>NC_050099.1:180591087-185591087 GCF_902167145.1 Zea mays
CGTCCTCGCCATATCGATGAGCGTCCTGTTCTTCCTCTCTACCACACCATTTTGCTGTGGTGTGTAGGGAGCGGAGAACTTGTGCTTGATTCCTTCCTCTTCAAGGAACTCCTCCGCTTGAAGGTTCTTGAACTCGGACCCGTTGTCGCTCCTTATCTTCTTCACTTTGAGCTCAAACTCATTTTGAGCTCTCCTGAGGAAGCGCTTGAGGGTCCCTTGGGTTTCAGACTTATCCTGCAAAAAGAATACCCAAGTGAAGCGGGAAAAGTCATCAACAATAACTAGACCATACTTACTTCCTCCTATACTCAGATAGGCGACGGGTCCGAAAAGGTCCATATGCAGCAGCTCCAGAGGCCTTGATGTGGTCATCACATTCTTGCTGTGATGCGCTCCTCCCACCTGTTTACCTGCCTGACAAGCTGCACAAGGTCTATCTTTTTCGAATTGTACGTTAGTCAAACCTATCACGTGTTCTCCCTTTAGAAGCTTGTGAAGGTTCTTCATCCCCACATGTGCTAAGCGGCGATGCCACAGCCAGCCCATGCTAGTCTTAGCCATTAAGCATGCATCTAGACCGGCCTCTTCTTTTGCAAAATCAACTAAGTAAAGTTTGCCGTCTAATACACCCTTAAAAGCTAGTGAACCATCACTTCTTCTAAAGACGGACACATCTATATTTGTAAATAGACAATTATATCCCATATTGCATAATTGACTAACCGATAGCAAATTATATCCAAGAGACTCTACTAAAAACACATTAGAGATAGAGTGCTCATTAGAAATTGCAATTTTACCTAACCCTTTTACCTTGCCTTGATTCCCATCACCGAATATGATTGAATCTTGGGAATCCTTATTCTTGACGTAGGAGGTGAACATCTTCTTTGTCACACCCGGTTTTAGAAGGCAAACCGAATGCGAACTATGTACGTGCCAGGATCAGAACTCACGTACACAGCGATTACATAAATGAACATCATCACACAATGCTCGAATAATAACATAAAAGAGTACTTATTACATCATAGAGTCATAGACATCCACAAAGTCATTGTCTTAACAAGTAAATCAAAGTGCTAAACGAAACGCAGTAAAGATAAGGCCTTCACAGGCAGCTGACTGGGGGTTGCCGCCAACCCACGCCTAGAATTCATCGTAATCTTGAAACTCCTGGAAGTCTCCTTCCACGGCTTCACCTTCTCCTGAGCAGTGGTTACAATGCGGACAACCTGGTGTTTTGTGGTAAAGCAAGGATGAGTACACATCAACGTACTCAGCAAATGTCCCGTTTGGCTGAGGTGGACTAGCTTTATGTGGGGTTAGGCTCAAGCAGTTGCTTTTAGTTGGTCAAGTATTTATCATTAGTAGAAGCCAGATTTTAGCATTAACCAATCCCGTAAACCATTTCCTCATCGAGGAACATCATCATAGTCGAACCAAAACCATAACATAATCCTTGTATCTCGAACCATCTGTATCTCTAATCAAAGAGGATCCCAAGGCTGCTCTTAACCGTGAGCACGGCTGATATACCAGTTTCACTACCCTCTGCAGAGGTCGCACACTTTACCCATGAGCCATGATTCCCTTTCTACCCGGGGAGAGCTACTCCCCATTGACCACAACCTAGGTGGTCCGGCAGGGCATCACTACGTAGCTTTTACAAAGATTCCCTAGAGATCGTAGCTGCCCGTTAGGTTTCTCCAGTTTGATAAACACAGTACCCCTCCCCGCAGGAGAGTGGCTAACAAAGAGCAAAACGAAAGAACCTCGGCACTCAGCCTCGGCAGAGCAAGCACTGTGCCTGGACCCCATTGACGGCACGACGACTAAGCAACTACACCTCTAGTTCCTCTAATTAATTAGCTAAGGGCATCCCATTTCACCCTCATGGTTGCACTGTTATCCCGGGTGGTCTCTCAACGAACCAGTCCTTACGGAGAGGTACTCAGGAAACAGCCTGAGCCCCCTAGAGTATCACAAGATCATCAACATCAACAGGATAACAGTATCATAAATAGCCACATCATGTTCATTGATTATGTTAAAGCAGTAGCAAAGTGCTAACCATAATAGCCCATAAGGTCATCAAGGATAAAGTAAAGTGCAAAGCTAGTCAATCCTTAGGTTTCAGGTAAGTAATGCGGGGTAGTAAGTTATAAATGAATAGGACATAATGGGACAGAGGACACTTGCCTTCACCAAACTGCTGATCAGGGACTTCCTCTGCAACTGCCTCGGGAAACACAGACTGCTCGGTGTCTACGCAAAGCAATCATTCACACTATGCACTTGGGAAAATAACAAACAAAAACAATATACCAAACATATGCAGCAGAGAGGGGTCACAAGTTCATAACAGAAAAGGGATAGGCACTCTAAAGTTCCCTAGGTCTGGGGGTAGAGGGTTACACAAAGTGATTCACTAACCACTAATCAGGTCTAAGTTGGTGGTGGGATTAAATAATTATCTAGTTTGAGTTTCTAAACTTAAGTGTTTAAGTCCACAAACTTAAGTAATCCAACTTTTATTAAAGTCTACTCATTTCCAATTATCTTAAATAAGATTTCAATAGTCTTAATCCTATCCTAGTGATTAGCTATTAATTAATACATGGAAACAGCAGGGAAACATTGCATAAACAGATAGATAATAATATTATGAACCTTTTGCAATTTGAAGCACCTAATTTGAAGTTCATATGACAAAGTTATGAATTTTACAAGTTTAGGGGTTAAAATTATACCCTAAGGACTTATTTTTAATTAAATAAAAGGGCCAGGGACTTAACTGCGAGAAACCAGGGACGGCGGGCGCAATTTCCAGAAAACAGGGGGGCTCTTTAAGAAAAGCACGGGCGAAGGGGTATCGAGCGCCTACAGCCGTCAGATCTAAAGCGAACGATCAGGATTAGATCCTGCGGGCGGGCGCGCGGGCGCGCGGCGGCCTGGGCGGCTGACAGGCGGGGCCGGGCAGGCTGACAGGCGGGGCCGGGCGGACAGCGCGCGCGCGGGGCGGGCTGACAGGCTGGGCCCAAACGGCAGAGCGAGCGCGCGGGCGGGCTGACAGGCGGGGCCTAGCGGGCAGAGAGACGGGGTGAGGGGGTAGTGGGCCTGGGCCGCTGGATCTCCGGCGGACGGCCAGGATTGGGCTTGGCCAAATTAAAACGAGGCCGCCCGATCTGGGATGGACGGTGGGGATCGGGTGGCCGGCCTGGGCTTCCCCTACGGCTAGCTGGGGTGGCGGCGCTCGTCCCCGCGGCGGAGGGCTCGCCGGAGACGAGGGGCGCGGGCGACTGGCGGGGCTCTGGGGCAATCCGAGTGGTCGGGGAGGTCGGGGAGGGCGCGGGGAGTTCTCCGGTAGGGTCTGGGTCGGGGCAGAGGCACCGGAGGGGGGCGGTTCACGGCGGGGCGGCTCGGCGGCGGGGTTATTCTACTCCGGCGAGCAATCAAGCGCAACAGAGAGCAAAGCAAGGGGCGATAGGGGCGGGGGAGGTCCGTTACCTCAAGGCGGGCTCCGGGGACTCCTCGGCGGCGACGGGGACGCGACGGGGACCCGGGTCGACGGTGGCGGCTGCACGGCGGACGACGGGTGAGCGCGGGCAGAGAGAAATAGGGAGGGGGAGAGGGAATTGGGGCGCGTTCCGGGTTGCGGACGCCAGAGCGGAGCTCACCGGGGCTAAGGGCGCGGCGGAGCTCCACCGGCGACGAGAAACCGAGCTCGGGACGGCGGGGTTATGGCGGTGGCGCTCTGCGTGCGCGCAGCGAGGGGGAGAGAGAGTCTACTGGGCGCAAATGGGGGAGAGGGTGAGGGCGAGTGGGGTTCGGGGCTCAAGTGGCCAGGGGTGAGGTGGGGCGAGTTCCACGCGCGACGTGGGCGCGGGGAAGGCGGGCGCGAGCAGCTCGGCGGCGGTTACGCGAGGAAGACGGGGCTGACAGCCCGGGCCCGCGAGCAGAGAGAGAGCGAGGGAGCGAGCGCGCGCGGGGAAAGCGGGCGCCGACAGGTGGGGCCGGGCGAACAGAGAGAGAAAGGGGCGGGTACGCGGAAGGCGGCCGCGCCGACAGGCCGGGCCCGCTGCGCAGAGAGAGGAGGGGAGGGAGGCGCGCGCGCGAGAGATGGGCCGGCTGGGCCGAAAGGCCGAGGGGGCGGCTGGGTTGGGCTGCTTTACCTTTTTCTTTTATTCTGAATTGTTTCTCCCTTTTCTTTTATTTATTCTATTTGATTCAAATTCAAATGGGCCCCAAATTCAAATTAGACCTTTTGAGAATTATGCACCAAACAAAAGTGAAATCTAGGGTTCAACATGATGCAACAATTCATACTCCACTAGGGTTTAACATAATAGACTACAATTACAAGTAAAATAAGCACTTAGCTCCTATAGAAATGAGAGAGAAAAGAATTAGGAAGGATGAGAAAAAGAAGTAACACCTGAATTTGTGAATATGAGCAAAGAAATTTTATACCCCCAAATTCAGGGTGTTACAAACCTATCCCCCTTAAAAGAATCTCGCCCCGAGATTCAAGGTTGGTCAGCAAAGAGTTCAGGGTATTTGGCCTTCAGGTCATCTTCTCGTTCCCAGGTTGCTTCATCCTCCGAGTGGTGACCCCATCTGACTTTGCACATTCTGATGGTGTTCCTCCGGGTGACTCTGTCTGCAAACTCCAGAATCTGCGTTGGCTTCTCTATGTATGTCAGATCTTCTTGGACTTCCAAGCCCTCCACTGGCAACTGTTCTTCTGGTACTCGCAAACATTTCTTCAATTGCGACACATGGAACACATTGTGCACTGCTGACAAACTCTCTGGTAGGTCAAGCTGGTAGGCCACTTCTCCACGCTTGGCTTGAATCTGATATGGTCCGACGTACCGGGGTGCTAACTTGCCTTTGACTCCGAACCTTCTGACTCCCCTGATAGGTGACACCTTCAGATAGACGTAGTCTCCCACTTCAAAACTCAGTTCTCTTCTCCTTCGGTCCGCATAGCTTCGCTGTCTTGACTGGGCTGTCTTCAGGTTCTCCCGAACCATTTTGATATTCTCTTCGGCTTCAAGCAAGATGTCGGGGCCAAACACCTGTCTCTCTCCAGGCTGGTCCCAGTGCAGCGGAGTCCTACAACTCCGTCCGTAGAGTGCCTGAAACGGTGACATCTTCAAGCTGGCATGGTAGCTATTGTTGTAGGAGAATTCTGCATAAGGTAACCTTTTGTCCCATCCTGACTTGTCTTGCAACGCACAGGCTCTCAACATATCTTCTAAGATCTGGTTAGTTCTTTCAGTCTGGCCGTCTGTCTGCGGGTGATAAGCTGAGCTGAAGTTCAAATGTGTGCCCAAAGCTTCTTGTAGCTGCTGCCAAAAATGAGATGTGAACTGCGTTCCTCGATCTGACACTATCTTCTTCGGCACACCATGAAGGCAGACTATCCGTGACATGTATAACTCAGCTAACGTTGCTCCGGTGTATGTCGTCTTCACAGGTATGAAATGGGCCACCTTTGTTAAGCGGTCCACGACCACCCAGATGGAATCATAACCGGCCCGGGTACGAGGTAGGCCAACTATGAAATCCATCCCGATCTCATCCCACTTCCACTGAGGAATCCGCAATGGCTGCAACAGTCCGGCGGGCCTCTGATGCTCTGCTTTGGTTCTCTGACAGCTATCACAGACGGCGACATATTCTGCGATCTCCCTTTTCATACCATACCACCAAAACCTCCTTTTTAAAATCCTGGTACATCTTCTCACTCCCTGGGTGTATCGAGTAGGCTGTCTCATGAGCTTCCTTGAGGATCAGTTCCCGAATAGGTTTGAGGTCGGGAACACACAATCGGTCCTTGAACCAGATTACCCCTTCTTCATCCTCTCGAAAGTCTTTGCCTCTTCCTTCTAGGATCAGCTGCCGGATCTTGTTGATGTTTTCATCGTCCTTCTGCCCTTCTTTGATCTCCCGCTCTAGGGTGGGCTCCAATTCCACTGTCACTCCTTGCATACTATTCAGGAAACCGAGGCTCAGTCTGTCAAACTCCTTGGCTAACTCGTACGGCATTGGGTGCGAGGCCAACATATTGACTTGACTTTTCCTGCTCAGAGCATCTGCAACAACATTGGCTTTGCCCGGATGGTAATGTATCTCCAACTCATAGTCTTTGATCAGTTCCAACCATCTTCGCTGCCTCATGTTTAACTCTGACTGGGTGAATATGTACTTCAGACTCTTATGATCTGTGTAGATGTCGCACTTCTGCCCATACAGGTAATGTCTCCAAGTCTTCAAAGCATGAACCACTGCTGCCAATTCCAGGTCATGTGTGGGGTAATTCTTCTCATGGATCTTCAGCTGTCGAGATGAGTATGCTACAACTCTCCCTTCTTGCATCAGCACACATCCCAATCCGGTGTACGAAGCGTCGCAATACACTGAGAATGACTTGTGAACATCAGGCAGGACTAGCACAGGAGCTGTAGTCAATCTATTCTTCAGTTCTTCAAATGCTTCCTGACACTTTTGGGTCCACTTAAACTCAACTTTCTTCGCTAGCAACGCTGTCATTGGTCTAGCAATCTTTGAGAAGCCTTCAATGAAACGCCTATAGTATCCGGCCATTCCAATGAAGCTCTTGATCCCACGAACATCCTTCGGTGCTTTCCAGTTCAGGATATCTGCTACTTTCTTTGGATCCACTGCCAATCCCTCTTGGTTTATGATGTGACCCAGAAACAAGACTTCATGAATCCAGAACTCGCATTTGCCCAGCTTGGCGTACAACTGATGCTCTCGAAGCCTTTGCAATACCATCTTCAAATGCTCCACATGATCTTCCTCACTTTGAGAGTATATGAGAATGTCATCGATGAACACTACCACAAACTTGTCCAGATAATCCATGAACACACTGTTCATCAGGTACATAAAGAAGGCTGGCGCATTTGTCAAACCAAAAGACATAACTGTGAACTCATATAACCCATACTTGGTGATGAATGCCGTCTTCGGTATATCCGAGGGTCGGATTCTGAGTTGATGGTAACCTGATCTCAGATCTATCTTCGAGAATACGCTGGCACCTCTGAGCTGGTCAAACAGATCTTCTATCCTTGGCAGGGGGTACTTGTTCTTGACAGTGACTTCATTCAGGGCTCTGTAGTCTATGCACATCCTTTTGGTACCATCTTTCTTATCTACAAACAACACTGGAGCGGCCCAAGGCGAGGTACTTGGCCTGATGTAACCCTTCTCTAACATCTCATCTATCTGCTTCTTGAGTTCCACCAATTCTGGTCCAGACACTCGGTAGGCTCTTTTTGAAATGGGGGCGGTACCAGGGATAAGCTCTATGGCAAATTCGACTTTTCTCTCGGGTGGCATGCCCGTTAGCTCCTCGGGAAACACATCCGGAAAGTCCGACACAACCTTGATAGTCTCGAGCGGGTTGGGCTCCTTACTATCAACAGAAATCTGGTGACAGACTCCCTCTTCTGACTTAGGCATCCTTAGCTCGGCCACTACCTCTTCTCCTGACGGGGACTTCAATGTCACGGTCCTCTTGTCACAACTAACATTGGCTTCATACTTCATTAACCAGTTCATCCCTAGAATGACATCTATCCCAGGGGTGCCTATTACTATTAAGTCACTGGGGAATCCTATCCCCCTTATTTCCACCATTATGTTTGAACATATTTTATCTGTTTGCACCTTGCCACCAACCGAATTAATCCTCATGGGTGGCATCATTGCCTCTACTGAGATGTTATGCAATTCTACCCATGTTGCAGTGACAAAAGAATGAGTTGCACCAGTATCAAATAGCACTTTTGCGGGATGAGATTCGACTGAGAACATACCTACTGCCACATCTGGTGCATCCTGGATTGCTTCGACCTCCAAGTGGTTCACCTTTCCACGGTTGTACGCTTGGTTACGATTGCCTGCTGCCGGCTGCAGTACACCTTGCCTTGCTGGAGCATTGGGGTTGGTGTGCTGCTGAGCCATCTTCTTTGGGCACTGCATCGCCCAGTGGCCTTGATCTCCACAGTGGAAACATCCTCTGCCTCCTCCTTGTGCTGGGGCTGCTTGGTTGCTCTGATTCGCTGCTGGGGCAGGAAGGCGAGGTGCCTGGTTGTTCTGCTTCTGATACTGATTACCTCCCTGCTGGTTGTGCTGACGATACTGCTGCTGCTGCTGCGGGTACTGCCTCTGAAACTGCTGCTGATGCGGACGCTGATTCTGATTCTGATATCCCTGTGGGTGACCAGGTCTGCCTTGTTGAGATGAACTGCCTGAGAAACGTGGACGGCTGATGCCTCCGGACTGGGGTCCACTCATCTTGCGCTTCCGATCTTCCATGTCCTTACGCTTCTTCTCAGTCATGACTGCCCTATCGATCAGGTGCTGGAAGGTGGGGAAGGTGTGTTCATCAACTGGTAATGCAGGGGATCCACCAAACCTCTCATGAACCTGTACTGCCTCTTGGCATCAGTGTTGACATCCTCGGGTGCATAACGAGACAGCTGCAGAAACTTGTCTCTGTACTCACTAACAGACATGGGTCCCTGCTTCAGAGCCAGAAACTCCTCCTTCTTCACAATCATCAGTCCCTCCGGCACATGGTACCGACGGAAACTCTCGCTGAATTCCTCCCAGGTGATGGCTTCGGGGTCAGCATGGGTGGCGAGGTAGGACTCCCACCAGGACTGGGCTGCTCCCCTCAGCTGGCGGGGACCATACAGAACCTTCTCCCTGTCGTCGCATTGGGCGGTGCGCAGCTCCCTCTCCACTGCGCGCAACCAGTCTTCTGCATCCATGGGGTCAGCAGAATGGGCGAAGGTAGGAGGGTGCCCTCTCATGAACTCACCACGCTTATCTCGTGGCATCTGGGGCATCTGCACTTGCAACTGGGGTTGGGGCTGCTGTTGAGCCTGCTGCATGGCTGCCAGAGTCTGTCCAATGGCCTGCACTGCCTGGGTCTGCATCAAGAACATCTGCTCCACTGACATCGGGGGTGGCGGGGGAGGTTGCCTCTGATTTTCCTCCTGCTGGTCATGCTGCTCCTGCTGAGCACGCCTGTTGCATCGGCGCCTGCTGTCAGACATCTGTGGAAGACATTCATACATCAGCATTGATCTTACAACCCTTCAGCATAAGAAAAGAGAATACAGAATTCTTCATGACACTGAGCGAACAAAAGAGCCTCACTGATCCTCATTCATGATTCAACACAGCTTCTCAGATAAGAAAGGAAAGTAAGAGTAAATGGCTTCCCAACTAAACAACTGACTTCATTAATATTACTAGCTAAGCCAAACTGCAGGGGAAACCCACAGGTTGGCTACAGTCATTACAAAGATCCAAATCCAGTACAAGTTCATCATAACAAGCATGCAAGCGACTGATAAGCAAACTAAACTAAATGGAAGCAACTGATAAGCAAACTAAACTGACTACCTAAGACTGAGACATCTGACTTAGAATTATTACAAACTTCGACGCTAACGACCTAAGGATCCAAATCTATCCTGGTCTTACAGACAGGGGAACCATAAGTGTGGTGACCACGTGGCGGTGAGCGGTATGGGTGCTGAGTCCCAACAGGAGCGGGAGAACCACCCTCCTGGTGATGGCGCTCTGCCAACTCAGCACGCAACTCCGCAATCTCCGTTCGAGCCCTGCTTAGCTCGTCCAGAGAGTGATCCAGCTCCGTGTTAAGCACTGCGACTAGGTTGACTGTGCTGCTCAACCTAGGGTTAGCCTCACCAACGGGTGAGACAACCACACTCTCTGTGCTGCCAGTAGGGCGGCGGGGGTAGTACCGAAGGTTAAGACCGTCGGCCACGCCACCGAACAAAGAACAGTACTGAGAGAGTGCACGTCGTGCTGCATCCTGCATAGCCGCCTCTGCAGTGTCCCTCTCGGAGATGGAATAGTGCTCCGAAACGGCCTCCGCACCCCGGAGGTCATCCTCCGGACGGCGAACTAGGCAGGTAGCCTCCCAGCGGTCCGGGTACCTCCCGCGACTGTGCTGGTAGACTACACAACGATACTCGATCGACCAGGTGTGCCGGTCGAAAGCCTGGCGCAACAAGGTGTCGAGCGCGTCGTGGAAGTGACAACCGCGAGCGGCGTCACGGGTGATGGGTCGGGCGACCCATCCTTCCGCCTCCTGCGGCTCAGAAGACTCCGTGCTGTGGGCTGAGTCGTCGTCGTCGGGGTCTCCTCCCGTAGCTCCTCCAACAGCTCCTCCAACAGCCGGGACGTCCCGCGGTGGAACAAGGGGCGCCTCCAGCTGGGCAACAGAGGAACGGGGCCTCACGGTCTCCACCTCCTGCTGGGGTGAGGAGGAAGAGCCCTACTGCTCTCCGTGCTGGCGCCGGCGTTCCTGCTCCTCACGCAGGCGGTGGTGCAGCCTCTCCAGGTGACTCGACTGTCCGGACACGGTGCGGTGCAGAGGACGCTCCGCAAGTCGAGACGGCAGGAAAGGAATCACCGACTTACGTGCAGTGTGTCTAAGACGAGCCATCTACAAAAGACACCGTAAGCATAAGAGTAAGAGCAGAACTAATATGACAAGTGAATAAACCAAAGACAGAATAAGATAAAAATTTTAACAAGGTATTGTATAGATAGATAGTAAAATATAGGGTTGGTCGAGGTGACCGACTTTTTGAAGTAACATCAGATGTCAAGGTGAGGGGAAGGGTCAATAGTCCTTAGTACGACCAGTGCTACTCTAGGTCAGCGGTCCTACAGTTGAAAGGGAAATGTGCCCTTGGGCCATTTCTATGTATTTTGGTGATTGAGTGCCAACACATGTGCTTAATTGGGAATTTATGTACATGGATGAACAAGGTGAAAATCATGAAGTAAAGGTATGTTTCTAAGCCTTAGTACATTGGTTTTAAGTACTAATATATTTGTCTAAGTGTTAGAAACAGAAAGAAGAAGAATAGAGAAAAGGAGAAGGGACTTGGCTGTGTGCTGCCAAGACCCAGCTCGGTCTGGAGCACCGGACTGTCCGGTGTGCACCGGACAGTGTCCGGTGTGCCAGGCTGGCGCGACTCGAACTGGCCGCTCTCGGGAAATTGGCCGGCGACGTACGGCTAAAATTCACCGGACTGTCCGGTGTGCACCGGACTGTCCGGTGAGCCAACGGTCGGCCAGGGCCAACGGTCGGCCGCGCAATCCGCGCGGGACACGTGGCCGAGCCAACGGTCGGAAGACGGCACCGGACTGTCCGGTGTGCACCGGACATGTCCGGTGCGCCAACAGAGCCAGATCTGCCAACGGTCTGCAACGGTCGTCTTCGCCGTTTAAGGAAACAAATCGGGCACCGGACAGTGTCCGGTGTGCACCGGACTGTCCGGTGCCCCCGACGACAGAAGGCAAGGATGGCCTTCAGGATTTGCTCTCAACGGCTCCTAGCTGCCTTGGGGCTATAAAAGGAGCCTCTAGGCGCATGGAGGAGATACACAAGCAACCTTTGAGCATTCTTGATCATCCACACTAAGTCTCTGCGCATTCGTTTGTGTTTCTAAGTGATTCGAGCTCTGTTCTAAGTGAGAACTCTGAGATAGTCTTGTGAGCTCGATTCTTGGCCGTGTGTGTGCGCTTTTGCTGTGGATTTGTGTGTGTTGCTTCCCTCCCTTACTCTGTGTTTCATTTGTGATCATATACTTGTAAGGGCAAGAGACTCCAATTTGTGGAGATTCCTTGCAAACGGGATAGTGAAAGGAAAACAAAACACCGTGGTATTCAAGTGGGTCTTTGGACCGCTTGAGAGGGGTTGATTGCAACCCTCGTCCGTTGGGACGCCACAACGTGGAGTAGGCAAGCGTTGGTCTTGGCCGAACCACGGGATAAAACCACTGTGTCACTCTGTGCTTGATTCTCTTGTGGTACTGTGTTTTGTTGAGATTGTTGAGACTTCACCTTAGCCACTTGGCAATAATCGTGCTAACACTTAACAAGTTTTTGTGGCTTAAGTTTGAAGTTTTTACAGGATCACCTATTCACCCCCCCCTCTAGGTGCTCTCAATTGGTATCGGAGCCGTTCTCTTCAAGAAAGGGACTAACCGCCCGAAGAGATGGATCCTAAGGGGAAGGGAATTGTGATCAACGACAAGGAGAAGGAGTCCTTCGTCAACGAGCCAAGGGATGACAAGTCCAATGACTCGGGCTCGGGCCACAAGCGAAGAGATGGGAAGAAAAAGAAGACAAGACGCATCAAGGAGATCGTCTACTACGACAGCGATGAGTCCTCTTCTTCCCAAAAGGACGACGACTACGACAAACAAAGAAAACCGGTTAATTCGAACTTTTCTTTTGATTACTCTCGTATTCCGCAAAGTTCACATTCTCATTTGCTCTCCATTCCACTCGGCAAGCCCCCACACTTTGATGGAGAGGACTACGGATTTTGGAGCCACAAAATGCGTAGTCACCTATTCTCTCTCCATCCTAGTATATGGGAGATTGTAGAGAGTGGAATGCATTTTGATAGTTCGGATAGTCCCATGTTCATTAATGAACAAATTCATAAGAATGCACAAGCTACTACTGTTCTTCTAGCTTCCTTGTGCAGGAATGAATACCATAAGGTGAGCGGCTTGGATAACGCCAAGCAAATCTGGGACACCCTCAAGATTTCTCATGAGGGGAACGACGTCACCTTACTCACCAAGATGGAGTTGGTGGAGGGCGAGCTTGGACGGTTCGCAATGATAAGGGGCGAGGAGCCAACGCAAACATACAATCGGCTCAAGACCCTTATCAACAAGATAAGAAGCTACGGGAGCACGCGATGGACGGACCACGACGTCGTCCGCCTAATGCTAAGGTCATTTACCGTTCTTGATCCTCACTTGGTGAACAATATACGTGAAAATCCCAGGTACACCAAGATGTCGCCCGAAGAAGTTCTTGGGAAATTTGTTAGCGGGCGAATGATGATCAAGGAGGCGAGATATGTGGACGACGCCTTGAATGGTCCGATCAACGAGCCGCAACCTCTCGCTCTCAAGGCAACACGAAGCAAGGAGGCGCTACCTAGCAAGGTGGCACAAATTGAGGCGGCCGGACTCAACGATGAAGAGATGGCTCTCATCATCAAGAGATTCAAGACGGCGCTAAATGGTCGCAAGGGGCAGCCAAGCAAGACCAAGACCAAGGGGAAGCGCTCATGCTTCAAATGCGGTAAGCTTGGTCATTTTATCGCTAACTGTCCCGATAATGAAAGTGACCAGGAAAAGGGGAACAAAAGAGAAAAGAAGAAGCAATACAAGAAGGCAAAGGGCGAGGCGCATCTAGGAAAGGAGTGGGACTCGGATTGCTCCTCCTCCGACTCCGACAACGAAGGACTCGCCGCCACTGCCTTCAACAAATCGGCTCTCTTCCCCAACGAGCGTCTCACATGTCTTATGGCAAGGGAGAAGAAGGTGAGTACTCAAGACTCCACTTATGCTTCTTCTAGTGATAGTGAGTCTAGTGATGATGACATAGATTATTCATGCTTGTTCAAGGGCTTAGATAGATCTAAGATAGATAAAATCAATGAATTGATTGATGCATTGAATGAAAAGGATAGGCTTTTAGAAAAGCAGGAGGATTTATTGTATGATGAACATGATAAATTTGTAGAGGCACAAAAATCATATGCTTTAGAAGTAAAAAGAAATGAAATGCTTTCTTATGAACTATCTACTTGTCATGAAACCATTTCTACTTTACAAGGTGTTAACAATGATTTAAATGCTAAGTTAGAAGTAGCAAATAAATCTAATTCTTGTGTAGAACATGTTAAGATTTGCACTAGGTGTAAGGATTTTGATGTTGATGCCTGTAGTGAACATCTAGTTTTAATTTCCAAATTAAATAAGGAAGTGGCTAGTCTTAATGCCCAACTTAAGACTAGCAAGAATGAAGTTGATAAAATAAAATTTGCAAGGGATGCCTATACGGTTGGTAGACACCCCTCAATTAAGGATGGTCTTGGCTTCAAGAGAGAGGCCAAGAACTTAACAAGCCATAAGGCTCCCATCTTCGTCAAGGAGAAAGGGAAGGCCCCTATGGCTAGTAATGCTAAAAAGAACCATGCTTTTATGTATTATGATAGGAGAAATGCTAGAAATGCTTATAATGATTTTGATTCACATGTTTATGATTCTCATACCATGTTTGCCTCTAGTTCTTCTTATAAGCATGATAGGGATATGCCTAGGAGAAATATTGCTCATGTGCCTAGAAAGAATGTTATTCATGCTCCTAGGAAAGTAGTGAATGAACCTTCTATAATTTATTGTGCTTTAAACACTTCCTTTGCTATTTGTAGAAAGGATAGGAAAATAGTTGCTAGGAAGTTAGGGGCAAAATGCAAGGGAGACATGACTTGCATTTGGGTCCCTAAGGACATTTGTGCTAACCTTGTAGGACCCAACAAGAGTTGGGTACCTAAGTCCCAAGCCTAAATTTGCCTTGCAGGTTTATGCATCCGGGGGTTCAAGCTGGATTATCGACAGCGGATGCACAAACCATATGACGGGGGAGAAGAAGATGTTCACCTCCTACGTCAAGAATAAAGATTCCCAAGATTCAATTGTATTCGGTGATGGGAATCAAGGCAAGGTAAAAGGGTTAGGTAAAATTGCGATTTCTAATGAGCATTCTATCTCTAATGTATTTTTAGTAGAGAGTCTTGGATATAATTTGCTATCTGTTAGTCAATTATGTCATATGGGGTATAACTGTCTATTTACAAACGTAGATGTGTCTGTCTTTAGAAGGAGTGATGGTTCACTAGCTTTTAAGGGTGTATTAGACGGCAAACTTTATCTAGTTGATTTTGCAAAAGAAGAGGCCGGTCTAGATGCATGCTTAATGGCTAAGACCAGCATGGGCTGGCTGTGGCATCGCCGCTTAGCACATGTGGGGATGAAGAACCTTCACAAGCTTCTAAAGGGAGAACACGTGATAGGTTTGACTAACGTTCAATTCGAAAAAGATAGACCTTGTGCAGCTTGTCAAGCAGGGAAACAGGTGGGAGGAGCACATCACAGCAAGAATGTGATGACCACTTCAAGACCCCTGGAGCTGCTGCATATGGACCTCTTCGGACCCGTCGCCTATCTAAGCATAGGGGGAAGTAAGTATGGTTTAGTTATTGTTGATGATTTTTCCCGCTTCACTTGGGTGTTCTTTTTGCAGGATAAGTCTGAAACCCAAGGGACCCTCAAGCGCTTCCTCAGGAGAGCTCAAAACGAGTTTGAGCTCAAAGTGAAAAAGATAAGGAGCGACAACGGGTCCGAGTTCAAGAACTCTCAAGTGGAGGAGTTCCTTGAAGAGGAAGGGATCAAGCACGAGTTCTCCGCTCCCTACACACCACAGCAAAATGGTGTGGTAGAGAGGAAGAACAGGACGCTCATTGACATGGCGAGGACGATGCTAGGAGAGTTCAAGACCCCCGAGTGCTTTTGGACGGAAGCCGTGAACACTGCTTGCCACGCCATCAACAGGGTCTACCTTCATCGCCTCCTCAAGAAGACGTCGTATGAGCTACTAACCGGTAACAAACCCAATGTATCGTACTTTCGTGTATTTGGGAGTAAATGCTACATTCTAGTGAAGAAGGGTAGAAATTCTAAGTTTGCTCCCAAAGCTGTAGAAGGGTTTTTGTTAGGTTATGACTCAAATACAAAGGCGTATAGAGTCTTCAACAAATCATCGGGTTTGGTTGAAGTCTCTAGCGACGTTGTATTTGATGAGACTAATGGCTCTCCAAGAGAGCAAGTTGTTGATTGTGATGATGTAGATGAAGAAGATGTTCCGACGGCCGCTATACGGACCATGGCGATTGGAGAAGTACGGCCACAGGAACAAGATGAACGAGATCAACCTTCTTCCTCAACTATGGTGCAACCCCCAACCGAAGATGACGAACAGGTACCTCAAGTGGAGGCGCTTGATCAAGGGGGAGCACAAGATGATCAAGTGATAGAGGAAGAAGCGCAACCGGCACCTCCAACTCAAGTTCGAGCGATGATTCAAAGGGATCATCCCGTCGACCAAATTCTGGGTGACATTAGCAAGGGAGTAACTACTCGATCTCGATTAGTTAATTTTTGTGAGCATTACTCCTTTGTCTCTTCTATTGAGCCTTTCAGGGTAGAAGAGGCCTTGCTAGATCCGGACTGGGTGTTGGCCATGCAAGAGGAGTTAAACAACTTCAAGCGCAATGAAGTTTGGACACTGGTGCCTCGTCCGAAGCAAAATGTTGTGGGAACCAAGTGGGTGTTCCGCAACAAACAGGACGAGCACGGGGTGGTGACGAGGAACAAGGCTCGACTTGTGGCAAAAGGTTATGCCCAAGTCGCAGGTTTGGATTTCGAGGAGACTTTTGCTCCTGTGGCTAGGCTAGAATCAATTCGTATCTTGCTAGCATATGCCGCTCACCATTCTTTCAGGTTGTTTCAAATGGATGTGAAGAGCGCCTTCCTCAACGGGCCAATCAAGGAGGAGGTGTACGTGGAGCAACCCCCTGGCTTCGAGGATGAATGGTACCCCGACCATGTGTGTAAGCTCTCTAAGGCGCTCTATGGACTTAAGCAAGCCCCTAGAGCATGGTATGAATGTCTTAGAGATTTCTTAATTGCTAATGCTTTCAAGGTTGGGAAAGCCGATCCAACTCTTTTTACTAAGACTTGTAATGGTGATTTGTTTGTGTGCCAAATTTATGTCGATGACATAATATTTGGTTCTACTAACCAAAAGTCTTGTGAAGAGTTTAGCAGGGTGATGACGCAGAAATTCGAGATGTCGATGATGGGCGAGTTGAACTACTTCCTTGGGTTCCAAGTGAAGCAACTCAAGGACGGCACCTTCATCTCCCAAACGAAGTACACGCAAGATCTGCTAAAGCGGTTTGGGATGAAGGACGCCAAGCCCGCAAAGACTCCGATGGGGACCGACGGACACACCGACCTCAACAAAGGAGGTAAGTCCGTTGATCAAAAAGCATACCGGTCAATGATAGGTTCTTTGCTTTACTTATGTGCTAGTAGACCGGATATTATGCTTAGCGTATGCATGTGTGCTAGATTTCAATCCGATCCTAAGGAGTGTCACTTAGTGGCGGTAAAGCGAATTCTTAGATATTTGGTTGCTACGCCTTGCTTCGGGCTCTGGTATCCAAAGGGGTCTACCTTTGACTTAGTTGGATACTCAGACTCCGACTATGCTGGATGTAAGGTCGATAGGAAGAGTACATCGGGGACGTGCCAATTCTTAGGAAGGTCCCTGGTGTCATGGAACTCTAAGAAACAAACTTCCGTTGCCCTATCCACCGCTGAGGCCGAGTATGTTGCCGCAGGACAGTGTTGCGCGCAACTACTTTGGATGAGGCAAACCCTCAGGGACTTTGGCTACAATCTGAGCAAAGTCCCACTCCTATGTGATAATGAGAGTGCTATCCGCATGGCGGAAAATCCTGTTGAACACAGCCGCACAAAGCACATAGACATCCGGCATCACTTTTTGAGAGACCACCAGCAAAAGGGAGATATCGAAGTGTTTCATGTTAGCACCGAGAACCAGCTAGCCGATATCTTCACTAAGCCTCTAGATGAGAAGACCTTTTGCAGGTTGCGTAGTGAGCTAAATGTCTTAGATTCGCGGAACCTGGATTGAATTGTAGCATACATGTAGTTATGCTTTTGATCATGTTCCTTTTTTGCATTATGTTGCTTATTATGGTGCTCAAGTTGTACAAACACTCCCTGGACCTCACAAGTCCGTTGCAAAGTGATGCACATGTTTAGGGGGAGATATGTTACAACTTGACTCTTTGAGACTAACCTTGTGCTTGAGTTTGATAATTTAGTCTCGAAGGAGGATTGAAAGGGAAAAGGTGGACTTGGACCATGAAAGACTTCCACTGCACTCCGATGAGAGGGTAACTAATTCCAAGTTCATCTCATGAAATCTTATTGCCATTTGCTCTTAATTGAAGACTTTGGTGAGGCAATGAGGTTAAAAGGCCAAGATTGATCCCGTTTTGGTGCTTGATGCCAAAGGGGGAGAAAATAAAGGCCAAAGCGATAAATGGATCAGCTACCACTTGAGAGATTTTGAAAATAGTAGAATAGAGTTTTTGTTGTGTCAAAAGCTTTTATTGTCTCTCTTGTCAAAAGTTGGCTTCTTGTGGGGAGAAGTATTGATTATGGGAAATAGGGGGAGTTTTTGAAATCTTTGATCAATCTCTTTTGGAATGACTCTCTTTATACTTCAACATGTGTGTTTGACTTAGAGATAGAGATTTGAGTTTGATTTGCAAAAACAAACCAAGTGGTGGCAAAGGATGATCCATATATGCCAAAATTGAATAAAACTTAAATTTATTTTATTTGAAGTGAGTTTGCACTTGTTCTAGTTGCTTTATGTTGTGTTGGCATAAATCACCAAAAAGGGGGAGATTGAAAGGGAAATGTGCCCTTGGGCCATTTCTATGTATTTTGGTGATTGAGTGCCAACACATGTGCTTAATTGGGAATTTATGTACATGGATGAACAAGGTGAAAATCATGAAGTAAAGGTATGTTTCTAAGCCTTAGTACATTGGTTTTAAGTACTAATATATTTGTCTAAGTGTTAGAAACAGAAAGAAGAAGAATAGAGAAAAGGAGAAGGGACTTGGCTGTGTGCTGCCAAGACCCAGCTCGGTCTGGAGCACCGGACTGTCCGGTGTGCACCGGACAGTGTCCGGTGTGCCAGGCTGGCGCGACTCGAACTGGCCGCTCTCGGGAAATTGGCCGGCGGCGTATGGCTAAAATTCACCGGACTGTCCGGTGTGCACCGGACTGTCTGGTGAGCCAACGGTCGGCCAGGGCCAACGGTCGGCCGCGCAATCCGCGCGGGACACGTGGCCGAGCCAACGGTCGGAAGACGGCACCGGACTGTCCGGTGTGCACCGGACATGTCCGGTGCGCCAACAGAGCCAGATCTGCCAACGGTCTGCAACGGTCGTCTTCGCCGTTTAAGGAAACAAATCGGGCACCGGACAGTGTCCGGTGTGCACCGGACTGTCCGGTGCCCCCGACGACAGAAGGCAAGGATGGCCTTCCGGATTTGCTCTCAACGGCTCCTAGCTGCCTTGGGGCTATAAAAGGAGCCTCTAGGCGCATGGAGGAGATACACAAGCAACCTTTGAGCATTCTTGATCATCCACACTAAGTCTCTGCGCATTCGTTTGTGTTTCTAAGTGATTCGAGCTCTGTTCTAAGTGAGAACTCTGAGATAGTCTTGTGAGCTCGATTCTTGGCCGTGTGTGTGCGCTTTTGCTGTGGATTTGTGTGTGTTGCTTCCCTCCCTTACTCTGTGTTTCATTTGTGATCATATACTTGTAAGGGCAAGAGACTCCAATTTGTGGAGATTCCTTGCAAACGGGATAGTGAAAGGAAAACAAAACACCATGGTATTCAAGTGGGTCTTTGGACCGCTTGAGAGGGGTTGATTGCAACCCTCGTCCGTTGGGACGCCACAACGTGGAGTAGGCAAGCGTTGGTCTTGGCCGAACCACGGGATAAAACCACTGTGTCACTCTGTGCTTGATTCTCTTGTGGTACTGTGTTTTGTTGAGATTGTTGAGACTTCACCTTAGCCACTTGGCAATAATCGTGCTAACACTTAACAAGTTTTTGTGGCTTAAGTTTGAAGTTTTTACAGGATCACCTATTCACCCCCCCCCTCTAGGTGCTCTCAACAGTCAACATGGGCTTTGATACCACTTATGTCACACCCGGTTTTAGAAGGCAAACCGAATGCGAACTATGTACGTGCCAGGATCAGAACTCACGTACACAGCGATTACATAAATGAACATCATCACACAATGCTCGAATAATAACATAAAAGAGTACTTATTACATCATAGAGTCATAGACATCCACAAAGTCATTGTCTTAACAAGTAAATCAAAGTGCTAAACGAAACGCAGTAAAGATAAGGCCTTCACAGGCAGCTGACTGGGGGTTGCCGCCAACCCACGCCTAGAATTCATCGTAATCTTGAAACTCCTGGAAGTCTCCTTCCACGGCTTCACCTTCTCCTGAGCAGTGGTTACAATGCGGACAACCTGGTGTTTTGTGGTAAAGCAAGGATGAGTACACATCAACGTACTCAGCAAATGTCCCGTTTGGCTGAGGTGGACTAGCTTTATGTGGGGTTAGGCTCAAGCAGTTGCTTTTAGTTGGTCAAGTATTTATCATTAGTAGAAGCCAGATTTTAGCATTAACCAATCCCGTAAACCATTTCCTCATCGAGGAACATCATCATAGTCGAACCAAAACCATAACATAATCCTTGTATCTCGAACCATCTGTATCTCTAATCAAAGAGGATCCCAAGGCTGCTCTTAACCGTGAGCACGGCTGATATACCAGTTTCACTACCCTCTGCAGAGGTCGCACACTTTACCCATGAGCCATGATTCCCTTTCTACCCGGGGAGAGCTACTCCCCATTGACCACTACCTAGGTGGTCCGGCAGGGCATCACTACGTAGCTTTTACAAAGATTCCCTAGAGATCGTAGCTGCCCGTTAGGTTTCTCCAGTTTGATAAACACAGTACCCCTCCCCGCAGGAGAGTGGCTAACAAAGAGCAAAACGAAAGAACCTCGGCACTCAGCCTCGGCAGAGCAAGCACTGTGCCTGGACCCCATTGACGGCACGACGGCTAAGCAACTACACCTCTAGTTCCTCTAATTAATTAGCTAAGGGCATCCCATTTCACCCTCATGGTTGCACTGTTATCCCGGGTGGTCTCTCAACGAACCAGTCCTTACGGAGAGGTACTCAGGAAACAGCCTGAGCCCCCTAGAGTATCACAAGATCATCAACATCAACAGGATAACAGTATCATAAATAGCCACATCATGTTCATTGATTATGTTAAAGCAGTAGCAAAGTGCTAACCATAATAGCCCATAAGGTCATCAAGGATAAAGTAAAGTGCAAAGCTAGTCAATCCTTAGGTTTCAGGTAAGTAATGCGGGGTAGTAAGTTATAAATGAATAGGACATAATGGGACAGAGGACACTTGCCTTCACCAAACTGCTGATCAGGGACTTCCTCTGCAACTGCCTCGGGAAACACAGACTGCTCGGTGTCTACGCAAAGCAATCATTCACACTATGCACTTGGGAAAATAACAAACAAAAACAATATACCAAACATATGCAGCAGAGAGGGGTCACAAGTTCATAACAGAAAAGGGATAGGCACTCTAAAGTTCCCTAGGTCTGGGGGTAGAGGGTTACACAAAGTGATTCACTAACCACTAATCAGGTCTAAGTTGGTGGTGGGATTAAATAATTATCTAGTTTGAGTTTCTAAACTTAAGTGTTTAAGTCCACAAACTTAAGTAATCCAACTTTTATTAAAGTCTACTCATTTCCAATTATCTTAAATAAGATTTCAATAGTCTTAATCCTATCCTAGTGATTAGCTATTAATTAATACATGGAAACAGCAGGGAAACATTGCATAAACAGATAGATAATAATATTATGAACCTTTTGCAATTTGAAGCACCTAATTTGAAGTTCATATGACAAAGTTATGAATTTTACAAGTTTAGGGGTTAAAATTATACCCTAAGGACTTATTTTTAATTAAATAAAAGGGCCAGGGACTTAACTGCGAGAAACCAGGGACGGCGGGCGCAATTTCTAGAAAACAGGGGGGCTCTTTAAGAAAAGCGCGGGCGAAGGGGTATCGAGCGCCTACAGCCGTCAGATCTAAAGCGAACGATCAGGATTAGATCCTGCGGGCGGGCGCGCGGGCGCGCGGCGGCCTGGGCGGCTGACAGGCGGGGCCGGGCAGGCTGACAGGCGGGGCCGGGCGGACAGCGCGCGCGCGGGGCGGGCTGACAGGCTGGGCCCAAACGGCAGAGCGAGCGCGCGGGCGGGCTGACAGGCGGGGCCTAGCGGGCAGAGAGACGGGGTGAGGGGGTAGTGGGCCTGGGCCGCTGGATCTCCGGCGGACGGCCAGGATTGGGCTTGGCCAAATTAAAACGAGGCCGCCCGATCTGGGATTGACGGTGGGGATCGGGTGGCCGGCCTGGGCTTCCCCTACGGCTAGCTGGGGCGGCGGCGCTCGTCCCCGCGGCGGAGGGCTCGCCGGAGACGAGGGGCGCGGGCGACTGGCGGGGCTCTGGGGCAATCCGAGTGGTCGGGGAGGTCGGGGAGGGCGCGGGGAGTTCTCCGGTAGGGTCTGGGTCGGGGCAGAGGCACCGGAGGGGGGCGGTTCACGGCGGGGCGGCTCGGCGGCGGGGTTATTCTACTCCGGCGAGCAATCAAGCGCAACAGAGAGCAAAGCAAGGGGCGATAGGGGCGGGGGAGGTCTGTTACCTCAAGGCGGGCTCCGGGGACTCTTCGGCGGCGACGGGGACGCGACGGGGACCCGGGTCGACGGTGGCGGCTGCACGGCGGACGACGGGTGAGCGCGGGCAGAGAGAAATAGGGAGGGGGAGAGGGAATTGGGGCGCGTTCCGGGTTGCGGACGCCAGAGCGGAGCTCACCGGGGCTAAGGGCGCGGCGGAGCTCCACCGGCGACGAGAAACCGAGCTCGGGACGGCAGGGTTATGGCGGTGGCGCTCTGCGTGCGCGCAGCGAGGGGGAGAGAGAGTCTACTGGGCGCAAATGGGGGGAGAGGGTGAGGGCGAGTGAGGTTCGGGGCTCAAGTGGCCAGGGGCGAGGTGGGGCGAGTTCCACGCGCGACGTGGGCGCGGGGAAGGCGGGCGCGAGCAGCTCGGCGGCGGTTACGCGAGGAAGACGGGGCTGACAGCCCGGGCCCGCGAGCAGAGAGAGAGCGAGGGAGCGAGCGCGCGCGGGGAAAGCGGGCGCCGACAGGTGGGGCCGGGCGAACAGAGAGAGAAAGGGGCGGGTACGCGGAAGGCGGCCGCGCCGACAGGCCGGGCCCGCTGCGCAGAGAGAGGAGGGGAGGGAGGCGCGCGCGCGAGAGATGGGCCGGCTGGGCCGAAAGGCCGAGGGGGCGGCTGGGTTGGGCTGCTTTACCTTTTTCTTTTATTCTGAATTGTTTCTCCCTTTTCTTTTATTTATTCTATTTGATTCAAATTCAAATGGGCCCCAAATTCAAATTAGACCTTTTGAGAATTATGCACCAAACAAAAGTGAAATCTAGGGTTCAACATGATGCAACAATTCATACTCCACTAGGGTTTAACATAATAGACTACAATTACAAGTAAAATAAGCACTTAGCTCCTATAGAAATGAGAGAGAAAAGAATTAGGAAGGATGAGAAAAGGAAGTAACACCTGAATTTGTGAATATGAGCAAAGAAATTTTATACCCCCAAATTCAGGGTGTTACATTCTTCTCCCCCGTCATATGGTTTGTGCATCCGCTGTCAATAATCCAGCTTGAACCCCCGGATGCATAAACCTGCAAGGCAAATTTAGGCTTGGGTTTTAGGTACCCAACTCATGTTGGGTCCTACAAGGTTAGCACAAATATTCTTAGGGACCCAAATGCAAGTTTTGTCTCCCTTGCATCTTGCCCCTAACTTCCTAGCAATTACCTTTCTATCCTTTCTACAAATTGCAAAGGAAGCATTCAAAGCATGATATATTGTAGAAGGCTCATTAACTTTCCTAGGAATATTAACAACATTTCTCCTAGGCATATTATGAACAATATCCCTTCTACCAACATTTCTATCATGCACATATGAAGAACTAGAAGCAAACATAGCATGGGAAAAATCATCGTATGCATTATAACTCCTATAATCATTTCTAGTTTGTCTCCTATCATGATACAAAAAGGCATGGTTCTTTTTAGCACTAGTAGCCATAGGGGCCTTCCATTTCTCCTTAGTGGGAATGGGAACCTTATGGCTTGTTAAGTTCTTGGCTTCCCTCTTGAAGCCAAGCCCATCCTTAATTGAGGGGTGTCTACCGATCGTGTAGGCATCCCTTGCAAATTTTAGTTTATCAAATTCGTTCTTGCTAGTCTTAAGTTGAGCATTAAGACTAGTCAATTCCTCAGTTAATTTAGAAATTGAAACTAAATGATCACTACAAGCATCAACATCGAAATCTTTACACCTAGTGCAAATCTTAACATGTTCTACACAAGAATTAGATTTACTAGCTACTTCTAGTTTAGCATTTAAGTCATCATTAACACTCTTTAAAGTAGCAATGGTTTCATGACAAGAAGATAGTTCACTAGAAAGCACTTCATTTCTTTTAACTTCTAAAGCATGAGATCTTTGAGCTTCTACAAATTTATCATGCTCTTCATATAATAAATCCTCTTGTTTCTCTAAGAGTTTATCCTTCTCATTCAAGGCATCAATCAATTCATTGATTTTATCAATCTTATTTCTATCCAATCCCTTGAACAAGCTAGAGTAATCTATTTCCTCATCGCTAGACTCATCATCACTAGAAGAAGTATAAGTGGAGTCTCGAGTACTCACCTTCTTCTCTCTTGCCATGAGACAAGTGTGATGCTCGTTGGGGAAGAGAGATGACTTGTTGAAGGCGGTGGCGGCGAGTCCTTCATTGTCGGAGTCGGAGGAGGAGCAATCCGAATCCCACTCCTTTCCGATATGTGCTTCGCCCTTGGCCTTCTTGTAATGCTTCTTCTTCTCCCTTTTGTCCTGGTCACTTTCATTATCGGGACAGTTAGCAATGAAATGACCAATCTTACCACATTTGAAGCACGAGCGCTTCTCCTTTGTCTTGGTCTTGCTTGGCTGTCCCTTGCGACCTTTAAGCGCCGTCTTGAAGCGCTTAATGATGAGGGCCATCTCCTCATTATTTAGCCCGACCGCCTCAACTTGCGCCACCTTGCTTGGTAGTGCCTCCTTGCTCCTCGTTGCCTTGAGAGCAATGGATTGAGGCTCATGAATAGGACCGTTCAACGCGTCGTCCACGTATCTTGCCTCCTTGATCATCATTCTCCCGCTTACGAACTTCCCAAGAACTTCTTCGGGCGACATTTTGGTGTACCTGGGATTCTCACGAATATTATTCACCAAATGAGGATCAAGAATGGTAAAGGACCTTAGTAATAGTCGGACGACGTCATGGTCCGTCCATCGCGTGCTTCCATAGCTCCTTATTTTGTTGATAAGGGTCTTGAGCCGGTTGTATGTTTGGGTTGGCTCCTCGCCCCTTATCATCGCAAATCTTCTAAGCTCACCCTCCACCAACTCCATTTTAGTGAGCATGGTGATGTCGTTCCCCTCGTGAGAAATCTTGAGGGTGTCCCATATCTGCTTGGCATTGTCCAAGCCGCTCACCTTATTGTACTCGTCCCTGCACAAAGAGGCTAGCAACACAGTAGTAGCTTGTGCATTTTTATGAATCTGTTCATTAATAAACATAGGGCTATCCGAGCTATCAAATTTCATTCCATTCTCTACAATCTCCCATATGCTTGGATGGAGAGAGAATAAATGACTACGCATTTTGTGACTCCAAAATCCGTAGTCCTCCCCATCAAAGTGTGGAGGTTTGCCAAGAGCAATGGAAAGCAAATGCGAATTCGAACTATGTGGAATGCGCGAATAATCAAAAGAAAAGTTTGAATTAACCGTCTTTTGTTTGCCATAGTCGTTGTCGTCGTTGTCCTTTTGGGAAGAGGAAGATTCGTCGCTGTCGTCGTAGTAGACGATCTCCTTGATGCGCCTTGTCTTCTTCTTCTTCCCTTCCTTCCGTCTATGGCCCGAGCCGAAGTCGGTAGGCTTGTCATCTTTGGGCTCGTTGACGAAGGACTCCTTCTCCTTATCGTTGATCACGATTCCCTTCCCCTTAGGATCCATCTCTTCGGGCGGTTAGTCCCTTTCTTGAAGAGAACGGCTCCGATACCAATTGAGAGCACCTAGAGGGGGGGGTGAATAGGTGATCCTGTAAAACTTAAACTTATAGCCACAAAAACTTGTTAGGTGTTAGCACAATTATTGCCAAGTGGCTAGAGAGGAGTCTCAACAAAACACAATACCACAAGAGATCAAACACAGAGATGACACAGTGGTTTATCCCGTGGTTCGGCCAAGACCAACGCTTGCCTACTCCACGTTGTGGCGTCCCAACGGACGAGGGTTGCAATCAACCCCTCTCAAGCGGTCCAAAGACCAACTTGAATACCACGGTGTTTTGTTTTGCCTTTCAATATCCCGTTTGCGAGGAATCTCCACAACTTGGAGTCTCTCGCCCTTACACTTGAGATTCACAAAGAAATACGGAGTAAGGGTGGGAATGAGCAACACACACAAGACTTCAAAAGATCAGAGCAACAACACGCACACAAGCAGCAACAAGAGCTCGCAACACAACTCAAAGAGTTCACAACTCCACAAGAGCTCTATATGCTATCACAATGAAACGAATGCGTGAAATCAATGTCTTGGTGCTTAGGAATGTTGTAGGAATGCTTGGTATATTCCTCCATGCGCCTAGGGGTCCCTTTTATAGCCCCAAGGCAGCTAGGAGCCGTTTAGAACAAATCTGGAAGGCCATCCTTGCCTTCTGTCGTCGGGCGCACCGGACAGTCCGGTGCACATCGGACACTGTCCGGTGCCCGATTTATTTCCTAAAACAGCGCAGCCGACCGTTACCGACCATTGCAGATCTGGCGCATCGGACAGTCCGGTGCACACCGGACAGTCCGGTGCCTCCTTCCGACCGTTGGCCAGACCACGTGTCGCGCGCAGATTCCTCGGCCGACCGTTGGCTCGGCCGACCGTTGGCTCACCGGACAGTCCGGTGCACACCGGACAGTCTGGTGAATTTTAGCCGTACGCCGTCGGCAATTTCCCGAGAGCGGCCTCTTCGCCCGAGGCAGCCTGGCGCACCGGACACTGTCCGGTGCACCACCGAACAGTCCGGTGCCCCAGACCGAAACAACCTTTTTGGCTGTACACAGCCAACTCTTCTCTTCTTCCTTCTTTCTGTTTCCAACACTTAGATAGGTATATTAGTACACAAAACCAATGTACTAAGGCTTAGTGTAACACCCTGAATTTGGGGGTATAAAATTTCTTTGCTCATATTCACAAATTCAGGTGTTACTTCCTTTTCTCATCCTTCCTAATTCTTTTCTCTCTCATTTCTATAGGAGCTAAGTGCTTATTTTACTTGTAACCATAGTTTATTATGTTAAACCCTAGTGGAGTATGAATTGTTGCATCATGTTGAACCCTAGATTTCACTTTTGTTTGGTGCATAATTCTCAAAAGGTCTAATTTGAATTTGGGGCTCATTTGAATTTGAATCAAATAGAATAAATAAAAGAAAAGGGAAAAACAATTCAGAATAAAAGGAAAAGGCAAAGCAGCCCACTTACCCGCCCTCCTCGGCCTTTCGGCCCAGTCGGCCCACCCCGCGCGCGCCTCTCCCCCCCCTTCTCTCTCTGCGCAGCGGGCCCGGCCTGTCGGCGCGCCCGCCTTCCGCGCACCCGCCTCCCTCTCTCACTGCTCGTCCGGCCCTACCCGTCGGCGCCCGCCTTCCCCGCGCGCGCCCGCTCCCTCGCTCTCTCTCTGCCCGTGGGCCCAACCCGTCAGCCCCGCTTCTCTCGCGCCCGCGCCCACACCCGCTTTCTTCTCTCTCTCTGCGTCGCGGGCCCGGGCTGTCAGCCCCGTCGTCCCCGCGTAACCGCCGCCGAGCTGCTCGCGCCCACCTCCCCCGCGCCCACGTCGCGCGTGGAACTCGCCCCACCTCGCCCTCGGCCACTTGTGCCCCGAGCCCACTCGCCCTCACCCTCTCCCCCCATTTGCGCCCAGTAGACCCTCTCTCCCCCCCCTCGCTGCGCGCACGCAGAGCACCGCCGCCATAACCCCGCCGTCCCGAGCTCGGTTCTTCGTCGTCGTTGGAGCTCCGTCGCGCCCTTAGCCCCAGTGAGCTCCGCCCCGACGCCCGCAACTCGGAACGCGCCCCAATTCCCTCTCCCCCTCCCTATTTCTCTCTGCCCGCGCTCACCCGTCGTCCGCCGTGCAGCCGCCACCGTCGACCCGGGTCCCCGTCGCGTCTCCGTCGCCGCCGAGGAGTCCTCGGAGCCCGCCTTGAGGTAACTGACCTCTCCCGCCCCTATCGCCCTTTGTTTTGCTCTCTGTTGCGTTTGATTGCTCGCCGGAGTAGAGTAGCCCCGCCGCCGAGCCGCCCCGCCGTGAATCGCCCCCCTCCGGTGCCTCTGCCCCGACCCAGACCCTACCGGAGAATTCCCCGCGCCCTCCCCGACCTCCCCGACCACTCGGATTGCCCTAGAGCCCCGCCAGTCGCCCGTGCCCCTCGTCTCCGGCAAGCCCTCCGCCGCGGGGACGAGCGCCGCCGCCCTAGCTAGCCGTAGGGAAGACCCAGGCCGCCCATCCGATCTCCGCCGTTCAACCCAGATCGGGCGGCCCTGATTCAACTCGCCCGGACCTAATCCTGGCCGTCCGCCAGCGATCCAGCGGCCCAGGCCCACTGCCCCCTCACCCCGTCTCTCTGCCCGCTAGGCCCCACTTGTCAGCTCGCCCGTGCGCCCGCGCTGTCCGCCCGGCCCTGCCCGTCAGTCCGCCCGCGCGCTCTGCCCGCCCGGTCCCGCTTGCCAGTCGCCCGCGCTCGCGCTGTCCGCCCGGCCCCGCCTGTCAGCCGCTCCCGCCGCCGCGCGCCCGCGCGCCCGCCCGCAGGATCTAATCCTGGCCGTAGATCTGAGATCCAACGGCTGTAGGCGCCCGATACCCCTTCGCTCGCGCATGTTCTTAAAGAGCCCCCCTGTTTTCTGGAAATTGCGCCCGCCGTCCCTGGTTTCTCGCAGTTAAGTCCCTGGCCCTTTTATTTAATTCAAAATAAGTCCTTAGGGTATAATTTTAACCCCTAAACTTGTAAAATTCATAACTTTGTCATATGAACTCCAAATTAGGTGCTTCAAATTGCAAAATGTTCATAATATTATTATCTATCTGTTTATGCAATGTTTCCCTGCTGTTTCCATGTATTAATTAATAGCTAATCACTAGGATAGGATTAAGACTATTGAAACCTTATTTAAGATAATTGGAAATGAGTAGACTTTAATAATAGTTGGATTACTTAAGTTTATGGACTTAAACACTTAAGTTTAGGAACTTAAACCAGATAATTATTTAATCCCACCCCTGACTTAGATCTGATTAGTAGATAGTAAATCACTTTGTGTAGTCCTCTACCCCAGACCTAGGGAACACTAGAGTGCATATCCCTTTTCTGTTATGAACTTGTGACCCCTCTCTGCTGCATATGTTTGGTATATTGTTTTCTGTTTGTTATTTTCCCAAGTGCATAGTGTGAATGATTGCTTTGCGTAGACAACGAGCAGTCTGTGTTTCCCGAGGCAGTTGCAGAGGAAGTCCCTGATCAGCAGTTTGGTGAAGGCAAGTGTCCTCTGTCCCACTATGTCCTATTCATTTATAACTTACTACCCCGCATTACTTACTTGAAACCTAAGGATTGACTAGCTTTGCACTTTACTTTATCCTTGATGACCTTATGGGCTATTATGGTTAGCACTTTGCTATTGCTTTAACATAATCAATGAACATGATGTGGCTATTTATGATACTGTTATCCTGTTGATGTTGATGATCTTATGATACTATAGGGGGCTCAGGCTGTTTCCTGAGTACCTCTCCGTAAGGACTGGTTTGTTGAGAGACCACCCGGGATAACAGTGCAACCATGAGGGTGAAATGGGATGCCCTTAGCTGATTAATTGGATGAACTAGAGGTGTAGTTGCTTAGCCGTCGTGCCGTCAATGGGGTCCAGGCACAGTGCTTGCTCTGCCGAGGCTGAGTGCCGAGGTTCTTTCGTTTTGCTCTTTGTTAGTCACTCTCCTGCGGGGAGGGGTACTGTGTTTATCAAACTGGAGAAACCTAACGGGCAGCTACGATCTCTAGGGAATCTTTGTAAAAGCTACGTAGTGATGCCCTGCCGGACCACCTAGGTAGTGGTCAATGGGGATTAGCTCTCCCCGGGTAGAAAGGGAATCATGACTCATGGGTAAAGTGTGCGACCTCTGCAGAGGGTAGTGAAACTGGTATATCAGCCGTGCTCACGGTTAAGAGCAGCCTTGGGATCCTCTTTGATTAGAGATACAGATGGTTCGAGATACAATGGTTATGATATGGTTTTGGTTCGACTATGATGATGATGTTCCTCGATGAGGAAATGGTTTACGGGTTGGTTAATGCTAAAATCTGGCTTCTACTAATGATAAGTACCTGACCAACTAAAAGCAACTGCTTGAGCCTAACCCCACACAAAGCTAGTCCACTTCAGCCAAACGGGACATTTGCTGAGTACGTTGATGTGTACTCATCCTTGCTTTACCACAAACACCAGGTTGTCCGCATTGTAACCACTGCTCAGGAGAAGGCGAAGCCGTGGAAGGAGACTTCCAGGAGTTCCAAGACTACGATGAATTCTAGGTGTGGGTTGGCGGCAACCCCCAGTCAGCTGCCTGTGAAGGCCTTATCGTTACTGCGTTTCGTTTAGCACTTTGATTTACTTGTTAAGACAATGACTATGTGGATGTCTATGACTCTATGATGTAATAAGTACTCTTTTATGTTATTATTCGAGCATTGTGTGATGATGTTCATTTATGTAATCGCTGTGTACGTGAGTTCTGATCCTGGCACGTACATAGTTCGCATTCGGTTGGCCTTCCAAAACCGGGTTTGACATAAGTGGTATCAAAGCCGTGCTGACTGTAGGACCGCTGACCTAGAGTAGCACTGGTCGTACTAAGGACTATTGACCTTCCCTCTCACCTTGACCTCTGTTGTTACTTCAAAAGTCGGTCACCTCGACCAACCCTATGTTTTACTATCTATCTATACTATACCTTGTTAAAATTTTTATCTTATTCTATCTTTGGTTTATTCACTTGTCATATTAGTTCTGCTCTTACTCTTGTGCTTACGGTGTCTTTTGTAGATGGCTCGTCTTAGACACACTGCACGTAAGTCGGTGATTCCTTTCCTGCCGTCTCGACTTGCGGAGCGTCCTCTGCACCGCACCGTGTCCGGACAGTCGAGTCACCTGGAGAGGCTGCACCACCGCTTGCGTGAGGAGCAGGAACGCCGGCGCCAGCACGGAGAGCAGCAGGGCTCTTCCTCCCCACCCCAGCGAGAGGTGGAGTCCGTGAGGCCCCGTTCCTCTGTTGCCCAGCTGGAGGCGCCCCCTGCACCACTGCGGGACGTCCCGGCTGTTGGAGGAGCTACTGGAGGAGATCCCGACGACGACGACTCAGACCACAGTACGGAGTCCTCTGAGCCGCAGGAGGCGGAAGGATGGGTCGCCCGACCCATCACCTGTGACGCCGCTCGCGGTTGTCACTTCCACGACGCACTCGACACCTTGCTGCGCCAGGCTTTCGACCGGCACACCTGGTCGATCGAGTATCGTTGCGTAGTCTACCAGCACAGTCGCGGGAGGTACCCGGACCGCTGGGAGGCTACCTGCCTAGTTCGCCGTCCGGAGGATGACCTCCGGGGTGCGGAGGCCGTTTCGGAGCACTATTCCATCTCCGAGAGGGACACTGCAGAGGCGGCTATGCAGGATGCAGCACGACGTGCACTCTCTCAGTACTGTTCTTTGTTCGGTGGCGTGGCCGACGGTCTTAACCTTCGGTACTACCCCCGCCGCCCTACTGGCAGCATAGAGAGTGTGGTTGTTTCACCTGTTGGTGAGGCTAACCCTAGGTTGAGCAGCACAGTCAACCTAGTCGCAGTGCTTAACACGGAGCTGGATCACTCTCTGGACGAGCTAAGCAGGGCTCGAACGGAGATTGCGGAGTTGCGTGCTGAGCTGGCAGAGCGCCATCACCAGGAGGGTGGTTCTCCCGCACCTGTTGGGACTCAGCACCCATACCGCTCACCGCCACGTGGTCACCACACTTATGGTTCCCCTGTCTGTAAGACCAGGATAGATCTGGATCCTTAGATCGTTAGCGTCGGATTTTGTAATAATTCTTAAGTCAGATGTCTCAGTCTTAGGTAGTCAGTTTAGTTTGCTTATCAGTTGCTTCCATTTAGTTTAGTTTGCTTATCAGTCGCTTTCATGCTTGTTATGATGAACTTGTACTGGATTTGAATCTTTGTAATGACTGTAGCCAACATGTGGGTTTCCCCTGCAGTTTGGCTTAGCTAGTAATATTAATGAAGTCAGTTGTTTAGTTGGGAAGCCATTTACTCTTACTTTCCTTTCTTATCTGAGAAGCTGTGTTGAATCATAATGAGGATCAGTGAAGCTCTTTTGTTCACTCAGTGTCATGAAGAATTCTGTATTCTCTTTTCTTATGCTGAAAGATTGTGAGATCAATGCTGATGTGTGAATGTCTTCCACAGATGTCTGACAACAGGCGCCGATGCAACAGGCGTGCTCAGCTGGAGCAGCATGACCAGCAGGAGGAAAATCAGAGGCAGCCTCCCCCACCACCCCCGATGTCAGTGGAGCAGATGTTCTTGATGCAGACCCAGGCAGTGCAGGCCATTGGGCAGACTCTGGCAGCCATGCAGCAGGCTCAACAGCAACCCCAACCCCAATTGCAAGTGCAGATGCCCCAGATGCCACGAGATAAGCGTGGTGAGTTCATGAGAGGGCATCCTCCTACCTTCGCCCATTCTGCTGACCCCATGGATGCAGAAGACTGGTTGCGCGCAGTGGAGAGGGAACTGCGCACCGCCCAATGCGACGACAGGGAGAAGGTTCTGTATGGTCCCCGCCAGCTGAGGGGAGCAGCCCAGTCCTGGTGGGAGTCCTACCTCGCCACACATGCTGACCCCGAAGCCATCACTTGGGAGGAATTCAGCGAGAGTTTCCGTCGGTACCATGTGCCAGAGGGACTGATGATCGTGAAGAAGGAGGAGTTTCTGGCTCTGAAGCAGGGACCCATGTCTGTTAGTGAGTACAGAGACAAGTTTCTGCAGCTATCTCGTTATGCACCCGAGGATGTCAACACTGATGCCAAGAGGCAGTACAGGTTCATGAGAGGTTTGGTGGATCCCCTGCATTACCAGCTGATGAATCACACCTTCCCCACCTTCCAGCACCTGATCGATAGAGCAGTCATGACTGAGAAGAAGCGTAAGGATATGGAAGATCGGAAGCGCAAGATGAGTGGACCCCAGTCCGGAGGCACCAGCCGTCCACGTTTCTCAGGCAGTTCATCTCAGCAAGGCAGACCTGGTCACCCACAGGGATATCAGAATCAGAATCAGCGTCTGCATCAGCAGCAGTTTCAGAGACAGTACCCGCAGCAGCAGCAGCAGTATCGTCAGCACAACCAGCAGGGAGGTAATCAGTATCAGAAGCAGAACAACCAGGCACCTCGCCTTCCTGCCCCAGCAGCGAATCAGAGCAACCAAGCAGCCCCAGCACAAGGAGGAGGCAGAGGATGCTTCCACTGTGGAGATCAAGGCCACTGGGCGATGCAGTGCCCAAAGAAGACGGCTCCGCAGCAGACCAACCCCAATGCTCCAGCAAGGCAAGGTGTACTGCAGCCGGCAGCAGGCAATCGTAACCAAGCGTACAACCGTGGAAAGGTGAACCACTTGGAGGCCGAAGCGATCCAGGATGCACCAGATGTGGCAGTAGGTATGTTCTCAGTCGAATCTCATCCCGCAAAAGTGCTATTTGATACTGGTGCAACTCATTCATTTGTCACTGCAACATGGGTAGAACTGCATAACATCTCAGTAGAGGCAATGATGCCACCCATGAGGATTAATTCGGTTGGTGGCAAGGTGCAAACAGATAAAATATGTTCAAACGTAATGGTGGAAATAAGGGGGATAGGTTTCCCAGTGACTTAATAGTAATAGGCACCCCTGGGATAGATGTCATTCTAGGGATGAACTGGTTAATGAAGTATGAAGCAAATGTTAGTTGTGACAAGAGGACCATAACATTGAAGTCCCCGTCAGGAGAGGAGGTAGTGGCCGAGCTAAGGATGCCTAAGTCAGAAGAGGGAGTCTGTCATCAGATTTCAGTTGATAGTAAGGAGCCCAACCCGCTCGAGACTATCAAGGTTGTGTCGGACTTTCCGGATGTGTTTCCCGAGGAGCTAACGGGCATGCCACCCGAGAGAAAAGTCGAATTTGCCATAGAGCTTATCCCTGGTACCGCCCCCATTTCAAAAAGAGCCTATCGAGTGTCTGGACCAGAATTGATGGAACTCAAGAAGCAGATAGATGAGATGTTAGAGAAGGGTTACATCAGGCCAAGCACCTCGCCTTGGGCCGCTCCAGTGTTGTTTGTAGAGAAGAAAGATGGTACCAAAAGGATGTGCATAGACTACAGAGCCTTGAATGAAGTCACTGTCAAGAACAAGTACCCCCTGCCAAGGATAGAAGATTTGTTCGACCAGCTCAGAGGTGCCAGCGTATTCTCGAAGATAGATCTGAGATCTGGTTATCATCAACTCAGAATCCGACCCTCGGATATACCGAAGACAGCATTCATCACCAAGTATGGGTTATATGAGTTCACAGTTATGTCCTTTGGTTTGACAAATGCGCCAGCCTTCTTTATGTACCTGATGAACAGTGTGTTCATGGATTATCTGGACAAGTTTGTGGTAGTGTTCATCGATGACATTCTCATATACTCTCAAAGTGAGGAAGATCATGTAGAGCATTTGAAGATGGTATTGCAAAGACTTCGAGAGCATCAGTTGTATGCCAAGCTGGGCAAGTGCGAGTTCTGGATTCATGAAGTCTTATTTCTGGGTCACATCATAAACCAAGATGGGTTGGCAGTGGATCCAAAGAAAGTAGCAGATATCCTGAACTGGAAAGCACCGAAAGATGTTCGTGGGATCAAGAGCTTCATTGGAATGGCTGGGTATTATAGGCGTTTCATTGAAGGTTTCTCGAAGATTGCTAGACCAATGACAGCGTTGCTAGCGAAGAAAGTTGAGTTTAAGTGGACCCAAAAGTGTCAGGAAGCATTTGAAGAACTGAAGAATAGATTGACTACAGCTCCTGTGTTAGTCCTGCCTGATGTCCACAAGTCATTCTCAGTATATTGCGATGCTTCGTACACCGGATTGGGATGTGTGCTGATGCAAGAAGGGAGAGTTGTAGCATACTCATCTCGACAGCTGAAGATCCATGAGAAGAATTACCCCACACATGACCTGGAATTGGCAGCAGTGGTTCATGCTTTGAAGACCTGGAGACATTACCTGTATGGGCAGAAGTGCGACATCTACACAGATCATAAGAGTCTGAAGTACATATTCACCCAGTCAGAGTTAAACATGAGGCAGCGAAGATGGTTGGAATTGATCAAAGACTATGAGTTGGAGATACATTACCATCCGGGCAAAGCCAATGTTGTTGCAGATGCTTTGAGCAGGAAAAGTCAAGTCAATATGTTGGCCTCGCACCCAATGCCGTATGAGTTAGCCAAGGAGTTTGACAGACTGAGCCTCGGTTTCCTGAATAGTACGCAAGGAGTGACAGTGGAATTAGAGCCCACCCTAGAGCGGGAGATCAAAGAAGGGCAGAAGGATGATGAAAACATCAACAAGATCCGGCAGCTGATCCTAGAAGGAAGAGGCAAAGACTTTCGAGAGGATGAAGAAGGAGTAATCTGGTTCAAGGACCGATTGTGTGTTCCCGACCTCAAACCTATTCGGGAACTGATCCTCAAGGAAGCTCATGAGACAGCCTACTCCATACACCCAGGGAGTGAGAAGATGTACCAGGACTTAAAAAGGAGGTTTTGGTGGTATGGTATGAAAAGGGAGATCGCAGAATATGTCGCCATCTGTGATAGCTGTCAGAGAACCAAAGCGGAGCATCAGAGGACTGCCGGATTGTTGCAGCCATTGCGGATTCCTCAGTGGAAGTGGGATGAGATCGGGATGGATTTCATAGTTGGCCTACCTCGTACCCGGGCCGGCTACGATTCCATCTGGGTGGTTGTGGACCGCTTAACAAAGGTGGCCCACTTCATACCTGTGAAGACGACATACACCGGAGCAACGTTAGCTGAGTTATACATGTCACGAATAGTCTGCCTTCATGGTGTGCCGAAGAAGATAGTGTCAGATCGAGGAACGCAGTTCACATCTCATTTTTGGCAGCAGCTACAAGAAGCTTTGGGCACCCATTTGAACTTCAGCTCAGCTTATCACCCGCAGACAGACGGTCAGACTGAAAGAACTAACCAGATCCTAGAAGATATGTTGAGAGCCTGTGCGTTGCAAGACAAGTCAGGATGGGACAAAAGGTTACCTTATGCAGAATTCTCCTACAACAATAGTTACCAGGCCAGCTTGAAGATGTCACCGTTTCAGGCACTCTATGGACGGAGTTGTAGGACTCCGCTGCACTGGAACCAGCCTGGAGAGAGACAGGTGTTTGGCCCCGACATCTTGCTTGAAGCCGAAGAGAATATCAGAATGGTTCGGGAGAACCTGAAGACAGCCCAGTCAAGGCAGCGAAGCTATGCGGACAGAAGGAGAAGGGAACTGAGTTTTGAAGTGGGAGACTACGTCTATCTGAAGGTGTCACCTATCAGGGGAGTCAGAAGGTTCGGAGTCAAAGGCAAGCTAGCACCCCGGTACGTCGGACCATATCAGATTCAAGCCAAGCGTGGAGAATTGGCCTACCAGCTCGACCTACCAGAGAGTTTGTCAGCAGTGCACAATGTGTTCCATGTGTCACAATTGAAGAAGTGTCTGCGAGTACCAGAAGAACAGTTGCCAGTGGAAGGTTTGGAAGTCCAGGAAGATCTGACATACATAGAGAAGCCAACGCAGATTCTGGAGTTTGCAGACAGAGTCACCCGGAGGAATACCATCAGAATGTGCAAAGTCAGATGGGGTCACCACTCTGAGGAAGAAGCAACCTAGGAACGAGAAGATGACCTGAAGGCCAAATACCCTGAACTCTTTGCTGACCAACCTTGAATCTCGGGGCGAGATTCTTTTAAGGGGGATAGGTTTGTAACACCCTGAATTTGGGGGTATAAAATTTCTTTGCTCATATTCACAAATTCAGGTGTTACTTCCTTTTCTCATCCTTCCTAATTCTTTTCTCTCTCATTTCTATAGGAGCTAAGTGCTTATTTTACTTGTAACCATAGTTTATTATGTTAAACCCTAGTGGAGTATGAATTGTTGCATCATGTTGAACCCTAGATTTCACTTTTGTTTGGTGCATAATTCTCAAAAGGTCTAATTTGAATTTGGGGCTCATTTGAATTTGAATCAAATAGAATAAATAAAAGAAAAGGGAAAAACAATTCAGAATAAAAGGAAAAGGCAAAGCAGCCCACTTACCCGCCCTCCTCGGCCTTTCGGCCCAGTCGGCCCACCCCGCGCGCGCCTCTCCCCCCCCCCTTCTCTCTCTGCGCAGCGGGCCCGGCCTGTCGGCGCGCCCGCCTTCCGCGCACCCGCCTCCCTCTCTCACTGTTCGTCCGGCCCTACCCGTCGGCGCCCGCCTTCCCCGCGCGCGCCCGCTCCCTCGCTCTCTCTCTGCCCGTGGGCCCAACCCGTCAGCCCCGCTTCTCTCGCGCCCGCACCCGCTTTCTTCTCTCTCTCTGCGTCGCGGGCCCGGGCTGTCAGCCCTGTCGTCCCCGCGTAACCGCCGCCGAGCTGCTCGCGCGCACCTCCCCCGCGCCCACGTCGCGCGTGGAACTCGCCCCACCTCGCCCTCGGCCACTTGTGCCCCGAGCCCACTCGCCCTCACCCTCTCCCCCCATTTGCGCCCAGTAGACCCTCTCTCCCCCCCTCGCTGCGCGCACGCAGAGCACCGCCGCCATAACCCCGCCGTCCCAAGCTCGGTTCTTCGTCGCCGTTGGAGCTCCGCCGCGCCCTTAGCCCCGGTGAGCTCCGCCCCGACGCCCGCAACTCGGAACGCGCCCCAATTCCCTCTCCCCCTCCCTATTTCTCTCTGCCCGCGCTCACCCGTCGTCCGCCGTGCAGCCGCCACCGTCGACCCGGGTCCCCGTCGCGTCTCCGTCGCCGCCGAGGAGTCCCCGGAGCCCGCCTTGAGGTAACGGACCTCTCCCGCCCCTATCGCCCTTTGTTTTGCTCTCTGTTGCGTTTGATTGCTCGCCGGAGTAGAGTAGCCCCGCCGCCGAGCCGCCCCGCTGTGAATCGCCCCCCTCCGGTGCCTCTGCCCCGACCCAGACCCTACCGGAGAACTCCCCGCGCCCTCCCCGACCTCCTCGACCACTCGGATTGCCCCAGAGCCCCGCCAGTCGCCCGTGCCCCTCGTCTCCGGCAAGCCCTCCGCCGCGGGGACGAGCGCCGCCGCCCCAGCTAGCCGTAGGGAAGACCCAGGCCGCCCATCCGATCTCCGTCGTTCAACCCAGATCGGGCGGCCCTGATTCAACTCGCCCGGACCTAATCCTGGCCGTCCGCCAGCGATCCAGCGGCCCAGGCCCACTGCCCCCTCACCCCGTCTCTCTGCCCGCTAGGCCCCACTTGTCAGCTCGCCCGCGCGCCCGCGCTGTCCGCCCGGCCCCGCCCGTCAGTCCGCCCGCGCGCTCTGCCCGCCCGGTCCCGCTTGCCAGTCGCCCGCGCCCGCGCTGTCCGCCCGGCCCCGCCTGTCAGCCGCTCCCGCCGCCGCGCGCCCGCGCGCCCGCCCGCAGGATCTAATCCTGGCCGTAGATCTGAGATCCAACGGCTGTAGGCGCCCGATACCCCTTCGCCCGCGCATGTTCTTAAAGAGCCCCCCTGTTTTCTGGAAATTGCGCCCGCCGTCCCTGGTTTCTCGCAGTTAAGTCCCTGGCCCTTTTATTTAATTCAAAATAAGTCCTTAGGGTATAATTTTAACCCCTAAACTTGTAAAATTCATAACTTTGTCATATGAACTCCAAATTAGGTGCTTCAAATTGCAAAATGTTCATAATATTATTATCTATCTGTTTATGCAATGTTTCCCTGCTGTTTCCATGTATTAATTAATAGCTAATCACTAGGATAGGATTAAGACTATTGAAACCTTATTTAAGATAATTGGAAATGAGTAGACTTTAATAATAGTTGGATTACTTAAGTTTATGGACTTAAACACTTAAGTTTAGGAACTTAAACCAGATAATTATTTAATCCCACCCCTGACTTAGATCTGATTAGTAGATAGTAAATCACTTTGTGTAGTCCTCTACCCCAGACCTAGGGAACACTAGAGTGCCTATCCCTTTTCTGTTATGAACTTGTGACCCCTCTCTGCTGCATATGTTTGGTATATTGTTTTCTGTTTGTTATTTTCCCAAGTGCATAGTGTGAATGATTGCTTTGCGTAGACAACGAGCAGTCTGTGTTTCCCGAGGCAGTTGCAGAGGAAGTCCCTGATCAGCAGTTTGGTGAAGGCAAGTGTCCTCTGTCCCACTATGTCCTATTCATTTATAACTTACTACCCCGCATTACTTACTTGAAACCTAAGGATTGACTAGCTTTGCACTTTACTTTATCCTTGATGACCTTATGGGCTATTATGGTTAGCACTTTGCTATTGCTTTAACATAATCAATGAACATGATGTGGCTATTTATGATATTGTTATCCTGTTGATGTTGATGATCTTATGATACTATAGGGGGCTCAGGCTGTTTCCTGAGTACCTCTCCGTAAGGACTGGTTCGTTGAGAGACCACCCGGGATAACAGTGCAACCATGAGGGTGAAATGGGATGCCCTTAGCTGATTAATTGGATGAACTAGAGGTGTAGTTGCTTAGCCGTCGTGCCGTCAATGGGGTCCAGGCACAGTGCTTGCTCTGCCGAGGCTGAGTGCCGAGGTTCTTTCGTTTTGCTCTTTGTTAGTCACTCTCCTGCGGGGAGGGGTACTGTGTTTATCAAACTGGAGAAACCTAACGGGCAGCTACGATCTCTAGGGAATCTTTGTAAAAGCTACGTAGTGATGCCCTGCCGGACCACCTAGGTAGTGGTCAATGGGGATTAGCTCTCCCCGGGTAGAAAGGGAATCATGACTCATGGGTAAAGTGTGCGACCTCTGCAGAGGGTAGTGAAACTGGTATATCAGCCGTGCTCACGGTTAAGAGCAGCCTTGGGATCCTCTTTGATTAGAGATACAGATGGTTCGAGATACAATGGTTATGATATGGTTTTGGTTCGACTATGATGATGATGTTCCTCGATGAGGAAATGGTTTACGGGTTGGTTAATGCTAAAATCTGGCTTCTACTAATGATAAGTACCTGACCAACTAAAAGCAACTGCTTGAGCCTAACCCCACACAAAGCTAGTCCACTTCAGCCAAACGGGACATTTGCTGAGTACGTTGATGTGTACTCATCCTTGCTTTACCACAAACACCAGGTTGTCCGCATTGTAACCACTGCTCAGGAGAAGGCGAAGCCGTGGAAGGAGACTTCCAGGAGTTCCAAGACTACGATGAATTCTAGGTGTGGGTTGGTGGCAACCCCCAGTCAGCTGCCTGTGAAGGCCTTATCGTTACTGCGTTTCGTTTAGCACTTTGATTTACTTGTTAAGACAATGACTATGTGGATGTCTATGACTCTATGATGTAATAAGTACTCTTTTATGTTATTATTCGAGCATTGTGTGATGATGTTCATTTATATAATCGCTGTGTACGTGAGTTCTGATCCTGGCACGTACATAGTTCGCATTCGGTTGGCCTTCCAAAACCGGGTGTGACACTTAGAAACATACCTTTACTTATGATTTGCACTTTGTTCATCCATGGGCATAGATTCACATTTAAGCACTTGTGTTGGCACTTAATCACCAAAATACTTAGAAATGGCCCAAAGGCACATTTCCCTTTCACCCGACAGCCACAATGAACAAAAACACTGGCATTCGAAGTGCCGCTACAAACAGAACTCCGGTTCCACCTCCACACCGGGAAGCCTGCGGGGCGACGAGCGCCGGGGGACCCGCCAGCGACCTCTGCAGCAGCAGCCATGGTCCCAGGGCGGACGCGGTCGCCGGAGGGCTCCCGTTCGCGTTCCCGCTCAAGGGACGCGAACCAGCTATTAAAGCCAAAGAGCGGGCCGCTCCAAAGCGCACCGGCAGGTCCTCGCTCCCGTCCTCGCCACGAAAGCGAGGAAGAGGGCAGAATGTTGCGTCCTAGCTGGGCAGCAACAGTTTGCCTTCCCCGGCATGGCTGGAGGACGTCTCCTCCGTAGAGCTGGAGGATGGTTGCCACCACCAGAAGCTGGAAGAAGAGGTGGCCAGCCGGCCCGCGCGGGAGGAAGAGCCCCGGCTCGCCTCGCTCCCCGCCCCAGCAAGAATGACGAACATCCTTGAGGCTGAGGGCGGGACCAAGATCACAGCCCGGCTTGCCTCTCCCCATCCAGGGGCTGGAGGTCACCGTTTTGGGTGACCGCCGGCGGAGGGGTGCAACCGGGCTGCATGATGAAAATCCTTGAAGCCGAACGATGGCTGAAAGGTACCAACTCCCACGGAATTGCGTTCCTCCAACGACGAGGCAGAAAGACGACGGGTATCCCCCATCCGGGGGCTTGGAAGGTGGAAAGACACGATGCATAAGGGAGCGCGAAGACATGGTCGCCTTCCAAGGGGGTCACCCTCCTTTTAAAGGCGGCTCTCCCTACTTGCGTCCCCAGTCGTGGGCTGAGTCTTCTCCAACACACCCCAAGGATCTCCCCTACGGCGTGGGGGCTGGGTCCCACACGTCATGCAAGCCGGCTCAAAACAGAAGAAGCCAAACCGCCGTGCGCGGTGCGTACAACCGACCAGCGGTTACAAGCGGCCCTCCACTTTTGCCCAGACCAGCAGGCGAAAGGGCGGGCAGCCATGCAGGCGACATGCAACCGCGCCAAGTGGGCGCACTTCTCCGACTCCCAACACGCCCGGCATGGAGGCCCAGGCCCACGCGTCATGCAACCGGCGCGCCGAATGCTTCGTGCATGCAGCTGCACCGCCACTTGCGCCACCACCACGCCTCCTCGACTGCGGAACCAATACCGCGACTCGAGGCGACCCAGCGCACGACCCAGCAGCGCCAGCCTGGCGCGACGGTCAATACAGCCAAAAATGGGCCGGCAGTAATGGCGGTGGCAGGCGGGCAGGAGCAGCGGTCACGTCGTCAGGCAAGCCTACGTCCCATCCAGGGGCGACGAGAGAACCCTCTCTCACGGCGTGAAGACAACGCGCCCGTGTTCCGTTCCTCGAACGGCTCGCGCACGCGCAACGGCTGCCTCGCGAACCACTCGCCCCGTCGCATTAACTCCGCGGCGGGACAGGCGGCGCCCCTGGCAGGAGAAGCGGGCGACGCTTCGCCTTCACCATAATGACCGCGTCAGAAAAGGTACGCCGCGTCGTTCGATTTCGTATCCTTTTCCTTTTTTCCTCTTTCTCTCTCTTGCAACAGGGATCGGGAAAGGGGGATACCCCGAAAAGGATCCTTCCCCGTGAAGGAACCTGGCTCCGAGCCTCCCTACTGATCAGAGGTTCGAAGGCTGGCCCCTCGGAAGGGTTCAACAGCCGCCTCAGAGCGCGTGGGCTCCACACCCACTACTGGTCAGAGGTTCGAAGGCCGACCCCTCGGAAGGGTTCAACGGCCGCCTCAGGCTACTCGGGCTTCGCGCCCACTACTGATCAGGGGTTCGAAGGCTGGCCCCCGAAGGGTTCACAGCCGCCTCAGACACAGAGCGAGGGATGACCATGGGTACGTTCGATACATAACCAAGGCTCGGGCTGCGCTCCCGAGGTACCCTAGGACATTTCCGAGACCAGCGGGAACGATCTTGTAACGGAATCCCATCAGAGGGAGGCATCGAGCCCTCGGACCCCGTCGCCAGGGGACCGGGTCCGGCAGATCACCCGCAGGTACTTTTGGGCGCGCCTCTGGGCCTCTAGCCGACCCCTAACGAACGGGGCACGGACGTCCACTCGGATTACCCGTCTGCAGCTCACCGGGGACACCATGTTCGGCGCCCACCGAGGGCAACATGGCGCTCTCCCCCCCCCCCCTCCTCCTTGCGGAAAGGCGACGCAGGGGCGTATGTAAAAAAGTCGAGTCTGACCCTGATCGCCCTCTCGCCCTGTGCAGAGGCTCGGGGGCTGCTCTCGCAAACCCGGCTCCGGCCACACTGTTGACAGCGTCAACATACCAGACCGAGAACTTGGGACCCGACCGTACACCCGGACTACGGCCAGCTCGCATGAGGGAACGACCAGACCAGCCAAAGCATTACGCGAGGCATTAAGACCTCGGAGGAGTCAAACCACTCCTCTGAGGCCTCGGGGGCTACACCCACCGGAACAAAACGCAACCGAGAAAGGCTGGTCCCCCTTGCAAAAAAGTGCGACGAAAGCCTCCAAGCGAGTGCTAACACTCCCTTCGAGGCTCGGGGGCTACTGTCGGGGACCATAATTAGGGGTACCCTCAAGACTCCTAATTCTCAGCTGGTAACCTCCATCAGCATAAAGCTGCAAAGGCCTGATGGGTGCGATTAAGTCAGGGATCGGTCCATTCGAGGGACTCGATCACACCTCGCCCGAGCCTAGCCTCGGACAAGGGCAGCCGACCCCGAAGGACCTCCGTCTCGCCCGAGGCCCCCCTCCAGCGGCGAACATATTTCCGGCTCGCCCGAGGCCCTGTCTTCGCCAAGAAGCAACCCTGACCAAATCGCCGCACCGACCGACCAAATCGCAGGAGCATTTAATGCAAAGGTGGCCTGACACCTTTATCCTGACACGCGCCCCTCAGCCGACAGAGCCGAAGTGACCGCCGTCACTTCGCCGCTCCACTGACCGTCTGACAGAAAGACAGCGCCGCCTGCGCCGCTCCGACTGTGGTGCCACTTGACAGAGTGAGGCTGACAGGCAGTCAGGCCCGGCCGCAGGCACCATAGGAAGCTCCGCTCCGCTCGACCCAGGGCTCGGACTCGGGCTAAGCCCCGGAAGACGACGAACTCCGCTCCGCCCGACCCAGGGCTCGGACTCGAGCTAAGCCCCGGAAGACGGCGAACTCCGCTCCGCCCGACCCAGGGCTCGGACTCGGGCTAAGCCCCGGAAGACGGCGAACTCCGCTCCGCCCGACCCAGGGCTCGGACTTGGGCTCAGCCCCAGAAGACGACGAACTCCGCTCCGCCCGACCCAGGGCTCAGACTCGGGCTCAGCTCCAGAAGACGACGAACTCCGCTCTGCCCGACCCCCGGGGCTCGGACTCCGCCCCGGCCTCAACCGTCTGTCTCCGCCTCGCCCGACCCAGGGGCTCGGACTCGACCTCGGCCACGGAAGACAGACTCGACCTCGGCTTCGGAGGAGCTTACACATCACCCAACCTAGGGCACAGACCAGCCACGTCAACACAAGGCACCATCATCACCCTACCCCGAGCTGACTCGGGCCACGGGAACAAGACCGGCGTCCCATCTGGCTCGCTCCGCCAGATAGGCAATGATGGCGCCCCGCATACTCTGTGACGACGGCGGCTCTCAGCCCCTTACGGAAGCAAGAGGACGTCAGCAAGGACTCAACAGCTCCGACAGCTGTCCCTCCGCCAGGCTCCGGCACTCCTCCGACGGCCACGACATCACACCAGTTGGGTGCCAAAATCTCTCCGGCTGCCACAACGGCATGTACTTAGGGCGCTTGCTCTCCTCCGCTAGACACGTAGCACTATACTACACCCCCCATTGTACACCTGGATCCTCTCCTTACGCCTATAAAAGGAAGGACCAGGGCCCTCTTAGAGAGGGTTGGCCGCGCGGGGACGAGGACGAGACAGGCGCTCGCTTGAAGCCGCTCGCTCCCTCTCCCGCGTGGACGCTTGTAATCCCCTACTGCAAGCGCACCCGACCTGGGCGCGAGACGAACACGAAGGCCGCGGGATTCCCACCTCTCTCACGCCTGTCTCCGGCTACCTCACTTCCCCCCTTCGCGCTCGGCCTCGCGTCGACCCATCTGGGCTGGGGCACGCGGCGACATTCACTCGTCGGCTTAGGGACCCCCCGGTCTCGAAACGCCGACAAAAACTAAACATTGACCTTTTAGGATTATTAGAAACCCAGTCCCAAATTGATTTTTTTACTCAACCCATTTGTTTACCCAAAAACACCCTTACATTGGCCTTTTTTTTGGGGTGGGGGGGGGGCATCACTCAACCCATCAGCAAATCCAGGTTGTGTCTGCACACGTACCTTCTAAGCTTCAAAAGGGCAGACACATCAACAAATGCAGATCCTGTGATGTAGATGAGTACTTCTGGGCAACTCAAGCCATGCAATGTCTGAGTAATACTTCTAAACAACTCATAGAAGCCAAACTAGCAAACGCCATAGCATTGTAACCAAGAAAGGTAGGCCGTAGGCACCCATCTCCTGACGAAACCCCTTGCTTCTTTAACAGAACAAAGATCCAGATGAGGCATGTTTTCTTGTTCTTAGATATGCCTATGGTTTGATGAAAGGAAACATGAGTTGAAGGCGCAACACGAGTTCAGTCAACAATGTATTTTACCAAGTACATTAGCAGCTCGAACAATAAAATAATGAATCCACATAACACAAACACGATTAGAAATGCGATAGCTCTAGTGACCGTCAAGATTTGCGACAGACCCTTTTTTTTTGCACGTTGACGTTACCTCTAGATTTTTTACACAACTAGCAAGCACTCGTATAACACAACACGATCAGAAATGGGTGTACAATTTTGCTCGCTTTCCAAATAACCACGATGAAGTCCAACCTGCAGGGCCTACACACATCAGGGTGACGACTGACAATTTCATGAGCTCTAAAAGCGGCTGCGCGTGCGTGGTGACCTGTTAGGCTGTTACCACGCGACGTAGCTTCTGAACCCGGGCATGCATTGCCGTGAAAATGAGACGACGTTTCCGTACATATTGATATCTCCGGGCCTCTGCCTCCATTGCAACAAGACATAAGACAATGCTGAAGCCTGAAGCTGAAATGGCTGAGCCGAAGGTGAAGGAATCGGATAATAATCACTCCATATCGGAAGTTTCATCCCCCTCCGCTTCCTCATCCTCATCAAGGATATAAACCAAGGCATGCCTCCGGGATGAAAAGACACAGGCTACTCCTCTCGATGCTGCATAAAACGATCAGAGAAGGAAGCGCCAGGAGTTACACCATGTCTACATTCTAATGACACATAAAATTCCTATATAGAAAGTTCATGCTCGACGTACCACTAACTGCAAATGGAGTAGATACGGTGTGAGGTATGCTACGAACTTTCCCATAATCTGTGTCCAATTGCAGATCGAGTGCCTGCAAGTGGCGTGACAGGAAAGAAGAAAAATATTAGTACCATTTAACAGAAAAAAGGTAAGGTCAAGTAACATAATTACTAACGAGCAATTTTTTTTCTCGAAAAACGCAGGAGGACTGCATTTTAGATATATATTAAAAAGAGGGAGACAAGGATCTAAGAGACCCAAAAAAATAACGCACTCCTTATGGAGGCCAGTAACACTCGTACACGAAAGGATCCATAAAAACACACACACTCCCTACAGCAACAACCTATGCAGGGGGTCAGCCAAGAAGGAAAGACCTTTGACTCCAGCAATTTCCTAGCTTCTTTCCTCATCTGCATGCTCCATAATCAGAGGAAGGCTGGGAGACCCTCCATAAAAAATGACTCTATTGTGATGCTTCCAAATCATCCAAGATCCTAAAATGATGAGGAAGTCAAGACCTTCCCTGACCAGACTATTTGTTGTCTCTGATACCATCTCCCACCAATCCGTAAAGGAAACTGTATCTGGCTGTGGGGCTAAACTATGCAGCCCAAACTTTCTTAGCAGGTTGTACCAGAAAACTCTTGAGAAGACATAATTCACGAGCAAGTGGTTCAGGGTTTCACCTTGCTGGTCACATAAAGGACATCTGATAGGGTGATTCAATCCCCTTTTTGCCAAGCTATCAGTTGTCTAACATCTATTATGTGCCACCAACTAAATGAAAAAACAACACTTTGGAGGAGCCCAAGATCTCCAAACCCTTTTATAGTGCCCAAAGGTGGTAGACCCAAAGAAAAAACCAATATAAGCTGACTTTGCAGAGTATCTGCCATTCGATGATAAGCTGAAAATGTGTCTATCCTCAGTGTTAGGCTGCAGCACAAAATCTACGAGGATATTCTAAAGGTGTAGATAATCTACAACGGCTCCAACTGTAAGAGCCCCTTTGATGTCTGCAATCCATCGTCTGTTCAATAGAGCATGCTGCACAGTCCTTTTAATAATTTTTTTTTGGGACAATGCTGAATAATTTGGGAGCAATATCTGAGACCCTTTTGCCATGGATCCATTTATCTGTCCAACACATGGTGTTGGTCCCATTCCCCGCCTCAGAGATCAGCACCTTAGAGAAGAAGGATCGGGCTATGCTAGGGACTTGAATGGACAGGCTAGACCAAGGGCGTCTTGGATCAGTTTTTTTGCTGAGCTCTGCTGGGCCCTCCGCATGCGATTACTAACGAGCAATAAAATAGCACAAAACTAAGTTGTTGCCAGTACACCAATTTGAAGACATCGTTAATGATTATATAGAGCTGCTATGAAATGAAGTGTATACCAGGAGATCAAACATAGGGGAAATAAGAATTGTTACCACCAGTTTTTGCAAACTGTAAATATTTGCAGGGAATGTTCCTGAGAGTGGCATAAAGGAAAAGTTCTCTATTTGCAGCATCACCATCCAAGATTTTCCAGGGCTATCAGAACAAGACGTTTCACTCAGTAGTAAAACTACCTGGTTGTCCTGTTTGAGAAATGGGTAATTATTACCTTTTGTAAGCAATGCCAGGTATTGTGCAAAAACTGGAATATTGTCTGAACAGATACAACATGAGTACCTTATAAAGTGACAGGTCAACACACTCATATCCGTCAGGTATATGCAACAGAAAACCTGAAAGTGACATCATGCTGAGGGTAGTACAACAGTTACCAGAGCCCTTTATCACACCGATGCAATTTACTTTATTTAATGATCCATCAGGTATCTTCAAGCATACATAGTCAGTCAAGCTATAGGAGGATTCCTCATGCGATGAATCTTCATCCTGTTTTTTTAAGAAATGGTTACAAATATGAAGAACAACATCATTGATATGTACATGAGTTCCAGACAGAGACAGGCATAGTAGCAAATAATGACTTAATGGGTATGAATTACTTTATAAACATTCTGCGTACAGGATGCAGGTAATGCTGAGCACTTGTCGAAATCACTAAAGAGAACATGAACCTTATAAAATGATATTGATGTTGGCGAGCAGGATGATGACAAGGTAGCTGATGATGTAACAGGATATAAAGGAAGCAATCCTTGACATTGTATCTGCGAAGAGATAGCAGTAAATGGCATCAAGAAAGCCTCCTTCAAGCTGCAATGGATGACAACGGAAGTGTTAAGTGCAGCATAAACAATGTTAGCCAAAGGCAAGGAGCAACACATTTGAATTTTTACTGTGGAAACTGGAAATGAAAAAAAAAAAGATAAAATGTTGAATGTTCAGGTAACAACAATGTTAGTCAAAACAATGAAATATAACACTCAAGCAATGGAGAACATATAACTGGTACAGACTTCTAGGTTATAAAATGACTCACCTATCTTCCAATTCATTGAATTGATTTACCAAACTCTTTTCCAAAAATTGGGTGTCTGTAAATCCTCCAAAAACTACTAGCTGTTCTACATGTCTTGCAGTATCCCTGAAAACTCATGTTGAACAGAAACAATAAATGTGGGAACCCATGAAAGCATCGTCACAAATTAAAAACAGTTAAACTAAATAATGAGCGAAAGGGTCTCTAGCTGGGTTGGTTAGGTGATCTGAGTAGCACTTCCTAGGTCCTGAGTTCAACTTCTCGTGGGAGCGAATTTTAGGTTGGGTTTAAAAAATTTCCCTCGTTTGCTCCACGGTCCACGCCAAAGCACAGGGCCCCGGTTGAGGTCGTTCTCACATGAACTATGATGCCGTTGTGTAAGAGTGGGGTAGTTCGAGGGTTTTCTCGACCTGTGTGAGAAAGTCTTCTTTATATAATAACCAGGGTTGTGTTACCCTAACAGGTCGAGATTTTTTTAAACTAAATAGTGATGGCAATACCACATTTAGGAACAAACAACAGCTCCATGTGATTGACTTTTAATCACTTTTGCTGGTTTAGACAATAGTGTCATATATCTTTTTCTCTCGAACCAGCTGGAGAGCTGCTCATCATTATAGAAGAGGAGAGATAAAGTACAGACAGCTGGAATGAATCCAGCAAGACAAGAGAACATACACGACACACCTCGAAAACCATAGCACACATCACATATGGCTCAAACAAGATTCGTGGGCCATATATCCCAAGATATTCAATAACTGGCTTTAAGAGGACAATGCATTTTCCAACACCAAGATACCAGGGCGTAACCCAGTGCCGTAGGCTTCCCGCACTGTGCGGGGTCTGGGGAAGGGTATCTTTAAACGCCAAGCCTTACCCGCATAATATGCAGAAGCTAGAGCTCGAACCCGGGACCTTCCGGTTACAGACGGTAGGCTCTACCGCTGCACCAGGCCCGCCCTTCCAACACCAAGATACCAAGTGTAGAAAAAAACTAAAAACTGCAAATTTCAGAAGTAATTCTTATAAGTTAACTGGCATTTATAAAATTAATGATAGAGCACAACAATCATGTCAGGCTATAACATTTTTATGTGCATTTAACCCTACTGGAGGGGTTTGACATGTGCATACAGTTATCATATAAAAACAAATGAATGAACAGAACTTAATAACACTTTTTAACTTTTACACAGAAAATATACAACAGAATGTTACTTACATATCACACTCAATTCTCTCATCTGCTTCAAGTAGTTGTTTGATTGGATCCTTATCAAGAAGAAACTTAAGAAAAATCACCACAAGTTCACTACAAAGGAGACCTGATAATTAATAGCAAAACATTGATATATGATTTGTGAATCGAGAATAACAGGGGGGGAAAGGACTAACCTGTTTGCTGCTGGAACTTGGTCGGTAGGTTCATTTAATAATATTCTAACAGACTTTAAAACCCAGGCAAAGAAATTTTGAAACTGGAAAACAGTTAATAATGGTAGTTACTATACAATAACCTCCAACATAATATCACCACCAACCATGATGCAGATGATAGGGCATAGAAATAGAAACACATACTATAGCACAAACACAATGCACAACAAATAGCATGTGACTAAGAAAAGCATGGACAATGCATAAAGGTAACCGTAGATTCAATTAAGTTTTGTCGTCGTCATCGTTGTTGTAGATTCAATTATGTGTATCAAAATCTACAGATTGATTAGAAGATACTGCATGCACAAAGATATATCCGGTTCCACACAAGGCCAGCAGAATTTAGGTATTAAGAAAACTACATTTAGGAGGAAACTATTGGAACACAATTGGTTGTTCAAACATTCACTGGCAAATGGTAGGCAACAGCAGGAATATTTGTTCAGCCTACTACTCGAATAAACAGTAATTGGGATGAATCTGTTTAGCATTAGCACACTTTGATCATTAAAAGAAATTGGGCATTATTTAGCTAAGATGTAGGAGTTTCATTTTCAAAAGATTAAAAAACTAATCCAAACAGAGGTACTAAATGTGCAGAAGGAAAATAAAAGGTACCAGATAAACAACAGTGGCTGCCACCCTTGAAAAGCGCTCCACTTGAACAACTAGCATCCCTATACTCTCAGTTACACCATCAATAAGGTTTCCATCTAACCCGATAGTTTGAAATCGTGAACGCCATCTTGAAAGGCCTCTTAATTCTGCGAGTCTGAATGAAATAATCTCCACTGCAGGCTGTAAATAAAGAACATAAATAAGGCGCTCAAATTCTGCAATAGAAACTAAGAAAAAAGGTACATGTATCTGTAATACTTGTTAGTCCAGCAAAATTATATCAACAATAACTTTTTCTCCCAACCAAGTTGGGATAGGCTAGAGTTGAAACCCAACACAAACCAAAAGTCAAGGTTTAGGCACATTGATAACTATTTTTCATGCACTCCTATTTAAGGCTAAATCTTTGGTTATATTTCATCCCATCGAGTTTTCTTTTACTGTTTCTTCCCATATCATCTTTGGTCTTCCCATGCCTCTCGCTAAGGCCACTCAGAAGGTTCAGCACCAAGGTACGGTCGGCAACAGGCTCGCCGAGGTCGGGAGAGAGTCCACCATGCCCTTCATCTGGCGGAAGTACTTTCCCACGGAGAGATCCCCCTAGGAGAACAGGTGGAACTGGGCGTCGAGATGGAGTGCTCGAGCCTCCCGGTTTCCGAGGAACTGGTCCTCGAGAGCGAGCCATGCCTGGTGAGCGGTGTCCGCCTGGTCACGGACGATGTCCTGTAGCTTGACGGTGATGGTATCGTTCAACCACGAGAGGACCACATTGTCCATCTGAACCCACGATGGAGACAGTGGGGCGACGGGTTCGTCGAGGACGTGGTCGGCGAGGGCGAATCGCCGAAGGGTGAGGACCACCTGAGCGCACCAGCGAGGGTAGTGGGAGGACGTCGGATCCAACACAACGGACACAAGGGATCGGATGTTGTGAACCTCGGCGGCCTGTCCGGAGGTGTGGGGAGTCTCAGGGGCCACCGATGGAGGGGTGGGACTGCGACCGAGGAGAAGGCGCTGCACAGCGGCCATCTAGGTGGTCAGGGCGGCCCCCATGGCACACTCTCGCTCTAAGGCCAGGGTCGCAGCACGCTCCCACTCCTGGGAAGCAGTGACAACCACCTGGATGGTGGCTATGGCCGCAACCAACACCGGGGAAGCGGGAGGAGGGGTCGACGTGGTCGTGACGAGGTTGGTCCACGAGGGGTCGGTGCGGGCGGGGAAGCCTGGGGAGCGACGAGTGTGTTGCGCAGTGAGGGCAGCAGGGAGAACGCCTAGGAGGGGTTCAAGGCCGACGATGAAAGGGGCCCCGTCCCCGGCGAGGTCGCGGGTACGAAATGGAAAGAGCTCGTTGTCCGCGTCCAGCGGGGGCAACAAACCGGCGCCCGAAGGGGCCAGCAGGCTGGCCGGTGAGAACACGGCGGCGAAGAGGCCAGTGCCCGCGCCTGCAGGGGCGGCGACGGCTGGGGGCCACCCACCCGAGGTGGGGCCCGTGCCCGCACCAGTCAGGGCGGCTGTGGCAGGCCCCCATGCGGCGGCGGCAGGGAGCATACCCGCGCCCACAGCGGCAGTGGCAGCGCCTGAGCCTGCACTCGCAGTGGTGGCGGCATCGCCGTTCATCAGGGGAGAGTTGGCCGACTGTGAGGGGTAGGAGGCGCCGTCGGTTGGGGCTGGCTGGCAGGGAAGGAGAGGCAGCTAGGTGGAAGGAGAGTTGAGAGGAAAAAAAGAAACCTAGCTCTATACCATGTAGTAAACCCTAACCCTAAGTTGGGGTTGGGTGTTATATTAATAGACATGAGTTAATTGGGCCTAGCCTATTACACAGGGGTGAGAGAGTAATTACACGGGGAGAACCCTAAACGGGATTCTTACACTCTCTCACCCCTGTGTAATGGGCCAGGCCTAGTTAACTCAGTCTATTAATACAACACCCAACCCTAACACAGGGTTAGGATTTCCTACAAAAAATGCTAAGAAAGCTCTATAGTATCCACTGCTACACAAAACAAACTGGAAAACCATAGTGTAGGTGAATGCTTCAGAGGATCAATAAGTCATAGCTGACCTGAAGATGCTCAGTGATAATGCCACGAATATCTCTTCCAGCACTGTCAACAGCCTTGGCTATCCTCTTGAGACCCTACCCACGCATGAATGACAATTTAGGCAAATTGTCTCACAAAACAAGCTATAGAAGTGGTAGGAGCAACAATTACCGCTTCACCAAGTGAACTAGCTAAAAAATGGTGAAGGGCTGGACTTGTTCGTGTCCCAAACAAAAGGCTAAGAAACTCATCCTCAGAACTAGATTCCACTCCTGTAAGCATATAGAAATTTTCATGTTAGAAACTTTCAGCTATGAAGAATGAAGGCACAAATTTCCAAATGCTTATGGTTCAAGAGAAACCATCATACCATGTGTAGATATCAGATTGGGCAAGGCACTAAATTTCTCATGGAATAAACTCATGGCGTTTGACCATTGTTTGGATATTAAAGATACAGAAGCACGGACAACTTCAACCATATCTTGAATACTTGATGCTTGTTGGGACACCTGATGCAGCTCATTTTTTCTTTACAGCATTTATGGATGATACATACAAATTTTAGTACATGACAATAATAACCATAAATTGATACATAGACCAAGAGTTAACAACCTTACAAGTTTATCAATGAAATACTTTGGATATGTTTTTAGTAATGAATTTTTGCACTTCTCTATAAAGCCTAACTGTAGTGTGTAAAGTGAATCGTTGGCCCATGAAAAGATAGATAATTCTAGAACTAAACGTGGATCTTAATATAAAACTCAGCATGCAGCAAGACAACAAGATATGGTTTCTGAACAAGGAAGGAAGAAAGTACAATCAATGAAACAGTTATGTTATTACCGGTTGAAGAAGATAGAAGTATCTAGGTAGAGACAATGTAATCCAGAATTTTCGCAGCTGTCAGAGAGGTTGTCGGTATCAACCAACTTTCCAAAGCACAGAATAACAAATTTCTGGAGGTTTCTTGATAAAGAGACCTGATATAAGAAAAATGAGTGCACATAATCTTTTTTTCCCTTAAATGGAAGTGCACAGAATTTCATTTCTAGGAGATTAACGTGTGCATCGGAAACTAAGCATCAATTACCTTGCTGACTGAAGCATCCTGGAGTTGGTAACTCTTTCTAGAGGATCCAACATTGATTGGGATTTTAGTTATGTTCTGAAATTTCAAAGGCATAAAGCTACTGGTTCATAGAGCATTGAACTGGACAAAGAACAAATACAAAATGACACAAAAAAGTTGGCAAAGGTTGCTGAAATGCCCATAAGTTCAACGCGTGAGATTACACAGGAAAGTAAATAAATATGCAAATGCATAAAATATCTGAAACTTCTCTCATATTACACCAGCAGCTAGTCAATACATGGAAAAGATGAATTGTACATGTTCAGATACACAGATGACACCTAGAGTTTGTTGATTCTGCGGAAAACAGATGTACTGTGGGTCTACCACCAATAACAATAGCCAAGCCTAAAAGGCTAGTGCTCAACTTCTATTTGCTCTGTTTAAATGAGCATATTAACTTCACAAAATATTTCTGTGTAGAACAGATTTCCAGAGGAGCTGTTAGGGTAGAAAGGTCCCCAGAACCAATAACAGGAAATGCTGAAGCAGGAGAGAGCATGCATGACAGACTATTTTTTGTTGAGTTCAAATTATGGACAAGTGAGTTACTGTATTTACTTACTATCTTTCCAACAGGAAATATTCCAAAAACGCTGAAGCAAACACAACCATCTTTGCCACCACTGCACAGAATGTTAAAACGCTGACAGGAAGCACTAGAAAATTCTGGAATAGCTTCTTCGTTCTCATCCGCAAGACCAGTATCTCCAGAACGTAGTCCACCTATCCTAGGCATCACAGGAGGAGGAGGAAAGAAACGTGTGGTGCGGTCTTCATAGGATAAAAACTCATCCTTGTCAGACTGAATAAATTAGCAGAAGAATCAGTAATGAGAAGTTTTAGTAGAGACCTAAACTAATTTTGATTAGTGCTGAATTTGTAAATCAACTGAAATTTTTTGTAACTACACATGTGTTATTATATGATACTTATATCGCAAAGGCAATAGCATACCTTTGACAGTGGATCGTCTTCTGCCCAATTCAAAGATACAATGGCAACATCGTGGGATTTTGTAGTTCTTAGCATCTTCCCATTCTGCAATGAGATTTTTATTCAGTTATAAATGCACAAAGTGACAGTGTAAAAGAAAAGTAACAAGTAGATCTTGACACACATGAGATATTGTTATATTTCAAAATTAACTGACAGTGGCAAGCTGTGCAGATTTGGTCTTGTTTTCAAATTAAAGGTGAAAGGGAGTATGAAAGATTACATACACTACTAGTACTAACAATTTGAGTGAAACTGCAAAAAAAGAAATTATGACACTGCAATACATTTCCCTTTGTGTCTGTGTGTGTGATTATAGTGCCAAGCAATCACCTGTGCCTAAGCATTACGGCGGAGTTTTGGATAAATTTCTCCCACCAAATTGTTTTTTAGCCATTCAAGCTTATAAAGAAAATTAACCATTGAAAGATGGTAAAAAAACATTACACTTATTACAGAGTACTTGTTGAGTGATGGCGTCAAATTGTAAAGTTTGTTTTGATGCAGGCAGCAGGTGGCTAGCTAGAAGCAGGTCAAGCTAGCTTTGCAGAGGATGCAAGATAGTAAGATACTAAGGGAGCGTCATTGGAAAAGTTTCATTTCAATAAAATATTGTGAGAAGTTTATCATGGAAGAGTGAGGTCTTGAGAATCTGCACAGATGTTCAAGCAGTGGCTGCAAGATCCCCAACTGTATGTGATCAAGTGGTCCTGCCTGTCAAACACAATTGACAATAGTATAGCTGATACGCAATAATCTTCAAGAAGTATTAAAATGCCTCTATCGAAAACATAATTGGGCAAGAAGTCCTTGAGGCCTGTATCCCTTAATTGTCTCCTAATAGTTCGCTCATAAAGGTTTAAGCATGATATAAAAATGAGAATAAGCAATTAGAAAAATATTAAGAGAAGATAGGCACTGGATCAGGTTTCTATGAAGTACAAACGAATGTTCATACAAAGACACAAAAGGCACTGACAGTTTTTATCATCATCCAGATACACACCTCCACATCATGCAAAAGAATCAAACCATCTTCTGTGCCAAGTGCTATTATTTTACCATCAGGGCTCCAACAAATTGATGTGATGCACTTCCCTGAACAATTATAAATACTTTAGTTCTCAGTTTCTCACTATCTTTTAGAAGTTCAAAGCAGACATGATCTTATAAATCACTATAACTAAAAGGTATAACTGAAGGGCACACTGGAATTGACAGATTGTACATATTGATTGTAATGACAAGGAACATTCAAAGTGGGCAAAAACAACAGGCAACTGAGGGTAATGGGGTAGGGGTGTATCAACCTGGAGAGATTGTCCAAAGCCTTTGCCAATTGAAGCGATGGAGGAGAACCTTGGAGTCATCAGTAACCATAGCAAGCAGATCCTTCTCTGGATTCCATTCTGCCATTTTTATCTACAAGTATGAAACACAGGCACGTCAGTACCCGATGCCCCATTTAGCATACATTAAGAAATAGGAACAAAGAAACAATAGGAAATTGAATCTCACTGTGCTCAATCGATTCTGAATTACAGAAAAGATATAAAGCGACAAAAGGTGAAATTCAGTATCAGCAACCGTATGATATATGTGCTTGCTATTAACTTCTCTGTTACTTAAGAATTGTTTGGTAGCGAATTGTAAACATGATACAAGGTGAATGAGACTGATTAAGCATGAACAAGAGGCAAACGGTGTAGTTACTAAAGTGCATTTGCAAAACAAAAAATAGCATTCAAAGCTGAAATCAGTGCTCTATATCAGTGATATACTGAAATGGCACCTCACAACTCACAGTTCAGACCAACAAGTTCCCACCGAACCCAACTGCATCCCTGTCAACTCTGCACAGCGACAGTAGGATCCGACTTAATCCTCGTAGGAATTTCAACAAAACAACAGCAGGGACGCACGCAACGCTCGGCGGCAGCAACCCAAGGATCCAGCGCGTGAACCAGGCATTGCCCTGGACAGCGTGAACCCAAGCGGCCGCACACTATTTTGCAGCCTCAGCACATGTTGATTAAGAATCAGCACAGCACGAACTTGCACAACAGCGTTTGCCTACGCAGAAGGGAGAGGCAGGGGAGGAGATCGCAGACTAGACCTGGAACGGGATGGGCTTGTCGAACTGGAGCTGGAACGGCGTGGCCGCCGCCGCGGCCATGGACGCCTCTTCGATCTGCTCCTCCGCCATGCTCCGCGTCCAGCGAGGGCCGTGCAGGCGGGAGGGATTTTTTGTTTGGGGGACACTCGAAGCGGGCGGTCGCGAGGGGGGGGAAGGGGACAAATGGCGACGGCGAACCGGCGATTGCGAGCGGCGAGCCGGCGAGGCACCGAGACGCGTAGAGAAGGGTTTTGGACAACAAGATTTTGGGGGGCAAAAGGCCGTCAGCACCTATATGCGGGATTATGATGATCGGATTCTAACCGTCAGAGTCAACTTTTGTCAGCCATGTTTCGTTTCTGAGATTACTTCTGTGAGAATGGCTTATATAAAAAAACTCAGAAATCAACATCTCTACTACTTATTAAGGCCCTGTTTGTTTCAACTTATAGATTATATAATCTAAATTATAATCTAGATTATATAATCTGGATTATTTGCTCTGGATTAAATAAGCTAGGTGTTGCTGTTTGTTAGCTCGGATTATTTGGATTTGGCTTATTATTCATATGCATGCAAATACAATAATACCCTTGGCTGTTTTACTTGTCTGGTTTCATCAGTTGGCACTACGCAGTTTATACACAACAATTTATACACGTTTATAGATGCTTTTTTTTCCAAATAGCTCATACACGTTTTGTCCAACAATTGTTTAATGCGTAATTTTAAAAAGACAAATAATTCATACATGTTTTGTCCAAACCAAAGTACTCAATATAAAATTACATTCTCATATCAAATAGTGCATTGGCAATTTGATCTCGAAAGTTATTCATGTCTCCCTCTTCTTCTCCCAAATGACCTTCAGCATTGTGATGACTTGGAGGAATCGGCATATAGTTCTCGTCTTGATCACAACGATCAAACTCATCATCGGCCATTTTACTATCTCGAATGAAATTATGTAGAGCCATGCATGCATGTATTATTTTTGATTGCTTCAATATCGGATAACTTGGCAAGTCCAACAAAATTCTCCACTTCATCTTCAATACACCGAAAGAACGCTCAATGTGATTACGAAGAGAAGAGTGCAATTGGTTGAATACCTCCTTTTTCCCAGTTGCACGTGGTCCCGCTCTAAACTCTGGTAAATGGTACTTCACTCCTTTGTATGGAGCAAGATAGCCCTTTTGGTTTGGATACCCCGAATCCACAAGGTAAAATTTTCCTAAAAAATTTCAAACAAATATGAGACACTCAATTTTTAATTATGAACAACGCAAAATTAAATTGCATTAATATAATCGTACCAGGTGGAGGATGAGGGAAAATAGTGCCATACTTGCGCAAAGCATCATTGAATACTCTCATATCATGCACCGATCCGGGCCATCCCGCAACAACAAAGGTGAACCTCATATCAAAATCACATATAGCTAAAACATTTTGAGTTGGATATCCATGACGACCCACATGTTGAACAACCTTTGATGCAGGTACAACAACTGGAATGTGAGTACCATCTATTGCCCCTATACAATTATTAAAATGAGGCGCATACCGATCACTTAGCAACTTTTCATGCGTTGTTATGAAGTTTGGATCTATAGGCTTCACAATCTCTTTGGCCATTCGATATACACAATCCAACACTTCATTGAATTTCCTACTAATGGTTTCTTTTGACCTTTGAAATCGATTCTTCACTTGAACAAATGATTGAGGTGCACCAACAGTCCACAGAAACATTGCCAGGGCTTCAATATATGTCATTTTACTACTAGATGCCAAGCCATAAGATGACACTAACAAGTCATGTAATCTGTCAAATAATGGTTTACTCATCCTAAACATCTCATAACATTCAGTAGGATCGCTTAGTGTTCTCATAACCCAATCAAAGCCACACATAATAGGTTGTCTTCTAATGGTCTTGTTCAAGTAATTTTCAGTATAGAACATACCTATTCCTGCAACAACTGCTTCAAAATTCCTCAAAGTCTCAACTCAGTTGAGAGCAACAGTCATGGACATATCATCATCATCATCACTTGAACAAACATCCATCTACAAGGAACCATTGTATACTATAAATGACATTATCTGTAATATGGTTCAATTCAACATAAAGGAGTTCCTAATCAAGAAATAAAAAGTTCATTAAGCAAGAAGTAGGATGCTAATGTTCAGCTTATCATAATAAGGTTCATGACAATTTTAACTAGCATAGTAAGCTGTTCTACATGAGTCCTGCACGTGCACAGTGTCGCTTCAACCAAAGAAGCCTTCCTTCATCTGTCTCAAATGCCTTAAAGGAGGACCGATTCTCAGCTTTCCGAAAAAGTTCAGTTGCCATGAAGTGTTCAGCTGATCCTTCCTTTGCCCCACATCGAACCGCCATAGACTGAACTTCCCTAATTACTTCATCTAGATGCTCACCTAGCATGACTTTGTTTGCAATTTTACAATTTTCTTTTAGAGTGGCATGAATATTCTGCATCACTTTGACCATTTGATTCTTGGGCTTCAATGGACTTGTAGCAGTTCTGGCAGTTGCTCGATTTCGGGGGAAGCTTCCTTTTGGAGCATAGGAACTAGCAGCAGGTGATGCAAATGTATTCTTGTCATCTCCACCATAGCATCCATCAACAGCAACATCTTCTTCATCATTCCCTCCAAGCACTTCACCAGGTGTGCATGCACTAGATCCATCCACAACAATGCCACCAAACATTTCATGTAACAATTCTTCATGCTCTGGTGGGCCTTTCTTTAATTGTTTCCAGTTTGAATGACCCTACATGCATGTAAAAGAATGGTTAGTTAAACTAAACTCATTAAGAAAACATTGAAAATAAGGAACAAAATGATGCATACCTTTGTCAACCTATTCCAGTACTCATCGGATGCAGAATATGTTCCCAAGGTTGCATTCCACCCAAGTCCAGTATCTTTATGCAGTTGTAACCAGAACCCATACAAGCCTTTAAGTAAATCCCACTTGTTCTTCAATTGCACTTTTGAATGACGCAACCCAGTTGCTATCTTATACTTCTCAGCTATGTTGTTGTAACCTCGGGAAGTCATGATACCATTAGACCTATTCCCAGCATTGATTTCTTGGATGCATATTTCACAAAAAATTCTACTATTGTCGAATGTCCAAGCAGCTTTGTCATAAATTTGTTTCTATTCATTCATATAAGATATATGTAAATAATGATTTAGAATACTAAATAGTAACTACAAGCAATGCATGATGGAATAAAAAACAATTGTACAAGCATATACCGTGGTGTTATGAATCATTTCTTCGACATCATCATCAGCGGTGGGCTCGGAGTTAAGGTTCAGATCCACATCGAGCGAAGTAGAGCGTGGAGGGTTGTACGATTGTGAGCTCGAAGCATGGCCACGCCCACGTCCACGAACTGAACGAATAGATCCCTGTGAACCCTGTGATGCTCGCTTTCCACAGCCACGCCCTATCCCTAATGGTGGTAGTCCATCTGCAGGAACACCTAACATATGAAAATAAAACAGAACAGTCACATTGAAGCCACTAAACAAATTATTATTATGGTATCTGATAGTGTCATCTTCTGCATGATTAAGAACAAATTTCAGCCCACACACACAGCAGGCAGTAGAGAACAGAGACACAGATAGCCACACAGACGTTATCCTGGGCTCCCTGCCGATGGCGAGGCGGCGACATGCATCCCAGTTTGGCGGCCACCACGGATGGGTCTCTTTGATCGCCTCCTCCTCGGCGGCTTGCTTCAGAGTGAGCGAGGCGGCTTGCTTCCTGGGCTCCATTCAGAGTGAGCGAGGCGGCTTGCTTCCTGGGCTCCCTTCAGAGTGAGCGAGGCGGCTTGACGAATGGCGTCAGTGTGAAAACAAAAGTATCCGTGCGGACGCCAAGCGCGCTCCCCGGGGCGACGCCGGAGGGGCCGCGACATCTTCTCTGAAGCTCATTGGCGGCACTGGAGGCATCTTCTCTGAAGCTCTCGCATCCCGTCCGTCCTCCCCCTGTCCCTGCTGCTTCTATCGCTCACTCTGAAACTCTCGCGGATAGAGGCAGCAAGTACCAACGGAACGTACCTGTAGGTGCGCCAGTGCTGGACTCGAGGGAGACGGAGCTGCATCCAACGCCGGTGGCTCCCGCGGTGCCTCGCGCCAGGCTACCAGTACTTCCGCGCCCAACACCACGCCCCAAGCTGGTTGATGCACGCCCAACGCCGGTAGTTATGCGCCCCCGTGATACACCGCCGCCGCGTCCAACGCCACGCCCCAAGCCGTCACCCACGTCAAGGCTGCAGGCGTCTCCTTCCTCCTCCGTGCCAACATGGTCTTCATTCCTCAAATCGAAGATGAGCTCGCGCCGCAACAACAAATTTCGGTGCTCCCAAGCTTCATAAAGGCTATCCTCGGCGTCGTTAGGATCCATGGTGGCGCAGAATCGAGCAGATGTTGTAGCTGGCGGCTAGGGTTTGAAGTGGAGGAGGAGAGGTCTGGCCGGTGGCATTCTATCGTGCGTATTGAGGGTTGGATCCGATGGCATTACTTGATGGCAATTGGAAGTAATATTAAACAACTTGGCATGGGTAGTGGGTCTTTTACAAACAATAAGCTGAAATAAGCACCCCTTGATGAGCTTATAGGATTATTATAATTTCAAGTGCTAGATTATATAATCTTATTATATAAGTTGTTTGTTTGTTTCCTCACTAGATTATTCACATTGGATTATATAATCTATATAGATTATAATCCCAAACAAACAGGGCCTAAGTAAGCAATAGTAGTCTGTCTTTTTGTGTTCTGTCGTCCTGTAATCTGAGCCATCTGTTATGCCGTTGTGCGATGTCAGCCGTTCGATCCCGCCCACCAGCCCCAGCACCGAAGTCTATCGTGCCCTGGCTTCCCCTTCTGCGATTCCGTCGCTCGCATATGTCGACCCTCGATCGCAACTTCTCTTCTCTCCACTCCCCCACGCCACCACATCCTACAGCCGTCACCCAGCCCACAACAACCGCCGGCCGCCGCCGTCTCTCGCGCTTCGCCTGGTCCATCCGCCTCGCTCGCAACCTCCCACCTGCGCCAGCCCTCATATGATTCCTCCACCATGAAAGCCACGACGCATCCAATCCACCACGACACCACCGCCCCGCCAGATCCGATCGAGTTGTGTGCTGCAGTCGGTGGATGAGTTGGACACGAGCAAGAAGAGCCAAGGCGATGGTGGGGGCAGAGCTAAACGTGGGTTGGAGCCGGTGGAGGGCGTGTATCTGAGAGAGCTGCAAGGGTTCATAGCGACGCTGTCACCTTCGTGTCCACGCCGAGGAACGTTGCCAGGTTGAGCGCCATCTCGCCGGAGCTTTCTGTGTGCCTCCGCGTCGTCGTGCTGGATCTGCCGCCGCAGGTGGAGGGCCTCCTGGTTGGTGCAGAGTCGACCATTGACCTCCCATCCGAGAAGGTCGAGCTACTCAAGGAGGCGTTCGATGATCTCGTCGCGTCGTTCGCTAGCTTCGTCGTGGAGTCCCCCGCGGGCGTGTGCCGGGCCAGGCGTACCTCCAGCGTGGTGGCCTCGGCCTCGGTCGCCAGCCCCACAGGTTTATTGTCATTTTCATCACACACTGCTCTATTTGAAGTGTAATACACAGTGTTCTGAGGATTCAAATAGATCAATCTTGTGCAAATGTTAGTACTGTACTATATAATAGTGATACCAAAGAGTAACATATGAGATCAACGCAACTCCAAACCATTGTTTTGAGCTGAAAGGATGTGTGGATGGACCTCCAATCGGAAGTGCAAAAACTGTCTCTGACAGTCTAGGCTATAAAGCAAATGCTACACCCAGCAGCGCTGCACTAGGCAAATCAACCGGTACATTTTGACCAGCTTTTGGGCAGAATCAGAAGCTTTTCTTAACTACCGCCTCCTTTGGTAGACACATTATCAGCCTAAGCAAAGCTTTTGTTGGATGAGTTTATTAATCTGTCGACATTTTTGCATCTTTACATCAGTGGTTCATTGTATTTTCAGGGAGAAGGACCGGTGTGGAAAAGGACGCCGGGCGGTCTGGTAGGCTGGGCTACCTGCAAAGATCATGCATTTGCTTTGGTTGCTCCATGCATCCACCAATGATTGCCTCCCGCTGGAATGAACATCCGGGGCAGGAGAGGAAAGCATAGAAAGGAAGAGCATACTGGCCTTCTTCCTAAGCAAAATAAAGGCAAAGAAGGGTGGATCACTCGACCTTTCCGACAACGGTGGAAGAGAGCTAGGATTACAGGTGAGACCAGGTGAGGCACATGAGTAACATCGACGACGACGGGACCTGCGATGTGGCACAGTAGGAGACAACGACGGAGAGTGTGGACGACGGTGAGGAGGAGGGGACCGTGACGTGGACACCAGGGTGATGCAGGCGACACGAACAGCGTCGCTGATTCCCTTCCCCATCTCCCACCTGCACTGACACACCCACGCCCTGATTTGGGATGGATGTATGGATCTGGAATCAAGCCGTGAAGATATTTGAATGTTCGTTTGAATTCTAAGACAAGGATTCTAAGACAACAAGACACTTTTCCTCTTGATAATGTTTGGTACAAAATTTTCTGAATATTTTCCCTTGTGTACAATACGAGTGCAAAGATTAAAACTAAAACTTTTCCCTTTTCCATTCAACCCTGGCAGGAGGAGGTCATCGGGTCAATTATCGCTGGGACGTGGAACGTCGTGGAGGTCATGGCTGATGTCTGCATGCGGTGCCTGGTGTTGTCCGTTCTCGATAGCGGGTAGGGTTTAGCTTGTCGCCCCTCTCGATTCCAATCAGTGCCAAATTTTATTTTTTTGTGTGTTGTAGCATTGAATACCTATTGCAAGTTGTAGCATTAGTGCCTTTGGTGGCTGGATGTGGTCCACCTACGTCCCGGAGCAGTGCCCGAGAGTGAACATCATCTTGGTGGGGATGTGGTCCACCTACGTCCCGGAGCAGTGCCCCATCACCTTCAGCTCATTGATGTCCTTTAGGCTCCCAATGACGCTCTTCCTGTTTCTGGTGCTCTACCTCGAGTCTGCACAAATAACATGGAAAGGGTGATGTCCGCTTACCTCGACAGGAACCACCTCAGAATTTAGTTTGATGGGTAGGTGATCTCTGGAATATTCTAAAAATAAACGCCACAATGGCTTGAATTGTTCCTTTGATAGTTATTCTAAAGCACAAAAGTCTAGCGCATGTCATTTATTCCAGTTTTCTGATGGGGTCTCCATCTTGATTAATTTGTGACAGACTGACATTTACACCGGTCATTCTCTGAACTAGGAACTCTGGTAGAGAACAGTTATTTTGAGCTCGCATATCATAGATGAGTAATGCTAGCACACATAATTTTTCTTTATTTAAATCCTGGGCACGAGATACATGTGTGACCTATTAATATTTATACCGATGTTGACATGCTCACCAGTCTAAAGAATAGTTAATCCCACAAAAGCTTTCGTGGTAGCAATTTGGTTTTATTCCTCGTTATTCATATATCTTCTCTGATTTAATTGATTTACACCTGCAATTATATGATGAAATTGTTTTTAGTTTTGTGGTACAAACAATTAAAATGTGTAATTACAACTTATCATATATAGCACTAATAAAATGATTGAATTTTCCAACACATAACGTGAAGGATCAGTAGGATCAGTTCCTTTTGGATGACATATAGACATGAACACCTGTAGGATCAGGGATGCTAGAAACATGCATTCCATCATCCTTGATGGCCCTTGTTTGGTATTGGTATTCGATTGTGTTGTGGTCGCAGGAAGATGATCGGGATGGAGTACCTTCTGAGCGAAGTGATGGAGTCGCACATGTTTGTGATCCAGAAGCAAAAGCAGGAGAGCCTCGAGAAATCAAGCCCCATGCTCGCCTACTACATCCTTGATGGCTATATCTACCAGGCACCACAGCTCTGCAACGTATTCGCCTCACTCATAGTGTATCCTCTCCTTTTTTCTTATGTTTTGCAGTGGGATTCTAGGCTGCACATTTTTATGATTGGTAATGCAGTCAAAATGGTCTACACACATTTTTTTGTTAGATTAGCCTTTCATTCTTTGGACATTTTAATTAGACTATACTATCGGAAATAATCATGTGTCTAGGTGTAAGTTAGAGTCTAGATTCATAACATTTACTCTAGCTAAATTTCAGCATGGAGTATAGGCTGATTAGTTGGGTAATATTCAGCATTTATTTGGGGTTTTCACAATTTGATTTGTAGCTCACACTGGCTATATTAGGACAGATCCAGTGTTGGTATTTTTATATCTTGGGCTAATATCAGAAATTTGTACAAAATGATTTTTTTGCAGATTTGAGTATCTTAAACCTTTGTGCTATTCTTAGTATCCTATGTGCGGCAACTTCATGATGTGCGAGAGTTAAAATTATGAGAGATTTATTTCTCTTTTTTACTGATTTGGGTTCCGATCTTTATTTTGTTGTTTACATGAACCTACAGGTATGTTCTTATGTGCATCAACTTCTTGCAGCTATGCGAGCCAAAGATTCTACCATGCGTGTATGCCACCACGAGGATCATGTGCCAGCAGATCTAAATATATACAAATGGTTTAAGTTCCTAATGCTAACTTTGTTTGAGCAATATCCTCCCTATTGACGTAGTAGATGCTATTTGGTTGTCAGATTTGATTTTTGACACACTGGTTTGGTGTATTGCAATGGTTTCAAAAGATGTAGACAACGATGCCACTTGCTTCCTTTCTTGCCACCAGAACTACCACCACTAATTTAATTTTTTTGTAATTGCAGACTAGGGCTAAAGTTAGCCATGTAAATCCAGTTCGATTTTTTCCAAACATCCTGTGCAAAGGTTTAAAAAATACATTGATATGTAAAAAAACACTAATGGTTATTGTATACTTTTGTAGGGAAGCTGACCGTTTCTTGATGGCGATGAGGATCCAGCTCCACTGATTCTCCCCACTTTTTACCTCTATTGGTCGTCGACCCTGGCCATGCCCAGTGTGTGTTAGTTTGTTCTTTTGGCGATGTTGGTAGATGGCTAGATGGATAGGTTGCTAAAGTGAGATTGACGTGTATTCTTTGCCATGTTCGTTGTTGTTCTTTATACTGATGAACGATTGTAACTGTGTCTGCATATGGAGATTGGAAGGAGCTCGGAGGGCCGGGGCGCTGACCTGAGTTTTATGGAGAGAGGATGCCAGAGCTGCGAAGCAGCACTTGCCAAGCATGCCTAAGGTCGAAGAAGTTTGAAGATCTGCAGCCAGGAGAGCCGCCTGCGAAACCGGTGTCACCTACTCCGCCTAGGGCAGGAAAGCGTGCTCCTACACATGCTGCTAGGGGCAGAAAGGGTGCCACTGGGAAATGATGTTCAGTTCTGCCCTTCCAGGTAATTTTATCTCAGTTTTACTTCATTTGGATCAATTGTTGTGCGAATCATGAATAAACTTCTTAAATGGAGTAATTGGTTTTGTCTGAACTTCCTACTTCCAAGAATTATCGTGTCTTTGAGATTGACTTTGGATCCGTTGAGGATGCCCAAACATGCATTCCCATGCTTCTGGCACAAACAAAGAAAGAGATTTTAGCCACCAACAACTTATTGCCGCTAATAATAATTCATCGGGTTATGCAATATTTACTGTTACAAAGAGGTAGTTCTCAGTAGGGATCTCCATAAGGGTTTTCTTGCCACTAGCAAAGTTCAGCACCAAAGATTTGAACTCCCTTTTCACATCAAGCACATATTTGAATGGTTCCTGCCCTTTCCAGCAGAGAGGCAGAGAACGGCCAGATACCTCTTCCAACGTCCTGCTTACTTCACCCTTAAGTTGTAAGAAAGAAAACATCATTACCCCCATGTTTATTCATGATCCATGAATCATTTATATTACAGGAGACAAGTGCTTGATATTTTTAGGACCTTGGAGTAATCTGGTTGGTCTATATATGAATATGGATATCACCCACACTAGATTAGAGTGTCAATATGTGGTTCGAATCTTATTTTACTGTCGCATTTGGTTTTTTACTGATTTTATCTATCTATATTCCTTGATAAATTTTTTTGATGCAGTCTCCTTGGTAAATTGTTAATAAAAACATGGGAATCTGTACCCTTAGGTGAAGGCCATTTTTGTGTTGTTCATTTGTCTGACACCATTTAGGATGATCGAGTGCTGATCTATTCACTGGTAATATAATCTGCCAAGGAGATATTGAATGCCCATCGTGCCTGCTCTCATCTGTATATCCTTTTGTCTACATATCGGTGGCTTGGAGGATCATACTTGCTCACGTTCTTAATTTGCTTTGTTGCTCACGTCTATTTTGCTTTCTAAGTGGTGAGGATGGTGTTGGCATGCGTGGTGAGGGTACCGTCTCTGCGGTGGGCGCCATGGTGTGGCTGGGTGGGCTCGTGGGTTTCAGTCCGCCCAGCGAAATGCGGCACATCGGGTAGGTAACTATGTATTCCTTTTCACTTTGTCGTCATATGTGACTTGAGATAAATTAGCCATGCGTTCTGACAGGAGGACATGTCGTTGTGTGCGCTGTTGTTAGCTTCAGACCATGCATCGACATTCACAAGGTGCATAGATATAATCCCCTTGCCTTCTTCTAATATTATACTTACTAGCAAATATTTGTGTGAAAGGGGGTGCATGAATATATATCAACTCTCCATTTAACATTAGCCTTTATTTTGTTGCAAACTGATAGTTGGGTGTTGATTCTGTTACACATCACATTCATTAGACATGAAATCCTTATCATTAATACCTTTTTAACATTCTTCTAAATTATTTTAGGTTCCAGTTGTGGTAAGTGTATTCTTATGGGAGGCCATGTAGCTATGTAGGGAGAGTCGTGCACGACGTATGAAAGGGAACCTGGAATGTGTGTGTGAGGCTTCTATCGAGTGGTCACCAACACAACTGATCTTATGTGCCTTTTATGGTCTTCTCAGTGGGACTGTTTGTGGCCTTCTTGGATCCGGTGGTTGGTTCATCCTCGGTCCACTCCTTGAGCTTGGGTGCATACCACAGGTATTTAAGCTGCCTTCATTCCATGATATTTTTTCATATCTTGCAGTTCATTTCCAAATGCTGTCGAGCAGAATTGTATGTTTTCATTTCATATATATGTCATCTTGATGCTAATGCTGCACACAAAGCTTTTACCTAGCCTTTCAATTGGCACATATTTTTTGGCAGGAGTACTGATTATAATAACAAGGAACATCATAAAAATGTAGCATAAAGTCGATCCCTATAAATCTTGTAGAATTAACACTGCATTGCCACATACTATTATGAGACCATTGCGATGCATTAGAGCCTAAGGCAACGACCAGGGCAGCAGACAAGCCCAAAGTGAGAGACAAGAATGGGTCTTCTCATTTCACATGCATAAGTAGGCATGTAAGAAAATGTCCTAAAAAGATCAATCCGGATACAGCTTCGCTACTTAAGCACTTCCCATCTTGAGCATATGTTACTTCTTGTTGCTGCTGTCCTAAAAAGATCAATCCAGATCGAAGGTATTGCATTCTTTTTTTGCTTCCTTTTTATGTACAGGCATGTGTTACTTCTTCTTGTTGCTTTCAAACATTATAAGTTATGACATCTCTCATGTTGGTGGTTCACCATTTTGTTAAATATTTTATTTCTCTCTCTTGTACAATAAATTGTGTAGCCATTTACCATTTTAACTCTTCAGGTTGTTTGTTCCTCTGGAAACAAACACATCAAACAGGACGGGTCTTCCTATCCACTATGTTGCAAAATAGTTAGTGCTGCATAAGTCCCATCAACAATTCCACGTTCGATCATTTTATGTCTCAGAGAATACCACAAAGGCTCACTCATTTTGAAACGCACTACCTATAATTGGTGGATTTGTGGTTAGTGATTTCCTCTCTTCTGCATCATTTGCATTATTGGTTAGTTGGTACATACCTTCTTACCACCAGGACAGAACAGCTTCAATACCTTCTTGACACACCCATGTCCTTGAAGATATCATTTAAAGGTTAATCCAAAGTTATATAGTAGTGCAGCCTGCTCTCCATTTCCCCCTACATCCATTTTTGTGTTTGGTTTTGATGTGTGTTTCAAATATTCAAATATCCAAATCTCATTTGGAGTTGTGATACCAACAACCTTTGACATGGATTCAAGATGCTACTAGAGTGTTATTCGTGTGAGTGTTATTCAGTACATGATCCAACTGGTAAGAAACTTTATGATACTAGCATATGTGTGTAATAATGAGATTACTAGAAATAGCCCATTTTACAAAACTAAACCAACATATTTTAGAATGGAGTAATTGATAAAATAGAGACCTATCTTTTTATCCCAAAATCAACCAGGAAATTCATTTTTTTGGTTATTTTCGGGGCTGAATTTTGCTACATGGTTCTCCAAGACATTATCTGAATTTTATGGGCTAATTCAGTCCATGTTTCTCCAAGTGTTTATCTCTAACATAGACACCTAATTTGATTGATGCATGGTTTGCGTGCTGAATCTCATTTGAATGTATGGTCTGAATCTGTTGTTCCTCTTCTTCAGGGCTCAAGGTCAATCAGTCGTGGTCACACTTTTCCATTTTTACGTTCAGCTAAACTGACCCCCCTGTCTCGTGGTGTGCCAGCCCCCATGTTCCTCTTCTTTGGTTTATCCATTGTTTTTGCTTTGATGAGACTAGGAGTAGAATTACCATTTTCAGAGATGAACTCAAACATATCCTAGAAGCAAGTAAACTAGGAGTAGAATTATCCTTATCTAGGATTCCATACATAGAAATACATTACCTTTTTTTATTATAGATGCATTATGTATTGCTCCTTTACTTATTCAAGGAATAACTCCAGCATGTACGTGTTCATGCATTGGAAGCAGTGATGAGTTACTGGGAGCTACAATAATCTTTACAAAACCTATCAGGTAGATTATTTTTCTTTTTTAAATCTTTTGTTAATTCAGAAATGTGGTTGAATCCTTTAGATATACATAACTTGTTTTTACCATTGTAGCCTTACCATGGTTGAACACGTATAGATCTAAAACTGAACATCCCAGCACTGCACAAGAAGATGAAGTACATGCGGAGGATTGGGTGGAGTGGCCGCAATGCAACGACCCGAGGGGCGCGCGGACTGGGCCGCGCTGCAGTAGGACCCCGTCGAGCTGCTGCGCAAGCTGGACGAGCTGATTGACCAGATCTCGCGCTCTGTGCAACATCGTCGGGCAGCCACGGAGCACCGGCACTACCGCCAGTACCCTGGGAGACAGTGGGAGAATGGTGGGATGGGACCAGGGAGCTTCCATCCTGTCGGTGTTTTGGGTCCGTCCGCACACCCGGGGTTGCCCCTCAAGGTGTTTTTAGGAGTAGGACGGTGTCGACAACTGTAGCAAAATGGTTCGTGCCGATCGCACGAGGAGCAGTGGACAAGGTTTACAGGTTCGGGCCGCTTAGAGATGCGTAACACCCTACGTCCTGGTGAGTATGCTTGGTGAATGTGGTTACAAGAGAGCTCTCTGGATTGAGAGTGCAGAGAGTTGATGTGGGTGGCTAAGTAATAGGGTCGATCGTTCTGAAGGGGTGTCCCCTAGGCCTTATATACTCGACCGTGGGGCAATACATGTGGATATGATAACAACGAGTAGCTAAAAGATAGTGAACTGCTTGAGTTTATCTCCATGTAATTCTGCCGACTTATCCTCGCATGGCTCCGTTGCATGGGGGCTCCAGCGCGGGAAAGTCGGATCTCTGCTGCGATCACTCGCTCGACGTTGTGGGCCGTCCGGGTTTGCACCAATCCGGCCTCATGTCGCTCTGCTTTGCTGGTTGTCTCTCCCCAGGCCCATGAAAGAATGACCTTACGATTTATTGGGCCCTTGGGCCTTTCGTGAGGTCTTTTACTCTTTTAGTAGACCCGGGGGATATCTATCCCCCACAAGCCCCCGATCTTTGGGTTAATTTAGAGGTAATCAGCCCAAAGATCCCAGGTCCAGCTTGCAGGTGATTTGAAGAAAATGACTTCCTGTTATCTTCTCCTGCTTTGATCACTCGTAGACCGAAGCTTAGTTTCGTGCTTGTGCCTTAGAGGTCGACATTTCAATTTGTAGGATTATGAACTTCATTGGGTGCACCGGAGGTGCACCCAATGGGTGTAGCCCCCGAGCTTCGAGTAGATTTTAGAAAATAATCTGCTCGAAGGTCTTCCCCAGAAATTATTTCCATTTGTGCTCCTGCATTTTGGTTGAGGGTTGGCCTTTTAATCTTGTCCCACGCCTTAGAAGTCGACACTATCTTGGCTTGGAATGATAATCCATGGGGTGCACCGGAGGTGCACCCAATGGGTGTAGCCCCCGACCTTCAAATGGATTTTTGAGGATAATTCATTCGAAGGTCTTCCTTTCGTGTCTCTTTGCTGAAAATTATCCTTTCTGTTTGTAGAAATTGGCATGAAGCTATTCGCATTATGCTTTGTAGGTTAGCATTATGTCATCAATATTTTGCTTCCGAGGTCAGCTTATATTTTGTCTTTAGCAGCCGAGTTCGCAATCCATCCATATCTTGCTAGGTAGTGCAATTTATTTGCTCTGCGACTGATTGGACGTTTGATGGACGTTCTCTGTCTACTCTTCACGTCGCTTCTGTCGGCCATATTTTGTACTTCGCTGGCTATATTTGGCTTTCCTCTGATCCTTACCGATATCTCATTTTTGTCTTGAGGTATTCACTGCGTGCCCTGCACAGATGTGACCGTTTTGAAAAATATACTGATAATTCCTGGGCGTCCCCCCCAATGGGTGTGGGCAAGGGACGGCTTGGTACGCCGAGTGTTTTAGCCGGCTGCTTCTGAGTAGTAATGTGATGTGACGGCGAGTGTAATCATATCCTCCGCGCTGTTGACTGGAGTCCCAATGGGTGTTGTGTTGCGTGAAACGGCGTCAGCCGCCTGACGTGTCTTCAGACGGGTTGAAGTGCTTATTGAATGCTTTGCGACTGTTCAGTGACCGCGGTTGGAGGCGAGCGGTTGCCTTCTCCTTCTATAAATAACGCTGTTGTCTCTCTGGCTTTTTCACATCTCTCGCTGTTCTCTGTTGCCTCCCTTTCTTTTCTCCCGTCTGCTTCTACCATGGGCAAGAACAACAAGCGCAAGCGTGAGCCAACTCCTCCATCGGAGGAGTTTGGTGACTCGGAGTACTCAGAGGAGGAGTTCTCCTCTGAGTCTGAGGGGTCTCCGGCTCCCATCCCCCTGCGTGAGTCGTCTGACGACTCAGACGACTCCCAGGGGCTCGCGGCGGAGGTCTGGACGTACATCCGGGCCATCGAGCGCTCCGGGCTCGAGGGCTCGGATGAGTCGGAGTACTTCTCGGATGAGGAGGACTCAGACGGCGGCGGCGAGGACGAGGACGAGGACGACGACGACGACGATGACGACGACGACGACAGTGGTGACGGTGACGGTGACGGCAGGGGCGGCGGCGGCGGCCACAAGGACGGTGACGGCAGCGGCAGCAGCAGGGGCAGCAACCGGGGCGGCAGCAGCAGGGGCAGCACCAGGGGCGGCGGCGGCGGTGGCAGCAACAGGGCCAGTGGCTAGATGCCACTGGTCTTTTAGATATTAGTATAGTATAGTTAGAATAATGTAGTAATATTTAGTAGTGTAGAGTAGTATAGTGTAGTGTAGTAGTAGTAGTAGGGAAGTATCAACTCATAAAGAGTTGATTTGTAAGTATGTTATCTTCCCTTCTAATGAAAGAATGATGTTGGCTTCTCCTTGATGACTGTCCTGCTTATTTGTGAGGCTAATTCCTTTGAGAGAGTAAGTGAATAACTCGGGCATCAAACTGATGCTTTCAGAAATAGTTGCCGAGTAACTTTGTAGATGGTGTCGGCGCTTTTATAGTAGCCGCCGAGTGATTGAACACAATATCGGAGTTCTAGAGATAACTGCCGAACGACTGAATACAATATCAGCTTTTTAGAGGCAACGCCGAGTGACTGGAGGGCGACGTCGGCATTTTAGAGGTAACGCCGAGTGACTGGAGGGTGACGTCGACATTTTAGAGGTAACGCCGAGCAACTGAACACTATATCAGCGTTTTAGAGGCAACACTGAATGATTGAATACGATATCAGCGTTTTAGAGGTAACGCCGAGTGACTGGAGGGGGACGTCGGCATTTTAGAGGTAATGCCGAGCGACTGAACACAAAATCAGCGTTTTGGAGGCAACGCCGAGTGATAGCAGGCCGCGCGAGCCACTTTGAGGATGATGGCCGAGTGATGAGGTGGCGCACCGGTGTTCTGGAGATAAATGTCGGGTGACCACGTGGCGCGCTGGGGTTTTGGAAATAACTGTCGGGTGATGACTGGGCACTTTTTGAAACGGTATCTGGCTCGAGAATATCCCATAAGTGCTGTGCTTTTAGCCGCCTTTGCTTTCCGTGCCCTAGTTCTTTCTTTCTCGCATCTGAATCTTCTCTGCTATTCGCCTCCCACTCCGCTTGCTGATAGAATCGAGATGGCGCCCAAGAGGAAGACCTCGAGTTCGTCTGCTGTGGTGATTCCTCCAATCGACCCCAACAGCCAGTTGCCTTTCGCAGGTAACCACATGTCTATCATTTCTGAGCCTGAGCTTCTCCACCTCGTATCCATCAGGGTTCTTCCTCCGCGGGAACTCTGTTATTGGCGGATTTGCCATGGGTTTACTGTTCCGACCGAGGATACCCATGAGTCCGTTGTTTACGCCCCTTTCCTTCTCCGCGGCCTTGGCCTTCCCATTTCTCCCTTTTTCCGCGGCCTCCTTGATTTCTATCATATTAACTTGACCCATTTGAACCCCAATTCAATTCTGCAAATCTCCATTTTCGTTCATTTATGCGAGGCCTTTCTTGGCGTGCTGCCGCATTTCGGTCTGTGGAAATACTTGTATCATTGTCGCCCTGGGATGGCCGGGGGACAACATCAGTTGGTTGGTGGTGCCAGCTTGGAGATGCGCCACGGGAGGAAAACTGAATATCTCGAGATCCCTCTCAAAGACAGTATTAAGGGATGGCGCCTGGAATGGTTCATAGTTGAGAATTATGGGAATTCTCTCCCCTCCCGGTCGGGAAGACAGCCGGACGTTCACACCCCAAGCTGGACCGAGTCTCCCACAGATCAGGAGGTAGCTGAGGCAGGTGTGTTGCTAGCTGAAGTTGGACTGCTGAAAGAGAGGGGTCTGACTGCTGAAGCCGTGGTTACTGATTTTGTTTTCAAGAATATTCAGCCATTGAAAGACAGGGCCTACCCAGCTTATCTGTATCGAGGGCTAGCCGACTCAACTCGGGTTACCAATAGGAGAATTCCTTCTGCAGACTTGGTGAGCCGACTTGAAATGATCCTCAGGGGCAAAGTGTCAAATGTTGGTGCTCCAGTGGCGTACTCGGCCTGGAACCTGCCTCCTCCCAAAGCCTTCACCCTTTTTGTGTCGAATCCACCTATCACTGATGGCAGTTTGGGCCTTAGAGTGCGAACCTCTGCTGATGAAGTTAGTGCCTTGGTTGCTTCGCTTGGGGAGATTCCTGATGATGAACGGTAGGTCCATTTTGAGGTGCCGCTGAACCCTAGTGATGCAGAGATAAGCGCTATGCTTGATTTGCTGGCTGAGGATTCTTCCGATGCTGCTCCTGCTGGGGCGTTGGTAGTGGCGCCCCTCCCAGAGGCTGATACGACTTTGGATACTCAGAAGCCTGTCAGTACTCGCCCGAGGCGCCCTTGCTGAGCCAATCAGCCTGATCCTTCTGCTGATGAGCAGAAGAAGAAAAGAAGACGCCTCCGGCGAGTATCCAGTTTGGATCGGGACGCTGGTACCTCAATTCCTGCTACTGAAGAAGTGCCTGCGTCTGGATTAGCTGATGCTGACCCCAATGGGTGTACCCAATCCACTGCTGATCCCAATGTGGGTGCTCCATCTGTTGCTGATCCCAATGGGTGTGCTGCTTGTGTTGCCAATGTGGATGACGAGGAGGAAGAAAATGAAATTCCTTTGACTCGGAAAAACAGTCGGCAGTTCATCGTCAGTGGTGAAAGTAGTGGAGTTCCCTCTCCTGCTTTGTCTGTCCTCATTGGTCTGCAAGAACTGTCCCTGGCTAACTTTGATCAGACTCTTGAGGATATGGTCCCAGAGGAATTGTTATCGGAGCCAGTGGATGATGGTGCAATGGAGGTTTGTGCTGACGTGCCTGATGCTGGGTTGAGGTCATCCCGTGCCTCGTCGACCTTAGAGCGCGATCTCGAGGGTCGGGAGACTGACTTGGATCGTCCTGGTCCTATGGAAGTAGCTGAGGGCCCGTCAACCTTAGAGGTGGTCACTGCAGAGAACTTGGACCTCAAGAATGGTGCTGACACATGCCCAGCCCCCGAGGGTGTCGCCGGGGATGACTTGGCTCGGGTGAGAAGTGTAAGCCACTGCCTAGCCCCCGAGGGTGCTGCCGGGGATGATCCGGCTCAAGTGGGCAGTGCAAACTATGACCCAGCCCCCGAGGGTGCCCGAGTAGGGTCTCCCTCCTGTACTTCCATGGACGTTCATGCGGGGTCTCCTCCACACTCTGGCTGTATGGTGGTAGCCCAAACCTTGGACCAGGGAGTCGCTTTAGAGGGCAGCGTCCCCGCTGATCAAGTGTTTGGCTCTGTTGAAGGCACCGAGCTGATTCCTACTGGTTCGTTGCAAGCTGCTTCGGGTGGTGGCCTTATGCCTGATTATCAACTGATCTCTCCTGATTTGGGGATCCCTTCGTTCTTTTCCAACCTCTAGGTACTGTGATGTATTTTAGCTTGATTTTCTCATTGTATGAACTGCTGTCATTACACTCATCTGTTCTCCTCATCAGGCTTTGGTGGATGGGATGGCTAGCCAGCTGAGGCTACAGGGTGCTTCTGTCCCAGAAGTAGCTTCGTCTCTTGCGTGTTGGAATCCAGTGTCACTTCAACATCGCGTCTCTGAATTGGAGGCAACCAACGCTGGTTAGTGCCTTTTTGCTTCTCTTTGCCTTCACTGTGGATTGCTTTACATTCTGACCCCGTTCTGTTTGATTATCTCTTGCTAGGAATGACTCGGCAGATTTCAACTCTTGAGGAAAAACATTCCCAAGATCAGGCTGAATTGGTCCAGCGGTGTGCTGACTTCGAGGAGAAGTACTCTTAGAGCCAAACTGAACTGGGTCAAGTCTCTGCTGCTTTGGATGACGCCAATGCACTGAGTTCTTCTCTTCATGCTCAGCTTGATTCTGAAAAGGTGATTTACAAAACTGTGCTTTGCCTTGCTGTGTTTCTATTACTTGCTTGGTTTTTGAAGGAGTTGATTTTTGCTTGCAGGAAGAAAAGCGTATCCTTGTTGCTTCTCGTGACAGTCTTGACAGATTGTATCGTGATTCTAGCAACTCGCTGACCATCTTGGAGAGGAGTCACCGCTTTACAATGGAAGAGTTGGACAATCAACGCTGTAAGCTGCAGGAATCTGCGGATGAAGTGACCCGCCTCAAGCAGTTGATATCAGCGAAGGATGCTACCATCAAGGAACTCCGAGCTTCCAAGAAGTCCATTGTCCAGGAGTTAGAAACTGCTCGACTGGCTGCTAAGGTTGCCGAAGAAACTTCTGCTACTCTCAGAGCCCAGCGCGACAGAGCCATGGACAAGGCTATTCGGGCGGGGCGAATCTTGATGAGGAGACCCGGCGTAGTTGTTCCTGAAGACATAAGGGCTGACGTGAATGCTGCCCCTGATTCCTCGAGTCGCCCTTCTTCGTCGGTCGCTCCTGAGAAAGATATTGCGAAATAGAGAAACATTTTGCGTGCTTTGAGCGCGCGGTTAGCATGATCGAATATTTGTTAGAGGACATCAGTTCAGCATTCGAATGATATAATTACTCTCTTATTGTTTCAGAATTCATCGGTTCGTAAATTTGCAGTAGTGAGATGACGCGTGATAATTATGAAATTTGTTTGCGGGATATAGAAGTCATCCCTGTATGAGTAATCATAATTACGTCTGATCGCCTTAAGTCACTGCTGACTTAAGTCGATTGTTTTTGTTAATAAGGCGTAGTGGTCACCCTGAATTGCATAGACATGAGCATGTTGCACCGGCTTAAGTTGCCACTGACTTTAGCCGATTGCTCCATTAGTAGGGCATAGTGGTCACCCCGAGTTAAGTAAGCGTGAGCATGTTGCACCGCCTTAAGTCGTTGCCGACTTAAGTCGATTGCTCCGTTAGTTGGACATAGTGGTCACCCCGAGTTAAGTAAGCGTGAGCATGTTGCACCGCCTTAAGTCGTTGCTGACTTAAGTCGATTGCTCCGTTAGTAGGGCATAATGGTCTCCCCGAGTTAAGTAATCGTGAGCATGTTGCACCGCCTTAAGTCGTTGCCGACTTAAGTCGATTGCTCCGTTAGTAGGGCATAGTGGTCACCCCGAGTTAAGTAAGCGTGAGCATGTTGCACCGCCTTAAGTCATTGCTGACTTAAGTCGATTGCTCCGTTAGTAGGGCATAGTGGTCACCCTGAGTTAAGTAAGAATGCAAGTCAATCGTAAACAATCTGAGTATCTTTGAAACCTCTTTTTTATTGATGACATATTCCCACTTTACAGAGTACATCGTCGTCCCGGCAGTTTTTGAAATACAGATAGGGATAAAACTTTCTGAGGTGTTCTATGTTCCAGGAGTTCCCGACTTCTGTGCCATCCATCTGAGTGAGACGATACGATCCGGGCCGAGTGACTTCTGCTACCATGAAGGGTCCTTCCCATAAGGGTGATAACTTGTGCCGTCCCTCCCCCGTTAGAATTCGGTGGAGGATGAGATCTCCTACTGAGAAGGATCGTTGTCGCACAGCCTTGTCGTGATAGCGTCTTAGAGTCCGCTGGTACCGTGCTGATTGGATTACCGCATTTAGCCATTCTTCTTCAAGTACATCAATGTCCTCCAGCCTGGTGGCCTCAGCTTCTGCTATGTTTTCGAAGATCAACCTTGGCGCCCCAAACTTGAGATCAGCGGGTAGCACCGCCTCCGACCCATAGACCATGAAGAAAGGAGTGTTTCCATGCAGGGCTTGGCTAGGTTGGGTTCTTAGGCTCCAAATGACATAAGGCAATTCCCTTATCCACTTTCCTGCGAATTTTTCATTCTTATCGAAGACCTTTTTCCTGAGTGCCTCCAATATCATCCCGTTGGCTCGCTCAACCTGCCCGTTGGCTCTTGGATGTGCTACAGATGCATACTTGATCTTAATGCTCTTTTGCTCGCAGAAGTCGAAGAATTCTGAGCTTGTGAAGTTGGATCCTAAGTCAGTTATGATGCTGTTTGGTATCCCGAATCTGAATATTATGTCATGTATGAATTCCACGGCCTGCGCGGAGGTTAAAGAAGCAATGGGCTTGAACTCTATCCATTTAGTGAATTTGTCGATCGCTACCAATACGTGAGTGTATCCCCCCTGAGCTTTCTTGAAAGGTCCGATCATATCCAGTCCCCAGCATGCGAAAGGCCAAGTTACTGGTATGGTCTGCAGTTGCTGTGCTGGCAGGTGTTGTTGTTTTGACAAGTATTGGCAAGCTTCGCACCTCTGAACTAACTCGGCTGCATCGTTCTTTGCTGTTGGCCAATAGAATCCTGACCTGAAGACCTTCCCGACTAGTGTTCTGGAGGCTGCATGTATTCCACATTGCCCAGCATGGACCTCCTCCAGAAGTTGCTTCCCAGTGGACAGGAGGATGCACTTCATGAGGACGCCTGATGCACCCCTTCTATACAATGTCTCCCCAATGAGTGTATAGTGAGCCGACTGTCTGGCAATGCGCTCCGCCGAGTTCTTGTCGTCTGGTTCTTCTTCATTCTTAATATACTTGATGATTGGCCTTCTCCAGTCATCAGAGTCTGACTCGGGTTGATCTATAATGTTGCACTCTTCTGCTTGATCCATTGAGATACTCGGCTGTAGTATTTCTTGCACAAAGACTCCGGGTGGGACCTGAGTTCGACTGGATCCTAGTTTGGACAGTATATCGGCTGCTGTGTTCCGATCTCTTTCTACGTGATGAAATTCCAGACCCTCGAATTTATCTTCCAGCTTTCGGACGGCAGCACAGTATCTTCCCATTGAATCACTTGAACAATCCCACTCTTTGTTTATCTGGCTGATGACTACCAGAGAGTCTCCGTTTACCATCAATCTCTTGATGCCCAATGAGATGGCGATGTTCAATCCATGGATCAGAGCTTCATACTCAGCTGCATTGTTGGAGGCCGGAAATAGAAACTGGAGGGCGTATTTGAGGTGTTCGCCTCCAGGTGCGGTGAAGAGAATCCCTGCTCCTGCTCCCTGTAGCTTCAGCGAGCCATCGAAATACATTCTCCATACTTCTATAGTCTCTGGGTTATCTGGTGCTTGCTGTTCAGTCCACTCTGATACGAAATCAACCAGTGCTTGAGTTTTGATGGCAGTGCGGGGTTGGAATTCGATGTCATGAGATCCCAGCTCGTAAGCCCACTTGGCTATTCGGCCAATGGCTTCCTTGTTGTGAAGAATATCCCCTATTGGAAAGCCAGTGACTACTATGACTTTGTGGTCATCAAAGTAGTGACGTAGCTTGCGGGCAGTTAGAAGTACTGCGTATAATAGCTTCTGAACTTGAGGATACTTTTTCTTTGAGGGGCCTAGAACTTCACTGATGAAGTAAATAGGATGTTGCACTGGATAGGCATGTCCTTCTTCTACTCGCTCGACTACCAACGCGGTGCTTACCACGTGAGTCGTGCAAGAGATATATAGTAGCAGATCTTCAGCTGGTTGAGTTGACGTAGCTCGTCGGGGTGGCTTCAGTACTGGTGGTGTTGTTAAGAATTTCTTCAGCGCATCTAGAGCTTCCTGTGCTTCTGAAGTCCACTGAAACTTATCCACCTTCTTGAGTAGCTTGTAAAATGGTAAACCTTTTTCCCCCAGCCTGGATATAAATCTACTCAGAGCTGCCATACATCTAGTAAGTCGTTGAACCTTCTTTTGTGATCGAGGTGCTTCCATCTTCATGATAGCTTCAATCTTATCCGGATTAGCCTCAATTCCTCGGTGGCTGACGATAAACCCGAGCAACTTTCCTGCTGGTATCCCGAAAACACATTTTTCGGGATTAAGCTTCCATCTATATCGTCTCAGACTGTTGAAAACCAGTTGTAAGTCTTCGATGAAGTTTTCCGAATTCTCCGTTTTGATTACCACATCATCTACGTAGGCCTCCACACGCTTGCCCCAGTGATCGGCTAAGCATGTTTGGATGGCTCTCTGATAAGTCGCTCCAGCGTTTTTGAGGCCGAACGACATGGATGTATAACAGAAAGCACCAAACGGAGTGATGAACGCTGTTTTTTCCTCATCTTCCTTCGCCAAACTAATCTGATGGTATCCGGAATAACAATCCAAGAAAGACAGCACAGAACATCCAGCGGTGGAGTCCACCACCTGATCTATCCTGGGGAGCCCGAAGGGATCCTTCGGACAGTGTTTGTTGAGATCGGTATAGTCGACGCACATGCGCCAATCCACTTTATTCTTTTTGAGTACAAGAACAGGGTTGGCTAATCATTCGAGGTGTAACACCTCTCTAATAAATCCAGCCGCGGCCAAGCGAGCTAACTCGGCGCGAATGGCCTCTCTCTTGTCGGGCGTGAAACGCCATAACTTTTGCCGAATCGGCCTTGCCTGGGGATAGACCTTCAGTTTGTGCTCGGCCAGTTCTCTTGGGACTCCCGGCATATCCGCAGGTTGCCATGCGAATACATCTCGGTTATCTTGCAGAAACTGGACGAGCACGCTTTCCTATTTGTCGTCCAAGCTGGAGCTGATGATGGCAGTCTTGCGCTCATCAGCGAACCCCAGGTTGATCCTCTTGGTTTCTTCAGTCGGCCACATAGAAGTCGCGACCTGAGCTTCATTTGCCGGTACTGCAAGGTCCTCCTCAGTCTTAGAGTTCGCCAGTGTAGAAGGAACCGCCGACGGCTTGGTGGTGAGGGCTGCTTGGATGGCCACTCGGAAGCACTCTGCGGCGCCTTGGAAGTCGGCGTGCACAGTTATGATTCCTTGCGGTCCTGGCATCTTCAGTATCATGTACGTGTAATGTGGAATGGCCATGAATTTGGCCAGTCCCGGCCTCCCGATGATGGCGTTGTACCCGCAGTCGAAGTTCGCCACTTCGAACCTCAGGAACTCGGTTCTGTGGTTCTCCGGAGTTCCGAAGGTGACTGGCATGTAGATGTGGCCCAGCGGGTATTCCCCTTCCATCGGCACGATGCCAAAGAAAGGAGTGTCCGACTCGTGGAGCTCTTTGAGGTGAACTCCCAAGCCTTGGAGTGTCCGGGGGAAGGTGACGTTGATGCTGCTCCCCCCGTCCACTAGCACCTTCTTTACCCGGCTCTCTCGGATCACCGGATCGACGAGGAGCGGGTATTTGCCTGGATGGTCGAAGTTGAGCCATTGATCCTTGAAAGGGAAATGTGCCTTTGGGCCATTTCTAAGTATTTTGGTGATTAAGTGCCAACACAAGTGCTTAAATGTGAATCTATGCCCATGGATGAACAAAGTGCAAATCACAAGTAAAGGTATGTTTCTAAGCCTTAGTACATTGGTTTTGTGTACTAATATATTTGTCTAAGTGTTAGAAACAGAGAGAAGAAGCAAAGGAGAATGTTGGCTGTGTACAACCAACAGGCTGTTTCGGTCTGGGGCACCGGACTGTCCGGTGGTGCACCGGACAGTGTCCGGTGCGCCAGGCTGCCTCGACCTGAAAACGCCGCTCTCGGGAATTTGCCGACGGCGTACGGCTAAAATTCACCGGACTGTCCGGTGTGCACCGGACTGTCCGGTGAGCCAACGGTCGGCCGCGGAATCTGCGCGCGACACGTGGTCTGGCCAACGGTCGGAAGGAGGCACCGGACTGTCCGGTGTGCACCGGACTGTCCGGTGCGCCAGATCTGCAACGGTCGGCAACGGTCGGCTGCGCTGGTTAAGGAAGGAAATCGGGCACCGGACAGTGTCCGGTGTGCACCGGACTGTCCGGTGCGCCCGACGACAGAAGGCAAGGATGGCCTTCTGAAAGGGAAATGTGCCTTTGGGTCATTTCTAAGTATTTTGGTGATTGAGTGCCAACACAAGTGCTTAAATGTGAATCTATGCCCATGGATGAACAAAGTGCAAATCACAAGTAAAGGTATGTTTCTAAGCCCTAGTACATTGGTTTTGTGTACTAATATATTTGTCTAAGTGTTAGAAACAGAGAGAAGAAGAAAAGGAGAATGTTGGCTGTGTACAGCCAACAGGCTGTTTCAGTCTGGGGCACCGGACTGTCCGGTGGTGCACCGGACAGTGTCCGGTGCGCCAGGCTGCCTCGACTTGAAGACGCCGCTCTCGGGAATTTGCCGACGGCGTACGGCTAAAATTCACCGGACTGTCCGGTGTGCACCGGACTGTCCGGTGAGCCAACGGTCGGCAAAGCCAACGGTCGGCCGCGGAATCTGCGCGCGACACGTGGTCTGGCCAACGGACGGAAAGTGGCACCGGACTGTCCGGTGTGCACCGGACTGTCTGGTGCGCCAGATCTGCAACGGTCGGCAACGGTCGGCTGCGCCTGTTAAGGAAAGAAATCGGGCACCGGACACTGTCCGGTGTGCACCGGACTGTCCGGTGCGCCCGACGACAGAAGGCAAGGATGGCCTTCCAGATTTGTTCTCAACGGCTCCTAGCTGCCTTGGGCTATAAAAGGGACCCCTAGGCGCATGGAGGAGAACAACCAAGCATTCCTTGAGCACTCTTGATCACTCACACATCAATCTTGCGCACTTGTTCGACATTCTAGTGATTTGAGCTCCGTTCTAGTGTGCTAGTCTCTTGAGGTCAAGTCTGGGTCTTGTGTGTGCGTATTTGCTGTGATCTTTGTGTCGTGTGTGAGTTGCTAATCCCTCCCTTGCTCTGTGATTCTCTGTGAACATCTCTTGTAAGGGCGAGAGGCTCCAAGATGTGGAGATTCCTCGCAAACGGGATTGAGAAAAGAAAAGCAAGAACACCGTGGTATTCAAGTTGATCATTGGATCACTTGAGAGGAGTTGAGTGCAACTCTCGTCCGTTGGGACGCCACAACGTGGAGTAGGCAAGTTTTGTACTTGGCCGAACCACGGGATAACCACCGTGTCATCTCTGTGATTGAATTCTTGTGGTTATTGTGTTTTGACTCCTCTCTAGCCACTTGGCATAAACTGTGCTAACGCTTAATCAAAGATTTGTGGCTATAAGTTTAAGTTTTACAGGATCACCTATTCACCCCCCCCCTCTAGGTGCTCTCAATTGGTATCGGAGCCGTTCTCTTCAAGAAAGGGACTAACCGCCCGAAGAGATGGATCCTAAAGGGAAGGGAATCGTGATCAACGATAAGGAGAAGGAGTCCTTCGTCAACGAGCCCAAAGATGACAAGCCTAACGACTCTGGCTCGGGTCATAGACGGAAGGAAGGGAAGAAGAAGACAAGGCGCATCAAGGAGATCGTCTACTACGACGACAGTGATGAGTCTACTTCTTCCCAAAAGGACGACGACCACAACGACTACGAACAAAGGAAACCGGTTAATTCTAACTTTTCCTTTGACTACTCTCGTATTCCGCAAAGTTCAAATTCACATTTGCTTTCCATTCCACTCGGCAAGCCCCCACACTTTGATGGAGAGGACTACGGATTTTGGAGCCACAAAATGCGTAGTCACCTATTCTCTCTCCATCCTAGTATATGGGAGATTGTAGATAGTGGAATGCACTTTAATAGTTCGGATAGTCCTATATTCATTAATGAGCAAATCCATAAGAATGCACAAGCTACTACTGTTCTTCTAGCTTCATTGTGCAGGGATGAATATAACAAAGTGAGTGGCTTGGATAACGCCAAGCAAATCTGGGATACCCTCAAGATCTCTCATGAGGGAAATGATGCTACCTTGCTCACCAAAATGGAGTTGGTGGAGGGCGAGCTTGGACGGTTCGCGATGATAAGGGGCGAGGAGCCAACTCAAACATACAACCGGCTCAAGACCCTTATCAACAAAATAAGGAGCTATGGAAGCACGCGATGGACGGACCACGACGTCGTCCGACTAATGCTAAGGTCCTTTACCGTTCTTGATCCTCATTTGGTGAATAATATTCGTGAGAATCCCAGGTACACCAAAATGTCGCCCGAAGAAGTCTTAGGAAAATTCGTCAGCGGGCGAATGATGATCAAGGAGGCAAGGTACGTGGACGACGCCTTGAATGGACCAATCAACGAACCATAACCTTTTGCCCTCAAAGCTACAAGAAGTAAGGAGGCGCTACCTAGCAAGGTGGCACAAATTGAGGCGGTCGGACTCAATGATGAAGAGATGGCTCTCATCATCAAACGCTTCAAGACGGTGCTAAAGGGTCACAAGGGGCAGCCAAGCAAGACCAAGACGAAGGGGAAGCGCTCATGCTTCAAGTGCGGTAAGATTGGTCATTTTATCGCTAACTGTCCTGATAATGATAGTGACCAGGAAAAGGAAAACAAGAGGGAAAAGAAGAAGCATTACAAGAAGGCAAAGGGCGAGGCGCATCTAGGCAAGGAGTGGGACTCGGATTGCTCCTCTTCCGACTCCGACAATGAAGGACTCGCCGCCACCGCCTTCAACAAATCAACCCTCTTCCCCAACGAGCGTCACACATGCCTTATGGCAAGGGAGAAGAAGGTATGTACTCGCAACTCTACCTATGCCTCGTCAAGTGAGGACGAATCTAGTGATGAGGATGAAGTAGATTATTCATGTTTGTTCAAGGGCTTAGATAGATCTAAGATAGACAAAATTAATGAATTAATTGATGCCTTGAATGAAAAGAATATACTTTTAGAAAAGCAAGAGGATTTGTTGTATGAAGAACATGATAAGTTTGTAGAGGCTCAAAAATCCCTTGCGTTAGAAGCTAAAAGAAATGAAATGCTTTCTTTTGAACTATCTACTTGTCATGAAACCATTTCTACTTTGAAAGGTGTCAACAATGATTTAAATGCTAAACTAGAAGTAGCTAGTAAATCTAATTCTTGTGTAGAACATGTTGAGATTTGCACTAGGTGTAAAGATTTCGATGTTGATGCTTGTAATGATCATTTAGTTTCAATTTCTAAATTAACTGAGGAATTGGCTAGTCTTAATGCCCAACTTAAGACTAGCAAGAATGAATTTGATAAACTAAAATTTGCAAGGGATGCCTACACGATCGGTAGACACCCCTCAATTAAGGATGGACTTGGCTTCAAGAGGGAAGCCAAGAACTTAACAAGCCATAAGGCTCCCATTCCCACTAAGGAGAAAGGGAAGGCCCCTATGGCTACTAGTGCTAAAAAGAACCATGCCTTTTTGTATCATGATAGGAGGCAAACTAGAAATGCTTATAGGAGCTATAATGCGTACGATGATTGTTCTCATGCTATGTTTGCTTCTAGTTCTTCATATGTGCATGATAGAAATGTTGGTAGAAGGGATGTTGTTCATAATATGCCTAGGATAAATGTTGTTAATATTCCTAGGAGAGTTAATGAGCCTTCTACAATATATCATGCTTTGAATGCTTCCTTTGCAATTTGTAGAAAGGATAGGAAGGTAATTGCTAGGAAATTAGGGGCAAGATGCAAGGGAGACAAAACTTGCATTTGGGTCCCTAAGAATATTTGTGCTAACCTTGTAGGACCCAACATGAGTTGGGTACCTAAGTCCCAAGCCTAAATTTGCCTTGCAGGTTTATGCATCCGGGGGTTCAAGCTGGATTATCGACAGCGGATGCACAAACCATATGACGGGGGAGAAGAAGATGTTCACCTCCTACGTCAAGAATAAGGATTCCCAAGATTCAATTGTATTCGGTGATGGGAATCAAGGCAAGGTAAAAGGATTAGGTAAAATTGCAATTTCAAATGAGCACTCAATTTCTAATGTGTTTTTAGTAGAGTCTCTTGGTTATAATTTGCTATCTGTTAGTCAATTATGCAACATGGGGTATAACTGTCTATTTACAAATGTAGATGTGTCTGTCTTTAGAAGAAGTGATGGTTCACTAGCTTTTAAGGGTGTATTAGACGGCAAACTTTATTTAGTTGATTTTGCAAAAGAAGAGGCCGGTCTAGATGCATGCTTAATAGCTAAGACTAGCATGGGCTGGCTGTGGCATCGCCGCTTAGCATATGTGGGGATGAAGAACCTTCACAAGCTTCTAAAGGGAGAACACGTGATAGGTTTGACTAACGTGCAATTCGAAAAGGATAGACCTTGTGCAGCTTGTCAAGCAGGTAAACAAGTGGGAGGAGCGCATCACAGCAAGAATGTGATGACCACTTCAAGACCCCTGGAGTTGCTGCATATGGATCTCTTCGGACCCGTCGCCTATCTGAGCATAGGAGGAAGTAAGTATGGTCTAGTTATTGTTGATGACTTTTCCCGCTTCACTTGGGTGTTCTTTTTGCAGGATAAGTCTGAAACCCAAGGGACCCTCAAGCGCTTCCTCAGGAGAGCTCAAAATGAGTTTGAGCTCAAAGTAAAGAAGATAAGGAGCGACAATGGGTCCGAGTTCAAGAACCTTCAAGTGGAAGAGTTCCTTGAAGAGGAAGGGATCAAGCACGAGTTCTCCGCTCCCTACACACCACAGCAAAATGGTGTGGTAGAGAGGAAGAACAGGACGCTCATCGATATGGCGAGGACGATGCTAGGAGAGTACAAGACCCCCGAGTGCTTTTGGACGGAAGCCGTGAACACGGCTTGCCACGCCATCAACAGGGTCTACCTTCATCGTCTACTCAAGAAGACGTCGTATGAGCTACTAACCGGTAACAAACCCAATGTATCTTACTTTCGTGTATTTGGGAGCAAGTGCTACATTCTGGTGAAGAAAGGTAGAAATTCTAAATTTGCTCCCAAAGCAGTAGAAGGGTTTTTGTTAGGTTATGACTCAAATACAAAGGCGTATAGAGTCTTCAACAAATCATCGGGTTTGGTTGAAGTCTCTAGCGACGTTGTATTTGATGAGACTAATGGCTCTCCAAGAGAGCAAGTTGTTGATTGTGATGATGTAGATGAAGAAGATGTTCCGTCGGCCGCTATACGAACCATGGCGATTGGAGACGTTCGGCCACAGGAACAAGATGAACGAGATCAACCTTCTTCCTCAACTATGGTACATTCCCCAACTCAAGACGATGAACAGGTTCATCAACAGGAGGCGTGTGATCAAGGGGGAGCACAAGATGATCATGTGATGGAGGAAGAAGCGCAACCGGCACCTCCAACTCAAGTTCGAGCAATGATTCAAAGGGATCATCCCGTCGACCAAATTCTGGGTGACATTAGCAAGGGAGTAACTACTCGGTCTCGATTAGTTAATTTTTGTGAACATTACTCCTTTGTCTCTTCTATTAAGCCTTTCAGGGTAGAAGAGGCCTTGCTAGATCCGGACTGGGTGTTGGCCATGCAAGAGGAGCTCAATAACTTCAAGAGGAATGAAGTTTGGACGCTGGTGCCTCGTCCTAAGCAAAATGTTGTGGGAACCAAGTGGGTGTTCCGCAACAAACAAGACGAGCACGGAGTGGTGACGAGGAACAAGGCTCGACTTGTGGCAAAAGGTTATGCCCAAGTCGCAGGTTTGGACTTTGAGGAGACTTTTGCTCCTGTGGCTAGGCTAGAGTCCATTCGTATCTTGCTAGCATATGCCGCTCACCATTCTTTCAGGTTGTACCAAATGGATGTGAAGAGCGCTTTCCTCAACGGGCCAATAAAGGAGGAGGTGTACGTGGAGCAACCCCCTGGCTTCGAGGATGAACGGTACCCCGACCACGTGTGTAAGCTCTCTAAGGCGCTCTATGGACTTAAGCAAGCCCCAAGAGCATGGTATGAATGCCTTAGAGACTTCTTAGTTGCTAATGCTTTCAAGGTTGGGAAAGCCGATCCAACTCTTTTTACAAAGACATGTGACGGTGATTTGTTTGTGTGCCAAATTTATGTCGATGACATAATATTTGGTTCTACTAACCAAAAGTCTTGTGAAGAGTTCAGCAGGGTGATGACACAGAAATTCGAGATGTCGATGATGGGCGAGTTGAACTACTTCCTTGGGTTCCAAGTGAAGCAACTCAAGGACGGCACCTTCATCTCTCAAACGAAGTACACGCAAGATCTGCTGAAGCGGTTTGGGATGAAGGACGCCAAGCCCGCAAAGACTCCGATGGGAACCGACGGACACACCGACCTCAACAAAGGAGGTAAGTCCGTTGATCAAAAAGGATACCGGTCAATGATAGGGTCGTTATTGTATTTGTGTGCTAGTAGACCGGATATTATGCTTAGCGTATGCATGTGTGCTAGATTTCAATCCGATCCTAAGGAGTGTCACTTAGTGGCAGTGAAGCGAATCCTTAGATATTTAGTTGCTACGCCCTGCTTCGGGCTCTGGTATCCAAAGGGGTCTACCTTTGACTTGGTTGGATACTCAGATTCCGACTATGCTGGATGTAAGGTCGATAGGAAGAGTACATCGGGGACGTGCCAATTCTTAGGAAGGTCCCTGGTGTCGTGGAACTCTAAGAAACAAACCTCCGTGGCCCTATCCACCGCTGAGGCCGAGTACGTTGCCGCAGGACAGTGTTGCGCGCAACTACTTTGGATGAGGCAAACCCTCAGGGACTTTGGCTACAATCTGAGCAAAGTCCCACTCCTATGTGATAATGAGAGTGCTATCCGCATGGCGGAAAATCCTGTTGAGCACAGCCGCACAAAGCACATTAACATCCGGCATCACTTTTTGAGAGACCACCAGCAAAAGGGGGATATCAAAGTGTTTCATGTTAGCACCGAGAACCAGCTAGCCGATATCTTTACCAAGCCTCTAGATGAGAAGACCTTTTGCAGGCTGCGTAGTGAGCTAAATGTCTTAGATTCGCGGAACTTGGATTGAACTGTAGCATACATGTGTTTATGCCTTGATCATGTTCATTCTGCATTTTGTTGCTTATTGTGGTGCTCAAGTTGTACAAACACTCCCTGGACCTCACAAGTCCGTTGCAAAGTGATGCACATGTTTAGGGGGAGATGTGTTACAACTTGACCCTTTGAGACTAACCCTATGCTTGAGTTCACTTGATTTAGTCTCGAAGGAGAATTGAAAGGGAAAAGGTGGACTTGGACCATGAAAGACTTCCACTGCACTCCGATGAGAGGGTAACTTACTCCAAGTCCATCTCATGAACTCTTATTGCCATTTGATCTTAATTGAAGATTTTGGTGAGGCAATGGGGTTAAAGGGCCAAAGTTGATCCCGTTTTGGTGCTTGATGCCAAAGGGGGAGAAAATAAAGGCCAAAGCAATAAATGGATCAGCTACCACTTGAGAGATTTTGAAAATAGTAGAATAGAGCTTTTGGTTTGTTCAAAACTCTTGCATTGTCTCTTTCGTCAAAAGTTGGTTTCTAGTGGGGAGAAGTATTGATTATGGTAAATAGGGGGAGTTTTTGAAATCCTTGATCAATCTCTTTTGGAATGACTCTCCTTATGCTTCAACATGTGTGTTTGACTTAGAGATAGAGATTTGAGTTTGATTTGCAAAAACAAACCAAGTGGTGGCAAAGGATGATCCATATATGCCAAAAATGAATCAAAATAGATTTGAGTTCTATTTCAAGTGATTTTGAACTTGTTCTAGTTGCTTTATGTTGTGTTGGCATAAATCACCAAAAAGGGGGAGATTGAAAGGGAAATGTGCCTTTGGGCCATTTCTAAGTACTTTGGTGATTGAGTGCCAACACAAGTGCTTAAATGTGAATCTATGCCCATGGATGAACAAAGTGCAAATCACAAGTAAAGGTATGTTTCTAAGCCCTAGTACATTGGTTTTGTGTACTAATATATTTGTCTAAGTGTTAGAAACAGAGAGAAGAAGAAAAGGAGAATGTTGGCTGTGTACAGCCAACAGGCTGTTTCGGTCTGGGGCACCGGACTGTCCGGTGGTGCACCGGACAGTGTCCGGTGCGCCAGGCTGCCTCGACTTGAAGACGCCGCTCTCGGGAATTTGCCGACGGCGTACGGCTAAAATTCACCGGACTGTCCGGTGTGCACCGGACTGTCCGGTGAGCCAACGGTCGGCAAAGCCAACGGTCGGCCGCGGAATCTGCGCGCGACACGTGGTCTGGCCAACGGACGGAAAGTGGCACCGGACTGTCCGGTGTGCACCGGACTGTCCGGTGCGCCAGATCTGCAACGGTCGGCAACGGTCGGCTGCGCCTGTTAAGGAAAGAAATCGGGCACCGGACACTGTCCGGTGTGCACCGGACTGTCCGGTGCGCCCGACGACAGAAGGCAAGGATGGCCTTCCAGATTTGTTCTCAACGGCTCCTAGTTGCCTTGGGCTATAAAAGGGACCCCTAGGCGCATGGAGGAGAACAACCAAGCATTCCTTGAGCACTTTTGATCACTCACACATCAATCTTGCGCACTTGTTCGACATTCTAGTGATTTGAGCTCCGTTCTAGTGTGCTAGTCTCTTGAGCTCAAGTCTGGGTCTTGTGTGTGCGTATTTGCTGTGATCTTTGTGTCGTGTGTGAGTTGCTAATCCCTCCCTTGCTCTGTGATTCTCTGTGAACATCTCTTGTAAGGGCGAGAGGCTCCAAGCTGTGGAGATTCCTCGCAAACGGGATTGAGAAAAGAAAAGCAAGAACACCGTGGTATTCAAGTTGATCATTGGATCACTTGAGAGGAGTTGAGTGCAACTCTCGTCCGTTGGGACGCCACAACGTGGAGTAGGCAAGTTTTGTACTTGGCCGAACCACGGGATAACCACCGTGTCATCTCTGTGATTGAATTCTTGTGGTTATTGTGTTTTGACTCCTCTCTAGCCACTTGGCATAAACTGTGCTAACGCTTAATCAAAGATTTGTGGCTATAAGTTTAAGTTTTACAGGATCACCTATTCACCCCCCCTCTAGGTGCTCTCACCTTCCAGATTTGTTCTCAACGGCTCCTAGCTGCCTTGGGGCTATAAAAGGGACCCCTAGGCGCATGGAGGAGTATACCAAGCATTTCTACAACATTCCTAAGCACCAAGACATCAATTTCGCGCATTTGATTCATTGTGATAGCATCTAAAGCTCTTGTGGAGTTGTGAACTCTTTGAGTTGTGTTGCGAGCTCTTGTTGCGACTTGTGTGCGTGTTGTTGCTCTGATTTTGAGTCTTGTGTGCGTTGCTAGTTCCTTCCTTACTCCGTATCTCTTTGTGAATCTCAAGTGTAAGGGCGAGAGGCTCCAAGTTGTGGAGATTCCTCGCAAACGGGATATTGAGAAGAAAAGCATAACACTGTGGTATTCAAGTTGATCATTGGATCACTTGAGAGGAGTTGAGTGCAACTCTCGTCCGTTGGGACGCCACAACGTGGAATAGGCAAGTTTTGTACTTGGCCGAACCACGGGATAAATCACCGTGTCCTCTCTGTGTTGATCTTCTTGTGATTATCATATTGTGCAAGATCTTCGCTCTAGCCACTTGGCATTAACTGTGCTAACACTTAATCAAAGTTTTGTGGCTTAAGTTTTTAAGATTTACAGGATCACCTATTCACCCCCCCTCTAGGTGCTCTCAATTGGTATCAGAGCCGTTCTCTTCAAGAAAGGGACTAACCTCCCGAAGAGATGGATCCTAAGGGGAAGGGAATCGTGATCAACGATAAGGAGAAGGAGTCCTTCGTCAACGAGCCCAAAGATGACAAGCCTACCGACTCCGGCTCGGGCCATAGACGGAAGGAAGGGAAGAAGAAGAAGACAAGGCGCATCAAGGAGATCGTCTACTACGACGACAGCGACGAATCTTCCTCTTCCCAAAAGGACAACGACGACAACGACTATGACAAACAAAAGACGGTTAACTCAAACTTTTCTTTTGATTATTCGCGCATTCCGCATAGCTCAAATGCTCATTTGCTCCCCATTCCACTTGGCAAGCCTCCTCACTTTGATGGAGAGGACTACGGATTTTGGAGTCACAAAATGCGTACTCACCTATTTTCTCTCCATCCAAGCATTTGGGAGATTGTGGAAAGTGGAATGAAATTTGATAGCTCGGATAGCCCTTCGTTTATTAATGAACAGATCCATAAAAATGCACAAGCTACTACTGTGTTGCTAGCCTCTCTGTGCAGGGACGAGTATCACAAGGTGAGCGGCTTGGACAATGCCAAGCAGATTTGGGACACCCTCAAGATCTCTCATGAGGGGAATGATGTCACCTTACTCACCAAGATAGAGTTGGTGGAGGGCGAGCTCGGACGATTCGCGATGATAAGGGGCGAGGAGCCGACACAAACATACAACCGGCTCAAGATCCTTATCAACAAAATAAGGAGCTACGGAAGCACGTGATGGACGGATCACGACGTCGTCCGCCTAATGCTAAGGTCATTTACCGTTCTTGATCCTCACTTGGTGAACAATATTCGCGAAAATCCTAGGTACATCAAGATGTCGCCCGAAGAAATTCTTGGAAAATTTGTAAGCGGGCGAATGATGATCAAGGAGGCGAGGTACGTGGACGACGCATTGAATGGCCCAATCCATGAGCCTCAACCCATTGCTCTCAAAGCAACAAGGGGCAAGGAGGCGCTACCCAGCAAGGTGGCGCAAATTGAGGCGGCCGGTCTTAATGATGAAGAGATGGCCCTCATCATCAAAAGATTCAAGACGGCACTAAAGGGTCGCAAGGGACAGCCAAGCAAGACTAAGACCAAGGGAAAGCGATCATGTTTCAAATGCGGTAAGCTTGGTCATTTTATTACTAACTGTCCCGACAATGATAGTGACCAGGAACACGGGAGCAAGAGGGAAAAGAAGAAGCATTACAAGAAGGCCAAGGGCGAGGCACATATCGGAAAGGAGTGGGATTCGGATTGCTCCTCCTCCGACTCCGACAATGAAGGACTTGCCGCTACTGCCTTCAACAAGTCATCCCTCTTCCCCAACGAGCGTCACACATGCCTTATGGCAAGGGAGAAGAAGGTATGTAATCAAAACAATGTCACTTATGATTCTTCCAGTGATGATGAGTCTAGTGATGATGAAGTAGATTATTCATGTTTGTTCAAGGGCTTAGATAGATCTAAGATAGACAAAATTAATGAATTAATTGATGCCTTGAATGAAAAGAATATACTTTTAGAAAAGCAAGAGGATTTGTTATATAAAGAACATGATAAGTTTGTAGAGGCTCAAAAATCCCTTGCATTAGAAATTAAGAGGAATGAAATGCTTGCTTGTGAAGTGTCAACATGCCATGATTCTATTTCTAACTTAAAGAGCATAAACGATGATTTAAATGCTAAACTAGTAGAAGCAAATAAATCCAACTCTTGTGTTGAACATGTTGAAATTTGCACTAGGTGTAAGGATATTGATATTAATGCTTGTAGCGAACACTTAGTTTCTATTTCAAAATTGAATGATGAATTAGCTAGTCTTAATGCTCAACTTAAGACTAGCAAGAGTAGTTTTGATAAACTAAAATTTGCTAGGGATGCCTACACGGTTGGTAGACACCCCTCAATTAAGGATGGGCTTGGCTTCAAGAGAGAAGTCAATAACTTGACAAGCCATAAGGCTCCTATCTCCGCCAAGGAGAAAGGGAAGGCTCCTATGGCTAGTAGCACTAAAAAGAACCATGCTTTTTTGTATCATGATAGAAGACAAACTAGAAGTGCTTATAGAGGATATAATGCTTATGATGATTTTGATGCTCATGTCATGGTTGCTTCTAGTTCTTCTTATGTGCATGGTAGAAATATGTCTAGGAAAAATGCTATGCCTAGAAAGAATGTTATTCATGCTCCTAGGAAAGTAGTGAATGAATCTTCTACAATTTATTATGCTTTAAATGCTTCCTTTGCTATTTGTAGAAAGGATAAGAAAATTGTTGCTAGGAAGTTAGGGGCAAAATGCAAGGGAGACAAAACTTGCATTTGGGTCCCTAAGGATATTTGCACTAACCTTGTAGGACCCAACATGTGTTGGGTACCTAAGTCCCAAGCCTAAATTTGCCTTGCAGGTTTATGCATCCGGTGGTTCAAGCTGGATTATCGACAGCGGATGCACAAACCATATGATGGGGGAGAAGAAGATGTTCACCTCCTACGTCAAGAATAAGGATTCCCAAGATTCAATCATATTCGGTGATGGGAATCAAGGCAAGGTAAAAGGGTTAGGTAAAATTGCAATTTCTAATGAGCACTCAATTTGTAATGTGTTTTTAGTTGAGTCTTTGGGATATAATTTATTATCTGTAAGTCAATTATGCAATATGGGATATAATTGCCTTTTTACAAATGTAGATGTGTCTGTCTTTAGAAGAAGTGATGGTTCACTAGCTTTTAAGGGTGTATTAGACGGCAAACTTTATTTAGTTGATTTTGCAAAAGAAGAGGCCGGTCTAGATGCATGTTTAATAGCTAAGACTAGCATGGGCTGGCTGTGGCATCGCCGCTTAGCACATGTAGGGATGAAGAACCTTCACAAGCTTCTAAAGGGAGAACATGTGATAGGTTTGACTAACGTGCAATTCGAAAAAGATAGACCTTGTGCAGCTTGTCAAGCAGGTAAACAGGTGGGAGGAGCGCATCACAGCAAGAATGTGATGACCACCTCAAGACCTCTAGAGCTGCTGCATATGGACCTCTTCGGACCCGTCGCCTATCTGAGCATAGGAGGGAGTAAGTATGGTCTAGTTATTGTTGATGACTTTTCCCGCTTCACTTGGGTGTTCTTTTTGCAGGATAAGTCTGAAACCCAAGGGACCCTCAAGCGCTTCCTCAGGAGAGCTCAAAATGAGTTTGAGCTCAAGGTGAAGAAGATAAGGAGCGACAACGGGTCCGAGTTCAAGAACCTTCAAGTGGAGGAGTTCCTTGAAGAGGAAGGGATCAAGCACGAGTTCTCCGCTCCCTACACACCACAGCAAAATGGTGTGGTAGAGAGGAAGAACAGGACGCTCATTGACATGGCAAGGACGATGATAGGAGAGTTCAAGACCCCCGAGTGCTTTTGGACGGAAGCTGTGAACACGGCTTGCCACGCCATCAACAGGGTCTACCTTCATCGCCTCCTCAAGAAGACGTCATATGAGCTACTAACCGGTAACAAACCCAATGTATCTTACTTTCGTGTATTTGGGAGCAAGTGCTACATTCTAGTGAAGAAAGGTAGAAATTCCAAATTTGCTCCCAAAGCTGTAGAGGGGTTTTTGTTAGGTTATGACTCAAATACAAAGGCGTATAGAGTCTTCAACAAATCATCGGGTTTGGTTGAAGTCTCTAGCGACGTTGTATTTGATGAGACTAATGGCTCTCCAAGAGAGCAAGTTGTTGATTGTGATGATGTAGATGAAGAAGATGTTCCGATGGCCGCTATACGAACCATGGCGATTGGAGACGTTTGGCCACAGGAACAAGATGAACGAGATCAACCTTCTTCCTCAAATATGGTGCATTCCCCAACTCAAGATGATGAACAGGTTCATCAACAGGAGGCGTGTGATCAAGGGGGAGCACAAGATGATCATGTGATGGAGGAAGAAGCGCAACCGGCACCTCCAACCCAAGTTCGAGCGATGATTCAAAGGGATCATCCCGTCGACCAAATTCTGGGTGACATTAGCAAGGGAGTAACTACTCGGTCTCGATTAGTTAATTTTTGTGAACATTACTCCTTTGTCTCTTCTATTGAGCCTTTCAGGGTAGAAGAGGCCTTGCTAGATCCGGACTGGGTGTTGGCCATGCAAGAGGAGCTCAATAACTTTAAGAGGAATGAAGTTTGGGCGCTGGTGCCTCGTCCTAAGCAAAATGTTGTGGGAACCAAGTGGGTGTTCCGCAACAAACAAGACGAGCACGGAGTGGTGACGAGGAACAAGGCTCGACTTGTGGCAAAAGGTTATGCCCAAGTCGCAGGTTTGGACTTTGAGGAGACTTTTGCTCCTGTGGCAAGGCTAGAGTCCATTCGTATCTTGCTAGCATATGCCGCTCACCATTCTTTCAGGTTGTACCAAATGGATGTGAAGAGCGCTTTCCTCAACGGGCCAATAAAGGAGGAGGTGTACGTGGAGCAACCCCCTGGCTTCGAGGATGAACGGTATCCCGACCACGTGTGTAAGCTCTCTAAGGCGCTCTATGGACTTAAGCAAGCCCCAAGAGCATGGTATGAATGCCTTAGAGATTTCTTAATTGCTAATGCTTTCAAGGTTGGGAAAGCCGATCCAACTCTTTTCACTAAGACTTGTGATGGTGATTTGTTTGTGTGCCAAATTTATGTCGATGACATAATTTTTGGTTCTACTAATGAAAAGTCTTGTGAAGAGTTTAGCAGGGTGATGACGCAGAAATTCGAGATGTCAATGATGGGCGAGTTGAACTACTTCCTTGGGTTCCAAGTGAAGCAACTCAAGGATGGCACCTTCGTCTCTCAAACGAAGTACACGCACGACTTGCTAAAGCGGTTTGGGATGAAGGACGCCAAGCCCGCAAAGACGCCGATGGGGACCGACGGACACACCGACCTCAACAAAGGAGGTAAGTCTGTTGATCAAAAAGCATACCGGTCAATGATAGGGTCATTACTTTACTTATGTGCTAGTAGACCGGATATTATGCTTAGCGTATGCATGTGTGCTAGATTTCAATCCGATCCTAAGGAGTGTCACTTAGTGGCAGTGAAGTGAATCCTTAGATATTTAGTTGCTACGCCTTGCTTCGGGCTCTGGTATCCAAAGGGGTCTACCTTTGACTTGATTGGATATTCAGACTCCGACTATGCTGGATGTAAGGTCGATAGGAAGAGTACATCGGGGACGTGCCAATTCTTAGGAAGGTCCCTGGTGTCATGGAACTCTAAGAAACAAACTTCTGTTGCCCTATCCACCGCTGAGGCCGAGTATGTTGCCGCAGGACAGTGTTGCGCGCAACTACTTTGGATGAGGCAAACCCTCAGGGACTTTGGCTACAATCTGAGCAAAGTCCCACTCCTATGTGATAATGAGAGTGCTATCCGCATGGCGGAAAATCCTGTTGAGCACAGCCGCACAAAGCACATAGACATCCGGCATCACTTTTTGAGAGACCACCAGCAAAAGGGAGATATCGAAGTGTTTCATGTTAGCACCGAGAACCAGCTAGCCGATATCTTTACCAAGCCTCTAGATGAGAAGACCTTTTGCAGGCTGCGTAGTGAGCTAAATGTCTTAGATTCGCGGAACCTGGATTGAATTGTAGCATACATGTGTTTATGCCTTTGATCATGTTCATTCTGCATTTTGTTGCTTATTGTGGTGCTCAAGTTGTACAAGCACTCCCTGGACCTCACAAGTCTGTTGCAAAGTGATGCACATGTTTAGGGGGAGATGTGTTACAACTTGACCCTTTGAGACTAACCATATGCTTGAGTTTGCTTGATTTAGTCTCGAAGGAGAATTGAAAGGGAAAAGGTGGACTTGGACCATGAAAGACTTCCACTGCACTCCGATGAGAGGGTAACTTATTCCAAGTTCATCTCATGAACTCTTATTGCCATTTGCTCTTAATTGAAGATTTTGGTGAGGCAATGGGGTTAAAGGGCCAAGATTGATCCCGTTTTGGTGCTTGATGCCAAAGGGGGAGAAAATAAAGGCCAAAGCAATAAATGGATCAGCTACCACTTGAGAGATTTGAAAACAGTAGAGTAGAGCTTTTGGTTTGTTAAAACTCTTTTATTATCTCTTTTGTCTTTTGTCAAAAGTTGGCTTCTTGTGGGGAGAAGTAGTGATTATGGGAAAAGGGGGAGTTTTTGAAATCTTTGATCAATCTCTTTTGTAATGACTCTCTTTATGCTTCAACATGTGTGTTTGACTTAGAGATAGAGATTTGAGTTTGATTTGCAAAAACAAACCAAGTGGTGGCAAAGGATGATCCATATATGCCAAAATTGAATCAAAATAGATTTGAGTTCTATTTGAAGTGATTCTGCACTTGTTCTAGTTGCTTTATGTTGTGTTGGCATAAATCACCAAAAAGGGGGAGATTGAAAGGGAAATGTGCCTTTGGGCCATTTCTAAGTATTTTGGTGATTAAGTGCCAACACAAGTGCTTAAATGTGAATCTATGCCCATGGATGAACAAAGTGCAAATCACAAGTAAAGGTATGTTTCTAAGCCTTAGTACATTGGTTTTGTGTACTAATATATTTGTCTAAGTGTTAGAAACAGAGAGAAGAAGCAAAGGAGAATGTTGGCTGTGTACAATCAACAGGCTATTTCGGTCTGGGGCACCGGACTGTCCGGTGGTGCACCGGACAGTGTCCGGTGCGCCAGGCTGCCTCGACCTGAAAACGCCGCTCTCGGGAATTTGCCGACGGCGTACGGCTAAAATTCACCGGACTGTCCGGTGAGCCAACGGTCGGCCGAGCCAACGGTCGGCCGCGGAATCTGCGCGCGACACGTGGTCTGGCCAATGGTCGGAAGGAGGCACCGGACTGTCCGGTGTGTACCGGACTGTCCGGTGCGCCAGATCTGCAACGGTCGACAACGGTCGGCTGCGCTGGTTAAGGAAGGAAATCGGGCACCGGACAGTGTCCGGTGTGCACCGGACTGTCCGGTGCGCCCGACGACAGAAGGCAAGGATGGCCTTCCAGATTTGTTCTCAACGGCTCCTAGCTGCCTTGGGGCTATAAAAGGGACCCCTAGGCGCATGGAGGAGTATACCAAGCATTTCTACAACATTCCTAAGCACCAAGACATCAATTTCGCGCATTTGATTCATTGTGATAGCATCTAAAGCTCTTGTGGAGTTGTGAACTCTTTGAGTTGTGTTGCGAGCTCTTGTTGCGACTTGTGTGCGTGTTGTTGCTCTGATTTTGAGTCTTGTGTGCGTTGCTAGTTCCTTCCTTACTCCGTATCTCTTTGTGAATCTCAAGTGTAAGGGCGAGAGGCTCCAAGTTGTGGAGATTCCTCGCAAACGGGATATTGAGAAGAAAAGCATAACACTGTGGTATTCAAGTTGATCATTGGATCACTTGAGAGGAGTTGAGTGCAACTCTCGTCCGTTGGGACGCCACAACGTGGAATAGGCAAGTTTTGTACTTGGCCGAACCACGGGATAAATCACCGTGTCCTCTCTGTGTTGATCTTCTTGTGATTATCATATTGTGCAAGATCTTCGCTCTAGCCACTTGGCATTAACTGTGCTAACACTTAATCAAAGTTTTGTGGCTTAAGTTTTTAAGATTTACAGGATCACCTATTCACCCCCCCTCTAGGTGCTCTCAATCCTCCCGAGTGAAAGTGATCGGGTGTTCCGACCACCGGTATGGGGTGGGAGGACCGGTGGTCGCCACCAGTATCTGGCGGTCGTTGAGCTTTTGTTGTCTTTTGTTCTTCTGCGACCCATGTCCGCCGAAGATGACGTTGACCTCCCTATCGACGCGTGGGAAAGCTCCTCCTCCTCCCTCCTCCTGCTGATGGGGTTGTCGTGGTTCATCTGGTCCTCCCCTCGGCGGAGGAGGAGGTAGAGGTTGGAAGGGTCGGCCGTGTCCGACGGAATGCTTGAAGTCCCGGCAGTTACGAAGAGTGTGGCGCATGTCCTTGTGGTACGGGCAATGGGCGTCGAGGATGTCGTCCAGCGTGCGTTCGCCTCCACGAGGTCCTCCTCGGGCGCGAGAGGCAGGTGGTCCGGCGGCGTGTACTTCTTCTCGAGGCCTCTTCTCCCATCGTTTGTCGGGTTGCTGGTTCTCGTCGCGTCGTGGTGCTGCCGGTGCGGGCTTTGCTCCTCCGATGAGGTCCTGGGCCCGCTCGTCGGCGGTGATGTAGAGGTCGGCTTCCCGGAACAGCTCCTCGGAGGTAGTCGGCGCCTTCTGCAGTATGGCTCGGACGAAGGCCGACTCGTTGGATCCTCTGTAGAAGTCCTCGATCACGGCCGCCTCCGTGACCTCGGGGATACGATTTCTCATGGTCTGGAACCTTTTGAGGTACGACTGGAGAGTCTCGTCCCCCCGGCGCTTGATGGATTTGAGGTCCCACGGTTGCGCTAGTTTGTCAGAGAGGGACTGGAAGTTGGCGGTGAAGCGTCGACTGAAGTCGCCCCAATCGTCGATGCAGTGTCGGGGTAGATGTCGCAGCCATTGCAGCGCGTCTTGCCCAAGGACAATGGGTAAATACGCGGTCATCACGTCTTCGGACGCCCCGGCAGCTCGGGCAGCGGTGGTGTAGACGACTAGCCAACCCCCTGGATCTTGCTTAGGTTCATATTTGTCGACATTGGATACCTTGAAGTTGGGAGGCCATTGGATGGCCCTAAGGCGCGGGGTAAGAGCAGACACTCCGCACGTGTCCTCCTGTCGTCGGGGATGATGTCTGTCCCGGGGAGGGGAGTAGTGGTTGTGGTTCCTCGACCACCCCCGGGTGGTACCGCCAGTTGAGGCCGTTGCCGACTCAGTTCTGGTGGCCTGGCTCTGAGCTGGGATGCCATGATCCCTATCGTACTCCTCCCGGCGGCGGATCTCGTTCTCATGCCGCCGTTCGCGCGAAGCATTGATGGAGCTTCGCGCGTCTCGGCGACTGTTGATGGCGTGTCGTAGATCGTTCGGCGGGTGAGCAAGCGGTAGAAGATGATTGGCCGCCTGGGTGAACAGTCGTCGGTAGCCCTCAGCGTCGGGAGTCCGAGGGAGTCCATCAGCTATCCGAGCTAGTACCCCTCCGACTTCGCTCGGCGTGTTCATAGCTCGGGCGAAGTCGGGATTCAGGTTGCGCCCGAAGAATGGATTCTCCCGGCGTTGCCTTGCATCTTGCTCGGCTTGCTCCTGAGCCCGGCGGCGATCACGTCGTCGGGAGTTCCTTCATTCTCTGAAGACGCGTTCTTCCGGAGTTTCTCCTATCTCCGAGACCTCGTCTCGCGAGACAGGCTGCTCCGGATCCCGTTCTCCGGCAGCATGATGTCGTCGAATGTTCCTGCGCCGGTTCCTCCGTCGGCGGGATTCTCGTTGAGGTGGTTCTTCTCCGGGTGCAGTCGGCTCGTCGTCGGAGACGGTAGGCGACTCCACTCTCCCGATGAAGAGGACGTCGGTGTAGAATGGTGCTGCTGTCGCGGCGACCTTCTTTCTGTTCTCCTTTGAGGGCGGAGGAACGGAAAGAACAACTTGCTTCTCCTTGGTCTCCTTCCTCCTCGCGATCTGTGTCCATTCTTTTGTCGGAGAAGTAGACAGTGGAGTTCTCCGGGTCAGCGAGCCCTCGGCCCCCGACTTTCCGGAGACGATCTTTTTCCGGAGAGCTGGAGGTTGCACTTCTCTGGCATTTTCAGAGTTTGTTGGAGGAGACTTCTTTTCCGGCGGATCCGCAATGCGGTGTAGAGTTCCCTCTTCATCCGCTACGAATGAGATTGTTCCGAAGCAGAATATGGATCCGGGACGCAGGATGATCTTGCTGCAGAAGGTGACGGCCATTGAGCTAGCTTGGATCGTCGACACACCCCCTACCTGGCGCGCCAGCTGTCGGTGTTTTGGGTCCGACCGCACACCCGGGGTTGCCCCTCAAGGTGTTTTTAGGAGTAGGACGGTGTCGACAACTGTAGCAAAATGGTTCGTGCCGATCGCACGAGGAGCAGTGGACAAGGTTTACAGGTTCGGGCCGCTTAGAGATGCGTAACACCCTACGTCCTGGTGAGTATGCTTGGTGAATGTGGTTACAAGAGAGATCTCTGGATTGAGAGTGCAGAGAGTTGATGTGGGTGGCTAAGTAATAGGGTCGATCGTTCTGAAGGGGTGCCCCCTAGGCCTTATATACTCGACCGTGGGGCAATACATGTGGATATGATAACAACGAGTAGCTAAAAGATAGTGAACTGTTTGAGTTTATCTCCATGTAATTCTGCCGACTTATCCTCGCATGGCTCCATTGCATGGGGGCTCCAGCGCGGGAAAGTCGGATCTCTGCTGCGATAACTCGCTCGACGTTGTGGGCCGTCCGGGTTTGCACCAATCCGGCCTCATGTCGCTCTGCTTTGCTGGTTGTCTCTCCCCAGGCCCACGAAAGAATGACCTTACGATTTATTGGGCCCTTGGGCCTTTCGTGAGGTCTTTTACTCTTTTTGTGGACCCGAGAGATATCTATCCCCCACACATCCCACTTGCATACAAGGTTGGAGACAAAATGAGTGGAATTACTACAAGATAATTGTGTGAATTGCTGTGTTTTGCTTTAGATCAGTAAATATAGAGTTTGTTCAAAGGAAATGCAATTCGTACTGAAGCTTATTCATTATGAAAATTAGGCTTACAAAATTATATTAAAAACAACACATCTTACTCTAGATTATTGTTTTGTATGAAAACATAAAGTTGCAAAATTTGTTTCATCTGTTTTTCATCAGTGCACCAATATAATAACTTTTGGTGACCTTATTTACTGGTAGTACTCATTAATCCTGAAGTACATATATTTCAACAAGCAGCTTACAATTTGTTTGTCTATATCCGAAAACAGGTAGTCACCCCTTGCTCAACTACTGTCAATTAATTCATCAACAAGCAGAAATAAATGTAGCAGATTTTTGAATTGTGACAGTGCACCTTGGTCCTGTCGTGTCTGCCCTGTGGAGCTAGGATGTGTTATTTAGGTATATTTTGCTTCATGTAGTAACAGTTGACTCACAAACATTATTTAGGTATATTTTGCTTCATGTAGTAACAGTTGACTCACAAACATAAGTGGGAATATCTGAACGAGTTGCTTATCCATGACTCTTTTTTCGGAGCTATATCTTGTATCCATGCCTGATCTCAATACCCACCAATGTTTGCTTTGACAACAGATAAAATGGTCAACATTCACTATTTCAAAACTAAGAACGATAAAAAACTTGGAAAGTGGCTATAATTTCTTCACTACCTTAGCAACCGTTGAGAGAATATGCGGTTAATATGTGTTGTTTGTTTTTATGTACTAACATTTTTTGAACAATTTGCGTGCCGTCGCAACGTACGGGCATCGTACTATCCAAAAATAAAATCAGACCTTCCTACATTTCTTTGGGTCTGGATTGAGCAATGCTCCCTTGTATATAACAAAGAAAAATCGTAGCAACACCTATTGAGGTTGATGATAATATATGTATTATTCATTTATCGTTGCGTACTAACATTTCATCCAATATTTGTACGTTGTTGTAACACACGAGTATTGTACTATCATTTATAGAAGTCTGTATAGTACTGATGGCTACAATGTAGTGGTGAAATAGCTAAATTAAAATAACAAAATTTATGTATGGCTAGATCACAAATGGATTGTGAAACATTTTCTTATAACAGTATAACACATATTTGTACATGAGCTATCGTGTTATTATATGTTATCGTGTTATTATATGTTCCCGTTGCAACGCACGGGCACTCACCTAGTAAATGTATAATTCGCTAAATGTCGTGGTGAAAAAATACTTTTGAAACCCTAAATCATGCAGATCTCTTCATTTTCCTTTGTAGTCAAGTCCCACGATATATATGACTTGTTTGTTTGTATAACTAAGGTGTCAAAACTTGACACATATTTTATGCCATATTTATCTAAGGTTAAGCGCTCAAATTTTGCGTCATATCTCGTCGCGCTTAAAAGAATCTTAGCACGCTTTTACAAGTCATTTAGGGGGTGTTTGAATATATTAAAATTAATAGTTAGCCACTAAAATTAGTTGAGACATCCAAACACCCCTAGCTAATAGTTCAATTATTAGCTATTTTTAGTAAATTAATTAATAGTTAGGTAGTTATTTGTTAGCTAGTTAATTCTACTAATAATTTTTAGCCAACTAACTATTAGTTTTAGTACATTCAAACACCCCCTTACAAGTGAGATCACTCACTAGAGAAAAATATTATCACATTTGTGGCTACAAAACACACACATCTAACTCGATCAAACACATCCATCATTATGGGTGGTAATCTATAGCAATTGACGCAGCGAACCACAGAGACCTGTGACAGCTAGATTATCGTGGATTCTAAATTCTCGTAAAAGTCTTAATAATAAAGTTTACCCAAGTGTGCTCATAGACTATGCTAAACTCATCGGTTAAGTTGTTCCCAACAGAACATGTATATAGTCGTGTAAAACACTGTTGTACACTGTTCACAGTGCGAAGTTTAAAATAGGATATCTCTACCTCTACTACATATTAAGTCAATAGTGTAGACCATCCCATGCCCCCGCCTCCTACCTCCTCTTGCGAAACCATCTCGGCTCTGCGCACGTCGCTGAGAAACCCGCCCCTACGCCCACCAAATCCCCGCGACGCACTCCGCAATGACTCGCTCGCTCGCGATACCCCTCTCCCCGCTTACACACACAATCAACGCGTCGTCTCCCTAACCACCGTCTGACATGCGTCCTGTTTGGTTTAGTTTTTTTATGAGGAGTTTTTCTAAGAATCTAGTTATAGAGAGAATCTGGTTATGGATAGAATTTGAGTATCGTAAAGATTACGTACGGAGGAAAATAAAAAAAAGTACATAAGATTTATGATGTAGAAAGTGACGTTTCCTACTATTGCAGCGACTCGACCGATTTTATGTTCATATTGTTTTTATATGGTTTTGACTAAAGTGGTTCTCATGCCCTGAAAAGGTGAGTGTTTATAGTGTGCAGAAGCTTGGCTAGGAAAAAGATAAAACAAACAGGGCATGATTCTCGGTGGAGTAGCGAGTAGCGACGGATCCGGGCGCCCCCGCATACGACCCCTCCGGCTGGCGAGAGCTCTGTCTCCGCTTAACTAGACTTTTGGACATGATGATGTTATTGATTTATATATACTAGTGACTAAGGCGCGCCTAGCGCGCGTCAATTTGTATAGTTTTATAGAAAAGGAGCAGGGGTATAATGATTTATGTTCAATTTTGACAACAGTTTGAACGGCTGATATTTACACATGTATTGCTTGAAACAATGGAATACTTTTACTAAACAGTTAGTATGATCTAAATGATAAGTATACATGTGTGTGTTGTACTTTACAAATCAACAGCGTATAGTCTTTCAGTCCTAATTAAGTGGGTCGCCATCCAAATTAGATACAAGCTATACTACCCTATCTGTTTCTAGCGATTAGTACCACAATTGAAGGGTGATTTATATGTATATTTAGTTACAAAAGGGTTGATCAAACTGATAACAAGAGTTGACCAAAAATGTATAGAAGAGTTGAATCTCAATTAGTCTGATGTGATTCATATGTCTTGGGGGTCCTTTTGGTCTATGGAATCATTGATTTTTTAGGGGTCCTTGTTTGAGCCTGCTAAATAAAATGTAGAATATTAATAATCTTCCTGATCGTTATGTAATGGAGTACAAACATACGGCTTGTAAATGCATGAGTATGAACAATAGACATTGATGATGGATACAAGATAACTACGCAGAAGGTTACCTTTTTTGAGGAGACTGAAGAGGAGCATTGACTTTTTTTTACCTTTATCAGTTTTTTGTAGTTGTTAAATTGGAATGAGTGAGTTGTACATAAATGCATTTAAATGTTTATCGAACTCACATGATAGTGGAAAACAAGAACTTAGATGCATTTAAGCTATAAAGGGTGGAAACTGTAGTTTTCGGATAGTGAAGGAAATTATAGGGTATGGGAAAACACGAAACAGTTGTAGATGCATTGAAGGAGCAGGAACTGTAGGGTATGGAAAAAAGGTCAAAGAAATTATAGTGAGGTTGAATTAAATGAGCGGGAACTTATTTCAAAGTTTTAATCGGGAGGTTATTTAAGTGGCAATAGATCAAATGATATCTACTACTCAGGCCTTCATAATGAGTTGTTTGAAGATTGTTTTATTTGAGCAAACAGATAAGAGGAGTAATTATGCATGACATTGTCGTTGTAATTCGTAATGTTATCAAACAGAGCAGGTACATAAATCTTAATCTTTACAAAGTAGGTAGTTAGAAGTAAATATGACACAGTAAGAGGTACAATTGGTATGTGAAAAAAAAACAAACACTTTGCTTGTAGGCTCAAAAAAATCCTTAAATACTAAAGAAGAGCAAAGAGACCTGAACCTTAATGTAGTATAGCAGATAAAATACAAAGCTAGGGGAAAAACATAGCACTTTCAATCCGAACAAATAAAGCAGAAAAGAGAACAATGATTTGGTATTCTTATAATGACCAAATGGACTTATGCAGATCAGAATTCTATGAGATGCGTTATTGTGGAATATAAAGTTTGGCAGTTTTGATTGAACTATGCTCTTATACATCATAAAAAGAAACAGAAAGAAAAGAGAAGAGTGCGCAAAAGTATAGTTCAATTATTTTTTTTTCTAATGGCTTTCATCAATTCACTAAAAGGGACGAAAAAAGAGGATTACAATGAACTTGTATACATGTAAATATATAGAACTCAAATAAAGTAAATATAGATCAGTAGTAGGAGCATTTGTAAAGTATTTATTTAGTTAAAATTTGGATGGTTAATTGATTTATAAAAGGGCAAATAACGATGTTAACATCGTTAGATAAAAAATGTGCTTCGTATGCATAAGAGATAGATCTTTTCTATTCTTAAATAATGGTATCAGTTGAATCAAGAATGATCTAAAGAAGAGAAATGGTTAGGGAACCTTGCTGTGGGTTTACAGGTTAGCTATATCATTGCTGAAGAAATGGTATAGTTTCACTTGCCAAATAGATTGAGTTTTGGTTCCTTTTCACAAGACTGTAAGAAACATTGCAGCAATTCAATATGAAAACAAAATTATTTTTTTGCAGAAAGAAGCATACCGGGGAATTCATATTGGTATTACTGTTATTGAACTGACTGTAAGATATACTTTAGCAATTCAATATAAAAAACAAAATCAAGATTTGTGCTGAAACAAGGATAGTAGAAAATTTATATTAGTATTTGTGTTATCGATCTGTGATCATATTAAAAACTGCTTTGCAATTCGAAATAACAGAGAAGATGGATTGTAAAAAGAAGCAAAATGAAGGAGCTCATATTATTATTATTGCTATTCAGCTTCAGGCACTATAAAAATTGTTTCACAAACCAGTTGATGGAGAAACTGAGAAACCGTAGTGTTAATTATAACAACACCGTGACCTAGGAGCACTCGCATGGGGATCCCCTTTAGCCTAGCTCGGTCATCAAACACCACTTCATATTTCAAGACTTCCATTTACATGAAAAGTTTTGAATTAAGAAGGGGATAGTGCAAATAGAGTGCCTTCAAAGTAACTGCTGGACGATCATAGATGCATATAAAGCTTTCTTCATGATGTTGCAGACATTCAAGATTGTGTCATAATGCACCTATAACAGCTATAGTTCCATGCATACCTAGAAGTGAATAATAAATAAAAGATAGGGGTGAATTACTTTCCATATCACGAAAGAAGAGATACTTTGAATTGATGGAATGACTTGCAATTTGGAATTTGGAACAAAAATGCGTTGTAATTTGGAACAGGAAAGTAGTAGTCTAAAACAGAGGGTAAGAAATTCAATTATCACACTGGTTTAGTTCCTAAATCAAGGATCACGATAATGGAAAATAAAATTGGTATTACTGAAGATCCTATGTATCGAACAATCAGATCAAAATGCCAAGGTTAAGTTTGGAGTCATCGAACATGATAAATCAAAATTATCAAAATCTTAAATACAGAACCAGATTGGAGCAGCCACTACATTGTAAAGACATGTAGTTGTGTTACACATGTGTATAGAAGAACAATAAGCATGCCTCGTTCAGATATATATGCACTGTTCTTTGTTTTGAATGAAAGGACAAAACATCTGTACTGATACCAGGTTGTATCTTGTATGTTCCATGTATGAGAGTGTAATCTTCCCAACTTGCCACACGGCTGCAAGCGTCATGTTCGTGCATGGCTGACCAGAGTAATTGATGAACTCAAAGAATATGAAGTCAATTAGCCTGTGAAAGTAAGACTATGCAGGCATAGATGATCTTGCTTCTCTGGAAGCGCCATATATAGTCTGCATTCTGAAAAGGCATCAATTAAACCGTTATACCAATCGAAAAATGGAGAAATTGAGAAGAAAAAATCTTATCTGAACAAAAGAAAAATATATCCCTCATTGTTTGTTAACCTTACCTATCACATTCAGATCAGCCTGTATCATCTTGAGCTTGTATCGAACAATCAGATCAAAATGCCAAGGTTAAGTTTGGAGTCATCGAACATGATAAATCAAAATTATCAAAATCTTAAATACAGAACCAGATTGGAGCAGCCACTACATTGTAAAGACATGTAGTTGTGTTACACATGTGTATAGAAGAACAATAAGCTATAAATAAATAAAAATTAGTATTTTCAAGTTAGAGTGATCAAGTACAGGTGTTGTTCTTGTTAGATAAATATGTAAGAGGCTAAGAAAGATAGCATATTTACAAGCGACTGCCGTTAACGCACTAATTTTTTTGGCGAGCAGGGCGACGCGCTCACCAGACGACCTTGTCGGTGGAGATGGCGCGGAAGAGCGGAAGCGATTTGCCGACGACAGCGATGCAGCAGCAGGTTAGAGCGACGCTATTGGTGTCGGGAGCAATGGCGGGCAGGGGGCAAGGCGTCGAGCGGTGGGGGAGAGAGACGGCCACCAAGGCATGGGATTATGGGAAGGAGACTGGGAGAGGGATCTGGAAGCTTCGGGGCCAATCCCAGCAAGCAAAATGGACGAGGGAAAGGGAAGAGAGCTCTTCGGGAAGGGGAATGTGGAGGGGACGACGAACCCTAGCAAGGAAAACGAATGGGGGGGAAGGGGAAGAGCCGTCACGCTTACCGGGACTGTTGGAGCACTAGCGGCGGGGTCTGGAGCCTTGTCGCCAGAGTCGCGGGCGGGCGAGGAATGTCGCCGCAGTCGCAGACGAGCGAGGAAGGGTGGGTACGGGGGGAGGGAGTGTGAAATGCAGGAAGGAGAGAGAGAGAGAGAGAGGATAGGAGAGAAGAAGCGTCACGAAGCCTCCACACACAAGCGCACGCGAGAGAATAGGAATCGTTGATCAATGATCGAACGGTCAAGAAAATTCGGTCGACGTGGATAGGCTCTCTGGCCACGTTTCCTTGCTGCTTTAATAATAAGGAAACATGTATATCCACAATCATTGCTTAGAGAGTTCTTTCTATTTCTATATATTAAAGTTGGGAGCAAAGTCACGCTCTCACTCAGCACATCCACGTCTACCTTTTTCTCTTCAACCGCACGATCGTGTCCTGACGGCACCAAACGATTCCCATCGCTTCCTACACAGTGGCAGCTGAGTTTTTATCCTCCACTCCATACGCCGCAGCCTGGTGAGGATCTGCCTGGCTGCACCGTTTCTGCATCACACGCGGCGACGAGCCCTGCTGCTGCTAGGTATCCATGCAGGAGATGAGGGCGTGGATCAGAATATAATATCATGTGCACTGTCCGATAACACACGCTGCAGTCAATCATGTTATCATCATTCATCAAGTTGAGTTTACCTCTCCACCTATACACAAAAATTAAATGTGATATTATGCTCCTTGCTGAAAGGAAAATGTGTCATTGGGTCATTTCTAAGTGTTTTAGTGATTAAGTGTCTAACACATCACTTTGATCTAACATGCAATTGTGACTATGAGCTCAGAGTCAAAGAAGAAGCAAATTGAAAATCGTAGGGGTAAATTGCAAACTCCACAATCTTGGAGAAACAAAGGTATAATTCTAGCACTCAGTAAATTGTTTTAAGTACTAACTATGTTCTACTAAGTGCTAGGGAACTTCTCAAAACGAGAAAAATTAAATTGGAGAAGTTTGGCTAAGGCTAGCCAAACTTGCACCAGACTGAGTCCGGTGCCAGGCTGGCGCACCCGGTGAAAGGGCGTCCTCGAGAAAAAGTTAGGGCGTCGCGACTATAATTCACCGGACTGTCTGGTATACCAGCCGCGCGCCTGGCCAACGGTCAGCAGCACGATCAGCGGGTGCCACATGTGCCCGGCCAACGGTCACTAGGTGGCATCGGGCTCTCCGGTGTGTCGTGGGACCAAAGGCTGGCAACGGTTGGCTTCGCCAAACAAGGAAGGGAATCACACACTGTTCACTATGCGGTGGTGCACCGGACTATCCGATGCGTCCACGGGCAGAAGACAATCAAGGCCTTTCTAATGAAGGAGCAACAACTCCTTTGGCCTTTGGGGGCTATATAAGAGGCTCCTAGGCACCTCCATAAATACACCAAGCATTCATTGAATATTTTACAACGCCGAGACATTGCGACCACACTTTTGATTTGTTAGATTGAGATTCGAGCAAGTGTTTGAGATGTAATTCCGTTGTGTTGACTCTTGTGCTCATCTCTCAACTTGTGTGCGTGTGTTGTTTTGATTTTGTCTCTTGTGTGTGTTTCTACTCTCCTTACTCTTGTGGTTTATTTGTGTGTAAGGCGTGAGAGACTCCAATTTATGGAGATTCCTCCCAACGGGGAAATCTTGAGATAAAAAGAGAACCGTGGTACTCAAGTTAATCAGTGGATCACTTGAGAGGGATTGAGTGCAACCCTCGTCCATTGGAACACCACAACGTGGATTTGGCAAGCATTTGACGATTGACCGAACCACGAGATAAAATCGTTGTGTCAATTGTTACTTTATCTTATTGCGATTGTACTCTTTTTAGCAACTCACTTCACTTACAATATTGCTCTAAGTTTAATACTCACATTGTAAGAGCAATTAAGTGAAAAAGTTCTCTCCTCTCGTCCTCTTCATTCGAACTTGGTTTTTGATATCAATAATCCAATATTAGATCAAGTTTGTTTTTGTTAAGCCTTTTTTACAGGATTACCTATTCACCCCCTCTAGGTGCTCTTGCGCTCTGTTCTAAAATATTGTAAGAACACATCTCACTTCTTGAGAAATAATTTTGAGTTCGGTTAAACATATATAAGAAGGTATTTATATTTGTTATACTTAATTAGAGATATAAATAATAATTAAATCATATATATACTTGCTTTTGATCCTAAAGATTAGCCTACTACGTAAACTCAACCAGAACACACTTGTCGTTCTACAAAATAGTCCATATATATCTTACTGATTGAAACATATATGCATATCTACGATAGCAGGCGTTGCTTTTTCGGAGCTGTGCGAGGTACACCATGTGAACCCTCATTGTGCCATGGCACAGCTCTAGAGCTCCGGTCAGTCACATGGTGCCCCTGCTCCACTTTTGTTACGTGGCTTATGTTTTGGTAATTACTAAGATGCCAATATGAGTGCTCGAAGGTATGTTTTTTAGTTCAAGAATCAATGTAATCATTTGTCATAACTATCTATAAACTGAAAACTCGCCTTTCTCACTAATAAACGCCTTTGGATAAATAAATTAACCTCGTAGGGTTTGTTTTTTTAGTGTCTCACAATTTCTTTAACAAAAACTCGATACATTCCCTTGGGCTAATGGGTTCCGCATTTGATTCCTCCCTGCTCTTCAATCTAAGATGTGCATATTTTGTTTTTATTTTTCCCTAGATTTTTTCTCTCTCAGCCTCGCTGCATTCCCTTTGGGCAACAGAACGACTACGACTATTGTGGTCAGGCCTCCAAATATTTGACCTTCTTGGATTGTCTTCTAATTGTTTGTAGCCACGTCATATTCTTTCACTTTCGTTTCTTTCAATTTGGCCCGAGGACAAGTTTGTTGTTTTTTCTTTCTTCTTTTATGTTTTACTCAGACAATGTTCTGCAAACAAAGCAGCAGAAAAGGGTGACACATCCACCTCATTGTCAAAGAAATGTGAGCACTAGAAGAATCATTTTCTACACTTCGTCAAGTCTTCCATTCGAAGATGCCTTCTAAATTTAGCATATTAACAATACATAAATGATTAAATTCATGTTTTGACTCCTTCGTTGCAAATTCATTCCAGAACGACACTGAGTAGTATCATGCTCTTTAGGGACAACACCAACGAGGCAATAACTTCTTCCCTTTTCCTATTTTCTAGACATATAAGTTGTCATTAGTTTTTTTTCGAATGCACAGGAGAACTGCGTATCATTATATTGAGAGAGAGAAAGGTCCAAAATAGACCACAATACAATGCCCAAACAAGGCAAAAGAACATAGGGAAAAAACCAACCCTAATACAAACAGGAAAAAAACTCTATCCTTATCTAATGCTGTAATAGGATGACCTCAGCTGTCACACCATTAAACACTAGAAATAGTTCTGACCCTAGAAAAGGCAGCTGGGAGGCCAAGGCTTTCAAGTTGCTTTGCACCAGCCCTACTCCAACACTCCACTTCATCCATAAGATGTCATTAGCCGTATGTACATTACGTCTTATGATCCATACCTATTTTTATAGTCACGTTCATATATGCACATTATAATCTCCAGTGTCATTTCTAGATACACATATATGTCTAGCTGCCTTAGATGCAGTGTAGATTTTTTCAATGTTTCCCATGTCCTTTTGGGTGCAACGAGCATGTTATCTCTATGCTTGCACACGTGCGTATATTATGTTTGTACATATTCACATAAGGATATAAACATGTATATACACATATACATATATACATAGACCACTTTTTTGCTGATCAAAGAAAAAAAGAGTGCATACACACACACACAGAGAGAGAGAGGTCAACCTATATCTGATCTATCAGGTCTAAAGACACTACCTTGCATAGATATCTATCTATGTTGCAACCATGCAACTCATATATACATTGTTTATACATTGTTATGAGGCCAGGTTACATATGAAACGTGTTAGCCCAAGCAAGAAAACAAAGCTGAGTAAGTGATCTCATATCATCTTAGTTCATAATAGACAACAAAAAGGCAACATCTCTAACTAGATGTCTAACTTGTGATTTGTTAATGAAACTTGTCATGAAGATTAAAGTACGTTGTGTGCGTAGATAATTATTGAACCAACAAAGATCATCATCAACAAGTAGCATAGTTAATACATTGCTACAACGGTGTACCAACCTACCTGAATTGTAAATTCTATATTAAGCGCAAGCACAACCTGTCAACATCGTATCACATTGCAAGACCACTTTGAATCATTGCTAGGTCCAATGAACTCTTGACTTCATTTTTTATTACTAGGTTCAGCTGAACATTATAAAAAATACCACGAATGAAATCTAATGTCCTTTTTGATTTACTGTTTTTCCTACATTGTGGGAAAAATTATAGCTTCATACCATGGTTGATCGTACTTTTGCCCACCATAATATCAATGTCGTCGTTGCTCTGCTCTTTTCTGGTATAATGAAAGAATAAAATCAACAAATGGATCCCGAGCTGTCATCTACAACAATTGTTGTAAAGGCGGCAAAGTCTACCTACCTCCTTATAGGCCTAGGCTTGAACCCTTATTATCACTGGCACGATTTGATGGTGATTCATCATCTAAGAGGTTGGTGCAAATTATAAGGCAATATAACTGTTCATTTACATTTACATACACGTGTGGCCATATTGATAGAACAACCAATGATGGTCGCGGTCCACCAATCTTCAAAACGAATATGATCATTATTAACACCATATAAAAAGCCTCTAATTTTTTGAGCTTTATGTATATGATACTACACATGAAGTTAGCAATGGGACACGCTCGATTTCTCATGATGATGCTTCTGATATCTCCATTCAACCAGGAAATGTTCATGAATTATTGAAAATATTGGATGGAATTATATTATGTTGTCTTTTTTGCATGATGATGCTTCTGATATCTTAGGTTTGTACTATTCTATGCAGTATAATGTTTATCTACTCTACAACCATCATTGTCACCTTAATTGTGATTGTACCACATTATCCAAAACTCCAACGGTCTATGACCACTCTGATTTACTATGCAACACGCGTGCATGGGCGTGCACAATACACTAGTAATAGTTTGAACAACATTGCCAAAAAGGCCCCGAAAATAATTTCTTCACTTTTATTTTATAGAAGTCATGTTACTTGACACTTCTTATCCATTTGTTTACAAGTTGATGAACAGATTTCAGTTGAGCTCAATAAAGACAGCCTCGCGTCACCTCCTAAGAAGTATGTATTTATAAAAAAATTGAAGCCAAATCATAAACACTATTTAATTTTGCAGGTATCAATCCTGGTTCATACTAACACTAACAAACACATAGGATCAAGACTACACAGCTAGGTTCTACATACCCTGACAGCCTTGATCATTAGATCATCAACGATCTCATGATGTTCTCATGAAAGTACTACACCATCTACTCTCCTGCCATACTCTCATGTCGTGTACATAATTTGTAATCAATATCATCTGAGTATTCTTCTTATAGCCATACCAAAAAGACACAACAGCTTAAAGACTCTTTAACTACTGACGCTCACCTTTTCCGTACAGGTAGGATGACGAACATCGTCACTTTTGGAGCACAAATGCTTTTATGTATATATAACCAAACTGCTGAAACTTTCACAGTGTTGTATATATTGAACTGATCTCCAGATGTTGAATCCTGCTAATGATGTAATATATAAGTTTGTACAAACCTATGAACATGTCGGTTGACTATGCAACTACCGTAATCGCTATAATTATCACCTCTAGACAATGTGCAACTCTTTCAAACATTGATCTGGTTTCCTTTGTTTTTGCCCTTATATCCTAATTTACTCTCTGTCAATCATACAATTATCATACATTATACGTTCTCCTTGGATTTGAAGGTTCATTAATGGAGTGTTTGGTTTGAGGAATGATATAGTCCATTATCTTCTCACTCCTCACTTTTTTGTTTGGTTTGTGGTATGGAGTGAGTTAGTCCATCACCACCTCATTCCTCATAGTTAGTTTTTAGTACTAATATGTGGAATGGAGTCATCCCACCAAATTTGAGGAATGGACCTATGATGCACCACTTTATTTTGGATATAGTGATTCATCAAACCAAACACCTCATAAGTATATCCTTGAGCCAAAATAGAAAAAAAATCATAGAAGAGCTCTTTGGTAAATACCTTCGCTTTTGGTATCCAGAGAAAACCCTCCGAGTAGTGTGCAACTGTGCATTAATGTGAAGCTTGATGACTTGGACTGACCTGTTGTTTGCATGCTTTGCGGTAGTTAGATGATTCACATGATCACAACCACGACGATGCCCTACCCAGAGTTTGCGCTAGCTACTCTGACGATTGACACACTTAAACATGTGGTAAATGCACAAGATCCTACGGTGGTTTCAAGTCTCGACAACCACTGCTTGGAAACCACCCGCATTTCCAGTCACACCGACACTTGACTAGACGAACATCCAATCAACAAACTAGCAAACATTAATAAATTGACAAGCTCGCAAGGAGTCAAAAAATGGAGGGAGGGAGGGAAAGCGAGGTCAGGAGGGGGGCTCACGAGAAAACACTCGAACTGGTCCTCGAGGTCCTCCAGCGCGGCGCGGATGGCGTGCAGGCTCCTGTCCTCCTCAGCCAGGGCCGCCAGGGCGACGACCTCGTCTCCGCCGCGCGCGCCGAGACCCAGACCCCTGCCCTTGACGTGCACGAGGCCGGGGGCGGATGCGGAGGCGGAGGCGCGGCGGCGGACAGCGCGCAGGAAGTGGGCGCGGGAGAGGGCGTGGATGGCATCGCTGACCTTGTCGTGGAGGTCCCAGATGGTCTCCAGCAGCACGACCTCCTCTTCTTATTTACCGTTTAATACGCCGATTATTACTGTTACCTCGGTTGAAAATGGCAGCTTTAGTGCTTTACTGAGCCACGAGTCCATGCTAGATACATGGAGGCCATTTTATTTAGGAATCCGATTTATTTATTTGTTTATTACACGAAGTCCCTTGTGTTTGGGGTGGTAATAGACAATGATAATTCCTAAAAGGTCTAAAAATATTTAAGTTCCGATCCTAATCTAATTCAATTCTTAACTTTTATCGTGTAAAACTAAGAGTCCATTGTAATCTTGTTGTACTGACAATCACTGGACATGCAACAATCGATTGCGATGTAAAATTCTTGCAGCTGGACAATGGAAATGTATTCCTTTTGCAGAATGGAATCAATCTAACATTTTAGGGACGGCAGCATTTCAGCCATCGACAAATACCCCTAGCTTTGATCATATACAAGATGACAATACAAAAACAAATATGCCCAGGGATCGAAGGGCATATAAAATTGAACCAAATAAGCCTCTTCCTGAACCGCATCCTGGAGAATTACATCGTTTCGTTTCAAGGTGGAGAATTACATCGTTTCAAGGATCACTTCAAAGATTCCAGCAGAGCAAGGAAACGTCTTAATTTCAGGACGGACACAAAAAGGTGTTGTCATTTAAACGTTTCATCAACCATCTATCTTAAATTCTTAATAGCAAACCAGGTTACAGAAGTGTGCTTTCTTCAACGTCTCTTCCTTCTGCCCCCCTTCTGCTTACCCTTCCCCTTGTGCTTGTCCTTCCTCATCTTCGGTTCCGACATGTCCTTGCCTGATGGTTTCGGTGGCGCCAGAAGATGCTTGACGTTCAGTATACCGTTCCTAAAGCGCCCTTCTGTGGCCCTAAGCACTCGGTCCTCTGGCCTTGTCTTGTGAGGTTTGGTGTCCTTGTCCCTCTTCCTAAAGATCCCAAGTAGTTTTTCCTGCATAGAGTTATCATGTGTCACTCCTTGTTTATGTCCTTGAAAACAGGTTACAAAAAGTGTACCGGATAGGCAGAGTAGCGTACCTCTTCCATTTTCTTCTGTTCTCGTTTCTTCTGATTCTTCAGAGCTGGCTTCGCAACACTTAATGGTGTGCGGTGCTTCTTAACGGACTGTTTTTCAGATGACATAAACACTGAGATGACAGAAAGTTTCAAGCCAGAACAGGTGGAGGTTAAGAAAATGAGAGATTACCTTTCCACCCAACTCAACTACTCTGCGGTTCTCGATTTGCTTTCGCCCCTTAAATGTAGGGGCACCTAAAAACAAAGCATCAAGTGAGCCATTGTACATCTCCAAAAACTTGAGACATAGGTGTTTATGTAAGATGCAACAATACAGGGAAAAGGCAAAGATAAATTGAAGAACAAAAAAAAAACAAAACTGAAGTCAAACAAGTAACATACTTCTCTTCCATCCAGAATGAAAAGGAACAGCAATTCTAATGTCACTTCAAGAGCGTAAAAAGTTGAAAAATAATTGCATGGATAAGTCAGAGACCTTCATAACCTTATAATATGATGATCAAGATCAAGGCGCACTGATGCAACATTCATTTCTATAGTTTACAGCTACTCAAGCAAAACACTCCAGAACAAGCTACTCGACTGACCCAATCTAGGTTTGGAAAAATAGACGGCAAACTAATTTACACACACTAGTTTGCTGCATATGAATTTAATTTCAGATGCTTCACACTTCCGCAGACTGACAGTTGGGATTTCAAATTGTCGGTGTAACCTAACATAGTTGGTAAGGCATGTTGCCCCTACCCCCTACATTTAGATGGCAGAACGGTAATAAATACAAACAAATCACGAGGCAAAAAAAGGTATAGTCAAGGTACTATTAGTAGAGAGGGGCACAAACAGTTCTAGAGTAATTACCAATGATCTCAACATCTTTCAGCAGCTTCATGATATCAATGTCAGGCTCCTCATCAGATGTGTCAGCAGATTTCTCCAAAACTGGCTTCCGATACATATCCGACAGACTCGATCCCTAGAAGGGAACAAAAATGAAGAACAGTTAGGATGCCAGAGGGTTCGACTGCGAACATGGAGCCATGGAGGAACCGCAGCGCCAACAGAACAATGATGTTCCAGAGAGAAGGTAGGAGAGACAGACAAACCATGAAGCTGTGCCATTCTTTGCTGGCTGACGGCGCCCCTGGGCGGCGGGGCTTCCGGGCACCAGAGGCCATTGGGTCGAAGATCACTTCTGGGGCCGCCTTGACCGGCGTTGGCTTGGGCCTTGCCTTCACCATCCTCTTGTTCTCCTCCTCCCCCTGCGCGCGTGTACTGTGCACGCCTTGCGCGCGTGTTCAGCCGTGTTCGAAAACCTGTGCTGTGACCATATTTAAGTAGATGGAAATTGTAGCATGGAAATGTTATATGGAGGATATTAGTTATGAAGCACATAAGTACATGGACACAAGAACAGACTTAAGAAAATTTTGGTAGGCTGCAGTACCTTCGGATTAATATTAGAACGGAAATTGTAGCATTTTGACGAACTGTACAGGCAGTTTAGATTACAATACATATTAAGTAGCACTAAAATAGCATATGTCAAGAACTAACAACAGGAATCTGTCGCTATAAATCTCCTTGTTTAAAAGTTTTTAATAATGGCATATGTTGTCTAAGCTATGAACCTGCACTGCATTAACAATTTTTTAATAAATTGTATCTTTCAAACATACAGCAAGTCAGCAACAAGCGTCTGTAAGGGCCTCCTACGTCGGATATAGGGTAGTGTCCTACACATAACTATTGTCAGTTAGGAAAATAAGAGTCTGAAATGTATAAACAGGATTTACTGTAATTAGTTTTACAGTGATATTTATATACAGGAAACATGTCCGTCGCAAGTATGGAAAACGTAATATGTATAGCTTAGTTTCATGTATACTAAAGACATTGTCCTATATAGGTGTTTACCTCGATCCATTATATATTGATCTTTCAGTATACACCTAGTTGTTAAAACACATCATGAAGCACATGGAACACATACACACAATGTAAAAGAAATTCTAGAATTGAAATGAAACAGCAAACATTTTCTTATCGGTAAAAGCAATTCAAAAGGGCAAATGTAGATGATATACTTTTAAAAATAAGCACAGACTGGAGAGCACACAATACTTGAACTCAGTGCACGAAATGAAATTGTAACCAGTGCACATCATGTAGTATACCAATAGCGGGAATGGATAACAGATGAAAGCAAGTAGCAATTACCTCGTCAGCAAATTGTTTGTCAAACGTACTATTCCACGTGCTTGAAGGAAAATAGTAGAAAATAAACAAGACCTAAAGCAAGAAATGCAATACGTAAACTCAGTGGACAGAACATAATTGTAATCACAATGAAGAACCAATTAAATTATGTGCGAATCGCTGCCTCTGTGAAATCTGTAAGTATCAGAAGTATTTTCCAACTTCGGTCAACTGGACTTCAAACCAAAAGATCCTGGCACAAAACATTTTAAACAAGATTCAACCCTAAAAGCTGGAGCAATAAAAGCTGGAAAGCATGACTGACCTAAGGTTGTAAAAACCTTACCTTTGCATAGTAGGCAGCCTGCATTGTAGCTTTAATTTGCCCTGGCTGCAAAAGAAGAGAAGAACAGGGAATGAAAACTAAGTTAGACAGATTCAGGTTCAGGCTTTCAACAAGGCAAACAGCCATAGATGATACGCCCATGGACATGGGCAGCAACAGGCCAACAGCCATACTACAACATGAAGCAAATAATCACTGGAAGGTTTCATGCTTTCAGCATCTAAGTAAAACTGAAAACCAGCAAACATGGACATGGGAAGCAACAGGCCAACAGCCATACGCCCATACCTACAGGCTACAGTACAACAGAGCACACCACAAAACAGGGACAAGCTCTGAATCTGGATTCTGGAGACTGGAGACCGTCCCTGCAGGCCGGCTGCTGGCGCCGCCGCGCCGGGGATGGAGGAGGGGACGATGCCGCCGTATCCCCCGTGACCGGTAGCGCGCCGCCGTCACCTGCACAGTGTTCCGCTAGGGTTCCTCCCTCCGCAGCTGGTTGCCTGGTTCGTGTCGTGTGTACCCAAGTGGTGGGAATTGGGAAAAAGGAAGCTGGGCAGGGCCGCTGGGCAAGTGAAGTGGGCCACTGGGCCTAAATTTCAATCCAGCCAGCCAGGCTGATCGTTCCTAAACTGATCGAACGATTTAGGTCACGATTAATCTCCGACTAAGCGAACGACGGAGGCAACGGGAGGAAGACGAACGAGGCGGATTTACCGACGCGAACAACAGAGGCAACAAGAGGAATAGGAACGAAGACAAATGGGTGGGAGGAGAGAGGAACAAAGACAGACGGGAGGGAGGAGGGAGGAACGAACCGAGAAGAGCGAAGACGGACAGCGCCGATTCCAAACCTGTAGAGGCGAAGGAAGAAAAGTCCTCCCAAAACGAAGGCAACAGAGGAAAGACGAAACGTCCGTCAGAAATATCAGAGACTTGCTGCGCTGGAGCGATCGAAGCCGTAGATGGAGGATCGAACGTGGACGTGGATAGGCTAGTTGGGCTATCCACGTCTACCATTTTCTCTTCAACCGCACGATCGGCAGCAAACGATTCCGACCGCTTCCAACACAGTGACAGCTACCCCTCCACCTGTACAAAAAAATGTGATATTATGCACCTTGCCCTCCGTTCTAAAATATTGTAAGAACACATCTTAGATCTGTTTGATTAGGCTGTAACTGTGAAAAAACTGTTGTGGGTTGTGAGCTGTAAAAAAAACTGTTGTGAGCTGTTAAAAAGCTAAAATCCATTTGGTGGAAACTACTAAAATCCGTTAAAAGTTTTCCGATATATAATTTCACAGATTCATCCGAAAGCCACTAAAAACGGGTCATGTGGTGCTTTCAGTTTTGCACTGCGAGAAAGACAGCTTTTAGAAAAAACTGCTTTCTGTATCCAACCCTTTGATTTGACTTTTGACTTTTATGAGGCAAAAGCCAAAGCCAAAAGCCAAATCAAACACACCCTTACTTCTTGAGAAATAATTTTAAGTTTGGTGTTGAGCAACACAATGAGGACCGGCCTCTAGGGCCGGACAGTCCGCGCGTGCGCAGAGCATATTAGGGTTCCGAGTTTTGTACTACAGTTGTTAGATAAATTCGCGGAATTAGCTCGGTAGATTAGTTTGTAAAGGGTTCAGCCCCCTCCTCTATAAATACAGAGGTATACGGTCGATTTGTAATCATCAATCCAATCAATAACACTTTTATCTCGCATTTATTTCCTGTACAATTAGGAGTAGTTCTAGTTTAGCCTCTCAATCCTCAAATTCTTCGCTTCTCTTCGACACTACGTCGATTAGAGGAGTCTAGGTCGGTCTGCCCGAGCCTAGACATCACCTAGGATCTCTCCTCCCGATGGGGTCCCTCCCGGGAGCGAGATCCAGGCGCCGCCGGCGACCTTCGCCGCCCCCCGCGCACGCGCGGACCGTCCGGCCGTCAGGCAAGAAACCATAGCCCTGCACCAGGTCACGGACCGTCCGGCTCCTGGCCGCAGGCCGTCCGCCCCTGTGCAGAGAGCACCGCCACGGTTCGTGTTGAGTGATTGACGCCCGAAAAAGGTGTCAACATTCGGTTAAACATATATAAGAAGGTATTTGTATTTATTATACCTATTTAGAGATATAAATAATAATAAAATTATATATATACTTGCTTTTGATCCTAAAGGTTAGCCTACTACGTAAACTCAACCAGAACACGCTTGTCGTTCTACAAAATAGTCCATATATATCTTACTGATTGAAACACATATGCATACATACAATGGCAGGCGTTGCTTTTTCGGAGCTGTGCAAGGTACACCATGTGAATCCTCATTGTGCCATGGCACAGCTCTAGAGCTCCGGTCACGCACACGATGCCCCTGCTCCACTTTTGGACATAATGATGTTATTGAATTATATATACATGTATACCACAACCAATGTTTAGAGTGTTTTGGTAATCTCAACATTACTTTTTTGCTTCTCAAATCATGCTTCTGTGCCTGCACATTTCTGTCATCTGACAGACCACATACATGGGTTTTTTACAGTCATGTATAAATGATTTGCAAACACGGACTGGACCTACCTTTATCCATAGGTAGTCACAATCGCTAAGGGTTTGTTCGGTTATTCCTTTCGCATGTTGATTGGATGAGATTGAAAAAATATGAAAGATTTTGACTTGTTCGGGATTGAAACTCACTCAATCTTACCCAACCCACATGGATTGAGAGCAAAACGAACAAACCCTAAATTGGTTTGTCTAATGGGAATGAAGTTTGCCTCTTTAGCTTCCTTTTATCCCTGCCTTAGAGATAAAAGACAATACCCTAAGGCCTTGTTTGGAAGTCCAATTCCGAGGGGGAAATTGGGCATTTCACCGTGGCCACAACCCACCGTGAAAATAGGCCCGGTGAAAATTTCCGGCCCGTTTGGAACGCGCTCACCCGGGTCAGCGCTCCTCCAACCCGGCCTCTCACCCGGGGAAACCCTTCCCGGACACCTGACTCCGGGCGCCTTTCCCCGCGAGCGAGGCGACGCGACGCGGCGACAGAACTCGTCTGCGCAGCCACAGTGCCACTGCTATCTATGTGCCGTCGTCCGCTCCATCACCACCATCTGTGCATCGTCGTTCGCTCTGCCGCCGTCCACAGCGCTGCCGCTGTCTTCCACGCACGATGTATGGTTTTTGCCCTCTTCTTGCTTACCTAGGGTTTCAAATCATTCCCCCAATTTGATTTCCAACATCCAGTAGGTTGTTGCTTACTCTTCTTCGGCTTTGATTTCCAAGATCCAGTAGGTTGTTGCTGTTAGGCCGCTCAGTATTCGGGTCAGTCAGCTGCGGGCGTCGTTGGCGTATTTTTTGTAAATCGAGCTCTCAGACGGCAGGATTCAGTCAGCACCGGTTAGTTAACTGTAAATCTCAAATTTCTGCTCAGCAGCGGGTCGTCGTTGGCTTACATCCTCTCAGTATCCCAATTTGGTTATCTGAATTTTATCTGAATTTGAGAAAAATGACCATGTACTTCAAAATTCCTAGCTGATTCTCTGCATGTCGCTACTTCCGCTCAGTATCTCTTTGCTAGCTTTTAATCTTCTCTGCACGTCGCTGGAGCTGGATGCTAGGTTGTCTGAACATCTGCCAGGATTTAATGCAGTCTACAAAGTAGACTTCCAATGGCACTATTTTCTTAGATAAACAAATTTTTGGTCTGTGGGTTTCGCCAGATTTCTGGTTCTTGCTTGGAGAGTGCATCAAGTCTTGATTCAGAACTTGGTCAGTAAAACAGTTTGGTCAGCAGAGTTGCAGACAATTAGTAATTATTTTATAAGTAAGATGATGCGATTTGGGTTAGCAACTTTGATGATTCACGGCTACCATCTTGGTGTAGAGCAAGCTGTAGTAGAGGGAAGAGCGGAAGAAGCCTACATTTGTCCTCGTGTTTAGTTTAATCCAATCATCTTATGGCACGACATGATTAAGAGTTACTTAAATTGTAGTAAAGCAGTTCTTTTGCCAAAAGACAGTGCTAGATATTATTGTTGATTCAATCGCCTTTGCACGTAAACAGCTGTTTGATTTTGATAATTTTATATTTCTTTCAAGTGATAATTGTAACTTTAGTTTGTTCTAATTTATATAAGTATAAACCATTTTGTTGTGGCATATTAATTCTGCTGGTTAAATTTTACAAGTGTATGATGTTTACCTGCATAGCCTTGTTCAAAATCTTTGCGAGAGCATTAGGTATTTTTTCGAACAGAAATGCTTATCATGCTTTTTTCTATGATTATGTGTTGCTTATCTAGTTTCTCGATTTCTCTAGATATGGGTTCTTGGGAAGAGCTAGCTAGGCAATTTTTGTTGGAGGAAGAAGAAGACGATGAGGAGTTTTTTTATTCTTCTCCCTGCTATACTTCCATTCCTCTCTGAAGAGAAAAGGTCTATCCATACCTCCTCTCTCTCTGGTGCCCAGAAGGTTAAGGAGATTCTTGAAGGGCATGAGAGTTGGTGCAAGTCTGAGTTTCGAATGGAGCCAGAAATATTTAGAGCCACATCAGATTTCCTTAGAAGAGAGGGTTTGTTACGTGACACACGAGGAGTTAAAGTCGAAGAGCAGCTTGGGATGTTCATGTATATGATCTCCCACAATGCCAGTAACCAAATGCTTCAAAAGGCTTTCCAACACAGTGGAGAGACTATCCATCGAAAAATATCAGAAGTTTTTGATATAGTTCCCACTCTAACTCAGCGGTTCGTGAAGCTTTCCAATTCTATCCAGACACATCCAAAAATTATAACAGATTCTAGGTTCATGCCCTTTTTTCAGGTGACCTATCAATAGTAGAAATATCAGAAGTGTCTATGGAAAAGTGTCTAGACAAGTTGGATAGAATTGATGGGTTCACTGATGAGGATAGATCATATGCAATGGAGGTCTTTGAATCTGCGATAAACAGAGAGGTGTTTATGAAGTCAAAAAACCACAATGCTAGATTACTTTGGTTGAAGAGGAAAATTAGGTAAGTTCTAATTCTTAGTTTCTATGCAATTGGAGTTTGTTTATATGATTATTGCTGGTTATTTTTCTCCACAGTGCTTGTAGAGCGCTCGCTACTATCATGTGATGTGTGGTGAATGTGGCGATGAAGAGATGGGCTTACAGGTATTCACTGTATTACAAACTGGTTATTTTTCTTGTTTTTTTAAAAAATAAAATAAAATATGTTATCATGCTGAATCTTCCAGAACTTGTGTATGCTCTGCTTCCATACTTCCAGAACTATATGCTCTGCTTACAGTTAACTTATGTATTCTGAATCTTCCAGAACTTGTGTATGCTGAATCCAGTTTATAGTCATATGCTCTGCTTCCATACTTCCAGAACTTGTGTTATCATGCTGAATCTTCCACTGTGACTTGTGATTGAGGCTTAAGCTTAACTCCATATAAGTATAACTCACTAGATGCTTAAGTTAGTAGAGAGCCAATGCATTATTAACAACTTATCTGACCTTTGGTTTAACATATACCAAGAATTTGCAATCGTGTATATATATATAATCTGCTTTTGTATTTCACATTTACTTCACATCTAGTCTTTCTAAGATAATGTTCATTGTGTATATACTAAATTGATTCATTTCAGCTACTAACTCCTACTGTTATATATTGTTTAATCACACTGCTATGCTATGCTACTAGCATTGAACTATATAATTGTGTAACCATATTGTCGGGGACCATAATTAGGGGTACCCTCAAGACTCCTAATTCTCAGCTGGTAACCCCCATCAGCACAAAGCTGCAAAGGTCAGGGATCGGTCCATTCGAGGGACTCGATCACGCCTCACCCGAGCCTAGCCTCGGGCAAGGGCAGCCGACCCCGGAGGATCTCCGTCTCGCCCGAGGCCCCCCTCCAGCGACGAACATACTTCTGGCTCGCCCGAGGCCCAGTCTTCGCCAAGAAGCAACCCTGGCCAAATCGCCACGCCAACCGACCAAATCGCAGAGGCATTTAATGCAAAGGTGGCCTGGCACCTTTATCCTGACGCGCGTCCTCCAGTCGACAGAGCCGAAGTGACCGCAGTCACTTCGCCGCTCCACTGACCGGCCTGATAGAAGGACAGCGCCGCCTGTGCCGCTCCGACTGCTGTGCTGCTCGACAGAGCGAGGCTGACAGGCAGCCAGGCCCGGCCTCAGGCACCATAGGAAACTCCGCTTCGCCCGACCCAGGGCTCGAACTCAGGCTAAGCCTCGGAAGACGGCGAACTCCGCTTCGCCCGACCCAGGGCTCAGACTTGGGCTCAGCCCCAGAAGACAGCGAACTCCGCTCCGCCCGACCCAGGGCTCGGACTCGGGCTCAGCCCCGGAAGACGGCGAACTCCGCTCCGCCCGACCCAGGGCTCGGACTCGGGCTTAGCCCCGGAAGACGACGAACTCCGCTCCGCCCGACCCAGGGCTCGGACTCAGCCCTGGCCTCCGCCGACGGTCTCCGCCTCGCCCGACCCAGGGGCTCGGACTTGACCTCGGCCTCGGAAGACAGACTCGACCTCGACCTCGGAGGAGCCTCCACATCGCCCAACCTAGGGCGCAGATCGACCACGTCAACAGGAGGCGCCATCATTACCCTACCCCAAGCCGACTCAGGCTACGGGAAACAAGACCGACGTCTCATCTGTCTCGCTCCGCCAGACAAGCAATGATGGCGCCCCGCACGCTCTATGACGACGGCGGCTCTTAGCCCCCTTACGGAAGCAAGAGGACGTCAGCAAGGACTCAACAGCTCCGACAGCTATCCTTCCGCCATGCTTCAGCGCTCCTCCGACGGCCACGACACCACACGAACCGGGTGCCAAAACCTCTCTGGCTGCCACGATGGCATGTACTTAGGGCGCTATCTCTCCTCCGCTAGACACGTTAGCACTCTGCTACACCCCCATTGTACACCTGGATCCTCTCCTTGCGCCTATAAAAGGAAGGACCAGGGCCCTCTTACAGAGGGTTGGCCGCGCGGGGAAGAGGACGGGACAAGCGCTCGCGTGAGGCCGCTCGCTCCCTCTCCCGCATGGACGCTTGTAACCCCCTACTGCAAGCGCACCCGACCTGGGCGCGGGACAAACACGAAGGCCGCGGGATTTCCACCTCCCTCTCTCGCTCTGGCTGCCCTTTCTTCCCCCTTCGCGCTCCGTCTCGCGCCGACCCATCTGGGCTGGGGCACGCGGCGACATTTCACTCGTCGGCCCAGGGACCCCCCGATCTCGAAACGCCGACAGTTGGCGCGCCAGGTAGGGGCCTGCTGCGTGTTGACGAATAGCTTCCCGTCAAGCTCCAGATGGGCAGTCTCCAGCAACCTTTTCAGCCCGGGACGGTGCTCCATTTCGGGAGTCTTGAGTTCATGTCCCTCGATGGCAGCTACGACATGATACTCCTTCCCCCGCCGTGTGACAGCAACAATGGCGGCCAACAGCCCGCCCGTCGGCGGCGGAATCGGCGACGTCTTCCCCGCGTGGTGGAAGAGCGACATTCGAGCTCACCCCACCCTCTCCCCCGCCGACGGAGGAGGAGGCGGGGCAACCAAGGCCAAGCAGGAGGCGGCACCTCGTCGGCTGTCGAGCAAGTCGACGGCGCCGGCGCCCCAACGGGGGGCGCGTCGGGCATCGACCTCGCGTTTGAGACGAAGACGAGCGCCGTCTCCCCGCGACACGCCAATTCCGAGCAAACGGACGACGCCAGCACGCTCGCGAAAGGCTTGTTGGGCGTCACCCTCGTACCTGAGACGACGGTGCAGTCAGTCCCTGACGTGACTTCGTCACCGCCCGTCGACCAAGAGGTACCCACCGGTTCCCATCTCACGCCCTTTGGATTCAGCCTCGACCCACCAAGCAACTTCGCTTTGGCGGACGCTCTCGTAGAGGCGAGTCCAAACCCTCTGGGGTTTCGTATGCGGTCACCCTGGGACCAGCTCGCGGACGTCTCGACCTACGGGCCCTCGGGGTCCGAGGAAGATGACGAGCCCGACTTCTGTTGGGATTTCTCCGGACTTGGCAACCCCAGTGCCATGCGGGACTTCATGACCGCATGCGACTACTGCCTTTCCGACTGTTCCGACGGTAGCCGCAGCCTCGGCGACGAGGACTGCGGCCCAAGTCGTGAATGTTTCCACGTTGATCTAGGGGGTCCCTCCGAAGGCAACCATCTCGGTATGCCTAAGAACGGTGATCTCCCTAGGCTTGTGCCACGCGTTGACATCCTACGGGAGCTAGCTATGGTCCCCGTTCCGGCGGGGGGTCATGACCCATAGCTCGAGCAAATCCGCGGGGTGCCGGCCAGGCTCGACGAGGGAGCAGGAGCGCTTGAGCCGATCCGCCGGGACGTCGGGCAGGAATGGGTGGGCCAACCTCCGGCCGGAGAAGTGCGCCATCTACCCCAGGGTATCCAGCACCGCATCGCCGACGATGTCAGGGTGAGGCCGCCACCCGCTTCCAGTGGGGTCGGCCAGAACCTGGCTGCCGCAGCAATGCTTCTCCGCATGATGCCGGAGCCATCAACCACCGAGGGGCGGCGAATCCAGGGAGAGCTCAAGAATCTCCTGGAGGGCGCCGCGGTCCGACGGGCCGAGAGCTCCGCCTCCCGAAGGCAGGGGTACCCCTCGGAACATCGCGCCGCGACTTCCCGATTCATGCGGGAAGCCTCGGTCCACACCGGGCGCACGCACAACACAGCGCTGAGAGCACCTAGAGGGGGGGTGAATAGGTGATCCTGTAAAACTTAAAATCTTAAGCCACAAAACTTGGATTAAGCGTTAGCACAGTTAAAGCCAAGTGGCTAGAGCGAAGATCTTGCACAATGCGATAACCACAAGGAGTTCAACACAGAGAAGACACAGTGATTTATCCCGTGGTTCGGCCAAGTACAAAACTTGCCTACTCCACGTTGTGGCGTCCCAACGGACGAGAGTTGCACTCAACTCCTCTCAAGTGATCCAATGATCAACTTGAATACCACAGTGTTATGCTTTTCTTTTCTTATCTCGTTCGCGAGGAATCTCCACAACTTGGAGTCTCTCACCCTTACACTTGAAGTTCACAAAGAAGCACGGAGTAAGGGAGAGAAGCAACACACACAAATACAAAGCAAAATGCGCACACACACGACCAAGAATCGAGCTCAAAAGACTATCTCAAAGTTCTCACTAGAACGGAGCTCGAATCACTGAGAATGACAAACGAATGCGCAAAGACTGAGTGTGGATGATCAAGAATGCTCTAAGGTTGCTTGGTGTCCTCCTCCATGCGCCTAGGGGTCCCTTTTATAGCCCCAAGATAGCTAGGAGCCGTTGAGAGCAAATCTGGAAGGCCATTCTTGCCTTCTGTCGTCGGGTGCACCGGACAGTCCGGTGCACACCGGACACTGTCCGGTGCCCGATTTCTTTCCTTAAACGGCGCAGCCGACCGTTGCAGATCTGGGAGCCGTTGGCGCATCGGACATGTCCGGTGCACACCGGACAGTCCGGTGCCCCCTTCCGACCGTTGGCTCGGCCACGTGTCCCGCGCAGATCGCGCGGCCGACCGTTGGCCCGGCCGACCGTTGGCTCACCGGACAGTCTGGTGCACACCGGACAGTCCGGTGAATTTTAGCCGTACGCCGTCGGCGAATTCCCGAGAGCAGCCTCTTCACGCCGAGTCAGCCTGGCGCACCGGACACTGTCCGGTGCACCACCGGACAGTCCGGTGTGCCAGACTGAGCTGAGTCTTGGCTGTACACAACCAAGTCTTTTTCACTCTTTTCTTTTCTTCTTCTTTCTGTTTCTAACACTTAGACAAGTATATTAGTACACAAAACCAATGTACTAAGGCTTAGAAACATACCTTTACTCTTGATTTGCACTTTGTTCATCCATGAGCATAATTTCACATTTAAGCACTTGTGTTGGCACTCAATCACCAAAATACTTAGAAATGGCCCAAGGGCACATTTCCCTTTCAATCTCCCCCTTTTTGGTGATTTATGCCAACACAACATAAAGCAACTAGAACAAGTGCAATATCACTTCAAATAAAACTCAAATTTATTTTGATTTAATTTTGGCATATATGGATCATCCTTTGCCACCACTTGGTTTGTTTTTGCAAATCAAACTCAAATCTCTATCTCTAAGTCAAACACACATGTTGAAGCATAAAGAGTCATTCCAAAAGAGATTGATCAAGAATTTCAAAAAACTCCCCCTTTTTCCCATAATCAATACTTCTCCCCACAAGAAACCAACTTTTGACAAAAGAGACAATAAAAGAGTTTTTGACAAACCAAAAGCTCTATTCTACTATTTTCAAAATTTCTCAAGTGGTAGCTGATCCATTTATTGCTTTGGCCTTTATTTTCTCCCCCTTTGGCATCAAGCACCAAAACGGGATCAATCTTGGCCCTTTAACCCCATTGCCTCACCAAAATCTTCAATAAGAATACAAAGGCAATAAGAGTACATGAGATGAACTTGGAATAAGTTACCCTCTCATCGGAGTGCAGTGGAAGTCTTTCATGGTCCAAGTCCACCTTTTCCCTTTCAATTCACCTTCGAGACTAAATCAAGCAAACTCAAGCATATGGTTAGTCTCAAAGAGTCAAGTTGTAACACAACTCCCCCTAAATATGTGCATCACTTACACAAGGACTTGTGAGGTCCAGGGAATGTTTGTACAACTTGAGCACCACGATAAGCAACAAAATGCAGAATGAACATGATCAAAGGCATAAACACATGTATGCTACAATTCAATCCAAGTTCCGCGAATCTAAGACATTTAGCTCACTACGCAGTCTGCAAAAGGTCTTCTCATCTAGAGGCTTGGTAAAGATATCGGCTAGCTGGTTCTCAGTGCTAACATGAAACACTTCGATATCTCCCTTTTGCTGGTGGTCTCTCAAAAAGTGATGCCGGATGTCTATGTGCTTTGTGCGGCTGTGCTCAACAGGATTTTCCGCCATGCGGATAGCACTCTCATTATCACATAGGAGTGGGACTTTGCTCAGATTGTAGCCAAAGTCCCTGAGGGTTTGCCTCATCCAAAGTAGTTGCGCGCAACACTGTCCTGCGGCAACATACTCGGCCTCAGCGGTGGATAGGGCAACAGAAGTTTGTTTCTTAGAGTTCCACGACACCAGGGACCTTCCTAAGAATTGGCACGTCCCCGATGTACTCTTCCTATCGACCTTACATCCAGCATAGTCGGAATCTGAGTATCCAACCAAGTCAAAGGTAGACCCCTTTGGATACCAGAGCCCGAAGCAAGGCGTAGCAACCAAATATCTAAGGATTCGCTTCACCGCCACTAGGTGACACTCCTTAGGATCGGATTGAAATCTAGCACACATGCATACGCTAAGCATAATATCCGGTCTACTAGCACATAGATAAAGTAAAGACCCTATCATTGACCGGTATGCTTTTTGATCAACGGACTTACCTCCTTTGTTGAGGTCGGTGTGTCCGTCGGTTCCCATCGGAGTCTTTGCGGGCTTGGCGTCCTTCATCCCAAACCGCTTTAGCAGATCTTGTGTGTACTTCGTTTGGGAGATGAAGGTGCCGTCCTTGAGTTGCTTCACTTGGAACCCAAGGAAGTAGTTCAACTCGCCCATCATCGACATCTCGAATTTCTGCGTCATCACCCTGCTAAACTCTTCACAAGACTTTTGGTTAGTAGAACCAAATATTATGTCATCGACATAAATTTGACACACAAACAAATCACCATCACATGTCTTTGTAAAAAGAGTTGGATAGGATTTCCCAACCTTGAAAGCATTAACAATTAGAAAGTCTCTAAGGCATTCATACCATGCTCTTGGGGCTTGCTTAAGTCCATAGAGCGCCTTAGAGAGCTTACACACGTGGTCGGGGTACCGTTCATCCTCGAAGCCAGGGGGTTGCTCCACGTACACCTCCTCCTTGATCGGCCCATTGAGGAAAGCGCTCTTCACATCCATTTGGTACAACCTGAAAGAATGGTGAGCGGCATATGCTAGCAAGATACGAATTGATTCTAGCCTAGCCACAGGAGCAAACGTCTCCTTAAAGTCCAAACCTGCGACTTGGGCATAACCTTTTGCCACAAGTCGAGCCTTGTTCCTCGTCACCACCCCGTGCTCGTCCTGTTTGTTGCGGAACACCCATTTGGTTCCCACAACATTTTGCTTAGGACGAGGCACCAGCGTCCAAACTTCATTCCTCTTGAAGTTGTTGAGCTCCTCTTGCATGGCCAACACCCAGTCCGGATCTAGCAAGGCCTCTTCTACCCTGAAAGGCTCAATAGAAGAGACAAAGGAGTAATGTTCACAAAAATTAACTAATCGAGACCGAGTAGTTACTCCCTTGCTAATGTCACCCAGAATTTGGTCGACGGGATGATCCCTTTGAATCATCGCTCGAACTTGGGTTGGAGGTGCCGGTTCCGCTTCTTCCTCCATCACATGATCATCTTGTGCTCCCCCTTGATCACACGCCTCCTGTTGATGAACCTGTTCATTGTCTTGAGTTGGGGGATGCACCATAGTTGAGGAAGAAGGTTGATCTCGTTCATCATGTTCCTGTGGCTGCACTTCTCCAATCGCCATGGTTCGTATAGCGGCTGTCGGAACATCTTCTTCATCTACATCATTACAATCAACAACTTGCTCTCTTGGAGAGCCATTAGTCTCATCAAATACAACGTCGCTAGAGACTTCAACCAAACCCGATGATTTGTTGAAGACTCTATACGCCTTTGTATTTGAGTCATAACCTAACAAAAACCCTTCTACAGCTTTGGGAGCAAACTTAGAATTTCTACCCTTCTTTACTAGAATGTAGCACTTGCTCCCAAATACACGAAAGTAAGATACATTGGGTTTGTTACCGGTTAGTAGCTCATATGAGGTCTTCTTGAGGAGGCGAGGCGATGAAGGTAGACCCTGTTGATGGCGTGGCAAGCCGTGTTCACGACTTCCGTCCAAAAGCACTCGGGGGTCTTGAACTCTCCTAGCATCGTCCTCGCCATATCGATGAGCGTCCTGTTCTTCCTTTCTACCACACCATTTTGTTGTGGTGTGTAGGGAGCGGAGAACTCGTGCTTGATTCCTTCTTCCTCAAGGAACTCCTCCACTTGAAGGTTCTTGAATTCGGACCCGTTGTCGCTCCTTATCTTCTTCACCTTGAGCTCAAACTCATTTTGAGCTCTCCTTAGGAAGCGCTTGAGGGTTCCTTGAGTTTCAGACTTATCCTGCAAAAAGAACACCCAAGTGAAGCGGGAAAAGTCATCAACAATGACTAGACCATACTTACTTCCCCCTATACTCAGATAGGCGACTGGTCCGAAGAGGTCCATATGCAGCAGCTCCAGAGGTCTTGAGGTGGTCATCACATTCTTGCTGTGATGTGCTCCTCCCACTTGTTTACCTGCTTGACAAGCTGCACAAGGTCTATCTTTTTCGAATTGCACATTAGTCAAACCTATCACGTGTTCTCCCTTTAGAAGCTTGTGTAGGTTCTTCATCCCCACATGTGCTAAGCGGTGATGCCACAGCCAGCCCATGCTAGTCTTAGCTATTAAGCATGCATCTAGACCGGCCTCTTCTTTTGCAAAATCAACTAAATAAAGTTTGCCGTCTAATACACCCTTAAAAGCTAGTGAACCATCACTTCTTCTAAAGACAGACACATCTACATTTGTAAATAGACAGTTATATCCCATATTGCATAATTGACTAACCGATAGCAAATTATATCCAAGAGACTCTACTAAAAACACATTAGAGATAGAGTGCTCATTAGAAATTGCAATTTTACCTAACACTTTTACCTTGCCTTGATTCCCATCACCGAATATAATTGAATCTTGGGAATCCTTATTCTTGACGTAGGAGGTGAACATCTTCTTCTCCCCCGTCATATGGTTTGTGCATCCGCTGTCGATAATCTAGCTTGAACCCCCGGATGCATAAACCTGCAGGGCAAATTTAGGCTTGGGTCTTAGGTACCCAACTCATGTTGGGTCCTACAAGGTTAGTGCAAATATCCTTAGGGACCCAAATGCAAGTTTTGTCTCCCTTGCATTTTGCCCCTAACTTCCTAGCAACTATTTTCCTATCCTTTCTACAAATAGCAAAGGAAGCATTTAAAGCACAATAAATTGTAGAAGGTTCATTCACTACTTTCCTAGGAGCATGAATAATATTCTTTCTAGGCACATGATGAGTAGCATTTCTCCTAGACATATTTCTACCATGCATATAGGAAGAACTAGACGCAAACATGGCATGAGAGTCAAAATCATCATAAGCATTATAATTCCTATAAGCATTTCTAGTTTGTCTCCTATCATGATACATAAAAGCATGGTTCTTTTGCACACTACTAGCCATAGGGGTCTTCCCTTTCTCTTTGGCGGGAATGGGAGCCTTATGGCTTGTTAAGTTCTTGGCTTCTCTCTTGAAGCCAAGTCCATCCTTAATTGAGGAGTGTCTACCAACCGTGTAGGCATCCCTAGCAAATTTTAGTTTTTCAAAATCACTTTTGCTAGTCTTAAGTTGGGCATTAAGACTAGCTACCTCTTCATTTAATTTAGAAATGCAAGCTAGGTGTTCATTATAAGCATCAAGGTTAATATCTTTACACCTAGTGCACGTTATAGCATTTTCTACACAAGAGGTAGATTTACTAGCAATCTCTAACTTAGCATTCATATCCTCATTAATGCTCCTTAATTTAGAAATTGTCTCATGGCAAGAAGATAATTCACAAGAAAGCATTTCATTTCTTTTAACTTCTAGAGCATGAGATCTTTGAGCTTCTACAAATTTATCATGCTCTTCATACAATAAATCCTCTTGTTTCTCTAAGAGTTTATCCTTCTCATTCAATGCATCAATCAATTCATTGATTTTATCAATTTTATTTCTATCCAATCCCTTGAACAAGCTAGAGTAGTCTATTTCCTCATCGCTAGATTCATCATCACTAGAGGAATCATAAGTAGTACCGTCTCGAGTACATACCTTCTTCTCCTTTGCCATGAGGCATGTGTGACGCTCGTTTGGGAAGAGGGATGACTTGTTGAAGGCGGTGGCGGCGAGTCCTTCATTGTCAGAGTCGGAGGAGGAACAATCCGAGTCCCACTCCTTTCCTAGATGTGCCTCGCCCTTGGCCTTCTTGTAATTTTTCTTCTTTTCCCTCTTGCTCTCGCGTTCCTGGTCACTTTCATTTTCGGGACAGTTAGCAATAAAATGACCAATCTTACCGCATTTGAAGCATGAGCGCTTCCCCTTTGTCTTGGTCTTGCTTGGCTGCCCCTTGTGACCCTTTAGCACCGACTTGAAGCGTTTGATGATGAGAGCCATCTCTTCATCATTAAGTCCGGCCGCCTCAATTTGTGCCACCTTGCTAGGTAGCGCCTCCTTGCTTCTTGTTGCTTTGAGAGCAAGAGGTTGCGGCTCGTTGATCGGTCCATTCAAGGCGTCGTCCACGTACCTTGCTTCCTTAATCATCATTCGCCCGCTGACGAATTTTCCTAGGACTTCTTCGGGCGACATTTTGGTGTACCTGGGATTCTCACGAATATTATTCACCAAATGAGGATCAAGAATGGTAAAGGACCTTAGTAATAGTCGGACGACGTCATGGTCCGTCCATCGCGTGCTTCCATAGCTCCTTATTTTGTTGATAAGGGTCTTGAGCCGGTTGTATGTTTGGGTTGGCTCCTCGCCCCTTATCATCGCAAACCTTCCAAGTTCGCCCTCCACCAACTCCATTTTAGTGAGCATGGTGATGTCGTTTCCCTCGTGAGAAATCTTGAGGGTGTCCCATATCTGCTTGGCATTGTCCAAGCCGCTCACCTAGCTTGTTGTACTCGTCCCTGCACAAGGAGGCTAGCAACACAGTAGTAGCTTGTGCATTTTTATGAATCTGTTCATTAATAAACATAGGGCTATCCGAGCTATCAAACTTCATTCCATTCTCTACAATCTCCCATATGCTTGGATGGAGAGAGAATAAATGACTACGCATTTTGTGACACCAAAATCCGTAGTCCTCCCCATCAAAGTGTGGAGGTTTGCCAAGAGGAATGGAAAGCAAATGCGAATTCGAACTATGTGGAATACGAGAATAATCAAATGAAAAATTCGAATTGACCGTCTTCCTGTAGTCGTTGTCGTCGTCCTTTTGGGAAGAAGAGGATTCGTCGCTGTCGTAGTAGACGATCTCCTTGATGCGCCTTGTCTTCTTCTTCTTCCCATCTTTGCGCTTGTGGCTTGAGCCCAAGTCGGTAGACTTGTCATTCTTTGGCTCGTTGAAGATAGACTCCTTCTCGTTGTTGTTGACCACCATCCCCTTTCCCTTAGGATCCATCTCTTCGGGCGATTAGTCCCTTCTTAAAGAGAATGGCTCCGATACCAATTGAGAGCACCTAGAGGGGGGGGGGGGTGAATAGGTGATCCTGTAAAACTTAAAATCTTAAGCCACAAAACTTGGATTAAGCGTTAGCACAGTTAAAGCCAAGTGGCTAGAGCGAAGATCTTGCACAATGCGATAACCACAAGGAGTTCAACACAGAGAAGACACAGTGATTTATCCCGTGGTTCGGCCAAGTACAAAACTTGCCTACTCCACGTTGTGGCGTCCCAACGGACGAGAGTTGCACTCAACTCCTCTCAAGTGATCCAATGATCAACTTGAATACCACAGTGTTATGCTTTTCTTTTCTTATCTCGTTCGCGAGGAATCTCCACAACTTGGAGTCTCTCACCCTTACACTTGAAGTTCACAAAGAAGCACGGAGTAAGGGAGAGAAGCAACACACACAAATACAAAGCAAAATGCGCACACACACGGCCAAGAATCGAGCTCAAAAGACTATCTCAAAGTTCTCACTAGAACGGAGCTCGAATCACTGAGAATGACAAACGAATGCGCAAAGACTGAGTGTGGATGATCAAGAATGCTCTAAGGTTGCTTGGTGTCCTCCTCCATGCGCCTAGGGGTCCCTTTTATAGCCCCAAGACAGCTAGGAGCCGTTGAGAGCAAATCTGGAAGGCCATTCTTGCCTTCTGTCGTCGGGTGCACCGGACAGTCCGGTGCACACCGGACACTGTCCGGTGCCCGATTTCTTTCCTTAAACGGCGCAGCCGACCGTTGCAGATCTGGGAGCCGTTGGCGCATCGGACATGTCCGGTGCACACCGGACAGTCCGGTGCCCCCTTCCGACCGTTGGCTCGGCCACGTGTCCCGCGCAGATCGCGCGGCCGACCGTTGGCCCGGCCGACCGTTGGCTCACCGGACAGTCTGGTGCACATCGGACAGTCCGGTGAATTTTAGCCGTACGCCGTCGGCGAATTCCCGAGAGCAGCCTCTTCACGCCGAGTCAGCCTGGCGCACCGGACACTGTCCGGTGCACCACCGGACAGTCCGGTGTGCCAGACTGAGCTGAGTCTTGGCTGTACACAACCAAGTCTTTTTCACTCTTTTCTTTTCTTCTTCTTTCTGTTTCTAACACTTAGACAAGTATATTAGTACACAAAACCAATGTACTAAGGCTTAGAAACATACCTTTACTCTTGATTTGCACTTTGTTCATCCATGAGCATAATTTCACATTTAAGCACTTGTGTTGGCACTCAATCACCAAAATACTTAGAAATGGCCCAAGGGCGCATTTCCCTTTCAAGCGCCTGCGGCCCCGGGTCACCTCGGCAACGAGCACCATCACCGCGACCGTCGGGCCCACTGTAACGCCCCGAATTTTGCAGTTGAATTTTTTTTCTTTTCTTTACTCGCCAAAATTCGGGCGTTACCTTTTCTTTTTCTTTTTGCCCTCGCTACACCTTGACCTTTTCCAAAGTTCTAGCGGGATTCGGTTTGGATTTCCCGTGTAAGAAAAACCCTAAATACCTTATGTTGTTTGATGCACCATGCCGAACCTCGCATTTCTTTTGATTGCTTTGAAAGTGCAAATGCATTCATGTAGGAAGATCGGATTTCGAAAATAAGGAGAAGATCTTTTCTTTCTTTTTTCTCTCTCTTTCTCTCTTCTTTTTTTCTCTCTCTCCCGCGTCGTGGGCCGACCCCGGCCGGCCCAGCCGCCCCTGGCGCCCCCCCCCTTGGGCCCAATTGGCCCATGCCGCCCCCCTCCCTTTATTTTTCCCCAAAACCCCCCAATCCCTCTCCCTCTCTCATTTTCCCTCTCTCTCCCCTAGCGCCGCCCCTACCCGCCCCCTGCCCTAGCGCCGCCCCTCCCCGTCGCCGATCGGCCGCCCCGCCCCGTCCCCGTCGCCGGTGAGCCCCCTCCCCCTCCCCCTCTCCTCCCTCTCCCATTCCCCCTCCCCTTTCCCCTCGCCGCTCGGCGCCATGGCCGCCCGCCATGGCCGCCGCCATGGCCGCCCGCCTGGCCGCCCGCTCGGCCGCCCGCCTGGCCGCGCGCCCCGGCCGCCCGCTCGGCCGCCCGCCTGGCCGCGCCCCCGACCGCCCGCCTGACCCCTGGCCGCGCCCCCTGGCCGCTCGGCCGGCTCAGCCGCCCCGGCTCGGCCGCCCCTGCGCGCCCTGCCCCCGGCCGGTTCAACCGCCCCTAGGGCCGGTTCAACCGCCCCCCCTCTGTTTTTTTATTTTTTATTTTTTTATTTTATTTTATTTACTTTCTGTGATCATAGCTATTTTATTTTAAATAGGCTAATCGTTGTTCATATGCCATTGAAATAGGAAGTTTAATTTAAAATTCCGTTATGCTAATTGATTCATGTAGTTAATTGTTTATCTCGTGCGATGTTGATCAACTTAAAATGATTAGGTTCCCACTAGTGCATGTAACAGAATTCTTTTGTTAAGAACCAATTGTAATTGATCGTTAGCGCATAAGATTTAACCCCCTGCGAGACCCTTTCCCGTTTCTTTCTAACCATAACAAATGCGATATCGAATGTCATACTTGATGCATATTCGCTTTATTTGTTCCCTTGTATGGTGTACTGTTCTTTTGTATTAAATGTGGATGGATGTATGTATGTTTGCAATCGCATAGAGAACGATCCGGTCGAAGAGCCCGAGGAACCCGCAGGAGAAGCCCCTGAGCAGCAGTCGTTTGGTGGAGGCAAGTGTCCTTTGACCTATCTCTGTCCTATTCATTCTTTAATTCACCCCCCGCATTACATATTTATACCTAAGGATTGACTAGCTTTTGTTATCCATGTCCTTGTTTACCTATCTGGGTTGGATTATTACTGTTTAGCTTTATGCTATTGCTCAACTCTAATCAATGAACATGATGTGGTTATCTATGATACGCTGTTTTCCCTTCTCTTATTATGATGTTGTACTTGTGACCTTCAAGGGGGCTCGAGTGGTTTCTCGAGTGCCTCTCCGTAAGGACCTGTTCTATGGATGACCGCCCGGGAAAACAGTGCAACCATGAGGGTGGAATGGGGTGCCCTTAGCTGAATAATTAGAGGATCCGGGATGTAGTTCACTTAGCCGTCGTGCCGTCAATGGGGCTCGGTGTATGCGGCTCGCTCTGCCAAGTTTGGGTTCGCCCCTTGGGGAGGAGTGCGGTGCATTTAGGAAACCTAACGGGTGGCTACAGCCCCGGGGAATCTTTGTAAAAGCTACGTAGTGAAACCCTGCCTATTCACCTTGGTAGTGTTTAAGGGTTTGATCGGCCCGAGGCAAGAGGGAATCACGGCTTATGGGTAAAGTGCACAACCTCTGCAGAGTGTTTGAAAAACTGATATATCAGCCGTGCTCACGGTTTATGAGCGGCCAAGGGAGCTCCAGTGATTAGTGGTACTTGATCAGAGACATTGTGGTACAGGTGGTTATGAGATTGATGGTTATGATTATGCTATGGTGCTGGTAAGTGGTATTCTTTCCGTTTGGAAAGGGTACATCGGGTTAATAACTTGGGTTAATGCTAAAACTTGGCTTTCTACTAGTAAATAATAATCTGACCAACTAAAAGCAACTGCTTGACTTATCCCCACATAAAGCTAGTCCACTACAGCCAAACAGGATACTTGCTGAGTATGTTGATGTGTACTCACCCTTGCTCTACACACCAAACCCCCCCCAGGTTGTCAGCATTGCAACCACTGCTCAGGCGAAGATGAAGCTGTGGAAGGAGACTTCCAGGAGTTCCAAGACTACGACGAGTTCTAGGCGTGGGTTACCGGCAACCCCCAGTCGGCTGCCTGTGAAGGCCGTGTTATCTACGTTTCTTTTCCGCACTTTGATTTATTGTAAGAACTATATGGACGTCTCAGACGTATGATGTAATCGACTATTTCCCTTATTAATACTATTTTGAGCACTGTGTGATGATGTCCATATTATGTAACTGCTGTGTACGTGAATAACTGATCCTGGCACGTACATGGTTCGCATTCGGTTTGCCTTCTAAAACCGGGTGTGACACCCACCTCGACGAGAGGGTGCGCCGAGGCTACCACCCCAGGCGTGGGGGACGCTACGATAGCGGGGAGGATCAGAGTCCCTCGCCCGAACCACCCGGTCCGTAGGCTTTCAGCCGCGCCATACGACGGGCGCCGTTCCCGACCCGGTTCCGACCCCCGACTACTATCACAAAGTACTCGGGGGAGACGAGATCGGAACTATGGCTCGCTGAAAGTCGCCTAGAGGGGGGGGGTGAATAGGGCGAAACTGAAATTCTCAAAAATAATCACAACTACAAGCCGGGTTAGTGTTAGAAATATAATCGAGTCCGCGAGAGAGGGTGCAAAACAAATCGCAAGCAAATAAGAAGTGTGACACGCGGATTTGTTTTACCGAGGTTCGGTTCTCGCAAACCTACTCCCCGTTGAGGAGGCCACAAAGGCCAGGTCTCTTTCAACCCTTCCCTCTCTCAAACGGTCCCTCGGACCGAGTGAGCTTTTCTTCCCAATCACTTGGAACACAAAGTTCCCACAAGGACCACCACAAGATTGGTGTCTCTTGCCTCAATTACAAGTGAGTTTGATTGCAAGAAAGAATGAGAAAGAAAGCAAGCGATCCAAGCGCAAGAGCTCAAAAGAACATGACAAATCACTCTCACTAGTCACTAATGCTTTTGTGGAGTTGGGAGAGGATTTGATCACTTGGGTGTGTCTAGAATTGAATGCCTAGCTCTTGTAAGTGGTTGGAAGTGTGAAAACTTGGATACCATGAATGGTGGGTGGTTGGGGGTATTTATAGCCCCAACCACCAAACTAGCCGTTTGGGTGGAGGCTGACTGTCGTATGGTGCACCGGACATGTCCGGTGCGCCAGCCACGTCACCCGGCCGTTAGGGTTCCGACCGTTGGAGCTCTGACGCTGGGCCTGCCTGGATGTTCGGTGGCACACCGGACATGCACTGTAGAGTGTCCGGTACGCCAGCATGGGCGTGCCTGACTTCTGCGCGCGCTGGCGCGCATTTAATGCGTCCGCAGCTAGCCGTTGGCGCCGAAGTAGCCGTTGCCCCGTTGTTACACCGGACAGTCCGGTGTACACCGGACATGTCCGGTGAATTATAGCGGAGCAGCCGTTGTGAATTCCCGAGGCTGCCAAGTTCCAGAGTCGCGTCCTCTTGGAGCACCGGACACTGTCCGGTGAATTATAGCGCGCCGGCTCTGAGAATTCCCGAAGGTGAAGAGTTTGAAGTCGATCTTCCCTGGTGCACCGGACACTGTCTGGTGGCACACCGGACAATCCGGTGCGCCAGTCCAGGGAGCCTTTCGAGATGCCTTTAGCTCTCTATTTTGAACCCAACATTGGTCTTTTTAATTGGCTTGTTGTGAACCTTTGGCACCTAAATAACTTATACACTGGAGCAAACTAGTTAGTCCAATTATTTGTGTTGGTCAATTCAACCACCAAAATTATTTAGGAACTATGTGTAAGCCTAATTCCCTTTCAATCTCCCCCCTTTTGGTGATTGATGCCAACACAAACCAAAGCAAATATAGAAATGCATAAATGAACTAGTTTGCATAATGTAAGTGCAAAGGTTGCTGAGTTAGTTGTCATGATGTTCTTATGTGGATGATGGGCACCAACTTGCTTCCCTGCTTGGCATGCGCTACAAATCCTGTCTTTCTCAAAATGAACATTTGTTAATCCTAAAATGTGCTCTCCCTTTAGAAGCTTATGAAGATTCTTCATCCCAACATGTGCTAGTCGGCGATGCCAGAGCCAGCCCATGTTAGTCTTAGCAATTAAGCAAGTGTCGAGTTCAGCTCTATCAAAATTCACTAAGTATAGCTGACCCTCTAACACTCCCTTAAATGCTATTGAATCATCACTTCTTCTAAAGATAGTGACACCTACATCAGTGAATAAACAGTTGTAGCCCATTTTGCATAATTGAGATACAGAAAGCAAATTGTAATCTAATGAATCTACAAGAAAAACATTGGAAATGGAATGGTGAGGAGATATAGCAATTTTACCCAAACCCTTGACCAAACCTTGGTTTCCATCCCCGAATGTGATAGCTCGTTGGGGATCCTGGTTTTTCTCGTAGGAGGAGAACATCTTCTTCTCCCCTGTCATGTGGTTTGTGCATCCGCTGTCGATGATCCAACTTGAGCCCCCGGATGCATAAACCTACAAAACATGTTTAGTTCTTGAGTTTAGGTACCCAAATGGTTTTGGATCCTTTGGCATTAGATACAAGAACTTTGGGTACCCAAACACAAGTCTTTGACCCCTTGTGCTTGCCCCCAACATATTTGGCAACTGCCTTGCCGGATTTGTTAGTTAGAACATAAGATGCATCAAAGGTTTTTAATGAAATGTCATGATCATTTGATGCACTAGGAGTTTTCTTCTTAGGCAACTTAGCACGGGTTGGTTGCCTAGAACTAGATGTCTCACCCTTATATATAAAAGCATGGTTAGGGCCAGAGTGAGACTTCCAAGAATGAATTCTCCTAATTTTGTCCTCGGGATAACCGGCAGGGTATAAAATGTAACCCTCGTTATCCTGAGGCATGGGAGTCTTGCCCTTAACAAAGTTAGACAATTTCTTAGGAGGGGCACTAAGTTTGACATTGTCTCCCTGTTCGAAGCCAATGCCATCCTTGATGCCAGGGCGTCTCCCATTATAGAGCATACTTCTAGCAAATTTAAATTTTTCGTTTTCTAAGTTATGCTCGGCAATTTTAGCATCTAATTTAGCTATATGATCATTTTGTTGTTTAATTAAAGCCATGTGATCATGCATAGCATCAATGTTAACATCTCTACATCTAGTACAAATAGTGGTATGTTCTATGATAGATGTAGAGGGTTTGCAAGAATTAAGTTCAACAATCTTAGCACGCAATATATCATTCTTATCTCTAAGATCGGAAATGGTAACATTGCAAACATAAAAATCTTTAGCCTTAGCAATTAATTTTTCATTTTCCTTTCTAAAGCTAACAAGAGATATGTTCAATTCTTCAATCTTAGCAAGCAAATCATCATTATCATTTCTAAGATTGGGAATTGAAACATTACAAGCAATAGAATCAACCTTAGCTAACAAATTAGAATTCTCATTTCTAAGGTTGTCTATAGTCTCATGGCAAGTGCTTAGCTCACTAGATAATTTTTCACATTTTTCAACTTCTAGAGCATAAGAATTTTTAACTTTAACATGCTTTTTGTTTTCCTTGATTAGGAAGTCCTCTTGGGAGTCCAAGAGATCATCCTTCTCATGGATGGCACTAATTAATTCATTTAATTTCTCCTTTTGTTGCATGTTTAAGTTGGCAAAAAGAGTGCGCAAGTTATCTTCCTCATCACTAGCATTTTCATCACTAGAGGATTCATATCTAGTGGAGGATTTAGATTTAACCTTCTTCTTTTTGCCGTCCTTTGCCATGAGGCACTTGTGGCCGACGTTGGAGAAGAGAAGTCCCTTGGTGACGGCGATGTTGGCGGCGTCCTCGTCGTCGGAGGAGTCGCTAGAGCTTTCTTCGGAGTCCCACTCCTGACAAACATGGGCATCGCCGCCCCTCTTCTTGTAGTATCTCTTCTCCTTTCTTCTCCCCTTCTTGGCGTCGCCCCTGTCACTGTCACTAGATATAGGACATTTTGCAATAAAATGACCGGGCTTACCACATTTGTAACACACTTTCTTGGAGCGAGGTTTGTAGTCCTTCCCCCTCCTTTGTTTGAGGATTTGGCGGAAGCTCTTGATGACGAGCGCCATTTCCTCATTGTCGAGCTTGGAGGCGTCGATTGGTTGTCTACTTGGTGTGGACTCCTCCTTCTTCTCCTCCGTCGCCTTAAATGCAACCGGTTGTGCCTCAGACGTGGAGGGGCCGTCAAGCTCGTTGATCTTCCGTGAGCCCTTGATCATAAATTCAAAGCTCACAAAATTCCCGATTACTTCCTCGGGAGTCATTAGAGTATATCTTGGGTTGCCACGAATTAATTGTACTTGAGTAGGGTTAAGGAAAATAAGAGATCTTAGAATAACCTTAACCACCTCGTGGTCATCCCACTTTTTGCTCCCGAGGTTGCGCACTTGATTCACCAAGGTCTTGAGCCGGTTGTACATATCTTGTGGCTCCTCCCCTTGGCGAAGACGGAAGCGACCGAGCTCCCCCTCAATCATTTCCCGCTTGGTGATCTTGGTGAGTTCATCACCCTCGTGTGCCGTCTTGAGCACGTCCCAAACTTCCTTGGCGCTTTTTAGTCCTTGCACCTTGTTGTACTCCTCCCTACTTAGAGAGGCGAGAAGTATTGTTGTGGCTTGGGAGTTGAAGTGCTCGATTTGGGCCACTTCATCCACATCATAGTCGTCATCCCCTACGGATGGTACCTGTACACCAAACTCAACAACATCCCATATACTTTTGTGGAGTGAGGTTAGATGAAATCGCATTAAATCACTCCACCTAGCATAATCTTCACCATCAAAAGTTGGTGGTTTGCCTAATGGGACGGAAAGTAAAGGTGTATGTTTAGGAATGCGAGGGTAGCGTAGGGGGATCTTACTAAACTTCTTGCGCTCATGGCGCTTAGAAGTTATGGAGGGCGCGTCGGAGCCGGAGGTAGAAGGTGATGAAGTGTCGGTCTCGTAGTAGACCACCTTCCTCATCTTCTTTATTTTGTCGCCACTCCGATGTGACTTGTGAGAAGAAGTCTTCTTTTCCTTCTTCTTCTCTTTCCTCTTCTCCTTATTGCGGGACTCTCCCGATAGAGCTTTCTCGTTGCTTGTAGTGGGCTTTTCGCCGGTCTCCATCTCCTTCTTGGCGTGATCTCCCGACATCACTTCGAGCGGTTAGGCTCTAATGAAGCACCGGGCTCTGATACCAATTGAAAGTCGCCTAGAGGGGGTGAATAGGGCGAAACTGAAATTCTCAAAAATAATCACAACTACAAGCTGGGTTAGCGTTAGAAATATAATCGAGTCCGCGAGAGAGGGTGCAAAACAAATCGCAAGCAAATAAGAAGTGTGACACACGGATTTGTTTTACCGAGGTTCGGTTCTTGCAAACCTACTCCCCGTTGAGGAGGCCACAAAGGTCGGGTCTCTTTCAACCCTTCCCTCTCTCAAACGGTCCCTCGGACCGAGTGAGCTTTTCTTCCCAATCACTTGGAACACAAAGTTCCCATAAGGACCACCACAAGATTGGTGTCTCTTGCCTCAATTACAAGTGAGTTTGATTGCAAGAAAGAATGAGAAAGAAAGCAAGCGATCCAAGCGCAAGAGCTCAAAAGAACACGGTAAATCACTCTCACTAGTCACTAATGCTTTTGTGGAGTTGGGAGAGGATTTGATCACTTGGGTGTGTCTAGAATTGAATGCCTAGCTCTTATAAGTGGTTGGAAGTGTGAAAACTTGGATACCATGAATGGTGGGTGGTTGGGGGTATTTATAGCCCCAACCACCAAACTAGCCGTTTGGGTGGAGGCTGACTGTCGTATGGTGCACCGGACAGTCCGGTGCACACCGGACATGTCCGGTGCGCCAGCCACGTCACCCGGCCGTTAGGGTTCCGACCGTTGGAGCTCTGACGCTGGGTCCGCCTGGATGTCCGGTGGCGCACCGGACATGCACTGTAGAGTGTCCGGTGCGCCAGCATGGGCGTGCCTGACTTCTGCGCGCGCTGGCGCGCATTTAATGCGTCCGCAGGTAGCCGTTGGCGTCGAAGTAGCCGTTGCCCCGTTGTTACACCGGACAGTCCGGTGTACACCGGACATGTCCGGTGAATTATAGCGGAGCAGCCGTTGTGAATTCTCGAGGCTGCCAAGTTCCAGAGCCGCGTCCTCTTGGAGCACCGGACACTGTCCGGTGTACACCGGACAGTCCGGTGAATTATAGCGCGCCGGCTCTGAGAATTCCCGAAGGTGAAGAGTTTGAAGTCGATCTTCCCTGGTGCACCGGACACTGTCCGGTGGCACACCGGACAGTCCGGTGCGCCAGTCCAGGGAGCCTTTCGGGATGCCTTTAGCTCTCTATTTTGAACCCAACATTGGTCTTTTTAATTGGCTTGTTGTGAATCTTTGGCACCTGAATAACTTATACACTGGAGCAAACTAGTTAGTCCAATTATTTGTGTTGGTCAATTCAACCACCAAAATTATTTAGGAACTAGGTGTAAGCCTAATTCCCTTTCACTCGCAGACTACCGACTGGTCTGCCAACTGGGTGGAACGGACAATGACAACCTCATCATCCGCAACCTCCCCCTGTTTCTCTCCGACACCGCTCGCGCTTGGTTGGAGCACCTGCCTCCGGGGCAGATCTCCAACTGGGACAACCTGGTCTAAGCCTTCGCCGGCAATTTCCAGGGCACGTACGTGCACCCTGAAAACTCCTGGGACCTCCGAAGCTGCCGGCAGCAGCCGGGAGAGTCTCTCTAGGACTACATCCGACGATTCTCGAAGCAGCGCACCGAGCTGCCCAACATCACGGATTCAGATGTCATCGGCGCGTTCCTCGCCGGCACCACTTGCCGCGACCTGGTCAGCAAGCTGGGTCGAAAGACCCCCACCAGGGCGAGCGAGCTGATGGACACCGCCACCAAGTTCGCCTCTGGCCAGGAGGCGGTTGAGGCTATCTTCCGGAAGGACAAGCAGCTGTAACATCCCAAAAATCCTAACCTAGGTTTGAAACCCTAAACTACCCCTCTCCCCTTTTCATCCTCTAAATTCCAAGAACTCCCTTAAATTTTCTTTCATCATATGCATACACCTTGTTTGATCACAAGCACCTCACTTAGATTTTATTTTTCAGCACCTAAGATTATCTATTAATTGTTCAAAGGAAAAAGATATAAAAAATGGATAAAGGAATTAGAAAATAAAAAGAAAAAGAGAAAAGCCCTCCCCCCTCTGCTGGGCTGAATCCAGCCCATGCCGCGGCCGCTCTTCCCCCCCTCGCGCCCGCAACTCCCTCCCCCCGGCCCATTTCCGGCCCGCTCTCGCGCACGCGCGCCAGCCCGCCCTGCGCTCTCTCTCTCTCGCTGACGAGCCATCCCCACCCGTCAGCCGCCCCATCCCTCGCCTCGCTCGCGATCACTCCCACTGGCAGTATGGCCCCGCTTGTCAGTCGCTTCGTCGTCTTCCCCGCCGTCCCTTCATCGCGGTCACCTCCGGCCATCGCCTCCGTCCCCTCCTCCGTCTTCTCGCCGCACAGGGAAGTTTGGCACCGCTCCGTCCCCCCCCCCCTGACCAGCGTCCTCGCCGGTACCGCCTCGCCGTGGCGTCTCATCGGCGGCGCTGTGCGGCATTTATGGGCGGCGCTGTGCAAGCTCACCGGCGCCGTGAGGCTCCACCGCTCCCCTTCCCTCGCGCGCCTATAAAAGGGACGCACCGAGCCCCTCCTTCCCCGCACCGGCCTCGGCCATTCCTCTTCTCCCTCGTCCGAGCTCAATTCGTGGAAAGGCCGCCGCCATCGTCTTCATCCCCGGTGAGTAGGGATGAAAACGGTCGGAAACGGTATTTATTCGGTAATCAGTTTTTTCTTTGATTGCGAATAAACATGATATAGAATATACAATACAAATTTGTATTCTTGTTTTTAACATCCAGCTTGTTAAGATTCATAAAAGGTAAACCTCAAATTCATCCTACATTTTCTCAAATAATAGATATAAACTTTAGTATGGATTCGAAAATAAATTCGGTAATTTTTTCAACTTTTTGTGTTGTAGGGAGCAAATAATACATAAAACAACTTATATAATATTTTATTCATATTTGTACTAATGTGCTTGATAACATAAAAAAAGATCAACATTAAATTTTATACATATCTATTTTAAAATATTAAATTTGTTCTAACAGTTCTGATTACCACTTTCATCCCTACCGGTGAGCTGTCCCTCTCTTGTCCCTGCACGTCCATCAAGCGATTGCTTGGCCCCCTAGCTTCGCCACACCGCCACGGACACAGTACACCACTCCCCCACCTCGATTGCTCGCCCAGAGCTCACCGACGGCAACCCCGCCGCGAAGCTCCGCCGCCTCCCCGCGGACAGCCCCCTCCCGGCCCCCTCTAGCCAAATTGAGCCCACCTCTAGGCTCGCCAGCCCCTCCCCGTGCTAAGGCACCTACGCATTGTCCAAGAACCGGGCCACCGGCGGCGAATCGCCGCCGAGCCCACCGGCGGCCGGGTTCCCTCCCCGCGGGCGACCGGTTCGCACCACCGTCAACCGTGACGCTGTTCCCCCCCCCCTCCGCTCTCGCTGGCATGTGGGCCCACGGCAACGGCGTCGTCCCCTCGCGCGCCCGCGCTGTCACCCGCACTGGGCCGCAGCTGGGCCGGCGCCCTCGCGCGCGCGCGCTGCGCCTGGCTAGGCCAGATTCCTTTCCCCCGACCCACCAGAGCTGAAACCCTTTTTCTTTTTCCTTTTTCAGCATTTTCCTCATTTAAATAGTCTCCTCAATATTTTATGCACCAAAAATTATCAAAAATAATTTCTAAGGTCACATGCAATAATGATGTTAGAAAATGACACACTATAATTTGTGAATCCCTGTTGATGTATTGTTTTATTGCCTGTTTTCCTAGAAGAAGCGGGGACCGTTGATCCGGAACCCGTAGCCCTGGAAGAGGGACCAGAGCCCGAACTTCCGGAAGTAGATCTTCTGTGCCAGGAAAGCTTCGACGAAGGCAAGTCCATCCTTCCCTTGATGCATAAATTACCTACTCTCTCTACGATTGCCTAGGCCGGGAATTATGGGGGAATATTGCATTGTGAGTGAGAGATGGCCCGCATTAACATATACATTCTGATACGAAATGTGAATTGGAAAGAAGGGCAATGTGCTTCTCCAAAGAAAACCTCTTTTTGAAAAGTTATGTGATGAAGGGTACTCACCCTCATCACCTTGGGAGTGGGATGATCAAGGACTCCCTGGTTTAGGGGAGGGCCTAAGGTGTTGGCTCAGTTGGTTTAGGCGTGAGCAGAAGGATTGTCCCCTCATACAAGGACCGGCTTGTCATTTTCACTACCTGTACTCCTTTATCGTACAACCACTCGAGACTATGTGGGCAGTCACTCAATCCGAACTCGTGCGGTCCAACCCCAGGGTTAAGAAGGCTGGGGAGCACCGGGAGGATAAGGAGGGGGAAAGTTTTGTCCGGTTTGGACATGGTGGTGGCCTGACTCCTTCCGGATAACCGTTAAGGTTAGGACGTACGGGTAAGGAAAGAGATCCGGCATTCGGGTCTCGCGACGGTGAGATCGCAGAAACCGGGCTAGTGGGTAAAGTGTACCCCTCTGCGCAGAGTTGAAACCTATCCGAATAGTCCGTGTCCACTGGTATGGACGAGTCTGGTATGGTTTGGCAATTAGAGATTTTTCCTTGAGTTCCATGAACAGGGATGTGTGTGGGTAAATGGGTACTGAAAAAGAGAACAAGGCCACGGGAGCGGGAAGCTCAGTGGTGGTTGAGTATTTTGCTGCTTTTAAGTCTTTGGGAGAAACCTTACAGTAATTGCCTTTCTCTAAGAAAATGATGAGTGACTTCAACTCCACCAAATAAAGCATGTATATTATAGGTCTCTTTCTCTCTACGGGAGCGGGGTGGGCTTGCGGAATACCTAGTGTATTCACCCAGATTTATTTATGTTTTTCAGTAGCCGAAGACTTCTTTTCTGCTATGCTTGATTGAGGGGGGCTGTGTCTGCACCCAGTTCTGCCTGTGGCTTGGGCTAGTATATTTTCCTACTGTGCTTCTTATTTTGGCTCTCTCGAGCTTGTACCCCGGTATTGTAATAACCTTTATATAAACTCTGTACTATTTGAAGTAAGAAATGTGTTTACTAGCCTCCTGGGACTAGTATTTGTATCACATTTGAGTCCCAAAGGATCGGGACGCTTCAGGTGGTATCAGAGCCATAGGACTGGCCGTAGGACGCAGCCCTGACCTTAAAACTTGCCCTAAAAAGAAAATACCTCTTACCCCAAGAAAAGTTTTCTCTCCTCTTCCCCGATTTTAACAAGACCCTTCTTTTCCTATTACAGATGGAAGACTCTCTGGCCATTAGGACATCCTACTGCTCAGAGGTGGAAGGGTTCCCACATCTCTTGCAAAGTTGTGTGCTTCGCATGGGAATCCGCAAGAAGCCGGAGTACGTCTGGACAGAGTATATCGAGGGCGGAATGGAGAAATGCTCTATGGCAGTCTACCTGGGAGAAAGCCGAAACTATCCAAACCATTCTTCCTTCCAAGTCACTTTTACCGGATACCATTTCCTAGATACTTGCCAGAATGTTGCCCGAACAGCCCTCCGACAACTGTGCCAGAACTACAACAAAGTGATCTTTGAAACCCCCCTTCGCTACTTTCCACCCAGCAACAAGAATACCCCCACCTGGAGGAAAAGACTTCAGGCCCTATCAGGAGGAGATCCTATTGAGAATGATCCCACCATTGTCTACATGGCCGGATACCTTCACACCCTTGATAACCAATATGATGACCTCGCCCTCCACTGCACCTCCCTAACCTCCCGGGTGGAAAGCCTGGAGCAAAAAGTCAGGGAACTTTTAGGGGAAAAGGCGTCCCTTCAAGAGAGCCTCTCAATAGCTGAAGGCGAGGAGACCAATACCCGTGAAGCTTACCGCACCCTAAAAATGGACTATGACAAGAAACTGAAGAAGCTCGCCCCCGCAAGAAAAATCCGCAAGAAGACCAAAAGCCAAGGATGTCAGACTGAGTAGAAGGAAGGAAACCCTCCAACCCTACCCCCTACCGGGTTAAGGGACTCATCCGACACCGAGGAGATGTCCCTGGCCAGCCTTGATGACCTTCTCAAGGAATTTGGGGACACTTTAGAGAAGGAGTTCGGGAGTACCCTAGATAGGACTCGTGTGTGATGAACGTATGGTAGCAGTGTGCTGTGTTGTAATGGCTGGATGTAATGAATAAAGTAACTAGTTAAAAAAAATGGCATGTGCATGATAGTGACTCTTTTCCCATGGCAGATGGCTTCGGATAAAACCACGCCTACCGCCTCCGGGATTGGAGCAAGACTTCCTCTAGGAGCTGAAGGAGAGGCTGGCGGAGAAGGCAGTGAGACCCACCTCCCTGCACCTCCGGAACTACCACTAGACTTAGCCCAAGTTCTAGCCAATCAAACCCGACTCATTGAAGTCCTCACTCGAAGTCTGGAAAACCAGTGCCCAGGTGGTGGAAGGCCACAGGACATGATGGGAGAATTTTTAAGACTCAAGCCTCCCACGTTCGCGGGGTCCAGCAATCCCCTCGATGCAGATGACTAGCTTCGCACGATCAAGAGAAAGTTGGAAGCCATTGGATGCCCCGAAAGTCAGTGTGTTCAATTGACAGCTCATCAGCTTTCAGGAATGGCTTTAGCATGGTGGGACACTTTCAGTGAAGCCGTCAGAGATGCTACCTGGGCAGAATTCGAAGCAGCCTTCCGTGAGCACCACGTACCCCAGGGGATAGTTCAACTCAAGGAGGATGAATTACGGGAGCTAACTCAAGGCGGGAGAACAGTTAGTGAGTATGTGCACAAGTTCACAGAGCTGGCCCGCTACGCGCCTGAGGATGTCAGCACCGAGTCCAGAAAGATGGCCCATTTCCTGAGAGGATTAAGACCCGAGCTTAAGACCATCCTCGCCAGCCAAGACTTCCACAGCTTCCCGCACCTCTCCAACAAAGCTATCCAAGTGGAAAGGGCAAAAGAGGAAGAAAAAGGGCACCTCAAGAGGAAATTCCAAGTTCTCCGAGTTCAGCAACAAGAACGTCACCAGAGAGCTCGACCCTTTGGGCTTCCACCCAGGGGACCAAGCTTCAATAAACCATCTGGACCCACCCCATCGTGCTACAGTCAGCAGAGTCAGAGCTCCCTTCAGGCACCCTCCGTTGCAAGCAACCAACCGCCAGCAAACGCCTGTTGGCACTGCGGAGACCCTAGTCACTTCAAAAACAACTGCCCTCAGTTGAAGGCACTCGGACCGACCTACTCCAACTCGGTGAATGGCCCCAAGATTCCCTCGACACCTACCTCCAAGGCACCTCCTTCCAACAGCCAGCAAGCAGGACTCAGTACCAGGGCAGGGCCCGAGTCAACCACGTCGACGCTCAAGAAGCCCAGCAAGCCCCGGGAGTAGTGCTCGATGAGTTCCTTGTTGAATTTACTCCCGCTACTAAGCTTTTTGATTCCGGAGCATCCCATTCTTTTATAGCCGCTAAGTTTGTGGAAAAACATGGCATTCCCTCTACACCCCTAGCTGTCCCCTTGGTCACCCGAACCCCATGATCAGACCTCCTGTGCAAACTCAGGTGCTCTCAAGTCAGAATTCTTCTAAGTGGGGTAGTGTTCCTGGCAGACTTAACCATCTTGCCGTCCCAAGGGATTGATGTGATACTAGGAATGGATTGGCTAGCTAAGCACAAAGGTATCATCAGCTGCGCAAACAAAACTGTTCTTCTCACATATCACCAAGGAAAGGCAGTTTCCTGTCAAGCCCAGCCGCCAGTAAACGATCCGATGATGTTCAATCTGGCAACAGAAAACATGTCTGTAATCGAAGAGTTTGAGGATGTATTTTCGGAAGAGTTGCACGGGATGCCACCAGAAAGAGGAGTAGAATTCTATATAGATCTCCTTCCTGGCACTGCGCCCATCGCAAAGAGACCATACCGCATGGCTCCCACAGAATTAGCAGAATTAAAACTCCAAATTGCAGAGCTGCAACAAAAAGGGTACATCCGTCCTAGTTCGTCTCCCTGGGGAGCACCCGTTCTTTTCGTTACTAAAAAGGATGGAAGTATGAGAATGTGTATTGATTATCGATCCTTAAATGAAGTTACGATCAAGAATAAGTACCCTCTCCCTCAAATCGATGACCTCTTCGACCAACTGCAGGGAGCCAAATACTTCTCCAAGATAGACCTCAGATCAGGGTATCACCAACTGAGAATCAAGGAAGCAGACATTCAGAAGACTGCATTCGTCACCAGATACGGGCAATATGAATTCACAGTGATGCCGTTTGGGCTAACAAACGCACCCGCCTTTTTCATGAACCTCATGAATAAGGTATTTATGGAAGAATTGGACAAGTTTGTCGTAGTCTTCATAGACGACATCCTTATTTATTCCAAGAATCGTAAGGACCATGAGCGTCACCTCCGAATCGTCCTCGGAAGACTCAGAGCACATCAACTCTATGCTAAACTCAGCAAGTGTGAGTTCTGGTTAGAGAAGATAGCTTTCCTGGGGCATATCTTGACTGCAGAAGGGATAGAAGTAGACCCATCCAAGGTAGAAGCCGTTTCAAATCAGAGACAACCATCCAACGTCAGTGAAGTACGAAGCTTTCTGGGAATGGCAGGGTATTACCGCCGTTTCATCAAGGGATTCTCCAGCATAGCAAAACCTATGACCGAACTTCTCAAAAAGGACAATAAGTTTGTGTGTACCCCCAAATGTGAGGAAAGTTTCCAGATCATCAAGGAAAAGCTTACAACCGCACCAGTTTTGACACTGCCAGATAACACCAGGATTTTGTCATCTTCTGTGATGCTTCCAAACAAGGCTTAGGGTGTGTCTTGATGCAAAATGAGAAAGTTATTGCTTATGCATCCCGCCTACTCAAGCCACACGAGCAGAACTACCCTACCCACGATCTGGAATTGGCAGCCATAGTGCACGCCCTAAAAATATGGAGGCATTATCTGATCGGGAACAAATGCCACATCTTCACCGATCACAAGAGTCTAAAGTACATCTTCACGCAACCGGACCTCAACCTCCGTCAAAGAAGATGGCTTGAATTAATCAAAGATTATGACCTCGAAATCCACTACCACCCCGGGAAGGCCAACGTGGTAGCAGACGCCCTCAGCCGAAAACCTTTCGGAATTAAAGAAACCAACTTTCTGGAAGATTGGAAGAAAGAATCAGCTCAGCTAAATGCATGTCTGGGAGACAACGGTAGCCTGGAAGTCAAGCCAAATCTAGAAGATCTCATATGCAAGGCTCAACGCCTGGACGCAGAGACAGCCAGACTTATGGAAAGAGCTCGCAAGGAGCAACTTCTGGACCTTAGGACAGATGAGCAAGGAGTCCTCTGGTTCAAGAACCGTTTGTGTGTACCAGTGGGAGAGGCACGGGAAACCCTGCTCAATGAAGCCCACAACTCAGCTTACTCCATCCACCCAGGAACCACCAAGATGTACCTAGACCTCAAAGTCGGATATTGGTGGAAAGGGATGAAGAAGGAAATAGCACAGTATGTGGCCCGATGTGACACCTGTCAGCGAACAAAGGCCGAACATCAGAAGCCTGCAGGCCTACTTCAACCCCTCCCAGTACCTGAATGGAAGTGGGAAGAAATAGGCATGGATTTCGTGACCGGACTGCCCCGAACTCAGAAAGGAAATGATTCCATATGGGTAATAATCGATCGTCTCACCAAGGTGGCCCACTTCGTTCCAGTAAAGACCACTTTTGGAGGAGCCGCCCTTGCCGGAGTATACCTAAAAGAGATAGTCAGGCTCCATGGCATTCCGCGGAAGATAGTATCAGATAGAGGAACGCAGTTCACTTCAAAATTTTGGAAAGGCCTCCAGCAAGCAATGGGCACCAAGCTAGATTTCAGCACCGCTTACCACCCCCAGTCAGATGGTCAAACAGAAAGGGTCAACAAGATCCTCGAAGATTTGCTAAGAGCCTGTGTGCTAACATTCGACACGGATTGGGAGTCCAATTTGCCGTGCGCCAAATTCTCGTACAACAACAGCCATCAGGCCAGCATCAAAATGTCACCATTCGAAGCACTGTATGGAAGAAAATGCCAGACTCCCCTAATGTGGTCCAATGTAGGGGAAATGACACTAGAAGTACCCGACTTTGTTAAAGAAGCCGAAGAGAAAGTCGCTTTGATCCGCAGGAGGTTACTTGAAGCTCAGAGTCGACAGAAGAGTTACGCAGATAATAGACGAAGGGAACTCAGATTTGAGGAAGGAGATTTCGTTTATCTCAAGGTCTCCCCGATGTGGGGTGTCAAACGGTTCCAAATGAAAGGAAAACTGGCACCACGTTTCGTCGGTCCCTACCCCGTCATTTCCCGAATAGGACCCGCAACATACCGTCTTGAGCTACCAGAATCCATGTCAGATATTCACAATGTGTTCCATGTGTCTCAACTCCGCAAATGCCTAAAGGTACCAGAAACCCACATCGAGGCAGATGCAATTCAGATTCAAAAGGATCTACAGTACCGAGAAAAGCCAGTGAAGATTCTCGACTCAGCAGTTAGAAGGACCCGCAACTCAGAAGTAAAACTCTGTAAGGTTTAGTGGAGCAGAGATGGAGAAGAGGAAGCCACCTGGGAAAGTGAGGACTCTCTGAGGAAGGAATACCCTTACCTTTTCTCGAGCCACGTTTGAATCTCGAGGGCGAGATTCCTTTAAGTGGGGTAGGTTTGTACATTCCCAAAAATCCTAACCTAGGTTTGAAACCCTAAACTACCCCTCTTCCCTTTTTATCCTCTAAACTCCAAGAACTCCCTTAAATTTTCTTTCATCATATGCATACACCTTGTTTGATCACAAGCACCTCACTTAGATTTTATTTTTCAGCACCTAAGATTATCTAATAATTGTTCAAAGGAAAAAGATATAAAAAATGGATAAAGGAATTAGAAAATAAAAAGAAAAAGAGAAAAGCCCTCCCCCCCTCTGCTGGGCTGAATCCAGCCCATGCCGCGGCCGCTCTTCCCCCCCCCCCTCGCGCCCGCAACTCCCTCCCCTCGGCCCATTTCCGGTCCGCTCTCGCGCACGCGCGCCAGCCTGCCCTGCGCTCTCTCTCTCTCGCTGATGAGCCGTCCCCACCCGTCAGCCGCCCCATCCCTCGCCTCGCTCGCGATCACTCCCACTGGCAGTATGGCCCCGCTTGTCAGTCACTTCGTCGTCTTCCCCGTCGTCCCTTCATCGCGGTCACCTCCGGCCATCGCCTCCGTCCCCTCCTCCGTCTTCTCGCCGCACAGGGAAGTTTGGCACCGCTCCGTCCCCCCCCTGACCAGCGTCCTCGCCGGTACCGCCCCACCGTGGCGTCTCATCGGCGGCGCTGTGCGGCATTTATGGGCGGCGCTGTGCAAGCTCACCGGCACCGTGAGGCTCCACCGCTCCCCTTCCCTCGCGCGCCTATAAAAGGGACGCACCGAGCCCCTCCTTCCCCGCACCGGCCTCGGCCATTCCTCTCCTCCCTCGTCCGAGCTCAATTCGTGGAAAGGCCGCTGCCATCGTCTTCATCCCCGGTGAGCCGTCCCTCTCTTCTCCCTGCCCCTCTGTTGGTCCATCAAGCGATTGCTTGGCCCCCTAGCTTCGCCACACCGCCACGGACGCAGTACACCACTCCCCCACCCCGATTGCTCGCCCAGAGCTCACCGACGGCAACCCCGCCGCGAAGCTCCGCCGCCTCCCCGCAGACAGCCCCCTCTAGCCAAATTGAGCCCACCTCTAGGCTCGCCAGCCCCTCCCCGTGCTAAGGCACTCGCATTGTCCAAGAACCGGGCCACCGGCGGCGAATCGCCGCCGAGCCCACCGGCGGCCGGGTTCCCTCCCCGCGGGCGACCGGTTCGCACCACCGTCAACCGTGACGCCGTTCCCCCCCCTCCGCTCTCGCTGGCATGTGGGCCCACGGCAACGGCGTCGTCCCCTCGCGCGCACGCGCCGTCACCCGCACTGGGCCGCAGCTGGGCCGGCGCCCTCGCGCGCGCGCGCTGCGCCTGGCTGGGCCAGATTCCTTTCCCCCGGCCCACCAGAGCTGAAACCCTTTTTCTTTTTCCTTTTTCAGCATTTTCCTCCTTTAATTAGTCTCCTCAATATTTTATGCACCAAAAATTATCAAAAATAATTTCTAAGGTCACATGCAATAATGATGTTAGAAAATGACACACTATAATTTGTGAATCCCTGTTGATGTATTGTTTTATTGCCTGTTTTCCTAGAAGAAGCGGGGACCGTTGATCCGGAACCCGTAGCCCCGGAAGAGGGACCAGAGCCCAAACTTCCGGAAGTAGATCTTCTGTGCCAGGAAAGCTTCGACGAAGGCAAATCCATCCTTCCCTTGATGCATAAATTACCTACTCTCTCTACCATTGCCTAGGCCGGGAATTATGGGGGAATATTGCATTGTGAGTGAGAGATGGCCCGCATTAACATATACATTCTGATACGAAATGTGAATTGGAAAGAAGGGCAATGTGCTTCTCCAAAGAAAACCTCTTTTTGAAAAGTTATGCGATGAAGGGTACTCACCCTCATCACCTTGGGAGTGGGATGATCAAGGACTCCCTGGTTTAGGGGAGGGCCTAAGGTGTTGGCTCAGTTGGTTTAGGTGTGAGCAGAAGGATTGTCCCCTCATACAAGGACCGGCTTGTCATTTTCACTACATGTACTCCTTTATCGTACAACCACTCGAGACTATGTGGGCAGTCACTCAATCCGAACTCGTGCGGTCCAACCCCAAGGTTAAGAAGGCTGGGGAGCACCGGGAGGATAAGGAGGGGGAAAGTTTTGTCCGGTTTGGACATGGTGGTGGCCTGACTCCTTTTGGATAACCGTTAAGGTTAGGACATACGGGTAAGGAAAGAGATCCGGCATTCGGGTCTCGCGACGGTGAGATCGCAGAAACCGGGCTAGTGGGTAAAGTGTACCCCTCTGCGCAGAGTTGAAACCTATTCGAATAGTCCGTGTCCACTGGTATGGACGAGTCTGGTATGGTTTGGCAATTAGAGATTTTTCCTTGAGTTCCATGAACAGGGATGTGTGTGGGTAAATGGGTACTGAAAAAGAGAACAAGGCCACGGGAGCGGGAAGCTCAGTGGTGGTTGAGTATTTTGCTGCTTTTAAGTCTTTGGGAGAAACCTTACAGTAACTGCCTTTCTCTAAGAAAATGATGAGTGACTTCAACTCCACCAAATAAAGCATGTATATTATAGGTCTCTTTCTCTTTACGGGAGCGGGGTGGGCTTGCGGAATACCTAGTGTATTCACCCAGATTTATTTATGTTTTTCAGCAGCCGAAGACTTCTTTTCTGCTATGCTTGATTGAGGGGGGCTGTGTCTGCACCCAGTTCTGCCTGTGGCTTGGGCTAGTATATTTTCCTACTGCGCTTCTTATTTTGGCTCTCTCGAGCTTGTACCCCGGTATTGTAATAACCTTTATATAAACTCTGTACTATTTGAAGTAAGAAATGTGTTTACTAGCCTCCTGGGACTAGTATTTGTATCACATTTGAGTCCCAAAGGATCGGGACGCTTCAGGTGCCCCAGGGCCGCCCACCGGAAGACGTCCCTGAGGCGTCAACTCAGCGCGGCGCCAAGAAGAAGGGCAAGAAGAAGTCGCAAGCGAAACGCGACGCCGCCGACGCGGACCTTGTCGCCGCCGCCGAGTACAAGAACCCTCGGAAACCCCCCGGAGGTGCCAACCTCTTCGACAAGATGCTCAAGGAGTCGTGCCCCTATCATCAGGGGCCCGTCAAGCACACCCTTGAGGAGTGCGCCATGCTTCGGCGCCACTTCCACAGAGCCGGGCCACCCGCGGAGGGTGGCAGGGCTCGCGACGACGACAAGAAGGAAGATCACCAGGCAAGAGAGTTCCTCGAGGTCCGCGACTACTTCATGATCTATGGTGGGCAAGCGGCGAATGCCTCGGCTCGGCACCGCAAGCAGGAGCGTCGGGAGGTCTGTTCGGTGAAGGTGGCGGCGCCAGTCTACCTAGACTGGTCCAACAAGCCCATCACCTTCGACCAAGCTGACCACTCTGACCACGTGCCGAGCCCGGGGAAATACCCGCTCGTCGTCGACCCCGTCATCGGCAACGTCAGACTCACCAAGGTCCTCATGGACGGAGGCAGCAGCCTCAACATCATCTACGCCGAGACCCTCGGGCTCCTGCGTGTTGATCTATCCTCGGTCCGGGCAGGCGCTGCGCCTTTCCACGGGATCATCCCTGGGAAGCGCGTCCAGCCCCTCGGACGACTCGACCTTCCTGTCTGCTTCGGAACACCCTCCAACTTCCGAAGGGAGACCCTCACGTTCGAGGTGGTTGGGTTCCGAGGAACCTACCACGCAGTATTGGGAGGCCATGCTACGCGAAGTTCATGGCCGTCCCCAACTACACCTACCTCGAGCTCAAGATGTCGGGCCCCAACGGGGTCATCACCGTCGGCCCCACGTACAAACACGCGTTCGAATGCGACGTGGAGTGCGTGGAGTACGCTGAGGCCCTCGCCGAATCTGAGGCCCTCATCGCCGACCTGGAGAGCCTCTCTAAGGAGGTGCCAGACGTGAAGCGTCACGCCGGCAACTTCGAGCCAGCGGAGATGGTTAAGTCGGTCCCCCTCGACCCCAGCAGCGACGCCTCCAAGCAGGTCCGGATCGGCTCCGAGCTCGATCCCAAATAGGAAGCAGTGCTCGTCGACTTTCTACGCGCGAACGCCGACGTTTTCGCGTGGAGTCCCTCGGACATGCCCGACATACCGAGGGATGTCGCCGAGCACTCACTGGATATCCGAGCTGGAGCCCGACCCGTGAAGCAGCCTCTGCGCCGATTCGACGAGGAAAAGCGCAGAGCCATAGGTGAGGAGATCCACAAGCTAATGGCGGCAGGGTTCATCAAAGAGGTATTCCATCCCGAATGGCTTGCCAACCCTGTGCTTGTGAGAAAGAAAGGAGGGAAATGGCGGATGTGTGTAGACTACACTGGTCTAAACAAAGCATGTCCGAAGGTTCCCTACCCTCTGCCTCGCATCGATCAAATCGTGGATTTCACTGCTGGGTGCGAAACCCTGTCTTTCCTCGATGCCTACTCAGGGTATCACCAAATCAGGATGAAAGAGTCCGACCATCTCGCGACTTCTTTCATCACACCCTTCGACATGTACTGCTATGTCACCATGCCGTTCGGCTTGAGGAATGCGGGCGCGACGTACCAGCGGTGCATGAACCATGTGTTCGGCGAACACATTGGCCGGACGGTCGAGGCCTACGTCGACGACATCGTAGTCAAGACGAGGAAAGCCTCCGACCTCCTTTCCGACCTTGAAGTGACATTCCGATGTCTCAAGGCGAAAGGCGTGAAGCTTAATCCCGAGAAGTGTGTCTTCGGGGTACCCCGAGGCATGCTCTTGGGGTTCATCGTCTCCGAGCGGGGCATCGAAGCCAACCCGGAGAAGATCGCGACCATCACCAGCATGGGGCCCATCAAGGACTTGAAAGGCGTACAGAGAGTCATGGGATGCCTTGCGGCTCTGAGCCGCTTCATCTCATGCCTCGGCGAAAGAGGCATGCCTTTGTACCGCCTCTTAAGGAAGGCCGAGTGCTTCACTTGGACCCCCGAGGCCGAGGAAGCCCTCGGGAACCTGAAGGCGCTCCTCACGAACGCGCCCATCTTGGTGCCCCCCGCTGCCAGAGAAGCCCTCTTGATCTACGTCGCCGCGACCACTCAGGTGGTTAGCGCCACGATTGTGGTTGAGAGACGAGAAGAGGGGCATGCATTGCCCGTTCAGAGGCCAGTCTACTTCATCAGTGAGGTACTATCCGAAACCAAGATCCGCTACCCACAAATTCAGAAGCTGCTGTACGCGGTGATCCTGACACGGCGGAAGTTGCGACACTACTTCGAGTCTCATCCGGTAACTGTGGTGTCATCCTTCCCCCTAGGGGAGATCATCTAGTGCCGAGAGGCCTCGGGTAGAATCGCAAAGTGGGCGGTGGAAATCATGGGCGAAGCGATATCGTTCGCCCCTCGGAAGGCCATCAAGTCCCAGGTCTTGGCGGACTTCGTGGCTGAATGGGTCGACACCCAGCTCCCAACGGTTCTGATCCAGCCGGAACTCTGGACCATGTTCTTCGACGGGTCGCTGATGAAGACAGGGGCCGGCGCAGGCCTACTCTTCATCTCGCCCCTCGGAAAGCATCTACGCTACGTGCTACGCCTCCACTTCCCGGCGTCCAACAATGTGGCTGAGTACGAGGCTCTGGTCAACGGGTTGCGCATCGCCATCGAGCTAGGGGTCTAACGCCTCGACGCTCGCGGTGACTCGTAGCTCGTCATCGACCAAGTCATGAAGAACTCCCACTGCCGCGACCCGAAGATGGAAGCCTACTGCGATGAGGTTCGACGCCTGGAAGACAAGTTCTACGGGCTCGAGCTCAACCACATCGCCCGATGCTACAACGAGACTGCGGACGAGCTGGCTAAAATAGCCTCGGGGCGAACAACGGTTCCCCCGAACGTCTTCTCTCGAGACCTGCATCAACCCTCCGTCAAGATCGACGACACGCCCGAGCCCGAGGCACCCTCGGCCCAGCCCGAGGAACCCTCGGCTCAGTCCGAGGCACCCTCGGCTCGGCCCGAGGCACCCTCAGCTCGGTCCGAGGCACCCTCGGTTCAGCCCGAGGCACCGTCGGCCCCCGAGGGTGAGGCACTGCGCGTCGAGGAGGAGCGAAGCGGGGTCACGCCTAATCGAAACTGGCAGACCCCGTACCTGCAATATCTCCACCGAGGAGAGCTACCCCTCGACCGAGCCGAAGCTCGACGGTTGGCGCGGCGCGCCAAGTCGTTTGTCTTGGTGGGGGACGGGAAGGAGCTCTACCACCGCAGCCCCTCAGGCATCCTCCAGCGATGCATTTCCATCGCCGAAGGCCAGGAGCTCCTACGAGAGATACACTCGGGGGCTTGCGGCCATCACGCAGCACTTCGAGCCCTCGTCGGAAACGCCTTCCGACAAGGTTTCTACTGGCCAACGGCGGTGGCCGACGCCACTAGAATTGTCCGCACCTGCGAAGGGTGTCAGTTCTACGCGAAGCAGACCCACCTGCCCGCTCAGGCTCTGCAGACGATACCCATCACCTGGCCTTTCGTTGTGTGGGGTCTAGACCTCGTCGGCCCCTTGTAGAAGGCACCCGGGGGCTACACGCACCTGTTGGTCGCCATCGACAAATTCTCCAAGTGGATCGAGGTCCGGCCCCTAAACAGCATCAGGTCCGAACAGGCGGTGGCGTTCTTCACCAACATCATCCATCGCTTTGGGGTCCCGAACTCCATCATCACCGACAACGGCACCCAGTTCACCGGCAGAAAGTTCCTGGACTTCTGCGAGGATCACCACATCTGGGTGGACTGGGCAGCCGTGGCTCACCCCATGACGAATGGGCAAGTAGAGCGTGCCAACGGCATGATTCTACAAGGGCTCAAGCCTCGGATCTACAACGACCTCAACAAGTTCGGCAAGCGATGGATGAAGGAACTCCCCTCGGTGGTCTGGAGCCTGAGGACAACGCCGAGCCGAGCCACGGGCTTCACGCCGTTCTTTCTGGTCTATGGGGCCGAGGCCATCTTGCCCACAGATTTAGAATACGGTTCCCCGAGGACGAGGGCCTACGCCGACCAAAGCAACCAAGCTAGTCGAGAAGACTCGCTGGACCAGCTGGGAGAGGCTCGGGACATGGCCTTACTACACTCGGCGCGGTACCAGCAGTCCCTGCGACGCTACCACGCCCGAGGGGTCTGGTCCCGAGACCTCCAGGCGGGCGACCTGGTGCTTCGGCTGCGACAGGACGCCCGAGGGCGGCACAAGCTCACGCCTCCTTGGGAAGGGTCGTTCGTCATCGCCAAAGTTCTGAAGCCCGGAACGTACAAGCTGGCCAACAGTCAAGGCGAGGTCTACAGCAACGCTTGGAACATCCAACAGCTACGTCGCTTCTACCCTTAAGATGCTTTCAAGTTGTTCATATACCTCGCTCCCACGCAAAGTTTAGTCATCAAGGAAGGGTCAGCCTTGCCTCGGCAAAGCCCGACCCTCCCTCGGGGGCTAAAAGGGGGGAACCCCCTCTGCGTAGAAATTTTCCTCGAAAAAAGATCTTTTCTGCCAGAATGTCTTTCGTGCTTTTCGACTACTTCGAAAGTGGATCCTGAAGACGACGGAGTACACGTAAGCAGCCAAGGCTGACCGAGCCGAGGGACTCCTACGCCTCCGGGATACGGATACCTCACTCATCACCTTCTGCGATAAGTAACTCACGTTCGGATAAGTGATTCCGCGGACCGAACAAGTCTTCACGTTCGAAAGCTCCTCTGCCGAAGCGATTCTTCGAGCCTTCTCGACTGCGTCGGTGACAGAACCCTATGGACGGGTAAGAGTGCGCGTAAGCGGCAAGGCCGACCGAGCCGAGGGATTCCTACGCCTCCGGGATACGGATACCTCACTCATCACCTTCCGTGAAAAGCAACTCTCGCTTGCACAGACAATTCTGTTACCAACGAAAAAGTCCAGATACTCGAAACGAGAGGAAAAGAAGCGCAGCTTTACAACATGGCGAGGGTGTGTTTGGGCCTCAACGGCCGCAGAAAACACACACTACAAGATAATCCGATCCTGCAGGCTCAGATCTTGACGGCTGAAGGGAGCAGCAGCACCCTCGGCGTCGACTACACCTTCGGCGAGGTCCGACCTAGCCTCGGACGCCGACGCGGTCCGAGGATCTCCACTCTGAAGGACGACGTCATCATCTCGCCCAGGCCATCGTCGCTAGGGTCTCCCCCAAGAATCCGGCTCGAGCAAGCGGCTCGGCTGGTCACCCCGAGGCCTCGGCCAGTTGTCCCCCGAAGACATCAGCCCGGCCCGAGGCCTCGACAGATCAACTCCGGCGTCGGTCCCGCTAACGGACGACCCGGCCAGGCTCCGGCCGACCAAGTCTTCTTTTCGAGCCAACTTTGCCTCTGTCCGTGCTGACACCGCTACCCCTGGCTTCGGCTCATCGAAGAGCGGCCGAGGGGTTCCTTTAAATAAGCAAGAGAAGCCTCGGACAGCAAGGCCGACCGAGCCGAGGGACTCCTATGCCTCCGGGATACGGATACCTCACTCGTCACCTTTGCACGAGGCGACTCACGCTTGGTGAAGCGGTTCAGACAACCAACAGGCGAGTCTTAGTGCTTGAAAATGAGGAAAAAGCACGGCTCCGTGCCAAAAATACATACATGTTCAGGCCCCGACAGCCACAATGAACAAAAAGACCGGCATTCAAGGTGCCATTACAAACGGAACCCCGGCAGCAACAGTTCGCCTTCCCCGGCATGGCTGGAGGACCCCTCCTCCGCAGAGCTGGAGGATGGTTTCAACCACCAGAAGCTAGAAGAGGAGGTGGCCAGCCGACCCGTGCGGGAGGTAGAGCCCTAGCTCGCCTCGCTCTCCGCCCCAGCAAGGATGATGAACATCCTTGAAGCTGAGGGTGGGACCAAGAACGCAGCCCGGTTTGCCTCTCCCCATCCAGGGGCTGGTGGTCACCGTCTCGGGTGACCACCGGCGAGGGGATGCAGCCGGGCCGCGTGATGAAAATCCTTGAAGCCGAACGATGGCTGAAAGGTACTAATTCCCACGGAGTTGCGTTCCTCCAACGACAAGGCGGAAGGACTGCGGGCATCCCCCATCCGGGGGCTCGGAAGGTGGAAAGACACGATGCATAAGGGAGCGCGAAGACATGGTCGCCTTTCAAGGGGGTCACCCTCCTTTTAAAGGCGGCTCTCCCTACTTGTGTCCCCAGCCGTCGTGGGCTGAGTCTTCTCCAACACGCTCCAAGGTCCTCCCCCTACGGCGCGGGGGCTGGGTCCCACACGTCATGCAAGCTGGCCCAAAGCAGAAGAAGCCAAACCGCCAGGCGCGGTGCATGCAACCGCCCAGCGGTTACGAGCATTCCTCCGCTTTTCGCCTAGACCAGCGGGCGAAAGGGCGGGCAGCCATGCAGGCGGCATGCAACCGCGCCAAGTGGGCGCGCCCCTCCGACTTCCAATGCACCTAGCATGGGGGCCCACGCCCACGCGTCACGCAACCGGCGCGCCGGTCGCTACATGCAAGCAACTGCACCGCCACTCGCGCCACCACCGCGCCTCCTCGATTGCGGAATCAGTACCACGACTCGAGGCGACCCAGCGCGTGACCCAGCAGCGCCAGCCTGGTGCGACGGTCAATGCGGCCAAAAATGGGCCGGCAGTAATGGCGGTGGCAGGCGAACGGGAACTGCGGTCACGTCGTCAGCCAGGCTTACGTCCCATCCTGGGGCAGTGAGAGAACCCTCTCTCACGGCGTGAAGACGGCGCGCCCGTGTTCCGTCCCTCGAACGGCTCGCGCGCGCGCAACGGCCGCCCCGCGAACCACTCGCCCTATCGCATTAACTCTGTGGCGGGACAAGCGGCGCCTCTGGCAGGGGAAGCGAGCGACGCTTCGCCTCCGCCATAATGACCGCGTCAAAAAAGGTACGCCGCGTCATTCGATTTTGTATCCTTTTCCTTCTCCTATTTCTCTCTCTTAAAACAGGGACCGGGAAAAGGGGATACCCCGAAAAGGATCCTTCTCCGTGAAGGAAACAGGCTCCGAGCCTCCCTACTGATCAGAGGTTCGAAGGCTGGCCCCTCGGAGGGGTTTAACAGCCGCCTCAGAGCGCGTGGGCTCCACACCCACTACTGGTCAAAGGTTCGAAGGCCGGCCCCTCGAAAGGGTTCAACGGCCGCCTCAGGCCACTCAGGCTCCGCGCCCACTACTGATCAGGGGTTCGAAGGCTGGCCCTCGAAGGGTTCACAGCCGCCTCAGACACAGAGCGAGGGATGACCATGGGTACGTTCGATACATAACCAAGGCTCGGGCTGCGCTCCCGAGGTACCCTAGGACATTTCTGAGACCAGCGGGAACGATCTTGTAACGGAATCCCATCAGAGGGAGGCATCGAGCCCTCGGACCCTGTCGACAGGGGACCGGGTCCGGTAGATCACCCACAGGTACTTTTGGGCGCGCCTCTGGGCCTCTAGCCGACCCCTAACAAATGGGACACGGACGTCCGCATGGATTACCCGCCAGCAGCTCACCGGAGACACCATGTTCGGCGCCCTCCGAGGGCAACATGGCGCTTTCCCCCCTCCTCCTTGCGAAAAGGCGACGCAGGGGCGTATGTAAAAAAGTCGAGTCTGTCCCTGTCGGGGACCATAATTAGGGGTACCCTCAAGGCTCCTAATTCTCAGCTGGTAACCCCCATCAGCACAAAGCTGCAAAGGTCTGATGGGTGCGAACAAGTAAGGGATCGGTCCATTCGAGGGACTCGATCACGCCTCACCCGAGCCTAGCCTCGGACAAGGGCAGCCGACCCCGAAGGATCTCCTTCTCGCCCGAGGCCTCCCTCCAGCAACGAACATACTTCCGGTGTGCCTGAGGCCCTGTCTTTGCCAAAAATCAACCCTGACCAAATCGCCGCACCGACCGACCAAATTGCAGGAGCATTTAATGCAAAGGTGGCTTGACACCTTTATCCTGACGCGCGCCCTTCAGTCGACAGAGCCGAAGTGACTGCAGTCACTTCGCTGCTCCACTGACCAACCTGACAGAAGGACAGCGCCGCCTGCACCGCTCCGACTGCTGTGCCGCTCGACAGAGTGAGGCTGACAGGCAGTCAGGCCCGACCTCAGGCACCATAGGAAGCTCCGCTCCTCTCGACCCAGGGCTCGGACTCGGGCTCAGCCCCGGAAGACGGCGAACTCCGCTCCGCCCGACCCAGGGCTCGGACTCGGGCTCAGCCTCGGAAGACGGCGAACTCCGCTCCGCCCGACCTAGGGCTCGGACTCGGGCTCAGCCCCGGAAGACGATGAACTCCGCTCCGCCCAACCCAGGGCTCGGACTCGGGCTCAACCCCAGAAGACGGTGAACTCCGCTCCGCCCGACCCAGGGCTCGGACTCGGGCTCAGCCCCAGAAGACGACGAACTCTGCTTCACCCGACCCGGGGCTCGGACTCAGCCCTGGCCTCAGCCGACGGTCTCCGCCTCGCCCGACCCAGGGGCTCGGACTCGACCACGGCCACGGAAGACAAACTCGACCTTGACCTCGGAGGAGCCTCCACATCACCCAACCTAGGGCGCGGACCGACCACGTCGACAGGAGGCACCATCATTACCCTACCCCAAGCTAACTCAGGCTACGGGGAACAAGACCGGTGTCCCATCTGGCTCGCTCCGCCAGATAGGCAATGATGGCGCCCCGCACGCTCTATGACGACGGCGGCTCTCAGCCCCCTTACGGAAGCAAGAGGACGTCAGCAAGGACTCGACAGCCCCGACAGCTGTCCTTCCGCCAGGCTCCAGCGCTCCTCCGACGGCCACGACACCACACGAACCGGGTGCCAAAACCTCTCCGGCTGCCATGATGGCATGTACTTAGGGCGCTAGCTCTCCTCCGCTAGACACGTAGCACTCTACTACACCCCCCATTGTACACCTGGATCCTCTCCTTACGCCTATAAAAGGAAGGACCAGGGCCCTCTTACAGAGGGTTGGCCGCGCGGGGACGAGGACGGGACAGGCGCTCGCGTGAGGCCGCTCGCTCCCTCTCCTGCGTGGACGCTTGTAATCCCCTACTGCAAGCGCACCCGACCTAGGCGCAGGACGAACACGAAGGCCGCGGGATTTCCACCTCTCACGCCTGTCTCCGGCCACCTTTCTCCCCCCTTCGCGCTCGGCCTCGCGCCGACCCATCTGGGCTGGGGCACACGGCGACATTTCACTCGTCGACCCAGGGACCCCCCCGGTCTCGAAACGCCGACAGTTGGCGCGCCAGGTAGGGGCCTGCTGCGTGTTGACGAACAGCTTCCCGTCAAGCTCCAGATGGGTAGTCTCCAGCAACCTCTCCGGCCCGGGACGGTGCTCCGTTTCGGGAGTTTTGAGTTCATGTCCTCGACGGCAGCTACGACATGATACTCCTTCCCCCGCCGTGCGACAGCGACAATGGCGGCCGACAGCCCGCCCGCCGGCGGCGGAATCAACGACGTCTTCCCCGCGTGGTGGAAGAACAACATTCGAGCTCACCCCGTTCTCTCCCCCGCCGACGGAGGAGGAGGCGGGGCAACCAAGGCCAAGCAGGAGGCAGCGCCTCTTCGGCTGTCGAGCGAGTCGACGGCGCCAGCGCCCCAACGAGGGGCGCGTCGGGCATCGACCTCGCGTTTGAGACGAAGACGAGTGCCGTCTCCCTGCAACACGCCGATTCTGAGCAAACGGACGACGCCAGCACGCTCGCGAAAGGCTTGCTGGATGTCACCCTCGTACCTGAGACGACGGAGTAGTCAGTCCCCGACGTGACTTCATCACCGCCCGTCGACCAAGAGGTACCGACCGATTCCCATCTCACGCCCTTTGGATTCAGCCTCGACCCGCCAAGCGGCTTCGCTTCGGCGGACGCTCTCGTAGAGGCGAGTCCAAACCCTCTGGGGTATCGTATGCGGTCACCCTAGGACCGGCTGACTGTCACACCCGATTTTTTGAAGGCAAACCGAATGCGAACCATGTACGTGCCAGGATCAGTTATTCACGTACACAGCAGTTACATAATATGGACATCATCACACAGTGCTCAAAATAGTATTAATAAGGGAAATAGTCGATTACATCATACGTCTGAGACGTCCATATAGTTCTTACAATAAATCAAAGTGCGGAAAAGAAACGTAGATAACGCGGCCTTCACAGGCAGCCAACTGGGGGTTGCCGCTAACCCACACCTAGAACTCGTCGTAATCTTGGAACTCCTGGAAGTCTCCTTCCACAGCTTCATCTTCTCCTGAGCAGTGGTTGCAATGCTGACAACCTGGGGGGGGTTTGGTGTGTAGAGCAAGGGTGAGTACACATCAACATACTCAGCAAGTATCCTGTTTGGCTGTAGTGGACTAGCTGTATGTGGGGATAAGTCAAGCAGTTGCTTTTAGTTGGTCAGATTATTACTTACTGGTAGAAAGCCAAGTTTTAGCATTAACCCAAGTTATTAACCCAAACGTACTCCTTTCCAAACGGAAAGAGTACCACTTACCAGCACCATAATCATAACCAAAACCATCAATCTCATAACCACCTGTACCAAAATATCTCTGATCAAGTATCACTAATCATTGGAGCTCCCTTGGCCGCTCATAACCGTGAGCACGGCTGAGATATCAGTTTTTCAAACACTCTGCAAAGGTTGTGCACTTTACCCACAAGCCGTGATTCCCATTCTGCCCGAAGAGAGCTACTCCCCATTGACCACTACCTAGGTGGCCTAGCAGGGCATCACTACGTAGCCTTTACAAAGATTCCCCGGGGTTGTAGCCACCCGTTAGGTTTCCTAAATGTACCGCACTCCTCCCCAAGGGACAAATCAACCTTGGCAGAGCGAGCCGCATACACCGAGCCCCATTGACGGCACGACGGCTAAGTGAACTACACCCCGGATCCTCTAATTATTCAGCTAAGGGCACCCCATTCCACCCTCATGGTTGCACTGTTTTCCCGGGCGGTCATCCATAGAACAGGTCCTTACGGAGAGGCACTCGAGAAACCGCTCGAGCCCCCTTGAAGGTCACAAGTACAACATCATCATAAGAGAAGGGAAAACAGTGTATCATAGATAATCTCATCATGTTCATTGATTAGAGTTGAGCAATAGCATAAAGCTAAACAGTAATAATCCAACCCAGATAGGTAAACAAGGACATGGATAACAAAAGCTAGTCAATCCTTAGGCATAAATGTGTAAAGCGGGAGGTGAATTAAATAATGAATAGGACATAGATAGGTCAAAGGACACTTGCCTCCACCAAACGACTGCTGCTCAGGGGCTTCTCCTGCGGGTTCCTCGGGCTCTTCAACTGGATCGTTCTCTATGCGAGCGCAAACATACATACATCCACATATTTAATACAAAAGAACAGTACACCATACAATAGAATGCAATAAGTAAACAGACGTTCTACGCAGGCTCGCGAGTACGGTTAAGAGAGAAAGAGGAAAAGACAGTCGAGAAACGATAACGTTACATGATTATAAATTTAGCCACTCGCTTAATGGAAGGAATTTAAGGTAGACACTATGTTTAGCATAAAGTAAAGTCATGTTTCATGTCTAATTATTATAAGCAGGTGGAGATAAATAAAAGGATGGTCGCGCGGCGAGACGCGCGACAAAGCTCTCTAAAACAAATTAAGAAGTTAACGAATCGTCGCGCGACCGAGCACGCAACGAGACACTTCGCCTTAGTTACGAGGAGACGTTAAGCGTCGCGCGACGAAGCGCACGACGGCATACGTCGACTAAACTGAGTCCAAAGTGGAACGTCGCGTGAATACACACGCGGCGCTACACCTTAAACGACCTGAAACAAAAATGGATCGTCGCGCGACGAAGCGCACGACGCAACACAAGATAGAATCTGAATTTAGACAAATCCGTCGCGCGGCGAAGCGCGCGACGCAACACGCTAATTAACGAATAATCATCGCGAACGCGGGCGAGCGAAAATACGGTCGGGCGAGGCCGGGACGGGGAAACGAGCGGGCGAGCTGGGGCCAGGGCGGTTGAACCGGCCAGGGGGGCGGTTGAACCGGCCGGGGCCGAGCGGGCGAGCCGAGGGCGAGCCGGGGCGCCGCCGCGGGGAGGGGCCGAGCGGGCGAGCCGAGGGGGCGAGCCGGGGCGGGGCACCACCGCGCCGAGGGGCGGGCAGGGGGCGGGCGGGATCGCCGCCGGGGAGGGAGGGGGAGGGGAGCCGCGCCGCCGCGCCGAGGGCCGAGCGGCCGAGCGCCGCCGGGGAGGGGCAGGGTCGGGGGGCCGAGCGGGGGGGGGGGGGGCACCACGGCGCCGAGGGGCGGGCAGGGGGCCGCGCGGGGCCGGGCGGGGGGCGGGCGGGATCGCCGCCGCGCCGGGAGGGGCGGGGACGCCGCGCGGGCGGGCAGGGGGGCGGGAGCCGCCGCGCGGGCCGGGGTGGGGGAAAGCGCTGCCGACGAGGGGCGGGGACGGGGTCGGGCGCCGCCGCGCCGGGAGGGGCGGGGACGGGGACGGGCGCCGCCGCGCCGAGCAGGGGCGGGGACGGGCGCCGCCGCCGCGGGCGGGGGAGGGCGGGCGCCGCCACCGCGCGCGAGGGGAGGGCGGGCGCCGCCGTGCGGGGCCGGGCAGGGGCGGGGGGCGCCGTGCCGCCGGCGAGCAGGGGCGGGCAGGGGCGCGCGCGAGCAGGGGAGAGGGAGGGCGCGCGTGGGGAAGAAGAGGAGGGGGAGGGAGAGAGAGAAGAGAAGGGGAGGGGAGCTCACCTCGGGGTCCAAGATCCGGTGATCGCCGTCTCCAAATCCTAGGGCACCACGGGGAGAGAGAGGTGGAAGAGGGAGAGGAGAGGTTGTTGCGCGGGAGATCCAAATGAGAGAGAGAGAGAGGGGAGGGGGCGCATGGGGGGGGGGGTTTGGGCGCCGGGGGCGCGCAGGCCGAGGCGGGCCGGGCCGGCTGGGCTGGGCTAGGTTGGGCCGGGCCACCTCGCGGATCGAAAACCCACGACGAGCGCGACCACTAAACGGAATTAAATCGCGAACCGAAATCCGGAACGGAACGAGACGAACATTCAACATCAGACAAAGAAATGTGCTTCGGCATGATGCAACACCCATGACACTTAGGTTTTGGTTTATACATAACACGGACACCTGTCGCTATACTGGTTTGAAATTGGGAAGAAGGGGCAAATGGGGAAAGAGAAAAGAGAGTAACGCCCGAATTTGGTGAGAGAAAAGAAGAAAAAATTCTACCCCCAAATTCAGGGCGTTACAAACCTATCCCCCTTAAAAGAATCTCGCCCTCGAGATTCAGGGTTGGCTAGCAAAGAGCTCAGGGTACTTAGCCATCAGATCATCTTCACGCTCCCAGATTGCTTCTTCCTCAGAGTGATGATTCCATTTGACTTTGCACATTCTGATGGTCTTCCTTCGGGTGACTCTGTCTGCAATCTCAAGGATCTGCACTGGCTTCTCAACGTAGGTCAAGTCCTCCTGGACTTCAAGACCTTCCACTGGCAACTACTCTTCTGGCACACGCAAGCACTTCTTCAACTGAGACACATGAAAGACATCATGCACAGCAGACAAATTCTCGGGCAAACTGAGCTGATAGGCCACTTCTCCTCGTCTTGCAAGAATCTGATACGGACCAATGTAGCGGGGTGCTAGCTTGCCTTTCACTCCGAATCTTCTGACTCCTCTGATCGGTGACACTTTCAGATAGACAAAGTCTCCGACTTCGAAACTCAGCTCTCTTCTTCTTGTGTCTGCATAGCTTCGCTGCCTCGATTGCGCTATCTTCAGATTCTCTCGAACCATCTTGATGTTCTCTTCGGCTTCAAGCAAAATGTCTGGCCCAAATACTTGTTTCTCTCCAGGCTGATCCCATTGCAACGGAGTTCTACAACTCCTTCCATAAAGCGCCTGAAACGGTGACATCTTCAAACTGGCCTGATAACTGTTGTTATAGGAAAACTCTGCATAAGGCAATCTCTTATCCCATCCGGACTGATCTTGCAACGCACAGGCTCTCAACATGTCTTCAAGAATTTGATTGGTCCTTTCGGTCTGGCCATCTGTCTGCGGATGATAAGCTGAACTGAAATTCAGATGCGTGCCCAAAGCTTCATGCAACTGCTGCCAGAAATGAGAGGTGAACTGCGTTCCTCTGTCTGACACTATCTTCTTTGGCACACCATGAAGACAAACGATCCGAGACATATACAATTCTGCCAATACTGCACTGCTGTAGTTGGTCTTGACAGGTATGAAGTGGGCTGACTTGGTCAAACGGTCCACTACTACCCAAATGGAATCGTAGCCGGCTCGAGTGCGAGGCAATCCGACTATGAAATCCATACCAATTTCATCCCATTTCCACTGAGGGATCTGCAACGGTTGCAACAATCCAGCAGGTTTCTGGTGCTCTGCCTTAATTCTTCGGCAACTATTGCACTTAGCCACATGCTCTGCGATTTCCCTCTTCATTCCGTACCACCAGAATTTCTTCTTCAGATCCTGATACATCTTCTCACTGCCAGGGTGAATCGAATAAGCTGTCTCATGAGCTTCCTTAAGAATCAACTCCCGAATAGACTGGACATTGGGAACACACAAGCGGTCTTTAAACCATATCACGCCTTCTGCATCTTCTCGAAAATCTTTGTTTCTGCCATCTAGAATCAGTCGCCGAATCTCACTGATCTTTTCATCATTCTTCTGCGCTTCTTTGATTTCGCGCTCCAAGGTAGGTTCCAACTCAACTGTGACTCCTCGCGAATTGTTCAGAAATCCGAGACTCAACTTGTCGAACTCCTTGGCCAACTCATAAGGCATCGGACGAGCGACCATCAGATTGACTTGACTCTTTCTGCTCAAAGCATCTGCCACTACGTTTGCTTTGCCTGGATGGTAATGAATCTCCAACTCATAGTCTTTGATCAACTCTAACCATCTTCGTTGCCTCATGTTCAACTCTGTCTGAGTGAATATGTACTTCAGACTCTTGTGGTCCGTGTAAACATCGCATTTCTGTCCATACAGATAGTGCCTCCATGACTTCAGTGCGTGAACCACTGCTGCCAACTCTAGATCATGGATTGGGTAATTCTTCTCATGAACCTTCAGCTGTCGGGACGAGTAAGCCACAACTCTTCCCTCTTGCATCAACACACATCCCAAACCTGTGTAACAAGCATCGCAATACACCGAGAAGGGCTTGTGCACATCAGGCAAGACTAAGACAGGCGCTGTAGTCAACTTCTCTTTCAGCGCTTCAAAGGCCTCTTGGCATTTCTGGGTCCACTTGAACTCAACTTTGTTGCCTAGCAACGCTGTCATTGGTTTCGCAATCTTCGAAAACCCTTCAATGAATCGCCGATAATACCCGGCCATTCCAATGAAGCTCTTGATTCCTCGAGCATCCGTTGGCGCTTTCCAGTTCAAAATGTCTGCCACTTTCTTCGGATCCACAGCCAATCCTTCTTTGTTGATTATGTGACCCAAGAACAGGACTTCACTGATCCAGAACTCACACTTGCTCAACTTTGCATACAGCTGGTGCTCTCGCAATCTTTGCAATACCATCCTCAAATGTTCTGCGTGCTCTTCTTCGCTTTGAGAATAAACCAGAATGTCATCAATGAATACCACCACAAACTTATCAAGATAATCCATGAATACACTGTTCATCAAGTTCATAAAGAACGCTGGCGCATTGGTCAAACCAAAAGACATCACTGTGAACTCGTACAAACCATACTTGGAAATGAATGCCGTCTTCGGAATGTCCGAAGGTCGGATCCTGAGCTGATGATAACCTGACCTCAGATCAATCTTGGAGAACACACTGGCTCCTCTCAACTGGTCAAACAAATCTTCTATTCTGGGCAAAGGATACTTGTTTTTGATCGTGACCTCATTCAAAGCTCGGTAATCGATACACATCCTCTTGGTGCCATCTTTCTTTTCCACGAATAAGACAGGGGCGGCCCAAGGCGAGGTGCTTGGCCGAATGTAACCTTTCTCTGACAGCTCATCAATCTGCTTCTTAAGCTCAACCAACTCTAGTCCAGATATTCTGTAAGCTCTCTTAAAGATGGGGGCGGTTCCAGGAAGAAGCTCTATGGCAAACTCAACTTTCCGCTCTGGTGGCATACCCGGTAAGTCCTTTGGAAACACATCTGGGAACTCGGACACAACCTTGATACTCTCGATTGGGTCTGCTTCACTGCTATCAACAGCTAGCTGATAACAACTTCCTTTCTTCGGCTCAGGTGGGACTAACTCGGTCACCACTTCCTCTCCTAGTGGAGACACCAACTTGACTGTCCTTTTATCACAGCTGATAACTGCCTGATACTTATCTAGCCAATTCATCCCTAGGATGACATCTATTCCCTGAGTACCCATTACTATAAGGTTGGCGGGAAACGCTATCCCCCTTATTTCCACACTTATATTCAAACAAATGCTATCGGCTCGAATTCTACCACCGGCTGAGTCAATTTGAATGGCTGTTGACATGGTAGTAATTGGAAGATTATGTGCTTCTACCCATGATGCAGTAATGAAAGAATGCGTTGCTCCAGTATCAAATAACACTTCTGCAATATGGGAGACGACTGGGAACATACCTACTATCATGCCGGGGGTCTCCTGAACTGCTTCAGCTTCCAAGTGATTCAGTCTTCCATGATTATAGCGCGGCTGAGGGCGATTGCCTACTCCAGGCTGAGGCACATTCTGCTTTGCTGGGGCATTGGGGCCTGACTGTTGCTGGGCTGCCTTCTTCGGACATTGCATCACCCAGTGGCCTTGCTCTCCACAGTGGAAACATGCCCTGTTTCCAACCTGAGCTGGTGCTGCCTGATTGCTCTGCTGGTTTGCTGGGGCAGGAAGACGAGGTGCTTGCTGATTCTGCCTTTGAAACTGACCTCCTAACTGATTGCTCTAACGGTTCTGGTACTGATTCTGAGGGTACTGCCTTTGAAACTGCTGATGCTGTTGAGGCGGACGCTGATTCTGCCTGAACTGCTGAGGTTGATTGCCTGAAAAGCGAGGGCGACTGCTGCTTCCAGACTGCGGTCCACTGATCTTGCGCTTACGATCCTCCATCTCCTTACGCTTTCTCTCTGTCATGATTGCTCTGTCAATCAGGTGCTGGAATGTCGGGAAGGTGTGATTCATCAGCTGATACTGCAGAGGGTCAACCAAGCCTCTCAGAAAACGGTACTGTCGCTTGGCGTCGGTGTTGACATCTTCAGGAGCATAGCGAGACAATTGCAGAAACCTGTCTCGGTACTCACTGACAGACAATGGCCCTTGCTTGAGGGCCAGGAACTCCTCCTTCTTCACTGTCATCAGACCTGCAGGGACATGGTACTGACGAAAGCTACCTCTGAATTCTTCCCAGGTGATGGTGTCAGGGTGGGCATGGGTGGCGAGGTAAGACTCCCACCATGATTGGGCTGCTCCTCTCAACAGACGGGGACCATACAGAACTTTCTCCCTGTCATCGCACTGAGCGGTATGCAACTCCCGCTCCACAGTGCGCAGCCAATCTTCAGCATCCATGGGGTCAGAAGAGTGAGCAAACGTTGGTGGATGACCTCTCATGAATTCAGCACGCTTGTCTCTGGGCATCTGAGGCATCTGAGGCTGAGGTGGGGCCTGCTGCTGCTGCTGCTGCTGCTGAATGGCGGCCAAAGTCTGATCGATTGCTTGAACTGCCTGAGTCTGCATCAGAAACATCTGCTCGATCGACATCGGGGGCGGGGGCGGCAGGTGCTGCTGCTGGGGCACCTCCTCCTGTTGACCGGCTTGCTCCTGCTGAGCACGCCTTCCTCCTCTGCGCCTGTTCTCTGACATCTGCAGAATGCAACCACACATCAGAACTGATCTTGCAGATCTTGCAGCATAAGAAAAGAGAATAGAATTCTTCAACAGCACTGAGCAGGTGAGCATCTTCACTGATCTCCAACACAGACCACACAGCTTCTCAGATGAAGAGGAAAGGAGAATAATGGGTTTCCCAACTATATAACTAACTTTATTAACATAGTATGTAAACCAAAATGCAGGGGATACCCACATCCTGGTGACAATCATTACAAAGATCCAAACCAAACATAGTTCATCATGACAAACATCAATGCACAGGATATAGCAAACTACCCTGTCTAACTAAGACTAACTAAGACCGAGACTAACGCTAAGACTGAAGCTTCTATGTATATATATTTCGTATTAATTACAAGATCCAACTCTAACGATCTATGGCTCTAGAGTTATCTTGGTCTTGCAGTCGGGATTGCCATAAGACTGGTGTTCACGCTGAGGTGAGCGGTACGGGTGCTGAGTCCCAACGGGGGCGGGGGAACCACCATCCAAGTGACGACGTTCCGCGCGCTCAGCCCGCAACAGGGCAATCTCAGCACGAGCCCTACTCAGCTCGTCTAATGCATGGTCCAGCTCCGTGTTTAGCACGGCGGCTAGGTTGACTGTGCTGCTCAACCTAGGATTGCCCTCACCGACAGGTGAGACAATCACGCCTCCTGTGCTGCCAGATGGACGGCGGGGGTAATACTTCAGGTCAAGACCGTCAGCTGCCCCACCGAAAACCGAGCAGTAGTGCGAAAGCGCACGCCGTGCAGCATCTTGCATGGCTGCCTCAGCTGAGTCCCGTTCAGAGATAGAATAGTGCTCTGAACAGGCCTCCGCACCCTGGAGACTGTTCTCCGGGCAACGCACCAAGCAAGTTGCCTCCCAGCGGTCCGGGTAGACCCCGCGACTATGCTGGTAGACCACACAGCGATACTCGACAGACCAAGTATGCCGGTCGAATGCCCGACGTAGCAGGGTGTCGAGCGCATCGTGGAAGTGACACCCGCGAGCAGCGTCGCGAGTGATGGGTCGAGCAACCCATCCTTCCGGCTCAGGGTTAGCAGAGAAGTCGGTGTCGTGGCTCGAGCTGTCGTCGCCATCTCCGTCGTCTGGGTCTCCTCCAGCAGCTACTCCAGAAGCTAGGGCGCCCAGTGGTGGTGCAGGGGGCGGCTCCAGAGGAAGCACAGGGGAGCAGCTCCTCACAGACTCTATCTCCTGGTGGAGCGAGAAAGAAGAGCTCTGCTGCTCCTGCTCCTGTCGTCGACGTTCCTGCTCCTCATGCATGCGGTGGTGCAGTCTCTCCAAGTGGCTGGACTGTCCGGCCACTGGACGGCGAAGCGGGCGCTCAGCAAGGCGGGAGGGTAAGAAGGGGATGACGGACTTACGTGCAGTGTGTCTAAGTCGAGCCATCTACAAAAGACATCGCAAGCAAAAGGGTGAGAACAGAATCAATATGACCAGCAAATAATGAATCATAAGTGAATGAAGGATTAGAATAAAACATGTTTTTCAGCAAGGTATAATATATAGTAGAACATAGGTTTGGTCGGTATGACCAACTTTTGAAGGGATGACAAAGTCAAGGCAGAGACAGAGGTCTATAGTCCTTAGAATGACCATTCTACTCTAGGTTAGCGGTCCTACAGTCAGCACGGCTTTGATACCACTTATGTCACACCCGGTTTTTTGAAGGCAAACCGAATGCGAACCATGTACGTGCCAGGATCAGTTATTCACGTACACAGCAGTTACATAATATGGACATCATCACACAGTGCTCAAAATAGTATTAATAAGGGAAATAGTCGATTACATCATACGTCTGAGACGTCCATATAGTTCTTACAATAAATCAAAGTGCGGAAAAGAAACGTAGATAACGCGGCCTTCACAGGCAGCCAACTGGGGGTTGCCGCTAACCCACACCTAGAACTCGTCGTAATCTTGGAACTCCTGGAAGTCTCCTTCCACAGCTTCATCTTCTCCTGAGCAGTGGTTGCAATGCTGACAACCTGGGGGGGGGTTTGGTGTGTAGAGCAAGGGTGAGTACACATCAACATACTCAGCAAGTATCCTGTTTGGCTGTAGTGGACTAGCTGTATGTGGGGATAAGTCAAGCAGTTGCTTTTAGTTGGTCAGATTATTACTTACTGGTAGAAAGCCAAGTTTTAGCATTAACCCAAGTTATTAACCCAAACGTACTCCTTTCCAAACGGAAAGAGTACCACTTACCAGCACCATAATCATAACCAAAACCATCAATCTCATAACCACCTGTACCAAAATATCTCTGATCAAGTATCACTAATCATTGGAGCTCCCTTGGCCGCTCATAACCGTGAGCACGGCTGATATATCAGTTTTTCAAACACTCTGCAGAGGTTGTGCACTTTACCCACAAGCCGTGATTCCCATTCTGCCCGGAGAGAGCTACTCCCCATTGACCACTACCTAGGTGGCCTAGTAGGGCATCACTACGTAGCCTTTACAAAGATTCCCCGGGGTTGTAGCCACCCGTTAGGTTTCCTAAATGTACTGCACTCCTCCCCAAGGGACAAATCAACCTTGGCAGAGCGAGCCGCATACACCGAGCCCCATTGACGGCACGACGGCTAAGTGAACTACACCCCGGATCCTCTAATTATTCAGCTAAGGGCACCCCATTCCACCCTCATGGTTGCACTGTTTTCCCGGGCGGTCATCCATAGAACAGGTCCTTACGGAGAGGCACTCGAGAAACCGCTCGAGCCCCCTTGAAGGTCACAAGTACAACATCATCATAAGAGAAGGGAAAACAGCGTATCATAGATAATCTCATCATGTTCATTGATTAGAGTTGAGCAATAGCATAAAGCTAAACAGTAATAATCCAACCCAGATAGGTAAACAAGGACATGGATAACAAAAGCTAGTCAATCCTTAGGCATAAATGTGTAAAGCGGGAGGTGAATTAAATAATGAATAGGACATAGATAGGTCAAAGGACACTTGCCTCCACCAAACGACTGCTGTTCAGGGGCTTCTCCTGCGGGTTCCTCGGGCTCTTCAACTGGATCGTTCTCTATGCGAGCGCAAACATACATACATCCACATATTTAATACAAAAGAACAGTACACCATACAATAGAATGCAATAAGTAAACAGACGTTCTACGCAGGCTCGCGAGTACGGTTAAGAGAGAAAGAGGAAAAGACAGTCGAGAAACGATAACGTTACATGATTATAAATTTAGCCACTCGCTTAATGGAAGGAATTTAAGGTAGACACTATGTTTAGCATAAAGTAAAGTCATGTTTCATGTCTAATTATTATAAGCAGGTGGAGATAAATAAAAGGATGGTCGCGCGGCGAGACGCGCGATAAAGCTCTCTAAAACAAATTAAGAAGTTAACGAATCATCGCGCGACCGAGCACGCAACGAGACACTTCGCCTTAGTTACGAGGAGACGTTAAGCGTCGCGCGACGAAGCGCACGACGGCATACGTCGACTAAACTGAGTCCAAAGTGGAACGTCGCGTGAATACACACGCGGCGCTACACCTTAAACGACCTGAAACAAAAATGGATCGTCGCGCGACGAAGCGCACGACGCAACACAAGATAGAATCTGAATTTAGACAAATCCGTCGCGCGGCGAAGCGCGCGACGCAACACGCTAATTAACGAATAATCATCGCGAACGCGGGCGAGCGAAAATACGGTCGGGCGAGGCCGGGACGGGGAAACGAGCGGGCGAGCTGGGGCCAGGGCGGTTGAACCGGCCAGGGGGGCGGTTGAACCGGCCGGGGCCGAGCGGGCGAGCCGAGGGCGAGCCGGGGCGCCGCCGCGGGGAGGGGCCGAGCGGGCGAGCCGAGGGGGCGAGCCGGGGCGGGGCACCACCGCGCCGAGGGGCGGGCAGGGGGCGGGCGGGATCGCCGCCGGGGAGGGAGGGGGAGGGGAGCCGCGCCGCCGCGCCGAGGGCCAAGCGGCCGAGCGCCGCCGGGGAGGGGCAGGGTCGGGGGGCCGAGCGGGGGGGGGCCGGGGCACCACCGCGCCGAGGGGCGGGCAGGGGGCCGCGCGGGGCCGGGCGGGGGGCGGGCGGGATCGCCGCCGCGCCGGGAGGGGCGGGGACGCCGCGCGGGCGGGCAGGGGGGCGGGAGCCGCCGCGCGGGCCGGGGTGGGGGAAAGCGCCGCCGACGAGGGGCAGGGACGGGGTCGGGCGCCGCCGCGCCGGGAGGGGCGGGGACGGGGACGGGCGCCGCCGCGGGCGGGGGAGGGCGGGCGCCGCCACCGCGCGCGAGGGGGAGGGGCGGGCGAGCGCCGCCGCGGCCGGGGGAGGGCGGGCGCCGCCGCGCGGGGCCGGGCAGGGGCGGGGGGCGCCGCGCCGCCGGCGAGCAGGGGCGGGCAGGGGCGCGCGCGAGCAGGGGAGAGGGAGGGCGCGCGTGGGGAAGAAGAGGAGGGGGAGGGAGAGAGAGAAGAGAAGGGGAGGGGAGCTCACCTCGGGGTCCAAGATCCGGTGATCGCCGTCTCCAAATCCTAGGGCACCACGGGGAGAGAGAGGTGGAAGAGGGAGAGGAGAGGTTGTTGCGCGGGAGATCCAAATGAGAGAGAGAGAGAGGGGAGGGGGGCGCATGGGGGGGGGGGGTTTGGGCGCCGGGGGCGCGCAGGCCGAGGCGGGCCGGGCCGGCTGGGCTGGGCTAGGTTGGGCCGGGCCACCTCGCGGATCGAAAACCCACGACGAGCGCGACCACTAAACGGAATTAAATCGCGAACCGAAATCCGGAACGGAACGAGACGAACATTCAACATCAGACAAAGAAATGTGCTTCGGCATAATGCAACACCCATGACACTTAGGTTTTGGTTTATACATAACACGGACACCTGTCGCTATACTGGTTTGAAATTGGGAAGAAGGGGCAAACGGGGAAAGAGAAAAGAGAGTAACGCCCGAATTTGGTGAGAGAAAAGAAGAAAAAATTCTACCCCCAAATTCAGGGCGTTACACTGACGGACGTCTCGACCTACGGGCCCTCGGGGTCCGAGGAAGATGACGAGCCCGATGTCTGTTAGGATTTCTCCGGACTTGGCGACCCTAGTGCCATGCGGGACTTCATGACCGCATGCGACTACTGCCTTTCCGACTGTTCCGATGGTAGCCGCAGCCTCGGCGACGAGGACTGCGGCCCAAGCCGCGAATGTTTCCACGTCGATCTAGGGGGTCCCTCTGAAGGCAACCATCTCGGTATGCCGGAGGACGGTGATCTCCCTAGGCCAGTGCCTCGCGTTGACATCCTACGGGAGCTAGCTGTGGTCCCCGTTCAGGCGGGGGGCCATGACCCACAGCTCGAGCAAATCCGCGGGGTGTAGGCCAGGCTCGACGAGGGAGCAGGAGCGCTTGAGCCAATCCACCGGGACGTCGGGCAGGAATGGGCAGGCCAACCTCCGGCCGGAGAAATGCGTCATCTACCCCAGGGCTTCCAGCACCGCATCGCCGACGATGCCAGGATGAGGCCGCCACCCGCTTCCAGTGGGGTCGGCCAGAACCTGGCTGCAGCAGCAGTGCTTCTCCGTACGATGCCGGAGCCATCAACCACCGAGGGGCGGCGAATCCAGAGAGAGCTCAAGAATCTCCTAGAAGGCGCCGCGGTCCGACGGGCCGAGAGCTCCGCCTTCCGAAGGCAGGGGTACCCCTCGGAACATCATGTCGCGACTTCCCGATTCATGCGGGAAGCCTCTGTCCACACCGGGCGCACGTGCAACAAAGCGCATGCGGCCCTGGGTCGCCTCGGCAACAAGCACCATCACCGCGACCGTCGGGCCCACCTCGACGAGAGGGTGCGCCGAGGCTACCACCCCATGCGTGGAGGACGCTACGACAGCGGGGAGGATCGGAGTCTCTCGCCCGAACCACCTGGTCTGCAGGCCTTCAGCCGGGCCATACGACGGGCGCCGTTCCCGACCCGGTTCCGACCCCGACTACTATCACAAAGTACTCGGGGGAGACGAGACCGGAGCTGTGGCTCGCGGACTACCGGCTGGCCTGCCAACTGGGTGGAACGAACGATGACAACCTCATCATCCGCAACCTCCCCCTGTTCCTCTCCGACACCGTTCGCGCCTGGCTGGAGCACCTGCCTCCGGGGCAGATCTCCAACTGGGACGACCTGGTCCAAGCCTTCGCCGGCAATTTCCAGGGCACGTACGTACGCCCTGGAAACTCCTGGGACCTCCGAAGCTGCCGACAGCAGCCGGGAGAGTCTCTCCGGGACTACATCCAGCGATTCTCGAAGCAGCGCATCGAGCTGCCCAACATCACCGATTCATATGTCATCGGCACGTTCCTCGCCGGCACCACCTGCCGTGACCTAGTGAGCAAGCTGGGTCGCAAGACCCCACCAGGGCGAGTGAGCTGATGGACATCGCCACCAAGTTCGCCTCTGGCCAGGAGGCAGTTGAGGCTATCTTCCGGAAGGACAAGCAGCCCCAGGGCCGCCCACCGGAAGATTCCCCTGAGGCGTCAACTCAGCGCGGCGCCAAGAAGAAGGGCAAGAAGAAGTCGCAAGCGAAACGCGACGCCACCGACGCGGACCTTGTCGCCGCCGCCGAGTACAAGAACCCTCGGAAACCCTCCGGAGGTGCCAACCTCTTCGACAAGATGCTCAAGGAGCCGTGCCCCTATCATCAGGGGCCCGTCAAGCACACCCTTGAGGAGTGCGCCATGCTTCGGCGCCACTTCCACAGGGTCGGGCCACCCGCGGAGGGTGGCAGGGCTCGCGACAACGACAAGAAGGAAGATCACCAGGCAGGAGAGTTCCCTGAGGTCCGTGACTGCTTCATGATCTACGGTGGGCAAGCGGCGAACGCCTCGGCTCGGCACCGCAAGCAAGAGCGTCGGGAGGTCTGTTCGGTGAAGGTGGCGGCGCTAGTCTACCTAGACTGGTCCGACAAGCCCATCACCTTCGACCGAGCCGACCACCCCGACCACGTACCGAGCCCGGGGAAATACCCGCTTGTTGTCGACCCCGTCATCGGCGACGTCAGGCTCACCAAGGTCCTCATGGACGGAGGCAGCAGCCTCAACATCATCTACGCCGAGACCCTCGGGCTCCTGCGTGTCGATCTGTCCTCGGTCCGGGCAGGCGCTGCGCCTTTCCACGGGATCATCCCCGGGAAGCGCGTCCAGCCCCTCGGACAACTCGACCTTCCCGTCTGCTTCGGAACGCCCTCCAACTTCCGAAGGGAGACCCTCACGTTCGAGGTGGTCGGGTTCCGAGGAACCTACCACGCGGTACTGGGGAGGCCATGCTACGCGAAGTTCATGGCCGTCCCCAACTACACCTACCTGAAGCTCAAGATGCCGGGCCCCAACGGGGTCATCACCGTCGGCCCCACGTACAAACACGCGTTCAAATGCGACGTGGAGTGCGTGGAGTACGCCGAGGCCCTCGCCGAGTCCGAGGCCCTCATCGCCAACCTAGAGAGCCTCTCTAAGGAGGTGCCAGACGTGAAGCGTCACGCCGGCAACTTCGAGCCAGCGGAGACAGTTAAGTCCGTCCCCCTCGACCCCAGCAGCGACGCCTCCAAGCAAGTCCGGATCGGCTCCGAACTCGATCCCAAATAGGAAGCAGTGCTCGTCGACTTTCTCCACGCGAACACCGATGTCTTCGCGTGGAGTCCCTTGGACATGCCCGACATACCGAGGGATGTCGCCGAGCACTCGCTGGACATCCGAGCCGGAGCCCGACCCGTCAAGCAGCCTCTGCGCCGATTCGACGAAGAGAAGCGCAGAGCCATAGGCGAGGAGATCCACAAGCTAATGGCGGCAGGGTTCATCAAAGAGGTATTCCATCCCGAATGGCTTGCCAACCCTGTGCTTGTGAGAAAGAAAGGAGGGAAATGGCGGATGTGTGTAGACTACACTGCTCTAAACAAAGCATGTCCGAAGGTTCCCTACCCTCTGCCTCGCATTGATCAAATCGTGGATTCCACTGCTGGGTGCGAAACCCTGTCTTTCCTCGATGCCTACTCAGGGTATCACCAAATCAGGATGAAAGAGTCTGACCAGCTCGCGACTTCTTTCATCACGCCCTTCGGCATGTACTGCTATGTCACCATGCCGTTCGGCTTGAGGAATGCGGGCGCGACGTACCAGCGGTGCATGAACCATGTGTTCGGCGAACACATTGGCCGGACGGTCGAGGCCTACGTCGATGACATCGTAGTCAAGATGAGGAAGGCCTCTGACCTCCTTTCCGACCTTGAAGTGACATTCCGATGTCTCAAGGCGAAAGGCGTGAAGCTTAATCCCGAAAAGTGTGTCTTCGGGGTACCCCGAGGCATGCTCTTGGGGTTCATCGTCTCCGAGCGGGGCATCGAAGCCAACCCGGAGAAGATCGCAGCCATCACCAGCATGGGGCCCATCAAGGACTTGAAGGGCGTACAGAGGGTCATGGGATGTCTCGCGGCTCTAAGCCGCTTCATCTCACGCCTCGGCGAAAGAGCTGTCGGAGAAGCCCTCTTGATCTACGTCGCCGCGACCACTCAGGTGGTTAGCGCCGCGATTGTGGTCGAGAGACGAGAAGAGGGGCATGCATTGCCCGTTCAGAGGCCAGTCTACTTCATCAGCGAGGTATTGTCCGAAACCAAGATCTGCTACCCACAAGTTCAGAAGCTGCTATACGCGGTGATCCTGACACGGCGGAAGCTGCGACACTACTTCGAGTCTCATCCGGTAACTGTGGTGTCATCCTTCCCCCTGGGGGAGATCATCCAGTGCTGAGAGGCCTCGGGTAGAATCGCAAAGTGGGCGGTGGAAATCATGGGCGAAGCAATCTCGTTCGCCCCTCGGAAGGCCATCAAGTCCCAGGTCCTGGCGGACTTCGTGGCTAAATGGGTCGATACCCAGCTCCCAACAGCTCCGATCCAGCCGGAGCTCTGGACCATCTTCTTCGACAGGTCGCTGATGAAGACGGGAGTCGGCGTAGGCCTACTCTTCATCTCGCCCCTCGGGAAGCACCTACGCTACGTGCTATGCCTCCATTTCCCGGCATCCAACAATGTGGCTGAGTATGAGGCTCTGGTCAACGGGTTGTGAATCGCCATCGAGCTAGGGGTCCAACGCCTCGACGCTCGCGGCGACTCACAGCTCGTCATCGACCAAGTCATGAAGAACTCCCACTACCGCGACCCGAAGATGGAGGCCTACTGCGATGAGGTTCGATGCCTGGAAGACAAATTCTACGGGCTCGAGCTCAACCACATCGCCCGGCGCTACAACGAGACTGCGGACGAGCTGGCTAAAATAGCCTCGGGGCGAACAACGGTTCCCCGGACGTCTACTCCCGAGACCTGCATCAACCCTCCGTCAAGATCGACGACACGCCCGAGCCCGAGGCGCCCTCGGCCTAGCCCGAGGTACCCTCGGCTCAGTCCGAGGCATCCTCGGTTTAGCCCGAGGTACCCTCGGTCCCCGAGGGCGAGACACTGCACGTCGAGGAGGAGCGAAGCGGGGTCGCGCCTGATCAAAACTGGCAGACCCCGTACCTGCAATATCTCCACCGAGGAGAGCTCCCCCTCGACCGAGCCGAAGCTCGGCGGTTGGCGCGGCGCGCCAAGTCGTTCGTCTTGCTGGGAGATGGGAAGGAGCTCTACCACCGCAGCCCCTCAGGCGTCCTCCAGCAATGCATCTCCATCGCCGAAGGTCAGAAACTCCTACGAGAGATACACTCGGGGGCTTGCGGCCATCACGCAGCGCCTCGAGCCCTTGTCGGAAACGCTTTCCGGCAAGGATTCTACTGGCCGACGGTGGTGGCCGACGCCACTAGAATTGTCCGCACCTGCGAAGGGTGTCAGTTCTACGCAAAGCAGACCCACCTGCCTGCTTAGGCTCTGCAGACCATACCCATCACCTGGCCTTTTGCCGTGTGGGGTCTGGACCTCGTCGGCCCCTTGCAGAAGGCACCCGGGGGCTACACGCACCTGTTGGTCGCCATCGACAAATTCTCCAAGTGGATCGAGGTCCGACCCCTAAACAGCATTAGGTCCGAGCAGGCGGTGGCGTTCTTCACCAACATCATCCATTGTTTTGGGGTCCCGAACTCCATCATCACTGACAACGGCACCCAGTTCACCGGCAGAAAGTTCCTGGACTTCTGCGAGGATCACCACATCCGGGTGGACTGGGCCGCCGTGGCTCACCCCATGACGAATGGGCAAGTAGAGCGTGCCAACGGCATGATTCTACAAGGACTCAAGCCTCGGATCTACAACGACCTCAACAAGTTCGGCAAGCGATGGATGAAGGAACTCCCCTCGGTGGTCTGGAGCCTGAGGACAATGCCGAGCTAAGCCACGGGCTTCACGCCGTTCTTTCTAGTCTATGGGGCCGAGGCCATCTTGCCCACAGACTTAGAATACGGTTCCCCGAGGACGAGGGCCTATGCTGACCAAAGCAACCAAGCTAATCGAGAAGACTCGCTGGACCAGCTGGAAGAGGCTCGGGACAAGGCCTTACTACACTCGGCGCGGTACCAGCAGTCCCTCCGACGCTACCATGCCCGAGGGGTCCGGTCCCGAGACCTCCAGGTGGGCAACCTGGTGCTTCGGCCGCGACAAGACGCCCGAGGGTGGCACAAGCTCACGCCCCCCTGGGAGGGGCTGTTCGTCATCGCCAAAGTTCTGAAGCCCGGAACGTACAAGCTGGCCAACAGTCAAGGCGAGGTCTACAACAACGCTTGGAACATCCAACAACTACGTCGCTTCTACCCTTAAGATGTTTTCAAGTTGTTCATATACCTCACTCCCACGCAAAGTTTAGTCATCAAGGAAGGGTTGTCTTGCCTCGGCAAAGCCCGACCCTCCCTCGGGGGCTAAAAGGGGGGAACCCCCTCTGCGTCGAATTTTTTCCTCGAAAAAAAATCCTTTCTGCCAGAATGTCTTTCGTGCCTTTCAACTACTTCGAAAGTGGATCCTGAAAACGACGGAGTACACGTAAGCAGCCAAGGCTGACCGAGCCAAGGGACTCCTACGCCTCCGGGATACGGATACCTCACTCATCACCTTCTGCGATAAGTAACTCACGTTCGGATAAGTGATTCCGCGGACCGAACAAGTCTTCACGTTTGAAAGCTCCTCTGTCGAAGCGATTCTTCGAGCCTTCTCGACTGCGTCGGTGACAGAACCCTATGGACGGGTAAGAGTGCGCGTAAGCGGCAAGGCCGACCGAGCCGAGGGACTCCTATGCCTCCGGGATACGGATACCTCACTCATCACCTTCCGCGAGAAGCAACTCTCGCCCACACAGACAACTCTGTTACCGACGAAAAAGTTCAGATACTCGAAACAAGAGGAAAAGAAATGTAGCTTTACAACACGGCGAGGGTGTGTTTGGGCCTCGGCGGCCGCAGAAAACACACGCTACAAGATAATCCGATCCTGCAGGCTCGGATCTTGACGGTTGAAGGGAGCAGCAACACCTTCGGCGTCGACAACACCTTCGGCGAGGTCCGACCTAGCCTCGGACGGCGACGCGGTCCGAGGATCTCCACTCTGAAGGACGACGTCATCACCACGCCTGGGCCATCGCCGCCAGGGTCTTCTCCGAGAATCCGGCTCGAGCAGGCAGCTCGGCTGGTCACCCCGAGGCCTCGGCCAGCTGTCCCCCGAGGACACCAGCCCGACCCGAGGCCTCAGCAGATCAACTCCGGCGTCGGTCCCGCTAACGGACGACCCGGCCAGGCTCCGGCCGACCAAGTCTTCTTTTCGAGCCAACTCTGCCTCTGCCCGTGCTGACGCCGCTACCCCTGGCCTCGGCTCATCGAAGAGCTGTCGAGGGGTTCCTTTAACTAAGCAAGAGGAGCCTCGGACAACAAGGCTGACCGAGCCGAGGGACTCCTACGCCTCCGGGATACGGATACCTCACTCGTCACCTTTACACGGGGCAACTCACGCTTGGTGAAGCGGTTCAGACAACCAACAGGCGAGTCTTGGTGCTCGAAAATGAGGAAAAACACGGCTCCGTGCCAAAAATACATACATGTTCAGGCCCCGACAGCCACTATGAACATAAGACCGGCATTCAAAGTGCCATTACAAACGGAACTCCGGTTCCACCTCCGCAGGTACGAACAACCCCACTCGACGGGGGGGGCTGCGGAGCAACAGAAGACCGACGAACGGCGCGCCGTCACCCGCTCCAGCAGCGGCGACGACGACGACTTCTGCTCCGGGGGGCCGAACAGCGGCAGCGATGACCTCAGGGCGGATGCTGCTGCCAGGAGGCCCCCGCCCATGCCCAAACTCGTGAGGCAAGGACGGGCAGAAGGCCGTGGAGTTGGAGGTCGGTCCGTAGGCGGTCCCGGCTATCTCGTCGGTGGAAGAACCTCTTCCAGCTGCCGTGGCGGGAGCCGGCGCCGAGAGCGGCTCCGAAGCCACTCGGGTCCGAGAGCCAGGCACGCGGCAGCTGCCAGCGCCACGGATGGCAACCGCCCTTCCCCCCAATCACTGAGGGAAGGAGAGGGCCACCGCCCACGCAGGGGCCGACCCAACTCGGCACACTCCCCTCCCCAGCCCTGGTGATGAAAATCCTTGAGGCTGAGGGAGGGGCAGAGGCCGCAGCCCGGCTTGCTTTCCCCCGCCATCGAACTGGAGGTCACCATCTTGGGTGACCGCCGGCGGAGGGGTGCAGCCGGGCTGCATGATGAAAATCCTTGAAGCCGAACGATGGCTGAAAGGTACCAACTCCCACAGAGTTGCGTTCCCCCAACGACAAGGCGGAAGGACTGCGGGCATCCCCATCCGGGGGCTCGGAAGGTGGAAAGACACGATGCATAAGGGAGCACGAAGACATGGTCGCCTTTCAAGGGGGTCACCCTCCTTTTAAAGGCGACTCTCCCTACTTGCGTCCCCAGCCATCGCGGGCTGAGTCTTCTCCAACACGCTCCAAGGTCCTCCCCCTGCAGCGCGGGGGCTGGGTCCCACGCGTCATGCAAGCTGGCCCAGAGCAGAAGAAGCCAAACCGCCGCACGCGGTGCATGCAACCGCCCAGCGGTTACAAGCGGCCCTCCACTTTTGCCCAGACCAACGGGCGAAAGGGCGGGCAGCCATGCAGGCGACATGCAAACCGCGCCAAGTGGGCACACTTCTCCGACTTCCAACACGCCCAGCATGGAGGCCCAGGCCCACGCGTCATGCAACTGGCGCGCCGGATGCTGCGTGCGAGTGACTGCACCGCCACCCGCGCCACTACCGTGCCTCCTCGACTGCGGAACCAATGCCGTGACTCGAGGCGACCCAGCACACGACCCAGCAGCGCCAGCCTGGCGCGACGGTCAATGCGGCCAAAAATGGGCCGGCAGTAATAGCGGTGGCAGGCGGGCAGGAGCAGCGGTCACGTCGTCAGCCAGGCTTACGTCCTATCCAGGGGCAGCGAGAGAACTCTCTCTCACGGCGTGAAGACGACGCGCCCGTGTTCCGTTCCTCGAACGGCCCGCGCACGCGCAACGGCCGCCCCGCGAACCACTCGCCCCGTCGCATTAACTCCGCGGCGGGAAAGGCGGCGCCTCTGGCAGGGGAAGCGAGCGGCGCTTCGCCTTCGCCATAATGACCGCGTCAAAAAAGGTACGCCACGTCATTCGATTTCGAATCCTTTTCCTTTTCCTCTTTCTCTTACGACAGGGACCGGGAAAGGGGGATACCCCGAAAAGGATCCTTCTCCGTGAAGGAACCAGGCTCCGAGCCTCCCTACTGATCAGAGGTTCGAAGGCTGGCCCCTCAGAGGGGTTCAACAGCCGCCTCAGAGCGCGTGGGCTCCACACCCACTACTGGTCAGAGGTTCGAAGGCCGGCCCCTCAGAAGGGTTCAACGACCGCCTCAGGCTACTCGGGCTCCGCGCCCACTACTGATCAGGGGTTCGAAGGCTGGCCCTCGAAGGGTTCACAGCCGCCTCAGACGCAGAGCGAGGGATGACCATGGGTACGTTCGATACATAACCAAGGCTCGGGCTGCGCTCCCGAGGTACCCTAGGACATTTCCGAGACCAGCGGGAACGATCTTGTAACGGAATCCCATCAGAGGGAGGCATCGAGCCCTCGGACCCCGTCGACAGGGGACCGGGTCCGGCAGATCACCCGCAGGTACTTTTGGGCGCGCCTCTGGGCCTCTAGCCGACCCCTAGCAAATGGGGCACGGACGTCCGCTCGGATTACCCGCTAGTAGCTCACCGGAGACACCATGTTCGGCGCCCACCGAGGGCAACATGGCGCTTTCCCCCCTCCTCCTTGCGGAAAGGTGACGCAGGGGCGTATGTAAAAAAGTCGAGTATGTCCCTGATCGTCCTCTCGCCCTGTGCAGAGGCTCGGGGGCTGCTCTCGCAAACCCGGCTCCGGCCAAACCGTTGACAGCGTCAACATACCAGCCCGAGAATTTGGGACCCGACCGTGCACCCGGGCTACGGCCAGCTCGCATGAGGGAACAACCAGACCAGCCAAAGCATCGCGCGAGGCATTAAGACCTCGGAGGAGTCAAACCACTCCTCCGAGGCCTCGGGGGCTACACCCGGCGGGTGCGCTCGCGCGCACCCACCGGAACAAAACGCAACCGAGAAAGGCTGGTCCCCTTGCAAAAAAGTGCGACAAAAGCCTCCAAGCGAGTGTTAACACTCCCTTCGAGGCTCGGGGGCTACTGTCGGGGACCATAATTAGGGGTACCCTCAAGGCTCATAATTCTCAGCTGGTAACCCCCATCAGCACAAAGCTGCAAAGGCTTGATGGGTGCGAACAAGTCAGGGATCGGTCCATTCGAGGGACTCGATCACGCCTCGCCCGAGCCTAGCCTCGGACAAGGGCAGCCGACCCCGGAGGATCTCCGTCTCGCCCGAGGCCCCCCTCCAGCAACGAACATACTTCCGGCTTGCCCGAAGCCCTGTCTTCGCCAAGAAGCAACCCTGACCAAATCGTCGCGCCGACCGACCAAATCGCAGGAGCATTTAATGGAAAGGTGGCCTGACACCTTTATCCTGATGCGCGCCCTTCAGTCGACAGAGCCGAAGTGACCGCAGTCACTTCGCCGCTCCACTGACCGACCTGACAGAAGGACAGCGCCGCCTGCGCCGCTCCGACTGCTGTGCCGCTCGACAGAGTGAGGCTGACAGGCAGTCAGGCCCGACCTCAGGCACCATAGGAAGCTCCGCTCCGCCCGACCCAGGACTCGGACTCGGGCTCAGCCCTGGAAGATGGCGAACTCCTCTCCGCCCGACCCAGGGCTCGGACTCGGGCTCAGCCCCGGAAGACGGCGAACTCCGCTCCGCCCGACCCAGGGCTCGGACTCGGGCTCAGCCTCGGAAGACGGCGAACTCCGCTCCACCCAACCCAGGGCTCGGACTCGGGCTCAGCCCCGGAAGACGACGAACTCCGCTCCGCCCGACCAAGGGCTCGGACTCGGGCTCAGCCCCAGAAGACGACGAACTCCGCTTCACCCGACCCCGGGGCTCGGACTCAGCCCTGGCCTCAGCCGACGGTCTCCGCTTCGCCCGACCCAGGGGCTCGGACTCGACCACGGCCACGGAAGACAGACTCGACCTCGACCTCGGAGGAGCCTCCACATCGCCCAACCTAGGGCGCGGACCGACCACGTCGACAGGAGGCGCCATCATTACCCTACCCCAAGCTGACTCAGGCTACGGGGAACAAGACCGGTGTCCCATCTGGCTCGCTCCGCCAGATAGGCAACGATGGCGCCTCGCACGCTCTGTGACGACGGCGGCTCTCAGCCCCCTTACGGAAGCAAGAGGACGTCAGCAAGAACTCGACAGCCCCGACAGCTGTCCTTCCGCCAGGCTCCAGCGCTCCTCCGATGGCCACGACACCACACGAACCGGGTGCCAAAACCTCTCCGGCTGCCACGACGGCATGTACTTAGGGCGCTAGCTCTCCTCCGCTAGACACGTAGCACTCTGCTACACCCCCCATTGTACACCTGGATCCTCTCCTTACGCATATAAAAGGAAGGACCAGGGCCCTCTTACAGAGGGTTGGCCGCGCGGGGACGAGGACGGGACAGGTGCTCGCGTGAGGCCGCTCGCTCCCTCTCCTGCGTGGACGCTTGTAATCCCCTACTGCAAGCGCACCCGACCTGGGCGCGGGACAAACACGAAGGTCGCGGGATTTCCACCTCTCTCACGCCTGTCTCCGGCCACCTTTCTCCCCCTTCGCGCTCGGCCTCGCGCCAACCCATCTGGGCTGGGGCACGCGGCGACATTTCACTCGTCGGCCTAGGGACCCCCCGGTCTCGAAACGCCGACAATCCCTGACCGTCCTCTTGCCCTGTGCAGAGGCTCGGGGGCTGCTCTCGCAAACCCGGCTCCGGCCAAACCGTTGACAGCGTCAACATACCAGCCCGAGAACTTGGGACCCGACCGTGCACCCGGGCTACGGCCAGCTCGCATGAGGGAACGACCAGACTAGCCGAAGCATTGCGCGAGGCATTAAGACCTCGGAGGAGTCAAACCACTCCTCCGAGGCCTCGGGGGCTACACCCGGCGGGTGCGCTTGCGTGCACCCACTGGAACAAAACGCAACTGAGAAAGGCTGGTCCCCTTGCAAAAAAGTGCGACAAAAGCCTCCAAGCGAGTGCTAACACTCCCTTCGAGGCTCGGGGGCTACTGTCGGGGACCATAATTAGGGGTACCCTCAAGACTCCTAATTCTCAGCTGGTAACCCCCATCAGCACAAAGCTGCAAAGGCCTGATGGGTGCGATTAAGTCAGGGATTGGTCCATTCGAGGGACTCGATCACGCCTCGCCCGAGCCTAGCCTCGGGCAAGGGCAGCCGACCCCAGAGGATGTCCGTCTCGCCCGAGGCCCCCCTCCAGCGACGAACATACTTCTGGCTCGCCCGAGGCCCAGTCTTCGCCAAGAAGCAACCCTAGCCAAATCGCCACGCCAACCGACCAAATCGCAGAGGCATTTAATGCAAAGGTGGCCTGACACCTTTATCCTGACGCGCGTCCTCCAGTCGACAGAGCCGAAGTGACCGCAGTCACTTCGCCGCTCCACTGACTGTCCTGACAGAAGGACAGCGCCGCCTGCGCCGCTCTGACTGCTGTGTCGCTCGACAGAGCGAGGCTGACAGGCAGCCAGGCCCGGCCTCAAGCACCATAGGAAACTCCGCTTCGCCCGACCCAGGGCTCGGACTCGGGCTAAGCCCCGGAAGACGGCGAACTCCGCTCCGCCCGACCTAGGGCTCGGACTGGGGCTCAGCCTCGGAAGACGGCGAACTCCGCTCCGCCCGACCCAGGGCTCGGACTCGGGCTCAGCCCCGGAAGACGGCGAACTCCGCTCCGCCCGACCCAGGGCTCGGACTCGGGCTCAGCCCCGGAAGACGACGAACTCCGCTCCGCCCGACCCAGGGCTCGGACTCAGCCCTGGCCTTCGCCGACGGTCTCCGCCTCGCCCGACCCAGGGGCTCGGACTCGACCTCGACCTCGGAAGACAGACTCGACCTCGATCTCGGAGGAGCCTCCACATCGCCCAACCTAGGGCGCGGACCGGCCACGTCAACAGGAGGCGCCATCATTACCCTACCTCAAGCCGACTCAGGCTACGGGAAACAAGACCGGCGTCCCATCTGGCTCGCTCCGCCAGACAAGCAATGATGGCGCCCCGCACGCTCTATGACGACGGTGGCTCTCAGCCCCCTTACGGAAGCAAGAGGACGCCAGCAAGGACTCAACAGCTCCGACAGTTGTCCTTCCGTCAGGCTTCAGCGCTCCTCCGACGGCCACGACACCACACGAACCGGGTGCCAAAACCTCTCCGGCTGCCACGATGGCATGTACTTAGAGCGCTAGCTCTCCTCCGCTAGACACGTTAGCACTCTGCTACACCCCCGTTGTACACCTGGATCCTCTCCTTGCGCCTATAAAAGGAAGGACCAGGGCCCTCTTACAGAGGGTTGGCCGCGCGGGGAAGAGGACGGGACAGGCGCTCGCGTGAGGCCGCTCGCTCCCTCTCCTGCGTGGACGCTTGTAACCCCCTACTGCAAGCGCACCCGACCTGGGCGCGGGACAAACACGAAGGCCGCGGGATTTCCACCTCCCTCTCTCGCTCCGGCTGCCCTTTCTTCCCCCCTTCGCGCTCCGTCTCGCGCCGACCCATCTGGGCTGGGGCACGCGACGACATTTCACTCGTCGGCCCAGGGACCCCCCGGTCTCGAAACGCCGACACATATAAACTAAAATGTGTGTCAATTGGTGTTACTTGCAGTGTGTTAAGTGGAAGCAACACATGAAGCGGACATGGAGAAGGAAGCTGGCATGACACTAAAACGCATAAAGTTGACATGTGACGTTCATGTTTTAGATGTCTTATTCTACTGCCAAACTTCCTAATACTCCATTTTTATACTATATTGTCTATCTGTACGTGTGAATGGAGATGATGATATTATGTGATGTGATGATGGATGGATTAGCTTCGTTGAATATTAGATGATATTATGTGATGATGATATTAAACGGGCATTGCAGTATTGATACATGCTTCATATTTCTGGATTTTTAGTGATGTTTTATTGTTTATGAGTTTTCTAAATATTCCTTATTTTTGTTTGATTTTTTCTAAATTTTTGATGTATTTTTTTTGCTCAAGAGGGGTATTTAGCCCCTTTCTTCCCAAACAACGCCAAGAAAATATACCCGGGAGGGGAGATTCTCTCCGGGAAATAAGGTGGCATCTAAAATCCCCTCCAGGGTTAGTTTTCAAGGGATGTTTTTCTCTTTACTGCCAAACTAGCCCTAAAACAATGCCAACTTTCCTTGATAAAGATTATCTTTGATTTATATTCATATCTAGGGAACCAATGGAGGTTGCATTTGCAACAAGGTTGTTTTCACTTTTTTAGTAGGGTTATTTCCTTTTGTTAACTGGTAGTATTTGTTTGTTCCATTGTTCTGGTGTAATTGAAATACTAAATGTGCTATGCCAGAGAGCCATGTGCTTGTCTCTGAAATTATGGTGTGTCTTTATGGACAAGGGTACTGAGGAGAATTTGTTCTGTTGATGCTCATGCTATCTCTTTTTGTTGTTGACGTTTCATTGGACCAAAAATGCATCAAGGATCGTATAGAGCTTCTCTGGTACATTTCTCTGGTTCAATTTATCTCGTACAATTCTTAGATAAGCATCACTAAACAATAACTTATGCGTTCACAAGTGTTCCCGGTTGCAAATAGTGAGATACATAAGCTGATAAAGACAGTCTTGCGGCCCACGTTTCTGTCTTGCAAATGCAAAGTGTCCTATATTTTTTATTACAAAATCGCACAAAAGAATGGCCATCAGACGATCTACCAAAAAAAAGAGTAAAAACGACACTGCAGATGCAGTATCGATCTGATGCAGTAAACGACACTGCATTTGACGACGATCTGATTTTTTTAACATGATCTGAATATTTGGTACATATCGCATAAGCTTTTGAAGTATTTAGAAGATAACCGTTTTCGTACAACCAACGTATATATGTTGCCAAAATAGTGCCCCCGACGTCATATTATACGTTAAAAATATTTCGGAGAATCAAAATAGTGCCTCCGACGTCTGGACGCTAAACAAGCCCTATTACAAACATCATACTAAAACTACCTCGCAGCCACAGCTGATGCTTAGAATTTTACCTGTTACAAATATAACAAAATCGACAGAGACGGAGGCCAATCGAATAGCACGATGACGCAGAACGATTGGTACAATTGTTCCTCCAGTTCCGGAGGAGCATCATGAAGCAAAACCGCACATCCAAAGCTCTTGAAATACAACATCGCGTGACCATGGAGCCGGAGATGGGCTCATGAAATCACAGAACCGTTGATCAAGATGCAATAAGAGCATATTATGCGATTAAAGAGTCATCATACAAAAGTATGGCAAACAAATTAGTTCTAACTTAAACTTCATATAATACTTCCAGTGATCCATAACACCAAAACTCAGAGAACTTTAAATGGTTCTCAGATAGACAGCTCAACCTGCTAACTCTCAACCTGAACACAACCCTTACAAGGACAGCTGAAGATAAAATCTAGAAGAAAAGGGTCCTCCACACATTCAGATTATCTGCAATGGATGAGACAGTATTAGAAGCACATAACAAAACTGTGAGGAGAATTACAGCAAGCATCTCATCTCAGAAAACCCATTTGATGATACCAAGAACAGATAGTTGCAAAAGCAACTATTCCTAAATTCATGGGATTTAAGGCACGATAATTTCGGCACTCTGCTATGCTAAGCAACAGAATCCCACATAAAACAGGAAATGAAATGTAAGATGCACTTCGCTGGGAAGTGTGGGAGCCTGGTAGAGATCGAATAAACAAGTGACTATAATTCCAGAAATATAAAAATGAAAATGCATACAATCAACCAATTAAGACAGCTATTGTTCTATCCATTTTCTTAGGACACCAATGTTGCAAATGACTTTCACAGTGTCATGTGGATAATTTCTGCTAGTCCTATTCATGCGTGGAGAAATAGCTGTGATGTCTCTTTTTTCCCCTAACGTGGCAACAAAATGATACTATCAAGACACAATGAAAGGTTCATGTAGAATATCAATGTTGACATGCATGATTATTTGGTGGTGCACACAACAGAGAGTACAGCGAAATAGCCAGCCGCTAATCCTTAATTAGGCAAGTTTCATAACATAAATCAAGACCAACTGCCAAATAGACACATTTGCGTACAGGTCACATCAACTCTAATGGCTATAGCCGTATAGGATGAGGTACAGATATGAAGTATTCAGCAAATAATCAGGGCGTCCGATTAGAAAGAGTAGTTGAGTAGACTGCAATTGACACTAACCTTTAGATGCTGCTGGGGTACATGAACACCCTGACCTTACGGCCCTGCACCAAAGGGGGCAGCAACAAAATCAGCACAGAGCACAGAATTCAGAGCAAGACGTAGCCACGAACGGAAACTGGGAGATCGGTCCAGCTCACCATGGATTCCGGCGGCAGGTTGGACCTGAACTTGGCGCGGACGACGCCGGAGTTGCCATGCGGGCGGGCGACCTTGCCCCAGATGCAGCGGTAGTGGGTGCCGCTGCTCTTGGTCTTGGCCTTGTAGATGTAGGCCATCCGCTTCCCGCAGTACCACGCGACGTCCTCCTTGGTGTTCACCCCCTCGATCTGCACCAGCGACGTAGTCTCGTACTGGTTCGACTTGGACCTGCATCAGCCAGTCAGCCACGCACACCACCAGCACGCAGAGTCACTACGCGGCGGCCTTGGAGGGGGGAGGAGGATAATAAGCTCACCGCTTGTATCCAAGGACGGTGCCCCGGACGTAGAGCCTCACGCGCTGCCCCGTGCGCCCCTTCACCATCTCGACGCTGCAGCTTCTGCCCCTAGAGTCCGGGGAGGCTGGGACGTGGACGATGGCTTCGGAGGAGAGTGAGGGATGGCGCAACCACGATCGAAGAAACCTAGACGGCGGCGGTAGCAGTGCTTAAGTACCCGTCAGGTACGCAAGTGAACGGCTGGGATCGAATGGTGCTGCATCGAGGTTTCTGGTGTATCCAGTGCAGTGTTGCGGATATGGTGGGCTAGGGTTACATTAAATGGGCCAAACACTTTTGTGGCTAATATGACTTTTTTTAGAAGTGGTCCATCTTGCTTTAGTAGGCCGAATACGTGTACTCGAGTAATGAATGAGCCAATATGGGCTTCTAAAATGACGGGGAGCCTGGCCCGTTAGTTTTGTTATTTTTTCTGAAAAAAACACCTTCTCAATTAACGAATGTTGGTTTTTTTCTTCCTTGACTACAAAACCATATATCTTGTTCCTCATTTCTCAAAGTGTAGAGGTATAGTGAATATATGGTATTATATGTTTCAGTGTAATTTTTATATGGATTTAGATGTATGTGTCAATATATGGTATTACTAGGTAAGTGCCCGTGCGTTGCGACGGCATACAAAATTTTGAATAAAATGGTAATGCACAACTAAATCAGTTCAAAAAGATATGTAATGCTCAAAGGATAGTGTTTGTGGATGTCAGAGAGCGGACGGACGCTCCTGGATAGCACAGCGTGGAAAACGAGCGAGCGGGTGGGGGCGCGACGCACAAAAACCACGACTAGAACTATTAAAAGTAGTGTGTTATAGTAGTAAAGATAGTAGATAGAATACCCCCACCCAGTTGTTAACATGTCGATCTAATAATTCAAAATACCACTTTTAAAGATGTGATAAATATATTAGTCAAGATTTCCAGATAACAAAACCATATTAAATTAGCCAAAGAGACTATATGGTTCTACACTTCTACATAAAATAAAATAAAATAAAATAAGAAAGAAAATTCTCATTGAAAGAGAAGTGATAACAATAATGTGAAATGAGAAGAGAAAGAAATACTCTAAAGTAGGGTCTATCATATGAAGTTCGTGAAATAAAGTTCTAGCACAAAAAACAAATTTGTTCAAATCAAGGCAATATTTACAGTTATACAATACACATGCTGCTTTTGACTGGAAGGTCCTGCTAATTAGCAGTCGAACTCATCAGCATAGAATAAACAAATGGTCTCAAACTTTATGCTACCTGAACAATGGAAAAGCACACACGCAAGCAATTCTAACATGCCCTAGTAGTTGACACAATATTCAAAGGAACTTGGATATCACACGGCAGGAAGTCTGAAACGTTGTAGTTGCGATCGTAAGTAATGCTCGATTATTGTAGACCCTGCACGACGAATTACTCAAATAGTTAGCGTAGCGCTATATAGAGATTAGGGGGCCAAGCTAGCAGACCCTATTCAACTTGGTGATTATTTTGTGGGAAGATAATTCTTTCAGAAAATATTACTGTCCAAGGTTAGTGCGATTATAAAACTTACCCAACAGCAGTGGTGCCCCATGAAGCAACATTATAAATGACTTTAGTTCCATCCCATGCCTTCCGGATTTTACTTTTCTTCTTTTCAGCTGAAAACGTCTTCCTAAGCGCTGGAATATGAACAATCAAAAAGTTTAACATCAGAATATTCAATAAAAAAATTATTTGACCGTTCCTCTTAATTAAGGGAAGAAAAAGAAACCTTTTGAAGTTGATCAGGGACAGGTCCTGCATAGACATGAAATTCACACATTAAATATGTAAAGCACCTCTCATACAAAGATCCAGTTAGTGGCTATTTTTCTTTGAATTATACCTGGAGAACCATCTGTTTAGAAGTGTGTGCTTCATCTCTATTACAAATAGATGCATTTGTGTGGATGCCTGATACTCTACCCGGAAAAAATAGCCACTAACTGAACTAACGCTGGCACAATGAGTTGGTTATGATGATTCAACTATTTTATATAGATAGAAACTAAGTATTCAGTTAGCAATGATGATCAAGTCCCAACTTTTTTTTTGTGCTGCTTTGATTTATGGGTCACATTTCTATAACTGTTAGCATGATGACGATGCTGACCCTATCTCAAAAAGTGCATTTGTACTTATTGCCTTCAGAATAGAAATGATAGTTGGTTTGGCAGATCTGATGATCGGATATTGGATGGCAGTTGAAATTGTATTAAGGTTATCCCAGAAAAAAAGAGACAATTTTATTTAATTATGTAGCTTGGTTCTGATTCTGTCTTGTGTGTTACATTACTTATTCTTTTTTTAAAGATCTCTGCTTTTATCGAAAACAATTAAAGGTTTTACAGAACCAAAGCTGGGGTAGCCAACAAAAGATAGCTATCCTATTACATCCCTCATCGTCAAATTTCTCCAATATCTGATGCATTGCCTTCCATGGGAATGAACTCAAGTCATATTTGCTCTTTGTTTTTTTACATTACTTATTCTTAGTTTTCTTAATCTGTCAGTGTATTAAAACTATCTTTCTTTTCCAGGGTTTGCAACTGAGCACAAGTCCATGTTAGCAAACGTGATCCGAAAAGCTTTCCAAGAAACTGAGGGCTTTCTTTCTCTAGTCATCAAGGAATGGTCTTTCAAGCCTCAAATTGCATCAATTGGCTCCTGTTGCCTTGTTGGTGTAATCTGTGCTGGGCCTCTCTATGTTGCAAACCTGGGCGACTCGCGTGCAGTTCTTGGAAGGCTTGTTAAGGCAACTGGAGAGGTTCTGGCCACGCAGTTGTCAGCGGAGCACAATGCATGCTATGAAGAAGTTAGACAAGAGCTGCAGTCATCACATCCTGATGATCCACGTATTGTGGTTCTCAAACATAACGTTTGGCGAGTGAAGGGTCTCATCCAGGCACACAAAAATCTATACTCTTGATCTGGTTGCTGATTTTCCACTTTATGGTGTAATTGTAAGGACATGGCAAAACTGGACAACGGGATTCTAGCAAAACTGGCTCACATTATTTCAGCAAAACTGGATAGCAGGATTAGATTGGTGTGTTTCAGCAAACAAACTAAACTGAATATATTTGTAAAACTGGCAGCAGGATTTCAGCAGAGTTCTGCTACCTTCATATAAACAGACAATCTACAAACATTGTGTGTTCAGAAAAATAATCATTAAATTAATATTCCAGCAAATTACATTTTCAGTTTTCATAGTTGTCCCATTATAAAAATGAGAGAAAAATGATGATGGAAAATGGCCTGAGAGCAGTAGTGCATACCTATTGTTGATTGATGTGAATTCGAAATTGGTTATTCTTCGTTGTTGATATCTTGGCTGCTCAATAGTTGTTGCCCATAATGGAGAAAATTTTGAGGTTATCATCAGGCCATTTTCCATCTCGTAGACAGGCCATTTGAGGTTATCAGCAGGATGTTATTTTTGTCATCACAAGTTCACAACCTAAATCAACCTCAGTTCAAACAAACAAGGAACAAAAACAGAATATCAGGTAAAACTGACCTGTACCAAGCACATCTAGAAATCAGAATAAGAGGGATATCTAGAAATCAGAATAAGAGAGATATCTAACACAACCATAAATTTTAGAGAGATATCTAGAAATCAGAATAAGAGAGATATCTAGAACTTGAAGACAAATAAATAGAAATATGGGCACATGTCAATAGATCAATGCCCTCATATGCAATTGTTCCACTTGTAGAAAGTGAATTCTCGATGTTTGATCTTCCAACCATTTTTGTCAATTTTAGAAATCTTGAAGCTGCCTGACAAGGTAATACATTGACCTCTGAAATGGACAAATATACAAACCCAGGTATGTATCTCTCAAAGGGTTGCAGAGCAGAACTAAACAAATCACTACAATCGATTTAAACATGCAAAGAATAAGAGCCATGCTCTGCATCTAGGAAACAGAGAGAAACCATTCAAAGCACAACGGATCATATTTTTTCTAGTCCAGTAATTAGATTATGCATTTGATCTACTATGCCAAACAACTAATATGTTTATGATTTAGTAGATAGAAAATTGCTAGAACAAACGACATTGGCAAACTATAAGATTTTCTGTTTGTATGCAAACACGTCAGAAAGAGACGGACCTCTTGATGACTAAGAGCGACCCTCCACGTCCTTCCGACTCTGCATAAAACATACAATACGAGCGCACAAATAAGATCCAACCAGCCAAATTGTCCACCGCTGCCGCTGTAACCTCCTCCACCACGGCCCAAGAAATAACAAAGATAAAAAAGGAGGGAGAATCAACCACTGCAATTATCTAAATTCAACGTACAGAAAAGAAATGTTGAAGAACATATAAAAACACCAATTTTGTTATCGTATCGACTTTTGAGCTGAATCTGTGGCACAAATTGTGCTGCAGCACATACAAGAAATTTAGTTCTTCATTCACCTATGAGAATGTCCGGTGTTATTATATAAATATAGGCTACTGTTTCTAATGGGGGAGGAGCAAAAGTGAAAAGACATAGCCTTAAAACTAACAAGTTCAATTATACAGCTAATTATTTTGCAATTGCTCTATATCTAGTACTTAATATTTGTTATTCATAAATTGATTGCAGCTGATCTATAACGACTTACAAGTTTTATATATTGAGCCTGCATGTATTGTTAATAGTAGAAACATACCTTTGAGACCGAAATCCATATTATCTAATACTAATTGATGTCTATCCGAGTACTTGTAAATGTGGATGAGCCAATCCACCCCACCGCATGGAGGTTTGTAATGACTGCTACCGGTCTTATACATGTGAATCTAGGTTCTTAATAGAGTAACCAGCTGACCATATTTAGGTTTTTAATATAGTTGTATAGATAATAGAGTAGTATAGATTTAAACACACCATTTCTTTTCATGTTTATTTTGCATGTAACACATAATTGCTGAGCGACCTTAACACAACTCGCAACCATCCCCAACAAAAGGACGCGAAGAGCGCTTACGGCGTGCTCCAATTTGGCGAGCACACGCCACGAATGGGATGGGGCATTGGGCTCAAATCTTGGTGAACCGGATTGCTGAAAATCCTGTGGCCAGAAAAGTAGGCATGTCTCATGGAACAATCTATGTTACCTTAGCTTCAGATATCGCAGATAGAGATAGAATAGATACATAAATAAGCTCCTATAGAATTAACATCTAGCATTCTAGCTGTTGTCCACATTCTACAACACTAACCACTGTGCCAAGAGCACCAGAAACAGATCGATTTCGCAAAATAATAATAAAAAAGACGGCCAGAAACAGAAAGCGCAACTCACCCGTTTCAAGTCGGCGTGTACGTACGTACGCAGTAGATCAGTGGGAGAGATCGTTAATAATTTCCCCATTTGTAGCGGCGGAAGAGGTCCTCGGTCTGCGCGTTACGGAACGCGCTGCAGCCGACGACGTAGACGAAGATGAGCGCGATGGTGGCCCTGCGCCACTGCTCGTGCAAGCCGCCCAGCACGCCGGCCTTGCATGAGGCGCAGGCGTAGCAGAGCAGGTCGGGGTCGTTGCTCCACGCCACGCAGTCCGCGTCCGCCGCCGGGCTCGTCCACGCCGTCGGGCTCGCGTACGCGTACCCGCACACCGTCGGTGGCTTGCAGCACCCGGACTGCCCAGTACAACATCGTTAACTAATCGGAACAAGTAGAAGTAGTATGACACATAAGCTTCCTGCAGTCTGTCTGACTATCGTATTGGAGGGACAAAAGCTGGAGTCAAACAATGGCTGACTACATGCTTCCATGCACCGGCCCACATGGCACATGCCTGCTGCTGCCGCTGCCCTCTGTCTCGCGAACACAGGCGTACAGGACACGTCCAGGCATGATGAAGATGAACAAAATTACAGGTCATGCCAACCATGGAGCGGTGCCAAGCAAGTGTCATGCCAAGAAAGTGCCAACCATCAAGGCATGGACTGCTGATTGTTTTTGGCGACTCATGATGCCTGTATCTGATACCTGTGCTGAAAAGGTCTTATACATGTTGAGGTAATTGTAATGATATCACAAACAATCAGCATATGAATTCCATAGAACTAATCCCAGTACCAGGAACAAAACAAATGCATCTAGTCAGGTACTCAGGTCGGAAGTTTAAAAGATCATGAGAATGCATGGCGACAATTGGGATTGAAACCAAAATAGGTCATCTAAGATCCTTGTGTCTGGAAATGAATAAAATAGCCATCAATTAGGTTCAAACTAACTTACAGATTGACAATTCCACAGGTATCGCAATGATATAAGTATCATCTAATTAACTTCACAAAAGTAGTAAGTATAATGGTAATGGCTAATGATCTAGTATGTAATTGTAAACGCCATGCAAACTACTTCCGCATGCTTTAGCCCATCCAAATGATCTTTTCATAGAAGCATTCAACCTGCATAACTTAGATACTATTGTAGCAGATAACCAAACGAGATTCAGATCAGCAGAAATTAGTCTGCTCCTCTTTCAGTCTAATCGTCTACAATGCTCCCACTACAACTACGGGGTGTTAAAGTATATTTAATAAATTAGACCAATTTTATTCTCCTTCAAAGTGAACCATTTGAGGGTTTGAGATATATACATAATCAACAGTATGTATAGAAATTAGTGTCCAAGAAACCATGAGAGGATTAGGGCAAAAAGTAGGCTAATTGTTGCATGTGGTTCAGTGATTGTTAATTTATTAGTATACGCAAACTTGCACAACGAGAGGGTGTGACCACGAACAACGAGCTTGCACATGCTACCAGCCATGGAAAAGAAGCACCGAAACTGGCATATGGCCTGCAGTCCAGCGTTGCAGTGCCTGAACCAAATACCATGCTTCGTGCTATCTCTCCTGCTTAAGATTCAAGGATTAATTCCCCTCAACCTCGAGTATTTAATCCAATCCCAACAAGGCGTCAAAGCATCTCTGTACATAGTGAGCCCAAAAGGGAAAATAAACACAAGGACCTTTCTGGCGCAGCAACAAGGCCGAATCTACTATCCGAAACCAGTGGAAAAGCATGCCGACAGTGGAGACCAATGCCTCCCCACCTAACCAGGGAAGGGAAGGCAAGCGGTTCGTCTTCACTTCGCTTCGATTCATACGCAACGTGATTTCTTAAGAGCTACTACCACGAACCTCATATATTCCTATCGGAAGCAGCACACATCGAGAATATTCGAGGACGGGCTGGTCGAAGCCAGGGATTGCGAAACAGTACATACCAGTTGTCGCCGATGGGCGACACGAGAATTCTCGCAGCGGACGAAGCCGACGGGCGGCGGATGCGGAGGATAGCGCGATGTCTGGTGCCTTCTCTGCCTCATGCTTACTGGCGGTGTCTGGTGCCTTCTCTCCCCCCTCTCTCTCTCTCCTGATGGGGTAGCCAGCGGATTAGAGTGTAGCGGCGCCGCCACGCTCCTCCTCTGCCTCATGCTTGCTGGTGGTCTAGTGCCCTCTCTCCCCCGCTCTCTCTCTCTCTCACCGAGGAGGTAGAGGTGGAGTCGTGGAGGCGACGAGGGGACGGAGGCGAGGCAGGCAAAGCGTCGTGCCCTCGGCGTCTAGTCTAGATCTCGTGCGGGCGCGGGCCGCCGCACGGGGAGAAGAAAGGGACGCCGACAGGCGAGCGGGCAGGGGAGGAGGGTGGGAAGGTAGTCTAGATCTCGTGCGGGTGCGAGCCGCCACACGGGGGAAGAAAGGGACACCGGCAGGCGAGGGAGGAGGGTTGGAAGGGGACGACGGGCCACCATGCGGGGGGAGAGAAGACGACGGCCGCGGTATTGATCTGAGGATGCGGCGGCCGCGATTCGCGGCGCGACAGGCGCGTCCGGAGTTGGCAGAACCGTGCGCCATGCAATCGTGCACGCCTACACTATGTTCATAAATAGTAGTAGAGATATGCTTTAGACATACCCCACATTTAATAAGGACATGTTTGGTATGGCTCCATTCCATTCCAAAAACAGCTCTATTCCAAAACTCTGTGTAGAGTAGCTCTGTTCTAGAGTTTATATTGATTTCTCATAATCAATGGCAGTAACGACCGGCAACGGTTGGCTTCGCAGGAAAAGGAAGGAAATCGTGCAATGTTCACTGTCCAACGTGTACCAGACTGTTCGGTGCGCCCACGGACAGAAGGCGTCCAGGGCCTTCCAAACAAAGAAGAAATGACTAAAGGACTCCTCTAGGTGCATAGAGTTGTTACCAAGTATACTAAGAGCACTCTTAAACTCCGATTCAATGCAACCACACACTCATGCTATAGAGAATTGAGTGTTTTCTTAAGAGAAACTCTGTCGTTTTGATTATTGCATTCTCACTTTTGCTTGTATGCGTGGTGTTGCTGCTCTTGTACTCTTATGTGTGTTTCTACTCCCTCCTTACTCCTTTGCTTTGATTGAGATCACTCGTGTAAAGCGTGAGAGACTCCAACTTGTGGAGATTTCTCACAGAGGGATTTGATATAAGAAAGAATAATGTGGTACTTAAGTTTGATCTTTAGATCACTTGAGAGGCGTTGAGTGCAATCTTTAACGAAGGAGGTCGCCACAACGTGGTGTAAGCGTTGACCGAGCCACAGGATAAAATCGTCGTGTCTCGTGTGCATTTTCTTTATTGCGATTATTGTCTTCCAAGAGTTATTATATTTCACTTGAATTGTTGTTCCTTAGTTTAATACACATATCCAAGAAACAAGCAAGTAAAGAGTTCTCTTCTCCTCTCCACCTCTACTCATAACAACTTGGCACTCATCATAAATTAAGTTTGTCTTATTACAGTTGTTTTTATGAACATATATTCACCCCTCTAGGTGCTCTCAAATACCTTTAAACTTCATGTTCATATTGTTTTTAAATTATTTCATAGTAGTAAAAAGGTACTCCAACAATTTATATCATAACTCTCGAAACTCTATGGAGTTGGCAACTCTAGATTCAGTATGTTTGAAAGACTTTAGCCACCCCCTTAGAATTTTGATTTTGAGTTATACCAAACACCCACTAACAAACTCTAGCTTGAAATACAAAACACGGTAAAAAAACAAGTGGAAAGATGTAGTTTGTGAGAAGAACACAGATCAAATTTAAAAACATATTTGTTTTTGTGTATACATCATAAATTCTCCCTCAAAATTAAGCAACGCATACATGCATGCATCCGATGGATCGATCCCTACTACTACGGTAGTAGATAGGAGAGGTAGGTTGCTAGTCGATCTTGTAGAACTTGGACGGCTGGAGCCCTGCCGTGAAGTTGAAGTACTTGAGCGCCTCTGCCCACCTCGGGTTGCTCTTGAGCCTGTGCACGCCGATGGTGGTGGGCATGAACTCGTGCTCGCACTGGTCCACGGGCACCGGGTTGAGGTAGTCGTGGATGGCCGGCTTGGCGTTGAAGCGGTTCTTCCCCTTGCCCCCGATCCTGAGCCAGAGGCCGGTGAGCATGTCCTCCGTGCCCACGCTGTGGTTGCGCGCCACGTCGGAGGTGGCGATCCACTGCACGAGGTCCCACGACAGCGCGTAGGCCATGCCGGCCATGTACTCCCGGAACGGGTCCATGCTATCGCAGGGGATGGTGGCGCCGTAGTACATGTCCTCCCGGGGCATCCCGCCCAGCGACCCCACCAGCTGCGGCAGGCGGAGGAAGATGTCGTCGTCGGCCTTCATCACGTAGTCGTACGGCTCGTCGGCGTAGAGCGCCGCCACCGCCGACAGGAACGTGTACGTCTTCCCGCCGTTGAGGTTCTCCTCGCAGCCGTCGAGCACGATGACGTCGCCGTGGGCGAGGATCTCGAGCGGCACCAGCACGCGCTGGTCGTCCTTGTACAGCCGGCAGAAGACGAAGCGGACGTCCACGTGCGCCGCGAGCCCACCCGGCGACGCGAGCTGCAGCCCGTACACCATGCGCAGCAGGTGCCGCCGCTCGTACAGGTCCGCGCGGGTCAGCACGCCGATGAGCAGCCGGAACTCGGGCTTCCGGACCGCCGCCGGCTCCGCGGCTGCCGGGCCGCACGCGCTCAGCATCGCCTGCAGCTCGAACTCCTTGGGATACACGAAGAGGAAGATGAAGGCCAGGAGCAGGAGCGGCAGGAGGACCAGCGCCTTGCTGGAGGCTGACAGCCTGGGGAGGCCGCCTCCACCGCCGCCGTGCCTCTGCTTCGTGCCGACCTGCTGGAGCGCGTCTTTGCCGTTGCCCATGAACGACTTGAGCAAATTCTTCTTCTTCGGCGGCGGCGGTGGCATATCGAATTGCAGGCAATGAGGCAGATAAAAAAGCGCACACACAGTCGTCGTCGCCTGATATGACGGTAGGCTGCTATACTGACATGGAAGGCAGCTGAAGGGGAAGCAGAGTCGGTTCTTTTTGCCGGTGGTGAGAACTGGGAAGCTTAGCCAGCACGGAAATGGCGACGCCTTTATTGCCTAGAGGTTGGCGAGGGTGAGGCGCGGAGTCCGTGCGTGGGAATGGAGAGGTAGGCGCGGCATGCGAGGTCTCGTCTCGGGCGAACGTAACGTAGCCCGGTGGGGTCAATGACGACGTTTGCATGCAGATGCAGTGAGCGAGATGCGTGGCTCGATTTGTCAACACTCACCTTGCGTGAAGAACAAATTAACGAACGAATTGGGGACGTACTTCCGGGGATTTGGAACTTCGCGTGCCATCTCTGGCTGCGATAATCGCAACGCCCCATGCGGAGGCCAAAGCAGTGCCATGTGGTACGCAACGTCAACGGATGGCTGGGGCGTTGGGCTAGCACATAGCAGCTGGCCTGTGTGGGAGCTGATCACGTAAAATAAGAGATTTATATGTTAAATTATATTGTTTATAGGTGATTTGTACGCAGTAGCGGGCCTAGGATTTTGTTAAGGATATGCCATAATAATTTTTTACACTATTTATAATAACTCATGTATAATTTAGTATTCTATTGGTTGGTTGGCTTATAAATGGACCTATATGTATACTAAGTATGTGCTCGTTAGGGCTGGAAAATTAGCTCGAGGCTCGCGAGCCGGCTCGAGCTCGGAGCGGCTCGGCTCGGCTCGGAGCGGCTCGCGAGCCTCGAACGAGCCGAGCCTCTTCTTCAAGCTCGTTTTTGTAGCGAGCCGAGCTGAGCCAGCTCGCGAGCCTTGAAAAAATGATGAATTTATGGAATAATAATGCATATTAGATAATTTTATGGATAATAGCTCATTTTTTAGTCTTTGATGATGAATATATAATGTTAATTCACCAAATAATGCAACGATAAGTACCAGAATATGGCTCGCGAGCCGAGCCGAGCCGGCTCGCGAGCCAAGGTCGAGCCGAGCCGAGCCGAGCTCGTTCAGTCACCGAGCCACGAGAGTAAAAAAATAGTATGAAATATATATACGGAACGACAAATATCACTATGATATGAAAAACTCGTGTTACAGTTAATATTATATTGACGATATAAATATATAATATTATTATAAATATGCCGACCCAAATAGATTAAATTGATGTCAAACAAACATTAACAATATCGTATAAATTGTTTCTAAAGAGTCATTATAGAATTTTTAATGATATGTTAATATGTCGACCATCATATATTAATCTAATCTTAGGTCTCTCTTGTATTGTATGTTTTTGCAGTCATGACATATAGAAATACTGTGATAATTTGATGTTATATAGCAAAAAAAAAATGTACATTTCCAAGCTTAATATCTTTCAATGTTACTTATCCAATCCCACGGTGTACGATAGGCAAAGCAATATCTAGCTGCGTCCGATCGATCAGTCACACGGTGTACAAAGGTCCCTTGGTCAAGTGTAAAGAAAGAACACCGATAAAACGCCGTCGAACTACTCCGGACGGGAAGCACCTCCAATCCCCTCGCCCCCACGGACCCTCGCCGCCGGGGAAGCGCCGCTCGCTCAGGAGGACAGCCATGGCGCCGGAGCCGGAGGATGATATTATGAACGAGAAGAATCCCCGCCCGCTCGACGAGGACGACATCGCGCTCCTCAAAACCTATGTGCGTGCCTCGACCCTCGTTTGGATCTCTCTGATCTCGTGGATCTAGGGTTCTTTGGTGATTTTGTATTGGGGTAGGGCTTAGGAGTTGTGTTCCCTCGTGGCTCAGGCTTGAGATCGGTTTAGGGTTTTGATTTCGTCTGTCGTTTGTGACGGCATCGTGCTTTTACCAGATTTAGGTCACCGTGTGTGATTTGAGGGGAAGAAGCTGCTGGTTTTTGCTAATTTTAGTTCGCTGGATGCTGCTGCAGGGGCTTGGGCCGTACTCGACTAGCATTAAGAAGGTCGAGAAGGAGATCAAGGAAATGGCCAAGAAAATCAATGACCTTTGTGGTGAGTGATAATTCTATTATGATCTTTTTGGTGTGGCGATGGAGATGTAGGGCAGTTTGTTTCTGAGTCGGTCCTAAGGATAGGTTTCATCACTTCGTGGCATTTTATTCATCTTCTAGCTTAGACTGTTGAGTTATTACACTGAGAATTAAATTCACCTGGAAGCACTTGTTTCAGCTGGCTGTTTACTTGCAGCTAATAGGAAGTTTCATTTACTAGTTTGGGAACTCCATTTCCCAAGGGATTTTTATTTCCCCAAGGGAAAATGAACTAATTTCCCTTGTGAAAATGAAAATCTCTTGGAAAAATAGGGTTGCCAAACTAGCCCTTACTTGAGGATCTCACATATAGTTATTCAAATGGTTAAGGTGTAGCTATGTATTATTTTAGTGTGTTAACTTGAAACATTATAGTTTACTATATTTTTTCTCAACGAGGGTAAAAATTGATGCAATTTGTATCTTTAGTCGATGACTCTGTGGTTTTAGCACGGAACTGCTGTTATATTTACCATGCACTGTAGATAATTGACATGTTATTAACTTAATACTCCCTTCGTTCCAAATTATAAAACATTTTGGCTTTTCAAGATACATATGTTTTGTTATGCACTTGGATGAACATTATGTCTAGATACATAAAAACAATGTATCTAGAGAAGCCAAAACGTCTTATAATTTGGAATGGAGGGAGTAGTGTAGTAAGATGAATTGGCTATGAGATCACTTCATATGTCTGGTCTTTTCTATTTTGTTCTATGTTGTTCTGCAATTTATCAGTTTGTTTTAATGCTAGGAAGGTCCTTTTGAATCAGCATACCTGAGATGTGTTCTTATACTAAATGCAGGTATAAAGGAGTCTGATACAGGGTTGGCTCCACCTAGCCAGTGGGATTTGGTTTCAGATAAACAGATGATGCAAGAAGAACAACCGTTACAAGTATATTAAATGACCCTGATATTGTGTTACTTCGTAGATTTTACTTTTACAGCTTTGAGTTATGACCTACCATGCATGATAGTTGGTAGAAATCTTTTTGGTTTCAATTTTACATGTGCTAGTGCATTAATAACTTCTCTTTCTCTTTCTGCAGGTGGCAAGGTGTACAAAGATCATAAGCCCTAATACGGATGATGCCAAATATGTTATAAATGTAAAACAAATCGCAAAAGTATGCCATGCTCGTGTCATTTTTCTCATCTCATGCCACCTAGAATTTGTGCAGCTTTTTATGCCTTGTAATGAATCCTGCAGTTTGTTGTTGGACTGGGGGATAAAGTGTCTCCAACTGACATCGAGGAAGGGATGAGGGTCGGGTATGCCACCCTGTATTTTCAGTTTAAGCTTTCTCTGTTTAGTATATCAATACTTAGTCCTTCATTTCTACTACAGCACTGTGATGCATTTATGTGCTCATGCTAAATGTATACTATAGTTTCCAATAATTATTTGTAAGGAAATGATATGCTATCATGCGAGCTGCATTTCTTATGAGAATAATGCTTATTGATGTGATTTATTAGAAGCCTTAAAAAACAATGGCCATTCATGTAGTGATTGCCATGTCCCTAGAAAAATGTCATAGACTTACATGATTGACATAGATGGGAAACATTGTTTTATTGAATCAACTGTACGTTTAACTCCATGACTTGGCAGACATGTAGTATTTTCTGAAAATCATTATTGAATCTAGTACACCTCTTTGTATTTTTAGTAATCTTTGAGTAGGGCTATTGAATCTAGTAATCTTTGCTAGGGTATAAAGCTTTCTGCCCTATGTAATATTTAGAGATGAAAAGGTCAGTTAATCTAAAAATGATCCTGTGCATTCATTTTCTTGTTGAAACATCACTGGCCTTTCGGTTATTTCTCTGCGCGCTGTGCTATTTTTACCGAATAAGTTGAACCTTTTCCCACCTAGTGAAAACTTTGTGATCTCACACGTATGCTTGTTGCAGTGTTGATCGCAACAAGTACCAGATTCAAATCCCTCTTCCACCAAAAATTGACCCAAGTGTTACCATGATGACCGTGGAGGAAAAGCCAGATGTGACGTACAATGATGTTGGTGGCTGCAAGGAGCAGATTGAGAAAATGCGTGAAGTATGTGATCCTTTTTTCTTCTTGTGAGCTGGCACATACTGCATCATAGTTAGTTACGGGACTAGTTTGGTTACTCTGTGCTTGTACCTTTTTTGCAGGTTGTTGAACTTCCTATGCTTCACCCAGAAAAGTTTGTCAAGCTTGGTATTGATCCTCCAAAAGGCGTCCTTTGCTATGGCCCACCTGGCACTGGCAAGACACTTCTTGCAAGAGCTGTAGCAAATCGGACTGATGCTTGTTTCATCCGTGTAATTGGAAGTGAGTTAGTTCAGAAGTATGTCGGCGAAGGTGCTCGGATGGTCAGGGAACTTTTCCAGGTATATATATGGCTGTGAATCTGTAAATATTATCCCAGTCTTTTCATGTACGTGTGTTCAACATATTTCTGAAATGAATTCTTCTATGGTAGATGGCCCGCTCAAAGAAAGCGTGCATTGTATTCTTCGATGAAGTTGATGCTATTGGTGGTGCTCGTTTTGATGATGGGGTGGGTGGCGACAATGAGGTGCAGCGTACAATGTTGGAAATAGTAAACCAGCTTGATGGGTTTGATGCAAGAGGGAACATCAAAGTTCTCATGGCCACTAATAGGTATTTTATTTTTTTCCCTTCTACTCTTTCTCATGTGGTTCCAGATCCTTTTATGTGCTTACCTCGAGCTCTATTCTGAAGCTATTATCAGAAGAAACATAGGATTTTGAATATGCAATGTTCTGCACGAAAATCTATTGTTTATAGGCTCCATGTCTTGAACTGATATGGCTTTAAAATTTATTGGCCATATCCCAGGTCCCAGAAGCTGACCACTTTTTGTTTTTTTTTCCTTCCAGGCCTGATACATTGGATCCTGCACTTCTGCGTCCTGGTCGTCTGGACAGAAAGGTAGAATTCGGGCTACCTGACCTGGAGGGCCGTACCCAAATCTTTAAGATCCATACACGCACCATGAACTGCGAGCGAGATATTCGTTTCGAGCTTCTGGCACGGCTCTGCCCCAACTCTACTGGTGAGTTGCTTTGTGGTTTCAGCAGAATGTTTGTGTTTCTGCTTGATTCAATTGATTTACTTGAAGACTTTGCGATAGATGATCAGGTTCTCACATAGCCTTGCTTTGTTACTCCAGGAGCGGATATAAGGAGCGTCTGCACAGAAGCCGGGATGTATGCCATTCGTGCCCGCAGGAAAACGGTGACAGAGAAGGATTTTCTCGATGCTGTCAATAAGGTCATCAAGGGCTACCAGAAATTCAGTGCAACACCCAAGTATATGGTGTACAACTAGAGAGTGTCTTCATGGAATATGTTGATTTTAGAACTCCGGGATCTTTTCGGTGATTGTGTCATCGTGAGGTTCTATGCAAGGATTGTTGTTTGTTTTGAAATCTGGATCCCCAGGGATTGCATCCTGTACCACATGTTTTTAAGACAAGGTTATCCGCTTGGTGGTTCACTGTACCTGTGGCAATTGTTGCCGACACCGAACTGAACATAAAGTCAGAAACAGGCTACAGTGAGTGTTGAAAAGGAAGAAATACAGTGGGTGCCTGTTTAAATATAGCGTTGTATTACTGACTGAAAAAGAAACTGTCCACCTGAGGAACAGCCGTTGAAGCGGGTTTGTAGGGTAGGGGCTTGAGGGAGTTGGCGCGAAACAGGAAGAGTCTGGACTGTAGCAGCCGTGGAAGGAGGCGCCGGTGCCCACCTGAGGAACTGGAGCAGCCGCAGTAGATAGATCAAGCAATCAGCCTAGCGGGGATTTCATCGCCTGGGTAGTCGTGAGGACCGGTTTGGTTTCATGAAGCTCTCTTCCCCTCTCATAAATATCTCGACGCATAAGCAGATTTGCTGATATGTCAATTTAATGAAAATGAAATCCCTCTGGGACATGTCTGATGTGCACAGGATGCAAAGTTCATTCGGAGAACCGATGCAATATAAACCAAAGGCAACGCAGGTTGTTGTTGCTGCTCTGACGTCTCATCTTGTTTATGCTTCGCTGGTTGCTCTCATTTACTAGTATAAACTAAACCCTCAAAAGAGCCAAGCCAACTAACTGATCGGCATTATTTGATATCGACAGGTCATATATACAGAGGTTTCTTTGCCGTCTCTTACAATATACTCCACCCGTTCTTTTTATTTGTCACATTTTAGTTCACAAATATATATTCCAGAACGGAGTTAATACAAAAGATACATGTGCCCTGCTATATCATACTATCTTTATCTGTGTATCAGGGAACTTTCAAGTCTCCACTTTCTCAACCAGCTTGATGCCCGACGACTCCAAGATCTCCAATGCTTCAGACACGCAAACACACGGGTCAGCACCGTTACACGTCATGGTAATTCCACAAGGACAAGCATGAAAAACTACGTAGCACACCTGGAACGTAGATTTCCGGTTGCAGAGGCCTGATCACTCCTTTCGTCTGGACCTTATTCTTTAGCAATAGCTGCAGTATAACATGGTTCGAGAGCAAATGAGCACACATCATTCCTCCCCGACTTTGCTTTGCTTTTTCCTTACTACTGTGCAAGTATAATTGTGGTTAGGTTTAGTACCAGGGCCCCTATTGCTGCTGGAATGCCGACGGTCAGCGCCATGGCAGTGGTGGACCTGCCATTTTCAACCTTCCCGAACTCCAGTAGCGTCGCTTGGTGCTTTTCGGCGGGTTGCCCGTCCGGGTATTCCACCTCGACTTCGTGGTGGAGCAGTACCATGTCCTGAATTTACAAGAGCTCTGCCTCAGCAGGAGTCCTCTGCTATTGACTTGATTTGATCCATTTTTTGAACATGAAGTAAAAACAGTATGAAATATGATGCGAGCTAGTCTGGTAGAACAGAGTCTGAAAAGAAGTTTGGGATTCACATTAATCGTTAAACGGGTAATCTACTGCAGATCTACAAGGAATTAAAAGTCTGTTTTGTATCTGAGTTTTGTCCCTGTCAAATTTATACAACAGAACTGATTAGGGCAACTACAAACAATAAAATTAGTAGGTTGAATCTCTTATGGTTTCAGAAAGAAAGAAAGAACTGTAGCACGGATATTTTAACAGCTACATGCAACACATGAGACATAAGACATGTGCTAAGGTAGTATTAAGCCTCACTTGCTCATTGTGGCCATAGGCCATCCTCTGTTCCATTCGCTGGCAAATCACATCAAATGGGCTCGAACAACCCTTAGGTATTTGAGTCTCTTCATGTAGTCCCAAGAACCTGCTCGTGTATGATCGTGTTTTGTCAGTTCTAAAATACAACTACAACATTCATGTTTCCTGTTTCTATTATTCCTAAATCATTTTTTGCCAGGGGATTCTTTAACATATTAACTTGATGGCAACATTTATATTTCACTGCAACAGTTCAGAAAAGATATGAATTTTGTAGCACGGGATCAGAGGACTAACTTGATGGTTTTGACTGTCTTAACAGCTATTTCCTTATTTTTGCAACACCCGAGCTTCAACAGTCTGGCAATCAGGTCATCATCGTATCCACCAGAGGCTTCAATATCTAAGTCCGTGTTAATTGTGGAGATATTATTCAGTAGTTCATCAAGGAAACCCTTATATGTTGGACGACTAGTATCTTGCAGCAGTGGATGATTTGCAGCATCAAAGAACCCAGTTTTGGAAAGGGTTACCATAATCTCACTAAAACCTGCACATATGCAGCAAAATGGTGAACGGAAATCAGACTTGCAATGCAAAGCAATGCCTCACTGAAGCAAAAAGGTATGCAGTTGCTTACCTTCGTAACGAAGAGTAGCCCTATATATGGTGGATGCTTCTTTGGAGATACCATAAAGGTCACCATATATCAAGGAATTCCGATTTGGCAAGTGTTCCAGAGCAAAAGCTGGAAGCTCTCGTAGTCTGAGCCTCTTTGCTGATTCATACAAGTTATGACCTATTGAATTGAAGTGGTAAGTAAATCACTCAGGAGCTGTGTGGAGTAACCCATCGTTTCAAGAGACTATTAGATTCCAGGATATGAAATAGATCCAAGGGCTCCATATCTCCCATTTAATATAGGCCATCATGGGTTCCTCTGAATTGGTACTATTCCTATCAGTGTGTTTATATGAGATGTGTGTTGTAATTTGTAGCATCTAATTCTCTCTTGACCAATTATGTAAAGCTACTGCCATCCTTTTTGAAAAAAAGGGAACATACGAGCAAGCACTTGCTCCTTATTTAGTGTAGCAGGTCAGGAGAAATAAAATTGTAACAGACTTACCATCTACATGGATCGTCTCACCAAGAAATTTGTAGACTGCAGGATTTTTCCCTGACCGGAGTGCACCAGCTGGGTTCCAACTGAAAAAGAGGAAGATAATTATTAGCATTTCAAAAAAAATGGCACATGATTTGTTTGAATGGACACCACGTGAAATATTATTGTTAAGAATATTTGGATGTAGAAACCTCATTGTACTACTATTGAGTACTGATAACTGGATTACTTAGAACATGGATACCTCTACCGCTTTGGACCTTGTATTACCTATTTTCTTCTTAATATAATGATGCGCAGTTCTCCTACGCGTTCGAGAAAAAAATGGATACATCTACCTGAATTTATAGGCAAGCGGATTGTTTGCTGCAGCTGGAGATGGCAATCCACCACAGTAAGATGTAAATGCCTTTATTTTTCCCTTTCGTGCATGAGCTTCATCAATCATCTTCATTGACATCAAGTGATCTGCATAACATAAATATACATAAGCTTTTTTTACAGGAAATTTAACTTATGATGAAACAACACTTTCTCAGTGACCATTACAATGAGGAAGTACCTATGCCAGGATCTAGGCCCATTTCACAAAGTATAGTTACACCTGCATCTTTGGCAGCTTGGCTCAAGTTTGACATGGATTCATCAACATAGCTTGCCGTTACCATGTGCTTCTTCAACTGTAATAGATGAATTTGTCAGTCAAAATCTCTTACAATAAATATCACATCAATAATGGTTTAATGCTTCAACAGAGCTCCAAGGATTTTATAGATCACCACGAACAGATAAGAAGACTACCTCTATGCATACTCCTGCAATGGCAGCATGAAAACTAGCAGGCAGCAAGCTAATTACAACCTCAACCTGCAAGAGGAGCTCGCATCATTAATCTTCTGACTAGTTAGTACTGTAATCAACAAATTCAGGGGTACAAGTTAAATATTTTGCCAGAAAGAAAGCACAAACCAATGTCCTGAACCGCATAGAAGCTATTGCCTAAGTGTGAATGAAGTTAGTTTAAAAAACAATGGAGCCCACCCAGATTTAAGTATCAGGATGAAACTTACCTGAGAAACAAGATCTGAAAGGCTTCCAATATCAGCAACATCAAGCTGGGTAGCAGTTGTATTTTCAATACCATCAACTGTCTGCATGTACAGATATAGAGACATGATAAGATAAAGGTCCAATTTCACAAATATTGCATACAGGGTAACCAAATACAGTATTTTGAATCTGGTATTGCTCACTGATGTTCATAGATCATGTTAATAGCAAGTCATGCAAGCAACCAAACAGTACAGAGAAAATGTCAAGACATGGGGAATGCATCATTGCGAGAATAACCTCTTCTGCATCTTTTTGATACAAAGATGCCACGATAACATGAATTTGATCTGCATCATGGTCATCAACACCATAGGTACATATGTCTGGGTAAGATGCCAGAAACTCAGCAGCTGGCCGACAGACTCTTCCAGCTCCAAGAATTAAAATCTTTGGCCCTCCTTTATCAATTGTGACGTCAGTTTCATACTCATTGACTTTTCCTATCTTCAGAGCTAATTCAATTTCTTGCCCGGCATCGTGATCTCCACCATGTTCATTAGCTAAAGAAGTCAAGGAATCAATAATTTTATCCAATGTGGCAGTATCATCTGCTCCTACCTGCAGAAAGGTGTGTATCATATGTTTCAGAAACAAATCAAATTATGGTTGTGTTGGCCAGCAGAAGATTGTTCTTTAAAAATAAACTAGGAACTACCTTCTTTAAAAAGATTTATCCTAATACTTTTTCCAGAGAAGATTTTCAACCTAACTAATTTGAGATTCAGTATGAAGTTAAATGCTTACTTCAAGCTCTGAGTATGACATATCATCCGTGCTTTGTCCAACTTCACATCTAACCAAGTGAAATGAACCTCCAGCTGTCTCAATGATGTCCAAAGCTTCATTTATAAGGAACTTATCAAATAGGTGCCCACTGAGAGATACCTGTTTCATAGAATCAATAATTTTAAAGGCAAAAAGGCTAAGTAATTGTGTATTGGTCAAATACAAAACATGAATGTACTGGAGTACTAGGAAAATACTATTTGCTAACCAGGGTGCTATACTTCTTGTCAGGCAATGGATTTGTTTTTGCGGGTGCCAAATCTCTGCAAGAAATAGAATATAACTTCGACAACAACATTAAGTACCATTAAAATGTGGCAATTGGTAAATACTGGTAAGCACCATAATGAGAAAAGAATTTATGTGATGCTATGGAAAATCCCAAAAAAACAATATATACAACATGAGCAACCACTACATAGAGAAGTTTCTGAACAAAAAAAATAAAGGGACAGGAATATGATGGTGTTCAAATTATTGATAAGATAACAAAAGACACATGAATCAGAGATGCTTGTCCACTTATTAAAAATAACCAACAAAGCATACTAGTTAAAGCAAAAAAGAGTAAAAACTAGGCCACTTAGTCCTTTATCCAACCTGAAGTGTTCTGGTTTACAATAGTAGAACTATAGAAGTTAAGAAACACATCCATTAACATGCCCAATGGGGAAACACTCTGCACAAAGGAGTGCAAGGGATGTATTCATAGTAGCATCCTATACAATAGACTAATTCCACAGCATAAGTACACTCTACCGGTCTACCCCCTTTTATACTCAGCATAGTGTGAGTTTGGAGGGATACAAGCATAGTCTATGCCATGGTAAGAAAGTCCGCCAACTGAAACTTTGAAGGACACAATTTGCAGGGCTGTTTAATAAAAGGCTACTCCCCGTATTGTAGAATAACAAGCATAGTGCAAAACACTAAAATAATCCACATATTTTAACAATATCTATTTGAGTGGTTTGCACCTATATGGATCACATCGTACAAGTGAACTATCTGAGAGGAATACAACAATGAAGAATAGAAGTATTTGAAGCTTACATCATAGTATTTCTCATCCTAGGGATATATTCATACAAAGGAGTTAATCTGCCAGCATGTGCAATGCAAGCTCTTCTCAAGTAGGAAGGAAGTTCTGCCGGTTGCTTCACTGAGGCCAAACTAGCAACAAGTCTAGATAGTATGTTTCCAAAATGTTGGGAGGCCTACATGGTTCCAATATAATGGGACAACAGTAAGATCAATGTTCGAGAAAAAAAAAGTAAGATCAATGCAGCAAGCTGATGCCTATACAAAATAGCATCTTTGTTGTAGTAAGAAATCTGTTACTCCATTCTGTTTTTAAGGCACGGCAAGCGCTACTATAAATACCAAGACGCCAGTGCAGTACACACAAGAATTAATCTAGTGTTTTATGCCACGTTCGTGTCCATTTTGCATGCCACGTCGCCCAAGGTGGATGGATTAACTTCCAAATTTAGATGCTTGCATGTGTGATACAACTAGCACCAACCAATCAGGTGCAAATCATGCTTTGGTCGCTTCGAGTACCATGAAACACAAGTTAATATGTACGCCTCAGTACTTTGCAGCATCTTATAAATAAGTTTTTTTCTCAAAAATGCTCAGACGCTTAAAAAAGAGATTGGATGGAGTACCTCTTTAGAGAATTCTGTAGGGAGAATGTCAACAGCCAAGCAGACCACTCCGGCACCTTCCATATCATCATGGTATGAATTCTTAGAAGGATCATACCTATGGTTGCGTATCCCGTAATTAGTTAGAATCATACCTATAGGAAGAACTATTAACAGTAACTGTGGTGATTGAGGAAGCAGCCACCGAGAACCTAGGGTGCTGTAAATATCAGGGAATGCCACTGAACTACAAACTAGGCAAGGACAGAATACTGTAAGCAAACTGTGCATCCACAATGAATATTCAAAAGAATTAGGGATGTAAGTAATGCCAACACCCTTTAGGATATTATGACTGCTACTCATGGGTTATTATACCTTTTCCAGTTTTAAATTTAAGAATGGAAAATGGAGGAACGTATTACCGAAAGAAAGGCCTCTCTATTGATGTACTCTTGTTGATAAATTCAATGGAACCTCCAATATCACAAGTTATGTCACAAACGCCGACTAAAGGACAACCAGTCTCCATCAATTGCTGTAACTGATCCATATTTAGTAATGGTGGAAACCTCTTCTCCCAATACATACAGTTTACTGCAGAAACCATGAAGACGCAAATTATAGACTAGAGTGTGGACAAATATGGCTACTCTAGAAATTTATTACAATAAGTAGCAGCTATTTACTAAATCCCACCATCTTATATAAAAACTACCACAAAGTGATGTTATCATGGATAGAAATAGTTTTTACCCTAAAACTGTTATATGCTATACTGCACTTTCTTAAGAGTATTAACATTTTTTCTCTCGAACGCGCAGGAGAGCTGTGCATCTTTATATATTAGAGAGAAAAAAGAAAGGTCCTACATGATGAGGACCTTGCTGAGCAAGATCATCACACACCACACCGAAGACGCAAAAAAAGATTACATATCAACAAGAGAACCTGACCCGACCGCTCTAAGGGTATCAGCTATTCTTAAGCAGCTAAGGTGACGAACCCCAGCCAAGACCCAGCAGGTTAACTCTTCTAGAAAACTCTGCATCTTGCTAAGAGTATTAACATTAACAAAAACAGAAAGAATTGTGTGCCTGGGCTGTATTAAAGATTGCATCAAAACAAGGTAATTCCCATATATGGCTGGTCTCACATGTTCAAAGTTGATAAAAAAACATGTTCTAGTTGGTTCAAAGAGTACATCGGAACAATTTCTGACAAAAGCAGTCATCCAAGACCATACCGATGACAGATGCATATGGAGCAATTCTTTCATGAAAAACAGGGGTGTAGTGTTCTGGATGAGCATAATAGTCACCCTGCAGATTACACAGATTTAAGATTTTTGAGTGAGGCACTGAGACCATTGAAATGCTAATGTGGTTCTTGTCTAATTAGAAAATAACTGAAAAATATGGATGCAATTTACTTAAAAATATATTTAAGATCTATATGTATAAGACGATTAACTACATTAGGACATTGCCGTTATAACAAAAAAAAACAGATAGGCGCAAAGGCTCCTGATGCACAACCAGTATAACGAGAAGCGATGAAATTAAAATGTGGGTATGTGGTCGAATACATCTCTGGAATATAACAAAAAGTTGTTATAACTGACCATCAAGGAGAAACTACAAATCCACTTATGTTTGAAGAGACATGCATTACTTTGTCAAATTGTCTGGTGGGATCCTTGTGAGAAACCATGTCTCTAGAGGTCACAACACAACCATAAAGTTGAAATACTCTCTTGGTCGACTGAGATTGCTTAGACAGATTCCTGGCCTGTAGCATTAAAAACAGAGTATTCATTAAAAAAACATTAAAAACAGAGTTAGAGTATAACTACGCTTGTTATGAAGCATGCTTACAAATTAAACCAAGTAACAATAGCTAATCCTGATGGATACAGAAAGATGAAACATAAAATTTGATGAATTTCATTTAGGGAAAAATATTACTAAGAAAATTTTAATTAGCTACTTTAGTTGAATTTATGATTTAATGCAAGAGAATGAGTAAAAGCATAATACCTGAAAAATTTCGGGAAGCTTCTCAGCATCAACAAAGGTATGGGGCAATAACTTGAATATCTCCTGCGCACCCTGAGAGACTGTCACGTTGAAGTTATATATGCCGCCAAGTGTAAGATTTTTTAGATAAAACAACATCACTAAGGTAGCAAAAATTGAGACATAGTACCCTACGGTCTAGTTTTTTATTTTCTTTAGAAAGCATGTATATCTATATAACTTTTTGGTCAATGTAATGCTATCAATATCGCCCTAGTGCCAGCAGGCTTAAGATATTTAGTTTCACAAATCATATTTAACCACACTAATTCAAGGAGATGTCAATAAGGTAATGTCATTTTGACCTTTGAAAGGAAAGAGTAAGATGTATTTTCTTTAAGCTTGCACTAAAATGACAGGCACATACACCAGAAAAATTCTGTAAACGACATAGTATTTGTACAATGGCCCAAAAATAGATATAGAAAACAGTGATCATAACATCACATGCGCAGTAGAAGAAATATTTTATGCACTGGAACCATTAACTCATCAAGATTATGAGATGACCCAGTGTTAAAGCACTCAACTGCTAAAGGGGCAAAGAGCGCAATGCCCCAAATAGATGCATCATATGTCAAAAACACATGGTAGGACAGTAGCCATATAAGGGGTTTCCTATTATAAAAATCAAATGGAAATATGTTGACAGCACAATTACCGTTTCCAACTCCAGTGAACACAAACACTATCGGACAAATTCCGGATGGAAGTCCAAATGTTGCTATCTCTTCTGCAACGACAATGACTGCAGCCTTGGCTGCAGCGAGCGAAGGATACATATGAGATTGTCCCAGAGAGAGAAATGGAGTCGAGTATCCAAGGCTCAAATATCCTGAAATTGTCAGGGAAAACCTTAAGCTGCTTGAGTGACATACAACACCAAACAGGCACATCACAAGTCATAGGTTGTACTATGAATCAGCAGTTGAATTCATTTTAAATCATTGTAAACAATTAATCATAAGTTGCAGTGAGCAAATTAACTAGTTCCTGCAACAAACTCAGATGGAAAATCCAAGTACCAAAGGCATAATATTATCAAGTCACTGCACGAGTTATTTATTAGTGTTGGTCATCATACTTACGCTGTCCGAGACCATGTAAGAAATCTATCAGTCCAGCTCTACCAGCAAATTTCCCAAATGCTAGTGATCTTTTCCCATCATCTCCAACAATTAGCTCATAATCAAACAAGGACACCCTTTCTTCAAGGATCTGAGGACATTAGTCAATGATTTAATATCCTACATGAATGACAATGGCAGTTGACGACTGAAATGATGAAGGTACGAGCTTATGTTTAATACCTTGTCTAACAGTGGCATATTCTCTTTTTGGGCTTTGTGTGTGTGTGAAAAGAAAGCGTACGCTCTATCTGAAAGAATCATCTGCAGCTGCCCAAGTGAAGACACCTCCAAGCGTTTCAGAACCATGGTGATATCTGATATTGGTATAGAGCACTGTCCAATAGAGTATCTAACTTAATGAGAAATATGACCTTGGGTTGTTTGATGCCTATGATAAGGCCGCATTCTGACAGGTCTTCTGAAATCTCGCATCCTGCATCCTCATACTGAGCGTCATGATGGATCCTCCTTGTGCTTGGCTGCACAATAATCCGGTTTACTCGAGGTCCGTTCTTGCCTCCTCCTAGCAGAAGGCGGGCACAATGGGAAGGAGTTAACGGCGCCCTTCTTTCCCACATATTACAAGTCTCAGCAAGAATCCCAACAACTCCATTGCCCAGCAAGGTGTCATTGCCCTGCGAGTGGAAATTGAATCAACATAATTAACCGTCACATTAAAGAACAAGGTTATCAAACACCGCACGGTTTGCAACAACAAAAGGGGTCAGATTACACACCTCAGTAGCAGCAGAACCCATACCTGAGTCCAAGTAAGGCGCCTAGATCACGGACATGAAATCCACAACCTCCTGAAAATGAAGTGAGTTTACACAGTCAGGCCGTTAGAAAGTGTCAAAATTAATACAGTGAGATGTTGTCAGGGGACGGAATACAGTTCAAAGACGGCATGGCAATCTGGTGCTACGAGCTACGATAACAAATTACTAGTTGAAATTCGCCCATTTTACTGAATCTGAATATAGTCGCCAGGCGCTGGCGGGCAAAGAAACAAAAGAGAAAGCTAGTAGTCCAACCAGGTAGCTGTCGGAAAGGTAGCTGTCGGACAGAGTACACCATCCCAGTGTCAGCCACTGAATGAACCAGTCCAAACTCCAAAGCAACGGAAGGTTCCAAATCAAGATTACTACCCGACAAAGAGACGATAGTAGTGTAGCATGTGACTTCACTACTAGTGTAAGATGATTGAAGAACATGTCCGCTTCCTTTTCTCCTGTACTATGAACTGGTCTTCGCACGGCTTGAACGGCGCAACGATCACTCTCAGTAGTAGCCAGAAGCTGAACCACGTAGGCAAGCTAAGTCACGGATGCATCACGCTCACACTGTCCGTTCCGTCCCTAGTCTCCACCTCGTCACGGTCTGCCTGCCGCTATCTCGGCCACGCATAAGTTCGTCCGGACAAGAGCCTGTATCATCAGGCATCAGCACAGCCGCACAGGCTTTGTCACGTCCCTCCCTATCCTCTGGAGCAAATGCACGTGTACGGTCAACGGTGGCGTCGCCGACGGCCCCTAACGCCCACCGCTTCCAGCCCAACGCCCCACCGACGGACCGCGCCCGGCCCCCGGCCCCCGGCGTCCCCAAATTAACCGCACTGATCGACGGACTTCGCCGTTGGACCCGCAAATTAATTAACCCGAACCCCCGGGAAAACCCGCCACGAATCGATCCCCCGCGCAGGGAGGCCGCGTACACCCGTCGGCCCCGTGCCCGTGCGACGCGATACTCCAAAGCAAGCTAGGTAGATTAACTGGCGATGCCGGCCATATTCGGGACGCCGGTCGGAGAGGAAGCAGGAGGTGGCGCGGTGCCGTACCTGGCAGCTCGATCGGCGTAGAGCGCGCTGGAGTGGAGATGGCGCACGGGCGCCGGCGGAGGCGGCGAACGAGTGAGGTGGCGCGGGGAGGGAGACGGAAACGGAGACGGACGAGGCCTCTGCGCTGGCGGAGTTTATCTGGAGGGAGGTCAGCTTAAAATAGAGAGGCGCCCAGTCGCCCAGGAACTCTGCTCGATTTCGATTTGGACACGCTATCCGCACCCTTCCTTTTTGGACGGTTCCAGCCTTTCGGGGAGAGGAGTCAGCTCTCAGCTGGCCTGGGCTCCGACGAGGACGATGGATGGCGACGCCGACGTGGTGGTGACGGCCCTGCTGGTGGAGTGAGCTGTCTCGGAAGCGCACGGCACGACACGACACGATGGGGATGGGAAGAAGAGCCAAAGAGGGAACTGCACTCTGAGCCGGACTGCCGGAGCCGGAGGCAAGGAGCCAAGGACCGCGTGGGGCGTGGGCGAGGGGACGAAATCGAGTACGGCCGTGGCGACGTGGCACGACGACGCATTGCACTCCATTTTTGCCGAAGTGGAGCCAAATGCTTTTATTAGAGATTGAGCCAATGCTTCGGCTATGGTTTTTCTATGATAAAAGTCTATGGAACATTATTTTTTTAAATGGCATACTATGAAAAACATTTAAAAGGCGAAGACATTTTTTACTACGAAGAAGAAGCCACAAATATTAGGTTTACCAGTTTTAACTCTAGCACTAGCAATTTAATTAATATAGGAAAATGACTCTAACTTTAAAGTAAGTCGTTTCTTTCAAACGATTTGCAAAATTGCCTCGGATCTACCAGAAAAGCTGCTTTTAAAAAAAAAACCATAATCGTTTTTTGGCAAGCTACAACCCTACCAAACTCATCATAATGTCCAAGCCGGATGCATGGAGATCATTTTTTTTGTAATTTGTGAATTTATGGAAAAATTGTTAGGCAATTGACACCTGTTATTGGTTCGATCTCTTGTTTTGCAATGTCTATAATACCCCTTGCCGTTATAGTTTGTATTCCTTTCACCCTAAAGTAGTTATCGTTTTATCTCTTGTTTTTAAATGGATAAAGTTGAACCTAGACACAAATATAAAATATATGTATACATCAAATATTGTAAGAACTTATTAATTGACTAAAACAAATTTTAATTTAGATAGAGACAATATTAATTACTCTTACGTGTCTTAAAAGTTTTTGCATTGTGCACTGGATTATAAAATTATAAAATACCAACCATGCTGTCGTGTGACTAGGTGGAGAAGGCCAAAAGACACAGCTTAATATTATGAACTAGATTGCCAGTGCGAAGGACAAAGGGGTTTTGAGCGACGAACTATATAGCACTGCAGTGAAACTTGAGCAAAAACTCAGCGTCCATGGAGCAAAGTAAGTAGATGACGCCTCCAGCTGCATACGTTGGTACCATTTTTACTATTTAAAAAAAATATAAATATGTTTTCAAAATATGAAAATTATAAATATTTTAGCCTTCAATATTTAGCACTGAACTAACTCGCTATACCTACAAATTATAGCCTACAGTACATCATAGTTTCTACAACATAGTTTTTGAACGAGATCAACAGAAACACCGGTCCCAGTTATACATGTCCAACGGGCCGGGCCGGGCCGGCTCGGCACGGGCACGACTGGGCCCGGCACGAGGGGCGTCAGTCCAAGCCCGACACGGTTCAGTGTCGTGCCGGGCCGGGCCGGCTCGCGGGCTGGCTGACATAGCCCAGGCCCGACACGATTATTCTTATACGGGCCGTGCCGGGCCGGAGGCACGACGGGCCTGTCGTGCCGGGTCGGACCCGTAAACACAAAAAAAACTCTAAAATTCAGAATTTAAGGATAATATTCAAATTTAGTTTAGATTCAATTAATTATATTTATAATTTTAGATACATACTTAGATAAAGAATTTCAGATACACATAGAAACACATATAACAATTCAGAATACTCTTATATAATAACATATTATCAGTATTATAGCTAAAAACAGACTGACAGTTACAAAATAAATTCCTAAAACGGGCCGTTATCGTGCATACCAATTAACCGTGCCGGGCCCGTGCCTGCACCGCAGGCCAGACGGCCAGCCCAAGCCCGGCACGGCTATCGGACCGGGCCGGCCCGGGCACGGTTCTAGTCGGGCCGGGCCGTGCTCGTGCCGGGCCACGACCGTGCCGGGTCACGGGCCCACTACCGGGCCGGCCCATTTGGACATGTCTAGTCCCAGTGAATAAAAGTCATTCGCGCTGCCTCGCTGGTCTCTCACAGAGCATCTCCAACAATTTCTAATATTTATCTCTACAACTCTATAAGATACAAAATTGGACGTCCACACCTTCACCATGCCCCCGCCCGGTGCCCCCTCGCGTTGTCAGCTCGCCCTCGCCGCGCACGTCCGAGAGAACACCGTGATTCCCTCCCCTAGCCGCCACCATCACCTTCCCCTGATCTGTGCCCTATCCTCCGATGCAGAGCCCCACCACTAGCTCGACCAGCCTCGCTTCCTCCCTCTGCCTCTCCCTCCCAACTCTCTCCGCTGAACCGCGCAGCTCCGCCGGCACCGACGCGGCTCTGTCGGCCACCGCGCCGTCCCTCCGCAGACTCCCACGCGCACCTCCTCGATTGCGCAAAGCCTCCGCGCCTCCGATGCCAGGGCCACCTCCTCCGCGACCGCGCGCCGCCCCTCTCCGCCTTCTCTGCGGCCGCGCCACCTCCTCTCTGCTACATCGACCAACAGCTCAGAAAGCAACGAGCGTTCCAGTGGTATGACATGATCCCACAGAACGCTTTGAGGTACGCAGCAACAGCGACGCTCCCCGCCTCGGCCCTCCCTATTTATCCCTCTCCATCCTCCACACAGAGTAGCAGAGGAAGGAGGAACGAGGAAGGTTTTATAGTTTGGATTAGATGATTGGATGATCGGATGGTAGTAGTTTGGATTGGAAGATTGGATCACATCCTACAGTGGCGTAGTCCACCTCTCCTCTCTGGTTTCCACGAGAAAAAAAGTACCAGCACATTAATTTCAGACTTTTAGTACCACTTATGTCATCAAATCTGTCGTTCAGTCATTCAGTGCTCTGTTCAAGTGTAAGTGTTCAGTACCAATTTTTAATCATGTTCAGTATTACTGCATCATGGTTCATGATGTTCAGTTGGAAAATGTTGACTTTTTTTGTTCTTTGATAGGTGGATCCTCTTTCCCACCAAGTCAAGGTTTGTGAATTCGGGAGTGCTAAAATATTGGTATGTACATCCTCTATGACAACATCAAGAAATATAATATTTTAATTTCAATACATATTTGTAGAATTGAAACTGATAAGATAGTAAATAAATGATCATGCTGCAGATCTTCCACAAGAGAATGCCTCCATAAGCAATGGATAGGCTTCTAGAAAACGATAAAGTACCAAACCATGCTATAGAGTATAGACTGAGGTATTGATTTTCCTTATCTGATGAACCATCTGCTTGGTGCCGTGGCGATCTCTAGGATATGTGGCTTGTTAAAATGATTTTGATTGCTTCATTGGTCACATTAGTTCTACTATCACCATGCTGGCTTGATTAATGGCCTTCCTGACTATCATTTAGTGATCAACTGACAACTGGAGTAACCAGATAACTGACATGTGAGGCACTGGTAAACATCTCTTTGAAGCAAATATAATATCAAGTAATTCATTAAAGTTGAAAATACATTGATCACACATCTAAACTCATTGGGATATTTTTTATGTTCCACTTCAATTTTTCTTGCAGTAGTCTGTTTTCTTTGCAACAAAAGCGAACATCATTCCTGACAATACTCTATTTTCCTTGTATGTTCTGATATAATGTTACATCATTCCTGAATTTCAGAATTAGATAAGCAAACCTTAGCCGTTTTCTTTTAGTTTCCTGTTTTATTATGTTTTAAAACTCCATGTAGTCAGTACAGTAACAATTCCTGACTTATGAAACTTTATTCATCTTTATTTTCGAAATTCTGTTTTGGATTCTTGATTGACTGATATATTGTTACATGCTCATTTGAGATAAGTCAGATGCTATGTTCAGTTTGTAGAAACCTGCACAAGTTCCTACAGGTGTGTAACAAAGAAAATGATGGTTTATACATTTATGAGATATGGTAGTGAGCATCTGAGCGGGTGGAAACGAGCTTGCAACAAACCGAGCTTGGCTCAGGTCGCCCATCTAACGAGCTTGAAAAGGCTGCTCGACTCGCTCCTGGCTCGTTCTGAGCGTCGAGCCAGTCCGAGCCGAATACGTTGCGAGCCTGAGCCAGCTTGTTGCGCTCGAGCTTTTTTCCAACCGATAGTTGTTCCTCTCTGTAAATTCACCTTGTTCTTTCTCAACATGTATGTGAGAGCACCTAGAGGGGGGTGAATAGGTGATCCTGTAAAATTAAACACTAAATAGCCACAAACTTGATTATCAAGCTGTTAATGAAATCAAGCGGCTAAAGAACGCGCTCGTGCGAACAAAGTAATCACAATAAGCAACACACGAGACACACGATTTTTATCCCGTGGTTCGGCCAAGTAACACTTGCCTACTTCCACGTTGTGGCGTCCCAATGGACGAGGGTTGCACTCAACCCCTTTCAAGCGATCCAATGATCAACTTGAATACCACGGTCTTTCCTTTAGAGTATTTTTCCCGTTTTCGAGGAATCTCCACAATTTGGAGTTTCTCGCCCTTACAATTTGGATCACAAAGAAAGCACAGAGTAAGGTTAGGGAGACCAACACAAGCAAGACTCAAGTCCACAACACAACCACGCACACAAGAGAGAAAGTGAGCATACAAACACAACGCGAGGAGTTTACAACTCGAATAGTGCTCAAATCTCAAGAACGATGATCCGATTGCGTGAAAGTGAAGTCTAGGAGTCTTAGGATGTTTCTTGTAAGCTTGGTGTGCTCCTCCATGCGCCTAGGGGTCCCTTTTATAGCCCCAATGCAGCTAGGAGCCGTTGGAGGCCAACTTGGAAGGCCAAACTTGCCTTCTATCGGGTGGTGCACCGGACAGTCTGGTGCACCACCGGACAATCACTATAGCTGTCCGGTGCGCGATCTCCTTCCATATCTGGTGCATCCGACTGTTGGTCCTTGGGGTCAATTGGCGCACCATACACTGTTCGGTGCACACCGGACAATCCGGTGTGCCAGACCCGAGCTGATGTTGGCTGCTCACGGCTAGCCTTTTTCCAATTCAATTCTTCTTGTCATGGTACTGTTTCTAGCACTTAGACAACCATGTTAGTACATAAAACAATTCACCAAGTCTAGAAACATACCTCATGCTTTGATTTGCACTCTTCGCACATTTTGCACATAAGAACTCAATTAATGTGCTGGACATCTAATCACCAAAATACTTATAGAAATTGCCCAAGGGCACATTTCCCTTTCAGTATGCAGAAATCTATGTTGTATTTCTTAAGAAAAATTAGCAAATATTTTGTCAGTAGGGGTAATAAGTAAAAATCTCTACTACACCATATGTTTCTACCGAGGGTGTCCACACTGCGGCGTCACCGCGCCCCCGCCTTTCTCCCCACGCGCGGTAGCATTCGAGCCATCAACGTCCTTCCCCAAACCCCATCCGGCCATCTCGCCTTCAATGACGCCCGAGCCATCCTCCCCACGCGCGGCGCCTCCACAACACCAACGACGCCCGAGCCCCACTATCCCGCCTTCAACGGCGCCCGAACCCCATCCTCCCCACGCGCGGTGCCTCCGCACCGCCAACGGTGCCCCAAGCCCCCGCCACCATGTCCCATTCCCTACGCCACCATGCCTCAGAGGTGTGAAGCCTTTCCTCTCCTCTCCGACGCAGCAGCAGCAGTTGTCCTGCCTCCGTCCCCTGCCAGACCGCTGAAATCCGCTCGGGTTTGGGCTATTTTGTTGTGATGGTAAAGATGCTCGCCCTTCACTCGCTCGGATCCGCTTGTAGAAATCTATATGATTTTTATTGCAATTTCTAATCATAGTGATCACCTGGTTTGGTCATTACGGTTGTTGTGCTTAAAGCTTTCTCATAGTGTACAGCTTTTCCCTCAAAAGGTATCAAGCTGCAGATGTATCTAAAGAAGAGAAAAATAATATCCTGAAAGATTTAGAAAAAAGGAGACAATACATGCACTACGAAGGCATAAAATGGGCGTTGTTGATTTTGAATTACTCACCATTATTTTGTTCTTTCCATTCAATGCACAGGTATAATCCTAGCCTGTGCTGATGGACTTGACTATGGTGTAAACAGGTAAAAGAGTGTACATCTGACAAATCACGTTGGCTTATTTATTGATGTTCTATCTTAATAATGTAAGTTTGGTTAACTGTGCATGCGAATTTATTTTTTCTACAAAATCCACCATCTTCAGAATATGATAATCTTGATTTATTCCTATATCCTCAATCTAAATCTATCAAGGTGCAATTTATTAGGCGGTGAGTGTAATGTACCATTTTATGCTTTAAGGAGTTACTCTATTTTGGGCCTTTTGGCATCTGTGTGTTTTCTTATCTCAATTGCAGTGTATGATAGTGTATAGAACATTGACCAGAAAACTGGAGGCTATGAGCCTTCTAGGTGTTAGTACATTGTGAGAGGCATCCCTACCTGGGTAATTTCTTCTTCTGCTTATGGTACAAACTAATGGTTATTCATGAGTTCATCACAATGTGGAACACAAGGGCTGACATGTTAATTCTCCAAATCTAGGATCTCTGTTACTGGTTGAACGCAATTCAAATTGTGTGTGTAGAGGGTGTGGGGAAGGGCATTCTTTCTATTGTACCTTTTAAAGTTGAACAAAGAAATTAGCTCGTTGATGACTTTCTCTTACTAAGATTGTTTAGCTCTGTTCTTCCTAGCCATGTGCCCCTGTTATCCCGGATTTTCTCTTGTTTATCATAGAGTTGATTCTAAGTTTTAGAAAGTATGTATCCCATCTAGATAGTGTTTCCTGTAGAAAATTTCCCATGCACCGATTTTACTTTTCACTTTTCAGTCTTCTGGTTTATAACATGTGAAAATATGCTCATGTTTTATCCCTCAAATCTGTATCAGTTTGTTTTGGTTACTTTGCTCTGTTCTCATGCTTATGCTTTTTAGGGAGACATCAGTTACATTGCCTTGTTTTGTTGAACAAGTATTTCCTCAGTAAGAATTAAGTCCGAGGAAAATAGTAAGAATGTTGGTTTTTGTTGACCACATGCTTTATAGTCTAAACATTGCAGCTACATGTTAAAATTGTAGTTCCTACTTTCTACCCACTCAATATGCTCAAAGGTTACTGTCATCAATTATTATTGATTAGTTTCTTTGTGTGAAAGTACCAAATGCAAGCTGTGTGCCCATAAATTTTGCAAGTGTGCCTCCTACCTCACATATAGATCAAGTGCACGTAATGTTTCATCCCTTGCTTTAATAAGTTCTTACTGGTTTTTCTTGGTAGGACATGTACATCACGCTTTAAAGACTGTGCACTATGTGGTGCTGATATATATAGAGGGTATTGAGCCTGATGCTGCACTTGAACCTGTTGTTGACTGCTTCAGATGATGGCAGTGCATGCATCATGCTCTTGTTGACCGCTTTAGACCATGGCAGTCCATGAATCAAGAGATCACATGCTGCAAGGTTTGTTAGAGCAGCAGGTGGAAAAGAACAAAGTCATATATGAGGATGTCTCCATGGAGAGAGGAGCTTTTCTGGTGCAGCAAGCCATGGGGGTCAGTAATTAAATCAACTTCCTTAGCCTTTTATATTGAACACTAGATTCTTGAACCTATAAAATTTACACAGTTAATTGTTCTCTATTATTCATGGATCTATTTAAGATATTGATGTTACAACAATGTCTTAACTGTTGCATCTCCTGTCTTTTCACGCCCAAAACATTGAAAGCGCAAAATCAAGACTTACTATGTGTTCAGATGAGCATCAGGGAGGAGTTGAAATCTTTAGAAAATTACTTAGACTTGGCTCAATATTTAAATATTTTAAGAGCACTTAGTTTGCTATATAGCAAAATTACTAAAATGTGATCAGACTTAGTATCTAAAATGAATGGTATGATATTTAAATTACTTATATTTAAATTACTGATGATTTGCTATATCTGTAAGTAGATGACACTTAGTTCATTTTAGCTTTAAATCATACGGTATGATTTAAATATTAGGGAGGAGTTGAAATCTTTAGAAAAATGAAGGTGAATACAACATAATGACATGCATGATAGCTACATAAAATTTGAACATTATGCTTAGCTTTATGTGTTCTATCTATAATGCTGATTTCTACATTTCGTTGGAGAAATCATACATTAGACATTTTCAAGTACTTCTCATCCACTCTTATTTCCTCATCTTAGTTACTACTAATTGTATTCCTTAATTTCTGCAGTAAGGGCAGGCACCAGTGCTAACGAAACTGGGATTTGGGCTGGTGACATTGTAGGTAGATGACGATTTTATTCCATGTGAGTGCAATTTAGCAAATGTTATACATTTGTTTTTAATGTTTTTCAATAAGTAGTGTACTAAAGCCTAACATACAGACCTTAATGTTAGATGGGCAATATCTAGAATAAATAATGAACACGCAAGTAGGATTACAATCTTTCTTTTGGGAGCATAGGCTCTTCTTAGTTCATTTTACTGTTGTTACAACGGTTATACTTCTGCTATATTAGTGCATCATATCCGCAAATTTACTCACATACTCCAGAACTAAATATGCTAATGACTATCTATAGGTCGCATGTATTAGAGATACTGTGAGCACAACAATCGGAAGTTTAAATCAATTTCTTGCTCATAAGTATGTACTTGCAACCTTAACATGACTATTGATTAAGAAAAAAATACTTACAAGCTGACTCTTTCAGGCAGAAATGGCCAAATGGGTGGTTACAAGACATCCGTGATGGAAGTCAAGGGGAAATAAGTCTATAGTAAATTGAGGTTTGAGTCAGGTTTACATCGTATTCCCCTAATAGAGCCTATGGCCTATGGGTCGTATTTATGCGTCAACAACAACAACATCTACTATGGCAGAGGTGGGCCATTTTGATATTCATGTGGAGTTTTATGACATGAATTCCCTCTTCTTCTTTGATGCTTAATATTGTTTCAATGACATAGTAGGCTGATGAAGTTGATGTGGTTATTGATCCAAAAGATATCGACCTTAAAACAACAAGATCTAGTGGAGAAGGGCATCTTCAGCAGTTATGAGGACGTCGAGAAGCTGTTGCAGGCACTGTCCAAGGAGGAGGAGGAGGCCGTGCGGGCGTGCCTGGTCACCTTCTACTAGTCATGTCTAAACGGGTCGGGCCAGTCGGGCGGCCCGGAGCCCGGCACGGAAAAATCCCGACACGAACCCGGCCCGACATGGTGGCTAACGGGCTCATGCCGGCCCAACACGGCAGTCGTGCCGTGCTTGGACCGCATGTGTGGCACGGCGTGCCTGGCCCGAGCACGGCCCGTGGTAGCCGCCGGCCCGTTCACGACCCGTCCGGGAGGGAGAAAAAAATCCTCCTCTGATCTCTCACTCTCAGTCTCTCACACACCGACACCGTCGCTCGTCCCTCTCCAGCTCTCTTCTCTCTTCACCGTCGCTCTCTCTAGTGCCATCGCTCGTCCCTCTCCTCTTGATATGGTCGGTGTTCAAACGGCTCCGGCTCCGACTCCAGTGATCTTTGAAAGGGAAATGTGCCCTTGGGCCATTTCTAAGTATTTTGGTGATTGAGTGCCAACTCAAGTGCTTAAAATGTGAATTTATGCCATGTATGAATAAAGTGCAAATCAAGAGCAAAGGTATGTTTCTAAGTCTTAGTACATTGGTTTTGTGTACTAATATACTTGTCTAAGTATTGGAAACAGGAAGAAAAAGAAAAGAAAAAAGTTGGCTGTGTACAGCCAGAAGGCTGCTTCGGTCTGGAGCACCGGACTGTCCGGTGGTGCACCGGACAGTGTCCGGTGCGCCAGGCTGCCTCGACCGAAGAGGCCGCTCTCGGGAATTTGCTGACGGCGTACGGCTAAAATTCACCGGACTGTCCGGTGTGCACCGGACTGTCCGGTGAGCCAACGGTCGGCCGGGCCAACGGTCGGCCGCGCGATCTGCGCGCGACACGTGGCCAAGCCAACGGTCGGAAGGGGGCACCGGACTGTCCGGTGTGCACCGGACATGTTCGGTGCGCCAACGGCTCCCAGATCTGCAACGGTCGGCTTCGCCATTTAAGGAAAGGAATCGGGCACCGGACACTGTCCGGTGTGCACCGGACTGTCCGGTGCGCCCGATGACAGAAGGCAAGGATGGCCTTCCAGATTTGTTCTCAACGGCTCCTAGCTGCCTTGGGGCTATAAAAGGGACCCCTAGGCGCATGGAGGAGTACACCAAGCATTCCTACAACATTCCTAAGCACCAAGACATCGATCTCACGCATTCGTTTCATTGTGATAGCATCTAGAGCTCTTGTTGAGTTGCGAACTCTTTGAGTTGTGTTGCGAGCTCTTGTTGCGACTTGTGTGCGTGTTGTTGCTCTGATCTTTTGAAGTCTTGTGTGCGTTGCTCATTCTCCCTTTGCTCTGTGTTCTTCGTGAACTTCAATTGTAAGGGCGAGAGGCTCCAAGTTGTGGAGATTCCTCGCAAACGGGATTGAGAAAAAGCAAGCAAAACACCGTGGTATTCAAGTGGGTCTTTGGACCGCTTGAGAGGGGTTGATTGCAACCCTCGTCCGTTGGGACGCCACAACGTGGAGTAGGCAAGCGTTGGTCTTGGCCGAACCACGGGATAAACCACTGTGTCATCTCTGTGATTGATCTCTTGTGGTATTGTGTTTTGTTGAGACTCCTTTCTAGCCACTTGACATTTATTGTGCTAACACTTAACAAGTTTTTGTGGCTATAAGCTTAAGTTTTACAGGATCACCTATTCACCCCCCCCTCTAGGTGCTCTCAATTGGTATCGGAGCCGTTCTCTTCAAGAAAGGGACTAATCGCCCGAAGAGATGGATCCTAAGGGGAAGGGAATCGTGATCAACGACAAGGAAAAGGAGTCCTTCGTCAACGAGCCAAAAGATGACAAATCCAACGACTCTGGCTCGGGCCACAGACGTAAAGATGGGAAGAAGAAGAAGACAAGACGTATCAAGGAGATCGTCTACTACGACAGCGACGAGTCTACTTCTTCCCACAAGGACGACGACTACGACAAACAAAAGACGGTTAACTCAAACTTTTCTTTTGATTATTCGCGCATTCCGCACAGCTCAAATGCTCATTTGCTCCCCATTCCACTTGGCAAGCCTCCTCACTTTGATGGAGAGGACTACGGATTTTGGAGTCACAAAATGCGTACACACCTATTTTCTCTCCATCCAAGCATTTGGGAGATTGTGGAAAGTGGAATGAAATTTGATAGCTCGGATAGTCCTTCGTTTATTAATGAACAGATCCATAAAAATGCACAAGCTACTACTGTGTTGCTAGCCTCTTTGTGCAGGGACGAGTATCACAAGGTGAGCAGCTTGGACAATGCCAAGCAGATTTGGGACACCCTCAAGATCTCTCATGAGGGGAATGATGTCACCTTACTCACCAAGATGGAGTTGGTGGAGGGCGAGCTCGGACGATTCACGATGATAAGGGGCGAGGAGCCGACGCAAACATACAACCGGCTCAAGATCCTTATCAACAAAATAAGGAGCTACGGAAGCACGCGATGGACGGATCACGACGTCGTCCGCCTAATGCTAAGGTCATTTACTGTTCTTGATCCTCATCTCGTGAACAATATTCGTGAGAATCCCAGGTACACGAAGATGACGCCCGAGGAGGTACTCGGAAAATTCGTAAGCGGGCGGATGATGATCAAGGAGGCAAGATACGTGGACGACGCCTTGAATGGACCGATCAACGAGCCTCAACCCCTTGCTCTCAAGGCAACAAGAAGCAAGGAGGCGCTACCTAGCAGGGTGGCACAAATTGAGGCGGTCGGACTTAATGATGAAGAGATGGCCCTCATCATCAAGAGATTCAAGACGGCGCTTAAAGGTCGCAAGGGACAGCCAAGCAAGACCAAAGCCAAGGGGAAGCGTTCGTGCTTCAAATGCGGTAAGCTTGGTCATTTTATTGCTAACTGTCCCGACAATGATAGTGATCAGGACCAAGGGAACAAGAGGGAGAAGAAGAAGAATTATAAGAAGGCAAAGGGCGAGGCTCATCTTGGCAAGGAGGGGGATTCAGACTGCTCCTCGTCTGACTCCGACAATGAGGGACTCGCCGCCACTGCATTCAACAAGTCATTCCTCTTCCCCAACGAGCGTCACACTTGCCTCATGGCAAGAGAGAAGAAGGTAATCACTCGTAATGATGTCACTTATGATTCTTCTAGTGACGATGAGTCTAGTGATGATGAAATAGATTACTCTAGTTTGTTCAAGGGATTGGATAGAAATAAAATTGATAAAATCAATGAATTGATTGATGCCTTGAATGAAAAGGATAGGCTTTTAGAAAAGCAAGAGGATTTGTTGTATGATGAACATGATAAGTTTGTAGAGGCGCAAAAATCCTATGCTTTAGAAGTTAAAAGAAATGAAGTGCTTTCTAGTGAATTATCTTCTTGTCATGAAAACATTGCTACTTTAAAGAGTGTTAATGATGACTTAAATGCTAAACTAGAAGTAGCTAGTAAATCAACATCTTGTGTAGAAATTGTTGAAACGTGCACTAGGTGTAAAGATCTTAATGTTGATGCTTGTAGTAAACATCTAGTTTCAATTTCTAAATTGAATGATGAAGTGGCTAGTCTTAATGCTCAACTTAAGGCTAGCAAAAGCGAATTTGATAAGCTAAAATTTGCAAGGGATGCCTACACGATTGGTAGACACCCCTCAATTAAGGATGGGCTTGGCTTCAAAAGGGAAGCCAAGAACTTAACAAGCCATAAGGCTCCCATTCCCGCTAAGGAGAAAGGGAAGGCCCCTATGGCTACTAGTGCTAAAAAGAACCATGCCTTTTTGTATCATGATAGGAAAAATTCTAGAAATGCTTTTAGAAGTTATGATGCTTTTGATTCACATGCTTATGATTCTTATGCTATGACTGCTTCTAGTTCTCATGTTGTGCATGATAGAAAGGTTGGTAGAAGAAATGTTATTCACAACATGCCTAGGAGAAATGTTGTTAATACTCATAGGAAAGTTCATGGACCTTCTACAATTTATCATGCCCTAAATGCTTCCTTTGCTATTTGTAGAAAGGATAGGAAGATAGTTGCTAGGAAGTTAGGGGCAAAATGCAAGGGAGACAAAACTTGCATTTGGGTCCCTAAGGATATTTGCACTAACCTTGTAGGACCCAACAAGAGTTGGGTACCTAAGTCCCAAGCCTAAATTTGCCTTGCAGGTTTATGCATCCGGGGGTTCAAGCTGGATTATCGACAGCGGATGCACAAACCATATGATGGGGGAGAAGAAGATGTTCACCTCCTACGTCAAGAATAAGGATTCCCAAGATTCAATTATATTCGGTGACGGGAATCAAGGCAAGGTAAAAGGGCTAGGTAAAATTGCAATCTCCAATGAGCATTCTATCTCTAATGTGTTTCTAGTGGAGAGTCTTGGATATAACTTGCTATCTGTTAGTCAATTATGTCATATGGGATATAACTGTCTATTTACAAATATAGATGTGTCTGTCTTTAGAAGAAGTGATGGTTCACTAGCTTTTAAGGGTGTATTAGACGGCAAGCTCTACTTAGTTGATTTTGCAAAAGAAGAGGCTGGTCTAGATGCATGCTTAATTGCTAAGACGAGCATGGGCTGGCTGTGGCATCGCCGCTTAGCACATGTGGGGATGAAGAACCTTCACAAGCTTCTAAAGGGAGAACACGTGATAGGTTTGACTAACGTACAATTCGAAAAAGATAGACCTTGTGCAGCTTGTCAAGCAGGTAAACAGGTGGGAGGAGCGCATCACAGCAAGAATGTGATGACCACTTCAAGACCCCTGGAGCTGCTACATATGGACCTCTTCGGACCCGTCGCCTATCTGAGCATAGGGGGAAGTAAGTATGGTCTAGTTATTGTTGATGACTTTTCCCGCTTCACTTGGGTGTTCTTTTTGCAGGATAAGTCTGAAACCCAAGGGACCCTCAAGCGATTCCTAAGGAGAGCTCAAAATGAGTTTGAGCTCAAGGTGAAGAAGATAAGGAGCGACAACGGGTCCGAGTTCAAGAATCTTCAAGTGGAGGAGTTCCTTGAGGAGGAAGGGATCAAGCACGAGTTCTCCGCTCCCTACACACCACAACAAAATGGTGTGGTAGAGAGGAAGAACAGGACGCTAATCGATATGGCGAGGACGATGCTTGGAGAATTCAAGACCCCCGAGTGTTTTTGGTCGAAAGCCGTGAACACGGCTTGCCATGCCATCAACAGGGTCTACCTTCATCGCCTCCTCAAGAAGACTTCGTATGAGCTACTAACCGGTAACAAACCCAATGTATCTTACTTTCATGTATTTGGAAGCAAATGCTACATTCTAGTGAAGAAAGGTAGAAATTCTAAATTTGCTCCCAAAGCTGTAGAAGGGTTTTTGTTAGGTTATGACTCAAATACAAAGGCGTATAGAGTCTTCAACAAATCATCGGGTTTGGTTGAAGTCTCTAGCGACGTTGTATTTGATGAGACTAATGGCTCTCCAAGAGAGCAAGTTGTTGATTGTGATGATGTAGATGAAGAAGATGTTCCGACGGCCGCTATACGAACCATGGCGATTGGAGAAGTGCGGCCACAGGAACAAGATGAACGTGATCAACCTTCTTCCTCAACAACGGTGCATCCCCCAACTCAAGACGATGAACAGGTTCATCAAAAGGAGGCGTGTGATCAAGGGGGAGCACAAGATGATCAAGTAATGGAGGAAGAAACGCAACCGGCACCTCCAACCCAAGTTCGAGCGGTGATTCAAAGGGATCATCCCGTCGACCAAATTTTGGGTGACATTAGCAAGGGAGTAACTACTCGATCTCGATTAGTTAATTTTTGTGAGCATTACTCTTTTGTCTCTTCTATTGAGCCTTTCAGGGTAGAGGAGGCCTTGCTAGATCCGGATTGGATATTGGCCATGCAGGAGGAACTCAACAACTTCAAGCGCAATGAAGTTTGGACACTGGTGCCTCGTCCCAAGCAAAATGTTGTGGGAACCAAGTGGGTGTTCCGCAACAAACAGGACGAGCACGGGGTGGTGACGAGGAACAAGGCTCGACTTGTGGCAAAAGGTTATGCCCAAGTCGCAGGTTTGGACTTTGAGGAGACATTTGCTCCTGTGGCTAGGCTAGAATCAATTCGTATCTTGCTAGCATATGCCGCTCACCATTCTTTCAGGTTGTTCCAAATGGATGTGAAGAGCGCTTTCCTCAACGGGCCAATCAAGGAGGAGGTGTACGTAGAGCAACCCCTGGCTTCGAGGATGAACGGTACCCCGACCATGTGTGTAAGCTCTCTAAGGCGCTCTATGGACTTAAGCAAGCCCCAAGAGCATGGTATGAATGCCTTAGAGACTTTTTACTTGCTAATGCTTTCAAGGTTGGGAAAGCCGATCCAACTCTATTCACTAAGACATGTGACGGTGATTTGTTTGTGTGTCAAATTTATGTCGATGACATAATATTTGGTTCTACTAACCAAAAGTCTTGTGAAGAGTTTAGCAGGGTGATGACGCAGAAATTCGAGATGTCGATGATGGGCGAGTTGAACTACTTCCTTGGGTTCCAAGTGAAGCAACTCAAGGACGGCACCTTCATCTCCCAAACAAAGTACACGCAAGACTTGCTGAAGCGGTTTGGGATGAAGGACGCCAAGCCCGCAAAGACTCCGATGGGGACCGACGGACACACCGACCTCAACAAAGGAGGTAAGTCCGTTGATCAAAAAGCATACCGGTCAATGATAGGGTCTTTACTTTATTTATGTGCTAGTAGACTGGACATTATGCTTAGCGTATGCATGTGTGCTAGATTTCAATCCGATCCTAAGGAGTGTCACTTAGTGGCGGTGAAGCGAATTCTTAGATATTTGGTTGCTACGCCTTGCTTCGGGCTCTGGTATCCAAAGGGGTCTACCTTTGACTTGGTTGGATACTCAGACTCCGACTATGCTGGATGTAAGGTCGATAGGAAGAGCACATCGGGGACGTGCCAATTCTTAGGAAGGTCCTTGGTGTCATGGAACTCTAAGAAACAAACTTCCGTTGCCCTATCCACCGCTGAGGCCGAGTACGTTGCCGCAGGACAGTGTTGTGCGCAACTACTTTGGATGAGGCAAACCCTCCGGGACTTTGGCTACAATCTGAGCAAAGTCCCACTCCTATGTGATAATGAGAGTGCTATCCGCATGGCGGAAAATCCTGTTGAGCACAGCCGCACAAAGCACATAGACATCCGGCATCACTTTTTGAGAGACCACCAGCAAAAGGGAGATATCGAAGTGTTTCATGTTAGCACCGAGAACCAGCTAGCCGATATCTTTACCAAGCCTCTAGATGAGAAGACCTTTTGCAGGCTGCGTAGTGAGCTCAATATCTTAGATTCGCGGAACTTGGATTGAAATATAGCATACATGTGTTTATGCTTTTGATCATGTTCATTCTGCATTTTGTTGCTAATTGTGGTGCTCAAGTTGTACAAACACTCCCTGGACCTCATAAGTCCTTTTTTTTGCAAGTGATGCACACATTTAGGGGGAGATGTGCTACAACTTGACCCTTTGAGACTAACCATTTGCTTGAGTTCGCTTGATTCAGTCTCGAAGGTGGATTGAAAGGGAAAGGTGAACTTGGACCATGCAAGACTTCCACTGCACTCCGATGAGAGGGTAACTTATTCCAAGTTCATCTCTATGATCTTATTGCCTTTGTACTCTTAATTGAAGATTTTGGTGAGGCAATGGGGTTAAAAGGCCAAGATTGATCCCGTTTTGGTGCTTGATGCCAAAGGGGGAGAAAATAAAGGCCAAAGCAATAGATGGATCAGCTACCACTTGAGAAACCTTGATAAAAGTAGAATAGAGCTTTTTGGTTTGTCAAAACTCCTGTATTGTCTCTTTTGTCAAAAGTTGGCCTCTTGTGGGGAGAAGTGTTGATTATGGGAAAAAGGGGAAGTTTTTGAAATCTTTAATCAATCTCTTTTGGAATGACTCTCTTTATGCCTCAACATGTGTGTTTGACTTAGAGATAGAGATTTGAGTTTGATTTGCAAAAACAAACCAAGTGGTGGCAAAGGATGATCCATATATGCCAAAATTGAATCAAAATCAATTTGAGTTTTATTTGAAGTAATTTTTGCACTTGTTCTAGTTGCTTTATGTTGTGTTGGCATAAATCACCAAAAAGGGGGAGATTGAAAGGGAAATGTGCCCTTGGGCCATTTCTAAGTATTTTGGTGATTGAGTGCCAACTCAAGTGCTTAAAATGTGAATTTATGCCATGGATGAATAAAGTGCAAATCAAGAGCAAAGGTATGTTTCTAAGTCTTAGTACATTGGTTTTGTGTACTAATATACTTGTCTAAGTATTGGAAACAGGAAGAAAAAGAAAAGAAAAAAGTTGGCTGTGTACAGCCAGAAGGCTGCTTCGGTCTGGAGCACCGGACTGTCCGGTGGTGCACCGGACAGTGTCCGGTGCGCCAGGCTGCCTCGACCGAAGAGGCCGCTCTCGGGAATTTGCTGACGGCGTACGGCTAAAATTCACCGGACTGTCCGGTGTGCACCGGACTGTCCGGTGAGCCAACGGTCGGCCGGGCCAACGGTCGGTCGCGCGATCTGCGCGCGACACGTGGCCAAGCCAACGGTCGGAAGGGGGCACCGGACTGTCCGGTGTGCACCGGACATGTTCGGTGCGCCAACGGCTCCGAGATCTGCAACGGTCGGCTTCGCCATTTAAGGAAAGGAATCGGGCACCGGACACTGTCCGGTGTGCACCGGACTGTCCGGTGCGCCCGATGACAGAAGGCAAGGATGGCCTTCCAGATTTGTTCTCAACGGCTCCTAGCTGCCTTGGGGCTATAAAAGGGACCCCTAGGCGCATGAAGGAGTACACCAAGCATTCCTACAACATTCCTAAGCACCAAGACATCGATCTCACGCATTCGTTTCATTGTGATAGCATCTAGAGCTCTTGTTGAGTTGCGAACTCTTTGAGTTGTGTTGCGAGCTCTTGTTGCGACTTGTGTGCGTGTTGTTGCTCTGATCTTTTGAAGTCTTGTGTGCGTTGCTCATTCTCCCTTTGCTCTGTGTTCTTCGTGAACTTCAATTGTAAGGGCGAGAGGCTCCAAGTTGTGGAGATTCCTCGCAAACGGGATTGAGAAAAAGCAAGCAAAACACCGTGGTATTCAAGTGGGTCTTTGGACCGCTTGAGAGGGGTTGATTGCAACCCTCGTCCGTTGGGACGCCACAACGTGGAGTAGGCAAGCGTTGGTCTTGGCCGAACCACGGGATAAACCACTGTGTCATCTCTGTGATTGATCTCTTGTGGTATTGTGTTTTGTTGAGACTCCTTTCTAGCCACTTGGCATTTATTGTGCTAACACTTAACAAGTTTTTGTGGCTATAAGCTTAAGATTTACAGGATCACCTATTCACCCCCCCTCTAGGTGCTCTCAATCTTCCCTCTCGCTCCATCGCCAAAACTGTAAGTCGAATCGTAACCCTAAATTGGTGTCCGTCGACAGTGACTTTTTTGGTGAAGTTCGATTTGGTTATTCCCCTAGATCTACCATTCTACCTTCACTTTGAAACCCTAACTACTTCATTCCCCTCTGTCTCGGCCAAGATTCATATTCTGCTCCTCTTTTCCTCTCTCAAGCTCAAGCCACATCCCCTCTGGAGGCCCCTCGCTGGCGACTCCGGTGCTCCAGTCGGTCAGGTGAACTGTGAACACCTACTTGTGCTCCTACTTGTGTGGTGCTCCTGTTTTTTTTTATTTTAATTTGTTCTTCCTTTTTCTATGTATTGAAGGTCGTTGAGGAGCCGGTGACGCTGTGAGGAGCCGGTCAAAATCCCTAGATGGATCTTGATCCAGCCGTCGAGGCGGCAGGGCATGCACTTGAGGATTACAATGAGCAGATGGATGAGATGGCGTTGTTTGGCCATAATGTGGATGCTGTTGTCAACATCGACGCGGTGGAGCCACAACCAACACCGACCATGGCCGGGATAGTGACGGGGTCTTCGAGTCCCACTGCCACTGGTAGTGGTAGCACTACTCGTGACACCCGAACGAGGAAGAGGCTACCCACGTCCAGAGTATGGTCTGACTTTGATGAGGTAACTGGTGTAGATGACAAAGGTAAGAAGGTAAGGGTCTCTGCCATTTGCAAACACTGCAAAACTACCTTGTCTGCTAGATCCTCCTCTGGTATTGGACATTTTCTTAGGCACCAACAACATTGTAAAGCTAAGATTGAGCACGATCGAGCTGGCATAGTACAGTCAGTCCTTAAATTCAATCCTGATGGGTCTATGCAACGTTGGGAGTATTCAGCTTCAGTTGCACGAATGGAAACGTGTCGGTTGATAGCTAGGGAAGATTTGCCTTTATGTTTTGCCGAGTCTGATGCTTTTCATGAGTATATCACCCATGCGCATAACCCTAGTTTTGTTAGGTCTTCTAGGCAAACAATTGCTATAGATTTAATTAAACATTACAATGGACGAATGGAGAGTCTAATTGAAACTTTAAAATCCTCAGTATCTTCTGTGGCACTCACTTCTGATATTTGGTCTTGTAAAGCCAAAGAATATTACATTAGTGTTGTTGCTCATTATGTGAATTTTGATTGGGGTTTGGAAAAAGGTTGCTTGGTCTAAGACCTATTGAGTCTGCACATACTGGTTCCAATATTGTTGAACATGTTTCCATGGTTGTAGATGATTATGGCATATCAGATAAAATTTTTGCAATTACATTAGACAATGCTTCATCAAACAAAACTGCCATGTCCCTTCTTCAACCTATGTTCACTGGTTACCTTGACTTTGGTAGCACTGAGCAATTTGACTTAGATGATGGTGAAGATTTGAGGTCTATTTTTTGCATCAAAGATGTGCATGCCACATTATTAATCTTATTATTAAATCTGGTTTGAAGCGCATGAAGCCTTATCTTAATGATTTTAGAACTGCTATTACTTTCTTGAACGCTTCCAATCAACGTATTGCTGCATATAAAATGGTCTGTTTGAGTCAAGGTGTTCGCCCTCGTAAGTTTGGTGTTGACATGGATGTTAGATGGAACTCTACTTACTAGATGCTTAAGCATGTTGTTCCATACAAAAGCACATTTTCTATCTTTATCCAAAGTAATCATCCATTGAGTTCAGATGGTTCTCCTTTGTTAACAGATGATCATTGGTACATTACAGATAAGGTGTTGTCTTTTCTTGAACTATTTTATGATTCAACTGTTGCACTGTCTGGTATTTACTACCCCACATCTCCATTAATGTTGCATCATATACTAAAAATTGGTAGACATCTAAATGCTTTTGATAGTGATCATCTGCTTAGGGAAGCCATTATTCCTATGAAAACCAAGTATCTAAAATATTGGAGGAAAATACCTATTCTTTATGCATTTGCTTTCATTTTGGATCCAAGAGCAAAGATGAGGGGGTTTCATAAACTTCTTCTACGGTTGGCTAGTCTAACTGGTACTGATTACTCTAGATTTCCACAATCTATTCGTGCTAAGTTAACAAAGACATTTCAGTTGTATGAATGCAAGTATGGTGACACACTCTTGCGTGGACAATATGTACTAGCAAGTGGTAGTGAGTCTAAGGCAAAAGAGGCATGGGATGATATTTATGGGGATGATGATATTGTGGGTGGACAACATGTACTAGGAAGTAGTTCTACTCCTATTGCATCTATTGCAGCATCCATCTCTGTACTGCCTTCTTACCTAGATAGTGATAGTGTCACCCAATTTGGTGCAGGCTTCAACATTCTTAATTGGTGGCAGAGGCATAAGCTTACTTATCCTATTCTTGCTCTTCTTGCTAAAGATGTTTTGACTGTTCCTGCTTCTACCATATCTTCAGAATCTACCTTTAGTCTTGCTGGTAGGGTGCTCGAGGAGCATCGACGACGACTAACAACAGATATGGTTGAGGCCTTATCCTGTATTAAGGATTGGGAGCTAGCAGACAAGCATATGCAGAATACTGTCGAAAACGATACGAAGGAACTTGAAGCAACCTATGAGAACATGTACCTTGATGTTGAAGACAGAGACAAGGACAAAGATGGAGAATCAAGACCTGGAAGAAGTTGAGTTTGTAGCTATCTCTACCAGGCTGTCCATTTTCATTATGGCTGTTTACTTCATTGTGGTTGTTTACTTATCTGTTGATGTAATAAACTACTCTAAACACTTGAACATTTAGGAGCTGGTTGTACTCTTTTCCTTCCTAGGGTTTTCTCACGAGGTGTGAGTTTTTACCTAGGAAGGTTTTTAATGAGGCAACATTGCACTAACAGCTCCAATAATATTCCACTCAACTTTCTATTTGAGTTGGTATGTGCATGTGTGTAATTGTGAATTACTGCCCACATTATGTGTGTAATTGTCCACATTATTAGCTCTAAATTGTTGTACAATTTTTTTTTTCAGATTTTAGTTGTTTATGTTTTGTATGTATCCAGATTCATGGGCGGCCCGGCCCGGTTAGCCCACTGGGCTAAAAGCCTGGCACGACCCGTTTAAGGGTTGGCGTGGCGTGCTTGGGCACTGTTTGGAGCCCGTGGGCGGGCACGACACGACCCATCTATGTAAACGTGCTAGGCTAGCCCGGTTACTGTTCGTGCCAGGCCAAAACGAACCCATGCCGGGTTAGCCCGTCACGCCCATTTGGACATGTATACCTTCTGCGCCAATGTCCTTCTCAACTTCTACGTGAAGCTCGATCCTCTAGCCACCACGTGTAGGTTGTTCGTCGGAATGCCAGAGCGGAATATGGTGTCCTTCTCTTGCTTGTGCAAGGCTACAACACGCACACTGAAATGCATAGAGCATGATGATGCTGGCAAACACCTGGATGAGAGTTGGGATTCTGCGTCACCGCTATAAACAGCAAGCGACACGGTGCGCGTTGTTTGCATATGTAGCCTTTGACTGTCCAACTTCATGGTACATGTTAATTCGTAAATATTTATATACAAACGTGTGTGTCGGGATTGCTTGGATCTCTTTCAATAAAACTGACAGACTTCAATATTTGTTATGATTGTTGAGTTGATTCTTACTAGCATTACTAAACAATGATATATGCATGCACAGGTGTTTCCCGTTGCAACGCACGACATATACCTAGTTCTTTTAATATAGCTATATTAGACTCATTTAAAAACCTAAAGGTCCAAAAACATAACCACCTCCAATAACTTCTTTTTTTGTCCAAAAATAGACGGTTTCTATATCATTTGTGTGTGTATATCACTTAGATTAATCTTATACTTTCTTCCTCTTTTTCCTCTGGAAATTTAGAGTCATTTATTTCAAAAAGGAAAACACGTCGCATCAATGAGTCAGCATCAATGTTGAGGAGCACGCCATGCTAGCTGCTCTCGATATATCTCCATCACCATCTTTATGAGGCCATGTTTGCCATATCTGCTGCTTGTTAAAAAAGGAGTATCAAATATAGTAATTAGAGGTACCCAGATTATACCCCTAATTAATATTTAACCCCTGAAACACCATCAAGGTACATCCCCCGAGGACAAAGGATCATAAGAAGCGCTTCTCTCGAGGCCCCCCTTAGGGATCACCATAAACTCGCCTCGCCCGAGCCTTCCCTCGGACGGGGTGTGTTCTCGGAGAATCCTTGTCCCGGCCGACGTCCTCTCTCCCCAGAACGAACAGTCTCTGCCTCGTCTGAGCCCGCCTCGGGTGAGCAAAACAAACCCAAGACAAGACTCAACCGAAGTCCGTCGGTTGAAGCAACATTCAATGCACATATCTACCCCCACACAGGGCTGCAAGTGTATAGGAGCAACAAAACCACAACCCTATCAAAGATTCACCAACATGATTATGCATGCGACCACTGTTCCTGCACGCCGTCTGTCAACTCCTGATGGGACATACAATACGACAAGGATACAGGCTAGCCCCCGGACACAAACTCTGCCTCGCCCGAAGTAGAACTTGACCTTGGGACAAACTCCGCCTCGCCCGAGCCCGATCTCGACTACCTACTCCCCGTGAATCCCGCAGGAGGCCACTCCATCATATTGTGGCACGCATCTTCGAATCCTAGAACGGGTTTGGTCGCGACCTTGGGCGGACTTCCGCCTCGCCCGAGCCTGGTTCTGACCTTGATATCCGCAACGGGAAGGCGTCCAACGTCATCAGACACTGCAGAGCTGACACACTACTTAAGGTTTTTTCCATACTTAGTACTTTGTCAACCACTACAGTATAGGCAACCCCCTCGCTAGGGGGGCTCGGGTACGTGACCGAGCCATCGATGCTGGCCTCGGCTCTCAGCAGAAATTAAGCGAGCACAAGTCAAGAACAAGTAGAAGACCATACTCCATACCATATCGTCTACATGACCATGATGACACCTCCTCACGGTGCGCGGCCAACTCCAGTACTCTGGGCAACCCCTCTTGAGGCTATAAATAGGATAGCCTATAGCTTGAGGAAGGCAGACGAACACTTCACAGTTTCACCAATGTATTGGCACTTGCTTCAATCATTCCAGGGACTTAGATCCTTCCCTCTACCGCTCGGCTTGTATTCCCTACTGTAAGCACTTATGAGCAAGTAATATATACAAATGCAGTTTAAAGCCATGTTGTTGGCTCCAAAAGAGATTGCTTTTTGATGTACGTGTACCCATTACCAGTTTTTTAGTTTTAGTTTTTTAATCTTGTTTTTACATTTAATGACAATGACCTGTTTGGCATCATAAGTCCAGACCCACTTTAAATTCGCTCACGTGTGGGAGGCTCCATCGCCCCGTGTCATCTTTTTACAAAAAACCTCTTGTATTTCTTCAAAATCAAACCGCGGTCTCAGATCATATCTCATCATCCCTATCCTATTTGTTCGCACAACAACGTTCTCGTAGCTGACGCTCTAGCAACAAACCCCGTCCATTTCGCACAACATCCACCCGCTTCTTCCGGCGTTGCACATTGAATTTTAAGTGAAACCAACTATGCAATTGGAAATGAGTACAAGGCTCTGTAAAAGGAAATGTTTTTATTGATTGATATGATACTCTAAAGGCAAGAGCAACTATGTATTTCAGTAAGCATGTTAAGTATTAGAGGATAAACTTGTTGTATTTGGTATTTCAGGAATGATCTTGTTGGCGTACTTGTGTTTTTCTATGTCTTGCTAAACTTGGAGAAAATTGTTAAGCCATCACCATAAATGAATTTACATGTGTTACCTATTGAATCTCAATGATGATTTTAGTTAGGGCATCAGATCTACACCATCTTCTTGCTCACAAGTCTTAAGCCAAAACATTGGCTATAATTTAATTCGAGCATAGGGGCTCCTTTTCAACTTATTTTTTGGTCTTTTGGCTAAGATCAAGTGTAATATTTGTTTTACTAGTTCAATACCTAGTATATGAACAATGTGTTCACTTTGACATTAAATTCATTTATTATAGTATTTTTATGTGGACGGTCCATTAAGACTTTCAAGTGTCGCTTAGTCACTCAATCAATATCATCAAATATGGTTGGGTACCGTCACAACCCACGAGTATTAGACTAATTTTTCGTACATGCCTGAGTTGTCCACCGCCACCAACCCCGCGTTGACACCCTTCAGTCTTGTTTGGTTGTATGGGAATTGAAGAAGATTAAATTTCTTTTCTATTTAATTTTAACTACCAAAATATTTATTCCCTTCAATACATTTCAATTCACTTGTAACCGACACAAGACCTTCAGTGGTCCAAGTACAACTATGTTCCTAGTCAATTTTGTGATTTCGTTGGTCCTTATTTTCATAACTATTGAAAGGGAAATAGGGTTAACCTTTTCCCACAATTAATTTTGGTGGTTGAATGCCCAACACAAACAATGGACTAACTAGTTTGCTCTAGAATACATGTTCTACAGGTGCAAAAAGGTTCAACACAAACCAATAAATATTCAAGTTAGGGATCAAATTCAAAGGAGCAAAAGAAAACTTGAGTGTGTTGTGGACTGGCGCACCAGACTATCCGGTGTGCCATCGTACAATGTCTGGTGCACCATGTCCGTACGAAGACGAACCAGCCACTCTCGGGAAAACTGAGCCACGCTCCGCTATAATTCACCAGACTGTCCGATGTGCCACCAGACTGTCCGGTGTGCCAGCGGAGCAACGGCTACTCGCTCCAACGGTCCACTGCAAAAGGGGATGACACATGAACAGTACACACAGAGTCAGAGCCGCAGAGTCAGAGGCGCACTGGATAGTGAACAGTACCTGTCCGGTGGCACACCGGACTGTCCGGTGCCACAAGAGGACAAGCTCTCCAACGGTCGACTGAGTCAGAACCCTAACAGTTGGGTGACGTGGCGGTGCACCGGACTGTCCGGTGCGCCCATCGACAGCAGCCTTCCCCAACGACTTGTTGGTTGTTGAGGGCTATAAATACCCCCAACCACCACAACTCCAAGCATCCAAGTCTTTTGAAGTTTTCATTCAATATAAGAGCTAGTGCATTCACTCTTAGACACAAATCAAAAGATCAAAGCCTCTCCAAGTCCCCAAAATCATTCCAACCACCTAGTGACTTGAGAGAGTGTTTGTTCGTGTTCTTTGTGCTCTTGTTGCTTGGATCACTTTCTTCCTTCCTCATTCTTGTTCCAAAGAGATTTGTAATCAAAGCAAGAGACACCAAGTGTGTGGTGGTCCTTGCGGGGTCTAAGTGACCCATTTGATTAAGGAGAAAGCTCACTCGGTCCAAGTGACCGTTTGAGAGAGGGAAAGGGTTGAAAGAGACCCGGTCTTTGTGACCACCTCAACGGGGATTAGGTTCTTTGGAACCGAACCTCGGTAAAACAAATCACCGTGTTAATTGTTTTCATTTGATTTGTTTCCCCTCTCTCCCGGACTTTATTTAAGTGCTAACACTAACCCCGGCTTGTAGTGTGTGCTTAAGTTTATAAATTTCATATTCCGCCTATTCACTCCCCCTCTAGGCGACTTTCAATTGGTATCAGAGCCTATACTTCATTAAGAGTCTAACAACTCGAAGTGATGTCGGGAGATCACGGTAAGAGGGAGATCGTGACCGGCGACAAGCCCGCAAGCTCGGGGAGAACACCTCAAGAGAGTCCAGCCACAAACATAAGAAGGAATCCTCTTCCTTCAATAAGACGCATCAAAAAGGCGACAAGAAGAAGAAGATGAAGAAGGTGGTCTACTACGAGACCGATTCTTCGTCGCCATCCACGTCTTCAAGCTTCGACTCGTCCGTCGCTTCTAAGCGCCATGAGCGCAAGAAGTATAGTAAGATGCCACTTCGTTATCCCCGTATTTCAAAGCGCGCTCCTTTACTTTTCGTTCCCTTAGGCAAACCACCATATTTTGATGGTGAAGATTATTGTATGTGGAGTGATAAAATGAGGCATCACCTAACCTCACTCCACGCAAGCATTTGGGACATTGTTGAGTTTGGAGCGCAGGTACCTAATGTGGGGGACGAAGGCTACAACACGGACGAGGTCGCCCAAATTAGGCACTTCAACTCCCAAGCCACAACTATACTCCTCGCTTCCTTATGTTGAGAGGAGTATAATAAAGTGCAAGGGTTGAAGAGTGCCAAAGAAATTTGGGACATCCTCAAGACAGCGCATGAAGGGACGAGGTGACCAAGATCACCAAGCGTGAAACGATCGATGGAGAACTCGGTCGATTCGTCCTCAACAAGGGAGAGGAGCCATAAGCGATGTACAACCAGCTCAAGACCTTGGTCAACAAAGTGCGCAACCTCGGGAGCACCAAATGGGATGACCATGAGATGGTCAAGGTTATTCTTAGATCCCTCATATTTCGTAATCCTACTCAAGTTCAGTTAATATGTGGGGATCCTAGATACAAGCTAATGTCTCTCGAGGAGGTAATTGGCAAGTTTGTGAGCTTTGAACTTATGATCAAAGACTCCAAACATATCGTCAACTTGGAGCAAGGCGCCACCTCTACACCCGAGGTGCAACCCGTCGCATTCAAGACGACAGAAGAGAAGAAAGAGGAGTCTACATCAAGTAGGCTTCCCATCGACGCCTGCAAGCTCGACAATGAGAAAATGGCGCTCATCATCAAGAGCTTCCACCAAATCCTCAAACATAGGAGGGGGAAGGACTACAAACCCCACTCCAAAAGGGTGTGCTACAAATGTGGTAAGCCCGGTCATTTTATTGCTAAATATCCAATGTCTAGTGATAGTGATAGGGGCGAAGACAAGAAGGGGAAGAAGATGGAAAAGAAGAGGTACTACAAGAAGAAAGGCGATGATGCCCACGTATGTCGGGAATGGGACTCTGATGAGAGCTCCACTGACTCATCCTCCGACGAGGACGCCGCCAACATCGCCATTAACAAGTGCTCTAGCCAACATCGCCAACGCCGCCAACATCCTCCTCTTCCCAAACATCGGCCACAAGTGTTTCATGGCGAAGGACGTCAAGAAAAAGAAGGTACAATCTAGAGCCACCCCCAAATATACAACATCTAGTGATGAGGGTAGCTCTAGTGAAGATGATTTACTTACGCTTTTTGGCGACCTTAACATGAAACAAAAGGAAAAACTAAATGAATTAATAGAAGCTATTCATGAGAAGGATGATCTCTTGGAAAGCTAAGAGGACTTCCTTATTAAAGAAAACAAAAAGCATGTTAAGGTAAAAATGCTTATGCTCAGGAAGTAGAAAAATGTGAAAACTTGACTAAGGAGCTTAGCATTTGCCATGATTCTATTTCTAACCTTAGGAATGAAAATGCTAGATTAATTTTAAAGATTGAAAAGTTAAATGTTTGTAATGATTCAATTTTCAGTCTTAGAAATGAAAATGCTAGTTTGGTTTCTAAAATTAAAGAATTGAATGTTTGCAATGATTCCATTTTCTGTCTTAGAGATGAAAATGCCATGCTAAAATCTAAGATAGATGAATTAAATGTTTGCAAACCCTCTTCATCTACTGTCGAGCATGTTTCAATTTGCACTAGATGTAGAGATATTAATGTTGATGCTATAAATGATCACCTTGCTTTAATTAAACAACAAAATGATCATATAGCTCAATTAACTGCTAAAATCAATGAGCATAAAATTGAAAATGAAAAATTTAAATTTGCTAGAAGCATGCTCTATAATGGGAGACGCCCTGACATTAAGGATGGCATTGGTTTCCAACAGGGAAGCAATGTCAAGCTTAATGCCCCAAAAAGATTGTCTAACTTTGTTAAGGGCAAAGCTCACATGGTTCAGGATTATGAGGGTTACATTTTATATCCTGCTAATTATCATTGTTGGGGGCCTTCGGCTTCCGAAGGTCCTCAAAAACATGATTTAACAATGTTTCTGGAGTATAATGTGTGAACAGGTATCTTCGGACTTGAATCAGAAAGGGAGAAGCTCAAAAGATACGAAGGTTGACACAGTGCCGAAGCTGTGAAGCAGGAAAGCTTCGGCATGTTCGCAGAAAAGGGAAACCGACTTAAAGATGAAAAGGCCATTTAGACCTCGATAGAATGCTATAGAATTATCACCAAATGTAAAGGGCATGTATGTAATTTTGTATGGGTTGTACCCCGTGCCTATAAATAGGTGAACAGTACCCCCGTACTGTTCACGCTGACTTGGCATTTGCTTTTGCGTCACACTTGTATTTTCATCTCCTTCCAAGCCGAAGGTACATTTATAATCCAATATTGTTTCTATTTCTTTACGATGGGTTAATAAAGTTAAATGAATAATGTTATATGATTATTCACGCTATCTTTTATGTTTCATATGCTTCGTCTTTTACTAATGTATATTGTAATGATGAAGGTTGATCCTTCATGACCTTCGCCCGGAGATCGTTATATCCTAAGGGAAATAACGCTTCGAAGGACGAAGGATCTTAATGTTTAACATTTTCTGTGTTGCCTTGTTCTTAACTCATAGCATTTGAGAACAAGTCCCCAACATTGGCGCCCACCTCCGGTGAACTCACTTCCACTTCGAGTCTTCGTGAACACCTTCGGAAGCTATAGACCTTCGCTATGGCGCCGAAGAAAGCTTCAGCGGCTGGGGCTGCAGCACTACAACCGCTGGACCACAACCAGGAGACCGTCTCTCTTCGGGAGGCCAGAAGCCAGAAGAGAAAAGCCGTCAGCCCGACGCTTGAGGAAGAAGAGCTAGACCAAGAAATCAGAGAGATGGAGATGCTACATCAACAAGTGCAGAGGAAGAAGGAGAAGATGGCCCGCCTAGCTGAGTTGCAAAGGCAAATTGACGAAGCTTCTGAGGAAGTTCGCCATCTCACTCACGATGAACAGAACAGAAGGCCTCATCAGAAAGACCTTCATCAGGAGGGCTTCGTCAACGAAGACGACTGGTATGATAATTTCCATCAGGGAAATTTTGTTTTTGATGATGCTTCTCCTCTGTCTGCTGAGCTGCAGGCTACTCCTTGGCCTCCATCCTATAAGCCACCCCAGCTCCCCATGTTTGACGGCCACTCCGACCCGAAGCAATTCTTGATGAGCTACGAAGCAACAGTGTCTTCGTACGGGGGCAACGCTGCAATCATGGCGAAGTCTTTCGTCATGGCCGTCAGGAATGTTGCTCAGACCTGGTATTCCTCCCTTCGGCCAGGAACAATCACTTCATGGCAGAAGTTGAAGGATATGTTACTGACCAGCTTTCAAGGATTTCAAACGAAGCCGGTTACAGCTCAAGCTCTCTTCCAGTGTATTCAGGATCACGAAGAATACCTTCAGGCGTATGTCCGAAGGTTCTTACGATTGAGGGCGCAGGCACCAACGGTGCCCAATGAAATCGTTATCGAAGCTATGATCAAGGGGCTTCGTCCTGGACCTGCAGCTCAATACTTTGCTCGGAAGCCTCCTCAGACCTTGGAGAAATTGCTCCAAAAGATGGATGAGTACATTCGTGCTGACAATGACTTTCGCCAAAGAAGGGAGGAGGCCTTCAGATTTTCTGAGATGACCAGGGGCTTCGGAGGAAGATACTACCCGAGGCATGTCCGTTCCATTCACAGCACTCAGAATGATGACAAGGGGAGTCAGCAAAACAGGCCGCAGTGCTCCTCACAGGCTTCGGGGCAACAACAAACTTCCTTTCGGCCACCAGCTCCAAGAGGCAGAGGCGCCAGGGGCTTCGGCGGAAGATTCGGAGATCAGCCAAGGAGACTGTTTTGCCTATTCTGTGGAGAGGGCAAGGGCCACACCACTAGGACGTGCCATGTTACAATCCAGAAGCAAAAGGAACTAGCCGAAGCTGCATCTCAACAAGCTCAGTCGAAACAGGTTATGCATACTGCTTCGTTTCATCCGCCTTATGTCCCACAATACATAGACAACCACCCTGCGGCTTCTGTAGCTTCGGCAAGTCAACCTCAAGCTTCCTGGCAGCAGCTTCCGCCTCCACCTCCATTGCAGCAAGGTCAACAGCCAGAAGGGAGTCAATACGCTCCACAGCAGAGGGACTTCAGAGAACAGTCCGAAGCTCGCACAGTCAACAGCACTGTGCCAGAGTCGAAGCACATTTATTGACATATCCTACCTTTGATAGCAGTCTTTTCTATTCAGTTTTATTTTCTGTGAAGCAAAAAACATTGATAGTTTCCATGTAATAATTTCGTTGTTTCCACGAGAAAAATTTATTTGATTCACAGGCCTAAGTTGCCGAAGCCTAAAATTTCTTCCGTTACCAAGAAGGACCTTCGGACTAAAAATCCTTCGGAGTAACAAAAAGTCGTTCTAAGGAACGCAGAGTAAGTTTATAAAGTCACAAAAAGTCGTTCCAAAGGGAGCGCAGCGTAAGTTTTCTGCTCAGAAGTCGTTCCTAAAGGAATGCAGAGCCTACAGCGAAAAATCAACGCTGATACCGTCTAAGTAAAAGACGAAGAAGCTCCTAAGGGAGGCTTACAGCGAAAAGTCAACGCTGATACCGTCTAAGTAAAAGACGAAGAAGCTCCTAAGGGAGGCTTACAGCGAAAAGTCAACGCTGATGCCGTCTAAGTAAAAGACGAAGAAGCTCCAAAGACGTTCCTAAGGGAATGCAGAGCTTACGAATATATTTTGTGTGTATCTTCGGAACAAATGTCACATGCATAACATAACATCATCACATCATTTTGCATAGCATAAGCATCATACATCATATCGCATCTGGCAAGAGAAGGGGACACTCTCAACCTTCGAAGCGATGCTTTGAAAAAGTGACATTGAAATTGTATAGCTTCGGAATGCAGTTTCGGGGAATATTTTCACGAAACATGGGCGAACTTTATCAGATCAATATCAAAGTTGCATAGCTTCGGAAAATAGCTTCGGAAAATGTTTTCACGAGGCATCGATGTCATTCATCAGAATAATTTTGACGAAGGCTATCTTCTTCACGACGCATGAAAAGAAGGGAAGGTGTTTTTTCGCCGAAGGCTCAAAAGTGGTATGTATTTAAAGTTTCATGCATCGTAAAGAATCCAATAATGAAAAGAGACTTGTATATTACATTCAAATGTACAAAGTGTTGCATAGATTACACTTTAAATGTTTTTTCCAAATAGCACCTAATCTTCCCTCAATACTGCTTCGGCGGCTTTATTCAGAAGTTGGTCAACGACCTTGTCCATGATAGTTTCGGCCATTTGATTAATTTCTTCATCCCCTTTTGTGTGGGGGTCGGCAGATCGTCCAACAGTTTCTGAGCGTAGAGAGCACTTCTTCAGTACTTTTACAAATCGCGAGCAAAGTTTAAAATGAAAATTACAACGCAACAAGAACGACTAGTTGGTACCTAACTGTCTTTCGGGCTCCCTACTCCTTTCGGCAGCGTCTGCTACTCTTCTAGCATCGTGAATGCCTTTTTCGCTTCTTTCAATGATCTCTCGTGCCATTCCTCGGCCGCCGTCGTTCCAGATATCAGTAAAAAATTTGCCTCCAACTGCGCTCGCTTCGGCCGAGGGGTCCTTGATGTCTTCGGTAGATAAGGTAGCTTCGGATTGAGCTAAAAATTTTACATGTTCGCAACCTTTCTTCTCTAAGACGGAAGCAATTCCTCTGGCGCCCGAAAAAGCACATATGTCGCCACGACTGTTCAGAATCTCTTCGAAGGCCTCTGCTTCGTGGCTAATCCATTCCAGCGGACCTTCGGGATTGCCTCGAGAGAAATTCTCTTCGCTGGAAAAGGCGCCTACGCTGGCGAAGCTGGATTTAATTTTATTAACACATTCTACAGATTTCACATAATATTTCCCCTGAGATGTGCGAAGTTCCTTAACTCTTGATTCCAATTTGCTGACCATAAAATCACTAAGTTCTCGTTTCGTTTCCTCAAGAGCGCGGTCCTCTTCGGCTCTGGCCAGCTGTTTCTGAAGATCTTTAATTTCGAGTTTTTGAGCTTCGGCCTGGGCCTTTGAAGCAGCTTCGTTTCTTCTCACTTTATCTACCAGTGTAAGCAGAATCTTATCTTTTTCCAAAGCTTCGTTTCTCAGTTTGATAACTTCGGAGCGTAAATTATTAAACGCAATTTCATAACTTTCATCTTCGGCGCTTTTTTGCGCTCTTAACGCGTTGCTTAGGATCAGGCCCTATATGAAAAAAGAATTCATATAAGAGAAAAGGAATGAGTTGCGTAAAAAAAAAAGGGGGTTTTTTCTCAAGTGTTTAATTCCCGTACCTTCAGGCTGTTGTACGCGAGGCTGTCTGCGAGATCCTCTTTCGTCATGGCGCTTAACCCAGCTTCAAGCTTCGGAAAGCCTATGCTTCTCGCCATCTCTCGGCAGACGGATAGCTCTTTGTTATCAGGCAGGCAGTATAAGAAGTCATCTTCATTTGTTCCATTGAATATTACTGCCCCCTTCGGATATTTCAGCTCCTTTGCATAATGGTTGGCCTCATGAGTTTCTTCCTCAGATAGCTTTTTCCCCGAAGCATGTCGTATGATGTAATCATGCATGCCGGCAGGTGCTTCGGGGATGACGGTGTCCGTTTCTTCAACTAATATTGGTTCCGGAATTTTAACTGCTTCGGCTTCAAAAGGTTGTTCTTTGAAGGGCTCTGAAGGCCCAGCTTCAGCTTCAGCTTGTTGAGCCGAAGCTTCAGTAGAAGCTTCAGCAACTTTAACACTCTTTTTTGGAATTGAGCTTGAAGACTTAATTGTCTCCAAGACGTCTAGTACATTTACCATTCTTTTCCTTTTTGGGGTCACTGATGGCCCCTTTTGGTGTTTTGCTGTCCCAACGATTGCTGCAGGACTCAAAACTTCTGATGTTTTGGAGCCCTCAGTTGCTTCTCTTACCTCCTCAATTTTTTCTGTGAGCGGCGCTTCGGTTTTCTCTTTTGTTTCTGACAACAAAATGTTTGATTGATCTGATTCTATCTTTGGTGGCACTTCGGCCGTTTCTGCGATCTCTGGCAACAAGGCTGGCTCGATTAGTTTTTCAGCTTCGGTGGCTGAAGAAGTTTTCCCGGTAAACTCCGGCACCGAAGCTGGTTCAATATAACGCGGCCGTTGCGTAAGAACCTTTATCTTTTTCCTTTTCGGTTCTGGCTCGCTAGGAGCTGCTGCAGCTTCTTCTTTTGCAGAGATTGTGTTTTTTCTCTTCTGCCTTCGAATGGGATAGCAGTAATCAGGGTAGACAAACCCGATGGCATCAAATACCCGATTCAGTCTCTTCTTTTTTCGGCCTCCGAAGGCTGCTGACATTGCATTATCTTCAGCCTTCGAGTAGGTCCCGAGTAGCTCATCACTTAAATTGTCAATGCTTTTCAACCACTCATCATCTGGCTCAATAAATTTATCTCCAAATTTGAAGGTGTATTTCAGTCTCACAAGCTCACCTTCGTCGGCCTCTTTTATGGTTTCTTGTGGCATTTCCCATGTTTCAGCAAGCGGCCACACCCTGAAGGCGATATGTTCTTGTACTAAGTCCCTTGTTCCTATAAAAGAGCAGACAACGCCGAAGGCTCTTTGGCACTCTTCGGCGGCTTCGTTCATTTCAACCTTCGGCCTCCGAAGGCCGAAGCTTTGCCAAATAGGACGCATAATTATACCTTTGATGTCTTCTCGTGCTGATAAGTCATTCTTCACATAAAACCATTCTGTCATCCAATCCCCGGGCCATCTCTTCCGAAAGGTTGGTACGGGACAGCTTGCCCCGGACCGAGAAACGAAGCTGTAGCAGCCAAAATTGTTATGGTACTGTTCTTTGCCCCAAGGCTTTGTTTCATATAATAATTCATGAACATTACAAAAGCTTCTTGCGTCAGGCTTCAGACCTTGACTTCTCGCGGCCCACACGAAGATATTTAGCCTTATAATTGCCTCGGGAGTAAGTTGATGAAGATAGACTTCGAAGATTTTCAACACCTCCACGACGAAGCTGCTCAAGGGGAATCGCAGTCCAGCTTTCAAAAAGCTTCGGTATACCACAACTTCATTTTCTTCAGGATGTGGACAAGTTTTTTCCCCTTCGTCCGCCCTCACAATGGACAGATCCCGAAAATACCTTCCTCTCATATTAACAAGATGATTCTCTTTGATAGTTGATTTACCATAAACTGAATGGCTTGGTCGCCAGGGGCGATCTTCGGAGTCTTCGCCACCGCTGTCCATATCATAACTTTCACTGTCACCAGTATCTTCAGACAGCCCCTCCAGAATTTCCTTGGTAATCTTTTCTGTGTTGGACTTCGACATCGCTATAAGAAACCCTAGGTTCTTCTCTTCATCAAGACTCAGCTTCATCTCAGCAGCAGCCTTCTTAGCAGCTTCAGACATCTTCGGAAGCGCTAAAAAACTGTTTTTAAAAAAAGCCGAAGCTTCAAAGCTAAAAACTTAACAGATCACAGTGCACAAGAGCTAAAAAAATGAGTGAGCAGGAGTGGTTGGCCAGAAAGCGTGCAAAATAAGTTTGCGGTATGGCCGTATTTATACGCTTGATGCGTTGAAAGTTGAAAGACCCCACTTGTCATTGAATGTTGCTATTCTAGCAAAGGGAAGGTGTTTTTTCGGACCTTCGGCATAAAGCCTTCGTTCATATCGCAATCTGAATTTATTATTTCAAACAAATTAATATTGCGAGGGGCTACTGTTGGGGGCCTTCGGCTTCCGAAGGTCCTCAAAAACATGATTTAACAATGTTTCTGGAGTATAATGTGTGAACAGGTATCTTCGGACTTGAATCAGAAAGGGAGAAGCTCAAAAGATACGAAGGTTGACACAGTGCCGAAGCTGTGAAGCAGGAAAGCTTCGGCATGTTCGCAGAAAAGGGAAACCGACTTAAAGATGAAAAGGCCATTTAGACCTCGATAGAATGCTATAGAATTATCACCAAATGTAAAGGGCATGTATGTAATTTTGTATGGGTTGTACCCCGTGCCTATAAATAGGTGAACAGTACCCCCGTACTGTTCACGCTGACTTGGCATTTGCTTTTGCGTCACACTTGTATTTTCATCTCCTTCCAAGCCGAAGGTACATTTATAATCCAATATTGTTTCTATTTCTTTACGATGGGTTAATAAAGTTAAATGAATAATGTTATATGATTATTCACGCTATCTTTTATGTTTCATATGCTTCGTCTTTTACTAATGTATATTGTAATGATGAAGGTTGATCCTTCATGACCTTCGCCCGGAGATCGTTATATCCTAAGGGAAATAACGCTTCGAAGGACGAAGGATCTTAATGTTTAACATTTTCTGTGTTGCCTTGTTCTTAACTCATAGCATTTGAGAACAAGTCCCCAACAATCATGAACACAAATTTAGGAGAATTCATGCTAGGAAATCTCATTCTGTTTCTCACCATACTTTTATGTATAAGAATGAGGCATCTAGCTCTAGGCATTCCACTCATATTAAAATGCCTAAAAAGAAAACTCATGCTGCATCAAATGAGCCTAACATTTCATTTAAGTCTTTTGATGCATCATATGTGCTTACTAACAAATCAGGCAAAGTAGTTGCCAAATATGTTGGGGGCAAACACAAGAGCTCCAAAACTTGTGTTTGGGTACCCAAGGTGCTTGTTTCTATTGTGAAAGGACCCAATATCATTTGGGTACCTAAGAACAAGGCCTAAATTGTTTTGCAGGTTTATGCATCCGGGGGCTCAAGTTGGATTATTGATAGCGGATGCACAAACCACATAACAGGGGAGAAGAGAATGTTCTCCTCCTACGAGAAAAACCAAGATCCCCAACGAGCTATTACATTCGGGGATGGAAATCAATGATTGGTCAAAGGTTTGGGTAAAATTGCTATATCCCCTAACCATTCCATTTCAAATGTTTTTCTTGTAGATTCTTTAGATTACAATTTGCTTTCTGTTTCTCAATTATGCAAAATGGGCTACAACTGGCTTTTTACAGATGTAGGTGTTACTGGCTTTAGAAGAAGTGACGATTCAATAGCATTTAAGGGAGTGTTATAGGGTCTGCTATATTTAGTTGATTTTTATGAGAACACAGCTGAACTCAACACTTGTTTAATTGCTAAGACTAATATGGGTTGGCTCTGGCATCGCCGACTAGCCCATGTTGGAATGAAGAATCTTCACAAGCTTCTAAAGGGAGAACACATTTTGGGACTGACAAATGTTCATTTTGAGAAAGACAGGGTTTGTAGCGCATGTCAAGCAGGAAAGCAAGTTGGCTCTCATCATCCACACAAGAACATCATGACAACCGAAAGGCCGCTTGAGCTACTTCACATGGATTTATTCGGCCCAATCGCTTACATAAGCATCGGCGGGAGTAAGTATTGTCTTATAATTGTGGATGATTATTCTCGCTTCACTTGGGTGTTCTTTTTACAGGAAAAATCACAAACCCAAGAGACCTTAAAGGGATTCTTGAGATGGGCTCAAAATGAGTTTGGATTAAGGATCAAGAAAATAAGAAGCGATAATGGGACGGAGTTCAAGAATTCTCAAATAGAAGGATTTCTTGAGGATGAGGGCATCAAGCATGAGTTCTCTTCTCCCTACACACCTCAACAAAATGGTGTAGTGTAGAGGAAGAATAGAACTCTACTGGACATGGCAAGAACCATGCTTGATGAGTACAAGACACCAGACCGGTTTTGGGCGGAAGCAATCAACACTGCTTGCTACTCCATCAACCGGTTATATCTTCACCGAATCCTCAAGAAGACATCATATGAACTCCTCACCGGTAAAAAGCCTAATGTTTCATATTTTAGAGTCTTTGGAGGCAAATGTTTTATTCTTGTTAAAAGAGGTAGAAAATCTAAATTTGCTCCTAAGGCTGTAGAAGGCTTTTTACTATGATATGACTCAAACACAAGGGCATATAGAGTCTTCAACAAATCCACTGGATTAGTTGAGGTCTCTTGTGACATTGTGTTTGATGAGACTAATGGCTCCCAAGTGGAGCAAGTTGATCTTGATGAACTAGATGATGAAGAGGCTTCGTGTGTCGCACTAAGGAACATGTCCATTGGGGATGTGTGTCCTAAGGAATCCGAAGAGCCCACACAAGCACAAGATCAACCGTCATCTTCCAATCAAGCATCTCCACCAACTCAAGATGAGGAACAAGCTCAAGATGATGAAAAAGAAGATCAAGAGGATGATCCACCTCAAGAGGAGGACAAGGATCAAGGGGGAGATGAAGTTAACGAAGACAAAGAAGATGATCAAGAAATGTAGGGTTAAAGACCGCCACACCCAAGAGTCCACCAAGCAATTCAACGAGATCACCCCGTAAACTCCATTCTCGGTTACATTCATAAGGGGGTAACGACTAGATCTCGAGTTGCATATTTCTGTGAATATTACTCTTTTGTGTCCTCTATTGAGCCATATAGGGTGGAGAATGCACTAAGAGATTTGGATTGGGTGCTGGCTATGCAAGAGGAGCTCAACAACTTCACAAGGAATGATGTATGGCATTTAGTTCCACGTCGTAACCAAAATGTTGTAGGTACCAAGTGGGTATTTCGCAACAAGCAAGATGAGCATGGTGTGGTGACAAGGAACAAAGTCCGACTTGTGGCCAAAGGTTATTCACAAGTCGAAGGTTTGGACTTTGGTGAAACTTATGCACCCGTAGCTAGGCTTGAGTCAATTCATATATTACTTGCCTATGCTACTTACCATGGCTTTAAGCTTTATCAAATGGACGTGAAAAGTGCTTTCCTCAATGGACCAATCAAGGAAGAGGTCTATGTTGAGAACCTCCCGACTTTGAAGATAGTGAGTACCCTAACCATGTGTATAAACTCTCAAAGGCGCTTTATGGGCTCAAGCAAGCCCCAAGAGCATGGTATGAATGCCTGCGAGATTTCCTTATCACTAATGGCTTCAAAGTCGGAAAAGCCGATCCTACACTATTTACTAAAACTATTGCAAAAGATTTGTTTGTATGCCAAATTTATGTTGATGATATCATATTTGGGTCTACTGACAAATCTACTTGTGAAGAGTTTAGTAGGATCATGATACAAAAATTCGAGATGTCTATGATGGGGGAGTTGAAGTATTTCCTAGGATTTCAAGTCAAGCAACTCCAAGACGGCACCTTCATCAGCCAGACAAAGTACATTCAAGACATACTTAACAAGTTTGGAATGAAGGATGCCAAGCCCATCAAGACACCCATGGGAACAAATGGCATCTTGAAAGTCGCCTAGAGGGGGGGTGAATAGGGCGAAACTGAAATTTACAAAGTTAATCACAACTACAAGCCGGGTTAGCGTTAGACATATAATCAAGTCCGCGAGAGAGGGTGCAAAAACAAATCGCAAGCGAATAAAGAGTGTGACACTCGGATTTGTTTTACCGAAGTTCGGTTCTTGCAAACCTAGTCCCCGTTGAGGAGGCCACAAAGGCCGGGTCTTTTTCAACCCCTTCCCTCTCTCAAACGGTCCCTCGGACCGAGTGAGCTTTCTCTTCTCAAATCAACCGGGAACAAAACTTCCCCGCAAGGACTACCACACAATTGGTGTCTCTTGCCTCGGTTACAAGTGAGTATTGATCTCAAGAAAGAATGAGAAAGAAGAAAGCGATCCAAGCGCAAGAGCTCAAAAGAACACGACAAATCACTCTCACTAGTCACTAATGCTTTTGTGGAATTGGGAGAGGATTTGATCACTTGGGTGTGTCTTGTATTGAATGCCTAGCTCTTGTAGGTGGTTGGAAGGTGGAAAACTTGGATGACTTGAATGTGGGGTGGTTGGGGGTATTTATAACCCCAACCACCAAACTAGCCGTTTGGTGGAGGCTGCTGTCGCATGGTGCACCGGACAGTCCGGTGCACACCGGACAGTGTCCGGTGCGCCAGCCACGTCACCAGGTCGTTGGGTTCCGACAGTTGGAGCTCTGACTGCTGGGCCCGCCTAGATGTCCGGTGGCACACCGGACATATACTGTAGAGTGACCGGTGCGCCACTTCGCGCGTGCCTGACTTCTGCGCGCTCTGGCGCGCATTAATTGCTTCTGCAGGTGACCGTTGGCGCGAAGTAGCCGTTGCTCAGCTGGCTCACCGACAGTCCGGTGTACACCAGACATGTCCGGTGAATTATAGCGAAGCGGATTCCCGAAGCTGGCGAGTTCAGAGTCACTCTTCCTTGGATCACCGGACACTGTCCGGTGTACACCGGACAGTATGGTGAATTATAGCGGAGCGCCTCTGAGTTTTCCCGAAGGTGAGGAGTTCAGCATGAAGTCCCCTGGTGCACCGGACACTGTCCGGTGGCACACCTGACAGTCCGGTGCGCCAGACCAGGGCACACTTCGGTTGTGCACCTGTATAACTTATACACTAGAGCAAACTAGTTAGTCCAATTATTTGTGTTGGGCAATTCAACCACCAAAATCAATTAGGAAAATAGGTGTAAGCCTAATTCCCTTTCAATCTCCCCCTTTTTGGTGATTGATGCCAACACAAACCAAAGCAAGTATAGAAATACATAATTGAACTAGTTTGCATAATGTAAGTGCAAAGGTTGCTTTGAATTGAGCCAATATAAATACTTATAAGATACGCATGGATTGTTTCTTTTATTTTTAACATTTTGGACCACGCTTGCACCACATGTTTTGTTTTTGCAAATTCTTTTGTAAATTCTTTTCAAAGTCCTTTTGCAAATAGTCAAAGGTAAATGAATAAGATTTTGCGAAGCATTTTCAAGATTTGAAATTTTCTCCCCTTGTTTCAAATGCTTTTCCTTTGACTAAAACAAAACTCCCCCTAAATGAAGTCCTCCTCTTAGTGTTCAAGAGGGTTTTAAGATATCAGTTTTGAAAATACTAACTTCTACCCCTTATGAACACAAAGAGATACCAATTTGAAATTTACCAATTGAAAATCACTAGTTTTTAAAATTAGGTGGTGGTGCGGTCCTTTTGCTTTGGGCTCATGCTCTCTCCCCCTTTGGCATGAATCGCCAAAAACGGAGTCATTAGAGCCCTTTTAACTACTTTCTCCCCTTTGGTAAATAAAATATGAGTGAAGATTATACCAAAGATGGAGTCCTTTTGCTTTGGACTCAGGCTCTCTCCCCCAAAGATGGAGAGTTGCCTGGAGTGACAGCGAAGGATGAGTTACGGAGTGAAAGCCTTTGTCTTCGCCGAAGTCTCCAATTCCCTTTCAATATACCTATGACTTGGTTTGAAATAGACTTGAAAACACATTAGTCATAGCATATGAAAGAGACATGATCAAAGGTATATGAATTAGCTATGTGTGCAAATCAACAAAAGAAGTTCCTAGAATCAAGAATATTTAGCTCATGCCTAAGTTTGTTAAAAGTTTGTTCATCAAGTGGCTTGGTAAAGATATCGGCTAATTGGTCTTTAGTATTAATGTATGAAATCTCGATATCTCCCTTCTGTTGGTGATCCCTTAAAAAGTGATACCGAATGGCTATGTGTTTAGTGCGGCTATGCTCAACGGGATTATCCGCCATGCAGATAGCACTCTCATTATCACATAGAAGAGGAACTTTGGTTAGTTTGTAACCGTAGTCCCTAAGGGTTTGCCTCATCCAAAGTAGTTGCGCGCAACAATGACCTGCGGCAATGTACTCGGCTTCGGCGGTAGAAAGAGCTACGGAATTTTGCTTCTTTGAAGCCCAAGACACCAAGGATCTTCCTAAGAACTGGCAAGTCCCCGATGTGCTCTTTCTATTAATTTTACACCCCACCCAATCGGCATCCGAATAACCAATTAAATCAAAAGTGGATCCCCTAGGATACCAAAGCCCAAACTTAGGAGTATAAACTAAATATCTCAATATTCGTTTTACGGCCGTAAGGTGAGCTTCCTTAGGGTCGGCTTGGAATCTTGCACACATGCATACGAAAAGCATAATATCCGGTCGAGATGCACATAAATAGAGTAACGAGCCTATCATCGACCGGTATACCTTTTGATCCACGGACTTACCTTCCGTGTCGAGGTCGAGATGCCCATTGGTTCCCATGGGTGTCTTGATGGGTTTGGCATCCTTCATCCCAAACTTACTTAGGATATCTTAAGTGTACTTCGTTTGGCTTAGGAAGGTGCCCTCTTGGAGTTGCTTCACTTGAAATCCTAAGTACTTTAACTCCCCCATCATAGACATCTCGAATTTTTGTGTCATGATCCTACTAAATTCTTCATATGTGGACTCGTTAGTAGACCCAAATATAATATCATCAACATAAATTTGGCATACAAACAAGTCATTTTCAAGAGTTTTAGTGAAGAGTGTAGGATCGGCTTTTCCGACTTTGAATCCATTAGTGATAAGGAAATTTCTAAGGCATTCATACCATGCTCTTGGGGCTTGCTTGAGCCCATAAAGCGCCTTAGAGAGTTTATAAACATGGTTAGGGTACTCACTATCTTCAAAGTCGGAAGGTTGCTCAACATAGACCTCTTCCTTGATCGGTCCATTGAGGAAGGCACTTTTCACGTCCATTTGGTAGAGCTTGAAGCCATGGTAAGTAGCATAGGCCAATAATATACGAATTGACTCAAGCCTAGCTACGGGTGCATAAGTTTCACCGAAATCCAAACCTTCGACTTGGGAGTATCCCTTGGCCACAAGTCGGGCTTTGTTCCTTGTCACCACACCATGCTCATCTTGCTTGTTGCGAAAGACCCACTTGGTTCCTACAACATTTTTATTAGGACGTGGAACTAAATGCCATACCTCGTTCCTAGTGAAGTTATTGAGCTCCTCTTGCATCGCCACCACCCAATCCGAATCTTGAAGTGCTTCCTCTACCCTGTGTGGCTCAATAGAAGAAACAAAAGAGTAATGTTCACAAAAATTTGCAACACGAGATCTAGTGGTTACCCCCTTATGTATATCGCCGAGGATGGTGTCGATGGGGTGATCTCGTTGGATTGCTTGGTGGACTCTTGGGTGTGGCGGCCTTGGTTCTTCATCCTCCTTGTCTTGATCATTTGCATCTCCCCCTTGATTATTGCCGTCATCTTGAGGTGGCTCATTTGCTTGATCTTCTCCTTCATCAACTTGAGCCCCATCCTCATTTTGAGTTGGTGGAGATGCTTGCGTGGAGGAGGATGGTTGATCTTGTGCATTTGGAAGCTCTTCGGATTCTTTAGGACACACATCCCCAATGGACATGTTCCTTAGCGCGATGCACAGAGCCTCTTCAACACCTATCTCATCAAGATCAACTTGCTCTACTTGAGAGCCGTTAGTCTCATCAAACACAACGTCACAAGAAACTTCAACTTGTCCAGAGGACTTGTTAAAGACTCTATATGCCCTTGTGTTTGAATCATATCCTAGTAAAAAGCCTTCTATAGTCTTAGGAGCAAATTTAGATTTTCTACCTCTTTTAACAAGAATAAAGCATTTGCTACCAAAGACTCTAAAATATGAAATGTTGGGCTTTTTACCGGTAAGGAGTTCATATGATGTCTTCTTGAGGATTCGGTGTAGATATAACCGGTTGATGGCGTAGCAGGTGGTGTTGACCGCCTCGGCCCAAAACCGATCCGATGTCTTGTACTCATCAAGCATGGTTCTAGCCATGTCCAAAAGAGTTTGGTTCTTCCTCTCCACTACACTATTTTGTTGTGGCGTGTAGGGAGAGGAGAACTCATGCTTGATGCCCTCCTCCTCAAGGAAGCCTTCAATTTGAGAGTTCTTGAACTCCGTCCCGTTATCGCTTCTAATCTTCTTGATCCTTAAGTCGAAGTCGTTTTGAGCTCGTCTCAAGAATCCCTTTAAGGTTTCTTGGGTATGAGATTTTTCCTGCAAAAAGAATACCCAAGTGAAGCGAGAATAATCATCCACAATGACTAGACAGTACTTACTCCCGCCGATGCTTATGTAAGCTATCGGGCCGAATAGATCCATGTGTAGGAGCTCTAGTGGCCTGTCAGTCGTCATGATGTTCTTGTGTGGATGATGAGCACCAACTTGCTTCCCCGCTTGGCATGCACTACAAACTCTGTCTTTCTCAAAATGAACATTTGTTAATCCTAAAATGTGCTCTCCCTTTAGAAGCTTATGAAGATTCTTCATCCCAACATGGGCTAGTCGGCGGTGCCAGAGCCAACCCATGTTAGTCTTAGCAATTAAGCATGTGTCGAGTTCAGCTCTATCAAAATCTACCAAGTATAGTTGACCCTCTAACACACCCTTAAATGCTATTGAATCATCACTTCTTCTAAAGACAGTGACACCTACATCAGTAAAAAGACAGTTGTAGCCCATTGACATAATTGAGATACGGAAAGCAAATTGTAATCTAATGAATCAACAAGAAAAACATTGGAAATGGAATGGTCAGGAGATATAGCAATTTTACCCAATCCTTTGACCAAACCTTGGTTTCCATCCCCGAATGTGATAGCTCGTTGGGGATCTTGGTTTTTCTCGTAGGAGGAGAACATTTTCTTCTCCCCTGTCATGTGGTTTGTGCACCCGCTGTCGATGATCCAACTTGAGCCCCCAGATGCATAAACCTACAAAACAAGTTTAGTTCTTGACTTTAGGTACCCAAATGGTTTTGGGTCCTTTGGCATTAGACACAAGAACTTTGGGTACCCAAACACAAGTCTTTGACCCCTTGTGCTTGCCCCCAACATATTTGGCAACTACCTTGCCGGATTTGTTAGTTAACACATATGATGCATCAAAAGTTTTAAATGAAATGTCATGATCATTTGATGCACTAGGAGTTTTCTTCTTAGGCAACTTAGCACGGGTTGGTTGCCTAGAACTAGATGTCTCACCCTTATATATAAAAGCATGATTAGGGCCAGAGTGAGACTTCCTAGAATGAATTCTCCTAATTTTGCTCTCAGGATAACCGGCAGGGTACAAAATGTAACCCTCGTTATCTTGAGGCATGGGAGCCTTGCCCTTAACAAAATTAGACAATTTCTTAGGAGGGGCATTAAGTTTGACATTGTCCCCCTTTTGGAAGCCAATGCCATCCTTAATGCCAGGGCGTCTCCCACTATAAAGCATACTACGAGTAAATTTAAATTTTTCATTTTCAAGTTCATGCTCGGCAATTTTAGCATCTAATTTTGCTATATGATCATTTTGTTGTTTAATTAAAGCCATGTGATCATGAATAGCATTAATATCAATATCTCTACATCTAGTACAAATAGAAGTGTGCTCAACGGTAGATGTAGATGGTTTGCAAGATTTTAATTCTACAACCTTAGCATGTAATATGTCATTTTTACTTCTAAGGTCGGAAATGGTAGCGTTGCAAACATCAAAATCTTTAGCCTTAGCAAGCAATTTTTCATTTTCATCTCTAAGGCTAGCAAGAGAAATGTTCAATTCTTCAATCTTAGCAAGCAAATCATTATTATCATTTCTAAGATTGGGAGTTGAAACATTACAAGTAATAGAATCAACCTTAGCTAACAAATTAGCATTCTCATTTCTAAGGTTGTCTATAGTCTCATGGCAAGTGCTTAGTTCACTAGATAAATTTTCACTTTTTTCAACTTCTAGAGCATAAGCATTTTTAACTTTAACATGCTTTTTGTTTTCCTTGATTAGGAAGTCCTCTTGGGAGTCCAAGAGATCATCCTTCTCATGGATGGCACTAATTAATTCATTTAATTTCTCTTTTTGTTGCATGTTTAAGTTGGCAAAAAGAGTACGCAAATTATCTTCCTCATCACTAGCATTATCATCGCTAGAAGACTCATATCTAGTGGAGGATTTGGATTTGACCTTCTTTTTGCCGTCCTTTGCCATGAGGCACTTGTGGCCAACGTTAGGGAAGAGAAGTCCCTTGGTGACGGCGATGTTGGCGGCGTCCTCGTCGTCGGAGGAGTCGCTAGAGCTTTCGTCGGAGTCCCACTCACGACAAACATGGGCATCGCCACCCTTCTTCTTGTAGTATCTCTTCTTCTCCTTTCTTCTCCCCTTCTTGTCGTCGCCCCTGTCACTAGAAATAGGACATTTTGCAATAAAGTGACCGGGCTTACCACACTTGTAGCAAACCTTCTTGGAGCGGGGCTTGTAATCTTTCCCCCTCCTTTGCTTGAGGATTTGGCGGAAGCTCTTGATGACGAGCGCCATTTCCTCGTTGTCGAGCTTTGAGGCGTCGATGGGTGTTCTACTTGGTGTAGACTCCTCCTCCTTCTCCTCTGTCTCCTTGAATGCGACCGGTTGTGCTTCGGACGTGGAGGGACCGTCAAGCTCGTTGATCTTCCGTGAGCCCTTGATCATAAACTCAAAGCTCACAAAATTCCCGATTACTTCCTCGGGAGTCATTAGTGTGTATCTAGGATTGCCTCGAATTAATTGGACTTGAGTAGGGTTAAGGAAAATAAGTGATCTTAAAATAACCTTAACCACCTCGTGGTCATCCCATTTCTTGCTCCCGAGGTTGCGCACTTGATTCACCAAGGTTTTGAGCCGGTTGTACATATCTTGAGGCTCCTCCCCTTGGCGAAGACGGAAGTGACCGAGCTCCCCCTCGATCGTTTCCCGCTTGGTGATCTTGGTTAGCTCATCACCCTCGTGCGCGGTCTTGAGCACGTCCCAAACTTCCTTGGCGCTCTTTAATCCTTGCACCTTGTTGTACTCCTCCCTACTTAGAGAAGCAAGGAGTATGGTTGTGGCTTGGGAGTTGAAGTGCTCGATTTGGGCCACCTCGTCCTCATCATAATCCTCATCCCCGACGGATGGTACCTGTGCTCCAAACTCAACAACATTCCATATAATTTTGTGGAGTGAGGTTAGATGAAATTTCATTAAATCACTCCACCTAGCATAATCTTCACCGTCAAAAGTTGGCGGTTTGCCTAATGGAACGGAAAGCAATGGAGTATGTCTAGAGGTGTGAGGGTAGTGTAAGGGAATCTTACTAAACTTCTTGCGCTCATGGCGCTTAGAAGTTACGGAGGGCGCGTCGGAGCCGGTGGTAGATGGCGATGAGGTGTCGGTCTCGTAGTAGACCACCTTCCTCATCTTCTTTTTCTTGTCCCCACTCCGATGCGACTTGTGGGAAGAGGCTTTCTTCTCCTTCCCCTTTCCCTTTTTGCGGGACTCTTCCGATGAAGCTTTCCCGTGGCTTGTAGCGGGCTTGTCGCCGGTCTCCATCTCCTTCTTGGCGTGTTCTCCCGACATCACTTCGAGCGGTTAGGCTCTAATGAAGCACCGGGTTCTGATACCAATTGAAAGTCGCCTAGAGGGGGGTGAGTAGGGCGAAACTGAAATTTACAAAGTTAATCACAACTACAAGTCGGGTTAGCGTTAGACATATAATCAAGTCCGCGAGAGAGGGTGCAAAAACAAATCGCAAGCGAATAAAGAGTGTGACACTCGAATTTGTTTTACCGAGGTTCGTTTCTTGCAAACCTACTCCCCATTGAGGAGGCCACAAAGGCTGGGTCTTTTTCAACCCCTTCCCTCTCTCAAACGGTCCCTCGGACCGAGTGAGCTTTCTCTTCTCAAATCAACCGGGAACAAAACTTCCCGCAAGGACCACCACACAATTGGTGTCTCTTGCCTCGGTTACAAGTGAGTATTGATCTCAAGAAAGAATGAGAAAGAAGAAAGCAATCCAAGCGCAAGAGCTCAAAAGAACACGACAAATCACTCTCACTAGTCACTAATGCTTTTGTGGAATTGGGAGAGGATTTGATCACTTGGGTGTGTCTTGTATTGAATGCCTAGCTCTTGTAGGTGGTTGGAAGGTGGAAAACTTGGATGACTTGAATGTGGGGTGGTTGGGGGTATTTATAACCCCAACCACCAAACTAGCCGTTTGGTGGAGGCTACTGTCGCACACACCGGACAGTGTCCGGTGCGCCAGCCACATCACCAGGCCGTTGGGTTCCGACCGTTGGAGCTCTGACTGCTGGGCCCGCCTAGATGTCCGGTGGCACACCAGACATGTACTGTAGAGTGTCCGGTGCGCCACTTCGCACGTGCCTGACTTCTGCGCGCTCTGGCGCACATTAATTGCTTCTGCAGGTGACTGTTGGCGCGAAGTAGCCGTTGCTCAGCTGGCTCACCGGACAGTCCGGTGTACACCGGACATGTCCGGTGAATTATAGCGGAGCGGATTCCCGAAGCTGGCGAGTTTAGAGTCACTCTTCCTTGGAGCACCGGACACTGTCCGGTGTACACCGGACAGTCCGGTGAATTATAGCGGAGCGCCTCTGAGTTTTCCCGAAGGTGAGGAGTTCAGCGTAAAGTCCCCTGGTGCACCGGACACTGTCCGGTGGCACACCGGACAGTCCGGTGCGCCAGACCAGGGCACACTTTGGTTGTCCCTTGCTCCCTTTGTTGAACCCATTTCTTGGTCTTTTTATTGGCTAAGTGTGAACCTTTGGCACCTGTATAACTTATACACTAGAGCAAACTAGTTAGTGCAATTATTTGTGTTGGGCAATTCAACCACCAAAATCAATTAGGAAAATAGGTGTAAGCCTAATTCCCTTTCACATCTCAACCTCGACATGGGAGGTAAATCCGTAGACCAAAAGGTATACCGGTCGATGATAGGATCTTTACTCTATTTATGTGCATCTCGACCGGATATTATGCTTTCCGTATGCATGTGTGCAAGGTTCCAAGCCGATCCTAAGGAAGTTCACCTTAGGGCAATAAAAAGAATCATGAGATATTTAGTTTATACTCCTAAGTTTGCACTTTGGTACCCCAAGGGATCCACTTTTGATTTAATAGGATATTCCAATGCCGATTAGGAGGGTGTAAAATTGATAGGAAGAGCACATCAGGGACTTGTCAGTTTCTGGGAAGATCCCTGGTGTCTTTGTCTTCAAAGAAACAAAACTCAGTAGCTCTTTCCACCGCCGAAGCCGAGTATATTACCGCAGGCTATTGTTGTGCGCAATTACTTTGTATGAGGCAAACTCTCAGGGACTATAGCTACAAATTAAGCAAAGTCCCTCTCCTATGTGACAATGAGAGTGCTATCCGCATGGCGGATAATCCCGTTGAACACAGCCGCACTAAGCACATAGACATTCGATATCACTTTCTGAGGGATCACCAACAAAGGGGGGATATCGAAATAGCTTATGTAAACACTAAGAATCAATTAGCCGATATCTTTACCAAGCCTTTAGATGAGAAAACCTTTAGCAAACTTAGGAATGAGCTAAATATACTTGATTCTCGGAATTTTGATTGATACATTGCACACATAGCTCATTTATATACATTTGTTCATATCTCTTTCATTTTGGTACAAATGCACATTTCTTATTACTTATGTACCAATGCTATGACTAATGTGTTTCCAAGTATATTTCTATACTAAGTCGTAGATTGAAATGGAAATGGAGTCTTCGGCGAAGACAAGGCTTCCACTCCACTCTAACGGTATCATTTACCCTTCGCCGTCACTCCACATCACTCCAATTTGGTATAATCTTTCACTCATATTTCGCTTACCAAAAGGGGAGAAAATATAGAAAGAGGGCTCTCAACGTCTCCATTTTTGGCGATTAATGCCAAAGGGTGAGAAGATATTAAGCCCAAAGCAAAAGGACCGCACCACCAATTTCAAAACTTTCGAAATGAAGATTTATTTTCACAAATGTTTGTTTTTCAATTGGTATCACAAATGAAGCTTTAATTGATATTTTTCATTGGTATCTATGTCATGACAATATATCAATTGATATCTTTATCTTGAGAAAGCAAAATCTCAAGTGATATTATTTAAAACTTCAATTGGTATCTTGTAATGACAATCTCTTCAATTGGGATGTTTATTTTCAGTTAGTATATTTAAAGATATATTTTCAAAATTGACATCTAAATTACGAATATACTTCCAATTGGTATCTATTTCAAAAACCCTCTTGAAAAATTAAGAGGCGAATTTCATTCAGGGGGAGTTTTGTTTAGTCAAAGGAAAAGCATTTGAAACAGGGGGAGAAATTTCAAATCTTGAAAATGCTTCTTGCAATTTTATTCATATGCCTTTGACTATTTGCAAAAGACTTTGAAAAAGATTTTCCAAAAAGATTTGCAAAAACAAAACAAGTGGTGCAAATGTGGTTCAAAATATTAAAGGAAAGAAAAGCAATCCATTCATATCTAGTGAAATTATAAATTGTTTAATTCTAAGTAACCTATGCATTTATCATATGCAAACTAGTTCATTTCTGCACTTCACATATTTGCTTTGGTTTGTGTTTGCATCAATCACCAAAAAGGGGGAGATTGAAAGGGAAATAGGGTTAACCTTTTCCCACAATTAATTTTGGTGGTTGAATGCCCAACACAAACAATGGACTTAATAGTTTGCTCTAAAATACATGTTCTACAGGTGCAAAAAGGTTCAACACAAATCAATAAATATTCAAGTTAGGGATCAAATTCAAAGGAGCAAAAGAAAACTTGTGGACTGGCGCATCGGACTGTCCGGTGTGCCACCGGACAGTGTCCGGTGCACCATGTCCGTACGAAGATGAACCAGCCACTCTCTAGAAAACTGAGCCACGCTCCGCTATAATTCACCGAACTGTCAGGTGTGCCACCGGAGCAACGACTACTTGCTCCAACGGTCGACTGCAAAAGGGGATGACAGATGAACAGTGCACGCATAGTCAGAGCCGCAGAGTCAGAGGCGCACCGGATAGTGAACAATACCTGTCTGGTGGCACACCGGACTGTCCGGTGCCACAAGAGGACAAGCTCTCCAACGGTCGACTGAGTCAGAACCCTAACGGTTGGGTGACGTGGCGGCGCACCAGACAGTGTCTGGTGGCGCACCGGACTGTCCGGTGCGCCCATCGACAACAGCCTTCCCCAACGGCTTGTTTGTGGTTGAGGGCTATAAATACCCCCCAACCACCACAACTCTAAGCATCCAAGTCTTCTGAAGTTTTCATTCAATACAAGAGCTAGTGCATTCACTCTTAGACACAAATCAAAAGATCAAAGCCTCTCCAAGTCCCCAAAATCATTCCAACCACCTAGTGACTTGAGAGAGTGTTTGTTCGTGTTCTTTGTGCTCTTGTTGCTTGGATCACTTTCTTCCTTCCACATTCTTGTTCCAAAGAGATTTGTAATCAAAGCAAGAGACACCAAGTGTGTGGTGGTCCTTGCGGGGTCTAAGTGACCCATTTGATTGAGGAGAAAGCTCACTCTGTCTCAATGACCGTTTGAGAGAGGGAAAGGGTTGAAAGAGACCCGGTCTTTGTGACCACCTTAATGGGGATTAGGTTCTTTGGAACTGAACCTCGGTAAAACAAATCACCGTGTTCATTTGCTTGTTTTCATTTTATTTGTTTTCCCCTCTCTCCCGGACTTTATTTAAGTGCTAACGCTAACCCCGGCTTGTAGTGTGTGCTTAAGTTTATAAATTTCAGATTCCGCCTATTCAACCCCCTCTAGGCGACTTTAAACTATAGTTGAATGTTTGATTCCATTGCTTCTTAGGATTGGACGTGGTGTATATTAAGTTTAGGGTAGACGCTGCCGCGGATTCGACATAAATTATGTCTCACATGAAACTAATAAGTATTTTCTCCATTTTTATTCATCGTGTTTTAGTTCAAAAAATAACTAACGGAGGATAAATATTCGAGAATATAGGTAGCAGTTGATACATGAAGGACATGTACACAATGCATCAACACTCGTTCCTAAACTACCAGGAAAAATCGCGTAAGACATGCCAAACAAATGAGCTATATATATAACTAATGTCCTATTTAGAAAATAACATACTCTCTCAGTTCATAAATATATGACATCATTGACTTTTTTAAAAAAATTGGACACTCGTCTTATCCAAAAAATAATGAGTTATCATTTTTTGATTTGTTTTATCATTTAAGGTAGTTTGTGTTTGACTTAAAATTTTACATTTTTGAATAAATATTTTGAATAAGACAAGTGGTCAAAGTTTTCGAAAAAAGTCAACGATGCCATATATTTGTGAACGAATGTAGTAGTTTTTAAGAATCTAGCTTTTAGAAACTGGTTTATGAAAAAAATGGTTTATGTTGTTTGAAATCACCTTAGCTTTTATAAACTACCAAACTTGTTTTAGCTAGAAGAGGTTAACTTCTTGGTTTTTAAGAAATTGGAAATCCAGTTTCTATAAACTAGGCGCTGAGCACCATTTGTGCCACTGGGCATGGACGGACGGTCCATGAGTAGATTGGATCAGGTGCAACTAATCTCTTTTTCGCGCGAGTTTAGCCCACTAAACCTGCTATTGCTGTAGGAAGACGTCTACGAATGGGTATATATATATATATATATTAAGGGGTACAACTGATTGCAATCACCAACAATTGATCAAATAATCAATATATCTTCCGTTCTTTACATTTTGCCCTAAGAGTAGACAATAGCATAGTTTTCTCCCCCTAATCTTCATATTTCTTTGACTCTATGTTGTATAAAGGAGTCTTTGGTGGCATGTCGATCCCAAGACAAAACCCTAGGATCTCTCCTCCACGATGGGTCCCTCCCTAAAGCGAGATCCATGTGCTATTGGCAAATTTCGTCGTATCTGTACACGCGTGCATCGTCTGGCCATCAGGCGTGGACCGTTCGGCTCGTCGGCAGAAACCCTAGCCTCCGCGCTAGGTCACAAATCATCTGACCCTCAGCCATGGACCGTTCGCGCTGTCGTAGAGAGCATCGCTGCCGGTACGCATCATAGTAATTGGCACCCAGATCGGCGTCAACACACTTTTTGGCGACTCTGTCGGGGAAATCGCCTATCAGATCGGCCCTCAATGACCGAACAGTCCACAAAAATATTAATCATACACATCCGCAGTACCCACCACCATAAAAGAGGTGGAGACCAAAGTCGTCGAAGCAAATCAAGCGACCACAAAAACATAGGACAAAACAATAGTTGCACATCTCCCTGTAGGTACGGTGGACAGTTCTGCTACTAAAGCTAGACCGTCCGCATTCATCGCCTATCGTCCAACCCTCGAGTCCGGACCGTCCGCGCCTTACCAGAAAGCCTCCGACGACACACCAACACATATGGAGGATGATAACTGAAAGGGAAATATGCCCTTGGGCCATTTCTAAGTATTTTGGTGATTTAGTGTCCAACACAAGTGCCTAAGTGTAAAATGGTGGACAAAGTACAAATCAAGGATAAAGGTATGTTTCTCAGACTTAGTACATTGTTTTAAAGACTAATGTGTTGTGTCTAAGTGCTGGAAATAGGAAAAATCCAATTGAAAATGTCTTGGCTCGAGCAGCCAAGAATCTGCTCAGTCTGGGAGCACCGGACTGTCCGGTGGTGCACCGGACAGTGTCCGGTGGTGCAGGCTGGTTCGAGCAAGTGGCCGCTCTCAGGAATTCACCGGCGACGTACAGCTATAATTCACCGGACTGTCCGGTGTGCACCGGACTGTCCGGTGAGCCAACGGTCGGTCGAGCCAACGGTCGGCCGCGCGATCTGCGCGGGACACGTGGCCGAGCCAACGGCTAGAAGAGGGCACCAGACTGTCCGGTGCGCCAATGGCTCTCTGGCTGCCAACGGTCGGCTGCGCCGTTTAAGGAAAGAAATCGGGCACCGGACAGTGTCCGGTGTGCACCGGACTGTCCGGTGCGCCAGGCGACAGAAGGCAAGAACTGCCTTCCTGGAATGTTCTCAACGACTCCTAGCTGCCTTAGGGCTATAAAAGGGACCCCTAGGCGCATGGAGGAGGACACCAAGCATACTTACAACATTCCTAATCACCGAGACATCGATTTCGTGCATTTGTTTCTTTGTGATAGCATATAGAGCTCTTGTGGAGTTGTGAACTCATTGGGTTGTGTTGCGAGCTCTTGTTGCGACTTGTGTGCGTGTTGTTGATCTGATTTGTGAGTCTTGTGTGAGTTGCTCATCCCTCCCTTACTCCGTGATTCTTTGTGAACATCAAAAGTGTAAGGGCGAGAGGCTCCAAGTTGTGGAGATTCCTCGCGAACGGGATAAGGAAAGCAAGCAAAACACCGTGGTATTCAAGTGGGTCTTTGGACCGCTTGAGAGGGGTTGATTGCAACCCTCGTCCGTTGGGACGCCACAACGTGGAGTAGGCAAGCGTTGGTCTTGGCCGAACCAAGGGATAAACCACTGTGTCATCTCTGTGATTGTTCTCTTGTGGTTATTGTGTTTTGCTAAGACTTCTCTCTAGCCACTTGGCGATTACTGTACTAACGTCTAATCAAGTTTTTGGTGGCTATAAGTTTAAGTTTTATAGGATCACCTATTCACCCCCCCTCTAGGTGCTCTCAATTGGTATCGGAGCCGTTCTCTTCAAGAAAAGGACTAACCGCCCGAAGAGATGGATCCTAAGGGCAAGGGGATGGTGATCAACGACAAGGAGAAGGAGTCCTTCATCAACGAGCCCAATGATGACAAGCCCACCGACTCAGGCTCGGGCCACAAAAGAAAAGACGGGAGGAAGAAGAAGACAAGGCGCATCAAGGAAATTGTCTACTACGACAGCGACGAATCTTCCTCCTCCCAAAAGGACGACAACGACCACGAGAAAAAGAAAACGGTCAATTCGAACTTTTCTTTTGATTACTCTCGTATTCCTCAAAGTACTAATGCTCATTTATTATCTATTCCACTCGGTAAACCTCCTCATTTTGATGGAGAGGACTACGGATTTTGGAGTCACAAAATGCGTAGTCACTTGTTCTCTCTCCATCCTAGCATATGGGAGATTGTAGAGAGTGGAATGCACTTTGATAGTACGGATAGTCCCATGTTTATTAATGAATAGATTCATAAAAATGCACAAGCTACTACTGTGTTGCTAGCCTCTTTGTGCAGGGACGAGTACCATAAGGGCTTGTTCGGTTAGCTCTCAATCCATGTGGATTGAGCGGGATTGGATGGGTTTGAATCCCAAACAAGTCAAACTTCTTCACAATTTTTTCCAATCCCATCCAATCCATGTGTATTGGGAATAACCGAACAAGCCCTAAGGTGAGCGGCTTGGATAATGCCAAGCAGATCTAGGACACCCTCAAGATCTCTCATGAGGGGAATGATGTCACCTTGCTCACCAAGATGGAGTTGGTGGAGGGCGAGCTTGGACGATTCGCGATGATAAGGGGCGAGGAGCCAACCCAAACATACAACCGGCTCAAGACCCTTATCAACAAAATAAGGAGCTACGGGAGCACGCGATGGACGGACCACGACGTCGTCCGCCTAATGCTAAGGTCCTTTACCGTTCTTGATCATCATTTGGTGAACAACATTCGTGAAAATCCTAGGTACACCAAGATGTCGCCTGAAGAAGTTCTTGGGAAGTTCGTAAGCGGGCGAATGATGATCAAGGAGGCGAGATACGTGGACGACGCGTTGAACGGTCCTATTCATGAGCCTCAACCCATTGCTCTCAAGGCAACGAGGAGCAAGGAGGCGCTACCGAGCAAGGTGGCGCAAGTTGAGGCGGCCGGGCTAAATGATGAGGAGATGGCCCTCATCATTAAGCGCTTCAAGACGGCGCTTAAAGGTCGCAAGGGACAGCCAAGCAAGACCAAGACAAAGGAGAAGCGCTCGTGCTTCAAATGTGGTAAGATTGGTCATTTCATTACTAACTGTCCCGATAATGAAAGTGACCAGGAAAAGGGGAACAAAAGGGAGAAAAAAAGCATTACAAGAAGGCCAAGGGCGAGGCACATATCGGAAAGGAGTGGGATTCAGATTGCTCCTCCTCCGACTTCGACAATGAAGGACTCGCCGCCACCGCCTTCAACAAGTCATCCCTCTTCCCCAACGAGCGTCACACTTGCCTCATGGCAAGGGAGAAGAAAGTAAGCACTCATGATACTAGTACTTATGCTTCTTCAAGTGAGGATGAGTCTAGTGATAATGATGAGATAGATTACTCATGCTTATTTAAGGGATTAGATAGATCTAAAATTAATAAGATTAATGAGTTGATTGATGCTTTGAATGACAAGAATAGATTACTAGAAAAACAAGAGGATCTTTTATATGAGGAGCATGATAAATTTGTTAGTGCACAAAATTCTCTTGCTCTAGAAATTAAAAGGAATGAAATGCTCTCTAGTGAATTATCTACTTGTCATGAATCCATCTCTAAATTAAAAAGTGTTAATGATGATTTGAATGCTAAGTTAGAAATAGCTAGTAAATCAACATCTTGTGTAGAAATTGTTAAAACTTGTAATAGGTGTAAAGATTTTGACATTGATGCTTGTAGTGAACACCTAGTTTCAATTTCCAAACTTAATGATGAATTGGCTAATCTTAATGCTCAACTTAAGACTAGCAAGAGTAATTTTGATAAGCTAAAATTTTCAAGGGATGCCTACACAATTGGTAGACACCCCTCAATTAAGGATGGACTTGGCTACAAGAGGGAAGCCAAGGACTTGACAAGCCATAAGGCTCCTATCTCCGCCAAGGAGAAAGGGAAGGCTCCTATGGCTAGTAGTGCTAAAAAGAACCATGCTTTTATGTACCATGATAGGAGACAAACTAGAAATGCTTATAGGAGTTATAATGCTTATGATGATTTTGATTCTCATGCCATGTTTGCTTCTAGTTCTTCCTATATGCATGGTAGAAATATGTTTAGGAGAAGTGCTATTCATCATGTGCCTAGAAAGAATATTATTCATGCTCCTAGGAAAGTAATGAATGAACCTTCTACAATTTATCGTGCTTTAAATGCTTCCTTTGCTATTTGTAGAAAGGATAGGAAAATAGTTGCTAGGAAGTTAGGGGCAAAATGCAAGGGAGACAAAACTTGCATTTGGGTCCCTAAGGATATTTGCACTAACCTTGTAGGACCCAACATGAGTTGGGTACCTAAGACCCAAGCCTAAATTTGCCTTGCAGGTTTATGCATCCGGGGGTTCAAGCTGGATTATTGACAGCGGATGCACAAACCATATGACGGGGGAGAAGAAGATGTTCACCTCCTACGTCAAGAATAAGGATTCCCAAGATTCAATAATATTCGGTGATGGGAATCAAGGCAAGGTAAAAGGGTTAGGTAATATTGCAATATCTAATGAGCACTCTATCTCTAATGTGTTTTTAGTTGAGTCACTTGGATATAATTTGTTATCTGTTAGTCAATTATGCAATATGGGATATAATTGTCTATTTACAAATGTAGATGTGTCTGTCTTTAGAAGAAGTGATGGTTCACTAGCTTTTAAGGGTGTATTAGACGGCAAACTTTATTTAGTTGATTTTGCAAAAGAGGAGGCCGGTCTAGATGCATGCTTAATTGCTAAGACTAGCATGGGCTGGCTGTGGCATCGCTGCTTAGCACATGTGGGGATGAAGAACCTTCACAAACTTCTAAAGGGAGAACACGTGATAGGTTTGACTAACGTGCAATTCGAAAAAGATAGACCTTGTGCAGCTTGTCAAGCAGGTAAACAAGTGGGAGGAGCGCATCACAACAAGAATGTGATGACCACTTCAAGACCCCTGGAGCTACTACATATGGACCTCTTTGGACCCGTCGCCTATCTAAGCATAGGAGGAAGTAAGTATGGTCTAGTTATTGTTGATGACTTTTCCCGCTTCACTTGGGTATACTTTTTGCAGGATAAATCTGAAACCCAAGGGACCCTCAAGCACTTCCTCAGGAGAGCTCAAAATGAGTTTGAGCTCAAGGTGAAGAAGATAAGGAGCGACAACGGGTCCGAGTTCAAGAACCTTCAAGTGGAGGAGTTCCTTGAGGAGGAAGGGATCAAGCACGAGTTCTCCGCTCCCTACACACCACAGCAAAATGGTGTGGTTGAGAGGAAGAACAGGACGCTAATCGATATGGCGAGGACGATGCTTGGAGAATTCAAGACCCCCGAGCGTTTCTGGTCGGAAGCCGTGAACACGGCTTGCCACGCCATCAACAGGGTCTACCTTCATCGCCTCCTCAAGAAGACTTCGTATGAGCTACTAACCGGTAACAAACCCAATGTATCTTACTTTCGTGTATTTGGGAGCAAGTGCTACATTCTAGTAAAGAAGGGTAGAAATTCTAAGTTTGCTCCCAAAGCTGTAGAAGGGTTTTTGTTAGGTTATGACTCAAATACAAAGGCGTATAGAGTCTTCAACAAATCATCGGGTTTGGTTGAAGTCTCTAGCGACGTTGTATTTGATGAGACTAATGGCTCTCCAAGAGAGCAAGTTGTTGATCTTGATGATGTAGATGAAGAAGACGTTCCAACGGCCGCTATGCGCACCATGGCGATTGGTGATGTGCGACCACAGGAACGATTGGAGCAAGATCAACCTTCTTCCTCAACAATGATGCATCCCCCAACTCAAAACGATGAACAGGTTCATCAAGAGGAGTGTGATCAAGGGGGAGCACAAGATGATCATGTGATGGAGGAAGAAGCACAACCGGCACCTCCAACCCAAGTTCCAGCAATGATTCAAAGGGATCATCCCGTCGACCAAATTCTGGGTGACATTAGCAAGGGAGTGACTACTCGATCTCGATTAGTTAATTTTTGTGAGCATTACTCCTTTGTCTCTTCTATTGAGCCTTTCAGGGTAGAGGAGGCCTTGCTAGATCCGGACTGGGTATTGGCCATGCAGGAGGAGCTCAACAACTTCAAGAGAAATGAAGTTTGGACGCTGGTGCCTCGTCCCAAGCAAAATGTTGTGGGAACCAAGTGGGTGTTTCGCAACAAACAAGATGAGCACGGAGTGGTGACGAGAAACAAGGCTCGACTTGTGGCAAAAGGTTATGCCCAAGTCGCAGGTTTGGACTTTGAGGAGACTTTTGCTCCTGTGGCTAGGCTAGAGTCCATTTGTATTTTGCTAGCATATGCCGCTCACCATTCTTTCAGGTTGTTCCAAATGGATGTGAAGAGCGCTTTCCTCAACGGGCCAATCAAGGAGGAGGTGTACGTGGAGCAACCCCCTGGCTTCGAGGATGAACGGTACCCCGACCACGTGTGTAAGCTCTCTAAGGCGCTCTATGGACTTAAGCAAGCCCCAAGAGCATGGTATGAATGCCTTAGAGACTTTTTAATTGCAAATGCTTTCAAAGTTGGGAAAGCCGATCCAACTCTTTTCACTAAGACTTGTGATGGTGATCTTTTTGTGTGCCAAATTTATGTCGATGACATAATATTTGGTTCTACTAATAAAAAGTCTTGTGAAGAGTTTAGCAGGGTGATGACGCAGAAATTCGAGATGTCAATGATGGGTGAGTTGAACTACTTCCTTGGGTTCCAAGTGAAGCAACTCAAGGACGACACCTTCATCTCTCAAACAAAGTACACGCAAGACTTGCTGAAGCGGTTTGGGATGAAGGATGCCAAGCCCGCAAAGACTCCGATGGGGACCGACGGACACACCGACCTCAACAAAGGTGGTAAGTCCGTTGATCAAAAGGCATACCGGTCAATGATAGGGTCGTTACTTTACTTATGTGCTAGTAGACCGGATATTATGCTTAGCGTATGCATGTGTGCTAGATTTCAATCCGATCCTAAGGAGTGTCACTTAGTAGCAGTGAAGCGAATCCTTAGATATTTAGTTGCTACGCCTTGCTTCGGGCTCTGGTATCCAAAGGGGTCTACCTTTGACTTGATTGGATATTAATATTCCGACTATGCTGGATGTAAGGTCGATAGGAAGAGTACATCGGGGACGTGCCAATTCTTATGAAGGTCCCTGGTGTCATGGAACTCTAAGAAACAAACTTCCGTTGCCCTATCCACCGCTGAGGCCGAGTACGTTGCCACAGGACAGTGTTGCGCGCAACTACTTTGGATGAGGCAAACCCTCAGGGACTTTGGCTACAATCTGAGCAAAGTCCCACTCCTATGTGATAATGAGAGTGCTATCCGCATGGCGGAAAATCCTGTTGAACACAGCCGCACAAAGCACATTGACATCCGGCATCACTTTTTGAGAGACCACCAGCAAAAGGGAGATATCGAAGTGTTTCATGTTAGCACCGAGAACCAGCTAGCCGATATCTTCACTAAGCCTCTAGATGAGAAGACCTTTTGCAGGTTGCGTAGTGAGCTAAATGTCTTAGATTCGCGGAACCTGGATTGATTTATAGCATACATGTGTTTATGCCTTTGATCATGTTCCTTATGCATTTTGTGGTGCTCAAGTTGTACAAACACTCCCTGGACCTCACAAGTCCTTTTTGCAAGTGATGCACATATTTAGGGGGAGCTGTGCTACAACTTGACCCTTTGAGACTAACCATGTACTTGAGTTTGGTTGTTTTAGTCTCAAAAGAGGATTGAAAGGGAAAAGGTGGACTTGGACCATGCAAGACTTCCACTGCACTCCGATGAAAAGAGTAACTTTTCCAAGTTCATCTTTATACTCTTATTGCCCTTGTGTTCTTCTTTGAAGATTTTGGTGAGGCAATGGGGTTAAAGGGCCAAGATTGATTCTGTTTTGGTGCTTGATGCCAAAGGGGGAGAAAATAAAGGCCAAAGCGATAAATGGATCAGCTACCACTTGAGAATAGTAGAATAGAGTTTTTAACTTTTTTATTGTCTCTTATGTCAAAAGTTGGCCTCTTGTGGGGAGAAGTGTTGATTATGGGAAAAGGGGGAGTTTTTGAAATCCTTCATCAAATTTCTTATGGAAAACCTCTCTTTATGTCTCTACAAGTGGATTTGACTTAGAGATAGGAATTTGAGTTTGATTTGCAAAAACAAACCAAGTGGTGGCATAGAGTGATCCATATATGTCAAATTTGATTCAAAACAACTTTGAGTTCTTAGTTAAATTGATTTTATACTTGTTCTACTTGCTTTATATTGTGTTGGCATAAATCACCAAAAAGGGGGAGATTGAAAGGGAAATATGCCCTTGGGCCATTTCTAAGTATTTTGGTGATTTAGTGTCCAACACAAGTGCTTAAGTGTAAAATGGTGGACAAAGTACAAATCAAGGATAAAGGTATGTTTCTCAGACTTAGTACATTGTTTTAAAGACTAATGTGTTGTGTCTAAGTGCTGGAAACAGGAAAAATCCAATTGAAAATGTCTTGGCTCGAGCAGCCAAGAATCTGCTCAGTCTGGGAGCACCGGACTGTCCGGTGGTGCACCGGACAGTGTCCGGTGCGCCAGGCTGGTTCGAGCAAGTGGCCGCTCTCGGGAATTCACCGGCGACGTACGACTATAATTCATCGGACTGTCCGGTGTGCACCGGACTGTCCGGTGAGCCAACGGTCGGTCGGGCCAACGGTCGGCCTCGCGATCTGCGCGGGACACGTGGCCGAGCCAACGGCTAGAAGAGGGCACCGGACTGTCCGGTGTGCACCGGACATGTCCAGTGCGCCAACGGCTCTCTGGCTGCCAACAGTCGGCTGCGCCGTTTAAGGAAAGAAATCGGGCACCGGACAGTGTCCGGTGTGCACCGGACTGTCCGGTGCGCCAGGCGACAGAAGGCAAGAACTGCCTTCCTGGAATGTTCTCAACGGCTCCTAGCTGCCTTAGGGCTATAAAAGGGACCCCTAGGCACATGGAGGAGGACACCAAGCATACTTACAACATTCCTAAGCACCGAGACATCGATTCCGTGCATTTGTTTCTTTGTGATAGCATATAGAGCTCTTGTGGAGTTGTGAACTCATTGGGTTGTGTTGCGAGCTCTTGTTGCGACTTGTGTGCGTGTTGTTGATCTGATTTGTGAGTCTTGTGTGAGTTGCTCATCCCTCCCTTACTCCGTGATTCTTTGTGAACATCAAAAGTGTAAGGGCGAGAGGCTCCAAGTTGTGGAGATTCCTCGCGAACGGGATAAGGAAAGCAAGCAAAACACCGTGGTATTCAAGTGGGTCTTTGGACCGCTTGAGAGGGGTTGATTGCAACCCTCGTCCGTTGGGACGCCACAACGTGGAGTAGGCAAGCGTTGGTCTTGGCCGAACCACGGGATAAACCACTGTGTCATCTCTGTGATTGTTCTCTTGTGGTTATTGTGTTTTGCTAAGACTTCTCTCTAGCCACTTGGCGATTACTGTACTAACGTCTAATCAAGTTTTTGGTGGCTATAAGTTTAAGTTTTATAGGATCACCTATTCACCCCCCTCTAGGTGCTCTTAATAACAACAAAGAGGAAGACCTACTAGGAGAGGATTTGGTCGACTACGGAGCCTCGCTAGAGCTCCCAGTTATGGATGTAAATGTGATTATATTTTCAGCCGACTGCACTCTTATCAGTGATGATGAACCTATCATTGCTCAATTTGATTTTGGTCCTAAAGAGACTGTCTTCACTAAGACAAAAGAAACATTCAACCACTTAAAGTCGTTCTTTGTGTGTGGTCATATCGATGGAATACCGATTGCTAAGATGTTGGTAGATGGTGGGGCGACCGTGAATTTAATGTTTTACTCATTGTAATTAAAATTAGGTAAGCAGGATGACAAACTAGTCATAAATAACATGGCCCTCAGTGGTGTCGGGACCAACAATTCGATTAAATTAAAGCAAGGGAGTCACGTCCGTTGAGTTATCCATCAAGACCAAGGCCCTTGCTGCTGCTTTCTTCGTCGCCGACATAGAAGAAAATTATAGTCTAATCTTAGGTAGAGATTGGATCCATGCAAATCAATGTGTACCTTCTACTTTACATCAAATGTTGTTGCAATGGGTAGGTGATGATATAGAACAAGTATATGCTGATGCATCAGCCTGCATTGTTGTGGTCGATGCCCCTGTAATTTGGATCTATGAAACTGCCACATGTCTCACATGAGTTGATTTTCTGTTTATTAATTCATAAGTATAGATAGGAAAGGCTTCATTCTTGTAATGCTAGAGCCGATGGAGAATCGGCTAAATCCTAAGTAAAGATTAAATAATGAGTACATCCAAAGAGAGCATACCCTAGGTCGCGGACGGTCCGGCCACAAGATCGGACGTTTCGAGGTAGAATTGGAAGAGTTGTAGGGCTCATCCCCTATTGCAGACAATCTAACCCCTAAGGTCAGACGGTTTGGCCCTCCCTTAGATGGTCCGACCTCTAAGGCCGGACAGTCCGGCTGCTACCAGAGAATGTCGCAGCAAGAGTCTGGTGTCGCGGACTGTCCGACCTCTAAGATCGGACAGTCCGCAGCCGCGCAGAGAGCGTCTAACTCCTCTGAAGTAATCATAATAGAGGAATTTAGAGATCTCGACAAGTTAGGACATGGATTTACATCGACTGATCCTTTGGAGGAGATTGACATAGAAGATGGTAAAACTCTAAGGCCGACTTTTGTGAACAAGACCCTGGAAGCTGATCTTAGAGATGAAATCATCGACTTATTAAAATAATATTCTGATTGCTTTGCATAGAGTTACACCAAGATGTCAGGGTTAAGCCGAGAGATGGTGGAGCATCGGTTGCCTATTATGTCTGATTTTAGGCCCTTCAAGTAGAAACCAAGATCATTTCGTCTAGATTTACTCCCTAGGATTAAGGACAAAATTCACCGGCTCTTAGAAGCTAATTTTATTGGACCTTGCAGATGCGCAAAGTGAGTCTCTAATATTGTGCCGGTGGAGAAGGAGTCTGGTAAGCTTAGAGTGTGTATTGATTTCAGAAATTTAAATAGAGCAAGTCCTAAAGATGAATATCATATGCCTAAAGCCGACATGTTAATTAATAATGCATCAGGAAATAGAGTTATTAACTTTCTTGATGGTAATGATGGATATAATCAAATCTTCATGACCGAGGAAGATGTGTCTAAAACGACCTTTATATGTCTAGGCTTCAATGGTTCATTCGGTCTAAAAAATGTCGGTGCCACTTATCAGGTGGCCATAAATTTGATCTTTCACGAGTTGTTGGGAAACACTGTTGTTGGGGGCATTCCTCTTCCAAAGGTCCTAAAAACATGACTAACAATGTACTTTCAGTATAATGATGATTATCACAGAGAGCTTCGATTCATAAAGGGAGTGTTCTCTTTCACCAAAGGACTTCGAGACAAAGGCATAGCCCGAAAGTGACAACAATGAATGACCAAAGCTATGACCAAGGAGAAACAACTTCGGCTTAGAGCAATGCCCAAGATCAAACATGGAGCTGAGCCGAAGAGGAAAATACTAGCTAGTCCCTAATGATTTATGTTACAGTAATGAATAAGTGTTAAGGTTATAAATGTACTTTTACCTAGGCTGCGTCCTGTGCCTATAAATAGGTGAACAATACCACTGTATTGTTCACGCTGGATTGTAATCACTCTTGCGTCAGCACCTTTGAACAAGCCTAAGGTATCAATGTAATGTAAATTTTGTTAATGTTCATGCGTACATTATGAAATACATATGTGAATGAGCTAATGGGTTACATTCACTATCTCTATGTACTCTTATTATTATGAATGATGAAGGTATATCCTTCATTACCTTCATCTAAAGATCATTATATCCAAGAGGAGATAATGCTTCGGAGGACGAAGGTCCTTGACTTTTAACAATTGTGTTGCCTTGTTCTTGATTCACATTGTTGGGGGCCTTCGTCTTCCGAAGGTCCTCAAAAACATGACTAACATGTTTTTCGAGTATAATATACTGTCACAGGTACCTTCGGCTTTGATATGAAGGTGCACACGGTATGAAAGGCGTGGTCTAGAAGAAGGATGGATAAATTCCGAAGCTATGAATGGAGAAGCTTCGGCTTAGCGATGGAAAATGAAACCGACCTATAGGGGAAAAGACTGCCTAGTCCTCGACAGATTACTCCTTAGTCAATAGTAAATGTCAAGGACATGGATGTAATTTTACACAAGCTGTGTCGTGTGCCTATAAATAGATGAACAGTAACACCGTATTGTTCACGCTGACTTGTATTTACTCGCACGTCACTCTGGGATTTTTACCTTCTGTCAAGCCGAAGGTATAAATGTAGTTCAATATCATTAATGCTTGTTCATGATTATATAATGAGAATATAGATAACCTGATGATTTGATATAATTATTCATGCTCTTTATATGTCTTATATATTCCTACTATTTATTACATATTGAGACGATGAAGGCTTGCCCTTCATAACCTTCGTCCGAAGATCATTATATTCTAAGGGAGATAATGCTTCGAAGGATGAAGGTCTTTAACCATTAACATTTGTGTTGCCTTGTTCTTAACTCATAGCATTTGAGAACAAGTGACCAACACACCAGTTGAGAACAAGTGACCAACAACTGTGAAATTTTATATTGATAATGTTGTAGTCAAATTAGCTGAGTTTGGTTCTCATATAACTGATTTGCGTAAAGCCTTTGATAAAATACGTTGGTACTGTTTAAAGAAGAACCCGCGTAAATTTCCTTATGGAGTGTCGGTTGGTAAATTCTTATGATTCATCATTCATGAACATGGCATAGAGATAAATCCCGACCGAATTAAGACCATTAGGAATGTGGGAGCTCCAACCTGTAAGCTTGAGGTGCAGAAGTTCCTCGACAAAGTAAATTATTTGTGAAGGTTTATTTCTAATTTAGCCAGGAAGATCGATGCTTTCACTCCTATTCTTCGGCTTAAAATGATGTTGATTTCACTTGGGGGACAGAACAACAGGAAGCATTTGATCTTATTAAAAACTATTTGTCTTCAGTTCTAGTATTGAAAACACCGCAAACAGGAGTACCATTCAGGTTATACATTGCAGCCGAAGATAAAGTTATCAGAGTTTTTCTTACACAGGGGATCGAAGGAAAGGAGCATGTTGTGACCTACTTAAGTGGGAGGCTGGTGGATACTGAAACAAGGTATACCTTCGTTGAGAAATTATGCTTATGTTTGTTTTATGCATGCACCAAGTGTATGTGTTATCTATTGTCTAGTCCTTGCACTGTTTCTGATCAAAACCGATGTGATTAAATACATGTTGCAAAACCCAATTATGAGTGGTAGAGTTGGTAAATGGGCTTATGCACTTATAGAATACGACTTGGCCTATGATCACTAAAATATATGAAAGATGGGGTCGTAGCAGATTTTATTGTAGGACATCGGATTGATGATGCTCATAAATAGACATGTCATATCTCACTATTACTCCGTGGATTTTGTATTTTGATGGATCAGTTTGTAATGAAGGACAAAGAATTGACATCGTGCTAGTTTCACCAAGTAACGCCTCTTTTGACTTCTCTAGCCGATTGGAAACTTATTGCACTAACAATCAAGCTGAATATCAGGCCCTCTTATTCGGTTTAGAAGTTCTAGGCTATATGGGAGTAAAACATGTTAGGGCATTTGGTTATTCTCAGCAATTTGTCAAACAGATTTTAGAGGAGTATCGATGTTTAGATGGTACTCTAATAAGTTATCTTAAAAATGTTGGGACATAATCCATTCTTTTGACGAATTCAACATTCGACATATATCTAGAGTTGAGAATTGCAGAGCTAATAATTTGGCATAAGACGCCTCAGGTTATTGGATAAAACGAGGAAAATTTTATAGTACTGAAAATCTGATAACTGGTGTCGCGCCAAATCCCTAGGTCGCAGACCGTCCAAGCTGCCTAGCTGAACCATCCACGGTGGGCTTGGACCATCCGGGCGAGGGATGTGGACTGTCTGACAGTGCTAGGAACATCCTCTTAATTGAGTCGGCTGATAACGTAGTTTGCTGAATCATATAAGATCAAATTGTTCAATTCGTCTCCATGTTATGCTCAGGCCAATGGACAGATCGAGTCTAGCAATAGGACATTGATTAGCCTTATAAAAAAGATATCTGATCATCCTAAGCATTGACATAAGGTCTTATATAAAGCTTTGTGGGCTCATAGAATATCTAAACACCATGCTACTAAAGTTTCTACATTTGAGCTTGTTTATAAGCAGGAAGCGGTTTTGCTTGTGGAAGTAAGCCTAAATGCTATCATGTTCGCGCGGCAGAACCATCTTACTGCCAGTGATTATTATAATTTGATGATGGACAACATTGATGAAGTGACGGACAAGATATTAATAGCTATGGGAGAGATCGAGAAAGACAAGATCATGGTCGCCAAAGCTTACAATAAGAAGGTCAAGGTTAAGTCATTCTAGGTAGGAGACCTCGTATGAAAGATTGTCTTGCCACTAAGGAGCAGAGACCGGAGGTTCGGGAAATGGCCGCCAAGCTGGGAAGGCCCTTAAAAGATCACACAGGTAATATATGGTAACGCCTATATGTTGCAAACATTACAAGACAAAGACTTGCCCAAGGCGTTGAGCGGTTGTTTCCTGAAGCAATATCATCCTAGTATGTGGCAAGATGCTTAAGAGAACCGATGTGATCACATTGAGTTGATCCCATCCTGCGTTAGTGCTTTTGGTTCGCTCAGCTTCTTCAAAAGGCAGGGGGCATGTGTTGAACACCATTTATAGCACTGGGCATGGTCGGACGGTCCGGCCCTGAGGACGAGACGGTCCGTCACGCGGACGATCCGCCCATAGGCGCAAATGGTCCGTGAGTAGATTGGATCAGGCACAACTAATCTCTTTTCCACGTGCATTTAGCCCTCTGAACTCGTGTTTGCTATTGGGAGATGCCTAGGAACGGGTCTAGACCTCCTCTATATATATTGAGGGGTACAACCGATTGCAATCACGAACAATCGATCAAACAATCAATATATCTTTCTGTTGGGGACTTGTTCTCAAATGCTAAGAGTTAAGAACAAGGCAACATAAAAAGTGTTAAATATTAAAGTCCTTCGTCCTTCAAGACATTATGTCCCTTCGGATATAACGAATTCCGGACGAAGGTTGTGAAGGAAAAACCTTCGTGAGCACAATAAATGATAAGGAAGAATTCATATACAAAATACGAAAAATAATATAAACATTATCATTGACTTGTTTTTATTTGTATTACCATATTCAGAATAACAAATTATAAATGTACCTTCGGTTTGACGAAAAGTAAGGGTACAAGCGTGATGCAAAAAACGAATGCCAAGTCAGCGTGAACAGTACGGGAGTACTGTTCATCTATTTATAGGCAAGGGACGCAGCCCATGTAGAATTACATTCATGCCCTTTACATTTATCAATAACTCTATAGTAATTCTTCGAGGTCTAATTTGCCTTTTCATCTTTAAGTCAGTTCCCCTCCTCTGCTGTCATGCCGAAGCTTTTCTGCGCACAGCTTCGTGATCACCTTATCCTTCGTCATAATCACCTTTCGTCTCGCTCATGCTTCGTCCTGACCATGCTCTTGTATACTCATGACTCGATTCTGAAGATACCTGTTCACATATTTCACTTGGAAAACATTGTCAAATCATGTTTTTGAGGACCTTCGGAAGCCGAAGGCCCCCAACACTAGCCCCTCGCAATATTAATTTATTAGAATGATAAATTCATATTGCGACATGGACGAAGGCCTAAGCCGAAGGTTCGAAAAAACACCTTCCCTTTGCTAGAATAGCAACAGTCATTGAAAAGCGGGACCCTCCAGTTTTCAACGCACTAGGTGTATAAATAAGAGCTCACCACGAGTTTATTTGGCACGCTTTCTTGCCATCTGCTCTTGCTCACTCGACTTTTAGCCCTTGCGCAACAACACTTGCTTAGCTTTTTAAATTTTTAAGCTTCGGTTTCGAGAGCACTTTCTTAGCATTTTCGAAGATGTCTGAAGATAAGAAAGCTGTTGCTGAATCGAAGCTGAGCCTTTCTGAGGAGATGCATCTTGGCTTTCTTCAATCAATAGCAAAGACAAATACAGCGAAAATTACTAGGGAGATTTTAGAGGGTTTATCTGAAGATACTGGTGACAGTGACAGCTATGATGTGGATAGTGGTGGTGAAGATTCCGAAGATCGACCTTGGCGACCAAGCCATGCGGTTTTTGGGAAATCAAGTATTAAACAAAGCGATCTTGTCAATATGAGGGGTAGATATTTTCGGGACTTGTCTATTGTGAGGGCTGACGAAGGGGAGAAAACTTGTCTGACTCCCGAGGAGAATGAAGTCGTGATATTCCGAAGCTTCTTAAAGGCTGGACTGCGGTTTCCTTTGAGCAGTTTTGTCGTGGAAGTGCTGAAGATATTTGAAATCTGCCTTCATCAAATTACTCCCGAAGCAATCATAAGGATGGGCATCTTCGTATGGGCTGTGAAGAGTCAAGGTTTGGAGCCAAATGCAAAAGGTTTCTGCAACATCCATGAGCTATTGTATGAGACAAAACCCTGGGGTAAAGAGCAGTATCACAACAATTTTGGCTGCTACAGCTTCGGTGCCCGATCTGGGTCAAGCTGTCCCGTGCCAACCTTTCGAAAGAGATGGCCCGACGACTGGATGACGGAATGGTTTTATGTGAAGAATGATTTGAAAACACGGGAAGATATTAAAGATATCATTATGCGCCCTATCTGGCAACGCTTCGGCCTCCAGAGGCCGAAGGTGGAAATGGATGAAGCAGCCGAAGAATGCCAGAGAGCCTTCGGCGCAGTTTGCTCTTTTATTAGGACAAGGGATTTGATGCAAGAACACATTGCCTTCAGAGTATGGCCACTTGCAGAAAAGTGGGAAATGCCGAAGGAAACCGTCAAGGAACCTGACGAAGGTGGGCTAGTTAGGCTAAAATACACATTCAAATACGGAGATAAGTTCGTTGAGCCAGATGATGACTGGCTGAAAAGTATTGAGGCCATAAGTGATGAACTGCTTGGATCATACTCGAAGGCCGAAGACACTGCACTATCAGCGGCCTTCGGAGGTCGAAAGAAGAATAGACTTAACCGAGTATTTGATGCCATTGGGTTCATGTACCCTGACTACCGTTACCCAACACGGGGTCAGAAAAGAAAAAATACTGCTTCAGCAAAGAAAGTTGCTTCAGCCGCTCCCAGTGAGCCAGCGCCGGAGAGGAAAAAGATAAAGGTTCTTACTCACCGGCCACGCTATATTGAACCGGCCACAGTGCTTGAATATGTCGGTGAAACCTCTTCGGCCACCGAAGCCAAGGAGCCGACTCCCCTACCTAATGTTGAAGAGCCAATCATAATGCCGGAAATGAAGAAAATAGAAGAACCGAAGGCTATAGAAACAAGGACATATGAAATTTTAAGTCCTTCAGCAAAAATTGAAGCACCAAAAAGTCAAAAGGGTCCAGCAATGACCCCCAAAAAGAAAAAGGATTGTCGGGACCATAATTAGGGGTACCCTCAAGACTCCTAATCTCAGCTGGTAACCCCCATCAGCACAAAGCTGCAAAGGCCTGATGGGTGCGATTAAGTCAAGGCTCGGTCCACTCAAGGGACACGATCTCGCCTCGCCCGAGCCCAGCCTCGGGCAAGGGCAACCGACCCCGGAGGATTCACGTCTCGCCCGAGGGCCCCCTCAAGCAACGGACACACCTTCGGCTCGCCCGAGGCCCAGTCTTCGCCAAGAAGCAACCTTGGCCAAATCGCCACGACAACCGACCGTATCGCAGGGGCATTTAATGCAAGGGTGGCCTGACACCTTATCCTGACACACGCCCTTCAGTCGACTGAGCCGAAGTGACCACAGTCACTTCGCCGCTCCACTGACCAGTCTGACAAGAAGACAGCGCCGCCTGCGTCGCTCCGACTGTTGTGCCACTCGACATAGTGAGGCTGACAGCGGCCAAGCCCGGCCTCAGGCGCCATAAGAAACTCCGCCTCGCCCAACCCAGGGCTCGGACTTGGGCTCGGCCCCGGAAGACGACGAACTCCACCTCGCCCGACCCAGGGCTCGGACTCGGCCTCGGCCCCGGAAGACGACGAACTCCGCCTCGCCCGACCCAAGGCTCGGACTCGGCCTCGGCCCCGGAAGACGACGAACTCCGCCTCGCCCGACCCAGGGCTCGGACTCGACCTCGGCCTCAGCCGACGGTCTCCGTCTCGCCCGACCCAAGGGCTCGGACTCGACCTCGACCTCGGAAGACAGACTCGACCTCGACCTCGGAGGAACCTCCGCCTCGCCCAACCTAGGGCTCGGACCGACCACGTCACAGGAGGGGCCATCATTACCCTACCCCTAGCTAGCTCAGGCTACGGGGAACAAGACCGGCGTCCCATCTGGCTCGCCCCGGTAAACAAGTAATGATGGCGCCCCGCATGCTCCATGACGACGGTGGCTCTCAACCCTCTTACGGAAGCAAGGAGACGTCAGCAAGGACTCGACAGTGCCGACAGCTGTCCTTCCGCCAGGCTCCAGCGCTCCTCCGACGGCCACGACATCACACGAACAGGGTGCCAAAACCTCTCCGGCTGCCACGACGGCATGTACTTAGGGCACTAGCTCCTCTCTGCTAGACACGTTAGCACACTGCTACATCTCCCAATTGTACACCTCGACCCCCTCCTTACGCCTATAAAAGGAAGGTCCAGGGACCTCTTACAGAGGGTTGGCCGTGCGGGGGAACGGGACGGCACGCATAAGCCTCTCGCTCTCGCCCACGTGGACGCTTGTAACCCCCTACTGCAAGCGCACCCGACCTGGGCGCGGGACAAACACGAAGGTCGCGGGTTTCCCCTTTTACGCCTGCCTCCCTCCGGCTCTTTTTCCTCCCTTCGCGCTCCGTCTCGCGCCGACCCATCTGGGCTGGGGCACGCGGTGACAATTTACTCGTGGGTCCAGGGACCCCCCGGGGTCGAAACGCCGACAGTTGGCGCGCCAGGTAGGGGCCTGCTGCGTGTTGACGAACAGCTTCCCGTCAAGCTCTGGATGGGTAGTCTCCAGCAACCTTTCCAGCCCGGGACGGTGCTCCGTTTCGGGAGTATTGAGTTCATGTCCCTCGACGGCAGCTACGACATGATACTCCTTCCCCCGCCGCGCGACAGCGACAATGGCGGCCGACAACCCGCCAGCCGGCGGCGGAATCGACGACGTCTTCCCCACGTGGCGGAAGAACAACATTCGGCTTTATCCCGTCGCCTCCCCCGCCGACGGAGGAGGAGGCGGGGCAACCAAGGCCAAGCAGGCGGCGGCACCTCGTCGACTGTCGAGCGAGTCGACGGCGCCGGCGCCCCAACGGGGGACACGTCGGGCATCGACTTCACGTCTGAGACGAAGACGAGCGTCGTCTCCCCGCAACACGCCAACTCCAAGCGGATGGACGACGCCAGCACGCTCGCAAAAGACTTGCTGGGCGTCACCCTCGTACCTGAGACGACGGTGCAGTCTGCCCCTGACGTGACTTCGTCACCGCCCGTCGACCAAGAGGTACCGACCGATTCCCATCTCGTGCCTTTTGGATCCAGCCTCGACCCACCAAGCGACTTCGCTTCGGTGGACGCTTTCATAGAGGCGAGTCCAAACCCTCCGGGGTACGGTATGCGGTCACCCTAGGACCGGTTGACAGCCGTCTCGACCTACGGGCCCTCGGGTTCCGAGGAAGACGACGAGCCCGACTTTTGTTGGGATTTCTTCGGACTTGGCAACCCTAGTGCCATGTGGGACTTCATGACCGCATGCAACTACTACCTTTCCGACTGTTCCGACGGTAGCCGCAGCCTCGGCGACGAGGACTGTGGCCCAAGTCGTGAATGTTTCCACGTCGATCTAGGGGGTCCCGGCGAAGGTAACCATCTTGGTATACCGGAGAACGGTGATCCCCCTAGGCCTGCGCCTCGTGGTGACATCCTACGGGAGCTAGCTGTGGTCCCAGTCCCTGTGGGGGGTCAGGACTCACAGCTCGAGCAAATCCGCGAGATGTAGGCCAGGCTCGACGAGGGAGCAGGAACACTTGAGCCGTTCCGTCGGGACATCGGGCAGGAATGGGCAGGCCAACCTCCGGCCGGAGAAGCGCGTCATCTACCCCAGGGCGTCCAGCACCGCATCGCCGATGACGTCAGGGCAAGGCCGCCACCGACTTCCAGTGGGGTCGGCCAGAACCTGGCTGCAGCGACAATACTTCTCTGCGCGATGCCGGAGCCATCAACCACCGAGGGGCAGCGTATCCAGGGAGAGCTCAAGAATCTCCTGGAGGATGCCGCGGTCCAACGGGCCGAAAGCTCTGCCTCCCAAAGGCAGGGGTACCCCTCGGAGCATTGCGCCGCGACTTCCCGATTCATGCACGAAGCCTCGGTCCACACCGGGCGCATGCGCAACACAGCGCCCGCGGCCCCGGGTCGCCTCGGCAACGAGCACCATCACCGCAACCGTCGAGCCCACCTCGACGAGAAGGTGCACCGAGGCTACCACCCCAGGCGTGGAGGACGCTACGACAGCGGGGAGGATCAGAGTCCCTCGCCCGAACCACCCGGTCCGCAGGCTTTCAGCCGGGCCATACGACGGGCGCCGTTCCCGACCCGGTTTCGAACCCCGACTACTATCACAAAGTACTCAGGGGAGACGAGGCTGGAACTGTGGCTCGCGGACTACTGGCTGGCCTGCCACCTGGGTGGAACGGACGATAACAACCTCATCATCCGTAACCTCCCCCTGTTCCTCTCCGACACCGCTCGAGCCTGGCTAGAGCACCTGCCTCTGGGGCAGATCTCCAACTGGGACGACCTGGTCCAAGCCTTCGCCGGCAACTTCCAGGGCACATACATGCGCCCTGGGAACTCCTGGGATCTCCGAAGCTGCCGCCAGCAGCCAGGAGAGTCTCTCCGGGACTACATCCGGCGATTCTCGAAGCAGCGCACCGAGCTGCCCAACGTCACCGACTCGGATGTCATTGGCGCGTTCCTCGCTGACACCACCTGTCGCGACCTGGTGAGCAAGCTGGGTCGCAAGACCCCCACCAGGGCGAGCGAGCTGATGGACATCGCCACCAAGTTCGCCTCTAGCCAGGAGGCGGTTGGGGCCATCTTCCGGAAAGACAAGCAGCCCTAGGGCCGCCAGCCGGAAGATGTCCCCGAGGCGTCCACTCAACGCGGCACCAAGAAGAAAGGCAAGAAGAAGTCGCAAGCGAAACGCGACGCTGCCGACGCGGACCTTGTCGCCGCCGCTGAGTACAAGAACCCTCGGAAACCTCCCGGAGGCGCCAATCTCTTCGACAAGATGCTCAAGGAGCCGTGCCCCTATCATCAGGGGCCCGTCAAGCACACCCTTGAGGAGTGCGCCATGCTTCGGTGCCACTTTCACAAGGCCGGGCCACCTGCGGAGGGTGGCAGGGCCCGCAACGACGATAAGAAGGAGGATTACAAGGCAGGAGAGTTCCTCGAGGTCCACGACTGCTTCATGATCTACGGTGGGCAAGTGGCGAACGCCTCGGCTCGGCACCGCAAGCAAGAGCGTCGGGAGGTCTGCTCGGTAAAGGTGGTGGCGCCAGTCTACCTAGACTGGTCTGACAAGCCCATCACCTTTGACCAGGGCGACCACCCTGACCGCGTGCCGAGCCCAGGGAAGTACCCGCTCGTTGTTGACCCCGTCGTCGGCAACGTCAGGCTCACCAAGGTCCTCATGGATGGAGGCAGCAGCCTCAACATCATCTACGCCGAGACCCTCGGGCTCCTGCGGATCGACCTGTCCTCGGTCCGGGCAGGCGCGGCGCCTTTCCACGGGATCATCCCCGGGAAACGCGTCCAGCCCCTCGGACAACTCGATCTACCCGTCTGCTTCGGGACTCCCTCCAACTTCTGAAGGGAAACACTCACATTCGAGGTGGTCGGGTTTCGAGGAACCTACCACGCAATGTTGGGGAGGCCATGCTACGCCAAGTTCATGGTCGTCCCCAACTACACCTACCTCAAGCTCAAGATGCCGGGCCCCAATGGGGTCATCACCGTCGGCCCCATGTACCGACACGCGTACGAATGCGACGTGGAGTACGTGGAGTACGCCGAGGCCCTCGCCGAATCCGAGGCCCTCATCGCCGACCTGGAGAGCCTCTCCAAGGAGGCGCCAGACGTGAAGCGCCATGCCGGCAACTTCGAGCCAGCGGAGACGGTTAAGTCCGTCCCTCTCGAACCCAGCAACGATGCCTCCAAGCAGATCCGGATCGGCTCCGAGCTCAATCCCAAATAGGAAGCAGTGCTCGTCGACTTTCTCCGCGCAAACGCCGACGTTTTCGCGTGGAGTCCCTCGGACATGCCCGGCATACCGAGGGATGTCGCCGAGCACTCGCTGGATATACGAGCTGGAGCCCGACCCGCGAAGCAGCCTCTGTGCCGATTCGACGAAGAAAAGCGCAGAGCCATAGGCGAGCAGATCCACAAGCTAATGGCGGCAGGGTTCATCAAAGAGGTATTCCATCCCGAATGGCTTGCCAACCCTGTGCTTGTGAGAAAGAAAGGAGGGAAATGGCGGATGTGTGTAGACTGCACTGGTCTAAACAAAGCATGTCCAAAAGTTCCCTACCCTCTGCCTCACATCGATCAAATCGTGGATTCCACTGCTGGGTGCGAAACCCTGTCTTTCCTCGATGCCTACTCAGGGTATCACCAAATCAGGATGAAAGAGTCTGACCAGCTCGCGACTTCTTTCATCACGCCTTTCGGCATGTACTGCTATGTTACCATGCCGTTCGGTTTGAGGAATGCGGGTGCGACATACCAAAGGTGCATGAACCACGTGTTCGGCGAACACATTGGTCGAACGATCGAGGCCTACGTCAATGACATCGTAGTCAAGACGAGGAAAGCCTCCGACCTCCTTTCCGACCTTGAAACGACATTCCGGTGTCTCAAGGCGAAAGGCGTAAAGCTCAATCCCGAGAAGTGCGTCTTCGGGGTCCCCCGAGGCATGCTCTTGGGGTTCATCGTCTCCGAGCGGGGCATCGAGGCCAACCCGGAGAAAATCACGGCCATCACCAACATGGGGCCCATCAAGGACTTGAAAGGCGTACAGAGGGTCACGGGATGCCTTGCGGCTCTGAGCCGTTTCATCTCGCGCCTCGGCGAAAGAGGCCTGCCTCTGTACCACCTCTTAAGAAAGGCCGAGTGCTTCACTTGGACCCCTAAGGCCGAGAAAGCCCTCGGGAACCTGAAGGCGCTCCTCACGAACGCGCCCATCTTGGTGCCCCCCGCTGCCGGAGAAGCCCTCTTGATCTACGTCGCCGCTACCACTCAGGTGGTCAGCGCCGCGATCGTGGTTGAGAGACGAGAAGAGGGGCATGCATTGCCCGTCCAGAGGCCAGTCTACTTCATCAGTGAGGTACTGTCCAAGACCAAGATCCGCTACCCACAAATTCAGAAGCTGCTGTACGCGGTGATCCTGACGCGGCGGAAGTTGCGACACTACTTTGAGTCTAATCCGGTGACTGTGGTGTCATCCTTCCCCCTGGGGGAGATCATCCAGTGCCGAGAGGCCTCGGGAAGGATTGCAAAGTGGGCAGTGGAAATCATGGGCGAGACAATCTCGTTCGCCCCTCGGAAGGCCATCAAGTCCTAAGTCTTGGCGGACTTTGTGGCTGAATGGGTCGATACCCAGCTCCCGACAGCTCCGATCCAACCGGAACTCTAGACCATGTTTTTCGATGGGTCGCTGATGAAGACAGGGGCAGGCGCGGGCCTACTCTTCATCTCGCCCCTCGGGAAGCACCTACGCTACGTGCTACGCCTCCACTTCCCAGCGTCCAACAATGTGGCTGAGTACGAGGCTCTGGTCAACGGGTTGCGCATCGCCATCGAGCTAGGGGTCCGACGCCTCGACGCTCGCGGTGACTCGCAGCTCGTCATCGACCAAGTCATGAAGAACTCCCACTGCCGCGACCCGAAGATGGAAGCCTACTGCGATGAGGTTCAGCGCCTGGAAGACAAGTTCTACGGGCTCGAGCTCAACCACATCGCCCGACGATACAACGAGACTGCGGACGAGCTGGCTAAGATAGCCTCGGGGCGGACAATGGTTCCCCCGGACGTCTTCTCCCGAGACCTGCATCAACCCTCCGTCAAGACCGACGACGCGCCTGAACTCGAGAAAGCCTCGGCTCAGCCCGAGGCACCCTCGGCTCAGCCCGAGGCACCCTCGGCCCAGCCCGAGGCACCCTCGGCTCAGCCCGGGGCACCCTCAGTCCCCGAGGGTGAGGCACTGCGCGTCGAGGAGGAGCGGAGCGGGGTCATGCCTAATCGAAACTGGCAGACCCCGTACCTGCAATATCTCCACCGAGGAGAGCTACCCCTCGACCGAGCCGAAGCTCGGCGGTTGGCGCGGCGCGCCAAGTCATTCGTCTTGCTGGGGGACGGGAAGGAGCTCTACCACCGCAGCCCCTCAGGCATCCTCCAGCGATGCATATCCATCGCCGAAGGCCAGGAGCTCTTACAAGAAATACACTCGGGGGCTTGCGGGCATCACGCGGCGCCCCGAGCCCTTGTTGGAAACGCCTTCCGACAAGGTTTCTACTGGCTGACCGCGGTGGCCGATGCCACTAGAATTGTCCGCACCTGCCAGGGGTGTCAATTCTACGCAAGGCAGACCCACCTGCCCGCTCAGGCTCTACAGACAATACCCATCACCTGGTCGTTTGCTGTGTGGGGTCTGGACCTCGTTGGCCCCTTGCAGAAGGCACCCGGGGGGCTACACGCACCTGCTGGTTGCCATCGACAAATTCTCCAAGTGGATCGAGGTCCGACCCCTGAACAGCATCAGGTCCGAACAGGCGGTGGCGTTCTTCACCAACATCATCCATCGCTTTGGGGTCCCGAACTCCATCATCACCGACAACGGCACCCAGTTCACCGGCAGAAAGTTCCTGGACTTCTGCGAGGATCATCACATCCGGGTGGACTGGGCCGCCGTGGCTCACCCCATGATGAATGGGCAAGTAGAGCGTGCCAATGGCATGATCCTGCAAGGACTCAAGCCGCGGATCTACAACGACCTCAACAAGTTCGGCAAGCGATGGATGAAGGAACTCCCCTCGGTGGTCTAGAGTCTGAGGACGACGCCGAGCCGAGCCACGGGCTTCACACCGTTCTTTCTAGTCTATGGGGCCGAGGCCATCTTGCCCACAGACTTAGAATACGGTTCCCCGAGGACGAGGGCCTACGACGACCAAAGCAATCAAGCTAACCGAGAAGACTCACTGGACCAGCTGGAAGAGGCTCGGACATGGCCTTACTACACTCGACGCGGTACCAGCAGTCCCTGCGACGCTACCACGCCCGAGGGGTTCGGTCCCGAGACCTCCAGGTGGGCGACCTGGTGCTTCGGCTGCGACAAGACGCCCGAGGGCGGCACAAGCTCACGCCTCCCTGGGAAGGGCCGTTCGTCATCGCCAAGGTTCTGAAGCCCGGGACGTACAAGCTGGCCAACAGTCAAGGCGAGGTCTACGGCAACGCTTGGAACATCCGACAGCTACGTCGCTTCTACCCTTAAGATACTTTCAAGTCGTTCGTACACTTTGTTCACACACAAAGTCTAACCATCAAGGAAGGGTCAGCCTTGCCTCGGCAAAGCCTGACCCTCCCTCGGGGGCTAGAAGGGGGGAACCCCCTCTGCATCAAAATTTTCCTCGGAAAAAGATCTTTTCTGCCAGAATGTCTTTCGTGCTTTTTGACTACTTCGAAGGTGGGATCCTGAAAACGACGGAGTACACGTAAGCAGCCAAGGCTGACCGAGTCGAGGGACTCCTACACCTCTGGGATACGGATACCTCACTCATCACCTTCTGCGATAAGTAACTCACGCTCGGATAGGTGACTCCGCGGACCGAACAAGTCTTCACGCTCGAAAACTCTTCTGCCGAAATGATTTTTTGGGCCTTCTCGACTATATCGATAGCAGAATCCTACGGACGAGTAAGAGTACACATAAGCGGCAAGGCCGATCGAGCTGAGGGACTCCTACGCCTCCGGGATACGGATACCTCACTCATCACCTTCCGTGAAAAGTAACTCTCGCTCGGACAAACAATTCTGTTACCGACAAATAATTCCAGATACTCGAAACAAGAGGAAAAGAAACACAGCTTTACAACACGACGACAATATGTTTGGGCCTCGGCGGCCGCAGAAAACATACACACACTACAAGGTAAACTGATCCTGCAGGCTCGGACCTTGACGGAGGGGGAGCAGCAGCACCCTCGGCGTCAACTACACCTTCGGCAAAGTCCGACCTAGCCTTGGACGGCAACGTGGTCGGAGGATCTCAACTCCGAAGGACGACATCAGCATCGCGCCCGGGCCATCGCTGCCAGGGTCTTCTCCAGGAATCCAGCCCAAGCAGACAGCTCGGCCGGCCACCCCGAAGCCTCAGCCAGCTGTCCCCCGAGGACATCAGCCCGGCTCGTGGCCTCGGCAACTTGACTCCGGCGTCGGTCCCGCCAGTGGACGGCCCGGCCAGGCTCCGGCCGACCAAATCTTCTTTTCGAGCCAACTCTGCCTCTGTCCATGCTGACACCGCTGCCTCCGGCTTTGGCTCATCAAAGAGCGGTCGAGGGATCTTTTGACTAAGCAAGAGAAGCCTCGGGCGGCAAGGCCGACCGAGCCGAGGGACTCCTACGCCTCCGGGATACGGATACCTCACTCGTCACCTTCGCACGAGGCAACTCACACTTGGTTGAGCGGTTCAGTTAGCCAACAGGCGAGTCCTAGTGCTCGAAATGAGGAAAAACACGGCTTTGTGCCGAAAATACATACATGTTTAGGCCCCGACAGCCACAATGAACAAGACACCGACACTCAAGGTGCCATTACAAACGGAACTCCGGTTCCGTCCCCGCGGGTATGAGTAACCCCCCACATTGGAGGGCCCGCGGGGCGACAAGGCTCCAGGTCGCTCACCGCCGCCCGCTCCAGCAGCAGCGACAACGACCTCCGCTCCGGGTGGCCGAACTGCAACAGCGATGGCCTCAGAGCGGACGCCGCTGCAACAACGCCCTCGCCCACGTCTCCGCTCGAGAGGCGAGGACAAGCTATCAAAGCCAAAGAGCCGGAGGCCCGGAGCGCGGATGGTGGCGGTGATCCCGTCGGCGACGAGGACTTCTTCAGCCGCCACCACCTCAGCACCGACGACGGACGCTGTCTGCCCACCGGCAGATCCCCACTCGGATCCTCCCGGACGAGCGGAGCACCGACCTCCGCGCGGAGGCGCCGTACCGGGGCAAAGGCAGGACAGCCCCAGAACACGAACGCCGCCCTAGCAGCGCGCGACGTCTTGGGCGGTCCTCCGGTGCGCGCGGCGTGACAACCGCTCTTGCGGTGGGAGGGGGCACCGAGAGCCGAGCCAGAGCCAGCTGAGCCAGTGAGCCCAACGCGCTGAAGCTGACGACGCTCGCCGCCGACCAGCCCCGCGTTGTCGAAGTCTGACCCTCCCGCTAGGCCGGTGAGCGCCCTCTCCCTTGAATGCTGAGGGAGAAGGTGACCCACGAACCCGCGCGGGAGGTAGAGCTCCGGCTCAGCCCGGCCTCCGCCCCAGCCAGGATGATGAAGATCCTCGAAGCTGAGGGCGGGACCAAGATCGCAGCCCGGCTCGCTTCTCCCCACCATCAAGCTGGAGGTCACTGTCTTGGGTGACCACCGGCGAGGGGATGCGGCCGGGCTACCTGATGAAAATCCATGAAGCCGAACGATGGCTGAAAGGTACCAGCTTCCGCGAAGTTGCGTTCCTCCAACGACAAGGCGGAAGGACTGTGAGTGTTCCCCATCCGGGGGCTCAGAAGGTGGAAAGACGCGATGCATAAGGGGAGCGCGAAGACATGGTTGCCTTTCAAGGGGGTCACCCTCCTTTTAAAGGCAACTCTCCCCACTTGTGTCCTCAGCCATCGCGGGCTGAGTCTTCTCCAACACGCTCCAAGGTCCTCCCCCTACGACACGGGGGCTGGGTCCCACGCGTCGTGCAAGCTGGCCTAGGGCAGAAGAAGCCAAACCGCCGCGCGCGGTGCGCGCAACTGCCCAACGGTTACAAGCATTCCTCCACTTTCGCCCAGACCAGCGGGTGAAAGGGCAGACCGCCAAGCAGGCGGCATGCAACCGCACCAAGTGGGCGCACCCTTTCAACTCCAACGCGTCCAGCATGGATGCCCAGGCCCACACGTCATGTAACCAGCGCGTCGGTTGCTACGTGCAAGCAACTGCACCGCCACTCGCGCCACTACCGTGCCTCCTCGACTGTGGAACTAGTACCGCGACTCGAGGCAACCCTGCGTATGACCCAACAGTGCCAGCTAGGCACATCGGTCACGGGTCAGTCAGCTGCGGAAGAAGGCGCGACGGTCGATACGGCCAAAAATGGGCCGGTAGTAATGGCGGTGGCAGGCGGGCGGAAGCAGCGGTCACGTCGTCAGCCAAGCTCACGTCCCCTCCTGGGACAGCGAGAGAACCCTCTCCCACAGCGTGAAGGCGGCGCGCCCGTGTTCCGTTCCTCGAACGGCTCGCGCACGCGCAACGGCTGCCCCGCGAACCACTCGTCCCGTCGCATTAACTTCGCGGCGGGACAGGCGGCACCTTTGGCAGGAGAAGCGGGCGACGCTTCACCTCCGACGATTTCGTATCCTTTTCCTCTTCCTCTTTCTCTCTCTTACAACAGGGACCGGGAAAGGGGATACCCCGAAAGGGATCCTTATCCGCGAAGGAAACGGGCCCCGAGCCCCCTACTGATCAGAGGTTCGAAGGCTGGCCCCTCGGAGGGGTTCAACAGCTACCTCAGGCCACTCGGGCTCCGCGCCCACTACTGACCAGGGGTTCGTAGGCTGGCCCTCAAAGGGTTCATAGCCGCCTCAGACACAGAGCGAGGGATGACCCTGGGTACGTTCGATACATAACCAAGGCTCGGGCTATGCTCCCGAGGTACCCTAGGACATTTCCGAGACCATCGGGAACGATCTTGTAACAGAATCCCATCAGAGGGAGGCATCGAGCCCTCGGACCCCGTCAAAAGGGGACCGGGTCCGGCAGATCACCCGCAGGTACTTTTGGAGCGCGCCTCCGGGCCTCTAGCCGACCCCTAACAAATGGGGCACGGGCGTCCACTTGGATTACCCGTCAGCAGCTCACTGGAGACACCATGTTCGGCGCCCTCCAAGGGCAACATGGCGCTTCCCCCCCTCCTCCTTGCGGAAAGGCGACACAGGGGCGTATGTAAAAAAGTCGAGTCTGTCCTTGACCGTCCTCTCGCTCTATGCAGGGGCTCGGGGGCTGCTCTCGCAAACCCGGCTCCGGCCAAACCGTTGACAGCGTCAACATACCAGCCCGAGAACTTGGGACCCGACCGTACACCCGGGCTACGGCGAGCTCGCATTAGGGAACAACCAGACCGGCCGAAGCATCGCGAAACGCTTTAAGACCTCGAAGGAGTCAAACCACTCCTCCGAGGCTCGGGGGCTACACCCACCGGAACAAAACGCAACCGAGAAAGGTTGGTCCCCTTGCAAAAAAGTGCGACAAAAGCCTCCAAGCGAGTATTAACACTCCCTTCGAGGCTCGGGGGCTACTGTCGGGGACCATAATTAGGGGTACCCTCAAGACTCCTAATCTCAGCTGGTAACCCCCATCAGCACAAAGCTGCAAAGGCCTGATGGGTGCGATTAAGTCAAGGCTCGGTCCACTCAAGGGACACGATCTCGCCTCGCCCGAGCCCAGCCTCGGGCAAGGGCAGCCGACCCCGGAGGATTCACGTCTCGCCCGAGGGCCCCCTCAAGCAATGGACACACCTTCGGCTCGCCCGAGGCCCAGTCTTCGCCAAGAAGCAACCTTGGCCAAATCGCCACGACGACCGACCGTATCGCAGGGGCATTTAATGCAAGGGTGGCCTGACACCTTATCCTGACACACGCCCTTCAGTTGACTGAGCCAAAGTGACCGCAGTCACTTCGCCGCTCCACTAACCAGTCTGACAAGAAGACAGCGCCGCCCGCATCGCTCCGACTGTTGTGCCACTCGACAGAGTGAGGCTGACAGCGGCCAAGCCCGGCCTTAGGCGCCATAAGAAACTCCGCCTGACCCGACCCAGGGCTCGGACTCGGGCTCGGCCCCGGAAGACGACGAACTCTGCCTCGCCCGACCCAGGGCTCAGACTCGGCCTCGGCTCCGGAAGACGACGAACTCCGCCTCGCCCGACCCAGGGCTCGGACTCGGCCTCGGCCCTGGAAGATGACGAACTCCGCCTCGCCCGACCCAGGGCTCGGACTCGACCTCGGCCTCAGCCGACGGTCTCCGTCTCGCCCGACCCAAGGGCTCGGACTCGACCTCGACCTCGGAAGACAGACTCGACCTCGACCTCGGAGGAACCTCCACCTCGCCCAACCCAGGGCTCGGACCGACCACATCACAGGAGGGGCCATCATTACCCTACCCCTAGCTAGCTCAGGCTACGGGGAACAAGACCGGCGTCCCATCTGGCTCGCCCCGGTAAACAAGTAATGATGGCGCCCCGCATGCTCCATGACGACGGCGGCTCTCAGCCCTCTTACGGAAGCAAGGAGACGTCAGCAAGGACTCGACAGCCCCGACAGCTGTCCTTCTGCCAGGCTCCAGCGCTCCTCCGACAGCCACGACATCACACGAACAGGGTGCCAAAACCTCTCCGGCTGCCACGACGGCATGTACTTAGGGCACTAGCTCCTCTCTGCTAGACACGTTAGCACACTGCTACATCTCCCAATTGTACACCTGGACCCCCTCCTTACGCCTATAAAAGGAAGGTCCAAGGCCCTCTTACAGAGGGTTGGCCGCGCGGGGGAACGGGACGGCGTGCATAAGCCTCTCGCTCTCTCCCACGCGGACGCTTGTAACCCCCTACTGCAAGCGTACCCGACCTGGGCGCGGGACAAACACAAAGGCCACGGGTTTCCCCTTTTACGCCTGCCTCCCTCTGGCTCTTTTCCCCCCTTCGCGCTCCGTCTCGCGCCGACCCATCTGGGCTGGGGCACGCGGCGACAATTTACTCGTCGGTCCAGGGACCCCCCGGGGTCGAAACACCGACAAGGATGGTTAATGTGCTGGATGTTTTGGAGACGATAAAGTCTTCAAGCATGACTCCGAAGAAAATTGTTGAAACTTCCGAAGTGCATATTGAAGCCTTTGGTGCCGAAGCTTCAAAGCATCAATCTGAGACTGAAGCTGGGCCTTCAGAGCCCACCAAGGTGAAATTCTTGGAAGCCGAAGAAACAGAAATAGCAGAACAAATTTTGGCTGAAGAAACTGGCACTGCCGCCCCCGAAGCATCTTCCGAAGCCTTCGATTATATTTTACGACATGCTTCAGGGAAAAAGTTGACTGAAAAAGAAAAGCAAGAGGCCTAGTTTTACGCCCAAAAACTGAAATATCCAAAGGGGGCGTTGATATTCAACGGCAGCGGAGAAGAAGACTTCTTGTATTGTCTTCCTGACAGCAAGGAGATTTCTGTCTGTCGGGAGATGAGCAAGTTCCCAACACTAGAAGACGGGCTCTCGGTGTTGTCGAAAAACGAGCTGGCCGACAGCTTGGCGTACAATAGCTTAAAGGTGCAAAAATGAGGTCTTTGTATTATTTATTGAAACTAAAATTTTTCATCTGCTTAGACTTATTGAAACCAAACTTTTTGCAGGGCCTCATACTTAGCAATGCCCTCAGGGCTCAAAAATATGCTGAAGACGAAGGGTGTGTTATGGCCCTGAGCAACCTTCGTTCCGAAGTAATTGAACTAAGGAACGAAGGTCTCGAAAAAGATAAAATATTATATTCATTGATAAATAGAATAAAAAAGACGAAGCTACTTTCAAAGCTCAAGCTGAGGCTCAGAAGCGTGAAATTGAAGATCTTCGAAAACAACTAGCCAGAGCTAAAGAGGAGCGCACACTTGAAGAAACAAAACGAGAAATCAGTGAGCAATGGGCAAATCATTTGGAGAAAAACGTTGAAGAGCTTCGTGCATCTAAGAAAAGATGCTATGAAAAATCTATGGAATGTGTTAAGTCAATAAAAACCAGCTTCGCCAGCGTTGGCGCGTTCTCAAGTGAGGAAAACTTCATAAGGGGTTACCCCAAAGGCCCAATTGGATGGATCAGCCACGAAGCTGAAGCTTTTGAAGAGATTTTAAATAGTCGAGGAGACATATGCGCCTTTTCGGGTGCCAGAGGGATTGCTACCATTTTGGAGAGGAAAGGCTGTGACCATGTGAAATTCTTAGCACAATCCGAAGCCGCCTTATCCTCTGAAGATATAAAAGACCCTTCGGCCGAAGCGAGCTTGGTCGGTGGAAAGTTTTTCACCGACATCTGGGACAATGGCGGTCGAGAAATGGCCCAGGAAATTATATGAAAAAGCGAGAAAGGCATTCATGACGCTAGAAAAGTAGCAGAGGCCGCTGAAAAAAGTGCGGATCCCGAAGGGCAAATAGGTATTGACTAGTGGTTTTCGGGTCTTTGTTGTAATTTTTTATTTCGGACTTGTTTACGTTTTGTAATAAAGTCGTACTTTCTCCTCTCTCAGAGCCTACCGAGCCATCGGCAGACCCCCACGCGAAGGGGGACGACGAAATTAGAAAAATGGCCGAAGCCATCATGGATAAAGTTGTTGATCAGCTACTAAACGAAGCTGCAGAAGTAGTTCTAAGGGAAGATTAGATGCTGTTGTAAAAACATTTAGAATGTAATGTTTGTTGAGAAATATGTGTAATATTTTGTAACTTTGAATGTAATATATTAGCTATTTATGGTTCTATTCTTTACGATGCATGAAACTGCATATACATACCGTTTTTGAGCCTTCGGCGAAAAAACACCTTCCCTTCTTTTCATGCTTCATAAATAATATCCGTGTTCTCATAAAATCAGTAACCAATCCTTGTAAAATCAATAATCAATAGATCTTTTCATTTCAGAGTTTGACGAAGGTATAATTCCTCAATAGCTATTTTTTGTGCCATGTCACTATTTCTTCGAAACAATCTTCGAATATCAATACTGAGACCTCCTTCTTGCGTTGTTGATGCAATATGATGTATGATGTTATGCTTATGCAAATGATGTAATGATGTGATGTTATGCAAAATGATATTTGCCGAAGATCGACGTTTTTTCACTGCAAGCCTCCCTTAGGAGCTTCTTCGCCTTTTACTTCAGCGGAATCAGCGTTTATTTTTCGCTGTAAGCCTCCCTTAGGAGCTTCTTCACCTTTTACTTTCAGCGGAATCAGCGTTTATTTTTTGCTGTAAGCCTCCCTTAGGAGCTTCTTCGCCTTTTACTTTCAGTGGAATCAGCGTTTATTTTTCGCTGTAAGCTCTGCATTCCCTTCGGAATGACTTTTGAGCAGAAAACTTACGTTGTGCTCCCTTAGGAACGACTTTTTGCTGTTTCGAAGAAATTATACTGGGTTCCTTAGAACAAATTTTTGATAATTCGAAGGTCCTCCTTGCCACCATAGATTCTTATGCTTCAGCAACTTAAGCCTATGGAGAAGATATATTTTCATTATGGTAAAAAGCGAAACTGTTACAAGAGATTGAAAACGACAAAAAGCACTTAATCTTCCCATAATTGTTCCTTATTAAAAAGAAAATAATACTGAATGCGAAAAGCTGCTGTCGGGGTAGGATATTTGTCAGTAAATATGCTTCGACTCTGGCACAGTACTATTGACTGTGCGAGCTTCGGACTCTTCTTTGAAGTCCCGTTGGAGGTGAGTGTGTTGACTTCCTTCTGGCTGCTGGCCTCGTTGCGTTGGTGGTGGAGGTGGAGGCTGTTGCCAAGATGCCTGAGGTTGGCTTGCCGAAGCAACAGAAGCTGCAGGGTGGTTGCCTACATACTCTGGAATGTAAGGCGAATGGTACGAAGCAGTATGCATGACTTCCTTCGGCTGACTCTGTTGTGCTGCAGCTTCTGCTATCTCCTTTTGCTTCTGGATGGTAACATGGCACATCCTGGTGGTGTGGCCCTTGTCCTCACCACAGAATAGACAATAAATTTTCCTGGGTTGATCCCCAAACCTTCCTCCGAAGCCCCTGGCGCCTCTGCCCCTTGGAGCTGGCAGCCGAAAAGAGCTTTGCTGCTGCCCCGAAGCTTGCGAGGAATACTGTGGCCTCTGTTGTTGACTTCCTCTGTCATCACTCTGAGTAGAGTTGTGAATTGACCTGACATGCCTCGGGTGGATTCTTCCTCCGAAGCCCCTGGTCATTTCAGAGAACATGTATGCTTCTTCCCTTCTTTGGCGGAAGTCATTGTCAGCTCGAATATACTCATCCATCTTCTGGAGCAGCTTCTCCAAAGTTTGAGGGGGTTTCCTGGCAAAATATTGAGCTGAAGGTCCCGGTCGAAGCTCCTTAATCATGGCCTCAATGACAATTTCATTGGGCACCGTTGGTGCTTGTGCCCTCAGACGCAAGAACCTTCGGACATACGCCTGAAGGTATTCTTCGTGGTCCTGGGTGCACTGGAACAAAGCTTGAGCAGTGACCGCCTTCGTTTGAAATCCTTGGAAACTGGTTATCAGCATGTCCTTCAGCTTCTGCCATGAGGTGATTGTCCCTGGCTGAATAGAGGAGTACCAGGTTTGTGCAACACTCTTGACAGCCATGACGAAAGACTTTGCCATGACTGCAGTATTGCCACCATACGAAGATATGGTTGCTTCATAACTCATCAAGAATTTCTTCGGGTCTGAATGTCCGTCGTACATGGGGAGCTGGGGTGGATTGTAAGATTGAGGCTAAGGTGTAGCCTGCAGTTCTGTTGACAGAGGAGAGGTGTCGGGGACCATAATTAGGGGTACCCTCAAGACTCCTAATTCTCAGCTGGTAACTCCCATCAGCATAAAGCTGCAAAGGCCTGATGGGTGCGATTAAGTCAGGGATCAGTCCATTCGAGCGACTCGATCACGCCTCGCCCGAGCCTAGCCTCGGACAAGGGCAGCCGACCCCGGAGGATTTCCGTCTCGCCCGAGGCCCCCCTCCAACGGCGGACACATCTTCGGCTCGCCCGAGGCCCTGCCTTCGCTAAGAAGCAACCCTGACTAAATCGCCGCACCGACCGACCAAATCGCAGGAGCATTTAACGCAAAGGTGGCCTGACACCTTTATCCTGATGCGCGCCCTCCGGCAGAGCCGAAGTGACCGCCGTCACTTCGCCGCTCCACTGACCGGTCTGACAGAAGGACAGCGCCGCCTGCGCCACTCCGACTGCAGCGCCACTTGACAGAGTGATGCTGACAGGAAGCCAGGCCCTGCCAAAGGCACCATAGGAAGCTCCGCCCGACCCAGGGCTCGGACTCGGGCTCAGCCCCGGAAGACGGCGAACTCCGCTCCGCCCGACCCAGGGCTCGGACTCGGGCTAAGACCCGGAAGACGGCGAACTCCGCTCCGCCCGACCCAGGGCTCAGACTCGGGCTCAGCCCCGGAAGACGGTGAACTCCGCTCCGCCCGACCCAGGGCTCGGACTCGGGCTCAGCCCCGGAAGACGGCGAACTCCGCTCCGCCCGACCCAGGGCTCGGACTTGGGCTAAGACCCGGAAGATGGCGAACTCCGCTCCGCCCGACCCAGGGCTCGGACTCGGGCTAAGACCCGGAAGACGACAAACTCCGCTTCGCCCGACCCCAGGGCTCGGACACCGCCCTGGCCTCTGCCGACGACCTCCGCCTCGCCCGACCCAGGGGCTCAGACTCGGCCTCGGCCATGGAAGACAGACTCGACCTCGGCTTCGGAGGAGCCTCCACGTCGCCCAACCTAGGGCGCAGGCCAGCCACGTCAACAGGAAGCGCCATCATCACCCTACACTCGAGCTGACTCGTGTCGCAGAGAACAAGACCGGTGTCCCATCTGGCTGTCTCCACCAGATAGGCAATAATGGCGCCCCGCATGCCCTGTGACGACGGCGGCTCTCAGCTCTCTTACGGAAGCAGGAGGGCGTCAGCAAGGACACAACCGCTCCGACAGCTGTCCCTCCGCCAGGCTCCGCCGCTCCTCCGACGACCACGACATCACACTAGTTGGGTTCCAAGATCTCTCCGGCTGCCTGAGAGCACCTAGAGGGGGGGTGAATAGGTGATCCTGTGAAAACTTAAACTTATAGCCACAAAAACCTTGTTAAGTGTTAGCACAATAATTGCCAAGTGGCTAGAGAGGAGTCTCAACAAAACACAATACCACAAGAGATCAAACACAGAGATGACACAGTAGTTTATCCCGTGGTTCGGCCAAGACCAACGCTTGCCTACTCCACGTTGTGGCGTCCCAACGGACGAGGGTTGCAATCAACCCCTCTCAAGCGGTCCAAAGACCCACTTGAATACCACGGTGTTTTGCTAGCTTTTTCTCAATCCCGTTTGCGAGGAATCTCCACAACTTGGAGCCTCTCGCCCTTACAATTGAAGTTCACCAAGAAACACAGAGCAAGGGGGAATGAGCAACGCACACAAGACTTCAAAAGATCAGAGCAACAACACGCACACAAGTCGCAACAAGAGCTCGCAACACAACTCAAAGAGTTCACAACTCCACAAGAGCTCTATATGCTATCACAATGAAATGAATGTGCGAGATCGATGTCTTGATGCTTAGGAATGTTGTAGGAATGCTTGGTGTTCTCCTCCATGCGCCTAGGGGTCCCTTTTATAGCCCCAAGGCAGCTAGGAGCCGTTGAGAGCAATCCAGGTCGTCGGGTGCACCGGACAGTCCGGTGCACACCGGACACTGTCCGGTGCCCGATTTCCTTCCTTAAACAGCGCAGTCGACCGTTGCAGATCTGGGAGCCGTTGGCGCACCGGACATGTCCGGTGCACACCGGACAGTCCGGTGCCCCCTTCCGACCGTTGGCTCGGCCACGTGTCCTGCGCAGATCGCGCGGCCGACCGTTGGCCCGGCCGACCGTTGGCTCACCGGACAGTCCGGTGCACACCGGACAGTCCGGTGCACACCGGACAGTCCGGTGAATTTTAGCCGTACGCCGTCGGCGAATTCCCGAGGGCAGCCACTTCGGTCGAGGTAGCCTGGTGCACCGGACACTGTCCGGTGCACCACCGGACACTGTCCGGTGCACCACCGGATAGTCCGGTGCCCCAGACCGAAACAGCCTCTTGGCTGTACACAGCCAATTCTTCTCTTCTCTTCTTCTTTCTGTTTCTGATACTTAGACAAGTATATTAGTACACAAAACCAATGTACTAAGACTTAGAAACATACCTTTGCTCTTGATTTGCACTTTGTTCATCCATGGGCATAGATTCACATTTAAGCACTTGTGTTGGCACTCAATCACCAAAATACTTAGAAATGGCCCAAGGGCACATTTCCCTTTCAATCTCCCCCTTTTTGGTGATTCATGCCAACACAACATAAAGCAACTCGAACAAGTGCAATATCACTTCAAAATAAAAACTCAAATTTATTTTGATTCATTTTGGCATATATGGATCATCCTTTGCCACCACTTGGTTTGTTTTTGCAAATCAAACTCAAAATCCTATCTCTAAGTCAAATCCACTTGTAGAGACATAAAGAGAGGTTTTCCAAAGAAATTTGATTCAAGAATCCAAAAACTCCCCCTTTTTCCCATAATCAACATTTCTCCCCACAAGAGGCCAACTTTTGACAAAAGAGACAATGCAAGAGTTTTGACAAACCAAAAGCTCTATCCTACTGTTTTCAAAGTTTCTCAAGTGGTAGCTGATCCATTTATTGCTTTGGCCTTTATTTTCTCCCCCTTTGGCATCAAGCACCAAAACGGGATCAATCTTGGCCCTTTAACCCCATTGCCTCACCAAAATCTTCAATTAAGAGCAAATAGGCAATAAGAGTTAAAAGATGAACTTGGAGAAGTTACCCTCTCATCGGAGTGCAGTGGAAGTCTTTCATGGTCCAAGTCCACCTTTTTCCCTTTCAATCCTCCTTCGAGACTAAATCACCAAACTCAAACACATGGTTAGTCTCCAAGGGTCAAGTTGTAACACATCTCCCCCTAAACATGTGCATCACTTTGCAACGGACTTGTGAGGTCCAGGGAGTGTTTGTACAACTTGAGCACCATAATAAGCAACAAAATGCAGAAAGGAACATGATCATAAGGCATAAATACATGTATGCTACAATTCAATCCAAGTTCCGTGAATCTAAGACATTTAGTTCACTACGCAACCTGCAAAAGGTCTTCTCATCTAGAGGCTTGGTAAAGATATCGGCTAGCTGGTTCTCGGTGCTAACATGAAACACTTCGATATCCCCCTTTTGCTGGTGGTCTCTCAAAAAGTGATGCCGGATGTCAATGTGCTTTGTGCGGCTGTGCTCAACAGGATTCTCCGCCATGCGGATAGCACTCTCATTATCACATAGGAGTGGGACTTTGCTCAGATTGTAGCCAAAGTCCCTGAGGGTTTGCCTCATCCAAAGTAGTTGCGCGCAACACTGTCCTGCGGCAACATACTCGGCCTCAGCGGTGGATAGGGCAACGGAGGTTTGTTTCTTAGAGTTCCACGACACCAGGGACCTTCCTAAGAATTGGCACGTCCCTGATGTACTCTTCCTATCGACCTTACATCCAGCATAGTCGGAGTCTGAGTATCCAACCAAGTCAAAGGTAGACCCCTTTGGATACCAGAGCCCGAAGCAAGGCGTAGCAACCAAATATCTAAGAATTCGCTTCACCGCCACTAAGTGACACTCCTTAGGATCGGATTGAAATCTAGCACACATGCATACGCTAAGCATAATATCCGGTCTACTAGCTCATAAATAAAGTAAAGACCCTATCATGGACCGGTATGCTTTTTGATCAACGGACTTACCTCCTTTGTTGAGGTCGGTGTGTCCGTCGGTCCCCATCGGAGTCTTTGCGGGCTTGGCATCCTTCATCCCAAACCGCTTCAGCAAGTCTTGTGTGTACTTTGTTTGGGAGATGAAGGTGCCGTCCTTGAGTTGCTTCACTTGGAACCCAAGGAAGTAGTTCAACTCGCCCATCATCGACATCTCAAATTTCTGCGTCATCACCCTGCTAAACTCTTCACAAGACTTTTGGTTAGTAGAACCAAATATTATGTCATCGACATAAATTTGGCACACAAACAAATCACCATCACATGTCTTAGTGAACAGAGTTGGATCGGCTTTCCCAACCTTGAAAGCATTAGCAAGTAAAAAGTCTCTAAGGCATTCATACCATGCTCTTGGGGCTTGCTTAAGTCCATAGAGCGCCTTAGAGAGCTTACACACGTGGTCGGGATACCGTTCATCCTCGAAGCCAGGGGGTTGCTCCACGTACACCTCCTCCTTGATTGGCCCGTTGAGGAAAGCGCTCTTCACATCCATTTGGAACAACCTGAAAGAATGGTGAGCGGCATATGCTAGCAAGATACGAATTGATTCTAGCCTAGCCACAGGAGCAAATGTCTCCTCAAAGTCCAAACCTGCGACTTGGGCATAACCTTTTGCCACAAGTCGAGCCTTGTTCCTCGTCACCACCCCGTGCTCGTCCTGTTTGTTGCGGAACACCCACTTGGTTCCCACAACATTTTGCTTGGGACGAGGCACCAGTGCCCAGACTTCATTGCGCTTGAAGTTGTTGAGCTCCTCCTGCATGGCCAACACCCAGTCCGGATCTAGCAAGGCCTCCTCTACCCTGAAAGGCTCAATAGAAGAGACAAAGGAGTAATGCTCACAAAAATTAACTAATCGAGATCGAGTAGTTACTCCCTTGCTAATGTCACCCAGAATTTGGTCGACGGGATGATCCCTTTGAATCATCGCTCGAACTTGGGTTGGAGGTGCCGGTTGCGCTTCTTCCTCCATCACATGATCATCTTGTGCTCCCCCTTGATCACACGTCTCCTTTTGATGAACCTGTTCATCGTCTTGAGTTGGGGGATGCACCGTTGTTGAGGAAGAAGGTTGATCTCGTTCATCTTGTTCCTGTGGCCGCACTTCTCCAATCGCCATGGTTCGTATAGCGGCCGTTGGAACATCTTCTTCATCTACATCATCACAATCAACAACTTGCTCCCTTGGAGAGCCATTAGTTTCATCAAATACAACGTCGCTAGAGACTTCAACCAAACCCGATGATTTGTTGAAGACTCTATACGCCTTTGTATTTGAGTCATAACCTAACAAAAACCCTTCTACAGCTTTGGGAGCAAATTTAGAATTTCTACCCTTCTTCACTAGAATGTAACACCTGCTCCCAAATACACGAAAGTAAGATACATTGGGTTTGTTACCGGTTAGTAGCTCATACGAAGTTTTCTTGAGGAGACGATGAAGGTAGACCCTGTTGATGGCGTGGCAAGCCGTGTTCACGGCTTCCGACCAGAAACACTCGGGGGTGTTGAATTCTCCAAGCATCGTCCTCGCCATATCGATTAGCGTCCTGTTCTTCCTCTCTACCACACCATTTTGTTGTGGTGTGTAGGGAGCGGAGAACTCATGCTTGATCCCTTCCTCCTCAAGGAACTCCTCCACTTGAAGGTTCTTGAACTCGGACCCGTTGTCGCTCCTTATCTTCTTCACCTTGAGCTCAAACTCATTTTGAGCTCTCCTGAGGAAGCGCTTGAGGGTCCCTTGGGTTTCAGACTTATCCTGCAAAAAGAACACCCAAGTGAAGCGGGAAAAGTCATCAACAATAACTAGACCATACTTACTCCCTCCTATGCTCAGATAGGCGACGGGTCCGAAGAGGTCCATATGCAGCAGCTCCAGGGGTCTTGAAGTGGTCATCACATTCTTGCTGTGATGCGCTCCTCCCACTTGTTTACCTGCTTGACAAGCTGCACAAGGTCTATCTTTTTCGAATTGCACGTTAGTCAAACCTATCACGTGTTCTCCCTTTAGAAGCTTGTGAAGGTTCTTCATCCCCACATGTGCTAAGCGGCGATGCCACAGCCAGCCCATGCTAGTCTTCGCTATTAAGCATGCATCTAGACCGGCCTCTTCTTTTGCAAAATCAACTAAATAAAGTTTGTCGTCTAATACACCCTTAAAAGCTAGTGAACCATCACTTCTTCTAAAGACAGACACATCTACATTTGTAAATAGACAGTTATACCCCATGTTGCATAATTGACTAACAGATAGCAAATTATATCCAAGAGACTCTACTAAAAACACATTAGAGATAGAGTGCTCATTAGAAATTGCAATTTTACCTAACCCTTTTACCTTGCCTTGATTCCCATCACCGAATATAATTGAATCTTGGGAATCCTTATTCTTGACGTAGGAGGTGAACATCTTCTTCTCCCCCGTCATATGGTTTGTGCATCCGCTGTCGATAATCCAGCTTGAACCCCCGGATGCATAAACCTGCAAGGCAAATTTAGGCTTGGGACTTAGGTACCCAACTCTTGTTGGGTCCTACAAGGTTAGTCACAATTGTCTTAGGGACCCAAATGCAAGTTTTATCACCCTTGCATTTTGCCCCTAATTTCCTAGCAATCACCTTTCTATCCTTTCTACAAATTGCAAAGGAAGCATTCAAAGCATGATATATTGTAGAAGGTTCATTTACTTTCCTAGGAACATTAACAACATTTCTCCTAGGCATATTATGAACAACATTTCTCCTACCAACATTTCTATCATGCACATAAGCAGAGCTAGAAGCAACCATGGCATGAGAATCAAAGGCATTATATGCATTACAACTCCTATAAGCATTTCTAGGTTGTCTTCTATCATAGTACATAAAGGCATGGTTCTTTTGCACACTACTAGCCATAAGGGCCTTCTCTTTCTCCTTGGCGGAGATGGGAGCCTTATGGCTTGTCAAGTTCTTGGCTTCCCTTTTGTAGCCAACTCCATCCTTAATTGAGGGGTGTCTACCGATCGTGTAGGCATCCCTTGCAAATTTTAGTTTATCAAATTCATTCTTGCTAGTCTTAAGTTGAGCATTAAGACTAGCCAATTCATCATTAAGCTTGGAAATTGAAACTAGGTGTTCACTACAAGCATCAATGTCAAAATCTTTACACCTAGTACAAATTACAACATGTTCTACACAAGAATTAGATTTATTTGCTACTTCCAATTTCGCATTTAAATCATTGTTGACACCTTCTAAAGTAGAAATGGTTTTATGACAAGTAGATAATTCACCAGAGAGTATTTCATTCCTTTTAATTTCTAGAGCAAGAGAATTTTGTGCACTAACAAATTTATCATGCTCCTCATATAAAAGATCTTCTTGTTTTTCTAGTAGTCTATTCTTGTCATTCAAAGCATCAATCAACTCATTAATCTTATCTATTTTAGATCTATCTAAGCCCTTGAATAAGCATGAATAGTCTATGTCATCATCATCACTAGATTCATTATCACTAGAAGAAGCATAAGTGGAGTCTCGAGTACTCACCTTCTTCTCCCTTGCCATAAGGCATGTGTGACGCTCGTTGGGGAAGAGGGATGACTTGTTGAAGGCAGTGGCGGCGAGTCCTTCATTGTCGGAGTCGGAGGAGGAGCAATCCGAATCCCACTCCTTTCCGATATGTGCCTCGCCCTTGGCCTTCTTGTAATTCTTCTTCTTTTCCCTCTTGTTCCCCTGTTCCTGGTCACTATCGTTATCGGGGCAGTTAGCGATAAAATGACCAATCTTACCGCACTTGAAGCATGAGTGCTTCCCCTTTGTCTTGGTCTTGCTTGGCTGCCCCTTGTGACCTTTTAGCACCGTCTTGAATCTTTTGATGATGAGGGCCATCTCTTCATCATTAAGACCGGCAGCCTCAATTTGTGCCACCTTGCTGGGTAGCGCCTCCTTGCTCCTTGTTGCCTTGAGAGCAATGGGTTGAGGCTCGTTGATCGGACCATTCAAGGCGTCGTCCACGTACTTTGCCTCCTTGATCATCATTCGCCCACTAACGAATTTCCCAAGAACTTCTTCGGGCGACATCTTGGTGTACCTGGGATTTTCACGTATATTGTTCACCAAATGAGGATCAAGAACGGTAAATGACCTTAGCATTAGGCGGACGACGTCGTGGTCCATCCATCGCGTGCTCCCGTAGCTTCTTATTTTGTTGATAAGGGTCTTGAGCCGGTTGTATGTTTGCGTCGGCTCCTCTCCCCTTATCATCGCGAACCGTCCAAGCTCGCCCTCCACCAACTCCATTTTAGTGAGCATGGTGATGTCGTTCCCCTCGTGAGAGATCTTGAGGGTGTCCCATATCTGCTTGGCGTTGTCCAAGCCGCTCACCTTATTGTATTCTTCCCTGCACAAAGATGCTAATAGAACAGTAGTAGCTTGTGCATTTCTATGGATTTGTTCATTTATAAGCATAGGGCTATCCGAGCTATCAAATTTCATTCCATTCTCTACAATCTCCCATATGCTTGGATGGAGAGAGAATAAGTGACTACGCATTTTGTGACTCCAAAATCCGTAGTCTTCCCCATCGAAGTGTGGAGGTTTGCCAAGAGGAATGGAGAGCAAATGCGAATTCGAACTATGTGGAATACGAGAATAATCAAATGAAAAGTTCGAATTGACCGTCTTCCTGTAGTCGTTGTCGTCGTCCTTTTGGGAGGAAGTAGACTGATCGCTGTCGTAGTAGACAATTTCCTTGATGCGTCTTGTCTTCTTCTTCTTCTTCCCATCTTTGCGTCTGTGGCCCGAGCCCGAGTCGTTGGACTTGTCATCCCTTGGCTCGTTGACGAAGGACTCCTTCTCCTTGTCGTTGATCACGATTCCTTTCCCCTTAGGATCCATCTCTTCGGGCGATTAGTCCCTTCTTGAAGAGAACGGCTCTGATACCAATTGAGAGCACCTAGAGGGGGAGTGAATAGGTGATCCTGTGAAAACTTAAACTTATAGCCACAAAAACCTTGTTAAGTGTTAGCACAATAATTGCCAAGTGGCTAGAGAGGAGTCTCAACAAAACACAATACCACAAGAGATCAAACACAGAGATGACACAGTAGTTTATCCCGTGGTTCGGCCAAGACCAACGCTTGCCTACTCCACGTTGTGGCGTCCCAACGGACGAGGGTTGCAATCAACCCCTCTCAAGCGGTCCAAAGACCCACTTGAATACCACGGTGTTTTGCTAGCTTTTTCTCAATCCCGTTTGCGAGGAATCTCCACAACTTGGAGCCTCTCGCCCTTACAATTGAAGTTCACCAAGAAACACAGAGCAAGGGGGAATGAGCAACGCACACAAGACTTCAAAAGATCAGAGCAACAACACGCACACAAGTCGCAACAAGAGCTCGCAACACAACTCAAAGAGTTCACAACTCCACAAGAGCTCTATATGCTATCACAATGAAATGAATGCGCGAGATCGATGTCTTGATGCTTAGGAATGTTGTAGGAATGCTTGGTGTTCTCCTCCATGCGCCTAGGGGTCCCTTTTATAGCCCCAAGGCAGCTAGGAGCCGTTGAGAGCAATCCAGGTCGTCGGGTGCACTGGACAGTCCGGTGCACACCGGACACTGTCCGGTGCCCGATTTCCTTCCTTAAACAGCGCAGTCGACCGTTGCAGATCTGGGAGCCATTGGCGCACCGGACATGTCCGGTGCACACCGGACAGTCCGGTGCCCCCTTCCGACCGTTGGCTCGGCCACGTGTCCTGCGCAGATCGCGCGGCCGACCGTTGGCCCGGCCGACCGTTGGCTCACCGGACAGTCCGGTGCACACCGGACAGTCCGGTGCACACCGGACAGTCCGGTGAATTTTAGCCGTACGCCGTCGGTGAATTCCCGAGGGCGGCCACTTCGGTCGAGGCAGCCTGGTGCACCGGACACTGTCCGGTGCACCACCGGACACTGTCCGGTGCACCACCGGACAGTCCGGTGCCCCAGACCGAAACAGCCTCTTGGCTGTACACAGCCAATTCTTCTCTTCTCTTCTTCTTTCTGTTTCTGATACTTAGACAAGTATATTAGTACACAAAACCAATGTACTAAGACTTAGAAACATACCTTTGCTCTTGATTTGCACTTTGTTCATCCATGGGCATAGATTCACATTTAAGCACTTGTGTTGGCACTCAATCACCAAAATACTTAGAAATGGCCCAAGGGCACATTTCCCTTTCACTGCCACATTGGCATGTACTCAGGGCACTAGCTCTCCCTCGCTAGACACGTAGCACTCTGCTACACCCCCATTGTACACCTGGATCCTCTCCTTGCGCCTATAAAAGGAAGGACCAGGGCCCTCTTAGAGAGGGTTGGCCGCGCGGGACGAGGACGGGACAGGCGCTCTCTTGGGGCCGCTCGCTTCCCTCACCCGCGTGGACGCTTGTAACCCCTACTGCAAGCGCACCCGACCTGGGCGCGGGACAAACACGAAGGCCGCGGGATTCCCACCTCTCTTGCGTCGGTCTCCGGCCGCCTCGCTCCTTTCCCCCCTTCGCGCTCGCCCACGCGCTCGACCCATCTGGGCTGGGGCATGCGGCACTCACTCGTCGGCCTGAGGGACCCCCCGGTCTCGAAACGCCGACAGTTGGCGCGCCAGGTAGGGGCCTACTGCGTGTTGACGAACAGCTTCCCGTCAAGCTCCAGATGGGCAGTCTCCAACAACCTCTCCAACCCGGGACGGTGCTCCGTTTCGGGAGTCTTGAGTTCATGTCCCTCGACAGCAGCTACGACATGATACTCCTTCCACCGCCGCGCGACAACGACAATGGCGGCCGACAGCCCGCCCACCGGCGGCGGAATCGACGACGTCTCCCCCGCGTGGCAGAAGAACAACATTCGAGCTCGCCCCGTCCTCTCCCCCGCCAACGGAGGAGGAGGCGGGGCAACCAAGGCCAAGCAGGAAGCCGCGCCTTGTTGGCTGTCGAGCGAGTCGACGTCCCTAGCACCCCAACGGGGGGCGCGTTGGGCGTCGACCTCGCGTTTGAGACGAAGGCGAGCGTCGTCTCCCCGCGACACGCCAATCCCGAGCAAGTGGACGACGCCAGCGCGCTTGCGAAAAGCTTGCAGGACGTCGCCCTCGTACCGGAGGCGACGATGCAGTCAGTCCTCGACGTGACTTCATCGCCGCTCGATGACCAAAAGGTACCAACCGATTCCCATCCTACGTCATTTGTACTCAGCCTCAACCCGCCTAGCAATCTCGCTTTGGCGGGCTCCCTCGTAGAGGCGAGTACAAACCCTCTGGGGTTTCGCTTGCGGTCGCCTTGGGACCGGCTGACGGACGTCTCGACCTACGGGCCCTCTAGGTCCGAGGAAGATGACGACCCCAACATCTGTTGGGATTTCTCTGGATTTGGCAACCCCAGTGCCATGCGGAACTTCATGACCGCATGTGACTACTGCCTCTCCGACTGTTCCGACGGTAGCCACAGCCTCGACGACGAGGACTGCGGCCCAAGCCGCGAATGTTTCCACGTCGATCTAGGGGGTCCCTCCGAAGGCAACCATCTCGGCATGCCGGAGGACGGTGCTCCCCCTAGGCCGGTGCCTCGCGCTGACATCCCGCGGGAGCTAGCTGTGGTCCCCGTTCCGGCGGGGGGTTACGACCCACAGCTTGAGCAAGTCCGCGGGGCGCAGGCCAGGATCGACGAGGGAGCAGGAGCGCTTGAGCCGATCCACCGGGACGTCGGACAGGCATGGGCGGGCCAACCCCCGGCCGGAGAAATACGTCACCTGCCCCAAGGTCTCCAGCACCGCGTCGCCGATGTCGTCAGGGTCAGGCCACCACCTGCATCCAGTGGGGTCGGTCAGAACCTGGCCACAGCAGCGATGCTCCTCCGTGCGATGCCGGAGCCATCCACCACCGAGGGTCGGCGAATCCAGGGAGAACTCAAAAATCTCCTGGAAGGCGCCGCGGTCCGACGGGCCGAGAGCACTGCCTCCCGAAGGCAAGGATACCCCTCGGAACCTCATGCCGCGACCTCCCGATTCATGCGGGAAGCCTCAGTCTACACCGGGCGCACGCGCAACACCGCGCCTGCGGCCCCGGGCCACCTCGGCAACGAGCGCCATCACCGCGACCGTCGAGCCCACCTCGACGAGAGGGTGCGCCGAGGCTATCACCCCAGGCGTGGGGGACGCTACGACAGCGAGGAGGATCGGAGTCCCTCGCCCGAACCACCCGGTCCGCAGGCCTTCAGCCGGGCCATCCGGCGGGCACCGTTCCCGTCCCGGTTCCGACCCCCGACTACTATCACAAAGTACTCGGGGGAAACGAGGCCGGAATTGTGGCTCGCGGACTACCGCCTGGCCTGCCAACTGGGTGGAACAGACGACGACAACCTCATCATCCGCAACCTCCCCCTGTTCCTCTCCGACACCGCTCGCGCCTGGTTGGAGCACCTGCCTCCGGGGCAGATCTCCAACTGGGATGACCTGGTCCAAGCCTTCGCCAAAAATTTCCAGGGCACGTATGTGCGCCCTGGGAATTCCTGGGACCTCCGAAGCTGCCGACAGCAGCCGGGTGTCGGGGACCATAATTAGGGGTACCCTCAAGACGCCTAATTCTCAGCTGGTAACCCCCATCAGCATAAAGCTGCAAAGGCCTGATGGGCACGATTAAGTCAGGGATCAGTCCACATGAGTGACTCGATCGCGCTTCACCCGAGCCTAGCCTCGGCCGAAGGCAGCCGACCTCGAGAGACTTCCGTCTCGCCCGAGGCCCCCTTTTTATGGCGGACACATCACCGGCTTGCCCAAGGCCTTGGCTTCGCTCAGAAGCAACCTTGACTAAATCACCACACCGACTGACCAAATTGCAGGGGCATTTAACGCAAAGGTGGCCTGACACCTCTATCCTGACACGCGCCCCCGGCAGAGCCGAGGTGACCGCCGTCACTCCACCGCTCCACTGGCCAGTCTGACAGAAGGACAGCGCCGCCTGCGCCACTCCGACTGCAGTGCCACTCGACAGAGTGAGTCTGACAGGCAATTAGGCCTTGCCAAAGGCGCCACGGCGAACTCCGCTCCGCCCAACCCCAGGGCTCGGACTCGGGCTAGGACCCGGAAGACGGCGAACTCCGCTCCGCCCGACCCCAGGGCTCGGACTCGGGCTAGGACCCGGAAGACGGCGAACTCCGCTCCGCCCGACCCCAGGGCTCGGACTCGGGCTAGGACCCGGAAGACGGCGAACTCCGCTCCGCCCGACCCCAGGGCTCGGACTCGGGCTAGGACCCGGAAGACGGCGAACTCCGCTCCGCCCGACCCCAGGGCTCGGACTCGGGCTAAGACCCGGAAGACGGCGAACTCCGCTCCGCCCGACCCCAGGGCTCGGACTCGGGCTAAGACCCAGAAGACGGCGAACTCCGCTCCGCCCGACCCCAGGGCTCGGACTCGGGCTAAGACCCGGAAGACGGCGAACTCCGCTCCGCCCGACCCCAGGGCTCGGACTCGGGCTAAGACCCGGAAGACGGCGAACTCCGCTCCGCCCGACCCCAGGGCTCGGACTCAGGCTAAGACCCGGAAGACGACGAAACTCCGCCTCGCCCGACCCCAGGGCTCGGACTCTGCCCTGGCCTCGGCCGGACGACTTCCGCCTCGCCCGACCCCCTGGCTCGGGCTCGGCCACGGCAACTGAAGGCAAGACTCAACCTCGGCTTCGGAAGAAACCCCACGTCGCCCTGCCTAGAGCACAGACCGCCACGTCAACAGGAAACGTCATCATCGCCCTACCCCGAATCGACTCGGGTCACGGAGAACAAGACCGGCGTCTCGTCCGGCCAGCTCCGCCAGAGGGGCAATGATGGCGCTCCACGAGCTCTATGACGACAGCGGCCCCCAGCTCTCTTACGGCAGCAGGACAACGTCAGCAGGGACTCGACCGCTCCAACAGCTGTCCCTCCATCAGGCTCCGCCGCACCACCGATAGCCACGACATCACGCCAGCAGGATGCCCAGATCTCTCCGGCTGCCACATCGGCATGTACCTAGGGCACTAGCTCTCCCTCCGCTAGACACGTAGCACTCTGCTACATCCCCATTGTACACCTGAGTCCTCTCCTTACGACTATAAAAGGAAGGACCAGGGCCTTCTCAGAAAAGGTTGGCCGCGCGGGACCGAGGACGGGACAGGCGCTCTCTTGGGGCCGCTCGCTTCCCTCACCCGCGTGGACGCTTGTAACCCCGCTACTGCAAGCGCACCTGACCTGGGCGCGGGACGAACACGAAGGCCGCGGGACTTCCACCTCTCTCACGCTCGGCTCCGGCCGCCTCGCCTCTCCCCCCTCCGCGCTCGCCCACGCGCTCGACCCATCTGGGCTGGGGCACGCAGCACACTCACTCGTCGGCTTAGGACCCCCCTGTCTCGAAACGCCGACAGTTGGCGCGCCAGGTAGGGGCCTGCTGCGTGCTGACGAATAGCTCCCCGTCAAGCTCCAGATGGGCAGTCTCCAGCAACCTCTCCGGCCCGGGACGGTGCTTCGTTTCGGGGCTCTCGAGTTCATGTCCTTCGACGGCAGCTACGACATGATACTTCTTCCACCGCCGTGCGACCACGACAATGGCGGCCGACAACCCGCCCGCCGGCGGCGGAATCGACGACGTCTACCCCGCGTGGTGGAAAAGCAACATTCGGGCTCGCTCCGTTCTCTCCCCCGCCAACGGAGGAGGAGGCGGGGCCGTCAAGGCCAGACGGGAGGCCGCGCTTCGCCGGCCGTCAAGCGAATCGACGCCCCCGACGCCCCGACGGAAGGCACGCCGGACATCGACCTCGCGTTCAAGACGGAGGCAAGCGCCGTCCCCCCGTGGCACGACGACCCCGAGCAAGAAGACGACGCCGGCGCGCTCGCGGAAAGCCTGCAGGACGTCGCCCTCGAACCAGAGATGACGGCGCAACCAGTCCCCGATGTGACTACGTCGCTCCTCGTCGACCAAAAGGTAACGACTAACTCCCATCTTGCGTCATTTCGACTCGGCCTCAACCCGCCAAACGACCTCGTTTTGGCGGGCGCCCTCATTGAGGCGAGTGCAACCCCACTGAGGTTCTGTATGCGATCGCCTTGGGACCGACTGACGGACGTCTCGACCTACGGGCCCTCTGGGTCCGAGGAAGATGACGATCCCAGCATCGGTTGGGATTTCTCCGGACTTGGCAACCCCAGTGCCGTGCGGGACTTCATGGCCGCATGTGACTACTGTCTGTCCGACTGTTCCGATGCAAGCCGCAGCCTTGGCGACGAGAGCTGCGGCCCAAGCCGCGAATGTTTCCACATCGAGCTAGGGAATCCCACCGAAGGCAACCATCTTGGCATGCCGGAGGATGGTGATCTCCCTAGGCCGGTGCCTCGCGCCGACATCCCACGGGAGCTAGCTGTGGTCCCCGCTCCGGCGGGGGGTTACGACCCACAACTCGAGCAAGTCCGCGAGGCGCAGGCCAGGCTCAACGAGGGAACGGGAGCGCTTGAGCCGATCCGTCGGGATGTCGGACAGGCATGGGTGGGCCAACCCCTGGCCGGAGAAATACGTCATCTGCCCCAAGGTCTCCAGCACCGCGTCGCCAACGACGTCAGGATCAGGCCGCCGCCCGCATCCAGCGGGGTCGGTCAGAACCTGGCAACCGCAGCAATGCTCATCCGCGCGATGCCGGAGCCGTCAACCACCGAGGGTCGGCGGATCCAGGGAGAACTCAAGAATCTCCTGGAAGGCGCCGCGGCCCGGCGGGCCGAGAGCACTGCATCCCGAAGGCAAGGATATCCCTCGGAACCTCATGCCGCGACTTCCCGATTCATGCGGGAAGCCTCGGTCTACACCGGGCGCACGCGCAACACCGCGCCTGCGGCCCCGGGCCACCTCGGCAACGAGCACCATCGACGCGACCGTCGGGCTCACCTCGACGAAAGGGTGCGCCGAGGCTATCACCCCAGGCGTGGGGGACGTTACGACAGCGGGGAGGATCGGAGTCCTTCGCCCGAACCACCCGGTCTGCAGGCTTTCAGTCGGGCCATCCGACGGGCGCCATTCCCGACCCGGTTCCGACCCCCGACTACTATCGTAAAGTACTCGGGGGAAACGAGACCGGAGCTGTGGCTCGCGGACTACCGCCTTGCCTGCCAACTGGGTGGAACGGACGACGACAACCTCATCATCCGCAACCTCCCCCTGTTCCTCTCCGACACTGCCCGTGCCTGGTTGGAGCACCTGCCTCCGGGGCAGATTTCCAACTAGGACGACTTGGTCCAAGCCTTCGCTGGCAATTTCCAGGGCACATACGTGCGCCCCGGGAATTCCTGGGACCTTCGAAGCTGCCGGCAACAGCCGGGGGAGTCGCTCCGGGACTACATCCGGCGATTCTCGAAGCAGCGCACCGAGCTGCCCAACATCACCGACTCGGATGTCATCGGCGCGTTCCTCGCCGGCACCACTTGCCGCGACCTGGTGAGCAAGCTGGGTCGCAAAACCCCCACCAGGGCGAGCGAGCTGATGGACATCGCCACCAAGTTCGCCTCCGGCCAGGAGGCGGTCGAGGCTATCTTCCGAAAGGACAAGCAGCCCCAGGGCCGCCCGTCGGAAGAAGCTCCCGAGACGTCTGCTCCGCGCGGCGCCAAGAAGAAAGGCAAGAAGAAGTCGCAATCGAAACGCGACGCCGCAGACGCGGACCTTGTCGCCGCCGCCGAGTATAAGAGCCCTCGGAAGCCCCCCGGAGGTGCAAACCTCTTCGACAAGATGCTCAAGGAGCCGTGCCCCTACCATCAGGGGCCCGTCAAGCACACCCTCGAGGAGTGTGTTATGCTTCGGCGTCATTTCCACAGGGCCGGGCCACCCGCCGAGGGTGGCAGGGCCCGCGACGACGACAAGAACGAAGATCACCAAGCAGGAGAATTCCCCGAGGTCCGCGACTGCTTCATGATCTACGGAGGGCATGCGGCGAATGCCTCGGCTCGGCACCGCAAGCAAGAGCGCCGGGAGGTCTGCTCGGTGAAGGTGGCGGCGCCAGTCTACCTAGACTGGTCCGACAAGCCCATCACTTTCGACCGAGCCGACCACCCTGACCATGTGCCGGGCCCGGGGAAATACCCGCTCGTCGTCGACCCCGTTGTCGGCGATGTCAGGCTCACCAAGGTCCTGATGGACGGGGGCAGCTGCCTCAACATCATCTACGCCGAGACCCTCAAGCTCCTGCGCGTCGATCCGTCCACCGTCCGAGCAGGCGCTGCGCCCTTCCACGGGATCATCCCTGGGAAGCGCGTCCAGCCCCTCGGGCGACTCGACCTCCAAGTCTGCTTCGGGACACCCTCCAACTTCCGAAGGGAGACCCTGACGTTCGAAGTGGTCGGGTTCCGAGGAACCTACCACGCCGTGTTAGGGAGGCCATGCTACGCGAAGTTCATGGCCGTCCCCAACTACACCTACCTGAAGCTCAAGATGCCGGGCCCCAACGGGGTCATCACCGTCGGCCCCACGTACAAACACGCGTTCGAATGCAACGTGGAGTGCGTGGAGTACGCCGAGGCCCTCGCCGAGTCCGAGGCCCTCATCGCCGACCTGGAGAACCTCTCCAAGGAGGTCCCAGACGTGAAGCACCATGCCGGCAACTTCGAGCCAGCGGAGACGGTCAAGGCCGTCCCCCTCGACCCCAGCGGCGACACCACCGAGCAGATCCGGATCGGTCCCGGGCTCGACCCCAAATAGGAAGCAGTGCTCGTCGACTTCCTCCGCGCAAAACGCCGACGTCTTTGCGTGGAGTCCCTCGGACACGCCCGGCATACCGAGGGATGCCGCCGAACACTCGCTGGATATTTGGGCCGGGGCCCGACTCGTCAGGCAGCCTCTGCGCCTTGATCATCAAGGAAGGGTCGGCCTCGCCATAGCGGGGCCCGACCCTCCCTCGGGGGCTAAAAAGGGGGAACCCCTCTGCGTCGAGATCGAACCCCTCGGCGTCGAGATCTTTTTAATCAAAAAAAAAGGGGGAGCCTCTTGCGTCCTCCCAGCTACGTTCTCCTGGCTATGTCAGAAGCCGGGTCTCGAGGAGCGAACGCGGGTTCATGAAAATGGCAAGGCCGATTGAGCCGAGGAACTCCCGTACCTCCGGGTTAGGGATACCTCACTCATCACCTGCCGCGGAGAATGGCCCAACTCGAGAAGCCACTCTATTATCGACGAGCTAGGACGAACACGCAGACGGAAAGAGAGGAGAGTACGACTCCATGCAAGAAAGACAAAAGTGTTCAGGCCTCAGCGGCCGTGGTAAGACACACGTTCAACAAGAAACTGTTCAAACGAGAATCAGGTGCCGCCTTGGGAAGGAGCCGCGCCTTCAACTACACCCCCGCCATCGGTGAGATCCATCTCGGCCTCCGGTGACGTCGCAGGAGGAAGGACCTCCGCCTCAAAGGTGGTCGCCAGCACCGCGCTTGGGCCAGCGGCAACCGCGTCAAGCCGCTGCACCTCCGCCAAAGCAGCATCGTCTTCGTCAGGAAGGCAGTACCCCTCACTAACCCGCTCCAGATCCACAACGTAGTGAGAGGCGAGCACGGCGAAGGCCCGCCTGACGCCGTGGTGTAGCGCTTCGCGGACTCTGCCGCGGGCGTGACCACTCAAGGCCCGAAGGCGACTCTGAGGGGAGCTTCCTGAAGGGACGTCATCAGAGCCGAGGGCACGGTAAAAGTCCGAGACAGCCTCGGACATGACCGTGAGGTCCGCCTCCCTCTGCTCAGCGGCTCCGGCAAGCGCCTCAGCAAGCGCCTTGGCGGACTCATCAAGGGCGGACTCAAGCTCTGCAAATAGCCAGGAGAGATACCTCAAGTACAAGCAAGGGAAACGGACAAGAAAAAGAACTAGGGAGGACCGAGACGTACTCCCGGCTCGGGCACGATGCTCCGAGGCCGCGACTTGGGTTGCAGCTAAGTCGGCCGCAAGGGTCTCGGCTCGGCTTTCGGCCTCGGCAGCCCGGTCTTGAAGCCGGTTCCATTCCTCGACGACCCGGACGAGCTCCGATCGCTGCTGTTGCGCCTCCGCACGCGCCGCTGCCGCCTCGGCTCTCAGGTCGGCGCATAACAGCTGGAGATCCGCCACCTTGGCATCTTGCTGAGAAAGGCGCGTGGTAGCCCCGGCAAGCGAAGACCTCAGGGATCGCAGTGAGCCCCAGACATCAACCTCACGGCGGATGAATGACGACTTAGCGGCGCTCCGGTCCGTCAGATCCTGGGAAAAGGAAACAGGGCGTCACAGCGAGTATCATACAGAAGGAAGAAAGGGATGCCCGAAACCGCTACCTGGAGGATTTTGGGGACGTCTCTGCAGAAGACCTCCAGCGACGCCCGGAGCGACCCCATCGTCGTCTCTCCGCACTCGCGGAGCTCACCCCAGGACTGGTCCTCCTGCTCATCATCAAGAACGAAGACGGGGTCCGAGGCCTCGTGGGTCCGGAATCGGAGCAACGGGCGCCGGGCCTCGGGGCTCCGCCGCACGGCGATGAGGCTGTCGCCCGGCGGGACAGGTTGCGCGACCGCGCCCACCTCTTCTGAGGTCTTGGGCACCGACGCATCAGTCACCCCGGCACTGGCGGCGGCTGGGCACCCTTCGACAAGGACGGCGGCAGCCTCGACGGTGGCGGGCGCCGGCATGACCGGCCCGACAGGCGAGCTCAGAGCCGTGTGGGCGTCAGCCGCCTCCTCAACCACGATCGCCGCTCCGGCTGAAGTGCCGGCCTCGGGAGCCCGCTCCTCCGAGATTAGCGACGCCCGAACCCCCGATGTCGGGGTGCCCCGCGAGAGGGTCGGCTGAGTGGCGATGGCCGCACAGCTCGGCGCCGTCTTGAGGGCCTTCCGGGGTGCCAGGTCGGTCTGGCCGTGACTTCGCTTGCTGGATAGAAAAGGAAGGGGATCACAACCAAAACATACGAATGGGAGGCCAAGACGAAGACATTCCGAGGTACTCACCCACTCCGGGCCATGATCCACCGCGCCTGGGGAGAGCCTTCTTGGATCCCAGCTCTCGAAACGGCCACCGAGGTCCGCTTCGCCGGCGCTTGGGGCGCCTGGGAAACAGGTTCCTCGGGCACGGCAGCGACGACCTGAGGGTCACTCCCGGCCACCCCCAGCACAAGCGGCGGCCTCTAGGGAACAGACGCCTTGGTCTGGACCCCCGGAACTACTTCAGCTCCTCCGGCGGAGGGGTCAGGTGGCCTCTCGGTTCGCCCCCGCGCCTCGGGTCGGGAGCCCGACGCCCCGACTTCGGGGGCTGACGGAGTCGGTTCGCTCGGGGGCTGGACCGACGGCTCTGGGCCACACCCCAGGCCGAGGCTGAGGCCAAGACGGGCGGCCACATCATCATCATCATCATCATCGTCGTCGTCATCGTCGTCGGGCGTCTCCGGCGACGGCTCCCTCGGGAGTCCGTCCCTCTCCTGCTGGCGGCGGCGCTTCTCTAAGGCGTCCCGAGCCCGCCTCCGCTCGCGGGCCCGGGCCTTCTCCGCGTCCTTCTTTTTCTTCTTCTCCTCCGCGGCAACCCGCCGCGCTGCACGGTCCACCGCGTCCTCCGGAACCCGTGGCAGGGAGGGTTTGTGACACCCCACATCCTAAAAGGAGGGGAGAAAGGAACCCGATCATAAGGACCTGGAGCAACCAGACATACGAAGAAAGGAGGAGCGGACGCTCACCAAAGTCACGCACCCCTGATCGGGGCGCATCCGAAGCTGGGAGTATGCGTGGGGGTCCGGCTTCCCCATCGCGGCCGACACCCGCCATTGGAGGGCGTCGGAAGAAAGAGGATCCGGGGACATCCGTGAGCCCTCCCAGTCGGCTCCCGGGGTCATCTCCCAGAGCGACAGCCGCCGCTCCGCCAATGGGAGCACCCTCCGACGGTGAATGGCGGCGATCACTCCCGCAGCAGTAAGTCCCCCCTCCCGCAACTCCTTCAGGGCCTGGAGAAGGGGCTCGAGATTTTTTTGCCTCTCGTGCGGGGTCCCGTGGCGCCAGGCGTCGGTGGCAGCTGTAACTACTCGCTGGGAAAACGGTGGGAGCAACTCACCGTCGTTCCGGAGGTAGAACCACCGGCGCTGCCACCCCTTGTTCGAAGACGCGAGGATGGCAGGAATGTACTGCAACGCCCGCGACTGCCTCAACAAGAGAATGCAGCCGCCGGCCCGCACCGCTGCGCGGATCCTCCTCTCCCCCGTCGACAAGGCGAAAGGCTCGGCGAAGAAGAAGTAAGTCCACAAATCCCAATGGGGAGCAATCCCCAAGTACCCTTCGCATAGCGCTACGAAAATAGCGGCCTGCGAGATGGAGTTGGGGGAGAGGTTGTGCAACTCCACCCCGTAGTGGAACAAGATGGCCCACATAAAGCGGCCCGCCGGCACACCAAATCCCCGCTCATGGAAGGAGACGAAGCTCACAACATACCCCGGCGGTGGGGACGGAGCGGCTCCGCCCACGGGAGGAATCCACTCTGGCCGCAGCTTGTCGGTGAGGGGGCGGAGCAGACCTTCGCCGACCAGCTCCTCCAGATCGCTCGCCGTCACCGTGGAGAAGGGCCACGGATCGCGCGGGGGGATTATGGTCACTCGGTCCGCCATCACCAAAGATGGAGAAGATGGCGGCGCGGGGGGCAGGGAAGGCGGTTTCCCTCTCCTCCGGCTAAAGTTTCCCGGGTGGCGATAACCTGAAGGGAAAAGAAGGGAGCAGAGTGAAGAACCGTCACCGGGCCCCCTCTCGAGTATATGAAGGCCAGAGCGAAACCGTTTCCAGCACGCCGCCTGGGCCGGATACAGGATTCGAAAAACGCGAAGAGGCACAGCCGTTCCTCGAAACGGCTCGCACACGCGTAGCGGCCGCCCCGCCAACCACTCGCCCCGTCGCATTAACTCCGCGGCGGGACACGCGGCGCTTCTGGCAGAAGGAGCGCGCGACGCTTCACCTTCGCCTTAATAACCGCGTCAGAAAAGGTACGCCACGTCGTCTGATTTCGTATCCTTTTCCGTTTTCCTCTTTCTCTATCTCTTGCAACAGGGACCGGGGAAGGGGGATACCCCGAGAGGGATCCTTCTCCGCGAAGGAACCGGGCTCCGCGCCCCCCATTACTGATCAGGGGTTCGAAGGCTGGCCCCCCGAGGGTTCAACAGCCGCCTCAGATCGCGTGGGCCCGACACCCACTACTGGTCAGGGGTTCGAAGGCCGGCCCTCCGAAGGGCTCCACGGCCGCCTCAGGCTACTCGGGCTCCGCGCCCATTACTGATCAGGGGTTCGAAGGCTGGCCCCCGAAGGGTTCACAGTCGCCTCAGACACCGAGCGAGGGATGACCAGGGGTACGTTCGATACATAACCGAGGCTCGGGCTGCGCTCCCGAGGTACCCTAGGACATATCCGAGACCAGCGGGAACGATCTTGTAACGGAATCCCATCGGAGGGAGGCATCGAGCCCTCGGACCCCGTCGCCAGGGGACCGGGTCCGGCAAGTCACCCGCAGGTACTTTTGGGCGTGCCTCTGGGCCCCTAGCCGACCCCCAACGAACGGGGCACGGACGTCCACTCGGATTACCCGCTTGCAGCTCACCGGAGACACCATGTTCGGTGCCCATCGAGGGTAACATGGCGCACTCCCCCCTCCTCCTTGCGGAAAGGCGACGTAGGGGCGTATGTAAAAAGCCGAGTCTGTCCCTGATCGTCCTCTCGCCCTGTGCAGAGGCTCGGGGGCTGCTCTCGCAAAAACCGGCTCCGGCCAAATCGTTGACAGCGTCAACATACCAGCCCGAGAGCTTGGGCCCCGACCGTGCACCCGGGCTACGGCCAGTTCGCATGAGGGAACGACCAGACCAGCCGAAGCGTTAAGCGAAGTATTAAGACCTCGAAGGAGTGTAACCACTCCTCCGAGGCCTCGGGGGCTACACCCGGCGGGTGCGCTCGCGCGCACCCACCGGAACGAAATGCAACCGAGAAAGGCTGGTCCCCTTGCAAAAAAGTGCGACAAAAGCCTCCAAGCGAGTGCTAACACTCCCTTCGAGGCTCGGGGGCTACTGTCGGGGACCATAATTAGGGGTACCCTCAAGACGCCTAATTCTCAGCTGGTAACCCCCATCAGCATAAAGCTGCAAAGGCCTGATGGGCACGATTAAGTCAGGGATCAGTCCACACGAGTGACTCGATCGCGCTTCACCCGAGCCTAGCCTCGGCCGAAGGCAGCCGACCTCGAGAGACTTCCGTCTCGCCCGAGGCCCCCTTTTTATGGCGGACACATCACCGGCTTGCCCAAGGCCTTGGCTTCGCTCAGAAGCAACCTTGACTAAATCACCACACCGACTGACCAAATTGCAGGGGCATTTAACGCAAAGGTGGCCTGACACCTCTATCCTGACACGCGCCCCCGGCAGAGCCGAGGTGACCGCTGTCACTCCACCGCTCCACTGGCCAGTCTGACAGAAGGACAGCGCCGCCTGCGCCACTCCGACTGCAGTGCCACTCGACAGAGTGAGTCTGACAGGCAATTAGGCCTTGCCAAAGGCGCCACGGCGAACTCCGCTCCGCCCGACCCCAGGGCTCGGACTCGGGCTAGGACCCGGAAGACGGCGAACTCCGCTCCGCCCGACCCCAGGGCTCGGACTCGGGCTAGGACCCGGAAGACGGCGAACTCCGCTCCGCCCGACCCCAGGGCTCGGACTCGGGCTAGGACCCAGAAGACGGCGAACTCCGCTCCGCCCGACCCCAGGGCTCGGACTCGGGCTAGGACCCGGAAGACGGCGAACTCCGCTCCGCCCGACCCCAGGGCTCGAACTCGGGCTAGGACCCGGAAGACGGCGAACTCCGCTCCGCCCGACCCCAGGGCTCGGACTCGGGCTAAGACCCGGAAGACGGCGAACTCCGCTCCGCCCAACCCCAGGGCTCGGACTCGGGCTAAGACCCGGAAGACGGCGAACTCCGCTCCGCCCGACCCCAGGGCTCGGACTCGGGCTAAGACCCGGAAGACGGCGAACTCCGCTCCGCCCGACCCCAGGGCTCGGACTCAGGCTAAGACCCGGAAGACGACGAAACTCCGCCTCGCCCGACCCCAGGGCTCGGACTCTGCCCTGGCCTCGGCCGGACGACTTCCGCCTCGCCCGACCCCCTGGCTCGGGCTCGGCCACGGCAACTGAAGGCAAGACTCAACCTCGGCTTCGGAAGAAACCCCACGTCGCCCTGCCTAGAGCACAGACCGCCACGTCAACAGGAAACGTCATCATCGCCCTACCCCGAATCGACTCGGGTCACGGAGAACAAGACCGGCGTCTCGTCCGGCCAGCTCCGCCAGAGGGGCAATGATGGCGCTCCACGAGCTCTATGACGACGGCGGCCCCCAGCTCTCTTACGGCAGCAGGACAACGTCAGCAGGGACTCGACCGCTCCAACAGCTGTCCCTCCATCAGGCTCCGCCGCACCACCGATAGCCACGACATCACGCCAGCAGGATGCCCAGATCTCTCCGGCTGCCACATCGGCATGTACCTAGGGCACTAGCTCTCCCTCCGCTAGACACGTAGCACTCTGCTACATCCCCATTGTACACCTGAGTCCTCTCCTTACGACTATAAAAGGAAGGACCAGGGCCTTCTCAGAAAAGGTTGGTCGCGCGGGACCGAGGACGGGACAGGCGCTCTCTTGGGGCCGCTCGCTTCCCTCACCCGCGTGGACGCTTGTAACCCCCCTACTGCAAGCGCACCTGACCTGGGCGCGGGACGAACACGAAGGCCGCGGGACTTCCACCTCTCTCACGCTCGGCTCCGGCCGCCTCGCCTCTCCCCCCTCCGCGCTCGCCCACGCGCTCGACCCATCTGGGCTGGGGCACGCAGCACACTCACTCGTCGGCTTAGGGACCCCCCTGTCTCGAAACGCCGACACCGGGAGAGTCTCTTCGGGACTACATCCGGCAATTCTTGAAGCAGCGCACCGAGCTGCCCAACATCACCGACTCAGATGTCATCGGCGTGTTCCTTGCCGGCACCACCTGCCGCGACCTGGTGAGCAAGTTGGGTCGCAAGACCCCCACCAGGGCGAGCGAGCTGATGGACATCGCCACCAAGTTCACCTCTGGCCAGGAGGCGGTCGAGGCTATCTTCCGAAAGGACAAGCAGCCCCAGGGCCGCCCGTCGGAAGATGCTCCCGAGGCGTCTACTCCATGCGGCGCCAAGAAGAAAGGCAAGAAGAAGTCGCAAGCGAAACGCGACGTCGCCGACGCGGACCTTGTCGCCGCCGCCGAGTACAAGAACCCTCGGAAGCCCCCCGAAGGTGCCAACCTCTTCGACAAAATGCTCAAGGAGCCGTGCCCCTATCATCAGGGGCCCGTCAAGCACACCCTTGAGGAGTGTGTCATGCTTCGGCGCCACTTCCACAGGGCCGGGCCACCCGCGGAGGGTGGCAGGGCCCGCGACGACCATAAGAAGGAAGATCACCAAGCAGGAGAGTTCCCCGAGGTCCGCGACTGCTTCATGATCTACGGTGGGCAAGCGACAGATGCCTCGGCTCGGCATCGCAAGCAAGAGCGCCGGGAGGTCTATTCGGTGAAGGTGGCGGCGCCAGTCTACCTAGACTGGTCCGACAAGCCCATCACTTTCGACCAAGCCGACCACCCCGACCATGTGCCGAGCCCGGGGAAATACCCGCTCGTCGTCGACCCTGTCATCGGTGACGTCAGGCTCACCAAGGTCCTTATGGACGGGGGCAGCAGCCTCAACATCATCTACGCCGAGACCCTCGGGCTCCTGCGCGTCGATCTGTCCTCCGTCCGAGCGGGCGCTGCGCCCTTCCACGGGATCATTCCCGGGAAGCGCGTCCAGCCCCTCGGACGACTCGACCTCCCCGTCTGTTTCGGAACACCCTCCAACTTCCGAAGGGAGACTCTGACGTTCGAGGTGGTCGGGTTCCGAGGAACCTACCACGCGGTGCTGGGGAGGCCATGCTACGCGAAGTTCATGGCCGTCCCCAACTACACCTACCTGAAGCTCAAGATGTCGGGCCCCAACGGGGTCATCACCGTCGGCCCCACGTACAAACACGCGTTCGAATGCGACGTGGAGTGCGTGGAGTACGCCGAGGCCCTCGCCGAGTCCGAGGCCCTCATCGCCGACCTGGAGAGCCTCACCAAAGAGGTGCCAGACGTGAAACGTCATGCCGGCAACTTCGAGCCAGTGGAGACGGCTAAGACCGTCCCCCTCGACCCCAGTGGCGACGCCTCCAAGCAGATCCGGATCGGTTCCGGGCTTGAGCCCAAATAGGAAGCAGTGCTCGTCGACTTTCTCCGCGCGAACACCGACGTCTTCGCGTGGAGTCCCTCGGACATGCCCGGCATACCGAGGGATGTCGCCGAGCACTCGCTGGATATTCGGGCCGGAGCCCGACCGGTCAAGCAGCCTCTGCGCCGATTCGACGAGGAGAAGCGCAGAGCGATAGGCGAGGAGATCCACAAGCTAATGGCATCCGGGTTCATCAAAGAGGTATTCCATCCCGAATGGCTCGCCAACCCTGTGCTTGTGAGAAAGAAAGGGGGGAAATGGCGGATGTGTGTAGACTACACTAGTCTCAACAAAGCATGTCCGAAGGTTCCCTACCCTCTGCCTCGCATCGATCAAATCGTGGATTCCACTGCTGGGTGCGAAACCCTGTCTTTCCTCGATGCCTACTCAGGGTATCATCAAATCAGGATGAAAGAGTCCGACCAGCTCGCGACTTGTTTCATCACGCCCTTCGGCATGTACTGCTATGTCACCATGCCGTTTGGTTTGAGGAATGCGGGTGCGACGTACCAGCGGTGCATGAACCATGTGTTCGGCGAACACATCGGTTGCACGGTCGAGGCCTACGTCGATGACATCGTAGTCAAGACAAGGAAAGCTTCCGACCTCCTCTCCGACCTTGAAGTGACATTCCGGTGTCTCAAGGCAAAAGGCGTCAAGCTCAATCCCGAGAAGTGTGTCTTCGGGGTGCCCCGGGGCATGCTCTTGGGGTTCATCGTCTCCGAGCGGGGCATCGAAGCCAACCCGGAGAAGATCGCAGCCATCACCAGCATGGGGCCCATCAAGGACTTAAAAGGTGTACAGAGGGTCATGGGATGTCTCGCGGCCCTGAGCCGCTTCATCTCGCGCCTCGGCGAAAGAGGCCTGCCTCTGTACCGCCTCTTAAGGAAGGCCGAGTGCTTCACTTGGACCCCTGAGGCCGAGGAAGCCCTCGGGGACCTGAAGGCGCTCCTCACCAAGGCGCCTATCTTGGTGCCCCCAGCCGATGGAGAAGCCCTCTTGGTCTACGTCACCGCGACCACTCAGGTGGTTAGCGCCGCGATTGTGGTCGAGAGGCAAGAAGAGGGGCATGCATTGCCCGTTCAGAGGCCGGTTTACTTCGTCAGCGAGGTACTGTCCGAAACCAAGATCCGCTACCCACAAGTTCAGAAGCTGCTGTATGCAGTGATCCTGACGAGGCGGAAGTTGCGACACTACTTCGAGTCTCACCCGGTAACTGTGGTGTCATCCTTCCCCCTGGGGAAGATCATCCAGTGCCGAGAGGCCTCGGGCAGGATTGCGAAGTGGGCGGTGGAAATCATGGGCGAGACCATCTCGTTCGCGCCTCGGAAGGCCATCAAGTCCCAGGTCTTGGCGGACTTCGTAGCCGAATGGGTCGACACCCAGCTACCGACGGCTCCGATCCAACCGGAGCTCTGGACCATGTTTTTCGACGGGTCGTTGATGAAGACGGGAGCCGGCGCGGGCCTACTCTTCGTCTCACCCCTCGGGAAACACCTACGCTATGTGCTACGCCTCCATTTCCCGGCGTCCAACAATGTGGCTGAGTACGAAGCTCTGATCAACGGATTGCGAATCGCCATCGAGCTAGGGGTCCGACGCCTCGACGCTCGCGGCGACTCGCAGCTCGTCATCGACCAAGTCATGAAGAACTCCCACTGCCGCGACTCGAAGATGGAGGCGTACTGCGATGAGGTTCGGCGCCTGGAAGACAAGTTCTACGGGCTCGAGTTTAACCACATCGCTCGGCGCTACAACGAGACTACGGACGAGCTGGCAAAAATAGCCTCGGGGCGAACAACGGTTCCCCCGGACGTCTTCTCTCGGGATCTGCATCAGCCCTCCGTCAAGATCGACGACCCTCCCGAGCCCGAGGCACCCTCGGTCCAGCCCGAGGTACCCTCGGCACGGCCCGAGGTACCCTCAGCTCAACCTGAGGTACCCTCGGTCCCCGAGGGCGAGGCATTGCGCATCGAGGAGGAGCGAAGCGGGGCCGCGCCTGATTGAAATTGGCAGACCCCGTACCTACAATATCTCCGCCAAGGAGAGCTACCCCTCGACCGAGCCGAGGCTCGGCGGATAGCGCGACGCGCCAAGTCGTTCGTCCTGCTGGGCGATGAGAAGGAGCTCTACCACCGCAGTCCCTCGGGCATCCTCCAGCGATGCATCTCCATCGCCGAAGGTCAGGAACTCCTGCAAGAGATACACTCGGGGGCTTGCGGCCATCACGCAGCGCCTCGAGCCCTCGTCAGGAATGCTTTCCGGCAAGGCTTCTACTGGCCAACGGCGGTGGCTGACGCCACTAGAATTGTCCGCACCTGCGAAGGGTGTCAATTCTATGCGAAGCAGACCCACCTGCCCGCTCAGGCTCTGCAGATGATACCCATCACCTGGCCCTTCGCTGTGTGGGGTCTGGACCTCATCGGCCCTTTGCAGAAGGCGCCCGGGGGCTACACGCACCTGCTGGTCGCCATCGACAAATTCTCCAAGTGGGTCGAGGTCCGACCTCTGAACAGCATCAGGTCCGAGCAGGCGGTGACGTTCTTCACCAACATCATCCATCGCTTCGGGGTCCCGAACTCCATCATCACCGACAACGGCACCCAGTTCACTGGCAGAAAATTCTTAGACTTCTGCGAGGATCACCACATCCGGGTGGACTGGGCCGCCGTAGCTCATCCCATGTCGAATGGGCAAGTAGAGCGTGCCAACGGCATGATTCTACAAGGGCTCAAGCCTCGGATTTACAACGACCTCAACAAGTTCGGCAAGCGATGGATGAAGGAACTCCCCTCGGTGGTCTGGAGCCTGAGGACGACGCCAAGCCGGGCCACGGGTTTCACGCCGTTCTTCCTGGTCTACGGGGCCGAGGCCGTCTTGCCCACTGACCTGGAATACGGCTCCCCGAGAACGAGGGCCTACGACGATCAAAGCAACCAAGCTAGCCGAGAAGACTCGCTGGACCAGCTAGAAGAGGCTCGGGACAAGGCCTTACTACACTCGGCGCGGTATCAGCAGTCCCTGCGGCGCTACCACGCCCGAGGGGTCCGACCCTGAGACCTCCAGGTGGGCGACCTGGTGCTTCGGCTGTGGCAAGACGCCCGAGGGAGGCACAAGCTCACGCCCCCCTGGGAGGGGCCATTCGTCATCGCTAAAGTTCTGAAGCCCGGAACGTACAAGCTGGCCAACAGTCAAGGCGAGGTCTACGGCAACGCTTGGAACATCCAACAGCTATGTCGCTTCTACCCTTAAGATGTTTTCAAGTCGTTCATATACCTTGCACCCACGCAAAGTTTAGTCATCAAGGAAGGGTCGGCCTCGCCTCGGCAAAGCCCGACCCTTCCTCGGGGGCTAAAAGGGGGGAACCCCCTCTGCGTCGAAATTTTCCTCGAAAAAGGGTCTCTTCTGCCAGAATATCTTTCGTGCTTTTTGACTACTTCGAAAAGTGGATCCTGAAAACGACGGAGTACACGTAAGCAGCCAAGGCTGACCGAGCCGAGGGACTCCTATGCCTCCGGGATACGGATACCTCACTCATCACCTTCTGCGATAAGTAACTCGCGTTCGGACAAAGTGATTCCGCGGACCGAACAAGTCTTCATGTTTGGAAGTTCTTCTACCGAAGCAATCCTTCGAGCCTTCTCGACTGAGTCGGTGGCAGGGTCTCATGGACGGGTGAAAGTACGCGTAAGCGGCAAGGCCGACTGAGCCGAGGGACTCCCACGCCTCCGGGATACGGATACCTCACTCATCACCTTCCGCGAGAAGCAACTCCCACTCACACAAACATCCCTGTTACCGACAAAAAAGTCCAGATACTCGAAACAAGAGGAAAGGAGACGCAGCTTTACAACACAGCGAGGGCGTGTATTCTGGCCTCGGCGGCTGCAGAAGGCACACGCTACAAGACACTCTGACCCTGCAGGCTCGGGTCTTGACGCTGGAAGGGGGGAGCAACACCCTCGGCATCGACGACACCTTCGGCGAGGCCCGACCTAGCCTCGGACGGCGACGCGGTCCGAGGATCTCCGCTCCGAAGGACGACGTCATCACCACGCCCGGGCAATCGCTGCCAGGGACTTCTCCGGGAATCCGGCCCGAGCAGGCGGCTCGGCCGGTTGCCCCTGGGGCCTCGGCCGACCATCTCCCAAGGGCGCCAGCCCGACCTAAGGCCTCGGCTGATCAACTCCGACGTCGGTCCCGCCAACGGACAACCCGGCTAGGCTCCGGCCAACCAGGTTTCATTCTCGAGCCGACTCCGCCTCTGTTCATACTGATATCGCTACCCCTGGCCTCGGCTCATCGAAGAGCGGCCGAGGGGTCCCTTTAACTAAGCTAGAGGAGCCTCGGACAGCAAGGCCGACCGAGCCGAGGGACTCCTACGCCTCCGGGATACGGATACCTCACTCGTCACCTTGACGCGGGGTGACTCATGCTTGGTGAAGCGGTTCAGATAATCAACAGACGAGTCTTAGCGCTCAAAAATGAGGAAAAAACACGGCTCCGTGCCGAAATTACATACATGTTCAGGCCCCGAAAGCCGTAATGAACAAAAACACTGGCATTCGGAGTGCCATTTCAAACGGAACTCCGGTTCCGTCTCCGCGGGTATGGACAACCTCCACGCCGGGGAAGCCCGTGGAGCGACAAGCTCTGGGCGAATCACCAGCAAAACGCGGGTCGCCCCCAAGCACACCGGCAGATCCTCGCTGCTGTCCTCGCCGCGAATGCGAGGGAGAGGGCGGAATGTTGCATCCTAGCTGGGCGGCAACAGTTCGCCTTCCCCGGCATGGCTGGAGGACGTCTCCGCCGTAGGGCTAGAGGGCGATTGCCACCACCAGAAGCTGGAAGAAGAGGTGGTCCGCCGACCCGCGCAGGAGGTGGAGCCCCGGCTCGCCTCGCTCCCCGCCCCAGCGAGGATGACGAACACCCTCAACACTGAGGGCGGGATCAGGATCACAGCCCGGTTTGCCTCTCCCCATCCAGGAGCTGGAGGTCACCGTCTTGGGTGACCACCAGCGGAGAGGAGCAACCGGGCTGAGTGATGAAAATCCTTGAAGCCGAACGATGGCTGAAAGGTACCAACTCCCACGGAGTTGCGTCCCTCCAACGACGAGGCAAAAAGACGGCGGGTCTCCCCCATCCGGGGGCTTGGAAGGTGGAAAGACGCGGTGCATAAGGGAGCGAGAAGACACGGTCGCCTTTCGAAAGGGGTCACCCTCCTTTTAAAAACAACTCTCCCTACTTGCACCCCCAACCGTCATGGGCTGAGTCTTCTCCAACACGCTCCAAAGCCCTCCCCTGCGGCGCGGGGGTTGGGCCCCGCATGTCATGCAGACCGGCTCCGAGCAGAAGAAGCCAAACCGCCGCGCGTGGTGCACGCAACCGCCCAGCGGTTACAAGTGACCCTCCACTTTCGCCAAGACCAATGGGCGAAAGAGGCGGGCAGCCATGCAGGCGGCATGCAACCGCGCCAAGTGGACGCGCTTCTCCGACTCCCGACACGCCAGCATGGAGGCCCAGGCCCACGCGTCGCGCAACCGGCGCGCTGGATGCTGCATGCAAGCAACTGCACCGCCACTTGCGCCACCACCGCGCCTCCTCGATTGCGGAACCAATACCGCGACTCGAGGCGACCCAGCGCGCGACCCAGCGGCGCCAGCCTGACGCGGCGGTCAACGCGGCCAAAAGTGGGCTGGCAGTAATGACGGTGGCAGGCACGCAGGAGCAGCGGTCACGTCGTCAGCCAAGCTCACGTCCCATCCGGGGGCAGCAAGAGAACCCCCTCTCACGGCGTGAAGACAACGCGCCCGTGATCCGTTCCTCGAACGGCTCGCGCACGCGCAACGGCCGCCCCGCCAACTACTCGCCCCGTCGCATTAACTCCGCGGCTGGACAGGCGGCGCTTCTGGCAGGAGCAGCGGGCGACGCTTCGCCTTCACCGAAACAACCGCGCTAAAAAAGGTACGCCGCGTCGTTCGGTTTCGTATCCTTTTCCCTTTTTCCTCTTTCTCTATCTCTTGCGACAGGGACCGGGGAAGGGGGATACTCCGAAAGGGATCCTTCCCCGTGAAGGAACCAGGCTCCGAGCCTCCTTACTGATCAGAGGTTCGAAGGCTGGCCCCCCGAAGGGTTCAACAGCCGCCTCAGATCGCGTGGGCCCTACACCCACTACTGGTCAGAGGTTCGAAGGCCGGCCCCCCAAAGGGTTCCACGGCCGCCTCAGGCTACTCGGGCTCCGCGCCCATTACTGATCAGGGGTTCGAAGGCTGGCCCCCGAAGGGTTCACAGCCGCCTCAGACGCCGAGCGAGGGATGACCAGGGGTGCGTTCGATACATAACCAAGGCTCGGGCTGCGCTCCCGAGGTACCCTAGGACATTTCCGAGACCAGCGGGAGCGATCTTGTAACGGAATCCCATCGGAGGGAGGCATCGAGCCCTCGGACCCCGTCGCCAGGGGACCGGGTCCGGCAGATCACCCGCAGGTACTTTTGGGCGTGCCTCTGGGCCCCTAGCCGACCCCTAATGAACGGGGCACGGACGTCCACTCGGATTACCCGCTTGCAGCTCATCGGAGACACCATGTTCGGCGCCCATCGAGGGTAACATGGCGCTCTCCCCCCTCCTCCTTGCGGAAAGGCGACGCAGGGGCGTATGTAAAAAAGCCGAGTCTGTCCCTGATCGCCCTCTTGCCCTGTGCAGAGGCTCGGGGGCTGCTCTCGCAAACCCGGCTCCGGCCAAACCGTTGACAGCGTCAACATACCAGCCCGAGAACTTGGGCCCCGATCGTACACCCGGGCTACGGCCAGCTCGCATGAGGGAACAACCAGACCAGCCGAAGCATTACGCAAGGCATTAAGACCTCGAAGGAGTGAAACCACTCCTCCGAGGCCTCGGGGGCTACACCCGGCGGGTGCGCTCGCGCGCACCCACCGGAACAAAATGCAACCGAGAAAGGCTGGTCCCCTTGCAAAAAAGTGCGACGAAAGCCTCCAAGCGAGTGCAAACACTCCCTTCGAGGCTCGGGGGCTACTGTCGGGGACCATAATTAAGGGTACCCTCAAGACTCCTAATTCTCAGCTGGTAACTCCCATCAGCATAAAGTTGCAAAGGCCTGATGGGTGCGATTAAGTCAGGGATCAGTCCATTCGAGCGACTCGATCACGCCTCGCCCGAGCCTAGCCTCGGACAAGGGCAGCCGACCCCGGAGGATTTCCGTCTCGCCCGAGGCCCCCCTCCAACGGCGGACACATCTTCGGCTCGCCCGAGGCCCTGCCTTCGCTAAGAAGCAACCCTGACTAAATCGCCGCACCGACCGACCAAATCGCAGGAGCATTTAACGCAAAGGTGGCCTGACACCTTTATCCTGACGCGCGCCCTCCGGCAGAGCCGAAGTGACCGCCGTCACTTCGCCGCTCCACTGGCCGGTCTGACAGAAGGACAGCGCCGCCTGCGCCACTCCGACTGCAGCGCCACTTGACAGAGTGATGCTGACAGGAAGCCAGGCCCTGCCAAAGGCATCATAGGAAGCTCCGCCCGACCCAGGGCTCGGACTCGGGCTCAGCCCCGGAAGACGGCGAACTCCGCTCCACCCGACCCAGGGCTCGGACTCGGGCTAAGACCCAGAAGACGGCGAACTCCGCTCTGCCCGACCCAGGGCTCGGACTCGGGCTCAGCCCCGGAAGACGGCGAACTCCGCTCCGCCCGACCCAGGGCTCGGACTCGGGCTCAGCCCCGGAAGACGGCGAACTCCGCTCCGCCCGACCCAGGGCTCGGACTCGGGCTAAGACCCGGAAGACGGCGAACTCCGCTCCGCCCGACCCAGGGCTCGGACTCGGGCTAAGACCCGGAAGACGACGAACTCCGCTTCGCCTGACCCCAGGGCTCGGACACCGCCCTGGCCTCTGCCGACGACCTCCGCCTCGCCCGACCCAGGGGCTCGGACTCGGCCTCGGCCATGGAAGACAGACTCGACCTCGGCTTCGGAGGAGCCTCCACGTCGCCCAACCTAGGGCGCAGGCCAGCCACGTCAACAGGAAGCGCCATCATCACCCTACCCCGAGCTGACTCGGGTCGCAGAGAACAAGATCGGTGTCCCATCTGGCTGTCTCCACCAGATAGGCAATAATGGCGCCCCGCATGCCCTGTGACGACGGCGGCTCTCAGCTCTCTTACGGAAGCAGGAGGGCGTCAGCAAGGACACAACCGCTCCGACAGCTGTCCCTCCGCCAGGCTCCGCCGCTCCTCCGACGGCCATGACATCACAATAGTTGGGTTCCAAGATCTCTCCGGCTGCCACATTAGCATGTACTCAGGGCACTAGCTCTCCCTCGCTAGACACGTAGCACTCTGCTACACCCCCATTGTACACCTGGATCCTCTCCTTGCGCCTATAAAAGGAAGGACCAGGGCCCTCTTAGAGAGGGTTGGCCGCGCGGGACGAGGACGGGACAGGCGCTCTCTTGGGGCCGCTCGCTTCCCTCACCCGCGTGGACGCTTGTAACCCCCTACTGCAAGCGCACCCGACCTGGGCGCGGGACGAACACGAAGGCCGCGGGATTCCCACCTCTCTCGCGCCGGTCTCCGGCCGCCTCGCTCCTTTCCCCCCTTCGCGCTCGCCCACGCGCTCTACCCATTTGGGCTGGGGCAGGCGGCACTCACTCGTCGGCCTGAGGGACCCCCGGTCTCGAAACGCCGACAAGAGGTATCATCAAAAGCAAAATTTCCATGATGGAAATCTTCATACCAGTCGTCCTCGTTGTAGAAGCCCTCCTGATGAAGCTCTCTGTGCAGAGGCCTTCGGTTCTGCTCATCTTGAGCAAGATGACGAACTTCTTCAGAGGCTTCGTCTATCTGCCTTTGCAGGTCAGCTAGACGAGCCATCTTTTCCTTCTTCCGTTGAACCTACTGATGGAGCATCTCCAAGTTTTGGATTTCTTGATCCAAGTCGTCCTCCTGAGGCGTTGGACTGGTGGCCTTCCTCTTCTGGCTTCGGGCCTCCCGAAGAGAGAGAGTCTCCTGGTTGGGATCCAGTGGTTGCAAAGCTGCAGCCCCTGTTGCTGAAGCTTTCTTCGGCGGCATGATGAAGGTCTATGCTTGCCGAAGGTGTTCGAAACTCAAAAAGTGGAAGTGAGTTCACCGGAGGTGGGCGCCAATGTTGGGGACTTGTTCTCAAATGCTAAGAGTTAAGAACAAGGCAACATAAAAAGTGTTAAATATTAAAGTCCTTCGTCCTTCAAGACATTATGTCCCTTCGGATATAACGAATTTCGGACGAAGGTTGTGAAGGAAAAACCTTCGTGAGCACAATAAATGACAAGGAAGAATTCATATACGAAATACGAAAATAATATAAACATTATCATTGGCTTGTTTTTATTTGTATTACCATATTCAGAATAACAAATTATAAATGTACCTTCGGTTTGACGAAAAGTAAGGGTACAAGCGTGATGCAAAAAACGAATGCCAAGTCAGCGTGAACAGTATGGGAGTACTGTTCATCTATTTATAGACAAGGGACGCAGCCCATGTAGAATTACATTCATGCCCTTTACATTTATCAATAACTCTATAGTAATTCTTCAAGGTCTAATTTGCCTTTTCATCTTTAAGTCGGTTCCCCTCCTCTGCTGTCATGCCGAAGCTTTTCTGCGCACAGCTTCGTGATCACCTTATCCTTCGTCATAATCACCTTTCGTCTCGCTCATGCTTCGTCCTGACCATGCTCTTGTATACTCATGACCCGATTCCGAAGATATCTGTTCACATATTTCACTTGAAAAACATTGTCAAATCATGTTTTTTAGGACCTTCGGAAGCCGAAGGCCCCCAACACTTTCGTTCTTTACATTTTTTCCTAAGAGTAGACAATAACATACTTTTCTCCCTCTAATCTTCATCTATCTCCGACTCTACGCCGTATAGAGGAGTCTTAGGTGGCTTGCCGACCCTAAGACAAATCCTAGGCCTCTCCTCGCCGACGGGGTCTCCCCGTGAGCGAGATCCAGATGTTGATGGTGAATTCTGTCGCCTCTGCACAAGCGCGAACCGTCCGGCCATCAGGTGTGGACCGTCCGGCTCGTCGGCAGAAACCCTAGCCTCTGCAGCAGGTCATGGATCGTCCGGCCCTCAGCCGCGGACCATCCGCGCTGTCGCAGAGAACACCGCTACCGTATACATCACAGTGATTGACGCATAGATCAACGTCAACACTAAGATATAAACTGATATGTTTGGAATCAAATCAGTTTTTATAAACCAATTTCTTAGAACTAACCGCTTCCAAACATATGCCCTAAGTTATTTATTTATCTGTTCAGTAGCTATCATCCCACGTTTCCCCCCTTTTTCAGCGTATCGTCTTGTGTATGCATATAAATACGCTATCCGGTCATGTGTGCATGCAGTTTCTTGCGAGAGCGTCCAACCATGGCTATAGTTTATCACGAGGATGAGCACTACTACCACGGCCGACGGTGACAGAGGAGCCGTGCTTGGTTGCGCAACAGGGTTGCTTGCTGGTTCAGACCAGCTCTTTATTTTTTCCCCGAGCTAAAAGGAAATTAATGAGCATGTGGTTGCCACGCAGCCAGCTCAGTCGTGAAACACAACGGAATAGGAGTGTATAGGCCTATCTAAGCAAGGCACCGCAAGCAAATTAAAATGCTCAAGGCGATAGGAATGCGGGCCAAGCCGATGACTACGCCGCAGCCCGCAGCAACCGGACATTTTGACAGACGACGTGTTAGATCATATTCAATCACATGACCTATAAAAGTGACATATAAATTAAAATTAGTTGATTGACTGTGCGTTACAATGGCTTACAACAATATCCATGTAAACTATCCACCCAAAAAATCAAAATTTTTTATTAATTGTCTCCGCTCACCATATAATATTTTTTTTAATTTGGCAAACTGATGTTATTATTTACTCCATCTAATATGTCTTGGTACAACAAGATCAATGAAGTGAGCGATTAGAAGAGAGTTCACAACGACTGACTAAACGAACAGAGATTATAAAATGACATAATTCCACCATACAGAAATCAAATAAGAGAAAGTTTGTGAGCTCAAGTTTCTAAAATAAGTCACATGAACTCAAACTTATAAAAATGATAGATCAAAATATGGAGTGATTGCTAAAGTCAGACATTAATAAAAACTGAATGTGCTCCATATAAATTATGCTATTTCGTAGCAATTACTAACGTTTAAAAACAACAAATAACCTTTCATTTTACCGTTAGTGTGACAAATCATTGTTGCTTCATCTAATTCAGCAACCTCAAACACCATGAAGTACATTGCGACAATGTGGTCTCAGAAACGACATAATGCTTACAAGAGCCAAGAACTAGGGATGGCAATCGGGCGGGTAGTACACGGATATATAGTTCGCGAATCCATACCCACGAGACAAAACTCAACCCATACCCGTACCCATAAACGTTCGTGGGTATGGATCTGTATCCATACCCGTACCCGCCGGGTATCCGCTATCCAGTGGATACCCATTACCCGCCCGCCCACTACAATTTTAGCATTAAACACCAAACAACAATTTTATTACATTTCAAAATAATTATTATTCTAATAGCATTAAATGATAATTTCAGCACCAAACAACATGTTATGGATAAAAATTGAAAAATAAGATTTTATGATACTATATAAATCCGGATGGCCCACATGTTAGATATCCATTGGATAACGGGTATGGATACTGGATATCCATACCCGCGAAAAAAATATCCGCGGATACCTTATTATATCCATAACCGTACCCGTGGATATCAAATTCCACCATACCCATATCCAATGGATAATTATCCGCGGTTATTTACCCGTACCCGTACCCATTGCCATCCCTACCAAGAACGCCGTGCCGTGCTTGGGCTGTAGCCTCGGCCCGTAGTGCTGGTCCGACCCGACACGATTATATTTTTTTATTTTACAAAAAATGTATATACATATATATATAATTTATATTCAATATTAAAAATATATGAGCATGATGTTCTACTGGTTAGACAACTTTACTTAGTGTCTCCCGCCCTTCTTCCATCAGGACATGGGTTCGAACACCATCTCCTACACCATTTTTTAACATTTTACGCTGATTTAATCAAATGGGGCGACGGGCTGGCCCGATATAGTCAGCAGACCACATGACGTGTCTGGGCCAGAGTTATGGCCCGCGGGGCGTCTAGCCCGTGCCGGACCACCGTTTGGTTATTAGGCGTGCAACGGATTAATTTGAAATAGTTGTGAGGGGCTATTTGTAAAAAGATGACGCGTGACGACCATTGAAACTGGTGCTTTAATTATAGTATAGATAAGTATATTTTATATAACTTAAGGCACCAATAAAATATATCGCTTGTATTAAATTTAGATTATAAGGAAGTCCACTATAATGTAGTATATTTGAGGTATTTGAGAGGATGCCTTATTTTTTTGACCAAATTTTATGAAATAAGACACTGTTAGAATAGTTTTTCCTACGTAGAACTCCATATTTTAATTTGAGACAACAGTTTAAGACATTGTTGGAGATGCTCTTAGCGTGACTCTAATGGACAATGGAGTATCTATCAGTACATCTAAATTTACTATAGATAGATATCTAAATGACTCCTATACTTGATATCGTTTTAGATCTTATAAATGGATGATCATCTTCTTAAACACGTATTTGGATATTGTTGACATCTTTTTAAGGCGTCAATCACTCAACAAGAACCAGCAGCGACGCTCTCTGGTCAGGCGCGGACGGTCCGCGGCACAGGGCCGGACGGTCCGCGACCTGTCGCGAGGTTAGAGTTCCCTGCCTGACGGCCGGACGGTCCACGCCCTAGGGCCAGACGGTCCGCGCGTGTGCAGGGGCGGCGGAGGATCGCCGGCGGCGCCTGGATCTCGCTCCCGGGAGGGATCCCGTCGGGGAGTAGAGATCCTAGGTGATGTCTAGGCTCGGGTAGACCGACCTAGATTCCTCTAATCGACGTAGAGTCGAAGAGAAGCGGAAGATTTGGGATTGGAAGACTAAACCTAGACTAGACTAGAACTACTCCTAGGATAAAATGTAAATTGTATTGATTGAAGGTTCGATTCATGATTACAAATCGGCCGTATACCTCTCTATTTATAGAGGAGAGGGGTTGGACCCTTTACAAACTGATTTCCGAGCGAATCCCGCGAATCTAGTTAACAACCATAGCACAAAACTCGGAACCCTAATCTGTTCTTTGCTTGCGCGGACCGTCAGGCCCATAGGCGCGGACCGTCCGGACCGCGGACCGTCCGGCCTCAGGGCCAGACCTTCCGGTGCTCAATTTGGTGCCCAATATATGCCCCCTGCCTTTTGGTGAAGCTAAGCAAACCAAAAGCATTTTAACTCGATGTGATTACATCGGTTTTCTTAAGCATCTTGCCACATACTAGGATGGTACTGCTTGAGGAAACACTCGTTCAAAGCCTTGGGTAAATCCTTGCCTTGTAATGTTTGTAGTAAATAGGCGTTACCAGACATTACCTGTTTTACTTTGTAAGGACCCTCCCAGCTTGGTGACCATTTCCCAAACTTCTGGTCTTTATTCCTTAGAGGCAGGATGGTCTTCCACACCAGGTCTCATATCTGAAATGATTTTGCTTTGACCTTCTTGTTGTAGGCCCTGGCTACCATGATCTTGTCCTTTTCTATTGCTCCCAAAGCTATCACCTCTTGTCGGTCACCTCATCAATATTATCCATCATTGAATTACAATAATCAGTGACAGTTAGATCATTTTCTCCGGCGAACCTGACAGCATTCAAACTTATTTCCACAGGCAACACTGCTTCCTGCCTATAGACAAGCTCAAAAGGAGATACTTTAGTAGCACTATGTTTAGATATTCTATGAGCCCATAAAGCTCTGGGCAAAATCTTATGCCAATGCTTAGGATTATCGGATATCTTCTTTTTTATCAAGTTAATCAATGTCCTATTACTAGACTCGGCCTGTCCATTGGCCTGAGCATAATATGGAGATGAATTAAGCAACTTAACTCTATATAATTCAGCAAATTCACGTACCTCCTTTGACATAAAAGAAGTTCCTTGATCTGTAGTCAAGATCTGCAGAATGTCGAATCTATGAATAATATGCTCAGTTATGAACTCAATTACCTCCTTGTGTGTCATGTTCTTCAGAGCAACGGCTTCAGTCCATTTGGTAAAGTAGTCAGTGGCAACCAACACGAACCGATGCCCCTTTGACGATGAAGGATGAATTTCTCCAATAAAGTCTAATCCCCATCCTCTGAAAGGCCAAGGCTTGATGATAGGATGTAATTCGGCTGTAGGGACCAACTGTAGGTCGCCGAATTTTTTACATACTTGGCAACCCTTGTAGTACTTGAAACAATCAGCTATCATGTTAGGCTAATAAAAACCAAACCTTCGCAACAGCCACTTCATCTTTGGAGCCGATTGATGGGTACCACAAATTCCTTCATGTACTTCGGCCATGGCTAATATAGCATCATCTGGGCCCAAGCACTTAAGCAGGACGTCGTTGACTGTTCGGCGGTAGAGTTCATCACTCATCAAAATATACTTGAAAGTTGTACGCCGAATGTTCTTATCTGTCCTGACATTGGGATTTCGTAAATAATTAGTTATGGGTGTCCTCCAATCACATACATCGGCTTCATTATCAGCCGAATCGATTAGGAGAACTTTCCTGGTAACCCTTGACGGTCCGGCGTCTTCACGCGGACGGTCCGTGACCTGGGGAATTGGCCCTGCACTGGTTATCAAATTTTCAGTGTTGTGAAATCTCCCCTGCTTTATCCGATAACCTGATGCCTCTTGTGCCAAATTGTTAGCTCTATGATTCTCAACTCTAGAGATATGCCGAATACTGAATTCGTCAAAGGAATGGATTATGCTCCAACATTTTTCAAGGTAACTATTTAGAGTACCATCAAAAAATTGATATTCTTCTAACACCTGTTGGACGACCAGCTGAGAATCACCAAATGCCTTCACATGTTTTACTCCCATACAATTTAAAAGTTCCAAGCCGAATAAAAGGGCCTCATATTCGGCTTGATTATTAGTGCAATAAGTTTTCAATCGGCTAGAGAAGTCGAAGGAGACATTACTTGGTGAAACAAGTACGATGTCAATTCCTTGCCCTTCATTGCAAACCGATCCATCAAAATATAAAGTCCAAGGAGTAATAGTGAGGTATGACATGTCTAATTTATGAATATCATTAATCCGATGTTCTACAATAAAATCCGCTACGACTTGGCCTTTCATAGATTTCAACGGTTCATAGGCCAAGTCAAATTCTATTAGTGCATAAGCACACTTACCAATTCTACCACTCATAATTGGGTTATGCAACATGTATTTGATCACATCGGCTTGACCAGAAACAGTGCAATGACTAGACAGTAAATAATATCTACACTTGGTGCATGCATAAAACAAGCATAAGCATAACTTCTCAATAAAAGTGTACCTCGTTTCAGCATCCACCAACCTCCGACTTAGATACGTCACCACATGCTCCTTTCCTTCAGTTTCTTGTGTCAGAACAGCCCCAATGACCTTATCTTCAGCTGCAATGTATAATCGGAATGGTACTCCTACTTGTGGTGCTTTTAATATAGGAGCCGAAGACAAGTATTTTTTAATGAGATCAAATGCTTCCTTCTGCTCTGCCCCCCCCCAAGTGAATTCGACATCATTCTTAAGCCGAAGGATAGGGGTGAAGGCATCAATCTTCCCAGCTAGGTTAGAAATAAACCTTCGTAAATAATTCACCTTGCCGAGAAACTTCTGCACTTCGACTTTACAGGTCGAAGGTCCCACATTCCGAATAGACTTGATTCGGTCAGGGTCTATCTCTATACCATGTTCATGGATGACAAATCCTAAAAACTTACCAGTCGACACTCCAAAAGCACATTTATGTGGGTTCATTTTCAAACCATACCGACGCATTTTATCAAAGGCTTTGCGCAAATCAGCTATATGAGAACTAAACTCAGCCGATTTGACTACAATATCATCAATGTAGACTTCCACAATGTTTCCTAACAACTCATGGAAGATCAAATTCATAGCCCTCTGATAAGTAGCACCAGCATTTTTAAGACCAAATTTCATGACAACCCATTCAAATAAACCAATGAAGCATGGACATATAAAGGCCATTTTAGACATATCCTTTTGGCCATGAAGATCTGGTTATATCCGGCATTACCATCAAGAAAGCTAATAATTCTATTTCCTGATGCATTATTGATTAATGTGTCGGCTATGGGCATGGGATACTCATCTTTAGGAGTTGCTCTATTTAAATTGTGAAAATCAATGCATACTCTAAGCTTACCTGACTCCTTCTTCTCCACCGGCACAATATTGGAGACCCATTCTACGTATCTGCAAGGTCTAATAAAATCAGCTTCTAGCAGACGGTGGATTTCGTCCTTGATTCGTGGGAGAAGATCTGGACGAAATGTTCTAGCTTTCTGCTTAAAAGGTCTGAAACCGGATTTAATAGGCAGCCGATGCTCTACGATCTCTCGGCTTAATCCAGGCATCTCAGTGTAATTCCAAGAAAAGCAATCTGAATATTCCTTCAATAGACCGATCATCTCATTTCTAGGATCGGTCTCCAGGGTCTTGTTTACAAAAGTCGGCCTTGGAGTTTTACCATCTCCTATGTCAATCTCCTCCTAAGGATCAGCCGATGTAAACCCCTGTCCTAGTTTATCAAGATCTCTGAATTCCTCTATCATGTCCCACATAGAAGAATCAGATGATCTTTGTGTGATGGCGGGCCTTCCGGTCTCGGGGACCGAATCATCCGTAACACTGTCTTTACGCTGTGGTAGATGTTCGGTCTTAAAGTCCGAAATGTTTTGCGAAAGACCAGACCATCCGGCCTTAGAAGCCGAACTGTCCGTGACCAAAGACTCATGAACTTTGTGTGTACTCATCATTTAAACTTTATTTAGGATTTAGCCGATTCTCCATCGGCTCTAGCATTACAGGAATGAAACCCTTCTTATCTATACTTATGAACTGATAATCAGAAAAATCTACTCCTGTGAGACATGTAGCAGTCTCATAAGTCCAGAGTACAGGGGCATCGGCCACAGCGATACAGGCCGATACATCAGCATGTACTTGTTCTACATCATCGCCTACCCATTGTATTAACATTTGATGTAATGTAGAAGGTATACATTGATTGGCATGAATCCAATCTTTGCCTAGGATTAAACTGTAATTTCCTTCTACATCAGCGACGAAGAATGCAGCAGCAAGGGTCTTAGTCCCGATGGTTAATTCAACGGACGTGACTCCTTGGCTTTGATCGAACTATCAGTTCCAACACTGCTAAGGGTCATGTTGGTCTTGACAAGTTCGTCATCTTGTTTACCTAATTTTCTGTATAATGAATAAGGCATTAGATTTTGATAGTCGCCTAGAGGGGGGGTGAATAGGGCGAAACTGAAATTTACAAAATAATCACAACTACAAGCCGGGGTTAGCGTTAGTAATAATAAATGAGTCCGCAAGAGAGGGCGCAAAACAAATCGCAAGCAAATAAGGAGAGTGACACGTGGATTTGTTTTACCGAGGTTCGGTTCTTGCAAACCTACTCCCCGTTGAGGAGGCCACAAAGGCCGGGTCTCTTTCAACCCTTCCCTCTCTCAAACGGTCCCTCGGACCGAGTGAGCTTTCCTTCTTCTCAATCAACCGGGAACAAAACTTCCCCGCAAGGGCCACCACACAATCGGTGCCTCTTGCCTCGGTTACAATTGAGTGTTGATCACAAGAGCAAAAGAGAAAGAAAGAATGCGATCCAAGCGCAAGAGCTCAAAAGAACACGGCAAATCTCTCTCTCTAGTCACTAGGGTTTTGTGTGGAATTGGAGAGGATTTGATCTCTTTGAATGTGTCTAGAATTGAATGCCTAGCTCTTGTAAGTGGTTGAGAAGTGGGAAAACTTGGATGGCAATGAATGTGGGGTGGTTGGGGTATTTATAGCCCCAACCACCAAACTTGACCGTTGGCTGGAGGCTTCTGTTCGATGGCGCACCGGACAGTCCGGTGCACACCGGACAGTCCGGTGCCCCTGCCACGTCATCGTTGCCGTTGGATTCTGACCGTTGGAGCTTCTGACTTGTGGGCCCGCCTGGGTGTCCGGTGCACACCGGACATGCACTGTTTGATGTCCGGTGCACCGGTATGGGCAGCCCTGACGTCTGCGCGCGCTGCGCGCGCATTTAATGCACCGCAGGGAGCCGTTGGCGCCGCAGGGAGCCGTTGCTCCGCTGGCACACCGGACAGTCCGGTGCACACCGGACAGTCCGGTGAATTATAGCGGAGCGGCTGCCGCGCGAACCCGAGGCTGGCGAGTTCAGGAGGCCGAGCTTCCTTGGAGCACCGGACATGTCCGGTGCACACCGGACAGTCCGGTGAATTATAGCGCGCCGGCCTCCACGACTTCCCGAGGGCGAAGGGTTGGAGTCTGAGTCCCCTGGTGCACCGGACAGGTACTGTTCACTGTCCGGTGGCACACCGGACAGTCCGGTGCGCCAGACCAGGGGTGCCCTCGGTTGCCCCTTTGCTCCTTTATTGAATCCAAACTTGGTCTTTTTATTGGCTGAGTGTGAACCTTTTGCACATGTATAACTTATACACTAGAGCAAACTAGTCAGTCCAATATTTGTGTTGGGCAATTCAACCACCAAAATTATTTAGGAACTAGGTGTAAGCCTAATTCCCTTTCAATCTCCCCCTTTTTGGTGATTGATGCCAACACAAACCAAAGCAGATGTAGAAGTGCATAATTGAACTAGTTTGCATAATGTAAGTGAAAAGGTTACTTGGAATTGAGCCAATATAACTACTTACAAGATATGCAAGGAATGTTTCTTTCTTATATAACATTTTGGACCACGTTTGCACCACATGTTTTGTTTTTGCAAATACTTTTTGTAAATCCATTTCAAAGATCTTTTGCAAATAGTTAAAGGTATATGAATAAGAGTTTGCAAAAGCATTTTCAAGATTTGAAATTTTCTCCCCCTGTTTCAAATGCTTTTCCTTTGACTAAACAAAACTCCCCCTAAAAGAGATCCACCTCTTAGTGTTCAAGAGGGTTTTGATATACCATTTTTGAAATACTACTTTCTCCCCCTTTTGAACACAATAGGATACCAAATGATAAAGACTTTTGGAAAGCACTAAGTTTTCAAATTTGGTGGTGGTGGTGCGGTCCTTTTGCTTTGGGCTCATTTCTCCCCCTTTTTGGCATGAATCGCCAAAAACGGAATCATTAGAGCCCTCGAAGTGCAATCTTCCCCTTTGGTCATAAATAAGTGAGTTAAGATTATACCAAAGACGAAGTCCTTTTGCGTTTGAGCTTTTACTCTCTCCCCCAAGGATGAAGTCCTTTTCCTTGATGCTCATTTCTCCCCCAAAGAAGAGAGAGTTGCTCGGAGTGGTGGCGAAGTATGAGTTACGGAGTGGAAGCCTTTGTCTTCGCCGAAGACTCCAATTTCCTTTCAATATACCTATGACTTGGTTTGAAATAGACTTGAAACCACATTAGTCATAGCATATAGAAGAGATATGATCAAAGGTATTCAAATGAGCTATGTGTGCAGGCTTAGCAAAAGAAATTTCTAGAATCAAGAATATTGAGCTCATGCCTAAGTCTGGTAAAAGATTGTTCATCAAGTGGCTTGGTAAAGATATCGGCTAATTGATCTTTAGTATTAATGTAAGAAATCTCGATATCCCCCTTTTGTTGGTGATCCCTAAGAAAATGATACCGAATGGCTATGTGCTTAGTGCGGCTATGCTCGACGGGATTGTCGGCCATCTTAATTGCACTCTCATTATCACATAGCAAAGGGACTTTGGTTAATTTGTAACCGTAGTCCCGCAGGGTTTGCCTCATCCAAAGTAATTGCGCGCAACAATGTCCTGCGGCAATGTACTCGGCTTCGGCGGTGGAAAGAGCGACCGAATTTTGCTTCTTTGAAGCCCAAGACACCAAGGATCTTCCCAAGAACTGGCAAGTCCCCGATGTGCTCTTCCTATTGATTTTGCACCCCGCCCAATCGGCATCCGAATAACCAATTAAATCAAATGTGGATCCCCTAGGGTACCAAAGCCCAAACTTAGGAGTATAAGCCAAATATCTCAAGATTCGTTTTACGGCCGTAAGGTGTGATTCCTTAGGGTCGGATTGGAATCTTGCACACATGCAAACGGAAAGCATAATGTCCGGTCGAGATGCACATAAATAAAGCAATGAACCAATCATTGACCGGTATACCTTTTGATCCACGGACTTACCTCCCGTGTCGAGGTCGAGATGCCCATTAGTTCCCATGGGTGTCTTGATGGGTTTGGCATCCTTCATCCCAAACTTAGCAAGAATGTCTTGAGTGTACTTCGTTTGGCTAATGAAGGTGCCATCTCGGAGTTGCTTGACTTGGAATCCTAGAAAATACTTCAACTCCCCCATCATCGACATCTCGAATTTCTGTGTCATGATCCTACTAAACTCTTCACATGTAGACTCGTTAGTAGACCCAAATATAATATCATCAACATAAATTTGGCATACAAACAAGTCGTTTTCAAGAGTTTTAGTAAAGAGTGTAGGATCGGCCTTGCCAACTTTGAAGCCATTAGCAATAAGGAAATCTCTAAGGCATTCATACCATGCTCTTGGGGCTTGCTTGAGCCCATAAAGCGCCTTAGAGAGCCTATAGACATGATTAGGATACTCACTGTCTTCAAAGCCGGGAGGTTGCTCAACATAGACCTCTTCCTTGATTGGTCCGTTGAGGAAGGCACTTTTCACGTCCATTTGATAGAGCTTAAAGCCATGGTAAGTAGCATAGGCCAATAATATGCGAATTGACTCAAGCCTAGCTACGGGTGCATAGGTTTCACCAAAATCCAAACCTTCGACTTGTGAATACCCTTTGGCCACGAGTCGAGCTTTGTTCCTTGTCACCACACCATGCTCATCTTGCTTGTTGCGGAAGACCCATTTGGTTCCTACAACATTTTGGTTAGGACGTGGAACTAAATGCCATACCTCGTTCCTCGTGAAATTGTTGAGCTCCTCTTGCATTGCCACCACCCAATCCGAATCTTGGAGAGCTTCCTCTACCCTGTGAGGCTCAATAGAGGAAACAAAAGAGTAATGTTCACAGAAATGAGCAACCCGAGATCGAGTAGTTACCCCCTTATGAATGTCGCCGAGGATGGTGTCGACGGGGTGATCTCGTTGGATTGCTTGGTGGACTCTTGGGTGTGGCGGTCTTGGTTCTTCCTCATCCTCCTTTTCTTGATCATTTGTATCTCCCCCTTGATCATTGCTATCATCTTGAGGTGGTTCGTCTTCTTGATTTTGCTCTTCATCATTTTGAGCCTCATCCTCATTTTGAGTTGGTGGAGATGCTTGCATGGAGGAGGATGGTTGATCTTGTGTACTTGGAGGCTCTTCGGATTCCTTAGGACACACATCCCCGATGGACATGTTCCTTAGCGCGATGCATGGAGCCTGTTCTTCACCTATCTCATCAAGATCAACTTGCTCTACTTGAGAGCCGTTAGTTTCATCAAACACAACGTCACAAGAGACTTCAACTAGTCCAGTGGACTTGTTAAAGACCCTATATGCCCTTGTGTTTGAATCATAACCAAGTAAAAAGCCTTCTACAGTTTTAGGAGCAAATTTAGATTTTCTACCTTTTTTAATAAGAATGAAGCATTTGCTACCAAAAACTCTAAAATATGAAATGTTGGGCTTTTTACTGGTTAGGAGTTCATATGATGTCTTCTTGAGGATTCGGTGAAGATATAACCGGTTGATGGCGTAGCAGGCGGTGTTAACCGCTTCGGCCCAAAACCGGTTCGGTGTCTTGTATTCATCAAGCATGGTTCTTGCCATGTCCAATAGAGTTCGATTCTTCCTCTCCACTACACCGTTTTGTTGTGGCGTGTAGGGAGAAGAGAACTCATGCTTGATCCCCTCCTCCTCAAGGAAGCTTTCAATTTGAGAGTTCTTGAACTCCGTTCCATTGTCGCTTCTTATTTTCTTGATCCTTAAGCTGAACTCATTTTGAGCTCGTCTCAAGAATCCCTTTAAGGTCTCTTGGGTTTGAGATTTTTCCTGTAAAAAGAATACCCAAGTGAAGCGAGAATAATCATCCAAAATAACTAGACAGTACTTACTCCCGCCGATGCTTATGTAAGCGATCGGGCCGAATAGATCCATGTGTAGGAGCTCCAGTGGCCTGTCAGTCGTCATTATGTTCTTATGTGGATGATGAGTGCCAACTTGCTTCCCTGCTTGGCATGCGCTACAAATCCTGTCTTTCTCAAAATGAACATTGGTTAGTCCTAAAATGTGCTCTCCCTTTAGAAGCTTATGAAGATTCTTCATCCCAACATGGGCTAGTCGGCGGTGCCAGAGCCAACCCATGTTAGTCTTAGCAATTAAACATGTGTCGAGCTCAGCTCTATCAAAATCTACTAAGTATAGCTGACCCTCTAACACACCCTTAAATGCTATTGAATCATCACTTCTTCTAAAGACAGTGACACCTATATCAGTAAAAAGACAGTTGTAGCCCATTTGACATAATTGGGAAACAGAAAGCAAGTTGTAATCTAATGAATCAACAAGAAAAACATTTGAAATGGAATGGTCAGGTGAAATAGCAATTTTACCCAAACCTTTGACCAACCCTTGATTTCCATCCCCAAATGTGATAGCTCGTTTGTGATCTTTGTTTTTCTCATATGAGGAGAACATCCTTTTCTCCCCGGTCATGTGGTTTGTGCACCCGTTGTCGAGTATCCAACTTGAGCCCCCGGATGCATAAACCTACAAAACAAATTTAGTTCTTGATTTTAGGTACCCAAACTGTTTTGGGTCCTTTGGCATTAGATACAAGAACTTTGGGTACCCAAACACAAGTCTTGGAGCCCTTGTGTTTGCCCCCAACAAATTTGGCAACTACTTTGCCGGATTTGCTAGTAAGCACATAAGATGCATCAAAAGTTTTAAATGAAATGGCATGATCATTTGATGCATTAGGAGTTTTCTTTCTAGGCAATTTGGCACGGGTTGGTTGCCTAGAGCTAGATGTCTCACCCTTATACATAAAAGCATGGTTAGGGCCAGAGTGAGACTTCCTAGAGTGAATTCTCCTGATTTTGCTCTCGGGATAACCGGCAGGGTACAAAATGTAACCCTCGTTATCCTGAGGCATGGGAGCCTTGCCCTTAACAAAGTTAGACAAATTTTTAGGTGGGGCATTAAGTTTGACATTGTCTCCCCTTTGGAAACCAATGCCATCCTTGATGCCAGGGCGTCTCCCATTATAAAGCATGCTACGAGCAAATTTAAATTTCTCATTTTCTAGGTTGTGCTCGGCAATTTTAGCATCTAGTTTAGCTATATGATCATTTTGTTTTTTAATTAAGGCTAGGTGATCATGGATAGCATCAACATTAATATCTCTACATCTAGTGCAAATAGAAACATGCTCAACATTAGATGTAGAGGGTTTGCAAGTTTTAAGTTCTACAACCTTAGCATGCAACATTTCATTCTTAGTTCTAAGGTCGGAAATAGTAGCATTGCAAACATTAAAATCTTTAGCCTTAGCAATTAAATTTTCATTCTCTAATCTAAGGCTAGCAAGAGATGCATTCAATTCATCAATCTTAGCAAGCAAGTCAACGTTATCATCTCTAAGATTGGTAATTGAAACATTACAAACATGTGAATCAACCTTAGCATTTAAAGTAGCATTTTCATTTCTAAGGTTGTCAATCATCTCATGGCAAGTGCTTAGCTCACTAGACAGTTTTTCACATTTTTCAACTTGTAGAGCGTAAGCATTTTTAACCTTAACATGTTTCTTATTCTCCTTGATTAGGAAGTCCTCTTGGGAGTCCAAGAGATCATCCTTTTCATGGATGGCACTAATTAGTTCATTTAATTTTTCCTTTTGTTCCATGTTAAGGTTAGCAAAAAGAATGCGCAAGTTATCCTCCTCATTTTTATCATCATCCTCATCACTAGATGTTTCATATTTAGTGGAGGTCCTTGATTTTACCTTCTTTTTGCCGTCCTTGGCCATGAGACACTTGTGGCCGACGTTGGGGAAGAGAAGGCCTTTGGTGACGGCGATGTTGGCGGCGTCCTCGTCGTCGGAGGAGTCGCTTGAGCTTTCGTCGGAGTCCCACTCCCGACAAACATGGGCATCGCCGCCCTTCTTCTTGTAATACTTCTTCTTCTCCTTTCTTCTTCCCTTCTTGTCGTCGCCCCTGTCACTGTCACTAGACATAGGACATTTTGCAATGAAGTGACCGGGCTTACCACACTTGTAGCAAACCTTCTTGGAACGGGGTTTGTAGTCCTTCCCCTTCCGTTGCTTGAGAATTTGCCGAAAGCTTTTGATGATTAGGGCCATCTCCTCGTTGTCGAGCTTGGAGGCGTCAATTGGTTGTCTACTTGGTGTAGACTCCTCCTTCTTCTCCTCCGTTGCCTTGAAGGCCACCGGTTGCGCCTCGGAGGTGGAAGGCTCGTCAAGCTCGTTGATCTTCTTGGAGCCCTTAATCATGCATTCAAAACTCACAAAATTCCCGATAACTTCCTCGGGGGTCATTAGTGGATATCTAGGATTCCCACGAATTAATTGTACTTGAGTGGGGTTAAGGAAAATAAGAGCTCTTAGAATAACCTTAACCACTTCGTGGTCATCCCATTTTGTGCTCCCGAGGTTGCGCACTTGGTTTACCAAGGTCTTGAGCCGGTTGTACATGTCTTGTGGCTCCTCCCCTTGGCGAAGACGGAAGCGACCGAGCTCCCCCTCGATCGTTTCCCGCTTGGTGATCTTGGTGAGCTCATCACCCTCGTGCGCCGTCTTGAGTAGGTCCCAAATCTCCTTGGCGTTCTTCAATCCTTGTACTTTGTTGTATTCCTCCTTGCTTAGGGAGGCAAGGAGGATGGTTGCGGCTTGGGAGTTGAAGTGCTCGATTTGGGCCACTTCGTCCGTGTCATAGTCCTCATCCCCTATTGATGGTACCTGTACACCATACTCAACAACATCCCATATTCTTTTGTGGAGAGAGGTTAGATGAAATCGCATCAAATTACTCCACATAGCATAATCTTCACCATTAAAAGTTGGTGGTTTGCCTAATGGGACGGAAAGTAATGGTGTATGTTTAGGAATGCGAGGGTAACGTAGGGGGATCTTACTATACTTCTTGCGCTCTTGGCGCTTAGAAGTGACGGAGGGCGCATCGGAGTCGGAGGTAGAAGTTGATGAAGTGTCGGTCTCGTAGTAGACCACCTTCCTCATCCTCTTGTGCTTATCGCCTTTCCGATGCGGCTTGTGGGAAGAAGATTTTTCCTTCTTTTCTTTGTGGTGAGAAGAGGATTTCTTCTCCTTCCCTTTGTTGGAGGAGCTCTTCTTCTTCTCCCTCCTTTTGGTGCGAGACTCTTCCGATGAAGTGCTCCCGTAGCTTGTAGTGGGCTTTTCGCCGGTCTCCATCTCCTTCTTGGCGTGATCTCCCGACATCACTTCGAGCGGTTAGGCTCTAATGAAGCACCGGGCTCCGATACCAATTGATAGTCGCCTAGAGGGGGGGTGAATAGGGCGAAACTGAAATTTACAAAATAATCACAACTACAAGCCGGGGTTAGCGTTAGTAATAATAAATGAGTCCGCAAGAGAGGGCGCAAAACAAATCGCAAGCAAATAAGGAGAGTGACACGTGGATTTGTTTTACCGAGGTTCGGTTCTTGCAAACCTACTCCCCGTTGAGGAGGCCACAAAGGCCGGGTCTCTTTCAACCCTTCCCTCTCTCAAACGGTCCCTCGGACCGAGTGAGCTTTCCTTCTTCTCAATCAACCGGGAACAAAACTTCCCCGCAAGGGCCACCACACAATCGGTGCCTCTTGCCTCGGTTACAATTGAGTGTTGATCACAAGAGCAAAAGAGAAAGAAAGAATGCGATCCAAGCGCAAGAGCTCAAAAGAACACGGCAAATCTCTCTCTCTAGTCACTAGGGTTTTGTGTGGAATTGGAGAGGATTTGATCTCTTTGAATGTGTCTAGAATTGAATGCCTAGCTCTTGTAAGTGGTTGAGAAGTGGGAAAACTTGGATGGCAATGAATGTGGGGTGGTTGGGGTATTTATAGCCCCAACCACCAAACTTGACCGTTGGCTGGAGGCTTCTGTTCGATGGCGCACCGGACAGTCCGGTGCACACCGGACAGTCCGGTGCACACCGGACAGTCCGGTGCCCCTGCCACGTCATCGTTGCCGTTGGATTCTGACCGTTGGAGCTTCTGACTTGTGGGCCCGCCTGGGTGTCCGGTGCACACCGGACATGCACTGTTTGATGTCCGGTGCACCGGTATGGGCAGCCCTGACGTCTGCGCGCGCTGCGCGCGCATTTAATGCACCGCAGGGAGCCGTTGGCGCCGCAGGGAGCCGTTGCTCCGCTGGCACACCGGACAGTCCGGTGCACACCGGACAGTCCGGTGAATTATAGCGGAGCGGCTGCCGCGCGAACCCGAGGCTGGCGAGTTCAGGAGGCCGAGCTTCCTTGGAGCACCGGACATGTCCGGTGCACACCGGACAGTCCGGTGAATTATAGCGCGCCGGCCTCCACGACTTCCCGAGGGCGAAGGGTTGGAGTCTGAGTCCCCTGGTGCACCGGACAGGTACTGTTCACTGTCCGGTGGCACACCGGACAGTCCGGTGCGCCAGACCAGGGGTGCCCTCGGTTGCCCCTTTGCTCCTTTATTGAATCCAAACTTGGTCTTTTTATTGGCTGAGTGTGAACCTTTTGCACCTGTATAACTTATACACTAGAGCAAACTAGTCAGTCCAATATTTGTGTTGGGCAATTCAACCACCAAAATTATTTAGGAACTAGGTGTAAGCCTAATTCCCTTTCAGATTTACAGCCGCCCCTCCATCTACCAACATTTTAGTAATCGGTATCCCATCAATGTGACCGCGCATGAAGAGCGGCTTTAAATGATTTATCGATTCTTTGGTTTAGTAAAGGCGGCTTCTTTAGGACCAAAATCAAACTGGGCAACAATAGATTCATCGTCGCCGACAATAGTACAGTCGGTGGAAAATGTAATAACATTTGCATCCATACCTGGGTGCTCTGGAGAAGCTTCGTAGTCGACCAGGTCTTCTCTCAGTAGGTCGTCCTCTTTCATTGATGTTGGCATGTCGTTGGAGGCTTCCTGGTGTGGTGCGGACGGTCCGAACTCCGAGGGCGGACGGTCTGCGCCTGGTGCAGATTGTCCGGCCTTGTTGGCCAGGCTATCTGCCATACCTGCAGGGTGCTGCACAAGTGCTGCTTTATTTTCTATTTTTGTGGCCGTTTGTTTTTCCTCAACGGCCTTTGGTCTCCATTTCTTTTGCGGTGGCGGGTACTGTGGATGTGTGTTATTGAATATCTTTTCCGCCTCCTTCTCCTAGCTCTCCTTCACTCTTAGGCGCTGTAATTTCCGCTTTTGGGACCGTGTCAATCCCGCTGGGCACCATCGAGGCATGGAGTATTTTGGATCGGCTGTTTTGATGGTAGCCGTATCTTCTTTTTTGGTTGTGTTGGCCGATTCACCAAAAATCATCGGCCCTTTATGATCTTCCTGTATGACAACATCTGTAGTACCTATTTTGATGATGTCCTTTTTTGTTGTTCTTTCGGTCGCTGCAGATATATGCCCCCCTACCGGATTGGTCGGCCTTTGAGGCCGAGTACTTCGGCACTCTTGTTGGGCATGTGCCTGATGACCGGATTGAGCGGCGCTCAATCGGTCTTGTACTAGAGGTGTCAACCTGTCGAATACAGATGTTTGGGGTGCCCCCCCAAGCGGGGTACTGTGGCATCCCAAATGGATATGGTGGCATGCCCCACATTTGATTTGGGACATATGGTGGAGGTAAATATGTGTATGTATATGGCATAGGCGGATAAGGGGGTGGAGGTGTCCATGTAGGTATGTTAGGTCTCACTTGTACAGTATGACTTTTCATTTCTTCCGATTGGTGGGGTGGTCCAATCGGCCTGACCTGACGTTGCTCATGAATGGGTGAGCGGGGTCGCTTTGCTGGCCGGTCACTGGGGCCGGCTTCTTTTTCACGTATTTAGACAATAATTGATCGAAAGTCGGGCCGGTTTTGACCAACCGACCAGCTGCCTTGAATGTATTTGTTTTCCACGTACCTATCTCTGGTCGTCGTGGTTTGAAGGTACGTGGCCGTTGCGAGTCTTGAGTAGGGCCGGACCGTCCGCTGGAATTATACAAACCGTCCGGCGTGGTCCCGGACCGTCCACGCCTGTGTGTCGGACCGTCCGGGATGCGTAGCACGGGTTCCTGCTTCTTGGCCCGTACTTGCCCCCAGTGCCGGAGGTCATGATGGTCACTTTAAGAGTCTCCACTCCATCGGGGGTCTTCTCGGCCACTACTTTCCTGCAAGAAATTTTATGGTTCTCATCGGCCTCTCTTGTATTGCCGATGACTATCTCTTTGCCTTTGCCTTTATCAGCTGTGTTTGGCCGAACCAGGACTTTCTTGCCCTTAAAGTCGATCATGTTCATTGGAAAGGGCTCCATGTCCACCTGCATTTCCTGAAATTTTAATCGTCCTTCGTTAATGGCCGATTGAATCTGTTGACGGAATACATTACAATCATTAGTGGCATGAGAAAATGAGTTATGCCACTTGCAATATGCCTGACGTTTTAGCTCGTCGGCGGATGGAACAGTGTAATTTATCTTAATGTTACCATTTTTGAGTAATTCATCAAATATTTTATCACATTTACCAACATTAAATGTAAACTTCACCTCCTCTTGTCGTTTCTTTTGAACCGGCTGCAAGGAGAAACAAGCCAAAGATTTAGCCTGATTTGGCCAAATCATTTCAGCAGTATACACTTCTGTTGATTCGTCGTCCGACCTACTTTGGTCGCATTCTACATTATGGACATTGTGACGAATTGTTTTAACAGTTTCTTTGCTTCGGCTTTCACAGGCCAAAGCCCTTTGGTGTAATTGTGCTAGCGTAAAAAATTGGATGCCTTCTAATCTTTCTTTTAAATAATATCGCAGACCATTAAAGGCTAATCCTGCTAGTTGTTTTTCTGCTAAATGAATTTAGAAGCATTAGTTTCTTGTATCTCGGAATCTCTGGATATAATCATTAACTGATTCATCTTTCGCTTGTCACAAAGCCACTAAGTCTACTAAATCTAACTCATAGTCACCGGAGAAAAAGTGATCATGGAATTTTTGTTCTAAATCCCCCCATGACAAAATAGAATTAGGAGGTAATGTAGCGTACCATGCGAACACGGTTCCTGTTAAAGATAATGAAAATAAACGCACGTGAAATGCTTTCGTGTCGGCCAATTCTCCTAATTGTGCTAAAAACTGGCCTATGTGTTCGCGCGTGTTTTTTCCTTGGTCACCCGAAAATTTTGCAAATTCGGGTATCCTGGTTCCCTGTGGGTATGGGTGGTGATCAAATCGGTTGTCATAAGGTTTCGATATGATTGCCCCCTACCATGCTTACTCCGAGCTTATCTCGGAACGCCCCAGCTATTTCTTCCCTTACTATATCAATAACAGTCGGTGCGAGACCACCGGCTCTCTGGTCAAACATAGGTGGGGTCGGGTGGATATTGGCATATTGTCTTCCCCCCATTAGTTTGAGCTATGTGGTGCATTGCCATTTGCCCTATATGGCTCATAGGATTGATTGTTCCTTTCCGGCCTTCTAGGCGGGGCCGGAAAGTTTTCCTGGGCTCTGGATTTTGTATTAATGGGTTGATGCATTACATAGTGTGATGGGAAATGTTGTTGGGACGGGTGAGGATTCAGGTAACAATCCTCCTCAAATAAGTCATGTGTGGACTGCCGGACATTGGCCTGGATCGTCCGTGATTATATGCAGACCGTCCGGTGTTGTATGCGGATGGTCCGACTGGGTAGTTTAAATTATGTGTCGTATGTTGTGGCTCGGGTGCATGTCAGGGTAACTCATTAAAAATGGGCCCGGCCGTGGCTGGCCCGGATGGTCCGCGCTCACGTGCGAACGGTCTGGGCATGTGCAGATCGGCTCATTTACTGCCGATTTGTGGTTGCTCAGGGTATGTGTCCATCGACATCCCATAAAGGGGTTGTGACTGGTCGTGACAACCTACAGCCGATGTATTACGCATGTTATCCCCTAATTCAACCTCGTGCGAAGGAAAATTTGCAATACTAGATTTATCAAATGCACGTACTAGTCTCCTATAATCGTTTTGCATACCCCCTATGATATTTTGCATTTGTTCTCGCTGTTCATCTACATAATTCTTAAGAGATTGCAGCTCGTTTGTATTACTTACATTGGGGATATCTGGTGTGGGTCGAAGCGAAGCCAGATCCGTCGCCCGTTGTCGGACGACCTTGTTGTTCCTATCCACTTTGAAGTTGGCCAAGAACTTTGCTTTCGCCTCCTTGATCAGCTGCTCCTTGTGCTCCTTGAACTGGAGCTGTTCGTCGGCCGACAAAGTTTCCCAAGTCGGCTCCATAATGTTGTTGGGGGAGACTTCAGAACTATCCCTTGAACCGACCATTGAGGGCCGATTTGATAGGTCTAGATGTGTTGTCCCCAGCGGAGTCGCCAAAAACTATGTTGACACCTTTTTAGGGCGTCAATCACTCAACAAGGACCAGCAGCGGTGCTCTCTGGTCAAGCGCGGACGGTCCACGGCACAGGGCCGGACGGTCCGCGACCTGGCGCGAGGTTAGAGTTCCCTGCCTGACGGCCGGACGATCCGCTCCCTAGGGCCGGACGGTCCGCGTGTGTGCAGGGGCGGCGGAGAATTGCCGGCGGCGCCTGGATCTCGCTCCCGGGAGGGACCCCGTCGGGGAGTAGAGATCCTAGGTGATGTCTAGGCTCGGGTAGATCGACCTAGACTCCTCTAATCGACGTAGAGTCGAAGAGAAGCGGAAGATTTGGGGATTGGAAGACTAAACCTAGACTAGATTAGAACTACTCCTAGGATAAAATGTAAACTGTATTGATTGAAGGTTCGATTCATGATTACAAATCGGTCGTATACCTCTCTATTTATAGAGCAGGGGGGCTAGACCCTTTACAAACTAATTTTCGAGCAAATCCCGCGAATCTAGCTAACAACCGTAGCACAAAACTCAAAACCCTAATCTGTTCTGCGCTTGCGCGGACCGTCCGGCCTCAGGGCCAGACCGTCCGGTGCTCAATTTGGTGCCCAACATATGCCTCCTGCCTTTTGGTGGAGCTGAGCAAACCAAAAGCATTTTAACTCAATGTGATTACATCGGTTTTCTTAAGCATCTTGCCACATACTAGGATGGTACTGCTTGAGTAAACACTCGTTCAAAGCCTTGGGTAAATCCTTGCCTTGTAATGTTTGTAGTAAATAGGCGTTACCAGACATTACCTGTTTTACTTTGTAAGAACCCTCCCAGCTTGGCGACCATTTCCCAAACTTCTGGTCTTTATTCCTTAGAGGCAGGATGGTCTTCCGCACCAGGTCTCCTATCTGAAATGATTTTGCTTTGACCTTCTTGTTGTAGGCCCTGGCTACCATGATCTTGTCCTTTTCTATTGCTCCCAAAGCTATCACCCTCTTGTTGGTCACCTCATCAATATTATCCATCATTGAATTATAATAATCAGTGACAGTTAGATCATTTTGTCCAGCGAACCTGACAGCATTCAAACTTATTTCCACAGGTGTAATACCCAAATTCTAAGGAAGAATAAAAGTAGAATTTGCTCTCCTCGATATATGTGTGTATGTATCTCTATTTGTCATCACATGTGAACACCGTCTTTAAAAACAATTAATAAAAATACTAAAATATTGCATCATGTTGAGTCTTATGTTTGTGCATCTGATGCTGGCCGGATTAATAAAAATATGCTAATGTCTAAATTATAATTTAATCAAAGAATTACAATTTAGAGCATTGGAATAATAAATATTACATAAAATAAAAATAAAAATAAGAATAAAATTTTTATCTAACTGGTGCTTTCAATTGTAAATTAAAATGAAGACAAAATTCACCACAGATTTAGGATTCAAATTTGGATTCAAAAATATAAGAAAGAAAAGAAAATAACAGCAAAAGAAAAGAAAAAGGGATAAAAAGCCTACCTGGGCCGCGGGACCTAATTTCGGCCCACAACCGAATTTGTCCGCGCGACCCACACCTACTCTTCTACCGCGCCGCGCGCTGCTCCTCTTGGGTCACCGCCAGGTGGGGCCCAAGGGTCAGCTGCTTCTTCCAGACGAGTGCGTTGGGTTCCTCCGGGTCTTCCGTCGCCCACCTCCGCATCCCACGCCGATCGTTTCTCTCCCTCGGACTTTCTCCTGTGACTACAAAGCTAGGACGCGACCCCCTCCTTCCTACCGCATGAATTTCGTGCTGCCCATTCTCTGCTGCCATGTCCACCGAGTGCGGGAGATAGAAGACCCGCCGTCGGGGCGCGTAAAATTTGTGGGCGCCTGGCCGTCGGTGTGGTGTTCTGGGGAAGCGCTGTGGTGACTGGGAACTTCTGCAATCGTCAATTGCACCGTTGGACCTTCGGTGTGGATCAATTGCTCGGCGGAAGCTATTGTTCCGTCACCAGGCAGAGTCACCGTGACCGACCGCGAGGATTCGTCTACCAACGGTAAGGACCCAACCTTCCTTCCTCTAGCAAACGCTTAGCTTTGAATCATGTGCGATTGGAAACCGAGTGCGTTGAATGGGGGCGTTTGCCCGTCGGTCAGGGCATCGCTGCGGCTGACTGCCGCCGCCGGCTTGCGAGTGCGCGGGGAAGACGATCCCGGGGCTGTTGATTTCGTGATTAACGGTGGCGACTAGAAGGGAGAGTAAGTGATTTGGAGCCGTTAGATTAGGTGTATACGACTTAGATTAAATCTGGGTACCGATCCAATCGCGCCCAACGGTGGCCGTTGAGCGTGGATCCAAGGGTGGGTATCGTGTACCGATTCATGTAAATCTAGATCTAATCTGTGCCGCGGATGTTAGGTCGGGCGGTCGGGATCGGCGCGTACCCCTTCGCGGGTACGTTTTATAAAAGAGACCCTGTCTTTTTCCCGATTCAACCCGCAGTCCTCGGGTGCTGTTCTTTGAGTCTAGGAAACATTGCGCAGAGCCCCCTACAGTCCTCTGGTTTTGTGCGCCCAGTCCAAGGAGTTAAGAAATCAGATAAAAGGAATTAGAAAATGATTTTTATGCAAAAATAAATGCTAGAATTTGTTTAATTCATAGAAAATGCATACTAAGTCCAAATTAATCCATTTCAGTTTCTATAATTTTGTAATAATGTTGTTTATCACCCTGTGTCTCTGTTTTAACATGAAAATGGTATTAAAATTTATTTCTTAATTAACCTCGTATCAAATACATAAAACCTTAGGAAATTCGTATCTCCTCCGTTTTAACTCCGATTTGATCCGTTCAAGTTCTGTTAGTCTCGTAGCAACGCATAGATTATTATTATTCAGTTGTTCTTATGTTTGGTGTGATGTTAATTTTGCCTATACCATGTATGTTTGTATTACTACGACTAGCAGTGAGGTCACGAGAATCTGAAGATCATCCTGGTACCTGGAATCTCAAGTCCCAGGCAAGTTGTGCCCTTGATCACTTCTTTTTACCCAGCCATGTTCTAATTAATCATAATGATCTGCATAGGTTAATTTTGATGGGACCCAATAGGTTACCCTAGTTTGATTATCTTTATACCTTGTTACCACTGAACTTTTTGGGTAGTACTTGCTAGTGCTTTATGTGGTTTTGGGTATGAAGATACATTACTCATGATTATACTTTTGTTATCCGTTGTTATTTATCGTTCATGATAAGATCATTATGTTAATTGGAACATGGAGCGACCACCCGGGAAAACAGTGCTACCACAAGGGTATAATGGGACGCCCTTGGCTGATTAATTAGGAAAGCTAGTGGAGGACTACCTTACCCGAAAGGGGCAAGGGCAGTAGGGGAGTGGTCAGTGTAGGGAGACCCTCGGGAGGATTTTGCTGCGATGGCGGTCCTGCAAGGGAATTCCTGCATTGGAGCTTCCTATAAACTGTAGCGGGTTTTCTGAAGCTAGTGGAACTTTGTAAAGGCCTCGTAGTGTTACCCTGCCTCGCCTCCTCGGTAGAGGTGTATGGGAAGTCGCGATCCCTTGGCAGATGGGTAACATGACTTATGGGTAAAGATGCGCCACCTCTGCAGAGTGTAAAACTGGTATACTAGCCGTGCTCACGGTCATGAGCAGCTCGGACACTCACATGATTAACTTATGGAATTAAATTCAATTTGTTATATGCATTGCATCGCAGGTGATGTTGTTACTTTTGTTCTACTATTTAATTGGGTTGGTATTTACTTATACTTAGTAACTGCTAATAAAATTTTGACCAACTTTAAAAGCAATGCTCAGCTCTAACCATCTTCTTTGGTAAGCCTTACACTTCACGTGAGCTCCCACCTTTGGAGAGTTCATGCACATTATTCCCCACAACTTGTTGAGCGATGAACGTATGTGAGCTCACTCTTGCTGTCTCACACCCCCCCACAGGTCAAGAACAGGTACCGCAGGATGAGGCGCTTGGAGGATGCTGCGATGTGTTCGTGAGAGGTCTAGGCCGTCGTCTCCCAGTCAACTTTGGGTTGCTGGATCGTTTCCTCATATGATGTAATTATCTAATTATTTTTGTACAGAACTCCTGTTATATAGTAAAGATGTGACATTCGATCTTGTGCCACTATGCATCATATGTGTGAGACTTGGTCCCAGCACACCTGGTGTTTATGTTCGCGCCAGGGTTTTGGACCCCTAAAATCCGGGTGTGACAGAAGTGGTATCAGAGGAATGTTGACTGTAGGACGAAACCTAGATAGAACTGGACAACCATTGTCTACTTACCTTTGCTACTCTGATTCTTTTCTAAACTTCCCTTAATCTTTTATCATCTGTTTTCGCTTTGCTCTGATTATTCTTACCTTTTCCTTCTAAAAGACAAATAGGGATTTCACACTTTGAAATCCTGTGCCTAAAGTGACCTTTAGGAATATGAGACCTACTCTTAGGAACAAAAAAAACTATTTTTATAGGTATTTGTATGCTTGAATGTTTGTTCTGATGATACTTGTCTGATTTGGATCTTTGATTGAGTACGATGAGTTGTGGAGTAGTGTCCACAATTGCATCTACATATACTTAGGCATAATATATATAAGATAACTAATCAGACTCAGATTGTATGTCATTAAAAATGGATCTACCTTAATAGATTCACCTTATCTTAAAAGACTCTCCCTTATCTTAATAGATCCATCTCATTTTAAAAGAGTCTCTTATCTTAAAAGATTCATCTTATCTTGAAAGATTCATCTTATCCTAACCACCTTGCTTATCTTATCCTAGAGTAACAACCATGAGCTAATCCCAAAATCTATTTAGACCTTATCTGGTCTCGACTAGTCATACAAATCTAATCTAGATCACATCTAATCTAGTATGATCTAATCTAAAGTGAGTTACATAAATAGGTTAGTTAATCCGGTAATATGGATTTGACACTACTTCTACAAACATATCTTAACCTAAATTAATGTCTTAGACCAACTTGGCCATACACAAACAACCTAAGTATTCTTGATAGGTTGCTTAATCTTTCTATTTCAAAACAAGATTCTAACCTATCCAACATGTTCATGATGGTCGTCCATTCCAACCCAACATCAAACCAGATTTCAACCTACCCCACATATAGCCTGCCCTACCCACAGCTGTTTTAACCAAGACACCAAGGCAAAGAAGATCAACCTCATCAAGGAAAGGATAAGCATCAACTCAAGTCTTCAAAGATCAAGTTGAATCGCCAGCGGAATCAAGGTCCACAGTTCTGGATGAAGTTTTTCCTTATTATACCCTTGCCACAACCCCTACTTGCCATAATCGTACCTCATCTGACCTAATAAATGGCTAGACATACAATATCCATGTGTTCCAAATCGTCTACTAACCGTTATGTAAAAACTTGAACAAAACTTTGATTTCCAAAACCCAAATGAGAAACTAAAATTCTAGACCAAACTTATTGTATCCCTAGTCCTTCCTAAATCTCGAGGACGAGATTATTTTTAAGGGGGTAGGATTTGTAATACCCAAATTCTAAGGAAGAATAAAAGTAGAATTTGCTCTCCTCGATATATGTGTGTATGTATCTCTATTTGTCATCACATGTGAACACCGTCTTTAAAAACAATTAATAAAAATACTAAAATATTGCATCATGTTGGTTCTTATGTTTGTGCATCTGATGCTGGCCGGATTAATAAAAATATGCTAATGTCTAAATTATAATTTAATCAAAGAATTACAATTTAGAGCATTGGAATAATAAATATTACATAAAATAAAAATAAAAATAAGAATAAAATTTTTATCTAACTGGTGCTTTCAATTGTAAATTAAAATGAAGACAAAATTCACCACAGATTTAGGATTCAAATTTGGATTCAAAAATATAAGAAAGAAAAGAAAATAACAGCAAAAGAAAAGAAAAAGGGATAAAAAGCCTACCTGGGCCGCGGGACCTAATTTCGGCCCACAACCGAATTTGTCCGCGCGACCCACACCTACTCTTCTACCGCGCCGCGCGCTGCTCCTCTTGGGTCACCGCCAGGTGGGGCCCAAGGGTCAGCTGCTTCTTCCAGACGAGTGCGTTGGGTTCCTCCGGGTCTTCCGTCGCCCACCTCCGCATCCCACGCCGATCGTTTCTCTCCCTCGGACTTTCTCCTGTGACTACAAAGCTAGGACGCGACCCCCTCCTTCCTACCGCATGAATTTGGTGCTGCCCATTCTCTGCTGCCATGTCCACCGAGTGCGGGAGATAGAAGACCCGCCGTCGGGGCGCGTAAAATTTGTGGGCGCCTGGCCGTCGGTGTGGTGTTCTGGGGAAGCGCTGTGGTGACTGGGAACTTCTGCAATCGTCAATTGCACCGTTGGACCTTCGGTGTGGATCAATTGCTCGGCGGAAGCTATTGTTCCGTCACCAGGCAGAGTCACCGTGACCGACCGCGAGGATTCGTCTACCAACGGTAAGGACCCAACCTTCCTTCCTCTAGCAAACGCTTAGCTTTGAATCATGTGCGATTGGAAACCGAGTGCGTTGAATGGGGGCGTTTGCCCGTCGGTCAGGGCATCGCTGCGGCTGACTGCCGCCGCCGGCTTGCGAGTGCGCGGGGAAGACGATCCCGGGGCCGTTGATTTCGTGATTAACGGTGGCGACTAGAAGGGAGAGTAAGTGATTTGGAGCCGTTAGATTAGGTGTATACGACTTAGATTAAATCTGGGTACCGATCCAATCGCGCCCAACGGTGGCCGTTGAGCGTGGATCCAAGGGTGGGTATCGTGTACCGATTCATGTAAATCTAGATCTAATCTGTGCCGCGGATGTTAGGTCGGGCGGTCGGGATCGGCGCGTACCCCTTCGCGGGTACGTTTTATAAAAGAGACCCTGTCTTTTTCCCGATTCAACCCGCAGTCCTCGGGTGCTGTTCTTTGAGTCTAGGAAACATTGCGCAGAGCCCCCTACAGTCCTCTGGTTTTGTGCGCCCAGTCCAAGGAGTTAAGAAATCAGATAAAAGGAATTAGAAAATGATTTTTATGCAAAAATAAATGCTAGAATTTGTTTAATTCATAGAAAATGCATACTAAGTCCAAATTAATCCATTTCAGTTTCTATAATTTTGTAATAATGTTGTTTATCACCCTGTGTCTCTGTTTTAACATGAAAATGGTATTAAAATTTATTTCTTAATTAACCTCGTATCAAATACATAAAACCTTAGGAAATTCGTATCTCCTCCGTTTTAACTCCGATTTGATCCGTTCAAGTTCTGTTAGTCTCGTAGCAACGCATAGATTATTATTATTCAGTTGTTCTTATGTTTGGTGTGATGTTAATTTTGCCTATACCATGTATTTGTATTACTACGACTAGCAGTGAGGTCACGAGAATCTGAAGATCATCCTGGTACCTGGAATCTCAAGTCCCAGGCAAGTTGTGCCCTTGATCACTTCTTTTTACCCAGCCATGTTCTAATTAATCATAATGATCTGCATAGGTTAATTTTGATGGGACCCAATAGGTTACCCTAGTTTGATTATCTTTATACCTTGTTACCACTAAACTTTTTGGGTAGTACTTGCTAGTGCTTTATGTGGTTTTGGGTATGAAGATACATTACTCATGATTATACTTTTGTTATCCGTTGTTATTTATCGTTCATGATAAGATCATTATGTTAATTGGAACATGGAGCGACCACCCGGGAAAACAGTGCTACCACAAGGGTATAATGGGACGCCCTTGGCTGATTAATTAGGAAAGCTAGTGGAGGACTACCTTACCCAAAAGGGGCAAGGGCAGTAGGGGAGTGGTCAGTGTAGGGAGACCCTCGGGAGGATTTTGCTGCGATGGCGGTCCTGCAAGGGAATTCCTGCATTGGAGCTTCCTATAAACTGTAGCGGGTTTTCTGAAGCTAGTGGAACTTTGTAAAGGCCTCGTAGTGTTACCCTGCCTCGCCTCCTCGGTAGAGGTGTATGGGAAGTCGCGATCCCTTGGCAGATGGGTAACATGACTTGTGGGTAAAGATGCGCCACCTCTGCAGAGTGTAAAACTGGTATACTAGCCGTGCTCACGGTCATGAGCAGCTCGGACACTCACATGATTAACTTATGGAATTAAATTCAATTTGTCATATGCATTGCATCGCAGGTGATGTTGTTACTTTTGTTCTACTATTTAATTGGGTTGGTATTTACTTATACTTAGTAACTGCTAATAAAATTTTGACCAACTTTAAAAGCAATGCTCAGCTCTAACCATCTTCTTTGGTAAGCCTTACACTTCACGTGAGCTCCCACCTTTGGAGAGTTCATGCACATTATTCCCCACAACTTGTTGAGCGATGAACGTATGTGAGCTCACTCTTGCTGTCTCACACCCCCCCACAGGTCAAGAACAGGTACCGCAGGATGAGGCGCTTGGAGGATGCTGCGATGTGTTCGTGAGAGGTCTAGGCCATCGTCTCCCAGTCAACTTTGGGTTGCTGGATCGTTTCCTCATATGATGTAATTATCTAATTATTTTTGTACAGAACTCCTGTTATATAGTAAAGATGTGACATTCGATCCTGTGCCACTATGCATCATATGTGTGAGACTTGGTCCCAGCACACCTGGTGTTTATGTTCGCGCCCGGGTTTTGGACCCCTAAAATCCGGGTGTGACAACAGGCAACACTGCTTCCTGCCCATAGACAAGCTCAAAAGGAGATACTTTAGTAGCACTATGTTTAGATATTCTATGAGCCCATAAAGCTTCGGACAAAATCTTATGCCAATGCTTAGGATTATCGGATATCTTCTTTTTTATCAAGTTAATCAATGTCCTATTACTAGACTCGGCCTGTCCATTGGCCTGAGCATAATATGGAGATGAATTAAGCAACTTAACTCTATATAATTCAGCAAATTCACGTACCTCCTTTAACATAAAAGAAGTTCCTTGATCTGTAGTAAAGGTCTGGGGAATGCTGAATCTATGAATAATATGCTCATTTATGAACTCAATTACCTCCTTGTGTGTCATGTTCTTCAGAGCAACGGCTTCAGTCCATTTGGTAAAGTAGTCAGTGGCAACCAACACGAACTGATGCCCCTTTGACGATGAAGGATGAATTTCTCCAATAAAGTCTAATCCCCATCCTCTGAAAGGCCAAGGCTTGATGATAGGATGTAATTCGGCTGCAGGGACCAACTGTAGGTCGCCGAATTTTTGACACACTTGGCAACCCTTGTAGTACTTGAAACAAGCTATCATGTTAGGCCAATAAAAACCAAACCTTCGCAACAGCCACTTCATCTTTGGAGCCGATTGATGGGTACCACAAATTCCTTCATGTGCTTCGGCCATGGCTAATATAGCATCATCTGGGCCCAAGCACTTAAGCAGGACGTCGTTGACTGTTCGGCGGTAGAGTTCATCACTCATCAAAACATACTTGAAAGTTGTACACCGAATGTTCTTATCTGTCCTGACATTGGGATTTCGTAAATAATTAGTTATGGGCGTCCTCCAATCACATGCATCGGCTTCATTATCAGCCGAATCGATTAGGAGAACTTTCCTGGTAACCCCGGACGGTCCGGCGTCTTCACGCGGACGGTCCGCGACCTGGGGAATTGGCCCTCTCCGGTTATCAGATTTTCAGTGTTGTGAAATCTCCCCCGCTTTATCCGATAACCTGATGCCTCTTGTGCCAAATTGTTAGCTCTATGATTCTCAACTCTAGAGATATGTCGAATACTGAATTCGTCAAAGGAATGGATTATGCTCTAACATTTTTCAAGGTAACTATTTAGAGTACCATCAAAACATTGATATTCTTCTAACACCTAATCTGTTCTGCACTTGCGCGGACCGTCCGGTGCTCAATTTGGTGCCCAACAGATATCCTGTTGAACAAGGTAATATTTAGATCTCTTCTTTAGATCCAATTTTTGTGTAGTCCTTGCTGGGTTTCCATGCAGGTAGCCAAATAGAGGGAGGCGATGTTCACCGCTGGGTTTCCAACTTTCCATGCGCATCCGCAATGCTGACGCAGGGTGAACCTTAGGAGAGAGAGAGGCGATGTCTCTGCCAATAGAGCAAGCAGGTAGCCAAATCATTAGATTACTTCACCACAAAAGGTCTTTTTGGGTGCAAGGAGAACGGAGGAGATTGGAGGAATTAGAATCGTCTTGGTATTCAAATTTAAATGGCAAGAAGATTTTAGCTCCTCCAATTATTGTTTCAAATATGTAAGGAAAGTTTCAAACAGGTTCAGAACTATGGATCTCTAAGGAAAAGAATAATATTTATGTTTTCTTAGTTATCTTAAAAGGGAACTATAACTAGTACTTACTGGTATAGCAGGTTTGGAATTTATAAACTAGTCTCCTATACCAGGAATAGTTGATTCGGTGTTGCTTCAAAAACAGATGAAATGTGTATGTTTGGTGGGCAGAAATATGATGGAATAACAATCCAATTAACTTCGAGAATTAGTTGTATAAGAGCAAGGCTAGTAATACAGTCTCTTGATGGTTATATGGATATTTGTAACCTATCTATCAGCTAACTTATATAGTAACTAGCCAGTTGTCCATGCTTTGCTACGGGTTTTTATATATCATAGTATTAAAATATTTATTCAAATATAGTTATTGTTTATTTCTAAACACTAAGGTATGTGTGGTTTGGTGGTTAGTCCCAAATTTCTAGAGCTCGGAGTGTGGGTTCGAGTGCTCGCTCTGCACTTTTTTTTACGCGGTGTGGTAGTTGCGTGGGTGGGGTCGGGTGCTGAGTAGGCATGATAGCTGGCTGTGTGGGCGGTGGGATTCACAGGGCAGTAGTTGAGAGAGGGGCGGAAGAACCAGTCAGAGAGCGTGGAGCGGGCCTAAAGTGTCAGCGTGTCCACAGGGCAGAGAGGGGCAGGAGAACCAATCGGGGCATGTGGGGCAGGCCCAGAGTGTCAGCATGGAGGGTAGGTTCTTAATAGAGTAGTATAGATAAATAGGTATTGAAATTATTCAAATAAAATTATTGTCTATATATAAACACTAAGATATGTGTGGTCTGGTGGTTATCTCCAAATGTTTGGAGTAAGGGGGTGTGGGTTTGAGTGCTCGTTTTGCACTATTTTTTGCACGGTGTGGTAGCGCGGAGGGTGAAACCGTGGTATCACCAGGTGCCCACGTTAGGTTCTTAATAGATTATAAAGTATAGGCTCGGGGTGTGGGTTCGAGTGCTCGCTCTGCACTTTTTTGCGCGGTGTGATAGTTATGTGGGTGGGGTCGGGTGCTGAGTAGGCACGGTAGTTGGCTGTGTGAGTGTTGGGATTCACAGGACAACAGCTGAGAGAGGGGTGGGAGAACCAGTCAGAGAGCATGGGCGGGCCTAGAGTGTCAGTGTGTCCACAGGGCAGTAGCTGAGAGAGGGACAGGAGAACCAGTCGGGGCATGTGGAGCGGGCTCAGAGTGTCAGCGTGGAGGGTAGGTTCTTAATAGAGTAGTATAGATAAATAGGTATTGAGATATTTATTCAAATAAAATTATTGTTTATTTATAAACACTAAGGTATGTGTGGTTTGGTTGTTATCCCCAAATGTTTGGAGCAGGGGTATGGTTCGAGTACTCGCTTTGCACTATTTTTTGCACGGTGTGGTAGCGTGGATGGCGAAGGGTGAAGCTGTGGTATCACCAGGTGCCCATATTATGTTCTTAATAGATTAGAATAGATATAAATATAGATTAACTCTTCACTATTTCTATATATTTCGCTTATCTCTGTCACTCAACATAAAGTTTCATAATTTTGATCCATAAACCTGTTGTAAATTTATAGTCATGCTGTAAACCACTGGCTTCAACCAAGTCACTAATAGGATGAAGATGATGAAGGTGTCCCTATGATGGACAATTAGAAATAGCTAGAGGAAACATTTGATCTGGCCATGGAATGACCCTATTGGGTTTCATATGGTGAGATCAAGGGTGTGTTTCTAGGGCTGAATATCGAGCCAGCTCAGCTCGACTCGTCGGAGTTTGAGTTGGCTCGTTAAGCTAATAAGTTGGCTCAGCTTGTTAAGCTAATGAGACAAATATTCAGCTGAGCTCGTTTACGAGCTCAAGGTACAATAGAAAACTATATGTATAATAATTAATTTCTAGTTAATTTCAATCAAATTTAACAATAGAAAATAGTAATTATGTTCATAGTTTTATAGACCACATAAATGTAACACTGAATTAACACAACTTGTCACTCAACACAACTCATCAATTCATGATTCACACACACATTCATCAGTTGCACAAACCAATTTAACACATAGCCACAATTTATCAATCATTAGTTTAACTCATACCATAAACACCACACATATATATTATGTTCATTAATGGATGCGTAAATGATATACATATAGTTTCATTTTGCTGAAATGTGACAACTTGTTTAGCTCACGAGCTAGCTCGTTAACCAACTGAGCTGGCTCGTTAACGAATTGAGCTGTGATATCGGCTCATCTTGTGAAAAAAATTAAACGAGACAATCCGAGTCGAGGCAAGCTGACCACAAATCGAGCGAGTCACAAGCATTTCATCCAACCCTAGGTGTTTTCGTGTTTGGTATGACTCTACTCCACCACATAGCAGCTCTAGGGTGTTTTACATAGCTTTAGAGCAAAACTATAAGGATGAGATAACTGGAGCTAGCCAACCACTCTAACTTTAGAGTTGCAAACTTTATAGAGTTTTTAGAGCTGCATTACAAATATTTGGAGTACTCCTTTTGCTGCTGTAAAATCTTTTAAAAAATAACCTAGACATAAAATTTGAAGTTATTTATCCACACTATTACGGGTTATGAGAAAGCAATTCAGGCTCTATAGCAGAGTTGCTGATCTACCTAGAGTTTTGGAGTATAGCTACTTTGGAGTATAGCAGATTCATTGCCAAACGAGCAACTCTTCTCCAGAGTTTTTGTTGCTTTTTCATAACCAATGACAATAACGGGTAAATACCTTGAATCTTCACGCCTTCTTGATTTTAGAGCGGTAAAATAGACACTCTAAAAATTTATACAAGACGTTTGATTGGCTGGGCAACTCTCCCTTGAAGTTAGTTTAGAAACTCAAATCGTTTGGCGATTGGAGATGATTGAGGTGGAAACTAGCATTTAGAGTTTTGCTATGGAGCTACGTCAAATACCCCAAAATCAAGTGCTATAAGTATGATGAATAAGAATACGAAGCCCTTGAAAAAAATACGACCAGTCATCTCGTAACTTAGACCTTGTTTGGATACTCTCGTATTCACCCTTATCTATGTGTGTTGAAGTGAATTGGGTGTGACTTAAACTAACTAGTCAAGTGCTTATACGTTGCAACGACAAACAAAATATTCGACAAACTATTAATGCACAATGATTACATAAAAACAGATACCACATATTATCGATCTCAATCTTATAAATTCTCTGGCAACAACCAATACAAATTTTTAGGGTGGAGGTAGCGGGGAGGGCGCGGGAAGGCGGCGTGGGGAGGGAGGTTGGGGACGAAGATGGTGTGGGCCCGAAGGAGGCGGGACAAAGAAGTGCGTAGGACAACGGGTTGATTCATAGAATTTTAGGGAGTATTTGTAAAATTAATCCATATTATTGGCAGCTTTGTTTATCTGAACATTTTAGTAATCTAAAATGGTGAATACATTCGTAGCAAATACATGCTAGCAACATGAAATATTTTGTGGTTCACATAGGAGCAGGAGATAACCTCAACCAAAATGTCATGTGTTTCTATTTTCTAACCAGGAGATTTGTACATAAAAAATATTGCATAAATGAATTTCTATCAAGATGATAAGGAGTATCACTAAGTCTCTGCAACAAATAGTGAAAGTCGCCTAGAGGGGGTGAATAGGTGAAACCTGAAATTGATCAACTTTAAACACACACTAAGGCTAGAGTTAGCGATAGAATTAAATTCAAGTCAAAAGAATGTTTCTCTTGCTAAGAGTTGCTCAAAGAATGCAGATGACATAGGGGAGCCAACTCAAATCAATACTAGCAAGGAAACGTTGGAGAGGGAAAACAAATCAAACGAGAATCAAAAGCGAGAGAACACGATGATTTGTTTTACCGAGGTTCGGTTCCAAAGAACCTAGTCTCCATTGAGGATGTCACAAAAACCGGGTCTATTTCAACCATTTCCCTCTCTCAAACGGTCACTTAGACCGAGCGAGCCTTTTCCTTAGTCTCACGGGTTACTTAGACCCTGCAAGGACCACCACACACTTAGGTATCTCTTGCTTCGATTACAAGTCTCTTGAGACTAAGAAGGGAAAAAGAAAAGGCCAATCCAAGCGACAAGAGCAACAAAAGAACACAATTGATCCTCTCACAAGCCCTAATGCACTAGAGTTAATTTTGGGGACTTTGAGTGGATTGATTGCTTTGATTATGTTTTGGAGTGTTGGGCTTTTGCTCTTTCAATCAATGAAGATTTCATAAGACTTGGATGGGAGTGAATGAGGTGGTTGGGGGTATTTATAGCCTCCCAACCACTACTAGTCGTTGGCTGATTTCTGATGTCGATGGGCGCACCGGACAGTCACTGTGCACTGTCCGGTGCGCGCCACGTCAGCGCAACTGTTAGGGTTCGGAGCAGTTGACCGTTGGGGCGCCTTGTCGTCTTGCTGCACCGGACAGTCTGGTGCCACACCGGATAGTCCGGTGACCTTTGACTTTGCTGCTCTGACTTCTGCGCGGCACTGTTCACCACTGTACACTCTGCGTAGTCGACCATTGGCGTGCAGGGAGCCGTTGCTCTGCTGGCACACCGGACTGTCCGGTGAATTATAACGGAGGCTGCCCTGGAATTCCCGAGAGTGGCTCGTTCGGAGGGCGCCTGGCTGGCGCATCGGACAGTGTCTGGTGCACCATTTTCCAGCACACTCTAAGTCTTGCTCTATTTTTAATTGTGTCCCTAACTTGATTTCTTTCTTGGTTTGTGTTGAACCTTATGCACTTGTAATAGATGAATTCTAGATAAACTAGTTAGTCCATGTGTTTGTGTTGGTCGTCAACCACCAAAATTAATTATAGGAAATGGTTAGCCCTATTTCCCTTTCAGATAGCATCATGTGTTAAATTCACCACTTACTATAACTTTTCTGTCAAAGAAGTAATTGAGAATAGCATCAAGCCACAGACAATTGTAGTAAAAAATGACGCTCCTTCCAAAAACTGAAGCAAGAAAAAACAGAGGAGAAAAACAAAAATATCTAGATAGCAATAAACAAAAAAATATCTATTTACAGCTAGCTTCACTAGATCGATATACAACCACAATTAGCAAGGTGCTAGAACCAATTTCATGTCAAAATAGATAGTGTCACAATCACGTTTAGGTTAGTTGGAGACTCACCAGACGATATGCTGTGAGGCGGAGGGGCTCAAGACGGTATATGTTGTGAGGCACCAGGTCTCAAGAATAGAATGTTGGAAGTGCTACTGCTCTAGCTCGTGGCTACCGTGGGTCGAGGTGCATAAGGCTGACAGGACAGCGGTTGGGAACACATGCGAGCGAGGATCGCGGGCGCGATAAGGTTGGCGAATGCATCGAACGCGGGCTGACGAGGGTGGAGGGCGCGATAAGGCTGTTGGTTGAGCGCAAAATGCGTAGACAGCAAGCGGGCGAGGATGGTGGTTGCGACATGCACTGACGGACACAGTTGGAGCAGACGCGGCAAGAACGGAGCATAGCGTGGATTTCGGGAGACCACGGTTGGAGCTCCCGCGAGCGAGGATGGCGGCCATGGTTGGAACGCCCGCGGTTATGGGTGAGTTCATGGCGAGTGGAGGGGTTGCGAGACTTTCGGGGCGCTAGGGCCAGTTGCAAGCTCCGCGGTAATGGAGGTGTGGTGAAGGCGGCGTTGGGAGGGAGGTCGCGGGGAGGTGACGGGCAGAGCAGGGAAGTGGGGAGGGAGGTTGCGAGGAGATTTGGACGAGCGGAGGCGTGGTGGAGGCGGCGTGGGGAGGGAGGGCGCAGGGAGGCGGTGTGGGGATGGAGGTTGGGGACGAAGATGTATGGGCCCATAGGGAGGTGGGACAGAGAAGTATGTAGGACAGCGTGTTGATTCGTAGAATTTTAGAGAGATATTTGTAAAAAATAATGCAGGACGATGTTAAAGCTGGTGTTTTAATATAGTAGAAAAGAGATAAAGATATAGATTACACTATAATTCACTTCAATACATATGAATTGAAGTGAATAACAAGACCTTACTAGTCCCATATAGAGAGGTTGGGCGGCTGTTGGACTGGGGGGTGTTTGGAATTACTCTATCTCCAGAGCTGCAAAGCAGTCCACCAGATCGGTCCGCCGACGCCAGTGAGACGGGGGCCCAGCTCAACACGCGGGAGAAGGAAAACCGTGCGCTTTCCAGCCCACAGCCCACTAAATCCCTGGTCAGCCCAGGCGGACGCCACCTAGCGGCCAGACGCGCGCCACTTCGTCACGGCCCAAAGACCAGCCGCCGCCGGCAGAACCCCACGCCGCTCAATCCAGCCTCCGCCTCGCCGCCGCCGCCGCCTGTGCTGCTCCGGGCGCGCCGCGTCCATCAGCCATGCTCGCCCTCGCCCGCGCGCTCCGGAGCCTTGGCCAGGCGGGGGCCAGGCGGGAGGGCCCCCTCCTCGCCTGGCTCTCTTCCTTGAGGTCGGCCGCCTTCTCCTCCTCATCCGCGCCGCCGGAGTACGACATGCCGTCGGTGACATGGGGCGTAATACAGGGGCGCAAGGAGCGTCTCGTCTCGCGCGTGTTGGCGCTCGACTTCCTCCGCTCCGCGGGCGTCTCCGACCCCGCCGGGGAGCTCGAGGCGGTCGAGCTCCCCTCGTCCCTCGAGGTGCTCCAGGAGCGCCTCGACTTCCTCCTCCGCCTCGGCCTCTCCACCGACGACCTCTCCAACTACCCGCTATTACTGGCCTGCTCCCTCAGGAAGAACGTCATCCCCGTCCTCTCCTACCTCGAGAAGCTCGGCGTCACGCGCGCCCGCCTGGCCGCCTTTGTCCGCGCCTACCCGGCCTGCCTCCACGCCTCTGTCGCCGTCGACCTCGCTCCCATGGTCAAGGCGCTCCGTGGCCTGGACGTCGACCGCCAGGACCTCCCCCGCGTCCTCGAGCGGTACCCCGACGTCCTGGGACTCAAGCCCGACGGCACAATCAGCACCTCCGTCGCCTACCTTGTCGGCATCGTCGGCGTGGCGCCACGAGACATCGGTCCCATGGTAACGCACTTCCCTTTCTTCCTTGGCATGAGGGTTGGCACTACCATCAAGCCGTTCTGCGACTACATCACCTCCCTCGGGCTGCCCATGCGGATCCTGGCGAGGATCCTAGAGAAGCGACCTTACATTCTCGGCTATGATCTTGAGGAAACGGTCAAACCAAACGTGGAGGCATTGCTCAGCTTTGGCATTCAGAAGGAGGCCCTGCCGTTGGTGATTGCACAGTACCCATCTATACTCGGGCTGCCACTGAAAGCGAAGCTAGCGGCACAACAGTACTTCTTCACCTTGAAGCTCCAGATCGACCCAGATGGGTTCGCACGTGTGATTGAGAAGTTGCCACAGCTTGTAAGCTTAAATCAGAATGTGATCTTGAAGCCTGTGGAGTTCCTCCGTGGACGAGGGATCTCCAATGAGGATGTTGCTCGGATGGTGGTCCGCTGTCCTCAGATTCTACTGCTGCGGATCGAGCTCATGAAGAACAGTTTGTACTTCTTCAAGAGTGAGATGAAGAGACCAATGAGTGAATTGTTAGAATACCCAGAATATTTTACTTACAGCTTGGAGTCAAGAATCAAGCCTAGGTATATGAGAGTTACAAGTCGGGGGATTAAGTGTAGCTTGGATTGGTTCTTGAACTGCAGTGATATGAGGTTTGAGGACAGGATGCAAGGGGATTTTATAGAAGGGGATGCACCAGGTCCTTCGTTTACGATGGGTGGGAAGCTTCAGATGCCAGGCAGCCAGCTAGTGTCAGATGATGACGAGGATACTGATGATGAGGTGCTATATAGGAGGACGGTCATGATCTAGTGAGTGTAATTTGTTTCTTGTTGGTTTTCTTCGAATTAGGCCTTAGCCACAGTAGTTTTTGTGATGATTCATGGAATTACAAAATTTGCACATTTTTTATTACAGATTTGGTGGAAGATAATCCCAATGGTCTTTCATGACATGTTTCCCTGCAGTATCATATAAACAAGTAAGTACTGGTTTAGTAATTTGCTTTTTTTCTTGAACATGTCAAAGGATATCTATTCTAGTTCTGAACTTCTGATAGTTAGGGCTTGTTTGTTTTAGTTCTGGATTCTTAAAAGCTAATTATAGGTTGTAGGGTATAAAGGGTCGGACCCTTAAAAGCTGTAAGCCGAATGATGTAGCTTGTGGATTGTGGTGTAGAAAGGAGTTTGATTGAACCCATTTGTTTTAGCTTTAGCGTTTGAAACCAGAATCCACAAACCAAAGCTAAAACAATCAGGCCCTTACAGCAGGAGAAATTTACAGGCAAACTATAAGGTAGAGTGGCTCCATAGTAGAGAATTATATTATTAAGGGGCAATAAGCTGTCGTTAGAAATGTATAGAATAACAATGTTTGCAACCCTGTTATTTCGAAATGGTGCACTGACATGAAAGTTTACTACACATTTCATTAGGCATGTGAGAGCAGAGAAGATGTCGAAACTAAGTGTATAATGTCAACACCCTTGTGGCAGTTTTTGTACTGTTCAACAGGATATAGTCTGGGGTTTTAATCATAAATTAAATAACTGTACAGGATTTTGAAGTTGATTCTAATTGGTTGCCTAGTTTTTCAAGGTTTAAAGTTTATACTATTACTATCAGCCAATTGTATAGTAGTTTGTTTTCATTTAAAGTATAAATACGTTGACTATGTAGGTATCCTCACATGCTAGGTGATAAGACACCAGAATATGATTGATGAGTGTTCTCTTGGCACCAGCCGCAGTAGTTTGAGTGCTGCCCTAGCAAAAACTCGGAGGCATTGATAACGACTCTGATGGTACTCGGGCACGACCTTTGATCATGTGCCCCAAAGATGGAAGTGGGAGGTCCATTGACAACCTAAGCAGGGAAGAGTTTGTAGTAAAACGGATATGACGTGCTGCCAAAAATCTCCTTCCAGCTAAACAGTCGATTCTTTCATTGATTAATTAATGCTACTCTAAGGCAGGTCAGGGGGTGATCATACAATAGGATCAGATATTTGTAGCATGTGACTATCTACTATTTGTAACTGAAATGTCCCACCTACTTTTTCCCTATTGAAATAGAACCTCATGTACAGCTCGAGTGTGTTCCATGAAACCATCTTGACGTAGCCAATTAATTAATATGATCATGATTTTCTTGAAAATTTGATGTTAAATGCGCTGTGGTCATTTCTGAGCTTCTTACTGTTCGAAGCATCGTGGCATCTTTTGATCTGAGTGCAGTAATACAATTTGGTTCATCATATCTTGATTTCAAGTCGGAAACAAATATTGATTGATGATCTACTGTAATTTGGTGGACAGTTGCTCTCCTTTCTGGTGTGTCGTCCACTCTTCCTAGTCTTAGTACATCCGTACATGTGGTGGAACTGAACTTCTAAATTGTGTTTTTCGTTCGACTGTAACAAATGTTCAAGTGGATGCAGATATTGCACAGCTATAGGGATGAAAACAGTCGAAAACGATCGAAAAAACAACTAAATTGTTTTTGTTTTCATATTTTTTGGCCGGGACGAAAACAAAAACGAAAACCAACGGTCGAAATACGGGATCGAAATTGTCGGTTATTCGAAAACGATCGAAAACGATAAACTAGTCGGAAAGATAACTATTTTGTAGTTTTAACAAAAACATAATAAGGTGATGTATTATTTAATTTTTAAGATTTAGAAATACACAAACAACTCTTTTTCATCATTCATATTAGTTAGAGTAATTATAACATTTGCTTTTCGTTTATTCATCTTGAACACAACAAAATTCTATAACTTAAATAAATTATATGTTAGATCTATCTCATATTATATAAAACGGTACAAAACGGTATTAGCATGACTCGAAAACGAAAAATACGAAAACGATCGAAAAACTAGCTAAATCGTTTTCGTACCGTTTCTAATCGGTTCCCGAACAATTCGAAAACGATCGGGAAAAAACAGTATTCGAAACGGGACGGTACGGGAATTTCCCGTCCCGTTTTCATCCCTACACAGCTATGGCTGGAGATACTACATACTCCCTCTGTCCCAAATTAAAATCAGTTTTAGTTAATTAATAGGTTCATACAATATTTGATGGATGTGTTTTATATGGTTCATATAATATTTGATGGATGTGTTTTATATATTTCTAGGTTTATCTTCATCTATTTGAATATAAACATAAAAATCATAGCTAAAATAACTACTGTTTTGTAACGATTTTTAGGACGGAGGTAGTACAGAGTAAATGTCATAGTTCATTCTACCTCTCAAATAGCATAAAATATCTAATTGGATTATACATCTTAGCAGCATTAAATATCTAATTTGCATCATAATAACCTTCTATAGTAACGCTCTAGTATCCTTTGGTATTTAGTACAGTACTATAGTAAATGTCATAGCTCATTCCACCTCTCAAATAGCACATTACTCTCTCGAGTGCACGATGATGATCATCTCTAGGATTTGACACAAACCAAAACCAATTTAGCTTGCTCACAACAAATGAGATATCAGCCTTATAGCACTAGCTAAATAGAACCAATTATTTGGGAGTACGATAGACTCCAAACTAGAGATGGCAATGGGTAAATACCCACCGGTATTACTACCCCATACCCATACCCACGACACAAAAATAACTCCATCGGGTCACCCATATACACTTGTGGGTATGGATTTACCCCCATACACATACCCATGTGGGTATGGGTCACCCATCGGGTCACCCATACCCACAAAAATTAAACATCTATCAAAATATTATATTATATAAATGTCAAGTATATCCATATAAATACCATTACAAAATTTCTAGCATCATTTAACCATCCATTCAACACACCAAAAATAATTAGATAAAGTAGTAACACTAGGATAGTACTACATAGCACATTACATGTTCCATTACATAGTCATTAAATTGTCGTTAAGCCTTCTATGACATTATAGCCTAAAAGGTTATTAAATAGTAAAACAATGGATGACTAAAGTCAAAGTTCATGTTTGGGCTAAGTTTATATTGGGTATTTTATACCCACGGGTTAACGGGTATGGGTGAAGGCGGAACGTTCTAATACCTGTTTACCCATTGGGTGAAGATTTTTGCCCAATAACAGACCCATGGGTAGAATATTTAGCCCACATACATACCCTAATGGAGTAAATACCCATCAGGTATCGGGTCACGGGTACCCATTGCCATCTCTACTCCAAACACATGAGGTTACTAACTGTCGGGGGCGATAATTAGGTATACCCGAATTATTCCCCTGAAGAGCGCACTTAGAGAAGTAGGGACGAAACCCTCAAGGGGAAACATTCGAGGTACCTCTTAAGCCGAGGCTTCTCCCTGAGGGTCTTCCACCTCGGGCAGAACTCCGCCTCGCCCGAGGTCGCCACCGCTCCGTCTGTCTCGCCCGAGCTGATCCACGGCAGGCAAGACAAAAGCGCCCGAAAATAGGAAGGGAACACTCGCATTTAATACCTACCCCATGTCGCGGTAGCAGGTGCACAGTGGCTAACAAGACAACAATCACATCCGAGCGCAACAGCATGATTATGTCTCCGCTATAGTGCGTGCATGCTGTCTGCTATCCTCCGATGGGACGTCTAATACGACAGGCGAAACAGACCGGCTCTCGGGCGCAAATCTCCGCCTCGCCCGATGTCGAATCCAACCCACGGGCGCAATCTCCGCCTCACCCGTCGCCAAGTCCAGCCCTCGGGCGATTTCTCCACCTTGCCCGACGCTGAGGTCGGTCTCGGATGAATTCTCCGCCTCGCCCGAGCTCGGCCTCGGCCATCTACTCCGCCGCAAATCCCGGGCGGCCACTTCATCGGTTGTGGCACACGTCAAGGTGTTGGCTCGTCCAACACCTCGGGAAGACTTCCACCTCGCGCGAGCAAGGCTCTAGCCTCAATAAACGCAGCAAGGAATCACGACATCATCCCACGCAAGGACGCTGACGCACCCCATAAGCAGGCCTTTAGCCCATACCCCGGCGCTGTTACAACAACTACGGTATGGGCAGCCTCTCCCCTGGGGGCTCGGGCATACAGACAACACCTCGGCTTCTGTCTCGGCTCTCAGCAAGAAAGCAACAGACACAAGTCAACAATACAGTGCACCATCACGTCGGCTTGCTGGGCGCCAAGACATCTCTCCTTTGAATACGACACCAGGCTTCACTGCGGACATCCCCTTCGTGTATAAATAGGGCAGTAGAGTCCCTCCAGGGGGACGGACAAGCAGGACAAACAGACGAACACTCAGTTCTCCACTCCGCCTTCGATATTGGCACTTACCTCAATCAGTTATAGAGACTTGGGGACTTCCTCTCTCCCGCCGTGCTTGTAATCCCTAGTGCAGGCACTTCGGTGCGAGTAATATATGTCTCATCCTCCCTCTACTGAAAGTAGGGCTTTGCATTGTCCGAATTAGGATAAATTGCTTGTGTCAACTCGCACACCATCTAGACTCTGGTCACGCGGCATTATTTACTAGTTGGTTAGGACCCGTAGTCAAAACACAGACACTAACAGTGTGTGTTGTTAAAATTGATATAGCTAGATCATATTGAAAGGGAATTAGGCTTACACCTAGTTCCTAAATGATTTTGGTGGTTGAATTGCCCAACACAAATAATTGGACTAACTAGTTTGCTCTAGTGTATAAGTTATACAGGTGCCAAAGGTTCACACTTAGCCAATAAAAAGACCAAGAATTGGGTTCATCAAAGAGAGCAAAGGGATAACCGAAGTGTGCCTGGTCTGGCGCACCGGACTGTCCGGTGTGCCACTGGACAGTGTCCGGTGCACCAGGGGAGTTCACGCTGAACTCTTCACCTTCGGGAAAATCCAGAGGCGCTCCGCTATAATTCACCGGATTGTCCGGTGTACACCGGACAGTGTCCGGTGCCCCAGGGAAGAGCGACTCTGGAACTCGCCAGCTTCGGGAAATCGCTCCGCTATAATTCACCGGACATGTCCGGTGTGCACCGGACTATCCAGTGAGCCAGCGGAGCAACGGCTACTTCGCGCCACCGGTCACCTGCAGAAGCATTAAATGCGTGCCAGAGCGCGCAGAAGTCAGGCACGCGCGAAGTGGCGCACCGGACACTCTACAGTGCATGTCCGGTGTGCCAACGGACATCCAGGCGGGCCCAGCAGTCAGAGCTCCAACGGTCGGAACCCAACGGCCTGGTGACGTGGCTGGCGCACCGGACACTGTCCGGTGTGCACCGGACTGTCCGGTGCACCATGCGACAGACAGCCCCACCAAACGGCTAGTTTGGTGGTTGGGGTTATAAATACCCCCAACCACCCCACATTCAAGTCATCCAAGTTTTCCTACTTCAACCACTTACAAGGGCTCTAGCATTCAATTCTAGACACACCCAAGTGATCAAATCCTCTCCAAATTCCACACAACGCCTTAGTGACTAGTGAGAGAGATTTGCTTGTGTTCTTTCGAGCTCTTGCGCTTGGATTGCTTTCTTCTTTGATTCTTTCTTGCGATCAACTCAATTGTAACCAAGGCAAGAGGCACCAATTGTGTGGTGGCCCTTGCGGGGAAGTTTTGTTCCCGTTTGATTGAGAAGAAGAAGCTCACTCGGTCTGAGGGACCGTTTGAGAGAGGGAAAGGGTTGAAAGAGACCCGGTCTTTGTGACCACCTCAACGGGGAGCAGATTTGCGAGAACCAAACCTCGGTAAAACAAATCCGCGTGTCACACTCTTTATTTGCTTGCAATTTGTTTTGCACCCTCTCTCGTGGACTTGATTATATTTCTAACGCTAACCCGGCTTGTAGTTGTGATTAACTTTTTAAATTTCAGTTTCGCCCTATTCACCCCCCCCCCTCTAGGCGACTTTCAATTGGTATCAAAGCCCGGTGCTTCATTAGAGCCTAACCGCTCGAAGTGATGTCGGGAGATCACGCCAAGAAGGAGATGGAGACCGACGACAAGTCCGCTACAAGCCACGGGAAGGCTTCATCGGAAGAGTCCCGCAACAAAAAGAAAGGGAAGGAGAAGAAAGCCTCCTCCCACAAGTCGCATCGGAGTGGGGACAAGAAAAAGAAGATGAGGAAGGTGGTCTACTACGAGACCGACACCTCATCGCCATCTACCTCCGGCTCCGGCGCGCCCTCCATAACTTCTAAGCGCCATGAGCGCAAAAAGTTTAGTAAGATCCCCTTACACTATCCTCGTACTTCTAGACATACTCCATTACTTTCCGTTCCATTAGGCAAACCGCCAACCTTTGACGGTGAAGATTATGCTAGGTGGAGTGATTTAATGAAATTTCATCTAACCTAACTCCACAAAAGTATATGGAATGTTGTTGAGTTTGGAGCACAGGTATGTGAATCATCTAGGCCCCTTTGGTAATGTTTTGGTAATTAATGACAACTACTTGTGGACTAACGATTCTTGGAGAAATAAGAATGCAGGGTTGGACCACATAGAACAGGAAATGTTGAAGAGTCATACGCATTTGTTGTGGATCAGATGAAGGCAAAGGTATAATATAGGTTTTACTTTTGCCGGTCTTGAGGAGTTTAGAGAAGATACCTGACCGGATTAGTAGGCTAGATAGCCGTACTATTAAGAGGGGTCAATGACTTAGATCTGTGTAAAACTTAGTGCCTCATAGAGCATCAAGTAGTTGCATTTGCATAAGGACTAACAGCGCTTCTCATCTCGTGAGTTAAAAGTTCATTCAAAAGCATGTTTGAGATTTGAGAAGTCTTGGTCGCGCGGACTATCCGGCCCTTGGGGGCGGACCGTCCGCGATCCTCCAGAGGGTCCAAGGTTTGACCATTTGTGTTGACTCTGTGTTCTTTTGCACTGCGGACCGTCCGGGCCTTAGGGCCGGACCGTCCGCAGTCCTGACCAGAGGAAGGTGGCTTCGGGTCAGTCCCTGAATTATAGGCGGACGGTCCGCCGGTGAGGCGCGGACGGTCCGCATGTGTCTAACTCGTTTTTGGACAGGGACTGTGTGTTTTTATAGATTTGTACTACGGACGGTCCGGGGGACCAGTCCGGACAGTACTGTCTCAGGTCGCGGACGGTCCGGGATTTATAGCCGGACGGTCCGCATGTGTTAACTCCGTTTGATCCGAAGCTCGGGTGTTTGAAATTGCCAGGTCGCGGACGGTCCGGCCTTGAAGGGCGGACTGTCCGGACCCACCTTTTGAGTCTGCTCTGACATGTTTCAACGGTCATTATAGCCGTTATGGTGTACGGCGGACCGTCCGGCCCTAGGGCGCGGACAGTCCGTGTGTGCGCAGAACTGCCCCCTTTTGCACATAACGGTTGGTTTTAGATGGGGGACTATAAATAGAAGGGTAGCTCGTGTGTGAGACCTCTCTTGGCCATTCCTTGCACACATTGAGCTCATTTGTGATCCTCCAACTCACTCTCTCACACTCTTTGCTTGAGATTGCATTCTAGTGAGAGATTGAGGGTTCCTAGTGCATTTGCATCATTTGGTGATTCTTGAGGCACTAGGTGGTACACCGAGCAAGCGTTGTTGGCTTGTTACTCTTGGAGGTTGCCGCCTCCTAGACGGCTCGGGTGATTGTCTCCGTCGAGCTCTCCAAGAAGATTGTGGAGAAGCCGCGGTGTTGATTGTGAGGGGTTCGCGCCTACCTCGCCGGAGCGGCAAAGGTGACATTAGTGGAATCGAGGTATTGAGTGATTTCTTGTCCACTTGGCTCAAAGATCAAGTCGTGTCTTGATAGAGGAGCAAGTGAGAGCTTGAAGTCCACCTCAACGTGGATTAGGGGTGATCGGCAAATCACCGATACCACGGGATAAATTTCGGTGTCTATTCCTTCTAGCATTACTTATTGCCTTGCAATTGATTAGTGTTTTGCTTATTGTTCTTCAAGTATTCAATCTCCGTAGTTGTCTTTCATACATTGTTTACTTATTGACACTAGTAAATTTATTCCTCTTGTTGTATTGATTAAATTTACTTAGTATTGTTGTTTTTAGTCAAAACCGTCTATTCACCCCCCCTCTAGCCGGTGTCCTAGATCCTACAAGTGGTATCGGAGCCGAGGACTCCATTGTTTGTGGATCTAATCATCCCGGAGTGGGACAAAATGGCTAGTAACAACAATGTGCACATTGGGAAGCCACCGCACTTTGATGGAAACAATTATGATTATTGGAAAATAAGAATGTCAATGCATCTTAGAGCAATGGGTGGAAAAATTTGGCCAATTGTTAGAGATGGATTTGTTGTATTGAAGGAAGATGAACCATCCGTTAGTGATAATGAGAATATCCTCACAAATGATCAAGCCATGTGTTGGGGACTTGTTCTCAAGCACTTCAAGAGTTAGGAACAAGGCAACATAGAAAATGTTAATCGTTAATGTCCTTCGTCCTCCGAAGCATTATCTCCCTTAGGATGTAATGACTTGCGGACGAAGGTTATGAAGGACATACCTTCATAAACTCATCAGACAATGACGAAGGTGATAAAATATAAATAATATAAAAGAAAACATGAACAATCATTTATTATTGAGCATAAATAAAAATATTATTGAATCACAAGTGTACCTTCAATCGGAAGGAAATGACAATACAAGTATGACGCAAAAAGCGAATGCCAAGTCAGCGTGAACAGTACAGGGATACTGTTCACCTATTTATAGGCACGGGACACAGCCCTTACAAAATTACATTCATGCCCTTTACATTTGATAATAATTCTATAGTAGTCTACCGAGGTCTGAATAGCCTTTTCATCTTTAAGTCGGTTCCAATCTTTGCTGTCACGCCGAAGCTTTCCTGCTCACACCTTCGGCTCTGTATCAACCTTCGTACAGCTTGGTGATCAGCCCATCCATCTCAATCCTCCTTCGTCTAGCTTAAGCTTCGTCCTGATCGTACTTCATGTTCATAATCTAAGTCCGAAGATACCTGTTCGTACATTTCACTTGGAAAATATTGTCAAATCATGTTTTTGAGGACCTTCGGAGGACGAAGGCCCCCAACAGTAGCCCCTCGCAATATTAATTTGTTAGCGATAAATTTAGATTGCGATATGGACGAAGGCCTTAAGCCGAAGGTCCGAAAAAACACCTTCCCTTTGCTAGAATAGCAACATTCACTGACAAGCGGGTCTTTCGACTTTCACCGCACTGGGCGTATAAATAAGATCATACCCCAAACTCATTTTGGTACGCACACTTGCTATCTGCCCCCGCTTACTCAATTTTAGCTCTTGCGCGCAAAAATTTACTGAGCTTTTAGTTTTGAAGCTTCGACATTGAAAACAGTTTTTAGCATTTCCGAAGATGTCTGAAGACAAAAAGGCCGATCCCGAGATGAAGCTGAGTCTCTCTGAAGAGAAGAACCTGGGGTTCCTTATAGCTATGGCGGAGACCAATACGGAAAAAATCACCAAGGAGATCTTGGAAGGCTTGTCTGAAGATACTGGTGACAGCGACAGCTACGATGTAGAAAGTGGTGGGGAAGAGTCCGAAGACCGGCCATGGCGGCCAAGTCACGCGGTTTTCGGGAAAACCACCATTAAGCAGAGTCATATTGATAATATGAAGGGGCGGTATTTTCGAGATATATCTATTGTGAGAGCTGATGCTGGAGAAAAAACTTCTCCCACCCCCGAAGAAGATGAAGTCGTAATCTTCCGAAGCTTTCTCAAGGCTGGGCTTCGATTTTCCCTAAGCAACTTTGTTGTTGAAGTTCTGAAAACATTTCAAATCTACCTTCATCAAATTACTCCCGAAGCTATCATAAGAATGGGGATGTTTGTCTGGGCTGCGAGAAGCCAAGGTTTAGAACCAAATGCCAAAAGCTTTTGCAACATTCATGAATTGTTATATGAGACGAAGCCCTGGGGGAAAGAACAATATCACAACAACTTTGGGTGCTACAGCTTCGTTGCCCGCTCCGGGTCAAGCTGCCCTGTACCAACCTTTCGGAAGAGATGGCCCGGAGCCTGGATGACTGAATGGTTCTATGTAAAGAATGACCTGACAACGCAAGAAGATGTCAAGAGCATCATTATGCGCCCCATCTGGCAACGCTTCGGACTTCGAAGGCCGAAGGTTAAAATGGATGAAGCAGCCGAGGAATGCTAAAGAGCCTTCGGCGTAGTCTGCTCTTTTATTGGGACAAGGGACTTGATTCAAGAACATATTGCCTTCAGGGTGTGGCCACTTGCAGGAAAGTGGGAAATGCCGAAGGAGACCATCAAAGAGTCCGACGAAGGCGGACTGGTCAGACTAAAATACACATTCAAATACGGGGATAAATTTGTTGAACCTGATGACGACTGGTTGAAAAGCATTGAAACATTAAGTGACGAACTGCTTGGGGCATATTCGAAGGCCGAGAACACTGCATTATCAGCAGCCTTCGGAGGCCGAAAGAAGAAAAGACTCAACCGGGTATTTGACGCAGTCGGGTTTGTCTACCCTGACTATCACTATCCGGTGTTGGGTCGCAAAAGAAAGAATACTTCTTCTGCAGCAGAATCTACCACAAGTGCCACTAATGAGCCAGCGCCGCAAAGGAAAAAGATGAAGGTGCTCACCCACCGAGCGCGCTTTATTGAGCCGGCCACAGTGCCAGAATTCATTGGTGAAATTTCCTTGGCCTCTGAAGCTACAGAACCAGCTCCAGTGCCGAAGATAGATGAGAAATCTGAAGCACCTTTAGCAGAGAAGGCGGAAAAATCGAGAATTGAAGGACAAAAAATATTGGAAATCTTAAGTCCTTCAGCGAATGCTGAAACAGGAAAAATCCAAAAGGGCCCATTGGTGACCCCAAAAAGAAAAAGAATGGTGAACGTACTAGATGTCTTGGAAATAATTATGTCTTCAAGCACAACTCCAAAGAAGACTGTTGAACTTGCTGAAGCGTCTACTGAAACTTCGAAGCAACAAGTTGAAGCTGAAGCTAAAGCTGAAGCTGGGCCTTCAGAGCCCACCAAGGAACAATCTTTGGAAACCGAAAAAACATCAGAACCAGTTTTGGTTGAGAAGATTGACACTGCCGTCCCCGAAGCTCCTGCCAGCACATGCGATTATATCATACGACATGCTTCGGGGAAAAAATTATCTGAAGAAGAGACTCATGAAGCTAATCACTATGCCAAAGAGTTAAAATATCCAAAGGGAGCAGTGGTGTTCAATGGGACAAATGAGGATGACTTTCTATACTGCCTCCCTGATAACAAAGAATTATCTGTTTGCCGAGAGATGGCTAGAAGTATGGGGTTCCCGAAGCTCGAACCTGGATTATGTGCTATGACGAAGGAGGATCTCGCGGACAGTCTTGCGTATAACAGCCTAAAGGTATGGGAATTAGTCGTTTTGAAAAAATTTTACAATACGTAATTCATTCTTTTATTCTTATTCCAAGTCTTTACATATAGGGCTTAATCCTAAGCAACGCATTAAGAGCACAAAAGAGTGCCGAAGATGAGAGCTATGAAATTGCGTTCAACAACCTTCGGTCAGAAGTTATTAAACTGAGAAACGAAGCTCTGGAAAAGGATAAAATTTTGCTTACATTGGTAGACAAGGTAAAAAAGGACGAAGCTGCCTCAAAGATCCAGGCCGAAGCCCAAAAACGTGAGATTAAAGATCTTCAGAAACAGCTAGCTAGAGCTAGAGAGGAACGTGCGCTTGAAGAAACAAAACGAGAGCTTAGTGATCATTTGGTTAATCATTTAGAGTTAAGTACTCAGGAGCTTCGTGCATCCCAGAGGAAATGCTATGTTAAATCTATAGAATGCGTCAAAAAGATAAAATCCAGCTTCGCCAGCGTTGGCGCATTTTCTAGTGAAGAAAGCTTCTCCAGAGGCAATCCCGAAGGTCCATTGGAATGGATTAGTCATGAAGCAGAAGCTTTCGAGGAAATCCTGAGCAGCCGCGGTGATATCTGCGCATTTTCGGGCGCCAGAGGAATTGCTACTGTTCTAGAGAAGAAAGGTTGTGATCATATTAAGCTGCTTGCGCAATCCGAAGCCACTTTATCCGCTGAAGATATTAAAGACCCCTCGACCGAAGCTAGCCAAGTTGGTGGAAAATTTTTCACCGACATCTAGGATAATGGTGGCCGAGAAATGGCAGGAGAAATTATTCAAAGAAGTGAAAAAGGCATTCACGATGCTAGAGAAGTGGCTAAGGCTGCTGAAAAGAGCGCAGAGCCCGAAGGTCAATTAGGTATTAATTAATAGTTTGTATCGTGTTGTAATTTTTATTTCAAACTTTGTTCGTGGTTTGTAATAGTAATGCAAAAATATTCTCTTCCCTCAGAACCTGCTGGATCGTTTGTTGACCTTCACACAAAAGGGGATGACGAAATTAAACAAATGGCCGAAACTATCGTGGATAAAGTTGTTGAACAGCTTCTAAATGAGGCTGCCGAAGTAGTATTAAGAGAAGACTAAGTGTTATTAGGAAAAACAGTTGAAGTGTGATTTATGTAATATTTGGTACATTTGAATGTAATATACAAGTCTCTGTTCATTATTCAATTCTTTACGATGCATGAAACTTTACATACGTACCGCTTTTGAGCCTTCGGCGAAAAAACACCTTCCCTTCTTTTCATGCTTCGTGAAGAAAAATTTTTATGTATCACAACAATGTCCATAGTGCTCAGATGAAGAATATCCAAGCTTCGTGAAAACATTCTCCGAAGCTATACTCCGAAGATGAAGATTGTGTCTCCTTGTGACTTAACACGATTTTCACTCTTTCAAAGCATACTTCCGAAGATCAATATTGTGTCCCCTTCTTGTGCCATATGCAACATGATGTATGATGCTTATGCTATGCAAAATGATGTGATGATGTTATGTTACGTAGATGACATTTGTTCCGAAAGATACACACATATCCCCACACAATATTTTTGTATCAGCGCTGATTCTTCGCTGTAAGCTCTGCATTCCCTTAGGAACGTCTTTGGAGCTTCTTCGCCTTTTACTTAGGCGGTATAAGCTCTGCATTCCCTTAGGAACGTCTTTGGAGCTTCTTCGCCTTTTACTTAGGCGGTATCAGCGTTGACTTTTCGCTGTGTGCTCTGCATTCCCTTAGGAACGTCTTTGGAGCAAAAAACTTACACTGCGCTCCCTTTGGAACGGCTTTTTGTAACTTCAGCAACTTACTCTGCGTTCCTTAGAACGACTTTTTGTTACTTCGAAGGATTTTTAATAATTCGAAGGTCCTCCGCAAACTTTCAAGCTTCAGCAACTTAAGCCTTCGGAGAAAGTAGATTTCCCTTATGACCAACCACAAGACCATTACATGAAAATCGAAATGTTCTTTATTATACAGAAAATAGAACTAAATGGAAAAGACTGCTATCAAAGTAGGATACTTGTCAATAAATGTGCTTTGACTCCGGCACGGTGCTGTTGACTGTACGAGCTTCGGACTGCTCTCTGAAGTCCCTTTGGTGTGGAGCATATTGGCTCCCTTCTGGCTGTTGGCCTTGTTGCAGCGGTGGTGGAGGTGGAGGTTGTTGCCAGGAAGCTTGAGGTTGACTTGCCGAAGCAACAGAAATTGCAGGGTGGTTACCTACGTATTCTGGGATGTAAGGCACATGGCACGAAGCAGTATGCATGACCTGCTTCGGCTGAGCTTGTTGTGCTGCAGCTTCGGCTATCTCCTTTTGCTTTTGGATGGTAACATGGCACATCCTGGTGGTATGGCCCTTGTTTTCACCGCAAAACAAGCAAAATATTCTCCTTGGTTGATCTCCAAATCTTCCGCCAAAGCCCCTGGCGCCTCTTCCTCTTGGAGCTGGTGGCCGGAAGAAGCTTTGTTGTTGCCCCGAAGCCTGTGAGGAGGGCTGCGGCCTGTGCTGCTGATTCCCCTTATCATCACTTTGAGTAGAGTTATGGATGGACCTGACATGCCTCGGATAGAATCTTCCTCCGAAGCCCCTGGTAAACTCAGAAAATCTGAAAGCCTCCTCCCTTCTTTGGCGAAAATCATTGTCGGCACGAATGTACTCGTCCATCTTTTGGAGCAGCTTCTCCAGAGTCTGAGGGGGCTTCCTAGCAAAATATTGAGCTGCAGGTCCAGGACGAAGCCCCTTGATCATGGCCTCGATGACAATTTCATTGGGCACCGTTGGTGCCTGTGCCCTCAGACGCAAGAACCTTCGGACATATGCCTGAAGGTATTCTTCGTGGTCCTGAGTGCACTGGAACAGAGCCTGAGCAGTGACCGGCTTCGTCTGAAATCCTTGAAAGCTGGTTAACAACAAATCCTTCAGCTTCTGCCATGAAGTGATCGTTCCTGGGCGAAGGGAGAAATACCAGGTTTGAGCAACACTTCTGACAGCCATAACGAAAGATTTGGCCATGACTGAAGCATTGCCACCATACGAAGACATTGTTGCTTCGTAGCTCATCAAAAACTGCTTCGGGTCTGAGTGGCCATCGAATACAGGGAGCTGAGGCGGCTTGTAGGACGGGGGCCAAGGTGTAGCCTGCAGCTCAGCGGACAGAGGAGAAGCATCATCAAAAACAAAATTCCCATGATGGAAATTGTCATACCAATCATCTTCGTTGGGAAAACCCTCCTGATGAAGGTCTTGATGCTGAGGCCTTCTGTGTTGCTCGTCCTGAGCAAGATGACGGACTTCTTCAGAGGCTTCGTCTATCTGCCTCTGCAGTTCAGCTACCCTGGCCATCTTTTCCTTCTTGCGTTGAACCTGCTGCTGAAGGATTTCCAGATTTTGAATCTCCTGATCTAGATCATCCTCCGGAGGTGTTGGACTGGTAGCCTTCCTCTTCTGGCTTCGTGCCTCTCTAAGAGAAAGGACGTCTTGATTGGGGTCCAGCGGCTGCAGCGTGCCAGCCCCTGGTGCTGAAGCCTTCTTCGGCGGCATGACGAAGGTGATGCTTGCCGAAGATGTTGAAAAGCTCAAGAAATGGAAGTGAGTTCACCGGAGGTGGGCGCCAATGTTGGGGACTTGTTCTCAAGCACTTCAAGAGTTAGGACCAAGGCAACATAGAAAATGTTAATCGTTAATGTCCTTCGTCCTCCGAAGCATTATCTCCCTTAGGATGTAATGACTTGCGGACGAAGGTTATGAAGGACATACCTTCATAAACTCATCAGACAATGACGAAGGTGATAAAATATAAATAATATAAAAGAAAACATGAACAATCATTTATTATTGAGCATAAATAAAAATATTATTGAATCACAAGTGTACCTTCAATCGGAAGGAAATGACAATACAAATATGACGCAAAAAGTGAATGCCAAGTCAGCGTGAACAGTACAGGGATACTGTTCACCTATTTATAGGCACGGGACACAGCCCTTACAAAATTACATTCATGCCCTTTACATTTGATAATAATTCTATAGTAGTCTACCGAGGTCTGAATAGCCTTTTCATCTTTAAGTCGGTTCCACTCTTTGCTGTCACGCCGAAGCTTTCCTGCTCACACCTTCGGCTCTGTATCAACCTTCGTACAGCTTGGTGATCAGCCCATCCATCTCAATCCTCCTTCGTCTAGCTTAAGCTTCGTCCTGATCGTACTTCATGTTCATAATCTAAGTCCGAAGATACCTGTTCGTACATTTCACTTGGAAAATATTGTCAAATCATGTTTTTGAGGACCTTCGGAGGACGAAGGCCCCCAACACCATGAATGTCTTTTATGATGCTCTTGATATAAATGAGTTCAATCGTATCAAGAATCTCACAACCGCTCATGAGATTTGGGTAAAACTAATGGAAATTCATGAAGGAACTACAATTGTGAAGAGTGCCAAACTATATGTGTGCAAAGGGAAGTTTGAGCAATTTATTATGAAAGAAGATGAGAGTGTATCCGATATGTTCAATCGATTGAATGAGATTGTAAATGAACTCAAAGGACTTGGTTTTAATGTACCGGATGTGGATTTCACACACAAGTTCCTTAGATCACTTCCGGAGAAATATGAGACTATTGTGACAATGCTAGTAAGGAGTGATCTATCTACAACCTCTCCAACCGAAGTATTGGGAGAAATTCTCACTCAAGATATATTTAAGAAGTCACAAGCCGATGCTTTAAGTTTGGCAAAGAAGGTGAAAAATGAATCTATTGCTCTCAAAGCCAAGGCCTCAAAGGCAATTGAAAAGGAAGATAGCAATGATGAAGAAAATGAAAGTGAGAGTGATGGTGACATGGCTTTATTTGTAAGGAAATTCAATAAATTCATGAAGATGAAAAGAGGTCAACCTAGAAGAGGTCAAACATCTAGAAGAAATGCTTTCAATGATAGAAAATGTTTTGAGTGTGGGGAACCCGGTCACATTGCCTTGAATTGTCCAAGCAAGAAGAAGAAGGGCAAAGATGAAAGTGACAAGAAGAAAAAGAAATACTATAACAAGAAGAAAGATGGCAAAGCCTACTTAGTTGAATGGGACTCGGATGATAGCTCGGATGATGATGATGATGACACCTCATCCAAGCTTAATGCTGGAATTGCCATCAAGGAAGCTCCCTCACTCTTCTCATCCCCCCATTGCCTCATGGCAAAGGGAGATGCTAAGGTAAAAATCATCACCGATTTAAATGATATAAATGATGATGATGATATCGATGATGTTGATGATGATGGCTATTCATATGATGATCTTGTTAGAATGTTAGGTGAGGCCGATGACTACATGCACAAAGAAAAAGAAAAATTTAAGGCCTTGAAGGAATTGTATAAAAACCTCCAAGTGTCTTTTGAGGAGCTCAAGACCTCTCACAATGACCTCAAAGAAAATTGTGAGAAGTTTGCGGATGCTCAAAAATCATCTATTGTGCATGAAGTTGAGGTGGTCACTAAGGATGTTGGAGTCACTTGTGACTTACTTGATAGTCTTACAAGTGAACCACTACCTACTAACTCTATTTGTGATAAATGCAAAATTTCTCTCAATAATAATATTGCTCTTGATGAATCAAAAATTATTGTTGAGAATGGAGTGTTAGTGGATAGAATAAATACTCTAACTCATGACCTAGAAAAGGCATATGGTGGTAAGAAGAAATTGGATTTCATATTGGGAAGTCAACGATGCTCTCTTAACCGTGAAGGTCTTGGATATGTTCCCAAGAAAGGAAAGAATGCTTTTGTAAAGCAAAAGACATTGTTTGTGAAAGAATGTGACAAAGTGTGTCACAAATGTCACAAAAAGGGACATGTTAAGAAAAATTGTCCCAAGTTCAAACATGTATCCTCCACTTGTTTTGAGCATTGTTATGTTCTTTCTCATAATGCAAAAGGTGTTCATGCTAAATTTGTTGGTACTTCAATTTTTGGAAACAAAAAGAAAGCTATTTGGGTGCCAAAGACCCTGGTCACTAACATCCAAGGACCCAAGCAAGTTTGGGTACCTAAAAGAGATTGATTTCCTTTTGTAGGTAAACTACAAGGCGGGAGGGAATCATTGGGTGTTGGATAGTGGATGTACTCAACACATGACCGGGGATATGAAGATGTTTACCCAAATGAGTGAGGAAGATTGCTCAAATTATGATAGTATCACATTTGGAGATAATCGTAAAGGAAAGGTTAAAGGTTTGGGTAAAATTGCTATCTCAAATGATCATTCTATATCAAATGTGCTATTGGTTGAGTCTTTGAATTTTAATTTACTTTCCGTAGCTCAATTATGTGATTTAGGATTTTGTTGCAATTTCACAGTTGAAGATGTTGTTATCTCTAGTGTTGATGGTAGCAATCTTAAATTTAAAGGTTTTAGACATGAAAATCTTTATCTTGTTGATTTCTCATCTAATGAGGCAAAGCTCACAACTTGCTTATTTTCAAAAGCTTCACTAGGTTGGTTATGGCATAGAAGACTTGGTCATGTTGGGATGAAGCAACTCAATCGGCTAACCAAGCATGACTTAGTTCGAGGCTTAAAAGATGTGAAGTTTGAAAAGAACAAATTGTGTAGCTCTTGTCAAGCCGGTAAGCAAGTGGCAAACACTCATCCAAATAAAAGTCAAATGTCCACTCATCGACCTTTGGAATTACTTCACATGGATTTATTTGGGCCCACATCTTTTGTAAGTATTGGTGGTAATTCTTATTGTCTTGTGATTGTGGATGACTATTCAAGATTTACTTGGGTTTATTTTCTACGAGACAAATCCAATGTGTTTGAAACATTCAAGTCATTTGCTATATTGGCTCAAAATCAATTTGACTTTGACATCAAAAAGGTTAGAAGTGATAATGGGTCGGAATTCAAAAATGCAAGAATTGATCAATATTGTGATGACAAGGGTATCAAACATGAATTCTCTTCCAAATATACCCCGGAACAAAACGGTATTGTTGAAAGAAAGAATAGAACTCTTATTGATATGGCAAGGTCTATGTTAGCGGAATATAATATATCGGATTCTTATTGGGCCGAGGCAATAAATACCGCTTGTCATTCATCAAATAGACTATATTGTCACAAGCTCTTGAAGAAAACTCCATATGAATTGCTCATTGGTAGAAAGCCAAATATCTCATATTTTAGGGTATTCGGTTGCAAATGTTATATTTTGAGAAAGGGAAGCCGGCTTTCTAAATTTGAGAAGAAATGTGATGAGGGTTTTCTTCTTGGATATTCATCAAATAGTAAGGCTTATAGAGTCTTCAACAAAACTCATGGTATTATTGAGGAAGCATATGATGTTGAATTCGATGAAACAAATGGGTCTCAAGATGAGAGTGATAATCTCGATGATGTTGGGGGAACTCAATTGATAAATGCAATGAAAACAATGGCCATTGGTGAAATAAAACCAAAGGAAGATGATGATGAAGATAGTGTGGTTGTCATTCCTTCATCCTCAACTATAAATGAGGAAGATCACCAAAGCCAACAACTCGATGAAACCATGGATACTCATGATCAAGGTACTTCAAGACCTACGGTTCCTCCTAATGCTTCAACAAGCAACTATCAAACGGTATCAAGAATTCATCATTCCATTGTGAAGGATCACCCGGTTGATCAAATTGTGGGTGATATTAGTAAGGGTGTTCAAACTCGCTCTCGCATAGCTTCATTTTGTGAACATTTCTCTTTTGTATCTTGTATGGAACCTAACCGTGTAGATGAAGCTCTACTTGATGTTGATTGGGTGAATGCAATGCATGAAGAATTAAATAACTTCGCTCGAAATGAAGTTTGGGAGCTTGTTGAGAGACCAAAGAACCACAATGTTATTGGTACAAAATGGGTGTTTCGCAACAAGCACAATGAAGATGGTGTGGTAGTGAGAAACAAGGCAAGATTAGTTGCACAAGGATATACTCAAATTGAAGGATTGGATTTTGGGGAGACATTTGCTCCCGTTGCAAGATTAGAAGCAATCCGGATTCTACTTGCTTATGCTTGTGCACACAATATCAAGCTCTACCAAATGGATGTAAAGAGTGCCTTTCTAAATGGTAAGATTAGTGAACTAGTGTATGTTGAACAACCTCCCGGTTTTGAGGACCCCAAAAGACCTAACCATGTGTTCAAGCTTTCTAAAGCTCTCTATGGGCTTAAGCAAGCTCCACGCGCTTGGTATGAAAGGCTTAGGGATTTCTTGCTTTCCAAAGACTTCAAAATTGGGAAGGTTGACACTACTCTATTCACTAAAAGAATTGGCAAAGATTTATTTGTTTGTCAAATCTACGTTGATGATATTATTTTTGGATCTACTAATGAATTATTTTGTGAGGAGTTCGGAAAAATGATGTCAAAGGAATTTGAAATGTCTATGATAGGAGAATTGAGCTTCTTTCTTGGCCTTCAAATCAAACAATTGAAAGATGGAATTTTTATAAGTCAATCAAAATATTTGAAGGACATGCTCAAGAAGTTTGGTTTAGAAAATGCTAAGCCTATCAAGACTCCAATGGCAACAAATGGTCATCTAGACTTAGATGAAGGAGGTACTATAGTTGATCAAAAACTTTATCGTTCAATAATTGGTAGTTTGCTTTATATTACCGCATCTAGGCCCGATGTTATGTTTAGTGTATGCATGTGTGCTCGATTTCAAGCTTCTCCTAGAGAGATTCACTTGAAGGCCGCTAAAAGAATTCTAAGATATTTGAAGTATACTCCCAATATTGGTCTATGGTATCCCAAAGGTGCTCAATTTGAATTAATTGGATATTCGGATTCGGACTATGCGGGGTGCAAAGTTGATAGAAAAAGCACCTCCGGTTGTTGTCAATTTCTTGGTAGATCTCTTGTTTCATGGTCTTCTAAGAAACAAAATTCGGTTGCTCTATCTACCGCCGAGGCGGAATATATATCGGCCGGAAATTGTTGTGCTCAACTATTATGGATGAAACAAACCTTATTGGACTATGGAATTATTTTCAAGAATGTGCCTCTCATGTGTGATAATGAGAGTGCGGTAAAATTGGCTACCAATCCGGTCCAACACTCAAGAACCAAGCATATTGATATACGGCATCACTTCTTAAGAGATCATGTTGGCAAAGGAGATATCTCTATTTATTCCATTGGCACCGATGATCAATTAGCAGACATTTTTACAAAACCTTTGGATGAAACAAGATTTTGTTCTCTAAGAAGTGAAATGAATGTGATCGATATCTCAAATGTGACTTGAAGTTGATCACACATGTGTCGTCTTGCATCTCGGGTCTAAGTATGCTCTTTATGCTATTTATTTGGTATTATTTGTGCATTTTTCATTTCTAATTGCTCTAGATAGTTTAATTCAAAAATCTTGTATTACTCAATTACATCATTTGTATATGCATGCATACCAACTCTTGGATTGGTCAAAATGTCCATATATGAGCCCCAATTCAAATTCGAAATTCAAAATCAGCAAGTGGACAGCAATTGGCAAAATGAGTGTCAGGCCGCGGACCGTCCGCCCATGGACCGCGGACCGTCCGCACCATCAGGAAATGGACAGTCCGTTCAAGCTTCGCAGACCGTCTGGTCATCAGGGCGCGGACCGTCCGCCGCCCCAGCGCGGACCGTCCGCGACAGGGCAGAAAAGTAGATCAGCGGCCGCAGACTTGTCATTTGTGCTCACTCGCTCTATCTCTCTTGCTCTCTACTCGCCATATACTCTCTTGTGTCGAGTGTGCGCGGACCGTGAAGTGCAGTTGCGTGCGGACAGTCCGACAGCTTGCAGCAACATTCCCTCAACATGTCTTCATCACGGTATCTTCAAATCTTGTGGATTTAATCAAATTTCATCAACTTTGAGATTATTTGGGTTTCTTCTCTGATCTGAAATTGAGCAGTGGGTTTCAAAATCTGATTGGTGGGATTGATAGTTCTCCTCAATATCAATGTTATGCAAAATTTTGAACTTGTTTTGCTGGGTATTATCTGCAAAAACATCAAATTGAACACTTGTGGCGGCTAGGGTTCTTGGAGTCGCCCCTGGTCGGTCGCGGACCGTCCGCCCGGTGGACGCGGACCGTCCGGGCCTCTGGCGCGGACAGTCCGGCCCCCTAGCGCGGACCATCCGGACCCTGGCAGAGCATTACCATTCCATTCCTTTTTATAAGTGGTGATTGGTATCAATTATTTATCTATGGATGTCTGTCACCTTGTTGCAGTGGTTTTGGTGGTCTCCGCAAGAAACTTGCAGGTCGCTTTAAATCCAAGCGCCCTCGTGGCAATGATGATGACTATACACCGACCACTGATTCAGAGGCCCAATCCTCAGCTGGGGGCACTGAATCCATGGATGCTGAAGATTTTCTTCATGTTCATCCAGATTATCCCATTGATATCCAAGGATGGACTTATCCCAAGCGGAGATTTTCTATGGCTGAGTACTGCTCTAGACGGACTGTGAACCAGTATGCTCTGCCATCAGATACAAATATCCAGTTTTTCCACACTCAGCTGCAGTTTGATGTCTTTTGGGGCACCCTGGTGGATACCAATTTTCATAAGCATCAGGTGATTGATTGGTCCTTCTTGCTCAGTCAATCAGTCATGGAGGGTCTCATCCCCAAATTTGAAACATGTGGGTTATATCAGTTTATGGGGCAGCGCACCGATTTCAATGAAATGGCAGTTAAGCAATTCTTGGCTACCTCAGAGATTGATATTGCAGAAGAATCTATCACCTGGATGACTGGCTTCAAGCGGTATTCTGCTTCTTTTGCTGACTTTGCCGCTGCCAACAGTCTGGACTATGGCACCATTTCTGCTGGGGTGGATCTTTATACTGAAGATAATTTTGAGGATTTTGTGCAGTTTTATGAGCCAGCCAGGCTCGGTATACCCAGGAGGTTTGGAGAAACAGCAGGACTCAGACATCATCCTGCTGTCATCAACAAGATTGCCAGAGTCACCATTCTTCCCAAGAGTGGTGATAAGAGTAAAATTCGAGATAAGTTCTGGAACATAATCCAGCACATCATGAATGGTGAAGTCATGAACATTGTTCTTTTCATGATGAGGCAGCTTAATGATTTAAAGATGGACAAGAATCAAAACTTGGCATATGCTCCCTACATTATGGCTCTCATCAAATCCAAGACAAGATTTGAGGGCCCATGTGAGATTGTTCACACTCCATTCAGGCCTTTTAAGAATGAGATAGGGTTTCTCACCAGGCCACTCACTCCATTCCCAGATGATGAGGAAGACTCTGGCTATGAGGGTGGAGCAGCTTCTAATGTTGAGGAACAGCAGATGCCTCCTCCTCCACCTCCTCCTCAGCCTCAGCACTATTGGGAGCCTGCTCCAGGATATTTTGATCCTTATTTTCACACTATGCAGCAAGGGCTGGAGACTCATATTGATACTCGCTTTGAGGGGTTGATGTCACATGTGGATCACCGCCTCGATGACATGCAGTCTCGCTTTGACAGCAACTGGGATGCGCTCAACTCTGAATTTTCTGACTTTCGTGATCAAATTCACACTAATGTCACTGATCCCATCATGTCAAGGCTGAATAATATGCAACAAAGTTTTCAAGATAACATGGGTGCTCTCTCCAGTCAGTTTGATAATCTTTCTACAACTGACAACATGCATGATATAAGTCAGAGGCAGCAGCAGCTCCAGCAGGACTTTGGCCAGTTCTCCTCCCTGTTTGACACCTTCAGCACTCATTATTACAACATGCATCCTCCGCCGAGTGATTAGTAAGGCCTCTCCTTTGTGGCAATTGATGCCAAAGGGGGAGAGAAGTGATGAGAAGTTGTCAGGTGTCTCCTTCAGGGGGAGTTGGTGGGGGGAGTTGGTGGTTCTATGTGGACACTAAGACCATGCATATGCATTTTACCTTTTTCATGCTGCTTTAGTTTATGTCTTATGCATTTGGAACTTGGTTTGATCTATTAACTCTATGTCGTATGTCTGTGGACTATTATCTGTACCTCTATGTCGTATGTCTGTGGACTATTATTTGTAATATTCTGTGGGATGAACTATGTTTTAGTTCAAATTACTCTGTGTGTGGTTAATCGAGATGTGATTATAATTGCTGCGCTCACTCTACGAATCATCTCTTGTATGCCTCGATAACCATGTTTGTAGGAAAGTCTCCATCAAGCTCCAATATATTATGTGTGTTATATCTTCAACTTCAAATAATCCTGCACACACTTAGGGGGAGCCTTTCTTGCATACTGAGTTTTTATTTGGATTTATCTATCTCTTGGACAGAACTTCAAATCAAGATAAGTCCTATGAAACTCATCTCCAAGATCTATCTTATACCTTAGGTATGAGAGAGATTTGGAGAAACTAAACTTCTCTTTAATATACTATGTGGTGTTGTCATCAATTACCAAAAAGGGGGAGATTGTGAATCATCTAGGCCCCTTTGGTAATGTTTTGGTAATTAATGACAACTACTTGTGGACTAACGATTCTTGGAGAAATAAGAATGCAGGGTTGGACCACATAGAACAGGAAATGTTGAAGAGTCATACGCATTGGTTGTGGATCAGATGAAGGCAAAGGTATAATATAGGTTTTACTTTTGCCGGTCTTGAGGAGTTTAGAGAAGATACCTGACCGGATTAGTAGGCTAGATAGCCGTACTATTAAGAGGGGTCAATGACTTAGATCTGTGTAAAACTTAGTGCCTCATAGAGCATCAAGTAGTTGCATTTGCATAAGGACTAACAGCGCTTCTCATCTCGTGAGTTAAAAGTTCATTCAAAAGCATGTTTGAGATTTGAGAAGTCTTGGTCGCGCGGACTGTCCGGCCCTTGGGGGCGGACCGTCCGCGATCCTCCAGAGGGTCCGAGGTTTGACCATTTGTGTTGACTCTGTGTTCTTTTGCACTGCGGACCGTCCGGGCCTTAGGGCCGGACCGTCCGCAGTCCTGACCAGAGGAAGGTGGCTTCGGGTCAGTCCCTGAATTATAGGCGGACGGTCCGCCGGTGAGGCGCGGACGGTCCGCATGTGTCTAACTCGTTTTTGGACAGGGACTGTGTGTTTTTATAGATTTGTACTACGGACGGTCCGGGGGACCAGTCCGGACAGTACTGTCTCAGGTCGCGGACGGTCCGGGATTTATAGCCGGACGGTCCGCATGTGTTAACTCCGTTTGATCCGAAGCTCGGGTGTTTGAAATTGCCAGGTTGCGGACGGTCCGGCCTTGAAGGGCGGACTGTCCGGACCCACCTTTTGAGTCTGCTCTGACATGTTTCAACGGTCATTATAGCCGTTATGGTGTACGGCGGACCGTCCGGCCCTAGGGCGCGGACGGTCCGCGTGTGCGCAGAACTGCCCCCTTTTGCACATAACGGTTGGTTTTAGATGGGGGACTATAAATAGAAGGGTAGCTCGTGTGTGAGACCTCTCTTGGCCATTCCTTGCACACATTGAGCTCATTTGTGATCCTCCAACTCACTCTCTCACACTCTTTGCTTGAGATTGCATTCTAGTGAGAGATTGAGGGTTCCTAGTGCATTTGCATCATTTGGTGATTCTTGAGGCACTAGGTGGTACACCGAGCAAGCGTTGTTGGCTTGTTACTCTTGGAGGTTGCCGCCTCCTAGACGGCTCGGGTGATTGTCTCCGTCGAGCTCTCCAAGAAGATTGTGGAGAAGCCGCGGTGTTGATTGTGAGGGGTTCGCGCCTACCTCGCCGGAGCGGCAAAGGTGACATTAGTGGAATCGAGGTATTGAGTGATTTCTTGTCCACTTGGCTCAAAGATCAAGTCGTGTCTTGATAGAGGAGCAAGTGAGAGCTTGAAGTCCACCTCAACGTGGATTAGGGGTGATCGGCAAATCACCGATACCACGGGATAAATTTCGGTGTCTATTCCTTCTAGCATTACTTATTGCCTTGCAATTGATTAGTGTTTTGCTTATTGTTCTTCAAGTATTCAATCTCCGTAGTTGTCTTTCATACATTGTTTACTTATTGACACTAGTAAATTTATTCCTCTTGTTGTATTGATTAAATTTACTTAGTATTGTTGTTTTTAGTCAAAACCGTCTATTCACCCCCCCTCTAGCCGGTGTCCTAGATCCTACAAGGTACCATCTGTAGGGGATGAGGATTTTGATGAGGACGAGGTCGCCCAAATCGAGCACTTCAACTCCCAAGCCACAACAATACTCCTCGCCTCTCTAAGTAGGGAGGAGTACAATAAGGTGCAAGGATTAAAGAGCGCCAAGGAAGTTTGGGACGTGCTCAAGACCGCGCACGAGGGCGATGAACTAACCAAGATCACCAAGCGGGAAATGATCGAGGGGGAGCTCGGTCGCTTCCCTCTTCGCCAAGGGGAGGAGCCACAAGACATGTACAACCGGCTCAAAACCTTGGTGAATCAAGTGCGCAACCTCGGGAGCAAGAAATGGGATGATCACGAGGTGGTTAAGGTTATTCTAAGATCTCTTATTTTCCTTAACCCTACTCAAGTACAATTAATTCGTGGCAATCCAAGATATACACTAATGACTCCCGAGGAAGTAATCGGGAATTTTGTGAGCTTTGAGTTTATAATGAAGGGCTCACGGAAGATCAACGAGCTTGACGGTCCCTCCACGTCCGAAACTCAACCGGTCGCATTCAAAGCGACGGAGGAGAAGAAGGAGGAGTCTACACCAAGTAGAACACCCATCGACGCCTCCAAGCTCGACAACGAGAAAATGGCGCTTGTCATCAAAAGCTTCCGCCAAATCCTCAAGCAAAGGAGGGAGAAAGATTACAAGCCCCGCTCCAAGAAGGTTTGCTACAAGTGTGGTAAGCCCGGTCACTTTATTGCAAAATGTCCTATTTCTAGTGACAGTGACAGGGGCGATGACAAGAAGGGGAGAAGAAAGGAGAAGAAAAGGTACTACAAGAAGAAGGGCGGCGATGCCCATGTTTGTCGCGAGTGGGACTCCGACGAAAGCTCTAGCGACTCCTCCGACGACGAGGACGCCGCCAACATCGCCGTCACCAAAGGGCTTCTCTTCCCCAACGTCGGCCACAAGTGCCTCATGGCAAAGGACGACAAAAAGAAGAAGGTTAAATCCAAATCCTCCACTAGATATGAGTCTTCTAGCGATGATAATGCTAGTGATGAGGAAGATAATTTGCGTACTCTTTTTGCCAACTTAAACATGCAACAAAAAGAGAAATTAAATGAATTGATTAGTGCTATCCATGAGAAGGATGATCTCTTGGACTCCCAACAGGACTTCCTCATTAAAGAAAACAAGAAGCATGTTAAAGTTAAAAATGCTTATGCTCTAGAAGTTGAAAAATGTGAAAAATTATCTAGTGAGCTAAGCACTTGCCATGAGACTATAGACAACCTTAGAAATTAGAATGCTAATTTGTTAGCTAAGGTTGATTCTATTGCTTGTAATGTTTCAATACCCAATCTTAGAAATAATAATGATGATTTGCTTGCTAAGATTGAAGAATTGAACATTTCTCTTGCTAGCCTTAGAGATGAAAATGAAAAATTGCTTGCGAAGGCTAAAGATCTTGATGTTTGCAATGTTACTATTTCCAATCTTAGAGATAAAAATGATATATTGCGTTCTAAGATTGTTGAACTTAATTCTTGCAAACCCTCTACATCTATTGTTGAACATGTTACTATTTACACTAGATGTAGAGATGTTAACATTGATGCTATTCATGATCACATGGCTTTAATTAAACAACAAAATGATCATATAGCAAAATTAGATGCTAAAATTGCCGAGCATGACTTAGAGAATGAAAAATTTAAATTTGCTAGAAGCATGCTCTATAGAGGGAGACGCCCTGGCATTAAGGATGGCATTGGCTTCTAACAAGGAGACAATGTCAAAATTAATGCCCCTCCTAAGAAATTGTTCAACTTTGTTAAGGGCAAGGCTCTCATGCCTCAAGATAACGAGGGTTACATTTTGTACCCTGCCGGTTATCCTGAGAGCAAAATTAGTGAAAGTCGCCTAGAGGGGGGGTGGATAGGCGAAACCTGAAAATTAAAACTTTATCCCCCAACTAGATCCTTTGATTAGTGGTTAGAACAAGATGAACAATTATCGGAGTATAAAAACTAAGTTCTTGCTAGTAAAGAGTATAGCTTTCAAATAATGCGGGAGTGATAAATCAATACAACTAATAATTCTATGATAACAAAGCAAGAAGGCTTATATGAAAAAGAGCACTAACTCAAGTTCTTTTCTTGCGGAGTGTTGCTTCACTTAAATGAGATTTTAACTTGAAGCAACACCAAATGATATGAGCAAAGAATAGTGCAAGAGAACTTGGAGTAAAAGAAAGCAAACAAATCACAAGCAAAAGCACAATGAACACGAGTGATTTGTTTTACCGAGGTTCGGCCCTCGAAGGCCTAGTCCCCGTTGAGGAGTCCACTTAAGGACGGGTCTTTCTCAACCCTTTCCCTCTCTCCCGATCACACAAGGATCGGCGAGCTCTTCTTCTTCTCAAGGATCACTCTCGATCCCACAAGGACCACCACAATCTTTGGTGTCTCTTGCTAGCTTTTACAAGCCTCCAACACTTTGGAGGAAGTTAGAATGGGAGTCAAAAACTCCACGCGCAAATGAACACAAAGATGTAGCACACACTATCTCTCAATGAATCTCACAAGGCGCTAGGGCTAAACTCAATTGAGTAGCTCTCAATTGCTTGCTCTCTCTTTTGTGGCACTTGTGTTGGTTGTAGTGGACTAAATCTTGTGTATAGGATGGATCAATGAATATAGGTGTTTGGGAGGGCTTGAGTATGTCAACTAGATGACTTGGAATGTTGCTTGGACTCCCTCATTATGAAGTGGCCGGTTGGGGTGGTATTTATAGCCACCATCCAAAAACTAGCCGTTGATGAAGTCTGCTGGCGATGGGCGCACCGGACAGTCCGGTGCACACCGGACATGTCCGGTGCGCCAGCCACGTCATCCAATCCGTTGGGGTTGGAGCTGGTCGACCGTTGGAGGCTTTTGTCCTCATGTGGCACCGGACAGTCCGGTGCACACCGGACAGTCCGGTGCCTCTCTGATCCTCTGCTCTGACCTCTGCCGCGTGTACTGTTCTGTACTGTTTACTGTCAGAGTCGACCGTTGGGCGTAGATGACCGTTGCTCCGCTGGTACACCGGACAGTCCGGTGCACACCGGACAGTCCGGTGAATTTTAGCGGAGCAGCCTTCGTGAAATCCCGAGGCTGCCGAGTTCCTGAGGCCGCGTTCCGTTGGAGCACCGGACACTGTCCGATGTACACCGGACAGTCCGGTGAATTATAGCGCGCCGGCCCTGGCCTTTCCCGAAGGTGGCGAGTTTGAGTCTGAGTCCCCTGGTGCACCGGACAGGTACTGTTCACTGTCCGGTGGCACACCGGACAGTCCGGTGCGCCAGACCAGGGGTGCCTTCGGTTGCCCCTTTGCTCCTTTCTCTTGACTCTTGTCTTGTTCTTTTTATTGGTTTTATGTTGAATCTTTGGCACCTGTAGAACATATAATCTAGAGCAAACTAATTAGTCCAATTGTTTGTGTTGAACATTCAATCACCAAAATCATTTAGGAAAAGGTTTAAAGCCTATTTCCCTTTCAATCTCCCCCTTTTTGGTGATTGATGCCAACACAAACCAAAGCAAATATATAAGAGAATAATTGAACTAGTTTGCATAGAATAGGTGCAAAGATTACTTGGAATTAAACCAATATTCATTTCATAAAATATGCACGGATGCTTTCTTTCTTTATTTTATTTAGTATTTTGGACCACGCTTGCACCACATGTTTTTGTTTTTGCAAATTCTTTTTGTAAATCCATTTCAAAGATCTTTTGCAAATAGTCAAAGGTAAATGAATAAGAGTTTGTAAAGCATTTTCAAGATTTTAAATTTTCTCCCCCTGTTTCAAATGCTTTTCTTTTGACTTTAACAAAACTCCCCCTAAAAGCGATCCACCTCTTAGTGTTCAAGAGGGTTTTGATATACCATTTTTGAAATACTCCTTTCTCCCCCTTTTTGAACACAATAGGATACCAAATGATAAATACTTTTGGAAAGCACTAAGTTTTTGAATTTGGTGGTGGTGCGGTCCTTTTGCTTTGGGCTCATTTCTCCCCCTTTTTGGCATGAATCGCCAAAAACGGAATCATTAGAGCCCTTGAAGTGCTATCTTCCCCTTTGGGCATAAATAAATGAGTTAAGATTATACCAAAGGCGAAGTCCGGTCTTTTAGCTTTGGGCTCTTACTCTCTTCCAGAGACGCAGTCCTTTTCTTTGATGCTTATTTCTCCCCCAAGGAATAGAGAGTTGCTTGGAGTGATGGCGAAGTATGATATACGGAGTGGAAGCCTTTGTTTTCGCCGAAGACTCCATTTCCCTTTCAATCTACGACTTAGCATAGTAATATACTTGGAAACATATTAGTCGTAGTCATGGTACGGGAATAATAGGATATATGCATTTGTACCAAAATGAAAGAGATATGATCAAGAGATATGTCAATTAAGCATGATCATAGTTCTATATAATATAGATTTCTCCCCCTCAATATGTGCCTTGAGAGGAATACATATTTTGGCCTTAAATGCCAAGTGCACATAATTAGGTTAATGAGAACAAGTCTATATCATAGAGAAAGTGAAGTGCATTGTGTCATAGTATATGAGTGATGCTCAAGACAGTTTATGCACTTATGAAAGCATGTTGCAAACATTTTAAGCATTTTCCTTTAAGGATTTCAAAGAGACTTAAGGACCATCCACCTTTGGAACAAAGGTAGCTTATCCTCGTTACAAGGTTAAGCTTTAAGCTCTTTGACAATAGAATCACTTCATCTAGTTTTAGCAAAGATGCAATAATGCATGAGTGAAATTTTAAGAGGTTAAGCTAGGTATGAAGCAGGGATAAATGCAAAGGACATGCTTTCTCTTCCTTTTACACAAGATATGTAAAGAACGTATAGAAAAAGGAAGATTTAGGTACAAGTTTGAATGAAAGGAAGTGGTTTTACCCTTTTGTACCTTCACATAGAGACGCTCTCTTCATTGTGCTTTGTCTTTAGTCTTGGTTGCTTAAGACCTATACTTAATGACAATATGAGAAAATACTTTGCACAAGAGAGAGTTCTATAACTAGTGATCTTTTTCAAGTTATTGCTAGCATATATCAAATGGATCACAAGTTGCATAAATGAATCATGAATTCTCCTTTTTCCTTAGTGCATATCAAGATAGATGTCAATTAAAATTACCAATTGAGATCAAATTTAAATTACATGAGGCACTAAGAAACATAAGTGATACTCGAAGTTGTTTAATGATCAACAAATATGCGATCAAGAGAGCAACAAGGACATTAAACTTTCAATCAAGCTTAAAAATAGGAGAATCCAATAAGCATGCTACTTTTAGAAATGAAAGCAACAATCCTTGATAAAAGCGATATTACTTTAACAAGTTTGATTGATGTGAAGTAGCATACTATATGAGAAACATTATTCTCATGCAAGAGACTATATGAAATTACTAAGATAAAGCAATAGTCTCAACATAATCAAAATATAATAATGGACTCCCCTAAAGATATGCATCAAGTAAATTAAAGAAATGATTTCGATGCATTCATTTTTAAGGGCATAAAGGGAGAAGCATTATACATTTTGATCAAGGCTCATAAATTCAGCAATAAACAACTTAAGCCTTGTAATCTCATAATGAAAAAGGATTTAGAATGCTTACAACCACACCATTGATTGTTGTGAAAACCTTATTGTCCAAGTAGGTGTTGTTGTCCTTGATGTTCTTCCCTTTTCATTTGAGTGTCCTCCCTTTGTATTTGTCTCTTTTTCCTTCCAAACTTATTGAAAATACTCAAGAGACATGTTAATAGCGCAAGGGAGTATATGGTGAAAGATGATTACTTTAGATAATTAGCATACAAAAATTTATCATCCACAAGTCACACAGACATGAAGTAAAATCCTTAACATTAGTGCATTTCATTTGAGAAAAATGAGTGAGCACCTTTTAAGCATTTTAATAATCATTGGAGATTTTACTTTATCATATTGAAGTTAGTTAATCATCACTTGGAAGCAAATCAATATGATAACATATATATAAATATTGCAAAGGCATTAAATAGATTCTAATGGACATGAGCATTAAGAAAATGATATTTGAATGTACACTTAGTTAATTTTGGTCTAATAGCGAATCTATTCCTCACAAGGGTAGAATATGATAATTTAGATTAAATACCCATTGAGATGGGAACTAAATTTAACCAAGAAGATGAGTTCCCATACCTTTGCTTTTACCTTTCTTCTTTTGGGTGAAGATCAACCCATGAGGCTTGTGTACTTTCCCTTCTATGCATATTTATAAGTAAGCTCAAGAGATACGTTAGTAACACAAGCACTAGTTTCCATTTAGTAATCATTTTGACAAAGAATGAAAAGTGAATTACTATTGGCATGGAAACTTTATAATATGAACTAGATTATTCCATGAAGTATGCCTAGTTTTAACTCATAAAACAAGCATGGTTAAATTCTTGAGACTTAAGGGAATAAATCTAATTCATAACATGGAGAGCGATAAATGTAGAAGAATCATATCCAATTTAAGCAATAAAACATACAACATACATTATTGGATTGATTTTCCTTGTCATGGTGGATTACGCATTTCCATAGAGAAAATTATCTCTACAAGTGAGACTACTTAAATTATTTAGATAAAAACATTAGTCTCACTTTTCTAGCTATAGAGAGAATTTTTCCTTTTATAAGTGTCCTAAGTATTTGAATTCCTTACATGACACCTTATTCTTTTAAGAACATGAAATATCTCTCTATATCTAGAACATGGCAATATTAATGTAAAAACATGCCATGAAAAATTGCAACAATTTAGAGCATGTAGATTGTCATAATATAGAATTGATAAAAACACAATCTACCATATGAGAGGAATTTCTTCAAAGAATGATGACATAGTTTTAAAACATGCTTAAGTGCTTTCTATTTCTATGTGACTACACAAGACACATGACAAATTGCACTTAAGAATATAAATGTTACCATCCCTTGACTTTCCTCCATGTTGTAGGCTTTGATATTCCGCACATGATGATTCTTTATTTCCTACAACATTAATATCTTCCCGAGATGATATGAGTTTTGAATACAATAAACTGAAGTAACCTTGGGTCAATCTTGAATATGTGGATCTTTTGAAGATTGATAGCTTGAGTTGATAAGAATTGAATTAACTCCCTCAAGCACCCCAAAGGTTCATACCATCTCCTTCTCCTACAAATCTTGTCAAGCTCATTTTGGTACCCATCGTTTGATGGGTCCGTTAAGGTTAGTCAACAAAGATCTAGGAACCCAAAAGTCCTTTGTGTTAGCACTAGGTAAACTCATTACCTTTCTAGCACAAGTTGCAACTTTGGGTTGCCTAGTTACATGAGAATCAATTGACAAGTTAGGAGTGAAATTGTTACCAATGGGACAATCCTTGCATTGATGTCCCTTCTTACGGCATGTGTAGCAAAGGCGTTTTCCAAGATTTGATGTTTTCTTCTTTCCTTGTTTGTTGCCTGCTACATGGTTAGTAAAAACTTTCTTTTCTAACCCTATGCCTTTTTGTTTTAAATGGGGACAAGATCTGAGCAAGTGTCCCTTCTTTGAGCATTTAAAACAAAGTCTATCATCCTTGTTAATAATCAAGCCATTTTTAATGTAGGGACATGACCTAATCAAGTGCCCCTCTTCAAAGCATTCACTACACCTCTTGATGTGAAGTGTGGTTTGATTATTACCTTGGATGTTACCTTTTGTGGAGGCGTGGTTGAGGCTTTTGGAGGAGGTGTTGAATTTCATCTTTTGTTTCTTCCTCTTGGCAATCCTCAAATCCTTGACATTTTCTTCAAGGGATGTAGTGCATGCCACGGTTGTTCCCGTCTCAAGCTTCTTCACCATGTGATCACGGTTATCTTGAGAAGGTTGGGCAATGCATTTCCCTTTTAGTTGTGTCAAGCTCTTCTTTAGCCTCTCATTTTCTTCTTTGAGCTTTTGATATGAATCATCATTTGTTTCTGCAAATTCTAGCTCAAAGGAAGATTTGCTTGTTGACAAACAACAAGCATTAGCACATGGTAATATAGTATCAATTTGAATACATGTGCATGAATGAGGTTGTTGGGATTTTAAATTTTCTATCACAACCTCATGAGCAATGTTTAATATGATATGATCATCTTTAAGATTTTCATGAGAGCATAGGAGCATATCATATTTTTCTTGAAAAGCTAGATTTTCAATTTTTAGCTTTTCTACTTGGTCCTTTAGTAAGGTATTCCTATTTACTAATTGAGCGATACAATGTGAAGTGTTATCTTGCTCAATTGAAATAGTTTCATACCTTTGGACCAAATCAACATGAGAGCACTTTAGCTCCTCATGTTCTTTAGTCAACTCGTCAAAGTGTTGCATCTTTATGGAGAGAATATCCTCTAGCCTTTGACGAGCTTCGCTTTGCTCTCTCGCTCTTTCTAGAAGTTTGAGCATGACCGCCTTATCTTCTTGGCTTAGGCGAGCGTAGAGATGCACAAAGCTTCTTTCTTCCTCCTCATCCTCATTTGTGCTTCCGCTATCATTTTCATTAGCCATACAACACATGTGGGAATCGAAATGGGAAGACAAACCTTTTGGAGAGGTGGATTCATCGTTTGGTCTCCATCGTTCATTCTCTTCTTCTTCCTTGCAAGGGTTAGTATCACAAATACCAAAGGAAGTAGAGACACAAAATGAACTATCATGTTTGGACTTATCAAATTTGCTTCTAATTCTAGTCCAAATATCATGCGCATCATGGACGGATTCGTCATAGTTTGATATGAAGGCATGATAATCTTCTTTGCTAAGAGAATTAGTTAAGATGTCAAAAGCTAGATAGTTTAAGCGATAACATCTTTGGTCCTCCTCGGAATTAATTTTTCCATTGAAATTAGAGGGAAAAATACTCTTGTCTATAATTTGTTCTAATCGAGGATCTATGGTTCTAAAAGCATTTATCACACTAGATGACCATGAATCATAGTTAGAACAATCATCAAATAAAATCTCAAGAGTTACCTCCTTCCGAGTTGGGTTCTCCTGGGTCTTCTTGTTCTTTTGGGATCTTCTACGAGCCATCACTTCGAGTTGTTAGACTCAAGATGAAGTGCCTAGCTCCAATACCAATTGAAAGTCGCCTAGAGGGGGGGTGGATAGGCGAAACCTGAAAATTAAAACTTTATCCCCCAACTAGATCCTTTGATTAGTGGTTAGAACAAGATGAACAATTATCGGAGTATAAAAACTAAGTTCTTGTTAGTAAAGAGTATAGCTTTCAAATAATGCGGGAGTGATAAATCAATACAACTAATAATTCTATGATAACAAAGCAAGAAGGCTTATATGAAAAAGAGCACTAACTCAAGTTCTTTTCTTGCGGAGTGTTGCTTCACTTAAATGAGATTTTAACTTGAAGCAACACCAAATGATATGAGCAAAGAATAGTGCAAGAGAACTTGGAGTAAAAGAAAGCAAACAAATCACAAGCAAAAGCACAATGAACACGAGTGATTTGTTTTACCGAGGTTCGGCCCTCGAAGGCCTAGTCCCCGTTGAGGAGTCCACTTAAGGACGGGTCTTTCTCAACCCTTTCCCTCTCTCCCGATCACACAAGGATCGGCGAGCTCTTCTTCTTCTCAAGGATCACTCTCGATCCCACAAGGACCACCACAATCTTTGGTGTCTCTTGCTAGCTTTTACAAGCCTCCAACACTTTGGAGGAAGTTAGAATGGGAGTCAAAAACTCCACGCGCAAATGAACACAAAGATGTAGCACACACTATCTCTCAATGAATCTCACAAGGCGCTAGGGCTAAACTCAATTGAGTAGCTCTCAATTGCTTGCTCTCTCTTTTGTGGCACTTGTGTTGGTTGTAGTGGACTAAATCTTGTGTATAGGATGGATCAATGAATATAGGTGTTTGGGAGGGCTTGAGTATGTCAACTAGATGACTTGGAATGTTGCTTGGACTCCCTCATTATGAAGTGGCCGGTTGGGGTGGTATTTATAGCCACCATCCAAAAACTAGCCGTTGATGAAGTCTGCTGGCGATGGGCGCACCGGACAGTCCGGTGCACACCGGACATGTCCGGTGCGCCAGCCACGTCATCCAATCCGTTGGGGTTGGAGCTGGTCGACCGTTGGAGGCTTTTGTCCTCATGTGGCACCGGACAGTCCGGTGCACACCGGACAGTCCGGTGCACACCGGACAGTCCGGTGCCTCTCTGATCCTCTGCTCTGACCTCTGCCGCGTGTACTGTTCTGTACTGTTTACTGTCAGAGTCGACCGTTGGGCGTAGATGACCGTTGCTCCGCTGGTACACCGGACAGTCCGGTGCACACCGGACAGTCCGGTGAATTTTAGCGGAGCAGCCTTCGTGAAATCCCGAGGCTGCCGAGTTCCTGAGGCCGCGTTCCGTTGGAGCACCGGACACTGTCCGGTGTACACCGGACAGTCCGGTGAATTATAGCGCGCCGGCCCTGGCCTTTCCCGAAGGTGGCGAGTTTGAGTCTGAGTCCCCTGGTGCACCGGACAGGTACTGTTCACTGTCCGGTGGCACACCGGACAGTCCGGTGCGCCAGACCAGGGGTGCCTTCGGTTGCCCCTTTGCTCCTTTCTCTTGACTCTTGTCTTGTTCTTTTTATTGGTTTTATGTTGAATCTTTGGCACCTGTAGAACATATAATCTAGAGCAAACTAATTAGTCCAATTGTTTGTGTTCAACATTCAATCACCAAAATCATTTAGGAAAAGGTTTAAAGCCTATTTCCCTTTCAATTAGGAGAATTCATTCTAGGAAGTCTCACTCTGGCCATAACCATGCTTTTATATATAAGGGTGAGACATCTAGCTCTAGGCAACCAACTCGTGCTAAGTTGCCTAAGAAAAAACTCCTAATGCATCAAATGAACATAGCATTTCATTTAAAACTTTTGATGCATCATATGTGTTAACTAACAAATCCAGCAAGATAGTTGCCAAATATGTTGGGGGCAAGCACAAGGGGTCAAAGACTTGTGTTTGGGTACCCAAAGTTCTTGTATCTAATGCCAAAGGACCCAAAACCATTTGGGTACCTAAAGTCAAGAACTAAACATGTTTTGTAGGTTTATGCATCCGGGGGCTCAAGTTGGATCATCGATAGCGGGTGCATGAAAGGGAATTAGGCTTACACCTAGTTCCTATATAATTTTGGTGGTTGAATTGCCCAACACAAATAATTGGACTAACTAGTTTGCTCTAGTGTATAAGTTATACGGGTGCCAAAGGTTCACAACAAGACAATTAAAAAGACCAATGTTGGGTTCAAAATAGAGAGCTAAAGGCATCCCGAAAGGCTCCCTGGTCTGGCGCACCGGACTGTCCGGTGGCGCACCGGACAGTGTCCGGTGCACCAGGGGACCTCTCGCTGAACTCCTCAGCCTCGGGAATTTTCAGAGCCGGCGCGCTATAATTCACCGGACTGTCCGGTGTACACCGGACAGTGTCCGGTGCTCCAAGAGGATGCGGCTCTGGAACTTGGCAGCCTCGGGAATTCGCAGCGGCTGCTCCGCTATAATTCACCGGACATGTCCGGTGTACACCGGACTGTCCGGTGTAACTGCGGGGCAACGACTACTTCGCGCCAACGGTCGCCTGCAACAGCAATTAATGCGCGCCAGAGCGCGCAGGCGTCAGGCACGCCCATACTGGCGCATCGGACACTCTACAGTACATGTCCGGTGCGCCACCGGACATCCAGGCGGGCCCAGAAGACAGTGCTCCAACGGTCGGATCCCAACGGGTTTGGTGACGTGGCTGGCGCACCGGACATGTCCGGTGCACCATACGGCAGTCAGCCCCACCAAACGGCTAGTTTGGTGGTTGGGGCTATAAATACCCCCAACCACCCACCATTCATAGTATCCAAGTTTTCCACTTCTCAACCACTTACAAGAGCTAGGCATTCAATTCTAGACACACCAAAGAGATCAAATCCTCTCCAATTCCACACAAGGCTTTAGTGATTAGCGAGAGAGATTTGTCGTGTTCTTTTGAGCTCTTGCGCTTGGATTGCTTCTTTTCTTTCTCACTTGTTCTTGTGATCAAAACTCCATTGTAATCAAAGCAAGAGGCACCAATTGTGTGGTGGCCCTTGCGAGGAAGTTTTGTTCCCGGTTTTGATTTGAGAAGAGAAGCTCACTCGGTCCGAGGGACCGTTTGAGAGAGGGAAAGGGTTGAAAGAGACCCGGTCTTTGTGACCACCTCAATGGGGAGTAGGTTTGCGAGAACCGAACCTCGGTAAAACAAATCCTTGTGTCACACTCCTTATTTGCTTGAGATTTGTTTTGCACCCCCTCTCGCGGACTCGTTTTTATTTCTAACGCTAACCCGGCTTGTAGTTGTGTTTATATTTGTAAATTTCAGTTTCGCCCTATTCACCCCCCCTCTAGGTGACTATCAATTGGTATCAGAGCCCGGTGCTTCATTAGAGCCTAACCGCTCGAAGTGATGTCGGGAGATCACGCCAAGAAGGAGATGGAGATCGGCGAAAAGCCCACTACAAGCCACAGGAGCACTTCATCGGAAGAGACCCGCATCAAGAGGAAGGAGAAGAAGAAGGACTCCTCCAAAGGGAAGGAGAAAGAATCTTCTTCACACCACAAAGAGAAGAAGGAGAAATCCTCTTCCCACAAGCCGCATCGGAGTGGGGACAAGAAAAAGAGGATGAGGAAGGTGGTCTACTACGAGACCGATTCTTCATCGGCATCCACCTCCGGCTCCGACGCGGCATCCGTCACTTCTAAGCGCCAAGAGCGTAAGAAGTATAGTAAGATTCTCCTACGCTACCCTCGCATTTCTAAACATACACCTTTACTTTCCGTCCCATTAGGCAAACCACCAACTTTTGATGGTGAAGATTACGCTAGGTGGAGTGATTTAATGCGATTCCATCTAACCTCGCTCCACAAAAGTATATGGGATGTTGTTGAGTTTGGTGCACAGGTACCATCCGTAGGGGATAAAAACTATGATGAGGATGAAGTAGCCCAAATCGAGCACTTCAACTCCCAAGCGACAACCATACTCCTCGCCTCTCTAAGTAGAGAGGAATATAACAAGGTGCAAGGGTTGAAGAATGCGAAGGAGATTTGGGATCTACTCAAGACCGCGCATGAGGGTGATGAACTCACCAAGATCACCAAGCGGGAAACGATCGAGGGGGAGCTCGGTCGCTTCCGTCTTCGCCAAGGGGAGGAGCCACAAGATTTGTACAACCGGCTCAAAACCTTGGTGAACCAAGTGCGCAACCTCGGGAGCAAGAAATGGGATGACCACGAGGTGGTTAAGGTTATTCTTAGATCACTCATATTTCTTAACCCCACTCAAGTTCAATTAATTCGTGGTAATCCTAAATACACACTAATGACTCCCGAGGAAGTAATCGGGAATTTTGTGAGCTTTGAGTATATGATCAAGGGCTCGAAGAAGATCAACGAGCTAGATGATCCCTCCACATCCGCGGCACAACCGGTCGCATTTAAGGCGACGGAGGAGAAGAAGGAGGAGTCTACATCGAGTAGACAACCAATCGACGCCTCAAAGCTCGACAACGAGGAGATGGCGCTTGTGTGGTGGCCCTGGCGGGGAAGTTTTGTTCCCGGTTTTGATTTGAGAAGAGAAGCTCACTCGGTCCGAGGGACCGTTTGAGAGAGGGAAAGGGTTGAAAGAGACCCGGTCTTTGTGACCACCTCAATGGGGAGTAGGTTTGCGAGAACCGAACCTCGGTAAAACAAATCCTTGTGTCACACTACTTATTTGCTTGAGATTTGTTTTGCACCCCCTCTCGCGGACTCGTTTTTATTTCTAACGCTAACCTGACTTGTAGTTGTGTTTATATTTGTAAATTTCAGTTTCGCCCTATTCACCCCCCCTCTAGGCGACTATCAGTGCACAAACCACATGACAGGGGAGAAGAAGATGTTCTCCTCCTACGAGAAAAACCAAGATCCCCAAAGAGCGATCAGATTCGGGGATGGAAATCAAGATTTGGTCAAAGGATTGGGTAAAATTGCTATATCACCTGACCATTCTATTTCCAATGTTTTTCTTGTAGATTCATTAGATTACAATTTGCTTTCTGTTTCGCAATTATGTCAAATGGGCTACAACTGTCTATTCACTGATCTAGGTGTCACTGTCTTTAGAAGAAGTGATGATTCAATAGCATTTAAGGGAGTGTTAGAGGGTCAGCTATACTTGGTAGATTTTGATAGAACTGAACTCGACACGTGCTTAATTGCTAAGACTAACATGGGTTGGCTATGGCACCACCGACTAGCCCATGTTGGGATGGAGAATCTTCATAAGCTTCTAAAGGGAGAGCACATTTTAGGATTAACAAATGTTCATTTTGAGAAAGACAGGATTTGTAGCGCATGCCAAGCGGGGAAGCAAGTTGGTGCTCACCATCCACACAAAAACATCATGACGACCGACAGGCCACTGGAGCTCCTACATATGGATCTATTCGGCCCGATCGCTTACATAAGCATCGGCGGAAGTAAGTACTGTCTAGTTATTATGGATGATTATTCTCGCTTCACTTGGGTATTCTTTTTGCAGGAAAAATCTCATACCCAAGAAACCTTAAAGGGATTCTTGAGACGGGCTCAAAATGAGTTCGGCTTAAGAATCAAGAAAATTAGAAGCGACAACGGGACGGAGTTCAAGAACTCTCAAATTGAAGGCTTCCTTGAGGAGGAGGGCATCAAGCATGAGTTCTCTTCTCCCTACACGCCACAACAAAATGGTGTAGTGGAGAGGAAGAATAGAACTATATTGGACATGGCAAGAACCATGCTTGATGAGTACAAGACTTCGGATCGGTTTTGGGCCGAGGCGGTCAACACTGCTTGTTACGCCATCAACCGGTTGTATCTACACCGAATCCTCAAGAAGACATCATACGAACTCCTAACCAGTAAAAAGCCCAATATTTCATATTTTAGAGTCTTTGGTAGCAAATGCTTTATTCTTGTTAAAAGAGGTAGAAAATCTAAATTTGCTCCTAAGACTGTAGAAGGCTTTTTACTAGGATATGATTCAAACACAAGAACATATAGAGTCTTTAACAAGTCCTTTGGACAAGTTGAAGTTTCTTGTGACGTTGTGTTTGATGAGACTAACGGCTCTCAAATAGAGCAAGTTGATCTTGACGAGATAAGTGATGAAGAGGCTCCATGCATCGCGCTAAGGAACATGTCCATTGGGGATGTGTGTCCAAAGGAATCCGAAGAGCCTCCAAATGCACAAGATCAACCATCCTCCTCCACGCAAGCATCTCCACCAACTCAACATGAGGACGAAGCTCAAGTTGATGAAGGGGAAGATCAAAGAGATGAGCCACCTCAAGATGACGGCAATGATCAAGGGGGAGATGCAAATGAGCAAGACAAGGAGGATGAAGAACAAAGACCGCCACACCCAAGAGTCCACCAAGCAATCCAACGAGATCACCCTGTCGACACCATCCTCGGCGACATTCATAAGGGGGTAACCACTAGATCTCGGGTTGCACATTTTTGTGAGCATTATTCGTTTGTTTCCTCTATTGAGCCACACAGGGTAGAGGAAGCACTACAAGATTCGGATTGGGTGGTGGCGATGCAAGAGGAGCTCAACAACTTCACTAGGAATGAGGTATGGCATTTGGTTCCACGTCCTAACCAAAATGTTGTAGGGACCAAATGGGTGTTCCGCAACAAGCAAGACGAGCATGGTGTGGTGACAAGGAACAAAGCCCGACTTGTGGCCAAAGGATACTCCCAAGTCAAAGGTTTGGATTTCGGTGAAACCTATGCACCCGTAGCTAGGCTTGAGTCAATTCGTATATTATTGGCCTATGCTACTTACCATGGCTTCAAGCTTTATCAAATGGACGTGAAGAGCGCCTTCCTCAATGGACCAATCAAGGAAGAGGTCTATGTTGAGCAACCTCCCGGCTTTGAAGATAGTGAGTACCCTAACCATGTTTATAAACTCTCTAAGGCGCTTTATGGGCTCAAGCAAGCCCCAAGAGCATGGTATGAATGCCTTAGAGATTTCCTTATCACTAATGGATTCAAAGTCGGAAAGGCCGATCCTACACTCTTCACTAAAACTCTTGAAAATGACTTGTTTGTATGCCAAATTTATGTTGATGATATTTGGGTCTACTAACGAGTCTACATGTGAAGAATTTAGTAGGATCATGACACAAAAATTCGAGATGTCTATGATGGGGGAGTTGAAGTATTTCTTAGGATTTCAAGTAAAGCAACTCCAAGAGGGCACCTTCCTAAGCCAAACGAAGTATACTCAAGACATTCTAAGCAAGTTTGGAATGAAGGATGCCAAACCCATCAAGACACCCATGGGAACCAATGGGCATCTCGACCTCGACGAGGGAGGTAAATCCGTTGATCAAAAGGTATACCGGTCGATGATTGGATCTTTACTCTATTTATGTGCGTCTCGACCGGATATTATGCTTTCCGTATGCATGTGTGCAAGATTCCAAGCCGATCCTAAGGAAGCTCACCTTACGGCCGTAAAACAAATCTTGAGATATTTAGTTCATACTCCTAAGTTTGGGCTTTGGTATCCTAGGGGATCCACATTTGATTTAATTGGTTATTCGGATGCCGATTGGGCGGGGTGTAAAATCAATAGAAAGAGCACATCGGGGACTTGCCAGTTCTTGGGAAGATCCTTGGTGTCTTGGGCTTCAAAGAAGCAAAATTCGGTTGCTCTTTCTACCGCCGAGGCCGAGTACATTGCCGCAGGACATTGTTGCGCGCAACTACTTTGGATGAGGCAAACCCTTAGGGACTATGGTTACAAATTAACCAAAGTTCCTCTTCTATGTGATAATGAGAGTGCAATCCGCATGGCGGATAATCCCGTTGAGCATAGCCGCACTAAGCACATAGCCATTCGGTATCACTTTCTAAGGGATCACCAACAAAAGGGAGATATCGAGATTTCATATATTAACACTAAAGATCAATTAGCCGATATCTTTACCAAGCCTCTTGATGAACAAACTTTTAACAAACTTAGGCATGAGCTAAATATTCTTGATTCTAGGAACTTCTTTTGATATCTTGCATGCATAGCTCATTCATATATCTTTGATCATATCTCTTTCATGTGCTATGACTAATGTGTCTTCAAGTGAATTTCAAATCAAGTCATAGGTATATTGAAAGGGAATTGGAGTCTTCGACGAAGACAAAGGCTTCCACTCCGTAACTCATCCTTCGTCATCGCTCCAAGCCACTCTCCATCTTTGGGGGAGAGAGCATTTCTCCTACTTTGGTATAATCTTCACTCATATTTTATTCTACCAAAGGGGAGAAAGTTACTTCAAGGGCTCTAATGACTCCGTTTTTGGCGATTCATGCCAAAGGGGGAGAAAATATTAGCCCAAAGCAAAAGGACCGCACCACCACCTCATTTTAAAATGATTTTCAATTGGAAATTTCAAATCGATATCTTATTATGTTCCAAAGGGGGAGAAAATAGTATTTCAAAATTGATATCTCAAAACCCTCTTGAACACTAAGAGGAGGATTTCATTTAGGGGGAGTTTTGTTTAGTCAAAGGAAAAGCATTTGAAACAGGGGGAGAAAATTTCAAATCTTGAAAATGCTTCGCAAAATCTTATTCATTTACCTTTGACTATTTGCAAAAAAACTTTGAAAAGGATTTACAAAAGAATTTGCAAAAACAAAACAAGTGGTGCAAGCGTGGTCCAAAATGTCAAAAATTAAAGAAACAATCCATGCATATCTTATAAGTATTTATATTGGCTCAATTCCAAGCAACCTTTGCACTTACAATCTTGCAACTAGTTCAATTTATATATTTCATACTTGCTTTGGTTTGTGTTGGCATCAATCACCAAAAAGGGGGAGATTGAAAGGGAATTAGGCTTACACCTAGTTCCTAAATGATTTTGGTGGTTGAATTGCCCAACACAAATAATTGGACTAACTAGTTTGCTCTAGTGTATAAGTTATACAGGTGCCAAAGGTTCACACTTAGCTAATAAAAAGACCAAGAATTGGGTTCATCAAAGAGAGCAAAGGGATAACCGAAGTGTGCCCTGGTCTGGCGCACCGGACTGTCCGGTGTGCCACCGGACAGTGTCCGGTGCACCAGGGGACTTCACGCTGAACTCTTCACCTTCGGGAAAATCCAGAGGCGCTCCGCTATAATTCACCGGACTGTCCTGTGTACACCGGATAGTGTCCGGTGCCCCAGGGAAGAGCGACTCTAGAACTCGCCAGCTTCGGGAAATCGCTCCGCTATAATTCACCGGACATGTCCGGTGTGCACCGGACTGTCCGGTGAGCCAGCGGAGCAACGGCTACTTCGCGCCAACGGTCACCTGTAGAAGCATTAAATGCGCGCCAAAGCGCGCAAAAGTCAGGCACGCGCGAAGTGGCGCACCGGACACTCTATAGTGCATGTCCGGTGTGCCAACGGACATCCAGGCGGGCCCAGCAGTCAGAGCTCCAACGGTCGGAACCCAACGGCCTGGTGACGTGGCTGGCGCACCGGACACTGTCCGGTGTGCACCGGACTGTCCGGTGCACCATGCGACAAACAGCCCCACCAAACGGCTAGTTTAGTGGTTGGGGTTATAAATACCCCCAACCACCCCACATTCAAGTCATCCAAGTTTTCCTACTTCAACCACTTACAAGAGCTCTAGCATTAAATTCTAGACACACCCAAGTGATCAAATCCTCTCCAAATTCCACACAACGCCTTAGTGACTAGTGAGAGAGATTTGCTTGTGTTCTTTCGAGCTCTTACGCATGGATTGCTTTCTTCTTTGATTCTTTCTTGCGATCAACTCAATTGTAACCAAGGCAAGAGGCACCAATTGTGTGGTGGCCCTTGCGGGGAAGTTTTGTTCCCGTTTGATTGAGAAGAAGAAGCTCACTCGGTCCGAGGGACCGTTTGAGAGAGGGAAAGGGTTGAAAGAGACCCGGTCTTTGTGACCACCTCAACGGGGAGTAGGTTTGCAAGAACCGAACCTCAGTAAAACAAATCCGCGTGTCACACTCTTTATTTGCTTGCAATTTGTTTTGCACCCTCTCTCGCGGACTTGATTATATTTCTAACGCTAACCCGGCTTGTAGTTGTGATTAACTTTGTAAATTTCAGTTTCGCCCTATTCACCCTCCCTCTAGGCGACTTTCACATATGATGACTTGAATATAAACAATGAACAATCAACTAATCGTATATGCAAGCAAGAGTAAGAGAGAAAAAACTTCTTGACAAGATTAAATAAACTGAAGCTATTTTTTTTGAAAGATACAACTACTAAGGGGGTGTTTGTTTGAGATTATCTTTTTTTGAATGTAATGGCAGGAGCTCTGCCTTTTTATTAAGAAGAAGATTAGAATTAACCCAGTTTTAAGGAAAACCGGGTTCGAAACCTACACAGGGAGCCCAAACAACACAAGCAGCGGCAACCCCACACACAAAGCACATCCAGAGTCATCGTTGCCGAGCTCAACACAAGGTACGAGCAGCTCCGACTTCGCCAGACGGGCCGCACATAGCTACAAGAACACGACGATGCCTACACCTTAAACTTGACACAGAAGGAGGACCGTGGTGCGCCATCGTTGCCAGGCCTCAACACACCCACACTCTAGGCAGCTCCGATTCTTCACCAGCGATCATGATCCAACACCCACCTTTGGTTTTTGCTTGACCTCCAAAACAATCCAGACCAGAGGAAGGGGCTTCGCCTCATGTCATCGTTGCCGAGCCACTTCCCCTAACGTAACAGCTTCGACTTCACGTTGCAAACCCCACCTCCACCCGCAATCCAGACGCTGGGAAGCAAAAGCGTCAACCGAAGGCAACGTCGAGGCCGAGACGAGCGCAAACGTGACGCCTTCAGGAAGGGAGTGACGTTCAGGACGCCACCGTCACATATCCAAGATGGACTGGGCTTTTGCCCATGAAAGACACAGCAATGCGCCGTCCTCAACAGGAGGAAGTGGCGCCCTCGGGCGTCACCGTCGCCGAGACTTTCGCCCAAGATGCCCTCCATCACTCGAAAGGCCAGGACCCCAGGTCAAAGCATGCAGCCACCGCCGTCGTCATCGCCCTGGCTTCCGCGTAAACCCCTCCAGAGGGCACCGACGCGCCGGCTACCGCAGCAACCGCAGCTACGTCGGCTGACATCCCCTCCGGCTAGGCACACGAAACCAGGAACACCTTGCCGTGTGCGCCACACGCACTACCACTGAAACCGCGTTGAGAGCATCACCATCTCAACAGTCACTCGCACGCAGCACGCCTCCAGCTCCAACCTCTGCAGGCCACCACAACCCAGAACGGCCAGAGACAGTGGCGCCTAGCCACTGCCACCGTCGACGCAGCCGTCGTCGTCATCACCACGGCAGCCACAGCCGCCACTGTGCCGGCCGCGAAGGCCAGCAGACCCCCGTCGTCCCCAGAAGGCCAAAAGGCACCGACGCAAAGAACCGCACGTGCCCCTCATCCCGATAGGCCAGCGTCAAGAGAGGTGCACCACCGCGTCCTGCACGCCCGCCAAGGCCGACGGACCTCAGCCACCTGCAAGAGTGACCAGCAGCCACAGCACGAAGACAAAGCATCTCGGCGCCAGACACCTGCATTGGCCACGACCGCCGTCGGCGCCGCCCGAGCCGGCCGCCGCCCAGCGTCCAGCCGCCCCACGCACATCCCGCAACTCTCGTCGCACGACCACCAGATCCAGCCGGCGGAAAACTGGATCTGGTGGTCCTAGCCTCCTCCACCGCCAGCCCGACAACGCCGACGAGGAGGCCTCCGGGAGGACTAGGCAGCCGTGCCCGCCCCAATCCGCTGGAGAAGAGAAGAGAGAGCCCCGCCGCCGCCTTCCCCGCGGGCCGCACGAGCAGCCGACAGCCCGCTCGGGCAGCGGCGCGGCAAGAGGAGGCGAGGTGAGGGTGGCGACGGCTAGGGTTAGGTGTCCGCTCGGTCACCCGCGCGGAGGCCTGTTTGAGATTATCTCAAACAAACACTCCTAGGACCATGTCCAGCGGTTTACCTATCTAATGATCTAAAATACTATTTTGCAATGTAGACTATACTGTCACGCAGTGAAGTTTAAATATAAGTAAGGATAAAAGAAACTGTCATAGAAAGAAAAGTTATTGATAAAAAATGGATCATGATAACAAAGGACTTAGGGAAGAAAATTAGTTTGGTGGTTTATATTCTATGCTAAGGGCTCTCGTAGCAGTGTAGTGTTGACGTAATAACAGTTCTACTTCCTTTTAATTGAAAAACTTGTCACACGGCACGATTTCGAAGGAGTAACTGCACCTCAGGAAACAACTGCATACCCAAATCTCAAGCATCTAGTATTGTAGTGTATACATTCCCGCGAATCAGCATAATTACTCACCAAACTATCGTGACTAGTGTGAAGTTGCATTGACAATGCTTCAACGCCTAGTTGATTCACTCATGATTTATTTACAGAGTGCAACCATAATTTAGCATCGGAAGGTCGTCCAGGGTTCACATTTGCAGGTCTCTTCTGCAGCAGGGTTTTAGGCCGCAGCACCTCATACCATCCACTGAAAAGTGGACCACCTCCTTATTTACATGTTTCCGAGCCATTCCATCGCCTCTCGGAACAGACGCCCAAGCAGAATACAGTGACTGGACTGCCTCCTCCGACAAACCATTGCAGCTAAGATCAAGCACCATCAACTGCTTTGCTGAAATAAGGGCCTTCGCCAGTTCTTCAATCATCTGACAAGAAGAGTAAGAGTTTTTCTGCGATGAACTTGCACAGCTCCTGCGTGAACCAGATCTGGCACGGTGGGCATCATTATCTGCTTCATCTTCACTGTCTGGAACCTGCATGTTCGCAAAATCTATGTTCCCTGGAGCTATATCATTCGTTGTTTCAGGGTCATTACATTGCTTTTGCTCAGAAGCTGTTGATACTTCCTGCATGTCTTCGTCATACTTTGTTGTTGTCTCCAACGCCAAGTTGGTGTTCTTAGACACGCGCAGCTCCTCTAATTGGCTGTTTTCTGAAAGTAGAATATTATTAACTTAATGTAGAGACTGATGCTTCCACAAAATTGTTCCTCACCTGGTAATGATTGAATGACACGGACAATTCCAGCAAGTCCAAGATTGCATTTGTCAAGGCTGAGAGATCTAATACTGCATTGGGGATTTACAAGCATTCGCTGTACAGCATCACATCCCTGCATAATATAATGTAACACAACAGATCATTGCTACTGAAATATGAGGATAAATGTTACCGAAGCATATGAGAGTAGAAAATTGAACCTCCAGGTTAATTGGATTTCCTCCAAGGTTTAACTCAAGAATATTGATCCGGGAGAGATTTGTACAGATTTGTGTGAAATCAGGTGTTGTGAGCCCACAATTAGACAACTCCAACCTTAGGAAATCTTGAGATGTACAAGACAATGCCTCAGTAAGCCTAGTTGTCTCCACCTGCATAAACAGTAGTACCATTGCTTGTGTACAGGTTGCAAACACTAACCACAAATGGAAAGCAAAGCCTTTTTTTTCTCGAACGCAAAGCCTTTCTTTGGAAAAGAAAATGGAAAGCAAATTACCGGTCCAATGGAAGTTCCACCTAGCAGAAGTCCTGATAGGCACGAGGATTGTGCAAGGAGGCACAACTTATCAACCATTAACTTATTCAGTTTTATACCAGTCAGGCTTAGTTCTGAAAACCTGCAAGAACAACATGCATGGCTGGTCTATACTTGCCAACACCTTAGTAACTATACAACTGATATGGACATTTTCTGCTAACCTTGTGAGAGATGCAAGTTTGGATAGAAGGTTAAGCATTGTATTGCTAGAAATTGGGTTGTTCTTTCCTGCCAAAGGTACGGAATTTTTGAACGTTTGGACATTGCTCTATGCAAATCACAAGAGAAGCAGGCCGTAATGATAATAAGTACCTAATGAGAGATGTGAAAGGACAGACTCTTCATGGAGTGCATCTGTCATCTTCTGAACAGTTCTTGACGTGATAGAACACTGCTCGACATTCAAGCTATAAAGTGCTGTAAACAAAGCAGATACATAACATGCAGTTTATGAAACAAAAATAAATATCTCTTTTTATGACAGTCAATGAAACAAAACAAGAAAAATCAGGGAAAACCTCGACTAATCTGTATCCTAGCCCAACTACCCACCCACCCAGTCTCCAAAAGAAGCTATACAGGCAGACCCAGCACATGAGTGAGGTCTAAGTCTCTAAGAAAGAAATAAACCAAGGCAAGTCTTACTCCGCAAATGCGGAGATGCTGCTTCGAACCTGCAACCTGATGACTCGGTGAGACAGGTCTCACGACTGCACCGGACCTGCCCTTACAAAAGAAGGTATATGCATTTCTACAATTCTACTGACATATAAAATGCTACATACCTTTGCACTTTTTCAGGATTGTGAATAGGTAAGAACTGCATGCATCAGTGAGGCGATTCCCAGATAGATTAAGTACTTCCAATCGATCAGTCAAAACAGCGCACTCACATATCTATTCAGTAAATAACGAGGCAAAAAGTGGCTTAGCATTTTACTGAATATATGCTGTAAAGCAAGAGAATTTGTGTTGACTCGGGTCAATAAGTGAGATCACTTGGGGAAAAAACAAATAAATTAAAAAAAAATGACCAGCTAAAAAGCCCCTAGCAGATTCAGACAAAGAGGAATCTAGAGTTTGTTTTGTAATAAATTTAATTTCTAAAAATATCAAAGCATCAAGAAATCTTTAGAAACTAATAGACTGTTCGTCAGGTTTGGTGTATCCTGTTCCAGAACCATTTTGCAAGACCCAAGATTTTAGTTTGATAAACAAATATTAATGCCCCTTGAAGAAATGGCTTACATAGCTTGCATAAAATGTATCAGATTAACACATGCTAGAATGATTCCTCTCATGAATTGTTTGTCCCTCCTATCAGCTTAAGCTTTTGGATTGAACTGGTTGATGCATGCAACTTAATATGGTATCAAAGCTAGAGATCTCGAGTTCGAATCCTGATTAGTGCAATTAAATAAAATAATTGTTGTTCACTCTTATTCCACGTCTGAGACCCAAGAGAGACGAGAGACTCGACATGAGGGGAGGTGTTGGAATATAATATAAGTGAATTGCACACCACTCCTATCAAGTTAAGCTTTTTGGTTGAACTGGTTGGTGCATGCAACTTAATAGTTACCAATGTGCAGAAGCTGAATGGAGAATTTCAAGCCAAAATTCCGATGGGATGATAGGAGTATCATATTATTTCACTTTGATAGATAAGTTTCTGGGATTGTAAAAACCTGAAATAAAGCAGTTGGACCCAATCGATTACAATGTAAATCCAGAGTCAAGCCACCATATGTGTGACTTGATGAAGCAAATATATGCTGAAGTCTTTCAACTGTTTGATTTCCTGAGATTTGTGGGCAGGAATAATAAATCAGTCCAATAAGTCATAGTATAAGAGCAAAGTTATTCTATACCATCCTACAAACTAAAACCACAAAGCAGTACGATCATCAATGAATTACTAACTACTGTGTGATTCAAAATTAATGTCCTTGAACGGCTACAAAATTCATGGCTTTAACTGCTTGAAATAGCACAAAGCACTACATAAATGGGGACTGCTGGAACATGTTATGTGCTGCACTACAAGGGCCTAAAGAAACAACCACTTAGCTGTAACTGATTTATACAGAACTGTCGAGTAATTATGAAATGAAATGACTGTAGTTACTTGAAAAAGGCTACCTAGTAAATTATGAGAAAGATCCAAAACTGCTATTGTTTTGTGAGATCTTAGGGCATCAAGAAAGGGGACAATTGACATATCCTGCAGTCCGCAATCAGAAACAATGATTTCATCTTCGGAGACCTGTCAGAGAATAGAAGGAACACATTTGGCATAGTTAAGTAGAGCTGCCTTTTGACATTATCATTCAGATACGACGTACGAGCCAACTAAAATGTTTACCTCAAGATTATATAGTTTCGTCAGCAGCTTCTTATTGGGTGCTTCTAATGACTTCATGCAGAAATCAACATACAACTTCATCAGCTGCTTTGGCACCCAATCTTCATTACAAATATGGTATGTCAGAAGATATTAGCTGATAAAATATATAGAAATTATGTTTCACAGTTTCACCATGATGCATTTCTATGCAAGATAATGAACTTAATCCGCGGAACCAGGGAGAGGGAAAGGGGCACACGCGGAGGAAGGGGTGCTAGTGGGGGACAGACAACAAATAGATCTAGCAGGTGCTAGCTCTGTGTGACAAGCTCAAGTACACAATGGGAGCTGAAGAATCCAAAAATAATTTAAAGCGGACTGAGGTAAAAGCTTGTCTTCCAGCCATAACTTCTTTTAGACCAGAGACATTGGCCCTGCTTATATTGAAAGCACATTAACAAGTTTTGCTGGGGACACCAGCTCACATTGAAAGCATAACACGCAAAAAAGATTGAGGACCTTGTTTTCTTATCAAAGAAGTTTAGTGCTCCTAAATAAGGAAACCAGAAAGTTCAGAGCTGCTGCTACATGCCATTTTCTGATAGCCCCTTAAGAGTGAATTTTGTACTGTAAACCATGATGACTCAATGATGGTCTAAACTTGTATGGGGCAGTGTAATAACCTGCACTGGAAACTTTACACATGAAGAGGAAGGTTTCCTAACATTGGATGGATAAGAACATTTTCAAGGATTTTGCCTATTGTCATTACTCATTAGTCATTACAAGACATTGGAGCAGCTGGTAAGTTGGCACGGTCACTGTAGTAGGCTAGTATGATGCAGTATATAAACTGCATATTCTATATTTCTATTTGCAATTGCTTGTAGTAGGCTAGTATGATGCAGTATATAAATCGCATACAATATCCTATTCGTGTATTAGACATTTTTCAAAAGTTGAATTTGTTAATGCATATTCTATGCTAGCAAGTAGCAACAAAGAATCAAAGGTGGGCTATCTGGGAAAGGGTTTGCTTGCATTTGAGAATAGACAAATGGGCTCTTCTCTACTAGAAGGTTTTTCTTGCCTACCAGCAAGGCTACTAGGCAAAGAGAGCAAGGGGAACAAACATGCCAAACGATCTTCGTGTGTCCTAGACTCCTAGTATCCATGCAAGAGTAGTAGTCTAAGAAATGTAGTTGAGAACAAGGCATTCCATTTTATAAAAAGATAAGAACATGCATACCATCAATAACAACATCAACACACTTCTGTTCAGAAGCGAGCTGATCATCATAATATATGGATACCGCATCTTCCAATACCTTCCCACGAAACTTTAGCTCCCCAATGATAGGCAATAGACCTAGAAAGTAATGTATGAATGTAAGATCCCAGCAGCAAGTATAGAAAAATAAAATGCAGGTGTACCAAATAGAAGACCAACCAAGCTAAGTAGGACAAATCCGAAGACAACAATGTAAACAGAAATTGAGAAGAAAGGAGAACTTAGAATACAAACCTTTGGCCCTTTTTTCATCAGAAATCTGAAGATAATATACACATGCTACTTCAACTTTGAGAGAGTCAATGCTAAAAGCACCTTCATGTACACAAGCACGTCCATCCAAGTAAACCAGATGGCCGCCGATTCTGAAGGCCCAGAAGTGCTGCAGAGGAAGCATCCCATTTTATTCCATAGAATATCCATAGTTGGAGTAACTGTGTAACTTGCAAGTAAATGCCTGATGAGGGTCTGAGGCTAAGGAGTATACACAGATTTATCAAATTTAATTATGCTCCTCCTGCTTCTTCAAATAAATAAATAAATATCACGAAGTGCCTCTTACTTTTTTTCCTCAGACACGCAAAAACAACTGTCATTTTATTAAATATGAGAAAAGGAGTTTGCATGAACAAACACAACACAAACAAAAAGATAGCAAGACATACTCGAACCAACACCGTCTCAGAAATCTAATGTCCATACACAAAGGTAACGAAGTGAAATCTACTGTCCATACACAAAGGTGGCGAAGTGATACAGAGTGATGGTAGTAAAAGGTTAAAGGCATCCTTTGAGAAGGTTAGCAGTTCGATTTTATGTTTAATTTACTCTGGTCTATGGTGTGGCTGAATCAGAGACGCCAGATCAGCCCTCAAGGGGAACAACTGCCACTGTTCACAAAGTGTGGGAAACCCTAACCCTAACAAGGGATTGGGTGATGTATTAATAGACTGGGTTAGTTGGGTCTGACCCATTACACAGGGGTGAGAAGGTAATTACACGGAGTAAACCCAAACCCTAAACGGGTACTCTAACACAAAGTATTATAGAAAATAAAAATAAGGTACTGTTAAGTGTGGGGATCTGTTTGAGCACATCAGCACGTGTAGACATATCAGAGTAATTGGCTGAATTGAACATAACATACTATCACAGAAATTCTTCATTAAAATAAGCACAGGGGGGATAGAACAATTTGTGATGCTTTTCACTTGCTTGTGTTTACGAGAACTTATAATTTGGCAAGCATGGGAAGATAAAAGTAGCTGTAATACTTACATTATCAGCATCTTTGGATTGAGAACCAACAGCATTTTGGCTTTCATTCAGACTGTTTGAGCCAGGTGTACTGAGCTTGGAAAAACTTGCTGCTGATTTGGAGGTTGGTCCCTTTCCTGCACTGGAAGCACCTAATCCTATGCCTTCAAAAGCATGATCAATAGGACTACTTGATTTGAATGAACAAATGCTCTCCTCAGCTGGATAGGGTGCATCCCTTGTTTGATTAACTTGTAAAGTATCCTGCGGATGGATAGAAGCTCTCAATCTGGTGCTTCAGGAGAGTATAATTAGAAGTCATTTTTTCTCGAACACGCAGGAGAACTGCACATCAATATATTAAAAAGAAAAAGGTGGGTCCAAAATAGACCAGTACAAGGTGAAGCCATTTCACGGTGACCAGAACATGAAGTACAAGAAAACATCCATCCAAAACCCCGAAAATAACCACTGAGGCCAGAACTAAGGCCAAATGGTCCTCAGCCCAGAAGCCCCAACCAAGCACCAAAGCCTAGCTTCCTCACTAATGTCCTGGATGATCTCACGGGTGCTCGGAGAGGCGCGCTCAAAGACACACGCGTTGCGGTGTTTCCACAGCCACCACGCAATCAGCACCACCAGTGAATTGAAGCCTTTTTTTCTTTTTTTAGGCACCAGAGGTTCCATAGCTCTCCACCATTCTTGAAAGTTTGCCTCGCTAGCACTAGGCGTGCATTGCTGCAGTCAAACCATCACGAGCACTTTTTGCCAAACTTCTCTGGCAAAAACGAATGACACTATAATGTGTTGGACAGTTTCCCCATCCTGATCACATAGAAGGCACTGCTCAGGGTGTTCCAAACCATGCTGTGCAAGCGATCTGCTGTCCAACATCTGTCTGACTGCTATTGCCATCAACATCTAGTGTATACGTTCAAAAAACATCTGGTGTAACCAAAGAGAACAAGGAGATGATGTGAACCACATCATGGTCCTTTTGGCATATCTCCAGCTCCGAAAATTTCTTGAATGAGGATATAATATACAAGAATTCGTAGAATTTGAGCTGGGAAAAGTGATATATTGAGGGTGTTTGGGTGAAGCAATTCTGTTTGCATTGCAAACTAAAAATAGATATTTAAACTACTATATATTAGCCTACAAACTCTATGCACATGGGACATCCATCCCTGACAAAACATGGCTTATATTTCAATTCCCAGTCAAGACTCAAGAAGATAAGCCGGAAGGATCATCAGTGTTTTGTTACCTGGTTTCTGCTGCTGCTTGCTCCATGGTCTGCTGGTCACAAAAATGAGGTGTCAATACAACTAGGAGGTAAACTTTAACCATTCCATCATATGAATATGTAATGCTAATCAGCGTTTGTACCTGAGACTGACATACTATCTGCAGGACTAGTTGATGTCTTTTTAAACTGAACGTTTTCATGATTCTCGTCGGATTCATCATCTGATAAGATCACACGGACACGTTTTCTGCCAACAGAGTGATCAGAACGTGATCTACTTAAAACTGCCCTAGTGCCTTCAGCCATATCACCTAGTTCATCAACCTTCTTAGAAGAATTATGTATGTCTTCAGTCACATCACATAGTTCATCAAACTTCTTAGAAGAATTCCGTATCTTGGGTACCTTAATCTTGGATGAGCTCCCACTCCTCTGAACGAGTGAAGCAAGCGTAACATCATCATCAGGTTCCTCGTAGTTATTTGCAGCCTGTCCATGGTCATTCTGAGCATCAAGCGTGTTATCAGATGTGCAACCACCTTCAGTGTCAGTTTCTGAGCAGTAGTCACTAACAGTATCCCTTGCTTCACATTGATTCAGTGTTTGCTTCAGATTGTCTATTTTTTCCTGCATTTTCCTGAAAAGGAAATCCTTTTAGTTTGCATAAAATAAAACTCTTTTGTGCAAAATCTGTCTTAGTAACTTACTTGGCTTCTTCGATATTATCAAATCTGACCATATGACTGTAATGCATGTTCTCGAGGGCAGAAAGTTGCACATTAGGTAGGTCTGCTTCCACAGCAATCCTGCATATGATATGATGTGAGCATCAGAAACTAAAGATGGAAGCATCATGCTGTTAAGGACAAGAGCAGTTAATTATTAGAAAGATAGGTGGCACGGGCGGTCGGGCGCAGACCCAACACAATAATGTGACACAAAAACTAAAACGGCAATATGGGATTAAACAAATAAACTCTGCAATACAGTTGAGCTGATGTTAAAACTAAAAGTATCAAAGATGCTGGATGTTTAGGACAAGCTCAATCCCTTGATATATAAAGTGTTTCCCTAGAAGATAGGGGTGCAATCCAAAACTAAAGATGCAGCTCAATCAAGATATTAGCACTTCACAATTTCTCATTTCTAAATCGCAAACTTTAAAAAAGTATAGTTTTCATTAATACAAGAAATGGTGTTGGGGGGGGGGGGGGGGGGGGGGCTGCCTTCTCCTTCTTGGAGTGCGCCAAGGAGAGAGGAGTTGAGGAGGGAACACAACAAATATGGAGGAGCAGAGCTGTGATCACCCTGGGAGGCCAGGATGGCCGAAGGTGATCGCCCACTGTTGGGAGATCTTCTTTCGATGATTTCCTAATACAATCTAAGGCACCTTATATCATAGCGCCTCCCTAACAAACTAACAACTCCATCTCCTAAATTATAGCACTAACATCTCCTAACAAACTGCACCTTATCCTGGCGCCTAAAGCTGCATCTCCTAAATAATAGAACCAACCTTCCTCCTAATGACTTATCTGTTTCTTTTGGCGTCTACTGTACTTCTTTCCAATAAAAGAATCTATAACAAATGGGTTCTCAAATGCCTAATAGAAATGTTAGTGAATAAAGCCTCCAATGTCGTGTCCTATGTATTGTTCATGGCCATTTACTTAAGATCACAGCATGCAAGTTTACTTAAAATCTTCTGACTTTTGGACAGGAAGACATCAAGATAATACCGGTAGCCTTCTTCGTAAGCTTGCAATGCACCAGCCCAGTCGCCACAAGAATCAAGAACATTGCCAATGTTCACTTTCGCTAATGCTTGTCCCTGAAATAGGACATATCTTAGATGAGCACAATTTGAAATCAGAATCAAGTAAACAAGAAAGGTGATCATACTAGTAGGATTCACTTCAAAAAAATCATACTAGTAGGATGCATGACAGCATATTCACAAATACAAATGAGGACATATAGGCTAGCAGCTCACCTCTAAGTTCCCTATCGACCGATATATGTTCCAACTTTTCATGTACCACTTACGAGCTTTACTGAAGTTTCTAAGCTTTTGGTATGATTCTCCTATCGACAGAAGAGAATCACTCAACTTTTCCTTATCGCGAAGTTCATTTGCTACCCTTTTTTTCCCTTTTGAGAATTCCTTGTGCTGGAGAACAAATAATTACATGAATGAGTCAAGAAATTACTATATTGCGCCCCGGTGCATTGTTGATATTAGTGAGGTGAGCATAAATGCATTTTTCATATTTGCACAATGTTTTAATCATTTCAGTTCTGAAATTCAGAAAGTAAATAAACTGATCAATAGTCGGTTTTCAAACATGATATACCAGATGAAAGTTATCTATGATTGGTTTTAATATTTTATCAGGCTCCCACATTTATGTTATATCTCAGGAGTTCAAAATGGGAATGGGCAGTGTGACTTTTCTGACGAAGCTGGTCACACAAAGACTATGGACCAAACCATTTCCCTTGGCACCAATCTAACATTAGAACACTGACAAATAGTTCCATCAAATCAGGTTACTTTTCTTTGCACTGCTCAGAAAGGTTTCAGGTTAACAGAATGCAGCACAAATATAGAATACAGGTAATTAAGTTGGAAGTTGCAATCCCTAATTGTGTAAATAAGTTAGTAAGACATTCCAAATAAAACATTCATATTTCTGACAAATAAAACTTTATGTTCAGATCCAGTAACCAATTATTTTTTTGGAGATCATATACAGTTTCAGAACTGCAACTCAAAAGATAAAACCAACAACAATTGTCCCAGTTCTTTCAGTCATAAAAACTATCAAGCATAACCTATAAACCGATTATTCATGCACATGCATAAAATAGGCTAGAAATGGGGAAAATCTCATTTGTGAATAAGATAAAAATAATAATAAAATAAATTCTCATGGATACGATGGTCCAAGTTTATAACAAGGTGAATAAAAATCTGGTACTAGTTACCGTGCGGTCCGCTTACTTTTTGCCATGCACATATCATCCTGGCCTTCTCAATAAGACTATCCAGCCATGCATGCTGATCAAGTAGGAGTTTTCTCTCTTTAGATGTTCCACGAGCATTAGAAGTGTCCCGGATAAGTTTTTTTAGCTTCAGTTCATCCTCCTTCAACTGCTCAAATACTTCAACTGCTTTCGTAACAGTTTCAATATTCTGGTGAATTTGTTCAATTAGAGCATCCTCATCTTCCAAGGATCTTGCTACTTCAAGAGCTTTATTGTAACAAAGTTTTGCATTGTCATACTTCTGAACTCGATAATGTAACTCCCCCAGATTTATGAATCCTTTTGCCTCACCTTGAAGATGGCGTATTTTTCTACATATCTCTATGTCCTTCTCAATGTGCCCCCTGGCTTTTTTCCAATTCTGTAGTTCAGTATAAACATTTCCGAGATTATGATGGAGCCTAGTGCGAGCATCATCATACGAATCTACCTCTTCGTCGTCGCATATCTTCAGGCCCTGGATAAGTAGTTTCTCAGCTTCTTCAAAATTATCAAGTTCCAGCTCAAGCATGCCCATATTATTGTACGCATCAATAAGTTCTTTTAGAAAGTCCGACTTTTGGGAAGGGGATCTCTCCTTTAGAATCCTTGCCAGCTTCATCGAAGATTTAAAGTACTTTTTTGCATTCCTTATGGCACTATGGTCATTTTCAGATCTTAGAAGGATTTCATGGTATGTTCTCCCAAGCTGTGTGGTAGCTCGCTGCTGCTCAACAAGGTCATCAGACTCCTTTGCGAGCTGTAGATGCTTCTTCTGTCAAGCCAACAAACATCAAGGTAAATGGAAGTTTGAGTTCATGTAGCAGAATCAGCAAAATGTATGAAATGAGGTCTGAGTATTATTCTAATTCTTAGCATCTCAATTATAACAAGAGGTTAGCATTTAACACCGGAGGCAGTGACCAAATCACCTAATGACCATATCTTGATAAATGTACATGCACTGTGACAGGGTAGATACAGCATGATCAGTAATACTCCCTCCATTTTTTTTATTTGTCGCTGGATAGTTGAATTTTACACTAACAAACGACGAATAAAAAAGATCGGAGGTAGATAATGTAATGTAATCCAACTATCCAAGGTCAATAAGCGTGTGAAAAAACTAAAACAATTAACATGTGCCTAAACCCAACACTGCAAGCCAAGGGTCACATATACATCACTAAATATCAGACCTTTGAAAGAATATATTATCATATAAGACAGATGCACTACCAGAAAGTCCACACCACAGCTGGTATTCAATTGTATATATATACAGTGCCTAATAACATAATTTGAGAATAATCGAACCCTACACTGCAGTCCAAATGCATGCCCAGATCAATAGTCCACCAAATGGTTAAAAATTCATAAATTCAGCACCGAAATTACAACTGCGAGTGGGAATGCATTAGCGTTATACTGCATAGCACACCTCCTGTCGTTTAAAACATCTGAAACCATGGTCGGTATTCGGTAGGCAAGTAAGCGAGATGGATGGTGGAATCTGAGGAGTGAGTAGTGACCTGGTAGGTGAGCGCCTCCGAGAAGCGGCCGAGGCGGAGGTAGACCTCGCCGAGCGACTGACAGGAGGGGAGGAGGTGCCGCTGCGGGAGGTGCTTTACGGAGACCTCGTAGTCCGCCCGAAGCCACCGGAGGGCCTCGACGTACTCGCAGCGGCGCTTGTAGATGTCGCCGATGACGTTAGCCCAGCGCGCCTCCTCCTCCCGATTACCCTCCGCCGACGCCTCCTTGTAACCGCGCTTCGCCCCCCGCAGCTCCTCCTCATCCTCCTTCTTCGACCGCCCCCCGCCGCCGCGCGCCATCGCCGCCGCTACGACTGAGGACCCGACGCCTGACTTTTTTCCCTTTTTCCACCCGAATTTTCCGTCAAGGGCCGAGAGGAAGGAAAACGCCGGACTGATCAGATGGAAGGGGATTCTCCCGCCAAATTATTTCAGGGCCCCGCCTCCAGTTTCACTAATCTCTTCTCTGCGTTTCTCGTGGGCCTGCGTAGGAAGCATGTAATATGGGCCATGGCCTGTAGGAGGAGGATATCTTAAGCTTCTGGGGTGTCTCTCTTGTTGTTCGGTCCTTCAATCAAAAAAGAAAATATATATATATAGAGCAGATATAACGGGAGCCATGGGTTTCTAATAGTTAAAGGAAGCTCAGGTCGATCATCCCTGCAACCTGGTTCAACCCAGCGCACCGACTAGACCAGGCTGTCGGTTGCACCACCCGCGCCCACGTCTGTGCGCGCAAAAAAGAATGCATGCATGAGTCAAAGTCAAACACGTCACTTGCATGCGCATAAATTTAGGAAAGATATGTACGGCGGTTTGTATTTTTAAATATTTTATTTCCTCCATAAATTTAGGATCGCTGCAACAGCCATGCAACTAGACTCGTAAGGACCATTTTATGATATATACTGCTATTAAATATGCTACCCTGTGTAGATAATTATGCAATTCGGTATACTGCGTAAAAATCTGTTACCACCTGCATGCACACGAATTTATGATGAAAATAATGTGTAATGAAAGGAAATGAATTACACGCATAGAAACAAAAATTCGTATTTAATGTTTTATTTCCTTCATAAATATAGGATCCCTCCAACAGCCATGCAGCTAAACACATTATATCTAGTTTATGATATATATTGGTACAAATTATACTATATGGTGTAGCTATTTATGCAATTCGTTACACTGCGTAAAAAATCTGGCATGTTGTTCACTGGTGGACGCATCTCCGGGTTGGAGCGTAATAACCTTAAGTTTTGAGCATAAAATCCTTCCATTATAAGCGTAAATACCGAGTCAATGTGAGAGGTTGATAGCTCTAGTAGGTTGTTATTACGATCCTATTTTTATGGCAGATCCGAAAAATATGGCAGCCGCATGCATGCGGTTATACAGATCCAAAAATTATGGCAAAATGCATGCATGAGTCAAACACGTTCTCTTGCATGCGCGTAAATTTAGGAAAGATATGTGTGGCGGGTTCTATGTTAAATGCTTTATTTCCTCCATAAATTTAGGATCGCTGCAACAGCTATGCAGCTAGACTCGTAATGACCATTTTATGATATATACTGATACTAAATATGTCATTGTAGATAATTATGCAATTCGGTATACTGCTTAAAAAATCTGGCATGTTGTTCACTGGTGGATGTATCTTCGGTGGAGCGTAAAAACCTTAAGTTTTGAGCATAAAATCCCTCAATTATAAGCGTAAATACCGAGTCAATGTGAGAGGTTGATAGCTCTAGTAGGTTGTTATTACTATCCTATTTTTATGACAGATCCGAAAACATGGCAGCCGCATGCATGCGGTTTCTATTTTTATACAGATCCAAAAATTATGGCAAAAATCGTGGGAGCTTCCATTGCATGCACGCAAATTACGAACAACATAAATCAAGAAATTGTCTTTCCAATGTGCATGCAGTAAACTGATATACGAACTCCATGTTTAAGCATAAAATCGTACAGTTTTTGGCGTAAATAATACATGTGGTAGGCATAAAACACAATAATCGAAAAGAAAACTGCGCCGGATCGGAGGATGTCACGCGCGATCATCGCTGCGTGCATCTCGGGCCTTCCGTGACGCCGCTCGCTCGAACATCGCGCCTCATGCGTCGTCGTCGCTACTCGCACGTCGACGGGCGTCGCTTGCTCGCCGGCCTTGGAAGTGCCGCCTCCTCGGGACCTCGGGGACGCCGCCGGTTGCCCGCACAAGGGCCCCGCTGTCGCTCGCCCTCCGGATCGGGGAGCCGCCGCCACCGACCTGGGAACCGCTGCCACTACTCTGGATCGAGGAACCTCCGCCACCGCGCGTCGAGGTCATGGAGTTGCAGCCACCGGCTGGGGGTCCACCGCCGCGCACGCTCTGGGGCAACCGCCGTCGTCGCACACGGCGTCGCTAATGAATCGGGGTGGAGCGTAAAAAACTGAACCCTAGCACTCCGGGTCCTATTTTATAGACGTCCGGATGTGGTCCGGCTCGACCGGATTGCACCGTCCGACCTGGGCTTCCTCTAGTTATTGGAAGCCCAGGGCTCCTAATATATAAACTATATATATATATATCACCTCCTTCAATTATAGCGAAAAGATATCTCTCAACAATATAATTAGATATATATTTACTCTCTTATTTTCAAAATAGGGCACATGATATTTCTAACTGTTTTCCAGGATGGTTCTCCACCTTGGTGTTTTTTTATTTTGTCTAAATCATTGAAAACTCATAGTAAATCATAGAAAAATCAATTTTATTAAACTCCACGTGAGTCTATAGAATGAACATATGATATAGTATTCTGTAATACAAAGTTTTTGGTATAGATTTAGATATATGTTTTTATAATTAAATTAAGCTACATCTCCTATGGTCCAGTTATGGTAAAATTATGTTGTGGTGATCATTGTGTGCTTAAGGTATAGCAAAAATCATAGCCACAGTTTATTCTCCTCACCGGCATGTAGGGCATCACCGACGTGTGGCTATCCTGGCTTCACTAGTGTTTTCTTTATGTTCACATCGAGTTTGCCCTACGATGAGCTCCATCGATTTCTACTTTGGTAATCCCATAACAGGATTGACAATCATGATACATCGATAACTGGTGTGTTAGGTAGAAGCTTTCAACGAAAGGACGGTCATAAGCCCAATGGACCTTAGGATCGATGTCACATTCTTGGTGTGTCTAGCTTTTGTGTTCGATTCCTAGATCTACACGGTGGATGACTTCAGCAAATTCCATGGTCGCCTTATGGAAACGATCATAAACCAAACATCCCTAACTCTTCCTATGACATGTTGGACGGTCTTGTTGATAACTTTGGCCAATTTTCATTCTCTTGCATAAACTGGATGGAGAGTCAACTAAATCTTTGTAACTCCTACTCATGTACGACCAAACTTTTCGAGATGACTTCCCCAACATCAAACAACTACGGTTCAAGTCTAGTCAGACTCACTTTCGCACTTAAGGGTATCGCTTCATCTTACCAAAAAATGTTATGGTCTATTGATGCATGAACCACACCACTGAATATATCGATACAGAAAGGTGACAACTCTTACTACTCAGACACAACGTGCGAAGTCGGTAACGAATTTCATATTCTATACGAGAATGGGTTCCACATAATTGATAACTAGTCGAAATCAGCTTCGATTAGTCATATTCATCAACAACCTCCTACTCAGGTACAACAAGTAAGTTGATGCTCGAGGGCTCCCAAATCCAAAGACACCAGGTATGTATCATGGTTCTTCAACCCAACCACGAACCAAGCTAAGATGCTTTCACAAGTATTCTATTTGTGCCATTTCCGTCTTATTTTTGGCTAAGTTGGTCTTCAATGAGCAGAAAGTCACAGGCTAATGCACATAACAATCACACTCTGGTGCATGTATGCCTTTTATTTATAATTTAAGTATCTATGCGATACATTTTATGTTTGAAGCCTTGTTCGCAACAACAAATTCCGATATAATCCAATGCTATATGGGCCACGCCTTCACATGCCTAACATCCTACACACGATGGAATGCTCTAGATAACAAGGTGTGTAGCATGACAAGCAATTCATAAGGGCGAAACAACAACAAGGATAAAAGCAACAACCTTACAATCCACTTCAAATACTTTTATGACACAAGTTATGCACAACGAGCTTTATTTGTGATGATGACCTACATCATGAACCCAATGCTACATGGGTCACATTGTCACGCCGCTGACAGCTAACATCCTACACATGGGGGTATGTTTTAGTCAACAAAGTGCATAACACAATGAACAACTCATAGAGAGAAATTAACATATGGTTTATCATGTCCTTATGTTATTTTGTAATATTATAAGTACTCACTGATATTGTCCTCGTGACCTAGGATGTACATCAACAAGTTGAGCTACCTACAACCATTCAAGTACGCCCTCAACATGTTATCTCAAGCTAAACGTGTCATCCTCAACAACATTGCTAATAACAATCGTCGAGTGCACCCTCAACAAGATACCTCAAGGTGGATGGTCAAGTACCACAACATCACGACACCAGCTAAGTGCTCACATCGTCCTAAGTACCACATTGGTTATACAAAACTCGAGTACTTATACCGATTAAGTACAACACTGACATGACATGAGTTGAGTACTCACAAGGCTAGGGCCATAGCTAAAACAGTGGGAGCCAAATACAAGTGGTTGAGTATAGCGATGTCACAACACTAACCAATTATTCACATCGACATAGTTTCACATTGGCTAGACAAGTCAGTACTCACACAATGTGGTGTCAAGATGCCAGTAGAGTACGAGCACACATTAGAACTCAAGCATCTATGCTTCACAAAAACTATTGTAACATCAGTGTGTGATTTAATTGGTATTTAACTATTGTTCCACAATGGTTCTAAGGTAAAGGCACAATCTGATTTTGCGCGACACTACCAGAATCTGGCTCTTTGCCGAGTGCCTAGCTCTTTGTCGAGAGCTATGTATCGGGCACTCGACAAAATATACTTTGGCGAGTGTTGCTCTCGGCATAGAACGACACTCGACTAAGAGTCTTTGCCGAGAACCAATCTCTGGGCATAAAACAGATCTCGCCAAAGATTTCTTTGCTGAGAGCCAAGTACCTGAGAAAAAGGGCTCTCGGCAAAGCGTCGTCAGCTGCCGGCGGAAGCTGGCAGTTGTTAGCTTTGCCGAGTGTTGTGTCCGAGGTACTCGGTAAAGAAGCAACCTAATGCACTCGACAAGAGATTGTCAAAGGGGCTCATTGGTGTTCCCGTTGCCGAGAGTTAGCGAAAGGGAAATATGCCCTTCGGCCATTTCTAAGTATTTTGGTGATTAAGTGCCCAACACAAATGGTTTAAGTATTAAATTGTGCCAAATGGTGGATGAAGTGTAAATCAACACAAAGGTATGATTCTAGACTTAGTACATTGGTTTTTGTGTACTAACATATTTGTCTAAGTGCTAGAATCAAAGAAAATACAAAAGGAAAAAGCTTGGCTCGAACAGCCAAGACTCAGTGCAGTCTGGGTGCACCGGACTGTCCGGTGCGCCAGGCTGGCTTCTGGTCAACTGGCCGCTCTCGAGAATTCGTCGGTGGCGTAAGGCAAAAATTCATCAGACTGTCTGGTGGTGCACCGGACTGTCCGGTGAGCCAACGGTCGGCCGCGCAATTCGCGCGTGACGCGTGGCCGAGCCAACGGTCTGATGGGGGCACCGGACTGTCCGGTGCGCACCGAACAGTGTCCGGTGTGCCAACAGCTCCAAATCTTCAACGGTCGGCTGCGCCAATTTAGGAAAGCAATCTGCACCGGACACTGAACAGTGCCTGTCCGGTGGCACACCGGACTGTCCGGTGCACCACCCGACAGAAGGCAAGAATTGCCTTCCTGGATTGCTCTCAACGACTCCTAGCTGCCTTAGGGCTATAAAAGGGACCCCTAGGCGCATGGAGGAGAACACCAATCATACTCTGAACATTCTAAGACTCCCGCACTCCATCCTCGCACACTCGATTGACATTCTTAGTGATTTGAGCTCCGTTCTAGTGGTGAACTTGTTGTGTTTCATTTGGGCTCAAGTCTTGGCTTGTGTGTGTGCGTATTGCTGGGATTTGTGTGTGTGTTGCTTCCCTCCCTTACTCTAGTGCTTTCACTTTGATATTTGTTGTAAGGGCGAGAGACTCCAACTTGTGGAGATTCCTCGCAAACGGGAAAAGTGATAATAAAAAGGAACACCGTGGTATTCAAGTTGATCATTGGATCACTTGAGAGGGGTTGAGTGCAACCCTCGTCCATTGGGACGCCACAACGTGGAGTAGGCAAGTTTTGTACTTGACCGAACCACGGGATAAACCATTGTGTCTAATGTGTTGTTTCTCTCTGTGGTTTTTGTGTTTCACAAGTACTCCTCTCCAGCTACTTTATCCTATTGCACTAACACTTAACCAAGTTTTTGTGGCAATAAGTTTTAAGTTTACAAGATCACCTATTCACCCCCCTCTAGGTGCTCTCAATTGGTATCAGAGCCGTTCTCTTCACAAAAGGGACTAATCGCCCGAAGAGATGGATCCTAAGGGAAAGGGGATGGTGGTCAACGATAAGGAGAAGGAGTCCATCTTCAACGAGCCGAGGGACGACAAAGCCAATGACTCCGGCTCGAGTCAAAAGAAGAAGGATGGAAAGAAGAAGAGGCGCATCAAGAAGATTGTCTACTACGACAGTGATGAATCCTCTTCTTCCCAAAAGGACGACGAATACGAGGAGAAAAAGAAACCGGTTAATTCAAACTTTTCTTTTGACTATTCTCGTATTCCGTCTAACTCCAATGCTCATTTGCTTTCCATTCCTCTTGGTAAACCTCCACACTTTGATGGAGAGGACTACGGATTTTGGAGTCACAAAATGCGTAGCCACTTGTTCTCTCTTCATCCAAGTATATGGGAGATAGTAGAGAATGGAATGCAATTTGATAGTACAGATAGTCCCATGTTTATCAATGAACAAATTCACAAAAATGCACAAGCTACCACTGTTCTATTAGCATCCTTGTGCAAGGAAGAGTACCATAAAGTGAGCGGCTTAGATAACGCCAAGCAGATTTGAGACACCCTCAAGATCTCGCATGAGGGGAAATATGCCACCATGATCACCAAGATGGAGTTGGTGGAGGGCGAACTGGGAAGGTTCACAATGATCAGGGGGAGGAGCCAACCCAAACATACAACAGGCTCAAGACCCTGGTCAACAAAATCAGGAGCTATGGAAGCACGAGATGGACGGACCACGACGTCGTCCGACTTATGCTCAGGTCCTTCACTGTCCTTGATCCTCATCTTGTAAACTCCATTCATGAAAATCCTAGGTACACCAATATGACGCCCGAGGAAATACTCGGAAAGTTTGTAAGCGGGTGAATGATGATCAAGGAGGCAAGATATGTTGATGAGGCGTTGAATGGCCCAATGCCGATCCACGAGCCTCAAACTGTTGCTCTCAAAGCAACAAGTAGCAGGGAGGCACTACCTAGCAAGGTGGCTCAAGTTGAGGCGGCCGGGCTAAATGAGGATGAAATGGCCCTCATCATCAAGCGCTTCAAGACGGCGCTCAAAGGTCGCAAGGAGCATCCCAACAAGAGCAAGACGAAGGGAAAGCGCTCCTGCTTCAAGTGTGGTAAGATTGGTCAGTTTATTGCTAACTGTCCTGATAATGATAGTGCCAGGAACAAGGAAAGAATGGGAAGAGAGAGAACAAGAAGGTTTACAAGAAGGCTAAGGGCGAGGCACACCTTGGAAAAGAGTGGGACTCGGATTGTTCTTCGTCCGACTCCGACGACGAAGGACTCGCCGCCACGGCCTTCAACAAATCGTCTCTCTTCCCCAACGAGCATCACACCTGCCTCATGGCAAAGGAGAAGAAGGTAAGCACTCAAAATACTATTACATATGCTTCTTCAAGTGATGATGAATCTAGTGATGATGAAGTAGACTACGCAAGTTTATTCAAAGGTTTAGATAGAACTAAAATTGATAAGATCAATGAATTAATTGATGCTTTGGATGAGAAGAATAGATTATTAGAAAAGCAAGAGGATCTCTTATATGAGGAGCATGATAAATTTGTAAGTGTGCAAAAGTCTCTTGCTTTAGAAGTTAAAAGAAATGAAATGCTTTCATGTGAATTATCTACTTGTCATGAGTCTATTTCTAGTCTAAAGAGTGTCAATGACGACTTAAATGCTAAGTTAGAAGTAGCTAATAAATCTGGCTCATGTATTGAACATGTAGTAATTTGTAATAGGTGTAAGGACCTTAATGTTGATACATGTGTTGAGCACCTTACTTCTATTGCAAAATTAAATGGTGAAGTGGCTAGTCTTAATGCCCAACTTAAGACTAGCAAGAATGACTTTGATAAACTAAAATTTGCAAGGGATGCCTACACTATTGGTAGACACCCCTCTATTAAGGATGGGCTTGGCTTTTGAAGGGAAGCCAGGAACTTAACAAGTCGTAAGGCTCCCATCTCCGCCAAGGAGAAAAGGGAAGGCCCCTATGGCTAATAGTGATCAAAAGAATCATGCTTTCATTTATAGTGATAGAAAATTCTCTAGAAATGCTTATAGGAACTATGCTTATGATTCACATGCTATGACTGCGTCTAGTTCCTCTGTTGCGCAAGGTAGAAATATGCCTAAGAAAAATGTTGTTCATATGCCTAGGAAAGTAAGTAATGAACCGTCTACAATTTACCATGCTTGTAATGCTTCCTTTGCAATTTATAGTAAGAATAAGAAAGTAATTGCTAGGAAGTTGGGGGCCAAGTGCAAGGAAGACAAGACTTGCATTTGGGTCCCAAAGACGATTATAACTAACCTTGTAGGACCCAACAAGAGTTGGGTACCTAAAACCCAAGCCTAATTTGCCTTGCAGGTTTATGCATGCGGGGGCTCAAGCTGGATTATCGACAGCGAATGCACAAACCACATGACGGGGGAGAAGAAGATGTTCACCTCCTACGTCAAAAACAAAGATTCCCAAGATTCAATCATATTCGGTGATGGGAATCAAGGCAAGGTTAAAGGATTAGGAAAGATAGCTATTTCATCCGAGCATTCCATATCTAATGTGTTTTAGTAGAATCGCTCGGGTATAACTTGTTGTCTGTTAGTCAATCATGTAATATGGGTTACAATTGTTTATTTACAAATGTAGATGTGTCTGTCTTTAGAAGGAGTGATGGTTCATTAGCTTTTAAGGGTGTATTAGACGACAAACTCTATTTAGTTGCCTTTTCGAAGGAGGAGGCTGGTCTAGATGCATGCTTAATTGCTAAGACTAGAATGGGCTGGTTGTGGCATCGCCGTCTAGCACATGTGGGGATGAAGAACCTTCACAAACTTCTAAAGGGAGAACATGTGTTAGGTCTAACAAATGTGACTTTCGAAAAAGATAGACCTTGTGCAGCTTGCCAAGCAGGTAAACAAGTGGGAAGTGCTCATCACAACAAGAATGTGATGACCACATCAAGACCTCTGGAGCTACTTCATATGGATCTTTTCGGACCCGTCGCCTACCTCAGCATAGGGGGAAGTAAGTATGGTCTTGTTATAGTCGATGATTTTTCCCGCTTCACTTGGGTATTCTTCTTGCAGGATAAATCAGAAACCCAAGGGACCCTCAAACGCTTCCTAAGGAGAGCTCAAAATGAATTTGAGCTCAAGGTGAAAAAAGATAAGAAGCGACAACGGGTCCAAGTTCAAGAACCTTCAAGTGGAAGAGTACCTTGAGGAGGAAGGAGTCAAGCACGAGTTCTCCGCTCCCTACACACCACAACAAAATGGTGTGGTAGAGAGGAAGAACAAGACTCTTTTAGACATGGCGAGGACAATGCTTGGTGAATTCAAGACGCCGGAGCGGTTTTGGTCGGAAGCCGTAAACACGGCTTGCCACGCCATAAACCGGGTCTACCTTCATCGCCTCCTCAAGAAGACGTCGTACGAACTCATATCCGGTAACAAACCCAACGTATCATACTTTCGTGTATTTGGGAGTAAATGTTATATTCTAGTGAAGAAAGGTAGAAACTCTAAATTTGCTCCCAAAGCTGTAGAAGGGTTTTTGTTAGGTTATGACTCAAATGCAAAGGCGTATAGAGTCTTCAACAAATCATCGGGTTTGGTTGAAGTCTCTAGCGACGTTGTATTTGATGAGACTAATGGCTCTCCAAGAGAGCAAGTTGATCTTGACGATGTAGATGAAGAAGATGTTCCAACGGCCGCAATACGCACCATGGCGATTGGAGATGTGCGACCACAGGATCAAAAGGAGCAAGATCAACCTTCTTCCTCAACAATGGTGCATCCCCCAACTCAAACTGATGAACAGGTTCATCAAGAGGAGGCGTATGATCAAGGGGGAGCACAAGACAATGATGTTATGGAGGAAGAAGCACCTCAAGCCCCTCCAACTCAAGTCCGAGCAACGATTCAAAGGAATCATCCCGTCGACCAGATTTTGGGTGATATAAGCAAGGGAGTAACTACTCGCTCTAGATTAGCTAATTTTTGTGAGCATTACTCGTTTGTCTCTTCTATTGAGCCTTTCAGGGTAGAAGAGGCCTTGCTAGATCCGGACTGGGTGTTGGGCATGCAGGAAGAGCTAAATAACTTCAAGCGTAATGAAGTTTGGACCCTGGTGCCACGTCCCAAGCAAAACATTGTGGGAACCAAGTGGGTGTTCTACAACAAACAGGACGAGCACGGGGTGGTGACAAGGAACAAGGCTATACTTGTGGCAAAAGGTTATGCCCAAGTCGCAGGTTTGGACTTTGAGGAGACTTTTGCTCCTGTGGCTAGGCTAGAGTCTATTTGATTCTGTTAGCCTATGCCGCTCACCATTCTTTCAGGTTGTTCCAAATGGATGTGATGAGCGCTTTCCTCAACGGGCCAATCAAGGAGGAGGTGTACGTAGAGCAACCCCCTGGCTTTGAGGATGAATGGTATCCCGACCACGTGTGTAAGCTCTCTAAGGCGCTCTATGGACTTAAGCAAGCCCCAAGAGCATGGTATGAATGCCTTAGAGACTTTCTAATTGCTAATGCTTTCAAGGTTGGAAAAGCCAATCCAACTTTATTCACTAAGACTTGTGATGGTGACTTATTTGTGTGCCAAATTTATGTCGATGACATAATATTTGGTTCTACTAACCAAAAGTCTTGTGAAGAGTTTAGCAGGGTGATGACTCAAAAAATTGAGATGTCGATGATGGGCGAGTTGAACTACTTCCTTGGATTCCAAGTGAAGCAACTCAAGGACGGCACCTTCATCTCCCAAACGAAGTACACACAAGATTTGATCAAGCGGTTTGGGATGAAGGACGCCAAGCCCGCAAAAGACTCCAATGGGAACCAACGGACATGTCGACCTCAACAAAGGAGGTAAGTCCGTTGATCAAAAGGCATACCGGTCTATGATAGGTTCTTTGCTTTACTTATGTGCTAGTAGACCGGATATTATGCTAAGTGTATGCATGTGTGCTAGATTTCAATCCGACCCAAGGGAGTGTCACCTTGTGGCCGTTAAGCGAATACTTAGATATTTAGTTGCTACGCCTTGCTTCGGGATCTGGTATCCAAAGGGGTCAACCTTTGACTTAATTGGATATTCAAACTCCGATTATGCTAGATGCAAGGTTGATAGGAAGAGTACATCAGGGACGTGCCAATTCTTAGGAAGGTCCCTGGTGTCTTGGAGTTCTAAGAAATAAACTTCTGTTGCCCTATCCACCGCTGAGGCCGAGTACGTTGCCGCAGGACAGTGTTGCGCGCAACTACTTTGGATGAGGCAAACCCTCAGGGACTTTGGCTATAATCTGAGCAAAGTCCCACTCCTATGTGACAATGAGAGTGCTATCTGCATGGCGGATAATCCTGTTGAACACAGCCGCACGAAGCACATAGACATCCGGCATCACTTTTTGAGAGACCACCAGCAAAAGGGAGATATCGAAGTGTTTTATGTTAGCACCGAGAACCAGCTAGCCGATATCTTTACCAAGCCTCTAGATGAGTCAACCTTTTGCAGGATGCGTAGTGATCTAAATGTCTTAGATTCGCGTAACTTGGATTGATCTATAGCATACATGTGTTTTATGTCTTTGATCATGTTCCTTTATGCATTTTGTTGCTTATTTATGGTGCTCAAGTTGTACCCATGATCCCCGGACCTCACAAGTCCATTTGCAAGTGATGCACTTATTGAGGGGGAGGCATACAAGTCCATTTGCAAGTGATGCACTTATTGAGGGGGAGGCATGCTACAACTTGACACTTTGAGACTAACCTTGTGTTTAAGTTGACTTCTTTTAGTCTCAAAAGTGGATTGAAAGGGAAAGGTGGACTTGGACCATGAAAGACTTCCACTGCACTCCGATGAGAGGGTAACTAATTCCAAGTTCATCTCCATGATCTTATTGCCTTTTTACTCTTACTTGAAGATTTTGGTGAGGCAATGGGGTTTCAAGGCCAAAAATGATCCCTTTTTGGTGCTTGATGCCAAAGGGGGATAAATTAAGGCCTAAAGCAAATGGATTAGCTACCACTTGAGAATTTTGAAAATAGTAGAGTTAGAGCTTTTGTTTTGCTACCACTTGAGAATTTTGAAAATAGTAGAGTTAGAGCTTTTGTTTTGTCAAAATCCTCTTATTGTCTCTTTTTGTCAAAAGTTGGTCTCTTGTGGGGAGAATGTTTGATCATGGGAAAAAGGGGGAGTTTTTGAATCTTTGATCAATTTCTCTTGGAATACCTCTCTTTATGTCTCAACAAGTGTGGTTGACTTAGAGATAGGAAATTGAGTTTGATTTGCAAAAACAAACCAAGTGGTGGCAAAGAATGATCCAAATATGCCAAATTTGAATAAAAAACAATTCTTGTTCTTATTTGCATTAATGTTGCACTTCTATGTGTTGCGTTGTGTTGTGTTGGCATAAATCACCAAAAAGGGGGAGATTGAAAGGGAAATGTGCCCTTGGGCCATTTCTAAGTATTTTGGTGATTAAGTGCCCAACACAAATAGTTTAAGTATTAAATTGTGCCAAATGGTGGATGAAGTGTAAATCAACACAAAGGTATGATTCTAGACTTAGTACATTGGTTTTTGTGTACTAACATATTTGTCTAAGTGCTAGAATTAGAGAAAATACAAAAGGAAAAAAGCTTGGCTGGAACAGCCAAGACTCAATGCAGTCTGGGTGCACCGGACTGTCTGGTGGTGCACCGACAGTGTCCGGTGGTGCACCGGACAGTGTCCGGTGCGCCAGGCTGGCTTCTGGTCAACTGGCCGCTCTCGAGAATTCGTCGGCGGCGTACGACTAAAATTCACTGGACTGTCCGGTGAGCCAACGGTCGGCCGCGCAATTCGCGCGTGACGCGTGGCCGAGCCAAGGTCTGATGGGGGCACCGGACTGTCCGGTGCGCACCGGACAGTGTCCGGTGTGCCAACGGCTCCAAATCTTCAACGGTCGGCTGCGCCAATTTAGGAAAGCAATCTGCACCGGACACTGAACAGTGCCTGTCCGGTGGCACACCGGACTGTCCGGTGCACCACCCGACAGAAGGCAAGAATTGCCTTCCTGGATTGCTCTCAACGGCTCCTAGCTGCCTTGGGGCTATAAAAGGGACCCCTAGGCGCATGGAGGAGAACACCAAGCATACTCTGAACATTCTAAGACTCCCGCACTCCATCCTCGCACACTCGATTGACATTCTTAGTGATTTGAGCTTCGTTCTAGTGGTGAACTTGTTGTGTTTCATTTGGGCTCAAGTTTTGGCTTGTGTGTGTGCGTATTGCTGGGAGTGTGTGTTTCTTCCCTCCCTTACTCTAGTGCTTTCACTTTGATATTTGTTGTAAGGGCGAGAGACTCCAACTTGTGGAGATTCCTCACAAACGGGAAAAGTGATAAGAAAAAGGAACACCGTGGTATTCAAGTTGATCATTGGATCACTTGAGAGGGGTTGAGTGCAACCCTCGTCCATTGGGACGCCACAACGTGGAGTAGGCAAGTTTTGTACTTGGCCAAACCACGGGATAAACCACTGTGTCTACTGTGTTGTTTCTCTCTGTGGTTTCTGTGTTTCACAAGTACTCCTCTCCAGCTACTTGATCCTATTGCACTAACACTTAACCAAGTTTTTGTGGCAATAAGTTTTAAGTTTATAGGATCACCTATTCACCCCCCCTCTAGGTGCTCTCAATTGGTATCAGAGCCGTTCTCTTCACAAAAGGGACTAATCACCCGAAGAGATGGATCCTAAGGTAAAGGGGATGGTGGTCAACGATAAGGAGAAGGAGTCCATCTTCAACGAGCCGAGGGACGACAAAGCCAATGACTCTGGCTCGAGTCAAAAGAAGAAGGACGGAAAGAAGAAGAGGCGCATCAAGAAGATTGTCTACTACGACAGTGACGAATCCTCTTCTTCGCAAAAGGACGACGAATACGAGGAGAAAAAGAAACCGGTTAATTCGAACTTTTCTTTTGACTATTCTCGTATTCCGTCTAACTCCAATGCTCATTTGCTTTCCATTCCTCTTGGTAAACCTCCACACTTTGATGGAGAGGACTACGGATTTTGGAGTCACAAAATGTGTAGCCACTTGTTCTCTCTTCATCCAAGTATATGGGAGATAGTAGAGAATGGAATGCAATTTGATAGTACGGATAGTCCCATGTTTATCAATGAACAAATTCACAAAAATGCACAAGCTACCACTGTTCTATTAGCATCCTTGTGCAGGGAAGAGTACCATAAAGTGAGCGGCTTGGATAACGCCAAGCAGATTTGGGACACCCTCAAGATCTCGCATGAGGGGAAAGATGCCACCATGATCACCAAGATGGAGTTGGTGGAGGGCGAACTGGGAAGGTTCACAATGATCAGGGGGAGGAGCCAACCCAAACATACAACAAGCTCAAGACCCTAGTCAACAAAATCAGGAGCTATGGAAGCACGAGATGGACGGACCACGACGTCGTCCGACTTATGCTCAGGTCCTTCACTGTCCTTGATCCTCATCTTGTAAACTCCATTCGTGAAAATCCTAGGTACACCAAGATGACGCCCGAGAAAATACTCGGAAAGTTTGTAAGCGAGCGAATGATGATCAACGAGGCTAGATATGTCGATGAGGCGTTGAATGGCCCAATGCCGATCCACGAGCCTCAAACCGTTGCAATCTGCACCGGACACTGAACAATGTGTGTCCGGTGGCACACCGGACTGTCCGGTGCACCACCCGACAGAAGGCAAGAATTGCCTTCCTGGATTGCTCTCAACGGATCCTAACTGCTTAGGGCTATAAAAGGGACCCCTAGGCGCATGGAGAACACCAAGCATACTCTGAACATTCTAAGACTCCCGCACTCCATCCTTGCACACTCGATTGACATTCTTAGTGATTTGAGCTCCATTCTAGTGGTGAACTTGTTGTGTTTCATTTGGGCTCAAGTCTTGGCTTGTGTGTGTGCGTATTGCTGGGATTTGTGTGTGTTGCTTCCCTCCCTTACTCTAGTGCTTTCACTTTGATATTTGTTGTAAGGGCGAGAGACTCCAACTTGTGGAGATTCCTCGCAAACAGGAAAAGTGATAAGAAAAAGGAACACTATGGTATTCAAGTTGATCATTGGATCACTTGAGAGAGGTTGAGTGCAACCCTCGTTCATTGGGACACCACAACGTGGAGTAGGCAAGTTTTGTACTTGGCCGAACCACGAGATAAACCATTGTGTCTACTGTGTTGTTTCTATCTGTGGTTTCTGTGTTTCACAAGTACTCCTCTCCAGCTACTTGATCCTATTGCACTAACACTTAACCAAGTTTTTGTGGCAATAAATTTTAAGTTTTACAGGATCACCTATTCACCCCCCTCTAGGTGCTCTCAGTTAGTCTAGCTGGCACTCGACAATGACGGAGCCTTTGCCGAGTGCCTCCTAATGCACTCGGCAAAGGAACTGGCAAAGGGGCTTACGAGAGGCCTCTTTGTCGAGCGCTAGTCCAGCAGACACTCGATAAAGAGGAAGTCTTTGCCGAGTGTCACGAATGACACTCAGCAAAGGCTTCGTCACCGTCACTTGGCGTCGTGATGACGACTTTTCTTTGCCGAGTAACAGATGACACTCGGCAAAGCCGACAAAAAGTACTCAACAAAGAAATAGTTATCAATGTATAGTTCGTCGAGACTTATTTGTCGAGAGTCACACTCGGCTAAGACTTCGGCGAATATTTTTCGGGCCTGTGTACGAGAGAGTTGTGGAGGACGACGCCATGTTGAGGCGGTCGTTGGTTTTGAGGCAATTGATTTCCAAGATTTGTGCATGTACTTCTTCATCGCACCAAAATTTCCTCCCTCCAGTACTAGAAAACTAGTGTGTCTTCTACGACTTCAATTCTCTCGGTACTAATTAGCACATCGATCACATGAGCTTGACTTCATTTTGGCGGGAGAGCGCAGTGCCGCCAGTACATGTTGTTGGAATATAATATAAATAAATTGTTCATTTATTTCTATCAGCTTATGTTTTTCAGTTGAATTGGTTAGTGCATGCAACTTAATATGATATCCAAGCTAGAGGTAAACGTGAGGGGAGTGTTGGAATATAATACAAGTAAATTGTCTACCTTCTCCTATTAGATTAAGCTTTTGGGTTGAATTAGTTGGTGCATGCAACTTAATACCTGCAACCTGCGTTCTACCCACACGTCGCCGCAGGGAGAACGAAAAGATTGGTGGTGCAGGAAACCGAATATTTTATATTTTAGCCCTTTCTCGGAAAAAAATTCACGTTTGGACCTTAAAAAATTTTAATGTCATTTTTGGACCCTTTGCTCGGCGCCATAGCCAATGGCGCCGAGGTAACACAGCTCGGCGCCATAGGCTATGGCGCCGAGGTGCGTGTTACGCTGCCACAAACGGACGTCGTGGCACTGACGTGGTACCGAGCTCGGCGCCATAGATCTTGGCGCCGAGCTCTATTATGTACTCAAAACTTGTCTAGCTCAGTTGGTAGAGCACAAGGCTTTTAACCTTGTGTGGTTGTGGGTTCAAGCCCCACGATAGGCATGTTTTCATACTTTTTTTTGTCTTTGTCACTGACTTTTTTTTGTTGTCTAGATTTTTCGTTTATGTCGCTGATTTGTCCGTCTAGATTTATTTCTTATCCAGATTTTTTGTTTTTGTGACTGATTTGTTTATCCGTCCATATTTTTCGTTTATTAAGCTTAAGGAAACGTACTTGCATTGGTTAGCGGCCACCGGTTTAGCTATGGTGCATCGTGGTTTTTTTCGTTTATGCCGCTGATTTGTCCGTCCAAATTTATTTCTCATCTTGATTTGTTTTTGCTTTTGCGACTGATTTGTTTATTACATTTTGTTTAATAGTACCGAATAATCCGTCTGGCCCTTGGTGCATTGTAAACCCCACATGCTTAAGCTTGATTCCGTCCTCTCGCTAATTACAAGTGATTTTAAACATTAAATAATATACTAAAAACTGAAGTACACCATTTAAAATGTTAAAAATATTTATATCATAAACAAATGATTGTGTTAATCTTACATTAGTAGTGATGTACAATGATAAATTTTAATTAATATTAAAAAGTATAATTTCGAAAATATTAGATTATTGGAGTTTTAGAGTCCAAAATATAAATATACTTAATAAACAAAAAGATTATAATTAGAGTCCAAAATATAAATATACAAGGTATAAATAAACAGTGACTTGATGATTTTATAAAGTACTCCGTACTTCCATAGGGTGGGTTACTTATGTGCATGGTACTTGCGTCACGCAGTTTGAATAAACAAAAACAAAAACAAAAAATATCTAGATGAATAAATAAATCGGTCACAAAAACAAAAAAACTAGATGAAAAATAAATCTGGACGGACAAATCAGCGACATAAACGAAAAATATGGACAACAAAAAAACAAATTAGTGATAAAAAATACGTCCACCAAGGAGCTTGAACCCATAACCTCAAGGTTAAAAGTCTTGCACTCTACCGACTGAGCTAGACATACTTTGCTATTACATATCCGAGCTCGGCGCCATAGATCTTGGCGCCGAGCTCGGTAACACGTTGGCACCACGTCGTTCAGGTTGGGCCAGCGTAGCACGCACCTCGGCGCCATAGCCTATGGCGCCGAGCTGTGTTACCTCGGCGCCATTGGCTATGGTGCCGAGCAAAGGGTCCAAAAATGACATTAAAATTTTTTAAGGTCCAAACGTGAATTTTTTCCGAGGAAGGGCTAAAATATAAAAAATTCGGTGCAAGAAACAACCAGATACATGTACAATCGGTAGACGACTATTGTGGGCCTCAATAACAAACTGATTACAATTTTAGAAAATATTAGGAGCTATTGGATTTTTCCAAAAGAAATTAGTTTATTTTTCCTTGGGAAAATAAGAATTCTTTGAGAAATTGTAGTTCCCAATCTAGCTCATAGAGAGATCCCAATTTTCATGTATTGGAGTAAATATTGTTGAAAGTTGCTGGAGATGCTCTTATGTAGCTAAGTAGTACGGTAGTAGCGTGGAGATGATATGGTTGTTGCGTTGTTGGTTGACCTGCCAGATAGAACGGGCGAAACAACGAAAATTCTAGCTCGCTGAAAAAAGGGGACAAACCATTTCAAATATACTGTTTGTAATACATTTTTTTTTGTTTCTGTGTTTTTTATAAAACTAAACTGTTTTATGTAAAATCCATACGTGACTCACGTAAAAATTCTACATTCCAAATAACCCTAACCAAAACGAGGACGTGTCACTTTTAACTAAAGTTTAGTTTATATTACATCAAACGTTTGAATATTAATTAGAAGTATGAAATATAGACTTAATTAAGTTCAATAAATTTGTCTCATCTTTTAGTATTTATCTATAAAATTAATTTTATAATTATAATATATTTAATATCTGTAATCTCTACTATACTTAAAGCATTAGTTTCAACGGTTATTTTTTTACAAAAAAGTCCATACATTTCTTCTAAATCAACTCAGCGTAAAATGTTAAAAAACGGTGCAGGAGGTGTGTTATGTTAAAAAGCAGTTGTAGGAGTTGGGGTTTGAACCCACACACCCTGATGGAAGAAGGGTGAAAAACACTAAACAAAGTAGTCTAACCAGTAGAACATTATGCTCAGGTGTTTATAATATTGAATATAAAATTGTACATATGTATATGACTTTTTGTAAAATTAAAAAATAATCGTGTCGAGTCGGGCCGGGCCAGCACTACGGGCCGAGGCTACGGCCCAAGCACCGCACGACGCTCATGTCGGGTTGGCCCAGGCACTATTAAATGAGTCGTGCCTCGGACCGGCTCGCCAGACACAACTCATTTAGTCATCTATATCTCCGCACGATAATGGTGGTCCTCGCCTCAGTTGCCATCTCCTCGTTCGCCATTCTACTTCTTTTCTCTTTTCTCTCATGCCTCCACCTCTGCGCCACCTCATTCTCGGCAGAGGGCGTAGGAGTACGCGTCTCCTCCTCGTATTCGTCCGACACCAGCCCCGACACTAACTCGCACGGTGGCTATTGCATGTCCGCGAGGACATTTCACATCATGTGTGCACCATCGTTTTTGTCGTCGTCGGACGTCCCGTTCGTCTTCCCAACCTTCGCCCTGTTCTTCCTCCCCAACCTGCTGCCCCCACCCACGGTCGTAGCCGCGAGCCGACCGACGCTCGTCGACGCGGGTACGGGGTGAGTTGGTCATGCTCCTGACCTTTCTCCGTGCGTGTCGTCGAGGAGGACATGGTGGCGTCTGCACGGTTAGGTTATCTTGGCGATGAGGAGTCCAGGTCTGAGATATTGGACAACCAAGGCTCGTAGCGTGGTAACAGTCGGCATATGCTACGAAGTTGGTGGTGTTGTTATGCCGCTTCGGCGGGTCCAGGGCTGAGAAGACACTCACATTCTCTCGCTCTTATCGGATTGATGTCTGGTGTAGGTGCCTCTCGGTTTGGAGCTGCTCCAACTGGACATCTTTCTCCGCTTGCGTGCTCTCTCCCTATATATCTAGCGGTATACTACCTATGTCGCCTCCAGATGTCCAGGTCTTCGTCGTGTCCTTCTCCGGCAACGAACATATATGTCTGTCTGTTACCTTCCACTCCTGCTCTATGAAACCTTAGGAAGTGGAGGAGGCGATGGATGAGAGTCTCTGATTTGCTGCATGTATATCCGTGCGTTCATAAAAATATTATGCAAAGAGCAGAGACAATCAATAAAAAATCTTGATATCTTTTTAGTTGATAATTTACGTGGATATTGTTGTGAGACGTCGCAACGCACGAATAACCGACTAATTATTATTTAAATATTTGATGTGACTTAGGTCTAAACCTTAGCAGATCGTCGCCATGTCCATGTCCCCGCGTGCTGGTCGCCTGCCTTTTCATTTTCTTTTATTTGGGAAGGAGTAGAATCTAGCTTCAGCCTTTTGGCTGTAGAAGTCGGTGGACTGATTAAAAAAAGAAGAAAAATCAGAGCCGCGCTCCCACGTATAGCCGTAGCCGGTTGCCGCGAAGGTCGGGCCGCCCCGTCCGACAGGAGTACGCCGGCCGTATGGTGGTCGACAGTAGGGCGCGGCGCGCGCTGCAGCTTTTTACGGGCGCCGCCCACGACGCGCACGTACGGCGCGACAGCCGACAGAGGAGTCATGTGACTGGACGCCGACGGCGATGTCATCCAGCTTGAGCCGATCAGTTCTCCCGGTAAACATACAAAAAGTGCATGACGGTTCTTGATGGGTTGCAATTCGTTCGCCGTCGTGTTCGACGCTCGTCTCTCTATGGCATTGGCATTGGCAGCCCAGTCAAAAGCGAATTGGGTGGGACGGTAATTAGCCGGAGAAGTAAAAAAAAACACGACCTCAGCAGCGCCAGAGGCCAGACGGCAGAACGTGGTCATCAGAGGGATCGGAGGCACGACGGAGTCGCGGTCGTTGAGCTGACCGAGCGTGCTGTACGGTGGCTCCTGTGGATCCATCCAATTTGTGGACGTGTGATACGAAAATTCGATTTTTTTTTCATAGATAAACAAGAGTATCGGATTCTTATTAATTGCAATGGCCATATCATATGACCATCGATTCAATTAGCGCTCATTTGATCACACACAGCTAATAACAACATTTATAGCTATTGAAATTTAGCCCAAGATTCTATTCTTTGGTCCCCAACTAGTAAGCCAGTTAATGTATTACTTGCCACCCACTAACAACCAGGTCATATTGTCAGCGCCTCAGCGGTAGGTTTCCAAATATACCACATTACCTCTAGTTAAAAGACACACGGTATTGCTGCTCGGAGAGCGTTTCCCGCGACCTCCGCCGCCTACGCACCGACGCGTGCGTCACGGTACATGTGGGCCCGCAGTGGGCGCGGCTGGGAGGACACCGCGACTGAGCCGTCTTCTCTCCCCCAGTGATTCCGTGCGATGGCTTCCAACCGCGACTCTCTCCACCAGTGAGCCCACACCGCGACTGAGCGGCCGTACCCGGAACGTCCATGTCGTCTCTGCGACACGGCCTCCAGTGGCGACGCATCAGCGTCCGCGCGCGAGGACGACCGTCGTGGCGGTGGGCAGAGGGCATGGCTTGGTCTACGGCTGCCCCGAGGGTCGTGCCGCGATCTGGACGGCTCGAACCGGCTCTTCGACGAGCAGCGCGGGCGACCGGATCTGCCGCGACGGAGCGACGCACCCCGAGGACGGCGCGGGGCTGCGGCCGGCGCTTCGCCGTTAACCAGGTGAGTGCGCCGCCTCCGCTTCTCCAGCAGCGCCACCGGGGTACGGGCCCGTGCGCCGCTGTAGATCTAGGGTGTCCAAATTCGCCGTCGCCGTTAGCCAGATTAGGTGGTGCTGTAGATCCCCTGTTGACCTCGACGCGCGTCACTGTCCTCCGCTGCCCTATGCCCATGACGTTAGGTGAGGGCTGTTCACCGTATTTACAAATCCCGCTCATCCGCGCGTTGCCTTGCCTCCATCGCCTGTGCTTTTCCAACAGCGCCGGCTCGCTGTTCTTCTGTACTTGAACACAGCGCCCATCCCGCTGCTAGGTAGTATATAGAGCCCCTTCGTTGCTGTCTTCCTCTTTCCGTCGTCCTGGTACCCGGTGGAAGCGTTTTTCTCATCCTCGACTTCGTCGCCGTCGTCCGTTCCTTTCTTCGGACCCTACTTTCTGTTGTTTCGGTTCCTTCATTGCGTCATGTGTGTTAGCTCATAGTGTATGTTGCTCTTGTAGATCTGCTACGTACCCAAAGGGCAGACACAAGCACGTCCTCCCGCTGTCCTCTCGGTCTCTTCTGCAGCTATTCGAGGTGAGCCACTCCTTCCTCCATTGCTCTCTTTTAGATGTTACTTTGGTGTCCATGGATAGATTGTCTGCATTTTTCCAGATTAGGTGCACATCAGTTTCTTACAGCTCTGTTTTTTTGGGGAGAAACAGGGTGCTGTCGTGTCGTGGTTCATTTTTTCCTACACGTTTTACCGCTACTTTCTCTTCTGCTTGCATGCGTAGATAGTTTTTTCACATTTCGCTGAGCAAGAACTGGACATGAGGTTCACTTCACCTGTTTCCTGCAACTGCAAAGGATCATAGGATATGTAAAAGGGCTAACAGACAGTTCTACTGAGTGAAACTGTAACTTTGAAACTAGAAAATAGAAAACAGTGAAGAAATACAGCATGCCTTCCAGGCTTATTATCAGGACATAAAAAGAAAACAAACTGACATGGCATAATGGTACCATTGAGTAACAAATATGGAACTGCAGGCATATGATTTATGACAATCTATTTAGCTGCCAAGAAACAATAAATAGCAATGACACCACCCTTTCTCATCTCTGCAAACAGCTGAAGTTCCTTAACTGACAGCCCATGCATTGCGAAACCAGAAATTATTGATGTCCATGAAGAACAGCCTTTTCTGGATCTTCAACAGATAACTGCTCCCCCTTTCTTCAGTCAGCCCTTTCTCCATAATTTAATTAAGAACAGGGCGATCACCAGTAACAGAGCTTGTCATTAGAAAATGAGCGCTTTTACACGCCTCTGGCCCCAAAAATAGAAACAGCCCAGGTCGTACAGCACCATTGTAACCAATTTCTAAGAAATGTTTCAAAATCTTATTCTAAATTGAATCTGCGTCCAGCCAAACAAAATTTCGATTTTGTGTTCAGGGTGCCGTTTGGAACTTTGCTCTAAATGATAATATCTAAACAAGCAGAAGAGTAGAAGCAGCAGGAAGCAGGGTAGCAAAACTCAATTACAGATATAGACATTTAACAGGTGAAGAGAAGAATCACATTCTGTTGGATTAGTATACAAAGTGGAATCATTTCTATCCTTCATGGCACCCAAACAACCTGACTGTGGAATTAGTTTCCAATTCTTCTCGATTCCTAGGAACCAGTCGGGCCCTTTAGTAGTAAAATCATTTAAATAGTCCTCAGAGGCTCAAAACATCAGTACAAGGTCTACCAAGTGTCTGTAGATTTCATAGACCCAAACCTCCTAGATTAGAGGTTATGGCATCCAAAAGTTGACTGCAAAATCTGGTTACTATTTCTGTTTGCATGAACCAATTTTCGGTTATTCACCCCGTTGGCTTCTCTCTGACCGAGGTAGTTCATTTACTGTTTCTGTCCGAGGGAGAGATGGGGAGGAGCACATAACTGAATGAGTCAAAACTCAATTACAGATATAGACATTTAACAGGTGAAGAGAAGAATCACATTCTGTTGGATTAGTATACAAAGTGGAATCGTTTCTATCCTTCATGGCACCCAAACAACCTGACTGTGGAATTAGTTTCCAATTCTTCTCGATTCCTAGGAACCAGTCGGGCCCTTTAGTAGTAAAATCATTTAAATAGTCCTCAGAGGCTCAAAACATCAGTACAAGGTCTACCAAGTGTCTGTAGATTTCATAGACCCAAACCTCCTAGATTAGAGGTTATGGCATCCAAAAGTTGACTGCAAACTCTGGTTACTATTTCTGTTTGCATGAACCAATTTTCGGTTATTCACCCCGTTGGCTTCTCTCTGACCGAGGTAGTTCATTACTTCATTTATTGTTTCTGTCCGAGGTAGAGATGGGGAGGAGCACATAACTGAATGAGTCAAAACTCAATTACAAATATAGACATTTAACAGGTGAAGAGAAGAATCACATTCTGTTGGATTAGTATACAAAGTGGAATCATTTCTATCCTTCATGGCACCCAAACAACCTGACTGTGGAATTAGTTTCCAATTCTTCTCAATTCCTAGGAACCAGTCGGGCCCTTTAGTAGTAAAATCATTTAACCAGTCCTCAGAGGCTCAAAACATCAGTCCAAGGTCTACCAAGTGTCTGTAGATTTCATAGACCCAAACCTCCTAGATTAGAGGTTATGCCATCCAAAAGTTGGCTGCAAAATCTGGTTACTATTTCTGTTTGCATGAACCAATTTTCGGTTATTCACCCTGTTGGCTTCTTTCTGACCGAGGTAGTTCATTTATTGTTTCTCTCCAAGGGAGAGATGGGGAGGAGCACATAACTGAATGAGTCAAAACTCAATTACAGATAGAGACATTTAACAGGTGAAGAGAAGAATCACATTCTGTTGGATTAGTATACAAAGTGGAATCATTTTGTTGACACCTTTTCGGAGGCGCCAATCACTCAAAAGAACCAGCGGCGGTGCTCTCTGGTCAGGCGCGGACGGTCCGCGGCTTGGGGCCGGACGGTCCGCGACCTGGCGCGACGTGGCGGTGCTCTCTGGTCAGACGCGGACGGTCCGCGGCACAGGGCCGGACGGTCCGCGACCTGGTGCAGGAGCTCGGGTTCCCTTCCTGACGGCCGGACGGTCCGCGCTCTAGGGCCGGACGGTCCGCGCGTGCGCAGGGGCGGCGGAAGATCGCCGGCGGCGCCTGGATCTCGCTCCCGGGAGGGACCCCGTCGGGGAGGAGAGATCCTAGGAGTTGTCTAGGCTCGGGCCGGCCGACCTAGACTCCTCTAATCGACGTAGAGTCGAGGAGAGGCAGAGAATTTGGGGATTAGAATACTAAACTAGGGCTAAACTAGAACTAGACTAGAACTACTCCTAATTGTGCTGAAAATAAATGCAAGATAGAAGTTGTATTGGTTCGATTGTTGGGGGTTTAATCGGCCGTAGCCCTTCATCTATATAAAGGGGGAGGTCTGGATCCGTTTCCAACTGTTTCCCGAGTTAATCCCGCGGTTTTAGGTAACAAATCCCGCGAGAAACTAGGAACCCTAACTGACTCTGCGCGCGCGCGGACCGTCCGCGCCACCACCGCGGACAGTCCGGACCGCGGACCGTCCGGCCTCAGGGCCGGACCGTCCGCCAGGCTCATTTTAACCTCCAACATATGCCCCCTGCCTTTTGGTGCAGTTTGACGAACCAAAAGCATATGAACTAAACCTGATGTAAGTCATCGGCTTTTCAAAATAGAGATCATTCAATAAAGCACCAATGTATAAAGGCCGTTTTAGATTGTATCTTTCTCGGCCATGATCATTTGATCAATGGATCAAAATGAATAGAATGGAGGTGCCCCCAGCCTGGATAGACAAAGGGACTATACATGTACCATGGATTCATCGTCATGTCATTCCATGTTTGAACATGATAATATACCGACGATGAGTAAATAGGTGGAAAGTACCCTGGTCTCATAGAATGAATAGGCGATGCTTGTTGTGTCGCCTTTCGGGTCGTTTTGTTTGACCGTTTTGTTTTAGCAGGTGACCGGGGTTTCTTTGTTGACCGATCACGTGGAACAGTCTTTTTGCTAGTATTTTTGGAGAGCAACTGATCAAAAGTAGGATCGGCTTTGATCAGCCGATTATATGTGCTTTGACCTTGCGTCTTTTTCCTTGCTTTGTGTAGAGGTTGACGCCTTTGGTCATAGGTGGACTGTCCGGCTGAGTTAGCCGGACCGTTTGTCTGAGCACCGGATTGTCCGCACGTAGGTGCCGGACCATCTACGATGCTAGGGCTAGGCTGATGTGTTTGGTTTATTAACTGTGCCTGCCCCCCGGCGTCTTCGGACCTTTTAGCCTTCTCGTCCGAAGCCTTTCGAGCAATCTCCTTTTGTGATATATCTGACATGCGAGAATTGCTGACGACGATGCCCTTGCCTTTGCCTTTATCAGCCATTTCGGGCCGAACCAAGACCTTTTTGCATGTGAGTTCTATTGTATTAACAGGAAAGGGTTGTGTGTCTACTTGCATCTCCTGAAAAGCCAATCGACCCTCATTTATGGCCGATTGTATCTGTCGACGAAAAACATTACAATCATTGGTGGCATGAGAAAAGGAATTATGCCACTTACAATAAGCACGTCTCTTTAATTCATCAGGAGGAGGAATAGTATGAGTTAATTTAATGTTGCCGTTTTTCAGTAACTCGTCAAATATTTTATCGCATTTGGCAACATTAAAAGTAAACTTAACTTCCTCTTGTCGATTCTTTCGAATCGACTGTAAAGCAGAACACGCTGAAGGTTTAGCCTGTCCTGGCCAAACCAGTTCGGCGGTGTATACATCCGTGGATTCATCGTCCGAATTATCGTATCCCACTAAATGCATCTTATGACTAGCCGATTTTGATGTTTCCTTACTTCGGCTTTCACAGGTCATAGCCCGCTGGTGTAAGTGCACTAATGAAAAGAATTGGGTGCCATCTAATTTTTCTTTTAAGTAGGGTCGCAACCCATTGAAAGCTAGCCCTGTCAGTTGTTTTTCTGCGACATGAATCTGAAAGCATCGGTTTCTAGTGTCCCGGAATCTCCTGATATAGTCATTAATCGATTCTTCAGGCCCCTGTCGGACTGAAGCTAAGTCAGCCAATTCTAACTCATGTTCTCCTGAGAAGAAGTGTTCATGAAATTTCTGCTCTAATTCTTCCCAAGAGTTAATAGAGTTTGGTGGCAAAGCTGCGTACCATGCAAATGCAGTATCAGTAAGGGACAACGAGAATAAACGAACGCGGTAGGCTTCCCCATCAGCCAATTCTCCCAAGTGTGCTATGAATTGGCTTATATGTTCGTGTGTGCTTTTCCCACTTTCACCAGAAAACTTAGAGAAGTCTGGTATTCTAGTTCCCTGTGGGTATGGCACGGTGTCGAATCGGTGGCTATAAGGCTTCCGATACGATTGCCCTGTACCTGACACACTAACACCGAGTTTGTCCCTGAACATCCCGGCTACCTCGTCTCTGACCCTCTCTGCCATATCCGGCGACCATCCATTAAGTTTGTGGGTGGAGATTTCAGGTTGCCTGACATTACTCTGTCGGCTTTCCTCCCAGGTATGTTTGAGGTGTGTGTTAGGTGTCCTATTAATGTCACCAGCTCCTGCCCTATACCCCTCAGGCTCTCTTGTGGCCGAATAATATTCAGCCCTATGTCCATGAGGTGGTATGGCATGATTATAATGTGTTGCTGGTGGGGCACCATAATGTTGCTGCGATGAATGTGGGAACTGTGCGTATTGCGCAGCTCTCGGCTCTGCGTATGCAAATCCGGACGGTCCGGCGTAAGAGGCCGAATGGTCCGCGACCTGGCCAAATGGTCTGAAGGTATATCCGGATTGTCCAGCCGTATATGGTGCTACGTGGGTAGTCTCGTACCCAGACCGTCTGTCGTAAAGAACTGGACGGTCTGCGATCGGGCCGAATGGTCCAGGGCTGTGCCCGGATGGATCGGCCATATATGGCGTGACTTGGGCAGTCTGCGCATGGACTCGTGTAGAGTCGGATGGTCCAGCGTAATACGTCGGTCGGTTCATGCCATATCCGGACGGTCCGACGTAAGATGGCGGACGGTCCGCAACATATCCGGACGGTCCGGCGTGATGCACCGGACGGTCCGTGATGGGGCCGAAGTGTTCAGGGTTGTACCCTGATGGTCCGGCCATGTACGGTGCGACCTGAGTGTTTTGTGTGCGGGCCTGCATCTGGTCGGACGGACCGGCGAAATACGCCGGACGGTCCGCGGTATAACCGAACTGTCTGAGATGATGCTCGGACGGTCCGGTCGCGTCCAGTACCTGTCGCGTGCCTAGTGGTTGCGGCTGTGATGGTGACACGAAAGCGTGCATCGGCATACCATATGATGGCTGGGTCAAAGGTGACCCGTTTATAGCCGATGTGTTTGACGTGGGTGGCACTGTATTAGACTCTCGCGATGGAAAATTAGGAGCAGCTGATTTCTCGTATGCACGTAAATGCATTTTAATAGATTCATCTACATATCGCTTTAACTGATCTCCTCGTTGATCCATGAAAGTCGTAAGAGATAGATCTGGAGTACTTACAGCGGGACCCTGCAGTGGAGGTAGGAGAGACTCCATATCGATCTCCCCTTGACGGACGATCTTCTGGTGGCGATCCACCGTGAAGTGTGACAAGTACTTGTCCGCCGCCTCCTTGCGCCTTTCGGAGAGTTTATGCAGCAGTTCCGCCTCTTCCTTGTCGCGTTGTTCGTTCCATTGCCGCATCACCTCCTTCTCATTGCGCATTACGAGGTCTTCAAAGGGCCTTTGGTCATCAGCCGGGAGCGCCTCCATGGCCGGCTTGATGATGTTGGTAGTGGAGATCTTGGTGGGATCCTTAGAACCGGCCATTTATGGGCCGATTTTTAGCAGATCTAGACACCTAGTCCCCAGCGGAGTCGCCAAAAGTATGTTGACACCTTTTCGGAGGCGCCAAACACTCAAAAGAACCAGCGGCGGTGCTCTCTGGTCAGACGCGGACGGTCCGCGGCTTGGGGCCGGACGGTCCGCGACCTGGCGCGACGTGGCGGTGCTCTCTGGTCAGACGCGGACGGTCCGCGGCACAGGGCTGGACGGTCCGCGACCTGGTGCAGGAGCTCGGGTTCCCTGTCTGACAGCCGGACGGTCCGCGCTCTAGGGCCGGACGGTCCGCGCGTGCGCAGGGGCGGCGGAAGATCGCCGGCGGCGCCTGGATCTCGCTCCCGGGAGGGACCCCGTCGGGGAGGAGAGATCCTAGGAGTTGTCTAGGCTCGGGCCGGCCGACCTAGACTCCTCTAATCGACGTAGAGTCGAGGAGAGGCAGAGAATTTGGGGATTAGAATACTAAACTAGGGCTAAACTAGAACTAGACTAGAACTACTCCTAATTGTGCTGAAAATAAATGCAAGATAGAAGTTGTATTGGTTCGATTGTTGGGGGTTTAATCGGCCGTAGCCCTTCATCTATATAAAGGGGGAGGTCTGGATCCGTTTCCAACTGTTTCCTGAGTTAATCCCGCGGTTTTAGGTAACAAATCCCGCGAGAAACTAGGAACCCTAACTGACTCTGCGCGCGCGCGGACCGTCCGCGCCACCACCGCGGACAGTCCGGACCGCGGACCGTCCGGCCTCAGGGCCAGACCGTCCGCCAGGCTCATTTTAGCCTCCAACACATTTCTATCCTTCATGGCACCCAAACAACCTGACTGTGGAATTAGTTTCCAATTCTTCTCAATTCCTAGGAACCAGTCGGGCCCTTTAGTACTAAAATCATTTAAACAGTCCTCAGCAGCTCAAAACATCAGTCCAAGGTCTACCAAGTGTCTGTAGATTTCATAGACCCAAACCTCCTGGATTAGAGGTTATGGCATCCAGAAGTTGACTGCAAAGTCTGGTTACTATTTCTGTTTGCATGAACCAATTTTCGGTTATTCACCCCGTTGGCTTCTTTCTGACCGAGGTAGTTTAGGCGCCCATATCTCCTAGATCCTTTCTGACCGAGGTAGTTTAGGCGCCCATATCTCCTAAATCTTCATAACACCAGCACAGAGTTTCTTAGTAAACTCGCTCATGAATACAGGACTTCCTTAGATATCATTATGTCGCCCATTTCACTGGATACAGACATAGATACAGGCATACATGGATACCCTGTCTTTAGTTTTTCAGGTTAGGTGCACTGTACAGCTGATGTCAGGGATGCAAATATGCCCTAGAATTTCGTTTGAGGTATGCACAGCATTAGAGCAGGGGCAATAGCCCTGTACAAGGGTTTGCTTACCAATCAGGTAGATAGTAGATATGGCTGCTTGAGTTCCAACTACAGCAAGAAGAGTTGCTATGATGGAGGTTGTCCAGTATATGGCTTATGCAGTTAGAGTATGTTAGCTTTGGTGAAGTTTAGTGCGCAACGCATTAGCATTCCGTACATCTGTAAGATAAACATATGCCAGTCTGTGCATAGTGTGCTTGTTCTGGTAATATAGCTAAAAGAAAAGTCGTTAAAACAAACTATGGCAACTAAAGGAGACATTTAGTGTCTAGGACAAAATTTAGAACTAAATTGAACTAAGGGTTTCGCCGTCTACAGATTTCATGGTTTGTGATGTCTGGCTATCGAATCACTCTGTGCAGGTACAAAATATCCCTCACCGCTGAAGACGATACTGACACCGCCGAGTTTATCTTCTTTGGACGAATGGCGCAGCGCCTCATTAAAAAAAATGTGGACACCCTCATCTCGACTAATCCACCCGGTTTCATTCCAAAAGAGATTACAAATCTACTGGAAAAGTCTTTCGAGTGGAATGTTAGCTTCACCGAAAGCACAATTATTTATAGCAATGTTTCCTTCCAAGTCAATGCTATAAACGCAGAAATGGATGGTGGCAACATACTTCCAACTACACCGTCCTCACAGCCATCGTCGATCGTGCTTTCTCAAGGTACATCTTATCATATCTGTTTAGTAGAGCTACGTACGTTAGTTTATGCCAAGTTAGAAATGAAACTAATGGTTTGTTTCCTCTACTTGTTTCTTTCCGTTTCGTTCTACCTGTATATGATGGGTCACCTAAAGCTGAAACGACACAGCCTGCAAAGTGTGCTGAATAGACACAAACTGGCGGTCTGCTGTCTGCTCACCTGAAACTAGGCAGCTTCCTAAAAAAGAGTATTAAACAGTTGGCTAAACCTACACTGATTGATATTAAACTGGTCAAATTGAGTAATGATTGGTGCATATAGAAACAGAACTAAACTCATACACTGTAAACATGCTGCACAAACTACACCAGAAATTCAACATATGCTAAAAAGAGGCTAATATGTGTCATGTGTCCAGAACACCATATGTTGCGCACATGTTGCACACAGAACTGCTGTATATCTTGGAAAATTGCTTGAAGCAACCACAATATTATACCTCAGGTAGATATTCAGAATATGTTCCACCCATATTAAAGACTCAACCACATTACACTGGAAGGGGCCATACCAGCGTTTAGGCCGTAATATTACAGTTTAAAGGCATTTTTTCCATCTACAGAACAAGCATTTCCGCCTTCTGACTTAGTAGGTTTCTTTTTGAGTACAACTCTTTTCACTGCACCCTATCCCCATCAACTGCAACTCTTGTGGCTCTAACCTGTTTTTGGTCTGGCTGCTAACTCCGCGGTAGGACAAGGATCAGGTGTCACACAGAACACGGGGGCTTCCTTCATCCGCGAGCCGTCACTGACACCAGAGAGTCACAAAGTTTCATCTATCGCCAAGGTGCATTGTTGTACTCAGTAGAACAAAATAGGTACCTACAATATAAAGCATCGTTCTCCTTCTAGATACACTAAGAAATAAGCCCTAGATATGTCTTTTCATTGCAGTGTGACATACAGACAGCCCCACATCAGGGAGACAATCTGCTCCAAGGAACAGAAATTGTCACTTCTCCGCCTAACATGCAGGCGCCATCAGGAGCTGCTTACAGCGTGCTAGATGGGTCTACAAACAAGGCTCACAAAAGTGTTACTGGAAAGAGGTTAGTTTCATGCCAAGCAATCTACCTAGACTGTTATTCCCGTACCATCTCATCACTTTTGCATGCATGCCATGGGACCAAACTTTTCATAAGGCTCGGACATCACCTTCCAACAAGGTTGCCAAGAAACTTTTTAGAGATGAAGACACAGGAGATGACGATGTTGCTGGTTCTGGAGACGTTGATGCCGAGTAGCGGTATACCCTTTTTTAGTTGCAGTGCTTTTGGACATGAGCGCCACCAGCTATGGAGACCCGCTTTTGGGAACTGAAGATCGCTTTTGGGAACTAGCCCAGTTCATCTAGGTTACTCTTAGAACTTGCCCCCCTGTTGTGCAGTGAGTATGGTTTTATGCTTGTAAGATATGAGCAGCGCTATGCTGTGTGCTTGACTGTAAGTTATGTCTTTTGGTGCTTCTAGGGTAGTACCTGGTCGTAGCTATGATATGCGTGCAAGCTTGCGAGGACCATACTCGCGATATGTAAAGCATGCCTATGTAGTCTAGGCCTGAACAAGACATTGCTTCCCTTGGTACTTCTACTATTTCTCTTTGTCGTTCTGTGGTACTACCAGCCATCTATTTGTCGTTCTACTCCCTTTAACATGTAACTATTAGGTGGTAACCAATCAGACGCGTCCATTTCAAGGTTTTCCTTACTTTCCATTGAAATTTATCTATTACCCCGGTTATCTGCTAACCAAACAATGAAGTTCTACATATAATGGTCAGAGGCTATGGTATTTTTCTTATAGTACAGGAAATACACAACGAAGCAGCTCCTATGTTCCATTCAAGAAAGGAGGCAATTCAATTCTGAATGATAAGAAATATACCAAGGTATGTCGTGTAACCCATCCTTGAATTTCAGATTGCCTTTATTTGTCATGAATATTATTTTCCTTGTTTTCATGTTTGGGCCAGATTCAGCAATGTCGTAGCATAGGTAGGTGTGACTCTTCTGTTGAGGTGGAACTTTGATCGAGATGTGGCATGGTCTCGCTCTTATCTTGTCTGCCCAGTTTACGAATTGACAGACATGGATACGTTTGTTTGCCATGCCATGTCGTTCCTCTTCCACTTCCACATTCTACATGTTTCTTTAGCTAATTAGGTCAGCTTAGGAGATGTTCATTACCGAACCTCCTTCAACCCACATTGCTTGGCTCACGCTTTCTGTGGGTACCATATGGTAGTAGGGTAGTGCAGTTTCCATTTTGCCACCTTGTTTATGCATCTGTCTATTCAAGCTTTCATAAAAGTTGTGTTCATTGCCTTTTTGCCTTTTCTTCGGGGATTTACCGGGAGATATGCCTGTATGATTGTCCACATGATTAGACTGTGCTGCCCCTGGCCTGATCGATCAATTTGCCTCTTGATGTTATGCATCTCAGGGCAGCACACAGCAACGACTGTAGCCATTGTGCTCGGGGGAGCCGTAGGCCTGGGATTCGTGGTCATCTGCTTGTTTTTCGCCAGGAGCCTGGTCAAGAAAAAGGATGGTGGTGGGTTAGTGAAAACACGAGCACGAGCAGCACCATGGCTCTCTTCTTTGGGCTGCCACCATTCTGCAGCTCCCACTGCTGCTTGTTCCACCAGCTGTGGACAAAGACATTGTGAGGGCATGGTATGGCATTTTGATGGTATGGTTGTGTATTTTGTTTCTTCAAGGTGGTGAGTGGAATACAGAGGGGGTGTTTTTGGCTCTTCTTCCTCTGGCCATGTGAGGGTGCCATCCCCCCCATGATGGCAGAGAGAGGAAAAGAGGTGGCGAGCTGCTGTTCAGGAAAGAAGCTGTCCACTTCTGGGGCTATTTTGAATCTCAGCTGAAATTGGTAGACAAGCTCGGGGCTGTCGTCTTAGCCTCTCCTGCTTAGAGTTCTAGGAGTACATTGATTCTCTTGTATTTTTTTGACCCCCGCCAAATGAAAAATACCTGTTCAGTCTAGGTTGAACGTACTTAGTCTCTTGTTTAAGGTTGCAGGAGCGGGTTTAGGAACAAAGAACTTGACCTGTTGTTTAGAAACAAAGAACTTGACCTGTTGTTTGTGCACTGCAGGCAAAGGCTGTGAACCTGAGTGGAACAAGACCTTCGTGTTCACAGTCTCCGATGGCGCAGCAGCACTGTTCATCCAAATCATGGACAGTGACGGTGGCACTGATGACGATTTTGTTGGTGAGGCAACGTAAGTAGTTAGTTAGCCTATCTCCATCAGCTTATCTATCCATGTAACTATATTTAAACTCTATTCTCTACGAATAGTATGGTCTATATCAACTTTTGATTTTGGAGGTGTTTTGGGATCCAAATTTTAACGTTCTCAATGTATATTATTTCAATCGAGTGTGGCCTGGGCTTCTGCAGGATTCCTCTGGAAGCAGTTTACACGGAAGGAAGCATCCCTCCAACTGTTTACAATGTTGTGAAAGACGAAGAATACCGCAGAAATAATAATAACGGTCACCGAACCCCACTCTTTGATGTCCTGTACTACTGCATCAATTTGGCGTGCTTAAGTTAGGTACCATTGATTCAGATTATCTATAACTGTTCCAGAAAGATATAGTAATATCTTGATCACAGAATGAAAATGTTTGTGTATAGATCACAGAATGATTCCAGTACACGAGCAACCCGGCCAGCACCTCCAGTCGGTTCGCCTGTGACACAGCTTTGATCCCACGTACGAGATGGACAGCTTTGACACAGACTGATCACAGAACTGTTCCTAAATGATTCCAGTTTACGCTTATTACTAGAGTATATTTTCTTGGTCCTTCCTGTTTTTGTCGGTTTATATAGAGTACACCCAGAAATAAGTGTACATAGTCTTTTTGATACATCAATGTTAGTCTTTTAAAATTCTTAAATTATGAAACTACTAAATACTGAACGCTTTAAGTTTTCCAAAAGTTTGAACAGGATAGGGCGCCCGAAGGGGCGCCGTCTGTTCTAGTAAACAAGAAAGCAACATAGACTCTCCCACGGTGAGGAGTTAGGTAAGAAAATATATCTAAGAAATAGTGTAGACATTGTTAGTCCACTACTTAGAATGGACTAAGCGGGTGTTTGAATGCACTAGAGCTGATAGTTAGTTGGCTAAAAAATTGCTAGTAAAATTAGCTAGCTAACAAATAGCTAGCCAACTATCAACTAATTAATAGTTGAACTATTAGCTAAAGTGTTTGGATGTCTTCAACTAATTTTAAGAGCTAAGTATTACCTCCAGTGCATTCAAACACCCTTAAGAAATTATGTATGAGAGATAGTGTGGACTTAACATATCTAATTCACAATGTTGAGTAGAAGTTAGTCCAAAACTTGATTAAACTTTCGTTGCTGAGTTTTGTTCGCCACCCATGACACCACCATGACTACATCTACAAGAGTAAAATATGACCAAAAGGTTGGTACGAGGGACTCCCCACCGTGTGTTCTAACCACATATGTGTTTACAGATTGTGCAAAGATAGTTTTTTCTTCATGACCATACCTTAGGCATGGTAAATTTTGTAGTTTCTTCTGTAATGATGCCTATTTTCTCGATTAAATGTTCGCTACTAGTTTTGTTTGTTAGACCCATGCAATTATTAGATTACATTTACACAAGTCATATGACTAAACATCGATATGAGGGTGTCACATACTTTTCTTATATGCCAAACAACCAATTAGAGAGAATAATGACAGTACCATACTAATGAAAACACAACTCTGATACTAAATTCAAAAGTTTAGATCTATTTCATATGTCGACTATATGAAAACCTAAATATTTTAATAGTATTCATTACAATTATGTTATACTTTTTATGAATGAATTTTGTAGATGTTGTTTTTCCTAAAATCATAATGTTCCAAATGTAACTTTGGATCATTCAATAGTAGAGTATAAATGTCTAACAGCCTCAATTGAGAATAGATTTGTGGTGTTCCTTTGTAAAACTCCAATCTAGTGAGGAGCAATATGAAAATGCCCTAGTCCTTTCTATCTTTTGCCTACCACATTGTTATTACTACAACTCTTTCATTTTTACCCATGTGACTTCCACATGATGCTTCTACCGAATGATGTGGGCCCCCATCATGTGTTCTAGCAATTATGGTTGTAGATTGTGCCAAGGCAACCATTTGTTTCGTGACTGTACCTTAGGCATACAAAACCGACATAGTTTTTATTGACAATGCTCGACGTTGGTTTCCTCGGTTAAATGTCTGCTAGTGGCTTTGTTCGCAAAATATAAGGTGCCATAAAAACATGTTTGCTAGTCATGTGACCAAAGATTAATTAGAGAGAGTGGTTATGTACCCCTTCACATGAAGACACAAGTTTGGTACAAATTTAGTATTTACATTCACATAGACGCAATATATGGAACATCTATTTTTTATTACAGGGGTTATGCTATACATTAATAAATATTGTGGAGGTTGTTTTTCCAAGATTCCAATAATTCAATTTTAGCATTGAAGCCTTGGATGCCAAAGTATTGATGACTAATAACCTAGATTAAGAGTAAATTTAAGGTTTACCTTTGTAAAACTGTAATCTAGTGAGGGGCAATATGAAAATGCCCTAGTCCTTTTTATCTTCCGTCTATCGCACCACTATTATTATAGCTATTTATTTTCTAACCCTATGACTTCCACTTGATACTTCTACCGAATGTCATGCCCCACCATGTGACCTGACACATATGTGCCCGTAGATCGTCTAATGCAAAATTTTCATTATCGTACCTTAGGCATGAGAAACTGTCGTAGTTTTATTAGCAATGCTCGACGTTTGTTTCCTCGATTAAATATATGTTACCGACTTTGTTCGCAAAACATGAGGCACCATCAAAACTACGTTTGCTAGTATGTGAACAAGGATTAATTAGAGAGAATGGTGATGTCCCCCTTCATATGAAGACATGACTTATATATATATGTATGTATGTATATGTGTGTGTCATTCACATAGGTGCAATATACAGAACACCTACTTTTCCACTAATGAATATTGTGGTGGCTGTTTTCATAAAATTCTAATGCTTTAAATTTGACATTAGAGCCTTGGATGCCAAAGTATTGATGGATAATAACCAATATTGAGAGTATATTTAAGGTATAGCTTTATAAAACCCCACTCTAGTGAGCCGCAATATAAAAAATGTCTTAGTCCTTTATATCTTCTAGCTATCTGCTATCCCACCAATGTTACTATAGCTCTTCCGTTTCTAATCCCATGACTTCCACTTGACGCTTCTATGGAACAATGTGGGCCCCACATCTTGCGTTCTAGCACTTATCTAACCATAGAATGTGCCAATGCAACCGTTTATTTCATGATCGTACCCTAGGCATGCGAACCTGACATAGTTTTACTAGCAATGATTATTGGTGTCCATCTCCTCGATTAAATATCTATTACCGACTTTGTTCGTAAAACATGAGGAACCATCAAAATTGTGTCTGTTTCCACGATTAAATGTTTTTATCGTACCTTAAGCATGTGAAACTAACATAGTTTATCGACAATGCTCGGTGTACGTTTCCACGATTAAATGTCCGTTGATGGCTTTGTTCGCAAAACATGAGGTACCATCCAAATTACGTTTGCTAGTCATGTAACAAAAAAAGTAATTAGAGAGAACGGTGATGTACCCCTCCACATAAAGACACGACATTGTCATATAACTAATAGTTATATTCGCATAGGCACAATATATGGAACACCTATTTTTTTAATTGTATGGGTAATAATTATGTTATGTTATATATCAATAAATGCTATGGAGTTCCTAAAATTCTAATACTAAAAAATTGACATTTGAGCCTTGAATTCCAACGTATTAAATGACTAATAACATAGAATAAGAGTAGATTTAAGTTGCACCTTTATTAAAATCAAATCCAATGAGGTGCAATATTAAAATGTCCTTGTCCTTTCTATCTTCTACATATCACACCATTGTTACTATAACTCTTCTATTTCTAACCCCGTGACTTACACTTGACACTTCTAGAAAACGATGTGGACCCCTGCCACGTGTTCTAGCATTTATGTGCTCGCGGATTGTGCAAGTGCAACCGTTTGTTTGATGATCATACCTTAGGCATGTGAAACTAGCATACTCTTCTATTTTATCGATTGAATGTCTGATGGTGGCTTTGTTTGTAAAATATGAGGCGTCATCAAAATTATGTTTGTTAGTTTTGTGACCAAATATTAATTAGAGAGAATGGTGATGTACCCCTTCACATGAAGACACAACTCTGGCACATATTTAATAGTTCTATTTGCATATATACAACATATGGAGCACATGTTTTTTCATTGTATGGGTTACAATTATGCTATACTATATATTAAGAAATATTGTGTATGATGTTTTTCCTAAAATCCCAATAGTCCAAAATTGACATAGGAGCTTTATATGGCAAAGTATTAATGTCTAATCACCTAGATTAAGAGTAGAGTTATGGTGCGCCTTTGTAAAAATCCAATCTAGTGAGGGGCAATATGAAAATCTCATAGTCCTTTTTATCTTCCAGCTATCACAACATTGTTACACAACTCTTCTGTTTCTAACCATGTGATCTCCACTTGACGTTTCTACCAAACAATGTTGGGCCCCACCATATGTTATGGCACTTATATGCCCAATGATTGTGCCACGACAACTATGTTTCGTGACAGTACCCTAGGCATGCGAAACTGGCGTATTTTTTTCGACAATGCTCGACGTCTGTTTCCTCGATTAAATGCCCGTTATTGGCTTTGTTCGTGAAACATTAGTTGCCATCAAAATCATGTTTTTCTAGTCATGTGACCAAATATTAATTAGAGAGAATGGTGATGTACCCATTCACATGAAGAGACAATCTTCACACATATTTAATAGTTCTATCTGCATAGGCGTAACATATGACCACCTATTTTTTTCATTGTATGGTTACAATTATGCTATAATATATATTAATAAATATTATGGAGGTTGTTTTCCTAAAATGCCAATGCTTCAAAATTGGCATTGGAGCTTTGGATGCCAACATATTAGATTTAAGGTGTGCCTTTATAAATAAAACTCCAACCTAGTCTTTTCTATCGCACCATTGTTACTATAGCTTTTTCGTATGTAACCCATGACTTCCACTTGACGTTTCTACCTAACGACGTGGGCCCCACCATGTGTTATAGCACTTATGTGCCCACAAATTTTGCCAAGACAACCATTTATTTCATGATAACACCTTAGGCATGCGAAACTGACGTAGATTTTCCAGCAATGCTCGACATCTGTTTTCTCAATTAAATGTCCGCTATTGGCTTTGTTCGCAAAACATGAGTTGTCATCAAAAAACATGTTTGCTAGTCATGTGACCAAATATTAATTAGAGAAAATCTTGATATACCCCTTCACATGAAGACACAATCTTCACACATATTTAATAGTTCTATCTGCACAGGCGTAACATATGGAACACTTATTTTTTCATTCCATGGGTTTCAATTATGCTATAATATATATATATATAGGGAAGAGGTAATGGAAGCCCTGGGCTTCTGTTAGTGGGGGAAGCCCCGGCCAGGACGCCAACCAGATCGCGGTCTGTACGCAAGCATGCGTCAGCCATGCATATGATAGCCACGATTCCCGGATGAGACGTGACAGGTGATATACGCACGCATAAATATATGTAGAAATGTGCATAAATCATGCATAGAAGGAATCTTTTGGACCATGAATCACGGGAACGAATATTACCATGTGTACACCGTTTACGACTGCATAACGCTGTGTAACATAATAGCGTAAACCATGCAACATTTAAATATCCACCAGTTTGAGATAAGGAAAGACGTGCTCCACGTTCGCGTAAATAAAGGCACAGTTACGGGAGGAAACAAATTCTCATTTACAACCGCTCGTTCATGTTCGTATCTGTGATATTGGCGGCGGTTAACGACTGCATAACGATGCGTAAATAAACCGTTTACGACTGCATAACGATGTGTAACATGATAGCATAAACCATGCATTATATAAATCTTGACCGGTTTGATATAAGGAAAGACGTGCTGCATAATCGCGTAAATAAAGGGAAAGTTACGGTTTGAGGAGCATTAGTAGAAGGAAATAAATTTTAATTTATAGCCGTAGTTCGCGGGTTCTGCTCGGGCGGATTCCAGCGTAAAACGTGAGCTAAAACAGCGTAAATGAGTACGAATTTTAGCGTAAATCATACAACATTTAAATAATGCCCTCCTGATGATTACAGTAGTACAGTTTTAATAATTTACCCTGGGGCTATACATGCTGACTGAATTTCTGTGTTATTTCCAACTGCACATATATATTTTTATTCTCTATGGTTTCAACGTGTATTCACACTGTATATATACGTATGTAGCATAGTATACAACAATCGTTAACTAAATTGTGATGGCGACTGATATGAGAGATCGATTCTCTAGATCGCCGGACTATGGATGTTGAGCAACGAAACCCTATTCCGAACAATGCTCCTGAACACCACCTCGCTGCCGCTCTCGCACTCGTCGATGCATCGCTCAAGCTCCTCGTGCTTCTCCTGCGCGACATCGGCCGTCGTCGGCGTCTCCAGCTTCTTGGCGAAGGCAGCAGCCACGAAGGCCGTCGGGGCCTTCTTGTTCGAGCACGACGACGCGGCGGCAGACACGGATGCGACGGCCGAGAACACGGCGGCGGAGGCGGCGGCTGAAAGTCGCCTAGAGGGGGGGGTGAATAGGGCGAAACTGAAATTTACAAATATAAACACAACTACAAGCCGGGTTAGCGTTAGAAATGTAAACGAGTCCGCGAGAGAGTGCGTAAAACAAATCGCAAGCAAATGAGGAGTGTGACACACGGATTTGTTTTACCAAGGTTCGGTTCTCGCAAACCTACTCCCCGTTGAGGAGGCCACAAAGGCCGGGTCTCTTTCAACCCTTCCCTCTCTCAAACGGTCCCTCGGACCGAGTGAGCTTCTCTTCTCAAATCACTTGGAACACAAAGTTCCCGCAAGGACCACCACACGATTGGTGTCTCTTGCCTCAATTACAAGTGAGTGTTTGATCACAAGAAAGAATGCGAAAGAAAAGAAGCGATCCAAGCGCAAGAGCTCAATTGAACACTACAAATCACTCTCTCTAGTCACTAGGGCTTTGAATGGGATTGGGAGAGGATTTGATCTCTTGTTGGTGTGCCTTGCAATGAATGCTAGCTCTTGTATAGTGGTTGGAAGCTGGAAAACTTGGATGCAATGAATGGTGGGGTGGTTGGGGTATTTATAGCCCCAACCACCAACTTGACCGTTGGTGGAGGCTGTCTGTTTGATGGCGCACCGGACAGTCCGGTGCCCCAGCCACGTCACCAGTTCTGTTGGATTCCGACCGTTGAAGCTTCTGACTTCTGGGCCCGCCTTGATGTCCGGTGGCGCACCGGACATGTTCTGTAGAGTGTCCGGTGCGCCAGCATGGGCGTGTCTGAGCTCTGCGCGCGCTGGCGCGCAATAAATGCGCTGCAGGTAGCCGTTGGCGCCTGAAGTAGCCGTTGCTCCGCAGATGCACCGGACAGTCCGGTGAATTATAGCGGAGCGGCAGAAGTGAAAACCCGAGGCTGGCGAGTTCCTGAGGCCGCCCTTCCTTGGAGCACCGGACATGTCTGGTGCACACCGGACAGTCCGGTGAATTATAGCGGAGTGGTCTCTGGAAAATCCCGAAGCCGAGTAGTTCGAAGTTGGAGTCCCCTGGTGCACCGGACATGTCCGGTGGCACACCGGACAGTCCGGTGCGCCAGACCAGAGAAGCCTTCTGTTGCTCCTTTGCTCTTGTGTTGAACCCAACTCTTTGTCTTTTTATTGGCTAAGTGTGAACATTTTGCATCTGTATAACTTATACACTAGAGCAAACTAGTTAGTCCAATATTTGTGTTGGGCAATTCAACCACCAAAATTATTTAGGAACTAGGTGAAAGCCTAATTCCCTTTCAATTTCCCCCTTTTTGGTGATTGATGCCAACACAAACCAAAGCAAATATCAAAGTGCATAATTGAACTAGTTTGCATAATGTAAGTGCAAAGGTTGCTTGGAATTGAGCCAATATAAATACTTACAAGATACGCATGGATTGTTTCTTTCTTATTTAACATTTTGGACCACGTTTGCACCACATGTTTTGTTTTTTTGCAAACTCTTTTGTAAATCATTTTCAAAGTTCTTTTGCAAATAGTCAAAGGTAAATGAATAAGATTTTGTAAAGCATTTTCAAGTTTTGAAATTTTCTCCCCCTGTTTCAAATGCTTTTCCTTTGACTAAACAAAACACCCCCTCAAATAAATTCTCCTCTTAGTGTTCAAGAGGGTTTTAAGATATCAAGTTTTGAAATACTACTTCCTCTCCCTTTAGAACATAATAAGATACCAATTTGAAATTGACCAATTGAAAATCTCCAATTTTAAAAACTAGGTGGTGGTGCGGTTCTTTTGCTTTGGGCTCATATTTTCTCCCCCTTTGGCATGAATCGCCAAAAACGGAACCATTAGAGCCCTCTAAGTAATTTCTTCCCCTTTGGTCATAAACAAATGAGTTAAAATTATACCAAAGATGAAGTCCTTTTTGCTATCTCCCCCAAAGATGGAGAGTGGCTTGGAGCGATGGCGAAGGATGAGTTACGGAGTGGAAGCCTTTGTCTTTGCCGAAGACTCCAATTCCCTTTCAATACACCTACGACTTGGTTTGAAATAGACTTGAAAACACATTAGTCATAGCATATGAAAGAGATATGATCAAAAGTATATAAATGAGCTATGTGTGCAATCTAGCAAAAGAAGTTGCGAGAATCAAGAATATTGAGCTCATGCCTAAGTTTGGTAAAAGTTTGTTCATCAAGAGGCTTGGTAAAGATATCGGCTAATTGATCTTTAGTGTTAATGTAAGAAATCTCGATATCCCCCTTTTGTTGGTGATCCCTAAGAAAATGATACCAGATGGCTATGTGTTTAGTGCGGCTATGCTCGACAGGATTGTCGGCCATTTTGATTGCACTCTCATTATCACATAGCAAAGGGACTTTGGTTAATTTGTAACCGTAGTCCCGTAGGGTTTGCCTCATCCAAAGTAGTTGCGCGCAACAATGACCTGCGACAATGTACTCGGCTTCGGCGGTGGAAAGAGCAACCGAATTTTGCTTCTTTGAAGCCCAAGACACCAAGGATCTTCCCAAGAACTGGCAAGTCCCCGATGTGCTCTTCCTATTGATTTTGCACCCTGCCCAATCGGCATCCAAATAACCAATTAAGTCAAAAGTGGATCCCCTAGGATACCAAAGCCCAAACTTAGGAGTATAAGCCAAATATCTCAAGATTCGTTTTACGGCCGTAAGGTGTGATTCCTTAGGGTCGGCTTGGAATCTTGCACACATGCATACGGAAAGCATAATATCCGGTCGAGATGCACATAAATAGAGTAAAGAACCTATCATCGACCGGTATACCTTTTGATCCACGGACTTACCTCCCGTGTCGAGGTCGAGATGCCCATTGGTTCCCATGGGTGTCTTGATGGGCTTGGCATCCTTCATCCCAAACTTGTTTAGAATGTCTTGAGTGTACTTCGTTTGGCTAATGAAGGTGCCCTCTTGGAGTTGTTTCACTTGGAATCCTAAGAAATACTTCAACTCCCCCATCATAGACATCTCGAATTTCTGTGTCATAATCCTACTAAACTCTTCACATGTAGACTCATTAGTAGACCCAAATATAATATCATCAACATAAATTTGGCATACAAACAAGTCATTTTCAAGAGTTTTAGTAAAGAGTGTAGGATCGGCTTTGCCGACTTTGAAGCCATTAGCAATAAGGAAATCTCTAAGGCATTCATACCATGCTCTTGGGGCTTGCTTGAGCCCATAAAGCGCCTTAGAGAGTCTATAGACATGGTTAGGATACTCACTGTCTTCAAAGCCGGGAGGTTGCTCAACATAGACCTCTTCCTTGATTGGTCCATTGAGGAAGGCACTTTTCACGTCCATTTGATAAAGCTTAAAGCCATGGTAAGTAGCATAGGCTAATAATATACGAATTGACTCAAGCCTAGCTACGGGTGCATAGGTTTCACCAAAATCCAAACCTTCGACTTGTGAATACCCCTTGGCCACGAGTCGAGCTTTGTTCCTAGTCACCACACCATGCTCATCTTGCTTGTTGCGGAAGACCCATTTTGTTCCTACAACATTTTGATTAGGACGTGGAACCAAATGCCATACCTCATTCCTAGTGAAGTTGTTGAGCTCCTCTTGCATTGCCATCACCCAATCCGCATCTTGGAGTGCTTCCTCTACCCTGTGTGGCTCAATAGAGGAAACAAAAGAGTAATGTTCACAAAAATGTGCAACACGAGATCGAGTAGTTACCCCCTATGAATGTCTCCGAGGATGGTGTCGACGGGGTGATCTCGTTGTATTGCTTGGTGGACTCTTGGGTGTGGTGGCCTTGGTTCTTCATCCTCCTTGTCTTCATTATTTGCATCTCCCCCTTGATCATTGCCGTCATTTTGAGGTGGCTCATCTTCTTGATCCTCTTGTTCAACATCTTGAGCCTCATCCTCAATTTGAGTTGGTGGAGATGCTTGCATGGAGGAGGATGGTTGATCTTGTGCATGTGGAGGCTCTTCGGATTCCTTAGGACACACATCCCCAATGGACATGTTCCTTAGCGCTATGCATGGAGCCTGTTCTTCACCTATCTCGTCAAGATCAACTTGCTCTACTTGAGAGCCGTTAGTTTCGTCAAACACAACGTCACAAGAAACTTCAACAAGTCCTGAGGACTTGTTAAAGACTCTATATGCCCTTGTGTTTGAGTCATATCCTAGTAAAAAGCCTTCTACAGTTTTAGGAGCAAATTTAGATTTTCTACCTCTCTTAACAAGAATAAAGCATTTGCTACCAAAAACTCTAAAATATGAAATATTAGGCTTTGTACCGGTTAGGAGTTCATATGATGTCTTCTTGAGGATTCGGTGTAGATACAACCGGTTGATGGTGTAGCAAGCGGTGTTGACCGCCTCGGCCCAAAACCGATCCGAAGTCTTGTATTCATCAAGCATGGTTCTTGCCATGTCCAATAGAGTTCGATTCTTCCTCTCCACTACACCATTTTGTTGTGGGGTGTAGGGAGAAGAGAACTCATGCTTGATGCCCTCCTCCTCAAGGAAGCCTTCAATTTGAGAGTTCTTGAACTTCGTCCCGTTGTCGCTTCTAATTTTCTTGATCCTTAAGCCGAACTCATTTTGAGCCCGTCTCAAGAATCCCTTTAAGGTTTCTTGGGTATGAGATTTTTCCTGCAAAAAGAACACCCAAGTGAAGCGAGAATAATCATCCACAATAACTAGACAGTACTTACTCCCGCCGATGCTTATGTAAGCGATTGGGCCGAATAAATCCATGTGTAGGAGCTCCAGTGGCCTGTCACTAGTCATGATGTTCTTGTGTGGATGATGAGTGCCAACTTGCTTCCCGGCCTGGCATGCGCTACAAATCCTGTCTTTCTCAAAATGAACATTTGTTAATCCTAAAATGTGTTCTCCCTTTAGAAGCTTATGAAGATTCTTCATTCCAACATGGGCTAGTCGGCGGTGCCAGAGCCAACCCATGTTAGTCTTAGCAATTAAGCAAGTGTCGAGTTCAGCTCTATCAAAATCTACCAAGTATAGCTGACCCTCTAACACTCTCTTAAATGCTATTGAATCATCACTTCTTCTAAAGACAGTGACACCTACATCAGTAAAGAGACAGTTGTAGCCCATTTGACATAATTGTGAAACGGAAAGCAAATTGTAGTCTAAAGAATCTACGAGAAAAACATTTGAAATAGTATGGTCAGGTGATATAGCAATTTTACCCAATCCTTTGACCAAACCTTGATTTCCATCCCCGAATGTGATAGCTCGTTGGGGATCTTGGTTTTTCTCATATGAGGAGAACATCCTTTTCTCCCCTGTCATGTGGTTTGTGCACCCGCTGTCGAGTATCCAACTTGAGCCTCCGGATGCATAAACCTACAAAACAAGTTTAGTTCTTGACTTTAGGTACCCAAATGGTTTTGGGTCCTTTGGCATTAGACACAAGAACTTTGGGTACCCAAACACAAGTCCTTGACCCCTTGTGCTTGCCCCCAACATATTTGGCAACTACCTTGCCGGATTTGTTAGTCAAAACATAAGATGCATCAAAAGTTTTAAAGGAGATATTATGGTCATTTGATGCAATAGGAATTTTCTTCTTAGGCAACTTAGCACGGGTTGGTTGCCTAGAACTAGATATCTCACTCTTATACATAAAAGCATGGTTAGAACCAGAGTGAGACTTCCTAGAATGAATTTTCCTAATTTTGTCCTCGGGATAACCGGCAGGGTATAAAATGTAACCCTCGTTATCCTGAGGCATGGGAGCCTTGCCCTTAACAAAGTTTGACAATCTTTTAGGAGGGGCACTAATTTTGACATTGTCTCTCCTTTGGAAGCCAACGCCATCCTTAATGCCAGGGCGTCTCCCATTATAAAGCATGCTACGAGCAAATTTAAATTTCTCATTTTCTAAGTTGTGCTCGGTAATTTTAGCATCTAGTTTAGCTATATGATCATTTTGTTGTTTAATTAAAGTCATGTGATCATGAATAGCATTGATATCAACATCTCTACATCTAGTACAAATAGAGACATGCTCAACATTAGATGTAGAGGGTTTGCAAGATTTTAATTCAACAACCTTAGCATGTAATATATCATTCTCACTTCTAAGGTTGGAAATAGTAACATTGCAAACATCAAAATCTTTAGCCTTAGCAATCAAATTTTCATTTTCTACTCTAAGGCTAGCAAGAGAATCATTCAATTCCTTAATCTTAGCAAGCAAGTCATCATTACTATTTCTAAGATTGGGAATTGAAGCATCACAAACATGAGACTCAACCTTAGCAATTAAACTAGCATTTTCATTCTTAAGGTTGTCAATCATCTCACGGCAAGTGCTTAGCTCACTAGATAGATTTTGACATTTTTCTACTTCTAAAGCATAAGCATTTTTAACCTTAACATGCTTTTTATTTTCCTTGATTAGGAAGTCCTCTTGAGAGTCCAAGAGGTCATCCTTTTCATGGATGGCACTAATTAGCTCATTTAGTTTTTCTTTTTGTTCCATGTTAAGGTTGGCAAAAAGGATACGCAAATTATCTTCCTCACCACTAGCATTATCATCACTAGAAGATTCATATTTAGTGGAGGAGTTAGATTTAACCTTCTTCCTTTTGCCGTCCTTTGCCATGAGGCACTTGTGGCCGACGTTGGGGAAGAGAAGTCCCTTGGTGACGGCGATGTTGGCGACGTCCTCGTCGTCGGAGGAGTCGCTTGAGCTTTCGTCGGAGTCCCACTCTCGACAAACATGGGCATCGCCGCCCTTCTTCTTGTAGTACCTCTTCTTCTCCTTTCTTCTCCCCTTCTTGTCGTCGCCCCTGTCACTATCACTTGATAATGGACATTTAGCAATAAAGTGACCGGGCTTACCACACTTGTAGCAAACCTTCTTGGAGCGGGACTTGTAGTCTTTCCCTCTCCTTTGCTTGAGGATTTGGCGGAAGCTCTTGATGACGAGCGCCATTTCCTCATTGTCGAGCTTGGAGGCGTCTATAGGTTGTCGACTTGGTGTAGCCTCCTCCTTCTTTTCCTCCGTCGCCTTGAATGCGACGGGTTGAGCTTCGGATGTGGATGGATCATCAAGCTCGTTGATCTTCCTCGAGCCTTCGATCATGCACTCAAAACTTAAAAAATTCCCGATAACTTCCTCGGGGGTCATTTTAGTATATCTAGGATTACCACGAATTAATTGAACTTGAGTGGGATTAAGGAAAATTAGAGATCTTAGAATAACCTTAACCATTTCGTGGTCGTCCCACTTCGTGTTCCCGAGGTTGCGCACTTGGTTCACCAAAGTCTTGAGCCGGTTGTACATGTGTTGTGGCTCTTCCCCTTTGCGAAGCCGGAACCGACCGAGCTCCCCCTCGATCGTTTCCCGCTTGGTGATCTTTGTGAGCTCATCCCCTTCGTGCGCGGTTTTGAGCACATCCCAAACCTCCTTGGCACTCTTCAACCCTTGAACTTTGTTATACTCCTCTCTACTTAAAGATGCGAGGAGTATTGTTGTCGCTTGAGAGTTGAAGTGCTCGATTTGGGCCACCTCATCCTCATCATAGTCTTTATCCCCTATGGATGGTACCTGTGCACCAAACTCAACAACTTCCCATATACTTTTGTGGAGCGAGGTTAGATGAAATTTCATTAAATCACTCCACCTAGCATAATCTTCACCGTCAAAAGTTGGCGGTTTGCCTAATGGAACGAAAAGCAATGTAGTATGTCTAGATGTACGGGGATAGTGTAAGGGAATCTTACTAAACTTCTTGTGCTCTTGGCGCTTAGAAGTTACGGATGGCGCATCAGAGTCGGAGGTAGATGTTGATGAAGTGTCGGTCTCGTAGTAGACCACCTTCCTCATCCTTTTGTGCTTGTCTCCTTTCCGATGCGACTTGTGGGAAGAAGATTCTCCTTCTTCTCCTTGTGGTGTGAGGAAGAAGATTTCTTCTCCTTCCCTTTGTTGGAGGAGCTCTTCTTCTTCTCCTTCCTTTTGGTGCGGGACTCTTCCGATGAAGTGCTCCCGTGGCTTGTAGTGGGCTTTTCGCCGGTCTCCATCTCCTTCTTGGCGTGATCTCCCGACATCACTTCGAGCGGTTAGGCTCTAATGAAGCACCGGGCTCTGATACCAATTGAAAGTCGCCTAGAGGGGGGGGGTGAATAGGGCGAAACTGAAATTTACAAATATAAACACAACTACAAGCCGGGTTAGCGTTAGAAATGTAAACGAGTCCGCGAGAGAGTGCGTAAAACAAATTGCAAGCAAATGAGAAGTGTGACACACGAATTTGTTTTACCGAGGTTCGGTTCTCGCAAACCTACTCCCCGTTGAGGAGGCCACAAAGGCCGGGTCTCTTTCAACCCTTCCCTCTCTCAAACGGTCCCTCGGACCGAGTGAGCTTCTCTTCTCAAATCACTTGGAACACAAAGTTCCCGCAAGGACCACCACACGATTGGTGTCTCTTGCCTCAATTACAAGTGAGTGTTTGATCACAAGAAAGAATGCGAAAGAAAAGAAGCGATCCAAGCGCAAGAGCTCAATTGAACACTACAAATCACTCTCTCTAGTCACTAGGGCTTTGAATGGGATTGGGAGAGGATTTGATCTCTTGTTGGTGTGCCTTGCAATGAATGCTAGCTCTTGTATAGTGGTTGGAAGCTGGAAAATTTGGATGCAATGAATGGTGGGGTGGTTGGGGTATTTATAGCCCCAACCACCAACTTGACCGTTGGTGGAGGCCGTCTGTTTGATGGCGCACCGGACAGTCCGGTGCCCCAGCCACGTCACCAGTTCCGTTGGATTCCGACCATTGAAGCTTCTGACTTCTGGGCCCGCCTTGATGTCCGGTGGCGCACCGGACATGTTCTGTAGAGTGTCCGGTGCGCCAGCATGGGCGTGTCTGAGCTCTGCGCGCGCTGGCGCGCAATAAATGCGCTGCAGGTAGCCGTTGGCGCCTGAAGTAGCCGTTGCTCCGCAGATGCACCAAACAGTCCGGTGTACACCGGACAGTCCGGTGAATTATAGCGGAGCGGCAGAAGTGAAAACCCGAGGCTGGCGAGTTCCTGAGGCCGCCCTTCCTTGGAGCACCGGACATGTCCGGTGCACACCGGACAGTCCGGTGAATTATAGCGGAGTGGTCTCTGGAAAATCCCGAAGCCGAGTAGTTCGAAGTTGGAGTCCCCTGGTGCACCGGACATGTCCGGTGGCACACCGGACAGTCCGGTGCGCCAGACCAGAGAAGCCTTCTGTTGCTCCTTTGCTCCTGTGTTGAACCCAACTCTTGGTCTTTTTATTGGCTAAGTGTGAACATTTTGCATCTGTATAACTTATACACTAGAGCAAACTAGTTAGTCCAATATTTGTGTTGGGCAATTCAACCACCAAAATTATTTAGGAACTAGGTGAAAGCCTAATTCCCTTTCAGCGGCGCTGGCGGTCGCGACGTCCATGAGCGCGGCGGCCATCTCGGCCTCCTCGGTGGTTCCGCTCCCGTCGATCCCAGCCCCAGCAGGCAGGCGCGCGACGGACCTGGCGGTGAGGCGGGCGAGCTCCCTGTGGAGCGCCACCGTCGCTCGATCATGGTGGAGCGCCACCGTCGGTCGCCTGCCTCGAGGCGACACCGCTGTTGGCCCCAGGATCACCGCCGCTCGCACGCCCGAGGGAACCGCCGCCGCCGCTAAAACCTAATCCCTGGCGGCGTGGGGTGTTTTTATAGTGTCAGTGTGGGACTGAATAATTGAACGCGTGGGCCGGATCGTGGGCCTGATGCACGTAATATGCGCAGACTATATTTGCATAAACTGATACACACATCAGCATAACTCGTATTATAATTTAGCGTAAGCACAGTTAGGTACAATAAGCCAAAAAGGGTCTGGTGCGGTCTGCGCACTTGGTCAGGGCTTCCTGTAGTTAAATAGAGCCTAGGGCTCTAAATACTATATCTATCTATATATATATATTAATAAATATTATGGAGGTTGTCTTCCTAAATTTCAATGTTCCAAAATTGACATTGAAACTTTGGATGCCAAAGCATTAATGGGCAATCAACTAGACTGATAGTAGATTTAAGATGTGCATTTATAAAACTCCAATCTAATGAGGGGCAATATTAAAATGCTCTATTCTTTTCCATATGTAACCTTATGGCTTCCACTTGATGCTTCTGGTGAACGATGTGGGCCCACCATGTGTTATAGCACTTATGTGCCCACAAGTTGTGCCAAGGCAACCATTTATTTTATGATCGTACCTTAGTCATGTTAAAGTGACATGGTTTTATCGAAAATGCTCAACGTCTATTTCCATAATTAACTGTTTTGCTGCTAGTTTTGTTTACAGAACATGAGGCGTCTAAAATTACGTCTGCTAGTCACGTGACCAAAGAAATTAGAGAGAATGGTGATGTACCCCTTGTCATGAAGACACAACTTTAACACATGTTTAGTAGTTCTATTTGCATTGGCGCAATATATGGAACATCTATTTTTCACCATATGGGTTATAATTATGTTGTACTATATTTATAATTTTTTTGAAGGCTGTTTTCCCTAAAATTTTGATATCCAAAGTTGAAATTGGAGCATTGAATACTAAAATATTAATGGATAATCACCTAGACTAAGAGTAAATTTATGGCGCACCTTTGTAAAACTATAATCTAGTCAATGGCGATATGAAAATGTCATAGTCCTTTTTATCTTCCAGTTATCACACCATTGTTACTATAGCTCTCTCGTTTCTATCCTCATGACTTCCACTTGATGCTTCTACCAAATGATGTTGGGCTCCACTATGTGTTTTGGCACTTATGTGCTCGAAGATTATGCCAAGGCAACCGTTTGTTTCATGATGCCTTAGGCATGCGAAATTGGCATAGTTTTTTATGGCAATGACCGACGTCCATTTTCTCGATTAAATGTTTTCTATTGGCTTTGTTCACAAAAAATGAGGTACCATCGAAATCACGTTTGCTAGTCATGTGATAAATATTAATTAGAGAAAATGGTGATGTACCCCTTCACAGAAGACACAATTTTGGCACATATTTAATAGTTCTATTTGCATAGGTGCATCATATGGAACACCTATTTTTCATTGTATGGGGTTATAATTATGCTATAATATATATTAATAAATATGGTGGATGTCGTTTTCTAAACATTCCAATGCTTCAAATTTGACATTGAAGATATGGATGTCAAAGCATTAATGGCTAATCACCTAAACTGTGAGTAGATTTAAGGTGTGCCTTTGTAAAACTCCAATCTAGTGAGGGGCAATATTAAAATGTCCTAGTCCTTTCTATCTTCCGGCTATCGCACCGTTGTTACTATAGCTTTTCCGTTTCTAACCCAGTGGCTTCCGCTTGACGCTCTACCGAATGATTTGGGCCCCATGTGTTTGGGCACTTATGTGCCCGCAAATTATGCCAAGACAACCATTTATTTTATGACCTTACCTTAGACATGTGAAAGTGACGTAGTTTTATCGACAACACTCGACGTCCGTTTCCACAATTAAATGTCTGTTGCTGGTTTTGTTTGCAAAACATGAGGCGTATGTTTGCTAGTCATGTGACTAATTAGAGAGAATGATGATGTAGCCCTTGATATGAAGGCACAACTTTGGCACATATTTATTAGTTATATTCGCATCAACACAATATATGGAACACCTATTTTTCGTCGCATGGGGTATAGTTATGCTACATTATGTTAATAAATATTTTAGAGGTTGTTTTTTTATAAAATCTCAATACTCTAAAGTTGACATCGGAGCATTGGATATCAAAGTATTAATGTCTAATCATCTAGATTGAGAGTAGATTTTGAGATGTACCTCTGCAGACCTCTACATCCACGAAGGAGCAATTTCGCAAATATACTAGTCCTAGCTATCTTCTGCCTACTTTGTACCATTATTGCTGTAGCTTTCCGTTTCGCCTCCGTCGACTGACGTGTGGACCCCATCGCACCTCCCTCCCTCTCCCTCTCCCCCCCCCCACCCCCACGCGCCTGGCCGCCTGCAGACTGTGCCAGTGGCGGCCAGCCAATATATAGGGCCCACGCCCCGTCCGCGCTCTCCAAAGTTTCGTCCACCATTTCGCTCTCGCAAGTCGCAAGCCACCGATTTGTTTACAGGCGCCGGAGCTCCCGACGACGACTGAGCCATGTGCGGCGGCGCGATCCTTGCCGAGCTCCGCGAGCCGGCGCCGCGCCGGCTCACGGAGCGGGACATCTGGCAGCAGAAGAAGAAGCCCAAGAGGGGCGGCGCCGGCGGGAGGCGCTCGTTCGCGGCGGAAGACGATGAGGACTTCGAGGCCGACTTCGAGGACTTTGAAGCCGACTCCGGTGATTCGGATTTGGAGCTCGGGGAAGGGGCTGACGACGACGTCATCGAGATCAAGCCCTTCGCCGCCAAGAGTACTTTCTCCAGAGGTATTGGCTCAAGCTCGAGGCGGCTTATTTTCTATGGCTGTATATGTATTTTTTGCGTTTGATTGATGCGGACGACTAGAATCTACGAGTTAGTTGAGGAATTTTAAGGGGGCTGGTACGGTGCGCGTTTGAGGTGCGACTCGGTGGTTGGAATGGACCGGGGACGAAGAAAGAAAAAAGCGAGGGGATTTGTGTTTACTATTTAGATTAAGTTTTGGCTTGTAGGGGATTCTGCAACTTATTAGATGATTTTATGGTATCCGATTGGGATGAAGTCTGTCGCTTTCTTTTTCATTCGAGTTACAATTCTGTAATGGGCAAAATAGTCTGTTTTGGTTGCCCACCTGGGAGTCGTGGGAACACAACTCGGTTCTTCGAGTGTTGGATCTGGGCGTTCCACCGTTTGTGCATGATTAGTTACATTAGATGCATATTATTTAAATAGTTCTGAACTTGTGGTATCACTTGATATGTCTGTAGCCTATGAATTTTCGTGGGGATTGTTCTAGACTCTTTTAAACTACCCTACGCGATTTATGGTGTTGAGCTTGAGCACATGATTATATATTCACATGCATCTGCTGTTTATATGGTTCCTTGTATGATTGTATTTCGTTGCAAGTAATGAAGAGTCACTAGGCCTGATTAATTGTCCAAATGCTTGCAGTTTGCAAAGTTTAGGAAGGTCAGATTTCTGGTCCCGTGTCTGCAAATGGGTTCTAATGTGCAGTATCGTCTATAGTGGAAGTTTTAGATATGATTGCATAATAATGATTTATTTGATGGCACCAGGGTTGTGTAGAATCTTGGGCTTTCATATTTATCGTGTTTTGAACTGTGCTTTCTGCAAATATGAAATAGATGCGCATGGAGAATGTTAATTTTGGTTGTGATGTTGCTTCATAACTCAATATGCATATATATCATTGACAGAGGCAATGTTACTAAGGTTTGATTCTTTCCTGCTTGCAGATGGCTTAAGCACCATGACTACTGCTGGTTATGATGCCCCTGCAGCAAGGTTGGCCAAAAGGAAGAGGAAGAATCAATACAGGGGTATCCGCCAGCGCCCTTGGGGTAAGTGGGCTGCTGAGATCAGAGATCCCCAGAAGGGCGTTCGTGTTTGGCTTGGTACTTTCAATAGTCCGGAGGAAGCTGCAAGAGCTTATGATGCTGAAGCGCGCAGGATTCGTGGCAAGAAGGCCAAGGTTAACTTTCCTGATGCACCAGCAGTTGGTCAGAAGTGCCGTTCTAGTTCAGCTTCTGCTAAAGCACTCAAGTCATGTGTTGAACAGAAGCCAATTGTCAAAACAGATATGAACATCCTTGCCAACACAAATGCACCCTTCTACCAATCTGTTAACTACGCATCCAACAATCCATTTGTTCCAGCAATGAACTCTACTGTTTCTTTTGAGGATCCTATCATGAATCTGCACTCTGACCAGGGAAGTAACTCCCTTGGCTGCTCAGACTTGGGCTGGGAGAATGATACTAAGACACCAGACATCACATCCATTGCTCCCATTCCCACTATTGCTGAAGGCGATGAGTCTGTATTTGTCAACTCCAATTCAAACAGCTCGATGGTGCCTCCTGTCCTGGAGAACAATGCTGTTGATCTCACTGATGGGCTGACAGATTTGGAATCCTATATGAGGTTTCTTATGGATGGCGGTGCAAGTGATTCAATTGATAGCCTTCTGAACCTTGATGGATCACAGGATCTTGGTAGCAATATGGACCTCTGGACCTTCGATGACATGCCCATCGCTGGCGATTTCTTCTGAGGAATTTGAAGCTTGGCCATAGGACTATGTACATAGGGACTAGGGTAAGCATCGGCGTCTGCAAATTTCTCTGAAGTTACATTCCATTTTCACCTGGGCTAATATTTTTTTGTTCCATGTTTCAGGAATAAAGACTGGGAGATTGGGAAGCACCTGCTTGGCACCTTGGGGTAGCATATGCTCGTGTCTAGCTCAGATGCAGAAGTCGCATTCTGAAACTCTTTGGTTATCGACCTGTTCCCTATTTTAACTATCTCTGTATGAGAGCCATTTATGAGACTGAACCATTTTACCATTTTGTTTTCCCCCTTCTTTCGTTGTTACAGTATATGGTTTAACATTATGATTTATGGATATGTGGCCAAACATGCCTTTTATATGCGCTTTGTGCTTGGTTGAAATTGAGTTAACTAGTTATCTGCTGAAGCTTTTGCTAAATATTCAAGATTTCATCTTGGCATTTGTCTAGATACCAGGTTTTTTTGGTGCCTGCATACTTGTGCTGTTGTGCATGCTGATTTAAGATAAGGCTGTGTTAACATACATGAGACAGGATCTCTGTCGTTTTCCTACCGTTTTCAACAAACGCAGGATTCTTTGGTCCTTTAGATATTTTGGGAGAAAAAGCTGATGGTGTGCGAAAATACCTCCCATTCTGTCGAGATATATGTTTTGACCCGGCGGAATTTTAGACCTAAGCAACTTTCTGAAAATTTCATCTGTTGTTTCTCACTAGTCTCTCCGCTATTCTAAATAGTCAAATATGCCTGCTTCTCAATTGGTTCCGTCAGTGACTCAGTGTGACGCGATTACACCTTACCAACTCCAGTTGCTTGATTGGTTCTTGATTTGACGTAGATATACTACACATACCACCACCTTGATCAATCCACTCATGTACTTATGCTTTACTTTAGGACTTGTTCGGTTATTTACAATTCATAGCTTTCTCTTTAGGATCCGTTTGTTTCGTTGGAATTGAGTTCCATTATAATAATTATAATTTAGACAAAACTAATTAAGTTCATATATTTATATATGTAATATATTTGTATATTATCTTAAATCATATGAGAGAGATAGTTATATACTACATTTATGTTATATGGATGCAAGTATAAAAAGTGTGCTATAAGCTGTACATCGAAAAAATAGCATGTAAATCTATAGAATCAATTTCCATTTCTCACCATATTAATTTGAGATAAGCTTATATGATAACTTTAGAAAGTGGTGGAACGTCATATTCTAAAAAAATAACATATTTCATTAGTAAGATTCCAATTCCTCAAAATGAAAGAAAACAAACGAGAACTTAGGGTTTGTTCAGTTATTTTTAATCCATATATATTCGAAATGATTGATATGGATTGTGAGAGATTTTAATTTACTAGTGATTGAAACCCCCTCAATCCGTATGGATTGGGGTAGAACCGAACATTGGCCTTAGGGCTTGTTCAGTTTAGGAGTGATTGAATGAGATTTGAGGAGATTAAAGGGCTCTTTGGTTTGCTGCCTAACCTGTCACACTTTGCCTAAATTTTTGACTAAGTTTAGTTATTCAATTCGAATGACTAATCTTAAACAAAGTGAGACACGAACTAAACCGACTCTAAATATCTTCCTAGTTAAAGTTAAAATTGAATAGGAGGGAATTTAATTCGCCTTAATTCCCGTCGATCCCTGTGCAACCGAACAAGACCTTATTGACATGATTGTCTCTCTTTCCTAAGTGCCCATGATAATCACTAGTGTCGTTTTATGTCTGCCGCCTGAAGATCAGGGAAACCTGAATGTAGACTTGACTTGTGCAATAATATATCCATCTTCGGGATTTGAGGTGCTCCAACCAAGACGCGTAGGAGTCGGAGTGTGTCCTGCCATAGATCCTTGTGGCCTTACGTGGACGTACGTACACCCCATTCAACCTATATATATGGTAGAGTATTTTAGTGTGAAATTTATACTATATTATACATCAAACTATATTAAATTCTACACCAAACCACTTCAACACTATAGACGTAAAAAACACACTAGGATAAGTATTTTTTGTCTGGTCCAGACCAGTGAAGCCATGCTCGGATCAGCCTGAAGTTTCAACCTGACCCAACCTCAAAGTTATGCCTGCGCCGCACACCGAGTATATTGGACGTCACAACTCACAACTCGATCCATAGTTACAGGAAACCGGATCAATGCCGTGTTCCGTGACCGTGACCCAAGGTTATCGTCTCAAATCATGAGCCAGGGTCACCATGAGTCATCATCCCGAACGCTAGGGAGTCATTGGGCCTGTTTGTTTCGGCTTCTGGCAGCTTCTGGCCACCAAAAGCTGCTGCGGACTGCCAAACGCTCAGTTTTTCAGCTAGCTTCTATAAAATTCGTTAGGACAAAAACCATCCAAAATTAACATAAACACATAATCGATTGAGTCGTTGTAATAGTAGGAATCCGTCACTTTCTAGATCCTGAGCCCTATGAACAATTTTATCTTCCTCCACACGTAATCGTAATGATACTCAGATTCTCTCCACAGCCAGATTCTCCCCACAGCCAGATTTTCAGAAAAACTGGTCAGAAAAAAGCTGAACCAAACAGCCCCATTGTACTAGTGCAAATGGGAATGACGACCGATGCTCGTTCGTGACAGAGGATCATGTAGGTTTGGACAGGGCGACACAGATTGGGGCAAGGCATCGCAGATGACGACAGGGTAACATTTATGGTGGTGAGGACGGGGTCCTCCCGTGGTCAGGAAGCGCTCTGGCTTCATGTGTCGACGTTCCTCCTGCAGGTTGCAGAGGTCCTATGATGGACGACGGCGCTTCTGCCTCCTGATGTCTATGGCTCCTATGTGTGTCTAAGGCAGAAATATAAAGTTTCATTACTATAATGGGTTGGTATTGAGCTAGTGTTAGGTTGTGCTAAGCTGGTATTAGGCTGGACCGCTAGGACAAAGCACATAGGGTCCTTGATTTTGGAACACGACCCTCAACCCATGGAATCAATCTGAGATTATTGACTCATTAAACTTGGGTTCACGCACCAAACTCACGGTTCACGTCCCATAGAGGTATACCTCCCTTGTACCATATTTTTTCCATGTGTTGACCCATGATTCGCGACCCCGTTCCTCGGCCCAATCGACCTAGGAATATTGCAACTATGACTCGATTCAATGGCAAGACATTAGCGACCTACTAGGAGCTTTGGGGCCCACATACAAGCCCTCTCTTGGTCATGGCCCCCGCACTACATCACATCTGCCGGAGCGCCCCAATGGCTCGTTCAGTGCCTCGCTCAGTTGCTTCAATTCTACACCATAAATGCCTTTCTCTTCACGGCTTCGCCCCTGCACGCCTCCATGGTTCCACCCTTTGCCTCCTCCATTGGAGGACATTGAGTCATCTCCACCGTAGTCCTTATCTCCGTGACTTCGACTCTGGTCCTCGGATCTAGGTTCTTGTCCTCTTCTCTCCTGTATACTCCCAAATCCTCCACGGTTCACCTTGTGCCCTCCTTCCTCCGGCTTCGAGCTACGTACATCTGTCTGTTCACCATTGTCTTGCTCTCTCCCATTGTGCATCTGCTATGAATACTTTGATACCAATGTTTGTCGGTTTCTTGTGCTATGATCTTGATCTTGTTCATGCTAATCCTCTGAGGGCTTCTAGGCATAACTTATTGCATTAGCGTCGTGCTTACCATATAATTAATCTTATTATGAAATCTAGGCAAAAAACTTAAGCTGTATAGATAGGTTTTTAGAACCGTAATTTATTTATTTAATTCCTCTAATCAACACATTGCTTTGTATAAAATCTTTTGCATCGCTAAGGGAGTGCACTCTAAAAAGTTTGGCTTGAATATGGATGTTAGATGGAACTCAACCTACCTTTTGCTTAAACATCTCATACCATATAGGAGTACCTTCTCCGTGTTTATTGCAACTCACTATGGTTTGCATGATGGTGTTAAAAAGATTTTAGACTTCCTTGAACTATTCTATGACCCTGTTGTTGCCTTATCTGGTGAGTATCATTGAACTAGTCTTTAATGTTGCACCATACTCTTGAGATCTCTAGCCATTTGCATTCATATGAAAATGATAATAGCTTGAGGCATATTTCTCTTCCTATAAAACATAAATTTATCAAGTATTGATAGTACATACATATGTTATAATCATATCATTCTTGATCTTAGAGCTAAAATGAGAGGTTTTAATAATGTTTCACAACTACTTTCTGAAGCTTCTTCTATTGATTACACTGTATATTTTTTGAAGTTAATATTGAACTGTATAAGTTGTTTAATATGTATGAAAACAAGTTTGGTTCATTTAGGCTGCAGAGGGTATCATCATCAATAGAACATATAGGAAAGAGGATATCTTTGGTCATTCTAGATCTGATGTAGTTTGTCCTTCATCTGTCTCTACCTCTTCATCTACATCTGCCTCTAGATCTGCAACTCAATATCTTTTTGAGCTATCAACGTACCTAGATAGCGACACTGTCACAAGCTATGTGAGGGTTTCAACATCATGAATTGGTGGCATGAGCATACACTAACACATCAAATTCTCTCTATAGTGGCTAAATATATCATGGCAGTTGTGGGAGATAGATATCTCATGGGTCATCATGACGCGAATACATTCCATGGGCCGCCCGATGGGCCCTCGATAAGTTGGTGTACTAATGGGCCTCGTCCGGGCGAAACAAAACCAAGTGAAGAGACGACGCGTTGGGCAGGAAGAGATCCTAAATGACACTATGCAGGGACGCCACCCATGTGCATATATCACAGAAGAATTACCGGAGTTCTGAAGGCGCGTCTGAAAGGGAAAAGTGCCCTTTGGTCATTTCTATAAATGTTTTGGTGATTAGATGCTCAACACATAGTGTCTTGTGCTAAGTATCAAAGAGATGTAAATGGAAAAGCAAGGTATGGTTCTAGCCTTAGTAAATTGTTTTTGGTACTAACATTATTCTACTAAGTGCTAGGAACCTTGTCAAATCGAGAGAAACCAGATTGAAGAAGTTTGGCTAAGTCCAGCCAAACTTGCACCAGCCTGTGGCGCACCAAACTGTCCGGTGCCCATGCTGGCGCCTTGGCAAACTAGTCGCTCTCGGGAAAAACTCAGCGCCGCGACTATAATTCACCGGACTGTCCGACGTGCACCGAACTGTCCCGTGTGCACCAGATTGTCTGGTGATCGAGTCAGCCGCGCCCACTCCAACGGTCGGCCACGCGATCAACGGATGACACGTGGACATCACCAACGGTCACCAGGTCGCACCAGACAGTCCGGTGTGCACGGGGGGCCGATGGCTGCAACGGCTGGCTTCGCTAGAAAAGGAAGGAAATCGTGCACTATTCACTATCCGGTGCGCCCACGCACAAAAGTCAACTATGGCCTTCCAAATGGAGCTCCAATGACTCCTAGCTGCCTTGGGGCTATAAACGAGACCCCTAGGTGCATGGAGCAGCACACCAAGCACCCATTGAACATCCTAAGATGCCGAGACTTTGCATACACACATCTGGTTCATTATGATAAAGATTCGAGCACTTCTTTGAGTTGCAACTCCGCTATGCTGCTTTTGTGTGCTCGTTCTTGTCTTGTGTGTGCATGTTGTTGCTACAACTCTCGCTCTTATGTGTGTTGCTATTCCCTCCTTACTCTTGTGCTCATTCGAGATCATTTGTGTAAGGCATGAGAGGCTCCAAAGTGTGGAGATTTCTCACAACGAGATATTGTCGAGATAAAGAGACGTGGTATTCAAGTTGATCGTTGGATCACTTGAAAGGGGTTAAGTGCAACCCTCGTCCATTAGGACGTCACAACATGGAGTAGGCAAGTATTCTACTTGACCAAACCACGGGATAAAAATCGTTATGTCACTTGTCTTTATTCTTGTGCGATTCTCTCTACCTCCATTCACTTCACTGGCATAATTGCTCTAAGTTTAATACTCATCTTGTGAAGAGCAATTAAGTGAAGAAGTTTACTCCGCTTGTACCCCTCTCTCGAACTTGGCCTTAACTTTCACTAATCTAATATTAGTCCAAGGTTGTGTTGTTAAGCTGTTTTTACAGGATCACCTATTCACCGCCTCTAGGTGCTCTCAGCGTCCCACATGCAGGCACACATCTGATGGTGAAGCACGGACCCACTTTGATGCCATTCACCGTGAGAAAGCCGAAGAGGCTCGTAATGTATGTGTTGCGCTGGCCACATATGGGTTTAATCCCTATGGAATGACCGCTGCCCGTACACATATTGGTCCGTGTTTGTTATCCCCATCAATCTCCCCCGGCGTATGCTTTCAAAGACAGAACATATTCGTGTCGTTGATAATTCCTGGACACCTAGAGAATAAAATGGGCGTGTACATGGAGCCTTTGATTGATGAATTAGTCCGTGCTTGGGAGGAAGGTGTATGAACCTGTGACCGAGCTACGAAGGCAAACTTTAGAATACATGTTTGGTACCAGTACTCCATTCATGACTTACCAGCGTATTGGCTATTCTGCGCCTGGTGTGTTCACGGTAAGTTTCCATGCCCAATTTGCAAGGAAGCTCTTAGGTTCATTTGGTTGAAGACGGGTGGAAAATATTCGTCGTCGATAAACATCGACAATTTCTCCATCCTGACCATGCATTTCGACTAGACATCAAGAACTTTACAAATAGTGTTGTAGTGTTAGACTGCCCACCTGAAATGATAACTGGTGTCGAAGTTTGTTAATAGATAGATGGTTTCCTAGCCAACCCAGAAGGTGGTTTTGTGGGATATGGTGAGCAGCATATGTGGACACATAAGTCGAGCTTGACTCGGCTCCCCTATTATGATGACCTGTTCCTTCCACACAACATTGACGTGATGCATACTGAAAAGAATGTCGTCGAGGCACTTTGGGAATTAATTATTAACATTCCTGATAAGTCAAAGGATAACATAATGGCAAGAGTGGATCTGACATCGTTATGTGATAGACCAAACCAAGAGATGAAGCCGCCTAGTGGTGGAAAGACATGGAGAAGGCCTAAGGTCGATTTCGTCCTCAGTAGGGCCGAGAGGAATGAAGTAATGCAGTGGATCAAGATATTGATGTTTCTTGATGGGTATGCTGCTAACCTGAGTAGGGGGGGTGAACTTATCTACTCTGTGAGTCTTAGGGATGAAGAGTCTTGACTTCCACATATGGATTGAACGAATTCTTCCAGCGATGGTTCGAGGTTATGTCCTTGAGCATGTCTAGCTAGCGCTCGCAGAGTTGAGCTATTTCTTCCGCTAGCTTTTTGTAAAAGAGTTATCTCGGACCGTGATTGCAGACTTGGAAAGAATGACACCCGCGTTACTGTGTAAGCTTGAGAAGATCTTTCCACACAGTTTCTTCAATCCCACCCGCAGTTGCGTAGATGGGGTTAGTTTCCATGCTCTACTCCGATCCGAGACAGAATTTTGGTAGCACCTCCCCGCTGTTCTCCGGATACACGTCCTGGCAGGGAGAGTGGTCCGGTAAACAACAGGGAGGTGATACCGAAACCCTGTCTCGGACTGGATTAGAGCATGGAAACTAACACCATCTATGCAACCACGGGCTGTCCAAAAAACATGGACAATTTGAAACATATACATTTGTAGATATGCAAAGATATGCTTATCTACATCGTATCTCTTTCGAACGGAAGACGTCTAACTAGGTTACATGATCTACGACCATGATGCGGAAATAGAGGTGATACCTAGGATGATGGTGGAGTCAGGCTAGCGAGGCTATGGTGGATCGGTGTAGTGGCGACGCGACGTGGTGTAGGCAGACCCGCGGTAGCTAGGAAGACCTCTACAAAAAACACAAGTCTGTCAACAAAAAATTCGACAACACCTCCTCCTAACGGGGAGGTTTCCATAAACTTGCAAATAAAAGTAGCGGCATGATGGCTGATACACACATAGACATCAATGCCTCGATAACCACATATACATCTTTGTTCTCACAATTCATAAGCACACACAAAAAATAGTTCACAAATAATAAATTTCATACTCACATCAAAGCTTCCTTTTGCTATGGCAAGCTGGTCATGTAGAGGTGTAATGTCCAACCAAGGCATTATTACACTATTAGCTTGTCTGTCATGTTATAAAGGATGTAAACTAAATCAGGGCCTACACAACTAGTGTGGCTTATGAATCGACACTTAGCCAATCATAACTACATTGTAAGCATAATTTAAATGATCAATAAATTAAAATTCACACTCACAATCTCATTTACTAGATAGAGTAATTCACATTCACAATTAAAATTCACGCTCACACTCACAATTAGAATCCATAACTACATTGTAAGTATTCCTACGCAGTTTGTTCTTATGTTTGGTATAATGTTATTTTTATGTACTCCTTGTCTATTTGTATGTATTGCTACGAGTAGCAGCGAGGTCAGGAGAAACCCGAAGACCAACTTGGTGAAATACTTGGAATCTCAAGTCACATGCAAGTTGTGCCCTTGATCATTTTTCTTTACCTAATAATGTTCTTGGTAATCACTGTGACATGCTTAGGTTAATTTGCTGGGAACTAATAGGTTATCCTAGTTTTGTTTACCTCATGCCTTGCAAACAAATGAACTATTGGATAGACTTGCTATTGCTCTACCTAGTTTTGGGATTAATGTTATGTATGAATTATGATCATGTTTCATTATTATTGTGGTTTAATTATTGTTCATGATAATACTATTGTATTAATTGGAACATGGAGCTTAACTTGAGATAACAGTGCTACCATAAGGGTGGAATGGGACGCCCTTGGCTGACTAATTAGAAAAGCTAGTGGAGGATATCTTACCCGAAAGGGGCAAGGGCGATAGAGGAGTTGCCGATGTAGGGAGGTCCTCGGGTCGATCATGCTGCGATGGCTTTTCAGACGAGGGATTCCTTTATCGCTCTTCTCATGAAATCGTAGCGGGTTTTCTAAAGCTAGTGGAACTTTGTAAAGGCCTCGTAGTGGATTCCTAGCCATTCACCTCGGAAGTGTCTAAGGGCCTTGCAAACTCTGGCTAGATGGGATAAACGACTTGTGGGTAAAGGGCGCAACCTCCGCAGAGTGTAAAACTGGTATATCAGTCGTGCTCACGATCAAGAGTGACTGAGGACTCTCGCATGATTAATTTATGGAATTAAATTTAATTTGTCATTTGCATTGCATTGTGAGATTTATTATTAACTGTGATCTCTTATTTAATTAGGATGATATCTACTTATACTTAGTAACTGCTAAAAAAACTTTGACCAACTTTAAAAGCAATGCTCAGCTTTAACCATCTTCTTTGGTAAGCCTTACACTTCACATGAGCCCCACCGTAAGTGAGCTCATGCACATTATTCCCCACAACTTGTTGAGCGATGAACGTATGTGAGCTCACGCTTGCTGTACTCACACCCCCAGGTCAAGAACATGTACCGTCAAGATGAGGAACGTGAAGGATGCTGCGATGAGTTCATGAGAGGTCTAGACCATCGTCTCCCAGTCAACTATGGTTGCGGGATCGTTGTCTTCGTATGATGTAATTATTTAGTTATTTTGTGCAAAACTTCTATTATATAGTAAATATGTGACATTTATTTCTGTACCATGACTCATCATATGTGTGAGACTTGATTCTAGCACACATTTGATTCGCGCCCGGGTTTGCCCTTAAATCCGGGCGTGACAAAGGATGACTTCATGTTCAAGTTTGTCAAAGGCCTTTCCAAAATCCAATTTTAGAGTTACCATTTCCTTTTTTCCTGTTTGCACATATGTTGAGTTACAAAAGTTCAAGCTAGGAAGTCCTGGATAGCTCTGTCCTTAATACAACCATATTGATTTCTGTGAATAAGATGTTTTATCACTTTATGCAATCTATTTGCAAGGATTTTCGTAAGAAGCTTGGCACTTGAGTTGAGTTGTGATATGGGCCTGTAATCGCCATCTTTTTTGGCACATCCTTTTTAGGAATGAGTGTGATGCATGATCCATTTATGCTTTGCGTGCAAATTGTTCCATTATAAAACCCTGTGCATAAATCAAAGAAATGAGGAGCAATGATATTCCAACATTTTTCATAAAATCTACATTGAAGCCATTAGGACCTGGTGACTTATTCGAAGGGAGTGACCCAATGATTGCCTCAATTTCCACCATGGTGAAAGAGGCTTCTAGAACAGACAAATCTGGTGTTGTTTGAAAAAAAGAGCCTAGTTTAAATCTCATTGATGTATCTTAAGAAGTTCCAAGTCTATCTTTGAAGGAATCAAAAAGGATCTTTGCCTTTTCATCATGATTGGAGATTTCAGCACCAACATTGTCATGAATAGAGGCAATAGAATTTTTCCTATGCCTAGTTGTTGCTATAGCATGAAAAAATTTAGTCCCTATGTCTCCAAGTGTAGCCCATTTTATCTGCCCATGCCGCTTCCAATATGCTTTCTGGTGACTTAAAAGTGATTGCAACTTTGCAGTGAGCACTGATCTGAAGTTCCATTCTTGTACTATGTGGTCTCTACATTATTCAAAGAAATCCATAAGTTGTATTATGAGCTTGGTGTTGTCAATAAGGTCTTGGAATCTAAGAATGTGTTTATGCCATAATTTAATTGCCTTTCTAACTCTTTTGAATTTCGCCATCAGTCTTCTAGCAGGGTCTGGTTGATAAATCGGTTGTTGCCAAGAGCTCTGAAGAACTGTTTTGAAATTTGGTAGATGCAGCCAATTGTTTTCAAACCAAAACAATTGAGGCATTGGGATATTTGTTTTAACTGTCACAATCTAAGGTACATGATCTGAGATATCCCAAGGAAGAGTGTAGGCACATGTCCCTGGAAAGGTGATTGACCAAGCTTGAGACACAAAGCACCAGTCAAGTTTTTCTAGCAGTGGTTGTTGTTGCTGCATGTTAGACCACATGAAAACTTGACCTTTTAGCTGTATTTCTTGCACTCCCAGTGTACTAATTGCTGAATTAAAATTCAACATGTGATGCATGTTCGCTCCTGATTTATTTCTATTCTCCAGCGACCGAATTAATTTGAAATCTCTCAGAAATAGCCACGGTCTGTCAGACAGAATTGATCTTTTGAAAACCATTGAAGAAACATCTCTCTACCATTAGGCATGCAGGGCACATAGATATTTGTAAACCACCGTGTTTGATTGGTTAACTTTGAGCGAAACTGAATCGTATGCTCATATTCATTTTCATTTATTAGGATTCCAGGGAAGCATGAAGTTTCCTAGACAGTGAGTATACCCCCCGAAGCTCCAATAGGAGAGAAATGAAAGTCTTCGAATCCTCTAGGGCAAAAATTATGAACATATGCTACATCAAAATATTCATGTTTGGTTTCTTAGAGACATACTATATCACATTCTGAGTCAATTATTTTGTTCTTCAATGAATTCCATTTCTCCATAGAATTAATACTCCAAATGCTTTGAGATAGAATTTTCCAAACCCTGTGATTGTTGTCATTCATTTGATCCATTTCAAAGTTTGGCTCAGATCCATAACAATAATTATAAGAAGTCCATAGATGCCATAACAACATATAGTCTTGATCATATCCATAGCAGTAATAATAGTAACAATCCCAATAGAAGCATAATTTCCATGATACCATAAAAACGTATCACAACCATCATTAAACATAATATCATGAGATGTTCCAGACACCCAATGAGCCATATGCTCCTAGAAATACTCCCACAACTAGTTATTCATAAGGCTATATACTATCATTATTACCATTAAAAGAGGCAAAAGAATGCAGCGCACACTACACGATAAGGGAAATTGAGCATTAAGGCTCATTTCTTGGAGGGCGTCTTGGACCCTTCACCAATTCCCTTGTTATCAGAAGAGCTACCACTAACATCACTATTGTGATCCTTGCAAGGATTGTTGAAGTTGTCTTTTTTTGTTTCTTTCACATATCTTCAGTCAGATCTTCTGGTACCACTTTACAGAATTCTTGTCCCAACTTTTTAATAATTTTTGACAATATAGTAGGAGGAGGGGGTGCACAGTTGGAGCAGCACTTACCTGAAGTATGACACCGCTCAAATCCTTTTGATTTTTCCCTGAGGTGTAGGCTCCTTCGGACCTTAGTGTCCGCCAAACATGATTCCTAATGCTTACGTTTTATAGGTGAGTTTGTTGTTTCTTTTTCCTGCTGACATGGGACCAGAATCATTTCCTCCCCAGGCTCCATAAGAGTGGCCACATCATCAGAAGCTAGGAACTTTTTGGCCCATTCTGCAGAGTCAGACCTGCTCAAAAGACCCATAAAAAAGCTACCCTTGAATTGGGGACCATCATCACATTGGCTGTGTCTTCCAATGGAAAGAATTTGGCCCATGTAGTGGCACACTTTTTTTGCCTGGTATTCCTCAAAGGCCAGATCTGCTAAAAAGCCATCAACCCTCCTTACAAAGCCCATCTGCATATTGTCCTCTAGCACCATGTTGTCATCATCTTGGGCCTGATCTGCATGCATTCCATTATTTTGAAACTGCTCTAGTGCTGGTGCAACTACAGGTTCAAGGCAAATCGGAAGAGCTAATATTGCCTCAACCTATTCTTGCACATGCTCAGGATGAAAATCCTCATTACCATTAGCCTAGTTTTGGTTAAGATGCTGATTAGGCAATAGTGGTAAGAATCCATTTGGCATGCCAATTGAGCTATCTGAGGAATTTAGTTCTTCAAGCACTGAAAGTTGAAAGCTGAATTGATCTTCATTCTCTAAATTATTCTGAGCCTGAGCTAGAGCTGGAGCTAGCCATTCCTCCCAAGCTGCATTATCCTCGTTCATCTCATTAACATTTTCAGGCACTCCCTCTTGAGCTGGAGGATTGTTCAAGTCAAGGTTAATACTGTTAGCGGGCTGTCCTAAACCAAAAAAAAATCAAACGGGAGCTCTTGACCATTGTTTGGATATGGAGGTACTTGATCTTCATCTTCTGGGTTCTTGAGAGCACCTAGAGGGGGGTGAATAGGTGATCCTGTAAAATTAAACACTAAATAGCCACAAAACTTAGTTATAGAAGTGTTAGTGCGACTAAGTAGTTTTGAGGCGAGTTCTTGTGGACAAAACAATCACAGAGAAAGCAATCACAAGAGACACGTGATTTTATCCCGTGGTTCGGCCAAGTAACACTTGCCTACTTCCACGTTGTGGCGTCCCAATGGACGAGGGTTGCACTCAACCCCTTTCAAGTGATCCGATGATCAACTTGAATACCATGGTCTTTTCCTTTAGTGTATTTTCCCGTTTGCGAGGAATCTCCACAACTTGGAGTCTCTCGCCCTTACAATAGAGATCACAAAGAAGGCACAGAGTAAGGTTGGGAAGAGCAACACACACAAAATCCGCAGCACAACTACGCACACAATTCACGACTTGAGCTCGAAACGCAACACACGGAGTTCGCAACTCAAATGGAGCTCAAATCACTAACACAATGAAGCGAATGCGCGGGAGCAAAGTCTGGATGCTTGAGAATACTTAGAGAATACTCGGTTTTCTCCTCCATGCGCCTAGGGGTCCCTTTTATAGCCCCAAGGTAGCTAGGAGCCGTTGAAGACCAACTTGGAAGGCCAATCTTGCCTTCTGTCGGGTGGTACACCGGACAGTCCGGTGCACCACCGAACAACTACTGTTCATGTCCGGTGCTTGATTTCTTTCCATACGGTGAGCAGCCGACCGTTGGTCCCCGGAATCGGTTGGCGCACCGGACAGTCCGGTGTGCCCAACCGACCGTTGGCGCGGCCACATGTCGCGCGAAGATTGCGTGGCCGACCGTTGGCTCACCGGACAGTCCGGTGCACCACCGGACAGTCCGGTGAATTATAGCCACATCACCCCATTGCAATTCCTGAGAGCGACGAGTTCGTCGCGGATGACTCACCGGACAGTCCGGTGCACCACCAGATGGTCCGGTGCACCACCGGACGGTCATGTGATTTTTAGCCGTACGCCGCCATCGAATCCCGGGAGCGGCGAGTTCACGCGGACCAGCTTGGCGCACCGGACATTGTCCGGTGCACCACCGGACAGTCCGGTGTGCCAGACCGAACTGGAATTTTGCTGCACACATCCAAGTCTTTTGCAATTCGATTCTCTTCTTCTCAGCACTGTTTCTAGCACTTAGATAACCTCATTAGTATTCAAAAACAAATATAATAAGTCTAGAAACATACCTCATGCCTTGATTTGCACTTTTCAACCTTTGGCACATTAGGTCTTAAAGAATATGTGTTGGGCATCTAATCACCAAAATACTTATAGAAATTGCCCAAGGGCATATTGCCCTTTCAATCTCCCCCTTTTTGGTGATTTATGCCAACACATCAAAAAGCAACAAAAAACGTGCAACATCAATTCAATTTGAAGATCCAATTGTTTTTTACTATAATTTGGCATATTTTGTTCACTCTTTGCCACCACTTGGTTTGTTTTTGCAAATCAAATTCTTTTTCCTATCTCTAGGTCAAACACACTTGTTTGGGCAAAATGAGAGATATTCCAAGAGAAAAATTGATCAAGTGCCAAAAACTCCCCCTTTTTCCCATAATCAAAATTCTCTACCACAAGAGACCAAATTTTGCAATAAGAGTATTTTGGACAAATCAAAAGTTCTAACTCTATTGTTTTCAAAATTTACAAGTGGTAGCTGATCCATTTGCTTTGGCCTTAATTTCTCCCCCTTTGGCATTAAGCACCAAAACAGGATCATTTTTTGCCCTTTAACCCCATTGCCTCACCAAAAATGTCAATTAAGAGCAAAAAGGCAATGAGAGCATAAGTATGAACTTGGAAGTGAGTACACTAATACCGGAGTGCAGTGGAAGTCTTTGCATCGTCCAAGTTCAACTTTCCCTTTCAATGCACTTTTGAGACTACATCAAGTATACTCAAACACAAAGGTTAGTCTCAAAGGGTCAAGTTGTAGCATATCTCCCCCTAAATATGTGCACCATTTGCATATGGACTTGTGAGGTCCGGGGAGGTCGTGTACAACTTGAGCACCACAAATATACACCGAGTTAATGTAAATGCTTCAAAGTAACATGATCAAAGGCATAGAGCATATGTATGCTATAGATCAATCCAAGTTACGCGAATCTAAGACATTTAGCTCACTACGCAACCTGCAAAAAGTTTTCTCATCCAACGGCTTGGTAAAGATATCGGCTAGCTGGTTCTCGGTGCTAATATGGTACACCTCGATATCTCTCTTTTGCTGGTGGTCTCTCAGGAAGTGATGCCGGATGTCTATGTGCTTAGTGCGGCTGTGTTCAACAGGATTATCCGCCATGCGGATAGCACTCTCATTGTCACATAGGAGTGGGACTTTGCTTAGATTATAGCCAAAGTCCCGGAGGGTTTGCCTCATCCAAAGTAGTTGTGCGCAACACTGTCCTGCGGCAACATACTCGACCTCAGCGGTGGATAGGGCAACAGATGTTTGTTTCTTTGAACTCTAGGACACCAGGGACCTTCCTAGAAATTGGTACGTTCCTGATGTGCTATTCCTATCAACTTTGCACCCGACATAATTGGAGTCTGAGTATCCAATCAAGTCAAAGGTAGACCCCTTTGGATACCAGATCCCGAAGCAAGGCGTAGAAACTAAATATCTAAGAGTTCGCTTAACGGCCACAAGGTGACATTCCTTGGGGTCGGATTGATATCTAGCACACATGCATACTCTTAGCATAATATCCGGTCTACTAGCACATAAATAAAGCAATGAACCTATCATGGACCGGTATGCCTTTTGATCAACGAACTTACCTCCTTTGTTGAGCTCAACATGCCCGTCGGTTCCCATCAGTGTCTTTGCGGGCTTGGTGTCCTTCATCCCAAAACGCTTGAGAAGATCTTGTGTGTACTTTGTTTGGGAGATGAAGGTGCCATCCTTGAGTTGCTTCACTTGGAACCCAAGGAAGTAGGTCAACTCGCCCATCATCGACATTTCAAATTTCTGCATCATCACCCTGCTAAACTCCTCATAAGACTTTTGGTTAGTAGAACCAAATATTATGTCATCCACATAAATTTGGCACACAAATAGATCACCATCATAAGTCTTGGTAAAAAGAGTGGGATCGACTTTCCCAACCTTGAAAGCATTAGCAATTAAGAAATCTCTAAGGCATTCATACCATGCTCTTGGGGCTTTCTTAAGTCCATAGAGCGCCTTAGAGAGCTTATACACGTGGTCGGGATACCTGTCATCCTCAAAGCCAGAGGGTTGTTCCAAGTATACCTCCTCCTTTATTGGCCCATTAAGGAAAGCGCTCTTGACGTCCATTTGAAACAACCTAAAAGAGTGGTGAGCAGCATAGACTAACAATATTCGAATTGACTCTAGCCTAGCTACAGGAGCAAAAGTCTCCCCAAAATCCAAACCTGCGACTTGGGCATAACCTTTTGCCATAAGTCGAGCCTTGTTTCTTGTCACCACCCCATGCTCGTCTTGCTTGTTGTGGAACATCCACTTGGTTCCCACAACATTTTGCTTTGGACGTGGCACCAGGCTCCAAACTTCATTTCTTTTGAAGTTGTTGAGCTCTTCCTGCATGGCCAACACCCAATCCGGATCTTGCAAGGCCTCTTCTACCCTGAAAGGCTCAATAGAAGAGACAAACGAGTAATGCTCACAAAAGTTAGCTAATCTTGAGCGAGTAGTTACTCCCTTGCTTATGTCACCCAGAATCTGGTCAACGGGGTGATGTGGTTGGATCGTTGCTCGGACTTGAGTTGGAGGGGCACGTGGTGCTTCTTCCTCCATCACTTGTTCTTCCTGTGCTCCCCCTTGATCCTGTCCCTCTTCTTGAGGTACCTGTTTACCGTCTTGAGTTGGAGGATGCACCATTGTGGATGAAGATGGCTAATCTTGCTCCTGTTGTTCCTGTGGTCGCACATCATCAATCGCCATCATGCGCATTGCGGTCGTTGGAATATCATCTTCATCTATGTCATCAAGATCAACTTGCTCTCTTGGAGAGCCATTAGTCTCATCAAATACAACGTCGCTAGAGACTTCAACCAAACCCGATGATTTGTTGAAGACTCTATACGCCTTTGTATTTGAGTCATACCCTAGTAAAAACCCTTCTACTGCCTTGGGAGCAAATTTAGAATGTCTACCTTTCTTCACCAGAATGTAACATTTGCTCCCAAATACACGAAAGTAGGAGACGTTGGGTTTGTTACCGGTAAGGAGTTCGTAGGAGGTCTTCTTGAGAAGGCGATGCAGATATAGCCGGTTTATGGCGTGGCAAGCTGTGTTCACAGCTTCCGACCAAAACTGCTCGGGCGTCTTGAACTTTCCAAGCATCGTTCTCGCATGTCGATAAGCGTCCTGTTCTTCCTCTCTACCACACCGTTTTGCTATGGTGTGTAGGGAGCGGAGAACTCGTGCTTGACACCTTCCTCCTCAAGATACTCCTCAACTTGCAGATTCTTGAACTTGGACCCGTTGTCGCTCCTTATCTTTTCACCTTTAGCTCAAATTCGTTTTGAGCCCTCCTTAGAAAGCGCTTTAGGGTCCCTTGGGTTTCTGATTTATCCTGCAAAAAGAACACCCAAGTGAAGCGGGAAAAATCATCAACAATTACAAGACCATACTTACTTCCCCCAATGCTAAGGTAGGCAACGGGTCCGAAGAGGTCCATGTGAAGAAGCTCCAGTGGTCTTGATGTTGTCATCACATTCTTGCTATAATGAGTGCTTCCCACCTGTTTCCCCGCCTGACATGCTGCACCAGACCTATCTTTCTCGAAACAAACATTGGTTAGTCCTAACACATGTTCTCCCTTTAGAAGTTTATGAAGGTTCTTCATCCCAACATGTGCTAGACGGTGATGCCACAGCCAGCCCATACTAGTCTTAGCTATTAAGCATGCATCTAGATTGGCCTCCTCTTTCGAAAAATTAACTAAATAGAGTTTGTCGTCTAATACACCCTTAAAAGCTAATGAACCATCACTCCTTCTAAAGACAAATACATCAACGTTTGTAAAAAGACAATTGTAATCCATGTGACATAATTGACTTACAGACAGAAGGTTGTAACCAAGCGACTCTACTAGAAATACATTCGATATGGAGTGCTCGTTGGTGATGGCTATCTTGCCCAAGCCTTTGACCTTACCTTGGTTCCCATCTCCAAAGATGATCGTATCCTGGGAATCCTTGTTCTTGACGTAGGAGGTGAACATCTTCTTCTCTCCCGTCATGTGGTTTGTGCATCCGCTGTCGATAATCCAGCTTGAGCCCCCAGATGCATAAACCTGCAAGGAATTTAAGCTTGGGTTTTAGGTACCCAACTCTTGTTGGGTCCTGCAAGGTTAGTCACAATAACTTTTGGAACCCAAATACAAGTCTTGTCTCCCTTGCATTTGGATCCCAATTTTCTAGCTACTACTTTTGTATTTTTGCATGTAAGTACAAAAGAAGTATTGAAAGCATGATAAATGGTAGAGGGTTTATTGCACATTTTTCTAGGAGCATGAGACATAGCATGATTTTTCATAGGCCTACTTCTACCATAATCATGAGTGGAGCTAGAGGCAAACATAGCATTTGAATCATAATAAGCAGCATGAACATAACTCTTATTATAATTGAAACGACTAGCAATTTTCCTATCATAAATAAAAGCATGGTTCCTTTGATGACTTCTAGCCATATGAGTCTTCCCTTTCTCCTTGTTGAGAATAGGAGCCTTTTGAATTGTTAAGTTCTTGGTTTCCTTTCGAAAACCAAGTTCATCCTTAATTGAGGGGTGTCTACCAATAGTGTAGGCATCCCTAGCAAACTTTAATTTATCAAAATCACTTTTGCAAGTCTTAAGTTGAGCATTAAGACTTGCCACCTCATCATTCAATTTAGTAATAGCAATAATATGTTCATTACAGACATCAACATCAAAATTCTTGCATCTATTACAAATAACAACATGCTCTACACATGAACTAGTTTCATTTGCTTTCTCTAGCTTAGCATTTAATTCATCATTTAAACTCTTTAAACTAGAGATAGATTCATGACAAGCAGATAACTCAGAAGATAACATTTCATTTCTCTTAGTTTCTAAAGCAAGGGATTTTTGCACACGAACAAATTTGTCATGTTCCTCATACAATATGTCCTCTTGCTTTTCTAGTAGTCTATCTTTTTCATTTAGAGCATCAATTAATTCATTAATTTTCTCTACTTTGGCTCTATCTAAACCTTTAAATAAACTAGAGTAATCTACTTCATCATCGGAAGATTCTTCATCACTAGATGAAGTGTACTTGGGTGTGTCCCGAACACGTACCTTTTTCTCCTTGGCCATAAGACATGTATGGCGTTTGTTGAGGAAGAGTGTGGATTTGTTGAAGGCTGAGGCAGCAAGTCCTTCGTCGTCAGAGTCAGAAGAGGAGCAGTCCGAGTCCCATTCCTTTCCAAGGTGCGCCTCGCCCTTTGCCTTCCTGTAGTTCTTCTTTTTCTCCTTCTTCCCGCTCTTTTCTTGTCCCTGGTCACTATTATTATCGGGACAATTTGCAATAAAGTGACCAGTCTTACCGCATTTAAAGTAGGAGCGCTTTCCCCTTGTTTTGTTCTTGTTGGGGTACTCCTTGCGTCCTTTAAGCGCGGTCTTGAAGCGCTTGATGATAAGCGCCATCTCATCCTCGTTGAGGCCAACAGCTTCCACTTGTGCAACCTTGCTTGGAAGCGCCTCTCTGCTACTGGTTGCCTTAAGAGCAACAGGTTGAGGCTCGTAGATGGGTAGTGGACCATTTAGAGCATCGTCCACATATCGAGCCTTCTTCACCATCATGCGCCCGCTCACAAATTTTCCAAGAATCTCCTTAGGCGTCATCTTGGTGTACCTGGGATTCTCACGAATAAGATTGACAAGATGGGGGGTCAATTACAGTAAATGACCTTAGCATGAGTCAGACGACATCATGATCCGTCCATCTTGTGCTTCCATAGCTTCGGATCTTATTGACCAGGGTCTTGATCCTGTTATAAGTCTGAGTTGGCTCCTCTCCCCTGATCATCATGAATCTCCCTAGCTCGCCTTCCACCAGCTCCATTTTGGTGATCATGGTGGCATCGTTTCCCTCATGAGATATCTTGAGGGTGTCCCAGATTTGCTTGGCGTTGTCCAAGCCGCTCACCTTATTATATTCACCCCTGCAAAGTGAAGCTAGCAAGATAGTAGTAGCTTGGACATTTTTATGAATTTGTTCATTAATTATCACAGGGTTATCCGTACTATCGAAGTGCATCCATTCTCTACAATTTCCCAAATGCTAGGACGGAGAGAGAATAAATGACTACGCATTTTATGACTCCAAAACGAATAGTCCTCTCCATCAAACTGTGGAGGTTTTCCAAGGGGAATTGAAAGTAGATGTGCATTTGAATTGTACGACCTACGAGAATAGTCAAAAGAGTAGTTCTAATTAACCATTCTCTTTTTCGACGAAGAGTCGTTGTCGTCGTCGTCTCTTGGTGAAGAAGAGGAGGCATCGCTGTCGTAGTAGATGATCTTCTTGATGCGCCTCTTCTTCTTCCCGTCCCTCTTCTTGTGACTCGATCCTGAGTCCGTGGGCTTGTCGTCCCTTGGCTCGTTGAAGAGGGACTCCTTCTCCTTGTCATTGACCACCATCCCCTTTCCCTTAGGATCCATCTCTTCGGGCGGTTAGTCCCTTAGATGAAGAGTACGACTCCGATGCTAATTGAGAGCACCTAAAGGGCGTGAATAGGTGATCCTGTAAAATTAAACACTAAATAGCCACAAAACTTAGTTATAGAAGTGTTAGTGCGACTAAGTAGTTTTGAGGCGAGTTCTTGTGGACAAAACAATCGCAGAGAAAGCAATCACAAGAGACACGCGATTTTATCCCGTGGTTCGGCCAAATAACACTTGCCTACTTCCACGTTATGGCGTCCCAATGGACAAGGGTTGCACTCAACCCCTTTCAAGTGATCTGATGATCAACTTGAATACCACAGTCTTTTTCTTTAGAGTATTTTCTCGTTTGCGAGGAATCTCCACAACTTGGAGTCTCTCGCCCTTATAATAGAGATCACAAAGAAGGCACAGAGTAAGGTTGGGAAGAGCAACACACACAAAATCCGCAGCACAACCACGCACACAATTCACGACTTGAGCTCGAAACACAACACACGGAGTTTGCAACTCAAATGGAGCTCAAATTGAAAGGGAAATGTGCCCTTGGGCCATTTCTAAGTATTTTGGTGATTGAGTGCAAACACAAGTGCTTAAATGTGAAAATATGCCCATGGATGGACAAGTTGCAAATCACAAGTTAAGGTATGTTTCTAAGCCTTAGTACATTGGTTTTGTGTACTAATATATTTGTCTAAGTGTTAGAAACAGAAAGAAGAAGAAGAAGAGAAGACTTGGCTGTGTGCAGCCAAGGGGCTGCTTCGGTTTGGGGCACCGGACTGTCCGGTGGTGCACCGGACAGTGTCCGGTGCGCCAGGCTGCCTCGGCCGAAGAGGCCGCTCTCGGGTTTTTCTCCGGCGACTTCGGCTAAAATTCACCGGACTGTCCGGTGTGCACCGGACTGTCCGGTGAGCCAACGGTCGGCCGCGCGATCGGCGCGCGACACGTGGCCGAGCCAACGGTCGGAAGGAAGCACCGGACTGTCCGGTGTGCACCGGACTGTCCGGTGCGCCAGATCCGCAACGGTCGGCAACGGTCGGCTTCGCCATTTAAGGAAACAAATCGGGCACCGGACAGTGTCCGGTGTGCACCGGACTGTCCGGTGCGCCCGACGACAGAAGGCAAGGATAGCCTTCCAGATGTGTTCTCAACGGCTCCTAGCTGCCTTGGGGCTATAAAAGGGACCCCTAGGCGCATGGAGGAGTACACCAAGCATTTCTACAACTCTTCTAAGCACCAAGACATCAATCTCACGCATTCGTTTCATTGTGATAGCATATAGAGCTCTTGTGGAGTTGTGAACTCTTTGTGTTGCGTTGCGAGCTCTTGTTACGACTTGTGTGCGTGGTGTTGCTCTGATTTTCGAGTCTTGTGTGCGTTCCTCATTCCCACCTTACTCCGTATTTCTTTGTGAACTCAATTGTAAGGGCGAGAGACTCCAAGTTGTGGAGATTCCTCGCAAGCGGGAAAAGATCAAAGGAAAGAAAAACACCGTGGTATTCAAGTTGATCATTGGATCACTTGAGAGGAGTTGAGTGCAACTCTCGTCCGTTGGGACGCCACAACGTGGAGTAGGCAAGTTTTGTACTTGGCCGAACCACGGGATAACCACCGTGTCAACTCTGTGATTGCTTTCTTGTGGTTATCGTGTTTTAGCCACTTGGCCATACTTGTGCTAACCCTTGACAAGTTTTTGTGGCTTAAGTTTTGAACTTTTACAGGATCACCTATTCACCCCCCCTCTAGGTGCTCTCAATTGGTATCAGAGCCGTTCTCTTCAAGAAAGGGACTAACCGCCCGAAGAGATGGATCCTAAGGGGAAGGGAATTGTGATCAACGACAAGGAGAAGGAGTTCTTCGTCAACGAGCCAAGGGATGACAAGTCCAATGACTCGGGCTCGGGCCACAAGCGAAGAGATGGGAAGAAGAAGAAGACAAGACGCATCAAGGAGATCGTCTACTACGACAGCGATGAGTCCTCCTCTTCCCAAAAGGACGACGACCACGACAAACAAAGGAAACCGGTTAATTCGAACTTTTCATTTGATTATTCTCGTATTCCACATAGTTCGAATTCGCATTTGCTTTCCATTCCTCTTGGTAAACCTCCACATTTTGATGGGGAGGACTACGGATTTTGGAGTCACAAAATGCGTAGTCATTTATTCTCTCTCCATCCAAGCATATGGGAGATTGTAGAGAATGGAATGAAATTTGATAGCTCGGATAGCCCTATGTTTATCAATGAACAAATTCATAAAAATGCACAAGCTACTACTGTTCTCTTAGCATCTTTGTGCAGGGAAGAGTACAATAAGGTGAGCGGCTTGGACAATGCCAAGCAGATATGGGACACCCTCAAGATCTCTCACGAGGGGAACGACATCACCATGCTCACCAAGATGGAGTTGGTGGAGGGCGAGCTTGGACGATTCACCATGATAAGGGGAGAAGAGCCAACTCAAACTTACAACCGGCTCAAGACCCTTATCAACAAGATAAGGAGCTACGGAAGCACGCGTTGGACGGATCACGACGTCGTCCGCCTAATGCTCAGGTCATTTACCGTTCTTGATCCTCATCTCGTGAACAATATTCGTGAGAATCCCAGGTACACGATGATGACGCCCGAAGAAGTACTTGGAAAATTCGTGAGCGGGCGGATGATGATCAAGGAGGCAAGATACGTCGACGACGCGTTGAACGGTCCACTCCACGAGTCTCAACCCATTGCTCTAAAGGCAACAAGGAGCAAGGAGTCGCTACCTAGCAAGGTGGCGCAAATTGAGGCGGCCGGTCTTAATGAAGAAGAAATGGCCCTCATTATCAAGAGATTCAAGACGGTGCTAAAGGGTCGCAATGGACAGCCGAGCAAGACTAAGACCAAGGGGAAGCGATCATGCTTCAAATGCGGTAAGCTTGGTCATTTTATTGCTAACTGTCCTGATAATGAAAGTGATCAGGAAAAGGGAAACAAGAGGGAAAAGAAGAAGCATTATAAGAAGGCAAAGGGTGAGGCGCATCTAGGCAAGGAGTGGGACTCGGATTGCTCCTCGTCCGACTCCGACAATGAAGGACTCGCCGCCACCGCCTTCAACAAATCAACCCTCTTCCCCAACGAGCGTCACACATGCCTTATGGCAAGGGAGAAGAAGGTATGTACTCGCAACTCTACCTATGCTTCTTCAAGTGAGGACGAATCTAGTGATGAGGATGAAGTAGATTATTCATGTTTGTTCAAGGGCTTAGATAGATCTAAGATAGACAAAATTAATGAATTAATTGATGCCTTGAATGAAAAGAATATACTTTTAGAAAAGCAAGAGGATTTGTTGTATGAAGAACATGATAAGTTTGTAGAGGCTCAAAAATCCCTTGCATTAGAAATTAAGAGAAATGAAATGCTTGCTTGTGAAGTGTCAACATGCCATGATTCCATTTCTAACTTAAAGAGCATAAACGATGATTTAAATGCTAAACTAGTAGAAGCAAATAAATCCAACTCTTGTGTTGAACATGTTGAAATTTGCACTAGGTGTAAGGATGTTGATATTAATGCCTGTAGTGAACACTTAGTTTCCATTTCAAAATTGAGTGATGAAGTGGCTAGTCTTAATGCTCAACTTAAGACTAGCAAAAGTGATTTTGAAAAACTAAAATTTGCTAGGGATGCCTACACGGTTGGTAGACACCCCTCAATTAAGGATGGACTTGGCTTCAAGAGGGAAGCCAAGAACTTAACAAGCCATAAGGCTCCCATTCCCGCCAAGGAGAAAGGGAAGGCCCCTATGGCTACTAGTGCTAAAAGGAACCATGCATTTTTGTATCATGATAGAAGACAAACTAGAAATGTAAGTCATGATGCTTTTGATTCATATGTTTATGATTCTCATGCCATGTTTGCTCCTAGTTCCTCTTATGTGTATGATAGAAATGTTACTAGGAGAAATGTTGTTCCTAAAAGAAATGCTATTCATCATGTGCCTAGAAGGAATGTTATTCATGCTCCTAGGAAAGTAGTGAATGAACCTTCTACAATTTATTGTGCTTTGAATGCTTCATTTGCAATTTGTAGAAAGGATAGAAAAGTAATTGCTAGGAAGTTAGGGGCAAAATGCAAAGGTGATAAAACTTGCATTTGGGTCCCTAAGGAAATTGTGACTAACCTTGTAGGACCCAACAAGAGTTGGGTACCTAAGTCCCAAGCCTAAATTTGCCTTGCAGGTTTATGCATCCGGGGGTTCAAGCTGGATTATTGATAGCGGATGCACAAACCATATGACGGGGGAGAAGAAGATGTTCACCTCCTACGTCAAGAACAAGGATTCCCAAGATTCAATCATATTCGGTGATGGGAATCAAGGCAAGGTAAAAGGGTTAGGTAAAATTGCAATTTCTAATGAGCACTCTATCTCTAATGTGTTTTTAGTAGAGTCACTAGGATATAATTTACTATCTGTTAGTCAATTGTGCAATATGGGATATAACTGTCTGTTTACAAATATAGATGTGTCTGTCTTTAGAAGAAGTGATGGTTCACTAGCTTTTAAGGGTGTATTAGACGGCAAACTTTATTTAGTTGATTTTGCAAAAGAAGAGGCCGGTCTAGATGCATGCTTAATAGCTAAGACTAGCATGGGCTGGCTGTGGCATCGCCGCTTAGCACATGTGGGGATGAAGAACCTTCACAAGCTTCTAAAGGGAGAACACGTGATAGGTCTAACTAATGTTCAATTCGAAAAAGATAGACCTTGTGCAGCTTGTCAAGCAGGGAAACAGGTGGGAGGCTCTCATCACACCAAAAATGTGATGACGACATCAAGACCCTTGGAGATGCTGCATATGGACCTTTTTGGACCTGTCGCCTATCTGAGCATAGGAGGGAGTAAGTATGGTTTAGTTATTGTTGATGATTTTTCCCGCTTCACTTGGGTGTTCTTCTTGCAGGATAAGTCTGAAACCCAAGGGACCCTCAAGCGCTTCCTCAGGAGAGCTCAAAATGAGTTTGAGCTCAAAGTGAAGAAGATAAGGAGCGACAACGGATCCGAGTTCAAGAACCTTCAAGTGGAGGAGTTCCTTGAAGAGGAAGGGATCAAGCACGAGTTCTCCGCTCCCTACACACCACAGCAAAATGGTGTGGTAGAGAGGAAGAACAGGACGCTCATCGACATGGCGAGGACGATGCTAGGAGAGTTCAAGACCCCCGAGTGCTTTTGGACGGAAGCCGTGAACACGGCGTGCCACGCCATCAACAGGGTCTACCTTCATCGCCTCCTCAAGAAGACGTCGTATGAGCTACTAACCGGTAACAAACCCAATGTATCGTACTTTCGTGTATTTGGGAGTAAATGCTACATTCTAGTGAAGAAGGGTAGAAATTCTAAGTTTGCACCCAAAGCTGTAGAAGGGTTTTTATTAGGTTATGACTCAAATACAAAGGCGTATAGAGTCTTCAACAAATCATCGGGTTTGGTTGAAGTCTCTAGCGACGTTGTATTTGATGAGACTAATGGCTCTTCAAGAGAGCAAGTTGTTGATTGTGATGATGTAGATGAAGAAGATGTTCCGACAGCCGCTATACGAACCATGGCGATTGGAGAAGTGCGGCCACAGGAACAAGATGAGCAAGATCAACCCTCTTCCTCAATTATGGTGCATCCCCCGACTCAAGACGATGAACAGGTTCATCATAAGGAGGCGTGTGATCAAGGGGGAGCACAAGATGATAACGTGATGGAGGAAGAAGCGCAACCGGCACCTCCAACCCAAGTTCGAGCGATGATTCAAAGGGATCATCCCGTCGACCAAATTCTGGGTGATATTAGCAAGGGAGTGACTACTCGGTCTCGATTAGTTAATTTTTGTGAGCATTACTCCTTTGTCTCTTCTATTGAGCCTTTCAGGGTAGAAGAGGCCTTGCTAGATCCGGACTGGGTGTTGGCCATGCAAGAGGAGCTCAACAACTTCAAGCGCAATGAAGTTTGGACGCTGGTGCCTCGTCCGAAGCAAAATGTTGTGGGAACCAAGTGGGTGTTCCGCAACAAACAGGACGAGCACGGGGTGGTGACGAGGAACAAGGCTCGACTTGTGGCAAAAGGTTATGCCCAAGTCGCAGGTTTGGACTTTGAGGAGACTTTCGCTCCTGTGGCTAGGCTAGAGTCAATTCGAATCTTGCTAGCATATGCCGCTCACCATTCTTTCAGGTTGTACCAAATGGATGTGAAGAGCGCTTTCCTCAACGGGCCAATCAAGGAGGAGGTGTACGTGGAGCAACCCCCTGGCTTCGAGGATGAACGGTACCCCGACCATGTGTGTAAGCTCTCTAAGGCGCTCTATGGACTTAAGCAAGCCCCAAGAGCATGGTATGAATGCCTTAGAGACTTTTTAATTGCTAATGCTTTCAAGGTTGGGAAAGCCGATCCAACTCTTTTTACAAAGACATGTGATGGTGATTTGTTTGTGTGCCAAATTTATGTCGATGACATAATATTTGGTTCTACTAACCAAAAGTCTTGTGAAGAGTTTAGCAGGGTGATGACGCAGAAATTCGAGATGTCGATGATGGGCGAGTTGAACTACTTCCTTGGGTTCCAAGTGAAGCAACTCAAAGACGGCACCTTCATCTCTCAAACGAAGTACACGCAAGATCTGCTAAAGCGGTTTGGGATGAAGGACGCCAAGCCCGCAAAGACTCCGATGGGGACCGACGGACACACCGACCTCAACAAAGGAGGTAAGTCCGTTGATCAAAAAGCATACCGGTCAATGATAGGTTCTTTGCTTTACTTATGTGCTAGTAGACCGGATATTATGCTTAGCGTATGCATGTGTGCTAGATTTCAATCCGATCCTAAGGAGTGTCACTTAGTGGCGGTGAAGCGAATTCTTAGATATTTAGTTGCTACGCCTTGCTTCGGGCTCTGGTATCCAAAGGGGTCTACCTTTGACTTAGTTGGATACTCAGACTCCGACTATGCTGGATGTAAGGTCGATAGGAAGAGTACATCGGGGACGTGCCAATTCTTAGGAAGGTCCCTGGTGTCATGGAACTCTAAGAAACAAACATCCGTTGCCCTATCCACCGCTGAGGCCGAGTATGTTGCCGCAGGACAGTGTTGCGCGCAACTACTTTGGATGAGGCAAACCCTCCGGGACTTTGGCTACAATCTGAGCAAAGTCCCACTCCTATGTGATAATGAGAGTGCTATCCGCATGGCGGAAAATCCTGTTGAACACAGCCGCACAAAGCACATAGACATCCGGCATCACTTTTTGAGAGACCACCAGCAAAAGGGAGATATCGAAGTGTTTCATGTTAGCACCGAGAACCAGCTAGCCGATATCTTCACCAAGCCTCTAGATGAGAAGACCTTTTGCAGGTTGCGTAGTGAGCTAAATGTCTTAGATTCGCGGAACTTGGATTGAATTGTAGCATACATGTACTTATGCTTTTGATCATGTTCCTTTTTTGCATTTTGTTGCTTATTGTGGTGCTCAAGTTGTACCAACACTCCCTGGACCTCACAAGTCCGTTGCAAAGTGATGCACATGTTTAGGGGGAGATGTGTTACAACTTGACCCTTTTGAGACTAACCATGTGCTTGAGTTTGATGATTTAGTCTCGAAGGAGGATTGAAAGGGAAAAGGTGGACTTGGACCATGAAAGACTTCCACTGCACTCCGATGAGAGGGTAACTAATTCCAAGTTCATCTCATGAAATCTTATTGCCATTTGCTCTTAATTGAAGACTTTGGTGAGGCAATGGGGTTAAAAGGCCAAGATTGATCCCGTTTTGGTGCTTGATGCCAAAGGGGGAGAAAATAAAGGCCAAAGCGATAAATGGATCAGCTACCACTTGAGAGATTTTGAAAATAGTAGAATAGAGTTTTTGTTGTGTCAAAAGCTTTTATTGTCTTTTATTGTCTCTATTGTCAAAAGTTGGCTTCTTGTGGGGAGAAGTATTGATTATGGGAAATAGGGGGAGTTTTTGAAATCTTTGATCAATCTCTTTTGGAATGACTCTCTTTATGCTTCAACATGTGTGTTTGACTTAGAGATAGAGATTTGAGTTTGATTTGCAAAAACAAACCAAGTGGTGGCAAAGGATGATCCATATATGCCAAAATTGAATCAAAACCAACTTGAGTTTTTATTTGAAGTGATTTTGCACTTGTTCTAGTTGCTTTATGTTGTGTTGGCATAAATCACCAAAAAGGGGGAGATTGAAAGGGAAATGTGCCCTTGGGCCATTTCTAAGTATTTTGGTGATTGAGTGCAAACACAAGTGCTTAAATGTGAAAATATGCCCATGGATGGACAAGTTGCAAATCACAAGTTAAGGTATGTTTCTAAGCCTTAGTACATTGGTTTTGTGTACTAATATATTTGTCTAAGTGTTAGAAACAGAAAGAAGAAGAAGAAGAGAAGACTTGGCTGTGTGCAGCCAAGGGGCTGCTTCGGTTTGGGGCACCGGACTGTCCGGTGGTGCACCGGACAGTGTCCGGTGGTGCACCGGACAGTGTCCGGTGCGCCAGGCTGCCTCGGCCGAAGAGGCCGCTCTCGGGTTTTTCTCCGGCGACTTCGGCTAAAATTCACCGGACTGTCCGGTGTGCACCGGACTGTCCGGTGAGCCAACGGTCGGCCGGGCCAACGGTCGGCCGCGCGATCGGCGCGCAACACGTGGCCGAGCCAACGGTCGGAAGGAAGCACCGGACTGTCCGGTGTGCACCGGACTGTCCGGTGTGCACCGGACTGTCCGGTGTGCACCGGACTGTCCGGTGCGCCAGATCCGCAACGGTCGGCAACGGTCGGCTTCGCCATTTAAGGAAACAAATCGGGCACCGGACTGTCCGGTGCGCCCGACGACAGAAGGCAAGGATAGCCTTCCAGATGTGTTCTCAACGGCTCCTAGCTGCCTTGGGGCTATAAAAGGGACCCCTAGGCGCATGGAGGAGTACACCAAGCATTTCTACAACTCTTCTAAGCACCAAGACATCAATCTCACGCATTCGTTTCATTGTGATAGCATATAGAGCTCTTGTGGAGTTGTGAACTCTTTGTGTTGCGTTGCGAGCTCTTGTTGCGACTTGTGTGCGTGGTGTTGCTCTGATTTTCGAGTCTTGTGTGCGTTCCTCATTCCCACCTTACTCCGTATTTCTTTGTGAACTCAATTGTAAGGGCGAGAGACTCCAAGTTGTGGAGATTCCTCGCAAGCGGGAAAAGATCAAAGGAAAGAAAAACACCGTGGTATTCAAGTTGATCATTGGATCACTTGAGAGGAGTTGAGTGCAACTCTCGTCCGTTGGGACGCCGCAACGTGGAGTAGGCAAGTTTTGTACTTGGCCGAACCACGGGATAACCACCGTGTCAACTCTGTGATTGCTTTCTTGTGGTTATCGTGTTTTAGCCACTTGGCCATACTTGTGCTAACCCTTGACAAGTTTTTGTGGCTTAAGTTTTGAACTTTTACAGGATCACCTATTCACCCCCCCTCTAGGTGCTCTCACAAATCACTAACACAATGAAGCGAATGCGCGGGAGCAAAGTCTGGATGCTTTAGAATACTTAAAGAATACTTGGTTTTCTCCTCCATGCGCCTAGGGATCCCTTTTATAGCCCCAAGGCAGCTAGAAGCCATTGAAGACCAACTTGGAAGGCCAATCTTGCCTTCTGTCGGGTGGCGCACCGGACAGTCTGGTGCACCACTGGACAATTACATTTCTTGTCCGGTGCTTGATTTCTTTCCATACGGAGAGCAGCCAACCGTTGGTCCTCGGAATCGGTTGGCGCACCGGACACTGTCCGGTGCACACCGGACAGTCCGGTGTGCCCAACCGACCGTTGGCGCGACCACGTGTCGCGCGAAGATTACGCGGCCGACCGTTGGCTCACCGGACAGTCCGGTGCACCACCGGACAGTCCGGTGAATTATAGCCACGTTGCCCCATTGCAATTCCCGAGAGCGACGAGTTCGCCGCGGATGACTCACCGGACAGTCCGGTGCACCACTGGACGGTCCAGTGATTTTTAGCCATACGCCGCCGTCGAATCCCGAGAACGGCGAGTTCACGTGGACCAGCCTAACGCACCGGACACTGTCCGGTGCACCCCCGGACAGTCCGGTGTGCCAGGCCAAACTGGAATTTTGCTGCACACAGCCAAGTCTTTTGCAATTCGATTCTCTTCTTCTCTGCACTATTTCTAGCACTTAGATAACCTCATTAGTATTCAAAAACAAATGTACTAAGTCTAGAAACATACCTCATGCCTTGATTTGCACTTTTTAACCGTTGGCACATTAGGTCTTAAAGAATATGTGTTGGGCATCTAATCACCAAAATACTTATAGAAATTGCCCAAGGGCATATTTCCCTTTCAGTTCCCTCCCAACATAACATGTTGCACTACCTCACGCTGGAGAGTCCAAGAAACCCCCTGAAAACCCTTTGCCACTGAAAAGACTATAAATGCGACACCTTTTCTAAGGAAGTAACTCTTGCTCTCACCATCATCCTAGTGATATTTGAACGATCTGGATCCCATATAATAGCTCATGGGTCCAAAAATTTAGCGGGAAACCGAGCAACATTGACCAACACTCCCTATTGAAGTTCAAGGTCCATTGATTCCAACCTTCATCATGGCAGATTACCGTAATGGTAAACTGTAACACCCTGATTTTGGGGTATAAAATTTCTTCCTAATTATCACCCAAAATCATATGTTACTCTTTTTTTCTCACTCTAGGCTTTCTCTCTCTAGATTCTTTCTCCCTTTTTCCTTTTTGATTAGAAATAGCTTAAACTAGTGGAGGTTAATTATTTATTTTTGCCAAAACCTTATGAGTCATGACATGTTGCATCATGCTGAGCTTAAAATATTCTTTGAAGTGTTGCACAAGTTTGAATTTATTTGAATTTGAAACCTAGTTTGAATTTGGATTTGAAAACTCTATAGAAAAAGAAATGAAAAAAGAATTAGAAAATCCAGAGAAAAAGAAAAGGATAAAGCAGCCCAGCCAGCCCAAGTCAGCCCAGCCAGGCGGCCGCGCGGGCGCGCCTGCCGTCTGACAGGCGGACCCCGCCTGTCAGCGGCAGTTCTCCCTCGCGCGCGCCCTCCTTCCCTCGCTCGCTACCCAGTGGGGCCGATCTGTCGGCGTCAGCTTTTCTTCCCCGCGCGCTACCTCTTTCTCTGTCTCGCGGGCCCGGATCGCCAGTCGCCGAGCCGTTGCCCCGCGCGCCCCTTTCTTCTCTCTCTGCGTCGTGGGCCTGCCCTGTCAGTTCCGCCCCCTCCGCGCTCGCCGTGGACCGGCGCGTGCGCACTCGCGCACGTCGCCGGATTTCTTGGCCACGACGCTCGCCCACGCGCTCAGCTCCCTTCTTAGAGCCCCGCCAGTGCCCGCGCACACCCCTCGCCTCATTTCGCACAACTTCACCCTCTCTCACGCTCTGCCCACATCGCCAGCCACCGTCGGAGACCCGCGCCCGCGTTCTCGGCCATCCAGCTCGCTGGAGACCGCTCCAAGCCTCCCCGAGCTCCGCCCCGAGGTGAGACACCCGTCCCCGTGCCCAATTTCCCCTATTGCACCCTATGTTCGACCAATTTCACGTTCGCCGGTGCTCGGCCGCGGTGGTCCGCCGTGCTCGCGCGGTGGCCGGCTGATTTAGCCTAGTCTAGTTCCCTGGAGTAGGACCTTGTGTCACCCCTGCCTCTGTTGAAGCTAGCCCAGGCCTTAGCACGTCTTAAGTCCTCTCCCCGTGGCCAGAATGGCTCACCGGAGTTACTCCGGCCCGCCCGAGGTTTTCTCACCGCCGTTCTCCCCTCTCCGCCCATGGATTCATGGCCTCTTCCCCGCCATTGAGTTTGCCGTGGCGCCCTCTCCCTCTTTGCCCAACTCCAGCGACCCCGGAGCCACCCTAGCTCGCGCCAGCCTTTACTCCGGCGACCTCACAGCCGTGGAGAGGAGCGGCGCCGTCTGCAGTCGTCTGTTTCCCCTAGTCTGATCCCCTTCGTCCGATTCTTATTGAACGACTCAGATCACGGATAACGCTTTGCGCACGCACGCCCTAACGCACTGGCCCGCCTGTCAGCGCCCAAACCCTCTGGCGTCGGGCCCGCTCGGTCAGCACGCTCTCCCCCTCTGTCGCTAACACTCCCTGGCCCGCCTGTCAGCGCTCGCCCACCCGCACGCGCGCGCCCTCGGTCGCAGATCTAATCTCAGCCGTTGGTTTTAGATCTGACGGTTAGATTCACCCGATACCCCTTCGTGCGGTAGTTTTCTTAAAGAGACCCTTGGTTTATTGGAAATCAACCCGCCATCCCTGATTTTCGCGTGCAGGCCCGTGTAATCTTGCAGATTTAGCCCTGGACTTTTAAATAATCACAGAATTAGCCCTAATTTCATATTTTGAATTTCCAAACTTGTTTATTTCATAACTTTTGCATATGAACTCCAAATTTAGTGATTCAAATTGCAAAATATTCATAGAATTATTCTCTGTTTAAATAAAATGGTTTCACTTACTGTCTACACACTCTAAGTTTTAGGATTGAATATGAACTAATGTAGATGTATTTTTATTTATTTAATAAAATAAATAAAAGGAGAACCTTAGAGATTTAAACATGTGTAAGCTTGTGAGATTAATAATGTGTACTACATGAGTTCACCTCTGTTCTAAATTTTAGGTCACAATAAAATAAATTAATCTATGTTTATGTACTTGTAAGTAACACTTAGGGAAATAATATTCTATTTCTAAATAAAGTTAATGTATGTTATAGTTTATGATTATACTTTGAATTCATTATCCCTTACGTAGTATTGTGTCCTTTTAAGATGTGTTCCAATGTTTGTACATGTTTGGTGTGATGTTCATTTGTACTTTCCAAATATATTGAATGCATGCTCGCTTTATTTAGACAACGAGCAGTCCGAGGTTCCTGAGTGTGTTGTTGGAGACCTCCCTGAGCAACAACCTGGTGAAGGCAAGTGTCCTCTGACCTATTATGTCCTACATACTTTATGATTCACTGTCCCGCATTACTTTATGAAACCTAAAGATTGACTAGTCTGTATTCACTTATCCTTGTTTACCTTGTTGGGTTATCATGGTTAGCATGTTGCTATTGCCTTAACTTAATCAATGAACATGATGTGAACATTTATGATACGATACTGTTATCCTGATTATGTGGATGATATTGTGAAAGGGGGCTCAGGCCTTTTTCCTGAGTACCTCTCCGTAAGGACCTGTTCGTGGAGTGACCACCCGGGATAACAGTGCAACCATGAGGGTGGAATGGGATGCCCTTAGCTGATTAATTAGATGAACTTAGGGGTGTAGTTGGCTTTGCCGGAGGGCCGTCAATGGGGGCTAGGGTGTAGTGCTCGCTCTGCCAAGGTTGGGGTGTAGAGGTTCTTTCGATTTGGTTTTGTTAGTCACCCACCTTGGGGAGGTGTACTGCGTTTGTACGACTAACGAAACCTAACGAGCAGCTATGCACCAGGGGAGTCTTTGTAAAGGCTACGTAGTGTATCCCTGACCATTCACCTTGGTAGTGAAGATCGGGTTTGTACAACCCAGGCTGGAAAGGGATCACGACTTGTGGATAAAGTGTACAACCTCTGCAGAGTGTTATAAACTGGTATATCAGCCGAGCTCACAGTTAAGAGCAGGCTTGGGATCCTCTTTGATTAGAAGAACTTTGGATACTTTTATGATGATGGTTAACAATGATGATATAAAATCTGATATCTGGTATTTCCTCTTTTGAGGAGGTACTTCTGGGTAATAACTGGGTTTATTACTAAAACTTGGCTCTACTACTAATAATAAATACTTGACCAACTAAAAGCAACTGCTTGACCTCAAACTCCATATACAACTAGTCCACTTTAGCCAAACAGAGTTGATGTGTACTCACCCTTGCTTTACACACCACCCCACCCTAGGTTGTCCCCAGTGTACTCAATGCTCAGGAGGTGATGCTAGCAACATGGATGACTTCGAGGAGTTCCAGGAATATGACGAGTTCTAGTCCTTTCTTAGTGGCAAACCTCCAGTCAGCTGCCTGTGTAGGCTTAGCATCTACGTTTCGTATTTCCGCACTTTGATAATTATGTTGAACAATGGTTATGTAATAGACTTTGTGGATGTCTCAGACATCTTGATGTAATCAAGTACCTTTCCGCTATTTATTTCGAGCATTGTGTGATGATGTCCAATTATGTAATCGCTGTGTACGTGAGTTTCTGATCCTGACACGTACATGGTTCGCATTCGGTTTACCTTCCAAAACTGGGTGTGACATAAACCCTAGCGCTTGCTTTAGACCCAAAGTAACCAAGTTGTCCTGATAAAAAACAAAGTGAAATCTGACCAGGGCCTGACCAAGGTGGGTGTTTAGATAGCACAAATTTCCAAGTTCCACTGATCCACCAAATATTCTCGCACAACACCAATAATGCCTTGAAAGTTAAGCTCAAGCACTGGGAGAGGCTGAATAAGAACGATCGCCCAATCATCATGAAGTGGTGGTTGAGCACGGGTGATTGCACATGCCATTATCTCCCTATGCTGGATGTGGGCCGTGGCGAAACCCTGATGGAGGAATGGAGCGGGGTCTACACGGTGGTATGCCATTTCAGAAGCTTCCTTGGATGATGCCGGCGTGAGCTATTGCGGCGAGCACGAGGAAGGAGGCGAAGCCAAGGTCGGAGAGGGTGCCGGTGAACCCGAAGAGGGTTTGGTGAATAGTGACAACTCCGTGGAAGGAGGAAGGGCACACCTCAAGCTAATCAATTTGGTGAGGTCTGATAGCTTCCCAAATCGGGGCACATCCTAGGGCCCACATGCCATAGGAGCGAATTCAAATATAAACCAAGTACTGGGAGAAGAGACCCAAGATATACCCTTAAATTTAGTTGATAAGTTATCAGTAAAATCCGTGTTTGTGAGGAAATCAATCTCAGCAACAGAATACTTTCAAAAATATTTATAGTGAACCAATTGTTTACAAAGCAAACACATAACTTGATTTTTGCAGAAAGATTTAGAATGCGCTGGATTTGGACAACAAACACAAACACCAAGCTCAAATTGACCCGACCATAAAATGGGCCTCCACTTCAACCCACGCGAGGCATTAATGAATGAAGAATGACTATGAAAAGAATCAGCTTTAAGTTGTGACAGTCCATTAATTGTCTGGATTTTGAAAGTTGAATTCCTAAACTTTTCTCCTAAGATGAAGGATGATGACCCGTGTTCTTCGCCGATGAGACTGCATTTACGCCCATACGAAGCTAGTGCTTCTGCGGTTACGCCCATGCAGAGCTCAGGCTTCCTCCAACAGACCGTGTATACGGATGTGCAAAACACTATTATGTACGATAGACTGCATTGTTTACAGAGTGGAGCTTGAAATAGAAGATGAGATAGGGAAATTGCTAGAGACAGTCTTGGAGGGAATGATGGTTTTCGTAGACTTTAAATTCAGATTTCATAGTTGCTTTTGTTATGTGAAAAATGTAGAATCTATTTTCTATTCACAAGCAACCAGAGGTCCAGAAGCATTTTCTTGTCTCTTGCGTGTTTTCCCGGATGGACTCCCTAATTATTTTGGTTGCCTAGGAGATTTGGAAGCACCAAAATGCTAGTGTCTTTGAGTGTGTTGTCCCCTGCGCTCAGCAAGTTATGTGTGCTGTGATTGAAGAGTGTAGTGCTTGGTGTTTGGCTGGTGCATCAGCTCTGCAAGACCTACTCCTGCGCTAGCTCCCTAGGGGTCCCTAGCAGTTTGGGTGCTGTTTGTCGTTTTGATCATGGTGTTTCTCTATGTGAGTGGCACATTGTGTTAGAGTGAGGTGGGTCTTGGCTTATGGGCCTTTGTATTAGGGGCTAACAAGTCTTATCTCTCCTATGTTTTTTCTTCTTAATATAATAATGCGCAACTCTTCTGCGTTTGTTCAAAAATGATATGGGAGCTGGGTTTTAGCTATGAAAAAAGTGTTAGAGCACCGGATTAAATCACAAAGCAAAATAATTGGCAGACAAAGGAATTAACTAGCATGTAAAAATATTAAGCCAGGTGCTAATAGAGATGAACAACACCACATGCTCATGAACTGATGAATTCATATGTGTGCTTAACAGTCTATGATCTCTTTATTATAGGGATTTAGTAACCCCTATTTTGCCAAATGGAATCAAAAGTACCCCTCTTATCTTCCACGCATCACTTCACCGATAGATTTGACATACCCCATCAAAACTATACAATCGTTTGGCTGTATCATAAATGGCTCCTCCTCCATTTATTATGTTAGTTCGCACCTATACTTGGCTTATGGTTGTAAGGTTTTTGTGGGTTGTTGCTCCATGCTTAAGACTCATAGGATTTAGATGATAAACAAAGCCAAGAACACTATCAATAACCTTGGACATAGTTGATTACTTGACTATATGAAGCAATTAACTAGTCAAATTAAAGTTTACTCGAACAAGCAGGGCTAAGCATTTCTACCCATATCATAAGAATAACAACGGTTACAAGAAATTTTGTGGAAATTCTAGTAAAACCTACAATTAGGTTCGTATTCATTGACCCAAGCATGCAATTTTGCAATCACAACATTTATAAAAATCGGATCAACATGGTCAATGGCACTTACCTTCTTCTAAGTAGGGTTGCTTGGTAAACTCTAATGCCTGCTCTTGTAAGTCCACGTAGCCTTCGTGGAATGTGTTCTTGTCTACGGTGATTAATCACACAAGCATGCATAAATGAAAAACAACAATCAATTTACGTACAAAAATAATGAATCCATGAATTTTAGCGAAAAATCGAGCAATTATTGTATGGAACAAAATAACAAAGTACATTATTTCTCTTTTTAAATTGAATTCGTAGACCAAGTCCACGACTTTGGCTAAGGAGAAACTCTTGCCAACCGTGACTACCAAGAGATCTTGCCACCATTGACTACCAAGAGAAAGGTCCGGACCAACAATATCCGATCAGGGGAGCCTACATCCAATTGTGGCTAGCCAAAAGTGGCCATGACCAGCAGTGGCTTAGCTAGAGGAGTCCATGGCTAGCTGGAGCCTGGACATGGGTGGCTATAGCTAGCTAGAGCTTGGACCGAGTTGGCTATGGCGAGCAGGAAGGGGAAAAGCGTCATGGCTGACTTGGAGCAGCAATAAGGGAATAGAAGCCAGGGAGGAAGAAGATAGAGGCTGTTGTTCATTTTATAGGGAAACGAGTGAAGATGAACTATCTGCCATTGAAGGGCTAGTGGAAGAAAAGAAGAGACGCAGTTGTGGAGAGGAAGCGACATGGCCATGGAGGAGAAGGGGTAGAATTGCGAGGAGGGGAAGTGGCACGATGCTCGCATCCAAACGCGTCCACGCCAGGCTGCCCCACCCTAGCCGTATTGGCTCTCGGTGGAGCCCACACCAGTACGCTCATGGCCACGCACTGCGCCAAGCCTGGCACGCCTGGGCACTCGTCGCGTGTTGGCCATTGCCACGCCGAGCAGGCGAGCACGACTAGCTATTGCACACCGGCGACCACACCTTGGCCGATCGCGCACTTGATCTAGCCACGCCACGCGATTCCATGGCCACGCGGGAGCCCCTGCCCCCTAGTAGTCATGGTCTAAGGAAGAAGAGTTCCTTTTTTTTAAATATTTATTTATTTTTTAAAATAATCTTATTATTATTAATCTTAATCTAAATATAATAAAATAAATTAAACATGTATAATTATTTATATATTTTATTTTATATGCAAGGTTTTACCGGTTCGACTTCAACGCGATCGATATCGACCGGTAGCGTATCGTTATAGGGTCAACTGGCAATCAAGCCTTACGCTGGCACCAGCCTATTAGTGGCATCCATATAGAACGAAAATTGAATTCCATTTTCAATTATTACCTAGCTAGCAATATGCAACACGAAATATAATGTTTTCTCATACAGTCGTAGCGCCGCACGGAATTGGCCACAGGCTCTGTTCCTAACACGGGTCTAAGGTTTCCAAGAGGACAGATGTCTGAAACCATCACCAATGTTGCATAATCCTCCACACTTTCAGACTATTTATGGTTCAGCATCAGCTTGGTCAGGAGAGTCTGCAGCTTGGTCAGGAGAGTCGGCAGCTTGGTCACCAGAGTTGGTAGCTTGGTCACTGATAGCCTGCTCCCTGTCTGATCCATCCGTTCCTTCGCTATCAGACCCCCAAATCGAGCTCCCACCACCTACATCATGTGTGCAGAGAACTAAAACAAGCATCGGTTAGTGAGATGGTGGGTCAACAAGCAACTAGCAATTAGTTCTAGCTAGATTCATATGGTTCACATGTAAAATTGTACTGTTTTTTTAAAAAAAAATCCACCACCACCATCTATTCGTCACTAGTTTTATCGTGCTTGGAGAGTGGTCTTAGAAAAACTTTCGGAACAACATAAGACATTATATCTAGAATAAACGAGCACAATTTATCTATGTACCCAGTGTCACGTGCCCTGAATACGTTTCCAATAATTAATGTTATTGGCATGTACAATCTGAACATGACATCTACAAGAGTATAACCGAAGCACTGAAGCACCTAGTAGGTACACGCCATCGAATAATGCGAATAATGCAATTGAACAGACACTATATATATAACCCCATTTGTGTACAAATCAATTATTATGACAGAGGTGACAATAATGTGCTCTATTTTTATTCATTTTAAACTAAAATTCTAACAAATTAAATTATGAAGAAACCACGCGCTTACGGCGTACGTACCGTCTGGCTCTAGCGCTGGTGGCAGCTCCCACGCACCAATGAAGCGGGAGTTCTGGAACCTGTGGCCCCCGCGTGCGGATTCTAGTACCAAGCATCGCACGCGGAACAAGACCTGTCTGGTTTGTCCGTCCACTGCGAAGAGCGTCGTGCCCCGGAAGAAGTAGAGAGTGTTGGCGTTGTTGGGGTCGATGAGGGCGAGCCAAGGCACCACGCCCTGGGGCAGACCGGCCTCGGCGTAGCTGCGGTGGCTCCAAATGTCGAGGAAGGTCGCCGTGTACTCGTGTACCCAGTGATGCTGGCCCTCTTGGCTGACGAGCGTGAACATGCGGACCTGGGGGTTCGACGGGGGCTGGTAGTTGCTAGTACGCATACCGCTGGGGGCTCCTTGGATCTCCACGTATCGCAGCTTGCCCTGGCTCGGCCTGATGAAGCGTTCCCGGCCTATGTTCTCTGGGCCGGGGACGCGCCTGCCCGTGCGGATGGAGCCGACCGGGAGCGGGACGAAGCGCAGGTGCAGGTTGTCGTCTGCGGCGAAAGGGTCGCAGACGAGCATGCCGTAGAAGAGGTCGATCCACCAGAGGAGGCCGCCATGGGCAAGGACGCCGTGGGCGCCCCAGCGATGGTGCTCCTCGCTCTCGGTGGAGGCCAGCGGCCTGGCGGTCCACTGGTCGGTGACGCTGGAGTAGCATAGCAGGGTCGTGTGGTGGGTCGTAAAGGTCGGGTGGAGCTGGGCCACCATGTAATGACCACCGTGTCGCGATCGCGGGTCGGCGATGAGGCCAATGCTGTATTGCGGATGCGGGATGGTGTTGACGGCCATGTGGAAGGGGACCTCGGGGAGGCGGACGACGGTGCGGGCGTTGACGTCGCCAACGAAGAAGCAGATGAGGTTCGAGGGGCCCTCGGCCGGGGTAGCCCGGAAGAGGAAGTGGTCGGAGCAGGCGGACAAGACGACGGGGTGGTCTGCATACCTGGGGTGCTTGACGATGCGATCGGGCAGGACTAGGTAGGAGGCGCCGACCTGCGGGGGCTGGAGGTCGAGAAAGATGTCGGAGGCACGGAGCGCGAGCATCCGTCTCCCCTCGTCGTTGGCGCTGTGGACGACGATGATGGAGGAGAGTGCCACCCACGTGCGGGCCTTGAACTCAACCACCTCGTCGCGCTCCGGTTGCTCGCCGGCTCGAGACGACTCCCCGGTTGTGAACGAAGACGTGCCTGACATGGCGCGTGGCACGCTCTGCCTGCCTGGCCGGTGGTGGGATGGGGGCTGCGGCTTTGGAGGGTGGCAACTGGCGAGTTGGTTGGATTGGTTCGTTTCGTTTCGTTTCGAGCTGCTGCTGGTTGATTCGAGGTCGACGGGAATGAGCAGGCAGGGAATGGGAGGAGGAAGGGGACGGGAGAATTATAGGCGAGTGAGCAGGCAGGGAGGGGAAGGCTTGAGTGTTTCTGTAAAACATAAGGATAGTTTGGGAGCCTTAGAAGCGAAGAGGAATAGAGGAGCTAAAATCCCTTTTTTATTTAAAATTGAATAAGGAAGAGATTTTAGGCCATCTAATCCGCTCCTTATTTATATCGAAGAAAAAATAATAATAACAATATAAATAAATAAATATTATTATGTAGGGTTTTAGGATTATGGAACTGTTGGATAAAACTCTACCTTATCTTATTTTAACCAATTTGCTTATCTCATCCTAGAGTAAGAGCATCTCCAACAGTCTCCAATATTTATTCTCCCAATATTAATATATTGGGCTCTTCTCAAAACTCTAAAGACCCAAAAATCATACACAACTCCAATAGCTCCTTATTCTGTTCCAAAAATAGTCCACCTAGGTCATGTTTTCTGCGATTCTGCTCCTTCATTTGTTGTTGACTGTAGTGTAGTAGCAGTAGCTAGCATAGCAATTTATGTTTATATTTCCATCACCAGCCAAGCCAACCATCTAGTACATTTGTCTTGTGTTGGCTAATGACGTGAATAAAGCATAAGCAACAGCAATTTCTCCATTCCAAGCGGCAGCAGTTTCCACGCAGCAACACACAATTTACAAGCAGCAGCATGCACTGACCCATCTCCGTACGCCTCCTCGGTGCGCTCCTCTCCTGCCTCTCCGACCCACGCCGCAGCGTCTCCTCGTCCCACGCTCCTCACGCTGGATCTCTCCGCCCCAGGCTCCTCGCGACGGACCTCCCTATCCCCACCGAGGAGAGCATCAATGCCATCGGCGTCAACGACATGGCCGCACGCCCGCACCGATGCACCACAGCACCACCTGATGCGTTTGTCGCCACTGCCCAGGCACGTCATACAGTCGCCATTGGCGCGGGCTACAACCAGATGAAGAGCGAGTAGCCACCCTCGACGAGGCGCGAAGACGGAAGCATGACACCAGGAAAAAAGTGAGGATTGGGATCTCCGGGCGTCGGCGCAAATATGCGCTGCGTGGAGCCTGGTTTACGCGTGCGGCACGATTGGGAGCTGGTCTAGGAAACTGTTGGAGCTGTGTTTTTCTTTTTTTCTTATAATATGATTTATGAATTGGATATTGGGACTTGTTGGAGTTGCTCTAACAACCGGTATCTAAACCAAATTAATTAGATCTTATCTAGTCCAAACTAGCCATACCAATCTAATCTAGATCATATCTAATCTAATATAATCAAATCTAATGTGTGTTACTTAAACATGTTAGTTAATACCGGTGAAAAAGATTAGACTCTACTCCTATAAACCTGTTTTAACATAAATTTAGGGCCATAGACCAACTCGGCCATGAACAACAACTTAACCTACATAATAGGCTGTAGCCTATCCAACCAATCTAGAATCAAACAACCAAACCAGATTCTGACTAATCTCATTTAACTCATAGCTGCTCTACCTAACCTACAAATCTGTCTCAACCACATGTTCCTAACTCGGATGGAGACACCAAGACCCAAGAAGGAAAGAGATAAACCTCATCAACAATGGATAAAAGAGTCAACTAGATCGCGAAAGTAGTCATGATCCACCAACCAAGATGAAGTCTTTCCTTACCGAGTCTTTCTTACCACCATCTATCCTTGCTCTAACCTTGCCTAATAAGTGGCTAGGCATAGAAGATACCCATGCTTCCCTAACCACTTTCTAATTAATATAAAACTTCTAATTCTTAAACTAAGTAGAAACTAAAAAGCTAAACTATAAATAAGGCTTTATGCATCTCTTTCTTACTAATCTCGAGGGCGACATTTCTTTTTAAGGAGGTTAGAATTTGTAAAGCCCAAAATTTGTATCAGAGAAAAAAATAATGATATAAATAAATATTATTATGTAGGGTTTTTAGGATTATGGAACGTTGGACATTACTTGATTTTCTTTTATTTGTGCGTATTCAATTAATGGAATTATATTGGTCAAATAAATAAAAACGGAAATAGGCATCTCATGCTGAAGTTTTCTTGTATGTTGCATTTGTATTCAAATGTATGAGACAAGTTTAATTTGAAAAATAGAATTTAAAAATGAAAAGAGAAATAAGAAAAGGGAATGAAATAGAAACGGAGAAGAATATACATTACAAAGAAAAAATATATAAATAATATATAATCCTTCATGCTAACACTTTATTTATACACTTGAGTTCTGTGACAAATTTGAATTCAAATATCAGATTTTGAAAACAAAATAAGAAAATAGAAATAAAAAAAGAAAAACAAACGGGGCTTACCATCTCCTTGGCCGAATTCGGCTCCCTGGCTGGCCCAACTGACCTCCCACCTCCGCGCCACTCACTGCCAGGGCGGGCCCGCATCACAGCCAGCACGCGCACAAGATATTTCCCCGCTGTCTCTATCGCATGGGACTCGCTCAATCAGCCTCTACTGTCGTGCACCCGACGTCACCAACAAATGGGCCACACCCTGCTGTCGCTCTCGCTCGCAGGCCACCTCGTGTCACCGTGGTGTGGGTCCCAAGCGCCAGTCCCACGACCGATTCTTCCTATACCGCTTGAACACCCGCTGAGCCATGGACCCAAGTCGTTGTTTCTCTTCTCTGCTCCGCAGAAAGCACCGGCCAGCGTACAATGTTGTCGCGTCCTCGCGGGCGCCAGCTGGCCATCCTTAGGTTGTTGCAGTTCGACCATCGATATAAATCCAAGGCCCTGCGTCCGCCATGTCTATCTACTTGTGGCGGTGAACGCAGATCTTGGGATCGGGGGGATGGGGCGAGTATTCGCCGCCGTAGATCCCAATGTCAGCCGTCGTAATCCAAACTCCTCTGCGCATATGTACCGGCCACGGTTTCCCCATGGTGTCGGTGCCCAGACCCCTGAGTCTCATTACCAAGAGGGGGAGCTCTGTCGCCAGGAGAGGGAGAGAACGTCGTCAAGTATGGCAGTGGGAGAAGCTGTCGGCGTCTTTCGCGTATGCCGTCGTCGAGCCCTCGATGATCGCTCTATGGGGTTCGCGAGGATCCAGGGAAGGCATTCATGAACTAACCAGTGCCGGGCATCATGCCTAGACCGACCAATTGCTCGCCGGAGGACAACTTCCGCTGTGGTGCGTGGTCGCGATGTTCTGCGTCATAATTACAGGTAAGAAGCTATCCGAAAGGTCCGCTCTCGTATCTAGTTTGCGTAGGACCGATTAGTTGTGAGCTTGGAGCTCTAGCTCGACGAGGGTCGCACACCGGCGATGGTCCACCGCACTATTGCATGCTCTGCCACTCTGGCGAGCATGGGCGGGGATGACGAAAGCCATGCGCCCTCTGATCTTCATCGGATGGGTGAAAATAAATTTGGTCGTAACCGTTAGATTGGGATCAAACGAGCAAGAACCTATCTCATCATTTTAAATCCTGAACATCGAGGTTGGATCCGAGGGCCCACATATCGTATCGGTTCACTGGATGTGGGATCTAATCGCACCCCTCCGTTTTAAATTGGGCGTCTGAGGATAAACGGTACCCCTTCGTCGTGGGATCTAGATATTGTGGCCAAGATGGCGTACCAGTTTCAGTATTTAGGGGGTGTTTGGTTTGAGGAATCACTTCATCCAAAATGTGGTGGTGCATCATGGGTCCATTCCTCAAATTTGGTGGGATGACCTCATGCCTCATATTAGTACTAACTAAATAACTATAAGGAATGAGGTGATGATGGATCAACTCAATCCATTCCACAAACCAAACAAAAAAGTGAGGAGTGAGAAGACGATGGATTAGATCATTCCTCAAACCAAACAGCTTATTAGTGTTTTAATCTTGACTGCAGATCAGGATCCAATGGCCCTGATGCGTCGATACCCCTTCGTCGTGGCAACTTTCTAAAAGAAACCCTGCTCTTTTGACAAATCAACCCGCCATCCCCTGTGAGAGTAAATTAATTATAGTCGGGTCCTGGTATTTTGCAAAACAATCCCTGCGATCTCTGGTTTTTATATCTGCAGCCCAAATGAATCTAAGATTTAATAAAATAAACTAGAAAATTGTTTCTAGTATAAAAATAATTCTAGAAACTTGTTTAATTCATCTTAGCTCCTTTTTGATCCATTCCAATTGCATTAGATCCATAATAATATGGTTTACCACCTAGTAACTTTATTTTGTTATGAAACCTAAATTAAAATTATGCACATAATTTCTTTTGTACCCCACTCATAATCTTTAGGAAATCATAACTTTATAAACGTAACTTCGAATTTAGTGGTTCTCGAACCTAGGATCTCGTTACGACACGTAGAACATTATTATGCAGTTTGTTCTTATGTTTAGTGTAATGTTAATTTTGCCTATATCATGTTTGTTTGTATTGCTACGAGTAGCAGTGAGGTCACGAGAATTTGAAGATCATCCTGGTACCTGGAATCCCGAGTCTCAGGCAAGTTGTGCCCTTGATCACTTTTCTTTACCCAATAATGTTACTGTTAATCACTGTGACATGCTCAGATTAATCTGATGGGACCTAATAGGTTTCCCTAGACATGTCTTATCCCACACCTTGTTTACCACTGAACTTTTGGGTAGTTTTGCTATTGCTCTACCTGGTTTTGGGATTAATATTACATTATGATCATGTTCTAGTTATACTGTTGTTTAATTATTGTTCATGACAAGATCATTGTGTTAATTGGAAGATGGAGCTTAACTTGAGAAACACGTGCTACCACAAGGCTGGAATAGGATGCCCTTGGCTGACTAATTAGGAAATCTAGTGGAGGACTACTGTCGGCGTTTCGAGACAGGGGGGTCCCTAAGCCGACGAGTGAGTGTGCTGCGTGCCCCAGCCCAGATGGGTCGAGCGCGTGGGCGAGCGCGAAGGGGGGAGAGGCGAGGTGGCCGGAGTCGAGCGTGAGAGAGGTGGAAGTCCCGCGGCCTTCGTGTTCGTCCCGCGCCCAGGTCAGGTGCGCTTGCAGTAGGGGGGTTACAAGCGTCCACGCGGGTGAGGGAAGCGAGCGGCCCCAAGAGAGCGCCTGTCCCGTCCTCGGTCCCACGCGGCCAACCTTCTCTAAGAAGGCCCTGGTCCTCCCTTTTATAGTCGTAAGGAGAGGATCCAGGTGTACAATGGGGGGTGTAGCAGAGTGCTACGTGTCTAGCGGAGGGAGAGCTAGCGCCCTAGGTACATGCCAATGTGGCAGCCGGAGAGATCTGGGCACCCTGCTGGCGTGATGTCGTGGCTGTCGGAGGTGCGGCGGAGCCTGGCGGAGGGACAGCTGTTGGAGCGGTCGAGTCCCTGCTGACGTCGTCCTGCTTCCGTAAGAGAGCTGGGGGCCGCCGTCGTCATAGAGCTTGTGGAGCGCCATCATTGCCCCTCCGGCGGAGCTGGCCGGATGAGACGCCGGTCTTGTTCTCCGTGACCCGAGTCGATTCGGGGTAGGATGATGATGGCGCTTCCTGTTGACGTGGCGGTCTGTGCTCTAGGCAGGGCGACGTGGGGGTTCCTCCGAAGCCGAGGTTGAGTCTGCCTTCCGTTGCCGTGGCCGAGCCCGAGCCATGGGGTCGGGCGAGGCGGAAGTCGTTCGGCCGAGGCCAGGGCGGAGTCCGAGCCCTGGGGTCGGGCGAGGCGGAGTTTCGTCGTCTTCCGGGTCTTAGCCCGAGTCCGAGCCCTGGGGTCGGGCGGAGCGGAGTTCGCCGTCTTTCGGGTCTTAGCCCGAGTCCGAGCCCTGGGGTCGGGCGGAGCGGAGTTCGCCGTCTTCCGGGTCTTAGCCCGAGTCCGAGCCCTGGGGTCGGGCGGAGCGGAGTTCGCCGTCTTCCGGGTCTTAGCCCGAGTCCGAGCCCTGGGGTCGGGCGGAGCGGAGTTCGCCGTCTTCCGGGTCTTAGCCCGAGTCCGAGCCCTGGGGTCGGGCGGAGCGGAGTTCGCCGTCTTCCGGGTCTTAGCCCGAGTCCGAGCCCTGGGGTCGGGCGGAGCGGAGTTCGCCGTCTTCCGGGTCTTAGCCCGAGTCCGAGCCCTGGGGTCGGGCGGGGCGGAGTTCGCCGTGGCGCCTTTGGCAAGGCCTGACTGCCTGTCAGACTCACTCTGTCGAGTGGCACTGCAGTCGGAGTGGCGCAGGCGGCGCTGTCCTTCTGTCAGACTGGCCAGTGGAGCGGTGGAGTGACGGCGGTCACTTCGGCTCTGCCGGGGGCGCGTGTCAGGATAAAGGTGTCAGGCCACCTTTGCGTTAAATGCCCCTGCCATTTGGTCAGTCGGTGCGGCGATTTAGTCAAGGTTGCTTCTGAGCGAAGCCAAGGCCTCGGGCGAGCCGGTGATGTGTCCGCCATAAAAAGGGGGCCTCGGGCGAGACAGAAGTCTCTCGAGGTCGGCTGCCCTTGGCCGAGGCTAGGCTCGGGTGAAGCGTGATCGAGTCACTCGTGTGGACTGATCCCTGACTTAATCGTACCCATCAGGCCTTTGCAGCTTTATGCTGATGGGGGTTACCAGCTGAGAATTAGGCGTCTTGAGGGTACCCCTAATTATGGTCCCCGACAGTAGCCCCCGAGCCTCGAAGGGAGTGTTAGCACTCGCTTGGAGGCTTTCGTCGCACTTTTTTGCAAGGGGACCAGCCTTTCTCGGTTGCATTTCGTTCCGGTGGGTGCGCGCGAGCGCACCCGCCGGGTGTAGCCCCCGAGGCCTCGGAGGAGTGGTTACACTCCTTCGAGGTCTTAATACCTCGCGCAATGCTTCGGCTGGTCTGGTCGTTCCCTCATGCGAACTGGCCGTAGCCCGGGTGCACGGTCGGGGTCCAAGCTCTCGGGCTGGTATGTTGACGCTGTCAACGATTTGGCCGAAGCCGGTTTTTGCGAGAGCAGCCCCCGAGCCTCTGCACAGGGCGAGAGGGCGATCAGGGACAGACTCGACTTTTTACGTACGCCCCTACGTCGCCTTTCCGCAAGGAGGAGGGGGGGAGTGCGCCATGTTACCCTCGATGGGCACCGAACATGGTGTCTCCGGTGAGCTGCAAGCGGGTAATCCGAGTGGACGTCCGTGCCCCGTTCGTTGGGGGTCGGCTAGGGGCCCAGAGGCACGCCCAAAAGTACCTGCGGGTGATTTGCCGGACCCGGTCCCCTGGCGACGGGGTCCGAGGGCTCGATGCCTCCCTCCGATGGGATTCCGTTACAAGATCGTTCCCGCTGGTCTCGGAAATGTCCTAGGGTACCTCGGGAGCGCAGCCCGAGCCTCGGTTATGTATCGAACGTACCCCTGGTCATCCCTTGCTCGGTGTCTGAGGCGATTGTGAACCCTTCGTGGGCCAGCCTTCGAACCCCTGATCAGTAATGGGCGCGGAGCCCGAGTAGCCTGAGGCGGCCATGGAACCCTTCGGGGGGCTGGCCTTCGAACCCCTGACCAGTAGTGGGTGTCGGGCCCACGCGATCTGAGGCGGCTGTTGAACCCTTCGGAGGGCCAGCCTTCGAACCCCTGATCAGTAGTGGGGGGCTCGGAGCCCGGTTCCTTCACGGAGAAGGATCCCTTTCGGGGTATCCCCCTTCCCTGGTCCCTGTTGCAAGAGATAGAGAAAGAGGAAAACGGAAAAGGATACGAAATCGGACGACGTGGCGTACCTTTTCTGACGCGGTTATTACGGCGAAGGTGAAGCGTCGCGCGCTCCTCCCGTCAGAGGCGCCGCCTGTCCCGCCGCGGAGTTAATGCGACGGGGCGAGTGGTTGGCGGGGCGGCCGTTACGCGTGTGCGAGCCGTTTCGAGGAACGGCTGTGCCGCTTCGCGCTTTTCGAATCTTGCATCCGGTCCAGGCGGCGTGCTGGAAACGGTTTCGCCCTGGCCTTCATATACTTGAGAGGGGGTCCGGTGACGGTTCTTCGCTCTGCTCCCTTCTTTTCCCTTTAGGTTTTCGCAACCCGGGAAACTTTAGTCGGAGGAGAGAGAAACCGCCCTTCCTGCCCCCCGCGCCGCCATCTTCTCCATCTTGGTGATGGCGGATCGAGTGACTATAATCCCCCCGTGCGATCCGTGGCCCTTCTCCACGGTGACGACGAGTGATCTGGAGGAGCTGGTCGGCGAAGGTTTGCTCCGCCCCCTCACCGACAAGCAGCGGCCAGAGTGGATTCCTCCCGTGGGCGGAGCCGCTCCGTCCCCACCGCCGGGGTATGTCGTGAGCTTCGTCTCCTTCCATGAGCGGGGATTTGGTGTGCCGGCGGGCCGCTTTATGCGGGCCATCCTATTCCACTACGGGGTGGAGTTGCACAACCTCTCCCCCAACTCCATCTCGCAGGCCGCTATTTTCGTAGCGTTATGCGAAGGGTACTTGGGGATCGCTCCTCATTGGGATTTGTGGACTTACTTCTTTCTCGCCGAGCCTTTCGCCTTGTCGACGGGGGAGAGGAGGATCCGTGCAGCGGTGCGGGCCGGCGGCTGCATTCTCTTGTTGAGGCAGTCGCGGGCGTTGCAGTACATTCCTGCCATTCTTGCGTCTTCGAACAAGGGGTGGCAGCGCCGGTGGTTCTACCTCCGGAATGACGGTGAGTTGCTCCCACCGTTTTCCCAGCGAGTAGTTACGGCTGCCACCGACGCCTGGCGCCATGGGACCCCGCACGAGAGGCAGAAAAATCTCGAGCCCCTTCTCTAGGCCCTGAAGGAGTTGCGGGAGGGGGGACTTACCGCTGCGGGAGTGATCGCCGCTATCCACCATCGGAGGGTGCTCCCATTGGCGGAGCGGCGGCTGCCGCTCTGGGAGATGACCCCGGAAACTGACTGGGAGGGCTCACGAATGTCCCCTGATCCTCTCCCCTTCAACGCCCTCCAATGGCGGGTGTCGGCCGCGATGGGGAAGCCGGACCCCCACGCATATTCCCAGCTTCGGATGCGCCCCGACCAGGGGTGCGTGACTTTGGTGAGCATTTGCTCCTCCCTTCTTCGTATATCTGGTCGCTCCGGGTCCTTATGATCGAGTTCTTTTCTCCCCTCCTTTTAGGATGTGGGGTGTCACAAACCCTCCATGCCACGGGTCCCGGAGGACGCGGTGGACCGTGCAGCGCGGCGGGTCGCCGCGGAGGAGAAGAAGAAAAAGAAGGACACGGAGAAGGCCCGGGCCCGCGAGCGGAGGCGGGCTCGGGACGCCTTGGAGAAGCGTCGCCGCCAGCAGGAGCGGGACGGACTCCCGAGGGAGCCGTCGCCGGAGACGCTCGACGACGATGACGACGATGACGATGATAATGATGACGACATGGCCGCCCGTCTCGGCCTCAGCCTCGGCCCGGGGTGTGGCCAGGAGCCGTCGAGCCAGCCCCCGAGCGAGCCGACTCCGTCAGCCCCCGAAGTCGGGGCGTCGGGCTCCCGACCCGAGGCGCGGGGGCGAACCGAGAGGTCACCTGACCCCTCAGCCGGAGGAGCTGAAGTAGTTCCGGAGGTCTAGGCCAAGGCGTCTGTTCCCCAGGGGCCGCCGCTTGTGTCGGTGGCGCATGGGGGTGACCCTCAGGTCGTCGCGGCCGTGCCCGGGGAATCTGCCTCCCAGGCGCCCCAAGCGCCGGTGAAGCGGACCTCGGCGGCCGTTCCGAGAGCCGGGATCCAAGAAGGCTCTCCCCAGGCGCGGTGGATCATGGCCCGGAGTGGGTGAGTACCTCGGAGCGTCTTCGTCTTGGCCTCCCATTCGTATGTCTCGGTTGTGATCCCCTTTCTTTTTCATCCAGCAAGCGAAGTCATGGCCAGACCGACCTGGCACCCCGGAAGGCCCTCAAAACGGCGCCGAACTGTGCGGCCAGCGCCATTCAGCCGACCCTTTCGCGGGGTACTCCGACATCGGGGGCTCGGGCGTCGCCAATCTCTGAGGAGCAGGCTCCCGAGGCCGGCTCTTCAGCCGAGGCGGCGATCGTGGTTGAGGAGGCGGCTGACGCCCACGCGGCTCTGAGTTCGCCTGTCGTGTCGGTCATGCCGGCGCCTGCCACCGCCGAGGTTGCCGCCGTCCCTGTCGAAGGGTGTCCAGTTGCCGCCAGCGCCGGGGTGGCTGATGCGTCGGCGCCCGAGACCTCAGAAGAGGTGGGCGCGGTCGCGCAATCCGTCCAGCCGGGTGACAGCCTCATCGCTGTGCGGCGGAGCCCCGAGGCCCGGCGCCCGTTGCTCCGATTCCGGACCCGCGAGGCCTCGGACCCCGTCTTCGTTCTTGATGATGAGCAGGAGGACCAGTCCTGGGGTGAGCTCCGCGAGTGCACAGAGGCAACGGTGGGGTCGCTCCGGGCGTCGCTGGAGGTTTTCTGCAGAGACGTCCCCAAAATCCTCCAGGTAGCGGTTTCGGGCATACCTCTTTCCCTTCTGTGAGATACTCGCTGTGACGCCCTGTTTCCTTTCCCCAGGATCTGACGGACCGGAGCGCCGCCAAGTCGTCGTTCATCCGCCGTGAGGTTGATGTCTGGGGCTCGCTGCGATCCCTGAGGTCTTCGCTTGCCGGGGCTACCACGCGCCTTTCTCAGCAGGATGCCAAGGTGGCAGACCTCCAGCTGCTCTGCGCCGACCTGAGAGCCGAGGCGGCAGCAGCGCGTGCGGAGGCGCAACAGCAGCGATCGGAGCTCGTCCAGGTCGTCGAGGAACGGAACCGACTTCAGGGCCGGGCTGCCGAGGCCGAAAGCCGAGCCGAGACCCTCGCGGCTGACCTAGCCGCGACCCAGGTCACGGCCTCGGAGCACCGTACCCGAGCCGGAAGTACGTCTTGGTCCTCCCTAGTTCTTTTTCTTGTCCGTTTCCCTTGCTTGTGCTTGAGGTATTTCTCCTGGCTACTTGCAGAGCTTGAGTCCGCCCTCGACGAGTCCGCCAAGGCGCTTGCTGAGGCGCTTGCCGGAGCCGCCGAGCAGAGGGAGGCGGACCTCGCGGCCATGTCCGAGGCCGTCTCGGACTTTTATCGTGTCCTCGGCTCCGGCGACGTCCCTTCAGGAAGCTCCCCTCAGAGCCGCCTTCGAGCCTTAGGTGGCCACGCCCGCGGCAGAGTCCGCGAAGCGCTACACCACGGCGTCAGGCGGGCCTTCGCCGTGCTCGCTTCTCACTACGTTGTGGACCTGGAGCGGGTTAGTGAGGGGTACTGTCTTCCTGACGAGGACGATGCTGCTCTGGCGGAGGTGCAGCGGCTTGACGCGGTCGCCGCGGGTCCGAGCGCGGTGCTGGCGACCACCTTTGAGGCGGAGGTCCTTCCTCCTGCGACGTCACCGGAGGCCGAGATGGACCCCACCGATGGCGGGGGTGGAGCTGAAGGCGCGGCTCCTTCCCAAGGCGGTGCCTGATTCTCGTTTGAACAGTTTCTTGTTGAACGTGCGTATCACCACGGCTGCTGAGGCCTGAACACTTTTGTCTTTCTTGCATGGAGTCGTACTCTCCTTTCTTTCCATCTGCATGTTCGTCCTGGCTCGTCAATAATAGGGTGGCTTCTCGAGTTGGGCCATTTTTCGTGGCAGGTGATGAGTGAGGTATCCCTAACCCGGAGGTACGGGGGTTCCTCGGCTCAATCGGCCTTGCCATTTTCATGTACCCGCGTTCGCTCCTCGAGACCCGGCTTCTGACATAGCCGGGAGAACGTAGCTGGGAGAACGCAAGAGGCCCCTTTTTTGATTTAAAAAGATCTTGACGCATAGGGGTTCCCCCTTTTTAGCCCCCGAGGGAGGGTCGGGCTCCGCCAAGGCGAGGCCGACCCTTCCTTGATGATCGAGGCGCAGAGGCTGCCTGACGGATCGGGCCCCGGCCCGAATATCCAGCGAGTGTTTGGCGACATCCCTCGGTATGCCGGGCATGTCCGAGGGACTCCGCGCAAAGACGTCGGCGTTTGCGCGGAGAAAGTCGACGAGCACTGCTTCCTATTTGGGGTCGAGCCCGGAACCAATCCGGACCTGCTTGGTGGTGTCGCCACTGGGGTCGAGAGGGACGGCCTTGACCGTCTCCGCTGGCTCGAAGTTGCCGGCATGGCGCTTCACGTCTGGCACCTCCTTGGAGAGGTTCTCCAGGTCGGCGATGAGGGCCTCGGCGTACTCCACGCACTCCACGTCGCATTCGAACGCGTGTTTGTACGTGGGGCCGACGGTGATGACCCCGTTGGGGCCCGGCATCTTGAGCTTCAAGTAGGTGTAGTTGGGGACGGCCATGAACTTCGCGTAGCATGGCCTCCCTAGCACGGCGTGGTAGGTTCCTCGGAACCCAACCACCTCGAACGTCAGGGTCTCCCTTCGGAAGTTGGAGGGTGTCCCGAAGCAGACGGGGAGGTCGAGTCGCCCGAGGGGCTGGACACGCTTCCCAGGGATGATCCCGTGGAAGGGCGCAGCACCTGCTCGGACGTAGGACAGATCGACACGCAGGAGCTTGAGGGTCTCGGCATAGATGATGTTGAGGCAGCTGCCCCCATCCATCAGGACCTTGGTGAGCCTGACATCGCCGACAACGGGGTCGACGACGAGCGGGTATTTCCCCGGGCTCGGCACATGATCGGGGTGGTCGGCCTGGTCGAAAGTGATGGGCTTGTCGGACCAGTCTAGGTAGACTGGCGCCGCCACCTTCACCGAGCAGACCTCCCGGCGCTCTTGCTTGCAGTGCCGAGCCGAGGTATTCGCCGCATGCCCTCCATAGATCATGAAGCAGTCGCGGACCTCGGGGAACTCTCCTGCTAGGTGATCTTCGTTCTTGTCGTCGTCGCGGGCCCTGCCACCCTCGGCGGGTGGCCCGGCCCTGTGGAAGTGACGCCGAAGCATAACGCACTCCTCGAGGGTGTGCTTGACGGGCCCCTGATGGTAGGGGCACGGCTCCTTGAGCATCTTGTCGAAGAGGTTTGCACCTCCGGGGGGCTTCCGAGGGTTCTTATACTCGGCGGCGGCGACAAGGTCCGCGTCAGCGGCGTCGCGTTTCGATTGCGACTCCTTCTTGCCTTTCTTCTTGGCGCCGCGCGGAGCAGACGCCTCGGGAGCTTCTTCTGATGGGCGGCCCTGGGGCTGCTTGTCCTTTCGGAAGATAGCCTCGACCGCCTCCTGGCCAGAGGCGAACTTGGTGGCGATGTCCATCAGCTCGCTCACCCTGGTGGAGGTTTTGCGACCCAGCTTGCTCACCAGGTCGCGGCAAGTGGTGCCGGCGAGGAACGCGCCGATGACATCCGAGTCGGTGATGTTGGGCAGCTCGGTGCGCTGCTTCGAGAATCGCCGGATGTAGTCCCGAAGCGGCTCCCCCGGCTGTTGCCGGCAGCTTCGAAGGTCCCAAGAATTCCCGGGGCGCACGTATGTGCCCTGGAAATTGCCAGCGAAGGCTTGGACCAAGTCGTCCCAGTTGGAGATCTGCCCCGGAGGCAGGTGCTCCAACCAGGCGCGAGCAGTGTCGGAGAGGAACAGGGGGAGGTTACGGATGATGAGGTTGTCATCGTCCGTTCCACCCAGTTGGCAGGCAAGGCGGTAGTCCGCGAGCCACAGTTCCGGTCTCGTTTCCCCCGAGTACTTCGTGATAGTAGTCGGGGGTCGGAACCGGGTCGGGAATGGCGCCCGTCGGATGGCCCGACCGAAGGCCTGCGGACCGGGTGGTTCGGGCGAGGGACTCCGATCCTCCCCGCTGTCGTAGCGCCCCCTACGCCTGGGGTGGTAGCCTCGGCGCACCCTTTCGTCGAGGTGAGCCCGACGGTCGCGTCGATGGTGCTCGTTGCCGAGGTGGCCCGGGGCCGCAGGCGCGGTGTTGCGCGTGCGCCCGGTGTAGACCGAGGCTTCCCGCATGAATCGGGAAGTCGCGGCATGAGGTTCCGAGGGATAACCTTGCCTTCGGGAGGCAGTGCTCTCGGCCCGCCGGGCCGCAGCGCCTTCCAGGAGATTCTTGAGTTCTCCCTGGATTCGCCGACCCTCGGTGGTTGACGGCTCCGGCATCGCGCGGATGAGCATTGCTGCGGTTGCCAGGTTCTGACCAACCCCGCTGGATGCGGGCGGCGGCCTGATCCTGACATCGTTGGCGACGCGGTGCTGGAGACCTTGGGGCAAGTGACGTATTTCTCCGGCCAGGGGTTGGCCCGCCCACGCCTGTCCGACGTCCCGACGGATCGGCTCAAGCGCTCCTGTTCCCTCGTTGAGCCTGGCCTGCGCCTCGCGGACTTGCTCGAGTTGTGGGTCGTAACCCCCCGCCGGAGCGGGGACCACAGCTAGCTCCCGTGGGATGTCGGCGCGAGGCACCGGCCTAGGGAGATCACCGTCCTCCGGCATGCCAAGATGGTTGCCTTCGGAGGGATCCCCTAGCTCGATGTGGAAACATTCGCAGCTTGGGCCGCAGCTCTCGTCGCCAAGGCTGCGGCTTCCATCGGAACAGTCGGATAGGCAATAGTCACATGCGGTCATGAAGTCCCGCACGGCACTGGGGTTGCCAAGTCCGGAGAAATCCCAAGCGATGCTGGGATCGTCATCTTCCTCGGACCCAGAGGGCCCGTAGGTCGAGACGTCCGTCAGTCGGTCCCAAGGCGACCGCATACGGAACCTCAGTGGGGTTGCACTCGCCTCAATGAGAGCGCCCGCCAAAACGAGGTCGTTTGGCGGGTTGAGGCCGAGTCGAAATGACGCAAGATGGGAGTTAGTCGGTACCTTTTTGTCGACGAGGAGCGACGTAGTCACATCGGGGACTGGTTGCACTGTCAACTCTGGTTCGAGGGCGACGTCCTGTAGGCTTTCCGCGAGCGCGCCAGCGTCGTCTTCTTGCTCGGGGTCAGCGTGCCGCGGGGGGACGGCGCTTGCCTCCGTCTTGAACGCGAGGTCGACGTCCGGCGTGCCTTCCGTCGGGGCGTCGGGGGCGTCGATTCGCTCGACGGCCGACGAAGCGCGGCCTCCCACCTGGCCTTGACGGCCCCGCCTCCTCCTCCGTTGGCGGGGGAGAGAACGGAGCGAGCCCGAATGTTGCCCTTCCACCACGCGGGGAAGACGTCGTCGATTCCGCCGCCGGCGAGCGGGTTGTCGGCCGCCATTGTCGTAGTCGCGCGGCGGTGGAAGAAGTATCATGTCGTAGCTGCCGTCGAAAGACATGAACTCAAGAGTCCCGAAACGAAGCACCGTCCCGGGCCGGAGAGGTTGCTGGAGACTGCCCATCTGGAGCTTGACGGGGAGCTGTTCGTCAGCACGCAGCAGGCCCCTACCTGGCGCGCCAACTGTCGGCGTTTCGAGACAGGGGGGTCCCTAAGCCGACGAGTGAGTGTGCTGCGTGCCCCAGCCCAGATGGGTCGAGCGCGTGGGCGAGCGCGAAGGGGGGAGAGGCGAGGTGGCCGGAGTCGAGCGTGAGAGAGGTGGAAGTCCCGCGGCCTTCGCGTTCGTCCCGCGCCCAGGTCAGGTGCGCTTGCAGTAGGGGGGTTACAAGCGTCCACGCGGGTGAGGGAAGCGAGCGGCCCCAAGAGAGCGCCTGTCCCGTCCTCGGTCCCGCGCGACCAACCTTCTCTAAGAAGGCCCTGGTCCTCCCTTTTATAGTCGTAAGGAGAGGATCCAGGTGTACAATGGGGGGTGTAGCAGAGTGCTACGTGTCTAGCGGAGGGAGAGCTAGCGCCCTAGGTACATGCCAATGTGGCAGCCGGAGAGATCTGGGCACCCTGCTGGCGTGATGTCGTGGCTGTCGGAGGTGCGGCGGAGCCTGGCGGAGGGACAGCTGTTGGAGCGGTCGAGTCCCTGCTGACGTCGTCCTGCTTCCGTAAGAGAGCTGGGGCCGCCGTCGTCATAGAGCTTGTAGAGCGCCATCATTGCCCCTCCGGCGGAGCTGGCCGGATGAGACGCCGGTCTTGTTCTCCGTGACCCGAGTCGATTCGGGGTAGGATGATGATGGCGCTTCCTGTTGACGTGGCGGTCTGTGCTCTAGGCAGGGCGACGTGGGGGTTCCTCCGAAGCCGAGGTTGAGTCTGCCTTCCGTTGCCGTGGCCGAGCCCGAGCCATGGGGTCGGGCGAGGCGGAAGTCATTCGGCCGAGGCCAGGGCGGAGTCCGAGCCCTGGGGTCGGGCGAGGCGGAGTTTCGTCGTCTTCCAGGTCTTAGCCCGAGTCCGAGCCCTGGGGTCGGGCGGAGCGGAGTTCGCCGTCTTCCGGGTCTTAGCCCGAGTCCGAGCCCTGGGGTCGGGCGGAGCGGAGTTCGCCGTCTTCCGGGTCTTAGCCCGAGTCCGAGCCCTGGGGTCGGGCGGAGCGGAGTTCGCCGTCTTCCGGGTCTTAGCCCGAGTCCGAGCCCTGGGGTCGGGCGGAGCGGAGTTCGCCGTCTTCCGGGTCTTAGCCTGAGTCCGAGCCCTGGGGTCGGGTGGGGCGGAGTTCGCCGTGGCGCCTTTGGCAAGGCCTGACTGCCTGTCAGACTCACTCTGTCGAGTGGCACTGCAGTCGGAGTGGCGCAGGCGGCGCTGTCCTTCTGTCAGACTGGCCAGTGGAGCGGTGGAGTGACGGCGGTCACTTCGGCTCTGCCGGGGGCGCGTGTCAGGATAAAGGTGTCAGGCCACCTTTGCGTTAAATGCCCCTGCCATTTGGTCAGTCGGTGCGGCGATTTAGTCAAGGTTGCTTCTGAGCGAAGCCAAGGCCTCGGGCGAGCCGGTGATGTGTCCGCCATAAAAAGGGGGCCTCGGGCGAGACGGAAGTCTCTCGAGGTCGGCTGCCCTTGGCCGAGGCTAGGCTCGGGTGAAGCGTGATCGAGTCACTCGTGTGGACCGATCCCTGACTTAATCGTACCCATCAGGCCTTTGCAGCTTTATGCTGATGGGGGTTACCAGCTGAGAATTAGGCGTCTTGAGGGTACCCCTAATTATGGTCCCCGACAACTACCTTACTCGAAAGGGGCAAGGGCAGTAGGGGAGTTGCGTATAGGGAGGTTCTTGGGTCGATCATGCTGCGATGGCTTTTCGGATGAGGGATTCCTATATTGCCCTTCCTAGAAACTATAGCATGTTTTTTTAAGCTAGTGGAACTTTGTAAAGGCCTCATAGTGAATCCCTAGCCATTCACCTCGGAAGTGTCTAAGGGTCTAGCTAACCCTGGCAAGATGGGATACACGACTTGTGGGTAAATGGCGCAACCTCTACATAGTGTAAAATCAGTATATTAGTCGTGCTCGCGGTCATGAGCAGCTCAGGACTCTTGCATGATTAATTGATGGAACTAAACTTAATTTGTCATTTGTATTGCATCGTGGGTGTTGTTATTAATTTGATTATTTACTTATTTGGGTTGGTATCTACTTATACTTAGTAATTGTTAATAAAATTTTGACCAACTTTAAAAACAATGCTCAGCTTTAACCATCTTTTTTGTAAGCCTTACACTTCACATGATCTCCCACCTTTGGTGAGTTCATGCACATTATTCCCCACAACTTCTTGAGCATTGAACGTATGTGAGCTCACCCTTGTTGTACTCACATCCCCCAGGTCAAGAACAGGTACCACTAGATGAGGCGCATGAAGGATGCTGTGATGAGTTCGTGAGTGGTCTAGGCCGTCATTTCCAGTCAACTATGGTTGATGTATCGTTGTCTGCATATGATGTAATTATTTAGCTATTTTGTATAGAACTCCTATTATATAGTAAAGATGTGACATTCATTTCTGTACCATGAGTCATCATATGTGTGAGACTTGATCCTAGCACACTTGGTGATTATTTCGTGCCCGGGTTTTGCACCCCTAGAACCCCGGTGTGACAGAAGTGGTATCAGAGGAATGTTGACTGACTTGTGTGTATGGTCCTCAAAGGAAACAATGAAAAATCATGTTCCTAGATGAGCTCAGAATTATCAAAGATGCATGTCCTGGACCTTGGATGGTGGCTGGTGACTTCAATCTTATTTATAGGGCCTCTGATAAAAATAACTCCAACATTAATAGGGCCATGCTGGGTTGTTTTAGAAGATTGATTGATGATCTCGCTCTCAAAGAGATTCCATTACATGGACGCAAATTCACATGGTCCAATCAACAATATGAGCCGGTCCTAGTCAAGCTTGATCATGTATTCTGCTCGGTGGACTGGGAAATTCTTTTCCCCAATGTTCTTCTTCAGAGCGCTGCGACCCAAGATTCTATTGTTCGTTGCTGTTGGGGCTGAAGGATAACAGATCCAATAGAAGGCACTTCCATTTTGAATCTTTTTGGACTATACTAGAAGGTTAGAAAACAGTTCAAACTACATGGGAATCTGTCCATGTTGTCGCATGTCCCTTTCAAACACTTGAAAAGAAGCTGAAGGAGACTACAAAATGGTTGCAGGCATGGAGTGAAAAGGAGGTGGGTCATGTGAGAACTCAAAATTAGCTCTGGCCAAGGAACTTTTGCACAAATTGGAGATTGCTCAGGATGAAAGATCTCTAAGCCCAGCTGAATTATGGTTAATGAACCGGTTGAAGAAACACTCTCTGTTGTTGTCTTCCTTCAAGCAGACCATAGCATGGTTGAGATCTAGAATACCATGGCTCAAAGATGTCGATGCTAACACAAAGTTTTTCCATCAGCACACTCTCCATCGAAAGAGAAAGAATTTTGTTGCAAGATTGGTAGACGGAGACCATATTCTAACCAGCCACGAGGAAAAGACTGCTATTGTGGACATGTTTTATTCTAACCTCATTAGAAGCAGTATGGACAGGGATAGAGTCATTGATCTGGAAGCGCTGGCCCGCACAGACACAACCAATATGTCTTGGAAGCTCCTGTTTCTGGTCAAGAGGTGTGGGAAATAATCAAGGAATTACCACCAGAAAAGGCCCCTGGGCCGGATGGTTTCACAGGTCTTTTCTATAAAGCTTGATGGCCTGTTATTAAGACTAATGTTATGGCTGCGATTTCAGCGATATGGGGCAGAAAATTTAGTAACTTTGGCCATCTTAACACAACCTACATTGCCATGATCCAAAAAAAGGATGGGATAGAGGAAGTAAAGGATTTTCGACCAATTAGTCTTGTTCATAGCTTTGCTAAAATGATTACCAAAGTCCAGGCCAATAGGTTGGTTCACCAAATTAGAGCGCCTTTATTCAAGGAAGATTCATACAGGATAATTTTATGTTGTTGCAACAAACTTCAAGGCTTCTACACAAACAAAATAAAGGTCGAATCCTTCTCAAATTAGACTTCACCAAAGCCTTTGATTCAGTCTCCTGGCCTTTCCTAATTGAGGTTGTCGGAGGGTAAATCTCTCCGGCCGGGTGGCGGATTGCACCCACCCTAATTCCTAAAATGAGGAGGGGCCTAAGCGTCTTGCTTGTTACGAGGTTGGTGGATGAACACACGGGAGCACACGAGGGTTTAGAGTGGTTTGGGCCGCCGGGGCGTAACACCCTACTCCACTGTGTAATGTATTCTGAATCTCAGTCTGATAACGTCGCATGCCTCCCCTTTTATAGCTGAAGGGGGCATGCACAAAGGCACTAAGCCCCGACATGTGGGCCCAGGGACATAGAGAATATAACACTTGGGACTATAAATATTTGCTGCCGGGGCAATCCCCTTGTGTCCTGTCGCCCGAGATCTGTGTATCTCCGGCGTGTAGGGGAAGCTTCTTGTAGAAGGGATAACAGTGCGCTGCTTGGCACGGGCGCACTGTTCGCCGGCAGACCCAGCAGGCGCACCGCCTGCTGGATGACCTTGACGCCGCCTACCAGCGGATGGGACGGGTCGCATTAAATGCTGAGAGGGCACGTCGCCCGGCAGCGCAGTGGCAGGCGACGCGTCCTCTCCTCAATAAATGCAAGGGCTGCACGACTTTACGTCAGGCTCGGCCCGATGGCTTATGTCATGGGCCACAAGCAGCAGGTCTCCGCCTGAGCGAGAAGTGAAGGGCAAGGTCCGGACACGTGTCAGCACCGAACCCCTACTCACGCTAGGGTCCTCCATGTTTCGGGACCTTGCTGAGGTTCGGACCTTACTCGGAGGCTCCGGACTTATACGTATAGGGGTCCGGTGTCCTTCTGTGGAGATCCGGACCCCACGATACATACTGGGATGTGTTGTCTTTCCTTGCCATGTGGTGCCCTTTGGCCTGCCCATGCGGTGGGGCCAGGCGCCGTCCTCCACGTGGCCTGGAGACATCGCATGGGTGCGGCGTCTTCATGCTGTAGAAGAGGGTACCCCTGATTTAGGGTACCGACAGTGGCCCCCGGGCCCGCCTTAGGAGGGGATACGATCCTATTGGTGGGGCCAGAGTCTTATTGGTGGTTGGCCTGCTGCTCCTGCGCGCCTGTTGATGTAGTGGCTGCCGGCCCGCCTATGGTCACGCCGACGGTCATGCCCGTTTTTACGGTTGACTGGTCTGTGACTCCCGCACTTAACGCGCACTGCTGGGCCATGCGCGGGGTGCCTCGAGTCATCGCACTGGTTCTGAAAACTTATCTTTTCAGTTTTTCGTGACGGCCCTGAGGAGTCGTGGCATTGGCGCGAGTGGCGGTGCGACTTTTCTGCACCCAGTGACCGGCGCACCGGTTGCATGACATGTGGGCCTGGTCCCCCATGTTGGACCACCGGTTGCAGCGAAGCTGAGGGGGCGTACAACCGCGGGGTAGTTGTACGCTTCTTGCGTGGCGGTTCGCCTCTTTGACCGCTGGTTACGACGAAGATGAAGGGGCGCTTAACCGTGGGGCGGTTACATGCCCTTGTGCAGCGGTTCGCCTTCCTGACCGCTGGTTGCTCCGAGAATGGAGGGGCGCATAACTGTGGGGTAGTTGCACGCCCCTTCTTTGGGTCAGTCTGCATGACGTGTGGGGCTGGGCCCCCGTGTCATAAGTTGGGAACCTTGGTGCACGTCGGGGGAGACTCCGCCCGTGACGCTCCTGGGATGCGAGTGGGGAGATCTGCCTTTAAAAAGGGGTCGATCTCCCAGGTAGTAGCCATGCCTCGCTCCCCTTGCATCCATCGCCCCTTCCACCTTTCGGGCCTCCAGATGGGGTGCGCCGGTGTTCTTTGGGGGGATCCGCGTTAGGACCGTCGCCTTCGGCGATCTCATCGCTGAAGAGCTCGCGCTCGTGGCGGTGCCACCGATCTTGTCTTCTTCTTGTTGTTGTTGGCGGAGCGCAACCCCGTGGGGGTTCGCATTCTTCCGCCATCGCTCGGCTTCAAGGATTTTCATCACGCAGCCCGGTCGCAACCTTCGGTCGGTGGTCATCCACAAGGATGACTACCAGCCTTGTGGTGGAGAGAAGCGAGCTGGGCTGCGGCCTCCCCCCTGCCCTCAGCTTCAAGGATGTTCATCATCCGTGCTGGGGAGGAGGGCGAGCCGAGTCGGGGCTCCACCTTCCGCGTGGGCTGGCAGCCCGCTTCTTCCTCCAGCATTCGAGGGAGAAGGTGTTCGCCAGCCCTGCGAAGGAGGCGAACTTCGGCTACTCGGGGTCGGCCGTCAGCTGCCGCGTGCCTGGCTCCTCGGCCTGGGTGGCATTGGTGCCACTTCCAGCACTGACTCCTTCTGCTTGGATGGGGCGTGGCTGTCCGCCCACCGCACGGGCGACGGTTGAGTCGTGCGTAGGTCAGGCACATCCACGGCTTCTCCCGTGCCGCTGGCTGCACTGGGGGGACGTACAAGACGTCGTACGCCACGGGGGCGATGACTGCGTTCTTGGAAGGTCTTGTCCTCACTCCCGCAGTGAGGACGGGAGCGAGGACCTCTCTGCGTGCGCTGGGGCGGCCGCCATTCGCCGGTACAGCACCGGTGCGCAGGTGGCCGCTGTCGTCGGTGCTGAGGTGGTCGCCGCCACTGGTGAGGCTCCCCACTGCAGAGATGGTTGCCTCCGCTGCGAGACCGTCAGTGCCACCTGCCACCGGGCCCCTGACTCTTTGGCTTTACTGGCCTCGCTGTCACCCCCCGTAGGAGGATGGGGGCGAGGACCTATTCGCAGTAGCGCTCACCTTGAGGTGATCACTGCTGCTGGCGAGCCGCTCGGAGCGGAGGTCGTTGTCGTTGCTGGTGCAGAGGTGGTCGCTGTCGCCGGCGATCCGTCGATGCAGAGGTGGTCGCCGCCGCTGGTGGGGCTGTCCGGAGCCAGCTTCTAGCGCGACTCCTGCTGGTGCAGCGTAGTCCATTCCTGCAGAAATGGAGCTAGGGCCCCACTTGTAAGGGGAACATATGCTTGCTTGAAAGCAGAATTGTCGGCGTTTCAAAACCCGGGGGTCCCTGGACCGACGAGTAAACTGTCGCCGCGTGCCCCAGCCCAGATGGGTCGGTGCGAGACGGAGTGCGAAGGGGGGAAAGGCAGCTGGAGGGAGACGGGCGTGAGAGGTGGAAATCCCGCGGCCTTCGTGTTTGTCCCGCGCCCAGGTCGGGTGCGCTTGCAGTAGGGAGTTACAAGCGTCCACGCGGGAGGGAGCGAGCGGCCTCACGCGAGCGCCTGTCCCGTCCTTTCCCCGCGCGGCCAACCCTCTGTAAGAGGGCACTGGTCCTTCCTTTTATAGGCGCAAGGAGAGGATCCAGGTGTACAATGGGGGGTGTAGCAGTGTGCTAACGTGTCTAGCGGAGGAGAGCTAGCGCCCTAAGTACATGCCATCGTGGCAGCCGGAGAGGTTTTGGCACCCGGTTCGTGTGGTGTCGTGGCCGTCGGAGGAGCGCTGGAGCCTGGCGGAAGGACAGCTGTCGGGGCTGTCGAGTCCTTGCTGACGTCCTCTTGCTTCCGTAAGGGGGCTGAGAACTGCCATCGTCATAGAGCGTGCGGGGCACCATCATTACTTGTCTGGCGGAGCGAGCCAGATGGGACGCCGGTCTTGTTCCCCGTAGCCTGAGTCAGCTTGGGGTAGGGTAATGATGGCGCCTCCTGTTGACGTGGTCGGTCCGTGCCCTGGGTTGGGCGACGTGGAGGCTCCTCCGAGGTCGCGGTCGAGTCTGTCTTCCGAGGCCGAGGTTGAGTCCGAGCCCCCGGGTCGGGCGAGGCGGAGACCGTCGGCTGAGGCTAGGGCTGAGTCCGAGCCCTGGGGTCGGGCGAAGCGGAGTTCGTCGTCTTTCGGGGCTGAGCCCAAGTCCGAGCCCGGGGTCGGGTGGAGCGGAGTTCGTTGTCTTCCGGGGCTAAGCCCGAGTCCGAGCCCTGGGTCGGGTGGAGCGGAGTTCGTCGTCTTTCGGGGCTGAGCCCGAGTCCGAGCCCTGGGTCGGGCGGAGCGGAGTTCGTCGTCTTCCGGGGTTGAGCCCGAGTCCGAGCCCTGGGTCGGGCGGAGCAGAGTTCGTCGTCTTCCGGGGCTGAGCCCGAGTCTGAGCCCTGGGTCGGGCGGAGCGGAGTTTCCTATGGCCCCTGAGGCCGGGCCTGGCTGCTTGTTAGCCTCACTCTGTCGAGTGGCACAACAGTCGGAGCGGCGCAGGCGGCGCTGTCCTCTTGTCAGACCGGTCAGTGGAGCGGCGAAGTGACTGTGGTCACTTCGGCTCTGTCGACTGGAGGGCGCGCGTCAGGATAAAGGTGTCAGGCCACCTTCGCATTAAATGCCCCTGCGATTTGGTCGGTTGGCGTGGCGATTTGGCCAAGGTTGCTTCTTGGTGAAGACTGGGCCTTGGGCGAGCCGAAGGTGTGTCCGTTGCTGGAGGGGGGCCTCGGGCGAGACGTAGATCCTCCAGGGTCAGCTGCCCTTGCCCGAGGTTGGGCTCGAGCGAGGCGTGATCGCGTCCCTCGAATGGACCGATCCTTGACTTAGTCGCACCCATCAGGCCTTTGTAGCTTTGTGCTGATGGGGGTTACCAGCTGAGAATTAGGAGTCTTGAGGGTACCCCTAATTATGGTCCCCGACAGTAGCCCCCGAGCCTCGAAGGGAGTGTTAACACTCGCTTGGAGGCTTTTGTCGCACTTTTTTGCAAGGGGACCAGCCTTTCTCGGTTGCGTTTTGTTCCGGTGGGTGCGCGCGAGCGCACCCGCCGGGTGTAGCCCCCGAGGCCTCGGAGGAGTGGTTTGACTCCTTCGAGGTCTTAATGCCTCGCGCAATGCTTCGGCTGGTCTGGTCGTTCCCTCATGCGAGCTGGCCGTAGCCCGGGTGCACGGTCGGGTCCCAAGTTCTCGGGCTGGTATGTTGACGCTGTCAACGGTTCTCTCACTGCCCCTGGATGGGATGTAAGCTTGGCTGACAACGTGACCGCTGCTCGTGCCCGCCTGCCACCGCCATTACTGCCGGCCCATTTTTGGCCGTATTGACCGTCGCGCCTGGCTGGCACTGCTGGGTCGTACGCAGGGTTGCCTCGAGTCGCGGTACTGATTCTGCAGTCGAGGAGGCATGGTAGTGGTGCGAGTGGCGGTGCAGTTACTCGCACGTAGCAACCGGCGCGCCGGTTGCATGACGCGTGGGCCTAGGCTTCCACGCTGGGTGCGTTGGGAGTCGGAGGGGCGCGCCCACTTGGCGCGTTTGCATGCCGCCTGCACGGTTGTCCGCCCTTTCACCCGCTGGTCTGGGTGAAAGTGGAGGGATGCTTGTAACCGCTGGGCGGTCGCATGCACCGTGCGCGGCGGTTTGGCTCCTTCTGCCCTGGGCCAGCTTGCATGACGTGTGGGACCCAGCCCCCGCGCCGTAGAGGGAGGAACTTGGAGCGTGTTGGAGAAGACTCAGCCCACGACGGTTGGGGACGCAAGTAGGGAGAGTCGCCTTTAAAAGGAGGGTGACCCCCTTGAAAGGCGACCATGTCTTCGTGCTCCCTTATGCATCGTGTCTTTCCACCTTCCGAGCCCCCAGATGGGGAACACCCGCAATCCTTCCGCCTTGTCATTGGAGGAACGCAACTTCGTGGAAGTTGGTACCTTTCGGCCATCGTTCGGCTTCAAGGATTTTCATCAGTCAGCCCGGCTGCATCCCCTCGCCGGTGGTCACCCAAGACGGTGACCACCAGCCCCTGGGTGGGGAGAAGCAAGCCGGGCTGCGATCTTGGTCCCGCCCTCAGCTTCAAGGATGTTCATCATCCTCGCTGGGGCGGAGGCCGGGCTGAGCCGGAGCTCTACCTCCCGCGCGGGTTCGTGGGTCAGCCTCTCCTTCAGCATCCGAGGGAGAGGGCGCTCACTGGCCCTGTGAGAGGGGCGGACTTCGACAACGCGGGGCTGGTCGACGGCGGGCGTCGTCAGCTTCAGCGCGTTGGGCTCGCCGGCTTGGCTCCCGGCGCCCCCTCCTGCCGCATGGGCGGTTGTCGCGCCGCGCGCACGGGAGGACCACCCAAGATGTCGCGCGCTGCTAGGGCGGCGTTCGTGTTCTAGGGCTGTCCTGCCTTTGCACTAGTACGGCGCCCCCGCTCGGAGGTCGGTGCTCGACTCGTCCGGGAGGATCCGAGTGGGGATCTGCCGGAGGGCGGACGGCTCCTGTCGTCGGTGCCGAGGTGGGGGTGGCTCGAGAAGTCCCCATCGCCGACGGGATCACCGCCACCACCCGCACTTCGGGCCTCCGGCTCTTTGTACTTGTCCTCGCCCCTCGAGCGTCGGTGTGGGCGAGGGCAAGGTTGCAGCGGCGTCCACCCTGAGGCCATCGCCGCTGCAGTTCGGCCACCCGGAATGGGGGTCGTCGTCGCTGCTGCTGGAGCGGGCGACGGCGAGCCATCCGTCGGCCTTCTGTTGCTCCGCAGGCCCCCCGATCGTGTGGGGTTGTTCGTACCTGCGGAGGTGGAACCGGGGTTCCGTTTGTAATGGCACCTTGAATGTCGGTCTTTTGTTCATTGTGGCTGTCGGGGCCTGAACATGTATGTATTTTTGGCGTGGAGCCGTGTTTTTTCCTCATTTTCGAGCACTAAGACTCGCCTGTTGGTTATCTGAACCGCTTCACTAAGCGTGAGTTGCCCCGTGCAAAGGTGACGAGTGAGGTATCCGTATCCTGGAGGCGTAGGAGTCCCTCGGCTCGGTCGGCCTTGCTGTCCGAGGCTTCTCTTGCTTAGTTAAAGGAACCCCTCGACCGCTCTCCGATGAGCCGAAGCCAGGGGTAGCGGTGTCAGCACGGACAGAGGCAGAGTTGGCTCGAAAAGAAGACTTGGCCGGCTAGAGCCTGGCCGGGTTGTCCACTGGCGGGACCGTCGCCGGAATTGAGTTGCCGAGGCCTCGGATCGGGCTGATGTCTTCGGGGGACAGCTGGCCGAGGCCTCGGGGTGTCCGGCCGAGCCGTCTGTTCGAGCCAGATTCCTGGAGAAGACCCTGGCGGCGATGGCCCGGGCGCGGTGATGTTGTCGTCCTTCAGAGTGGAGATCCTCGGACCGCGTCGCCGTCCGAGGCTAGGTCGGAACTCGCCGAAGGTGTAGTTGATGCCGAGGATGCTGCTGCTCCCTTCAACTGTCAAGACCCGAGCCTGCAGGACCGGACCATCTTGTAGCGTGTGTTTTCTGCGGCCGCCGAGGCCCAAACACACCATCGTCGTATTGTAAAGCTGCATTTCTTTTCCTCTTGTTTCGAGTATCTGGACTTTTTCGTTGGTAACAGAATTGTCTGTGCGTGCGAGAGTTGCTTTTCACGGAAGGCGATGAGTGAGGTATCCATATCCCGGAGGCGTAGGAATCCCTCGGCTCGGTCGGCCTTGCCGCTTACGCGCACTCTTGCCCGTCCATAGGGCTCTATCACCGACGCAGTCGAGAAGGCCCGAAGAATCGCTTCGGTAGAGGAGCTTTCGAGCGTGAAGACTTGTTCGGTCCGCGGAATCACTTATCCGAATGCGAGTTACTTATCGCAGAAGGTGATGAGTGAGGTATCCGTATCCTGGAGGCGTAGGAGTCCCTCGGCTCGGTCAGCCTTGGCTGCTTACGTGTACTCCGTCGTTTTCAGGATCCACTTTCGAAGTAGTCGAAAGCACGAAAGACATTCTGGCAGAAAGGATCTTTTTTCGAGGAAAATTTCGACGCAGAGGGGGTTCCCCCCTTTTAGCCCCCGAGGGAGGGTCGGGCTTTGCCGAGGCAAGGCTGACCCTTCCTTGATGACTAAACTTTGTGTGGGAACGAGGTATACGAACAACTTGAAAGCATCTTAAGGGTAGAAGCGACGTAGCTGTTGGATGTTCCAAGCGTTGCTGTAGACCTCGCCTTGACTGTTGGCCAGCTTGTACGTTCCGGGCTTCAGAACTTTGGCGATGATGAACGGCCCCTCCCAGGGAGGCGTGAGCTTGTGTCGCCCTCGGGCGTCTTGTCGTAGCCGAAGCACCAGGTCGCCCACCTGGAGGTCTCGGGACCGAACCCCTCGGGCGTGGTAGCGTCGCAGGGACTGCTGGTACCGCGCCGAGTGTAGTAAGGCCATGTCCCGAGCCTCTTCCAGCTGGTCCAGTGAGTCTTCTCGATTAGCTTGATTGCTTTGGTCGGCGTAGGACCTCGTCCTCGGGGAACCATATTCTAAGTCTGTGGGCAGAATGGCCTCGGCCCCATAGACTAGAAAGAACGGCGTGAAGCCCGTGGCTCGGCGTTGTCCTCAGACTCCAGACCACCGAGGGGAGTTCCTTCATCCATCGCTTGCCGAACTTGTTGAGGTCGTTGTAGATCCGAGGCTTGAGTCCTTGTAGAATCATGCCGTTGGCACGCTCTACTTGCCCATTCGTCATGGGGTGAGCCACGGCGGCCCAGTCCACCCGGATGTGGTGATCCTCGCAGAAGTCCAGGAACTTTCTGTCGGTGAACTGGGTGCCGTTGTCGGTGATGATGGAGTTCGGGACCCCAAAGCGATGGATGATGTTGGTGAAGAATGCCACTGCCTATTCGGACCTGATGCTGTTTAGGGGTCGGACCTCGATCCACTTGGAGAATTTGTCGATGGCGACCAACAAGTGCGTATAGCCCCCGGGTGCCTTTTGCAAGGGGCCGACGAGGTCCAGACCCCACACAGGAAAAGGCCAGGTGATGGGTATCGTCTGCAGGGCCTGAGCGGGCAGGTGGGTCTGCCTTGCGTAGAACTGACACCCTTCGCAGGTGCGGACAATTCTAGTGGCGTCGGCCACCGCCGTCGGCCAGTAGAAACCTTGTCGGAAGGCGTTTCCAACAAGGGCTTGAGGTGCGGCGTGATGACCGCAAGCCCCCCGAGTGTATCTCTCGTAGGAGCTCCTGGCCTTCGGCGATGGAAATGCATCGCTGGAGGATGCCTGAGGGGCTGCGGTGGTAGAGTTCCTTCCCGTCCCCCAGCAAGACGAACGACTTGGCACGTCGCGCCAACCGCCGAGCTTCGGCTCGGTCGAGGGGTAGCTCTCCTCGGTGGAGATATTGCAGGTACGGGGTCTGTCAGTTTCGATTAGGCGTGACCCCGCTTCGCTCCTCCTCGATGCGTAGTGCCTCGCCCTCGGGAGCCGAGGGTACCTCGGGCCGAACCGAGGGTGCCTCGGGCTGGGTCGAGGGTACCTCGGGCCGAGCCGAGGGTACCTCGGACTGAGCCGAGGGTGCCTCGGACTGAGCCGAGGGTGCCTCAGGCTCGGCCGAGGCCTTCTCGGGCTCGGGCGTGTCGTCGGTCTTGACGGAGGGTTGATGCAGGTCTCGGGAGAAGACGTCCGGGGGAACCGTTGTTCGCCCCGAGGCTATTTTAGCCAGCTCGTCCGCAGTCTCGTTGTAGCGTCGAGCGATGTGGTTGAGCTCGAGCCCGTAGAACTTGTCTTCCAGGCGCCGAACCTCATCGCAGTAGGCTTCCATCTTCGGGTCGCGGCAGTGGGAGTTCTTCATGACTTGGTCGATGACGAGTTGCGAGTCCCCGCGAGCGTCGAGGCGTCGGACCCCTAGCTCGATGGCGATGCGCAAACCGTTGACCAGAGCCTCATACTCAGCCACATTGTTGGACGCCGGGAAATGGAGGCGTAGCACGTAGCGTAGGTGCTTTCCGAGGGGCGAGATGAAGAGCAAGCCTGCGCCTGCTTCTGTCTTCATCAGCGACCCGTCGAAGAACATGGTCCAGAGTTCCGGTTGGATCGGAGCTGTTGGGTGCTGGGTGTCGACACATTCAGCCACGAAGTCTGCCAAGACCTGGGACTTGATGGCCTTCTGAGGGGCGAACGAGATCGTTTCACCCATGATTTCCACCGCCCACTTTGCAATTCTACCCGAGGCCTCTCGGCACTGGATGATCACCCCCAGGGGGAAGGATGACACCACAGTTACCGGATGAGACTCGAAGTAGTGTCGCAACTTCCGCCGCGTCAGGATCACCGCGTATAGCAGCTTCTGAATTTGTGGGTAGCGGATCTTGGTCTCGGACAGTACCTCGCTGATGAAGTAGACTGGCCTCTGGACGGGCAATGCATGCCCCTCTTCTCGTCTCTCAACCACAATCGCGGCGCTAACCACCTGAGTAGTCGTGGCAACGTAGATCAAGAGGGCTTCTTCGGCAGCGGGGGGCACCAAGATGGGCGCATTTGTGAGGAGCGCCTTCAGGTTCCCGAGGGCTTCCTCAGCCTCAGGGGTCCAAGTGAAGCACTCGGCCTTCCTTAAGAGGCGATACAGAGGCAGGCCTCTTTCGCCGAGGTGCGAGATGAAACGGCTCAGAGCCGCAAGGCATCCCATGACTCTCTGTACGCCTTTCAAGTCCTTGATGGGCCCCATGCTGGTGACGGTCGCAATCTTCTCCGGGTTGGCCTCGATGCCCCGCTCGGAGACGATGAACCCCAAGAGCATGCCTCGGGGAACCCCGAAGACACACTTTTCGGGATTGAGCTTCACGCCTTTCGCCTTGAGACATCGGAATGTCACTTCAAGGTCGGAAAGGAGGTCGGAGGCTTTCCTCGTCTTGACTACGATGTCATCGACGTAGGCCTCGACCGTTTGGCCAATGTGTTCGCCGAACACATGGTTCATGCACCGTTGGTACGTTGCACCCGCATTCCTCAAGCCGAACGGCATGGTGACATAGCAGTACATGCCGAAGGGTGTGATGAAAGAAGTCACGAGCTGGTCGGACTCTTTCATCCTGATTTGGTGATACCCTGAGTAGGCATCGAGGAAAGACAGGGTTTCGCACCGAGCAGTGGAGTCCACGATTTGGTCGATGCGAGGCAGAGGGTAGGGAACCTTCGGACATGCTTTGTTTAGACCAGTGTAGTCTACACACATCCGCCATTTCCCTCCTTTCTTTCTCACAAGCACAGGGTTGCAAGCCATTCGGGATGGAATACCTCTTTGATGAACCCTGCCTCCATTAGCTTGTGGATTTCCTCGCCTATGGCTCTGCGCTTTTCTTCGTCGAATCGGCGTAGAGGCTGCTTCACGGGTCGAGCTCCAGCTCGGATATCCAGCGAGTGCTCGGCGACATCCCTCGGAATGCCAGGCATGTCCGAGGGACTCCACGTGAAAACGTCGGCGTTCGCGCGGAGAAAGTCGACGAGCAATGCTTCCTATTTGGGATCGAGCTCGGAGCCGATCCGGATTTGCTTGGAGGCGTCGCTGCTGGGGTCGAAGGGGACAGATTTAACCGTCTCCGCTGGCTCGAAGTTGCCGACGTGGCGCTTCACGTCTGGCACCTCCTTAGAGAGGCTCTCCAGGTCGGCGATGAGGGCCTCGGATTTGGCGAGGGCCTCGGTGTACTCCACGCACTCCACGTCGCATTCGAACGCGTGTCGGTACGTGGGGCCGACGGTGATGACCCCGTTGGGGCCCGGCATCTTGAGCTTGAGGTAGGTGTAGTTTGGGATGGCCATGAACTTCGTGTAGCATGGCCTCCCCAGTACCGCGTGGTAGGTTCCTCAGAACCCGACCACCTCGAACGTGAGGGTCTCTCTTCGGAAGTTGGAGGGTGTCCCAAAGCAGACGGGAAGATCGAGTTGTCCGAGGGGCTGGACGCGTTTCCCGGGGATGATCCCGTGGAAAGGCGCAGCGCCTGCTCGGACCGAGGACAGATCAACACGCAGGAGCCCGATGGTCTCGGCGTAGATGATGTTGAGGCTGCTGCCTCCGTCCATGAGGACCTTGGTGAGCCTGACGTCGCCGATGACGGGGTCGACAACGAGCAGGTATTTCCCCGGGCTCGGCACGCGGTCGGGGTGGTCGGCTTGGTCGAAGGTGATGGGCTTGTCGGACCAGTCTAGGTAGACTGGAACCGCCACCTTTACCGAACAGACCTCCCGACGCTCTTGCTTGCGGTGCCGAGCCGAGGCGTTCGCCGCTTGCCCACCGTAGATCATGAAGCAGTCGCGGACCTCGGGGAACTCTCCAGCCTGGTGATCTTCCTTCTTGTCGTCGTCGCGAGCCTTGCCACCCTCCGCGGGTGGCCCGGCCCTGTGGAAGTGGCGCCGAAGCATGGCACACTCCTCAAGGGTGTGCTTAACGGGCCCCTAATGATAGGGGCACGGCTCCTTGAGCATCTTGTCGAAGAGGTTGGCACCTCCGGGGGGTTTCCGAGGGTTCTTGTACTCGGCGGCAGCGACAAGGTCCGCGTCGGCGGCGTCGCGTTTCGCTTGCGACTTCTTCTTGCCTTTCATCTTGGCGCCGCGCTGAGTTGACACCTTGGGGGCATCTTCCGGTGAGTGGCCCTGGGGCTGCTTGTCCTTCTGGAAGATAGCCTCAACCGCCTCCTGGCCAGAGGCGAACTTGGTGGCGATGTCCATCAGCTCGCTCACCCTGGTGGGGGTCTTGCGACCCAGCTTGCTCACCAGGTCGCGGCAGGTGGTGCCGGCGAGGAACGCGCCGATGACGTCTGAATCGGTGATGTTGGGCAGCTCGGTGCGCTGCTTCGAGAATCGCCGGATGTAGTCCCGGAGAGACTCTCCCGGCTGCTGTCGGCAGCTCCGGAGTTCCCAGGAGTTCCCAGGGCGCACGTACGTGCCCTGGAAATTGCCGGCGAAGGCTTGGACTAGGTCGTCCCAGTTGGAGATCTGCCCCGGAGGCAGGTGCTCCAACCAGGCGCGAGCGGTATTAGAGAGGAACAGGGGGAGGTTGCGGATGATGAGGTTGTCATCGTCCGTTCCACCCAGTTGGCAGGCCAGCCGGTAGTCCGTGAGCCACAGTTCCGGTCTCGTCTCCCCCGAATACTTTGTGATAGTAGTCGGGGTTCGGAACTGAGTCGGGAACAGCGCCCGTCGTATGGCGCGGCTGAAAGCCTGCGGACCGGGTGGTTCGGGCGAGGGACTCTGATCCTCCCCACTGTCATAGCGTCCCCCACGCCTGGGGTGGTAGCCTCGGCGCACCCTCTCGTCGAGGGTGGCCCGACGGTTGCGGTGATGGTGCTCGTTGCCGAGGCGACCCGGGGCCGCAGGCGCTGTGTTGCGCGTGCGCCCGGTGTGGACCGAGGCTTCCCGCATGAATCTGGAAGTCGCGGCGCGATGTTCCGAGGGGTACCCCTGCCTTCGGGAGGCGGAGCTTTCGGCCCGTCGGACCGCGGCGTCCTCCAGGAGATTCTTGAGCTCTCCCTGGATTCGCCGCCCCTCGGTGGTTGATGGCTCCGGCATCACGCGGAGGAGCATTGCCGCTGCAGCCAGGTTCTGGCCGACTCCACTGGAAGCGGGTGGTGGCCTCACCCTGACATCGTCGGTGATGCAATGCTGGAAGCCCTGGGGTAGATGACGTACTTCTTCGGCTGGAGGTTGGCCCGCCCATTCCCGCCCGATGTCCTGGCGGATCGGCTCAAGTGTTCCTGTTCCCTCGTCGAGCCTGGCCTACACCCCGCGGATTTGCTCGAGCTGTGGGTCATGACCCCCCGCCGGAACGGGGACCACAGCTAGCTCCCGTAGGATGTCAACGCAAGGCACAGGCCTAGGGAGGTCACCGTTCTCCGGCACACCAAGATGGTTGCCTTCGTTGGGACCCCCTAGATCGACGTGGAAACACTCACGACTTGGGCCGCAGTCCTCGTCGCCGAGGCTGCGGCTGCCGTCAGAACAATCGGAAAGGCAGTAGTCACACGCGGTCATAAAGTCCCGCATGGCACTGGGGGTACCAAGTCCGGAGAAATCCCAATAGAAGTCGGGCTCGTCATCTTCCTCGGACCCCGAGGGCCCGTAGGTCGAGACGTCCGCCAGCCGGTCCCAGGGTGATCGCATACGATACACCAGAGGGTTTGGACTCGCCTCTATGAGAGCGTCCGCCAAAGCGAAGTCGCTTGGCGGGTCGAGGCTGAATCCAAAAGGCGTGAGATGGGAATCGGTGGGTACCTCTTGGTCGACGGGCGGTGACGAAGTCACGTCAGGGACTGACTGCACCGTCGTCTCAGGTATGAGGGTGACGCCCAGCAAGCCTTTCGCGAGCGTGCTGGCGTCGTCCGTTTGCTTGGGATTGGCGTGTTGCGGGGAGACGGCGCTCGTCTTCGTCTCAGACGCGAGGTCGATGCCCGACGCGCCCCCTGTTGGGATGCCGGCGCCGTCGACTCGCTCGACAGCCGACGAGGGGCCGCCTCCTGCTTGGCCTTGGTTGCCCCGCCTCCTCCTCCGTCGGCGGGGGAGGGGACGAGGTGAGCTCGAATGTTGTTCTTCCACCACGCGGGGAAGACGTTGTCGATTCCGCCGCTGGCGGGCGGGCTGTCGGCCGCCATTATCGCTGTCGCACGGCGGGGGAAGGAGTATCATGTCGTAGCTGCCGTCGAGGGACATGAACTCAAGACTCCCGAAACAGAGCACTGTCCCGGGCTGGAAAGGTTGCTGGAGACTGCCCATCTGGAGCTTGACGGGAAGCTGTTCGTCAACACGCAGCAGGCCCCTACCTGGCGTGCCAACTGTCGGCGTTTCGAAACCCGGGGGTCCCTGGACCGACGAGTAAACTGTCGCCGCGTGCCCCAGCCCAGATGGGTCGGTGCGAGACGGAGCGCGAAGGGGGGAAAGGCAGCCGGAGGGAGACGGGCGTGAGAGGTGGAAATCCCACGGCCTTCGTGTTTGTCCCGCGCCCAGGTCGGGTGCGCTTGCAGTAGGGGGTTACAAGCGTCCACGCGGGAGGGAGCGAGCGGCCTCACGCGAGCGCCTGTCCCGTCCTTTCCCCGTGCAGCCAACCCTCTATAAGAGGGCCCTGGTCCTTCCTTTTATAGGCGCAAGGAGAGGATCCAGGTGTACAATGGGGGGTGTAGCAGTGTGCTAACGTGTCTAGCGGAGGAGAGCTAGCGCCCTAAGTACATGCCATCGTGGCAGCCGGAGAGGTTTTGGCACCCGGTTCGTGTGGTGTCGTGGCCGTCGGAGGAGCGCTGGAGCCTGGCGGAAGGACAGCTGTCGGGGCTGTCGAGTCCTTGCTGATGTCCTCTTGCTTCCGTAAGGGGGCTGAGAGCCACCGTCGTCATAGAGCGTGCAGGGCGCCATCATTACTTGTCTGGCGGAGCGAGCCAGATGGGACGCCGGTCTTGTTCCCCGTAGCCTGAGTCAGCTTGGGGTAGGGTAATGATGGCGCCTCCTGTTGACGTGGTTGGTCCGTGCCCTGGGTTGGGCGACGTGGAGGCTCCTCCGAGGTCGAGGTCGAGTCTATCTTCCGAGGCCGAGGATGAGTCCGAGCCCCCGGGTCGGGCGAGGCGGAGACCGTCGGCTGAGGCCAGGGCCGAGTCCGAGCCCTGGGGTCGGGCGAAGCGGAGTTCGTCGTCTTTCGGGGCTGAGCCCGAGTCCGAGCCCGGGGTCGGGCGGAGCGGAGTTCGTCATCTTCCGGGGCTGAGCCCGAGTCCGAGCCCTGGGTCGGGCAGAGCGGAGTTCGTCGTCTTCCGGGGCTGAGCCCGAGTCCGAGCCCGAGCCCTGGGTCGGGCGGAGCGGAGTTCGTCGTCTTCTGGGGCTGAGCCCGAGTCCGAGCCCTGGGTCGGGCGGAGCGGAGTTCGTCGTCTTCCGGGGCTGAGCCCAAGTCCGAGCCCTGGGTCGGGTGGAGCGGAGTTTCCTATGGCGCCTGAGGCCGGGCCTGGCTGCTTGTCAGCCTCACTCTGTCGAGTGGCACAACAGTCGGAGCGGCGCAGGCGGCGCTGTCCTCTTGTCAGACCGGTCAGTGGAGCGGCGAAGTGACTGCGGTCACTTCGGCTCTGTCGACTGGAGGGCGCACGTCAGGATAAAGGTGTCAGGCCACCTTCGCATTAAATGCCCGTGCGATTTGGTCGGTTGGCGTGGCAATTTGGCCAAGGTTTCTTCTTGGTGAAGACTGGGCCTTGGGCGAGCCGAAGGTGTGTCCGTTGCTGGAGGGGGGCCTCGGGCGAGACGTAGATCCTCCGGTGTCGGCTGCCCTTGCCCAAGGCTGGGCTCGGGTGAGGCATGATCGCGTCCCTCGAATGGACCGATCCTTGACTTAGTCGCACCCATCAGCCCTTTGCAGCTTTGTGCTGATGGGGGTTACCAGCTGAGAATTAGGAGTCTTGAGGGTACCCCTAATTATGGTCCCCGACAAGAATGTAATAACATATGTACGCATGATTTTAGCATGGGAAGCCAAGTTGTGTGTTCGGACCCCCTGGATGGTGGCTTCAAGTACTAAGACACCTGCCGCAGGGTGGTGGAGTATGCAGGCTCACGGTACGGGACCAGGCTGAGCGGCTACACGGTTTCCAGACCCCCAGGAGACAAGTGCCCGTTCTTCAGAGCCAGACCTCCAGGTTGTTGGACGCACAGGACTATAGTTTTAAATACTAGGACACCCGTCACGGAGTGGTGGAGTGTGCAGGATTTTGGGTACGAAACCAGGCTAATCGGCCACACAGGCTCCGGACCACCCTATGGAACGGGCATCTGTTCTTTAGAACCGGCCCCCAGGCCTTCCCCTATTTTTGTAAAGTAATAAATATTGTCTACTAAGCAGTATTTAACACTTATCTGTGTATCGCCTGTTCTTGCTCCGCGAGATGTTGCGGTGTTGAGTCCCCCTGGTACCTAGCCCCCCGCCTGGGATGCAGGCTTGATGTGTCGAGGTTGGATACCAGCTTGTTCTGAAAGAGTTGTCAACAATTCCCAGGAGGGAGCCTCTCCGAGACCTGGATCTGTACACAGCTTTTAGCCAAGGAGCGTTAGTAATACACTCGTAGGACTCGTCATCTGACACTAACCATCCTTTGATACGTGCTCGGGACTTGTAGGGTCTAGTCTAGGGGAGCCAAGTTGTGCGTCCGAACTCCCTGGATGGTGGTTCTAGGTACTAGGACACCCGCCACAGAGTGGCAGAGCAGCAGGCCCACGGTACGGGACTAGGCTAAGTGGCTACACGGCTCCGGGCCACTCCAGGAGACAAGTGTCTCTTCTCTAGTTCTGGACCACAGGTTGTCGGACCCACATGACTTATAGTTCTAAGTACTAGGGTACCTATCATGGAGCAGCGGAGTGTGCAGGCTTTCGGGTACGAGACCAGGCTAAGCGGCCACACAGGCTCCGGACCACCCCATGGAACGGGTTCCCATTCTTTAGAACCGGCCCCCAGGCTGTCGGGCCCTCCTGCTTTCGCAAAGAGGTCCTAACCTGCAAGCCCGGTTGTCCAATTCGGATGTCATTATGTTTGATGGAACGAGAACTTCTTGGGTGGGTTAGGTAAAATAACATCCAGAAGACTGCAAGGTAAGACCATGGAGCAGTAGGACAATACTATCATAGAGGCGCATTTGAGAGGGTAGTTTTCCTTTATAACTTATCATGCATGTGTGCGGACCAACAGGCCGGGTTTATGGGGACAGACCCCACCGGGTTGGCATACACGTATGCGCTACCTAGTTACAAAAGGGAAACAACTCGACCCCTCAGACCTGCTTTATAGATAGAACTTACAGAGATGTTCCAGCACCGGGGGAGGTACTCCTTCAGTCGTAGCTAGACAGTCACCCTCGGGTCGGGGTATTCCCGTTACCTTGAAGGGTCCTTCCCAGCTGGGGAGTGTTGCGGAGCCCTGATCTGGTTTGGTACTTCCGTAAGATTAGGTCCCGACCCCAGGTTTCCATCTACGTTTGATGAAGGAGCCCTCGTCCTTGGCCTTGGTCACTCCTAGATAAACCTGTCAGAAGCCTGGACCCGTGAGAGACCCAGAGTGGTTTCCGGAGGAAGGCAGGCTTCAGCTCCGTAGGCCAGGGGACATGGAGTCCCGCCGGTGGTTCGTCTAGTCGCCATTGGAGTGGGAGTCTCTAGTGAAGACGTCCTTTAGGTCCCCCTCAGGTGACTGGTATCCGAGGTCTCGCTCAGCCGCGGCTACCTCGCCGTCGTCGACCTTTTCCTTGCCAGGGCGACGACGAGGTGGGGAGCCGTCCTTGGAAGACTGCTCACGCCGCTTGCTGACGCGTTTCGCGAGATCAATGATCTCGTGGCACTTCGCGGCGCTGTGGCGACCGTTGGGGTGTATAGGGCACGAGCCGCCGCTACCCCTTTGCGGTCGTGGGCGTTTGTTGTGGTCGCCCCGGCCCCCGGTCGTAGCTGCAACGACCAGAGCGGTGGATCGCGGCTTCTGGTAGTCGCGATCCTTCTTCTTTTTCTTCTTCTCGTCCTGGGGGCGGCACTCGAGCCACCCGGCTGGGCAGCCCGGTTTGTGGGGTCGAGTGCCATGCACGACCCTCGGCGGCTCTGGCGCACTTGTCAGCCAGAGCAAAGAGCGTGGGGACAGTTTCCACGTCATGTGTGGCCAACTTCTCCAGCATTTTTCTTGTCACGTACCCCCTGTCGGAAGGCCGTGATGATGGAGGCATCAGAGATACGAGGTATAGTACCTCGCACCTTGGTGAAGCGTGAGATGAACTTCCGGAGAGTCTCCCCGGGCTCCTGCCACACCGCATGGAGGTGGGCCTCCACACCATGTTGTTGGTAAGCGCTGGCGAAGTTCGCGACGAACCGCGCGCAGAGCTCTTCCTAGGTGTAGATGGATCCTGGGGCGAGGTTCATGAGCCAAGTCCAGGCAGGTCCAGATAAGGCGACATGAAAATACGTTGCCATCACAGCGGTGTTTCCACCTGCTGTCGTGATGGCGGTGACGTACACCTGCAGGAACTCCGACGGGTTTGATGTTCCATCGTATTTTTTAGGCAGGTGCGGCCGGAACTTGGGCGGCCATGATGCCGCGTGGAGATGGTCCGCGAGGGCGGCGCAGCCCACGTCGGCCAAGGGGACACCCGTTTGGGACCGGGTGACCATTGGTGTCTGCAGTGTTGTCGCAGCAAAGTCTTGATCGAGGTTGCGGCCCTCGATGTTTTGGCGGCGCTCGCGCGCCCTTTCCAGGGAGATCCGGGCGTCCTCTCCCGTACGCCTGCGGTTGAGCTCTGCCCGGAGGTCATCAGTCTGTCCACCCCTTACGGAAGGCGAGCGTACAGACGCCGTGGCTTCGCGTTGGCGCCGGGATGACCAGTGCCTGGATCTGGTCGAGGTAGAATGCGCCATACCAAGTAGCCGGTCAACGTCGTCACGCCACTGCTTCATGGCCCCTGGTGAAGCCGTGGAGCTGGGGGGTGGCGTAGCAACTCCCTGGCGGCAGATAATGTCGTAGGTGTTGCCCTCGACGGAGTCAGGGACACTTGCGCAGATGTGTGTTGTTGCATGGCGTGTACATCAGCAGCCCCTGACTCAGGGCGGTCGGGTACTCGTGGCGCAGAGGATGCAACTTCTTGCTCCATCGCTAAATCTTCCAAAGTTTCGGTGCGGTGCTCGATAATTCACACCATCATGCTGAGCGAGGGAACAAGCAAAAACTTCAAGCCTAGACCCCTACCTGGCGTGCCAAATGTCGGAGGGTAAATCTCTCCGGCCGGGTGGCGGATTGCACCCGCCCTAATTCCTAAAATGAGGAGGGGCCTAAGCGTCTTGCTTGTTACGAGGTTGGTGGATGAACACACAGGAGCACGCGAGGGTTTAGAGTGGTTCGGGCCGCCGGGGAGTAACACCCTACTCCACTGTGTAATGTATTGTGAATCTCAGTCTGATAACGTCGCATGCCTCCCCTTTTATAGCTGAAGGGGGCATGCACAAAGGCACTAAGCCCCGACATGTGGGCCCAGGGACATAGAGAATATAACACTTGGGACTATAAATATTTGCTGCCGGGGCAATCCCCTTGTGTCCTGTCGTCCGAGATCTGTGTATCTCCGGCGTGTAGGGGAAGCTTCTTGTAGAAGGGATAATAGTGCTCTCGGGGACCATAATTAGGGGTACCCCCAAGACTCCTAATCTCAGCTGGTAACCCCCATCAGCACAAAGCCGCAAAGGCCTGATGGACGCGATTAAGGTCAAGGCTCAGTCCCCTCTAGGGACACGATCTCGCCTCGCCCGAGCCCAGCCTCGGGCAAAGGCAGCCGACCCTAGAGGATTCATGTCTCGCCCGAGGGCCCCCTCAAGCAACGGACACACCTTCGGCTCGCCCGAGGCCCAGTCTTCGCAGAGAAGCAACCTTGGCCAGATCGCCACGCCAACCGACCGTATCACAGGAGCATTTAATGCAAGGATCGCATGACACCTTATCCTGACGCGCGCTCTTCAGTCGACAGAGCCAAAGTGACCACAGTCACTTCGCCGCTCCACTGACCGACCTGACAAGAAAACAGCGCCGCCTGCGTCACTCCGACTGCTGTGCCACTCAACAAAGTGAGGTTGACAGCAGCTAAGTCCAGCCTCGGGCGCCATAGGAAGCTCCACCTCGCCCGACCCTAGGGCTTGGGCTCAACCTCGACGCTGGACTGCGGACTCCGCTTCGCCCGACCCCAGGGCTCGGACTCAGCCTCGGCTCCAAAAGACGACGAACTCCGCCTCGCCCGACCCTAGGGCTCGGACACAGCCTCGACGCTGGACGACGGACTCCGCCTCGCCCGACCCCAGGGCTCGGACACAGCCTCGGCCTCGGAAGACGGTCTCTGCCTCGCCCGACCCCAGGGCTCGGGCTCAACCTCGACGCTGGACGACGGACTCCGCCTCGCCCGACCCCAGGGCTCGGACACAACCTCGGCCTCGGAAGACGGACTCCGCCTCGCCCGACCCAGGGCTCGGACTCAGCCTCGACCTCGGAAGACGGACTCGACCTCGACCTCGGAGGAGCCTCCGCCTCGCCCGACCTAGGGCTCGGACCGACCACGTCATAGGGGGGGCCATCATTACCCTACCCCTAGCTAGCTCAGGCTACGGGGAACAAGACCGGCGTCCCATCTGGCTCGCCCCGGTAAACAAATAATGATGGCGCCCCGCGTGCTCCATGACGACGACGGCTCTCAGCCCCCGACGGAAGCAAGGAGACGTCAGCAAGGATTCGACAGCCCCGACAGCTGTCCTTCCGCAGGGCTCCAGCTCTCCTCCGACGGCCACGACATCACATGAACAGGGTGCCAAAACCTCTCTGACTGCCACGACGGCATGTACTTAGGGCTCTAGCTCCTCTCTGCTAGACATGTTAGCACACTGCTACACCCCCCATTGTACACCTGGACCCTCTCCTTACGCCTATAAAAGGAAGGTCCAGGGCTCTCGTACGAGAAGGTTGGCCGCGCGGGTGAACGGGCCGACGCATAAGGCTCTCTCTCTCTCCCACACGGACGCTTGTAACCCCCTACTGCAAGCGCACCCGACCTGGGCGCAGGGCAACACGAAGGCCGCGGGTTTCCCCTTTGCCTGTTTTCTTCCCCCCTTCGTGCTCCGTCTCGCGCCGACCCATCTGGGCTAGGGCACGCGGCGACAATTTACTCGTCAGTCCAGGGACCCCCCGGGGTCGAAACGCCGACAAGTGCGCTGCTTGGCACGGGCGCACTGTTCACCGGCAGACCCAGCAGGCGCGCCGCCTGCTGGATGACCTTGACGCCGCCTGCCAGCAGATGGGACAGGGCGCATTAAATGCTGAGAGGGCACGTTGCCCGTCAGCGCAGTGGCAGGCGGCGCGTCCTCTCCTCAATAAATGCAAGGGCTGCATGGCTTTACGTCAGGCTCGACCCGATGGCTTATGTCATGGGCCACAAGCAGCGGGTCTCCACCTGAGTGGGAAGTGAAGGGCAAGGCCCGGATACGTGTCAGCACCGGACCCCTACTCACGCTAGGGTCCTCCACGTTTCGGGACCATGCTAAGGTTCGGACCTTACTCGGAGGCTCCGGACTTATACGTATAGGGGTCCGGTTTCCTTCTATGGAGATCCGGACCCCACGATACATACTGGGATGTGTTGTCTTTCCTTGCCACGTGGCGCCCTTTGGCCTGCCCATGCGGTGGGGCCAGGCGCCGACGCGCCGTCCTCCTCGTGGCCTGGAGACATCGCATGGGTGCGACGGCTTCATGTTGTAGAAGAGGGTACCCCTGATTTAAGGTACTGACAGAGGTAATGACATAGCTGGGTTTCAGCCAAATCTAGAAGGATATAGTTTGTGGGCTGCTGGCCTCCTCCTCCACACAAGTTCTGCTTAATGGTTTCCCGGGGGAGCCTATTAAGCATCATAGAGGGCTACGCCAGGGAGACCCCCTCTCGTCGATGCTTTTCATTTTGGTTATGGATGTTCTTGGTGTCCTATTCAATAAGGCTGAGGAGGCGGGTTTATTACAACAACTCTATGTGAGAAAAAAGCTTCACTGGGTCTCTATATATGCTGACGATGTAGCTCTTTTCCTTCACCCAACTGCATCTGATATTACTGTCACCATGGATATCCTACAACTCTTTGGAGATGCTTCTGGCCTCCACAATAATGCTAACAAACCTAATGTCTATCCTATCCTGTGTTTAGAGGACTCTTTGCTGGCAGTTCAGAACACTCTGCCATGCAAGATTTTCGACTTTCCATGTCGTTACCTGGGGCTACCTTTATCTCTACACAAGTTGACTAAACAGCAATACCAGCCCCTAATTGATAGGATTGCAAATCAACTCCCAAGTTGGAAGGCTGATTTAATGACAAGGGTAGGAAGGAAAGTTCAAGTGCAACATGTTCTTAGAAGCATGGTTATCTATCTAGCAATGGCAATTGACCTGCCTAAATTGGTTTTAAATGCTATTGACAAAATAAGAAAAGGTTTCCTATGGAGGGGTCGCAAAAGTGCTAGTGGTGGCCATTGTCTAGTGGCATGGGGTAAGGTTTGCCGTCCCCTGCAGTTGGGTGGTTTGGCAATTTCTAGTCTGCCTGAGCTCCGCTGGGCTCTCCGTATGCGATGGCATAGGTTAAAAAAATCAAACTCCAACCGACCTTGGACAAATCTCTCCATCCAGGTACCAAGCAAGGCTCGTGTATTTTCCTTAGCAGTTTTGATCTCTGAAGTGGGAAATGGAGCAAATACCAAGTTCTGGACAGATAGATGGCTACATGGAGAAAGACTTGCAGATCTTGTTCCTAGACTTTTTGGTGCAATCCTAAAACGGTTGGTCAATACCAGGATCGTTCAGGATGCCATCTCGTGTAGGAAATGGGTCTCCGATATTAAGGGAGCTCTCTCAGTTGGTGTGCTCATTGATAATCTTCATCTCTAGGATTTGCTTTTAGATTTTGAGTTGTAGCCTGGCATAGATGATAAACACCTTTTCAGTTTAGCCTCCAATGGAAAATACTCGGCCAAATATGCTTACAAAGGCTTTTTCCTTGGCTCATGCTCCTTTGCATATTACAAGATGGTTGGAAATCTTGGGCCCCACCCAAATGCCGGTTTTTCATTTGGTTGGTTACTCAGAAAAGATGCTGGAAAACAGATAGACTTACAAAAAGGGGCCTAGATCACCCGGAGAAATGTCTTCTTTGTGACCAAGAGGCTGAAACTATGGACCATCTCCTTGTGACATGTGTCTTTGCAAGAGAATTCTGGTATCTTTTGCTGAGACAGTTTGGGTTGCACTCTCTCGCACCTCAGATGGCTGCTTCCTCCTTCCTAGGCTGTTGGGAAAAGGCAGCAGGAGCAGTGAGCGGGCTTATCAAAAAGGGCCTTAACTCCCTTATCATCTTGCGTGCTTGGGCGATTTGGAATCACCGGAATAAATGTGTCTTTAATGGTTAGAATTCGAATATAACACTAATCCTTAATTGGGCAAAAGAAGAGATGCATCGATGAGAAATTGCGGAGGCAAAAGTCATTTCTTAACTGGCTGCCCCCTTAGGTGGGCCCTAGGGGTTTTCCTGGTGGTGTGTGTTTTCTTTTGTTTTTTTCCTAGATGGATTACTTCTTGTATGCGTGTTTTTGTCCCCCGTAAGGGGTCTTTTGTATTGGGCCTACCTTTATACCATAATTTCTTTTTCTTCTTAATATATTGAGGCGCAGTTTTTTCTGCGTTTTTCGAGAAAAAAAAGATGCATATTGCCAGCTTTTTAGACTCTTTGTAGTTCCAGATTCTTGCACTCTTTACACCCTGCAACCTTCACACTTTACACTCTTTGTAAACCCAAATATTCAGACAAATGGACTATTCCGACAAACTGAACAGCCCTTGTGCTATGTATCGCTTCTCCCTGGACATAGATAAAGAATCCCAATATACACAGATTATTCAAAGTTGAAGGAATAAAGGAAGTGGCCATGGATTTTTTTTCATTTAGGGCTTGTTCGGTTATTCCCAATACACATGGATTGGATGGGATTGGAAAAAATTGTGAAGAAGTTTGACTTGTTTGGGATTCAAACCCATCCAATCCCGCTCAATCCACATGGATTGAGAGCTAACCGAACAAGCCCTTAGTTGGTTGCAAGAACAAACAACCGGTACATGTCGTTTTTTTCAGTAGTACAACAATGTGTGTCATTTCTTAACTTACTTTTAAATGTTTCAGCATTCCAATAATAGATAATTTTTTTTCTCGTGGTGGCATTTTTTGATTACCTCAAATTTGGTCGTGTCCTTGTTGACGCTAGAAAAGGCGAGTTCTTTTAGTCCAGGCATCGGCTTCCTCGCCGTCAGATAGATAGGCTGGCCGCAGTCGGATACTGGAAAAGGAACGCTATCCATATCAAGTGATGTATGCAGTAAAAACTCAGTGCAGCGAGCCGCTCTATCGTCTACTCTAAAGCAGAGAGAGAGCACGTGAACGCTATTTTCAGGGTTCCCAGCCGTGCAACTGGACATGCCATAGGTGGGTCCCGAGGTGGGGCCGGAGGCGGGCAAGGGAGACTGCTCAGGAGAGAGAAATAATAGAGTATGTGGTAGAAATAATATTATATATGATAATTGGTATAGGGTTGAGATATACAGTAAACATGAGTGCGGAGGATTGTGGTATAAAGTAAAAAATTTTGCTGATCAGGATAAAATATTCTTTTTAGGGTAGAAATTTAGAGTAGTATGAGTGCGAATAGCCTAAATGGTTGATAGAGACCGGTCAGATCTCCCTTACCATCAGATGGATGGAGACGCAAAGGACAATATTATCATGTCAGGGGTTAAAGCAGAGAAAGAAAAACTAAAATAATTAGAAAAGGAGCATAGTACTATTTAATAGGATAACATCACTTCTATTGGAGAAAAAAATTAGTTGAGAGTAACATAAGAGAGAAGCCAACTGAAACAAGTATTATAATAGCAATAAACTTTATTACATGTCACCGTTTCATAGTTCATAAATACCATCTAAGATATAATATATCATCCGGTGAAGATCATTCCCACTGGTGTGGACTGATTTTGTGTTGTATTATACTTCTCTAATGAGAGCAACATAATACCTTGTGTCCGCCTTGTACTTCGTCTAAGTTTGTCCGGTCCACGTAGAAGTGTACTCCATTTTTCTAACAACATTTTAATGTGGAAGCGTATAAACATAGTATAGATTATACAATGTCAAAGCAGCAGGCAAATAACAACCTTATATACTAGGATATATATTATCTTCGTGTTCCTAAACCGGATCGATGTGATTTGACATTCATGAAAATAGCAATAATATTAATTATTATAAGTATCAACACCAATGTTAAAAAAGACTTGAAGAAAATCCCCAAAACCTAGCTACTAGAGCTCCCTCGTGTTATCTCTATCTCGGACCGATTAAGCGGCTAGCACCCGATTTAACTCTTTTTTATTTTTCTGAAACTTGTTTGATTTTTAGTTTGAAATTCGTTGTGTGTTTTCAAATTTGTTTTTTATGTAAAGTCTTAAGATGGTACATAGTATTTATAAAAAAATTGGCATCATTTTTTTTCAAAATTTATAAAATATCTCAAATTCAATTTGGTAAATTGGTGAAACGGTGGAGTCGGCCACCACCGATAACCAGCTAGCCAGGTTTATCGATCAGCTCTGTGACCCCTGCTTAGGGGTGTTTGATTCTCCTGACCAAATGGGTGTTTGATTCTAATGACTAAAGTTTAGCTCGTGTCACATCAGATATTTAATAACTAATCCGAGTATTAAATATAGTCTAATTATAAAACTAATTGCAAATCTAAAGGCTAAACGATGGGACAAATTCTTTAAGTCTATTTAATCCATGATTAGCAAATATTTACTGTAGCATTCCTTGACCGAATCATGGAATAATTCGACTTAAAATACTCATCTTATTGTTTATCCCATAATGGTGTAATTAGTTTTATAATTAAACTATATTTAATATCTCTAAATAGTATTCAAACATCCGATTTAGCCCTGTCGGGACCATAATTAGGGGTACCCACAAGACTCCTAATCTCAGCTCGTAACCCCCATCAGCACAAAGCTGCAAAGGCCTGATGAGTGCGATTAAGTCAAGGCTCGGTCCACTCAAGGGACACGATCTCGCCTCGTCCGAGCCCAGCCTCGGGCAAGGGCAGCCGACCCCGGAGGATTCACGTCTCGCCCGAGGGCCCCTCAAGCAACGGACACACCTTCGGCTCGCCCGAGGCCCAGTCTTCGCCAAGAAGCAACCTTGGCTAGATCGCCACACCGACCGACCGCACCGCAGAAGCATTTAATGCGAGGACGGCCTGACACCTTATCCTGACGCGCGCCCTCCAGTCGACAGAGCCGAAGTGACCGCAGTCACTTCGCCGCTCCACTGACCGGCCTGACGAGAGGACAGCGCCGCCTGCGCCGCTCCGACTGCTGTGCCACTCGACAGAGTGAGGCTGACAGCAGCCAAGTCCGGCCTCGGGCGCCATAGGAAGCTCCGCCTCGCCCGACCCCAGGGCTCGGACTCGGCCTCGGCCCCGGAAGACGACGAACTCCGCCTCGCCCGACCCCAGGGCTCGGACTCGGCCTCGGCCCCGGAAGACGACGAACTCAGCCTCGCCCGACCCCAGGGCTCGGACTCGGCCTCGGCCCCGGAAGACGACGAACTCCGCCTCGCCCGACCCCAGGGCTCGGACTCGGCCTCGGCCCCGGAAGACGACGAACTCCGCCTCGCCCGACCCCAGGGCTCGGACTCAGCCCTGGCCTCAACCGACGGTCTCCGCCTCGCCCAACCCGGGGCTCGGACTCGACCTCGACCTTGGAAGACAGACTCGATCTCGACCTCGGAGGAGCCTCCGCCTCGCCCGACCTAGGGCTCGGATCGACCACGTCACAGGGGGGGCATCGTTACCCTACCCCTAGCTAGCTCAGGCTACGGGGAACAAGACCGGCGTCCCATCTGGCTCGCCCTGGTAAACAAGTAATGATGGCGCCCCACGTGCTCTATGACGACGGCGGCTCTCGGCCCCTTACGGAAGCAAGGAGACGTCAGCAAGGACTCGACAGCCCCGACAGCTGTCCTTCCGCCAGGCTCCAGCGCTCCTCCGATGGCCACGACATCTCATGAACAGGGTGCCAAAACCTCTCCGGCTGCCACGACGGCATGTACTTAGGGCACTAGCTCCTCTCTGCTAGACACGTTAGCACACTGCTACATCTCCTATTGTACACCTGGGCCCTCTCCTTACGCCTATAAAAGGAATACCCAGGGCACTCGTACGGGAGGTTGGCCGCGCGGGGGAACGGGACGGCGCGCATAAGCCTCTCGCTCTCTCCCACGCGGACGCTTGTAACCCCTACTGCAAGCGCACCCGACCTGGGCGCGGGACAAACACGAAGGCCGCGGGTTTCCCCTTTACGCATGTCTCCCTCCGGTTTCCCCCCTTCGCGCTCCGTCTCGCGCCGACCCATCTGGGCTGGGGCACGCGGCGACAATTTACTCGTCGGTCCAGGGACCCCCCGGGGTCGAAACGCCGACAGTTGGCGCGCCAGGTAGGGGCCTGCTGCGTGTTGACGAACAGCTTCCCGTCAAGCTCCAGATGGGTAGTTTCCAGCAACCTTTTCATCCCGGGATGGTGCTCCGTTTCGGGAGTCTTGAGTTCATGTCCCTCGACAGCGGCTACGACATGATACTCCTTCCCCCGCCGCGCGACAGCGACAATGGCGGCCGACAACCCGCCCGCCGGCGGCGGAATCGACGACGTCTTCCCCACGTGGCGGAAGAGCAACATTCGGGTTTGTCCTATCGCCTCCCCCGCCGACGGAGGAGGAGGCGGGGCAACCAAGGCCAAGCAGGAGGCGACACCTCGTCGGCTGTCGAGCGAGTCAACGGCGCTGGCGCCCCAACGGGGAACACGTCGAGCGTCGCCCTCGCGTCTGAGACAAAGACGAGCGCCATTTCCCTGCAACACGCCAACTCCAATCGGACGGACGACGCCAGCACGCTCGCAAAGGACTTGCTGGGCGTAAACCTCGTACCTGAGACGACGGTGCAGTCTGCCCCTGACGTGACTCCGTCACCGCCTGTCGACCAAGAGGTACCGACCGATTCCCATCTCGTGCCTTTTGGATTCAGCCTCGACCCACCAAGCGACTTCGCTTCGGTGGACGCCTTCATAGAGGCGTGTCCAAACCCTCCGGGGTACGATATGCGTTCACCCTGGGACCGGCTGACAGCCGTCTCGACCTACGGGCCCTCGGGTTCCGAGGAAGATGACGAGCCCGACTTTTGTTGGGATTTCTCCGGACTTGGCAACCCCGGTGCCATGCGGGACTTCATGACCGCATGCGACTACTGCCTTTCCGACTGTTCCGACGGTAGCTGCAGCCTCGGCGACGAGGACTGCGGCCCAAGTCGTGAATGTTTCCACGTCGATCTAGGGGGTCCCGGCGAAGGCAACCATCTTGGTATACCGTAAAACGGCGATCCCCCTAGGCCTGCGCCTCGCGTTGACATCCTTCGGGAGCTAGTTGTAGTCCCAGTCCCAGCGGGGGGTCAGGACACACAGCTCGAGCAAATCCGCGAGATGCAGGCCATGCTCGACGTGGGAGCAGGAACACTTGAGCCGTACCGTTGGGACATCGGGCAGGAATGGGCAGGCCAAGCTCCGGCCAGAGAAGCGCGTCATGTACCCCAGGGCATCCAGCACCGCATCGCCGACGATGTCAGGGCTTGGCTGGAGCACCTGCCTCTGGGGCAAATCTCCAACTGGGACGACCTGGTCCAAGCCTTCGCCGGCAACTTCCAGGGCACGTACGTGCGCCCTGGGAACTCCTGGGATCTCCGAAGCTGCCGCCAGTAGCCGAGAGAGTCTCTCCGGGATTACATCCGGTGATTCTCGAAGCAGCGCACCGAGCTACCCAACGTCACCGACTCGGATGTCATTGGCGTGTTCCTCGCCGGCACCACCTGCCGCGACCTGGTGAGCAAGCTGGGTCGCAAGACCCCCACCAGGGCGAGCGAGCTGATGGACATCGTCACCAAGTTCGCCTCTGTCCAGGAGGCGGTTGAGGCCATCTTCCGGAAGGACAAGCAGCCCCAGGGTCGCCAGCCGGAAGATGTCCCCGAGGCGTCCACTCAGCGCGGCACCAAGAAGAAAGGCAAGAAGAAGTCGCAAGCGAAACGCGACGCCACCGACGCAGACCTTGTCGCTGCCGCTGAGTACAAGAACCCTCGGAAACCTCCCAGAGGCGCCAATCTCTTCGACAAGATGCTCAAGGAGCCGTGCCCCTATCATCAGGGGCCCGTCAAGCACACCCTTGAGGAGTGCGCCATGCTTCGGCGCCACTTTCACAAGGTCGGGCCACCTGCGGAAGGTGGCAGGGCCCACGACAACGATAAGAAGGAGGATCGCAAGGCAGGAGAGTTCCCCGAGGTCCACGACTGCTTCATGATCTACGGTGGGCAAGTGGCGAACGCCTCGGCTTGGCACCGCAAGCAAGAGCGTCGGGAGGTCTGCTCGGTAAAGGTGGTGGCGCCAGTCTACCTAGACTGGTCCGACAAGCCCATCACCTTCGACCAAGGCGACCACCCTGACCGCGTGCCGAGCCTGGGGAAATATCCGCTCGTTGTCGACCCCGTCATCGGCAACGTCAGGCTCACCAAGGTCCTCATGGACGGAGGCAGCAGCCTCAACATCATCTACGTCGAGACCCTCGGGCTCCTGCGGATCGATCTGTCCTCGGTCCGGGCGGGCGCAGCGCCTTTCCACGGGATTATCCCCGGGAAACGCGTTCAGCCCCTCGGACAACTCGATCTACCCGTCTTCTTTGGGACTCCCTCCAACTTCCGAAGGGAAACCCTCACGTTCGAGGTGGTCGGGTTTTGAGGAACCTACGACGCAGTGCTGGGGAGGCCATGCTACGCCAAGTTCATGGTCGTCCCCAACTACACCTACCTCAAGCTCAAGATGTCGGGCCCCAACGGGGTCATCACCGTCGGCCCCACGTATCGACACGCGTACGAATGCGACGTGGAGTGCGTGGAGTACGCCGAGGCCCTCGCCGAATCTGAGGCCCTCATCGCCGACCTGGAGAGCCTCTCCAAGGAGGCGCCAGACGTGAAGCGCCACGCCGACAACTTCGAGCCAGCGGAGACGGTCAAATCCGTCCCTCTCGACCCCAGCAACGACGCCTCCAAGCAGATACGGATCGGCTCCGAGCACGACCCCAAATAGGAAGCGGTGCTCCTCGACTTTCTCCACGCAAACGCCGAAGTCTTTGCGTGGAGTCCCTCGGACATGCCTGGCATACCGAGGAAGGTCGCCGAGCACTCGCTGGATATCCGAGCCGGAGCCCGACCCGTGAAGCAGCCTCTGCGCCGATTCGACGAAGAAAAGCGCAGAGCCATAGGCGAGGAGATCCACAAGCTAATGGCGGCAGGGTTCATCAAAGAGGTATTCCATCCCGAATGGCTTGCCAACCCTGTGCTTGTGAGAAAGAAAGGAGGGAAATGGCGGATGTGTGTAGACTACACTGGTCTAAACAAAGCATGTCCGAAAGTTCCCTATCCTCTGCCTCGCATCGATCAAATCGTAGATTCCACTGCTGGGTGCGAAACCCTGTCTTTCCTCGATGCCTACTCAGGGTATCACCAAATCAGGATGAAAGAGTCTGACTAGCTCGCGACTTCTTTCATCACACCTTTCGGCATGTACTGCTATGTTACCATGCCGTTTGGTTTGAGGAATGCGGGTGCGACATACCAAAGGTGCATGAACCACGTGTTCGGCGAACACATTGGTCGAACGGTCGAGGCTTACATCGATGACATCGTAGTCAAGACGAGGAAAGCCTCCGACCTCCTTTCCGACCTTGAAACGACATTCCGGTGTCTAAAGGAGAAAGGCGTAAAACTCAATCCTGAGAAGTGCGTCTTCGGAGTCCCCCAAGGCATGCTCTTGGGGTTCATCGTCTCCGAGCGGGGCATCGAGGCCAACCCGGAGAAAATCGCGGCCATCACCAACATGGGGCCCATCAAGGACTTGAAAGGCGTACAAAGGGTCATGGGATGCCTTGCGGCTCTGAGCCGCTTCATCTCGCGCCTCGACGAAAGAGGCCTACCTCTGTACCGCCTCTTAAGGAAGGCCGAGTGCTTCACTTGGACCCCTGAGGCCGAGGAAGCCCTCGGGAACCTGAAGGCGCTCCTCACGAACGCGCCCATCTTGGTGCCCCCCGCTGCCGGAGAAGCCCTCTTGATCTACGTCGCCGCTACCACTCACGTGGTCAGCGCCGTGATCGTGGTTGAGAGACGAGAAGAGGGGCATGCATTGCCCGTCCAGAGGCCGGTCTACTTCATCAGTGAGGTACTATCCGAGACCAAGATTCGCTACCCACAAATTCAGAAGCTGCTGTACGCGGTGATTCTGACGCGGCGGATGTTGCGACACTACTTCGAGTCTCATCCGGTAATTGTGGTGTCATCCTTCCCCTGGGGGAGATCATCCAGTGCCGAGAGGCCTCGGGTAGGATTGCAAAGTGGGCGGTGGAAATCATGGGCGAGACAATCTCGTTCGCCCCTCGGAAGGCCATCAAGTCCCAAGTCTTGGCGGACTTTGTGGCTGAATGGGTCGACACCCAGCTTCCAACAGCTCTGATCCAACCGGAACTCTGGACCATGTTTTTCGACGGGTCGCTGATGAAGACAGGGGCAGGCGCGGGCCTGCTCTTCATCTCGCCCCTCGGGAAGCACCTACGCTACGTGCTACGCCTCCACTTCCCGGCGTCCAACAATGTGGCCGAGTACGAGGCTCTGGTCAACGGGTTGCGCATCGCCATCGAGCTAGGGGTCCGACGCCTCAACGCTCGCGGTGACTCGCAGCTTGTCATCGACCAAGTCATGAAGAACTCCCACTGCCGCGACCCGAAGATGGAAGCCTACTGCGACGAGGTTGGGCGCCTAGAAGACAAGTTCTACGGGCTCGAGCTCAACCACGTCGCCCGACGATACAACGAGACTGCGGACGAGCTAGCTAAGATAGCCTCGGGGCGAACAACGGTTCCCCCGGACGTCTTCTCCCGAGACTTACATCAACCCTCAGTCAAGACTGACGACACGCCCGAGCCCGAGAAGGCCTCGGCCCAGTCCGAGGTACCCTTGGCCCAGCCCGAGGCACCCTCAGCCCCCGAGGGTGAGGCACTGCGCGTCGAGGAAGAGCGGAGTGGGGTCACGCCTAATCGAAACTGGCAGACCCCGTACCTGCAATATCTCCACCGAGGAGAGCTGCCCCTCGACCGAGCCGAAGCTCGGCGATTGGCGCGGCGCGCCAAGTCGTTCGTCTTGCTGGGGGACGGGAAGGAGCTCTACCACCGCAGCCCCTCAGGCATCCTCCAGCGATGCATATCCATCGCCGAAAGTTAGGAGCTCTTACAAGAAATACACTCGGGGGCTTGCGGTCACCACGCAGCGCCCCGAGCCCTTGTTGGAAACGCCTTCCGACAAGGTTTCTACTGGCCGACCGCGGTGGCCGACGCCACTAGAATTGTCCGCACCTACCGAGGGTGTCAATTCTACGCAAGGCAGACCCACCTGCCCGCTCCGGCTCTGCAGACAATACCCATCACCTGGCTGTTCGCTGTGTGGGGCCTAGACCTCGTCGGTCCCTTGCAGAAGGCACCCGGGGGCTACACGCACCTGTTGGTCGCCATTGACAAATTCTCCAAGTGAATCGAGGTCTGACCCCTAAACAGCATCAGGTTCGAACAGGCGGTGGCATTCTTCACCAACATCATCCATCGCTTTGGGGGTCCCGAACTCCATCATCACTGACAACGACACCCAGTTCACCGGCAGAAAGTTCCTGGACTTCTGCGAGGATCATCACATCCGGGTGGACTGGGCCGCCGTGGCTCACCCCATGACGAATGGGCAAGTAGAGCGTGCCAACGGCATGATTCTGCAAGGACTCAAGCCGCGGATCTACAACGACCTCAACAAGTTCAGCAAACGATGGATGAACGAGCTCCCCTCGGTGGTCTGGAGTCTGAGGACAACGCCAAGCCGAGCCACGGGCTTCACACCGTTCTTTCTAGTCTATGGGGCCGAGGCCGTCTTGCCCACAGACTTAGAATACGGTTCCCCGAGGGCGAGGGCCTACGATGACCAAAGCAATCGAGCTAACCAAGAAGACTCACTGGGCCAGCTAGAAGAGGCTCGGGACATGGCCTTACTACACTCGGCGCGGTATCAGCAGTCCCTGCGACGCTACCATGCCCGAGGGGTTCGGTCCCGAGACCTCCAAGTGGGCGACTTGGTGCTTCGGCTGCGACAAGACACCCGAGGGCGGCACAAGCTCACGCCTCCCTGGGAAGGGCCGTTCGTCATCGCCAAGGTTCTGAAGCCCGGGACGTACAAGCTGGCCAACAGTCAAGGCGAGGTCTACAGTAACGCTTGGAACATCCGACAGCTACGTCGCTTCTACCCTTAAGATGCTTTCAAGTCATTCGTACACCTCGTTCACACACAAAGTCTAACCATCAAGGAAGGGTCGACCTTACCTCGGCAAAGCCCGACCCTCCCTCGGGGGCTAGAAGGGGAAAACCCCCTCCGCGTCAAAATTTTTCTCGGAAAAGATCTTTTCTGCTAGAACGTCTTTCGTGCTTTTCGACTACTTCAAAAGTGGGATCCTGAAAACGACGGAGTACACGTAAGCAGCCAAGGCTGACCGAGCCGAGGGACTCCTACGCCTTCGGGATACGGATACCTCACTCATCACCTTCTGCGATAAGTAACTCACGCTCGGATAAGTGATTCCGCGGACCGAACAAGTCTTCACGCTCGAAAGCTCTTCTGTCGAAACGATTTTTCGGGCCTTCTTGACTATATCGATAACAGAATCCTACAGACGAGTAAGAGTACACATAAGCGGCAAGGCCGACCGAGCCGAGGGACTCCTACGCCTCCGGGATACGGATACCTCACTCATCACCTTCCGTGAAAAGTAACTCTCGCTCGGACAAACAATTCTGTTACTGACAAATAAGTCTAGATACTCGAAACAAGAGGAAAAGAAATACAGCTTTACAACACGACGACAGTATGTTTGGGCCTCGGCGGTCGCAGAAAACATACGCACACTACAAGATAAATCAATCCTGCAGGCTCGGACGTCGACGGAGGAGGAGCAGCAGCACCCTCGGCGTCAACTCCACCTTCGGCGAAGTCCAACCGTGCCTCGGACAGCAACACGGTCGGAGGATCTCCACTCCGAAGGACAACATCAGCACCGCGCCCGGGCCATCGCCGCCAGGGTCTTCCCCAGGAATCCGGCCCGAGCAGACGGCTCGGCCGGCCGCCCCGAAGCCTCAGCCAGCTGTCCCCTGAGGACACCAGCCCGGCTCGTGGCCTCGGCAACTCGACTCCGGCGTCGATCCCGTTAGTGGACGGCCCGGCCAGGCTCCGGCCGACGAAGTCTTCTTTTTGAGCCCACTCTGCCTCTGTCCATGCTAACACCGCTGCCTCTGGCTTCGGCTCATCGAAGAGCGGCCGAGGGTTCCCTTAACTAAGTAAGAGAGGCCTCGGGCGGCAAGGCCGACCGAGCCGAGGGACTCCTATGCCTCCGGGATACGGATACCTCACTCGTCACCTTCGCACGAGGCAACTCACACTTGGTTAAGCGGTTTAGTTAGCCGATAGGCGAGTCCTGGTGCTCGAAATGAGGAAAAAACACGGCTCCGTGCCGAAAATACATACATGTTCAGGCTCCGACAGCCACAATGAACGCACACCGGCACTCAAGGTGCCATTACAAATGGAACTCTGGTTCCGTCCCCGCGGGTATGAACAACCTCCACACTGGAGGGCCTGCGGGGCGACAAGCTCCGGGCGACTCGCCAACGACCTCTGCAGCAGCAGCCATGGTCCCAGGACGGACGCAGCCAGCGGAAGGCTCTCGTTCGTGTCCCCACTCAAGGGACGCGAACCAGATATTAAAGCTAAAGAGCCGGGGGTTGGTCCGTAGACGGCGCTGACGGCCTCGACGGTGGGGAAGCTTTCTCCAGCTGCCACCACGTCAGCACCGACGGCGGCGTCCGCCTGTCCACCAACGCCGCACCAGCGAGCACGGGCCGCTCCAAAGCGCACCGGCAGGTCCTCGCTCCCGTCCTCGCCACGAAAGCGAGGACAGAGGACAAAATGTTGCATCCTAGCTGGGCAGCAACAGTTCGCCTTCCCCGGCATGGCTGGAGGACGCCTCCTCCGCAGAGCTGGAGGATGGTTTCCACCACCAGAAGCTGGAAGAAGAGGTGGCCAGCCAACCCGTGCGGGAGGTAGAGCCCCGGCTCACCTCATTCTCCGCCCCAGCAAGGATGATGAAGATCCTTGAAGCTGAGGGCGGGGCAGATATCGCAGCCCGGCTTGCTTCCCCCCACCCAGGAGCTGGTGGTCACCGTCTTGGGTGACCACCGGCGAGGGGATGTGGCCGGGCTGGCTGATGAAAATCCTTGAAGCCGAACGATGGCTGAAAGGTACCAACTTCCGCGAAGTTGCGTTCCTCCAACGACAAGGCGGAAGAACTGCGAGTGTTCCCCATCCGGGGGCTCGGAAGGTGGAAAGACACGACGCATAAGGGGAGCGTGAAGACATGGTTGCCTTTCAAGGGGGTCACCCTCCTTTTAAAGGCAACTCTCCCCACTTGCGTCCTCAGCCATCGCGGGCTGAGTCTTCTCCAACACGCTCCAAGGTTCTCCCCCTACGACACGGGGGCTGGGTCCCACGCGTCCTGCAAGCTGGCCCAGGGCAAAAGAAGCCAAACCGCCATGCGCGGTGCGCGCAACTGCCCAGCGGTTACGAGCATTCCTCCACTTTCGCCCAGACCAGCGGGTGAAAGGGCGGACCGCCATGCAGGCGGCATGCAACCGCACCAAGGGGGCGCACCCTTTCAACTTCGACGCGTCCAGCATGGAGACCCAGGCCCACACGTCATGCAACCGGTGCGCCGGTTTCTACGTGCAAGAAACTGCACCGCCACTCGCGCCACTACCGTGCCTCCTCGACTGCGGAACCAGTACCGCGACTCGAGGCAACCCTGCACATGACCCAACAGTGCCAACCAGGCACATCGGTCACGGGCCAGTCAGCCGCGGGGGAAGGCGCGACGGTCGATACGGCCAGAAATGTGCCGGCAGTAATGGCAGCGGCAGGCGGGCGAAAGCAGCGGTCAAGTCGTCAGCCAAGCTCACGTCCCCTCCTGGGACAGCGAGAGAACCTTCTCCCAAGGCGTGAAGACGACGCACCCGTGTTCCGTTCCCCGAACGGCTCGAGCACGCACAACGGCCGCCCCGCAAGCCACTCGTCCTGTCGCATTAACTCCGCGGTAGGGCAGGCGGCACCTTTGGCAGGCGAAGCAGGCGACGCTTCACCTCCGCCATAATGACCGCGCTAAAAAAGGTGCGCCACGTCGTTCGATTTCGTATCCTTTTCCTTTTTCCTTTTTCTCTCTCTTACAACAGGGACCGGGAAAGGGGATACCCCAAAAGGGATCCTTCTCCGCGAAGGAAACGGGCCCCGAGCCCCCCTACTGATCAGAGGTTCGAAGGCTGGCCCCTCGGAAGGGTTCAACAGCCGCCTCAGAGCACTCGGGCTCCGCGCCCACTACTGGTCAGAGGTTCGAAGGCTGGCCCCTCGGAAAGGTTCAACGGCCGCCTCAGGCCACTCGGGCTCCGCGCCCACTACTGATCAGGGGTTCGTAGGCTGGCCCTCGAAGGGTTCGACAGCCGCCTCAGACGCAGAGCGAGGGATGACCCTGGGTACGTTCAATACATAACCAAGGCTCGGGCTACGCTCCCGAGGTACCCTAGGACATTTCCGAGACCAACGGGAACAATTTTGTAACGGAATCCCATCAGAGGGAGGCATCAAGCCCTCGGACCCTGTCAAAAGGGGACCGGGTCCGGCAAATCACCCGCAGGTACTTTTGGAGCGCGCCTCCGGGCCACTATCCGACCCCTAACAAATGGGGCATGGGCATCCACTCGGATTACCCGTTAGCAGCTCACTGGAGACACCATGTTCGGCGCCCTCCAAGGGCAACATGGCGCTTTTCCCCCCTCCTCCTTGCGAAAAGGCGACGCAGGGGCGTATGTAAAAAAAGTTGAGTCTGTCCTTGACCGTCCTCTCGCTCTATGCGGAGGCTCGGGGGTTGCTCTCGCAAACCCGGCTCCGGCCAAACCGTTGACAGCATCAACATACCAGTCCGAGAACTTGGGACTCGACTGAGCACCCGGGCTATGGCCAGCTCGCATGAGGGAACAAGCAGACCGGCCGAAGCATCACGAAACGCATTAAGACCTCGAAGGAGTCAAACCACTCCTCCGAGGCCTCGGGGGCTACACCCGGCGGGTGCGCTCGCGCGCACCCACCGGAACGAAACGCCATCGAGAAAGGCCGGTCCCCTTGCAAAAAAGTGCGACAAAAGCCTCCAAGCGAGTATTAACACTCCCTTTGAGGCTCGGGGGCTACTGTCGGGGACCATAATTAGGGGTACCCCCAAGACTCCTAATCTCAGCTAGTAACCCCCATCAGCACAAAGCTGCAAAGGCATGATGGGTGCGATTAAGTCAAGGCTTGGTCCACTCAAGGGACACGATCTCGCCTCGCCCGAGCCCAGCCTCGGGCAAGGGCATCCGACCCCGGAGGATTCACGTCTCGCCCGAGGGCCCCCTCAAGCAACGGACACACCTTCGGCTCGCCCGAGGCCCAGTCTTCGCCAAGAAGCAACCTTGGCCAGATCGCCACACCGACCGACCGCACCGCAGAAGCATTTAATGCGAGGACGACCTGACACCTTATCCTGACGCGCGCCCTCCAGTCGACAGAGCCGAAGTGACCACAGTCACTTCGCCGCTCCACTGACCGGCCTGACGAGAGGACAGCGCCGCCTGCGCCGCTCCGACTGCTGTGCCACTCGACAGAGTGAGACTGACAGCAGCCAAGTCCGGCCTCGGGCGCCATAGGAAGCTCCGCCTCGCCCGACCCCAGGGCTCGGACTCGGCCTCGGCCCCGGAAGACGACGAACTCCGCCTCGCCCGACCCTAGGGCTCGGACTCGGCCTCGGCCTTGGAAGACGACGAACTCCGCCTCGCCCGACCCCAGGGCTCGGACTCGGCCTCGGCCCCGAAAGACGACGAACTCCGCCTCACCCGACCCTAGGGTTCGGACTCGGCCTCGGCCCCGGAAGACGACGAACTCCGCCTCGCCCGACCCCAGGGCTCGGACTCAGCCCTGGCCTCAGCCGACGGTCTCTGCCTCGCCCAACCCGGGGCTCGGACTCGACCTCGACCTCGGAAGACAGACTCGACCTCGACCTTGGAGGAGCCTCCGCCTCGCCCGACCCAGGGCTCGGACCAACCACGTCATAGGGGGGGCCATCATTACCCTACCCCTAGCTAGCTCAGGCTACGAGGAACAAGACCGGCGTCCCATCTGGCTCGCCCCGGTAAACAAGTAATGATGGCGCCCCGCGTACTCCATGACGACGGTGGCTCTCGGCCCCTTACGGAAGCAAGGAGACATCTGCAAGGACTCGACAGCCCCGACAGCTGTCCTTCCACCAGGCTCCAGCGCTCCTCCGACGGCCACGATATCTCATGAACAGGGTGCCAAAACCTCTCCGGCTTCCACGACGGCATGTACTTAGGGCACTAGCTCCTCCCTGCTAGACATGTTAGCACACTGCTACATCTCCTATTGTACACCTGGGCCCTCTCCTTACGCCTATAAAAGGAAGACCCAGGGCACTCGTATGGGAGGTTGGCCGCGCGGGGGAATGGGACGGCGCGCATAAGCCTCTCGCTCTCTCCCACGCGGACGCTTGTAACCCCCTACTGCAAGCGCACCCGACCTGGGCGCGGGACAAACACGAAGGCCGCAGGTTTCCCCTTTACGCCTGTCTCCCTCCGGTTTCCCCCCTTCACGCTCCGTCTCGCGCCGACCCATCTGGGCTGGAGCACGCGGCGACAATTTACTCGTCGGTCCAGGGACCCCCCGGGGTCGAAACGCCGACAAGCCCCCTCCAACCAAACACCCATCTAAAGTTTAATCTTCGAATGTTTATTTGAATATTAATTTCGAGTATGATTTTAGAGCAACTTCAAGAGACTCTTTATTATATTCTTCATAATATCATAATTGATATGAATAGAGATTTTTAAAAAAATACTCTTCATATAGTCATCTTTTGTTTCGGATTTCGCGATAGCCAAAGTTAGAAAACGTGAATGTCTCTCTAGAGTGCAAACAACACATAGAAAACATGTTGGAGATTAGAAAGATATATAAAGAATCTTGGAGATGCCACCAGGGATTAGGTTTTAGTAGGAACGGCGGTCCCCTCGGGCGAGCGAGCGGCGGCGGCGGTTTCCTCTCGGGCGTGCGAACAGCGACGATCCCCCAGGATCGAGCGACGGCGACAGCGATGCTCCCCAGGATCGAGTGACGGCAGTGCTCGCCTAGGGTCGAACGATGACGGCGCTCCCCCAGGACCGAGCGACGACCGACAACGGCGCTCCCCCAGGATTGAGGATCTCGGAGGTGCGCCTGCGACGATAGATCTGAGAGGTGCGCCCGCGGCGGCAGATCTAGGAGGCGCGCTCCTCGGAGTGGCGCCCTCTGGCGTCCCACGGTCGGCGACGACGCGAGGCCTTCCCTAGGCGCGAGCGATGGTGGATCGACGACCCTGTTTTTGTGCGATTTTGTATACATATTTATGCCAACGTCAATAGGTTTTTATGATACATTGTCAGTTCATGGCTCTCATTCCATCTTTTGTATGTTTCTGATATTTCTATTCATATTTTATGTAAACGTTTGTTATTTTTTATGTACTTCACCGCGATGCATAAATAACTTTCACATGTAGCATAATTAGTATCATATATATCATAAACTATTTCTAACGAGCCTTACTGCATGACTGTTGGAGAGATCATATATTTGTGGACGAAATAAAGCATTGAAAATCATATTTTTGTTTCTATGCATGACAATCCATTTCCTTTCAACTCACATCCTTGCCATCCTAATTTTATGCGCATGCAACATAAAATATATTTTGTACACTGTGTACCGCAGTGCATAAATACATTTACCGTGTACTATAATTAGTCTCAGTATATATCTGTCGGCGTTTTGGACCCGCGAGGACCGTCAACCGACCAGTGAATTTGTTGCTGCGTGCCCCTGCCCAGATGGGTTGATGCAAGATGGAACACAAACGGGGGAATGAGGCTTATATTATCTTGCACCGGGGTGCTCGTAGTAGGGATTACAAGCGTCACAAGAGAGCGAGGGCGAGAGCGAGGGTGAGAGAGAGTCCCTGCGTGCGTCCATCTCTGCCTATCTCGTCTGCCCCGCCTCCCTGTCTCCACGTCTCTGTGTGTGTCAATGTTATGTCTCCGCTGTTGTGTGTGTGTTCTCCCCCATGCCTTAGGAAGGCCCTGTACGTCCCCTTTTATAGATACAAGGAGATGGCCCAGCTGTACAATGGGGTGTAGCTATGTGCTAACGTGGCTGGCGGAGAAGTGCCTTGAGCCCTGCACGTGTGCTAACGTGGCTGTCAGAGAGATGCCTTGAGCCCTGTAGAAGCATAGCTGGCGGTGCGGCATGGATCCTGCTGACGTTTCCTTGCTTCCGTAGGAGGTTGAGAGCAACCGACGTCATGGGCGCACGCGGGGAACCATCATTACCTTTTACCTGAGTAACCTTAGATGGAAAACCGGTCTTGTTCCTTCATAGCCTGAGGCAGCTAGCTAGGAGTAGGGTAATGATGTATCCCCTGTAGCGTAGTCGGTCCGAGGCTGAGGTCGGGCGAGGCAGAGACTTCTCCTGAGGCCGAGGTCGAGGTCGGGCGAGGATGTGACTCCTCTCGAGGCCGAGGCCTGAGGTCGGGCGAGGCAGAGCTCCCTGTTGCGCCTGAGGCCGAACTCGTGGAAGATCGGTTTTACCCTGGTGGTTGGCACAGTAGCCAGAGCGGGGCGAACAGTGCTGTTTCCCTGTCAGAACGGTCAGTAAAGGGGCGAAGTGACTGCGGTCACTTCGACCTTGCCGACTGAGGCACGCGTGTCAGGATGAGGTGTCAGGCGATCCCCGCATTAAATGCGCATGCGATACGGTCGGTTGGTAGGGCGATCCGGCCGAGGTCGCTGCACGACAAAGTTTGCCCGAGCTGGGCATCGGGCGAGCCGAAGGTGCGTCTACTGACTGAGGGGACCCTCGGGCGAGGCGTGAATCCGTCCGGGACTAATGTCCTTGCCCGAGGCTGGGCTCGGATGAGGTCGTGTCCCTTGGTAGACGAGGCCTGCGCTTTATTAGTCGTTTATGGTTTATTCTGAAGATGTTTTTCAGCCGCATTTAGGAGCATTGGGGGTACCCCTAATTATGGTCCCCGACAGTATCCCCCGAGCCTCGAAGGGAGTGTGGGCACTCGCTTGGAGGTTCTGCCAGATTTTTGCAAGGGGACCAGCCCTTCTCGGTCGTATTTTGTTCCTATGGGTGCGCGCGAGCGCACCCGTCGGGTGTAGCCCCCGAGGCCTCGGGGGAGTGGTTTGACTCCTCTGAGGTCTTAATTCTTTTTGTGATGCCTCAGTCAGCCTTGTTGTTCCCTCATGCGGCCTCGCCGTAGCCCGGGTGCACGGTCAGGCTCTAAGTTTTCACGCTGGTTTGTTGACGTGGTCAACGGTTCGGCCGTAGCCTGGCGCGAGAGCAGCCCCAAGCCTCTGCACGGAGCGAGAGGACGATCAAGGACCGTCTCGACTTTTATTGTACGCCCCTTCGTCGCCATTCCGCAAGGAGGAAGGGGGGAAAGCGTCATGTTACCCTCGAAGGGCACCGAACACGGTGTTTCCAGTGAGTTGCTAACGGGTGATCCGAGTGGACGCCCGAGCCCCGTTCGATAAGGGTCGGCTAGTGGCCCAGAGGCGCGCTCCAAAAGTACCTGCGGGTGATTTGCTGGACCCGGACCCATTCGATAGGGTCCGAGGGCTTGGTGCCTCCCTCCGGTGGGATTCCATTACAAAATCCTTCCCGCTGGTCTCGGAAATATCCTAGGGTACCTCGGGAGCGTAGCCCGAGCCTCGGCCATGTAACGGACGTACCCAGGGTCATCCCTGACTCTGCGTGCTCTGGGGCGGCTGTCGAACCCTTCCGAGGGGCCAGCCTTCGAACCCCTGATTATTAAAGGGCTCGGAGCCCGAGTGCTCTGGGGCGGTTGCCAAACCCCGGAGGGCGCAACCTTCGAACCCCTGATCAGCAGGAGGGCTCGGGGCTCGTTTCCTTCGCTGAGAAGGATCATTTACGGAATATCCCCTTTCCCGGACCCTGTGGCAAGAGAGAGAGAGAGAGGAAAAGGAAAATTATATGAATTTAAATAATGTGGCGCACCTTTTTTGACGCGGTCATCATGACGGAGGTGAAACAGCGCCCGCTTCTCCTGTCGGAGGTGTCGCTTGCCCTGTCAAGGAGTTAATGCGACGGGACGGGCGATTCGCGGGGTGTCTGTTGCGCGTGCGCGAGCCGTTCGAGGAATAGAACACGGGTGCGTCGTCTTTACTCTGTGGGAGAGGGCTCCCTTGCCGCTCTAGGAGAGAATGCGAGCCTGTAGGTGATTGGACCGCCGCTTCCGCACGTCTGTTGCTGCAATTACTGTCGGTCCACCTTTGGCCATATCGACTGTCGCGCCTATCCCCGCGGCTGACTGACCCGTGATCGTTGCACTCAATTGGCACTGTTGGGTCACGCGCAGGGCTGCCTCGAGTCGCTGCACTGGTTCTGCAGTCGAGAAGACGCGACATTGGCACGAGTGGCAGTGTGGTTTCCTTGCACGTAGTAACCGTTGCGCCGGTTACATGACATGTGGGCCCGGGCCTCCATGCTGGACCGCCGGATGCGACGAAGCCGAAAGGGTGCACAACCGTGGTGCGGTTGCATGCTTCCTGCGTGGCGGTCCGCCCTTTCGACCGCTGGTTTCGGCGAGGATGAGGGAATGCTTATAACCGCGGGGCGGTTACATGCTTCGCGTGCGGCGGTTTGCATTCTTCGCGTTTCGGGCCAGCTCGCATGACGTGTAGGACCCAGCCCCCGTGTCGTAGGGTGGGAACCCTGGAGCACGTCGCTGGAGACTTTGCCCGTGACGCTTGGAGGTGCGAGTGAGGAGATCTGCCTTTAAAAAGGGTCAATCCCCCAGGCAGTAGCCATGCCTTCACACTCCTCGCATTCATCGTGCCCTTCCACCTTCTGAGCCCCCAGATGGGGCGCACCTGTGTTGCCTTCTTCTTGCTGCTGTTGGAGGAGCACGGCCTCGTGGGGGTTGGCGCTCTTCAGTCATTGCTCGGCTTCAAGGATTTTCATCATGCAGCCCGGCTGCAGTCCCTCACCAATGGTCATCCATGGGGATGATCACCAGCCTTGTGGTGGGGAGAAGCTAGCCGGGCTACAGCCTCTGCCCCGCCCTCATCTTCAAGGATGTTCATCATCCGAGCTGGGGAGGAGGGCGCGCCGAGTTGGGTCCTGCCTCCCGCGTGGGCCGGTGACCCGCTTCTTCCTCCAGCATTCAGGGGAGAAGGGCATCCTCCAGCCCTGCGGAGGAGACGTCCTCCAGCTATGCGGGGGAAGGCGAACTACTGCTGCCTGGTCAGGGTGCAGCTGTCCGTCCTCCACCCGGGCAGCAGTCGTTCCGTGCGCAGGTGGCTGCTGTCGCCGGTGCTGAAGTGGTGGCCACCGCTGGTGAGGCTTCCCACGCAGAGGTGGTTGCTTCCGCCGACGAGACCGTCAGTGCCACCTGCGCTCCGGACCTCCAGCTCTTTGGCTTTAATGGCTGGCTCTCGTCCCTCGTAAGGGGACGTGAGCGAGGTCCTTTTCACAGTAGCATTTGCCCTGAGGCCATCGCTGCTGCTGTCTAGACTGCCGAGGCAGAGGTCGTTGTTGTCGCTGCTGGTGCAGGGGTCGCCGGCGAGCCGCCTGGAGTTTGTTATCCCGCAGACCTTCTGGTGTGGAGGTTGTCCATTCCTGCGGGAATGGAGCCGGAGTCCCGTTTGTAATGGTACCTTCTTCAGAGCGAGATGTAATAGCTTTAAGTACTAAGACATCTGCCGCAGGTCGGGACAACCGTCGAGGGCGCTGCTGACGTCTAAGTCTAGGTACCACTGTTACCCCAAGTACGTGTGTTTGTTCTTTGTGGCTGCTGAGGCCTGAACATTTGGGTACAAAGCCGTGTTTCTTTCCTCTTGTTTCAAGCATTAGGACTTATTTGTCGGTAGCAGAATCACTTATTCGAGCGTGAGCTACCTTTCACGGAAGGTGATGAGTGAGGTATCTGTATCCCGGAGGCGTAGGAGTCCCTCGGCTCGGTCGGCCTTGCCGCTCAAGGTCTCTCTCGCTCGTCATTAGGATTCCGCTATCGACGCAGTCGAAAGGCACGAAAGTCATTTTGGCGGAAAACTTTTCCGAGGAAAAATTTGACGCAGAGGGGGCTTCCCCCTTTCTAAACCCGAGGCGACCGCCCGGGCCGGGGCCCTTGCGGAGGGCCTGGCTGTGGTCGTCGGGTCTGCCTGGTCTGCCCGAGCCATGGCCTCACAGCAGCGTGCCCGGGCCGAGGGTATGTTTTGCCCGCTCTGTGACTCTGTTTATGTCTCCATTCTTCTTCTTGCGTCTGAAGAATTTTGTTCGACTGTCTGCAGAGTTTGAGACAGCTCTTAATGAGTTCGTCAAGAACTGCAAGGCGCTTGGCGAGGCGGCTGAGCAGAAGGAGGCCGACCGTGTGGCCATGTCCGAGGCCATCTCGGCTTTCTGCCAGGCCTTTGGCCTCGACGGTGTCCCCTTGGGTAGCTCCCCCCAGAGTCACCTGCGGGCCTTAGGCGGCCATGTGCGCAGCAGACTCCGCGGGGCGCTGCACCACGGCGTTAGGCGGGCCTTCACCGTGCTCGCTTCCCACTACGACGTGGATCTAGAGCGAGTTAGCGAGGGGTACTGCTTACCCGACAAAGAGGAGGCTGCCTTAGCCGAGGTCCAGAGGTTTGACGCGACTGTCTAGGGCCCAAGCGCGGCGCTGGCTTCCTCCTTTGAGGTGGAGATCCTTCCGTCCGTGTCTCTATCTGAGGCCGGGCCGAATTCTGCCGAGGGTGGAAACGACGCCGAGGGTGCCGCTCCTCCCCCTGCCAATGTCTGAGCCTGCAAGAATAGTTTGTTCTAAGTATGCGTATGTTTTTGGCGGCCGCCGAGGCCTAAACATTTTAATTGTCGGATTATAAAGCTGTGTTTTCTTTCCTCTCGTTTCGTGCATTAGGACTTGTTCGGTAGCAGAATCGCTTATCCGAGCGTGAGTTACTTTTCGCGGAAGGTGATGAGTGAGGTATCCGTATCCCGGAGGCGTAGGAGTCCCTCAGCTCGGTCGGCCTTGCCGCTTACGTGTTCTCTCGTTGTTTTTAGGATTCCGTTATCGATATAGTCGAAAAGCACGAAAGTCGTTTTGGTAGAAGAGTTTTCGAGCGTTAGGACTTGTTTGGTAGCAGAATCGCTTATCCGAGCCTGAGCTACTTTTCGAGGAAGGTGATGAGTGAGGTATCCGTATCCCGAAGGCGTAGGAGTCCCTCGGCTTGGTCGGCCTTGCCGTTCAAGGTCTCTCTCGCTCGTCTTTAGGATTTTGTTATCGACGTAGTCGAAAAGCGCGAAAGTCGTTCTGGTAAAAGACTTTTCCGAGGAAAAATTTGACACAGAGGGGGTTCCCCCCTTCTAGCCCCCGAGGGAGGGTTGGGCTTTGCCGAGGCAAGGCTTATCCTTCCTTGATGGTTAGACTTTATTTATGCATGTAAAGAAAGCGAGATACATGAACAACTTGAAACATTTTAAGGGTAAAAGCGACGTAGTTGTTCGATGTTCCAAGCGTTGCTGTAGACCTCGCCTTGATCGTTGGCCAGCTTGTATGTCTCGGGCTTCAAAACCTTGACGATGATGAAGGGCCCTTCCCAGATAGGAGTAAGCTTGTGGCGCCCTCGGGCGTCTTGTCGCAGCCGAAGTACCAAGTCTCCCACTTGGAAGTCTCGGGGCCGAACCCTTCGGGCGTGGTAGCATCGCAGAGGCTGCTGATATCGTGCCGAGTGTAGTAAGGCCACGTCCCGAGCCTCTTCCAGCTGGTCCAATGAATCCTCTTGGCTGGTCTGGTTGCTTTGGTCGTCGTAAGCCTTTGTCCTCGGGGAACAGTATTCCAAGTCCGTGGGTAAGATGGCCTCGGCCCCATAGACTAGAAAGAACGGCGAGAAACCCGTGGCCCGACTCGGCGTCGTCCTCAGACTCCAAACCACCGAGGGTAGTTCTTTTATCCACCGCTTGCCAAACTTGTTGAGGTCGTTGTAGATCCTCGGCTTTAGTCCCTGCAAAATCATACCGTTGGCGCGCTCCACCTGCCCATTTGTCATTGGGTGAGCTACGGCGGCGCAGTCCACACGGATGTGGTGGTCTTCGCCGAAGTCCAGAAACTTCTTCCCAGTGAACCGCGTGCCATTGTCGGTGATGATGGAGTTTGGGACCCCAAAGCGATGGATGATATTTGTAAAGAATGCCACCGCCTGCTCAGGCCCAATGCTGGTTAAGGGTCGGACCTCGATCCACTTGGAGAATTTGTCGATGGTGACCAGCAGGTGCTTGAAGCCCCCGGGTGCCTTCTGCAAGGGACCGACGAGGTCTAGACCCCATACAGCAAACGACCAAGTGATGGGTATTGTTTGCAGGGCTTGAGCGGACAGGTGCGTCTGTCTCGCGTAGAATTGACACCCTCGGCAGGAGCGTACAATCCTAGTGGCGTCGGCCACCGCGGTCGGCCAGTAGAAACCTTGTCGGAAAGCGTTTCCCACGAGGGTCCGAGGTGCTGCATGGTGACCGCAAGCCCCCGAGTGTATTTCTTGTAATAGCTCTTATCCTTGGGCGATGGATATGCATCGTTGGAGGACGCCTGAGGGGCTGCAGTGATACAACTCTTTTTCATCACCTAGTAAAACGAACGACTTGGCGCGCTGAGCTAGTCGCCGAGCTTCGGCCTTGTCGAGGGGCAGCTCTCCTCAGAGGAGATATTCCAGGTACGGGGTCTGCCAGTTTTGGTTTGGCGCGACCCCATTCCACTCTCCCTCGATGCGCAAGGCCTCACCCTCGGCGGCTGAGGGTACCTCGGGCTGGGCCGAGGTCTCGTCGGGTTCGGGCGCGTCGTCGAGTTTGACGGATGGTTGATATATGTCCCTGGAGAAGACGTCCGGGGGAACCGTCGCCCGCCCTAAGGCTATTTTAGCCAGCTCATCCACGGTCTCGTTGTATCGTCGAGCAACATGGTTGAGTTCTAGCCCGTGGAACTTATCTTCCAAGCGCCAAACTTCGTCGCAATAGGCCTCCATTTTTCGATTGCGGCAGTGGGAGTTCTTCATGACTTGATCAATGACAAGCTGCGAGTCGCCCCGAGCGTCGAGGCGCCGAACCCCTAGCTCAACGGCGATGCGCAACCCATTAACTAAAGCCTCGTACCCGACCACATTGTTTGATGCCGGAAAATGGAGGCGCAGCACGTAGCGCACATGTTTCCCGAGGGGTGAGATGAAGAGCAAGCCAGCACCTGCTCCTGTTTTGATCAGCGACCCATCGAAGTACATGGTCCAAAGTTCGGCCTGGATTGGAGCTGTCGGCAATTGGGTGTTGACCCATTCAACTAGGAAGTCTGCCAAGACTTGGGATTTTATGGCCTTCCGAGGAGCGAATGAAATCGTTTCGCCCATGAGTTCCACTGCCCATTTTGCTATCCTACCCGAGGCCTCTCGGCACTAGATGATCTCTCCCAGGGGAAGGATGATACCACAGTCACCGGATGAGACTCGAAGTAGTGTCGCAACTTTCGTCGTGTCAGAATTACTGCGTACAGTAGCTTCTAGATTTGTGGGTAGCGGATCTTGGTCTCGGATAGCACCTCACTGATGAAGTAGATCGGCCTCTGGACGAGCAGTGCATGCCCTTCTTCTCGTCTCTCAACTACGATCGCGGCGCTGACCACCTGAGTGGTTGCGGCTACGTAAATCAAGAGGGTTTCTCCTGCAGCGGGGGGCACAAAGATGGGCGCATTAGTAAGGAGTGCCTTTAAGTTTCCGAGGGTTGCCTCGGCCTCGAGGGTTCAAGTGAAGCGCTTGGCCTTCCTTAAGAGGCGGCACAAAGGTAATCCTTTGTCGCCAAGGCGCGAGATGAAGCGGCTCAGAGCCACAAGGCATCCCATGACCCTTTGTACTCCTTTTAGATCCTTGATGGGTCCCATGTTGGTGATGGCTGCAATTTTCTCTGGGTTGGCCTCGATGCCTCGTTCGAAGACGATGAACCCTAGGAGCATGCCTCGGGGGACTCCGAAGACACACTTCTCGGGATTGAGTTTTACGCCTTTTGCACGCAGGCACCCGAAAGTTACTTCGAGGTCGGAGAGGAGGTCAGAGGCTTTTCTTGTCTTGACAACGATGTCATGGACGTAAGCCTCGACCGTTCTGCCGATGTGCTCTCCGAACACGTGGTTCATGCACCTTTGGTAGGTTGCACCTGTGTTCCTCAAGCCAAATGGCATGGTAGTATAACAATACATGCCAAAAGGTGTGATAAAGGAAGTCGCGAGCTGGTCGGACTCTTTCATCTTGATTTGGTGATAGCCTGAATAGGCGTCGAGGAATGACAGGGTTTCGCACCCAGCAGTGGAGTCCACAATTTGATCGATGCGAGGCAGAGGGTAGGGAACCTTTGGACATGCTTTGTTTAAACTAGTGTAGTCTACGCACATCCTCCATTTCCCACCTTTTTTCTTTACAAGCACAGGGTTAGCTAACCATTCTGGATGGAATACCTCTTTGATGAACCCTGCAGCCATCAGCTTGTGGACCTCCTCGCCTATGGCCTTGTGCTTTTCTTCATCAAAACGGCGCAGGTGCTGCTTCACGGGTCGGGCACCGACTCGGATGTCCAGCGAGTGCTCGGCGACATCCCTCGGTATGCCTGGCATGTCCGAGGGACTCCACGCAACAATTTCGGCATTTGCACGGAGAAAGTCGACAAGCACTGCTTCCTATTTGGGGTCGAGCTCGGAGCCGACCCTGACTTGCCGGCATCGTTGCTGGGGTCGAGGGCGACGGACTTGACCGCCTCGGCCGGTTTGAAGTTGCCGGCGCGGCGCTTCGCATCAGGCGCCTCCTTGGAGCGGCAATCCAGGTCGGCGATGAGGGCCTCGGACTCGGCGATGGCCTTAGCGTACTCCACGCATTCCACATCGCACTCGTAAGCGTGGCGGTACGTGGATCCAACGGTGATGGTCCCGTTGGGGCCTGGCATCTTGAGCTTGAGATACGTGTAGTTGGGGACGACCATGAACTTGATGTAGCACGGTCTTCCCAGCACCGCGTGGTAGGTCCCTCGGAACCCGACCACCTCGAAAGTGAGGGTTTCCTTTCGGAAGTTGGAGGGAGTTCCGAAGCAGACGGGCAGATCAAGTTGCCCAAGGGGCAGGACACGCTTACCGGGGATGATCCCGTGGAAAGGTGCTGCGCCGGCCCGGATCGTGGATAGATCTATTCCCAAGAGCCCTAGGGTCTCGACGTAGATGATGTTGAGGCTGCTGCCTCCGTCCATGAGGACCTTGGTGAGCCTAGCGTTGCCGATGACGGGGTCGACGACGAGCGGGTACCTTCCTGGGCTCGGTACGCAGTCGGGGTGGTCGCCTTGGTCGAAGGTGATGGGCTTGTCGGACCAGTCTAGGTAGACCGGCGCCGCTACCTTCATCGAGCAGACCTCCCAACGCTCCTTCTTGTGGTGCCAAGCCGAGGCGTTCGCCACCTGTCCGCCGTAGATCATGAAGCAGTCGTGGACCTCCAGGAACTCCTCTTCCTTGTCGCCCCCTTCTTGTTGTTGCCTTGGTCCTTGCCACCTTCTGTCGAGGGTCCAGCCTTGATGAAGTAACGCCAGAGCATGTCACACTCCTCAAGGGTGTGCTTGACGGGACCCCTGTGATAGGTAGGGCTGGAAAAAAAGCTCGAGGCTCGCGAGCCGGCTCGGGCTCGATCAGGCTCGCGAGCCTAAACAAGCCCGAGCCGAGCCTAATTCCATGGCTCGCTACACTAACGAGCCGAGCCGAGCCGGCTCGGTGAGGCTCGCGAGCCGGCTCGAGGCTCGGTCCAAACTATTACAGCTATCACTTGTCAGTTGTCAGTTTGTTTATTAGTGTCCAGTCATCTAGATCCAGTGACCAGTGTGTTGTTTTGGTCATAACTCACAAGGAACTAGAGTGCAGGGACATAATTTTTTATTATATGGAACATATTGTGCTTCAAATTTGAGCTAATGACCGTAATTAATGTTGTTGAGTACTTGAGTGTACAGGCTCGCGAGCCGAGCTGAGCCGGCTCACGAGCCTATATCGAGCTGAGCCGAGCCGCATCATCGAGCTCGTGAAGTGACCGAGCCGAGCCTGGCTCGGCTCGCTATTCCACCGAGCCTCACCGAGCCGAGCCGAGCCTGGCTCGGCTCGGCTCGTTTCCAGCCCTAGTGATAGGGGCACGACTCCTTGAGCATTTTGTCGAACGTATTGGCCCCTCCGGGAGGTTTCCGAGGGTTCCTATGTTCGGCAGCAGCGACGAGATCCGCATCAACGGCGTCGCGTTTTGCTTGCGCCTTCTTCTTGGCCCTCTTCTTCGTGCCACACTGGACGGACACCTCGGGGGCGTCTTCCTTCTGTCTTCCTTGAGGCTGCTTGTCCTTCGAAAGATGGCTTCGACCGCCTCCTGACCAGAGGCGAACTTGGTGGTGATGTCCATCAATTCGCTCGCCTTGGTGGGAGTCTTGCGCCCCAGTTTGCTCACCAGGTCCCGGCACGTGGTGCCGGCGAGGAACGCCCCGATGACGTCCGAGTCGGTGATGTTAGGCAACTCGGCGTGCTGCTTGGAAAACCACCGGATGTACTCTCGTAGGGATTCCCCTCGCTGCTGGCGGCAGCTTTGGAGGTCCCATGAGTTCCTAGGGCGCACGACCTTGGAAGTTTCCCGCGAAGGCCTTGACCAGGTCATCCCAGTCAGAGATCTGCGCAGGAGGCAGATGCTCCAGCCATGCCCGAGCAGCATCGGAGAGGAAAAAGGGGAGGTTGCGGATGATGAGGTTGTCGTCATCCGTCCCTCCCAACTGGCATGCCAGTCGGTAATCCGCAAGCCACAACTCCGGCCTTGTCTCCCCTGAGTACTTGGTGATGGTAGTCGGGGCTCGGAACCGGGCGCCCGTCGTATGGCCCGGTTAAAGACCCTCGGACCTGGTGGTTTGGGCGAGGGGCTCCGGTCCTCGTCACTGTCGTAGCGTCCTCCGCGCCTGGGGTGGTAGCCTCGGCACACCCTCTCTTCGAGGCGGGCTCAACGGTCGCAGCGGTGCTGCTCGTCGCCGAGGCGATCCGGGGCCGCGGGCGTCCCGTCTCGTGTGCGCTCGATGCGGACCGAGGCCTCCCGTATGCGTCGGGAGGGTGTTGCGCGATGCTCCGAGGGGCACCCTTGCCTTCGGGAGGCAGAGCTCTCCGCTCGTCGGACTGCGGCGTCTTCCATGACATCCTTGAGTTCGCCCTGGATACGCCGCCCCTCGGTGGTGGATGGCTCCGGCATTGTTCGGAGTAGCATCGCCGCTGCAGCTAGGTCCTGGCTGGCCCCACTGAAGGCTGGGGGTAGCCCTGCCCTGGCATTGCCAACGATACAGCGCTGGACGTCCCGGGCCCTATGACGCGCTCCTCCGGCTAGTGCCTGGCCTGCCCATTCCTGCTTGATGTTTTGTCGGAGCTGCGCAAGCCGCTCCGCTTCTTCGTTGAGCTTGGCCTGCGTCTCGCGGAGTTGCCCGAGCTGTGTGTCCTGACCCCCCGTAGGGACTGGGACCACAGCTAGCTCCCGTGGGATCTCAACGCGAGACGCAGGCACAGGGGCGTTGTCATCTTCCGGCATGCCGAGGTGGTTGTCTTCGTCGTGATCCCTCTGATCGATGTGGAAACACTCACGACTCGGGTGATAACCCTCGTCGTCGAGGCTGTGGTCATCGTCGGAGCAGCCAGAGAGGCAGTAGTCACATGCGGACATGAAGTCTCGCATGGCACTGGGATCACAGAGTCCGGAGAAATCCCAACCGAAGTCGGGGTCGTCCTCTTCCTCGGAACCCGCGGGTTGTAGGTTGAGACGGTCGTCCGTCGGTCCCAAGATGACCACATATGGTACCCTGGAAGGTCAGGGTATGCCCTTGCGAAAGCGCTCACCGAAGCGGGGTCGCTTGGTGGATCGAAGCTGAATCTAAGGGGAACAGGGTGGAAAACGGACGGTACCTCTTGGTTGATGGACGGTGGTGAAGTCGCGTCAGGGACGGAATGCACCGTCATCTCAGGTACGAGGCTAACGCCCAGCAAGTCCTTCGCGAGGGTGCTGGCGTCATCAGTCCGCTTGGGGTTGGCACGTTGTGGGGAAGCGATACCCGTCATTGTCTCAGGTGCGAGGACAACACCCGACATGTCCCCTGCAGGGGTGCCGGCGTCGTCGACTCGTTCTGGTCCGACAGCCGACGAGGTGCTGCCTCCCGCCTGGCCACGGTCGCCCCCTCTCCTCCTCCTCCGGCAAGGAGGGTGGCGGGCAAACCCAGGTGTTCCTCTTCCGCCACGGGGGGAAGTCATCGTTGAGTTTGCTGCCGTCGGGCGAGCCGACGACTGTCGTTGCTGTCGTGCTGCGAGGGGAGGAGTACCATGTCATAGCTGCCGTCGCGGGACATGAACTCGAGACTCCCGAAGCGGAGCACCGTCCCCGGCTGAAGAGGCTGCTGAAGACTACCCATCTGGAACTCAACGGGAAAGTATTTGTTAACACGCAGCGAGCCCCTACCTGGTGCGCCAACTGTTGGCGTTTTGGACCCGCGAGGACCGTCAACCGACCAGTGAATTTGTTGCTGCGTGCCCCTGCCCAGATGGGTTGATGCAAGATGGAACACAAGCGGGGGAATGAGGCTTATATTATCTTGCACCGGGGTGCTCGTAGTAGGGGTTACAAGCGTCGCGAGAGAGCGAGGGCGAGAGCGAGGGTGAGAGAGAGTCCATGCATGCGTCCGTCTCTGCCTATCTCGTCTTCCCCGCCTCCCTGTGTCTCCACGTCTCTGTGTGTGTCAATGTTATGTCTCCGCCGTTGCGTGTGTGTTCTCCCCCGTGCCTTAGGAAGGCCCTGGACGTCCCCTTTTATAGATACAAGGAGATGGCCCAGTGTTGGGGGCCTTCGTCTTTCGAAGGTCCTCAAAAACATGATTTGACAATGTTTTCCAAGTATGCGAGCAGGTATTTTCAGAATCAGGTTGCGGGTATACAAGAGCATGGTCAAGACGAAGCTTGACTGAAATGGGAGACAATCATGACGAAGGATGAAACGATCATGAAGCTATGTGCAGAGGAGCTTCGACATGACAGCAGAAAAGGGGAACCGACTTAAAGATGAAAAGCCAAATTAGACCTCGAAGAATTACTATAGAGTTATTGATAAAAGTAAAGGGCATTAATGTAATTTTACACGGGCTGCGTCCCGTGCCTATAAATAGATGAACAGTACTCCCGTACTGTTCACGCTGACTTGGCATTGGCATCACGCTTGTACCCTTACTTTCCTTCAAGCCGAAGGTACATTTGTAATTTGTTGTTGTTTATATAAGTAAAATAAATAGAAATAAATTAATAACAATGTTCAAAGTAATCATGTTATTTTCCGTGTTTTGTGTATAAATCTTTCTTATCTTTTATTATGATTATGAAGGTGTGACCTTCATAACCTTCGTCCGGCCCTTGTCTTCACCACAGAATAGGCAGTGAATTCTTCTTGGCTGATCCCCAAATCTTCCCCCGAAGCCCCTGGCGCCTCTGCCCCTTGGCGCTGGCGGCCGAACAGAGCTTTGCTGTTGCCCTGAAGCTTGCGAAGAGTATTGTGGCCTTTGCTGTTGGCTCCCTCTATCATCACTTTGAGTGGAGTTATGAATTGACCTGACGTGCCTCGGATGAAATCTTCCTCCGAAGCCCCTGGTCATTTCAGAGAACCTGAATGCCTCCTCCCTTCTTTGGCGGAAGTTATTGTCAGCTCGGATACACTCATCCATCTTCTGGAGCAGCTTCTCCAAAGTTTGTGGTGGCTTCCTGGCAAAGTATTGCGCTGAAGGTCCCGGTCGAAGTCCCTTAATCATGGCCTCAATGACAATTTCATTTGGCACTGTTGGCGCCTGTGCCCTCAGACGCAGAAACCTTCGGACATACGCCTGAAGGTATTCTTCGTGGTCCTGGGTACACTGGAATAAAGCTTGAGCAGTAACTGGCTTCGTCTGAAACCCTTGGAAGCTGGTTATCAACATATCCTTCAACTTCTGCCATGAGTTGATTGTCCCTGGCTGAAGAGAGGAGTACCAGGTTTGAGCGACACTCTTGACGGCCATGACAAAAGACTTTGCCATGACTGCAGTATTGCCACCATATGAAGATATGGTTGCTTCATAGCTCATCAAGAATTGCTTCGGGTCTGAATGACCGTCGTACATGGGGAGCTGGGGTGGCTTGTAAGACTAGGGCCATGGTGTAGCCTGCAATTCTGTTGATAGAGGAGAAGCATCATCAAAAGCAAAATTTCCATGATGGAAATCTTCATACCAGCCGTCCTCATTGTAGAAGCCCTCCTGATGAAGCTCTCTGCGCGGAGGCCTTCGGTTCTGGTCATCTTGAGCAAGATGACGAACCTCTTCCGAAGCTTCATCTATCTGCCTCTGAAGGTCAGCTAGACGAGCCATCTTCTCCTTCTTTCGTTGCACCTGTTGATGGAGCATCTCCAGGTTTTGGATTTCCTGGTCTAAGTCGTCCTCCGAAGGCGTTGGACTGGTGGCCTTCCTCTTCTGGCTTCGGGCCTCCCTAAGAGAAAGGACGTCCTGATTGGGGTCCAGCGGCTGCAGAGTGGCAGCCCCTGTTGCTGAAGCTTTTTTCGGCGGCATGACGAAGGTGATGCTTGCCGAAGATGTTCAAAGCTCAAGAAATGGAAGTGAGTTCACCGGAGGTGGGCGCCAATGTTGGGGACTTGTTCTCAAATGCTATGAATTAAGAACAAGGCAACATAAAATGTTAAATATCAAAGCCCTTCGTCCTTCGAAGCATTATTTCCCTTTGGATATAATGGTTTTCGGACGAAGGTTATGAAGGTCACACCTTCATAATCATAATAAAAGATAAGAAAGATTTATACACAAAACACGGAAAATAACATGATTACTTTGAACATTGTTATTAATTTATTTCTATTTATTTTACTTATATAAACAACAACAAATTACAAATGTACCTTCGGCTTGAAGGAAAGTAAGGGTACAAGCGTGATGCCAATGCCAAGTCAGTGTGAACAGTACGGGAGTACTGTTCATCTATTTATAGGCACGGGACGCAGCCCGTGTAAAATTACATTAATGCCCTTTACTTTTATCAATAACTCTATAGTAATTCTTCGAGGTCTAATTTGGCTTTTCATCTTTAAGTCGGTTCCCCTTTTCTGCTGTCATGCCGAAGCTCCTCTGCACATAGCTTCGTGATCGTTTCATCCTTCGTCATGATTGTCTCCCATTTCAGTCAAGCTTCGTCTTGACCATGCTCTTGTATACCCGCAACCTGATTCTGAAAATACCTGCTCGCATACTTGGAAAACATTGTCAAATCATGTTTTTGAGGACCTTCGGAAGCCAAAGGCCCCCAACACCCAGCTGTACAATGGGGTGTAGCTATGTGCTAACTGTAGGATTACGGGGAGGCTACGCTAGCGCAAAAAAAAAATTTCAACCCCATAATACCAAGAACCACTGCGGTTATAGGTCATGGAATTACCACTAGACACGCAGAGCAGCGGAAGACATCTCGATGTAGACGAACGCGTCGAGCAGTGCCGTGCAGTCGTCGGCGTCCTTCACGTCCTCGCACGGTTCGTCCAAGTGCTCCAGATGCAGCACCTCCGAGGTATCCACACGTACAGGGAGGAAACACCGCGTACCGAACTGCTAGGTTCGCGACGGCGGCTTGGCGAGGGCGAGAGGCGAGCGGCTACTCGTTTGCTGGTGGCAAATTAGGTTAAGCCTAACCACACCCCCGCCCTTCATTATATAGGCGTTATGGTGGGCTTCTGACACCGAGGCCCATCATTAACCCTAAAGCCCAGTCTAATTTCGGATCTAATCCGAGTTAGGCTTCCTTCCCCTTAAGTGTGTGACCCTATAGGTTCACTTACAAATAGACATAGCCCGAGTACTCTTACTTGGCCCAATAATTGACAGCGGCCTCTAGCAAGACATGTCAACTCCTATGCGCACGTAAAGATCATATCAGACGAACCATTGCAACATTATGTACATGTTGTTCCCTTTGTCTCACGATATTTGGTCTGGCTCTAAGCTGACCTCTCTTTCTCGATACTGTGAATTGGAATCCTTTCAATGGTTAACTCTTAACCCTAGCACGACCATGCATTTCTTGATCCAATCACTCGAGGGGCCCAGAGATATCTCTCTCACAAAGAGAGGGACAAATTCCATCTTGACTGACCATGCCTCACAACATGCTTCCTGACAAACCCAAAACTACCTTTATAACTACCCAGTTACGGAATAGCGTTTGATAGTCCCTAAGTAAGTCAATTCACATCTTGAAAACATGCGACAATCTCAGGTCTAAGGATACAATATTCATGTTGCAAAAAGAGAACTATATTACAATATCTCACGTTGGGTCGGTCCAGCCTCATGTCATACATGCGCCTACATTATTAGTTTAACATCTCCATGTTCATGACTTGTGAAATGTAGTCATCAACTAATACATATGCTAGTCATCGACTCTGACTAGGGACATCATTTAGAATAACCATATAAGTAAAGAATCTCACAAACAATTCACATAATTGCTAATCAATACAAGGTGCCTTCCATGGATATTCAATTAAGCAATATATATATCATGGATACAAAGAAATATGCTCATCTCTATGATTATCTCTAGGGCATATTTCTAACACTAACGTGGCTGGCGGAGAAGTGCCTTGAGCCCTGCACGTGTGCTAACGTGGCTGTCGGAGAGATGCCTTGAGCCCTGTAGAAGCATAGCTGGCAGTGTGGCATGGATCCTACTGACGTTTCCTTGCTTCCGTAGGAGGTTGAGAGCAACCGACGTCATTGGCGCACACTGGGAACCATCATTACCTGTTACTGGAGTAACCTTAGATGGGACACCGATCTTGTTCCTTCATAGCCTGAGGCAGCTAGCTAGGAGTAGGGTAATGATGTATCCCCTGTAGCGTAGTCGGTCCGAGGCTGAGGTCGGGCGAGGCGGAGACTTCTCCTAAGGCCGAGGCTGAGGTCGGGCGAGGATGTGACTCCTCCCGAGGCCGAGGCGGAGCTCCCTGTTGCTCCCGAGGCCGAACTCGTGGAAGATCGTGACTCCGTTTTACCCTGGTGGTTGGCATAGTAGCCGGAGCGGGACGAACAATGTTGTTTCCCTGTCAGAATGGTCAGTAAAGGGGCGAAGTGACTGCGGTCACTTCGACCTTGCCGACTGAGGCACGCGTGTCAGGATAAGGTGTCAGACGATCCCCACATTAAATGCGCATGTGATACGGTCGGTTGGTAGGGCGATCCGACCGAGGACGCTGCACGACAAAGTTTGCCTGAGCTGGGCATCGGGCGAGCCGAGGGTGTGTCTGCTGACTGAGGGGACCCTCGGGCGAGGCGTGAATCCGTCCGGGAATACTGTCCTTGCCCGAGGCTGGGCTCGGATGAGGTCGCGTCCCTTGGTAGACGAGGCCTGCGCTTTATCAGTCGTTTATGGTTTGTTCTAAAGATGTTTTTCAGCCGCGTTTAGGAGCATTGTAGGTACTCCTAATTACGGTCCCCGACAATATCATAAACTGGTTCTAACGAATCTAGATGTATGGTTCTAACGAGTCTAGATGTATGGCTGTTTAGGAGCATTGCGGGTACTCCTATATTTATGAAGGAAAATTTAGCATTTTTTAGACGATGTGCCACATTGCATAAATATCTATGTCGTGTAGCATAATTAGTGTCAGTATATGACGTAAACTGGTTCCAACAATCCGAGCTACATGGCTGTTGTAGAGATCCTACTTTTATGGACGAAATAAAGCATTTAAATCAGACGTTTTTTGTTTCCATGCATGCCAATCCATTTTCTTTCAACACACATTCTTGTCATCCTAAATTTGTGCGCATGCACTAGGAAACAATTTTTATGCAATGTACCACAATACATTAATATCTACACCGAATAGCATAATTAGTATCAGTATATATCATAAACTGGTTCAACAAGCCTAACCGCATTGCTGTTGGAGAGATCCTATATTTATGGGGGAAATAAAGCATTTAAATCAGATTTTTTTGTTTCCATGCATGTCAATCTGTTTTCTCTCAATGCACATTCTTGGCATCCTAAATTTATGCACATGCAACAGAAAACTGATTTTCTACGCAGCGTACCGTATTGCATAAATACCTACAACATGTTGCATAATTAGTATTAGCATATATCATAAAATGTTTCTAACGAGCCTAGCTGCATGACTGCTATAGAGATCCTATATTTATGGACAGAATAAAGCATTCAAATCATATTTTTTGTTTCCATGCATGCAACAGTTAACAGATAAGCTTCCTATTTTTTGATCATGCAAGGATTGGGACGCATGCGAGGGAGGGGTGGGGCTAGTGGCGAGGTTGGTTCGGTGGTGCAGGAGGGTGGCTGCGGCTTCCTGTATCCTATGAAAGACCAGGGCTCCCAATAGCCTCACCCTATATATATATATATATATTCTGAAAAACACATAATCGTAACACAAATATTAATTTGGCGTAAGCAATCGGCGTCAATACGCCAAAAGAGTCTGGTGCGGTCTGCACACCTGGTCGGCCGACCCGGTCGGTAGGTGGTCGAGGCTTCCTGTAGTTAAACAGAGCCTAGGGCCTTGGGTTTCCAAAGAGTGATCGGAAGCCCTGACCTAACGCCATCTTTCGATTCAGTCGCACCACCTTAAACAGACCAGGCCTCAAGTCGTCTATTAAAGCTACCCGAGACCACCATGAATTAGGGTTTCAGTGCGGCAGCGGTTGCGGGTGGGTGGATCCAGCGCGGGCGGCGCTGGCCGAGCATGCGACGACGGCCTTGCGGGCTGCGGATCCAGCACGGGCCTTGCGGGCTGGCCGTGCAGGAACATGATGTTGCTGCTGGTCTCGTCCGCATGCGCCCTATCTAGCGGTTCCTCGGGGCGTCATGGGGTTGCAGCGGTTGCGCGACGGTAGAACCAACATGCTTGGGCGGGCTGATCCAACACGGACGGACCACGACGGTGATGACCGACATGCGAGCGCGCGGGTCTGGAGGGATCTAGCACGGACGGGGCATGGCTCTGGCCGACGCACGGCGAGGCGAGCCGGCGAGGACGGGGCACGGCTCTGGCCGATGTGCGGCCGGGCGGTTCTGGCGTGAACAGAAGGGGTCCGTGGTGGGCGAACGACGAGTTCGTGGTTGGTGGACGGACGTGGCGCCGTCACAGGCAACACATCTGAGATGGGATCGGCAGCGGCGGACTTCCCTAGGGGCGAGCTATGACGGTGGCGTCCCCTAGACGTGAGCAGCGTCGGATCCCAAAGGCGCGTGCGGTGGGCGATGTCTCCCTTAGGGCGTTTGCGACGACATGTTTTTATGCTTCTCTGTATACATATTTATGCCAACATCAATAGGTGTTTACGACATATATTTCAGTCAATGGCTACCCTTCCATTTGTTGTTTGTTTATGATATTTCTATTCACATTTTACGCAGATGTTTATAGATTTGTATGCATTATCTCGTTACCTAACCCAGTGTGTATATGAGGTTTCTAACATTTACGTTAGCTCAGTATTTACTATCAAAACTGAGAGGCTTTACACTCAAAACTAAAGGTTTTTACAATCGAACATGGAGATGGTCCAAATAGTGACCTGCATGCCAATTTTTAAGTAGTGTACCGTAATGCATAAAAACCTTCACCGTGTAGCATAATTAGTATTAGTATATATCATAAATTGTTTGTAACGAGCCTAGATGCATGGCCGTTGTAAATATCCTATTTTTATGGACGAAATAAAACATTTAAATCAGATTTTTTTGTTTCCATGCATGTCAATCCATCTCCTAAATTTGTGTGCATGATTTCCAATTTTGTTGTGCATGCAAATGGAAACAAAAGGCGCGTATGCAAGGATGGGCGTGGGGGTGGAGGCGGCCAGGCTGGTCTGGTCGTGTGGTGCAAGGGGCGGTTGGTCTGGTCGGGTGGTGCAGGGAGCGGTTGGGGCTTCTACCATATGTTTGGAAGCCCAGGGCTCACCTTGTACTTCCAATAACTAGAGGAAGCATTGGCCCAACAGTGCCATCCGGTTCAGCCGCACTAGGTTCGGGTGGCTATAAAAATACCCCTACACTGCCAGGATTAGGTTTTAGCGGTGGCGACATTTCCCTCTGGCGTGCGAGCGGTAGCGATCTCTAGGGCAAGCGACGGCGGCCCCCATGGCAGGCGACCAGCGACGGTGCTCCCCTAGGACCGAACAACGACAACACTCCTAAGGCGGGCGGGCAAGTAGTGACGACGCTCCTGAAGCGGACGAGCAGTAGCGCACCCAGACCCGGTGGCGACGGCGATGAGCGGCGGTGGCGGCCACAGGAGACACGGGTCGCTCCGGCGGTTGTGCGAGGCGTGGTCGTCTTCGGCGATGGAGGGCACGCGAAGCATGGGTGGCTCTAGCGTCCTTCGATGACCAACTCATCTGATCCAATGGCCTCGGCAGCGTCCTTCGATGGCGACCTTTCTCCAATTCTTTGTTTACACATGCGACTATTGGTTGAGCCCATACTAATATTTTTTCCATTAATTATGATGTACTATGTAGGTATTTATATAACTTCCTATAACGTTTATGGTATTTATGTAGCTTTTTGTAACGTTTGATGCTTTGCGCGATATCAGTCATCCAACTTTTGCATGTATGCTGTGGGAACAAAAATAGCATTTAAAATTTGTGCCCATGAAATTAAAACTCACATAACCTGTCATAATTTACAAGTCTGCATAAAAATAGAAGCCGCATGCATGTGTATAGTGGTTGTCATATTGTTCAAATCTGTCAAATAAATAGGACCGCATGTATGCGTCTGGTGGGAGACGCAGCTGAATGCATGTTCATGATGGAGGGACGGCATTTAAATCACATTTTGTTGTTTTCATGCATGCCGATCCATTTTCTTTTAACACATTTTTGTCATCCTAAATTCTAGCAATTAGTCTCAAATGCATATAGTGTACATATAAAATTGTATCGGGTCTATTTTAGATCTAACGTTCCCTCTGTTCTTTTTTCCAAAAAAAATGTCCACCAACACCATCCTTTACTAGTTTTATCGTCTTGGAGAATGAGTTTGATAAAACTTTCGGAACAACATGAAACGTTAGGTCTAGAATGAACGAGCACAATTTTATGTGTGCACGAGTGGTACGTGCCCTGAATATGTTTCTAATAATTAATGTTAGTCCCAACTTGCAGCAATGCAACATAAGAACACGAGGGTTACGCTGTGCATTTCGATTGGAGTTTGCATGTACAATCTGAACATGACATCTACAAGAGTATAACCGAAGCAGCTAGCATAGCAGGTACACGCCATCGAATCGAATAGACACTATAACCCCATTTGATCGATGAATTGGCAACTCATCAATTAGTTAGGGAAGGCCAGCGCGTGCATGACGGTTGACGAAAAGCGCTTGTGGCAGCTCCCAGGCACTAACGAAGCCAGAGTTCTGGAAGTTGAGGTCCGCGTTTGCGGAGTCTACCAAGTATTGCAGGTGGAATAAGACCTTCCTGGCTTTTCCGTCCACTGCGAAGAGCGTCGTGCCCTGGAAGAAGTAGAGGGTGTTGGGGTTGTTGGGGTCGATGAGGGCGAGCGAAGGCACCACGCCCCAGGGCAGACCGGCGTCGGCGTAGCTGTGGTGGCTCCAAATGTCGGCGAAGGTCGCCGTGTACTCGTGTACCCAGTAATGCTGGCCCTCCTGGCTGACGAGCGTGAACATGCGGACCTCGGGGGGCTGCTTCAAGCGATTGGGACCGATGGGGACTCCCGTCCGGATCTCGACGTAGCGCAGCTTGCCCTGGCTGGGCCTGATGAAGCGTTGCTTGGCCATGAGCTCTGGGCGGCGCACGGGCCCGCGGATGACCATGCAGCCGACCGGGAGCGGAATGAAGCGCAGGTGCAGGTTGTCGTCTGCGGCGAAAGGGTCGCAGATGAGCATGCCACAGGAGACGTCGATCCACCAGAGGAGGCCGCCGTGGGCGCCCCAGCGATAGTGCTCCTCGGCGGAGGCCAGCGGCCTGGTGGTCCACTGGTCGGTGACGGTGGAGTAGCATAGCAGGGTCTTGTGGAGGGTCGTCAAGGTGGGGGGCTGGAGCTGGGCCACCATGTAATGGCCACCGTGTCGCGGGTCGGCGATGAGGCCAATGCTGTGTCTCCTGATGACGCGGACGCCGAGGTGGGCGGGGACGGCGGGGAGGCGGACGACGGTGCGGGCGCGGGCGTCTCCGAGGAAGAAGACGGGGTTCGAGACGCCCTCGGCTCCTGTAATGTCAGCGTCCAACCCCCGGCCCAGCCCACACTCGACAGCTTCGGACGTTCATGCGCTCGTGGGCCGGCCTAGCCAAGAGAGCCCACCACTCACATCCCAAAAGCCAGGCTGATGAGAGGAGGGAGACTCTCCCTTTTAAGCTGCCCACGGCCCCCTTGGCTAGCCGATGTGGAACTAAAGCCGGGGCGCTGACTACCGGCCCTGACATCCCACCCCCCTTGGGAAGCCCCCCAAGGCAGGCATGGGCCAAACCGGGCTCCGATACCAGATGTCAGCGTCCAACCCCCGGCCCAGCCCACACTCGACAGCTTCGGGCGTTCATGCGCTCGTGGGCCGGCCCAGCCAAGAGAGTCCACCACTCACATCCCAAAAGCCAGGCTGATGGGAGGAGGGAGACTCTCCCTTTTAAGCTGCCCACGGCCTCCTTGGCTAGCCAATGTGGGACTAAGCCGGGACACTGACTAACGGCCCCTGACATCCCACCCCCCTTGGGAAGCCCCCCAAGGCAGGCATGGGCTAACCCGGGCTCTGATACCAGATGTTAACACCGCTCAGATATGGCTCACGAGCTCCCTCGTTTTCGTGTTCCTCACAGAGGAGTTCTTCTTTCTTGCCAAGCCGGCAATAAGTCTGGGGTTCGATGTCAACAACTCCCTATTACAAGGTATTTATACCTGCTGTCCTTCTCTCCCTTTTACTTAAGCTAAACACCCTCTCTGATACGAAATCACAGCTAATTACTCTTTAACGACTCCACTCAGCGCCAAAATACTTTGGATTAGCTTTGGTCATCCTCTTGCTGTATCTCCTGGACGTCAGCCTGCCTTTCTCCTGCACCTCCATTCCTTCCTGCTCTTGTCCTGGTTCACCAGCGTTAGAGATGCTAACATCCCCCTCTCCTTGAATAACAGCTTGTCCCCAAGCTGGCGCCATAGGGAAACTTTGCTTGATGGCTTGTTCATCCTCCCAGGTGGACAAGGACACCGGACAGTTAGACCACCTGACCAGCACTTGAGGTATCACCCTACTGCCTCTTCGAAGCAGACGAGAGGCAAGAACCTCTTCAGGTACCTGCAAGCCAATGGATAAATCTGGAAGCGAATCATTGACAACAACTCGAGTGCCCACTGCTGCCTTAAGCTGTGAAACATGAAACACAGGATGAATCGCACTGTCTGATGGCAAAGCTAGTTCATACGCCACAGGATTCACTTTTTTGATGATCTCAAATGGTCCAAAAAACCTGAAAGCAAGCTTGGAATGCATCCTATCTCCCACTGAACGCTGATAGAAGGGTTGTAACTTAAGGAACACCCGGTCACCCACTGCAAACTGTCGATCCGTGCGTCCCTTGTCAGCCTGCTTCTTCATACGGTCTTGTGCACGTTGGAGATGAAACTTGACTTGTTGTAACATCTGCTGATGGCTGTGCAACCAAGTACTCAGGTCAGGCACTGAACACTGATCAACAGACTCCAAACCCAGCTGCAATGGAGCATGACCATATAACACCTCAAAAGGGGATTTACCCACTGCTGTATGGTAACATGTGTTATACCAGAATTCAGCCAGCGGTAACCAGGAATACCACTGTCGAGGGCATGAATGGACGAAACAGCGAAGGTATGCTTGGTTCACACGCTCGGTCTGACCGTCCGACTGAGGATGATAGGCGCTGCTCATGCACAACTGAGTGCCAGCCAACCGGAAGAGTTCTTGCCATAATTTGCTGGTAAAAATGGGGTCCCTGTCAGACACTATAGACTGAGGTAAGCCATGAAGCTTGTAGATTTCTGACAGATATACTTTAGCCACCGACAAAGCTGAAAACGGGTGAGCCAGTGCTATGAAATGAGCATATTTAGAAAATTTATCCACGACCACCATAATGCAATTGTATCGGTGAGAAGTGGGTAATCCAGAAATGAAGTCGAGACTGATAACTTGCCAAGCATGCTCTGGGATCGGCAATGGTTGAAGTAAACCTGGATACTTGCTACGGTCCGGCTTAGCTTGCTGACAGACCACACAGGTTTGGACAAACTCCTTGATATGCTTTTTCATGCCAGTCCAGCTGAACACCGACTTAACTCTGCAGTAAGTAACGGGAAACCCGGAATGACCTCCCACAGCACTGTCATGGAGTGCCGATATCACCTTAGTCTGTAAACCAGTGTTGTGTCCCAACCAGACTCGGTCCTTGTGTCTAATGACTCCAGCAACCAAGGTATAATGTTCCACCTTCTGGCCAGTAGCCAATGCACCCAAAAGCATCTTAGTTGACTCATCTGAATCATAAGCTTGAATAACTTCTGTTAGCCATTGAGGAACCATGGAAGAAGTGTTCAGCATCTGCAATTGCAAAAGGGTTGCATCCTTATGAAAATCAGACCGCCTGGAAAGCGCATCAGCCACGCGGTTATCAACTCCTTTCTTATAGACTATATGAAAAGTCAATCCCATTAACTTTGTTAAAGCCTTTTGTTGCCATGTGGTCGTCACCCGCTGATCATCCAGATGTGTAAGACTTTGTTGGTCTGTCTTGATCACAAATTCAGCATGCTGAAGGTAGGGTCTCCACTGCTCGACAGCAAATAAGATAGCTAGACACTCCTTCTCATAAGTAGAGAGACCCAAATTCTTCGGTCCAAGTGCTTTGCTTATGTACGCAATGGAATGACCCTCCTGATGTAATACAGCACCAATGCCCAACCTGCTAGCATCAGTCTCGATGACAAAAACCTTAGAAAAATCAGGGATAGCCAACACCGGAGCCTGCACCAGCGCTGTTTTCAAAGCTTCAAACGCCTTCTGAGCATCAATAGTCCAAATAAACAGTTGATTCTTCTTTAACAGATTGGTTAAGGGTTTACTGGTAAGACCAAATCCTGCTACAAATCTCCGGTAATAGCCTGCCATACCCAGGAAACTACGCAATGCTTTCACACAATCTGGGGGAGGCCAGTTCTTGATCACTGTTACTTTCGCAGGGTCAGTGGAAATACCCCCAGCACTAATAACATGTCCCAGAAATTCCAACGTATCTTGACCAAAACAACACTTGGACTGCTTAAGCTTTAACTGATTTTGGTCTAGGATTTGAAAAACCTGTTCCAAATGTTGGACATGATGTTCCAAAGTATCACTGTAAACAAGTATATCATCCAGGAAAACCACTACACACTTGCGTAATAATGGAGACAATATGTGGTTCATGAAGTCCTGGAATGTGGCTGGGGCTCCTGTAAGTCCAAATGGCATGACCTTGTACTCATAATGACCATTATGTGTTTGAAAGGCAGTTTTATATTCTTCCCCTTCTTGTATCCGAATCTGATGATAACCAGCCCTGTGGTCCAACTTAGTAAATATTGTAGCTCCACCTAGCTCATCTGTGATCTCATCAAAAACAGGCATAGGAAACCTGTTTTTTACAGTGTAGGCATTGAGCCTCCTGTAATCAACACATAACCTCCACTCTCCATCTTTCTTCTTGACCAAGAGTACTGGTGAAGCAAAGGGACTTGAACTCTGTTGTATGATGCCAGACTCCAACATTTCCTGAATTTGTCTTTCTATCTCATTCTTCTGGTGTGGAGTATATCTGTAGGGTCGTAACCGGAAAGCTGTTGCTCCAGGTAATAGGGGAATAGAGTGATCAAATGGCCTCTTTGGTGGCAGTCCCTGAGGTGTAGAAAACAATTCCTGATACTTCTCTATCACTGCTGCAATTTCCGGAGGTATTTGCACCGGAACAACTTCCTTGTTGGATTCTGTGACAGTTCTGAGCTCCAACACATGCTCCACAGCTTCTTGTCTGATTAGTCCAGTTAATTGGATACTAGACAGAAGAGTACATGACTGTAATTTGGGTCTCACCCCTTGCAGCTGAACTACCTTACCTTGATATTCAAACTCCATCCACTTATCCATCCAGTGTATGGACATGGGGTTAAATTTTTCCAGCCAGTCCATTCCTAACACAATGTCATAACCGGCCAGTGGTAAAAATTTAAAATCAGCGTAGAAATTGATGCCATTACATAACCAGGGACAATCAGGTACCCAATATTCACTCCACAAGGTATTACCATCAGCCACCTTCACCTGAAGCGGATGTGGCAGTTTCTGAACCCCTTTTACTACCTCAATAAAGTGGTTACTCATGAAACTACCCGAGCTTCCAGAATCAACCAACACCAACATCTGGCATCCCTGAATATAAGCCCACAATTTGATGGTCTTGTTATGCTCACCACCATGTACTGCTGCTTCAGAAATAGCTAACACCTCCTCCTCAACAACCTTTTCTGGAGAATCATCTGTTTCCTCGGACTTTTCATCTTCTTCACCATGAGACACAACAGCCCACATTTCCTCCACTACATGCAGTGGTACACTGTTAGAACAACTGTGGCTAGGATTCCATTTTCCCCACATTTGAAACAAAGGCCCCTTGCCCTTCTATAATTCTTCAAGGCTGTAAGCTTTTGGTCACCCACCCGACTGTTGCCTACTAGTGGTTTACGTCGATCGTCAGGGATCACTGGGTTTCGACCTGTTAACAGGGAACTTGACTGTCCAGCCATAGGAGGCATTCTCATGGGAGCCTTAGAATATACCACCACTTCTCCTTTTCTGGTTTCCCTTCTTCCAGCACTTCCCATTACTTCTTCCTGCAATAGAGCTAATGAGCAGCGCCTATCATCCTCAGTCGGACGGTCAGACCGAGCGTGTGAACCAGTGTGTGGAAGCATACCTTCGCTGTAACCCCCATGAAGAGGAGGCGGTCGGAGCAAGCGGACATGACCATGAAGGGGCGCTCGGGCAGGACCAGGTAGGAGGCGCCGACCTGCGGGGGCTGGAGGTCGAGAAGGATGTCGCAGGCACCGGGCGCGAGCATCCATGCCCGCTTGTCGTTGGCGCCGAGGACGACGGGGATGAAGGAGAGTGCCACCCACGGGCGGGGATGGAACACGACCACCTCGTCGCGCTGCGGTTGCTCGCCCGCTCGAGACGACTCCCGCGCTATGAACGACGACGACATGGCTGACATGGCGCGGGGCGCGCTCAGCTTGCCTGGCCGGCGGTGGGATTGGGGCTGCGGCTTTGGAGGGTGGCGAGTTAGTTGGTTCGTTTCGTTTCGGTCCGAATCGCGCTGCTGGTTGATTCGAGGGGGATGGGAGGAGGAGAAGGGGACGGGAGAATCATAGGCGAGTGAGCACTGAGCACGGATGAGCAGGCAGGGAGGGAGGCTTGAGTTTGAGGAGCGTTTACGATTTCGAAAAAGAAATCGCGAAAAATAGAAAATTTCCGAAATTTCGGGAATTTTCGGTCAAAATTAAATAGATTTAGTATTTTTAAAACAAAAAATGATATAACTTAAATTAAAAATATTAATTTCGGAAACATATTTTTTCGGACCCCACCGAAATCAAGAAAATTTCAGAAAATTTCAGAAATTTTGGAAATTTCTGTCCGAAATTGTAAACCCTCATCAAGTCAGTTGCGGGCGTTTCATCCAAAAAAAATCATTGACTCATCACATCTATGATCTATCTGGTGTGTTTGTTGTGGTGTTTGGTTATAGTTTATTCACGGATTGCTAAGGTCATTGTGTTGTGGCTCCCGACTCGGTGCTAGATAGATGTCCAAATGGGCGGCACGGCCCGGCCCAGCCCGAGCACGACTTGGCCCGACCCGTTTGAGCCCGGCACGGTTAAGCCCGATCACTTAACCGTGCCGGGCCGGGCCGCCCGACGTGCCCAAATAGCTACCCGAGCACGGCACGGTGGAGGCCCGACCGTGCCGGGCTGGCCCGAATAGCACGGCCCATTTAGCAGCCCGGGCCAGCTCGAGCCCGCAAATCACACAACCGCCGGAGCTGCCTGGAGGAGGGAGCAGCCGAGCAGAGAGCAGGGAGCCCGCTGCGCCGAGAGCAGGGAGGAAGCAGCCGAGCAGAGAGCAGGGAGCCCGCCGCGCCGAGAGCAGGGAGGGAGCAGCCGAGCCGAGAGCAGGGAGGGAGCGCCGCGTCGATGCCCGAGAGGAGGGAGGGAGCACCACAGCCGAGGCCCGAGAGGAGGGAGCGCCGCCGCCGCGTCGAGAGGAGGGAGCCCGCGGCCCGCGCCGAGAGGAGGGAGCAGGGAGAGCCGCGCCGAGGCCCGAGAGGAGGGAGCGCCGCCGCCGCGCCGAAAGCAGGGAGCGCGGAGCACCGCGCCGAGGGGAGGGAGCCCACGGCCCGCGCCGAGAGGAGGGAGCATGGAGCGCCGCGCCGAGGCCCGAAGGAGGGAGGGAGCGCCGCATCGAGATCGAGAGCAGGGAGCGCCGCCGCCGCACGGAGAGGCAGGACGCAGGAGCGAGAGTGTGTTAGGTTAGGGTTAGGGCGCCGGACGCGCACGATTTATACAGACGGTGGCTGCGGTGTGGGCTGCTTAGGGTTAGGACAAAGTGGGCCGTTCGGGCATCACGTATGGCAGCCCAGTACGGTACCTGAGTTTTTGAACGGGCCGGTTTAAAGGCCCGACCGATAACGGGCCATGCCCGGGCTAGCCCAACTGGCTCAAATGTCTGTCGAGCCCGACACGCTCTACGGGCCGGGCTCAGCCCGGGCCCGCTTCAAACTGTGCCGTGCCGGGCTCGTGTCGTGCTAAAAACACGTGCTTCGTGCCGGGCTAACGGGCCACGTGCTTTTTGGACATCTATAGCTGTGATCGCTGTCGACTAGATGGTGTCAGCAAAGAGCAAGGATTACAGGCCAACGAAGAGGACAATGGGGAGAGTGCGGCTTCGTCGAACCAGGAGATGGAGCGCCCGTGGGCTCAGAGCGTGAGAAGGCTGAATCCTCGTGTGAGCGGGCCGGATTGGGCCATATAATGTAACACAACGTTCAATTCCTGGGCCGAAGGTACTTACTCCTGGCAGCTCTCTAGTATCATATATTGTCCTCACAGATCAACACAGTTATTTTATACGCACTTTGTTCTCACTCATGCGTATCCGAGAAAACTTCCCGATCGGTCACCCATCCCGAATTGCTCCAAGTCAAGCACGCTTAACTTAGAGGTTCTTTCGAGACAGGCTTCCGAGAAATAAGATCCACCTTGTTAGTATGTGTTGGGGGCCATCATCTTCCGAAGGTCCTCAAAACACAACTAACATGTTTTCCAGTATAATATACTGTTACAGGAAGCTTCAGCTTTGAGATAAAGTCATGCATGGTATGAAAAGCGCAATCTGGAAGAAGGACAAACTAGCTCCGAAGCTGTGGATGAAGAAGCTTCGGCTTAGCACAGGGACGGTGATGGAGAATGGAATCGACTTAAAGGGGAAAAGACTGCTCAGTCCTTGACATTTTACCTTTTGTCTAACAGTAAATGTCAAGGACATGAATGTAATTTTTCACAGGCTGCGCCCTGTGCCTATAAATAGATGAACAGTAACACCGTACTGTTTATGCTGACTTGTAATCACTCTTGCGTCACTCTCACCTTATTGCTTTCTGTTAAGACGAAGGTACAAATATAATTTGAATATTGTTGATGATTGCTTATGCTTACAAGATAAATAAATATGTAAATAGTCTAATGATTCGAAATGATTATTCATATTCTTCTGCGTGTTATATATCTTTGTTTACATACTTGTTTACCAAAATGATAAAGGTATGCCTTTCATGACCTTCGTCCGAAGATCATTATAACCTATGGGAGATAATGCTTCGAAGGACGAAGGCCTTTAACCATTAACACTTGTGTTGCCTTGTTCTTGATTCATAGCATTTGAGAACAAGTGACCAACATTGGCGCCCACCTTCGGTGAACTCATTCGACCACCTTCGGTAAGCATCAACCTTCGTCATACCGCCGAAGAAGACAGCTGCACCAGGGGCTGCACTGCAGCCACTAGATGTTAATCAGGAGATGTGTCGGGGACCATAATTAGGGGTACCCTCAAGACGCCTAATTCTCAGCTGGTAACCCCCATCAGCATAAAGCTGCAAAGGCCTGATGGGTACGATTAAGTCAGGGATCAGTCCACACGAGTGACTCGATCATGCTTCACCCGAGCCTAGCCTCGGCCAAGGGCAGCCGACCTCGAGAGACTTCCGTCTCGCCCGAGGCCCCCTTTTTATGGCGGACACATCACCGGCTCGCCCGAGGCCTTGGCTTCGCTCAGAAGCAACCTTGACTAAATCGCCACACCGACTGACCAAATTGCAGGGGCATTTAACGCAAAGGTGGCCTGACACCTTTATCCTGACACGCGCCCCCGGCAGAGCCGAAGTGACCGCCGTCACTCCACCGCTCCACTAACCAGTCTGACAGAGGGACAGCGCCGCCTGCGCCACTCCGACTGCAGCACCGCTCGACAGAGTGAGTCTGACCGGCAGTCAGGTCTTGACAAAGGCGCCACGGCGAACTCCGCTCCGCCCGACCCCAGGGCTCGGACTCGGGCTAAGACCCGGAAGACGGCGAACTCCGCTCCGCCCGACCCCAGGGCTCGGACTCGGGCTAAGACCCGGAAGACGGCGAACTCCGCTCCGCCCGACCCCAGGGCTCGGACTCGGGCTAAGACCCGGAAGACGGCGAACTACCGCTCCGCCCGACCCCAGGGCTCGGACTCGGGCTGAGACCCGGAAGACGACGAAACTCCGCCTCGCCCGACCCCAGGGCTCGGACTTCGCCCTGGCCTCGGCCGAACGACTTCCGCCTCGCCCGACCCCATGGCTCGGGCTCGGCCACGGCAACAGAAGACGGACTCGACCTCGGCTTCGGAGGAACCCCCACGTCGCCCTGCCTAGGGCACAGACCGCCACGTCAACAGGAAGCGCCATCATCATCCTACCCCGAATCGACTCGGGTCACGGAGAACAAGACCGGCGTCCCATCCGGCCAGCTCCGCCAGAGGGGCAATGATGGCGCTCCACAAGCTCTATGACGACGGCGGCCCCCAGCTCTCTTACGGAAGCAGAACGACGTCAGCAGGGACTCGACCGCTCCAACAGTTGTCCCTCCGCCAGGCTCCGCCGCACCTCCGACAGCCACGACATCACACCAGCAGGGTGCCCAGATCTCTCCGGCTGCCACATTGGCATGTACCTAGGGCGCTAGCTCTCCCTCCGCTAGACACGTAGCGCTCTGCTACACCCCCCATTGTACACCTGGATCCTCTCCTTACGACTATAAAAGGAAGGACCAGGGCCTTCTCAGAGAAGGTTGGCCGCGCGGGACCGAGGACGGGACAGGCGCTCTCTTGGGGCCGCTCGCTTCCCTCACCCGCGTGGACGCTTGTAACCCGCCTACTGCAAGCGCACCCGACCTGGGCGCGGGACGAACACGAAGGCCGCGGGACTTCCACCTCTCTCACGCTCGACTCCGGCCACCTCGCCTCTCCCCCCTTCGCGCTCCCCCACGCGCTCGACCCATCTGGGCTGGGGCACGCAGCACACTCACTCGTCGGCTTAGGGACCCCCCTGTCTCGAAACGCCGACAGTTGGCGCGCCAGGTAGGGGCACGCTGCGTGCTGACGAACAGCTCCCTGTCAAGCTCCAGATGGGCAGTCTCCAGCAACCTCTCCGCCCCGGGACGGTGCTTCGTTTCGGGACTCTTGAGTTCATGTCCTTCGACGGCAGCTACGACATGATACTCCTTCCACCGCCGCGCGACTATGACAATGGCGGCCGACAACCCGCCAGCCGGCGGCGGAATCGACGACGTCTTCCCCGCGTGGTGGAAGGGCAACATTCGGGCTCGCTCCGTTCTCTCCCCTGCCAACGGAGGAGGAGACGGGGCCGTCAAGGCCAGGTGGGAGGCCGCGCTTTGTCGGCCGTCGAGCAAATCGACGCCCCCGACACCCCGACGGAAGGCACGCCGGACGTCGACCTCGCGTTCAAGATGGAGGCAAGCGCCGTCCCCCCGCGGCACGCTGACCCCGAGCAAGAAGACGGCGCCGGCGCGCTCGCGGAAAGCCTGCAGGACGTCGCCCTCGGACCAGAGATGATGGTGCAACCAGTCCCCGATGTGACTACGTCGCTCCTCGTCGACCAAAAGGTAACGACTAACTCCCATCTTGCGTCATTTCGACTCGGCCTCAACCCGCCAAACGACCTCGTTTTGGCGGGCGCTCTCATTAAGGCGAGTGCAACCCCACTGAGGTTCCGTATGCGGTCGCCTTGGGACCGACTGACGGACGTCTCGACCTACGGGCCCTCTGGGTCCGAGGAAGATGACGATCCCAGCATCGGTTGGGATTTCTCCGAACTTGGCAACCCCAGTGCCGTGCGGGACTTCATGACCGCATGTGACTACTGCCTATCCGACCGTTCCGATGGAAGCCGCAGCCTTGGCGACGAGAGCTGCGGCCCAAGCCGAGAATGTTTCCACATCGAGCTAGGGGATCCCTCCGAAGGCAACCATCTTGGCATGCCGGAGGACGGTGATCTCCCTAGGCCAGCGCCTCGCGCCGACATCCCACGGGAGCTAGCTGTGGTCCCCGCTCCGGCGGGGGGTTACGACCCACAACTCGAGCAAGTCCGCGAGGCGCAGGCCAGGCTCAACGAGGGAACAGGAGCGCTTGAGCCGATCCGTCGGGACGTCGGACAGGCGTGGGTGGGCCAACCCCTGGCCGGAGAAATATGTCACCTGCCCCGAGGTCTCCAGCACCGCGTCGCCGACGATGTCAGGATCAGGCCACCGCCCGCATCCAGCGGGGTTGGTCAGAACCTGGCAGCCGCAGCAATGCTCATCCGCGCGATGCCGGAGCCGTCAACCACCGAGGGTCGGCGAATCCAGGGAGAACTCAAGAATCTCCTGGAAGGCGCTGCGGCCCGGCGGGCCGAGAGCACTGCCTCCCGAAGGCAAGGTTGTCCCTCGGAACCTCATGCCGCGACTTCCCGATTCATGCGGGGAGCCTCGGTCTACACCGGGCACACGCGCAACACCGCGCCTGCGGCCCCGGGCCACCTCGGCAACGAGCACCATCGACGCGACCGTCGGGCTCACCTCGACGAAAGGGTGCGCCGAGGCTACCACCCCAGGCGTGGGGGGCGCTACGACAGCGGGGAGGATCGGAGTCCCTCGCCCGAACCACCCGGTCCGCAGGCCTTCAGTCGGGCCATCCGACGGGCGCCATTCCCGACCCGGTTCCGACCCCCGACTACTATCACAAAGTACTCGGGGGAAACGAGACCGGAACTGTGGCTCGCGGACTACCGCCTTGCCTGCCAACTGGGTGGAACGGACGACGACAACCTCATCATCCGTAACCTCCCCCTGTTCCTCTCCGACACTGCTCGCGCCTGGTTGGAGCACCTGCCTCCGGGGCAGATCTCCAACTGGGACGACTTGGTCCAAGCCTTCGCTGGCAATTTCCAGGGCACATACGTGCGCCCCGGGAATTCCTGGGACCTTCGAAGCTGCCGGCAACAGCCGGGAGAGTCGCTCCGGGACTATATCCGGCGATTCTCGAAGCAGCGCACCGAGCTGCTCAACATCACCGACTCAGATGTCATCGGCGCGTTCCTCGCCGGCACCACTTGCCGCGACCTGGTGAGCAAGCTGGGTCGCAAAACCCCCACCAGGGCGAGCGAGCTGATGGACATCGCCACCAAGTTCGCCTCTGGCCAGGAGGCGGTCGAGGCTATCTTCCGAAAAGACAAGCAGCCCCCGGGCCGCCCATCGGAAGAGGCTCCCGAGGCGTCTGCTCCGCGTGGCGCCAAGAAGAAAGGCAAGAAGAAGTCGCAATCGAAACGCGACGCCGCTGACGCGGATCTTGTCGCCGCCGCCGAGTATAAGAACCCTCGGAAGCCCCCCGGAGGTGCGAACCTCTTCGACAAGATGCTCAAGGAGCCGTGCCCCTACCATCAGGGGCCCGTCAAGCACACCCTCGAGGAGTGCGTTATGCTTCGGCGTCACTTCCACAGGGCCGGGCCACCCGCCGAGGGTGGCAGGGCCCGCGACGACGACAAGAATGAAGATCACCTAGCAGGAGAATTCCCCGAGGTCCGCGACTGCTTCATGATCTATGGAGGGCATGCGGCGAATACCTCGGCTCGGCACCGCAAGCAAGAGCGCCGGGAGGTCTGCTCGGTAAAGGTGGCGGCGCCAGTCTACCTAGACTGGTCCGACAAGCCCATCACTTTCAACCAGGCCGACCACCCCGATCATGTGCCGAGCCCGGGGAAATACCCGCTCGTCGTCGACCCCGTTGTCGGCGATGTCAGGCTCACCAAGGTCCTGATGGATGGGGGCAGCTGCCTCAACATCATCTACGCCAAGACCCTCAAGCTCCTGCGCGTCGATCTGTCCTTCGTCCGAGCAGGCGCTGCGCCCTTCCACGGGATCATCCCTGGGAAGCGCGTCCAGCCCCTCGGGCGACTCGACCTCCCCGTCTGCTTCGGGACACCCTCCAACTTCCGAAGGGAGACCCTGACGTTCGAGGTGGTCGGGTTCCGAGGAACCTACCACGCCGTGCTAGGGAGGCCATGCTACGCGAAGTTCATGGCCGTCCCCAACTACACCTACCTGAAGCTCAAGATGTCGGGCCCCAACGGGGTCATCACCGTCGGCCCCACGTACAAACACGCGTTCGAATGCGACGTGGAGTGCGTGGAGTACGCCGAGGCCCTCATCGCCGACCTGGAGAACCTCTCCAAGGAGGTGCCAGACGTGAAGCGCCACGCCGGCGACTTCGAGCCAGCGGAGACGGTCAAGGCCATCCCTCTCGACCCCAGTGGCGACACCACCAAGCAGGTCCGGATCGGTTCCGGGCTCGACCCCAAATAGGAAGCAGTGCTCGTCGACTTTCTCCGCGCAAACGCCGACGTCTTTGCGTGGAGTCCCTCGGACATGCCCGGCATACCGGGGGATGTCGCCGAGCACTCGCTGGATATTCGGGCCGGAGCCCGACCCGTCAGGCAGCCTCTGCGACGATTCGACGAGGAGAAGCGCAGAGCGATTGGCGAAGAGATCCACAAGCTAATGGCAGCAGGGTTCATCAAAGAGGTATTCCATCCCGAATGGCTTGCCAACCCTGTGCTTGTGAGGAAGAAAGGGGGGAAATGGCGGATGTGTGTAGACTACACTGGTCTCAACAAAGCATGCCCGAAGGTTCCCTACCCTCTGCCTCGCATCGACCAAATCGTGGATTCCACCGCTGGGTGCGAAACCCTGTCCTTCCTCGATGCCTACTCAGGGTATCACCAGATCCGGATGAAAGAGTCCGACCAGCTCGCGACTTCTTTCATCACGCCGTTCGGCATGTACTGCTATGTCACCATGCCGTTCGGATTGAGGAATGCGGGCGCGACGTACCAGCGGTGCATGAACCATGTGTTCGGCGAACACATCGGTCGCACAGTCGAGGCCTACGTCGATGACATCGTAGTCAAGACAAGGAAGGCTTCCGACCTCCTCTCCGACCTTGAAGTGACATTCCGGTGTCTCAAGGCGAAAGGAGTCAAGCTTAATCCTGAGAAGTGTGTCTTCGGGGTCCCCCGAGGCATGCTCCTAGGGTTCATCGTCTCCGAGCGAGGCATCGAAGCCAACCCGGAGAAGATCGCGGCCATCACCAGCATGGGACCCATCAAGGACTTAAAAGGGGTACAGAGGGTCATGGGATGCCTCGCGGCCTTGAGCCGCTTCATCTCACGCCTCGGCGAAAGAGGTCTGCCTCTGTACCGCCTCTTAAGGAAGGCCGAGTGTTTCGCTTGGACCCATGAGGCCGAGGAAGCCCTCGGCAACCTGAAGGCGCTCCTTACAAAGGCGCCTGTCTTGGTGCCCCCGGCGGACGGAGAAGCCCTCTTGGTCTACGTCGCCGCGACCACTCAGGTGGTTAGCGCCGCGATTGTGGTCGAAAGGCAAGAGGAAGGGCATGCGTTGCCCGTTCAGAGGCCGGTCTACTTCATCAGCGAAGTGCTGTCCGAGACTAAGATCCGCTACCCACAAGTTCAAAAGCTGCTGTATGCTGTGATCCTGACGAGGCGGAAGCTGCGACACTACTTCGAGTCTCATCCGGTAACTGTGGTGTCATCCTTCCCCCTGGGGGAGATCATCCAGTGCCGAGAGGCCTCGGGCAGGATCGCAAAGTGGGCGGTGGAAATCATGGGCGAAACGATCTCGTTCGCCCCTCGGAAGGCCATCAAGTCCCAGGTGTTGGCGGATTTCGTGGCCGAATGGGTCGACACCCAGCTGCCAACGACTCCGATCCAACCGGAGCTCTGGACCATGTTTTTCGACGGGTCGCTGATGAAGACGGGGGCCGGCGCGGGCCTGCTCTTCATCTCGCCCCTCGGAAAGCACTTGCGCTACGTGCTGCGCCTCCATTTCCCGGCGTCCAACAATGTGGCCGAGTACGAAGCTCTGGTCAACGGATTGCGGATCGCCATCGAGCTAGGGGTCAGACGCCTCGACGCCCGCGGTGATTCGCAGCTCGTCATCGACCAAGTCATGAAGAACTCCCACTGCCGCGACCCGAAGATGGAGGCCTACTGCGACGAGGTTCGGCGCCTGGAAGACAAGTTCTTCGGGCTCGAGCTCAACCACATCGCTCGGCGCTACAACGAAACCGCAGACGAGCTGGCTAAGATAGCCTCGGGGCGAACGACAGTCCCCCCGGACGTCTTCTCCCGGGATCTGCATCAACCCTCCGTCAAGCTCGACGACGCGCCCGAGCCCGAGGTACCCCCGGCTCAGCCCGAGGTACCCTCGGCTCAGCCCGAGGTACCCTCGGCACAGCCCGAGGTACCCTCGGCCCCCAAGGGCGGGGCACTGAACATCGAGGAAGGGCAGAGCGGGGCCACGCCAGATCAAGATTGGCAGGCCCCGTACCTGCAATATCTCCGCCGAGGAGAGCTACCCCTCGACCAAGCCGAGGCTCGGCGGGTAGCGCAACGCGCCAAGTCATTCGTCTTGCTGGGCGACGAAGAGGAGCTCTACCATCGCAGCCCCTCGGGCATCCTCCAGCGATGCATCTCCATCGCCGAAGGTCGGGAACTGCTGCAAGAAATACACTCGGGGGCTTGCGGCCACCACGCAGCGCCCCGAGCCCTTGTCGGAAATGCTTTCCGGCAAGGCTTCTACTGGCCAACGGCGGTGGCTGACGCCACTAGAATTGTCCGCACCTGCGAAGGGTGCCAATTCTACGCGAAGCGGACACACCTGCCCGCTCAGGCTCTGCAGACAATACCCATCACCTGGCCCTTCGCTGTATGGGGTCTGGACCTCGTCGGTCCCTTGCAGAAGGCGCCCGGGGGCTACACGCACCTGCTGGTCGCCATCGACAAATTCTCCAAGTGGATCGAGGTCCGACCTCTGAACAGCATCAGGTCCGAGCAGGCGGTGGCATTCTTCACCAACATCATCCATCGCTTCGGGGTCCCGAACTCCATCATCACCGACAACGGCACCCAGTTCACCGGCAAAAAATTCTTGGATTTTTGCGAGGATCACCATATCCGGGTGGACTGGGCCGCCGTGGCTCATCCCATGTCGAATGGGCAAGTAGAGCGTGCCAACGGCATGATTCTACAAGGGCTCAAGCCTCGAATCTACAACGACCTCAACAAGTTCGGCAAGCGATGGATGAAGGAACTCCCCTCGGTGGTCTGGAGCCTAAGGACGACGCCGAGTCGTGCCACGGGCTTCACGCCGTTTTTTCCTGGTCTACGGGGCTGAAGCTATCTTGCCCACTGACCTGGAATACGGCTCCCCGAGGGCGAGGACCTACACCGAACAAAGCAACCAAGCTAGCCGAGAGGAATCGCTGGACCAGCTGGAGGAAGCTCGGGACAGGGCCTTACTACACTCGGCGCGGTACCAACAGTCCCTGCGACGCTACCACGCCCGAGGGGTCCGGTCCCGAGAACTCCAGGTGGGCGATCTGGTGCTCCGGCTGCGGCAAGACGCCCGAGGGAGGCACAAGCTCACGCCCCCCTGGGAAGGGCCATTCGTCATCGCCAAAGTTCTGAAGCCCGGAACATACAAGCTGGCCAACAATCAAGGCGAAATCTACGGCAACGCTTGGAACATCAAACAAGTCCAGATGCTCGAAACAAGAGGAAAAAAGGCGCAGCTTCGCAAGCGCGGCGAGGGTGTGTTTTTTCTGGCCTCGGCGGCCACAGAAAGCACACGCTACAAGATGATCTGATCCTGCAGGCTCGGGTCTTCACGCTGAAGGGAGCCATAGCACCCTCGGCATCGACGACGTCTTCAGCAAAGTCCGACCCAGCCTCGGGCGGCGACGCGATCCAGGGACTCCTCCGGGAATCCGGCCCGAGCAGGCGGCTCAACCGGTTACCCCCGGGGCCTCGGTCAACCGGCTTCCAAGGGCGCCAGCCCGACCCGAGGCCTCAACTGATCGACTTTGGCGTCGGCTCCGCTGATGGACAACACGACTAAGCTCCGGCCAACCAGGTTCCCATTCTCGAGCCAACTCCGCCTCTGTTCATACTGATATCGCTACCCCTGGCCTCGGTCCACCGAAGGGCGGCCGAGGGGTCTCTTTAACTAAGCTAGAGGAGCCCCAGACAACAAGGCCAAACGGGCCGAGGGATTCCTACGCCTCCGGGATACGGATACCTCACCCGTCACCTTAACACGGGGCGACTCATGCTTGGTAAAGCGGTTCAGATAATCAACCGGCGAGACTTAGTGCTCGAAAATGAGGAAAAAACATGGCTCCGTGCCGAAATTACATACATGTTCAGGCCCCGACAGCCACAATGAACAGAAAACACTGGCATTCGAGATGCCATTACCAACGGAACTCCGGTTCCCCCCTCCGCAGGCACGAACAACCCCACTCCGAGGGGGAAGGCCTGCGGAGCAACGGAAGGCTGACGAATGGTGCGCCGTCACCTGCTCCAGCAGCGGCGACGACGACGCCTTCTGCTCCGAGGGACCAAGCAGCGGCAACGCCGACCTCAGGCTCGATGCCGCTGCCAGGAGGCCCCCGCCCATGCCAAAACTTGTGAGGCAAGGACGGGCAGAAGGCCGTAGAGTTGGAGGTCAGCCCGTGGCCGGCCCCGGCTATCCCGCCGGCAGCAGAACCTCTTCAAGCTGCCGTGGCGGATGCCGGCACCGCGAGCGGCTCCGAAGCCACTCGCGCCTGAAAGCCAGGCACGCTGCAGCTGCCAGCACCACGGACGGAGGCCGCCTTTCCTTCCGATCACTGAGTGAAGGAGCGGGCCGCCGCCCCCGCGGGGGCCGACCTCAACTCGGCGCACTTCCCTCCCCAGCCCCCGGTGATGAAAATCCTTGAGGCTGAGGGAGGGGAAGAGGCCGCAGCCCGGCTCGCTTTCCCCCACCATCAAGCCGGAGGTCGCCATCTCAGGGGACCGCTGGCGGAGGGGAGCAGCCGGGCAGCATGATGAAAATCCTTGAAGCCGAACGATGGCTGAGAGGTACCAACTCCCATGGAGTTGCGTTCCTCCAACGAGGAGGCGGAAAGGCGGCGGATACCCCCCATCCGGGGGCTTGGAAGATGGGAAGACACGACGCTTAAGGGAGGAAGAAGACATGGTTGCCTTCCGAAAGGAGTCTCCCTCCTTTTAAAGGCAACTCTCCCTACGTGCGCCCCCAGGCGCCACAGGCTGAGTCTTCTCCAACGCGCTCCAAGGCCCTCCCCTGCGACTCGGGGGCTGGGTCCCGCATGTCATGCAAGCCGGCTCAGGGCAGAAGAAGCCAAACCGCCGCGCGTGGTGCGCACGACCGTCCAGCGGTTACAAGCGACCCCCCATTTTCGCCCAGACCAACGGGCAGAATGGGCGGGCAGCCATGCAGGCGGCATGCAACCGCGCCAGGTGGACGCGCTTCTCCAACTTCTGACACGTCAGCTTGGGAACCCAGGCCCACGCGTCGAGCAACCGGCGCGCCAGTTGCTGCGTGCAAGCAACCGCACCGCTACTTGTGCCACCATCGCCCCTCTTCGGTTGCGGAGCCAATGCCGCGACTCGAGGCAACCCAACAGCGCCAGCCTGGCGCGTCGGTCAAAGCGACCGAAAGTGGGCCGGCAGTAACAACGGTGGCAGGCGGGCGGGCGCAGCGGTCACGTCGTCAGCCAGGCTCACGTCCCATCCCGGGACAGCAAGAGAGCCTCCTCTCACGGCGTGGAAACGGTGCACCCGTGACCCGTTCCTCGAACGGCTCGCGCACGCGTAACGGCCGCCCCGCCAACCACTCGCCCCGTCGCATTAACTCCGCGGCGGGACACGCGGCGCCTCTGGCAGGAGGAGCGCGCGACGCTTCACCTTCGCCATAATAACCGCGTCAGAAAAGGTACGCCACGTCGTCCGATTTCGTATCCTTTTCCGTTTTCCTCTTTCTCTATCTCTTGCAACAGGGACCGGGAAAGGGGGATGCCCCGAAAGGGATCCTTCTCCGCGAAGGAACCGGGCTCCGAGCCCCCCACTACTGATCAGGGGTTCGAAGGCTGGCCCTCCAAAGGGTTCAACAGCCGCCTCAGATCGCGTGGGCCCGACACCCACTACTGGTCAGGGGTTCGAAGGCCAGCCCCCCGAAGGGTTCCATGGCCGCCTCAGGCTACTCGGGCTCCGCGCCCATTACTGATCAGGGGTTCGAAGGCTGGCCCCCGAAGGGTTCACAGTCGCCTCAGACACCGAGCGAGGGATGACCAGGGGTACGTTCGATACATAACCGAGGCTCGGGCTGCGCTCCCGAGGTACCCTAGGACATTTCCGAGACCAGCGGGAACGATCTTGTAACGGAATCCCATCGGAGGGAGGCATCGAGCCCTCGGACCCCGTCGCCAGGGGACCGGGTCCGGCAAGTCACCCGCAGGTACTTTTGGGCGTGCCTCTGGGCCCCTAGCCGACCCCCAACGAACGGGGCACGGACGTCCACTCGGATTACCCGCTTGCAGCTCACCGGAGACACCATGTTCGGTGCCCATCGAGGGTAACATGGCGCACTCCCCCCCTCCTCCTTGCGGAAAGGCGACGTAGGGGCGTATGTAAAAAGTCGAGTCTGTCCCTGATCGTCCTCTCGCCCTGTGTGGAGGCTCGGGGGCTGCTCTCGCAAAAACCGGCTCCGGCCAAATCGTTGACAGCGTCAACATACCAGCCCGAGAGCTTGGGCCCCGACCGTGCACCCGGGCTACGGCCAGTTCGCATGAGGGAACGACCAGGCCAGCCGAAGCGTTACGCGATGTATTAAGACCTCGAAGGAGTGTAACCACTCCTCCGAGGCCTCGAGGGCTACACCCGGCGGGTGCGCTCGCGCGCACCCGCCGGAACGAAAGGCAACCGAGAAAGGCTGGTCCCCTTGCAAAAAAGTGCGACAAAAGCCTCCAAGCGAGTGCTAACACTCCCTTCGAGGCTCGGGGGCTACTGTCGGGGACCATAATTAGGGGTACCCTCAAGACGCCTAATTCTCAGCTGGTAACCCCCATCAGCATAAAGCTGCAAAGGCCTGATGGGTACGATTAAGTCAGGGATCAGTCCACACGAGTGACTCGATCATGCTTCACCCGAGCCTAGCCTCGGCCAAGGGTAGCCGACCTCGAGAGACTTCCGTCTCGCCCGAGGCCCCCTTTTTATGGCGGACACATCACCGGCTCGCCCGAGGCCTTGGCTTCGCTCAGAAGCAACCTTGACTAAATCGCCACACCGACTGACCAAATTGCAGGGGCATTTAACGCAAAGGTGGCCTGACACCTTTATCCTGACACGCGCCCCCGGCAGAGCCGAAGTGACCGCCGTCACTCCACCGCTCCACTAACCAGTCTGACAGAGGGACAGCGCCGCCTGCGCCACTCCGACTGCAGCACCGCTCGACAGAGTGAGTCTGACCGGCAGTCAGGTCTTGACAAAGGCGCCACGGCGAACTCCGCTCCGCCCGACCCCAGGGCTCGGACTCGGGCTAAGACCCGGAAGACGGCGAACTCCGCTCCGCCCGACCCCAGGGCTCGGACTCGGGCTAAGACCCGGAAGACGGCGAACTCCGCTCCGCCCGACCCTAGGGCTCAGACTCGGGCTAAGACCCGGAAGACGGCGAACTCCGCTCCGCCCGACCCCAGGGCTCGGACTCGGGCTAAGACCCGGAAGACGGCGAACTACCGCTCCGCCCGACCCCAGGGCTCGGACTCGGGCTGAGACCCGGAAGACGACGAAACTCCGCCTCGCCCGACCCCAGGGCTCGGACTTCGCCCTGGCCTCGGCCGAACGACTTCCGCCTCGCCCGACCCCATGGCTCGGGCTCGGCCACGGCAACAGAAGACGGACTCGACCTCGGCTTCGGAGGAACCCCCACGTCGCCCTGCCTAGGGCACAGACCGCCACGTCAACAGGAAGCGCCATCATCATCCTACCCCGAATCAACTCGGGTCACGGAGAACAAGACCGGCGTCCCATCCGGCCAGCTCCGCCAGAGGGGCAATGATGGCGCTCCACAAGCTCTATGACGACGGCGGCCCCCAGCTCTCTTACGGAAGCAGAACGACGTCAGCAGGGACTCGACCGCTCCAATAGCTGTCCCTCCGCCAGGCTCCGCCGCACCTCCGACAGCCACGACATCACACCAGCAGGGTGCCCAGATCTCTCCGGCTGCCACATTGGCATGTACCTAGGGCGCTAGCTCTCCCTCCGCTAGACACGTAGCGCTCTGCTACACCCCCCATTGTACACCTGGATCCTCTCCTTACGACTATAAAAGGAAGGACCAGGGCCTTCTCAGAGAAGGTTGGCCGCGCGGGACCGAGGACGGGACAGGCGCTCTCTTGGGGCCGCTCGCTTCCCTCACCCGCGTGGACGCTTGTAACCCCCCTACTGCAAGCGCACCCGACCTGGGCGCGGGACGAACACGAAGGCCGCGGGACTTCCACCTCTCTCACGCTCGACTCCGGCCACCTCGCCTCTCCCCCCTTCGCGCTTGCCCACGCGCTCGACCCATCTGGGCTGGGGCACGCAGCACACTCACTCGTCGGCTTAGGGACCCCCCTGTCTCGAAACGCCGACAAGATGCTATGTGAAGCTAGGAGCCAGAAGAGGAAGGCTGCCAGCCCAACACCTCAGGAGGAGGAACTGGACCAAGAGATCAGGGACCTTGAAGCTATTCACCAATAGGTCCAAAAGAAGAAAGAAAGATGCTTCGGCTCGCCGATCTCCAGAGAAAGATCGACGAGGCTTCCGAAGAAATGTGCCATCTTACCGAGGAGGACCAAGACCGAAGGCCCCATCATAGGGAGCTTCGGCAAGAAAATTCATACAATGATGATGAATGGTATGGTGATTTTCATCATAAAAATTTTGCTTTTGATGATGCCTCTCCTTTGGCAGCAGAGTTGCAAGCCATTCCATGGCCCCCATCATACAAGCCACCTCAGCTTCCTATGTATGATGGACACTCAGACCCCAAGCAGTTTCTGATGAGCTATGAAGCAACCATATCTTCATATGGGGGCAATACTGCAGTCATGGCGAAATCCTTCGTCATGGTAGTCCAAAGTGTGGCCCAAACCTGGTACTTTTCTCTCCGGCCAGGGACAATCACATCATGGCAGAAGCTCAAAGATATGCTAATCACTAGCTTCCAAGGCTTTCAGACAAAGCCAGTCACTGCTTAGGCCTTGTTTCAGTGCACACAAGACCATGAGGAGTATCTTTAGGCGTATGTCCGAAGGTTCCTGCGTTTAAGAGCACAAGCGCCTATAGTGCCCAATGAAATTGTCATTGAGGCCATGATCAAGGGGCTTCGGCCGGGACCTACAGCTCAATATTTTGCCAGGAAGCCTCCGCAGACCTTGGAGAAGCTTTTTCAAAAGATGGATGAGTACATCCGGGCTAGTAATGATTTCCGCCAAAGAAGGGAGGAGGCCTACAGGTTTTCTGAGATGACCAGGGGCTTCAGAGGGAGGCTTCATCCTAGGCATGTCCGCTCAATTCATAACTCCAATTCCAATGATGAAAGGGCCATCAATGCTCAGCAAAGTCACCAAAATCCTCAGTCATCAAGTATGACTCCATTCAGACCACCATCCCCGAGGGGTAGAGGAGGAAGAATCTTCAGTAGTGGAAGGTTTGGAAACCAACCTAGGAAACTATATTGTCTTTTCCACGGCGAAGATAAAAGCCATACTACAAGAACGTGACAGGTCATGATTCAGAAGCAGAAAGAGATTGCCGAAGCTGAAGCACGACATAATTAGCCAAAGCAGGTCCTACATACTGCTTCATGCTATTCTCCCTATCTCCCAGAGTACGTAGGTAATCAGTAGCCTACGACCTCTGTCGCTTTGGCAAGCCATTCTCAAGCTTCATGGGCTCAGCTGCCACCACTACCACCGCTACCACCCACTTTGACCCGAAGCCAGCAGCAAGAAGGGCACTAGTACGCTCAGCAGCAACGCGATTTTCGGGAGGAGTCCGAAGCTCGCACAGTCAATAGCACTGTGCCCGAATCCAAGCATATCTACTAAAGAATATCCTACCCCTGGTGTACCTTTATTTTTTCCCCCGTTTTATCTTTTGTATGAAAAACAAGTCACGAAGGACTGAATTTTAATTCCATGTAATAATAGTGCTCGTTATTGACTGAAATGCTTCCTCTTAACAAAATTCCGAAGCTACGAAAGTCGTTCCTAAGGGAGCGCCGTGTAAGTTCCGAAGCTCAAAAGTCGTTCCTAAGGGAATGCAGAGCCAAAATACCACCGAAATAGAAGGTGAAGAAGCTCCAAAGTCGTTCATAAGGGGATGCAGAGCTTAAAGACTCCAAAGATGTCCCTAAGGGGATGCAGAGTCTTGTTTGTTTCAGTGTGGGCGTGTGTCTTCAGCATAAACATCATGTTGCATCATATCATCACATCATTCCACATAGCATTACATCATACATCATATCGCATCAACAACAAATATTGAGCACGAAGCAAATCTTTGGCAATAACTTGATAAATCAAAGTGTGCTGAGGCACGAAGCAAACCTTCGGCAAATACAATCTTACCAGGAAAGTTTTAATAGTATCACATGACAAATCTTTGCTATAAAAGGTCTTCTTTCTTTACGAAGCATGAAAAGAATGGAAGGTGTTTTTTCGCTAAAGGCTCAAAAATGGTATGTGCGTAAATTTCATACATCGCAAAGAAATATATTACATTCACATACACAAATGTTACATTGTTTAACAATAGTTCCATACTCAAATGTTACATTGAATCATCATATCAAAAGCCTAGTCTTCCTTGAGAATTTTTTCTGCAGCCTCATCCAGCAGTTTATCAACGACTTCGTCGATGATAGAATTAGCGACGCTCATTACATCCAGCGCTTCTTTCATGACAGGATCGACCTGGGGGTCGTATGGCTCGGGCAACGGTGAGAGTTCAGCTGCAGTAGACAAACTGTTAGTTCGAAGCCAGAAAATAAACACCAAAACTGAAACTCAAAAATAATACCTATACGCCTTGCGCGCTTGGCGGCTTCTTCAGCCCGCTTAGCTTCTTCCCGAGCGTCATGGGTATCCTTTTCATTTTTATTTATAATTTTGTTGGCCATTTCTCGACCACAGTTCACCCAGACGTCGGAATAAAATTTCCCGCCCACCAACGTGGCTTCCGTCGAAGGGTCCTTTGTGTCACCTATGGAGAAGGCGGCTTCGGTCTGGGCCGCAGCTTTAACATGGTCGCAACCAGCCTTCTCCAGAATAGCTGCAACCCCTCGAGCGCCGGCAAAGGCGCAAATATCACCACGACCACTAAGGATTTATTCAAAGGCTTCAGCTTCTTCACTTATCCAATCAATGACTCCCTCGGGGTCACCTCGAATGAATTTTTCTTCTGAAGAATACGCTCCCACCTTGGCAAAGCTGGTTTTCAATTTTCTCATGCAATCCATGTGACGGAACCTCCCAAGTCATTAGGCCCACCTACAGTTGTCCTTGTCCAACGGACCTCAGACAACCCTGTAGGTGCCCCTGAATCACTTGACAAGTTCGGTATTTGCTTTCTTTACCTTTCCCAAGAGCGTTTCACCCGTCACGCAGACATTACAAGCATCGGAGATACGAAAATGCGGAAGCAGTTACATCAACTTACCTTTATTTAAAAGTAAGACAGAGTTAAATATTTATAGACCAGAACATAATATACGAGTGCAGGGTATTATTATTACAAACCACGAGAGGCAAAAACCCCTCCCAATAAGTTTTAAACAAAAGTTTTATGGAGGATCCTTTCCTCCCGCAGCTTTACTCCTGGTGCTCTTCCTTTGGTACCACCTTTGAACAGAAGCAACAAAAGTTTGCCGCTTCTTCACCTAAAAACAACAGGGAATAATACCCTGAGTATGGAATTACTCAACAAGTCTTACCCGACTAAAGAAAAGACTCTCAAGGGTATGCTGGCTAGGGGGAGTCAAGGTAAGGTTTCTCAATAATCAATGACTCTGTTTGCAAAAATTCTTACTAAGAGTGGATCCTTAAAAATCCAGTTTTATTTGTCAGGTTAAGTAAAATTACCTGCAACTAGGGTTCTCTCTATCCTAGTTCAATCACTTGACCTGTACTAGCCAATTTCTTAACAACCCTTCATCTTTACTGGATTGCTACGTGTAAGTCATTGACCAAGTCTTCATAACCGCGAAGGTACGGCGATCCGAATCGATTATACTCAGCTGAGGATCTCCAATCACACGACATATGTAGCACTTAACCCTTGCATATGTCAACTCGCCACCGGGGTTCTTAAGACCAGATCAGGTTCACGCCAACCGAGAGCACAGATACACCACCGTCCAGCCTCTTGCCACGGAGGGTACACGCTACTCTCGCCATCTCTCCACTCCCATTGTGTGGTATCTTATTCTGGTATTAGTCTGCCCGAGGCAAAGCTTACCCATGACGAGGCATGTGACCAGTTAAAGGGTCCACGGTCATCAAGCCTACATCGACCCGGTCCTTAATCGACTCAGACGGAGACACTACACCGAGACTCTCTTCTCGTGCAAGTCACCCGCCCGGTCTCACCTTAATCATTTCAAACCCCAAAGTTTGGTACCTGGCAGATGTACATCTTTTCCGATGTTGAACCCATCATGGCCATGATGGATCCACCATCAAGTTTTATTTTCGAAAACAGCCCACCCACTTTGCAACATCATCTTTTGAGAAAACAAAACATTTTGTTTTTCTAAAGCAAAGCTAAGCATAAGAAAACTTTTTGTAAATCAGGGATTAGGAAGTAATCCAAGGAAGGAGATGCAGCAATAGTTTAGCACACAACTCCTATCACCTAATGCATCAAGTGAGTGAGAAAGAGTTTAAAAGTAACAAGGAGGTGGCAAATGCACCGGGGCTTGCCTTGTTTTACTGGTGAATCAGGCTCAGATTCGCAGATATCAAAATAAAAGCAGTTGCCTGGCTCATGTTCCTCAGGTGGTGGTGGTGGAGTCTTCTCTTCTTCTACTTCTTCTTCGTTTTCTAAATATAATCACACATAATAATGAATGCCCATGGAATGCTCATGAGAGTGCAAAGATAGTAAAAGTTTATTATCTAAAGTCTTGAATACAACTTTCCTTCACGGATTTCCGAGAACTTAGGGTTTCCGGAGTCAACAGTGAAGTTCACAGGGCAGGGGTAGGGTTTTAGGTTCTAAGTATCAAACAAGGTCCAAATCATACCAAACTCTACCCAAGGCTTCTAAATATTATTTAAAGTTTATCCTAAAAATTTAGTGAATTTTGGATTTATTATTTATTTCCTAAAAATCCATAAACATGATCTTAAGATGTTTTAAACACTCTATAATTTCCCCTTTGGACTAAAAATCAGGAAACTATTTTTATCAAATTCTATAGGAAATTAGGAACCTAGCAAAATTGGTTTGGTATTTTTACTATTTTTCTACAATTTTTCTAGAATTTATTTAGCTCTGTGAGAAAAAACAAAAAGAAAAAGGAATGAACAGTTTTGGGCCGAAACCAGCCCAGGCGGCCCAACCCAAGGTGGAAACGCGCGCGCCCGCGCCCATGTAAACTTTGCAGAGACACCCTTACCGATTCAAAATTCAGAACAGCAGTCCCTAGCACTATTCAGGTGTCTCACTGACGTTTGCAGAAATACCCCTATACTTCTATGCCTTCACAGACCGAAGTCCACGACGGCGCGCGACGCCGTGCAGAGCTCCGATGAGCTTGTACTGGTTGATTCACACAATGACCAGGGCTCTACTTTGGCAGAAATCAAATTCAAGTTCTACCCATCGTTTCCCCTCAACAAATTTCATGAATGGTGACCTAACCAGCACTGTCCACGGTGACAGTGGGTCTCGCGGACAACTGAACGCGTTCCCGATGATCTATGGGGTCCTAGCTCAATTGGATGGGTCGGTGAGCATCAATAGCAAGCAAGGATGTTGAAACAAGAACAAGGAGGGCATGATCGAACCTGTGACGGGTTGACCACGGCGATGGTAACCGTGCGGTGTTCTTGAGCAGATTGGGGGAAAAGTGAAATTGGAGCTCTCGGGTACACGATTGAATGCAATACTTGGTGGTTGGTTGCGTGATTATCCTACGGACCCGACGACACGCTCAATTTATAGCAAGCAAGAGCGGTGGCCGTGAATTTGGATGATGACGCGCGGCGGCCGGAGAAGGAGAGGAGCACTGGCGCAAGTGCTTAGTGGTTTTCACCGTGGTGCTCCCTCCGGCGATCACCGGATACCCCTAACGCGACTAATCGCGACGTGGTAAAGTGCCTGGACACGCGGCGCAAGGCCGGGAAACGGCAGTCACCGACGAGCTTATCCAAATCCGCTGTGGCGAGCTCGGTACGGTGGCCGGAGTTTATCCACGACGATGATATTTACGCGACCCCAAGCGCTATCCAATCGGTCCGAGCACGAATCACGGCAACAAAAGCGCGAATCCGTGTGTGGCTCGCCGGCGGCGAGGTTCTCTAAACCTAGTTCGATCAGGCTACTGTACCATGAGAAACATCTTCAGAGTGCCTGACAGACGATATTTAGGGCAAATTTTCTCCCAAATTTACATGGCAACGTGCTGATCGACCAGTATCAAAGTTATTGTCTAATGATTCATCTATAAACCAACTATAGTCATTATGCCTAAACATCCACTGGATCATCTTCAAAAAGGCCTCCAAAGATCATCCCATGACCCCGAACATCAAAATTCAGGTTTCAGACAGCCTGACAGCCCAACTTGGGGCACATTTTTCTTCAAATTCTTCATAACAACAAGGTTTAACTCCTTAAACAAAGTTGTTCTCCTAACTTAGCTCTATAGATTTGATGTGGTGACCTAGGGCAAAATCCTTTTTGTTTGGAAGTTACAAGGCCCCAAAGTTGGACCTATTCTCTGAAAATCAGACTTAGTCATATGGTTACAAATGTGGTGTTTTTGCAAATAGGCCCAAAACCTAGGGTTTGAGTTGCAAATCTTCAAAATTGGGAACCATATGACTTAAGACACCTTACATTCATGGTTTTTGCACTTTAGTCAAAAAGTACACTAATTTTGCACTTAGACCCCTAGGGTTTAGGTTTAGGGCTTTCCAGGGTCCTTTTTAGGGGTTTTGACATTTCAGGGGTTTGGATGTAACTTAGGTCCATTCTCAGTAACATTTTATGACTATTTCCATTGAGCTTTAGAGTTTTCTCTATTTGGACTTTGTTTTACCCTTCTGATCCCCATTTAGGGTTAATTACCCTATTCTAGGGTTTTATTTGCAAAAGGTCATATCAATACAACTTGTTTGAAATTTTTGCCTAGTGGATGCACTCTTGGTGTGTCAAACACATGGAATGCCAATGCTTATGATGTTATGCTCAGGTTTTAGTGACAGTAACACCAGGGGTGTTACATCCTTCCCCCATAAAAGAATCTCGTCCCGAGATTAGAAGTCCTGAGGTAAGTAATGGAAAAGGAAATGCTTCACATTTTTATTTCCTTATTTCTGGTACAAGGCAGGAGTGGTATGGGGTTTATTCCTCTATTACAACAATTGTACATACTTTACAAATTATATGAGGCTAAAAAGCCTGGGAAATTCCTTTCTAAAAAGTCTTGAGTTTCCCATGTAGCCTCATCTACTGAATGTTGGTCCCATTGTATCTTGTAAAACTTGAGAGTTCTTCTCCGGGTAATCCTGTCCTTTTGATCCAAGACTTTAATAGGGTGTTCTGAATATGTCAAGTCTGGCTCTAAGGCAACATCCGTTACTTCAATGGTTCGATCGGGAACCCGAAGACACTTCTTCAGTTGAGACACGTGGAACCATTATGTACAGCAGACAAGGTTTCGGGTAGTTGAAGTCGGTATGCCACTGGTCCACATTGTTCAAGGACAAGGAAAGGACCAATGTATCGAGGCACAAGCTTCCCTTTTACCCCGAAATGTGTTACACCCTTCATTGTGGAGACTTTCAGATAGACATAATCTCCCACCAGAAAATACAAGGGCATACGTCGTTTGTCTGCATAACTTTTCTGACGAGCTTGAGCTTTCTTCAAATTATGAATTATTCGCTGAACTTTTTCTTCAGTTTCTTTTACCATATCTGGCCTGAAGAAACTCCTTTCACCAGGTTCAGACCAATTTAGCGGAGTACGACATCGTCGGCCATACAAAGCTTCGAAGGGTGCCATTTTAATGCTTTCTTGATAGCTATTATTGTATGAGAACTCCGCTAATGGCAAACAATCATCCCATTTCTGTGGGAATTCCAGAACACATGCTCGCAACATGTCTCCAAGTATCTGATTTACCCTTTCAGTTTGCCCACTTGTTTGAGGATGATAGGCCGAACTGTGGAGCAACTTAGTACCCAAAGATTTGTGAATTTCTTCCCAGAATTTGGATACAAATTGAGGTCCACAATCCGACACTATAGTCTTTGGAATACCATGCAAACTGAGAATGCGAGCAATGTACAGTTCCGCATATGTGAGGGCCGGGTAATATGTTTTGACTAGCAGGAAATGAGCAATTTTTGTAAGCCGATCAACAATAACCCAGATGGAATCATATCCTTTTGCTGTTCTGGGTAATCCCATAATAAAGTCCATACTAATATCTTACCATTTCCATGTTGGTATTGGTAGAGATTGTAATGGACCAGCAGTCTTCATTTGTATGGCTTTGACACGCTTACAAGTGTCACATTTTGCCACATAGTGTGCAATCTCGATTTTCATCTTTGTCCACCAATAATGTTGTTTTAGGTCATGATACATCTTAGTGCTTCCGGGATGAATAAAATAGCGACTAAGATGTGCTTCATCTAATATTTGCTGGCGAATCTCTTCATTCTTTGGCACAACTATGCGGTTGTCGAACCATACAATGCCTTGATCGTCTTTTCCTAAAGCACTTGGCTTTTCCGCCCTCTATCTTCTCATGGATGTGCCTCATATCCTCATTATCCTTTTGAGCATCCATTATCCTTTGTAAAAGAACTGACTCAAGCTTTAGTTGATTTAAGGTTCCATGCTGAAACGGCAGTCACCGACGAGCTTATCCAAATCCGCCGTGGCGAGCTCGGTACGGTGGCCGGAGATGTTTACTGGCCGGAGTTTATCCACGGCGATGATATTTACGCGACCCCAAGCGCTATCCAATCGGTCCGAGCACGAATCACGGCGGCAAAAGCGTGAATCCGTGCGTGGCTCGCCGGCGGCGAGGTTCTTTGAACCTGGTTCGATCAGGCTACTGTACCATGAGAAACATCTTCAGAGTGCCTGACAGACGATATTTAGGGCAAATTTTCTCCCAAATTTACATGGCAACGTGCTGATCGACCAGTATCAAAGTTATTGTCTAATGATTCATCTATAAACCAACTACAGTCATTATGCCTAAACATCCACTGGATCATCTTCAAAAAGGCCTCCAAAGATCATCCCATGACCCTGAACATCAAAATTCAGGTTTCAGACAGCCTGACAGCCCAACTTGGGGCACATTTTTCTTCAAGTTCTTCATAACAACAAGGTTTAACTCCTTAAACAAAGTTGTACTCCTAACTTACCTCTATAGATTTGATGTGGTGACCTAGGGCAAAATCCTTTTTGTTTGGAAGTTACAAGGCCCCAAAGTTGGACCTATTCTCTGAAAATCAGACTTAGTCATATGGTTACAAATGTGGTGTTTTTGCAAATAGGCCCAAAACCTAGGGTTTGAGTTGCAAATCTTCATAATTGGGAACCATATGACTTAAGACACCTTACATTCATGGTTTTTGCACTTTAGTCAAAAAGTACACTAATTTTGCACTTAGACCCCTAGGGTTTAGGTTTAGGGCTTTCTAGGGTCCTTTTTAGGGTTTTTGACATTTCAGGGGTTTGGATGTAACTTAGGTCCATTCTCAGTAACATTTTATGACTATTTCCATTGAGCTTTAGAGTTTTCTCTATTTGGACTTTGTTTTACCCTTCTGATCCCCATTTAGGGTTAAGTACCCTATTCTAGGGTTTTATTTGCAAAAGGTCATATCAATACAACTTGTTTGAAATTTTTGCCTAGTGGATGCACTCTAGGTGTGTCAAACACATGGAATGCCAATGCTTATGATGTTATGCTCAGGTTTTAGTGACAGTAACACCAGGGGTGTTACAATCCAAGGACTTCTCAAAGCATCTCTCCTTGGATTCACGAAGCTCCTTAACATTCTTTTCCAACCTTGTGTTCTTCCATTCGCTTATTTCTTGACTCGCTTTTGCAACTTCAAAATTCTCATTAGCTTCGGCAAGTTATTTCCGAAGGCTTTCAATTTTGGCCTCGTGCGCTTCTGATTGAGCATTGAACTTTGCCTCATTTTTCTTCACTCTGTCTACTAAAGAAAGCAGAATTTTATCTTTTTCTGCAGCTTCGCTCCTCAGTTTAATAACCTCCGTACGAAGGTTGCTAAGAGTCATCTGGCAACTTTCATCTTCAGCATTCTTTTGCGCTCTCAAAGCGTTGCTAAGAATTAAGCCCTGTAAAAAGAAGGGAGGAAAAGGATTAGCACAAGAATAACATTTGCAAGGAAAATAATTTACTTAAAAGTCCATAACTCTCATACCTTCTGACTATTATACGCAAGGCTTTCTGCGAGGTCATCCTTTGACATGGCGGAGAGGCCAGCTTCAAGCTTCGAAAATCCCATATTTTTAGCCATCTCCCGGCAGACGATTATTTCCTTGTTGTCTGGGAGACAGTATAGGAAATCATCTTCGTCCGTGCCATTGTACACCAAGGCCCCCCTTGGGTATTTCAGCTCCCGGACATAGTGTTTGGCTTCCATGATTTCTTCTTCAGATAACTTTTTTCTCGAAGCATGTTGAATAATAAAGTCAAGAACTTCGAACGGTGCTTCGGGAATGGAAGATTCAGCTTTTTTGGGTGCATCCTTCTTATCCAGAGCCGTGCAAGTATCTGGAGATTGTTTCTCATCTCTCTGCTTAGTTGCAGCAGGCTCTGCCTCGGTGGGCACTGAGGGCCCGACTTCGGTTTCAGCACGAGCCATAACAGCTTCGGCAACCTTTTTTGCAGGGGCAGGAGTTAAGGCCCTAGTCGACTCCATGACAGCGTCTAGCACGCTTGCCATCCTCCTTCTCTTGGGAGTTGCTGTAGGAGCTATGGCCACCTTCGGCAATTTTGGCCCGGGTAGCGTACTTGGCCTTTTCGGTGGTCCTACCGCCTCCCCTCGGTTTGGCTCTTCAGCCGCCTTTCCCTTAACTTCGGAACCCTTAACTTCGGAAGTATGTTCCGATGCTTTGGCCGCTCCAGTTGCAAGAACCTCGGGCACTTCAGCCGATTCTTTGGTGCTTCGGCCGGCAGGAGCAAACTGCTGTGGTTCAGCAAAAGATGCTCCTTCATCAAGCTTCGACACTGTGGCCATTTCAATGTATCTAGGCGAGTGTGTTAAAACCTTGATCTTTTTACCCTTCGGCACAACAGAGATAGCCGAAGTAGCAGTTTTTCTTTTCTTTCCCTGCCTTCACGAGGGATAACTATAATCAGGGTAAATGAATCCAATGACATTGTTGGTCACTTGTTCTCAAATGCTATGAATTAATAACAAGGCAACACAAATGTTAATGATTAAAGACCTTCGTCCTACGAAGCATTATCTCCCTTGGGATATAATGATCTTCAGACGAAGGTCGCAAAGGACATACCTTCGTCATTTCAACATGTAATGATGAAGTCATAAGCATATAATATATAGAAAAGAGCATAAGTAATCATGTTGAATCATTAGATTATTATTATTTATATTCTCATCACATAATTATAAATAGACATGAACGATGTTGAATTACATTTGTACCTTCGTCTTGACAGAAGGTGAAAACCCGAGAATGACGTGCAAGTGATTACAAATCAGTGTGTATAGTACGGTGCTATTGTTCATCTATTTATAGGCACAGGACGCAGCCTGTGTAAAATTACATCCATGTCCTTGACATTTACTATTGACTAAGGGATAATTCATCAACGTCTAGACAGCCTTTTCCCCTTTAAGTCGGTTTCATTTTCCACCGCCAGGCCGAAGCTTCTCCATTGGTAGCTTCGGAATTAGATCATCCTTCTCCCAGACCGCGCCTTTCGTATCGTATACAACTTCATTCAGAGGCCGAAGGTCCCTGTGAATATATTATACTTGAAAACATGTTAGTTGTGCTTTTGAGGACCTTCGGAAGACGAAGGCCCCCAACAGTAGCCCCTCGCAGTATTAATTTGTTGTAATCAACGAATTCAGACTGCAATGTGAACGAAGGCATTAAGCCGAAGGTCCGAAAAAACACCTTCCCTTTGCTAGAATAGCGAAAGTCAATGACAAACAGGGCCCACCAAGTTGCAAAGCGCTAGGCGTATAAATAGGAACCCACAGCGGCAGCATTTGATACGCCATCTTTGCTGCTTGTGTTTTTTTCCTTAAATTTTTAATTCTCGCTTAACAGCTCTCGCCTGATTTTTGAGCTTTGGTTTAAAGACGTGCTTGCTCCATGTCTGAGAAGATGACTGAGGAGAAAAGGATGTCTAAGGAGAAGAAGATGACTGAGGAGAAGAAGCTGTATGAAGAAAAGAAAGTTGTGAATCCTTTTATTGCTGGGTTTTATGAGTCTATGGCTAAGACGAATACAGAGAAAATTACTAAGGAGATAATGGAGGGTTTGTCTGAAGATTCTGATGACAGCGATAGTTATGATGTGGAGAGTGGAGATGAAGATTCTGAGGATCGGCCCTGGCGGCCAAGCCACACCGTCTTCGGTAAATCGACCATCAAGCAAAATCATATTGACGCCATGAGAGGGAGATATTTTTGTGACATGTCTATTGTGAGGGTTGGGGGAGACAACACTGCTCCTGTCCCTGAGGAAAATGAAGTTGTTATTTACCGAAGCTTCCTGAAGGCAGGCCTTCGGTTCCCGTTGAGCAAGTTTGTGGTTGAAGTGCTAAAGATATTCTAGATCTTTCTTCATCAGATTACCCCCGAAGCTATAATTAGGATGGGGATGTTTGTCTGGGCTATAAGAAGTCAGGGGCTAGAGCCGAGCGCGAAGTGCTTCTGTAATATGCACGAGCTATTATACGAGACGAAGGCTATCGGCAAAGAACAATACCACAACAAATTTGGTTGTTACGGGTTCATTGCCCGCTCTAATGCAAGCTATCCAGTGCCGACATACCGGAAAAGATGGCCTAGGGCCTGAATGGAGGAGTGGTTTTATGTTAAAAATGATCTGATTGAAAGGGAGGAAATCAAGGAAATCATCCAGCGCCCCATCTGGTCTCGCTTCGGCCTCCAAAGGCCGAAGGTGACTATTGAAGGTGATGTCGAAGCATGCCAGAAGGCCTTTAGCAATGTTTGTGTCTTCATCGGCACAAGAGATATAATCCAAGAGCACATAGCATATAGGGTGCGGCCACTTATGAATAGCTGGGAAATGTCGAAGGAGAATACTGCTGAATCTAACGAAGGTGGCTTAGTTCGATTGAAATATACCTTCAGATTCAGGGAGAAGTTTGATAAACCAAATGATGACTGGTTAAAATGCATTGAAGCTACCAGCGACGAGCTACTTGGGACATATTCGAAGGCCGAAGATGACGCCTTGTCCGCAGCCTTCGGGGGTCGAGGCAAGAAAAGATTGAACATGGTATTTGATGCAATTGGCTTCGTATACCCTGATTATCACTACCCATTGCGAAGGCAAGGAAAGAAGAGAAAAACTGCCGCTTCGTCCACCATAGCTGTGCCAAAGGGCAAGAAGATGAAGGTTTTGACCCACCAGCCGCGATATATTGAACCGGCCGTAGTGCCTGAATTTGGCGAAGGGACCTCTTCAACAGCCAAAGTAAAACAAGCTGCTCCCACCGTGCAGAGCACTAAAGAATCGATTGTAGTGCCTAAGGTGCCTACAGCTGGGCCAGCCAAAGTCAAGGATGAAGCGGCCAAAGAGCCTAAATTTGAAAAAACAGTGATAATGCCAGAAATTCTGAGTCCACCCGCAAAGGCAGAATTTCCAAAAGTGCAAAAAGCGCCTGCCGTAACTCCCAAGAAGAGGAGGATGACCAGCGTGCTAGATGCTGTGATAGAGACAACAAAGGCCTTGAGCCCTGCTCCTATTAAGAAAATTGCCGAAGCTGTCAAAGTCTAGGCCGAAGCCGAAACTGGGCCTTTAGTGCCCATTGAGACGAAGGCTGCCTCGCCTGATGATAAAGCTGAGCCACAAACTTCAGATGCTAGCATAGCAGCAGGGCAGGTCATGATAGAAAAAGCAAAATCTCCTGCCCTCGAAGCTTCAGCCGAAGATGTTGATTACATTATTCACCATGCTTCAGGGAAAAATTATCCAAAGAAGAAATCTTAGAAGCCAAACACTACGCCTAGATACTAAAATATCCGAAGGGGGCCTTAGTGTTCAATAGCACTAACGAAGATGATTTCCTATACTGTCTCCCGGACAACAAAGAAATATCCGTTTGCCGGGAGATAGCCAAAAGTATGGGATTTCCGAAACTTGAAGAAGGCCTTTCGGCCATGTTGAAGGATGATCTTGCTGATAGCCTTGCGTACAACAGTATAAAGGTACAAAAGTTGTTAACTTTAAAGTTGAAAATGAAGTATTTCATTGTCATGCTTAATTCTTTGTTTTTCTTGCAGGACTTAATTCTTAGCAATGCCTTGAGGGCACAGAAGAGCGCCGAAGACGAAAGTTGCACAATAGCTCTCAGCAACCTTCGCTCAGAGGTAATTGAGCTGAGAAATGAAGGTTTGGAGAAAGACAAGATTTTAATTTCATTGGTGAGTAAAATGAAAAAAGACGAAGCTAAATTTAATGCTCAGGCCGACGCCCAAAAAGCCGAGGTTGAAAACCTTCGGAAACAACTTGCCGAAGCTAAAGAAAATTGTGAAGTCGCGAAAGCCAGCCAAGAAATAAGTGAATGGTGGAAGGCCAGACTGAAGAAAAATATTGAGGAGCTTCGCGAATCCAAAGAAAGATGTTTCAAAAAATCTTTGGATTGCGTGAAAAATTTGAAAAACAGTTTTGCAACGGTAGGGGCCTACTCTTCTAAGGAGAACTTCATTCGAGGCGACCCCGAAGGCGTCATTGAGTGGATAAGCAGGGAAGCCGAAGCTTTTGAGGAGATTTTGGGTCTGTTTGGTTGGGCTGTGAGCTGTTAAAAAGCTAAAAACTGTTTGGTGGAAACCACTAAAAGTTGTTAAAAGTTCTTCGATATATGTTTTCATAGTTCCATCCAAAAGCCACTAAAAGCAGGTCCAGGGGTGCTTTCAGTTTTGCACTGCGAGAAAGTCGGCTTTTAGAAAAAAGTTGTTTCTTGGATTCAGCCCTTTGGTTGGATTTTGGCTTTTAGGAGGCAAAAGCCAAAGCCAAAAGCCAAACTAAACACACCCTTTGAATGATCGTGGAGATATTTGTGCTTTATCTGGCGCCCGGGGAGTCGCAGCTATTCTGGAAAAGGCTGGGTGTGAACACGTGAAAGCTGTAGCCCAGGCCGAAACCGCCTTCTCCATAAACGACACGAAGGACCCTTCAGCTGAAGCAACTTTAGTGGGCGGAAAGTTTTATTCTGTTGTCTGGGTGAACGGTGGCCGAGAATTGGCCATCGAAATTGTAAAAAAGAATGAAAAAGACACCCATGATGCCCGAGAAGAAGCTAGGCGAGCTGAAGAGGCTGCTGAACGAGAAAGGCGCATAGGTTTTTTTTGAATTTTAACTTTGGTACTTGCTTTGTGGCTTCGAACTAATTGTTTTACCTTCTACAGCGAGCTATCACCGCTACTAGAGCCGTACAATCCCCTGGCTGATCCGAAGATGAATGAAGCATTGGATATAATAGGCATTGCTAACTCTATTATCAACGAAGTCGTCGATAAACATTTGAACAAAGTCGCAGAAAAAGTCCTTAGAGAAGAGTAGACTTTATTGTAAAAATATTTTGTAATATTTGATGTATGGAACAATTTGAAGGAAGATTAAGTTTCTATTGTATCAAAACTTTGTATTATTTGATGTATGGAACAATGAATCGAACATATAAGCTGTTGTAATTTATTTCTTTGTGATGCATGAAATTTACGCACATACCGTTTTTTGAGCCTTCGGCGAAAAAATACCTTCCCTTCTTTTCATGCTTCGAAAAGAAAGAAATCCCTTCTAAAGCAGATCTTATAGAATTATCACCCGAAGTTTGCTTCATGCCTTAGCATATTTTCATTCAACGAAGTGTTGCCAAAGATGTGCTTCGTATCTTAGCATATTTTTATTCAACGAAGTGTCGCCGAAGATTTGCTTCGTACTCAATCTTTCTGTTGATGCGACATAATGTATGATGTGATGCTATGCTAAATGATGCAATGATGTAATGCAATGTGATGGTGATGTTTGAACACTCACGCGTATGCCCACACTGGAACACTGAAGACTCTGCATCCCCTTAGGAACATCTTTTGAGTCTTTAAGCTCTACATCCCCTTAGGAACGACTTTTGAGCTTCTTCACCTTCTATTTTGGTGGTATAAGTTCTGCATCCCCTTAGGAACGACTTTTGAACTTCTTTGCCTTATATTTCAGCGGTATTTGGCTCTGCATTCCCTTTGGAACGACTTTTGAGCAGAAAACTTACTCTGTGCCCCTTATGAACGACTTTTTTATAGCTTCGTCAATTTTTGGCTCTACATTCCCTTAGGAACGACTTTTGAGCTTCAGAATTTACTCCACTATCTTAAAGGCAGTCTTTCGAGCTTCAGAGATCTATGAGGAAGTCATATTTTTCTCATTCATGCCGGAACAATTATTACAAGCAACCGAAATGAAGTCCATTACTTGTCTTTCATACAAAAGATAAAATGCATAAAGGGTAAAGATACATCGAAAGTAGGATATTCCTCAATATATATGCTTCGATTCGGGTACAGTGCTATTGACTGTACAAGCTTTGGACTCCTCTCTGAAGTCGCGCTGTTGTTGGGTGTGTTGATGCCCTTCTGGTTGCTGGCTTCGGGTATGAGTAGGTGGCAATGCTGGTGGTAGTGGGAGCTAGGGCCAGGAAGCTTGTGAATGACTTGCCGAAGCTATAGAGGCTGCAGGTTGATTACCCACGTATTCTGGTATATAGGGAGAGTAGCACGAAGCAGTATGTAAGACCTACTTCGACTGATTCTGCCACGCCTCTGCTTCGGCAATCTCCTTCTGCTTCTGAATGGTGACCTGGCAGGTTCTTATAGTGTGGCCCTTCTCTTCACTATAGAATAAGCAATAGAGTTTTCTGGGCTGATCCGCATACCTTCCTCCGAAGCCCCTGCCACCTCTGCCCTGAAAGAGCTTTGCTGTTGCCCTGAGGATTGTGAGCTATGATGTGGCCTTTGAAGCTGGCTTCCTCTGTCATCGCTCTGGCTAGAGTTGTGGATTGGTCTGACATGCCTAGGGTGGATTCTTCCTCCGAAGCCCCTAGTCATCTCAGAAAATCTATAAGCTTCTTCCCTTCTTTGGCGGAAATCATTATCATCCCGGATGTACTCATCCATCTTCTGAAGAAGCTTCTCCAGGGTCTGAGGGGGTTTCCTGGCAAAGTATTGAGCCGTAGGTCCTAGCCGAAGCCCTTTGATCATGGCCTCAATAACAATTTCATTGGGTACTGTAGGCGCTTGTGCTCTCAGACGTAAGAACCTTCGGACATAAGCCTGAAGATACTCCTCATGGTCTTGCGTGCACTGGAACAAGGCCTGAGCAGTGACTGTCTTCATCTGGAACCCTTGAAAACTGGCAATCAGCATGTCCTTCAGCTTCTGCCATGATGTGATTGTTCCTGGCCGAAGAGAGGAGTACCAGGTTTGTGCGACATTCTTGACTGCCATGACGAAGGATTTCGCCATGACTGCAGTGTTGCCCCCATATGAAGATATGGTTGCTTCATAGCTCATCAGAAACTGCTTCGGATCTGAGTGCCCATCATACATGGGGAGCTGGGGGGCTTGTATGATGGGGGCCATGGGGTAGCATGCAGTTCTGCTGACAGAGGAGAAGCATCATCAAAAGAAAAATTTCCATGATGGAAATCATCATACCATTAATCATCATCAAATGAATTGTCCTGCCGAAGCTCTCTGTGCTGAGGTCTTCGGTCCTGGTAATCTTGAGTGAGATGACGCATTTCCTCAGCAGCTTCATCGATCTTCTTCTGTAGCTCGGAGAGACGAAGCATCTTCTCCTTCTTCCTCTGGACCTGTTGATGGATGGCTTCGAGGTCCCTTATTTCTTGGTCCAACTCCTCCTCCTGAAGCGTTGGACTTGTAGCCTTCTTTTTTGGTTTCTGGCTTCGCGCAGTGTTTCTTGGTTGACGTCTGGTGGCCGTAGTGCAGCCCCTAGCCCTGAAGACTTCTTCGGCGGCATGACGAAGGTCACAGCATTGCCGAAGGTGGTCGAATGAGTTCACCAGAGGTGGGCGCTAATGTTGGTCACTTGTTCTCAAATGCTATGAATTAAGAACAAGACAACACAAATGTTAATGATTAAAGACCTTTGTCCTACGAAGCATTATCTTCCTTTGGATATAATGATCTTCAGACGAAGGTCACAAAGGACATACCTTTGTCATTTCAACATGTAATGATGAAGTCATAAGCATATAAGATATAGAAAAGAGCATAAGTAATCATGTTGAATCATTAGATTATTATTATTTATATTCTCATCACATAATTATAAATAGACATGAACGATGTTGAATTACATTTGTACCTTCGTCTTGATAGAAGGTGAAAACCCGAGAATGACGTGCAAGTGATTACAAATCAGCGTGAATAGTACGGTGCTATTGTTCATCTATTTATAGGCATAGGACGTAGCCTGTGTAAAGTTACATCCGTGCCCTTGACATTTACTATTGACTAAGGGATAATTCATCAAGGTCTAGACAACCTTTTCCCCTTTAAGTCGGTTTCATTTTCCATGGCCAGGCTGAAGCTTCTCCATTGGTAGCTTCGTAATTAGATCATCCTTCTCCCAGACCATGCCTTTCGTATCGCGTACAGCTTCATTCAGAGGACGAAGGTCCCTGTGAATATATTATACTTGAAAACATGTTAGTTGTGTTTTTGAGGACCTTTGGAAGACGAAGGCCCCCAACAAACATCAAAAACTCTATTCAACCTTTTCTTGCCTCGGCCTTCGAAGGCCAAGGTCATCGCATCATCTTCGGCCCTCGTATAGGCCCCAAGCAATTCGTCACTGGTTGTGTCAATACTACTCAACCAATCGTCATTTGGCTCATCAAACACGCTCCTATATCTGAAAGTATAATTTAGATAGACCAGGCCACCCTGACTAGACCCGACAGCAGCTTCCTCCGGCATTTCCCACTCATTCACAAGCGGCCATACTCTGTAGGCGATGTGCTCCTGAACCAAGTATCTTGTGCCAATGAAGGTACATACATTATTAAAGCTTCTCTGGCATGTTTCTATATCATTCCCAAGGGCAGTGGCTGGCCTCCTGATGCCGAAGCGAGACCAGATGGGGCGCTGAATGATCCCTTTTATATCTTCCCTCTCAACTAAGTTATTCTTCACATAAAACCATTCTTCCATCCAGGCTCTTGGCCACCTTTTCTGAAATGTTGGAACTGGGTAACTTACGTCAGGGCGAGGCACGAAGCCATTGCAACCGAAGTTGTTGTGATATTGCTCTTTGCCAGTAGCCTTTGTCTCGTACAACAGCTCGTGCATATTGCAAAAGTATTTTGTGTTTGGCTCTAGCCCTTGGCTCCTCACGGCCCAAACGAAAACCCCCATCCTGATAATGGCCTCGGCGGTAATCTGATGAAGAAAAATTTCGAAGGTTTTCAGCACTTCAACCAAAAATTTGCTTAACGGGAAGCGAAGCCCGACCTACATAAAACTTCTGTAAACAACGACCTCATCTTGTTCGGGAGCAGGGGTGGCACTATCCCCTCCAGCTCTCACAATGGAAATATCTCGAAAATATCTCCCTTTCATAGCATCAATCTGACTCTTCTTAATGGATGATTTGTCGAAGATGGTGTGACTTGGTCGCCAGGGCTGATTGTTAGCATCTTCGTCTTCACTTTCCATATCAAAGCTTCTGCTATCGTCAGAATCTTCAGACAAATCAGCTAGTATTCCCTTTGTAATCTTTTCTGTGTTTGTTTTTCCATGGCCTCATAAAACCCGGCTAGAACAGGGTCCACAACCTTCTTCTCCTCAGTCATCTTTTTCTCTCCAGATATCTGACGAGCACTTGAACAAATACCGAAGCTCAAAAATTGAGCGAAATCTGACAGCAAGAAAATTCAACCTTGAAACAATAACACAAGCAATTGAAATGGCGCAACAAATAATGTCGCGGCGAGCATCTATTTATATGCCCAGTGTATTGCAACATGGCGGGCCCAACATGTCATTGACTTTCGCTATTCTAGCGAAGGGAAGGTGTTTTTTCGGACCTTCGGCTAAAGGCCTTCATTCACGTCGTAGTCTGAATTTGTTAAAATGCAAAAACAAATTAATACTGCGAGGGGCTACTGTTGGTGGCCTTCATCTTCCGAAGGTCCTCAAAAACACAACTGACTTATGTTGATCTGTTTTATTATACGATGTGTTTTGTGGATGGATTTAGGGATGATATTAAATATGTTATTATGGTGCAACGACCTTCAAACTTGGACACTGCTCGTTCTCTCGCTTTGGTGTAGGAAGAAGCGGCAGCATCCGGACATTGGCGTTGTTTTGAACCGTCTTCATGTCAAGCAAGTCATAAGTCAACCACGCCTCTACCTGTATTGGTTAAGCTAGAACCAATCAGGGAGTCAGTTCAACCCATGCCTCACACTGTCAAAATGACATCATTGTGAAGATTTCATCGAGCAAAGTGTTTATTTGATAAGAGTACTGAGAAGTGGAGTCTTGGCCATAAGTGCACAACAACAACTCAGCTTTATGCTATGGAAGAAGTCTAGAATTTATTGGTGGACGCAAGTGAGTCTGAACCAAAATTGGCTCCTTCTGAAATAGTACTAGAGCAGTTGTTCATGACAGTGTCCAATTTAGCATGGTTGGGGTCTAAGGGCATGCAAACTCTTAACTTACATGGCAATATTCAGAGTCATCCCTTGTTGATACTAACTGATAGTGGTAGCTCCCACACTTTTCTAAATGACAAGTTAAGACCACATTTGCAAGGGGTTACTACTATATCAACTTCTTTAAGGGTGCAAGTGGCCAATGGGGCAATGGTCAGTTGTCATCACAAATTGTTGCAAGCTAAGTGGCAAGTTCAGAACCACACTTTTTTTTCTAGACATCTCCTTTTTATCTCTTCCCCGTATCAGGGTTCTACAGTATTTTTACAAGGCAATTCACAGATGGTGCCTAGAGATACTGTGGTGGAGATAATGTTCATGGATACTGGTATTCAGACCCTATTACAACAGTTTGAATCAGTTTTCACTAAACCACAAGAGTTACCCCCAAGTCGAGACTGTGATCATGCCATTCCTTTAATTGGGGGTGTCCAACCTATTTTTGTGAAGCCTTACAGATATTCCCTAGCCCTTAAGGATGAAATTGAGCATCAAGTGTAGTAGATGTTGCAACAAGGAATGATTCAGAAAAGTCACAGCCCATTTGCTTCACCTATGCTGCTGGTGAAGAAGAAGGATTTGACATGGAGGTTTTGTGTGGATTATCAGTATTTGAATGCCTTAACAAGCAAAAGCAAATATCCAGTTCCTATCTTTGATCAGTTGATTGATGAGTTAGCACATGATAGATGGTTTATTAAGCTTGATCTCAGGGCTGGGTATCACCAGGTTCGTTTGAAGACTGGTGAGGAGTGTAAGACAACATTTCAAACTCATGTAGGGCATTATGAGTTTAAGGTGATGGCTTGATCTAGATTGCCATCTATGAGCTCCAACATCCTGCATAGGTCACATAGAACATATCCAAACACAGGAACAAACCAAACTCAGGGTCAAAGTAAATTTAGCTCTTTTGGGTTGCTTCTAGTTTCTGGCTTTGACACTACTCCTCATTCTAGTGACCTTGCTCTTTGTATTGAGCTTGAGCTTGAGTCTTATGACTTACACCACATAACATAGATGTTACCTCATTGGTTGTAAGTCATGTCCTTAGATAGTGATTCTTGATGCACCATATCTTTTTTCAACTTGATCAATCCTTGACTTTGCAAGTCTTCTTCTTCACCCCTAGCTTTGGGTTCCTCGGCCTCCTTGACCCTAAACCCTAAACCTCGAAGCTCTTCTTGGCTCCATCCTTGGCTTGACCAGTTGTCTCCAAGATATGCACACCAAGTTTCACATAAGGAATGTTCTTCTTCACTTGTGATGTCCACAATCATAATCAACTCAGCCTTTGGACTATCACTCTTGAACACTTGTGTTGAACTTTACAAGATGTATACTAAGTACCTGTCCAACACTTAACATACATGTCAGTCCTTTAATTAGGTTGTCATCCAAACCACCAAAACCCACAAGAGAGTTTCAAAAGGTCCCAACCAACAATGGCCAACTGGGGGAGCGTACATCCAATTGTGGCTAGCCAAAAGTGGCCACGACCAGCAATGGCTAGCTGGAGCCTCAACATGCGCGGTAATAACTAGCTAGATCTTGGCCCGAGTGTGCTATGGTGAGCAGGAAAGGGAAGAACATCATGGCTGTTTTCAAGCAGCAACAAGGGAACAACAAGGGAACAAAAGCTAGGGAGGAAGAAGAAGGTAGAGTATGGTGTTCATTTTATAAAGAAACGAATGAATAGGAACTATCTGCCATTGAAGGGCTAGTGGAAGAAAAGAAGAGTCACGGTTGTAGAGAGGAAGCGACATAGCCATGGAGGAGGAGAAGGGGCACAATTGCAAGGAAGGGGAAGGGGCACGATGCTCACATCCAAACACGTTCGCGCTAGGCTACCCCACCCTAGCCGCATCAGCTCTCAGTCGAGCCCACAAAGCTACGCTCATGGCCACGCATCTCACCAAGTCTGGCCCGCCTAGCCACGTGTCGCACCTTGGCCATTGCCACATCGAGCCTGGCTGGCTACTGCGCACCGGTGGCCACACCTTGGCCGACCGCGCGCTTGATCTGGCCATACCGCGCGAGTAGGGGTGACAATGGGCTCTCGATTTTACACTATAAAATTTAATGATCAGATCGGATTAGGGCCGGGCTTTATTTTTATTAATTTTTGAACTAAAATTAAATTAGGGCCCTAACAAATTATGAAGAAACATTTAGACAGTGATCCATTACCACCAAGGTTTACAAAACCGGTAAAAACCGGCGGTAAACCGGTCGGTTTACCGAAATCGCCGTGGTGCGTCTTCGATTAACCACCGTTTTTTTTCAAAATTCGTTGCAAATTCAAAAAATTTGAAAAAATCATAAAAACCAAAAACCGTCGTTAAACCATTTTTGGACCGGTAAACTGTTATTTTAGACCAGTAAACCGCCAATTTTTGCTGGAAAACCGTATTTAATGCCATGATTGAGTATTTAGTGGTCAATTTAGGTATATTAGTCTTGTTTAATGTTATATGCTATATGTGAAGATGAAACCCGTAGCTCAAGTCAAGTTTAGGCATTTAGTGGTCAATTTCAGTTTCATTTCCTATCCAAGATGGAATCCATGGATCAAGTAGCTTCAGTTCTTCTAATAAGTATCCGTCTGGACAAGACTCAATCTAGAACCCTTAGCTCCAGTTGTATATGTTCCTAAGTTTTGTTGATCGGGAGAAAAATTCAACACTTGGTGAGGTGCACATGCAATACACAAACACCAAACACACATACTAGTATGTTTTTTTGCTTTGTGGATAAGTATTTGTTTGCCGTTCTTGTTTTCTCGATAATGTATCTCATATCTTTTATATAGACCTATCACTATCACTATGACAGATTGGAACAATATCACGATACTTCCAACATGCCTAAGTACTATCACTACGACTCGAGCTGAATATGTGAGTATTGTGAAATAAGTCGACCTATGTGTCGTTGCCTCATTGGAGAGTTGTAAAAGAACTTGTATTTTGTAAACCCTGGAATCTAACTTCTAAAACCCTAGTCAGTTGAGAAATAATCAAGAAATCATTTTAATTAGGTAAAGAGGCATATTTCCTTTAAATAAATGTTTTTTTGAGAATATATAAAAAACCCTTATATGAGTAAAGTATTTATAAATACTTCATTGAAGTATCTAAATTAACATATGTTATATATTATAAATTACTTTCATAAAAAATAATATATAGTTTGGAGTATACAAGTGACATATTCAAAAGCATTTTTCATAAATAAAATAATAAATAGATTAATAAGTGTATAGTCATGCATTCATGTTGAAGTTTTGACTGTGCATTTATTTGGAATTAGAAGACTGGAAACCCAGATTTAAAACTCAATTTAAACCATATTCAAACTTGGCGGAAATAGAAAACTGAAACTGAAAATAAAGAAAAGGATTAGCGAATGGGCCAATTGGGTCGAATTCCCCCGCCAGCCCACGCTCCCTCCGCTCGCGCAGCCAAGTCCCACAGCGTCAAACCCTAGCCGCCCACGCACACACTGCATTTCGCCGCCAGGCGGGTCCCATAACTCAGCTTCTCATCTCACCAACGCGTGAGCCGCAGCTTGTCGCTCTCGTGTTCCGCTGTCCGTGGGCCCTCCCTCGCTTGGCCGTCTCCCTCGCGCGAATTCTGCTCTGTGGGCGAAGCTAACCAAACCGCTAACGCTAATCGGTCAACCCCATGGCTATAGATGTCCAATAAGCACGAGGCCCGCGAGCCCAGCACGAAGCCCGCTTTTTAGGTCCGGTCTGAGCCCGGCACGGCCCGGTTATATGCGGGCCCGGGCCGGCCCGGCACGAATAAGCGGGCCGGACTCGGACAGGAAATTAGGCACGGTGGGCTAGCCCGGCACGGCCCGTTTAGCTCTAAGCCCGTTAAGCCCACTTTTTTACACTAAAACGTGCTTTTCGGCCCGCATAGCCCGCTTTTCGGCCCATTTTTTTCGTGCTAAACGGGTCGGCCCGATCCATTTAGGCCCGTTGCGGGCCGGGCTCGGACAAGAAATTGAGCCCGCGTGCTTAGCCGGCCCGGCCCGGTTTTTTAATTGTGCCTAGCGGGCCGGGCCCAAAACGGGCCGGGCTTCACCGGGCCCGGGCCGGACCGGGCTGGGCGGCCCGTTTGGACATCTCTACCCATGGCCATGGGACCGGCTGGCCGAATTTGTCGCCTGCCACGCGCGTTCATGGGTGCACCAGCTCGCGTTGTGCATCTGTCGTGTGGGCTCCATCGGTCAGATCTATCCGCTCTCCCTCCCTATCTCTTCTCCGCTTTGGGCGCTAACCGACGGCGGATTCCATGGCGCCCATCGCAACAACTTAGCTGGAGATCTCAGGACTGCGAACCCTATTCACGTGCACTTCGGGCCTATTAAAGCCATCCTTCGTGACCGCCCCCATCCTTGCAACTCAACCAGGGGAACACCATCACCGGACAGCAAATGTGAGAAATAGCGGAGGAAGAACATCACCAGAGTCGTTGCTTGGGCAAATCGTTCGTGTGGGCGGTCGGGGTAGTGGAAGTAGCCAAGAAGCATCAAAGGTGTTCACCGCATCCGTACGTGGTTTTCTCGGGTGCGTTTGGCGTGCATCGCAGGCATAGTTCGTCGTCGATCGGTGTTCAGGGTGCCGTGGGGGAGGACGGACCTCGCCGCGGTCGATGTTTTGTCGCAACATCGGTGAGCGCCTTCACATCAGTTAATCACGTCCTCAATTATGTTTGACGCTAGATCTCATGCGAGGCTAGGCGCGCGACACTTCTAGCGTGCCTCACCGGTGTGGGCCTCGAGTAGCGCGCAGCGACGGTGCCGTACGCCGGGGACGAAAGCGTGCCGGAGGTAGGAGACGAACCTAGGCGGTTCGATCTTGGTTGAGCGACTGGGATTCGATCTCAGTAGGTTATGATCTGAAGCGTCGATTGAGATCGTGCGGTCACGATTTGCCACCCTGTATTCCTCATTATATTTGATCGCAACCGTAGATCTCGCGATGTACGGTAGAAGGCTGAGCGCGGGTTCATTAAACCGAGAGCCTTGGATTTGGATCCGATGGCTTAGATCAGATACCGGTTCGTTGTAATATAGATCTGATCCTAGCACTCGGTTTCTAATCGGACGACCGATCTTGTCCCATACCTCTTCGGCCTGGAAATCTTTCTAAAGAGTCCCTGTCCTTTTGTCATATCAACCCACAGTCCTGATGGGTGTGATCTGAGTCTTGTAGATCTTTTGAATTAGCCCCTGGATTTCTGTTTAGTTCGCGCTCAGTCGAGATATTTGATATAATAGGGAAATTAATTGAGAAATTGATTTTTAATGTAAAAACAAATCCCTAAAACTTGTTTAAATCATATAAAATCCATATTACCTCCAAATTGACCCATTTCTGTCTTTATAATTTTGTAATAATATTATCTATCACTTAGTACCATTGTTTTGACATGAAACTTATATTAAATTGAATCACCTAATTAATTTTGTATCAAACACACAGACTTCGAAAATTCATAACTCCTCCATTTTAATTCCGAATTGGCTCGTTCTATTTGCGTTAGCTTTGTATAAATATTTACTATGTCATAACAACATTTATTTTATGATTAGATCTTTATTTAACTTATGTTGGTTAGTCTTGTTAATATGCTCATCATTATATACTAAAATATGATATATAGTCAATTTATTAAAGTTAAATTAATTACTATTTTTGGTTATCTTTTCTCCAGAATTATAAAATAACACCTAGTTTTAATCATTTAATCACATCATAACTTGATGACCATGACTCCGATCTTAGTAGTTCTCGATCCCACAATCTCGTAGCAACGCGTAGATTATTATTATTATTCAGTTTGTACTCATGTTTGGTGTGATGTTAATTTTATCTATACCATGTTTGTTTGTATTGCTACGACTAGCAGTGAGGTCATGAGGATTTGAAGAATCACCCTGGTAACTGGAATCTCAAGTGCCAGGCAAGTTGTGCTCTTGATCCACTCTTATTACCCAATAATGTCCTTTATCACTATTCAATGCATAGGTTTAATTTTGATGAGACCCAATAGGTCACCATAGTCTGTTTATCCTGATTACCTTGTTTACCCCTGAATCACTTGGGTAGTTCTGCTATTGATTTATATGGTTTTGGGATTAATATTTCATTATATCTATGTTCCAATTATTCTGTTATTTTATTTATGTTCATGTCAAGATCATTATTATCTTTAATTGGAACATGGAGCTTAACTTGAGAAACACATGCTACCACAAGGGAGGAATGGGACCCCTTGGCTAACTAATTAGGAAAGTTAGTGGAAGACTACCTTACCCGAAAGGGGCAAGGGCAGTAGGGGAGTTGCATGCAAGGAGGTTTTCGGGTTGATTTTGCTGCGATGGCGGTCAGACGGGGGAATCTTGCAAGTGCTCTTCCCATAAACTATAGCGGGTTTTTGGAAGCTAGTGGAACTTTGAAAAGGCCTCGTAGTGGATCCCTAGCCATTCACCTCGGTAGTGTCTAAGGGCCTTGCAAACCCTGGCGACATGGGAAACACGACTTGTGGGTAAGGGTACAACCTCTGCAGAGTGTAAAACCGGTATACTAGCCGAGCTCACGGTCAAGAGCAGCTCATGACTCTCGCATGATTAATTTATGGAACCTAAATTCAATTTGTCATTTGCATTGCATGGGATTTATTATTAATTTTGTTCTATTATTATTTATTATGGTTTGGTATTTACTTACATTTAGTAACTGCTAATAAAATTTTGACCAACTAATTAAAAGCAATGCTCAACTTTAATCCCTATTGTTGATTAGCCTTACACATCACATGAACTCTCACCTTTGGTGAGTTCATGCACACTGGTTTCCCCACAACTTGTTGAGCTATGATCATGTGTGAGCTCACCCTTGCTGTCTCACACCCCCACAGGAGAAGAACAGGTGGTTCAAGTGGAGCCACGTATCGAGGAGTTTGTTTCGATGTAGGTGGTGTCTCCTAGTTGACTTTCTGGTGCCGAGGATGGATTTTAGATCCTATTATTTATCTTTTATTTTGTAAGACTTCCGCTATGTAATAAATACTCTGATTATATTATGACATTTATCTCTATACACTCTGTTATTATATATGTTGTCTCCTTTGGCGCATGTATGAGATGCACCCGACTTTGTCCCTTAAAGCCCGGGGTGTTACATATTTGAGTATTGCGAAGTTCGTTGGTTGTTTGTTGCATGAGAACTGGAGTTTGTGGTTGCATATGTATGTTGTATGTTATTTTGGTGAACACATGTCGTGTGGATCAATTAATATTTAATGTGCAATGTGAATTGAGCAAACTAGAAATAAATCTTATCAAAGTTTTTCATCTTTTCTGTAAAAAACAGCAAAAACCGGTTCGTTTCGCGGTTAACCGGCGATTTAGAGCAGTTTTTCGTCGGTTCCCGCCGGTAAACCGGTTCGAATTCAAATTGATTTGAATTGGTTAAACCGGTCGGTTTTTACCGGTTTCCACCAGTTTACTGACGATAAATCGTTACCGGTGGGTAGCGGTTTTTGTAGGCTAAACGGTTTTGTAAACCATGATTACCACCCCAACGCGCGGGCGCCTCTGGCAGTCACGGTCTGAGAAAGAAGAGTTATTTTATCTTTTTTAATTTTAAGAAATTGTTATTGATAATTTTAAGCCAACTATAATAAAATAAATTAAACATCTATAATTTTTTATAAATTTTATTATATATGCAATGTTTTATAAGTTCGACTTAACGCGGTCGGTACCGACCGGTTCAGATGGGTGATAGCATATCGTCAAACGGTCAGCTGGCAATAAATTCTTACGCTGGCACCAGCCTAACAATGGCATCCATATAGAACCAAAATTGAATTCCATTTTCAATTATTAGCTAGCTAGTGATAACACCTAGGGAAGGTAAATAGGTGATCCTATAAAAATAGCTCAACAAAACAAACTTGAACTAATATTGGATTAGTGAAAGCAAAAGCGAAGTCCGAATGAAGAGAATGAGATGAGAGAACTTATTCACTTAATTGCTCTCATAAAGTGAGTATTAAACTTAGAGCAATTATGAAGTGAAGTGAACTACTAGAAAGAGTAGAATTGCTACAAGGTAAAGAGACAAGTGACACGATGATTTTATCATGTGGTTCGGTCAAGCGTAAAATGCTTGCCTAATCCACGTTGTGGTGTCCCAATGGACGAGAGTTGCACTCAACCCCTCTCAAGTGATCCACTGATCAACTTGAGTACCACAATTCTCTTTCTTATCTCAAGATTTTCCTGTTGTGAGGAATCTCCACAAATTGGAGTCTCTCACGCCTTACATCGTTGATCTCAAATAAACCACAAAAGTAAGGGGGAGTAGAAACACACACAAGAGACAATATCAAAGCAACACACGCACATAAGTTGAGAGAGGAGTATAAGAGACAACACCGCGGAATTACAGCTCAAACACTTGCTCGAATCTCAAACTATCAAAGCTCTAGCGTGGTCGCAGTGTCTCGGTGTCGTAGGATGTTCAAAGGATGCTTGGTGTCATGCTCCATACGCCTAGGGGTCCCTTTTATAGCTCTAAGGGACCTAAGAGCCGTTGGAGCTCCAATTGGAAGGCTCTGATTGCCTTCTGTCCGTGAGCACACCGGACAGTCCGGTGGCGCACCGGACAGTCCGGTGCAGTCTAGTGACCGTTGGCTGGGCACACGTAGCCCCTATTGATCGTGCTATAGACCGTTGGCCATGCGTGTGGCTAGCACAACGGACAGTCCAGTGAATTATAGTCGCGGCGCCCTGGCTTTTTCCCAAGAGCGTCCTATTCACCAGGTGCGCCAGCTCGATACCGGACACTGTCCGGTGCACCACGGGCTGGTGCAAGTTTGACTGTACTTAGCCAAACTTCTCCATTTGAATTTCTCTCGATTTGAGAAGTTCCCTAGCACTTAGGAGAAAATAGTTATCATAAAAAAACAATTTAACAGGTTGGCACCTACAGTACAAGACCGATTGAGCACCGCTCAATCCGGTCACCAAACGCAAGCGCAGCAAGATTGCCGGACCGCTCGGTCGCAAAGGCCGGTCAATCCGGCACGGGGGCATATATCTACAGCAACCGAAAGAACGACAATAAAGGACATCATCAAAATAGGTACTGCAGATGTTGTCATACAAAAAATAATGAAGGACCGATGATTTTTGGTGAATCGGCCAACACAACCAAAAAAGAGGATATGACTGCCATCAAAACAGCCGATCCAAAATACTCCATGCCTCGATGGTGCCCGTCAGGATTGACACGATCCCAAAAGCGAAAATTATAGTGCCTAAGAGCAAAAGAGAACCAGAAAAAGGAGGCAGAAAAGATATTCAATGACACACATCCACAGTACCCGCCACCGCAAAAGAAATGGAGACCTAAGGCCGTTGAGGAAAAGCAAATGGCCACAAAAATGGAAAATAAAACAATAATTGTGCAGCACCCTGCAGGTATGACAGACAGCCCGGCTGGAAAGGCCGGACCATCTGCACAAGGCGCGGACCGTCCGATCCTTGAGTCCGGACCGTCCGCACTACACCAGGACGCCTCCGACGACGTGTCGACACCAATGGAGGAGGACGAACTACTGGGGGAAGACCTGGTCGACTATGAAGCTTCTCCAGAGCACCCAGGTATGGATATAAATGTGATTACATTTTCCGCCGATTGTACTATTATCGGCGATGATGAACCTGTCGTCGCTCAGTTTGACTTTGGTCCTAAAGAAGCCGCCTTCACTAAACCAAAGGAATCAGTAAATCATTTGAAGCCGCTCTTCGTGCACGGTCACATTGATGGGATACCGATTGCTAAAATGTTGGTAGACGGGGGGCGGCTATAAATCTAAAGCCTTATTCATTATATAGAAAACTAGGTAAACAAGATGACAAACTTGTCAAGACCAACATGACCCTCAGCGGCGTTGGAACTGATAGTTCGATCAAAGCCAAGGGAGTCCCGTCCGTTGAGTTAACCATCGTGACTAAGACCCTTGCTGCTGCATTCTTCGTTGCTGATGTAGAAGGAAATTACAGTCTAATCCTAGGCAAAGATTGGATTCATGCTAATCAATGTGTACGTTCTACGCTACATCAAATGTTACTACAATGGGTAGGCGACGATGTAGAACAAGTATATGCTGATGCATCATGATGCATCGGCCTGTATCGCTGTGGCTGATGCCCCTATACTTTGGACCTATGCGACTGCTACATGTCTCACATGAGTAGATTTTTCTGATTATTAGTTCATAAGTATAGATAAAAAGGGTTCCATTCCTGTAATGCTAGAGCCGATGGAGAATCGGCTAAAACCTAAATAAAGTTTAAATGATAAGTACACACAAAATGCATGAGTCCCTGGTCACGGACATTTCGGCTTCAAAGGCCGGATGGTCCAGTCTTTCACAAAACAGTTCGGTCTATAAGACCGGACATCTACCATAGCGTAAGGACAGTATCACGGATGATCCAGCCCTCGAGACCGGAGAGTCCGCCATCACACAAAGATCATCTGGTTCCTATGTGGGAGACATGATAGAGGAATTTAGAGATCTTGATAAATTAGGACAGGGGTTTACATTGGCCGATCCTTTGGAGGAGATCGACATATGAGATTGTAAGACTCCAAGGCCGACTTTTGTGAACAAGACCCTGGAGACCGATCCTAGAAATAAAATGATCGGTCTATTGAAAGAATATTCAGATTGCTTTGCTTGGAATTACACTAAGATGCCGGGATTAAGCCGTGAGATAGTAGAGCATCAGCTGCCCATTAAGTCCGATTTCAGACCTTTCAAGCAGAAAGCTAGAACATTTCGTCCAGACCTTCTCCCACGAATCAAGGATGAAATTCACCTGCTGCTAGAAGCTAATTTTATTAGACCTTGCAGATACGCATAATGGGTATCCAATATTGTGCTGGTAGAGAAGGAGTCAGGTAAGCTCAGAGTATGCATTGATTTTCGCAATTTAAATAGAGCAACTCTTAAAGATGAATATCCCATGCCCATAGCCGACACATTAATCAATAATGCGTCAGGGAATAGAATTATTAGCTTTCTTGATGGTAATGCCGGATATAATCAGATTTTCATGGCCGAAGAAGATGCGGCTAAAACGGCCTTTATATGTCCAGGCTTCATTGGTTTATTTGAGTGGGTTGTCTTGACATTTGATCTGAAAAATGCTGGTGCTACTTATCAGAGGGCTATGAATTTGATCTTTCGCGAGCTGTTGGGAAACATTGTGGAAGTCTACATTGATGATATTGTAGTAAAATCGGTTGAGTTTAGTTCTCATATAGCTGATTTGCGCAAAGCCTTTGATAAAATGCATCGGTATGGTTTGAAAATGAACCCACGTAAATGTGCTTTTTGGAGTGTCGGCTGGTAAGTTTTTAGGATTTATCATCCATGAACATGGTATAGAGATAGACCATGACCGAATCAAGTCTATTCAGAAAATGGGAACTCCGACATGTAAGGTCGAAGTGCAGAAGTTTCTCGGTAAGGTAAATTATTTACGAAGGTTTATTTCTAACCTAGACGGGAAGATTGATGCCTTCACCCCTATCCTTCGGCTTAAGAATGATGCCGAATTCACTTGGGGGCAGAACAGCAGGAAGCATTTGATCTCATCAGAAAATACTTGTCTTCGGCTCACGTATTAAAAGCACCACAAGTAGGAGTATCATTCCGATTATACATTGCAGCTGAAGATAAAGTTATTAGGGTTGTTCTGACACAAGAGACTGGAGGAAAGGAGCATGTGGTGACATATCTAAGTCGGAGGTTGGTGGATGCTAAAATGAGGTACACTTTTATTGAGATGTTATGCTTATGCTTGTTTTATGCATGCACCAAGTGTAGATGTTAATTACTGTCTAGTCATTGCACTATTTCTGGTCAAGCCAATGTGATCAAATACATGTTGCATAACCCAATTATGAGTGGTAGAATTGGTAAGTGGGCTTATGCACTCATAGAATATGACTTGGCCTATGAACCATTGAAATCTATGAGAGGCCAGGTCGTAGCAGATTTTATTGTAGAGCATGGGATTGATAATACTCATAAGTGTCGGTGGGAGAAATCCACCGGCCGGGTGGCGGAATGCACCCACCCTAATCCTAAGATGAGGAGGGGCCTAAGTGTTTCGCCTGTCTATTGGGAGGTGGATGAACACACGAGGACACGGGGGTTTAGAGTGGTTCAGGCCACCGGAGCGTAAAACCTTACCTCCACTGTAGATTGTATTAAGTGTGAACTTGAGCGTACGAGCTTGTGTATGTGAACCTGTCCCTGTAACGTTGTGTGCCTTCCCTTTTGTAGTTTAAGGGAGGCACATACAAGGATGTTGAGTCCCGACATGCGGGCCCAGGAGCATAATGGAAGGAGTACATTATGTGAGCAATTAATACTAGCAACGCCTGAGTAATCACCGGGAGCCTTGATGACCGCAGTCCATGCAACATTGATAGTCGAATCGTGCGAGTAATGATGAGTAATAGCGCAGCCCACGCAACATGGACCAGGCACGCCGCCTGCCATCGGAGTGGACAGACGCTCGTCTTATCCACAATAAATGCATGGGCGGTGTAGCCTAGAGTCTTTACGTCAGGCTCCGTCGATTGGCTTACGTCACGTGCAGTAGGCCACGTGGCAGCATCGGGTCTCCGCCTGGGCGGGGAGCAGAAGTGCATACGATAAGGCCTAGACACGTGTTGGCGCCGGACCCCCGCCCGGGCCTTGTATAAGGCTTGGGCATGCTCTATCCTGGAATCCCAGGACCCTGCTGTGAATGGCTCGGACCCCACACAGAGGGGTCCGGACCCCATCCCAGGGGTCCGATTTGCTCACGTGGAGGTCCTGGACCATACTCGAAGGCCTGGACTGTATATACAGGGGTCCGGTACCTTTCCATGGGGGTCCGGACCCACTCAACGGAGGTGCCTCAGTGTCAGATTCTCTAGACACGTGGCGGCACCAGACCTGCCCATGTGGTGTGGTCAGGTATTGTTGCTGGCCCAGAGTAGTCGCCCGAGGCTTGGGCAGGTCATGGTCTGGTCCCACATACAGGTCTTTTACCACGCGACCAAGGATAGCCGCGTGGGTACTGTGCCTTTTTACGGCATTAAGGGGTACCCCTGTTCTAGGGTACCGACAGTGGCCCCCGGGCCCACCTCAGGGGAGGATGCGAGCCTGCAGGTGGGGCCAAAGCTTGTATCTTGCCTCAATATGGCCTGAGCGGTGATTGGGGTATCATCTTAGCACGCCTGCTGACGTGCCACACTAATTTAGCGCATTTGTCGACGCACCCGCTGTCAATCCGCCCTTGGTCACGTCAACTGCCATATCTGTCCCCGCGGCCGACTGACCCGTGGCTCCCACGCCTGGTGGTTTCGTTGGGCCATGCGTGGGGTGCCTCGTTACCGCCGCCTTGGTTAAAAATATCCTTCCGCAGTGGCCCCGAGGCGGCGTGCAATCGTGTGCAGCGGTTCGCTCCCTGCGCGGCGGATCGCTCTTTCCGCACCCGAAGTCTGGAACACAATCCGTATGACTTGTGGGCCCGGCCCCCCGTGTCATAGACTGGGTTGTCTTGGTCCTTGGTGCCCGTCAGGCGAGATCTCTTGCGGCAATTGAGGGGCACGCGGAAGGGTTTCCTTGAGTGAGGACTCTGATCTCCTTGAAAAAGGGTTCACCTCCGCGTGCAGCAGTTACCCTTTCGCATTCTCTTTCAATCGACTGCGCCCTTTTGCCTTCTTGCTCTCTGCGCCCCTTTGCATTCGCGCTCTTGTGCTTTACACTCGCGCCGTCATAGTTGCCATGGCCTCACTAGGTCATCCCGACCGCTTCCAGTCCAAGGCGGCGCTCAACCTGGTGTGCGGCCTGTTTGGGTGGAGCGCAGCGGGGCTCGCCGAAAGAATCCACGCCGGCGCCGTCCCCCTCGGCGATCTCGTCGCCGGGGAGTTCGTTTTGTTCGTCTCCTACATCTCCTATGGGTTGGCGCTGCCGATCTCGCCTTTCTTCCTGCTGCTGTTGGAGGAGTTCGGGCTCCAGCTTCAGCACCTTACACCCCACTCCATCCTCCAAGCGGCCATCTTTGTCCACCTCTGCGAGATGTCCGTAGGGGTGGCCCCTGTACTTCCCTGTTCTGCCACTTCTTCATGTTGGTCAAGTCTGGGAAGGCCAAGGACCATCTTGGTGCCTACTACTTTTAGACGAGGCCGGATTCGGCTGTAGCCTACATCTCCACCTTCGACGGCACGAGGTGGGAAAACAGGCGCGATGATTGGGTGATTGCTAGCGTCGAGGCCAACGACTACCTCGCCCTGCCGAGCAACGGGCCATCCCTCGACCACAAGCATTGGAGGACCAATCCATCGCTATTGCTAGAGCTCCTACCCATACTGGACAGGATCAAGGCCTTGGCAACCGGTGGTCTGACCTCCATGCATGTGGTCGGCGACTTCTTGAAGCATCGGGTCATGTCGCTGCAGAGGAGGCCGCACTTGTGCTGCTGGTTCACTGGCCCGAATGATATCGGTAGGATCCAGCGTGGGCCGGGTACCGATCTATCCTAGGAGGAGCTGGAACTCCTGATGAAGGGAATTACTGGTGAGTCCTTTGTCCCTGAATCCTTGATACTCCCCCAGGACATCCCGATGCTTTGTGATGATCTAGGGCTGCGAACGACGGTCCTTGCCACGTTGCCAACCTTCGACAACAGCGGCGTGGCGGTTCGTCAGACCGGCGGTTGGGACCCCCTCTGTGGGATCCAGATCCCTGGCATACCAGCTGGGGGTCCCTAGCTCGCCGGTCCGGCCCCTTGTGCTGGTCCTGCCACGGCCCCCAGCCCCTTGGACAAGGGCAAGTGGGCTGCAAGCAGCGCCTCCGCCCTAGGTGGCTCCGGGGGTTCGGAGGATGAGAGGCGGCGCAGGTTGCGTCGCGCTGATGGGTCGCTCATTTCAGAGCCCTCCCAGAAGCGTTAGAGGACCACAGGCGGGACCGAGGGGGCCGATTCTCAGGCCCCCGGCGTGCAGAGGCACGTCAGCCCTCCGGTCCTGCCGCCACCACCACCACCCGGGGGTGATCACTCCCGGGAGCACCACCACCAGCAACAGCAACAACCACCGCCAGCGCAGCAACAATAGTAGGAGCGGCGGTCGCCCCGCTTCTAGGGTCGCTGGAAAGTCCAGGGCCCCAAGTGAGTGTAGCCCCTTTTTTTCCACGAGTTTAGTTATCATGCCGACGGATCCTAACCCATCCTTTGTTTGTCAGGGCTTCCTCCTCCTTTGCTCCCAAGGTCACGCCCCCTCCGCCAGATACCAGGCCCACCGGCGGGTTTGGTTCTCAGCAGCAGGAATCTGCTGAGAGTGGTGTCGGCGAAGCCACCAGGACAGCACCACCGGCCTCCCACGTCCCAACTGGAGGTCCGGCTGCGGCGACGCTAACGTCAGGCGGCGCCACGACGGTGGAGGAGGTCCCAGCTGGGGGACCTGCGCCTGCTCCTGCCACCGGGGGTGACCTAGGAGGCGCGTCCAGCTCCGTCCCTCTGTTTGCTCCGGAGGAGATGGAGGTGATTTTTGGGCGGCGGCTTCGGTCAGGTGCCGAGCCGGACGCGGCGCCAATCCCCCTTCCTCGGGTGCTGTCTCGCGCCCACCAAGTCCTCAATGAAACCGAGGCAGCCATCCAGCGAGAATGGGAGGCGCTGGAATCTGAACATCAGCACCTCAGCGACTGGCACACCTAGCTGGAGGAGCACACCAAGGCGGCGTCCCGCCAGTTCCTCTCCGAGCGGTCCCAACTCGAGCGGGACCGCAAGGAGTACAAGAGGGACCTCCAGAAGGTGTACGCCCGGGAGCTGGAGGCGTCCTGGAGGGAGAAGAAGTTGGCCAGGAGGGAGGAGGCTGTGTCTTAGCGGGAGACCCTCGCCACAGAGTTCTGGGCCAAGCTAAGTGCCCTGGACCAGACCCTGGAAGAGCAGCGGATCCAGCAGACCAAGGTTGTGGAGAGGCTACAAAAGTTGCAGCAAGTGCTCGAGGGCAAGGCCAGCGACGCCGCCCTCACCCAGGAGAAACTCAAGGCAAAGGAGCAGTCCTTCGACAGGCGGGAGACAGACCTCGCCAGGCGAGAGATGGATCTCTCCAGGCGGGAGACGGATCTCACCTTCTGGGCAGAAATGCTCACCCGGCGGAGTGAGATGATGACCGAGCACGAGCTCGAGGCAGAGGAGAAAGAGAAGAAGCTAGAGGAGCGGATCCGGCAGATCCAGGCGGCGCAGGCGGCACCGGGCCCCCAGGCGGTGGAGGCCACCAGGAAGGCTCTTGAAGACCTTCAGGCGGAGCATCGCGTCGAGGTCCAGCGCATCGCCGCATGGGCCGGCAAGGTGAGCACGACACTGGTGCCGCTAGGGATGAGTCCCCTCCCGGTGTCGGAGCTGCCGACGTCTATCTCCAACGCGCTCCTGGTGCTGGACTCCACCACCGATCACCTCCGACGCCTGGACCAGATTCTTGGTGCCTGCCTGGAAGCCGATGGCGGCAGGCTCTGCCGGGCGGTGATTGAATATATCCTGACATGCTTCCGGAGTCACGACCCGGCCATATCCTTGGAGCCGGTGATCGCTGGTCCAGTGGCCGCCACTGAAGACGCCGCCCGGGAGGGCGTACAAGATGTCGTGGAGCTGGTGGCCGAACACTTCCAGCGGGATCCTACTGATGACGAGTAGTCCATTCTGCAGAGACAAAACAAGGGTTTCGCTGGGGTGCGGCTTGTAATAACTTTTGGTTTTGTAAGATATTTTTGAGAAGTATTAATCAAACAACACTTATCTGTATGCTATTTGTCCTTCCTGTGTGTAGCGTTACCAACTTCTCCCTGGTACTTGGCCCTCCTAGGATGTAGGCTCGACGTGTCGAGGCTGGATACTAGCATACCAAAGAAAGAATTGGTGACCTGACCCCTAGGAGGTAGTCTCGACTAGGACCTGGACCTGTACACTGCTCTGGCTAGGAAGTTTTAGTAGCACACCCATAGGACCCCTCAACTGGTATCTTTTATCCTTTGATTCATGCAATAGGACCTGCAGGATTTAGCCTGGGAAGCCAAGTCGCATGCTCGGACCCCCTAGATCATAGCTCCAAATACTAGGACACCCATCGCAGAGTGGTGGAGCGTGCAGGCTTAGGGTACGGAACCAGGCTAAGCGGCTACACAGCTCCAGACCACCCCAGGAGACTAGTGTCCATTCTCTAGAACCGGACCCCAGGTTGCCGGACTGAAAGGGAAATGTGCCCTTGGGTCATTTCTAAGTATTTTGGTGATTGAGTGCCAACACAAGTGGACTCATGTTAATCTATGGATAAAGTGCAAATCAAGTAAAAAGGTATGTTTCTAAGACTTAGTACATTGTTTTGGAGACTAATGTACTGTGTCTAAGTGCTGGAAACAGGAGAAATCAAGTTGGAAAAGAGATGGCTCTGTTCAGCCAAAGACAGCTCGGTCTGGGTGCACTGGACTGTCCGGTGGTGCACCGGACAGTGTCCGGTGCGCCAAGCCGGCGACTGTCAACTGGCTGCTCTCGGGAAGCAATTAACGGCGTACGGCTATAAATCACCGGACTGTCCGGTGGAGCACCGGACTGTCCGGTGAGCCAACAGTCAGCCGAGCCAACGGTCGGCCGCGGAATCCGCGCGCGACGCGTGGCAGAGCCAACGGTCAGAAGGGGGCACCGGACTGTCCAGTGTGCACCAGACAGTGTCCGGTGCGTAAACGGCTAGGAATCTGCAACGGTCGGCTTTGTCAAATAAGGAAAGAGATCCACACCGGACAGTGTCCGGTGGTGCACCGGACTGTCCGGTGCGCCAGGCGACAGAAGGCAAGAATTGCCTTCTTGAAATGCTCTCAACGGCTCCTAGCTGCCTTGGGGCTATAAAAGGGACCCCTAGGCGCATGGAGAAGTACACCAAGCAACCTTTGAGCATTGTTGATCAATCACACTTCATTCTTGCGCACTTGTTCGACATTCTTAGTGATTTGAGCTCCGTTCTAGTGAGAACCTCGAGATATTGTCTTGAGCTCAAGTCTTGATCTTGTGTGTGCGTATTTGCTGTGGATTTGAGTGTGTTGCTTCCCTCCCTTACTCTTTGTGCTTCATATTGATTCTTATTGTAAGGGCGAGAGACTCCAAGTTGTGGAGATTCCTCGCAAACGGGAAAGAGAAAAGTAAAGAAGAACACCGTGGTATTCAAGTTGATCATTGGATCACTTGAGAGGAGTTGAGTGCAACTCTCGTCCGTTGGGACGCCACAACGTGGAGTAGGCAAGTTTTGTACTTGGCCGAACCACGGGATAAATCCTCGTGTCTCTTGTGCTTATCCTTATTGTGTCTATTGTGCTTCACAAGAGCTCTCCTCTCTACTCACTTGATTTCATTGTTCTAACTCTTAATCAAGTTTGTGGTGTTAAGTTTTGAGTTTTACAGGATCACCTATTCACCGCCCCTCTAGGTGCTCTCAATTGGTATCAGAGTCGTTCTCTTCAAGAAAGGGACTAATCGCCCGAAGAGATGGATCCTAGGGGAAAGGGGATGGTGGTCAATGATAAGGAGAAGGAGTCCTTCATCAATGATCCAAAAGATGACAAGCCTACTGACTCGGGCTCAAGCCACAAAAGAAAAGACGGGAAGAAGAAGAAAACAAGGCGCATCAAGGAGATCGTCTACTACGACGACAGCGACGAGTCCTCTTCTTCCCAAAAGGACGACGACAACTACGAGAAAAAGAAAACGGTCAATTCAAACTTTTCTTTTGATTATTCTCGTATTCCGCAAAATGCAAATGCTCATTTACTCTCCATTCCACTTGGTAAACCTCCTCACTTTGATGGAGAGGACTACGGATTTTGGAGTCACAAAATGCGTAGTCACTTGTTCTCTCTCCATCCAAGCATATGGGAGATAGTAGAGAGTGGAATGCAATTTGATAGTAGTGATAGTCCCATGTTTATCAATGAGCAAATTCACAAAAATGCACAAGCTACTACTGTTCTTCTAGCTTCATTGTGCAGGGATGAATACCATAAGGTGAGCGGCTTGGATAACGCCAAGAAGATTTGGGACACCCTCAAAATCTCACATGAGGGGAACGACGTCACCATGCTCACCAAAATGGAGTTGGTGGAGGGCGAACTTGGGAGATTCACAATGATCAGGGGCGAGGAGCCAACCCAAACGTACAACCGGCTCAAGACCCTCGTCAACAAAATAAGGAGCTATGGAAGCACGCGATGGACGGACCACGACGTCGTCCGCCTAATGCTAAGGTCGTTTACTGTCCTTGATCCACATCTTGTGAACAATATTCGTGAGAATCCTAGGTACATCAAGATGACGCTCGAGGAGATCCTTGGAAAGTTCGTGAGCGGGCGGATGATGATCAAGGAGGCAAGATACGTTGACGATGCGTTGAATGGCCTAATCCAAGAGCCTCAAACCATTGCTCTCAAAGCAACGAGAAGCAAGGAGGCGCTACCTAGCAAGGTGGCACAAATTGAGGCGGTCGGGCTTAATGATGAAGAAATGGCCCTCATCATCAAGCGCTTCAAGACGGCGCTAAGGGGTCGCAAGGAGCATCCCAACAAGACCAAGACAAAGGGGAAGCGCTCATGTTTCAAATGTGGTAAGATTGGTCATTTTATCGCTAATTGTCCTGATAATGATAGTGACCAGGAACAAGGGAACAAGAGGGAAAAGAAGAAGGCTTATAGGAAGGCTAAGGGCGAGGCACACCTTGGAAAGGAGTGGGACTCGGATTGTTCGTCGTCCGACTCCGACAACGAAGGACTCGCCGCCACCACCTTCAACAAAGCGTCCCTCTTCCCTAATGAGCATCACACCTGCCTCATGGCAAAGGAGAAGAAGGTTGTGGCGTTTCAAAACCCGGGGGTCCCTGGACCGACGAGTAAATTGTCGCCACGTGCCCCAGCCCAGATGGGTCGGCGCGAGACGGAGCGCGAAGGGGGGAGGCAGCCGGAGGGAGACGGGCGTGAGAGGTGGAATCCCGCGGCCTTCATGTTTGTCCCGCGCCTAGGTCGGGTGCGCTTGCAGTAGGGGGTTACAAGCGTCCACGCGGGAGGGAGCGAGCGGCCTCACGCGAGCGCCGTCCCGTCCTTCCCCGCGCGGCCAACCCTCTCTAAGAGGGCCCTGGTCCTTCCTTTTATAGGCGCAAGGAGAGGATCCAAGTGTACAATGGGGGGTGTAGCTGTGTGCTAACGTGTCTAGCGGAGGAGAGCTAGCGCCCTAAGTACATGCCATCGTGGCAGCCGGAGAGGTTTTGGGCACCCGGTTCGTGTGGTGTCGTGGCCGTCGGAGGAGCGCTGGAGCCTGGCGGAAGGACAGCTGTCGGGGATGTCGAGTCCTTGCTGACGTCCTCTTGCTTCCGTAAGGGGGCTGAGAGCCGTCGTCGTCATAGGGCGTGCGGGGCGCCATCATTACTTGTCTGGCGGAGCGAGCCAGGCGGGACGCCGGTCTTGTTCCCCGTAGCCTGAGTCAGCTAGGGGTAGGGTAATGATGGCGCCTCCTGTTGACGTGGTCGGTCCGTGCCCTGGGTTGGGCGATGTGGAGGCTCCTCCGAGGTCGAGGTCGAGTCTGTCTTCCGAGGCCGAGGTCGAGTCCGAGTCCACGGGTCGGGCGAGGCGGAGACCGTCGGCTGAGGCCAGGGCTGAGTCCGAGCCCTGGGGTCGGGCGAAGCGGAGTTCGTCGTTCTTCGGGGCTGAGCCCGAGTCCGAGCCCTGGGGTCGGGCGGAGCGGAGTTCGCCGTCTTCCGGGGCTGAGCCCGAGTCCGAGCCCTAGGGTCGGGCGGAGCGGAGTTCGCCGTCTTCCGGGGCCGAGCCCGAGTCCGAGCCCTGGGGTCGGGCGGAGCGGAGTTTGCCGTCTTCTGGGGCTGAGCCCGAGTCCGAGCCCTGGGGTCGGGCGGAGCGGAGTTCGCCGTCTTCCGGGGGTGAGCCCGAGTCCGAGCCCTGGGGTCGGGCGGAGCGGAGTTCACCGTCTTCCAGGGCTGAGCCCGAGTCCGAGCCCTGGGGTCGGGCGGAGCGGAGTTCGCCGTCTTCCGGGGCTGAGCCCGAGTCCGAGCCCTGGGGTCAGGCGGAGCGGAGTTCACCGTCTTCTGGGGCTGAGCCCAAGTCCGAGCCCTGGGGTCGGGCGGAGCGGAGTTTCCCATGGCACCTAGGGCCGGGCTTGGCCGCTGTCAGCCTCACTCTATCGAGTGGCACAGCAGTCAGAGCAGCGCAGGCGGCGCTGTCCTTTTGTCAGACCGGTCAGTGGAGCGACGAAGTGACTGCGGTCACTTCGGCTCTATCGACTGGAGGGCGTGCGCCAGGATAAAGGTGTCAGGCCACCTTTGCATTAAATGCCCCTGCGATTTGGTCGGTTGGCGTGGCGATTTGGCCAAGGTTGCTTCTTGGTGAAGACTGGGCTTCGGGCGAGCCGAAGGTGCGTCCGTTGCTGGAGGGGGGCCTTGGGCGAGACGTAGATCTTCCGGGGTCGGCTGCCCTTGCCCGAGGCTGGGCTCGGGCGAGGCGTGATCGTGTCCCTCGAATGGACCGATCCTTGACTTAGTCGCACCCATCAGGCCTTTGCAGCTTTGTGCTGATGGGGGTTACCAATTGAGATTTAGGAGCCTTGAGGGTACCCCTAATTATGGTCCCCGACAGTAGCCCCCGAGCCTCGAAGGGAGTGTTAATACTCGCTTGGAGGCTTTTGTCGCACCTTTTTGCAAGGGGACCAGCCTTTCTCGGTTGCGTTTTGTTCCGATGGGCCGGGTGTAGCCCCCGAGGCCTCGGAGGAGTGGTTTGACTCCTCCGAGGTCTTAATGCCTCCCGCAATGCTTCGGCTGGTCTGGTCGTTCCCTCATGCGAGCTGGTCGTAGCCCGGGTGCACGGTCGGGTCCCAAGTTCTCGGGCTGGTATGTTGACGCTGTCAACGGTTTGGCCGGAGCCGGGTTTGCGAGAGCAGCTCCTGAGCCTCTGCACAGGGCGAGAGGACGGTCAAGGACAGACTCGACTTTTTTACATACGCCCCTGCATCGCCTTTCCGCAAGGAGGAGGGGGAAAGCGCCATGTTGCCCTCGGAGGGCGCCGAACATGGTGTCTCCGGTGAGCTGCTGGCGGGTAATCCGAGTGGACGCTCGTGCCCCATTTGTTAGGGGTCGGCTAGAGGCCCGGAGGCGCGCTCAAAAGTACCTGCGGGTGATCTGCCGGACCCGGTCCCCTTTCGGTGGGGTCTGAGGGCTCGATGCCTCCCTCTAATGGGATTCCGTTACAAGATCGTTCCCGCTGGTCTCGGAAATGTCCTAGGGTACCTCGGGAGCGTAGCCCGAGCCTTGGTTATGTATCGAACGTACCCAGGGTCATCCCTCGCTCTGTGTCTGAGGCGGCTATGAACCCTTCGAGGGCCAGCCTACGAACCCCTGATCAGTAGTGGGCGCGGAGCCCGAGTGGCCTGAGGCGGCCGTTGAACCCTTCCAAGGGGCCGGCCTTCGAACCTCTGACCAGTAGTGGGTGCGGAGCCCACGCGCTCTGAGGCGGCTGTTGAACCCCTCTGAGGGGCCAGCCTTTGAACCTCTGATCAGTAGGGAGGCTCAGGGCTTGTTTTCCTTCACGGAGAAGGATCCTTTTCGGGGTATCCCCCTTTCCCGGTCCCTGTTGTAAGAGAGAGAAAGAGGAAAAGGATACGAAATCGAATGATGTGGCGTACCTTTTTTGACGCAGTCATTATGGCGAAGGCGAAGCGTCGCTCGCTTCTCCTGCCTGAGGCGCCGCCTGTCCCGCCGCGGAATCAATGCGACAGGGCGAGTGGTTCGCGAGGCGGCCGTTGCGCGTGCGCGAGCCCTTCGAGGAACGGAACACGGGTGCGCCGCCTTCACACCGTGAGAGAGGGTTCTCTCGCTGCCCCTGGATGGGATGTAAGCTTGGCTAACGACGTGACCGCTGCTCCTGCCAGCCTGCCACCGCCATTACTGCCGGCCCATTTTTGGCCGCATTGACCGTCGCGCCTGGTTGGCACTGCTGGGTCGTACGCAGGGTTGCCTCGAGTCGCGGTACTGGTTCTGCAGTCGAGGAGGCGTGGTAGTGGTGCGAGTGGCGGTGCAGTTGCTCGCACGTAGCAACCGGCGCGCCGGTTGCATGACGCGTGGGCCCGGGCCTCCATGCTGGGTGCGTTGGAAGTCGGAGGGGAACGCCCACTTGGCGCAGTTGCATGCCGCCTGCACTGTTGTCCGCCCTTTCATCCGCTGGTCTCGGCGAAAGTGGAGGAATGCTTGTAACCGTTGGGCGGTCGCATGCACCGCGCGCGGCGGTTTGGCCTCTTCTGCCCTGGGCCAGTTTGCATGACGCGTGGGACCTAGCCCCCGTGCCATAGGGGGAGGACCTTGGAGCGTGTTGGAGAAGACTCAGCCCACGACGACTGGGGACGCAAGTAGGGAGAGTCGCCTTTAAAAGGAGGGTGACCCCCTTGAAAGGCGACCATATCTTCGTGCTCCCTTATGCATCGTGTCTTTCCACCTTCCGAGCCCCCGGATGGGGGACACCCGCAATCCTTCCGCCTTGTCGTTGGAGGAACGCAACTTCGTGGAAGATGGTACCTTTCAGCCATCGTTCGGCTTCAAGGATTTTCATCAGTTAGCCCGGCTGCATCCCCTCGCCGGTGGTCACCCAAGACGGTGACCACTAGCCCCTGGGTGGGGAGAAGCAAGTCGGGCTTCGATCTTGGTCCCGCCCTCAGCTTCAAGGATGTACATCATCCTCGCTGGTTCGGGCTAAGCCGGAGCTCTACCTCCCCGCGCGGGTTCGTGGGTCAGCCTCTCCTTCAGCATTCGAGGGAGAGGGCGCTCACTGGCCCTACGAGAGGGGCGGACTTCGACAACGCGGGGCTGGTCGACGGCGGGCGTCGTCAGCTTCAGCGCGTTGGGCTCGCCGGCTTGGCCCCCGGCGCCCCCTCCTGCCGCAAGGGTGGTTGTCGCGCCGCGCGCACGGGAGGACCGCCCAAGACGTCGCGCGCTGCTAGGGCGGCGTTCGTGTTCTGGGGCTGTCCTGCCCTTGCACCGGTACGGCGCCCCCGCGCGGAGGTCGGTGCTCCACTCGTCCGGGAGGATCCGAGTGGGGATCTGCCGGAGGGCTGACGGCTCCTGTCGTCGGTGCCGAGGTGGGGGCGGCTCGAGAAGTCCCCGTCGCCGACGGGATCACCGCCACCATCCGCGCTTCGGGCCTCCGGCTCTTTGTACTTGTCCTCGCCCCTCGAGCGTCAGCGTGGGCGAGGGCAAGGTTGCAGCGGTGTCCGCCCTGAGGCCATCGCCGCTGTAGTTCGGCCACCCGGAGCGGAGGTTGTCGTCGCTGCTGCTGGAGCGGGCGACGGCGAGCCATCCGTCGGCCTTCTGTTGCTCCGCAGGCCCCCCAATCGTGTGGGGTTGTTCATACCTGCGGAGGTGGAACTGGGGTTCCGTTTGTAATAGCACCTTGAATGCCAGTCTTTTTGTTCATTGTGGCTGTCGAGGCCTGAACATGTGTGTATTTTTGGCACGGAGCCGTGTTTTTCCTCATTTCGAGCACTAAGACTCGTCTGTCGGCTAACAGAACCGCTTCACCAAGCGTGAGTCGCCTCGTGCAAAGGTGACGAGTGAGGTATCCGTATCCCGGAGGCGTAGGAGTCCCTCGGCTCGGTCGGCCTTGCCGTCCGAGGCTTCTCTTGCTTAGTTAAAGGAACCCCTCGGCCGCTCTTCGATGAGCCGAAGCCAGGGGTAGCGGTGTCAGCACAGACAGAGGTAGAGTTGGCTCGAAAAGAAGACTTGGTCGGCCAGAGCCTGGCCGGGTTGTCCACTGGCGGGACCGACGCCGGAATTGAGTTGCCGAGGCCTCAGGCTGGGCTGATGTCTTCGGGGGACAGCTGGCCGAGGCCTCGGGGTGACCGGCCGAGCCGTCTGCTCGAGCCAGATTCCTGGAGAAGACCCTGGCGGCGATGGCCTGGGCGTGGTGATGATGTCGTCCTTCAGAGTGGAGATTCTCCGACTGCTTCGCCGTCCGAGGCTAGGTCGGACCTCGGTGAAGGTGTAGTTGATGCCGAGGGTGCTGCTGCTCCCTTCAAGTGTCAAGATCCGAGCCTGCAGGATCGGATTATCTTGTAGTGTGTATATGTTTTCTGCGGCCGCCGAGGCCCAAACACGCCATCGTCGTGTTGTAAAGCGTGTTTCTTTTCCTCTTGTTTCGAGTATCTGGACTTGTTTGTCGGTAACAGAATTGTTCGTGCGAGCGAGAGTTGCTTTTCACGGAAGGCGATGAGTGAGGTATCCGTATCCCGGAGGCGTAGGAATCCCTCGGCTCGGTCGGCCTTGCTGCTTACGCGCACTCTTACCCGTCCATAGGGTTCTGTCACCGACGCAGTCGAGAAGGCTCGAAGAATCGTTTCGGCAGAGGAGCTTTCGAGCGTGAAGACTTGTTCGGTCCGCGGAATCACTTATCCGAACGCGAGTTACTTATCGCAGAAGGTGATGAGTGAGGTATCCGTATCCCGGAGGCGTAGGAGTCCCTCGGCTCGGTCAGCCTTGGCTGCTTACATGTACTCCGTCGTTTTCAGGATCCCCTTTCGAAGTAGTCGAAAAAGCACGAAAGACATTCTGGCAGAAAAGATTTTTTTTCGAGGAAAATTTCGACGCAGAGGGGCTTCCCCCCTTTTAGCCCCCGAGGGAGGGTCGGGCTTTGCCGAGGCAAGGCTGACCCTTCCTTGATGACTAAACTTTGCGTGGGAACGAGGCATACGAACAACTTGAAAGCATCTTAAGGCAGAAGCGACGTAGCTGTTGGATGTTCCAAGCGTTGCTGTAGACCTCGCCTTGACTGTTGGCCAGCTTGTATGTTCCGGGCTTCAGAACTTTGGCGATGACGAACGGTCCTTCCCAGGGAGGCATGAGCTTGTGCCGCCCTCGGGCGTCTTGTCGCAGCCGAAGTACCAGGTCGCACACCTGGAGGTCTCGGGACCGAACCCCTCGGGCGTGGTAGCGTCGCAGGGACTACTGGTACCGCGCCGAGTGTAGTAAGGCTGTGTCCCGAGCCTCTTCCAGCTGGTCCAGTGAGTCTTCTCGATTAACCTGGTTGCTTTGGTCGGCGTAGGCCCTCATCCTCGGGGAACCGTATTCTAAGTCTGTGGGCAAGATGGCCTCGGCCCCATAGACTAGAAAGAACATCGTGAAGCCCGTGGCTCGGCTCGGCGTTGTCCTCAGACTCCAGACCACCGAGGGGAGTTCCTTCATCCATCGCTTGCCGAACTTGTTGAGGTCGTTGTAGATCCGAGGCTTGAGTCCTTGTAGAATCATACCGTTGGCACGCTCTACTTGCCCATTCGTCATGGGGTGAGCCACGGCGGCCCAGTCCACCCGGATGTGGTGATCCTCGCAGAAGTCCAGGAACTTTCTGCCGGTGAACTGGGTGCCGTTGTCGGTGATGATGGAGTTCGGGACCCCAAAGCGATGGATGATGTTGGTGAAAAACGCCACCGCCTGTTCGGACCTGATGCTGTTTAGGGGTCGGACCTCGATCCACTTGGAGAATTTGTCGATGGCGACCAACAGGTGCGTGTAGCCCCCAGGTGCCTTCTGCAAGGGGCCGACGAGGTCCAGACCCCACACAGCAAAAGGCCAGGTGATGGGCATCGTCTGCAGGGCCTGAGCGGGCAGGTGGGTCTGCCTTGCGTAGAACTGACACCCTTCGCAGGTGCGGACAATTCTAGTGGCGTCGGCCACCGCCGTCGGCCAGTAGAAACCTTGTCGGAAGGCGTTTCCAACAAGGGCTCGAGGTGCTGCGTGATGGCCGCAAGCCCTCGAGTGTATCTCTTGTAGGAGCTCCTGGCCTTCGGCGATGGAAATGCATCGCTGGAGGATGCCTGAGGGGCTGCGGTGGTAGAGTTCCTTCCCGTCCCCCAGCAAGACAAATGACTTGGCGCGCCGCGCCAACCGCCGAGCTTCGGCTCGGTCGAGGGGTAGCTCTCCTCGGTGGAGATATTGCAGGTACGGGGTCTGCCAGTTTCGATTAGGCGTGACCCCGCCTCGCTCCTCCTCGATGCGTAGTGCCTCACCCTCGGGGGCCGAGGGTACCTCGGGCTGAGCTGAGGGTGCCTCGGGTTGAGCCGAGGGTGCCTCGGGCCGAGCCGAGGGTACCTCGGACTGAGCCGAGGGTGCCTCAGGCTCGGCCGAGGCCTTCTCGGGCTTGGGCGTGTCGTCGGTCTTGACGGAGGGTTGATGCAGGTCTCGGGAGAAGACGTCCGGGGGAACCGTTGTTCGCCCCGAGGCTATTTTAGCCAGCTCGTCCGCAGTCTCGTTGTAGCGTCGGGCGATGTGGTTGAGCTCGAGCCCGTAGAACTTGTCTTCCAGGCACCGAACCTCATCGCAGTAGGCTTCCATCTTCGAGTCGTGGTAGTGGGAGTTCTTCATGACTTGGTCAATGACGAGTTGCGAGTCACCGCGAGCGTCGAGGCGTCGGACCCCTAGCTCGATGGCGATGCGCAACCCGTTGACCAGAGCGTCATACTCAGCCACATTGTTGGATGCCGGGAAATGGAGGCGTAGCACGTAGCGTAGGTGCTTTCCGAGGGGCGAGATGAAGAGCAGGCCTGCGCCTGCTCCCGTCTTCATCAGCGACCCATCGAAGAACATGGTCCAAAGTTCCGGTTGGATCGGAGCTGTTGGGAGCTGGGTGTCGATCCATTCAGCCACGAAGTCTGCCAACACCTGGGACTTGATGGCCTTCCGAGGGGCGAACGAGATCGTCTCGCCCATGATTTCCACCGCCCACTTCGCAATTCTACCCGAGGCCTCTTGGCACTGGATGATCTCCCCCAGGGGGAAGGATGACACCACAGTTACCGGATGAGACTCGAAGTAGTGTCGCAACTTCCGCCGCGTCAGGATCACCGCGTATAGCAGCTTCTGAATTTGGGGGTAGCGGATCTTGGTCTCGGACAGTACCTCGCTGATGAAGTAGACTGGCCTCTGGACGGGCAATGCATGCCCCTCTTCTCGTCTTTCAACCACAATCGCGGCGCTAACCACCTGAGTGAGTGGTCGCGGCGATGTAGATCAAGAGGGCTTCTCCGGCAGCGGGGGGCACCAAGATGGGCGCGTTTGTAAGGAGCGCCTTCAGGTCCCCGAGGGCTTCCTCGACCTCAGGGGTCCAAGTGAAGCTCTCGGCCTTCCTTAAGAGGCGGTACAGAGGCAGGCCTCTTTCGCCGAGGCGCGAGATGAAGCGGCTCAGAGCCGCAAGGTATCCCATGACTCTCTGTACGCCTTTCAAGTCCTTGAATGGCCCCATGCTGGTGATGGCCGGGATCTTCTCCAGGTTGGCCTCGATGCCCCGCTCGGAGACGATGAACCCCAAGAGCATGCCTCGGGGAACCCCGAAGACACACTTTTTGGGATTGAGCTTCACGCCTTTCGCCTTGAGACATCGAAATGTCACTTCAAGGTCGGAAAGGAGGTCGGAGGCTTTCCTCGTCTTGACTACGATGTCATCGACGTAGGCCTCGACCGTCCGGCCAATGTGTTCGCCGAACACATGGTTCATGCACCGTTGGTACGTCGCACCCGCATTCCTCAAGCCGAACGGCATGGTGACATAGCAGTACATGCCAAAGGGTGTGATGAAAGAAGTCGCGAGCTGGTCGGACTCTTTCATCCTGATTTGGTGATACCCCGAGTAGGCATCGAGGAAAGACAGGGTTTCGCACCCAGCAGTGGAGTCCACAATTTGGTCGATGTGAGGCAGAGGGTAGGGAACCTTCGGACATGCTTTGTTTAGACCAGTGTAGTCTACACACATCCGCCATTTCCCTCCTTTCTTTCTCACAAGCACAGGGTTGGCAAGCCATTTGGGATGGAATACCTCTTTGATGAACCTTGCCGCCATTAGCTTGTGGATTTCCTCGCCTATGGCTCTGCGCTTTTCTTCGTCGAATCGACGCAGAGGCTGCTTCACGGTTCGGGCTCCAGCTCGGATATCAAGTGAGTTCTCGGCGACATCCCTCGGTATGCCGGGCATGTCCGAGGGACTCCACGCGAAAACGTCAGCATTTGCATGGAGAAAGTCGACGAGCACTGCTTCCTATTTGGGATCGAGCTCGGAGCCGATCCGGAACTGCTTGGAGGCGTTGCTGCTGGGGTCGAGGGGGACGAATTTAACCGTCTCCGCTGGCTCGAAGTTGCCAGCATGGCGCTTCACGTCTGGCACCTCCTTAGAGAGGCTCTCTAGGTCAGCGATGAGAGCCTCGGATTCGGCGAGGGCCTCGGCGTACTCCACGCACTCCACGTCGCATTCGAACGCGTGTCGGTACGTAGGGCCGACGGTGATGACCCCGTTGGGGCCCGACATCTTGAGCTTGAGGTAGGTGTAGTTGGGGACGGCCATGAACTTCGCGTAGCATGGCCTCCCCAGTACTGCATGGTAGGTTCCTCAGAACCCGACCACCTCGAACGTGAGGGTCTCCCTTCGGAAGTTGGAGGGCGTCCCAAAGCAGACGGGAAGGTCGAGTTGTCCGAGGGGCTAGACGCGCTTCCCGGGGATGATCCCGTGGAAAGGTGCAGCACCTGCCCGGACCGAGGATAGATCAACACGCAGGAGCCCGAGGGTCTCGGCGTAGATGATGTTGAGGCTGCTGCCTCCGTCCATGAGGACCTTGGTGATCCTGACGTCGCCGATGATGGTGTCGACAACGAGCGGGTATTTCCCCGGGCTCGGCACGTGGTCGGGGTGGTCGGCTTGGTCGAAGGTGATGGGCTTGTCGGACCAGTCTAGGTACACTGGCGCCGCCACCTTTACCGAACAGACCTTCCGACGCTCTTGCTTGTGGTGCCGAGCCGAGGCGTTCGCCGCTTGCCCACCGTAGATCATGAAGCAGTCGCGGACCTCGGGGAACTCTTCTGCCTGGTGATCTTCCTTCTTATCGTCGTCGCGAGCCCTACCACCCTCCGCGGGTGGCCCGGCCTTGTGAAAGTGGCGCCGAAGCATGGCGCACTCCTCAAGGGTGTGCTTGACGGGCCCCTGATGATAGGGGGCACGGCTCCTTGAGCATCTTGTCGAAGAGGTTGGCACCTCCGGGGGGTTTCCGAGGGTTCTTGTACTCGGCGGCGGCGACAAGGTCCGCGTCGGCGGCGTCGTGTTTCTCTTGCGACTTCTTCTTGCCTTTCTTCTTGGCGCCGTGCTGAGTTGACGCTTTGGGTGCATCTTCCAGTGGGCGGCCCTGGGGCTGCTTGTCCTTCCGGAAGATAGCCTCAACCGCCTCCTAGCCAGAGGCGAACTTGGTGGCGATGTCCATCAGCTCGCTCGCCCTGGTGGGGGTCTTGCGACCCAGCTTGCTCACCAGGTCGCGGCAGGTGGTGCCGGCGAGGAACGCGCCGATGACATCTGAATCGGTGATGTTAGGCAGCTCGGTGCGCTGCTTCGAGAATCACTGGATGTAGTCCCGGAGAGACTCTCCCGGCTGCTGTCGACAGCTTCAGAGGTCCTAGGAGTTTCTAGGGCGCACGTACGTGCCCTGGAAATTGCTGGTGAAGGCTCGGACCAGGTCGTCCCAGTTGGAGATCTGCCCCGGAGGCAGGTGCTCCAACCAGGCACGAGCGGTGTCGGAGAGGAACAGGGGGAGGTTGCGGATGATGAGGTTGTCATCGTCCGTTCCACCCAGCTGGCAGGCCAGCCGGTAGTCCGCGAGCCACAGTTCCGGTCTCGTCTCCCCCGAATACTTTGTGATAGTAGTCGGGGTTTGGAACTGGGTTGGGAACGGCGCCCGTCGTATGGCGCGGCTGAAAGCCTGCGGACCGGGTGGTTCGGGCGAGGGACTCCGATCCTCCCTACTGTCGTAGCGTCCCCCACGCCTGGGGTGGTAGCCTCGGCGCACCCTCTCGTCGAGGTGGGCCCGATGGTTGCGGTGATGGTGCTCGTTGCCAAGGCGACCCGGGGCCGCAGGCGCCGTGTTGTGTGTGCGCCCGGTGTGGACCGAGGCTTCCCGCATGAATCGGGAAGTCGCGGCGCGATGTTCCGAGGGGTACCCCTGCCTTCGGGAGGCGGAGCTTTCGGCCCATCGGACCGCGGCGTCCTCCAGGAGATTCTTGAGCTCTCCCTAAATTCGCCGCCCCTCGGTGGTTGATGGCTCCGGCATTGCGCGGAGAAGCATTGCCGTTGCAGCCAGGTTCTGGCCGACTCCGCTGGAGGTGGGTGGCGGCCTTACCCTGACATCGTCGGCGATGCGGTGCTGGATACCCTGGGGTAGATGACGCACTTCTCCGGCCGGAGGTTGGCCCGCCCATTCCTGCCCGATGTCCCGGTGGATCGGCTCAAGTGTTCCTGCTCCCTCGTCGAGCCTGGCCTGCACCCCGCGGATTTGCTCGAGCTGTGGGTCATGACCCCCCGCCGGAACAGGGACCACAGCTAGCTCCCGTAGGATGTCAACGCGAGGCACAGGCCTAGGGAGATCACCGTTCTCCGGCATACCAAGATGGTTGCCTTAGGAGGGACCCCCTAGATCGACGTGGAAACATTCACGACTTGGGCCGCAGTCCTCGTCGCCGAGGCCGCGGCTACCATCAGAACAGTCGGAAAGGCAGAAGTCACATGCGGTCATGAAGTCCCGCATGGCACTGGCGTTACCAAGTCCGGAGAAATCCCAACAGAAGTCGGGCTCGTCATCTTCCTCGGACCCCGAGGGGCCGTAGGTCGAGACATCCGTCAGCCGGTCCCAGGGTGACCGCATACGATACCCCAGAGGGTTTGGACTCGCCTCTACGAGAGCGTCCACCAAAGCGAAGTCGCTTGGCAGGTTGAGGCTGAATCCAAAAGGCGTGAGATGGGAATCGGTTGGTACCTCTTGGTCGACGGGCGGTGATGAAGTCACGTCAGGGACTGACTGCACCGTCGTCTCAGGTACGAGGGTGACGCCCAGCAAGTCCTTCACGAGCGTGCTGGCGTCGTCCGTTTGCTTGGGATTGGCGTGTTGCGGGGAGATGGCACTCGTCTTCGTCTCAGACGCGAGGTCGATGCCCGACGTGCCGCCCGTTGGGGCGCTGGCGCCGTCGGCTCGCTCGACAGCTGACGAGGTGCCGCCTCCTGCTTGGCGTTGGTTGCCCCGTCCCCTCCGTCGGTGGGGGAAGAGACGGGGCGAGCTCGAATGTTGTTCTTTCACCACGCGGGGAAGACGTCGTCGATTCCGCCACCGGCCGGCGGGCTGTCGGCCGCCATTGTCGCTGTCGCACGGCGGGGGAAGGAGTATCATGTCATAGCTGCCGTCGAGGGACATGAACTCAAGACTCCCGAAACGGAGCACCATCCCGGGCTGGAAAGGTTGCTGGAGACTGCCCATCTGGAGCTTGATGGGAAGCTATTCGTCAACACGCAGCAGGCCCCTACCTGGCGCGCCAACTGTCGGCGTTTCGAAACCCGGGGGTCCCTAGACCGACGAGTAAATTGTCGCCGCGTGCCCCAGCCCAGATGGGTCGGCGCGAGATGGAGCGCGAAGGGGGGAGGCAGCCGGAGGGAGACGGGCGTGAGAGGTGGAATCCCGTGGCCTTCGTGTTTGTCCCGCGCCCAGGTCGGGTGCACTTGCAGTAGGGGGTTACAAGCGTCCACGCGGGAGGGAGCGAGCGGCCTCACGCGAGCGTCGTCCCGTCCTTCCCCGCGCGACCAACCCTCTCTAAGAGGGCCCTGGTCCTTCCTTTTATAGGCGCAAGGAGAGGATCCAGGTGTACAATGGGGGGTGTAGCAGTGTGCTAACGTGTCTAGCGGAGGAGAGCTAGCGCCCTAAGTACATGCCATCGTGGCAGCCGGAGAGGTTTTGGGCACCCAGTTCGTGTGGTGTCGTGGCCGTCGGAGGAGCGCTGGAGCCTGGCGGAAGGACAGCTGTCGGGGCTGTCGAGTCCTTGCTGACGTCCTATTGCTTCCGTAAGGGGGCTGAGAGCCGCCGTCGTCATAGGGCGTGCGGGGCGCCATCATTACTTGTCTGGCGGAGCGAGCCAGACGGGACGCCGGTCTTGTTCCCCGTAGCCTGAGTCAGCTAGGGGTAGGGTAATGATGGCGCTCCTGTTGACGTGGTCGGTCCATGCCCTGGGTTGGGCGATGTGGAGGCTCCTCCGAGGTCGAGGTCGAGTCTGTCTTCCGAGGCCGAGGTCGAGTCCGAGCCCCCGGGTCGGGCGAGGCGGAGACCGTCGGCTGAGGCCAGGGCTGAGTCTGAGCCCTGGGGTCGGGCGAAGCGGAGTTCGTCGTTCTTCGGGGCTGAGCCCGAGTCCGAGCCCTGGGGTCAGGCGGAGCGGAGTTTGCCGTCTTCTGGGGCTGAGCCCGAGTCCGAGCCCTGGGGTCGGGCGGAGCGGAGTTCACCGTCTTCCGGGGCCGAGCCCGAGTCCGAGCCCTGGGGTTGGGCGGAGCGGAGTTTGCCGTCTTCCGGGGCTGAGCCCGAGTCCGAGCCCTGGGGTCGGGCGGAGCGGAGTTCGCCGTCTTCCGGGGTTGAGCCCGAGTCCGAGCCCTGGGGTCGGGCGGAGCGGAGTTCGCCGTCTTCCGGGGCTGAGCCCGAGTCCGAGCCCTGGGGTCGGGCGGAGCGGAGTTCGCCGTCTTCCGGGGCTGAGCCCAAGTCCGAGCCCTAGGGTCGGGCGGAGCGGAGTTTCCCATGGCACCTAGGGCCGGGCTTGGCCGATGTCAGCCTCACTCTGTCGAGTGGCACAGCAGTTAGATCGGCGCAGGCGGTGCTGTCCTTTTGTCAGACCGGTCAGTGGAGCGGCGAAGTGACTGCGGTCACTTCGGCTCTGTCGACTGGAGGGCGTGCGCCAGGATAAAGGTGTCAGGCCACCTTTGCATTAAATTCCTCTGCGATTTGGTCGGTTGGCGTGGCGATTTGGCCAAGGTTGCTTCTTGGTGAAGACTGGGCTTCAGGCGAGCCGAAGGTGCGTCCGTTGCTAGAGGGGGGCCTCGGGCGAGACGTAGATCATCCGGGGTCGGCTGCCCTTGCTCGAGGCTGGGCTCGGGCGAGGCGTGATCACGTCCCTCGAATGGACCGATCCTTGACTTAGTCGCACCCATCAGGCCTTTGCAGCTTTGTGCTGATGTGGGTTACCAGTTGAGATTTAGGAGCCTTGAGGGTACCCCTAATTATGGTCCCCGACAAAGGTAAACTCTCGAAAATCCACTTATGCTTCTTCTAGTGAGGATGAGTCTAGTGATGATGATGAAATAGACTATGCTAGTTTATTCAAGGGCCTAGATAGAACTAAGATTGATAAAATAAATGAATTGATTGATGCTTTGAATGATAAGAATAGATTGTTAGAAAAGCAAGAGGATCTCTTATATGATGAGCATGATAAGTTTGTAGAGGCACAAAACTCCCTTGCATTAGAAATTAAAAGAAATGAAATGCTCTCTTGTGAATTGTCTACATGCCATGACTCTATTTCTAGCTTAAAAAGCATAAATGATGATTTGAATGCCAAGTTAGAAATAGCCAATAAATCAACATCTTGTGTAGAACATGTTGCAATTTGTAATAGGTGTAAAGATTTTAATATTGATGCTTGTAGTGAACACCTAGTTTCAATTTCTAAATTGAATGATGAAGTGGCTAGTCTTAATGCTCAACTTAAGACTAGCAAAAATGATTTTGATAAACTAAAATTTGCAAGGGATGCCTACACGGTTGGTAGACACCCCTCAATTAAGGATGGTCTTGGCTTCAAGAGGGAAGTCAAGAACTTAACAAGCCATAAGGCTTCCATCTCCATCAAGGAGAAAGGGAAGGCCCCTATGGCAAATAGTATTCAAAAGAACCATGCTTTCTTATACCATGATAGGAGATATTCTAGGAATGTTCATCATGATAGGAGTTGCAATGATGTTGTTTCACATGCTTATGATTCAAATGCAATGTTTGCTTCTAGTTCTTCTATACATCATAGAAATTTGGCTAGGAAAAATGCTATACCTAGAAGAAATATTGTTCATGTTCCTAGGAAAGTAATGAATGAACCTTCTACAATTTATTATGCTTGCAATGCTTCCTTTGCTATTTGTAGAAAGGATAAGAAGGTAATTGCTAGGAAATTAGGGGCCAAATGTAAGGGAGACAAGACTTGCATTTGGGTCCCTAAGACTATTGTAACTAACCTTGTAGGACCCAACATGAGTTGGGGTACCTAAGACCCAAGCCTAAATTTGCCTTGCAGGTTTATGCATCCGGGGGCTCAAGCTGGATTATCGACAGCGGATGCACAAACCACATGACGGGGGAAAAGAGGATGTTCTCTTCCTACGTCAAGAACAAGGATCCCCAAGATTCAATCATATTTGGTGATGGGAACCAAGGCAAGGTGAAAGGGTTAGGAAAAATTGCTATTTCATCTGAGCACTCTATTTCAAATGTGTTCTTAGTTGAGTCGCTTGAATATAACTTGTTGTCTGTGAGTCAACTTTGTAATATGGGATATAACTGTTTATTCACAAATGTAGATGTGTCTGTCTTTAGAAGAAGTGATGGTTCATTAGCTTTTAAGGGTGTACTAGACGGAAAACTTTATTTAGTTGATTTTGCAAAAGAGGATGCCGGTCTAGATGCATGCCTAATTGCTAAGACTAGCATGGGCTGGCTGTGGCATCACCGTTTAGCACATGTGGGGATGAAGAACCTTCACAAGCTTCTAAAGGGAGAACACGTGATAGGTCTAACTAATGTGACTTTCGAAAAAGATAGACCTTGTGCAGCTTGTCAAGTAGGTAAACAGGTGGGAAGCTCTCATCATGCCAAAAATGTGATGACAACATCAAGACCCCTGGAGTTACTTCATATGGACCTCTTCGGACCCGTCGCCTATCTAAGTATAGGAGGAAGTAAGTATGGTCTTGTTATAGTTGATGATTTTTCCCGCTTCACTTGGGTATTCTTTTTGCAGGATAAATCTGAAACCCAAGGGACCCTCAAGCGCTTCCTAAGGAGAGCCCAAAACGAGTTTGAGCTCAAAGTGAAGAAGATAAGGAGCGACAATGGGTCCGAGTTCAAGAACCTTCAAGTGGAGGAGTATCTTGAGGAGGAAGGGATCAAGCACGAGTTCTCCGCTCCCTACACACCACAGCAAAATGGCGTGGTAGAGAGGAAGAACAGGACGCTACTAGACATGGCGAGGACGATGCTTGGTGAATTCAAGACGCCCGAACGATTTTGGACGGAAGCCGTGAGCACGGCTTGCCACGCCATAAACCGGGTCTATCTTCATCGCCTCCTCAAGAAGACTTCATATGAGCTTCTAACCGGTAACAAACCCAATGTGTCTTACTTTCGTGTTTTTGGGAGCAAATGTTACATTCTAGTGAAGAAAGGTAGAAATTCTAAGTTTGCTCCCAAAGCTGTAGAAGGGTTTTTATTAGGTTATGACTCAAATACAAAGGCGTATAGGGTCTTCAACAAATCATCGGGTTTGGTTGAAGTCTCTAGCGACCTTGTATTTGATGAGACTAATGGCTCTCCAAGAGAGCAAGTTTTTTATCTTGATGATGTAGATGAAGAAGACGTTCCAACGGCCGCAATGCGCACTATGGCGATTGGAGATGTGAGGCCACTGGAACAAAAGGAGCAAGATCAACCTTCTTCCTCAACAACGGTACATCCCCCAACTCAAGAAGATGAACAGGTTCATCAAGAGGAGGCGTGTGATCAAGGGGGAGCACAAGATGTTCATGTGATAGAGGAAGAAGTACAACCAGCACCTCCAACCCAAGTTCGAGCGACGATTCAAAGGAATCATCCCGTCGACCAAATATTGGGTGACATAAGCAAGGGAGTAACTACTCGTTCTAGATTAGTTAATTTTTGTGAGCATTACTCTTTTGTCTCTTCTATTGAGCCTTTCAGGGTAGAAGAGGCCTTGCTAGATCCGGACTGGGTGTTGGCCATGCAGGAAGAGCTCAACAACTTCAAGAGAAATGAAGTTTGGACACTAGTGCCTCGTCCCAAGCAAAATGTTGTGGGAACCAAGTGGGTGTTCCGCAACAAACAAGACGAGCACGGGGTGGTGACAAGGAACAAGGCACGACTTGTGGCAAAAGGTTATGCCCAAGTCGCAGGTTTGGACTTTGAGGAGACTTTTGCTCCTGTGGCTAGGCTAGAGTCAATTCACATATTGTTAGCCTATGCCACTCACCATTCTTTCAGGTTGTTCCAAATGGATGTAAAGAGCGCTTTCCTCAACGGGCCAATCAAGGAGGAGGTGTACGTGGAGCAACCCCCTGGCTTTGAGGATGAACGGTACCCCGACCACGTGTGTAAGCTCTCTAAGGCTCTCTATGGACTTAAGCAAGCCCCAAGAGCATGGTATGAATGCCTTAGAGACTTTTTAATTGCTAATGCTTTCAAGGTTGGGAAAGCCGATCCAACTCTTTTTACTAAGACTTGTGATGGTGATCTTTTTGTGTGCCAAATTTATGTCGATGACATAATATTTGATTCTACTAACCAAAAGTCTTGTGAAGAGTTTAGCAGGGTGATGACTCAAAAGTTTGAGATGTCGATGATGGGCGAGTTGAGCTATTTCCTTGGGTTTCAAGTGAAGCAACTCAAGGATGGGACCTTCATTTCCCAAACAAAGTACACGCAAGACTTGATCAAGCGGTTTGGGATGAAGGACGCCAAGCCCGCAAAGACTCCAATGGGAACCGACGGACACACCGACCTCAACAAAGGAGGTAAGTCCGTTGATCAAAAGGCATACCGGTCTATGATAGGGTCCTTACTTTATTTATGTGCTAGTAGACCGGATATTATGCTTAGTGTATGCATGTGTGCGAGATTTCAATCCGATCCAAGGGATTGTCACTTAGTGGCCGTGAAGCGAATTCTTAGATATTTAGTCGCTACACCTTGCTTCGAGATCTGGTATCCAAAGGGGTCTACCTTTGACTTAATTGGATATTCAGACTCCGACTATGCTGGATGTAAGGTCGATAGGAAGAGTACATCGGGGACGTGCCAATTCTTAGGAAGGTCCCTGGTGTCGTGGAGCTCTAAGAAACAAACTTCCGTTGCCCTATCCACCGCTGAGGCCGAGTATGTTGCCGCAGGACAGTGTTGCGCGCAACTACTGTGGATGAGGCAAACCCTCAGGGACTTTGGCTACAATCTGAGCAAAGTCCCACTCCTATGTGATAATGAGAGTGCTATCCGCATGACGGATAATCCTGTTGAACACAGCCGCACAAAGCACATTGACATCCGGCATCACTTTTTGAGAGACCACCAGCAAAAGGGAGATATCGAAGTGTTTCATGTTAGCACCGAGAACCAGCTAGCCGATATCTTCACCAAGCCTCTAGATGAGTCGACCTTTTGCAAGCTGCGTAGTGAGCTAAATGTCTTAGATTCGCGGAACCTGGATTGACTTCTAGCATACATGTGTTTTATGCCTTGATCATGTTCCTTAATGCATTTTGTTGTTTATTTATGGTGCTCAAGTTGTCCAAGCACTCCCCGGACCTCACAAGTCCATTTGCAAGTGATGCACATATTTAGGGGGAGATGTGCTACAACTTGACCCTTTGAGACTAACTGTGTACTTGAGTTTGCTTGATTTAGTCTCAAAGGAGGTTTGAAAGGGAAAAGGTGGACTTGGACCATGCAAGACTTCCACTGCACTCCGATAAAAGAGTAACTAATTCCAAGTTCATCTTTGTACTCTTATTGCCTTTTTACTCTTGGTTGAAGATTTTGGTGAGGCAATGGGGTTAAAGGGCCAAGATTGATCCCGTTTTGGTGCTTGATGCCAAAGGGGGAGAAAATAAGGCCAAAGCAATAAATGGATCAGCTACCACTTGAGAATTTTGAAAATAGTAGAGTTAGAATTTTTGATTTGTCAAACTTCTAAATGAATCTATTTGTCAAAAGTTGATCTCTTGTGGGGAGAAGGCTTGATTATGGGAAAAGGGGGAGTTTTTGAATCTTTGATCAATTTCTCTTGAAATATTTCTCTTTATGTTTCAACAAGTGTGTTTGACTTAGAGATAGGAAATTGAGTTTGATTTGCAAAAACAAACCGAGTGGTGGCAAAGAATGATCCATATATGCCAAATTTGAATCAAAACAATTTTGAGTTCTCATTTGTATTGATGTTGCACTTCCTTTAGTTGTCTTTTATTGTGTTGGCATAAATCACCAAAAAGGGGGAGATTGAAAGGGAAATGTGCCCTTGGGCCATTTCTAAGTATTTTGGTGATTGAGTGCCAACACAAGTGGACTCATGTTAATCTATGGATAAAGTGCAAATCAAGTAAAAAGGTATGTTTCTAAGACTTAGTACATTGTTTTGGAGACTAATGTACTGTGTCTAAGTGCTGGAAATAGGAGAAATCAAGTTGGAAAAGAGATGGCTCTGTTCAGCCAAAGACAGCTCGGTCTGGGTGCACCGGACAGTGTCCGGTGGTGCACCTAAATCACCGGACTGTCCGGTGGAGCACCGGACTGTCCGGTGAGCCAACAATCAACCGAGCCAACGGTCGGCCGCAGAATCCGCGCGCGACGCGTGGCAGAGCCAACGATCAGAAGGGGGCACCGGACAGTGTCCGGTGCGCCAACGGCTAGGAATCTGCAACGGTCGGCTTCGCCAAATAAGGAAAGAGATCCGCACCGGACAGTGTCTGGTGGTGCACCGGACTGTCCGGTGCGCCAGGCGACAGAAGGCAAGAATTGCCTTCTTGAAATGCTCTCAACGGCTCCTAGCTGCCTTGGGGCTATAAAAGAGACCCCTAGGCGCATGGAGAAGTACACCAAGCAACCTTTGAGCATTGTTGATCACTCACACTTCATTCTTGCGCACTTGTTCGACATTCTTAGTGATTTGAGCTCCGTTCTAGTGAGAACCTCGAGATATTGTCTTGAGCTCAAGTCTTGATCTTGTGTGTGCGTATTTGCTGTGGATTTGAGTGTGTTGCTTCCCTCCCTTACTCTTTGTGCTTCATATTGATTCTTATTGTAAGGGCGAGAGACTCCAAGTTGTGGATATTCCTCGCAAACGGGAAAGAGAAAAGTAAAGAAGAACACCGTGGTATTCAAGTTGATCATTGGATCACTTGAGAGGAGTTGAGTGCAACTCTCGTCTGTTGGGACGCCACAACGTGGAGTAGGCAAGTTTTGTACTTGGCCGAACCACGGGATAAATCCTCGTGTCTCTTGTGCTTATCCTTATTGTGTCTATTGTGCTTCACAAGAGCTCTCCTCTCTACTCACTTGATTTCATTGTTCTAACTCTTAATCAAGTTTGTGGTGTTAAGTTTTGAGTTTTACAGGATCACCTATTCACCCCCCCCCCCCCTCTAGGTGCTCTCACGGACCCATAGGACTATAATTCCAAATACTAGGATACCCATCACAGAGTGGTGGAGCGTGCAGGCTTAGGGTACGAAACCAAGCTAAGCGGCTACACAGCTCCGGACCACCCCAGGGAACGAGCGCCCATTCTCTAGAACTGGCCCCCAGGCTGCCGGATCCCCTACCTTTGTAGAGGTGTCCTAACCTGGAAGCCTGGCTACTCAATTCGAATGTCATCATACCAGCAAGGGTGGGAACTATATGGGTGGGTTAGATAAAAAATAATGGTTGTAAACTAAAGCAGAATAAAACCATCACAAAAGCAAATCTGGGGGTGAATCTTTTCCTTATAACTTGATATACATGAGTGTAGGCCAACAGACCGGGTTTATGAGGGCGGACCTCACCGGATTGACATACATATATGTGCAACCTAGTTACAAAGGAAGAAAACTGAATTCCCCAGTGTTGCTTTTATGAGTAAAACTTACGGAGATGCTCTATGTTCCAAGGATTGGGAAGAGGCACTCCTTCAGTCGTGGCAAGGCGGACACACCCGGGTCGGCATATTTCCGTCACCTTGAAGGGTCCCTCCCAGCTGGGGGAGAGTTTGTGGAGCCCTTCTCGGTTCAGTACTCGCCTTAGGACCAGGTCCCCGACCCTGAGCTCCCTACTATGCACGAACCGTTGGTGGTAGCGTCTGAGCGCCTGGTTGTACCGTGCATTTCGGATCACCGCTCACCATCTGCGCTCGTCGATGAAGTCCACGTCCTCACGCCATAACTGTTCCTGCATAGACTCATCGAAAGACTGGACTCGTGGGGAGCCCAGAATGATTTCTGGGGGAAGGCAGGCTTCGGCCCCGTAGACCAGGAAGAACGGGGTTCCACGGTAGCTCGGCTGGGTGTGGTCCGGTTCCCCCATAGCACGGACGAAAGCTCATTGACCCAATTTGCACCATACTTTTTCAAGCAGACATAAGTGTGTGTCTTGAGTCCCCTGAGGATTTCTGTGTTTGCCCTCTCAGCCTGGCCGTTGCTCTTGGGATGAGCCACATACGCAAAGCAGAGCTAGGTGCCAATGCCCTCGCATCACTCCTAGAAGAGCCGACTTGTAAACTGGGTCCCGTTGTCCGTAATGATGTGGCTTGGGACCCCAAATCTACAGATGATCGACTTGAGGAAGGTAACAGCAGCACCTGGGTGATATTGACCACAGGGGTGGCCTCTAGCCACTTTGTGAACTTGTCGATGGCGACGAAGAGGAAATGGTACCCGCCGCCGACCCTGGGGAATGGTCCTAGGATATCCACCCCCCATACGGCGAATGGCCAGGAGGGTGGAATCATCTGCAGAGCCTGAGCTGGTGTGTGTATTTGCTTTGCATGGAACTGACATGCCTTGCAGGACTTTATCATCTCAGCTTCATCCTGGAGAGCGGTTGGCCAGTAGAAGCCGTGCCGGAAGGCCTTACCGACCAGCGTGTGGGATGACAAATGACTTCCGCACTCACCTCCATGGATCTCCATGAGCAACTCACAGCCCTCCTCCTAGGTAATGCACCGCATGAGAATGCCCTTGGCGCCACGGCAGTAGAGATCCCCTTCCACCACCGCGTATCGTTTAGCCAACCGCACTATGCGCTCTGCGGACACATGATCTTCAGGAAGGATATTTTCCTTCATGTAGTCCCGGATCTTGGAGATCCATGCATCAGGACCACTCTGAGATATTGGCTGTGGTGCTAAAAGGTTGGCGGGACCCCCCGTAGCACACACCAACCTTGGTGGGTTCTGCTGATAATACGCCACCGGGACCACTAGCTTCGAGGTGCTAGTCTCACCCCCTTCGCCCGGCTCGGCAAGCTAGGCGGTTGGTCTCAGCAGCTGTCTTTCGAAGACGCCCTCGAGCACGGGTGCCCAAGTTGATGCCCTCGTGGAGAGTTCATCTGCCGCTGAGTTGTCAGCCCGAGGAACGTGTTGCAGTTCCAGGGCCGTGAAGTCCTTCTCCAGCTTCCTTACGTGGAGGAGGTAAGCTATGAGCCTAGGCTCATTGCAGCTACATTCCCCATGGACCTGCTTGATGATCAGCTGGGAGTCCCCCTTCACAAGGAGCTGGCGGATCCCTAGGGATAGGGCCACAGACAAGCCAAAGATAAGTGCCTCGTATTCTGCCATGTTGGTGGTGGCCTTGAACTCGAGGTGCACCATGTACTTGACTTGATCTTCGCTTGGATCGACAAGGACCACCCTAGCACTGCCACCTTGCTGGCGGGCGGACCCATCGAAGAAGAGTGTCTAGTGGGGCTCGGTGAAGACCGGGTCCCTGGGCTCCACAGGTGTGGGGTCTGAATCGGGATCCGGACCCCCAGGAGCATTCGGGGGAGGTGTCCACTCCACGATGAAGTCAGCCAGGACTTGGCTCTTGACAGCGTGGCGAGGCTGGAAGTCCAGCTGGAACTCTGCAAGTTCCGCTTCCCACTTGGCGATGTTGCCTATGGCGTTAGAGTTGTGGAGGATGGCCCTTAACGGGAAGGAGGTCACCACCACAACCCTGTGTGCCTGGAAATAGTGGCGCAACTTCCTGGACGCAACAAGCACAACATAGAGCAGCTTGTGCATCTCAAGGTACCTGGTCTTTGCCTCATGGAGGACCTCGCTCACGTAGTAGACTGGCCTCTGTATGGTCCGGACCCCTACGACTGGCTCTGGGTCCTCAAGGTCCGTGGTGGTCGGACCACCATCCTCTCCTAGGGGAACCTGCTGACTCCCCTGGGAATGTTGTGTCGTCCTTTCGACGACTAGCACCATGCTCACCGCCTCTGTAGCCGCTGCAATGTACAAGTACAACGGCTCCCCTTGCTCCGGAGCTACCAGTATCGGTAGGGACACAAGGTGCTGCTTCAACTCTTGGAAGGCACGTTCTGCCTCCTCGGTCCAAGAGAATGGGCCGGACTTCCGTAAGAGTTTGAAGAAGGGTAGCGCCCTCTCAGCCAGCCTTGATATGAAGCGGCTAAGGGCGGCCAGGGACCCCCTAAGCTTCTGGACGTCCTTGATCTGGGACGGAGATCTCATTGCCTCAATTGCCCTGATCTTCTCCGGGTTTGCTTCAATGCCCCGGTGCGAAACCAGGAATCCCAGCAACTTTCCAGCAGAGACACCAAAGACGCACTTGTCTGGGTTCAGCTTCGTGCGCGTCGCCCGTAGCTTGTCAAAGACCAGGGTCAGGTCTTCCACCAGAGTCGACCCCCTCTTAGTCTTGACCATGATGTCATCGACATATATCTCTATCCTGTCCCTAATTAGGTCCTCGAAGGTCTTACTCATCGCCCGTACTAATGTTGGCAAGGCGTTCTTCAGACCGTAGGGCATTACAACATAGCAGTAAAGCCCATCCACTGTTACAAAAGCGGTATGCTTCCTATCTTCCCTAGACATCTGGATCTGATGGAAACTAGAGTAAGCTTCTAAGAATGACAAGAGGTCGCACCCGAAGGTAGAATCCACGATTTGATCTATCCGTGGAAGTGGATACGTGTCCTTGGGACAAGCCTTATTAAGGCTGGTGTAGTCGATGCACATCCGAAGCTTCCCGTTTGCCTTTGGAACGATGACTGGGTTGGCCAGCCATACAGGGTGATGAACCTCTTCAATGAAGCCAGCGTCTAGCAGCTTTCGGACCTCCTCATGGATGAAGTCCTGCTGCTCAACGGACTGTCTCCGAGGCTTCTAACTCACCTGTTTGGCGTCAGGGTGGATCTTCAGATGGTGCTCAATCACCTCCCTAGGGATTCCAGGCATCTGCGACGGTTCCCAAGCGAAAACGTCAACATTTGCCCGGAGGAAGGCGACGAGCATGAGTTCCTATTTCTCCCCCAGATTGCCCGTGATGCGGGTGGTCAGGGAAGAATCCGTGCCGACCTTGATAGTCTTGATGGGACCGCCGTGTGCTCCAGACGGCTACACCTTTGGCACCTCGGTAGGCGCCTTGGTACCGAATGTCGAGGGGTCCCTCCCTCCGTCGTCCGGGTGAGCAGTTTCTGCCGCCAAGGCGTGCAGCTTCTCGACAGCCGCGAGTGCAGCGGTGCGGTCGCCCCGCACGGTGAGGACCCCAGCCGGGGATGGCATCTTGAGGACCAAATACCCATAATGGGCAATGGCCATGAACCGGTACAGGGCCGGCCTGCCAATGATGGCATTGAAAGGGAGGTTAACCTCCGCGACGTCGAACTGGACGTTCTCTGTGCGGAAGTTTTCCTTGGTCCCGAATGTAACCGGGAGTGCGATGCTCCCAAGGGGATACACCGGTTGTGGGCCCACTCCGAAGAATGGACGAGAGGGTCCCAGTCGGGACTCTGGGATCTGCAGCTGCTTGAATGCAGCATGGTTGATGACGTTGAGCCCAGCCCCACCGTCAATCAGGACATGGTGCAGCCGCATGTTGGCGATGACAGGGGCGATGATGAGCGGTAGTATACCGGCCCCTGCCATGTTTTCAGGGCAGTCGGATGCCCCGAAGGAGATAGTGGTGCTCCTCCACCGCTGATGTGGAGCAGCCTTCGGGACCCCTGGGACCACCGAAAGGACCTCTCGACGTAGGGACTTCATGTTCCTACGGAAGGTGAGCTCCCAGCTCCCGTCGTACATCACGTATAGCTTCTTGCGGCGGTCGTTGTCATCACCGGAGTCAGAGTCTCTAGTGAAGACGTCCTTGAGGACTCCCTCGGGTGACTGATACCCGAGGTCCCGTTCTCCCGCAGCTGCGTCACTTTTGTCGACCTTCTCTTTGCCAGGTCGGCGACAAGGTGGCGAACCATCCCTAGAGGCCTGCTCGCGTCGCTCACTGACGCGCTTTGCGAGCTTGATGATCTCGCGGCACTCCGAGGCGCTGTGGCGACTATTGGGGTGCACAGGGCATGACCCACTGTTGCCTCCCTGTGTGTGGGCGCTTGTTGCGCTCGTTCCGGCCCCCAGTCACGGCTGCGGCGACCGTAGCAGCAAGCTGCGGCCTCTTATGGGCGCGTTTCTTCTTCTTCTTCTTGCTACCGCTCTGAGTAGCGGGACCCGAGCCACCCGTCTGGATAACTCCGGTCTGTGGTGCCGAGTGCCATGCACAACCCTCGGTAGCTCTTGCAAATTTTTCGGCTAGAGCGAAAAGTGTGGTGACAGTTTCCACGTCGTGAGTCGCCAGCTACTCCAGCATCTTCTCATCACGCACCCCCTGTCGGAAAGCAGTGATGATAGAGGCATCGGAGACGTGAGGTATGGTCCCGCGTACCTTGGTGAAGCGAGCGATGAAATCCCAGAGAGTCTCCCCGGGTTCTTGTCTTACGGCATGGAGACGAGCCTCCACACCATGTTGCTGATAAGCACTGGCGAAGTTCGCTGTGAACCGTGCATAGAGCTCTTCCCAGGAGTAGACGGACCCTGGGGTCAGATTCATGAGCCAGGTCTGGGCCGGCCCGGTCAAGGCTATATGGAAATAACTTGTCATCGCAGCGGTGTTTCCACCAGGTGCCGTAATGGCGGTGACATAAACCTGCAAAAATTCCGACGGGTTGGACGTACCGTCGTACTTCTCCAGCAGGTGCGGCCGGAACTTGGGTGGCCAAGTCGCCGCACGGAGGTGGTCCACTAGCGCAGCACAGCCCACGCCGACCAATGGGACACCCGAGTGCGTTCGGGCACTCCTTGGAGTTTGCGGCGCAAGCGGAGCGAAGTCCTAGTCGAGGTTGTGAGCCTCGAAGTTTAGCCGGTGCTCATGCACCCTCTCCAGAGAGACTCGTGCGTCCTCACTCGCACGCCTGCGGTTGAGTTCCGCCCGCAGGTCATCAGGTCTCTCTAGAGAAATTGGAGCATCTTCACCCGCACGCCTGTGGTTGAGCTCCGCCCATAGGTCCTCAGTCGGTGCGACCTTCACTGAGGGTGAGCACACCGACGCCGACACCTCACGGTGACGCTGGAATGACCGAGGCCTGGGTCTGGCTGAGCCAGAATGCGCCATGCCGAGCAGACGGTCGACATCGTCACGCCACTGCTTCATGGCCCCGGCGAGGCCACGGAACTTGGAGGGTGGCGCAGCAACTCCCTGGCTGCAGACAGCGCCCCAGGAGCAGCCCTTGACAGAGCCCGGGAAGTCTGCGCAGCGCGCACAGCAGCAGCACCAGACACAGGGCGGTTGGAGCCCCGTGGCATGGAGGACGCAACTTCCTCCTCCATCAGGAAATCCTCAGGAGTCAAGCCGCGGTGCTCAACGATCTGGACCATCGCGTCGAGCAGGAAAACAGGTGAAAACCTAATGCCAAAGCCCCCTACCTGGCGCGCCAATTGTCGGTGGGAGAAATCCACCGGCCGGGTGGCGGAATGCACCCATCCTAATCCTAAGATGAGGAGGGGCCTAAGCATTTTGCCTGTTTGTTGGGAGGTGGATGAACACACGAGGACACGGGGGTTTAGAGTGGTTCAGGCCGCCGAAGCGTAAAACCCTACCTCCACTGTATGTTGTATTGAGTGTGAACTTGAGCGTACGAGCTTGTGTATGTGAATCTGTCCTTGTAACGTTGTGTGCCTTCCCTTTTATAGTTAAAGGGAGGCACATACAAGGATGCTGAGCCCCGACATGCGGGTCCAAGAGCATAATAGAAGGAGTACATTATGTGAGTAATTAATACTAGTAACGCCTGAGTAATCACCGGGAGCCTTGATGACCGCAGTCCATGCAGCATTGATAGTCAAATCGTGCGAGTAATGATGAGTAATAGTGCAGCCCACATAACGTGGACCAGGTGCGCCGCCTGCCACCGGAGTGGACAGGCGCTCGTCTTATCCGCAATAAATGCAGGGGTGGTGTAGCCCAGAGGCTTTACGTCAGGCTCCGTCCGTTGGCTTACGTCACGTGCAGTAGGCCACGTGGCAGCATCGGGTCTCCGCCTGGGCGGGGAGCAGAAGTGCATACGATAAGGCCTGAACACGTGTCGGCATCGGAACCCCGCCGGGCCATGTCTAAGGCTTGGGCATGCTCTGTCCTGGAATCCCGGGACCCTGTTGTGAACAGCCCGGACCCCACACAGAGTGGTCCGGACCCCATCCCAGGGGTCCGGTTTGCTCATGTGGAGGTCCTGGACCATACTCGGAGGCCTAGACTGTATATACAGGGGTCCGGTACCTTTCCATGGGGGTCCGGACCCACTCACCGGAGGTGCCTCAGTGTCAGATTCTCTGGACACGTGGCGGCACCGGACCTGCCCATATGGTGTCGTCAGGTATTGTTGCTGGCCCAGAGTAGTCGCCCGAGGCTTGGGCGTGTCATGGTCTGGTCCCACATACAGGTCTTTTACCACGCGGCCAAGGATAGCCGCGTGGGTACTGTGCCTTTATACGGCAGTAAGGGGTACCCCTGTTCTAGGGTACCGACAATAAGATAGACACATCATACCTCACTGTTACTCCTTGGACTTTATATTTTGATGGATCGGTTTGTAATGAAGGACAAGGAATTGGCATTGTGTGCTTGTTTCACCAAGTAATGTCTCCTTCGATTTCTCTAGCCGATTGAAAGCTTACTGCACTAATAATCAAGCTGAATATGAGGCTCTTTTATTCGGTTTAGAGCTCTTAAGTAGTATGGGAGTAAAACATGTGAAAGTATTTGGTGATTCTCAACTGGTCATCCAACAGGTGTTGGGAGAATATCAATGTTTTGATGGTACTCTGAATAGTTACCTTGAAAAGTGTTGGGACATAATTTATTCTCTTGACGAATTCAGCATTCGGCACATCCCTAGAGTTGAGAATCAAAGGGCTAACAATTTGGCACAAGATGTGTCGGGTTATCGGATAAAGCGAGGGAAATTTCATAACGCTGAAAATTTCATAACGTTGAAGGTCGCAGACCGTCCGAGTGAAAGCTCCGGACTGTCTGGGGTTACCAGGAAAGTCCTTCTAATTGATTCGGCTGATAATGAAGCTGATACAAGTGATTGGAGGACACCCATAATTAATTATTTACGAAATCCTAGTATTAGGACGGATAAGAACATTCGGCGTATAGCTTTCAAGTTTGTTTTAATGAGTGATGAACTCTACCGCCGAACAGTCAACGACATCCTGCTTAAATGCTTGGGCCCAGGTGATGCTATATTAGCCATGGCCGAAGTATATGAAGGGATTTGTGGTACCCATCAATCGACTCCAAAGATGAAGTGGTGGTTGCGAAGGTCTGGCTTTTATTGGCCTAACATGGTAGCTGATTGTTTCAAGTACTACAAAGGATGCCAAGTGTGTCAAAAATTCGGTGACCTACAGTTGGTCCCTGTAGCCGAATTACATCATATCATCAAACCTTGGCCTTTCAGAGGATAGGGATTGGAATTCATAGGAGAAATTCATCCTTCATCATCAAAAGGGCATCAGTTTGTGTTAGTTGCCACTGGCTACTTTACCAAATGGACTGAAGTTGTTGCTCTGAAGAACATGACACACAGGGAGGTAATTGAATTCATAATTGAACATATTATTCATAGATTCGGTATTCCCCAGACCTTGACTACAGATCAAGGGACTTCTTTTATGTCAAAGGAGGTATATGAGTTCGCTGAATTATATAGAATTAAGTTGCTCAATTCATCTTCATATTATGCTCAGGCCAATGGACAGGCCGAGTCTAGTAACAGAACATTGATTAAGGGGGTATTTGGTTAGAGGGACTAAAGATTAGTCTCTAGTTTTTAGTCTCATTTAGTCCCTTTTTTGCCAAACACTAGAACTAAAATATGAACTAAAATAATTTAGTCTTTAGTCCTTCACATATGTGCTAAAAGGGACTAAATCATATTAAGTCCATATTTACCCCTCATTTAGTTTAATTGTACTAATAGCAGGAGAATGTTAAAGGCCATTTTAGTCTTCTTATGAGTCATATAGTATATTCTTACTATTTGTAGCCTCTAGAACCAAACATGTTAGGGACTAAACTTTAGTCTCCTAACTAAACTTTAGCCCCTAGACTAGTGAAACCAAACATGGCCTAACTTGATAAAAAAAGAAGATATCTGATAATCCTAAGCATTGGCATAAGACTTTGTCCGAGGCTTTGTGGGCTCACAGAATATCTAAGCACAGTGCTACTAAAGTATCTCCTTTTGAGCTTGTCTATGGGCAGGAAGCGGTATTACCTGTGGAAATAAGTTTAAATGCTGTCAGGTTCGCCAGGCAAAATGATCTAACCATCGACGGCTATTATAATTCAATGATGGATAATATTGATGAGGTGACCGACAAAAGAGTGACAACTTTGGGGGAAATATAAAAGGACAAGATCATGGTAGCCAGGGTCTACAATAAGAAGGTCAAAGCAAAGTCATTTCAAGTAGGGGACCTAGTGTGGAAGACCATTCTGCCTCTAAGAAACAAAGACCGAAAGTTTAGAAAATGGCCGCCAAGCTGGGAGGGTCCATATAAAGTAAAATAGGTAATGTCTGGTAACGCCTATTTATTGCAAACATTACAAGGGAAATATTTACCCAAGGCTTTGAATGAGCGTTTCCTCAAGCAGTACCATCCTAGTATGTGGCAAGATGCTTAAAGAGAACCGACTTTTGGTTTGCTCAGCTCCACTAAAAGGCAGGAGGACATATGTTGGGCACCAAAAAGAAAACCGGACGATCTGCGCCTATGGGCCGGACGGTCCGCGCGCGCAGAACAGATTAGAGTTTCGAGTTTCTTGCTGTGTTTGTTGACGAAATTCACGGAATTAGCTCGAGATTTTGTTTGTAACGGGTCCAGCCCCCCTCCTCTATAAAAACAGAGGAATACGACCGATTTAACCAATCAATCGAACCTTCAATCAATACAATTTATATTTATTCTTAGCAGTAGTTCTAGTCTAGTTCTAGGTTAGTCTTGCAATCCCCAAATTCCACGCTTCTCTTCGACTCTACGTCGATTAGAGGAGTCTAGGTCGGCCTGCCGAGCCTAGACATCCCCTAGGATCTCTCCTCCCGACGGGGTCCCTCCCGAGAGCGAGATCCAGGCGCCGCCGGCGACTTCCGCCGTCCCTGCGCACGCGCGGACCGTCCGGCCGTCAGGCAGGAAACCCTAGCCCTACGCCAGGTCACGGATCGTCCGGCCCCTGGCCGTGGACCGTCCGCGTCTGTGCAGAGAGCACCGCCGCCTATTCTTGTTGAGTGTTTGGCACCCGCAAAAGGTGTCAACAAGATCAAAGTTATGTGTTAGGCACTTAATCACCAAAACACTTAGAAATGACACAATGACATATTTTTCTTTCAGCTAGCGATATGCAACACAAAACAAAATGTTTTCTCATACAGTCGCGGAGCACGGAATGGCCACAGGCTCTGTTCCTAACATGGGTTTAAATTTTCCAGGGGGCGCATGTCTGAAACCATCGCTGAAGTTGCATAACCCTCCACTTGTTCAGACGAATAAGAAGTGGCCTCTCGATCCCAGTCTGATCCATCTGTTCCTTCGTTATTAGTACCCTGACTTCAGCTCCCACCTGCATCATACATTTAGAGAACCAAAACAAAAGCATCGGTTAGTGAGATGGTGGGTCAATAAGCAGCTAGCAAAGATGCGTATGATGCACATATAAAACCGTATCGATCTATTTAGATATAACACTCTCTTTTCTTTTTTAAAAAACATATCCACCACCACCACCTTTCACCGGTTTTATCGTGCTTAGAGAGTGATATTGATACAACTTTGGGAACAACATGAGACGTTAGATTAAAATGAACGAGCACAATTTTATCTATGCACCTTGTGCACCAGTGTTATGTGCCCTGAATACGTTCCCAATAACTAATTTAATCCCAACCTGCAGCAATTCAACATAAAAACGCCAGTTCCATTGTTACGGTCTAGATATATGTCGTGCATGCACGTTGTGCGTTTCGATTGGAGAGTGGTCATCTTGGAATCGTAATTTGGCTTAGAATCATCTGCAAGAGTATAACCGAATCAGCAATTGACCATACACTATATAACCCTGTTTGATGGATGAATTGGCCCTCGCGCTTGGGCAACTCATTACGTGCCGTTTGGATCTTTAGAATTAAATTTCACTATAATAATAATAATTTAGGTGAAAATCAATTGACAATATGTGAAACATATTTATGTGCTATATTTTTACTATAAAGGAGTGAACCAAATAGCGTCATATAATTTATAGAGAAGAAATATATTCTGTTGATACCTAAAATTATTTCTCATACTCCACGCCATAAATTTAAGATAGACTTATATCTGAGCTTTGGAAAATGGTGAAATGTTAAATTCTAAGTTAAATAGATTACTTTATTAAGTAAATTTCAATTCCTCTAACGAGGAATTGAAATTTACTTAATAAAATAATCTATTTAGCTTAGAATTTGACATTTCACCGCTTTCCAAAGATCAGATATAAGTCTATCTCAAATTTATGTGGTAGAGTATGAAAAATGATTTTATGTATCAACAAAATATATTTCTACTCGGCACGCTCTTCGGTTCATTCCTCTATAGAAAAAATATAGCACATAAATATCTCTCATATATTGCTACAATAGTATTTAAAATATATTTCACATAAAACCATATTAACTTAATTGATTATTTCCTAAATTATTACTGTTAGAATGGAATAAGGATCCAAACGTGATGTAAAATGAATAAATCCAAAAGGCCCTTACGGAATTGAAGGCAAGCAACGAAATCACATTGACTCCATTGAAGATAGAGATGGTAATAGGGACCCGATCTCCGATTCATCACAAGGAATTTTTCTATTGGAGGATGGATATGTTAGTAATTTAGTCTTCTCGGTATCTGAATGGGGAAAATTTAATCCTCATCAGGTTCGTCGTGGGGTTTTCCACGGGGATAAATTTCCCGATAGCGACGGTGATGAAAGAAAAAGCTCCCTGTGAGAGTTCGCGCAAACAAAAACGGATTGCCATAGTTGATTGAGGATACGCGCGTACGGTGTACCGTGTACGTACCGTTTGGCCCATGACCGTTGACGAAAACTCCTGGTGGCAGCTCCCAGGCACTAACGTAGCGGGAGTTCTGCAACGTGAGGTCCGCGTATGTGGAGTCTACTACGTCTACCAAGTATTGCAGGTGGTGCAAGACCTTCCTGGCGTATCTGTCCACTGCGAAGAGCGTCGTGCCCTGGAAGAAGTAGATGATGTTGGCGTTGTTGGGGTCGATGAGGGCGAGCGAAGGCACCACGCCCCGGGGCAGACCGGCGTCGGCGTAGCTGCGGTAGCTCCAAATGTCGAGGAAGGTCGCCGTGTACTCGTGTACCCAGTGATGCTGGCCCTCTTGGCTGACGAGCGTGAACATGCGGACCTGGGGGTTCGACGGGGGCTGGTAGTTGGTAGTAAGCATACCGCTGGGGGCTCCTTGGATCTCCACGTATCGCAGCTTGCCCTGGCTGGGCCTGATGAAGCGTTGATGGGCCATGAGCCCTGAGCGGGAGATAAAGCGGAGGCCATGGGCCATGAGCTCTGGCTGGGCCATGAGCATGGAGCCGACCGGGAGCGGGATAAAGCGGAGGTGCAGGTTGTCGTCTGCGGCGAAAGGGTCGCAGACGAGCATGCCGTAGGAGACGTCGATCCACCAGAGGAGGCCGCCGTGGGCGAGAACGCCGTGGGCGCCCCAGCGAGGGTGCTCCTCGGCGGAGGCCAGCGGCCTGGCAGTCCACTGGTCGGTGACGGTGGAGTAGCATAGCAGGGTCTTGTGGAGGGTCGTCCAGGTGGGGTGGAGCTGGGCCACCATGTAATGTCCATCGTGTCGCTGATCGGCGATGAGACCAATGCTCTGTCGCCGGATGATGTTGACGCCGAGGTGGGCGGGGACGTCGGGGAGGCGGACGACGGTGCGGGCGCGGGCGTTGCCGAGGAAGAAGGCCGGGTTCGAGACGCCCTCGGCTTGGATAGCCAGGAAGAGGAGGCAGTTGGAGCAGGCGGACAAGACGCAGGGTTGGTAGCCTGAATACCTGTAGTGCGCGACGATGCGCTCGGGCAGGACCAGATAGGAGGCGCCGACCAGCGGGGGCTGGAGGTCGAGAAAGATGTCGGAGGCACCGGGCGCGAGCATCCGTGCCCGCTCGTCGTTGGCGCCGATGACGACGATGGCGGAGGAGAGTGCTACCCAAGGGCAGTCCAGGAACTCGACCACCTCGTCGCGCTCCGGTTGCTCGCCAGCTCGAGACGACTCCCCCGCTGTGAACGACGACGTGGCTGACATGGCGCGGGGTGCGCTCTGCCTGCCTGGCCGGCGGTGGGATTGGGGCTGCGGCTTTGGAGGGTGGCGAGTTGGTTGGTTTGGTTCGTTTCGTTTCGATCCGAATCGCTGCTGGTTGGTTCGAGGGGAATGGGAGGAAGAAGGCGAGTGAGCTGGCAGGCAGGGAGGCTTGAGGAGCAAGTCGGTTGCGGGCGTTTCATACAAAAAATCTAATGTAAAGTGTTTCTAAACTCTTATGCCCTGTTTGGTTCCCTTCTTATATGAGCTAAGTTATACTTGGGCAGCCAAGCTCCAAGTAGCCAGGTTAAGTACTTAAGTGCATGCATACGGGCGATGTTTGGTTAACGTATGCACGAAACCTGGTTGCTCGAAGATTTTGTTTGGTTAGCTTCATGCAGGCATCTTCTTACACTCACAGAGTCACTGACATGTCCGATCTACGCGTTTGTTGCGCTCGCGTGAGCCTTGCCACGTAGAAACGAAGAATTTTGCCGCATGAGTAGAGCCTGGCTTATAAGGAAATCCTGCACCGCGTGGGATAGGCCCTAACCTCCATCCAAGCAACCAAACGCTTAGTAGTTGTATCTGTGGAGCATGATGCCGATATATGCAGGTAACCAAACGTCTCCTTAAACTCTTGGCCGTTTCATCTAAAAACCCATTGACTCGTCACATCTTTCTGGTGTGTTTGCTTTAGAGGGCATCCCATTGATTTTTCTGACTAAAGCTTAATATGTGTCGTATTAAATGTTTGAGTATTAAATATAATATAATTATATAGGTAAAGACTAAATGACAGGCTAACTTTATTAAACTAATTAATTTATAATTAACAAATGTATATTACAACATCACGTGATTGAATTATAGACTAATTAGTCTTAAAGACTTATCTTACCTTTTTTAACACCCTAGAGTACAATCTTGTGAAAATAAGAAAAAATCCACAAAGATTTTAAAACAAAACACTCTACCGGGAGAATATTCGTACTTCGAAGTCACCCACTGCTCCCAAAATGTATGTATTTTCTAAATAAAGGACTAAAATAAAAGATACCTAGATGAAATAAATTACCCTTGGGTAGATTATATAGAAGAATTATAATAATTCTTAAGATATAATCTACAATAGAAATTATATCTCCCTAAAATTAATAGGGTGTGAACTATTCACTACTACATGAATTGAAGCATGTATAAAGGAACTAAAATAAACACAAATATATAAAGTATATTTTTGCATTCATGCTAGGGAGTTTAAACTATACATTTCAAATGAGTTTGAAATCCAAAAATTCATTTGAAACTTAATTTGAAAATGGAAACATGACATAGAAATCATAAAGGAAACACAGAAAATAAAAAGAGTCATATCGGGTTTCCCGTTTTTGGACCATCTGGACTTCACTGTCGCGTGGCCCAGTCACCCGATGCTGGGGGGCTGCCAGGTGGGGCCATCTCATCAGCTGGCCCAGCCCCGTGCTACAATCCTCGTGCGTCCCGTGCAGCTGGCACTGGGGCCCACCTATCATCCCTTGCGTCATCGCGGCAACAAACCACGTGTGGACCACGGCGACACCCCCCTCCTTTTTCGTCGGCGCCGTTGCTAATCGGACTCGCATGGTTGGGGCTATAAGCCAAGCGCAGTGCACCTTTCCTTTCCCGTTGGTTCATCTCTCCAGACCTTTATCTGCCACTGACGAGGGAGGAGAACTCGAGCCGCCATACAATGGGGAAGTGCAGTCGTGGGGGACCGCTTGAATCGACGCTTCCCCGTCCTCAGCTGGGTGCCCAGGGGAGTCGCCAGGACGCGGGCAAACCTTGGACGCCACTAATTCAACGAGTTATCGATGGGGGTGTGTGGAATTGCTCACCGGAGCAAGCTCTCCGTCGCCGAACAACCATTCGCTGTGTGCAGCACACGCTAGCGTCCGACTCCTGGTAATGACTTGCCCTCCCAATCCATGTTTACCTCCGCATCGTGTAGAGTCGAGACGATTTGTGATTCACGCTCCAGAACACCGGGGCTCGGCTCACCGGCGTTCTCTGTCGCGAGGGGGGGAGTTGCGCCTGATTCTAGTCGGGAGGAAGGAGATGACACCCCAGACGTAGGATCGAGATCATGTGGTGGGGATTTGTTCGCGGGATAACGCTTGGGGAATTAAATCTTGGTCGGTGATCAGTGATCCGAGGGCTTGGGGATGGCACTGGCATGGTCGGATTTCGGCCGTCGATCTCTGATCCGAGGGTCAGGGTTGCATACCGATTCAGTATAGGCGCGATCTAATCCTGTCCCTCGAATCTGATCGGGTGGCTAGAATCGGCCTGTACCCTTTCGCCGAGGCGTGTTTGTAAAAGACCCCCGCGGAATCTCATAACTAACCTGCCATCCACCGAAGGCATAAGACTATTACGGTTAGGTCCATATTTTTACGGAATAAAACCCGAAGACTTAAGAAATAATATTTGTAGTACATACGGTTCAGAAACTAATAAAAGAAAATATGGAAATCGAGTTTCAAGTATAAAGTAATTCCCAAATCTTAGAAAATTCATATGTTGTTCATTTTAACTCCGATTAGATCCGTTCAAGTTTCGTTAGCTTCGTAATAACATTGTCTATGCAATAACAACATTAGTCTTATCATAACACATATTATTATAAATGGATATTGATTAAATCTCTATGTTTAGTGGATTAAGCTTGCTAATTAAATATAACATATCTATTATTATAATCCGATTAAAATAAGGCTATCTCCAGCAACCTACTTATTTTCATATCCTATTTTAAACTCAACTAAGTAAAAAGCACAAAATCCCGTGAAGGGGTATAATGCACAAGACATGTTCAGTGTAGCACCGGTCAAAGCATCGGATGTTCAAGCTTTAAACGATCAGCATCGACTAGATGTTATAAGTGCATCGAACATGTCTGGTTAGTATGACGGGTGTCGTGATGATGAGCATGAAGGATGTCATAAGTGCATAGAACGAAATCAACGATTCAGCAACGACCCAGGTCAAGGATATGTACTACAAGATGAGAAGCATAAAGGATGTCGCGATGATGTTCGTGAGAGGTCTAGGTCGTCATCTCCCAGTCAACTATGGTTGCTGGATCGTTGTCGTCATATGATATTTTATTTAGTTATTTTGTATAGAACCTCTATTATAGTAAAGATGTGACATTAGTTTCTGTACCATGAGTCATCATATGTGTGAGACTTGATCCTAGCACACATTTAACATGCGCCCGGGTTTGGCCCTTAAATCCGGGTGTGACAGAAGTGGTATGAGGGGAATGTTGACTATAGGACGAACCTAGATAGAACTGGACAACACTTACCTACTTACCTTTGCTACTCTGATTCTTTCTAAACTTCCCTTAATCTTTTCTCATCTATTGTTGCTTTACTCTGATTACTCTTACCTTTTCTCTTCTAAAAACCAAAGTGGATTTCACACTTCGATATCTTGTACCTAAAGTGACCCTTAGGAATAGGAGACCTAATCTTATGAACAAAAACAAAACTGTTTTTGTAGGTACCTATATGCTTGAATGCTTGTTCTTATGATACCTGTTTGATTTGGTTCTTTGATTGAGTGTGATGAGTGGTGGAGTAATATCCACAATTGCATCTGCATAGACAATTAGACATAAAAATTCTAGCAAGGCATCTATTCAACTTAGATTATCCATTAAAATATATTTAGCCTAATAGATCCATCTCATATTAAAAGATTCTATCTTATCCTTATAGATTCATCTTGTCCTAATAAGCATATTTATCCCACTCTAGAGTAACAACCATGATTTAGTCCAAAATAAATTAATTAGATCTTATATAAGTCTAATCTAGTCATACCAAGTTAATCTAGAACCCATCTAATCTGATCATATTTAATATAAGGTGAGTTACTTAAACATGTTAGTTGATACTGGTAAAGTAGACTAGACCATACTCCTATAAACATGTCTTAACCTAAATTGGTGACTTAGGCCAACTCGACCAATACACAAACAACCTAACCTATATATTCTTGTTAGGTTGCGTAAATTATCTATTTCACAACAAAATATTCTAACCTACCCACCTAATCTACATGTTCCTAAAGATATGTACCTAGACGACTTAACAAAGCAACTAGACCAGGTTTGGCCATAGCACACTCGTCCTATGCCATCTACCTATTAGCTATATGTTCTTATCTACAAGCTATCTTAACTATATGTCCCTAGCTCGAATGATGATGTCAAGACCAGAGATCGAAGGTGATCGACCTCATCAAGACAAGGAAGAACATAAGGCAGAAAAGATTTTCAAAAGTCAGGATCCACCATCTGGGATGGAATCTCTCCTTACCATAACCTTTCTCGCCCCCAATCTATTTCAAAACAAAATTCTAACCTATCTAGTCCAACCTAAAAATAAAAATAAACCATGTTTGATCTATATCACATTTCACAACCATCTACATACCTAAACCCCAGAAGGAAACACCAAAACCGAATGTCCTTAACTTGGATGATAACACCAAGACCCGAGAAGAGAAGATCAACCTCATCAAAGAAGGATAAAAGTCAAACCATATCTTCAGATACGTCACCACCCAAGATGGAATCTTTCCTTGCCATAATCCTTGTTACCCCAACCTACCCATCTCTTATCCCACATAATAAGTGGCTAGATACCTATACTCTCCTAATCACCCATTAATGATTATTATAGAAAAAGGGGACTCTTGATTTTTGAACTAATTAGAAACTAAAAGCTAAATTACAAACCATTCTTTCTATATTCCCTTTCTTACTAATATCGATGACGAGATTACTTTTAAGGGGTAGAATTTGTAACACTCCAAAATCGTATCTTGGTGAATTAAGAAAATTTCCTAAAGATTTAAAATTTCAAGCATATTATAACAAAGTTATGAATTGAGACTATCTTCCCTACAATTTAATAAATAGTAAATATAAAATGTTGGCTATATACTTAAACTATAATAAATAGGATAGTGAGTTATTTATATATAAATTACTCTTATTTGGTTATATAACTATGTGAATTCCATGCTTATTAAATTTCATGCATACGAATTCTTATTTGAGCAAAGTAAATAAGGAGTAAATAAGTGTAAAATATTTGCATTCATGTTGGAGTTTTGGTTGGCCATATAAATATGGTTTCAAAAATTAAAATCAGATTTGAATTGGGATAATTAAATCTGGAAATAATAAACAGAAAAAAGAATAGCAAATAAAAAGCTTACCTAATCGGCCACTTAAGGAACACAACCCACATGAGTTTTTCCTCCTATTTTTGTTAGTCCACTTGCCAGATCTTGCACCACTATTACATCATCCATGACATCAGTCATCCCTTGTTGTTCGTAACAAACTAACCACCATAGTTATTGTAACCGCCCGGCCAAATTTCTCACTTGCGCAACGGATTTGGTTTCGAGTTTGTTAGAGTTCCTAACATATAGGATATGATTGTAACAGATAAGTATCAGATTAGATCTATCATGTAACAGATTTGGTTTTGAGTTTGCTAGAGTTCCTAATAGATAGGATAGGATTGTAACAGATAAGTACCAAATTAGATATATCATGTAACAGATTTAGTTTCGAGTTTGTTAGAGTTCCTAATATATAGGATATGGTTGTAACAGATAAGTACCAGATTAGATCTATCATGTAACCACCTACCTCCCAGCATATATAAATACATGTCACCATAACACTTCAAACCATCAATCAAAGACTCATCTCATCCATAGCCTCAGAGCAACCACCGGTCACCGGTGGGCCTGCCACCGCGGGCAGGATGCCGCAGCCCTGTTCCGGCGTGAACAGGATCGTGCGGGGGAGAAACGTCCCTGGCCGTCGATCTGGTTATCAGCGCTCACGATTGAATCTCAAATACCCCATCGTGATTGAAAATCGTAGTCATTGATCTCAGATCTGTTGGCCAAGATCAGATCGTGGGATCCTTTAATCTTGAGCATTGATTTTAGATCCGACCGCTGTAATAGAATACCGGTTTAAGTGAGATAAATCTCTGATCCCTGCCGTTAGATTTGGTCCCACGACTAGCAATCCATTGTACCCCTTCGCCATGTCCATCTTTACAAAGAGACCCTATAGTTTCCCAAAACTAACCCGCAGTCCACTCATGCACAAAGAACCATACATGTGAGTCATGTTTTTAATAGATTAGCCCCTGCTTTTCTAGGGAATTGTGGTCGTCGACCATTAGAGGATAGGATTTATATAATATAAGCCGAAATTGGATTTCTAATATGAAAATAATTCTAGAAAATTGTAAAATCCATATCTTTCTTATTTTAACTCTATTTTAGTCCGTTCGAGTTGCGTTAGTATCGTATTAAGGATGTCTACATAGTAAGAACATTATTTTTGTCACATCATACATTTTCATATTTAGATATTAATTTATCCCATGGTTAGTAGATTAAAACTTGCTAATCAAAGTTAGTCTACCTATGATTATAATCTAACTGAAATATAAACTATAATCAAGTCATAACTTGGACTAAAGTTGAATTAGTTATTTCTTTAATATCTTTTCTCATATGATTTGAATTAATCAACATAGAATATAGCTTTTATTATTTACTCACGAAAATCTTCCGAAAACCCCTGACTTATTAACTATAACTCTGGTTTTAGTGATTCTCGAACATTTGATCTCGTAGCAGCAAATAGAATATTCTTACGTTGTTTGTTCTCATGTTTGGTATACTGTTATTTTTATGTACTTCTTGTCTATTTGTATGTATTGCTACGAGTAGCAGTGAGGTCATGCATCACCCGAAGACCAATTTGGTGAGGTACCTGGAATCTCAAGTCTAAGGCAAGTTGTGCCATTGATCACTCTTTACCTAATTATGTTCTCTGGTAATCACTGTGACATGCTTAGGTTAATTTGATGGGACCTAATAGGTTTCCCTAGTTTTGTTTACCCCATACCTTGCAAATCAATGAATTATTGGGTAGATTTTCTATTGCTCTACCTGGTTTTGGGAAATTAATGTTATGATCATGTTTCAATTACGTTGTTGTTTTAATTATTGTTCATGATAAGATCATCATGTTAATTGGAACATGGAGAACCACTCGGGAAAACAGTGCTACCACAAGGGTGGAATGGGACGCCCTTGGCCAAGTAATTAGGCAAGCTAGGGAGAGATTAGCTTACCCGAAAGGGGCAAGCGGAGTATAGGGAGGTTCTCGGGTCGAACTGCTGCGATGGCATTTTAGACGAGGGATTCCTATACTTCCTTCTTCCTGAAACCGTAGTGGGTTTTCTCGAACTAGTGGAACTTTGGAAAGGCCTCGGAGTGGATCCTAGCCATTCACCTTGAAAGTGTCTAAGGGTCTAGCTATCCCTGGCTAATCATGAAACATGTCTTATGGGTAAAGATGTGCAACCTCTGTAGAGCGTAAAACTGGTATATCAGCCATGCTCACGGTCATGAGTAGCTCGGACCCTCACATGAGTGATTTATGGAACTAAACCTAATCTGTCATATGTATTGCTTTGTGTGTGTTATTATTATTTGTGATCTCTTATTTAATTAGGTTGGTATCTACTTACACTTAGTAACTGCTAATAAAATTTTGACCAACTTTAAAAGCAATGCTTAGCTTTAACCATCTTCTTTGGTAAGCCTTACACTTCACATGAGCCCCCACCAGTGAGCTCATGCACATTATTTCCCACAACTTGTTGAGCAATGAACATACGTGAGCTCACCCTTGCTATACTCACATTCCCCCTAGGTCAAGGATAGGTACTACAAGATTAGGAGCATGAAGGATGTCGTGATGATGTATGTGAGAGGTTTAGGCTATCGTCTCCCAGTTAACTATGGTTGGTGGATCATTGTCGTCATATGATGTAATTATTTAGTTATTTTATACAGAACCTCTAATATAGTAAAGATATATCATTTGTTTCTGTACCATGAGTCATCATATGTGTGTACTTGATCCTAGCACACATTTGATTCGCGCCCGGGTTTGCCCTTAAATCCGGGTGTGACACCTTTCTAAAGGAACATGTCATCATAATAACCAGGGGTCAAATAATTTTAATAATAAATTAAAACACTGATTGAGCTACACTATTTGAATTATCATGAACACGGGTACTACTTATTTTATCTCAATGTTAGTAAAGCATGTGTTATTTATTTAGTAGATTTAAATTAAGTATATGAACCTCAGTACAAACTCCTCGACTAATTCTAGAATTCATTATAAATAAAGTTAATTGTGAAATTACTTGTATAGTGTTTTCATCACTAATACGTGGTCTACAATTCCTTTCATTTTTCTTTCTAAATGCAAATTCCAAAATAACTGTAAATAATTAATATATACCATATGACAGATAATAATATACTAATTCATCGCATACACTTAAAATCAATCATTTACATACACATGATCTCCAAATCACAGTATACACAAATTAAAACAAATAGTTACATAAACATGATTTTGAAATTTTAAATAAAATTCAAGTTGTTTTCAACCTCTGGTTCTTGCGTTCGAGCAGTTCGTCGACGAACGAAGGGGGAGGAGGAACGTCGTCGAGCAGGGCACGGTCGACTGTGAGGCATGAGTGCAGGCGGTCCAGGGACGGGCGCGGACGGTCTAGGGACGCGGCCGAGGCGAGGGCAGGGCGTGGCTGAGAAGGCGGCGTGGTCGGGACGGCGGCAATGATGACGGACGGCGAACTCCGGTGGCGTAGGAACTCCAGCGCGGTCTCTGGCGATGGCGAGAGCGGGCGAGGGAGAAGGCGAGTGAGCTCTGCTGGTTTTTATAGGGAGGAAGAGGGAGAGCCAGGGAGGGAGAGTAGAGGCCGGCGGCCACCATTAATGGCGTCGGCGGTTTCTCCATCAATGGGGAGTGAGTGGGGAGAAGAGGAAGAGGGAGGGGCACGGCGGTTACGGGCTTGGAAGAGGCAAGAGGTCGGCTCGGGTCGGGCGCGGACGGTCCGACCAAGGGCCAGGGCGGCGGTGCACGACGCGCGCGGTGAGGGAGACAAGCGGACATGAGTGGGGCCCACACGTCAGAGAGGGGAAAAAGGAGGGGCGCGAGGCGGCTGGCTTGAGGGTGCACGCGGCCGAATGGGCCTGGCTAGGCCGAAATGGGCAGCCGGCCGATTAGGGTTTCGTGTTTTTTCATTAAAAATATAAATAAATACATTTTAAATATTTCTAAAAAAATCGTAATAATTTTACCAATAAAGTTTTTAATGAAAATATTTTATTCTCAGACCAAAGTCCAAAATATTAATAGATTGGTTTTCTAATAAAGGGAATTCTACGAATAAAGTCATCAATCAATTATTAGCAAGCCAAAAATCGTTTTCCAAAGATACATGAAATCAAACACTTGATTTAAATTTTTACTTTACTTTCTACTAAATTTTAAATGACCATAATGTATTATTTTAATTGATGGATTTGAAGTGTTACAAAACCTACCCCTAAAAAGAATCTCGCCCTCGAGATTATAGAAGATTCTGAAAATAGATAGAGGAATTCTGTTCTGAGTTCATCTTCTCTTTTCCAAGTGGCCTCATCTTCCGAATGATGACTCCACATAACTTTGCACATGTTGATAACCATACTCCAAGTAATTCTACGAGATGTTTCCAGAATCCTGACCGGATACTCAGAATATGTTAAGTCCTCATTAATGTTCAGTTCTTCTATCGGTAATTGTTCCTCCAGTACTCTTAAGCATTTCTTGAGTTGTGACACATGGAACACGTCATGCATGTCCGATAAACTGTCGGGTAGTTCCAACTGATATGCTACTTCTCCTTTCTTTTCCAAAATTTTGAATGGACCGATATAACGGGGAGATAACTTGCCTTTAACTTTAAATCTTCTCATTCCTCTCATTAGTGAAACCTTAAGATACACAAAGTCTCCAACTTCAAAGGTTAATTCTCTTCTTCTATTGTTAGCATAGCTTTTCTGCCTTGATTTTGCTGTTTTCAGATTCTCTCTAACAATCTGCACTTGTTTTTCTGCTTCTTAAAGAATTTCTGGACCAAACACTTGGCTTTCTTCAGTTTGATTCCAATATAGTGGTGTTCTGCATTTCCTTCCATAGAGTGCTTCAAAAGGTGCCATCTTTAGACTTGCTTGGTAACTATTGTTATAAGAGAACTCTGCATAGGGAAAACTCTTATCCCAACTTTTATCATACTTTAAAGCACAAGCTCTTAACATATCCTCTAATATTTGATTTGTTCTTTCTATTTGTACATTTGTCTATGGATGATAAGCTGAGCTGAAATTTAGTTTAGTATCCATAGGCTCATGTAACCTTTTCCAAAAACGTGAGGTAAATTGAGTTCCTCTATCCGACACAATTTTCTTTGGTACACCATGTAGGTAAACAATACTTGACATGTATAGTTCTGCTAATTGAGCTCCTGAGTATGTTGTCTTCACATGTATAAAATGTGCAACCTTAGTTAACATGTCTACAATGACCCATATGGAATCACAACCATCACAGGTATGGGGTAATCCGACTATAAAGTCCATATCAATTTCTTTCCATTTCCATTATGGTACTTTAAGAGGTTGTAGCAAATCTGCTGGTCTTTGATGTTCTGCCTTAACTCGCTGACATACGTCACATAATGCAACATAAGTAGCAACATCTCTTTTCAAACCATACCACCGATATTTCTCCTTTAGATCTTGGTACATCTTGGTAGTTACAGTGTGTATATAATAAGCTGAATCATGAGCTTGTCTCAAAATAAGTTGGCGTAAATGTTCAATTTCTCGTACACATATCCTCTTTTTAAACCAAGTTGTGCCTTGTTCATCTTCTGTGAAGTCAGAGGCTTTTCCCAAATTAATCTGTGTTTTAATTTCCTTAATTTTCTCATCAGATTCATGTCCTTTATGAATCTCTTGTTCTAAAATAGATTCCATTTCCATAATGGTTGCTTCCATATTATTAACCATACCAAGGTTAAGTTGTTCCATTTCTCAACATAATTCTTGTGGTATCAAATAGGTAGTAACATTGTTTACTTGACCTTTACGGCTCAAAGCATCTGTCACTACATTTGCTTTCCCTGGATGATACTGTATATCCAAATCATAATCTTTGATTAACTCAAGCCATCTTCGTTGTCTTAGGTTGAGTTCTTTCTGAGTGAATATGTATTTCAAGCTTTTGTGATCTGTGAATATTTTGCACTTGTTTCCAATCATGTAGTGTCCCCAAATCTTCAAAGCGTGCACTACAACAGCTAATTCCAGATCATGTGTTGGGTAATTCTTTTCATGTTTTCTCAACTGTCTTGAGGCATAAGCTATTACCTTTCCTTCCTGCATCAACACACATCTAAGTCCTAGATGTGATGCATCAGAATATACATCAAATCTTTTGTGAATATCAGGCATTACTAAGACGGGTGCAGTGGTTAGCGTTTCCTTTATTTCTTTAAAACATTTCTGACATGCTTCATCCCACTTAAGCTCTTTACCTTTCTCCAGTAGTGAAGTAAGGGGTTTCACTATCTTGGAGAAGCCTTCGATGAATCTTCTGTAGTATCCAGCTAATCCAAGAAAACTTCTGAGCTTGGACACATCTGTTGGTTGCTTTCAATTTAATATTTCACTTATTTTACCGGGGTCTACCTTGATTCCTCCATCTGTGATAATATGTCCTAGGAAAGCGACTTCCATCAGCCAAAATCACACTTTGAGAACTTTGCATACAACTGGTTGTCACGAAGCTTCTGCAGAACTAGTTTCAAATGATCTTCATTTGTTTCTTCGTTCTTAGAGTATACTAGTATATCATCGATGAATATAACCACAAACTGATCGAGATACTCCATGAATACTTTATTCATCAAATTCATAAAGTAAGCCAGTACATTAGTTAATCCAAATGACATAACCAAAAACTCATATAATACATATTTTGTAGTAAAGGTTGTCTTAGGTACATCTTCAGTTCGAATCTTCAACTGATGGTAACCTGATCTTAGGTCTATCTTTGAGAATATCTTAGCTCCTCTCATTTGGTCAAGTAGATCTTCTATCCGCGGTAAAGGGTACTTGTTCTTAATTGTCACTTCATTCAAACTTCTATAGTCGACACACATTCTTCTTGACCCATCTTTCTTGTTCACAAATATAATTGGGGCTCCCCAAGGAGGCGAGCTTGGGCGAATAAAACCTTTTTCTAATAATTCTTCTATTTGTTTCTTCAGTTCTGTTGGGGGTCTTCTTCTCCACCGAAGGTCCTCAAGGAAAAACACCTTCGACAAAATGATACAAAGGATCACCGAAGCCATCATCAGCCTTGGTTTAGCTCCTCAAGACGAAGACTCTGTGTAAAGGCCATAGTGCGAGATGCCGAAGCTCAATGGCTTCAGCCTAGACCAAGCAAAGAAGGAAAAAGGACTAGATAGGCCTTATTGGTTTTAGTTACTTGTAAACAAGTGCTCGAGGACACAGATGTAATTCCACCCAGGCTGTGACCCGTGCCTATAAATAGATGAACAGTACCCCCCGTATTGTTCACGCTGGATTGTAATCACTCTCACGTCATTCTTGCACCCTCACCTTCCGGCAAGCCAAAGGTACTAATGTAATACAAATATTATTAATGTTTATCCATGTTTATAGAACATAAGGATAAATAGATTATTGATACGTAATTATTATTACCTTTATTCCTTTGTGTTCCTTTACTTTTTTATTTTACATTTACATGCTGAAATCATGAAGGTATGTCATTCATGACCTTCATCTAAAGATCATTATATCTGAGAGGAAATAATGCTTCGAAGGACAAAGGTCTTTAACCATTAACCATTGTGTTGCCTTGTTCTTGATTTATAGCATTTCAGAACAAGTGAACAACAAGTTCAACTAAATCCTTGACATCCATTCTATATGATCTTTTTGAAATAGGTGTAGTTTCGGGTAATAATTCAATAGAGAACTCTATATCACGATCAGGTGTCATACCTGGTAATTCCTCTAGAAATACTTTTGGGTATTCACACACTATTATGATGTTTTCCAAATATTTCTCCTCCAATTAATTTACCATGGCTTCTGTTTCTGCTGGCATACTAACATTGACTTCAATTCTTTCTTCTTGCGGACTTGTTAACGTAACCATTCTCTTAGTACAAGATATTATTCCATCATACTTGGTTAGGTAATCTATTCCAAGTATCACATCGATTCCACTTGATTCCAAAATTATTAGCTCCACCAGAAAGCTTATTCCTCTAATCTCAAGCTTAGTTTTGAGGGCATGAGTGTCGGCGTTTCGAGACCGGGGGGTCCCTAAGCCGACGAGTGAGTGTGCTGCGTGCCCCAGCCCAGATGGGTCGAGCGCGTGGGCGAGCGCGAAGGGGGGGAGAGGCGAGGTGGCCGGAGACGGGCGTGAGAGAGGTGGAAGTCCCGCGGCCTTCGTGTTTGTCCCGCGCCCAGGTCGGGTGCGCTTGCAGTAGGGGGGTTACAAGCGTCCACGTGGGTGAGGGAAGCGAGCGGCCCCAAGAGAGCGCATGTCCCGTCCTCGGTCCCGCGCGGCCAACCTTCTCTAAGAAGGCCCTGGTCCTTCCTTTTATAGTCGTAAGGAGAGGATCCAGGTGTACAATGAGGGGTGTAGCAGAGTGCTACGTGTCTAGCGGAGGGAGAGCTAGCGCCCTAAGTACATGCCAATGTGGCAGCCGGAGAGATCTTGGCACCCTGCTGGCGTGATGTCGTGGCTGTCGGAGGAGCAACGGAGCTTGGCGGAAGGACAGCTGTCGGAGCGGTCGAGTCCTTGCTGACGTCCACCTGCTTCTGTAAGAGAGCTGAGAGCCGCCGCCGTCATGGAGCTTGGGAGGCGCCATCATTGCCTATCTGGCGGAGCTGGTCAGATGGGACACCGGTCTTGTTCTCTGCGGCCCGAGTCGGCTCGGGGTAGAGTGGGGATGGCGCTCCCTGTTGACGTGGCGGGCCCGCGCCCGAGGCCGGGCGACGTGGGGGCTCCTCCGAAGCTGGGGTCGAATCTGTCTTCCGTTGCCGAGGCCGAGTCCGAGCCCCTGGGTCGGGCGAGGCGGAAGTCGTTCGGCAGAGGCCAGGGCGGAGTCCGAGCCCTGGGGTCGGGCGAGGCGGAGTTCGTCGTCTTCCGGGGCCGAGCCCGAGTCCGAGCCCTGGGGTCGGGCGGAGAGGAGTTCGCCGTCTTCCGGGTCTTAGCCCGAGTCCGAGCCCTGGGGTCAGGCGGAGCGGAGTTCGTCGTCTTCCGGGTCTTAGCCCGAGTCTGAGCCCTGGGTCGGGCGGAGCGGAGTTCGCCATCTTCCGGGTCTTAGCCCGAGTCCGAGCCCTGGGGTCGGGCGGAGTGGAGTTCGCCGTCTTCCGGGTCTTAGCCCGAGTCCGAGCCCTGGGGTCGGGCGGAGCGGAGTTCGCCGTCTTCCGGGTCTTAGCCCGAGTCCGAGCCCTGGGGTCGGGCGGAGCGGAGTTCGCTATGGTGCCCCTGGCGAGGCCTGACTGCCTGTCAGACTCACTCTGTCGAGTGGCACCACAGTCGGAGTGGCGCAGGCGGCGCTATCCTTCTGTCAGACCGGTCAGTGGAGCAGCGGAGTGACGGCGGTCACTTCGGCTCTGCCGGGGGGCATGCGTCAGGATAGAGGTGTCAGGCCACCTTTGCGTTAAATGCCCCTGCAACTCGGTCAGTCGGTGCGGCGATTTAGTCAGGGTTGCTTCTTAGCGAAGCCAAGGCCTCGGGCGAGCCGGAGATGTGTCCGCCGTTAAAAGGGGGGCCTCGGGCGAGACGGAAGTCCCTCGAGGTCGGCTGCCCGAGTCCGAGGCTAGGCTCGGGTGAAGCGTGATCGAGTCACTCGTATGGACTGATCCCTGACTTAATCGCACCCATCAGGCCTTTGCAGCTTTATGCTGATGGGGGTTACCAGCTGAGAATTAGGCGTCTTGAGGGTACCCCTAATTATGGTCCCCGACAGTAGCCCCCGAGCCTCGAAGGGAGTGTTAGCACTCGCTTGGAGGCTTTCGTCGCACTTTTTTGCAAGGGGACCAGCCTTCCTCGGTTGCATTTCATTCCGGTGGGTGCGCGCGAGCGCACCCGCCGGGTGTAGCCCCCGAGGCCTCGGAGGAGTGGTTTCACTCCTTCGAGGTCTTAATGCCTTGCGTAACGCTTCGGCTGGTCTGGTCGTTCCCTCATGCGAACTGGCCGTAGCCCGGGTGCACGGTCGGGGCCCAAGTTCTCGGGCTGGTATGTTGACGCTGTCAACGGTTCGGCCGGAGCCGGGTTTGCGAGAGCAGCCCCCGAGCCTCCGCACAGGGCGAGAGGACGATCAGGGACATACTCAACTTTTTGCATACGCCCCTACGTCGCCTTTCCGCAAGGAGGAGGGGGGAGTGCGCCATGTTACCCTCGATGGGCACCGAACATGGTGTCTCCGGTGAGCTGCAAGCGGGTAATCCGAGTGGACGTCCGTGCCCCGTTCGTTGGGGGTCGGCTAGGGGCCCAGAGGCACGCCCAAAAGTACCTGCGGGTGATCTGCCGGACCCGGTCCCCTGGCGACGGGGTCCGAGGGCTCGATGCCTCCCTCCGATGGGATTCCGTTACAAGATCGCTCCCGCTGGTCTTGGAAATGTCCTAGGGTACCTCGGGAGCGCAGCCCGAGCCTCGGTTATGTATCGAACGTACCCCTGGTCATCCCTCGCTCGGCGTCTGAGGCGACTGTGAACCCTTCGGGGGCCAGCCTTCGAACCTCTGATCAGTAATGGGCGCGGAGCCCGAGTAGCCTGAGGCGGCCATGGAGCCCTTCGGGGGGCCGGCCTTCGAACCCCTGACCAGTAGTGGGTGTCGGGCCCAAGCGATCTGAGGCGACTGTTGAACCCTTCGGAGGGCCGGCCTTCGAACCTCTGATCAGTAGGGGGGCTCGGAGCCCGGTTCCTTCACAGGGAAGGATCCTTTTCGGGGTATCCCCCTTTCCCGGTCCCTATTGCAAGAGATAGAGAAAGAGGAAAAAGGGAAAAGGATACGAAATCGAACGACGTGGCGTACCTTTTTTGGCGCGGTTATTACGGCGAAGGCGAAGCGTCGTCCGCTTCTCCTGCCAGAAGCGCCGCCTGTCCTGCCGCGGAGTTAATGCGACGGGGCGAGTGGTTGGCGGGGCAGCCGTTGCGCGTGCGCGAGCCGTTCGAGGAACGGATCACGGGCGCACCGTCTTCACGCCGTGGGAGGAGGCTCTCTTGCTGTCCCTGGATGGGACGTGAGCCTGGCTGACGACGTGACTGCTGCTCCCGTCCGCCTGCCACCGTCATTACTGCCGGCCCACTTTCGGCCGCATTGACCGTCGTGCCAGGCTGGCGCCGCTGGGTCGTGCGCTGGGTCGCCTCAAGTCGCGGCATAGGCTCCGCAACCGAAGAGGCGCGACGGTGGCACAAGTGGTGGCGCGGTTGCTTGCATGCAGCAACTGGCGCGCTGGTTGCATGACGCGTGGGCCTGAGCCTCCAAGCTGGCGTGTCAGAAGTCGGAGAAGCGCGTCCACCTGGCGCGGTTGCATGTCACCTGCATGGCTACCCGCCCCTCCCGCCCGTTGGTCTGGGCAAAAGTGGGGGGTCGCTTGTAACCGCTGGGCGGTTGTGCGCACCACGCGCGGCGGTTTGGCTTCTTCTGCTCGGAGCCGGTCTGCATGTCATGCGGGACCCAGCCCCCGAGTCGCAGGGGTGGGCCTTGGAGCGTGTTGGAGAAGGCTCAGCCCGCGGCGTTTGGGGGCGCTCGTAGGGAGAGTTGCCTTTAAAAGGAGGGCGACCCCTTTCGGAAGGCAACCACATCTTCTTCCTCCCTCATGCGTCATGTCTTTCCATCTTCCAAGCCCCCGGATGGGGGGTACCCACCGTCTTTCCGCCTTCTCGTTGGAGGAACGCAACTCCATGGGAGTTGGTACCTTTCAGCCATCGTTCGGCTTCAAGGATTTTCATCAGCCAGCCCGGCTGCACCCCCACGCCGGTGGTCACCCAGGATGATGACCACCAGTTCCTGGGTGGGGAAGAGCAAGTTGGGCTGCGATCTTGGTCCCACCCTCAGCTTCAAGGATGTTCATCATCCTTGCTGGGGTGGGGGCCAGGCTGAGCCGGCGCTCGACCTCCCGTGCGGGCCTGCGGGTCACCTTCTCCCGCAGCGTTCGGGGGAGGAGGCGCTCACTGGCCCTGCGGGCGGCGCGGACTTAGACAACGTGGGGTTGATCGACGGCGGACGTCGTTACCCCCAGCGTGTCGGAGTCGTCGGCTGGGTTCCCGGCGGCCCCTCCTGCCGGAGGGCGGCTGCCGCGCCGTGTGCACGGGAGGACCACCCACGACGCCTCGCGCTGCTAGGGCGGCGTTCGTGTTCTGGGGTGGCCCTGCTTTTGCACGGGGATGGCGCCCTTGCGCAGAGGCCGGTGCCCCACTCGTCTGGGAGGATTTGAGTGGGGATCTGCCGGGGGGGCTGGTGGCCCCCGCCATCAGCGCCGAGGCGGAGGCGGCTCGAGAAGTCCCCGTCGCCGACGGGATCACCGCCACCATCCGTGCCCCGGGCCTCCGGTTCTTCGTACTTGTCCTCGCCCCTCGAGTGTCGGCGTGGGCGAGGGCAAGATTGCAGCAGCGCCTACCCTGAGGCCTGCACTGCTGCGGCTCGGCGATCCGGAGCGGGGGTTGTTGTCGTCGTAGTTGGAACGGGCGGCGGCGAGCCGCCCGTCAGTCTTCTGTTGCTCCGCAGGCCTTCCCCCATGGAGTGGGGTTGTTCGTACCTGCGGAGGGGGAACCGGAGTTCCGTTTGTGATGGCACCTTGAATGCCAGTGTTTTATGTTCATTGTGGCTGTCGAGGCCTGAACATGTATGTAATTTCGGCACAGAGCCGTGTTTTTTCCTCATTTTCGAGCGCTAAGTCTCGCCTGTTGATTATTTGTACCGCTTAACCAAGCATGAGTTGCCCCGTGTCAAGGTGACGAGTGAGGTATCCGTATCCCGGAGGCGTAGGAATCCCTCGGCTCGATCGGCCTTGTTGTCTGAGGCTCCTCTAGCTTAGTTAAAGAGACCCCTCGGCCGCTCTTCGATGAGCCGATGCCAGGGGTAGCGATATCAGTACGAACAGAGGCGGAGTTGGCTCGAAAATGGGAACCTGGTTGGCCGGAGCCTAGCCGGGTTGTCCGTCAGCGGATCCGACGCCGGAGTCGATCAGCCGAGGCCTCGGGTCGGGCTAGCGCCCTTGGAAGATGGTTGGCCGAGGCCCCGGGGGTAGCCGGCCGAGCCGCCTGCTCGGGCCGGATTCCCGGAGAAGTCCCTGGACCACGCCGCCGTCCGAGGCTGGGTCGGACCTTGCTGAAGACGTCGTCGACGCCGAGGGTGCTACGGCCCCCTTCAGCGTGAAGGCCCGAGCCTGCAGGATCAGATCGTCTTGTAGCGTGTGCCTTCTGCGGCCGCTGAGGCCAGAAAACACACCCTCGCTGCGCTTGCAAAGCTGCGTCTCTTTTCCCCTTATTCCGAGCATCTGGACTTTCCGTCGGTAACAGGGATGTTTGTGCGGGCGAGAGTTGCTTCTCGCGGAAGGTGATGAGTGAGGTATCCGTATCCCGGAGGCGTAGGAGTCCCTCGGCTCGGTCGGCCTTGCCGCTTACGCGTGCCTTCGCCCGTCCATGAGGCCCTGTCTCCGACTTAGTCGAGAAAGCTTGAAGGACCACTTTGGTAGAAGAGCTTCCGAACGTGAAGACTTGTTCGGTCCACGGAGTCACTTTATCCGAACGCGAGTTACTTATCGCAGAAGGTGATGAGTGAGGTATCCGTATCCCGGAGGCGTAGGAGTCCCTCGGCTCGGTCAGCCTTGGCTGCTTACGTGTACTCCGTCGTTTCCAGGATCCGCTTTTCGAAGTAGTCAAAAAGCACGGAAGAAATTCTGCTAAAAAGAGATCTTTTTTCGAGGGAAAAATTCGACGCAGAGGGGGTCTCCCCCCTTTTACCCCCCGAGGGAGGGTCGGGCTCTGCCGAGGCGAGGCCGACCCTTCCTTGATGACTAAACTTTGCATGGGTGCGAAGTATACGAACAACTTGAAAACATCTTAAGGGTAGAAGCGACGTAGTTGTTTGATGTTCCAGGCGTTGCCGTAGATCTCGCCTTGATTATTGGCCAGCTTGTATGTTCCGGGCTTCAGGACTTTGGCGATGACGAATGGCCCCTCCCAGGGGGGCGTGAGCTTGTGCCTCCCTCAGGCGTCTTGCCGCAGCCGAAGCACCAGATCGCCCACCTGGAGGTCTCGGGACCGGACCCCTCGGGCGTGGTAGCGTCGCAGGGACTGCTGGTACCGCGCCGAGTGTAGTAAGGCCTTGTCCCGAGCCTCCTCCAGCTGGTCCAGCGAGTCTTCTCGGCTAGCTTGGTTGCTTTGTTCGTTGTAGGCCCTCGCCCTCGGGGAGCCGTATTCCAGGTCAGTGGGCAAGATGGCCTCGGCCCCATAGACCAGGAAGAACGGCGTGAAACCCGTGGCTCGGCTTGGCGTTGTCCTCAGGCTCCAGACCACCGAGGGGAGTTCCTTCATCCATCGCTTGCCGAACTTGTTGAGGCCGTTGTAGATCTGGGGCTTGAGCCCTTGCAGAATCATGCCGTTGGCACGCTCCACTTGCCCATTCGACATGGGGTGAGCCACGGCGGCCCAGTCCACCCGGATGTGGTGATCTTTGCAAAAATCCAAGAATTTTTTGCCGGTGAACTGGGTACCGTTGTCGGTGATGATGGAGTTTGGGACCCCGAAGCGATGGATGATGTTGGTGAAGAACGCCACCGCCTGCTCGGACCTGATGCTGTTCAGGGGTCGGACCTCGATCCACTTGGAGAATTTGTCGATGGCGACCAGCAGGTGCGTGTAGCCCCTGGGCGCCTTCTGCAAGGGACCGACGAGGTCCAGACCCCATACAGCAAAGGGCCAGGTGATGGGTATCGTCTGCAGAGCCTGAGCGGGCAGGTGGGTCTGCTTCGCATAGAATTGGCACCCTTCGCAGGTGCGGACAATTCTAGTGGCGTCAGCCACCGCCGTTGGCCAGTAGAAGCCTTGCCGGAAAGCATTCCCGACAAGGGCTCGGGGTGCTGCATGATGGCCGCAAGCCCCCGAGTGTATTTCTTGCAGGAGTTCCTGACCTTCGGCGATGGAGATGCATCGCTGGAGGACGCCCGAGGGGCTGCGGTGGTAGAGCTCCCCCTCATCGCCCAGCAAGACGAACGACTTGGCGCGTCGAGCTACCCGCCGAGCCTCGGCTTGGTCGAGGGGTAGCTCTCCTTGGCGGAGATATCGCAGGTACGGGGCCTGCCAATTTCGATCAGGCGTGGCCTCGCTCTGCTCTTCCTCGACGTCCAGCGCCTCGCCCTCGGGGGCCGAGGGTACCTCAGGCTGTGCCGAGGGTGCCTCGGGCTGTGCCGAGGGTGCCTCGGGCCGTGCCGAGGGTGCCTCGGGCTCAGGAGCGTCGTCGATCTTGACGGAGGGTTGATGCAGATCCCGGGAGAAGACGTCCGGGGGGACCGTCGTTCGCCCCGAGGCTATTTTAGCCAGCTCGTCTGCAGTCTCGTTGTAGCGCCGAGCGATGTGGTTGAGCTCGAGCCCGAAGAACTTGTCTTCCAGGCGCCGAACCTCATCGCAGTAGGCCTCCATCTTCGGGTCGCGGCAGTGGGAGTTCTTCATGACTTGGTCGATGACGAGCTGCGAGTCACCGCGGGCGTCGAGGCGTCTGACCCCTAGCTCGATGGCGATCCGCAACCCGTTGACCAGAGCCTCGTACTCGGCCACATTGTTGGACGCCGAGAAATGGAGGCGGAGCACGTAGCGTAGGTGCTTCCCAAGGGGCGAGATGAAGAGCAGGCCTGCGCTGGCTCCCGTCTTCATCAGCGACCCGTCGAAAAACATGGTCCAGAGCTCCGGTTGGATCGAAGCCGTCGGCAGCTGGGTGTCGACCCATTCGGCCACGAAGTCCGCCAACACCTGGGACTTGATGGCCTTCCGAGGGGTGAACGAGATTGTTTCGCCCATGATTTCTGCCGCCCACTTTGCGATCCTGCCCGAGGCTTCTCGGCACTGGATGATCTCCCCCAGGGGGAAGGATGACACCACAGTTACCGGATGAGACTCGAAGTAGTGTCGTAACTTCCGCCTTGTCAGGATCACAGCATATAGCAGCTTCTGAACTTGTGGGTAGCGGATCTTGGTCTCGGACAGTACTTCGCTGACGAAGTAGACTGGCCTCTGAACGGGCAATGCATGCCCTTCTTCTTGCCTCTCGACTACAATCGCGGCGCTAACCACCTGAGTGGTAGCGGCGACGTAGACCAAGAGGGCTTCTCCACCAGCTGGGGGCACCAAGACAGGCGCCTTTGTAAGGAGCGCCTTCAGGTTCCCGAGGGCTTCCTCGGCCTCAGGGGTCCAAGCGAAACACTCGGCCTTCCTTAAGAGGCGGTACAGAGGCAGACCTCTTTCGCCGAGGCGTGAGATGAAGCGGCTCAGGGCCGCAAGACATCCCATGACCCTCTGTACGCCTTTTAAGTCCTTGATGGGTCCCATGCTGGTGATGGCTGCGATCTTCTCCGGGTTGGCTTCGATGCCACGCTCGGAGACGATGAACCCCAGGAGCATGCCTCGGGGCACCCCGAAGACACACTTCTCAGGATTGAGCTTGACTCCTTTCGCCTTGAGACATCGGAATGTCACTTCAAGGTCGGAGAGGAGGTCGGAAGCCTTCCTTGTCTTGACTACGATGTCATCGACGTAGGCCTCGATTGTGCGACCGATGTGTTCGCCGAACACATGGTTCATGCACCGCTGGTACGTCGCGCCCGCATTCCTCAAACCGAACGGCATGGTGACATAGCAGTACATGCCGAATGGCGTGATGAAAGAAGTCGCGAGCTGGTCGGACTCTTTCATCCGGATTTGGTGATACCCTGAGTAGGCATCGAGGAAGGACAGGGTTTCGCACCCAGCAGTGGAATCCACGATTTGATCGATGCGAGGTAGAGGGTAGGGAACCTTCGGACATGCTTTGTTGAGACCAGTGTAGTCTACGCACATCCGCCATTTCCCCCCTTTCTTCCTCACAAGCACGGGGTTGGCAAGCCATTCGGGATGGAATACCTCTTTGATGAACCCTGCTGCCATTAGCTTGTGGATCTCCTCGCCTATCGCTCTGCGCTTCTCCTCATCGAATCGGCGCAGAGGCTGTCTGACGGGTCGGGCTCCGGCCCGAATATCCAGCGAGTGCTCGGCGACATCCCTCAGTATGCCGGGCATGTCCGAGGGACTCCACGCAAAGACGTCGGCGTTTGCGCGGAGAAAGTCGACGAGCACTGCTTCCTATTTGGGGTCGAGCCCGGAACCGATCCGGATCTGCTTGGAGGTGTCGCCACGGGGGTCGAGAGGGACGGCCTTAACCGTCTCCGCTGGCTCGAAGTTGCCGGCATGACGCTTCACATCTGGCACCTCTTTGGAGAGGTTCTCCAGGTCGGCGATGAGGGCCTCGGACTCGGCGAGGGCCTCGGCGTACTCCACGCACTCCACGTCGCATTCGAATGCGTGTTTGTACGTGGGACCGACGGTGATGACCCCGTTGGGGCCCGGCATCTTGAGCTTCAGGTAGGTGTAGTTGGGGACGGCCATGAACTTCGCGTAGCATGGCCTTCCCAGTACCGCGTGGTAGGTTCCTCGGAACCCGACCACCTCGAACGTCAAGGTCTCCCTTCGGAAGTTGGAAGGCGTTCCGAAGATGACGGGGAGGTCGAGTCGTCCGAGGGGCTGGACGCGTTTCCCAGGGATGATCCCGTGGAAGGGCGCAGCACCTGCTCGGATGGAGGACAAATCGACGCGCAGGAGCTTGAGGGTCTCGGCGTAGATGATGTTGAGGCAGCTGCCCCCATCCATCAGGACCTTGGTGAGCCTGACGTTGCCAATGACGGGGTCGACGACGAGCGGGTATTTCCCCGGGCTCGGCACGTGGTCGGGGTGGTCAGCCTGGTTGAAGGTGATGGGCTTGTCGGACCAGTCTAGGTAGACTGGCGCCGCCACCTTCACCGAGCAGACCTCCTGGCGCTCTTGCTTGCGATGCCGAGCCAAGGCATTCGCCGCATGCCCACCGTAGATCATGAAGCAGTCGCGGACCTCGGGGTATTCTCCTGCTTGGTGATCTTCTTTCTTGTCGTCGTCGTGGGCCCTGCCACCCTCCGCGGGTGGCCCGGCCCTGTGGAAGTAGCGCCGAAGCATGGCGCACTCCTCGGGAGTGTGCTTGACGGGCCCCTGATGATAGGGGCACGGCTCCTTGAGCATCTTGTCGAAGAGGTTTGCACCTCCGGGGGGCTTCCGAGGGTTCTTGTACTCGGCGGCGGCGACAAGGTCCGCGTCGGCGGCGTCGCGTTTCGATTGCGACTTCTTCTTGCCCTTCTTCTTGGCGCCGCGCGGAGCAGACGCCTCGGGAGCCTCTTCCGATGGGCGGCCCTGGGGCTGCTTGTCCTTTCGGAAGATAGCCTCGACCGCCTCCTGGCCAGAGGCGAACTTGGTGGCGATGTCCATCAGCTCGCTCGCCCTGGTGGGGGTCTTGCGACCCAACTTACTCACCAGGTCGCGGCAGGTGGTGCCGGCGAGGAACGCGCCGATGACATCCGAGTCGGTGATGTTGGGCAGCTCGGTGCGCTGCTTCGAGAATCGCCGGATGTAGTCCTGGAGCGACTCTCCCGGCTGCTGCCGGCAGCTTCGAAGGTCCCAGGAATTCCCGGGGCGCACGTATGTGCCCTGGAAATTGCCGGCGAAGGCTCGGACCAAGTCGTCCCCGCTGGAGATCTGCCCCGGAGGCAGATGCTCCAACCAGGCGCGAGCAGTGTCGGAGAGGAACAGGGGGAGGTTTCGGATGATGAGGTTGTCGTCGTCCGTTCCACCCAGTTGGCAGGCCAGGCGGTAGTCCGCGAGCCACAGTTCCGGTCTCGTTTCCCCCGAGTACTTTGTGATGGTAGTCGGGGGTCGGAACCGGGTCGGGAACGGCGCCCGTCGGATGGCCCGACTGAAGGCCTGCGGACCGGGTGGTTCGGGTGAGGGACTCCGATCCCCCCCGCTGTCGTAGCGCCCCCCACGCCTGGGGTGGTAGCCTCGGCGCACCCTTTCGTTGAGGTGGGCCCGATGGTCACGTCGATGGTGCTCGTTGCCGAGGTGGCCCGGGGCCGCAGGCGCGGTGTTGCGCGTGCGTCCGGTGTAGACCGAGGCTTCCCGCATGAATCGGGAATTCGCGGCATGAGGTTCCGAGGGGTATCCCTGCCTTCGGGAGGCAGTGCTCTCGGCCCGTCGGGCCGCAGCGCCTTCCAGGAGATTCTTGAGCTCTCCCTGGATCCGCCGACCCTCGGTAGTTGATGGCTCCGGCATCGCGCGGAGGAGCATCGTTGCGGCTGCCAGGTTCTGACCAACCCCGCTGGATGCGGGCGGCGGCCTGACCCTAACATCGTTGGCGACGTAGTGCTGGAGACCTTGGGGCAGGTGACGTATTTCTCCGGCCGGGGGTTGGCCCGCCCATACCTGTCCGACGTCCCGACAGATCGGCTCAAGTGCTCCTGTTCCCTCGTTGAGCCTGGCCTACGCCCCGCGGACTTGCTCGAGTTGTGGGTCGTGACCCCCCGCCGGAACGGGGACCACAGCTAGCTCCCGCGGGATGTCGGCGCGAGGCACCGGCCTAGGAAGATCACCGTCCTCCGGCATGCCGAGATGGTTGCCTTCGGAGGGATCCCCTAGCTCGATGTGGAAACATTCGCGGCTTGGGCCGCAGCCCTCGTCGTTAAGGCTGCGGCTTCCGTCGGAACAGTCGGAGAGGCAGTAGTTACATGCGGTCATGAAGTCCCGCATGGCACTGGGGTTGCCAAGTCCAGAGAAATCCCAACAGATGCTGGGATCGTCATCTTCCTCGGACCCAGAGGGCCCGTAGGTTGAGACGTCCGTCAACCGGTCCCAAGGCGACCGCATACGAAACCCCAGTGGGGTTGCACTCGCCTCAATGAGAGCGCCCGCCAAAGCAAGGTTGCTAGGCGGGTTGAGGCCGAGTCGAAATGACGTAAGATGGGGATTAGTCAGTACCTTTTGGTCGACGCGGAGCGACGTAGTCACATCGGGGACTGGTTGCGCCGTCATCTCAGGTACAAGGGCGACGTCCTGCAAGCTTTCCGCGAGCGCGCTGGCGTCGTCTTCTTGCTCGGGATCAGCGTGTCGCGGGGGGACGGCGCTTGCCTTCGTCTCGAACGCGAGGTCGACGCCCGGCGTGCCTTCCGTCTGGGCGTCGGGGGTGTCGATTCGCTCGACGGCCGACGAAGCGCGGCCTCCCGCTTGGCCTTGGTTGCCCCGCCTCCTCCTCCGTTGGCGGGGGAGAGGACGGAGCGAGCTCGAATGTTGTTCTTCCACCACGCGGGGAAGATGTCGTCGATTCCGCCGTCGGCGGGCGGGTTGTCGACCGCCATTGTCGTTGTCGCACGGCGATGGAAGGAGTATCATGTCGTAGCTGCCGTCGAAGGACATGAACTCAAGACTCCCGAAACGGAGCACCGTCCCGGGCCGGAGAGGTTGTTGGAGACTGCCCATCTGGAGCTTGACGGGAAGCTGTTCGTCAACACGCAGCAGGCCCCTACCTGGCGCGCCAACTGTCGGCGTTTCGAGACCGGGGGGTCCCTAAGCCGACGAGTGAGTGTGCTGCGTGCCCCAGCCCAGATGGGTCGAGCGCGTGGGCGAGCGCGAAGGGGGGAGAGGCGAGGTGGCCGGAGACGGGCGTGAGAGAGGTGGAAGTCCCGCGGCCTTCGTGTTCGTCCCGCGCCCAGGTCGGGTGCGCTTGCAGTAGGGGGGTTACAAGCGTCCACGCGGGTGAGGGAAGCGAGCGGCCCCAAGAGAGCGCCTGTCCCGTCCTCGGTCCCGCGCGGCCAACCTTCTCTAAGAAGGCCCTGGTCCTTCCTTTTATAGTCGTAAGGAGAGGATCCAGGTGTACAATGAGGGGTGTAGCAGAGTGCTACGTGTCTAGCGGAGGGAGAGCTAGCGCCCTAAGTACATGCCAATGTGGCAGCCGGAGAGATCTTGGCACCCTGCTGGCGTGATGTCGTGGTTGTCGGAGGAGCAACAGAGCTTGGCGGAAGGACAGCTGTCGGAGCGGTCGAGTCCTTGCTGACGTCCACCTGCTTCCGTAAGAGAGCTGAGAGCCGCCGCCGTCATGGAGCTTGGGAGGCGCCATCATTGCCTATCTGGCGGAGCTGGTCAGATGGGACACCGGTCTTGTTCTCTGCGGCCCGAGTCGGCTCGGGGTAGAGTGGGGATGGTGCTCCCTGTTGACGTGGCGGGCCCGCGCCCGAGGCCGGGCGACGTGGGGGCTCCTCCGAAGCTGGGGTCGAATCTGTCTTCCGTTGCCGAGGCCGAGTCCGAGCCCCTGGGTCGGGCGAGGCGGAAGTCGTTCGGCAGAGGCCAGGGCGGAGTCCGAGCCCTGTGGTCGGGCGAGGCGGAGTTCGTCGTCTTCCGGGGCCGAGCCCGAGTCCGAGCCCTGGGGTCGGGCGGAGCGGAGTTCGCCGTCTTCCGGGTCTTAGCCCGAGTCCGAGCCCTGGGGTCAGGCGGAGCGGAGTTCGTCGTCTTCCGGGTCTTAGCCCGAGTCCGAGCCCTGGGGTCGGGCGGAGCGGAGTTCGCCGTCTTCCGGGTCTTAGCCCGAGTCCGAGCCCTGGGGTCGGGCGGAGCGGAGTTCGCCGTCTTCCGGGTCTTAGCCCGAGTCCGAGCCCTGGGGTCGGGCGGAGCGGAGTTCGCTATGGCGCCCCTGGCGAGGCCTGACTGCCTGTCAGACTCACTCTGTCGAGTGGCACCGCAGTCGGAGTGGCGCAGGCGGCGCTGTCCTTCTGTCAGACCGGTCAGTGGAGCAGCGGAGTGACGGCGGTCACTTCGGCTCTGCCGGGGGGCGTGCGTCAGGATAGAGGTGTCAGGCCACCTTTGCGTTAAATGCCCCTGCAACTCGGTCAGTCGGTGCGGCGATTTAGTCAGGGTTGCTTCTTAGCGAAGCCAAGGCCTCGGGCGAGCCGGAGATGTGTCCGCCGTTAAAAGGGGGGCCTCGGGCGAGACGGAAGTCCCTCGAGGTCGGCTGCCCGAGTCCGAGGCTAGGCTCGGGTGAAGCGTGATCGAGTCACTCGTATGGACTGATCCCTGACTTAATCGCACCCATCAGGCCTTTGCAGCTTTATGCTGATGGGGGTTACCAGCTGAGAATTAGGCGTCTTGAGGGTACCCCTAATTATGGTCCCCGACAATGAGTGAGTGGCTCTAAGTTCACCTCCTGGTGATCTAATTAATAGTTTCCTCTTCAAAGGATAGTTTGATATATTATGTTTTTCCACAAATGACTTTGTTACGAAAGAGTGAGATGCTCCAGAATCAAATAAAATTGATGCAGGTATGGAGTTAATAAGAAACATACCATACACTATGTCGGCATCCTCTGTAACCGTTTCTACTGTCACATGATTTATTTTTCCTTTACTCTAGTTCTGCGAAGTCTTGTTCTGTACAGTACCACGAGCATGTGTATTCTGATCAACTCTTTGATTGTTGTTCCTCTGGGGTATCTGTGGGTTGCACTTTGGGCAGATGTTGGCATAATGACCAATTTCTCCACAATTAAAACATCCACTAGGCTGAACTGGAGTAGTTGTATTGTTATTCTTGGCCGGTGTGTTCATGGTGCTTCCTTAACGATTCTGTTGGTAACCACTAGATATTTGACCGGTCTGAGAGTTGTTCCTCTGTTGGTTCTAGTATTGGTTGCTTCTCTATCCTTGCTGTCCAGAGCGTTGCATTTAATAATTATTATTTCCACTCTGATTTCTAGAGCGAAACTGAGAACCTTGAGAGTTGTTGTATTGCCGGGTGTTTCTGTTGGACTGTCCCTAAAATTTCCGCTTATGATCTGACAATTCCCTTCTTTTGCTTTCGAGGGCAATCGCCTTGTTAAGCAGAGTCTAGAAATTCAGGAAACTGTGGCTTTGTAGATGATAGTTCAAAGGTCCGATCAAGCCTTCTAAGAACCGCTCTTGGCGCTTCTCATCAGTGTCAACCTCTTCTGGTGCATAGCGAGAATTGTGTGAAAAGATCCTGGTATTCACTAACAGACATACCTCTTAGAAAGTCGCCTAGAGGGGGTGAATAGGCGAATCCTGAAATTTATAAACTTTAAACACAAACTAAGGCCAGGGTTAGCGTTAGAATTAAATCCAAGTATGAAGATAATTCTCCTTGCTTAGAGTTGCTCAATCAATACGGATAACGTTTGGGAGCAAACTCAAATATATATGAGCAAGGGAACTTTTAGAGAGAGGAAAGAGAGGAAAAAAATCAAGTGAAGATCAACAAGTGAACACGGTGATTTGTTTACCGAGGTTTGGTTCCAAAGAACCTAGTCCCCGTTGAGGAGGCCACAAAGGTCGGGTCTATTCCAACCCTTTCCCTCTCTCAATCGGTCACACAGACCGGTCGAGGCTTCTCCTTAATCACTTGGGTCACTAAGACTTCGCAAGGATCACCACACACTTAGGTGTCTCTTGCTAGCTTTAAAAAGCACTTAGAGAAATAAGAATAGGAAGGAGAAAGCAATCCAAGCAACAAGAGCAACAAAAGAACACAAGTGATCCTCTCACAAGTCTCGAAGCAATAGAGTTGGTTTTTGAGCTTGGAGTGGATTGAATGCTTTGGTTGTGTCTTTGAAGTGGTTGCCTTTCCTCTTGCAATGAATGTGATGTTCCGAATACTTGGATGCCATTGAAGGAGTTGGTAGGGGGTATTTATAGCCTCCAACCACTTCCTAGCCGTTGGTTGAGTTTGCTGGCGATAGGCACACCGGACAGTCCGATGATGCACCGGACAGGTACCGTTCACTGTTCGGTGCGTGCCACGTCAGCACGCCCGTTGGGGTTTGGAGCGGTTGACTGTTGGAACCCTTTGTCCTGTAGCTGCACCGGACATGTTCGGTGTGCTCTGACTTCTCTGCTCTGACCTCTGCCGTGCACTGTTCACTTTAGGCAGACGACCGTTGGCGCAGGTTACCGTTGCTCGGTTGGCACACTGGACAGTCCGGTGAATTATAGCGGAGCGCGTCCAGAGAAAACTCAAGAGTGGCATATTCGCTTGGTGATCGGCCTGGTGCACCAGACACTGTTCGGTGTGCCACTGGCAGCACACTCTTAAGTCCTTTGCTCCAAATTCAATTGAGTTTCTAACTTAAATTCTTTCTTGGTTTGTGTTGAACCTTACGCACCTGAGATAAATGACATCTAGACAAAACTAGTTAGTCCATGTGGTTTGTGATGGACGTCAACCACCAAAATCGATTATAGGAAATGACTAAGCCCATTTCCCTTTCAATCTCCCCCTTTTTGGTGATTGATGCCAACACAAACCAAAGCAAATATAAAGTGTAAAACTGTAACTAGTTTGCAATTATGATTGATGTGCATAGGTTACTTAGATTTAGACCAATTGAAAGACTTTGTACATATGTCTAAGAATAAACGTGATTGCTTTCTTCTATTTAACATTTTGGACCACATTTTGCACCACTTGCTTGTTTTTGCAAATATTTTGGAAAAACCTTTTCAAATTCTTTAGCAAATAGCCAAAGGTGTAAGAATATGATTTCAAGAAGCATTCTCAAGTTTTGAAATTCATCCCCCTATTTCAAATGCTTTTCCTTTGACTAAATAAAAGCTTTCCCTAAAGAAATTTTCCCCTTAGCTTTCAAGAGGGTTTTTGAAATCATTTTCCCTTTTTGGAATAGTTACCAAATGAAATTAAACCAATTGAAATTCTTATACTTAGTGAATTTTGAAACCAAATAAGATACCAATTGAAAATTTTGAGATTAACTCAAATATCAATTGAAATAATTTCTTCCTTTAGTTTTCGAAAATTTTAAAATGGTGGTGCGGTCCTTTTGCTTTGGGATTAATACTTTCTCCCCCTTTGGCATTAATCGCCAAAAACGGAGAACTTGAGAGCCCTTTAATTCTCCTCCTGTGGAGCCTAATACTTTCTCCCCCACAACATGAGTGAAGGGATATACCAATTGAGATTTGCATGAGTAACAACAAAGGGTAAATGATACCGTCAGAGTTGGAGTGGAAGCCTTGCCTTTGCCAGATACTCCATTTCCCTTTCAATCTAAGACTAATCATGGAAGTACACTTGAAAGCATATTAGTCTTAGCCTTGGTACAAGAAGAATAAGAAATATGCATTTGTACCAAATGAAGGAGACATGATCAAAGGTGTATGAATTAGCTATGTGTGCAATGTTTCACTCAAAGTTCCGAGAATCAAGTATATTTAGCTCATTCCTAAGTTTGCTAAAGGTCTTTTCATCTAGAGGCTTGGTAAAGATATTGGCTAATTGGTTGTGGGTATTAACATAAGCAATTTCGATATCCCCCTTTTGTTGGTGATCAAAGTGATACCGGATGTCTATGTGCTTAGTGCGGCTGTGTTCAACGGGATTATCCACCATGCGGATTGCACTCTCATTATCACATAATAGAGGGGCTTTGCTCAACTTGTAGCTAAAGTCCCTAAGGATTTGCCTCATCCAAAGTAATTGTGCACAACAATGACATGCAGCAATACACTCGGCTTTGGCGGTAGATAGAGCTACTGAGTTTTGTTTCTTTGAAGCCCAAGACATCGGTGATCTTCCCAGAAACTGACAAGTCCCTGATGTGCTCTTCCTGTCTATTTTACATCCAGCATAATCGGCATCGAAATACCCAATTAAATCAAAGGTAGATTCTTGGGGTACCAAAGCCCAAACTTAGGAGTGTAAATTAAATATCTCATGATTCTTTTCACGGCTCTAAGGTGAACTTCCTTAGGATTTGCCTGGAACCTTGCACACATGCATACAAAAAATATAATATCCGGTCGTGAAGCACATAAATAGAGTAAAGAACCTATCATCGACCGGTATACCTTTTGATCTATGGATTTACCTCCCTTGTCAAGGTCGAGATTCCCATTTGTCCCATGGGTGTCTTGATGGGTTTGGCATTCTTCATTCCAAACTTCTTGAGTATGTCCTGAATGTACTTAGTTTGGCTGATGAAGGTGCCCTCTTGGAGTTGCTTGATTTGAAATCCAAGGAAATACTTCAACTCTCCTATCAAAGACATCTCGAATTTCTGTATCATAATCCTACTGAACTCTTCACAAGATGACTTGTTAGTAGACCCAAATATAAAATCATCAACATAAATTTGGCATATAAACAAGTCTTTTGCAATTGTTTTAGTGAAGAGAGTAGGGTCAGCTTTTCCAAGTTTGAAGCCATTAGTGATAAGAAAGTCTCTTAAGCATTCATATCATGCTCTTGGGGCTTGCTTGAGCCCATAAAGCGCCTTTGAGAGTGTCACACCCGAGCTTTAAGGGACAAAGCCGGGTGCATCTCATACATGCGCCAAAGAAGACAACATATATAATAACAGAGTGTATATAGATAAATGTCACAATTATCAGAGTACTTATATATATAGCGAAAGTCTTACAAAAATAAAGGATAAATATAAAATGAACTAAATCCATCCTTGGCGCCAAAAAGTCAACTAGGAGATGCCACCTAGATCAGATCGAACTCCTCGTTGTGTGGCTCCTCTTGAACCACATGTTCTTCTCCTGTGGGGGGTGTGAGACAGCAAGGGTGAGCTCACACATGATCATAGCTCAACAAGTTGTGGGGAAACTGAAGTGTCCCGATCCTTTGGGACTCAAATGTGATACAATTACTAGTCCCAGGAGGCTAGTAACCACATTCCTTACTTCAAATAGTACAGGGTTCGAATAAAAGGCATTACAATACCAGAGTACAAGCTCTAGCGAGCCCGAAATACAAAGCACAGTGGAAGTTCAACTAGCCCAAGCCACAGGCATACTGGGTGCAAACACAGCCCCCTTCTAGTCGAGCATAGCAGAAAAGAAGTCTTCAGCTGCTGAAAAACATAAATAAATTTGGGTGAATACACTAGGTATTCCACAAGCCCATCCCGCCCATAAAGAGAGAGGGACCTATATAATACATGCTTTATATGGTGGAGTTGAAGTCACTCTTCTTTTTCAGAAAAAGGCAATACTTTGTTGGTTTTCCCAAAGAAAGAAGTATCACATTTTCACACTCAACCACCACTGAGCTTCTTGCTCCCATGGCATTGTTTTCATTTCCAAAAACACCCACACACACATTTCCTTGGTTGCGGAGATCATAAACACTAATTTTCTTACCACACCAGACTCGTCCATTCCAGTGGACATGGACTATTCGAATAGGTTTGAACTCTGCACGGAGGGGTACACTTTACCCACTAGTCCGGCTCTACGGTCTCATGGCCAATGAGACCCGAATCCAAAACTCTTTCTTTCCTCGCACGTCCTTACCTTAATGGTTATACCGGAAGGAGTCAGGCCACCGCCATGTCCAAACCGGTCAAAACATTCCCCCTCCTTATCCTCCCGGTGCTCCCCAGCCATCATAACCTTGGGGTTTGGACCATACGAGTTCAGATTGAGTGACTGCCCATACAGTCTCGAGTAGTTGTACTTGTCATGAGTACAGGTAGTGAAGGATGACAAACCGGTCCTTATAGGAGGGGACAATCCTTCTGCTCACACCTAACCCGGTTGAGCCAACACCTGAGGCCCTTCCCTAAACCAGGGAGTCCCTGATTATCCCACTCAAAAGGTGATAAGGGCAAATACCCTTCATCATACACTTTCTGAAAACATTGTTTATTAAAAACACCACCCTTTTGTCATCCCACATTTTGTACTCAAAAGATATTCTTTAATGCGGGCTATCTCTCTTCTCACAATGCAAAGGACCCAACCCTTATTCCCGGCTTAGGTAGTGGTAGAAAGAGTAGAAATTTTATGCATCAAGGGAAGAATGGACTTGCCTTCGTCGAAGTTCTCCTGGCACGAAAGATCTATTTTGGAGAGGTCGGGATCCTGCCCTTCTTCCGGAGCTATAATTTTTGGAGGATCGGATCCCTCTTCTCTTAGCAAAAACAAGCAATGAACAATACATCAACTATGGTGGCTTAGTGGAGTGTGCCAAGTTTTAAATATTATTGTTTTGTGCTCTCTAATTTATTTAGACTATTTTTGGTGCATAAAATATCAATATATGCATTTATATATGAAAATAGGAAAAAGAAATGGGAAAAAGAAAAGGAAAAGGGATTTCCCTGCTAAATGGGCCGGGGGGGATTTCGGCCCAGCCAAAGTGCATGCGCGCGCGGCCGCGCGGGGGAGCGGCCCAGCCGACCCACAGAAGAGGGGAACGACACGGGGACGACACTGTGGGCGCGGGCCCATGTGCCAGAGAGAGGAGGGGGGGTAACGACATCAGGGGGGAGAAGGGCGGTCCACGGCGATGAGAACCGGTCGCCGGTGAACCCGACGGCGATTCCTCGCCGGTGGTCCGGTTCTACATTGACGGAATGGTGGCAAAGCATGAGTGGAGGTAGGGGGTCACGGAGGTGGGGTCAATTTGGCCGGTAGATGCTCAGGATGGCTGGTCCACGGCGGGTGGCGGGCTCCACGGCGGTGAGATCGCCGGTGAGGCCAAGCAGTGCGATGGGGAAGGCGAAAATGGTTCCTTGGGACCGTGGGGAGGTGGTGAAGCTCCAGAGCCAACCCAATTGGACCCTAGGCTACTAGAGAGGGGCGGGAGCACTCACTGGAGCGGAGGAAGGGTGTGGCGGCACGGCTCGATTGAGCCCGAGGGAGGGGTGTGGGGAGGTCGAGGCCGGTGTGAGGAGTTGGGGGAGCTCAGGGCGGTCCTTTTATAGGTGGCCGAGGAGGGGGAGGAGGGGGAGGTGGCCAGTACCGGTGACGCTTGTCGCGGCGGCGATGATGGCACACAGTGGTGGCGACGGGATGGCTCGTGCAGACAGTGTGACAGGATGGCTCAGGCAGGCGCAAGGCGCCAAACCGAGCTGGTGAGCACGATAATGGCGAGGCGACGGGGCGGGCGGTGGCCGGCGGCGAACGCACCGATAGCCCGATCATGGGCGAGGGGAGAGTGGCTGACAAGCGGGGCCCGCTTGCCAGAGGGAGAGCGGTCGCGAGGGAGCGAGAGCGGGCGCAGCTGATGGGTGGGGTCGGGTCGTCAGCGAGGGGAGAGGAGTGTGGCGCGGGCGGGCGCGAGAGGTGGGCCACGTGGGTCGTGCGTGGCGTACGGGAGAGAGAGAGGGGGGGACTTGGGCCGGAATCGGGCCAGCCGGGGGGGAGAGAAATTCCCTTTTCCTTTTCTTTTCCTATTTCCAAATCTATTTTAGTTTCTCTTTTTCTATAATCTCCTTTTTCCTTTAAACAAATATTTATCTACATTTCTTGGGTGTCAAAATATTCTAAGTGAGGTGCTACTAACAACCATAGTGTATGCATATGATGAATGAAATGTCTCATGAGGTGGGGGGTCTTAGGAGATAATTAAGGGGGGTTTAGGTGTTTTAGAGTTTCTAACCTTGGGATCAAAATTGGGATGTTACAAACCTACCCCACTTAAAAGAATCTTGCCCTCGAGATTCAGACTGGGCTTGAGAAAAGGTAAGGGTATTCCCTCCTCAAAGAGTCCTCACTCTCTCAGGTAGCCTCCTCTTCTCTTTCTCTGCTCCATTGAACTTTACAGAGTTTTACTTCTGAGTTTCGAGTCTTTCGGATGGCTGAATCGAGAATCTTCACTGGCTTCTCTCGGTACTGCAGATCCTTCTGAATCTGAATTATCTCTTCTTCGATGTGACTTTCTGGCACTTTCATGCATTTGCGGAGCTGGGATACATGAAACACATTATGGATATCTGACATGGATTCTGGCAATTTAAGGCGGTAGGCTGCGGGCCCTACTCTGCCAATGATAGGATAGGGGCCGACGAATCACGGAGCTAGCTTCCCTTTCACTTGAAATCTTTTGACCCCGCGCATTGGGGAGACATTGAGGTATTCAAAATCTCCTTCCTCGAAATTGAGTTCTCTCCTTCTGTTGTATGCGTAACTCTTCTGCCGACTCATAGCTTCGAGTAGTCTTTTGCGGATTAGAGCAACTTTCTCTTCTGCCTCCTTAATGAAAGCAGGCCCTTCCAGTGTCTTTTCCCCTACGTTGGACCACATCAGAGGGGTCTGGCACTTTCATCCATACAAGGCTTCAAACGGTGACATCTTGATACTGGCCTGGTAGCTGTTGTTATAAGAAAACTCTGCATACGGCAAACTGGACTCCCAACTCTTGTCAAAGGTCAACACACAAGCTCTTAACAAATCCTTGAGGACTTTATTGACTCTTTCTGTCTGACCATCTGACTAGGGGTGATAGGCAGTGCTGAAGTCTAGCTTGGTGCCCAAAGCTTGCTGAAGACTCATCCAGAATTTTGAGGTGAACTGTGTTCCCCTGTCAGACACTATCTTCCGTGGAATACCATGGAGTCTGACTATTTCTTTAAGATATATCCGGGCAAGGGTGGCTCCTCCAAAGGTAGTTTTTACTGGAATGAAGTGGGCTACCTTGGTAAGACGGTCGATTATAACACTGATAGAATCATTCCCTTTTTGGGTCCGAGGCAGTCCAATTACGAAATCCATGCCTATTTCTTCCCACTTCCATTTGGGCACTAGGAGGGGTTGCAGTAGACCTGCAGGCTTCTGATGCTCTGCCTTAGTTCGCTGGCAAGTGTCACACCGGGCCACATACTGAGCTATCTCCTTTTTCATCCCTCTCCACCAGTATCTGGTTTTGAGGTCTAGGTACATCTTGGTGGTCCCTAGGTGGATAGAGTAGGCTGAGTTATGAGCTTCATCGAGCAGGATTCCTCGTGCCTCTCCTTTTGGTATACACAAACGGTCCCTGAATCGAAGGGTCCCTTCTTCATCTATCTTGGGGTCCGGGAGTTGTTCCTTGCGAGCCTTTTCTGCAAGACTTGTCGTCTCGATGTCCAGGCGCTGAGCCTTGCGTATGAGGTCTTCTAGCATTGGCTTAATTTCTAGGCTGCCACTGTCTTTCAAACAAGCATTCAGTTGAGCTGATTCTCTCTTCCAGTCTTCCAAGAAGTTGGTTGCTTTCTCCCCGAAAGGTTTTCGGCTGAGGGCGTCTGCTACAACATTGGCCTTTCCGGGGTGGTAGTGGATCTCAATGTCATAATTCTTAATCAATTCCAGCCATCTTCGCTGACGGAGATTGAGGTCTGGCTGAGTGAAAATGTACTTTAGGCTCTTGTGATCTGTGAAGATGTGACATTTGTTTCCAATCAGGTAGTGCCTCCATATTTTTAGGGCGTGCACTATGGCTGCTAATTCCAAATCATGTGTTGGATAATTATGCTCATGCGGCTTGAGCAGACGTGATGCATAGGCGATGACTTTCTCATTTTGCATAAGCACGCATCCTAAACCTTGCCTTGAAGCATCACAGAAGATGACAAAATTCTGGTGGATATCTGGTAGCGCCAATACTGGCGCGGTCGTGAGTTTCTTCTTTATGATTTGGAAGCTTTCCTCGCACTTTGGGGTCCACACAAATTTATTGTCTTTCTTGAGGAGCTCGGTCATAGGTCTTGCTATGCTGGAGAACCCTTTAATAAAACGGCGGTAATATCCTGCCATTCCCAAAAAGCTCCGAACTTCACTAACATTGGATGGCTGCTTCCATTTGGATACTTCTTCCACTTTGGATGGGTCTACTTCTATTCCTTCTGCAGTTAAGATATGCCCGAGGAAGGCTATCTTCTCTAACTAGAATTCACATTTGCTGAGCTTAGCATAGAGTTGATGTGCGCTGAGTCTTCCGAGGACAATCCGGAGGTGATGCTCATGATCCTTGCATCAATGAAGACTACGACAAACTTATCCAACTCTTCCATGAATACCTTATTCATAAGATTCATAAAAAGGTGGGTGCATTGGTTAGTCCAAAGGGCATTACTGTGAACTCATATTGTCCGTACCAGGTGACAAATGTTGTCTTCTGAACGTATGCTTCCTTGATTCACAGCTGGTGATATCCTGACCTTAGGTCTATCTTGGAGAAATACTTGGCCCCTTGAAGCTGGTCGAAGAGGTCATCAATCCGAGGTAGTGGGTACTTGTTTTTTATTGTAACTTCATTCAAGGATCGGTAATCAATACACATCCTCATACTTCCATCTTTTTTGGTGACGAACAGGACTGGTGCTCCCCAAGGAGATGAGCTGGGACGAATGTACCCTTTCTGTTGAAGTTCTATGATCTGGAGTTTTAGTTCTGCCAATTTGGTGGGGGCCATGCGGTATGGTCTCTTTGCGATTGGTGCGGTGCCGGGAATTAGATCAATGTAGAACTCCACTTCTCTTTCTGGCGGCATTCCTGGCAATTCTTCTGGGAATACATCCATGAATTCTTCTACTACAGATATGATTTCTGCTGCTAGATTAAACACCATTGGATCTTGGGCGGGTGGCTGAGCCTGACATGAAACTGACTTTCCTTGGTGGTCAGTGAGGAGGATGGAATTATTTGCGCAACTTATGATGCCATTATGCTTGGTTAACCAATCTATTCCTAAGATCACATCAATTCCGTGGGATGGCAAGACGACTAAGTCTGCCAAGAACACTACCCCACTTAAAAGAATCCTGACTTGGGAGCATTTGAGGTGGCATAGAAGGTCTGACCCTGGGGTTTGGGTGACCAAGGGAATGTCTAGATGTGCAATGGGAATGCCATGCTTTTCCACAAAACCAGTGGCTATGAATGAATGGGATGCTCTTGAATCAAAAAGTACAGCAGCGGGAGTAAATTCAACTAGGAACTCACCGAGCACTACTCCCAGGGCTTGCTGAGCCTCTTGAGCGTCGACGTGGTTTACTTGTGCCCTGCCATGATACTGGGTCTTGCTTAGCTGGCTGTTGGAGGAGGGTTCCTTGGAGGCGGGTGCTGGGGCACTCTTGGGGCCATTCACCGAGTTGGAGTAGGTAGGCACGGAAGTCTTCAACTGAGGACAATTATTCTTGTAGTGACTGGGGTCTCCACAATGCCAACAGTCATTGGCTGGAGGTTGGTTGCTTGCAATAGAGGGGGCCTGGAGGGAACTCTAACCCTGCTGACTGAAATGTGATGGAGTGGACCTAGCTGGCTTGTTGAAGCTTGGTCCCTTGGGTGGAAACCCAAAGGATCTAATTCTCTGGTGCCTGTCCTGCTGCTGAGCTCGGAGGACTTGGAACTTCCTCTTGAGGTGACCCTTTTCTTCTTCCCTAGCCCTTTCCACTTGTATGGCCTTGTTTGAGAGGTGCGAGAAGTTGAGAAAATCTTGGCTGGCGAGGATAGTCTTGAGTTCTGGTCTTAGCCCTTTCAAGAAACGGGGCATCTTTTTGGCTTCTGTGCTGACATCGTCGGGCGCATAGCGAGCCAATTCTGTGAATTTGTGGACGTATTCACTTACGGATCTCCCTCCTTGAGTTAATTCCCAAAATTCATCTTCTTTGAGTTGGACTATCCCTAGGGGCACATGATGTTCCCAGAAGGCGGCCTAGAATTCTGCCCAAGTAGCATCTCTGACGGCAGCGCTGAAGGTATCCCACCAGGATAGGGCCATCCCGGAAAGTTGATGAGCAGCAATATGAACACGCTGGTTTTCAGGGCATCTGATGGCTGAAAGGGAAATGTGCCCTTGGGCCATTTCTAAGTATTATGGTGATTTAGTGTCCAACACAAATGCTTAAGTGTAAAATGGTGGACAAAGTACAAATCAAGGATAAAGGTATGTTTCTCAGACTTAGTACATTGTTTATGGACTAATATATTGTATCTAAGTGCTGGAAACAGGAAAAATCGAATTGGAAATGAGATGGGCTTGTTCAACCGAAGTCTGCTCAGTCTGGGAGCACCGGACTGTCCGGTGGTGCACCGGACAGTGTCCGGTGCGCCAGGCTAGCTCGAGCGAACTGGCCGCTCTCAGGAATTTACCGGCGACGTACGGCTATAATTCACCGGACTGTCCGGTGTGCACCGGACTGTCCGGTGAGCCAACGGTCGGCCGGGCCAACGGTCGGCCGCGGAATCCGCGCGCGACACGTGGCCGAGCCAACGATCGGAAGGGGGCACCGGACTGTCCGGTGTGCACCGTACATGTCCGGTGCACCAACGGCTCTCTGGCTGCCAACGGTCGACTTTGCCGTAGAAGGAAAGAAATCGGGCACCGGACACTGTCCGGTGTGCACCGGACTGTCCGGTGCGCCAGACGACAAAAGGCAAGAATGGCCTTCCAGATTTGCTCTCAACGGCTCCTAGCTGCCTTGGGGCTATAAAAGGGACCCCTAGGCGCATGGAGGAGACACCAAGCATCTCCTAAGCATTCCTAAGCACCAAGACATCGATTCCGCACCTTTGATTCTTTGCAATAGCGATTAGAGCTCTAGTTGAGTGGTGAACTCATTGAGTTGTGTTGTGAGCTCTTGTTGCGACTTGTGTGCGTGTTGACACTCTGATTTTTGTGTCTTGTGTGCGTTGCTAATCCCTCCCTTGCTCCGTGATTCTTTGTGAACATCTTTTGTAAGGGCGAGAGGCTCCAAGTTGTGGAGATTCCTCGCAAACGGGATTAAGAAAAGCAAAGCAACACCGTGGTATTCAAGTTGGTCTTTGGACCGCTTGAGAGGGGTTGATTGCAACCCTCGTCCGTTGGGACACCACAACGTGGAGTAGGCAAGCGTTGGTCTTAGCCGAACCACGGGATAACCACTGTGCCATCTCTGTGATTGATATCTGTGTGGTTGTTGTGTTGTGTTGAGACTCTTCTCTAGCCACTTGGCAATTACTGTGCTAACACTCTAATCAAGTTTTTGGTGGCTATAAGTTTAAGTTTTACAGGATCACCTATTCACCCCCCCCTCTAGGTGCTCTCAATTGGTATCGGAGTCGTTCTCTTCAAGAAAGGGACTAACCGCCCGAAGAGATGGATCCTAAAGGCAAGGGGATGGTGATCAACGACAAGGAGAAGGAGTCCTTCGTCAACGAGCCCAATGATGACAAGCCCACCGACTCAGGCTCGGGCCACAAAAGAAAAGACGGGAGGAAGAAGAAGACAAGGTGCATCAAGGAAATTGTCTACTACGACAGCGACGAATCTTCCTCCTCCCAAAAGGACGACGACGACCACGAGAAAAAGAAAACGGTCAATTCGAACTTTTCTTTTGATTACTCTCGTATTCCTCAAAGTACTAATACTCATTTATTATCTATTCCACTTGGTAAACCTCCTCATTTTGATGGAGAGGACTACGGATTTTGGAGTCACAAAATGCGTAGTCACTTGTTCTCTCTCCATCCTAGCATATGGGAGATTGTAGAGAGTGGAATGCACTTTGATAGTACGGATAGTCCCATGTTCATTAATGAACAAATTCATAAGAATGCACAAGCTACTACTGTTCTTCTAGCTTCATTGTGCAGGGATGAATACCACAAAGTGAGCGGCTTGGATAACGCCAAGCAGATCTGGGACACCCTTAAGATTTCTCATGAGGGGAACGACGTCACCTTGCTCACCAAGATGGAGTTGGTGGAGGGCGAGCTTGGACGATTCGCGATGATAAGGGGCGAGGAGCCAACACAAACCTACAACCGGCTCAAGACCCTTATCAACAAAATAAGGAGCTACGGGAGCACGTGATGGACGGACCATGACGTTGTCCGTCTAATGCTAAGGTCCTTTACCGTTCTTGATCCTCATTTGGTGAACAATATTCGTGAAAATCCCAGGTACACCAAGATGTCGCCCGAAGAAGTTCTTGGGAAGTTCGTAAGCGGGCGAATGATGATCAAGGAGGCGAGATACGTGGACGACGCGTTGAACGGTCCGATCAACGAGCCGCAACCCCTTGCTCTCAAGGCAACAAGAAGCAAGGAGGCGCTACCAAGCAAGGTGGCGCAAGTTGAGGCAGCCGGGCTCAATGATGAGGAGATGGCCCTCATCATTAAGCGCTTCAAGACGGTGCTTAAAGGTCGCAAGGGACAGCCAAGCAAGACCAAAGCCAAGGGGAAGCGCTCATGCTTCAAATGCGGTAAGCTTGGTCATTTTATTGCTAACTGTCCCGACAATGATAGTGATCAGAACCAAGGGAACAAGAGGGAGAAAAAGAAGAACTATAAGAAGGCAAAGGGCGAGGCTCATCTTGGCAAGGAGTGGGATTCGGACTGCTCCTCGTCCGACTCCGACAATGAAGGACTCGCCGCCACCGCCTTCAATAAGTCATCCCTCTTCCCCAACGAGCGTCACACTTGCCTCATGGCAAGGGAGAAGAAAGTAAGTGTTGGGCCCATGCTTCGTTGCGCCGAAGGTCTTGCGTGAAGAAGCAGCTTCGGCTGAAATCGTCCCCAGGAAATGGCCGAAGGTTCCTTTTTATAGAGCTTCGGCGTTGCAAACCGACATAAAGATAGAATGACCTTTTTATCCATAGAGGTCTAAGATAATGTTGTAAACTTTTGTAAAGGGCATAATTGTAATTCGTCACAGGCTGCGTCCTGTGTCTATAAATAGATGAACAGTACCCCCGTACTGTTCAGGCTGACTTGGCATTTGCTTTTGGGTCACGCTTGTACTTTTTACCTTCTCTCAGGACCGAAGGTACATCTGTAATTTGAAATCATTTCTATTTTTCCATGTTAATAAAATAGAAATGATTCTATGATGATGCTTATATTATATTTCATGCTTTATATGAATCCTTCGTCATTACTTGTTATGTTTACGAAGGTATGTCTCTTATGACCTTCGTCCGAAACTCATTATTTCCCGAAGGGACATAATGCTTCGAAGGACGAAGGACTTTAACACTTAACACTTTTTATGTTGCCTTGTTCTTAACTCATAGCATTTGAGAACAAGTCCCCAACATTGGCGCCCACCTCCGGTGAACTCACTTCCACTTCGAGTTTTTTGAACACCTTCGGAAGCTATAGACCCTCGCTATGGCGCCGAAGAAAGCTTCAGCGACCGGGGCTGCAGCACTGCAACCGCTGGACCCCAACCAGCTCAATACTTTGCTAAGGAAGCCTCCTCAGACCCTGGAGAAGCTGCTCCAAAAGATGGACGAGTACATTCGTGCTGACAATGACTTTCGCCAAAGAAGGGAGGAGGCCTTCAGATTTTCTGAAATGACCAGGGGCTTCGGAGGAAGATCCTATCCGAGGCATGTCAGGTCCATCCACAACTCTACTCAGAATGATGATAAGGGGAGTCAGCAGAACAGACCGCAGTGCTCCTCACAGGCTTTGGGGCAACAACAAATTTTCTTCCGGCCACCAGCTCCAAGAGGCAGAGGCGCCAGGGGCTTCGGCGGAAGATTCGGAGATCAACCAAGGAAACTGTTTTGCTTGTTCTGTGGAGAAAGCAAGGGCCATACCACCAAGACGTGCCATATTACAATCCAGAAGCAAAAGGAAATAGCCGAAGCTGCATATCAACAAGCTCAGCCGAAGCAGGTCATGCATACTGCTTCGTATCATCCACCTTACATCCCACAATACATAGACAACCACCCTGCAGCTTCTGTAGCTTCGGCAAGTCAACCTCAAGCTTCCTGGCAGCAGCCTCCGCCTCCACCTCCACTGCAACAGGGTCAACAGCCAGAAGGGAGTCAATATGCCCCACACCAAAGGGACTTCAGAGAACAATCCGAAGCTCGCACAGTCAACAGCACTGTGCCAGAGTCGAAGCACATTTATTGACACATATCCTACCTTTGATAGCAGTCTTTTCTATTCAGTTTTATTTTCTGTGAAACAAAGAACATTGTTAGTTTTCATGTAATAATTTCGTTGTTTCCCACGAGGAAAACCCATTTTCTTCACAGGCTTTACCCCATTCAAGTTATTATTCGGAGACGAAGCAATAACCCCGGAAGAAGCCAAAGCTGGATCAATAAGAGTAGTAGCTTCGGCAGAATCAGGTCCCGAAGATGCTTGCCTTGTGGAAAAGGATGCTTTAGAAGGGATCAGGCTTCAGGCCGTGGAGAATATCAATAAATATCAGGCTGAAACAGTTAAATGGCGAGATAGAAAAGTCCGGTTAAAAAATATTGAGCCGCGACACTTGGTGCTTCGGAGAGTGGCTAACCCAGATACAGTGGGTAAGCTACAGTTGAAATGGGAAGGACCATTCTTAGTACTATCTTCGTCAAGGCCTGGATCGTACAGATTAAAGGACATGGATGGCAACGAAATTCCAAGATCTTGGAATGCGGATGAGCTTCGGCGATACTATGTATAACATGATGTAATTTTTTATGTTTTTTCTTTTCTTTTTCATGGCACCCTTTTCCTTTCCGAAGGGGGAGAAAGGTTTTTAATGGGGCCATCATGTGTAATTTCCTTTTTTAGTCTTATAAGAGCAAAATCCCCCAAAAAATGTAAATGTAACAGCTGAGAACGCACCATCGAGTGCAGGAACTGAAAAAGAAAAAAGAGAAGAAGCTCCAAAGACGTCCCTAAGGGGATGCAGAGCTTATACCGCCTAAGTAAAAGGCGAAGAAACTCCAAAGACGTTCCTAAGGGAATGCAGAGTTTATACCGTCTAAGTAAAAGACGAAGAAGCTCCAAAGACGTTCCTAAGGGAATGCAGAGCTTATACCGCCTAAGTAAAAGGCGAAGAAACTCCAAAGACGTTCCTAAGGGAATGCAGAGTTTATACCGTCTAAGTAAAAGACGAGGAAGCTCCAAAGTCGTTCCTAAGGGAATGCAGAGCTGATGTGTGGTTGATTCCAAGGAAATAATGGTTGAGTGTGGCTTCGGTTATATGTTTTGGACATTCATTCGCACATCACATTACATCATAGCATTTGCATTCATAAGCATTCATTCATGGCATCTATGTTACTAAGTGGTTGCTTCGGCAAAAAGGAGAAGTATTCTTTTATGTTTTGGAGTGTACAAAAAAAGAAAAGCTTCGGCAGAAAGAAGAAGTAGTCTTTTATGTTTTGTACAAAAAAGCAAAGCTTCGGCAGGAAGAAGAAGTAGTCTTTTATGTTTTGTACAAAAAAGCAAAGCTTCGGCAGAAAGAAGAAGTAGTCTTTTATGTTTTGTACAAAAAAGCAAAGCTTCGGCAGAAAGAAGAAGTAGTCTTTTATGTTTTGTACAAAAAAGCAAAGCTTCGGCAGAAAGAAGAAGTAGTCTTTTATGTTTTGTACAAAAAAGCAAAGCTTCCGCAGAAAGAAGAAGCAGTCTTTAATGCTTCGTTGTGTACGAAAAGAAGGGAAGGTGTTTTTCGCCTTCGGCTCAAAATATTGATTTCGTCCACATCAAAGCGTCTTAATAAAAGGGTAAGGATATATTACAAGGTATGTACAAAGTTCCTTGAGAACGGTTTAATTGTATTTACAACAAGTTGTTACAAATTTTCTAGCCTACTACTACTAATCTTCTTCAGGCTCCCGCTTCGGCGGCATATTCTTTAATCACCTTCAGCTTCGTCATCCTACATGAATCCAGGTATCCAGAGTAAAAATCAAGTATCAAGGAGAAGGTAAGTACAAAGTAGGATTTATTACTGGTTCAAGATGACTTCGAGCTTCGTCTCCAGCCTTCTCCCGCCCGCCTTTTGTCCATATCATTTTTATAAATCTATTTGAGATACTTTGGGCGAGGTCAGGTATATCGTCCAGGATTGATGGAGACAGGGTGAAGTTGGGCCTGTTGACGATCTTTCCATGCTCGCAGCCAGCCTTCAGGAATGCTGCAGCAGTACCCCGAGAAGCTACCCAGGCACAGAAGTCACCGTGCCCAGCTATAACTTCGTCAAGTTCTTCAATTTCAGCTTCGATATGATCGAAGGCTTTTGGTAAATCTTCATCCGAAGGGGTAAATTTCCCGCTGCTGGCTCCAACTGAGTAAAAGATCTTCTTTAGTTGTTGGATACAATTGTTGCTAAAATTCAAACATTTATCCTGAAGGCTTGTTAATGATTTCTTCAAATTTGAGTTGGCTTGGACTTCGGCTTCAAGTTTAGAATTAAGCTCTAGCTTTTCTTGTTCAAACTGTTTTGATTGACCGATAAGCTTCGAATTCAATTCTGATATTTTAGCTTCGGTCTCTGCCAGCAAGCCTTCGGTTGATTGAAGTTCGAAGTCTTTCTTTTCAATGATGACTGATTGTTCTTTTATTTTGCTCTCCAAATTTCCAATTATAGCTTCGTGTTTTTTGTCCTCTAAATCCTGCTGCATCTTCAGAGCTTTGCTCAGTAGCATGCTCTGCACAAAAACAGTTTTCGTTAGTAACATTTTCATTATCCAAAGCAATAAGGAACAGAGAAAAGATTGTTTACCTTGAAATTGGAATAAAATAAGCTGCCGACGATATGCTGTCGTCGGTAGCGGCTGATATCTATCTCTAGCTTCGGAAAACCGATACTCTTTGACAGAGTACCGATGACCTTAGCTCCGGTTTGGTCTCGAATGCAGCCTAATTTTTCATCGTCCACACCTCCGAATAGAAGAGCTCCTGGCCTGTATCCGCAAGATTTGGCATAGTCTTTTAGCTCTTCTATTTCGTCCTCCGAAAGTTTTTGCCCAATTAAATTTTGAAATGTGTAGGCTTCGTCGTCCGAAGCGACTTCGGCTATTTCTTTCCCCTTCTCAGGCACTGCAGCCATGACTTTTTTAGCAGCAGCGGCAGCTTCTTCTGCAGCCATGTCTTCTAAAATTTTGTCGATATTCTCAATGGTAGTCTCTAAGTTCACATCTTCGGCTGTAGCGGCTTCGGTAGCCGCGACCTCCGAAGGTGCGACTTCGACGTTTGTTGTGTCTTCAGCAGCTGCTGTTTTCTGAATTGATGCTCTCGGTGGCGTCTTGTCAATAACTTCTGTTACGGTAATAATTCTTTGCCTTTTTGCTTTGGTTATCTTCGTTTTTTCCGGCTCCGCCACCTTTTGAAAAAACTTCGTCAGTCGAGGCCCTAATGGACTTAGCTTCGTGGGCATGGGTTCAGTCATTACCTTTAGAATTTCCTCCACGTCGCTGGTAGAAGGTGGTGTGGGGGTCCCCTCTCCTTCGGATAGTTTTCGCTTTGGAGTTGATATTTTTCTCTTGACAATTTTCTTCTTTTTTGGTGGTTGTTCTTCATCCTTGTTTAAAGCTTCGGCCTCTCTTTTTCTTCTCTGGCCCTCAGCATCCTTGTTCAGCTGCGCATAGTCAGGATATTCGAAGCCCAGTGCATCAAGCACTCGGTTCAGCCTTCGCTTCGGACGGGTACCGAAGGCTGCTGTCATCAGTTGATCTTCTTTTTTCGAATAATTTCCAAGAATTTCATTACACATCACCTCAACTGTGTCCAGCCACTCTTGGCAGGGCTTCTTAAAATATTTCTTGAATTTGAAGTGGTAAGGAAGCCGGACAAGATCCCCTTCCTTCTTCTCCCCCTTTAACTTTGGCATTTCCCATTTTTTCAGAGTAGGGAAAACTTTGAATGCTAAGAATTCTTGAACCAGATCCCTGGTACCAATATGCTCTGCAATGATTCTGAATTCATCCATTGCCCGTTGAGTTTGACCCTCTGGTGTCATGTTGCAGTGGGGTCGGGTTTCTCCGAAAGTTAGCTCGAGTGGACTTTGCACAAGCTTCTCCTTGTCCTGATCAACCTTGACATAGAACCATTCTGATTTCCAGCCTGCCGGCCATTTGCTTCGGTAGCTAATTACAGGAAACTTTGCGGTTTTCCGGTAGGCAAAATTGTAGCAACCGAAGTTTTCATGAAGCCCATCTTTTCTGGCCTTTGTTTGATAATGCAATTCATGAACTCGACAGAAACTGTCAGCAAAAGGCTCCACTGCTTGGCTTCGGAGGGCCCAAATATAAACGCTAAGCCTAACGATAGCGTTAGGAGTTAACTGATGAAGGTAGATGCCAAACCTCTTCAATATCTCCGCAACAATCTCGTGAACAGGGAATCTTAGCCCAGCCTTTAAAAAGCTTTTGAAGATGACAACCTCGTCCTTCTCTGGCTTCGGGGTGGTCTCTTCTCCCCCGAAGCGAAGTAGCTTCTTCTGATCTTCACTGAAAAAACCTGCTTTCACCATCTTGGCGAGATCAACCTTTGAAACAGTCGATTTTCCGAAGTCTAGGTGGCTGGGTTTGCTGGGCATGGCAATACGGTAGTCATCTTCGGAGTCGGTTTCTTCAATGTTCCCTTCTCCTTCGGCAGCTGTCGGGTTTGCTCCGGCAGCAGCTATTTCTTCCGTAGTCACCAGTCCGGAGCGCTGCATCGCTTCGGAGATGGGCACAGTCTCCGAAGCTTCAGTTTCGTCCCCCTCACGCTCAAACCTAGCTGTAGAGCGAACTCTGGCCATTTAATTATGAACTTGTGAAACTTTAATACTTTTTTCTCTGAAGCAGGCTTCAAGATGGAGCTTCGTTCAAACCTGACAAACAAGCTTCGGTGATGGTTAAAAATTTTGGCAGCAAAACAGTGCAAATAGCAGTAAATGCTGTGGTAACTTCACACCTACTCGTCTGTTTATATAGTGCTGCAGGTAAGAAGGCGAAGCGGCAGGTTTTTACACCAGGCGGGCAGTAGCTTGTACTCGCTGCGCAGTGGACCGCAAAGACCAAACAGTGACTCTGCAAGGTGGGACCGACACGATCTCGGGAAATGAATCGTTTCTCGGCAACGAGCTCAGGGAAGGTGTTTTTTGGACCTTCGGCTTCCCGAAGCTTGAGAGGATTTTTTCACGGTTCAAGCTCGTTACGAAAAACGATCTAGCGCCGCGAAAGGGGCTACTGTTGGGCCCATGCTTCGTTGCGCCGAAGGTCTTGCGTGAAGAAGCAGCTTCGGCTGAAATCGTCCCCAGGAAATGGCCGAAGGTTCCTTTTTATAGAGCTTCGGCGTTGCAAACCGACATAAAGATAGAATGACCTTTTTATCCATAGAGGTCTAAGATAATGTTGTAAACTTTTGTAAAGGGCATAATTGTAATTCGTCACAGGCTGCGTCCTGTGTCTATAAATAGATGAACAGTACCCCCGTACTGTTCAGGCTGACTTGGCATTTGCTTTTGGGTCACGCTTGTACTTTTTACCTTCTCTCAGGACCGAAGGTACATCTGTAATTTGAAATCATTTCTATTTTTCCATGTTAATAAAATAGAAATGATTCTATGATGATGCTTATATTATATTTCATGCTTTATATGAATCCTTCGTCATTACTTGTTATGTTTACGAAGGTATGTCTCTTATGACCTTCGTCCGAAACTCATTATTTCCCGAAGGGACATAATGCTTCGAAGGACGAAGGACTTTAACACTTAACACTTTTTATGTTGCCTTGTTCTTAACTCATAGCATATGAGAACAAGTCCCCAACAGTAAGCACTCATAATACTAGTACTTATGCTTCTTCAAGTGAGGATGAGTCTAGTGATGATGATGAGATAGATTACTCATGCTTATTCAAGGGATTAGATAGAACCAAGGTAGACAAAATTAATGAATTGATTGATGCCTTGAATGATAAGAATATGCTTTTAGAAAAGCAAGAGGATTTGTTGTATGAAGAACATGATAAATTTGTAGAAACACAGAAATCTCTTGCTCTAGAAATTAAGAGGAATGAAATGCTCTCTAGTGAATTATCTTCTTGTCATGAAACTATTGCCAAGTTAAAAAGTTTTAATGATGATTTAAATGCTAAACTAGAAGTAGCTAGTAAATCTAATTCTTGTGTAGAAATTGTTGAAACTTGTAATAGGTGTAAAGATTTTGACATTGATGCTTGTAGTGATCATTTAGTTTCAATTTCCAAATTAAATGAGGAATTAGCTAGTCTTAATGCCCAACTTAAGACTAGCAAGAATGAATTTGACCAGCTAAAATTTGCAAGGGATGCCTACACGATTGGTAGACACCCCTCAATTAAGGATGGACTTGGCTACAAGAGGGAAGCCAAGAACTTGACAAGCCATAAGGCTCCCATCTCCGCCAAGGAGAAAGGGAAGGCCCCTATGGCTAGTAATGTGCAAAAGAACCATGCCTTTTTGTACCATGATAGAAGACAATCTAGAAATGCTTATAGGAGTTGTAATGCATATAATGCCTTTGATTCTCATGCCATGTTTGCTTCTAGTTCTTCTTATGTGCATGATAGAAATGTTGGTAAGAGAAATGTTGTTCATAATATGCCTAGGAGAAATGTTGTTAATGTTCCTAGGAAAGTAAATGAACCTTCTACAATATATCATGCTTTAAATGCTTCTTTTGCTATTTGTAGAAAGGATAGGAAGATAGTTGCTAGAAAATTAGGGGCAAGATGCAAGGGAGACAAAACTTGCATTTGGGTCCCTAAGGATATTTGTGCTAACCTTGTAGGACCCAACATGAGTTGGGTACCTAAGACCCAAGCCTAAATTTGCCTTGCAGGTTTATGCATCCGGGGGTTCAAGCTGGATTATCGACAGCGGATGCACAAACCATATGACGGGGGAGAAGAAAATGTTCACCTCCTACGTCAAAAACAAGGATTCCCAAGATTCAATAATATTCGGTGATGGGAATCAAGGCAAGGTAAAAGGATTAGGTAAAATTGCTATTTCAAATGAGCACTCTATCTCTAATGTGTTTTTAGTTGAGTCTCTTGGATATAACTTGCTATCTGTTAGTCAATTATGCAATATGGGATATAATTGTCTATTTACAAATGTAGATGTGTCTGTCTTTAGAAGAAGTGATGGTTCACTAGCTTTTAAGGGTGTATTAGACGGCAAACTTTATTTAGTTGATTTTGCAAAAGAGGAGGTCGGTCTAGATGCATGCTTAATTGCTAAGACTAGCATGGGCTGGCTGTGGCATCGCCGCTTAGCACATGTGGGGATGAAGAACCTTCACAAGCTTCTAAAGGGAGAACACGTGATAGGTCTAACCAATGTTACTTTCGAAAAAGATAGACCTTGTGCAGTTTGTCAAGCAGGTAAACAAGTGGGAGGAGCGCATCACAGCAAGAATGTGATGACCACATCAAGACCCCTGGAGCTGCTACATATGGACCTCTTCGGACCAGTCGCCTATCTAAGCATAGGAGGAAGTAAGTATGGTCTAGTTATTGTTGATGACTTTTCCCGCTTCACTTGGGTGTTCTTTTTGCAGGATAAGTCTGAAACCCAAGGGACCCTCAAGCGCTTCCTAAGGAGAGCTCAAAATGAGTTTGAGCTCAAGGTGAAGAAGATAAGGAGCGACAACGGGTCCGAATTCAAGAACCTTCAAGTGGAGGAGTTCCTTGAGGAAGAAGGGATCAAGCACGAGTTCTCCGCTCCCTACACACCACAACAAAATGGTGTGGTAGAAAGGAAGAACAGGACGCTCATCGATATGGCGAGGACGATGCTAGGAGAGTTCAAGACCCCCGAGTGCTTTTGGTCGGAAGCCGTGAACACGGCTTGCCACGCCATCAACAGGGTCTACCTTCATCGCCTCCTCAAGAAGACGTCGTATGAGCTACTAACCGGTAACAAACCCAATGTATCGTACTTTCGTGTATTTGGGAGTAAATGCTACATTCTAGTGAAGAAGGGTAGAAATTCTAAGTTTGCTCCCAAAGCTGTAGAAGGTTTTTTGTAAGGTTATGACTCAAATACAAAGGCGTATAGGGTCTTCAACAAATCATCAGGTTTAGTTGAAGTCTCTAGCGACGTTGTATTTGATGAGACTAATGGCTCTCCAAGAGAGCAAGTTGTTGATTGTGATGATGTAGATGAAGAAGATGTTTCGACGGCCGTTATACGCACCATGGCGATTGGAGATGTGCGGCCACAGGAACAAAAGGAGCAAGATCAACCTTCTTCCTCAACTATGGTGCATCCCCCAACTCAAGACGATGAACAGGTTCATCAACAGGAGGCGTGTGATCAAGGGGGAGCACAAGATGATCATGTGATGGAGGAAGAAGCGCAACCGGCACCTCCAACCCAAGTTCGAGCGATGATTCAAAGGGATCATCCCGTCTATCAAATTCTGGGTGATATTAGCAAGGGAGTAACTACCCGGTCTAGATTAGTTAATTTTGTGAGCATTACTCCTGTGTCTCTTCTATTGAGCCTTTCAGGGTAGAAGAGGCCTTGCTAGACTCGGACTGGGTGTTAGCCATGCAAGAGGAGCTCAACAACTTCAAGCGCAATGAAGTTTGGACACTGGTGCCTCGTCCCAAGCAAAATGTTGTGGGAACCAAGTGGGTGTTCCGCAACAAACAAGACGAGCACGGAGTGGTGACAAGGAACAAGGCTCGACTTGTGGCAAAAGGTTATGCCCAAGTCGCAGGTTTGGACTTTGAGGAGACTTTTGCTCCTGTGGCTAGGCTAGAGTCCATTCGTATTTTGCTAGCATATGCTGCTCACCATTCTTTCAGATTGTTCCAAATGGATGTGAAGAGCGCTTTCCTCAACGGGCCAATCAAGGAGGAGGTGTACGTAGAGCAACCCCCTGGCTTCGAAGATGAACGGTACCCCGACCACGTGTGTAAGCTCTCTAAGGCGCTCTATGGACTTAAGCAAGCCCCAAGAGCATGGTATGAATGCCTTAGAGATTTCTTAATTGCTAATGCTTTCAAGGTTGGGAAAGCCGATCCAACTCTTTTCACTAAGACTTGTGACAGTGATCTTTTTGTGTGCCAAATTTATGTCGATGACATAATATTTGGTTCTACTAATAAAAAGTCTTGTGAAGAGTTTAGCAGGGTGATGACACAGAAATTCGAGATGTCAATGATGGGCAAGTTGAACTACTTCCTTGGGTTCCAAGTGAAGCAACTCAAGGACGGCACCTTCATCTCCCAAACGAAGTACACGCAAGATTTGCTAAAGAGGTTTGGGATGAAGGACGCCAAGCCCGCAAAGACGCCGATGGGAACCGACGGACACACCGACCTCAACAAAGGAGGTAAGTCCGTTGACCAAAAAGCATACCGGTCCATGATAGGTTCTTTGCTTTATTTATGTGCTAGTAGACCGGATATTATGCTTAGCGTATGCATGTGTGCTAGATTTCAATTCGATCCTAAGGAGTGTCACTTAGTGGCTGTGAAGCGAATTCTTAGATATTTAGTCGCTACGCCTTGCTTCGGGATCTGGTATCCAAAGGGGTCTAACTTTGACTTGATTGGGTACTCAGATTCCGACTATGCTGGATGTAAGGTCGATAGGAAGAGTACATCAGGGACGTGCCAATTCTTAGGAAGGTCCCTGGTGTCATGGAACTCTAAGAAACAAACCTCCGTTGCCCTATCCACCGCTGAGGCCGAGTACGTTGCCGCAGGACAGTGTTGCGTGCAACTACTTTGGATGAGGCAAACCCTTCGGGACTTTGGCTACAATCTGAGCAAAGTCCCACTCCTATGTGATAATGAGAGTGCTATCCGAATAGCGGAAAATCCTGTTGAGCACAGCCGCACAAAGCACATTGACATCCGGCATCACTTTTTGAGAGACCACCAGCAAAAGGGAGATATCGAAGTGTTTCATGTTAGCACCGAGAACCAGCTAGCCGATATCTTTACCAAGCCTCTAGATGAGAAGACCTTTTGCAGGCTGCGTAGTGAGCTCAATGTCTTAGATTCGCGGAACTTGGATTGAATTGTAGCATACTTGTGTTTATGCCTTTGATCATGTTCATTCTGCATTTTGTTGCTTATTGTGGTGCTCAAGTTGTACAAACACTCCCTGGACCTCACAAGTCCTTTTTGCAAGTGATGCACATATTTAGGGGGAGCTGTGCTACAACTTGACCCTTTGAGACTAACCATGTACTTGAGTTTGGTTGTTTTAGTCTCAAAGGAGGATTGAAAGGGGAAAGGTGGACTTGGACCATGCAAGACCTCCACTGTACTCCGATGAAAAGAGTAACTTTTCCAAGTTCATCTTTCTACTCTTATTGCCTTTGTACTCTTATTTGAAGATTTTGGTGAGGCAATGGGGTTAAAAGGCCAAGATTGATCCCATTTTGGTGCTTGATGCCAAAGGGGGAGAAAATAAAGGCCAAAGCAATAGATGGATCAGCTACCACTTGAGAAATTTTGAAAATAGTAGATTAGAGCTTTTGGTTTGTCAAAACTCTTTTATTGTCTCTTATGTCAAAAGTCGGTTTCTTGTGGGGAGAAGTATTGATTATGGGAAAAAGGGGGAGTTTTCGAAATTCTTGATCAAATTTCTTTGGAATACCTCTCTTTATGTCTCTTCAAGTGGATTTGACTTAGAGATAGGAATTTGAGTTTAATTTGCAAAAACAAACCAAGTGGTGGCATAGAGTGATCCATATATGTCAAATTGAATCAAAACAATTTTGAGTTCTAATTTGAATTGATTTTGTACTTGTTCTACTTGCTTTATGTTGTGTTGGCATAAATCACCAAAAAGGGGGAGATTGAAAGGGAAATGTGCCCTTGGGCCATTTCTAAGTATTTTGGTGATTTAGTGTCCAACACAAATGCTTAAGTGTAAAATGGTGGACAAAGTACAAATCAAGGATAAAGGTATGTTTCTCAGACTTAGTACATTGTTTATGGACTAATATATTGTATCTAAGTGCTGGAAACAGGAAAAATCGAATTGGAAATGAGATGGGCTTGTTCAACCGAAGTCTGCTTAGTCTGGGAGCACCGGACTGTCCGGTGGTGCACCGGACAGTGTCCGGTGCGCCAGGCTAGCTCGAGCGAACTGGCCGCTCTCGAGAATTTACCGGCGACGTACGGCTATAATTCACCGGACTGTCCGGTGTGCACCGGACTGTCCGGTGAGCCAACGGTCGGCCGGGCCAACGGTCGGCCGCGGAATCCGCGCGCGACACGTGGCCGAGCCAACGGTCGGAAGGGGGCACCGGACTGTCCGGTGTGCACCGGACATGTCTGGTGCACCAACGGCTCTCTGGCTGCCAACGGTCGACTTCGCCGTAGAAGGAAAGAAATCGGGCACCGGACACTGTCCGGTGTGCACCAGACTGTCCGGTGCGCCAGACGACAGAAGGCAAGAATGGCCTTCCAGATTTGCTCTCAACGACTCCTAGCTGCCTTGGGGCTATAAAAGGGACCCCTAGGCGCATGGAGGAGACACCAAGCATCTCCTAAGCATTCCTAAGCACCAAGACATCGATTCCGCACCTTTGATTCTTTGCAATAGCGATTAGAGCTCTAGTTGAGTGGTGAACTCATTGAGTTGTGTTGTGAGCTCTTGTTGCGACTTGTGTGCGTGTTGACACTCTGATTTTTGTGTCTTGTGTGCGTTGCTAATCCCTCCCTTGCTCCATGATTCTTTGTGAACATCTTTTGTAAGGGCGAGAGGCTCCAAGTTGTGGAGATTCCTCGCAAACGGGATTAAGAAAAGCAAAGCAACACCGTGGTATTCAAGTTGGTCTTTGGACCGCTTGAGAGGGGTTGATTGCAACCCTCGTCCGTTGGGACGCCACAACGTGGAGTAGGCAAGCGTTGGTCTTAGCCGAACCACGGGATAACCACTGTGCCATCTCTGTGATTGATATCTGTGTGGTTGTTGTGTTGTGTTGAGACTCTTCTCTAGCCACTTGGCAATTACTGTGCTAACACTCTAATCAAGTTTTTGGTGGCTATAAGTTTAAGTTTTGCAGGATCACCTATTCACCCCCCCTCTAGGTGCTCTCAATGGCCTCTAACTTCCTTTTTATTGTGTGCAGCCAGTCATCAACGTCGAGTGGGTTACTGGATCCAGCGAATGTGGGAGGCTTAAGCCTTAGAAAATCTCGCATTCTGTCCTGAGGCCTTCCACCATTCGGGCGCTGGTTCTTAAGGCTTCTGGTGAGGACCTCAATGAGTCTGGTTTGGTTGGCCAGAACTTGGGCTAAGTCTAATGGCAGCCCCGGAGGTCTCCCCGCACCTCCTAGCTAGGGAAATCTCCTAGCAACGGACATCTCCACCGACTTCTCCTTCAGCACCTAGGGGAGACCTTGCTCCAATCCCTGAGGAGGTAGGCATGGTTTTATCCGAAGCCATCTGCCAGGGGGAAAGGATTACTACTATGCACATGCCATTTTTTCAAACACGTTATTTTATTCATCACACAAGTTCATTACAAGCATACAGTTGCCACAGATCACACTACGTGCGAGTGTTTTCTAAGGTACTTCCAAACTCCCTTTCTAAGGTGTCCCCAAATTCCCTGAGAAGATCGTCAAGGCTAGCCAAGGACATCTCCTCAATGTCTGACAAGCTTTCTATCTTGGAGGGAGGCAGTGTTGGCGGGGCTTCCTCTTTTCATTCCGTCTGGCATCCTTGGCTTTTGGTCCGCTTCTGGATCTTCTTAGTGGGGGCGAGCTTCTTTAACTTCTTATCGTAGTCCATCTTCAAGGTTCGGTAGGCTTCACGAGTATTGGCCTCTTCACCTTCTGCTATTTCGAGATTTTCTTGGAGGGATGCCTTTTCTTTTTTTTAATTCCTTGATTTGTTGCTCTAGGCTTTCCACCTAGGAATTTAGGTGGGTGCAGTGTGAGAAAAGGTCGTCATAGTGGTTGTCAAGGGTGTGGAGATATCCGGCCATGTAGACTATGGTGGGGTCATCCTCATTAGGATCTCTCCCTGACAAGGCCTGAAGTCTTTTCCTCCAGGTAGGGGTATTTTTGTTGCTGGGTGGAAAGAACAAAGGGGTGTCTCGGAGGCTTCCCTTCTGTAGTTTTGGCATAGCTGGCGGAGGGCTTTTTGGGCAACATTTTGGCAAGTGTCTGGGAAGCGATGTCCAGTGGCGGTGACTTGGAAGGGAGGGTGATTTGGGTAGTTTCAGCTTTCTCCCAAGTAGACTGCCATAGAGCATTTCTCAATTCCATTCTCGTGGTATTCCTTCCAGACGTACTCCGACTTCTTGCGGATCCCCATGCGAAGCGCGCAACTTCGTAAAAGATAAGGGAATCCTTCCACCTCTGAGCAGTAGGATGTCCTAATGACAAATGAGTCTTCCATCTAGTAGTAAGAGAAGAAGGGTTGGTTAATATCGGGTTTAAAGAAGATTCTTTTTAGGGGGTAAGAGGTCTTTTTCTTTTTAAGGCAAGCTTTTAAGGTCGAGGCTGCGATCTATGGCCAGTCCTATGGCTCTGACACCACCTGAAGCGTCCCGATCCTTTGGGACTCAAATGTGATATAATTACTAGTCCTAGGAGGCTAGTAACCACATTCCTTACTTCAAATAGTACAGGGTTCGAATAAAAGTTATTACAATATCAGAGTACAAGCTCTAGCGAGCCCGAAATACAAAGCACAGTGGAAGTTCAACTAGCCCAAGCCACAGGCAGACTGGGTGCAAACACAGCCCCCTTCTAGTCGAGCATAGCAGAAAAGAAGTCTTCAGCTGCTGAAAAACATAAATAAATCTGGGTGAATAGACTAGGTATTCCGCAAGCCCATCCTGCCCGTAAAGAGAGAGGGACCTATATAATACATGCTTTATATGGTGGAGTTGAAGTCACTCTTCTTTTTCAGAAAAAGACAATACTTTGTTGGTTTTCCCCAAAGAAAGAAGTAGCACATTTTCACACTCAACCACCACTGAGCTTCCTGCTCCCGTGGCATTGTTTTCATTTCCAAAAACACCCACACACACATTTCCCTGGTTGCGGAGATCATAAACACTAATTGTCATACCACACCAGACTCGTCCATTCCAGTGGACACGGACTATTCGAATAGGTTTCAACTCTGCGCAGAGGGGTACACTTTACCACTAGTACGGCTCTGCGGTCTCATGGCCAATGAGACCCGAATCCGAAATTCTTTCTTTCCCCGCACGTCCTTACCTTAACGGTTATACCGGAAGGAGTCATGTCACCGCCATGTCCAAACCGGACAAAACATTCCCCCTCCTTATCCTCCCGGTGCTCCCCAGCCATCATAACCCTGGGGTTTGGACCATACGAGTTCAGATTGAGTGACTGCCCATACAGTTTCGAGTGGTTGTACTTGTCATGAGTACAGGTAGTGAAGGATGACAAATCGATCCTTATAGGAGGGGACAATCCTTCTGCTCACACCTAACCCGGCTGAGCCAACACCTAAGGCCCTCCCCTAAACCAGGGAGTCCCTGATTATACAACTCAAAAGGTGATAAGGGTGAATACCCTTCATCATACACTTTATAAAAACATCATTTATTAAAAACACCACCCTTTTGTCATCCCACATTTTGTACTCAAAAGATATTCTTTAATGCGGGCTATCTCTCTTCTCACAATGCAAAGGACCCAACCCTTATTCTCGGCTTAGGTAGTGGTAGAAAGAGTAGGTATTTTATGCATCAAAGGAAGAATGGACTTGCCTTCATCGAAGTTCTCCTAGCACGAAAGATCTATTTCGGAGAGGTTGGGTTCCTGCCCTTCTTCCGGAGCTATAATTTCCGGAGGATCAGATCCCTCTTCTCCTAGCAAAAACAAGCAATGAACAACACATCAACCATGGTGGCTTAGTGGAGTGTGCCAAGTTTTAAATATTATTGTTTTGTGCTCTCTAATTTATTTAGACTATTTTTGGTGCATAAAATATCATATATGCATTTATATATGAAAATAGGAAAAAGAAATGGGAAAAAGAAAAGGAAAAGGGATTTCCCTGCTAACTGGGCCAGGGGGGATTTCGGCCCAGCCGAGGCGCGTGCGCGCGCGGCCGCACGGGTGAGCGGCCCAGCCGGCCCACGTAAGAGGGGAACGGCGTGGGCCCATGCGCCAGAGAGAGGAGGGGGTAACGGCGTTAGGGGGGAGAAGGGCGGTCTGCGGCGGTGAGAACCGGTCGCCGGTGAACCCGACGGCGGTTCCTCGCCGGTGGTCCGGTTCTACGTCGACGAAATGGTGGCAAAGGATGAGCGGAGGCAGGGGGTCACGGAGGTGGGGTCAATTTGGCCGGTGGACGCTCGAGATGGCCGGTCCACGGTGGGTGGCGGGCTCCGCGACGGTGAGATCGCCGGTGAGGCCAAGCAGTGCGACGGGGAAGGCGAAAATGGTGCCTTGGGACCGTGGGGAGGTGGTGAAGCTCTAGAGCCAACCCAATTGGACCCTAGGCTACTAGAGAGGGGCGGGAGCACTCACCGAAGCGGAGGAAGGGCACGGCGACGTGGCTCGATTGAGCCCAGGGGAGGGGTGTGGGGAGGCTGAGGCCGGTGTGAGGAGTTGGGGGAGCTCGGGGCGGTCCTTTTATATGCGGCCGGGGAGGGGGAGGAAGGGGAGGTGGCGAGCACCAGCGACGCTTGCCGCGGTGGCGATGATGGCGCACAGTGGTGGCGACGGGATGGCTCGGGCAGATGGGGTGACGAGATGGCTCGGGCAGGCGCAAGGAGCCAAACTGAGCTGGTGAGCGCGATAATGGCGAGGCAACGGGGCAGGCGGTGGCTGGCAGCGAACGCGCCGATAGCCCGGTCACAAGCGAGGGGAGAGTGGCTGACAAGCGAGGCCTACTTGCTAGAGGGAGAGCGGTCGCGAGGGAGCGAGAGCGAGCGCGACTGATGGGTGGGGTCGGGTCGTCAGTGAAGGGAGGGGAGTGTGGCGTGGGCGCGGGCGGGCGCGAGAGGTGGGCCACGTGGGTCGTGCGCGGCGCGCGCGAGAGAGGGGGGACTTGGGCCGGAATCGGCCCACGGGGGGGAGAGAAATTCCCTTTTATTTTTATTTTCCTATTTCCAAATCTATTTTACTTTCTCTTTTTCTATAATCTCCTTTTTCCTTTAAACAAATATTTATCTACATTTCTTGGGTGTCAAAATATTCTAAGTGAGGTGCTACTAACAACCATAATGTATGCATATGATGAATGAAATGTCTCATGAGGTGGGGGTCTTAGAAGATAATTAAGGGGGGGGTTAGGAGTTTTAGGGTTTCTAACCTTTGGATCAAAATTGGGATGTTACAGAAACTAGTGGGCATGAACTCACCAAAGGTGGTAGTTCATGTGATGTGTAAGGATGATCAACAACAGGTTTAAAGCTGAGCATTGCTTTTAATAAGTTGGTCAAATTTTATTAGCAGTTACTAAGTGTAAGTAAATACCAAACCATAATAAATAATAGAACAAAATTAATAAATAATCCCATGCAATGCAAATGACAAATTGAATTTAAGTTACATAAATTAATCATGTGAGTGTTGAGCCGCTCATGACCGTGAGCACGGCTAGTATACCAGTTTTACACTCTGCAGAGGTTGTACCCTATACCCACAAGTCATGTTACCCATCTGCCAAGAGACGGCCAATCCCATACACCTCTACCGAGGAGGCGAGGCAGGGTAATACTACGAGGCCTTTACAAAGTTCCACTAGCTTCCGAAAACCCGCTACAGTTATGGGAAGAGCACTTGCAAGAATCTCTCGTCTGACCGCCATCGCAGCAAAATCAACCCGAGAACCTCCCTGCATGCAACTCCCCTACTGCCCTTGCCCCTTTAGGATAAGGTAGTCTTCCACTAGCTTTCCTAGTTAGTTAGCCAAGGGTGTCCCATTAAACCCTTGTGGTGGCACTGCTTTCCCAGGTGGTTCTCCATGTTCCCATTAACATAATGATCTTATCATGAACATAAATAACATAACAGAATAATTGAAACATGGATATAATGAAATATTAACCCAAAACCTTGTAAAGTAATAGCAAAACTACCCAAGTGATTTAGGGGTAAACAAGATAAAAAGGATAAACAGACTAGGGTGACCTATTGGGTCCCATCAAAATTAACCTATGCAGATCATTATGATTAATAAGAACATTACTGGGTAAAAAGGAAGTGATCAATGGTACAACTTGCCTTCAATGAGCTCCTGCTCAGCAACTTCTATCTGCTAAACCTCACGATCCACAGTAGCTTGCTCGTCTACTCGCATCAATACAAACATACATAGTATAGCAAAATTAACATCACACCAAACATGTAAACAAAATACATAATAAAAATCTGCACATTAAAATAAGATCATAGGAACAGGAATCATTAAATTTGGAGTTATGGATTTTAAATTATGAATTTCCAAAGGTTTTATGTATTTGATACAAGATTAACTAAGAAATAAATTTTATCACTATTTTCATGCCAAAACAGAGACACTAGGTGATAAACAATAATATTATAAAATTATAAAAATTGGAATGTATTAATTTGGAGTTCATATGAATTTTCTATGATTTATTCAAGTTATAGGAGTTGTTTTTATATTAAAAACTCATTTTCTAATTTGTTTTCCTGATTTTATAACACTCTGGAGTGGGCCTCAATTATAGAAAAGTGCAGGGACGACTTCGTAACATTCCCGAGACTCAGTGAACAGTCCCTGTAGACCGCGGGTTGGTTCTCTAAAAGTATAAGGGTTTTTCTACAGAACTCGCGCAGCGAAGGGGTATGTTTGAATCTCGGCCGCACGATCTGAGATGGGCGCACGAGATTAGATCCATCCCTTCCTGAACCGGTATTCTACGCAGACTGCACGATTTAAGATCTGTGGCCCGAATTTAATGAATCGCTTAACCATTCTCCGCCACCGGATTTGGGATCGATGGCCGCCAGAGGCCCTAGCCGAACCGGTTTTCTTTGGTTTGATCTAGACCGTCCATCTATCAACCCATGGCTAGCGATTTCCGTTAAATCCCCCGCTCACAAGACGGCGGCGCCGGCGCCAGTCACAGCGGCCGCCATTGCCGACCCGCACCGCCTAGGGATTAAGTGCCTAGAACTTCTATCCGAAGGGTGCTACGCTATGTAGAAGCGAGGGAAAAACACTAGGAGCGAACTCACCGAAGACGGCGGCCAAGACGATGCTGGCTACGACGAGGGGGCGATATCGCGGCGGAGGAGGAACGCCGACGAAAAATTGCCCAAACGTGAGGCGATGTCACATACCCGTGGCTCTCGGATTGAGTACAGCGACCCCAGGCGGGGGTCCGAGACACTTCGACGGAGCTGATTTGCCAAGGGACCGCGGTTGGACTGGTGTCGATGTCGCTCTCCCGCACGGCGGTGGTTGTAATTTGCACGATGCGGTCTGGCGGATGGAGATGTTAGGTCTCGAGGGGTTGGCCCCGACGCCCTTTATCCCGGTCAGTGGAAGATGGCGCATGCCCGCATGCACCGTGCGCAACAGCCACGCCCGAGTCTCCCAGCATCACCGCGAGTCCGCGAACCGTGGCGAGAAGAAAGGAGAGGTGGAGACACTGCGCCCTGGGTCCCACATGGCGATGTTTAGGCACGGATGAGCAACCGATGAGGCGGGCCCACCAGACGACGTAATAGGATCGCGAGCGCAGGCGTCGCGGCTACTGACATCGCAAGTCCACGAGTCGGTGAGTTATGCGCGGGGAACCCATGCCGCCAACTGACGACCTGGCCCCATGCGTCGGCGCTAAGCTTAGCCTAGGCTGGCGCAGAGAGAAGCCAAGTGGGCCAAAATGGAGCAGAAACGGCCCAGGCGCACGATTTCTCTTTTTCCTTTTTCTTTTTATTTTATTTTTTTCTTGTTTTATTTTCTTTTCTTTATTCCCAAATTTCACTTTAAATTCAGATTTAAATTCAATTCTTGTGCCAAATTATCCTCAAATTATATTGTGAAATTAAAAATACCTATTTTAGAAATATAACTATATATATATTTATTTATTTTCATAACCTTTCTCTTTTTCTTTCCCTTCTCTCCTTTTTCTTATTTTCAAACCCTAATTTTCAATTTAGGGTTTAATTCTACATTTCTAGTTATTATTTTATTTCTACTATTATTGTTATTATGATTTGAATGCACAAGCAAAACAAAATATCCAACATGATGCACAATTTAGTATTATGTCCTTTATTATTTATTTGTTTTCAAATAAGGTGTTCACATGTGATGGAAAATAGAGATAACACATATATATAAATAAAGGAAATAATTAATTATTATTTTTTCTTTTACATTATCTCTTACAAATTGGGTATTACAGAGAGCTTATAAACATGGTTATGATATTCACTATCTTCAAAGACGGGGAGGTTGCTCAACATACACCTCTTCCTTAATAGGGCCATTTAGGAAGGCACTCTTCACGTCCATTTGATACAACTTAAAGCCATGGTAAGTAGCATAGGCAAGTAATATACGAATTGACTTAAGCCTAGCTACTGGTACATAAGTTTCATCAAAATCCAAACCTTTGACTTGTGAATAACCTTTTGCAACAAGTTGGGCTTTGTTCCTTGTCACCACACCATGCTTATCTTGTTTGTTGCGGAATACCCACTTCGTACCAGTGAGGAGTTCATATGATGTTTTCTTGAGGATTCGGTGAAGATATAACCGGTTGATGGAGTAGCAGGCGGTGCTAATCGCCTCCGCTCAAAACCGATCTGGTGTCTTGTACTCATCAAGTATGGTCCTTGCCATATCCAGTAGAGTTCTATTCTTCCTCTCTACTACATCATTTTGTTGAGGTGTGTAGTGAGAAGAGAACCCATGCTCGATGCCCTCCTTCTCAAGAAATCTTTCAATTTGAGAGTTCTTGAACTTCGTTCCATTGTCACTTCTAATCTTTTTGATTCTCAATCCAAACTCATTTTGAGCCCATCTCAAGAATCTCTTTAGGGTCTCTTAGGTTTGAGATTTTTCCTGCAAAAAGAATACCCAAGTGAAGCGAGAATAGTCATCCACAATAGTAAGACATTACTTACTCCAGCCGATGCTTATGTAAGCGATCGGGCCGAAAAGGTCCATGTGAAGTAGCTCAAGCGACCTATCAGTCGTCATGATGTTCTTGTGTGGATGATGAACTCCAACTTGCTTTCTTGCTTGGCATACGCTACAAATCATGTCTTTTCAAAATGAATATTTGTTAGTCCTAAAATGTGTTATCCCTTTAGAAGCTTGTGAAGATTCTTCATCCCAACATGGGCAAGTCGGCGATGCCAGAGTTAGACCATATTAGTCTTAGCAATTAAGCAAGTGTCTAGTTCAGTGTTTTTATCATTAAAATCAACTAAATACAGCTGACCATCTAACACTCCTTTAAATGCTATTGAATCATCACTTCTTCTAAAAACAGTAACACCAATATCAGTAAAGAGACAGTTGTAGCCCATTTTACATAATTGAGAGACAGAAAACAAATTGTAATCTAAAGATTCTATAAGAAAAACATTAGAAATAGAATGGTCAGGGAATATAGCAATCTTACCCAAGTCTTTGACCAAACCTTGATTTCCATCCCCGAATGTGATAGCTCTTTGAGGATCTTCATTTTTCTCATATGAGAAGAACATACTTTTCTCCCCTGTCATGTGGTTTGTGCATCCACTATCGATCGTTCTTTTTTATTTATCACGTTTTAATTTAAAAATGAACTAGCGAGCGATAAATATTTAAAAACGAGGATAATATTTCAACAGATCTGAGTTGGATGTGAATATGTGTATATAGAACGGAAACAATCAAACGTTCTCTGGCCCATTGCCGAATCAATGAACCGATCCGGAAGGCTGATTGGATGGGTTCCCTTCCCTCAGCATGCAACGAGACCAAGAAGTGCAGGCATTAGTGGGTCACGTAGTCAGATCGAATACGGACAGATATTACTAAAATGATATTTGTTTTTATATTTTTATTTAGATTCGAATTCAAATACGGATAGCTTCGGATATGGATACGAATTCGGATATAAATACAGATAGTTGTATATTGAGTATGGAACTAGTCGAACACGAATATTGTCAGTAACGATTTTTTGTCGGATATCGTGTAAGCCATCATTTCACACATCATGGTTGTAATCATTTATCCCCTTCTTGAATCCAAACATTTTTAGCATTATATGTGCACATATGTTGCGTTTTTTGTAAAAAAAATCATGATTTTTAGGCTATGTGTGTATTATTAATTTATTTTACATAAAATTAACAAATAAGTTATCATGACTAATAAACATTCTATAAGAATATAACCTCAAGTCCCCACATGAAAATGATAAAGTGGAGTATTGATCATGTTAAAACTTTGATACTTAGAGTGATTTCATATGTAATTCACACAAGTCAAAGTGAAATGAAAGAAACACTAGCATACTGTGGATTTTATGGTCCAAATATTTTGGAGGATTATATGTGGACATATGTTATGCCTTCATAAAATTTTATGAATTTCTGAGGCTATTTGTGTATTATTAATTACTTTCTAAAAAATCAACAAAATGCACATATGATATCCGAGAAGATTTATCTGAGAAGATATCTAGATATTCGATGGATATCAGATGTCGAGTGTGATAATTAGGGGTACCCAGATTATCCATCTAAAAACTGCACTCAAGAAACGTTAAGACATAACCCAAAGGAAAGCACCGAGACACCACCTAACTTGAGGCCCACCGCAGAGGTCTTCCGTACAGACACCGAGGCCCCTCCTCGAGGGTCTCCCGCCTCAGGCAAATCTCTGCCTCGCTAGAAGTCACCTGTGGGGGATAGATATCCCCCGGGTCCACTAAAAGAGTAAAAGACCTCACGAAAGGCCCAAGGGCCCAGTAAATCGTAAGGTCATTCTTTCGTGGGCCTGGGAAGAAACAACCAGCAAAGCAGATCGACACGAGGCCGGATTGGTGCAAACCCGGACGGCCCACAACGTCGAGCGAGTGACCGCAACAGAGATCCGACTTTCCCGCGCTGGAGCCCCCATGCAACGGTGCCATGCGAGGATAAGTCAGCAGAGCTACATGAAGATAAACTCAAGCAGTTCACTATCTTTTAGCTATTCGTTGTTATCATATCCACATGTATTGCCCCACGGTCGAGTATATAAGGCCTAGGGGGCACCCCTTCAGAATGATCGACCCTATTACTTAGCCACCCACATCAACTCTCTGTATTCTCAATCCAGAGAGCTCTCTTGTAACCACATTCACCAGGCACACTCACCAGGACGTAGGGTGTTACGCATCTCTAAGCGGCCCGAACCTGTAAACCTTGTCCACTGTTCCTCGTGCAATCGGCACGAACCATTTTGCTACAGTTGTCGACACCGTCCTACTCCTAAAAACACCTTGAGGGGCAACCCCGGGTGTGCGGTCGGACCCAAAACAACGACAGCTGGCGCGCCAGGTAGGGGGTGTGTCGACGATCCAAGCTAGCTCAATGGCCGTCACCTTCTACAGCCAGATCACCCTGCGTCCCGGATCCGTATTCTGCTTCGGAACAATCTCATCTGTAGCGGATGAAGAGGGAATTCTACACCGTATCGCGGATCCGCCGGAAAAGAAGTCTCCCCCAACGAACTCCGAAAATGCCGGAGAAGCGCAACCTCCCGCTCTCCGGAAAAAGATCGTTTCTGGAAAGTCGGGGGCCGGGGGCTCGCTGACCCGGAGAACTCCACTGTCTGCTTCTCCGACAAAAGAATGGACACAGATTGCGAGGAAGAAGGAAACCAGGGAGAAGCAAGTTGTTCTTTCCGTTCCTCCAGCCCCAAAGGAGAACGGAAAGAAGATCGCCACGACAGCGGCACCATTCTACCCCGACGTCCTCTTCATCGGGAGAGTGGAGTCGCCTACCGTCTCCGACGACGAGCCGACCGTACCCGGAGAAGAACCGCCTCAGCGAGAATCCCGCCGACAGAGGAATCGGCGCAGGAACGTTCGACGACATCACGTGGCCGGGGAACGGGATCCGGAGCAGCCTGTCTCGCGAGACGAGGTCTCGGAGATAGGAGAAACTCCGGAAGAACGCGTCTTCAGAGAACGAAGGAACTCCCGACGACGAGATCGCCGACGGGCTCAGGAACAAGCCGAGCAGGATGCGAGGCAGCGCCGGGAGAATCCCTTCTTCGGGCGCAACCTGAATCCCGACTTCGCCCGAGCTATGAACACGCCGAGCGAAGTCGGGGGGGTACTAGCTCGGATAGCTGATGGACTTCCTCGGACTCCTGACGCTGAGGGCTACCGACGACTGTTCACTCAGGCGGCCAACCATCTTCTACCGCTTGCTCACCCGCCGAACGATCTACGACACGCCATCAACAGTCGCCGAGACGCACGAAGCTCCATCAATGCTTCGCGCGAACGGCGGCATGAGAACGAGATTCGCCGCCGGGAGGAGTACGACAGGGATCATGGCACCCCGGCTCAGAGCCAGGCCACCAGAACTGAGTCGGCAACGGCCTCAACTGGCGGTACCACCCGGGGACGGTCGAGGAACCACAACCACAACTCCCCTCCCCGGGACAGACATCGTCCCCGACGACAGGAGGACACGTGCGGAGTGTCCGCTCTTACTCCGCGCCTTAGGGCCATCCAATGGCCTCCCAACTTCAAGGTATCCAATGTCGACAAATATGAACCTAAGCAGGATCCAGGGGGTTGGCTAGCCGTCTACACCACCGCTGCTCGAGCTGCCGGGGCATCCGAGGATGTGATGACCGTGTATTTGCCCATCGTCCTTGGGCAAGACACGCTGCAGTGGCTGCGACATCTACCCCGACACTGCATCGACGACTGGGGGGACTTCAGTCGACGCTTCACCGCCAACTTCTAGTCCCTCTCCGACAAGCCGGCACAACCATGGGACCTCAAATCCATCAAGCGCCGGGGGATGAGACTCTCCGGTCGTACCTCAAAAGGTTCCAGACCATGAGAAATCGTATCCCCGAGGTCACGGAGGCGGCCGTGATCGAGGACTTCTACAGAGGATCCAACGACTCGGCTTTCATCCGAGCCATACTACAGAAGGCACCGACTACCTCCGAGGAGCTGTTCTGGGAAGCCGACCTCTACATCACCGCCGACGAGCGGGCCCAGGACCTCATCGGAGGAATGAAGCCCGCACCGGCAGCACCACGACGTGACGCGAACCAGCAACCCGACAAAAGATGGGAGAAGAGGCCTCGCGAAGAAGTACACGCCGCCGGACCACCTGCCTCTCGCGCCCGAGGAGGACCTCGCGGAGGCGAACGCACGCTGGACGACATCCTCGACACCCAGTGCCCATACCACAAAGACATGCGCCACACTCTTCGTAACTGCCGGGACTTCAAGCACTCCATCGGGCACGGCCGACCCTTCCAACCTCTACCTCCCCCTCCGCCGAGGGGAGGACCAGATGAACCACGACAACCCCTTCAGCAGGAGGAGGGAGGAGGAGGAGCTTTCCCGCGCGTGGACAGAGAGGTCAACGTCATCTTCGGCGGACACGGAACGCAGGAGAACAAACGACAACAAAAGCTCAACGACCGCCAGATACTGGTGGCGACCACCGGTCCTCCCGCCCCATACCGGTGGTCGGAGCACCCGATCACTTTCGCTCGGGAGGATCAATGGCTCAACTTCGACCATCCAGGCAAATACTCGCTCCTCGTCGATCCGGTGATCCGAGAGAGCCGGGTGAAGAAGGTACTGGTGGACGGGGGGAGCAGCATCAACGTCACCTTCCCCCGGACACTCAAAGGCTTGGGAGTTCACCTCAAAGAGCTCCACGAGTCGGACACTCCCTTCTTCGGCATCGTGCCGACTGAAGGGGAATACCCGCTGGGCCACATCTACATGCATGTCACCTTCGGAACTCCGGAGAACTACAGAACCGAGTTCCTGAGGTTCGAAGTGGCGAACTTTGATTGCGGGTACAACGCCATCATCGGAAGACCGGGGTTGGCCAAATTCATGGCCATTCTGCATTACACATACATGATACTGAAGATGCCAGGACCGCAAGGAATCATAACTGTGTGCGCCGACTTCCAAGGCGCCGCAGAGTGTTTCCGAGTGGCCATCCAGGCAGCCCTCACCACCAAGCCGTCGACGGATCCTTCTACACTAGTGAACTCTAAGCCTGAGGAGGACCTCGCAGTACCGGCAAACGAAGCTCAGGTCGCGACCTCTATGCGGCCGACTGAAGAAACCAAGAGGGTCAACCTGGGGTTCGCTGATGAACGCAAGACTGCCATCAACAGCTCCAGCTTGGACGACAAATAGGAAAGCGCGCTCGTCCAGTTTCTGCAAGATAACCGAGATGTATTCGCATGGCAACCTGCGGATATGCCGGGAGTCCCAAGAGAACTGGCCGAGCACAAACTGAAGGTCTATCCCCAGGCGAGGCCGATTCGGCAAAAGCTACGTCGTTTCACGCCCGACAAGAGAGAGGCCATTCGCGCCGAGTTAGCTCGCTTGGTCGCGGCTGGATTTATTAGAGAAGTATTACACCCCGAGTGGTTAGCCAACCCTGTTCTTGTACTCAAAAAGAATAAAGTGGATTGGCGCATGTGCGTCGACTATACTGATCTCAACAAACACTGTCCGAAGGATCCCTTCGGGCTCCCAAGGATAGATCAGGTGGTGGACTCCACCGCTGGATGTTCCGTGCTGTCTTTCTTAGATTGCTATTCCGGGTATCATCAGATTAGTCTGGCGAAGGAAGACGAGGAAAAACGGCGTTCATCACTCCGTTTGGTGCTTTCTGTTATACCTCCATGCTGTTTGGCCTCAAAAACGCTGGAGCGACTTATCAGAGAGCCATTGAAACATGCTTAGCCGATCACTGGGGCAAGCGTGTGGAGGCCTACGTAGATGATGTGGTAATCAAAACGGAGAATTCGGAAAACTTCATCGAAGACTTACAGCTGGTTTTCAATAGCCTGAGACGATACAGATGGAAGCTTAATCCCGAAAAATGTGTTTTCGGGGTACCAGCAGGAAAGTTGCTTGGGTTTATCGTCAGCCACCGAGGAATTGAGGCTAATCCAGAAAAGATTGAAGTTATCATGAAGATGGAAGCTCCTCGGTCACAAAAGAATGTTCAGCGACTTACTGGATGTATGGCAGCTCTGAGCAGATTTATATCCAGGCTAGGAGAAAAAGGTTTGCCATTTTATAAGCTACTCAAGAAGGTGGATAAGTTTCAATGGACTTCAGAAGCACAAGAAGCTCTAGACGCACTGAAAAAATTCTTGACAACACCACCAGTACTGAAACCACCCCGGCGAGCTACGTCAACTCAACCAGCTGAAGATTTGCTACTGTATATCTCTTGCACGACTCACGTGGTGAGCACCGCGTTGGTAGTCGAGCGAGTAGAAGAGGGACGTGCTTATTTAGTACAACATCATGTTTACTTCATCAGTGAAGTTCTAGGCCCCTCAAAGAAAAAGTATCCTCACGTTCAGAAGCTATTATACGCAGTACTTCTAACTGCCCGCAAGCTGCGTCACTACTTTGATGACCACAAAATCATAGTAGTAACTGGTTTTCCAATAGGGGATATTCTTCACAACAAGGAAGCCATTGGCCGAATAGCCAAATGGGCTTGCGAGCTGGGATCTCATGACATCGAGTTCCGACCTCGCACTGCCATCAAAACTCAAGCACTGGTTGATTTCGTATCAGAGTGGACTGAATAGCAAGTACCAGATAACCCAGAGACTGCAGAAGTATGGCGAATGTATTTTGATGGCTCGCTGAAGCTGCAGAGAGCAGGAGCAGGGATTCTCTTCATCGCACCTGGAGGCGAACACCTCAAGTACACCCTCCAGTTGCTATTTCCGGCCTCCAACAATGCAGCCGAGTATGAAGCTCTGATCCATGGATTGAACATCGCCGTATCATTGGGCATCAAGAGATTGATGGTATACGGAGACTCTCTGGTAGTCATCAGCCAGATAAACAAAGAGTGGGATTGTTCAAGCGATTCAATGGGAAAATACTGCGCTGTCGTCCGAAAGCTGGAAGATAAATTCGAGGGTCTGGAATTTCAACATGTAGAAAGAGATCGGAACACAGCAGCCGATGTACTGTCCAAGCTAGGGTCCAGTCGAACTCAGGTCCCACCCGGAGTCTTTGTGCAAGAAATTCTACAGCCAAGTATCTCAATGGATCAAACAGAAGAGTGCAACATCATAGATCAACCCGAGTCAAACTCTGATGACTGGAGAAGGCCAATCATTATATATATAAAGAATGAAGAAGAACCAGATGACAAGAACTCGGCGGAGCGCATTGCCAGACAGTCGGCTCACTATACACTCATTGGGGAGACATTATACAGAAGAGGTGCATCAGGCGTCCTCATGAAGTGCATTCTCCCGTCCACTGGAAAGCAACTTCTGGAGGAGGTCCATGCTGGGCAATGTGGAATACATGCAGCCTCCAGAACGCTAGTCGGGAAGGTCTTCAGGTCAGGATTCTATTGGCCAACAGCGAAGAACGATGCAGCCGAGTTAGTTCAGAGGTGCGAAGCTTGCCAATACTTGTCAAAGCAACAGCACCTGCCAGCACAGCAACTGCAGACCATACCAGTGACTTGGCCTTTCGCATGCTGGGGACTGGATATGATTGGACCTTTCAAGAAAGCTCAAGAAGGATACACTCATGTATTGGTGGCGATCGACAAATTCACTAAATGGATAGAATTCAAGCCCATTGCTTCTTTAACCTCTGCTAAGGCCGTGGAGTTCATACAAGACATAATATTCAGATTCGGGATACCAAACAGCATCATAACTGACTTAGGATCCAACTTCACAAGTTCAGAATTCTTCGACTTCTGCGAGCAAAAGAGCATTCAGATCAAGTATGCATCTGTAGCACATCCAAGAGCCAACGGGCAGGTTGAGCGAGCCAACGGGATGATATTGGAGGCACTCAGGAAAAAGGTCTTTGATAAGAATGAAAAATTCGCAGGAAAGTGGATAAGGGAATTGCCTTATGTCGTTTGGAGCCTAAGAACCCAACCTAGCCGAGCCCTGCATGGAAACACTCCTTTCTTCATGGTCTATGGGTCGGAAGCAGTGCTACCCGCCAATCTCAAGTTTGGGGCGCCAAGGTTGATCTTCGAAAGCATAGCAGAAGCTGAGGCCACCAGGCTGGAGGACATTGATGTACTTGAAGAAGAACGGCTTAACGCAGTAATCCAATCAGCACGGTACCAACAGACTCTAAGGCGCTATCACAACAAGGTTGTGCGGCAACGATTCTTCTCAGTAGGAGATCTCGTCCTCCGCCGAATTCTAACGGGGGAGGGACGGCACAAGTTATCACCCTTATGGGAAGGACCCTTCATGGTAGCAAAAGTCACTCGGCCCGGATCGTATCGTCTCACTCAGATGGACGGCACAGAAATTGGGAACTCCTGGAACATAGAACACCTCAGGAAGTTTTATCCCTAGCTGTATTTCAAAACTGCTGGGACGACGATGTACTCTGTAAAGTGGAAATATATCATCAATAAAAAAGAGGTTTCAAAGATACTCAGTTCACTTACGATCGACTTGTATTCTTACTTAACTCGGGGTGACCACTATGCCCTACTAACGGAGCAATCGACTTAAGTCGGCAACGACTTAAGGCGGTGCAACATGCTCACGCCTACTTAACTCGGGGTGACCACTATGCCCTACTAACGGAGCAATCGACTTAAGTCGGCAACGACTTAAGGCGGTGCAACATGCTCACGCCTACTTAACTCGGGGTGACCACTATGCCCTACTAACGGAGCAATCGACTTAAGTCGGCAACGACTTAAGGCGGTGCAACATGCTCACGCCTACTTAACTCGGGGTGACCACTATGCCCTACTAATGGAGCAATCGACTTAAGTCGGCAACGACTTAAGGCGGTGCAACATGCTCACGCTTACTTAACTCGGGGTGACCACTATGCCCTACTAATGGAGCAATCGACTTAAGTCGGCAACGACTTAAGGCGGTGCAACATGCTCACGCTTACTTAACTCGGGGTGACCACTATGCCCTACTAACGGAGCAATCGACTTAAGTCGGCAACGACTTAAGGCGATGCAACATGCTCACGCTTACTTAACTCAGGGTGACCACTATGCCCTACTAACGGAGCAATCGACTTGAGTCGGCAACGACTTAAGGCGATGCAACATGCTCACGCTTACTTAACTCGGGGTGACCACTATGCCCAACTAATGGAGCAATCGGCTAAAGTCAGCGGCGACTTAAGCCGGTGCAACATGCTCATGTCTATGCAATTCAGGGGATGACTTCTATACCCCGCAAACAAATTTCATAATCATCGTGCGTCATTTCATTACTGCAGATTTACGAACCGATAAATTCCGATACAATAATAGAGTAATTTTATCATTCGAATGCTAAACTGATGTCCTCTAAATACTCGATCATACTAACCGCGCGCTCAAAGCACGCAAAATGTTTCTCTATTTCGCAATGTCTTTCTCAGGAATGACCGACGAAGAAGGGTGACTCGAGGGATCAGGGGCAGCATTCACATCAGCCCTTATGTCTTCGGGGACAACCACGCCGGGTCTCCTCATCAAGATTTGTCCCGCCCGAATAGCCTTGTCCATGGCTCTGTCGCGCTGGGCTTTGAGAGTAACAGAAGTTTCCTCGGCAACTTTAGCAGCCAGTTGAGCAGTCTCTAACTCCTGGACAATGGATTTCTTGGAAGCTCGGAGTTCCTTGATGGTGGCATCCTTTGCTGATATCAGCTGCTTGAGGCGGGTCACTTCGTCCGCGGATTCCTGCAGCTTACAACGTTGATTGTCCAATTCCTCCATTGTAAAGCGGTGACTCCTCTCCAAGATGGTCAGCGAGTTGCTAGAATCACGATACAATCTGTCAAGATTGTCACGAGAAGCAGCAAGGATACGCTTTTCTTCCTGCGAGCAAAAATCAACTCCTTCAAAAACCAAGCAAGCAATAGGAACACAGCAAGGCAAAGCACAGTTTTGTAAATTACCTTTTCAGAATCGAGCTGAGCATGAAGAGAAGAACTCAGTGCATTGGCGTCATCCAAGGCAGCAGAGACTTGACCCAGTTCAGTTTGGCTCTGAGAGTACTTCTCCTTGAAGTCAGCACACCACCGAACCAATTCAGCCTGATCTCGGGAATGCTTCTCCTCAAGAATTGAAATCTGCCGAGTCATTCCTAGCAAGGGATAATCAAACAAAACGGGGTCAGAAGGTAAAGCAGTCCACAGAGAAGGCAGAGAGAAGCAAAAAAGCACTAACCAGTGTTGGTTGCCTCTAATTCAGAGACGCGATGCTGAAGTGACACTGGATTCCAACACGCAAGAAACGAAGCCACTTCTAGGACGGAAGCACCCTGCAATCTCAGCTGGCTGGCCATCCCATCCACCAAAGCCTGATGAGGAGAAGAAATGAGTGTAATAACAGCAGTTCAGGCAATGTGAAAATCAAACTAAAGTACATCACGGTACCTGGAGGTTGGAAAAGAACGAAGGGATCCCCAAATCAGGAGAGATCAGTTGATAACCAGGCGTAAGACCACCACCCGAAGCAGCTTGCAACGAACCAGTAGGAATCAGCTCGACGCCTTCAACAGAGCCAAACACCTGATCAGCGGGGACGCTACCCTCTAAAGCGACTCCTTGGTCCAAGGTCTGAACTACCACCATACAGCCAGAGTGTGGAGGAGATCCCGCATGAACATCCATGGAAGTACAGGAAGGAGACCCTGCTCGGGCACCCTCGGGGGCTGGGTCATAGTTTGCACTGCCCGCTTGAGCCGGATCATCCCCGGCAGCACCCTCAGGGGCTGGGCAGTGGCTTACACTCTTCACCTGAGCTAAGTCATCCCCGGCGACACCCTCGGGGGCTGGGCATGTGTCAGCACCATTCTTGAGGTCCAAGCTCTCTGCAGTAACCACCTCTAAGGTTGACGGGCCCTCAGCTACTTCCATAGGACCAGGACGATCCAAGTCAGTCTCCCGGCCCTCGAGATCGCGTTCTAAGGTCGACGAGGCACGGGATGACCTCAACCCAGCATCGGGCGCGTCAGCACAAGCCTCCATTGCACCATCATCCACTGGCTCCGATAACAAGCCCTCTGGGACCATATCCTCCAGAGTCTGATCAAAGTTGGCCAGGGACAGTTCTTGCAGACCAATGAGGGCAGACAAAGCAGGAGAGGGAACTCCACTACTTTCACCACTGGCGATGAACTGCCGACTGTTTTTCCGAGTCAAAGGAATCTCATTTTCCTCTTCCTCATCATCCACATTGGCAACACAAGCAGCACCCCCATTGGGATCAGCAACAGATGGGGCACCCACTATGGGATCAACAGCGGATTGGGTACACCCATTGGGGTCAGCGTCAGTAAATCCAGTCGCAGGCACTTCTTCAATAGCAGGAACTGAGGTACCAGCGTCCTGATCAAAACTGGATACTCGCCGGAGGCGTCTTCTTTTCTTCTTCTGCTCATCAACAGAAGGATCAGGCTGATTGGTTCGGCAAGGGCGCCTCGGGCGAGCACTGACAGGCTTCTGAACATCCAAAGTCGTATCAGCCTCTGGGAGAGGCGCCACTACCAACGTCCCAGCAGGAGCAGCATCGGATGAATCCTCAGCTAGCAAATCAAGCATAGCGCTTATCTCTGCATCACTAGGGTTCAGGGGCACCTCAAAATGAACCTGTCGTTCGTCATCAGGAATCTCCCCAAGCGAGGCAACCAAAGCACTGACTTCTTCAGCAGAGGGTCGCACTCTAAGGCCCAAACTGCCATCAGTAATGGGTGGATTCGACACGAAAAGGGTGAAGGCTTTGGGAGGAGGCAAGTTCCAGGCCGAGTATGCCACTGGAGCACCAACATTTGACACCTTGCCCCTGAGTATCATTTCAAGTCGGCTCACCAAGTCTGCAGAAGGAATTCTCCTGCTAGTAACCCGAGTTGAGTCGGCTAGCCCTCGATACAGATAAGCTGGATAGGCCCTGTCTTTCAGTGGCTGAATATTCTTGAAAACAAAGTCAGAAACCACAGCTTCAGCAGTCAGACCCCTCTCTTTCAGCAGTCCAACTTCAGCTAGCAACACACCTGCCTCAGCTACCTCCTGATCTGTGGAAGACTCGGTCCAGCTTGGGGTGCGAACGTCCGGCTGTCTTCCCGACCGGGAGGGGAGAGAATTCCCATAATTCTCGACTATGAACCACTCCAGGCGCCATCCCTTAATACTGTCCTTGAGGGGGATCTCGAGATATTCAGTTTTCCTCCCGCGGCACATTTCCAAGCTGGCACCCCCGACCAACTGATGTTGTCCCCCGGCCATCCCAGGGCGACAATGATACAAGTATTTCCATAAACCGAAATGTGGCAGCACGCCAAGAAAGGCCTCGCATAAATGAACGAAAATGGAGATTTGCAGAATTGAATTGGGGTTCAAATGGGTCAAGTTAATATGGTAGAAATCAAGGAGGCCGCGGAAAAAGGGAGAGATGGGAAGGCCAAGGCCGCGGAGAAGGAAAGGGGCGTAAACAACGGACTCATGGGTATCCTCTGTCGGAACAGTAAACCCATGGCAAATCCGCCAAGAACAGAGTTCTCGCGGAGGAAGAACCCCGATAGATACGAGGTGGAGAAGTTCAGTTTCAGAAATGATGGACATGTGGTTACCTGCGAAAGGCAACTGGCTGTTGGGATCGATTGGAGGAATCACCACAGCAGACGAGCCCGCGGTCTTCCTCTTAAGCGCCATCTCGATTCTACCAGCGAGCAGAGTGGGAGGCGAATGGCAGAAAGGATTCGGAAGCGGGAAAGCAAGAACTAGGGCACGGAAAGCAAAGGCGGCTAAAAGCGCAGCTCTTATGGGATATTCTCGAGCCAGATACCGTTTCAAAAAGTGCTCAGTCATCACTCGGCGGTTATTTCCAAAACCCCAGCGTGCCACGTGGAAACCCGGCAGTTATCTCCAGAACACCGGTGCGCCACCTCATCACTCGGTCATCATCCTCAAAGTGGATCGCGCGGCCTGCTATCACTCGGCGTTGCTTCCAAAACGCCGATTTTGTGTTCAGTCGCTCGGCATTACCTCTAAAATGCCGACGTCGCCCTCCAGTCACTCGGCGTTACCTCTAAAACGCTGATATCGTGTTCAATCACTCGGCAGTTACTCTACAAGCGCCGACACCATCTACAAAGTTACTCGGCAACTATTTCTGAAAGCATCAGTTTGATGCTCGAGTTATTCACTTACTCTCTCAAAGGAATTAGCCTCACAAATAAGCAGGACAGTCATCAAGGAGAAGCTAACATCATTCTTTCATTAGAAGGGAAGATAACATACTTACAAATCAAATCTTTATGAGTTGATACTTCCCTACTACTAGTACTACTACTACTACATTACATTACATTACTGCTACTACTACTACACTACACTATACTACTCTACACTACTAAATATTACTACTTTATTCTAACCATACTATACTAATATCTAAAAGACCAGTGGCATCTAGCCACTGGCCCTGTTGCTGCCGCCGCCGCTGCCGCCCCTGGTGCTGCCCCTGCTGCTGCCGCCCCGGTTGCTGCCCCTGCTGCTGCCGCCGTCACCGTCCTTGCTGCCGCCGCCGCCGCCCCTGCCGCTGCCATCACCGTCACCGTCGCCACCGTCGTCGTCGTCGTCGTCGTCATCCTCGTCCTCGCCGTCGCCGTCCGAGTCCTCCTCATCCGAGGAGTACTCCGACTCATCCGAGCCCTCGAGCCCGGAACGCTCGACGGCCCGGATGTACGTCCAGACCTCCGCCGCGAGCCCCTGGGAGTCGTCTGAGTCGTCAGACGACTCACGCAGGGGGATGGGAGCCGGAGACCCCTCAGACTCAGAGGAGAATTCCTCCTCTGAGTATTCCGAGTCACAAAACTCCTCCGATGGAGGAGTCGGCTCACGCTTGCGCTTGTTGTTCTTGCCCATGGTGGAAGCAGAAGGGAGAGAAGAAAGGGAAGCAACAGAGAACAGCGAGAGATGTGAAAAAGCCAGAGAGACAACGGCGTTATTTATAGAAGGAGAAGGCAACCGCTCACCTCCAACCGCGGTCACTGAACAGTCGCAAAGCATTCAATAAGCGTTTCAACCCGTCTGAAGACACGTCAGGCGACTGACGCCGTTTCACGCAACACAACACCCATTGGGACTCCAGTCAACAGCGCGGATATGATTACACCCGCCGTCACATCACATTACTACTCAGAAGCAGCCGGCTAAAACACTCAGCGTACCAAGCCGTCCCTTGCCCACACCCATTGGGGGGAGACGCCCAGGAATTATCAGTATATTTTTCAAAACGGTCACATCTGTGCAGGGCACGCAGTGAATACCTCAAGACAAAAATGAGATATCAGTAAGGATCAGAGGAAAGCCAAATATAGCCAGTGAAGTACAAAATATGGCCGACAGAAGCGACGTGAAGACTAGACAGAGAACGTCCATCAAACGTCCAATCAATCGCAGAGCAAATAAATTGCACTACCTAGCAAGATATGGAGGGATTGCGAACTCGGCCGCTAAAGACAAAATACATGCTGACCTCTGAAGCAAAATATTGATGACATAATGCTGACCTCCAAAGCATAATGCGAATAGCTTCGTGCCAATTTCTACAAACAGAAAGGATAATTTTCAGCAAACAGACACAAAAGAAAGACCTTCGAATGGATTACCCTCTAAAATCCATTTGAAGGTCGGGGGCTACACCCATTGGGTGCACCTCCGGTGCACCCCATGGATTATCATTCCAAGCCAAGACAGTGCCGACTTCTAAGGCGTGGGACAAGATTAAAAGGCCAGCCCTCAACTAAAACGCAGGAGCACAAATAGAAATAATTTCTGGGGAAGACCTTCGAGTAGATTATTTTCTAAAATCTACTCGAAGCTCGGGGGCTACACCCAATGAAGTTCAGAATCCTACAAATTGAAATGCCGACCTCTAAGGCACAAGCACGAAACTAGGCTTCGGTCTACGAGTGATCAAAGCAGGAGAAGACAACAGGAAGTCATTTTCTTCAAATCACCTGCAAGCTGGACCTGGGATCTTTGGGCTGATTACCTCTAAATAAACCCAAAGATCGGGGGCTTGTGGGGGATAGATATCCCCCGGGTCCACTAAAAGAGTAAAAGACCTCACGAAAGGCCCAAGGGCCCAGTAAATCGTAAGGTCATTCTTTCGTGGGCCTGGGAAGAAACAACCAGCAAAGCAGATCGACACGAGGCCGGATTGGTGCAAACCCGGACGGCCCACAACGTCGAGCGAGTGACCGCAACAGAGATCCGACTTTCCCGCGCTGGAGCCCCCATGCAACGGAGCCATGCGAGGATAAGTCGGCAGAGCTACATGAAGATAAACTCAAGCAGTTCACTATCTTTTAGCTATTCGTTGTTATCATATCCACATGTATTGCCCCACGGTCGAGTATATAAGGCATAGGGGGCACCCCTTCAGAACGATCGACCCTATTACTTAGCCACCCACATCAACTCTCTGTATTCTCAATCCAGAGAGCTCTCTTGTAACCACATTCACCAGGCACACTCACCAGGACGTAGGGTGTTACGCATCTCTAAGCGGCCCGAACCTGTAAACCTTGTCCACTGTTCCTCGTGCAATCGGCACGAACCATTTTGCTACAGTTGTCGACACCGTCCTACTCCTAAAAACACCTTGAGGGGCAACCCCGGGTGTGCGGTCGGACCCAAAACACCGACATCACCACCGCTCCATCCATCTCGCTCGAGCCGATCTCAGGCAAACAGGACAAGGGCGCCCGAAGGCCGACAGGGGACACTCGCATTTAATGCGCACACCTACCTCACGCAGAGGCATAGGGACACAGTGACTATAAGACATCGATCATGTCTAGGCGCAACAGCATGATTACGCTCCCGCCACTGTGCACGCACGCCGCCTGCCATTCTCTCCGATGGGACATCTAAAACGACAGGAGAAGCATATCGGCCCTTGGGCGTAAATCTCCGCCTCACCCGACGCTGGGCTCGCCCTCGAGCGCAATCTTTGTCTCGTCCGATGCTGAGCTCGGCCTCGGGTGATGTCTCTGCCTCGCCCGATGCTAAGCTCGACCTCGGCTACCTGCCCCACAGTGAATCCTGCAGGTGGCCACTCCGCCAACTGTAGCACACGTCAGGGAAGGCTCAACCATCGCCTCGGGGAAGACTTCCGCCTCGCCCGAGCAGGGCTCTAACCTCAATAATCGCAGGAAAGGAATCCCAACGTCACCCGACATAGGGATGCTGACGCAACCCGTAAGGAAGCTTTTACCCATACCAAAGCCCTGTTACAACAACTACGGTATGGGCGACCCCTCCCCTGGAGGCTCGGGCGTATGGCCAACCCCTCGGCCTCGGCTCTCGGCAAAAAATCAACAAGCACAAGTCAGCAACGCCGTACACCGTCATGTCACTCACAGGACGCCAAGACATCTCCCTTAGGAATAAGACGGCCCCGGGCTTCACAACATACATCTCTTAGGTGTATAAATAGGGCAATGGTAGTTCTTCCAAAGGTAGCCGAACACTCAGTAGTTTTCCTCCAAGTCTTTCGATATTGTCGCTTGACTCAATCAGTTCTAGGGACTTGGGGACTCCCCCTCTCCCGTTGTGCTTGTAATCTCTACTGCAGGCACCCCAGTGCGAGTAATATAAGCACCATTCCTCCTCTGCTGGAAGTAGGGTCTTGTATTGTCCGAACCATGATAAATTGTTTGTGTCAACTCGCACATCATTTAGATTTTGGGCACGCGACATTATTTTACTAGTTGGTTAGGACCATTATTCCGAATACCGATATCAGATGTTTGTATTCGAATTTGATATCCGAACAGAATATCTATATTAATATTCGTTATCGAAAAAGTCTGGATATTCAAAAAATTCATCGAAATTAGTGTTCATCATCTTTGGATATTTTTCGAACCAAACCGCGGACTTGTCCCGACCGTTTCCAGCTCAGCACCATCGGCGGCCAAAGGCCAGGATCGCACGCCGGCGCGTGGGCACGACCCGTAGCTCGCAACTGCTGGCGGTGGGGCCCACTGCTTCTCGAGGCTTCCTGTACGATGTTGGGTTGGGCTGCGCTTTCGTAACGTGAGTACGTAGTTTGCTTTTTTTAAAGCAATTTGTACAGTATTCGGTCCTAGAAAAAAACATCAGCGCGGTAGTGACCTTCTAAGATTATCTTTAAATACGAGACATCAAATCGGCGGCATTGAGCACAAACGAGTTGACACGCCATCTGATTGCTTACCCACACCGTTTTATTTAATTGTCTACACACTCAAGACATCAGAGTTATTAAAATCTGAAGCCGTTTGGAGCTCTCCCCGCGTTTCGCGGTCGCAGTTTTGCATAAAGGTCCTCTGTCTTTTCGCAATTTAGCTTGTGCTCCTCCCTCGAACACCAATCAGATTCCGTTGGGCGCCCCGACGCGGTCCCCTGAACACCGGTCTCACCTTGCCCCAACCCTAGCTTGTCACCGTCGCCTCCTCCTGTTCCGTCGCCGCCCCGCCCCCCTGGGCGAACCCACCGTCGCCCGGCCCAGCCCTACAACTCCTGCTCCGCCTTCTTTGAAGCCCTCGACTCGCTTCACCGCCGCGACGGGTTGAGCTTCCATCCTACCGAGACGGAAGCGTAGGTGGGAGCGGGCGGGCCAGATCCGCCGCACGTCGCCTTGCTCAGCCTCTCCAATGGACGAGGCTGCAGGTGCTCGAGGACTTCGTGTCCGACCTCGACGCGCTAACGCAGCAGTCGAGGCAGCGGCACACGCACAAGCTACACGGCCCGCAGCTGGACCACCAGTTCCAGAGCCTGGGCAGGCTCATGGACCAGCTGCACGGTAACGTCGCCAAGGCCAGGAAGGTGTTGGGCAGCAAGGGCAAAGGGAAGGGGTTTGCTAGGTTGGTGTGGAGCTCCGTGGTGGGTGACTCGCTCATCAAGTACGCCAGGCTGATCAGGGACGACCTCAACCAGTGGCTGGAGCTGCAGGAGCTGACCCAGAGCATCGGCAATGTCATAGCGTCGACTGCCAGAAGCACGCCGTCGTTGGTGAGGGTTAAGTCGGAGCATGGATACCGGTGTCCAAGAAGTGCAGCTATGTCAGGGAGCTGTTGGAGAGGAATGGGGCTCATCGAGTCGTCCTCATAGTCGGTCTCTCTGGTATCGGGAAGTCATGCCTCGCACGGCAGATTGCTTCTGATCCGCCACTTAGTTTCGTGGATGGTGCGATTGAGATTGGTTTTGGGAGGTGGTGCAGCAGGGGCAGCATGTAATGGGAGCAGAAGCGAATACCATAAGCGCCTTGCTAGGAAGATCTGCACGTTCCTTGTGCAGATCGGCTCCATGACTCTCAAGGAGGAGACTGGAATAGATCTTGATGATGTCTGTTGCTTGCTCCAGACGGCATTGGTCGGAAGAAGCATGCTGATCCTACTTGATGATGTTTGGGAGCAAGACATTGTTGATCGCTTCACAAGACTTTATGATAATGATTGCCGGTATCTCGTGACAACAAGGGATGAAGCTATCTACGAGATAGCAGAAGCTGAAAAGGTAGAAATATGTAAAGACGACATCAAGGAGATCAGCACGGAAATTCTTCTCTATCACAGCCTTCTCAGTGATGGAGAGCTTCCGGTATGCTCTACTCTTGTAGTTGATGGTCCTTAATTAGTTTCAGCTGCATATCACATCTGTTAGCTTTGTCTGTTGATTCTAGTTTGCATATGTTCATCTGCTGCTTTAATGAAGGTTCCCCTGCTGCAAAAATCTCTACTTGTACATATGTTTCCATTTCAATATTAATCTTATTCTCTTAACAACATATTATCTTAAGTAGCATCGTGTTTAGCTTCACAAATATGTTCAGTATTTTTTACATACATATATATTTTCAATCAGTAGTTGTGCCAAACTTGCAAAGTAAGACATTTTAGAAGAGACGATGCTACTTAAGATAATATGTTCCCTGGTTACTCTGTTCCCTGGTGCTGTGTGTGCTCGCGTCCTCAAGCATTCATGTACGCTGCAATATGGAGGTTTAGTTTTTTTATAGTTTCTTAAATAGCCAACAAGAGGAAAAATAACTATAGACTCTCTAGATATCACAACAATTCATGTTAGGGCCAAACAGTTCAGACAATGAGAATGATGGAGAGTTTAGACAATTCATGATGGGGGTCCTCGGGTCGTTTATGGTGCCCCTACAGTTGTACCTATCAATGAGACAACTATTCTCTTGTTATGGAGGAAACAATTTGCTCTGTCTGTTAGGGCCAAACAATTCAGACTGTTTGAACCGCGACTGTTTTATATTGAATGAGAATGATGGAGGGTTTTGTTTGTGTTGGATCCACTGGAGCAGGCACAGGTGGACTGGGAGATACGAAGCCGGAAGCCCACCTCTGGGACAACAGCTGCAGGAAGGATGGGCAGACTAGAAAAGGCAGACAAGGTTGGTAGCTAACAAAAACCCAAAATAAAATGATGCAGCAAGCCTTTACCCATCATCTTAGACCTCCTTTAATTTCTGACATTTTGGTTTTGTTTTATATTTTTGAAATGATGATTCTGGGGTTTGCCATGACTGAATGTGATTGGCTGCATGCTCCACACAATATATCTAGGTAAGAAGAATCATTTCCTGTTCAATCGTGCTTTCTATTGATCAATTAGCTGTTTCGAGCTGCGTTTAGCAGATCCGTAAACAGGAAAGGTTATTTATTTTATCTGGTCATTAGGTGGTTACGACACCGAAGACAAGGCAGCGAGGGCTTACGATCTGGCTGCTCTGAAATACTGGGGTCCAGCTACTCACGTCAATTTCCCCGTAAGTGCCATGGAAGAAAACTGTAGCTTTATTCATGTGATGGGATTTCATAGCACACTTCGTTTGGCAGGTAGAAAACTATCGAGATGAGCTCGAGGAGATGAAAGGCATGACAAAGCAAGAATTCATTGCACATTTGAGAAGGTCAGTGCTCTGCGTGCATGTGCATCGTAACAGCCTTGCTTCATCGATGTGTTCCTGCGTTTCCTAAAGCTGATACTGACCATCACACACAGGAGAAGCAGTGGATTTTCTCGAGGCGCTTCCATCTACCGAGGGGTGACGAGGTTCGTTTGCACAGACTACTATGCCACCGCATTTCGCTTCCTTAGAGATCATCTCAATGTACACGCTAACTGCATTGCAGGCACCACCAGAAAGGAAGATGACAGTCTCGGATTGGAAGGGTCGCTGGAAACAAGGATCTATACCTCGGCATTTTCAGTAAGAAAGATCGTTCCATTTGGGTGCAGAAGTAGATTTTAGCGGTGTCTGTTTTACTAATGTCGATTGTCTCGTCAAAGTACATTTGTTGTAGATGAAGTTACAGGATTGGGACATGGACTTTTACTGCTAATGTCAAGTTTTGTGCCTGGCTTTTGCGTTCGCTTTAATCCGCGGCCTGCACATTCCATGATCATTCTTTGCTTTTTGCGGATAGCAATGCTTTCCCTAAGGCTGTGAGCTCTGACCAAAGCAGCCTGTTGTACTATTTTGAAATACCCCGTTGGACACTTGGACTACAGATAGCAGCTAAGCAGCATTAGCATGACAAGGAAGTAATCTGGTCGAAATTTGTACTGTGCGTCAGGAACTTATCTTGCTTTCTCAATGTACTAACTAGATCCTCTTGGGCAATTTTAGAATCAACAATTTTGGGAGGTGCGATGTATTACAAAATTGATATGTTTTTGAATCAACTAGAATTTAATTTTGTGCACTCTGTTTGTACATCTGCATCTACATCGATTGGTGTGTCTGGTTAGAACAACATATATTGTATGCTCATTAATTATCGTGATAGTCTCATGCACACCTAAAGTATTTTATTACTATTGCCCCAATCTGCCAAAACTCGAGAACGATTTATATGAAAGGTATATAGCAATTTACTCAAGAATTCTATTGTCTTGATAGGGCGTCCGTAAGGGCGCCACTTATTCTATTATCCTTTATAGATGGATGCAATCTAACCGGCTAGGGCCACATAAGGCTAGTCACACTTGAGCAACAAACCAATCGGGTAGATAGTCAACGACATCGACGTGGCTTAGATGTGAAGATTGTTTACTAAGGCGGTGTTTGATTCATTTAGATTCTAGGACATCTAATATTATACCAAATCCAATGCAAATGTTATTATCAGCTTACAGGAAGATTGTGAGATTCTAAGCATAAAATCTAATGTACAACACAAACTGTTTGGTTCATAATCAGATTCTCATTTTCAGATTTTAAAATGAGATTATGAAAATAAGTCCAACCGCCAAAAAGGCTCTAACGACTCCAAAATACTTTAGCATACATTTTTATAGTCTGTAGGTTTGAAAGTTGTAATTGTTCTGCTTATTAGTAGATTCAGGGGGTGTTTGGTTTCTAGAGACTAATGTTTAGTCCCTAGATTTTATTCCATTTTAGTTCTTAAATTGCCAAATATAGAAACTAAAACTTTATTTTAGTTTCTATATTTAGCAATTTATACACTAAAAAGGAATAAAATGAAGGGACTAAACATTAGTCCCTAAAACCAAACACCCCCTCACTTCCCGTCAAACAAAAATGAGTTGACGATCTGCACTAAAAAGCCTTTAAAATTTCGGCTAATTTTAAAAACGCGACTTGGAGGCTTTTTCTTGTTTTCCCGACGACACATATACATTACCATCTGGAAACAGGCAAACAGAGCGAGCCGGAAAAAAGACAAAAATTCGGAATTTCCTGCGACGAGAGCAAGATATTATTAATTAACGGGCAAGTGGGCATGGCCGAGTTTCTGGAGGCTTCCTGCGTCGCGTGGAGGCAGACAGAGCTCAGGGAGGGAGGGAGGGGAAGAACGAAGCAGCAGCAACAGCGCCATCCGCTCGCTTCCTTCCCCTTCTCTCCCTCCTCCCCCACCGCCGGCGTCGCCTCTACGCGCGCGCGCCCCGCCGGGGGCTGCCGTCGCTGCACCCGTGGCCCGTGGGCGGCGGCCGCGTACCTGTACCTACGTGCTGCCGGGGGGGGGGGGGGGGGGGGGGGGGGGAGCTACGCGTCTCCTCTCGCCATGGACGCCGGTGTAGAGAAGTGCGGCGACGCGGCGGCGGAGGGCGGCGGCGACCTCTACGCTGTCCTCGGGCTCAAGAAGGAGTGCTCCGACGCCGACCTCAAGGTCGCTTACCGGAAGCTCGCCAAGGTGAGAGCAACTCGGTTCCTGATTTCGCGTCTCTCCGCTCCTCGTTACTTGCTGCTGGCTGCTGCATATCGTTGTTGATCTAGCTATCCAGCATCGCGCGTGGCAGCGGCGGACGTTGGACGAAAATTCATGAGGGGCCAAAGAGACTACATGAGAGCCATGATTTTCTAGTTCGCCAAGCTCACCAACCGCAAGGGACAAGCCATATCGTTGTGACGAGCAAGATCTAACTTGTCGAGCAGATTGACGTCACGACAAAAACAGGACAAGGGACGGAGGCAGATCTTGTCGAGCGGATCGACGTCACGATAAAAACAGGACAAGGGACGGAGGCGCCAGGAAGGCCCGAAGTCGGGTGCCGTCGCATCGAGAATGGGTCGGCAGCGGAAACGGGACAGCGAGTAGACTGATTTAGGTGGTGTCGGAAAGATTAGGGTCAGACTGGTAGATGCAAGGACTGGACCAAGAGGATCCGACGAGCAGGCTTATAACATGGTTGTTTTAGGCCATGTTCTAAACCTCTAGAGCTAACTGTTAACTGGTTTTAGCTAGGTTGGAGCATCTAGCAACTAATACTTATTTAAGGGGTATAGCTAACAATTAGTTGATCCATTCTAAACCTCTCAGCTAATTTTAGCAACTAGTTATTAGTTTTAGAGATTTAGAACAAGACTTTATACTATCTAAAACTTTGATTTTTTTTCTACATTTAATACCAAATAATTATTAGGCATAAAAGGGTGTACAAAATTGAGGGGGGGCCATGGCCCACTTTGCCCCCTGGATCCGCCCCTGCTTGGTGGAGTTGTTGTGGAGAGAGAGAAAAGTGTTCTCCTTGGGCGATTCGAGTTTGCAGGTGGATACATTGGCGCGAGAAATTTGGAATCTTGCCATTATGGCAAATGGGTTTCATCACTTTGCCATTATTTTAAAGGGCTTAGCTTATATGCCATTATCAAGGAAGACCCATACGCTAAAATGCCTTTTTCGCAATTTAATAAAACGAAAAATTGATTGGATATAATCTGCCTTCGTCTACCTCCAGCCGAACAGCACACCACCTCTACCTCTGTCCTTGGGACCGACGCGGCTACATATATTCTCTTCTTGACTGCAGCGGGCTTGCCACAGTGGCCTTGGCCGTAGCAGCAGCACGCCACGAGCAGCGACGCCAGAGAAGAGGGAGTTCCAAATGGCGATTACAACGAAGACCAGACGACAAAAGACATGAGCGAGGTGAAAATGCTGCAGGGCGGCAACATCCCGGACGGTGAGGCGCAACGCTCAACATGGGAGCGGCGTCACGCGGCGGTGGAAGCAGCAGCTGGGGACCTTCAACTACGACTACCAGAGCTATGCGCTTAACTTTAACCAGAGCACTGACGAATAGCAGCAGCGTGCTGAGTTTGCTTGGGACAGCGCCGGTGGTGGTTGGCTGATGGTCTCACCAGTGAGAAAAAGAGAAGCAGAGAAGGCTGTTCTTCTCTAATCGATTTTTCATTTATTAAATTGCGAAAAAGCATTTTAGCATATGCGTCTTTTTTTTTTATAATGGCATATAAGAGAAGCCCCTTAAAATGGTGGCAAAGTGGCGAAACCCATTTGCCATAATGGCAAAATTCCAAATTTCTCAATTGGCGTCAAGTCCATGTTTCATCTCTCCCAGTTAGCTGCCTACTTGCTTGTGCCGCTAACTCAATGCCCCGCTTCTAGTAATTACGATTTAAAGGTAACATATAGCCATTGCGATCTGGCAGAAATCATCTGTTCCAAGGTGAAATCTACTTTTTTGTGCGCGTCAGTATTTTTATGCGCGCGAACACATGTATGCTGTTATTCTGTTCCAATGTTAGAACATATTCGATGGAAAGGATCCCTGATGATCCTGTCCAATTGATGTGCAGAAATGGCACCCGGACAAATGCTCCTCCTCCTCCATCAGCGTGAAGCACATGGAGGAAGCCAAGGAGAAGTTCCAAGAGATCCAGGGCGCCTATTCGGGTCTCAATCTTCCTTCTCTCAGCACCCTGCACCACGCCCCACTGCTCTGTTCCATCCATACTCGCAAACCACCCCTTCACCTGTTACAACGACTGACCAACAACTAATAAACTGAAACACCAGCAAACAGAACCGATCTAGCCTGCTGGTAAACTCATTGCGTGGAGCCTTTGTGCTCCCATCCCATTCTTCTTGTGCAGTACTCTCCGACGCCAATAAACGGCTCCTCTACGATGTGGGAGTATATGATGACGAGGACGACGAGGATAGCGTAAGCATCTGTAGCTGAACTGTTCTTTGTGTTGCATAATTCTGGATATAACAGAGGGTGACGTACTGACGTTTTCTGCTGTTGCTGCAGATGCAGGGGATGGGGGACTTCATTGGTGAGATGACCCAGATGATGAGCCAGGTGCGGCCGATGGTAAGAGCACATATCACTGTTGGTTCGACCGTTCGAGATGCTTCTTTGTAGTATCATTAAGGCCATGATTAGCTGGAGCAGCCATATTTAGATTTGGTCGTCATAAGCACATGGGTCTAGCATGAAATTCCTGCTAGCACTCTTTATTAGAGCTATGCTTACAAGTACGACACGTTTTACCACTTGCTTCTCGCATAATCCTAGGTGGGGCCGTAAGTATATGTTTCCTCAACAAACTCCTAGCAAATTGTGTTACTCTAAACAAACCTAACATGTACCGAATCATTTATTCTTATTCTGGGAAATAAGTATTGGTTTTATGTGGTATATGCAAACTTCTTTTCATGAAGTCGCAAGGAAATAAGATGTTGAAACCTTTTGTGCGAACATGAACTTTTGTATCCTTAAATGTTCAGGGTATTTTTTTAGAGAAAATATATGTTAGGGTATTAATATTGCATGGGAGTGACTTCCCAAGGCCAAGCTTTGGTTTACCCAAAGCAACTTATACAGCCTTCAATATCTTTGTATGTTTCATGTTCATATGTCCACAGGCTTAAAAAAGACGGAATTGTTATGAAAGCTCCTTATCCTCCATGGTTTTTTGTGGATACTAAAAGCTGAACTTTTAGGTGATTCTTTTTCCAGAAAATAGCTGGAAATCGGCATCATTTTCCTGGACCTGATATATCAATCAATCAATAAATAAATATGAGAATGACAGCACAATAACCTCTGACTGTTGGATTTGTAGAGGCAGGAAAGCTTTGAGGAGCTGCAGCAGCTTTTTGTCGACATGTTCCAGTCTGATATTGATTCAGGATTCTGCAATGGGACTGCTAAGGGCCATCAGGTTCAGGGGCAAGCCAAAAGTAGAACATGCTCACCACGGTCCCCTCCTACTACTATAGTAAAGGAGGCAGAGGTGTCATCATGTAATGGCTTCAATAAGCGGGGTTCATCAGCAATGGACTCAGGAAAGCCTCCAAGGCCTGTTGAATGTGGTGCAGGTCAGAGCCAGGCTGGATTTTGTTTTGGGGTAAGTGCACTTGTCATTAACAATTTATTCTGCTTGATAATGATGCAACATGGCAGAGGCCATAGTTATTTTTACTGTGTCTGATTATGTATATTTGATAACTCTGATCTTATTACAGCTTGCTTCTGACGAACGGTCATGCAATTGACCAAACATGTACCATAAGCAAATGTGATGTAGGAGATTGTTATGTAAAGAGACTTTTGTGGCCACTTTGATGTTTTGTTTTATGCGTACCTTTTTTGAAAAAAAAAATGATTGTGGTGCTATGTGAGTGCCTTTTTCTCATCATAATTTTAGGCGTCTGTAGATTCACTTGAGAAGTATGAAGTCCCTAGGTGGTTATTAAAAGAAGTTAGCAGCTATGTAAAAGTTAGCTACAGTGGCGAGTCTTTAAGTGCTGATATTCCTTGATAGTATGCTCATGTGTTCACGTCATTTTTCTGTTACTCTCTATTACTGCTTCCTGTGTTGTGAAATATATTATTTTGCCCTGGTGTATTTGGTATTTATAAGGTTTATGAAGAAACAGAAATTCAGCATGGCTGGTACAAATTTTAAATATATATTTTTTATCGATAAACTTTTGGTTTATCCTTTATTCATTTGCCAAGGGATGTTAGTCCTGGGTCACTTGCTGGGCCCCATTCTATCTTAGTACCTAGGCCCTTTGGGGCGTTTAATAGTCATCATGATCACATGATATAGTCCAATAAATTGTTAAGGACTCTACTGAAACTTTTTATATTGATTGGGTCCCATGGGGGCTACGAAAAGCTCCACCACTAGATGCATTCTTGACATGAAGACTTGACGTTTTCGCATAAAAGCTTTTTTTTTTAAAAAAAAACAGGTAGACGGTCCAAGTGGTGGAACAGACCGATGTACCACTTTTTCCCATATATGTAGCTGCGTGAAAGTGGATTTTTCATATCCTTGTGATGTGATGTCTCATATTCCATGTCATTTTGGTTGCATATTGTGTCATTTTGGGTGGTAGCAGTGCTTTAATTCTTTATTATGAGTTCATTACCAGTTTGGCATGTGAACAGATAGATCGGTCACACGTCATTTTCTGCTTTACAGGTATCACTTTCTTGGATAATTGGATTGGATTGGCACATTGTGTTGTGCCTTTGCTGACTTGTCCTGCACTATTTTCCTGTTGGAATTCTGTTCACGGTCCCCTTAGTATATAGTACCTTAAATTGCCATTCACCTGGATGCCTCTGATGCTCCATGTTTGTTCTTTTCTTTGAGTACCCGACAAAACTAGTGGTGCTGGTAAGCTGGGAACCTATGCTCCGGTGCACGAATGAAATATGTTTGTTGCTCATAAGCTCCAACTCAACTAGACTAATTCAAAGGAATAGAATCTTCTTTCTGCATTTGATGGTGGCCTCTCAATTTTATCTTGTCTTCTGCAGGTGAGCGACACGCCAAAGCCGCGAGGTCCGAACGCCAACCGGAAGAGGAACGGCCGGAAACAGAAGCTGTTCCCCAAGCACTACGTTACATCCGAAGATGATACGGCCGGTTCCTAGCATCAGCAGCACGGTAGCAGTTTGACCGTTGGCTTTGGTGATGTCAGCAGTAGGGAGGGCACATCATGTCGCCTCTGCCAGCTGCTGTGATCTGAAGAGGCGTTTAGCTCATCATATGCCTTTAGTCTTTTGAGAGGTCTTTAGGGTTGAAAGGTACTTCGAAAACCGAACCAGCGTCTACAGGCCTAAGAGGGATTTCCATTGAAACTCGTCGATGATACTACAGTTTTCTTTCCCCATCTGTGCCGGTTGTGTTGTACTACCACTACCAGTGACAGTGAGTGACTTCTAAGCTATTCATTTTTTTAACTGGAGAAGTTGATACCATGATAATTAAAAAAAATTGGGTGTGTATTGAACTATTACCAAGAAAATAGTACTTGGATTGTGATGTTCTGAACATTATGTTTTGTAGGCAATCGTGACTTGAAAGCGGTCGAGGTATATCTTGTTATTTTGTTTCCCTCCGATTTTTCAATATCCGATTGATTTTGTTTTGAAGCAAATAGAGAGCATGTCCGTGAGAATAGTCATGAAGCAAATAGAGAACATGTCCGTGAGAATTGTCGGTTAATATAATTTTTAGTTTTTAATTTGTACATGCCACTCTTGAGAAAGATCTCTCTCAAGCTTGTCCATGTGCGTAGTGAAACGAAAGGATCAAGATACCAATAGATAGTGCATTGAGCTTCTCCAATTTTTGTTTGCGCAAATTAAAAATTATTAACAAGCCCGACTGTATCCCTTATCTAGAAGTATTTTTTCTACCGATTACAAGTTCTGTACTTCATAATATTCCTATAATAACATGTCAATTCTATTAACATTAATACTTAAAAGTAATTACTCAAATATAAATGCTCAAAATAAAAAAAAAATAAAAATATCTCGGTATTTTGTCGAGGTATCGAAGAGTCGACACTATTCACTAATTCTCTTTAGAGCACTAGTGCAACGATGTTGCTCTCCTTTTTTTCAGTGCACGGATCAGGTGATTTTTATAAAGTGGTTCTGTCTCTTTGATACGATAGATAAACCGCTCACAATCGTATACATCTTTGAGTCAGGTCACCATAAGTTTTCTAGATCATCGAAAGTCTTTGAGTTAGATCACCATAAGTTTTCTGGATCACCTAACCCTCAATCACTACCAAATTGTCTAGGTGAAACACTAACTATTAATTTAATCGCTACACAACATGGCAACACGATTACTGAGTTTCAAGGAATCAAAAGGGAGAAGGATGATTAAGAAAACATCCGCAACCAATTCATAAACGATGATAAAAGGTATCCGTGCATTCGGACGTGTAAAATAACCCAAGACAAAGTAAACTCCATGCTAACAACTAGGTGTTGTTTGTTTCGAGAGCGTAAGCAGTAAAACGAATGGAAATGGATGACGGTGTAATCAACTTCCTTGTATTTGTTTTAGTTGGGCTGCCGAAACGGAACACAACTGCGCGAGGAGAGAGACGGAGGGGGAGAGGAGTCGTGATACCTTTTATCATGGAGTTTTACTTTGTCTTGGTTATTTTACATGTCCGAATGGAGCGGTATCGGATAGATACTGGCTGCTATCGATTTCCCCTGCTATAGTGTCCGGAGGATTCGAGACAAACAAAAAGATTAGTCAACCAAACACCTTCCTAGCCTCATATATTTCCATCGACAACAAAGTCTTTACCGTTACCGTAGATAACAAATCATATCCATGACATGAATAAGAGCTTTGTTCCTATGAGATGTATAAAAGTAGTAACTTGCTCGCGCGGACACGAGTCTTTTAACAATATGTTTAAACAAAGTGATATAGCTTATTGGTATACACTAGGTAGGTGCCCGTGTAATGCCACGGAACATAAATTTTGAACCTCCAATGGACTTCATTTGAGACAAGTGATGCCCAAGAAAATGGGGGTAAACTAACACAGCTATCACTTGCATTACTTGCCCTATGCGCGGAAGAATCTGACACAGCTATCATCCATGAAGATTTCCGGTTAACTTGTGGAACCGGACTTCATTTGAGACAAGACAACAATACTAGTGTTGAGCTTATTGCCACTCGGCCATGGCACACGCGAGAACACGGGATGATCAAGTAAGAACTGAACAGAATGCACTAATACAAAAGGCTGGCTTGCGTTCGCTTCCTTGCTCCACAGGAAGCATAGCTGATACACAAATCGAGAAGTTTTACATATAGAGTAAAAAAGGTCTTGCTCTCATGTTTTCGTGTAAAACTGGATTCTGTTCAGTTCTTACTGTGGAGCTATGCTTCCTAGGTAAAACTTCTCGATTTGTATAACTTCTCAATTTGTATAAAAACTTCTCCATTTACATATTGGGAAGTCCATATGTAAAACTTCTCGATTTGTATATCAGCTATGCTTCCTGTGGAGCAAGGAAGCGAACACAAGCCAACCTTTTGTATTAGTGCATTCTGTTCAGTTCTTACTTGATCATCCCGTGTTCTCGTGTGTGCCATGGCCGAGTGGCAAGCTCAACACTGGTATTGTTGTCTTGTCTCAAATAAAGTCCGGTTCCACAAGTTAACCGAAAATCTTCATGGGTGATAGCTGTGTCAGATTCTTCCGCGCATAGGGCAAGTAATGCAAGTGATAGCTGTGTCAGTTTACCCCCATTTTCTTGGGCATCACTTGTCTCAAATGAAGTCCATTGGAGGTTCGCAATTTATGTTCTGTGGCATGGCACGGGCACCTACCTATAAAATACAAAAAACACAAAGAAATATTTATATTTGGTACGGTACTAAGCACTCACGTACGCACACTACAAAACGAATACGCTAGGCTAGGCATGTTGATTGGAAGAGCTCTTGCCATTGACGGCATTGGAAGGGGTCGACTCTATTAGTCATGAAACGACCTACAGAATACAGATTGCATCACAGAAACACCAAACACCAGAAATCAAGTAAGACACTAGGCAACTTGAATGCAGGTAAACCGTACCTGGGGGAGGAGATCCCCCTCACCAGTAATAAAGTTTTAACAGTCAAGAGGACTATGTATTTACAGCGTTTGAGACTGGATCAACCGGCAATGATAGATCAGGTGAATATATGGCGGAGGAGGCCTCCTGAGTAAGAGAACGACTTCTCCGTCTCCTCCAGGCAGTGGTCCTTCTCCTCCCGAGACCAGCTCTGAGGAACCAACCAGTACATGGAAAAGAATTTGACAGTTAGTTTTTCCTTCGAGAATCTGCCGTTCAGTTTAAAAAGCTTTGGTACTTGCGTTTGGTTCCAGGGACTTACCGAAGCGACTTGGTTAAGCTTGTTGCGGACGTTCTGCAGCAGCTGGGAGAGATTGCCCTCCCACTTGTAGAACTCCAGCTCTTTGTTGTTCAGAATCTTCTCGGAAACCTAAGATACCAGGAGCACATGGTACTGTGTTAAATGGTACGAGATAATGGAGGAACAGGTAGTTTCAGACTTCTGAACTGCCCAGATCAGCAACGAAAGGTAATCATATTCCTAACCAGAAGTGCACTGTAGTATCGACAAAGAAAAAAGGCACAAGGAATCATATTCAATAGAGAATGCATATGCATGCTTGGGGATTTGATGGCATCAGACACCTGAATGTGCCAATGTTGTGTAAATTATGCTTGCCAAAACAATGTTGTGACATGATGCCATGTACTACTCAGTATTTAGTCATTTTCTCAGAAGAGGGGAGGGTCACCTTTTTGCCAATCATTCGGCCTCCAGCAGTATGAGCAAAGTACACGTTATAGAAATGGCAGATAAAGGCCTGGGGGTCCTCCTCAGACAGATCTTCCAGTAGAGAAGCGTATGTGGTGCTAGGGGCCGATGGTTTTGGAATTGTGTGACCCTGTTGCCTGAACCATTCCAGATCATTTTTCAGCGCCTCTGATCTCTCCAGCCTAGTATTCCGAAACTCTGCATCTGAAACACACACCACTAAAAAATGTCAACAAGCAACATCTTTGCAGATCCTGATGAAGCAATCGCCCATTAACTACTACTCCCTCCGTTATTATAAGACATTTTTTATAGATAAATTGTTTTTACTATATATCTAAGACATAGTGTGCATTTAAGTGCACAGTGAAATCTAAATATCTGGAAAACCTAAAACGTCTTATAATTTAGAATGAACGAAGTATGAACATAGATGAACAAATTGATCGCCCAGTAGCAGGGGCATGCATTGGTCGAGGGTGAGGATGCTACGGAAAAATTGACGAGACTTCAACAAAAAATCCGTAATTAAACAAAAAATACGAAAACAGAATTAGTATATGCAACAGATCTTAATTAAGAAATATACACTACAGAAGGGAAACACGGTATAAATAGGGAAACACAATAAGTCAGACAAGGAAACATCAATCATGCATGCAACATATCCTAATTAAGGAATATAATCATGCATGCCCTACAAAAAGGAAACACAGAATAAAAAACACAATAATCACGCAAAGGGAATGTGCATGCACCCCTTAGCTGTGACAAAGGGGCTTCAAGAGGAAAACAACATCATGCATTGGCATGGGTGGGCGGGCCAGTCGTGAAATAGTAGATTTGTTTGCCAGTGATAAAAATGGAGCTTAAAAAGGCCATGTGTAGAACTGCTATCATTTCGCCTCTACGCCTATTTTTTTATCTAGACTGTGGCCACAACTATAGGAACAGTCATGGAATGAAATGATCTTCCACACCAGCACTTATCATTTAAACTAAAAATTCTACGCAACCATACTCAATACATTTCAGCCACAATCTACAAAGAGAACTGTCCTATTGACATGGTAGAATAATTCCTACAGCTGTGACAAAAGGAAGTAAACTCTTTATATTTTATCTTCCCTGCTGTGTTGAGATTGGTAGTTTGAAGTTAAAACTTTCTCTGTTTTTGAACTTAAAACTCTCTCCAGTATAGATAAAAAGGCCACGTATAGAAATGCTACCATTTCGGCTCTACACCTAATATTTTTATCTAGACTGTGGCCACAACAATAGGAACAGTCATGGAATGAAATGATCTGCCACACCAGCACCTATCCTTTAAACATGCATTTGTATAGGAACTGAAAATAGGAAACCGATTTCAAACTATAATGAAATGATCCATAACGAAATGATCTTCCACACCAGCAATTTATTCACACCAAAAAGAACTAAACCACTGTGATGTATGTGTGGAAACCAGATTTCTAGCAAATTCAGGAGCTATTTCTAGGACCGAGGAACTAAAAATAGGAAACCAATTTCAAACTGTAATGAAATGATCTTCCACACTAGCAACTTATTCACACCAAAAGGAACTAAACTATTGTAATGTATGTGTGGAAACCAGATTTCAAGCAAATTCAGGAGCTATTTGTAGGACCTAGGAACTGAAAATAGGAAACCAATTTCAGACTGTAATGAAATGATCTTCCACACCAGCAAGTTATCTACACCTACCTGTCATGTCAGAGTAGGGCGTGTTGGGAGAACTTCAATTGTCAGGCTGTCTCCAGCAATGAACTTCATTGTTTGTCCATATGATACTTGGTAAAATCTAAAATGGGAGCTACACATACCAAAGCCAAAAAAAGTATGCTTCTTCCCTTTATCCTTAGGTGCATAAGTACCATATTCTTTTGCAATACAGTTACCTGGCATGTTTGTTGTCTTTCAGTTCAGTTTGGTGTCTTTCAATACAGTTTGATGAGGCTAATAACTGAAAAAATAAACGTCTTTCAGTTCAGTTTGTATTGTGATGTCCACTCAAAACCTTCAAACATTTCCGTATATGACAGCCAATTAATTTCACTGTATGGTCGCCACTAACAAAATAAATGCCTTTCAGTTCAGTTTGTATAAAATGATCTTGTGGATGCAAGTGTTTTCCATCTGAACTGAAAGCAATAGCAATAGTTGACCTAGGAGGTGGCAAAAGAGAGAAAAACATGGCAAGCCAGCGATGCAGGGATTGTGATTCTGCCCTGTACACAGTGAGGTTTAAACGAATCATCTAAAAAAAGAAAGATGTGAATAGACTCACATGAGAGGGTATTGCACTTCTATTAGTTGATGTGCATTGTGTTTTTGTGTAGGAATATTGGAGATGTGCCTTCAACACTCTACTCTCGATTGTCTCCAGATCAGCAACTCACTGCAGAAACAAATTTAAGATATGAGGTCCCAAATTCCCAATCTTCAAAAACTCACTGTAATTTAGTGTTGCAAGATAATGGGGATGTAACAAGTCCAGTAGTTAATATATCCATGAACTTTGCAATCCCAGCAATAATAGGTGTCCCATCAGTGCCTGTCCCACCTACTATTCTAGCCTGCAAAATGAAATTGAGGATCAAGTTATTTCTTCTAAATCAATGGACATATATTAGTTTATTATTGTTCTATTTGTCTAAAGGAAAGTAGTTTGGAAACATGATGATCTGCTCCCCAATTCCGTTTCCGCCTAGGCCGCAAATTCCTCCACCATTGCTGCTCCCCTCGCTCCCCCTCTTCCCCCGCTCGTATAGGGTGCATGTAACAATTACAAGGGAGCATAGTCACACTAATAGAACTATGAAACTTTAAAGATACATTAGTACATACAGATGTATTGATAGTTGTTTTCAAAGAACACATAAAACTTTGAAATAGTATATAGTTAGTTGTCTTTAAAATAGTAAGTAAGGATCTAATAGAAAAAATGGAATTACATATCAAAATTTTGATCTCAGTGAAACAAATAGGAAATACAGAGAACTAAGTAATAACGTAACTGAAACAATTAGAAATAGCTATCATTAGAGCCCTAATTAATTTTGATGCAACTATTTTCTTTCTATTAGACCACACTGATCAATTGATTCTTCATGTTTGCGAGTGTCAGTCGGTATTCTACTTGCAAGCTAGCATCCCCAGCAAGGGTCATTGTGGCCATACTCTGTTGCAATACATTGTCCTTTAAAAGCAGGGTTCTAAGCTATTTCTATAAGTAAAAACCAACAGATGTAGCGCAGAGAGATTTATAAATCAATGTACTGAAAGAATTTATCTGATCTGGGTACAAGTTAGTAGCATCCGGTGACTACTAAGAGCTACACGCCTACACACACATATCCCCATATCAATTAGAGCAAAATAAACAAAGGGGCATGGTAGAAAATAATCAATCAACCTCAATACAGATTCATCAAACAAGATCAGAAAAAATAGATACACAATAGAGTTACCTCCGTTCTAGCTCAGTAATGTTGTCAACTTGAGTCTGGTTGTACTGAACCAACTCAGAGAACAAGAATGCAAATGCACTCAAACTGACCTACAATAGGCAAAATACTAAATAAGCCTGTATGGTAAGAAAAAGGCAATGAGAGAAAGCAAACTTCCTAGAAAGCTTAGAGATCATCAAGCATATCAGGAAAGCTCATCAATCTTTGACCTCTCATTTGCAAAAACTGACAGGAACTTTAAAAGGGGGGGTAACATCAACATTCAACAAAGGACCCAATTTAGATATCAGTTTCTTGTGGAAAGCAAAACAATCTCAGATGGCTGGGATTGGGAAAGAATAATAAATTTGACAGCAGGGATCAGGAGCCAGGGTGTGAATGCAACATGGCAGTCAAAACTCCAATAAATCATTGTTTCCAGAGTACTATGGTAAAGACGACCCTTTACCCTAGCTATATAGATGCAAAAAACTTATTTTATATATCAGAAAAATGAAGAACAAAAATGTTGCTACCATTCTTCCACCTGACAGGTCATGCATTAACATGGTTTATGTGCCTATATGAGAGAACTGCTTCATGGCCCTTTTTTCTGAAACTACTAAATGGTTCAAACTTTTGCCAAGAAAGAACTCTCTGGGATAAACTCATGGGCTGGGATGACAGAAGGAATAAACAGGTCCATTTTTAACCTAGATCTATCAGGCGAAAATTCTATGGATGGCCCAACAATTAATGCTATTCACACCAGAATTAACAGATCGCTAGCATCTCACATAAGTCAGGCTCTGCGGATCAGTAACCTTGCCACTGCTTATATAAAACTTATCAACAGTGTTCCACATGTCCCACGAAAGTGCAACTACATCTCACGCCACTGCTCCCACAGGCATAAAAAATGTTCAAGTCCAAGTCGAAGACGACGTAGTGGCACTCGCTGTCGGGCTTGGAGCTGGCGAAGTCGTCGTAGGTCTCGCCCGGTTGCTTGATCAAGCATGTCCCCTCCTTCGTGCACAGCCAGCATGCGCGCGACATCGACCACCCTAACACGCAGTTGCTTCAACTAACAACTCTAGGGGTGCTGTTAGCATTAATAAACTTTTTTAGAGCAACAACAACAAAAACCTGCATAATGTAACCATCACTTTCCAGCCAAAGCAAACACACCACTGGAAGGCATTTATTTAATCTATGAATAATGATATCCAACATGTTAACTAAAACTCGTAGTGATCTATCACATCTGCTACCTAAGCTATCATGTATCGGCAACAAAATTGATCTATGATATCAAGCATACAGGTTGGGATTGACACAAATGAATAATGTATTCTCTGATAGGGGACTGAATTAAGCATACAGGGAAGACAGACTCCTAGATCCTCTCGACAACGTTAGAAAGCTGCGGCTTCGTGATTGCGGGAAGAGACCAGATCTGCCAGCGGGGGAACGACAACGACATACCTTGAGGTAGGTGGTGCCATTGGGCTCGACGACCCAGCCGACCTAGTTGCATAGCGCCTTAAGCAGCTCGTTATTGTCTAGTGCTTGTAGCCACTGTGCGCGCGGAGGCCTGCGAAGATCTTGGCGGCGACGCTCCTGGCACTTGTTGTTCTCGCGCTCCCTCCACATGGGCATCCGATCCCCCACGGGGGGAGAAGCGAGCAGCAAGGGCCCTGTTGCGGCTCGCCCACGAAGGATGGCACATAGGGTATGGCAGCGGAGGAGGGGGGGTCCGACCAGATCGAGGACGGAACCCTAATTTTGTGGCTGCTTCACATGGATGGGTATCACGAGTTGGTGGTGAGGGGGAGGGGGCGCGGGATCACCGCCCGGCTACGCGAGGGGGCTAGGGCTGCGAGGGAGGGGGAGGGGACGCGCGGGCGAGGGCACAGAGGGGCTGAGCGGGGGGGGAGGCGGGGGTGACGTGGCGGCGGACGCGAGCGGGGGCAGGGTATCGCGACAACGAAGGAAGGGGATACGCGGGACGGGGGCGAGGATCGCGGGAGCGGGGGCGCGGGGAAGGCGGGGGCACATTTGGTGTGGACGCTGACACTACTCTCTTAATAGAGTAGTATAGATTAAGTAGGTAGGTAATATGGATAGAATTATGCGAAAGGTTGGAATATACAATTATGGACTGCTGATTAGTTTAGATATATATATTACAATGGCGCATTTGTTAAAAAAAGATTGTGCGGTGAAAGGAAGTTTTTGAGGACTATGTGGATCAAGGGCACTTTATAGCGGATTGGTCACGCCAACGTTGGTCACTTGTTCTCAAATGCTGTGAATCAAGAACAAGGCAACACAATTATTAAAGGTCAAGTACATTCGTCCTCCGAAATATTATCTTCTCTCGGATATAATGATCTTCAAACGAAGGTCATGAAGGACGTGTTTTCATGACTCATGAGAGTAAAAATACATAAAGACAATGAATGTAATCTATTAGCTCATACACACATGTATTACAGAATACGCATATGAACATTAGCGAAATTTATATTACATTGATACATTCGGCTTGTTCGAATGTGTGGATGCGAGAGCGATCACAATTTATCGTAAATAGTACGGTGGTACTGTTCATCTATTTATAGGCACAGGACACATCCCGAGTAAAAATACATTTATGACTTTTACTCTGTAGCTCAGCGTCATGTTTGGTCTTTGTCGTCATTTTAAGCCGAAGTTGTTACTCTTCGGCTATAGCTTCGACGTTCATTATCATCACCCTCGGGTTGTATCTTCGTCTTGAAGACCTTCTACATAGGGGAAGACTTCCATCACAAACTGAAGCTCCCTATAATAATCAATATTATGCTAGGAGCAAATGGTTAGTCATATTTTTGAGGACCTTCAGAAGAGGAAGGCCCCCAACAAAGGGCAAGACGGATTTTGAGAAGAAGCACAAAAACCGCAGCTCTAAATCTCACTCAAAGATTTCTCTCCTAATATTTGAAATGGGAAAGGCAAGAGGTATGTGAGAGAGAGTGGGGAGTGTGTCGGAGCGACCGTACACTCGGGGGTATCCTCGCGGTGCTTTTGGGTAGGACGATGTTGTTGATCGTAGCTCGATGGTTCGTACTAGAAGCACGAGAGAGAGAGAGAGAGAGTCGGTCAATTTTCTGCATGTTCGGGCCGCTTTGAGAGGCGTAATACCCTACTTCATGGGTTGGCTTTGTATGTGTGGTGTGTTTACAAGTGGTGTTTCCCAAATGGAGAGGTGCTAATGAGATGAAAATGATGGGGTCCCCCCTAGGCCTTATATACACGATCGTGGGGCACTCCCTACGCACACGCTGATCACATTCTTCCGGCTTATCTCCTACAAATAGCGAACTAACTTAGCTTATCTTAAGGAAAACCCGACGGCTTCATCCCGATCTATCTCCAGCGTTTGGGGGCGTCGGGCGTGGGAAAGATGGACGGCTCCCTTAAGATTACGCATAACCTGCGGACGATCCGGGCTCGAGCCCATTGCCTTCTTGGGTCGGCCCATTTCAATTGTGGTCTTCGCCCGGCTCACAACGAGATGACCTTGTGGGGCGACTAGTCTGTGGCCCCACACAAGGGTTTTTGCCTTCTAGTGGACCTAGGGGATATCTGTCCCCCACAAGCCCCCAATCTTTGAGTTGATTTTTGAAATAATCGACTTTCCTAGTCCTGCCTATGGGTTCGTTGCATGGCCTGATTTTTCGTACTGCTGTTGGGTGCACTTCGGTGCACCCATTGGGTGTAGCCCCCGAGCTTTGAGTGGATTTTAGAAGTAATTCATTCAAAGGTCTTCATCTTTATGCTTTTGAAATTAGCATTTTGGCCTCAAGATATTGTGAATCTGTTGGGTACACCGAAGGTGCACCCAATGGGTGTAGCCCCCGAGCTTTGAGTGGATTTTAGAAGTAATCCATTCAAAGGTCTTCACCTTTATGCTTTTGAAATCAGCCTCAAGGTATTGTGAATCTGTTGGGTGCACCAAAGGTGCACCCAATGGGTGTAGCCCCCGAGCTTTGAGTGGATTTTAGAAGTAATCCATTCAAAGGTCTTCCTCTTTATGCTTTTGAAATCAGCATTTTCAGAATAACCAGGCGATGCCATCTGTCCATGCATTGTTAGGTCTGGAATCAATTTGATCGGTGACAAGTTGGACATCTGGCTGGTTGAGATAGAGGGCCCTCATCTTGACACCACTCTACCCTGTACTTTAATGCTTCTGTTGATTGGACTTGCGCTTTAGCAACCACATTTGGGCTTCTTCCCGTTTCAGTCGATCTCCTCTTTTTGTCGCGGTACATTCATTGCGTATATTTTGTGGGTATCACCTCTTCAGAAAATCTTGAAGATTCCGGGCAATGCACCCAATGGGTGTGCCCAAGGGGTGTCTGCCCCACGAAAGGTGTTTATCGTGTTGTCCTAAAGTAGTAATTTGATGTGACGGAGTGGTGTAATCATTTGCTTGAGCAGTTGACTTGGGTCCAACCGGTGCCGTGTTACGCGAAACGGCGCCAGTTGCCTGACTCATTTTCAGGCGACTTGAATTGCTTATTGAATTCTTGTGAGTGTTCGGTGAGCGGGGTAGGAAGTGGACGGTCACCCCTCGACCTCTTTAAATAGCCCGCTTGCCCTGGCTATTTTCTTCACTCGCCCTTGATCACTTGCTCTCTTCTTCTTCGTCACTTCTCCACTTTCTGCACGACCATGGGCAGGGGCAAGAGGGGCAAGGGATGGCCTCACCACGCTGATGGCAAGCGCAAGCATCCTCCAAGTCCACCCTCGGAGGACTTTGGTGACTCAGAGTACTCGAAGGAAATTTCCTCCGAGTATGATCAATCGCCCGCTCCAGCGTCCCTTGTGGCGTCGTCCGAGGACTCGGATGACTCCATGGGGCTGTCCACCGTGGCCTGGGCGTACTGGCGATCCCTCGAGCGCACCGGGCTCGGTGGGTCAGATGACTTGGAGGAGACCTCCTCGTAGGAGGTGGAAGACTCCTCCGACTCCGAGGAGTGGAGCGAGGGTGACAGCGGCGAGGACGACGGCAGCAGCGGCGACAACGATGGCAAGGGCGGCGACGACGAATATGGCAACAGCGACGGCGATGGTGGCGGCGACAGCAAGGGCGATGGTAAGGGCGACGGCGACGACAGCGGCAAGACGCGACGGCAAGGCCGACGGAGATGGCAAGGCCGACGGCGGCGACAGCAAGGCCGACGGCATAATGCTGCTGGCGTAAATATTAGTATAGATAGCAGTAGTAGTAGTATAATAAGGTAGTGTTAGTTAGTAGTGTAGTGTAGTGTAAGTAGTAGTGTAGTGTAGTGTAGGTAGTAGTGTAGTGTAATGTGATGTAATGACCGAGGGGTGAGGAGGCTGACTCAGAATGAGCCGGTCTCAAGTTTGTAATGATCTCCCCCTATGAATGAAAACACAGTTCCTTGCTGATCCATTGTTGCATGTTCTATTTGCGCATTTGGCAGCTCGCCGACATTTTAGAGGTAATGCCCGGGTGATGCTTGCGATCTCCACTTTTCCGAGTTACGACCTGGTGCTTTGCGCGCAACTTATCGAGCCAACCCATACTTCTACTGACGTATCATGTGTGATTTCTCCATGATGTTGCTTCATAAGGATCACAAACATCTTTGTCTCGCTGTCGGGTGTGATAATTAGGGGTACCCGGATCACACCTCTAAAAACGCGCCCAGGAAAGGTTAATTGCCCAGACGTAATCCCCGAAGGGGCTGGAAAAAAAGCTCGAGCTCGACGAGCTAGCTCGGGCTCGTAGCAGCTCGGATCGGTTCGAACCGGCTCGACGCTTAAAACGAGCCCGAGCCGAGCCTGTTTTTGTGGCTCGTGAAAAGAGCGAGCCAGCTCGGCTCGGCTCGCTGCAGCTCGCGAGCTGGCTCGTGGCTCGACCCAACAACAATTTGTTACATAAAATCATAGTTAGTATATAATATTAGTACCGAGTTGACAATTATTTTATGCTATTTGAGATTACTATACAAAATTAATCTATTATCTATATTATATTAGTGATATATCTATTTTACTAATTTAAAATATGTTATTTAAAATATTTTTAAGATTTTATATTATAATTTAGAGAGCAGATCTACATTTATGGGTAGGCTCGTTGGCTCGGCGAGCCGGCTCGCGAGCCAGGAACGAGCCGAGCCGAGCCTCTCTTGCAAGCTCGCTAGATGGACGAGCCGAGCCGAGCTCGGCTCGTTGCATGAACGAGCCGTAGTGAGCCGAGCCGAGCCGAGCTCGGCTCAGCTCGTTTCCACCCCTTGATAAGAGGCCAGGTCATCTCCTCACCCGAGGCCCACCATAGGGGTCTTCCCCATAAAAGCACCATCCTAATCGAACCCCCTCTCTGAGGGCCCTCTGAAATCACCACCCCAGGCAAGTCTCTGTCTCGCCCGAGCCTCTCGCAACTCATGTCTCTTGTTTCCGCCTCGCCCGAGGTCACCTCGCTCTACAATCGCCATAATACGTCTCGCCCGAGCCCGTCTCAGGCAAAGAGGACAATGCGCACCCGAAGGCCAGTGGGGGACACTCGCATTTAATGCGCATACATACCCCACAGAGGCATAGGCACATAGTGGCAACAAGACAACAGTCACATCCGGGCGCAGCAGCATGATTACGCATGCGCCACTGTGCGTGCACGCTGCCTGCCATACCCGGATGGGACACCTCATACGACGAAAGAGCAGATCGTCCCTCGGGGGCAAAACTCCACCTCGACCGACGTTGAGCACGCCCTCGGGCGCAATCTCCGTCTCGCCCAACACTGGGTTTAGCCCTCGGGTACCGTCTTCGCCTCGCCCTAGCTCGGCCTCAGCTACTTGCTGCACCACGAATCCTGTAGGCGACCTCTGTGTCAACTGTGGCGCACGTCAGGGAAAGCTCGACCATCGCCTTGGGAAGACTTCCACCTCGCCCGAGCTGGGCTCTGACCTCGATATCCGCAGCGAAGGACTCCCAATGTCGCCTAGCACAGGGACACTGACGCCTCCCGTAAGCAGACTTTTACCCATGCCAAGGCCATGTTACAACCACTACGGTATGAGCATCCCCTCCCCTGAGGGCTCGGGCGTGTGGCCAAACCCTCAGCCTCGGCCTCGGCTCTTAGCAGGAAAACACCAGGCTCAAGTCAATAATGCAGTACAAGGTCGTGTCATCCACAGGGCGCCAAGACGTCTCACATGGTAGCGTGACGACCTCTGGCTCAACAGCATACATCCCCCAGGTGTATAAATAGCGCAGTCATGACTCCTCCAAGGGGGGCGGGCGAATGACTTGGTAGTTTTTCTCCTGTCTTACGGTATTGGCACTTGCCTCAATCAGTTCTAGGGACCTGGGGACTTTCCCTCTCCTGTTGTGCTTGTAACCCCTACTGCAGGCACCTCGGTGCGAGTAATATAATCCTCATCCCCCTCTGCTGGAAGAAGGTGAAAGGGAATTAGGCTTACACCTTTTTCCTAATTGATTTTGGTGGTTGAATTGCCCAACACAAATAATTGGACTAACTAGTTTGCTCTAGATTATAAATTCTACAGGTGCCAAAGGTTCACAACAAACCAATAAAAAGACCGAAAAAGGATTCAAATACAAGAGAGCAAAGTCAACCGAAGTGTGCCCTGGTTTGGCGCACCAGACTGTCCGGTGTGCCACCGGACAGTGTCCGGTGCACCAGGGACTCCAACTCTGAACTGCTCACCTTTGGGAATTCTGGAGGCCGCTCCGCTATAATTCACCGGACTATCCGGTGTGCCAGCGGAGCAACGACTTCTTCCGCGCCAACGGTCACCTGCAACGGCATTTAATGCGCGCCAGAGCGCGCAGAAGTCAGGCACGCGCGAGAAGGCGCACCGGACAGTCTACAGGACCTGTCCGGTGCACCACCGGACTGTCCGGTGGCCCAGAAGACTTCAGCTCCAACGGTCAGAATCCAACGGCTCTGTGACGTGGCAGGCGCACCGGACAGTGTCCGGTGGCGCACCGGACTGTCCGGTGCGCCATGCGACATCAGCCTCCACCAAACGGCTAGTTTGGTGGTTGGGGCTATAAATACCCCAACCACCCCACCATTCATTGCATCCAAGTTTTCTGACTTCCCACACCTTACAAGAGCTATAGCATTCAATACAAGACACACCAAAGAGATCAAATCCTCTCCCAAGTCCTTAGTTCATTCCAAATCAAATAGTGACTTGTGAGAGAGTGACTTGTGTTCATTTGAGCTCTTGCGCTTGGATTGCTTCTTTTTCTCATTCTTTCTTGTGATCAACTCAATTGTAACCGAGGCAAGAGACACCAATTGTGTGGTGGTCCTTGCGGGGACTTTGTGTCCCGTTTGATTGAGAAGAGAAGCTCACTTGGTCTAAGTGATCGTTTGAGAGAGGGAAAGGGTTGAAAGAGACCCGGTCTTTGTGACCACCTCAACAGGGAGTAGGTTTGCAAGAACCAAACCTCGCTAAAACAAATCCTTGTGTCTCGCTCTTTATTTGCCCGCGATTTGTTTTTCACCCTCTCTCTCGGACTCGTTCATATTTCTAACGCTAATCCGGCTTGTAGTTGTGCTTAAGTTTATAAATTTCAGATTCGCCCTATTCACCCCTCTCTAGGCGACTATCAGAAGGGCCCCACATTGCTCAAACCAGGATAAATCTCTCGTGTCAACTCGCACACCATCTAGATTCTAGACACGCGACATCTTTACACTAGTTGGTTAGGACCGTTAGTCCAAACATCGACACTCACTTTTTGAAGCAAACACAAATCAAGCCTATGACTTGAACCATTTCACCATATATGAGCTCAACTCATGGCTTCAAGTCACCTTACTAATGCATTAACACAATATAACTCTTCATAGCTGATCAGTTCATCGACTTAGTGCAAGTACTCTCTTCTTCACCTTAGCCATGGTACCTTGGTCCACAAGTCGTCGCTTGGCCTTCACCTTCGCTTAGTCTCTCGAAGCCCTTTCCTTGCTATCTTCAACCTATCAAGCCATTCTTAAGTCACATCATATTGAGCATCCATTGTGAGAATCATTTCTTCAATATTGTAAACCTCACTTGAATGTCATCTAGATATAAATGTTAAGATCTATCAAGCTCTAGTTTGATTCTCATAGAAGCATGTTGGGGCGAAGGCGAAGACGCCACCCTTCGCTCGAGGCTTTCGTCACCTCGCTGCACCAACGGAGGCAAGACAACTGGCGTGGCCCACCCTTCGTCCTTCTCACTGCAAGACGAAGGCCTACGATGAAGTCTCTCCACCCCACGTCCTCACCCGACCTGGAGGCCCACGTGGGATTTGGCCCGCTGTAACAGGCCCCGCACGGAGAAGCGTGTTACGAGCCTAATTTGTAATAGCTTTTTTGTAATGACAGTATGTAACCCTCCTTTATGGGAATATTCTGGGGATAACCCAGGTGCCCGAGGGTATAAGCGTCCTTACATTGGGACGATAGGCAATCGGGCACCTATAAATACCCTCGTACAGTGCCCTTGAGAGGCTAGGTTAATAGAGCAATTATAATCCCGCGATAAACTTTGCTGGAACTCTTTCCTCTCCCCCGTTGGATTAACTTGCTCAGGAGCGCAAGTTCCAACATTGGCGCCCACCGTTCGTGCTACGAACAAACCACCCGCGATGGCACCCAAAAGAGCTAGTTCGAAGGCAGCCCCATCCATCGATGAAGCAGCGAAGGAAGCACTACTAGCTGAGAAAAAGGGCAAGGCCCTCGCAGACAACACCCACCAAGAAGCTGGCAAAGACGAAGCACTCAGCAAGAGACAGCGCAATGATCAACACACTCCCGAAGGCACCCTCCGCACCTGTAGCTCCGGAGGACAACCACAAGCACCACCCCCATGCTTCGCTCCACTAGAGGCGAGGACGCAACAGAGGACGGCGAAGTCATCGGCGTTTCAACAGAAGAACAGCTGCAGCTACGGGCCCTGCGCCTCAAGAACCGCAACCTCCAAAAGCAAAAAGAAATCCTTGAGGCCAAGCGCCAACGTGTCTCCACGCAAGCCAAGGTGCGCCAGATGATACGAGACGAGGAGCAGAGGGCCCGGGAACTAGAGCAAGAGATTGTGCTCATGCAGAGCGAAGGCCAGCACGATCTGCAGCACGGCCCACCCCTCCAACAACGCGCGCCAGCCGGAGACTTATTCATTCCCCAGCGCGGACCCTTCATCCCGCACGCCGCAGCTTTCCAAGGCATCAACTACCTTGATGAGCGAAGCCCCCTAGCACCGCAACTCCAAGTGTCACCATGGCCCGCCAACTTCAGGGCAGGGACCTACTCCAAGTACAACGGCAGCACCGACCCAGCACAATACATCATGAGCTATCAAGTCGTCGTCGCATCATGCGGAGGGGACGATGCCACAATGGCCAAGTCCTTCATCATCGCCCTCGAGGGTCCGGCCTTGACCTGGTACACCAGGTTGCCCCCATTGTTCATTGACTCCTGGAGAAGTCTCCGTGACAAGTTTCTGCTCAACTTCCAAGGGTACCGCCCAGACACTGACGCCTTGGTCGAATTGTCGCTCTGCAAACAGCAAGAGAAGGAAACCCTGCGGGAATACTACCGCAAGTTCCTGACTCTCAAGTCACAACTGCTTTCGGTCGACGACCAAATTGCCATATACTACGCCATCAGTGGCCTTCGGGCTGGCGTCCTATACAGTCACTGCATCAGGGACCCACCCAAAAATCTCCAAGAGCTCTACCAGCTGTTCGAGAAGTACGCCAGATCCAAAGAGCTCCATCAGCGCAAGGTCGAGTCTCAGAGGAAGCCCAAGGACCCTCCGCAGTCCAGCCGCACTTGGACAAGGTCATCGCAGTTAGACTCCGGAAGGGACAACTGCAGTCAGCAGCAGGTGCACAACATAGCCAACCAACATCCCGCCAGCGATGCCCCTCGTCGTCAAGAATATCCCCCCAGGGCCGAGGCAATGGCACACGAGCCGGGGCAGGGGACGAGCACAGCCGCCGCGCAGATTTTACTGCTTGTTTCATGGCGAAGACTGCGCACACCCAACAAGGAATTGCCCAGAAACCAAGGCCACCAAGGACAGGATGTCTCGGGCACAACTAGCCGACAATCAAAGAGTTGTCGCGCACACATATCACCACCACCAACCATACAACAACGCCCATATCCAGCAACCACCCAACCACGCATATCAACACCATCAGGAAGTACAAGTCCTTCCACCCCCTCCTCCGCCTCCGCATCACCCAATCCCACACCACCAAAATCATCCACCAGCGCCGAAGCAGGAAGACTTCGCCGATCAGCCGTATCGCGGAGTCATCCACATGATCACCGGAGGGTCCAGCACAGACTTCGAGTCGAAGCGGCAAAAGAGGGATCACTACCGAAGGGTCAACCACATCGCCCTCACTGGCCCAGTCGTGCAGACAAAGTGGTCACATGTGCCACTAACCTTCGACGCCAGAGACGTCGATCTGCGCAGCGCACCCCATGTCGACGCCATGGTAATCAACTGCAGTGTGGCAGGATGGGACCTGCACAAAGTCCTCGTCGACAACGGCAGCCAGGCAGACATCATCTTCCTGCACGCCTTCGACCGCATGGGCATCAGCCACAGCTTACTCAAGCCGTCGAACAACCCCCTATATGGCTTCGGCATCAAGGGCACTTTCCCTGTGGGCAAGATAGAGCTGCCCTGTCATTCGGCGTAGCACCCAATGCGTGAAGCGAACAGGTCACATTTGACATCGTCGACATGGTCTACTCCTACAATGCCATAATGGGTCGGGGCTCCATCAACAAATTTGAAGCGGCCATTCACGACCTGTATCTCTGCATGAAAATCCCGGGCCCACAAGGTGTGATAACAGTTTACGGGAACCAGCAGACTGCGCGCAACATTGAGAGAGACTTCGTTCCAGGCTAACGGAACGTACACTGCCTTATAACACAGTGCGAAGTCTCCGAGGCGACCCGTCCAACCACCGACGAAAAAGTGAAGGCCCAGCTGCAGAGTAACGACGGTACGAAGACAGTTCCCCTCGACCCGGCAACGCCCAAGCAGACGGTTGTAATAAGCGAAGACCTGACTTCGCAGGACGAGGAGAATCTCATCTCCTGCCTCTCTAGGAATAAGGACGTCTTCGCCTGGTCTGCCCTCGACCTGGTCGGAGTCAGCTGCACCATCATCGAGCACAGCCTGGGCATCGACCCCTCGGTGTGCCCAAAGAAGCAGTGGTTGCGCAAAATGTCCGATGAAAAAACAGAAGCCGCCAAAGCCGAAGTACACCGCCTGCTGGAGGCCAATTTCATCGAACCAATTGCCTATCCTACGTGGCTCGCCAACATAGTCATGGTGCAAAAGAAAAGCAGCAAGTGGCGGATGTGCATCGATTTCACCAGCCTCAACAAGGCCTACCCCAAGGACAATTTCTCGCTTCCACGGATCGACAAGATAGTCGATGGTGCAGCCGGATGCGAAGTCATGTCACTTCTTGACTGCTTCTCCGGCTACCACCAAATATATATGAAGGAGGAAGACAAGGCCAGCACCAGTTTCATCACACCCTTCGGCACGTACTGCTTCATCAGAATGCCGGAGGGACTCAAGAATGCTGGCTCAACCTTCTCTCGTCTCACCAAGATGGTGCTCGAGAGCCAAGTGGGCCGCAACATCTTCACGTACGTGGATGACATCGTCGTCGCAAGCAGAAATAAAGCAGACCACCTGGTTGACCTCGCAGAGACATTCGCAAACATGCGGGACGCACGACTTCGCCTGAACCCTGAGAAGTGCGTTTTCGGTGTCCGCCAAGGGAAAATACTGGGCTACTTGGTGTCGCACCGCGGGATCGAAGCGAACCCGACCAAGATCCAAGCAATCATCAACATGACACCTCCGCAGTCAGCCAGGGACGTCCAGCGTCTGACAGGCAGATTGGCCGCCCTCAACAGATTCATTTCAAAGTCCGGATCGGCTCCGAGCTCGACCCCAAATAGGAAGCAGTGCTCGTCGACTTTCTCCGCGCGAACACCAAGGTTTTTGCGTGGAGTCCCTTGGACATGTGTGGCATACCGAGGGATGTCGCCGAGCACTCGCTGGATATCCGAGCTGGAGCCCTACCCGTAAAGCAGCCTCTGCGCCGATTCGACGAAGAAAAGCGCAGAGCCATAGGCGAGGAGATCCACAAGCTGATGGCTGCAGGGTTCATCAAAGAGGTATTCCATCCCGAATGGCTAGCCAACCCTGTGCTTGTGAAAAAGAAAGGTGGGAAATGGAGGATGTGTGTAGACTACACCGGTCTAAACAAAGCATGTTCGAAGGTTCCCTACCCTCTGCCTCGCATCGATCAAATCGTGGATTCCACTGCTGGGTGCGAAACCCTTTCATTCCTCGATGCCTACTCAGGGTATCACCAAATCAAGATGAAAGAGTCCGACCAGATCGCGACTTCTTTCATCACACCTTTTGGCATGTACTGCTATATTACTATGCCATTTGGTTTAAGGAATGCAGGCGCGACATACCAAAGGTCCATGAACCACGTGTTCGGAGAGCACATCGGCCGAACGGTCGAGGCTTACGTCGATGACATCGTAGTCAAGACGAGGAAAGCCTCCGACCTCCTCTCTGACCTTGAAACGACATTCAAGTGTCTCAAGGCGAAAGGCGTAAAACTCAATCCCGAGAAGTGTGTCTTCGGAGTCCCTCGAGGCATGCTCCTGGGGTTCATCGTCTCCGAGCGGGGCATCGAGGCCAACCCGGAGAAAATCGCGGCCGTCACCAACATGGGGCCTATCAAAGACTTGAAAGGAGTACAGAGGGTCATGGGATGCCTTGCGGCTCTGAGCCGCTTCATCTCGCGCCTCGGCGAAAGAGGCCTACCCCTGTACCGCCTCTTAAGGAAGACCGAGCGCTTCACTTGGACCCCCGAGGCCGAGGAAGCCCTCGGGAACTTAAAGGTGCTCCTTACAAGCGCGCCCATCTTGGCGCCCCCCACTGCGGGAGAAGCCCTCTTGATCTACATAGCCGCAACTACTCAGGTGGTCAGCGCCGCGATCGTGGTCGAGAGATGAGAAGAAGGGCATGCATTGCTCGTCCAGAGGTCGGTCTACCTCATCAGTGAAGTACTATCCGAGACCAAGATCTGCTACCCGCAAATTCAGAAGCTACTATACGCGGTAATTCTGACGCGCCGAAAGTTGCGACACTACTTCGAGTCTCATCTGGTGACTGTGGTGTCATCCTTCCCCCTGGGGGAGATCATCCAGTGCCGAGAGGCCTTGGGTAGGATTGCAAAGTGGGCAGTGGAGATCATGGGCGAGACAATCTCGTTCGCTCCTCGGAAGGCCATCAAGTCCCAAGTCTTGGCGGACTTTGTGGCTGAATGGGTCGACACCCAGCTTCCGACAGCTCCGATCCAGCCGGAACTCTGGACCATGTATTTTGATGGGTCGCTGATGAAAACAGGAGCAGGTGTGGGCCTGCTCTTCATCTCACCCCTCGGAAAGCACCTCCGCTACGTGCTGCGCCTCCATTTCCCGGCGTCAAACAACGTGGCCGAGTACGAGGCTCTGGTTAACGGGTTGCGCATCACCATCGAGCTAGGGGTTCGGCGCCTCGACGCTCGTGGCGACTCGCAGCTTGTCATCGACCAAGTCATGAAGAACTCCCACTGCCGCGACCCGAAGATGGAGGCCTACTACGACGAGGTTCGGCGCCTGGAAGACAAGTTCTACGGACTCGAGCTCAACCACGTCGCTCGACGCTACAACGAGACTGCGGACGAGCTGGCTAAAATAGCCTCGGGATGGACAACGGTTCCCCCGGACGTCTTCTCCCGAGACCTACATCAACCCTCCGTCAAGACCAGTGACACGCCCGAGCCCAAGGAGGCCTCTGCCCATCCCGAGGAGGCCTCGGCCCAGCCCGAGGCACCCTCAGCCGCCGAGGGTGATGCACTACGCATCGAGGAAGAGCGGAATGGGGTCATGCCTAATCGAAACTGGCAGACCCCGTACCTGCAATATCTCCACCAAGGAGAGCTACCCATCGATAGAGCCGAAGCTCGGCGACTGGCGCGGCGCGCCAAGTCATTCGTCTTGCTGGGTGACGAAAAGGAGCTCTACCACCGCAGCCCCTCAGGCATCCTCCAACGATGCATATCCATCACTGAAGGTCAGGAGCTATTGCAAGAAATACACTCGGGGGCTTGCGGTCACCATGCAGCACCTCGAGCCCTCGTTGGAAATGCCTTCCGGCAAGGTTTCTACTGGCTGACCGCGGTGGCTGACGCCACTAGGATTGTACGCTCCTGCCAGGGGTGTCAATTCTACGCAAGACAGACACACCTGCTCGCTCAGGCCTTGCAAACAATACCCATCACCTAGCCATTTGCTGTGTGGGGTCTGGACCTCGTCGGTCCCTTGCAGAAGGCACCCGGGGGCTTCACGCACCTGCTGGTCGCTATCGACAATTTCTCCAAGTGGATCGAGGTCCGACCCCTAAACAGCATCAGGTCCGAGCAGGCAGTGGCGTTCTTCACCAACATCATCCATCGCTTTGGGGTCCCGAACTCCATCATCACCGACAACGGCACCCAGTTCACTGGCAGGAAGTTCCTAGACTTCTGCGAGGACCACCACATCCGAGTGGACTGGGCCACCGTAGCTCACCCCATGACGAATGGGCAGGTAGAGCGTGCTAACGGTATGCTCCTGCAAGGACTAAAGTCGAGGATCTACAACGACCTCAACAAGTTCGGCAAGCGATGGATGAAGGAACTACCCTCGGTGGTCTGGAGTCTGAGGACGACGCCAAGCCGAGCCACGGGCTTCTCGCCGTTCTTTCTAGTCTATGGGGTCGAGGCTATCTTGCCCACAGACTTAGAATACGGTTCCCCGAGGACGAGGGCGTACGACGACCAAAGCAACCAGACCAGCCGAGAAGACTCGCTGGACCAGCTGGAAGACGCTCGGGACATGGCCTTACTACACTCGGCACGGTATCAGCAGACTCTGCGACGCTACCACGCCCGAGGGGTTCGGTCCCGAGACCTCCAGGTGGGGGACTTGGTACTTCGGCTGCGACAAGACGCCCGAGGGCGCCACAAGCTCACTCCTCCCTGGGAAGGGTCGTTCATCATCGCCAAGATTTTGAAGCCTGGAACATACAAGCTAGCCACAGTCAAGGCGAAGTCTACAGCAACGCTTGGAACATCCGACAGCTACGTCGCTTTTACCCTTAAGATGTTTTCAAGTCGTTCATATACCTTGTTCTCTTTACATACACAAATAAAGTCTAACCGTCAAGGAAGAGTCAGCCTTGCCTCGGCAAAGCCCGACCCTCGCTCGGGGGCTAGAAGGGGGGAACCCCCTCTGCATCAAAAATTTTCCTCGAAAAAGTCTTTCTGCCAAAACGTCTTTTGCGCTTTTCGATTGCTTCGATACCGAGGTCCTAAAAACGACGGAGTACACGTAAGCGGCGAGGCCGACCGAGCCGAGGGACTCCTACGCCTCTAGGATACGGATACCTCACTCATCACCTTCCGTGATAAGTAACTCTCGCTCGGATAAGCGATTCTGCTGCCGAACAAGTCTTAACGCTCAAAAACCTTTCTGGCAGAACGATTTTTCGTGCCTTCTCGACTATATCGATAACAGAATCCTGCGAACGAGTAAGAGTACACGTAAGCGGCAAGGCCGACCGAGCCGAGGGACTCCTACGCCTCCGGATACGGATACCTCACTCATCACCTTCCGTGAAAAGTAACTCTCGCTCGGATAAACGATTCTGTTACCGACGAACAAGTCCTGATACTCGAAACAAGAGGAAAGGAAACGCAGCTTTACGACACGACAATGATATGTTTGGGCCTCGGCGGCCGCAAAAAACATACGCACACTACAGACAAACTCTCCCTACAGGTTCAGACATCAACAGAGGGAACAACAGCACCCTCGGCGTTGTTTCCACCTTCGGCGAAATCTGGCCCGGCCTCGGACGGCGACATGGGCGGAAGGATCTCCACCTCGAGGAGGAAGCCAACACCAAGCTCGGGCCATCATAGCCAAGGTCTCCGTAAGGGTCCCAGCCCGGGCAAACACCTTGACCGACCGGTCCGTAGCCTCAGCCAGCTGTCCCCCGAGGACATCAGCCCGACTCATGGCCTCGGCAGCCCGACTCCGGGGTTGGTCCCGCCAGTGGACGACCCGGCCAGGTTCCAGCCGCCGCTCCTACGCCTCCTCGGCCTGTGAAGTCACCTGCTCCTGGGCCGATGAAGCTTCTTCTCGAGCCGACTCTGCCTCTGTCCACGCTGACACCGCTGCCTCCAGCCCCGGCTCAAGGCAGAGCAGCCGAGGGTTTTTTAACTGAGCAAAAGAAGCCTTGGATGGCAAGGCCGACCGAGCCAAGGGACTCCTACGCCTTCGGGATATGGATACCTCACTCGTCACCTTCCGCACAGGGCAACTCACACTTGGTTAAGCGGTTCAGCTAGTCGACAGGCGAGTCCTGGTGCTCGAAATGAGGAAGAAACACGGTATTACACTCAAATACCTAGATGTTCAGGCCCCGACAGTCACAATGAACAAACACCAGCACTCAAGGTGCCATTACAAACGGAACTCCAGGTTCCACTCCCGTGGGTACGAACAACCCCCACATCGGAGGGCCTACGAGACGACAAACTCCGGGTGGCTCGCCGGCAACCTCTGCAGCAGCAGCGATGGCCCCAGGGCGAATGCTACCGCTGGAAGGCTCTCGTTCGTGTCCCCTCGCGGGGGACGAGAACTAGCCATTAAAGCCAAAGAGCCAGAGGCCCGAAGCGCAGGTGACACCGACGATCTCGTCGGCGGAGAAACCTTCTCCGGCTGCCACCACCTCAGCACCGACGGCGGCGTCCACCTGCCCACCAACACCGCACCAACGAGCGTCGGCCGCCCCAAAGCGCACCGGCAGGTCCTCACTCCCGTCCTCGCCACGAAAACGAGAACCGGACTGTCCCAGAACACGAGTACCGCCCTCGCGGCGTACGACGTGTTGCGAGACTCTCCGGTGTGGCCGGCCACAGTCGCCCGGACAGAGGACGGAATGCTGCACCCTGGCTAGGCAGCAACAGTTCGCCTTCCCCCGCATGGCTGGAGTACGCCTCCTCCGCAGAGCTGGAGGATGGTTTCCACCCCCAGATGCTGGAGGAAGAAGCGGGACGCCAGCCCACGCGAAGGCAGGCCCCGGCTCGCCTCGCCCTCCTTCCCAGCAAGGATGATGAAGATCCTTGAAGCTGAGGGCGGGGCAGAGGCCACAGCCCGGCTTGCTTCTCCCCACCATCAAACCAATGGTTACCATCCTGCGTGACCATTGGTGAGGGAATGCAGTCGAGCTGCCTGATGAAAATCCTTGAAGCCGAGCGATGGCTGAAAGGTGCCAACCTCCGCGAGGTTGCGCTCCTCCAACAACAAGACAAAGGCAACGCGGGCGCTCCCCATCCGGGGGCTCGGAAGGAGGAAGGGCGCAATGCATGAGGGGAGTGCGAAGGCGTGGCTACCACCCAGGGGGTCGATCCCTTTTTAAAGGCGACTCTCCCCACTCGTGTCCTCAGGCGTCGCGGACTAAGTCTTCACCGACGTACTCTAGGGTCCTCCCCCTACGACATGGGGGTTGGGTCCCACGCGTCATGCAAGCTGGCCCGGGACAGAAGAAGCCAAACCGCCGCGCGCGGAGCGTGTAACCGCCCCGCGGTTACAAGCACTCCTCCACCTTTGCCTAAACCAGCGGGTGAAAGGGCGGACCGCCATGCAGGTGGCATGCAACTGCACCACGGGGACGCACCCTTTCGACTTCGACGCATCCAGCATGGAGGCCTAGGCCCACACGTCATGTAACTGGCGCGTCGGTTACTACGTGCGAAAAACTGCACCGCCACTTGCGCCAATACCGCGCCTTCTCGACTGCGGAACCGGTGCCGCAACTCGAGGCAACCCTGCGCATGGCCCAACAGTGCCAACCGAGCACATCGGTCACGGGTCAGTCAGCCGCGGGAGAAGGCACGATGGTCGATATGGCCAAAAGTGGGCCGGTAGTAATGGCGGCAGCAGGCGGGCGAAAGCAGCAGTCAAATCGTTTGCAGGCTCACATCCCCTCCTGGAGCAGCAGGGGAGCTCTCTCCCACGGCGTGAAGACGACGCGCCCGTGTTCCGTCCCTCGAACGGCTCGTGCAACGGCTGCCCCACGAACCACCCGTCCCGTCGCATTAACTCCACGGCAGGGCAGGCGACACCTTTGGCAGGCAAAGCGGACGACGTTTCACCTCTGCCATGATGACCGCGTCAAAAAAGGTGCACCACATCGTTTAAATTCATATCCTTTTCTTCCTCCCCTTTCTCTCTCTTGCTACAGGGACCAGGAAAGGGGATATTCCGAAAGGGATCCTTCTCCGCGAAGGAAGCGAGCCCCGAGCCCTCCTACTGATCAGGGGTTCGAAGGTTGGCCCCTCGGAAGGGTTCGACAGCCGCCCCAAAGCACTCGGGCTTCAGGCCCGTTACTGATCAGAGGTTCGAAGGCTAGCCCCTCGGAAGGGTTCGACAGCCGCCTCAGACCACTCGGGCTCCACGCCCACTACTGATCAGGGGTTCGAAGGCTAGCCCCCCGAAGGGTTCGACAGCCGCCCTAGAACACGCAGAGCGAGGGATGACTCTGGGTACGTCCGATACATGGCCGAGGCTCGGGCTACGTTCCCGAGGTACCCTTGGACATTTCCGAGACCAGCAGGATTGATTCTGTAACGAAATCCCATCAGAGGGAGGCATCGAGCCTGTGAATCATCTAGGCCCCTTTGGTAATGTTTTGGTAATTAATGACAACTGCTTGTGGACTAACGATTCTTGGAGAAATAAGAATGCAGGGTTGGGCCACATAGAACAGGAAATGTTGAAGAATCATACGCATTGTTTGTGGATCAGATGAAGGGAAAGGTATAATATAGGTTTCATTTTTGCCGGTCTTGAGGAGTTTAGAGAAGATACCTGACCGGATTAGTAGGCTAGATAGCCGTACTATTAAGAGGGGTCAATGACTTAGATGTGTGTAAAACTTAGTGCCTCATAGAGCATCAAGTAGTGGCATTTGCATGAGGACTAACAGCGCTTCACATTTCGTGAGTCAAAAGTTCTTTCAAAAGCATGTTTGAAAATTGCGAAGTCATGGACGCGCGGACTGTCCGGGCCTTGGGGGCGGACCGTCCGCGATCCTCCAGAGGGGGTCCGAAGTCTGACCATTTGTGTGGATACTTTGCTCTATTGCACTGCGGACCATCCGGGCCTTAGGGCCGGACCGTCCGCAGTCATGACCAGAGAAGGGTGGCTTCGGGCCAGTCCCTGAATTATAGGCGGACGGTCCGGCTGTGATGGGCGGACGGTCCGCAAGTGTCAAACTCGTTTTTGGACAGGGACTGTGTGTTTTTGTAGATTTGTACTACGGACTGTCCGGGAGTCCAGTCCGGACAGTACTGTCTCAGGGCTCGGACCGTCCGGGATTTATAGCCGGACGGTCCGCGTGTGTTAACTTCTCTTGATCCGAGGCTCGGGTGTTTCAAGCTGCCAGGTCACAGACGGTCCAACCTTGTAGGGCGGACTGTCCGGACTCACCTTTTGTGTCAGCTCTGACATGTTTTCAAATGGTCATTATAGCCGTTATATGTACGGCGGACCGTCCGGCCCTAGGGCGCGGACGGTCCGCGTGTGCGCAGAACTGCTACCTTTTGCACATAACGGTTGGATTTTGATGGGGGACTATAAATAGAAGGGTAGCTCGTGTGAGAGAGCTCTCTTGGCCATTCCTTGCACACATTGAGCTCATTTGTGATCCTCCAACTCACTCTCTCACACTCTTTGCTTGAGATTGCATTCTAGTGAGAGATTGAGAGTTCCTAGTGCATTTGCATCATTTGGTGATTCTTGAGGCACTAGGTGGTACATCGAGCAAGCGTCATTGGCTTGTTACTCTTGGAGGTTGCCGCCTCCTAGACGGCTCGGGTTGTCTCCGTCGAGCTCTCCAAGAAGAGTGTGGAGAAGCCGCGGTGTTGATTGTGAGGGGTTCGCGCCTACCTCGCCGGAGCGGCAAAGGTGACATTAGTGGAATCGAGGTATTGAGTGATTTCTTGTCCACTTGGCTCAAAGATCAAGTCGTGTCTTGATAGAGGAGCAAGTGAGAGCTTGAAGTCCACCTCAACGTGGATTAGGGGTGATCGGCAAATCACCGATACCACGGGATAAATTTCGGTGTCTATACCTTCTCGCATTACTTATTGCCTTGCAATTGATTAGTGATTTGCTTATTGTTCTTCAAGTATTCAATCTCCATAGTTGTTTTTCATACATTGTTTACTTATTGTCACTAGAGAATTTATTCCTCTTGTTGTATTGATTAAATTTATTTAGTATTTTTGATTTTAGTCAAAACCGTCTATTCACCCCCCTCTAGCCGGTGTCCTAGATCCTACAAGTGGTATCAGAGCCGAGGACTCCATTGTTTGTGGATCTAATCATCCCGGAGTGGGACAAAATGGCTAGTAACAACAATGTGCACATTGGGAAGCCACCGCACTTTGATGGAAACAATTATGATTATTGGAAAATAAGAATGTCAATGCATCTTAGAGCAATGGGTGGAAAAATTTGGCCAATTGTCAGGGATGGATTTGTTGTGTTGAAAGAAGATGAACCATCCGTTAGTGATAATGAGAATATCCTCACAAATGATCAAGCCATGAATGTCTTTTATGATGCTCTTGATATAAATGAGTTCAATCGTATCAAGAATCTCACAACCGCTCATGAGATTTGGATAAAACTAATGGAAATTCATGAAGGAACTACAATTGTGAAGAGTGCCAAACTATATGTGTGCAAAGGGAAGTTTGAGCAATTTATTATGAAAGAAGATGAGAGTGTATCCGATATGTTCAATCGGTTGAATGAGATAGTAAATGAACTCAAAGGACTTGGTTTTAATGTACCGGATGTGGATTTCACACACAAGTTCCTTGGATCACTTCCGGAGAAATATGAGACTATTGTGACTATGCTAGTAAGGAGTGATCTATCTACAACTTCTCCAACCGAAGTATTGGGAGAAATTCTCACTCAAGATATATTTAAGAAGTCACAAGCCGATGCTTTAAGTTTGGCAAAGAAGGTGAAAAATGAATCTATTGCTCTCAAAGCCAAGGCCTCAAAGGCAATTGAAAAAGAAGATAGCAATGATGAAGAAAATGAAAGTGAGAGTGATGGTGACATGGCTTTATTTGTAAGGAAATTCAATAAATTCATGAAGATGAAGAGAGGTCAACCTAGAAGAGGTCAAACATCTAGAAGAAATGCTTTCAATGATAGAAAGTGTTTTGAGTGTGGGGAACCCGGTCACATTGCCATGAATTGCCCAAGCAAGAAGAAGAAGGGCAAAGATGAAAGTGACAAGAAGAAAAAGAAATACTATAACAAGAAGAAAGATGTCAAAGCCTACTTAGTTGAATGGGACTCGGATGATAGCTCGGATGATGATGATGATGACACCTCATCTAAGCTTAATGCCGGAATTGCCATCAAGGAAGCTCCCTCACTCTTCTCATCCCCCCATTGTCTCATGGCAAAGGGAGATGCTAAGGTAAAAATCATCACCGATTTAAATGATATAAAAGATGATGATGATATTGATGATGTTGATGATGATGGCTATTCATATGATGATCTTGTTAGAATGTTAGGTGAGGCCGACGACTACATGCACAAAGAAAAAGAAAAATTTAAGACCTTGAAGGAATTGTATAAAAACCTCCAAGTGTCTTTTGAGGAGCTCAAGACCTCTCACAATGACCTAAAAGAAAATTGTGAGAAGCTTGCGGATGCTCAAAAATCATCTATTGTGCATGAAGTTGAGATGGTCACTAAGGATGTTGGAGTCACTTGTGACTTACTTGATAGTCTTACAAGTGAACCACTACCTACTAACTCTATTTGTGATCAATGCAAAATTTCTCTCAATGATAACATTGCTCTTGATGAATCAAAAATTATTGTTGAGAATGAAGTGTTAGTAGATAGAATAAACACTCTAACTCATGACCTAGAAAAGGCATATGGTGGTAAGGCTAAATTGGATTTCATATTGGGAAGTCAACGATGCTCTCTTAACCGTGAAGGTCTTGGATATGTTCCCAAGAAAGGAAAGAATGCTTTTGTAAAGCAAAAGACATTGTTTGTGAAAGAATGTGACAAAGTGTGTCACAAGTGTCACAAAAAGGGACACGTTAAGAAAAATTGTCCCAAGTTCAAAAATGTATCCTCCACTTGTTTTGAGCATTGTTATGTTCTTTCTCATAATGCAAAAGGTGTTCATGCTAAATTTGTTGGTACTTCAATTGTTGGAAACAAAAAGAAAGCTATTTGGGTGCCAAAGACCTTGGTCACTAACATCCAAGGACCCAAGCAAGTTTGGGTACCTAAAAGAGATTGATTTCCTTTGTAGGTAAACTACAAGGCGGGAGGGAATCATTGGGTGTTGGATAGTGGATGTACTCAACACATGACCGGAGATATGAGAATGTTTACCCAAATGAGTGAGGAAGATTGCTCAAATTATGATAGTATCACATTTGGAGATAATCGCAAAGGAAAGGTTAAAGGTTTGGGTAAAATTGCTATCTCAAATGATCATTCTATATCAAATGTGCTATTGGTTGAGTCTTTGAATTTTAATTTACTTTCCGTAGCCCAATTATGTGATTTAGGATTTTGTTGCAATTTCACGGTTGAAGATGTTATTATCTCTAGTGTTGATGGTAGCAATCTTAAGTTTAAAGGTTTTAGACATGAAAATCTTTATCTTGTTGATTTCTCATCTAATGAGGCAAAGCTCATAACTTGCCTATTTTCAAAAGCTTCACTAGGTTGGTTATGGCATAGAAGACTTGGTCATGTTGGGATGAAGCAACTCAATCGGTTAACCAAGCATGACTTAGTTAGAGGCTTAAAAGATGTGAAGTTTGAAAAGAACAAATTGTGTAGCTCTTGTCAAGCCGGTAAGCAAGTGGCAAACACTCATCCAAATAAAAGTCAAATGTCCACTCATCGACCTTTGGAATTACTTCACATGGATTTATTTGGGCCCACATCTTTTGTAGGTATTGGTGGTAATTCCTATTGTCTAGTGATTGTGGATGATTATTCAAGATTTACTTGGGTTTATTTTCTACGAGACAAATCCAATGTGTTTGAAACATTCAAGTCATTTGCTATATTGGCTCAAAATCAATTTGATTTCGACATCAAAAAGGTTAGAAGTGATAATGGGTCGGAATTCAAAAATGTAAGAATTGATCAATATTGTGATGACAAGGGTATCAAACATGAATTCTCTTCCAAATATACCCCAGAACAAAATGGTATTGTTGAAAGAAAGAATAGAACTCTCATTGATATGGCTAGGTCTATGTTAGCAGAATATAATATATCGGATTCTTATTGGGCCGAGGCAATAAATACCGCTTGTCATTCATCAAATAGACTATATTGTCACAAGCTTTTGAAGAAAACTCCATATGAATTGCTCATTGGTAGAAAGCCAAATATCTCATATTTTAGAGTATTCGGTTGCAAATGTTATATTTTAAGAAAGGGAAGTCGGCTTTCAAAATTTGAGAAGAAATGTGATGAGGGTTTTCTTCTTGGATATTCATCAAATAGTAAAGCTTATAGAGTCTTCAACAAAACTCATGGTATTATTGAGGAAGCATATGATGTTGAATTCGATGAAACAAATGGGTCTCAAGATGAGAGTGATAATCTCGATGATGTTGGGGGAACTCAATTGATAAAAGCAATGAAAACAATGGCCATTGGTGAAATAAAACCAAAGGAAGATGATGATGAAAATAGTGTGGTTGTCATTCCTTCATCCTCAACTCTAAATGAGGAAGATCACCAAAGCCAACAACTCAATGAAACCATGGATACTCATGATCAAGGTACTTCTAGACCTTCGGTTCCTCCTAATGCTTCAGCAAGCAATTATCAAACGATATCAAGAATTCATCATTCCATTGTGAAGGATCACCCGGTTGATCAAATTGTGGGTGATATTAGTAAGGGTGTTCAAACTCGCTCTCGCATAGCTTCGTTTTGTGAACATTTCTCTTTTGTATCTTGTATGGAACCTAACCGTGTAGATGAAGCTCTACTTGATGTTGATTGGGTGAATGCAATGCATGAAGAATTAAATAACTTCGCTCGAAATGAAGTTTGGGAGCTTGTTGAGAGACCAAAGAACCACAATGTTATTGGTACAAAATGGGTGTTTCGCAACAAGCACAATGAAGATGGTGTGGTAGTAAGAAACAAGGCAAGATTAGTTGCACAAGGATATACTCAAATTGAAGGATTGGATTTTGGGGAGACATTTGCTCCCGTAGCAAGATTAGAAGCAATCCGGATTCTACTTGCTTATGCTTGTGCACATAATATCAAGCTCTACCAAATGGATGTAAAAAGTGCCTTCCTAAATGGTAAGATTAGTGAACTAGTGTATGTTGAACAACCTCCCGGTTTTGAGGACCCCAAAAGACCTAACCATGTGTTCAAGCTTTCTAAAGCTCTCTATGGGCTCAAGCAAGCTCCACGCGCTTGGTATGAAAGGCTTAGGGATTTCTTGCTTTCCAAAGACTTCAAAATTGGGAAGGTTGACACTACTCTATTCACTAAAAGAATTGGCAAAGACTTATTTGTTTGTCAAATCTACGTTGATGATATTATTTTTGGATCTACTAATGAATTATTTTGTGAGGAGTTCGGAAAAATGATGTCAAAAGAATTTGAAATGTCTATGATAGGAGAATTGAGCTTCTTTCTTGGCCTTCAAACCAAACAATTGAAAGATGGAATTTTTATAAGTCAATCAAAATATTTGAAGGACATGCTCAAGAAGTTTGGTTTAGAAAATGCTAAGCCTATCAAGACTCCAATGGCAACAAATGGTCATCTAGACTTAGATGAAGGAGGTACTATGGTTGATCAAAAACTTTATCGTTCAATAATTGGTAGTTTGCTTTATATTACCGCATCTAGGCCCGATGTTATGTTTAGTGTATGCATGTGTGCTCGATTTCAAGCTTCACCTAGAGAGATTCACTTGAAGGCCGCTAAAAGAATTCTAAGATATTTGAAGTATACTCCCAATATTGGTCTATGGTATCCCAAAGGTGCTCACTTTGAATTAATTGGATACTCGGATTCGGACTATGCGGGGTGCAAAGTTGATAGAAAAAGCACCTCCGGTTGTTGTCAATTTCTTGGTAGATCTCTTGTTTCATGGTCTTCTAAGAAACAAAATTCGGTTGCTCTATCTACCGCCGAGGCGGAATATATATCGGTCAGAAATTGTTGTGCTCAACTATTATGGATGAAACAAACCTTATTGGATTATGGAATTATTTTCAAGAATGTGCCTCTCATGTGTGATAATGAGAGTGCGGTAAAATTGGCTACCAATCCGGTCCAACACTCAAGAACTAAGCATATTGATATACGACATCACTTCTTAAGGGATCATGTTGGCAAGGGAGATATCTCTATTTATTCCATTGGCACGGATGATCAATTAGCAGACATTTTTACAAAGCCTTTGGATGAAACAAGATTTTGTTCTCTAAGAAGTGAAATGAATGTGATCGATCTCTCAAATGTGGCTTGAAGTTGATCACACATGTGTCGTATTGCATCTCGGGTCTAAATATGCTCTTTATGCTATTTATTTGGTATTATTGGTGCATTTTTCATTCCAAATTGCTCTAGATAGTTTAATTCAAAAATTTTGCATTATTCAATTACATAATATGTATATGCATGCATACTAACTCTTGGATTGGTCGAAATGTCCATATATAAGCACCAATTCGGATTCGAAATTCAAAATCAGAAAGTGGACAGCAATTGGAAAACTGAGTATCAGGCCGCGGACCGTCCGCCCATGGACCGCGGACCGTCCGCAGCATCAGGAACTGGACAGTCCGATCAGCCTCGCAGACCGTCTGAACTCATCAGGGCACGGACCGTCCGCCGCCCCAGCGCGGACCGTCCGCGACAGGGCAGTAAAATCGGGCAGAGGCCACAGTCTTGTCATTTGTGCTCATTCGCTCTTTCTCTCTTGCTCTCCACTCGCCACATACTCTCCTGTGTCAAGTGTGCGCGGACGGAGAAGTGAAGTTGAGCACGGACAGTCCGACAGCTTGTGGCAACATTCCATCAACATGTCTTCATCACGGTATCTTCAAATCTTGTGGATTTCTTCAAATCTCTTCAATTTTGAGATTGTTTGGGTTTCCTCTCTGATCTGAAATTGAGCAGTAGTTTTCAAAATCTGATTGGTGGGATTGTTAGTTCTCCTCAATGTGAATGCTATGCAAAATTTTGAACTCGTTTGGATGAGTATTCTCTGCAAAATCATCAAATTCAACATTTGTGGCGGCTAGGGTTCCTTGGAGTCGCCCCTGGTCGGTCGCGGACCGTCCGACTGGTGGACGCGGACCGTCCGGGCCTCTGGCGCGGACAGTCCGGCCCCCTAGCGCGGACCGTCCGGACCCTGGCAGAGCATTACAGTTCCATTCCTTTTTATAATGGTGATTGGTATCAATTATTTATCTATGGATGTCTGTCACATTGTTGCAGTGGTTTTGGTGGTCTCCGCAAGAAACTTGCAGGTCGCTTTAAATCAAAGCGCCCTCGTGGAAATGATGATGACTATACACCAACCACTGATTCAGAGGCCCAATCCTCAGCTGGGGGCACTGAATCCATGGATGCTGAAGATTTTCCTCATGTTCATCCCGATTATCCCATTGATACCCAAGGATGGACATATCCAAAGCGGAGATTTTCTATGGCTGAGTATTGCTCTAGATGGACTGTGAACCAGTACACTCTGCCGTCTGATACAAATATCCAGTTTTTCCACACTCAGCTGCAGTTTGATGTCTTTTGGGGCACCTTGGTGGATACAAATTTTCATAAGCATCAGGTGATTGATTGGTCCTTCTTGCTAAGTCAATCAGTCATGGAGGGTCTGATCCCTAAGCTTGAAACATGTGGACTGTATCAGTTTATGGGACAACACACAGATTTCAATGAAATGGCTGTTAAGCAATTCCTGGCTACCTCGGAGATTGATATTGAAGAAGAATCTATCACCTGGATGACTGGCTTCAAGCGCTATTCTGCTTCTTTTGCTGACTTTGCCGCTGCCAACAGTCTGGACTATGGCACCATTTCTGCTGGGCTAGATCTTTATACTGAAGATAATTTTGAGGATTTTGTGCAATTTTATGAGCCAGCCAGGCTCAGAATACCCAGGAGGTTTGGAGAGACAGCAGGACTCAGACATCATCCTGCTGTAATCAACAAGATTGCCAGAGTCACCATTCTTCCCAAGAGTGGTGATAAGAGTAAAATACGAGATAAGTTCTGGAACATCATCCAGCACATCATGAATGGTGAAGTCATGAATATTGTTCTTTTCATGATGAGACAGCTTAATGATTTGAAAATGGACAAGAATCAAAATTTAGCATATGCTCCTTACATTATGGCTCTCATCAAATCCAAGACAAGATTTGAGGGCCCATGCGAGATTGTTCACACACCATTCAGACCTTTTAAGAATGAGATAGGGTTTCTCACCAGGCCACTCACTCCCTTCCCAGATGATGAGGAAGACCCTGGCTATGAGGGTGGAGCAGCTCCTAATGTTGAGGGAGAGCAGATGCCTCCTCCTCCACCTCCTCCTCAGCCTCAGCAATATTGGGAGCCTGCTCCAGGATACTTGATCCTTATTTTCACAATATGCAGCAGGGGCTTGAGACTCATATTGATACTCACTTTGAGGGCTTGATGACACATGTGGATCACCGCCTCGATGACATGCAGTCTCGCTTTGACAGTAACTGGGATGCGCTCAACTCTGAGTTTTCTGAGTTTCGTGATCAAATTCACACTAATGTCACTGATCCCATCATGACCAGGCTAAATAATATGCAACAGAGTTTTCAAGATAACATGGGTGCTCTCTCCAGTCAATTTGACAATCTTTCTACAAATGACAACATGCATGATATCAGTCAGAGGCAGCAGCAGCTCCAGCAGGATTTTGGCCAGTTCTCCTCCCTGTTTGACACTTTCAGCACTCGCTACTACAACATGCATCCTCCGCCTAGTGATCAGTGAGGCCTCTCCTTTATGGAAATTGATGCCAAAGGGGGAGAGAAGTGATGAGAAGAGAAGTTGTCTGGCGTCTCCTTCAGGGGGAGTTGGTGGTTCTATGTGGACATTAAGACCATGCATATGCATTTTACCTTTTCATGCCGCTTGCATTAGTTTATGTCTTACGCATTTGGAACTGGTTTGATCTGTTAACTCTATATCGTATGTCTGTGGACTATTATCTGTAATATTCTGTGGGATGAACTATGTTTTAGTTCAAATTACTCTGTGTGTGGTTAATCGAGGTGTGATTATAATTGCTGCGCTCACTCTACGGATCATCTCTTGTATGCCTCGATAACCATGATTGTAGGAAAGTCTCCATCAAACTCCAATATATTATGTGTGTTATATCTTTAGCTTCAAATAATCATGCACACACTAAGGGGGAGCCTTTCTTACATACTGAGTTTTTATTGGGATTTATCTATCTCTCGGACAGAACTTCAAATCAAGATAAGTCCTATGAAACTCATCTCCAAGATCTATCTTATACCTCAGGTATGAGAGAGATTTGGAAAAACTAAACTTCTCTTTAATATACTATGTGGTGTTGTCATCAATTACCAAAAAGGGGGAGATTGTGAATCATCTAGGCCCCTTTGGTAATGTTTTGGTAATTAATGACAACTTCTTGTGGACTAACGATTCTTGGAGAAATAAGAATGCAGGGTTGGGCCACATAGAACAGGAAATGTTGAAGAATCATACGCATTGTTTGTGGATCAGATGAAGGGAAAGGTATAATATAGGTTTCATTTTTGCCGGTCTTGAGGAGTTTAGAGAAGATACCTGACCGGATTAGTAGGCTAGATAGCCGTACTATTAAGAGGGGTCAATGACTTAGATGTGTGTAAAACTTAGTGCCTCATAGAGCATCAAGTAGTGGCATTTGCATGAGGACTAACAGCGCTTCACATTTCATGAGTCAAAAGTTCTTTCAAAAGCATGTTTGAAAATTGCGAAGTCATGGATGCGCGGACTGTCCGGGCCTTGGGGGCGGACCGTCCGCGATCCTCCAGAGGGGGTCCAAAGTCTGACCATTTGTGTGGATACTTTGCTCTATTGCACTGCGGACCGTCCGGGCCTTAGGGCCGGACCGTCCGCAGTCATGACCAGAGAAGGGTGGCTTCGGGCCAGTCCCTGAATTATAGGCGGACGGTCTGGCTGTGATGGGCAGACGGTCCGCAAGTGTCAAACTCGTTTTTGGACAGGGACTGTGTGTTTTTGTAGATTTGTACTACGGACTGTCCGAGAGTCCAGTCCGGACAGTACTGTCTCAGGGCTCGGACCGTCCGGGATTTATAGCCGGACGGTCCGCGTGTGTTAACTTCTCTTGATCCGAGGCTCGGGTGTTTCAAGCTGCCAGGTCGCGGACGGTCCGACCTTGTAGGGCGGACTGTCCGGACTCACCTTTTGTGTCAGCTCTGACATGTTTTCAAACGGTCATTATAGCCGTTATATGTACGGCGGACCGTCCGGCCCTAGGGCGCGGACGGTCCGCGTGTGCGCAGAACTGCTACCTTTTGCACATAACGGTTGGATTTTGATGGGGGACTATAAATAGAAGGGTAGCTCGTGTGAGAGAGCTCTCTTGGCCATTCCTTGCACACATTGAGCTCATTTGTGATCCTCCAACTCACTCTCTCACACTCTTTGCTTGAGATTGCATTCTAGTGAGAGATTGAGAGTTCCTAGTGCATTTGCATCATTTGGTGATTCTTGAGGCACTAGGTGGTACATCGAGCAAGCGTCATTGGCTTGTTACTCTTGGAGGTTGCCGCCTCCTAGACGGCTCGGGTGATTGTCTCCGTCGAGCTCTCCAAGAAGAGTGTGGAGAAGCCGCGGTGTTGATTGTGAGGGGTTCGCGCCTACCTCGCCGGAGCGGCAAAGGTGACATTAGTGGAATCGAGGTATTGAGTGATTTCTTGTCCACTTGGCTCAAAGATCAAGTCGTGTCTTGATAGAGGAGCAAGTGAGAGCTTGAAGTCCACCTCAACGTGGATTAGGGGTGATCGGCAAATCACCGATACCACGGGATAAATTTCGGTGTCTATACCTTCTCGCATTACTTATTGCCTTGCAATTGATTAGTGATTTGCTTATTGTTCTTCAAGTATTCAATCTCCGTAGTTGTTTTTCATACATTGTTTACTTATTGTCACTAGAGAATTTATTCCTCTTGTTGTATTGATTAAATTTATTTAGTATTTTTTATTTTAGTCAAAACCGTCTATTCACCCCCCTCTAGCCGGTGTCCTAGATCCTACAGAGCCCTCGGACCCTATCGAACGGGACCGGGTCCGGCAAATCACCTACAGGTACTTTTGGAGCGCGCCTCTGGGCCACTAGCCGACCCTTATCAAACGGGGCACGGGCGTCCACTCGGATCACCCGTTAGCAACTCACTGGAGACACCATGTTCGGCGCCCTCCGAGGGCAACATGGCGCTTTCCCCCCTCCTCCTTGCGGAAAGGCGACGAAGGGGCGTATGATAAAAGCCGAGTCAGTCCTTGATCGTCCTCTCGCTCCGTGCAGAGGCTCGGGGGCTGCTCTCGCAAACCCGGCTCTAGCCAAACCGTTGACAGCGTCAACAAACCAGCCCGAGAACTCGAAACCTGACCATGCACCCGGGCTACGATCAGATCGCATGAGGGAACAACCAGACCGGCCGAGGCATCACGAAAGGCATTAAGACCTCAGAGGAGTCAAACCACTCCTCCGAGGCCTCGGGGGCTACACCCGGTGGGTGCGCTCGCGCGCACCCACCGGAACAAAATGTAACCGAGAAGGCCGGTCCCCTTGCAAAAAAGTGCGACAAAGCCTCCAAGCGAGTACCAACACTCCCTTTGAGGCTCGGGGGCTACTGTCAGGGACCATAATTAGGGGTACCCCCAACACTCTTAAACTCGGCTGGTAATCACCATCAGCACAAGCTGCAGAGCCTGATGGGCGCAATTCAGGTCAAGGCTCCGTCCACTCAAGGGACGCGATCTCGCCTCACTCGAGCCCAGCCTTGGGCAGGAACAGTAGACCCAAGCGCATTCACGCCTCGCCCGAGGGCCTCCTCAAGCAACGGGCGCACCCTCGACTCGCCCGAGGCCCAGCTCGAGCAGGCTTCGCAGTGAAGCAACCTTGTCCAGATCGCCTCGCCAACCGACCGTATCGCAGGAGCATTCAATGCAAGGATCGCCTGACACCTTATCCTGACGCACGTTCCTCAGTCGGTAGGGCCGAAGTGACCGCAGTCACTTCGCCCCTCCACTGACTGACCTGACAGGAAAACAGCGCCGCCTGCCCTGCTCTGACTGCTGTGCCACCCGCCAGGGTGAGGCTAACAGCAGCTGAGTCCAGCCTCAGGCGCCATAGGAAGCTCCGCCTCGCCCGACCCTAGGGCTCGGCCCCCGCCTCGGCCTCGGAAGGTGGTCTCCGCCTCGCCCGACCCCAAGGCTCGGCCTCAACCTCAACCTCGGAAGGCGGTCTCCGCCTCGCCCGACCCCAGGGCTCGGCCTCAACCTCGACCTCGAAAGGCGGTCTCCGCCTCGCCCGACCCCAGGGCTCAGACTCAACCTCAACCTCGGGAGGAATCGCGTCCTTGCCCGACCCCGGCCTCGGCCTCAGGAGGAGTCTCCGCCTCGCCCCACCTTGGGCTCGGACCGACCACGCCGCAGGGGGTACATCATTGCCCTACCCCTAGCTAGCTCAGGCTACGGGGGAACAAGACCGGCGTCCCATCCAGGCTCGCCTCGGTGACAAGTAATGATGGCTCCCCGCGTGCGCCCATGACGACGGCGGCTCTCAGCCCCTTACGGAAGCAAGGAGACGTCAGCAAGGTACCGACAGCCCCAACAACTGTGCTTCTACAGGGCTCAAGCGCTCCTCCGACGGCCACGACATTGCATGCACAGGGCTCTAGCACCTCCCCGACAGCCACGTTGGCATGTACATAGGGCTCTGGCTCCTCTCTGTCGGACACGTTAGCATATTGCTACACCCCCCATTGTACACCTAGACCCTCTCCTTACATCTATAAAAGGAAGGTCCAGGGCCCTCGTACGGGAGGGTGGTCACGCGGGAATCTCTCTCTCTCTCTCCCTCGCGAACGCTTGTAACCCCCTACTGCAAGCGCATCCACTCTGGCGCAGGACAACACGAAGCCACGGTTTTCCCCCTTTGTGTTCCGTCTCGCGCCAACCCATCTAGGCTGGGCACGCAGCGATAATTTACTCGTCGGTCCAGGGACCCCCGGGGTCGAAACGCCGACACCAGTGTGAAGCATATGGATACCAATTGAAGTATATTTCTAAGATACCAATTTCTAGGTTTTCAAAATTTAGAGAGTATGGATCATTAATTGGACCATTTATAGTTTAAAAATCATATCCATGTTAGTGCATATGCATGTGATGAATATCAATAAAAAGGATTCTTATGCACTTGATATATGATAAAGGAAAAATTTAAACTACATCAAGAGAAGCTATTTAGAAAATGATGATTGCAATCCATAAAAATGAGATACAATTATATCATCATGGAGAGTTAGTAAAGCATACTCAAGAGAAACTCATTCTCTAAAACACAAGATGTATAATGTGCTCCATTTAGATATGTGCATCATGTATTTGAATGACTTGTCAAATGCACTTTCAATTCAGTTAAGAGTCTCATGAGGAGTACATTACATATATTGGTCAAGACATGGTAAATTTGCAATGAATTAACTTATGCCTAAAAATACTTACGACCAGATAGAACGTACCATTTATCATACCAATTTGAAAGATCTTATTATCTGTGGTGGTGTTATCTTAGTATTCTTCTTTTTTTCATTTTTAGAGACTTTCTTCTTTAGCTTGTTATCTCTTTTTTCCTTTTAAAAACTAGTTGAAAAGAAACTTTGAAAATAGATATTAGCAGTACAAGGAAGTATTTAATGAACGACGACCTTTAGATATAAATGGCGAACAAATCATCACTTATGAGGCATAAAGGCATAAATTAAAATCTTTTTTAGTTAATGCACACGGAGGGGTGAATTAACAATATGCACCAATTTAAAAATTTAAGCCGAAAGGAATTTAACCTTCATATTGATGTTTCTTTCTATAGAATATACTATTACTAATTTGAAAGAATATCAAATGAAAGGAACTACTATTGATTGACTACCAATTGAAGCAATTAGTTCCATATCTTTACCTTCAACATTCATAATCTTTCTTTTAGATGGATATTAAATTTTAATGCTTGTGATTTTACCAATTAAGGGATAATTTGGGAACACTATTTTCCCAAGGTATTTCTATTTTTCCAAGGGAAAATGAACTAATTTCCCTTGGAAAAATGAAAATCCCTTGGGAAAAAGGGGTTTCCAAACTAGCCCTAAAAGAACACAATCTCTACTCATGAATTTCCATGAAATAGCTTAAAAGATATTACATTAGAAACACAACCAATAGTTTTCTATTTAGCACCTCTAGTATATCTCTACTACTTATTAAGGCTGCAAGAGTAGTCTGTCATTCCGTGTTCTGCCATTCCCGTTATGCCACCATTCTCATTGCTTGTTCTACGTTTCCCATTCCCATGTTCTGTCATTCTCATTCTTTGTTCTACCTTTCTCATTCCCCCTCCCCGCAAAGTCCATTCCCATCCCCATTCTCCCGTACAACCCACATATAGCTAAACTAAAAAACACATATGTCATTAAGGGGATTTGAACCCATAACCTCTCAAGCAAAGGCCAAGAGTAGCTATCGCTACACCACATGTGTGTTTATGTCTACATCTATGACAGGAAACACATATACTACATCTCTCACCAAGCCCACTTACTACCCTTGCACAATGCGTAGTAGTAGATAAGTATCACCGAGATTCTTGAATTATATTTTTGGATGGAGCTAATATTATTTAAAAAAGAGCTTTGTGAAAGGGAAATAGGCTTATACCTTTTCTTAATTAATTTTGGTGGTTGAATTGCCCAACACAAATAATTGGACTAACTAGTTTGCTCTAGATTATAAGTTTTACAGGTGCCAAAGGTTCACAACAAACCAATAAAAGACCAAGAAAGGGTTCAAACAAAGAGAGCAAAAGGCAACCGAAGTGTGCCCTGGTCTGGCGCACCGGACTATCCGGTGCCCCACGGAACCCAGCTCCAAACTTGCCACCTTCGGGAATTCTGGGAGCCACTCCGCTATAATTCACCGGACTGTCCGGTGTGCCAGCGGAGTAATGGCTACACATCGCCAACGGTCGTCTGCAACGAACAATAAATGCGCTACAGTGCGCGCCTGCGCGCGCAGAAGTCAGAGCAGCCGCCAGAAGGCGCACCGGACAGTGAACAATGACTGTCCGGTGCACCACCGGACTGTCTGGTGGCCCAGCTGTCAGAAGCTCCAACGGTCAGAACCCAACGGCCGGGTGACGTAGCTGGCGCACCGGACAGTGTCTGGTGGCTGCGACAGAAGCCTTCACCAACGGCTCTTTTAGTGGTTGGGGCTATAAATACCCCCCAACCACCACACTTCAGTGCATCCAAGTTTTCAGCCTTCAAACCTCATACAAGAGCTATAGCATTCAATATAAGACACAAACAAGAGATCAAATCCTCTCCCAAGTCCAAAGATCATTCCAATCAAATAGTGACTAGTGAGAGAGACAATTGTGTTCTTTTGAGCTCTTGCGCTTGGATTGCTTTTCTTCTTCATTCTTTCTTGTGTTCAACTCAATTGTAATCAAGGCAAGAGACACCAATTGTGTGGTGGTCTTTGTGGGGACTTAGTGTCCCGATTGATTGAGAAGAGAAGCTCACTCGGTCTAAGTGACCATTTGAGAGAGGGAAAGGGTTGAAAGAGACCCGGTCTTTGTGACCACCTCAACGGGGAGTAGGTTTGCAAGAACCGAACCTCGGTAAAACAAATCACTGTGTCATCCGCTATTATTCGCTTGTGATTTATTTTCTCCCTCTCTTTCGGACTCGTTTATATTTCTAACGCTAACCCCGGCTTGTAGTGTGTGCTTAAGTTTATAAATTTCATATTTGCCTATTCACCCCCCCTCTAGGCGACTTTCAATTGGTATCAAAGCCCGGTACTTCATTAGAGCCTAACCGCTCGAAGTGATGTCGGGAGATCACGCCAAGAAGGAGATGGTGACCGGCGAGAAGCCCGCCACAAGCCACGGGAAGGCTCCATCAAGGGAGTCCGGCAACAAAAAGGAGGGATCCCCTTCACACATTAGGACGCACAAGAGTGGCGAGAAGAAGATGAAAATGAACAAAGTGGTCTACTACGAGACCGACTCTTCATCGCCCTCTACATCGGGATCCGACGCCGCGTCCGTCACTTCTAAGCGCCAAGAGCGCAAGAAGTATAGTAAGATTCCCCTACGCTATCCTCGCATTCCTAAACATACTCCATTACTTTCCGTCCCATTAGGCAAACCACCAACATTTAACGGTGAAGATTATTCTAGGTGGAGTGATATGATGAAATATCACCTAACCTCACTCCACAAAAGCATATGGGATGATGTTGAATTTGGAGCACAGGTACCATCCATAGGGGATGAAGATTATGATGAGGATGAGGTGGCCCAAATCTTGCACTTCAACTCTCAAGCAACTACTATACTTCTCACCTCTCTAAGTCGAGAGGAGTATAATAAGGTGCAAGGGTTGAAGAGCGCAAAAGAGATTTGGGACGTACTCAAGACCGCGCACGAAGGAGATGAGGTGACCAAGATCACCAAGAGGGAAACGATCGAGGGAGAGCTCGGTCGCTTCATGCTTCACCAAGGGGAGGAGCCACAAGCAATGTACAATCGACTCAAGACATTGGTGAACCAAGTGCGCAACCTTGGGAGCACAAAGTGGGATGACCATGAAATGGTCAAGGTTATTCTTAGATCACTCGTATTTCTTAATCCCACTCAAGTTCAATTAATTCGTGGTGATCCTAGATATAAGCTAATGTCTCCCAAGGAGGTTATAGGAAAATTTGTGAGCTTTGAACTAATAATCAAAGGCTCCAAAAAGATCATCGAGCAAGGCGCCTCCTCCACACCCGAGATGCAACCGGTTGCCTTCAAGGTGACGGAGGAGAAGAAAGATGAGTCTACATCAAGTAGACTACCCATCGACGCCTCCAAGCTCAACAACGAGGAGATGGCTCTCATCATCAAGAGCTTCCGCCAAATCCTCAAGCAACGGAATGGGAAGGACTACAAACCCTGCTCCAAGAAGGTTTGCTACAAGTGTGGTAAGCCTGGTCATTTTATCGCTAAATGCCCTTTGTCTAGTGATAGTGACAGGGATAACGACAAGAAGGGAAAGATGAGAGAAAAGAAGAGGTACTACAAGAAGAAGGGTGGCGATGCCCATGTTTGCCGGGAGTGGGACTCCGACGAGAGCTCCACTGACTCCTCCTCCGACGAGAGCTCCACTGACTCCTCCTCCGACGAGGACGCCGCCAACATCGTCGTCACCAAAGGCCTCCTCTTCTCCAACATCGGTCACAAGTGCCTCATGGCAAAGGACGGCAAGAAGAAGAAGGTAAAATCAAGATCCTCCACTAAGTATGCAACTTCTAGTGATGAGGATAATTCTAGTGATGATGAGGAAAACTTGCTTACTCTTTTTGTCAATCTTAACATGCAATAAAACGAGAAATTGAATGAATTAATTAGTGTCATTCATGAGAAGGATGAACTCTTGGACACCCAAGAGGACTTCCTAATTAAAGAAAACAAAAGGCATGTTAAGGTGAAAAATGCTTATGCTCTAGAAGTAGAAAAATGTGAAAAATTATCTAGTGAGCTAAGCACTTGCCATGATGTTATTTCCGACCTTAGAAATGAAAATGTCAAACTAAATGCTAAGGTTGAGAAATTAGATGTTAGTGATGATTCTCTTGTCAACCTTAGAAATGATAATGCTAATTTGCTTACTAAGATTGACAAATTGAATGCATCGCTCTCTAGCCTTAAAATTGAAAATGAAAAATTGATTGCTGCTAAGGCTAAAGATTTAAATGTTTGCAATGTTTCCATTTCCAATCTTAGAGATGAGAATGCTATTTTACATGCTAAGATTGTTGAATTAAATACTTGCAAACCCTCTACATCTACCGCTGAGCATGTCTCTATTTGCACTAGATGTAGGGATATTAATGTTGATGCTATTCATGATCACTTAGATTTAATTAAGAAACAAAATGATCACATAGCTCAACTTAGTGCTAAAATTAATGAGCATGACTTAGAAAATGAAAATTTTAAATTTGCTAGAAGCATGCTCTATAGTGGGAGATGCCCTGGCATTAAGGATGGCATTGGCTTCCAACAGGGAGACAATGTCAAGCTTAACGCCCCTCGTAAAAGATTGTCTAACTTTGTTAAGGGCAAAGCTCCCATGGCTCAGGATAACGAGGGCTACATTTTGTACCCTGTCGGTTATCCCGAGCACAAAATTAGGAGAATTCATGCAAAGAATACTCATTCTGTTTCTCACCAAGCTTTTATTTATAAGAATGAGGCTTCTAGCTCTAGTCGTTCTACACATGTTAAAATGCCTAAGAAGAAAACTCCTATTGCATCAAATGAACCTAATGTATCATTTAAAACTTTTGATGCTTCTTATGTGCTAACTAACAAATCAGGCAAAGTAGTTGCCAAATATGTTGGGGGCAAACACAAGGGATCAAAGACTTGTGTTTGGGTACCCAAGGTGCTTGTTTCTAATGTGAAAGGACCCAAGACCGTTTGGGTACCTAAGAACAAGGACTAAAATTGTTTGTAGGTTTATGCATCCGGGGGCTCAAGTTGGATCATCGATAGCGGGTGCACAAACCACATGACAGGGGAGAAGAAGATGTTCTCCTCCTACGAGAAAAACCATGATCCCAACGAGCTATCACATTCGGGGATGGAAATCAAGGTTTGGTCAAAGGATTGGGTAAAATTGCTATATCACCTGACCATTCTATTTCAAATGTTTTTCTTGTAGATTCTTTAGATTATAAATTGCTTTCAGTTTCACAATTATGTAAAATGGGTTACAACTGTCTTTTTACGGATATAGGTGTTACTATCTTTAGAAGAAGTGATGATTCAGTAGCATTTAAGGGAGTGTTAGAGGGTCAGCTATACTTAGTTGATTTTAATAGAGCTGAACTCGACACTTGCTTAATTGCTAAGACTAACATGGGTTGGCTCTGGCATCGCCGACTAGCCCACGTTGGGATGAAGAATCTTCACAAGCTTCTAAAGGGAGAACACATTTTGAGACTAACCAATGTTCATTTTGAGAAAGACAGGGTTTGTAGCGCATGCTAGGCAAGGAAGCAAGTTGGTGTTCATCATCCACACAAGAACATCATGATGACCGACAGGCCGCTTGAGCTACTCCACATGGACCTATTCGGCCCGATAGCTTACATAAGCATCGGTGGGAGTAAGTATTGTCTTGTAATTGTGGATGATTATTCTCGCTTCACTTGGGTATTCTTTTTACAGGAAAAATCTCAAACCCAAGAGACTTTAAAGGGATTCTTGAGACGGGCTCAAAATGAGTTCGGCTTGAGGATCAAGAAAATAAGAAGCGACAACGGGACGGAGTTCAAGAACTCACAAATCGAAGGCTTTCTTGAGGAGGAGGGCACGAAGCATGAGTTCTCTTCTCCCTACACACCTCAACAAAATGGTGTAGTGGAGAGGAAGAATACAACTCTATTGGACATGGCAAGAACCATGCTTGATGAGTACAAGACTTCGGATCGGTTTTGGGCCGAGGCGGTCAACACCGCTTGCTACGCCATCAACCGGTTATATCTACATCGAATCCTCAAGAAGACATCATATGAACTCCTAACCGGTAAAAAGCCCAATGTTTCATATTTTAGAGTCTTTGGTAGCAAATGCTTTATTCTTGTTAAAAGAGGTAGAAAATCTAAATTTGCTCCTAAGGCTGTAGAAGGCTTTTTACTAGGTTATGATTTAAACACAAGGGCATATAGAGTCTTTAACAAGTCCACTGGACTAGTTGAAGTTTCTTGTGACATTGTGTTTGATGAGACTAACGGCTCTCAAGTAGAGCAAGTTGATCTTGATGAGTTAGATGATGAAGAGGCTCCGTGCGTCGCGCTAAGAAACATGTCCATTGGGGATGTGTGTCCTAAGGAATTCGAAGAGCCTCCACAAGCACAAGATCAACCATCTTCCTCCATGCAAGCATCTCCACCAACTCAAGATGAGGATGAGGCTCAAGATGATGAAGGAGAAGATCAAGAAGATGAGCCACCTCAAGAGGAGGGCAATGATCAAGGGGGAGATGCCCATGATCAAGACAAGGAAGATGAACAAGATCCAAGACCGCCACACTCAAGAGTCCACCAAGCAATCCAACGAGATCACCCCGTGAACTCCATCCTCGGCGACATTCATAAGGGGGTAACCACTCGATCTCGTGTTGCTCATTTCTGTGAACATTACTCCTTTGTGTCTTCTATTGAGCCATACAGGGTAGAAGATGCATTAAGGGATTCGGATTGGGTGTTGGCAATGCAAGAGGAGCTCAACAACTTCACGAGGAATGAGGTATGTCATTTAGTTCCACGTCCTAACCAAAATGTTGTAGGAACCAAGTGGGTCTTCCGCAACAAACAAGATGAGCATGGTGTGGTGACAAGGAACAAAGACCGACTTGTGGCCAAGGGATATTCACAAGTCAAAGGTTTGGATTTCGGTGAAACCTATGCACCCGTAGCTAGGCTTGAATCAATTCGTATATTACTTGCCTATGCTACTTACCATGGCTTCAAGCTTTATCAAATGGACGTGAAGACTGCCTTCCTCAATGGACCAATTAAGGAGGAGATTTATGTTGAGCAACCTCCTGGCTTTGAAGATAGTGAGTACCCTAACCATGTCTATAAACTCTCTAAGGCGCTTTATGGGCTCAAGCAAGCCCCAAGAGCATGGTATGAATGCCTAAGAGATTTTCTTATCACTAATGGCTTCAAAGTCGGAAAAGTCGATCCTACTCTATTTATTAAAACACTTGCAAATGATTTGTTTGTATGCCAAATTTATGTTGATGATATCATATTTGGGTCTACTAACGAATCTACATGTGAAGAGTTTAGTAGGATCATGACTCAAAAATTTGAGATGTCTATGATGGGGGAGTTAAAGTATTTCTTAGGATTTCAAGTGAAGCAACTCCAAGAGGGCACCTTCATTAGCCAAACGAAGTACATTCAAGACATACTCACCAAGTTTGGGATGAAGGATGTCAAGCCCATCAAGACACCCATGGGAACCAATGGGCATCTCGACCTCGCCATGGGAGGTAAATCCGTAGATCAAAAGGTATACCGGTCGATGATAGGTTCTTTACTTTATTTATGTGCATCTCGACCGGATATTATGCTTTCCGTATAAATGTGTGCAAGATTCCAAGCCGATCCTAAGGAAGTTCACCTTAGGGCCATAAAATGAATCTTGAGATATTTAGTTTATACTCCTAAGTTTGGTCTTTGGTACCCAAGTGGATCCACTTTTGATTTAATTGGATATTCAGATGCTGATTGGTGTTGACATGGATTTTGGCCTCACTAAAATATATGCCAAACCGGTTAAATAATTTCGATTAACGTGACCTTTAAATTTCGATGCATATGAAATAAGCAAATATTCTATAAATAAATATATGAATATTTAAAGTAGTCATTGATTTGTAATGTCCTTGTGCTCTAAAAGTTTAGCGCGCCAAGATATTGAAATACGTATGGCTTCAAATATATACCGTGCTAATATATTACCAATCAGTAATCATCATATAATATGATTTTATATGTGCGTGCTAACATGACATGTGTAATGACCAATTGTCGATATATGTGTAAATAAAGCAAATATAAAATGTAATTTAGTTTTATTTATGTAGATAAATATTGTAAGATAACGCTATCTAAAATAATAATAATAACAATAAAAAACAATAAAACATAGATAATAATTAAACATATTAAATTAAACAAATAAAAGAGTAAATAAATAAATAAGAAACAAATAAAAAACGCAAGGTTAAACCATCGCGTTCACGTAGATAATATTAAGTATACTAAATTAAACAAATAAAAGAATAAATAAAGAAAACAAAACAAATAGGAAAACGCCAAGCCTCCACATTCACGCATGAAACTCCGGCCGAATCTAGCGCGCGTCTTTTTCCCGCGTATTCGACGTTCGCAACTTCCGCGCGTTTTTTTGGTTTCGCGCGCTCGCTCGCACGAACCAGCTCTCCCAGGTGCGCGTCAACTTCCACTCGCGCAAGACCCGCAATAATGTGCGCACACGACCGCGATTTGACTGCACGTCTCCGCGCACGCCGCACGCCAACTGCACTGCACGGCCACGATGTATGTCTGCAGCGCGCCTGCGCCTATAAATAAGAGGTCACCGTCAGGCTACAGGTGGTAGACAGAAAAGGACCGCTAGGCTGCTGAGATAAGGAATCGACGTCAGGCTGATAGACTAGTCTGCTGCTCACATCGTTTCCGCGCAGGCAGCTGCGTTCTCCCGCTACAAAAAAAGGGCATCGTCACATCGCGAGAAGAGCTCCATCAACATGCTGTAGCGTTTCATCAACAACAAATTCTTCAGGAATCACCTCTCTCTAAGGCATACCTTAGAGAGAAACTGGTTCCAAAGACCTCGAGGGCATACCCTTCAGGAAGATCGCGTCGCCGGATTATACACAATCTCAAGGGCATACCCTTGAGAGAGATCACACTGCAAGGGCATATACGCCGTTGTGGCCTATCGGAAAGGTCTACTGCAAGGTAAGAAAAGCCACTTATATCGCTGCACTGTTCCTTGTCTTCTTTACCGTCGAGTTTGATAACCTCCACGCGCATACACGACCTCATATATTGGAAGAGCTATGTTCTTCCATTCATGCTGTTGAAGTTAGCATCATGATAAATACAATTGTAATCCGCGCATATGTATAAAACGGTGAGTTGTACGGTGGATGTTGAAATTCTATGTCAAGTGCTACCCATAAAAATAAAACGGTTACGCAGTGTATTATGTCTTTTTTGCATGAGTGGAACTAAGTTAAACAACCATTTATAAGGTGTACACTAGTGATATTTCGTTTGTGCAATAACCACTATTCGACCAGATAAACACTATAGCAAAAACAATTAAATCCCTTGCCTCCGCTACAGGTGCGGATTCAATTTAATGAATACACCGACATGCTAATAGTAGAGAGTGTTCCAGTATTTTCAAATCAAAGAAATAACCATCAATTCATCATCTAAAATTCATTATAGCTATAAACTGCAGTTTTTGACCCAAGTTAGCACTACGTCGAGTTAAATCAAACTAAATAATATAAAAAGATAAAATAAAAATGTGATGCTCAACTCCGATGAATTAGGAGCCTAAGTTACAAACGTCTAAAACAAAATAAAATCAAACGCATAGCCCTTACGCTTAAAATGCCTAAACTATAAACTAAAAAAAGTTAAATCCAATCAAATCAAATTAAATAGCATCATAGATGTTAACCTATAATTGAATATCATGTCATGACTATGATAAAACAGATTATTTGTATGCGTCATGGATGCCGCATCATATCTCTTTAAGCTTTGGTAAAAATAAATAAATAATCTTACTTGGCCCAAATAAATACTGCTCCATGTGTATACCAAAGATAAAATAAATTACATTCTGCATATGTAGAGAAACACCGTTAGTTTGCCTCTACCCTTACGAGCAAATCGAATAAACGAATATCGGCGCTATACACACATATGCATCATGCCATAGTCACAGGTATCCATTTAATAAATATTTGGAGTATAAATCCTGGTCATAATGCATCTGCATACCCTAAAGAAAATTCATGACATCAAATTATAAAATAGGAAACAATTGACCCTAAAGAGACATAGGGCATGTCATTAACAACTAAAAAAGATCACAGATCACGCTTCAAGCAAAAGCAATAAAAAATAAAATATTTTGGTTTGGCTCAAATAAATTCCGCACCATATGCCAAGTGCATTCATAAATAAGTATCTCAAAACAACTTCATTCGTGATCTTATATGATCCGATAAAATCATCATATCTTTAAGGTAAGCCATACGCATGTATGATAATATCATCCATCAAAGGAATAAAGGTTGACCAAACAAATATGCTTGGTCTAACGTGCATGTGAGTCATATTATGTGATTCGATGTCTACTGTTCAAATAATTAGATAAAGGTTGTATGCTGAGTTATTAAAACTTAGTGATATGGCATGGCTTTAACAATAGCAAGACTCAAGAATATGCATGAATTAAAATACATGCATATCATGGTTCGGCAGAGAGTTGACCAAGCTAGCAATAAAGGGATATTTGTTAGCTCGTCAACAAGGAAATCATGTCGTATCTGACGTACGCATGCAACCATCCACGACTACATGAGGCAAAGATTTTTTTGTTTTCTTTTGTAGTTTGTAATAGTCAGCCATATGATGTAATTTTATTTTTCTTTTATGTATTCATGTTGGAACTCTTAATCAGGGGTTTTCTCTACGGAGATGTAATTAACATAATTTTTATTCAAATATAAGAATTATGGAAGTATGAGCCTGCAATACCTGTATTATTTACTCTATTATATCTAAATTAAAACTTGTCTCTGTTGACGTGGAGACGGCGCTTTCGCCGCCCGTTTTCCCGACATCAGATTCTGGCACGCCCGGTGGGACATACTTTTCCCCTCATCTTCGAGTTCCAATATGATCACATAAAATAGCTTCGATATGCTATTATTTTTCAAATATGTGGATAAAAATATTCCCCACATATATGTCAAAATGAAACTTATATATGGTCTTTTAAATGAAGGTATGGCTAGACGCGTTCAAGACTTCATCACGCTCCGCATCGGTTCGCTTTGGTTGGATGTGCCACTGGGACCTCTCCATGCTAGCGATAGTGCTGGCTCCCTGTGTACCACAGCTGCATCACCAGCCATGATTGGGCTTGAGCAGGAGGTCAACTCCAAACCTCATGATGGTTTCATTCCAGTTGTGTCTAAAGCTGCAAAGCGAAGGGCAAGGAGGATGGCTGCGAGGTCAAGAGTGTCAGTCTCCCAAGAACACCCTAACAAGGTGCACAAGGTTGCGTCCTCCAGCTCAGGTCCTCCTGGTTTCTCCAATCCAAAGGTCAATAAATCTGTCGGCCTCAAGATAGAAGCAAGGTTTCGTCATACTACCCTTGGGGAGTGGCCTATCTGCATAAAGCAGGCGCCTCCAACCAAGTTTGTACAGTCAAGGGCTTCCTCTACATCAACTCCAAAAGAGACAACTCCTACTTTGACACCTCCCAATATGCTGGGGGTGCGGTCATCAAAACTTGTTCCAAGCATACTTGGGGCACCACCAACCAAAACAGTGACAACAACAAATCAAATTAGTCCAAATGAAGAGGTGGTATTGGTAGATCAACATCAACATCCACAGCCCTGTAATAAGGGAAAGGCCGCCATGGCGGAAAAGGAGGTTCTTCAACCGTCCATGGACAAAGGGAAAGAAGTGGTGATGGAATATAATACATCATCCTCTAAAAATGAGTCACATACTAGAACTCAGCTATGAGTTGAGGCTCCTGAGTTCATCCCATCTCCGGTCTATAATCCCGGTTTGGTTGAACATGGACGTGTGCTTAGGTGGCAAGGAATTGGTCTCACCAATGATGACATCAGGAAAGGTCATGTCGACCCAACTGCAACCCTTTCTGATCCCATATCATCAGAAATTATGGTTTCAAAACCTCCTGTCCAAGGTTCCATGTCACCGAAAAGGCATCGCTGCCACCGTCAAAATAATCGTCGTGCGCGGGCTAACCTCATTGTGGTCGACAGTGCTGCGTTGACAAATGCACATCGTTCATTCATTGTGGATATGATTTTAACTCAACACCAAGAAAGTTGTCATAGAATTCAAGATGCGGCAAGACGAGCCATGCAGGCTTCCTTGGAAAGAACCATATGTCAAGATTTGAATAAGTTACTCCCAGGGGTATCAATGTCTGGAGATGATATTAATGGTGAGATCATGCGGCGTGCTGAAGCATTTGCACAATGGCCAGAGTACCAAGAGTGGGTAAAGAGAAACCCACAACGCAAGAAGTATGTCAAACAAGCTGTTAATGTGCGTGCTAGTCGTGCTGCCAACAAACGAAGAGAGTTGGCACTTCCAGCTGACTCTCTGGTTAGTAGGGTGGGATGTACTAGTAACTTGACATCCAACCATGCTCGCCCTATTCATGAAAGATTGGTTGGACGGTCGAGAAGATCAACATCATCACGCGCTCCCTTCTCAACTCAAAAGAGAACCTTTTCTAATCCATTCGAAGTCCTTTCTGCCATGCCGGTAGGGATCACTGAAAAGTATAGCGATGCTAGTCAGTCTTCCTCTGCTTCAACTCATTTCAAAAGAAAGAAGCCTCGCAAGCAAATTCCTTCTGGTCATCGCCCGATAACTCGAAGTTTGTCAGGCTATCGTTCAGATGATTCAAATGCCATAAGCAACGACGACTTGTGTTCCCCGCTAAATAATGAGGATGGGCCAAGCCGTGTGGAGCAAGTCCTTGCAGCAAATGATGGCCACTCAGTTGAGCAGCAAATGGCCCAACTTATGGCTACTCTTCAACAAAAGGAAGATGAATTGGTTGCTCTTTGTGAACAAATGGCTCGTGAACAAGTGGCTAACCACAGCCATAATAATGACAGGGATGCCTCTACCAGCCATAACCAACAACGTTCTGAACCTGCACTCACTCTTGAGGCGATACAAAGAATGATTTCTGAGGGTGTGAGAGCACAATACATGCAAACACATTATTCCATGCGTCCAGGGTATGTGAAACCATATCCACCATAAGTTGACATGGTACCCTTCCCAAATAACTATCGCCAACCACAGTTCAGTAAGTTCAATGGAACTGGATCTCCACATGAACATGTGGCTCATTTCTTAGCTGCTTGCAAAGACACCTCCCATAATGGCGCTCTCCTCCTCCGGCAATTCGTACAAACATTGTCAGGACCTGCTTTCACATGGTATAGTAAGTTGGCACCAGGCTCCATTAGAACATGGGAACAAATGCAAGATGCTTTCCTTGAGCGTTTTTATAGCACGCAAAGGACAGTAGGGATCACTGAGTTGACCCAGACTCTACAAAGGGCCAATGAAAGGGCAGCTGATTTTATCAATAGATGGAGAAACTTAAGCCTTCATTGTCCTCAGCCCATTACTGAACCAGAAGCGGTACGAATGTGCATGAACAACTTGTGCCCTGACATGGCCATATATCTGCAAGGGGTGCGTCCAATCACCTTCGAAGAGTTAGCATCAAAGGCAACAGATATAGAGAACTATATGCAACATATCTCTAGGCAAGCAAGACCATACAATAAGCCTGTGATGGAAAGAAATGGACCACGAGATAAAGTTCCTAGTAAACCAAAACAGATGCAGGCCATGGAGGCTACAGTAGTCCCTCGAAAATTGCAAACTGGGGGCGCCATTGAAAGAAATCAACACAGAGGTGATGCATCAGCTCCTAGAAGGCCAACTTTGAGTGAGCGACAAAATCAAACATATTCCTTCCCTGTGGAAGAAGTAGATGATCTTTTCATAGGCTTAAGAGAGTTAGGCCTCATAGAACTCCCTAAGCCCAAAAGGCCAGAAGAGGCCTCTAAGTTCAAGGAACCGAATTTTTGCCACTATCATCGTATCTTGGGTCATACCCTTAAAGATTGCTTTGTGGTGAAAAACATCATACAGAAATTGATAGATGAAGGCACCATAAATGATGACCTCCTCAAAAGTATGAAGAAAGGAAAGAAGGTGGCTACATCAAATGTCGCCACTTTTCGAAATGATTTGGTGAGTTATACAACTTTAAATATGTCACCAAACTATGATCAATACATGTATGATCAATTTATGATGATATCAAACCCTGAGAATGTGAATGTGACTATGCCAGGATATCCAAAACAGCAAGTTGAGTCCAAGCATGAAAGCAAGGCTCTCCGCCGGTGGATCCACACCCCAAGAGGTGGAACCTCCACGCCACAAAGATCAAGAAAGCGTCGACAGCAATTCTCAAGACGACTTGCTCTACGACGAGTGATGGAAAAGGGTGAAGGCCTGTGCATCTCCTTAAATGTAGAGAAGCACGAGCACAACCCAATGGAGGAGTATGCCACTTTCGCCATTGGAGTATTTGAGGATGATGATGAACCACTTTACTTCCCCGAGGAAGAAGTGCCAGAAGTTGATGAAATACAGCTTAGATCAGGCCGCCAACTGCCTAGTTCGTCTCAGCCACGAAATCCCCAAAATGAGAATGTAACTCCGAGAAGTGTGACTGGCCATGTATCAAATGTGTCGGTCAAGTATGATGTAGTTGCACACTTGAAGAAAATACCAGCTATGCTTTCTGTGTATGATGCCTTGTGTCTTTCTCCCGATTTGCGTAAAACATTTGTTACTGCATTATCCTTTCTAGAAGATTATAGAGCCGAAGTTTCCCAAGTGGAAGCAGAATTAGCTCGAACTCAAAACATGACTTTTGCTGATAAAGATTTGTTATTGGGGAACAAGAAACATAATAGACCCCTTCTCATGCTTGGTGAGATTGATGACTTAGTCATTAACCGTATCATGATTGATGGTGGTTCAGCTATTAATTTGTTACCTCTGCGTACTCTTAAAAGAATAGGGTACTCCGCTGGTGATCTAAGCCAGTCTAACGTAATTATTCATGGTTTTAACCAGTCTGGCCAGGAAGCATTGGGAACAATTTCCCTTGTGCTAAAGTTAGAAAAGCTTGTGACATATGTGAATTTCCATGTGATTGATGCGGCTACCTCGTACAATGCATTGATCGGTCGTCCATGGTTGCATGAAAATAAGGTTGTTCCATCTACTCTCCATCAATGTATTAAATACAAAGATACCTTGGGGGACATAGTGCGAATTTTTGCGGACAAAAAGCCATTCACAGTGGCAGAGACTTTCTATGCTGATGCCAAATTCTATTTTGAGCCAGTTGATAAGATCTCAAAACCAAAAACAATATCATCGTCAGTTCAAGACTTGCCTGATACGGACACTGGGAAGTCTTCAGTAAATCAAAAGAGATATCAATACATACCAAGCGACCAAAGAAAAAAGGGAGATCCAATATTTCGTGTTATAAATAAAGCACACAATTATAAAGGTACCACATTCCCGACACCTTTACCTCCTTTGGTACAATATAGAATAAATCAAGCGAAAATTGAGAAACATGATAAAAATAAGGTAGCTGCACAAGTCACGTTATTGGATAGAGATGATGAAACTTTACCTATCGCCTTATATGATAATAGAGTGCTTTATATGATGCAACAGATGGACTATGATACATCTAATGGCCCTTCACTATGTGATGGCCGAGGGCAGCTTGCGCCATTTGAAAAGATGATGTCCCAAGCTCAGCTTGATGCATTACATGAAGATCAAGCATTAAAGGAAACAAAATATGGGCTAGGTTATGAGGTTCATATGACCTCTATCGAGCCAATTGACGCTACAACAACATCTCCCCAAATGGAAGATGGAAACCAATCAACTATTGATGAGTTGGAGGAAATTAATATTGGTACACCTGATGACCCTCGACCAATCTTTATTAGCAAACATTTGTCTATAAAGAGTAAGAAAGAGTATCATAAATTTCTTTCTGCTAACAGGGATGTGTTTGCTTGGTCCTATGAAGAAATGCCAGGTTTGGACCCAATGGTTGCGGTGCATAAACTGGCTGTAAATAAGGACGATTGTCCTATCAAGCAAGGGCAAAGAAGATATCGACCGGAGCTCCTTCCAAAAATTGAAGCTGAAGTTGGTAAACTCATAGCTGCAGATTTCATTAGGGAAGTAAAATACCCTAAGTGGGTTTCTAGCATTGTGCCTGTGCAAAAGAAAAATGGGCAAATTCGTATATGTGTAGATTTTAGAGATTTGAATAAAGCGTGCCCAAAAGACGATTTTCCAATTCCAATTTCTGAGATACTCATAGATGCCACCATGGGATATGAAATATTTTCTTTCATGGATGGTTTCTCTGGATATAACCAAATAAAAATGGCCCCAGAGGATGAGGATTTAACGGCATTTCGAACACCCAAAGGCATATATTGTTATAAGGTGATGCCATTTGGATTGAAAAATGCGGGCGCTACATATCAAAGAGCCATGACTATCGTACTCGAAGGTTTATTATATGATATCGTTGAGTGCTATATAGACGATATAGTCGTAAAATCCAAGCATGAGCAAGAGCATTTAGAAAATTTAGCAATAGTATTTAAACGACTTAGGCAACATAAGTTGAAAATGAACCCCATGAAGTGCGCTTTTGGAGTTGCGTCGGGCAAATTCCTTGGCTTCATAGTCACAAAGCGTGGCATTGAGATTGACCCAGCCAAAATAAAGGCAATCGTAAATATTCCACAACCTAGAAATTTGCATGAATTAAAAAGCCTCCAAGGTCACTTGGCTTATATTAGGAGATTTATCTCAAATTTATCCGGGAGATGCAAACCTTTTTCCCGTCTGATGAAAAAAGGGGTCCCATTTCAATGGGACCAAGCATGTCAAAATGCGTTCGAGGATATTAAACAATATTTAACAAATCCTCCTGTCCTGTGTGCCCCAATCAAAGGGCAACCATTGATCTTATACACAGCGGCCATGCCTACCTCATTAGGTGCCCTTTTAGCACAAAACAATGACACTGGGAAGGAAGTATCCCTGTACTATCTCAGCCGCACCCTACTGGGGGCAGAGTGTAATCATCCTGACGTAGAAAAAATATTTTAGCACTTGTATTTGCTGCACAAAAGCTTCGCCATTATATGTTAGAACATACGGTACAACTTGTTTCGAGAGCAGACCCGCTCAGATATATTTTAAGCAAAATGACATTATCGGGTAGGTTAGCTAAGTGGGCGATGTTACTCTCACAATTTGACATTGTGTTTGTGCCTCAGAAGGCCATTAAAGGACAAGGATTGGCCAATTTCTTAGCTGCACACCCTATCCCTGATGATTTTCCCATTGACGATGATTTGCCTGATGAAGAGGTTTTTGCCATTGAGATACCTGATCATATATGGCAGATGTATTTCGATGGCGCAAGTCGAAAATCTGGCGCAGGTGCTAGGGTCGTCTTTGTGACGCCTGATGATGGAATCATTCCATACTCCTTCACATTAACCTCAGCGGTTTCGAATAATGTCGCCGAATATGAGGCTCTCATCATTGGCCTCGAAATAGCCCTTAGTATGGGTATAAGCACACTCCATGTCTACGGAGATTCTCAATTAATAGTTAATCAATTATTGGGAGTATATACTATTAAAAAACAAGGTCTTATACCATATTTTAGAAAAGCAAAAACGCTTATATCCATGTTTGCCGATTTAAAAGTTCAGCATGTTGTACGGAATAAAAATAAAAAGGCAGATGCACTAGCCAGTCTAGCTGCTAGCATGTCACTAAATCCACATGACACAATGGATGTACATGTGGAGGAACGTAGAGTCCTTCCTATATTGGAAGAGGAAGAAGACATATCATCCATCTTTGCAACAAATATAGAAACTTGTGAGATTGAGATGGGGGATTGGCGAACGCCATTCCTCGAATATTTACTCCATGGATACTTGCCCCTCAATTCAAATGAGAGGTCTAGGCTTAGGAAAAGATCAATTAACTACACCTGCATAAATGATACGCTTTATCGGCGTTCAAGTGATGGCATGCTACTTCGTTGCCTTGCTGGAGATGAAGTGATAGAGGCCTTAAAAGAAGTCCATGCTGGAGTGTGCGGAGCGCATCAATCCGGACCTAAACTACATTATCAACTTAAACATTTAGGCTATTATTGGCCTACCATGTTCGATGGTTGCATGAAATTCGCGAAAAAGTGCCATGAGTGTCAAATACATGGCAACTTTATACACCAACCACATGAACCATTACATCCCACTAACATGTCCTGGCCATTTGAAATGTGGGGGATGGATGTAGTTGGACCGATTCACCCACCATCATCCAAAGGACATAGATTTATTTTAGCCGCTATTGACTATTTCTCCAAATGGGCAGAAGCTGTGGCATTAAAAGAGGTAAAAGCTGAAAATGTAGAAAATTTCATAAGAACTAATCTCATATATCGATTTGGTGTGCCAAGTAGAATGATATCTGATAATGGGTCAAATTTTAGGAGTAAACAAATCGAGAGGATGTGTGCCAAATTTAAAATCAAGCATAGTTTCTCTACTGGATATAACCCGTCCGCTAATGGTCAAGCGGAAGCATTTAATAAAGTGTTATGCAAATTGCTTAAAAAGATGGTCTCACATAATAAGAGGCACTGGCATGAAAAGCTACTAGAGTCGTTGTGGGCGTATAGAGTTACGACGCGAACGGCAACAGGGATGACCCCCTACTCCCTTGTATATGGGGGAGAAGCTGTCCTACCATTAGAAGTACAAATCGCTTATTTACGAGTTGCCATTCAAGAAAAACTCACAGAAGAGGAAGCGACAAAATTGCGCTTAAAAGAATTAGACAACTTGGAGGAAAAGCGGCTTCATGCATTGCAAAACTTGGAGGCATACCAAGCTAGGATGTCTCGAGCTTTTGATAAGCGATTAAAAAGAAGATCATTTAAACAGGGGGGACCTGGTGCTAGCAGTTATCCGCCCCATGAATATTACTCATCGAATAAAAGGAAAATTTGAGCCTAAATGGGAAGGCCCGTATGTAGTAAAGGATGTTTATTCAAGTGGTGCATATCGAATTATTTCTGCTGACGGCGAATATTGCCCTCCGCCAATAAATGGAAAATTCTTAAAACGCTACTATGCTTAAAAAATATTATTATTATTATAATGCTCCATCGCTCATGAGTTTAAACTGTTAGCGAGAAATAAATAATAACAAAAATAAAACTATCATATGCTCCAACGCTTCATGAGCCTAAACTGTATGCAATAAAAAAACATGCTCCAATTTTTTATGAGAAGTGGTGATGGAATAATACATCATCCTCTAAAAATGAGTCACATACTAGAACTCAGCTACGAGTTGAGGCTCCTGAGTTCATCCCATCTCCGGTCTATAATCCCGGTTTGGTTGAACATGGACGTGTGCTTAGGTGGCAAGGAATTGGTCTCACCAATGATGACATCAGGAAAGGTCATGTCGACCCAACTGCAACCCTTTCTGATCCCATATCATCAGAAATTATGGTTTCAAAACCTTCTGTCCAAGGTTCCATGTCACCGAAAAGGCACCGCCGCCACCGTCAAAATAATCGTCGTGCGCGAGCTAACCTCATTGTGGTCGACAGTGCTGCGTTGACAAATGCACATCGTTCATTCATTATGGATATGATTTTAACTCAACACCAAGAAAGTTGTCGTAGAATTCAAGATGCGGCAAGACGAGCCATGCAGGCTTCCTTGGAAAGAACCATATGTCAAGATTTGAATAAGTTACTCCCAGGGGTATCAATGTCTGGAGATGATATTAATGGTGAGATCATGCGGCGTGCTGAGGCATTTGCACAATGGCCAGAATACCAAGAGTGGGTAAAGAGAAACCCACAACGCAAGAAGTATGTCAAACAAGCTGTTAATGTGCGTGCTAGTCGTGCTGCCAACAAACGAAGAGAGTTGGCACTTCCAGCTGACTCTCTGGTTAGTAGGGTGGGATGTACTAGTAACTTGACATCCAACCATTCTCGCCCTATTCATGAAAGATTGGTTGGACGGTCGAGAAGATCAACATCATCACGCGCTCCCTTCTCAACTCAAAAGAGAACCTTTTCTAATCCATTCGAAGTCCTTTCTGCCATGCCGGTAGGGATCACTGAAAAGTATAGCGATGCTAGTCAGTCTTCCTCTGCTTCAACTCATTTCAAAAGAAAGAAGCCTCGCAAGCAAATTCCTTCTGGTCATCGCCCGATAACTTGGAGTATGTCAGGCTGTCGTTCAGATGATTCAAATGCCATAAGCAACGACGACTTGTGTTCCCCGCTAAATAATGAGGATGGGCCAAGCCGTGTGGAGCAAGTCCTTGCAGCAAATGATGGCCACTCAGTTGAGCAGCAAATGGCCCAACTTATGGCTACTCTTCAACAAAAGGAAGATGAATTGGTTGCTCTTTGTGAACAAATGGCTCGTGAACAAGTGGCTAACCACAGCCATAATAATGACAAGGATGCCTCTACCAGCCATAACCAACAACGTTCTGAACCTGCACTCACTCTTGAGGCGATACAAAGAATGATTTCTGAGGGTGTGAGAGCACAATACATGCAAACACATTATTCCATGCATCCAGGGTATGTGAAACCATATCCACCATAAGTTTACATGGTACCCTTCCCAAATAACTATCGCCAACCACAGTTCAGTAAGTTCAATGGAACTGGATCTCCACATGAACATGTGGCTCATTTCTTAGCTGCTTGCAAAGACACCTCCCATAATGGCGCTCTCCTCCTCCGGCAATTCGTACAAACATTGTCAGGACCTGCTTTCACATGGTATAGTAAGTTGGCACCAGGCTCCATTAGAACATGGGAACAAATGCAAGATGCTTTCCTTGAGCGTTTTTATAGCATGCAAAGGACAGTAGGGATCACTGAGTTGACCCAGACTCTACAAAGGGCCAATGAAAGGGCAGCTGATTTTATCAATAGATGGAGAAACTTAAACCTTCATTGTCCTCAGCCCATTACTGAACCAGAAGCGGTACGAATGTGCATGAACAACTTGTGCCCTGACATGGCCATATATCTGCAAGGGGTGCGTCCAATCACCTTCGAAGAGTTAGCATCAAAGGCAACAGATATAGAGAACTATATGCAACATATCTCTAGGCAAGCAAGACCATACAATAAGCCTGTGATGGAAAGAAATGGACCACGAGATAAAGTTCCTAGTAAACCAAAACAGATGCAGGCCATGGAGGCTACAGTAGTCCCTCGAAAATTGCAAACTGGGGGCGCCATTGAAAGAAATCAACACAGAGGTGATGCATCAGCTCCTAGAAGGCCAACTTTGAGTGAGCGACAAAATCAAACATATTCCTTCCCTGTGGAAGAAGTAGATGATCTTTTCATAGGCTTAAGAGAGTTAGGCCTCATAGAACTCCCTAAGCCCAAAAGGCCAGAAGAGGCCTCTAAGTTCAAGGAACCGAATTTTTGCCACTATCATCGTATCTTGGGTCATACCCTTAAAGATTGCTTTGTGGTGAAAAACATCATACAGAAATTGATAGATGAAGGCACCATAAATGATGACCTCCTCAAAAGTATGAAGAAAGGAAAGAAGGTGGCTACATCAAATGTCGCCACTTTTCGAAATGATTTGGTGAGTTATACAACTTTAAATATGTCACCAAACTATGATCAATACATGTATGATCAATTTATGATGATATCAAACCCTGAGAATGTGAATGTGACTATGCCAGGATATCCAAAACAGCAAGTTGAGTCCAAGCATGAAAGCAAGGCTCTCCGCCGGTGGATCCACACCCCAAGAGGTGGAACCTCCACGCCACAAAGATCAAGAAAGCGTCGACAGCAATTCTCAAGACGACTTGCTCTACGACGAGTGATGGAAAAGGGTGAAGGCCTGTGCATCTCCTTAAATGTAGAGAAGCACGAGCACAACCCAATGGAGGAGTATGCCACTTTCGCCATTGGAGTATTTGAGGATGATGATGAACCACTTTACTTCCCCGAGGAAGAAGTGCCAGAAGTTGATGAAATACAGCTTAGATCAGGCCGCCAACTGCCTAGTTCGTCTCAGCCACGAAATCCCCAAAATGAGAATGTAACTCCGAGAAGTGTGACTGGCCATGTATCAAATGTGTCGGTCAAGTATGATGTAGTTGCACACTTGAAGAAAATACCAGCTATGCTTTCTGTGTATGATGCCTTGTGTCTTTCTCCCGATTTGCGTAAAACATTTGTTACTGCATTATCCTTTCTAGAAGATTATAGAGCCGAAGTTTCCCAAGTGGAAGCAGAATTAGCTCGAACTCAAAACATGACTTTTGCTGATAAAGATTTGTTATTGGGGAACAAGAAACATAATAGACCCCTTCTCATGCTTGGTGAGATTGATGACTTAGTCATTAACCGTATCATGATTGATGGTGGTTCAGCTATTAATTTGTTACCTCTGCGTACTCTTAAAAGAATAGGGTACTCCGCTGGTGATCTAAGCCAGTCTAACGTAATTATTCATGGTTTTAACCAGTCTGGCCAGGAAGCATTGGGAACAATTTCCCTTGTGCTAAAGTTAGAAAAGCTTGTGACATATGTGAATTTCCATGTGATTGATGCGGCTACCTCGTACAATGCATTGATCGGTCGTCCATGGTTGCATGAAAATAAGGTTGTTCCATCTACTCTCCATCAATGTATTAAATACAAAGATACCTTGGGGGACATAGTGCGAATTTTTGCGGACAAAAAGCCATTCACAGTGGCAGAGACTTTCTATGCTGATGCCAAATTCTATTTTGAGCCAGTTGATAAGATCTCAAAACCAAAAACAATATCATCGTCAGTTCAAGACTTGCCTGATACGGACACTGGGAAGTCTTCAGTAAATCAAAAGAGATATCAATACATACCAAGCGACCAAAGAAAAAAGGGAGATCCAATATTTCGTGTTATAAATAAAGCACACAATTATAAAGGTACCACATTCCCGACACCTTTACCTCCTTTGGTACAATATAGAATAAATCAAGCGAAAATTGAGAAACATGATAAAAATAAGGTAGCTGCACAAGTCACGTTATTGGATAGAGATGATGAAACTTTACCTATCGCCTTATATGATAATAGAGTGCTTTATATGATGCAACAGATGGACTATGATACATCTAATGGCCCTTCACTATGTGATGGCCGAGGGCAGCTTGCGCCATTTGAAAAGATGATGTCCCAAGCTCAGCTTGATGCATTACATGAAGATCAAGCATTAAAGGAAACAAAATATGGGCTAGGTTATGAGGTTCATATGACCTCTATCGAGCCAATTGGCGCTACAACAACATCTCCCCAAATGGAAGATGGAAACCAATCAACTATTGATGAGTTGGAGGAAATTAATATTGGTACACCTGATGACCCTCGACCAATCTTTATTAGCAAACATTTGTCTATAAAGAGTAAGAAAGAGTATCATAAATTTCTTTCTGCTAACAGGGATGTGTTTGCTTGGTCCTATGAAGAAATGCCAGGTTTGGACCCAATGGTTGCGGTGCATAAACTGGCTGTAAATAAGGACGATTGTCCTATCAAGCAAGGGCAAAGAAGATATCGACCGGAGCTCCTTCCAAAAATTGAAGCTGAAGTTGGTAAACTCATAGCTGCAGATTTCATTAGGGAAGTAAAATACCCTAAGTGGGTTTCTAGCATTGTGCCTGTGCAAAAGAAAAATGGGCAAATTCGTATATGTGTAGATTTTAGAGATTTGAATAAAGCGTGCCAGAATCTGATGTCGGGAAAACGGGCGGCAAAAGCGCCATCTCCACGTCAACAGAGACAAGTTTTAATTTAGATATATTAAAGTAAATAATACAGGTATTGCAGACTCATACTTCCATAATTCTTATATTTGCATAAAAATTATGTTAATTACGTCTCCGTAGAGAAAACCCCTGATTAAGAGTTCCAACATGAGTACATAAAAGAAAGATTACATCATATGGCTAGCCTATTACAAACTACAAAAGAAAACAAAAGTCTTCGCCTCATGTAGTCGTAGAGAGTTGCGTGTGTTTGTCTAAAATTGGCAAGTTTAACGTGACTTTATTATTGACGAGCTAACAAAATCTCTTGCATGGTTATTTGCTAGCTTGGTTAGCTCCTTGCCGAAGCATAATATGGATGTATTTTAATTCACGCATATATATTTTTTATGAGTATCTTGTCATTTCTTGAAGCTATGACATGGCGCTGAATTTCAATAACTCAGCATGCGACCCTTTTTAATTATTTGAGTATATGTGCCTTTTGGGACACTGCATATACTTTATCAAGGACAGACTAAAGATAATTCATCTCTTAAAATTTGCCTCTTTAACTAATAGTGCATTGTATCACCCATGCACATAATTTATTTTGAAGACTGAATTTGATAGTCTTTATTGAATAATGCAAGACCATAAATCGATATATTTTATAATTTATGGATACTTAGTGTGTGATGTAGCATTTTATTTGGATTGAGACCAGGATGTTTGTCTTATTATAACACTGTACTGAATTATGGCATGCACTATTAATTTATTTTCTATCCATGAGCAACTCAACGAACAAAACTTGGCTTCATCATTTTTCTTGCGCTTTAGTATTTATGCATAACGTAAATGAATGCACTACATGTATGCTGGCTTGCTTTAGTCTAGCCGAAGTGCAAATGTTTAATAATTCCTGGATTTCTTATTGCCTTATTATTATTTTTATTTAGGATGGAACATAGAGCATATGAGTGTTTGGAATCTCTGCATGATTTCCTAATATTTATTTGTTTGTAACTCTTTACTATTAGCGACATGCGAATGCATATATGTTATAGTAAGAGCAAGAGGTATTTTATTTCACGTGTTTATTTCTAAGGTATGACCAAATATGCTGCATTCTAAGGTATGACCAAATATGCTGCAACATCGAACTTCATCATGGTGTATGAAATTGATTAATCTCATTCGAAACATTGTTGTGTGAGAAAGTCATTATCTATTTTATTTTGCAATCAACTTTATAGATGGTGTCGGCGTTTCGAGACAGGGGGGTCCCTAAGCCGACGAGTGAGTGTGCTGCGTGCCCCAGCCCAGATGGGTCGAGCGCGTGGGCGAGCGCGAAGGGGGGAGAGGCGAGGTGGCCGGAGTCGAGCGTGAGAGAGGTGTAAGTCCCGCGGCCTTCGTGTTCGTCCCGCGCCCAGGTCAGGTGCGCTTGCAGTAGGGGGGTTACAAGCGTCCACGCGGGTGAGGGAAGCGAGCGGCCCCAAGAGAGCGCCTGTCCCGTCCTCGGTCCCGCGCGGCCAACCTTCTCTGAGAAGGCCCTGGTCCTTCCTTTTATAGTCGTAAGGAGAGGATCCAGGTGTACAATGGGGATGTAGCAGAGTGCTACGTGTCTAGCGGAGGGAGAGCTAGCGCCCTAGGTACATGCCAATGTGGCAGCCGGAGAGATCTGGGCACCCTGCTGGCGTGATGTCGTGGCTGTCGGAGGTGCGGCGGAGCCTGATGGAGGGACAGCTGTTGGAGCGGTCGAGTCCCTGCTGACGTTGTCCTACTTCCGTAAGAGAGCCGGGGGCCGCCGTCGTCATAGAGCTTGCGGAGCGCCATCATTGCCCCTCCGCGCGGAGCTGGCCGGATGGGACGCCGGTCTTGTTCTCCATGACCCGAGTCGATTCGGGGTAGGATGATGATGGCGCCTCCTGTTGACGTGGCGGTCTATGCCCTAGGCAGGGCGACGTGGGGGTTCCTCCGAAGCCAAGGTTGAGTTTGCCTTTTGTTGCCGTGGCCGAGCCCGAGCCAAGGGGTCGGGCGAGGCGGAAGTCGTTCGGCCGAGGCCAGGGCGGAGTCCGAGCCCTGGGGTCGGGCGAAGCGGAGTTTCGTCGTCTTCCGGGTGCTAGCCCGAGTCCGAGCCCTGGGGTCGGGCGGAGCGGAGTTCGCCGTCTTCCGGGTCTTAGCCCGAGTCCGAGCCCTGGGGTCGGGCGGAGCGGAGTTCGCCGTCTTCCGGGTCTTAGCCCGAGTCCGAGCCCTGGGGTCGGGCGGAGCGGAGTTCGCCGTCTTCTGGGTCTTAGCCCGAGTCCGAGCCCTGGGGTCGGGCGGAGCGGAGTTCGCCGTCTTCCGGGTCTTAGCCCGAGTCCGAGCCCTGGGGTCGGGCGGAGCGGAGTTCGCCGTCTTCCGGGTCTTAGCCCGAGTCCGAGCCCTGGGGTCGGGCGGAGCGGAGTTCGTCGTGGCGCCTTTGGCAAGGCCTGACTGCCTGTCAGACTCACTCTGTCGAGTGGCACTGCAGTCGGAGTGGCGCAGGCGGCGCTGTCCTTCTGTCAGACTGGCCAGTGGAGCAGTGGAGTGACGGCGGTCACTTTGGCTCTGCCGGGGGCGCGTGTCAGGATAGAGATGTCAGGCCACCTTTGCGTTAAATGCCCCTGCAATTTGATCAGTCGGTGCGGCGATTTAGTCGAGGTTGCTTCTGAGCGAAGCCAAGGCCTCGGGCAAGCCGGTGATGTGTCCGCCATAAAAAGGGGGCCTCGGGCGAGACGGAAGTCTCTCGAGGTCGGCTGCCTTTGGCCGAGGCTAGGCTCGGGTGAAGCGTGATCGAGTCACTCGTGTGGACTGATCCCTGACTTAATCGTACCCATCAGGCCTTTGCAGCTTTATGCTGATGGGGGTTACCAGCTGAGAATTAGGCGTCTTGAGGGTACCCCTAATTATGGCCCCCGACAGTAGCCCCCGAGCCTCGAAGGGAGTGTTAGCACTCGCTTGGAGGCTTTTGTCGCACTTTTTTGCAAGGGGACCAGCCTTTCTCGGTTGCATTTTGTTCCGGTGGGTGCGCGCGAGCGCACCCGCCGGGTGTAGCCCCCGAGGCCTCGGAGGAGTGGTTACACTCCTTCGAGGTCTTAATACTTCGCTTAACGCTTCGGCTGGTCTGGTCGTTCCCTCATGCGAACTGGCCGTAGCCCGGGTGCACGGTCGGGGCCCAAGCTCTCGGGCTGGTATGTTGACGCTGTCAACGATTTGGCCGGAGCCGGTTTTTGCGAGAGCAGCCCCCGAGCCTCTGCACAGGGCGAGAGGACGATCAGGGACAGACTCGACTTTTTACATACGCCCCTACGTCGCCTTTCCGCAAGGAGGAGGGGGGGAGTGCGCCATGTTACCCTCGATGGGCACCGAACATGGTGTCTCCGGTGAGCTGCAAGCGGGTAATCCGAGTGGACGTCCGTGCCCCGTTCGTTGGGGGTCGGCTAGGGGCCCAGAGGCACGCCCAAAAGTACCTGCGGGTGATTTGCCGGACCCGGTCCCCTGGCGACGGGGTCCGAGGGCTCGATGCCTCCCTCCGATGGGATTCCGTTACAAGATCGTTCCCGCTGGTCTCGGAAATGTCCTAGGGTACCTCGGGAGCGCAGCCCGAGCCTTGGTTATGTATCGAACGTACCCCTGGTCATCCCTCGCTCGGTGTCTGAGGCGACTGTGAACCCTTTGGGGGCCAGCCTTCGAACCCCTGATCAGTAATGGGCGCGGAGCCCGAGTAGCCTGAGGCGGCCATGGAGCCCTTCGGGGGGCTGGCCTTCGAACCCCTGACCAGTAGTGGGTGTCGGGCCCACGCGATCTGAGGCGACTGTTGAACCCTTCGGAGGGCCAGCCTTCGAACCCCTGATCAGTAATGGGGGCTCGGAGCCCGGTTCCTTCGTGGAGAAGGATCCCTTTCGGGGTGTCCCCCTTTCTCGGTCCCTGTTGCAAGAGATAGAGAAAGAGAAAAACGGAAAAGGATACGAAATCGGACGACGTGGCGTACCTTTTCTGACGCGATTATTACGGCGAAGGTGAAGCGCTGCGCGCTCCTCCTGCCAGAGGCGCCGCGTGTCCCGCCGCGGAGTCAATGCGACGGGGCGAGTGGTTGGCGAGGCGGCCGTTGCGCGCGTGCGATCCGTTCGAGGAACGGGTCACGGGTGCACCGTCTCCACGCCGTGAGAGGAGGCTCTCTTGCTGTCTCAGGATGGGACGTGAGCCTGGCTGACGACGTGACCGCTGCGCTCGCCCGCCTGCCACCGCTATCACTGCCGGCCCACTTTCGGTCGCTTTGACCGACGCGCCAGGCTGGCGTTGTTGGGTCGCCTCGAGTCGTGGCATAGGCTTTGCAACCGAAGAGGCGTGATGGTGGCACAAGTGGCGGTGCGGTTGCTTGCATGCAGCAACTGACGCACCGGTTGCTCGACGCGTGGGCCTAGGTTCCCAAGCTGGCGTGTCAGAAGTCGGAGAAGCGCGTCCATCTGGCGCGGTTGCATGCCGCCTGCATGGCTGCCCGCCCCTTCTGCTCGTTGGTCTGGGCGAAAATGGGGGGTCGCCTGTAACTGCCGGACGGTCGTGCGCATCACGCGCGGCGGTTTGGCTTCTTCTGCCCTGAGCCGGCTTGCATGACGTGCGGGACCCAGCCCCCGAGTCGCAGGGGAGGGCCTTGGAGCGTGTTGGAGAAGACTCAGCCCGCGGCGCCTGTGGGCGCACGTAGGGAGAGTTGCCTTTTAAAAGGAGGGAGACTCCTTTCGTAAGGCAACCATGTCTTCTTTCTCCCTTAAGCGTCGTGTCTTCCCATCTTCCAAGCCCCCGGATGGGGGGTATCCGCCGCCTTTCCGCCTCCTCGTTGGAGGAACGCAACTCCATGGGAGTTGGTACCTCTCAGCCATCGTTCGGCTTCAAGGATTTTCATCACGCAGCCCGGTCGCGCCCCTTCACCGGCGGTCACCCGAGAGGGCGACCTCCAGCTTGATGGTGGGGGAAAGCGAGCCGGGCTGCGGCCTCTGCCCCTTCCTCAGCCTCAAGGATTTTCATCACCAAGGCTGGGGAGGGGAGAGTGCCGAGTTGGGGTCGGCCCCTGCGTGGGCGGTGGCCCGCTCCTTCACTCAGTGATGGGGGGAGAAGCGGGCATTGCCCGTGGCGTCCGGCAGCTGCAGCGTGCCTGGTCTTCAGTCGCGAGTGGCTTCGGGGCCACTTGCGGCGCCGGCGTCTGCCACGGCAGCTGGAAGGGGTTCTTCCGTCGGCGCGGCGGCCGGGACCGGCCACGGGCTGACCTCCAACCTCTACGGCCTTCTGCCCGTCCTTGCCTCACGAGTTTTGGCACGGGCGGGGGCCTCCTGGCAGCGGCATCCACCCTGAGGTCAGCGTTGCCGCTGTTCGGCCCCCCGGAGCAGAAGTCGTCGTCGTCGCCGCTGCTGGAGCAGGTGACGGCGCGCTGTTCGTCGGCCTTCCGTTGCTCCGCAGGCCTTCCCCCTCGGAGTGGGGTTGTTCGTACCTGCGGAGGGGGAACCGGAGTTCCGTTTGTAATGGCACTTCGAATGCCAGTGTTCTTCGTTCATTGTGGCTGTCGGGGCCTGAACGTGTATGTAGTTTTGGCACGGAGCCGTGTTTTTTCCTCATTTTCGAGCATTAAGTCTCGCCTGTTGATTATCTGAACCGCTTTACCAAGCATGAGTTGCCCCATGTCAAGGTGACGGGTGAGGTATCCGTATCCCGGAGGCGTAGGAATCCCTCGGCCCGTTCGGCCTTGTTGTCTGGGGCTCCTCTAGCTTAGTTGAAGAGACCCCTCGGCCGCCCTTTGGTGGACCGAGGCCAGGGGTAGCGATATCAGTATGAACAGAGGCGGAGTTGGCTCGAGAATGGGAAACTGTCTGGCCGGAGCCTAGCCGTGTTGTCCGTCAGCGGAGCCGACGTCGAAGTCGATCAGTCGAGGCCTCGGGTCGGGCTGGCGCCCTTGGAAGCCGGTTGACCGAGGCCCCAGGGGTAACCGGTTGAGCCGCCTGCTCGGGCCGGATTCCCGGAGGAGTCCCTGGACCGCGGCGCCGCCCGAGGCTGGGTCGGGCTTTGCTGAAGACGTCGTCGATGCCGAGGGTGCTACGGCTCCCTTCAGCGTGAAGATCCGTGCCTGCAGGATCAGATCATCTTGTAGCGTGTGCTTTCTGCGGCCGCCGAGGCCAGAAGAACACACCCTCGCCGCGCTTGCGAAGCCGCGTCTTTTTTCCTCTTGTTTCGAGCATCTGGACTTTGTCGGTAACAGGGATGTTTGTGTGAGCGAGAGCTGCTTTTCGCGGAAGGGACGAGTGAGGTATCCGTATCCCGGAGGCGTGGGAATCCCTCGGCTCGGTCGGCCTTGCGGCTTACGCGTACTTTCACCCGTCCATGAGGCCCTGTCGCCGACTTAGTCGAGAAAGCTTGAAGGACTGCTTCGGCAGGAGAGCTTCCGAGCGTGATGACTCGTTCGGTCCACGGAGTCGCTTTATCCGAGCGCAAGTTACTTATCGCAGAAGGTGATGAGTGAGGTATCCGTATCCCGGAGGCGTAGGAGTCCCTCGGCTCGGTCAGCCTTGGCTGCTTACGTGTACCTCGTCGTTTCCAGGACCCGCTTTTCCGAAGTAGTCAGGAAGCACGAAAGAAATCCTGCTAAAAAGAGATCCTTTTTCGAGGAAAAATTCGACGCAGAGGGGGTCTCCCCCCTTTTAGCCCCCGAGGGAGGGTCGGGCTTTGCCGAGGCTAGGCCGACCCTTCCTTGACGACTAAACTTTGCGTAGGTGCGAGGTATATGAACAACTTGAAAACATCTTAAGGGTAGAAGCGACGTAGCTGTTTGATGTTCCAAGCGTTGCCGTAGATCTCGCCTTGATTGTTGGCCAGCTTGTATGTTCCGGGCTTCAGAACTTTGGCGATGACGAATGGCCCTTCCCAGGGGGGCGTGAGCTTGTGCCTCCCTCGGGCGTCTTGCCGCAGCCGAAGCACCAGGTCGCCCACCTGGAGTTCTCGGGACCGGACCCCTCGGGCGTGGTAGCGTCGCAGGGACTGTTGGTACCGCGCCGAGTGTAGTAAGGCCCTGTCCCGAGCTTCCTCCAGCTGGTCCAGCGATTCCTCTCGGCTAGCTTGGTTGCTTTGTTCGGTGTAGGCCCTCACCCTCGGGGAGTCGTACTCCAGGTCAGTGGGCAAGATAGCTTCAGCCCCGTAGACCAGGAAAAACGGCGTGAAGCCCGTGGCACGACTCGGCGTCGTCCTTAGGCTCCAGACCACCGAGGGGAGTTCCTTCATCCATCGCTTGCCGAACTTGTTGAGGTCGTTGTAGATCCGAGGCTTGAGCCCTTGTAGAATCATGCCATTGGCACGCTCTACTTGCCCATTCGACATGGGATGAGCCACGGCGGTCCAGTCCACCCGGATATGGTGATCCTCGCAAAAATCCAAGAATTTTTTACCGGTGAACTGGGTGCCGTTGTCGGTGATGATGGAGTTCGGGACCCCGAAGCGATGGATGATGTTGGTGAAGAATGCCACCGCCTGCTCGGACCTGATGCTGTTCAGAGGTCGGACCTCGATCCACTTGGAGAATTTGTCGATGGCGACCAGCAGGTGCGTGTAGCCCCCGGGCGCCTTCTGCAAGGGACCGACGAGGTCCAGACCCCATACAGCGAAGGGCCAGGTGATGGGTATTGTCTGCAGGGCCTGAGCGGGCAGGTGTCACACCCGGTTTTAGAAGGCAAACCGAATGCGAACCATGTACGTGCCAGGATCAGTTATTCACGTACACAGCAGTTACATAATATGGACATCATCACACAGTGCTCAAAATAGTATTAATAAGGGAAATAGTCGATTACATCATACGTCTGAGACGTCCATATAGTTCTTACAATAAATCAAAGTGCGGAAAAGAAACGTAGATAACGCGGCCTTCACAGGCAGCCGACTGGGGGTTGCCGCTAACCCACACCTAGAACTCGTCGTAATCTTGGAACTCCTGGAAGTCTCCTTCCACAGCTTCATCTTCGCCTGAGCAATGGTTGCAATACTGACAACCTGGGGGGGGGGGGGGGGGGTTTGGTGTGTAGAGCAAGGGTGAGTACACATCAACATACTCAGCAAGTATCCTGTTTGGCTGTAGTGGACTAGCTTTATGTGGGGATAAGTCAAGCAGTTGCTTTTAGTTGGTCAGGTTATTACTTACTAGTAGGAAGCCAGGTTTTAACATTAACCCAAGTTATTAACCCAATGTATCCTTTCCAAACGGAAAGAATACCACTTACCAATACCATAATCATAACCAGAACCATCAATCTCATAACCACCTGTACCACAATGTCTCTGATCAAGTATCACTAATCTCTGGAGCTCCCTTGGCCGCTCATAACCGCGAGCACGGCTGATATATCAGTTTCATAACACTCTGCAGAGGTTGTGCACTTTACCCACAAGCCGTGATTCCCTCTCTAGCCCGGGCTTGCAAGACCCTTATTCACTCCCGAGGTGAATGGCCAGGGATTCACTACGAAGCCTTTACAAAGATTCCCCGGGGCTGTAGCCACCCGTTAGGTTTCCTAAATGCACCGCACTCCTCCCCAAGGGGCGAACCCAAACTTGGCAGAGCGAGCCGCATACACCGAGCCCCATTGACGGCACGACGGCTAAGTGAACTACACCCCGGATCCTCTAATTATTCAGCTAAGGGCACCCCATTCCACCCTCATGGTTGCACTGTTTTCCCGGGCGGTCATCCATAGAACAGGTCCTTACGGAGAGGCACTCGAGAAACCGCTCGAGTCCCCTTGAAAACCACAAGTATAATCATAAAGAAGAACGGGAAAACAGCGTATCATAGATAATCACATCATGTTCATTGATTAGAGTTGAGCAATAGCATCAGACTAAGTAGTAATAATCCGACCCAAATAGGTAAACAAGGACATGGATAACAAAAGCTAGTCAATCCTTAGGTATAAAGGTGTAATGCGGGAGGTGAATTAAAGAATGAATAGGACATAGATAGGTCAAAGGACACTTGCCTCCACCAACCGACTGCTGCTCAGGGGCTTCTCCTGCGAATTCCTCGGGCTCTTCGACCGGATCGTTCTCTATGCGAGTGCAAACATACATACATACATCCACATATTTAATACAAAAGAACAGTACACCATACAAGATAACAAATAAAGCGAATATGCATCAAGTATGACATTCGATAACGCATTTGTTATGGTTAGAAAGAAACGGGAAAGGTCTCGCAGGGGGTTAAATCTTATGCACTAATGACACAATTGGTTTTTAACAAAATAATTCTGTTATACATATTTATATATACTAATGGAAACCTAATCACTTTTAGTTGATCAACATTGCACAGGGTAAACAATTAACTACGTGAATCAATAACATAACGGAATTTTAAATTAAACTTCCTATTTTCCCATAGCATGAACAGTGATTAGCCTACTTAAAATACGGTAATTATGATCACAGAAAGTAAATAAAATAAAATAAAAAAAAAAATAAAAAAAACAGAGGGGGGGGCGGTTGAACCGGCCCTAGGGGCGGTTGAACCGGCCCGGGGGCAGGCGGCCGAGCTGGGGCGGCCGAGCGCGGGGGGGGGGGGGCGGCCGAGCTGGGGCCGGGGGCGGCTGAGCCGGGGCCGAGGCCGGCTGAACCGGCCCGGGACAGGGGGGGGGGCGCGACCAGGGGCCAGGGCGGGCGGCGGGCGCGGCCAGGGGGCCGAGCGGGCGGCGGACGCGGCCAGGGGGCCGAGCGGGCGGGGCTGGGGGCGGCCGGGCGGCCGGGCGGCGCGGTCGGGCGGCCGGGCGCGGCCAAGGGCCAGCGGCCAAGGGGAGAAGGAGGGGAGGGGGAAGGAGAGAGGAGGGAGAAGGGGGAGGGGAGGGGGCTCACCGGCGAGGGGGGGTGGCCGACGGCGAGGGCGCGCAGCCGGGGTCGGGGCAGCGGCGGCGGCTAGGGCAGGGAGGTGGGTGGGGGCGGCGGCTTGGGTGGGGAGGGAGAGAGGGAGAGAATGAGGGAGAGGGAGAGGGGATTTGGGGAAAAAGAGGGGGGGTGGGGGCGGCTGGGCCTGCTTTGGGCCCAAGAGGGGGGGGCGCAGGGGCTTGGGCCGGCCGGGGTCGGCCCACGGCGCGGGAGAGAGAGAAAAAGAGGAGAGAAAAAGAGAGGGAGAAAAAAAAAGAAAGAAAAGATCTTCTCCACATTTTCGAAATCCGATCTTTCTACATGAATGCAATTGCGCTTTCAAAGCAATCAAAAGAAATGCAGGGTTCGGCATGGTGCATCAAACAACATAAGGTATTTAGGGTTTTTCTTACACGGGAAATCCAAACCGAATCCCGCTAGAACTTTGGAAAAGGTCAAGGTTTAGCGAGGGGAAAAAGAAAAAGAAAAGGTAACGCCCGAATTTTGGCGAGTAAAGAAAAGAAAAAATTCAACTGCAAAATTCGGGGCGTTACAAACCTATCCCCCTTAAAAGAATCTCGCCCTCGAGATTCAGGGTTGGCTAGCAAAGAGCTCAGGGTACTTAGCCATCAGATCATCTTCACGCTCCCAGGTTGCTTCTTCCTCAGAGTGGTGACTCCATCTGACTTTGCACATTCTGACGGTCTTCCTTCGGGTGACTCTATCTGCAATCTCAAGGATCTGAGCTGGCTTCTCAACATAGGTCAAGTCCTCCTGGACCTCGAGACCTTCCACTGGCAACTGCTCTTCTGGCACACGCAAGCACTTCTTCAACTGAGACACATGAAAGACATCATGCACAGCAGACAAATTCTCTGGCAAACTGAGCTGATAGGCCACTTCTCCACGTCTTGCAAGAATCTGATACGGACCAATGTAGCGGGGTGCCAGCTTGCCTTTGACTCCGAATCTTCTGACTCCTCTAATCGGTGACACTTTCAGATAGACAAAGTCTCCGACTTCGAAACTCAGCTCTCTTCTTCTTGTGTCTGCATAGCTTCGCTGCCTTGATTGCGCTATCTTCAGATTCTCTCGGACCATCTTGATGTTCTCTTCGGCTTCAAGCAAAATGTCTGGCCCAAACACTTGCTTTTCTCCAGGCTGATCCCATTGCAACGGAGTTCTACAACTCCTTCCATAAAGCGCTTGAAACGGTGACATCTTCAAACTGGCCTGATAACTGTTGTTATAGGAAAACTCCGCATAAGGCAATCTCTTGTCCCATCCGGACTGATCTTGCAACGCACAGGCTCTCAACATATCTTCAAGAATTTGATTGGTTCTTTCAGTCTGGCCATCTGTCTGCGGGTGATAAGCTGAACTGAAATTCAGATGCGTGCCCAAGGCTTCATGCAACTGCTGCCAGAAATGAGAGGTGAACTGCGTTCCTCTGTCTGACACTATCTTCTTTGGCACACCATGAAGACAGACGATCCGAGACATATACAATTCTGCCAATACTGCACTGTTGTAGTTGGTCTTGACAGGTATGAAGTGGGCTGACTTGGTCAAACGGTCCACTACTACCCAAATGGAATCGTAGCCGGCTCGAGTGCGAGGCAATCCGACTATGAAATCCATACCAATTTCATCCCATTTCCACTGAGGGATCTGCAACGGTTGCAACAATCCAGCAGGTCTCTGGTGTTCTGCCTTAATTCTTCGACAACTATCGCACATAGCCACATGCTCTGCGATTTCTCTTTTCATTCCGTACCACCAGAATTTCTTCTTCAGATCCTGATACATCTTCTCACTGCCAGGGTGAATCGAATAAGCTGTCTCATGAGCTTCCTTAAGAATCAACTCCCGAATAGACTGGACATTGGGAACACACAAGCGGTCTTTGAACCATATCACGCCTTCTGCATCTTCTCGAAAATCTTTGCCTTTGCCTTCTAGAGTCAATCGCCGAATCTCACTGATCTTCTCATCATTCTTCTGCGCTTCTTTGATTTCGCGCTCCAAGGTAGGCTCCAATTCAACTGTGACTCCTCGCGAATTGTTCAGAAATCCGAGACTCAACCTGTCAAACTCCTTGGCCAACTCATAAGGCATCGGACGGGCGACCATCAGATTGACTTGACTCTTTCTGCTCAAAGCATCTGCCACTACGTTTGCTTTGCCTGGATGGTAATGAATCTCCAACTCATAGTCTTTAATCAACTCTAACCATCTTCGTTGCCTCATGTTCAACTCTGACTGAGTGAATATGTACTTCAGACTCTTGTGGTCCGTGTAAACATCGCATTTCTGTCCATACAGATAGTGCCTCCATGTCTTCAGTGCGTGAACCACTGCTGCCAACTCTAGATCATGGATTGGGTAATTCTTCTCATGAACCTTCAGCTGTCGGGACGAGTAAGCCACAACTCTTCCCTCTTGCATCAACACACATCCCAAACCTGTGTAACAAGCATCGCAATACACCGAGAAGGGCTTGTGCACATCCGGCAAGACTAGGACAGGCGCTGTTGTCAACTTCTCTTTCAGCGCTTCAAAGGCCTCTTGGCATTTCTGGGTCCACTTGAACTCAACCTTGTTGCCTAGCAACGCTGTCATTGGCTTCGCAATCTTCGAAAACCCTTCAATGAATCGCCGATAATATCCGGCCATTCCAATGAAGCTCTTGATTCCTCTAGCATATGTTGGCGCTTTCCAGTTTAGAATGTCTGCCACTTTCTTCGGATCCACAGCCAATCCTTCTTTGTTGATTATGTGACCCAAGAACAGGACTTCACTGATCCAGAACTCACACTTGCTCAACTTTGCATACAACCGGTGCTCTCGCAATCTCTGCAATACCATCCTCAAATGGTCTGCATGCTCTTCTTCACTTTGAGAATAAACCAGAATGTCATCAATGAATACCACCACAAACTTATCAAGGTAATCCATGAATACACTGTTCATCAAGTTCATGAAGAACGCTGGTGCATTGGTCAAACCAAAAGACATCACTGTGAACTCATATAAACCATACTTGGTAATGAATGCCGTCTTCGGAATGTCCGAAGGTCGGATCCTGAGCTGATGATAACCTGACCTCAGATCGATCTTGGAGAACACACTGGCTCCTCTCAACTGGTCGAACAGATCTTCTATTCTGGGCAAAGGATACTTGTTCTTGATCGTGACTTCATTCAAAGCTCGGTAATCAATACACATCCTCTTGGTGCCATCTTTCTTCTCCACAAACAAGACAGGGGCGGCCCAAGGCGAGGTGCTTGGCCGAATGTAACCTTTCTCTGACAGCTCATCAATCTGCTTCTTAAGTTCATCCAACTCTGGTCCAGATATTCTGTAAGCTCTCTTGAAGATAGGGGCGGTTCCAGGAAGAAGCTCTATAGCAAATTCAACTTTCCGCTCTGGTGGCATACCCGGTAAATCCTTTGGAAACACATCTGGGAATTCAGACACAACCTTGATACTCTCAATTGGATCTGCTTCACTGCTATCGACAGTCATCTGATAACAACTTCCTTTCTTCGGCCCAGGCGGGACTAACTCGGTCACCACTTCCTCTCCTAGTGGGGACACTAACTTGATTGTCCTTTTATCACAACTGATAACTGCCTGATACTTATCTAGCCAATTCATCCCTAGGATGACATCTATTCCCTGAGTACCCATTACTATAAGGTTGGCGGGAAACGCTATCCCCCTTATTTCCACACTTACATTCAAACAAATGCTATCGGCTCGAATTCTACCACCGGCTGAGTCAATTTGAATGGGGGTTAACATGGTAGTGGTTGGAAGATTATGTGCTTCTACCCATGATGCAGTAATGAAAGAATGCGTTGCTCCAGTATCAAATAACACTTCTGCAATATGGGAGTCGACTGGGAACATACCTACTGTCATGTCGGGGGTCTCCTGAGCTGCTTCAGCCTCCAAGTGATTCAATCTTCCATGATTATAGCGCGGCTGAGAGCGATTGCCTGCTCCAGGCTGAGACACATTCTGCTTTGCTGGGGCATTGGGGCCTGACTGCTGCTGGGCTGCCTTCTTCGGACATTGCATCACCCAATGGCCTTGCTCTCCACAGTGGAAACATGCCCTGTTTCCAACCTGAGCTGGTGCTGCCTGACTGTTCTGCTGATTTGCTGGGGCAGGAAGACGAGGTGCTTGCTGATTCTGCTTCTGAAACTGACCTCCTGACTGATTGCTCTGACGGTTCTGGTACTGATGCTGAGGATACTGCCTTTGGAACTGCTGATACTGCTGACGCTGCTGATGCTGCTGAGGTGGACGCTGGTTCTGCCTGAACTGCTGAGGTTGATTGCCTGAGAAACGGGGACGGCTGCTGCTTCCAGGCTGGGGTCCACTGATCTTGCGCTTACGATCTTCCATCTCCTTGCGCTTTCTCTCTGTCATGATTGCTCTGTCAATCAGGTGCTGGAATGTCGGGAAGGTGTGGTTCATCAGCTGATACTGCAGAGGGTCAACCAAGCCTCTCAGGAAACGGTACTGTCGCTTGGCGTCGGTGTTGACATCTTCAGGAGCATAGCGAGACAATTGCAGAAACCTGTCCCGATACTCACTGACAGACGATGACCCTTGCTTAAGGGCCAGGAACTCCTCCTTCTTCACTGTCATCAGACCTGCAGGCACATGGTACTGACGAAAGCTACATCTGAATTCTTCCCAGGTGATGGTGTCGGGGTTAGCATGGGTGGCGAGGTAAGACTCCCACCATGACTGGGCTGCTCCTCTCAACAGACGGGGACCATACAGAACTTTCTCCCTGTCATCGCACTGAGCGGTATGCAACTCCCGCTCCACAGTGCGCAGCCAATCTTCAGCATCCATGGGGTCAGAAGAGTGAGCGAACGTTGGTGGATGACCTCTCATGAATTCAGCACGCTTGTCTCTAGGCATCTGAGGCATCTGAGGCTGGGGTGGTGCTTGCTGCTGTTGCTGCTGCTGCTGCTGCTGAATGGCGGCCAGAGTCTGACCGATGGCTTGAACCGCCTGAGTCTGCATCAGAAACATCTGCTCAATCGACATCGGGGGCGGGGGCGGCAGGTGCTGCTGCTGGGGCACCTCATCCTGCGGAGCGGCTCGCTCCTGCTGAGCACGCCTTCCTCCTCTACGCCTGTTCTCTGACATCTGCAGAACGCAACCACACATCAGAACTGATCTGGCAAAGCTTGCAGCATAAGAAAAGAGTATAGAATTCTCCAACAGCACTGAACAGATGAGCATCTTCACTGATCTCCAACACAGACCACACAGCTTCTCAGATAAAGAGGAAAGGAGAATAATGGGTTTCCCAACTATATAACTAACTTTATTGACATAGTATGTAAACCAAAATGCAGGGGGTACCCACACTCTGGTGACAATCATTACAAAGATCCAAACCAAACATAGTTCATCATGACAAACATAAATGCACAGGATATAGCAAACTACCCTGTCTAACTAAAACTAACTAAGACCGAGACTAACGCTAAGACTGAAGCTTCCATGTATATATTTATTTCGTATTAATTACAAGATCCAACTCTAACGATCTATGGTTCTAGATTTATCTTGGTCTTGCAGGCGGGATTGCCATAAGACTGGTGTCCACGCTGAGGTGAGCGGTACGGGTGCTGAGTCCCAACGGGAGCGGGGGAACCACCGTCCAGGAAACGACGTTCCGCGCGCTCAGCCCGCAGCAGGGCGATCTCAGCACGAGCCCTACTCAGCTCGTCTAGTGCATGGTCCAGCTCCGTGTTTAGCACGGCGGCTAGGTTGACTGTGCTGCTCAACCTAGGATTGCCCTCACCGACAGGTGAGACAATCACGCCTCCTGTGCTGCCAGATGAACGGCGGGGGTAATACTTCAGGTCAAGACCGTCAGCTGCCCCACCGAAAACCGAGCAGTAGTGCGAAAGCGCACGCCGTGCAGCATCTTGCATGGCTGCCTCAGCTGAGTCCCGCTCAGAGATAGAATAGTGCTCTGAACAGGCCTCTGCACCCTGGAGACTGTCCTCCGGGCAGCGCACCAAGCAAGTCGCCTCCCAGCGGTCCGGGTAGACCCCGCGACTATGCTGGTAGACCACACAGCGATACTCGACGGACCAAGTATGCCGGTCAAATGCCCGACGTAGCAGGGTGTCGAGCGCATCGTGGAAGTGACACCCGCGAGCAGCGTCGCGAGTGATGGGTCGAGCAACCCATCCTTCCGGCTCAGGGTTAGCAGAGAAGTCGGTGTCGTGGCTCGAGCTGTCGTCGCCATCTCCGTCGTCTGGGTCTCCTCCAGCAGCTACTCCAGAAGCTGGGGCGCCCAGTGGTGGTGCAGGGGGCAGCTCCAGAGGAAGCACAGGGGAGCAGCTCCTCACAGACTCTATCTCCTGGTGGAGCGAGAGGGAAGAGCTCCGCTGCTCCTGTCGTCGACGTTCCTGCTCCTCACGCAGGCGGTGGTGTAGTCTCTCCAAGTGGCTGGACTGTCCGGCCACGGGACGGCGAAGCGGACGCTCAGCAAGGCGGGAGGGTAAGAAGGGGATGACTGACTTTCGTGCAGTGTGTCTAAGTCGAGCCATCTACAAAAGACATCGCAAGCAAAAGGGTAAGAACAGAATTAATATGACCAGCAAATAATGAATCATAAGTAAATGAAGGATTGGAATAAAACATGATTTTCAGCAAGGTATAGTATATAGTAGAACATAGGTTTGGTCGGTAGGACCAACTTTTGAAGGGATATCAAAGTCAAGGAAGAGACAGAGGTCTATAGTCCTTAGAACGACCATTCTACTCTAGGTTAGCGGTCCTACAGTCAGCACGGCTTTGATACCACTTATGTCACACCCGGTTTTAGAAGGCAAACCGAATGCGAACCATGTACGTGCCAGGATCAGTTATTCACGTACACAGCAGTTACATAATATGGACATCATCACACAGTGCTCAAAATAGTATTAATAAGGGAAATAGTCGATTACATCATACGTCTGAGACGTCCATATAGTTCTTACAATAAATCAAAGTGCGGAAAAGAAACGTAGATAACGCGGCCTTCACAGGCAGCCGACTGGGGGTTGCCGCTAACCCACACCTAGAACTCGTCGTAATCTTGGAACTCCTGGAAGTCTCCTTCCACAGCTTCATCTTCGCCTGAGCAATGGTTGCAATACTGACAACCTGGGGGGGGGGGGTTTGGTGTGTAGAGCAAGGGTGAGTACACATCAACATACTCAGCAAGTATCCTGTTTGGCTGTAGTGGACTAGCTTTATGTGGGGATAAGTCAAGCAGTTGCTTTTAGTTGGTCAGGTTATTACTTACTAGTAGGAAGCCAGGTTTTAACATTAACCCAAGTTATTAACCCAATGTATCCTTTCCAAACGGAAAGAATACCACTTACCAATACCATAATCATAACCAGAACCATCAATCTCATAACCACCTGTACCACAATGTCTCTGATCAAGTATCACTAATCTCTGGAGCTCCCTTGGCCGCTCATAACCGCGAGCACGGCTGATATATCAGTTTCATAACACTCTGCAGAGGTTGTGCACTTTACCCACAAGCCGTGATTCCCTCTCTAGCCCGGGCTTGCAAGACCCTTATTCACTCCCGAGGTGAATGGCCAGGGATTCACTACGAAGCCTTTACAAAGATTCCCCGGGGCTGTAGCCACCCGTTAGGTTTCCTAAATGCACCGCACTCCTCCCCAAGGGGCGAACCCAAACTTGGCAGAGCGAGCCGCATACACCGAGCCCCATTGACGGCACGACGGCTAAGTGAACTACACCCCGGATCCTCTAATTATTCAGCTAAGGGCACCCCATTCCACCCTCATGGTTGCACTGTTTTCCCGGGCGGTCATCCATAGAACAGGTCCTTACGGAGAGGCACTCGAGAAACCGCTCGAGTCCCCTTGAAAACCACAAGTATAATCATAAAGAAGAACGGGAAAACAGCGTATCATAGATAATCACATCATGTTCATTGATTAGAGTTGAGCAATAGCATCAGACTAAGTAGTAATAATCCGACCCAAATAGGTAAACAAGGACATGGATAACAAAAGCTAGTCAATCCTTAGGTATAAAGGTGTAATGCGGGAGGTGAATTAAAGAATGAATAGGACATAGATAGGTCAAAGGACACTTGCCTCCACCAACCGACTGCTGCTCAGGGGCTTCTCTTGCGAATTCCTCGGGCTCTTCGACCGGATCGTTCTCTATGCGAGCGCAAACATACATACATACATCCACATATTTAATACAAAAGAACAGTACACCATACAAGATAACAAATAAAGCGAATATGCATCAAGTATGACATTCGATAACGCATTTGTTATGGTTAGAAAGAAACGGGAAAGGTCTCGCAGGGGGTTAAATCTTATGCACTAATGACACAATTGGTTTTTAACAAAATAATTCTGTTATACATATTTATATATACTAATGGAAACCTAATCACTTTTAGTTGATCAACATTGCACAGGGTAAACAATTAACTACGTGAATCAATAACATAACGGAATTTTAAATTAAACTTCCTATTTTCCCATAGCATGAACAGTGATTAGCCTACTTAAAATACGGTAATTATGATCACAGAAAGTAAATAAAATAAAATAAAAAAAAATAAAAAAAACAGAGGGGGGGGGGGCGGTTGAACCGGCCCTAGGGGCGGTTGAACCGGCCCGGGGGCAGGCGGCCGAGCTGGGGCGGCCGAGCGCGGGGGGGGGGGCGGCCGAGCTGGGGCCGGGGGCGGCTGAGCCGGGGCCGAGGCCGGCTGAACCGGCCCGGGACAGGGGGGGGGCGCGACCAGGGGCCAGGGCGGGCGGCGGGCGCGGCCAGGGGGCCGAGCGGGCGGCGGACGCGGCCAGGGGGCCGAGCGGGCGGCGGACGCGGCCAGGGGGCCGAGCGGGCGGGGCTGGGGGCGGCCGGGCGGCCGGGCGGCGCGGTCGGGCGGCCGGGCGCGGCCAAGGGCCAGCGGCCAAGGGGAGAAGGAGGGGAGGGGGAAGGAGAGAGGAGGGAGAAGGGGGAGGGGAGGGGGCTCACCGGCGAGGGGGGGTGGCCGACGGCGAGGGCGCGCAGCCGGGGTCGGGGCAGCGGCGGCGGCTAGGGCAGGGAGGTGGGTGGGGGCGGCGGCTTGGGTGGGGAGGGAGAGAGGGAGAGAATGAGGGAGAGGGAGAGGGGATTTGGGGAAAAAGAGGGGGGGTGGGGGCGGCTGGGCCTGCTTTGGGCCCAAGAGGGGGGGGCGCAGGGGCTTGGGCCGGCCGGGGTCGGCCCACGGCGCGGGAGAGAGAGAAAAAGAGGAGAGAAAAAGAGAGGGAGAAAAAAAAAGAAAGAAAAGATCTTCTCCACATTTTCGAAATCCGATCTTTCTACATGAATGCAATTGCGCTTTCAAAGCAATCAAAAGAAATGCAGGGTTCGGCATGGTGCATCAAACAACATAAGGTATTTAGGGTTTTTCTTACACGGGAAATCCAAACCGAATCCCGCTAGAACTTTGGAAAAGGTCAAGGTTTAGCGAGGGGAAAAAGAAAAAGAAAAGGTAACGCCCGAATTTTGGCGAGTAAAGAAAAGAAAAAATTCAACTGCAAAATTCGGGGCGTTACAGCAGGTGTGTCCGCTTCGCATAGAATTGGCACCCTTCGCAGGTGCGGACAATTCTAGTGGCGTCAGCCACCGCCGTTGGCCAGTAGAAGCCTTGCCGGAAAGCATTTCCGACAAGGGCTCGGGGCGCTGTGTGGTGGCCGCAAGCCCCCGAGTGTACTTCTTGCAGCAGTTCCCGACCTTCGGCGATGGAGATGCACCGCTGGAGGATGCCCGAGGGGCTGCGATGGTAGAGCTCCTCTTCGTCGCCCAGCAAGACGAATGACTTGGCGCGTCGCGCTACCCGCCGAGCCTCGACTTGGTCGAGGGGTAGCTCTCCTCGACGGAGATATTGCAGGTACGGGGCCTGCCAATCTTGATCTGGTGTGGCCCCGCTCTGCCCTTCCTCGACGTTCAGTGCCCTGCCCTCGGGGGCCGAGGGTACCTTGGGCTGGGCCGAGGGTGCCTCGGGCTGGGCCGAGGGTGCCTCGGGCTGAGCCGAGGGTACCTCGGGCTGAGCCGAGGGTACCTCGGGCTCGGGCGTGTCGTCGAGCTTGACGGAGGGTTGATGCAGATCCCGGGAGAAGACGTCCGGGGGACTGTCGTTCGCCCCGAGGCTATCTTAGCCAGCTCGTCTGCGGTTTCGTTGTAGCGTCGAGCGATGTGGTTGAGCTCGAGCCTGAAGAACTTGTCTTCCAGGCGCCGAACCTCGTCGCAGTAGGCCTCCATCTTCGGGTCGCGGCAGTGGGAGTTCTTCATGACTTGGTCGATGACGAGCTGCGAATCACCGCGAGCGTCGAGGCGTCTGACCCCTAGCTCGATGGCGATCCGCAATCCGTTGACCAGAGCTTCGTACTCGGCCACATTGTTGGACGCCGGGAAGTGGAGGCGCAGCACGTAGCGCAAGTGCTTTCCGAGGGGCGAGATGAAGAGCAGGCCCGCGCCGGCCCCCGTCTTCATCAGCGACCCGTCGAAAAACATGGTCCAGAGCTCCGGTTGGATCGGGGTCGTTGGCAGTTGGGTGTCGACCCATTTGGCCACGAAATTCGCCAACACTTGGGACTTGATGGCCTTCCGAGGGGCGAACGAGATCGTTTTGCCCATGATTTCCACCGCCCACTTCGCAATCCTGCCGGAGGCCTCTCGACACTGGATGATCTCCCCCAGGGGGAAGGATGACACCACAGTCACCGGATGGGACTCGAAGTAGTGTCGCAGCTTCCGCCTTGTCAGGATCACAGCATACAGCAGCTTTTGAACTTGTGGGTAGCGGATCTTAGTCTCGGACAGCACTTCGCTGATGAAGTAGACTGGCCTCTGAACGGGCAATGTATGCCCTTCCTCCTGCCTTTCGACCACAATCGCGGCGCTAACCACCTGAGTGGTTGCGGCGACGTAGACCAAGAGGGCTTCTCCGTCCGCCGGCGGCACCAAGACAGGCGCCTTTGTAAGGAGCGCCTTCAGGTTGCCGAGGGCTTCCTCGGCCTCAGGGGTCCAAGTGAAACATTCGGCCTTCCTTAAGAGGCGGTACAGAGGCAGACCTCTTTCGCCGAGGCGTGAGATGAAGCGGCTCAGGGCCGCGAGGCATCCCATGACCCTCTGTACCCCTTTTAAGTCCTTGATGGGTCCCATGCTGGTGACGGCCGCAATCTTCTCCGGGTTAGCTTCGATGCCTCGCTCGGAGACGATGAACCCTAGGAGCATGCCTCGGGGGACCCCGAAGACACACTTCTCAGGATTAAGCTTGACTCCTTTCGCCTTGAGACACCGGAATGTCACTTCAAGGTCGGAGAGGAGGTCGGAAGCCTTCCGCGTCTTGACCACGATGTCATCGACGTAGGCCTCGACTGTGCGACCGATGTGTTCGCCGAACACATGGTTCATGCACCGCTGGTACGTCGCGCCCGCATTCCTCAAACCGAACGGCATGGTGACATAGCAGTACATGCCGAACGGCGTGATGAAAGAAGTCGCGAGCTGGTCGGACTCTTTCATCCGGATCTGGTGATACCCTGAGTAGGCATCGAGGAAGGACAGGGTTTCGCACCCAGCAGTGGAATCCACGATTTGGTCGATGCGAGGCAGAGGGTAGGGAACCTTCGGACATGCTTTGTTGAGACCAGTGTAGTCTACACACATCCGCCATTTCCCCCCTTTCTTCCTCACAAGCACAGGGTTGGCAAGCCATTCGGGATGGAATACCTCTTTGATGAACCCCGCTGCCATTAGCTTGTGGATCTCTTCGCCAATCACTCTGCGCTTCTCCTCGTCGAATCGGCGCAGAGGCTGCCTGACGGGTCGGGCTCCGGCCCGAATATCCAGCGAGTGCTCGGCGACCTCCCTCGGTATGCCGGGCATGTCCGAGGGACTCCACGCAAAAACGTCGGCGTTTGCGCGGAGAAAGTCGACGAGCACTGCTTCCTATTTGGGGTCGAGCCCGGAACCGATCCGGATCTGCTTGGTGGTGTCGCCACTAGGATCGAGGGGGGCGGCCTTGACCGTCTCCGCTGGCTCGAAGTTGCCGGCATGGCGCTTCACGTCTGGCACCTCCTTGGAGAGGTTCTCCGGGTCGGTGATGAGGGCCTCAGACTCGGCGAGGGCCTCGGCGTACTCCATGCACTCCACGTCGCATTCGAACGCGTGTTTGTACGTGGGGCCGACGGTGATGACCCCGTTGGGGCCCGACATCTTGATCTTCAGGTAGGTGTAGTTGGGGACGGCCATGAACTTCGCGTAGCATGGCCTCCCTAGCACGGCGTGGTAGGTTCCTCGGAACCCGACCACTTCGAACGTCAGGGTCTCCCTTCGGAAGTTGGAGGGTGTCCCGAAGCAGACTGGGAGGTCAAGTCGCCCGAGGGGCTGGACGCGCTTCCCAGGGATGATCCCGTGGAAGGGCGCAGCGCCTGCTCGGACGGAGGACGGATCGACGCGCAGGAGCTTGAGGGTCTCGGCATAGATGATGTTGAGGCAGCTGCCCCCGTCCATCAGGACCTTGGTGAGCCTGACATCGCCGACAACGGGGTCGACGACGAGCGGGTATTTCCCGGGGCTCGGCACATGGTCGGGGTGGTCGGCCCGGTCGAAAGTGATGGGCTTGTCGGACCAGTCTAGGTAGACTGGCGCCGCCACCTTCACCGAGCAGACCTCCCGGCGCTCCTGCTTGCGGTGCCGAGCCGAGGTATTCGCCGCATGCCCTCCATAGATCATGAAGCAGTCGCGGACCTCGGGGAACTCTCCTGCTGGGCGATCTTCGTTCTTGTCGTCGTCGTGGGCCCTGCCACCCTCGGCGGGTGGCCCGGCCCTGTGGAAATGACGCCGAAGCATAACGCACTCCTCGAGGGTGTGCTTGACGGGCCCCTGATGGTAGGGGCACGACTCCTTGAGCATCTTGTCGAAGAGGTTTGCACCTCCGGGGGGCTTCCGAGGGTTCTTATACTCGGCGGCGGCGACAAGGTCCGCGTCGGCGGCGTCGCGTTTCGATTGCGACTTCTTCTTGCCTTTCTTCTTGGCGCCGCGCGGAGCAGACGCCTCGGGAGCTTCTTCCGATGGGCGGCCCTGGGGCTGCTTGTCCTTTCGGAAGATAGCCTCGACCGCCTCCTGGCCAGAGGCGAACTTGGTGGCGATGTCCATCAGCTCGCTCGCCCTGGTGGGGGTTTTGCGACCCAGCTTGCTCACCAGGTCGCGGCAAGTGGTGCCGGCGAGGAACGCGCCGATGACATCCGAGTCGGTGATGTTGGGCAGCTCGGTGCGCTGCTTCGAGAATCGCCGGATGTAGTCCCGGAGCGACTCCCCCGGCTGTTGCCGGCAGCTTCGAAGGTCCCAGGAATTCCCGGGGCGCACGTATGTGCCCTGGAAATTGCCAGCGAAGGCTTGGACCAAGCCGTCCCAGTTGGAAATCTGCCCCGGAGGCAGGTGCTCCAACCAGGCGCGAGCAGTGTCGGAGAGGAACAGGGGGAGGTTACGGATGATGAGGTTGTCGTCGTCCGTTCCACCCAGTTGGCAGGCAAGGCGGTAGTCCGCGAGCCACAGTTCCGGTCTCGTTTCCCCCGAGTACTTCGTGATAGTAGTCGGGGGTCGGAACCGGGTCGGGAATGGCGCCCGTCGGATGGCCCGACTGAAGGCATGCGGACCGGGTGGCTCGGGCGAGGGACTCCGATCCTCCCCGCTGTCGTAGCGCCCCCCACGCCTGGGGTGGTAGCCTCGGCGCACCCTTTCGTCGAGGTGAGCCCGACGGTCGCGTCGATGGTGCTCGTTGCCGAGGTGGCCCGGGGCCGCAGGCGCGGTGTTGCGCGTGCGCCCGGTGTAGACCGAGGCTTCCCGCATGAATCGGGAAGTCGCGGCATGAGGTTCCGAGGGATATCCTTGCCTTCGGGATGCAGTGCTCTCGGCCCGCCGGGCCGCAGCGCCTTCCAGGAGATTCTTGAGTTCTCCCTGGATTCGCCGACCCTCGGTGGTTGACGGCTCCGGCATCGCGCGGATGAGCATTGCTGCGGTTGCCAGGTTCTGACCAACCCCGCTGGATGCGGGCGGCGGTCTGATCCTGACATCGTTGGCGACGCGGTGCTGGAGACCTTGGGGCAGACGACGTATTTCTCCGGCCAGGGGTTGGCCCACCCATGCTTGTCCGACATCCTGATGGATCGGCGCAAGCGCTCCTGTTCCCTCGTTGAGCCTGGCCTGCGCCTCGCGGACTTGCTCGAGTTGTGGGTCGTAACCCCCCGTCGGAGCGGGGACCACAGCTAGCTCCCGTGGGATGTCGGCGCGAGGCACCGGCCTAGAGAGATCACCATCCTCCGGCATGCCAAGATGGTTGCCTTCGGTGGGATCCCCTAGCTCGATGTGGAAACATTCGCGGCTTGGGCCACAGCTCTCGTCGCCAAGGCTGCGGCTTCCATCGGAACAGTCGGATAGGCAGTAGTCACATGCGGTCATGAAGTCCCGCACGGCACTGGGGTTGCCAAGTCCGGAGAAATCCCAACTGATGCCGGGATCGTCATCTTCCTCGGACCCAGAGGGCCCGTAGGTCGAGACGTCCGTCAGTCGGTACCAAGGCGACCGCATACGGAACCTCAGTGGGGTTGCACTCGCCTCAATGGGAGCGCCCGCCAAAACGAGGTCGTTTGGCGGGTTGAGGCCGAGTCGAAATGACGCAAGATGGGAGTTAGTCGTTACCTTTTGGTCGACGAGGAGCGATGTAGTCACATCGGGGACTGGTTGCGCCATCATCTCCGGTTCGAGGGCGACGTCCTGCAGGCTTTCCGCGAGCGCGCCGGCGTCGTCTTCTTGCTCGGGGTCGGCGTGGCGCGGGGGGACGGCGCTTGCCTCCGTCTTGAACGCGAGGTCGACGTCCGGCGTGCCTTCCGTCGGGGCGTCGGGGGCGTCGATTCGCTCGACGGCCGACGAAGCGCGGCCTCCCGTCTGGCCTTGACGGCCCCGCTTCCTCCTCCATTGGCTGGGGAGGGAACGGAGCGAGCCCGAATGTTGCTCTTCCACCACGCGGGGAAGACGTCGTCGATTTCGCCGCCGGCGGGCGGGTTGTCGGCCGCCATTGTCGTAGTCGCGCGGCGGTGGAAGAAGTATCATGTCGTAGCTGCCGTCGAAGGACATGAACTCAAGAGTCCCGAAACGAAGCACCGTCCCGGGCCGGAGAGGTTGCTGGAGACTGCCCATCTGGAGCTTGACGGGGAGCTGTTCGTCAGCACGCAGCAGGCCCCTACCTGGCGCGCCAACTGTCGGCGTTTCGAGACAGGGGGGTCCCTAAGCCGACGAGTGAGTGTGCTGCGTGCCCCAGCCCAGATGGGTCGAGCGCGTGGGCGAGCGCGAAGGGGGGAGAGGCGAGGTGGCCGGAGTCGAGCGTGAGAGAGGTGTAAGTCCCGCGGCCTTCGTGTTCGTCCCGCGCCCAGGTCAGGTGCGCTTGCAGTAGGGGGGTTACAAGCGTCCACGCGGGTGAGGGAAGCGAGCGGCCCCAAGAGAGCGCCTGTCCCGTCCTCGGTCCCGCGCGGCCAACCTTCTCTGAGAAGGCCCTGGTCCTTCCTTTTATAGTCGTAAGGAGAGGATCCAGGTGTACAATGGGGATGTAGCAGAGTGCTACGTGTCTAGCGGAGGGAGAGCTAGCGCCCTAGGTACATGCCAATGTGGCAGCCGGAGAGATCTGGGCACCCTGCTGGCGTGATGTCGTGGCTGTCGGAGGTGCGGCGGAGCCTGATGGAGGGACAGCTGTTGGAGCGGTCGAGTCCCTGCTGACGTTGTCCTGCTTCCGTAAGAGAGCCGGGGGCCGCCGTCGTCATAGAGCTTGCGGAGCGCCATCATTGCCCCTCCGGCGGAGCTGGCCGGATGGGACGCCGGTCTTGTTCTCCGTGACCCGAGTCGATTCGGGGTAGGATGATGATGGCGCCTCCTGTTGACGTGGCGGTCTATGCCCTAGGCAGGGCGACGTGGGGGTTCCTCCGAAGCCAAGGTTGAGTTTGCCTTTTGTTGCCGTGGCCGAGCCCGAGCCAAGGGGTCGGGCGAGGCGGAAGTCGTTCGGCCGAGGCCAGGGCGGAGTCCGAGCCCTGGGGTCGGGCGAAGCGGAGTTTCGTCGTCTTCCGGGTGCTAGCCCGAGTCCGAGCCCTGGGGTCGGGCGGAGCGGAGTTCGCCGTCTTCCGGGTCTTAGCCCGAGTCCGAGCCCTGGGGTCGGGCGGAGCGGAGTTCGCCGTCTTCCGGGTCTTAGCCCGAGTCCGAGCCCTGGGGTCGGGCGGAGCGGAGTTCGCCGTCTTCCGGGTCTTAGCCCGAGTCCGAGCCCTGGGGTCGGGCGGAGCGGAGTTCGCCGTCTTCCGGGTCTTAGCCCGAGTCCGAGCCCTGGGGTCAGGCGGAGCGGAGTTCGCCGTCTTCCGGGTCTTAGCCCGAGTCCGAGCCCTGGGGTCGGGCGGAGCGGAGTTCGCCGTGGCGCCTTTGGCAAGGCCTGACTGCCTGTCAGACTCACTCTGTCGAGTGGCACTGCAGTCGGAGTGGCGCAGGCGGCGCTGTCCTTCTGTCAGACTGGCCAGTGGAGCAGTGGAGTGACGGCGGTCACTTCGGCTCTGCCGGGGGCGCGTGTCAGGATAGAGATGTCAGGCCACCTTTGCGTTAAATGCCCCTGCAATTTGATCAGTCGGTGCGGCGATTTAGTCGAGGTTGCTTCTGAGCGAAGCCAAGGCCTCGGGCAAGCCGGTGATGTGTCCGCCATAAAAAGGGGGCCTCGGGCGAGACGGAAGTCTCTCGAGGTCGGCTGCCTTTGGCCGAGGCTAGGCTCGGGTGAAGCGTGATCGAGTCACTCGTGTGGACTGATCCCTGACTTAATCGTACCCATCAGGCCTTTGCAGCTTTATGCTGATGGGGGTTACCAGCTGAGAATTAGGCGTCTTGAGGGTACCCCTAATTATGGCCCCCGACAGATGGCTTTTCATGGGTACATGGGAATTGATATTTCCATTATCAGGGTGTAAAATTAATAGAAAGAGCACATCAGGGACTTGCCAGTTCTTGGGAAGATCTCTTGTGTATTGGGCTTCAAAGAAGCAAAATTCTGTAGCTCTTTCTACCGCCGAAGCCGAGTACATTGTCGTAGGCCATTATTGCGTGCAATTACTTTGGATGAGGCAAACCCTTAGGGACTATGGTTACAAATTAACCAAAGTTCCTATCCTATGTGATAATGAGAGTGCAATCCGCATGACGGATAATCCCGTTGAGCATAGCCGCACTAAACACATAGCCATTCGGTATCACTTTTTAAGGGATCACCAACAAAAGGGGATATCAAGATTGCTTATATTAACACCAAAGAACAATTAACCGATATCTTTACCAAGCCATTAGATGAGCAAACTTTTTCCAAACTTAGGCATGAGCTAAATATTCTTGATTCTAGGAATTTTGATTGATATTTTGCACACATAGCTCATTTATATACCTTTGATCATCTCTCTTGCACGTACTATGACTAATGTGGTTTTCGAGTGTATTTCATGCTAAGTCATAGATTGAAAGGGAAAAGGAGTCTTCGACGAAGACAAGGCTTCTACTCCACTCCATCGACTTATTCATCCTTCACCGTCGCTCCTCACCGCTCTCCAATTTGGTATAATCTTCACTCATATATTATTTACCAAAAAGTGGGAGATTGAACGGGCTTATATTTCACTCACAAGTATCCGTTTTTGGCGATTCATGCAAAAGGGGGAGAAAGTATTAGCCCAAAGCAAAAGGACCGCACCACCACCAATTTCAAAAAATTAGTTCTTCAATTTGTATTTAAAGAAGTGTTTTCAAATTGGTATCTTATTTTGATAGAATTTTCAAATTGGTATAACCCCTTTCAAAATTAATATCTAAAACCCTCTTGAACACTAAGAGGAGGATTTTATTGAGGGGGAGTTTTGTTTAGTCAAAGGAAAAGCATTTGAACAGGGGGAGAAAATTTCAAATCTTGAAAATGCTTCTCAAAATCTTATTCATTTACCTTTGACTATTTGCAAAAAGACTTTGAAAAGAATTCACAAAAGAATTTGCAAAAACAAAACAAGTGGTGAAACTGTGGTCCAAAATTTTAATATGAAGAAAGCATCCATGCATATCTTATGAGAATATATATTGGTTAAATTCCAAGTAACCTTTTCACTTACATGATGCAAACTAGTTCAATTATGCACTTATACATTTGCTTTGGTTTGTGTTGGCATCAATCACCAAAAAGGGGGAGATTGAAAGGGAAATAGGCTTACACCTTTTCCTAATTGATTTTGGTGGTTGAATTGCCCAACACAAATAATTGGACTAACTAGTTTGCTCTAGATTATAAGTTTTACAGGTGCCAAAGGTTCACAACAAACCAATAAAAAGACCAAGAAAGGGTTCAAACAAAGAGAGCAAAAGGCAACCGAAGTGTGCCCAAGTCTGGCGCACCGGACTGTCCGGTGTGCCACCGGACAGTGTCCGGTGCACCAGGGAACCCAGCTCCAAACTTGCCACCTTCGGGAATTATGGGAGCCACTCCGCTATAATTCACCGGACTGTCCGGTGTGCCAGCGGAGTAACGGCTACACAGCGCCAACGGTCGTCTGCAACGAACAATAAATGCGCTACAGTGCGCGCCTGCGCGCGTAGAAGTCGGAGCAGCCGCCAGAAGGCGCACCGGACAGTGAACAGTGACTGTCCGATGCACCACCGGACTGTCCGGTGGCCCAGCTGTCAGAAGCTCCAACGGTCAGAACCCAACGACCGGGTGACATGGCTGGCGCACCGGACAGTGTCCGGTGCGCCATGCGACAGAAGCCTTCACCAATGACTCTTTTAGTGGTTGGGGCTATAAATACCCCCCAACCACCACACTTCAATGCATCCAAGTTTTCAGCCTTCAAACCTCATACAAGAGCTATAGCATTCAATACAAGACACAAACAAGAGATCAAATCCTCTCCCAAGTCCAAAGATCATTCCAATCAAATAGTGACTAGTGAGAGAGACAATTGTGTTCTTTTGAGCTCTTGCGCTTGGATTGCTTTTCTTCTTCATTCTTTCTTGTGTTCAACTCAATTGTAATCAAGGCAAGAGACACCAATTGTGTGGTGGTCCTTGTGGGTACTTAGTGTCCCGATTGATTGAGAAGAGAAGCTCACTCGGTCTAAGTGACCGTTCGAGAGAGGGAAAGGGTTGAAAGAGACCCGGTCTTTGCGACCACCTCAACGGAGAGTAGGTTTGCAAGAACCGAACCTCGGTAAAACAAATCATTGTGTCATCCGCTATTATTCGCTTGTGATTTGTTTTCGCCCTCTGTTTCAGACTCGTTTATATTTCTAACGCTAACCTCGGCTTGTAGTGTGTGCTTAAGTTTATAAATTTCAGATTTGCCTATTCACCCCCTCCCTTTAGGCGACTTTCACTTTGCATGCAATTTCTTTTATTTGAATAATGCTTTATACTTAAATTCCCTTTTTTGCATGTGTGACATTTATTCTTCGTAATATTTTTTCCATGGATCAGACTTGTGAGTCATTTTCATAAACCAACGCGAAGCATGAATCCATGTTTCTTACTTGAAACCCCGAACAAACACCATTAGCAGGAGGCACTCGCGTTGGCGTCGCTCATCAACGACGAGAAGAAGCTTGGCAACTGCCAGTTCGACATCTAGAAGCAGTCCTACGTGGTCGCATGCGCCACTGTGTACGACAAGCTCCTGCGACACCGCCGCTTGGACGCGGTCCAGAGCAGCTGCACCACGCTGTGCATCGTTAAGCAGGGGGGCCTCATGGTTGTCGCCAACGTCGACAACTCTCGAGTTATTCTGGACACCACATCCGACGACGATGCCATCACGCCGTCCAGCTCATCGCCCACCTGAAGCCCAACCTGCCACGTAAGTCGCTACTGACCGGACATGAATTCCTGTGCGCTGGGACGATGGCCGTTGCTGACGTTGTGTGAGTGTCCTCGAACATGATGTATGTAGTGGAGTAGCGCATCCGGTGGTGCAACGGCCAGGGGTACTACCTCGCTGATGAGCCCGGAGTGCACTTCGTTTGCCAGGCCAACCAAGAGTCATCGGTACTCGTCGTGTCGCGCGCGTTCGACGACTGCTATATCGAGGACTGTGCCGTCATCTTGACGCCGGAGGTGACGCAGAGGAGGATCGACAACAGTGACTAGTTCGTCATCATCACCACCGTCAGGGTAGCTTTTGTGCTAGACTGCCTTTAATTCTCTTCGTAAACACACACACTTGCCTTTTTTTAAGCAAGAGCGTATAGTGGTGTGTGTTTGATGACTAACGATGTATGAGGGAATTTCTTCCGGCATGTGTGCAACGTGCTCTCCAATGATGAGACTATACAAATCATGGCATATATAGAAGTCTGCATGATACTGATGGTCGCAATGTAGTGGTGAAACAACTAGATTAAAATAACAAAATTTATGTATGGCTAGGATCACAAATTGATTATGAAACCTTTTCTCATAACAATATAACACACATTTTGTATATAAGTTATCGTAGTATACTGGTATTATATATTCCCGTTGCAACGCACGGGCACTCATCTAGTGAATGACAAGAAGGTTATTAAAATAAAGAAATCTCATGATATGAACTAAACTACCTTTAAAAGCATCATTCATAACATCAATTGAAATAAGATGAAAGTAACATGATTATTTAATTAAATTTATAGGGCAAGTTTAATTCATAGCATGACGAGTGATTAATGTAGAAATAATTTTATGTATAAGTAAAATATGTTTCTACTCTGCAACTTGTAGGGCGCTTTTTAATTTACTTCTTTATAGTAAAAATGTAACACATAGATATCTCCGACATCTTAATAATAATAATATATAAATATATTTTACATAAAATTATATTAACTTAATTAATAAGTGCCTAAAATGAAAAATCAATTTTAAGGATCTAAACGGAACATTAGATTATTTACGAAAACTACATAGGACATGGAGGAAAACTGGTATGAGTTCAGACCTTATGGTTTCTCTACTATGTGTGTGCCCGTGCGTTGCAACGGGAACATATATTACCACGATAACTTATATACAAAATGTGTGTTATAGTGTTATAAGAAAATGTTTCATAATTCATTTGTAATCCTGGCCATACATAAATTTTGTTCTTTTAATCTAACTGTTTCACCATTACATTGCAACCATCAGTATCATCAGACTTCAATATATGCCATGATTTGCAGTCTCGTCGTTGGAGAGCTCGTCCCACACATTTGGAAGAAGTTCCCTCGTACATCGCCAGTCATTAGGCACGCACCACCATAAGTGCTTGCTTAAGCAAAAAGTCAAGTGTGTGTTTGCGAAGAGAATTAAAGGCAGGCCGACACAAAAACTACCCCGACGGTGGCGAGAATGACGAACTGGTCAATATTGTCGGTCTTACTATGCATCACCTTCGGCGCTGAGATGACGCACAGTCCTTGATATAGTAGTCGAACGTGCGCGATATGGCGAGTCTCGATGACTTTTGGCTAGGTTGTCAGACAAAGTACATCCCGGGCTCATCAGCGAGGTAGTACACCTAGTCGTTGCACCACCAGATGTGTTACTCCTCTGTATACATCATGTTCGAGAACCACATGCGGGTGCGGCAGAAAGCCAAGCCATGCATGGATTTGCATGCGATCCAGCTAGGTCTAGGTGCTCGTGAAAGTAGTTAGGACGTCGCGTGCACGTAGCGGCTACCAAGTGGGCCCGTGCCGGGCAGGGACGAGAGGGTTTTAATGGCCCTAGCTCGCTTGTTTGGTGGCGGGAGCTAGGTGAGTTGCTTCATTTCGAAGCATGTATATGTTGCATGCACGTCGTTGCCCACCGACAGGACGTACAGTGCAGCCAGTGCGCACGTGTCGGGGAAGGCGTGAGTCGTGCACGACCGACCGGCGTAGGGGCGGGGTGGCTGTTATATAGTCAGTTGCTTCCCGCATCGCACAAGCGGTGCACAACAGCTAGCACACAAGAACTACTGCCGTCGAATTCAATTTTTCTGTGATCTTATATTTTCAACAGCCGAGGCATGTAACATGAGGAAAAAAGATGCAAGAACATACCTAATGAAAGTAATATCCACCACAATCAATGTCTGCCATAAGAATAATATATACCAATCTGGCATGTCAATAGATCAACAGGCAAGTGATGACCAAACAAAGAAATGTCAACCGAACCAAATCAAAGGTTAGGAAAGCCCAAAAATTCGAAACACATCCATCGCAAACTCCCCGAGCCGATCCTTGGCCAAGACTGCATGCATCCCCTCCTTCATGAGCTCCTCGAGTTGATCATCGTGAACTCTCTGAGCCGATCCTTGGCCATTTTAGACATTTTGTATTCATATATATTTCAATATAAAAATAAAAATATATTTTATGATTGTGTTAGTAATACTTATTCGGTATATGTTATTATAGTTTACAGATTTAATTTCTCTACAAATGAGAAATAAACTATTCGGAGCTAGAGAGTAAGGTAACGTAACAAAAGTGAAGAAAAAAAGAGAGGGAGCTCTCCCAGCCGTCCATTTCAACCATAGACGCGTCGACGACCGGCAGTCCACGGGGATAGGGCACAACAGGTGATATCACAGAGGTTTCATGTGTGCCCCCGTCATGCGTATCTGCTCCAACTATAAATGGATCCTGTCCTATGTAATATTTGATGAGTGACCCTAACTGGGCACAACAGGTAAAACCCTAAACCCTAGTGGAGTGCCCGTACGTTGCGACGACACATAGTAATATTTGATGAGTGACCCTAACAATCTATTATCATGTCATGGCTACTATACACAATATTCACATTGTAAATGGAATTACAAGCATGAATATAAAAAGTAACATAGGAGCAATTCAGATATCCTTAGTCACTATAACTTGTTTTTCTACAAGATGGTCGGAGTAAACTTATTTTGTATGTATTTTAACTTAGCAACAGATATATAATTTAGTACATAGTCATATGGTCATAATTAGGAACCTACCCTCTGTAGCTTGAGCATCTAATACAAATCTATCAAGTACAGGGGCAGTTGCAAGTTGCAACACAATCAGAGTAGCATAAGGTATTTAAGCTGTAACAAGATAGGTCTTGAAACATATCAAAGCATCGAACATTCTTAAGCGGCGATGGTAGCGGAAGCCTTGGAAGCGGCAGAAAGCTTGGACCTCCTCTTGGCCAAGCTCTCGCGGTCTCTCTATTCCTTCAGCCTCTGAGCAAGAAGCTTTTGGTACTCGGCAGCCTCAGACTTCTTCTTGGCGATCCTCTTCTTCTTGCCAACGACTCTAGTGCGCTTCCTCTAAAGGGTCAAGGGGTCACAAGCCACTGGATCTCGGTGTGCTTCTAACTTCATGTTTCATTGATTCGATGACGCCAAGACTGAACTGTATCTAGAAGCACACTGAAACCAATGAAATAAATACAGTAGCAATGCAGTTAGATACAAGAGACAATCTTTTGTGTTGGTCGATCAGCAGAAGGTAAAAATAATGTGTGCAACTATTGTCATGGAGCAGGGAAGGCATCTCATGCTAAATGAAGTTGATGCCCTTAAAAACATGAACAACTATATTTTTACTTTGTACAGTATGGCACAAACCTCGAAAAGAATAACATCTTCCTTTAATGTGAGATGCCTAGCAAAATTAGATAAAGTAGAAAAAACTTGAAGCACAACCAAGTTAAAAAACTGAAATGTAAACTCCTAATAGCACCTTACTTCCAATAAAATCATCTAACAAGTTTGCGGTTTTGTAAATCTGCTTAAATACCTGCTTTGTGACATGGTGTTGTCCAGCTGGATTTGCATTGAAATGAAAACTTGACAACCTCATAAACCTGCATATCATAAAAAGCCTATAGATTACTAAAATAGACAGGGGTCATCCTCATGGGCACTTAGGCAGGACAGTTACATGTATCCCATTTAGAAGTGTAAGTCAACAAATGTATTAGTAATCTTGAGGCAATTCAAGAAAAGTTTCGGTTGTCTGCACACAGAAGAATCTTCACTTCTTTCGTTCAACTCTTGATTAGCATAGGTCAATATTTGATCATTCTGTAACAGTCCAATAACTATTTTACTAAGAGCAGAAAGGATAGTAACATTTTCAAACTTCTCCGATGAATGCTCAAGGTTGGCTTGAAACAATACCATGTTTTCATCAATAGTGCAAACCAAGTATTTGTAAAAATCATCAAAGAAAACTATGAGTGTAAATTTGTGTTTCCCCAACTAATTCTAAGATACTTGAGGATCTCCATATTGAGTTAGCATAATAGCTAAACAATATGTTTTTTGTTACATAAGTCTCTAATGGTTTAAATATTAAACGTCTCCATATTATATACCTCTATCTATAAAACACGAACAAGAAAAAAAGTGTTAACAACATATTGCTCATGTGTTTTCAGTTATAAGATGTGTAGCCCCTGGGTCCCTAGCCTGAAGAAAACAAGTCTGTTAGACATTTTGAGGAAATGTTGTTGTAGATTGAACTTTTTTACATGAATCTGTAGATTGCAGAAAATGTGAATTTAGGGCTGACTCCCATAATCTTCATATAGTATAAATTATGACCAACAAACCTCTATATGTCATGAACAACCTTATAACCTATTACATGAAAAAATATCTCTAAGAAACAACAAATCTATAAATTGTCAAGTAAATATTGCGTAGAAGCAATTTTTGAGATTAGTGGCATACCGCTTGGATTGAAGGCTAAATAGTCACACATTAATCCTTGAAGCAGTAAGAGCCAAAGGTCTAAGAATCATTGCATAAATTATTTACCTATCGGACACATAATTTGTATTCCAAAACAGGCCTATCAAGCTCGTAAATATTGTGTTCAAAGAATAGCATGTAGACAAAGATAACTGTGAATTCTTGCCTCCTACAACTCTTAGTACCAGGCTTAGGGGCGACTTGCAGTAGCAATGGCCCTGCCTCTCCACTCTCATGGTCCAATGTTTTCATTAGACCCTTCTATCAAATAAAATCTTATGTTGTAGCTCATTTGGTCCAATCTTCTTTTTAATGCAAATGTAGTTATGCATATTCGTTCAGTGGGTCTCATGCTAACTATGGTGCCCCTACCTTGCAAGATCGTGGTAACCTCGGAACACTGATAAGATAAGCTTGTGCTTTCAAATGTGTATGCATATTCTTTCCTTAAACGATGAAGCTTGTGACAAAGGCGAAGCAAGTCTGCAAGAGAAGATTACAAAGTTCTTCAAACTCAATAATTCAAAAGCGTTTTATTGTATTTTAGAGAAAATGGGTAGGTTGAGAAAAGATAGGGGGTGGAAACTTTACCTTCATTGATATCCCCATTGACAAGAATACTCTGATCTTTGAGAGTCAAGGCCATGAAGAACCTTGAGACCAGATAAGTGGTTTGTTTTTTTGCAAAACAAAAACAAAGGCACTTGTAACCATTGCAATTCACAACATATTAAAACAAACACTTGTATCATTGTAGCTGTTAGCCAACTATTAATGGTTCCAAGAAAAAAAATCTTTGTGACTAAAAAGATTTGTTATCACTACATCCCACTTGTGTTTCCTAATGGTTCAATGCACATTTCAGAAAACCATCTAGATCATGATATCAGGTGAATTGTTGAATCATTTCAGCTCACTACTGAAAGTTCCCTATGCCTTGGAACAGGATCTGGATGTCGCCTAGAGGGGGGTGAATAGGCGAATAATAATTAATCACTTTATAACTGGAAATTCTTACTCTACTCGAAGACTGGATTGCAGTGGAATGAAGGACCCTTCGAGTAGGTTGCAACAGAATTGAAGTTCCTGTCTTAAAATACCCTGCACTTCAAAGACAGCTTATACCACATATAAATATTGAAGTGCAAGTATAAACAACAAATAAGACAGAGAAACAGCACACAGCACAGAGCAGAGCACACAGACACAGGGATTTATCCCGAGGTTCGGCCAAGCCTGAAATGCTTGCCTAGTCCTCGTTGGAGTTAGCCACACCTGGGCTTGGAGTCTATTTCAACTCCTTCCTCTGTTTGCTCAGATCTGTCAGTATGACAGATAGAGCCTTCCACTATGTTGAGTTGGGTTACAACAAAGCCGCGGCTGCTTACAATCTTCTTGACAGCACTCCGGCAGAGTAACAATGCGCTCAAGACTTTGCTCTAGCTCTTTGCAGCACCTCTCCACTCTCTAAAGGCTTATAACTTTGCCTTCACACAAACTAGAGAGATTTACACAAGAGGGAGAGAGAGAATCGATCCGAGTGATGTATACAATTGTTGGCTGCACTTGTGTTATTGTTTGAGGTGCCTAGGGGTCCCTTTTATAGCCCCAAATGGCCTAGGAGCCGTTAGAGCTTCATTTGGAAGCTCCCAGCCTTCCCTGGTTGCGGGTGCACCGGACTGTCCGGTGGCGCACCGGACAGTGAACAGTAACGGATCTGATTGACAGTTTCCTTCTCTGAAACAGCTAGCCGTTGGTGCACCGGACAGGTTACTATTCACTGTCCTGTGCACCGGACAGGTCACTATTCACTGTCCTGTGCACCGGACACAGCTACTATTCACGGTCCTGTGCACCGGACACTGCGACTATTCACTGTCCTGTGCACCGGACGCTGCGACTATTCACTGTCCTGTGCACCGGACACAGTTACTATTCACTGTCCTGTGCACCGGACAGAGTTACTATTCACTGTCCTGTGCACCGGACAGCTACTATTCACTGTCCTGTGCACCAGCCAACAGCACACTAAGTGCTTTTTCCTCCGTTCTTTCTCCGTTTGACTTCAACTTTTGGGAGGATTTTCCTGAGACTTAAACAAACACATTTAGAGTATAATCCAATTGATTTAGTCCTAGAAACTTACATCTTTCTTGTTCTTCTCCTAGCTTTTCTGTTTCTCCTCCAGCAGAGCTCAGAATGGTACTTTCTCTACAGAAAGAGTTAGAGAGCAAACCAAAGCACCAAACTTGTAGTAAGAGGTGTATGCAAAATGGTTGAATACTCAAACCTTACATACTTAACTTTTTTCATCGTTTTACCCAATTTGGCTTGTTTGAGGTCGATGTTGGACTCTAAACCATCAAGTCAACTTGACTTGATCTAGATTGACATATCTGAGCCCCAACCCCCGTTCACTTCTCGAGCTTGATCTTGAGCCTTATGTAGTGATCCTTGATGCACCATAAGTCTTCTTAACTCGATCAACCTTGACTTTGCAAGTCTTCTTCTTCACCCCTGGCTTTGGGTTCCTGGTCTCCTTGACCTTCTCCCGTGCACTCGATACCTCGAAGCTCTTCTTGCCTCCATCCTTGGCTTGATCGGTTGTCTCTGAGTTACGCACACCAAGTCTCACTTAAGCAATGTCCATCTTACTTGTGATGTCCATTATCTATAGATAATCCAGTCTTTGGACCATCACACTTGTTCACTTGTGTTGAACCCTGTTAGCTTTGCATTAAGCACCTGTTCAACACTTAGCACACTTGTTAGTCCTTTAATTGGGTTGTCATCCAAACCACCAAAACCCACAAGAGAGCTTTCAATCTCCCCCTTTTTGGTGATTGATGGCAACACAATTAAAGCTTACACAACAATAAGATTTAAAGCACAAATTTTGAATTCTAAGTTTATAGAATGCTCCCCCTAAATATGTGCTTACATTAAAATCTTAACTTTGGCCTTAAATGCCAAAATGCACATACTTAGGCTAATTCGAAGCATTGCTACACCTTAGCACCTGTGGGATGCATTGTGTGAAGAATCAAACCGTGATGCATATAACACACAAATGCACAGAATCAGAGTTAAACACCAATTAAATAAATATACCATAGGAATATCAACCTACCACTATTCACCATTAAGATACCGATTTAAAGCGCCAGAACCACATGAATATCTATCACAGGATAAACACAGTAGATACCAATTGATTCATATCAATGGAAGCACTAATTTTGCATTATCACCATATAATACAACAAGAAGCATATGATAAGTATTATCAACAAACTAACACATTTTTCTTTAAGATCAAAGGAACTCAAGGAAACCCCTTTGAGTCCTTTAGCACACAAAAAATTAATCTTCACCCTTAAGATAAGCTTTCCTCTCAGGTCGAGGTAAGCTTTAATGCACAAATTCTCCCCCTTTGACATCAAACACCAAAACCATATTCAAGCAAGAACATAGGATGATGTCAAGGGACAGCAGGGTATTAAGCAGGGAAAATGCAACACTCTAACATTACTCCCCCTTACACATTAAACATATGCAACACAAGCATTGGAGAAAAATTAAGGTACAAATACGCAAAAAGGTCAATACCTCCTTTTGTTCCTTTACCATGTTATGGTGTACTTTCCATCCAAGTAGGCGGAGTTCCTTTTGTCATCAATTCAAGATTTCCATCTTGAAAGTTTTATCTCTAGGGAGCTCCTTTACACTTATGTCTGATCCTTTATCCTGACCTTTTCTTGTTGCTAAGATACAAAACTTAGAACAAGTTATAGTATTGTGGCACAAGATGAAGCTTCTATTCTAGTGATTACCAAAAGATACCAATTGAAGCACACTACCAAGGCTACCAATTGAAAAATCGTCACTGTCATAGCTCCATGATATTTAAAGATAAGCATCTAGGATCACCAACTATTATAGAGCACGAGCAACCTTTAAATACGTAATTACTCACAACTTTAGATACCAATTACTCGACTTGTGGAGGTACTCAAGTCCTGATCGCTCCATTTCTTGCTCATCTTCCCTTTTCCACCTTGAGACTATATAGGATCACTCAAAAAACAGTTAGTCTCAAAAGACACAAGTTATGTGTGCTCCCCCTAAAGTTGTGCATCAAGTATTTGAATGACTTGCACCTTGCACATTCTAGCATCCTCAGAAGTAAAGGGGAAACATACCTTGGTCTAGGCATAATATATCAATTACATCACAAAAAGATACCAATTGAATAGATGAGATAATACAACTTATGACTAGTGGAAACAATGCATGCCTCATGATATATAACATTTAAAAACACCAAGGCACGCTTCACACATGATGATCATTGCAACACATATACCAATTGAAAAACGACAAGATCATACATATAAAGCACAATGTCTAAGCACACCATGATTAAGAAGTATTTTCTTAGGTACACCAAAGGAAACAACATTTTAAAGCATAAAGCACCTAAGCCAAGATACTACCAATTGAAAGGCAAGAACATAGCTATGATCACAATCAACGGAACTTCAAGATATTCAATGAAATTGCATAGTTCCATTCTCCATACCTTTGCCTTTTACCTGAATGCCATGAGATTCATTCTTTTAGGTAGTGTGTAGTGAGAGCACCTGTTGTCACCAATTTAGGGCTCCTTTTGCTCATGCACCTCATAGCTCGAGAGGGTGCATTAGAGTCACAACATGGATTTCTTGTTTTGGTATACACAGATTACCAAGACAAAGTAATCATGTGAACATGGACTAAACAAAACTATCATGCTTGCACATAGGTTAATCATTAAAAAAAACACATAGCATGACTTACAAAAAGATACATGTTTATCCACATACACTAAGAGAGTTAATCATGGTGGATATATCAAATGAAAAGCTACCCATTGAATGATTCAAGAGATATTCCCTATAAAGCACACAGTTACGATTAAGCAAGCATGATTATGATCTTGAAAATCATGGATCATTAATTGAAAGATATTCAACACAAGCAATCTCAAAAGCATAACTACTCCAAGGATAGGTATAGCACGACAATCCAACTTAAAAGCAATGCTGATTAGAAATAATGCACTTAAGATACACGGGTACCGTCCTTTGGAGAGCAAGTTGCAGATTCTCATCAAAGTCCTTCGCTTGATTCACCAATAATGATCAAGGACATCTACAACTTATTTAACTCGAGATGAACATGGGATTAGTATTGCACAATAATTCAACCTTGGGTCAATAAATAGACATTAAAATTGATAGCTTAAGCATAGAGTTTGAATTAACCATCTTAAGCTCTCCCAGGGTCTCCAGTCCATCTCGAGGCACCTGCATGGTCTAGTTGGCACGGTTTGGTACCCATCTCGAGATGGGTCCATAACGTTCATCTAAAAGGGCCTTTGGTACCCAAATAGCAGTTGTGCTAGTTCTAGGTGATCTCATTACTGATCTAGCACAAGTGTATGATTTGGGTCTCCTAAGCGAATAAGATTGAGATAAATTTACTTGTTTAGGAACCTTACCCTTCTTACATACCTTAGGTAGATGACCATGCTCACCACACATGTAGCAGAAGCGTCGCTCAACCTGACTTGACACTTGTTGTTTGTCTTTTTGCTTAGTGAGGGTCATCTTGGAGGGTGCACGTCTTTGATTCTTCATGAGCGGACATGAAGTGATCATATGGTCCTTATCGTTGCATCCAAAGCATCTCCTCATTCCTTCATCCTTGTCTTTGTGTGGACAAGACGCAATGAAGTGACCTAATTCCTTGCACTTGAAGCACCTCCTTTTTCCTCTTCCCTTTTTGCTCTTGGATGACATAGAGAGATGATCAGTGCAAACAACATGACTAATTGAATTTTTACCTTTTTCCTTGTTCATGTTGATTTCTTCATTTATTGCTTTAGGAACATCCTTCTTATGGAGTTTAACACTTGCTGCGGTTTCTCCCGTCTCAAGCTTCTTCACCACGCGTCCGTGGATATCTTGAGGAGGTTGAGCAATGCGTCTTCTCCTTAGTTGTTTTGCTTTCTTGTTCCTTTCTTTTGATCCTGCAGCTTGATGCTCATTCAAAAATTTGCTTTCTTTTGAGCAACAGGGGTTAGCACATGGTGATATATTATCTAAATGTGCACATATGCAAGAATGAGGTTCACATGAATTTAAGTTTGAAATTACAACTTCATGAGCAACATTAAGCATGATATGGTCATCAACTAATTCATTATGAGAATAAGATAGCATATCATATTTTTCACTTAGAGCAAGTTTTTCTAAATTTATCATTTCTACTTGACTCTTAAGCATAGAATTCTCAGTTTTAAGTTGAGCAACATCAGATAATACATCATGATTATTTCTTTGCTCAAATAAAATAGATTCATACCGTTGGACCAAATTATCATGAGAGCACTTTAGCTCCTCATGTTCTTTGGTCATCTTCTCCAGGCTGTCGTTGGTTTTGATGAGAGTCTCCTCTAGCCTGAGAAGCGTCTCGCCTTGTTCCTTGTTCCTACTCAACAACTTAACCAAGAGCACTTTGTCTTCTTTGTTGAGATTGGTGTAGAACCGGCGAATCTCCTCTTCTTCCACATCACCGGTCTCATTTTCCCTGTCATTATTATTAGTGGAAGCAATACAGGAAAATGTACCTTGTGGTGATGAAGACTCATCCTCGCTATCATCCTCATATTCCTCCTCATCATCGCTTTCGTCTCCACTGTCATTGTTAGCAATAAGACATTTATAACTAGTGGAAGACAAACCTGTCGGTGAGGTGGATTCATCGTTTGGTTGCCATCGTTTTTCCTCTCCCTTTGAAAGGTTAGTACCACAAGCAACATAGGGAGTAGAAGTAGTACAATTGGACTCAGAATATTTTATTTTAATTCTAGTCCATAGATCATGAGCATCAACAAATAAATCACTATCACTACTCATGATGGCAAAATAAGCACCTCTAGAAAGAGAGTCAACTAAGATGTTGCAAGCATGGTGATTAAGAGATAGACATCTTAGTTCAGTATTAGAAGGGTTTTTACTAATATTAGAGGGAAAAATACTTCTACTAAAGATCTGTCTCAAATCAGGATCAATATGCATGAAAGAATTATAAATAGAGACAGACCAAGATTTATAATTAGAACCATCGCCTAAAAGAAGTTCTAGAGTTACCTCTTGTGACGACATCGTCATCTCCGGACGGCTAAGCCCACACTGGAGAGGCCTACCTCTGATACCAATTGAAAGTTCCCTATGCCTTGGAACAGGATCTGGATGTCGCCTAGAGGGGGGGGGTGAATAGGCGAATAATAATTAATCACTTTATAACTGGAAATTCTTACTCTACTCGAAGACTGGATTGCAGTGGAATGAAGGACCCTTCGAGTAGGTTGCAACAGAATTGAAGTTCCTGTCTTAAAATACCCTGCACTTCAAAGACAGCTTATACCACATATAAATATTGAAGTGCAAGTATAAACAACAAATAAGACAGAGAAACAGCACACAACACAGAGCAGAGCACACAGACACAGGGATTTATCCCGAGGTTCGGCCAAGCCTGAAATGCTTGCCTAGTCCTCGTTGGAGTTAGCCACACCTGGGCTTGGAGTCTATTTCAACTCCTTCCTCCGTTTGCTCAGATCTGTCAGTATGACAGATAGAGCCTTCCACTATGTTGAGTTGGGTTACAACAAAGCCGCGGCTGCTTACAATCTTCTTGACAGCACTCCGGCAGAGTAACAATGCGCTCAAGACTTTGCTCTAGCTCTTTGCAGCACCTCTCCACTCTCTAAAGGCTTATAACTTTGCCTTCACACAAACTAGAGAGATTTACACAAGAGGGAGAGAGAGAATCGATCCAAGTGATGTATACAATTGTTGGCTGCACTTGTGTTATTGTTTGAGGCGCCTAGGGGTCCCTTTTATAGCCCCAAATGGCCTAGGAGCCGTTAGAGCTTCATTTGGAAGCTCCCAGCCTTCCCTGGTTGCGGGTGCACCGGACTGTCCGGTGGCGCACCGGACAGTGAACAGTAACGGATCTGATTGACAGTTTCCTTCTCTGAAACAGCTAGCCGTTGGTGCACCGGACAGGTTACTATTCACTGTCCTGTGCACCGGACAGGTCACTATTCACTGTCCTATGCACCGGACACAGCTACTATTCACTGTCCTGTGCACCGGACGCTGCGACTATTCACTGTCCTGTGCACCGGACGCTGCGACTATTCACTGTCCTGTGCACCGGACACAGTTACTATTCACTGTCCTGTGCACCGGACAGCTACTATTCACTGTCCTGTGCACCAGCCAACAGCACACTAAGTGCTTTTTCCTCCGTTCTTTCTCCGTTTGACTTCAACTTTTGGGAGGATTTTCCTGAGACTTAAACAAACACATTTAGAGTATAATCCAATTGATTTAGTCCTAGAAACTTACATCTTTCTTGTTCTTCTCCTAGCTTTTCTGTTTCTCCTCCAGCAGAGCTCAGAATGGTACTTTCTCTACAGAAAGAGTTAGAGAGCAAACCAAAGCACCAAACTTGTAGTAAGAGGTGTATGCAAAATGGTTGAATACTCAAACCTTACATACTTAACTTTTTTCATCGTTTTACCCAATTTGGCTTGTTTGAGGTCGATGTTGGACTCTAAACCATCAAGTCAACTTGACTTGATCTAGATTGACATATCTGAGCCCCAACCCCCGTTCACTTCTCGAGCTTGATCTTGAGCCTTATGTAGTGATCCTTGATGCACCATAAGTCTTCTTAACTCGATCAACCTTGACTTTGCAAGTCTTCTTCTTCACCCCTGGCTTTGGGTTCCTGGTCTCCTTGACCTTCTCCCGTGCACTCGATACCTCGAAGCTCTTCTTGCCTCCATCCTTGGCTTGATCGGTTGTCTCTGAGTTACGCACACCAAGTCTCACTTAAGCAATGTCCATCTTACTTGTGATGTCCATTATCTATAGATAATCCAGTCTTTGGACCATCACACTTGTTCACTTGTGTTGAACCCTGTTAGCTTTGCATTAAGCACCTGTTCAACACTTAGCACACTTGTTAGTCCTTTAATTGGGTTGTCATCCAAACCACCAAAACCCACAAGAGAGCTTTCAACTACACAACCCAACCCTTGCCCAATAAGGGAAATGTGTCACCACACCCTTCGCTTAATAAGGAGGACAAAAATTAGAGTTACCTGAAACTGTAAAATAAAATGTATCACTTATGTGCACAATGATGGATATATAAAAAGAAAAGATTAAAAGAACAAGTACATTGTCATTACTTGAAGGTGGCGAGGGGAGATCCCATCCTACCTGCATGCAGGTCATACACACTCAAGAATGGATGGTCCTGCATCGAAGACAACAGGAAGGGAAGGATAAGATAAGTGGTTTAGTCTTGTAGACGATTATTGAAATGAAATGAAGGTGTGAAACTGTTTTTCAGCTTACCAATAAGGCTTGTGTTGAGGACCTATCATTAGCATCCTTATGGAGACTGCAAATTATGTCGATGCACAAGTCCACTGATTGAGAATACCAAGACAACAATTATAGATGGAAACATATGATCCAAACTTTATTGGTGTTACCTTCTACATGCTTTTCCATGCATATGTAATTAATAAGTAATATAAAAAACAGGCATTTTTACTTGAGCAATAAAACCATGAACAAGAAATGCAAGCACCCCTATGATGGCGTTTTAAAATAGGAGTTGATGAAAATTGCCAATGCCAAAATAATTACCTAATGCTAATTGTTCTATCGGACTAATGGGTCTGTCAGGACTGTGAACTGTCCACCGATAAAGTTTATGAAAAACAGGAGCTTACCTCCCATGCAATGTCAGGTGATTAGATTTTTGTTCAAATTAAAAGGCAAACTACTGAGCAAGGTAAAGGAAGTTATTGTCTTTACTGCTAAGCAAAGCGAAGGAGCAAGAAGAATGACCTCGATTGAAATTAAGTCACAGTAATTCCATAGGAGTGAAATGGAGTGATATAATTTGTAGAAACTAATTGCGAAAATGTAGGAGTGATAAACTTTGCAGAAACCAAATCGAACCTGACACCGAAGGCTGCTTTGTCCGTGTCACGCTCGCGGGGTCGCTCCTACCAACAGCAACAACAACCTACAAGAGGCACATATAGTATTATCGAGCAACTGCATGGAGAAGCAAAGGCAAGGCTGGCGGCTTATCAGGGAGCGTGCTACATGAAAAAAATTGTTCTGTCGAAACTTCAGATGATTGGGGATGGTAGTACCATCAAATATCCTAGACACAGGCCAGATTGATAAAATGGATCTCAGAGACACCACTGTACAATTAGTGCACCAAGAACTGAAGAACATGGTCGTCTAAAACTGAATCGCAAACGACTGCATTAAGAGCAGCAAGTAAATCACCATTGCAGGGGGTGTAGAATCAGTGGGTGTACACTGGTGCTTGTAGCGGTGGAAGAGGCCAAGCCACTTGAGGCGGACGTCGACGTTGTCCTTGGTGAGCTTGGCGGCGTCGATCTCCTCCATGGAGATCTTGGCAGGTCCCTGATGTCGTCATCCACGAACTGCCCCATGGGCTCCTTCTCTGGCTTCACCTTCTCCTACGGGTTCAGCCCGGTTCGATACTTCTCCTTTAGGGCCCAGTACCCTCCCTCCCACTCCTCGACCCTCGACTCCAGCCACTCTGTGAGAACTTCATCCCGTGTCGCCGACGAGGACGACGATATGGACAAATAGTACTACACACACTATTCTGTTCACATTGACCCAAATTGATAATTCTGATTCTAGTTTCAAAAAACACTGATCTGCAGGGGAAATGGTAATATTTACAAATCCAAATAAGCTAATCGAATTTTCTCAAATTGCTAAAGAAAATATCATATTTCCCAATCTACTAAATTTCTTAATTGAGGGCAAGAAAGCCATCAAAATTTTCCAAACAGGGTGTAGAACTAAAGCAGCTATACCCAACCAATTATGAGTCAACTGATGCAAGTCTTTAATCGAAACTCCATACAAGATTGAGACTCTGGGAGTTTCATGACTGCTATATATTTAAACCAATTGATGGCATTGCTGACTTGTACTTGTTAGTTAGCCAGGCTAGCGAAAACAATGAATCTAGTTCAAGACTTGTCGTCACATGGACACACTACAAAACATATAGTTCAAATAATTTCTGGATGAGACAGAAGTAGCCCTTCAAGCTCGGCGGGTGCAATATGCCGAAGAAAAATATGAAATTCGACTAAAAACAAATTATATAAGATTCAAAAGGTAAAATAACATATGTGAAGGATAATCCATTTTATGATAGTTAGATCGAATAGTAAGCAAAGAATATCAATCTACTGAATAATATTTTGTATAAATATAAATGCTTAGTAGAACTGCAAACGTTAGCTGCAGAAGGGACCCAAATGAGGCCGGACAAATTCTCCTTTCAGTAAGCACTGTTCAGATTACTAATTTTCACCACCCACATAATTATAAATAAAAGTTTGCAGAAACTAAACATTTGTTTGCGAAAAAATGAGAATCTTTACCTGAAAACCTTTGTACTTAATAAGTTCTTTAAGTCTATCAACTACGAAAAGCTGACCTCCCTCATCAAAGTATCCAATATCACCAGTATGCAACCACCCTTGCTTGATTGTAAATTCAGTAGCTTGCACATTATTTTTCTTATCGTGTAATGACTTTTTTAGAATTAATTTCTTAGCAAGTTCTTGATATTCCTGGACATTAACTGGTAGATTATCCTCCATTCTGCTCCATCAAATTGTTAAAAAAGGTCATTCGTATGTTGCAAATATATCGATTTCAGCCATACACATTTCAGAGAATTAGCATACAGAATGTTCCTTTTTCAGTGCAAGCACTAAATCATTTCATTTTGGAACTTTGGACACATATAAAGATAGAGGTGCGTCGGTAAAAGAAAACGGTATATCAAAAGAAGAGAAACATGCATTGGAAACCAAGAATGTGGAACCAAAGAAAAGCACTGCTGTTATTCTCAGGGTGGGTTTGCTTGTGGCACTTATTTGTTTGTTGATTGGATCCAAGATTAAGCATAGGTTATAATTCAGCAAGAATGTGGGTCAGCTACCTGTTCACTTAATGAAGAATCATCTAGATTAAGCATAGGTTATAATTCAGCAAAATAGCAAGTGGCATCCTTTCAGTCCTAGCGCTTGGAACATATGTGCAACCTAGAAATATCATGAATGGCAACCTATATTAGGATAAATGTGATCTCAAGTACAGAAATAGGAGTATTTATGCCTTTAAAAGTACTCTATTTCAGCTAATCTGATTTACCACATAATTGAAACAAAGTGTCCGTACATCCTACTAATCTCTCCATAATTTAGGGTCCAAAAGGCACCATTTCACCCTCAGAAAAATTCCCAAATGCCCTGCACTTAGCAACATATAATCAGTTTGCACAATCCGAAAACCCACCCAGGTTCTCCCTGTCCAAATAAATTGTTTCCAAATTGTTTTCGATGTTTTCCTGATAAGAAGTTAGTGCCATTACATTAGAAGATCATAACCACATCGAGGACAGTGTTGTACCATGATTAATAGTCATTCTACTAATCTCTCCATAATTTAGGACTCCAGAGGATGGACTCAGCGCTATAGGTCCAAAAGGCACCATTTCACCCACAAAAAAATTCTCATATGTCCTGCACTTAGCAACATATAATCAGTCTGCACAATCTGAAATGTATTTCATATGCCGAGCGAGCGAGAAACCACAATTACATTAACCAGTTCAAAAGCAGGCTGTTTTAAAAAAGGAACGAGCAATTAGTGCCTAGTCATTATAGCTTCATACGCCTCCAAGGCAGAACCAGAGACTGGTGGTTTACAGAGCATTAGGCGTGCACAAAAATTGGAGTACAGATAACACATGACAGAGGCCCTTTCGCAGCCTAGCACTTTATTGAAATAAAGTTTGAAAATGCACTGTATATTGGACACTTTCATCACCATCCTCACCGTCGTTACAACCAGCAGCTTTGGCCAATTCTTCCTAGACTTCAGTTCTCCGATCCATTCCTCCGTGGCCTTCAGAGCATCTAAGAGGTCAGTCGGGCTTCTGTCAGTTCCATGGTGGTTAGATGATTGTATCAGAAAGGCAAAAGTGACAGTAAAATGGTCTTACTTCTTCCACTTCATTGGGAGTCATGATGAGCGGGGGTGACAACATGATGCTGTTCCCAGCCACCCTAATGAGCATCCCACACTTCTCACACTCGACACCAAATATCGAACCCTCTGCATGACAGTCTGTTCCAAGTGAGCATGCACTCGGACATACAGGGAAGGAGAACAGAGAGAGGGGAGGGAGAAGAGCCATGGATCCGGCGCGAGAGGGGGGCTGGAAACAGGCAGATCTAGCGACACTGACCTCTCCGCTGATTTAGTGCCTCATATCTTGGATCCTCGAGAGGTGATGACACCTTCAAGCCATGGATCCATTGGAGATTGGCCCTCCATGGGATGCGACCGGGCTCCATGTCGCCGCTGGGCCAGGGGGTGGGGAGGGAGGGAATGGGGAGATGGAGAACCAAATGTTAGAAAGTTAGGCATTTTTAGTTTTAATTTAATCCAGAAAAACAGTGCGATATATGTGATGACATGTATGTGCATGTGTGTATAACTACTCGCATAAGCAGTAAACAGCAATGAAACATGCACAAATACGAAGAACAGAGTGTACCCAGCGGAGGGACTGATGCTCAAGGCATCAGTGGCTCCATTCACACGAGACATCTCGTGTGTTTGTTCGATGTAGCCGTACGAAGTCGGTGCAGGAAGATGTACGCTGTGCAGTCCCTCGAACGGTCGCCGGGAAGAAGAACAGCAGCACGCGTCAACTCGGGAAGGCGACGAACAGCAAGCTGTGAACGAAGCAGCTGGACAAACAGGTCACGCGAGCAGTCGCGAAGACGCTCCCCAAAAATCTGATCGCCCGCACACCCGTGCAAGTGTATCTCTGCGGTCGGTGATTTCGGAGGCCTGCTCTCCCACTCTCTCTGTGCTCGCAGAAGATGGGACGGGAATGTATTGTTTGCAATTCGCGTGAGATAATTCGCATGACTGGAAGAGCCCTCCCTCTCTATTCTTATAGGCGGTCAGAAGGAGGGAGAAGAACAACGGACAGAAACGGTCGCGCATTAGAACTGGAAACTGACGACAGTAACTGACGTCCGTTACTAGCCATAAGACAGGAAACAGACGGTTATCATGACGGTCATCGCTCCAGGCAAAATGCGAAACCGTTTGAAAGGAATATTCGGACCAAGGTCCGATCTACCACGAGCCACGGCCACGGCCCGGCCCGGCGGCGGCGGCGGCGGCGCGCGCGCGCGTGTGGCAGTCCTTCATCCTTTTCTCAACTTCTCAATAGATGCACCAATGGTCCACCTATTTAAGTTGATTGATTTGTCCTTTGAACTTCCAATATGGTACTAAATAATTAGTACACCATAGCATTAAAGTGGGCCATTAGCATTGACTATTATTGAATATTAATTTGGGCCAAGCCCACATTAATCCAACAATCCCCACCAAATGCTAAGTCACACAAAAAAGCTCTCATCATCTCAAACGTTTGATATACTGGTGTTTCGATGGAGACTGTTAAGTTGAACATCCACCTAGAACTTAGACTACACTTGACCACAACTGCACAATGGACTAGGCCTTGAATTGGCAGTTTTGCGTGGAATGAATTTCATCTAAACTCTTTACCAGTACTAGATTGCTGAACGCATCCCCTCTGGTTGGAGCATATAAGTCAAACTCCATAGCCTTTCATGGGTATCTAGAAACCACCCAGATCTCATAAACTGTGACTAGCAGTTAACCCATATAGGTATGTTCCTCTAAAGATGTTCTGTAGGACAACATCTTTGCTTCACAAAGCCACTTGGAACATATTAAGGTGTAAACACCAACCTACCTTACAGTAAGGAAAGATATGCATCTGAAATGAGCCTTATTAAGGGTCTTTCCTCTCAGTCTACCACTAGCTTGTTTCACCATTCTAATTCACGGGATCTCCGATCACATAGAACAGGTTACCACTATGATAAACTTTAGGTGGGTCTTATGCCCATCTCACTTGATGCACTATCTATCACACTACGTGATAGCCCCTTAGTAAATTGATCTGCCAGATTTTTAGACGTATGGACATAATCCAACGCTATTACTCCGGAGTTTCTCAATTTCCTGACAGATTTCAAACGCCTCTTTATGTGCCTTGTCGACTTCATATTATCCTTAGAACTGTTTATCTTAATTATCACAGTCTGATTATCACAGTTCATGGAAATAGCCGGCACAGGTTTTTCAACCACCGGTAAATCCATAAGGAGTTCACGAAGCCACTCAGCCTCAACTGAAGCGGTATCTAATGCTGTGAATTCTGCTTCCATAGTCGACCTCGTTAAGATGGTCTGCTTGCAAGACTTCCATGAAACAGCACCACCTCCAAGTGAAAACACATATCCACTTGTGGCATATATCTCATCAGCATCAGATATCCAGTTTGCATCACAATAACCCTCCAGAACTGTTGGGTACCCGGTATAATGGATGCCTAAACTCATAGTACCCTTTAGATAGCGCAAAACTCTCTCAAGAGCACGCCAGTGATCATCTCCCGGATTTGAAACAAATCGACTAAGTTTGCTCACAGCAAATGAGATGTCAGGCCTCGTAGCGCTAGCTAAATACATGAGTGAACCAATTATTTGGGAATATCTCAATTGATCCCTAGCTATCCTTCGATTTTTCTTTAATAGCTTACTAGGATCATAAGGCGTTGGAGCAGGTTCACATTCGCTAAAACCAAAGCGACTCAAAACCTTTTCCACATAATGGGATTGCACAAGTGTGATCCCACCAATGCCTTCTCTCAGTAGCTTAATGTTAAGAATAACATCAGCTTCTCCCAAATCTTTCATTTCAAACTTATTAGACAGAAAGTCTTTTGTCTCTTTAATCACATCAAGACTCGTCCCCAAGATTAGAATGTCATCAACATATAGGCATAAAATTACTCCCTCGCCCCCACCATACCGATAGTATACACACTTGTCTGCTTCGTTCACAACAAAACCGGCAGATGTCAAAGTTCTATCGAACTTTTCATGCCATTGCTTAGGTGCTTGTTTTAGGCCATATAAAGATTTCAATAATTTACACACCATGCCTTCTTGACCGTTTGCTACAAACCCAGCTGGCTGCTCCATGTAAATTTCCTCATCTAGCTCTCCATTTAGGAATGCTGTCTTAACATCCATTTGATGGACGAGTAGACCATGAGAGGCAGCCAAAGAAAGTAGCACACGAATTGTGGTCAATCGAGCCACAGGTGAATAAGTATCAAAGAAATCCTCACCTTCCTTCTGTGAATAGCCTTTAATTACAAGCCTCGCCTTGTACCTTTCAATAGTACCATCAGGCCTAAGTTTTTTCTTGAACACCCATTTACTTCCAATGGGCTTACACCCATAAGGACGCTCAACTACCTCCCAAGTTGCATTAGACATAATAGAATCCATCTCACTCCTTATTGCTTCCTTCCAAAAGTCAGCATCAGGAGAGGAATATGCCTCTTCAATGGTACTTGGTGTGTCATCCACAAGATATACAATGTAATCATCACCAAAGGACTTTGCAATCCTTGGTCTCTTACTCTTTCGAGTTGATACATTGTCATTTTCCACATGATTATGTATATGGGATTCCTCAGTGTGTTCTACCGGAATAAAATGCTCATGGGGTATCGTTGGTTCATCATTAGACGTATCATGTGTAGCTTTCATGGGAAATTCGTCCTCAAAAAACGTAGCATCTCTGGACTCCATAATTGTACCAACCAACATGTCCGGTACTCCAGAGTTTATAATTAAAAACCTATATCCAATGCTGTGGAAAGCATACCCAAGGAAAACACAATCAACAGTTTTCGGTCCTAATTTGCGCTTCTTGTTAATTGGCACATTCACTTTAGCCAAACAACCCCAGGTGCGCAAATAGGAGATATTTAATTTCTTCTTTTCCCATTCCTCGAATGGTGTGATTTCTTTGTTATTTGTGGGAACTTTATTCAGGACATGACACGCCGTCAAGATCGCCTCACCCCACCATTCCTTAGATAGCCCTGAAGTCTCTAACATGGCGTTAACCAAATCAGTTAGAGTACGGTTCTTTCTTTCAGCAACCCCATTGGATTGTGGTGAGTATGGCGGTGTCCTCTCATGAATAATACCATGTTCCACACAAAAATCAGAAAAATCACCCGAAAAATATTCTCCACCACGATCAGACCTTAACCGTTTAATTTTCCTCTCGAGTTGATTTTCAACTTCAGCTTTGTAGGTCTTAAAATAATGCAAAGCTTCATCTTTTGATTTTAAGAGATACACATAACAAAATCTAGTAGAGTCATCGATAAAAGTAATAAAATATCGCTTGCCTCCTTTAGTCAATATTCCGTTCATCTCACATAAATCGGAATGTATTAAGTCTAGTGGTGCCAAATTCCTCGCCTCCGCAGCCTTGTGAGGCTTGCGAGGTTGCTTAGATTGCACGCACACCTGGCACTTAGAACCTTTGACTAAATCAAATTTCGGGATTAAATTTAAATCTGCTAACCGCGAGACACAACCAAAATTGATATGACAAAGTCGTGAATGCCAAATATACGACTCATTCGAAACAACATTGTTCACAGACTCATTACACGCATCATGCAAAGATAAGCGGAACAAGCCTCCGCTGTCATAGCCTTTTCCAACAAACGTTCCATACTTAGACAGTATACATTTATTAGACTCAAAGACAATTTTGTAGCCATCTCGACACAATTGAGAGCCACTAACTAGATTCTTTTTGATGGAGGGGACATGCTGCACGTTCTTCAATAGCACCGTCTTTCCCGAAGTAAACTTCAGAATGACTGTACCAACACCAAGAACACGCGCATGTGATCCGTTCCCCATCAGCAAGGCTCCAGTCCCTTTGCACTGATAAGAAGAAAATAAAGAAATATCAGCACACACATGAATATTAGCACCGATATCAGCCCACCACTCAGGGGATTGACACACTGAAAGAACAGTAGGTAAAAGATTACCATACCCCGATGTTCCTTCTGCAGTCTCGCTAACAACCATGTTTACTGTTTTCTTCTCTTGAGCTGGTTTTTTCTCTTGCTTAAATTTGCGGTCTGGACAAGCGCTTGCCCAATGATCAGTACTCCCGCAAACAAAGCAACCAGCTCCTTTGTTCTTCTTTTTGAACGAGGCTGCCTGCTTGGGCTTCGTGGCATTCTGTTGCTTGTTCTTTTTTTATTATTATGTGATGCATTGGAGTTCTTCTTTTGTACCATATTGGCACTAGAAGTCTCAACTCCTTTTCCACGAGTGTCTTTTGCTCTCGCCCTCTCCTCAACATCAAGAGAACCAATAAGCTCAGCCACGCTAAACTCTTGTCTCTTATGTTTTAGAGTGGTAGCAAAGTCCGTCCAAGAAGGTGGCAGTTTAGCGATAATACCGCCGGCCACGAACTTGTCAGGCAAGACACATGGGAATTGTTCGAGTTCTTTAGCCAGTGCCTGTATTTCATGAGCCTGTTCAACTACAGGACGGTTTTCCACCATCTTATAGTCAAATAGCTGCTCCATGATGTACAGCTCGCTACCAGCATCAGAAACACCAAACTTCTCATCTAATGCATCCCATAACTCTTTTGCAGATGTGCACGTTAGATAAGAATCAACATACTTGTTGGCAAGAGCGCCAATCACGGCGCCTCGAAACAGGTTATCGACAACGTCGAACATTCTCTCCTCTTCAGGAGTGAACTGTTCGGGTTTCCCCTGTGCGGCGTGATAGCAGTTCATTGCGGTCAACCACAGTATCATCTTACTACGCCATCTCTTGTAAAACGTCCCATCAAAAGGTTCACTTGGTTTTAACGCAGCAGCAAAACCACCAGCGGAAAAATGCCTAATATCAGATTTTTGGATTGTTAGAAAGTTAGGCATTTTTAGTTATAATTTAATCCAGAAAAACAGTGTGATATATGTGATGACATGTATGTGCATGTGTGTATAACTACTCGCATAAGCAGTAAACAGCAATGAAACATGCACAAATACGAAGAACAGAGTGTACCCAGCGGAGGGACTGATGCTCAAGGCATCAGTGGCTCCATTCACACGAGACATCTCGTGTGTTTGTTCGATGTAACCATACGAAGTCGGTGCAGGAAGATGTACGCTGTGCAGTCTCTCGAACGGTCGCCGGGAAGAAGAACAGCAGCACGCGTCAACTCGGGAAGGCGACGAACAGCAAGCTGTGAACGAAGCAGCTGGACAAACAGGTCACGCGAGCAGTCGCGAAGACGCTCCCCAAAAATCTGATCGCCCGCACACCCGTGCAAGTGTATCTCTCTGCGGTCGGTGATTTCGGAGGCCTGCTCTCCCACTCTCTCTGTGCTCGCAGAAGATGGGACGGGAATGTATTGTTTGCAATTCGCGTGAGATAATTCGCATGACTGGAAGAGCCCTCCCTCTCTATTCTTATAGGCGGTCAGAAGGAGGGAGAAGAACAACGGACAGAAACGGTCGCGCATTAGAACTGGAAACTGACGACAGTAACTGACGTCGGTTATCATGACGGTCATCGCTCCAGGCAAAATGCGAAACCGTTTGAAAGGAATATTCGGACCAAGGTCCGATCTACCACGGCCACAGCCACGGCCACGGCCACGGCCACGGGGCCACGGCCCGGCCGGCGGCGGCGGCGCGCGCACGCGCGTGTGGCAGTCCTTCATCCTTTTCTCAACTTCTCAATAGATGCACCAATGGTCCACCTATTTAAGTTGATTGATTTGTCCTTTGAACTTCCAATATGGTACTAAATAATTAGTACACCATAGCATTAAAGTGGGCCATTAGCATTGACTATTATTGAATATTAATTTGGGCCAAGCCCACATTAATCCAACACCAAAGCTACTCACTCACTCAACCAACCACGGACAGTGGCAAGGGCAAGGTCACCGCCATTGTGCTGGTGCTTGTGCACTGATGGCGTGACATCGAACGAAGGAAGCAGAGGGTGAGATTCAGAGAAGGAAAAAGGGGTACTGGCTCAATCTGGGGGTAGGGATTGGGATGGCGGCGGTGTACCTTGAAGAAGATGTTGATGCATAGACCTCAACAAGAATTCCCCCATGCCCTCCGGCCTCCGTGCATCCTCTGGGTTGCGGGTTGCGGAGCCTCCCTGCGCGACGGTGGGTTGCAGCCGCGACATCCAGGCGTCCGTTCCGACGAGCCTCGAGGCGGGGAGCAGCGTATGCGGGTGGGATCGGACGACGGCGGCATAATCGGGGTAGGGGCAGGGGGGCGGAGTTCGTGGCCAGCCAGAACCGGGGGAGGGGAGGCCGGGGGCGACGGTTTCGGGGCGCGATCTAGGAGCGGCACCGTTGTGTGGGATCAGGGAACGAGACTGAAATGTAGGATCGTACGACTGAGATTATAGAATGGTAGACTGGATGGTTGAGATCGCAAAATGGCAGAACGACAGGCTACCCTTACCGCCTTAATAAGTAGTAGAGATGTATATCTCTCATGCAATTATTGCGATTTTTTGCATCCAAAGGTCGAAATAGAAATTTTCTGCATTTTGAAATTATATAGGATTTTAAGTTATATACAAATCTAATCATGCATTTTTTATTTTTGTGTTGTGAGAATAATACATTTAAAAGTGGCCTGAAAGTTGAAATATAATAATGTGACTTTCAGAGATGCTCTTGATCTGACACACACTGACAGCCGTCCAGATCAGACCCATTTTATCCCTCGACCCCGCCTCGAAAGAAATCCATACCGGCCCACTCAGCCCGCGCAGCCCATCCTCCAACCTGTTCCATTCATCTGTAACGGATCAAAGCCCACTTGTCCTTGTCCCTTCTCCCCTCCGGCCTCAGCTTCCCTTCCCCGTCGTCTATCCGCGTCAGTTTCGACTTTCGATTCCCCTCGCCCTCGCCGACGGCCAGACGCCGAACGTCTCGCCCTCTCCCGACGCTCCCCGCCTCCCCCTTGATCCGCCGAGCGCGGCGGCCGCCGCCGCCGCCGAACCCGATCTCCCCCCCTCCCGCGTGACAGGCACGGCCTCCCCTCGGTAAGGATGCCCCGTGCCCATGGTTTGCCCTAATTTCCCGACACGTACCCCGCGATCCCGCTCCCATACGACTTCCCTGCCGCCTTTTTGCGTCCTTCGATCCTTTTCTACGTGTGTTTCTTTTCGTTCATCCAGCGATTGCCGATGTGGAGTGGGATCGTGTTATATGTTCGCTGGAATTTTTCTTTGTTTTCCTGTGTTAGGTCGCGGAGATTTGTGTGCTCGTACCTGCGAAGAATTGATCGTGTGGGATTATATTCTACGGTTCGGTAGTTTCAGCGTCAGCTCTCATATGAAATGTTGCTGCTGTCGTGCTTTGCGCTGATCAGGTTATTCTGGAATGCACTAGTCTAACCAAATAACCCAGTGGTTTATCACACAGATAACCCTTCTACATGTTTAGCGGTGTTTAGAAGAATAGGCATGTTTCCATATTGTGCTGGCACATGGTCTGTTTCCTATTGTAAGGTTGGCCTGACTAATCTCTTAGTATTTAAAATTTCTGCAGTAATTGTGAGAATTGTAGCTACTTAATTTTCGAACGGTTGCCTTCTAGCTTAATATTTCCTGTCGTTTTTAAGTGACCCTTTTATATATTTTTATGAATTTTCTTTTTGCTGATGTGGCTTGATGGTTCTCATCTCTAGCTCTCCCCAACTTGCTTGAGACTAAACAGATTTGTTGTTGTCATGTCATTTGAACTGAATGACAGATATGTAACAACCAACTGATCTATGGATTAACTTGAATATAATGTCTGCCTTTCATTTTCATTGCTGCACTTGTTATATGTTGTTCAAATCGTTTTAATAAAAGGTACTTTTCTTTTTCAAAGGATTCCCTTACTGTACCGACTACTTATAAATGTATCCTTTTTTTCTGTTTCAGGTTGGAAGGGTTTGCTGTATCATGCATTTTTTGTGGATAATCTTCATTTTCTCTTGAGTCACCGATTCTTTTGTTGTCTTCAAAATGTCGGGCTTGCTGAACGTATGTACTTGCACAAGTATACTTGCCATTGGGTTTTCTTGCCACCATTATGTATTCATGTTGAAAGGCAGGCCTGGTGTAGTGGTGAGAGCTGTATCACTGAGTCACTAGGTCATGTGTTTGAAGCAGCCTCCGCATTTGTGGGGGAAGGATTGCTTCGATTTACCCCTTTTTCAGACCCCACTCATGCGGGACCCTCCAGCACTTGGTCTGCCCATTATGTATTTATATTCTTTCCATTTGTTTACCACATTGGGTCTAGAATGGATGTTTTTCTTTGGTGAAAGATAAATTTCTACAACTTTAGTCGTCAGCAGACAAATCTTTTTAGAGATTTCATGCAAGAGTTATATGAATGGAATCATCATCAAAACTACATTGCCAGTTGTCACAACAATATTTGTAATGTTCGATATATGTTACTTATATTAGGTGAAGTCAAATTTGGGCACTGTTAGACAGCCATATTTTTAATGTTTGATATACTCCCTATGTCTTTTTGCCTGTTATGGCATTGTACTGTGGTCCACTTCGGACCTTTCTCTCTTTCAATATAATGATGCACAGTTCTCCTGCGCGTTCGAGAAAAAAAATGTTTGATATACGGTACTTGTATTAGGTGGCAGTAAAGTTTGTGCACTGAGACTGTACCAACAGTTAAATCAGGGAAGATGTATTGTTTTGTTGTGATCTGGTAGGTCATTTGCTTGTTTGTACACTCCTTTTTTTTGTGGACAACAAATGAGTATTACATCTTGAACTCTTTGATGACTATCTCCTACTCAAACGTCTTTAGGGGCCTGCTTATCTCAATATGGTTTGCAGTCTTAACTCAATATTATGTTTATTTTTTACTAACTCATTTTTTCCTTGGCAGTCAAACCTTAATAGTTCGGCATCAAATCTTTCAGACTCAGCTGGAAGGCCATTTACAGCATCCTTTTCGGGTCAATCTGGATCAATTCCAGGTTTTCATCATTCTGGTGAGCATATATATAATACAAAAACTTTTGTTAGTTCATTTATACTACATGGCAGACATTAAGTAAGGTTTGTTTTCCTGACATTTTCAAAGGCTTGCATAACACTCATGGAAGTTACAATCTTCCGAGTATGCCTGGATCACTTGCACAAAGGAATGCTGCCATGAGTGGCCTTCCGTCCTCTGGGGTTCAACAACCTGGAGGTAGCATTCCTGGGAGATTCCCTTCAAACAACCTTCCAGTTGGCATGCCTCAGGTTCTAATGCTCACCTTTATTCATATAGTGCAATTCATTTCCTTATTTGGTGGTAAACATACATGTTCACTTTAATGTCTTATGGGATCCGAGAACCAATTTTTATAATTCAAATGTATGTGTTCTCTGTCTGCACATCCATGTGGAGCAAGATGATTTATTGTGTGGTCCCTTTGCAGATTCCTCATGCACATTCAGGTGTCAGTGGTAGAGGGATGAATTTTGGCGCAGGTCCGGCATTTAGTAGCAGCATGAATATTGGTGGTAACATCCAAGGCTTATCCTCGGGCTTGGGCTCCGGTGGTAATCGCAATTCTGTTCATGGGATGCCAGTATCTTCATCTATAGGAAACTCGGGTCAACGGATAAGTTCTGTAGGAAATATGGTAAGTGCAAGCAATATTGGAAGAAATATAGGCACTGGTGGTTTGTCCGTGCCAAGTATTGCATCACGAATCAATTTGAATGGTAGTGGTGGGAGTGGTAGTCTGAATGTGCAAGGATCCAGTCGAATGATGAATGGATTGCTTCATCAACAAGGTAATTGATTACATGTACCCATAAACAAGTGAAATGTTATATTTTTTAATAGATTTAGCTGGACTCCATGTGCTATGGTTGGCTGGCTTGTTTCTGGTCAGTTGTAGCATCAACTCTTTAACATTTTGAATATGTTGGTTGTCCACTTGCTTCATTTCTTGCTCTAAGATTCAAGCAGAACACCCACTTTTCAACTTTTTTCTTGGCATTAAAATTTGGCGATGAGAAATAAGCAGCCCACTGCTCCATAATCCATATGATGTAATTATCTTTTGTAGCCTTTTGAATCAGCATGTAGGTATTGCTAGTTTTGCTTTGTGGGAATATGTAGTGCTAGAGAGTTTTAAATTTCTAGCCTTTTGAATCAGCATGTAGCCTCATGAAAGTTTCCCCGGCTATACCAAGTTCTGAACATTTGACATGCAGTTCAACTCATGACCCCAAATGTATATAGCATAACAGTATCCTGATCATGATAAAAGCTTGTTCATTTTTTATTTGTATAATTGTGAAACAAGCATTAAGGATGAAACAGAGCACCTCTTAGGGAAGGAGGATGAGATCAGACATATATGGTGAGAGTATTTTGGCAAATTGTTCAACGGGGAGAATGGGGATACAATCTTTCACTTAGACGACTCTTTTGATGACACCAATATACACTTAGTGCGTAGGACCCAAGAATTTGAGGTTAGAGGCATTGAAAAGGATGAAAGGGAGTAAGGCGAGGGGCCCTGATGGTTTCTTAATTGAGACATGGAGACACCTCAAGGACACATTTATAGTAGGGCTAACCAAGTTATTCAACCATATCTGCCGATTAAACAAGATGACTAACGAATGGAGAAGTATATTGGTATCGATCTACGAAAGTAAGGGAGATATTCAAAGTTGTACTAATTATTGGAGAAATTATTTGATTAGCCATACTATGAAGCTATGGGGGAGAGTTACCGAACATTGTCTGAAAGGAATGATGAGGATATCTATGAACCAATTTGGTTTCATGCCCGAAAGGTCAACCATGAAAACCATTTTCTTAATAAGACAAGTGATAGGGCATTATAGGGAGCAGAAGGACATGCACATGTTTTTCATTGACTTGGAGGATGCTTACAACAGAATACTATGGAAATAATGGAATATTATTTGGTGGGCTTTAGAGAAATATAAAATTCCAATGAAGTATGTTTGACTCATTAAGGACATGTACAACAATGTTGTGACTAGTGTTCAAACAAGTGATGGAGACATAGATGACTTTTCGATTAGAATAAGATTACATCAAGTATCAGTTTTGACTTTTGAGCCCTTACTTTTTTCCTTAGTGATGGATAATGTCACAAGGGACATACAAGGGGGTATCACTTCGTGTATGTTTTTTGCGGATGATGTAGTGCTAGTTGATGAAAGTTGGGTAGGAGTAAATATGAAACTACAAAACTAGAGTTGTGGTGGGAGACTCTAGAGTCAAAGGTTTTCGACTCGGTAGAACTGAAACTGAATATACAAGATGTGACTTCAACGTTACTACTCACGAGGAAGGATATGTTAGTTTGGAAGATCAAGTAGTGCCAAGGATGGATACCTTTCAGTATTTAGGATCAATGCTATAGAAAGATATGGATATTTATGATATTAGACGTAGAATCAAAGCAGGGTGGATGAAGTGGTATCAAATGGCGTTCTATATGACTAGAGGCCAAGTGGGTACCACAGAAGCTAAAAAGACAAGTTTTATAGGACAATGATTAGACCTGCTATGCTGTATGATACGGAATATCGGTCTACAAAAAGATGACATATTCAATAGAGAAGTTTTGTTGAAATGCTTATGTTGTGTTGGATCTATGGCCATACAAGAAGGGATCAAGTCCAAAACGATGCTATACATGGTAGGCTAGAGGTTGCACCAATTGAATTTTTTTTTGTCCAACATCGATTGAGATGGTTTGAACATGCCCAATGGAGACCTCCAAGAGGCACCATTGTGTAGTTGAAATTTAAGACATGATAGCAATGACCAATGGGAAGATAGATAGAGAGGAAGATCAAGATCAATGTGGGAAGAGGCAGTAAAAGGAGACTTGAAGGGTTGGAATATAACTAAAGATTTAGCCTTGAATAAGAGTGCATGAAAAGTAGCTATCCACGTGCATGAAGCCATGAACCTTTGAGTTGTGGTTTTTGTTGGGTTTCAACTCTAGCTTACCCCAACTTGTTTGGAACAAAAAAAGCTTTGATATTGTGAAACAAGCCTTCAAAAATTCTGATGGTTAAGAAGTGTGCTGTTTATTACGTATCTGTTTATCAGAGTGCATGTCTCATCCAGCTTTTTTAATCTCTGAAACCAGCAACTCCTCAGTTGATAAATATGCTTGGAAGTTCATATCCAACATCTGGAGGTTCATTATCACAGAGCCAAATTCAAGCAGGAAATAATTCTTTTAGTTCTATGGGGATGTTGCATGATGCCAGTGACACTGCTCCATTTGACATAAATGATTTTCCCCAATTGTCTGGTCGACCTAGTTCTGCTGGTGGTCCGCAAGGACAATATGGTAAGAATGCTGGAAACTAATATATTTCTTAATTATTATTTGGATATTGATTTAGCTAATTTCTTTAAATTACAGGATCACTGCGCAAGCAAGGAGTTGGTGTTAATACCCTTGTGCAACAAAACCAGGAATTCAGCATTCAAAATGAAGACTTCCCGGCTTTGCCTGGATATAAAGGTTGTTCCAGTCAAATTTGTTATTATATATCTTCTTAATATATAAAGGGGCACAGCTCTCCTGCGCGTTTTCGAGAAAAAAATTTGTTACTATAAATTGTCAGTTGATTTAGTGGGATTTCCTCATTTTGCCGTCTGTGGTGCCTGATCTGTTTGATTGTGTTACTATATATGACATTGACCTTTCAATATCAGCTGTGTATCTTGTGCAGTTTGTTGTTATAAAATGTCCTTTGTTACTAGAGATGACAATGGGTATACCCATAAGGTATTACTACCCCATACCCACACCCACGACACAAAATAACCTCATCGGGTTACCCATATACACTGGTGGGTATAAATTTACTCCCATACCCATACCCATGTGGGTATGAGTCAACCATCGGGTCACCCGTACCCACAAAAATTAAACATCTATTAAAATATTATATTATACAAATGTCAAGTATATCCATCTAAATATCATTACAAAATTTCTAGCATCATTTAATCATCCATTCAACACACCAAAGATAATTGGATAAAGTAGTAACACTAGGATAGTACTACATAGCACATTACATGTTTCATTACATAGTCATTAAATTGTCGTTAAGCCTTATATGACATTATGACCTAAAATGTTGTTAAATAGTAAAAACGATGGATGACTAAAGTCCAAGTTTATGCTTGGACTAAGTTTATATTGGGTATTTTATACCCACGGGTTAACGGGTATGGGTGAAGGCAGAACGTTCTAATACCCGTTTACCCATTGGGTGAAGATTTTGCCCAATAACAGACCCACGGGTAGAATATTTAGCTCACATACATACCCTAATGGAGTAAATACCCATCGGGTATCGGGTCGCGGGTACCCATTGCCATCTCTATTTGTTACTCTGCATTTGTTGAGCACTTAAGCTTAGCATTGAACTGTTTAGTTTCAACATAATGACCCTGGTTTGTATTGTGAGCTCCTGTCGGTGTTTTGGGTCCGACCGCGCACCCAGGGTTGCCCCTCGAGGTGCTTTTTTGGAGTAGGACGGTGTTACCGACTGTAGCTCGATGGTTCGTGCTAGATGCACGAGAGACAGTAAACAATTTTGTACAGGTTCGGGCCGCTTTGAGACGCGTAACACCCTACGTCCTGTCGTGGATACTTTGTGTGGTGGGTTACAAGAGGGTTCCCTAGTATCGAGGATGTTTGAGAACTTGGTAGACGACTAAGTGGTGAGATGATCTTGAAGGGGTGTCCCCCTAGGCCTTATATATTCGACCGTGGGATGTTACATTTACATGCGGATATGATAACCACGTGTTCCTAAGTAATAGTGAACCGACTGAGTTTATCTTCCTATAATCTCGCCGACTTATAATCCTTTGGCTCCGACATCTGAGGGCGTTGCGCGGGAAAGTCGGATCAATGCTGCAGATAGCGTTTAAGTTCAGCAAACCACATGGGCTCAAGTTGATTCGTCCTTGTGTTGACTGTTGAAAGTTCCTCCCCTGGCCCACGAAGGGACGGCCTCGCGGAGTAATGGGCCTGGGGTCTTCCGTGAGGCCTTCTTGCCTTCTAGTGGACCCGGGGGATATCTGTCCCCCACAGCTCCATTTTCCCATTTACTATTTTTCTTTTCCTCAAGTTAATCAGAGGTTATTACACTTTCATAAGTTTTATGTGAAATCTTTTTGGCTGCCTTGTTGCAACTGGCCTTTTCCTTGGCAACAGTAAGGTCCAATCGTTAGATTCTCTTGTACTCCCTCTATTCCAATTTATAAGGTGCTTTAGTTTTTCTAGATATATAACTTTTGCTTTACACTTAGATATACACTGTGACTGTCTAGATACATAGTAAAACTAACGTATCTAAAAAAGCCGAATGGGGGGAGTTCTATATACTGTCCCATTTTTGACAATCCCTGCGTCAAGTAGAAATACATGACTAGTATCCAGATGAGCATTTGCAAACCTGCCAAAGGTATAACATGATGTGAACAGCTCTTAACGGCGAACTCATCATCTTTTCACTCTTATAAAGGGGTCTGCTTTACTACATCGGATATTTGCAACAGAGACCCAGAAGGCAAACACAAGTTTGTGAGTGATCATAGCCATAGGACCTAATGGAGCTATAGATGGATTGTATAATCATCGTAAGCCTTGATTACACTCGTGGTTGTTATTGATATCCAACAGGGTGGATACACTTTAGACTAGGCCCATAGCCACAAATTTCCTGTGTCTATGGGGTTTAGGAATGGAGTCAATGAATGTGGTACACTATTTGCGAGAGGTTCCCGCATACCCGGGTTGGGCGACATTCCTGGGTTGAGGGTCGATGCCTTTGACCCTGTCTAATGTGACTATGACTCGGCCAAAGATGTGAAGAGGTTAGAGAGAAGAATCTAGGTAACAATCTTGTCTTTTTGGATGTGTTATCCATCTTTTATCTCTTTGGTGACTGACAACAAGAGTGGTCTTCAGAGTAACAAAAAAACTCCACAACAATAACGAAGAAACCCGTCACTGAGCATATTAACAAAAAAAGAGGAATCAATTGAATCCCTGGCTCTGTATCAACATATTGGAGTTTTTTTACCTTGTGTTTGTAGGAACGAGGGGCCAATATTGGGATTATTCATCAAACCGCTGGCCAACTAAATTATCACGGATCATTATTATTTGATGTCTGGTAAGGGGAGATCTGAAAACATGCGCATAGCGTAGAGGTTGGGGAGCTGTTATGTGACCTACAGGTTGGGAGTTGGACTCTCTTTTTTTCTCGAAAAGGAGTTGGACTCTCTTTTCTCACAAAAGGGTCACTCACTGTGCTATTTAATAGCCGGGCTTTGGCCTTTTTTGACCCTGTGGTTGGGATTTCCTCTTAATATAATATCTTGCTTTTCTGTAATATGGCGAGATTTGTAACGTAAACAAAGGGTCCAATTATAACTTGCATGTTTGTGCGAACATGCCAACCAGCCTGTTATCCTTCTGTCAGCATTCTAGTAACCAAAACCAAAAGTGAGCACATAACCCTTGTTTTTTTTTCCTATTGAAGTTGTGGAATCATCTTTCAACAATTCATAGAGAATAATCAGAATATATCGTATGATCTTGTCATGTTGTGCTTGTACATGGAAACAACACAAATACACTACTACAATCCATATAACTAGCCTTATCCTTCTGTCAGCATTCTAGGAACCAAAACCAAAAGTGAGTACATAAGCCTTGAGTTTTCCCCTATTGATGCTGTGGAATCATCTTTCAACAATTCGTACAGAGAACTTGTTGTATGATCTTGTCATGTTGTGCTTGTACATGGAAACAACACAAGTACACTGCTACAAGCTACAATCCATATAAGTCATGGAAGGTAAATCAGGCCTTTACGAGGTAGCACACGAACCATCCAGAGATGTTCAAGTCCTTTAGGATTTCTCATGAGACCTGATCATTTCAACCAAAATAGATCAAAAGAATCTCCTAATTATGATGCAATTGTTAGTTGTTACTGAGGTATGATGTTGTGGCCCTTTTGCTTGGAAACGCATACCCTAGGCACTGTATTGTATGAAGCTTCACATCCCTTTTTGTTTCTCGTGTCTTTTCTGAAAAGGGTCAGACCTATTGCTGGCGGTTCCCACATGAGTGAGGTCTGTGGGTAGGAATAACTGAATAACCGAGGCAAGCCTTATCCCTGCATTTTTGTAGAGAGGCTGTGTAGAACCCAGGACCTTTGGCTCAGTGGAAAGGCTTTTCACCGCTGCGTTGTGCCTGTCCTCGCATCTTTTCTGATGCACCAAAATGAAACAAGGTTTACAATATGAAACAAACTTTTGCAATAAGGTTATACTTTTGACCCAATTATTACATCCTTTTTTCCCTTCTTTACAAAGGAAAAACTAGCGTTGCACTTGGATGAAATGCGTTTAATATTTGCTGCTGAATCATTTTTCTATTAAGAGGTCATTTTTCCTTAGTTGTGTTACAAGTCTTGAGCATTGTTATCTTTTTACCTGCCTTTTGAACAGATTCTTCCTCATTGGAGTATCACTTCATAAACTTGCACAAAAAAACAGAATATATCTTATGTTTTATCGATGTTTGACATTTTTATGTTTGGAAAATTTAAAAATCTATTGTGTTATCAGGTAACCCTTCGGATTATAATGCTATAGAGTTGCATCACAAGGAACAACTCCACGATAATGTACCTGTAATTCAAGCACAGCAGTATCCTGTGGGTTAATTTTTCTCTATTTTGAATAATCATCCCCTTGAATTGTCTTTTTTTTTTTGACATAATATGCACACATACACAGATGGCAAGGTCAGGCTTAGGAAGTAGCTACCTACCCAATCGACAACAACACCAGCAAGGTGCTAATTCAGTAAGTATCCCACGATTTTCCCAAACAACCATCTTATTAATGTTTCCAGAGGGATGTATCACTTTGATGTTTATATTTCCTCTTAGATTGAACGATGGTAGTAATCTCAATTATGTTCTATCAGGTCCAGAATGGCGGATCCCACAATATTTTACTGAGACCACCCAGTCAAACTTCTAGTTTGGGATCATATGATCCATTTCTGCAGCAATACCAGCAGCCTCAGCCTCAAAATCATTTCAGATTGCAGCAGATGTCTTCAGCTGCACATTCATATCGGGATCAGATTCAAAAGATTCAGGCGGGACCGACACCACCTGATCCATATGGCTTGTTAGGATTTTTGGGTGTTATAAGGATGAATGATGCTGATTTAGCATCTCTTGCTTTAGGAATAGATTTGACAGCATTGGGTTTGAACTTGAACTCGCCAGATAATCTATACAAGACATTTGGCTCACCCTGGTCGAATGACCCAGCAAAAGGAGATACTGATTTTCGAATTCCAGCTTGTTACCTCTTTGACAAAACTCCTCCACTACAGGTAAGCACCCAGTAACTGTTGGCTACTTTCAATAATGAGATTTTTTTAAAACCACATTATCTGATATAAGCACCCGAATTTTATGCCGTTGTGTCTGGTTCGTATTACATTTTAACAAATTCTGTGTTGTTGCAGACCTTACTTTTTCAGAGGTTTCACATAGTAACACTATTTTTCGTCTTCTATAGGTACTTCCACAGTTCTGCCATAATATTTTACTTTATTAAGCTTGTCATTTACTCCCCATAGTTTAATCTGACTATAATTTTCTTACAGCATGCCAAAAGATGAAGCTCAGCTGTACTCTGCCAATGAACTGTGAGTACATAGAGGCCATTTCTTCAGCATATCTTGGTGCTATATTTATCTAAATTCTCATGTTCCTTGCCTTTAATGTTTCTGGACTTTTTGTTAGTACTTTATTAAGTGTTACGACCATATATCAGTAATTTCCTTGGCAATGATTAATATCTTTGTTAATGCTGTGAAACTTGTTCATAAACCAGCTGCCAGCCTGATGACGGGTTAATGATGCAAGTTTCTACTTATTAGAAGCAAATGTTACCTTCATTTATGGACCTAATTCAGTGAACGTTGAACAAACTGAGCTTCTGTGTTATATAATTTGGCAGTTTTTCTGTTTTTTAAGAATTATGTAACTTCTACACATTAGAAACCTATGAACGAATTGTTGTTTGGGTCAGTAAAGCCTTGAACCGCTGCTAGACTACCTGATCACAAGTGTTTTTAAATTTACTCTTTACATCCTATTTTAGTTAGTGAATTTTCAGTCCATTATTCCTTTACAATATTCGTTTGTTAGTAGTTTGCTAACTTTGATGAGTGTTGTGTTGCATTGCTGCACATCCCTTGTGTTTTCATCTAGGCTTAGCCATTTTCAAGATATTGATATGGATTCTCTTTCATTCTGTCTACTATTGAATGGCAACGGTAGTATCTAATTATATTAGTCAAAAGCTACCTTTTCCAATCTTCCACACCCGATTACTCGACAACCTAGTGTAGCACAACTAAATCAGATTAAACTGGTTTTTTTCTTTATTTATATGCCTTGTGTAGTGGTGAGAGTTGTCTCACTGAGTCACCAGTTCATGGGTTCGAACCAGCCTCTCTACATTTGCACGGGAAGGCTTGCCTCTGTTATCTCTTCACCAGACCTCAGTAAGACCTTGTTTGGATACTCTCGTATTTACCTCAATCCACATGTATTGAAGTGGATTGGGGTATAGATTAGTTTAAGTTCCAGTCCAATCCACCTCAATACATGTGGATTGAGGTGAATAAGAGAGTATGCAAACAAGGCCTAATGTGGAAACCTCTAGCGCTGAGTCTGCCCCTTTTTTATATTAATGTTAATATACCATACAATATATTTGTATTTTGTCTTAGGTATAATCGGGGATGGTTTTACCATAAAGAAGTGCACTTATGGCTCACCAGAATTTCAAATGTGGAACCTCTAGTAAAAACTCACCTCTATGAACGTGGATCTTACTATTGCTTTGACCCAGAATCCTGGGACACAATACGCAAGGTTTGGTCTTGTTGACTCATATATGGGAAAAATATGTAGCATCTCTTGTACACTTGAAAGTTACACTATCTTGTGTTTACTGCAGGACAACTTTGTTCTCCACTATGAGATGGTAGAGAAAAGGCCAGTTCTGCCTTCAACATCACCAAACCTTAGATGAAAAGAAAATCTAGGTATGACTCCTCGTAACCTAGTTTTTATTTGGTATTTCATGTGTAGGCAATGATTCTGTTAGAATGAAACCCTAACCCTAGAATAGGGTTGGGCAGTGCATTAATAGACCATATAACTAGGCCAGGCCCATTACAAGGGACAATTGTCTAACAGGTATCTCACACCCCCCTGCAGTCACAACTCTATCCGGTACAGATGTTGAGACTGGATCGAAAGTCTAGAAATACACTCGACGGTAACCCCTTGGTGAAGGTGTCGACAAACTACGACGTGGTGGGGACGCTGAGAACCTGAACGTCGTCGGCAGCCACACTATCGCGAACGAAGTGTAGGTCGATCTCCACATGCTTCGTGCGCTAGTGCTGCACGAGATTGGAGAGGTAGACGGCGCTGACGTTGTCGCAGTAGACAAGGTTGGCACGCTGAAGATGGCTGTGGAGCTCGTGGAGTAGCTGGCGCATCCAGGAGGCCTCGACCACACCGTTGGCCACAACGCGATACTCGACCTCTGCACTGGAGCGGGAGACGATGGGCCGTCGCTTGGCGGCCCAGGAGACGAGGTTGGCGTCTAGGAACACAAGATAGCCCGATATGGACCGGCGCGTGTCGGGGCAGTCGACCCAGTCAGCGTCGGTGTAGACCACAAGCTCCGACGTCAGGGAAGGCCGAAGGAGGAGGCCATAGTCGAGGGAGCCGCAGAGGTAGCGCAGAATCCGCTTGAGAGCGGTGAGATGGGGCTCCCGTGGGGTGTGCATATGGAGGCACACCTGTTGGACGGCGTAGGCGATGTCGGGGGCGGGAGAAGGTGAGGTACTGGAGCGCGCCGGTCAAGCTCCGGTAAGACGTCGCGTCGGTGACCGGGGGCCTGTCGTCCCCAGAGGGCTTTGCTTGAGTGTCGACAGGTGTGGTGCAGGGCTTGCCGCTCCAAGATGTCGATGGCGTACTGGCTCTGGTGAAGGAAGAGACCACAGGGCCTACGCTCGGCAGTAATGTCAAGGAAGTCGTGGAGGGGCCCCAGGTCCTTCATCGCAAACTCACGCTGGAGGGCGATGATCGTGCGATGTAGAAGGTCGGTGGTGGATGTCGTGAGCACAATGTTGTCGACGTAGAGGAGGTAGACGGTGTCCTCGCCACGTCGGTAGATGAAGAGTGAGGTATCCGACTTGGTCTCGACGAAGCCTATGGAGGCTAAGTAGGAGGCGAAGGTGGTCGGTAGACGAAGCCTATGGAGGGGCTAAGTATCTGACTTCAGACCGTAGAGGGAGCGGTTCAGCCGGCAAACCAGTGTGAGCTGCGTCGACGAAGCCGGTGAGCTGGCTGCAGTAGACAGTCTCCGTCAGAGTGCCATGGAGGAAGACATTCTTGACGTCGAGCTGATGGATCGCCAAGTTCTGGGAGAGGGCGAGGGAGAGAATGGCACGAACAATAGCGAACTTGACGACGGGGCGCTGGGTGAAGGCCCGGAGGATCTAACGGGCCTTGTAGTGGACGAGGGAGCCAACCGAAGTCAACTTGTGGCGAAAGAGCCACTTACGTTGGTGCCAGGAGGACACGACACCAGGTCCCAAGTGTGGTTGGCCAGCAGGGCCACATACTTCTCCTCCATAGTCCGACGCCAGTGCGGGTCAGCGAGGGCGGTGCGAACGGAGGAGGGGAACGAGGAGGCGTACGAAGGGGTAGCGGTCGTATCAGCCGGTCGATGGGTCGAAGAACACCGACAGCCCACCGAGTCACCATGGGGTGGACGTGCTGGGGTCACGACGGATGGCGACCGGGTGGTACACCGGCGGCTCAGAACGGGATGCTTGGACGCCGGGGGCCGCAGGCTCGTTCGACTTGCGGTAGTGATAGACGACGGCGGGGTCGACAAAGCGGGCCGCGCTCGTCGACGGGCTCGGGTCCAGAGGTGCCGAGGGAGTGGTGCTTTCGCGATGGAGCGTGTGGCGTGGCCATGCGTGGCGCGGTAGGTGTCGTTGGAGCCACACGTGGTGCGGGTAAAAGGGCGAGCAGAGGCGTCGGGGTCGACGGAGCTGCGCGAGGCAGAGGAAGGGGCGCGGGCAATGGCGCAAGGCGAGGAGCCGGGGGTGAAGGGGTAATCGGATCAGACTCAAGGAGGGAGTCGAGATCGGTGGGAGGGGAGGAGCCAGCAAGGGGAAACATGTCTTCGTCAAAAACAACGTGACGAGAGATGATGGTGCGGTGGGAGGTGAGGTCGATGACGAGAGATGATGGTGCGGTGGGAGGTGAGGTCGAGACAACGATACCCCTTGTGGTCAGGGGTGTAACCAAGAAAGAGGCAGCGGGTGGAGCGAGGCGATAGCTTGTGAGGAGCGGTGGCGGAAGTATTAGTTTAGCAAGCACAACCGAACACGCGAAGGTGGTCGTAGGAAGGAGCTGTGTCGTACAGGGCAAAGTGGGGAGTGGGGTGGCTCACCGCCTTCAGCAGGGGGCAGGGAGAGACGCCTGGAAGAGGAGGCAGCAGATCATGTTGGTGGTGGTGCGAATTATGTGTTCGGCCCAGCCGTTCTGGGCAGAGGTGTGGTTATCAAACTCGTGGCCATTGTCACACTGAAGGGCACGAACCGAGCGATGAAACTGGGTGGATACCCAGGCGAAGAAGTGCGTGAGGGTGGTGAAGGTGTTAGACTTTAAACGAAGGGGAAAAGTTCAAAGTAAATGCGAAAAATCATTCATAATTACGAGGTAGTATTTATATCCTGAAAGACTGAGTACAGGGGAGGTCCATAGATCACAATGAACTAGGTCAAAAGCCTGCTCAGCCCGAGACGGAGTAGTAAAAGGTAGACGAGTGTGTCTGCCTAACTGACAAGCATGACAAATACCCTCAAAATGTCCCCTATTACAGGAAGAATCTAGGCTACTAACGAGCTTGGTCATGACGTCTCGTCCTGTGGCCGAGACGACGATGCGAAGTGGTGGAGGTGGTGGTGGAGACCAGGACGGGAGGTCTGGACGCGCCGGTGGGAGACGACCGGCGTGTGTAGAGGGGCCAGTGCTGTCACATCGGGCGAGTGGGGTCCTGGTGGCCAGATCCTCCACAGAAAAACCAGAAGGGTCAAACTCAATGGAACAAAAAATGTCGGTGGTGAACCGACTGATAGAAAGAAGATTATGAGTGATGTGAGAGGAAACGAGAACGTCGTTGAGATAGAACGGTCCAGGAAGAATCGAGTCAACTACTGAGGTACCGACAGAGTGGTACCGTTTTCAACGACGATGGAGGAGGGGTGGGAGGAATCGATGGGGCGGGTGCGCGAAAGCGTGCCTGTAGTGGGAGTGGTGTGGTAGGAAGCACCGGAGTCGACCACCCAGTCGGAGGGGCGCGGGGTCATCGCCATGGTGCTGAAGGCGCAGTGAGGGAGGCAAAGTCCCATCCTCTAGCCAGCGGGGACCAAGTGGTGGAGGTGGTGGTCCCCGGGGACAGGACCTGTGGTGGGGTCGAAGGAAGCGGTGGCACGCCGTAGGGGGGGCGCTGTCAGGAGGGCAGGCGCCGGAGGACGGGAGGCACTTGGGGCCGGTCTAGGGGTTGTAGAACGACGACCACGCCGGGCTGCCACCCCTGCCAGAGGGACCCCCGGGTGGAGCCACCACCCCCGTGGCCGCCCTTGCGGGAGCGACGACCTCCATCAGCGGCACAGGGACGACATGTGGAGGGCGGGCAGGGGTACCGGTCGACGGAAGGCGAGGGATCTGGCCCCCCGAAGGCGCCTGACCGCAGGGAGGAGCACTGTATAGTGTCGGGGCAGGGGCCTCCGTCTCCATGGTGAGATCTTCGAGGAGAAGCTCGTTCCGCACGTCGTGGAAGGTAGGTAAGGGGACAATCCTATTCATGAGAGCCTTCAATAGGTTCGCCGAGGTCGTGGAGAGAGTACGCAATGCCGTTCATCTAACAACAGTACTCGCCCACGGAGAGATCCCCCTGGGAGAACAGGTGGAACTGGATGTCGAGGTGGAGCGCCCGTGCCTCCCGCTTCCCGAGGAACTGGCCCTCAAGAGTGAGCCACGTGTGGCGAGCGGTGTCCTGTAGCTCCACACATGTGGTCACGCATGATGTCCTATAGCTCGACGGTGATGGTGCCGTGGAGCCACGAGCGATTCGCTGTCCATCTGGACCCATGAGTGGGGCGACGGGGTCGTCGAGGACGTGGTCGGCGAGGGCGAAGCGCCGAAGAGTGAGAACCACCTGGGTACGCCACCGAGGGTAGTGGGAGGACGCCGAGTCCAACCACTACGAACATGAGGGACCGTATGTTGTGAACCCCAGCGGCTTGAGCATGAAGGATGGTGTCGGCGTCGAGCCCGGAGGCATGAGGAGACTCGGGGACCACGGGGGGGGGGGGGGCTTAGGGCAACGGGGGTGGCAGAGTGTCACAGGCATGAAGGAGACGCTGAGCCGTGGCCAATTGAGTAGTCAGGGCCTGCCCCATGGCCCTTTCATGTTCCTAGGCGAGGGACGAGGCGCGCTGGCGTTCCTGTGAGGCGGCCACGACAGCCTGGATTGTGGCGATGGCGGCGACCAGCACGGAGTCGCTAGCGGGTGCCGGGGAAGCCCAAGAGACATCAGCGACGTGTGGGCGAGAAGCCGGGGGGCGGCTGTCGGTGGAAGCGTGCTCGCGAGAGAGTTCCCGAGTCCACGACAAGGGTGAGGGTGCCCGTGCCCGTGCCCGTCGGGTACCTCGGTAGGCCAAACCCGGCAACACGAGCAACAGTGACAGCAACATTGGTGGGGCTGTTGCCCGCTGCTGCGTAGGAGAGGGGCCGATAGCGAGGAGGGGGACAACTTCAAGCGCAGGGAGGTCGGACGCGTGGAGGGCATGCTGCTCCATGCTGGGGATGAGGCCAGCGTTGACGAGGGCGGGGCGCCGAGCAGCAGCAGCCTCGTCAGTCGTCATGTTGGTCGGGTTTGTTGAGGGCGCCGACGGCCTGGGGAAGCCACGCAGGGGGATCCGCCATGGAGGGCGCCAGCGGCAGGGAAGGTTGGGGGCGCGGACGGCGGCCAGATAGGGGAGGCGGGGGGCCGACAGCTGGAGGGGTGGGGGCGCGGTCGGCGACCAGGCAGAGGCGACTGGAGGGGTGGGGGCGCGACTGGCGGCCAGGTAGGTGAGAGGCTAGGGCGTCGACGACTAGAGGGTTGGGGTGGTCGGCCGAGCAGGAGGGCGTCGGCGGCTGGGTGTGGGCTGGAAAAAGAAAAGGCTCTGGTACCATGTTAGAATGAAACCCTAACCCTAGAATAGGGTTGGGCAGTGCATTAATAGACCATATAACTGGGCCAGACCCAGTACAAGGTACTGGTGTCTAGCAGGTATCTCACAGATTCATTGATTCCATTGTTGTTTTTAATGCATATTTAATTTGAAAAATATGCATTGAAAATACCAATAGAATCATTGCCTAACTTTTAAGCTAGGTATTTTTTTTGCAGGGAAATACGACTTGCAATGCTCTTTGGACTGTAGTTCATTGTTTTAGATCTTGTAAAATCTAGACTTGGATCTTGCAAATCTTAGGGCCGGGTATTTATTTGGTTTTGGTTTTGGTATTTAGCACTGGGGCGAGGACTTACCTGATTTAGGTGTGTTGGAGGTCACATGAAAGGGAGGTTGGCTTGGTAAAGTTCGCGGTGTCAAGGCAGTATGGGCACTGTCCAGCGTAATGTGTTGGGATTTATGGGCAATTGATGGGTGTTCTCGTTCAAGATGGCTTAAGCTAACAACAGATTTGATAGCATGAAGCTGTTGAAGAGGGATGATCATAGGGAGGGTCTTTGACCCTATTGCGGTTGCGAAGTCCATATGAGTGTGAGATTGGGGGTTGTGTTCGGAACCTCCGATTTTGAGAATACGTCGTGGTGGCTAGTGTGTTTTTTCGGTGGCACAATAATGAGGGGACAAGTGGGACAACCCTTGAAGCCTTGCAAAGATAATTGTCTTGCTTGCCCTCATCTGGTCACATGACCTCTATAATTATAGTCTCTAGAGGACTTGTTTTCCAAGCGAAACTAGAGGGGAAGCACTGTTTTGCACTACAGACTGCACTGTTCACATAGTGGAGTTTGAAATAGGTGGGATGAGTAAGGCTGCTGGAGATAGCCTTATCGATTTGAACACTCTTTTCCTAACAAATAAGTCTATTTCCTAAACTGACACTATTCACGCCTATTGTAATTTGAGCCCAATATTTGTGTAGTCTATTTTCCGGCGTGCATAAGATATATCGATCATAACATCTCTCCTCGCCTCTTAAACAATTCGTCCTCAAGCTGAGCGTCGTGTGGTAAGAGGTATTGTGGCAATATTCGACCCATGGAAGCTAGTCCACTCAAGCACGCGGTCGGTCCCATGTGGCGCAACGGAGGTACATGGCTATCACCTTTGTTGACGACCTCTAACTGGACATCCGTCTAGGGGTGGCAAGCTATGCTTAGGTGGAGATTGATAATTGCCATCTTGAAGAGGTTGCACCACATATGACTTGTGAAAGACGGGATTTTGGTCATTCACGATAGAGGTGGGGAAGCCATAGAGTCGAACAATGTTCCCAAAGAAATCACGAGCGACTGACGCAATCGAGTATGGGTGACCGAGGGCAATGAAGTGCACATATTTGGAAAAATGGTCGACGACAACGATGACGACAGACTACCTGTCTACCTTGCAAAAGTCACCCAATGAAATCCATCGAGATGTCCGCTCACACCTAAGATGGTACGTCGAGTAGGGGTGGGCATTCGATCTATTTGGGTAATTCAGTTCGATCTATTCTGGTTTTTGGAATTTCGGGTTCTACAAAGTGAGGATCGAAGTTTTCAAAATAATATTAGGAAACGAACCTGATTAGTCTGACAATTTCAGTTTGGTCCACCAAGTAGACTAAAATAATAGACACTAGTGTCTTTTGTTAAAATATATGCAATGAATAATTAAATAGAAGTACTATGTTAACAAGGGACTATTAAAAAATAACATATATATATAATTTCATTTAGATGACATCTAAGTTTTAGCTAATAAGTTCACATAATAATATCATCACACACTAAGAGCTTTTCTATATTTCGGGTTATTCGGTCTATTTGGGTTTTAAAGCCCAGGAACCGAACCTTGAACCGTACCTCGAAATATACACATGTACGAACTGAACCGAAAACCTGAATAGACTGACAATTCAGTTCTTTTGGGTTCGGTTCGATATTTGATTTAAAAATGCCCACCCTTAACGTCGAGTGACTGTAGGAGACCGGTCAACTGTCGGGTCGTCATCTTGTTGTGTTGACAAGTGAAGCACTCGTAGGTGAAGTCACGGACGAGTACTCGATCAAAGTCTGTGCAGCCGTGCAGGCGCTGAAGGGTCTTTTCCATCCCTTCGTGGACAACAAAATGGGTCAATGCAACCACCTTGTGGCACAAATCGAGCTACACTTACACGATGTGCTTGCTATAGAGAAGGAAGTCATCAATGGTGGAGTAGACTGGGCCAAGAGGTGCCCAAGGGGCCAATGTGCTAGACTTCCAGGTGCCTCGAGTATCGAGGCAACAAGTTCCCTGTGGTCTGGTGGGTCAGATACTCCGAGGGCAGGGCAACAGGTGTTCCTGGAGATGGCGAAGATGCCTAGGACCTAGTGTGGATGGCTCAGGGCCTGATGTAGATGGTTCGGGGGCTGGCGCAGGTGCCCTAGGGGCTTGTGTAGGTGGTGTCTTGGCCCTGGTGTGCGAGTTGCCCCGAGGGCTTGGGTAAGGCAAGCCTCCAGTTGTTGTGGTTGGATGCAATCGACTAGTGCAAGTTTGACCACCTTGGTGACTAGTTTGGCGCAAACGCCCTGGAGAGGTAACAGGGGCCACCTTGGTGAGTAGTTTGGCTAGTGCAAGTTTTGGGTCGAGATTGGCGACCACAGTTGTTGAGTCAGAGTCACGACAAGATAGGATGTCGATCGCCGAATTGAGGCGCCTCAGGTGGTACTCCACCGTAAAGTCGAAGTCAAAGAACTTGTTGATCCAATGGTGTTGGGGCACAATGGACAATCGTTGGTCGAGTAGGGACTTCAGGCTATAGTGTTCAACGTGGACTAGGAATTTGTGGTGCCAAAGATCCGGTCACCAGTGTCGTACATCCTGAACTAGGCTGATGAGTTCATGCTCGTACACCGCTAGCTTGTGGGGGCGAGCGACGTAGGGCCGACTGAAGAAGGCCTGGGGCCCGACCCCTTGGTGTAGAACGACGTTGAAACTTGTGCCTGATGCGCTATTGATGACGAACTGCTTGTCGAAGTTTGACATCTACAACATTGGACCAGAGGAGAGGGTGTGCTTAAGCGCCGCGAAGGCCTCGACAGTCTCAGACGTTCAGGTTAACGCTCTTCTGCGTAATAGGCGAGTGGCGCGACCATTGTGCCTAAATTCTGGATGAACTTTAGGTAATAGTTGGCCAAGTCTAGGAAGCCACACATAGCTTGGGGTGATCAAGGTAGTGGCCAAGATGAAACGACATCCACTTTGTCATGTCCATTGCGACGCCATGGACGAAGATGGCATGTCTGAGATAGGTGATCTAGGGTGCACCAAAGGTGTGTTTGGACCGCTTGAGGAAGAAGTCGTGGGTGCGCATGGCATTGAAGACAAGGAGCACATGCTGCAAATGCTTGGACCACGATGAGTTGTAGATCAAGATGTCAAAGAAGTCAATCACAAGTCTTCGGAGGAAGGGCTAGAGGACATCATTCATGAGCGCTTGGAACATAGCCAGCCCATTGTAGTGGCTGGACGACATGACGAGGAATTAGAAGTGCCCATGGTGTGTGCAGAACACTGTCTTTTCAACGTCATGCAGATGCATTCGGACCTGGTCTAGCTTGGTGAAGAACACGATGCCATGAAGCTCATCGAGTTCATCCACCATCGGAATTGGGAATTTATCTTTGGATGTTTTGTCGTTTAGCGCCCTATAGTCAATGCAAAAGCGCAAGGATTTGGGAACTTATCTTTGGATGAGTAGCACTAGCGTCGAGAATAGGGAAGTACCGGGCCGGATGATAACCTATTCCATTATGGTAGCACACTGCCTCTCAAGCTTGTCCCTTTGAAGTTGTGGGTAGCGGTAGCGGCGGACCTTCTGCAATAGCATGATGAACCAAGAAATCTCCGGGTTAGCATATATCAATGATGTTTTCCAAGGGCTCAAAACGCTAGGTTCGTTCTCTCGCTCCGGTAGACTGCTTCTTCTCTCAATTGCCAAGGATGGTGCTGGTAGATATCATGGTTTTGGTAGAAACGATATCTCGTACCTGCTTTGCTATAAGTGCCTTCCCTCCCTTTTGATTAGGGAAATGAGATTCAAGATTTCGAATAGTTCGATGCAGATGGGCCAGTTCTTGTCCGAAGAAGGATGTTTGCTTTGAGGATTCCCCTAGTTGGCGCCGAAAAGTTTGGCAGCAGTGGTGGTGATGGTGGAAAATTGATGAGGTGGATAGGGATGGATGAGGCAATAGGGGGTGGGGTGACAGACAACGTGGTGGTGGTGGGTATGATAGTGGTGAGTATGTTGTAAGCGCCGTCAGACCATCCTTGGCATCTTGTGGGGCAAGCCCTGAGGTATGGCGCCAGCCAATGAGGATGCCTGATGGCTCCCCCTCAGTGGCCAGCTGCAAGAGGACAACGACTTGCTACACTTTTAGGTCGGTCAAGTGCTGGACGACTCAACTGCTGGATGCCTTAGAGAGGGCCTTTGTTATGGTGTCTGTTAGAATACCTAGAATACCCGTCTAGGGTTTGGGGTCTTCCCCATGTAATTACCATCTCACCCCTTGTGTAATGGGCCAGGCCCAATTACACAAGTCTATTAATACATCTCACCCAACCCTGATTAGGGTTATGGGTTCACATTCCATTATGGTATCAGATTAGGTTTTTTTTCCCACCCTCCTCCCAGCCGCCAGCCGCCGGCTCCTCTTCTCCCTCCCCCACCGTCGAGCGCCGCCAGGCTGCCAGCCGTTGTTCGCCAGCCGTCGGCTCCTCTTCTCCCTCCTTCCCCACCGCCGAGAGCCGCCAGGCTGCCAGCCGCTGTCCGCTGTCGCGTCGCGCCCGGAGCCGCGCCCCCGTAGCCTGCTCAACCCGACGCCGCGCGCCCGACGCCGCTCGGCTCGCGCCGCCGTGACGGTCCGCCCGACTGCGCCTGGTCGATCGCGCCAAGCCAGGCCGCCTTGCAGCCAAGACCCGGCGCCTCGACTGCCGCCCCTGCGACCCGCGCCGAGGACCCGACGCCCGCGCACCAGGAGGATCCGAGGACGCCAGTGCCGAGCCCTGCACCCGTCGGCCGCACCTCCCGCCCGACCCCGTGCACCGCGCCCTGCCCAAGGACCGACGCGCCAGGACCCGGCCGCGACGCCCGCGTTGCGTAACAGCCGCGCGACCTCGCCGCTCGACGGCCCGACGCCCCGACGCCCGCCATGGACGACATCACCACTACCGCCACCGGCCCCATCGCCCCCGCTGCGACCAGCAGCGAGCTCGCCCATGGAGGGGCCCCCTACATCGTCGGCCTCGGGCCGCTCCCCGCCGTTCCCCCGCTGACCCTGCGTCGAGGAATCCCGCCGGGCTTTCCCACCCTCGCTTCACCCACCTGGAGCCACGCCGTCGCGCCCTCCGCACTCCCCACCACCGACTCCCCGCTCGTCGACACCCCCGCTACGATCCAGGCCGCTGTGACGGCCTCGCGGGAGCGCGAGCGCGCCGCCTCCCTCGCCCTGGAGAGAGAACGTGCCCTGGGTGCCGCTCTGACCACCCAGATGGCCACCACGCAACGCCTCCTCGGTCGCCCGCCGGCCGCCCCTGTGGAACCCCCGGAGGACCCCCTCGCCTCTGACCTCGACGCCGACCTCATCGCTGCTCTCCACGCCCAAGCCGCTGGGCTGCACAACATCCGGGCCCTTGTGTCCGTGGTGTTGGATCCGGCGTCTTCCCACTACCCCCGTTGGCGAGGACAGGTCCTTCTCACGCTGCGGCGGTTCGTCCTCGACGATCACGTCCTCGTCGACCACGACGCTCCGCCGCCTCACTCCTGGTGCCTCATGGACAACGTTGTCCTCTCGTGGCTCCACGGCACCATCACCGTCGAGCTACAGGACATCATCCGCGACCAGGCGGACACTGCGCGCCAGGCGTGGCTCGCTCTCGAGGACCAGTTCCTCGGGAATCGGGATGCTCGGGCGCTCCACCTCGACGCCCAGTTCCACCTGTTCTCTCAGGGGGACCTCTCCGTGGGAGAATACTGCCTCCAGATGAAGGGCCTGGCTGACTCTCTCCGCGACCTCGGCAAGCCCGTCGCCGATCGTACCTTGGTGCTGAACCTCCTGCGTGGCCTCAGCCCCCGCTACGGCCACCTGAAGGCTCTCATCAAGAGGAGCGTGCCCTTCCCCACCTTCCACGCCGTGCGGAACGAGCTTCTTCTCAAGGAGCTCACCATGGCGAATGAGGCGCCCACTCCTGCCTCGGCTCTCTACAGCGCTCCTACCAGCGGTCAACCGCCTTCGGGGGGCCCGGCCACCCTTCCTCCGTCGACCGGGGCTCCTACCCGCCCTCCACCCGCCGTCCCGGCGGCCACTCGTCCGGCTTCCTCGACCGACGGAGGTCGTCGCTCCCGCAAGGGCGGCCGTGGGGGTGGCGGACCCTCTCGTGGTGGTCCCTCCGGCCGGGGTGGCGACCACGTGTGGCCGTCCTTCTACAACCCCTGGACCGGGACCATCGCCATGTGGCCGGGCCAGGCACCGAGTGCCTCCCGTCCCTCTGCGCCGGCCCTCCTGACTGCACCTCACTACGACATGCCCCCGACGCCTCCTTACGGTGTGCCCCCAGGCTCTGCCCGCGTTCCTGCCCCCGGGGACCCCCACCTCGACGACTTGGTCCCCGCCGGCTGGCGGTTGGGACAACGCCTCCCTCGCCGCTGCCTTCAGCACCATGGCGATGACCCCTCCCTCCTCCGACTGGGTGATCGACTCTGGTGCATCATACCACACCACTCCCACTGCAGGCATGCTCTCTCGCTCTCATCCCCCCCTTTCCTCTCACCCATCCTCGATCGTCGTTGGAAACGGTTCCACTCTGCCAGTCACCTCAGTAGGTGCCTCGGTTCTCCTTGGACCGTTTTACCTCAACGATGTTCTCGTAGCTCCCCACATCACTCACAATCTTCTTTCTGTCCGTCGATTCACCACTGACAACTCCTGTTCCATTGAGTTTGACCCCACTGGTTTTTCTGTGAAGGATCTGGCCACCAGGACCCCTCTCGCCCGCTGTGACATCTCGGGACCGCTCTACACGCTCCAGCCCTCCACCGCCGGCGTGTCTCCACCTCCCGTCCTGGTCTCCACCACCTTCTCCACCACCTGGCATCGTCGTCTCGGCCATCCTGGACCCGACGTCATGACCAAGATTACCAGTAGTCTAGATCCTTCATGTAGTAGGGGACATTTTGAGGGTCTCTGTCATGCTTGTCAGTTAGGCTGACATACCCGTCTCCCATTTACCACTTCTCGCGCTGAGCAGGCTTTTGACCTGGTTCACTGTGAGCTTTGGACCTCCCCTGTACTCAGTCTTTCTGGTTATAAATACTATTTGGTGATTTTGGATGATTTCCCACTTTCTCTGGACTTTCCCGCTTCGGTTGAAGTCTGACACATTCCCCACCCTCACACACTTCTTCGCCTGGGTATCCACTCAGTTTCGTCGCCTGGTCCGTGCTCTGCAGTGTGACAATGGCCGCGAGTTTGACAACAACGCCTCCCGTTCTTTCTTCCTCACTCATGGCGTCCAGTTGCGTCTCTCGTGCCCCTACACCTCTGCACAGAACGGCCGAGCCGAACGCATGATCCGCACCACCACCAATATGCTCCGCTGCCTTCTCTTCCAGGCGTCTCTCCCTGCCAGCTACTGGGCAGAGGCCCTGCACATAGCCGCCCACCTCCTCAACCGTCTTCTCTCGAAGGCGGTGCGCCACCCTACACCTCACTTCGCCCTATACGGCGCGGCCCCTTCCTATGACCACCTTCGCGTGTTCGGCTGTGCCTGCTACCCTAACACTTCCGCTACCGCTCCCCACAAGCTTTCTCCTCGCTCCACCCGCTGCTTATTCCTTGGCTACTCTCCTGACCACAAGGGGTACCGGTGTCTGGACCTCACCTCCCACCGCATCATCATCTCCCGTCATGTCGTCTTCGACGAAGATGTGTTTCCCCTTGCTGGCTCCACCCCACCCACCGATCTTGACTCCCTCCTCGAGTCCGACCCGATTCCTCCCCCACCCCCGGCGCCCCGTCTTGCGCCGTTACCTGCTCCTCGTGCGGCCACGACGCCACCACTCACGATCTCTTTCGGCGCCCCGTCGATCCTGCCTGCGCCATGCGCGACACCGTCAACCACGCCTGCGCCACGCGCGGCCCCGTCGACCCTGGCTCGCTTCGCCAACCCCGCACTCGTCTACCACCGCCGCGGCCACGCCACTACCTCGGCGCCCCCCGACTCGGGACCATCGACGAGCGCGGCCCGCTTCGTCGACCCCGCCGTCGTCTATCACCGCCGCGAGCCGGCCACACCTGCCGCTCTCGACGTTCCGACGGTTCGCTCTGAGTCGTCCGTATATCACCCGATCGCCATCCACCGAGACCCCGGGCACGTCCACCCGATGGTGACTCGGCGCGCCGCTGGCGTTCTTCGCCCCGTCGACCGGCTGATCCTGGCAGCTGCTACGTCCAGCACTCCACCCGACGCTTCCCCGGTGCCCTCCTCCGTTCGCACTGCCCTCGCCGACCCACATTGGCGTCGTGCTATGGAGGAGGAGTACGCGGCCCTCTTGGCCAACCACACCTGGGACCTGGTGCCGCGTCCACCAGGCACCAACGTGGTCACCGGCAAGTGGCTATTTCGCCACAAGCTGACCTCGGACGGCTCCCTCGGCCGCTACAAGGCCCATTGGGTCCTTCGGGGCTTCACCCAGCGCCCCTGAGTGGACTACGACGAGACCTTCAGCCCCGTCGTCAAGTTCGCCACTGTTTGCGCCGTTCTCTCCCTCGCCCTCTCCCGCGACTGGGCGATCCACCAGCTCGACGTCAAGAATGCCTTCCTCCATGGCACTCTGACGGAGACTGTCTACTGCAGTCAGCCCACCGGCTTCGTCGACGCTGACCGTCCGGATCTGGTCTGCCGGCTGAACCGGTCCCTGTACGGCCTCAAGCAGGCGCCACGGGCATGGTACAGTCGCTTCGCCTCCTACCTGGCCTCCATCGGCTTCGTCGAGGCCAAGTCGGACACGTCCTTGTTCATCTACCGGCGCGGCGACGACACCGTCTACCTGCTGCTCTACGTCGACGACATTGTGCTCACGGCATCCACCGCCGACCTTCTTCACCGCACGATCGTCGCCCTTCAGCGGGAATTCGCCATGAAGGACCTGGGGCCCCTACACCACTTCCTCGGCATCACCGCCGAGCGCCGGCCTCAGGGTCTCTTCCTCCACCAGCGCCAGTACACCATCGACATCCTGGAGCAGGCTGGCATGTCTGACTGCAAGCCTTGCTCCACGCCTGTCGACACTCAGGCGAAGCTCTCTGAGGACGACGGGCCTTCGGTCGCCGACGCGACGTCCTACCGGAGCCTGACCGGCGTGCTCCAGTACCTCACCTTCTCTAGGCCCGACATCGCTTACGCTGTCCAACAGGTGTGCCTGCATATGCACACTCCGCGGGAGCCCCATCTCACCGCGCTCAAGCGGATTCTGCGCTACCTCCGCGGCTCCCTTGACTACGGCCTCCTACTCCGACCATCCCCGACGTCGGAGCTTGTGGTCTACACCGATGCTGACTGGGCTGGCTGTCCCGACACGCGCCGGTCCACCTCTGGCTACGCCGTGTTCCTGGGCGCCAACCTCGTCTCTTGGTCCGCCAAGCGACAGCCCGTCGTCTCTCGCTCCAGCGCTGAGGCCGAGTACCGTGCCGTGGCCAACGGCGTGGCAGAGGCCTCCTGGCTGCGCCAGCTCCTCCACGAGCTCCACAGTCCCCCCCCAGCGCGCCACCCTCGTCTACTGCGACAACGTCAGCGCGGTCTACCTCTCCACCAACCCCGTGCAACATCAGCGCACGAAACATGTGGAGATCGACCTGCACTTCGTGCTCGAACGTGTCGCTGCCGGTGACGTTCGGGTTCTCAGCGTCCCCACCACGCTGCATTTCGCCGACATCTTCACCAAGGGGTTACCGTCGAGTGTATTTTTAGACTTTCAATCCAGTCTCAACATCTGTACATGATAGAGTTGCGACCGCGGGGGGTGTTAGAATACCTAGAATACCCGTCTAGGGTTTGGGGTCTTCCCCATGTAATTACCATCTCACCCCTTGTGTAATGGGCCAGGCTCAATTACACAAGTCTATTAATACATCTCACCCAACCCTGATTAGGGTTATGGGTTAACATTCCATTAGTGTCTAGGGCGGATGGTGGCACTCCCTGCGGCGTTAGCCGAACAACCTGCTGTGTCGGCATGGTTGAAGTTTGTCACCTGCCATAGCGTCAGAGCCTGACATAACGACATCTCTGATACCAGATTGTTAGGGTCCTTGACCGTGTCGCGGTTGCGAGAAGTGCATAGGGTATGACCATTGAGATTTGGGGTCGGGGTCAGAACCTGTAATTTCTAGGGGCGCCGTGGTGGCTAGGGTGTAGATCGGCGGCACAATAACAAGAGGACAAGACACGTGGGAGCTAGTCTGGTAAAAATAATTGCCTTGCTTGCCCTTGTCAAGTTATATGACCTCTATATTTAGTCCCTAGAGGACATTCACATGCGAACTAGAGGAGTCCTTATCGATTTGGATTCTTCTTTTCTAACAAAGTAGGATTGTAAGCGGCTGAGAAAATTTGGCTGATCAACCCAACGGGTACGAGTAGTCCTTTATGAAGGCAAATTGGTCTTCAACGGAACCTTCTATTTTTCTTTCTTAGAATGTGCAGCATCATGTGGTATCTTATTCCACAAACAAGGGATCAGGGTGCACTTGGTTTTCTGATTCGTACTAAAAGATAGTGTCAAATGCCATTTTATTTCGAAAAAAGGTTGTGATTTATTCTAATAAATAACAATACACCGAAATGTATTCCGATCATGATTTATCTTTTGATTTTGAGATAAGTGAGCTGATTGCTGTTAGTTTTGCTGTAATTTGAGCATAACATCTGCCTTGGTTTCGCTTGTGCAGGACGGGGAGAGGAACAAAGAAACATATAACGATCTGCAGGAAGGACTAAGGAGGCAGGAAGTCGCAGAACAGAATTGGGGATGTCCAATTAACACCCCTTGTAATTACTAAAACTGTGAGCGAATGTTGCGTTTTTCTTGCACTCCCCCCTTCGCCCTCCTAATTAAACTGCCTAATGTTCAGGATTAGTTTTTCTCCAGCTTCAAAATAACAACGCATAGATGGTTTTGATGTTCTGTCCTCTGTCCAACCATATCATGTCGATGCTCAGCGAAAGATAAAATCATACCATGTCGATGATCAGCAGTGTGCACAAAGTCGACTCATTTTGAGTCTCTCGGCGCTGCTGCCTTGCAGCTTGCTTTTTATGTCGTGACCCCGGCCTTAGGCACAGTTTGAATGCACTATAGCTAATAGGTAGCTGTTAAATGAAGACATGAAACAGTACTTTTAGCAAATTACTATTAGTTAGCTACTTAATTTTACTAGTAATTTTTTAGCCAACTAATTATTAGCTCTAGTGTATTGAAACATCCTCAATGTATCTTAAAATCTCACCACAATTAAATATAAATCAAATAGGAAACTAAATTGACTTCTTTGCACGGTGAAGTCATGTCACCTATGTGTCAAAAGATAATGCCACCTGTCTTTTCAGTGGCATCCTTGGCTCCATGCCCGATAGTTCTACGTCTTCGGCTTGGAACATGTGGGTATGGAAATTGGAATGGCGCGTGTAGTGGAAGCAAGCGGTCGAGCTATGGTCGAGTGCATATTGTGCGCGAGATCAATACAGGATCAAGAGCCGCCTGTGATCCTACATGATGGTGACCTTGTGTGTGTTGGACTTGGAACTTAGGAGAGAATGATTTTCTTGAGTTGTCATAACAGGTTTTAAGGACAAAAGTGAATCTCATTATACATGCTAGGTTTAAAATCACATGCATAACTTTTTCAGAGTATATATGTGTATTATATATATATATAATCCATTAGATCGTGATCGAACCGTAAGTCATATTTTATTGATAACAAATAGTAACAGTTGCATAACTGAGTACCTTAACGAAATGGTTAGTCTCCACTAGTAGACGTCTTCTATAGGCAACGACGGCTATGCAAGCAGTCCTTATGTGCAAGCGTGCAAGCAAACTATATAATCCATTAGATCGTGATCGAACCGTAAGTCACATTTAACATTAAAATCCTTCCACCACCAACTCAATAATCTTTATAAAAAACTCATAACAAATCATGATTGTATTTGTGGTTGGATTGCTTGCACGCTTGTATAGCAGTCGTTGCCCCTATAGCCCATCAGCAACGGAAGACAACCATAACTCCACATGATCACCAACTGGTTGACCACAAACTAAAACTCGTTGTAATCTTGAAACTCTTGGGATCTACTTCTTGTGAGCAATGGTTGCATAGAATACAACATAGTATTGGTAGAAATAAAAAGAGTGAGTACGGTAGCACTCATCAAGTATCTCACTTTGGAAACGTGAATTGACCTTTAGTGAAGGAGTTTAAGCAATCACTTTTAGTTGGTCAAGTTTTAGCTTAATTAATAAAAAGCATAACTATATTCCATTTTATCAAAAACTATAGATAATCATAAAACAATTACCATAATGTAACAATAAATCAACCACTATATAACCATAGTGAAACTAGTGTGTAGCCACCATCATTGTTCCATTTTTTAGAACTCTAATATGTGATGGTCCAAGCTACTTGTAACCGTGAGCATGATTAGTATATCGGTTTTAACATTCTATGCAGAGATCACATATCGTTACCCATAAGTCATGTTTCCCATATGTAAGGGGCCATAAACCCATTCACCTCTTCCAAGGAAGTGTGAGGATACACTAAGAGACCTCAATTCCCTACGGTGTGGCTGCCTGTTTTTGGACACCATCTTTTATGTAAGTAAACCAGGGCGTGTTCGGCTGGCTACAAGCCGACACTGTTGCAGCTGTTTGGACTGCTGCAGCTGCAATCCATAGAGAGAAAAATACTGTAGAAGCCGCAGCCGCAGCCGGATTGCAGCCGCAGCAAGCCGCAGCGAACAAGCTGCCAATCTCTAGTTCATTTAATTAATAATCAGGGATGTCTCATGCGATCCCTTGCGGTTGCACTGTTATTTTGGATGGTTACTCAACGAATCGGTCCTTAGGGTGAGTAACTTGAGCAAAACCAAACCTGGACGTGCTCAAGCCCTCATTTCCATGTTTTTTTTATAAAAAACACCTTTTAAGTCGTAGTTCCATAAGCCATTAATCACCATTATACTTTTATAGTGATGAACACTAGCATTATATTGATAAAAATATCCCATCTCTTGATTATTAAGGACATGGTATAACAGAGGCTAGTAAACCTAACTAGATGCAATAGTTTTGGCCAAATAACAATGTGATATTACGGTGAATAGGTAATAGGTTATGGAACACTTGCCTTCCACGCACTGCTCAGAATCTTTCCAAGTAGGGTCTTCGTAGCATATACACTCCCTTAGGCTCTATTCGAAGCAATTATACAAACAATAGAGACAAAATAAGACCAGCATTACACCAACCAATGAAAACAGAGTGGAAAAGAATTTTGGAAATATTATGTACGTCAAAACTATTCCAGCGCGGCCAAAATCATAAAAAACGGGTTTAAAGTGAGTTATCTATTCATTCTATATATAAAGAGTAGGTGGCTATTTTCCAATTGTTAGCTCGCTCCCACATGGACGCATGCGACACCACGAAACCAGCTGCTACGGGCCTTCTTATGTCCGATGGTCTCGTACGAGACCGTCGGAGATATGTTTATTTTCGAGAGGCTTTGGTGGCCGTCGAATATAACAGGGTATCTCCAACGGTTGTCTGACATCTCTGAATTAATTTATGCGGGCGCAGTGTATATAATCAAATCATATCTATATCTTACTTATTAGAACATGCGGTAGTAGCTAGCGCAGACAGCGACACACACAGCCCTAATAGCTTGTTAATAATTAGCGGCGACTAACAACCGCTCTTTCCGCTCTCTTCCCAGAGCTAGCTAGCTACTGTAGGTTTGTGTCTGTATCTCGTCGTCGACGTCGTCATCTTTCGCCGGCATTCCAATTTCCAGCTGCTGTTCGGTGCACTTGTCGTCACGAGTTGGCAAGTGCGGTGACCGGCGCGCATGCACGCGTACGTGTGAGTGCATCGGATGGATGAACAACCTCTGGCCGGCGCCCGGCGGCAGGCAGGACCAGGAGGCACAGGATGTGATGACAAAGATAAGAGAGCTAGCTAGGTTATAAATAACACATGTGGTTGCCATGCATACTGAATCTGATGCATGCCCATTAACAATTAAGAAAGCCGCGCGCGCGCGGTGATTTGAACAGATGGCACCTCGCGCCGGGACGAGACGGCCGGACCGAATTTTTTGTATTTTGACCATTTTTCGGAAAAAAGAACACGTTTGGACCCTAAAAAATTTTAATAGCATTTTTGGACCCTTTGCTCGGCGCCATAGCCTATGGCGCCGAGGTAACACAGCTCGGCGCCATAGGTTATGGCGCCGAGGTACGTGATGCGTCGGCACAACCCGGACGCCGTGGCGTCGACGTGGCACCGAGCTCGGCGCCACAGATCTTGGCGCCGAGTTTGGTTGTGTTATTAACATATTTGTTGCAGACATGAGCACAAAGCCCATCTAGCCCACTTGGTAGAGCACAAGGCTTCTAACCATGTGGTCGTGAGTTCAAGCCCTATAGTTTGCATTTTTTTTTGTTTTTTTTTTGTTTAGGGTAAATTTCCAATTATCATACAAGCACGATACGGTAAATTTCCAAATATATATATATATATATACTAGCAGTAAAATAATGCGAACAAACTATTATTTGTCAAACGCGGGCTGACGCGGCGTGCCACCATTGGCCGCGACGCGTCGCTGGGGCTGCCACCTGGACGGCTGCTTCGTGCCGAAGCGGCTTCCACCCTCGGTAAAGCGGCTAATTATTGCCGAGTACTCAAGTGAAACCCCCGAGGAATTCTACAGGCTGGAACGGCGACTCTTCCGTTTTGCTTTTCTTTTCTATTCTTTCTTTCTACTTCTAGATTTTATAACAATTAACAACCATTGTGCGTTGATCCGATCGCGCTGGTTGCAAATAATGGAAGGAATCGAATCTTCATGTCTTTCAATTCACTATACTATAGGCATTTTACCTTTTTACCCATTCCAATACAGCCAGGAACGAGCAACTGTTTGGTTTGGTTTTTGGACATTTTGTTTTTTTGGCGCTGATTTACCTTAAACAAAAAAAAACAAATAAAAATGCAAACTTTGGGGCTTGAACTCACAACCACATGGTTAGAAGCCTTGTGCTCTACCAAGTGGGCTAGATGGGCTTTGTGCTCATGTCTGCAACAAATATGTTAATAACACAACCGAACTCGGCGCCAAGATCTGTGGCGCCGAGCTCGGTGCCACGTCGACGCCACGGCGTCCGGGTTGTGCCGACGCATCACGTACCTCGGCGCCATAACCTATGGCGCCGAGCTGTGTTACCTCGGCGCCATAGGCTATGGCGCCGAGCAAATGGTCCAAAAATGCTATTAAAATTTTTTAGGGTCCAAACGTGTTCTTTTTTCCGAAAAATGGTCAAAATACAAAAAATTCGGACGGCCGGACGGGGAGGAGGAGGCGGCCAAGACCGACGGTCCCCGTCGCAGGGCCGGGCCGACGGTTAAACTACCATTAATTTATTTGCGCCGCCGTCGTCATCTCCGACTCCGAGTACGATTAAACAAACGGCGGTGAAGTAAAACCGGCGCGCGCGGCATTGGGTTTGGTGCGTCATCACGTTAAAAATGCACTTGGGAGTTGGACAGCGACTAACTGCAACAGCAACCTGGCCGATCGAGGTGTTGGAAGAGGGGAGAGATGGATGGAGATCCCGGCCCATCATCGAGGTCTGCTGCCACGTACACTCCGTTTCGTCTGTCGTCTCATCTGACCTAGCATCCGAGGCGGCAGGGCCGGGCAGCCGGCCGGCTTCCCTCTTTCGAGCCATCGATCAGCCATGCCATATTGCCCATGCATGCCTTCCTACCACACACAGTCACACACACAAACGCTGCCCAATAAGCAAGCTTTGCTATCTATATATACACACGCCTCTGCGAGTGCCACGCACCTCGTGGCCATCGTCTACCTCATCGATCGGGCGTACCATGGCGGATCAAACCGTGCACGCGGAGGGGCGAGCAAACCGTGCTGGAGAAGCAGGGCACGTGCTCGCCGACAAGTCGAAGCCTTAGGGCAGCTTGGCCTGTGGCTGCACGCGTACGTGGTCGTCGCAGCACGTGCGCTCCTTCTCCAACATGGCTTCTCGCCCCCATCATCGTCTGTTCGCCGGCCCCGGCCGTGCACCTCGCGATTGGGAGGGCTCGATCGATCATGCATGGGGCACCGCGTATTACCACCGGCGGCGTGGATCGATCGGCGGGCTGGTAAGAAATTAATAAAACACCTACGCAAGCTAACTCTCGCCTCGATCGGCCCTTCCGACTCCGCTCCGAGTACGCCTGTGAATGTTGTGAGTATAATTTTCGTTGGCCATATTCATAACATTTATATTATTAAACTAATAAATATTGATTTCATTTCATGATTAATTTAGTAATAAGTATGGATTTTCAGTATATGAGTTTGGTAAATCTAATTATAATGGAACATTGAGTGATTAGTTTTAAGTTAATTAGATTAAATATTTTACTAGTAATTAGTATAAGTGTTTAAATAAATATTATTAGTACAAAAATAATTTAATTTAAAACAACATTAAATATTGATAGGTTTATGAAATATATGTCTCATCCGTTTCGATTAGTATGTCCCTCTTTTGATAGCTTTGGAGCACCCAACATAGTGATACTAGCATATAATCCATGATAACCCTACAATTCACCGAGGGGATGGATCAATGGTGGCGGCGGCGTGATGGGAGGGCTTGACGGGCTACACGAGTGAGGGGAGGGTGTAGCGAGTCGCGGGCTAGGGGGAGGCTCCAACAGAGTCGCAGGGGAGGGGGAGGGATGAGAGATGATCTAAATGATATTATCTATTGGATTTGATTGAGTAAGTGAGAGAGGGTTATCTAGCAATCTGAACCATGGTGAGTTAAGTCCGTGTGTAATTTGTTTAGTGGATTTAATGGATGTTATGAGTGTGGGGTAATTTGGTTGGGTATTTTTAGAAACTTTAATTTTGTGGATTATATAGTGAAATTAGACTATAACTAGAAACTCACTCTCCAATATAGAACCACACAAGAATACTAAACCGCGATTAGGAAACTAATAAAGTACTAAACGGGCACAGGCCAGTCTCAGTGAGACGACTGCCTTCTCAGCCCAGAGTTTAGTGGGCCGCGTCGAAGCCCCTCCAGGGTAAAAAGAGGGCTACACCACGGGCCTGCTAGAATCGTGGCGTCTCCCTGGGGATAAAGTACTTCTCCAGCTCCTCTGCGTCTTCCGCCGCTCTTGCTGTCCTCTGTGCTATCCGCTAGGGTTTATCTGCTCGAGGAATGGCGTCGGTGCAGGTCTCCGGCGCGGGGGTCGGTGCCGCGGCCTTCTCTGTGAAGGGGAAGGCCTCCACCGGTGCGCTCCGGCTTCGCTCTACGTTGACCTTCGGCGAGGTCTGCCCGGCGCGGCGGGCGTTCCGCGGCCTCGTCGTCAGGGCCGCTACCGTCGTCGCCCCCAAGGTGCGTGGCCAGGCAATGTAGCTTGATGGTGCTGTTTTCATGGGGGAATGGTGTTAGTGGGTTGGGTTATTGGCTATTACCGAATTGCGTGCTGTTGCATATGCTTACCGAGGCAGCAGAGCGAAAAGTTATCGATGAGAGTCTTTGGTGAACGCTGAGGTACTGACTAGGTTCCTTTGGCTTTGGTTTTGACGGAATAGAGGCAAAACGGTTGGGGTTTTGAAATGCTGGTTTGTTAGGTTATGGTTAGCTTCTTAGAATTCGAAACTCTGGTATCTGTGTTGTGGATTAAGTTACACTAATGTATGGTTGTGGTTTCATTAATGCTTACATGTGGTGAATTGCACCTTACTCCATGCTTACATGTGGTGAATTTACATAGTGTATCGAAATGCATAGCAAAAGCTATGTATCTAGAAAAGCCAAAACATTTTATAATTTTGAATAGAGACTTAATATTTTCTTGGCTCTGCTGTTGGGCACAGATAATTTCATTTGCTTTGTAGAGTCTATTTTTAATGCTTTGCAGGAATAAACACTATGCCTTGTTATTCATTGCAGTATACAACACTTAAGCCCTTGGCTGATAGAGTGCTTGTAAAGATTAACTCTTCCGAGGAGAAGACAACTGGTGGAATCTTGCTCCCTACGACTGCTCAGTCCAGACCTCAAGGTGGCGAGGTAGTTGCTGTTGGAGAAGGAAGGATAATTGGGGATAAGAAAGTTGATGTCAGCATTCAGGTCTGTTTCCATCTGAATTATCTGTGTATCTTGCTCTGGTGTCATAGTCCTTAATACAAGCAAGCTTTGCCCCATTGTCGGCACGAAAAAGAGAGTACATGCTAACATGTGCATTTGCTACCACTTCAGGTTGGAGCTCAGGTTGTGTATTCTAAGTACGCTGGAACCGAGGTCGCGTTGAACGATCACAGCCATCTGGTTCTCAAAGAGGATGACGTTATAGGTATCTTAGAAACTGATGACGTGAAAGACATGAAGCCTCTGAACGACCGTGTTCTAATCAAGGTGGTGATCTCATATTTATTCGGTCTTGACATCTGGTTTACACAGTCTCGTCGTATTTGTGCTTGTTCCAGTAAAAGTATGCATCGCTGGTCAGGTTGGCTCACCCTTGTGTTTGCATGACGTGTCTCTTCTGGTAGGTTGCTGAAGCTGAAGACAAAACTCCAGGAGGCCTACTGCTTACGGAAACTGCCAAGGAGAAGCCATCTATCGGAACGGTCAGTTACTCAATTTTTTAGCTCTTTTCTGCACGAGTCAAACACACGCATATGGTACCGACTGTACTGTTTTGGACTGTACGCCGTGTGGCGGTGTGGGAACTTAAAAGTATGACTTGACATCTAGTGCAATCCAGAAGAAGCGGAAAATGTGACAGCGACATGTATTTTCTTGGTCGGAGACGCAGGTCGTAGCGGTTGGCCCAGGCCCCCTGGACGAGGATGGCGAGAGGCTCGCGCTGTCCGTCTCCGCGGGGAGCACTGTCCTGTACTCCAAGTACGCCGGCAGCGAGTTCAAGGGCGCCGACGGCACGAACTACATCGTGCTGAGGGCGTCGGATCTGATGGCCGTTCTCTCCTGAACTGGGCTTGGGCTGGAGGACGAACGAGGTGCAGGTGCAGGAGCAGGCTTAGCAATACCGTAGGATTCCTCGCGGCTTTCCCGTCCCCTCCCCCCTCCTACTTGGTTGTCTTGTTTGACTGTCTTCTGAGGAACCGAACAACAGTAATAAGCACACCGATGCCGTTCATACAGATTACAGTCTGCCTGCCCTGCCTACACCCGTGACAGCCCCAACCCGATCAGAGTACCCCAGCTGCCACAAAAGAACAGTCCTGACCGTTGCGTGCCCCCAAACACCGCACGCACAACGCAGCCGGCCACACCCTGGGCGTTTCGTGTCGCGGTCCAGCGTTCATTCGACCAGCATTGACCGTGGAGCCACCTCGCCTCTGGCGATTACGGCCGGCTGCCGTTCACTCGACTCGGACCAGACTCACGGCCAGCCGACCTGCCACGATCCACTGTTGCCACAAAAGCAAAACCGATCTGGTCATCGCTCATCTGACACAACCTAGGAAGATCTCACTTTCTCACTGGTTCTGATCAGTTGACGTTGCCGAGCGGATGCGCCAAACGGCGAATCGCCGCTGCAGCGCAGCGTGGGGAAAGGGCAACAAGCAACAGCGGCTCTGACCTGCCGTGCTTTTCTCCTTCCTGCGGGTTGCTTTCCCGGTGGATTTGCATGGAGAAAGTTCGCCCGAGGTCATCCGCGCCGCCGACCGACGCAGCCCAAGGTAGCCGGCGCCGCTACCCTCCCTAGCTAGCCATCCCCGGTGCTCTGTCGCTCCAAGCGGCGCGGCAGCACGAGCACGGCCCGAAATCAATAGCCCAAAGCACGGTCCGACACGTAACAGTTTGGGCGGGACTAGCACGACCCGAAGACGGGCTTAGGTTGGGCCTTAAATGTTGGCCTGTTGGACCCCCGGCACGGCCCGCACGCGTGGGCCGGGTTTGGGCTGGCCCGACACGAAAAAAGCCCGTAAAAGCACGAAGTTGGCCCATTTATTAGGTACACGTACAGTAGCCCGCAGCTCTCTCGGTTTGATGTTAAAACAAGGAGCAGCCTTGCTAGTACTAGTGCTAGTGTCTCGGTTTGACGTTAAAACAAGCCTGCAACCCAACTGCACATGCTAGTGCCACTCCCAGTCGCTTGCAGTCGCCGCACAACTCTCACAGGATGGCCCAATCGCACATGCTAGTGCCAACAGTCAGCCCGCCGCACAGCTCTCATATAGACGCACACGCACGCAACAGCAACAGGAAAACCCTAAGCCCCGTCGCTCCCTCCGCCGGCCGCCGCCAGTGACCGGTCCTCCAGTGATGTCTCCACCACTCGACGCAGAAGGTGAGCTCCCCGAACCTTGGGATCATGGAGGCCATTACAACATACAGGTTACTCTTCAGTTCTTCACTCTTCATCTTCCACATGCCCTTCGCCCTTCCCTTGCTTGGAAGTTGAACCCTAGTCAGCTACTCGTCTCTCGCCACAATAAATGACGCGACAGGCCGAGGCGTCGCCCACGTGTTGCTTTGATTCTCAGGTTTCCAGTTCTATAAATCCAGCCCCTTCTATCTTAGCCTGGCAGACCGAGGTCCTATGAGTCGATATGGTCGGAGACATCCTCTAATGGCATCCAAGTCTAGGGCTAGTGAAACCAATCCTTATCCTTGTCCTAATCCTAATCCTAATACTAACGTTGGTGCGTCTGGTGGTGAACTAGGTGTGAGTGGTAGTGTGGCTGCTGGTGAACTGGATGTGGATGTGGGTCGTGTGGCTGCTGGTGAACCACCACAAACACCATATGTCGTCCATGGGGGTGAACTGGGTGATGGTGATTGTGCACCAGCGTCGGCGTTATCAAGCAGTGCAAAGTATAGCTCGAGGGCAGACTGCTGGAAACATATGGTGAAGAAGGAAGTCATTGAGGATGGTGTAGTATATTTTTTTGCTGTATGTAACTATTGCAAAAGTGAATTGAGTGCAGGTTCAGCTGTTGGCACGAGACATTTGAATCGGCACTACAAAGCGTGTTTGACAAAGCTAGGAAAAACTCAAGGAGGAGGTACGCAAACCAATCTTAACTTTAGTGCTGATGGTACAATAAGTACATGGGTTTACAACCCATAGGTAGCGCGTGATGAAATAGCCAAATTTATTGTTTGTGAAGATTTACCGATTATGTTGGGTGAGAGCCAAATTTTAAGAACTTGATTCAACGTGCTTTCTGCCCACAATATCAGCCTGTCACTAGAAAAACTACAAAATCTGATTTGATTGCAATATACAAAAATAAACTTGCTGCTCTTAAAGAGTCATTTAAAAAGGTTCAGTTCTCATTTGCTTTAACATCGGACATTTGGACTTCATCACACCAAAAAACCTGTTATGTTTCTGTTGTTGCCCACTACTTGGATGATTCATATGCTTTAAATAAGCGAGTCATCAGTTTTAAAATGATGGATGAGTCACATACTGGAGATGCAATTGTTAACCATATACTTGAGGTAGTTCGTGATTTTGCGATAGATGGTAAGATTCTCTCTATAACTCTTGACAGTGCTTCCGCAAACACAACTACTATTGATATTCTCACCCCTCAGTTGCAGTCATATATAAAAGGTTATATTATCCATCATAGGTGTGTGCCACATTATAAATTTGGTTGTTCAAGCTGGTATAACAATTGCAAATAAGTACTTGAATAATATTCGTGCTGCTATTCGTTTCATAACAAGCACACCTCAAATGATATCTAGATTTGCTGAGTATTGTTAAGCTCAAGATATGAGACCAAGAAAATTTGGTCTTGATATGAAGATTAGATGGAATTCAACCTACCATATGCTTAAGAGTTTAGAAGGTTCTGAAGAACTAATTACTGTCTTTGTGAATGCTAATGCCAAAGATCTAGATTTAATACTTACAGATGCTGATTGGTTCATTGCGCGTCAATTTAGAGAGTTTCTAATGACTTTTTATGCAGTTACAAATGTTCTATCAGGTGTATACTATCCTACAACTTGCTTAGTGATTGATTATATTTGGTTAATGGCTGAATCTTTTTCTAAGTTCAGATCTGATAGCCTTCTAAACACTATTGTTGCTCCAATGGAGGTAAAGTTTCTAAAATACTTTGAACAAATATCACATGTATACTGTTTTGTGACTATTTTTGATCCACGCAAGAAATTGGATGGTTTACAAACTGCATTGGAGGGAATAGGTGATGCATTAGATATGGATTTTGCAGATGCTTTTAATCATGCAAAAGATGACTTGTTCCGTGTCTTTGGCTACTATTACAAAAAATATGGTGAAAGTGAGATAGACTCACATGTTACTGAGTGTGATGCAGAAATTTCAGATACCTCTCTTACAGCAGACAATTCCCAACACTATCCACGCCACAAACCAAAAATGCAACGAGAAGGTTGTTTGTACGCATGCAACCACTGCTGGTATACATGTGAGTAGTGCTGGGAATTGGGTCGTGCCTTTGTCGTGCCGTGCCGGCCCAAGCCCGACCCACATTATGCTGGACACACAATACAATGATGCTCAATACAATGATGTTAGACACACAGATGATGCTGGACACACAGATTTGAGAGAACACACAAATTGAGAGAACACACGGATTGTGGGAAACATAAATATATTACTCAGTCTGCCTCATTAAAAACCTTACACCCCATTATAGGGCCCCCCTCTGTAAGGAAAAGAGTACAGACCGACAATGTCCAAACAAAGTTCAAATATTACAACCACTAAAGTCCATAAGTTACTAAAATTAAACACTATTGTCTAATCATTGTCCAAATCTGCAGCAGCACATTCAATCTTAGGATCCTCAAGTTGATGTTGCTTCCGCTCTTCGGCTCTATTCCAGTCTTTAAGGCAAGTGATTGCCTCCACCGTCTTAGGTGCAAGAGATGACCTCCGTTCTTCAATTATTCTCCCAACGGTGCTAAAGTTGCTTTAGAGGAAACAGTTGAGACAGGAATAACAAGTATATCTCTAGCAAACTGAGACAAGACAGGAAAACTATACTTGTGGTCCCTCCACCACTCAAGTAACTTTACCTTCTCATCTCTTAGTGCGTGATCAGTACCTACAAAGTTGGTGGACAGATAGTGATTTAATTCTGAAAGTCGCCTAGAGGGGAGGTGAATAGGGCGAAACTGAAATTCTCAAAAATAATCACAACTACAAGCCGGGTTAGCGTTAGAAATATAATAGAGTCCGCAAGAGAGGGTGCAAAACAAATCGCAAGCGAATAATGAAGTGAGACACGCGGATTTGTTTTACCGAGGTTCGGTTCTCTCAAACCTACTCCCCGTTGAGGAGGCCACAAAGGCCGAGTCTCTTTCAACCCTTACCCTCTCTCAAACGATCCCTCGGACCGAGTGAGCTTTCTCTTCTCAATCACTTGGAACACAAAGTTCCCACAAGGACCACCACAAGATTGGTGTCTCTTGCCTCAATTACAAGTGAGTTTGATCGCACGAAGAGATCAAGAAAGAAGAAAGCAATCCAAGCGCAAGGGCTCGAAAGAACATAAGCAAATCTCTCTCTCTAATCACTAGGATGTTGTGTGGAATTTGGAGAGGATTTGATCTCTTTGGTGTGTCTAGAATTGAATGCTAGAGCTCTTGTAAGTAGTTGAGAAGTGAAAAACTTGGATGCAATGAATGGTGGGTGGTTGGGGGTATTTATAGCCCCAACCACCAAACTAGCCGTTTGGTGAGGCTGTCTGTTCGATGGCGCACCGGACAGTTCGGTGCACACCGGACATGTCCGGTGCGACAGCCACGTCACCAAAAGCCGTTGGGTTCGACCGTTGGAGTTCTGTCTTCTGGGCCCGCCTGGATGTCCGGTGGCGCACCGGACATGCACTGTAGATTGTCCGGTGCACCAGCATGGGCGTGTCTGACCTCTGCGCGCGCAGCGCGCGCATTTAATGCGTCGCAGGTAGCCGTTGGCGCCGAAATAGTTGTTGCCCCGCTGTTACACCGGACAGTCCGGTGTACACCGGACAGTCCGGTGAATTATAACGGAGCAGTTGAAATGAATTCCCGAGGCTGGCGAGTTCCGGAGGCCGCTCTTCCTTGGAGCACCGGACACTGTCCGGTGTACACCGGACAGTCCGGTGAATTTTAGCGGAGTCGCCTCTGGAATTTCCCGAAGGTGACGAGTTTGAAGTCGGAGTCCTCTGGTGCACCAGACATGTCCGGTGGCACACCGGACAGTCCGGTGCGCCAGACCAGAGGTGCCTTCGGTTGTCCCTTGCTCCTTTGTTTGAACCCAATACTTGGTCTTTTTTTTGGCTAAGTGTGAACCTTTAGCACCTGTATAACTTGTACACTAGAGCAAACTAGTTAGTCCAATTATTTGTGTTGGGCAATTCAACCACCAAAATTAATTAGGGACTAGGTGAAAGCCTAATTCCCTTTCAAATTCAGCATTAAGATTCCACCTTTGAGAGAAGTTGGCATTTTCTTTCCACTTCGCTCTTTTCCATAAGTGAGCTGTAAGAGAGGTATCTGAAATTTCTGCATCACACTCAGTAACATGTGAGTCTATCTCACTTTCACCATATTTTTTTGTAATAGTAGCCAAAGACACGGAACAAGTCATCTTTTGCATGATTAAAAGCATCTGAAAAATCCATATCTAATGCATCACCTATTCCGTCCAATGCAGTTTGTAAACCATCCAATTTCTTGCGTGGATCAAAAATAGTCGCAAAACAGTGTACATGTGATATTTGTTCAAAGTATTTTAGTAACTTTACCTCCATTGGAGCAACAATAGTGTTTACAAGGCTATCAGATCTGAACTTAGAAAAAGATTCAACCATTAACCAAATATAATCAATCACTAAGCAAGTTGTAGGATAGTATACACCTGATAGAACATGTGTAGCTGCATAAAAAGTCATTAGAAACTCTCTAAATTGACGTGTAATGAACCAATCAACATCTGTAAGTATTAAATCTAGATCTTTGGCATTAGCATTCACAAAGACAGTAATTAGTTCTTCATAACCTTCTAAACTCTTAAGCATATGGTAGGTTGAATTCCATCTAATCTTCATATCAAGACCAAATTTTCTTGGTCTCATATCTTGAGCTTTACAATACTCAGCAAATCTAGATATCATTTGAGGTGTGCTTGTTATGAAACGAATAGCAGCACGAATATTATTCAAGTACTTATTTGCAATTGTTATACCAGCTTGAACAACCAAATTTATAATGTGGCACACACACACACCTATGATGGATAATATAACCTTTTATATATGACTGCAACTTAGGGGTGAGAATATCAATAGCAGTTGTGTTTGCGGAAGCATTGTCAAGAGTTATAGAGAGAATCTTACCATCTATTGCAAAATCACGAACTACCTCAAGTATATGGTTAGCAATGGCATCTCCAGTATGTGACTCATCCATCATTCTAAAACTGATGACTCGCTTATTTAAAGCATATGAATCATCCAAGTAGTGGGAAACAACAGAAACATAACAGATTTTTTGGTGTGATGAAGTCCAAATGTCCGATGTTAAAGCAAATGAGAACTGAACCTTTTTAAATGACTCTTTAAGAGCAGCAAGTTTATTTTTGTATATTGCAATCAAATCAGATTTTGTAGTTTTTCTAGTGACAGGCTGATATTGTGGGCATAAAGCACGTTGAATCAAGTTCTTAAAATTTTGGCTCTCACCCAACATAATCGGTAAATCTTCACAAACAATAAATTTGACTATTTCATCACGCGCTACCTGTGGGTTATAAACCCATGTACTTATTGTACCATCAGCACTAAAGTTAAGATTGGTTTGCGTACCTCCTCCTTGAGTTTTTCCTAGCTTTGTCAAACACGCTTTGTAGTGCCGATTCAAATGTCCCGTGCCAGCAGCTGAACTTGCACTCAATTCACTTTTGCAATAGTTACTGTAACGCCCTGAATTTGGGGGTAGATTTTTTTCTTCTTTTCTCTCACCAAATTCAGGCGTTACTCTTTCCTTTTCCCTTTTCTTCTCGCTAAGCCTTGATCTTTTCCAAAGTCGCAGCGGGTTTTGGCTTTAGACCTCGTGTAAAGCAAAACCTTAAAATACTTTATTTCGTGTGATGCACCATGCCGAACCATGCATATTTTTTGATTGATTAAAATGTGAAAGCATTCATCCAAAGAAAATTAGATTTTAGAAAAAGAAAGCCTTTTTCTTTTTCTCTCCCTCCCTCTCTTTCCCATTTCGGCCCAGCCCCCCCTTCGGTCGGCCCAGCCGCCCCTCCCCCCCCTCCCCTCCCGCGTGGGCCCCGGCCGGCCCAGCCGCGCGCGCCCCCTTCCCCCACTTTGGGCCCATCCGGCCCAGCCGCCCCCCCACCCTTTTCTTTTTTTCCCAAAAATCCCCCCCCCGCGGGCCCCGCCCGTCATTCTCTCGCTCTCTCTCTCCCCAAACCCTAACCGCGCCGCCCTTGCCCTAGCGCCGCCGCCGCCGTCGCCTCTCCCCTCACCGGCGCCGCCGCCGCGCCGCCCCCCTCCGGTGAGGCCCCCCTCCTCCCCTCTCCTTCCCCCCCTTCTCCCTCCTCCTCCCTCGCCCGCCCGGCCACCCGTTTCGGCCGCCCCCGCCCCGGCGTCCCGCGTCCGGCCTCCCCCGGCCGCCCCCGCGCCGTCCTCGGCCGGCGCCGCCGCGCCCGCCCCGCCTCGGCGAGCCGCCCCCGCCCCGTCCGGCCCCGGCGAGCCCGCGCCCCGACCTCCCCCGGCTCGGCCCCGCCCGCGCCGCCTCTCCCCCGGTTGCCCGCGGCCTCCCGCGCCCGGCCGCCCTCGCCCGTCCCCGGCGAGCTTGGCTGCCCCGCGCCGCCCCGCCTCGCCTCCGGCGAGCCCGCGCCCGGCCGCTCCGGCGAGCCCCCGCCCCGTCCCGCGCTCGGCCGCGCCCCTCGGCCCCGCCCCCGGCTTGGCCGCCCTCGGCTGCCTCGCCCCCGGCGAGCCCCGCGCCCGCGTCGGCCCCGCCTCGCCGCCCTCCGGCGAGCCGCACTCGCTCGGCCCCGCTCGGCCCCGCCCTCGCGCCCGCTCCGGCGAGCCGTCCGCGCGCGCCCGCCTCCCGGCGAGCTCGACGCCCCCCCCGGTTCAACCGCCCCGTGCCCCGGCTCGGCCGCCCGTCCCCGCGCTCGGCCTCGTCCGGCCGCGTCCTCGCTCGCTCGCGCTCGCTGGCCCCGGCGTGCTTGCCCGCCCGCCCGCCGTGCCTTGCTCGCGTCGTGTCGGCCCCGGCGTAGCCTTGAGTTCGGCCCAGCATGCCTATGGCGCGCGGCTTTGAGCTCGGCTAGCGCACGGCCCCGACGTGCGTACGGTTAGTCCGTGGCGTGTGCGTGCGGCCTCGCGTGCGTGCCCGCGTAGTGCGCGTGCCTTGGCACGACTCGTCGTGCCTCGTCTACCCCCTAACCCCTCGTCTACCCCCCCGTCTCCTATATGCGCTAATCACGTCGTTTATATTAATAAGATGGGAATCTCACTTTGGAAATTGGTTACGTTAGTTAATTCGTATAACTAATCATCTATCTCGTTCAATGTTAATCTACTAAAAGTGGTTGCGATTACATTAGTGCATGTAGCTAATTCTTTTGTTAGAACTAATTAAAACTAGAGCACGTGACGTCTAGTCTTTCGTCTACCCGTAGTGTCCCTCGAGCATAAGCCTCAACCCCTGCGAAACTTTCCCTCGTTTCTCTCTAACCAAGGTAAATTCATTATCGTATGTGGTATTCTATGCATATTTGCTTTACTTGTTCTCTTGTATGGTGTACTGTTGGTTTCCTAATTTCGATGGATGGATGTATGTATGTTTGCACCCGCTTAGAGAACGATCCAGTTGAAGAGCCCGAGGAGCTCGCAGGAGAAGCCCCTGAGCAGCAGTCGGTTGGTGGAGGCAAGTGTCCCTTGACCTATCTATGTCCTACTCATTATTTAATTCACCTCCCGCTTTACACATTTATGCCTAAGGATTGACTAGCTTTTGTGATCCATGTCCTTGTTCACCTATTTGGGTTGGATTATTACTGTTTAGCTTTATGCTATTGCTTCACCCTAATCAATGAACATGATGAGAATATCTATGATACGCTGTTTTTCCCTTCTCTTATTATGATGTGGTACTTGTGGTCATCAAGGGGGCTCGAGCGGTTTCTCGAGTGCCTCTCCGTAAGGACCTGTTCTATGGATGACCGCCCGGGAAAACAGTGCAACCATGAGGGTGGAATGGGGTGCCCTTAGCTGAATAATTAGAGGATCCGGGGTGTAGTTCACTTAGCCGTCGTGCCGTCAATGGGGCTCGGTGTATGCGGCTCGCTCTGCCAAGTTTGGGTTCGCCCCTTGGGGAGGAGTGCGGTGCATTTAGGAAACCTAACGGGTGGCTACAACCCCGGGGAATCTTTGTAAAGGCTACGTAGTGATGCCCTGCTGGGTCACCTTGGTAGTGATCAATGGAGAGTCATGATCTCCGGGCAGAATGGGAATCACGGCTTGTGGGTAAAGTGCACAACCTCTGCAGAGTGTTTGAAAACTGATATATCAGCCGTGCTCGCGGTTATGAGCGGCCAAGGGAGCTCCAGTGATTAGTGGTACTTGATCAGAGACATTGTGGTACAGGTGGCTATGAGAATCGATGGTTTTGGTTATGACTATGGTGCTGGTAAGTGGTATTCTTTCCGTTTGGAAAGGGTACATCGGGTTAATAACTTGGGTAATGCTAAAACTTGGCTTTCTACTAGTAAGTAATAATCTGACCAACTAAAAGCAACTGCTTGACTTATCCCCACATACAGCTAGTCCACTACAGCCAAACAGGATACTTGCTGAGTATGTTGATGTGTACTCACCCTTGCTCTACACACCAAACCCCCCCATCCCCAGGTTGTCAGCATTGCAACCACTGCTCAGTCGAAGATGAAGCTGTGGAAGGAGACTTCCAGGAGTTCCAAGATTACGACGAGTTCTAGGTGTGGGTTAGCGGCAACCCCCAGTCGGCTGCCTGTGAAGGCCGCGGTTATCTACGTTTCTTTTCCGCACTTTGATTTATTGTAAGAACTATATGGACGTCTCAAACGTATGATGTAATCGACTATTATTCCCTTTTAATACTATTTTGAGCACTGTGTGATGATGTCCATATTATGTAACTGCTGTGTACGTGAATAACTGATCCTGGCACGTACATGGTTCGCATTCGGTTTGCCTTCTAAAAACCGGGTGTGACATAAGTGGTATCAAAGCCGTGCTGACTGTAGGACCGCTAACCTAGAGTAGAATGGTCGTTCTAAGGACTATAGACCTCTGTCTCTGCCTTGACTTTGATATCCCTTCAAAAGTTGGTCATACCGACCAAACCTATGTTCTACTATATATAATACCTTGCTGAAAATCATGTTTTATTCTAATCCTTCATTTACTTATGATTCATTAATTGCTGGTCATATTAATTCTGTTCTCACCCTTTTGCTTGCGATGTCTTTTGTAGATGGCTCGACTTAGACACACTGCACGAAAGTCAGTCATCCCCTTCTTACCCTCCCGCCTTGCTGAGCGTTCGCTTCGCCGTCCCGTGGCCGGACAGTCCAGCCACTTGGAGAGACTACACCACTGCCTGCGTGAGGAGCAGGAACGTCGACGACAGGAGCAGCAGGGCTCTTCTTTCTCGCTCCACCAGGAGATAGAGTCTGTGAGGAGCTGCTCCCCTGTGCTTCCTCTGGAGCCGCCCCCTGCACCACCACTGGGCGCCCCAGCCTCCGGAGTAGCTGCTGGAGGAGACCCAGACGACGGAGGTGGCGACGACAGCTCGAGCCACGACACCGACTTCTCTGCTAACCCTGAGCCGGAAGGATGGGTTGCTCGACCCATTACTCGCGACGCTGCTCGCGGGTGTCACTTCCACGATGCGCTCGACACCCTGCTACGTCGGGCATTTAACCGGCATACTTGGTCCGTCGAGTATCGTTGTGTGGTCTACCAGCACAGTCGCGGGGTCTACCCGGACCGCTGGGAGGCAACCTGCTTGGTGCGCTGTCCGGAGAACAGTCTCCAAGGTGCAGAGGCCTGCTCAGAGCACTATTCTATCTCTGAGCGGGACTCAGCTGAGGCAGCCATGCAAGATGCTGCACGGCGTGCGCTTTCGCACTACTGCTCGGTTTTCGGTGGGGCAGCTGATGGTCTTGACCTGAAGTATTACCCCCGCCGCCCATCTGGCAGCACAGGAGGCGTGATTGTCTCACCTGTCGGTGAGGGCAATCCTAGGTTGAGCAGCACAGTCAACCTAGCCGCCGTGCTAAACACGGAGCTGGACCATGCATTAGACGAGCTGAGTAGGGCTCGTGCTGAGATCGCCCTGCTGCGGGCTGAGCGCGCGGAACGTCGTCACTTGGATGGTGGTTCCCCCGCTCCCGTCGGGACTCAGCACCCGTACCGCTCACCTCAGCGTGGACACCAGTCTTATGGCAATCCCGCCTGCAAGACCAAGATAACTCTAGAACCATAGATCGTTAGAGTTGGATCTTGTAATTAATACGAAATATATATACATAGAAGCTTCAGTCTTAGCGTTAGTCTCGGTCTTAGTTAGTCTTAGTTAGACAGGGTAGTTTGCTATATCCTGTGCATTTATGTTTGTCATGATGAACTATGTTTGGTTTGGATCTTTGTAATGACTGTCACCAGAGTGTGGGTACCCCCTGCATTTTGGTTTATCTATTATGTTAATGGAGTTAGTTATATAGTTGGGAAACCCCTTTTATTCCACTTTCCTTTCTATCTGAGAAGCTGTGTGGTCTGTGTTGGAGATCAGTGAAGATGCTCATCTGTTCAGTGCTGTTGAAGAATTCTATTCTCTTTTCTTATGCTGCAAGAGTTGCCAGATCAGCTCTGATGTGTGGTTGCATTCTGCAGATGTCAGAGAACAGGCGCAGAGGAGGAAGGCGTGCTCAGCAGGAGCGAGCCGCTCAACAGGAGGAGGTGCCCCAGCAGCAGCACCTGCCGCCCCCGCCCCCGATGTCCATCGAGCAGATGTTTCTGATGCAGACTCAGGCAGTTCAAGCCATCGGTCAGACTTTGGCCGCCATTCAGCAGCAGCAGCAGCAGCAGCAGCAAGCTCCACCTCAACCTCAGATACCTCAGATGCCCAGAGACAAGCGTGCTGAATTCATGAGAGGTCATCCACCAACGTTCGCTCATTCTTCTGACCCTATGGATGCTGAAGATTGGCTGCGCACTGTGGAGCGGGAGTTGCATACCGCTCAGTGCGATGACAGGGAGAAAGTCCTGTATGGTCCCCGTCTGTTGAGAGGAGCAGCCCAATCATGGTGGGAGTCTTACCTCGCCACCCATGCCCATCCTGACGCCATCACCTGGGAAGAGTTCAGAGGTAGCTTTCGTCAGTACCATGTTCCTGCAGGTCTAATGACAGTGAAGAAGGAGGAGTTCCTGGCCCTCAAGCAAGGGCCATTGTCTGTCAGTGAGTACCGGGACAGGTTTCTGCAGTTGTCTCGCTATGCTCCTGAAGATGTCAACACCGACGCCAAGCGGCAGTACCGTTTCCTGAGAGGCTTGGTTGACCCTCTGCAGTACCAACTGATGAATCACACCTTCCCAACATTCCAGCACCTGATTGACAGAGCAATCATGACGGAGAGAAAGCGCAAGGAGATGGAAGATCGTAAGCGCAAGATCAGTGGACCCCAGCCTGGAAGCAGCAATCGTCCTCGTTTCTCAGGCAGTCAACCTCAGCAGTTCAGGCAGAACCAGCGTCCACCTCAGCAGCATCAGCAGTTCCAAAGGCAGTATCCTCAGCCCCAGTACCAGAACCGTCAGAGCAATCAGTCAGGAAGTCAGTTTCAGAGGCAGAATCAGCAGGCACCTCGCCTTCCTGCCCCAGCAAACCAGCAGAACAGTCAAGCAGCACCAGCTCAGGTTGGAAACAGAGCATGTTTCCACTGTGGAGAGCAAGGCCACTGGGTGATGCAATGTCCGAAGAAGGCAGCCCAGCAGCAGTTAGGCCCCAATGCCCCAGCAAAGCAGAATGTGCCTCAGCCTGGAGCAGGCAACCGTTCTCAGCCGCGCTATAATCATGGAAGGCTGAACCACCTGGAGGCTGAAGCAGTTCAGGAGACCCCCGGCATGATAGTAGGTATGTTCCCAGTCGACTCCCATATTGCAGAAGTGTTATTTGATACTGGAGCAACGCATTCGTTCATTACTGCATCATGGGTAGAAGCGCATAATCTTCCAATTACTACCATGTCAACCCCATTCAAATTGACTCAACCGGTGGTAGAATTCGAGCCGATAGCATTTGTTTGAATATAAGTGTGGAAATAAGGGGGATAGCGTTTCCCGCCAACCTTATAGTAATGGGTACTCAGGGAATAGATGTCATCTTAGGGATGAATTGGCTAGATAAGTATCAGGCAGTTATCAGTTGTGATAAAAGGACCATCAAGTTGGTGTCCCCACTAGGAGAGGAAGTGGTGACTGAGTTAGTCCCGCCTGAGCCAAAGAAAGGAAGTTGTTATCAGATAGCTGTTGATAGCAGTGGAGCAGACCCAATTGAGAGTATCAAGGTTGTGTCCGAGTTCCCAGATGTGTTTCCAAAGGACTTACCGGGTATGCCACCAGAGCGGAAAGTTGAGTTTGCTATAGAGCTTCTTCCTGGAACCGCCCCTATCTTCAAGAGAGCTTACAGAATATCTGGACCAGAGTTGGATGAACTTAAGAAGCAGATTGATGAGCTGTCAGAGAAAGGTTACATTCGGCCAAGCACCTCGCCTTGGGCCGCCCCTGTCCTATTTGTGGAGAAGAAAGATGGCACCAAGAGGATGTGTATCGATTATCGAGCTTTGAATGAGGTCACGATCAAGAACAAGTATCCCTTGCCCAGAATAGAAGATCTGTTCGACCAGTTGAGAGGAGCCAGTGTGTTCTCCAAGATTGATCTGAGATCAGGTTATCATCAGCTCAGGATCCGACCTTCGGACATTCCGAAGACGGCATTCATTACCAAGTATGGTTTGTATGAGTTCACAGTGATGTCTTTTGGTTTGACCAATGCGCCAGCGTTCTTCATGAACTTGATGAATAGTGTATTCATGGATTACCTTGATAAGTTTGTGGTGGTATTCATTGATGACATTCTGGTTTATTCTCAAAGCGAAGAAGAGCACGCAGATCATTTGAAGATGGTATTGCAGAGATTGCGAGAGCACCAGTTGTATGCAAAGTTGAGCAAGTGTGAATTCTGGATCAATGAAGTCCTGTTCTTGGGTCACATAATCAACAAAGAAGGATTGGCTGTGGATCCGAAGAAAGTGGCAGACATTCTGAACTGGAAAGCGCCAACAGATGCTAGAGGAATCAAGAGTTTCATTGGAATGGCCGGATATTATCGCCGATTCATTGAAGGGTTTTCGAAGATTGCAAAACCGATGACAGCGTTGCTAGGCAACAAAGTTGAGTTCAAGTGGACCCAGAAATGCCAAGAGGCCTTTGAAGCGCTGAAAGAGAAGTTGACTACAGCGCCTGTCCTAGTCTTGCCTGATGTGCACAAGCCCTTCTCGGTGTATTGTGATGCTTGCTACACAGGTTTGGGATGTGTGTTGATGCAAGAGGGAAGAGTTGTGGCTTACTCGTCCCGACAGCTGAAGGTTCATGAGAAGAATTACCCAATCCATGACCTGGAGTTGGCAGCAGTGGTTCACGCACTGAAGACATGGAGGCACTACCTGTATGGACAGAAATGCGATGTTTACACAGACCACAAGAGTCTGAAGTACATATTCACTCAGTCAGAGTTGAACATGAGGCAACGAAGATGGTTAGAGTTGATTAAAGATTATGAGTTGGAGATTCATTACCATCCAGGCAAAGCAAACGTAGTGGCAGATGCTTTGAGCAGAAAGAGTCAAGTCAATCTGATGGTTGCTCGTCCGATGCCTTATGAGTTGGCTAAGGAGTTTGACAGGTTGAGTCTCGGATTTCTGAACAATTCGCGAGGAGTCACAGTTAAGTTGGAACCTACTTTGGAGCGCGAAATCAAAGAAGCGCAGAAGAATGATGAAAAGATCAGTGAGATTCGGCGACTGATTCTAGATGGCAGAGGCAAAGATTTTCGAGAAGATGCAGAAGGCGTGATATGGTTCAAAGATCGCTTGTGTGTTCCTAATGTCCAGTCCATTCGGGAGTTGATCCTTAAGGAAGCTCATGAGACAGCTTATTCGATTCACCCTGGCAGTGAGAAGATGTATCAGGATCTGAAGAAGAAATTCTGGTGGTATGGAATGAAGAGGGAAATCGCAGAGCATGTGGCTATGTGCGATAGTTGCCGAAGAATTAAGGCAGAGCACCAGAGACCTGCTGGATTGTTGCAACCGTTGCAGATCCCTCAGTGGAAATGGGATGAAATTGGTATGGATTTCATAGTCGGATTGCCTCGCACTCGAGCCGGCTACGATTCCATCTGGGTAGTAGTGGACCGTTTGACCAAGTCAGCCCACTTCATACCTGTCAAGACCAACTATAGCAGTGCCGTATTGGCAGAGTTGTATATGTCTCGGATCGTTTGTCTTCATGGTGTGCCAAAGAAGATAGTGTCAGACAGAGGAACGCAGTTCACCTCTCATTTCTGGCAGCAGTTGCATGAAGCTTTGGGCACGCATCTGAATTTCAGTTCAGCTTATCATCCGCAGACAGATGGCCAGACCGAAAGGACCAACCAAGTTCTTGAAGACATGTTGAGAGCCTGTGCGTTGCAAGATCAGTCCGGATGGGATAAGAGATTGCCTTATGCAGAATTTTCCTATAACAACAGTTACCAGGCCAGTTTGAAGATGTCACCATTTCAGGCGCTTTATGGAAGGAGTTGTAGAACTCCGTTGCAATGGGATCAGCCTGGAGAGAAGCAAGTGTTTGGGCCAGACATTTTGCTTGAAGCCGAAGAGAACATCAAGATGGTCCGAGAGAATCTGAAGATAGCGCAATCGAGGCAGCGAAGCTATGCAGACACAAGAAGAAGAGAGCTGAGTTTCGAAGTCGGAGACTTTGTCTATCTGAAAGTGTCACCGATCAGAGGAGTCAAAAGGTTCGGAGTCAAAGGCAAGCTAGCACCCCGCTACATTGGTCTGTATCAGATTCTTGCAAGACGTGGAGAAGTGGCCTATCAGCTCAGTTTGCCAGAGAATTTGTCTGCTGTGCATAATGTCTTTCATGTGTCTCAGTTGAAGAAGTGCTTGCGTGTGCCAGAAGAGCAGTTGCCAGTGGAAGGTCTTGAAGTCCAGGAGGACTTGACCTACGTTGAGAAGCCAGTGCAAATCCTTGAGGTTGCAGACAGAGTCACCCGAAGGAAGACCATCAGAATGTGCAAAGTCAGATGGGATCACCACTCTGAGGAAGAAGCAACCCGGGAGCGTGAAGATGACCTGATGGCCAAATACCCTGAGCTCTTTGCTAGCCAACCCTGAATCTCGAGGGCGAGATTCTTTTAAGGGGGATAGGTTTGTAACGCCCTGAATTTGGGGGTAGATTTTTTTTCTTCTTTTCTCTCACCAAATTCAGGCGTTACTCTTTCCTTTTCCCTTTTCTTCTCGCTAAGCCTTGATCTTTTCCAAAGTCGCAGCGGGTTTTGGCTTTAGACCTCGTGTAAAGCAAAACCTTAAAACACTTTATTTCGTGTGATGCACCATGCCGAACCATGCATATTTTTTGATTGATTAAAATGTGAAAGCATTCATCCAAAGAAAATTAGATTTTAGAAAAAGAAAGCCTTTTTCTTTTTCTCTCCCTCCCTCCCTTTCCCATTTCGGCCCAGCCCCCCCCTTCGGCCGGCCCAGCCGCCCCTCCCCCCCCTCCCCTCCCGCGTGGGCCCCGGCCGGCCCAGCCGCGCGCGCCCCCCTTCCCCCACTTTGGGCCCATCCGGCCCAGCCGCCCCCCACCCTTTTCTTTTTTCCCAAAAATCCCCCCCCCCCCCCGCGGGCCCCGCCCGTCATTCTCTCGCTCTCTCTCTCCCCAAACCCTAACCGCGCCGCCCTTGCCCTAGCGCCGCCGCCGCCGTCGCCTCTCCCCTCCCCGGCGCCGCCGCCGCGCCGCCCCCCTCCGGTGAGGCCCCCTCCTCCCCTCTCCTTCCCCCCTTCTCCCTCCTCCTCCCTCGCCCGCCCGGCCACCCGTTTCGGCCGCCCCCGCCCCGGCGTCCCGCGTCCGGCCTCCCCCGGCCGCCCCCGCGCCGTCCTCGGCCGGCGCCGCCGCGCCCGCCCCGCCTCGGCGAGCCCGCGCCCCGACCTCCCCCGGCTCGGCCCCGCCCGCGCCGCCTCTCCCCCGGTTGCCCGCGGCCTCCCGCGCCCGGCCGCCCTCGCCCGTCCCCGGCGAGCTTGGCTGCCCCGCGCCGCCCCGCCTCACCTCCGGCGAGCCCGCGCCCGGCCGCTCCGGCGAGCCCCCGCCCCGTCCCGCGCTCGGCCGCGCCCCTCGGCCCCGCCCCCGGCTTGGCCGCCCTCGGCTGCCTCGCCCCCGGCGAGCCCCGCGCCCGCGTCGGCCCCGCCTCGCCGCCCTCCGGCGAGCCGCCCTCGCTCGGCCCCGCTCCGGCGAGCCGTCCGCGCGCGCCCGCCTCCCGGCGAGCTCGACGCCCCCCCCGGTTCAACCGCCCCGTGCCCCGGCTCGGCCGCCCGTCCCCGCGCTCGGCCTCGTCCGGCCGCGTCCTCGCTCGCTCGCGCTCGCTGGCCCTGGCGTGCTTGCCCGCCCGCCCCGCCGTGCCTTGCTCGCGTCGTGTCGGCCCCGGCGTAGCCTTGAGTTCGGCCCAGCATGCCTATGGCGCGCGGCTTTGAGCTCGGCTAGCGCACGGCCCCGACGTGCGTACGGTTAGTCCGTGGCGTGTGCGTGCGGCCTCGCGTGCGTGCCCGCGTAGTGCGCGTGCCTTGGCACGACTCGTCGTGCCTCGTCTACCCCCTAACCCCTCGTCTACCCCCCCGTCTCCTATATGCGCTAATCACGTCGTTTATATTAATAAGATGGGAATCTCACTTTGGAAATTGGTTACGTTAGTTAATTCGTATAACTAATCATCTATCTCGTTCAATGTTAATCTACTAAAAGTGGTTGCGATTACATTAGTGCATGTAGCTAATTCTTTTGTTAGAACTAATTAAAACTAGAGCACGTGACGTCTAGTCTTTCGTCTACCCGTAGTGTCCCTCGAGCATAAGCCTCAACCCCTGCGAAACTTTCCCTCGTTTCTCTCTAACCAAGGTAAATTCATTATCGTATGTGGTATTCTATGCATATTTGCTTTACTTGTTCTCTTGTATGGTGTACTGTTGGTTTCCTAATTTCGATGGATGGATGTATGTATGTTTGCACCCGCTTAGAGAACGATCCAGTTGAAGAGCCCGAGGAGCTCGCAGGAGAAGCCCCTGAGCAGCAGTCGGTTGGTGGAGGCAAGTGTCCCTTGACCTATCTATGTCCTACTCATTATTTAATTCACCTCCCGCTTTACACATTTATGCCTAAGGATTGACTAGCTTTTGTGATCCATGTCCTTGTTCACCTATTTGGGTTGGATTATTACTGTTTAGCTTTATGCTATTGCTTCACCCTAATCAATGAACATGATGAGAATATCTATGATACGCTGTTTTTCCCTTCTCTTATTATGATGTGGTACTTGTGGTCATCAAGGGGGCTCGAGCGGTTTCTCGAGTGCCTCTCCGTAAGGACCTGTTCTATGGATGACCGCCCGGGAAAACAGTGCAACCATGAGGGTGGAATGGGGTGCCCTTAGCTGAATAATTAGAGGATCCGGGGTGTAGTTCACTTAGCCGTCGTGCCGTCAATGGGGCTCGGTGTATGCGGCTCGCTCTGCCAAGTTTGGGTTCGCCCCTTGGGGAGGAGTGCGGTGCATTTAGGAAACCTAACGGGTGGCTACAACCCCGGGGAATCTTTGTAAAGGCTACGTAGTGATGCCCTGCTGGGTCACCTTGGTAGTGATCAATGGAGAGTCATGATCTCCGGGCAGAATGGGAATCACGGCTTGTGGGTAAAGTGCACAACCTCTGCAGAGTGTTTGAAAACTGATATATCAGCCGTGCTCGCGGTTATGAGCGGCCAAGGGAGCTCCAGTGATTAGTGGTACTTGATCAGAGACATTGTGGTACAGGTGGCTATGAGAATCGATGGTTTTGGTTATGACTATGGTGCTGGTAAGTGGTATTCTTTCCGTTTGGAAAGGGTACATCGGGTTAATAACTTGGGTAATGCTAAAACTTGGCTTTCTACTAGTAAGTAATAATCTGACCAACTAAAAGCAACTGCTTGACTTATCCCCACATACAGCTAGTCCACTACAGCCAAACAGGATACTTGCTGAGTATGTTGATGTGTACTCACCCTTGCTCTACACACCAAACCCCCCCATCCCCAGGTTGTCAGCATTGCAACCACTGCTCAGTCGAAGATGAAGCTGTGGAAGGAGACTTCCAGGAGTTCCAAGATTACGACGAGTTCTAGGTGTGGGTTAGCGGCAACCCCCAGTCGGCTGCCTGTGAAGGCCGCGGTTATCTACGTTTCTTTTCCGCACTTTGATTTATTGTAAGAACTATATGGACGTCTCAAACGTATGATGTAATCGACTATTATTCCCTTTTAATACTATTTTGAGCACTGTGTGATGATGTCCATATTATGTAACTGCTGTGTACGTGAATAACTGATCCTGGCACGTACATGGTTCGCATTCGGTTTGCCTTCTAAAAACCGGGTGTGACAGTTACATACAGCAAAAAAATATACTACACCATCCTCAATGACTTCCTTCTTCACCATATGTTTCCAGTAGTCTGCCCTCGAGCTATACTTTGCACTGCTTGATAACGCCGACGCTGGTGCACAATCACCATCACCCAGTTTACCCCCATGGACGACAAATGGTGTTTGTGGTGGTTCACCAGCAGCCACACGACCCACATCCACACCCAGTTCACCAGCAGCCACACTACCACTCACACCTAGTTCACCACCAGATGCACCAACACTAGTATTAGGATTAGGACAAGGATTAGGATTGGTTTCACTGGCCCTAGACTTGGATGCCATTAGAGGACGTCTCCTGACCATATCGACTCACAGGACCTCAGTCTGCCAGGCTAAGATAGAAGGGGCTGAATTTATAGAACTGGAAACCTGAGAATCAAAGCAACACGCGGGCGACGCCTCGGCCTGTCACGTCATTTATTGTGGCGAGAGACGAGTAGCTGACTAGGGTTCAACTTCCAAGCAAGGGAAGGGCGAAGGGCATGTGGAAGATGAAGAGTGAAGAACCGAAGAGTAACCTGTACGTTGTAATGGCCTCCATGATCCCAAGGTCCAGGGAGCTCACCTTCTGCGTCGGGTGGTGGAGACATCACTGGAGGACCGGTCACTGGCGGCAGTCGGCGGAGGGAGCGACGGGGCTTAGGGTTTTCCTGTTGCTGTTGCGTGCGTGTGCGTCCATATGAGAGCTGTGCGGCGGGCTGACTGTTGGCACTAGCATGTGCAATTGGGCCATCTTGTGAGAGTTGTGTGGCGGCTGCAAGTGGCTGGGAGTGGCACTAACATGTGCAATTGGGCTGCGGTCTTTTTTTAACGTCAAACCGAGATACTAGCACTAGTACTAGTAAGGCTGCTCCTTGTTTTAACGTCAAACCGAGAGAGCTGCGGGCTACTGTACGTGTACCTAATAAATGGGCCAACTTCGTGCTTTTACAGGTTTTTTTCGTGCCGGGCCGGCCCAAACCCGGCCCACGCGTGCGGGCCGTGCCGGGGGTCCAACAGTCCGACATTTAAAGCCCAGCCCAAGCCCGTCTTTGGGCCGTGCTAGCCCGGCCCGAACTATTACGTGTCGGGTCGTGCTTTGGGCTACTGATTTCGGGCCGTGCTCGTGCTAGCCCAAATGGCCAGACCCAAATTCCCAGCACTACATGTGAGTAACCTTTTCTTTTTCTTGCCGAGTACGTGCGTACTCCGACAAGATTTATAATGTGCGCATGTGTTTCAATATTGGCCACAAAGGCGTTGTTCGAGCGAAGGCCGACCGTCCTCTCGATCAGACCCCTTTAACATAAACAGGTTTTGTCGTAGCTACAGTAAGCGAAGCTATCCAGTAGTCAGTACCCACATCTCCTCCCTCTCTTGCAAAGACAAGGCCGACATCGATGGCCGTCCAGGCGCAACACGTAATCAACCCCGCCTTCCAGCCCCACGACATGGGGCACGCCTTTAGGGCGTTGGAGGGCGCCACAATCGGCGGCGGCTCCGCGTTCCTGGATGAGAACGGCTTCGGCGGGTGCGCGCCGGCGCCCATCGAGGTCGCCTTGGTGCGGGACGGGGAGACGATGCAGTTGTTGCTAGCGTGCGGCCACCTATTCCACGTCGAGTGCATCGACCTATTGCCAGTGGCGGATCCATGATTGATCCAAGAGGGGCTACTAAGTTAAGACTATTAAAAAAATTAAGCTAAACAAAAAATATAATTGATGTTTAATATGACACAAGACGCAAGATATAATTTAAACATTCAAGAAATATGTAGTATAAAAATAAGTCGATACAAATTTTATAAATACAATAATCTTGCACATAATGTTCATGAGTTGATGATGCGAGGTAAATTTATCTTCCGAGTTCTTATGCCTTGAAAATGCTTCAAAATCTTTTCATCTTGAATTTCTATAAACATATCCTGCTCAATATAGCATAGCATGCTGTTATTCATCCATTCATCACCCATTTTATTTCTTCTTTCAGTCTTGATAATGTTCATAGCAGAAAAGGCCCTCTCAACAGTTGCAGTTGCCACTGGCAAGATTAATGCAAGCTCAACAAGACGATACACTAAACTGAAACATATGTGTCTATATGTTTTAACCATCTTTGTAGCAAGGTGTCCAAGATCATTACAATCTCTAAATCCATCATCATTTCTAACCTCATCAATGAATAAGAGAAGTTGGTCCATAAGGCATGTACGTTCATAATCAGTAAAATCAGCATCATAAATCTTTGATAGCTCAATTAACTTCTCTAAATCAAAGTTGGCAAAAGAATCCCTTAGGTCAAGGCAAGCAATACATCCAAGTAACTGAGTTGATCTTTCAGGGAAGCGGTTGTTGAACTCAACAAGAAATTGATCAATGACATACCTACATCAAAATGTAATTAGTAAAGAACTAAAAACAACAAAATGTAAAGTAAAATATGTTACATACCCTACAACCACAGCCATTTGTTCCTTAATTGATGCATCCCGAGCCTCATCAATGAGCACTGCAAATAGACGACCACCTATCTCAGCTTTAATAGCCTCACTTGTCTCCTCCGCACAAGCTCGAACCAAATCTTTTTGGACATTTGGGCAACTCATTTTATTATTACCAGGAGCATTCTCACCAGTGACCATTGCAATTTTAGGATCTTTTTTCTATACCACTCAAGCATCTCTAAAAAGTTACCCTTTTTGCTTGATGTTTTAGATTCATCATGTCCACGGAAAGCAAGAGCATGCAAAAGGAGAAATCTTGCAATGCCTAACATGATAGACAAACGCGCTTTATATGCCTCCTCTTCGGCTGCACTTGTCGATGACCATACATGAGCTACACTTTGTCTCTGATTTGCAAAATCGAGAGCACATTTCCTCGTATAACTATGAGAATCATCAATTGCTTGGACATGTTCCTTGAATACATCCTTTGCTTTTTCCAATTCTTAAACCCAACTTTAGTGAATATATCTTTACCAAAGTTGTTGGCTCTTGGAGGCTTAAATAAAAAGCAATAAAAGCAATAAGCTGCATCTTTTATGTACACTGTACTCTAACCAATCGAACTGTTTGAACTAAGATTCAACAAAACCTCTAGTTTGAGAATTACCTTGTGTCCGTGGAAATGTATGACCAAATGGTTGACATGGGCCCATTTGTAAATAAGCTCTTTTAGCATCATCTCTAATTTTATTGGGGAACTCGTCAATTGGTTTTCTAAGGCCAAGATCTGCAACTATATCATTCATATCTAGCTCAATACGTGGCCTCTTTTGTTCCACACGGCTCTCATTTGTCCTAATTGTTTTAGAATTAGAAGCATCTTTTTTCTGGTTCTTGATGAGAAATTTATCCATCTTATTCCTATAATTAAACATGGAATTACTACCAAACAAATAATCAAATCAAAACTTCAAATCACAAATTCATAAAATTAACCTCGGGCCTCGCTGGCTCGCTGCTCCGGTGCTCTCGTAGTCCCGTGCGGCCGTGCTGGGCTGCTGGCTGCTGCAGTGCCTGGCTGGGCGGTCGAGCGCGCTGCGCTGCGCGCCTGGCTGGGCGCTTGGGCCTGGCCGCTGGAGAGGAGGCATGGCACGGGCGCTGGAGAGGAGGCGCTGCGCTGGAGAGGAGGGGAGGACAGGAGCAGCCGAGCAGGTGGCGCACGCCGCAGGTCAGCGGGTGAGCTCGCTGCGGCGCTGGAGCTGAGGAGGTGCGGCCGCGCGGTACCACGACAGGCGCGACGACTGGAGCTAGGGTTGGGGGCTGGGCGCGAGCGTGACTATGGGCCTCTAGTGGGTCGCGACTTCCGATCGGGGCTGCAGCCCAGGCAGCCCCGGGTGGAGATCCGCCCCTGCCTATGGCTGCGCTCTCATGCAACATGGTACATCGATCGGTATTAGAATCAAGGTCATTGACTAGAGTTGCCGAAGATTTCGAAGCGAAGGGCCGCACTGTTTAAAAGAGGGCTCGTTGTAGCCTCGCGAAGGCGCCCCCATCGGCTCAGACAGTTCTGAACGAGGATGGTCGTGGCAAGGTCGAAGGCTCGCTTCACAGGGTGAAGGTTGTTGCGCATGGGTGAAGGCCACGCCACCCAACGGGAGCACAGGCCGCGTTTCGTCGTCATTTGAGCCCATTTTGTAAGCCCCTCCTTGGAGTAGGATATGTAGTACATTTAATCAGACTGTACTTAACATCGCTGTAATGACCCTGTAAAGGGAATGTTCTGGAGCTGTAGCAGATAACCGGGGCATAACAGTACTTAGAGGGGCACACCCACATGCTCGGTTACCTATAAATAACCTCACAATGTACATAGACGAGACACGCTTACCAAGACGCTATAGTCCCTAAGCTACTTACTGTTTTGTTGAGCACTTGTGTTCCCTCTTTGTCGAGTGTTTGAGCCCACCTAACCACGTGTCAGTCGGTCCTAACGGGTGTCTAGTGTGTAATGGTAAAAAAAGAGGAATCGACAGGGAAGAAGTGAGTAATAATGCTATCTCACATGTCACACCACTGGTATAGTTAAGTTCTTTTGGGCATTAGCAAGGACTGAGGTTCGAAAAAGGCAATGTGACCTTTGAGAGTCTGAATTGCGTGCAGTTTCGACTACCAATTTCAGTATGAAACATGGTGTATTTATTTATTTATTTAAATAAAAAGGTTTGTAGGCACATAATTAAAGTGATTTCACGGTGACCTACTAAAGGTCCATTTGGTTTGGGTGGGGGATGGAGCGGTCGGAGCGGAGTGACTCCAAATCAGGAATATTCTCATTAGATCTGGGATGAGCTCGCTCTAAAAAACGGTGGAATCCCACTGTTCCACTTCTCTCTCTTTATGGTGGGCCCAAACAGAAAATAGAATTATTCTACTCCGCTCCCAAAATCTGGAATGTAGCTGCTCCGCTCTCTAAAGCTGGAATAGAACCGCTCTATTCCCAACCAAATGAATCATAACCCGAAAGGACCGGGTTTTTTTTTCTTGCACCGCATAATTGAGGATAGCATGGAGGAGTTTTAGGGCTGTGCTATTTTCTCAAAATGTTTTGAGCAGCTGCTGGAGGGTAATTATTTATGCAATCCTCAAAATTATTAGATTAGGGCTCTTTTTGGTCATCTCATGGAGTTGCTCTAACAGTTCCTTTACAAGGCCTTCTAGATTTGTTGGTCTCTTATTTTGTTTTTGTCCTACCACCTCACATTCCTGTTACCCCCCTACACTCGGCCACCAAATTTCACCTTTCGTGTGCTTCCTCCCTAGTCTCCACACGATTGTTTGTCAGCTCAAGCGCTTGATCTTCCCAATTGCCAAGTTTGTCTATAGTGATGAGAAAAGGAGGGGAGGACATCATATGGGTCCCACACATGTCACTGCTAGAATAAATTATAAAGCCATGGCTTAGAATAAAATTTTAAGAGGAACCGTATCCGAATCATTTGTGAGAAAACAAGCTCTAACACTATTCTTATGGTGTCGATCCGACTTATTCTCTCGGTAGTCTCAAAATTTGTGGTCAAATACAGTGTTTTCTACAGTGATGCTGTTGGTCAAAACAGAAAAAATAGGCGTTTGCCAAGAAGAGATGAGAAGAAGAAAAGGACTTACAAATACTGTGATAATGATGTCGATGCGTGTAAATAAATATCAACAACTAGACAAGGACGGAGCACCAACCGAAAGAAATTGTTGGCCGTAAAAACGAAAGACAGCAACGCAACCAATCATGCGTAGTTAAGAGCATAAAACAAATTCGAAAGAGGGAAAAATTGCCAAATAGGACAAGAGACCACCCAACCCCATCCATCCTTCTCCATCCCAGGAGTAGACCACAGCAGCGGAGTTGGAGTTGGCCCCACCGGGCTCGCCCACAGGCCACAGCTAGCGGACGCGGTCCCAACTCGGCCTGGCCTGCAGGACCGCCTGCCATGTGGCTGGAACCACGGCACGTCGCCGTCCGACGCGCCATTCTCGAGTTGAACCACGGGTCAACGCGCCCCGCGCGACGACCTCGCTCCGTGACGTATAAGTAGCCGAGCCACCGAGCCCACCAAGATTCATCATGCCATGCCCGCCGCGATCGACGTAGGAGGAGAGGGAGGTGTTAGCAGGCTTATTCGATCGGCTCGCGCCATTGCACCGCAGCAGCGTTCGGCGGCATGTCGTCGTCGCCGGAGACAGAGGCCGCCGGGAGCAGCAGCAGCAGCAGGAAGTTCAAGGGCGTGCGGAAGCGCAAGTGGGGCAAGTGGGTGTCTGAGATCCGGCTACCCAACAGCCGCGAGCGTATCTGGCTGGGCTCCTACGACGCCCCCGACAAGGCCGCGCGCGCCTTCGACGCCGCCTTCGTCTGCCTCCGCGGCCGCGGCGCCGCCGGCGCGGACCTCAACTTCCCGGACTCGCCGCCGCCGTGCCGCGCGGGGGGGTGCAGCAGCGACCCGCGGGAGGTGCAGGCGGCCGCGCTCTCCCACGCCAACCGCGCCGCCGTCACGGCCCAGCAGGCGGCCGCCGCGCTCACCATGGACGGCGGCGGCGCCGATGGCTCGGCGCCGCCATGGGACTACTACTACTACTACTCCGTGGCGCACGACGCGGGCGGCGTCCTTGGTGGCGCTGCAGCTACCAGCAGCACGGCGGAGGTGGTGGCGCCCGTGCGCGCCGACGGGAGCATCGACTGGCGGCCCGTTATGGCGCACCCGCCGCCGCTCTTCTCCCCTACCGGCTGGGGCAGCAATGCGTACGACTTCCTGCAGGTGCCACCGCCGCCGGCGGCTGTGGCCGACGAGGACATGCTTGATGACGGTGTCCATGGCGCAACCGCTTCTCTCTGGAGCTTCGACTCGAGAGACTCCTACTTCAGATACTAGCAAAAGCAGGCTACATCAATAATAATAATAAATCCTTCATGCATGCTGATGCTGTACAAGATGCATGGTGGTGCCATGGCGGCGCACGCACAGGCACAGCTACCTCCATGCATCCTGCATTGCTACACAGCCGGCCGGCATTATTAATTAGATGCATGCATGCATGCTCACTACTCAAGTAGATCATGTCGAGCATATGTGATCATTAACCCTAGCTGTTTAACGGAATTTTGGGGGATAACGAATGGATATGCATGTAAGTAGAATTCATCAAGAATGAGATAGAGCGTAGAATATATGAAAAAAGAGAAAAATGTTTATGTGTAATAATGAATAGCACCCCTTTCATTAACCTTGTTTGAGGGGCGCTAGAAAAGGTTGTGATTTTATGTCATTATCTGGCGAGGTCTTTTACATGTCCCACTCATGTGCTATTGGCTATATATATATTTATATATCATCTAAACGCGGGATTTTTTTTTCATGTATATATATCTCGGTCATGTATATTCATCAGCAACATGCAACATAGACAACATCGTTTTCAAGCATGTGCGTGCCTTATAGTACCGAATAATAATATACTCTCCATCATGTCATGATCGACATATGATGCTGTAAATTGGAAGGAATACAGTTTTGATGCTGATTTGGATATATTTTGATGCAGTCCCTAAACACAACTTTAAAAAAATGGTTTAGTCGTGAATATCTTAATTCGTTCTTATAGTACGTAGCTGCTTTAAATACTCGATATAGATGCTTGTAATCACTTCTGAAAAACATGTCAAAACGAGTTATAACTTAGCTAGAAATGATTGCACCTGCTACCTTTTGCAGTGAATGATTACTGACGGTTTGTTTGGTTTCATCTCTGCCATTCTACAGGATATGAAGGGACGGAACAGAGTTGGCTAGTGGGTGACGTACGTGTCTAGTATCTGTGAAGAGCAAGATATGGTGGGACGTAGATGTAGGGCCCTGTTTGTTTCGACTTCTGGTAGCTTATTCTGGTCACCAAAAGTTGCTGCGGACTGCCAAACGCTCAGCTTTTCAGCTAGCTTCTATGAAATTCGTTGGGGCAAAAACCATCTAAAATCAACATAAACATATAATCGGTTGAGTCGTTGTAATATTAGGAATTCATCACTTTCTAGATCCTGAACCTTATAAACAACTTTATTTTCCTCCACACGTAATCGTAATGATACTCAGATTCTCTCCACAGCCAGATTTTTAGAAAAGCTAGTCAGAAAAAGCTAATCCAAACAGGCCCTAGGATACGTGTGCCTACATGCGAAAGATTTTCAAAAGTACACTCTTTATGGTTTGAATTACCCTTAACTCGACGATATTATTATTGGTGCCGACATTACACGTCTCGACACCAACATAAATGGCGCCTAAATCTTGCTCCGATATATCGAGCTGGCGCCTACGTGGCAGGAGATCGGCGCCGTGATCATTAGCGCCGACCTCCCAGAAAATGGCAGCTCGACCTCATGCGTGTAGCGTCCTTTGCCTCCCTTTGGTTGAAGACCCGAAGGCAAACTTTATCGCTATATCCATCATGGTTTGATACAACAAATCAAGTACCTCATCTTTAGTCATCTCAATGTCGGAGCCCAAGAAAGACATGTCAATAGTGGTTTAGTGGAGTGAAATAGGAAGTGGTGGAAGTGAGATGAAGAGTGAGGGTTGTGAGTGAATGTAAAGACCCCTCTATTTATAGACCAAATTCTAGGATTTTCTTTATTTTTTGTGTTTTTCAATTTTTTTGACACCAAACGGTTCAAAACAGATAGAAACTGACGTGATATATGCGTGGACCAATCAGAATGCACCGTATCACTAATGTTAGTAGGTACCAACTGGCTTAGATCGGTACTAACTGAACCATCCAACACACTCGTATCGACCATCATTATCGACCAACGTTAGCTCCAATATAATGTGATCGATACCGACCGAACCAATCGGTCGACCGACCGACGTCGGTACCAACCGTTCTGCAGGCCAATAACATCGACCCACCGTTAACTCGAGGTACTCAATCTTAAATAACGCAAACAAAGGCGCCATCAAATTTAATTACATTCACGAGCAGCCTATTTTTGTAAATTAGAAAGGATATAAAGAGAGTATTTTAAAGTTGTTCTATCAGTTGTGCCTTTAATCTTTATAATAAGCATTTAAAGCGCCCAAGTCACGCATGATTTATTTAGTTCTACGTACTACTAGCAGCTAGCAACACTAGAATACTGCTTGTCTGCTACAGTGCTACTGCAGTTCAAAGATGTGGATATACTGCAGCACGCAACACTGATCAAGCCATCCATCACGTGCAACACATTATATAATATAATTATATATATAATCATATATATCGGTCGTGCAATCAAGACAGAATGATAGGGATAGAAGATTTCTTTAGAAAAGAATATTTTTAAAAAAGATATGATGAGTATGTATTGAAGCTTAGACTTAAAAGTGACTGCACATACCGTGTTGAATAAAGTACTCAATTTGAGTCTAGCCCCTGTGTGTATATACTAGATCCGGCGCGTTGACATTCGTTACTAAGGAAACGCCGCTGCAGTTGAATGGCAGGAATTAACCACATTAGATTAAACTTGCTACGCCTCTCTAATAGTAGTGATCAATAAGAAAAAATCACTATATATGGCACTTCTTCAGATCGGCCGTGGTAGTTAATAATTGACATATGAGAGAGTACTACAGAGAACTATAATATTAGCTAGAAGATCGTCGATTGAACAAGCAGCCTCATCTCTCAAGGTTACATATCCATGCTCAATAATTTTAATTATACGACATCTCGTTTAAGGGATATGATGATTTATTATCTTTTCATTCATATTTTTTTGTTTGGTTTGTGAAATGGAATCCATCGCGAGCTTTGTATAAGCATAAGAATAGAACCATTTCATCAAAAATCATATAATAAACTCATGATGTACCATCTCAAATGAACTTTCAAATCGGTTCGCCTAGTTGCTCAAACCAGAGACCATATTAATTTCATCTCTAAACTTTCGAATTATTGTCCTAATTCCTCAAACTTAACACTTTATAAACTTCCCCTTTCTGAACTGAAGTCATCCTTTGTCCTCGGAAGATATGCCATGTTGGTGTTTATAGTAATCTTGAGGTGTGGTGCCCTTTGCTCATGAGATGCCTCTTTCATACCGTTTACTACATCAATTGAGGACACACCTCTTCAATCCACAATGAACCCACTTCTTTTGAGAGCTCGTCCCTTTTGATGAGGGGATGCAACTTTAGGATACAATACATGGTTGAAGTGTAACCATGGATACACCATGTACAAGATCGATGTTAGAGTACAAGCTCATCAAAGCCTAACACTTCTACTGATAAATATTTTTGGAGACACACAATTTATTTACTGAGACGAGCAGAAAAGGTTTGAGCTTCCTAAAAGGCAAGGCATCTTTCGAAGTCATTCGACTCATATATGAAGGCACATATATAGCTCACGACCCTCCAAAAACCAGTTAATAGAAGTGAGCCACTTAGGAGGTCCGTCTTAAAAAATAGGATCCATTTTTAGAGGTGGCCCCCTTAGCTGAACTGTCTCAATCAATTTCCATGAAGCTCAACCAACCCATATATGTTTTAAGTATATATTGAAGTGTTAGGGTTTCTCTAGAGAGTCCCAACTCTCCCTTATTCACTCTGGTTCCTAGTTCCCTCATTATCTAAACACATCTCTTAGATCTTGCTCGCCCCCTACACAAACTATCCCATGGCCCATCTTTTCCACCACGATGGCTCCCTCCTCCACCCCTCCCCATGATGTTGTCTTCTTCCCTCCACACCATAGTGGCAATGTCCCACGCAATGAGATTGAGCAAAACTGGTTCATTGAAGTTGAGCTAATGCACCCACATACAAACCCTCCTTGTAATGGCACAATCCTCCACCTTCTTCTCATGGTGTCTTCTTCATCCACCCTCATCATGGCGGGGTTCATGGAAGTTGGTTGGTGCCTTGGTGGCGATAGCTCATGGATATCAGGTGGCCCCTCTCCTTTAAAGGGCATGGTGAGGTGGAGATCCAACATCAACACTTTGAGATCCAATAAAAGTGTGTTGGTGTAAGTGCAATCAAGCACTAAGTGGATTAAGGTGGTGTTGACCACATAATTAAAGGACTAATAGATTTTAAGTGTTTAATAACATATTTTTTATCAAAAGGAAGGCTTGAAAATGGTGGTGCATGAAACACTATTGAAGACCCCAACTTAAAAGGAAGGCTTCAAAAAGCTTGAAGAGCTACTTTACTTTGTTTTATATTTCAAATTTGACTTTAGAACAAGACATACTATCTAGGGGATACTAAAGGTTTGTTGGGTTGATCCAAGTCCTCGTAATCCTCTACATATCAAATACATGTAACCTACAAAAGCTCGATGTTTTTCATCCATATTGTTCTCTAGTATGCATGGAACCTTCACGTCAAAGAGCATCCATGAATTATGGACTGAGCCTAAATGCTCTACCTAGTTGATTGATGGTGGGTGTTGTGGGAAGGTATTTGTGGCAGAACTGCCCAATTTAACCTAATCCTAATTGTACTTGCTAGTCATTTAACACTAAGTACATAGGAGATCAAGTTAAATCTAATAGTTTGTTGAGTACATTCAAAGGTAGAACTTGAAAATCTATGTTTTCATCAAAGTAATAAACAACAAGTGAATAAATCTTACAACATTCTTAACCATTTACATATCACAAAGTTATGATTTCATGACAGTGGAAGCGTGATCATTTTATACAAAGAGAACAAAATTTAAACAAATTTTAACTTTAATGTAGAGGTATAAGTGTATAAGTAAAAAACTACCGCAATCATAACATAAGAATTTCCTTGTTGAGCCCACTAGGAGGTATTCACGCATAACAATGCTTAGCTCCATCACCTAGGTACTACCTATAATAGGGGAAACACAACTCTAATTACACAATGTACTCAAAAAAGACTTAACCAACTAGGTGGATGCAGTCTCCCGATTCTTAAGGATGTACACGGGCTTTTGGCTAGTTGTTTTGGATACTTTTTTACATATAAGAATTACTAATAGGGCATGCTTACATTCAAATTTTTAGTAGTTAGGTTAGGTTCATCAACTAACCATTCTAGGTAAGTACATGCACTACTTTCAAGAATGTGGTAAGCAATCATAGCATATTTCATCAATAGACATAAGATTCAATATCGCCTCCATGTTCTAATGTTACTAGAATGATAGTGACATGATCGACATGTGGCAATCATATCCAAGCATGATGGTGATTGCAATAGACGTACATCCAACTAGGCAATTCCAAACACATCCCCATACATTTTGAAGGAGCATGTGCAAGGCAACCATTCCACTCATACTACCAAGGTGTGAAAGTGACATGGACACCCAAAGAACCCACCATAGGGGCCCCGTCCTGGATGAGTTCCATCTAGGGGTGTAATCGGATCGAATATAGACAAATCTTGCTTCTATCATATTTGTTTTCATAATTCTTTTTGGATTTAGATCGGATACAGATATTACTAAGTTGTTTCGAATAATATTTAAATGGATATCGTTATCTTAAATATGCAACTTTGATTATATGAATACAAATACAAATCGGATACAGATCGGATACTGAATGCCCGGACTCGAGTACAGATCAGATCCGAGCTCTCTTAGATGGATAGAATTTGAATACAGGCGGATAATATTTGTACCGTTGACATCCCTAGTTCCAACCTAAGTTTAACCATGGACATTACCAGGCTCTTTAACAACTCCCAAATAGAAACACTTCAATAAACTGTTTACGACCCTCGGTAGTACGAAATACTAAGCATTATGGTCATCACATATCTCTACTTAGTGGTTTATAAATAAGTGTTCTCGAACTCATTTTGAACTCTCTAATTCGTAGCTTGGACATACATACCTTGGGAGATATATTGCTAGAGGAGAGCATACTGGTGATTAATTGCAAGACCAAGAACTTGTTTAGTGCTAGTAGAAAGTATGAATTTGTTTGTGACATTGCCCGGTTTAGGTCAAGTAGAAGTTGAAGCTTGTTACTAGTGGTGATTGGCATGACCTAAATGTGTTGGCACTTGTGGCTTAGTGATTTTCTCTTTACGGTGATTGTTGAAGGCCTAGGATTTCTTTGTGCTCATTTTGAGACATGCCAATGACAAAAGAAGGGCTAACTGTATGTTTAGCTATTGCTCCAACATAGAATAAGGGGTTATGACAACACCTCAACATCACCACCAAGGTGGGAATATATTGTGTCCTATTCCATTTATTAGTTTCAGCTACTTTGTTGTCTTCACATCTACTCTCGATAGATCTCTGCCCAAAAGAAAGTCGTCTAGGATTAGTTTAATAATATTTGTTATATATAGACCATAAATATCAATATTGTTTTGATGAAATTTAAAAAGAGGACTAAAATGACACTTTTTTGGACGACACAACATTGTGGTATAAGACACGTGTGCGGTGGAGAATGTTTTTGATGTCGTAGATGCTACGTATGGCAGCTGAGCTGTAGTCCAGCGGACATAGACAAAAATCTGAGTGGGGACCTAATTCTAAATGGAAGTCTAAATGAAGGGTTAATTAGAAATAAGCCTTTGTGATTATAGTAAATAAGGTAAAACTTACACTAAATCATAAAAATTGAGTGGGGGCCTTAGCCCCACTGCTCTTAACGTTGGTCCGCCCTGGCTGTAGCGGTTTAATAAGAAGAAATATGTTTGCGCGTGTGGGTGGTCCAGTCGTACTTAGACAAGCGCTAGGATGCATGCCTGTGTGTTACTCGCTAACAATGTGATTGTGCTGCTGATCGTCGTACCAGTATGTAGTCTATAGTCCGTGTGTGCTTTCTTTAATTCTTTTGGAAGACGTATCTTGCATTGCCATAGCAAAATTGGCTAGCGCTTCTTGCATCTATTTCAGTGCCGTAGTCATGGTCTGATGGTCATGCATGGCGCTTCCTTTTTCAACCACATATGCATGCATGTTCTCTGAGCCGGACGGGGAACCGTACCAGCTGCTGGAAGCTTGGCAGCCAGCAGGGGAGGCAGAGCGAGAGACCGGACTGTGAAAGCATCTGAAAGTTCTGAACCCGTCCAGGACTGTCTGTCTGTGTACTTGTGGGCGATGCATTTTTGCATACCGACAGTGAAGGCGATGTTTCAGCAGCCAGCTACGGTTCTCAAGGCAAGAAGGATTTCCCGCTCATTTTTCTTCTCTCTAATAAAAATGCTCGTACACGCTACCCCCTGTCCTCTTTTCTTTCCAAACCGCGATTTGACCTGACGAGCGAGTCTTAGCGCCAAGTTTTGAGCCTTTGACCGTCAATAATACCTTCTGTACTATGTACTACCATGGAATGAATTGACATCGTATTGGGACAGTGTAGTGTTTCTAGATGCTCGATGTGTTTAGTAGTAAGTATTTTTGACTAGACCTAAGGACATGTATAGTGGAGAGACGCGGTTCTCCAAGCGCAAGAGACAACTAAGAGACTTTATTATATAATAGAGTGTCTATAAATATGGTATATTATAAATACAGAAGTAAATGTGTTTGTACAACATCGGATCGATAAAACAGACGACAAATTCGTACAGTGCGAAGTGAGACGTCTGTTGCTACTTAGGTTACGAGCTAGAGACGTCTCTTCGCGAAGAGACGGCTCTACGATTTTTTTACAAATACCTCCTTTAAACATCTCAAGAGCATCTACATTAAACACCAATGTATATGCCCTAAGTCTTTGGCCATGCAGCCATGCAGGCTTGTAGAACAAAAAATAATGATAAACACCTACAACGTTAAATAAGATTAATTACATATAAATTACATTTTGATAATATGAATCATTATCTTTTTTGTTGCGAAACATATCTCGTAAAAACAGAATTGAGAATTGCTAGCGGATGCTAATATACATTCTTCTATATATTTAATACGTTCAAATTAGAAAACTAAAATAATTTATATAATGTGTGCCTACCCTCTGCGCTGACACTCTAGGCCCACCCACCATACCGTGTATATATATATATATATATATATATATATATATATATATATATATATATATATATATATATATATATATATATATATATATATATATATATATATATATATATATATGGAAGAGGTAATGGAAGCCCTGTGCTTCCGTTAGTGGGGGAAGCCCCAGCTAGGACGCCAGCCAGGTCGCGGTCGGTCCAGTGTACGCGTGCTTGCGTCAGCTATGCAGATGATAGCCACGAATCCCGGGTGATACGCGTCAGGCAATATACGCACACATAAATATATGTAGTAATGTGCATAAATCATGCATAGAAGGAATCTTTTGTACCTCGACTCACAGAAACGAATATTACCATGTGCACACCGTTTACGACTGCATAACGATGTGTAACATGATAGCATAAACCATGCATTATATAAATCTTGACCGGTTTGATATAAGGAAAGACGTGCTGCATAATCGCGTAAATAAAGGGATAGTTACGGTTTGAGGAGCATTAGTAGAAGGAAATAAATTTTAATTTACAGCCGCAGTTCGCGGGTTTTGCTCGGGCGGATTCCAGCGTAAAACGTGAGCTAAAACAGCGTAAATGGGTACAAATTTTAGCGTAAATCATATATCTGTTTTGTAACAGCAAACGAAGCCCAAAATTACGACGTGAAAATCGCGTGCACCCAATCGTGCGCGGGTTCTGGCTAGGGCAGATTCCGGCGTAAAACGTGAGCTAAAACATCATAAATGAATACGAAATTTAGCATAAATCCTATATCTGTTTTGTAACATCAAACGGGACCCAAAATTACGGCGTGAAAATCGCGTGCAGCCGATCGTGCTAGGGTTCTGGCTCGGGTGGATTTAATCATAAAACGTGAATCGACATAACGTAAAATGAATACGAAATTTACGTAAATTATAGACCTGTTTCGTAACATCGAATAGGGTCCGAAAATTACGGCGTGAAAATTGATCATGTTCGATCGTGCACAGATTTTGGCTTGGTCAAATTTCAGCGTAAAACGTGAACCAAACAGCGTAAATGGGTACAAATTTTATCGTACATCATCAATCTATTTCGTAACGACGAATGTGGCCTAAATTACGACATGAAAATCGCGCTCCGATCGTGCTCGGGTTCTAGGTCAGGTGGATTTAAGCGTAAAACGTGATCCGAAACAGCGTAAATGGATATAAATTTTAGCGTAAATCAATGATCTGTTTTGTAACGACGAATGTGGCACTTGCTTTTTAGTGGAAGCGTAAAATGCAATAAGAGCTATCGTAAAATTTTGTTTGAAAATGTATAAATCATGATGGTCATAGACGACATGATGACGACGTAGGTGCCCCTGAGCGCCGCCGACTCCTTGACGCGCTTGAGCAGCTCGTACCCGGTCATCCCATGCATCTAGTAGTCGGTGATGATCATGCTGACGTCGGGGAGCAGGCCCATCGCGAGCAACTCCAGCGTGCGCGTCGCCGACTCCACGACGGTCACCCTATACCTGGAGCCGCGCAGGATCCTGGCGATCGCGGCGTGGTCCACGGATTTGTCGTCTACCGCCAGCACGTGCTTCGCCAGCTCCGACGCGTCCACGGGTACCACCGCCTTCCTGCTGTCGTTGGCCTTGGGTGCAAGGGACGGCGCCACAAATGCTGGAGCGGCGGCGGCGGTGGCCATCGCAGAGACGGACGGGACAACCGCCGTTTTCGCCGGGCCTAAGGTGCGCTGCCGTCGTCCGTCCGCTTCGACAGCGCCGTCACCGCTTGCCCGCCTGCCTCGGAGCGTCGTTGTCGCTCGTTCCTGGTGGAGCGCCGCCGTCGGTCGCCTGCCTCGAGGCGACACCGCTGTTGGCCCCCAGGATCACCCCCGCTCGCACGCCCAAGGGAACCGTCGCCGCCGCTAAAACCTAATCCCTGGCGGCATGGGGGTGTTTTTATAGTGTCGGCGTGGGACTGAATAATTGTGAACGCGTGGGCCGGATCGTGGGCCCGATGCACGTAATATGCGCAGACTATATTTGCATAAACTGATACACACATCAGCATAACTCATATTATAATTTAGCGTAAGCACAGTTAGGTACAATAAGCCAGAAAGGGTCCGATGCGGTCTGCGTACCTGGTCGGGGCTTCCTGTAGTTAAATAGAGCCCATGGGTCTAAATACTATATATATATAGGGTAGGTATAACGGGAGCCCTGGGCTTCCAATAGTTAAAGGAAGCCCAGGCCGACCACCCCTACAAACTGGTTCAACCAGCGCGCCCAAACAGGCTGTCGGGTGCGCCACCTGCCCCACGTCTGTTAGCGCAAAAAAAGGAATGCATGCATGAGTCAAACACGATCCAATGCATGCGCATAAATTTAGGAAAGATATGTGCGGCAGTTTCTGTTTTTAAAATCCTTTATTTCCTCCATAAATTTAGGATCGCTGCAACAGCCATGCAGCTAGACGCGTAAGGACCATTTTATGATATATACTGAGACTAAATATGCTACACTGTGTTAATAATTATGCAATTCGATATACTACGTAAAAATCTGTTACCAGCTGCATGACACGAATTTATGATAAAAATAATGTGCAATGAAAGGAAATGAATTACATGCATAGAAACAAAAAATCGTATTTAATGTTTTATTTCCTTCATAAATATAAGATCCCTCCAACAGCCATGCAGCTAAAACACATTAAATCTAGTTTATGATATATACTGATACAAATTATACTACATGGTGTAGGTATTTATGCAATTTGTTACACTGCGTAAAAAATCTGGCATGTTGTTCACTGGTGGACGCACCTCCGGGTTGGAGCGTAATAACCTTAAGTTTTGAGCATAAAATCCCTCAATTATAAGCGTATATACCGAGCCAATGTGAGAGGTTGATAGCTCTAGTAGGTTGTTATTACGATCCTATTTTTATGGCAGATCCGAAAAACATGGCAGTCGCATGCATGCGGTTACACAGATCCTAAAATTATGGCAAAATGCATGCATGAGTCAATCACGTTCCCTTGCATGCGCGTAAATTTAGAAAAGATATGTGTGGCGGTTTCTATTTTAAATGCTTTATTTCCTCCATAAATTTAGGATCGCTGAAACAGACATGCAACTAAAACTCGTAATGACCATTTTATGCTATATACTGATACTAAATATGCTACACTGTGTAGATAATTATGCAATTCGGTATATTGCGTAAAAATCTGCTACAGGTTGCATGCACACGAATTTATGATAGAAAGAATATGCAATGAAAGGAAATGAATTGCATGCATAGAAACAAAAAATCACATTTAATGTTTTATTTTCTTCATAAATATAGGATCCCTCCAACAGCCATGCAACTAAACGCATTAGAAATAGTTTATGATGTATACTGAAACAAATTATACTACACGGTGTAGGTATTTATGCAATTCCTTACACTGCGTAAAAAATCTGGCATGTTGTTCACTGGTGGACGCATCTCCGGGTGGAGCGTAAAAACCTTAAGTTTTGAGCATAAAATCCCTCAATTATAAGCGTAAATACCGAGTCAATTAGAGGTTGATAGCTTTAGTAGGTTGTTATTACGATCCTATTTTTATGACAGATACGAAAAACATGGCAGCCACATGCATGCGGTTTCTATTTTTATACAGATCCAAAAATTATGGCAAAATCGTGGGAGTTTCCATTGCATGCGCGCAAATTAAGAACAACATAAATCAAGGAATTGCCTTTCAAATGTGCATGCAGTAAACTGATATACGAACTCTGTGTTAAAGCATAAAAACATACAATTTTTAGCGTAAATAATACATGTGGTAGGCATAAAACACAATAAACGAAAAGAAAAATGCGCCGGATCAGAGGATGTCACGCGCGATCATCGCTGCGCGCATCTCGCCCCTTCCGTGACGTCGCTCGCTCGAACATCGCGCCTCATGCGTCGCCGTCGCTACTCGCACGTCGACGGGCGTCGCTTGCTCGCCGGCCTTGGAAGTGCCGCCTCCTCGGGGCTTCGGGGACGCCGCCGCTTGCCTGCACAAGGGCCTCGCTGCGGATCGAGGAACCTCCGCCACCGCGCGTCGAGGTAATGGAGTTGCGGCCACCGGCCTGGGAATCGCCGCCACCGCACAAGGGCGCTGCCGCCGCTCGCCCTCTGGATCGGGGGCCGCCACCGCCGGCCTGGAAACCGCCGCCACCGCATAAGGGCGTTGCCGCCGCCGCTCGCCCTCTAGATCGGGGGCCGCCACCGTCGGCCTGGGAACCGCCGCCACCGCCGGCCTGGCAACCGTCGATAATGAATCGAGATGGGGCGTAAAAACTGATCTCTAACACTACGGATTTTCTTTTATAGACGTCTGGACCTGGTCCGGCTCGACCGGATTGCACTGTCTGGCCTGGGCTTCCAATAACTAAAGAAAGCCCAGGGCTCCTAATATACAATCTATATATATATATATATATATGAGCTTCTAATAGTTAAAGGAAGCCCAAGCCGACCATCCCTACAAACTGGTTCAACCAGCTTGTCGGGTGCGCCACCTGTCCCACGTCTGTTAGCGCAAAAAAAGGAATGCATGCATGAGTCAAACACGATCCAATGCATGCGCGTAAATTTAGGAAAAATGTGTGGCAGTTTCTATTTTTAAATGCTTTATTTCCTCCATAAATTTAGGATCGCTGCAACAGCCATACAGCTAGACACGTAAGGACCATTTTATGATATATACTGATACTAAATATGCTACACTATATAGATAATTATGCAATTCGGTATACTGCGTAAAAATCTGTTACCAGCTGCATGCGCACGAATTTATGATGAAAATAATGTGCAATGAAAGGAAATGAATTGCATACATAGAAACAAAAAATCGTATTTAATGTTTAATTTGCTTCATAAATATAGTATCCCTCCAACAACCATGTAGCTAAAAACATTAGAACTAGTTTATGATTTATACTTATACTAATTATACTACACGATGTAGGTATTTATGTAATTCGGTACACTGCGTAAAAAAATCTAGCATGTTGTTCACTGGTGGACGCATCTCTAGGTTGGAGCGTAAAAATCTTAAGTTTTAAGCATAAAATCTCTCAGTGGCGGAGGACGGATAAAAATTAAGGTGTTGCTAACACAAAATTCATAATATAATTGTTGGCGATAAGATCCCGGTCCCTGAAGTCCATCTGTCAGAAAAGCGCACTGGGAAAAAACATCTGGTCACAATAAATTTAGTTATCGGAGCGAGGTTTGAAACACCGACAATAATCTAATGTAATTTATAGATATAAAATTAATGATGAATGTGAAAAAAATTTCTTATTTAAAAGTCATCTTAATCTTTTATTTACATCCAACTGTCATATAACGAATAAAATCTGAAAAAAGAAAATAATTTAATAGCCATTATTGCACTTCCAAGAACCAAGAATACGCACGGTTCCACCTCCAAGAATAGTGACGGCGACAAGGTTGCACTGGAGCTAGAACACGGGCGGACCACGGCGGACCATAGTCAGCGGAGGTGCATGTGGAGTTGAGCGGTTCGCAGAGGCGAGCACGACATGCGGAGCTAGACTACGAGTCTACGACGGTGCGCACGGAGATGGGCAACGCTAGCGAGCGCGGAGATGGACAGGGCAGCAGACCACAGTCTGCGGAGGCGGAGCAGACCTAGACATGCGACGGAGGCGCACACAGAGCTTCGCGGACGCCGGACGGGTGGAGCCGCGGAGACAGTCGCAGTCCTGGGCTCGGCAGCTAGCAGCGTTAGGGTTAGAAATAGATTATTTTTTACTGTTGATGTTCTTTGGTTCAGACCAAGGTATTGCTCAAGCAATACCGGGCCATATTGGGCCCTCCGCCTATGAAATCTCTCAATTATAAGCGTAAATACTTGGCCAATGTGAGAGGTTGATAGCTCTGGTAGGTTGTTATTACGATCCTATTTTTATGGCAGATTCGAAAAATATGGCAGCCGCATGCATGCAATTTCTATTTTTATACAGATTCAAAAATTATGGCAAAATGCATGCATGAGTCAAACACGTTTCCTTGCATGCGCGTAAATTTAGGAAAGATATGTGTGGCGGTTTCTATTTTAAATGCTTTATTTTCTCCATAAATTTAGGATCGCTACAACAGACATGCAACTAAAACTCGTAATGACCATTTTATGATATATACTGATACTAAATATGCTACACTGTGTAGATAATTATGCAATTCGGTATACTGCGTAAAATTCTGCTACCAGCTGCATGCACACGAATTTATGATGGAAAGAATATGCAATAAAAGAAAATGAATTGCATGCATAGAAACAAAAAATCGCATTTAATGTTTTATTTCCTTCATAAATATAGGATCCCTCCAACAACCATGCAGCTAAACGCATTAGAACTAGTTTATGATGTATACTAAAACAAATTATACTACACGGTGTAGGTATTTATGTAATTCCTTACACTGCGTAAAAAATCTGGCATGTTGTTCACTGGTGGACGCATCTCCGGGTGGAGCGTAAAAACCTTAAGTTTTGAGCATAAAATCCCTCAATTATAAGCGTAAATACCGAGTCAATTAAAGGTTGATAGCTTTAGTAGGTTGTTATTACGATCCTATTTTTATGACAGATCCGAAAAACATGGCAGCCGTATGCATGCGGTTTCTATTTTTATACAGATCCAAAAATTATGACAAAAACGTGGGAGTTTCCATTGCATGCGCGCAAATTACGAACAACATAAATCAAGGAATTGTCTTTCCAATGTGCATGCAGTAAACCGATATACGAACTCTGTGTTCAAGCATAAAATCGTACAGTTTTTAGCGTAAATAATACATGTGGTAGGCATAAAACACAATAATCGAAAAGAAAACTGCGCCGGATCGGAGGATGTCACGCGCGATCATCGTTGCGCGCATCTCGCGCCTTCCGTGACGTCGCTCGCTCGAACATCGCGCCTCATGCGTCGCCGTCGCTCGCACGTCGACGGGCGTTGCTTGCTCGTCGGCCTTGGAAGTGCCGCCTCCTCGGGGCTTCGGGGACGCCGCCGCTTGCCCGCACAAAGGCCTCGCTGTCGCTCGCCCTCTGGATCGGGGAACCGCCGCCACTACTCCGGATCGAGGAACCTCCGCCACCGCGCGTCGAGGTAATGGAGTTGCGGCCACCGGTCTGGGAACCACCGCCACCGCAAAAGGGCACTGCCGTCGCTCGCCCTCTGGATCGGGGGCCGCCGCCGGCGGCCTGGGAACCGCCGCCACCGCATGTCGAGGTCGGGGAGCCGCGACCACCACAGCCACCGGCCGAGGGTCCACTGTCGCGCGCGCTATCGGGCAACCGCCGTCGCTAATGAATCGAGATGGGCGTGAAAAACTGATCCCTAGCACTACGGATTTTTTCTTTTATAGACGTCTGGACCTGGTCCGGCTCGACCGGATTGCACTGTCTAGCCTGGGCTTCCTTTAGTTATTGAAAGCCCAGGGCTCCTAATATCGCAAAAGGGCACTGCCGTCGCTCGCCCTCTGGATCGGGGGCCGCCGCCGGCGGCCTGGGAACCGCCGCCACCGCATGTCAAGGTCGGGGAGCCGCGACCACCACAGCCATCGGCCGAGGGTCCACTGTCGCGCGTGCTATCGGGCAACCGCCGTCGCTAATGAATCGAGATGAGCGTGAAAAACTGATCCCTAGCACTACGGATTTTTTCTTTTATAGATGTCTGGACCTGGTCTGGCTCGACCGGATTGCACTGTCTAGCCTGAGCTTCCTTTAGTTATTGAAAGCCTAGGACTCCTAATATACTATATATATATATATATATATATATATATATATATATATATATATATATATATATATACACACACACGGCCAAGTTAATGTTGGCTTGCCTATCAGACATGACAATCCGGCCGCAACCGCATCCATCGGCACAGAAATATTGAGCACGTGCGTGCGCGTATTAATTAACAATGTGGTCGATAGGGAGGGCGGGCCGCTGCTGATTCGTTCCATCCTAGAAAAACAGCACACAGTGACGGGCGTGCAGGATCTTATCTGCTAGCTCCAGCCCCCCAAAGATTCGCCGCCCTCTCTCGGAGCCACAGAAACGCCTGAGGCTACGTATGTACTACATGTGGTTCTCTTCTCTCTCGCTAGTCGCTAGACAAACAAACACATGGCACATCTCTCGATCGATGACTGACGAGGAGGACAATTCAGCTCACCGTGATCGATCCAGCTTTTGTCCAGCTCACTCATCCAATGGCTTCTGCTCATCTGTCAAAAAAGCAAGGCTGGCCGATAAAACCCATGAAATGATCATTCTTGGTGCTGGTAGTCACTTTCAAGTGTAGTTTTGGAACACATTAGTAGATCTGCTATACATAGTGAAAATATAATATGAAGACATGGGAAAGAGAAACAAGAGCAGGTTGGGTACGCTTGCTCATTATAATCAAACTCCGTACCATCCAAATATATATGCAAGTTGTGAACCTGAGTTCAGTTATCCCCAAACTTCGCTAATCGAATCTGATGATCCTGATCATGGCAACTAGTAGGAAAAACTCTATAATTTTACCTCCTTCAACGATCGCAAAAATCAGCTTTTCTCTATATCAAGTGTAAAACCGAATATACCTCATTCCTCAATCCTCATCTTTCAAAATCGCACACATGGTCTCTTTGGCTATTTTCCTTGCTAATTTTTTTTTGTTTATTTTGGTTGTTTTTTTTGTTTATTTTGGCTGAATCTTTTAAAAAGTCATAGTAAATTGTAGAAAAATCGTAAGAAATTAATTTTGTTGATCTCCACAAGTATAGATCTATACAGTGAATATATATATATATATAGTTTATGTATTAATTAGGAGCCCAGGGCTCTCTCTATTTAGAGAAAGCTCCGACCACCCCCACCTGACCGCCCTATCAGATGATCTAGACGCACCATCGAGAACATTTACACTTATTATGTATCTGATTTACGCAAAAAAAAACGCACGATTTATGACGTTGATAACATGCCCCACGTCCACGCCCACTGCATGCCCCCAAATCATCCTACATGCCCAAACCGCTGGCAACCCTAATCCAATCCGTCGTCATCTCCTTCCGCATCGCCAGCCGCCCTCATCCCCTCACGCCCGCCAAACCCTAGCTATCGCCATCCTACCGCTCCCTCCTGGCGCTCGCCCAACAGCGCGCCGTCCTTGTCTATGACTTCGTCCCCAACAGCATGCTCAGTGCCGCTGTGCAGCCACTCCCCAGGCGGACCCGCCTCGCGATGGTCGCCTAGATCGTGGCGGCGCTTGAGAACCTCCACTTTGGCATGAAGCCCGCCGTGGTGCACATCGACGTCACCTCGTCCAACATCTTCGTGGAGGCCGACATGCGGGCGTGCCTCGGTGACTTTGGCCTCTCCCTCCTCCTCGCATCGCCGGACGCGTGCGCCATGGGGGGCACTCGTGACCTCGTGTGCTGCACCGTGCCGAGATGAGGCCCGTGGACGTTGGCAAAGAGCGGCGAGACTTGGCGCTGGCGAACTGGGTGGTGCCCAAGATCCAGGTCGGCGAGCACAGGGTGGTCGTCGACCACCGGTGCTGCCCAAGATCCAGTTTGGCTTTGCAGGTAACAGTTGCCTATTATTTACTCTTGGACGATATGATTCATACAAGTGGTTATCTTGGATCTGATTTTCAATAGTACAAGGATTTGATGCCCCTTGTACACAAGTACAGTGAATTATTTTGATTTGGTCCTTCCCCCCAAAACATGACACTTTATCGTCAATATTTTGATCTAGAACCGTGGAGTTTTGTTCTGTCCAGATTCTTAAAATCCATAGGATCAAGCTTAGCTTAGCCGATTATTTATCTTTTATAGTTTGTCCATATCTATTTGTTAGAGAGGATATCAATATATTTGAGGAGTGACTGTGCGTCTAGAATATTTGAATCCCTAGTTAAAGTATTGATGGATTTATGATTGAAATATGTGAATTTTCTATTTAGATTGTTCTGTCAGCAACTCTTGGTATAATTGTTTGCAGTGGCGATATCACAAGCTCTTCATGGATTGGTGATGATGGTTTGGGTTACATGTACCTCATGGATCACTTTTTCTGCACACTTTCTCGGAAGGAATAATTCATAAAAAATTCAAGTATGTGTTTTCTTGTATATGTGTTTTCCTTGTGACAGGTTGTTGGTGAGGAGGTTGAAGTTTTAACTGGAATGGAGTCAATCTGTTTAGCTTAGCTCTTCAGGTTATTTTTGAAAAGGCTATTTTTGAAAACCAAAAATCACTTTTACATTCTATGGTTAACTGTGTTTAGGTTTGAGAAAACTAAAGCATTCTTGTTGAAAAGCAGCTGAACTTCTTCAACTACAGCTGAGCTTTACAGCTGAACTTGACTTCAGCTGAGTTGAGCTTTTTCAGCTGTAGCTGAGCTTTTTCAGCTGAGCTGGACTTCAACTAAGTTGAACTTTCTCAACTCTAGCTGAACTTCAACTTCAGCTGTGAACCTCTTTGACCATACACCAGCTGAACTTGCCTCCGGGCAGTTGAGCTGAGGTTTTCTCTCCTAAACTCTCTGGTCTAGACCAGCTGAACTGGTCCTGAGGGGCAGTTCAACTGGTCTCTGACCCCTCTGACCTCTGACCTGCAGTCTGCCAGTCAGACCGGCAGACAGGTCACCAGAGTTGCCAGGGGGCGATTCAACTGCCCTAGTCGACTGCAGGTCAGTCTGCTAGTGAGTCTGACAGTCAGACTGGCAGATAGTCTGCTGACCTGGCAGGGGGTGGTTCAACCGCCCTAGGGGCGGTTCAACCGGTCTTCTGCGGGATTCCAGGTCAAACATCTAGTTTTTGAGCCGTGGCTATAAATAGAACCTTCCACCCCCTTCTTTAATGCTGCTGAACACTTACACATTTATTGCTCACCTAACTTGAGACAAAAGCACTCCTCTCCCCTCTCTCACACTTAAATCTTCCTCAAGATTCAACCTTGTTGGAGGAGCTCTTAGGTGTGAGGTTTGTGCTTGTGCTCACGATTTGATTTTCCTCTCCCATCTCTTTAAGATCTTGAGCTTGTGCAAGCACCTCTTGTGCGTTCTTGGTGTTCTTGAAACCCTAAGTTTCAAGACGGTTTGAGGTTGCTTGGGAGTCTCCAAATTTGTGGACGACCCCAAGAAGTTTGTATCACCCACACTTTGAGCTAAGATAAGAAGAGATTGCCTTGACCTTGGTGGTCGGCTTTTGGAGGATTAGGGTTAAAAAAGACCCGGCCCTTTGTGGGCTCCTCAACGGGGAGTAGGACACCTTTGTGGTGTGGCCGAACCTCGGGTTAAATCTTGTGTCTTGTGTTCTTGCTTTTCTTTAACTTAAGATATTTTTGCTAGCAAGATCGACATATAGGTTTTCTCGTAGTGTGGATCTACAAGTGAAATAACTTTCATATATTCATTCTCCACATTTGACTTAGTTACACTTCACTTCTCGAAAGGATTCGCAAAATACATTTTCGCTTAGATTATAGTCTAAAGTTTGCAAAACAGTTGGATTGGTTCAGAGTGGTTCAACTTGTCCACATAGCTGTTGAACTGGCCTGCACCAGTTGAACTGTGTATTTAACAATCTTTCGAAGTTTGTTGTAATTTTTTTTCAGATTAGCCTATTCACCCCCTCTAGGCTACTTTCAATTATTCCGTCATAAACGCATACAGAATCATACGGATCATGGTCCTATCCACGTCCTGGCTGGGGCTCCCCCTACTAATCGAAGCCTAGGGCTTCCATTACCTCGTTCCTATATATACATGGTAGTAGTTTGCTTTAGTACAAATTTTGTAGCTCTTAGATATATGCTTTTTGTAGTTTATTCATACTTATGGTTTATGTGATCCAATTATGATAAAACTGAAATGAAAACCATTCCATGCTTGAGTTGTAGTAAAACTGTTATACTTACTGGATCATGTATGAATGAGTTATAAAATTATCTAACTAGATAAGTTAGATAAATCTATAACTCAGTCATACATAATATATAAGTTAATGAGCATGATTTTTTGTTGGACTTTACATAAGTAGATCTACATAGTGAAAATATAATATGAAGATTTTACTATAGTTTTAGATCTATATTTTTCTGTAATTAATCCATAACTACATGTTTTTATGGGCCAATTGAAGTGAAATTTTATGACGTGTTAATTATTGCATGTTTGAAATATAGCAAAAAATTCATACTCATTGGATTATGTAAACTGTATAAATCTATAGATAAACTTGTATAAATCTATAACTTAGGGGTGTTTAGTTTGTAGGGAAAGTCCATCCATTTTATTCTATTTTAGTTCCTAAACTACTAAATATGGAAACTATAATAGAGGTTTAGTTTTTTATATGGTAATTTATGGATTAAAATGAAATAAAATAGAGGGACTAAAAATTAGTCTCTAAAAACCAAACACCCCTTACTCATGCATGACCTAGTGAAGTGAACATGATTTTTTACTAAATCTCAAGCACCCAATGATTAGCCCATTATAAAAGTTTTACCATATAATTGGCCCACGGAAGCTCTAGTTATGTATTAATTATAGAAAATCATACATCTAAATTTACAACAGATACTTTGTACTAAAGCATACTATATATATATATCATATGTTCACAATGTAGATGTACTCATGCGGAGTCCAACAAAATTATTTTTTCTATTTTATGGTTTTTCTGTGATTTACTATAATCTTTCAAAAATTGGGCATAAAAGCAAGAAACATCGAGAAAAACCAATTTTGGGAGATGAGGTATGGGCTATATCTGATTTTGTACTTGTTGCGGTTTTAGCCCATTAAACTTCAAAAGTAAAGTCTAGCCCAACAGAAAGCTGAAACTAAAAGTTGTAGCCATGTGATGTGAAAGGTGAGATCGTACGGTTTTCTGTTCATTGTTGATGTGCTAGATAAAGAATAATAATATTGTATAGGTAGTAACTAAACATCTTGTGGCAGATTTTTCTGTTTGTTGAATTTCACTTCTTTGACAAATCAGAAGTCACCGCATCACATGTCGCAACACATATACGTATGAAAGGGAATTAGGCTTACACCTATTTCCTAATTGATTTTGGTGATTGAATTGTCCAACACAAATAATTGGACTAACTAGTTTGCTCTAGTCTATAAGTTATACAGATGCCAAAAGTTCACAAAAAGCCAATAAGAAAATACAAAGAAAAGGGTTCAACAAAAAGATCAAGGGATAACCGAAGTGTGCCCTGGTCTGGCGCACCGGACAGTGTCCGGTGCACCAAGGGACTCCAAGCTAAACTTCGCACCTTCGGGAATTCTCAGAGACGCTTCGCTATAATTCACCGGACTGTCCGGTGCACCACCGGACAGTGTCCGGTGCCCCAAGGAGAGCAACTCTAAATTCGCCACCTTCGGATTTCCGCTCCGCTAAAATTCACCGGACATGTCCGGTGCACACCGGACTGTCCGGTGAGCCAGCGGAGCAACGACTACTTCACGCGCAACGGTCGACTGCAACGCATTAAATGCGCGCCTGCGCGCGCAGAGGTCAGAGCACGCGCGGGTGGCACACCGGACAGTCTACAAGACTTGTCCGGTGCGCCACCGGACAGCCAGGCGGGCCCACAAAACAGAACTCCAACGGTCGAACCCTAACGGCGGCGATGCCCATGTGTGCCGCGAGTGGGACTCCGACGAGAGCTCCACCGACTCCTCCTCCGACGAGGACGCCGCCAACATCGCCGTCACCAAGGGACTTCTCTTCCCCAACGTCGGCTACAAGTGCCTCATGGCAAAGGATGGCAAAAAGAAAAAGGTAAAATCAAGATCCTCCACTAAATATGAAACCTCTAGTGATGAGGATGATGCTAGCAATGAGGAGGATAACTTACGCATTCTTTTTACCAACCTAAACATGCAACAAAAAGAAAAATTAAATGAATTGATTAGTGCTATTCATGAAAAGGATGATCTCTTAGACACCCAAGAGGACTTCCTTATTAAAGAAAATAAGAAGCATGTTAAGGTCAAAAATGCTTACGCTCTAGAAGTAGAAAAATGTGAAAAATTGTCTAGTGAGCTAAGCACTTGCCATGAAACTATTGACAACCTTAGAAATGACAATGCTAAACTTATTGCTAAGGTTGATTAAAATGCTTGTGATGTTTCAATTCCCAATCCTAGAAATGATAATATTGATTTGCTTGCTAAGATTGAAGAATTGAACATTTCTCTTACTAACCTTAGGAATGAAAATGAAAAATTGCTTGCTAAGGTTAAAGATTTTGATGTTTGCAATGTTGCTATTTCTAACCTTAGAAGTGAAAATGATATATTACATGCTAAGGTTGTAGAATTAAAATCTTGCAAACCCTCTACATCTACCGTTGAGCATGTTTCTATTTGCACTAGATGTAGAGATGTTGATATTGATGCTATTCATGATCATATGGTCTTAATTAAGCAACAAAATGATCATATAGCAAAATTAGATGCTAAAATTGCCGAGCATGAACTTGAAAAATGAAAAAATTAAATTTGCTCGTAGTATGCTTTATAGTAGGAGACGCCCTGGCATCAAGGATGGCATTGGCTTCCAAAAGGGGGACAATGTCAAACTTAATGCCCCTCCTAAGAGATTATCTAATTTTGTTAAGGGCAAGGCTCCCATGCCTCAGGATAACGAGGGTTACATTTTGTACCCTGTCGGTTATCCCGAGAGCAAAATTAGGAGAATTCACTCTAGGAAGTCTCACTCTGGCCCTAATCATGCTTTTATGTATAAGGGTGAGACATCTAGTTCTAGGCAACATACCCGTGCTAAGTTGCCTAAGAAGAAAACTCCTAGTGCTTCAAATGAACATAGCATTTCATTTAAAACTTTTGATGCATCTTATGTGTTAACTAACAAATCCGGCAAGATAGTTGCCAAGTATGTTGGGGGCAAGCACAAGGGGTCAAAGACTTGTGTTTGGGTACCCAAAGTTCTTGTGTCTAATGCCAAAGGACCCAAAACCATTTGGGTACCTAAAGTCAAGAACTAAACTTGTTTTGTAGGTTTATGCATCTGGGGGCTCAAGTTGGATCATCGATAGCGGGTGCACAAACCACATGACAGGGGAGAAGAAGATGTTCTCCTCCTACGAGAAAAACCAAGATCCCCAAAGAGCGATCACATTCGGGGATGGAAACCAAGGTTTGGTCAAAGGATTGGGTAAAATTGCTATATCACCTGACCATTCCATTTCCAATGTTTTTCTTGTAGATTCTTTAGATTACTATTTGCTTTTCGTTTCTCAATTATGTCAAATGGGCTACAACTGTCTTTTTACTGATGTAGGTGTCACTGTCTTTAGAAGAAGTGATGATTCAATAGCATTTAACGGCTCTCAAGTAGAGCAAGTTGATCTTGATGAGATAGGTGATGAAGAGGCTCCGTGCATCGCGCTAAGGAACATGTACATTGGGAATGTATGTCCTAAGGAATCCGAAGAGCCTCCAAATGCACAAGATCAACCATCCTCCTCAACGCAAGCATCTCCACCAACTCAAAATGAGGATGAGGCTCAAGTTGATGAAGGAGAAGAATAAAGAGATGAGCCACCTAAAGATGACGGCAATGATCAAGGGGGAGATGCAAATGATAAAGACAAGGAGGATGAAGAACCAAGACCGCCACACCCAAGAGTCCACCAAGCAATCCAACGAGATCACCCCGTCGACACCATCCTCGGCGACATTCACAAGGGGGTAACCACTAGATCTCGTGTTGCACATTTTTGTGAGAATTACTCCTTTGTTTCCTCTATTGAGCCACACAGGGTAGAGGAAGCACTTCAAGATTCAGATTGGGTGGTGGCGATGCAAGAGGAGCTCAACAACTTCACTAGGAACGAGGTATGGCATTTGGTTCCACGTCCTAATCAAAATGTTGTAGGAACCAAGTGGGTTTTCCGCAACAAGCAAGACGAGCATGGTGTGGTGACAAGGAACAAAGCACGACTTGTGGCCAAAGGATATTCACAAGTCGAAGGTTTGGATTTCGGTGAAACCTATGCACCCGTAGCTAGGCTTGAGTCAATTCGTATATTATTAGCCTATGCTACTTACCATGGCTTCAAGCTTTACCAAATGGACGTGAAGAGTGCCTTCCTCAATGGACCAATCAAGGAAGAGGTCTATGTTGAGCAACCTCCCGGCTTTGAAGATAGTAAGTACCCTAACCATGTTTATAAACTCTCTAAGGCGCTTTATGGGCTCAAGCAAGCCCCAAGAGCATGGTATGAATGCCTTAGAGATTTTCTTATTACTAATGGATTCAAAGTCGGAAAGGCCTATCCTACACTCTTTACCAAAACACTTGAAAATGATTTGTTTATATGCCAAATTTATGTTGATGATATTATATTTGGGTCTACTAACAAATCTACATGTGAAGAGTTTAGTAGGATCATGACGCAAAAATTCGAGATGTCGATGATGGGGGAGTTGAAGTACTTCTTGGGATTTCAAGTGAAGCAACTCCAAGAGGGCACCTTCATTAGCCAAACGAAGTATACTCAAGACATTCTAAGCAAGTTTGGAATGAAGGATGCCAAGCCCATCAAGACACCCATGAGAACCAATGGGCATCTCGACCTCGACACGAGAGGTAAATCCATCGATCAAAAGGTATACCGGTCGATGATAGGCTCTTTACTTATGTGCATCTCGACCAGACATTATGCTTTCCGTATGCATGTGTGCAAGATTCCAAGCCGACCCTAAGGAAGCTCATCTTACGGCCGTAAAACGAATCTTGAGATATTTGGCTTATACTCCTAAGTTTGGGCTTTGGTATCCTAGGGGATCCACTTTTGATTTAATTGGTTATTTGGATGCCGATTGGGCGGGGTGTAAAATTAATAGAAAGAGCACATCGGGGACTTGCCAGTTCTTGGGAAGATCCTTGGTGTCTTGGGCTTCAAAGAAGCAAAATTTCGTCGCTCTTTCTACCGCCGAAGCCGAGTATATTGCCGCAGGCCATTGTTGCGCGCAACTACTTTGGATGAGGCAAACCCTTAGGGACTATGGTTACAAATTAACTAAAGTTCCTCTTCTATGTGATAATGAGAGTGCAATCCGCATGACGGATAATCCCGTTGAGCATAGCCGCACTAAACACATAGCCATTCGGTATCATTTTCTAATGGATCACCAACAAAAGGGAGATATCGAGATTGCATATATTAACACTAAAGATCAATTAGCCGATATCTTTACCAAGCCACTAGATGAACAAACTTTTAACAAACTTAGGCATGAGCTAAATATTCTTGATTCTAGGAATTTCTTTTGATGTCTTGCACACATAGCTCATAAGTGTACCTTTGATCATATCTCTTTTATATGCTATGACTAATGTGTTTTCAAGTGAATTTCAAACCAAGTCATAGGTGTATTGAAAGGGAATTGGAGTCTTCGGCGAAGACAAAGACTTCCACTCCACTCCATGACTCATCCTTCGCCGTCGCTCCGAGCCACTCTCCAACGTCGGTATAATCTTCACTCATATGTTATTTACCAAAGGGGAGAAAGTAGTTCCAAGGGCTTATATTTCACTCAAAGTATCTGTTTTTGGCGATTCATGCCAAAGGGGGAGAAAGTATTAGCCCAAAGCAAAAGGACCGCACCACCACCTAATTTTTAAAACTAATGATTTTCAATTGGTAAATTTCAAATTGGTATCTTATTGTGTTCAAAAGGGGGAGAAAGTAGTATTTTCAAAATTGATATCTTAAAAACCCTCTTGAACACTAAGAGGAGGATTTCATTGAGAGGGAGTTTTGTTTAAGTCAAAGGAAAATCATTTGAAATAGGGGGAGAAAAATTTCAAATCTTGAAAATGCTTCGCAAAATCTTATTCATTTACCTTGGACTATTTGCAAAAGGACTTTGAAAAGGATTTACAAAAGAATTTGCAAAAACAAAACAAGTGGTGCAAGCGTGGTCCAAAATGTTAAAATTAAAGAAACAATCCATGCGTATCTTATAAGTATTTATATTTGCTCAATTCTAAGTAACCTTTGCACTTACATTATGCAAACTAGTTCAATTATGCACTTCTATACTTGCTTTGGTTTGTGTTGGCATCAATCACCAAAAAGGGGGAGATTGAAAGGGAATTAGGCTTACACCTATTTCCTAATTGATTTTGGTGGTTGAATTGCCCAACACAAATAATTGGACTATCTAGTTTGCTCTAGTCTATAAGTTATACAGGTGCCAAAAGTTCACAAAAAGCCAATAAGAAAAGACAAAGAAAAGGGTTCAACAAAAAGAGCAAGGGATAACCGAAGTGTAACCTGGTCTAGCGCACCGGACTGTCCGGTGTGCCACCGGACAGTGTCCGGTGCACCAGGGGACTCCAAGCTAAACTTCGCACCTTCGGGAATTCTCAGAGACGCTTCGCTATAATTCACCGGACTGTCCGGTGCACCACCGGACAGTGTCCGGTGCCCCAAGGAGAGCAACTCTGAACTCGCCACCTTCGGATTTCTGCTCCGCTAAAATTCACCGGACATGTCCGGTGCACACCGGACTGTCCGGTGAGCCAGTGGAGCAACGACTACTTCGCGCGCAACGGTCGACTGCAACGCATTAAATGCGCGCCTGCGCGCGCAGAGGTTAGAGAACGCGCGAGTGGCACATCGAACAGTCTACAGGACTTGTCCGGTGCGCCACCGGACAGCCAGGCGGGCCCACAAGACAGAACTCCAACGGTCGAACCCTAACAGTCGGGTGACGTGGCTGGCGCACCGGACACTGTCCGGTGGCGCACCGGACTGTCCGGTGCGCCCGTCGACAGCAGCCTTCACCAAACGGCTAGTTTGGTGGTTGGGGTTATAAATACCCCCAACCACCCCACATTCAAGTCATCCAAGTTTTCCACCTTCCAACTACTTACAAGAGCTCTAACATTCAATTCTAGACACACCCAAGTGATCAAATCCTCTCCCAATTCCACACAAAGCTTTAGTGATTAGTGAGAGAAATTTGTTGTGTTCTTTTGAGCTCTTGCGCTTGGATTGCTTCTTTCTTTCATTCTTTCTTGTGAACAACTCAATTGTAACCAAGGCAAGAGACACCAATTGTGTGGTGGTCCTTGCGGGGAAGTTTGTTCCCGTTTGATTGAGAAGAAGAAGCTCACTCGGTCTGTGGGACCGTTTGAGAGAGGGAAAGGGTTGAAAGAGACCCGGTCTTTGTGACCACCTCAACGGGGAGTAGGTTTGCAAGAACCGAACCTCGGTAAAACAAATCGGTGTGTCACACTCTTTATTCGCTTGCGATTTGTTTTGCACCCTCTCTCTTGGACTCGATTATATTTCTAACGCTAACCCGGCTTGTAGTTGTGATTAACTTTGTAAATTTCAGTTTCGCCCTATTTACCCCCCCTCTAGGCGACTTTCAACGTCACATGACACAACTTCTCCTATTTTTTGATGCTTGTTATCTTCCGTGGTCGAAAATCAAATATACCGTAACTAAAATTAAATAAAAAGTGAAAGAAAGACATGATAGGTACATCACATATCTAACATATAAATAATTTAGAAATGCAGCACATATACAAAGTAGTTGGTAACTAGAGAGCAGTGTGTACTTTATAATGTTTGTTGGTACTCTGGCACATTTAAGAATGGATACAAGAAGGATGACACATATTGTCGGTGTTTCGAGTAATCATCAGCGATTAAATTTATAGATGCATGCTTTATAACTAAATGGTATGTTCGGTGGACGCAAGAGTCATATTGGTTCGGGTTGAAAGTCCATACTCCAGTCTTTGGTGACTTGCACTACTAGCACCTAATTGTTTATAGTAGAGAGTTACAAACGAGCAAGAGAGGAGAAGTTACCAAGTCTCTACGTGGTGTGAGTGATCCTATTGTATTGCCTCTGTTGCTTCTTCTTTCCCCCCCCCTTTGTTAGGGGGCCTGCTCTCCATTTTATTGACCGAGAGAGGGATTACAATATTGCCACATAGTACTATCATGGTGAAGAAGAAGTTGGTATGCCTGTAAGGTGGTTGGGCCCCTTCCTCCACTGTCGTCGCCTGCCATCGGTGTTGCGGCTTTGCTGTCTTGCTTGGCGAGGTTGTGCGAAGTTTGCTAGTTGCAGAGCATGCATAAGCATGCGTCAGACCTTGGCGTGTGTTCCAGGGCTCTCCTGGCCCTAACTGGAGGCCTAAGTTGGTGTGGTAGGGCTATCTAGTATGGTGACCATCTGTAATACCCAACTTTAGAAAATAAAGTGAGGAATACAAATTTATGTGTAATGACTTCTCATTGTTAGGAAACATGTTTAAAATAAATAATACCTCAATAAAATTTGCATCATGTTGAGGTTGTTGTTTGTTTGTGCATTTAATAATAAAATAATACTAATGAAAATATGATACTAATTTGAGAATTTAGATTTAACCCAAAATTATAATTTAGGGAATTAGAAATAATATAGAAAAGAAGAAAGAGAGCGATGTTATGAAGAACAAAATAAATTTACAAGAAAATAAACCTACCCCATAATGTCATGTTCAAAACATACAAATTTTAGTACAAATTCACCACAAGATTTTGAATTCAAATTCTCAGTTTAAAATATAAAGGAGAAACAAAGCAGGAAATAAAAATAGAAAAAAAGAAAAAAGAGGATAAAAGCACTCGGGCTGAAACCTCCCTGGCTCGGCCCAGCTCGGGTCTTTCTCGGCCCAAGTGGCCGCACGCGCCTGAACCCAGCCTCCTAGCGCCATGAGTCACGGGAATGCCTGAGTTGTGGCCGACCTGTGGGCCCACCTTGTTAGTGACTCTCGCACGTTTGACCGCATTACCCGGCCGAGTTGTGGGTCCCGGCAGTCGGTTTCTTCACCAACCTCGCGAAGGGCTCGCTGCCACAACAGACCGCGCGAACCCGCGCTGGATCTTCGCCTGGGACGTCGCGATTGTGATTCTCCCGTCCGGATTCCTCGGCCGTGCTGGGAGTATAAATATGCGCCGCCCCCTGCTTTCTCTATCCTAAGCTGGCGCCGAAAGACCAAGCGCGCCTGTCGGCGTTTCGAGACAGGGGGGTCCCTAAGCCGACGAGTGAGTGTGCTGCGTGCCCCAGCCCAGATGGGTCGAGCGCGTGGGCGAGCGCGGAGGGGGGAGAGGCGAGGCGGCCGGAGCCGAGCGTGAGAGAGGTGGAAGTCCCGCGGCCTTCATGTTCGTCCCGCGCCCAAGTCGGGTGCGCTTGCAGTAGGGGGGTTACAAGCGTCCACGCGGGTGAGGGAAGCGAGCGGCCCCAAGAGAGCGCCTGTCCCGTCCTCGGTCCCGCGCGGCCAACCTCCTCTGAGAAGGCCCTGGTCCTTCCTTTTATAGTCGTAAGGAGAGGATCCAGGTGTACAATGGGGATGTAGCAGAGTGCTACGTGTCTAGCGGGGGGAGAGCTAGCGCCCTAGGTACATGCCAATGTGGCAGCCGGAGAGATCTGGGCATCCTGCTGGCGTGATGTCGTGGCTATCGGAGGTGCGGCGGAGCCTGATGGAGGGACAGCTGTTGGGGCGGTCGAGTCCCTGCTGACGTTGTCCTGCTTCCGTAAGAGAGCTGGGGGCCGCCGTCGTCATAGAGCTTGTGGAGCGCCATCATTGCCCCTCTGGCGGAGCTGGCCGGACGAGACGCCGGTCTTGTTCTCCGTGACCCGAGTCGATTCGGGGTAGGATGATGATGGCGTCTCCTGTTGACGTGGCGGTCTGTGCTCTAGGCAGGGCGACGTGGGGTTTCCTCCGAAGCCGAGGTTGAGTCTGCCTTCTGTTGCCGTGGCCGAGCCCGAGCCAAGGGGTCGGGCGAGGCGGAAGTCGTTCGGCCGAGGCCAGGGCGGAGTCCGAGCCCTGGGGTCGGGCGAGGCGGAGTTTCGTCGTCTTCCGGGTCTTAGCCCGAGTCCGAGCCCTGGGGTCGGGCGGAGCGGAGTTCGCCGTCTTCCGGGTCTTAGCCCGAGTCCGAGCCCTGGGGTCGGGCGGAGCGGAGTTCGCCGTCTTCCGGGTCTTAGCCCGAGTCCGAGCCCTGAGGTCGGGCGGAGCGGAGTTCGCCGTCTTCCGGGTCTTAGCCCGAGTCCGAGCCCTGGGGTCGGGCGGAGCGGAGTTCGCCGTGGCGCCTTTGGCAAGGCCTGATTGCCTGTCAAACTCACTCTGTCGAGTGGCACTGCAGTCGGAGTGGCGCAGGTGGCGCTGTCCTTCTGTCAGACTGGCCAGTGGAGCGGTGGAGTGACGGCGGTCACCTCGGCTCTGCCGGGGGCGCGTGTCAGGATAGAGGTGTCAGGCCACCTTTGCGTTAAATGCCCCTGCAATTTGGTCAGTCGGTGTGGTGATTTAGTCAAGGTTGCTTCTGAGCGAAGCCAAGGCCTTGGGCGAGCCGGTGATGTGTCCGCCATAAAAAGGGGGCCTCGGGCGAGACGGGAGTCTCTCGAGGTCGGCTGCCTTCGGCCGAGGCTAGGCTCGGGTGAAGCGTGATCGAGTCACTCGTGTGGACTGATCCCTGACTTAATCGTGCCCATCAGGCCTTTGCAGCTTTATGCTGATGGGGGTTACCAGCTGAGAATTAGGCGTCTTGAGGGTACCCCTAATTATGGTCCCCGACAGTAGCCCCCGAGCCTTGAAGGGAGTGTTAGCACTCACTTGGAGGCTTCTGTCGCACTTTTTTGCAAGGGGACCAGCCTTTCTCGGTTGCATTTCGTTCCGGTGGGTGCGCGCGAGCGCACCCGCCGGGTGTAGCCCCCGAGGCCTCGGAGGAGTGGTTACACTCCTTCGAGGTCTTAATACTTCGCTTAACGCTTCGGCTGGTCTGGTCGTTCCCTCATGCGAACTGGCCGTAGCCCGGGTGCACGGTCGGGGCCCAAGCTCTCGGGCTGGTATGTTGACGCTGTCAACGATTTGGCCGGAGCCGGTTTTTGCGAGAGCAGCCCCCGAGCCTCTGCACAGGGCGAGAGGACGATCAGGGACAGACTCGGCTTTTTACATACGCCCCTACGTCGCCTTTCCGCAAGGAGGAGGGGGGGAGTGCGCCATGTTACCCTCGATGGGCACCGAACATGGTGTCTCCGGTGAGCTGCAAGCGGGTAATCCGAGTGGACGTCCGTGCCCCGTTCGTTGGGGGTCGGCTAGGGGCCCAGAGGCACGCCCAAAAGTACCTGCGGGTGATTTGCCGGACCCGGTCCCCTGGCGACGGGGTCCGAGGGCTCGATGCCTCCCTCCGATGGGATTCCGTTACAAGATCGTTCCCGCTGGTCTCGGAAATGTCCTAGGGTACCTCGGGAGCGCAGCCCGAGCCTCGGTTATGTATCGAACATACCCCTGGTCATCCCTCGCTCGGTGTCTGAGGCGACTGTGAACCCTTCGGGGGCCAGCCTTCGAACCCCTGATCAGTAATGGGCGCGGAGCCCGAGTAGCCTGAGGCGGCCATGGAGCCCTTCGGGGGGCTGGCCTTCGAACCCCTGACCAGTAGTGGGTGTCGGGCCCACGCGATCTGAGGCGGCTGTTGAACCCTCGGGGGGCCAGCCTTCGAACCCCTGATCAGTAATGGGGGGCTCGGAGCCCGGTTCCTTCGCGGAGAAGGATCCCTTTCGGGGTATCCCCCTTCCCCGGTCCCTGTTGCAAGAGATAGAGAAAGAGGAAAACGGAAAAGGATACGAAATCGGACGACGTGGCGTACCTTTTCTGACGCGGTTATTACGGCGAAGGTGAAGCGTCGCGCGCTCCTCCTGCCAGAAGCGCCGCGTGTCCCGCCGCGGAGTTAATGCGACGGGGCGAGTGGTTGGCGGGGCGGCCGCTACGCGTGTGCGAGCCGTTTCGAGGAACGGCTGTGCCGCTTCGCGTTTTTCGAATCCTGCGTCCGGTCCAGGCGGCGTGCTGGAAACGGTTTCGCCCTGGCCTTCATATACTTGAGAGGGGGCCCGGTGACGGTTCTTCACTCTGCTCCCTTCTTTTCCCTTCAGGTTTTCGCCACCCGGGAAACTTTAGCCGGAGGAGAGAGAAACCGCCTTCCCTGCCCCCCGCGCCGCCATCTTCTCCATCTTGGTGATGGCGGACCGAGTGACCATAATCCCCCCGCGCGATCCGTGGCCTTTCTCCACGGTGACGGCGAGCGATCTGGAGGAGCTGGTCGGCGAAGGTCTGCTCCGCCCCCTCACCGACAAGCAGCGGCCAGAGTGGATTCCTCCCGTGGGCGGAGCCGCTCCGTCCCCACCGCCGGGGTATGTTGTGAGCTTCGTCTCCTTCCATGAGCGGGGATTTGGTGCGCCGGCGGGCCGCTTTATGCGGGCCATCTTGTTCCACTACGGGGTGGAGTTGCACAACCTCTCCCCCAACTCCATCTCGCAGGCCGCTATTTTCATAGCGCTATGCGAAGGGTACTTGGGGATTGCTCCCCATTGGGATTTGTGGACTTACTTCTTCTTCGCCGAGCCTTTCGCCTTGTCGACGGGGGAGAGGAGGATCCGCGCAGCGGTGCGGGCCGGCGGCTGCATTCTCTTGTTGAGGCAGTCGCGGGCGTTGCAGTACATTCCTGCCATTCTCGCGTCTTCGAACAAGGGGTGGCAGCGCCGGTGGTTCTACCTCCGGAACGACGGTGAGTTGCTCCCACCGTTTTCCCAGCGAGTAGTTACAGCTGCCACCGACGCCTGGCGCCACGGGACCCCGCACGAGAGGCAGAAAAATCTCGAGCCCCTTCTCCAGGCCCTGAAGGAGTTGCGGGAGGGGGGACTTACTGCTGCGGGAGTGATCGCCGCCATTCACCGTCGGAGGGTGCTCCCATTGGCGGAGCGACGGCTGTCGCTCTGGGAGATGACCCCGGAAGCCGACTGGGAGGGCTCACGGATGTCCCCGGATCCTCTTTCTTCCGACGCCCTCCAATGGCGGGTGTCGGCCGCGATGGGGAAGCCGGACCCCCACGCATACTCCCAGCTTCGGATGCGCCCCGATCAGGGGTGCGTGACTTTGGTGAGCGTTCGCTCCTCCCTTCTTCGTATGTCTGGTTGCTCCAGGTCCTTATGATCGGGTTCCTTTCTCCCCTCCTTTTAGGATGTGGGGTGTCACAAACCCTCCCTGCCACGGGTCCCGGAGGACGCGGTGGACCGTGCAGCGCGGCGGGTTGCCGCGGAGGAGAAGAAGAAAAAGAAGGACGCGGAGAAGGCCCGGGCCCGCGAGCGGAGGCGGGCTCGGGACGCCTTGGAGAAGCGCCGCCGCCAGCAGGAGAGGGACGGACTCCCGAGGGAGCCGTCGCCGGAGACGCCCGACGACGATGACGACGACGATGATGATGATGATGACGGCATGGCCGCCCGTCTTGGCCTCAGCCTCGGCCTGGGGTGTGGCCCAGAGCCGTCGAGCCAGCCCCCGAGCGAACCGACTCCGTCAGCCCCCGAAGTCGGGGCGTCGGGCTCCCGACCCGAGGCGCGGGGGCGAACCGAGAGGCCACCTGACCCCTCCGCCGGAGGAGCTGAAGTAGTTCCGGAGGTCCGGACCAAGGCGTCTGTTCCCCAGAGGCCGCCGCTTGTGCTGGGGGCGGACGGGAGTGACCCTCAGGTCGTCGCTGCCGTGTCCGAGGAACCTGTCTCCCAGGCGCCCCAAGCGCCGGCGAAGCGGACCTCGGTGGCCGTTTCGAGAGCCGGGATCCAAGAAGGCTCTCCCCAGGCACGGTGGATCATGGCCCGGAGTGGGTGAGTACCTCGGAATGTCTTCGTCTTGGCCTCTCATTCGTATGTTTTGGTTGTGATCCCCTTCCTTTTTTATCCAGCAAGCGAAGTCACGGCCAGACCGACCTGGCACCCCGGAAGGCCCTCAAGACGGCGCCGAGCTGTGCGGCCAGCGCCATTCAGCCGACCCTCTCGCGGGGTACCCCGACATCGGGGGTTCGGGCGTCGCTAATCTCGGAGGAGCGGGCTCCCGAGGCCGGCTCTTCAGCCGAGGCGGCGATCGTGGTTGAGGAGGCGGCTGACGCCCACGCGGCTCTGAGTTCGCCTGTCGGGCCGGTCATGCCGGCGCCTGCCACCGTCGAGGCTGCCGCCGTCCTTGTCGAAGGGTGCCCAGCCGCCGCCAGCGCCGGGATGACTGATGCGTCGGTGCCCAAGACCCCAGAAGAGGTGGGCGCGGTCGCGCAATCTATCCCTCCGGGCGACAGCCTCATCGCTGTGCGGCGGAGCCCCGAGGCCCGGTGCCCGTTGCTCCGATTCCGGACCCGCGAGGCCTCGGACCCCGTCTTCGTTCTCGATGATGAGCAGGAGGACCAGTCCTGGGGTGAGCTCCGCGAGTGCACAGAGGCGACGGTGGGGTCGCTCCGGGCGTCGCTGGAGGTTTTCTGCAGAGACGTCCCCAAAATCCTCCAGGTAGCGGTTTCGGGCATCCCTTTCTTCCTTCTGTGTGATACTCGCTGTGACGCCCTGTTTCCTTTTCCCAGGATCTGACGGACCGGAGCGCCGCTAAGTCGTCGTTCATCCGCCGTGAGGTTGATGTCTGGGGCTCGCTGCGATCCCTGAGGTCTTCGCTCGCCGGGGCTACCACGCGCCTTTCTCAGCAAGATGCCAAGGTGGCGGATCTCCAGCTGCTACGCGCCGACCTGAGAGCCGAGGCGGCAGCGGCGCGTGCGGAGGCGCAACAGCAGCGATCGGAGCTCGCCTGGGTCGTCGAGGAACGGAACCGACTTCAAGACCGGGCTGCCGAGGCCGAAAGCCGAGCCGAGACCCTTGCGGCCGACTTAGCTGCGACCCAAGTCGCGGCCTCGGAGCACCGTGCCCGAGCCGGGAGTACGTCTTGGTCCTCCCTAGCTCTTTTTCTTGTCCGTTTCCCTTGCTTGTACTTGAGGTATCTCTCCTGGCTACTTGCAGAGCTTGAGTCCGCCCTTGATGAGTCCGCCAAGGCGCTTGCTGAGGCGCTTGCCGGAGCCGCTGAGCAGAGGGAGGCGGACCTTGCGGCCATGTCCGAGGCCGTCTCGGACTTTTACCGTGCCCTCGGCTCTGATGACGTCCCTTCAGGAAGCTCCCCTCAGAGCCGCCTTCGAGCCCTGGGTGGTCACGCCCGCGGCAGAGTCCGCGAAGCGCTACACCATGGAGTCAGGCGGGCTTTCGCCGTGCTCGCTTCTCACTACGTTGTGGATCTGGAGCGGGTTAGTGAGGGGTACTGTCTTCCTGACGAAGACGATGCTGCTTTGGCGGAGGTGCAGCGGCTTGACGCGGTTGCCGCTGGCCCGAGCGCGGTGCTGGCGACCACCTTTGAGGCGGAGGTCCTTCCTCCTGCGACGTCACCGGAGGCCGAGATGGACCCCACCGATGGCGGGGGTGGAGTTGAAGGCGCGGCTCCTTCCCAAGGCGGCACCTGATTCTCGTTTGAACAGTTTCTTGTTGAACGTGTGTCTCACCACGGCCGCTGAGGCCTGAACACTTTTGTCTTTCTTGCATGGAGTCGTACTCTCCTCTCTTTCCGTCTGCATGTTCATCCTAGCTCGTCGATAATAGAGTGGCTTCTCGAGTTGGGCCATTCTCCGTGGCAGGTGATGAGTGAGGTATCCCTAACCCGGAGGTACGGGAGTTCCTCGGCTCAATCGGCCTTGCCATTTTCATGAACCCGCGTTCGCTCCTCGAGACCCGGCTTCTGACATAGCCAGGAGAACGTAGCTGGGAGAATGCAAGAGGCCCCCCTTTTTTTTGATTTAAAAAGATCTTGACGCAGAGGGGTTCCCCCTTTTTAGCCCCCGAGGGAGGGTCGGGCTCCGCTATGGCGAGGCCGACCCTTCCTTGATGATCGAGGCGCAGAGGCTGCCTGACGAATCGGGCCCCGGCCCAAATATCCAGCGAGTGCTCGGCGGCATCCCTCGGTATGCCGGGCGTGTCCGAGGGACTCCACGCAAAGACGTCGGCGTTTGCGCGGAGAAAGTCGACGAGCACTGCTTCCTATTTGGGGTCGAGCCCGGGACCGATCCGGATCTGCTTGGTGGTGTCGCCACTGGGGCCAAGGGGGACGGCCTTGACCGTCTCCGCTGGCTCGAAGTTGCTGGCATGGCGCTTCACGTCTGGGACCTCCTTGGAGAGGTTCTCCAGGTCGGCGATGAGGGCCTCGGACTCGGCGAGGGCCTCGGCGTACTCCACGCACTCCACGTCGCATTTGAACGCGTGTTTGTACGTGGGGCCGACAGTGATGACCCCGTTGGGGCCCGGCATCTTGAGCTTCAGGTAGGTGTAGTTGGGGACGGCCATGAACTTCGCGTAGCATGGCCTCCCTAGCACGGCGTGGTAGGTTCCTCGGAACCCGACCACTTCGAACGTCAGGGTCTCCCTTCGGAAGTTGGAGGGTGTCCCGAAGCAGACTGGGAGGTCGAGTCGCCCGAGGGGCTGGACGCGCTTCCCAGGGATGATCCCGTGGAAGGGCGCAGCGCCTGCTCGGACGGAGAACGGATCGACGCGCAGAAGCTTGAGGGTCTCGGCGTAGATGATGTTGAGGCAGCTGCCCCCGTCCATCAGGACCTTGGTGAGCCTGACATCGCCGACAACGGGGTCGACGACGAGCGGGTATTTCCCCGGGCTCGGCACATGGTCGGGGTGGTCGGCCCGGTCGAAAGTGATGGGCTTGTCGGACCAGTCTAGGTAGACTGGCGCCGCCACCTTCACCGAGCAGACCTCCCGGCGCTCTTGCTTGCGGTGCCGAGCCGAGGTATTCGCCGCATGCCCTCCATAGATCATGAAGCAGTCGCGGACCTCGGGGAACCCCCCTGCTGGGTGATCTTCGTTCTTGTCGTCGTCGTGGGCCCTGCCACCCTCGGCGGGTGGCCCGGCCCTGTGGAAATGACGCCGAAGCATAACGCACTCCTCGAGGGTGTGCTTGACGGGCCCCTGATGGTAGGGGCACGGCTCCTTGAGCATCTTGTCGAAGAGGTTTGCACCTCCGGGGGGCTTCCGAGGGTTCTTATACTCGGCGGCGGCGACAAGGTCCGCGTCGGCGGCGTCGCGTTTCGATTGCGACTTCTTCTTGCCTTTCTTCTTGGCGCCGCGCGGAGCAGACGCCTCGGGGGCTTCTTCCGATGGGCGGCCCTGGGGCTGCTTGTCCTTTCGGAAGATAGCCTCGACCGCCTCCTGGCCAGAGGCGAACTTGGTGGCGATGTCCATCAGCTCGCTTGCCCTGGTGGGGGTTTTGCGACCCAGCTTGCTCACCAGGTCGCGGCAAGTGGTGCCGGCGAGGAACGCGCCGATGACATCCGAGTCGGTGATGTTGGGCAGCTCGGTGCGCTGCTTCGAGAATCGCCGGATGTAGTCCCGGAGCGATTCCCCCGGCTGTTGCCGGCAGCTTCGAAGGTCCCAGGAATTCCCGGGGCGCACGTATGTGCCCTGGAAATTGCCAGCGAAGGCTTGGACCAAGTCGTCCCAGTTGGAAATCTGCCCCGGAGGCAGGTGCTCCAACCAGGCGCGAGCAGTGTCGGAGAGGAACAGGGGGAGGTTGCGGATGATGAGGTTGTCGTCGTCCGTTCCACCCAGTTGGCAGGCAAGGCGGTAGTCCGCGAGCCACAGTTCCGGTCTCGTTTCCCCCGAGTACTTTGTGATAGTAGTCGGGGGTCGGAACCGGGTCGGGAATGGCGCCCGTCGGATGGCCCGACTGAAAGCCTGCGGACCGGGTGGTTCGGGCGAAGGACTCCGATCCTCCCCGCTGTCGTAGCGTCCCCCACGCCTGGGGTGGTAGCCTCGGCGCACCCTTTCGTCGAGGTGAGCCCGACGGTCGCGTCGATGGTGCTCGTTGCCGAGGTGGCCCGGGGCCGCAGGCGCGGTGTTGCGCGTGCGCCCGGTGTAGACCGAGGCTTCCCGCATGAATCGGGAAGTCGCGGCATGAGGTTCCGAGGGATATCCTTGCCTCCGGGATGCAGTGCTCTCGGCCCGCCGGGCCGCAGCGCCTTCCAGGAGATTCTTGAGTTCTCCCTGGATTCGTCGACCCTCGGTGGTTGACGGCTCCGGCATCGCGCGGATGAGCATTGCTGCGGTTGCCAGGTTCTGACCGACCCCGCTGGATGCGGGCGGCGGCCTGATCCTGACGTCGTTGGCGACGCGGTGCTGGAGACCTTGGGGCATATGACGTATTTCTCCGGCCAGGGGTTGGCCCACCCATGCCTGTCCGACGTCCCGACGGATCGGCTCAAGCGCTCCTGTTCCCTCGTTGAGCCTGGCCTGCGCCTCGCGGACTTGCTCGAGTTGTGGGTCGTAACCCCCCGCCGGAGCGGGGACCACAGCTAGCTCCCGTGGGATGTCGGCGCGAGGCACCGGCCTAGGGAGATCACCATCCTCCGGCATGCCAAGGTGGTTGCCTTCGGTGGGATCCCCTAGCTCGATGTGGAAACATTCGCGGCTTGGGCCGCAGCTCTCGTCGCCAAGGCTGCGGCTTCCATCGGAACAGTCGGACAGACAGTAGTCACATGCGGTCATGAAGTCCCGCACGGCACTGGGGTTGCCAAGTCCGGAGAAATCCCAACCGATGCTGGGATCGTCATCTTCCTCGGACCCAGAGGGCCCGTAGGTCGAGACGTCCGTCAGTCGGTCCCAAGGCGACCGCATACAGAACCTCAGTGGGGTTGCACTCGCCTCAATGAGGGCGCCCGCCAAAACGAGGTCGTTTGGCGGGTTGAGGCCGAGTCGAAATGACGCAAGATGGGAGTTAGTCGTTACCTTTTGGTCGACGAGGAGCGACGTAGTCACATCGGGGACTGGTTGCGCCGTCATCTCTGGTTCGAGGGCGACGTCCTGCAGGCTTTCCGCGAGCGCGCCGGCGTCGTCTTCTTGCTCAAGGTCAGCGTGCCGCGGGGGGACGGCGCTCGCCTCCGTCTCGAACGCAAGGTCGACGTCCGGCGTGCCTTCCGTCGGGGCGTCGGGGGCGTCGATTCGCTCGACGGCTGACGAAGCGCGGCCTCCCGTCTGGCCTTGACGGCTCCGCCTCCTCCTCCGTTGGCGGGGGAGAGAACGGAGCGAGCCCGAATATTGCTCTTCCACCACGCGGGGAAGACGTCGTCGATTCCGCCGCCGGCGGGCGGGTTGTCGGCCGCCATTGTCGTAGTCGCGCGGCGGTGGGAGAAGTGTCATGTCGTAGCTGCCGTCGAAGGACATGAACTCGAGAGTCCCGAAACGAAGCACCGTCCCGGGCCGGAGAGGTTGCTGGAGACTGCCCATCTGGAGCTTGACGGGGAGCTGTTCGTCAGCACGCAGCAGGCCCCTACCTGGCGCGCCAACTGTCGGCGTTTCGAGACAGGGGGGTCCCTAAGCCGACGAGTGAGTGTGCTGCGTGCCCCAGCCCAGATGGGTCGAGCGCGTGGGCGAGCGCGGAGGGGGGAGAGGCGAGGCGGCCGGAGCCGAGCGTGAGAGAGGTGGAAGTCCCGCGGCCTTCGTGTTCGTCCCGCGCCCAGGTCGGGTGCGCTTGCAGTAGGGGGGTTACAAGCGTCCACGCGGGTGAGGGAAGCGAGCGGCCCCAAGAGAGCGCCTGTCCCGTCCTCGGTCCCGCGCGGCCAACCTCCTCTGAGAAGGCCCTGGTCCTTCCTTTTATAGTCGTAAGGAGAGGATCCAGGTGTACAATGGGGATGTAGCAGAGTGCTACGTGTCTAGCGGGGGGAGAGCTAGCGCCCTAGGTACATGCCAATGTGGCAGCCGGAGAGATCTGGGCATCCTGCTGGCGTGATGTCGTGGCTATCGGAGGTGCGGCGGAGCCTGATGGAGGGACAGCTGTTGGGGCGGTCGAGTCCCTGCTGACGTTGTCCTGCTTCCGTAAGAGAGCTGGGGGCCGCCGTCGTCATAGAGCTTGTGGAGCGCCATCATTGCCCCTCTGGCGGAGCTGGCCGGACGAGACGCCGGTCTTGTTCTCCGTGACCCGAGTCGATTCGGGGTAGGATGATGATGGCGTCTCCTGTTGACGTGGCGGTCTGTGCTCTAGGCAGGGCGACGTGGGGTTTCCTCCGAAGCCGAGGTTGAGTCTGCCTTCTGTTGCCGTGGCCGAGCCCGAGCCAAGGGGTCGGGCGAGGCGGAAGTCGTTCGGCCGAGGCCAGGGCGGAGTCCGAGCCCTGGGGTCGGGCGAGGCGGAGTTTCGTCGTCTTCCGGGTCTTAGCCCGAGTCCGAGCCCTGGGGTCGGGCGGAGCGGAGTTCGCCGTCTTCCGGGTCTTAGCCCGAGTCCGAGCCCTGGGGTCGGGCGGAGCGGAGTTCACCGTCTTCCGGGTCTTAGCCCGAGTCCGAGCCCTGGGGTCGGGCGGAGCGGAGTTCGCCGTCTTCCGGGTCTTAGCCCGAGTCCGAGCCCTGGGGTCGGGCGGAGCGGAGTTCGCCGTGGCGCCTTTGGCAAGGCCTGATTGCCTGTCAAACTCACTCTGTCGAGTGGCACTGCAGTCGGAGTGGCGCAGGTGGCGCTGTCCTTCTGTCAGACTGGCCAGTGGAGCGGTGGAGTGACGGCGGTCACCTCGGCTCTGCCGGGGGCGCGTGTTAGGATAGAGGTGTCAGGCCACCTTTGCGTTAAATGCCCCTGCAATTTGGTCAGTCGGTGTGGTGATTTAGTCAAGGTTGCTTCTGAGCGAAGCCAAGGCCTTGGGCGAGCCGGTGATGTGTCCGCCATAAAAAGGGGGCCTCGGGCGAGACGGGAGTCTCTCGAGGTCGGCTGCCTTCGGCCGAGGCTAGGCTCGGGTGAAGCGTGATCGAGTCACTCGTGTGGACTGATCCCTGACTTAATCGTGCCCATCAGGCCTTTGCAGCTTTATGCTGATGGGGGTTACCAGCTGAGAATTAGGCGTCTTGAGGGTACCCCTAATTATGGTCCCCGACAGCGCCCATGGAGGGAAACTGTAGAGAAAGGAAAAGAGATTGCCGTCGTGGTGGCCTTGCAAGCATATCAGCACCTGGGTCTGGCCGATGGGTCTGAGTGCTTCGTTGTGGTGCGGCGAAGGTGGCCGTGGCTCCTGCGCTAGGGTTGAACCGCTGTTGTACTGGCAATTTCTTGCCAGAGCGCCGTCACCGCCGTGGAGCCGCCGCATACCGTGGCCAGCTCGCCTTGACCACCGATTGGAGGTGAGTCGCTAACCATAGGATTCGCCCAGTTCTCCTCTTCGCGTAGGGGCATCTGGTGTGTGGTTTGGGGGCTCGATTAGCCGTATGGCTCATCGCCGCCACATCGCCGCCGTGGGGTGAAAGCTCCGTCGTGCCGGATGGGCATGGGGTGGAAGATGGCCTTCTGGCCCTTCAATCTGAGATGGGCGGTCACGATTAAACCTAATGGATACCGGTTCGGGTGTGGGGTGCACACCGTTGATCTAGCATCGGATGGTTCTAGATTGATGTTCAATACTTTAAATCCGGGCCGCTCGCCGTTGATCCGATGGCCGGGAACGCATACCGCTTCGCGGTGGGCTCAGTCTAATCTGATCCGTTGGGATCGGATCGGACGGCTGAGAATAATTGATACCCGTTCGGTTGGAGACAATTGCAAAAGAGACCCTAGGTTTTCACACATTCAACCAGCGGTCCACTACTTTGTATAAGTAATTCCACATAGGCCCTGGATTTTGTAGACTTGACCCTAGGAAACTCTGGAATTGTGGCAGCAGCCCATATAGTAAATAAAATAAGATAAAATAATATAGAAAAATGCTTTTTGTATGAAAATAATTCCATAAACTTGTATAATTCATAGTTAATTCATTTTAGCTCCAAATTGAGTCATTCCAGTTGCAATAATTTTGTATTAATATTGCCTATCAACTAGTAACATTGTTTATCCACGAAACTTGAATTAAAATTGTTCATTTGGATTAGTCTATTCTAAGCACTAAATAATTTCGGAAATTCATAACTTGGTGAACGTAGCTCCGAATTTATCGGTTCTCGAACCCACGATCTCGTAGCAACGCGTAGATTATTATTATGCAGTTTGATCTTATGTTTGATGTAATGTTCATTTTGCCTATACCATGTTTGTCTGTATTGCTACGACTAGCGTGAGGTCACGTGTCATCTGAAGAGCAAGTTGGTACCTGGAATCTCAAGTCCCAGGCAAGTTGTGCCCTTGATCACTTCTTTTTACCCAGCCATGTTCTGATTAATCATAATGATCTGCATAGGTTAATTTTGATGGGACCCAATAGGTTACCCTAGTTTGATTATCTTTATACCTTGTTACCACTAAACTTTTTGGGTAGTACTTGCTAGTGCTTTATGTGGTTTTGGGTATGAAGATACATTACTCATGATTATACTTTTGTTATCCGTTGTTATTTATCGTTCATGATAAGATCATTATGTTAATTGGAACATGGAGCGACCACCCGAGAAAACAGTGCTACCACAAGGGTATAATGGGACGCCCTTGGCTGATTAATTAGGAAAGCTAGTGGAGGACTACCTTACCCGAAAGGGGCAAGGGCAGTAGGGGAGTGGTCAGTGTAGGGAGGCCCTCGGGAGGATTTTGCTGCGATGGCGGTCCTGCAAGGGAATTCCTGCATTGGAGCTTCCTATAAACTATAGCGGGTTTTCTGAAGCTAGTGGAACTTTGTAAAGGCCTCGTAGTGTTACCCTGCCTCGCCTCCTCGGTAGAGGTGTATGGGAAGTCGCGATCCCTTGGCAGATGGGTAACATGACTTGTGGGTAAAGATGCGCAACCTCTGCAGAGTGTAAAACTGGTATACTAGCCGTGCTCACGGTCATGAGTAGCTCGGACCCTCACATGATTAATTTATGGAACTTAAATTCAATTTGTCATATGCATTGCATCGCAGGTGATGTTGTTACTTCTGTTCTACTATTTAATTGGGTTGGTATTTACTTATACTTAGTAATGGCTAATAAAATTTTGACCAACTTTAAAAGCAATGCCCAGCTTCAGCCATCCCCTTTGGTAAGCCTTACACTTCACATGAGCTCCCACCTTTGGCGAGTTCATACACATTATTCCCCACAACCTGTTGAGCGATGAACGTATGTGAGCTCACTCTTGCTGTCTCACACCCCCCACAGGTCAAGAACAGGTACCACAGGATGAGGCGCTTGGAGGATGCTGTGACGAGTTCGTGACAGGTCTAGGTCGTCGTCTCCCAGTCAACTTTGGGTTGCTGGACCGTTGTCTCCTTATAATGTAATTATTTATTTTGTACAGAACTCCTGTTATTTAGTAAAGATGTGACATTCGATCTTGTGCCATGATTCATCATATGTGTGAGACTTGGTCCCAGCACACCTGGTGATTATGTTCGCGCCCGGGTCTTGGTGCCCCGAAACCCGGGTGTGACAGAAGTGGTATCAGAGGAATGTTGACTGTAGGACGAAACCTAGATAGAACTGGACAACCAATACTTACTTACCTTGGCTACTCTGATTCTTTTCTAAAATTTTCTTAATCTTTTCTCATCTATTTCCGCTTACTCTGATTATTCTTACCTTTTCACTTCTAAAAGACAAATGTGGATTTCACACTTTGAAATCTTGTACCTAAAGTGACTTTTAGGAATAGGAGACCTAATCTTAGGAACAAAAACAAAACTATTTTTATAGATATCTATGAACTTGAATGTTTGTTCTTATGATACTTGTTTGATTTGGATCTTTGATTGAGTGTGATGGGTTGTGGAGTAATGCCCACACTTACATCTGTATATACATATAGAAAAAAATGCTTATAAAAATAACTAGACGAACTAAATTATCCCACATTAAAGTATCTAGCCTAACAACATCCATCTCATCTTGAAAGATTCTATCCTACACTCATAGATTCATCTTATCTTGTCCTAACCACTTTTGCTTATCCCATCCTGAATTAACAACCATGATCTATTTAATGAAATCTTATCAAATCTATCTAGTCATATTCAATCTAATCTAGATCCTATCTAATCTAATATGATCTAATCTAGTGTGAGTTACTTAATGCGGGTACAAAGGATAAGGCCATACTCCAAAATTCACTTAAGCCTAAATTGGTGACCTAGATCAACTTGGCCATACCCAACAAATTGACCTACATAACGGATCTATCTTAGCCTCTTGTCCCAAACCCGGATGGAGACACCAAAGAGCAAGAGGGAGGAGATCAACCTCGACATGGACGAATAGGAGTCAAATAAGATCTCGAGATGATTCAAGATTTACCACCTTGGATGGAGTCTTCCCTTACCAAGTTCTTCTTACCATCAGCTAACCTCACTCTAACCATCTCTCTTCTCACCTAACTGTATGTCTAAACTAGAAGATACCCATGCATTTTTAAGTACTTGCTAAATAGTATTAAAAAAAGAGACTCTTAATTTTTGAATCAAATAGAAACTACAATCTCAATTACAAACCAATCTTGGTATAATCCTTTTTCTTACAAATCTCGAGGACGAGATTTCTGTTAAGGGGGGTAGGATTTGTAATACCCAACTTTAGAAAATAAAGAGAGGAATACAAATTTATGTGTAATGACTTCTCATTGTTAGGAAACATGTTTAAAATAAATAATACCTCAATAAAATTTGCATCATGTTGAGGTTGTTGTTTGTTTGTGCATTTAATAATAAAATAATACTAATGAAAATATGATACTAATTTGAGAATTTAGATTTAACCCAAAATTATAATTTAGGGAATTAGAAATAATATAGAAAAGAAGAAAGAGAGCGATGTTATGAAGAACAAAATAAATTTACAAGAAAATAAACCTACCCCATAATGTCATGTTCAAAACATACAAATTTTAGTACAAATTCACCACAAGATTTTGAATTCAAATTCTCAGTTTAAAATATAAAGGAGAAACAAAGCAGGAAATAAAATTAGAAAAAAAGAAAAAAGAGGATAAAAGCACTCGGGCTGAAACCTCCCTGGCTCGGCCCAGCTCGGGTCTTTCTCGGCCCAAGTGGCCGCACGCGCCTGAACCCAGCCTCCTAGCGCCATGAGTCACGGGAATGCCTGAGTTGTGGCCAACCTGTGGGCCCACCTTGTTAGTGACTCTCGCACGTTTGACCGCATTACCCGGCCGAGTTGTGGGTCCCGGCAGTCGGTTTCTTCACCAACCTCGCGAAGGGCTCGCTGCCACAACAGACCGCGCGAACCCGCGCTGGATCTTCGCCTGGGACGTCGCGATTGTGATTCTCCCGTCCGGATTCCTCGGCCGTGCTGGGAGTATAAATATGCGCCGCCCCCTGCTTTCTCTATCCTAAGCTGGCGCCGAAAGACCAAGCGCGCCCATGGAGGGAAACTGTAGAGAAAGGAAAAGAGATTGCCGTCGTGGTGGCCTTGCAAGCATATCAGCACCTGGGTCTGGCCGATGGGTCTGAGTGCTTCGTTGTGGTGCGGCGAAGGTGGCCGTGGCTCCTGCGCTAGGGTTGAACCGCTGTTGTACTGGCAATTTCTTGCCAGAGCGCCGTCACCGCCGTGGAGCCGCCGCATACCGTGGCCAGCTCGCCTTGACCACCGATTGGAGGTGAGCCGCTAACCATAGGATTCGCCCAGTTCTCCTCTTCGCGTAGGGGCATCTGGTGTGTGGTTTGGGGGCTCGATTAGCCGTATGGCTCATCGCCGCCATATCGCCGCCGTGGGGTGAAAGCTCCGTCGTGCCGGATGGGCATGGGGTGGAAGATGGCCTTCTGGCCCTTCAATCTGAGATGGGCGGTCACGATTAAACCTAATGGATACCGGTTCGGGTGTGGGGTGCACACCGTTGATCTAGCATCGGATGGTTCTAGATTGATGTTCAATACTTTAAATCCGGGCCGCTCGCCGTTGATCCGATGGCCGGGAACGCATACCGCTTCGCGGTGGGCTCAGTCTAATCTGATCCGTTGGGATCGGATCGGACGGCTGAGAATAATTGATACCCGTTCGGTTGAAGACAATTGCAAAAGAGACCCTAGGTTTTCACACATTCAACCCGCGGTCCACTACTTTGTATAAGTAATTCCACATAGGCCCTGGATTTTGTAGACTTGACCCTAGGAAACTCTGGAATTGTGGCAGCAGCCCATATAGTAAATAAAATAAGATAAAATAATATAGAAAAATGCTTTTTGTATGAAAATAATTCCATAAACTTGTATAATTCATAGTTAATTCATTTTAGCTCCAAATTGAGTCATTCCAGTTGCAATAATTTTGTATTAATATTGTCTATCAACTAGTAACATTGTTTATCCACGAAACTTGAATTAAAATTGTTCATTTGGATTAGTCTATTCTAAGCACTAAATAATTTCGGAAATTCATAACTTGGTGAACGTAGCTCCGAATTTATCGGTTCTCGAACCCACGATCTCGTAGCAACGCGTAGATTATTATTATGCAGTTTGATCTTATGTTTGATGTAATGTTCATTTTGCCTATACCATGTTTGTCTGTATTGCTACGACTAGCGTGAGGTCACGTGTCATCTGAAGAGCAAGTTGGTACCTGGAATCTCAAGTCCCAGGCAAGTTGTGCCCTTGATCACTTCTTTTTACCCAGCCATGTTCTGATTAATCATAATGATCTGCATAGGTTAATTTTGATGGGACCCAATAGGTTACCGTAGTTTGATTATCTTTATACCTTGTTACCACTAAACTTTTTGGGTAGTACTTGCTAGTGCTTTATGTGGTTTTGGGTATGAAGATACATTACTCATGATTATACTTTTGTTATCCGTTGTTATTTATCGTTCATGATAAGATCATTATGTTAATTGGAACATGGAGCGACCACCCGGGAAAACAGTGCTACCACAAGGGTATAATGGGACGCCCTTGGCTGATTAATTAGGAAAGCTAGTGGAGGACTACCTTACCCGAAAGGGGCAAGGGCAGTAGGGGAGTGGTCAGTGTAGGGAGGCCCTCGGGAGGATTTTGCTGCGATGGCGGTCCTGCAAGGGAATTCCTGCATTGGAGCTTCCTATAAACTGTAGCGGGTTTTCTGAAGCTAGTGGAACTTTGTAAAGGCCTCGTAGTGTTACCCTGCCTCGCCTCCTCGGTAGAGGTGTATGGGAAGTCGCGATCCCTTGGCAGATGGGTAACATGACTTGTGGGTAAAGATGCGCAACCTCTGCAGAGTGTAAAACTGGTATACTAGCCGTGCTCACGGTCATGAGTAGCTCGGACCCTCACATGATTAATTTATGGAACTTAAATTCAATTTGTCATATGCATTGCATCGCAGGTGATGTTGTTACTTCTGTTCTACTATTTAATTGGGTTGGTATTTACTTATACTTAGTAATGGCTAATAAAATTTTGACCAACTTTAAAAGCAATGCCCAGCTTCAGCCATCCCCTTTGGTAAGCCTTACACTTCACATGAGCTCCCACCTTTGGCGAGTTCATACACATTATTCCCCACAACTTGTTGAGCGATGAACGTATGTGAGCTCACTCTTGCTGTCTCACACCCCCCCACAGGTCAAGAACAGGTACCACAGGATGAGGCGCTTGGAGGATGCTGTGACGAGTTCGTGACAGGTCTAGGTCGTCGTCTCCCAGTCAACTTTGGGTTGCTGGACCGTTGTCTCCTTATAATGTAATTATTTATTTTGTACAGAACTCCTGTTATTTAGTAAAGATGTGACATTCGATCTTGTGCCATGATTCATCATATGTGTGAGACTTGGTCCCAGCACACCTGGTGATTATGTTCGTGCCCGGGTCTTGGTGCCCCGAAACTCGGGTGTGACAGAAGTGGTATCAGAGGAATGTTGACTGTAGGACGAAACCTAGATAGAACTGGACAACCAATACTTACTTACCTTGGCTACTCTGATTCTTTTCTAAAATTTTCTTAATCTTTTCTCATCTATTTCCGCTTACTCTGATTATTCTTACCTTTTCACTTCTAAAAGACAAATGTGGATTTCACACTTTGAAATCTTGTACCTAAAGTGACTTTTAGGAATAGGAGACCTAATCTTAGGAACAAAAACAAAACTATTTTTATAGATATCTATGAACTTGTTTGAGGATTTACATGTTTGAGGATTTACAAGCCAAAAGGTGTGAATTAGGCTTAATTGCAAAAAGCCATTCAATCCCTTTTATAAGACTAAGTCTGAATTTCAGTGAATGGGATCAAGTTTGAAGCCCTATAATTTCAAAACTATAAGGATTTTGCCCTAGGTCCGTACATCAAATTTGTAGAGCTATGTAAGGAGAACAACTTTGCTATAGGGATTAAGCCTTGGTCACAAAGAAAATTTGGAGTAAAATGAGCCTAAAGTCGAGCTGTCAGACTGCCCTAGGTCTGAATTCAGACTAACAGTGAGATTGGGCAATCTTTGGACTGGGATTCGACCATGATCTAGTGAGTGTTTGGCTATGGTTGCTATAGCAAGATTGTAGCTGGATCATCGGGCAACAACTTTGTTGCAGGCAGATTAGCAAGTTATCATGAAAAGGTTTGAGATCCAGGCCCTGTAAATTGGGCTGTCAGGCGCACTGAATAGGGATTCCATTGTACAGTGACTGAAAGAGATCGCAGGTTCACCCCCTCGCCACCGGTGATCTTGCGCCCAGATCCACGTCGGCGTCGCGATTCACGCCTGGCCGAACACAGATAGCGCTCCTCGGTAAGAAATATCGCGCTGTAGATAAACTCCGGCCACTGTTCTCACTGGCCGTCATGTCCCGCCATGGTCAATCGCGCTGGCATCACCGACGTTCGCCATTATCTGGCCAGGCTATGTGCCTCGACGCTTTACCAAGTCGCGGTGAGTCACCATAAACCGCTCTATAGTCCTGGCTCGTCGCCGGTGAGTCTACCACGGTGAAGGCCACGAATCACCGCGCCAGTGACTCAGTTCCTTCTCCGGCCGCCGCGCGTCGCTATTAAATTTACTGGTCACCGCTCAAGCATGCTATAAATTGAGGGCACCCACGGCTCCGCTAGGTAAATACGCATCCAGTGCACTAACACCTGCCTCCAATTGTTCACCAAAGCCGTCCAATTTCCCATTTCCCCCAAATCAGCAAAACCACCGCCGCGTGAACACCTCGCAGTGGCTAGCTCATCTCAGGTCCGCTCATACCCTCTGCTTTTTCGTTTCAACGTCCTTGTGTGCCCTTGATGCTCCCCGACCCCGTCAATTAAGCTAGGAACCCTTAGATCGCCAGGAACGTGTTAGATTGTCCATTAATCACACGGTCACCGTGGACAGAGCGCGTTAGAGCTCCGTTAGTGAAATTAATTGAGGGGAAACACTTGTTAGGGCTTGAATTAGGTCTAAGCCAAAGTAGAGCGCCGGTCATCGCATGACCCAGCCGGTGGAAGCTCACCGGAGCTCGGTTCTCCGCCATCCGCGGTCGTGGAGTTTCTCTTGTGAAGGATTAGAACATTGGGGGTCTCTGTGTAAATGTGAGTGACCCCTGGTAATAGTGCATGGGACTTTTAATCAGATCTTCAAATAACCAAGGGCCTCTGCGCAAAATGAACACCGCGACGCGTGCGGGCACGCGTTCTCCTCGCTTCTGGGCCGAATTAGGCCAGATTCGGCCCAGTACATTTTATAATTTCTCTTTTTCTTTTTTTCTGAACTTAGAAAATCCATAGAAAATTCCTGGAAAATGCTAAAAATACAAGACCAATTTTACTAGGTTCCTAATTTTCCATAGTAATTAATAAAAATAGATTCATGATTTTTAGTTCCAATAGGGAATTTTGGGATATTTAAAATAGCCAAAACCCATACTTCTGGAATTTTAGAGAATAATTAATAATTCTAAAATTCACCAAACTTTTAGATAAACTTCAAATATTATTTAGAAGCCTTGGGTAAAATTTGGTATGATTTGAACCATGTTTGGTACTTAGAACCCAAAACCCTAACCCCCTGCGCTATGAACTTCACTATAGACTCCAAAAACCCTAGTTTCCTGGAGATCCGTGAAGGAAAGTTATATTCAAGACATTAGATAATATACTTTTATTATTTTTGCATTCTCATGAGCATTCATGATTATATATGGCTATGTATAGAAAACAAAGAAGATATAGAAGTTGAAGAAGCCAGGACTACACCACCACCACCTGAAGAACCTCAGGCAGGAAACTGCTTTTACTTTGATATCTGTGGAGTAGAGCCTGATTCACCTATCACACAAGGCAAGCCCTGGTGCATTTACCACCTCATTGCTATTTTGAAATCTTTCTCACTTACTTGATGCATTAGGTAATAGGAGTTGTGTGCTAAACCAGTTGTTGCATTCCCTTCCTTGGATTTGATTACTTCTCCTTAAACCCCTGTTTTACAAAAAAGGTTTTTCTTATGCTTAGCTTTGCTCTAGAAAAACAAAATGTTTTGTTTTGACAAAAGATGATGCTTCAAAGTGGGTGGGATGTTTTCAAAAATAAAACTTGATGGTGGATCCATCATGGCCATGATGGGTTCAACATCGGAAAAGATGTACCTCTGCCACGTACCAAACTTTGGGTTTGAAATGATAAAGCTGAGACCGGGCGGGTGACTTGCATGGGAAGAGAGTCTCGGTGTAGTGTCTTCGTCTGAGTCGATTAAGGACCTTCTCGATGTAGGCTTGCTGATCGAGGACCCTTTAACTGGTCACATGCCTCGTCATGGGTAAGCTTTGCCTCGGGCAGACTAATACCAAAATAAGATAACACGCAATGGGAGTGGAGAGATGGCGAGAGTAGTGTGTACACTCCGTGGCAAGAGGCTGGACGGTGGTGTATTTGTGCTCTCGGTTGGCATGAACCTGATCTGGTCTTAAGAACCCCAGTGGCAAGTTGACATATGCAAGGGTTAAGTGCTACATATGTCGTGTAATCGGAGATCCTCAGCTGAGTATAATTGATTCGGATCGCCGTAACTTCGCGGACATGAAGACTTGGTCACTGCCCTACACGTAGCATTCCAGTGAATAAGAAGGGTTGTTAAGAAATTGGCTAGTATAGGTCAAGTGATTGAACTAGGGTAGAAAGAACTCTAGAGCTCAGGTAATGACTTAACTTGCTAATAAAACTGGACTTTTAAGGACCCAGTAATAGTAAGCATTTCTGCAAACATAGTCATTGATTATTGAAAAGCCATAACTTGGTCCCCAAAGGCCAGCATATCCTTGAGAGTCTTTTATTTTGACGGGTAAGACTTGCAAATTACACTTCGTACTCAGGACTTTGTCCCATGTTGTTTTAGGTGAAGAAGCAGCAAATTTTTGTTGCTTCTGTTCCAAGGTGGTGCCTAAAGAAGAAAATCAAGACTGAAGCTGCGGGAGGAAGGGTCCTCCGTTAAGAAAAACTTTTTACTGTTTATCGGGAGGGTTTTTTGCCTCCCTGGTTATGTAATAATATTACTTCAGCACTCCTATATTTACTCTGGTCTGTAATAATTCCACTCTTTCTTACTTTAAAATAAAGTAAGTTATTGTACTTGCTTCCGCATTCTCGTACCTCCGGTGTGTTGTAATGTCTGCGTGACAGGTGAAACGCTCTTGAGCAAGGTAAGGAATACGGATACCGAACTTGTCAAGTGATCAGGGGCACCTGCAGGGTTGTCTGAGGTCCGTTGGACAAGGACAAATGTAGGTGGGCCTAATGACTTGGGAGGTCTGTCACAGCTGGTATCGGAGCAAAGCCCATCTCTGCAGATGTTATGGGACATTTTCGAAAAGAATTTTCAAAGGCTTATATAAGAAAATTTCTTTCTTTCTTATCTAAATACCTTCTGAAACATTTGTAGTAAGACCAGATAGTAGAGTGCAACGTATAGAAGGTTGTGAATCAACTAAGGTTGATTCTGTAATTATGCATGCATCATGATAAAAACTATACTAATAAGATTTTCCCCTATGGAGATATGCCGCCGCGCACAAGGAAAACTGCGCGCAAGTCTACTGGACCAATTGGCGTGCCTCGCCATCAACTAGCTCCAAGGCATGAGGATAGTAGTAGTGGTAGCAATGATCCTATTGGTGATCTAGAAGCTCAGGTAGAGCGGCTTCGATCGGAATTACGTCACATAAATAATGTGTGGGTCGAGGATTGTCAACGAATAAATGAGTTAAGAACTGACATTCGACATCTGCAAGACCAACTTGCTGAACGAGATTTAGCACTTGATTGGGCTGTTAACTCCCGTTCACTTGCTTGGGCCAAGGAAGCCAAAGCTCGAGCCCGTGTGGAGGAGCTTAGCACAGCCGTGGACAACTTGCAGGTGTACTGTAATACACTACATGAGGAAGTTCATGTATTGTATTCACGACTTCACCCTGACGTTCCTGCGGATCCTGTCGGAATGGGAGCCGGACCTTCTGGAATAGCGGGAGAAGCCCTTGGTGGGGAACTGGACCTTTTTAGGCCCCCTCCTTCAATGAATCTGGTTGATGAATGGTCCCCTACACCCGACAGTGAAGCTACCAAAAGTGATAAGAAGCCAGAGTAGTGTAGTTTAGATATGATAATAATAGGTAATGTGGTCCTGTTGTAAATTCGAGTCTGTATCATTACCCTTTTAAGTAATGTAAAATGGACAGGATGGTCTTTGCCCTTGGTGTGTTTTAGTATATTATATTTTCCAAATGTTCTTTGCCTCAGATGCAGTCCAGGACTCATGGACAGGATGATGCGGGAACCTCCCGTGGGAGGGAAGCTACTCCTAATCCACCACCAGTAACCCCAACTTTGGCTGAGGCTATCGCTGCCTTAGTCAATGCAACAGCCGATAACACCCGCTTTCTTCGGGAAATGGCGGGACAGCAAATGCAACAGCAAGGTGGGTGAGCCTATCCGTAAGGACCCCGCGAAACTTCATATTTGGATTTCTCAGAAATGTGTCCCCTGCTATTTGTCAAGGCTGAAGATCCTCTTGAAGCGGATGAATGGATTCGAGTTATCGAGCAGAAATTTGGGCTTCTCTGATGTATAGAGACTCAAAAGCCCTTATTTGCGTGCAGCAGTTGCGAGGCCCTGTTAGCACCTGGTGGGGAAATTATGTGGCTATCCAGCCTGTTGGCCATCAAGTTACCTAGGACGAATTCGAACTGGCATTTCGGGAGCACTATATTCCAGAAGGAGTGCTCCATATGAAACAAGAAGAATTTATGAAGCTCAAACAAGGTGGAGATACTGTCACAGATACTGTCACACAGTATCTCAACAAGTTCAACCATTTGTCCTAGTATGCTATTAATCAGGTCAACACTAACCTGAAGAAGAAAAATTGTTTTATGAGGGGCCTTAATGACCGGCTGCAGCAGAAAATGGTCACCTTCCTCGACCTCTCTTACAGCAGGGCTATCAGTACGACACTGGCAGTCGAAGCTAAATATGCAGGCCTAGGTGAAAGTCGCCTAGAGGGGGGGTGAATAGGCGGAAACTGAAAATTATAAACTTAAGCACAACTACAAGCCGGGGTTAGCGTTAGAAATATAATCGAGTCCGAAATAGAGGGCGAAAACAAAACACAAGCAAATGAAGATTGTGACACGGTGATTTGTTTTACCGAGGTTCGGTTCTTGCAAACCTACTCCCAGTTGAGGTGGTCACAAAGACCGGGTCTATTTCAACCCTTTCCCTCTCTCAAATGGTCACCTAGACCGAGTGAGCTTCTCTTCTCAATCAATCGGGACACTAAGTCCCCACAAGGACCACCACACAATTGGTGTCTCTTGCCTTGATTACAATTGAGTTGGGAACAAGAAAGAAGGAAGAAGAAAAGTGATCCAAGCGCAAGAGCTCAAATGAACACGGCAAAACTCTCTCTTCTAGTCACTATTGCTTTGATTGGAATTGAGACTTGGAGAGATTTCGATTCACTCTAATTGTGTCTTGAATTGAATGCTATAGCTCTTATATTGAATGTGTTGGCTGAAAACTTGGATGCCTTAAAGTGTTGGTGGTTGGGGGTATTTATAGCCCCAACCACCAAAGTGGCCCTTGGGAGGGCCTGCTGTCGTATGGCGCACCGGATAGTCCGGTGCGTCACCGGACACTGTCTGGTGCGCCAGCCACGTCACCCAACCGTTGGAGCTCTGACTTGTGGGGCCATCGGACAGTCCGGTGGTGCACCGGACAGGTCCTGTTCACTGTCCGGTGCGCCTTCTGGCGCCTGCTCTGACTTCTGCGCGTGCAGTTGCACTGTTCACGTTCACTGTAGACTTTTGCAGACGATCGTTGGCGCAGTTAGCCGTTGCTCCGCTGGCACACTGGACAGTCCGGTGTTACACCGGACAGTCCGGTGAATTACAGCGGAGTGGCTCCCCAAATTCCTGAAGCTGAGCAGTTCAGAGGAATTCTCCTTGATGCACAGGACACTGTCCGGTGGCACACCGGACAGTTCGGTGCGCCAGACCAGGGTAGCCTTCGGTTGTCTTTTGCTCTTTTTATTTGAACCCTTTCTTGGACTTTTTATTGGTTTGTGTTGAACCTTTGGCACCTGTAGAACTCATAATCTAGAGCAAACTAGTTAGTCCAATTGTTTGTGTTGGGCAATTAAACCACCAAAATTATATAGGAAAAGATTTGACCCTATTTCCCTTTCAATCTCCCCCTTTTTGGTGATTGATGCCAACACAAACCAAAGCAAATGTACAGGTGCAGAATTGAACTAGTTTGCATAAGGTAAGTGCAAAGGTTGCTTGGAATTAAACCAATATAATTATTTCTACTAGATATGCATGGATGGTTTTCTTCTTATTTAAAATTTTGGACCACATTTGCACCACGAGTTTTGTTTTTGCAAATTATTTGGTAAAATCTTTTTAAAATCCTTTTTGCAAATAGTCAAAGGTATAAGAGTAAGATTGAAAGAAGCATTTTCAAGATTTGAAATTTTCTCCCCTGTTTCAAATGCTTTTCCTTTGACTCAAACAAAACTCCCCCTCAATGAAATTCTCCTCTTAGTGTTCAAGAGGGTTTTACAAATTTTTGAATATATTTTCCCCCTTTTGAAAACACATTTAAGATACCAATTTTGAAAACTTCATTTTTAAAATTCATTGGTGGTGTGGTCCTTTTGCTTTGGGCTAATACTTTCTCCCCCTTTGGCATGAATCACCAAAAACGGATACTTTGAGTGAAATATAAGCCCTTATACTTTCTCCCCTATGGCAAACAAATAAATATGAGTGAAGATTATACCAATGTGAGAACTATGTGGAATACTGGCAAATACCAATGGAGTTGAGTGGAAGCATCGTCTTTGCCGAATACTCCATTTCCCTTTCAATTCTATGACTAAGCATGAGAATACACTTGAAAACACATTAGTCATAATCATAAAAGAGATATGATCAAAGGTATATAAATGAGCTATGTGTGCAATGTTTCAATCAAAATTCCTAGAATCAAGAATATTTAGCTCATTCCTAAGTTTGGTAAAGTTTTTCTCGTCTAGTGGTTTGGTAAAGATATCGGTTAATTGATCTTTGGTATTAATATAGGCTATCTCGATATCCTCCTTTGTTGGTGATCTCTCAAAAAGTGATACCGAATGGCTATGTGCTTAGTGCGGCTGTGCTCAACGGGATTATCCGCCATGCGGATTGCACTCTCATTATCACATAGGAGAGAGACTTTGCTAAATTTGTAGCCATAGTCCCTAAGGGTTTGCCTCATCCAAAGCAATTGCGCGCAACAATGGCCTGCGACAATATACTCGGCTTCGACGGTAGAAAGAGCTACTGAGTTTTGTTTCTTTGAAGCCCAAGACACCAGGGATCTCCCTAGAAACTGACAAGTCCCTGATGTGCTCTTCATATCAATTTTACACCCTACCCAATCAGCATCTGAATATCCTAATAAATCAAAAGAGGATCCCTTGGGGTACCAAAGGCCAAACTTAGGTGTATGAACTAAATATCTCAAGGTTCTATTCACGGCCCTAAGGTGAACTTCCTTAGGATCGGCTTGGAACCTTGCACACATGCATACGGAAAGCATAATATCCGGTCGAGATACACATAAATAGAGTAAAGATCCTATCATCGACCGGTATACCTTTTTATCTACGGATTTACCTCTCGTGTCGAGGTCGAGATGCCCATTGGTTCCCATGGGTGTCTTGATGGGCTTGGCATCCTTCATCCCAAACTTGGTGAGTATGTCTTGAATGTACTTCGTTTGGCTGATGAAGGTGCCCTCTTGGAGTTGCTTGACTTGAAATCCTAGAAAATACTTCAACTCCCCCATCATAGACATCTCGAATTTTTGAATCATGATCCTACTAAACTCTTCACAAATAGATTTGTTAGTAGACCCAAATATGATATCATCGACATAAATTTGGCATACAAACAAATCATTTTCAATTGTTTTAGTAAAGAGAGTAGGATCGGCTTTGCTGACTTTAAAGCCATTAGTGATAAGAAAGTCTCTTAGGCATTCATACCATGCTCTTGGGGCTTGCTTGAGCCCATAAAGCACCTTAGAGAGTTTATAAACATGGTTAGGATACTCACTATCTTCAAAGCCAGGAGGTTGCTCAACATAGACCTCTTCCTTGATTGGTCCATTGAGGAAGGCGCTTTTCACGTCCATTTGGTAAAGCTTAAAGCCATGGTAAGTAGCATATGCAAGTAATATACGAATTGACTCAAGCCTAGCTACGGGTGCATAGGTTTCACCAAAATCCAAACCTTCGACTTGTGAATATCCCTTGGCCACAAGTCGGGCTTTGTTCCTTGTCACCATACCATGCTCATCTTGCTTGTTACGGAACACCCACTTGGTTCCTACAACATTTTGATTAGGACGTGGAACCAAATGCCATACCTCATTCCTCGTGAAGTTGTTGAGCTCCTCTTGCATCGCCAGCTCCCAATCTGAATCTTTAAGTGCATCCTCTACCTTGTGTGGCTCAATAGAGGATACAAAAGAGTAATGTTCACAAAAATGAGCGACTCGAGATCGAGTGGTTACCCCCTTATGAATATCGCCGAGGATGGTGTTCACGGGGTGATCTCTTTGAATCACCTGGTGGACTCTTGGGTGTGGCGGTCTTGTATCTTGTTTATCTTCCTTGTCTTGATCATTAGCATCTCCCCCTTGATCATTGTCCTCCTCTTGAGGTGGCTCCTCTTGATCTTCATTTTCATCATCTTGAGCTTGATCCTCATCTTGAGTTGGTGGAGATGCTTGCATGGAGGAAGATGGTTGATCTTGTGTTTGTGGAGGCTCTTCGAATTCCTTAGGACACACATCCCCAATGGACATGTTCTTTAGCGCGATGCACGGAGCCTCTTCATCATCTAGCTCATCAAGATCAACTTGCTCTACTTGAGAGTCGTTAGTCTCATCAAACACAATGTCACAAGAAACTTCAACTAGTCTAGTGGACTTGTTAAACACTCTATATGCCCTTGTGTTTGAATCATAACCAAGTAAAAAGCCTTCTACAGCCTTAGGAGCAAATTTAGATTTTCTACCTCTTTTAACAAGAATAAAGCATTTGCTACCAAAGTCTCTAAAATATGAAACATTGGGATTTTTACCGGTGAGGAGTTCGTATGATGTCTTCTTGAGGATTTGGTGTAGATATAATCGGTTGATGGCGTAGCAAGCGGTGTTAACCGTCTCGGCCCAAAACCGATCTGAAGTCTTGTACTCATCAAGCATGGTCCTTGCCATGTCAAGTAGAGTTCTATTCTTCCTCTCCACTACACCATTTTGTTGTGGTGTGTAGGGAGAAGAGAACTCATGCTTGATTCCTTTGTCCTCAAGAAATCCTTCAATTTGAGAGTTCTTGAACTCCGTTCCATTGTCGATGCTTATCTTCTTGATCCTTAAGCCGAACTCATTTTGAGCCCGTCTCAAGAATCCCTTTAAAGTTTCTTGGGTTTGTGATTTTTCCTGCAAAAAGAACACCCAAGTGAAGCGAGAATAATCATCCACAATGACTAGACAATACTTACTCCCACCGATACTTATGTAAGCTATCGGGCCGAATAGGTCCATGTGGAGTAGCTCAAGTGGCATGTCAGTCGTCATGATGTTCTTGTGTGGATGATGGGCACCAACTTGCTTCCCTGCTTGACATGCGCTACAAATCCTGTCTTTCTCAAAATAAACATTTGTTAGTCCCAAAATGTGTTCTCCCTTTAGAAGCTTGTGAAGATTCTTCATCCCAACGTGGGCTAGTCGGTGATGCCAGAGCCAACCCATGTTAGTCTTAGCAATCAAGCAAGTGTCGAGTTCAGCTCTATTGAAATCAACTAAGTATAGCTGACCCTCTAACACTCCCTTAAAGGCTATTGAATCATCACTTCTTCTAAAGACAGTAACACCTACATCCGTAAAAAGACAATTGTAGCCCATTTTACATAATTGAGAGACTGAAATCAAGTTATAATCTAAAGAATCTATAAGAAAAACATTGGAAATAGAATGGTCAGGAGATATAGCAATTTTACCCAATCCTTTGACCAAACCTTGATTTCCATCCCTGAATGTGATAGCTCGTTGGGGATCTTGGTTTTTCTCATAGGAGGAGAACATCTTTTTCTCCCCTGTCATGTGGTTTGTGCACCCGCTATCAATGATCCAACTTGAGCCCCCGGATGCATAAACCTACAAAACAAATTTAGGCCTTGTTCTTAGGTACCCAAACGGTCTTGGGTCCTTTTACATTAGAAACAAGCACCTTGGGTACCCAAACACAAGTTTTTGACCCCTTGTGTTTGCCCCCAACATATTTGGCAACTACTTTGCCTGATTTGTTAGTGAGCACATATGAAGCATCAAAAGTCTTAAATGAAACATTAGGTTCAGTTGATGCAATAGGAGATTTTTTTAGGCATTTTAACATGGTTAGAACGCCTAGAGCTAGAAGTCTCATTCTTATAAATAAAAGCATGGTGAGAAACAGAATGAGTCTTCTTAGCATGAATTCTCCTAATCTTCTCCTCAGGATAACCCGCAGGATATAGAATATAGCCCTCGTTATCCTGAGGCATGGGAGCTTTGCCCTTAACAAAATTAGACAATCTTTTAGGAGGGACATTAAGCTTGACATTGTCTCCCTGTTGGAAGCCAATGCCATCCTTAATGGCACGGCGTCTCCCACTATAAAGCATACTACGAACAAATTTAAATTTCTCATTTTCTAGTTCATGCTCGGCAATTTTAGCATCTAGTTTAGCTATATGATCATTTTGTTGTTTAATTAAAGCAAGGTGATCATGGATAGCATCTACATTAACATCTTTACATCTAGTGCAAATAGAAACATGATCAATCGTAGATGCAGAGGGTTTGCAATCATTTAATTCAACAATCCTACCGTTTAAAATAGCATTCTCATCTCTAAGATTGGTAATAGCATCATTGCAAACATTTAAATCTTTAGCCTTAGCAATTAATTTTTAATTTTCAATCTTAAGGCTAGCAAGAGATTCATTCAACATGTCAATCTTAGCAATTAAACTAGCATTATCATTTCTAAGATTAACAATTGAATCATCACAAACATTTAATTTTTCAACCTTAGCAATTAATTTGACATTTTCATTTCTAAGGCTAGAGATAGTGTCATGGCAAGTGCTAAGCTCACTAATCATTTTTCATTTTTCTCTACCTCCTGAGCATAAGCATTTTTAACCTTAACATGCTTTTTGTTTTCCTTAATAAGGAAGTCCTCTTGGCTATCCAAGAGTTCATCCTTCTCATGAATAGCACTAATCAATTCATTCAATTTCTCCTTTTGTTGCATGTTAAGATTGGCAAAAAGAGTAAGCAAGTTATCCTCATCATCACTAGAATTATCCTCATCACTAGAAGTTGTATACTTAGTGGAGGATCTAGATTTTACCTTCTTCTTCTTGCTGTCCTTTGCCATGAGACACTTGTGGCCGACGTTGGAGAAGATAAGACCTTTGTTGATGGCGATGTTGGCGGCGTCCTCGTTGGAGGAGGAGTCGGTGGAGCTCTCGTCAGAGTCCCACTCCCGGCAAACATGGGCATCACCACCCTTCTTCTTGTAGTACCTCTTCTTCTCCTTCTTCTCCCTCTTGTCGTCGCCCCTGTCACTGTCACTAGAAATAGGACATTTTGCTATAAAGTGACTAGGCTTACCACACTTGTAGCACACTTTCTTGGAGCGGGGCTTGTAGTCTTTCCCCCTCCTTTGCTTGAGGATTTGGCAGAAGCTCTTGATGATAAGCGTCATTTCTTTGTTGTCGAGCTTGGAGGCGTCGATGGGGACCCTACTTGGTGTAGAGTCTTTCTTTTCTTCTTCCGTCGCCTTGAATGCGATGGGTTGCACCTCGGATGTTGAGGTGGCGCCTTGCTCGATGATTTTCTTGGAGCCTTTAATCATCAATTCAAAGCTCACAAATTTTCCTATAACTTACTCGGGAGACATTAGCTTATACCTAGGATCACCACAAATTAATTGAACTTGAGTAGGATTAAGAAAAACGTGATCTAAGAATAACCTTGACCATTTCATGGTCATCCCATTTGGTGCTCCCGAGGTTGCGCACTTAGTTCACCAAGGTTTTGAGCCGGTTATACATTGCTTGTGGTTCCTCCCCTTGGTTGAGCATGAAACGACCGAGCTCCCCCTTGATCATTTCCCTCTTGGTGATCTTGGTCACCTCGTCTCCTTCGTGCACGGTTTTGAGCACGTCCCAAATCTCCTTGGTGCTCTTCAACCCTTGCACCTTATTATACTCCTCTCGACTTAGAGAGGTGAGGAGTATAGTAGTTGCTTGGGAATTACAGTGTAGGATTTGGGCGACTTCGTCTGCATCATAATCTTCATCCCCTATGGATGGTACCTGTGCTCCAAATTCAACAATGTCACATATGCTTGTGTGGAGTGAGGTTAGGTGATATTTCATCATTTCACTCCACCTAGAATAATCTTCACCATTAAAAGCTGGTGGTTTGCCTAAAGGAACGGAAAGTAATGGAGTATGTTTGGAAATGCGAGGATAGCGTAAGGGGATCTTACTAAACTTCTTGCGCTCATGGCGCTTAGAAGTGACGGACGGCGCGTCGGAGCCGGAGGTGGATGGCGATGAAGAGTCGGTCTCATAGTAGACCACCTTCTTCATCTTCTTCTTATCGCTGCTCCGATGTGACTTGGTGTGTGAAGGGGACCCCTTCCCCTTATTGCGGGACTCTCCCGATGGAGTCTTCCCATGGCTTGTGGCAGGCTTCTCGTCGGTCATCACCTCCTTCTTGGCGTGATCTCCCGACATCACTTCGAGCGGTTAGGCTCTAATGAAGCACCTGGCTCCGATACCAATTAAAAGTCGCCTAGAGGGGGGTGAATAGGCGGAATCTAAAAATTATAAACTTAAGCCAAACTACAAGTCGGGGTTAGCATTAGAAATATAATTGAGTCCGAAAGAGAGGGCGAAAACAAAACACAAGCAAATGAAGATTGTGACACGGTGATTTGTTTTACTGAGGTTCGGTTCTTGCAAACCTACTCCCCGTTGAGGTGGTCACAAAGACCGGGTCTCTTTCAACCCTTTCCCTCTCTCAAATGGTCACCTAGACCGAGTGAGCTTCTCTTCTCAATCAATCGGGACACTAAGTCCCCACAAGGACCACCACACAATTGGTGTCTCTTGCCTTGATTACAATTGAGTTGGGAACAAGAAAGAAGGAAGAAGAAAAGCGATCCAAGCGCAAGAGCTCAAATGAACACGGCAAAACTCTCTCTTCTAGTCACTATTGCTTTGATTGGAATTGGGACTTGGAGAGATTTTGATTCACTCTAATTATGTCTTGAATTGAATGATATAGCTCTTGTATTGAATGTGTTGGCTGAAAACTTGGATGCCTTGAAGTGTTGGTGGTTGGGGGGTATTTATAGCCCCAACCACCAAAGTGGCCGTTGGGAGGGGCTGCTGTTGTATGGCGCACCGGACAGTCCGGTGCGCCAGCCACGTCACCCAACCATTGGGGTTCGACCGTTGGAGCTCTGACTTGTGGAGCCACCGGATAGTTCGGTGGTGCACCAGACAGGTCCTGTTCACTGTCCGGTGCGCCTTCCGGCGCCTGCTCTGGCTTCTGCGCGCGCAGTTGCACTGTTCACGTTCACTGTAGACTTTTGCAGAAAACCGTTGGCGCAGTTAGCCGTTGCTCCGCTGGCACACCGGACAGTCCGGTGTTACACCGGACAGTCCGGTGTTACACCGGACAGTCCGGTGAATTATAGTGGAGTGGCTCCCCAAATTCCCGAAGCTGAGCAGTTCAGAAGAATTCTCCCTAGTGCACCGGACACTGTCCGGTGGCACACCGGACAGTCCGGTGCACCAGACCAGTGCAGCCTTCGGTTGTCTTTTGCTCTTTTTATTTGATCCCTTTCTTGGACTTTTTATTGGTTTGTGTTGAACCTTTGGCACCTGTAGAACTCATAATCTAGAGCAAACTAGTTAGTCCAATTGTTTGTGTTGGGCAATTCAACCACCAAAATTATATAGGAAAAGGTTTGACCCTATTTCCCTTTCACCAGGAAAGTCAAAGGGATATGGAGGTGACAGGTGCAATCAGGGGCCTGAGAAGAGACAAAGGTTGGTGATCCGACCTTTTAATCCAAACCGTTCTTCACCACGTCCACCCTCCTACCCCTTTAAACAACCTGTCTTTATCCGTCCTGCCACTGCCCCCACCTCAACAAATCAGTCGAGTGCCCCTGATACTCGTTTCCCTGCACTCCCGAGTTCATCTTCTGGTTGCTTTAATTGTGGGAAGTCCGGACATTTTATCAAGGACTGCCCATATCCCAAGCAGAACAGATCAAATAATCAGCAGAGTTCAGGGAGTTCCGCCCAAGGCAAGGGAAACCCGGCAAATAATACAGCGTGCAAAAATATGAAGAAAACTGGGTGAATTTATTATACGCAAGTGGCCACAACACTGGAAGGAGAACCGGTCGTGATGGGTACGTTTCTCGTGGCCAATCACCCTGCAGTTATTCTTTTTTATTCTGGTGCTTCACATACATTCATAAGCAAGAAGTTTGTGGAGCAACATTGCATTCCATACAATGAATCAAGGGAAGGGTTTATAATTCATTCGCTTGGAGGACAAATATTCACTAAAGAAGTGGCTTTCCATGTGCCCGTAACATTGTCTGAACGAGACTTTCCTACAAACATGATTGTTCTAAAAGGCCAAGATATAGATGTAATTCTGGGCATGAATTGGTTAGCCGAACACAAAGCTATCCTCAACACTGATCTGAGAACCATCAGGTTGAGCTATGGCCAAGAAGTTCTCTTGTCCATTCCCGTAGCTACTACAGCTAAACCATTGGGCAGAGTATATGAAGCCATAATACCAGAGATCCAAGATATTCTGGTAGTATGTGAATTCCCGGACGTCTTTCCAGAAGATCTGCCTGGATTGCCTCTAGAGAAAGATGTAGAATTTGTGATTGAGTTGAAGCCCGATACGACTCCTATTTCTAGAAGATCGTACCGAATGCCTCTGAATGAATTGGTAGAACTTAAGACCCAATTACAAGATCTACTCGAAAAGGGATTCATCCGACCAAGCTCATCACCTTGGGTTGTCCGACCATCTTTGTTAAGAAGAAGGACCAAACACTTCGGATGTGCGTGGATTATAGACCCCTTAATGAGGTCGCAATCAAGAATAAGTACCCTCTTCCCCGGATTGACATCTTATTTGATCAACTAACTAGAGCTCGGGTATTTTCCAAGATTGACCTCAGGTCGGGTTACCATCAGATCTGTATCCGACCCGAAGATATACCTAAGACCGCATTCACTACGCGGTATGGATTATTTGAATATCTGGTTATGTCTTTCGGACTAACAAATGCTCCTGCCCACTTCACATATCTTATGAACTCGGTATTCATGCCTGAGTTGGATAAATTTGTGGTGGTGTTCATTGATGATATCTTGATATATTCCAAGAATGAAGAGGAGCATGCTCGGCATTTGCGGATCGTGTTAACGCGCTTAAGGGAACATCAACTATATGCTAAATTTAGTTAATGTGCATTTTGGCTGGAGGAGATCCAATTTTTGGGACACGTGTTATCTGCCAAAGGGATTGCGGTGGATCCCAATAAAGTCAAGGATATTCTGGAGTGGAAACCCCCAACCACTGTACATCAAGTCCGAAGTTTCCTTGGACTGGCTGGTTATTATCGCCGATTTATTACAGATTTTTCCAAGCTTGTAAAACCAATCACAAGTTTATTGAAGAATGATACTAAATTTAATTGGTCTTCAAGATGTAATGAAGCCTTTGAGCAGCTGAAAGTATTATTGACCACTGCTCTGGTATTAGCTCAACCGGACATTGAAAAGCCCTTTGATGTGTATTGTGACGCATCAGGCAGTGGCCTAGGCTGTGTTCTAATGCAAGAGGGCCGAGTGATAGCCTACGCTTCAAGGCAGTTACGCCGGCATGAGGAGCATTATCCAACTCATGACCTGGAATTAGCTGCGGTGGTTCATGCCCTGAAAATATGGCGTCATTATCTGCTAGGGAATATCTGTCATATTTATATAGATCATAAAAGCTTGAAGTACATCTTTACCCAGTCAGAGCTGAATATGAGGCAGAGGAGATGGCTTGAGCTGATTAAAGATTACGAATTGGAAATTCATTATCACCCAGGCAAGGCTAATGTAGTGGCAGATGCGTTAAGTCGCAAGGCTTTCTGTCATTGTCTTACAATAAAGACTTCTGATATTACGTTATGCCGAGAAATGGAGAAGTTGAACCTGGGAATGATTCAACATGGAACTTCAAATCACTTAAAGCTTGAGTCAGTCTTTCTGCAAAGAATAATGGATGCCCAAAGAAATGATGAGGGTCTGAAACACATTCATGAGAAAATGGAGGCCGGTAAAGCCAACTGCTTCAGAAGAGATGATCAAGGTGTTGTATGGTTTAACAACCGCATAGTTGTGCCCAAGAATGATGAGATCCGCCAGCAAATTCTAGATGAAGCACATCTTAGTCGCTATTTATTCATCCTGGAAGCACTAAGATGTATCATGATCTAAAACAACATTATTGGTGGACAAAAATGAAAATTGAAATCACACGCTATGTGGCAAGATGTGACACTTGCAGACGTGTCAAGGCCATACATATGAAGACTGCTGGCCCATTGCAATCTTTACCTATACCAACAAGGAAATCGGAGGAAATTAGTATGGACTTCATTGTGGGGTTACCCAGGACAGCAAAAGGATATGATTCAATCTGGGTTATCATTGATCGACTCACAAAGATCGCCCACTTTCTCCCAGTCAAGGTAAAGTAAACAGTGGCCACATATGTAGAACTGTATATTGCTCGCATTCTCAGTTTACACGGTGTTCCAAAGACAATAGTGTCGGATCGTGGACCTCAATTTGTATCCAAGTTATGGGAAAAACTTCACAAATCTTTGGGTACTAAGTTGCTCCACAGTTCGGCCTATCATCCTCAAACTAGTGGGCAAACTGAGAGAGTAAATTAGATACTTGTTGATATGTTGCGAGCATGTGTTCTGGAATTCCCACTGAAATGGGATGATTGTTTACCATTAGCGAAGTTATTGTACAATAATAGCTATCAAAAGAGCATCAAAATGGCATCCTTTGAAGCTTTGTATGGACGACGGTGTCGTACTCCATTAAACTGGTCTGAACCAGGTGAAAGATGTTTCTTCAGGCCTGATATGGTGAAGGAAACAGAAGAAAAGTTCGGCGAATAATTCACAATTTGAAAGAAGCCTGTAATACCCAATTTGTAAATTGTAAGAGATAATACAAATGGAGAGACAATTTCTCTTTAACTATATCTCAGTTTGACCCTTGTGCATCATCACCTGTGTACACCCTAGGTAAAAATAAATAATTAATAACATAAAAGCCACAAAAATATGCATCATGTTGGCTTTTATTTGTATGTGTATTTAATATTAATAAAAGTCATTAATAGAAATGAATTCGAGAATTAATGACTAACTTGAATATTTGAAAATGAGAAATAATCAAGAAAAGGAAAAGAGAAGGAAATAAATATGGTGAGGATAAAAACAAGTAAATAAAAATATATTGTTCCAGCATTAGAGTATGAGGTTGTATAATGGACTCAAAGGTGAAATTCACATTTAAATTCAAAGTGGATTCAAAATAATCATGAATAAAAGAAAAGGAAGAATAAAACCTAAAAGAAAAAGGTAAAACAGAGAATTGGGCTGGCAGACTCGAATTCAGCCCACTAGGACTTCCCTACGCGCGGCCCAAACCGACTGTGCGTGGCACGCTGACACCATGGGCCCGCTGTCCATACTCACACCGCATCGCGCGTTCATTTTCTCTGCCACCGATCTGTGGGCCAATCTGTCAGCTCGTCTCTCCCCGCGGGCACGTTACACCGTGATGCTCGGGTCTTCGCCATGGAAACCGGGGGTGGTTGTGGGCGCCTCAAGACCGACCTCCCCTGGCGCTATAAAAAAATCAAACCCCCCTGCTGACCCGGACCCCTCCACAGACCCTCATCGCCAGAACCAGAACCTTGCCACGTCTCGCAGAACCGCCGTCGTGCAAGCTTATCAATCGGAGGAGAGAGAGAGAGATTGAGGTGCGCCGCCGTGTGGGATCCCCACTACTGTTCTCTTTCGGGGCTGGCGATCGGTCAGGGGCTCCTATCAAGCATCTGTGCCATATTGTTGGCTTTGGCGGGGAGGACGGACGATATCGGCGGCCGTAATCATTCACCGACACCATAACCCGAGCTAGGCACTACTAGAACCTGGGTAAGAAATCGCTCTACGAGTTCGCCATCCACTTAATTTCAATTCGCACCCGAGATACGTAGGAATCGTGTACCGATTAGCGTTGTAGGCATCTCAGCCATGGCGGGCCACCGTATCGCTAGGCGCGATCGCCGGAGTTGGCAGCAAGGTAGAAGAACGCTCCCTGACCGTTGATGCGAGGATGGAGGGTTGAGATTAGATCCCGCGTACCCTTTCACCACGTTTCGATCTGGTTCGTCGATCTGGATCGGATGGACAAAGATAGATCTAAAGTAATAAAACCCTCACCGTTTGATTCGGATCCAACGGATGCGATTCCGTACCGGTTCGCATGAATAATGATTTAATCTGGCACGCCCGTATCTAATCCAACGGCTAGGATCTCGCGATACCCCTTCGGCCTTGTAACTTTGCGTAAGAGACCTCGCGTTTACCCGAAATAAACCCGCCGTCCAGAGCAACAACGCTCTGAGTCTCGGGATTAGTTGTGGAATAGCCCCTGGGTTTCTCTGAAATTGAGGCCCAGTCCAGAGCTGACTTAAATTTGAATAAATGAATTGAAAATAGATTTTTAATATGAAAACAATTACTAGAACTTGATAAATTAATAGAAAATCCATACTTGGTCCAAATTGAGCCATTCCACTTTCTAAATTTTTGTAACTTTATTCTCTATCACTTAGAGCCTCTGTTTTGTCATAAAAACAGTAAGAAAAATAATCTCTCACTTAATCCTATTTTAAGCACATAAAACCTTTGGAAATTCATATCTTAAAATCTATAACTCCAAAAATTATGATTCCTGTTCCTAGGATTTTATTTTAATGTGTAGATTATTACTGTGTATTTTGTTTATATGTTTGGTGTGATGTTAATTTTCTCTATATACTATGCTTGTTTGTATTGTGGCGAGTAGAAGAGCCTATGACTGAGGATCCTGGTGAGCAGCAGATAGAAGTAGCTGAGCAGGAGCTCATTGAAGGCAAGTTGTGCCCTTGACCACTTTTATACCCAATAATATTCTTTAATATCATTTATTCATGTATAGGTTAATTTTGATGGGACCCAATAGGTCACCCTAGATTGTTTATCTCATTACCTTTTTTAACCCTGAATCACTTGGGTAGTTTGCTATTGCTTTAAATGGTTTTGGGATAATCATTTATTATATCTATGTTCCAATTCTTTTGTTATTCTATTTATGTTCATGTCAAGATCATTAATGTTAATTGGAACATAGAGCTTAACTTGAGAAACACGTGCCACCACAAGGGTTTCATGGGACGCCCTTGGCTGACTAATTAGGAAAGCTAGTGGAAGACTACCTTACCCAAAAGGGGCAAAGGCAGTATGGGAGTTGCATGCAAGGAGGTTCTCGGGTTGATTTTGCTGCGATGGCGGTCAGACGGGGGATTCTTGCAAGTGCTCTTCCCATAAACTGTAGCGGGTTTTCGGAAGCTAGTGGAACTTTGTAAAGGCCTCGTAGTGTTGCCCTGCCTCGCCTCCTAGGTAGAGGTGTATGGGAGTCGCAACCCCTTGGCAGATGGGTAACATGACTTGTGGGTAAAGGGTACAACCTCTACAGAGTGTAAAATTGGTATACTAGCCGAGCTCACGGTCATGAGCAGCTCAGGACTCCCTGATGATTAAATTATGGAACTTAAATTCAATTTATCATTTGCATTGCATGGGTTTATTATTAATTTTGTTCTATTACTTTTATTTAAGGTTTGGTATTTACTTACATTTAGTAACTGCTAAGAAAATTTTGACCAATTACTTAAAAGCAATGCTCAGCTTTAACCTCTTTCATTGATTAGCCTTACACATCACATGAACTCCCACCTTTATGAGTTCATGTCCACTGGTTCCCCACAACTTGTTGAGCTATGATCATGTGTGAGCTCACCCTTGCTATCTCACACCCTCCACAGGAGAAGAACAGGTGATTCAGGAGGAGCCACAAGGCGAGGAGTTTGATCTGATCTAGGTGGCGTTTCTCAGTTGACATTGGCACCAACGACGATCCTTAGTTCGTTTTTATCTTTTATTTTGTAATAAGACTTCCGCTATGTAATAATACTCTGATGTTTTGTGACATTTATCTCTATACACTCTGTTATTATATATGTTGTCTTCTTGGCGCATGTATGAGATGCACTTGGCTTTGTTCCTTAAAGCCGGGTGTGATAGAAGTGGTATCAGAGGAAATGTTGACTGTAGGACGAAACCTAGATAGAAATGGACAAAACCCTTACATACTTACCTTACTTTGATTCATTCTATACTTACCTCATCTTGATCCTATGTCATCTTTTGCTTCTCCACTCTGATTACTCTTATCCTTTCTACTCTAAGACAAGATGGATTTCACACCTTGGAATCCTACATTTATGACATTTCTAAGAGATAGGGAATCTAAGACACAAAAAATTAAAACTATTTTCTCTATTTAAAAAATGTTGGTTGATTGTTCTGATGATAAATGTCTGATTTGCTTCTTTGATTGATTGAAATATTATATATGGACATCTTAGCATGTACCACCATAATGTAATGAATTAGCTATGGTAGGTAAAATATTAATCGGCTTAGTTAATAAATCCCCCAAAAGTAACATGATTCGTAACTACCTGCCTTGTCTACTATTCTCTTACCATATGTATCTAACTCAGATGGTCAATACCAGGAGGGGTGGTGCAATTGATTTGCCTCCTAATCGACACACTCGGAGGATATTTAGACAACCCCAGCCACAACCAGCAGAGATGAATCCTCCTAATCCTCCACCAGGCGGGGTTGACCCACTGATTGCAGCTCAGATGAGGATGATGCAACAAATGGCGGACACTATGGCGGATATGTGTGCTCAAATGCAGCAAGAACGCTAGGAGATGCGCCAAGAAAGAGAAGAGATACGCCAGGAGCGAGAAGAGATACGCCAGGAGAGAAGGGCGCAACAGCAGCTGCAACAGCAATTTCAGCAACAGCAGCAACAGCAATAAGTACCATTGCCTCCACCTCCACCACCAGTTCCACCCCATGATAAGCATCGGGAATTCATGAGTCATAAGCCACCGACGTTTCCAAGCTCTCCTGATCCACTGGACGCAGATGATTGGCTGAAATCCGTAGAGAAGATGTTGAACATTGCTCAATGCACTGACCGGGAGAAGGTTTTATATGCTTCTGGATGTCTGACAGGTCCTGCTGCTGACTGGTGGGATTCATATACTGCTGCCCATGATGCTACTGATACTATTACTTAGGCAAAGTTCTGTACACAGTTCAGGAATTATCATATACCTGCTGGATTGATGAAGATTAAAAAGAAGGAATTTTTGTCGTTGAAGCAAGGAAGTATGTCAGTCAGCGAGTACCGCGACAAGTTTATCCAGCTATTCAGGTATGCTCCAGATGAGGTTGCTGAAGATGAGAGGAAGCAGGAGCATTTTATTGAAGGACTTAATGGACCTCTACAGCATGCTCTGGTGGCACATACATTTCCATCATTTCAGAGGCTTCTTGATAAGGCTCTAGCTATTGAACACAAGCGTGTTCAGCTAGGAGATTTGAAGAGAAAGGCTATATCTCAAGGACAAGGAAGCAACAATGTTCGTCCTCGCTACAGTTCACCCCAGGGTACACCAGTTCGCACTGATGGAGGCCAGCGCCCAGTTCAGCAGTCACCACAGAGGACTCCATTGCCTCGACAGGCTACCCCCACTGGCACCTCAACGAAGTTTTTAGGACAGAGTGCAGGCACCACTTGCTTCAAGTGTGGGAAGACTAGACACTATGCAAATGTCTGTCCACAGAGGATTGCTACTACCCCAGTTCAGAATAGGCAGCAAACTCCAGGATCTGGCAAGGGATACTCTATTGCCAAGGTTAATCAAGTCAACGTTGATGCTACTCCGGATGGTGCTGACATCGTACTTGGTATGTTTTACATTAATGCTATTCCTGCAACTATATTATTTGATTCTGGTGCTACACATTCATTCATGTCTGCTCGATATGCCAACACAAATGAGATACCACTACTAAAAATGAAAAAACAATGATAGTAATTACACCTAAAGGGCCTGTTGAGGCAGATCAAATTACACGTAGGTTGACATTAACAATTATGGGAAGAGAATTTGGAGCTACTGCTATACTATTAGAGGCAAGCAGTATAGATATGATCCTTGGTATGTCATGGTTAAGAAAGGCAAAGGCCATTATAGCATGTGGTAGAGGTACCGTAGAACTCACCAGCCCTAAAGGAGAAAGATTTCAAGTTAATATTGCAGTAACCACCTCATCCAAACGTGCAATGTTCTTCATACCTGAGGAGTTTGTTGGTGACAACATCCATGTGGTTAGAGATTTTCCGAATGTCTTTCCATAGGAGTTACCAGGGATGCCACCTGATAGAGAAGTTGAGTTTGTTATTGATCTCTTACCTGGAACTGCCCCTATTTCTAAACGGTCATACAGGATGTCCGTAGAGGAGTTAAAGGAAAAACAGTTAACCGAGTTACAAGAGGCTGGGTACATTCATCCGAGTTCCTCACCTTGGGGAGCGCCGGTTCTGTTTGTGCAGAAGAAGGATGGATCACAGCGGATGTGTGTGGATTATAGATCACTTAACGATGTTACTGTGAAGAACAAGTATCTGTTACCCCATATTGAGGATTTATTTGATCAAATGAGAGGTGCTAGGGTATTCTCGAAGATTGATCTCCGATCCGGTTACCATCAGATGAGGATTAGACCATCGGATATTCCTAAGACAACATTCTCGACCCGATATGGATTATATGAGTTCATTGTTATGTCGTTTGGATTAACCAATGCACCAGCTTATTTTATGAATTTGATGAACAAGGTGTTTATGGAGTATTTGGACAGATTCGTCGTAGTATTCATCGACGATATTCTTATCTATTCCAAGAGTGATAGCGATCATGAGGAACATTTGAGATTGGTGCTACAGAAGCTACAAGATAACCAACTATATGCCAAGTTTAGCAAATGCGAGTTTTGGATTGGCGAGGTGCCATTTCTTGGTCATATTATTTCTAATGGAGGAATTTCAGTGGATCCTACTAAAGTTAAGGAGATAATGGAATGGAGAGTACCCACTACGGTTATGGAGATTCAGAGTTTCTTGGGACTTGCTGGATATTATCGGAGATTTATTGAAGGATTTTCTAAGATTGCTAAGCCTATGACTTCGCTTCTGGAGAAGGGCAGAGAATTTAAGTGGGACGAGAAGTGCCAAAACAGCTTTGATCAATTGAAGAAGAGATTGATGTCACCACCAGTGTTGGTTATGCCAGACTTACAGAAGGGATTTGTCATTTATTGTGATGCATGTGGCCAAGGCTTGGGATGTGTGCTCATGCAAGAGGGACATGTGATTGCCTATGCTTCTCGTCAGTTGCGGAAGCATGAATTGAACTACCCCACTCATGACTTAGAGCTGGCAGCCGTTGTGCATGCGCTTAAGATTTGGAGACATTATATCATGGGGACCAAGTGTCAAGTGTACACGGATCATAAGAGTTTGAAGTATATATTCACTCAGAAGGATCTCAACCTTAGGCAACGCCGTTGGTTGGAGCTTATTAAGGATTATGATTTGGAGATTCACTATCACCCGGGCAAGGCAAATTTGGTTGCAGATGCCTTGAGTCGAAAGGAGCATGTTCATTCAGCTATTGTTGCCCAGCTTCCCGATGAGATTGTTGAGGATTTCAGGAGACTTAACCTGGGGATAGTTTCTCACACTGAAGGAGTTACTATTGATGTAGAACCTACTTTGGAGCAAGAGATCCGCAAAGGTCAGATTGATGATGCTAAAATACAAGAGATTAAGGATTTGATTACTGAAGGTCGAGGTCCAGAATTCACGGAAGATGAGGAAGGCACCGTATGGTTCAAGGACAGAATATGTGTTCCTGATATTGAAAGCCTTCGTGAGACTATTTTGAAGGAGGCCCATGACTCGGATTATTCTATTCATCCTGGAAGTACCAAGATGTATCAGGATTTGAAGTAGAAATATTGGTGGTATGGATTGAAGAGAGATGTGGCTGCACATGTGGCTATGTGCGATGTGTGTCAAAGAGTTAAGGCTGAACACCAGAGGCCAGCTGGACTATTGCATCCACTGAAGATACCCGAGTGAAGTGGGAAGAGATTGTTATGGATTTTATTACTGGATTGCCTCGCACCCAGAAAGGATATGATGCTATATGGGTGATTGTGGATAGATTGACTAAAGTGTCTCACTTCATTCCTGTCAAGACTACTTATAAAGGTTCTCAACTAGCAAAGTTATATATGGCTCGAATTGTGTGTTTACATGCAGTACCAAAGAAGATCGTGTCTGATCGAGGTTCACAGTTTACCTCAAGATTTTGGAGAAGTTTTCATGAGAATATGAATACGAAGTTGAATTTTAGTACCGCTTATCACCCTTAGACTGATGGACAGACTGAAAGGACTAATCAAGTATTGGAAGATATGTTGAGAGCTTGTGCCCTTCAGCATGGAGGAAGTTGGGATAAAAGTCTACCATATGCTGAGTTCTCATATAATAATAGTTATCAGGCCAGTCTGAAGATGTCACCTTTTGAAGCTTTATATGGGAGAAAGTGCAGGACTCCTTTGTATTGGGATCAGACTGGAGAAAGACAGTTCTTTGGGCCTGAATTAATTCAAGAGGCGGAAGAACAAGTCCGTATCATTCGAGAGAATTTGAGGGTAGCTCAAACCAGGCAAAAGAGCTATGCTGATAATAGAAGGAGACCACTGGAATTTGAGGAAGGAGATTATGTGTATCTCAAGGTGTCACCACTTCGTGGAATGAGGAGATTTAAAGTCAAGGGCAAATTGTGCCCTCGCTATATTGGACCATTCTTGATCTTTAGGTGAGTTGGGGAGATGGCATACCAACTCGAGTTACCTGCAAGTCTATCGGATGTGCATAATGTGTTCCACGTGTCTCAACTTAAGAAGTGTCTTCATGTCCCTGAGGAACAGTTACCAATGGAAGAGCTCAGTGTTCAGGGTGATTTGACTTACACGGAGTATCCAATCAAGATTCTTGACACCTTGACTAGAGTTACAAGGAATAAGGTGATAAAGATGTGCAAAGTGCAATAGAGTCACCATGGTGAAGATGAAGCAACATGGGAAAGAGAAGAGGAGCTTCGCATAGATTTTCCCCATCTTTTCCCTCGTTCCTCCTAAATCTCGAGGACAAGATTATTTTTAAGGGGGGTAGTATTTGTAATACCCAATTTGTAAATTGTAAGAGATATACAAATGGAGAAACAATTTCTCGTTAACTATAGTTGAGTTTGACCCTTGTGCATCATCACATGTGTACACCCTAGGTAAAAACAAATAATTAATAACATAAAAGCCACAAAAATATGCATCATGTTGGCTTTTATTTGTATGTGTATTTAATATTAATAAAAGTCATTAATAGAAATGAATTCGAGAATTAATGACTAACTTGAATATTTGAAAATGAGAAATAATCAAGAAAAGGAAAAGAGAAGGAAATAAGTATGGTGAGGATAAAAACAAGTAAATAAAAATATATTGTTCCAGCATTAGAGTATGAGGTTGTATAATGGACTCAAAGGTGAAATTCACATTTAAATTCAAAGTGGATTCAAAATAATCATGAATAAAAGAAAAGGAAGAATAAAACCTAAAAGAAAAAGGTAAAACAGAGAATTGGGTCGGCAGACTCGAATTCAGCCCACTAGGACTTCCCTGCGCGCGGCCCAAACCGACTGTGTGTGGCACGCTGACACCACGGGCCCGCTGTCCATACTCACACCGCATCGCGCGTTCGTTTTCTCTGCCACCGATCTGTGGGCCAATCTGTCAGCTCGTCTCTCCCCACGGGCGCGTTACTCCGTGATGCTCGGGTCTTCACCATGGAAACTGGGGGTGGTTGCGGGCGCCTCAGGACCGACCTCCCCTGGCGCTATAAAAAAATCAAACCCCCCTGCTGACCCGGACCCCTCCACAGACCCTCATCGCCAGAACCAGAACCTTGCCACGTCTCGCAGACCCGCCGTCGTGCAAGCTTATCAATCGGAGGAGAGAGAGGGATTGAGGTGCGCCGCCGTGTGGGATCCCCACTGGTGTTCTCTTTCGGGGCTGGCGATCGGTCAGGGGCTCCTATCAAGCATCTGTGCCATATTGTGGGGTTTGGCGGGGAGGACGGACGATATCGGCGACCGTAATCCTTCACCGACGTCGTGACTTCACCGCGCGCCGTAACCCGAGCTAGGCACTGCCAGAACCTGGGTAAGAAATCGCTCTTCGAGTTCGCCATCCACTTAATTTCAATTCGCACCCGAGATACATAGGAACCGTGTACCGATTAGTGTTGTAGGCATCTCAGCCATGGCGGGCCACCGTATCGCTAGGCACGATCGCCGGAGTTGGCAGCAAGGTAGAAGAACGCTCCCTCACCGTTGATGCGAGGATGGAGGGTTGAGATTAGGTCCCGCGTACCCTTTCACCACGTTTTGATCTGGTTCGTCGATCTGGATCGGACGGACATAGATAGATCTAGAGTAATAAAACCCTCACCGTTTGATTCGGATCCAACGGACGCGATTCCGTACCGGTTCGCATGAATAATGATTTAATCTGGCGCGCCCGTATCTAATCCAACAGCTAGGATCTCGCGATACCCCTTCGGCCTTGTAACTTTGCGTAAGAGACCTCGCGTTTACCCGAAATAAACCCGTCGTCCAGAGCAACAACGCTCTGAGTCTCGGGATTAGTTGTGGAATAGCCCCTGGGTTTCTCTGAAATTGAGGCCCAGTCCAGAGCTGACTTAAATTTGAATAAATGAATTGAAAATAGATTTTTAATATGAAAACAATTACTAGAACTTGATAAATTAATAGAAAATCCATACTTGGTCCAAATTGAGCCATTCCACTTTCTAAATTTTTGTAACTTTATTCTCTATCACTTAGAGCCTCTGTTTTGTCATAAAAACAGTAAGAAAAATAATCTCTCACTTAATCCTATTTTAAGCACATAAAACCTTTGGAAATTCATATCTTAAAATCTATAACTCCAAAAATTATGATTCCTGTTCCTAGGATTTTATTTTAATGTGTAGATTATTACTGTGTATTTTGTTTATATGTTTGGTGTGATGTTAATTTTCTCTATATACTATGCTTGTTTGTATTGTGGCGAGTAGAAGAGCCAATGACTGAGGATCCTGGTGAGCAGCAGATAGAAGTAGCTGAGCAGGAGCTCATTGAAGGCAAGTTGTGCCCTTGACCACTTTTATACCCAATAATATTCTTTAATATCATTTATTCATGTATAGGTTAATTTTGATGGGACCCAATAGGTCACCCTAGATTGTTTATCTCATTACCTTTTTTAACCCTGAATCACTTGGGTAGTTTGCTATTGCTTTAAATGGTTTTGGGATAATCATTTATTATATCTATGTTCCAATTCTTTTGTTATTCTATTTATGTTCATGTCAAGATCATTAATGTTAATTGGAACATAGATCTTAACTTGAGAAACACGTGCCACCACAAGGGTTTCATGGAACGCCCTTGGCTGACTAATTAGGAAAGCTAGTGGAAGACTACCTTACCCGAAAGGGGCAAGGGCAGTAGGGGAGTTGCATGCAAGGAGGTTCTAGGGTTGATTTTGCTGCGATGGCGGTCAGACGGGGGATTCTTGCAAGTGCTCTTCCCATAAACTGTAGTGGGTTTTCGGAAGCTAGTGGAACTTTGTAAAGGCCTCGTAGTGTTGCCCTGCCTCGCCTCCTAGGTAGAGGTGTATGGGAGTCGCGACCCCTTGGCAGATGGGTAACATGACTTGTGGGTAAAGGGTACAACCTCTGCAGAGTGTAAAACTGGTATACTAGCCAAGCTCACGATCATGAGCAGCTCAGGACTCTTTGATGATTAAATTATGGAACTTAAATTCAATTTGTCATTTGCATTGCATGGGTTTATTATTAATTTTGTTCTATTACTTTTATTTAAGGTTTGGTTTTTACATATATTTAGTAACTGCTAATAAAATTTTGACCAATTACTTAAAAGCAATGCTCAGCTTTAACCTCTTTCATTGATTAGCCTTACACATCACATGAACTCCCACCTTTGTGAGTTCATGTCCACTGGTTCCCCACAACTTGTTGAGCTATGATCATGTGTGAGCTCACCCTTGCTATCTCACACCCCCCCCCACAGGAGAAGAACAAGTGGTACAGGAGGAGCCACAAGGCGAGGAGTTTGATTTGATCTAGGTGGTGTTTCTCAGTTGACATTGGCGCCAATGACGATCCTTAGTTCGTTTTTATCTTTTATTTTGTAATAAGACTTCTGCTATGTAATAATACTCTGATGTTTTGTGACATTTATCTCTATACACTCTGTTATTACATATGTTGTCTTCTTGGCGCATGTATGAGATGCACTTGGCTTTGTTCCTTAAAGCCAGGTGTGACAAAGCCCAAGCTCGACAGAAGAGTTATGCAGACAAGCGACGTCAACCCTTGCACTTTCAAGTCGAAGATTATGTCTACCTAAAAGTTTCACCAATAAAGGGTGTATCACGTTTTGGGGTAAAGGGGAAGCTTGCACCCCGGTACATTGACCCTTTTCCTATGCTTGAAAGATATGGACTGGTAGCATACCGACTACAGTTACCCGAAACATTGTCTGCTGTGCATAATGTGTTCCACGTGTCTCAATTGAAGAAGTGTCTTCAGGTTCCCGATCGAACCATTGAAGTAACAGATATTGCCTTAGAACCAGACTTGACATATTCCGAACATCCTATTCGAGTCTTGGATCAAAAGGATAGGATTACCCAAAGGAGAACTCTCAAGTTTTACAAGATATAGTGGAACCAACACACGGAAGATGAAGCTACTTGAGAAACTCAAGACTTTTTAGATAAGAATTTCCCAGGCTTTTTAGCTTCGTGTAAATTGTAAGATGGGTACATTTGTTGTAATAGAGGAATAAACCCCATACCACCCCTGCTTTGTAACAAAAATAAGAAAATAAAAGTATGACACGTTTCCTTTTCCATTACTTGCCCTAGGACTTTTAATCTCGGGACGAGATTCTTTTATGGGGGGAAGGATGTAACACCCCTGGTGTCACTGCCACTAAAACTTGAGCATAACATCATAAGCATTGGCATATCATGTGTTTGTCACACCTAGAGTGCATTCACTAGGCAAAGATTTCAAATAAGTTGTATTGATGTGACATTTCATGGGTGAAACCCTAGGGTATAGTACTTAACCCTAAACTGGGCTTAGAAGAGTAAACAAAGCCTAAACAAAATAAAACTTCAAAACTTATTAGTAATGATCATAAAATGTCACCATTAATGAACTTAAGTGATATCCAAACCCTAGAAGTACCAAAAACCCTAAATAGACCCCTGGAAACCCCTGGACTGAAACCCTAGGGGGGTTATCTGTAAAAGTGTGCACATTTTGGACCCAAGTGCAAAAATCATGGAAAAAGGGTACCTCATGTCAAATGGTTCACATGTTTGAGGATTTACAAGCCAAAAGGTGTGAATTGGGCTTAATTGCAAAAAGCCATTCAATCCCTTTTATAAGACTAAGTCTGAATTTCAGTGAATGGGATCAAGTTTGAAGCCCTGTAATTTCAAAACTATAAGGATTTTGCCATAGGTCAGTACATCAAATTTGTAGAGCTATGTAAGGAGAACAACTTTGCTATAGGGATTAAGCCTTGGTCACATAGAAAATTTGGAGTAAAATGAGCCCAAAGTCGAGCTATCAGACTGCCCTAGGTCTGAACTCAGACTAACAGTGAGATTGGGCAATCTTTGGACTGGGATTCGACCATGATCTAGTGAGTGTTTGGCTATGGTTGCTATAGCAAGATTATAGCTGGATCATCGGGCAACAACTTTGTTGCAGGCAGATTAGCATGTTGTCATGAAAAGGTTTGAGATCCAGGCCCTGTAAATTGGGCTGTCACGCGCATTGAATAGGGATTCCATTGTACAGTGACTGAAAGAGATCGCAGGTTCACCCCCCCCCTTGCCGCCGGTGATCTTGCGCCCAGATCCATGCCAGCGTCGCGATTCACGCCTGGCCGAACACAGATAGCGCTCCTCGGTAAGAAATATCGCGCTGTAGATAAACTCCGGCCACTGTTCTCACCGGCCATCATGTCCCGCCATGGTCAATCGCGCTAGCATCACCGGCGTTCGCCATTATCCGACTAGGCTACGTGCCTCGACGCTTTACCAAGTCGCGGTGAGTCACCATAAACCGCTCTATAGTCCTGGCTCGTCGCCGGTGAGTCTCCCACGGTGAAGGCCACGAATCACCGCGCCAGTGACTAAGTTCCTTCTCCGGTCGCCGCGCGTTGCCGTTAAATTCACTGGTCACCGCTCAAGCATGCTATAAATTGAGCGCACCCACGGCTCCGCTAGGTAAATACGCATCCAGTGCACTAACACCTGCCTCCAATTGTTCACCAGAGCCGTCCAATTTCCCATTTCCCCCAAATCAGCCAAACCACCACCGCGTGAACACCTCGTCGTGGCTAGCTCGTCTCAGGTCCACTCATACCCTCTGCTCTTTTGTTTCAACGTCCTTGTGTGCCCCTGATGCTCCCCGACCCCGTCAATTAAGCTAGGAACCCTTAGATCGCCTGGAACGCGTTAGATTGTCCGTTAATCACACGGTCACCGTGGACAGAGCGCGTTAGAGCTCCGTTAGTGAAATTAATTGAGGGGAAACACTTGTTAAGGCTTGAATTAGGTCTAAGCCGAAGTAGAGCGCCGGTCATTGCATGACCCGGCCGATGGAAGCTCGCCGGAGCTCGGTTCTCCGCCGTCCGCGGTCATGGACTTTCTCTTGTGAAGGATTAGAACATCGGGGGTCTCTGTGTAAATGTTAGTGACCCCTAGTAATAGTGCACGGGACTTTTAATCAGATCTTCAAATAACCAAGGGCCTCTTCACAAAATGAACACCGCGACGCGCGCGGGCGCACGTTCTCCTCGCTTCTGGGTTGACTTAGGCCAGATTCGGCCCAGTACTGTTTATAATTTCTCTTTTTCTTTTTCTTCTGGACTTAGAAAATCCATAGAAAATTCTAAGAAAATGCTAAAAATACAAGACCAATTTTACTAGGTTCCTAATTTTTAATAGTAATTAATAAAAATAGATTCATGATTTTTAGTTCCAATAGGGAATTTTGGGATATTTAAAATAGCCAAAACCCATACTTCTGGAATTTTAGAGAATAATCAATAATTCTAAAATTCACCAATCTTTTAGATAAACTTTAAATATTATTTAGAAGCCTTGAGTAAAATTTGGTATGATTTGAACCATGTTTGGTACTTAGAACCCAAAACCCTAACCCCCTGCCCTATGAACATCACTATAGACTCCAAAAACCCTAGTTTCTCGGAGATCTGTGAAGGAAAGTTATATTCAAGACATTAGATAATATACTTTTATTATCTTTGCATTCTCATGAGCATTACATGAGCATTCATGATTATATATGGCTATGTATAGAAAATGAAGAAGAGATATCTACTACTTATTAAGGCTGCAAGAGTAGTCTTTCTGATTCCCCCTCCCCGCAAAGCCCATACCCATTCCCATTCCCCCGTACAGCCCACGTCTAGCTAAAATTTAAAAAACAAACATGTCCTCAAGGAGATTTGAACCCGTGACCTCTCAAGCAAAGGCCAAGAGTAGCTACCACTACACCACATGTGTGTTTATGTCTATATCTATGACAGGAAACACATCTACTACATCTCTCACTAAGCTCACTTGCTTCCCTTGCACAATGCGTAGTAGTAGATAAGTATCACCGAGATTCTTGAATTAAATTTTTGGATGGAGGTAATATTATTTAAATAAGAGCTTTGCATGCAATTTCTTGAGTTACAAGCGTTCGCGAGGGAGAGAGAGAGAGCCTGTCCGTCAGACCGTTCTCCCGCGCGGCCACCTTTTCGTACGAGGGCCCTGGACCTTCCTTTTATAGATGTAAGGAGAAGGCCCAGGTGTACAATGGGGGGTATAGCAATGTGCTAACATGTCTAGCAGAGAGGAGCCAGGGCCCTATGTACATGCCGACGTGGCTGTCGGAGAGGTGTTGGTGCCCTGTTCATGTGATGTCGTGGCCGTCGGAGGAGCACCTAAACCCTGTAGGAGCACAGCTGTCGGGGCTGTCGGGTCCTTGCTGACGTCTCCTTGCTTCCGTAAGGGGCTGAGAACCGCCGTCGTCATGGGAGCACGCGGGGTGCCATCATTACCTGTTTACCGGGGCGAGCCAGATGGGACGCTGGTCTTGTTCCCCGTAGCCTGAGCTAGCTAGAGGTAGGGTAATGATGTACCCCCCCTGTAACGTGGTCGGTCCGAGCCCAAGGTCGGGCGAGGCGGTGACTCCTCCGAGGTCGAGGTTGAGTCCAAGCCCTGGGGTCGGGCGAGGCGGAGACCGTCTTCCGAGGTCGAGGTGGAGTCCGAGCCCTGGGGTCGGGCGGGGCGGAGACCGTCGTCCGAGGTCGAGGTTGAGTCCGAGCCCGGGGGTCGGGCGAGGCGGAGACCGTCTTTCGGGGTTGAGGTTGAGTCCGAGCCCTGGGGTCGGGCGAGGCGGAGACCGTCGTTCGAGGTCGAGGTTGAGTCCGAGCCCTGAGGTCGGGCGAGGCGGAGCTTCCTATGGCGCCCGAGGCTGGACTTGGCTGCTGTCAGCCTCACCCTGGCGGGTGGCATAACAGTCGGAGCAGGGCAGGCGGCGCTGTTTTCCTGTCAGATCAGTCAGTGGAGGGGCGAAATGACTGCGGTCACTTCGGCCCTGTCGACTGAGGAACGCGCGTCAGGATAAGGTGTCAGGCAATCCTTGCATTGAATGCTCCTGCGATATGGTCGGTTGGCGTGGCGATCTGGCCAAGGTTGCTTCACGGCGAAGCCTGCCCGGGCTGGGCCTCGGGCGAGTCGAAGGTGCGCCCGTTGCTTGAGGAGACCCTCTGGCGAGACGTGAATCCACCTGGTTCTGCTGTCCTTGCCTGAGGCTAGGCTCGGGCGAGGCGAGATCGTGTCCCTTGAGTGGGTGGAGCTTTGACCTGTATTGCGCCCATCAGGCCTTTGCAGCTTTGTGCTGATGGTGGTTACCAGCCGAGTTTAGGAGTCTTGGGGGTACCCCTAATTATGGTCCCCGACAGTAGCCCCCGAGCCTCAAAGGGAGTGTTGGTACTCGCTTAGAGGCTTTGTCACACTTTTTTGCAAGGGGACCGGCCTTTCTCGGTTGCATTTCGTTCCGGTGGGTGCGCGTGAGCGCACCCGCCGGGTGTAGCCCCCGAGGCCTCGAAGGAGTGGTTTGACTCCTTCGAGGTCTTAATGCCTTTCGTGATGCCTCGGCCGGTCTGGTTGTTCCCTTATGCGAACTGGTCGTAGCCCGGGTGCATGGTCAGGTTCCGAGTTCTCGGGCTGGTATGTTGACGCTGTCAACGGTTTGGCCGGAGCCGGGTTTGCGAGAGCAGCCCCCGAGCCTCTGCACAAGGCGAGAGGACGGTCAAGGACTGACTCGGCTTTTTTCATACGCCCCTTCGTCGCCTTTCCGCAAGGAGGAGGGGGGGAAAGCGCCATGTTGCCCTCGGAGGGCGCCGAACATGGTGTCTCCAGTGAGTTGCTAACGGGGTGATCCGAGTGGACGCTTGTGCCCCGTTCGATAAGGGTCGGCTAGTGGCCCAGAGGCGTGCTCCAAAAGTACCTGCAGGTGATTTGCCAGACCCGGTCCCGTTTGATAGGGTCTGAGGGCTCGATGCCTCCCTCTGATGGGATTCCGTTACAAAATCGCTCCTACTGGTCTCGGAAATGTCCTAGGGTACCTCGGGAGCGTAGCCCAAGCCTCGGCCATGTATCGGACGTATCCAGAGTCATCCCTCGCTCTGCATGTTCTAAGGCGGCTGTCGAACCCTTCGGGGGGGCAGCCTTCGAACCCCTGATCAGTAGTGGGCGCGAAGCCCGAGTGGCCTGAGGCGGCTGTCGAACCCTTCCGAGGGGCCAGCCTTTGAACCTCTGACCAGTAGTGGGAGCGGAGCCCGAGTGCTCCGAGGCGGCTGTCGAACCCTTTCGAGGGGCCAGCCTTCGAACCTCTGATCAGTAGGAGGGCTCGGGGCCCGCTTCCTTCGTGGAGAAGGATCCCTTTCGGAGTATCCCCTTTCTCGGTCCCTGTAGCAAGAGAGAGAAAGGGGAAGAGGAAAAGGATACGAAATTGAACGACGTGGCGCACCTTTTTTGACGCGGTCATCATGGTGGAGGTGAAGCGGCGCCCGCTTCGCCTGCCAAAGGTGTCGCCTGCCCTGCCGCGGAGTTAATGCGACGGGACGAGTGGTTCGCGGGGCAGCCGTTGCGCGAGGCGTTCGAGGAACGGAACACAGGCGCGTCGTCTTCACGCCGTGGGAGAGGGCTCCTCTGCTGCTTTAGGAGGGGACGTGAGCCTGCAGACGATTTGACTGCTGCTTCCGCCCGCCTGTCGCCGCCATTACTGCCGGCCCACTTTTGGCCATATCGACCGTCGCGCCTTCTCCTGCGGCTGACTGACCCGTGACTGATGTGCTTGGTTTGGCACTGTTGGGCCATGCGTAGGGTTGCCTCGAGTCGCAGCACCGGTTCCGTAGTCGAGAAGGCGCGGTACTAGCGCAATAGGCGGTGCCGTTTTTCGCTCGTAGTAACCGGCGCGCCGGTTACATGACGTGTGGGCCTGGGCCTTCATGTTGGACGCGTCGAAGTCGAAAGGGTGCGCCCCTATGGTGCAGTTGCATGCCGTCTGCATGGCGGTCTGCCCTTTCACCCGTTGGTTTAGGTGAAGATGGAGGAGTGCTTGTAACCGCTGGGCGGTTACACGCTCCGCGCGCGGCGGTTTGGCTTCTTCTGTCCTAGGCCAGCTCGCATGACGCGTGGGACCCAGCCCCCGTGTCGTAGGGGGAGGACCTTGGAGCTTGTTGGTGAAGACTGAGTCCGTGACGCCTGAGGACGCAAGTGGGGAGAGACACCTTTAAAAAGGGGGCGACCCCCTTGGGTGGCAGCCATGCCTTTGCACTCTCCTCATGCATCGTGCCCTTCCGCCTTCCGAGCCCCTGGATGGGGGCGCCCGCGTTGCTTTCATCTTACTGTTGTTGGAGGAGTGCAACTTCGCAGAGGTTGGCACCTTTCAGCCATCGCTCGGCTTCAAGGATTTTCATCAGGCACCCCGGCTGCATCCCCTCACCAATGGTCACCCAAGACGGTGACCACCAGCTCAATGGTGGGGAGAAGCAAGTCGGCCTGCGACCTCTGCCCCGCCCTCAGCTTCAAGGATCTTCATCATCCTTGCTGGGGCGGAGGGCGAGCTGGGCCGGAGCTCTACCTCCCGTATGGGCCGACATGCCACCTCCTCCTTCAGCATTTAGGGGAGAGAGCTCTCACTGGCCTAGCGGAGGGGGCGGACTTCGACAACGCGGGGCCGGCTGGTCGCAAGCGTCGTCAGCTCCAGCGCGTTGGGCTCGCTGGCTCAGCTGGCTCTGGCTCAGCTTCCGGTGCCCCCTCCCACCGCCGGGCGGAGTATGGCTATCTGCCCACCGTACGGGCGGCTGTTGCGCCGCGCGCACCAGCGGACCGCCCAAGACGTCGCGCGCTGCTAGGGTGGCGTTCGTGTTCTTGGGCTGTCCTGCCCTTGCTCCGGCACGACGCCTCCACGCGGAGGTCGGTGCACGCTCGTCCGAGAGGACTTGAGTGGGGATCTGCCGGTGGGCAGGTGGTTGTCGTTGTCGGTGCTGAGGTGGTGGCAGCTGGAGAAGGCCTCGTCGCCGACGAGATCGTCGGCGCCATCTGCGCTCCGGGCCTCCGGCTCTTTGGCTTTGATAGCTTGTCCTTGCCCCTCGAGTGGGGACGTGGGCGAGGGCCTTGTCGCAGCAGCGTCTGCCCTGAGGTCATCACTGCTGCTGTTTGGCCGCCCGGAGCGGAGGTCGTTGTCGCTGCTGCAGGAGTGGGCGGCGGCGAGCCACCTGGAAATTGTCGTCCCGCAGGCCCTCCGATGTGGGGGGTTGTTCGTACCTGCGGGAGTGGAACCGGAGTTCTGTTTGTAATGGCACCTTGAGTGTCGGTGTCTGTTCATTGTGGCTGTCGGGGCCTGAACATCTGTGTATTCGGGCGTAAAGCCATGTTTCTTCCTCATTTCGAGCACCAGGTCTCGCCTGTCGACTAGCTGAACCGCTTAACCAAGTGTGAGTTGCCCTGCGCGGAATGTGACGAGTGAGGTATTCGTATCCCGGAGGCGTAGGAGTCCCTCGGCTCGGTCGGCCTTGCCACTCAAGGATTCTCTTGCTCAGTTAAAGAAAAACCCTTGGTCGTTCTGCGATGAGCCGGAGCCGGAGGCAGCGGTGTGAGCGTGGACAGAGGCGGGGTCTGCTCGAGAAGAAGCTTCGTCGGCCCAAGAGCAGGGGGCTTCCCAGGCCGAGGAGGCGTAGCAGCGGTGGCCGGAGCCTGGCCGGGTCGTCCACTGGCAGGACCAACCCTGGAGTCGGGCTGCCGAGGCCATGAGCCGGGCTGGTGTCCTCGGGGGACAGCTGGATGAGGCTACGGAGCGGCCGGTCCAGCCGTTTGCTTGTGCCGGGTTCCTAGAGGAGACCATAGCGGCGATGGCTCAGGCGCGGTGCTGACATCTTCCTTCGAGGTGGAGATCCTCCGACCGTGTCGCCGTCCGAGGCCGGGCCGGATTCCGCCGAAGGTGGAGTCGATGCCGAGGGTGCTTCTGCTCCCCCTATTGATGTCTGAACCTGCAGGAATAGTTTGCCTGTAGTGTGCGTATGTTTTTCGCGGCCGCCGAGGCCCAAACATATCGTCGTGTTGTAAAGTTGTGTTTCTTTTCCCCATGTTTCGAGTATCAGGACTTGTTTGTCGGTAGCAGAATCGTTTATCCGAGCGAGGGTTACTTATCGCGGAAGGTGATGAGTGAGGTATCCGTATCCTAGAGGCGTAGGAGTCCCTCGGCTCGGTCGGCCTCGCCGCTTACATGTATTCTCACTCGTCCGTGAGATTCTGTTATCGATATAGTCGAGAAGGCACGAAAAATCATTTCGGCAGAAAAGTTTTCGAGCGTTAAGACTTGTTCGGTCAGCAGAATCGCTTATCCGAGCGTGAGTTACTTATCGCAGAAGGTGATGAGTGAGGTATCCGTATCCCGGAGGCGTAGGAGTCCCTCGGCTCGGTCGGCCTTGCCGCTTACGTGTACTCCGTCATTTTCTGGATCCCGCTGTCGAAGTAGTCAAAAAGCGCGAAAGATGTTCTGGCCGAAAGACTTTTTCCGAGGAAAATTTTGACGCAGAGGGGGTTCCCCCCTTCTAGCCCCCGAGGGAGGGTCGGGCTTTGCTGAGGCAAGGCTGACCCTTCCTTGATGGTTAGACTATATTTGTGTATGTAAAGAGAACGAGGTATATGAACGACTTGAAAACATCTTAAGGGTAAAAGCGACGTAGCTGTCGGATGTTCCAAGCGTTACTGTAGACCTCGTCTTGACTGTTGGCCAGCTTGTATGTTCCGGGCTTCAAAATCTTGGCGATGATGAATTGCCCTTCCCAGGGAGGTGTGAGCTTGTGGCGCCCTCGGGCGTCCTGTCGTAGCCGAAGCACCAAGTCGCCCTCCTGGAGGTCTCGGGACCGAACCCCTCGGGCGTGGTAGCGTCGCAGGGACTGCTGATACCGCGCCGAGTGTAGTAAGGCTATGCCCCGAGCCTCTTCCAGCCGGTCCAGTGAGTCTTCTCGGCTAGTCTGGTTGTTTCGGTCGCCGTACGCCCTTGTCCTCGGGGAACCGTATTCTAAGTCTGTGGGCAAGATAGCCTCGACCCCATAGACTAGAAAAAACGGCGTGAAGCCCGTGGCCTGGCTTGGCATCGTCCTCAGACTCCAGACCACCGAGGGGAGTTCCTTCATCCATTGTCTGCCGAACTTGTTGAGGTCGTTGTAGATCCTCGGCTTAAGTCCCTGCAGAATCATGTTGTTGGCACGCTCTACCTGCCCATTCGTCATGGGGTGAGCTACGGCGGCCCAGTCCACCCGGATGTGGTGGTCCTCGCAGAAGTCCAGGAACTTCCTGCCAGTAAACTGGGTGCCGTTGTCGGCGATGATGGAGTTTGGGACCCCAAAGCGATGGATGATGTTGGTGAAGAATGCCACCGCCTGTTCAGACCTGATGCTGTTTAGGGGTCAGACCTCAATCCACTTGGAGAATTTGTCGATGGCGACCAGCAGGTGCGTGTAGCCCCCGGGTGCCTTCTGCAAGGGGCCGACGAGGTCCAGACCCCACACAGCAAACGGCCAGGTGATGGGTATTGTTTGCATGGCCTGAGCGGGCATGTGCGTCTGCCTTGTGTAGAACTGACACCCTTGGCAGGTGCGTACAATCCTAGTGGCGTCGGCCACCGCGGTTGGCCAGTAGAAACCCTATCGGAAGGCGTTTCCAACGAGGGCTCGAGGCGCTGCATGATGATCGCAAGCCCCCCGAGTGTATTTCTTGCAATAGCTCCTGACCTTCGGCGATGGATATGCATCGCTGGAGGATGCCTGAGGGGCTGCAGTGGTAGAGCTCCTTTCCGTCACCCAGCAAGACGAACGACTTGGCGCGCCGCGCTAGTTGCCGAGCTTTGACCCTGTCGAGGGGTAGCTCTCCTCGGTGGAGATATTGCAGGTACGGGGCCTACCAGTTTCGATTAGGCAGGACCCCATTCCGCTCTTCCTCGACGCGCAGTGCCTCACCCTCGGCGGCCGAGGCCTTCTCGGGCTCGGGTGTGTCGTCGGTCTTGACGGAGGGTTGATGTAGGTCTCGGGAGAAGACGTCCGGGGGAACCGTTGTCCGTCCCGAGGCTATTTTAGCCAGCTCGTCCGCAGTCTCGTTGTATCATCGAGCGACGTGGTTGAGCTCGAGCCCGTAGAACTTGTCTTCCAGGCGCCGAACCTCGTCACAGTAGGCTTCCATCTTCGGGTCGCGGCAATGGGAGTTCTTCATGACTTGGTCGATGACAAGTTGCGAGTCGCCACGAGCGTTGAGGCGCCGAACCCCTAGATCGATGGCGATGTGCAACCCGTTAACCAGGGCCTCGTACTAAGCCACGTTGTTGGACGCCGGGAAATGGAGGTGCAGCACGTAGTGGAGGTGCTTCCCGAGGGGTGAGATGAAGAGCAGGCCCGCGCCCGCTCCAGTTTTCATCAGCGACCCATCGAAAAACATGGTCTAGAGTTTCGGTTGGATCGGAGCTGCTGGAAGCTGGGTGTCGACCCATTCAGCCACAAAGTCCGCCAAGACTTGGGACTTTATGGCCTTCCGAGGGGCGAACGAGATTGTCTCGCCCATGATCTCCACCGCCCACTCTACAATCCTACCCGAGGCCTCTCGACACTCACTGATGAAGTAGACCGGCCTCTGGACGAGCAATGCATGCCCTTCTTCTCGTCTCTCAACTACGATCGCGGCGCTGACCACCTGAGTGGTTGCGGCTACGTAGATCAAGAGGTCCCGCAGCGGGGGGCACCAGGATGGGCGCGCTTGTAAGGAGCGCCTTTAAGTTCCCGAGGGCTTCCTTGGCCTCGGGGGTCCAAGTGAAGCGCTCGGTCTTCCTTAAGAGGCGGTACAAGGGTAGGCCTCTTTCGCCGAGGCGCGAGATGAAGCGGCTCAGAGCCACAAGGCATCCCATGACCCTCTGTACTCCTTTCAAGTCCTTGATGGGCCCCATGTTGGTGATGGCCGCGATTTTCTCTGGGTTGGCCTCGATGCCCCGCTCGGAGACGATGAACCCCAAGAGCATGCCTCGGGGGGCTCCGAAGACACACTTCTCGGGATTGAGTTTTACGCCTTTCGCCTTGAGACACTTGAATGTCGTTTCAAGGTCAGTGAGGAGGTCGGAGGCTTTCCTCGTCTTGACTACGATGTCATCGATGTAAGCCTCGACCGTTCGGCCAATGTGCTGTTCGAACACGTGGTTCATGCACCTTTGGTATGTCGCACCCGCATTCCTTAAACCGAATGGCATAGTAATATAGCAGTACATGCCAAAGGGTGTGATGAAAGAGGTCGCGAGCTGGTCGGACTCTTTCATCTTGATTTGGTGATACCCTGAGTAGGCATCAAGGAATGACAGGGTTTCGCACCCAGCAGTGGAATCCACGATTTGATCGATGCGAGGCAGAGGGTAGGGAACCTTCGGACATGCCTTGTTTAGACCAGTGTAGTCTACACACATCCGCCATTTCCTACCTTTCTTTTTCACAAGCACAGGGTTGGCTAGCCATTCGGGATGGAATACCTCTTTGATGAACCCTGCAGCCATCAGCTTGTGGATCTCCTCGCCTTTGGCTCTGCGCTTTTCTTCGTCGAATCAGCGCAGAGGCTGCTTCACGGGTCGGGCTCCAGCTCGGATATACAGCGAGTGCTCGGCGACATCCCTCGGTATGCCAGGCATGTCTGAGGGACTCCACGCAAAAACCTCGGCGTTCGCGCGGAGAAAGTCAACAAGCACTGCTTCCTATTTGGGGTCGAGCTCGGAGCCGATCCGGACTTGCTTGGAGGCGTCGTTGCTGGGGTCAAGAGGGACGGACTTAACCGTCTCTGCTGGATCGAAGTTGTCGGCGTGGCGCTTCGCATCTGGCACCTCCTTAGAGAGGCTCTCCAGGTCGGCGATGAGGGCCACAGATTCGGCGAGGGCCTCGACGTACTCCACGCACTCCACGTCGCATTCGTACGCGTGTCGATACATGGATCCGACGGTGATGACCCCGTTGGGGCCCAGCATCTTGAGCTTGAGGTAGGTGTAGTTGGGGACGACCATGAACTTGGCGTAGCATGGTCTCCCCAGCACTACGTGGTAGGTTCCTCAGAACCCGACCACCTCGAACGTGAGGGTTTCCTTTCGGAAGTTGGAGGGAGTCCCGAAGCAGACGGGCAGATCGAGTTGCCCAAGGGGTTGGACGCGCTTTCCAGGAATGATCCCGTGAAAAGGCGCCACACCGGCCCGGACCGTGGACAGATCAATCTGCAAGAGCCCGAGGGTCTCGGCGTAGATGATGTTGAGGATGCTGCCTCCGTCCATGAGGACCTTGGTAAGCCTGACGTTGCCGATGACGGGGTCGACGACGAGCGGGTACTTCCCCGGGCTCGGCACGCGGTCGGGGTGGTCGCCTTGGTCGAAGGTGATGGGCTTGTCGGACTAGTCTAGGTAGACTGGCGCCGCCACCTTCACCGAGCAGACCTCCCGGCGCTCCTGCTTGTGGTGCCGAGCCGAGGCGTTCGCCACTTGCCCACCGTAGATCATGAAGCAGTCATGGACCTCGGGGAACTCTTCTGTCTTGTGGCCCTCCTTCTTGTCGTTGTCGTGGGCTCTGCCACCTTCCGCCGGGGGCCCGGCCTTGTGGAAGTAGCGCTGAAGCATGACGCACTCCTCAAGGGTGTGCTTGACGGGACCCTGATGATAGGGGCACGACTCCTTGAGCATCTTGTCGAACAGGTTGGCCCCTCCGGGAGGCTTTCGAGGGTTCCTGTGCTCGGCGGCAGCGACAAGATCTGCGTCGGCGGCATCGCGTTTTGCTTGCGACTTCTTCTTGCCCTTCTTCTTCGTGCCGCGCTGGGCGGACGCCTCGGGGACGTCTTCCTGCGGGCGCCCCTGAGGCTGCTTGTCCTTATGGAAGATGGCCTCGACCGCCTCCTGACCAGAGGCGAACTTGGTGGCGATGTCCATCAACTCGCTCGCCCTGGTGGGGGTCTTGCGACCCAGCTTGCTCACCAGGTCGCGGCAAGTGGTGCCGGTGAGGAACGCGCCGATGACATATGAGTCGGTGATGTTAGGCACCTCGGTGCGCTGCTTCGAAAATTGCCAGATGTAGTCCCGCAGGGACTCTCGCGGCTGCTGGCGGCAGCTTTGGAGATCCCAGGAGTTCCCAGGGCGCACGTATGTGCCCTGGAAGTTGTCGGCGAAGGCTTTGACCAGGTCGTCCCAGTTGGAGATCTGCGCAGGAGGCAGATGCTCCAGCCAGGCTCGGGCGGCGTCGGAGAGGAACAGGGGGAGGTTGCGGATGATGAGGTTGTCATCGTCCGTTCCACCCAGCTAGCAGGCCAGCCGGAAGTCCGCGAGCCACAGTTCCGGCCTTGTTTCCCCCAAGTACTTGGTGATGGTAGTCGGGGTTCGGAACCGGGTCGGGAACGACGCCCGTCGTATGGCCCGGCTGAAAGCTTGCCGACCGGGTGGTTGGGGCGAGGGACTCCGATCCTCCCCGTTGTTGTAGCGTCCCCCACGCCTGGGGTGGTAGCCTCGGCGCACCTTCTCGTCGAGGCGGGCTCGACGGTCGCGGCGGTGGTGCTCGTGGCCGAGGCGACCCGGGGCTGCAGGCGTTGCGTCCCGCATGCGCCCGGTGTGGACCGAGGCTTCCCGCATGAATCGGTAAGTCGCGGCATGATGCTCCGGAGGGTACCCCTGCCTTCGGGAGGCAGAGCTTTCGGCCTGTTGGACCGCGGCTTCCTCCAGGAGATTCTTGAGCTCTCCCTGGATACGCCGCCCCTCGGTGGTGGATGGCTCCGGCATCGCTCGAAGTAGTATTGCAGCTGCAGCTAGGTTCTGGCCGACCCCACTAGAAGCCGGGGGCAGCCTTGCCCTGGCATCGTTAGCGATGCAGTGCTGGACGTCCTGGGGCAGATGACACGCTTCTCCGGCTGGTGCTCGGCCTGCCCACTCCTGCCCGATGTTCTGCCGGAGCTGCACAAGTTGCCCTGCTTCCTCGTCGAGCCTGGCCTGCATCTCGCGGATTTGCTCGAGCTGTGCGTCCTGACCCCCCGCAGGGACTGGGACCACAGCTAGCTCCCGAAGGATGTCAACGCGAGGCGCAGGCCTAGGGGGATCGCCGTCCTCCGGCATACCAAGGTGGTTGCCTTCGTCGAGACCCCCTAGATCGACGTGGAAACATTCGCGACTTGGGCCACGGTCCTCGTCACCGAGGCTGTGGCCACCATCGGAGTAATCGGAGAGGCAGTAGTCACATGCGGTCATGAAGTCCCGCATGGCAGTGGGGTTATTGAGCCCGGAGAAAACCCAACCAGAGTCGGGCTTGTCATCTTCCTCGGAACCCGGGGGCCCAAAGGTCGAGACGGCCGTCAGTCTGTCCCAGGTTGACCACATATGGTACCCCGAAAGGTTTGGATATGCCTTTATGAAAGTGTCCACCGAAGCGGGGTCGCTTGGTGGGTCGAAGCTGAATCTAAAAGGCACAGGATGGGAAACGGACGGTACCTCTTGATCGACGGACGGTGACGAAGTCGCGTCGGGGACGGACTGCACCGTTATCTCAGGTACAAGGCTAAAGCCCAGCAAGTCCTTCGCGAGCGTGCTGGCGCCATCCGTTCGCTTGGGGTTGGCGTGTTGCGGGGAAACGACGCTCGTCTTCGTCTCAGATGCGAGGTCAGCGCCCGATGTGTCCCCCGCTGGGGCGCCGGCGCCGTCGACTCGCTCGACAGCCAACGAGGTGCCGCCTCCTGCTTGGCCATGGTTGCCCCGCCTCCTCCTCCTACGGCGGGGAAGGTGACGGGACAGACCCGGATGCTGCTCTTCCGCCACGGGGGGGAAGACGTCGTCGATTCTGCCGCCGGCGGGCGAGCTGACGGTCGCCATTGTCGTTGTCGCGCGACGGAGGAAGGAGTACCATGTTGTAGCTGCCGTCGAGGGACATGAACTCAAGACTCCCAAAACGGAGCATCGTCCCGGATTGGAGAGGTTGCTAGAGACTACCCATCTGGAGCTTGACGGGAAGCTGTTCGTCAACACGCAGCAGGCCCCTACCTGGCGCGCCAACTGTCGACGTTTCGACCCCGGGGGGTCCCTGGACCGACGAGTAAATTGTCGATGCGTGTCCCAGCCCAGATGGGTCGGCGCGAGACGGAACACAAGGGGGAACAAGAAAGGGAACCGCGACTCGTGTTGTCCTGCGCCCAGGGCGGATGCGCTTGCAGTGGGGGGTTACAAGCGTTCGCGAGGGAGAGAGAGAGAGCCTGTCCGTCAGACCGTTCTCTCGCGTGGCCACCTTTTCGTACGAGGGCCCTGGACCTTCCTTTTATAGATGTAAGGAGAAGGCCCAGGTGTACAATGGGGGGTATAGCAATGTGCTAACGTGTCTAGCAGAGAGGAGCCAGGGCCCTATGTACATGCCGACGTGGCTGTCGGAGAGGTGTTCGTGCCCTGTTCATGTGATGTCGTGGCCGTCAGAGGAGCGCCTAAACCCTGTAGGAGCACAGTTGTCGGGGCTGTCGGGTCCTTGCTGACGTCTCCTTGCTTCCGTAAGGGGCTGAGAACCGCCGTCGTCATGGGAGCACTCGGGGTGCCATCATTACCTGTTTACCTGGGCGAGCCAGATGGGACACCGGTCTTGTTCCCCGTAGCCTGAGCTAGCTAGGGGTAGGGTAATGATATACCCCCCCTGTAACGTGGTCGGTCCGAGCCCAAGGTCGGGCGAGGCGGTGACTCCTCCGAGGTCGAGGTTGAGTCCTGTCGGTGTTTCGAGATCGGGGGGTCCCTGGGCCGACGAGTGAAATGTCGCCGCCTGCCCCAGCCCAGATGGGTCGACGCGAGGCCGAGCGCGAAGGGGGAAAAGGCGGCCGGAGACGGGCGTGAGAGAGAGGTGGAAATCCCGCGGCCTTCGTGTTCGTCCCGCGCCCAGGTCGGGTGCGCTTGCAGTAGGGGGTTACAAGCGTCCATGCGGGAGGGGGAGCGAGCGGCCTCACGCGAGCGCCTGACCCGTCCTCTTCCCCGTGTGACCAACCCTCTGTAAGAGGGCCCTGGTCCTTCCTTTTATAGGTGTAAGGAGAGGATCCAGGTGTACAATGGGGGGTGTAGCAGGGTGCTACGTGTCTAGCGGAGGAGAGCTAGCGCCCTAAGTACATGCCGTCGTGGCAGCCGGAGAGGTTTTGGCACCCGGTTCGTGTGGTGTCGTGGCCGTCGGAGGAGCGCTGGAGCCTGGCGGAAGGACAACTGTCAGGGCTGTCGAGTCCTTGCTGACGTCCTCTTGCTTCCGTAAGGGGGCTGAGAGCCGCCGTCGTCACAGAGCGTGCGGGGCGCCATCATTGCCTATCTGACGGAGCGAGCCAGATGGGACGCCGGTCTTGTTCCCCATAGCCTGAGTCAGCTTGGGGTAGGGTAATGATGGCGCCTCCTGTCGACGTGGTCGGTCCGCGCCCTAGGTTGGGCGATGTGGAGGCTCCTCCGAGGTCGAGGTCGAGTCTGTCTTCCGTGGCCGTGGTCGAGTCCGAGCCCCTAGGTCGGGCGAGGCGGAGACCGTCGGCTGAGGCCAGGGCTGAGTCCGAGCCCTGGGGTCGGGCGAAGCGGGGTTCGTCGTCTTCTGGGGCTGAGCCCAAGTCCGAGCCCTGGGTCGGGCGGAGCGGAGTTCGTCGTCTTCTGGGGCTGACCCCAAGTCCGAGCCCTGGGTCGGGCGAAGCGGAGTTCGCCGTCTTCCAGGGCTGAGCCCGAGTCCGAGCCCTGGGTCGGGCGGAGCGGAGTTCGCTGTCTTCCGAGGCTGAGCCCGAGTCCGAGCCCTGGGTCGGGCGGAGCGGAGTTCGCCGTCTTCCGGGGCTGAGCCCGAGTCCGAGCCCTGGGTTGGGCGGAGCGGAGTTTCCTATGGTGCCTAAGGTTGGGCCTGACTGCCTGTCAGCCTCACTCTGTCGAGCGGCACAGCAGTCGGAGCGACGCAGGCGGCGGTATCCTTCTGTAAGGCTGGTCAGTGGAGTGGCGAAGTGACTGCGGTCACTTCGGCTCTGTCGACTGGAGGACGCGTGTCAGGATAAAGGTGTCAGGCCACCTTTGCATTAAATGCTCCTGCGATCTGGTCGGTTGGCGCGGCGATTTGGTCAGGGTTGCTTCTTGGCGAAGACAGGGCCTCGGGCGAGCCGGAAGTATGTTTGTCGCTGGAGGGGGCCTCGGGCGAGACGGAGATCCTCCAGGGTCGGCTGCCCTTGTCCGAGGCTAGGCTCGGGCGAGGCGCGATCGAGTCCCTCGAATGGACCGATCCCTGACTTAATCGCACCCATCAGGCCTTTGCAGCTTTATGCTGATGGGGGTTACCAGCTGAGAATTAGGAGACTTGAGGGTACCCCTAATTATGGTCCCCGACAGTAGCCCCCGAGCCTCGAAGGGAGTGTTAGCACTCGCTTGGAGGCTTTCATCGCACTTTTTTGCAAGGGGACCAGCCTTTCTCGGTTGCGTTTTGTTCCGGTGGGTGCGCGCGAGCGCACCCGCCGGGTGTAGCCCCCGAGGCCTCGGAGGAGTGGTTTGACTCCTCCGAGTTCTTAATGCCTCGCGTAATGCTTCGGCTGGTCTGGTCGTTCCCTCATGCGAGCTGGCCGTAGCCCGAGTGCACGGTCGGGTTCCAAGTTCTCGGGCTGGTATGTTGACGCTGTCAACGGTTTGGCCGGAGCCGGGTTTGCGAGAGCAGCCCCCGAGCCTCTGCACAGGGCGAGAGGACGATCAGAGGCAGACTCGACTTTTTTACATACGCCCCTGCGTCGCCTTTCCGCAAGGAGGAGGGGGGAAAGCGCCATGTTGCCCTCGGTGGGCGCCGAACATGGTGTCTCCGGTGAGCTGCTGGCGGGTAATCCGAGCGGACGTCCGTGCCCCATTTGTTAGGGGTCGGCTAGAGGCCCAGAGGCGCGCCCAAAAGTACCTGCGGGTGATCTGCCGGACCCGGTCCCCTGTCGACGGGGTCCGAGGGCTCGATGCCTCCCTCTGATGGGATTCCGTTACAAGATCGTTCCCGCTGGTCTCGGAAATGTCCTAGGGTACCTCAGGAGCGTAGCCTGAGCCTTGGTTATGTATCGAACGTACCCATGGTCATCCCTCGCTCTGTGTCTGAGGCGGCTGTGAACCCTTCGAGGGCCAGCCTACGAACCCCTGATCAGTAGTGAGCGCGGAGCCCGAGTGGCCTGAGGCAGCCGTTGAACCCTTCCGAGGGGCCGGCCTTCGAACCTCTGACCAGTAGTGGGTGTGGAGCCCACGTGCTCTGAGGCGGCTGTTGAACCCCTCCGAGGGGCCAGCCTTTGAACCTCTGATCAGTAGGGAGGCTCGGAGCCTGGTTCCTTCACGGAGAAGGGCCCTTTTCGGGGTATCCCCCTTTCCCGGTCCCTGTTGTAAGAGAGAGAAAGAGGAAAAGGAAAAGGAAAAGGACACGAAATCGAATGACGCGGCGTACCTTTTTTGACGCGGTCATTATGGCGAAGGCGAAGCGTCGCTCGCTTCCCCTGCCAGAGACGCCGCCTGTCCCGCCGCGGAGTTAATGCGACGGGGCGAGTGGTTCGCGGGGCGGCCGTTACGCGTGCGCGAGCCGTTCGAGGAACGGAACACGGGCGTGTCGTCTTCACGCCGTGAGAGAGGGCTCTCTCACTGCCCCAGGATGGGACGTAAGCTTGGCTGACGACGTGACCGCCGCTCCCGCCCGCCTGCCACCGCCATCACTACTGGCCCATTTTTGGCCGCATTGACCGTCGCGCCTGGCTGGCACTGCTGGGTCGTACGCAGGGTTGCCTCGAGTCGCGGTACTGGTTCCGCAGTCGAGGAGGCGTGGCAGTGGTGTGAGTGGCGGTGCAGTTGCTTGCACGTAGCGACCGGCACGCCGGTTGCATGACGCGTGGGCGTGGGCTTCCATGCTGGGCGCGTTGGAAGTCGGAGAGGTGCGCCCACTTGGCGCGGTTGCATGCCGCCTGCATGGCTGCCCGCCCTTTCGCCCGCTGGTCTAGGCAAAAGTGGAGAACTGCTTGTAACCGCTGGGCGGTTGCATGCACCGCGCGCGGCGGTTTGGCTTCTTCTGCTCTGGGCCGGCTTGCATGACGTGTGGGACCCAGCCCCTGCGCCGTAGGGGGAGGACCTTGGAGCGTGTTGGAGAAGACTCAGCCCACGACGGCTGGGGACGCAAGTAGGGAGAGTCGCCTTTAAAAGGAGGGTGACCCCCTTGAAAGGCGACCATGTCTTCGCGCTCCCTTATGCATCGTGTCTTTCCACCTTCCGAGCCCCCGGATGGGGGATGCCCGTAGTCCTTTCGCCTTGTCGTTGGAGGAACGCAACTCTGTGGGAGTCGGTACCTTTCAGCCATCGTTCGGCTTCAAGGATTTTCATCAGTCAGCCCGGCTGCATCCCCTCGCCGGTGGTCACCCAAAACGGTGACCACCAGCCCCTAGGTGGGGAGAAGCAAGCCGGGCTGCGATCTTGGTCCCACCCTCAGCTTCAAGGATGTTCATCATCCTCGCTGGGGTGGAGGCCAGGCTGAGCTGGAGCTCTACCTCCCGCGCGGTTTCGTGGGTCAGCCTCTCCTTCATCATTCGAGGGAGAGGGCGCTCACTGGCCCTGCGAGAGGGGCGGACTTCGACAACGCGGGGCTGGTCGACGGCGGGCGTCGTCAGCCTCAGCGAGTTGGACTCGCCGGCTTGGCTCCCGGTGCCCCCTCCTGCCGCGAAGGCGGTTGTCGCGCCGTGCGCACGGGAGGACCACCCAAGATGTCGCGCGCTGCCAGGGCGGCGTTCGTGTTCTGGGGCGGTCCTACCTTTGCACCGGTACGGCGCCTTGACGCGGAGGTCGGTGCCCCACTCGTTCGGGAGGATCTGAGTGGGGATCTGCCGGAGGGCTGACGGCCCCTGTCGTCGGTGCCGAGGTGGAGGCGGCTCGAGAAGTCCCCGTTGCCGACGGGATCACCGCCACCATCCACGCTTCGGGCCTCCGGCTCTTTGTACTTGTCCTCGCCCCTCGAGCGTCGGCGTAGGCGAGGGCAAGGTTGCAGCAGCGTCCGCCCTGAGGCCATCGCTGCTGCAGTTCAGCCACCCGGAGCGGGGGTCGTTGTCGTTGCTGCCGGAGCGGGTGACGGTGAGCCGCCCGTCGGTCTTCTGTTGCTCCGCAGGTCCCCCCCATCGAGTGGGGTTGTTCGTACCTGCAGAGGTGGAACCGGAGTTCCATTTGTAATGGCACTTTGAATGCCGGTGTTTTTGTTCATTGCGGCTGTCGAGGCCTGAACATGTATGTATTTTTGGCACGGAGCCGTGTTTTTTCCTCATTTTCGAGCACTAAGACTCGCCTGTTGGTCGTCTGAACCGCTTCACCAAGCGTGAGTCGCCTCGTGCAAAGGTGACGAGTGAGGTATCCGTATCCCGGAGGCGTAGGAGTCCCTCGGCTCGGTCGGCCTTGCTGTCCGAGGCTTCTCTTGCTTAGTTAAAGGAACCCCTCGTCCGCTCTTCGATGAGCCGAAGCCAGGGGTAGCGGTGTCAGCACGGACAGAGGCAGAGTTGGCTCGAAAAGAAGACTTGGTCGGCCGAAGCCTGGCTGGGTTGTCCGTTAGCGGGACCGACGCCGGAGTTGATCTGCCGAGGCCTCGAGCCGGGCTGATGTCTTCGGGGGACAGCTGGCCGAGGCCTCGGGGTGACCAGCCGAGCCGCCTGCTCGAGCCGGATTCTTGGAGGAGACCCGGGCGGCGATGGCCCGGGCGTGATGATGAAGTCGTCCTTCAGAGTGGAGACCCTCGGACCGTGTCGCCGTCGGAGGCTAGGTCGGACCTCGCCGAAGGTGTAGTTGACGCCGAGGGTGCTGCTGCTCCCTTCAACCGTCAAGATCCGAGCCTGCAGGATCGGATTATCTTGTAGCGTGTGTTTTCTGTGGCCGCCGAGGCCCAAACACACCCTCGCCGTGTTGTAAAGCTGCGTTTCTTTTCCTCTTGTTTTGAGTATCTGGACTTTTTCGTCGGTAACAGAATTGTCTGTGCGAGCGAGAGTTGCTTCTCACGGAAGGTGATGAGTGAGGTATCCGTATCCCGGAGGCGTAGGAATCCCTCGGCTCGGTCGGCCTTGCCGCTTACGCGCACTCTTACCCGTCCATAGGGTTCTGTCACCGACGCAGTCGAGAAGGCTCGAAGAATCGCTTCGGCAGAGGAGCTTTCAAACGTGAAGACTTGTTCGGTCCGCGGAATCACTTATCCGAACGTGAGTTACTTATCGCAGAAGGTGATGAGTGAGGTATCCGTATCCCGGAGGCATAGGAGTCCCTTGGCTCGGTCAGCCTTGGCTGCTTACGTGTACTCCGTCGTTTTCAGGATCCACTTTCGAAGTAGTCGAAAAGCATGAAAGACATTCTGGCAGAAAGGATCTTTTTTCGAGGAAAATTTCGACGCAGAGGGGGTACCCCCTTTTAGCCCCCGAGGGAGGGTCGGGCTTTGCCGAGGCAAGGCTGACCCTTCCTTGATGACTAAACTTTGCGTGGAAGCAAGGTATATGAACAACTTGAAAACATCTTAAGGGTAGAAGCGACGTAGCTGTTGGACGTTCCAAGTGTTGGTGTAGACCTCGCCTTGACTGTCGGCTAGTTTGATTGTTCCAGGCTTCAGAACTTTGGCGATGACGAGTGGCCCTTCCCAGGGAGGCGTGAGCTTGTGCCGCCCTCGGGCGTCCTGTCGTAGCCGAAGCACCAGGTCGCCCACCTGGAGGTCTCGGGACCGGACCCCTCGGGCGTGGTAGCGTCGCAGGGACTGCTGGTACCGCGCCGAGTGTAGTAGGGCCTTGTCCCGAGCCTCTTCCAGCTGGTCCAGCGAGTCTTCTCGACTAGCTTGGTTGCTTTGGTCGGCATAGGCCCTCGTCCTCGGGGAACCGTATTCTAAGTCTGTGGGCAAGATGGCCTCGTCCCCATAGACTAGAAAGAACGGCGTGAAGCCCGAGGCTCAGCTCGGCGTTGTCCTCAGGCTCCAGACCACCGAGGGGAGTTCCTTCATCCATCGCTTGCCGAACATGTTGAGGTCGTTGTAGATCCAAGGCTTGAGTCCTTGTAGAATCATGCCGTTGGCACGCTCTACTTGCCCATTCGTCATGGGGTGAGCCACGGCGGCCCAGTCCACCTGGATATGGTGATCCTCTAGGAACTTTCTGCCGGTGAACTGGGTGCCGTTGTTGGTGATAATGGAGTTCGGGATCCCAAAACGATGGATGATGTTGGTGAAGAACGCCACCGCCTATTCGGACCTGATGCTGTTTAGGGGTCGGACCTCGATCCACTTGGAGAATTTGTCGATGGCGACCAACAGGTGCGTGTAGCCCCCGGGTGCCTTCTGCAAGGGGCCGACGAGGTCCAGACCCCACACAGCAAAAGGCCAGGTGATGGGTATGGTCTGTAGGGCCTGAGCGGGCAGGTGGGTCTGCCTCGCATAGAACTGACACCCTTCGCAGGTGCGGACAATTCTAGTGGTGTCGGCCACCGCCGTCGGCCAGTAGAAACCTTGCCGGAAGGCGTTTCCGACAAGGGATTGAGGTGCTGCGTGGTGGCCGCAAGCCCCCGAGTGTATCTCTCGTAGGAGTTCCTGACCTTCGGCGATGGAAATGCATCGCTGGAGGATGCCCGAGGGGCTGCGGTGGTAGAGCTCCTTCCCATCTCCCAGCAAGACGAACGACTTGGCGCGTCGCGCCAACCGCCGAGCCTCGGCTCGGTCGAGGGGTAGCTCTCCTCGGTGGAGATATTTCAGGTACGGGGTCTACAAGTTTCGATCAGGCGTGACCCCGCTTCGCTCCTCCTCGACGCGCAGTGCCTCGCCCTCGGGGGCCGAGGGTACCTCATGCTGAACCGAGGATGCCTCGGGCCGAGCCGAGGGTGCCTCGGAATGAGCCGAGGGTACCTCGGGCTGGGCCGAGGGTGCCTCGAGCTCGGGCGTGTCGTCGATCTTGACGGAGGGTTGATGCAGGTCTCGAGAGAAGACGTCCAGGGGAACCGTTGTTCGCCCCGAGGCTATTTTAGCCAGCTCGTCCGCAGTCTCGTTGTAGCGTCGGGCGATGTGGTTGAGCTCGAGCCCGTAGAACTTGTCTTCCAGGCGCCGAACCTCATCGCAGTAGGCCTCCATCTTCAGGTCGCGGCAGTGGGAGTTCTTCATGACTTGGTCGATGACGAGCTGCGAGTCACCACGAGCGTCGAGGCGTCGGACCCCTAACTCGATGGTGATGCGCAACCCGTTGACCAGGGCCTCGTACTCAGCCACATTGTTGGACGCCAGGAAGTGGAGGCGTAGCACGTAGTGTAGATGCTTTCCGAGGGGCGAGATGAAGAGCAGGCCTGCGCCCGCTCCTGTCTTCATCAGTGACCCGTCGAAGAACATGGTCCAGAGTTCTGGCTGGATCGGATCTGTTGGGAGCTGGGTGTCGACCCATTCAGCCACGAAGTCCGCCAAGACCTGGGACTTGATGGCCTTCCGAGGGGCGAACGAGATTGTTTCGCCCATAATTTCCACCGCCCACTTTGCAATCCTACCCGAGGCCTCTCGGCACTGGATGATCTCCCCCAGGGGAAAGGATGACACCACAGTTACTGGATGAGACTCGAAGTAGTGTCGCAACTTCCGCCGCGTCAGGATCACCGCGTACAGCAGCTTCTGAACTTGTGGGTAGCGGATCTTGGTTTCGGACAGTACCTCGCTGATGAAGTAGACTGGCCTCTGAACGGGCTATGCATGCCCCTCTTCTCGTCTCTCGACCACAATCGCGGCGCTAACCACCTGAGTGGTCGCGGCGACGTAGATCAAGAGGGCTTCTCCGGCAGCGGGGGGCACCAAGATGGGCGCGTTCGTGAGGAGCGCCTTCAGGTTCCCGAGGGCTTCCTCGGCCTCAGGGGTCCAAGTGAAGCACTCGGCCTTCCTTAAGAGGCGGTATAGAGGCAGGCCTCTTTCGCCGAGGCGCGAGATGAAGCGGCTCAGAGCCGCAAGACATCCCATGACTCTTTGTACGCCTTTCAAGTCCTTGATGGGCCCCATGCTGGTGATGGCTGCAATCTTCTCCGGGTTGGCTTCGATGCCCCGCTCGGAGACGATGAACCCTAAGAGCATGCCTCGGGGCACCCTGAAGACACACTTTTCGGGATTGAGCTTCATGCCTTTCGCCTTGAGACACCGGAATGTCACTTCAAGGTCGGAAAGGAGGTCGGAGGCTTTCCTCGTCTTGACTACGATGTCATCGACGTAGGCCTCGACCGTCCGACCAATGTATTCGCCGAACACATGGTTCATGCACCGTTGGTACGTCGCGCCCGCATTCCTCAAGCCGAACGGCATGGTAACATAGCAGTACATGTCGAAGGGTGTGATGAAAGAAGTCGCGAGCTGGTCAGACTCTTTCATCCTGATTTGGTGATACCCTGAATAGGCATCGAGGAAAGACAGGGTTTCGCACCCAGCAGTGGAATCCACGATTTGATCGATGCGAGGCAGAGGGTAGGGAACCTTCAGACATGCTTTGTTTAGACCAGTGTAGTCTACACACATCCGCCATTTCCCTCCTTTCTTTCTCACAAGCACAGGGTTGGCAAGCCATTCGGGATGGAATACCTCTTCGATGAACCCTGCCGCCATTAGCTTGTGGATCTCCTCGCCTATGGCTCTGCGCTTTTCTTCGTCGAATTGGCGCAGAGCCTGCTTGACGGGTCGGGCTCCGGCTCGGATATCCAGCGAGTGCTCGGCGACATCCCTCGGTATGTCGGGCATGTCCGAGGGACTCCACGCGAAAACGTCGGCGTTTGCGCGGAGAAAGTCGACGAGCACTGCTTCCTATTTGGGATCGAGCTCGGAGCCGATCCGGATCTGCTTGGAGGCGTCGCTGCTGGGGTCGAGGGGGACAGACTTAACCGTCTCCGCTGGCTCGAAGTTGCCGGCGTGACGCTTCACGTCTGGCACCTCCTTAGAGAGGCTTTCCAGGTCGGCGATGAGGGCCTCGAACTCGGTGAGGGCCTCGGCGTACTCCACGCACTCCACGTCGCATTCGAACGCGTGTTTGTACGTGGGGCCGACGGTGATGACCCCGTTGGGGCCCGACATCTTGAGCTTGAGGTAGGTGTAGTTGGGGACGGCTGTGAACTTCGCGTAGCATGGCCTCCCCAGTACCACGTGGTAGGTTCCTCGGAACCCGACCACCTCGAACGTAAGGGTTTCCCTTCGGAAGTTGGAGGGGGTTCCGAAGCAGACGGGAAGGTCGAGTTGTCCGAGGGGCTGGACGCGCTTCCCAGGGATGATCCCGTGGAAAGGCGCAGCGCTTGCCCGGACCGAGGACAGATCGACACGCAGGAGCCCAAGGGTCTCGGCGTAGATGATGTTGAGGCTGCTGCCTCCGTCCATGAGGACCTTGGTGAGCCTGACGTCGCCGATGACGGGGTCGACAACGAGCGGGTATTTCCCTAGGCTCGGCACGTGATCGGGGTGGTCGGCTTGTTCGAAGGTGATGGGCTTGTCGGACCAGTCTAGGTAGACTGGCGCCGCCACCTTCACCGAACAGACCTCCCGACGCTCTTGCTTGCGGTGCCGAGCCGAGGCGTTCGCCGCTTGCCCACCGTATATCATGAAGCAGTCGCGGACCTCGGGGAACTCTCCTGCCTGGTGATCTTCCTTCTTGTCGTCGTCGCGAGCCCTGCCACCCTCCGCGGGTGGCCCAGCCCTGTGGAAGTGGCGCCGAAGCATAGCGCACTCCTCAAGGGTGTGCTTGACGGGCCCCTAATGATAGGGGCATGGATCCTTGAGCATCTTGTCGAAGAGGTTGGCACCTCCGGGGGGTTTCCGAGGGTTCTTGTACTCGGCGGCGACGACAAGGTCCGCGTCGGCGGCGTCGCGTTTCGCTTGCGACTTCTTCTTGCCCTTCTTTTTGGCGTCGCGCTGAGTTGACGCCTCGGGGGCATCTTCCGGTGGGCGGCCCTGGGGCTGCTTGTCCTTCCGGAAGATGGCCTCAACCGCCTCCTGGCCAGAGGCAAACTTGGTGGCGATGTCCATCAGCTCGCTCGCCCTGGTGGGGGTCTTGCAACCCAGCTTGCTCACCAGGTCGCGGCAGGTGGTGCCGGTGAGGAACGCGCCGATGACATCTGAATCGGTGATGTTGGGTAGCTCGGTGCGCTGCTTCGAGAATCGCCGGATGTAGTCCCGGAGAGACTCTCCCGGCTGCTGTCGGCAGCTTTGGAGGTCCCAGGAATTTCCGGGGCGCACGTGTGTGCCCTGGAAATTACCGGCGAAGGCTTGGACCAGGTCGTCCCAGTTGGAGATCTGCCCCGGAGGCAGGTGCTCCAACCAGGCGCGAGCGGTGTCGGAGAGGAACAGGGGGAGGTTGCGGATGTTGAGGTTGTCATCGTCCGTTCCACCCATTTGGCAGGCCAGCAGGTAGTCCGTGAGCCACAGTTCCGGTCTCGTCTCCCACGAGTACTTTGTGATAGTAGTCGGGGGTCGGAACCGGGTCGGGAACGGCGCCCGTCGTATGGCGCGGCTGAAAGCCTGCGGACCGGGTGGTTCGGGCGAGGGACTCCGATCCTCCCCGCTGTCGTAGCGTCCTCCACGCCTGGGGTGGTAGCCTCGGTGCACCCTCTCGTTGAGGTGGGCCCGACGGTCGCGGTGATGGTGCTCGTTGCCGAGGCGACCCGGGGCCGCAGGCGCTGTGTTGCGCGTGCGCCCGGTGTGGACCAAGGCTTCCCGCATGAATCGGGAAGTCGCGGCGCGATGTTCCGAGGGGTATCCCTGCCTTCGGGAGGCGGAGCTTTCGGCCCGTCGGACCGCGGTGCCCTCCAGGAGATTCTTGAGCTCTCCCTGGATTTGCCGCCCCTCGGTGGTTGATGGCTCTGGCATCACGTGGAGAAGCATTGCCGCTGCAGCCAGGTTCTGGCCGACCCCACTGGAAGTGGGTGGCGGCCTTACCCTGACATCGTCGGCGATGCGGTGCTGGATACCCTAGGGTAGATGACGCATTTCTCCGGCCGGAGGCTGGCCCGCCCATTCCTGCCCGACGTCCCGGCTGATCGGCTCAAGTGCTCCTACTCCCTCGTCGAGCCTGGCCTGCACCCCGCGGATTTGCTCGAGCTGTGGGTCATGACCCCCCGCCGGAACGGGGACCACAGCTAGCTCCCGTAGGATGTCAACGCGTGGCACAGGCCTAGGGAGATCACCGTTCTTCGGCATACCGAGATGGTTGCCCTCGGAGGGACCCCCTAGATCGACGTGGAAACATTCACGACTTGGGCCGCAGTCCTCGTCGCCGAGGCTGCGGCTACTGTCAGAACAGTCGGAAAGGCAGTAGTCGCATGCGGTCATGAAGTCCCGCATGGCACTGGGGTTGCCAAGTCCAGAGAAATCCCAACAGAAGTCGGGCTCGTCATCTTCCTCGGACCCTGAGGGCCCGTAGGTCGAGACGTCCGTCAGCCGGTCCCAGGGTGACCGCATACGATACCCCAGAGGGTTTGGACTCGCCTCTACGAGAGCGTCCGCCAAAGCGAAGCCGCTTGGCGGGTCGAGGCTGAATCCAAGGGGCGTGAGATGGGAAACGGTCGGTACCTCTTGGTCGACGGGTGGTGATGAAGTCACGTCAGGGACTGACTGCACCGTCGTCTCAGGTACGAGGGTGACGCCCAGCAAGCCTTTCGCGAGCGTGCTGGCGTCGTCCGTTTGCTCGGGATTGGCGTGTTGCGGGGAGACGGCGCTCGCCTTTGTCTCAAACGCGAGGTCGATGCCCGACGCGCCCCCCGTTGGGGCGCCGGCGCCGTCGACTTGCTCGACAGCCGACGAGGGGCCGCCTCCTGCTTGGCCTTGGTTGCCCCGCCTCCTCCTCCGTCGGCGGGGGAGAGGGCGGGGTGAGCTCGAATGTTGTTCTTCCACCACGCGGGGAAGACGTCGTCGATTCCGCCGCCGGCGGGCGGGCTGTCGGCCGCCATTGTCGCTGTCGCACGGCGGGGGAAGGAGTATCATGTCGTAGCTGCCGTCGAGGGACATGAACTCAAGACTCCCGAAACAGAGCACCGTCCCGGGCTGGAGAGGTTGCTGGAGACTGCCCATCTGGAGCTTGATGGGAAGCTGTTCGTCAACACGCAGCAGGCCCCTACCTGGCGCGCCAACTGTCGGCGTTTCGAGACCGGGGGGTCCCTGGGCCGACGAGTGAAATGTCGCCGCGTGCCCCAGCCCAGATGGGTCGGCGCGAGGCCGAGCGCGAAGGGGGGAAAAGGCGGCCGGAGACGGGCGTGAGAGAGAGGTGGAAATCCCGTGGCCTTTGTGTTCGTCTCGCGCCCAGGTCGGGTGCGCTTGCAGTAGGGGGTTACAAGCGTCCACGCGGGAGAGGGAGCGAGCGGCCTCACGCGAGCGCCTGTCCCGTCCTCTTCCCCGCGCGGCCAACCCTCTTTAAGAGGGCCCTGGTCCTTCCTTTTATAGGCGTAAGGAGAGGATCCAGGTGTACAATGGGGGGTGTAGCAGGGTGCTACGTGTCTAGCGGAGGAGAGCTAGTGCCCTAAGTACATGCCGTCGTGGCAGCCGGAGAGGTTTTGGCACCCGGTTCGTGTGGTGTCGTGGCCGTCGGAGGAGCGCTGGAGCCTGGCGGAAGGACAACTGTCGGGGCTGTCGAGTCCTTGCTGACGTCCTCTTGCTTCCGTAAGGGGGCTGAGAGCCGCCGTCGTCAAAGAGTGTGCGGGGCGCCATCATTGCCTATCTGGCGGAGCGAGCCAGATGGGACGCCGGTCTTGTTCCCCGTAGCCTGAGTCAGCTTGGGGTAGGGTAATGATGGCGCCTCCTGTCGACGTGGTCGGTCCGCGCCCTAGGTTGGGTGATGTGGAGGCTCCTCCGAGGTCGAGGTCGAGTCTGTCTTCCGTGGCCGTGGTCGAGTCCGAGCCCCTGGGTTGGGCGAGGCGGAGACCGTCGGCTGAGGCCAGGGCTGAGTTCGAGCCCTGGGGTCGGGCGAAGCGAGGTTCGTCGTCTTCTGGGGCTGAGCCTAAGTCCGAGCCCTGGGTCGGGCAGAGCGGAGTTCGTCGTCTTCTGGGGCTGAGCCCAAGTCCGAGCCCTGGGTCGGGCGGAGCAGAGTTCGCCGTCTTCCGGAGCTGAGCCCGAGTCCGAGCCCTGGGTCGGGCGGAGCGGAGTTCGCCGTCTTCCGGGGCTGAGCCCGAGTCCGAGCCCTGGGTCGGGCGGAGCGGAGTTCACCGTCTTCCGGGGCTGAGCCCGAGTCCGAGCCCTGGGTCGGGCGGAGCAGAGTTTCCTATGGTGCCTGAGGTCGGGCCTGACTGCCTGTCAGCCTCACTCTGTCGAGCGGCACAGCAGTCGGAGCGGCGCAGGCGGCGCTGTCCTTCTGTTAGGCCGGTCAGTGGAGCGGCGAAGTGTCTGCGGTCACTTTGGCTCTATCGACTGGAGGACGCGTGTCAGGATAAAGGTGTCAGGCCACCTTTGCATTAAATGCTCTTGCGATCTGGTCGGTTGGCACGGCGATTTGGTCAGGGTTGCTTCTTGGCGAAGACAGGGCCTCGGGCGAGCCGGAAGTATGTTCGTCGCTGGAGGGGGGCCTCAGGCGAGACGGAGATCCTCCGGGGTCGGCTGCCCTTGTCCGAGGCTAGGCTCGGGCGAGGCGCGATCGAGTCCCTCGAATGGACCGATCCCTGACTTAATCGCACCCATCAGGCCTTTGCAGCTTTATGCTGATGGGGGTTACCAGCTGAGAATTAGGAGACTTTAGGGTACCCCTAATTATGGTCCCCGACAAGTCCGAGCCCTGGGGTCAGGCGAGGCGGAGACCGTCTTCCGAGGTCGAGGTGGAGTCCGAGCCCTGGGGTCGGGCGGGGCGGAGACCGTCTTCCGAGGTCGAGGTTGAGTCCGAGCCCGGGGGTCGGGCGAGGCGGAGACCGTCTTCCGGGGTTGAGGTTGAGTCCGAGCCCTAGGGTTGGGCGAGGCGGAGACCGTCGTCCGAGGTCGAGGTTGAGTCCGAGCCCTGGGGTCGGGCGAGGCAGAGCTTCCTATGGCGCCCGAGGCTGGACTTGGCTGCTGTCAGCCCCACCCTAGCGGGTGGCACAGCAGTCGGAGCAGGGCAGACAACGCTGTTTTCCTGTCAGGTCAGTTAGTGGAGGGGCGAAATGATTGCGGTCACTTTGGCCCTGTCGACTGAGGAACGCGCGTCAGGATAAGGTGTCAGGCGATCCTTGCATTGAATGCTCCTGCGATACGGTCGGTTGGCGTGGCGATCTGGCCAAGGTTGCTTCACGGCGAAGCTTGCCCGGGCTGGGCCTCGGGCGAGTCGAAGGTGCACCCGTTGCTTGAGGAGACCCTCTAGCGAGACGTGAATCCACCTGGGTCTGCTGTCCTTGCCCGAGGCTGGGCTCGGGCGAGGCGAGATCGTGTCCCTTGAGTGGACGGAGCTTTGACCTGTATTGCGCCCATCAGGCCTTTGCAGCTTTGTGCTGATGGTGGTTACCAGCCGAGTTATCTGATGCTAACTAACTCTCCACAATTCTCTCATCTCAATCTTATTCTCTAGCCTTATCCCAGCTCATCTTAATCTTATTCTCTAGCCTTATCCCAGCCTGGCTGTTGCCTCTCGCTCCCTATGATGCCCATGACATCTCCCCCTCCCTTGAGGACCAGCTCATCCTCGAGCTGCCATAGACTTACCTGACACGACTTAAGGTTAAGCCTTTTACATCTCGGCTTACCTTTATTATTTAAGACGAAAATACAAAATAATTGTGGAACTAAAATATAAATTTGAACTGCAGCTATGTCCTCCTGTCCTCCTGGATCCCAAGGAAAGAGCTGAACTGCGGACTTCACGTTGGATGAAAGGTGAAGGAGGAACCAGCTCGTCCTTATGTTGGGTCTGTCCAGCACCAAGACAGTTGCCCAAATGAAGGAGACGACCCTCTTTGGCCGTGCAGGGGGGCTGCATACCCAGATCTCTACTTCTGCAGGGGGTTCAAAAAGTATAGACGAGACCTGGTGGTTGGGCGCGCAGGCTGCGAGTTGGTGCAGCGATGAGCTAATCAGCAAGTGCAGCTTCCGCACCGCCCGCCTAACAAGGAAGCCGCGCACTGCGGCTTGCAGGCGCACCACAGCCTGCTCATGTGATGACGGCATGGGGTGGCCCTGGAGGCCACAGCAAGGTGCTTCTCCCCACGAAGGGACTGTACCTGGCGGCGTGCCAGGAACCCTCGCGCTGCCGCCTGAAGCCGCACCGCTGCTTGGAGTTCCTTTTCTGTCTTCTCCTTGTAGCGGTGGAACATCACAACGAATTGATCCCACTTCTCTTCGAGCCGAGTGAATGCATCTGGAGTTGTTGAGGGCGGGTGGGAGGGAGTTGCGGCGGCAGATGGCGCGGCGGCTGGTGGTGGTGAGGATAACCTGGAGCTGATACCAGGTGTCATGGACCTTCGGTCCATGGGGATAGCTATCTTCTCCGGCGAGGTTATACCCCTCTGCCGCAGGCTTGGTTCTAGGGTAGCAGCCCTAGGCGCTTGAGAGGGTCATTGCAAGGGAGAGAGATTGGTTTGATAATTGAGCTTGCTTGATTTATTCCCTGCTGCCATGCGGCTTATAAATAGCCCTATGGCTAACCAACTTCTCCTACAAACTCTCAACTAACTCCTACTTTCTTGGACTTATCTGATGCTAACTAACTCTCCACAATTCTCTCATCTCAATCTTATTCTCTAGCCTTATCCCAGCTCATCTTAATCTTATTCTCTAGCCTTATCCCAGCCTGGCTGTTGCCTCTCGCTCCCTATGATGCCCATGACACTTGGGGGTACCCCTAATTATGGTCCCCGACACATAGCTACACCCCCATTGTACACCTGGACCCTCTCCTTGCATCTATAAAAGGAAGATCTAGGGCCTCCATGCGGGAGGGTCGCGCGGGAGAACGAGCTGACGAACAGGCTCACCCTCTCTCTCGCGAACGCTTGTAACCCCTACTGCAAGCGCATCCCCCTGGCGCAGGATAACACGAGCCACGTTTTGCCCCCTTGTGTTCCATCTCGCGCCAACCCATCTGGGTTGGGACACGCAGTGACAATTTTACTCGTCGGTCCAGGGACCCCCCGGGGTCGAAACGCCGACAAATATAACACACATTTTGTATATAAGTTATCGTAGTATACTGGTATTATATATTCCCATTGCAACGCACGGGCATTCAGCTAGTAGAAGTTGAAGAAGCCAGGACTACACCACCGCCACCTGAAGAACCTCAGGCAGGAAACTGCTTTTACTTTGATATCTGCGGAGCAGAGCCTGATTCACCTATCACACAAGGCAAGCTCCAGTGCATTTACCACCTCCTTGCTATTTTGAAATCTTTCTCACTTATTTGATGCATTAGGTAATAGGAGTTGTGTGCTAAACCAGTTGTTGCATTCCCTTCCCTGGATTTGATTACTTCTCCTTAAACCCCTGTTTTACAAAAAGGTTTTTCTTATGCTTAGCTTTGCTCTAGAAAAACAATTTTTTTTGTTTTGACAAAAGATGATGCTTCAAAGTGGGTGGGATGTTTTCAAAAATAAAACTTGATGGTGGATCCATCATGGCCATGATGGGTTCAACATCGAAAAAGATGTACCTCTGCCAGGTACCAAACTTTGGGTTTGAAATGATAAAGCTGAGACCGGACGGGTGACTTGCATGAGAAGAGAGTCTCGGTGTAGTGTCTTCGTCTGAGTCGATTAAGGACCTTCTCGATGTAGGCTTGCTGATCGAGGACCCTTTAACTGATCACATGCCTCGTCATGGGTAAGCTTTGCCTCTGGCAGACTAATACCAGAATAAGATAACACGCAATGGGAGTGGAGAGATGGCGAGAGTAGCGTGTACACTACGTGGCAAGAGGCTGGACGGTGGTGTATCTGTGCTCTCGGTTGGCGTGAACCTGATCTGGTCTTAAGAACCCCGGTGACGAGTTGACATATGCAAGGGTTAAGTGCTACATATGTCATGTGATCGAAGATCCTCAGCTGAGTATAATCTATTCGGATCGCCGTAACTTCGCGGACATGATGACTTGGTCACTGCCCTACACGTAGCATTCCAGTGAATAAGAAGGGTTGTTAAGAAATTGGCTAGTATAGGTCAAGTGATTGAACTAGGGTAGAAAGAACTCTAGAGCTCAGGTAATGACTTAACTTGCTAATAAAACTGGACTTTTAAGGACCCAGTAATAGTAAGCATTTCTGCAAACAGAGTCATTGATTATTGAAAAGTCATACCTTGATCCCCAAAGGCCAGCATATCCTTGAGAGTTTTTTATTCTGACGGGTAAGACTTGCGAAAGTACACTTCGTACTCAGGGCTTTGTCCCATGTTGTTTTAGGTGAAGAAGCAGCAAATTTTTGTTGCTTCTGTTATAAGGTGGTGCCTAAAGAAGAAAATCAAGAGTGAAGCTGCGGGAGGAAAGGTCCTCCGTTAAGAAAAACTTTTTACTGTTTATCGGGAGGGGTTTTTGCCTCCTAGATTATGTAATAATATTACTTCAGCACTCCTATATTTACTCTAGTCTGTAATAATTCCACTCTTTCTTACTTTAAAATAAAGTAAGTTATTGTACTTGCTTCCGCATTCTCGTACCTCCAATGTGTTGTAATGTCTACGTGACGGGTGAAACGCTCTTGGGCAAGGTAAAGAATACGGATACTTGTCAAGTGATCAGGGGCACCTGCAGGGTTGTCTGAGGTCCGTTGAACAAGGACAACTGTACGTGGGCCTAATGACTTGGGAGGTTCTGTCACAACTTCTATTTAGAGTTAGTTTGAAAACTCCATTTTTCCAATGAATTTCCATTTTTCCAAAAAGAAATTAGTTTATTTTCTCTTTAAAAAATAGAAACAAAAATAAGTTCACAAACTAGCTTTTAGATTATTTTTCCATCAGAGCCCATTTAAAAAAATCAATTTTATATTGTTCGTGATCGTAAGCGTATATGCAAAGATGGTAAAAATTTTGGCGGTATGATTTTAAGAGAACCGCCATTATAAAAACTTGATTTCTACTAACGCTAGACTTAAGAAAACCGTCACTAAATATGTATTTGCATTGGTGGTTCATAACTATGGTCGCATAACTTTATTTTTACAAGCGCCTATGCATTATTAACCGTTGGTACAAAAAAAAATCGTAACCATCAATAAAAAAATCGACTGTATACGGGTGTATGTCGTAGAAAGATGTATAGTGCCATAAAAAGTTAAAAGGTAGTAGATCCATATTTTCAATTTAGGTCTTGTTCGTTTCCGTCGGATTGCACCCGGAATAGTTCCAATTAATCAAAGTTTATATAAATTAGAGAAGCAATCCGGTCAAGAATCGTTCCGACCCACCAATCCGACAGAAACGAACAAGGCCTTAGAATTTGGATCTTTTTTTTCCCTCGGAACGAATACATTCTGTCGATCTACACAGTTCATGTTCTAGAAACTAAAGTTGATGACGAGAAGCTCGTCGCCTCTGCTGTACTGGCCCCCTTGCCCCTCATCCGCAGCATTTGCAATCGATGCATCTGTAACGTCAGGTAGGTGCACAGGATAACCCAAAGGACGGGCGTTGTGTTTTCCCTGACCCGCTGCAGTGGTGATGCTGATCGGCGGCGAGCTTTATTCGCCTAACGACGACAGGAACGGCTCACCCGTCCGTCTCCGTCACCAAAAGATCGAGCACGAGCACCTGCTATGCTGGCTGCGTCAAACCCAAGTCAGGAGGAGACGGCGAAATGGCCACCAGCTCACACCAAACTATCCCTCTGCAAATCTGCAATGTGGATGAGCTGCAGGGAGAAAAAAGGCCTTGTACTACGATGCTGCCGTGAGTAGCCTAGCCGCCAGCAGCTGCCACCTGAATGAAGAACAAAAGCAAGAACGGAGACCTTTGCTGTTTTGCATGTCTTGTTGTCCAACTACAAGAAAATTTGTTTGGGGGGTGGGGGGTAGAGACGATTTTTTCGAACTTCCATCATATTATAAATCATTTTCATTTTAGTGGAACACGACATATCCAGTGACGGAGCCATAATTTTTTTTAGAATGGATTGAACTAAATCGTTGTAGTATAGAAGTACCTTCTACGTTATATATATACGCTTAAAATTTTAGAAGAAGCTCTAGCGAGATTTCGTAGACTCGGCAGCGGTAGAGGGGCTTGAAGCACTACGAAACTTTGTCAGTAATTCAGTTAAGCTCGCCAACAAACCTAATCCATGTATGTCAAACGAACAACACAAGCAAAAAAAAAAACTCGAAAATATACAGCGCAATGAAAATGGCACCAACAGATGTATAAATGAGATCACAAACGTAAGTTTTCACAACCGATAACAATGGTTGTTCAATTAAAGGTTGATCTAAAATAAACTCAAACCTTAGTGTGGGGGGACAACTACGTATTGTATGTATAGTTTAAGGGGCAGCCAAGGACCCCTACTCGTACCGCCTGCACCAAGCAGGTTAATCCATCATCATCAACAAGAACAAAGTATACGTATCTTTCACCGTTCGATCTCCATCCAAGGGCCCATACGTATCCAGGGTTCACAGTGGCAGCATAGTAATTTTGGCCATCTTCTTCCACTGCCCGGCGGCGCACACAAGTACACAACCACCCAAGATGGGGAGGAGCCAGGAGCACAGGCCCAATGCGGCAGCCATCCCACCACCTATCGCGTCGGCTTCACTCAAACGGCTTCTGCCGCATCCTATAAAACCTCCTCACCAACCTCCGATGGCGGAAATTCTTGCCCTCCCACACCGACCCCCTCCCCCACGGCCCGCCTTCCCCCGGGAGCACGAGACCCTCGTTCCCTGCGCCACCGACTGAGCCAAGGCCGCGCTTTGCCGTTTCCGACCTAGGTCGCGAGATCTCGGAGGAGCGGAGCCCCGCCGTGCCGCCGCCTGCTACAGGGGGGCACGCAGGGACCGCACGGCGCGATGGTGGACACGGGCGGGGGGAGGCTCTACCAGCGCCGTGGCGCGGTCGCTTTCGTCGCGGCCAACAAGGCGCTGCTCGCCGCTGCGTGGGTCGTCGGGTTCGCGCTCGTGTTCCTATGGCAGAGCGCCTCCATGTCCTTCGGCAGCGCCGGCGGCGGAGGGTACCTCAGGCTCCTGTCGGTGCCGCCTCCGCCGCCGCGCCCCGCGCCGCGGCTCCGCCCCACGGCGTACAACATCACGGACTTCGGCGCCGTCGGGGACGGCCGGGCGGTCAACACCGCGGCGTTCGAGCGTGCTGTCGAGGCCATCGCGGCGCTCGCGGAGCGAGGCGGCGGGCAGCTCAATGTGCCACCCGGGCGCTGGCTCACGGCACCCTTCAACCTCACCAGCCACATGACGCTGTTTCTTGCCGAGGGCGCGGAAATCCTTGGCATTACGGTAAAGAGTTTACTGTTTCTATGAACTTATCCGTGGGGCTTTAGTAATTAGATAGATCTTCTCGTGTGCATTTTCTACGCTCCAAGCCTCCAACCAAAAGTTAATGCTGCTTTCATGTCGTGCGGAAATTGCTTAGTTATTAACTTATTCTCCAGTAGAATAGTTTATGATTTGGCTAGTTGACGACAAACATCATGAATTGATTGCTGCTGGGTTTACCAGCATGCGAAAACAAGAAAACACTCCTCCAAAACGTCAGAAACCGGCCCTAACGGCAAGCGAACTATTACAAACAAAAACCATAGAGCAACTAACAACAAAACTAAAGGACGCCCTCCACATCTAAATCTTGAGTCCTTTTCCAGAAATCCTTCGACCAGTTTTTCATTCTTCCCATTTTGTCATCCAAATATTTTGCATCCTACTCTCTCAGAAGAACTCACCACTTCTGCAAAAACATAAAGATTTTATGAAACAAAACGGCGATACTTTGTGCTGAAAACATCTTGACTCTAGACTAGCATGCATTCAGAGTTTGGTAGATGCCTATGGTGCTTATTTGGGGGCACAAATGCCCACATTTCAGATTGTGAGCTTATTTAACTGGCATTGTGATGTTTTCTGGACAGGATGAGAAGTACTGGCCATTGATGCCAGCATTACCGTCATATGGGTATGGGCGGGAGCGCAAAGGACCACGATTTGGGAGCCTCATTCATGGACAGAATTTGAGAGATGTAGTCATTACAGGTTTGCAATTTATCTCGATACCTAGCAATCTAGCATTTAAGCGCCACAATACACAGCATCTTGCATAATTGTGGATTAAGCAACATCAGTGCAAAAGTGCATCATGTTCATCTTAAACAATAAGTGTTGCAACTCTGTAGCATCATCTGTTTGTAGCATAAAAGCAACTATTTGACGCCCAGTCTATAATGTACCCTTGTGCTTCCCATATTAATATACGGAGGTCCTGCAATTCTGTTGAAATAGGATCTAGCATTTTACAACTTGAACTGCCATATTCTGTAATGATATTTTGCTGATTAAACAGGCAAATTCATTAAAAATGCAACAAATGCACTTCTGTCACAAATCCAATGCTGTAGCTGTAGCTAGCTTATTAAGCTTGTTTGCTCCCCAATCTTATGCTGCTAGAACAATGAGATTCTATTTCACTGACTAATTGAATATAGTTATCTGATCTCCTTCTTCGGTGTGTTAAATAGGACATAATGGGAGCATAAATGGCCAGGGTGAAGTTTGGTGGATGAAGCATCGCAGAAGAATTCTGAATAACACAAGGCCTCCTCTTGTGCAGCTGATGTGGTCCAAGGACATTATTGTTGCAAACATAACACTGAGGAACTCACCTTTCTGGCACTTGCATCCTTATGATTGCACAAATGTGACTGTTTCGAATGTTACTATCATGTCTCCTGTTTCTGGTGCTCCAAACACAGATGGCATAGATCCAGGTATTCTTGCTACATCTGTATTTAACAGCTTTCGAGTACATCATTCATGTTTTAAACGCTTTGGCACTGTACCAAACACTTGAAGTACCAGTAGATATACACCCATTTTTCTATAACATCCTGTCTATACTAACTCTTGCACTAGTTACAGGTAATGTTGAATTGTTGACCACAAATCATAATGTAGATTCCTATTTCTCACATATAAGTGTATGCAGATTCTTGTCAGGATGTGCTTATTGAGAATTGCTACATATCGGTTGGCGATGATGCAATAGCTATAAAGAGTGGTTGGGATCAGTATGGTATTGCATACGGTCGTCCATCTTCTGACATTTTAATTCGCAATGTAACCGCCCGTTCTCTTGTGAGGTGAGAATTGAGATATGTTGGCTACATTGTGTGTCTACAATAATCTACTTTTGTGCATAGTCCTTTGAAGTCAAACCTCAAGAGTAGTAAATTACGACTATGGTGTGTATTGCTGAACATTATCAATCAGGCTTACACTATCTACCCTATCTTTGTGCAGTGCTGGAATTTCAATAGGCAGTGAGATGTCTGGCGGAGTTGCAAATGTTACTGTGGAGAATGTGCGCATCTGGGAATCAAGGAGAGGTGTGAGGATAAAGACTGCCACAGGAAGAGGCGGCTACATCCGTAACATCTCATACCGCAACATAACTTTCGACAATGTCCGTGCTGGGATTGTGATAAAGGTTGACTACAACGAGCACGCTGATGATGGATACGACCGGACTGCCTTCCCAGACATCACAAGCATATCATTCAAGGGAATCCATGGGCAGGGTGTTCGGGTGCCTGTCCGAGCTCATGGCAGCGACGTCATCCCCATCAAGGACATCAGCTTCCAGGACATGTCGGTAGGCATCAGCTACAAGAAGAAGCACATCTTCCAGTGCTCCTACCTCGAGGGGCGTGTCATCAGGCCTGTGTTCCCGAAACCATGTGAGAACCTGGACGTCTATGATGAGCAAGGGCAGCTTGTGAAGCGGGCAGTGGCCCTAAACAGCACAGAACTTGACTACGATATATGAGGTGCACATATCATACCACAGCTTTGATAGTTGTAGTGGAAATTGGTGCTCTCTACCCTCAGAAATCAATTTTCTCCGATTGTCCATGGCTTTTTGGGTCTAGAATTGTAGATAGAGAGGAGATTCTCCTCTTGATAGGTTTGCTGCTTACAGTGGCTGAATGTATCTCACCGGCGATTTACTGATTTGTCCATGAACATTTGTAATCGCCAGAACCTTCCTGGCGACAAATGTATGCTGTCAATATATTGTACACCTGAAGATTGTATTGGAGTATACACAGTACATGATCTCTAAATATCTGCCAGCAGATTTTTCTAAAACAGAATATATGAGGTCTTCTCGGCACTACACATGAGGAAAGAGATGTTGTTAGTTTGGAAGGTCAGGTAGTGCCTACTGGCTAGTAAGATCATCTTTTAAGTATTTAGGATTAATGGCACAGAGAGATGGAGATACATGTTAGCTATAGTATCAAAGTGTGATAGATAAAGTAGCGTCAAACGTCTGCCTCCATCATGCTTTAAAGTACCCCGACACAAATAAAAAGTTCTAGCTTCAACGAGTACAAAATTCTAGTTTAAATAATAAATATTGAAGATATTTAATCAAGGCAAAAGAAAATGGTGAAGTAAGAGGTTTTTTGGGCTCATGTTTAAGCTTCTCCGAAGAGAATCGTTCCTAATCAGCCAAACATTCAAAATACCAATCAATTCATCTGAGGATCAAGAGAGAATCACTTCTCATCAGCTCTCTCCTAGCAATCCAATAAAATTACTCTACAAAGAGCAGAGCGATCCCAAACGGAGCCTGGCTTAATCAAAATGTCGGCTATACTTGAAGCAAAAGAGAAAGGGAGTGCTACCATTACAAAGCTGTTGTCGGTCGTGGCGGTTTGACAGTTGACCGAATTTGTGGGTTCCTTGGCTTCCCTTCTTCAGTCGCCTAGAGCCCTAGACAACACAATGCCGTGGACAGAAAAGATGGACGTCGTCATCGCAGCATGCCAGCATGGCCTCTTTGAAAAGTTCGAACAAGATACGTCTTTTCCATTTTGTAATCTTCTCTATTTTTTATAAATTTTATGGCAAAAAAATGCACCAATATCTACATCATCATATTTTTTTAAGTAAAAATAGGCTATGGGTATGACTTGATAGTGTATTTTAAATCCGATCAAAATTAGAGACGTTTGATTTAAGCAAATGGAATTGTTTAAAAAAATGGTCACTATGCCAAAGGGGATAATGTTGTTTAAAGAGAATAAAGTGTAGTAGTACAGATGTACGGTGACAAGGTACCATCTCCACCTGCTCCCTACACTCCTGACATACGTAATTAGCCTAGTTGACAAAAAAATAGCTTTGTTTTGGTTCATTAGCCTGCTGTAACGATCGAAATCCGTTGAGAAACGAAAGTCCACGTAATAAAATACGGTAGTTTTTGTTTACAGTAAATTATGCTACAACTTGTTGGTAGGATGGATCAGTGTCGAAACAACGCAACTTATTCTGCAACAGGAAGCACACAGAGCGCACACATGGTAGCTCGACGTGGACCGGATCGGATCACATCGCCGCTGCTTGGCTCGCCGACCAGGCGATGGCAATGGGGCTCGTGACCTTGTGCTCACCGTCGCTCCACACGATGGACCCGAACGTGTACTTCTCGGCCACGCTTCCCTGCTCCGGCGCGAAGGTGACCGCGTACTCCTGCGTCTGCTGCGCCGCGCTGAACTCCAGCGTCGGAGGCTCCACCGTGACGCGCACGCCGGCCGGGCTGGCGACGCTGGCCGTGTACGTGGCCCTGGCGTTGCTCCCGACGTTTCGTACGACGCGGCGCTGCGTGACCTCGTCGTCGCCGGAGCCGAACACCACCGAGAAGGCCGGGTAGTTGAGGTCGCCCACAGAGCCCGGGCGCGTCGAACAGTCGGTCACCGAGCCGTCACGCGTCAGGACGGCGATCTGCCTGGCCGTGTAGCCGAGCGCGCAGAGGAAGGAGACGTAGTCGTCAGTGCCGGCGTCGTACACCAGGCCTGGGTTGAGGGCGCGGTTGGGGTCCACGTGGCCGGCCCCGCGCACGAACGGCGTGGACGCCCCGCCGGTGGACATGTCCCTGATGACGTCCCCGGCGCTGTCGACGTTGAACGCGGTGGTCATCAGCGCGGACTTGATCGCGGCGGGGCTCCAGCCCGGGCGCGCCTGCCGGAGCATCGCGGCGATGCCGCTCACGTGAGGGCACGACATGGACGTGCCGGATATGATGTTGAACTTCACTCGCCTCGTGTCGCTGTCGAGCTCCGAGGGCGAGTTCTCGCCGGTCCACGCGGCCAGGATGTCCACCCCGGGGGCGGTCACGTCCGGCTTCAGGATCTCCGGTGCGAGGAGGTTTGGGCCGCGGCTGGAAAAGGATGCCATTCTCGGGGAAGACGGCGTCCCGCCGACGACGGTGCCGAGAAACACGATGGTCGCAACGGGGGACGCGCTGGTTCTGATGTACCTCTTGATCTTCTCGGCAACGGCGAACGTCACGGCCGTCGCTGGGTGGATGTGTGGGGTGGTGATGGGCTGCTCGCCGAACGCCTTTGCGCTGACGAGGATCGCTCCAGCTCCTCCGGCAAGCTTTACGGCTTCACCTTTAGCAGCTCGACCGTTAACGCCAGGGTCGCACACCACGATCTTGCCGGCGACCTTGCTGGCGATCAGTTTGCCAGCTTCACAGACGCTTGAGCCCACGTCACCTCCGTAGACTAGCGGGATCTTGCTTGGACCGAGCGGCGTGCCGGCATAGAGGGAAGTGCCGGCGAAGGTGTCGCCACTGCCGAGAACGACGTTCGCTGAGAACCGGCGGTTGACGGTTGACGCGCCCACCGTCAGGATCCATGGCGCGACGTTGACGGCGGTGAACTCGCCGGGGCCGGAGTTGCCCGCGGAGGCAGAGACGACGATGCCCCTGCGGACGGCGCTGAACGCTCCCACGGCCGTGCTGTCGCTGTAGAACGGGGGCGCCTGGCCGACGGCGCCGAGCGAGACGGAGAGGACGTTGACCCCGTCCTTGATGGCCTCGTCGAACGCCATGAGGATGTCCGAGGACGTGCACCCCCTCGCCCAGCACGCCTTGTAGGCAGCGATGCGGGCGCGCGGAGCCATGCCGATGGCTGTGCCTTTGGCGTAGTCGAAGAAGGCGGCGTTCGGCACGGCGGAGCCCGCTGCCGTGGACGAGGTGTGCGTGCCGTGGCCGTTGGTATCGAGCGGGGACCTGGAGTCCGTCTCGTCCACCGCGCCCCCGCCGTGCGCGGCCTCGTACCCCAGGCCAAAGAACTTGGCGCCGACGAGCTTGTTGTTGCAGTACGCGGAGGCGTTGAACGCCGGCGTCGAGACGCAGCGGCCGCGGAATGTGCTGGGCGGCGGCGGCAGCGACGGGTCCGCGGCGAAGGACGCGCGGTCCTTGGGGTACACGCCGGTGTCGATGACGCCGACCACGACGTCCGTGGCGCCGCCGGACGCCTGGAGCAGCCCCGACGAGTCCGAGAGGCGCAGGAACGACGGCGTCAGCGTGGTGTGCAGCTGCTGCGTCGCGTCGGGCACGACCGCGAGCACGGCGGAGCGCCGCGAGGCGAGGTGCGCGGCCTGGGCCCCCGTCAGCCGCGCCGCGAACCCCGTCGCGGCGTGCGCGTACGAGTAGAGCAGCCTCGGCGCCGGGCGCGCCACGCGCGCGGGGAGGTGCTCGCGCAGGAAGGAGCGGTACGCACCGGAGAGCGCGCGGGGGCGGGTCGCCCGCGGCGCGTGCGCCGGCGCGACATGCACAATGTACGTGGACACAGGCTCCTCCGCTTCGGACTCCATGGTCGCCACCGCCGCGGAGACAACGACGGCGGCGGCCAGCAGGGCGCATATAGCGAGCCTTGCCATCGGTGGCGTCTGGGTTTCACGTGCACGTGCACGTGCAGTGGGAGAGATGGATGTGTTGTGGGAGGGGATCCGTGGCGTGGTGGAATCGGCGGAAGGGGGCGCCAATAAGTAGGCGAGCTTGATCGGATTCGGACGAACTGCTCATGTGCCGGCTCGGCTTGTTGTCTGCACCACACCTTACGGAGGTTGGGGTCACTCACACCAACACGGCAAATAGGCGGAGGTTGGCATTAGCACGTTACTATCACTGAAGCACGACCTGCGCGCGATGCTTTAAAATTACAAAGCGCCTGGAAATGTCCCTACGCGTGTTGATTATATTACGACTATTTTAATGGATCTAGATACAAAATAGAATATATAGACGAATCTTTTAGTTGGAGTCATAACAATACATGATCATGACTCGTACTCTCTCAGTTCATAAATATATAACACTGTTAACATCTTTTAAAAACTTTAAATACTCGTCTTATTTAAAAAAATAATGAATTATCATTTATTTATTTTTTGATTTGTTTTATCATTTAAGTTAGTTTGTGCTTGACTTAAAATTTTATATTTTTGAAAGAGTATTTTGAATAGGACAAGTGGTCAAAGTTTTCGAAAAAAATCTGTATCATACATTTATGAACGGAGGTAGTAGTTACGTGAGGCACAAGGCCTAACAAAGTAGTTTCCTTTTCTAACAGCTCGTCAATCATATATTCCCTCCGTACGAAACTAAAATTCGATTTAGATTTTTAGTGGGTTCATACAACAATTAATGTATATGTTTTACATATGTGTCTAGATTCATCAACATCCATTTGAATATAAACATAAAAATAGGAAATAAAACTAATACTATTTTGAAACGGAGGAGGTATCACTAAGTTAAGATTATTCTTAAAATTTTGCATCTGTTATGTGTAAACAAAGTTTTCATGAATCCGTCAGCTATTTGATCTTTTGAAGCAATCAGTCAAATTTTCAACTGTTTTTGCTATTTTTCAGACATAAAGATAATCATTTTCAATATGTATAACTTGACCATGAAACATTGGATTTACAACAAGATATGTGGCTCCTAAATTATCACATCATAAGCATGGTTTATCATCTTCCATAATGCGAGGTTTCTTAAGATAGATTGCACCTAGAGAAATTTTGTAGTAGCATTAGTCATGTCTTTATATTAATCCTATGTACTTGACCTAGATACATTTTGGGATCCTAAGTGTGCCTTGGGGACGGCAGGCCACCCCAAAACATCTCTAGATGACACAAGACTGAAGAGAGGTGAAGAAATAGGTCGAGGAAAACTAATACTAGAGCTAAACTAAGCCTAGATTACTCATACTCCTAAGGAATATAAAGTACAATGCAAATAAGGTAAATTTGATAAGTATGTTTAGTTGGATCTATTGTGAGGGTTAATCGACCGTACCCATTTATTTATATATGGAAGAGGTCTAAACCTGCTAGAAATCGGTTCTCAAGTTAATTCCGCAGAGTTTATTAACAAATCCATCATAGAACCAGAAACTCTAAACGATTTTGCGCACGCGTGGACCATCCGCGCCTCCACGATAGACTGTTCAGATGCGGATCGTTCCACCTTAGGACTGGACCATCCGCACGGTCAAAAATGGTGATCAATAGTAAGCTTCACTGCTCCTATTGTATTTTAGTCTACTTGGTACCAGGATTATATAGCTTGTATTTATTCATCGAACAGGGACGCGTTAGTTTGGTGTATAAATGCGTCCGTATAAAATCGTATTACGCTCAATTTCTAAATGGCGCGACGACGCAGCCCTCTTGCATCACTATGACTTAATCAACAGCGACATCTCTCCAGGCCATGCATGTATCTGTATCTCCGTGGTCATCACAGCACATCACACGCAAGGGTCGGGACGGAAGCAAGTGCGTCCTTGTTGTCCGTTGCTGTACTCTTGTTCCGTATAAAACCCAAGTGGGCATGCAAAAACCGAATCTGTAGCGGACAAGGTAAACTATTAGGAGCACTAATAATGGTGGGGCCTGACATGGACTGTCGACCTGTGATTTAAAAGTTGAAACTTCGACGAAACATGGAGAGAACCCTAAGCTAAGAAAAAAAATACTCCCTTTTTGGTTCGTTTTTATTTATCACAGTTTATTTAAAAAATGAACTAGCGATCGATAAATATTCGATAATGTGATAATACAGAAGAAGAAGAAGAATGAAGGAGATGTTTCTCAAATGAATAATCTACTTAAACGAGCCGGCCAAATGTCGACTTGATATGGTTACTCTTTAATAATTACTCCGTCAAAAAGAAAAACTATTCAATGGTTTCCACGCTTTCCTTTCGGGGTTCTCTTAGGGTTCCCGATCGATGAAGCAGGCCAGGCCAAGATGCATGGCCTCGTCTTCTTCAGGACGACAAGACCCAGGTCGCCAAATGTGGGCTCTCGCAACGTGATTCCTTCCCTATTGACTTGCGTGCACTATTGCATTGCATTACTTGATGGTGTACAACACGGGGGGGGGGGGGGGCTCTTGTCCTCATTACTTTTGATCATTAGCGTTTGGTCATAGGATACCTCTAAATTCTTGTTGGTCATCGCCCACTCTAGTGAAATTTATCCCTTTGTCTACGTTGTGATCTGCACAAACCTACGACGCACCTGTCAAGAACTACGCTAACAGAAGTTCCAGCTTGTCTTCTTTGGGGGATATGTCTGCTATTTTTTTTAATAAATATTTTGCAATTTGCAACCTTTGCTCCTGGCTTTATCTGCTAATATATCACTCTTACGTTGAATGGAACTAGTAGAAACTCTGGGTTCCGGTGGTGGAGTTTGATGTCTGGCCCATCTCAATGCCAACATTCACCTCTGGAGGATGAAGAATTAGAGGCAATGGTAGTTTGTTGGTAGTCAGAGCAATGAAATGAAATCCAGCTGTCGTTTGGACTAAAGCCAGCTATTTGGCCAGATCTCTGCCAGTCTAGCTTCCTGCCCAACCATTATCATGGCATCTATGGGAATGACTTGATTGTATTGCATAGAGGTGGTTGTTACATATATAAACATATAACCCTAACACTATTGGACCGACAGCCCAACGTGGTGTCGGCCTATACACAAAGTCTAACATCCACCGCAGTCGCAACAGGGCCACCACACACGATGAGACTAAAATAGAAGCCAAAGGTAGGAGACGACTGGTTGAAATCCCCCGCAGTCGCAGTGACGTGAGGGTGCGAATGTTGCGGCTGGAATAGAGACCGGTGTGCTCTCTAAAAAGACAATATCCCAAAGATGCTGAGGTAGACGAAGTCGAGGTGGTCGTGGTCGGGAGACACGCAACAGTAGCCTGTTCTTCGGGAAGGATCGACGTTCGAGCGTCAACGATCGGTGAGGCAACGCAAAAGAAACAACAACAGCCTCGAGGAGCCCCGCCGTGGAGGCCGGCGGAAGCACATGCGCTTGCGTCGGTCAGGGTGGCTGCGTCCACGATAGAAAAGAAGGGGTATCGACGGATCTGGTCGGGAAAGCCACGATAGCGACGGATCCAGCCATGAAGACGACGATCCGGTCAAAGGGACGATGGATCTGGCCGGAAAGGTCGCGACAGCGGTGAATCCGACCGGAGAGGCCACGGCAGCGATGAATTCAATGAAGGCAATGAAGGGGAGGGCGACGGGGCGGTTCCATCGGTGCATAGGTCTGCGCTGGGCCTGGCAGGGGGGTCGACGACAGCGACGAGAGGAGCGTGAAGGGGAGAGAGGCGCTGCAATGACAGCTCAAGCGAGGAATGCTAGCAGTCGGTGCGCCGAAAAAGAAAACACAGTGTGGTGAAGAGCACGCGGGTAGGGAGGTCACAGCGTGCGCAGTAGGGGGAGGACGCGACGTGCGCAACAGGGGTTTATGCCCATCGGAGCTGGAGGTCCCCAGGAGGAGACCCGCAGGGGAAACCCACCAGAGAGGCAACGGTGACGGTGCCCAAAGCGCTGGCGGGCAGATATGCGCCCATGGTGGCGGCGGCGGTGCTGGTGCCCAGGGTCGCGACGGTTAGCTGGCCGGGAGCCGGGCGAAGGAGAGGGGGAGAGAGGATACGCCGGAGTAGAGGGTTCATGGCTGCGACACGGGGGAAGAGGGGCGAGCCACACGGCCCGCGACCTGGGGCGAGCGTCGCTAGCAGCCGCGCGTGCGATCGTGGGCGCGAGATGCGGACGTGCCAGGGGAGCAGGAGAGGGGGCCCGCGGTGCTGCCGGACGCGGCCACCTCCAGCCATGGCGAGAGCATGGAGGAGCTCGGAGCTGAGGCCCGGGCGTCGACGATTGTGGAGGCACGAGTAGGGGCGTGCGTTAGCCATGGAGGGGAAACGTCGAGCTGCTCCATGGACAGGAGGGCAGCGCCGCAGTTGGGGAGATCCGGCGGCCATGAGAACATGGAGGTGGTGTCAGGCTCCAAGGAAGGCTCCTGTGTGCTGGGAAGCAGAGAAGGGGTCTGGTGGTGTGAGGTGCCAGGGAAAGGGAGGGAAAGTGGCGGCTGGGGTGGTGGCCGGCCCCGAGAGGAAAGGATGAGCCTCCCGGGGACGACGGCGCAGGAGCAGATGGTGGATGTTGGAGGTAGGAGAAAGGGTGGCAGCTGCTGGAGGTAGGAGAAGGGGTGGCGACGTTGGGATTGGAAAAGAAAACCTAGCCCTCTGATACCATATTGGAATGACTTGATTGTATTGCATAGAGGTGGTTGTCATATCTATACTATCTATTAAGAGGCTAATGTAGACCAGATTCGTGCTCCCGCCCCGCCCTCTGGGTACATGCAAGCCTCTGCATACATGCAAGCTCCGTCCTCTGTGTACATGCAAGCTCCACCAGCCGCGCATGCAACGAATGCAACTAAAGCTGCGCATGCAACCGTGCATGCAAATGCCACCACTACATGCAAAGCCTGCATGTGCACAAGCGTGAATGCAAAGCCTGCTGCGCATGTGTTTGATACCCGGTAGGAATTATATGTTACAAATAAATGCGCTAATCAGCACATGTGTTTGGACAGTTTCAAGGAACTAAATGGTAAAAATAAGATAAAATATATGTAAATAGGATTTGAACCATGGTTATTTGCTTTAAACTCACGTTCACATCCACCTAGCCACGAGACCACACACATTTTTTTATTTTAAACTCTATACTCAAATATAATATATAGACTTTTATGAACAATAGGGGAAAAATAAAACCAGGTCATGCTCAGGCCAACCATGATACTTTTTACGTGAATTTGCTGCCTCGATGATCTGTATAATTTTCTTTGTATTTAATATCAGATATAACTATGACAACTAATTTGTAGTCGTTTTAGACCGAAAAATATAGATTGGTCAAGCCGTTTAGTAAAGCAACATATCCCACATACTTGCAAATTGTTTTCACGTCTTAATGAAATACTAGGTGAGTGCCCATGCGATGCGACGGGAGTAAAAAATTTGTATGAAACATATTATGTTACGTTGCAAGAAAGGGACTAAATCAAACTGCATGAGCTCCATCTTTGTTGAAGAAAAGATAGTTCATCCAAGGCGCCCAACAGCATGAATGGCTCTGTTATTGTGAATAGCATATATACATAGTGTCAACATAAGGCAATTTTGAATGATAACATAGACCATTAAAAGGCAATTGGTTTCATCTGTCTCGTCCTCATCAAAATCATCGTCATCCTTGCTCTTCTTGGAAGTCGGACTTGATTTTGAAGCTGCTATATTAAATAAACATGAAAAGTCAGATGAGTTCTTATGTGACGATCTCAACCATTTCAAGCCCTTGAAGATGCATTCTCAGCAACCTTTGTATTCACATCTTGTGTATTGATTGAAAGAGAGAACACTGTGGTGAAGCGAAGCAAGCGCTAACTGTGCTACTACTACTACTAATCTTTTTTTGTCTATAGACAGAAAATAACTGAAATTGCATTCTATTTCCTATCGGATTAGCAGGGTTTGGAAGGGAGAAGGTACTGAATGGTGAATAGTACAACAGTTTTGGCGGAGGAGGCCTAGAGAGATCAGGCTGGCTATGCTGAGCCTTTGGACCCAATGAGCAAGCCAGTTCTTGTGATCATGAGTCTCCTGGCAGATCGAGCTTGGCATATTGTCGAGTGTGCCATCTCTGTCAAGGACACTCTTAAACTTCTCCAGTATCAGAATAATTTGAGAGAAGTCAGTCCTAGTATAACTCACACGTAAAAAAGCTAGTTATTAAAAAGCATATCAAAGCTATATTCTCATGTCAAAATTCTCTGATACCGAAATCTCTAATCCAGAAATATAAACAGAAAACGAATGCTCGGGAATCATAATTGGGATGGATAAATTCATGCATAAGTTCTTGAGTTATGGCCATAGGTTACAGAATAAAAGCATCAACAATCAGCTAACAGATTCGTCAGAACACGTGATCCAAAATTACTGCTCTTAAAAATGAGCTTCATTACGCCAACAGTTCTTCAACATTAAGATCAGTACTTGAACTCTGAGAAAACGAAAATAATAAGTCAGTACTTTGTATATTAACATACTCCTGGCTTCTCCATATGCCATCTCGCACACGTTTGGTCCGCAAATAGTTTTTGTGATCAAGACAGGTATTGCTCATATTAAATGATTGAAAGGGAAATAGGCTTACACCTTTTCCTAAATCGATTTTGGTGGTTGAATTGCCCAACACAAATAATTGGACTAACTAGTTTGCTCTAGTCTATAAGTTTAACAGGTGCCAAAGGTTCACAACAAGCCAATAAAAAGACCAAAGATGAGTTCAAACAAAGAAAGCTAAAGACATCCCAATAGGCGCCCTGGTCTGGCGCATCGGACAGTGTCCGGTGCGCCACCGGACAGTGTCCGGTGCGCCAGAGAACTCGACGCTGAACTCGCTACCTTCGGGAAAATGGGAGGCCGCTCCACTATAATTCACCGGACTGTCCGGTGTGCCAGCGGAGCAACGGCTACTTCACACGCAATGGTCGACTGCAACGCATTTAATGCGTGCCTGCGCGCGCAGGGGACAGAGCACGCGCAGAAGGCGCACCGGACAGTCTACAGGACCTGTCCGGTGCACTACCGGACAACCCAGAGGCCCCACCAGTCAGAGCTCCAACGGTCAGAACCCAACGACCGGCTGACGTGGCTGGCGCACCGGACAGTGTCCGGTGGCGCATCGGACTGTCCGGTGCGCCATGTGACAGACAGCCTTCCAACGGCCACTTTTGGTGGTTGGGGCTATAAATACCCCAACCACCCCACATTCAATTGCATCCAAGTTTTCCACCTTCAACACATTACAAGAGCTATATCATTCAATTCTAGACACAACCAAAGAGATCAAATCCTCTCCCAAGTCCAGAATCACTCCAAATCAAATAGTGACTAGAGAGAGCGACATTTGTGTTCATTTGAGCTCTTGTGCTTGGATTGCTTCTTTTCTTTCTCATACTTTCTTGTGATAAACTCAATTGTAACCGAGGCAAGAGACACCAATTGTGTGGTGGTCCTTGCGGGGACTTTGTGTCCCATTTGATTGAGAAGAGAAGCTCACTCGGTCTAAGTGACCGTTTGAGAGAGGGAAAGGGTTGAAAGAGACCCGGTCTTTGTGACCACCTCAACGGGGAGTAGGTTTGCAAGAATCGAACCTCGGTAAAACAAGTCATCGTGTCTCACTCTTTATTTTCCCGCGATTTGTTTTTCACCCTCTCTCTCAGACTCGTTTATATTTCTAACGCTAACCTGGCTTGTAGTTGTGCTTAAGTTTATAAATTTCAGATTCGCCCTATTCACCCCCCCTCTAGGCGACTTTTAATTGGTATCAGAGCCCGGTGCTTCATTAGAGCCTAACCGCTCGACGTGATGTCGGGAGCATCCGCCAAGAGGGAGATCGGGACCGGCGAGAAGCCCGCCACAAGCCATGGGAAGGCTCCATCCGGGGAGTCCGCCAATAAGGTGAAGGGATCGCATTCACACGACAAGTCGCGTCGGAGCGGTGACAAGAAGAAGAAGATGAGGAAGGTGGTCTACTACGAGACCGACTCTTCGTCGCCATCCACCTCCGGCTCCGACACGCCGTCCGTAACTTCTAAGCGCCATGAGCGCAAGAAGTTTAGTAAGATCCCCCTACGCTACCCTCGCATTTCCAAACGTACTCCATTACTTTCCGTCCCATTAGGCAAACCACCTATGTTTGATGGTGAAGATTATAATATGTGGAGTGATAAAATGAGGCATCATCTAACCTCACTCCACACTAGCATTTGGGATGTTGTTGAGATTGGAGTACAGGTACCATCACCGGGGGATGAAGACTATGATTTGGATGAGGTCGCCCAAATCCGACACTTCAACTCCCAAGCCACCACTATACTCCTCGCCTATCTAAGTCGAGAGGAGTATAACAAGGTGCAAGGACTAAAGAGCGCCAAGGAGATTTGGGACGTACTCAAGACCGCGCACGAAGGAGACGAGGTAACCAAGATCACCAAGCGGGAGACGATCGAAGGGGAGCTCGGTCGCTTCCGGCTTCGCCAAGGAGAGGAGCCACAAGAGATGTACAACCGACTCAAGACCTTGGTGAACCAAGTGCGCAACCACGAGAGCAAAAAATGGGATGACCATGAAATGGTCAAGGTTATTCTTAGATCACTCATTTTTCTTAACCCTACACAAGTTCAATTAATTCAAGGTGATCCTAGATATACGCTAATGTCTCCCGAGGAGGTCATAGGTAAATTTGTGAGCTTTGAGCTAATGATCAAAGGCTCCAAAAAGATCATCGAGCAAGGCGGCCCCTCCACGTCCAAAGCACAACCGGTCGCATTCAAGGCAACGGAGGAGAAGGAGGAGGAGTCTACATCAAGTAGACTACCCATCGACGCCTCTTAGCTCGACAATGAGGAAATGGCGCTCATCATCAAGAGCTTCCGCCAAATCCTCAAACAAAGGAAGGGAAAAGATTACAAGCCCCGTTCCAAGAAGGTGTGCTACAAGTGTGGTAAGCCCGGTCATTTCATTGCTAAATGTCCATTATCTAGTGATAGTGACAGGGGCGACGATAAGAAGGGAAAGAGGAGAGAAAAGAAGAGATACTACAAGAAGGGCAGCGATGCCCATGTGTGCCGCGAGTGGGACTCCGACGAGAGCTCCTCCGACGAGGACGCCGCCAACATTGCCGTCACCAAAGGACTCATCTTCCCCAACGTCGGCCACAAGTGCCTCATGGCCAAGGACGGCAAAAGGAAGAAGGTAAAATCAAAATCCTCTACTAAATATGCAACCTCTAGTGATGAGGATAATTGTAGTGATGAGGAGGATAATTTGCGCACCCTTTTTGCCAACCTAAACATGCAACAAAAAGAAAAATTAAATGAACTAATTAGTGCTATTCATGAGAAGGATGAACTCTTGGACTCCCAAGAGGACTTCCTAATTAAGGAAAATAAGAAGCATGTTAAGGTTAAAAATGCTTATGCTCTAGAAGTAGAAAAATGTGAAAAATTATCTAGTGAGCTAAGCACTTGCCATGATATTATTGCCAACCTTAAAAATGAGAATGCTAGATTAATTCCTAAGGTTGATTCAAATGTTGGTGATGATTCAATTTTCAATCTTAGAGATGATAATGTTAAATTACTTGCTAAGATTGAAGAATTGAATGTTTCTCTTGCTAGCCTTAGAAATGAAAATGAAGAATTAATTGCTAAGGCTAAAGAATTAGATGTTTGCAATGCTTCCATATCCGATCTTAGAGATAAGAATGACATTTTACGTGCTAAGATTGTTGAACTTAATTCTTGCAAACCCTCTACATCTACCATTGAGCATGTTACTATTTGCACTAGATGTAGAGACATTAATGTTGATGCTATTCATGATCACCTAGCTTTAATTAAGAAACAAAATGATCACATAGCTCAACTTAATGCCAAAATTAATGAGCATGACTTAGAAAATGAAAAATTTAAATTTGCTAGAAGCATGCTCTATAATGGGAGACGCCCTGGCATCAAGGATGGCATTGGCTTCCAAAAGGAAGACAATGTCAAACTTAATGCCCCTCCTAAAAGATTATCTAACTTTGTTAAGGGTAAGACTCCCATGCCTCAGGATAACGAGGGTTACATTTTGTACCCTGCCGGTTATCCCGAGCACAAAATTAGGAGAATTCACTCTAGGAAGTCTCACTCTGGCCCTAATCATGCTTTTATGTATAAGGGTGGAACATCTAGCTCTAGGCAATCAACCCGTCCAAAATTGTCTAAGAAGAAAACTCCTATTGCATCAAATGATTCTAACATTTCATTTAAAACTTTTGATTCATCCTATGTTTTGACTAACAAATCCGGCAAAGTAGTTGCCAAATATGTTGGGGGCAGACACAAGGGATCAAAGGCTTGTGTTTGGGTACCCAAAGTTCTTGTATCTAATGTCAAAGGACCCAAAACCGTTTGGGTACCTAAAATCAAGAACTAATTTTTTTTGTAGGTTTATGCATCCGGGGGCTCAAGTTGGATCATCGACATCGGGTGCACAAACCATATGACAGGGGAGAAGAAGATGTTCTCCTCCTACGAGAAAAACCAAGATCCCCAACGAGCTATCACATTCGGGGATGGAAATCAAGGTTTGGTCAAAGGATTGGGTAAAATTGCTATATCTCCTGACCACTCCATTTCTAATGTTTTTCTTGTAGATTCTTTAGATTATAACTTGCTTTTAGTTTCGCAATTATGTAAAATGGGCTACAACTGTCTTTTTACGGATATAGGTGTTACTGTCTTTAGAAGAAGTGATGATTCAATAGCATTTAAGGGAGTGTTAGAGGGCCAGCTATACTTAGTAGATTTTGATAAAGCTGAACTCGACACTTGCTTAATTGCTAAGACTAACATGGGCTGGCTCTGGCATCGCCGACTAGCACATGTTGGAATGAAGAATCTTCACAAGCTTCTAAAGGGAGAACACATTTTGGGACTTACAAATGTTCATTTTGAGAAAGACAGGAATTGTAGCGCATGTCAGGCAGGGAAGCAAGTTGGTGTTCATCATCCACACAAGAACATCATGACGACTGGCAGGCCACTCGAGCTCCTACACATGGACCTATTCGGCCCGATAGCTTACATAAGCATCGGCGGGAGTAAGTAATGTCTAGTTATTGTGGATGATTATTCTCGCTTCACTTGGGTGTTCTTTTTGCAGGAAAAATCTCATACCCAAGAGACCTTAAAGGGATTCTTGAGACGGGCTCAAAACGAGTTCGGCTTAAGGATCAAGAAAATAAGAAGCGACAACGGTGAAAGCATCTAGGCCCCTGGTTGGTTTTAGTGATCAATGACAACGTAATATTATATGTGACTAACGTGTGTTTTGCAGAGACAAATGGTAAGTTAGGTCGCATGACAGGTAGAAGGACTACAACGGTGAAAACAATCCCGGAGATAAGAACTCAAAGCAACGGCTAAAACGACGAAACAAAAGGTGAAGGTCTACGGAGTCCGAGTGTCAAGGAGATGTGGACACTCGCGATTTAGTTAGGTCTTTTATTCTCTTTTAGCCGTACTATAAAGAGGGGTTGTCAATGAGTAGTTTGACCAAGAGAGTTCTAGTGTAGTGTTGGTGCACAATCACACTCATATACAATGCTAGGTGTCACTCTAGAACTCACACACAAGTTAGAGCGAAAACCGATTTGAAAATCAGCTGAAAAACAAGAGTTAGTGTTTCTGGCTTTGGGGCACCGGACTGTCCGGTGTGCACCGGACTGTCCGGTGCACCCTCTGCCAGGTGGGGCCAGGCTGGTCCACGGCAGAGGCTTTCCCCCTCAGAAACCCGAGAGCGCAGCTTTCAGAGTTGAATTTTAGTGGCACACCGGACACCGCACCGGACTGTCCGGTGTGCACCGGACAGTGGACTGTTCACTGTCCGGTGCGCCATGAGTCCAACGGCTCTCTGTCAGAACTAGCCGTTGGAAACGACCGTTGGCGCACCGGTGGCGCACCGGACTGTCCAGTGCGCCATCGCGCAGTGAATTGCCTGTAACGGCTAGTTGGTGGGTGAGGGCTATTTATACCCCCTCCACCCACCATATTCAATGTCTTGCACTCCACATTTATTCCAGCACATTGGTAAAGCATTGCAAGCACCAAAAGCCTAGTGAGGAGATTAGAGAATCATAATCCGCGCTTGTTCCTCATTAGCGCTAGTGAGAGCCACCTAGAGCACACACCACTTGCATTAGACTTCTCTTGGTCAAGCGAAAGTCTACGGCTTGTTACTCTTGGTGATCGGCATCACCTAGACGGCTTGGTGGCGTTGGGAGCTCGGTGATCACCGTGAAGATCTTGTTGGTGACCCGACTCAAGTTTGTAAGCGGTCTCGAGGGATCCACCGCGCCGGAGTGGCAAAGGATCATCTCGTAGTGAGCACTTGGTTCTTGCGAGGACCAAGGGGGAGCGATACCCTTGCGCGGGTGCTCCAACGAGGACTAGTGGAGAGTGTCGACTCTTCGATACCTCAGAAAAAAAATTGGAGGAGTCTTCTAAACTTTGCTTTACATTCCACACTTAATTCAAGCACTTTACATTGTGTATTTGTTTAGCAAGTATTTGAAGTATTATCTTAGCTTTGTTGTATTCCTAGTATTATATTCTTAGTACTATTTGTTGGGGTGAAGTTGGGCTCTTGCTTAGCTCTTGCTTAGGTTTTAATTAGTGTTGATTTTTAGAAAAGCCCAATTCACCCCCCCTCTTGGGCATCGTGATCCTTTCAATTGGTATCAGAGCCTTGTTGCTCATAGATTAGCTTAACCGCTAGAGTTACGATGTCCGGTGGGGATGGACCTCCTCCCGTTTTTGACGGTGACGATTTTCCTTATTGGAAAATTCGTATGGAAGCATACTTAGAGGCTATAGACATTGGTGTCTATAAAGCCACCACACAAGGGTTCCCCGAACCTAGAGATCCCACAAATCTTGTAGGTGATGAGTTCAATTATGAGAAATGGAATGCTAAGGCCAAAAACACCCTTTTTAGAGGCCTTTGCAAAGATGTGTTCAATAGAGTAAGGAATCATAAAAATGCTCATGATTTGTGGATGGACATTTGTGCTCTACACGAAGGAACTAGAAGTGAACGTGAGGAAAGATATCACATAGCCATGCGAAAGTTAAATTATTTTGAAATGCTTACTAATGAAAATGCAAACGCTATGTACTCACGACTTAATATTCTTGTAGATGAAGTCAATGGATTGGGGCTTACTCAAATCTCACAACCGGATGTTGTGAGGAAGATTCTCAGTGTCCTCCCAATAGACAAATATGGACACATTGTCACTGTGCTACATCAAATGGATCTTTCAGTTACCACACCTACACAAATTTTGGGAAAGATCAATGCCCATGAAATGTACATGCACATCAACGACAAAGAAGAATCATCTTCCAAAAGAAAGGATTTGGCTCTCAAAGCAAATCATGAAAGAAAAGGAAAAGCAAAAATACAAGTTGAGGAAGAATCCTCAAGTGATGATGACCTTGATGCAAACATTGCCTTGATGGTAAGGAAGACCACCAAGATGTTGAAGAAGCTAAATAGAGAAGGCATCAAATTTGATTCAAGAAAGAAGAAGTTCTTTTCCAACAAAAGAAAGCCCATTTCTGAGATGGACTGCTACAACTGTGGTGAGCTTGGTCATCTTGCTCATCAATGCAATAAGCCCAAGAAGAACAAGTTCAAGGGCAAGAAAGAAGATGACAGCGATGATGAAAAGAATGAAAAGAAATTCTTCAAGAGAAAGGATGGGAAGCAAAAGAGGTTCCACAAGAAGAAGAATGGAAAGGCATATATTGTTGGCGACTGGCTCACCGACATCGAATCATCAAGTGGGTCTTCTTTAAGTGAAGAAGAGAATGATGAAAAAGTTGCGGCCATCGCCGGGGACTTCTCTTCACCACCACCATCGCCATCATCCACTTCTCACCTATGCCTCATGGCTAGGGGTGAACGGAAGGTACAAAATGATATTAATATTGCTGATGATAGTGATAGTGATAGTGATGAAGAATTTGCTTCACCTTCATATGATGAGTTAGCTGACTTACTTAAAGAATATACTCAAATCATTAGAAAGTCAAAAGCTAAATGTGATAGGTTGAAAAATGAAAATGAATCTTTAAATGCCAAGTATGACATAGTTATAAAGGTTAGTGATGAAATAAAAGAAGAAAATAAAACTATGTCATCAACTGTAAATGAGCTCACAAACTCCCTAAAAGATGCTAAGGAAAAATATGACAAATTAAATGAAGCTAATAGGGAGTTGCAAAATAGACTAGTAAAGATCAAGGAAGACTATACTCAAATTAAATTTGATCATGACAATCTTCTTGTTGAAAATGAACTTTTATCTTGCAAAACACATGAGGCTATTAACCCTGTTGTTAAGTTTGATGTAGCAACCTCATGTGATGATTTGATTCAAGAAGAGCAAACTAGTCTACATGCTGAATTGACTGAAAAAGTTGAAGTCCTGACTTTAGACAACCAAAAATTGAAGAATTACTTGACTGATGCAACTACTAGAGGAAAAGTTGCTATTGAGAACAATGATTTCAACAATGAGTTGGCAGTGGATAATCAAAGGCTTAAGAATGAGGTCAAGAAACTAAAAAGTGAAAATGAACATCTTGCAACAAGTGTGCAAAAGTTCAACAAGGGTCAATACCTCCAAAATGAGCTGCTTATGAACACTGTTATGAAAAATAACAAGAGTGGTATTGGATACAATGCTTTTGTGCAAAAGAAAGCTATCACTCAATACAAGCCAAAGCAGACTCACAAGCCTATCAAATGCTTTGAGTGTGGAAATGAAGGTCATTTTGCCCACAACTGCAAAGCTAAACCACCAACTCCCTTGCCTAAGCACTCAAGACCATTTGCTTTCAATGCTCACTATGTTCTAAGAAAGGTTGCAAATGGAAAGATTAAAGTTACATTCCTAGGTCCACCAAATAAGAGTAGACCTAGACAAATCTGGGTGGCAAAGTCCTTAATTGAGAGAGTCACTGGTCCTATGCAATATAGGGCTCTCAAAACTCAAGCTTGAATTGTCTGTGAATGTAGGTGAACTACAAGACCGGTGGGAGCCATTGGGTTATTGACAGTGGATGCACACAACATATGACAGGCAACCCACGGATGTTCACCTCACTAGATGAGAATGTTGATGGTCAAGATAAAATCACATTTGGAGACAATTCAAAAGGAAAAGTGCAAGGACTTGGCAAGGTGGCAATCTCAAATGATTTATCAATATCAAATGTTCTCTTAGTTGCACCTTTGAGCTTCAATTTATTATCAGTGGGACAACTCTGTGATCTTGGACTTCAATGCTTATTCACTCCATCAGAGGTTATTGTAACAAAAATGGATGATGAATCAATGGTATTCAAGGGATTTAGATACAACAACCTCTACTTAGTGGATTTCACTTCAGAAGAAGCAGACTTAAGAACTTGCCTCTTCACCAAAGCTTCTCTTGGATGGCTTTGGCATAGGAGACTTGCACATGTTGGGATGAGCACACTCAAGAAGGTATTAAAGAAAGATATGGTTAGAGGATTAAAGGATGTGGTGTTTGAAAAAGACAAGCCATGCAGTGCATGTCAAGCTGGAAAGCAAGTTGCTAATACACATCCCACTAAGGCTTTCATGTCAACATCAAGGCCACTGGAACTACTTCATATGGATTTATTTGGACCTACAAATTATGTCAGTGTTGGTGGCAACCTCTACTGTCTAGTGATTGTTGATGACTTCTCAAGATACACTTGGGTGTTCTTTCTCCATGACAAATCTGAAGTTGCATCTATTTTCAAGAAGTTTGCCAAGAAAGCACAAAATGAATTTGAGTGCAAGATTAAGAAGATTAGAAGTGACAATGGCAAAGAATTTGACAACACCAACATTCATGAGTACTGTGATGAAATTGGGATCAAGCATGAAGTATCTGCCACATATACACCTCAACAAAATGGAGTTGTTGAAAGGAAAAATAGGACCTTGATCACCCTTGCAAGAACAATGATTGATGAGTATAACACACCGGAGAGGTTTTGGGCCGAAGCTGTCAACACTGCTTGTTATTTATCAAACAAGCTATTTCCTCACCGGCTACTTGCGAAGACTCCTTATGAACTGCTAAATGGGAAAAAGCCAGACGTCTCTTTCTTCCGGGTATTTGGGTGCAAATGCTACATCTACAAGAAACGCCATCACCTAGGGAAGTTTCAAAGACGTTGTGATATTGGTTTTCTTTTGGGTTATTCATTAAAGTCCAAAGCATATCGAGTATTCAACCATGCCACTGGCATGGTAGAAGAAACATATGATGTGGAATTTGATGAGACTAATGGCTCCCAAGGAGCACTTGAAAATCTTGATGATGTAGGTGATGAGCCACTTAGGGAAGCAATGAAGAACATGCCTATTGGAGCTATCAAACCAAAAGAAGATGAAGAAGAGGTGCAAATCATTGACAGGCCTTCTTCATCAAATGTACCACAAGATGATGAAAAAGATGAGAGGCATGCAAATGAAGATACATTTGTCTCTCATGAACAAGCAAGGGTACAAGCCGAAGATATTGATGCTCCAGGATCTTCTTCCCAAGTGGTTGATAGGAGAAACTCATCACTACTTCAAGCTCATCCTCAAAACCAAATCATCGGGAGTCCTTCACAAGGGGTTATTACTCGATCACATAGACATGCTACTTTCATTGAACATCACTCTTTTGTTTCTTGTGTTGAGCCTACTTGTATAGATGAGGCGCTACAGGATCCGGACTGGGTGAATGCCATGCATGAAGAACTTAACAACTTCACCCGTAACGAAGTTTGGACCCTGGAGAAGCCCCCACAAGATGCAAGAATCATTGGAACAAAGTGGGTGTTCAGAAACAAACAAGATGATCAAGGTGTGATTGTAAGAAACAAGGCAAGACTTGTCGCAAAGGGATTCTCTCAAGTTGAAGGCTTAGATTTTGGAGAGACCTTTGCACCGGTTGCTCGACTGGAAGCCATCCGTATCCTACTTGCATATGCATCATGCTATGATATAAAACTTTATCAAATGGATGTAAAAAGTGCATTTTTAAATGGCTTCATAAATGAACTTGTATATGTTGAGCAACCGCCTGGATTTGAAGACCCTAGATATCCTAACCATGCTTACAGGTTGTCCAAGGCGCTTTATGGGCTAAAGCAAGCTCCAAGGGCTTGGTATGAGCGTCTTCGCGACTTCCTCATCGAAAAGGGCTTCAAGATCGGGACCGTCGACACAACTCTCTTCACAAAGAAACATAACAGTGATATTTTCATTTGTCAAGTATATGTTGATGATATAATCTTTGGCTCGACAAATGACTATCATTGCAAGGAATTTGGTGAGTTGATGTCGAAGGAGTTCGAGATGTCAATGATTGGTGAGCTAACATACTTCCTCGGCTTTCAAGTCAAGCAAATGAAAGATGGTAACTTTCTCTCACAAGAGAAGTATACCAAAGACTTGTTGAAAAGGTTCAACATGGAGAAGTGCAAACCAATCAAGACTCCCATGCCTACAAATGGACATCTCGACTTAGATGAGGGAGGTAACCCGGTTAATCAAACTCTCTACCGTTCTATGATTGGTAGTTTATTGTACCTTACCGCATCTAGGCCCGATATTATGTTTAGTGTTTGCATGTGTGCTAGATTTCAATCTAATCCTAAGAAAGCTCATCTTCGCGCTGTTAAGAGAATTCTTAGGTATCTCAGGCACACCACAAGCGTTGGTCTGTGGTATCCCAAAGGAGCTACTTTTGATTTAATTGGCTATTCCGATTCGGATTATGCCGGTTGCAAAATTGATAGGAAAAGTACTTCTGGGGGATGCCATCTGCTTGGTAGATCACTAGTTTCATGGACATCCAAAAAGCAAAATAGTGTTGCCTTGTCAACTGCCGAAGCGGAATACATTGCCGCAGGTGCTTGTTGCACACAGATTTTATATATGAAACAAACTCTTCTAGACTATGGCGTAGTTCTAGAAAAGGTACCTTTGTTGTGTGATAATGAGAGTGCTGTTAAAATTGCTAATAATCCTGTACAACACTCTCGCACCAAGCACATTGATATCCGTCATCACTTCCTTAGAGATCATGTTGCTAAAGGAGATATCATTTTAGAAGGAGTGAGGTCGGAAGATCAATTAGCGGATATTTTCACTAAGCCACTTGATAAGACCCGCTTTTGCATGTTGAGGAATGAACTAAATATTCTTGATCTCAGAAATTTTATGTAAAATGTCAAATGGTGTTGTCAAGCCTGCATTGCATGTTTAAATTCCTTGTATTGCATCTAGGACTTGTCTAACCTAGTTGAGATAACCGCCAACAAAGCGAGTGAAAAAGCTTAACTCGGGTCAAACCTGACAAGTCTTAGTTTTAAGCTTTTAGCACTTAAATTCTTACTTTTTATGCAATTATTGGTTCTTGAAATATGCATGAGGTACTGCACTTAGGTGGAGTATTCAAAACTCAAATCACTCATGAAAACCCCTAATGCAAACCAAGATGCAAATTTCACCATTTGCCTATTTTCTCTAAAAATTATCTAGCCTATGGCGAAATATTTTGAAAAGTCTATGAGGGTGCCAATACCTGTCCCAACAAGTGTTATTTTGTGTGATTATAAGTTGGGATTTGGTTTGGTTGGGAGTTAGATAGAAAAAATTCAAATTTTTCCAAACTCTCCTCTGTCTGGGCTCACCGGACAGTCCGGTGTGCACCGGACACTGCACTGTGCAATGTCCGGTGCACCGGCAGCCGCGCGCTAAAATTCAATTTTCCTGTGCGTTGTCCGGTGGTTCACCGGACAGCTACTGTGCGCTGTCCGGTGTGCACCGGACAGGCACTGTAGACTGTCCGGTGCGCCCATATCACGTTTTAAAAAAAGGGCCTCCAGCCCGACCGAGCCAGAGGCTCCCTGCTCTCCCCTCGCCAGACCTCCTCTCTGTCCAGCGGCGATTCTCTTCTCCCCCGCCGGCGATCTACCCTGTCTCCGGTGACCCTCCGGCGACCTGGCCTTCGTCCTCTCCCTCTCGATGAGCAGGCTCCCCTCTTCCTCCCCTGTCTCCACTTCCTCTCAGTGCTCTGTCTGAGGCAGTTAGGCTCCCTGTTTCCACCCCCTGTCCATCCTCCAAATCTTGTCAAATCTAATGAATCCCTGTTGTGAAATGTGTTCCCCTGTATTCCTTGAACTCTCCTACAGGTTCTTAGCTCCTTCGGGAGGGTTTTCAAACCTCAAATAGCTGTTTCACCGTAAACCTAATTTCCCGCACGCCACGTGCTCGGTGAAATGCCCAAACCAGCCAAAAATGCTCCAATTGAACCCAAAATTTTCAGGCACCTTCACAACACTTCCAGCAACATCCTTGCCAAATTTCACGCCAATCCGAGATCCCAGGCTTAAATTTTACCAAATTTCCCGATTTGAGCGATCGTTTCCGAGCCGTGTGCCCAAATCCCTTTTTCTTCGCCTAAATTCAAACCAAGCACACACTTCACTCATATTCACCTATATAAACCTACTCGTGAAGTATCGACTCATTTCCATATCGTCTCGTACCTCAATTCGAATTCCAAACATCCTATGACACTATTTATCCGTCAAACGTCGTTTTCACGTCATTTGACTTCTTGATCGTCTCGTCTCGTGCCATATCTCTCTGTGTATGTATTTATTCACATTTCATATGCTTATGACTATGTGACTAATACGTGCTCACCTCTTTTGTCATTTCAGTGACCTTGTTTGACCGTGTGCCGTCTCCCGTCCTGCCTGGATCGTCACCTCTCGTGTGAGCTTTCCAGGTAGTCATCTCATTCTTTGCTAAATCTATCGGTGATTTTTGCTCTGTGCTTAGTCTCTCTCTCATTTGCAGACATTAGTTCAGGATGCCGCGCACGAAGAATGTGTCAGCGCCAGGGGGAGGCGATGATGAGGATCCTCGTCGCCCCTTCAGGCAGGTTAAGGGCAAGACTGTTTATTTGGAGCAGCAGGAAGGCCGCAAGAAGCGGCGTACGGACAGAGCAGCCCGTGCAGCGGCAGCAGCTGCAGCAGCCGCTGCGCAGGCCGAGCTTGGAGATCAGCCGCAGACTCCATCCGATCAGATTGCATTCCGTGTTCGTCGTCTCACCTCCTGGCCTCGCTCCTCCACTCACACCTCCGCTTCCACTCCGCCACCCACTCTGCCTGCTCCCGTCACTCCTATTGCTCCATCCACCTCCACAGCCATACCCACTACCTCCACTACGCCAGCTTCCACTGTTTCCCCTGCTCCCGCTCCCGCTTCAGCTCCTCCTGTCCCTCCACCTCGATTCTGGGAGCGTGATGAGACTGAGGTTCGTCCTCTGGTTTCGGATCCTCGACTGTTTGACCTTCAGCGTGCTACAGCGGCACAGGTACGTAGGTTCAGATACGTACCCGTGGAGTCTTGGCTACCAGCTCAGAGAGACCCTGCAGCAGGTGATCTTTTCAGCACACGTATTCAGGAGTCGTTTTTCAGAGCTCAGATGTCTGCTCAGATAGCTCTGCGAGTGCACCGGCTTTTGGATCTTCCAGCCTTTCTGCTTGCAGCCGGTGCTGACTCTGAGGCGCATCTCACCTATCTGCCTGGCCTTCAGACCCTTCTGACTATCAGCGACAGATATGTTGAGGAGTGGGTCCGAGTCTTTTACGCCTCTGTTTGGATAGACCCGGATCATCACTGGGTGAGGTTCCGCTTTGAGCGTGAGGATGTCACAATTACTGCCAGTTAGATCCGCCAGCTATTTGGATTCCCCGAGTCGACGACTCGCCTTCACAGTCTCTGCTACGGCACTTCTGACCCTCCTCGTCGCCCTCACGGTGGTGTGGCTCCGGGTACAGATCACGTCGCGGCTCTGTTCCGCCCGCCTTTCACAGATGGGTCGCGACGTTCACCGACAGATTTCACTACAGCAGCAAAGTACTTATATGAGCTCATCAGACAGACTCTTCTGCCGAGGATGGGATACAGGGAGGCTACCACTCATATTCAGCTTTGGCTCCTTGGTGCCCTGGTCTCCCACTCTGAGTTTGACGTTGTGGACTTCCTGATTTGTGAGATCGAGGACACCGTTCTGGATGGGATTCATGCTCGTCGGCAGTTGCCTTATGCTCACTACTTGTGCCACATCTTTGCGCAGCTGATTCAGCCCCCTCGATTTCAGAGCACCCTTGAGGCCTCACGCCTTGTTTTTGGATCCTACCGTCCTGCGCCTGAGATTCCTGTGCCAGCTTCTGCTTCTGTGTTTGACTCTCAGGCCGAGGATGCAGCTCTTCGACAGTTTGACACTCAGGGTACAGCAGCTGATGATGATGATGATGATGATGATGATTTTGGTGTTCCTCCTCTGCCTCCGCCTCCTATGCCTCCACGCTCACATGATCATGAGGCTGGGAGTTCTAGTGCTGCCCCTGCTCCTCCTCAGGCTATGGACCCTGCTCTTGCTACGATTCTGGCCAACCTGGCGGCCGAGCAAGCCCGGTTATCCGAGAGGATGCTCTCGATGTTTCAGAACATGCAGGACAGGCAGGATGCCCTTCAGCAGCAGCTACTTCAGGATCGGGCTGAGACTAGGGCATTCATGGCACTTATGCTTCAGCATTCTGGTATCTCAGTACCTCCGGTTCAGTCTGCTCCACCTCCTCCGCTTCACGCTCCAGTGGTGCCATCGATTTTGTCAGGACCCCCTGTTGGTACCTCTCCGCTCCGGCCGGTCACTTTGGCGTTCACCTCTCCGGTTCTCAGCTCTGTCTGCCCGCAGCCGCCAGTGCCACCAGCATCAGCTGTTACCACCACCGCTATGGCAGTATCTGTGACCGCTTTTGTTCCGGTAGCTCCTGCAGCTCGGCCTCAGTCCGAGTCAGTACCAGCTCCAGCTTCTACCGCATATCCTGGATCCGAGACTGACTCTGACCCTCCGCCGGCGTTCGCTCTGCTGCCTCGACCTCGACCGGATGCGCCCCCGTCGTCTCCTCCTGCTTCAGATGTTTAGGTTCAGGTCCCTTTTGGTGTTTGACGCCAAAGGGGGAGAGATATGAGTTGTGAGAGCTAGGGGGAGTTAGAGAGTTAGTAGAAAGTCATTTTGATGTAATATATGTGCTTGCTACTCTCTGTACTTGAAAGGGAAATGTGCCTTTGGGCCATTTCTAAGTATTTTGGTGATTGAGTGCCAACACAAGTGTTTAAATGTGAATCTATGCCCATGGGTGAACAAAGTGCAAATCAAGAGCAAAGGTATGTTTCTAAGTCTTAGTACATTGGTTTTGTGTACTAATATACTTGTCTAAGTATAAGAAACAGAAAGAAGAAGAAAAGAGAAGAGTTGGCTGTGTACAGCCAAGAGGCTGTTTCGGTCTGGGGCACCGGACTGTCCGGTGGTGCACCGGACAGTGTCCGGTGCGCCAGGCTGCCTCGAGCGAAGTGGCCGCTCTCGGGAATTTGCCGACGGCGTACGGCTAAAATTCACCGGACTGTCCGGTGTGCACCGGACTGTCCGGTGAGCCAACGGTCGGCCGCGCGATCTGCGCGGGACACGTGGCCGAGCCAACGGTCGGAAGGGGGCACCGGACTGTCCGGTGTGCACCGGACATGTCCGGTGCGCCAACGGCTCTCGCATCTGCAACGGTCGGCTTCGCCATTTAAGGAAGGAAATCGGGCACCGGACAGTGTCCGGTGTGCACCGGACTGTCCGGTGCGTCCGACGACAGAAGGCAAGGATGGCCTTCCAGATTTGTTCTCAACGGCTCCTAGCTGCCTTGGGGCTATAAAAGGGACCCCTAGGCGCATGGAGGAGGACCCCAAGCAACCTTAGAGCATTCTTGATCATCCACACTCAGTCTTTGCGCATTCGTTTGTCATTCTAAGTGATTCGAGCTCCGTTCTAGTGAGAACTTTGAGATAGTCTTTGAGCTCGATTCTTGGCCGTTGTGTGTGCGCATTTTGCTGTGGATTTGTGTGTGTTGCTTCCCTCCCTTACTCCGTGCTTCTTTGTGAACAAGTGTAAGGGCGAGAGACTCCAATTTGTGGAGATTCCTCGCAAGTGGGATAAAGATAAGCAAAGCAAAAACTGTGGTATTCAAGTTGATCATTGGATCACTTGAGAGGAGTTGAGTGCAACTCTCGTCCGTTGGGACGCCACAACGTGGAGTAGGCAAGTTTTGTACTTGGCCGAACCACGGGATAAATCACTGTGTCTTCTCTGTGTTGAATTCTTTGTGCAAGACCTCCTCTCTAGCCACTTGGCAATTATTGTGCTAACACTTAACAAGTTTTTGTGGCTATAAGTTTAAGTTTCACAGGATCACCTATTCACCCCCCCTCTAGGTGCTCTCAATTGGTATCGGAGCCGTTCTCTTCAAGAAAGGGACTAACCGCCCGAAGAGATGGATCCTAAGGGCAAGGGGATGGTGATCAACGACAAGGAGAAGGAGTTCTTCGTCAACGAGCCAAGGGATGACAAGTCCAACGACTCGGGCTCGGGCCACAGACGCAAAGATGGGAAGAAGAAGAAGACAAGACGCATCAAGGAGATTGTCTACTACGACAGCGATGAGTCTACTTCCTCCCAAAAGGACGACGACGACCACGATAGACGAAAGACGGTTAACTCAAACTTTTCTTTCGATTATTCGCGCATCCCGCATAGTTCAAATGCTCAATTGCTCCCCATTCCACTTGGCAAGCCCCCTCACTTTGATGGAGAGGACTACGGATTTTGGAGCCACAAAATGCGTACTCACCTGTTTTCTCTCCATCCAAGCATTTGGGAGATTGTGGAAAGTGGAATGAAATTTGATAGCTCGGATAGCCCTGTGTTTATTAATGAACAGATTCATAAAAATGCACAAGCTACTACTGTGTTGCTAGCCTCTTTGTGCAGGGACGAGTATCACAAGGTGAGCGGCTTGGACAATGCCAAGCAGATCTGGGACACCCTCAAGATCTCTCATGAGGGAAACGACGTCACCTTGCTCACCAAAATGGAGTTGGTGGAAGGCGAGCTTGGACGGTTCGCAATGATAAGGGGCGAGGAGCCGACACAAACATACAACCGGCTCAAGACCCTTATCAACAAAATAAGGAGCTACGGGAGCACGCGATGGACGGACCACGACGTCGTCCGCCTAATGCTAAGGTCATTTATCGTTCTTGATCCTCATTTAGTGAACAATATTCGTGAAAATCCCAGGTACACCAAGATGTCGCCCGAAGAAGTTCTTGGGAAATTCGTTAGCGGGCGAATGATGATCAAGGAGGCGAGATACGTGGACGACGCCTTGAATGGTCCGATCAACGAGCCGCAACCTCTTGCTCTCAAGGCAACACGAAGCAAGGAGGCGCTACCTAGCAAGGTGGCACAGATTGAGGCGGCCGGACTTAATGATGAAGAGATGGCTCTCATCATCAAAAGATTCAAGACGGTGCTTAAAGGTCGTAAGGGACAGCCAAGCAAGACCAAAGCCAAGGGGAAGCGCTCATGCTTCAAATGCGGTAAGCTTGGTCATTTTATTGCTAACTGTCCCGACAATGATAGTGACCAGGATCAAGGGAATAAGAGGGAGAAAAAGAAGAACTATAAGAAGGCAAAGGGCGAGGCTCACCTTGGCAAGGAGTGGGATTCGGACTGCTCCTCGTTCGACTCCGATAATGAGGGACTCGCCGCCACTGCCTTCAACAAGTCATCCCTCTTCCCCAACGAGCATCACACTTGCCTCATGGCAAGGGAGAAAAAAGTAAGCACTCCTAATATTAGTACTTATGCTTCTTCAAGTGAGGATGAGTCCAGTGATGATGATGAGATAGATTACTCATGCTTATTCAAGGGATTAGATAGAACCAAGGTAGACAAAATTAATGAATTGATTGATGCCTTGAATGATAGGAATATACTTTTAGAAAAGCAAGAGGATTTGTTGTATGAAGAACATGATAAATTTGTAGAAGCTCAGAAATCTCTTGCTCTAGAAATTAAGAGAAATGAAATGCTCTCTAGTGAACTATCTTCCTGTCATGAAACTATTGCTAAGTTAAAGAGTTTTAATGATGATTTAAATGCTAGACTAGAAGTAGCTAGTAAATCTAATTCTTGTGTAGAAATTGTTGAAACTTGTAATAGGTGTAAAGATTTTGACATTGATGCTTGTAGTGAACACCTAGTTTCAATTTCCAAACTTAATGATGAATTGGCTAGTCTTAATGCTCAACTTAAGACTAGCAAGAGTAATTTTGATAAGCTAAAATTTGCAAGGGATGCCTACACAATTGGTAGACACCCCTCAATTAAGGATGGACTTGGCTACAAGAGGGAAGCCAAGGACTTGACAAGCCATAAAGCTCCTATCTCCGCTAAGGAGAAAGGGAAGGCTCCTATGGCTAGTAGTGCTAAAAAGAACCATGCTTTTATGTACCATGATAGGAGACATACTAGAAATGCAAATAGAAGTTATAATGTTTTTGATTCATATGTTTATGATTCTCATGACATGTTTGCTTCTAGTTCTTTCTATGTGCATGATAGGAATGTTGGTAGGAGAAATGTTGTTCATAATATGCCTAGGAGAAATGTTGTTAATGTTCCTAGGAAAGTTAATGAACCTTCTACAATATATCATGCTTTGAATGCTTCCTTTGCAATTTGTAGAAAGGATAGAAAGGTGATTGCTAGGAAGTTAGGGGCAAAATGCAAGGGTGATAAAACTTGCATTTGGATCCCTAAGGAAATTGTGACTAACCTTGTAGGACCCAACAAGAGTTGGGTACCTAAGTCCCAAGCCTAAATTTGCCTTGCAGGTTTATGCATCCGGGGGTTCAAGCTGGATTATCGACAGCGGATGCACAAACCATATGACGGGAGAAAAGAAGATGTTCACCTCCTACGTCAAGAATAAGGATTCCCAAGATTCAATAATATTCGGTGATGGGAATCAAGGCAAGGTAAAAGGGTTAGGTAAAATTGCAATCTCAAATGAGCACTCTATCTCTAATGTGTTTTTAGTAGAGTCTCTTGGATATAATTTGCTATCTGTTAGTCAATTATGCAATATGGGATATAACTGTTTGTTTACAAATATAGATGTGTCTGTCTTTAGAAGATGTGATGGTTCACTGGCTTTCAAGGGTATTCTAGACGACAAGCTTTACTTAGTTAATTTTTGTGAGCATTACTCTTTTGTCTCTTCTATTGAGCCTTTCAGGGTAGAGGAGGCCTTGCTAGATCCGGATTGGGTATTGGCCATGCAGGAGGAACTCAACAACTTCAAGCGCAATGAAGTTTGGACACTGGTGCCTCGTCCCAAGCAAAATATTGTGGGAACCAAGTGGGTGTTCCGCAACAAATAGGACGAGCACGGGGTGGTGACAAGGAACAAGGCTCGACTTGTGGCAAAAGGTTATGCCCAAGTCGCAGGTTTGGACTTTGAGGAGACGTTTGCTCCTGTGGCTAGGCTAGAATCAATTCGTATCTTGCTAGCATATGCCGCTCACCATTCTTTCAGGTTGTACCAAATGGATGTGAAGAGCGCTTTCCTCAACGGGCCAATCAAGGAGGAGGTGTACGTGGAGCAACCCCATGGCTTCGAGGATGAACGGTACCCCGACCACGTGTGTAAGCTCTCTAAGGCGCTCTATGGACTTAAGCAAGCCCCAAGAGCATGGTATGAATGCCTTAGAGACTTTTTAATTGATAATGCTTTCAAGGTTGGGAAAGCCGATCCAACTCTTTTCACTAAGACTTGCGATGGTGATCTTTTTGTGTGCCAAATTTATGTCGATGACATAATATTTGGTTCTACTAATCAAAAGTCTTGTGAAGAGTTTAGCAGGGTAATGACGCAGAAATTCGAGATGTCAATGATGGGCGAGTTGAACTACTTCCTTGGGTTTCAAGTAAAGCAACTCAAGGACGGCACCTTCATCTCCCAAACAAAGTACACGCAAGACTTGCTGAAGCGGTTTGGGATGAAGGACGCCAAGCCCGCAAAGACTCCGATGGGGACCGACGGACACACCGACCTCAACAAAGGAGGTAAGTCCGTTGATCAAAAAGCATACCGGTCAATGATAGGTTCTTTGCTTTACTTATGTGCTAGTAGACCGGATATTATGCTTAGCGTATGCATGTGTGCTAGATTTCAATCCGATCCTAAGGAGTGTCACTTAGTGGCGGTGAAGCGAATTCTTAGATATTTGGTTGCTACGCTTTGCTTTGGGCTCTGGTATCCAAAGGGGTCTACCTTTGACTTAGTTGGATACTCAGACTTCGACTATGCTGGATGTAAGGTCGATAGGAAGAGTACATCGGGGACGTGCCAATTCTTAGGAAGGTCCCTGGTGTCATGGAACTCTAAGAAACAAACCTCTGTTGCCCTATCCACCGCTGAGGCCGAGTACGTTGCCCCAGGATAGTGTTGCGCGCAACTACTTTGGATGAGGCAAACCCTCCGGGACTTTGGCTACAATCTGAGCAAAGTCCCACTCCTATGTGATAATCAGAGTGCTATCCGCATGGCGGATAATCCTGTTGAGCACAGCCGCACAAAGCACATAGACATCCGGCATCACTTTTTGAGAGACCACCAGCAAAAGGGAGATATCGAAGTGTTTCATGTTAGCACCGAGAACCAGCTAGCCGATATCTTTACCAAGCCTCTAGATGAGAAGACCTTTTGCAGGTTGCGTAGTGAGCTAAATGTCTTAGATTCGCGGAACTTGGATTGAATTGTAGCATACATGTGTTTATGCCTTTGATCATGTTCATTCTGCATTTTGTTGCTTATTGTGGTGCTCAAGTTGTACAAACACTCCCTGGACCTCACAAGTCCGTTGCAAAGTGATGCACATGTTTAGGGGGAGATATGTTACAACTTGACCCTTTGAAGACTAACCATGTGTTTGAGTTTGATGATTTAGTCTCGAAGATGGATTGAAAGGGAAAAAGGTGGACTTGGACCATGAAAGACTTCCACTGCACTCCGATGAGAGGGTAACTTATTCCAAGTTCATCTTTAGACTCTTATTGCCTATTTGCTCTTAATTGAAGATTTTGGTGAGGCAATGGGGTTAAAGGGCCAAGATTGATCCCGTTTTGGTGCTTGATGCCAAAGGGGGAGAAAATAAAGGCCAAAGCAATAGATGGATCAGCTACCACTTGAGAAACTTTGAAAATAGTAGAATAGAGCTTTTGGTTTGTCAAAACTCTTGCATTGTCTCTTTTGTCAAAAGTTGGCCTCTTGTGGGGAGAAGTGTTGATTATGGGAAATAGGGGGAGTTTTTTGAAATCTTTGATCAATCTCTTTTGGAATGACTCTCTTTATGCTTCAACATGTGTGTTTGACTTAGAGATAGAGATTTGAGTTTGATTTGCAAAAACAAACCAAGTGGTGGCAAAGGATGATCCATATATGCCAAAATTGAATCAAAATAAACTTGAGTTTTTATTTTTGAAGTGATATTACACTTGTTCTAGTTGCTTTATGTTGTGTTGGCATAAATCACCAAAAAGGGGGAGATTGAAAGGGAAATGTGCCTTTGGGCCATTTCTAAGTATTTTGGTGATTGAGTGCCAACACAAGTGTTTAAATGTGAATCTATGCCCATGGGTGAACAAAGTGCAAATCAAGAGCAAAGGTATGTTTCTAAGTCTTAGTACATTGGTTTTGTGTACTAATATACTTGTCTAAGTATAAGAAACAGAAAGAAGAAGAAAAGAGAAGAGTTGGCTGTGTACAGCCAAGAGGCTGTTTCGGTCTGGGGCACCGGACTGTCCGGTGGTGCACCGGACAGTGTCCGGTGCGCCAGGCTGCCTCGAGCGAAGTGGCCGCTCTCGGGAATTTGCCGACGGTGTACGGCTAAAATTCACCGGACTGTCCGGTGTGCACCGGACTGTCCGGTGAGCCAACGGTCGGCCGGGCCAACGGTCGGTCGCGCGATCTGCGCGGGACACGTGGCCGAGCCAACGGTCGGAAGGGGGCACCGGACTGTCCGGTGTGCACCGGACATGTCCGGTGCGCCAACGGCTCCCGCATCTGCAACGGTCGGCTTCGCCATTTAAGGAAGGAAATCGGGCACCGGACAGTGTCCGGTGTGCACCGGACTGTCCGGTGCGCCCGACGACAGAAGGCAAGGATGGCCTTCCAGATTTGTTCTCAACGGCTCCTAGCTGCCTTGGGGCTATAAAAGGGACCCCTAGGCGCATGGAGGAGGACCCCAAGCAACCTTAGAGCATTCTTGATCATCCACACTCAGTCTTTGCGCATTCGTTTGTCATTCTAAGTGATTCGAGCTCCGTTCTAGTGAGAACTTTGAGATAGTCTTTGAGCTCGATTCTTGGCCGTTGTGTGTGCGCATTTTGCTGTGGATTTGTGTGTGTTGCTTCCCTCCCTTACTCCGTGCTTCTTTGTGAACTTTAAGTGTAAGGGCGAGAGACTCCAATTTGTGGAGATTCCTCGCAAGTGGGATAAAGATAAGCAAAGCAAAAACTGTGGTATTCAAGTTGATCATTGGATCACTTGAGAGGAGTTGAGTGCAACTCTCGTCCGTTGGGACGCCACAACGTGGAGTAGGCAAGTTTTGTACTTGGCCGAACCACGGGATAAATCACTGTGTCTTCTCTGTGTTGAATTCTTTGTGCAAGACCTCCTCTCTAGCCACTTGGCAATTATTGTGCTAACACTTAACAAGTTTTTGTGGCTATAAGTTTAAGTTTCACAGGATCACCTATTCACCCCCCCCCTCTAGGTGCTCTCAGTACTAGCTTGATGTTTTTGGCTCACAAACTCGACATATACTCTCGTTTCTTATGATTGACTATGTGTATTTTGTTTTCACCTTATATTTTATCACCAGTCTTCTAGCTCTTGTTTCATTGATTTAACTTCACTTTTATATGAACAAGAATCTTATGATGTGTATGCGCTCACTCTTATTATTATGATACACGTTCTTTCTGTCAAAGATTACTGAGTATAACTAACCATTCTTTCTATTGACAGAAACTTCAAAACAAACTACTCTCACAAAACTTGTAGGGTTGTCATCAATCACCAAAAAGGGGGAGATTGAAAGCATCTAGGCCCCTGGTTGGTTTTAGTGATCAATGACAACGTAATATTATATGTGACTAACGTGTGTTTTGCAGAGACAAATGGTAAGTTAGGTCGCATGACAGGTAGAAGGACTACAACGGTGAAAACAATCCCGGAGATAAGAACTCAAAGCAACGGCTAAAATGACGAAACAAAAGGTGAAGGTCTACGGAGTCCGAGTGTCAAGGAGATGTGGACACTCGCGATTTAGTTAGGTCTTTTATTCTCTTTTAGCCGTACTATAAAGAGGGGTTGTTAATGAGTAGTTTGACCAAGAGAGTTCTAGTGTAGTGTTGGTGCACAATCACACTCATATACAGTGCTAGGTGTCACTCTAGAACTCACACACAAGTTAGAGCGAAAACCGATTTGAAAATCAGCTGAAAAACAAGAGTTAGTGTTTCTGGCTTTGGGGCACCGGACTGTCCGGTGTGCACCGGACTGTCCGGTGCACCCTCTGCCAGGTGGGGCCAGGCTGGTCCACGGCAGAGGCTTTCCCCCTCAGAAACCCGAGAGCGCAGCTTTCAGAGTTGAATTTTAGTGGCACACCGGACACCGCACCGGACTGTCCGGTGTGCACCGGACAGTGGACTGTTCACTGTCCGGTGCGCCATGAGTCCAACGGCTCTCTGTCAGAACTAGCCGTTGGAGACGACCGTTGGCGCACCGGTGGCGCACCGTTGGCGCACCGGTGGCGCACCGGACTGTCCGGTGCGCCATCGCGCAGTGAATTGCCTGTAACGGCTAGTTGGTGGGTGAGGGCTATTTATACCCCCTCCACCCACCATATTCAATGTCTTGCACTCCACATTTATTCCAGCACATTGGTAAAGCATTGCAAGCACCAAAAGCCTAGTGAGGAGATTAGAGAATCATAATCCGCGCTTGTTCCTCATTAGCGCTAGTGAGAGCCACCTAGAGCACACACCACTTGCATTAGACTTCTCTTGGTCAAGCGAAAGTCTACGGCTTGTTACTCTTGGTGATCGGCATCACCTAGACGGCTTGGTGGCGTTGGGAGCTCGGTGATCACCGTGAAGATCTTGTTGGTGACCCGACTCAAGTTTGTAAGCGGTCTCGAGGGATCCACCGCGCCGGAGTGGCAAAGGATCATCTCGTAGTGAGCACTTGGTTCTTGCGAGGACCAAGGGGGAGCGATACCCTTGCGCGGGTGCTCCAACGAGGACTAGTGGAGAGTGCCGACTCTTCGATACCTCGGAAAAAAAATTGGAGGAGTCTTCTAAACTTTGCTTTACATTCCGCACTTAATTCAAGCACTTTACATTGTGTATTTGTTTAGCAAGTATTTGAAGTATTATCTTAGCTTTGTTGTGTTCCTAGTATTATATTCTTAGTACTATTTGTTGGGGTGAAGTTGGGCTCTTGCTTAGCTCTTGCTTAGGTTTTAATTAGTGTTGACTTTTAGAAAAGCCCAATTCACCCCCCTCTTGGGCATCGTGATCCTTTCAAACGGGACGGAGTTCAAGAACTCACAAATCGAAGGCTTCCTTGAGGAGGAGGGCATCAAGTATGAGTTCTCTTCTCCCTACACGCCACAACAAAATGGTGTAGTGGAGAGGAAGAATCAAACTCTATTGGACATGGCAAGGACCATGCTTGATGAGTACAAGACTTCGGATCGGTTTTGGGCGGAGGCGGTCAACACCGCGTGCTACGCCATCAACCGGTTGTATCTACACCGAATCCACAAGAAGACATCATATGAACTCACCGGTAAAAAGCCCAATGTTTCATATTTTAGAGTCTTTGGTAGCAAATGTTTTATTCTTGTTAAAAGAGGTAGAAAATCCAAATTTGCTCCTAAGGCTGTAGAAGGCTTTTTACTTGGTTTTGATTCAAACACAAGGGCATATAGAGTCTTTAACAAGTCCACTGGACTAGTTGAAGTTTCTTGTGACATTGTGTTTGATGAGACTAACGACTCTCAATTAGAGCAAGTTGATCTTGATGAGCTAGATGATGAAGAGGCTCCGTGCGTCGCGCTAAGGAACATGTCCATTGGGGATGTGTGTCCTAAAGAATCCGAAGAGCCTCCACAAGTACAGGATCAACCATCTTCCTCCATGCAAGCATCTCCACCAACTCAAGATGAGGATGAGGCTCAAGATGATGAAGGCAAAGATCAAGAAGTTGAGCCACCTCAAGAGGAGAGCAATGATCAAGGGGGAGATGCCCATGATCAAGATGAGGAAGATGAACAAGTTCCAAGACCGCCACACCCAAGAGTCCACCAAGCAATCCAACGAGATCACCCCATGAACACCATCCTCGGCGACATTCAAAAGGGGGTAACTACTCGATCTCGTGTTGCTCATTTTTTGTGAACATTACTCTTTTGTTTCCTCTATTGAGCCACACAGGGTAGAGGAAGCACTTCAAGATTCGGATTGGGTGGTGGCGATGTAAGAGGAGCTCAACAATTTCACAAGGAATGAGGTATGGCATTTAGTTCCATGTCCTAACCAAAATGTTGTAGGAACCAAGTGGGTCTTCCGCAACAAGCAAGACGAGCATGGTGTGGTGACAAGGAACAAAGCCCGACTTGTGGCCAAGGGGTATTCACAAGTCGAAGGTTTGGATTTCGGTGAAACCTATGCACCCGTAGCTAGGCTTGAGTCAATTCGCATTTTACTTGCCTATGCTACTTACCATGGCTTCAAGCGTTACCAAATGGACGTGAAGAGTGCCTTCCTCAATGGACCAATCAAGGAGGAGGTCTATGTTGAGCAACCTCCCGGCTTTGAAGATAGTGAGTATCCTAATCACGTATATAAACTCTCTAAGGCGCTTTATGGGCTCAAGCAAGCCCCAAGAGCATGGTATGAATGCCTAAGAGATTTCCTTATCACTAATGGCTTCAAAGTTGGAAAGGCCAATCCTACTTTATTTACTAAAACTCTTGACAATGATTTGTTTGTATGCCAAATTTATGTTGATGATATTATATTTGGGTCTACTAACGAATCTACATGTGAGGAATTTAGTAGGATCATGACACAGAAATTCGAGATGTCAATGATGGGGGAGTTGAAGTACTTCTTGGGATTTCAAGTGAAGCAACTCCAAGAGGGCACCTTCGTTAGCCAAACAAAGTATATTCAAGACATTCTAATCAAGTTTGGGATGAAGGACGCCAAGCCCATCAAGACACCCATCTCGACCTCGACACGGGAGGTAAATCCGTCGATCAAAAGGTATACCGGTCAATGATAGGTTCTTTACTTTACTTATGTGCCTCTCGACCGGACATTATGCTTTCCGTATGCATGTGTGCAAGATTCCAAGCCGACCCTAAGGAAGCTCACCTTACGGCCGTAAAACGAATCTTGAGATATTTAGTTTATACTCCTAAGTTTGGGCTTTGGTACCCTCGGGGATCCACATTTGATTTAATTGGTTATTCGGATGCCGATTGGGCGGGGTGTAAAATTAATAGAAAGAGCACATCGGGGACTTGCCAGTTCTTGGGAAGGTCTCTGGTGTCTTAGGCTTCAAAGAAGCAAAATTCCGTAGCTCTTTCTACCGCCGAAGCCGAGTATATTGCCGCAGGCCATTGTTGCGCGCAATTGCTTTGGATGAGGCAAACCCTTAGGGACTATGGTTACAAATTAACCAAAGTTTCTCTTCTATGTGATAATGAGAGTGCAATCCGCATGGCGGATAATCCCGTTGAACATAGCCGCACTAAACACATAGCCATTCGATATCATTTTCTAAGGGATCACCAACAAAAGGAGGATATCGAGATTGCATATATTAACACCAAGGAACAATTAGCCGATATCTTTACCAAGCCACTAGATGAACAAACTTTTAACAAACTTAGGCATGAGCTAAATATTCTTGATTCTCGGAATTTCTTTTGATATTTTGCACACATAGCTCATAAATATACCTTTGATCATGTCTCTTCTATATGCTATGACTAATGTGTTTTCAAGTGTATTTCAAACCAAGTCATAGATTGAAAGGGAATTGGAGTCTTCGGCGAAGACAAAGGCTTCCACTCCACTTCATCAAATTACTCATCCTTCACCGTCGCTCCGCATCGCTCTCCGTCTTTGGTATAATCTTCACTCATATTTTGTTCACCAAAGGGGAAGAAAGTAGTTAAAAGGGCTTATATTTCACTCAAGTATCCGTTTTTGGCGATTCATGCCAAAGGGGGAGAAAGTATTAGCCCAAAGCAAAAGGACCGCACCACCACCAATTTTCAAAATTTGAGTTAAGAAAATATTTTGAAATGATAAATTCTTCAATTGGTATCTTATTTTTGATAGAATTTCAAATTTGAACACCCTCTTCAAAAACTAATATCTAAAACCCTCTTGAACACTAATAGTAGGATTTTATTGAGGGGGAGTTTTGTTTAGTCAAAGGGAAAAGCATTTGAAACAGGGGGAGAAAATTTCAAATCTTGAAAATGCTTTTCAAAATCTTATCCATTTACCTTTGACTATTTGCAAAGGACTTTGAAAAGAATTTACAAAAGAATTTGCAAAAACAAAACATGTGGTGCAAGCGTGGTCCAAAAATGTTAAAAATATAAAGAAACAATCCATGCATATCTTATGAGAATTTATTGGTTCAAATTCTTAGTAACCTTTTGCACTTACATTATGCAAACTAGTTCAATTATGCACTTCTATATTTGCTTTGGTTTGTGTTGGCATCAATCACCAAAAAGGGGGAGATCGAAAGGGAAATAGGCTTACACCTTTTCCTAAATCGATTTTGGTGGTTGAATTGCCCAACACAAATAATTGGACTAACTAGTTTGCTCTAGTCTATAAGTTTAACAGGTGCCAAAGGTTCACAACAAGCCAATAAAAAGACCAAAGATGGGTTCAAACAAAGAAAGCTAAAGACATCCCAAAAGGCACCCTAGTCTGGCGCACCGGACAGTGTCCGGTGCACCAGGGAACTCGACGTTGAACTCGCTACCTTCGGGAAAATGGGAGGCCGCTCCGCTATAATTCACCGGACTGTCCGGTGTGCCAGCGGAGCAACGGCTACTTCGCACGCAACGGTCGACTGCAACGCATTTAATGCGCGCCTACGCGCGCAGAGGACAGAGCACGCGCAGAAGGCGCACCGGACAGTCTACAGGACCTGTCCGGTGCACCACCGGACAGCCCAGAGGCCCCACCAGTCAGAGCTCTAACGGTCAGAACCCAACGTCCGACTGACGTGGCTGGCGCACCGGACAGTGTCCGGTGGCGCACCGGACTGTCCGGTGCGCCATGCGACAGACAGCCTTCCAACGGCCACTTTTGGTGGTTAGGGCTATAAATACCCCAACCACCCCACATTCAATTGCATCCAAGTTTTCCACCTTCAACATATTACAAGAGCTATAGCATTCAATTCTAGACACAACCAAAGAGATCAAATCCTCTCCCATGTCCGGAATCACTCCAAATCAAATAGTGACTAGAGAGAGCGACATTTGTGTTCATTTGAGCTCTTGTGCTTGGATTGCTTCTTTTCTTTCTCATACTTTCTTGTGATAAACTCAATTGTAACCGAGGCAAGAGACACCAATTGTGTGGTGGTCCTTGCGGGGACTTTGTGTCCCATTTGATTGAGAAGAGAAGCTCACTCGGTCTAAGTGACTGTTTGAGAGAGGGAAAGGGTTGAAAGAGACCCGGTCTTTGTGACCACCTCAACGGGGAGTAGGTTTGGAAGAACTGAACCTCAGTAAAACAAATCATCGTGTCTCACTCTTTATTTGCCCGCGATTTGTTTTTCACCCTCTCTATCGGACTCGTTTATATTTCTAACGCTAACCCGGCTTGTAGTTGTGCTTAAGTTTATAAATTTCAGATTCGCCCTATTCACCCTCCCTCTAGGCGACTTTCAATGATCCACCAACTTGACGACCGGCTAACTCATGTGCGGCTCTTGGCCCAATTCCAAAATCATTGGCTCATCTTATTTAAATTATTTTGTGGAAAATATAAAAAGTTTTAAAATCATATTTAAAGTATATTATATCTTAAACAATATCACAGTAAGAATTGGTAATAATTATGATTTTTCTAATAAGACGAGCCGATCAAATCTGAGGCCCAACAGGAGAGTAAGAATTTTATTTATTTTTAAAATCCCCTCTCACGCATCAGCAGGAAGTGCTCAAGAACACATTCTAAAAAAAGGTGACAAATGGCGAGCAAATGTACCAATTGGACTTCATCTCCTGTTGCATACTTCCCGGCGCATCCTTTTAGTTGTATCAGGTTCTCAATAGCTAAACCATTAGGGAAAGCGAGCACATTACAGGATAGCAAGCTACTAAGGGAACTATGAGTGAATTTCAATAGTGGTGTAATACAACAGAACTGCAAAGCAAGCAATATTTTCTTGAAACAAATTTTGCTTGATGGAATTAATGCAGGCGAAAGTAGTATTCACTTCCTTCAGTAAAGGGCGGTTATGTCTGTGAACCAACCTGTGAAACCTCTCTCGATTTGTTGTTGAGTCCACAACACACTCTCCCCTGCACCAACCTTCTGGTCAATGAACCTCTGCAAACAGATAGGCAATGGGTCAAATAATGTTCCCATACGGTAACTTTGCATTTGATTTTCCTCTATTTGAGTATGCCCGTTCCCATATGTCATTCATCAGCGATTGAGCAGAATCTTTTGTAAAAAATGGCTGTGGGGATGCAGAGGCTGGAATTGTCCTCTTTTCTTTTTTAAAAACTGTATAATTGCACAATGCAGCGCTGCAGGCCGGAGAACTGGGAATCCTATATCACTATAGAACTTGACTAAGGTGCGCAGATCAATCTATTTCTACACAAATAACCACATATGCGAAGAAATAAGGTATGGTATATTTACCAACAATGTGAGGTTATGGAGAGGTTGAATACCAGAAGCTACAATGCTTGCAATCTGCAATAGGAAGATTGAAAAGTTCATGTTAAGCATCAAATGAAGATTTCTGTCTTAAAAACAAAATATGTTGGGTGCAATGAACTAATTGTATCTCAAAAATTAAGAGCCTGTAACATTATGGCGTTAAAAAAATTTTGTTGCTGCTTCTCATAAACTAAAGTACACATGAGTATGATCATAAGATAGGCCACAAGCTATACTCACTCAACATCTGAATACTTCTATGGAATTAAACTATTGCAAACTTGTACCAAAACAGATTATGGCAATCAACCAAAGCCGATAAAATAGGTTGAAGATCGTCCAAGGGTGAAAAAAGAAACTAGGATGTGGAGAATAGACAAATGAAGGCAGCAGGGAAGGTACAGGATGAGAGCATCTAGAGGGGGGGGGTGAATAGGTGATCCTGTAAAACTTGAAAACTTAAGCCACAAAAACTTGGTTAAGCGTTAGCACAGTAAATGTCAAGTGGCTAGAGAGGAGTCTCAACAAAACACAATAACCACAAGAAATCAATCACAGAGATGGCACGGTGGTTATCCCGTGGTTCGGCCAAGACCAACGCTTGCCTACTCCACGTTGTGGCGTCCCAACGGACGAGGGTTGCAATCAACCCCTCTCAAGCGGTCCAAAGACCCACTTGAATACCACGGTGTTTTGCTTGCTTTTCTCAATCCTGTTTGCGAGGAATCTCCACAACTTGGAGCCTCTCGCCCTTACACTTGAAGTTCACAAAAAAAGCACAGAGCAAGGGAGGGATTAGCAACGCACACAAGACACAAAAATCAGAGTGTCACCACGCACACAAGTCGCAACAAGAGCTCGCAACACAACTCAATGAGTTCACAACTCCACTAGAGCTCTATATGCTATCACAAGGAAACAAATGCGCGGAATCGAGGTCTTGGTGCTTAGGAATGTTGTAGGATTGCTTGGTGTCATTCTCCATGCGCCTAGGGGTCCCTTTTTTAGCCCCAAGGCAGCTAGGAGCCGTTGATAGCATTCTAGGAAGGCTGATCTTGCCTTCTGTCGACTGGCGCACCGGACAGTCCGGTGCACACCGGACAATGTCCGGTGCCCGATTTCCTTCCAAAAATGGCGCAGTCGACCATTGGCAGCCTGAGAGCCGTTGGCGCACCGGACATGTCCGGTGCACACCGGACAGTCCGGTGCCCCCTTCTAGCCGTTGGCTCGGCCACGTGCCCCGCGCAGATTTCGCGGCCGACCGTTGGCTCACCGGACAGTCCGGTGCACACCGGACAGTCCGGTGAATTATAACCGTACGTCGCCGGTGAATTCCCGAGAGCGGCCACTTCGCTCGAGCCAGCCTGGCGCACCGGACACTGTCCGGTGCACCACTGGACAGTCCGATGCACCCAGACTGAGCAGAGTCTTGGCTGCTCGAGCCAAGACATTTCCAATTGGATTTTTCCTATTTCTAGCACTTAGACACAATACATTAGTCCATAAAACAATGTACTAAGTCTGAGAAACATACCTTTATCCTTGATTTGTACTTTGTCCACCTTTTTACACTTAGGCACTTGTGTTGGACACTAAATCACCAAAATACTTAGAAATGGCCCAAGGGCACATTTCCCTTTCAATCTCCCCCTTTTTGGTGATTTATGCCAACACAACATAAAGCAAGTAGAACAAGTGCAAAATCAATTCAAATAAGAACTCAAAATTGTTTTGATTCAATTTTGACATATATGGATCACTCTATGCCACCACTTGGTTTGTTTTTGTAAATCAACCTCAACTTCCTATCTCTAAGTCAAACACACTTGTTAAAACATAAGGAGAGTCATTCCAAGAGAAATTGAGTCAAGATTCAAAAACTCCCCCTTTTTCCCATAATCAACATTTCAACCCACAAGAGGCCAATTTTTGACAAGAGAGACAATAAAAAGAGTTTTGTCAAACCAAAAGCTCTAATCTACTATTTTCAAAATTTCTCAAGTGGTAGCTGATCCATTTATTGCTTTGGCCTTTATTTTCTCCCCCTTTGGCATCAAGCACCAAAACGGGATCAATCTTGGCCCTTAAACCCCATTGCCTCACCAAAATCTTCAAATGAGAACACAAAGGCAATAAGAGGACGTGAGATGAACTTGGAATTAGTTACCCTCTCATCGGAGTGCAGTGGAAGTCTTTCATGGTCCAAGTCCACCTTTTCCCTTTCAAAACTCCTTTGAGACTAAATCAAGCAAGCTCAAGCATATGGTTAGTCTCAAAGGGTCAAGTTGTAACACAACTCCCCCTAAATATGTGCATCACTTGCACAAGGACTTGTGAGGTCCGGGGAGAGATTGTACAACTTGAGCACCATAGTAAGCAACAAAATGCATAAGGAACATGATCAAAGGCATAAACACATGTATGCTATAAATCAATCCAAGTTCCGCGAATCTAGGACATTTAGCTCACTACGCAGCCTGCAAAAGGTCTTTTCATCTAAAGGCTTAGTGAAGATATCGGCTAGCTGGTTCTCGGTGCTAACATGAAACACTTCGATATCTCCCTTTTGCTGGTGGTCTCTCAAAAAGTGATGCCGGATGTCAATGTGCTTTGTGCGGCTGTGCTCAACAGGATTTTCCGCTATTCGGATAGCACTCTCATTGTCACATAGGAGTGGGACTTTGCTTAGATTGTAGCCAAAGTCCCGGAGGGTTTGCCTCATCCAAAGTAGTTGCGCACAACACTGTCCTGCGGCAACGTACTCGGCCTCAACGGTGGATAGGGCAACGGAAGTTTGTTTCTTAGAGTTCCACGACACCAGGGACCTTCCTAAGAATTGGCACGTCCCCGATGTACTCTTCCTATCGACCTTACATCCAGCATAGTCGGAATCTGAGTACCCAATCAAGTCAAAGTTAGACCCCTTTGGATACCAGATCCCGAAGCAAGGCGTAGCGACTAAATATCGAAGAATTCGCTTCACAGCCACTAAGTGACACTCCTTAGGATCAGATTGAAATCTAGCACACATGCATACGCTAAGCATAATATCCGGTCTACTAGCACATAAATAAAGCAAAGAACCTATCATGGACCGGTATGCTTTTTGATCAACGGACTTACCTCCTTTGTTGAGGTCGGTGTGTCCGTCAGTTCCCATCGGCGTCTTTGCAGGCTTGGCGTCCTTCATCCCAAACCGCTTTAGCAAGTCTTGCGTGTACTTCGTTTGGGAGATGAAAGTGCCGTCCTTGAGTTGCTTCACTTGGAACCCAAGGAAGTAGTTCAACTCGCCCATCATCGACATCTCGAATTTCTGCGTCATCACCCTGCTAAACTCTTCACAAGACTTTTGGTTAGTAGAACCAAATATTATGTCATCGACATAAATTTGGCACACAAAAAGATCACCATCGCAAGTCTTAGTGAAAAGAGTTGGATCGGCTTTCCCAACCTTGAAAGCATTAGCAATTAAAAAGTCTCTAAGGCATTCATACCATGCTCTTAGGGCTTGCTTAAGTCCATAGAGCGCCTTAGAGAGCTTACACACGTGGTCAGGGTACCGTTCATCCTCGAAGCCAGGGGGTTGCTCCACGTACACCTCCTCCTTGATCGGCCCGTTGAGGAAAGCGCTCTTCACATCCATTTGGTACAACCTGAAAGAATGGTGAGCGGCATATGCTAGCAAAATACGAATTGATTCTAGCCTAGCCACAGGAGCGAAAGTCTCCTCAAAGTCCAAACCTGCGACTTGGGCATAACCTTTTGCCACAAGTCGAGCCTTGTTCCTTGTCACCACCCCGTGCTCGTCCTGTTTGTTGCGGAACACCCACTTGGTTCCCACAACATTTTGCTTGGGGCGAGGCACCAGTGTCCAAACTTCATTGCGCTTGAAGTTGTTGAGTTCCTCCTGCATGGCCAACACCCAGTCCGGATCCAGCAAGGCCTCTTCTACCCTGAAAGGCTCAATAAAAGAGACAAAGGAGTAATGCTCACAGAAATTAACTAATCTTGAATGAGTAGTTACTCCCTTGCTAATATCACCCAATATTTGGTCGACGGGATGATCCCTTTGGATCGTCGCTCGAACTTGGGTTGGAGGTGCCTGAGGTGCTTCTTCCTCTTCAACTTGAACATCCTGTGCTCCCCCTTGATCATGCGCCTTCACTTGAGGTACCTGTTCGTCATCTTGGGTTGGGGGATGCACCATAGTTGAGGAAGACGGTTGATCTTGCTTCAATTGTTCCTGAGGCCGTACATCTCCAATCGCCATGGTGCGTATCGCGGCCGTTGGAACGTCTTCTTCATCTACATCATCAAGATCAACAACTTGCTCTCTTGGAGAGCCATTAGTCTCATCAAATACAACGTCGCTAGAGACTTCAACCAAACCCGATGATTTGTTGAAGACCCTATACGCCTTTGTATTTGAATCATAACCTAATAAAAACCCTTCTATAGCTTTGTCGGGGACCATAATTAGGGGTACCCTCAAGACTCCTAATTCTCAGCTGGTAACCCCCATCAACATAAAGCTGCTAAGGCCTGATGGGTGCGATTAAGTCAGGGATCAGTCCGTTCGAGCGACTCGATCACGCCTCGCCCGAGCCTAGCCTCGGACAAGAGCAGCCGACCCCCGAGGCCCCCCTCCAACAGTGAACTTATTTCCGGCTCGCCCGAGGCCCTGCCTTCGCTAAGAAGCAACCCTGACTAAATTGCCGCACCGACCGACCAAATCGCAGAAGCATTTAATGCAAAGGTGGCCTGACACCTTTATCCTGACATGCGCCCCCCGGCAGAGCCGAAGTGACCGCCGTCACTTCGCCGCTCCACTGACCAACCTGACAGAAGGACAGCGCCGCCTGCGCCGCACCGACTGCAGTGCCACTTGACAGAGTGAGACTGACAGGCAGTCAGGTCCTGCAGAAGGCGCCACAGGAAACTCCGCTCCACCCGACCCAGGGCTCGGACTCGGGCTAAGTCCCGGAAGACGGCGAACTCCGCTCCGCCTGACCCAGGGCTCGGACTCGGGCTAAGTCTCGAAAGACGGCGAACTCCGCTCCGCCCGACCCAGGGCTCGGACTCGGGCTCAGCCCCGGAAGACGGCGAGCTCCGCTCCGCCCGACCCAGGGCTCGGACTCGGGCTAAGTCCCGGAAGACGGCGAACTCCGCTCCGCCCGACCCAGCGCTCGGACTCGGGCTCAGCCCCAGAAGACGACGAACTCCGCTTCGCCCGACCCTAGGGCTCGGACTCCGCCCTGGCCTCAGCCAACGACCTCCGCCTCGCCCGACCCAGGGCTCGGACTCGGCCTCGGCCACGGAAGACAGACTCGACCTCGGCTTCGGAGGAGCTTCCACATCGACCAACCTAGGGCGCAGGCCAGCCACGCCAACGGGAGGCGCCATCATCGCCCTACCCCGAGCTGACTCGGGCCGCAGGGAACAAGACCGGCGTCCCATCTGGCTAGCTCCACCAGATAGGCAATGATGGCGCCCCGCATGCTCTGTGACGACGGCGGCTTTCAGCCCCCTTACGGAAGCAAGAGGACGTCAGCAAGGACCCAACCGCTCCGACAGCTGTCCCTCCGCCAGGCTCCATCGCTCCTCCAACGGCCACGACATCACACCAGCTGGGTGCCAAAATCTCTCCGGCTGCCACGACGGCATGTACCTAGGGCGCTAGCTCTCCCCCGCTAGACACGTAGCACTCTGCTACACCCCATTGTACACCTGGATCCTCTCCTTACGCCTATAAAAGGAAGGACCAGGGCCCTCTTAGAGAGGGTTGGCCGCGCGGGGACGAGGACGAGACAGGCGCTCTCTTGGGGCCGCTCGCTTCCCTCTCCCGCGTGGACGCTTGTAACCCCCTACTGCAAGCGCACCCGACCTGGGCGCGGGACGAACACGAAGGCCGCGGGATTCCCACCTCTCTCACGCCGGTCTCCGGCCGCCTCGCTTCTCCCCCCTTCGCGCTCGCCCTCTCGCTCGACCCATCTGGGCTGGGGCACGCGGCGACACTCACTCGTCGGCCCAAGGGACCCCCCGGTCTCGGAACGCCGACAGTTGGTGCGCCAGGTAGGGGCCTGCTGCGTGTTGACGAACAGCTTCCCGTCAAGCTCCAGATGGGCAGTCTCCAGCAACCTCTCCAGCCCGGGATGGTGCTCCGTTTCGGGAGTCTTGAGTTCATGTCCTTCGACGGCAGCTACGACATGATACTCCTTCCACCGCCGTGCGACAACGACAATGGCGGCCGACAGCCCGTCCGCCGGCGGCGGAATCGACGACGTCTTCCCCGCGTGGTGGAAGAACGACATTCGAGCTCACCCCGTCCTCTCCCCCATCGACGGAGGAGGAGGCGGGGCAACCAAGGCCAAGCAGGAGGCAACGTCTCGTTGGCTGTCGAGCGAGTCGACAGCGCCGGCACCCCAACGAGGGGCGCACCGGGTATCGACTTCGCGCCTGAGACAAAGACGAGCGCCGTCTCCCCGCGACACGCCAAACCCGGGCAAGTGGACGACGCCAGCGCGCTTGCGAAGAGCTTGCTGGACGTCGCCCTCGTACCTGAGTCGACGGTGCAGTCAGTCCCCGACGTGACTTCATCGCCGCTCGTCGACCAAAAGGTACCGACCAATTCCCATCCTACGTCATTTGGATTCAGCCTCAACCCGCCTAGCGACCTCGCTTTGGCGGACGCTCTCGTAGAGGCGAGTCCAAACCCTCTGGGGTTTCGCATGCGGTCTCCTTGGGACCGGCTGACGGACGTCTCGACCTACGGGCCCGCTGGGTCTGAGGAAGACGATGAGCCCAGCATCTGTTGGGGTTTCTCTGGACTTGGCAACCCCAGTGCCATGCGGGACTTTATGGCCGCATATGACTACTGCCTCTCTGGCTGTTCCGACGATAGCCGCAGCCTCGACGGCGAGGACTGCGACCCAAGCCGCGAATGTTTCCACGTCGATCTAGGGGGTCCCTCCGAAGGCAATCTTCTCGGCATGCCGAAGGACGGTGATCTCCCTAGGTCGGTGCCCCGCGTTGACATCCCACGGGAGCTAGTTGTGGTCCCCGTTCCGGTGGGGGGTCACGACCCACAGCTCGAGCAAATCCGCGGGGTGCAGGCCAGGCTCGACGAGGGAGCAGGAGCGCTTGAGCCGATCCGCCGGGACGTCGGGCAGGCATGGGCGAACCAACCCCCGGCCGGAGAAATATGTCATCTGCCCCAGGGTTTCCAGCACCGCGTCGCCGACGACGCCAGGGTCAGGCCGCCAACCGCATCTAGTGGAGTCGGCCAGAACCTGGCTGCAGCAGCGATGCTCCTCCGCGCGATGCCGGAGCCATCCACCACCGAGGGTCGGCGAATCCAGGGGGAGCTCAAGAATCTCCTGGAAGGCGCCGCAGTCCGACGGGCCGAGAGCTCTGCCTCCCGAAGGCAGGGATACCCCTCGGAACCTCATGCCGAGACTTCCCGATTCATGCGGGAAGCCTCGGTCTACACCGAGCGCACGCGCAACACCGCGCCTGCGGCCCCGGGCCGCCTCGGCAACGAGCACCATCATCGCGACCGTCGGGCCCGCCTCGACGAGAGGGTGCACCGAGGCTACCACCCCAGGCGTGGGGGACGCTACGACAGCGGGGAGGATCGGAGTCCCTCGCCCGAGCCACCCAATCCATAGGCCTTCAGCCGGGCCATCCGACGGGCACCGTTCCTGACCCGGTTCCGACCCCTGACTACTATCGCAAAGTACTCGGGGGAGACGAGACCGGAACTGTGGCTCGCGGACTACCATCTGGCCTGCCAACTAGGTGGAACGGACGGCGACAACCTCATCATCCGCAACCTCCCCCTGTTCCTCTCCGACACCGCTCGCGCCTGGTTGGAGCACCTGCCTCCGGGGCAGATCTCCAACTGGGACGACCTAGTCCAAGCTTTCGCCGGCAATTTCCAGGGCACATACGTGCGCCCCGGGAATTCCTGGGACCTCCGAAGCTGCCGGCAGCAGCCGGGGAGTCCCTCCGGGACTACATCCGGCGATTCTCGAAGCAGCGCACCGAGCTGCCCAACATCACCGACTCGGATGTCATCGGCGCGTTCCTTGCCGGCACCACCTGTCGCGACCTGGTGAGCAAGTTGGGTCGCAAGACCCCCACCAGGGCGAGTGAGCTGATGGACATCGCCACCAAGTTCGCCTCTGGCCAGGAGGCGGTCGAGGCTATCTTCCGAAAGGACAAGCAGCCCCAGGGCCGCCCATCGGAAGATGCTCCCGAGGCGTCTACTTAGTGCGGCGCCAAGAAGAAAGGCAGGAAGAAGTCGCAAGCGAAACGCGACTCCGCCGACGCGGACCTTGTCGCCACCGCCGAGTACAAGAACCCTCGGAAGCCCCCCGGAGGTGCCAACCTCTTCGACAAGATGCTCAAGGAGTCGTGCCCCTATCATCAGGGGCCCGTCAAGCACACCCTTGAGGAGTGCGTCATGCTTCGGCGCCACTTCCATAGGGCCGGGCCACCCGCGGAGGGTGGCAGGGCCCGCGACGATGACAAGAAGGAAGATCACCAAGCAGGAGAGTTCCCCGAGGTCCGCGACTGCTTCATGATCTACGGTGGGCATGCGGCAAATCCCTCGGCTCGGCATCGCAAGCAAGAGCGCCGGGAGGTCTGCTCAGTGAAGGTGGCGGCGCCAGTCTACCTAGACTGATCCGACAAGCCCATCACCTTCGACCAAGCCGCCCACCCCGACCACGTGCCGAGCCCGGGGAAATACCCGCTCGTCGTCGACCCCGTCATCGGCAACGTCAGGCTCACCAAGGTCCTTATAGACGGAGGCAGCAGCCTCAACATCATCTACGCCGAGACCCTCGGGCTCCTGCGTGTTGATCTGTCCTCCGTCCGAGCAGGCGCTGCGCCCTTCCATGGGATTATTCCCGGGAAGCGCGTCCAGCCCCTCGGACGACTCGACCTTCCCGTCTGCTTCGGAACGCCCTCCAACTTCCGAAGGGAGACTCTGACGTTCGAAGTGGTCGGGTTCTGAGGAACCTACCACGCGGTATTGGGAAGGCCATGCTACGCGAAGTTCATGGCCGTCCCCAACTACACCTACCTGAAGCTCAAGATGCCGGGCCCCAACGGGGTCATCACCGTCGGCCCCACGTACAAGCACGCGTTCGAATGCGACATGGAGTGCGTGGAGTACGCCGAGGCCCTCGCCGAATCCGAGGCCCTCATCGCCGACCTGGAAAGCCTCTCTAAGGAGGTGCCAGACGTGAAGCGTCACGCCGGCAACTTCGAGCCAGTGGAGACGGTTAAGGCCGTCCCCCTCGACCCCAGTGGCGACACATCCAAGCAGATACGGATCGGCTCCGGGCTCGACCCCAAATAGGAAGCAGTGCTCGTCGACTTTCTCCGCGCAAACGCCGACGTCTTCGCGTGAAGTCCCTCGGACATGCCCGGCATACCGAGGGATGTCGCCGAGCACTCGCTGGACATTCAAGCCGAAGCCCGACCCGTCAGGCATCCTCTGCGCCGATTCGACGAGGAGAAGCGCAGAGCGATAGGCGAGGAGATCCACAAGCTAATGGTGGCAGGGTTCATCAAAGAGGTATTCCATCCCGAATGGCTTGCCAACCCTGTGCTTGTGAGAAAGAAAGGGGGGAAATGGCGGATGTGTGTAGACTACACTGGTCTCAACAAAGCATGTCCGAAGGTTCCCTACCCTCTGCCTCGCATCGATCAGATCGTGGATTCCACTGCTGGGTGCGAAACCCTGTCATTCCTCGATGCCTACTCAGGGTATCATCAAATCAGGACGAAAGAGTCCGACCAGCTCGCGACCTCTTTCATCACACCCTTCGGCATGTACTGCTATGTCACCATGCCGTTCGGCTTGAGGAATGCGGGCACGACGTACCAGCGGTGCATGAACCATGTGTTCGGCGAACACATTGGCCGCACGGTCGAGGCCTATGTCGACGACATCGTAGTCAAGACGAGGAAAGCTTCCGACCTCCTTTCCGACCTTGAAGTGACATTCCGATGTCTCAAGGCGAAAGGCGTCAAGCTCAATCCCGAGAAGTGTGTCTTCGGGGTGCCCCGAGGCATGCTCTTGGGGTTCATCGTCTCCGAGCGGGGCATCGAAGCCAACCCGGAGAAGATCGCAGCCATCACCAGCATGGGGCCCATCAAGGACTTGAAAGTTGTACAGAGGGTCATGGGATGCCTCGCGGCTCTGAGCCACTTCATCTCACGCCTCGGCGAAAGAGGTCTGCCTCTGTACCGCCTCTTAAGGAAGGCCGAGTGCTTCACTTGGACCCCTGAGGCCGAGGAAGCTCTCGGGAACTTGAAGGCGCTCCTCACAAAGGCGCCTATCTTGGTGCCTCCAGCTGCTGGAGAAGCCCTCTTGGTCTACGTCGCCGCGACCACTCAGGTGGTCAGCGCCGCGATTGTGGTCGAGAGGCAAGAAGAGGGGCATGCATTGCCCGTTCAGAGGCCGGTTTACTTTGTCAGCGAGGTACTGTCCGAAACCAAGATCCGCTACCCACAAGTTCAGAAGCTGCTGTATGCAGTGATCCTGACGCGGCGGAAGTTGTGACACTACTTCGAGTCTCATCCGGTAACTGTGGTGTCATCCTTCCCCCTGGGGGAGATCATCCAGTGCCGAGAGGCCTCATGCAGGATTGCAAAGTGGGTGGTGGAAATCATGGGCGAGACAATCTCGTTCGCCCCTCGGAAGGCCATCAAGTCTCAGGTCTTGGCGGACTTCGTAGCCGAATGGGTCGATACCCAGCTACCGACGGCTCCGATCCAACCGGAGCTCTGGACCATGTTTTTCGACGGGTCGCTGATGAAGACGGGAGCCGGCGCAGGCCTACTCTTCATCTCGCCCCTCGGGAAACACCTACGCTATGTGCTACACCTCCATTTCCTGGCGTCCAACAATGTGGCTGAGTATGAAGCTCTGGTCAATGGGTTGCGGATCGCCATCGAGCTAGGGGTCAGGCGCCTCGACGCCCGCGGTGACTCGCAGCTCGTCATCGACCAAGTCATGAAGAACTCCCACTGCCGCGACCCGAAGATGGAGGCCTACTGCGATGAGGTTCGGCGCCTGGAAGACAAGTTCTATGGGCTCGAGCTTAACCACATCGCTCGGCGCTACAACGAGACTGCGGACGAGCTGGCTAAAATAGCCTCGGGGCGAACAACGGTTCCCCCGGACGTCTTCTCCCGAGATCTGCATCAACCCTCCGTCAAGATCGACGACATGCCCGAGCCTGAGGCACCCTCGGCCCAGTCCGAGGTACCCTCGGTCCCGCCCGAGGTACCCTCGAAACAGCCCGAGGCACCCTCAGCTCGGCCCGAGGCGCCCTCGGTCCAGCCCGAGGTACCCTCGGCCTCCGAGGGTGAGGCACTGCGCATCGAGGAGGAGCAAAGCGGGGCCACGCCTGATCGAAACTGGCAGACCCCGTACCTGCAATATCTCCAACAAGGAGAGCTACCCCTCGACCGAGCCGAGGCCCGGCGGGTGCCACGGCGCGCCAAGTCGTTTGTCTTGCTGGGCGATGAGAAGGAGCTCTACCACCACAGCCCCTCGGGCATCCTCCAGCGATGCATCTCCGTCGCCGAAGGTCAGGAACTCCTGCGGGAGATACACTCGGGGGCTTGCGGTCATCACGCAGCACCTCGAGCCCTTGTCTGGAATGCTTTCCGACAAGGATTCTATTGGCCGACGGCGGTGGCCGACGCCACTAGAATTGTTCGCACCTGCGAAGGGTGTCAATTCTATGTGAAGCAGACCCACCTGCCCGCTCAGGCTCTGCAGACGATACCCATCACCTGGCCCTTTGCTGTGTGGGGTCTGGACCTCGTCGGCCCCTTGCAGAAGGCGCCCGGGGGCTACACGCACCTGCTGGTCGCCATCGACAAATTCTCTAAGTGGATCGAGGTCCGACCTCTGAACAGCATTAGGTCCGAGCAGGCGGTGGTGTTCTTCACCAACATCATCCATCGCTTCAGGGTCCCGAACTCCATCATCACCGACAACGGCACCCAGTTCACCGGCAGAAAGTTCTTGAACTTCTGCGAGGATCACCACATCCGGGTGGACTGGGCCGTCGTGGCTCATCCCATGTCAAATGGGCAAGTAGAGCGTGCCAACGGCATGATTCTACAAGGGCTCAAGCCTCGGATTTACAACAAGCTCAACAAGTTCGGCAAGCGATGGATGAAGGAACTCCCCTCAGTGGTCTGGAGCCTGAGGACCATGCCGAGCCGAGCCACGGGTTTCACGCCGTTCTTCCTAGTCTACGGGGCCGAGGCCGTCTTGCCCACAGACTTGGAATACGGCTCCCCGAGGACGAGGGCCTACAGCGATCAAAGCAACCAAGCCAGCCGAGAAGACTCGCTGGACCAGCTGGAAGAGGCTCGGGACAAGGCCTTACTACACTCGGCGCGGTACCAGCAGTCCCTGCGACGCTACCACGCCCGAGGGGTCCGGTCCCGAGACCTCCAGGTAGGCGACCTGGTGCTTCGGCTACGACAAGACCCCCGAGGGAGGCACAAGCTCACGCCCCCCTGGGAGGGACCGTTCGTCATCACCAAGGTTCTGAAGCCCGGAACGTACAAGCTGGCCAACAGCCAAGGCGAGGTCTACGGCAACGCTTGGAACATCCAACAGCTACGTCGCTTCTACCCTTAAAATATTTTCAAGTCGTTCATATACCTCGCACCCACGCAAAGTTTAGTCATCAAGGAAGGGTCGGCCTCGCCTCGGCAAAGCCCGACCCTCCCTCGGGGGCTAAAAGGGGGGCAACCCCCTCTGCGTCGAAATTTTCCTCGAAAAAAGATCTCTTCTGCCAGAATATCTTTCGTGCTTTTTGACTACTTCAAAAAATGGATCCTGAAAAACGACGGAGTACACGTAAGCAGCCAAGGCTGACCGAGCCGAGGGACTCCTACGCCTCTGGGATACGGATACCTCACTCATCACCTTCTGCGATAAGTAGCTCGCGTTCGAATAAGTGATTCCGCGGGCCGAACAAGTCTTCATGTTTGGAAGCTCTTCTGCCGAAGCGATCCTTCGAGCCTTCTCGACTGAGTCGGTGACCGAGCCTCATGGACGGGTAAAAGTGCGCGTAAGCGGCAAGGCCGATCGAGCCGAGGGACTCCCACGCCTCCGGGATACGGATACCTCACTCATCACCTTCCGTGAGAAGCAACTCTCGCTCGCACAAACATCCCTGTTGCCGACAAAAAAGTCCAGATACTTGAAACAAGAGGAAAAGAGACGCAGCTTTACAACGCAGCGAGGGTGTATGTTCTGGCCTTGGCGGCCGCAGAAGGCACACGCTACAAGACAATCTGATCCTGCAGGCTCGGGTCCTGACACTGGAAGGGGGCAGCAGCACCCTCGGCATCGACGACACCTTCAGCAAGGTCCGACCTAGCCTCGGACGGCGACGCGGTCCAAGGATCTCCGCTCTAAAGGACGACGTCATCGCCACGCCCGGGCAATCGCTGCTAGGGTCTTCTCCGGGAATCCGGTCCGAGCAGGGGGCTCGGCCGGTCGCCCCGGGACCTCGACCAGCCGTCCTCAGAGGGCGCCCGCCCGACCCGAGGCTTCGGCTAGTCAACTCCAGCGTCGGTCCCGCCAGCGGACAACCCAGCTAGGCTCCGGCCAACCAGGTTTCATTTTTGAGCCAACTCTGCCCCTGTTCATGCTGATATCACTACCCCTGGCCTCGGCTCGTCGAAGAGCGGCCAAGGGGTCCCTTTAACTAAGCTAGAGAAGCCTCACACAACAAGGCCGACCGAGCCGAGGGACTCCTACGCCTCCGGGATACGGATACCTCACTCGTCACCTTGACACGGGGCGACTCACGCTTGGTGAAGCGGTTCAGACAACCAACAGGCAAGTCTTAGTGCTCGAAAATGAGGAAAAAACACGGCTCCGTGCCAAAATTACATACATGTTCAGGCCTCGACAGCCACAATGAACAAAAAGCACTGGCATTCAAAGTGCCATTACAAACGGAACTCCGGTTCCCCCTCCGCAGGTACGAACAACCCCACTCGATGGGGGAGGGCCTGCGGAGCAACGGAAGACTGACGGGCGGCTCGCCGCCGCCCGCTCTGACAGCGACGACAACGACCCCCGCTCCGGGTGGCCGAACTGCAGCGGCGCAGGCCTCGGGGTGGGCGCTGCTGCAATCTTGCCCTCACCCATGCCGATGCTCGAGGGGCGAGGACAAGTACAAAGAGCCGGAGGCCCGAAGCGCGGATGGTAGCGGTGATCCCGTCAGCGACGGGGACTTCTCGAGCTGCCTCCACCTCGGCACCGGCAGCAGAGGCCATCGGCCCTTCGGCAGATCCCCACTCAAATCCTCCCGGACGAGTGGGGCACCGACCCCCGCGCGGAGGTGCCATACCGGTGCAAAGGCAGGACCACCCCAGAACACGAACACCGCCCTAGCAGCGTGCGGTGTCTTGGGCGGTCCTCCCATGCACACGGCGCGGCAGCCGCCTTCCGGCAGGAGGGGCCACCAGGGGCCAAGCCGACGAGCTCGACACGCTGGGGGTGACGACGCCCGCCGTCGACCAGCCCCGCGTTGTCGAAGTCCGGGCCGCCCGCAGGGCCAGTGAGCGCCCTCTCCCTCGAACGCCGCAGGAGAGGGCGACCCACGAACCCGCGCGGGAGGTAGAGCTCCGGCTCAGCCCGGCCTCCACCCCAGCGAGGATGATGAACATCCTTGAAGCTGAGGGTGGGACCAAGATCGCAGCCCGGCTTGCTTCCCCCCACCATCAAGCTGGAAGTCACCATCTTGGGTGACCGCCGGCGGAGGGGTGCAGCCGGGCTGCATGATGAAAATCCTTGAAGCCGAACGATGGCTGAAAGGTACCAACTCCCACGGAGTTGCGTTCCTCCAACGATGAGGCGAAAAGACGGCGGGTATCCCCCATCCGAGGGCTTGGAAGGTGGAAAGACACGATGCATAAGGGAGCGCGAAGACATGGTCGCCTTCCAAGGGGGTCACCCTCCTTTTAAAGGCGACTATCCCTACTCACGCCCTCAGCCGCCACGAGCTGAGTCTTCTCCAACACACTCCAAGGCCCTTCCCTGCGGCGCGGGGGCTGGGTCCCACATGTCATGCAAGCCGACTCAGAGCAGAAAAAGCCAAACCGCCGCGCGCGGTGCACATGACTGCCCAGCGGTTACAAGTGACCCTCCACTTTTGCCCAGACCAACGGGCGAAAGGGGCGGGCAGCCATGCAGGCGGCATGCAACCGCGCTAAGTGGGCACGCTTCTCCGACTCCCGACACGCCCAGCATGGAGGCCCAGGCCCACACGTCACGCAACCGGCGCGCCGGATGCTTCATGCAAGAAACTGCACCGCCACTTGCGCCACCACCACACCTCCTCGATTGCGGAACCAATACCGCGACTCGAGGCGACCTAGCGCACGACCCAGCAGCGCCAGCCTGGCGCGGCGGTCAATGCGATCAAAAATGGGCTGGCAGTAATGACGGTGGCAGGCGGGCGGGAGCAGCAGTCACGTCGTCAGCCAAGCTCACGTCCCATCCGGGGGCAGCAAGAGAACCCCCTCTCACGGTGTGAAGACAACGCGCCCGTGATCCGTTCCTCGAACGGCTCGCGCACGCGCAACGGCCGCCCCGCCAACCACTCGCCCCGTCGCATTAACTCCGCGGCAGGACAGGTGGCGCTTCTGGCAGGAGAAGTGGGCGACGCTTCGCCTTCGCCGTAATAACTGCGCCAAAAAAGGTACGCCGCGTCGTTCGATTTCGTATCCTTTTCCTTTTTTCCTTTTTCTCTCTCTCTCTCTTGCAACAGGGACCGGGAAAGGGGATACCCCGAAAAGGATCCTTCCCCGTGAAGGAACCAGGCTTCGAGCCTCCCTACTGATCAGAGGTTCGAAGGCTGGCCCCCCGAAGGGTTCGACAGCCGCCTCAGATCGCGTGGGCCCTACACCCACTACTGGTCAGAGGTTCGAAGGCCGGCCCCCCGAAGGGTTCCACGGCCGCCTCAGGCTACTCGGGCTCCACGCCCATTACTGATCAGGGGTTCGAAGGCTGGCCCCCGAAGGGTTCACAGCCGCCTCAGACGCCGAGCGAGGGATGACCAGGGGTACGTTCGATACATAACCAAGGCTCGGGCTGCGCTCCCGAGGTACCCTAGGACATTTCCGAGACCAGCGGGAGCGATCTTGTAACGGAATCCCATCGGAGGGAGGCATCGAGCCCTCGGACCCCGTCGCCAGGGGACCGGGTCCGGCAGATCACCCGCAGGTACTTTTGGGCGTGCCTCTGGGCCCCTAGCCGACCCCTAACGAACGGGGCACGGACGTCCACTCGGATTACCCGCTTGCAGCTCACCGGAGACACCTTGTTCGGCGCCCATCGAGGGCAACATGGCGCTCTCCCCCCTCCTCCTTGCGAAAAGGCGACGCAGGGGCGTATGTAAAAAAGCCGAGTCTGTCCCTGATCGCCCTCTCGCCCTGTGCAGAGGCTCGGGGGCTGCTCTCGCAAACCCGGCTCCGGCCGAACCGTTGACAGCGTCAACATACCAGCCCGAGAACTTGGGACCCGACTGTACACCTGGGCTACGGCCAGCTCGCATGAGGGAACAACCAGACCAGCCGAAGCATTACGCGAGGCATTAAGACCTCGAAGGAGTGAAGCCACTCCTCTGAGGCCTCGGGGGCTACACCCGGCGGGTGCGCTCGCGCGCACCCACCGGAACAAAAACGCAACCGAGAAAGGCTGGTCCCCTTGCAAAAAAGTGCGACGAAAGCCTCCAAGCGAGTGCTAACACTCCCTTCGAGGCTCGGGGGCTACTGTCGGGGACCATAATTAGGGGTACCCTCAAGACTCCTAATTCTCAGCTGGTAACCCCCATCAGCATAAAGCTGCTAAGGCCTGATGGGTGCGATTAAGTCAGGGATTAGTCCGTTCGAGCGACTCGATCACGCCTCGCCCGAGCCTAGCCTCGGACAAGGGCAGCCGACCCCCGAGGCGCCCCTCCGACGGTGAACATATTTCCGGCTCGCCCGAGGCCCTGCCTTCGCTAAGAAGCAACCCTGACTAAATCGCCACACCGACCGACCAAATCGCAGAAGCATTTAATGCAAAGGTGGCCTGACACCTTTATCCTGACATGCGCCCCCCGCCAGAGCCGAAGTGACTGCCGTCACTTCGCCGCTCCACTGACCGGCCTGACAGAAGGACAGCGCCGCCTGCGCCGCACCGACTGCAGTGCCACTTGGCAGAGTGAGACTGACAGGCAGTCAGGTCCTGCAGAAGGCGCCACAGTAAACTCCGCTCCGCCCGACCCAGGACTCGGACTCGGGCTAAGTCCCGAAAGACGGCGAACTCCGCTCCGCCCGACCCAGGGCTCGGACTCGGGCTAAGTCCCGGAAGACGGCGAACTCCGCTCCGCCCGACCCAGGGCTCGGACTCAGGCTCAGCCCCGGAAGACGACGAACTCCGCTCCGCCCGACCCAGGGCTCGGACTTGGGCTAAGTCCTGGAAGACGGCGAACTCCGCTCCGCCCGACCCAGGGCTCGGACTCGGGCTCAGCCCCAGAAGACGACGAACTCCGCTTCGCCCGACCCCAGGGCTCGGACTCCGCTCTGGCCTCAGCCAACGACCTCCACCTCGCCCGACCCAGGGCTCGGACTCGGCCTCGGCCACGGAAGACAGACTCGACCTCGGCTTCGGAGGAGCTTCCACATCGACCAACCTAGGGCGCAGGCCAGCCACGTCAACGGGAGGCGCCATCATTGCCCTACCCCGAGCTGACTCGGGCCGCAGGGAACAAGACCAGCGTCCCATCTGGCTAGCTCCGCCAGATAGGCAATGATGGCGCCCCGCATGCTCTGTGACGACGGCGGCTCTCAGCCCCCTTACGGAAGCAAGAGGACGTCAGCAAGGACCCAACCACTCCGACAGCTGTCCCTCCGCCAGGCTCCATCGCTCCTCCGACGGCCATGACATCACACCAGCTGGGTGCCAAAATCTCTCCGGCTGCCACGACGGCATGTACCTAGGGCGCTAGCTCTCCCCCGCTAGACACGTAGCACTCTGCTACACCCCATTGTACACCTGGATCCTCTCCTTACGCCTATAAAAGGAAGGACCAGGGCCCTCTTAGAGAGGGTTGGCCGCGCGGGGACGAGGACGAGACAGGCGCTCTCTTGGGGCCGCTCGCTTCCCTCTCCCGCGTGGACGCTTGTAACCCCCTACTGCAAGCGCACCCGACCTGGGCACGGGACGAACACGAAGGCCGCGGGATTCCCACCTCTCTCACGCCGGTCTCCGGCCGCCTCGCTTCTCCCCCCTTCGCACTCGCCCTCGCGCTCGACCCATCTGGGCTGGGGCACGCGGCGACACTCACTCGTCGGCCCAAGGGACCCCCCGGTCTCGGAACGCCGACAAGCTTTGGGAGCAAATTTAGAGGTTCTACCTTTCTTCACAAGAATATAACACTTGCTCCCAAATACACGAAAGTAAGACACATTGGGTTTGTTACCAGTTAGCAGCTCATATGAAGTCTTTTTGAGGAGGCGGTGAAGGTAGACCCTGTTGATGGCGTGGCAAGCCGTGTTCACGGCTTCCGACCAAAAACGCTCAGGGGTCTTGAACTCTCCAAGCATAGTCCTCGCCATATCAATGAGCATCCTGTTCTTCCTCTCTACCACACCATTTTGCTGAGGTGTGTAGGGAGCGGAGAACTCGTGCTTGATCCCCTCCTCCTCAAGGAACTCCTCCACTTGAAGGTTCTTGAACTCGGACCCATTGTCGCTTCTTATCTTCTTCACCTTGAGCTCAAACTCATTTTGAGCTCTCCTTAGGAAGCGCTTGAGGGTCCCTTGGGTTTCAGACTTATCCTGCAAAAAGAACACCCAAGTGAAGCGGGAAAAGTCATCAACAATAACTAGACCATACTTACTTCCTCCTATGCTCAGATAGGCGACGGGTCCGAAGAGGTCCATATGCAGCAGCTCCAGAGGTCTTGAAGTGGTCATCACATTCTTGCTGTGATGTGCTCCTCCCACTTGTTTACCTGCTTGACAAGCTGCACAAGGTCTATCTTTTTTGAATTGCACGTTAGTCAAACCTATCACGTGTTCTCCCTTTAGAAGCTTGTGAAGGTTCTTCATCCCCACATGTGCTAAGCGGCGATGCCACAGCCAGCCCATGCTAGTCTTAGCAATTAAGCATGCATCTAGACCGGCCTCCTCTTTTGCAAAATCAACTAAATAAAGTTTGCCGTCTAGTCCACCCTTAAAAGCTAGTGAACCATCACATCTTCTAAAGACAGACACATCTACATTTGTAAATAGACAATTATATCCTATATTACATAATTGACTAACAGATAGTAAATTATATCCAAGAGACTCAACTAAAAACACATTAGAGATAGAGTGCTCATTTGATATTGCAATCTTGCCTAAACCTTTCACCTTGCCTTGGTTCCCATCACCGAATATGATTGAATCTTGGGAATCCTTATTCTTGACGTAGGAGGTGAACATCTTCTTCTCCCCCGTCATATGGTTTGTGCATCCGCTGTCGATAATCCAGCTTGAACCCCCGGATGCATAAACCTGCAAGGCAAATTTAGGCTTGGGTCTTAGGTACCCAACTCTTGTTGGGTCCTACAAGGTTAGTCACAATTGTCTTAGGGACCCAAATGCAAGTTTTATCAGCCTTGCATTTTGCCCCTAATTTCCTAGCAACTATCTTCCTATCCTTTCTACAAATAGCAAAGGAAGCATTTAAAGCATGATAAATTGTAGAGGGTCCATTCATAACTTTCCTAGGAACATGAACAATATTCTTTCTAGGCACATGATGAATATTTTTCCTAGGCATATCTCTACCATGCATATAGGAAGAACTGGGAGCAAACATAGCATAAGAATCATAGGCATGTGAATCAAAAGCATTACAACTCCTATGAGACTGTCTTCTATCATTGTACATAAAAGCATGGTTCTTTTTAGTACTACTTGCCATAGGGGCCTTCCCTTTCTCCTTGGCGAAGATGGGAACCTTATGGCTTGTTAAGTTCTTGGCTTCCCTCTTGAAGCCAAGCCCATCCTTAATTGAGGGGTGTCTACCAATCGTGTAGGCATCCCTAGCAAATTTTAGTTTATCAAAATCACTTTTGCTAGCCTTAAGTTGGGCATTAAGACTAGCTATTTCATCATTTAACTTTGCAATAGAAGCTATGTGTTCACTACAAGCATCAATATCAAAATCTTTACATCTATTGCAAATAACAACATTTTCTACACAAGCTGTTGATTTACTAGCTATTTCTAACTTAGCTTTCAAATCATCATTAATGCTCCTTAAGCTAGAAATCGTCTCATAGCAAGAAGATAATTCACAAGAAAGCATTTCATTTCTCTTAACTTCTAAGGCAAGAGATTTTTGTGCTTCTACAAATTTGTCATGTTCTTCATACAACAAGTCCTCTTGTTTTTCTAAAAGCCTATTCTTATCATTCAAGGCATCAATCAATTCATTAATTTTATCTACCTTGGTTCTATCTAGGCCCTTAAATAAACATGAATAATCTATTTCATCCTCATCACTAGATTCGTCCCCACTTGAAGAAGCATAAGTAGAGTTTCGAGTACATACCTTCTTCTCCCTTGCCATAAGGCATGTGTGACGCTCGTTGGGGAAGAGGGATGACTTGTTGAAGGCGGTGGCGGCGAGTCCTTCATTGTCGGAGTCGGACGAGGAGCAATCCGAATCCCACTCCTTGCCAAGATGTGCCTCGCCCTTTGCCTTCTTATAGTTCTTCTTCTTCTCCCTCTTGTTCCCTTGATCCTGATCACTATCATTGTCGGGACAGTTAGCAATAAAATGACCAAGCTTACCACATTTGAAGCATGAGCGCTTCCCCTTTGTCTTGGTCTTGCTTGGCTGCCCCTTGCGACCCTTTAGTGCCGTCTTGAATCTCTTGATGATGAGAGCCATCTCTTCATCATTAAGTCTGGCCGCCTCAATTTGTGCCACCTTGCTAGGTAGCGCCTCCTTGCTTCTTGTTGCCTTGAGAGCAAGGGGTTGAGGCTCGTTGATTGGACCATTCAATGCGTCGTCCACGTATCTTGCTTCCTTGATCATCATTCGCCTGCTTACGAATTTTCCAAGGACTTCTTCGGGCGACATTTTGGTGTACCTGGGATTCTCACGAATATTATTCACCAAATGAGGATCAAGAACGGTAAAGGACCTTAGCATCAGTCGGACGACGTCGTGGTCCGTCCATCGCGTGCTTCCGTAGCTCCTTATTTTGTTGATAAGGGTCTTGAGCCGGTTGTATGTTTGGGTTGGCTCCTCGCCCCTTATCATCGCAAATCGTCCAAGCTCGCCCTCCACCAACTCCATCTTGGTGAGCAAGGTGACGTCGTTCCCCTCATGAGAAATCTTGAGGGTGTCCCAGATCTGCTTGGCATTGTCCAAGCCGCTCACTTTGTGGTATTCATCCCTGCACAATGAAGCTAGAAGAATAGTAGTAGCTTGTGCATTCTTATGAATTTGCTCATTAATGAACATGGGACTATCCGTACTATCAAAGTGCATTCCACTCTCTACAATCTCCCATATACTAGGATGGAGAGAGAACAAGTGACTACGCATTTTGTGGCTCCAAAATCCATAGTCCTCTCCATCAAAGTGAGGAGGTTTGCCAAGTGGAATGGAGAGCAAATGAGTATTTGTACTTTGCGGAATACGAGAGTAGTCAAAAGAAAAGTTCGAATTAACCGGTTTCCTTCTCTCGTAGTCGTTGTGGTCGTCGTCCTTTTGGGAAGAAGTAGACTCATCGCTGTCGTCGTAGTAGACGATTTCCTTGATGCGCCTCGTCTTCTTCTTCTTCCCATCTTTCCGTCTATGGCCCGAGCCCGAGTCGGTAGGCTTGTCATCCTTCGGCTCGTTGACAAAAGATTCCTTCTCTTTATCGTTGATCACGATACCCTTCCCCTTAGGATCCATCTCTTCGGGCGGTTAGTCCCTTTGTGAAGAGAACGGCTCTGATACCAATTGAGAGCACCTAGAGGGGGGTGAATAGGTGATCCTGTAAAACTTGAAAACTTAAGCCACAAAAACTTGGTTAAGCGTTAGCACAGTAAATGCCAAGTGGCTAGAGAGGAGTCTCAACAAAACACAATAACCACAAGAAATCAATCACAGAGATGGCACGGTGGTTATCCCGTGGTTCGGCCAAGACCAACGCTTGCCTACTCCACGTTGTGGCGTCCCAATGGACGAGGGTTGCAATCAACCCCTCTCAAGCGGTCCAAAGACCCACTTGAATACCACGGTGTTTTGCTTGCTTTTCTCAATCCCGTTTGCGAGGAATCTCCACAACTTGGAGCCTCTCGCCCTTACACTTGAAGTTCACAAAAAAAGCACAGAGCAAGGGAGGGATTAGCAACGCACACAAGACACAAAAATCAGAGTGTCACCACGCACACAAGTCGCAACAAGAGCTCGCAACACAACTCAATGAGTTCACAACTCCACTAGAGCTCTATATGCTATCACAAGGAAACAAATGTGCGGAATCGAGGTCTTGGTGCTTAGGAATGTTGTAGGAATGCTTGGTGTCATTCTCCATGCGCCTAGGGGTCCCTTTTATAGCCCCAAGGCAGCTAGGAGCCGTTGAGAGCATTCTAGGAAGGCTGATCTTGCCTTCTGTCGACTGGCGCACCAGACAGTCCGGTGCACACCGGACAATGTCCGGTGCCCGATTTCCTTCCAAAAATGGCACAGTCGACCGTTGGCAGCCTGAGAGCCGTTGGCGCACCGGACATGTCCAGTGCACACCGGACAGTCCGGTGCCCCCTTCTAGCCGTTGGCTCGGCCACGTGTCCCGCGTAGATTTCGCGGCCGACCGTTGGCCCGGCAGACCGTTGGCTCACCGGACAGTCCGGTGCACACCGGACAGTCCGGTGAATTATAGCCGTACGTCGCCGGTGAATTCCCGAGAGCGGCCACTTCGCTCGAGCCAGCCTGGCGCACCGGACACTGTTCGGTGCACCACCGGACAATGTCCGATGCACCACCGGACAGTCCGGTGTTCCCAGACTGAGCAGAGTCTTGGCTGCTCGAGCCAAGACATTTCCAATTGGATTTTTCCTGTTTCCAGCACTTAGACACAATACATTAGTCCATAAAACAATGTACTAAGTCTGAGAAACATACCTTTATCCTTGATTTGTACTTTGTCTACCTTTTTACACTTAGGCACTTGTGTTGGACACTAAATCACCAAAATACTTAGAAATGGCCCAAGGGCACATTTCCCTTTCACAGGACAAGGTCGTGGTCGGACCTCGCTGTTAAGACAGTGAGGGTGGACTTGTTCCATACGAGGGTGTTGGAGTTGGTGTCCATAAGTTGGAGTAGCTTCCGCTAGATGGGCGGTGCTGCAAGAGCGAAGAGTCCCACCCATGTGAGATGAGCGAGTGCATCAATCAATGGTAGGGCGCAAACAAGATATGAAAATTTGATTTGAGGATCTAATACATGATAGGGTAAAATCGATGAATAAAGAACTCAAGATAGAAAGAAAAAACAGAAAACGACACCTTGAGCGAAGATCCATGGTTGCTTGTGGATCGCGTCGAGCAGGCGGGTGGAAGGGATTCGGGGGGCAGACGCCTCTATACCGTGAGCCGGTTCATGGAGAGGTCCACCTCCCGGAGCTGCGTGGCCACGGACCACGACCGCGTCATGGAGGTGCTGTAGTGCTGCTCGACATTCCTAGTGCTGACACCGGGGCCGCTGCAGACCTTTTTCTTGCACAAGTTCTATGAGTTAAACAACCAAATGGGAAATGCTTAGTATTTAGTGCAAACAAGACAAATTTGGTTTTATCAAAAGACTAAACATATTCCCAAAACCAGAGAGACCTCACTTAAAATAAATGGTGCCTGAAATATAAGTCATGGAGAACACATCCTCTCTTGCCTTGTATGGTGCTAGATCAGTCCTTGCTATCTGAACATCCTTGATTGTAGTGATATCCCTTGACTCCGATAACGATTTTCACCGATCCATCAGGCAAATCTCGAAGAACAAACACAACAACTAAACAGATGCTAGACAATAAGGCATCAATGCAAGGAAGAAGAACCCTAGCGCAGGGTGAATCGGCGCCCACCCCTCCTCGCCCTTCAATTCGCGTACAACAAGCTGGCCTTGTCCTTCGCACAAGTTGTCAGTGAGCTCCAAGTGTCATTCAAAATCTGAACAAAAATCTCCTTCAACATCCATGTGCCAGAAATCTGAATAAAAACAGATCTCCTTCGTCCATCTGAACATATTGCATGAAACCTGCGAGCTTGGTTGTGCAAATTATAATTTGTCTCTAGCCATGAAATAAACCAGTACAAGTTTGGTGAATATGAACAGGTATATCCACACCTACCTTGAGCATATTGTAAGTTGTGCATGAATCCTCGGTCTCAGTGGGCAGAGCTTCAGCTAAGCGCTTTCGATCGGACCCGATACAAGCCACCTTATGGTTTCAGACATGACATATCTGGAAGGAAAAAACCGTGTGTTGGCATGGAAATTCAAAAGGCTATCAGCCTGAAAGGAAAAATGATTGGGAAATATCATTTAGAATTTAAAATTATTATAGAGACATCAAAGTTGTTATAGTGTTAATCAGCTGGTGCAGATGGTGTAGATATGCTTGTTAACTACAGAAGATTAAGACAGAATTGTAGCGAAAGATGCATCAGTTACACGTAGCCGACCAGACACAGGAAGGAGTTGAGACCGTCAGGGTTCAGAGTTCCAGACCTGCACAGCAAGCAAACCTAGGAAGCATGGTCAAGGCCGCCGATGGAGTCGAACTCGACGTCGATGTTATCGGGGTTGTTGACGCCACACACAATCACGTTATCGGTGAGGGAGACACCAAGGAGGGCTGAGACCAAGTGAGGTGAACCCTATCTGTGGGGAGGTGGGGGGAGGCAGATGTGGATAAGAGCAGGGGAGGTGAGGTGCAAACGGACCTCGTAGGGCATGGTGGAGACGAGGGGCCGGCCGAGGTGATTGGAGTCAAGCTGACCAAAGGTTGGAGCTGGGCTAGATAGAGCAAACCAGCGGGATGCGGGTTGAGGGAGCGGTGGGGTGGGAGGGTGAGCTGGCGCTGCACCTGTGGGGGCTCGCAGGAAGCCGCTGGTGGCCCTCCTCCTGAGAACGGCCAGGCTGCGGCGCTCGGTAGCGTCAGACCCCTCCCCTCCCCCATGGTGTGGTCATAGAAGAAGAGCCTCTGGTCCCTGGCGCCCGCAAAGAACCTGCGTGCGGAGGCCGCCTCGGGTAGTAGTAGTTGTCCCCCGTGGCCACGCGCGCCACCCATGATAGGATGACGGACGGTAGCGTCCCCGTGGAGGTGGAGGCAGATGCTTGGGCGGATGGGGTGGAGTTGGCGGAGCACAAGGAGGCCGAGGAGGTCGTGCTGGAGCCACGCGACGTGGTGGGCGTCCGTCACTGAATCCATCTCCCTCATCTCGTCCATGGGCATCACGGGGGATGTGCGGGGTGGGCATCTTGTGGGGGTTACGACCGGTGCAGACATCGATTGGAGGCGGGGATCACGACCGGGGAGGACGGGGTGGATTGGTAGAGCGCGAGCGAGGATGGAAGGGACGTGAGCGGCAGGATGAGGGCGGAGGATGGAAGGAGCGCGAGAGGGCGGCAGGATGCGGGGCGGGGTGCGGCCGCGGACGGGATGCGGGACGGAGCGGGGGGCGCGCGGCAGAACATGGGGTTGTGGACGCCTACATTAGGAACATATAGAGTAGTAGAGATTTTGTATTTTTTATTCAGGCAGGGAAAATGGTGATAAACACAACATATTGGTTGAAATTCATACCGTAAATATCCATTTGATCACCCTTTGCTTGATATCCTTACTGTTTGTCTATACAACCCTGATCTCAAACCATGCATCTGCAGCACCTAATTTATATCAATTTTAATCAGGCAGACATTAGCCCAATAATTCATATGTGATGAAATTTGTGTAGCCAACAATATTTGAAGTTCTGAACTGAGAGCACATTACCTTGTATGACCAGCCATGGTGAAAATGGGTCCCAGTGTCCATGGTGAAAATGGGTCCCAGTGTCCCACCACTTAGAAACTTGATTTTTTCACCATCTTCAACCATCCAACTTCAAAAAGGGTTAATAATTTAGATCAAGCAAGACCTAAAGCCCAAGAAAATCAATGAGTCAAAGGAAAATTTGCACAATTATTGAGCAAAACATCAGACATGTCCATAAAAATACTTAGTTGTTTTAGTGGCCAAGTTGAGGTGCTATCTATGCAGCTTTCAAGAACGAGAAGCCCTTTGTTATTTTTTGGCAAGTAGAGGACATCTGTAAACTGTAAATAGTAGCTTGCTGCTTGCAAGTCATGCTGGTCTGTCTGATGATCCAAGACAGCCTAACCTGCATTTGATAAAAAAGAATAGCAATTCCATCACCAAACACTGAACCACACACCTAATCCACCCTACACTAAATTTATCAGATAAAAGGGAATTAAGTTCATTGTATTTCAGGCCTCTATATAAGAGTTTTGTAATAACACAGGTAAAGGATGGAGAGTAGTACTCCATTTTTAACAAAATGAAAAATTTTAGGACCTATAAATCATACTACAAGAGGTCGAGCATAATGCTACTTGCGAACAATGAATCTGTTCTACAGGGGATCGAGCAGACCACTACTTTGTGAACAGTGTATGCCCCTCAACGCAACACTTAATCCTAGCCCGACAGCCAAGCTCTCGCCAAAGCACCATAGTAACAAGCAACAGTCATCATGGGAAGAGAACTGATAAAAGAGAGAGATAGAGCAGCAGGTAGGGAAACCATACCTTTTATCTAAGTCATGTCATCGGTATTATTTTATCTTAAGCAAAATTTAGGGAAAAGGCAGAATTAAAACCTGCAACTTATATGTTGATCGATTGGAAGGCCCAATATAGAACTTGCATGCTGCTTTGAAACTTTGAAACTCTGCCGCTTAGCGCGAAGTCCGTCTACACATCCTCGCCTGCTGCTTTGACAGATTCCTGATGGGAAAGCAGAGCATGCCAATGAAAAAACTGGGTAGCGCATCATGTCGAAAGATGACTATACCACAAAAGCAATCCACGTTTTAGAGCAATCTAACCTCATAGCAAATCTAATTATACCACAAAAGCACTCCATGCAATCGCCTAACAATGTGACCCTTTTGTTTTAAAATTTACTGAGACATCAAGTTTAACATCTCAAGTCGCAGGTTGACTGGTTTATAAAATGCAAAAGATAGAAGAAACACCCAAAGTCCTTATCCGTGTAACATAACAAATATGAAGGCACGCATAACAGCATTGCAATCCACATTTTAGAGCAACAGAATAGCTACTCCCACCAATTTTAACACCAAATCCAAGCATGCTACTCAGAAAATAAGCTCGCAATAGAATTCTAGCTGGAATTGATCATCACACCTTCACTACGAAGAGCACCAGGAACACGAGCACTGCCTGGATCTCCTGCAAAACCAAGCACATCAACACCGATTCGCATGAGCCAACACACCTAAACAACCAACCGAATGACACGATCCGGATCGGGCACACGGGGATCTCCGAAGCTTACCCTACGGAGAAGGCAGTCGTGGAGCTCCCCTCCGTCGTCGGCGGAGAGCACCGTGCTGCGGGCCGCAAAGTAAGAGAAGAAGGCAAGGAGGTGCAGGAAGTAGTAGGGCTCCGTGAGAGCACCTAGAGGGGGGGTGAATAGGTGATCATGTAAACTTGAAACTTAATGCCACCAAAACTTGATTAGAGGTTAGCACAATTAAGCCAAGTGGCTAGAGAGGAGTCTTAGCAAAACACAATAACCACAAAGATATCAACACAGAGATGGCACAGTGGTTTATCCCGTGGTTCGGCCAAGTCCAACGCTTGCCTACTCCACGTTGTGGCGTCCCAACGGACAAGGGTTGCAATCAACCCCTCTCAAGCGGTCCAAAGACCCACTTGAATACCACGGTGTTTTGCTTTGCTTTTCTATATCCCGCTTGCGAGGAATCTCCACAACTTGGCGTCTCTCGCCCTTACAAAGATGTTCACAAAGAAGCACAGAGCAAGGGAGGGATGAGCAACGCACACAAGACACAAAATCAGAGCGACAACACGCACCCAAGTCGCAACAAGAGCTCACAACACAACCCGACGAGTTCACAACTCAAATAGAGCTCTAATTGCTATCACAAAGAATCAAATGCGCGGAATCGAGGTCTTGGTGCTTAGGAATGCTTTTAGAATGCTTTTAGAATGCTTGGTGTACTCCTCCATGCGCCTAGGGTCCCTTTTATAGCCCCAAGGCAGCTAGGAGCCGTTGAGAGCATTTCAAGAAGGCAATTCTTGCCTTCTGTCGCCTGGCGCACCGGACAGTCCGGTGCACCACCAGACACTGTCCGGTGCGGATCTCTTTCCTTATATGGCAAAGCCGACCGTTGCAGCCTTGGAGCCGTTGGTGCACCGGACACTGTCCGGTGCACACCGGACAGTTCGATGCCCCTTCCGACCGTTGGCACTTGCCACGCGTCGCGCGCGGATTCCGCGGCCGACCGTTGGCCCGGCCAGCTGTTGGCTCACCGGACAGTCCGGTGCACCACCGGACAGTCCGGTGAATTTTAGTCGTACGCCGCCGACGAAGTCCCGAGAGCAGCTGGTTGACGGATGCCAGCCTGGCGCACCAGACACTGTCCGGTGCACCACCGGATACTGTCCGGTGCACCACCGGACAGTCCGGTGCACCCAGACTGAGCAGACTCTTGGCTGCCTCGAGCCATTCTTTTTCAGTTGCATTTTCTTTGATTCTAACACTTAGATAAACATGTTAGTACACAAAAACCAATGTACTAAGTCTAGAATCATACCTTTGTATTGATTTGCACCTTATCCATCATTTGGCATAGTTTATCACTTAAGCACTTGTGTTGGAATCTAAATCACCAAAATACTTAGAAATGGCCCAAGGGCACATTTCCCTTTCAATCTCCCCCTTTTTGGTGATTTATGCCAACACAGCACAAAGCAAGTAGAACAAGTGCAAAATCAATTCAACTAAGAACTCAAGATTGTTTTGCTTCAAATTTGGCATATATGGATCAATCTTTGCCACCACTTGGTTTGTTTTTGCAAATCAAACTCAATTTCCTAGCTCTAAGTCAAACACGCTTGTTGAGGCATAAAGAGAGCTGTCAAAGACACATTGATTCAAAAGATTTCAAAAACTCCCCCTATTTCCCATAATCAAATATTCTCCCCACAAGAGACCAACTTTTGACAATAAGAGACAAACAAGAGTATTTTGACAAACAAAGAACTCTAACTCTACTTTTTCAAAATTCTCAAGTGATAGCTGATCCATTTCTTGCTTTGGCCTTCTTTTCTCCCCCTTTGGCATCAAGCACCAAAACGGGATCAATTTTGGCCCTTTAACCCCATTGCCTCACCAAAATCTTCAACTAAGAGTAAAAAGGCAATAAGAGTACAAGGATGAACTTGGAATTAGTTACTCTTTCATCGGAGTGCAGTGGAAGTCTTGCATGGTCCAAGTCCACCTTTTCCCCTTCAAACCCCTTTGAGACTAAATTAAGCAAACTCAAGCACACAGTTAGTCTCAAAGGGTCAAGTTGTAGCACATCTCCCCCTAAATATGTGCATCACTTGCAAAAGGACTTGTGAGGTCCGGGGAGTGTTTGTACAACTTGAGCACCACAAGTAAACGATAAAATGCATAAGGAACATGATCAAAGCAAAATACACATGTATGCTATAAATCAATCCAAGTTCCGCGAATCTAAGACATTTAGCTCACCACGCAGCCTGCAAAAGGTCTTCTCATCTAGAGGCTTGGTAAAGATATCGGCTAGCTGGTTCTCGGTGCTAACATGAAACACTTCGATATCCCCCTTTTGCTGGTGATCTCTCAAAAAGTGATGCCAGATGTCTATGTGCTTTGTGCGGCTGTGTTCAACAGGATTATCCGCTATGCGGATAGCACTCTCATTATCACATAGGAGTGGGACTTTGCTCAGATTGTAGCCAAAGTCCCTGAGGGTTTGCCTCATCCAAAGTAGTTGCGTGCAACACTGTCCTGCGGCAACATACTCGGCCTCAGCGGTGGATAGGGCAACAGAGGTTTGTTTCTTCGAACTCCATGACACCAGGGACCTTCCTAAGAATTGGCACGTCCCCGATGTACTCTTCCTATCGACCTTACATCCAGCATAGTCGAAGTCTGAATATCCAATTAAGTCAAAGGTAGACCCCTTTGGATACCAGATCCCGAAGCAGGGCGTAGCGACTAAATATCTAAGAATTCACTTCACAGCCACTAAGTGACAATCCCTTGGATCGGATTGAAATCTAGCACACATGCATACACTAAGCATAATATCCGGTCTACTAGCACATAAATACAGTAAAGACCCTATCATAGACCGGTATGCTTTTTGATCAACAGTCTTACCTCCTTTGTTGAGGTCGGTGTGTCCGTCGGTTCCCATTGGAGTCTTTGCGGGCTTGGCGTCCTTCATCCCAAACCGCTTGATCAAGTCTTGCGTGTACTTCGTTTGGGAGATGAAGGTTCCATCCTTGAGTTGCTTCACTTGGAACCCAAGGAAATAGCTTAGCTCGCCCATCATCGACATCTCAAACTTTTGAGTCATCACCCTGCTAAACTCTTCACACGACTTTTGGTTAGTAGAACCAAATATTATGTCGTCGACATAAATTTGGCACACAAAAAGATCACCATCACAAGTCTTAGTAAAAAGAGTTAGATCGGCTTTCCCAACCTTAAAAGCATTAGCAATTAAAAAGTCTCTAAGGCATTCATACCATGCTCTTGGGGCTTGCTTAAGTCCATAGAGCGCCTTAGAGAGCTTACATACGTGGTCGGGGTACCGTTCATCCTCGAAGCCAGGGGGTTGCTCCACGTACACCTCCTCCTTGATTGGCCCGTTGAGGAAAGCGCTCTTCACATCCATTTGGAACAACCTGAAAGAATGGTGAGCGGCATATGCTAGCAATATACGAATAGATTCTAGCCTAGCCACAGGAGCAAAAGTCTCCTCAAAGTCCAAACCTGCGACTTGGGCATAACCTTTTGCCACAAGTCGAGCCTTGTTCCTTGTCACCACCCCGTGCTCGTCTTGTTTGTTGCGGAACACCCACTTGGTTCCCACAACATTTTGCTTGGGACGAGGCACCTGTGTCCAAACTTCATTTCTCTTGAAGTTATTGAGCTCCTCTTGCATAGCCAACACCCAGTCCGGATCTAGCAAGGCCTCCTCTACCCTGAAAGGCTCAATAGAAGAGACAAAGGAGTAATGCTCACAAAAATTAACTAATCGAGACCGAGTAGTTACTCCCTTGCTAATGTCACCCAAAATCTGGTCGACGGGATGATCCCTTTGAATCATTGCTCGAACTTGGGTTGGAGGTGCCGCTTGTGCTTCTTCCTCCATTACATGATCATCTTGTGCTCCCCCTTGATCATACGCCTCCTCTTGATGAGCCTGTTCATCGTCTTGAGTTGGGGGATGCACCATCGTTGAGGAAGAAGGTTGATCTCGTGCATTTTGCTCCTGTGGCCGCACATCTCCAATTGCCATGGTGCGTATTGCGGCCGTTGGAACGTCTTCTTCATCTACATCATCAAGACCAACAACTTGCTCTCTTGGAGAGCCATTAGTCTCATCAAATACAACGTCGCTAGAGACTTCAACCAAACCCGATGATTTGTTGAAGACCCTATACGCCTTTGTATTTGAGTCATAACCTAACAAAAACCCTTCTACAGCTTTGGGAGCAAATTTGGAATTCCTACCCTTCTTCACTAGAATGTAGCATTTACTCCCAAAAACTCGGAAATACGAAACATTGGGTTTGTTACCGGTTAGTAGCTCATACGAAGTCTTCTTGAGGAGGCGATGAAGGTAGACCCGGTTGATGGCGTGGCAAGCCGTGTTCACGGCTTCCAACCAAAAGCGCTCGGGGGTCTTGAACTCTCCAAGCATCGTCCTTGCCATGTCTATAAGCGTCCTGTTCTTCCTCTCTACCACACCATTTTGCTGTGGTGTGTACGAAGCGGAGAACTCGTGCTTGATTCCTTCCTCCTCAAGATACTCCTCCACTTGAAGGTTCTTGAATTCGGACCCATTGTCGCTCCTTATCTTCTTCACCTTGAGCTCAAACTCGTTTTGAGCTCTCCTTAGGAAGCGCTTGAGGGTCCCTTGGGTTTCAGATTTATCCTGCAAAAAGAATACCCAAGTGAAGCGGGAAAAATCATCTACTATAACAAGACCATACTGACTTCCTCCTATGCTTAGATAGGCGACGGGTCCGAAGAGGTCCATATGAAATAACTCCAGGGGTCTTGATGTTGTCATCACATTTTTAGCATGATAAGAGCTTCCCACCTGTTTCCCTGCTTGACAAGCTGCACAAGGTCTATCTTTTTCGAAAGTAACATTAGTTAGACCTATCACGTGTTCTCCCTTTAGAAGCTTGTGAAGGTTCTTCATCCCCACATGTGCTAGGCGGCGATGCCACAGCCAGCACATGCTAGTCTTAACAATTAAGCATGCATCTAGACCGACCTCCTCTTTTGCAAAATCAACTAAATAGAGTTTGTCGTCTAATACACCCTTAAAAGCTAATGAACCATCACTTCTTCTAAAGACAGACACATCTACATTTGTGAATAGACAATTATATCTCATATTACATAATTGACTTACGGATAACAAATTATATCCAAGCGACTCAACTAAGAATACATTAGAAATAGAGTGCTCATTTGAGATTGCAATCTTGCCTAAGCCTTTAACCTTGCCTTGATTCTCGTCACCGAATATGATTGAATCATGGGAATCTTTATTCTTGATGTAGGAGGTGAACATCTTCTTCTCCCCCGTCATGTGGTTTGTGCATCCGCTGTCGATAATCCAGCTTGATCCCCCGGATGCATAAACCTGCAAGACAAATTTAGGCTTGGGTCTTAGGTACCCAACTCTTGTTGGGTCCTACAAGGTTAGTGACAATATCCTTAGGGACCCAAATGCAAGTTTTATCTCCCTTGCATTTTGCCCCTAATTTCCTAGCAATCACCTTTCTATCCTTTCTACAAATTGCAAAGGAAGCATTGCAAGCATGATAAATTGTAGAAGGTCCATTAGTCTTCTTAGGAACATGAGCAACATTTCTCCTAGGCATGTGATTAATAACATTTTTCCTAGCTAAATTTCTATTATGCATAATAGAAGAACTAGAAGCAACCATGGCATGAGAATCAAAAGCATCATAATTTCTATAAACATTATTAGAATGTCTCCTATCATGATATATGAAGGCATGGTTCTTTTGAGCACTACTAGCCATAGGGGCCTTCCCTTTCTCCTTGGTGGAGATGGAAGCCTTATGGCTTGTTAAGTTCTTGACTTCCCTCTTGAAGCCAAGACCATCCTTAATTGAGGGGTGTCTACCAATCGTGTAGGCATCCCTTGCAAATTTTAGCTTGTCAAATTCACTCTTGCTAGTCTTAAGTTGGACATTAAGACTAGCCACTTCATCATTTAACTTAGAAATGCAAACTAGGTGTTCACTACACGCATCAACATTAAAATCTTTGCACCTATTGCAAATCATAACATGTTCTACACAAGAGTTAGATTTATTTGCTACTTCTAGTTTAGCATTTAAATCATCATTAACACCTTTTAAAGTAGAAATGGTTTTATGACAAGTAGATAGTTCACAAGAAAGCATTTCATTCCTTTTAACTTCTAGAGCAAGAGAATTTTGTGCACTAACAAATTTATCATGTTCTTCATATAAAAGGTCCTCTTGTTTTTCTAGTAATCTATTCTTATCATTCAAAGCATCAATCAATTCATTAATCTTATCAATCTTAGTTCTATCTAAGCCCTTGAATAAGCATGAATAGTCTATATCATCATCACTTGAAGAAGCATAAGTAGTATTGTTTCGAGTACATACCTTCTTCTCCTTTGCCATGAGGCATGTGTGATGCTCGTTGGGGAAGAGGGATGACTTGTTGAAGGCGGTGGTGGCGAGTCCTTCGTTGTCGGAGTCGGAAGAGGAGCAATCCGAATCCCACTCCTTTCCAAGATGTGCCTCGCCCTTCGCCTTCTTGTAGTTCTTCTTCTTTTCCCACTTTCCACTCTTCTTTTCCTGGTCACTATCATTATCGGGACAATTAGCAATAAAATGACCAATCTTACCACATTTGAAGCATGAGCGCTTCCCCTTCGTCTTGTTCTTGTTGGGGTGCTCCTTGCGACCCTTTAGCGCCGTCTTGAACCGCTTGATGATAAGGGTCATTTCTTCCTCATTAAGCCCGGCTGCCTCAACTTGCGCCACCTTGCTAGGTAGTGTCTCCTTGCTCCTTGTCGCTTTGAGAGCAATGGTTTGAGGTTCTTGGATTGGGCCATTCAACGCATCGTCGACGTATCTTGCCTCCTTGATCATCATCCGCCCGCTTACAAACTTTCCAAGTATCTCCTCGGGCGTCATCTTCGTGTACCTAGGATTCTCATGAATATTGTTCACAAGATGTGGATCAAGGATGGTAAAAGACCTTAGCATTAGGTGGACGACATCGTGGTCCGTCCATCGCGTGCTTCCATAGCTCCTTATTTTGTTGACGAGGGTCTTGAGCCGGTTGTACGTTTGGGTTGGCTCCTCGCCCCTGATCATTGCAAATCTCCCAAGTTCTCCCTCCACCAACTCCATCTTGGTGAGCATGGTGACGTCGTTCCCCTCATGTGAGATCTTGAGGGTGTCCCAGATCTGCTTGGCGTTATCCAAGTCGCTCACCTTATGGTATTCGTCCCTGCACAAAGAAGCTAGAAGAATAGTAGTAGCTTGTGCATTTTTGTGAATTTGCTCATTTATGAACATGGGACTGTCAGTACTATCAAATTTCATTCCATTCTCGACTATCTCCCATATGCTTGGATGGAGAGAGAACAAGTGACTACGCATTTTGTGACTCCAAAATCCGTAGTCCTCCCCATCAAAGTGTGGAGGCTTGCCAAGAGGAATGGAGAGCAAATGTGCATTTGAACTATACGGAATGCGAGAATAATCGAAAGAGAAGTTTGAATTAACCGTCTTCTTTTTCTCGTAGTCGTTGTCGTCGTCCTTTTGGGAAGAAGAGGACTCGTCGCTGGCGTCGTAGTAGACGATCTCCTTGATGTGCCTTGTCTTCTTCTTCCCATCTTTTCGTTTATGGCCCGAGCCTGAGTCGGTAGGCTTGTCATCTTTCGGCTCGTTGACAAAGGACTCCTTCTCCTTATCATTGATCACAATCCCCTTGCCCTTAGGATCCATCTCTTCGGGCGATTAGCCCCTTACTTGAAGAGAACGGCTCTGATACCAATTGAGAGCACCTAGAGGGGGGGTGAATAGGTGATCCTGTAAACTTGAAACTTAATGCCACCAAAACTTGATTAGAGGTTAGCACAATTAAGCCAAGTGGCTAGAGAGGAGTCTTAGCAAAACACAATAACCACAAAGATATCAACAGAGAGATGGCACAGTGGTTTATCCTGTGGTTCGGCCAAGTCCAACGCTTGCCTACTCCACGTTGTGGCGTCCCAACGGACGAGGGTTGCAATCAACCCCTCTCAAGCGGTCCAAAGACCCACTTGAATACCACGGTGTTTTGCTTTGCTTTTCTATATCCCGCTTGCGAGGAATCTCCACAACTTGGAGTCTCTCGCCCTTACAAAGATGTTCACAAAGAAGCACGGAGCAAGGGAGGGATGAGCAACGCACACAAGACACAAAATCAGAGCGACAACACGCACACAAGTCGCAACAAGAGCTTGGTGTACTCCTCCATGCGCCTAGGGGTCCCTTTTATAGCCCCAAGGCAGCTAGGAGTCGTTGAGAGCATTTCAAGAAGGCAATTCTTGCCTTCTGTCGCCTAGCGCACCGGACAGTCCGGTGCACCACCGGACACTGTCCGGTGCGGATCTCTTTCCTTATATGGCGAAGCCGACCGTTGCAGTCTTGGAGCCGTTGGCGCACCAGACACTGTCCGGTGCACACCGGACAGTCCGGTGCCCCTTCCGACCGTTGGCACTTGCCACACGTCGCGCGCGGATTCTGCGGCCGACCGTTGGCCCGGCCAGCTGTTGGCTCACTGGACAGTCCGGTGCACCACCGAACAGTCCGGTGAATTTTAGTTGTACGCCGCCGACGAAGTCCCGAGAGCAGCTGGTTGACGGATGCCAGCCTGGCGCACCGGACACTGTCCGGTGCACCACCGGACAGTCCGGTGCACCCAGACTGAGCAGACTCTTGGCTGCCTCGAGCCATTCTTTTTCAGTTGCATTTTCTCTGATTCTAACACTTAGATAAACATGTTAGTACACAAAAACCAATGTACTAAGTCTAGAATCATACCTTTGTATTGATTTGCACCTTATCCATCATTTGGCATAGTTTATCACTTAAGCACTTGTGTTGGACACTAAATCACCAAAATACTTAGAAATGGCCCAAGGGCACATTTCCCTTTCACTCCGAGATGGTAGCGCCTAGCCACGGGAACGGGTGGCTCTGCCCCGCCGCGTCGCCGCCTGCCGCCGGCGCAGACGCCTCCGTCGCCGTCGCGGAGGTGGATCTCGCGGATGTACCGCCCCGCTGCGTCGACGTCCTCGCAGCTGTCGTTCTTGGCGAGCCGCGTCCACCATCCCGACCAAGCATCGCGAGAGAACAGGAGGCGGATGCGGCGCAGCTCGGTGCGGTACTTGAACCTCGAGGAGGAGAACTTGAGCCCCTCCCAGCTGTGGAAGAGGAGGACGGCAGTGAGGCGGAACTCCCTCGCAGCGAAGCGCGGTGCGACCTGGAGGCGCAAGGAGTAGGAGCCGTTGTCGTGGTCCACGATGGGGGGCCACGACTTCCAGGCGTCCCCTGAGAGGTCGAACTCGAAGTAGTCCCTGTCGAGGCAGCGATATTTTCATGGGGATTGCCGGAGGAGTGGGGGCGGGGGTCACGGAGCAAGATTGCCAGCGGCGCGAGGGTCACGGAGGCTGGGGCGTGCGCGGAGGGGGACATCGGGGCAGATGCGGATGCGAGATTTCGGGACGCAGGGGCGCGGACGCGCGGGTGGCAGAACCGTGCACCACGCTATACTGTGGACGCCTACACTAAGGCCTTAAGGAGTAGTAGAGATATATCCGTATGCAAATTAGAAAAAGTCAAATTTTAGAATATTTCATAGCCATCAGTTCAGAACTTTATGCGAAAGAATGTTGGCTCTACGTCTGCTTATGCGAAAGAATGTTGTCTCTTCCCTTTCCTATAGGAGGGTGAAATAAGTTTTACCAGCAGCGTCGTACCGGAGGTGCCAGTAGCCTTAGTGTACTAGTCGCTCCTCAAAATGGACTCACTGGCAGCAAAATGTTCTCTAACGAGTTGACTTGCGTGCTCGACTGGGATTGTACTTTGTCTCTTCTGTCAACTGAGCTATGGTGAATTCTATCGACATCAACGTTAGCACGATGGTTCGCCCAACTGAGCATGTCCCCGGTCCACAAAACTATGTAGTTGAGAACCTCACATGTAGATTCATATTAGTTAACAGTTTGCCTGAATAAACTAACACAGTCGTTTGATCTATATATGCAAAAGATGGCACTGATTGTTTGATCTAAATGTTGCGAGATGCTCTCCAATAAAAATTACATGGTTGCCTCATGGTCTATGTAAGAAAACCCTTAATTTGAATGCATACAGCTTCAGTTGCTCTGACTGCTTTTAGAGAATTCGTCTTTAGATGGATTGAATATTGTTATATTACTTGTCTTTATGTAGTAATGTAGAAATCATGCCACAACACATTTTCCCACAACATAAAAGATAAGAGGTCCATATTTGTGTGCTAAAATAATTTTGATAATCACAACTCACCATCCTCTTTCAATAGGCTTAGGATCTCTTTTTTTTATTTTCACCCTACAATGCAAAATTGTTATATGGAGGTCATGGTATATCGTCATATCATGTATTATCAACTTAAGATTTGCCTATTTCAATTAATAGTGGCATTGAGCCAATTTTGGTTGTTCGAAATGACAGATTTCGATGTTTGTTATGATTGTTGAGTTGATTATTGATAGCATCACTAAATAGTGACCTATGCGTGCACAAGTGTCCCCGTTGCAACGCACGGGTATATATATATATATATATATATATATATATATATATATATATATATATATATATATATATATATATATATATATATATATATAGAGAGAGAGAGAGAGAGAGAGAGAGAGAGAGAGAGAGACATAGCATCCTAATCTTAATGGGTCGGTAGCCCAACAGTGGTGTCGGCCCACTTACACGGTCTAACACCATCAAATCTCTCTATCACGTGGCTACCGAATAAATTAAAGATGGAGGTTTGGCGTTGACATTCCTACGAGTGTCCTCTACCAGTGGTGGCAAATTGTCGGCTGCAGATTCCTCACCCTCCCTCTGATGCTTCATGCTTCAGGCTAGCCACAGTGAAGGACGGCAAAGAATACACTACACGCTTGCAGTTACAAATGCAGTAACAAAGTGCTGCAATGAGGTACCCTATATGCTACTGGAAATTTACAGTGGCCACAAGAAACGGTATTTCCAGCGTACACTCTTTCCTACGGGAAACGCTAGGAGCTACCGAGCTAGCATCGGTGGTATGAGTGGGGCAAAAAAAAGGAGTGGGTGGTGGGGCCCACGGTGGGAATTTTTGATATATATTGATAAAAAATGTGGTAGTTTGTATAGGGTTGAGATATAGAGTAGTTGTGGATGCGGGAGTTTGACTACTGTATTTTAAAATGTTGATGACTAGGATAGAATATTCCTTTTAGAGTAGAAATTTAGAGTAAATGAGTGCGGATAGCCTCAACCGCCAACATTTCCTTCCCGGCTTCATCAACAAGGTTATGTCCTGCACTTCATCAGCTAGGTGTGTGGTTAGCTGAGTAGAGCATGACTGCATGAGGTGAAGCCTCCTCCAGTCTTCCCTGTTCCGACGTGTGAGTACTTGCGCGTGCCTCTCCCCAGTCATGCATGTTGGTTGCAAGTGGAGGGTAGCAGCAAAAGAAAAATACATCCCAATAACATATAATCCAGGTATCAAATTAAGCATATTTCATAACGGTGAGCAAAGCAAAGTTTAGTAAGAGCAACATGGTTGAAAAGCATAATCCACCATTTACAAGCATAATCCAGCAACGTGTCGGCTCTAGCGTAAAGCTGTAGTTATATACTTGTGCATTGTTACACTTTTATATATCATATCGATAGATTTTATAAAGCGAGAAGGGTAACAACCACGAAAATTTATATAATAGAGATTTAAATAGTTTTAAAACATTTATAATCTAAATAATAAATGAAATAACTTGTTTAAATGTCTTCTAACTAGCTCTACGATTTTCTAGAGCCCCTAATGACCTGCTCTACTAACTCCACTAAATGTTCTGGAGCTAGAGCAGGACTAACCACATTCAGCTCTTGCTATTTCTTCATGTGATTGTCGGTGATACTATTCAGCTTTTGCTACTTCTTCATGCGCTTGTCCCTGGGAGTGACCATGGCGGCTGAGTCTGTCTCTGTCACATCCTGCACATCAAGCATTGATTGAGATCTCATGTGAGCTGAGAACGGCTGGGGTGGACGAGGTCCAGGCGGAGAAGCAAAAACACCCAGGGCATTGATGGGCATTCTGAGCGGGCGACGGGAAGACAGCTTCTGAGAGCGGTTATGTTCATCATCGCTGCCACTGTTGCTTGTTGAGCTGCTTGTGGCAGCAGGCGATGTAGTCATCCTCCTGCAGTTTGTGGGGCTTTTGATTGCGTCACCATCGGGGTATACCTCTTTGTCCCATTTGAAACTGAATGGAAGAAGGCCTTTGCGCTTCCTAGGGGATGGTGTTTCTGGTTCCGGAAGGTCTTGAAGCTTTGCAGTAGATCCAGACTCCCCATTGTAAAACTTGGGTACCCCTTTCCTGAAATATTTAAGAACAATGATCAACAAAATAGAAGACTATATATATAATTTCGAAAGATAATTTCTCGTGACCAAGATAAAGCTAATATAACAATTTAAGGACTGACCTAAGAGATTCCCCAGGCTGCTTCACAATGGATAAACAAACAAATTGCCAACTCCAAAACAAAGACAAGTAACTACATATTTTTAGTGCTGTGCACAACAAATTAAGCTACTAGTTAACAAACTCATGTGGACTAAGAACGTGCTGTCTGTTTGATCCTGTCCTTGGGGTAATCCATGTTGTCCAGATCACACTTGCTGGAAATCTACATGAACAAATATCTGCTTCTAGGGCACAGCATTCATAACTCATAAATATCAAGAGCCTACGCACAACATTAAGGTACACAGGAGTGTTATGATTCTAGGGCATGGAAATGATTTTTTAATTTTTACGATCAAGAGCATGTGTTGTAATAAATAGTAGTGGTATATGTCCAACAACATCATGTGATTCCACACACAAACCATGAAACATTTTCTTTTGCAAAATCACATACTTCAACAAAACAACAAAGCATCCTTGCAAAAGATTACATGCATCTGCCAATCCAAGAGCCTACCGCTACCGCCTTACAGAGACCCTATCTAACCATCAGTCAGTAAGGTCATGGAACCAAGAAAATAAATAAGTTATACCAGATTTCCAATATATATTGATCTATTTTGACCTACTACAATGAGTATGCAAAATGAATGGAGTGCTACTTTGCAATGTTTACCAGCTGCTCTAGTGTCTAACAGAAGAAATTTCATCATTTATGGACATATGTATTGAACACATTAAAGCTTTGATAATACCAGGAGTCTATGGGAATACAATCCGGCCTGCCATGCAGCTTATTTATTTGGACTGACTACTAGGATTGAATAGTTTTCCACTGAGCTAGTAAGACTGAATAGGCTGGTCACAACAGTTAGGCAGTTAGCCAACTACAGCAACATTTGGTAAAATCACAGTAACATGTACTCCAGGAGTAATGCCAATGAAAATAATATCACAAGTATTATGAAGCATTTTGCGCCTGATCCAAAGTATTGCTCTGATCATACAGTCATATGCAGTAACATAACTATAAGGAATTCTACAAACAGTTGACACACGATCTTTCCATCTTAAATAGAAAGAAACAAAACTCTATAAATAATAGGCTTATAGTGATTAAGATTTATCGGAGAATTACTAGGTTAATTGCTGCATGCTATTCTCATTGATATAGACTTTTACTCTCCTTAGAAAGCCTAATCGAAAAGTAGTTTTATCATTGCGATGTCAAGTGGATCACAGAGGATTTTTTTCTCGAAAACGCGCAGGAGAACTGCGTCCCTTTATAAATTAAGAAGATAGAATAAAAAGGTCTAAAATAGACCATACATCAGAAGGCCTCCTTACGGGGCCAGAAGATAGCATACAAAAAATGTATTCACCATATGAAAAAAACCAACACACCACCCTAGGGAGCAGCTGGAGAGGCAGCCAGAGAACATAGGCCCTTTGCCTCAGCTGTTTCCCAACGACTTCTCTCCTCATCTGCCAAAGCAAGGATAGAGGTGAGGCATGGAGACAATCCATCGAAGACACATCTGTTCTGATAGTCCCAAGCACCCATGATGATAAGGGAGTCAAGACCTTTTCTGGTAAGACCTGAAACCACATCTGAAACTTACTCCCACCAACATAAGAAGGAGGTGGCAGCCGGCTGGGGGGCAAGGGAGTGTAGCCCAAATTTCCGAAAAAGCTGATACCAAAAGATTCTCGAGAAGGAGCAAGCTACTAGAAGATGATCTAGAGTTTCTTCAGCTTGGTCACATAGAAGACATTTCTCAGGGTGGTTTAGCCTCTTTTAGCTAATCGATCGGTTGTCCAGCAGAACACAATTGCTTGGTGATCAACAGGCTAATAGGCTCTATCGAGCCTCTGCTGCTCTAGCACTTCCCCTTCTCTTTGTTCAGACTTTTGAGCACCTTCCTCTCTCGATGGCTTGCCCACCCTATAGATCCGCCTCTGATTGTAGGCTCCTTTGAGCATCTAGCATCGAAGCATACACAGAAGTACCCAGTGTACCCCAACTTATCCAACATAAAAATACCTTACAAGAGTGAGGTATTCTGTTATGGGAAGGCAAAAGAGGATGAAGGGAGGTACACACGGTTGTTTGGTTGTAGTTGTGGAGGTCTGCCCTTCAGATATCTTGGGATTCCTATGCACCACCGTAGGTTGACAATTGGTGAGTGGAAAACAGTGGAGGCCAAATTTGAGAAAAAGCTCAGCAGCTGGAAAGGAAAACTTATGTCAGTAGGAGGGCGTCTCGTATTAATTAATTCTGTGTTGACCATTCTTGCGATGTTTATGATGTCTTTCTTTGAGGTACCAAAAGGTGTGCGGGAGAAGATAGATTATTTCAGATCGCGTTTTTTCTGGCAAGGGGAGGGCCATAAGAAAAAATATAGGCTGGCTAGATGGGATGTAATTTGTCAACCTAAGGAGGTTGGCGGGCTAGGCATTTTGAATTTAGAGGTTCATAATAAATGCCTCTTAAGCAAATGGTTGTATAAACTTCTCAACGAAGAAGGGATGTGGCAATCATTATTGAGACGTAAATATCTGGCCAATCGAACCTTATCCCAGGCGCAGCGTAGGGCCACAGATTCACACTTCTGGAGTGGCCTTATGAAAGTTAAGGACACATTCATTAGTAAAGGAACCTTTGTGATTCATGATGGGTCCCAGGTGCGTTTCTGGGAGGATGACTGGCTTGGGTCGGGAACGTTAAAACTTCGTTTTCCGTCTCTTTATAACCTAGCGAGGAGGAAGAACTCAACTGTTACCTGTGTATTCTCCACGGTGCCCTTAAATATATCCTTTCGTAGGGGTTTGGCTCAACAGTTGAGGGTCCAATGGTTTCATTTGGTCTCACTTGTTGCGCATACCGAATTGAATTCAAACAGGGACTCATTCAGATGGAACTTGACCGCCAACGGGATGTTTACGGTTAAGTCTCTGTATCTGGCATCTCTCAACAATGGGATGGGGGTGCATAATAAGGACCTTTGGAAACTTAGGCTTCCTCTGAAAATTAAGATTTTTATGTGGTACCTCAAAAGAGGGGTAACATTAACAAAGGATAACTTGGCTAGGAGCCTAGGAGGCATTGGAATGGTAATAAGATATGTTGCTTTTGTAGCAGACCGGAGACAATAAAGCACCTGTTTTTCAGTTGTTTGTATGCGTCATTCATTTGGCGGTTGATTCAGATAAGCACGGGGTTGAGACCTCCTCGGGATGTTAATGATTTGTTTGGAGTTTGGGCGAGTGGGAGGCTTCCCAGAGTTCGCAACTTACTATTAACCGTTGCATCGGCAATTTGTTGGGCTATTTGGTTAAGTAGGAATGATGTGGTGTTCAATAATTCATCTCCTAAATCATGTGTGCAGGCAACCTTCAGAGCAACATATTGGTGCCACTTTTGGTCCCAGCTTCAGCCTAGAAGGGAGGACCAAGAGTTAATAAAGTCTTCATGTCGTAATGTGGAGAGGGTGCTACTACAGTTCTTCAGCAATTTTGGATGGGGGTCTGCGTTGCGTGTAACTATGTAGTAGCTGTGGTTCGGTAGCTGAAGTTCTTTGGTTTGGCTAGTTTGGGTTCTCTGATGTGGTCATCGGAGGAGTTTTGACAATATGCTACCGTATCTTGTAATAAATGGCCGTAACCTCATTTGAGGCCAAGGTCGGATGATTTTTCCATTATAAAAAAAAATACCTTACAAGCAACACGAGAAATTCACAGACTCAACATAAGAAGGTTGCATACCTATTGATGCCAAGCAGTTCAGGGAACAAAAATTTCAATGATCAAAGAATCCACATTATGAGGTGACGTTCAATTATTAAGAGTACGAATGCCTAATCCCCCCCAACCACAGTGGATGCAAGGCACCAGCAAGAATTGACTAGAAACGTAAATCACAGCAATTTCCCATCTGATCACTCTGAACGAGACAAGAATGTGAAGGGAAGAACCCCCTGGGTTTCCCAACAAAAGAAACAATCAGTGGACAAAAAACAAACTAATCTGCTCCAATTACTCAAGACCTCGCTGCTTCGACAGAGAATCTGGAATCCGAGTAAACCTGACACCGAGCAAGACCAATCTCTTGGACTGCGTTAGTCCAACTAACGCAAGCAATCTCCAAAATTTCCTTAGAAAAACAAGATCAGCGAGTAAACATGTTCAAACGTCGGGTTGGGTTCGGGTTGGGTGATTTGGCACGCCTCGCGTCTGACCCGTGCATAGTGTCGAGTCAGATCAGGTTGGTCCGTGCCTCCCTGTCGAAGGCGTCGAATCGGGGTTTTTAGGGTTGGATCAGGTTTTGGCTTTGGGTAGGGTTTTGGGTTAAAAATCATGGCTCGTACCCGACCCATAGATTGTTGCGGGTCAAAAAATGGCCCGTACCCGCCCGTCGTATTGATCGGGTCGGATTTGGTCTGGTTTTTCGGACGGGTTGGGTTGGTCGGATCGGATGACCCATGATCAGGTCTATCAACAAGACAAAGTAAAACTGCATGTGGCCACATTACCTGTTGGATTTATAGACTTGGCCCAATTGAGAAATTCAATTAGATCCTAGGAAAATGACAAAAGGCCACGTATGGCAAGGGAATGATGGAACCAGATAAGAATTTGAGTCCTTATCGGATCACGATCAGAACGGATCCCAAGCTTATCGGTTCGTGGACGTGGCCCTATATAAGGCGCCAGCCAGCCCTTGCCACAAGGCATCCTAACCTAAGTTAAGTTTTCGCCTCTGCTCACAATTGTGTTGTCATCGTACTACTCTTCATCCCGAGCGTCGACGTGCATCTGCAATCGAGAGAGCAGTTCTCAGGAACTCATTCATCGCCTTTGAGATCCTACACTGGGAGAGGTGAATAAGATTTTTGGAAAGCATCTTCACGTGACTGCTCGCGTTCTTCTCGTCGACCCTACCGCCGACGTCGTCGACCCTTCTGCTTCGACGCATGTCCTCTACCAGTACGTCTAATCAGTACGCATTATTTGATCTAATCTCTGTTATGTTAGATATGGTAGAGGTGTGCTGCCTTTTTTATTAGACTGTTAATTAACCTATTAGGTTAATTGTTGTAGAACAAACACCTGATTATTTATTGTTGGTTATGATTTATATTCGAATTTTAATATAGAAAATATCTAATTATTGAATATTACCATAAATCCCTCGAGGGAGCCGCCCAAATAGGCCGACCAGGCCGATCAAGATCCGTCCCCCCTGGCGAAATAGACGCTCACCTGAAGGGCAGGGCCTCCTGGAGCACGTCCATGGTGTCGAAGGAGGAGCCCTTGTACGGGCTCTGCACCTCGCCGTCGTCGCTCTCGACCTCATCGCCGTCCCACTCCCGCTGCGTCGCCTCTGCGGGGATGTCGCTGTCCCGCTCCACCGTAGACGAGCCGCTGCGGCAGGGCGATTCCGCCAGCGAGGCCGCGCAGCCGCAGTCGGCGACGAGGCCGAACCAATGGCCGCGGTGGCCGCCGCCGCCCAGCCCGCGCCCGCTCTCCATTGCGATCGATATGGCTCGCGCCCTCCCGTGGCCTTGCCAACGGAAGCCGACGCCTTCGCCGCCGCCGCCGCCGTCTCTTCTTTCTTCCGCTCTCTCTCTCTCGCACGCGCACGGGAATAACCGAAAGAGCGGGGGAGGCGAGCAGCCGAGCACCGATGGCGACTACTCCTTTTTATAAGGAGGCACGAGCTGGGAAAAAATGTGAGCAGTTTTTTTCGGTCTTTTTTTTTCATTCTCATTTGTTTCTCATTTGTTTACGTACCATCATTTAGACTTCCCTTATGCTATCTTCAACCTCTTAACTATTCTCGTAGCTATATTTAATTTTACATTGTAAACAATACAGTCTATAATACATAACAAATATCTTAATTGGCTCTCATTTATGATGTACTTCTTCGTTTCGTTTTAGTTGTCGTTGAATAGTGGAAAATTAAACTATCCTGCGACAACTAAAAATAAAAAGAAACGGAGCGGTATTTGGTTGACGAGCGGAGGAGGATGAGTGGTTCGTGGAGCCTTAAGATACCAATATAGATGTCCAAACGGGCCACCCGGCACGGACCCGGCCCGAACCCGTTTCGGCCCGGTACGAATAGGGCCGGGCCAGGCACGGCCCGTTGATGCTTCGGGCCGGGTCGGGCTGGCCCACGTGCCTAGAGACATGCCCAAACCCGGCACGCATAGGGAAAAATCGTGCCGGGCCGGCCCGTTGGCCCGATGGGCCTCAACGGACCGGGCCGGGCACTGGCCCGAACCAACAGTAGAACGGTATATAAATACATATATTTAACATAATTAATCATATATAATAACATATTATTTATATATATTAAGACAACAAAATATTTATGTATACATTTTATATTTATGTATGCATTTTATATATGTTTGGCCGCGTATTTAGTATTTACATACTACGAGAGATTTACATATTTAGTATTTACATAAATATGCGGGCCGCCGTCGTGCCGACCCATTTATCGTGCCGGGCCGGGCCAAAGCACGCGGGCCGCCGTATGTGCCCATACCCGGCCCGCTAAACGGGCCGTGCCGGCTCGGGCCCGTAACCGACCGTGCCGGGCCTTGTTTGGACCGGGCTAAATTCGTGCCGTGCCACGGGCCAAACGGGCGGCCCGCACTGTTTGGACATCTATAGATACCAATATACTAGAAATATCTCCTCCATCCGGCCGCCGCCGCGAGGAGCTTCGTCGCCGTCCATTGAGTCAGGTGAATCCATCGTCGCCTCATCTCCTTCCTGGCCGCCCCCCTCTTCTCCTCCCTCGTCGGCCCTTTTTTCCTCCACCGGTTCTACTTCTGCCGCCGCCCCCTTTCCTCCTCCACGTCGCCAGCAGATCTACACTGCGCTCCTCCCTTCATCAGATCAGCGCGGTATGGGGTGTATGATGCATGTCGTAGGTACCTTGGAGAGAGGAAGCAGTTTGGAGTAGCACTGGCCGTCACGTTCCAACTGAATATTTTGCTGATGCAGTACCATGTATCACTTCCGTGAGGCTGCATCAGTTTGGAGTATCACTGGCCGCCTACCTTGGAGAGAGGAAGCTCGTCAGGATGCTGGGCAACATTCTGGCCATGTGGCTTCTCGGCTGGCGCCTCTGCAAGCTGCACGGTTCCAGCAATATCTGGTCAGCTGGTTTCCGTTCTGGTTCGCTCGCGAGAACAGAACGCTTCTTCTGTGATCCGTTCTGCATCTAAATAAAAACTAGAGTGACTATATTCTAATTACCAAATATAGAATAGAATGGATGCGTTCTTAGAGCATCTCCAAGAGAGGCTCTAAACATGGTCCTATTTTAAATATAGGGCTCAAAACTATGAAACATTCTTTCAACAGCGGCCCTATTTTATAAAATTTAATCAAATGGTTATAGGGCTCGGTCTCTCGGATCCTAAATATAGTACCTATATACTGGAGCCCTATCCTCATTTCCACTTAATCTCCAACCATTTATTTCCTAATATCATGATTTATTTCCTAAATAGCATTATTTAAGGCCTGACTATTGGAGTAAACATTTCTTTTGAGACCCTAAACATTCTAAATATGGTCTTATTTCAAATTTTAGGAGTCTATTTTAGGGTTTGTTGTTGGAGATGCTCTTACAAATTTAAATAAAGCCGTTCCATTCTAGGAAGCTCCCAAACCAAAAGCATCTGTATTTTCTCATACTTCTTGGTGTTTGTTTTATTCACTAAAGAGCATCTTCAACAAGGATTCTAAATGAGATCCTATTTTAAAATATATAGTCTAATAGAATAAAATGACTTTCAACAATGGTCATGATTTTTTTTGAACGAAAACGGCAGGAGCTCTGCCCATCATTTAAGGGGAAAGAGTTTAGAGAGTACAAACAACGGTCTGAGACCGGACAAACCACACCCGAGCACACTCAAAGGGAGGCTAAGCTCCACACCCTAAATCCTCCAGGCTAGCAGGAAGCAGCAATATGAAAATTACATGGGAAGCAAAGCCCGTCTAAATTGTGAAACATCTTCTTTAATTCTTAAGGCGACTTGGACCGGGGGAAGGGCGACGCTTTCGAAAATCCTGCGATTCCTCTCATTCCAAATGTTCCACATTGTGTAAATCACGATTCCATTGAAAGCGCGTTTCTGCGCGTTTCTGTGTGTCATGATTTATAAATTTTCATTGAATTGAATTAGGACCCATGGGCCGGGTCCTATATATATATGGGCCCTATTCTGTTTGGCATCAACCAAATAGTTCAACGAAATTTCCGGTGCCCAGCTTCACCCTCTGCCGTCGGCAATCAAGACACTCTTTCTCGACGTCGTTCAGTCCACAAATATACAATTTCATTGAATTATATATTTCTGGCTTGCCGCACACATGTTTCTATATGGCCGTGAAGATGAAAAATATTCATACGTACTGGAGCTAGCCTACAACCGTCGTGATCTCGTGGTGCACACAACATAATTCCAAGACGACGGTAGAGCCCTAGCACCCGGTAGCAGCTCCACAGCAAAAGCGACGATAGACTCTGTCTGACGTCTGATCAGATAAATTATAAGAGAACCATCCGGTGGGAAAATAACACACGACGAAAAAAAACATTTCACACACCCACAGAAAAGCGCCAAATAGCTGTAGATAACGAAATAAAGAAAAATATAGAGACTACTGTTGGAACGTAAAATATATGTTGCACCTTAAATAACTCAAACTAGATCCTATTTTAAAATTTAGGACCTTAGTTTAGGACTCTCTTGAGATGTTCTATGAGCTAAAGATCTAAACAGGAAGAGCTTAAGTGACTAAATTGGTACATTTTTATAATTTTAGCTACTTTTAGCTCTTTGTGTTTAGATCTTTAGCTTCTAACTGACTAAAATTTAGTCACTTTTATTTTAGTTCTTAGGATCCAAACACCCTTAATGTTACGGTTAGCCACAAGTAGAGAAAGATTCAGATATATATTCGGATGTTAAATTTTTAGTCTTCTTTCTTTGATTGTGAACAAATAACATTGTCGGGGACCATAATTAGGGGTACCCACAAGACTCCTAAACTCGGCTGGTAACCACCATCAACACAAGCTGCAAAGGCCTGATGGGCGCAATACAGGTCAAAGCTTCGTCCACTCCAGGGGCACGATCTCGCCTCGCCCGAGCCTAGCCTCGGGCAGGAACAATAGACCCAGGTGGATTCACGCCTCGCCCGAGGGCCTCCTCAAGCAACGGGCGCACCTTCGACTCGCCCGAGGCCCAGCTCGGGCAGGCTTCGCGGAGAAGCAACCTTGGCCAGATCGTCTCGCCAACCGACCGTATCGCAGGAGCATTCAATGCAAGGATCGCCTGACACCTTATCCTGACGCGCGTTCCTCAGTCGACAGGGCCGAAGTGACCGTAGTCACTTCACCCCTCCACTGACTGACATGACATGAAAACAGCATCGCCTGCCCTGCTCCGACTGCTGTGCCACCCGCCAGGGTGAGGCTGACAGCAGCCGAGTCCAGCCTCAGGCGCCATAGGAAGCTCCGCCTCGCCCGACCCCGGGGCTCGGCCTCCGCCTCGACCTCGGAAGACGGTCTCCGCCTCGCCCGACCCCAGGGCCCGGACTCAACCTCAACCTCGGAGGAGTCACCACCTCGCCCGGCCTTGGGCTCGGACCGACCACGCTACAGGGGGGTACATCATTACCCTACGCCTAGCTAGCTCAGGCTACAGGGAACAAGACCGGCGTCCCATCTGGCTCGCCCCGGTAAAAATGTAATGATGGCACCCCGCGTGCTCCATGACGATGGCGGTTCTCAGCCCCCTACGGAAGCAAGGAGACGTCAGCAAGGACCCGACAGCCCCGACAGCTGTGCTTCTACAGGGCTCGAGCGCTCCTCCGACGGCCACGACATCACATGAACAGGGCACCAACACCTCTCCGACAACCACATCGGCATGTACATAGGGCTCTAGCTCCTCTCTGTTAGACACGTTAGCACATTGCTACACCCCCCATTGTACACCTGGGCCTTCTTCTTACATCTATAAAAGGAAGGTCCAGGGCCCTCGTACGAGAGGGTGGCCGCGCGGGAGGACGGGCTGACGGACAGTCTCTCTCCCTCTCCCTCTCCCTCGCGAACGCTTGTAACCCCCTACTGCAAGCGCATCCGCCCTGGGCGCAGGACAACACGAGTCGCGGTTCCCTTTTTTGTTCCCCCTTGTGTTCCGTCTCGCGCCGACCCATCTGGGCTGGGACACGCAGCGACAATTTACTCGTCGGTCCAGGGACCCCCGGGGTCGAAACGCCGACAGTTGACGCGCCAGGTAGGGGACTTGCTGCGTGTTGACGAACAGCTTCCCGTCAAGCTCCAGATGGGTAGTCTCCAGCAACCTCTCCAGCCCGGGATGCTGCTCCGTTTCGGGAGTCTCGAGTTCATGTCCCTCGACGGCAGCTACGACATGGTACTCCTTCCTCCGTCGCGCGACAACGACAATGGCGGCTGTCAGCCCGCCCGACGGCGGCGGAATCGACGGCGTCTTCCTCCCGTGGTGGAAGAGCAGCATCCGGGCCTGTCCCGTCACCTTCCCCGCCGCAGGAGGAGGAGGCGGGGCAACCATGGCCAAGCGGGAGGCAACACCTCGTTGGCTATCGAGCGAGTCGACGACGCCGGCGCCCCAGCGGGGGACACGTCGGGCGTTGACCTCGCGTCTGAGACGAAGACGAGCGTCGTTTCCGCGCAACACGCCAACCCCAAGCGGACGGAGAACGCCAGCACGCTCGCGAAGGACTTGCTGGGCGTTAGCCTCGTACCTGAGATAACGGTGCAGTCCGTCCCCGACGCGACTTCGTCACCATCCGTCGATCAAGAGGTACCGTCCGTTTTCCACCCTGTGCCTTTTAGATTCAGCTTCGACCCACCAAGCGACCCTGCTTTGGTGGACGCTTTCATAAAGGCATATCCTAACCTTCCGGGGTACCATATGTGGTCAACCTGGGACCGACTGACGGCCGTCTTGACCTACGGGCCCCCGGGTTCCGAGGACGATGACGAGCCCGACTCTGGTTGGGATTTCTCTGGGCTTGGTAACCCCAGTGCCATGCGAGACTTCATGACCGCATGTGACTACTGCCTCTCCGATTGCTCCGATGATGGCCACAGCCTTGGCAACGAGGACTGTGGCCCAAGTCGCGAATGTTTCCACGTCGATCTAGGGGGTCTCGACGAAGGCAACCACCTTGGTATGCCGGAGGATGGCGATCCCCCTAGGCCTGCGCCTCGCGTTGACATCCTTCGGGAGCTAGCTGTGGTCCCAGTCCCTGCGGGGGGTCAGGACGCACAGCTCGAGCAAATCCGTGAGATGAAGGCCAGGCTCGATGAGGAAGCAGGACAACTTATGCAGCTCTGGCAGAACATCGGGCAGGAGTGGGCAGACCGAGCACCGGCCGGAGAAGCACGTCATCTGGCCTAGGACATCCAGCACCGCATCGCTGACGATGCCAGGGCAAGGCTACCCCCGGCTTCCAGTGGGGTTGGCCAGAACCTGGCTACGACAGCAATACTACTCCGAGCGATGCCAGAGCCATCCACCACCGAGGGGCGGCGTATCCAGGGAGAACTCAAGAATCTCCTGGAGGATGCCGCGGTCCGACGGGCCGAAAGCTCTGCCTCCCGAAGGCAAGGGTACCCCCTGGAGCATCGCATCGTGACTTCCCGATTCATGCGGGAAGCCTCGGTCCACACCGGGCGCATGCGGGACGCAACGCCTGCAGCTCCGGGCCGCCTCGGCAACGAGCACCGCCGCCGCGACCGTCGAGCCCACCTCGACGAGAAGGTGCGCCGAGGCTACCACCCCAGGCGTGGGGGACGCTATGACAGCGGGGAGGATCAAAGTCCCTCGCCCGAACCACCCAGTCTGCAAGCTTTCAGCCGGGCCATACGACGGGCGCCGTTCCCGACCCGGTTCCGAACCCCGACTACCATCACCAAGTACTCGGGGGAAACAAGGCCGGAACTGTGGCTCGCGGACTACCGGCTGGCCTGCCAGCTGGGTGGAACGGACGATGACAACCTCATCATCCGCAACCTCCCCCTGTTCCTCTCCGACGCCGCCCGGGCCTGGCTGGAGCATCTGCCTCCTGCGCAGATCTCCAACTGGGACGACCTGGTCAAAGCCTTCGCCGACAACTTCCAGGGCACATACGTGTGCCCTGGGAACTCCTGGGATCTCCGAAGCTGCCGCCAGCAGCCGGGAGAATCCCTGCGGGACTACATCCGACGATTTTCGAAGCAGCGCACCGAGCTGCCTAACATCACCGACTCAGATGTCATCGGCGCGTTCCTCGCTGGCACCACTTGTCGTGACCTGGTGAGCAAGCTGGGTCGCAAGACTCCCACCAGGGCGAGCGAGCTGATGGACATCGCCACCAAGTTCGCCTCTGGTCAGGAGGCGGTTGATAGTCGCCTAGAGGGGGGGTGAATAGGGCGAAACTGAAATTCTCAAAAATAATCACAACTACAAGTCGGGTTAGCGTTAGAAATATAAACGAGTCCGCTAGAGGGTGTAAAACAAATCGCAGGCGAATAAAGAGTGTGACACGCGGATTTGTTTTACCGAGGTTCGGTTCTCGCAAACCTACTCCCTGTTGAGGTGGTCACAAAGACCGGGTCTCTTTCAACCCTTTCCCTCTCTCAAACGGTCCCTCAGACCGAGTGAGCTTCTTCTTTCTCAATCAAACGGGAACAAAACTTCCCCACAAGGGCCACCACACAATTGGTGCCTCTTGCCTTGGTTACAATTGAGTTTTGATCACAAGAACAAGTGAGAAAGAAAAGAAGCAATCCAAGCGTAAGATCTCAAAAGAACACGACAAATCTCTCTCGCTAATCACTAAAGCCTTGTGTGGAATTGGAGAGGATTTGATCACTTGGGTGTGTCTAGAATTGAATGCCTAGCTCTTGTAAGTGGTTGAGAAGTGGAAAACTTGGATGCAATGAATGGTGGGTGGTTGGGGGTATTTATAGCCCCAACCACCAAACTAGCTGTTTGGTGGGGCTGACTGTCGTATGGTGCACCGGACAGTCCGGTGCACACCGGACATGTCCGGTGCGCCAGCCACGTCACCAAAGCTGTTGGGTTCCGACCGTTGGAGCTCTGTCTTCTGGGCCCGCCTGGATATCCGGTGGCGCACCGAACATGTACTGTAGAGTGTCCGGTGCGCCAGTATAGGCGTGCCTGACTTCTGCGCGCGCTGACGCGCATTTATTGCGCTGCAGGTAGCCGTTGGCGCCGAAATATCCGTTGCTCCGTTGTCACATCGGACAGTCCGGTGCACACCGGACATGTCCGGTGAATTATAGCGGACTAGCCGTTGCGAATTCTCGAAGCTGGCGAGTTCCTGAGGCGCCGTTCCTTGGAACACCGGACACTGTCCGGTGTACACCGGACAGTCCAGTGAATTATAGCGGAGCGCCTCTGGATTTTCCTGAAGGTGACGAGTTTGAGTTGGAGTCCTCTTGTGCACCGGACACTGTCCGGTGGTGCACCGGACACTGTCTGGTGGCACACCGGACAGTCCGGTGCGCCAGACCAGAGGTGCCTTCGGTTATCCCTTTGCTCTTTTGTTGAACCCAATACTTGGTCTTTTTATTGGCTAAGTGTGAACCTTTGGCACCTGTATAACTTATACACTAGAGCAAACTAGTTAGTCCAATTATTTGTGTTGGCCAATTCAACCACCAAAATTATTTAGGAACTAGGTGTAAGCCTAATTCCCTTTCAATCTCCCCCTTTTTGGTGATTGATGCCAACACAAACCAAAGCAAATATGGAAGTACATAATTGAACTAGCTTGCATAATGTAAGTGCAAAGGTTGCTTTGAATTGAGCCAATAAATATTATTTACTAGATATGCATGGATTGTTTCTTTTATTTTTAACATTTTGGACCACGCTTGCACCACATGTTTTGTTTTTGCAAATTCTTTTGTAAATCCTTTTTAAAATTTTTCTTTTGCAAATAGTCAAAGGTAAATGAATAAGATTTTGCAAAGCATTTTCAAGATTTGAAATTTTCTCCCCCTGTTTCAAATGCTTTTCCTTTGACTAAACAAAACTCCCCCTAGATGAAATCCTCCTCTTAGTGTTTCAAGAGGGTTTTTGATATAGATTTTGAAAATACTACTTTTCTTCCCCTTTTGAGCACAATAATATATCAATGTGAAATTTTATCAACTTGAGAATCATACCAATTGATAAACTCTTTTAAAATAATTTTTTTTGTTTTTAAAATTAGGTGGTGGTGCGGTCCTTTTGCTTTGGGCTAATACTTTCTCCCCCTTTGGCATGAATCGCCAAAAACGGAGCCATTTGAGCCCTTTGTAATACTCTCTCCCCCTTTGGTCATAAATAAATGAGTGAAGATTATACCAAAGACGAAGTCCTTTTGCTTTGAACTCTCCCCAAAAAAATGGAGAGATGCGTGGAGCGACGGCGAAGGATGAGTTGCAGAGTGGAAGCCTTTGTCTTCGCCGAAGACTCCAATTCCCTTTCAATATGCCTATGACTTGGTTTGAAATAGACTTGAAAACACATTAGTCATAGCACATGAAAGAGACATGATCAAAGGTATATAAATTAGCTATGTGTGCAAATTAACAAAAGAAGTTCCTAGAATCAAGAATATTTAGCTCATGCCTAAGTTTGTTAAAAGTTTGTTCATCAAGTGGCTTGTAAAGATATCGGCTAATTGATCTTTAGTATTAATGTAAGAAATCTCGATATCTCCCTTTTGTTGGTGATCCCTTAAAAAGTGATACCGAATGGCTATGTGTTTAGTGCGGCTATGCTCGACGGGATTATCCGCCATTTTGATTGCACTCTCATTATCACATAGAAGAGGAACTTTGGTTAATTTGTAACCATAGTCCCTAAGGGTTTGCCTCATCCAAAGTAGTTGCGCGCAACAATGGCCTGCGGCAATGTACTCGGCTTCGGCGGTAGAAAGAGCTACCGAATTTTGCTTCTTTGAAGCCCAAGACACCAAGGATCTTCTCAAGAACTGGCAAGTCCCCGATGTGCTCTTTCTATTGATTTTACACCCTGCCCAATCGGCATCCGAATAACCAATCAAATCAAATGTGGATCCCCTAGGATACCAAAGCCCAAACTTAGGAGTATAAACTAAATATCTCAAGATTCGTTTTACGGCCTTAAGGTGAGCTTCCTTAGGGTCGGCTTGGAATCTTGCACACATGCATACGGAAAGCATAATATCCGATCGAGATGCACATAAATAGAGTAAAGACCCTATCATCGACCAGTATACCTTTTGATCGACGGATTTACCTCCCTTGTCGAGGTCGAGATGCCCATTGGTTCCCATGGGTGTCTTGATGGGTTTGGCATCCTTCATTCCAAACTTGCTTAGAAGGTCTTGAGTGTACTTCGTTTGGCTTAGGAAGGTGCCTTCTTGGAGTTGCTTCACTTGAAATCCTAAGAAATACTTCAACTCCCCCATCATAGACATTTCGAACTTTTGTGTCATGATCCTACTAAATTCTTCACATGTAGACTCGTTAGTAGACCCAAATATAATATCATCAACATAAATTTGGCATACAAACAAGTCATTTTCAAGAGTTTTAGTGAATAGAGTAGGATTGGCCTTTTCGACTTTGAATCCATTAGTGATAAGGAAATCCCTAAGGCATTCATACCATGCTCTTGGGGCTTGCTTGAGCCCATAAAGCGCCTTAGAGAGTTTATAGACATGGTTAGGGTACTCACTATCTTCAAAGCCGGGAGGTTGCTCAACATAGACCTCTTCCTTGATTGGTCCATTGAGGAAGGCACTCTTCACGTCCATTTGGTAAAGCTTGAAGCCATGGTAAGTAGCATAGGCCAATAATATGCGAATCGACTCAAGCCTAGCTACGGGTGCATAGGTTTCACCAAAATCCAAACCTTCGACTTGGGAGTATCCCTTGGCCACAAGTCGAGCTTTGTTCCTTGTCACCACACCATGCTCATCTTGCTTGTTGCGGAAAACCCATTTGGTTCCTACAACATTTTGATTAGGACGTGGAACTAAATGCCATACCTCGTTCCTAGTGAAATTGTTGAGCTCCTCTTGCATTGCCACCACCCAATCCGAATCTTGTAGTGCTTCCTCTATCCTGTGTGGCTCAATAGAGGAGACAAAAGAGTAATGCTCACAAAAATGTGCAACACGAGATCTAGTGGTTACCCCCTTATGAATGTCGCCGAGGATGGTGTCGACGGGGTGATCTCGTTGGATTGCTTGATGGACTCTTGGGTGTGGCGGCCTTTGTTCTTCATCCTCCTTGTCTTGATCATTTGCATCTCCCCCTTGATCATTGCCGTCATCTTGAGGTGGCTCATTCGCTTGATCTTCTACTTCATCAACTTGAGCTTCATCCTCATTTTGAGTCGGTGGAGATGCTTGCGTGGAGGAGGAAGGTTGATCTTGTGCATGTGGAGGCTCTTCGGATTCCTTAGGACACACATCCCCAATGGACATGTTCCTTAGCGCAATGCACGGAGCCTGTTCTTCACCTATCTCATCAAGATCAACTTGCTCTACTTGAGAGCCGTTAGTTTCATCAAACACAATGTCACAAGAAACTTCAACAAGTCCTGAGGACTTGTTAAAGACTCTATATGCCCTTGTGTTTGAGTCATATCCTAGTAAAAAGCCTTCTACAGTTTTAGGAGCAAATTTAGATTTTCTACCTCTCTTAACAAGAATAAAGCATTTGCTACCAAAAACTGTAAAATATGAAATATTGGGCTTTTTACCGGTTAGGAGTTCATAGGATGTCTTCTTGAGGATTCGGTGTAGATATAACCGGTTGATGGCGTAGCAAGCAGTGTTGACCGCCTCGGCCCAAAACCGATCCAGTGTCTTGTACTCATCAAGCATGGTTCTTGCCATGTCCAAGAGAGTTCGGTTCTTCCTCTCCACTACACCATTTTGTTGTGGGGTGTAGGGAGAAGAGAACTCATGCTTGATGCCCTCCTCCTCAAGGAAGCCTTCAATTTGAGAGTTCTTGAACTCCATCCCATTGTCGCTTCTAATTTTCTTGATCTTTAAAGCGAACTCATTTTGAGCCCGTCTCAAGAATCCCTTTAAGGTCTCTTGGGTTTGAGATTTTTCCTGCAAAAAGAATACCCAAGTGAAGCGAGAATAATCATCCACAATAACTAGACAGTACTTACTCCCGCCGATGCTTATGTAAGCAATCGGGCCGAATAGATCCATGTGGAGTAGCTCAAGCGGCCTGTCGGTTGTCATGATGTTCTTGTGTGGATGATGGGCACCAACTTGCTTTCCTGCTTGGCATGTGCTACAAACCCTGTCTTTCTCAAAATGAACATTGGTTAGTCCTAAAATGTGCTCTCCCTTTAGAAGCTTATGAAGATTCTTCATCCCAACATGGGCTAGTCGGCGGTGCCAGAGCCAACCCATGTTAGTCTTAGCAATTAAGCAAGTGTCGAGTTCAGCTCTATCAAAATCTACCAAGTATAGCTGACCCTCCAACACTCCCTTAAATGCTATTGAATCATCACTTCTTCTAAAGACAGTGACACCAATATCAGTGAATAGATAGTTGTAGCCCATTTTGCATAATTGAGATACAGAAAGCAAATTGTAATCTAATGAATCTACAAGAAAAACATTGGAAATAGAATGGTCAGGTGATATAGCAATTTTACCCAATCCTTTGACCAAACCTTGATTTCCATCCCCGAATGTGATAGCTCGTTGGGGATCTTGGTTTTTCTCGTAGGAGGAGAACATCTTCTTCTCCCCAGTCATGTGGTTTGTGCACCCGCTGTCGATGATCCAACTTGAGCCCCCGGATGCATAAACCTACAAAACAAGTTTAGTTCTTGACTTTAGGTACCCAAACGGTTTTGGGTCCTTTGGCATTAGAAACAAGAACTTTGGGTACCCAAACACAAGTCTTAGAGCCCTTGTGTTTGCCCCCAACAAACTTGGCAACTACCTTGCCGGATTTGTTAGTTAAAACATATGATGCATCAAAAGTTTTGAATGAAATGTCATGATCATTTGATGCATTAGGAGTTCTCTTCTTAGGCAATTTAGCACGGGTTGGTTGCCTAGAACTAGATGTCTCACCCTTATACATAAAAGCATGATTTAGGCCAGAGTGAGACTTCCTAGAGTGAATTCTCCTAATCTTGCTCTCGGGATAACCGGCAGGGTACAAAATGTAACCCTCGTTATCCTGAGGCATGGGAGCCTTGCCCTTAACAAAATTAGACAATCTTTTAGGAGGGGCATTAAGTTTGACATTGTCTCCCCTTTGGAAGCCAATGCCATCCTTGATGCCAGGGCGTCTCCCATTATAGAGCATACTACGAGCAAATTTAAATTTTTCATTTTCTAAGTTATGCTCGGCAATTTTAGCATCTAATTTTGCTATATGATCATTTTGTTGTTTAATTAAAGACATGTGATCATAAATAGCATTAATATCAACATCTCTACATCTAGTACAAATAGATACATGCTCAACGATAGATGTAGAGGGTTTGCAAGATTTTAATTCTACAACCTTAGCATGTAATATATCGTTTTCACGTCCGAGGTTAGAAATAGTAACATTGCAAACATCAAAATCTTTAGCCTTAGCAAGCAATTTCTCATTTTCAATCCTAAGGCTAGCAAGAGAAACATTCAACTCATCAATCCTAGCAAGTAAATCAACATTATCATTTCTAGGATTGGAAGTTGAAACATTACAAACATGAGAATCAACCTTAGCAATTAATTTCGCATTTTCATTTCTAAGGTTGGCAATAGTGTCATGGCATGTGCTTAGCTCACCAGATAATTTCTCACATTTTTCTACCTCTAGAGCATAAGCATTCTTAACCTTAACATGCTTTTTATTTTCCTTGATTAGGAAGTCCTCTTGGGAGTCCAAGAGATCATCCTTTTCATGGATGGCACTAATTAGCTCATTTAGTTTTTCCTTTTGTTCCATGTTAAGGTTGGCAAAAAGGGTACGCAAATTATCTTCCTCATCACTAGCATTATCATCACTAGAAGATTCATATTTAGTGGAGGATTTTGATTTAACCTTCTTCCTTTTGCCGTCCTTTGCCATGAGACACTTGTGGCCGACGTTGGGGAAGAGAAGTCCCTTGGTGACGGCGATGTTGGCGGTGTCCTCGTCGGAGGAGGAGTCGGTGGAGCTCTCGTCGGAGTCCCACTCGCGGCATACGTGGGCATCGCCGCCCTTCTTCTTGTAATGTCTCTTCTTCTCCCTTCTTCTCCCCTTCTTGTCGTCGCCCCTGTCACTATCACTAGATAATGGACATTTAGCAATAAAATGACCGGGCTTACCACATTTGTAGCATACTTTCTTGGAGCGGGGTTTGTAGTCTTTCCCCCTCCTTTGCTTGAGGATTTGGCGGAAGCTCTTGATGATGAGCGCCATCTCCTCGTTGTCGAGCTTGGAGGCGTCGATGGGTGTTCGACTTGGAGTAGCCTCCTCCTTCTTTTCTTCTGTAGCCTTGAATGTGACGGGTTGTGCTTCGGGCGTGGAGGAGGTGCCTTGCTCGATGATTTTCTTTGAGCCTTTAATCATTAGCTCAAAGCTCACAAATTTTCCTATAACCTCCTCGGGAGACATTAGCTTGTATCTAGGATCACCTCGAATTAATTGAACTTGTGTAGGGTTAAGAAATACGAGGGATCTAAGAATAACCTTGACCATCTCATGGTCATCCCATTTTTTGCTCCCGAGGTTGCGCACTTGGTTCACCAAGGTCTTCAAGCGGTTGTACATAGCTTGCGGATCCTCCCCTTGGTGGAGCATGAAGCGACCGAGCTCCCCCTCGATCGTCTCCCGCTTGGTGATCTTTGTCACCTCGTCTCCTTCGTGCGTGGTCTTGAGTATGTCCCAAATTTCCTTCGCACTTTTTAACCCTTGCACCTTATTATACTCCTCTCGACTTAGAGAGGCGAGGAGTATAGTGGTGGCTTGGGAGTTAAAGTGATGAATTTGGGCCACCTCGTCCGAGTCGTAGTCTTCATCCCCTACGGATGGTACCTGTACACCAAACTCAACAACATTCCATATGCTTGTGTGGAGTGAGGTTAGATGATGCCTCATTTTGTCACTCCACATATTATAATCTTCACCGTCAAAAACCAGTGGTTTGCCTAATGGAACGGAAAGTAATGGAGTATGTCTAGAAGTACGAGGATAATGTAAGGGAATCTTACTAAACTTCTTGCGCTCTTGGCGCTTAGAAGTTATGGAGGGCGCGTCGGAGCTGGAGGTAGAAGGTGATGAAGTGTCGGTCTCGTAGTAGACCACCTTCCTCATCTTCTTAATTTTGTCGCCACTCTGATGCGACTTGTGGGAAGAAGTTTTCTTTTCCTTCTTCTTCTCCTTCCTCTTCTCCTTGTTGCGGGGCTCTCCCGATAGAACTTTCTCGTTGCTTGTAGTGGGCTTTTCGCCAGTCTCCATCTCCTTCTTGGCATGATCTCCTGACATCACTTCGAGCGGTTAGGCTCTAATGAAGCACCGGGCTCTGATACCAATTGATAGTTGCCTAGAGGGGGTGAATAGGGCGAAACTGAAATTCTCAAAAATAATCACAACTACAAGTCGGGTTAGCGTTAGAAATAGCGTTAGAAATATAAACGAGTCCGCGAGAGGGTGTAAAACAAATCGCAGGCGAATAAAGAGTGTGACACGCGGATTTGTTTTACCGAGGTTCGGTTCTCGCAAACCTACTCCCCGTTGAGGTGGTCACAAAGACCTGGTCTCTTTCAACCCTTTCCCTCTCTCAAACGGTCCCTCGGACCGAGTGAGCTTCTTCTTTCTCAATCAAACGGGAACAAAACTTCCCCGCAAGGGCCACCACACAATTGGTGCCTCTTGCCTTGGTTACAATTGAGTTTTGATCACAAGAACAAGTGAGAAAGAAAAGAAGCAATCCAAGCGTAAGAGCTCAAAAGAACACGGCAAATCTCTCTCGCTAATCACTAAAGCCTTGTGTGGAATTGGAGAGGATTTGATCACTTGGGTGTGTCTAGAATTGAATGCCTAGCTCTTGTAAGTGGTTGAGAAGTGGAAAACTTGGATGCAATGAATGGTGGGTGGTTGGGGGTATTTATAGCCCCAACCACCAAACTAGCCGTTTGGTGGGGCTGACTGTCGTATGGTGCACCAGACAGTCCGGTGCACACCGGACATGTCCGGTGCACACCGGACATGTCCGGTGCGCCAGCCACGTCACCAAAGCCGTTGGGTTCCGACCGTTGGAGCTCTGTCTTCTGGGCCCGCCTGGATGTCCGGTGGCGCACCAGACATGTACTGTAGAGTGTCCGGTGCGCCAGTATGGGCGTGCCTGACTTCTGCGCGCGCTGGCGCGCATTTAATGCGCTGCAGGTAGCCGTTGGCGCCGAAATATCCGTTGCTCTGTTGTCACACCGGACAGTCCGGTGCACACCGGACATGTCCGGTGAATTATAGCGAACTAGCCGTTGCGAATTCCCGAAGCTGGCGAGTTCCTGAGGCGTCGTTCCTTGGAGCACCGGACAGTCCGGTGAATTATAGCGGAGCGCCTCTGGATTTTCCCGAAGGTGACGAGTTTGAGTTGGAGTCCTCTGGTGCACCGGACACTGTCCGGTGGCACACCGGACAGTCCGATGCGCTAGACCAGAGGTGCCTTCGGTTATCCCTTTGCTCTTTTGTTGAACCCAATACTTGGTCTTTTTATTGGCTAAGTGTGAACCTTTGGCACCTGTATAACTTATACACTAGAGCAAACTAGTTAGTCCAATTATTTGTGTTGGCCAATTCAACCACCAAAATTATTTAGGAACTAAGTGTAAGCCTAATTCCCTTTCAGCGATCGAGGCCATCTTCCGGAAGGACAAGCAGCCTCCAGGGCGCCAGCAGGAAGACGTCCCCGAGGCGTCCGCTCAGCGCGGCACGAAGAAGAAGGGCAAGAAGAAGTCGCAAGCGAAACGCGACACCGCCGATGCAGATCTTGTCGCCGCCGCCGGGCACAGGAACCCTCGGAAGCCTCCCAGAGGCGCCAACCTATTCGACAAGATGCTCAAGGAGTCGTGCCCCTATCATCAGGGTCCCGTCAAGCACACGCTTGAGGAGTGCGTCATGCTTCGGCGCTACTTCCACAAGGCCGGGCCCCGGCGGAAGGTGACAAAGGCCACGACAACGACAAGAAGGAAGGCCACAAAGCAGAGGAGTTCCCCGAGGTCCATGACTGCTTCATGATCTACGGTGGGCAAGTGGCGAATGCCTCGGCTCGGCACCACAAGCGAGAGCGCCGGGAGGTCTGCTCGGTGAAGGTGGCGGCGCCAGTCTACCTAGACTGGTCCGACAAGCCCATCACCTTCGACCAAGGCGACCACCCCGACCGCGTGCCGAGCCTGGGGAAGTACCCGCTCGTTGTCAATCCCGTCATCGGCAACGTCAGGCTTACCAAGGTCCTCATGGACGGAGGCAGCAGCCTCAACATCATCTACGCCGAGACCCTCGGGCTCTTGCAGATCGATCTGTCCACGATCCGGGCCGGTGCGGCGCCCTTTCACGGGATCATCCCCGGGAAGCGCGTCCAACCCCTTGGGCGATTCGATCTGCCCGTCTGCTTCGGGACTCCCTCAAACTTCCGAAAGGAAACCCTCACGTTCGAGGTGGTCGGGTTCCGAGGAACCTACCACGCAGTGCTGGGGAGACCATGCTACGCCAAGTTCATGGCCGTCCCTAACTACACCTACCTCAAGCTCAAGATGTCGGGCCCCAACGGGGTCATCACCATCGGATCCATGTACCGACACGTGTACGAATGCGACGTGGAGTGCGTGGAGTACGCGGAGGCCCTCGCCGAATCCGAGGCCCTCATCGCCGACCTGGAGAGCCTCTCCAAGGAGGTGCCAGATGCGAAGCGCCACGCCGGCAACTTCGAGCCTGCAGAGGCGGTTAAGTCCGTCCCTCTCGACCCCAGCAACGACGCCTCCAAGCAAGTCCGGATCGGCTCCGAGCTCGACCCCAAATAGGAAGCAGTGCTCGTCGACTTTCTCCGCGCGAACGCCGAGGTTTTTGCATGGAGTCCCTCGGACATGCCTGGCATACCGAGGGATGTCGTCGAGCACTCGCTGGATATCCGAGCTGGAGCCCGACCCGTGAAGCAGCCTCTGCGCCGATTCGACGAAGAAAAGCGCAGAGCCATAGGCGAGGAGATCCACAAGCTGATGACTGCAGGGTTCATCAAAGAGGTATTCCATCCCGAATGGCTAGCCAACCCTGTTCTTGTGAAAAAGAAAGGTGGAAAATGGAGGATGTGTGTAGACTACACTGGTCTAAACAAAGCATGTCCGAAAGTTCCCTACCCTCTGCCTCGCATCAATCAAATCGTGGATTCGACTGCTGGGTGCGAAACCCTGTCATTCCTTGATGCCTACTCAGGGTATCACCAAATCAGGATGAAAGAGTACGACCAGCTCACGACCTCTTTCATCACACCCTTTGGCATGTACTGCTATATTACTATGCCATTCGGTTTAAGGAATGCAGGCGCGACATACCAAAGGTGCATGAACCACGTGTTCGGAGAGCACATTGGCCGGACGATCGAGGCTTACGTCGATGACATCGTAGTCAAGACGAGGAAAGCCTCCGACCTCCTCTCTGATCTTGAAGCGACATTCAAGTGTCTCAAGGCGAAAGGCGTAAAACTCAATCCCGAGAAGTGTGTCTTCGGAGTCCCCCGAGGCATGCTCCTGGGGTTCATCGTCTCCGAGCGGGGCATCGAGGCCAACCCGGAGAAAATCGCGACCATCACCAACATGGGGCCTATCAAGGACTTGAAAGGAGTACAAAGGGTCATGGGATGCCTTGTGGCTCTGAGCCGCTTCATCTCGCGCCTCGGCGAAAGAGGCCTACCCCTGTACCGCCTCTTAAGGAAGACTAAGCGCTTCACTTGGACCCCCGAGGCTGAGGAAGCCCTCGGGAACCTAAAGGCACTCCTTACAAGCGCGCCCATCCTGGTGCCCCCCGCTGCCGGAGAAGCCCTCTTGATCTACGTAGCCGCAACCACTCAGGTGGTCAGCACCGTGTAACATCCCAAAATTCTAACCCAGGTTTGAAACCCTAATCTACCCCCCTTTTCTTATCTTCTATCCCAAAACTCCCTTAGATTTTTCCCATCATATGCATACACTTTGTTTGATCACAAGCACCTCACTTAGATTTTATTTTGAGAGCACCTAGAGGGGGGTGAATAGGTGATCTTGTAAAATTTGAACTTAATGCCACAAAAACTTGGTTAAACGTTAGCACAGTATTGCCAAGTGGCTAGAGAGGAGTCTTAGCAAAACACAATAACCACAAGAGAATCAACACAGGTAGACACAGTGGTTTATCCCGTGGTTCGGCCAAGTACAACACTTGCCTACTTCCACGTTGTGGCGTCCCAACGGACGAGGGTTGCAATCAACCCCTCTCAAGCGGTCCAAAGACCCACTTGAATACCACGGTGTTTTGCTTCATAAGTAGTACTGTCTCGAGTAATCTATTTCTTCATCACTAGAGTAATCTAGTGATGAAGACCTTTGAACAAACTAGAGTAATCTATTTCTTCATCACTAGATTCATCATCACTAGAAGAATCATAAGTAGTACTGTCTCGAGTACATACCTTCTTCTCCTTTGCCATGAGGCATGTGTGACGCTCATTGGGGAAGAGGGATGACTTGTTGAAGGCGGTGGTGGCGAGTCCTTCATTTTCGGAGTCGGATGACGAACAATCTGAGTCCCACTCCTTTCCAAGATGTGCCTCGCCCTTAGCTTTCTTGTATGCCTTCTTCTTCTCCCTCTTGCTCCCTTGTTCTTGGTCACTTTCATTATCGGGACAGTTAGCAATAAAATGACCAATCTTACCGCATTTGAAGCATGAACGCTTCCCCTTTGTCTTGGTCTTGCTTGGCTGTCCCTTGCGACCCTTTAGCGCCGTCTTGAAGTGCTTGAACTTGTGCCACCTTGCTAGGTAGCGTCTCTTTGCTCCTCGTTGCCTTGAGAGCAATGGGTTGAGGCTCATGGGTTGGACCGTTCAACGCGTCGTCCACGTACCTTGCCTCCTTGATCATCATTCTCCCGCTTATGAACTTTCCAAGGACTTCTTCGGGTGACATCTTGGTGTACCTAGGATTTTCACGAATATTGTTCACCAAATGTGGATCAAGTACAGTAAAAGACCTTAGCATTAGGCGGACGACGTCGTGATCCGTCCATCGCGTGCTTCCGTAGCTCCTTATTTTGTTGATAAGGGTCTTGAGCCGGTTGTATGTTTGGGTTGGCTCCTCGCCCCTTATCATTGCAAATCTTCCAAGCTCGCCCTCCACCAACTCCATTTTGGTGAGTAAGGTGACGTCGTTCCCCTCATGAGAGATCTTGAGGGTGTCCCAGATCTGCTTGGCATTGTCCAAGCCGCTCACCTTATGGTACTCGTCCCTGCACAAGGAGGCTAGCAACACAGTAGTAGCTTGTGCATTTCTATGAATCTGTTCATTGATAAACATAGGACTATCCGTGCTATCAAATTTCATTCCACTTTCCACAATCTCCCATATGCTTGGATGGACAGAGAACAGGTGACTATGCATTTTGTGGCTCCAAAATCCGTAGTCCTCTCCATCAAAGTGAGGAGGTTTGCCAAGTGGAATGGAGAGCAAATGAGCATTTGTACTTTGCAGAATACGAGAGTAGTCAAAAGAAAAGTTCGAATTAACCGGTTTCCTTCTCTCGTAGTCGTTGTCGTCGTTGTCCTTTTGGGAGGAAGTGGACTCATCGCTGTCGTCGTAGTAGACGATCTCCTTGATGCGTCTTGTCTTCTTCTTCTTCCCATCTTTGCGTTTGTGGCCCGAGCACGAGTCGGTAGGCTTGTCATCCTTGGGCTCGTTGACGAATGACTTCTTCTCCTTGTCATTGATCACAATCCCCTTGCCCTTAGGATCCATCTCTTCGGGCGGTTAGTCCCTTTCTTGAAGAGAACGGCTCTGATACCAATTGAGAGCACCTAGAGGGGGGGTGAATAGGTGATCCTGTAAAATTTGAACTTAATGCCACAAAAACTTGGTTAAACGTTAGCACAGTATTGCCAAGTGGCTAGAGAGGAGTCTTAGCAAAACACAATAACCACAAGAGAATCAACACAGGTAGACACAATGGTTTATCCCGTGGTTCGGCCAAGTACAACACTTGCCTACTTCCACGTTGTGGCGTCCCAACGGACGAGGGTTGCAATAAACCCCTCTCAAGCAGTCCAAAGACCCACTTGAATACCACGGTGTTTTGCTTTGCTTTTCTTTATCCCGTTTGCGAGGAATCTCCACAACTTGGAGTCTCTCGCCCTTACACTTGAAGTTCACAAAGAAGCACAGAGTAAGGGAGGGATAAGCAACTCACACAAGACACAAAAGATCACAGCAAACACGCACACACAAGACCCAGACTTGAGCTCAAGAGACTATTACGAGTTTCTCACTAGAACGGAGCTCAAATCACTACGAATGTCGAACAAGTGTGCAAGAACGAAGTGTGAGTGATCAAGTATGCTCAAAGAATGCTTGGTGTTCTCCTCCATGCGCCTAGGGGTCCCTTTTATAGCCCCAAGGCAGCTAGGAGCCGTTGAGAGCAATCCGGGAAGGCAATTCTTGCCTTCTGTCGTCTGGCGCACCGGACAGTCCGGTGCACCACCGGACACTGTCCGGTGCGGATCTCCTTCCTTATTTGGCGAAGCCGACCGTTGGCGCTTGGGAGCCGTTGGCGCACCGGACACTGTCCGGTGCCCCCCCGACCGTTGGCTCGGGCACGTGTCTCGCGCGGATCGCGCGGCCGACCGTTGGCCCGGCCGACAGTTGGCTCACCGGACAGTCCGGTGCACCACCGGACAGACAGGTGAATTTTAGCCGTACGCCGTTGATGGTTTCCCGAGAGCGACAAGTTCGCCTGTGAACGGCTCACCGGACAGTCCGGTGCACCACTGGACAGACCGGTGAATTATAGTCGTACACCGCCGTCGAAGTCCCGAGAGCAGCCTGTTCGCCAGAGCCAGCTTGGCACACCGGACACTGTCCGGTGCACCACCGGACAGTCTGGTGCACCCAGACTGAGCAGACTTTGGCAGAACAAAGCCATCTCATTTCCAATTCAACTTTTCCTGTGTCCAGCACTTAGACACAATACATTAGTCCATAAAACAATGTACTAAGTCTAGAAACATACCTTTTGACATGATTTGTACTTTGTCCACCACTTTGCATAGATTAGCACAAAAGCACTTGTATTGGCACTCAATCACCAAAATACTTAGAAATGGCCCAAGGGCACATTTCCCTTTCAATCTCCCCCTTTTTGGTGATTTATGCCAACACAACATAAAGCAACTAGAACAAGTGCAATATCAATGCAAACGAAAACCAAAAGTTGTTTTGAATCAATTTTGGCATATATGGATCACTCTTTGCCACCATTTGGTTTGTTTTTGCAAATCAAACTCAAATTACTATCTCTAAGTCAAATCCACATGTGGAGACATAAAGAGAGATATTCCAACCGAAATTGATCAAGGATTTCAAAAGCTCCCCCTTTTTCCCATAATCAACACTTCTCCCCACAAGAGGCCAGCTTTTGACACAAGAGACAATTAAAGAGTTTTGACAAACCAAAAGCTATAATCTACCATTTTCAAAATTTCTAATCTACCATTTTCAAAATTTCTCAAGTGGTAGCTGATCCATCTATTGCTTTGGCCTTTATTTTCTCCCCCTTTGGCATCAAGCACCAAAACGGGATCAATCTTGGCCCTAGAACCCCATTGCCTCACCAAAATTTTCAAATAAGAACACAAAGGCAATAAGAGTATGGGAGATGAACTTGGAATAAGTTACCCTCTCATCGGAGTGCAGTGGAAGTCTTTCATGGTCCAAGTCCATCTTTTCCCTTTCAAAACCTCCTTTGAGACTAAAACAAGCAAACTCAAGCACACGGTTAGTCTCAAAGGGTCAAGTTGTAGCACAGCTCCCCCTAAATATGTGCATCACTTGCAAAAAGGACTTGTGAGGTCCAGGGAGTGTGTGTACAACTTGAGCACCACAAGTAAGCAACAAAATGCATAAGGAACATGATCAAAGGCATAAACACATGTATGCTATAAATCAATCCAAGTTCCGCGAATCTAGGACATTTAGCTCACTACGCAGCCTGCAAAAGGTCTTTTCATCTAAAGGCTTAGTGAAGATATCGGCTAGCTGGTTCTCGGTGCTAACATGAAACACTTCGATATCTCCCTTTTGCTGGTGGTCTCTCAAAAAGTGATGCCGGATGTCAATGTGCTTTGTGCGGCTGTGCTCAACAGGATTTTCCGCTAATCGGATAGCACTCTCATTATCACATAGGAGTGGGACTTTGCTCAGATTGTAGCCAAAGTCCCGGAGGGTTTGCCTCATCCAAAGTAGTTGCGCGCAACACTGTCCTGCGGCAACGTACTCGGCCTCAGCGGTGGATAGGGCAACGGAAGTTTGTTTCTTAGAGTTCCACGACACCAGGGACCTTCCTAAGAATTGGCACGTCCCCGATGTACTCTTCCTATCGACCTTACATCCAGCATAGTCGGAATCTGAATATCCAATCAAGTCAAAGTTAGACCCCTTTGGATACCAGATCCCGAAGCAAGGAGTAGCGACTAAATATCTAAGAATTCACTTCACGGCCACTAAGTGACACTCCCTTGGATCGGATTGAAATCTAGCACACATGCATACGCTAAGCATAATATCCGGTCTACTAGCACATAAGTAAAGTAAAGATCCTATCATTGACCGGTATGCTTTTTGATCAACGGACTTACCTCCTTTGTTGAGGTCGGTGTGTCCGTCAGTTCCCATCGGTGTCTTTGCGGGCTTGGCGTCCTTCATCCCAAACCGCTTTAGCAAGTCTTGTGTGCACTTTGTTTGAGAGATGAAGGTGCCATCCTTGAGCTGCTTCACTTGGAACCCAAGCAAGTAGTTCAACTCGCCCATCATCGACATTTCAAATTTCTACGTCATCACCCTGCTAAACTCTTCACAAGACTTTTGATTAGTAGAACCAAATATTATGTCATCGACATAAATTTGGCACACAAAGAGATCACCATCACAAGTCTTAGTGAAAAGAGTTGGATCGGCTTTCCCAACCTTGAAAGCATTAGCAATTAAAAAGTCTCTAAGGCATTCATACCATGCTCTTGGGGCTTGCTTAAGTCCATAGAGCGCCTTAGAGAGCTTACACACGTGGTCGGGGTACCGTTCATCCTCGAAGCCAGGGGGTTGCTCCACGTACACCTCCTCCTTGATCGGCCCGTTGAGGAAAGCGCTCTTCACATCCATTTGGTACAACCTGAAAGAATGGTGAGCGGCATATACTAGCAAAATACGAATTGACTCTAGCCTAGCCATAGGAGCGAAAGTCTCCTCAAAGTCTAACCCTGCGACTTGGGCATAACCTTTTGCCACAAGTCGAGCCTTGTTCCTCGTCGTCACCCCGTGCTCGTCCTGTTTGTTGCGGAACACCCACTTGGTTCCCACAACATTTTGCTTGGGACGAGGCACCAGTGTCCAAACTTCATTGCGCTTGAAGTTGTTGAGTTCCTCCTGCATGGCCAACACCCAGTCCGGATCTAGCAAGGCCTCTTCTACCCTGAAAGGCTCAATAGAAGAGACAAAGGAGTAGTGCTCACAAAAATTAACTAATCGAGATCGAGTAGTTACTCCCTTGCTTATGTCACCCAAAATTTGGTCGACGGGATGATCCCTTTGAATCATCGCTCGGACTTGAGTTGGAGGTGCCGGTTGTGCTTCTTCCTCCATGACATGATCATCTTGTGCTCCCCCTTGATCACACGCCTCCTCTTGATGAACCTGTTCATCCTCTTGAGTTGGGAAATGCACCATTGTTGAGGAAGAAGGTTGATCTTGCTCATTTTGTTCCTGTGGCCGCACATCTCCAATAGCCATGGTGCGTATTGCGGCCGTTGGAACGTCTTCTTCATCTACATCATCAAGATCAACAACTTGCTCTCTTGGAGAGCCATTAGTCTCATCAAATACAATGTCGCTAGAGACTTCAACCAAACCCGATGATTTGTTGAAGACCCTATACGCCTTTGTATTTGAGTCATAACCTAACAAAAACCCTTGTTGGGGGCCTTCGGCTTCCGAAGGTCCTAAAAAACATGGTTTAACAATGTTTTCCAAGTGAAATGTGTGAGCAGGTATCTTCGGAATTGGATTACGAGTATATAAGATTATGGCCAAGACGAAGCTTGAGTGGGACGGAAGGTGATTGTGACGAAGGGAAAGATCATTACGAAGCTATGCGCAGAAGAGCTTCGGCATAACGGCGGAATGGGAAACCGACTTAAAGATGAAAAGCCAGATTAGACCTCGAAGAATTACTATAGAGTTATTGATAAATGTAAAGGGCATTAATGTAATCTTGCATGGGCTGCGACCTGTGCCTATAAATAGGTGAACAGTATTCCCGTACTGTTCGCGCTGACTTGGCATTCACTTTTACGCCACGCCTGTATTTTCTTCCCTTCAAGTCGAAGGTACATTTGTAATTTATCTTTCTATACACAAGTAATACAAATAGAAATATATTAATAATAATGTTTACAGAAATTAGGTTACTTTTTGTATTTTGTTTGAGTGTTTTCCATTTCTTATTATGATCATGAAGATACATCCTTCATGACCTTCGTCCTAGATTCATTATGTCCGAAGGGAAATAATGATTTGAAGGACGAAGGGCCTTCGATATTTAACATTTTATGTTGCCTTATTCTTGATTCATAGCATTTGAGAACAAGTCCCCAACATTGGCGCCCACCTCCGGTGAACTCACGTCCATTTTTTGAGTCTTGAACACTTTTGGCAAGCATCACCTTCGTCATGCCGCCGAAAAAAGCTTCAGCGACAGGGGCTGGTACTTTACAGTCGCTGGATCCCAATCAGGACGTCCTTTCTCTTAGAGAGGCCTGAAGCCAGAAGAGGAAGGCTGTTAGTCCAACACCTCCGGAGGATGACTTGGATCAGGAGATCCAAAACCTGGAGATCCTTCAGCAACAGGTGCAGCGCAAGAAGGAGAAGATGGCTCGTTTAGCCGACCTTCAGAGGCAGATAGACGAAGCTTCTGAAGAGGTTCGTCATCTTGTTCAAGATGATCAGAGCCGAAGGCCTCCACGAAGAGAGCTCCATCAAGAAGGCTTCCACAATGAGGACGACTGGTATGAGATTTCCATCATGGAAACTTTTCTTTCGATGATGCCTCTCCTCTCTCAACAGAATTGCAGGCTACACCATGGCCCCAGTCTTACAAGCCACCCCAGCTCCCCATGTATGACAGTCATACAGACCCGAAGCAATTCTTGATGAGCTATGAAGCAACCATATCTTCGTATGGTGGCAATACTGCAGTCATGGCAAAATCTTTTGTCATGGCCATCAAGAGCGTTGCTCAGACCTGGTACTCTTCTCTTCGGCCAGGGACAATCACTTCTTGGCAGAAGTTGAAGGATATGCTGATAACTAGCTTCCAAGGGTTTCAGACGAAGCCAGTCACTGCTCAAGCTTTATTTCAGTGTACCCAGGACCACGAAGAATACCTCCAGGCATACGTCCGAAGGTTTCTGCGCCTGAGGGCACAAGCGCCAACAGTGCCTAATGAAATTGTCATTGAGGCCATGATTAGGGGCTTCGGCCGGGACCTTCAGCGCAGTACTTTGCCAGGAAGCCACCACAAACGTTGGAGAAGCTGCTCCAGAAGATGGACGAATACATTCGAGCTGACAATGACTTCCGCCAAAGAAGGGAGGAAGCATTCAGGTTCTCTGAAATGACCAGGGGCTTCGGAGGAAGATTTCACCCGAGGCACGTTAGGTCAATTCATAACTCTGCTCAAACTGATGATCGAGGGAGTCAGCAGCAAAGGCCACAATACTCTTCACAGGCTTCGGACCAGCAGCAAAGTTCTTTTCGGGCGCCAGTGCCAAGGGGCAGAGGCGCCAGGGGCTTCGGGGGAAGGTTTGGAGATCAGCCAAGAAAAATTTATTGCCTATTCTGTGGTGAAGACAAGGGTCATACCACCAGGATGTGTCACGTTACCATCCAGAAGCAGAAGGAGATAGCAGAAGCAGCTGCGCAACAAAGTCAGCCGAAGCAGGTCATGCATACTGCTTCGTATCATTCGCCTTATATTCCAGAATATGTAGGCAACCACCCCGCAGCTTCTGTTGCTTCAGCAAGCCAACCCCAAGCATCTTGGCAGCACCCTCCACCACCACCGCCGACGCAGCGAGGACAGCAGCCAGAAGGGAGTCAGAACAATCACCTTCAGAGAGACTTCAGAGAGGAGTCCGAAGCTCGCACAGTCAATAGCACTGTGCCAGAATCAAAGCACATTTATTGATAAATATCCTACCTCAACAGCAATTTTTTCGCATTTTTACATTCAGTATTACCTTTTTGCTAATAAGGAACAATTATGAGAAGTTTAAGTGTCCTTTATCGTTTTTCAATTTCTTGTAACACTTTCGTCTTTTTACCATAATAAAAATATGTCCTTTCCATAGGCTTGAATTGCCGAAGCATACGAATTTATGGTGGCATGAAGGACCTTTGTATTTTCAAACATTTGTTCTAACGGACACGGTACAAATTGTTCGAAACAGTAAAAAAGTCGTTCTTAAGGGAGCGCAGTGTAAGTCTTCTGAACCTACAGCGAAAAATAAGCGCTGATTCCGCTGAAAGTAAAAGGCAAAGAAGCTCCTAAGGGAGGCTTACAGCAAAAAATAAACGCTGATTCCGCTGAAAGTAAAAGGCGAAGAAGCTCCTGAGGGAGGCTTACAGCGAAAAATAAACGCTGATTCCGCTGAAAGTAAAAGGCGAAGAAGCTCCTAAGGGAGGCTTACAGCGAAAAGTCAACGCTGATATAAAAAGTGTGTGTGCTCTATTACAGGGATATGTGTCTGCGGCACAAACATCATTTTGCATAACATAACATCATCACATCATTTTGCATAACATAAGCATCATACAGCATATTGCATGTGGAACAAGAAGGGGATACAGTGTTGATCTTCGGAGAATATTTTGGAAAAGAGAAAATCGTGCTAAGGCACAAGATAAACCGAGATGAAGTGTAGCCTCATTAAAGAGGCAACATAAAACTTTTTTATAGCTTCGAAGAGTATTTCGCGAAGCTTGGATATTCTTCATCAGAGAAGTAAGCAAGTTCTTGTGATATAGAGAGGATTTTCTTCACGAAGCATGAAAAGAAGGGAAGGTGTTTTTTCGCCGAAGGCTCAAAAAATGGTATGTATGCAAAATTTCATGCATCGTAAAGAATTAAACTATAAATAGATTATATATTACATTCAAAGTTACAATATATCACACATGTTACGTTCCAAATATTTCTACAATAGCATTCAATCCTCCTTAAGCACTATTTCTGCAGCTTCATTCAATAGCTGGTCGACAACCTTGTCCATAATGGCTTCGGACATTTTTCTAATTTCATCATCCCCCTTCGGGTGGGGGCCCGGAGATGCCTCAGCAAGTTCTGAAGGAAGAGAAGATACGGCTATATCACTATTACAAACCGCGAACAAAGTCTGGAATTAAAAATTACAACACAATAAAAACCACTAATTAATACCTATTTGCCCTTCGGGCTCTGTACTTTTTTCGGCAGCTTCTGTCACCTTCCTAGCATCGTGGATGCCTTTTCACTCCTTTGAATAATTTCTTGCGCCATTTCTCGGCCGCCGTTGTCCCAGATATCAGTGAAGAATTTTCCGCCAACCATGCTTGCTTCGGCTGAGGGGTCTTTGATGTCTTCGGAGGACAAGGGAGCTTTGGACTGCGCTAAGGATTTCACATGCTCGCAATCTCTCCTCTCCAAAACAGTAGCAATTCCTCTAGCACCCGAAAAAGCGCAAATGTCACCGCGGCTATTCAGGATTTCCTCAAAGGCCTCTGCTTCGTGACTGATCCATTCCATTGGACCTTCAGGATTGCCTCTTGAGAAATTCTCTTCACTAGAGAATGCGCCAACGTTGGCGAAGCTGGATTTTATCTTCTTAACGCACTCTATGGATTTAACATAGCATTTTCTCTGGGATGCACGAAGCTCATTAACACTTATCTCTAAATGATTGGCCCATTGATCACTAAGCTCTCGTCTTGTCTCTTCAAGTATACGTTCTTCTTTGGCTCTAGCTAGCTGTTTATGAAGATCTTTAATTTCGCGTTTTTGAGCTTCGGCCTGGGCCTTTGAGGCAGCTTCGTCCTTTTTTACCTTGTCCACCAATGTAAGCAGAATTTTATCCTTTTCCAGAGCTTCGTTTCTCAGCTTAATGACCTCTGATCGTAGGTTGTTGAAAGCAATATCATAGCTCTCGTCTTCAGCATTCTTTTGCGCTCTTAACGCGTTGCTTAGTATTAAACCCTATATGTAAAAGAGTTGGCATAAGAATAAAAGAATAATTTACAAATTATAAAATTTCCAAGCACGCAGTTCTCATACCTTCAGACTATTGTATGCAAGGCTATCCGTAAGATCCTCCTTCGTCATAGCGCATAATCCAGCTTCAAGCTTCGGAAACCCCATACTCCTAGCCATTTCCCGGCAGACGGATAATTCTTTGTTGTCAGGAAGGCAGTATAGGAAGTCATCTTCGTCTGTCCCATTGAACACTAGTGCCCCCTTTGGATATTTCAATTCTTTGGCATAGTGATTAGCTTCAAGAACTTCTTCTTCCGATAACTTTTTCCCCGAAGCATGTCGCACGATATAATCGTATATTTTGGAAGATGCTTCAGGGCCAGCAGTATCAATTTCTTCAACCAAAGTTGGCCCTGACATTTTCATTTTTTCGGTTGCCTTTGCAATTTTTGTTTCTTCTGCTTCCAAAGGCACTACCTTGGTTGGTTCTGAAGGCCCTTTTTCAACTCCAGTCTGTTCCTTCGGAGCATCAGCAACGGATACTTCAGCAAGCGCCTCAGAAGTTTCAGCAGTCTTCTTTGGGGTTGTGCTTGGAAGTTTAATTGTTTCCAAAACATCTAACACATTAACCATTCTTTTTCTTTTTGGGGTCACTGTTGGGCCCTTTTTAATTTTTGTTGTTTCAATTTCTTCTGAAGGACTCAAAATTTCTGATATCTTCACTCCCTCAGCTGATGCTTTTGCTTTTTCCGTCTTTGGTTCTTCCATCTTTTCTGTCGCTGGCACTTCGGCCATTTCTTTGACTTCTGGCAGCAGGGTTGGCTCTTTAGCTTCGGTGGCCGAAGAGGTCTCACCGACGAACTCAGGCACCGTGGCTGGTTCAATATAGCGTGGCCGGTGTGTGAGAACCTTTACCCTTTTTCTCTTCGGCGCTGGCTCGCTAGGAGCAGCTGCAGCTGTTTCTTTCGCAAAAGTTGTGCCTTTTCTTTTTTGCCCCCGCACTGGATAGCGATAGTCGGGGTAGACAAACCTGACTGCATCAAACACTCGGTTGAGTCTTTTCTTTCTTCGACCTCCGAAGGCCGCTGACAATGCAGTGTCTTCGGCCTTCGAATATACCCCAAGCAATTCATCACTTACAGTCTCAATGCTCTTTAACCAATCATCATCTGGTTCAACGAACTTGTCTCCGTACCTGAATATATACTTTAGCCTGACTAGCCCACCTTCGTCAGTTTCTTTAACAGTTTCTTTCGGCATTTCCCAATTATCTGCAAGAGGCCACATTCTGAAGGCAATGTGTTCTTGTATTAAGTCCCTTGTCCCAATAAAAGAGCAGACTACGCCGAAGGCCCGTTGGCATTCTTCGGCTACTTCATCCATTTCTACCTTTGGTTTCCGGAGTCCGAAGCGCTGCCAGATGGGGCACATGATAACATCCTTAATATTTTCTCGGACCTTCAAATCATTTTTTACATAGAACCATTCTTTCATCCATTCTCCGGGCCATCTCTTCCGAAAGGTTGGCACGAGACAACTTGATCCAGAGCGAGCACCGAAGCTGTAGCAACCAAAGTTGTTATGATATTGCTCTTTACCCCAGGGCTTCGTTTCGTATAATAATTCATGTATATTGCAAAAGCTTTTCGCACTTGGCTCTAGGCCCTGGCTCTTCACAGCCCAGACGAAGATTCCCATTCTTATTATTGCTTCAGGGGTAAGTTGATGAAGGTAAACCTGATATATTTTTAGAACTTCTACCATGAACCTGCTTATAGGGAATCGTAACCCAGCTTTTAAAAAGCTTCGGAAGATAACGACTTCGTTATCTTCGGGAGTCGGCACAGTCCTCTCTCCATCATCTGCCCTCACGATGGATATATCTCGAAAATATCTCCCCCTCATGTTTTCAAGGTGACTTTGCCCAATAGTTGATTTTCCGAAGACTGAATGGCTTGGTCGCCATGGTCGATCTTCGGAATCCTCACCCCCATTGTCTGCATCATAACTATCACTTTCACCAGTATCTTCAGATAAGCCTTCCAAAATCTCCCTAGTAATTTTCTCTGTATTTGTTTTTGCTATTGATTCAATGAAGCCCAGATTTTTCTCTTCAGAAAGACTCAGCTTCATTTCGACAGCAACCTTCTTCTCCTTAGACATCCCTTCGGAATTTCTGCTTTTCGCTTCCGAAGCTCCAAACTAGGGAGGCAACCAAATATTTGTGGGCAGAAAGCTATTTGAGCAGGCAAAACAGATGGCAAGAGAGCGTGCCAAATAAATTGTGGCGAGCCCCTATTTATACACCCATTATGTCGGAAACTGGAGGGTCCCGCTTGTCAATGACTGGTTGCTATTCTAGCAAAGGGAAGGTGTTTTTTTGGACCTTCGGCTTAAGGCCTTCGTCCATATCGCAATATGAATTTTTCAGAACAGCAAATTAATATTGCGAGGGGCTACTGTTGAGGGCCTTCTGCTTCCGAAGGTCCTCAAAAACATGGTTTAACAATGTTTTCCAAGTGAAATGTGTGAGCAGGTATCTTCGGAATTGGATTACGAGTATATAATATTATGGCCAAGACGAAGCTTGAGTGGGACGGAAGGTGATTGTGACGAAGGGAAAGATCATTACGAAGCTATGCGCAGAAGAGCTTCGGCATAACGACGGAAAGGGAAACCGACTTAAAGATGAAAAGCCAGATTAGACCTCGAAGAATTACTATAGAGTTATTGATAAATGTAAAGGGCATTAATGTAATCTTGCATGGGCTGCGACCTGTGCCTATAAATAGGTGAACAGTATTCTCGTACTGTTCGCGCTGACTTGGCATTCACTTTTACGCCACGCCTGTATTTTCTTCCCTTCAAGTCGAAGGTACATTTGTAATTTATCTTTCTATACACAAGTAATACAAATAGAAATATATTAATAATAATGTTTACAGAAATTAGGTTACTTTCTGTATTTTGTTTGAGTGTTTTCCATTTCTTATTATGATCATGAAGATACATCCTTCATGACCTTCGTCCTAGATTCATTATGTCCGAAGGGAAATAATGATTTGAAGGACGAAGGGCCTTCGATATTTAACATTTTATGTTGCCTTGTTCTTGATTCATAGCATTTGAGAACAAGTCCCCAACAACCCTTCTACAGCTTTGGGAGCAAACTTAGAATTTCTACCTTTCTTCACTAGAATATAACACTTGCTCCCAAATACACGAAAGTAAGATACATTGGGTTTGTTACCGGTTAGAAGCTCATACGAAGTCTTCTTGAGGAGGCGATGAAGGTAGACCCTGTTGATGGCGTGGCAAGCCGTGTTCACGGCTTCCGACCAAAAACGCTCGGGGGTCTTGAACTCTCCAAGCATCGTCCTCGCCGTGTCTATAAGTGTCATGTTCTTCCTCTCTACCACACCATTTTGCTGTGGTGTGTAGGGAGCGGAGAACTCGTGCTTGATCCCTTCCTCCTCAAGATACTCTTCCACTTGAAGGTTCTTGAATTCGGACCCATTGTCGCTCCTTATCTTCTTCACCTTGAGCTCAAACTCGTTTTGAGCTCTCCTTAGGAAGCGCTTGAGGGTCCCTTGGGTTTCAGACTTATCCTGCAAAAAGAACACCCAAGTGAAGCGGGGAAAGTCATCAACAATAACTAGACCATACTTACTTCCTCCTATGCTTAGATAGGCGACGGGTCCGAAGAGGTCCATATGTAGCAGCTCTAGGGGTCTTGATGTGGTCATCACATTTTTGCTGTGATGCGCTCCTCCCACTTGTTTACCTGCTTGACAAGCTGCACAAGGTCTATCTTTTTCGAAATGCACGTTAGTCAAACCTATCACGTGTTCTCCCTTTAGAAGCTTGTGAAGGTTCTTCATCCCCACATGTGCTAAACGGCGATGCCACAGCCAGCCCATGCAAGTCTTAGCAATTAAGCATGCATCTAGACCGGCCTCCTCTTTTGCAAAATCAACTAAATAAAGTTTGCTGTCTAGTACACCCTTAAAAGCTAGTGAACCATCACACCTTCTAAAGACAGATACATCTACATTAGTGAATAGACAGTAATATCCCATATTGCATAATTGACTAACAGATAGCAAGTTATATCCAAGAGACTCAACTAGAAACACATTAGATATAGAGTGCTCGGATGAAATAGCAATTTTACCTAATCCTTTTACCTTGCCTTGATTCCCATCACCGAATATTATTGAATCTTGGGAATCCTTGTTTTTGACGTAGGAGGTGAACATTTTCTTCTCCCCCGTCATATGGTTCGTGCATCCGCTGTCGATAATCCAGCTTGAACCCCCGGATGCATAAACCTGCAAGGCAAATTTAGGCTTGGGTCTTAGGTACCCAACTCATGTTGGGTCCTACAAGGTTAGCACAAATATCCTTAGGGACCCAAATGCAAGTTTTGTCTCCCTTGCATTTTGCCCCTAATTTTCTAGCAACTATCTTCCTATCCTTTCTACAAATGGCAAAGGAAGCATTTAAAGCATGATATATCGTAGAGGGTTCATTAACTTTCCTAGGAACATTAACAACACTTCTCCTATGCATATGAACAAAGTATCTCCTAGACACATCTCTACCATGCATATAGGAAGAACTAGAAGCAAACATAGCATGTGAATCATAACTTCTATTGTCATTTCTAGTATGTCTCCTATCATGATACATAAAAGCATGGTTCTTTTTAGCACTACTAGCCATAGGGGCCTTCCCTTTCTCCTTGGCGGGGATGGGAGCCTTATGGCTTGTTAAGTTCTTGGCTTCCCTCTTGAAACCAAGTCCATCCTTAATTGAGGGGTGTCTACCAACCGTGTAGGCATCCCTTTCAAATTTTAGCTTATCAAATTCGCTTTTGCTAGTCTTAAGTTGGGCATTAAGACTAGCCACTTCATCATTCAATTTAGAAATTGAAACTAGGTGTTCACTACAAGCATGAATATCAAGGTCTTTACACCTATTGCAAGTTGCAACAATTTCTACACAAGATGTTGATTTACTAGCTATTTCTAACTTAGCATTTAAATCATCATTCATGCTCCTTAAGCTAGAAATTGTCTCATGGTAAGAAGATAGTTCACAAGAAAGCATTTCATTTCTTTTAACTTCTAAAGCATAAGATTTTTGTGCCTCTACAAATTTGTCATGCTCTTCATATAAAAGGTCCTCTTGTTTTTCTAAGAGTCTATCCTTTTCATTCAAGGCATCAATCAATTCATTAATCTTATCTACTTTAGTTCTATCCAAACCTTTGAACAAACTAGAGTAATCTATTTCTTCATCACTAGATTCATCATCACTAGAAGAATCATAAGTAGTACTGTCTCGAGTACATACCTTCTTCTCCTTTGCCATGAGGCATGTGTGACGCTCGTTGGGGAAGAGGGATGACTTGTTGAAGGCGGTGGCGGCGAGTCCTTCATTTTCGGAGTCGGATGACGAACAATCTGAGTCCCACTCCTTTCCAAGATGTGCCTCGCCCTTAGCTTTCTTGTATGCCTTCTTCTTCTCCCTCTTGCTCCCTTGTTCTTGGTCACTTTCATTATCGGGACAGTTAGCAATAAAATGACCAATCTTACCGCATTTGAAGCATGAACGCTTCCCCTTTGTCTTGCTCTTGCTTGGCTGTCCCTTGCGACCCTTTAGCGCCGTCTTGAAGCGCTTGAACTTGTGCCACCTTGCTAGGTAGCGTCTCTTTGCTCCTCGTTGCCTTGAGAGCAATGGGTTGAGGCTCATGGGTTGGACCGTTCAACGCGTCGTCCACGTACCTTGCCTCCTTGATCATCATTCTCCCGCTTACGAACTTTCCAAGGACTTCTTCGGGTGACATCTTGGTGTACCTAGGATTTTCACGAATATTGTTCACCAAATGTGGATCAAGTACAGTAAAAGACCTTAGCATTAGGCGGACGACGTCGTGATCCGTCCATCGCGTGCTTCCGTAGCTCCTTATTTTGTTGATAAGGGTCTTGAGCCGGTTGTATGTTTGGGTTGGCTCCTCGCCCCTTATCATTGCAAATCTTCCAAGCTCGCCCTCCACCAACTCCATTTTGGTGAGTAAGGTGACGTCGTTCCCCTCATGAGAGATCTTGAGGGTGTCCCAGATCTGCTTGGCATTGTCCAAGCCGCTCACCTTATGGTACTCGTCCCTGCACAAGGAGGCTAGCAACACAGTAGTAGCTTGTGCATTTCTATGAATCTGTTCATTGATAAACATAGGACTATCCGTGCTATCAAATTTCATTCCACTTCCACAATCTCCCATATGCTTGGATGGACAGAGAACAGGTGACTACGCATTTTGTGGCTCCAAAATCCGTAGTCCTCTCCATCAAAGTGAGGAGGTTTGCCAAGTGGAATGGAGAGCAAATGAGCATTTGTACTTTGCAGAATACGAGAGTAGTCAAAAGAAAAGTTCGAATTAACCGGTTTCCTTCTCTCGTAGTCGTTGTCGTCGTTGTCCTTTTGGGAGGAAGTGGACTCATCGCTGTCGTCGTAGTAGACGATCTCCTTGATGCGCCTTGTCTTCTTCTTCTTCCCATCTTTGCGTTTGTGGCCCGAGCACGAGTCAGTAGGCTTGTCATCCTTGGGCTCGTTGACGAATGACTCCTTCTCCTTGTCATTGATCACAATCCCCTTGCCCTTAGGATCCATCTCTTCGGGCGGTTAGTCCCTTTCTTGAAGAGAACGGCTCTGATACCAATTGAGAGCACCTAGAGGGGGGGTGAATAGGTGATCCTGTAAAATTTGAACTTAATGCCACAAAAACTTGGTTAAACGTTAGCACAGTATTGCCAAGTGGCTAGAGAGGAGTCTTAGCAAAACACAATAACCACAAGAGAACCAACACAGGTAGACACAGTGGTTTATCCCGTGGTTCGGCCAAGTACAACAATTGCCTACTTCCACGTTGTGGCGTCCCAACGGACGAGGGTTGCAATCAACCCCTCTCAAGCAGTCCAAAGACCCACTTGAATACCACGGTGTTTTGCTTTGCTTTTCTTTATCCCGTTTGCGAGGAATCTCCACAACTTGGAGTCTCTCGCCCTTACACTTGAAGTTCACAAAGAAGCACGGAGTAAGGGAGGGATAAGCAACTCACACAAGACACAAAAGATCACAGCAAACACGCACACACAAGACCCAGACTTGAGCTCAAGAGACTATTACGAGTTTCTCACTAGAACGGAGCTCAAATCACTACGAATGTCGAACAAGTGTGCAAGAATGAAGTGTGAGTGATCAAGTATGCTCAAAGAATGCTTGGTGTTCTCCTCCATGCGCCTAGGGGTCCCTTTTATAGCCCCAAGGCAGCTAGGAGCCGTTGAGAGCAATCCGGGAAGGAAATTCTTGCCTTCTGTCGTCTGGCGCACCGGACAGTCTGGTGCACCACCGGACAGTCCGGTGCACCACCGGACACTGTCCGGTGCGGATCTCCTTCCTTATTTGGTGAAGCCGACCGTTGGCGCTTGGGAGCCGTTGGCGCACCGGACACTGTCCGGTGCACACCGGACAGTCCGGTGCCCCCCCAACCGTTGGCTCGGCCACGTGTCTCGTGCGGATCGCGTGGCCGACCGTTGGCCCGGCCGACAGTTGGTGAAAGTCGCCTAGAGGGGGGGTGAATAGGGTGAAACTGAAATTTACAAATATAAACACAACTACAAGCCGGGTTAGCGTTAGAAATATAATAGAGTCCGCGAGAGAGGGTGCAAAACAAATCGCAAGTGAATAATGAAGTGAGACACGCGGATTTGTTTTACCGAGGTTCGGTTCAAACCTACTCCCCGTTGAGGAGGCCACAAAGGTCGGGTCTCTTTCAACCCTTACCCTCTCTCAAACGGTCCCTCGGACCGAGTGAGCTTTCTCTTCTCAAATGTTTGGAACACAAAGTTCCCACAAGGACCACCACACGATTGGTGTCTCTTGCCTCAATTACAAGTGAGTTTGATCGCAATGAAGAATCAAAGAAGGAAGAAAGCCATCCAAGCGCAAGAGCTCGAAAGAACACAAGCAAATCTCTCTCACTAATCACTAGGGCGTTGTGTGGAGTTTGGAGAGGATTTGATCACTTTGGTGTGTCTAGAATTGAATGCTAGAGCTCTTGTAAGTAGTTGAGAAGTGGAAAACTTGGATGCAATGAATGGTGGGTGGTTGGGGGTATTTATAGCCCCAACCACCAAACTAGCCGTTTGGTGGGGCTGTCTGTCGCATGGTGCACCGGACAGTCCGGTGCACACCGAACATGTCCGGTGCGCCAGCCACGTCACCAAAGCCGTTGGGTTCTGACCGTTGGAGCTCTGACTTCTGGGCCCGCCTGGATGTCCGGTGGCGCACCGGACATGTACTGTGGAGTGTCCGGTGTGCCAGCATGGGCGTGCCTGACTTCTGCGCGCGCTGGCGTGCAATAAATGCGCTGCAGGTAGCCGTTGGCGCCGAAATAGCTGTTGCTCCGCAGATGCACCGGACAGTCTGGTGAATTATAGCGGAGCAGCTGAAGTGAATTCCCGAAGCTGGCGAGTTCCTGAGGCCGCTCTTCCTTAGAGCACCGGACACTGTCCGGTGTACACCGGACAGTCCGGTGAATTATAGCGGAGTTGCCTCTGGAATTTCCCAAAGGTGACGAGTTTGAGTTGGAGTCCTCTGGTACACCGGACACTGTCCGGTGGCACACCGGACAGTCCGGTGCGCCAGACCAGAGGTGCCTTCGGTTACCCCTTTGCTCTTTTGTTGAACCCAATACTTGGTCTTTTTATTGGCTAAGTGTGAACCTTTGGCACCTGTATAACTTGTACACTAGAGCAAACTAGTTAGTCCAATTATTTGTGTTGGACAATTCAATCACCAAAATTATTTAGGAACTAGGTGTAAGCCTAATTCCCTTTCAATCTCCCCCTTTTTGGTGATTGATGCCAACACAAACCAAAGCAAATATATAAGTGCATAATTGAACTAGTTTGCATAAGGTAAGCGCAAAGGTCGCTTGGAGTTGAGCCAATATAAATACTTACAAGATATGCATGGATTGTTTCTTCATTTTTAACATTTTGGACCACGTTTGCACCACATGTTTTGTTTTTGCAAATTCTTTTGAAAATCCTTTTCAAAGTTCTTTTGCAAATAGTCAAAGGTAAATGAATAAGATTTTGTGAAGCATTTTCAAGATTTGAAATTTTCTCCCCCTGTTTCAAATGCTTTTCCTTTGACTAAAACAAAACTCGGTTTTGATATACCCATTTTGAAATACTACTTTCTCCCCCTTTTGAACACAATAAGATACTAATTTGAAATTTACCAATTTTGAAAATCTCTATTTAAAATTAGGTGGTGGTGCGACCCTTTTGCTTTGGGCTCATATTTTCTCCCCCTTTGGCATGAATCGCCAAAAACGGAGTCATTAGAGCCCTTTGAAGTACTTTCTCCTCCTTTGGCCATAAAATAAATAAGTGAAGATTATACCAAAGACGGAGAGTGATGCGGAGCGACTACGAAGGATGAGTAGTAGAGTGGAGTGGAAGCCTTTGTCTTCGCCGAAGACTCCAATTCCCTTTCAATATACCTATGACTTGGTTTGAAATACACTTGAAAACACATTAGTCATAGCATATATAAGAGAGACATGATCAAAGGTATATTTATAAGCTATGTGTGCAAATTTAGCAAAAGAATTTTCTAGAATCAAGAATATTGAGCTCATGCCTAAGTTTGGTAAAAGATTGTTCATCAAGAGGCTTGGTAAAGATATCGGCTAATTGATCTTTAGTGTTAATGTATGCAATCTCGATATCCCCCTTTTGTTGGTGATCCCTAAGAAAATGATATCGAATGGCTATGTGTTTAGTGCGGCTATGCTCAACGGGATTATCCGCCATGCGGATAGCACTCTCATTATCACATAGAAGAGGAACTTTGGTTAATTTGTAACCATAGTCCCGCAGGGTTTGCCTCATCCAAAGCAATTGCGCGCAACAATGACCTGCGGCAATGTACTCGGCTTCGGCGGTAGAGAGAGCGACCGAATTTTGCTTCTTTGAAGCCCAAGACACCAAGGACCTTCCCAAGAACTGGCAAGTCCCCGATGTGCTCTTTCTATTAATCTTACACCCCGCCCAATCGGCATCCGAATAACCAATTAAATCAAATGTGGATCCCCGAGGGTACCAAAGCCCAAACTTAGGAGTATAAGCCAAATATCTCAAGATTCGTTTTACGGTCGTAAGGTGTGATTCCTTAGGGTCGGCTTGGAATCTTGCACACATGCAAACGGAAAGCATAATGTCTGGTCGAGATGCACATAAATAAAGCAATGAACCAATCATCGACCGGTATACCTTTTGATCCACGGACTTACCTCCCGTGTCGAGGTCGAGATGCCCATTTGTTCCCATGGGTGTCTTGATGGGCTTGGCATCCTTCATTCAAACTTGGCTAGAATGTCTTGAGTATACTTTGTTTGGCTAATGAAGGTGCCCTCTTGGAGTTGCTTGACTTGGAATCCTAGAAAATACTTCAACTCCCCAATCATAGACATCTCGAATTTCTGTGTCATGATCCTACTAAATTCTTTACATGTAGATTCGTTAGTAGACCCAAATATAATATCATCAACATAAATTTCGCATACAAACAAATCATTCTCAAGAGTTTTAGTGAATAAGGTAGGATCGGCCTTGCCAACTTTGAAGCCATTTGCAATAAGGAAATCTCTTAGGCATTCATACCATGCTCTTGGGGCTTGCTTGAGCCCATAAAGCGCCTTAGAGAGCCTATAAACATGGTTAGGGTACTCACTGTCTTCAAAGCCGGGAGGTTGCTCAACATAGACCTCTTCCTTGATTGGTCCATTGAGGAAGGCACTCTTCACGTCCATTTGGTAAAGCTTGAAGCCATGGTAAGTAGCATAGGCTAATAATATACGAATGGACTCAAGCCTAGCTACGGGTGCATAGGTTTCACCAAAATCCAAACCTTCGACTTGTGAATACCCCTTGGCCACGAGTCGAGCTTTGTTCCTTGTCACCACACCATGCTCGTCTTGTTTGTTGCGGAAGACCCACTTGGTTCCTACAACATTTTGGTTAGGACGTGGAACTAAATGCCATACCTCGTTCCTCATGAAATTGTTGAGCTCCTCTTGCATCGCCATCACCCAATCCGAATCTTGGAGTGCTTCCTCTACCCTGTGTGGCTCAATAGAGGAAACAAAAGAGTAATGTTCACAAAAATGTGCAACGCGAGATCTAGTGGTTACCCCCTTATGAATGTCGCCGAGGATGGTGTCGACGGGGTGATCTCGTTGGATTTCTTGGTGGACTCTTGGGTGTGGCGGCCTTGGTTCTTCATCCTCCTTGTCTTCATTATTTGCATCTCCCCCTTGATCATTGTCGTCATCTTGAGGTGGCTCATTATTTTGTTCTTCCTCTTTATCAACTTAAGCCTCGTCCTCATTTTGGGTTGGTGGAGATGCTAGCGTGGAGGAGGATGGTTGATCTTGTGTATGTGGAGGCTCTTCGGATTCCTTAGGACACACATCCCCAATGGACATGTTCCTTAGCGCGATGCACGGAGCCTGTTCTTCACCTATCTCATCAAGATCAACTTGCTCTACTTGAGAGCCGTTAGTCTCATCAAACACAACGTCACAAGAAACTTCAACTTGTCCAGAGGACTTGTTAAAGACTCTATATGCCCTTGTGTTTGAATCATATCCTAGTAAAAAGCCTTCTACAGTCTTAGGAGCAAATTTTGATTTTCTACCTCTTTTAACAAGAATAAAGCATTTGCTACCAAAGACTCTAAAATATGAAATATTGGGCTTTTTACTGGTGAGGAGTTCGTATGATGTCTTCTTGAGGATTCGGTGCAGATATAACCGGTTGATGGCGTAGCAAGCGGTGTTAACCGCCTCGGCCCAAAACCGATCCGAAGTCTTGTACTCATCAAGCATGGTTCTTGCCAAGTCCAATAGAGTTCGATTCTTCCTCTCCACTACACCATTTTGTTGTGGGGTGTAGGGAGAAGAGAACTCATGCTTGATGCTCTCCTCCTCAAGGAAGCCTTCGATTTGAGAGTTCTTGAACTCCGTCCCGTTGTCGCTTCTAATTTTCTTGATCCTTAAGCCGAACTCATTTTGAGCCCGTCTCAAGAATCCCTTTAAGGTCTCTTGGGTATGAGATTTTTCCTGCAAAAAGAACACCCAAGTGAAGCGAGAATAATCATCCACAATAACTAGATAGTACTTACTCCCACCGATGCTTATGTAAGCGATCGGGCCGAATAAATCCATGTGTAGGAGTTCCAGTGGCCTGTCACTTGTCATGATGTTCTTGTGTGGATGATGAGTGCCAACTTGCTTCCCGGCTTGGCATGCGCTACAAATCCTGTCTTTCTCAAAATGAACATTTGTTAGTCCTAAAATGTGCTCTCCCTTTAGAAGCTTATGAAGATTCTTCATTACAACGTGGGCTAGTCGGCGATGCCAGAGCCAACCCATGTTAGTCTTAGCAATTAAGCATGTGTCGAGTTCAGCTCTATCAAAGTCTACCAAGTATAGCTGACCCTCTAACACACCCTTAAATGCTATTGAATCATCACTTCTTCTAAAGACAGTGACACCTACATCAGTAAAGAGACAGTTGTAGCCCATTTGACATAATTGAGATACAGAAAGCAAATTGTAATCTAAGGAATCTACAAGAAAAACATTGGAAATAGTATGGTCAGGTGATATAGCAATTTTACCCAATCCTTTGACCAAACCTTGATTTCCATCCCCGAATGTGATAGCTCGTTGGGGATCTTGGTTTTTCTCATATGAGGAGAACATCTTCTTCTCCCCTGTCATGTGGTTTGTGCATCCGCTGTCGAGTATCCAACTTGAGCCCCCGAATGCATAAACCTACAAAACAATTTTAGTTCTTGACTTTAGGTACCCAAACAGTTTTGGGTCCTTTGGCATTAGAAACAAGAACTTTGGGTACCCAAACACAAGTCTTTGACCCCTTGTGTTTGCCCCCAACAAACTTGGCAACTACCTTGCCGGATTTGTTAGTCAAAACATATGATGCATCAAAAGTTTTGAATGAAATGTCATGATCATTTGATGCACTAGGAGTTTTCCTTTTAGGCAACTTAGCACGGGTTGGTTGCCTAGAGCTAGATGTCTCACCCTTATACATAAAAGCATGGTTAGAGCTAGAGTGAGACTTCCTAGAATGAATCTTCCTAATTTTGCTCTCGGGATAACCGGCAGGGTACAAAATGTAACCCTCGTTATCCTGAAGCATGGGAGCCTTGCCCTTAACAAAATTAGACAATCTTTTAGGAGGGGCACTAAGTTTGACATTGTCTCCCCTTTGATAGCCAATGCCATCCTTGATGCCAGGGCGTCTCCCATTATAGAGCATACTTCTAGCAAATTTAAACTTTTCATTTTCTAAGTTATGCTCGGCAATTTTAGCATCTAATTTTGCTATATGATCATTTTGTTTTTTAATTAATACCATGTGATCATGAATAGCATTGATATCAATATCTCTACATCTATCACAAATAGACACATGCTCATCGGTAGATGTAGAGGGTTTGCAAGAATTAAGTTCAACAATCTTAGCACGTAATATATCATTTTTATCTCTAAGATCGGAAGTTGTAACATTGCAAACATCAAAATTTTTAGCCTTAGCAATTAATTTATCATTCTCATTTCTAAGGCTAGCAAGAGAAATATTCAATTCATCAATCCTAGCAAGTAAATCAACATTATCATCTCTAGGATTGGAAATTGAATCAATACAAACATGAGAATCAACCTTAGCAATTAATTTAGCATTTTCATTTCTAAGGTTGTCAATGGTCTCATGGCAAGTGCTTAGCTCACTAGACAATTTTTCACATTTTTTAATTTGTAGAGCATAAGCATTTTTAACCTTAACATGCTTTTTGTTTTTCTTAATAAGGAAGTCCTCTTGAGAGTCCAAGAGATCATCCTTCTCATGAATAGCACTAATCAATTCATTTAATTTTTCCTTTTGTTGCATGTTAAGGTCGGCAAAAAGGATACACAAATTATTCTCCTCATCACTAGCATTATCATCACTAGAGGATTCATATTTAGTGGAGGATTTAGATTTAACCTTCTTCCTTTTGCCGTCCTTTGCCATGAGGCACTTGTGGCCGACGTTGGGGAAGAGGAGTCCCTTGGTGACGGCGATGTTGGCGGCGTCCTCGTCGGAGGAGGACTCAGTGGAGCTCTCGTCGGAGTCCCACTCGCGGCACACGTGGGCATCGCCTCCCCTCTTCTTGTGGTACCTCTTCTTTTCTCTCCTCTTGCCCTTCTTGTCGTTATCCCTGTCACTGTCACTTGATAATGGACATTTAGCAATAAAGTGACCGGGCTTACCACACTTGTAGCAAACCTTCTTGGAACGGGATTTGTAATCCTTCCCCTTCCGTTGCTTGAGGATTTGGCAAAAACTTTTGATGATTAAAGCCATCTCCTCATTGTCGAGCTTGGAGGCGTCAATTGGTTGTCTACTCGGTGTAGACTCCTCCTTCTTTTCCTCTGTCACCTTGAATGCCACCGGTTGTGCTTCGAACGTGGAGGGTTCATCAAGCTCGTTGATCTTCTTTGAGCCTTTAATCATACATTCAAAGCTCACAAAATTCCCGATTACTTCCTAGGGAGTCATTAGGGTATATCTTGGGTTGCCACGAATTAATTGAACTTGAGTAGGGTTAAGGAAAATAAGTGATCTTAAAATAACCTTAACCACCTCGTGGTCATCCCATTTCTTGCTCCCGAGGTTGCGCACTTGGTTCACCAAGGTTTTGAGCCGGTTGTACATATCTTGTGGTTCCTCCCCTTGGCGAAGACGAAAGCGACCGAGCTCCCCCTCGATCGTTTCCCGCTTGGTGATTTTGGTGAGTTCATCACCCTCGTGCGCGGTCTTGAGTAAGTCCCAAATCTCCTTTGCATTCTTCAACCCTTGCACCTTGTTGTATTCCTCCTTACTTAGAGAGGCGAGGAGTATGGTTGTAGCTTGAGAGTTGAAGTGCTCGATTTGGGCCACCTCGTCCTCATCATAGTCTAGATCCCCTATGGTTGGTACCTGTACACCAAACTCAACAACATCCCATATACTTTTGTGGAGTGAGGTTAGATGAAATCGCATTAAATCACTCCACATAGCATAATCTTCACCATCAAACGTTGGTGGTTTGCCTAATGGGACGGAAAGTAAAGGTGTATGTTTAGGAATGCGAGGGTAGCGTAGGGGGATCTTACTATACTTCTTACGCTCTTGGCGTTTAGAAGTGACGGATGCCGCGTCGGAGCCGGAGGTGGATGTCGACGAAGAATCGGTCTCGTAGTAGACCACCTTCCTCATCCTCTTTTTCTTGTCCCCACTCCGATGCGGCTTGTGGGAAGAAGATTTCTCCTTCTTCTCTTTGTGGTGAGAAGAGGATTTCTTCTCCTTCCCTTTGGAGTGTGAAGAAGACTTCTTCCCTTTGGAGGAGTCCTTCTTCTTCTCCTTCCTCTTGGTGCGGGACTCTTCCGATGAAGTGCTCCCGTGACTCATAGTGGGCTTGTCGCCGGTCTCCATCTCCTTCTTGGCGTGATCTCCCGACATCACTTCGAGCGGTTAGGCTCTAATGAAGCACCGGGCTTTGATACCAATTGAAAGTCGCCTAGAGGGGGGTGAATAGGGCGAAACTGAAATTTACAAATATAAACACAACTACAAGCCGGGTTAGCGTTAGAAATATAATAGAGTCCGCGAGAGAGGGTGCAAAACAAATCGCAAGTGAATAATGAAGTGAGACACGCGGATTTGTTTTACCGAGGTTCGGTTCTCTCAAACCTACTCCCCGTTGAGGAGGCCACAAAGGCCGGGTCTCTTTCAACCATTACCCTCTCTCAAACGGTCCCTCGGACCGAGTGAGCTTTCTCTTCTCAAATGTTTGGAACACAAAGTTCCCACAAGGACCACCACATGATTGGTGTCTCTTGCCTCAATTACAAGTGAGTTTGATCGCAATGAAGAATCAAAGAAGGAAGAAAGCAATCCAAGCGCAAGAGCTCGAAAGAACACAAGCAAATCTCTCTCACTAATCACTAGGGCGTTGTGTGGAGTCTGGAGAGGATGTGATCACTTTGGTGTGTCTAGAATTGAATGCTAGAGCTCTTGTAAGTAGTTGAGAAGTGGAAAACTTGGATGCAATGAATGGTGGGTGGTTGGGGGTATTTATAGCCCCAACCACCAAACTAGCCGTTTGGTGGGGCTGTCTGTCGCATGGTGCACCGGACAGTCCGGTGCACACCGGACATGTCCGGTGCGCCAGCCACGTCACCAAAGCCGTTGGGTTCTGACCGTTGGAGCTCTGACTTCTGGGCCCGCCTGGATGTCCGGTGGCGCACCGGACATGTACTGTGGAGTGTCCGGTGCGCCAGCATGGGCGTGCCTGACTTCTGCGCGTGCTGGCGCGCAATAAATGCGCTGCAGGTAGCCATTGGCGCCGAAATAGCCGTTGCTCCGCAGATGCACCGGACAGTCCGGTGAATTATAGCGGAGCAGCTGAAGTGAATTCTTGAAGCTGGCGAGTTCCTGAGGCCGCTCTTCCTTGGAGCACCGGACACTGTCCGGTGTACACCGGACAGTCCGGTGAATTATAGCGGAGTTGCCTCTGGAATTTCCCAAAGGTGACGAGTTTGAGTTGGAGTCCTCTGGTACATCGGACATGTCCGGTGGCACACCGGACAGTCCGGTGCGCCAGACCAGAGGTGCCTTCGGTTACCCCTTTGCTCTTTTGTTGAACCCAATACTTGGTCTTTTTATTGGCTAAGTGTGAACCTTTGGCACCTGTATAACTTGTACACTAGAGCAAACTAGTTAGTCCAATTATTTGTGTTGGACAATTTAATCACCAAAATTATTTAGGAACTAGGTGTAAGCCTAATTCCCTTTCAGTTGGCTCACCGGACAGTCCGGTGCACCACCGGACAGACCGGTGAATTTTAGTCGTACGCCGTTGATGGTTTCCCGAGAGCGACAAGTTCGCCTGTGAACGGCTCACCGGACAGTCCGGTGCACCACCGAACAGACCGGTGAATTATAGTCGTACACCGTCGTCGAAGTCCCGAGAGCAGCCTGTTCGCCAGAGCCAGCCTGGCACACCGGACACTGTCCGGTGCACCCAGACTGAGCAGACTTTGGCAGAACAAAGCCATCTCATTTCCAATTCAACTTTTCCTGTGTCCAGCACTTAGACACAATACATTTGTCCATAAAACAATGTACTAAGTCTAGAAACATACCTTTTGACATGATTTGTACTTTGTCCACCACTTTGCATAGATTAGCACAAAAGCACTTGTGTTGGCACTCAACCACCAAAATACTTAGAAATGGCCCAAGGGCACATTTCCCTTTCATATTTTCCAACACCTAGATTATCCACTAAATGTTTTGTTCAAAAAAAAGAAACAAAATGGAAATGAGTTATTAAAATAAAAAGAAAAAGAAAAAAAGCTCTCCTTCCCCCTGCTAGGCCGAGTCTGGCCCATGTCGCGGCCGCCTCCTCCCTCCCCGCGCCCGCGCATTCCCCCCCTTCGGCCCATTAGCCGGCCCGCTCGCACGCGAAGTCGCCCGCGCGCTTCTCTCTCTCTCTCTCTCACTGACGAGCCAGCCCCACCTGCCAGCCCCCTCTCGCTCGCGCGCTCCCCCTCACTAGCAGACCGGCCCCACCGGTCAGCCGCGTCGTCTTCCTCGCGTACGACGCACCGCCGTCCCCTCACTGCCGTCCCCTCCATCGCCGTCCCCTCGCCGCACAGGAAGAGTTCGACACCGCCCTGTCCTCCACGCTTGACCAACGTCCTTGCCCAGTACCGCCCCACCGTGGAGTCTCATCGGCGCCGCTGTGCGGCATTAATGCCGGCGCTGTGCACCTCACCGGCGCCCGCCGAGCTCCGCCGCTCCCCTCCCCTCGGACGCCTATAAAAAGGTCGCCCCGGGCACCTCCTTCCCCGCACCGTCCTCGGTCACTACCCTCCTCCCCTCGCCCGAGCGCAATTCGTGAAGCACCGCCGTCTTCCCCCTCTCCGGTGAGTTCTCCCCCCCCCTCCTCTTTCTCCCTCTCCGTTGGTCCAGCGAGCAATTAAGTGAACCGAACAACTTCCTCACAAAGCCGCGAATGCAAAGCACCACTTCCCCGCCCCAGTCCCTCACCCAAAGACCACCGGCGGCGATCCCCGCCGCGGAGCTCCGCCACCTCCCCGCGGACAGCCCCCTCCCAACCCCCTCTAGCCAAATCAAGCCTACCCCTAGGATCGCCAGCCCCTGCCCGTGCTAAGCCACCTCCCCGTGGACCAAGAACCGGGCCACCGGCGGCAAATCGCCGTCGAGCCCACTGGCGGCCGGCTTTTCTCCCCCGCACGACCGGTTCGCTCGCGTCGTCGACCCGCGGCGCCGTTACCCCCCCCCCCCCCTCCGCTTTCGCTGACAGGTGGGCCCGCAGTGACGCCGTCTCCCTCGCCCGTATGCCGTAGCTGGGCCGGGGCACTCGCGCGCGCCTGCCCCGCGCCTAGCTGGGCCGAAAACCGCCCCCCGGCCCATCTGAGAAGAAATCCCTTTTCTTTTTCTTTTCTTCACCTTTTTCTCATTTAATTAGTCTTCTTCGATATTTTATGCACCAAAAATTATCCAAATGATTTCTAGAGTCCTAATTAATAATAATGTTGGTAAATGACACACTACAATTAGTAAACTACTGTTGATGTATTGTTTTATTGACTGTTTTACTAGAAGAAGCGGGGACCGCAGATCCGGAACCCGTAGCCCCGGAAGAAGGGCCAGAGCCCGATCTCCCGGAAGTAGATCTTTTGTGCCAGGAAAGCTTCAATGAAGGCAAGTCCATCCTTCCCTTGATGCATAAATTACCTATTCTCTCTACCACTGCCTAGGCCGGGAATTCAGGGTGGAAAAATTGCATTGTGAGTGAGAGATGGCCCACATTGACATACATATTCTGGATACGAATGTGGATTGGGAAAAAGGGCAATGTGTTTCTTCAAATAAGGTCTCTTTTTAAAAGGTTATGCGATGAAGGGTACTCACCCTCATCACCTTGGGAGTGGGATGATCAAGGACTCCCTGGTTTAGGGGAGGGCCTAAGGTGTTGGCTCAGCTGGTTTAGGCGTGAGCAGAAGGATTGTCCCCTCATATAAGGACCGGCTTGTCATTTTTACTACCTGTACTCCTTAATAGTACAACCACTCGAGACTGTGTGGGCAGTCACTCAATCCGAACTCGTGTGGTCCAACCCCAGGGTTATGAAGGCTGGGGAGCACCGGGAGGATAAGGAGGGGGAAAGTTTTGTCCGGTTTGGACATGGTGGTGGCCTGACTCCTTCCGGATAACCATTAAGGTTAGGACGTACGAGGAAGGAAAGAGATCCGGTACTCGGGTCTCGCGACAGTGAGATCGCAGAAACCGGGCTAGTGGGTAAAGTGTACCCCTCTGCGCAGAGTTAAAACCTATTCGAATAGTCCGTGTCCACTGGTATGGACGAGTCTGGTATGGTATGACAATTAGAGATTTTTCTATGAGTTCCACGAACAGGGAAATGTGTGGGTAAGTGGGTGTTGAGAAAGAAACTAAGGCCACAGGAGCGGGAAGCTCAGTGGTGGTTGAGTATTTTGTTACTTTTAAGTCTTTGGGAAAAACCTTACAGCAACTGCCTTTCTCTAAGAAAATGATGAGTGACCTCAACTCCACCAAATAAAGCATGTATGATATAGGTCTCTTTCTCTTTACGGGAGCGGGGTGGGCTTGCGGAATACCTAGTGTATTCACCCCAGATTTATTTATGTTTTTCAGCAGCCGAGGACTTCTTTTCTGCTATGCTTGATTGAGAGGGCTGTGTCTGCACCCAGTTCTGCCTGTGGCTTGGGCTAGTATATTTTCCTACTGCGCTTCTTATTTTGGCTCTCTTGAGCTTGTACCCCGGTATTGTAATAACCTTTATCTAAACTTTGTACTATTTGAAGTAAGGAATGTGGTTACTAGCCTCCTGGGACTAGTAATTGTATCACATTTGAGTCCCAAAGGATTGGGACGCTTCAGGTGGTATCAGAACCATAGGACTGGTCGTAGGTCGCAGCCCTGACCCTAAAACTTGCCCTAAAAAGAAAATACCTCTTACCCCAAGAAAAGTCTTCTCTCCTCTTCCCCGATTTTAACAGACCCTTCTTTTCCTATTCTAGATGGAAGACTCTCTGGCCATTAGGACATCCTACTGCTCAGAGGTGGAAGGGTTCCCACATCTGTTGCGAAGTTGTGTGCTTCGCATGGGAATCCGCAAGAAGCCGGTATACGTCTAGAAGGAGTATCTCAAAAGCGGGATGGAAAAATGCTCTATGGCAGTCTACCTGGGAGAAAGCCGAAACTATCCGAATCACCCTTCCTTCCAAGTCACTTTTACCGGATACCGCTTTCCAGACACTTGCTAGAATGTTGCCCGAACAGCCCTCCGACAACTATGCCAGAACTACAACAAGGTGATCTTTGAAACCCCCTTCGCTACTTTCCACCCAGCAACAAGAATACCCCCACCTGGAGGAAAAGACTTCAGGCCCTGTCAGGAGGAGATCCTATTGAGGATGATCCCACCATCGTCTACATGGCTGGATACCTTCACACCCTTGATAACCAATATGATGACCTCACCCTCCACTGCACCCACCTAACCTCCCGGGTGGAAAGCCTGGAGCAAAAAGTCAGGGAACTTTCAAGGGAAAAGGCGTCCCTCCAAGAGAGCCTCGCAATAGCAGAAGGCGAGGAAACCAATACCCGTGAGGCCTACCGCACCCTAAAGATGGATTACGACAAGAAACTGAAGAAGCTCGCCCCCGCAAGAAAAATCCACAAGAAGACCAAAAGCCAAGGATGTCAGACTGAGCAGAAGGAAGAAGCCCCTCCAACCCTACCCCCTGCCGGGTTAAGGAACTCGTCCGACACCGAGGATATGTCCCTAGCCAGCCTTGATGACCTTCTCAAGGAATTTGGGGACACTTTAGAGAAGGAGTTCGGGAGTACCCTAGATAGCACTCGCATGTAATGAGCTTATGGTAGCTGTGTGCTGTATTATGTAATGGCCTGATGTAATGAATAAAATAACTAGTTAAAAAATGGCATGTGCATGATAGTGACTCTCTTCCCATGGCAGATGGCTTCGAATAAAACCACGCCTACCGCCTCTGGGATTGGAGCAGGTCTTCCTCTGAGAGCCGAAGGAGAAGCTGGCGGAGAAGGGAGTGAGACTCACCTCCCCGCACCTCCGGACCTACCACTAGACCTAGCTCAAGTTCTAGCCAATCAAACCCGACTCATTGAAGTCCTCACTAGAAGTCTGGAAAACCAGCGCCCAGGTGGTGGAAGGCCACAGGACAGGATGGGAGAATTTTTGAGACTCAAGCCTCCCACGTTCGCGGGTCCAGCAATCCCCTCGATGCAGATGACTGGCTTCGCACGATCAAGAGGAAGCTGGAAGCCATCGGATGCCCCGAAAATCAGCGTGTCCAAGTGGCTGCTCATCAGCTTTCAGGAATGGCTTTAGCATGGTGGGACACCTTCAGTGAAGCCGTCAGAGATGCTACCTGGGCAGAATTCGAAACAGCCTTCCGTGAGCACCATGTACCCCAGGGGATAGTTCAACTCAAGGAGGATGAATTCCGAGAGCTAACTCAAGGCGGGAGAACAGTCAGTGAGTATGTGCACAAGTTCACAGAGTTGGCCCGTTACGTGCCTGACGATGTCAGCACCGAGTCCAGGAAGATGGCCCGTTTCCTGAAAGGACTAAGACCTGAGCTTAAGACCATCCTCGCCAGCCAAAACTTCCTCAACTTCTCTCACCTCTCCAACAAAGCCATCCAAGTGGAAAGGGCAAAAGAGGAAGAAAAAGGGCACCTCAAGAGGAAATTCCAAGTTCTCCGAGCTCAATAGCAAGAACGTCACCAGAGAGCTCGACCCTTTGGGCTTCCACCCAGGGGACCAAGTTTCAATAAACCACCTGGACCCACTCCATCGCGCTACAGTCAGCAGAGTCAGAGCTCCCTTCAGGCACCCTCCGTTGCAAGCAACCAACCGCCAGCAAATGCATGTTGGCACTGCGGAGACCCCAGTCACTTCAAGAATAACTGCCCCCAGTTGAAGGCACCTGGACCTACCTACTCCAACTCGGTGAATGGCCCCAAGATTCCCTCGGCACCTACCTCCAAGGCACCTCCTTCCAACAGTCAGCAGAGCAGGACCCAGTACCAGGGCAGAGCACGAGTCAACCACATCGACGCTCAAGAAGCCCAGCAAGCTCCGGGAGTAGTGCTCGGTGAGTTCCTTGTTGAATTTACTCCCGCCACTGTGCTTTTTGATTCAGGAGCCTCCCATTCATTTATAGCCACTAAGTTTGTGGAAAAGCATGGCATCCCCTCTACGCCCCTAGCTATCCCTTTGGTCACTCGAACCCCGGGATCAGACCTCCTATGCCAACTCAGGTGCTCCCAAGTCAGAATCCTCTTAAGTGGGGTAGTGTTCCTGGCAGACTTAACCGTCTTGCCATCCCAAGGGATTGATGTGATCCTAGGAATGGATTGGCTCACTAAGCACAAGGGTATCATCAGCTGCGCAAGTAAGACCGTCCTTCTCACCGATCGCCAAGGAAAAGCAGTTTCCTGTCAAGCCCAACCGCCCGCAAACGATCCAATGATGTTTAATCTGGCAGCAGAAAACATGTCCGTAATCGAAGAGTTTGTGGATGTATTTCCGGAAGAGTTGCCTAGAATGCCACCAGAAAGAGGAGTGGAGTTCTATATAGATCTCATTCCTGGCACTGCGCCCATCGCAAAGAGACCATACCGCATGGCCCCCACAGAGTTAGCAGAATTAAAACTCTAGATTGCAGAGCTGCAACAAAAAGGGTACATCCGTCCCAGTTCGTCTCCCTGGGGAGCACCCGTCCTTTTCGTTACCAAAAAGGATGGAAGTATGAGAATGTGTATTGATTATCGGTCCTTGAACGAAGTTACAATCAAGAATAAGTACCCTCTCCCTCGGATCGATGATCTCTTCGACCAGCTGCAGGGAGCCAAATACTTCTCCAAGATAGACCTCAGGTCAGGATATCACCAACTGAGGATCAAGGAAGCGGACATTCAGAAGACTGCATTCGTCACCAGATACGGGCAATATGAATTCACAGTGATGTCGTTTGGGCTAACAAACGCACCCGCCTTTTTCATGAACCTCATGAATAAGGTATTTATGGAAGAATTGGATAAGTTTGTCGTGGTCTTCATCGATGACATCCTCATCTATTCCAAGAATCGCAAGGACCATGAGTGTCACCTTCGAATCGTCCTCGAAAGACTCAGGGCACATCAACTTTATGCTAAGCTCAGCAAGTGTGAGTTCTGGTTAGAAAAGATAGCCTTTCTGGGGCATATCTTGACTGCAGGAGGGATAGAGGTGGACCCATCCAAGGTGGAAGCCGTTTCAAAATGGAAACAACCATCCAACATCAGTGAAGTACGAAGCTTTCTAGGAATGGCTGGGTATTACCGCCGCTTTATCAAAGGATTCTCCAGCATAGCGAAACCTATGACCGAACTTCTCAAAAAGGACAATAAGTTTGTATGGACTCCAAAATGTGAGGAAAGTTTCCAGATCATCAAGGAAAAGCTTATAACCGCGCCCGTTTTGTCACTACCAGATATACACCAGGATTTCGTCATCTTCTGTGATGCTTCAAGGCAAGGCTTAGGGTGTGTCTTGATGTAAAATGAGAAAGTTATCATCTATGCATCCCGTTTACTCAAGCCACACGAGCAGAACTACCCCACCCACGACTTGGAGTCGGCAGCCATAGTACACGCCTTGAAAATATGGAGGCACTATCTAATTGGGAACAAATGCCACATCTTCACCGATCACAAGAGTCTGAAGTACATCTTCACTCAGCCGGACCTCAACCTCTGTCAAAGAAGATGGCTTGAATTGATCAAGGATTATGACCTCGAAATCCACTACCACCCCGGGAAGGCCAACGTGGTAGCAGATGCCCTTAGCCGAAAACCTTTCGGGATTAAGGGGACCAACTTTTTAGAAGATTGGAAGAAAGAATCAGCTCAGCTAAATGCATGTCTGGGAGACAACGGTAGCCTGGAAGTCAAACCAATGCTAGAAGATCTCATATGCAAGGCTCAACGCCTGGACACAGAGACAGCTAGACTTATGGAAAGAGCTCGCAAGGAGCAACTTCCGGATCTTAGGACAGATGATCAAGGAGCCCTTTGGTTCAAGAACCGTCTGTGTGTACCAATGGGAGAGGCACGAAAAGTCCTGCTCAATGAAGCCCACAACTCAGCTTACTCCATCCACCCAGGAACCACCAAGATGTACCTAGACCTCAAAACCAGATACTGGTGGAAAGGAATGAAGAAGGAAATAGCACAGTATGTGGCCCGGTGTGACACCTGCCAGCAAACAAAGGCCGAACATCAGAAGCCTGCAGGCCTGCTGCAACCCCTCCCAGTGCCTGAATGGAAGTGGGAAGAAATAGGCATGGATTTCGTGACCGGACTGCCCCGAACGCAGAAAGGGAATGATTCTATCTGGGTAATAATCGATTGTCTCACCAAGGTGGCCCACTTCGTTCTAGTAAAAACCACTTTTGGAGGAGCCGCCCTTGCCCGAATTTACCTTAAGGAGATAGTCAGGCTCCATGGCATACCGCGGAAGATAGTGTCAGATAGAGGAACGCAGTTCACCTCAAAATTTTGGAAAGGCCTCCAGCAAGCAATGGGCACCAAGTTAGATTTCAGCACCGCTTATCACCCCCAGACAGATGGTCAGACGGAAAGAGTCAACAAGGTCCTCGAAGATTTACTAAGAGCCTATGTGTTAACGTTCGACAGGGATTGGGAGTCCAGTTTGACGTACGCCGAATTCTCATACAACAACAGCCATCAGGCCAGCATCAAAATGTCACCGTTCGAAGCACTGTATGGAAGAAAATGCCATACTCCACTAATGTGGTCCAATGTAGGGGAAAGGACACTAGAAGGACCTGACTTTGTTAAAGAGGCCGAAGAGAAAGTTGCCTTGATCCGCAAGAGGTTACTTGAAGCTCAGAGTCGACAGAAAAGTTACGCAGACAACAGACGAAGAGAACTCAGATTTGAGGAAGGTGATTTCGTTTATCTCAAGGTCTCCCCGATGCGTGGTGTCAAAAGGTTCCAAATGAAAGGAAAGCTAGCACCACGTTTCGTCGGCCCCTACCCCGTCATTAGCCGAGTGGGACCCGCAGCATACCGCCTTGGCTACCAGAATCCATGTCAGATATTCACAATGTGTTTCATGTGTCTCAGCTCCGCAAATGCCTACAAGTACCAGAAAACCACATCGAGGCAGAGGCAATTCAGATTCAAAAGGATCTCCAGTACCGAGAAAAGCCAGTGAAGATTCTCGACTCAGCAGTCCGAAGGACCCGCAACTCAGAAGTGAGACTTTGTAAGGTTCAGTGGAGCAGAGATGGAGAAGAGGAAGCCACCTGGGAAAGTGAGGACTCTCTGAGGAAGGAATACCCTTACCTTTTCTCGAGCCCCGTCTGAATCTCGAGGGCGAGATTCCTTTAAGTGGGGTAGGTTTGTAACATCCCAAAATTCTAACCCAGGTTTGAAACCCTAATCTACCCCCCCCCCTTTTCTTATCTTCTATCCCAAAACTCCCTTAGATTTTTCCCATCATATGCATACACTTTGTTTGATCACAAGCACCTCACTTAGATTTTATTTTCCAACGCCTAGATTATCCACTAAATGTTTTGTTCAAAAAAAAGAAACAAAATGGAAATGAGTTATTAAAAATAAAAAGAAAAAGAAAAAAAGCTCTCCTTCCCCCTGCTGGGCCGAGTCTGGCCCATGTCGCGGCCGCCTCCTCCCTCCCCCGCGCCCGCGCATTCCCCCCCTTCGGCCCATTAGCCGGCCTGCTCGCGCGCGAAGTCGCCCGCGTACTTCTCTCTCTCTCTCACTGACGAGCCAGTCCCACCTGCCAGCCCCTCTCGCTCGCGCGCTCCCCCTCACTGGCAGATCGGCCCCACCGGTCAGCCGTGTCGTCTTCCTCGCGTACGACGCACCGCCGTCCCCTCACCGCCGTCCCCTCCATCGCCGTCCCCTCGCCGCACATGAAGAGTTCGGCACCGCCCCGTCCTCCCCGCTTGACCAACGTCCTTGCCCAGTACCGCCCCGTCGTGGAGTCTCATCGGCGCCGCTGTGCGGCATTAATGCCGGCGTTGTGCACCTCACCGGCGCCCGCCGAGCTCCGCCGCTCCCCTCCCCTCGGGCGCCTATAAAAAGGTCGCCCCGGGTACCTCCTTCCCTGCACCGGCCTCGGCCACTACCCTCCTCCCCTCGCCCGAGCGCAATTCGCGAAGCACCACCGTCTTCCCCCTCTCCGGTGAGTTCTCCCCCCCTCCTCTCTCTCCCTCTCCATTGGTCCAGCGAGCAATTAAGTGAACCGAGCAGCTTCCTCACAAAGCCGCGAATGCAAAGCACCACTTCCCTGCCCCAGTCCCTGACCCAAAGACCACCGGCGGTGATCCCCGCCGCGGAGCTCCGCCACCTCCCCGCGGACAGCCCCCTCCCAACCCCCTCTAGCCAAATCAAGCCTACCCCTAGGATCGCCAGCCCCTGCCCGTGCTAAGCCACCTCCCCGTGGACCAAGAACTGGGCCACCGGCGGCAAATCGCCGTCGAGCCCACCGGCGGCCGACTTTTCTCCCCCGCACGGCCGGTTCGCTCGCGCCGTCGACCCGCGGCGCCGTTACCCCCCCCCCCCCCTCTGCTCTCGCTAACGGGTGGGCCCGCAGTGATGCCGTCGCTCCCGCGCGCCTGCGCCGTCTCCCTCGCCCGTGGGCCGTAGCTGGGTCGGCGCACTCACGCGCGCCTAGCTGGGCCGAAAGCCTCCCCCCGGCCCATCTGAGAAGAAATCCATTTTCTTTTTCTTTTCTTCACCTTTTTCTCATTTAATTAGTCTTCTTCAATATTTTATGCACCAAAAATTATCCAAATGATTTCTAGAGTCCTAAGTAATAATAATGTTGGTAAATGACACACTACAATTAGTAAACTACTGTTGATGTATTGTTTTATTGACTGTTTTACTAGAAGAAGCGGGGACCGCGGATCCGGAACCCGTAGCCCCAGAAGAAGGGCCAGCGCCCGATCTCCCGGAAGTAGATCTTTTGTGCCAGGAAAGCTTCGACGAAGGCAAGTCCATCCTTCCCTTGATGCATAAATTACCTATTCTCTCTACCACTGCCTAGGCCGGGAATTCAGGGTGGAAAAATTGCATTGTGAGTGAGAGATGGCTCGCATTGACATACATATTCTGGATACAAATGTGGATTGGGAAAAAGGGCAATGTGTTTCTTCAAATAAGGTCTCTTTTTAAAAGGTTATGCGATGAAGGGTACTCACCCTCATCACCTTGGGAGTGGGATGATCAAGGACTCCCTGGTTTAGGGGAGGGCCTAAGGTGTTGGCTCAGCTGGTTTAGGCGTGAGCAGAAGGATTGTCCCCTCATATAAGGATCAGCTTGTCATTTTCACTACCTATACTCCTTAATAGTACAACCACTCGAGACTGTGTGGGCAGTCACTCAATCTGAACTCGTGCGGTCCAACCCCAGGGTTATGAAGGCTGGGGAGCACCGGGAGGATAAGGAGAGGGAAAGTTTTGTCTGGTTTGGACATGGTGGTGGCCTGACTCCTTCCGGATAACCATTAAGGTTAGGACGTACGAGGAAGGAAAGAGATCCGGTACTCGGGTCTCGCGACGGTGAGATCGCAGAAACCGGGCAGTGGGTAAAGTGTACCCCTCTGCACAGAGTTAAAACCTATTCGAATAGTCCGTGTCCACTGGTATGGACGTGTCTGGTATGGTATGACAATTAGAGATTTTTCTATGAGTTCCACGAACAGGGAAATGTGTGGGTAAGTGGGTGTTGAGAAAGAAACTAAGGCCACGGGAGCGGGAAGCTCAGTGGTGGTTGAGTATTTTGTTACTTTTAAGTCTTTGGGAAAAACCTTATAGCAACTGCCTTTCTCTAAGAAAATGATGAGTGACCTCAACTCCACCAAATAAAGCATGTATGATATAGGTCTCTTTCTCTTTACGGGAGCGGGGTGGGCTTGCGGAATACCTAGTGTATTCACCCAGATTTATTTATGTTTTTCAGCAGCCGAGGACTTCTTTTCTGCTATGCTTGATTGAGAGGGCTGTGTCTGCACCCAGTTCTGCCTGTGGCTTGGGCTAGTATATTTTTCTACTGCGCTTCTTATTTTGGCTCTCTTGAGCTTGTACCCCGGTATTGTAATAACCTTTATCTAAACTCTGTATTATTTGAAGTAAGGAATGTGGTTACTAGCCTCATGGGACTAGTAATTGTATCACATTTGAGTCCCAAAGGATCGGGATGCTTCATGCCACGATCGTGGTCGAGAGACGAGAATAAGGGCATGCATTGCCCGTCCAGAGGCCGGTCTACTTCATCAGTGAAGTAATGTCCGAGACCAAAATCTGCTACCCGCAAATTCAGAAGCTACTGTACGTGGTAATTCTGACGCGGCGAAAGTTGTGACACTACTTCGAGTCTCATCCGGTGACTGTGGTGTCATCCTTCCCCTGGGGGAGATCATCCAGTGCCGAGAGGCCTCGGGTAGGATTGCAAAGTGGGCAGTGGAGATCATGGGCGAGACAATCTCGTTCGCCCCTCGGAAGGCCATCAAGTCCCAAGTCTTGGCGGACTTTGTGGCTGAATGGGTCGACACCCAGCTTCCAGCAGCTCCGATCCAACCGGAACTCTGGACCATGTTTTTCGACGGGTCGCTGATGAAAACAGGAGTGGGCGCGGGCCTGCTCTTCATCTCACCCCTCGGGAAGCACCTCCGCTACGTGCTACGCCTCCATTTCCCGGCGTCAAGCAACGTGGCCGAGTACGAGGCTCTGGTTAACGGGTTGCGCATCGCCATCGAGCTAGGGGTTCGGTGCCTCGACGCTCGTGGCGACTCACAACTTGTCATCGACCAAGTCATGAAGGACTCCCATTGCCGCGACCCAAAGATGGAAGCCTACTGCGACAAGGTTCGGCGCCTGGAAGACAAGTTCTACGGGCTCGAGCTCAACCACGTTGCTCAACGATACAACGAGACTGCGGACGAGCTGGCTAAAATAGCCTCGGGGCGGACAACGGTTCCCCCAGACGTCTTCTCTCGAGACCTACATCAACCCTCCGTCAAGACCGACGACACGCCCGAGCCCGAGGAAGCCTCGGCCCAGCCCGAGGCACCCTCGGCCCCTGAGGGTGAGGCACTGCGCGTCGAGGAAGAGCGGAATGGGGTCACGCCTAATCGAAACTGGTAGACCCCGTACCTGCAATATCTGCATCGAGGAGAGCTACCCCTCGACAGAGCCGAGGCTCGGTGACTAGCGCGGCGCGCCAAGTCGTTCGTCTTGCTGGGTGACAAAAAGGAGCTCTACCACCGCAGCCCCTCAGGCATCCTCCAGCGATGCATATCCATCGTCGAAGTTCAGGAGCTATTGCAAGAAATACAGTCGGGGGCTTGCGGTCATCATGCAGCGCCTCGGGCCCTCGTTGGAAATGCCTTCCGACAAGGTTTCTACTGGCCAACCGCGGTGGCCGACGCCACTAGGATTGTACGCACCTGCCAAGGGTGTCAATTCTACGCAAGCCAGACACACCTGCCCGCTCAGGCCCTGCAAACAATACCCATCACCTGGCCGTTTGCTGTGTGGGGTCTGGACCTCGTCGGTCCCTTGCAGAAGGCACCCGGGGGCTACACGCACCTGCTGGTCACTATCGACAAATTCTCCAAGTGGATTGAGGTCGGACCCCTAACCAGCATCAGGTCCGAGCTGGCGGTGGCGTTCTTCACCAACATCATCCATCGCTTTGGGGTCCCGAACTCCATCATCACCGACAACGGCACCCAGTTCACTGGCAAGAAGTTCCTGGACTTCTGCAAGGACCACCACATCCGGGTGGACTGGGCCGCCGTAGCTCACCCCATGACGAATGGGCAGGTAGAGCGTGCCAACGGCATGGTTCTGCAGGGACTCAAGCCGAGAATCTACAACGACCTCAACAAGTTCGGCAAGCGATGGATGAAGGAACTCCCCTCGGTGGTCTGGAGTCTGAGGACGATGCCAAGCCGAGCCACGGGCTTCACGCCGTTTTTTCTAGTCTATGGGGCCGAGGCTATCTTGCCCACAGACTTAGAATACGGCTCCCCGAGGACAAGGGCGTACGACGACCAAAGCAACCAGGCCAGCCGAGAAGACTCACTGGACCAGCTGGAAGAGGCTCGGGACATGGCCTTACTACACTCGGCACGGTATCAGCAGTCTCTGCGACGCTACCACGCCCGAGGGGTTCGGTCCCGAGACCTCCAGGTGGGGGACTTGGTGCTTCGGCTACGACAAGACGCCCGAGGGTGCCACAAGCTCACACCTCCCTGGGAAGGGCCGTTCATCATCGCCAAGATTTTGAAGCCCGAAACATACAAGTTGGCCAACAATCAAGGCGAGGTCTACAGCAACGCTTGGAACATACGACAGCTACGTCGCTTCTACCCTTAAGATGTTTTCAAGTCGTTCATATACCCCGTTCACATACACAAATATAGTCTAACCGTCAAGGAAGGGTCAGCCTTGCCTCGGCAAAGCCCGACCCTCCCTCGGGGGCTAGAAGGGGGGAACCCCCTCTGCGTCAAAATTTTCCTTGGAAAAAGTCTTTCTGCCAGAACATCTTTCGCGCTTTTCGACTACTTCGATAGTGGGATCCTGAAAACGATGGAGTACACGTAAGCGGCAAGGCCGACCGAGCCGAGGGACTCCTATGCCTCTGGGATACGGATACCTCACTCATCACCTTCCGCAATAAGTAACTCACGCTCGGATAAGCGATTCCGCTGACCGAACAAGTCTTAACGCTCGAAAACTTTTCTGCCGAAACGATTTTTCGTGCCTTCTCGACTATATCGATAACAGAATCCTGCGGACGAGTAAGAGTACACGTAAGCGGCGAGGCCGACCGAGCCGAGGGACTCCTACGCCTCCGGGATACGGATACCTCACTCATCACCTCCCGTGATAAGTAACTCTCGCTCGGATAAACGATTCTGCTACCGACAAACAAGTCCTGATACTCAAAACAAGAGGAAAAGAAACGTAGCTTTACAACGTGACAACGATATGTTTGGGCCTCGGCGGCCGCAAAAAACATACGCACACTACAGACAAACTGTTCCTGTAGGTTCAGACATCAGTAGGGGAGCAGCAGCACCCTCGGCATCGACCCTACCTTCGGCGGAATCCGACCTGGCCTCGGACAACGACACGGTCGGAGGACCTCCACCTCGAAGGAAGATATCAGCACCGCGCCTGGGCCATCGCCGCCAGGGTCTCCTCCAGGAACCCGGCCCGAGCAGACGGCTTGACCGGCCGCTCCGTAGCCTCAGCCAGCTGTCCCCCGAGGACATCAGCCCGACTCATGGCTTCGGCAGCCCGACTCCAGGGTTGGTCCCGCCAGTGAACGACCTAGCCAGGTTCCAGCCGTCGCTGCTACACCTCCTCGGCCTGGGAAGTCACCTGCTCCTGGGCCGACGAAGTTTCTTCTCAAGCCAACTCTGCCTCTGTCCATGCTGACACTGCTGCCTCCGGCTCCAGCTCATCGCAGAGCAGCCGAGGGTTCCCTAACTGAGAAAGAGAAGCTTTAAGTGGCAAGGCCGACCGAGCCGAGGGACTCCTACGCCTCCGGGATACGGATACCTCACTCGTCACCTTCCGCACAAGGCAACTCACACTTGGTTAAGCGGTCCAGCTAGCCGACAGGCGAGTCCTGGTGCTCAAGATGAGGAAGAAACACGGTATTGCACTCCTCCATCTTCTCCTAAACCAGCGGGTGAAAGGGCGGACCGCCATGCAGGCGGCATGCAACTGCACCACGGGGATGCACCCTTTCGACTTCGACGCATCCAGCATGAAGGCCCAGGCCCACATGTCATGTGACCGGCGCGTCGGTTACTACGTGCGAAAAACTGCACCGCCACTTACGCCAATGTTGCGCCTTCTCGACTGCGGAACCGGTGCCGCAACTCGAGGCAACCCTGCGCATGGCCCAACAGTGCCAACCAAGCACATCGATCACAGGTCAGTCAGCCGTGGGAGAAGGCGCGATGGTCGATATGGCCAAAAGTGGGCCGGCAGTAATGGCGGCAGCAGGCGGACGGAAGCAGCAGTCAAATCATCTGCAGGCTCACGTCCCCTCCTGGAGCAGCAGGGGAGCCCTCTCCCACGGCATGAAGACGACGCGCCCGTGTTCCGTCCCTCAAACGGCTCACGCAACGGTTGCCCCACGAACCACCCGTCCCATCGCATTAACTCCGCGACAGGGCAGGCGACACCTTTGGCAGGCGAAGCGGGCGACGCTTCACCTCCGCCATAATGACCGCGTCAAAAAAGGTGCGCCACATGTTCAATTTCATATCCTTTTCCTCTTCCCCTTTCTCTCTCTTGCTACAGGGACCGGGAAAGGAGATACACCGAAAGGGATCCTTCTCTGCGAAGGAAGCGGGCCCCGAGCCCTCCTACTAATCAGAGGTTCGAAGGTTGGCCCCTCGGAAGGGTTCGACAGCAGCCTCAGAGCACTCGGGCTCCGCGCCCACTACTGGTCAGAGGTTCAAAGGCTAGCCCCTCGGAAGGGTTCGATAGCTGCCTCAGGCCACTCGGACTCCGCGCCCACTACTGATCAGGGGTTCGAAGGCTGGCCCCCCGAAGGGTTCGACAGCCACCTCAGAACACGCAGAGCGAGGGATGACTCTAGGTACGTCCGATACATGGCCGAGGCTCGGGCTACGCTCCCGAGGTACCCTAGGACATTTCCGAGACCAGCAGGAGCGATTCTGTAACGGAATCCCATCAGAGGGAGGCATCGAGCCCTTGGACCCTATCAAACGGGACCGGGTCCGGCAAATCACCTGTAGGTACTTTTGGAGTGCGCCTCTGGGCCACTAGCCGACCCTTATCGAACGGGGCACGGGCGTCCACTCGGATCACCCGTTAGCAACTCATTGGAGACACCATGTTTGGCGCCCTCCAAGGGCAACATGGCGCTTTCCCCCCCCCCCCCTCCCTCCTCCTTGCGGAAAGGCGACGAAGGGGCGTATGATAAAAGCCGAGTCAGTCCTTGACCGTCCTCTCGCTCTGTGCAGAGGCTCGGGGGCTGCTCTCGCAAACCCGGCTCCAGCCAAACCGTTGACAGCGTCAACATACCAGCCCTAGAACTCGGAACCTGACCATGCACCCGGGCTACGATCAGATCGCATGAGGGAACAACCAGACCGGCCGAGGCATCACGAAAGGCACTAAGACCTCGAAGGAGTCAAACCACTCCTCCGAGGCCTCGGGGGCTACACCCGGCGGGTGCGCTCGTGCGCACCCACCGGAACGAAATGCAACCGAGAAAGGTCGATCCCCTTGCAAAAAAGTGTGATAAAGCCTCCAAGCGAGTACCAACACTCCCTTTGAGGCTCGGGGGCTACTGTCGGGGACCATAATTAGGGGTACCCCCAAGACTCCTAAACTCGGTTGGTAACCACCATCAGCACAAGCTGCAAAGGCCTGATGGGCGCAATACAGGTCAAAGCTCCGTCCACTCCAGGGGCACGATCTCGCCTCGCCCGAGCCCAGCCTCGGGCAGGAACAATAGACTCAGGTGGATTCACGCCTCACCCGAGGGCCTCCTCAAGCAACGGGCGCACCTTCGAATCGCCCGAGGCCCAGCTCGGGTAGGCTTCGCGGAGAAGCAACCTTGGCCAGATCGCCTCGCCAACCGACCGTATCACAGGAGCATTCAATGCAAGGATCGCCTGACACCTTATCCTGACGCGCGTTCCTCAGTTGACAGGGCCGAAGTGACCGCAATCACTTCACCCCTCCACTGACTGACATGATAGGAAAACAGCGCCGCCTGCCCTGCTCCGACTGCTGTGCCACCTGCCAGGGTGAGGCTGACAGTAGCCGAGTCCAGCCTCAGGCGCCATAGGAAGCTCCGCCACGCCCGACCCCGGGGCTCGGCCTCCGCCTCGACCTCGGAAGACGGTCTCCGCCTCGCCTGACCCCAGGGCCCGGACTCAACCTCGACCTCGGAAGACGGTCTCCGCCTCGCCCGACCCCAGGGCCCGGACTCAACCTCGACCTCGGAGGAGTCACCACCTTGCCCGGCCTTGGGCTCGGACCGACCACGCTACAGGGGGGTACATCATTACCCTACCCCTAGCTAGCTCAGGCTACGGGGAACAAGACCGGCGTCCCATCTGGCTCGCCCCGGTAAAAATGTAATGATGGCACCCCGCGTGCTCCATGACGACGGCGGTTCTCAGCCCCCTACGGAAGCAAGGAGACGTCAGCAAGGACCCGACAGCCCCGACAGTTGTGCTTCTACAGGGCTCGAGCGCTCCTCCGACGGCCACGACATCATATGAACAGGGCACCAACACCTCTCCGACAGCCACGTCGGCATGTACATAGGGCTCTGGCTCCTCTCTGCTAGACACGTTAGCACATTGCTACACCCCCCATTGTACACCTAGGCCTTCTCCTTACATCTATAAAAGGAAGGTCCAGGGCCCTCGTACGAGAGGGTGGCCGCGCGGGAGGACGGGCTGACGGACAGTCTCTCTCTCCCTCTCCCTCGCGAACGCTTGTAACCCCCTACTGCAAGCGCATCCGCCCTGGGCACAGGACAACACGAGCCGCGGTTCCCTTTTTTGTTCCCCCTTGTGTTCCATCTCGCGCCGACCCATCTGGGCTGGGACACGCAGCGACAATTTACTCGTCGGTCCAGGGACCCCCCCGGGGTCGAAACACCGACAAACATATAGAATTTGCTATATAAATTTATATTTTTAATTTTAGCATTGAACCTATTAATATTTATAAAAAACAAACATCAAATTCATTCTATATATTTTTAAATAATCGATATAAAATTTGGATACGGATACGGATTCATATGTTTTTTTTCATCTTTTTGTTGTAAGGACAATAAAATACATACAAAAATCACACAAAAAATAATTTTATACTTCATAATATTCTTAATAACATAAGTAAAGACTAGCTTTAAATTCTATACATAGCTATGTTAAAATATTAGATTTATCATATAAGTCGGATGTTTTAGAAACATCTCTAGCCACAAGTGAGAGCATTTACAAGAGTCTTTCTAAAATTCACTCTCTAAATTATTATTATTTAAAGAGTCATTTACATAAAAATCACTTTCTATACCTTTCTAATCTCCAGCAACTTTCATATATCTTATTTGCACTCTAGATAGCCATTCATGTTTTCTATATTTAGTTAGCGAGAAATTCGGAACAGAAGATGACTATATTTAAATAACTTTTAAATAAGATGTTAGAGGGGTTTTTACAAAAAAAATAGATATCCATTTTAATTAGGAAGAATATTGTGAGTCCCTTGGAATTGCTCTAAAACAATCATTTTTTATTCTTCTTAAAACTAGTGGTGATATTTTATCTAAGTTATTGCTTTGATTTATCCTTATGACAGTTTTAAGGATTTTTCTACACTACATGTGCATTAGAACTCCATTTAACAACTCTTTTGTAGTTGGCATCTTTAGCTCCGGCCTTCTCTTCAACATGTAAAGAGCCAATAAGATTAATGATGTTAAACTCTTGTCTCTTATATTTTAGAGAAGTAGCAAAATTTGTCTAATATGGTGGCAGCTTAAAAATAATGCAACTCATTACAAACTTGTTTGGCAACACACAGTCAATATTATTGAGTTCTTTTACCATTATATATATTTCATGAGCTTGTTATACTACAGAACAACCATCACTTATTATGTGGTCATGAATCTGGTCTATTACATACTATTTACTATTACCCTCACAAGCTCTATTTTTTGACATCTACTGCATTAGTGGACATCATCATATATGCATCGACTATAGAACTTTTTAGCACACTAGTTATTATCTCCTTGAACATACTATCAACATTTTGAAACACACGCTCTTCTTGAGCAGTACGTGGTCTAGATGATCTAGGTTCGACAACAAAATAGTAATACATAGCAGTCCGTCATAGTATGCATCTTTGACACCACAGTTTGTAATGTGTTTGGAACCGCACGTGGATCGATCATATCAGGTTGAACACCTGGTGGAACGCCGTGTGAGCACCTGCACCGCGCACACGGAGTTGTCCGCCGGCGGCGCGCAGAGTGAACTCCGCCAGACGTCATGTTTTACTTGGCGAGAACCATCAATTACTTGTTTGAGAGGAAGAGTAATTGAGGGAAACAAAATCCTTTACTATTCAATTTTGAATGATAAGGGATTTTAAACTCCTCAATTATCTACATTACCCTCGAGTCCGTAGGGACAAAGCTGAACCCCGCCATTTTTTTGACTTGGGATAGAGAAACATCCTCCTGTTGTACAAAATAACTCCTGAAAATCAGTTCTAAGGGACATTTAAAAAATTAGTGAGAATGATTGGTAAAAGGAACCGCCATTTTTCAAAAAAAAAACATAATTTAGGGGAGACTTCTGAGAAGCTCTTGGATATGCTCATGATACAGTGCCCCCAGCGAACCAGGAAATGGCAAAATGCCATACCATATGAGAAGCATAGGAGGCATTTGCTAAGGATGCCAGGCCTGTCTGTCGAAACCTTCTGCCTGTTAATTACAGCATACAAAGTCGCTGTCTACCACTAAAAATACAATCAATCCTCTCCTGGCTTCCTTTCTATGTACATCTCTCCTTGTATAGATGGAGGAAATAGTTCCGAGTTCTTCGGTTTGGTTTCCCTGTTTTCCTAGCATCTTCTCATGAGTCCAGCCACATTTTGCGCAATGCCGTGTTTGGTCTCAACTGAAACAGGGGGGTCACCAATATACATATCGAAGAAGGTTCCTGTTCATAGATAGATACATGACTTCATTAATGATTTGGAAAACCTGAGCAGATCCATAAATGTCCAGTATCCTTTGACATTCTGACTTACTGCAGAGATATTTGCTGTGGACAGTGCCAATTTGTTTGCCATCAACTGCACACGGATGTTTTTGGTCAAGACAAAGTAGTGAAGGCAAGAAACTAAAGCATGTGGAAAGAAATAAGCTATATGGTACTAACTTTCAGTTATTAGCTGACCATCGGATGTTTGCCGGAAGTCTATCTTTGTACCCTGCGGTTGCATTAACTTTTAACTTCTCACACCAAATGCAGAGTTACGTAGCACAGACATACCATAGAAACTTACAGCAGGTATACGAATGTATTCATTAAAACAAGAACCAAATGTCTTCAAGCAATCATAATCAGTATTAGGATTCATCTGGTTCAATAAAGTACACAAAAAGCTCACTTAGGCCTATGTGGTTAGGAAAGGATGAATTAATTGCTGGATAAAAACAAAATACCTTTTTCAGCCGGAAGGCAAGAGACTTCTCAAATGCACTGGAAAGCATGTTGAGACAAATGATTAACTTCAACTTGCATAGATGCTAGCATATTTTAACCAAATATAAAGAAAAGAATGCTCACTCTCGAACTGTGCCAATGCTGAGGCCATTGTAGCTTACTACTAGCCTAACAGTCATATCAATATTTTCCCTGAAAAAGATTGAAAGTTTGTTGGCGTCGAAGGCAACTATGCACATAAGGGAAAATGGCAGGGAAATTTGCAGTGTGAGATCCTATGCAGCATGCCAGCATCATAAGCTCACAAAATAAATAGTACTGTAAATGATTAAATGGTTTATCAAATAATTGCAGGTCTTGACTCTTGAGAAGTGCTCTATACATAAAGCCATTTTTTCTTTTTTAAATATACCAACATTCCATAGCGCTTTTTAAAAATGTGTGCCTAAGCTTGCATGATCGTTTACGTGTAAAGGGCTGACTGACTAGGTAATGGCCAAATTTGGGATGGTCTTTAATAACAGAATTCGTGAAGGCATAAATGATCAATAGGCATTGCACACCTCAAAAGATCTTCATAGAAATCTGGGTGATCCTTCAACTCAGCATCTGGAATACAAGCATACTTTGGACCCAGCTTTTTGCAAACAGAATCAGGTTGTATATCTGAGAATATGTCAATATAACGTAATAAGTAATCAAAAGACAATAATTAAGCAGTAACTACCTGTTAGCAAATCATAAAACATAAAAACTGTAAACACAAAATGTTACTTCACTCACATAATCCAAAGGCATAAAGATTCAGATCTTTAACCCTCATTATTCGCATGCTTCTGAAACCCATTCCAACAAGGACCTGCCAATTTAACCATCAGATGCATGTGTCAACTGGGGGCAGTGTACCTAGAAAGCATCAGAATTATATATGTTCTGTAGGTCATTGTGATGTTCATAATTTCATATGCAAATATGAAAAGAAATATTGGCCATAATAAAACAAAAATCCACAGAAGCAAGCTTGAAAAAGGACCTCTGTAGTCAGATTGGAATTGTCTTTAAGTAGAGTGGGGAACTTGATGCCAGTTTTCGGTTCTGTTACATCTTCTCGCAAGAGTACTCTTGGCACAGCAACACACGCACAACCTGGACGGATTTCTTCCGAGTATGACTGTCCAGCAGGGGATGTTCCCACCATCTTTTCTTAGTGCCATTGACTCAGCCAGCATCTTCGGAGATCTTGTCCACGGATAAAAAGTTGTTAACAAAGCAAAAACGAAAAAAAAAACTTCCTAAAAAACAAGTGGCAAAAGTAACATCTGCCAGCTGACAAAACAGCATGTGGTGAACTCATACATGTTTTCAAATGGTGGTACTACAGTAGCGGCAGCCAACATAAGGATGTTGCAGGCATGATGCTCCTCCACCTCCGTCCACAGGCGTCCAAAAGTTGTGCTTGCAAGCCTCGCTAAAAGCATCTGTACAGCATGATCTTTTCTTAATTGTGAACCAAACTGTAGTCCTGGTAAATGCTGCAAGCAAGAGGCCACTTGCTTTATGTGTGACCGACAAACTCTTGAACTTGAGCCTGCAGCAGCTGATAGCCTTTGGAATAGCTTAGGATTCGATGCTCTAGAAAACCAGAAATAGAAAGCTTCAGCAAACTTGTTCAAACAGCTGAATGCTTCCTGAACTGTGCCACTCCCCGTAGCACATATATGCCTTGGATGTTGAAATGAACATTCAACTAAGTTTCCGACTTGTGATATCAATCCTAACCCAACATCATGAGATATTGGAGAGTCGATTGGCAACATGGGGAGGTAAGCTCCATTATGATCAAATTTGGAGAAAATAGACCAATCTTTCATAATGAAATCACTTGCTTCCTTGGACGATGTCAGGGAGTTTAATAAGAGTAAAACTTTCCTGAAGCTGCCAATTGGAGCAACATAAGTGAATCAGGAAACAAACATAGCAACATGTCAATTGCATGCATGCTTACAGGGAACTTTTTTTTTACTGAACATAAATAACTATTTTGCAGCAGCATTTGCATTTAGACCTTAACATCACAATTTAATCGTCTCGAAAACATTCAGATCGATACATATGAAATAATACAAAAAAATATCGCATCAAAATTGCAACTGGATGTTCTCAAAGTATTTTGTAAAAAAAAAGTAGAGCTTCTCAAACTAGCTCCAAAAATACTCTTCTCAAACTGTCACCTGAAAAACAAAAAGGACAAACCCATGACCTCAAAGGTTTTTTTTTTTGAAAGGGAGAGGCAAAAGACTTGCCGCTCCAATATATTAGAAGGAGTAGAACTAACAGGAAATTACAAGAAACCAAGACGACTTACAAGACTAGAAGCGAACTCCTGAACAAATTTACTAAGCGGACCTACTAGCCAGCTAGGCCATGGAAACAACCAACTAACTCTTTGACCACTAGCGCGACCTGCTCCGCTGATTTAAGCTGACTGTGAAAGATTCTATTGTTCCTCTCTAACCAAATGCTCCACCAAAAATAAATGATAAGGCCATCAAAGGATCTTCTCGAAGGCTTGTTGCACCTACTTCGCAAATTTCTCCACCAGTCGTACAATGAATCAGAGCCATAGATCCCCTTAAAGGACGAAAGATTCGCCCAAGACAAGATTCTGTCCCACACCTCCCTGCTGAAGGGGCAGTCCTTGCAGAGATGAACCGTCGTTTCAAAGGTCGAATTACAGAGACAACAAGAAGGATTGTGAGGCCATCCCCTTTTCTGAAGGTTCTCTGCTGTCAACACTCTATTGTGTAAAAGAGTCCAAGCGAAGAAGCGACACTTGGGTTCAGTTTTGCTTTCCAAATGGAACAGATTTTCATTGTGCAGAAGTTTGTTGAGAACTGAATGTTATATGCGCTGCTTGCACTGTACTGACCATCAGTCATCCATCTCCAAGAGATGGAATCCTCCAAGTTATTAAGTTCGTGCATACTACTGATAGCCTGCCATAGGGTTACAAAATCTTTTATTTCGTCTTCTCGTATGCATGGCAGACATAGCTGAATCCAGCTATTGGCTCTAAGAGCATGAAAAACTGAGATGTTCTTCTTCCTTGCTTTCATGACCTCAAAGGTAAACAAAGCAAAACAGTGATCTATCTGTATATACTAAGTTCTCACTGATCAAAATTAATACCTCGACGAAACGAGCCTGACAGCGCCTCCAAAATCTCACCCAGTTTCCAGAAGATCCAAAAGGCCCCGACCCAAGCATGCCAAATGAACATCAGAATGCTAGGATCTCGATGTCGCTCCAGGATTCACATTCACACAGAAACAACCCCCAGGGGCCACCACCCAACCTCACCGCGCAGCACCAGGCAGCCAAATGCCCAAATCACAACACAAACCCCACCTTCCCCCCAGACGACCGCAAGAGATCCCGCATTCGCTGCTCTGGCCGCCATTCCACAAACCAAAAGCGCCGCGCGCTGGCGGGATGGTGACCGTCGTGCTCGTGCCGCGCCGCCTCACGCTGCGACGGGGCTAGATACGAGGCCTAGGACTCCGCGCTTCCCTTATCGGGGAGACTTTTGGATTATAAAACACGGTAGATTTGGATTCGTCGAAACGGAGGCGTCGGCGAGGATTTCGACGATATGGAAATACAGAGAACACGAAGCCGCTGATATAGACTCACAATCGTTATTAGCCGTTGAGGAGAACCATTAATCATGCTCCGTCGCTGTCCGTCCGCGCGCCGTTTTCTTCTCCCGTCAGAACCGGTGTCGCCGCCCCTATGTGGTCGTCGGCGGCGGAGGTGGAGTCCGGTGGCGATGTGGGCGGCAAGCTGGTGCACTTTGATGGGCCGCTGGCGTTCACGGCCGACGACCTGCTGTGCGCCACCGCCGAAATCATGGGGAAGAGCACCTACGGCACGGTACCCTGTGAGCGCGTCGAAGCCGTTGATGGGCGCGGCCGTCAGCTTGCGGAGGCGCCGGTGCTCGTCGTGCGGCATCGCCACGAACGACCGCGGCCCGACCAGCGCCACCGTCGCCTTGGGCCACCCCGTCACGAACGCGTCCTCGTCCATCAGCACCTGCTTGCACGCCTCCGCCGTCGTCATCAGCACCGTCAGGCTGCTGAACATGAAGCCTTGGTACACGCCCGTGCGAGTGCGACCGAACCTGCAATTAATGGTGCATCCAGGTCAGATGGTCTGGTTGCCTGTCTATCTGACTGTTCGTCTGTTTGATCAGCACAACTGATTAATGGTGATGAGCGAGCTCTTGCTTAATCTGCCTTAATAAGCTGTTTCAGTTCCAGACTTTGCAGCAGCCATTCAGGGCGGGCAAAGGCAAAAAACGACAGCATCCATCCATTGAGACTGCGAGGAGGAGCAAGCGAGTGAGCAACACGTATCATACATAGGCCCATCTGAACAGGAGGGTTCTTCGTACCACATAAATCTAGCTCAGAGAGAGAGATAGATAGATGTTCAGAACATCACGCACGGTGTTTAGTGTTTACTAGGAGCATCGAGCATGTATCCAGGAAAGGGAGACTGTCAAAGAAGGCGTCGGGCTTGCCGGACTTGAAGGCGCGGAGGAAGGCCCACATGCCGCCGACCAAGGGCCACCCCATCTCCCCCGGCGGCAGCCGCGCCGCCGCCTCCCTGTACCACCCGTGCGCCCTCCGCGCCGCGGCGTCCACCACCACCAAAGCCACGCCGCCGACCAGCACCACCTCAGCCGCCTCCCTGTACCACCAGTGCGCTCTCCTCGCAGCGGCATCCGCGAGCACCAACGCCACGGCCCCGAGCAGCACCGCCGCGGCCGTCCCTACACCCAGCATCCCGGCCGATTGAGGGGGTATGGATGGGAATGGAACGATGGACGATGCTGTTCGACCTGGAGCTGGTGCGCGACGCTGCCGCCGGGACGGCCGCGGACGAGCAGCTCATGGACACGCTGAAGCTCGCGCTGCACTGCGTCGACCCGGTGGAAGAGAAAAGAGAAAGGATGGAGACGAGTCACGGCGTTAGATGCAGCAGCTTAATAGCCCGTCTCTACGCATAAAAAGATTTTGAGTCTATTGATTTTTATAAATCTGTCGCGTTTTATAATGTCAAAAATCTCTTGTCCGGGCGCCGCAGCTTGGCGTGGAGTGATGGTCGCTTTCTCGCCGGATTTGGGAGCAAATCCAATTCAAGGGGGGACTAGACTTGGTAGCGGTACCGGACTGTGTTGAACAACGTGCTCTAAATTTTATTCCTAAAGGCTAGTTTGAAAAGCACATTTTTTTCCAAGGATTTTAATTTTTCTAAATAAAATTAATTCATTTTTTCTTGAAAAAATAGAAATCACATAGAAAAATAAAGTTCCTAAACTAACTCTAAAAAATATTCTTCGTCATTTACAGTACACTTTAAAAGATTATGTCATCTATATATATTCACCGTCTCCAACAATATCCTCTAAATTTAATCTTCTATATCTTATATTATATATTTTCTCAACAATATTAATATCAATTTTAGAACCCATATTTTTTAACAAAATATTGTCTATATAGCAAATCATTTTAAACATATATTAATAAATATGTCATTTTCATATCTTCATTGGCTTTCTTTTTTATCGGTCCTTGATGTTGTGCGGTAAAATATCCCCTTCTCTCCTTGCGTTGCTTTGCTTCCTATTGTCGGAGTGGTGACCTGCTGGTGCTGCCCCCAGTTGCTGGTCGTGTTGTGCAGCAGCAAGGTGGTGGAAGAGAGCATGGGGATTGAGGTTGTCATCAAGGCGGCGGAGATCGAGGATACCATTGCTCCCAAAGTTCCAGCGCTACGCCCATGGTTCAGTGTTTTGCAGGTGGCGCCGACGCAGGAAGGTACGCTGCTAGACCCGCCTAGCTCCGGGAACCTTTTCGCGACGGACTCGACTGCACTTGTCGGGCTCCAACCCGTGGCGTGGAATGCGCGAGGGGAAGCTTCCACCCCGGCGGCGCGGGAGGGAGAGAGAGTGACGTATCGCGAACTCCAAGAGGAACTCCACATTTAGGGCTAGTTTGGGAACCCTATTTTTCCAAGAGTTTTTTCCTTGAGAAATTGGAAATCTCACGGAAAAATGGGGTTGTCAAACTAGCCCTTAGAGTGTCAAACGACGCACGCTAATTTTACTGGTCTTGCATTGTTGGATAGATAAAGTAGCTCGGCACCCTCCAAATTTAGGGGCCAGAACTATATACCGCTCCTTGTTAGAGACAGTCTTAGTGCATGTACATCTTATCTTAGGGGTATCAAGAAGTTAAATGTAAAAAAAATAAGAGACAATATCTTGGTGAATAAATATCTCTAGCACGGTTCTCTAAATCTAGATACAATTCTACTAATACAACCCACGTGAAAGGGAATTAGGCTTACACCTAGTTCCTAAATAGTTTTGGTGGTTGAATCGCCCAACACAAACAATTGGACTAACTAGTTTGCTCTAGATTATATGTTCTACAGGTGCCAAAAGTTCATCTATAACTATACTAAATCGACTGTCCGGAATACCATAGATTATTCCGGACAGGAGAAGTTTTTTGGAAAAACAGGCCAAGCGCGGACCGTCCGGGCCCTTGCGGCGGACCGTCCGCAACACAAGAATGACCCTCGGACAGAACCAATGCAAAAACACAAGTTTCCACTACGGACTGTCCGAAAGAAAAGCAAAGACCGTCTGAGCCCTCGCGCGGACTGTCCGGCCTCAGGCGCGGACCGTCCGGTCGGTAAGAAACCGAAAAACCCGAAGGTGACGGGTTCAGAGAAATGAATTATAGGGGGCCTCGCGGACCGTCCGGGGTGCACGACCGGACCGTCCGCGACTGGCTCTGTCTGACATCTGACGACGCATTAAATGCAATATAGCCGTTGATATAGCCGTTACTGCTGACCGTTGCTTTTTCAGCCGTTGATCTACAGGGGCGGACCGTCCGGACCTGGCTCGCGGACCGTCCGCGCTCAGCAGAATGGCCCAACGGCTAGGAAGTGGTTGGTGGCTATAAATACAACCCCAACCACCTCCATTCAACACATCCAAGCATTCCAACCTTCAACATTCAATACAAGAGCTAGCAATCCATTCCAAGACACATTCAAAGCCTCCATCTCTCCAAGTTTCACAATTGGGAAAAGAGATCATTAGTGATTAGTGGCTTGAGAGAGAAAGTGATCCGTGTGTTATTTGTCGCTCTTGTCGCTTGGCTTTTGCAATCGTGCTTTCTTGATTCTTTCATTGCGATCATAACTCACTTGTAATTGAGGCAAGAGACACCAATCTTGTGGTGGTCCTTGTGGGAACTTTGTGTTCCAAGTGTTTGAGAAAAGAAAGCTCACTCGATCTGTGGATCGTTTGAGAGAGGGAAGGGTTGAAAGAGACCCGGCCTTTGTGGCCTCCTCAACGGGGAGTAGGTTTGCAAAAACCGAACCTCGGTAAAACAAATCTCCGTGTCTCACTTGCTTATTCGCTTGGGATTTGTTTTGCGCCCTCTCTCGCGGACTCATTTCTTTATTACTAACGCTAACCCCGGCTTGTAGTTGTGTTTATATTTGTAAATTTCAGTTTCGCCCTATTCACCCCCCCTCTAGGCGACTTTCAATTGGTATCAGAACCCGGTGCTTCATTAGAGCCTAACCGCTCGAAGTGATGTCGGGAGATCACGCCAAGAAGGAGATGGAGACCGGCGAAAAGCCCACTACAAGCAACGGGAGCACTTCATCGGAAGGGTCCCGCACCAAGAGGAGGGAGAAGAAGAAGATCTCCTCCAACAAAGGGAAGGAGAAGAAATCTTCTTCTCACCACAAAGAGAAGAAGGAAAAATCTTCTTCCCACAAGCCGCATCGAAGCGGAGACAAACAAAAGAGGATGAGGAAAGTGGTCTACTACGAGACCGACACTTCATCAACATCGACTTCCGGCTCCGACGCACCCTCCGTAACTTCTAAACGCCAAGAGCGTAAGAAGTTTAGTAAGATCCCCCTACACTACCCTCGCATTTCTAAACATGCACCTCTACTTTCCGTCCCATTAGGCAAACCACCAACTTTTGATGGTGAAGATTATGCTAGGTGGAGTGATTTAATGCGATTTCATCTAACCTCACTCCACAAAAGTATATGGGATGTTGTTGAGTTTGGTGCACAGGTACCATCGGTAGGGGATAAGGATTATGATGAGGATGAGGTGGCCCAAATCGAGCACTTCAACTCACAAGCAACAACAATACTCCTCGCCTCTTTAAGTAGAGAGGAGTATAACAAAGTTCAAGGGTTGAAGAGCGCCAAGGAGGTTTGGGATGTGCTCAAAACCGCACACGAAGGAGATGAGCTCACCAAGATCACCAAGCGGGAAACGATCGAGGGGGAGCTCGGTCGGTTCCGGCTTCGCAAAGGGGAGGAGCCACAACACATGTACAACCGGCTCAAGACCTTGGTGAACCAAGTGCGCAACCTCGGGAGCATAAAGTGGGATGACCATGAAGTGGTTAAGGTTATTCTAAGATCTCTTATTTTCCTTAACCCTACTCAAGTTCAATTAATTCGTGGTAATCCCAGATATACTAAAATGACCCCCGAGGAGGTAATCGGGCATTTTGTAAGTTTTGAGTGCATGATCGAAGGCTCAAGGAAGATCAACGAGCTTGATGATCCCTCCACATCCGAAGCTCAACCCGTCGCATTCAAGGCAACGGAGGACAAAAAGGAGGAGTCTACACCAAGTCGACAACCAATAGACGCCTCCAAGCTCGACAATGAGGAAATGGCGCTCGTCATCAAGAGCTTCCGCCAAATCCTCAAGCAAAGGAGAGGGAAAGACTACAAGTCCCGCTCCAAGAAGGTTTGCTACAAGTGTGGTAAGCCCGGTCATTTTATTGCTAAATGTCCTATATCAAGTGACAGTGACCAAGGCGACGACTAGAAGGGGAGAAGAAAGGAGAAGAAGAGGTACTACAAGAAGAAGGGCGGTGATGCCCATGTTTGTCGGGAGTGGGACTCCGACGAAAGCTCTAGCAACTCCTCCGACGACGAGGACGCCGCCAACATCGCCGTCACCAAGGGCCTTCTCTTCCCCAACATTGGCCACAAGTGCCTCATGGCCAAGGACGGCAAAAAGAAGGTAAAATCAAGATCCTCCACCAAATATGAAACCTCTAGTGATGAGAATGATGCTAAAAGTGAGGAGGATAACTTGCGCACCCTTTTTGCTAACCTAAACATGCAACAAAAAGAAAAACTTAATGAATTGATTAGTGCCATTCATGAAAAGGATGATCTCTTGGATACTCAAGAGGACTTCCTTATTAAAGAAAATAAGAAGCATGTTAAGGTTAAAAATGCTTATGCTCTAGAAGTAGAAAAATGTGAAAAATTATCTAGTGAGCTAAGCACTTGTCGTGAAATGATTGACAACCTTAGGAATGAAAATGCTAGTTTAAATGTTAAGGTTGATTCACATGTTTGCATTGTTTCAACTTCCAATCCTAGAGATAATAATGATGATTTGCTTGCTAGGATTGAAGAATTGAACATTTCTCTTGATAGCCTTAGAGTAGAGAATGAAAATTTAATTGCTAAGGTTAAAGATTTTGATGTTTGCAAAGTTTCAATTTCCGATCTTAGAGATAAAAATGATATTCTACATGCTAAGATTGTTGAACTTAATTCTTGCAAACCATCTACATCTACCATTGAGCATGTCACTATTTGTACTAGATGTAGAGATGTTGATATCAATGCTATTCATGATCATATGGCTTTAATTAAACAACAAAATGATCATATAGCAATATTAGATGCTAAAATTGCCGAGCATAACTTAGAAAATGAAAAGTTTAAATTTGCTAGAAGTATGCTCTATAATGGGAGACGCCCGGGCATCAAGGATGGCATTGGCTTCCAAAGGGGAGACAATGTCAAACTTAGTGCCCCTCCTAAAAAATTGTCAAACTTTGTTAAGGGCAAGGCTCCCATGCCTCAGGATAACGAGGGTTACATTTTATACCCTGCCGGTTATCCCGAGAGCAAAATTAGGAGAATTCATTCTAGGAAGTCTCACTCTGGCCCTAATCATGCTTTCATGTATAAGGGTGAGACATCTAGCTCTAGGCAACCAACCCGTGCTAAGTTGCCTAGAAAGAAAACTCCTAGTGCATCAAATGATCATAACATTTCATTTAAAACTTTTGATGCATCTTATGTTTTGACTAACAAATCCGGCAAAGTAGTTGCCAAATATGTTGGGGGCAAGCACAAGGGGTCAAAGACTTGTGTTTGGATACCCAAAGTTCTTGTGTCTAATGCCAAAGGACCCAAAACCATTTGGGTACCTAAAGTCAAGAACTAAACTTGTTTTGTAGGTTTATGCATCCGGGGGCACAAGTTGGATACTCGACAGCGGGTGCACAAACCATATGACAGGGGAGAAAAGGATGTTCTCCTCATATGAGAAAAACCAAGATCCCCAAAGAGCGATCACATTCGGGGATGGAAATCAAGGTTTGGTCAAAGGCTTGGGTAAAATTGCTATTTCACCTGACCATTCCATTTCAAATGTTTTTCTTGTTGATTCATTAGATTACAATTTGCTTTCTGTATCTCAATTATGCAAAATGGGCTACAACTGTCTCTTTACTGATGTAGGTGTCACTGTCTTTAGAAGAAGTGATGATTCAATAGCATTTAAGGGAGTGTTAGAGGGTCAGCTATACTTGGTAGATTTTGATAGAGCTGAACTCGACACTTGCTTAATTGCTAAGACTAACATGGGTTGGCTCTGGCACCGCCGACTAGCCCATGTTGGGATGAAGAATCTTCACAAGCTTCTAAAGGGAGAACACATTTTAGGATTAACAAATGTTCATTTTGAGAAAGACAGGATTTGTAGCGCATGCCAAGCAGGGAAGCAAGTTGGCTCTCATCATCCGCATAAGAACATAATGACGACCGACAGGCCACTGGAACTCCTACACATGGACCTATTCGGCCCGATCGCTTACATAAGCATCGGCGGGAGTAAGTACTGTCTAGTTATTGTGGATGATTATTCTCGCTTCACTTGGGTATTCTTTTTACAGGAAAAATCCCAAACCCAAGAGACCTTAAAGGGATTCTTGAGACGGGCTCAAAATGAGTTCGGCTTAAGAATCAAGAAAATTAGAAGCGATAACGGGACGGAGTTCAAGAATTCTCAAATTGAAGGCTTCCTTGAGGAGGAGGGCATCAAGCATGAGTTCTCTTCTCCCTACACGCCACAACAAAATGGTGTAGTGGAGAGGAAGAATAGAACTCTATTGGACATGGCAAGGACCATGCTTGATGAGTACAAGACTTCGGATCGGTTTTGGGCCGAGGCGGTCAACACCGCCTGCTACGCCATCAACCGATTATATCTTCACCGAATCCTCAAGAAAACATCGTATGAACTCCTGACCGGTAAAAAGCCCAACATTTCATATTTTAGAGTCTTTGGTAGCAAATGCTTTATTCTTGTTAAAAGAGGTAGAAAATCTAAATTTGCTCCTAAGACTGTAGAAGGCTTTTTACTTGGTTATGACTCAAACACAAGGGCATATAGGGTCTTTAACAAGTCCACTGGACTAGTTGAAGTCTCATGTGACGTTGTGTTTGATGAAACTAACGGCTCTCAAGTAGAGCAAGTTGATCTTGATGAGATAGGTGAAGAAGAGGCTCCATGCATCGCACTAAGGAACATGTCCATTGGGGATGTGTGTCCTAAGGAATCCGAAGAGCCTCCAAATGCACAAGATCAACCATCTTCCTCCACGCAAGCATCTCCACCAACTCAAAATGAGGAAGAGCCTCAAGTTGATGAAGAAGAAGATCAAAGAGATGAGCCACCTCAAGATGACGGCAATGATCAAGGGGGAGATGCAAATGATCAAGACAAGGAGGATGAAGAACAAAGGTCGCCACACCCAAGAGTCCACCAAGCAATCCAACGAGATCACCCCGTCGACACCATCCTCGGCGACATTCATAAGGGGGTAACTACTCGATCTCGTGTTGCACATTTTTGTGAAAATTACTCGTTTGTTTCCTCTATTGAGCCACACAGGGTAGAGGAAGCACTACAAGATTCGAATTGGGTGGTGGCAATGCAAGAGGAGCTCAACAACTTCACTAGAAATGAGGTATGGCATTTGGTTCCACGTCCTAATCAAAATGTTGTAGGAACCAAATGGGTCTTCCGCAACAAGCAAGATGAGCATGGTGTGGTGACAAGGAACAAAGCTCGACTTGTGGCCAAGGGATACTCCCAAGTCGAAGGTTTGGATTTCAGTGAAACCTATGCACCCGTAGCTAGGCTTGAGTCAATTCGCATATTATTAGCCTATGCTACTTACCATGGCTTTAAGCTTTATCAAATGGACGTGAAAAGTGCCTTCCTCAATGGACCAATCAAGGAAGAGGTCTATGTTGAGCAACCTTCCGGCTTTGAAGACAGTGAGTATCCTAATCATGTCTATAAGCTCTCTAAGGCGCTTTATGGGCTCAAGCAAGCCCCAAGAGCATGGTATGAATGCCTTAGAGATTTCCTTATTACTAATGGCTTCAAAGTCGGCAAGGCCGATCCTACTCTATTTACTAAAACACTTGAGAATGATTTGTTTGTATGCCAAATTTATGTTGATGATATTATATTTGGGTCTACTAACGAGTCTACATGTGAAGAGTTTAGTAGGATCATGACACAAAAGTTCGAGATGTCTATGATGGGGGAGTTGAAGTATTTTCTAGGATTTCAAGTAAAGCAACTCCAAGAAGGCACCTTCCTAAGCCAAACGAAGTACACTCAAGACATTCTAACCAAGTTTGGAATGAAGGATGCCAAACCCATCAAGACACCCATGGGAACAAATGGGCATCTCGACCTCGACACGGGAGGTAAGTCCGTGGATCAAAAGGTATGCCGGTCGATGATAGGTTCTTTACTCTATTTATGTGCATCTCGACCGGATATTATGCTTTCCGTATGCATGTGTGCAAGATTCCAAGCCGACCCTAAGGAAGCTCACCTTACGTCCGTAAAACGAATCTTGAGATATTTGGCTTATACTCCTAAGTTTGGGCTTTGGTACCCTCGAGGATCCACATTTGATTTGATTGGTTATTCGGATGCCGATTGGGCGGGGTGCAAAATCAATAGGAAGAGCACATCGGGGACTTGCCAGTTCTTGGGAAGATCCTTGGTGTCTTGGGCTTCAAAGAAGCAAAATTCGGTTGCTCTTTCCACCGCCGAAGCCGAGTACATTGCCGCAGGCCATTGTTGCGCGCAATTGCTTTGGATGAGGCAAACCCTGCGGGACTACGGTTACAAATTAACCAAAGTCCCTTTGCTGTGTGATAATGAGAGTGCAATCAAAATGGCCGACAATCCTGTCGAGCATAGCCGCACAAAACACATAGCCATCCGGTATCACTTTCTTAGGGATCACCAACAAAAGGGAGATATCGAGATTTCATACATTAATACTAAAGATCAATTAGCCGATATCTTTACCAAGCCTCTTGATGAACAAACTTTTACCAAACTTAGGCATGAGCTCAATATTCTTGATTCGCGCAATTTCTTTTGCTAGATTGCACACATAGCTCATTTATATACCTTTGATCATATCTCTTTCATATGCTATGACTAATGTGTTTTCAAGTCTATTTCAAACCAAGTCATAGGTATATTGAAAGGGAATTGGAGTCTTCGGCGAAGACAAAGGCTTCCACTCCGAAACTCATCCTTCGCCGTCACTCCAAGCAACTCTCCATTCTTGGGAAAAGAGCTGAGCATCAAAGAAAAGGACCTTGTCTTTGGGGAGAGAATAAGAGCCCAAAGCAAAAGGACCAGACTTCGTTTTTGGTATAATCTTAACTCGTTTATTTATGACCAAAGGAGAAGATAGCACTTTGAGGGCTCTAATGATTCCGTTTTTGGCGATTCATGCCAAAGGGGGAGAAAATAAGAGCCCAAAGCAAAAGGACCGCACCACCACCAATTTCAAAAAACTTTGTGTTTCCAAGGATATTATCAATTGGTTTTCCTATTATGTTCAAAAGGGGGAGACAAAAATTATCAAAACCCTCTTGAACACTAAGAGGAGGATCTCATTTAGGGGGAGTTTTGTTTAGTCAAAAGAGAAGCATTTGAAACAGGGGGAGAAAATTTCAAATCTTGAAAATGCTTTGCAAAATCTTATTCATTTATCTTTGACCATTTGCAAAAGATCTTTGAAAAGGATTTACAAAATAGTTTGCAAAAACAAAACATGTGGTGCAAGCGTGGTCCAAAATGTTATATAAGAAAGAAACATTTCATGCATATCTTGTAAGTACTTATATTGGCTCAACTTCAAGCAACCTTTGCACTTACATTATGCAAACTAGTTCAATTATGCACTTTTATATTTGCTTTGGTTTGTGTTGGCATCAATCACCAAAAAGGGGGAGATTGAAAGGGAATTAGGCTTACACCTAGTTCCTAAATAGTTTTGGTGGTTGAATCGCCCAACACAAACAATTGGACTAACTAGTTTGCTCTAGATTATATGTTCTACAGGTGCCAAAAGTTCATCTATAACTATACTAAATCGACTGTCCGGAATACCATAGATTATTCCGGACAGGAGAAGTTTTTTGGAAAAACAGGCCAAGCGCGGACCGTCCGGGCCCTTGCGGCGGACCGTCCGCAACACAAGAATGACCCTCGGACAGAACCAATGCAAAAACACAAGTTTCCACTACGGACTGTCCGAAAGAAAAGCAAAGACCGTCCGAGCCCTCGCGCGGACTGTCCGGCCTCAGGCGCGGACCGTCCGGTCGGTAAGAAACCGAAAAACCCGAAGGTGACGGGTTCAGAGAAATGAATTATAGGGGGCCTCGCGGACCGTCCGGGGTGCACGACCGGACCGTCCGCGACTGGCTCTGTCTGACATCTGACGACGCATTAAATGCAATATAGCCGTTGATATAGCCGTTACTGCTGACCGTTGCTTTTTCAGCCGTTGATCTACAGGGGCGGACCGTCCGGACCTGGCTCGCGGACCGTCCGCGCTCAGCAGAATGGCCCAACGGCTAGGAAGTGGTTGGTGGCTATAAATACAACCCCAACCACCTCCATTCAACACATCCAAGCATTCCAACCTTCAACATTCAATACAAGAGCTAGCAATCCATTCCAAGACACATTCAAAGCCTCCATCTCTCCAAGTTTCACAATTGAGAAAAGAGATCATTAGTGATTAGTGGCTTGAGAGAGAAAGTGATCCGTGTGTTATTTGTCGCTCTTGTCGCTTGGCTTTTGCAATCGTGCTTTCTTGATTCTTTCATTGCGATCATAACTCACTTGTAATTGAGGCAAGAGACACCAATCTTGTGGTGGTCCTTGTGGGAACTTTGTGTTCCAAGTGTTTGAGAAAAGAAAGCTCACTCGATCTGTGGATCGTTTGAGAGAGGGAAGGGTTGAAAGAGACCCGGCCTTTGTGGCCTCCTCAACGGGGAGTAGGTTTGCAAAAACCGAACCTCGGTAAAACAAATCTCCGTGTCTCACTTGCTTATTCGCTTGGGATTTGTTTTGCGCCCTCTCTCGCGGACTCATTTCTTTATTACTAACGCTAACCCCGGCTTGTAGTTGTGTTTATATTTGTAAATTTCAGTTTCGCCCTATTCACCCCCCCTCTAGGCGACTTTCACCACGTAAATGAGTCGTACCTTGAGAGATTCTGGTGAATAAATAGTGAATAAGATACAAGACTTAGATATATTAGATTATATGATAAAGTTTCTTAGATATATCTAGTGCTTTGATAACCGCAATATATTATCTAGGTTGTACATGTCCTTAAGAGCATCTCCAACAATGCCTCAAACTGGTGCCTCAAATTGAAATATGAGGCTCTACACAGGAAAAACTACTCCAACAGTGCCCTATTTCATAAATTTTTGTCAAAAAACTATAGGGCACCCTCTCAAGTGACTCAAATATACTACACCGTAGTGGGCTGCCCTATAATCTAGATTTGGGGCTTTACTGTTGGAGCGAGATGTTTTGTTGGTGCCCTAAATTCTATAAAATATACTTATTTTCAAATTATAGAGCATTTTTATAGGTCACATTGTTGGAGATGCTCTAAGGGTGCGTCTGAAACGATCCATTATAAAAAAATTAGTTGGAATCACGAAACTGGCTGCTACACAATAATTGAAAATTGTATAAATAACATTTATTCCAGATTTTTTGATTATTTATAGGTAAATAATAATCTGAATATAACCTATTTAAATTTGTTACACTAGAAAAGTAAATAAACTAATCATATGGAAATTCAGAAACAAAATCATTGAACTATACTGTTTTAAAGTCTATTCTACTTTCTAGTACAAAAAATATTAGAGATAGTTCCAACTAAAATCATACAATATTGTTTTAGATGCGGAAGGCCCACTAGAATTAATAGTTAGCTGATTAAAAAATTGACAGTGAAACTAACTAACTAATAAATAGATGGCTACCTATTAGCAAATTAGTTTGGGTGTTTCGATGTCTACGAAAAAGTAGCTAATAGCTCAACTATTAGTTGGGTTATTTGTATGTTTCTAACTAATTTTAGCAACTAACTATTAGTTATAGTACATTTAAACAGGGTCTAAAGTGTTTTAAATCGGTATTAGTGATGCATGCCTCTGTCGTCCCTTTGACGCTTTCCGGAAGAGAGGACAATCAAACCAACAACGGGTTATATCGTGCTTAGAAGAGCATGTATATGGACATGCAAAATATTGTTTTTGCACTGTAGACGATATCGTTTGTAGAATAGAGTTTGAAATATGAAGTGTGATAAGGAGCCGAATAAGGAAACGGCTTTAAAATGTCTCCAATAACATCTTTCATATATTTTTTCTATAGTTATTAATTATAAATTTCTTTTCTCCATATCTTGTTTCTTTCTAACTGCGTCAAAAAATCATATTAGAGACGTATTTTTCTTTAGATTTTATCGTACCCTCAACGTCCTATACATATTTTAGTATTCCTTAATCTTTTATTTAAAGCATAAAATGAGTAAAATATATTTACGATCCTTAAACATGTTAAGTTGTGTTATCCCAGTTCATAAACTTTTAAAGCGTGTGACTCAATGGTTGTTTGGGTCTCTCTTAGATCCAAATGGATTATAGTTTCACTATACAACCTAGAACTGACATACGGACCCGAGGAGCGGACGGACACTGAGACCAATAACGGGGCATAGGCCCTCACTCATTTTTTTTGGTCCAGTGGATTTTTTATCCTATTTATTATAGTTACATAGGCAAGGCCTATTTGTTAGATGGTGTGTGTTGGGATTATAATATATCCAGATTATATAATTTAATAACTTTTGAATTAACATTTAGTTTAAAAGTTATTGGATTATATAATCTAGATATATTATAATCGCAAACAAACACCCCTTAGCAACCCCTATTTAGGCCTCCACTCATATTTTTTAGGCTAGTCCTGCCTTGCCTGAGTGGACCCCACATATCAGTCTATATATCCTTTTTTCTCTAGGCGCCGCCAAAGGCCATCCATATCAGGTTGACGCCGGCCCCACACGAGGCCAACGGGATCCGTCGAGCCAACGCCGCGTGCGCACAGCGTCGAAGTCCACGCCCTAGGGGCGAAGGAACGCCACAGACTGGGCGGCGTGGCGGTCACTGTTGAATAATTAGACACATTTCAAATTAAATTCTGAATATAAATTATGATCAAATCAGAAGAACTGAAATAAAAGCCAAATCAGATGATGCGTACTGATTAGACTTACTGATAGATGGCGCGCGCCGGAATCAGTAGGGTCGACGATGTCGAAGTAGCGAAATCAGCAGGGTCGACGAGGTCAGAAGATCACAAGCAGTCGCGTGAAGACGCTTCCCAAAAACCTTATTCGCCCTCTCCCGGTGCAGGATCTAGAAGACGAAGGGTTCCGGAGACCTGCTCTCCTGATCGCAGATGCACCTCTGCGGTCGGGACGAAGAGAACTAAAAGACGGCTCAGCTATGAAGAGAGGCGAAAGCGAAACTGGAATGATTTGGAGGCTGGCTGCCGAGCTCCTTATATAGGGCCGAGTCCGCGACCCCCGATCTTATCCGCCCACAAAAATCTCGCGATCAGTTGAGATTTTATAGCGATCGGTTAGGATAAGCGTAACAGCCAAGTAACCAAAAAATCAAACGGCAAAAGGTAGCCGCGCCCCCGCAAGGCGAGTGGCCGGATTTCGGCGGACCATTCACGCGCATGTCGTGCGCCCGCGCCCTTCGCCCCACCCTGCCCCGCCCCGCCCAGGCCAGGCCAGGCCAGGTGAGGCGAGCGAGCGCGCGCACGTGTGGCTCTCCACACTCTCTCCTCTCATCCATGACTTGGTGAGTGAGTGTGGCTTCCATATTTAAGCTAGCTCTACTCCACTAGAACTAGCAATATGGTGCTATTGATTCCACCAATTCCCTAGCCATCCACTTGTATGGGCTTTTGAGATTTTCCTGGGATTTATTAGAATTTCTTAACTGGGCCAAGCCCATAAATCCTAACAATGCCCCACCAGATCTCAAATGCCCATCTGCAGTTTTCGCCACTGTTCACTACTGTTTAATATACTAGATTTTCAGCAGAGACTGTTAAGTTGAACTTCCGCCTAGAACTCCAAGCTACACCAACCCACAACTTGGACAATGGACTATGCCTTGAATTGCAAGTTTTGCGTGAATGAGTTTCACTTTAAGTCATGACCAGTACTTGGCTACCAGTAGTCCCCTTCTCGGGTGGAGCATATACGTCGTACTCCAAGGTCTCTTCATGAGTTTACTAGAGATCACCCAAATCTCATAGACTGCGACGTTAGACAGTCTAACTCATATAGGTGTGTTCTTTCAAAGAATGTTCTGCAGGACAACATCTTCGCTAATACAAGCCAACAGAACACATTAAGGCACAAAGCCAACCTGCCTTACAGCATTTGAGAGTATTGCATCTTTACTTAGAGAGGGTCAAAGGTTACTCTCCTCAGTTCACCAATGGCTTGTTCTTCCCAGGACCTAATTCACGGGATCTCCGATCACATAGACTGGGTTTCCACCATGGAAACTTTATTCGGGTCTCATACTCATCTCTCTCGATGCGATTTCTATCACATTACGTGGTAGTCCCTTGGTAAAAGGATCTGCCAGATTTTTATCTGTTGAAATATAAGTCACACTTATAACTCCAGAGTTTCTCAACTTTCTGACAGACTTCAATCGTCTTTTGACATGTCTTGATGACTTTCCATTATCTTTAGAACTCGTCACTTTAGCAATCACTGTCTGATTGTCACAGTTCATAAGGATAGCTGGAATTGGTTTCTCAACCACCGGCAAGTCCATCAAGAGTTCACGCAACCATTCTGCCTCAACGGTTGCTGTGTCAAGTGCAGCTAGCTCGGCTTCCATGGTTGACCTCGTCAAAATGGTCTGGTTGCATGACCTCCATGATACCGCACCTCCACCAATAGTAAAGACATAACCACTGGTGGCATAAAGCTCGTTTGCATCAGATATCCAGTTCGAATCACTATATCCTTCAAGTACTGCATGCTGACCAGAATAGTGAATTCCATAACTCCTTGTACCTTGCAGGTAGCGCATAACCCGCTCAAGTGCATGCCAATGATCAGTCTCGGGGTTTGACATGAACCTACTCAATTTGCTCACAGCAAACGAGATAGCAGGCCTTGTTGCACCAGCAAGATACAAGAGTGAACCGACAATCTGAGAGTATCTCAATTGGTCTAAACCAATTCTCTTGTTCTTTCGCAGTGTCACACTGGGATCATAAGGTGTTGGAGAAGGTTTGCACTCAGAGAAGCCAAATCGCTTCAAAACCTTTTCAACATAGTGAGATTGCGAGAGAGTAATCCCACCATCTGCCTTAATCAGCTTGATGTTTAGAATTACATCAGCTTCTCCCAGATCTTTCATATCAAAACTCTTTGATAGAAAAGACTTGACTTCATTGATCACATCAATGTTTGTGCCAAATATCAATATATCATCAACATATAAGCACAATATAACTCCTTCGCCCCCACCACAGCGATAATATACACACATGTCTGCCTCATTTATGGCAAAGCCTGCAGACGTTAGAGTAGTATCAAACTTCTCATGCCACTGCTTTGGTGCTTGCTTCAGACCATACAAAGATTTTAATAACTTGCACACCTTGCTTTCTTGACCCTTTACTACAAATCCATCAGGCTGTTCTATATAGATTTCCTCGTCCAGCTCTCCATTAAGAAAAGCTGTCTTTACATCCATCTGATGAACAAGGAGACCATACGAGGCAGCCAAAGAAAGTAGTACTCGAATAGTGGTCATTCTAGCAACAGGTGAGTAAGTATCAAAGAAGTCTTCTCCTTCTTTCTGAGTATAGCCTTTAGCCACAAGCCTAGCCTTGTACTTTTCAATTGTACCATCAGGCTTGAGCTTCTTTTTAAACACCCACTTACAACCCACAGGTTTGCATCCATAGGGTCGATCAGTGACTTCCCACGTACCATTTGAAAGAATGGAGCCCATCTCATTATGAATTGCTTCTTTCCAATCATCTGCATCTGGAGATGCAAATGCTTCTGCAATGGTAGTAGGAGTATCGTCCACAAGGTACACAATGAAATCATCACCAAAGGATTTTTCAACCCTTTGTCTCTTGCTCCTTTTAGGAGCATCATTGTCATCATCCTCTAGGACAATTTCATGTGGCTGTTCAAAACTCTCAATAGGTGTACTATGTTCAGGAGTTATCTCAGAAGAGTATCTAGAATTGCTATGAATGTCTTTCATTGGAAATATATGTTCAAAGAAAGTAGCATCACGTGATTCCATAATAGTATTAACATACACATCAGGAACTTCAGATTTAACTACTTGTCGGGGACCATAATTAGGGGTACCCTCAAGGCTCCTAATTCTCAGCTGGTAACCCCCATCAGCATAAAGCTGCAAAGGCCTGATGGGTGCGACTAAGTCAGGGATCGGTCCATTCGAGGGACTCGATCACGCCTCGCCCGAGCCCAGCCTCGGGCAAGGGCAGCCGACCCCGGAGGATCTCCGTCTCGCCCGAGGCCCCCTCCAGCGACGAACATACTTCCGGCTCGCCCGAGGCCCAGTCTTCGCCAAGAAGCAACCCTGGCCAAGTCGCCACGCTAACCGACCAAATCGCAGGGGCATTTAAATGCAAAGGTGGCCTGACACCTTTATCCTGACGCGCGTCCTCCAGTCGACAGAGCCGAAGTGACCGCAGTCACTTTGCCGCTCCACTGACCGGCCTGACAGAAGGACAGCGCCGCCTACGCCGTTCCGACTGCTGTGCCACTCGACAGAGTGAGGCTGACAGGCAGTCAGGCCCGGCCTCAGGCACCATAGGAAACTCCGCTTCGCCCGACCCAGGGCTCGGACTCGGGCTCAGCCCCGGAAGACGGCGAACTCCGCTCCGCCCGACCCAGGGCTCGGACTCGGGCTCAGCCCCGGAAGACGGCGAACTCCGCTCCGCCCGACCCAGGGCTCGGACTTGGGCTCAGCCCCGGAAGACGGCGAACTCCGCTCCGCCCGACCCAGGGCTCGGACTTGGGCTCAGCCCCGGAAGACGGCGAACTCTGATCCGCCCGACCCCATGGCTCGGACTTGGGCTCAGCCCCGGAAGACGACGAACTCCGATCCGCCCGACCCCAGGGCTCGGACTCGGGCTCAGCCCCAGAAGACGGTGAACTCCGCTTCGCCCGACCCCAGGGCTCGGACTCAGCCCTGGCTTCAGCCGACGGTCTCCGCCTCGCCCGACCCAGGGGCTCGGACTCGACCTCGGCCACGGAAGACAGACTCGACCTCGACCTCGGAGGAGCCTCCACATCGCCCAACCTAGGGCGCGGACCGACCACGTCAACAGGAGGCGCCATCATTACCCTACCCCAAGCTGACTCAGGCTACGGGGAACAAGACCGGCGTCCCATCTGGCTTGCTCCGCCAGACAAGTAATGATGGCACCCCGCACGCTCTATGACGACGGTGGCTCACAGCCCCCTTACGGAAGCGAGAGGACGTCAGCAAGGACACAACAGCCCCGACAGCTGTCCTTCCGCTAGGCTCCAGCGCTCCTCCGACGGCCACGACACCACACGAACCGTGTGCCAAAACCTCTCCGGGTGCCACGATGGCATGTACTTAGGGCGCTAGCTCTCCTCCACTAGACACGTAGCACTCTGCTACACCCCCCATTGTACACCTGGATCCTTTCCTTACGCCTATAAAAGGAAGGACTAGGGCCCTCTTACAGAGGGTTGGCCGCGCGGGGAAGAGGACGGGACTGGCGCTCGCGTGAGGCCGCTCGCTCCCTCCCGCGTGGAACGCTTGTAACTCCCTACTGCAAGCGCACCCGACCTGGGCGCGGGACGAACACGAAGGCCGCGGGATTTCCACCTCTCTCACGCCTTCTTCCCCCCTTCGCGCTCGGCCTCGCGCCGACCCATCTGGGCTGGGGCACGCGGCGACATCTTCACTCGTCGGCCCAGGGACCCCCCGGTCTCGAAACGACGACAGTTGGCGCGCCAGGTAGGGGCCTGCTGCGTGTTGACGAACAACTTCCCGTCAAGCTCCAGATGGGCAGTCTCCAGCAACCTTTCCAGCCCGGGACGGTGCTCCGTTTCGGGAGTCTTGAGTTCATGTCCCTCGACGGCAGCTACGACATGATACTCCTTCCCCCGCCGTGCGACAACAACAATGGCGGCCGACAGCCCGCCCGTCGGCGGCGGAATCGACGGCGTCTTCCCCGCGTGGAGGAAGAGCAACATTCGAGCACACCCCGCCTTCTCCCCCGCCGACGGAGGAGGAGGTGGGGCAACCAAGGCCAAGCAGGAGGCGGCACCTCGTCGGCTGTCGAGCGAGTCGACGGCGCCGACGCCCCAATGGGGGGCGCGTCGGGCATCGACCTCGCGTTTGAGACGAAGACGAGCGCCATCTCCCCGCAACACGCCAATTCCGAGCAAACGGATGACGCCAGCACGCTCGCGAAAGGCTTGTTGGGCGTCACCCTCGTACCTGAGACGACGGTGCAGTCAGTCCCTGATGAGACTTCGTCACCGCCCATCGACCAAGAGGTACCCACCGGTTCCCATCTCACGCCCTTTGGATTCAGCCTCGACCCGCCAAGCGACTTCGCTTTGGCGGACGCTCTCGTAGAGGCGAGTCCAAACCCTCTGGGGTTTCGTATGCGGTCACCCTGGGACCGGCTCGCGGACGTCTCGACCTACGAGCCCTCGGGGTCCGAGGAAGATGACGACCCCGACTTCTGTTGGGACTTCTCCGGACTTGGTAACCCCAGTGCCGTGCGGGACTTCATGACCACATGCGACTACTGCCTTTCCGACTGTTCCGACGGTAGCCACAGCCTCGGCGACGAGGACTGCGGCCCAAGTCGTGAATGTTTCCACGTCGATCTAGGGGGTCCCTCCGAAGGCAACCATCTCGGTATGCCGGAGAACGGTGATCTCCTTAGGCCTGTGCCACGCGTTGACATCCTACGGGAGCTAGCTGTGGTCCCCGTTCCGGCGGGGGGTCATGACCCACAGCTCGAGCAAATCTGCGGGGTGCCGGCCAGGCTCGACGAGGGAGCAGGAGCACTTGAGCCGATCCACCGGGACGTCGGGCAGGAATGGGCGGGCCAACCTCCGGCCGGAGAAGTGCGCCATCTACCCCAGGGTATCCAGCACCGCATCACCGACGATGTCAGGGTGAGGCCGCCACCCGCTTCCAGTGGGGTCGGCCAGAACCTAGCTGCAGCAGCAATGCTTCTCCGCGCGATGCCAGAGCCATCAACCATCGAGGGGCGGCGAATCCAGGGAGAGCTCAAGAATCTCCTGGAGGGCGCCGCGGTCCGACGGGCCGAAAGCTCCGCCTCCCGAAGGCAGGGGTACCCCTCGGAACATCGCGCCGCGACTTCCCGATTCATGCGGGAAGCCTCGGTCCACACCGGGCACACGCGCAACACAGCGCCTGCGGCCCCGGGACGCCTCGGCAACGAGCACCATCACCGTGACCGTCGGGCCCACCTCGACGAGAGGGTGCACCGAGGCTACCACCCCAGGCGTGGGGGACGCTACGACAGCGGGGAGGATCGGAGTCCCTCGCCCGAACCACTCGGTCCGCAGGCTTTCAGCCGCGCCATACGACGGGCGCCGTTCCCGACCCGGTTCCGACCCCCGACTACTATCACAAAGTACTCGGGGGAGACGAGACCGAAACTGTGGCTCGCAGACTACCGGCTGGCCTGCCAACTGGGTGGAACGGACGATGACAACCTCATCATCCGCAACCTCCCCCTGTTTCTCTCCGACACCGCTCGCGCCTGGTTGGAGCACCTGCCTCCGGGGCAGATCTCCAACTGGGACGACCTGGTCCAAGCCTTCGCCGGCAATTTCCAGGGCACGTACGTGCGCCCTGGAAACTCCTGGGACCTCCAAAGCTGCCGACAGCAGCCGGGAGAGTCTCTCCGGGACTACATCCGACGATTCTCGAAGCAGCGCACCGAGCTGCCCAACATCACCGATTCGGATGTCATCGGCGCGTTCCTCGCTGGCACCACCTGCCGCGACCTGGTGAGCAAGCTGGGTCGCAAGACCCCCACCAGGGCGAGCGAGCTGATGGACATCGCCACCAAGTTCGCCTCTGGCCAGGAGGCGGTTGAGGCTATCTTCCGGAAGGACAAGCAGCCCCAGGGCCACCCACCGGAAGATACCCCCGAGGCGTCAACTCAGCGCGGCACCAAGAAGAAGGGCAAGAAGAAGTCGCAAGCGAAACGCGACGCCGCCGATGCGGACCTTGTCGCCGCCGCTGAGTACAAGAACCCTCGGAAACCCCCCGGAGGTGCCAACCTCTTCGACAAGATGCTCAAGGAGCCGTGCCCCTATCATCAGGGGCCCGTCAAGCACACCCTTGAGGAGTGCGCCATGCTTCAGCGCTACTTCCTCAGGGCCGGGCCACCCGCGGAGGGTGGCAGGGCTCGCGACGACGACAAGAAGGAAGATCACCAGGCAGGAGAGTTCCCCGAGGTCCGCGACTGCTTCATGATCTACGGTGTGCAAGCGGCGAACGCCTCGGCTCGGCACCGCAAGCAAGAGCGTCGGGAGGTCTCTTCGATAAAGGTGGCGGCGCCAGTCTACCTAGACTGGTCCGACAAGCCCATCACCTTCGACCAGGCCGACCACCCCGACCACGTGCCGAGCCCGGGGAAATACCCGCTCGTTGTCGACCCCGTCATCGGCGACGTCAGGCTCACCAAGGTCCTCATGGACGGAGGCAGCAGCCTCAACATCATCTACACCGAGACCCTCGGGCTCCTGCGTGTTGATCTGTCCTCGGTCTGGGCAGGCGCTGCGCCTTTCCACGGGATCATCCCCGGGAAGCGCGTCCAGCCCCTCGGACAACTCGACCTTCCCGTCTGCTTCGGAACACACTCCAACTTCCGAAGGGAGACCCTCACATTCGAGGTGGTCGGGTTCCAAGGAACCTACCACGCAGTATTGGGGAGGCCATGCTACGCGAAGTTCATGGCCGTCCCCAACTACACCTACCTCAAGCTCAAGATGCCGGGCCCCAACGGGGTCATCACCGTCGGCCCCACATACAAACACGCGTTCGAATGCGACGTGGAGTGCGTGGAGTACGCCGAGGCCCTCGCCGAATCCGAGGCCCTCATCGCCGACCTGGAGAGCCTCTCTAAGGAGGTGCCAGACGTGAAGCGTCACGCCGGCAACTTCGAGCCAGCGGAGACGGTTAAGTCCGTCCCCCTCGACCCCAGCAGCGACGCCTCCAAGCAGATCCGGATCGGCTCCGAGCTCGATCCCAAATAGGAAGCAGTGCTCGTCGACTTTCTCCGCGCAAACGCCGACGTTTTCGCGTGGAGTCCCTCGGACATGCCCAGCATACCGAGGGATGTCGCCGAGCACTCGCTGGATATCCGAGCTGGAGCCCGACCCGTGAAGCAGCCTCTGCGCCGATTTGACGAAGAAAAGCGCAGAGCCATAGGCGAGGAGATCCACAAGCTAATGGCGGCAAGGTTCATCAAAGAGGTATTCCATCCCGAATGGCTTGCCAACCCTGTGCTTGTGAGAAAGAAAGGAGGGAAGTGGCAGATGTGTGTAGACTACACTGGTCTAAACAAAGCATGTCCGAAGGTTCCCTACCCTCTGCCTCGCATCGATCAAATCGTGGATTCCACTGCTGGGTGCAAAACCCTGTCTTTCCTTGATGCCTACTCAGGGTATCACCAAATCAGGATGAAAGAGTCCGACCAGCTCGCGACTTCTTTCATCACACCCTTCGGCATGTACTGCTATGTCACCATGTCGTTCGGCTTGAGGAATGCGGGTGCGACGTACCAGCGGTGCATGAACCATGTGTTTGGCGAACACATTGACCGGACGGTCGAGGCCTACGTCGATGACATCGTAGTCAAGACAAGGAAAGCCTCTGGCCTCCTTTCCGACCTTGAAGTGACATTCCGATGTCTCAAGGCGAAAGGAGTGAAGCTTAATCCCGAGAAGTGTGTCTTTGGGGTTCCCCGAGGCATGCTCTTGGGGTTCATCATCTCCGAGAGGGGCATCGAAGCCAACCCGGAGAAGATCGCAGCCATCACTAGCATGGGGCCCATCAAGGACTTGAAAGGCGTACAAAGAGTCATGGGATGCCTTGCGGCTCTGAGCCGCTTCATCTCACGCCTCGGCGAAAGAGGTCTGCCTCTGTACCGCCTCTTAAGGAAGGCAGAGTGCTTCGCTTGGACCCCTGAGGCCGAGGAAGCCCTCGGGAACCTGAAGGCGCTCCTCACGAATGCGCCCATCTTGGTGCCCCCCACTGCCGGAGAAGCCCTCTTGATCTACGTCGCCGCGACCACTCAGGTGGTTAGCGCCGCAATTGTGGTTGAGAGACGAGAAGAGGGGCATGCATTGCCCGTCCAGAGGCCAGTCTACTTCATCAGTGAGGTACTGTCCGAGACCAAAATCCGCTACCCACAAATTCAGAAGCTGTTGTACGCGGTGATCCTGACACGGCAGAAGTTGTGACACTACTTCGAGTCTCATCCGGTAACTGTGGTGTCATCCTTCCCCCTGGGGGAGATCATCCAGTGCCGAGAGGCCTCGGGTAGAATCGCGAAGTGGGCAGTGGAAATCATGGGCGAAACAATCTCGTTCGCCCCTCGGAAGGCCATCAAGTCCCAGGTCTTGGCGGACTTCGTGGCTTAATGGGTCGACACCCAGCTCCCAACAGTTCCGATCCAGCCGGAACTCTGGACCATGTTCTTCGACGGGTCGCTGATGAAGACAGGAGCGGGCGCAGGCCTACTCTTCATCTCACCCCTCAGAAAGCATCTACGCTACGTGTTACGCCTCCACTTCCCGGCGTCCAACAATGTGGCTGAGTATGAGGCTCTGGTCAACGGGTTGCGCATCGCCATCGAGCTAGGGGTCCGACGCCTCGACGCTCGCGGTGACTCACAGCTCGTCATCGATCAAGTCATGAAGAACTCCCACTGCCGCGACCCAAAGATGGAGGCCTACTGCGATGAGGTTCGGCGCCTGGAAGACAAGTTCTACGGGCTCGAGCTCAACCACATCGACCGACGCTACAACGAGACTGCGGACGAGCTGGCTAAAATAGCCTCGGGGCGAACAACGGTTCCCCCGGACGCCTTCTCCCGAGACCTGCATCAACCCTCCGTCAATATCGACGACACGTCTGAGCCCGAGGCACCCTCGGCTCAGCCCGAGGTACCCTCGGCTCGGTCTGAGGCACCCTCGGCTCGGTCCGAGGCATCCTCGGCCCAACCCGAGGCACCCTCAGCTCGGCCCGAAGCATCCTCGGTTCAGCCCGAGGTACCCTCGGCCCCCGAGGGTGAGGCACTGCGCGTCGAGGAGGAGCGAAGCGGGGTCACGCCTAATCGAAACTGGCAGACCCCGTACCTGCAATATCTCCACCGAGGAGAGCTACCCCTCGACCAAGCTGAAGCTCGGCGGTTGGCGTGACACGCCAAGTCGTTCGTCTTGCTGGGAGATGGGAAGGAGCTCTACCACCGCAGCCCCTCAGGCATCCTCCAGCGTTGCATTTCCATCGCCGAAGGTCAGGAACTCCTACGAGAGATACACTCGGGGGCTTGCGGCCACCACGCAGCACCTCGAGCCCTTGTCGGAAACGCCTTCCGACAAGGTTTCTACTGGCCGACGGCGGTGGCCGATGCCACTAGAATTGTCCGCACCCGCGAAGGGTGTCAGTTCTACGCGAGGCAGACCCACCTGCCCGCTCAGGCTCTGCAGACGATACCCATCACCTGGCCTTTTGCTGTGTGGGGTCTGGACCTCGTCGGCCCTTGCAGAAGGCACCCGGGGGCTACACGCACCTGTTGGTCGCCATCGACAAATTCTCCAAGTGGATCGAGGTCCGACCCCTAAACAGCATCAGGTCCGAATAGGCGGTGGCGTTCTTCACCAACATCATCCATCGCTTTGGGGTCCCAAACTCCATCATCACCGACAACGGCACCCAGTTCACCGGCAGAAAGTTCCTGGACTTCTGTGAGGATCACCACATCCGGGTGGACTGGGCCGCCGTGGCTCATCCCATGACGAATGGGCAGGTAGAGCGTGCCAACGGCATGATTCTACAAGGGCTCAAGCCTCGGATCTACAACGACCTCAACAAGTTCGGCAAGCGATGGATGTAGGAACTCCCCTCGGTGGTCTGGAGCCTGAGGACAACGCCGAGCCGAGCCACGGGCTTCACGCCGTTCTTTCTAGTCTATGGGGCCGAGGCCATCTTGCCCACAGACTTAGAATACGGTTCCCCGAGGACGAGGGCCTACGCCGACCAAAGCAACCAAGCTAGTCGAGAAGACTCGCTGGACCAGCTGGAAGAGGCTCGGGACATGGCCTTACTACACTCGACGCGGTACCAGCAGTCCCTGCGACGCTACCACGCCCGAGGGATCCGGTCCCGAGACCTCCAGGTGGGCGACCTGGTGCTTCGGTTGCGACAGGACGCCCGAGGGCGGCACAAGCTCACGCCTCCCTGGGAAAGGTCGTTTGTCATCGCCAAAGTTCTGAAGCCCGGAACGTACAAGCTGGCCAACAGTCAAGGCGAGGTCTACAACAACGCTTGGAACATCCAACAGCTACGTCGCTTCTACCCTTAAGATGCTTTCAAGTTGTTCATATACCTCGCTCCCACGCAAAGTTTAGTCGTCAAGGAAGGGTCAGCCTTGCCTCGGCAAAGCCCGACCCTCCCTCGGGGGCTAAAAGGGGGGAACCCCCTCTGCGTCGAAATTTTTCCTCGAAAAAAAATCCTTTCTGCCAGAATGTCTTTCGTGCTTTTCGACTACTTCGAAAGTGGATCCTGAAAACGACGGAGTACACATAAGCAGCCAAGGCTGACCGAGCCGAGGGACTCCTACGCCTCCGGGATACGGATACCTCACTCATCACCTTCTGCGATAAGTAACTCGCGTTCGGATAAGTGATTCCGCGGACCGAACAAGTCTTCACGCTCGAAAGCTCCTCTACCGAAGCGATTCTTCGGGCCTTCTCGACTGCGTCGGTGGCAGAACCCTATGGACGGGCATGGGTGCGCGTAAGCGGCAAGGCCGACCGAGCCGAGGGATTCCTACGCCTCCGGGATACGGATATCTCACTCATCACCTTCCGTGAAAAGCAACTCTCGCTCGCACAAGACAATTCTGTTACCGACGAAAAAGTCCAGATACTCAAAACAAGAGGAAAAGAAGTGCAGCTTTGACGAGGATGTGTTTGGGCCTCGGCGGCCGCAGAAAACACACGCTACAAGATAATCCGATCCTGCAGGCTCGGATCTTGACGGTTGAAGGGAGCAGCAGCACCCTCGGCGTCAACTACACATTCGGCGAGGTCCGACCTAGCCTCGGACGGCGACGCGGTCCGAGGATCTCCACTCTGAAGGATGACTTCATCATCACGCCCGGGCCATCGCCGCCAGGGTCTCCTCCAAGAATCCGGTTCGAGCAGGCGGCTCGGCCGATCACCCCGAGGCCTCGGCCAGCTGTCCCCCAAAGACATCAGCCCGGCCCGAGGCCTCGGCAGATCAACTCCGGCGTCGGTCCCGCTAACGGACGACCCGGCCAGGCTCCGGCCGACCAAGTCTTCTTTTCGAGCCAACTCTGCCTCTGTCCGTGCTGACACCGCTACCCCTGGCTTCGGCTCATCGAAGAGCGGCCGAGGGGTCCCTTTAACTAAGCAAGAGAAGCCTCGGATAGCAAGGCCGACCGAGCCGAGGGACTCCTACGCCTCCGGGATACGGATACCTCACTCGTCACCTTTGCACGGGCGACTCATGCTTGGTGAAGCGGTTCAGACAACCAACAGGCGAGTCTTAGTGCTCGAAAATGAGGAAAAAACACGGCTCCGCGCCAAAAATACATACATGTTCAGGCCTCGACAGCCTCAATGAACAAAAACACTGGCATTCAAGGTGCCATTACAAACGGAACTCCGGTTCCACCTCCGCAGGTACGAACAACCCCACACGATTGGGGGGCCTGCGGAGCAACAGAAGACCGACGGACGGCTCACCGTCGCCCGCTCCAGCAGCAGCGACAACGACCCCCTCTACGGGTGGCCGAACTGCAGCAGCGATGGCCTCAGGGCGAACACCGCTGCAACCTTGCCCTCGCCCACGCCGACGCTCGAGGGGCGAGGACAAGTACAAAGAGCCGGAGGCCCGAAGCGTGGATGGTGGCAGCGATCCCGTCGGCGACGGGGACTTCTCGAGCCGCCTCCGCCTCGGCACCGACGACAGGGGCCGTCAGCCCACCAGCAGATCCCCACTCGGATCCTCCCGGACGAGCGGGGCACCGACCTCCGCGCGGAGGCGCCGTACCGGTGCAAAGGCAGGGCCGCCCCAGAACACGAACGCCACCCTGGCAGCGCGCGACGTCTTGGGCGGTCCTCCCGTGCGCGCGGCGCGATAACCGCCCTTGCGGCAGGAGGGGGCGCCGGGAGCCAAGCCGGCGAGCCCAACGCGCTGAAGCTGACGACGCCCGCCGTCGACCAGCCCCGCGTTGTCGAAGTCTGCCCCTCTCGCAGGGCCAGTGAGCGCCCTCTCCCTCGAACGCTGAGGGAGAGGCTGACCCACGAACCCACGCGGAGGTAGAGCTCCGGCTCAACCCGTCCTCCACCCCAGCGAGGATGATGAACATCCTTGAAGCTGAGGGTGGGACCAAGATCGCAGCCTGGCTTGCTTCTCCCCACCCAGGGACTGGTGGTCACCGTCTTGGGTGACCACTGGCGAGGGGATGCAGCCGGGCTGACTGATGAAAATCCTTGAAGCCGAACGATGGCTGAAAGGTACCAACTCCCACGGAGTTGCGTTCCTCCAACGACAAGGCGGAAGGACTGCGGGTGTCCCCCATCCGGGGGCTCGGAAGGTGGAAAGACGCGATGCATAAGGGAGTGCGAAGACATGGTCGCCTTTCAAGGGGGTCACCCTCCTTTTAAAGGCGACTCTCCCTACTTGCGTTCTCAGCCGTCGTGGGCTGAGTCTTCTCCAACACGCTCCAAGGTCCTCCCCCTACGGCGCGGGGGCTGGGTCCCACACGTCATGCAAACTGGCCCAGAGCAGAAGAAGCCAAACCGCCGCGCGCGGTGCATGCAACCGCCCAGCGATTACGAGCATTCCTCCACTTTCGCCCAGGCCAGCGGGCGAAAGGGCGGGCAGCCATGCAGGCGGCATGCAACCGCGCCAAGTGGGCGCGCCCCTCCGACTTCCAACGCACCCAGCATGGGGGCCCACGCCCACGCGTCACGCAACCGACGCGCCGGCTGCAACGTGCGAGCAACTGCACCGCCGCTCGCACCAATGCCACGCCTCCTCAACTGCGGAACCAGTACCGCGACTCGAGGCAACCCTGCGTGCGACCCAGTAGTGCCAGCCAGGCGCGACGGTCAATACGGCCAAAAATGGGCCGGCAGTGATGGCGGTGGCAGGCGGGCGGGAGCAGCGGTCACGTCGTCAGCCAAGCTTACGTCCCATCCTGGGGCAGTGAGAAAATCCTCTCTCACGGCGTGAAGACGGCGCGCCCGTGTTCCATTCCTCGAATGGCTCGCGCACGCGCAATGGCCGCCCCATGAACCGCATGCCCCATCGCATTAACTCCGCGGCGGGAAGGGCGGCGCCTCTGGCAGGAGAAGCGAGCGACGCTTCGGCTTCGCCATAATGACCGCGTCCAAAAAGGTACGCCGCGTCATTCAATTTCGTATCCTTTTCCTCTTTCTCTCTCTTACAACAGGGACCGGGAAAGGGGGATACCCCGAAAAGGATCCTTCTCCGTGAAGGAAACAGGCTCCGAGCCTCCCTACTGATCAGAGGTTCGAAGGCTGGCCCCTCGGAGGGGTTCAACAGCCGCCTCAGAGCGCGTGGGCTCCACACCCACTACTGGTCAGAGGTTCGAAGGCCGGCCCCTCGGAAGGGTTCAACGTCTGCCTCAGGCCACTCGGGCTCCGCGCCCACTACTGATCAGGGGTTCGAAGGCTGGCCCTCGAAGGGTTCACAGCCGCCTCAGACACAGAGCGAGGGATGACCCTGGGTACGTTCGATACATAACCGAGGCTCGGGCTACGCTCCCGAGGTACCCTAGGACATTTCCGAGACCAGCGGGAACGATCTTGTAACGGAATCCCATCAGAGGGAGGCATCGAGCCCTCGTACCCCGTCGACAGGGGACCGGGTCCGACAGATCACCCGCAGGTACTTTTGGGTGCGCCTTTGGGCCTCTAGCCGACCCCTAACAAATGGGGCACGGGCGTCCACTCGGATTACCCGCCAGCAGCTCACCGGAGACACCATGTTCGGCGCCCTCCGAGGGCAACATGGCGCTCTCCCCCCTCCTCCTTGCGGAAGGGCGGCGCAGGGGCGTATGTAAAAAAGTCGAGTCTGTCCCTGACCGTCCTCTCGCCCTGTGCAGAGGCTCGGGGGCTGCTCTCGCAAACCCGGCTCCGGCCAAACCGTTGACAGCGTCAACATACCAGCCTGAGAACTTGGAACCCGACCGTGCACCCGGGCTACGGCCAGCTCGCATGAGGGAACGACCAGACCAGCTGAAGCATTGCACAAGGCATTAAGACCTCGGAGGAGTCAAACCACTCCTCTGAGGCCTCGGGGGCTACACCCGGCGGGTGCGCTCGCGCGCACCCACCGGAACAAAACGCAACCGAGAAAGGCAGGTCCCCTTGCAAAAAAGTGCGACGAAAGCCTCCAAGCGAGTATTAACGCTCCCTTCGAGGCTCGGGGGCTACTGTCGGGGACCATAATTAGGGGTACCCTCAAGGCTCCTAATTCTCAGCTGGTAACCCCCATCAGCATAAAGCTGCAAAGGCCTGATGGGTGCGACTAAGTCAGGGATCGGTCCATTCGAGGGACTCGATCACGCCTCGCCCGAGCCCAGCCTCGGGCAAGGGCAGCCGACCCCGAAGGATCTCCGTCTCGCCCGAGGCCCCCTCCAGCGACGAACATACTTCCGGCTCGCCCGAGGCCCAGTCTTCGCCAAGAAGCAACCCTGGCCAAGTCGCCACGCTAACCGACCAAATCGCAGGGGCATTTAAATGCAAAGGTGGCCTGACACCTTTATCCTGACGTGCGTCCTCTAGTCGACAGAGCCGAAGTGATCGCAGTCACTTCGCCGCTCCACTGACCGGCCTGACAGAAGGACAGCGCCGCCTGCGCCGCTCTGACTGTTGTGCCACTCGACAGAGTGAGGCTGACAGGCAGTCAGGCCCGGCCTCAGGCACCATAGGAAACTCCGCTCCGCCCGACCCAGGGCTCGGACTGGGCTCAGCCACGGAAGATGGCGAACTCCGCTCCGCCCGACCCAGGGCTCGGACTCGGGCTCAGCCCCGGAAGACGGCGAACTCCGCTCCGTCCAACCCAGGGCTCGGACTTGGGCTCAGCCCCGGAAGACGGCGAACTCCGCCCCGCCCGACCCAGGGCTCGGACTTGGGCTCAGCCCCGAAAGACGGGGAACTCCGCTCCGCCCGACCCAGGGCTCGGACTTGGGCTCAGCCCCGGAAGACGGCGAACTCCGATCCGCCCGACCCCATGGCTCGGACTTGGGCTCAGCCCCGGAAGACGACGAACTCCGATCCGCCCGACCCCAGGGCTCGGACTCAGGCTTAGCCCCAGAAGACGGCGAACTCCGCTTCGCCCGACCCCAGGGCTCGGACTCAGCCCTGGCTTCAGCCGACGGTCTCCGCCTCGCCCGACCCAGGGGCTCGGACTCGACCTCGGCCACGGAAGACAGACTCGACCTCGACCTCGGAGGAGCCTCCACATCGCCCAACCTAGGGCGCGGACCGACCACGTCAACAGGAGGCGCCATCATTACCCTAGCCCAAGCTGACTCAGGCTACGGGGAACAAGACCAGCGTCCCATCTGGCTCGCTCCGCCAGACAAGTAATGATGGCACCCCGCACGCTCTATGACGACGGCAGCGCACAGCCCCCTTACGGAAGCGAGAGGACGTCAGCAAGGACACAACAGCCCCGACAGTTGTCCTTCCGCCAGGCTCCAGCGCTCCTCCGACGGCCACGACACCACACGAACCGGGTGCCAAAACCTCTCCGGCTGCCACGATGGCATGTACTTAGGGCGCTAGCTCTCCTCCGCTAGACACGTAGCACTCTGCTACACCCCCCATTGTACACCTGGATCCTCTCCTTACGCCTATAAAAGGAAGGACCAGGGCCCTCTTACAGAGGGTTGGCCGCGCGGGGAAGAGGACGGGACTGGCGCTCGCGTGAGGCCGCTCGCTCCCTCCCGCGTGGAACGCTTGTAACCCCCTACTGCAAGCGCACCCGACCTGGGCGCGGGACGAACACGAAGGCCGCGGGATTTCCACCTCTCTCACGCCTTCTTCCCCCCTTCGCGCTCGGCCTCGCGCCGACCCATCTGGGCTGGGGCACGCGGCGACATCTTCACTCGTCGGCCCAGGGACCCCCGGTCTCGAAACACCGACACTACTAAAAATCTATATGCTATGCTACACGAAGCATATCCAAGAAAGACACAATCCACTGTCTTTGGACCAAGCTTGCGCTTTTTATTAATTGGTACATTGACTTTCGCCATGCACCCCCAAGTGCGCAAGTATGAAAGTGATGGTTTTCTCCCAACCCACTTCTCATTAGGGGTTTTCTCTTCTTTGCCCATAGGAATTCTATTCAGAACATGACATGAAGTCAGGACTGCCTCCCCCCACCATGCCTCAGATAAACCACAAGTGTCTAACATGGCATTCACCAGGTCAGTCAACGTACGGTTTTTCCTTTCAGCAATCCCGTTTGACTCGGGTGAATAGGGAGGAGTCCTCATGAATAATGCCATGTTCTGCACAGAAATCATCAAAGACTTTGGGAAATAACTCGCCACCACGATCTGATCTAAGACGTTTGATCTTTCTCTCTAGTTGGTTTTCAACTTCAGCCTTATAGATTTTAAAGTAGTCTAAAGCCTCATCTTTAGTTTTTAGCAAGTATACATAGCAAAATCTAGACGCATCATCAATCAATGTCATGAAGTATCTCTTACCACCTTTTGTCAACACACCATTCATCTCACAAAGATCAGAATGTATGAGTTCTAGCGGTGCCAGGTGTCTCTCCTCAGCAGCCTTATGAGGCTTTCGAGGTTGCTTCGACTGCACACAACTATGGCACTTAGAACCTTTGACTATGGTGATATTCGGAATTAAACTCATGGTTGCAAGCCGAGACATAGAGCCAAAATTAATATGACACAAACGAGAATGCCAAATACTCGCAAGATCATCAACATTTGTGCAAATATGGTTCACAGACTTATTATTAAAATCTAACAGAGAAAAGCGGAACAAGCCTCCGCAATCATAGCCTTTACCAATAAATTGTCCAGACTTGGACACAACTAATTTATTGGACTCCAAAACTACATTGAACCCATCTCTACATAGAAGGGTTCCGTTAACGAGATTCTTGTGTATAGAAGGGACATGATGCACGTTCTTCAGCTGCACGATCTTTCCCAAAGTAAACTTCAGATCCACTGTGCCAGTGCCATGAACAGAAACATGTGACCCATTCCCCATTAGCACGGAAGAATCCCGGGCGCCCTGATAAGAAGTGTCGGGGACCATAATTAGGGGTACCCTCAAGACGCCTAATTCTCAGCTGGTAACCCCCATCAGCATAAAGCTGCAAAGGCCTGATGGGTACGATTAAGTCAGGGATCAGTCCACACGAGTGACTCGATCACGCTTCACCCGAGCCTAGCCTCGGCCAAGGGCAGCCGACCTCGAGAGACTTCTGTCTCGCCCGAGGCCCCCCTTTTTACGGCGGACACATCACCGGCTCGCCCGAGGCCTTGGCTTCGCTCAGAAGCAACCTTGGCTAAATCGCCACACCGACTGACCAAATTGCAGGAGCATTTAACGCAAAGGTGGCCTGACACCTTTATCCTGACGCGCCCCCCCCCCCCCGGCAGAGCCGAAGTGACTGCCGTCACTCCACCGCTCCTCTGACCAGTCTGACAGAAGGACAGCGCCGCCTGCGCCACTCCGACTGCAGTGCCACTCGACAGAGTGAGTCTGACAGGCAGTCAGGCCTTGCCAAAGGCGCCACGGCGAACTCCGCCCCGCCCGACCCCAGGGCTCGGACTCGGGCTAAGACCCGGAAGACGGCGAACTCCGCTCCGCCCGACCCCAGGGCTCGGACTCGGGCTAAGACCCGGAAGGCGGCGAACTCCGCTCCGCCCGACCCAGGGCTCGGACTCGGGCTAAGACCCGGAAGACGACGAAACTCCGCCTCGCCCGACCCCAGGGCTCGGACTCGGGCTAAGACCCGGAAGACGACGAAACTCCGCTTCGCCCGACCCCAGGGCTCGGACTCCGCCCTGGCCTCGGCCGAACGACTTCCGCCTCGCCCGACCCCATGGCTCGGGCTCGGCCTCGGCAACAGAGGACAGACTCAACCTCGGCTTCGGAGGAGCCCCCACGTCACCCTGCCTAGGGCACAGACCCGCCACGTCAACAGGAAGCGCCATCATCATCCTACCCCGAATCGACTCGGGTCACGGAGAACAAGACCGGCGTCCCATCCGGCCAGCTCCGCCGGATGGGCAATAATGGCGCTCCACAAACTCTATGACGATGGCGGCCCCCAGCTCTCTTACGGAAGCAGGACGACGTCAGCAGGGACTCGACCGCTCCAACAGCTGTCCCTCCGCCAAGCTCCGACGCACCTCCGACAGCCACGACACCACGCCAGCAAGGTGCCAAGATCTCTCCGGCTGCCACATTGGCATGTACCTAGGGCGCTAGCTCTCTCTCCGCTAGACACGTAGCACTCTGCTACACCCCCCATTGTACACCTGGATCCTCTCCTTACGACTATAAAAGGGAGGACCAGGGCCTTCTTAGAGAAGGTTGGTCGCGCGGGACCGAGGACGGGACAGGCGCTCTCTTGGGGCCGCTCGCTTCCCTCACCCACGTGGACGCTTGTAACCCCCCTACTGCAAGCGTACCTGACCTGGGCGCGGGACGAACACGAAGGCCGCGGGACTTCCACCTCTCTCACGCTCGACTCCGGCCACCTCGCCTCTCCCCCCTTCGCGCTCGCCCACGCGCTCGACCCATCTGGGCTGGGGCACGCAGCACACTCACTCGTCGGCTTAGGGACCCCCCTGTCTCGAAACGCCGACAGTTGGCGCGCCAGGTAGGGGTCTGCTGCGTGCTGACGAACAGCTCCCCGTCAAGCTCCAGATGGGCAGTCTCCAGCAACCTCTCCGGCCCGGGACGGTGCTTCGTTTCGGGACTCTTGAGTTCATGTCCTTCGACGGCAGCTACGACATGATACTTCTTCCACCGCCGCGCGACAACGACAATGGCGGCCGACAACCCGCCCGCCGGCGGCGGAATCGACGACATCTTCCCCGCGTGGTGGAAGAGCAACATGCGGGCTCGCTTCGTTCTCTCCCCCGCCAACGGAGGAGGAGGCGGGGCCATCAAGGCCAGGCGGGAGGCCGCGCTTCGTTGGCCATCGAGCGAATCGACGCCCCCGACGCCCCGACGGAAGGCACGCCGGACGTCGACCTCGCGTTCAAGACGGAGGCAAGCGCCGTCCCCCGCGACACGCTGACCCCGAGCAAGAAGACGACGTCGGCGCGCTCACGAAAAGCCTGCAGGACGTCGCCCTCGTACCTGAGATGACGGTGCAACCAGTCCCCGATGTGACTACGTCGCTCCTCGTCGACCAAAAGGTACCGACTAACTCCCATCTTGCGTCATTTCGACTCGGCCTCAACCCGCCAAACGACCTCGTTTTGGCGGGCGCTCTCATTGAGGCGAGTGCAACCCCACTGGGGTTTCGTATGCGGTCGCCTTGGGACCGACTGACGGACGTCTCGACCTACGGGCCCTCTGGGTCCGAGGAAGATGATGATCCCAGCATCTGTTGGGATTCCTCCGGACTTGGCAACCCCAGTGCCATGCGGGACTTCATGACCGCATGTGACTACTGCCTATCCGACTGTTCCGACGGAAGCCGCAGCCTTGGCGACGAGAGCTGCGGCCCAAGCCGCGAATGTTTCCACATCGAGCTAGGGGATCCCTCCGAAGGCAACCATCTCGGCATGCCGGAGGACGGCGATCATCCTAGGCCGGTGCCTCGCGCCGACATCCCACGGGAGCTAGCTGTGGTCCCCGCTCCGGCGGGGGGTTACGACCCACAACTCGAGCAAGTCCGCGAGGCGCAGGCCAGGCTCAACGAGGGAACATGAGCGCTTGAGCCGATCCGTCGGGACGTCGGACAGGCATGGGTGGGCCAACCCCTAGCCGGAGAAATACGTCACCTGCCCCAAGGTCTCCAGCACCGCGTCGCCAACGATGCCAGGGTCAGGCCGCCGCCCGCATCCAGCGGGGTTGGTCAGAACCTGGCAGCCGCAGCGATGCTCATCCGCGCGATGCCGGAGCCGTCAACCACCGAGGGTCGGCGAATCCAGGGAGAGCTCAAGAATCTCCTGGAAGGCGCTGCGGCCCGACGGGCCGAAAGCACTGCCTCTCGAAGGCAGGGATATCCCTCGGAACCTCACGCCGCGACTTCCCGATTCATGCGGGAAGCCTCGGTCTACACCGGGCGCACGCGCAACACCGCGCCTGCGGCCCCGGGCCACCTCGGCAACGAGCACCATCGACGCGACCGTCGGGCCCACCTCGACGAAAGGGTGCGCCGAGGCTACCACCCCAGGCGTGGGGGGCGCTACGACAGCGGGGAGGATCGGAGTCCCTCGCCCGAACCACCCGGTCCACAGGCCTTCAGTCGGGCCATCCGACGGGCGCCATTCCCGACCCGGTTCCGACCCCCGACTACTATCACGAAGTACTCGGGGGAAACGAGACCGGAACTGTGGCTCGCGGACTACCGCCTTGCCTGCCAACTGGGTGGGACGGACGACGACAACCTCATCATCCGTAACCTCCCCCTGTTCCTCTCCGACACCGCTCGCGCCTGGTTGGAGCACCTGCCTCCGGGGCAGATCTCCAACTGGGACGACTTGGTCCAAGCCTTCGCTGGCAATTTCCAGGGCACATACGTGCGCCCCGGGAATTCCTGGGACCTTCGAAGCTGCCGGCAACAGCCGGGGGAGTCGCTCCGGGACTACATCCGGCGATTCTCGAAGCAGCGCACCGAGCTGCCCAACATCACCGACTCGGATGTCATCGGCGCGTTCCTCGCCGGCACCACTTGCCGCGACCTGGTGAGCAAGCTGGGTCGCAAGACCCCCACCAGGGCGAGCGAGCTGATGGACATCGCCACCAAGTTCGCCTCTGGCCAGGAGGCAGTGGAGGCTATCTTCCGAAAGGACAAACAGCCCCAGGGCCGCCCATCGGAAGAGGCTCCCGAGGCGTCTGCTCCGCGCGGCGCCAAGAAGAAAGGCAAGAAGAAGTCGCAATCGAAACGCGACGCCGCTGACGCGGACCTTGTCGCCGCCGCCGAGTACAAGAACCCTCGGAAGCCCCCCGGAGGTGCAAACCTCTTCGACAAGATGCTCAAGGAGCCGTGCCCCTACCATCAGGGGCCCGTCAAGCACACCCTCGAGGAGTGCGTTATGCTTCGGCGTCACTTCCACAGGGCCGGGCCACCCGCCGAGGGTGGCAGGGCCCGCGACGACGACAAGAACGAAGATCACCCAGCAGGAGAGTTCCCCGAGGTCCGCGACTGCTTCATGATCTATGGAGGGCATGCGGCGAATGCCTCGGCTCGGCACCGCAAGCAAGAGCGCCGGGAGGTCTGCTCGGTGAAGGTGGCGGCGCCAGTCTACCTAGACTGGTTCAACAAGCCCATCACTTTCGACCAGGCCGACCACCCCGACCATGTGCCGAGCCCGGGGAAATACCCGCTCGTCGTCGACCCCGTCGTCGGCAATGTCAGGATCACCAAAGTCCTGATGGATGGGGGCAGCTGCCTCAACATCATCTACGCCGAGACCCTCAAGCTCCTGCGCGTCGATCTGTCCTCCGTCCGAGCAGGCGCTGCGCCCTTCCACGGGATCATCCCTGGGAAGCGCGTCCAGCCCCTCGGGCGACTCGACCTCCCCGTCTGCTTCGGGACGCCCTCCAACTTCCGAAGGGAGACCCTGACGTTCGAGGTGGTCGGGTTCCGAGGAACCTACCACGCCGTACTAGGGAGGCCATGCTACGCGAAGTTCATGGCCGTCCCCAACTTCACCTACCTGAAGCTCAAGATGTCGGGCCCCAACGGGGTCATCACCGTCGGCCCCACGTACAAACACGCGTTCGAATGCGACGTGGAGTGCGTGGAGTACGCCGAGGCCCTCGCCGAGTCCGAGGCCCTCATCGCCGACCTGGAGAACCTCTCCAAGGAGGTGCCAGACGTGAAGCGCCATGCCGGCAACTTCGAACCAGCGGAGACGGTTAAGGTCGTCCCTCTCGACCCCAGTGGCGACACCACCAAGCAGGTCTGGATCGGTTCCGGGCTCGACCCCAAATAGGAAGCAGTGCTCGTCGACTTTCTCCGCGCAAACGCCGACGTCTTTGCGTGGAGTCCCTCGGACATGCCCGGCATACCGAGGGATGTCGCCGAGCACTCGCTGGATATTCGGGCCGGAGCCCGACCCGTCAGGTAGCCTCTGCGCCGATTCGACGAGGAGAAGCGCAGAGTGATTGGCGAAGAGATCCACAAGCTAATGGCAGCAGGGTTCATCAAAGAGGTATTCCATCCCGAATGGCTTGCCAACCCTGTGCTTGTGAGGAAGAAAGGGGGGAAATGGCGGATGTGTGTAGACTACACTGGTCTCAACAAAGCATGTCCGAAGGTTCCCTACCCTCTGCCTCGCATCGATCAAATCGTGGATTCCACCGCTGGGTGCGAAACCCTGTCCTTCCTCGATGCCTACTCAGGGTATCACCAGATCCGGATGAAGGAGTCCGACCAGCTTGCGACTTCCTTCATCACGCCGTTCGACATGTACTGCTATGTCACCATGCCGTTCGGTTTGAGGAATGCGGGCGCGACGTACCAGCGGTGCATGAACCATGTGTTCGGCGAACACATCGGTCGCACAGTCGAGGCCTACGTCGATGACATCGTAGTCAAGACAAGGAAGGCTTCCGACCTCCTCTCCGACCTTGAAGTGACATTCCGATGTCTCAAGGCGAAAGGAGTCAAGCTCAATCCCGAGAAGTGTGTCTTCGGGGTGCCCCGAGGCATGCTCCTAGGGTTCATCGTCTCCGAGCGAGGCATCGAAGCCAACCCGGAGAAGTTCGCGGCCATCACCAGCATGGGACCCATCAAGGACTTAAAAGGTGTACAGAGGGTCATGGGATGCCTCGCGGCCCTGAGCCGCTTCATCTCACGCCTCGGCGAAAGAGGTCTGCCTCTGTACCGCCTCTTAAGGAAGGCCGAGTGTTTCGCTTGGACCCCTGAGGCCAAGGAAGCCCTCGGCAACCTGAAGGCGCTCCTTACGAAGGCGCCTGTCTTGGTGCCCCCGGCGGATGGAGAAGCCCTCTTGGTCTACATCGCCGCGACCACGCAGGTGGTTAGCGCCGCGATTGTGGTCGAGAGGCAAGAGGAAGGGCATGCATTGCCCGTTCAGAGGCCGGTCTACTTCGTCAGTGAAGTGCTGTCCGAGACCAAGATCCGCTACCCACAAGTTCAAAAGCTGCTATATGCTGTGATCCTGACAAGGCGGAAGCTGTGACACTACTTCGAGTCCCATCCGGTAACTGTGGTGTCATCCTTCCCCCTGGGGGAGATCATCCAGTGCCGAGAAGCCTCGGGCAGGATCGCGAAGTGGGCGGTGGAAATCATGGGCGAAACGATCTCGTTCGCCCCTCGGAAGGCCATCAAGTCCCAGGTGTTGGCGGACTTCGTGGCCGAATGGGTCGACACCCAGCTGCCGACGGCTCCGATCCAACCGGAGCTCTGGACCATGTTTTTCGACGGGTCGCGGATGAAGACAGGAGCCGGCGCGGGCCTGCTCTTCATCTCGCCCCTCGGAAAGCACTTGCGCTACGTGCTGCGCCTCCATTTCCCGGCGTCCAACAATGTGGCCGAATACGAAGCTCTGGTCAATGGGTTGCGGATCGCCATCGAGCTAGGGGTCAGACGCCTCGACGCCCGCGGTGATTCGCAGCTCGTCATCGACCAAGTCATGAAGAACTCCCACTGCCGCGACCCGAAGATGGAGGCCTACTATGACGAGGTTCGGCGCCTGGAAGACAAGTTCTTCGGGCTCGAGCTCAACCACATCGCTCGGCGCTACAACGAAACCGCAGACGAGCTGGCTAAAATAGCCTCGGGGCGAACGACGGTCCCCCCGGACGTCTTCTCCCGGGATCTGCATCAACCCTCTGTCAAGCTCGACGACGCGCCCGAGCCCGAGGTACCCTCGGCCCCCGAGGGCGAGGCGTTGGACGTCGAGGAAGAGCAGAGCGGGGCCACGCCAGATCGAGATTGGCAGGCCCCGTACCTGCAATATCTCCGTCGAGGAGAGCTACCCCCCGACCAAGTCGAGGCTCGGCGGGTAGCGCGACGCGCCAAGTCATTCGTCTTGCTGGGCGATGAAGAGGAGCTCTACCATCGCAGCCCCTCGGGCATCCTCCAGCGATGCATCTCCATCGCCGAAGGTCGGGAGCTGCTGCAAGAAATGCACTCGGGGGCTTGCGGCCACCACGCAGCGCCCCGAGCCCTTGTCGGGAATGCTTTCCGACAAGGCTTCTACTGGCCAACGGCGGTGGCTGACGCCACTAGAATTGTCCGCACCTGCGAAGGGTGCCAATTCTATGCGAAGCGGACCCACCTGCCCGCTCAGGCTCTACAGACAATACCCATCACCTGGCCCTTCGTTGTATGGGGTCTGGACCTCGTCGGTCCCTTGCAGAAGGCGCCCGGGGGCTACACGCACCTGCTGGTCGCCATCGACAAATTCTCCAAGTGGATCGAGGTCCGACCTCTGAACAGCATCAGGTCCGAGCAGGCGGTGGCGTTCTTCACCAACATCATCCATCGCTTCGGGGTCCCGAACTCCATCATCACCGACAACGGCACCTAGTTCACCGGCAAAAAATTCTTGGATTTTTGCGAGGATCACCATATCCGGGTGGACTGGGCCGCCGTGGCTCATCCCATGTCGAATGGGCAAGTAGAGCGTGCCAACGGCATGATTCTACAAGGGCTCAAGCCTCGGATCTACAACGACCTCAACAAGTTCGGCAAGCGATGGATGAAGGAACTCCCCTCGGTGGTCTGGAGCCTAAGGACGACGCCGAGTCGTGCCACGGGTTTCACGCCGTTTTTTCTGGTCTACGGGGCTGAAGCTATCTTGCCCACTGACCTGGAATACGGCTCCCCGAGGACGAGGGCCTACACCGATCAAAGCAACCAAGCTAGCCGAGAGGAATCGCTGGACCAGCTGGAGGAGGCTCGGGACATGGCCTTACTACACTCGGCGCGGTACCAGCAGTCCCTGCGACGCTACCACGCCCGAGGGATCCGGTCCCGAGAACTCCAGGTGGGCGATCTGGTGCTTCGGCTGCGACAAGACGCCCGAGGGAGGCACAAGCTCACGCCCCCCTGGGAAGGGCCATTCGTCATCGCCAAAGTTTTGAAGCCCGGAACATACAAGCTGGCCAACAATCAAGGCGAGATCTACGGCAACGCTTGGAACATCAAACAGCTACGTCGCTTCTACCCTTAAGATGTTTTCGAGTTGTTCATATACCTCGCAGCCACGCAAAGTTTAGTCGTCAAGGAAGGGTCGGCCTAGCCTCGGCAAAGCCCGACCCTCCCTCGGGGGCTAAAAGGGGGGAGACCCTCTCTGCGTCGAATTTTTCCTCGAAAAAGGATCTCTTTTTAGCAGGATTTCTTTCGTGCTTCTTGACTACTTCGGAAAGCGGATCCTGGAAACGACGGAGTACACGTAAGCAGCCAAGGCTGACCGAGCCGAGGGACTCCTACGCCTCCGGGATACGGATACCTCACTCATCACCTTCTGCGATAAGTAACTCGCGCTCGGATAAAGCGACTCCGTGGACCGAACAAGTCTTCACGTTCGGAAGCTCTCCTGCCGAAGCAGTCCTTCAAGCTTTCTCGACTAAGTCGGGGACAGGGCCTCATGAACGGGTGAAAGTACGCGTAAACGGCAAGGCCGACCGAGCCGAGGGATTCCCACGCCTCTGGGATACGGATACCTCACTCGTCCCTTCCGCGAGAAGCAACTCTCGCTCGCACAAACATCCCTGTTACCGACAGAATCCAGATGCTTGAAACGAGAGGAAAAAAGACGCAGCTTCGCAAGCGCGGCGAGGGTGTGTTTTTCTGGCCTCGGCGGCCGCAGAAAGCACACGCTACAAGATGATCTGACCCTGCAGGCTTGGGTCTTCACGCCGAAGGGAGCTATAGCACCCTCGGCATCGACGACGTCTTCAGCAAAGTCCGACCCAGCCTCGGACGGCGACGCGGTCCAGGGACTCCTCCGGGAATCCGGCCCGAGCAGGCGGCTCGGCCGGTTACCCCTGGAGCCTCGATCAACCGACTTCCAAGGGCGCCAGCCCGACCCGAGGCCTCGGCTGATCGACTTTGGCGTCGGCTCCACTGACGGACAACACAACTAGGCTCCGGCCAACCAGGTTCCCATTCTCGAGCCAACTCCGCCTCTGTTCATACTGATATCGCTACCCCTGGCCTCGGCCCATCTAAGGGCGGCCGAGGGGTCTCTTCAACTAAGCTAGAGGAGCCCCAGGCAACAAGGCCGAACGGGCCGAGGGATTCCTACGCCTCCGGGATACGGATACCTCACCCGTCACCTTGACACGGGGCGACTCATGCTTGGTAAAGCGGTTCAGATAATCAACAGGCGAGACTTAGTGCTCGAAAATGAGGAAAAGACACGGCTCCGTGCCGAAATTACATACATGTTCAGGCCCCGACAGCCGCAATGAACAAAAAACACCGGCATTCGAAGTGCCATTACAAACGGAACTCCGGTTCCCCCTCCGCAGGTACGAACAACCCCACTCCGAGGGGGAAAAGCCTGCGGAGCAACGGAAGGCCGACGAACGGCACGCCGTTACCTGCTCCGGCAGCGGCGACGACGACGACTTCTTCTCCGGGGGGCCGAACAGCGGCAGCACTGACCTCAGGGTGGATGCCGCTGCCAGGAGGCCCCCGCCCATGCCAAAACTTGTGAGGCAAGGACGGGCAGAAGGCCGAGAAGTTGGAGGTCAGCCCGTGGCCGGCCCCGGCCACCGCGCCGGCGGAAGAACCTCTTCCAGCTGCCGTGGCGGACGCCGGCGCCGCGAGCGGCCCCGAAGCCACTCGCGGCTGAAGACCGGGCACGCTGCAGCTGCCAGACGCCACGGGCAATACCCGCTCCTCCCCCCATCACTGAGTGAAGGAGCGGGCCACCGCCCACGCAGGGGCTGACCCCAACTCGGCACTTTCCCCTCCCCAGCCTTGGTGATGAAAATCCTTGAGGCTGAGGGAGGGGCAGAGGCCGCAGCCCGGCTCGCTTTCCCCCACCATCAAGCCGGAGGTCACCATCTCGGGTGACCGCCGGTGGAGGGGTGCGACCGGGCTGCGTGATGAAAATCCTTGAAGCCGAACGATGGCTGAGAGGTACCAACTCCCATGGAGTTGCGTTCCTCCGACGAGGAGGCGGAAAGGCGGCGGATACCCCCCATCCGGGGGCTTGGAAGATGGAAAGACACGACGCATAAGGGAGGAAGAAGACATGGTTGCCTTCCGAAAGGAGTCTCCCTCCTTTTAAAGGCAACTCTCCCTACGTGCGCCCCCAGACGCCGCGGGCCAAGTCTTCTCCAACACGCTCCAAGGCCCTCCCCTGCGACTCGGGGGCTGGGTCCCGCATGTCATGCAAACCAGCTCAGAGCAGAAGAAGCCAAACCGCCGCACGTGGTGTGCACGACCGTCCAGCGGTTACAAGCGACCCCCCACTTTGGCCCAGACCAACGGGCGGAAGGGGCGGGCAGCCATGCAGGCGGCATGCAACCGCGCCAGGTGGACGCGCTTCTCCGACTTCTGACACGCCAGCTTGGAAGCCCAGGCCCACGCGTCAAGCAACCGGCGCGCCAGTTGCTGCATGCAAGCAACCGCACCGCCACTTGTGCCACCGTGACGCCTCTTCGGTTGCGGAGCCTATGCCGCGACTTGAGGCGACCCAACAGCGCCAGCCTGGCGCGTCGGTCAAAGCGACCGAAAGTGAGCCGGCAGTAATGGCGGTGGCAGGCGGGCGGACGCAGCAGTCACGTCGTCAGCCAGGCTCACGTCCCGTCCCGGGACAGCAAGAGAGCCTCCTCTCACGGCGTGAAGACGGTGCACCCGTGACCCGTTCCTCGAACAGATCGCGCACGCGCAACGGCCACCCCGCCAACCACACGCCCCGTCGCATTTACTCCGCGGCGGGACAGGCGGCGCCTCTGGCGGGAGAAGCGCGCGACGCTTCGCCTTCGCCGTAATAACCACGTCAAAAAGAGGTACGCCACGTCGTTCGATTTCGTATCCTTTTCCTTTTTCCTCTTTCTCTATCTCTTGCAACAGGGACCGGGAAAGGGGGATACCCCGAAAGGGATCCTTCTCTGCGAAGGAACCGGGCTCCGAGCCCCCCCTACTGATCAGGGGTTCGAAGACTGGCCCTCCGAAGGGTTCAACAGTCGCCTCAGATCGCGTGGGCCCGACACCCACTACTCGGGCTCCGCGCCCATTACTGATTAGGGGTTCGAAGGCTGGCCCCCGAAGGGTTCACAGTCGCCTCAGACACCGAGCGAGGGATGACCAGGGGTACGTTCGATACATAACCGAGGCTCGGGCTGCGCTCCTGAGGTACCCTAGGACATTTCCGAGACCAGCGGGAACGATCTTGTAACGGAATCCCATCGGAGGGAGGCATCGAGCCCTCGGACCCCGTCGCCAGGGGACCGGGTCCGGCAAATCACCCGCAGGTACTTTTGGGCGTGCCTCTGGGCCCCTAGCCGACCCCCAACGAACGGGGCACGGACGTCCACTCGGATTACCCGCTTGCAGCTCACCGGAGACACCATGTTCGGTGCCCATCGAGGGTAACATGGCGCACTCCCCCCCTCCTCCTTGCGGAAAGGCGACGTAGGGGCGTATGTAAAAAGTTGAGTCTGTCCCTGATCGTCCTCTCGCCCTGTGCAGAGGCTCGGGGGCTGCTCTCGCAAAAAACCGGCTCCGGCCAAACCGTTGACAGCGTCAACATACCAGCCCGAGAGCTTGGGCCCCGACCGTGCACCCGGGCTACGGCCAGTTCGCATGAGGGAACGACCAGACCAGCCGAAGCGTTACGCGAGGTATTAAGACCTCGAAGGAGTGTAACCACTCCTCCGAGGCCTCGGGGGCTACACCCGGCGGGTGCGCTCACGCGCACCCACCGGAACAAAATGCAACCGAGAAAGGCTGGTCCCCTTGCAAAAAAGTGCGACGAAAGCCTCCAAGCGAGTGCTAACACTCCCTTCGAGGCTCGGGGGCTACTGTCGGGGACCATAATTAGGGGTACCCTCAAGACGCCTAATTCTCAGCTGGTAACCCCCATCAGCATAAAGCTGCAAAGGCCTGATGGGTACGATTAAGTCAGGGATCAGTCCACACGAGTGACTCGATCACGCTTCACCCGAGCCTAGCCTCGGCCAAGGGCAGCCGACCTCGAGAGACTTCCGTCTCGCCCGAGGCCCCCCTTTTTACGGCGGACACATCACCGGCTCGCCCGAGGCCTTGGCTTCGCTCAGAAGCAACCTTGGCTAAATCGCCACACCGACTGACCAAATTGCAGGAGCATTTAACGCAAAGGTGGCCTGACACCTTTATCCTGACGCGCCCCCCCCCGGCAGAGCCGAAGTGACTGCCGTCACTCCACCGCTCCTCTGACCAGTCTAACAGAAGGACAGCGCCGCCTGCGCCACTCCGACTGCAGTGCCACTCGACAGAGTGAGTCTGACAGGCAGTCAGGCCTTGCCAAAGGTGCCACGGCGAACTCCGCCCCGCCCGACCCCAGGGCTCGGACTCGGGCTAAGGCCCGGAAGACGGCGAACTCCGCTCCGCCCGACCCCAGGGCTCGGACTCGGGCTAAGACCCGGAAGACGGCGAACTCCGCTCCGCCCGACCCCAGGGCTCGGACTCGGGCTAAGACCCGGAAGACGACGAAACTCCGCCTCGCCCGACCCCAGGGCTCGGACTCGGGCTAAGACCCGGAAGACGACGAAACTCCGCTTCGCCCGACCCCAGGGCTCGGACTCCGCCCTGGCCTCGGCCGAACGACTTCCGCCTCGCCCGACCCCATGGCTCGGGCTCGGCCTCGGCAACAGAGGACAGACTCAACCTCGGCTTCGGAGGAGCCCCCACGTCACCCTGCCTAGGGCACAGACCCGCCACGTCAACAGGAAGCGCCATCATCATCCTACCCCGAATCGACTCGGGTCACGGAGAACAAGATCGGCGTCCCATCCGGCCAGCTCCGCCGGATGGGCAATAATGGCGCTCCACAAACTCTATGACGATGGCGGCCCCCAGCTCTCTTACGGAAGCAGGACGACGTCAGCAGGGACTCGACCGCTCCAACAGCTGTCCCTCCGCCAAGCTCCGACGCACCTCCGACAGCCACGACACCACGCCAGCAAGGTGCCAAGATCTCTCCGGCTGCCACATTGGCATGTACCTAGGGCGCTAGCTCTCTCTCCGCTAGACACGTAGCACTCTGCTACACCCCCCATTGTACACCTGGATCCTCTCCTTACGACTATAAAAGGGAGGACCAGGGCCTTCTTAGAGAAGGTTGGCCGCGCGGGACCGAGGACGGGACAGGCGCTCTCTTGGGGCCGCTCGCTTCCCTCACCCGCGTGGACGCTTGTAACCCCCCTACTGCAAGCGCACCTGACCTGGGCGCGGGACGAACACGAAGGCCGCGGGACTTCCACCTCTCTCACGCTCGACTCCGGCCACCTCGCCTCTCCCCCCTTCGCGCTCGCCCACGCGCTCGACCCATCTGGGCTGGGGCACGCAGCACACTCACTCGTCGGCTTAGGGACCCCCCTGTCTCGAAACGCCGACAAGAAGAGAACAAGTTAATGTCAGAACACACATGAACATTAGCACCAGTATCAAGCCACCAGCTAGGTGATTTAAATACTGAGAAGATAAAAGGTAAATTACCATACCCTTTGTCTTCCTCATTGCTAGCGACCACTGTGTTGACATTGCCCTTTTTGCCACGGCGATCCGCTCGATCAGGACAATCCTTGGCAAAATGACCCGCCTCGCCACATGCGAAACGTGTCAATTCAGCCTTGTTCTTCTTCTTCTTGGAGTTGGTAGTTTTGTTGGGCTTGTTAGATTTTAGCTTTCCTTTGCCCTTGTTGTGGTTCATCTGAACCATGTTAGCGCTGGAGTGGCCCTCGCCTCCTTTAGATCCCGTGTCCTTAGCCCGAGCTTTCTCCTCAACATCCAGAGACGCTATCAGATTTTCAACTGATATCTCCTGTCTCTTATGTTTCAGAGATGTGACGAAGTTCCTCCATGTAGAAGGCAACTTTGCAATAATGCACCCAGCCACAAATCGGTCAGGAAGGACTATCTTAAGGTGGTCGAGCTCCTTGGCTATACACTGTATTTCATGAGCTTGCTCTACAATAGAGCGATTATCAACCATCTTATAATCATGAAAGCTCTCCATGATATACAGGTCACTGCCAGCATCTGATGCACCATACTTAGTAGTAAGTGCATCCCACAACTCTTTCCCGTCTGTGTACTGAATATTCGCATCAACCAGACGGTTAACAAGGGCGCTAAGAACGGCTCCCGTAAAGATAGTATTGGCATGGTCGTACTCTTTCTCCTGTTCAGGAGTCAGTGGACCCTCAGGTCTGCCTTTACTAACATGGAAGACATTCATAGCAGTAAGCCAGAGCGTGGCCTTGACTTGCCATCTCTTAAAGTGCATACCATTGAACTTTTCTGGCTTCAGCGCATCGGCAAAAACAGCCATAGAAAAACTAGGAAATTGTCTACAATAAGGTTTTTGGATTGTTGAATAATTAGACAAATTCTAAATTAAATTCCGAATATAAATCATGACCAAATCAGAAGAACTGAAATAAAAGCCAAATCAGATGATGTGTACTGATTAGACTTACTGATAGATGACGCGCGCCGGAATCAGCAGGGTCGACGATGTCGAAGTAGCGAAATCAGCAGGGTCGACGAGGTCAGAAGATCACGAGCAGTCGCGTGAAGACGCTTCCCAAAAACCTTATTCGCCCTCTCCCGGTCAGGATCTAGAAGACGAAGGGTTCCGGAGACCTGCTCTCCTGATCGCAGATGCACCTCTGCGGTCGGGACGAAGAGAACTAAAAGGCGGCTCAGCTATGAAGAGAGGCGAAAGCGAAACTGGAATGATTTGGAGGCTGGCTGCCGGGCTCCTTATATCGGGCCGAGTCCGCGACCCCCGATCTTATCCACCCACAAAAATCTCGCGATCAGTTGAGATTTTATAGCGATCGGTTAGGATAAGCGTAACAGCCAAGTAACCAAAAAATCAAACGGCAAAAAGTAGTCGCGCCCCCGCAAGGGGGGGGCCGGATTTCGGCGGATCATTCACGCGCATGTCGTTCGCCCGCGCCCTTCGCCCCGCCCAGGCGAGGCCAGGCGAGCGAGCGCGCGCGTGTGGCTCTCCACACTCTCTCCTCTCATCCATGACTTGATGAGTGAGTGTGGCTTCCATATTTAAGCTAGCTCTACTCCACTAGAACTAGCAATATGGTGCTATTGGTTCCACCAATTCCCTAGCCATCCACTTGTATGGGCTTTTGAGATTTTCCTGTGATTTATTAGAATTTCTTAACTAGGCCAAGCCCATAAATCCTAACAGTCACGGCGGATATCGAAGTCCGATAACTCCACTTCTCAACAGCCCTCGGTGTAGTCGAGGACGACAGGTAGATTGCCGTGGGCGTCATATAGCCAGCGTGATGCTGAGCTGCACGAGGGGTAGTCGTGCAAGATCACCATCGCGTTACTTCTAAAGAACAAGCATGCTCCGCCCACCTACATGCTCTGCTTAAACAAGTTACCTGCCGAATGTGCTGGTTCCCAAGGACACCATCTGGTGCCACAGCTCCGATGGTAAAGATGGCTGAGCCATCTCAGCGCTCGTGTGCTGACCTACCAGTACCATTCGTGGTATACGATCCCACGTGTCGATTATAACATGTCTATTTCTGTCCGTTCGGATGTAATTAAGATCCAAACATCGATTAAACCTTTAGAAGACACACTTTAAAAATTTATGGACCGAGATGATAAAAAAACGACAAGTTTAAGCACCAAAAATATATTTTACTCTATAAAAATTTATGGAGAAGATGAGACGGTGCCTCTATGCATAGGAAGAATGAAGAAGTATCTTTTGTATTTAGAGGAGGCTTTTGAGAACATTGTTGAGCGTAGATATTTACTGCCGGTAGGGTTATTATATCACGAAGTCATCAACCAAAAGTTCGGTGCCAACGAGTATATTTCAGCGTACAAATTAAAGAATATGGCAGCGGTTCTATGCTTTCCATAACGCCACAATAAATCTGGTGGATGGGATGGCACAATGTTCCATCAGTCCATAGAGTAAATTGCACATTGGTACAACACAATATCAAAGGATACATAGACAACAGACAGTGGTAAAAAATGTTACTCTAGCAGGACCACTGGGAATCAGATCACTTGTTGCTGGTAACAAATCGAATTGCCTACTGGTACGCTGGTAGCTCAAATGAGCCAAAACTTTTGTTCTATATTAAAGGGTCCATCATAATCACAGATATGTTTATGTGGTGCCTGCAAAAAAAAAGTACATTAATGTTACATGAGAATCCCAATTATTTATGTTAAAAAAAAGAGTCCCACTTATGGTGGCAAGAACAATATTAAATCTTTTAGGCCAGGCACAATATAGAGGGTATACCTAGACACCATGTATCACCTTTATCATGTCCCTTAGATTGCTCTATTCAGCCTGATAGAGAGAAGGAAATGTGATGAGTAGATTTGTACTAGTATTTTAGTCATCCCAATATAATGGGGAAATGAAGTTTTTAAAGGTGCCGGAACATATTCAAAGGCACATAATGTTTGTAGACATATATTCAAAGATGGAACATATTCAATGCGATGCTAAGGCAAACATGAGATTAAAGATCCATCTGGAGAAAAGAATACACAAACAACAAGTGAAACCTAATTACCTTTAGAGAATATGGGGCAAAAATGGCTTTGACGTCTTCAAACACCTCGGGGATTGGTTTTGCAGCATCAATCTGATAAATGAAAAGTTACTACAGAGGCTAAAGTGAAAACATTGCAAAAAGAAAAGGCCAGCAATTAATTGAAACGTGGACTATAATGATCATTAGCGAAGGAATACACACAGGATAGATCTAAAATATCCTTCTAACCTCACGTATTTAATCTAATGCGCATCTTATTTCTGGCTTTATCTCTACTGTATAATACATCACGTATTTGTGTCATCAGAGTGCAATAGGAGTACCCCTGGCAAGTTAAAAGTTCATCAATACCTTTTTAACCTTGTCCTTTGAGTTGTAATGCTCAATGACAGGCAGAGTTGAGTCAACAAAGGTTTTGAACCTTTTTTTGATAGTTTCAATGTTATCATCAACCCTTCCCTGCATAGACAGTAAGAAATATTGGAAACAAGAATTTTGTGACTAAAAAACACAAAAAGATGAAGGAAACCTGATTGCGCCCCAGGAGTCGTTTCTCCATATCTTCTTCAGAACAGTCAAAGAATAGCACAAATGCAGGAGAAATTTTGGTCTGAAGCAACAAGAAAGAAATTAACGGTCTGCAAATTAATTTATAAGTAACTAAAAGAGCAGAACGATAATCTCTTAAACTGGCATGAGAACCAGACAAATTTTGTGTATAAATAAAGAGGGCCTTACAACATTCTCAAAGGCTGCACGATTCTCCTCATTCCTTGGAAATCCATCGATCAGGAATTTGTCATTTTCACTTTTTATCATTGCCTCCTGCAAAAGCTTTATAGTCACCTCCGATGGAACAATCTTTCCCTCCTTTATCATGTTCTCAATCATGGTTCTGTGAAACATCAAGGAGCACCATAGACAGAGAACGCAAAACGTCAAATCTGCAGCTCAACAAGACTGATCCCGTGTTTTCTCTAAGAAAGAAGTCTATCCAGAAGGGAAAAGATGATAAGTTAAGCTTTCTCAGAGGGGAAAACATACCCGTTCTCAGAGCCAGATTTAATCTCTGCACGCAGAAGATCTCCAGCACTAAGATGGGTGAATCCAAAGTGCTCCACGATGTTGGCACACTGTGTGCCTTTTCCACTTCCAGGACCACCTACGCGTGTTTTTTTATCAGATAGAAAACAAAATCATCTATTCAAGGTGCACATAGTAGCCCCATATAGCATATGAGCTCATTTAAGTTCGAAGCTGTTATAAGTTCGTTCTCTTTTATGAGGTAGGACACAAATAACTGAACATTACTAAAGATAGAACAGATACCTAGGACAAATACAACTGTAACTTTCTTGCCACCCAACATGTTCTCAGTGACCTGCACATAGAGCACATTTCTAAGACGAACCATAGTTTGTGAATAGCACAAGTCTTATGAGATGAGGACGACCTCTCTTTAATGAAAACATGCAGGAAGTGCAAATTCCTTAAGGATATGGAGATTGATTTGATCTCAAAAAGCATGAATCAGACAGGAAAATAAGGCAAGGCATAAATACTAACAAAAATCAGCTGAAATTAAGTTACGAAATGCAAGGTTCAAAGGCACCAACTGTTGATGTAAATGTAATAGAAATTTAGAAACTTCGAAACGTCTGACCTATAAACTGAAGGGTTCAGCAATCTCAATTATATTTTGTTAATGAAAAGGTAAAATGCTGAACATTCTCAACGAACCTAGTGATTTGCAGGCTTGCAGCAGAGCCAATTATTGAATATGCAGAGGATCAGAAACTTCAAGTAAATGAGTAATGCAAAGTACCTCAGCCACAACTGCTGGAGCGGCATCCACAACTGTGCCCATGGCTCAAGGTTTCCCTGCAGTTTGATTACAATTGGTATTGCATCTTTGTACAACTAAAACTCCAAACTTGCACATATCAAATGCGAAAAAGGAACCATTTCATAAAAGTCAAAGCAAGTAAGCAACCACTTTTGTCTACCAAGAAATACAATGTTACATAGTTGGGACACCGGACAAATTATATCAACTAGGTTGTTAAGGACAGATTGGCTTCTACTGGTTGTCTCATGTTTGCAGCATTAGATGCTAATCGGCTAAAAGATTGTTTAGCCACCAAACAATTGAAGCATAACCCATCCCATGCATTCTATTGAGGGTGCTGGCTTTATCTCAGTGCTTATTCAGCAGGCGTCTCAATGAAGAAGGCATCCTAGGTAGGATCCGACAATGTTCTACCTATACCAACAGATGCGGTGATTCAAGTCATTAACAATCAGAAGATCAACAATCATAAGCCATAACCTGATCTGAAGTCCCCCGATCTCGTGGCACCAGTTCTTTATGTATTATTCTGACAAACTCCCGCCAATAACCCGGTCCCCAGCGTCACAAGGCGACAAAGATCACACAGCAAGAGCACCTGGCGCACCCTTCTAGAACCAGAAAAGCACGGGGCGTCACTATACTGTCATTAGCGGAAGGCTAAGCTAGCCCAGTGGCCACTACCCCTAGATCCGGCTCAAAACGCCCGTTCTCTGGATCCCTACTCACCAGATGCGCACCCTGAACTGCGAAATCAACTAATTCAAACCGAGACCCCCCTTGCCCCCGCGCCAGCATCGCGGATCGCACCCCACAAGACTCGAGGGATCAACCAACCAACCAACGATCCATGGACGGAGAAGGTAGGACGCCATAAGCCAAAAAAAAATGTCCGTACCTTGTGGGAGGCGCGCGAGATCTGAGAGCGCGGGCGAGGGGACCTGGAAAGGAGGGGGGGCGTGGAAGGAATCTGCGCTGATCGCTGGGTGCGTGCGATTCCCTCGGCGAGCCGCGAGCGAGGTTGCCGTTATTAATACGCGCGCGCGCGGGTTCTCGGGTCCGGGTGGGGTGTGCTGCCTGCTTGAAGATCCGGCAACACCAACGCGGCAAATGGGTCGGTGGTGTGGTGGCGCCTGTTGGTGAAGTGGTGACCGCCTGACCAGACACCAGAGGCGTCGGCGCGGAGGGGAGTGTTAGGACTGGATCACTGGAGAGATGGACTGGGAGGGCGGAGGAGAGGGGGAGGCGGGACATGGGTAAATCTCTACTATCTATTAAGACCGCAGTGTAGACTACCACGGTGCCCCCGCCTCCATCCTTATCGCGTCCGCCTTTCGGCATCCATCCTTATCGCCGCACCCCTTTCGGCCTTTCTTCCTCCCCCACCTCTTGCTCGCGTCCCAGCTCCCAACACCAGTACACCACGCGCCGGCTGCGAGCGATGCCCGCGATCCCAACGGCCCCCGCCCCCTGCCCCGTGCGCTTCCTCCTCGCCCGCCGCCACAGCCTCCACGTCTCCTACCCGTCGCCTTGCTCTAACCACCAGCGGCTCCCACCCCGCCTCCTGCGCCTGCCCGCTCGCCCCCGGGCCGCTCCCATGTCGACCGTGGCGCGGGCACCCGCGTCTCCAGTGGCGCCGCCGGCGCACCCCACCTACGACCTCAGGGCCGTCATCGCGCTCGCCCTCACAGAGGACGCCGGCGACCGAGGTACGCAGCTTGCTACGTGGTGCGTCACTCACGCGAGCGTACTGTTCGCCCCTTGCGATTCGGAACCCACAAGAACACTACGGCACTACCTAGCTGTTTGTCACTGCTCTCCAGCACCATGGTGTTCCTTGGGGTGGAGCGCAAAATCATTTTGCTCCCTGCATTCCAGTGATGTTATCGCAATTCGGCTCGGGAGTGTCGTGGTTTAAGCTGATAGGATAAGAAGAGATGCACAATTCACTTATATTATATTTCAACAATAACCACCGACCGTACTGCTGGCGATTGTTGCAAAAATCTGATCCTGTGCCGCTGCCGCTGTGTGCTCATCTGGTTGTCAATGAGCATCTTAGGAAGGGGTACCAGGCAAGATAGTTTTTCAAATCCTGAAATGATGCTGTACAGTCACTTTAGGCTACAAGTGATTGCAAGTAGTAAAAGAAAATACGAATGCAATCTGTGTTCTTAATGTCGGTCTGTACAGGTGATGTTTGGGCAATATGACTCGTGAATAAAATGGCCATCCAGAAAAGAAATGGTTAATCAAATGCTATTTAGAACTGCTGGTCATCGTGCTTTAGTTATAAGATGGTTTCTAGACGATCACAGTATAAGGACACTATTTTTGCTTTAGTAGCTTGCTGTGAGTTAGTTATGAGATGGTTGCTAGCTGCATATGCTTACTGCTTGGTTCTCAATTACTTCTTGTGTATCATATTTTTCATTTCTTTTCTATCTTCTGATTAATTCTTCGTATACCATTAAGATGTTGCAGAGTCTGTGCGCTAAGGAGATGCAAGGCCATTTGTAGAGGAAGCTGTACTGCAAGTATCTGACTGGGGTTTCAACTTATCTGACATCCAAATGCAGAAGAAAGAGGCTCAAAGACTTATCTGACATCCAAATATGGCAGGTTTGTACTCTCTTCTCTAAAATTAAAAGTGATCCAAGAGCATGACAGAGTTTAGTAGAAGCTAAAGAAAATTACTCCATCTATTTAACACACAGCGTGCTTGCACATAATGGCGTCGTTTAGACGGTGTTCTGTAGTTTCCTAGCATCTGAGCTCTTTAGTTTATGTTTATTTGGCCATACTGTCAGAGTCTATGTATATCAAGGTTACCACATTAGATGGCTTCAAGAAAGCTGTAACAACACAGTTGAAAGGTTGCACCAATAGTAGTTGTAGCTGATTTGTCTTGGTTTTGCATGATTTAGGAAACTTGGCGCACACATGTAGGTAGTATCGTAATTGGTTTTGTATGTATTAACAAATAGCAACTCTCAAATAGCATAAAGAATAGGGGAATGGATACATTATAAAAGCACCATGCGTTGTCAATAGGACGCACTAAATTGCTTGGTGGTTCAATTTCTCAAACTCTATGCTTTGCATGTTTGTGTCACTACAGAAGATGTTTTCGTTTAGGTTGCGAACACACATCTGCAGAGATAAAAAAAAGGAGTGCCATCAATGGCAGCCACAGATTGGTGCATGAAGTGTAACCACTATGAGATCAATGTGTTGTTTTTTCATGTTTAATAATTTGAGTTATAATACATGGTTTGCTTATAATGTTTTTAATTTTTTATTTTGGCGATGCAGGGGACATAACTCCTCCAACTGGGATTAGGCAGGCTATGGAGATGCAGGCTGAAGTAGAAAGGAGAAAATGCGCTCAAGTCCTTGAATCAGAAGGGAAGAAACAAGCCCAAATCCTTGAATTAGAAGGGAAGAAAACTGCCCAGATCTTTGAATCTGAAGGTGACGACTTCATAACCCTTTTTATCTTTTAGCTCAATCAGGAGTTCACAGTGCCAGGTCTTCATTTGAGCAAGCTCATTTCAATCTGGTGCATAATCTCTCCTTTTTTGAATTAGAATGCATCACACTCAGTTATTGAATTATGCAATTACAGATAACCCCTCCTTTCCTTTCCATTATTTGAATTTGACAAAGGTTGCTTAGATCATTCCCTCTTTTTTGCAGGTTCTTTCCATTCTCTGAATTATGTGAACGGATCCAAGAACACTAAAATAGTTGTCCTGTCCATCTTTGCTTGATTATATGATAGCTCCACTACTAACTCAAACTGCTACTGCTTAGCCACTACTACCTACTAACTGAAGCCACTGCTAACTGAAGCCTCTAACACAAATGCCTTGAGACTACCAGAGAGAAAGTAGGAGCTGACATTTCTCACACTGGTCAGGCATTTCCATTGAATTTTACTCTATATTCAGAAGTTTTTTTTCCTGGGCTCACAAAGAGCAGAAGACATTTCTTAATGAGCTCCAAAAGAAAACACCACCAGAAAGATGATATTTTATTAAACACATGCCCACACAAAAGAACTTCATATGTACCTCATCCCTATATGGCAACAATGATGTGGCTAACCCTGAAATTCATGCTGTTTTTTGACCATATCCTAGCAAAAAAACATCACTATTTCTGATCGGATGGCAGATGTCTCTCAGGCAGGCAAATGGTTGTCGGATTGTATGCAATCATCCAAATTCGATCTTATTCTCTTCACGACCTAGAGTCTACAGAGTCACTTCATTATCTGTTATTGTATAACAACCGTTGCTTAAGATACTTCAAAGAGCACAAATACATTTTTTTTCTGATGCTGCTGCATTTCTTGTTTATGGCAAGGGCAGATGCTGAGAGATGTTCCCTTTCATCCCAGGTTGTCCTACAAATAGTTTTGGTAAGTTTTTTTCTCATATATTCTTCTAATACTGCATCACCACCGAGAACACCATCATCATTTCTGAATTCCTTCATTTACCTTAGAATTCAATATATTCTTGAGTGCAACGGACATGTTCTATTCTGTGGAATACCTAGGGGACCATGTTTAGTTGATTCTTGTAAAACTATGGGCACATTTGTCTCCATTCCCTTCATGTATGTTGTGGGAGATCTTTTCTCTCCTTGCTGTAGAACATCAATAAAGTTGGCTTGGTAAATTGTTCGGTGCTTGTCATTCATGTGAGTTATAATATCCTATCTCCCAATCCCCTTGTTCTTTAGTGGAATTAGTTTCTGATACAATACAATAGATTAAACATGAAAACGGGTTATTCCTACCCTGTAATAAGGGTCTATACAGTAGAATGAGTAATACTCACTAATCACTACTCACCCCAATCCAAGTTTGTCAATAATGAACATTCAGATTTCTCAAAGTTGTAGACAACTATCAAGTGCCATCTTAAGAAACTAATGTTTGTCATTTCAGTATCATATTTGCTTTGGTATTTGCGGAGCAAGTTATGCCCTTCATTGAATTTAGATTGTTTATGCTATCCCTAACCATATATTAGTACACATTTTATTCTTCCATTGAACAACCCACTGAGTGTAATACATATCCAGACATTGAAGCAGCATATAACTGCCTCAAGGAAAATGTGGTGTTGCAGATGAGGATATAATCTTATACTGCCAGTCTGTTGGAAGTGGTCCAACCATTGATCTTGCTTCACAATTGCCAGACTTGCGAGCCGTGGTTTTGCAACTATTTTATCTGGACTAAGATTAATATATCCAGTCAAGCGAACATTTTGGTTTGACATTTACAAGGTATATTTGGCCCCTTTGTTTCCTGAAGTCATTGGTTGGTTTCTAAATAACTGATAGCTTTTCTCTCCTAGCTATAGAACATCGATAAAATTTGCTTGGTAAATTGTCAGATGCTTGTCATTCATGAGAGTTCTAATATTCTATCTCTCAATCTCCTTGTTCCTTGGTGGAATTAATTTCTGATACAATACAATAGATTGAAATTAAAACAGGTGATTCCTATTCTGTGATAATGGTCTATACAGTAGAATGAGTAATACTCACTAATCACTCACTACTCATCCCAGTCCAAGTATGTCAATAATGAACATTTAGATTTTTCAAAGTTGTAGACAGCTATCAAGTACCATCTTAGTCCAGATAATGTTTGTTAATTCAGTATCATATTTGTAAGAGTAACAACAGTTGTTTGGGATATAGATATAGTTGAGATGCTAGGTACGGGCTATCAAACTGTTAAAATTAGATATAGTTGTTTGGGATTCTCTACCTAAGAATAAAAATAGGGACTACTCCTTATTCCTCGTGCCATTACTAGGCAAAAAATAAAATAAAATGAGAGGAAAATTCTTCTACAAAATCGGTTTGTGACGTTATTTGTAACAAAAGGATCTTCTCCTGCTGAGATGCTAGGTACTAGTTACAAAACAGTACTAAAACCTGCGCTTCTGGCTCATGCTGATCTGTCTCTCAAATCTTGAAAACTTAAATGATCTACAGAAGCAGCCACAAGGAAATGCGAAGGTTCTAGAGGAGGAAAGGAATAATATTTTCAGTCTCCAGGCAAAAAATGACGAAGTCAGTCCATCTTTTCAAGCACTACATTACATTTTATAGCCTATAGAGTAAATGTGATCTGAAATTTTTTTTTGTCCTTACTCTTCTATTTGTATGCTATCTCTGAAATTACTTGCAGCTGTGTTGTGCAGTAGTAGGAACTTTTTTAGGTTCTGGAAGGTCAGGGTGAGTTGGCTCGGGTTCAGTCGGTGATCTTGTTTTCTCACACATGGCTTGTGGTTGCTGGGATGGACTTCCACGAACTGATCGAGATCCCACATGGCGACCGACGACGGTACCACGACGACGTATCTGTCATTGTAATATCCTTGGAGGGCAGGATCTGGAGGTCATGCGTGTAAATAGGTCGGCCATACTGGATTAGAGAAGAAACGTATATATCTGTAGATAGAGAGAGAGAGAGAGGTTATTGAAGGCCTATTCCATTACTCCCAGCTGCTCCTGTAGACAGATTCAAACTTGGGCTTCTACGATTCACATGTGTGGTAATGCATCAGTTATATCAAAATTTATGTTTTTTTCCTGTTGCCACTTATGTCATTTTAGAGTTTGAATTTAATTGGCTTGCACTATTGCATAATCTTTATAGGGGCCCTCTTTCATCAAAGAAAATATTAGGGTGATCAATTTTTCGATACTGGCCTCCTGGTTGAATAAGGGGTACTATCAAGGGTTGCTTTAACATTGAATCTTTAACATTGAATTAAGCCCTCGAGCAACCGAGCAAAGCCATGATCGTTTATTGATGTCAAATTGAAAAAATAGGAAATTGAGAAGTTAGTTTTGGTGGTGCCTGATGTGTAGGGGAAGCTTCTCATTTTAGATTATTCCTCGTGGTAGAATGTCATAGAGGAATCCTGTGTGGCAGGTAGCTCTGTTAGGAATCCAGTTGTTTTTCAGATAAAAAATTGAAATTCATTTAGTTTTGTTTTTTATCGTACATGATGTGAACCCATCATTTCTGTAATAAGAATGGACTGTCATATTAAATTGACTTCTCTTCTTTTATTACAGTATGCTTGCGATATATTTTTAGTTCTATTGCTCCGGTTTAGAGATAGTCTAAACAATTTTGAGTATTTTAAAATTCTAGATGAGCTGTAAATTTCCAACAAGACTATTATGGTAATAGAGGTTAGACGTTCACGTGTAGGCATCACATTGGTGTGCTTTTGGGTTACCCACTTAGATGGATTGTGTGAGTCATTCATGAAATATTACTGTGTACCATCGCAATACAGTGAATTGGTTGTTGGCAAAAAGAATGAGACAATTAGACTTTGTTAATATAAGTATTGTTCAATTTTATGTAATCGTTGTGCACTTGTGCTCAAACATTTTACCGAATAATTGTGCACCGTCTCAACGCACGAGTACTGTACTAAGTCAAAAAGAGACGTCTACCGTGAGTTACCCACTTACCTTGGACACATCATTAGTGATTAGGGAGCTGCTACATTTTATTGAATATTAATGCTACAGTGATATTTTGTTACACGAATTTGTATATCATAATGATGTTTGTCATTCTGTATCTATGTTTTATACTAAGTTTTAACTCTCGTGGCAACGTACGGGCACATACAGGTACCTCACTAGGTCCAATAGAAAAATGACTTCTAATATTACCGATCCCTCGTGTCGCATAGCAAAACACATGGATTTATATGATCTCCGTATCAACGTACGAGTACCTCACTAGATCCAATAGAAAAATGACTTCTAATAATACCGATCCCTCGTGTCGCGTAGCAAAACACATGAATTTATATGATCTCCGTTGCAACGCACGGGCACCCAACTAGTGTCAATGAAGACCTGAAAGGAAAGCGAACGGGGGAGGAAGGCGTGAAAGGAAAGCGACATACATGTTCCGCTCCGTGACACTTACGTCTGGGGGTAGCCAGCTTCCCAGGTGCTTGAGAAAGTAGATTAGATTTTTTTTTTCACCAAAAAAATGAAGGTCATTTTTTAAGAGATTTATGACGTCACTTCAGATTTTGAGGATTTTTTTTGCCTTCTAGGCGGAGAAGCAGAGGCCGATCCAACCCAAAAACTAAATAAAGACCTAACAAATGGACCTTTATAACTACACTAAACTATGAAAATTGAGTGGCCCCACTCACAGCAACGTCGGTCCGCCCCTGAAGAATCACGTGTGGTTGGTTTTAAGTATCGACAAAACCCAGTTCATGGTCTTCCGCCAGATTTTAGGTACCAATTGACGAAACTTGGTGTTGTTTACTCCCGTGGTCACAAAATAAATATTATCGCAGTTTTTGTAAGTTTAATTAGATTTAAAGAAAATAATACTGTTATTTATATTTTAAAATAAGATTTAGTAAAAATGTATTTAATAATCTATCTAATAATTTTAGTTATGTACACCTTTTTATTTTAAATTGATCAAATTAAAATATCTGATTTATCAAAAAAACAAAAAGGAAGTACTTTCAATTGCTTAACTCCATTGAACGAGCATTTGGTCATCATCACCGGGCTAAAGATGGGACCCACGTTATGTTGATTAGGCAATGACAATTTAACCCGCAAACTAGAATTCGATGGGTACCTAATGTGTGCAGGTTTCTACTCTAACCCATAGGTGACTTGCACTCGATTCAAATTTGATTTCTTCTTTATTTTGTCAAAAAATGATTAAGGTACAATAGTAATTATTTTAAATAAGTAACATGGCTAACGATTCATTAAATGTTTTGTTGGCGCTCAGTGTGAGAAAGCTTAAAATTTATGGATATAACATAATTATTGTTTAAAATTGTACAGTATGTAAAAATCCGCAATGACTTGAACCGTTCAGGTGCGGGTTTAAAATTACACCCACGAGTGTGATCGTGAGCAGGTTTTTGCTTCATTCAACCCATTGTCGTCCCTAATATTGACGTTCTACCACACAAATTGCAAGTCCATTGATGAAAAAATGGTGAGAGGATATTAACCAAAATATTCCCACAAAGATTTCTTAATTGCTATAATGGCCTACAAGTGCTGGCTTGGCGCTTTCATATGTGTTGTGTGGGAAACAAGAGCAAGTATGATAAGAGGACACAATGATGAGATGGAGAGAGGAGAAACACACCTAAACTTAGGCAACTTAGATACAAGAATCAAGAAACTTTATGAGACACAAATGGACAATATATTAATAGTTAACTAACTATTATACATATGAACATCAACATAATCTGATAAACCTCCTTTTGCTGACATGGCATCACATAAGAAAACTATCATCAAAACAATCTGAGGCAGAAAACAAACGGTTTTAGATACTAAGGGCTAGTTTGGGAGCCACAAAACGGAGGGGATTGGAGGGGCTAAGGGCTAATAAGGAGGGGATTTATTTTAGCCACTCCAATCCCCTCATGTTTTTCCCAAACTAGCCCTAAAAGGATAAAAAAAAATAAGGGCTAGTTTGGGAACACTAATTTCCCATAGGATTTTCATTTTCCCAAGGAAAAATGAACTAATTTCCCTTGGGAAAATGAAAATCTCATGGGAAATTAGTGTTCCCAAACCAGCCCTAAGGGGAGAAAATCTAACGAAGGTGAAAATGGTCAAAAGGGACATGACCTTGGTGGGGTGCGGCACCCGCCACGCGCACCTAGCGAACACGGAGGTGGGAGTCCGGTTCCGGTCACCAGCAAGCCTGTGCCACTGCCAATAAGGACCACGTGTCCACGTCCCGCGACAGACCCACACGAACCCATATCAGACAGCCTGGAGCTTATGATCGCCCGACCTAGCGGTTAACTGGCTAACGATTCATGTGTAGAAGATACCATCGGTGATGCACTGATGCGCATTGCCCAATTTACCACTGATATAACTAATTTTGCGCTAGTCAACAGACTTACAACATTTCCTGTACAATGAAAAATACTTGGGGAGTGAACACCAATGAATTGGCATCTAGCAACAATGGTTGCTTTTAAATTGTGTCCACTCCACCAAACTAGGTACTCTCTAAACATCAATACAACATCGCAGATGGATGTTACCCCAATAAAACCAGGGGACAGACAGATCTTCAGGGCAGGCTGACCACATCCATTCTATTGGGCAGGCCGCAGGCTGTGGATCCTGCTGCCTTGGTAGAAACAACCAGGGGACAGACAGATCTTCAGGGCAGGCTGACCACATTCATTCTATTGGGCAGGCTGTGGATCCTGCTGCCTTAGTAGAAACTGTACTGATGTATAGTGCTGAAGAGATTCTGGAAGATCGACGTCAGCATAATCTATTGACGGGATTGCCATTGATAGATCCTCGGTAGAGAATGGTATACTGTAGCCAGAAAAGATCAATATTAATGCAAAATATAATTACAGTAGAACACATTCCACATTAGCAAACATCAAGCATAAGTACAGATCGTTGAAGGCAAAGTATAATTTTTTTTTGGAAATACTTTCCTTACCTTAAGTCATCATCCAACAAGAAGGAATTTGACACAAGATTCTGGGTATCTTTGTTGACCATCTCCCGCATTGCAGCAACCACCTGAAAAATCTCAAAAATAATATCAGAACTGTAAAGCAAAATTAATTCCAGAAAAATGAGAGCTCCAGGTTCGAGCTAAAATTTCCTACCTCGGTTGAAATGCCTTGGGTACCGTATTTGTCATCCCAATACATCGAGCATATTCTATAGATTTGGCGAACACTCAAGGACTACATGAAACACAAGAGAAATTGTGAGTTAAATAGTCTGCCATAAATGATGGCCAACTGCAAAAGCGTACATGATATGTGTTTTCATACCGGGCAAAGATCTTGCTTGATCTCCTCAAGCGTCTTTTTTCTTTTTTGGTGTATAACCTGTGTATAACGAATTTTGTGAAAATAGCCTAAAAGACAAACAATGAACAGAAACAGAAAGACGGGCAGCTTGCAGAATCAATTACCAAAAATCCAACAGCTTGTCTGATATAATTGAGCTCGTGCCAAGATGTACCCGCAAACTGAAAAGAACATAAACTTGTGAAGACAGCTGACAAGGCCCACAAACCCAACAAAAATGATGCTACCCAATACTCTTAGGCCCCGTTTGTTTCCTTTCATTTTGAGGAATTGGAATCTTACTAATGGAATAGACTAATTTTTTAGAATGTGACATTCCACCACTTTCCAAAGTTATCATATAAGTCTATCTCAAATTCATGGGAATAGAAATAGAAATTGATTCTATAGATTTACATACTATTTTTCCGATGTACAACTTATAGCACACCCTTCTACTTGCTTCGATATAATATAAATGCAGTATATAACTATCTCTCTCATATAATTTAGGATAATGTACAAATATATTAAATATATAAATATATGAACTTAATTAGTTTTGTCTAAATTATAATTATTAAAATGGAATTCAATTCCAACGAAACAAACGGGGCCTTAGAGAAAGTGTATCTTGAAAGAGTAACACATTGGATACGCCAAGAAAATCCAGTTTCAACAGGGCTTCTTACAAGCAGGATACGAATGTACAATGACACCTACCTCATCTGTGACATCAGTAATCCATTTCTCCAACAACGATAGCCCAGCTTTCACGTATTCCCCATTGGAGAATGTACAACATTCACGTCGGAGAAGAAGACTGAGAAATGAATAAATTAATGAAGGTGAAATAGTCTCTTGCTTTTATTTATTTCAACCATATTACAATAAGCATGTATCTTGAAGTGTCGCCATCCCACCACCCATAACCTTCAATAAGTATATTATTTAACACTCAAGAAGGCACTTTTCTAGTAACTAAATGAATCGCAAACTTAGAAAAGATAGTTGCCCATTAAAAATTTTCAGTTGATAAATAATATACAGATATTCCTAATAATTCATTCCTATACATTTAATGGCTAGCGTGGCATTTTCACGTTTCATACCAAGTACCAAGTTATTGAGATGAGGAAACTACCTGTTAAACAACTGTATATTGATGAAGGAGAATAATTGTGTGATAAGTTTACGTATAAAGAAGGATGGCACCTGCGGCAAGCACGGATATTATATTAGACTCAAGTCTAGGACCAGCATTGAAGGCTATCAGTGCCCAACTGACGAACTTTACATAGGATCAATCCTTTCTCAGGACAGGACAATAATAAGGCTTACATAATTTTCGCGCAATGTATCCATAAGTAAGTCAAGGAAATTGACGATATTGTCCCAGTTGGAGTTCGATGCTGGGTGGGCACCAACTCCAGATGACTTGGATGCTTTTCCAGATTGCCCACGTGTTGACTTTGGAGCCTGCATATGAATCTCAGAAAGTTACCAAAATATCCAGTTATTCCGATGCAGTTGAATTGAGGAAACAACTACGTACCTGAATGCAAACATTAAGAAGAGGTGATATTTCCTTTTTTAGATTATCTCTGAGCTGCCCAAATATCTTTTCGACACATGCAGTAAGCTGCTGTTTGAATAGTATGGCTGGATACCGTGCATCAACATGTGGTAGAGTATCACTGCGGCCTATAAACTTTGAAGGAGACCTCAATGTCTGGAAGAAACATAAGTATTGTTATTCCAGTTAGAAAGCAAAATCAATCCTCAATGGTTCCTTTAGAAGAAAAAAACATCATGCTACAAATATTACCTAGTACCCAAATTAAATAAAGAACTATGTTTCTGCAAACCTTACAAAATTCTGCACACAGATAATATTTTTAACAAGTAAGAATGTTGTCATGTCTCTTGACAACATTCTTACTATGCATCAAAAAATGACTAATGCAACCAGCACAATGAGGCTTCATAAACAGGAGCCTACAGATCAACGGATCCCGTCCACCTATTTTGCAGTCCTCAACCACCAGATACAACTCTAGATCCTTGGTGGGCTGCTCACTACTTCCACTACCCGAGTGCTTCTTAACGGGGTTCCTGGTGGCTTCTGTTAGAGTACCCGCCTAGGGTTTTGGGGTTAGCCCCTTGTAATCACTGTCACATCCTTGTGTAATGGGCCAGGCCCAACATCTATCAATATATACCAGTCCCTATCCTAGTTAGGGTTAAGGAGTTTTCTCATTCTCCAACTGCTTCATTACCCATCGTAGAGGTTTGAGACAAGGTGACCCATTGTCTCAATTATTGTTCATCATTGTTATGGATACTCTTAATCTTTTGGTGGCGAAGGCTGCTAATGATGGTTCATGTGGCTGGTCTCCCATAATCGATGTTGGACCGCGGACCGGTTGGCTAGGAGGAATTTGCTTGTCTCCTATGTGATCAGGAGGAAGAAACCATCAATCATCTGCTTGTCCACTGTGTGTTTGCTCGACAATTTTGGTTCTTCCTTCTTCAGCGGTTTGGGCTGGTGCGGCTTGCTAAGCAGCCTAGCGAGGCTTCCTTCCTTGACTGGTGGAGACGTGCCCTTGAGGTGGTGGAAAAGCCTCTCCAAAAAAGGTTTCAATTCTTTAGTAATTCTTGGAGCTTGGGTTATTTGGAAACATAGAAACCATTGTGTTCAACCAAAAGAGCCCTAGCCTCTCCTTGGCTTTGATCATGGCTGGGGATGAGCTTTGGAGTTGGAACATGGCTGGCGCCAAGGGGCTGCGACTGCTTTCTGCTTATATGCAGGGGGCTGAAGAGTTGTAGTGTTCTTGTGTGTTGGGTGGCTTGTGGTCATTTTGTTTCCAGTACGTGGCGTGGTTGAGTGAGGTGGAGGTGTGTGGGGTGTGTGCGTGGCTCTTTCTTGTAATTCTTCTTCTATTAATGAAATGATACGCAGATCTCCTGCGTGTTCGAGAGACATTTGGTACGCGTAGGGGTGGTAATGGATCACAATCCAAATGCTTCTTCACAAATGGTAGGGCTCTAAATAAATTTTAGTTCAAAATGAATAGAAATAGGGCTCAATCCCAATCCGATCCTTAAATCTTAGTGTAAAATTTAGAGCCCATTGTCACCCATAGGTACGCGGTGTTTCAACATTTGAAACTGATATGTGTTTAAAAATGTAGTCTTCTAATACTATGATTTTGATACATTTTATAAATATATTATAGTGGATATTTCATATCAGAGTTGTATTTTGGGAACATATCTCTGCACAAAACAATAATCCATTCCAAAATGTATGCCGTTTTGGCTATTCTAGATTCACAATTTTTACTTTGTATCTAGACATGGTGTATATCTAGATGCATCACAAAAGCTATGTAACTAGAAAGTCAAAACGACTTACAATTTCATAAAGAGGTGGTACTTTTTTATGAATACGATGGATTCAACCTGAACAAAAATAATATTCATCATACCCAAAATCCTTACTTGTGCTATCTTCCCTAGAGCTCCACCAGAACGACGAGACGGGGTAGTGAATAATCCATTTGACCGCAGATTTCTTTGGAGAAGGCATAGCAATGCAGAGGTATTGGACAACCAATAAGGTAATCTACCATCAGCTTCGTTCCCCTGTAGTGACACCAAAACAGAAAGTTCCAAATTGATTTTACATTGATAACACACCTGGTGTAAACAGAAAAATAAATGGGCTCAAATTATTTCACCTTTAGGACATCATTTATGGCCTCAATCACGTGATCAAAAATAGCAGTTCGCTCTGATTCAAAAGCACGCCAGTGCAAAAGACATTTGTAAATGATACATGCTGCAACTGGTTTGCCATCCTTATATCCTAAATTTTCTTTGATGCATCTCAATAAAATTTCATGATTTTGCTGCATGAAACAATAGCAAATATGAGATACCTAAAATTCTTTATAGACCGCTATGGTCAGTAACAAAAAATTAGCAATCTCGTGTGAGATGACATCAAATGAATTCGAAAATGAAACACATCTACTCCCTCCATTCCAATTTATAATTCGTTTGACTTTTTTGCCCCAATTTTGACCGGCTCGTCTTATTCAAAGAATTTCATAATTATAAATGGGACAGAGAGAGTATAACTAAAGTCTAGAGCACAGACAAATTTACCTCATGCCTTTCAACAGGCAACCTCGATCTCCTTGATGTACTCAAAGTCTGTGGAAGAGAAGCCAGATATTTTGTAGGTGTTGGGCTTTCCTACAATTTTCATTCTCTGTCAAATTAAAGCTTTTTTACAAGATCCAGACAAGTGCAGTTACCCAAGTTGAAAGGAAAAGAAAAAGCTTACATATATATGCTTTGGCTCACTGTTGGGAAGCCCAATTGATGCAGAAAATTTCTGCATTCAGAAATCAAGTCATTGGAATAAAGTTTAAACAACAAAGAATTGACATCAAAAAGAGAGTATCACAATAGTATTGTAGTAGTCAGCAGTGGAGTCAGCAAAAAACATTGTATGTACTGAGAAAGGGTAACAAATGTTTCTGGCCTCCGTAAGGAGGTCTGTAAACCTTTGTTTCTATTTTCTTCTGCTTAATATATAATGGGGCGCAGTTCTCCTGCGCGTTCGAGAAAAAAAAAGAGAGAAAGGGTAACAAAAAATGTACCTCAGATAATGTCTTTGGAGCTACAGACAGATTGTTCATTGTCGGCATATTAAATGCCTTCTGTCTTAAGACATGATTTTCATTTTCCAAGTTTGTAAGTTTCTCCTGCAATCTGGATTCATGAAAACATAAACCATCATATGTTCACAATAGGGCCACCAGAAACGTAGATGCCACATATTAATCATGCATCCTGCTGTTCTAGGTACATATGGGAGCATAAACACATACTTGTCCAAGTTTTGCTGTAGATGGTTGCATTTCCCCTCGACTTCCTTCAATTTTTCCATTGTATCATCACTACTTTTGCGAGTCACAATAAGTTCATTCTCCAGTATTGAGTTCTTCGTAGATAATGATTCAACTAAGTTCTGTGGAAGGTAAAAGATATGGTTCAGCAAAATTATAATTCAAGGTATGTCCCACTAGACTTCCTAAGGAGTTCACAAGGAAACCTTAGGGACTACGTTACTTCACAAATATTATCTACTCCCTAGCTTAAGAATATGATGAAGACAGAAGTTATGAAACCTTTAGGTTGGAGTTTTCTTCTGCTGCTTCTGCTGACATAATCTTTTTACTCTGCAACATAGTAATCTCTCTCAAAGAATCATCCAACTGCTTTTGGAGCAGCAATTTTTTGGCATGTTCATTTTGAGCAGCTGACTTAGCGGCAGCACATTCTGCACTTAATGATTCAATTATTTTGTCACGCTTCAATATTTCTACTGATTTTGACTCTTCACTGGAAGCCTGCATTTGAAAGTTGAATCACCAGGTGAATACGAAACCAACAGTTGTGAGCAATAAAATATACAAAATTAGGCAGAATAGCTGTTTGCCATCCAACTTCCACAGGAGGCTCATTTTTCGTCCCTCAACTATCAAAAATGAACATTTCAGCCCTCAAACTTTTATCTTGGGCTCAATTTCATCCTTCAACTATAAAAAATGAGCGTTCCAGCACTTTTAATTCTTCTTTGTATTCAATTTCCTAATATAATTGTTAATGCCAATGTTTCAAAATATCGATTGTGTGTATTAAGTAATTTTATTTAATAAAATATGATTGTAGGGGCTTCCCCTACAGTATTTCTTGGTCAAAAAATATTGATTCCCGAGTTTCTTTCAGTTATTATGTCCTTTCCAGCTTTCCATAAGGTGAAGCGGAAGTCATTCCCGTCAGTTAATACTTTTACTAATACCTCTGACCGCTGGTAAGCTACAGATGCTTATAACAAATAATTGAGCTAATATAAAAATAAACAAGCACAACACTATCAAATAACCGCGAAGAAGAATATAACAAGTAACATTCACAAAATAATGCACTAATGCAATAAAGTGGCACATATTACTTACCCGCAGTCTCCTTTCAAGGGTAAGTCTTAAAGCAAGATCATCCATCTTTTTCTCAAGCTTATTCTTTGCCTCACGCAGTGCACCAGCTTCATTTGCAGCCTATCACAAAACGATCATATAAGAGTTTTCCCAATACACAATAATCACAGGAGAGAGAAAATTCCAAAAGTTGCAAGGAACATGAAAACCTTAGCAGCGCACATAGGGAAAAAAGAAAATGCAAAAATATATAAAGAAAATAAGAACAAAATTGCAAATAACTAACGCAGGTTTCATTCATTTATATAGGATGCAAGCCGAAGAAATTACCATTTTGAGTTTCCTTAGCTCCTTTCTTGCAAGCTTCTGTCTCCAAGAACACTGAATTGCCACAGTGGCTTGCCGGTAATTCTGGAAAAGTATGACAAACTTCCGTCTTCTCCATGTGGACTGCAGTGTGCCAATGAGGTAAATAAACCAAACCATGGCATCTCGAATGTTTAGCTTATTATAACATTCCATGCAGTCAGAAAAAATATAGCTAGCCATTGCTTACTAACATAACAATTTTCACTAATATTTTTGTTTTAAGAAGGTTTTAGTCCATGCACAATTTCAGGATGGGGTCACCTGTATCACTGTAGCAGCTTTATGTTCCCTAATGACAGAGAAATAGCGGCGAGCGATGAACCCTCGAATGTAAGACTGAATAAGGAGAGCTGCCAAACATGCTTGCAGGTGAGCTCTACGTAGCAGCCATCTTCGGACATACTTCTGAACAATTACAGCTGCTGCTGTTTCTCGTCTGTTTGCGAACATCTTCCTTGCCAAACAGCCTAATGAGCAAAAAGAATGTATTAGTAATTTAATATTAGAAAAGGCAAGAAAGTGTGATTCATGACGGATGTATGCAAGAATCAAAGAACAAATTTAAACTCGCAAGTCATGAGAATAGCAAGCATGTGAGTACTAAAGTTCAATTCCAGGTTCAAGCAAGTTGTGGTTGGGTAGAGTTGAAACCTATCGAAAGCCACAAATCCAGGTTCAAGCACGTGGGTAGTTGTTTTTTATTCTCTCCTATTTAAGGCTAGATCTTTAGGTATATTACATCATTCAAGTCACATTTTACTACCTCTTACCATGTCAACAACTTTGGTCTTTCCATGTCTCTCTTCCCATTATTATCGCGTCTTAGGATACCACTACGCACTGGGGTGCCTCTCTCTTCCCGTTATTGGACAAACTTTTCTTCAATAGGTGCTACTCCTAGCCTATCACATATATCATCAATCTACACTCAATCCCATCTTGTATGGTCAGAAACCCAACGCAACATACATATCGCAACATTTATCTGTTGAACTAAAGTACAAAATAAAATACAATTGTCAATAGAGAGATAAATTATTATCTAGGTTTCAAGATTTATGCCTCTAATTAGCGCCCTATGCAATCACATTTCTCAAGAAAGATCCGGCCATCTAAACGATCGAACGACCATCCAACCCAATTAAGCAATTACTACCTCTGTTTGCAAAAGATTAGTACTTACCTAACAACCATCAAATCTGAAAACAATGTATTTCAATCCAAATCATTTGGAGACAGAGTAACTGTGTATAGTTCTCTTTCATCAACAGACAACTATTCAGTCCCATTACACAATTACTTCTTGGAGCAAAAAATGCTGCTGTTTGAAGTATGCAGCTAAACTGGAACATGAAAATAATGTAGTTCGTTCAAGTTCATTTAGTCGATAAAGCAATTACTCACTTTACTGTTTTCTGTCAACATTTTACTGATCTATGTCGCTCTCATGAACAAAACTATAAAGCCAAATGATAAACCCACATGTTTACCTCTGCAGTATGCTTGTATAGAAATTGAAGCCTCCCTTGTTTTCACAAATTCTTTGCGTGTGATAAATGTTCTGAAACGGCCTTGAATGTGCCGTGCAGCGTTGTCCAAAATCTCAGCACGGCGCATATCTAAAATCGCAATTTGACCAGCCCTAAGGAACACCTTTGTTTTACCAAGCTATCATGTACAAGAAAATGTCAATATATTATTTTTACATCTTTCCCACAGTAACATTAACCTTAAGCATATCATTAAAGCAATTACTTCAATTTTGATTTTTTTTTTCTTAAGTATGTGTGGGAGCTGAGCATCATTCCATTAATTCATTCAGAACAAGAGTATAAAAGTAAAATGCCCAAACAACACAGACTACTACTGTTAGATTGAATAGCTTATAATCTGGCCGTAGGCCTCTGCTGTGTAAACGTAGCTTATCTGGTAAGATAACTACGTAGATATTCAGGGGACAACTCTGCTACAGCTTAGCCTAAAATATAGCAGATTCTGTTATGCAGAGTTATCCCCTTAGGATGTTATCCTCGGCAGTCCTATGCCTATATAAATAGATCAATGCGGCCTGCTCTGCAGGTAGAAAACACTTAACCAATCCTGGTTGCTATTTTCACATGGTAATCGGAGCCTCTCCTCTACCCTAACCCTAGCCACCATCTATCAACAATTCCAGCAATGGTGTCCAGCTCCCAAACCGTTGTGCCAACACCCCTTCTAGGGCAAATCGTTGCCGTAAAACTTAGCAAGACGAACTATGCGCTATGTAGAGTGCAGGTTCTGCCCATCATTGAGGCGCTCAACTGCAGGGATACCTTGATGGTTCCCTTGCCACGCCTGAGGAGACGATTCCCAATAAGTCTGATGGCAAGACCATGGAAGAGGTCGATCCGAAAATTATCCGGTGGACCGCGCTTGAGCAGCAGGTCCTAGGCTTCCTCATGACGGCCATGACTAGAAGCATGTGTCAGGTTGCCTCCTGTACCACACCCAAAGATGTGTGTTCTCTCCTAAAGCAAACCAACGTGTCAGTCTCGCGCACGAACTATCAACACGTGAATTGCTCTAGCTACTACTCGGAAAGGTAACATGACTATTTCTGAGTATATCACCAAGATGAAATCTCTTGCAGATGAGATGGGATCTGCCAAGCAGGCTATTGATGATGAAGAACTAGTCTCGTATATTCTGGCGGGATTAGATGAAGAATTCAATCCAGATATCTCAGCCATTGTTGCTCGTGTGGAACCTGTCTCAGTCGGGGATGTCCATTCTCAGCTTCTCAGCTTCGAGAACAGGATGGAACTGCTTCACGGAGGGATACAAGCCTCGGTCAATGCTGCTCGTCGTGGTCGTGGTAGATCTGGACCTAGATATGGACCTCGTGGTCGTGGCCGTAATGGTCCTGGTCATAGTGCCCAGAGAATGGTGCCATCAGATGCCAGAAAGTCTGACATCATATGTCAGGTTTGTGAGAAGACTGCACATACTGCTCTTGATTGCTGGCGGAGATTTGATGAGAACTACTCGTCCAACAGCAAGACTGCTGCAGCTGCTACCCACAACCATGGTGCTGCTGCTGCTACAACCAATGGTTATGGCATTGATACAAACTGGTACACTGATACTGCTGCAACAGATCACATCACCTCAGAACTGGATAAGCTGACAGTCCAAAACTCATACAAAGGACCAGATCATATCCTCACAGCCAGTGGGGCAGCTATGAACATTAGCAATATCGGTAATGCTGTTATTGATAACCCTCTAAATCCTTGCATCTCAATAATATCCTCCATGTTCCCAAACCAAGAAAAATCTAATTTCCGTTCACCGTTTTACATCTGACAATCAAGTCTCACTTGAATATTTTCCAACTCATTTTTTTATCAAGGATCTAGAAACTAGGAGAAACCTTCTTCGTGGTAGATGTGAAGATGGACTCCACCCTCTTCCCTCCAATAGCACTTGGTGAGGGGCTCCTGGTGCCATCAAGATGACTTCTCACCGATGGTACAACCGTCTTGGCCATCCATCTTTTCAGATCATTCAAAAATTAGTTAGTCAAAATAGAATTTCATGTTCAAATAAGTCAGTTTGTGATGCCTGTCAACAGGACAAGAGTCACCAGCTTCCGTATTCTGTGTCCATTAGTATCTCATTAAAACCTCTTGAGCTTGTATTATCTGACGTTTGGGGACCTGCTTCTGAATCTGTTGGTCGTCAGAAATACTATGTATCCTTTATTGATGATTTCAGTCAATTTGCATGGGTTTATATGTTAAAACATAAATCTGATGTCTTCCAAAAGTTTACTGAATTCCAAATCATGGTTGAACGTCGCTTTGACACTAAAATCTTTGCCATGCAAACTGACTAGGGAGGCAAGTATCAGGGAATGAACTCGTTTTTTACCAAAATAGGCATTACACATGCGCACCAGCAAAATGGCGCTGCAGAAAGGAAACACCGACATATTGTTGAAGTCGGCCTATCACTCCTTGCTCACGCAGCCATACCTCTCAAATTCTGGTATGAAGCGTTTGCCACAGCTTCCTATCTTATTAGCTGAACTCCTACAGGACTCCCTGATTTTTCTACTCCCTTAGAACACCTTTATAATCAAATTCCAGATTACTCCTTCCTTAAAGTGTTGTGCTTGTTGGCCCCATTTGCGCCCATACAATCCTCGTAAACTTGTGTTTCGATCTGTTCGTTGCGCTTTTCTAGGGTACAGCACAATGCACAAAAGCTATAGGTGTCTTGAAGTGTCCACAGGACGCATATACATCTCTCGTGATGTGGTTTTCGATGAAGCAGTCTTCGCTTTCACCGAATTGCATGCTAATCTGAGATCATGTTTGTAACCACCGTAATGGGGGTCTTCTTGTACTGATCCATTTTGGATCCTTTTCTCTTCCTTCTTAATGAAAAGATGTGCATGTCTCTTGCGCGTTCGAGAAAAAAAACTGAGATCCGATTTTGCCTTGAAAGATCTTGGCCAGCTACATTATTTTCTTGGTATTGAAGTTCAGAAGGTAAAAGATGGTATTCATCTTGCTCAAACCAAGTATGCTTCAAATATTTTGAAAAGAACTGTATGACAGCCTGTAAACCGGTGACTACACCTCTCTCTACTTCTGAAAAATTGAGAATTGATGAAGGTGAGTTACTTGGGCCAGAGGATGCAACATGATTTAGAAGCATTGTTGGCAATTTACAGTACCTAACCCTAACTCGACCAGATTTGAGCTTTGCAGTCAATAAAGTGTGCCAGTTCCTTCATGCTCCAACCTCGCAGCATTGGACAGCAGTGAAAAGAATATTGAGATATGTGAAATACACTCTTGGTCATGGCTTAAAGATTGCAAGGTCATCATCTTTACTTGTTAGGGCTAGTTTGGGAGTCTCAAAACCGGAGAGGATTGGAGGGGCTAGAATCTCCTTCTTATTCAATTTTGAATAAGAAGGGGACTGTAGTCCCTCCAATCCCCTCCGGTTTTGTGGCTCCCAAACTAGCCCTTAGTGCTTTTGCCGACGCAGATTGGGCTAGTGACCCAGATGACAGGCGATCTTCAGGGGGTTTTGCAGTTAATCTTGGCAGTAATCTTGTGTCCTGTAGTGCTAGAAAGCAGCCAACGGTGTCAATGCTACTGCAGAATTAATGTGGATACAATCTCTTCTGTATGAGCTAAAGGTCCCCTCTGTCCACCTGCTGCTAGAATCTAGTGTGATAATATAGGGGCTACTAATCTCACAGCAACTCCAATGTTCCATGGCCGGGTAAAGCATATTGAAATTGATTTTCACTTTGTCAGAGAAAGAGTAGCTAGAAAGCTCTTAGAAGTGAGACTCATCTCCACTGAAGATCAGATTGCAGATGGTTTTACTAAGGCCGTGACTGAAGAAATTGGCATCCTTTAGAGACAATCTCAACTTATGCAAGTTATGATTGAGGGGGAATGTTAATGTTAGACTGTGTGTGTGAGTGTGTGTGGGCCGGCACCACTGTTGGGTTGCCGGCCCATTAGGGTTAGGGTTGAGTCTCTATATATGTACCTCATCTCCTATCAATATATCTGCTTTACATTTCTACATGGTATCAAGCTAGGTTAGGGTTTCCTCTCCCACAGCAGGGCAGCCGCCGGCTGCTCCCACCCTACAGTCGTCGCCTGCCATCGCTGCCCCCGGGAGGCTCAACCTTCCCTCCGGGGGCGGCCTCCCTCCTCCCAACCGTCGCTGTTGTCTCCCTGGGCAGGCAGCCGCACCCCCACTCCTTCCCCAGCCGACCTCTGGCCGCCGCCACCCTCGAGCCGGCGAGCTCGGGCTCCCTCCGGCCGCCTCCATCCCCTTCCCCGACCGGCGTCTTCCTCCTCCCCCAGCCGGCGAGCGCGGGCTCAAGCGCGCCCCGGCCAGCCGGCTCGCAGTCGCCTTCCACCCCACAGCAGCCGCCACCACCTGAGCCGCCGCCGCCCCCGGGAGGCTCCTCCTCCCTCCCGGGGCGGCACTCGGCAAAGGTAGCTCGACGTGCGCCAGAGCACCGCTCGGTGCCGTGGCCAGACCTCACCCGCTCGTTGGCGAGGTGCGGGCGAGGCTGGAGCTCGCCCTCGCGGCAGCGGTGCGCGCAACTGCCTGCGCGGCGGCAGCGACGGAGCTCTCCTACGCAGCCACGTTTGGTGTGCCTCTTCCTCCCCTACGCCTGAGGCGGAGGCCTTCCGCTCAGCGAGCTGGCGGATGGCGTCTCGCTCCATCTGGTCCAGCTGCTCCGCGCTGAGGCCCCAGTCGTCGTCGTCGTCGTAGCCACCCCAGCCTCCGCGGCCTCCACTGCCCCCGTCCCCGCCTCCCCTCTCGGAGCCCGCGCCTCCTCTCCTCGTCGGCGCCCCCTTCTCCACGTCGCACCCTCGGCCTCGTGTTGCTGCCCTCGTGAGATCTGGTCACGAGCGCCCGACGTAGGCTGCTGCCTCAGTCTCTCCTCGCTCAGTCGCATCACCACCGTCGGAGACGGACCGAGGTGCTCTGCGAGACTCCGCCCCATAGAGCTCTTACGATGGGTTCTTTTCCGTCCGGTTGCTGGGTTCCCTGAAGCCAGTCATGGCGATGACCACCGCCGTGACGGGGCTCGCCGTCGCAGCAACCGACCCCCTCTCCCTTCCTCCTCTCCCACTGCCCGACCGCCTCTCCCCAACACCTCGGAGGCGCGGCCGCCTCTCCCCCTACACCCCGGCGTCTGCCCAGATCTGACCACGACATTGCTCACGGGCCCAGATACGTCGTCGAGATCGCTCCTCGGCCTTGCTGCCGCTGCAGTGGGCGCGGGCGATCTCGCCGCGACACCCTCTCCCTCCGCCGCCGACTGGCCAGCAGGCCGCTCCTGCGCTTTGCAGCCCCTTGTCATCGCGCTAGCCGCCAACTCCTAATTGCTCGCGCTGACGCCCCAGCAGCGCCTCCCACTTCGAGCTTCTCCCGTCCCCAGTGCCGTCAACACCCCTTGCCAGGTCCGGCGCAGGCCCCTGCCCGACTGGACCCGCCTCGCCGCCCACCCCTTCATCGCCTTCATTGGATCCGTCGCTGTCGCGGCCTTCCCGGCCGGATCCACGTTGCTGCGACCTTTTCGGCTCGATCCGCCGTCCCTTTGGCTGGATCGCGTCTTCCCGGCCGGATCCGTCGCTGTCGTGGCCTTCCCGGCCGGATCTGTCATTTCCCCTTCTATTCTGTCGCGGGCGCGGACACCATGACAGGCGCAGACGCGTGCGCTGCCGTCGGCCTCCCTGGCGGGGCTCCTTGACGTCTGGACGATCGAAGAAGCAGGAAGGTCGGCCTGTCGCTGCTCTTTTGTTGTGTCGCCCTGCCGATCGTTGACGCTCGAACGTCGACCCTCCCGAAGATCAGGCTTCTGCTGCGTGTCTCCCGACCGCGACCACCTCGACTTCGGCTACCTCGACATCTAGGGGCTATCGTCTTCTTGGAGCACACACCAGTCTCTGCTCCAGCAGCACCATTCGCACCATCGCGACACTGCGACTGCGGGGGGATAACTCGTCGGCTCCTACCTTCGGCCTCTACTCCAGTCTCATCGTGTGTGGTGTCCCCGTTGCGACAGCGGGGGGATGTTAGACTGTGTGTGTGTGAGTGTGTGTGGGCCGGCACCACTGTTGGGCTGCCGGCCCATTAGGGTTAGGGTTGAGTCTCTATATATGTACCCCATCTCCTATCAATATATCTGCTTTACATTTCTACAGTTAAATTGAATAGCTTGTAATATGGTCGTAGTTCTCTGCTGTGTAAACATATCTTATCTGATAAGATAACTACGTAGATATTCAGGGGATAACTCTGCAACAGATTAGCCTAAAATATAGCAGATTCTGTTAGGTAGAGTTATCCCCTTAGGATGTTATCCTCGGCAGTCCTCTGCCTATATAAATAGATCAATGTGGCCTGCTCTGCAGGTAGAAAACGCTTAACCAATCCTGGTTGCTATTCTCACAACTACAACACGTGCAACAGTGCAAGTAATAACATGAACAAAAGAAATCAATATCACTAGGTCCAAGGGATTCAACACTACCTCGCAGCACTAACAATTTCCAATATGCTGATGGCGCATTTTAAAAAAACTGGATGTTTATGCACAAGAGCAATGGTGGGGGAGGGGGTTTATATAAAAAATAGAAACCTATATGAGATAGAAAGAAGAGTGAATCATGTAAATAGATGTAGGTCATTTAAATTCTCTAATCAATAATCATCACGGAACATTAGTACATTGCAACGATACAATCTCAGGTGAGCACATTACTTGAAAATTTTCAAGCTTCATCTTTTCGAGAATACCCTTTGTCATCATTTTTTCATCGTAACTGCACATGTAAAGCAAACATAGTATCAAACATGGTGAAGCAAATCAACAAAACAATCAACCAATCTTTTCTTATAAAAGCAGATAATGCTGCTCAACCAAACATGTACTAATCATCAGGTGATGTGCACGGTTGTCCACACACACAGTGTAATAGACTAGTAATGACAAGAATCAAGATTAGTTTTAACCAGACCAAAAAGCCCATGCTCAATTATTGCAGGCACAAAGGTGATGTTTGGTTCAGACATTGTTAAGGGAATGGTAATGAGATCTCTTACTGGCGGTAATGGTTACTAGTTATAATTGAATTGAATAGTAGTACATAGTATTACTAGAAAGAGCACAACCAAACAAAAGTATCGGTATCCATTACCCCATGTAATCTATTTACGTTACATTTCGGCGAACCAAGCATCACCAAAGCTCCTTGGTAAAGAGGAACCACATCATTCGAGTCGAGTTTGTTGTTATGTATCAATAAGATCAAACAATTATGCAGGGTGTTTCAGGCCATAAAGAAACATTAACTCTTCTAAACTTCCATCTCTTTCCTTAGCTAGTTTCATAAAGGATATAAATGGTACCTTCCAATCATCAATTCTGGCACAAGAACAGCAAACCGGTCAACAAATTCAGCATAAGTCCTTCTGGTAGGATAGCCAGCAAGACTAATACGGACAGCCTCTAAGACACCCTGTCATGCCACCAAGAGACAATTTTCGTGAAAATATCAATAATCAAAATGGAACAAAAACAATGAAATGTTTACTGAGTACTAATTCCCTCCAGTAAAATAAATAAGTATAATCTTCGAAAGCATGCGGTTGTTTTTTCCAGCAATACTTCTCTATGAACATCAGAGTATAACTTATATTTGATTTTAAAGATCTGAACAACAGAAGCTTGTGACCAAACAATGTCTTCATGACTACGTCATACCAAACGCAGGTGCTGGAGTATATGATGTATAGCTTGAAAATTTTATAGTCTTAGAGAAGAAATACTACCTCCGTTCTCGAATATTTATCATTCGCTAGTTCATTTTTGAACTAAACTGCGACAAATAAAAAAGAACGGAGGGAGTATATAATAAGGCAAAAATAAGATAAACATATCTAAAGGAAAAACATAAATGTGGTCCAGTTACTTGCCAAAACTGTTAATACAATATGCCCACTCTGGTATGATTTAAGACCAGTCAAACGCTGAACATCACAGCGATACCATTTGGCCGTCAGTTAAGAACCACAAATCATTTTATGTAATGGCAGCTCCAATTCGCATTGAACCATAGGAGCAATGTTCAATATACCTTTGGATGGATAAGTGGTTGCAGTGTGTGCAGGGCCCACATGCGATTTTCTTTCCTACCTACGCAAGGCTTCTTCCACTTGTCCCCATCTGAAAATCTCCCTCCTGTTCACCGACGTTCATTCAATCCCCCTCCTCTCTCACCCCAGATCAGCTACAGTTTTACAAAAAATGGTCAATGGCCACAAACAAGCTCATGGTGGGTATCAGATCTGTGTCCCCTCCCACAAATCTAAGCCAGAGCTCCTCACCGCACCCCATCTCCTCCTGCCCTTACCCACAAATCAAGCTGGAGCTCCGCCTACGTGTGCATGTCAAGCTGATAAGCCATCAAAGCCATAGAAGAAGCTGCTAAAAAGACATGGAAGGATAGGATCGACTCCGACCTTCTCTGCTCTACCAACACAGGTAAAGAAACCGTCGATCCGCTGGGGGCTCGTGACAGATAGTTTGTTCCAGGCAAACCATTTATGAAGGTCAACTTTCAGTCTCACATCCAGCAGTCGACTGCCACTATGTGCCTGGTTCGATTTTGCTACACAACGGTCTGATTCCTAACATTGGACCCCTTAGCTTATTGTTCTGTTGCATGAATGAAAGTACGTATTGAAGCAAAAAAAAGAAAAGATTCAACATTCAATGCTTAGTAAAAGCAACAAAAATGACAATCAGCAAAGAATTAATACGGGCAGAAGAGTTGACTAGTAAAACAATAAGAAAAAATATGATACCGCTTTACTAGTCTATGCTTCTATGATAGTTCTTACCCCACAACGAAGTTGATGCAATACACTTTGATTTTCAAAAAGCTGAGGTCGATTAGCAGAGTTGGGCTTCACACAGCGTACATAGTGAGGTTCAGTCGAGTTTAGGGTTTCCATCAGGGCTTGCAATTGTAGCTTCAAAAAAGAATTAAACAAAGACAATAAATCAGTGCTTCAGTTAAATGTTCGATCAAGAAACATCGACTTTCAAAAGATTAAATGCAATAAAGACTGGTGATATTTTTCTCGAACATGCAGAAGGGTTTGTGTATCATTATATTAAAAAGTTAAAAGGGGTAAAACCCTTGACAAAGCCACACACCCAGATCACTCAGATTGCAAAGAACATGCATGCCCAAGAGAAAAATGATTGATGTTGCAAGGATAGCCCATTCACACCAGTGTGCTCAAACATAAATGTAGCACAAAAAAATAGTCCTCAAACAGTAGACTAGGATAATGAACAAAATACCATATTTTCTCCTTTTCCTATTTCAGCCACATTATTAAATCAGTCATATTAAAAATGTTTATGCAAACATAGCCACAAGTAAAGTAACTCATTTGTGAACAAAATCATAAAATTCAAAGACAGGACAAATGGAAGAAGCACATGTCTCATAAGCATAAAGGAAACAAGGCAATACACTTTTTATTGATAGGCAATAAACTTTTTACTGATACCTTGAATCTGGAAGCAACTGATGAGAACTTGTATGAAGATCTTATAGATTCTTCAGGCAATGAAGTGAAAAGTCCAGAAACAAATGGGCACCTTGAAGATGATAGAAGATTGCAGTGTTCTGCAACAATATAATCTCGATTCTTTTCCAGAAAAGAATCTGTTTGATACGTGACCTACAAACAGTTATATGTTATCATTATAAACTAATAAACTAAAATAATAATTAGTGACAATAACTGGCAGTCCTGGGCTCCTGGCTTACCTTCCCAGCATAGTGTGAGATGGTAAAATCTGTTTCTGAGAATTTTGTCCTCTCGAGCCTAAGATGGGAAGAGAAGTTTCTGAACATCTTTGTCGCAAAGGTCTCATGCGTAGATTTGGGAAACATACTGTAAATGAGCAAACCATAGCTAAGGATAGGAATTTATTTTATATAAATATTATATTCCAGGAGAAACAAACAGGCAGCTTACCAGGCTTCATCCAGCAGTGCAATAATTCCAATTGGTTTCTGTTTCAAGAACATCGGAGACAATCAATTTCAGTTGCCAAAATGTTTTCCAGAGCATCCAAGTGAGACAAAGTAAAAAAGGTCATGGGTCTATCCCCAGACTCCAGAGTTCCAGCCATGGCTAAGGGTGTTCAAATGAAACAAAAAAAAACTTAAAGAAAGCATGCCCTAATGAATAAAGTAATAGACTTAGTAGTCATGCTAAGTACAGCTTACACTACTGATGTCGCAAATATTAACAGCATGCGGAAATAAAAAATTAGCGCTCAAATACCTGACACAGTAAACATATATTTCTATATGTTTTGGGGCAACAGGATGCCGGAAACTTGCATTTAGGAAACAGCAACATGTTGCGCCCGTTACAGACACCAGAGTACTAACGACTATTCTAAAGCCTACAGTTGTCAGTTGTATGATCTTAAAATAAAGGTAGATACTGACTTTATCTATCATAATCCTTACATAAGGACCTCTAAGTTGGTTAGATGGTCTAAGTAGCACTCTTGAGGTCCTGAGTTCGACTATGGGAGGGAACAGGGGTTCAAGGGATTTCTTGACTTACATGAAGTCTTCTTAAAACAATACCCGGAGGGCTGTCTTACCCCACCCCCCGCAAGTCAAAAAATTTATATAGTCCATACATGCAATTACATGATTATTACATCCTACACAGTTCAAACCTATACAACTAAATAACCAGGAGAAAAAAGTACCAAAAATGGATACAGCACAAGGATACAGCACAAGCCATATGAAAACTTGCCAGCTATGCACAAGAAAAAATGAGGCAACATTAGTGGATTAACAAGAACTCCACATGGAGAACACCACAAATGGCACATCGGCATTGGCAGCTAACACATGTGCACAATATCAACATAAGGTTATTTGCTCAAGGCAGAAGAGCACCAATCTATCCCAGCACTGCAGGTGCAAGACAAGCGCGCAACAGAGGCTCAAAATTTGATAAAAACTTGCAAGCAGATAATTTAATGCTAGCACAAGCCAATATATGTGAAGTGATGCAAATTGCAAAATAATTATTATATATGTAAACATAGATCTCAATACAACAAATCAAGGTCACACAGCAAAGTTCACTCAGCATAGGCCAATGAATAAAGGTAAAGAAACAACCTTTTCAATCAAATCCAGCACATCCTGATTGTCAATGAACTCAATGTAGCTCCAATTAATTTCCTCACTTTTGTACTCCTCCTGTTCCATCTTGAATACATGCTGAGAGAAGGCATTTATAGCACCAAGTGTCAAGAGAAGTAAATTAAAAAAAAATCTGAATCCTGTAGAAAAATACAGTGCGGACCTCATTAAAGTGTTGCTGAAGTTTTTCATTTGCAAAGTTAATGCAGAACTGCTCAAAGCTGCACAGGTAAATCAAGGAGCACGTCAAAACCTAGCTAGCATTTCAAAACCAGTATTTCAATGTGATGATTAATAATTGCATAATTTACAAACATGAAACATTACACCAAACTGTAGTAAAAACATGCTAAATGCAAGCACGCACACAAGTTACAATGTATGTTCCAAGACAATTCAATTATATTGCTAATAAAATAGAGTACTTGACCTTGCTCAGAATGCTGTAAATAAACAGCTAGCTAGAACATTTACCTTTTAATGGTACAGTTCATCCATATATTTAAAAAAATGCTATGAGATATTAGTGCATTTCTATAAGTGAAAACTGAAAATGAATAAACAGTGGGTGATCTAGCGACCTGTTGTTTTTGAAGCTTTCAAAGCCGTAGATATCCAGCACACCAATTTGTAGCTTGGAATCCACATCTTGACCAATAGACTTATTAATATTCTCAACAAGCCTGAAATAGTTTTAAAATATGGTATCACATACAAAAATATATATCTTAAAAACATTGCAGAAGAAAATACCAGTCAAATAATCTTGCATATACAGTCTTCGCTAAAGCATCACGATTAGCTGCGGCAGCAGCACAATCCAATGCTTTAACAATTATTCCTTCACGAGTATGTATAGATCGGCTACATAGCGTTGAGACCAATAGATCTGAATCACACCTGTTTCAAGAACCAAAATAAAACTATAAGGTATAAGCAGCAAATTCAATCAAAGTACATAATAGTATCATATGTCACGTCCAATACATAAAATAGTGTCTACTACAAGAAGACAGGAGTCCTAATAGTTCATGATACTTATAGTGAAAAGAGTCGTGCATACCACTTCAGAGCTATTTATACTAAAAACGTGTTCACCAGATTGAGTAGCGCAGATCTTCAAAGAATATAGGCAGATAGCACGCAAGATGGCCTTAGAAACCTTAGTGTTGATTATCTACAACATGTGTTCAAGATGAGACCTCGAAATTAACTGTTTTGGGGTGGATGCTTATTTTAATCATTTACTTGAACACCTCCAGAACATTTCGAACCAAACATTTTCTATAAAACCCCAATACAGAAAACATAATTCCAGAGAAATAACAAAAATGACAAAGGAATATTTTCTCAAAAAATATCATGGCAGCTGATGCAAACAAAAAACATACATAAATAATTTAGCTGCTGTTTGGAGATGAAAATTTGAGGTTGAATCCTTAATTTTTGAAGAATCAGCATCTTTTCCTGGGACAAACTCAATATTGCCAAGATGAAGAATGGCTGCCAATGTCCGAAATATAGCGTCCTGAGCAAGTATAAATACAGAATCATTTTCTGAAATATGGATACATAACTACATAATAAAAGGACAATGCAACGATTCTCTGACAAAGACATTTTTCAAGTAACATTTAAGTGTGTTAGCATCATCTTAGGAACCTGATCTTCTCTGCTAATCCCAACAATATCCATTGCCCTTTTTGTCTTCCAGTACTCATCTTCATTGTTTGTCCCTTCCAAATCATGTGTATTGCTTTGATTCAAGTAATGAAAACTGCTTATATGCCCAAGTTTGTACAGCTCTGCGTCCTTTACAGACAAACAATGCAATATCAAAATTAATTAACTTTATTACTTCATCTGTTCATCATATCATTAGATATATTTTACAACTACATCATCGGAGAAGAATAAATACAAAGATAATAAATCACAGCACCAAAAAAGCAGGAAAGTTTGAAATGTAATTTAAAAAATAATAATGGTAACATAAAATCACACTAGTTGTTTAGCAGAAATAAATACTCTCATATTTTCTACAAGTTTGCATAGATTTAGGTAATACGCTACCAAGAATGGTAAATATGTGCCTCCATTTGTTGTAGGCTTGCCTATGCACCTAATCTCAAGAAACAAATAGGTAGTTTGATGCTTATTCCTTTCTTCATTTCATGTCGCGCCTACTTCAATTGAACAACATGGGCCACTAGATCATAGAATAATGTCAATACATTTTTACTTAGATGTGTCAAGCATGTGTTGTCTATTCTTGTGTGCATATAAACAAATCAAGCTTCAAAATACGTTCCTAATGGTAATGTTGCTCTTTAGTTAACAACAGTCCTCATGCTTAGAATTTATAAATAAGCTTGAGCATTTCTATATGACAAGAGAGTACCACAAAAGCTAAAAGACAAGTTTTATAGGATGGTGATTAACCCTGCTTGTATGGTGCAGAATGTTGGACCACAAAAAGACGACATGTTCAATAGATAAGTGTTGCAGAAATGCGCATGTTGTGTTGAATTTGTGGCCATACAAGAAGGAATCGAAGTCCAAATGATGATATATGTGATAGGCTAGGGGTAGCACCAATTGAAGAAAAGCTTGTACAACATCGATTGGGCGAACCATGACCTGTGGATTCTATTGGGTTTTTAACTCTAACCTAGCCCAACTTGCTTGGGACTAAAAGGCTTTGTCATTGTTGTATTTATAAGGAAAAACATGCTTCGATCCTCACAAGCAAATAGTGTTTCAACGAATCAATGACACATCGCACCAACATGGCACACAAAAAACAACAATAAACTGATTCCCATTGCGAATATAGTAGATAAAATGATTTATACACATTTCAGCTAACACTAGAACCTCAAGACAAATACCAAAGAAAATGCAAGCCACCATCATAATAGCAGGAAAATGGTAATGAATGCATACAAGTCAAACCAATAACTTGTTATGAGTAATTTGTTGAGCTCAAGGTTGCATAATGATAAAAGAGCATGGTTACTAATTAAGTTCAACAGTGTCCTTAGAAAGTTAAATCAGACACTATCAAAATCATAAGAAAATGCTAATCATGCATAGAGTAGCCGAACTCAGAGTGAACAAGCATAACAAATGATCCAATGAAATAATGATAGTTGGTATAAGTACCTTTCCAGAGGCACACAATTGGTAGAAGCAATGAAAATTCCTTTCAGGATCAGTAATTTGCACAACACGGGACCTTTCCAAAAGATAGGTCCTAATAGCAGCTCCAGATATTCTACCACTTGAATCAAACTGTATCTCTACGAATTTTCCAAATCGACTGGAACCAAAAAGTGGTAAGGTTACAAACTTAAAATATGCAGAAAAAAAGGAGGTTGGAAATGTTAGGTTCTACTTTCTCCATTTCAAATTATAAGACATTTTGGCTTTTTTAAATGCATTGATTGTACTATGTATCTAGACATAAGTGTACATCTAGATGCATAGCAAAATTTATGCATATAAAAATGCCAAACGCCTTATGATTTGGAATGGAGTACAAATTAAAAAATGTTGTTAAATATCTGGATGGGGAACACACACGAACCATTGAAAACATTGGCCAACAATGAGTGAATTCTCACCTTGAATTGTCATTGCGTACTGTTTTTGCATTGCCAAATGCCTCCAAAAGAGGGTTAGACTGGTGACAGGAACAAATAAAGAAATATTAAGATAACACTATCATTAGCAATATCAACAGAAAATGCATACTTCAACAAAAATATAGATGAGGAACTCTTATGGGGTGTTTGGTTTGAAGAATTAATCCATTCTAGATAAGGTGATGAATCATGAGTCCATTCCACAAATTTGGTGGAATAAACTCATTCCTCATATTATTACTAGTTATTAGCTTATGAGAAATGTAATGGTGATGAATCAACTCATTCCATTCCACAAACCAAACAAAAAAAGTGAGGAGTGAGAAGATGATGGACTATCTCATTCCTCAAACCAAACACCCCCTTAGTTTCCATAAATTATAGTTGAGAAAACAGAGTTCAAAGTTCAAACTTACTTCTAGAACCTGTTGTTCAACCGTCCGGTCATCAAGAGCGGCTCTACCGCCAACAAAGGTGAGATACTGCATAATAAGCTTCGTTGTTTCGGTTTTGCCAGCACCACTTTCACCACTAACCAGGATGGATTGGCTTCGAGAATCATTCACCATAGCCCTACTCAATTCAACAAATGTCAACAGAATAAACAAATTATATGGAAATAGTGCATTGCAATTCAACCACAATATAACATGTACCTGTATGATGCATCCGCCACCGCAAAAACATGCGGACTCAGCTCCCCTAATCGGATGCCCTTGTATTGTTCCATCATGTATTCATTGTACAGGTGAGGCAGCCTTGTAAAAGGATTAACGGCAATCAAGATGCTTCCGGTGTACGTCTGTTTCAATACAGACAGGTGAAAGGCCGTTATAGAAAGTAGTCCATAGCTAATGTGCCAGGACTAAATTCATGTAAGAATTCAGCGATGACAATCAATTGCGCAAGCAGAACATTATTGATTATTGAACATAATTGATACAAGAGAGGAGACTATAATTCTTACACAAAAAAGGACATCGTTCCATATGTTGACAGCTCAAAATGGAGAAATAACTATATTTGTAAGAGAAAAAAGAACAGTTGTGATATTACATATGGCATTTATTGTTTTCATATTTAGTTATTAAGAATACAGATCATGTCACATTTAAAAAAATTGAACCATTCATCATCCTGCTCCATTAGCTGCAAAATGAGAGTGGTTTTGTCATGAATTAACAGAAGCTGAATCCATTGAGATGAGCACTTCATTATTGAGTTCACATCAACAAATGGTTTTGCCTTGATCGATCACATTTTCAATTACGGACATATTTATTTGATTCAAGCAATTTTTGCAAAAGTTCTACCAAAGCAGAAATATGACCAAGACATCTGAAAATCACTGAACACGGTAGTCAGGAACTCCTGGAGAGAATGTGCTAAAGAAAAGGTGCTCCATGAAAGCAATGCGGCATGGAAAATAAATGTGTGAATTGAGCTCTTCAAGTTCGTAAATTTGCAAGGAAAACAAATTTTCGAGTAACCAATTAATTTACATTTCAATTAAGTTGAAATGCAAATCACCACAGCAAATAAAAACAGTGCCGGTAAACCACTTACATATATCTCATTCAATGCATATCTTTTCTTCAGATTGTAAAGAACACCTGGTTCATTTAGATATGTCAATTTGGTCATGTCATCCACATGACCCCCACCCAGATCTTCATCTGTATCCCTGGGCAACAATTTTTCTGGTGAAACTGTAATCTGGAATAAACAAAGCAAAAGCTTCAGCAAATGAATCAAGTTTCCAATGCGACAAGTTAAACACTTAAACCATATCTTAATTAACTTTTTCATAACTCAGCTCGAAATGAAAAATTGACAAATTACCAATGTGCTTCAACATTCACTGAAAATTGATCCAATATTAATAGCAACCATAAGTTGCAAGGATGTTAATGGGTGTGACAGGGAGGGGGGAAAGGTAGCAGATATTCATCAGGACACCGAGCTTGCTACTTCTGCAATCAGCTCAAAAATCTTTCAAGCTGGTGTTCCATGAAATTGAATAACTCAATGAAACCTAAGATGGAACATAAGTACATAACATAAAATAAAATGTGCATGATACACAGGTAACTTGTATAGTGAACACCTGAACTAAAAGCCAATGACTGCTAAACTTGACGGAGTTGTACAGGACAAACACATTAACATAAGTTCAGTATACATTAAATTATGCAGAGTGGGTTCAAAAACTATCAAATAGAAGTGCAAAAAAGGTAACTCGTCAAAGCTACAAACCATTATTAAGATTCTAAGAAGCTGAGTTAAGAATCTGTTTGAATTAATAGTACAAACACTAAAACGTGATGGATACTATATCTGCAGCCACCCACCTCCAACCCAAAGCACACCCCGCAGCACACTAACTAGTGCAGCCCCGTCACTTGTTCTCAGTCGTAACAAAACAACTACGAACTTCATTAAAAAAACAAGTTCAGTTTTGATCCACCTCGGTTCACTCGCATTAAACCACGATCAAACCAGCACCAAAGGCGAGTATCGCCTCCAAATCCAAATCAACCACAACACCAAACAAGCACAGGTGACATCCGCATCCACCAAGACTTCCGAACGGCACGGCGGGAACTTAAACCGCACGGAATGGGACGAAAGCGACAGACAAAAACAGGGAGCGAGGATTGGAGGATGGTGCACCTTTTTCCGCTGGCTCGAGAACACGACGACGGCGCGCTCCTTCGCTTCCACCACCTCCGCCTCCACCCACCCTTCCCCCTTCTCCTCCACCCAAACCTTCAACCCCTTCCGGTAGCTCATCCTGCCGAAACCCTAAGCTCCACGTCGCCCCACCGAACCCAAGTCCCGGCGCGGAAACCAGTGGCGGCGAGCACGGGAGGAGAGCGGCGGACTCAGGCGCTGAGATTTGGGGCGGCGGAGTCTTAACGGAGCTCCGGTTAGAGCGGCGCGGCCGCAGCTGCTTGGAGTCGTGGTGGACTCATCGCGAAATTTTTGCTTTGCCTTGGCGCTTCTTCTCCCGTGCGCTTTTCAGTGGCCAGAAAGCATCGGTTTGGGGTGCCTTGAGGGGAATCTCGGAGTGTGCCGGGTGGTAAGTGCAAAAATTATCCATGCAGAACGCACGGAATTTGAATGGGCGAGGGGTGGATGCGTCATTTCAGGCTGCGTGGCAAGCACGGGCCCGCGCGAATCAAGGCGGTGTGCAGGTGACCAGGCCTGGGAGAGGTTTTGTTGTGGGTTCCACTGCGTAGTCCAGTCTTCCAAAACGGACAATCTGGCTTATTTTAATCGTTTGAATATGGGGCGCTTTGCTCCTTAGATCCCTAATGTCATCTGTTTTTTCAAATGGCCGCGAGTCTATTTTCACTATCCACCAGTTGGGTCGCTAATGATGCGACTACGAAAGAATTGCTGTATTTGCAAGTGTTGGTGTTTTAAATAAGCACTGGTAAGTAAATATTTGTGTGTGCGTTTAAAACTTGGATGGTATGATTAGTGGATGCAAGGTATATATTGGTTCGGTCTAAATGTCTCTACTCCAGTTATCGGTGGCTACTACTGTCAGATATCGTAACTAGGGATACCTAGATTACGCCTCTAAAACACGCTTACTCCCAAGACCACCATCGAGCCCATTCCCCGAGGTCAAAGGATCATAAACTTCACTTCAATCGAGGCCCGTCTCGAGGGTCACTGTAACGCCCTGAATTTGGGGTAGAATTTTTTCTTCTTTTTACTCACCAAATTCAAGCGCTACTCTCTTTTTCTCTTCTCGTTTCGCTCCTTCTTCCCAATTTCAAAGTCATATAGTGACGGGTGTCCGTGTGATGTGTAAACAAAACCTAAGTGTCATGGGTGTTGCATCATGCTGAAGCATATTTCTTTGTCTGATGTCGTGGTTAGTCGCGTGTTCGTCCCGTTCCGTTTCGGATTTCGGTTCGCGATCGGATTCCGATTGGTGGTCGTGCGTGTCGTGGGTTTTGATCCGCGGTGTGGCCCAGCCCGGCCCGGTCCGGCCCGCGCACCCCTGGCGCCCCCTGTCCTCCCCATGCGCGCGCCCCCCTCCCCCTGATCTCTTTCTCTCATTTGATTTCTCCCGCGCAGTAACCTCCCTCTCCCTCTCCCACCTCTCCCCCCCTGGTGCCCTAGGGTTTGGAGACGGTGATCGCCGGAGTTTGGATCCCCGAGGTGAACTTCCCCTCCCCTCCCCTTCTCTCTCCCTCTCTCTCTCCCTCCCTCTCCCTTTCTCCTTCCCCTGGTCGCGCGCCCTTCCCCTGCCGCGCGCCCTCCCCTGCTCGCGCGCCCCTTCCCCGCCGCGGCCCAGCCCCGGCGAGCCCCGCCCCGCAGCGGCCCCTCCCCGGCGGCCCTCCCCCGCGCGTGCCCCTCTCCCCGGCCCCTCTCCCTGGCAAGCCCTGTCGCCCCCCCTGCGAGCCCCTCTCCCCGGTGAGCCCCTCCCCTGCCGCGGCCCGCCCCGTCGCGCCCCTCCCCGGCGCCCCTCCACTGGCGAGCCCCCTCCTTAGCCGCGCCCCGGCGGCTGCGCCCTAGCCGCGCGCCCCCGCGGCCGCGCCCTGCGCCCCGACCCCACCCCACCCCCTGGCGCGCCCTCGCGCGCCCCCGTCCGAGCCCGTGCCCTGGCAGCCTTGCGCCCCGCGCGCCGGCACGGTTCGCGTGCCCTTGGCACGCGCAGCGTGCTCTCGCGCGTGCGACGTAGTCACGCTTTGCTCAACCCTCGTCTTATTCCATTTTAATTTTAGTTTAGTCGATGTGCTGCGTTGCGCGCTTCGCCGCGCGACGGTTCATTCTAAATTTGTCTTTATTAATGTGCTTCGTCGCGTGCTTCGTCGCGCGACGATTCATTTTAAATGCAGTTCTGTTGACGTAAATTGTCGTGCGTTTCGTCGCGCCACGCTTAACGTTTATCTATAATTAATGTAAGAATCTCGTTGCGCGCTCTGTCGCGCGGCGAGTCGTTTATTTCTTAATTCAATTTAAATGTTGTGTCGCGCGTCTCGTCGTGTGACCACTCCCTTTCATTCATCTTTATCTATTTATAACGATTAAATGTGGAACATGACCTTACTGAGAGCACCTAGAGGGGGGGTGAATAGGTGATCCTGTAAAACTTAAACTTATAGCCACAAAAACTTGTTAAGTGTTAGCACAATTATTGCCAAGTGGCTAGAGAGGAGTCAAAACACAATAACCACAAGAGATCAATCACAGAGATGACACGGTGGTTATCCCGTGGTTCGGCCAAGTACACAACTTGCCTACTCCACGTTGTGGCGTCCCAACGGACGAGAGTTGCACTCAACTCCTTTCAAGTGATCCAATGATCAACTTGAATACCACGATGTTCTTCTTTTCTTTGATCTTTTCCCGTTTGCGAGGAATCTCCACAACTTGGAGTCTCTCGCCCTTACAATTGAGTTTCACAAAGAAGCACGGAGTAAGGGAGGGAAGCAACACACACAAATCCACAGCAAAATGCGCACACACACGACCAAGAATAGAGCTCAAAAGCCTATCTCAAAGTTCTCACTAGAACGGAGCTCGAATCACTGAGAATGACAAACGAATGCGCAAAGACTGAGTGTGGATGATCAAGAATGTTCTAAGGTTGCTTGGTATTCTCCTCCATGCGCCTAGGGGTCCCTTTTATAGCCCCAAGGCAGCTAGGAGCCGTTGAGAGCAAATCTGGAAGGCCAATCTTGCCTTCTGTCGTCGGGTGCACCGGACAGTCCGGTGCACACCGGACAGTCCGGTGCACACCGGACACTGTCCGGTGCCCGATTTCCTTCCTTAAACAGCGCAGCCAACCGTTGCAGATCTGGGAGCTGTTGGCGCACCGGACATGTCCGGTGCACACCGGACAGTCCGGTGCCCCCTTCCGACCGTTGGCTCGGCCACGTGTCTCGCGCAGATCGCGCGGCCGACCGTTGGCTCACCGGACAGTCCGGTGCACACCGGACAGTCCGGTGAATTTTAGCCGAACGCCGTCGGCGAATTCCCGAGAGCGGCCTCTTCGCCTGAGGCAGCCTGGCGCACCGGACACTGTCCGGTGCACCACCTGACAGTCCGGTGCCCCAGACCGAAACAGCCTTTTGGCTGTACACAGCCAACTCTTCTTCTCTTCTTCCTTCTTTCTGTTTCTAACACTTAGATAAGTATATTAGTACACAAAACCAATGTACTAAGGCTTAGAAACATACCTTTACTCGTGATTTGCACTTTGTTCATCCATGGGCATGAATTCACATTTAAGCACTTGTGTTGACACTAAATCGCCAAAATACTTATAAATGGCCCAAGGGCACATTTCCCTTTCAATCTCCCCCTTTTTGGTGATTTATGCCAACAGAACATAAAGCAACTAGAACAATTGCAAAATCACTTCAAATAAAATAAATTTGAGTTTTATTCAATTTTGGCATATATGGATCATCCTTTGCCACCACTTGGTTTGTTTTTGCAAATCAAACTCAAATCTCTATCTCTAAGTCAAACACACATGTTGAAGCATAAAGAGAGTCATTCCAAAAGAGATTGATCAAAGATTTCAAAAAACTCCCCCTTTTTCCCATAATCACTACTTCTCCCCACAAGAAGCCAACTTTTGACAAAAGAGACAATAAGAGAGTTTTGACAACACAAAAAGCTCTATTTCACTATTTTCAAAATTTCTCAAGTGGTAGCTGATCCATTTATTGCTTTGGCCTTTATTTTCTCCCCCTTTGGCATCAAGCACCAAAACGGGATCAATCTTGGCCCTTTAACCCCATTGCCTCACCAAAATCTTCAATTAAGAGCAAATGGCAATAAGAGTTCATGAGATGGACTTGGAATAAGTTACCCTCTCATCGGAGTGCAGTGGAAGTCTTTCATGGTCCAAGTCCACCTTTTCCCTTTCAATTCTCCTTCGAGACTAAATCAAGCAAACTCAAGCATATGGTTAGTCTCAAAGGGTCAAGTTGTAACACATCTCCCCCTCAATATGTGCATCACTTACACAAGGACTTGTTAGGTCCAGGGAATGTTTGTACAACTTGAGCACCACAATAAACAACAAGATGCAGAATGAACATGATCAAAGGCATAAACACATGTATGCTACAATTCAATCCAAGTTCCGCGAATCTAAGACATTTAGCTCACTACGCAGCCTGCAAAAGGTCTTCTCATCTAGAGGCTTGGTAAAGATATCGGCTAGCTGGTTCTCGGTGCTAACATGAAACACTTCGATATCCCCCTTTTGCTGGTGGTCTCTCAAAAAGTGATGCCGGATGTCAATGTGCTTTGTGCGGCTGTGCTCAACAGGATTTTCCGCCATGCGGATAGCACTCTCATTATCACATAGGAGTGGGACTTTGCTCAGATTGTAGCCAAAGTCCCTGAGGGTTTGCCTCATCCAAAGTAGTTGCGCGCAACACTGTCCTGCGGCAACATACTCGGCCTCAGCGGTGGATAGGGCAACAGAAGTTTGTTTCTTAGAGTTCCATGACACCAGGGACCTCCCTAAGAATTGGCACGTCCCCGATGTACTCTTCCTATCGACCTTACATCCAGCATAGTCGGAGTCAATCAAGTCAAAAGTAGACCCCTTTGGATACCAGAGCCCGAAGCAAGGCGTAGCAACTAAATATCTAAGGATTCGCTTCACCGCCACTAGGTGACACTCCTTAGGATCGGATTGAAATCTAGCACACATGCATACGCTAAGCATAATGTCCGGTCTACTAGCACATAAATAAAGTAATGAACCTATCATTGACCGGTATGCCTTTTGATCAACGGACTTACCTCCTTTGTTGAGGTCGGTGTGTCCGTCGGTTCCCATCGGAGTCTTTGCGGGCTTGGCGTCCTTCATCCCAAACCGCTTTAGCAGATCTTGCGTGTACTTCGTTTGGGAGATGAAGGTGCCGTCCTTGAGTTGCCTCACTTGGAACCCAAGGAAGTAGTTCAACTCGCCCATCATTGACATCTCGAATTTCTGCGTCATCACCCTGCTAAACTCTTCACAAGACTTTTTATTAGTAGAGCCAAATATTATGTCATCGACATAAATTTGGCACACAAACAAATCACCATCACATGTCTTAGTGAAAAGAGTTGGATTGGCTTTCCCAACCTTGAAAGCATTAGCAATTAAGAAATCTCTAAGGCATTCATACCATGCTCCTGGGGCTTGCTTAAGTCCATAGAGCGCCTTAGAGAGCTTACACACGTGGTCGGGGTACCGTTCATCCTCGAAGCCAGGGGGTTGCTCCACGTACACCTCCTCCTTTATTGGTCCGTTGAGGAAAGCGCTCTTCACATCCATTTGGTACAACCTGAAAGAATGGTGAGCGGCATATGCTAGCAAGATACGAATGGATTCTAGCCTAGCCACAGGAGCAAACGTCTCCTCAAAGTCCAAACCTGCGACTTGGGCATAACCTTTTGCCACAAGTCGAGCCTTGTTTCTTGTCACCACCCCGTGCTCGTCCTGTTTGTTGCGGAACACCCACTTGGTTCCCACAACATTTTGCTTAGGACGAGGTACCAACGTCCAAACTTCATTCCTCTTGAAGTTGTTGAGCTCCTCTTGCATGGCCAACACCCAGTCCGGATCTAGCAAGGCCTCTTTTACCCTGAAAGGCTCAATAGAAGAGACAAAGGAGTAATGTTCACAAAAATTAACTAATCGAGACCGAGTAGTTACTCCCTTGCTAATGTCACCCAGAATTTGGTCGACGGGATGATCCCTTTGGATCATCGCTCGAACTTGGGTTGGAGGTGCCGGTTCCACTTCTTCCTCCATCACATTATCATCTTGTGCTCCCACTTGATCACACGCCTCCTGTTGATGAACCTGTTCATCGTCTTGAGTTGGGGGATACACCATAGTTGAGGAAGAAGGTTGATCTCGTTCATCATGTTCCTGTGGCCGCACTTCTCCAATCGCCATGGTTCGTATAGCGGCCGTCGGAACATCTTCTTCATCTACATCATCACAATCAACAACTTGCTCTCTTGGAGAGCCATTAGTCTCATCAAATACAACGTCGCTAGAGACTTCAACCAAACCCGATGATTTGTTGAAGACTCTATACGCCTTTGTATTTGAGTCATAACCTAACAAAAACCCTTCTACAGCTTTGGGAGCAAACTTAGAATTTCTACCCTTCTTCACTAGAATGTAGCACTTGCTCCCAAATACACGAAAGTAAGATACATTGGGTTTGTTACCGGTTAGTAACTCATACGACGTCTTCTTGAGGAGGCGATGAAGGTAGACCCTGTTGATGGCGTGGCAAGCCGTGTTCACGGCTTCCGTCCAAAAGCACTCGGGGGTCTTGAACTCTCCTAGCATCGTCCTCGCCATATCGATGAGCGTCCTGTTCTTCCTCTCTACCACACCATTTTGCTGTGGTGTGTAGGGAGCAGAGAACTCGTGCTTGATCCCTTCCTCTTCAAGGAACTCCTCTACTTGAAGGTTCTTGAATTCGGTCCCGTTGTCGCTCCTTATCTTTTTCACCTTGAGTTCAAACTCGTTTTGAGCTCTCCTTAGGAAGCGCTTGAGGGTTCCTTGGGTCTCAGACTTATCCTGCAAAAAGAATACCCAAGTGAAGCGGGAAAAGTCATCAACAATAACTAAACCATACTTACTTCCCCCTATGCTTAGATAGGCGACGGGTCCGAAGAGATCCATATGTAGCAGCTCCAGGGGTCTTGAAGTGGTCATCACATTCTTGTTGTGATGCGCTCCTCCTACCTGTTTACCTGCCTGACAAGCTGCACAAGGTCTATATTTTTCGAATTGCATGTTAGTCAATCCTATCACGTGTTCTCCCTTTAGAAGCTTGTGAAGATTCTTCATCCCTACATGTGCTAAGCGGCGATGCCACAGCCAGCCCATGCTAGTCTTAGCTATTAAGCATGCATCTAGACCGGCCTCTTCTTTTGCAAAATCAACTAAATAAAGTTTGCCGTCTAATACACCCTTAAATGCTAGTGAACCATCACTTCTTCTAAAGACAGACACATCTACATTTGTAAATAGACAGTTATATCCCATATTGCATAATTGACTAACCGATAGCAAATTATATCCTAGAGACTCTACTAAAAACACATTAGAGATAGAGTGCTCATTAGAAATTGCAATTTTACCTACCCCTTTTACCTTGCCTTGATTCCCATCACCGAATATGATTGAATCTTGGGAATCCTTATTCTTGACGTAGGAGGTGAACATCTTCTTCTCCCCCGTCATATGGTTTGTGCATCCGCTGTCAATAATCCAGCTTGAACCTCCGGATGCATAAACCTGCAAGGCAAATTTAGGCTTGGGTTTTAGGTACCCAACTCATGTTGGGTCCTACAAGGTTAGTACAAATATTCTTAGGGACCCAAATGCAAGTTTTGTCTCCCTTGCATCTTGCCCCTAACTTCCTAGCAATTACCCTTCTATCCTTTATATAAATTGCAAAGGAAGCATTCAAAGCATGATATATTGTAGAAGGCTCATTAACTTTCCTAGGAATATTAACAACATCTCTCCTAGGCAAATTGTGAACAACATCCCTTCTACCAACATTTCTATTATGCACATATGAAGAACTAGAAGCAAACATAGCATGAGAAAAATCATCGTGCGCATTATAACTCCTATAAGCATGTCTAGTTTGTCTCCTATCATGATACAAAAAGGCATGGTTCTTTTTAGCACTAGTAGCCATAGGGGCCTTCCCTTTCTCCTTAGCGGGAATGGGAGCCTTATGGCTTGTTAAGTTCTTGGCTTCCCTCTTGAAGCCAAGTCCATCCTTAATTGAGGGGTGTCTACCGATCGTATAGGCATCCCTTGCAAATTTTAGTTTATCAAATTCATTCTTGCTAGTCTTAAGTTGGGCATTAAGACTAGCCAATTCCTCATTTAATTTAGAAATTGAAACTAAATGATCACTACAAGCATCAACATCGAAATCTTTACACCTAGTGCAAATCTCAACATGTGCTATACAAGAATTAGATTTACTTGCTACTTCTAGTTTAGCATTTAGGTCAACATTAACACTCTTTAAAGTAGCAATGGTTTCATGACAAGAAGATAGTTCACTAGAAAGCACTTCATTTCTTTTAACTTCTAAAGCATAAGATTTTTGTGCCTCTACAAAATTGTCATGCTCTTCATACAGAAGGTCCTCTTGTTTTTCTAAGAGTCTATCTTTTTCATTCAAGGCATCAATCAATTCATTAATTTTATCTACTTTAGTTCTATCCAATCCCTTGAACAAACTAGAGTAATCTATTTCATCATCACTAGACTCATCATCACTGGAAGAATCATAAGTGATATTGTTTTGATTACATACCTTCTTCTCCCTTGCCATAAGGCATGTGTGACGCTCGTTGGGGAAGAGGGATGACTTGTTGAAGGCAGTGGCGGCGAGTCCTTCATTGTCAGAGTCGGAGGAGGAGCAATCCGAATCCCACTCCTTTCCAATATGTGCCTCGCCCTTGGCCTTCTTGTAATGCTTCTTCTTTTCCCTCTTGCTCCCGTGTTCCTGGTCACTATCATTGTCGGGACAGTTAGCAATAAAATGACCAAGCTTACCGCATTTGAAGCATGATCGCTTTCCCTTGGTCTTAGTCTTGCTTGGCTGTCCCTTGCGACCCTTTAGTGCCGTCTTGAATCTTTTGATGATGAGGGCCATCTCTTCATCATTAAGACCGGCCGCCTCAATTTGCGCCACCTTGCTGGGTAGCGCCTCCTTGCTCCTTGTTGCCTTGAGAGCAATGGGTTGAGGCTCATGGATTGGGCCATTCAACGCGTCGTCCACGTACCTCGCCTCCTTGATCATCATTCGCCCGCTTACAAATTTTCCAAGAATTTCTTCGGGCGACATCTTGATGTACCTAGGATTTTCACGAATATTGTTCACCAAGTGAGGATCAAGAACTGTAAATGACCTTAGCATTAGTCGGACGACGTCGTGATCCGTCCATCGCGTGCTTCCGTAGCTCCTTATTTTGTTGATAAGGATCTTGAGCCGGTTGTATGTTTGTGTCGGCTCCTCTCCCCTTATCATCGCGAATCGTCCGAGCTCGCCTTCCACCAACTCCATCTTGGTGAGTAAGGTGACATCATTCCCCTCATGAGAGATCTTGAGGGTGTCCCAAATCTGCTTGGCATTGTCCAAGCCGCTCACCTTGTGATACTCGTCCCTGCACAAAGAGGCTAGCAACACAGTAGTAGCTTGTGCATTTTTATGGATCTGTTCATTAATAAACGAGGGGCTATCCGAGCTATCAAATTTCATTCCACTTTCCACAATCTCCCAAATGCTTGGATGGAGAGAAAATAGGTGAGTACGCATTTTGTGACTCCAAAATCCGTAGTCCTCTCCATCAAAGTGAGGAGGCTTGCCAAGTGGAATGGGGAGCAAATGAGCATTTGAGCTATGCGGAATGCGCGAATAATCAAAAGAAAAGTTTGAGTTAACCGTCTTTTGTTTGTCATAGTCGTTGTCGTCGTTGTCCTTTTGGGAAGAGGAAGATTCGTCGCTGTCGTCGTAGTAGACGATCTCCTTGATGCGCCTTGTCTTCTTCTTCTTCCCTTCCTTCCGTCTATGACCCGAGCCAGAGTCGTTAGGCTTGTCATCTTTGGGCTCGTTGACGAAGGACTCCTTCTCCTTATCGTTGATCACGATTCCCTTCCCCTTAGGATCCATCTCTTCGGGCGGTTAGTCCCTTTTCTTGAAGAGAACGGCTCTGATACCAATTGAGAGCACCTAGAGGGGGGGTGAATAGGTGATCCTGTAAAACTTAAACTTATAGCCACAAAAACTTGTTAAGTGTTAGCACAATTATTGCCAAGTGGCTAGAGAGGAGTCAAAACACAATAACCACAAGAGATCAATCACAGAGATGACACGGTGGTTATCCCGTGGTTCGGCCAAGTACACAACTTGCCTACTCCACGTTGTGGCGTCCCAACGGACGAGAGTTGCACTCAACTCCTTTCAAGTGATCCAATGATCAACTTGAATACCACGGTGTTCTTCTTTTCTTTGATCTTTTCCCGTTTGCGAGGAATCTCCACAACTTGGAGTCTCTCGCCCTTACAATTGAGTTTCACAAAGAAGCACGGAGTAAGGGAGGGAAGCAACACACACAAATCCACAGCAAAATGCGCACACACACGGCCAAGAATAGAGCTCAAAAGCCTATCTCAAAGTTCTCACTAGAACGGAGCTCGAATCAATGAGAATGACAAACGAATGCGCAAAGACTGAGTGTGGATGATCAAGAATGTTCTAAGGTTGCTTGGTATTCTCCTCCATGCGCCTAGGGGTCCCTTTTATAGCCCCAAGGCAGCTAGGAGCCGTTGAGAGCAAATCTGGAAGGCCAATCTTGCCTTCTGTCGTCGGGTGCACCGGACAGTCCGGTGCACACCGGACACTGTCCGGTGCCCGATTTCCTTCCTTAAACAGCGCAGCCAACCGTTGCAGATCTGGGAGCTGTTGGCGCACCGGACATGTCCGGTGCACACCGGACAGTCCGGTGCCCCCTTCCGACCGTTGGCTCGGCCACGTGTCTCGCGCAGATCGCGCGGCCGACCGTTGGCTCACCGGACAGTCCGGTGCACACCGGACAGTCCGGTGAATTTTAGCCGAACGCCGTCGGCGAATTCCCGAGAGCGGCCTCTTCGCCTGAGGCAGCCTGGCGCACCGGACACTGTCCGGTGCCCCAGACCGAAACAGCCTTTTGGCTGTACACAGCCAACTCTTCTTCTCTTCTTCCTTCTTTCTGTTTCTAACACTTAGATAAGTATATTAGTACACAAAACCAATGTACTAAGGCTTAGAAACATACCTTTACTCGTGATTTGCACTTTGTTCATCCATGGGCATGAATTCACATTTAAGCACTTGTGTTGACACTAAATCACCAAAATACTTATAAATGGCCCAAGGGCACATTTCCCTTTCACTTACTTTATGCTAAACGCAGTGGCCACATTAATACCCTTCTGTAAAACGAGTGGTTTAATTTATACTTATGTAACGTGACTGCTTCTCGACTGTAGACTCGATTGTCATTTCCTCTTTCTCGCTTAACCGTAATTGTGAGCATCGCGTTGAACGTCTTTTTGATTATTGCATTCCATTGTATGGTGTACTGTTCTTTTGTATTAAATGTGTGGAATGCATGTTTGAACTCGTATAAAGAACGGTCTGGATGAAGAGCCCGAAGAGCTCGCAGGAGAAGCCCCTGAGCAGCAGCTGGTTGGTGGAGGCAAGTGTCCCTTGACCTATCTTTGTCCTATACATTCTATAATTCACTTCCCGCATTTACACAGTTATACCTAAGGATTGACTAGCTTTTGTTATCCATGTCCTTGTTTACCTATTTGGGTTGGATTATTATTGTTTAGCTTTATGCTATTGCTCAACTCTAATTAATGAACATGATGAGATTTACCAATAATACGTTGTTTCCCTTCTTATTTATGATATACCTGTGGCATTTAAGGGGGCTCGAGCGGTTTCTCGAGTGCCTCTCCGTAAGGACCTGTTCGTTGGATGACCGCCCGAGAAAACAGTGCAACCATGAGGGTGGAGTGTGACGCCCTTAGCTGAATAATTAGAGGAACCGGGGTGTAGTTCGCTTAGCCGTCGTGCCGTTAATGGGGCTCGGTGTATGCGGCTCGCTCCGCCAAGTTTGGTTCGCCCTTTGGGGAGGAGTGTGGTGCATTTAGGAAACCTAACGGGCGGCTACAGCCCCGGAGAATCTTTGTAAAGGCTACGTAGTGATACCCTCTTGGGTCACCTTGGTAGTGATCAATGGAAAGTCATGATCTTCGGGCAGAAAGGGAATCACGGCTTGTGGGTAAAGTGCGCAACCTCTGCAGAGTGTTTGAAAACTGATATATCAGTCGTGCTCGCGGTTATGAGCGGCCAAGGGAGCTCTATTGATTAGTGGCACTTGATCAGAGATGTTCGGATTACAGGTGGCAATGAGAATGATGGTTTTGGTATTGACTATGGTAATGGTAAGTGGCACTCTTTCCGTTTGGAAAGGGTACGTTTGTGTTAATAACGTGGGTTAACTCTAAAACTTGGCTTTCTCTACTAGTAATAATAATCTGACCAACTAAAAGCAACTGCTTGACTTATCCCCACATAAAGCTAGTCCACTACAGCCAAACAGGACACTTGCTGAGTATGTTGATGTGTACTCACCCTTGCTCTACACACCAAACCCCCCCATCCCCAGGTTGTCAGCATTGCAACCACTGCTCAGGGAAAGATGAAGCCGTGGAAGGAGACTTCCAGGAGTTCCAATATTACGACGAGTTCTAGGTGTGGGTTAGCGGCAACCCCCAGTCGGCTGCATGTGAAGGCCACGAGTATCTACGTTTCTTTTCCGCACTTTGATTATTGTAAAGACTATGTGGATGTCTCAGACATATGATGTAATCGACTATTATTACCCTTTTATGTTATTAATTGAGCATTGTGTGATGATGTCCAGTTATGTAACTGCTGTGTACGTGAATTGCTGATCCTGGCACGTACATGGTTCGCATTCGGTTTGCCTTCTAAAATCGGGTGTGACATAGGTAGTATCAAAGTCGTGCTGACGGTAGGACCGTTAACCTAGAGTAGAATGGTCGTTCTAAGGATTATAGACCCCTATTCTCACCTTGACTTTTGTATCCCTTTAAAAGTTAGTCATATCGACCAAACCTATGTTCTACTATATACTATACCTTGCTAATTTTTTTGTTTATCCCCATTCCTTATTTATTCATGGTTTACTTGCTGGTCATATTAACGTGGGTTAACTCTAAAACTTGGCTTTCTCTACTAGTAATAATAATCTGACCAACTAAAAGCAACTGCTTGACTTATCCCCACATAAAGCTAGTCCACTACAGCCAAACAGGACACTTGCTGAGTATGTTGATGTGTACTCACCCTTGCTCTACACACCAAACCCCCCCATCCCCACGTTGTCAGCATTGCAACCACTGCTCAGGGGAAGATGAAGCCGTGGAAGGAGACTTCCATGAGTTCCAATATTACGACGAGTTCTAGGCGTGGGTTAGCGGCAACCCCCAGTCGGCTGCATGTGAAGGCCACGAGTATCTACGTTTCTTTTCCGCACTTTGATTATTGTAAAGACTATGTGGATGTCTCAGACATATGATGTAATCGACTATTATTACCCTTTTATGTTATTAATTGAGCATTGTGTGATGATGTCCAGTTATGTAACTGCTGTGTACGTGAATTGCTGATCCTGGCACGTACATGGTTCGCATTCGGTTTGCCTTCTAAAATCGGGTGTGACATAGGTAGTATCAAAGTCGTGCTGACGGTAGGACCACTAACCTAGAGTAGAATGGTCGTTCTAAGGATTATAGACCCCTATTCTCACCTTGACTTTTGTATCCCTTTAAAAGTTAGTCATATCGACCAAACCTATGTTCTACTATATACTATACCTTGCTAATTTTTTTGTTTATCCCCATTCCTTATTTATTCATGGTTTACTTGCTGGTCATATTAGTTCTGTTCTCACCCTTATGCTTACGGTGTCTTTTGTAGATGGCTCGTCTTAGACACACTGCACGGAAGTCTGTCATCCCCTTCTTACCCTCCCGTCTCGCGGAGCGTCCGCTTCGTCGTCCAGTGACCGGTCAGTCCAGCCACTTGGAGAGGCTGCACCACCGCCTGCATAAGGAGCAGGAGCAGCAGGGCTCTTCTTTCTCGCTCCAGCAGGTGGTAGAATCTGTGAGGAGCTGCTCCCCTGTGCTCCCCCTGGAGGCGCCACCTGCACCACCACTGAGCGCCCCAGCCCCTGGAGTAGCTGCTGGAGGAGACCTAGACGATGGAGGCAGCGACAGCAGCTCGAGCTTCAGCACCGACCTTTCCGCCGACCAGGAGTTGGGAGGATGGGTTGATCGACCCATCACTCGCGACGCTGCTCGCGGGTGTCACTTCCACGATGTGCTCGACATCCTGCTACGTCGGGCACTTGACCGGCGTACTTGGTCCATCGAGTATCGTTGTGTGGTCTTCCAGCACAGTCGCGGGGTCTACCCGGACCGCTGGGAGGCAACCTGCTTGGTGCGCCGTCCGGAGAACAGTCTCCGGGGTGCGGAGATCTGCTCAGAGCGCTATTCCATCTCTGAGCGAGACACAGCTGAGGCGGCCATGCAAGATGCCGCACGGCGTGCGCTTTCGCACTACTGTTCAGTGCTCTGTGGGGTAGCTGATGGTCTCAACCTGAAGTATTACACACGTCGTCCATCTGGCAGCACAAGAGGCGTGATTGTCTCACCTGTTGGTGAGGACAATCCTAGGTTGAGCAGCACAGTCAACCTAGCCGTCGTGCTAAACACGGAGCTGGACCATGCGCTAGACGAGCTGAGTAGGGCTCCTGCTGAGATCGCCCAGCTGCGGGCTGAGCGCGCGGAGCATCGTCACCTAGATGATGGCTCCCTCGCTCCTGTCGGGACTCAGCACCCGTACCGCTCACCTCGGCGTGGACACCAGTCCTATGGCAACCCCGACTGCAGGACCAAGATAAATTTAGAACCATAGATCGTCATAGTCAGATCTTGTAATTAATACGAAAAATATATACATAGAAGCTATAGTCTTAGCGTTAGTCTTGCTTTTAGTTAGTCTTAGTTAGACAGGGTAGTTTGCTTATCCTGTGCATTTATGTTTGTCATGATGAACTATGTTGGATTTGGATCTTTGTAATGACTGTCACCAGAGTGTGGGTATCCCCTGCATTTTGGTTTACCTGTTATATATTAATGAAGTTAGTTGTCTAGTTGGGAAGCCTTTCATTCCACTTTCCTCTTTATCTGAGAAGTTGTGTTGGTCTGTGTTGGAGATCAGTGAAGATGTTCATCTGTTCAGTGTTGTGGAGAATTCTATACTCTTTTCTTATGCTGCAAGATTTACAAGATCAGTTCTGATGCGGTTGCATTCTGCAGATGTTAGAAAATAGGCGCAGAGGAGGAAGACGTGCTCAACAGGAGCAGGCAGCCCCACAGGATGAGGCACCCCAGCAACAGCAGCTGCCACCCCCGCCCCCGATGTCCATCGAGCAGATGTTCATGATGCAGACTCATGCAGTTCAAGCCATCAGTCATACTCTGGCCGCCATTCAGCAACAGCAGTTCCAAAGGCAGTATCCTCAGCACCAGCATCAAAATCGTCAAAACAATCAGTCAGGAGGAGGTCAGTTCCAGAGGCAGAATCAGCAGGCACCTCGTCTTCCTGCCCCAGTGAACCAGCAGAACAGTCAAGCAACACCAGTTCAGGGTGGAAGCAGGGCATGTTTCCACTGTGGAGAGCAAGGCCATTGGGTGATGCAATGTCCGAAGAAGGCAGCCCAGCAGCAGTCAGGCCCCAGCGCCCCAACAAAGCAGAATGTGTCTCAGCCTGGAGAAAAGCAAGTGTTCGGGCCAGACATTCTGCTTGAAGCTGAAGAGAACATCAAGATGGTCTAGGAGAATCTGAAGATAGCGCAATCAAGGCAATGAAGTTATGTAGACACAAGAAGAAGAGAGCTGAGTTTCGAAGTTGGAGATTTTGTCTATCTGAAAGTGTCGCCGATCAGAGGAGTCAGAAGATTCGGAGTCAAAGGCAAGCTAGCGCCCCGCTATGTTGGTCCGTATCAGATTCTCGCAAGGCGTGGAGAAGTGGCCTATCAGCTCAGTTTGCCAGAAGGCTTGTCCGCGGTGCATGACGTCTTTCATGTGTCTCAGTTGAAGAAGTGTCTGCGTGTGCCAGAAGAGCAGTTGCCAGTGGAAGGTCTGGAGGTCCAGGAGGACTTGACCTACATAGAGAAGACAATGCAGATTCTTGAGACTGCAGACAGAGTCACCCGGAGGAAGACTATCAGAATGTGCAAAGTCATATGGAGTCACCACTCTGAGGAAGAAGCAACCTGGGAGCATGAAGATGATCTGATGGCTAAGTACCATGAACTCTTTGCTGGCCAACCTTGAATCTCGAGGGCGAGATTATTTTAAGGGGGATAGGTTTGTAATGCCCTGAATTTGGGGGTAGAATTTTTTCTTCTTTTTACTCACCAAATTCAGTCGTTACTCTCTTTTTCTCTTCTTGTTTCGCTCCTTCTTCCCAATTTCAAAGCCATATAGTGACGGGTGTCCGTGTGATGTGTAAACAAAACCTAAGTGTCATGGGTGTTGCATCATGCTGAAGCATATTTCTTTGTCTGATGTCATGGTTAGTCGTGTGTTCGTCCCATTCCGTTTCGGATTTCGGTTCGCGATCGGATTCCGATTGGTGGTCGTGCGTGTCGTGGGTTTTGATCCGCGGTGTGGCCTAGCCCGGCCCGGTCCGACCCCCCTCCCCTGATCTCTTTATCTCATTTGATTTCTCCCGCGCAATAACTGAAAGAGAATTAGGCTTACACCTAGTTCCTAAATAATTTTGGTGGTTGAATTGCCCAACACAAATAATTGGACTAACTAGTTTGCTCTAGTGTATAAGTTATACAGGTGTAACAGGTTCACACTTAGCCAATAAAAAGATCAAATATTGGATTCAACAAAGGAGCAAAGGGACAACCGAAGGCACCTCTGGTCTGGAGCACCGGACTGTCCGGTGTACACCGGACAGTGTCCGGTGCACCACCGGACATGTCCGGTACACCAGAGGACTCCAACTCAAACTTGCCACCTTCGGGAAATTCCAGAGGCGACTCCACTATAATTCATCGGACTGTCTGGTGTACACTGGACATGTCCGGTGCTCCAAGGAAGGATGGCCTCCGGAACTCGCCAGCCTCAGGAATTCACTTCAGCTGCTCCGCTATAATTCACCGGACTGTCCGGTGTACACCGGACTGTCCGGTGCAACCGCGGAGCAACGACTATTTCGGCGCCAACGTCTACCTGCGACGCATTAAATGCGCGCGCTGCGCGCGCAGAAGTCAGGCACGCCCATACTGGCGCACCGGACAATGAACATTACATGTCCGGTGTGCACCGGACATCCAGGCGGGCCCAGAAGTCAAAAGCTCCAACGGTCAGAATCCAACGGCATTGGTGACGTGGCTGGCGCACCGGACATGTCCGATGTGCACTGGACTGTCCGGTGCACCATACGACAGACAGCCTTCACCAACGGTCAAGTTTGGTGGTTGGAGCTATAAATACCCCAACCACCCCACCATTCATTGCATCCAAGTTTTCCACTTCTCAACCACTTACAAGAGCTAGGCATTCAATTCTAGACACACCAAAGAGATCAAATCCTCTCCAACTCCACACAAGGCTTTAGTGATTAGCGAGAGAGATTTGTCGTGTTCTTTTGAGCTCTTGCGCTTGGATTGCTTCTTTTCTTTCTCACTTGTTCTTGTGATCAAAACTCCATTGTAATCAAGGCAAGAGGCACCAATTGTGTGGTGGCCCTTGCGGGGAAGTTTTTGTTCCCGGATTTGATTTGAGAAGAGAAGCTCACTCGGTCCGAGGGACCGTTTGAGAGAGGGAAAGGGTTGAAAAAGACCCGGCCTTTGTGGCCTCCTCAACGGGGAGTAGGTTTGCAAGAACCGAACCTCGGTAAAACAAATCCGCGTGTCACACTCTTCATTTGCTTGGGATTTGTTTTCCACCCTCTCTCGCGGACTCGTTTATATTTCTAACGCTAACCCGACTTGTAGTTGTGTTTATATTTGTAAATTTCAGTTTCGCCCTATTCACCCCCCTCTAGGCGACTATCAGTAACCTCCCTCTCCCTCTCCCACCTCTCTCTCTCTCCCCGTGGTGCCCTAGGGTTTGGAGACGGTGATCGCCGGAGTTTGGATCCCCGAGGTGAGCTTCCCCTCCCCTTCCCTCTCCCTCTCTCTCTCCCTCCCCCTCCCTTTCTTCTTCCCCTGGTCGCGCACCCTTCCCCTGCCGCATGCCCTCCCCTGCTCGCGCGCCCGCCCTGGCCGCGCGCCCTCCCGCGCGTCGCGCCCCTTCCCCACCGCGGCCCCGCCCTGGCGAGCCCCGCCCCCGCAGCGGCCCCTCCCCGGCGACCCTCCCCCGCGCACGCCCCTCTCCCCGGCGAGCCCCGTCGCACCCCCCGCGCGAGCCCCGCCCCCGCCGCGGCCTTGCCCCTCCGCGAGCCCCTCCCCGGCGGCCTCCCCCGCCGCGGCCCGCCCCGTCGCGCCCCTCCCCGACGCCCCTCCCCTGGCGAGCCCCTCCCCGGTCGCGCCCTCGCGTGCCCCCGGCCGAGCCCGTGCCCCGGCGGCCTTGCGCCCCGCGCGTCGGTACGGTTTGCGTGCCCTGGGCACACGCAGCATGCTCTCGCGCGTGCGACGTAGTCGCGCTGCGCTCAACCCTCGTCTTATTCCATTTTAATTTTAGTTTATTCAATGTGTTGCGTCGCGCGCTTCGCCGCGCGATGGTTCATTCTAAATTCGTCTTTATTTATGTGATGTGTCGCGTGCTTCGTCGCGCGACGATTCTTGTTAAATTTATATTTATCAAGGTGCTACGTCGCGCGCTTCGTCGCGCGACGATTCGTTTTAAATGCAGTTCTGTTGACGTAAGCCGTCATGTGTTTTGTCGTGCAACGCTTAACGTTTATCTATAATTAATGTAAGAATCTCGTTGCGCGCTCTGTCGCGCGGCGAGTCGTTTATTTCTTAATTCAATTTAAATGTTGTGTCGCGCATTTTGTCGTATGACCACTCCCTTCCATTCATCTTTATCTATTTATAACGATTAAATGTGGAACATGACCTTACTTTATGCTAAACGCAGTGGCCAAATTAATACCCTTTTGTTAAACGAGTGGTTTAATTTATACTTATGTAACGTGATCGCTTCTCGACTATAGACTCGACCGTCATTTCCTCTTTCTCACTTAAATGTAATTGTGAGCCCCGCGTTGAACGTCTGTTTGATTATTGCATTCCATTGTATGGTGTACTGTTCTTTTGTATTAAATATGTGGAATGTATGTTTGAACTCGTATAGAGAACGATCTGGTTGAAGAGCTCGAAGAGCTCGCAGGAGAAGCCCCTGAGCAGCAGCTGGTTGGTGGAGGCAAGTGTCCCTTGACCTATCTTTGTCATATACATTCTATAATTCACTTCCCGCATTTACACAGTTATACCTAAGGATTGACTAGCTTTTGTTATCCATGTCCTTGTTTACCTATTTGGGTTGGATTATTATTGTTTAGCTTTATGCTACTGCTCAACTCTAATTAATGAACATGATGAGATTTATCAATGATACACTGTTTCCCTTCTTATTTATGTTATACATGTGGCATTTAAGGGGGCTCGAGCGGTTTCTCGAGTGCCTCTCTGTAAGGACCTGTTCGTTGGATGACCGCCTTGGAAAACAGTGCAACCATGAGGGTGGAGTGGGACGCCCTTAGCTGAATAATTAGAGGAACTGGGGTGTAGTTCGCTTAGCCGTCGTGCCGTTAATGGGGCTCGGTGTATGCGGCTCGCTCCGCCAAGTTTGGTTCGCCCCTTGGGGAGGAGTGCAGTGCATTTAGGAAACCTAATGGGCGACTATAGCCCCGGGGAATCTTTGTAAAGGCTACATAGTGATACCCTACTGGGTCACTTTGGTAGTGATCAATGGAGAGTCATGATCTCCGGGCAGAAAGGGAATCACGACTTGTGGGTAAAGTGCACAATCTCTGCAGAGTGTTTGAAAACTGATATATCAGTCGTGCTCGCGGTTATGAGCGACCAAGGGAGCTCCATTGATTAGTGGCACTTGATCAGAGATGTTCGAATTACAGGTGGCAATGAGAATGATGGTTTTGGTATTGACTATGGTAATGGTAAGTGACACTCTTTACGTTTGGAAAGGGTACGTTTATGTTAATAACGTGGGTTAACTCTAAAACTTGGCTTTCTCTACTAGTAATAATAATCTGACCAACTAAAAGCAACTGCTTGACTTATCCCCACATAAAGCTAGTCCACTACAGCCAAACAGGACACTTGCTGAGTATGTTGATGTGTACTCACCCTTGCTCTACACACCAAACCCCCCCATCCCCAGGTTGTCAACACTGCAACCACTGATCAGAAGAAGATGAAGCTGTGGAAGGAAACTTCCAGGAGTTCCAAGATTACGATGAGTTCTAGGCGTGGGTTAGCGGCGACCCCCAATCGGCTGCCTGTCGGCTCCATTGCGAGCTAGGGGAGATGAAAGGGAAATAGGGTCAAACCTTTTCCTAAAAGATTTTGGTGGTTGAATTGCCCAACACAAATAATTGAACTAACTAGTTTGCTCTAGATTATAAGTTCTACAGGTGCCAAAGGTTCAACACAAACCAATAAAAAGTCCAAGAAAGGGTTCAAATGAAAAGGAGCAAAATCAACCGAAAGCTACCCTGGTCTGGCGCACCGGACTGTTCGGTGTGCCACCGGACAGTGTCTGGTGCACCAGGGAAATCCACTCTTAACTGCCCAGCTTCGGGAATTTGGGGAGCCACTCTGTTATAATTCACCGGACTGTCCGGTGTGCCATGCGGAGCAATGTCTATCACCGCCAACGGTCGTCTGCAAAAGTGAACAATGCGTGAATAGTGCGCGGACAGCGCGCGCAGTGTCAGAGCAGGCGCGAGAAGGCGCACCGGACAGTGAACAATGACTGTCCGGTGGCCCCACTTGTCAGAGCTCCAACGGTCAAACCCTAACGGTTGGGTGATGTGGCTGGCGCACCGGACAGTGTCTGGTGCGCCCTTCGGCAGCAGCCTTCCCCAACAGCCACTTTGGTGGTTGGGGCTATAAATACCCCCAACCACCACACTTCAAGGTATCCAAGTTTTCAGCCAACACATTCAATACAAGAGCTAGTACATTCAATACAAGACACAAATAGATTGAATCAAAATCTCTCCAAGTCCCAATTCCACTCAAAGAAATTAGTGACTAGAAGAGAGAGTTTTGCCGTGTTCTTTTGAGCTCTTGCGCTTGGATCACTTTTCTTCTTCCCCATTTCTTGTTTCCAAGTTATTTGTAATCAAAGCAAGAGACACCAATTGTGTGGTGGTCCTTGTGGGGACTAAGTGTCCCAAATGATTAAGAAGAGAAGCTCACTCGGTCTAAGTGACCGTTTGAGAGAGGGAAAGGGTTGAAAGAGACCCGGTCTTTGTGACCACCTCAACGGGGAGTAGGTTTGCAAGAACCGAACCTCGGTAAAACAAATCACTGTGTCACACTCTTTATTTGCTTGTGATTTGTTTTCACCCTCTCTTTCGGACTCGACTTTATTTCTAACGCTAACCCCGGCTTGTAGTTGTGCTTAAAGTTTATAAATTTCAGATTTGCCTATTCACCCCCTCTAGGCGACTTTCAATTGGTATCAGAGCCCGATACTTCATTAGAGCCTAACCGCTCGAAGTGATATCGGGAGCTTACGCCAAGAAGGAGATGGTGACCGGTGAGAAGCCCGCCACAAGCCACGGGAAAGCTCCATCGGGAGAGTCAGGCAACAAGAAGAGGGAGGAATCACCTCCCCGCGTTAAGTCGCAACAGAGTGGCGATAAGAAGAAAATGAAGAAAGTGATCTACTATGAGACCGATTCTTCGTCGCCTTCCACCTCCGGCTCCAACACGCCGTCCGGCACTTCTTAGCGCGATGAGCGCAAGAAGTTTAGTAAGATCCCCTTACGCTATCCTCGCATTTCTAAACGCACTCCTTTACTTTCCGTCCCACTAAGCAAACCACCGATTTTTTATGGTGAAGATTATTGTATGTGGAGTGATAAAATGAGGCACCATCTAACCTCACTCCACGCTAGCATTTGGGACATTGTTGAATTTGGAGCGCAGGAACCATCCGTGGGGGATGAAGGCTATGACTCGGACGAGGTAGCCCAAATCCGGCACTTCAACTCCCAAGCCACTACTATACTCCTCGCCTCTCTAAGTCGAGAGGAGTATAATATGGTGCAAGGGTTGAAGAGTGCCGAAGATATTTGGGACGTGCTAAAAATCGCGTGCGAAGGAGATGATGTGACCAAGATCACCAAGCGGGAAACGATTGAGGGGGAGCTCGGTCGATTTATGCTCAACCAAGGAGAGGAGCCACAAGCCATGTACAACCGGTTAAAGACCTTGGTGAACCAGTGCGCAACCTCGGGAGCACCAAATGGGATGACCATGAAATGGTCAAGGTTGTTCTAAGATCACTTGTATTTCTTAATCCTACACAAGTTCAATTAATTCGTGGTGATCCTAGATATAAACTAATGTCTCCCGAGGAAGTGATAGGAAAGTTTGTGAGCTTTGAGTTAATGATCAAAGGCTTCAAACAAATCATCGAGCGAGGCACCACCTCCACACTCGAGGTGCAACCCATTGCCTTCAAAGAAACGGAGGAGAAGAAAGAAGAGTCTACATCAAGTAGGCTCCCCATCGACGCCTCCAAGCTCAACAATGAGGAGATGGCGCTAATAATCAAACGCTTTCGCCAAATCCTCAAGCAAAGGAGGGGGAAGGACTACAAGCCCCGCTCCAAGAAAGTTTGCTACAAGTGTGGTAAGCCCGGTCATTTTATTGCAAAATGTCCTATTTCAAGTGATAGTGACAGGGGCGATGACAAGAGAGGAAAGAAGAAGGAGAAGAGAGAGTACTACAAGAAGAAGGGCGGCGATGCCCATGTTTGTCGGGAATGGGACTCCGATGAGAGCTCCACCGACTCCTCCTCCGACGAGGATGCCGCTAACATCGCCGTCAACAAGGGTCTTCTCTTCCCCAACGTCGGCCACAAGTGCCTCATGGCAAAGGACGGCAAAAAGAAGGTAAAATCTAGAGCCTCCACTAAATATGCAATATCTAGTGATGAGGAAACTCTAGTGATGATGAAGATAATTTGCTTGCCCTTTTTGCCAACCTAAACATGCAACAAGAGGAAAAACTAAATGAATTGATAGGTGCTATTCATGAGAAGGATGAACTCTAGGATAGCCAAGAGGACTTCCTTATTAAGGAAAACAAGAAGCATGTTAAGGTTAAAAAATGCTTATGCTCAGGAAGTAGAAAAATGTGAAAAACTAACTAGTGAGCTAAGCACTTACCATGATACTATTTCCAACCTTAGAAATGAGAACGCTAAATTAATTGCTAAGGTTGAGAAGTTAGATGTCTGTGATGATTCAATTGTTAGTCTTAGGAATGATAATGCTAGTTTGATTACTAAGATTGACAAATTGAATGCATCACTCTCTAGCCTTATAATTGAGAATGAAAAACTAATTGCTAAGGCTAAAGATTTAAATGTTTGCAATATTTTTATTTCCAATCTTAGAAAGAGAATGCTATTTTACATGCTAAGATTGATGAATTAAATGCTTGCAAACCCTCTATATCTAATGTTAGTCATATTTGCACTAGATGTAGAGATGTTAATGTTGATGCTATCCATGATCATATTGCTATGATTAAACAACAAAATGATCATATAGCAAAATTAGATGCTAAAATTGTCGAGCATGAATTAAAGAATGAAAAATTTAAATTTGCTCGTAGTATGCTTTATAGTGGGAGACGCCCTGGCATTAAGGATGACATTGGCTTCCAACAGGGAGGCAATGTCAAGCTCAATGCCCTAAAAGATTGTCTAATTTTGTTAAGGGCAAGGCTCCCCTGGTTCAGGATAACGAGGGTTACATTTTATATCCTGCTAGTTATCCCGAACACAAAATTAGGAGAATTCATTCTAGGAAGTCTCACTCTGGCTCTCGTCATGCTTTTATGTATAAGAGTGAGGCATCTTGCTCTAGGCAATCCACTCATGTTAAATTGCCTAAGAAGAAATCTCCCATTGCATCAAATGAACCTATTATTTCATTTAAGACTTTTGATGCTTCTTATGTTTTAACTAACAAATCAGGCAAAGTAGTTGCCAAATATGTTGGGGCCAAACACAACGGGTCAAAGACTTGTGTTTGGGTACCCAAGGTGCTTGTTTCTAATGTCAAAGGAGCCAAGACCGTTTGGGTACCTAAGAACAAGGCCTAAATTTGTTTTGTAGGTTTATGCATCCGGGGGCTCAAGTTGGATAATTGATAGCGGGTGCACAAACCACATGACTGGGGAGAAAAGGATGTTCTCGTCCTATGAGAAAAACCATGATACCCAAAGAGCTATCACATTAGGGGATGGAAATCAAGGTTTGGTCAAAGGGCTTGGTAAAATTGCTATATCACCTGACCATTCTATTTCCAATGTTTTTCTTGTAGATTCTTTAGATTACAACTTGCTTTCAGTTTCACAATTATGCAAAATGGGCTACAATTGTCTTTTTATGGATATAGGTGTTACTGTCTTTAGAAGAAGTGATGATTCAGTAGCATTTAAGGGAGTGTTAGAGGGTCAGCTATACTTAGTTGATTTTGATAGAGCTGAACTCGACACTTGCTTAATTGCTAAGACTAACATGGGTTGGCTCTGACATCGCCGACTAGCCCACGTTGGAATGAAGAGTCTTCACAAGCTTCTAAAAGGAGAACACATTTTGGGACTAACCAATGTTCATTTTGAGAAAGACAAGGTTTGTAGCACATGTCAAGCAGGGAAGCAAGTTGGTGCTCATCATCCACACAAGAACATCATGACGACCGACAGGCCGCTTGAGCTACTCCACATGGACCTATTCGGCCCGATAGCTTACATAAGCATCGGCGGGAGTAGTATTGTCTTGTTATTGTGGATGACTATTCTCGCTTCACTTAGGTGTTCTTTTTGCAGGATAAATCTCAAACCCAAGAGACCTTAAAGGGATTCTTGAGACGAGCTCAAAATAAGTTCGACTTAAGGATAAAAAAGATTAGAAGCGACAACGGGACAGAGTTCAAGAACTCACAAATAGAAGGCTTTCTTGAGGACGAGGGCATCAAGTATGAGTTCTCTTCTCCCTACACACCATAACAAAATGGTGTAGTGGAGAGGAAGAATAGAACTCTACTTGACATGGCGAGGACCATGCTTGATGTGTACAAGACTTCGGACCGGTTTTGGGCGAAGCAATCAACACAGCTTGCTACGCCATCAACCGTCTCTACCTTCACCGAGTCCTCAAGAAGACATCATATGAACACATAACCGGTAAAAAGCCCAATGTTTCATATTTTAGAGTCTTTGGTATCAAATGATTTATTCTTGTTAAAAGAGGTAGAAAATCCAAATTTGCTCCTAAGGCTGTAGAAGGTTTTTTACTTGGTTATGACTCAAACACAAGGGCATATAGAGTCTTTAACAAGTCCACTGGACTGGTTGAAGTTTCTTGTGACATTGTGTTTGATGAGACTAATGACTCTCAAGTAGAGCAAGTTGATCTTGATGAGCTAGATGATGAAGAGGCCCCGTGCGTCGCGCTAAGGAACATGTCCATTGGGGGTGTGTGTCCTAAAGAATCTGAGGAGCCTCCAGATGCACAAGATCAACCATCATCTTCAATTCAAGCATCTCCACCAACCCAAGGTGAGGATCAAGCTCAAGAGGATGAAAATGAAGATCAAGAAGATGAGCCACCTCAAGAGGAGGACAATGATCAAGGGGGAGATGCCAATGATCAAGACAAGGAAGATGATGAGGGTCCAAGACTGCCACACCCAAGAGTCCACCAAGCGATACAACGAGATCACCCTGTGAACTCCATTCTCGGCGATATTCATAAGGGGGTAACTACTCGATCTCGTGTTGCTCATTTTTGTGAACATTACTCTTTTGTGTCTTCTATTGAGCCATATAGGGTAGAAGATGCATTAAGAGATTCGGATTGGGTGTTGGCAATGCAAGAGGAACTCAACAACTTCACGAGGAATGAGGTATGGCATCTTGTTCCACGTCCTAACCAAAATGTTGTAGGAACCAAGTGGGTCTTCCGCAACAAGCAAGATGAGCATGGTGTGGTGACAAGGAACAAAGCCCGACTTGTGGCCAAGGGATATTCACAAGTCGAAGGTTTGAATTTCGGTGAAACCTATGCACCCGTAGCTAGGCTTGAGTCAATTCGTATATTACTTGCCTATGCTACTTACCATGGCTTTAAGCTCTATCAAATGGACGTGAAAAGTGCCTTCCTCAATGGACCAATCAAGGAGGAGGTCTATGTTGAGAAACCTCCCGACTTTGAAGATAGTGAGTACTCTAATCATGTCTATAAACTCTCTAAGGTGCTTTATGGGCTTAAGTAAGCCCCAAGAACATGGTATGAATGCCTAAGAGATTTTCTTATCGCTAATGGCTTCAAAGTTGGCAAAGCCGATCCTACTCTCTTTACTAAAACCATTGCAAATGATTTGTTTGTATGCCAAATCTATGTTGATGATATCATATTTGGGTCTACTAACAAATCTACTTGTGAAGAGTTTAGTAGGATAATGGTACAAAAATTCGAGATGTCTATGATGGGGGAGTTGAAGTATTTCTTAGGATTTCAAGTGAAACAACTCCAAGAGGGCACCTTCATTAGCCAAACCAAGTATATTCAAGACATACTCACCAAGTTTGGAATGAAGGATGCCAAGCCCATCAAGACACCCATGGGAACCAATGGGCATCTCGACCTCGACACGGGAGGTAAATCCGTAGATCAAAAGGTATACCGGTCGATGATAGGATCTTTACTCTATTTATGTGCATCTTGACCGGATATTATGCTTTCCGTATGCATGTGTGCAAGATTCCAAGCCGATCCTAAAGAAGTTCACCTTAGGGCCATGAAATGAATCTTGAGATATTTAGTTCATACGCCTAAGTTTGGTCTTTGGTACCCCAAGGGATCCACTTTTGATTTAATAGGTTATTCAGATGCTGATTGGGAAGGGTGTAAGATTGATAGGAAGAGCACATCAGGGACTTGTCAGTTCTTGGGAAGATCTCTGGTGTCTTGGGCTTCAAAGAAACAAAATTATGTAGCTCTTTCTATCGCCAAAGCCGAGTACATTGCCACAGGTCATTGTTGCGCGCAATTACTCTGGATGAGGCAAACCCTTAGGGATTATGGTTACAAATTAACCAAAGTCCCTCTCCTATGTGATAATGAGAGTGCAATCTGCATGGCGAATAATCCCGTTGAGCACAGCCGCACTAAGCACATAGCCATTCGGTATCACTTTTTGAGGGATCACCAACAAAGGGGGATATCGAGATTGCTTATGTTAGCACCAAAGAACAATTAGCCGATATCTTTACCAAGCCACTAGATGAGAAAACTTTTACCAAACTTAGGCATGAGCTAAACATTCTTGATTCTAGGAATTTTGATTGATACTTTGCACACATAGCTCCTTTATATACCTTTGATCATATCTCTTTCATGTGCTATGACTAATGTGTTTTCGATTGTATTTCCTGCTAAGTCATAGATTGAAAGGGAAATGGAGTCTTCGGCGAAGACAAGGCTTCCACTCCACTTCGTCGAATTAATCATCCTTCGCCGTCACTCCGCACCGCTCTCCATTTTGGTATAATCTTCACTCATATATTGTTAGCCACAGGGGGAGAGAATTTAAAAAGGGCTCATATTTCACTCACAAAGTATCCGTTTTTAGCGATTCATGCCAAAGGGGGAGAAAGTATTAGCCCAAAGCAAAAGGACCGCACCACCACCAATTTCAAAAATGTGTAAAATAAGTTTTCCAATTAGTATCTTATTTTTGATATAATCTCAAATTGGTATGACCTCTTTCAAAATTAATATCCAAAACCCTCTTGAACACTAAGAGGAGAATTTCATTAAGATGGAGTTTTGATTTAGTCAAAGGAAAATCATTTGAAACAGGGGAGAAAATTTCAAATCTTGAAAATGCTACTCAAAATCTTATTCATATACCTTTTACTATTTGCAAAAAGACTTTGAAAAAGAATTTCCAAAAACATTTGCAAAATCAAAACATGTGGTGCAAGCGTTGTCCAAAATGTTAAGATGAAGAAAGCAATCCATGCATATCTTATGAAATATAAATTGGTTTAATTCCAAGCAAACTTTGCACTGACCTTATGCAAACTAGTTCAATTCTGCACTTACATATTTGATTTGGTTTGTGTTGGCATCAATCACCAAAAGGGGGAGATTGAAAGGGAAATAGGGTCAAACCTTTTCCTAAACGATTTTGGTGGTTGAATTGCCCAACACAAATAATTGGACTAACTAATTTGCTCTAGATTATAAGTTCTACAGGTGCCAAAGGTTCAACACAAACCAATAAAAAGTCCAAGAAAGGGTTCAAATGAAAAGGAGCAAAATCAACCGAAGGCTGCCCTGGTCTGGCGCACCGGACCGTCCGGTGCACCAGGGAAATCCACTCTGAACTGCTCAGCTTCGGGAATTTAGGGAGTCACTCCGCTATAATTCACCGGACTGTCCGGTGTAGCACCGGACTGTCCGGTGTGCCATGCGGAGCAACGACTATCAGCGCCAATGGTCATCTGCAAAAGTGAACAATGCGTGAACAGTGCGTGGACAGCGCACACAGAGTCAGAGCAGGCGCCAGAAGGCGCACCAGACAGTGAACAGTGAATGTCCGGTGCACCACCAGACTGTCCGGTGGCCCCACTTGTCAGAGCTCCAACAGTCAAACCCTAACGGTTGGGTGACTGTCCGGTGGCGCACCGGACTGTCCGGTGCGCCCTTCGACAGTAGCCTTCCCCAACGCCACTTTGGTGGTTGGGGCTATAAATACCCCCAACCACCACACTTCAAGGTATCCAAGTTTTCAGCCAACACATTCAATACAAGAGCTAGTACATTCAATACAAGACACAAATAGATTGAATCAAAATCTCTCCAAGTCCCAATTCCACTCAAAGCAATTAGTGACTAGAAGAGAGAGTTTTGTCGTGTTCTTTTGAGCTCTTGCGCTTGGATTACTTTTCTTCTTCCACATTTCTTGTTTCCAAGTCATTTGTAATCAAAGCAAGAGACACCAATTGTGTGGTGATCCTTGTGGGGACTAAGTGTCCCAATTGATTAAGAAGAAAAGCTCACTCGGTCTATGTGACCGTTTGAGAGAGGGAAAGGGTTGAAAGAGACCCGGTCTTTGTGACCACCTCAATGGGGAGTAGGTTTGCAAGAATTGAACCTCGGTAAAGCAAATCACCGTGTCACACTCTTTATTTGCTTGTGATTTGTTTTCGCCCTCTCTTTCGGACTCGACTTTATTTCTTACGCTAACCCCGGCTTGTAGTTGTGCTTAAATTTTATAAATTTCAGATTTGCCTATTCATCCCCCTCTAGGCGACTTTCAGGAGAGCCATCAGTGTTCAACCCTATCCCCTTTCAACCAAGCTTCGAAACAAGTGCCTTTGCCAACATGTACGTTGATCTTCCCTTCCCCTCGGGGTGCATTGACTCCGAGGAAGAGGACGGTCCAAGCCCCGACCTGGACTTCTCTAGGCTTCGCGGCCCAAAGGCCATGCTACAGTTCCTATTCGCATGCGATGAACTACTCTTCGATGGCTCAAACGACTATAACACCAACGAGGAGGGTTACATCTCCACTCGGGAGTGCTTTCACGTGGGGCACGAAGATCATGACGAAGGGGACCAACTCGGCATGCTTAGATAAAACAACGCACCACCCCAACATGTTGGGGAACCAAGGGAGCAGGGTGAGGCTCAAAGCCCTCTAGGGAGTCGTATGGCCTACCTCGAGCAGCTCCGCGAGCTGCACGCCAAGCTCAGAGAGGAATAACAACGACTAAAAAGTTATGGCTGACACCTTATATCTCATGAGGATTGGTCGGTCCTAGGTCCGGGCTGGGGTCGAGCCGTTTCATGGCATCACCCCCAGCAGAAGAGTTTTCCCCCTTGGGCATATCAACCTACTTGTTTGCTTCAAGTCTCCGACCAATTTAAGGAAGGAGGTTCTAACTTTTGAGGTGGTAGGGTTTTGAGGTACCTACCACGCCGTACTAGGGAAGCCGTGCTACGCCAAGTTCATGGCCATCTCGAACTACACATACCTCAAGTTGAAGATGTCAGGACCAGCAAGCATCATCATTGTCGGCCTGTCGGTGTTTAGGGCCCGACTGCGCACACAAGGTTACCCCTCGAGGTGCTTTTGGGTAGGACGGTGTTGCTGACTGTAGCTCAATGGATCATGCGAGACGCACAAGAGACGGTAGGCAGTTTTCTACAGGTTCGGGCCGCTTTGAGAGGCATAACACTGTAAGTGCAATAAACCCTAATTGAGGGTTTTGGTGATTAAATGACAAAACAAACACAGATTCTAACAAGTTTGCTCCTAGCATGTACACAGTAATTCTACGGACAGGAGAAGCACAGATCTTATGAGCATAAAAATGTAAAGCACCACGGATTTAAATTCTACATCATATGGTGTGCTCCAAGTGCTTGGAAACAATGACAATGTTCATTTTATAATTCTTAAGTTGATAGGAATCACCGTTCAATTAAGAGGGATCCGCAATGGTTAAGTAAGTTATGCAATGAGCTAAATTCAAAATCCTTCAAAATCATCTTAGAGAACACCTTTCCAGGTCATGAATGCCTTTGAGAAAAACCATTTTTACTTCCCACAAGAGTTCCACCTTTGTTCACTTCAAAATGTTCAAAACTTGCTTTTCAGCCTTTGAAACCGGTTCAACCGGACCTAAAACCGGTTCGACCGGTTTCGGGACTGTTCCTCTGCCATCCCTGCTCTGACCTGTCTGACAGTCAAAGCTGTCAGAAAAATCGTTGCAGATATTTTTGGAAAACCGGTTCAACCGGAATTTTTCCTAGCTCAACCGTTTTGGATCCGGTCAAGTCTCCGGCTGAGTAGGTCAGTGGACCGGGATCTTCCTGGTGGAAACCGGTTCAACCGGTCTGTAAACCGGTTCAACCGGTTTTCGGCTCTTTTCTCCCAACGGCTGCCAGCTTTTAGGGGATCCTTTAAATACCCCCCACACTCTCTCTCTTCATTACTTCTGCTCTCTCCACGAGTTCTCAGCTGACCAAACCCCAACCAAAGGCATTCAATTCACATCTCACACCCGAAATCACATCCTCTTCAATCGATTGAAGGATCTTGGTGTGAGGTGAAGTCGATCTAACGCGCTGTCAATTTCATCTTGATTCTCCCATTCTCTTTGTTCTTGATCTCATTGCATACTTGACCTTGTGCGGATTGGTTACTCTTGGAGCCTTGTGTTCCTTGACGGTTAGAGGTTGCTTGAGAGTCTCCAAATTTGTGGACGACCCCAAGAAGTTTGTATTACCCGCTCTTTGAGCAAATTTGAGAAGAGATTGCCTTGACCTTTGTGGTTGGCTTGTGGATGATTAGGGTTGGAAAAGACCCGGCCCTTTGTGGGCTCCTCAACGAGGAGTAGGACACCTTTGTGGTGGTTGCCGAACATCGGGATAAATCGCGTGTTCGTGTGCTTTCTTGTCAAATGCGTTAAATTGTTGGTTGGTTCATATTCATCTATTTGAGTGGATTTGCTATAGGGCAAGTCGTTAGCAAAATCTTTCACTACTTCGTAATATTTGTTTAACTGATTATTTAATCTAAGTTGAGCAGGTTCAAACTTGTTCAGTTGTAAACAAAATCAACTGAACCAGTTTGCACCAGTGCAACTTTAATTTGACCTATCTCGAAGTTTTTAGTGAAAATTTTCAGGTGTAGCCTATTCACCCCCCTCTAGGCTACTTTCAATTGGTATCGGAGCTTCGTACCTCGTTTTACGCTTAACCGCGTGAGGAAACGATCATGTCTACTCAACGGGACCATGTGGATCCTCTCCTCGAGGAAATCCCCATCACATCTTCCGGTGAGGAAGTGGACCCCAATGTCCTCGACCTCGCCATGAAGATTGCCGAGAAGATGTTCCTCAAAATGAAAGAGGAAGATGCTAAGAAAAAGGCCAAAGAAGAAGAATCAAGAAGAAAGACCGAAGAAGATAAAGGTAAGGGAAAATTTGAATACAATGACGACCTAGTGGAACTTTTGGTGTCGAAGGTGATGAGCAAGGTAAGTCTCAACACCGAAGGATCATCTACCAAAAATAAAGGTAACGAATTCAGTAAAGTTCAATTTGATTATTCTAGAAATTTTATTCCCAACTTCTCTTCCGCCCCACTTGCAAAGTTACCAACTCTTAGTGAGTTGAACTATGACGAGTGGGCCGATAAGATGACGTCACATTTAATCGGTGTACATCCTAGTCTTTGGGAGATTGTCAATGTAGGTATGTATAAGCCCGCCCAAGGAGAAGAGATGACTCCAGAAATGATGCAAGAGGTTCACCGCAATGCTCAAGCAGTGAGCATAATTAAAAGAAGTTTTTGTGCGGAAGAATACCGGAAAGTTCAAGGAAGAGAAGATGCCCGTGACATTTGGAATATTCTTAAAATGTCACATGAAGGAGATCCCAAAGCTAAGAGACATAAAATTGAAGCTTTGGAGAGTGAGCTTGCTAGATATGATTGGACTAAGGGTGAGTCGCTTCAATCACCCTTTGATCGGTTGATGGTGTTAGTAAACAAAATAAGAGTGCTTGGAAGTGAATATTGGAGTGACTCCAAGGTCACAAGACTATTCATGAGAGCATACAAAGAAAAGGACAAGAGTCTAGCAAGGATGATAAGGGATCGTGATGACTATGAGGAAATGACGCCTCATCAATTATTTGCAAAGATTCAACAACATGAATCCGAAGAAGCTCCAATCAAGGCAAGAGACTCTCATGCCTTGATCTCAAATGAACAAGACACCCCCAAGAAGAACAAAGACCACAAGGCAAAGAAAGTGGTCGAGACATCAAGTGATGAAGACACAACTATGTTCATCAAAACATTCAAGAAATTTGTAAGGAAAAATGACAAGTTTCAAAGGAAAGGAAAGAAGAGGGCATGCTATGAATGTGGCCAAACCGGTCATTTCATAGCGGATTGTCCTAACAAAAAGGAACAAGAAGCTAAGAAGGAATACAAGAAGGACAAGTTTAAAAAGGGAGGCAAGAACAAGGGATATTTCAAGAAGAAAAAATATGGTCAAGCCCATATTGGTGAAGAATGGAACTCCGATGATGAGAGTTCTAGCTTCGAAGAAGAGGAACTGGTGGCAAACGTTGCCATCCAATCTACTTCAAGCTCGCAACTCTTCACCAACCTACAAGACGACTCCTACACTCCAACTTGCCTCATGGCAAAAGGAGATAAGGTAACTTTATTTAGTAATGATTTTCCAAATGGTGATGATGATGAACAAATTGCCATGAAGAATAAAATGATTAAAGAATTTGGCTTAAATGGATATAATGTTATCACCAAATTAATGGAGAAGCTAGATAAAAGAAAAGCAACTCTTGATGCTCAAGAAGACTTGCTTATCCTTGAAAAGGAAAGAAACCTAGAGCTTCAAGAATTGCTTCTCAATAAAGATGAAATGCTAGATGCCTTGACTAAGGAAGTATCCTTAATCAAGATAACTATAGAGGATAGAGAAAAAGAAGTAACAAATATGAAAACCTCTATAGCTAATCTTGCAAATGAAAAGGATGCACTTGAATCAAGCATGTTAAGCTTGAATGTTCAAAATCAAGAACTTCAAGTGCAACTTGAAATTGCAAGAACATCAATGCCTCATCCTTATTGATTGAATCTAAGTCTAGCTCCTCAAATAATACCTTTTGCAAACATTGTGCCAAATACCATGCTTCTTGTTGTTTAATGTTGGAGACTTGTTCTCAAATGCTATGAGTCAAGAACAAGGCAACATAAAGAATGTTAATCGGTTAAGTCCTTCGTCCTACGAAGCATTATTCCCCTTAGGATATAATGATTTTCGGACGAAGGTTATGAAGGGCGTACCTTCATAAATACATTATATAGTGACGAAGAATGAATTGTAAGGAATATAAAGGATAACATGGATAATTATATATTATTATCATATATAAACAGAAATAACATTGAATTACAAATGTACCTTCAACTTGAAGGAGATGAAAGTACAAGCGTGACGCAAAAGCGAATGCCAAGTCAGCGTGAACAGTACAGGAGCACTGTTCACCTATTTATAGGCACAGGACGCAGCCTGTGCAAAATTACATTTATGCCCTTTACATTTGATACTAATTCTATGATAATCTATCGAGGTCTGAATGGCCTTTTCATCTTTAAGTCGGTTTCATTTTGTTGCTACGCCGAAGCTTTCCTGCTCACACCTTCGGCGCTGTATCAACCTTCGTATTATTCTGGTCTGCTGCGATACCGACTTGAGTCCGAAGATACCTGTTCACACATTAAACTCCAAAAATACTGTTAAATCCTGTTTTTGAGGACCTTCGGAAGCCGAAGGTCCCCAACATTTAACTAACCATGCAAGGAAGAAAAGCCCACAGGTGAAGGTCAAAGAAATATTGAAGAGATGCTCTAGCAATGATGGGTTAAAGAAAGTTGAACCCAAGTACAAGTCCTTAAAGTCCAACAATGGAAAAAGGGGGCTTGGGTTCAACTCATCAAAGGAAAACCCTAGCATAGTGCATAAGGGGTGGAGATCCCCTAATTTCATAGAGGGAACCACCCTATATGATGCCTTGGGGAGGATTCACTCCTCAAATGATAAGTCAACTCAAGTAAAGGTAAACTTGAGTTCCACAAAGAGTAAGATGAAGGAAGTGGGATCCACAAGTGGAGAAAAATTTAATGCTCCCATTTCTCACTCTTATCTTTGTGATTATATGTTGACTTGGGATTTAGGGAAATTGGTTGTTAAATATGTGGGTGCCTACACTAAAAGAAAAGTCATGAAAAGAAGTGTGTGGGTACCCAAGGCTATAACTAACACTGCAGGACCCAATTCAATTTGGGTACCTAAAAGCATAGCCTAAATTTGTTTTGCAGGTCTACTCCTCTGGTGGGTCAAGTTGGGTGCTTGACAGTGGATGTACAAATCACATGACCTGGGAGGAAGACATGTTTCATTCCTTGCAACTAACTCAAGAAGCACAAGAAATTGTGTTTGGAGATAGTGGCAAGAGTAAGGTGATTGGTATTGGTAAAATTCCTATCTCTGACCAACAATCACTTTCAAATGTTTTATTGGTAGATTCTTTAAGCTACAATTTGATGTCCATTTCACAACTTTGTGGAATGAGTTATAATTGCTTATTTTCTGATGTGGATGTGAAGATCCTTAGAAGGGAGGATTCCTCAGTTGCCTTTACGGGTCGCTTGAAGGGCAAACTTTATCTTGTTGATTTCACAACAAGTAAAGTGACGCCTGAGACTTGTTTAGTGGCAAAGTCCGACAAGGGTTGGCTATGGCATCGCTGGCTAGCTCATGTCGGTATGAGGAATTTGGCCAAACTTCAAAAGGATAGTCACATCATTGGACTAACAAATGTTGTATTTGAGAAAGATAGGGTTTGTGGCGCATGCCAAGCAGGAAAGCAACATGGAGTCCCACATCAATCAAAGAATGCGGTCACAACAAAGAGGCCATTGGAGCTTCTTCACATGGACCTCTTCGGACCTGTGGCCTACATCAGTATTGGTGGTTTCATTTTGTTGCTACGCCGAAGCTTTCCTGCTCACACCTTCGGCGCTGTATCAACCTTCGTGTTATTCTGGTCTGCTGCGATACCGACTTGAGTCCGAAGATACCTGTTCACACATTAAACTCCAAAAATACTGTTAAATCCTGTTTTTGAGGACCTTCAGAAGCCGAAGGTCCCCAACAGTAGCCCCTCGCAATATTAATTTGTTTAAAATAATAAATTTAGATTGCGACATGGACGAAGGCTTTTCGCCGAAGGTCCGAAAAAACACCTTCCCTTTGCTAGAATAGCAACATTCACTGACAAGCGGGGTCTTTCAATTTTCAACGCTCTTGGCGTATAAATACGGTCATACCGCAAACTCATTTGACACGCTCTCTGGCCAACTGCTCCCGCTCACTCAATTTTTAGCTCTTGTGCACTAAGATTTGCTAAGCTTTTAGTTTTGAAGCTTCGGCTTTGAAAATAGTTTTTTAGTGTCTCCGAAGATGTCTGAAGATAAGAAGACTACTGCTGAGATGAAGCTGAGCCTCGACGAAGAGAAAAACTTGGGGTTTCTTATAGCGATGTCAAAGACCAATACAGAAAAATCACCAAGGAGATTCTGGAAGGTTTGTCTGAAGATACTGGTGACAGTGATAGCTATGATGTGGACAGTGGTGATGAAGACTCCGAAGATCGTCCCTGGCGACCAAGCCATTCAGTTTATGGTAAATCAACTATCAAAGAGAATCATCTTGTCAACATGAGAGGAAGGTATTTCCGGGATTTATCCATTGTGAGGGCCGACGAAGGGGAAAAAACTTGCCCACACCCTGAAGAGAATGAAGTCATAGTGTACCGAAGCTTTTTGAAAGCTGGACTGCGATTTCCCTTGAGCAGCTTCGTTGTAGAGGTGCTGAAAATATTCGAAGTCTATCTCCATCAACTTACCCCCGAGGCAATTATAAGGCTGAATATCTTCGTGTGGGCCGTGAGAAGCCAAGGTCTGAAGCCTGATGCAAAAAGCTTCTGCAATATACACGAATTATCATACGAAACAAAACCTTGGGGTAAGGAACAGTATCACAATAATTTTGGCTGCTACAGTTTCGTTTCTCGGTCCGGGTCAAGCTGCCCCGTGCCAACCTTTCGGAAGAGATGGCCCGGCGACTGGATGACGGAATGGTTTTATGTGAAGAATGATCTGACAGTACGGGAAGATATCAAAGGTATAATTATGCGCCCTATTTGGCAAAGCTTCGGCCTTCGGAGGCCGAAGGTTGAAATGAATGAAGCTGCCGAAGAATGCCAGAGGGCCTTCGGCGTTATCTGTTCTTTTATTGGAACGAGAGACTTAGTACAAGAGCATATTGCCTTCAGGGTATGGCCGCTCGCGGAGAAATAGGAAATGCCACAAGAAACCATAAAAGAGGCCGACGAAGGCGGACTTATCAGGTTGAAGTACACTTTTAAATTTGGAGATAAATTCGTTGAGCCAGATGATGACTGGTTAAAAAGCATTGAAAATTTAAGTGATGAACTGCTTGGGGCTTATTCGAAAGCCGAAGATACTGCAATGTCAGCGGCCTTCGGAGGCCGAAAAAAGAAAAGGCTGAATCGGGTATTTGATGCAATCGGGTTTGTCTACCCTGACTATTGCTATCCCATTCGAAGGCAGAAGAGAAAAAACACCACCTCTGCAAAAGAAGAAGCTGCAACTGCTCCTAGCGAGCCAGAACAGAAAAGAAAGAAGATAAAGGTCCTCACACATCGGCCGCGCTATATTGAACCAGCTTCGGTGCCTGAGTTTACCGGAGAAACCTCTTCGGCCACCGAAGCTGAAAAACCAACCGAGCCAACCTTGCTGCCAGAAGTCGCAGAAACGGCCGAAGTGCCAACAAAGATAGAATTGGAACAATCAAAGATTTTGTTATCAGAAACGAAAGAGAAGGCTGAAGCACCGTCCACAGAAAAAATGGAAGAAGTAAAAGAAGCAACTGAGGGATCAAAAACATCAGAAGTTTTGAGTCCTGCAGCAAATATTGAGACAGTAAAAAACCAAAAGGTGCCAGCAGTGACTCCGAAAAGGAAAAGAATGGCTAATGTGCTAGATGTACTGGAAACAATCAAATCTTCAAGCACACCTCCGAAGAAGGCTGCTGCCACTCTTGAAACAACAACTGAGATTTCTGATACAAAAGCTCCAGAGCAAGAAACCGAAGCCGAAGCTGGATCCTCAGAACCCGTAAGGATAAAATCCTTGGAAACTGAGGAAGAAAAAATAACAAAGCCAAATTTTGTTGAAGAAATCGGTGTCGTTGCCCCCGAAGCATGCTCCAAAGTTTGTGATTATATTGTTCGTCATGCTTCGGGGAAAAAACTATCAGAAAAAGAAGAGCAAGAGGCCCAGCGCTACGCCCAAAAACTGAAGTATCCAAAGGGGGCGTTAATATTCAATGGCAGTGGAGAAGAAGACTTTTTGTATTGTCTCCCTGACAGCAAGGAGATTTCTGTCTGCCGGGAGATGAGCAAGAGCTTCGGATTCCCAACTTTAGAAGACGGGCTCTCGGTGCTGTCGAAGAACGATCTGGCCGACAGCCTGGCCTATAATAGCGTAAAGGTGCGACAAATGGGATCCTTGTATTTTTTGTTGAGACCAAAATTTTTCGTTTGTTTAAATCTATTGACACACACATATTTCTCTTTGCAGGGCCTGATACTTAGCAATGCCCTTAGGGCACAGAAAGATGCTGAAGACGAAGGGTGTGCTATAGCCTTGAGCAACCTTCGTTCCGAAGTAATTGAACTGAGGAACGAAGGCCTCGAAAAAGATAAAATATTACACTCATTGATAAATAAAATAAAGGAAGACGAAGCTGCTTTTAAGGGTCAAGCTGAAGCTCAGAAGCGCGAAATTGAAGATCTTCGGAAACAACTGGCCAGAGCCAAGGAAGAACGCATACTTGAAGAAACAAGGCGAGAACTCAGCGACCAATGGGCAGATCACTTAGAAGTAACTGTTGAAGAGCTTCGGTCGTCCAAGAAGATATGTTATAACAAATCTATAGAATGTGTTAAGAAGTTAAAGGCTAGCTTTGCCAGGGTCGGCGCATTCTCAAGTGAGGAAAACTTTACGAGAGGCAATCCCGAAGGTCCCATCGAATGGATCGACCACGAAGCTGAAGCCTTCGAAGAAATTTTAAATAGCCGTGGAGATATATGTGCCTTCTCGGGTGCCAGAGGAATTGCCACCATTTTAGAGAAAAAAGGCTGCGAACATGTAAAAATTTTAGCACAATCCGAAGGTGCTTTGTCCTATGAAGATGCAAGAGATCCTTCGGCCGAAGCTAGCACGATCGGTGGAAAATTTTTCACCGATATCTGGGATAATGGTGGCCGAGAAATGGCCCGAGAGATTATTCAAAGAAGCGAAAAGGGCATTCACGATGCTAGAGAAGTAGCTGAGGCTGCTGAGAAGTGCGCGGAGCCCGAAGGTCAATTAGGTATTATCTAATAGTTTTTAGTGTTGGAATTTTAGGTTTTAAGATTCGTTTGCAATTTGTCATAGCAATGTAACCGTATCCTGTTCTACTTCAGATTCTGCTAAAGCCCCTTCGGACCCTCAGCCGAAAGGGGACGACGAAATAAAAAAGATGGCTGAAGTTATTATGGACGAAGTCGTCAATCGGCTCCTAAACGAGGCTGCAGAAGTCGTTTTGAGAGAGGATTAAGTATTATTGTAAAAACTTCTGAAATATAATATATTGTAACATTTTGTAACCCTGAATATAATATACCTGTTTTTCTTACTTAATTCTTTACGATGCATGAAACTTTACACGTACCGCTTTTGAGTCTTTGACGAAAAAACACCTTCCCTTCTTTTCATGCTTCGTGAAGAAGAATTTTTCAACAATATCCAGTGTTCTGATGAATAATATCCAGGCTTCGTAAAAATATTTTCCGAAGCTACACCTCCGAAGATCAATAATGTATCTCCTTGTGACATTATGATTTTTCCCTTTTTTCAAAACGTTCTTCTGTAGATTAATATTGTGTCCACCTCTTGTGTCATATGCAACATGATGTATGATGCTTATGCTATGCGAAATGATGCGATGATGTTATGTTATGTGAGGCGATGCTTATTCCGAAGATGCACACACATCCCTGCAATGAAACACATAATCTTTTACAAGCCTCCCTTAGGAGCTTCTTCGCCTTTTACTTCAGCGGAATCAGCGTTTATTTTTCGCTGTAAGCCTCCCTTAGGAGCTTCTTCGCCTTTTACTTTCAGCGGTATTCGCGTTGACTTTTCGCGCTTCGCCTTTTACTTAGGCGGTACCAGCGTTGAATTTTCGCTGTATGCTCTGCATTCCCTTTGGAACGACTTTGGAGCAGAAAACTTACACTGCGCTCCCTCTGGAGCGGCTTTTTGTGACTTCGGCAAACTTACTCTGCGTTCCTTAGAACGACTTTTTGTTACTTCGAAGAATTTTCGATAGTTCGAAGGTCCTCTTTGTTGTCACAAATCTTTCAACAGTTTAAGCCTGTGAAGAAAATATATTTTCCTTGTGGGAATCAACGAAACTATTTACATGAAACCTGAACAATGTCCTTTATTACAGAAAATAAAACTGAATGAAAAAGATTGCTATTAAGGTAGAATATTTGTCAATAGATGTGCTTTGACTCTGGCACAGTGCTGTTGACTGTGCGAGCTTCGGACTGCTCTCTGAAGTCCCTTTGGTGTGGAGCATATTGGCTCCCTTCTGGCTGCTGGCCTTGTTGCAGCGGTGGTGGAGGCGGAGGTTGTTGCCAGGAAGCCTGAGGTTGACTCGCCGAAGCAACAGAAACTGCAGGGTGATTGCCTACATACTCTGGGATGTAAGGCGAATGATACGAAGCAGTGTGCATGACCTGCTTCGGCTGAGCCTGTTGTGCTGCCGCTTCGGCTATTTCTTTTTGCTTCTGGATGGTAACATGGCACATCCTGGTGGTATGACCTTTGTTCTCACCACAGAATAAGCAAAAGATTCTTCTCGGTTGATCGCCAAATCTTCCTCCGAAACCCCTGGCGCCTCTGCCTCTTGGAGCTGGTGGTCGGAAGGAGCCTTGCTGTTGCCCCGAAGCCTGTGAGGAACATTGCGGCCTTTGCTGTTGGCTCCCTCTATCATCATTTTGTGTAGAGTTATGAATTGATCTAACGTGCCTCGGGTAGAACCTCCCTCCGAAGCCCCTGGTCATTTCAGAAAACCTGAAAGCCTCCTCCCTTCTTTGGCGAAAATCATTATCGGCCCGAATGTACTCGTCCATCTTCTGGAGTAGCTTCTCCAAAGTTTGAGGGGGCTTCCTAGCGAAGTACTGAGCTGACGGCCCTGGCCGAAGCCCCTTGATCATGGCCTCAATGACAATTTCATTGGGCACCGTTGGTGCCTGTGCCCTCAAACGCAAAAACCTTCGGACATACGCCTGAAGGTATTCTTCGTGATCCTGGGTGCACTGGAACAGAGCTTGAGCAGTGACCGGCTTCGTCTGAAACCCTTGGAAGCTAGTTAACAACAAGTCCTTTAGCTTCTGCCATGAAGTGATCGTTCCTGGTCGAAGGGAGGAATACCAGGTTTGAGCAACACTCCTGACAGCCATAACGAAAGATTTGGCCATGACTGCAGCATTGCCACCATACGAAGATACTGTTGCTTCGTAGCTCATCAAAAACTGCTTCGGGTCTGAGTGGCCATCGAATACGGGAAGCTGAGGCGGCTTGTAGGACGGAGGCCAAGGAGTAGCCTGCAGCTCAGCGGACAGAGGAGAAGCATCATCAAAAACAAAATTCCCATGATGGAAATTGTCATACCAGTCATCTTCGTTGGGAAAACCCTCCTGATGAAGGTCTTGGTGCTGAGGCCTTCAGTGTTGCTCATCCTGGGCAAGATGACGAACTTCTTCAGAGGCTTCGTCTATCTGCCTCTGCAGCTCAGCTAGCCTGGCCATCTTTTCTTTCTTCCTCTGTACTTGTTGATGAAGCATTTCCATATCTCTGATTTCTTGATCTATCTCGTCCTCTGGTGGTGTCAGGCTGACAGCCTTCCTTTTCTGGCTTCGGGCCTCCCGAAGGGAGACTGTCTCCTGATTGTGGTCCAGTGGTTGCAGAGCTGCAGCCCCAGTCGCTGAAGCTTTCTTCGGCGCCATAACGAAGGTTTATGATCGCCGAAGGTGTTCAAAAAACTCAAAGAGTGGAAGTGAGTTCACCGGAGGTGGGCGCCAATGTTGGAGACTTGTTCTCAAATGCTATGAGTCAAGAACAAGGCAACATAAAGAATGTTAATCGGTTAAGTCCTTCGTCCTACGAAGCATTATTCCCCTTAGGATATAATGATTTTCGGACGAAGGTTATGAAGGGCGTACCTTCATAAATACATTATATAGTGACGAAGAATGAATTGTAAGGAATATAAAGGATAACATGGATAATTATATATTATTATCATATATAAACAGAAATAACATTGAATTACAAATGTACCTTCAACTTGAAGGAGATGAAAGTACAAGCGTGACGCAAAAGCGAATGCCAAGTCAGCGTGAACAGTACAGGAGCACTGTTCACCTATTTATAGGCACAGGACGCAGCCTGTGCAAAATTACATTTATGCCCTTTACATTTGATACTAATTCTATGATAATCTATCGAGGTCTGAATGGCCTTTTCATCTTTAAGTCGGTTTCATTTTGTTGCTACGCCGAAGCTTTCCTGCTCACACCTTCGGCGCTGTATCAACCTTCGTATTATTCTGGTCTGCTGCGATACCGACTTGAGTCCGAAGATACCTGTTCACACATTAAACTCCAAAAATACTGTTAAATCCTGTTTTTGAGGACCTTCGGAAGTCGAAGGTCCCCAACATTTAACTAACCATGCAAGGAAGAAAAGCCCACAGGTGAAGGTCAAAGAAATATTGAAGAGATGCTCTAGCAATGATGGGTTAAAGAAAGTTGAACCCAAGTACAAGTCCTTAAAGTCCAACAATGGAAAAAGGGGGCTTGGGTTCAACTCATCAAAGGAAAACCCTAGCATAGTGCATAAGGGGTGGAGATCCCCTAATTTCATAGAGGGAACCACCCTATATGATGCCTTGGGGAGGATTCACTCCTCAAATGATAAGTCAACTCAAGTAAAGGTAAACTTGAGTTCCACAAAGAGTAAGATGAAGGAAGTGGGATCCACAAGTGGAGAAAAATTTAATGCTCCCATTTCTCACTCTTATCTTTGTGATTATATGTTGACTTGGGATTTAGGGAAATTGGTTGTTAAATATGTGGGTGCCTACACTAAAAGAAAAGTCATGAAAAGAAGTGTGTGGGTACCCAAGGCTATAACTAACACTGCAGGACCCAATTCAATTTGGGTACCTAAAAGCATAGCCTAAATTTGTTTTGCAGGTCTACTCCTCTGGTGGGTCAAGTTGGGTGCTTGACAGTGGATGTACAAATCACATGACCTGGGAGGAAGACATGTTTCATTCCTTGCAACTAACTCAAGAAGCACAAGAAATTGTGTTTGGAGATAGTGGCAAGAGTAAGGTGATTGGTATTGGTAAAATTCCTATCTCTGACCAACAATCACTTTCAAATGTTTTATTGGTAGATTCTTTAAGCTACAATTTGATGTCCATTTCACAACTTTGTGGAATGAGTTATAATTGCTTATTTTCTGATGTGGATGTGAAGATCCTTAGAAGGGAGGATTCCTCAGTTGCCTTTACGGGTCGCTTGAAGGGCAAACTTTATCTTGTTGATTTCACAACAAGTAAAGTGACGCCTGAGACTTGTTTAGTGGCAAAGTCCGACAAGGGTTGGCTATGGCATCGCTGGCTAGCTCATGTCGGTATGAGGAATTTGGCCAAACTTCAAAAGGATAGTCACATCATTGGACTAACAAATGTTGTATTTGAGAAAGATAGGGTTTGTGGCGCATGCCAAGCAGGAAAGCAACATGGAGTCCCACATCAATCAAAGAATGCGGTCACAACAAAGAGGCCATTGGAGCTTCTTCACATGGACCTCTTCGGACCTGTGGCCTACATCAGTATTGGTGGTAGTAAGTATGGCTTAGTCATTGTTGATGATTTTCTCGCTTCACCTGGGTTTTCTTTTTGAGTGACAAAGGTGAAACCCAAGAGACCATGAAGAAATTCATGAGAAGAGCTCAAAATGAGTTTGAGCTCAAAATCAAGAAAGTGAGAAGTGATAATGGGACAAAATTCAAGAACACAGGTGTCGAAGAATTCTTAGGCGAAGAAGGAATCAAGCATGAGTTCTCGGTTCCCTACACTCCACAACAAAATGGTGTTGTGGAAAGGAAGAACCGAACTCTAATTGAAGCAGCTAGAACCATGTTGGATGAGTACAAGACCCCTGACAACTTTTGGGCAGAGGCGGTCAACACCGCCTGTCATGCAATCAACCGCCTTTATCTTCACAAGATCTACAAGAAGACTGCCTACGAGCTTCTCACTGGTAACAAACCTAAAGTTGATTATTTTAGAGTATTTGGTTGTAAGTGCTTTATTCTTAACAAGAAAGTCAAGAGCTCAAAGTTTGCTCCTAGAGTGGACGAGGGTTTCTTGCTTGGTTATGCATCAAATGCGCATAGATATCGTGTTTTCAACAATACCACCGGTCTTGTTGAAATAGCGATAGACGTGACATTTGATGAGTCTAATGGCTCGCAAGGGCATGTTTCTAATGACACTGCAGGAAATGAAGAACCACCTTGTGAGGCCATAAAGAAGCTTGCAATAGGTGAAGTGAGACCTCAAGAAAAGGATGATGAGGAAGGAACTTTGTGGATGACCAATGAGGTTTTTGATGAGGGTGCAAAGGTGGTGGATGACAAATCCTCCACCCAAGCAAACCCATCAACCTCAAGTCATCCAAGTCTTGAAGAAAATCATCAACTCCAAAGGATGCCAACTGTGGTAGAAGATGAACACGAAAATGTTAATGGTGAAGTACCTCTTGATCAAGTGGATGATGAGGACGAGCAAATTCAAAGACAACCATCAGTGCCCCATCCTCGAGTCCATCATACCATTCAAAGAGATCATCCGGTGGACAACATCCTGGGTAGCATCAGGAGAGGGGTAACAACTCGATCTCGTTTAGCAAATTTTTGTGAATTTTACTCGTTTGTTTCCTCTCTTGAACCACTTAAGGTTGAAGAAGCGTTGGGTGATCCGGATTGGATAATTGCCATGCAAGAGGAATTGAACAACTTCACCCGGAATGAAGTCTGGTCCTTGGTTCAAAAACCCAAGCAAAATGTGATTGGGACAAAATGAGTCTTTAGGAACAAACAAGATGAACATGACGTTGTTACAAGAAATAAAGCACGGTTGGTTGCCCAAGGCTACACTCAAGTGGAAGGACTTGATTTTGGTGAAACATATGCGCTGGTAGCAAGGTTAGAGTCAATTAGAATATTAATTGCCTATGCTACTAACCATGATTTCAAGTTATATCAAATGGATGTCAAGAGCGCATTTCTAAATGGACCACTACAAGAGAGGGTCTATGTGGAGCAACCACCGGGCTTTGAAGATCCAAGGAAGCCAAACCACGTCTATCTACTTCACAAGGCGCTCTACGGGCTTAAACAAGCCCCTAGAGCTTGGTATGATTGCCTCAAAGATTTTTAATTAAGAATGGATTTACAATAGGAAAAGCTGATTCTACATTATTTACTCGCAAAGTTAACAATGAATTATTTGTGTGCCAAATATATGTCGATGACATTATATTTGGTAGTACTAATGAAAAATTTTGTGAAGAGTTTAGCAAAGTAATGACGAACAGGTTTGAGATGTCTATGATGGGCGAGCTCAAATACTTCCTGGGATTTCAAGTCAAACAACTCATGAATGGTACATTTCTATGCCAAACCAAATATACACAAGATATGCTCAAGAAGTTTGGCATGGAAAAGGCAAAGCACGCCAAGACTCCAATGTCATCAAATGGACATCTTGATCTAAATGAAGAAGGTAAACCTGTAGATCAAAAGTTATATAGATCAATTATAGGGTCACTGCTTTACTTATGTGCATCTAGACCTGATATCATGTTAAGTGTTTGCATGTGTGCACGCTTTCAAGCGAATCCTAAATATTGCCATCTTGTTGCCGTTAAGAGAATCCTAAGATACTTAGTCCACACCCAAAACCTAGGATTATGGTATCCTAAAGGCTCTCTTTTCGATTTACTTGGCTACTCTGACTCAGATTATGCCGGTTGCAAAGTAGATCGAAAAAGCACTACTGGGACTTGCCAATTCCTTGGGCGGTCCTTAGTGTCATGGAGTTCCAAGAAACAAAATTGTGTTGCATTTTCCACTACAGAAGCTGAGTACATAGCAGCTGGGGCATGTTGTGCACATTTGTTATGGATGAAGCAAATCCTTAGAGATTTTGGTTGTGAGTTTAATAAGATTCCACTATTGTGTGACAATGAGAGTGCCATAAAACTTGCAAACAATCCTGTGCAACACTCTAGAACTAAACACATTGACATTAGACATCATTTCTTGAGAGACCATGAAGCCAAAGGAGATATCGAAATGTTTCATGTGAGCACCGAAAATCAAATAGCCGATATCTTCACAAAACCCCTTGACGAGACTAGGTTTTGCTTTCTTAGGAGTGAGCTAAATATCTTGGATTATTGAAACATATCATAAAACTAAAATTTGATCACATGATTGATGGATATAAAATTGTTGCATGCACAAAATGTCATGAGAAATACTGTTTTTATTATTAAAATTACTCATGTCATATATGTAAAGTGTGGTTAAAGCCTTACCAGGCAATTCCTCAAAATAGGTTGAGTAAATCGGCTGAGTAGACCACTCAACCGGTTTTCCCCTGGTGGAAACCGGTTGGCCGCCTCTGCGTCCGTGCAGTCAGTCAGCCGTCAGTCTCGCAGACTGCGCTGTCAGTCTGGCAGAAATTCCACGCAGCCAGCAACTTTTTCTGCACGCTTTTACTGCTCACTCTGACGCAAAACCGGTTGAACCGGTTTTATAACCGGTTGAACCGGTTTTGGGTCTGCTGACCAGCCGACGCCGCCCCTTTTTCTTCTCCCCTTCCTCCTTTCACTTCTTACCCATTCACTTCTTCCAGCCGCCGTTGCCTACACTTTCTCTCTCTCTCCTCTCACTCACACCACAAACCAAAGCCCATTTGTGCCATCAAATCCTTGGGAGTTCGTTGGAAGATTCGTTCCTCTCGGCTTCCTCCATCAACTCCCTCACTTTCATTGGAATTTCTGTGGTTCAATCTTCAGATCGAGGTATTACCTTATTTCTTCATGTTTTTACTCGATCTCACTCGTTCTTGATTATCTAGTGTATCGTTTCAAGGATACATTTTAGTTTAGGTGCTTACAACACTTAGACTATCTTCTTTTGTCTCGAACATTGTTTGAGTTTAGTTGTTTGGTATTGTTCGTTGTAGTTGAACCGCTCGCATGAACGGTTGAAGTGCATGCTCAATATCATACGCGTCTCTACTCAAACGTGTTTGTTAAGATCCTTGTACATCGATCTCCTCACTCATCATAGGTTCTACCTTTTATTTTAAGGATGGTGCGTCGGAGGAACCCATCAGTTGTTGAATCTGACTCTTCCGATGATCAAGAGATTCATGAAGAAACTCCCCCGCGTTCCAGATACAAGCATGGGCGAGGATCTGGGAACGTAATGCAAGGTGGTGAGGCCTCCGGGTCTCATGGAGCTCGCGGTCGGATGGCCTGGAATCCCTCCGGTCGGTCCCGACCCGCGGCAAATCCACAAGCATGGGAGCCGACAAGTGATGATGATGGTGGAAAGGATGATGAGATTGACCTTCCCTCTACCCACGCTCCTATTATTCGAGGGTTGGTTCTCCACCGGGTGAAGGCCCGTCGTTCTGGCAATGAGCCAGTTACGAATTTTACTGCCAACGGGGGTTTTGCACTTCTCCAGGACATCCGCTTTCAGAATCCTGGATTACGTATTCGTGATGCCAGGATTGATGGGAATCGGTTCTGGACTCTTCAGCATGTCGATTTCTACAACTCGGTAATTCTTCCCAAGAAACATCAGCCCATTCTGCATCAGCGGTACATCAATTGGGAAGGATGTGAAGCTATTGGAGATCCGGAAATGACACAGGCTTTGAGGGTCTGTGAGAGGAAGAAAATGAAGAATATTATGACCTTCCAATATGATTGGAATGATGAGGTCATTGCTCAGTTTTATTCCACTCTTTGGATCAAGCTGGCTGATGAGGAAAGTCCCTACAACTTTCCTTATCTTAATTTCTATATCGAAGTCAGCTGGTACAAGGTGAGCTACCGGCGGTTCGCTCACATTCTTGGATTCTCTGATGATGACATTTCTGGGGACAAAATCAAAATTCATGATTTTCGCCAACCCACCAAAGATGAAGCCAGAGATCTTCATATCTCTGAGACTGGAAAATTTTGGGAGTCCACAAATCTGCACAAATATTACAGATATATCAACTCTCTCAGTAGAATGACCCTCATTCCCAAAGGGGGTAACCAGATGAACATCCTGGGTGAGAGCAAAGTCTTGCTCTCGTTTATGAAGCCCAATAGCTCGGAAAGAATCAATGTTTTTAACATGATCTGGCAGGAGATTATCCATGCTGCCTGCTTTCCTCTTAAGGGATGTCTACATGCACCTTTCATCATGAAGATGATTGAAGTGGTGACGCAGTTCCGCTATGAGAAAGGTACTAGACATCTATCTTATACCCCCTTCTGGATTGATCCAAACAATCCAGCAGGGCGTTTGAGGAAAGCCCCTTCCAGCTCCCGTGCACATACTTCTGCTGGTCCTGCTGCTGCTGCCGGTGCCTCGCGTCCCTCCCCTAGCCGCGGATCTCCCACGCCACGTGGTCGTGGTCGTGGTCGAGGTCGTGGCCGACGGATGGGTGCTCGCCTGGCCCATGGGATTGCAGCATTCTTTTCTATGTGCCGGAATATTTCTGCAGATGTGCATGAGCTGGCAAGGCGTTAGAGGGAGACTGACGACAATCTTCGTCGTCAAGCTTCCTCTATGGGTAGGCCTTTTGCCCCTCGCTCGCCTGACGTGCCTCTCCATCCGCCTCCTCCAGAAATCAATGAGTGGCACCAGCAGGCCTACGGGGTGCCTTTTATGTCAGCTGACGATGAAGAAGAAGATGAAGAATACTTTGATGATCGTGAGCAGTTTGCCCCGCCTCCCTATCAGGGGGATCCGAGTCAATCCTCTTCTCATCCTCCGCCCCAGGATCCTTCAGGAAGTGTTCCTCCCCCAGATCAGTCTGGGGAAGAACACTTTGCATCTCACCTGGCGCATCATTTCTTTGCTCTGCATCATCCTCCTCAGTGGTGATCTATGGCTTGGTGGCTCTCTCCTTTTTTGGTCCTTGTTGCCAAAACGGGGGAGAAGGATTCTCATCTTAGTAGCACCTTTAATTTATGTCATGAACACCTATTTTGTAATAATTATTATTCGTCTGACTCGTGATGCATGTGGTGATGGCTTAGAGGCCACAAACTTTTTAATGATGTGATGTGATGACATTATTGTAATAGCCAGTAGTAACATTTCATATCTTATGCTATGCAATGATGGGCTTGTCTGTGTAATACTACTATTTTTATCATCACATCCTATATAATTGTGTTGCATCCCTCAGTTTTTGTGTATTGTGTTGGTTGTTCACTCTCTCTAAATATGTTGCAAATTGACATATCAAGTCAATATTAATATCACAAAACTCATGCACATATTTAGGGGAAGCTGCACATACATAAATACTTTTATCTCGCAAGTGTTCTTAATTTTTAATTTTTATCTCTACTCTAGTTTGTTTTGGCATCAATCACCAAAAAGGGGGAGATTGTAAGTGCAATCAACCCTAATCGAGGGTTTTGGTGATTAAATGACAAAACAAACAGAGATTCTAACAAGTTTGCTCCTAGCATGTACACAGTAATTCTACAGATAGGAGAAGCACAGATCTTATGAGCATAAAAATGTAAAGCACAGCGGATTTAAATTCTACATCATATGGCGTACTCCAAGTGCTTGGAAACAACGACAATGTTCATTTTATAATTCTTGAGTTGATAGGAATCGTCGTTCAATTAAGAGGGATCCGCAATGGTTAAGTAAGTTATGCAATGAGCTAAGTTCAAAATCCTTCAAAATCATCTTAGAGAACACTTTTCCAGATCATGAATGCCTTTGAGAAAATCATTTTTACTTCCCACAAGAGTTCCACCTTTGTTCACTTCAAAATGTTCAAAACTTGCTTTTCAGCCTTTGAAACCGGTTCAACCGGACCTGAAACCGGTTCAACCGGTTTCGGGACTGTTCCTCTGCCGTCCCTGCTCTGACCTGTCTGACAGTTAGAGCTGTCAGAAAAATCGTTGCAGATATTTTTGGAAAACCGGTTCAACCAGAATTTTTCCCGGCTCAACCGGTTTGGATCCGGTCGAGTCTCCGGCTGAGTAGGTCAGTGGACCGGGATCTTCCTGGTGGAAACCGGTTCAACCGGTCTGTAAACTGGTTCAACTGGTCTGTAAACCGGTTCAACCGGTTTTCGGCTCTTTTCTCCCAACGGCTGTCAGCTTTTGGGGGATCCTTTAAATACCCCCCACACTCTCTCTCTTCATTACTTCTGCTCTCTCCACGAGTTCTCAGCTGACCAAACCCCAACCAAAGGCATTCAATTCACATCTCACACCCGAAATCGCATCCTCTTCAATCGATTGAAGGATCCTTGGTGTGAGGTGAAGTTGATCTAACACGCTGTCAATTTCATCTTGATTCTCCCATTCTCTTTGTTCTTGATCTAATTGCAAACTTGACCTTGTGTGGATTTGTTACTCTTGGAGCCTTGTGTTCCTTGACGGTTAGAGGTTGCTTGGGAGTCTCCAAATTTGTGGACGACCCCAAGAAGTTTGTATTACCCGCTCTTTGAGCAAATTTGGGAAGAGATTGCCTTGACCTTTGTGGTCGGCTTGTGGAGGATTAGGGTTGGAAAAGACCCGGCCCTTTGTGGGCTCCTCAACGAGGAGTAGGACACCTTTGTGGTGGTTGCCGAACCTCGGGATAAATCACGTGTTCGTGTGCTTTCTTGTCAAGTGCCTTAAATTGTTGGTTGGTTCATATTCATCTATTTGAGTGGATTTGCTGTAGGGCAAGTCGTTAGCAAAATCTTTCACTACTTCGTAATATTTGTTTAACTGATTATTTAATCTAAGTTGAGCAGGTTCAAACTTGTTCGGTTGTAAACAAAATCAACTGAACCGGTTTGCACCAGTGCAACTTTAATTTGACCTATCTCGAAGTTTTTAGTGAAAATTTTCAGGTGTAGCCTATTCACCCCCTCTAGGCTACTTTCAAGCACCCTACTTACTGGTGTGGATCTTTATGTGGTGGGTTACAGGGGAATTCTCCAGTATGGAGAAAGCTAAAGAATCGAGTTGATGGCTGATGGATGACCTGTTTTTGATGGGGTGCCCCCTAGGCCTTATATATCCGACTGTGGGGCACTACATACGTGTATGATAACGATGTATACCTAAGTAATAGTGAACCGACTGAACTTATCTTCCTACAATCTTGCCGACCTATTCTCATTTGGTTCCGATGTCCAAGGTGGTCGCGCAGGAGGATCGGATTAGAGCTGTGGATAACTCTCAAACCCCACGAGCTGCCTTGGCCCGCGTTTGCTTATTCCCTGCATCGACCCATTTTGCCAATAGTTCTCCCCTGGCCCACAAAGGGATGGCTTTGCGAAATAATATGCCCAAGGTCTTTCGCGAGACCTTCTAGCCTTCTAGTGGACCCGGGAGATATCTGTCCCCCACAAGCCCCCAATCTTTGAGCTGATTTTGAAATAATCGGCCCAAAGATTCTAGGTCCAGCTTGCAATTTTCATTTTGGTGATAGTCGCTTCGAAGGTGATCTTGTTGAACGTTGCTTCTGAACTTTGAGTGACTCAGTAAAAAACAATCTTTTGTTGTTCTCCTATTCAACGATCTTCATCTCATGCCTCAGAAATCGGTGCTCTGTCATCAACTTATGCTTTAGAGATCAACATTCTGTCTTTTGGAGTTAAGGATTTATTAGGCGCGCCGGAGGTGCTCCCAATGGGTGTAGCCCCGAGCTTTGAGTGGATTGTTGAAAGTAATCTGCTCGAAGATCTTTATCTTATGCTTTAGAAATAAACATTTTATCTTCGTCTCATGCTTTAGGGATCAACATTTTATCTTCGTCTCATGCTTTAGGGATCAACATTTTATCTTCGTTTCATGCTTTAGAAATCAGCGTTTCATCTTCATCCCATGCTTTAGAAATCAACATTTTATCTTCGTCTCATGCTTTAGAAATTAGCATTTTATCTTCATCCCATGCTTTAGAAATCAGTACATTATCTTCATCTCCTGCTTTTGTGACTTCAAACAATGTGGTCTGCCCATGCCTTGTTAGGTTTCAAAATTATTTGATTGACGACAGATTGGACGTCTGGTAGATGGCTCTTGGCTGGTCTTCACTTTGCTTTGTGCTTCAATGCTTCTGCTGACTAGACTTGCAGTTCAGTAGCTATATTTGGCTTTCCTTTGATCTCTATCAATATCTTCCTTCTGTCTCAATACATTCATTGCGTATAATGTATGGATGTGACTTATTCAGAAAATCTTATTGAAAATTTCTGGTTGTCCCCCCCAACGGGTGTTACCAAGGGACGTCTTGGTACGCAGAGCGTTTAGTACACTATCCTGGAGTAGTAACTTGGTGTGACCATGGGGCGTAACCATATCGCCTGAGCCGTTGAACTTAGTCCAAATGGTGTCGTGTTACGCGAAGCGGCGTCTGCTGCCTTACTTGCTTTTCAGGTGGTTTGAATTGCTTATTGAATACTCGCGACTATTCAGTGAGCGTGGTAGGAGATGAACAGTTGCCTCCGACCCCTATAAATAGTCTGCTTGCCCCGTTGTTGTCTTCACACATCCTCTGATCATCTGTTGCTTCTTTTTCCAACTCCCTCTTCTCTTCCATCTGGCCATGGGCAAGGACAAGAAAGGTCAGGGTTCGCCGCGTCGCTCCGGCGACAAACGGAAGCGTGAACCGAGTCCTTTGTCGGTGGACTTCGGTGACTCCGAGTACTCAGAGGAGGAGTTTTCCTCTGAGTCGGAGGGATCGCCGGTCTACGCTTCCCCCCCGGCATCGTTCGACGACTCGGATGATTCCCAGGGGATATACGCTGAGGTGTGGACGTACATCCGGTCCGTCGAGTGCGCCGGGCTCGAGGGCTCGGATGAGTCGGAGGTCTCCTCGGACGAGGAGAACTCTTCTGACTCGTCCGAGGATGGGAGCGGCGGCGACGACGATGATGAAGGCGACGACAGTGGTGGAGGTGGCAGCGACGACGATGGCAATGGTGGCGGCAAGGGCGGCGGCAGGAGCGGCGACGACGGTGAGGCGGTAGCAGCAAGGCCAGTGGCAAAACACCACTGGCTTAAATATTAGTATAGATAATTAGTAGTAGCAGTAGTAGTAATGGAATAATTTAGTAGTAGTTAGTAGTAGTAATGGAATAAAGCGCCACAATGCCTAGATTTTTCCTGTTTCTCCCTTCTTCCGCGGTCTTCCTGTTTCTCCCTTCTTCCGCGGTCTCCTAGATTTTTACGGCCTAAACTTGACCCACTTGAACCCTAATTCTATCTTGCAAGTTTCTATTTTTATTCATCTGTGTGAGGCCTATCTCGGGATTCTTCCCTATTTCGGCCTCTGGAAGTATCTGTATCATTGTCGGCTCGGGATGGCTGGGGGACAACACCAACTTGTTGGCGGCACCAGTCTAGAACTGCGTCTCGGGAGGAAGGCAGAGTACCTCGACATCCCCCTAAAGGATAGGGGTGGCACCTCGAGTGGTTCAATGTGGAGAACCACTGCAAGTCCCTTCCCTCTCGGCCGGGGAGGCAGCCAGATGTTCGTACTCCAAGCTAGGTAGAATCTCCGACCCCTTCGGAGATAACAGAGGCAAAAGTATTTATTGCTGAGGTCTGCTTGCTGAAAGACAGAGGTTTGACTGCTGAAGCTGTGGTCGCTGATTTTGTCTTCAAGAATATTCAGCCTTTGAAGGACAGGGCGTACCCAGCTTATCTGTACAGTGGTATCAATGACTCTACCCGGGTCACAAACAAGAGAATTCCAACTAAAGGTCTGGTGAGCCAGCTGGATATGATTCTGAGGGGCAGAGTGTCAAATGTTGGTGCTCCTGTTGCCTATTCTGCCTGGAATCTGCCACCTCATAGGTCATTTTCTAAATTCGTGTCCAACCCTCCTACAAGTGATGGTAGTCTGGGTCTTAGAGTGCAACCCTCTGCCGAGGACATTGAGGCTCTGATTGCCCCTCTTTGGAATCTTCACAATGATGAGAAGCAAACTCGTTTTGAGATGCCAGCTAGCACAGACGATGCAACGATAGATATTGTGCTTAGTATGCTGGCTAGGGAATCTTCTGACTCGACCCATGCCGAGCCGATGGCTATCACGGCTGGACAAGAACTTGGCAAAGCGGTGGAGACTCAGAAGCCTGAAGGTGCTCGCCCAAAGCGTCCTCGCCGAGTTAGCCGCCCGACTGCACCTGTTGAGGAAAAAAAGAAAAAGAAACGACTTCGGTGACTGTCAAGGTTGGACCACGGTGCAGGTCCTTCTGCTCCGGTTTGTGATGAAGTGCCAGCAGAGGTCCTTCCTGAGGTTGATGCCAAGGGTTGTGATCGTGCACCGGCTGCTGTCTGTATATTTGATGAGGACAAAGAAGAAGAAGAAGAAGTCTCGCTTATCCGCAAGAACAACCGGCATTACAGAGTTAGTGAGGGGGAAGTGACATTCCTTCTCCAGCTTTGTTGGCTCTTGTCAGTCTCCAAGAACCGTCGATATCAGATTTTGATCAGGCCCTTGAGGAAGTCGTCCCTGAGGATATGCTGTTAGAGCGACTGTCGATGACGTGATGGTTGTTTGTTCAGAGGTTCCAGATGTTGGATTGGAGGTATCTCAAATAGTGTCTCGTGCGTCGTCGACTTTGGAGGGCAGTCTTCATCGCCAAGACGTTGGTCCGAGTTGCCTGACTCCCATGGAGGTGGCAGGGAGCCCTCAGCCTTAGAGGTGGCTGCTGCAGAAAACCCAGCCCCCGAGGGTGGTGCTGGCAGTTACCCAGCCCCCGAGGGTGTTGCCGGTAGTGATCCGGCGCTGGTGGGTAGCGCAAGCTGCAACCCAGCCGTCGAGGGTGTTTAGGTGAGCTCTCCTTCCCACACCTCCATGGATGTCCATGTTGGGTCGTCTCCACCTCGATCCGATGGGGTGACGGCAATGCATGCTTCCACGACTTTGAACAAACAAGTCGCCTTGGAGGTCGGCGAGCTAGATGCGAGAAGTCTATTATCTGCTGGCGGAGCTGAGCTCACCCCTGACAACGTTCTTCAATTTTTTCCTGCTGATCTTCCTCCGTCAAGCCATGACATGGCTCCCCCTGACTTGGGTTTACCATCATTCCTCTCTAATCTTCAGGTGAGTCAACTACTTGCCTTTTATTGTTCTTCTTGGTAAATTATATTTCTTATACTTATTTGTCTTTGACCACAGGCTTTGGTTGATGGAATGTCTGCCCAGCTGAGGTCGTATGGTGCCACTGTCCCAGAACGAGCTCTATCTCTAATGCAGTGGAACCCATTGCTGCTTCAAAAATAGGTTGCTGACCTGAAGGCGTCGAACGTTGGTTAGTGGTCTCATTTCTTCCTTAGTTGTTTTTATTGATCAACCTGTTTGTAACCATGTACCCCCTTTCAGCTGCATTGTCAGATATGGCCCGGCGGTGCTTCAAGCTTGAGGAAAAATATCTTCGAAGTCAAGTCGACTTAACTTAGCAGTACTCTGATCTTGAGGAGAAGTATTCTCAAGGTCAAGCCGACCTGGCCCGAGTTTCTGCTTCTCTGGATGACGCACGCTCTTTGAACTCTTCTCTCAATGCTCAGCTTGACTCGGAAAGGATGGCACATGAGGTAAGCTCCCTTGGTTGACTTTGCCACGCTTATTGTTGACTGGATGCTGAATGTTGATTCTTGTTCGTAGGAGGAAAGATGAGCACTTGTGGCCTCTCGTGATAATCTGGACAGGTTGTATCGTGACACTAACAACTCCTTGACTATTTTGGAAAGGAGCCACCGCTTCACTATGTCGGACCTAGACCATCATCGTCACGAGCTGCAAGTATCTGAGGATGAAGTTCAGCGGCTTGGACAACAGTTATCGACCAAGGATTTGACCATCAAAGATCTTCGTGCTTCGAAGAAACTCGTCGCACAGGAGCTAGAAACTACTCGACTGGCTGTCAAAGCTTCAGAGGACAACTGCGCCGTTCTGAAGGCTCATCATGACAAGGCTATGGACAAGGCCATTCGCGCGGGGCGGATTTTGATGAGGAGGCCCGGTGTAGTGGTTCCTGATGACATTGTCGCCGACGTCAAGGCTGCACCTGATGCCTCGAGTCGCCCTTCTTCCTCGATTGCTCCTGCAAAAAACATTGCCAGAAGAGACGTTTTGATGCAGTGATATCCTTCGAAACACTGAATGTACTATGAATTCTATGTGTGTGTGATGGTTGTGTTCGAATATTTTGTGGACAGGGCACTAGAACGTGCCCTTGGTGCTGACAAGTATAACATTCTGTTTTTCTGGAGTACTAATTGTTTTGTTGTTAGGGTATAACAGTCATCCTGAACAATTGTGAAAGTAAATGTGGTGTGCTGGTTTTGGAACTTTTTCTGACTTAGGTCAATCGCCTGGCTGGTAAGGCATAGTGGTCGCCTTAAGATAGGTAGATGTGATCGTATCGTGTAGACTTAAGTCGATTGTCCCGTTAGTAGGGTATAGTGGTTCCCCTAAGCTGAGTCAGCGTGAGCATGTTGCACCATCTTAGGTCATCGCCGACTTAAGCCGATTGCTCCGTTAGTAGGGTATAGTGGTCACCCTAAGTCGAGTAAGTGTGAGCATGTTGCACCATCTTAAGTCGTCGCCGACTTAAGTCGATTGCTCCGTTAGTAGGGTATAGTGGTCACCCTAAGTCGAGTAAGCGTGAGCATGCTGCACCTTCTTAAGTCATCGCTGACTTAAGCCGATTGCTCTGTTAGTAGGGTATAGTGGTCACCCTAAGTTGAGTAGGCATGAGCATGTTGCACCGTCTTAAGTCGTCGCCGACTTAAGCCGATTGCTCTGTTAGTAGGGTATAGTGGTCACCCTAAGTTGAGTAGGCGTGAGCATGTTGCACCGTCTTAAGTCATCGCCGACTTAAGCCGATTGCTCCGTTAGTAGGGTATAGTGGTCACCCTAAGTTGAGTAGGCATGAGCATGTTGCACTGTCTTAAGTCGTCGCCGACTTAAGCCGATTGCTCCGTTAGTAGGGTATAGTGGTCACCATAAGTCGAGTAAGTATGTTGATTCCAAGTCCAATCAAATTGAAGTCAGTTGATAGTCAATAGTTTGAACGCCCTTGAAAATGAAAACTTTATTGATGACTGATTCTCCAATTACAGAGTACAATGTTGCTCTGATAGCTTTTGAGGCCTTGCTAAGGGTAAAAATTTCTAAGATGCTCTATGTTCCATGAATTTCCCACTTCCGTACCATCCATTTGAGTAAGCCGGTATGATCCCGACCGAGTGACCTCTGACACAATGAATGGTCCTTCCCATAGTGGTGACAACTTGTGCCATCCTTCCCCCGTTAGAATTCAGCGAAGGACCAAGTCTCCCTCTACGAAGTATCGGTGTCGTATGGCTTTATTATTGTAGCGCCTCACGGTCTGCTGATATATGGCTGACTGAATTATTGTGTTCAATCTCTCTTCCTCCAGCACATCAATATCCTCTAGCCTGGTAGCTTCTGCTTTAGCTATGCTTTCGAATACCAGCCTTGGTGCCCCGAACCTGAGGTCGGTGGGTAGCACTGCCTCCAAACCATAGAGCATAAAGAACGGGGTATTTCCATGCAGAGCTCGACTAGGTTGAGTTCTCAAGCTCCAAACCACATACAGCAACTCTCTGATCCACTTTCCTGCAAACTTTTCATTTTTGTCGAACACTTTCTTCCTGAGTGCTTCCAGTATCATTCCATTGGCCCTAGAGATGGCAATGGGTACCCGCTACCCAAAACCCGGTGGGTTTTTGCTCTATTAGGGTATGAGTTTGGGTCAATTTCTATACCCATGGGTTTGTTAGTGGGTTCAAATGGAAACCCAATGGGTACGTGGGCATGGGTTTGTTCTTCCACTACCCATACCCGCAAACCCATGAGTTTTTAAAACCCGCCTTAAAATCAACATTCCTTATAAATATGTCTCATAATATTATTAATTGAATATGTTCTAATTGAAATAAACTTCATGTAACAAAGTTTAAGCTAAAATTAGTTATCACTTGTTCCTTTTATGCTAGCTTATTAATGTATTGATTGTCATTTACATGATGAATTATTTTTATGTTGATGTTAGTGGGTATGGGAAACCCGTTGGATACCCGAAACCCGCATGGGTATGGGTTTGAGCAAAATTTTATACCCATCATGGGTATGAGTTTTTTAGCGGGCGTATTTTTTCTTCGCGGGTATGGGTTTGGGCAAGTAATACCCAGCGGGTTTTTACCCATTGCCATCTCTATTGGCCCTTTCTACCTGACCATTGGCTCTTGGGTGTGCTACTGATGCATACTTGATCTGGATACTCCGTTGTTCGCAGAAATAAAAGAATTCAGAGCTGGTGAAGTTGGATCCCAGGTCGGTTATGATGCTACTTGGTATCCCGAACTTGAATATTATGTCTTGTATGAACTCCACTGCCTTGGCCAAGGTTAAAGACGCTGAAAGGGAAATAGGCTCACACCTTTTCCTAAATGATTTTGGTGGTTGAATTGCCCAACACAAACAATTGGACTAACTAGTTTGCTCTAGATTATAAGTTCTATAGGTGCCAAAGGTTCAACACAAACCAATAAAAAGTCCAAGAAAGGGTTCAAATAAAAAGAGCAAAAGACAACCGAAGGTTGCCCTCGTCTGGCGCACCGGACTGTCCGGTGCACCATCGGACAGTGTCCGGTGCACCAGGGAGATCAACTCCGAACTTGCTACCTTCGGGAATTCTGGGATCCACTCCGCTATAATTCACTGGACTGTCCGGTGTAGCACCGGACTATCCGGTGTGCCAAGCGGAGCAACGGCTACCTGCGCCAACGGTTGTCTGCAACGGCTATAGTGAACAGTGAATAGTGCCAACTACGCGCATAGAGTCAGAGCAGGCGTCAAATGGCGCACCGGACAGTGAACAGGAGCTATCCGGTGCACCACCGGACTGTCCGGTGGCCCACATGTCAGAAGCTCCAACGGTCGAACCCTAACGGTTGGGTGACGTGGCTGGCGCACCGGACAGTGTCTGGTGGCGCACCGGACTGTCCGGTGCGCCATACGACAGCAGCCTTCCCCAACGGCCATTTTGGTGGTTGGGGCTATAAATACCCCCAACCACCACTCTTCAAGACACCCAAGCATTCACTACTCCTCATTCAATACAAGAGCAATACACAACACTCCAAGGCACAAATCAAAGCCTCCGATCAAATCAAAGTCCACAATTCAACTCTAGTTTTTAGGACTTGTGAGAAGATCGACTTGTGTTCTTTTGTTGTTCTTGTTGCTTGGTTGGCTTTCTTCTTTCTCTCATTCTTACTCTCAAAGCCTTGTAAGCGAAGCAAGAGACACCAATTGTGTGGTGGTCCTTGTGGGGTCTAAGTGACCCGGGAAATCAAGGAAGGAAGCTCACTCGGTCTAAGTGACCGTTTGAGAGAGGGAAAGGGTTGAAAGAGACCCGGTCTTTGTGACCACCTCAACGGGGAATAGGTTTGCAAGAACTGAACCTCGGTAAAACAAATCATCGTGTCACTCTCGCTATTTGCTTGTGATTTGTTTTCGCCCTCTTTTCGGACTCGATTATATTTCTAACGCTAACCCCGGCTTGTAGTTGTGCTTAAACTTTATAAATTTCAGATTTGCCTATTCACCCCCCTCTAGGCGACTTTCACAAACCCTCTACATCTAGTATTGATCATGTTACTACTTATACTAGATGTAGAGACATTAATGTTGATGATATTCATGATCACATAGCTTTAATTAAACAACAAAATGATCACATAGCTCAACTTAGTGCTAAAATTAATGAGCATGACTTAGAAATGAGAAATTTAAATTTGCTAGAAGTATGCTCTAAAGTGGGAGATGCCCTGGCATTAAGGATGTCATTGGCTTCCAACAGGGAGACAATGTCAAGCTTAATGCCCCTAAGAAATTGTCTAATTTTGTTAAAGGGTAAGGCTCCCATGGTTCAGGATAACGAGGGTTACATTTTATACCCTGTCGGTTATCCCGAACACAAAATTAGGAGAATTCATTCTAGGAAGTCTCACTCTAGCTCTCATCATGCTTTTATGTATAAGAGTGAGGCATCTAGTTCTAGGCAATCCACTCATGCTAAATTGCCTAAAAAGAAATCTCCTATTGCATCAAATGAGCCTAACATTTCATTTAAGACTTTTGATGCTTCATATGTTTTAACTAACAAATCAGGCAAAGTAGTTGTCAAATATGTTGGGGCCAAACACAAGGGCTCAAAGACTTGTGTTTGGGTACCCAAGGTGCTTGTTTCTAATGTCAAAGGACCCAAGACCGTTTGGGTACCTAAGAACAAGGCCTAAATTTGTTTTGTAGGTTTATGCATCTGGGGGCTCAAGTTGGATCATTGATAGTGGGTGCACAAACCACATGACTGGGGAGAAAAGGATGTTCTCCTCCTATGAGAAAAACCATGATCCCCAAAGAGCTATCACATTCAGGGATGGAAATCAAGGTTTGGTCAAAGGACTTGGTAAAATTGCTATATCTCCTGACCATTCTATTTTCAATGTTTTTCTTGTAGATTCTTTAGATTACAACTTGCTTTCAGTTTCTCAATTATGCAAAATGGGCTACAATTGTCTTTTTATAGATATAGGTGTTACTGTCTTTAGAAGAAGTGATGATTCAGTAGCATTTAAGGGAGTGTTAGAGGGTCAGCTATACTTAGTTGATTTTAATAGAGCTGAACTCGACACTTGCTTAATTGCTAAGACTAACATGGGTTGGCTCTGGCATCACCGACTAGCCCACGTTGGGATGAAGAATTTTCATAAGCTTCTAAAGGGAGAGCACATTTTGGGACTAACCAATGTTCATTTTGAGAAAGACAGGATTTCTAGCGCATGTCAAGCAGGGAAGCAAGTTGGTGTTCATCATCCACATAAGAACATCATGACGACTGACAGGCCGCTTGAGCTACTCCACATGGATCTATTCGGCTCGATAGCTTACATAAGCATCGGCGGGAGTAAGTACTGTCTAGTTATTGTGGATGATTTTTCTCGCTTCACTTGGATGTTCTTTTTGCAGGATAAATCTCAAACCCAAGAGACTTTAAAGGGATTCTTGAGATGGGCTCAAAATGAGTTCGGCTTAAGGATAAAAAAGATTAGAAGCGACAATGGGACGGAGTTCAAGAACTCACAAATAGAAGGCTTTCTTGAGGATGAAGGCATCAAGCATGAGTTCTCTTCTCCCTACACCCCACAACAAAATGGTGTAGTGGAGAGGAAGAATAGAACTCTACTTGATATGGCGAGGACCATGCTTGATGAGTACAAGACTTCGGACCGGTTTTGGGCGGAAGCAATCAACACCGCTTGCTATGCCATCAACCGTCTCTACCTTCACCAAATTCTCAAGAAGACATCGTATGAACTCCTCACCGGTAAAAAGCCCAATGTTTCATATTTTAGAGCCTTTGGTAGCAAATGCTTTATTCTTGTTAAAAGAGGTAGAAAATCTAAATTTGCTCCCAAGGCTGTAGAAGGCTTTTTACTTGGTTATGACTCAAACACAAGGGCATATAGAGTCTTTAACAAGTCCACTGGACTAGTTGAAGTTTCTTGTGACATTGTGTTTGATGAGACTAACGGCTCTCAAGTAGAGCAAGTTGATCTTGATGAGCTAGATGATGAAGAGGCTTCGTGTGTCGCGCTAAGGAACATGTCCATTGGAGATGTGTGTCCTAAGGAATTCGAAGAGCATTCACATGCACAAGATCAACCATCTTCCTCCAATCAAGCATCTCAACCAACTCAAGATCAGGATCAAGCTCAAGATGATGAAAATGAAGATCAAGAGGAGCCAACTCAAGAGGAGGACAATGATCAAGGGGAGATGCTAATGATCAAGACAAGGAAGATGATGAGGATCCAAGACCGCCACACCCAAGAGTCCACCAAGCAATACAACGAGATCACCCCGTGAACTCCATCCTCGGCGATATTCATAAGGGGGTAACCACTCGATATCGTGTTGCTCATTTTTGTGAACATTACTCCTTTGTGTCTTCTATTGAGCCATACAGGGTGGAAGACGCATTAATTGATTCAGATTGGGTGTTGGCAATGCAAGAGGAACTCAACAACTTCACGAGGAATGAGGTATGGCATCTTGTTCCACGTCCTAACCAAAATGTTGTAGGAACCAAGTGGGTGTTCCGCAACAAACAAGATGAGCATGGTGTGGTGACAAGGAACAAAGCCCGACTTGTGGCCAAGGGATATTCACAAGTCGAAGGTTTGGATTTCGGTGAAACCTATGCACCCGTAGCTAGGCTTGAGTCAATTCGTATATTACTTGCCTATGCTACTTACCATGGCTTTAAGCTTTACCAAATGGACGTGAAGAGTGCCTTCCTTAATGGACCAATCAAGGAAGAGGTCTATGTTGAGCAACCTCCCGGCTTTGAAGATAATGAGTACCCTAACCATGTTTATAAACTCTCTAAGGCGCTTTATGGGCTCAAGCAAGCCCCAAGAGCATGGTATGAATGCCTAAGAGATTTTCTTATCGCTAATGGCTTCAAAGTCGGAAAAGCCAATCCTACTATCTTTACTAAAACAATTGCAAATGATTTGTTTGTATGCCAAATTTATGTTGATGATATCATATTTGGGTCTACTAACAAATCTACTTGTGAAGAGTTTAGTAGGATCATGATTCAAAAATTCGAGATGTCTATGATGGGGGAGTTGAAGTATTTATTCGGATTTCAAGTCAAGCAACTCCAAGAGGGCACCTTCATTAGCCAAACGAAGTACACTCAAGACATTCTCACCAAGTTTGGGATGAAGGATGCCAAGTCCATCAAGACACCCATGGGAACCAATGGGCATCTCGACCTCGACACGGGAGGTAAATCCGTAGATCAAAAGGTATACCGGTCGATGATAGGATCTTTACTCTATTTATGTGCATCTCGACCAGATATTATGCTTTCTGTATGCATGTGTGCAAGATTCCAAGCCGATCCTAAGGAAGTTCACCTTAGGGCCGTGAAACGAATCTTGAGATATTTAGTTTATACTCTTAAGTTTGGTCTTTGGTACCCTAGGGAATCCACTTTTGATTTAATTGGATATTCATATGCTGATTGGGCAGGGTGTAAGATTGATAGAAAGAGAACATCAGGGACTTGTCAGTTCTTGGGAAGATCCTTGGTGTCTTGGGCTTCAAAGAAACAAAACTCAGTAGCTCTTTCAACAGCCGAAGCCGAGTACATTGCCGCAGGTCATTGTTTCGCGCAATTGCTTTGGATGAGGCAAACCCTTAGGGACTATGGTTACAAATTAACCAAAGTCCCTCTCCTATGTGATAATGAGAGTGCAATCTGCATGGTGGATAATCCCATTGAGCACAGCCGCACTAAGCACATAGCCATTCGGTATCACTTTTTGAGGGATCACCAACAAAGGGGGGATATCGAGATTGCTTATGTTAGCACCAAAGAACAATTAGCCGATATCTTTACCAAACCATCAGACGAGAAAATCTTTACCAAACTTAGGCATGAGCTAAACATTCTTGATTCTAGGAATTTTGATTGATACCTTGCACACATAGCTCATTCATATACCTTTGATCATATCTCTTTCATGTGCCATGACTAATGTGTTTTTCAAGTGTATTTCATGCTAAGTCATAGATTGAAAGGGAAATGGAGTTTTCGGCGAAGACAAGGCTTCCACTCCACTCCATTGAATTATTCATCCTTTGTCGTCACTCCGCACCACTCTCCAATTTGGTATAATCTTCACTCATATATTATTTACCAAAGGGGGAGAGAAAGTAAAAGGGCTTATATTTCACTCACAAGTATCCGTTTTTGGTGATTCATGCCAAAGGGGGGGAAAGTATTAGCCCAAAGCAAAAGGACCGCACCACCACCAATTTCAAAAATGTAGTCTTTCAAGTTGAATTTAAAGAAGTTTTTCAATTGGTATATTTTTTTGATATAATTTCAAATTAGTATGACCCCTTTCAAAATTAATATCTAAAACCCTCTTGAACACTAAGAGGAGAATTTCATTAAGGGGGAGTTTTGTTTAGTCAAAGGAAAAGCATTTGAAACAGGGGGAAAAAATTTCAAATCTTGAAAATGCTTCTCAAAATCTTATTCATTTACCTTTGACTATTTGCAAAAAGACTTTGAAAAGAGTTTCCAAAAGATTTTGCAAAAACAAAACATGTGGTGCAAGCGTGGTCCAAAATGTTAAAATAGAAGAAAGCATCCATGCATATCTTATGAGATGTATATTGGTTTAAATTCCAAGTAACCTTTGCACTTACCTTAGGCAAACTACTTCAATTCTGCACTTATATATTTGCTTTGGTTTGTGTTGGCATCAATCACCAAAAAGGGGGAGATTGAAAGGGAAATAGGTTCACACCTTTTCCTAAATGATTTTGGTGGTTGAATTGCCCAACACAAACAATTGGACTAACTAGTTTGCTCTAGATTATAAGTTCTACAGGTGCCAAAGGTTCAACACAAACCAATAAAAAGTCCAAGAAAGGGTTCAAATAAAAAGAGCAAAAGACAACCGAAGGCTGCCCTAGTCTAGCGCACCAGATTGTCCGGTGTGCCACCGGACAGTGCCCGGTGCACCAGGGTGGATTCCCTCCAACTCGCTAGCTTCGAGAATTTGGGGAGCCACTCCACTATAATTCATCGGACTGTCCGGTGTGCCAAGCGGAGTAACGGCTAATAGCTCCAACGGTCGTCTGCAAAAGGTGAACAATGATCAACAGTGCGCGACTGCGCGCACAAAAGTCAGAGCAGGCGCAGAAGGCGCACCGGACAGTGAACAGTGACTGTCCGGTGCAGCGCCGGACTGTCCGGTGGCCCCACATGTCAGAGCTCCAACGGTCGGAACCCAACGACTGGGTGACGTGGCTGGCGCACCGGACTGTCCGGTGCGCCATACGACAGAAGCCCTCACCAACAGCCATTTTGGTGGTTGGGGCTATAAATACCCCCCAACCACCACACTTCAATGCATCCAAGTTTTCAGCCATCAAACCTCATACAAGAGCTCTAGACTTCATTCCAAGACACAAACAAAGAGAGCAAATCCTCTCCCAAGTCCGGAATCACTCCAAACAAATTAGTGACTAGAGAGAGAGACTTTTGTGTTCTTTTGAGCTCTTGTGCTTGGATCATTTTTCTTCTTCCTCTATTCTTGTTTCCAACTCACTTGTAATCAAAGCAAGAGACACCAAGTTGTGGTGGTCCTTGTAGTGGACTAAGTGTCCCATTTGATTGAAGAGAAAGGCTCACTCGGTCAAGTGACCGTTTGAGAGAGAGAAAAGGTTGAAAGAGACCCGGTCTTTGTGACCACCTCAACGGGGAGTAGGTTTGGAAGAACCGAACCTCGATAAAACAAATCATCATGTTCATCCGCTTTATTTCTTTGTTGATTTGTTTTCCCTCTCTTTCGGACTCGAATTTAATTCTAACGCTAACCCCGCTTGTAGTGTGTGCTTAAGTTTGTAAATTTCAGTTTTCGCCTATTCACCCCCCCTCTAGGCGACTTTCAGACGCAATAGGCTTGGACTCTATCCATTTAGTGAACTTGTCAATGGCAACCAGCACGTGAGTATAGCCTCCCTGAGCTTTCTTGAAGGGACCAATCATGTCCAGCCCCCAGCATGCGAACGTCCACGTTACAGGGATGGTCTGCAGCTGCTGTGCCAGCAAATGTTGCTGTTTTGACAGGAACTAGCAAGCTTCGCATCTCTGGACTAACTCGACAACATCACTCTTTGTTGTTGGCCAATAGAAACTAGACCTGAAAACTTTCCCAACCAGAGTTCTAGATGCTACTTGTACTCCGCACTGTCCGTCGTGGATTTCATCCAATAGCTGCTTCCCAGTAGTCGACGAAATGCATTTCATGAGGACTCCTTCGCACCCCTTCTGTACAATGCGCCCCCTATGAGGGTGTAGTGGGCCGACTGTCTTGCGATGCGTTCTGCTGTAGCCTTATCATCCGGTCCCTCCTCTTTCTTTATGTACCTGATGATAGGCTCTCTCCAGTCATTAGGGTCCGATTCTGGTTGGCTCAAGGTGTTGCATTCTTCTGTCTGATCTGAGGGAATACTTGGGCATGATACTTCCTGGACGAAGATTTTGGGTGGGACCTAGGCCCGACTGGATCTCAGCTTCGACAACGCGTCTGCTGCTGCGTTGCGGTCTCTTTCCAAGTGATGGAATTCCAACCCTTCAAACTTGTCTTCTAATTTTCGGACGGCTGTACAATACTTGTCCATGGAATCAGTCGAGCAATCACAGTCTTTATTTATCTGGCTTATGACCACTAGTGAATCTCCATATACCATCAACCTCTTAATACCAAGTGATACGGTGATGTTTAATCCGTGGATCAGTGCCTCATATTCTGCTGCATTATTTGATGCTGGGAATAATAGCTGAAGTGCATACTTGAGTTGTTCACCTCCAGGGGAAATGAAGAGGATCCCTATGCCTGCTTCCTACAGTTTTAACAAGCCATAGAAATACATTCGCCATACTTCAGTAGCCTCTGGGTTGTCTGGAACCTGATGCTCAGTCCATTCTGATACGAAGTCAACTAGTGCTTGAGTCTTTACTGTCGTGCGAGGCCAAAACTCTATGTCATGAGCTCCTAGCTCGCAGGCCCACTTGGTTATTCTTCCGATGGCTTCTTTGTTGTGAAGAATATCTCCTATTGGAAATCTGGTGACTACTATGACTTTGTGGTCGTCAAAGTAGTGACGGAGCTTGCGAACGGTTAGAAGTACCGCGTACAGTAGTTTTTGAACCTGGTGATACTTCTTTTTAGAGGGTCCAAGAACTTCGCTAATGAAGTAGACCGAATGCTGTACTGGATACGTATGTCCTTCCTCCACCCGCTTGACTACTAACGCGGTGCTCACCACGTGAGTCGTGCAGGGGATGTATAACAAAAGATCTTCTGCCAGCTGATTCGGCGTGGCTCGGCATGGTGGCTTGAGTACTGGTGGCGTGGTCAGGAACTTTTTCAATGCTTCTAGAGCTTCCTGTGCTTCTATGGTCCACTGAAACTTGTCCACCTTCTTGAGCAATTTGTAGAACGATAGGCCCTTTTCGCCTAACCTTGATATGAACCTGCTCAAGACTGCCATGCATCCAGTAAGCCTCTGCACTTTCTTCTATGATCGCGGTGCTTCCATTCTCATGATGGCCTCGATTTTTTCCGGGTTGGCTTCGATTCCTTGGTGGCTGACAATGAATCCGAGTAACTTCTCTGCTGGTACTCCGAAAACACATTTCTCCAGATTGAGCTTCCACCGGTATCGCCTCACGCTGTTGAAGACCAGCTGCAAATCTTCGATGAAGTTTTATGAGTTTTCTGTTTTGATTACCACGTCATCGACATAGGCTTCTACCCGCTTGCCCCAGTGATCAGCTAAGCATGTTTGAATAGCTCTCTGATAAGTCGCTCCTGCATTCTTGAGGCCGAACGACATGGAGGTATAGTAGAAAGCTCCAAACGGGGTAATGAATGCGGTCTTTTTCTCATCTTCTTTTGCTAAGCTGATCTAATGGTATCTAGAATAGCAGTCCAGGAAGGACAACATAGAACATCCAGCGGTCGAATCGACCACCTGATCTATTCTAGGGAGTCCGAAGGGATCCTTCGGACAGTGTTTGTTGAGATATGTATAGTCAATGCAGATGTGCCAATCCACTTTATTCTTTTGAGTACAAGAACAAAATTTACTAGCCACTCAGGATGCAGTACTTCTCTAATGAACCCTGCTGCGACTAAGCGGGCTAACTCGGCGCAAATAGCCTCTCTTTTGTCAGGCGTGAAACGACACAGTTTTTGTCGGATCGGCCTTGCTTGGGGATAGACCTTCAGTTTGTGCTCGGTCATTTCTCTTAGAACTCCCGGCATATCCGCAGGCTGCCACGCGAATACGTCTCGGTTATCTTGCAAGAATCGGACGAGCGCGCTTTCCTATTTGTCATCCAGGCTGGAGCTCATGATGGCAGTCTTGCGTTCATCAACGAACCCAAGGTTGATCCTTTTCGTCTCCTCCATCAGTCGCATAGAGGTCACGGCTTGAGCTTCGTTCGCAGGTACTGCGAGGTCTCCCTCAGGCTTTGTGTTTGCCTGCGCGGAGGAAGTCGTCGGTGGTTTAGTAGGGAGGGCTGCCTGGATACCTACTCGGAAACATTCCATGGTGCCTTGGAAGTCAGCACGCACGGTGATGATCCCTTGTGGCCCTGGCATCTTCAATATCATGTACGAATAGTGTGGAATGGCCATGAATTTTTCCAATCCTGGCCTGCCGATGATGGCATTGTATCCGCAGTCGAAGCTCGCTACCTCGAACCTCAGGAACTCGGTTCTGTAGTTTTCCAGAGTTCCAAAGGTAACAGGCATGTAGATGTGTCCGAGCGGTTATTCTCCTTCGGTCGGCACAATGCCAAAGAAAGGGGTGTCTGACTCGTGGAGCTCTTCGAGTGCAACCCCCAAGCCTAAGAGTGTTTGGGGGAAGGTGACGTTGATGCTGCTTCCCCCGTCCACTAATACTTTCTTTACCCTGCTCTCTCGGATCACCGGATCGACGAGGAGCGGGTACTTGCCCAGATGATCGAAGTTGAGCCATTGATCCGCCCGGGTAATGGTGATCGGGTATTCTGACCATCGATAGGGGGCGGGGGCGCCGGTGGTTACCACGAGTATCTGTCGGTCGTTGAACTTCTGTTGCCTTTTGTTCTCCTGCGACCCATGTCCTCCGAAGATGATGTTGACCTCCCCGTCGACACGCGGGAATGATCCACCTCCTCCCCCTTTCTGTTGCTGAGGCCGCTGAGGCTCGCCGGGTCCTCCTCGCGGTGGGGGAGGTGGTAGAGGTTGGAACGATCGGCCGTTCCTGATGGAATGCTTGAAGTCTCTGCGATTCCGCAAGGTGTGGCGCATATCCTTGTGATACGGGCACTGGGCATTGAGGATTTCGTCCAGTGTCCGATCGCCTCCGCGGGGTGCGCCTTGGACACGAGAGACGGGTGGTCGAGCGGCGTTGACCTCTTCACGAGGCCTCTTCTCCCAACGCTTATCGGGTTGCTGGTTTGCGTCACGCCACGATGCAGACGGAGCAAGCTTCGCTCCCTCGATGAGGTCCTGAGCCCGTTCATCGGCGGTGATGTAGAGGTCCGCTTCCCGAAACAGCGGCTCGGAGGTGGTCGGCGCCTTTTGCAGTATGGCTCAAACGAAGGCCGAGTCATTGGATCCCCGGTAGAAATCCTCAATCACTGCTGCCTCAGTGACCTCAGGGACGCGATTTCTCATGGTCTGAAACCTCTTGAGGTACGACCGAAGTGTTTCATCCCCCTGACGCCTGATGAATTTGAGGTACCACGGCTGCGCCGGCTTGTCAGAGAGGGATTGGAAGTTGGCTATAAAGCGCCGACTGAAGTCGCTCCAATCATCGATGCAGTGTCGTGGTAGGTGTCGTAACCATTGCAATGCATCTTGCCCGAGGACGATTGGCAAGTACGCAGTCATTACGTCCTCAGTTGCCCCAGCGGCCCGGGCAGCGGTTGTATAGATGGCCAACCAGCCTCCCGGGTCCTGCTTAGGCTCGTATTTGTCGACGTTGGAGACCTTGAAGTTTGGGGGCCACTAGATGACCCTGAGTCATGAAGTAAGCGCAGATACTCCACATGTGTCCTCCTGTCGACGATTGTGGTGCCAGTCCTGGGGAGGGGAGTTGCTGATGTGCTATCTCGACCGTCCCCGGGTTGTGCCACCAGTTGAAGTCGTTGTCGACTCAACTCTGGTGGCATGACTTTGTGCCGGAACGCCATGGTCCCGGTCGTACTCCTCTCGGCGCTGTATCTCATTCTCATGTCATCGTTGATAGTCGCCTAGAGGGGGGGTGAATAGGGCGAAACTGAAATTTACAAATATAAACACAACTACAAGCCGGGTTAGCGTTAGAAATAAAAAACGAGTCCGCGAGAGAGGGTGCAAAACAAATCTCAAGCAAATAAGAGGTGTGACACAAGGATTTGTTTTACCGAGGTTCGGTTCTCGCAAACCTACTCCCCGTTGAGGTGGTCACAAAGACCGGGTCTCTTTCAACCCTTTCCCTCTCTCAAACGGTCCCTCCGACCGAGTGAGCTTCTCTTCTCAAATCAAAACCGAGAACAAAACTTCCCCGCAAGGGCCACCACACAATTGGTGCCTCTTGCCTTGATTACAATGGAGTTTTGATCACAAGAACAAGTGAGAAAGAAAAGAAGCAATCCAAGCGCAAGAGCTCAAAAGAACACGACAAATCTCTCTCGCTAATCACTAAAGCCTTGTGTGGAATTGGAGAGGATTTGATCTCTTTGGTGTGTCTAGAATTGAATGCCTAGCTCTTGTAAGTGGTTGAGAAGTGGAAAACTTGGATGCAATGAATGGTGGGTGGTTGGGGGGTATTTATAGCCCCAACCACCAAACTAGCCGTTTGGTGGGGCTGACTGTCGTATGGTGCACCAGACAGTCCGGTGCACACCGGACATGTCCGGTGCGCCAGCCACGTCACCAAAGCCATTGGGTTCCGACCGTTGGAGCTCTGACTTCTGGGCCCGCCTGGATGTCCGGTGGCGCACCAGACATGTACTGTAGAGTGTCTGGTGCGCCAGTATGGGCGTGCCTGACTTCTGCACGCGCTGGCGTGCAATAAATGCGCTGCAGGTAGCCGTTGGCGCCGAAATAGCCGTTGCCCCGCAGTTACACCGGACAGTCTGGTGTACACCGGACATGTCCGGTGAATTATAGCGGAGCAGCCGTTGCAGTTTCCCGAAGCTGGCGAGTTCCTGAGGCGCCGTTCTTTGGAGCACCGGACACTGTCCGGTGTACACCGGACAGTCCGGTGAATTATAGCGGAGCGCCTCTGGAAATTCCCGAAGGTGACGAGTTTGAGTTGGAGTCCTCTCGTGCACCGGACACTGTCCGGTGTACATCGGACAATCCGGTGTGCCAGACCAGAGGTGCCTTCGGCTGTCCCTTTGCTCCTCCGTCGAACCCATTATTTGATCTTTTTATTGGCTAAGAGTGAACCTTTGACACCTGTATAACTTATACACTAGAGCAAACTAGTTAGTCCAATTATTTGTGTTGGGCAATTCAACCACCAAAATCATTTAGGAAATAGGTGTAAGCCTAATTCCCTTTCAATCTCCCCTTTTTGGTGATTGATGCCAACACAAACCAAAGCAAATATAGAAGTGCACAATTGAACTAGTTTGCATACTGTAGGTGCAAAGGTTGCTTGGAATTGAGCCAATATAAATACTTACAAGATATGCATGGATTGTTTCTTTGTTTTTAACATTTTGGACCACGCTTGCACCACATGTTTTGTTTTTGCAAACTCTTTTGTAAACCTTTTTCACATTTCTTTTGCAAATAGTCAAAGGTAAATGAATAAGATTTTACGAAGCATTTTCAAGATTTGAAATTTTCTCCCCCTGTTTCAAATGCTTTTCCTTTGACTAAACAAAAACTCCCCCTAAATGAGATCCTCCTCTTAGTGTTCAAGAGGGTTTTGATATATCATTTTTGAAATACTACTTTCTCCCCCTTTTGAACACAATAAGATATCAATTTGAAATTTAACAATTGAAAATCTCCAATTTTAAAACTAGGTGGTGGTGCGGTCCTTTTGCTTTGGGCTCATACTTTCTCCCCCTTTGGCATGAATCGCCAAAAATGGAATCATTAGAGCCTTTTTATTACTCTCTCCCCCTTTGGTCACAAGTAAAAGAGTGAAGATTATACCAAAGACGAAGTCCTTTTGCTTTCTCCCCCAAAGATGGAGAGTGGCGCGGAGCGACGGTGAAGGATGAGTGACGGAGTGGAAGCCTTTGTCTTCGCCGAAGACTCCAATTCCCTTTCAATACACCTATGACTTGGTTTGAAATAGACTTGAAAAACACATTAGTCATAGCATATGAAAGAGACATGATCAAAGGTATATAAATGAGCTATGTGTGTAAGTTAGCAAAAGAAATTACGCGAATCAAGAATATTGAGCTCATGCCTAAGTTTGTTAAAAGTTTGTTCATCAAGAGGCTTGGTAAAGATATCGGCTAATTGATCTTTAGTGTTAATGTAAGAAATCTCGATATCTCACTTTTGTTGGTGATCCCTAAGAAAATGATACCGAATGGCTACGTGTTTAGTGCAGCTAGCTTGACGGGGTTATCCGCCATCTTGATTGCACTCTCATTATCACATAGCAAAGGGACTTTGGTTAATTTGTAACCGTAGTCCCGCAGGGTTTGCCTCATCCAAAGCAATTGCGCGCAACAATGGCCTGCGGCAATGTACTCGGCTTCGGCGGTGGAAAGAGCAACCGAATTTTGCTTCTTTGAAGCCCAACACACCAAGGATCTTTCCAAGAACTGGCAAGTCCCCGATGTGCTCTTCCTATTGATTTTACACCCCGCCCAATCGGCATTCGAATAACCAATTAAATCAAAAGTGGATCCCCTAGGATACCAAAGCCCAAACTTAGGAGTATAAGCCAAATATCTCAAGACTCGTTTTACGGCCGTAAGGTGAGCTTCCTTAGGGTCGGCTTGGAATCTTGCACACATGCATACGGAAAGCATAATATCCGGTCGAGATGCACATAAATAGAGTAAAGAACCTATCATCGACCGGTATACCTTTTGATCGACGGACTTACCTCCCGTGTCGAGGTCGAGATGCCCATTAGTTCCCATGGGTGTCTTGATGGGCTTGGCATCCTTCATCCCAAACTTATTTAGAATGTCTTGAGTATACTTCGTTTGGCTAATGAAGGTGCCCTCTTGGAGTTGCTTTACTTGAAATCCCAAGAAGTACCTCAACTCCCCCATCATAGACATCTCGAACTTTTGTGTCATGATCCTACTAAATTCTTCACATGTAGACTCGTTAGTAGACCCAAATATAATATCATCAACATAAATTTGGCATACAAACAAGTCATTTTCAAGAGTTTTAGTGAATAAAGTAGGATCAGCCTTTCCAACTTTGAAGCCATTAGCGATAAGGAAATCTCTAAGGCATTCATACCATGCTCTTGGGGCTTGCTTGAGCCCATAAAGCGCCTTAGAGAGTTTATAGACATGGTTAGGGTACTCACTATCTTCAAAGCCGGGAGGTTGCTCAACATAGACCTCTTCCTTGATTGGTCCATTGAGGAAGGCACTTTTCACGTCCATTTGATAGAGCTTAAAGCCATGGTAAGTAGCATAGGCCAATAATATGCGAATTGACTCAAGCCTAGCTACGGGTGCATAGGTTTCACCGAAATCCAAACCTTTGACTTGGGAGTATCCCTTGGCCACAAGTCGAGCTTTGTTCCTTGTCACCACACCATGCTCATCTTGCTTGTTGCGGAAGACCCATTTGGTTCCTACAACATTTTGATTAGGACATGGAACTAAATGCCATACCTCATTCCTAGTGAAGTTGTTGAGCTCCTCTTGCATCGCCACCACCCAATCCGAATCTTGGAGTGCTTCCTCTAACCTGTGTGGCTCAATAGAGGAAACAAAGGAGTAATGCTCACAAAAATGTGCAACACGAGATCTAGTAGTTACCCCCTGATGAATGTCGCCGAGGATGGTGTCGACGGGGTGATCTCGTTGGATTGCTTGGTGGACTCTTGGGTGTGGCGGCCTTTGCTCTTCATCCTCCTTGTCTTGATCATTTGCATCTCCCCCTTGATCATTGCCGTCATCTTGAGGTGGCTCATTTGCTTGATCTTCTACTTCATCATCTTGAGCTTCATCCTCATTTTGTGTTGGTGGAGATGCTTGCGTGGAGGAGGACGGTTGATCTTGTGCATTTGGAGGCTCTTCGGATGGCGCTCGAGGCCAGACTTGGCTGCCGTCAGCCTCACTCTGTCGAGTGGCACAGCAGTCGGAGCGGCGCAGGCGGCGTTGTCTTTTTGTCAGGCCGGTCAGTGGAGCGGCGAAATGACTACGGTCACTTCGGCTCTGTCGACTGGAGGGCGTGCGTCAGGATAAAGGTGTCAGGCCACCTTTGCATTAAATGCCCCTGTGATTCAGAAGGTTGGCGTGGCGATTTGGCCAATGTTGCTTCTTGGTGAAGACTGGGCCTCGGGCGAGCCGAAGGTGTGTCCGTTCCTGGAGGGGGGCCTCGGGCGAGACATAAGTCCTTCGGGGTCGGCTGCCTTTGCCCGAGGCTGGGCTCGGGCGAGCCGTGATCGCGTCTCTCGAATGCACCGATCCTTGACTTAATCGCACCCATCAGGACTTTGCAGCTTTGTGCTGATGGGGGTTACCAGCTGAGATTTAGGAGTCTTGAGGGTACCCCTAATTATGGTCTCCGACAATATGATAAAGTTTCTTAGATATATCTAGTGCTTTGATAACCGCAATATATTATCTAGGTTGTACATGTCCTTAAGGAAGCGTCTGAAACGATCCAGTATAAAAAAATTAGTTGGAATCACGAAACTGGCTGCTACACAATAATTGAAAATTGTATAAATAAAATTTATTCCAGTTTTTTTGATTATTTATAGGTAAATAATAATCTGAATATAACCTATTTAAATTTGTTACACTAGAAAAGTAAATAAACTAATCATATGGAACTTCAGAAACAAAATCATTGAACTATACTGTTTTAGAGTCTATTCTACTTTCTAGTACAAAAAATATTAGAGATAGTTCCAACTAAAATCATACAGTATTGTTTTAGATGCGGAAGGCCCGCTAGAATTAATAGTTAGCTGATTAAAAAATTGATAGTGAAACTAACTAACTAATAAATAGATGGCTACCTATTAGCAAATTAGTTGGGGTGTTTCGTTGTCTACGAAAAAGTAGCTAATAACTCAACTATTAGTTGGGTATTTGTATGTTTCTAACTAATTTTAGCAACTAACTATTAGTTATTGATAGTCGTCTAGAGGGGGTGAATAGGGCGAAACTGAAATTTACAAATATAAACACAACTACAAGCTGGGTTAGCGTTAGAAATAAAGAAACGAGTCCGCGAGAGAGGGTGCAAAACAAATCGCAAGCAAATGAAGAGTGTGACACGCGGATTTGTTTTACCGAGGTTCGGTTCTTGCAAATCTACTCCCCGTTGAGGAGGCCACAAAGGCCGGGTCTCTTTCAATCCTTCCCTCTCTCAAACGGTCCCTCAGACCGAGTGAGCTTCTCTTCTCAAATCACTTTGGGAATCAAACTTCCCGCAAGGATCACCACACAACTGGTGTCTCTTGCCTCAATTACAAGTGAGTGTTTGATCACAAGAAAGAATGCCAAAGAAAAGAAGCGATCCAAGCGCAAGAGCTCAAATGAACACTACAAATCACTCTCTCTAGTCACTAAGGCTTTGTGTGGAGTTTGGAGAGGATTTGATCTCTTTTGGTGTGCTTTGCAATGAATGCTAGCTCTTGTATAGTGGTTGGAAGCTGGAAAACTTGGATGCAATGAATGGTGGGGTGGTTGGGGTATTTATAGCCCCAACCACCAAACATAACCGTTGGTGGAGGCTGTCTCTCGTATGGTGCACCGGACAGTCCGGTGCGCCAGCCACGTCACCAAAGCCGTTGGATTCCGACCGTTGGAGTTCTGACTTCTGGGCCCGCCTGGGTGTCCGGTGGCGCACCGGACATGTACTGTAGAGTGTCCGGTGCGCCAGTATGGGCGTGCCTGACGCCTGCGCGCTCTGGCGCGCATTAATTGCTGTTGCAGGCGACCGTTGGCGCGAAGTAGTCGTTGCCCCGTAGTTGCACCGGACAGTCCGGTGTACACCGGACATGTCCGGTGAATTATAGCGGAGCAGCCGTTATGATTTCCCGAGGCTGCCAAGTTCCAGAGCCGCGACCTCTTGGAGCACCGGACACTGTCCGGTGTACACCGGACAGTCCGGTGAATTATAGCGTGCCGGCTCCGAAAATTCCCGAGGCTGAGGAGTTTTAGCGCAGAGTCCCCTGTGCACCGGACATGTCCGGTGGCACACCGGACAGTCCGGTGCGCCAGACCAGGGAGCCTCTCGGGATGTCTTTTAGCTCTCTATTTTGAACCCAACATTGGTCTTTTTAATTGGCTTGTTGTGAACCTTTGGCACCTGTATAACTTGTACACTAGAGCAAACTAGTTAGTCCAATTATTTGTGTTGGGCAATTCAACCACCAAAATTATTTAGGAACTAGGTGTAGGCCTAATTCCCTTTCAATCTCCCCCTTTTTGGTGATTGATGCCAACACAAACCAAAGCAAATATAGAAGTGCATAATTGAACTAGTTTGCATAATGTAAGTGCAAAGGTTGCTTGGAAATGAGCCAATGTAAATACTTACAAGATATGCATGGATTGTTTCTTTATTTTTAACATTTTGGACCACGGTTGCACCACATGTTTTGTTTTTGCAAACTATTTTGTAAATCCTATTCAAGGTTCTTTTGCAAATAGTCAAAGGTAAATGAATAAGATTTTGCAAAGCATTTTCAAGATTTGAAATTTTCTCCCCCTGTTTCAAATGCTTTTCCTTTGACTAAACAAAATTCCCCCTAAATGAGATCCTCCTCTTAGTGTTCAAGAGGGTTTTGATATGTCATTTTTGAAATACTACTTTCTCCCCCTTTTGAACACAATAGGATACCAATTGAAAATACTCTTTGAAAAACTCAGTTTTTGAAATTGGTGGTGGTGCGGTCCTTTTGCTTTGGGCTCTCTTACTCTCTCCCCCTTTGGCATGAATCGCCAAAAACGGAATCATTAGAGCCCTCGAAGTACTTTCTTCCACTTTGGTCATAAATAAATGAGTTAAGATTATACCAAAGACGAAGTCCTTTTGCTTTCTCCCCCAAAGATGGAGAGTGACTCGGAGCGACGGCGAAGGATGAGTTACGGAGTGGAAGCCTTTGTCTTCGCCGAAGACTCCAATTCCCTTTCAATATACCTATGACTTGGTTTGAAATAGACTTGAAAAACACATTAGTCATAGCATATGAAAGAGACATGATCAAAGGTATATAAAAGAGCTATGTGTGCAAGTTAGCAAAAGAAATTGCGCGAATCAAGAATATTGAGCTCATGCCTAAGTTTGTTAAAAGTTTGTTCATCAAGAGGCTTGGTAAAGATATCGGCTAATTGATCTTTAGTGTTAATGTAAGAAATCTCGATATCGCCCTTTTGTTGGTGATCCCTAAGAAAATGATACCGAATGGCTATGTGTTTAGTGCGGCTATGTTCTACGGGATTATCCGCCATCTTGATTGCACTCTCATTATCACATAGCAAAGGGACTTTGGTTAATTTGTAACCATAGTCCCGCAGGGTTTGCCTCATCCAAAGCAATTGCGTGCAACAATGGCCTGTGGCAATGTACTCGGCTTCGGCGGTGGAAAAAGCGACCGAATTTTGCTTCTTTGAAGCCCAAGACACCAAGGATCTTCCCAAGAACTGGCAAGTCCCCGATGTGCTCTTTCTATTGATTTTACACCCCGCCCAATCAGCATCCGAATAACCAATCAAATCAAATGTGGATCCCCTAGGATACCAAAGCCCAAACTTAGGAGTGTAAGCCAAATATCTCAAGATTCGTTTTACGGCCGTAAGGTGAGCTTCCTTAGGGTCGGCTTGGAATCTTGCACACATGCATACGGAAAGCATAATATCCGGTCGAGATGCACATAAATAGAGTAAAGAACCTATCATCGGCCGGTATACCTTTTGATCCACGGACTTACCTCCCGTGTCGAGGTCGAGATGCCCATTAGTTCCCATGGGTGTCTTGATGGGCTTGGCATCCTTCATACCAAACTTGTTTAGAATGTCTTGAGTATACTTCATTTGGCTAATGAAGGTGCCTTCTTGGAGTTGCTTCACTTGAAATCCCAAGAAGTACTTCAACTCCCCCATCATAGGGCCTGTTTGGTTCAGCTTTTTTTTGACCAGCTTTTCTGAAAATCTGGCTGTAGGAAAAATCTGGTTGTGGGGAGAATCTGAGTATCATTACGATTACGTGTGGAGAAAGATAAAGTTGTTCATAGGGCTCAGGATCTAGAAAGTGACAGATTCCTACTATTACAATGACTCAACCGATTATGTGTTTATGTTGATTTTAGATGGTTTTTGCCTCAACGAATTTTATAGAAGCTGACTGAAAAGCTGAGCGTTTGGCAGTCCGCAGCAGATTTTGGTGGCCAGAAGCTGCCAGAAGCCGAAACAAACAGGCACATAGACATCTCGAACTTTTGTGTCATGATCCTACTAAACTCTTCACATGTAGATTCGTTAGTAGACCCAAATATAATATCATCAACATAAATTTGGCATACAAACAAATCATTCTCAAGTGTTTTGGTAAAGAGCGTAGGATCGGCCTTTCCGACTTTGAAGCCATTAGCAATAAGGAAATCTCTAAGGCATTCATACCATGCTCTTGGGGCTTGCTTGAGACCATAAAGAGCCTTAGAGAGCTTATAGACATGGTTAGGGTACTCACTGTCTTCAAAGCCGGGAGGTTGCTCAACATAGACCTCTTCCTTGATTGGTCCATTGAGGAAGGCACTTTTCACGTCCATTTGATAAAGCTTAAAGCCATGGTAAGTAGCATAGGCCAATAATATGCGAATTGACTCAAGCCTAGCTACGGGTGCATAGGTTTCACCGAAATCCAAACCTTCGACTTGGGAGTATCCCTTGGCCACAAGTCGAGCTTTGTTCCTTGTCACCACACCATGCTCATCTTGCTTGTTGCGGAAGACCCATTTGGTTCCTACAACATTTTGGTTAGGACGTGGAACTAAATGCCATACCTCATTCCTAGTGAAGTTGTTGAGCTCCTCTTGCATAGCCACCACCCAATCCGAATCTTGGAGTGCTTCCTCTACCCTGTGTGGCTCAATAGAGGAAACAAAAGAGTAATGCTCACAAAAATGTGCAACACGAGATCTAGTAGTTACCCCCTTTTGAATGTCGCCGAGGATGGTGTCGACGGGGTGATCTCGTTGGATTGCTTGGTGGACTCTTGGGTGTGGCGGCCTTTGTTCTTCATCCTCCTTGTCTTGATCATTTGCATCTCCCCCTTGATCATTGCCGTCATCTTGAGGTGGCTCATTTGCTTGATCTTCTATTTCATCAACTTGAGCTTCATCCTCATTTTGAGTTGGTGGAGATGCTTGCGTGGAGGAGGACGGTTGATCTTGTGCATTTGGAGGCTCTTCGGATTCCTTAGGACACACATCCCCAATGGACATGTTCCTTAGCGCGATGCATGGAGCCTCTTGATTACCTATCTCATCAAGATCAACTTGCTCTACTTGAGAGCCGTTAGTCTCATCAAACACAACGTCACAAGAAACTTCAACTTGTCCAGTGGACTTGTTAAAGACTCTATATGCCCTTGTGTTTGAATCATATCCTAGTAAAAAGCCTTCTACAGTCTTAGGAGCAAATTTAGATTTTCTACCTCTTTTAACAAGAATAAAACATTTGCTACCAAAGACTCTAAAATATGAAATATTGGGCTTTTTACCGGTTAGGAGTTCATAAGATGTCTTCTTGAGGATTCAGTGTAGATATAACCGGTTGATGGCGTAGCAAGCGGTGTTGACCGCCTCGGCCCAAAACCGATCCGAAGTCTTGTACTCATCAAGCATGGTCCTTGCCATGTCCACTAGATAATTTCTCACATTTTTCTATTTCTAGAGCATAAGCATTTTTAACCTTAACATGTTTCTTATTTTCCTTAATTAGGAAGTCCTCTTGGGAATCCAAAAGGTCATCCTTTTCATGAATAACACTAATTAATTCATTTAATTTTTCCTTTTGTTCCATGTTAAGGTTGGCAAAAAGGGTACGCAAGTTATCCTCCTCATCACTAGCATTATCATCACTAGAAGATTCATATTTAGTGGAGGATTTTGATTTAACCTTCTTCCTTTTGCCGTCCTTTGCCATGAGGCACTTGTGGCCGACGTTGGGGAAGAGAAGTCCCTTGGTGACGGCGATGTTGGCGGCGTCCTCGTCGTCGGAGGAGTCGGTGGAGCTCTCGTCGGAGTCCCACTCGCGGCACACGTGGGCATCGCCGCCCCTCTTCTTGTGGTACCTCTTCTTTTCTCTCCTCTTGCCCTTCTTGTCGTTATCCCTGTCACTGTCACTTGATAATGGACATTTAGCAATAAAGTGACCGGACTTACCACACTTGTAGCAAACCTTCTTGGAACGGGATTTGTAATCCTTCCCCTTCCGTTGCTTGAGGATTTGGCAAAAGCTTTTGATGATTAAAGCCATCTCCTCGTTGTCGAGCTTTGAAGCGTCGATTGGTTGTCTACTTGGTGTAGACTCCTCCTTCTTCTCCTTCGTCGCCTTGAATGCCACCGGTTGTGCTTCGGATGTGGAGGGATCATCAAGCTCGTTGATCTTCTTTGAGCCCTTGATCATACATTCAAAGCTCACAAAATTCCCGATAACTTCCTCGGGAGTCATTAGTGTATATCTAGGATTACCATGAATTAATTGAACTTGAGTGGGGTTAAGAAAGATGAGTGATCTAAGAATAACCTTAACCACCTCGTGATCATCCCATTTCTTGCTCCCGAAGTTGCGCACTTGGTTCACCAAGGTTTTGAGCCGGTTGTACATATCTTGTGGCTCCTCCCCTTGGCGAAGACGGAAGCGACCGAGCTCCCCCTCGATCGTTTCCCGCTTGGTGATCTTGGTGAGTTCATCACCCTCGTGCGCGGTCTTGAGTAGATCCCAAATCTCCTTTGCATTCTTCAACCCTTGCACCTTGTTATATTCCTCTCTACTTAGAGAGGCGAGGAGTATAGTTGTGGCTTGGGAGTTGAAGTGCTCGATTTGGGCTACTTCATCCTCATCATAGTTTTCATCCCCTACGGATGGTACCTGTGCACCAAACTCAACAACATCCCATATGCTTTTGTGGAGCGAGGTTAGATGAAATCGCATTAAATCACTCCACCTAGCGTAATATTCACCATCAAAAGTTGGTGGTTTGCCTAATGGGACGGAAAGTAAAGGTGTATGTTTAGAAATACGAGGGTAGCGTAGGGGAATCTTACTATACTTCTTACACTCTTGGCGCTTAGAAGTGACGGACGCCGTGTCGGAGCCGGAGGTGGATGCCGATGAAGAATCGGTCTCGTAGTAGACCACCTTCCTCATCCTCTTTTTCTTGTCCCCACTCCGATGCGGTTTGTGGGAAGAGGATTTCTCCTTCTTCTCTTTGTGGTGTGAAGAAGATCTCTTCTCCTTCCCTTTGGAGGAATCCTTCTTCTTCTCCTTCCTCTTGGTGCGGGACTCTTCCGATGAAGTGCTCCTGTGGCTTGTAGTGGGCTTTTCGTCGGTCTCCATCTCCTTGGCGTGATCTCCCGACATCACTTCGAGCGGTTAGGCTCTAATGAAGCACCGGGCTCTGATACCAATTGATAGTCGCCTAGAGGGGGGTGAATAGGGCGAAACTGAAATTTACAAATATAAACACAACTACAAGTCGGGTTAGCGTTAGAAATAAAAAACGAGTCCGCGAGAGAGGGTGCAAAACAAATCTCAAGCAAATAAGAGGTGTGACACAAGGATTTGTTTTACCGAGGTTCGGTTCTTGCAAACCTACTCCCCGTTGAGGTGGTCACAAAGACCGGGTCTCTTTCAACCCTTTCCCTCTCTCAAACGGTCCCTCCGACCGAGTGAGCTTCTCTTCTCAAATCAAAACCGGGAACAAAACTTCCCCGCAAGGGCCACCACACAATTGGTGCCTCTTGCCTTGATTACAATGGAGTTTTGATCACAAGAACAAGTGAGAAAGAAAAGAAGCAATCCAAGCGCAAGAGCTCAAAAGAACACGACAAATCTCTCTCACTAATCACTAAAGCCTTGTGTGGAATTGGAGAGGATTTGATCTCTTTGGTGTGTCTAGAATTGAATGCCTAGCTCTTGTAAGTGGTTGAGAAGTGGAAAACTTGGATGCAATGAATGGTGGGTGGTTGGGGGGTATTTATAGCCCCAACCACCAAACTAGCCGTTTGGTGGGGCTGACTGTCGTATGGTGCACCGGACATGTCCGGTGCGCCAGCCACGTCACCAAAGCCATTGGGTTCCGACCGTTGGAGCTCTGACTTCTGGGCCCGCCTGGATGTCCGGTGGCGCACCGGACATGTAATGTAGAGTGTCCGATGCGCCAGTATGGGCGTGCCTGACTGAGAGCACCTAGAGGGGGGGTGAATAGGTGATCCTGTGAAACTTAAACTTATAGCCACAAAAACTTGTTAAGTGTTAGCACAATAGTTGCCAAGTGGCTAGAGATGAGTCCAAACACAATAACCACAAGAAATCAAACACAGAGATGGCACGGTGTTTATCCCGTGGTTCGGCCAAGTACAAAACTTGCCTACTCCACGTTGTGGCGTCCCAACGGACGAGAGTTGCACTCAACTCCTCTCAAGTGATCCAATGATCAACTTGAATACCACGGTGTTCTTCTTTACTTTGATCTTTTCCCGTTTGCGAGGAATCTCCACAACTTGGAGTCTCTCGCCCTTACAATTGAATTTCACAAAGAAGCACGGAGTAAGGGAGAGAAGCAACACACACAAATCCACAGCAAAATGCGCGCACACACGGCCAAGAATCGAGCTCAAAAGACTATCTCAAAGTTCTCACTAGAACGGAGCTCGAATCACTGAGAATGACAAACGAATGCGCAAAGACTGAGTGTGGATGATCAAGAATGCTCTAAGGTTGCTTGGATTGCTCCTTCATGCGCCTAGGGGTCCCTTTTATAGCCCCAAGGCAGCTAGGAGCCGTTGAGGGCAGATCTGGAAGGCTGATCTTGCCTTCTATCGACTGGTGCACCGGACAGTCCAGTGCACACCGGACACTGTCCGGTGCCCGATTTCCTTCCTTAAATGGCGAAGCCGACCGTTGGCTGACTTGGAGCCGTTGGCGCACCGGACATGTCCGGTGCACACCGGACAGTCCGGTGCCCCCTTCCGACCGTTGGCTCGGCCACGTGTCTCGCGCAGATCGCGCGGCCGACCGTTGGCCCGGCCCACCGTTGGCTCACCGGACAGTCCGGTGCACACCGGACAGTCCGGTGAATTTTAGCCGTACGCCGTCGGCGAATTCCCGAAAGCGGCCACTTCACGCCGAGTCAGCCTAGCGCACCGGACACAGTCCGGTGCACACCGGACAGTCCGGTGTGCCAGACCGAGCTGAGTCTTGGCTGTATACATCCAAGCTCTTTGCACCTATCTTCTTTTCTTCTTCTTTCTGTTTCTTACACTTAGACAAGTATATTAGTACACAAAACCAATGTACTAAGGTTTAGAAACATACCTTTACTCATGATTTGCACTTTGTTCATCCATGGGCATAAATTCACATTTAAGCACTCGTGTTGGCACTTAATCACCAAAATACTTAGAAATGGCCCAAGGGCACATTTCCCTTTCAATCTCCCCCTTTTTGGTGATTTATGCCAACACAACATAAAGCAACTAAAACAAGTGCAATATCACTTAAAACTCAAATTTATTTTGATTCAATTTTGGCATATATGGATCATCCTTTGCCACTACTTGGTTTGTTTTTGCAAATCAAACTCAAATCTCTATCTCTAAGTCAAACACACATGTTGAAGCATAAAGAGAGTCATTCCAAAAGAGATTGATCAAAGATTTCAAAAACTTCCCCTTTTACCCATAATCACTACTTCTCCCCACAAGAAGCCAACTTTTGACAAAAGATACAATGAAAGAGTTTTGACAAACCAAAAACTCTACTCTACTATTTTCAAATCTCTCAAGTGGTAGCTGATCCATTTATTGCTTTGGCCTTTATTTTCTCCCCCTTTGGCATCAAACACCAAAACGGGATCAATCTTGGCCCTTTAACCCCATTGCCTCACCAAAATCTTCAAGTAAGAGCAAATAGGCAATAAGAGTTAAAAGATGAACTTGGAAAAGTTACTCTTTTCATTGAAGTGCAGTGGAAGTCTTGCATGGTCCAAGTCCACCTTTTCCCTTTTTAATTCTCCTTCGAGACTAAAACAAGCAAACTCAAGCATATGGTTAGTCTTAAAGGGTCAAGTTGTACCACATCTCCCCCTAAAACTGTGCATCACTTTGCAACGGACTTGTGAGGTCCAGGGAGTGTTTGTACAACTTGAGCACCATACTAAACAACAAAATGCAAAAAGGAACATGATTAAAAGCAAAAATACATGTATGCTACAATTCAATCCAAGTTCCGCGAATCTAAGACATTTAGCTCACTACGCAGCCTGCAAAAGGTCTTCTCATCTAGAGGCTTGGTAAAGATATCGGCTAGCTGGTTCTCGGAGCTAACATGAAACACTTCGATATCTCCCTTTTGCTGGTGGTCTCTTAAAAAGTGATGCCGGATGTCAATGTGCTTTGTGCGGCTGTGCTCAACAGGATTTTCCGCCATGCGGATAGCACTCTCATTATCACATAGGAGTGGGACTTTGCTCAGATTGTAGCCAAAGTCCCTGAGGGTTTGCCTCATCCAAAGTAGTTGCGCGCAACACTGTCCTGCGGCAACGTACTCGGCCTCAGCGGTGGATAGGGCAACAGAAGTTTGTTTCTTAGAGTTCCACGACACCAGGGACCTTCCTAAGAATTGGCACGTCCCCGATGTACTCTTCCTATCGACCTTACATCCAGCATAGTCGGAGTCTGAATATCCAATCAGATCAAAGGTAGACCCCTTTGGATACCAGAGCCCGAAGCAAGGCGTAGCAACTAAATATCTAAGGATTCGCTTCACTGCCACTAAGTGACACTCCTTAGGATCGGATTGAAATCTAGCACACATGCATACGCTAAGCATAATATCCGGTCTACTAGCACATAAGTAAAGTAATGACCCTATCATTGACCGGTATGCCTTTTGATCAACGGACTTACCTCCTTTGTTGAGGTCAGTGTGTCCGTCGGTCCCCATCGGAGTCTTTGCGGTCTTGGCATCCTTCATCCCAAACCGCTTCAGCAAGTCTTGCGTGTACTTCGTTTGAGAGATGAAGGTGCCGTCCTTGAGTTGCTTCACTTGGAACCCAAGGAAGTAGTTCAACTCGCCCATCATTGACATCTCGAATTTCTGCGTCATCACCCTGCTAAACTCTTCACAAGACTTTTTATTAGTAGAACCAAATATTATGTCATCGATATAAATTTGGCACACAAACAAATCACCATCACATGTCTTAGTGAAAAGAGTTGGATCGGCTTTCCCAACCTTGAAAGCATTAGCAATTAAGAAATCTCTAAGGCATTCATACCATGCTCTTGGGGCTTGCTTAAGTCCATAGAGCGCCTTAGAGAGCTTACATACGTGGTCGGGGTACCGTTCATCCTCGAAGCCAGGGGGTTGCTCCACGTACACCTCCTCCTTTATTGGCCCGTTGAGGAAAGCGCTCTTCACATCCATTTGGAACAACCTGAAAGAATGGTGAGCGGCATATGCTAGCAAGATACGAATGGACTCTAGCCTAGCCACAGGAGCAAAAGTCTCCTCAAAGTCCAAACCTGCGACTTGGGCATAACCTTTTGCCACAAGTCGAGCCTTGTTCCTTGTCACCACTCCGTGCTCGTCTTGTTTGTTGCGGAACACCCACTTGGTTCCCACAACATTTTGCTTAGGACGAGGCACCAGCGTCCAAACTTCATTCCTCTTGAAGTTATTTAGCTCCTCTTGCATGGCCAATACCCAGTCCGGATCTAGCAAGGCCTCCTCTACCCTGAAAGGCTCAATAGAAGAGACAAAAGAGTAATGCTCACAAAAATTAACTAATCGAGATCGAGTAGTTACTCCCTTGCTAATATCACCCAGAATTTGGTCGACGGGATGATCCCTTTGAATCATCGCTCGAACTTGGGTTGGAGGTGCCGGTTGCGCTTCTTCCTCCATTACTTGATCATCTTGTGCTCCCCCTTGATCACACGCCTCCTTTTGATGAACCTGTTCATCGTCTTGAGTTGGGGGATGCACCGTTGTTGAGGAAGAAGGTTGATCTCGTGCATCTTGTTCCTGTGGCCGCACTTCTCCAATCGCCATGGTTCGTATAGCGGCCGTCGGAACATCTTCTTCATCTACATCATCACAATCAACAACTTGCTCTCTTGGAGAGCCATTAGTCTCATCAAATACAACGTCGCTAGAGACTTCAACCAAACCCGATGATTTGTTGAAGACTCTATACGCCTTTGTATTTGAGTCATAACCTAACAAAAACCCTTCTACAGCTTTGGGAGCAAATTTAGAATTTCTACCCTTCTTCACTAGAATGTAGCATTTGCACCCAAATACACGAAAGTAAGATACATTGGGTTTGTTACCGGTTAGTAGCTCATATGAAGTCTTCTTGAGGAGGCGGTGAAGGTAGACCCTGTTGATGGCGTGGCAAGCCGTGTTCACGGCTTCCGACCAAAAACACTCGGGGGTCTTGAATTCTCCAAGCATCGTCCTCGCCATATCGATTAGCGTCCTGTTCTTCCTCTCTACCACACCATTTTGCTGTGGTGTGTAGGGAGCGGAGAACTCGTGCTTGATCCCTTCCTCCTCAAGGAACTCCTCCACTTGAAGGTTCTTGAACTCGGACCCGTTGTCGCTCCTTATCTTCTTCACCTTGAGCTCAAACTCATTTTGAGCTCTCCTGAGGAAGCGCTTGAGGGTCCCTTGGGTTTCAGACTTATCCTGCAGAAAGTACACCCAAGTGAAGCGGGAAAAGTCATCAACAATAACTAGACCATACTTACTTCCTCCTATGCTCAGATAGGCGACGGGTCCGAAGAGGTCCATATGCAGCAGCTCCAGAGGTCTTGAGGTGGTCATCACATTCTTGCTGTGATGTGCTCCTCCCACTTGTTTACCTGCTTGACAAGCTGCACAAGGTCTATCTTTTTCGAATTGCACATTAGTCAAACCTATCACGTGTTCTCCCTTTAGAAGCTTGTGAAGGTTCTTCATCCCCACATGTGCTAAGCGGCGATGCCACAGCCAGCCCATGCTAGTCTTAGCAATTAAGCATGCATCTAGACCGGCCTCTTCTTTTGCAAAATCAACTAAGTAAAGCTTGCCGTCTAATACACCCTTAAAGGCTAGTGAACCATCACTTCTTCTAAAGACAGACACATCTACATTTGTAAAAAGACAATTATATCCCATATTGCATAGTTGACTAACAGATAGCAAATTGTAACCAAGAGACTCAACTAAAAACACATTGGAGATAGAGTGCTCATTAGAAATTGCAATTTTACCTAACCCTTTTACCTTGCCTTGATTCCCATCACCGAATATAATTGAATCTTGGGAATCCTTATTCTTGACGTAGGAGGTGAACATCTTCTTCTCCCCCGTCATATAGTTTGTGCATCCGCTGTCGATAATCCAGCTTGAACCCCCGGATGCATAAACCTACAAGGCAAATTTAGGCTTGGGTCTTAGGTACCCAACTCATGTTGGGTCCTACAAGGTTAGTGCAAATATCCTTAGGGACCCAAATGCAAGTTTTGTCTCCCTTGCATTTTGCCCCTAACTTCCTAGCAACTATTTTCCTATCCTTTCTACAAATAGCAAAGGAAGCATTTAAAGCATGATAAATTGTAGAGGGTTCATTCATTACTTTCCTAGGAACATTAACAACATTTCTCCTAGGCATATTATGAACAACATTTCTCCTACCAACATTTCTATCATGCACATAAGAAGAACTAGAAGCAAACATGTCATGAGAATCAAAAGCATCATATGTGTTACATCTCCTATAAGCATTTCTAGATTGTCTCCTATCATGATACATAAAGGCATGGTTCTTTTGCACACTACTAGCCATAGGGGCCTTCCCTTTCTCCTTGGCGGAGATGGGAGCCTTATGGCTTGTCAAGTTCTTGGCTTCCTTCTTGTAGCCAAGTCCATCCTTAATTGAGGGGTGTCTACCAATTGTGTAGGCATCCCTTGCAAATTTTAGCTTATCAAAATTACTCTTGCTAGTCTTAAGTTGAGCATTAAGACTAGCCAATTCATCATTAAATTTGGAAATTGAAACTAGGTGTGCACTACAAGCATCAATGTCAAAATCTTTACACCTATTGCAAGTTTCAACAATTTCTACACAAGATGTTGATTTACTAGCTATTTCTAACTTAGCATTCAAATCATCATTAACACTTTTTAATTTAGAGATGGATTCATGACAAGTAGATAATTCACTAGAGAGCATTTCATTCCTTTTAATTTCTAGAGCAAGAGAATTTTGTGCACTAACAAATTTATCATGCTCCTCATATAAAAGATCCTCTTGTTTTTCTAGTAATCTATTCTTGTCATTCAAAGCATCAATCAACTCATTAATCTTATTAATTTTAGATCTATCTAATCCCTTGAATAAGCATGAGTAATCTATCTCATCATCATCACTAGACTCATCCTCACTTGAAGAAGCATAAGTACTAGTATCATGAGTGCTTACTTTCTTCTCCCTTGCCATGAGGCAAGTGTGACGCTCGTTGGGGAAGAAGGATGACTTGTTGAAGGCGGTGGCGGCGAGTCCTTCATTGTCGGAGTCGGAGGAGGAGCAATCCGAATCCCACTCCTTTCCGATATGTGCCTCGCCCTTGGCCTTCTTGTAATGCTTCTTCTTCTCCCTTTTGTTCCCCTTTTCCTGGTCACTTTCATTATCGGGACAGTTAGCAATGAAATGACCAATCTTACCACATTTGAAGCACGAGCGCTTCTCCTTTGTCTTGGTCTTGCTTGGCTGTCCCTTGCGACCTTTAAGCGCCGTCTTGAAGCGCTTAATGATGAGGGCCATCTCCTCATTATTTAGCCCGGCCGCCTCAACTTGCGCCACCTTGCTCGGTAGCGCCTCCTTGCTCCTCGTTGCCTTGAGAGCAATGGGTTGAGGTTCATGAATAGGACCGTTCAACGCGTCGTCCACATATCTTGCCTCCTTGATCATCATTCGCCCGCTTACGAACTTCCCCAGAACTTCTTCGGGCGACATCTTGGTGTACCTAGGATTTTCACGAATATTGTTCACCAAATGAGGATCAAGAATGGTAAAGGACCTTAGCATTAGGCGGACGACGTCGTGATCCGTCCATCGCGTGCTTCCGTAGCTCCTTATTTTGTTGATAAGGGTCTTGAGCCGGTTGTATGTTTGAGTTGGCTCCTCGCCCCTTATCATTGCGAACCGTCCAAGCTCGCCCTCCACCAACTCCATCTTGGTGAGCAAGGTGACATCATTCCCCTCATGAGAGATCTTGAGGGTGTCCCAGATCTGCTTGGCATTGTCCAAGCCGCTCACCTTATGGTACTCGTCCCTGCACAAAGAGGCTAGCAACACAGTAGTAGCTTGTGCATTTTTATGAATCTGTTCATTAATAAACATGGGACTATCCGTACTATCAAAGTGCATTCCACTTTCTACAATCTCCCATATGCTAGGATGGAGAGAGAACAAGTGACTACGCATTTTGTGACTCCAAAATCCGTAGTCCTCTCCATCAAAATGAGGAGGTTTACCAAGTGGAATAGATAATAAATGAGCATTAGTACTTTGAGGAATACGAGAGTAATCAAAAGAAAAGTTCGAATTGACCGGTTTCTTTCTCTCGTATTCGTTGTGGTCGTTGTCCTTTTGGGAGGAAGTAGACTCATCGCTGTCGTAGTAGACGATCTCCTTGATGCGTCTTGTCTTCTTCTTCTTCCCATCTTTGCGTCTGTGGCCCGAGCCCGAGTCGTTGGACTTGTCATCCCTTGGCTCGTTGACGAAGGACTCCTTCTCCTTGTCGTTGATCACGATTCCCTTCCCTTTAGGATCCATCTCTTCGGGCGGTTAGTCCCTTTGTGAAGAGAACGGTTCTGATACCAATTGAGAGCACCTAGAGGGGGGTGAATAGGTGATCCTGTGAAACTTAAACTTATAGCCACAAAAACTTGTTAAGTGTTAGCACAATAGTTGCCAAGTGGCTAGAGATGAGTCCAAACACAATAACCACAAGAAATCAAACACAGAGATGGCACGGTGTTTATCCCGTGGTTCGGCCAAGTACAAAACTTGCCTACTCCACGTTGTGGCGTCCCAACGGACGAGAGTTGCACTCAACTCCTCTCAAGTGATCCAATGATCAACTTGAATACCACGGTGTTCTTCTTTACTTTGATCTTTTCCCGTTTGCGAGGAATCTCCACAACTTGGAGTCTCTCGCCCTTACAATTGAATTTCACAAAGAAGCACGGAGTAAGGGAGAGAAGCAACACACACAAATCCACAGCAAAATGCGCACACACACGGCCAAGAATCGAGCTCAAAAGACTATCTCAAAGTTCTCACTAGAACGGAGCTCGAATCACTGAGAATGACAAACGAATGCGCAAAGACTGAGTGTGGATGATCAAGAATGCTCTAAGGTTGCTTGGATTGCTCCTTCATGCGCCTAGGGGTCCCTTTTATAGCCCCAAGGCAGCTAGGAGCCGTTGAGGGCAGATCTGGAAGGCTGATCTTGCCTTCTGTCGACTGGTGCACCGGACAGTCCGGTGCACACCGGACACTGTCCGGTGCCCGATTTCCTTCCTTAAATGGCGAAGCCGGCCGTTGGCTGACTTGGAGCCGTTGGCGCACCGGACATGTCCGGTGCACACCGGACATGTCCGGTGCACACCGGACAGTCCGGTGCCCCCTTCCGACCGTTGGCTCGGCCACGTGTCTCGCGCAGATCGCGCGGCCGACCGTTGGCCCGGCCGACCGTTGGCTCACCGGACAGTCCGGTGCACACCGGACAGTCCGGTGAATTTTAGCCGTACGCCGTCGGCGAATTCCCGAAAGCGGCCACTTCACGCCGAGTCAGCCTGGCGCACAGGACACTGTCCGGTGCACACCGGACAGTCCGGTGTGCCAGACCGAGCTGAGTCTTGGTTGTATACATCCAAGCTCTTTGCACCTATCTTCTTTTCTTCTTCTTTCTGTTTCTTACACTTAGACAAGTATATTAGTACACAAAGCCAATGTACTAAGGTTTAGAAACATACCTTTACTCATGATTTGCACTTTGTTCATCCATGGGCATAAACTCACATTTAAGCACTCGTGTTGGCACTTAATCACCAAAATACTTAGAAATGGCCCAAGGGCACATTTCCCTTTCACTGACTTCTGCGCGCGCTGGCACGCAACAAATGCGCTGCAGGTAGCCGTTGGCGCCGAAATAGCCGTTGCCCCGCAGTTACACCGGACAGTCCGGTGTACACCGGACATGTCCGGTGAATTATAGCGGAGCAGCCGTTGCAGTTTCCCGAAGCTGGCGAGTTCCTGAGGCGCCGTTCTTTAGAGCACCAGACACTGTCCGATGAGCGCCTCTGGAAATTCCCGAAGGTGACGAGTTTGAGTTGGAGTCCTCTGGTGCACCGGACACTGTCTGGTGGTGCACCGGGCACTGTCCGGTGTGCCAGACCAGAGGTGCCTTCGGTTGTCCCTTTGCTCCTCTGTCGAACCCATTATTTGATCTTTTTATTGGCTAAGAGTGAACCTTTGACACCTGTATAACTTATACACTAGAGCAAACTAGTTAGTCCAATTATTTGTGTTGGGCAATTCAACCACCAAAATCATTTAGGAAATAGGTGTAAGCCTAATTCCCTTTCAGTCGTTCGCGCGAAGCATTGATGGAGCTCTGTGCATCTCGCTGACTGTTGATGGTGTGTCGTAGATCGCTTGGGGGATGAGCGAGGGGTAGAAGATGATTAGCCACCCGAGTGAGCAACCGTCGATAGTCTTCAGCATCTAGAGTCCGGGGGAGGTCATCAGCTATCCGAGCTAACACTCCTTCGACTTCACTCTGTGTGTTCATTGCACGAGCGAAGTCAGGGTTTAGGTTTCGCGCGAAGAGAGGGTTCTCCTGGCGTAGCCTTGCATCATGCTCAACTTGCTCACGATCTCGCTCTTGAGCTTGCCGGCGATCACGTCGGCGAGAGTTCCTCCTTTCTTTGAAGACTCGTTCGTCAGGAGTTTCTCCTACCTCCGAGATTTCATCTCGGGATACAAGCTGCACCGGGTCCTGCTCCCCGGCTTCGTGATGTCGCCGAATATTCCGGCGTCGGTTCCTCCGCCTGCGAGCTTCTCGCCAAGGAGGTTCTTCCCCAGGCATGGTTGGCTCGTCGTCGGAGATGGGAGGTGACTCTACTCTCCCCCCGATGAAGAGGACGTCGGGGTAGAAAGGAGTCGCTGCAGTGACAAATTTCTTTCCGTCCTTCTTTGAGGGCGAAGGCGCTGGAAGAGCAGCTTAACGGGCCTCTATCCCTCTTGCTTCTTTTATCATCGTAATCCGTGTCCACTCTTCTGTGGATGAGGTGGAAACGGGGTTCTTCGAGTAAATGAGTTCCCAGCTCTTGACTCGCAGGAGGTAGTCTTTGCTTGGGGCGCTGGAGGTTGCGCTATCTTCTGCCTTGTTCCGGTCTTCTCGGAGATTTTCTGGGAAGGCTTTTTTCGGTGGATCCGCTATACGGTGCAGAATTCCTTCTTCGTCTGCTACGGATGAGATGGTCCCGAAGCAGAACATGGATCCAGGGCGGAGAGCAATCTTGCGCTAGAAGGTGATAGATATTGAGCTAGCTTGGATCAATGACACACCCTCTACCAGGCACGTCAGCTGTCGGCGTTTGGGGCTCGACCGCACACCCGGGGTTACCCCTCGAGGTGCTTTTGGGTAGGACGGTGTTGCTGAAAGTCGCCTAGAGGGGGGTGGATAGGCGAAACCTGAAAATTATAACTCTAAATCCAAACTAGATCCCTTGATTAGTGGTTAGAATAAGATGCACAATTATCGAAGTGTAAAATTAAGTCCCTTGCTTGTAAAGAGTGTTGCTTTCAAAGAATGCGGAATTAGCAAATCAATACAACTAATAAGTTTATGGAATATAGAGCAAGAGGGCTTAGGTAAAAGGAGGAATAATGCAAGTTCTTTCTTGCAAGACGTTGCTTCTCTAAATGAGAATTTAACTTGAAGTAACACAAAATAATATTAGCAAGGAATAGTGCAAGAGAACTTAGAGAGGAAGAAAACAAACAAATCAAAAGCAATAAGCACAAGAGACACAGGTGATTTGTTTTACCGAGGTTCGGTTCTCGAGAACCTAATCCCCATTGAGGAGTCCACTAAGGACGGGTCTTTTTCAACCCTTTCCCTCTCTCCACCGATCACCAAGACTGGCGAGCTCTTCTTCTTCTTTATCAACAAGAGACCGAAGTCTCCTCAAGGCCAACCACAAAGATAAGGGGCTCTTGCTAGCTTTACAATGAATGGGAGTCAAAACTCCACGCTCAAATGATCACAAGAGGTAGCACACACTTTCTCTCAATAATTTTCACAAGGCACTATCACTAAACGCACGCGAGTAGCTCTTTCTTGCTTGATCTCTCTTTTGTGGCACTTGTGAGGCTTTGATGTGTATAGAAGTGTTGCTCTAGTAGATAGGAGTAAATACCCAACTCTTGTGTATGAAATGGATCAATGAATGCTTGTTAATGGGCTGATTGGGGTGGCTTTTATAGCCCTCAACCACCCATATAGCCGTTGGGCCGCATCTGCCAGAAATTGCACTCGCGGACGGTCCGCGGCTAGGGCCCGGACGGTCCACGACCCTCCAACGGTCGATTCTGACATCTTCAACGGATACTTCTGATAAATCAATGGCTAGATCAACGGCTATCTGCCTCGGTGACACCGTGGACTATCCACAATTTTCAGTTCCTGGCCGAAGTCAAAACGGTGTCGCGGACGGTCCGCCGCAAGGGCCCGGACGGTCCATGCTTAGGTGTTTTCCAAAAAAGCTTCTCCTGTCCAGAATAATCTACGATATTCTGGACAGTCGATTTAGAATAGTTGTAGATGAACTTATGCACCTGTGAAGTGATCAACTGGGCAAACTGGTTAGTCCATAAGGTTTGTGATGGTCGTCAAACACCAAAATCGATTATAGGAAATGTTGAGACTATTTCCCTTTCAGTTGCTGACTGTAGCTCAATGGATCGTGTGAGACGCACGAGAGACGGTAGACAGTTTTCTACAATTTTGGACCGCTTTGAGAGGCGTAACACTATACTTCCTGGTGTGGATCTTTATGTGGTGGGTTACAGGGGAATTCTCCAGTATGGAGAAAGCTAAAGAACCGAGTTAACGACTGATGGATGACCTGTTTCTGATGGGGTGCCCCCTAGGCCTTATATATCCGACCGTGGGGCACTACATGCGTGTATGATAACGATGTATACCTAAGTAATAGTGAACCGACTGAACTTATCTTCCTACAATCTTGCCGACTTATTCTCATTTGGTTCTAATGTCCAAGGTGGTCGCACGGGAGGATCGGATCAGAGCTGTGGATAACGCTCAAACCCCACGAGCTGCCTTGGCCCACGTTTGCCTATTCCCTGCGTCGGCCCATTCTGCCAGCAGTTCTCCCTTGGCCACGAAGGGATGGCTTTGTGAAACAATAGGCCCAAGGTCTTTCACGAGGCCTTCTAGTGGACCCGAGGGATATCTGTCCCCCACACGGCCCCACACATCGCCACGCCTACGAGTGCGATGTTGAGTGTGTCGAATATGCCAAAGGGCTCATAGAGTCCGAGGCACTCATTGTCGACCTGGAAAACCTCGTCGGCGAGGTTCCTGATCCCAAGAGGCATGCCAGTAGCTTCAAGCCAGATGAAGCGACGAAGAGCGTCCCCTCGACCCTAGCGGTTCCGGTGAGAAGACGCTGCCGATCAGCTCCAAGCTCGACCCCGAATAAGAAGAAGTGCTCGTCGACTTCCTCCGCGCAAATGACGAGGTATTTGCGTGGAGTCCCTCAAAACATGCCAAGCATACCGAGGGAGGTCGCCGAGCACTCCTTGGACATCTGCGTCGGCTCCAGACCGGTGAGACAACACAAGTGTCGATTCGACGAGGAAAAGTGTAGAGTCATCAGGGAAGAGTTTCACGTGCTCCTAGCGGTCGGATTCACCAAGAAGGTCTTCCATACTGAATGGTTAGTGAATATCATATTAGTCAGGAAAAAGGGAGGGTAATGGAGGATGTGTAGAGACTACACTATTTAAATAAAGCATGTCAAAAAGTTCCCTACCCCTGCATCGGATCAATCAAATCATTGACTCCACTGTGGGACGCGAAACTTTATCCTTTCTTAACACCTACTCCGGCTATCATCAAATTCATATGAAAGAGTCCAACCAACTCACGACTTCTTTCATCACCCCACATGGTATGTATTGCTATACTACCATGCCCTTCGAGTTGAGGAACGTCGGCGCCACATACCAACATTGCATGAATCATGTGTTCGACGATCACATTACGCGCAAAAGTTGAAGCCTACGTCGATGACATTGTGGTCTGAAAGGAACATGATGCCCAAGAGGGGGGTGAATTGGGCTTTTCTAAAATTCCAACAAAAAGTTAAACCCTAAGCACGAGCCCAACTTTACCCAAACTACTAACAATAAGTAAATACTACGAGATAGACAACAACCCTAAGTCATCACTACAAACACTAACTAAGCAATTACACAAAGTAAAAAGCTCAAAGTAAATGTGGAATGTAAAGTAAGGGCAAAAGACTCCTCCATTTTTCCCCGAGGTATCGAAGAGTGGGAACTCTTTCTTAGTCCTCGTTGGAGCACCCGCGCAAGGGTATCGCTCCCCCTTAGTCCTGGCAAGACTAAATGCTCACTATGAGATGATCTTTTACCTCTCCGGCGCGGTGGATCCCTCACAAACGCGTACAATCGCCACCAAGCCGTCTAAGCGATGTCGATCACCTAGAGTGACAAGCTATATACTTTCACTTGACTAAAAGAAGCCTAATGCATATGGTGTGTGCTTTAGGTGGCTGTCATGCACACTAATGAGGTCCTAACATGGGATTATGATTTTGGTAATCACCTCATTATGCTTTTGTGGGCTTGCAATGCACTAGCAACGAATACAAGTGTATATGGGCAACAAGACACTAAATGTGGCTGGTTGAGGGGGTATAAATACCTCCACCAACCAAAACTAGCTGTTATTGTGGCTACTGTGCATGGGTGCACCGGACAGTCCGGTGCGCCACCATTGCGCCAACGGCTAGTTCTAACAGGTAGTCGTTGCTCTGACAACGCACCGGACAGTGAATGTCTGGCTAAAAATCAGTCCAGCGAACTACGTGCTCTCGGGTTTCTCGGGGGCAGAGGGTTGCCCCCGGGGCATTCCTAGGTCCAATGCCAGGGATCGCACCTGACAGTCCGGTGCCCTAGGTCAGCAAGCCTAAGTTCTTTTCCTTAGTTTTTTCATACATGATTTTGTTCTAACTCGTGAGTGTGTTATAAAGTGACACCTAGGACTAGTTGTGAGTGTGAACATGCACCAACACTACACTAGATTTCTCTTGGTCAAACTACTCATCCACAACCCCTCTTTATAGTACGACTAAAATAAAAATAGAAGACCTAACTCTATACCAAGTATACATAACTCCTTCGACACTTGAAATATGAAGACCTTCATCTTTTGATTCGCCCTTTTCAGTCGTCGCTTCAAGTTCTCATATGAGGGATTGTTTTCATCGTTACCGCGCAACTTCCTGTAATGCGACCTAACTTACCATTTGCTCTGCAAAACACACGTTAGTCACATATAATCTTATGGTGTCATTAATCATTTGTTGGGCCTATGCTTCGTCGCCGAAGGTCTTATAGGAAGAAGAGGTCTTCGGCTGAAGCTGTTTGTATAAGATGGCCGAAGGTTCCTCTTCGTGAAGCTTCGGTATTACAAACCGACTTAAAGATAGAATGACCTTTTAGTCCATAAAGGTCTGAGTCAATGTTGTAAGCTTTTATAAGGGGCATACTTGTAATTCCTCACAGGCTGCGTCCTGTGTCTATAAATAGTGAACAGTATTCCTTTACTGTTCACGCATTCTGGAAATTGCAATCGCATATTCTGGAATTCAACCTTTTGCCAAGGCAGAGGTATTATTGTATTCAATAATTCAATATATTAAGTAAATATAATATAATCCGTCCATGATTTATTTATCCCTTTTATACCTTTTATTTTATGTCGTCTTACAATATCTATTGAAATTTTATTACGAAGACTCAAGCTTCGTAGTTATACTCTCATCTACCTTCGTCCAAGGCCCATTATCCTCAAGGGAATAATGTTTCATGGACGAAGGACATTAACATTTAACACTTTATGTTGCCTTGTTCTTAATTCATAGCATTTGAGAACAAGTCCCCAACATTGGCGCCCACCTCCGGTGAACTCACTTCCACTTTTTGAGCTGATGGCTTCGTTCAACGACCAAGCTGGAGCTGCTTCGGACCCGAAGCTGGTGCTCCCGATCATAGGTGGTTCGTCCTCAGAACCAGCTAACAAGAAACAAAAGAAGGAAGCACAGAGAAGGGTACAACATGTTGGGGTGCAAGGACCCTTCATCAAGTCAAGATGGTCTCACATTCCTATTACCTTCTCCCAAGAGGACCTTCAGCTCAAGGATTACCCACACAACGATGCCATGGTTATCTCTTGTGTTATTAAAGGATTTCTGGTCCATAATGTCTTGGTTGACACAGGCAGTGCAGCTGATATCATATTTGCTAAGGCCTTCAGACAAATGCAAGAGCCAGAAGATAAGATTCATGATGCTACACATCCTCTCTGTGGCTTTGGAGGAAGACAAATTGTAGCACTGGGCAAGATCACCATGTCAGTGACCTTCGGGTTCATCAACAACACTAGAACTGAGCAAGTTGTGTTTGACATTGTTGACATGGAATACCCCTACAATGCAATTATTGGTCGTGGCACCCTCAATGCTTTTGAAGCAATTCTTCACCCTGCTTATCTTTGTATGAAGATACCTTCGGACCAAGGACCCATCGCTATTCATGGAAGTCAGGAAGCTGCCAGACGGACCGAAGGAAATTGGACTGACTCAAAAGCAATCCATAACATAGATGGAGCTGAAGCTTGTGAACAATACAAATTCAGAAGGGAGAAAGCAGCTTCAGCAGATCAGCCGAAGCCCATGCTCTTATGTGAGGATATAGCAGAGCAGAAGGTGCTGTTGGGCTCTCAGTTATCCGAAGAACAAGAGAAAACCTTGATAAGGTTTTTGTTCAACAACAAAGATGTTTTTGCATGGTCAGCCAATGATCTCTGTGGAGTTAACAGGGATGTTATTGAGCACTCGCTCAATGTCGATCCATCCTTCAGACCCAGAAAGCAGAGGCTTCGGAAAATGTCAGATGATAAGGCTGAAGGTGCTCGTAACGAAGTTAAAAGACTCCTCAGTGCAGGAGTTATCAGAGAAGTAAAATACCCAGAATGGTTAGCTAACACTGTTATGGTAAAAAAGGCCAATGGCAAGTGGCGAATGTGTATCGATTTTACAGATCTTAACAAGGCTTGTCCGAAGGATGAATTCCCATTGCCAAGGATAGACTCTTTAGTTGATGCAGCAGCTTCTTCAGAGCTCATGAGTCTGTTAGACTGTTATTCAGGCTATCATCAAATCTGGATGAAGAAGGAAGATGAGCCGAAGACTAGCTTCATAACTCCAAGTGGCACATACTGCTACCTTCGGATGCCTGAGGGGCTCAAAAATGCTGGAGGAAGTTTCAGCAGAATGACTGCGAAGGTTCTCCAGTCTCAAATAGGCAGAAATGTGCTAACTTATGTTGATGACATCATTGTAAAAAGCACGAAACAGGAGAATCATATTGCTGATTTGCAGGAGACCTTTGCCAGTTTCAGACAAGCTGGTTTAAAGTTGAATCCAGAAAAATGCGTCTTCGGAGTAAAGAAGGGGAAATTTCTTGGATGCTTGGTTTAAACAAAGGGAATTGAAGCTAATCCAAGCAAAATTGAAGCTATACTTCGGATGGAGCCACCAACAACAAAGAAGGGGGCTCAAAGATTGACAGGAAGGTTGGCATCTCTCAATAGATTCATATCCAGATCAGCAGAGAGAAACTTACCATTCTTCGAAGTGCTGAAGTCAGCCGAAGTCTTTCAATGGGGACCAATCCAGCAGAAGGCTTTTGAAGAGCTGAAACAGTATTTAATAGATCTAACAACATTAACTCCACCGACGCCAGGGGCTCCTTTGTTATTATATGTGGCAGCTTCGCACTCAGCGGTAAGTGCAGCGCTTGTCCAGGAGAAGCTTGATGGTCAAGTCAAAAGGCAGGCCCCAGTATATTTTGTATCCGAGGTTCTTAGTTTATCAAAGAAAAATTATACAGAGTTGGAGAAGGTACTGTATGCTGTCTTGATGGCCTCCAGGAAGCTTCGGCACTATTTTCAAGCTTACAACATAGTTGTTCCTTCTTCACAACCTCTGAAGGATATTATGAGGAACCGAGAAGCTACTGGAAGGATTGGAAAATGGGCTGCAGAGCTCAATGAATTTTGTATTGAATATGTTCATAGATCTTCGATTCAGTCCCAGACGTTAGCAGACTTTATTGCTGACTGGACGCCAGGGGCTCAGGAGGAAGAAACAAATAAAGACGCCGAAGCATGGACAGTGTTTTGCGATGGGTCTTGGGGAACCTTCGGAGCTGGAGCGGCTGCTGTGTTGGTTTCACCTTCCAAAGTTAAAACTTGCTATGCGGCAAAACTTGATTTTAGTTGCACAAACAACATTGCCGAGTACGAAGCCCTGCTTCTGGGTCTTCGGAAGCTAAAAGCAATGGGGATCAGAAGGGCCATTCTTAAAACTGATTCCCAAGTTGTTTCGGGTCATATTGACAAAAGTTGCAAGGCTAAAGATCCGAAGCTTGAAAAGTATCTGGATATGGTTCGAAGAGTTGAAGCTTCCTTCGAAGGATTTTCTGTCAAAAATATCCCTCGAGGACAAAATGAGCATGCTGATTTGCTAGCTAAGTCAGCAGCACAGGGGCTGCCTTTACCTTCGGATGTGTTCTTCGAAACAATAAAAGCACCTTCGGTGGAACTTCTTGAAAGAGCAGTCCTCAATATATCTCCTGTTTATAGCGAAGATTGGAGAACTGAGATCATCTCTTACCTTCAGGGAAAATTCCTTTCAGATGACGAAGCTTATAACAGGAGGATAGAGGCAAGAGCTCGTCCATATGTCATGATAGAAGGGGAGTTGTACAAGCATGGAGTTTGTGCTCCGCTACTCAAGTGTTTATCCAGAACCGAAGGTATAGAGTTGATGAAAGAAATACATGCAGGCCTGTGTGGATCTCACATTGGATCTAGGCCGTTACTTGGAAAAATTTTCCGCCAAGGATTTTACTGGCCGAAGGCAGCTTCGGATGCAGCGGAATTAGTCCAAAAGTGCGAAGGTTGTCAGAAATGTGCAAGAGATCAAAAACAACCTTCGTCCTTAACACAGCTCATACAACCCATTTGGCCATTGCAAAGGTGGGGCCTTGACTTATTAGGTCCGTTACCACCAGCCCAAGGGAACCTAAGATATGTTGTAGTGGCGGTGGAATATTTTTCTAAATGGATTGAGGCAAAGCCTTTAGCCGCAATAACTTCGGCCACCGTCCAAAAGTTTTTCTGGCAGAATATTGTTTGTCGTTTCGGGGTACCAAAGGCTATTACTGTGGATAATGGAACACAGTTTGACTCCGAAGCTTTCAGGGATTTCTGTGATCAAATTGGTACGGAGATCCATTTTGCATCAGTCAGACATCTGGAGTCAAATGGACTCGTTGAAAGAGCCAATGGCATTATAATGACAGGAATAATGAAGTTAATCTTCAATCAACCTAGGGGAAAGTGGCCAGATCAATTAACCAAAGTGGTGTGGAGCCACAATACAACAACATCAAGGTCTACAGGCTTTACCCCATTCAAGTTATTATTCGGTGACGAAGCAATAACTCCGGAGGATGCTAAAAACGGATCAATAAGAGTAGTAGCTTCGGCTGAATCAGGTTCCAAAGCTGCTTATTCTGTGGAAAAAGATGCTTTAGAAGGGATCAGGCTGCAAGCCGTGGAGAACATCAATAAATATCAAGCCGAAACAATCAAATGGCGAGATAGAAAGGTTCGGCTAAAGAATATTGAGCCAGGACACTTGGTGCTTCGGAGAATTGCCAACCCAGAAACAGTGGGCAAGTTGCAGTTGAAATGGGATGGACCTTTCTTAGTAGCATCTTCGTCAAGACCCGGTTCATACAGATTGAAGGATATGGACGGCAACGACATTCCTAGATCTTGGAATGCGGATGAGCTTCGGCGATATTATGTATAACTCGATGTAATTTTTCACATTTTTTATTTTTCTTTCATGGCACCCTTTTCCTTTCTGAAGGGGAGAAAGGTTTTTAATGGGGCCATCACATGTAATTTCCTTTTTTAGTTCTATAAGAGCAAAATCCCCCAAGGAATGTAAATGTAAAAGCTGAGAACGCACCATCGAGTGCCGAAAAGTAAAGGCGAAGAAGCTCCAAAGTCGTTCCTAAGGGAATGCAGAGCTTACAGCGAAAAGTCAACGCTAATACCGCCAAAAGTAAAGGCGAAGAAGCTCCAAAGTCGTTCCTAAGGGAATGCAGAGCTTACAGCGAAAAGTCAACGCTGATTCCGCCAAAAGTAAAGGCGAAGAAGCTCCAAAGTCGTTCCTAAGGGAATGCAGAGCTGAGGTGTGTTTGTTTTTAAGGAAATAATGGCTATGAGTATGGCTTCGGATACGTGTTTGGCCATTCATTTGCACATCACATTACATCATAGCATTTGCATTCATAAACATTCATCCAGGCATATATAGGATAATCATCATCATGGCATAAGTGGTTGCTTCGGCAAAAAGAAAAAAAAGGGGGGAAAGAAAGAGCTTCGTGTACAAAAAGGAGAGCTTCGGAAAGAAGGGAAATGTTGTTTTCTATGCTTCGCTGCGTACGAAAAGAAGGGAAGGTGTTTTTTTCGCCTTCAGCTCAAAAAAGAAAATTTCGTCCACATCAAAGCACTTCTCATACATCAATGGAAGGACAAGGATATATTACAAGGTATGAACAGAATGACAAGTTTCAGTTACATTTACAAAAGTTATCTCAAAAGTTTCTCAAGTACTGTCTACAGTCTATTATTTAATCTCCAAGGAGCTTCAGCTTCGGCGTCGTTTTCTAATCATTAGCTTCGGCTTCGTCATCCTACATGGATAAGGTTGTTGTAAGTCAAAACCAAGCTTGAAGGAAGAGGTAAGCGCAAGGTATAATTTCTTACTGGTTCAAGATGACTCCGAGCTTCGTCTCCAGCCTTTTCTCGCCCACCTTTTGTCCATATCATTTTTACAAATCTGTTAGAGATACTTCGGGCGAGATCAGGAATGTCATCTAGGATTGATGGTGATAAAGTGAAATTTGGCCTATTGACAATCTTTCCATGATCGCAGCTAGCTTTTAGGAAAGCTGCAGCAGTACCCCGAGAAGCCACCCAGGCACAGAAGTCACCGTGCCCAGCTATGACTTCGTCGAGCTCGTCAATCTCACCCTCAATATGTTCGAAGGTCCTCGGTAGATCTTCAGCTGAGGGGGTGAATTTTTCACTGCTGGCTCCAACTGAGTGAAAAATCTTTCTTAATCGTTGAATGCATTTGTTGCTAAATTCCAAACATTTTTCTTGAAGGCTCGTCAATAGTTTTCTCAAATCTGAATTTTATTGAGCTTCGGCTTCAAGTTTTGTGTTAAGGTCTTGCTTTTCTCGTTCGAACTGCTCAGATTGGCGAAGAAGCTTCGAGTTCAGTTCTGTTATTTTTGCTTCGGCTTCCGCCAATGAACCTTCGGTTGCCTGGAGCTCGAAGTTCTTTTTCTCGATAGCATCTAATTGCTCCTTTATTCTGCTTTCCAAATTTTCAATTATAACTTTGTGCTTTTTGTCCTCAAAATCTTGCTGCATTGTCAAGGCTTTGCTCAACAGCATACTCTGCGTGAAAACAACCTTCGTCAGACATGTTTTCATTATTAGAACAATAGAAGTTAAGGGAAAAGTAGTTCACCTTGAAATTGGAGTAAAATAAACTACCAACGATATGTTGTCGTCGGTAGCGGTTGATGTCTGTTTCTAGCTTCGGAAAACCGATACTCTTTGACAGAGTACCGATAACTTTGGCTCCAGTTTGATCTCGAATACAATCTAATTTTTCATCATCAATACCTCCGAAGAGGAGTGCTCCAGGTTTGTATCCGCAGGATTTTGCATACTCGCTAAGCTCTTCTATTTCAGCTTTTGACAGATTTTCTCCAACTAAATTCTGGAACATGAAAGCTTCGTTTTCTGAAGCTTCATCAGCAATTTCCTTCCCTTTCCCCGACGCTGCGGTCACGGCCTCTTCGGCGGCGGTGGTAGCTTCTTCCGCAGCCATATCTAGCAGTATTCTGTCAATATTTTCGATTGTGCTCTCCAGGTTCAAATCTTCAGTTGAGGCAGCTTCGGCAGCCGCGACCTCCGAAGGTGTAATTTCAATATCTGACCCTTCAGCAGACGCTGGTGTTTTTTGAGCTGAAGCTCTTGGCGGTGTCTTGTCAATTACCTCTGTCACAGTGATAATTCTTTGTCTCTTTGTTTTGATTGTTTTCTTCAATTTTTCGGGCTCCTTGTCCTTCTGAAAAAACTTTGTCAGTTGGGGCCCTAGTGGACTTAGCTTCGCAGGTAAGGATTCAGTCATTACCTTCAGAATTTCCTCAACGTCAGCGGCAGAGGGTGATGCGGGGGTTTCTTCTTCGTCGGATATTTTACGCTTCGGAGATGACGCTTTCTTCCTCTTCGGAATTTTCTTCTTTGGTAGTTCTTTTTCATCTTCATTTAAGGCTTCGGTTATCCTTTTCCTTTTTTGGCCTCCGGCACCTTTGTTCAAATTTTCGTAATCAGGGTATTCGAAACCCAGGGCGTCCAGCACTCGGTTTAGTCTTCGCTTCGGACGGGTGTCGAAGGCTGCGGTCATCAACTGATCTTCTTTTTTGGAATAATTGCCAAGTATTTCATTGCACATCACTTCAATTGTATCCAGCCACTCTTGGCAAGGTGTTTTAAAGTATTTCTTAAACTTGAAGTAGTAAGGTAAACGCACAAGTTCACCTTCTTTCTTCTCCCCCTTCAGCTTCGGCATTTCCCACTCTTTCACACTAGGAAAAACCTTGAAAGCCAAAAACTCCTGAACCAGGTCCCTTGTACTGATATGCTCTGCAATTATTCTGAATTCATACATTGCTTTTTGAGTTGGACCCTCTGGTGTCATGTTGCAGTGGGGGCGGGTTTCTCCGAAGATTAGTTCAAGTGGACTTTGCACAAGCTTTTCCTTATCATCATCAACCTTGACATAGAACCACTCCGATTTCCAGCCTGCTGCCCATTTGCTTCGGTAGCTGATCACAGGAAACTTCGTAGTTTTCCGATAAGCAAAATTATAGCAACCAAAATTGTCATGTAATCCATCCTTTCTAGCCTTTGTCTGATAATGCAGCTCGTGAACTCGGCAAAAGCTGTCCGCAAACGGCTCCACCGCTTGGCTTCGGAGTGCCCAGATATAAACACTAAGCCTAACGATAGCGTTAGGGGTCAGATGGTGAAAATAGATACCGAACCTCTTCAGTACCTCTGCAATAATCCCATGCAGGGGGAATCTTAATCCAGCCTTTAGGAAGCTCTTGAAAATAACAATTTCATCCTTCTCCGGCTTTGGGGTAGTATCTTCTCCCCCGAAGCGTAATAGCTTTTTCTGATTTTCAGTAAAAAAGCCTGACTTTACCATCTTGGACAGATCAGCCTTCAAAACAGTAGATTTCCCGAAGTCCAAATGGCTGGGCTTGCTTGGCATGGCAATGCGATAATCATCTTCGGGATCAGTTTCCTCAATATCTTCTTCTTCTGCTTCAGCAATTGCTTGTTCTGCTTGTTCTGCATCATCACTATGGATTTTTTCCGAAGTCACTAGCCCGGATCGTTGCATAGCTTCGGAGATGGGAACAGTCTCCGAAGCTTCAGTTTCGCCCCCCTCACGCTCAACCCTGGCGGTGGAACGCACTCTGGCCATTTAATTATGAATGTGTGGAAATTTAATACTTTCTTCTTCCGAAAGTTTTTTCTGACGAAGCAGGCTTCAAACTGGAGCTTCGTTTGATTCCGACAGACAAGCTTCGGTGATGGTTAAAAATTTTGGCAGCAGAACAGTGCAAATAGCAATGAATGCTGTGGTAACTTCACACCTACTCGTCTGTTTATATAGTACTGCAGGTAAGAAGGCGAAGCGCCAGGATTTGTACACCACGCGGACGCCCGTTTGCACTCGCTGTGCGGTGGACCGCAGAGACCAAACAGTAACTCTGCAAGGTGGGACCGCTACGCGCTGGGAAATCGAATCGTTTCTCGACAACGAGCTCAGGGAAGGTGTTTTTTGGACCTTCGGCTCCCCGAAGCTTAAGAGACTTTTTTCACGGATCAAGCTCGTTACGAAAAACGATCTAGCACCGCGAAAGGGGCTACTGTTGGGCCTATGCTTCGTCGCCGAAGGTCTTATAGGAAGAAGCGGTCTTCGGCTGAAGCTGTTTGTATAAGATGGCCGAAGGTTCCTCTTCGTGAAGCTTCGGTATTACAAACCGACTTAAAGATAGAATGACCTTTTAGTCCATAAAGGTCTGAGTCAATGTTGTAAGCTTTTATAAGGGGCATACTTGTAATTCCTCACAGGCTGCGTCCTATGTCTATAAATAGTGAACAGTATTCCTTTACTGTTCACGCATTCTGGAAATTGCAATCGCATATTCTGGAATTCAACCTTTTGCCAAGGCAGAGGTATTATTGTATTCAATAATTCAATATATTAAGTAAATATAATATAATCCGTCCATGATTTATTTATCCCTTTTATACCTTTTATTTTATGTCATCTTACAATATCTATTGAAATTTTATTACGAAGACTCAAGCTTCATAGTTATACTCTCATCTACCTTCGTCCAAGGCCCATTATCCTCAAGGGAATAATGTTTCATGGACGAAGGACATTAACATTTAACACTTTATGTTGCCTTGTTCTTAATTCATAGCATTTGAGAACAAGTCCCCAACATCATTAAAACCAACCAAGGGCCTAGATGTATTCATGGCCAAGACAAAGAAAGCTTGTGACCTCGTCTCCGATCTCGAGATAGCCTTCGCATGCCTGCAGGCCAAAAGCGTCAGGCTCAACCCTGAGAAGTGTGTCTTCGGTGTCCCTTAAGGCATGATTCTAGGGTTCATCGAGTTAGAGTGTGGTATCGAAGCCAACCCAGAAAAGGTCTCAGCAATCACCAACATGGGTCTGGTAAAAACGTCAAAGGAGTTCAAGGGGTCATGGGATGCCTTGCAGCTCTAAGCCGTTTTATCTCACGCCTCGGTGAGAAAGGCCTACCCCTGTACCGACTCTTAAGAAAGACCGAGCGCTTCGCTTGAACCCTCGAGGCCGAAGAAACTCTCGGGAACCTTAAGAGGCTCCTCACCAACACACCCATCTTGGTGCCACCCACAAAAGGGGAAGCCTCTTGCTCCACATTGCTGCGACCACTCAGGTGGTCAGCGTCGCGGTAGTAGTTGAAAATCAAGAGGAAGTACACACCTTTCCTATTCAAAGCCTGGTATACTTTGTTAAGGAGGTTTGAACGAAACAAAGACTCGCTACCCATTGGTCCAAAAATTGTTGTACGTAGTAGTCCTAGCTTGTCACAAGCTGCGACATTACTTTGAGTCTCACCCAGTAGCAGAGGTATCATTCTTCCCTCTAGGGGGATCGTTCAGAACAGGGAGGCCTCAGACAGGGTAGCCAAATGGGCGGTAGAACTTATGGGAGAAACACTCTCGTTCGCCCCTAGAAAAGGCTATCAAGTCTCAGATGCCGATGGTTCCAATACAGACTGAGGTATGGACTATGTACTTCGATGGGTCGCTGATTGAAAGTCGCCTAGAGGGGGGTGAATAGGCGAAACCTGAAATTTATAACTTTAAACACACACTACAAGCCGGGGGTTAGCGTTAGAGTTAAATTCAAGTTCTAAAGAGAGGGAAACAAATCAACCAAGAATCAAGGCGAGTGAACACGGTGATTTGTTTTACTTAGGTTCGATTCCAAAGAACTTAGTCCCCGTTGAGGCGATCACAAAGACCAGGTCTATTTCAACCCTTTCCCTCTCTCTAACGGTCACTTAGACCGAGTGAGCCTTCTCCTTAATCAATTCGGTCACTAAGACCCCGTAAGGACCACCACACACTTAAATGTCTCTTGCTTTGATTACAAGTCACTTGAGAACAAAAATGAGAAAGAAGAAAGGCAATCCAAGAAGAAGGAGCTTAAAAGAACACGAACACACACTCTCACAAGTCACTAAATGATTGAGATGAATTCCAGGCTTGGAGAGGGTTTGATCTTTGCAAATGTGTCTTGGAGTGAATGCACTAGCTCTTGTATTGAATATGATCTCTGAAAAACTTGGATGTCAAAGGTTGGGGTGGTTGGGGTGTATTTATAGCTCCCAACCACCTTGGTAGCCGTTGGGGAGGCTGCTGGCGATGGGCGCACTGGACAGTCCGGTGCGCCACCGGACAGGCAGTGTTCCTTGTCTGGTGCGCCGCCATGTTACCCAATCGTTAGGTTTCGGAGCTGGTCGACTGTTGGAGGCTTTGTCCTCATGCAGCACCGGACAGTCCGGTGTCCCTCTGACTTTGCTGCTCTGACTTCTACGCGGTACTGTGTTGCACTGTTCCTTCTGTCAGAGTCGACCGTTGGCGCAAATAGTCGTTGCTCCGCTGGCACATCGGACAGTCCGGTGGCACACCGGACAGACCGGTGAATTATAGTGAAGCACGCCGTAGAATTCCCGAGAGTGGCTGGTTTGGACTTGTACGGCCTGGTGCACCAGACACTGTCCGGTGGCACATCGGACAGTCCGGTGCGCCAATTCTCAGCACACTCAAGTTCTTTGCTTCGTTTCAAATTGAGTCCCTAACTTGATTTCTTTCTTGGTTTGTGTTGAACCTTATGCACCTGTAATAGATGATTTCTAGAACAAACTAGTTAGTCCATGTGTTTGTGTTGACCATCAACCACCAAAATTAATTATAGGATAAGGTTAACCATATTTCCCTTTCACTGATGAAAACAAGAGCAAGCGTAGGCCTACTCTTCATCTCACCTCTAGGCGTACATCTACGCTATATAATACGCCTCCACTTTGCTGCATCCAACAATGTGTTTGAATACGAAGCCTTGGTTAAAGGCCTGCACATCGCCATCGAGCTAGGAATCAGGCGCCTCGACGTCCGAGGAGACTCTTAACTCGTCATCGACCAAGTCATGAAGAATTTGAGTTGTCATGGTGCAAGGAAGGAGGCCTATTGCGAAGAAGGTCGACGCCTGGAGGACAAGTTATTTGGTCTGGAACTTAACCACATCACACGACGTTACAACAAGGTTGCTCACGAACTAGCGAAGATAGCTTCAAGGCGAACCACGGTTCCCCCGAACGTCTTTTACAGGGATGTCTACAAACCCTCCGTTGTAATTAAAGAGGCGCTCGAACCTGCTCCCGACACCAACATGCCCCAACCAACGAGTCTGAAGCCATGCAGATCGACGAAGAACAAGACAGGGCCACACAAGCCTCAGACTAGTGAACCCCGTACCTAGAGTACTTCATCCGAGAGGAACTCCCTCTCGCCAAGGTTGAGACCAGACGACTAGCTTGGCGGGCCAAGACCTTCGTACTGCTCGGAAAAGAGAATGAGTTGTTCCGACAGCTAGTAGCACCTAATTGTTTGTAGTAGGGGTTACAAACGAGCGAGATAGAAAGCTCCAAAGTCAATGTGTCACTCTATGTGTGTCACCGACCCCCTCCCCCTTTTGTAGAACAAGGAGGGGCTCATATAATGGCTTTGCTCGTAAGGAAGAGTGGAGAGGTAAAAAGTCAATACTCCTCGGTAACTCTTGTCGGGCATCAGTATCCTTCCCCGTGTGGACTCTCGATCATGTCCAAAGATTTTATGGAGATGGTGTGATCTGTGTTTGTGGTGTGCGCGTCGACTGGTCATAATTATTGGGGTTTGTCTGTGTCATCCTCCTGTGTCGACCTACCTATTCCTTAGATAGTAGGGTTTATTTCCCAATCGGGGGTCGCATATCTCCTCGGTAGACTTAGACCTAGGGGTGTAAGCCATGAGTGGGGAGAGGTGGGCAGACTGTGACGTACCCTATCGACTAGAGTGGTAGTGGGGAGCCCGCGAGGTTGGCGGCTTAGTCGGACGGAACGCGCCAAATCTACTCGAGTGGATCTTGACTTGCTTGATGGATCCCTGTTGGTTCTCTGCATCGCCCGATCCTCACGACTCGACCTGTGTGATGTTTTATGAGTAGGGCGGATGTTAGTAGCTTATAGACGGTTCATACATGATATCTCTCATCGTTGACTCATGGGCCCCAAAAGGATGAGGTTTCACAACCCTGGCAACAAGCTTGTCGATGAATTCATGTTTAACATTGTTATCCAAAGGTTGTCCATACTCTCACAAGTGCATTTGTGTTAAGATGGAGACATAAAAAAGGAGAGAGGTATCCACTTGAAATAGTAAAACTTAGTATAATGCTATCACAGTAGGCAATTTGTTTATACTGACTCTAAGGTCGTTTGATATATGGTTCTATACTCTAAATTTAGAAAAAGGTTCTCTCATTTGTCTCTTCTATATGTTTTAGCGGTGTTCTCCAAAGCGTTCTCTAGATATAGATAACGTATTTCATTCACTGTATACAAAGTCTCTCTTTTTTATCTGTTTATTTAATAAATTATATAATAAAATAAGTAAAATTAAAGTATGTATAAGACATTTGAAGGTACAACAATTTCTTACGTATAAAATCTGAAATAGAATAAGACTCTGCGTATTTGGCGTATGGAGGACGAGATATAAAGAATATTGTTAAAAATAGATTAGATATAAAGCAAAGATTTATTTCGAGAGCGAGATAAATATGGAGGAGAGATATAAAGGATGTTATTGAAGACAATTTTAGAGAAGCCCGAGAGAGTGTTTGGTTTCTAAAGATTAAATTTTATTCCTTTTATTTTATTCCAGTTTAGTCCTTAAATTATCAAAATATAGAAACTAAAGTAGAGATTTAGTTTCCGTATTGACAATCCAGGGACTAAAATGGAATAAATCGGATGTACTAAAAATTAGTCCATAGAAATCAAACATGCCTAATATGATCGTGGCCCTTGCTATTAATTGTATTATAATTATAAATAAATTTATGGACAGATATAGATAATAGGTCGCCCCTCATTCAAATTTCAAACACACTGCAGTATATATGGCGTGTTTGGCATGGCTACAGAGCAGAACTCAGGAGGAGCTGGCAAGAGCTTGCCAAACAACCCAACTCCAGAGTTGCAAACTTCATGGAGTTTTCAGAGCTACAGTATAAATGTTTGGAGTACCTCTTTTGCTACTCTAAAAACTCTAAAAAGTAAGCTAGATGTGAAGTTTTGAGTTATTTACTCGCTACTGTCACGGGTTATGAGAAAATTATTTAAATATGGAATAGAGTTGCTCCAACTAGAGTTTTGAAGTGAAGCTACTCTGAAGTAGAGTGCCAAACACGCCTATAGTATGAAAGCGCTCCATTCACCTCCGCGTAGCACTAGCGAGAAGCACCTGGGTCACAGGACAACGCGATGCACGGCCCAGATGCGTGCACCCAGAGGGCGAGTACAGGACCGCCCAGTGCTCCAGCTAGCCGCCAGCGCCCCAGCGGGCCACGGTTTTTTGCAAGGCGATCGATGCCCGCCGGTCGGCCCCCTTTTCTTCAGTTCTTCCTACTACGACTTCTAGTCTGAGCAAATACTCTCTTGCCCTTGGTAGCCAGCGGCGCCAGCGAACCAATTTTATCCTTGTCCTCTCGCGCACGTGTCGTAGCTTCGTGCTGCGGCCTGCGGCACGGCGAGCCACGTTGGACGCAAGGGTTTTGGCATACGTCTAGTGCTTCTATTGCTTCGTGCTGCTGCACGAGCACGACGAGCTCCGCGTGGCGCTGGTGGCCGTGTCGTGGCGGATAGATGCGTCCGTTCTTGCGTACGCGTGCGGTGTATGCCCGCTCAATTCTCCTGCAAGCTAGTACTTATGTCTGTAGATAGAACCAAAGAAACAGTACTAGGCTGCTTGCAGTTTACTCCCTCCGTTTCGTTTTAGTTGTCGTTGGATAGTGCAAAATTCAACTATTCAACGACAACTAAAAAGAAATGAAGGGAGTAATAAATAAAAAACGAGTACTTGTATGATCGTACGGGTCATACTCGGATACTAATATATCTGTACGGAGTAACGGGTTTTACTAATATATCGGTTGTAAATTGTTAGGGGGAAAAAGAGTGTGTTATTCACCTCCTCCTCGTCCTTGGCCATTTTCGTGTCGTTTAATAAAAAAGCGAGTACTTGTAGTCTTGGAGAAGCTGTGTACGCCAAAGAAGGGAAGCATTTTCGTGTCATTCTCGTATCCATGTAGCCTCACGATTTCTTCGCTTGCTGGTATACCATTTACTATCAAGTACTTTCCGCACCGACCAGTGGGACGATTACTTCCAAGATAGCGTGATTCCTAAGAGGGGGAGATTTAAGAAAGGTGAGTCAGCTGTCAGGACATAGAACATAGTACGTAGTATACTAAAACTCTGAGAACCTTTTTCTAGATGGTTTCGAGAGGAACGTCTATCTTTGAACATTTCTAGTCTAGACTAGATTTGTAAGAGATCGACGTGAACCAGACAGTCCCACGGCTTCAGCCCAACGAAGAAAGCCGCCTGTCAAGCAGTATTGGGCTCTAGCGTAGCCCAGTCCAAGTTTAATTCCAGTTATAAGCATGGGCCTGCCTACTCTTGATGAAGGTTTTTGTTTAATAGGGACTAATTTTTATATTTTATTTATTTTAGTCCCTAATTTGTCAAATACATAATCTAAGTACTAGAATATAATAAAATGGAGAGATTATAAATTAGTCCTTATAAACCAAACATCTCCTTAATGACAAGCCTTTTTCTATTTTAGGCCCTACACGAATGCAATGAGGTCTTCTGCCATAACTTAATAAGGTGTTTGGTTTGAAAAATGAGCTAGTCCATCATCTTCTCACTCCTCACTTTTTTGTTTGGTTTGTGGAATGGATTGAGTTGATCCATCATCACCTTATTCCTTATAGTTATTTAGTTAGTACTAATGTGAGGAATGAGGTCATCCCACCAAATTTGAGGAATGAATACATGATGCACCACCACATTTTGGATGAAGTGATTCCTCAAACCAAACACCCCCTAAGCGAATGGACGGACGTAACTACCGGGTGTCACTGTGCGCGGGGCCGGACGAGGGCGCGCGCGGGGCCACAGGCAGTGACTCCAGCGCGGGGCGTATCTCAGAGAATCTATTTCCAATAGGAATCGCGCCTGTGCGACCTTCTCCATCCTCACTATTGTTGTCGTATATTAACATCTAACTTCTATGTCTCTTCTCGTCTTCGCCTCCTTCATCTAGATTCTTCTGCACCATCGTAGAGTAGATGACATCAATCTTCCTCTGTCAACAAGCGTCTTGAACCACTGTCATGGCTCTCCGTTGCCATGCGCCTTTGCAGACATCGGTGCAAAAACAATAGAGGGAAAGGATGAGGAGGCATCGCTGTTGTCAATACGTGACTAAAGTGACTAAACCGACCAGGCAGAGGAGGACGAGGATGTGTTCCAGATCCCGAGTTTAGTTTTATACTGGTACATACTTTATGAAATATTAAGGCCAATGATAATATATGTACTACTCGTTTTCATGTGATCATTGTATGTTCATATTTTATTGAATTGTGTGTCGTCGCAGCTCGCAAGGCATGAGGATTGTACTGTTTTCTCTTTAGATACTGGCAGACGACCTCAATATCTACATAGTTGGTTGTCCCTGATATGCCTATTTAAGACTATCTTTAGTGGTTCTCCTATCTTATTTTATATCCTAGTTTATATTCCAAACTTTACTTTATAAACCGTGTTGACATGAGTACATGACCATATAAACCGTCATAGATAGGAGCATTATACTATTTTCTCTTTAGATCTTGGCAGGCAACATGTTTATCTACGTAGCTGGTGGTAATTGATGTGACAACTTCGATCCGTTATTTTGATATGCCTATCTACGACTATCTCCAGCGATCCTCATATCACATTTTCTATCCCTGCTTATATTCCAAATTTTACTTTATAAATAGTTTTCTTTTCCAGTTACAGATTGATATTCTAGGGAATTAGAATTCGATCCTAGCCATAAAGATTATAACATTAGCATGACCATATGCACAATCTCGTGGTGAAGGTTTACAAAACCGTCTTAATTTTCTTTCGACTAATGTTGTTTTTATGGGTAGTTTGGAAATCCTGGTAATAGATCAAAGATGCCTCCTGGTCGTGGGTCCCAAGGAATTCGAACGCCCCTCGGCACCTCGGTTCTTGGCTTTTGCTCGCCATGGCGCCATGCCATATGCCACGCCAAGCCGGAGAGGCTTTGGCGGCGCCATGCCAATGCCAATGCCATGACCGTGCTGTTGCGGTAGTCTCCCATCAACCATTCGAACGCACACAGGGCCCTACGGCCCCTACCGGAGTAAAACTTTGCACTCATCCCTGACATTTCATGACACAGGCCTCCATTGAATGGGCATCCATCGTCTTGGCCTCGGTCCCCATGCATTGAACAGGGAAACCAGGGAAGCAAGAGAAAAATTCTACAGCGGCAGTTGTTAGAGGTAAGTAACCATGCCGCGGCAGGGTAGTTGCCGGTACTAATACAAGCGACAGTGCAGTGCGGCGGTTTGTCGGGGAATCCGCAGTGGTATGATCCAGGAATGGGAAGCCCAGGATCAGGGTAACAATAATAACACTACCCAGATGAGCATTTGATAAGAGCATAGCCGTCCCAGCTGAATAACGGAACAAGTCACAGGTCAGTGAAGGCAGCCTGCACCAAACTCTATTCCATCAGTTGCACTTGGATTTTCCCAACAAGACTCTATACCACACTTTGCGCGGTCCCAAACCGCATGGAGAAATTAAAACTGCTAGCGGAGTCTGTCCCATGGAGGAGAAGGCATCATATTTACAGAGACTCTCACGGCGCCGGAATACACACATCTTATAAGCTTGGAACCAAACTGCAGGCCTAATAACTCTCTGAGACCATCAGACAGACGATCAATCTACATCTACTCCGTGTTCCGCGATCTCACCTCGCCAAACTTCGTGAAGAGCTCGGCGTCGGACGCACTGGACGAGTTGGCGCAGGAGAGCGCGCAGCCGCCTCGTAGTCGTAGGCCTCGCATGGTTGATCACTGTCACTGATGTAGCTCGGAGCCGTGGATGACTTCTCCAACGCCTGTGGATAGGATGTGCCTGCTACGGGGCGGGCCTGCTGGGCAGACAGCTACCTCATGCATGGTTGGTCGATCCGACGGCTGCCTCTTGTTGCTGCAAAGGAGTGCCAACTGGAACACCTTCTTGACCTCGCCAGGGTCCTTGCATGTGTCGGTGATGTCTTGGTGGACCGTGTTCTCTGCGGCTTTGGACATGATCTGGAGGCAGCAGATTGCAATCGAGGACAGCGGCTTTGATTAGCCCAGCAAGTTACAGATGCAAACATCCAGAGGAGCGTTATTTCATTATAGGTGCCACCAAGACATCCAAGAACGGAAGTACTAGTTCAGCTTTGGGAATTTTATTTTAAACAGATTAATTGACGAAAGAACTTAACAACATTACTTTGGTCAATCTATTCATCTGTTTGACGTTATTAGCATGAATATGGACGGGATGGCGTGGAGAAAAAATAGACAATAATATCTATACCTGTTCAGTTTTTTAAATAATATATATATCTCTACTACTCTATAAGGACACAGTGTGGGCGTCCACCACACACCTTGCCCCCGCCCCGACGCGCCCCCTCCCTTACCTCGTCTCCCCGCGCCCGCGCGGAACCAACCCAGTCGGCCAGCCCTCGCCCGCAAATCTCGCTCCCTCCACCACGCAGGACCCAGCCCCCATCCCTGCGCCCCTTCCAACCTCGACGCTTCTTTCATTGACGGCACCCACGGCCCACCATGCCTCGCCACCCGTCTTCGGCGCCCTCGCCTCGCCCACTTTCTCCCCACGCCGTCGCTACTGGCTACCCCCGCCCACAACACCGCCATCTTCTTCCTCGCTCGTGCCCACCGCTGGTAGCACCGCCCCCTCCCTTATCCTCGCCTTCATGGCCGCGCGGAGATGGCCTGCTACCGCCGTATTTGTCCACGTGACGCCACCACCGGCTCTGCACCTCTCCCTGCTTGGTTCCACAGCGTTGTGGAAGCCGACCTGGCCGGATGTCCTCGCCGTGCCACGGATGCCGCATCCCACTTCTTGCTCGGCGACCGTCGAGCGTCAACACCCACTCCCTCTAGGCGAGACAGAGTCCCGTGCATCATCCGGTCGCGGTCGAGATCCGGAAGCGGGGTGTGGAGCACAGGAAGAGGTGCGGATTACTCGCTGCTTCATTTCTCATTCGGCGTTCCCTGGCTGGCTGACATAGTGATGTGCGTCTCTGGTGGTTGCAGTGGAGAGAGCAAAGGAGACGGGAGTGATGGAGGCCACCGACCATAGGAGATTACGACATGAGGTACCGGTGGATCGAAGATATGGCTTGATTTCAGGTGCACGTAATGAGTTCTCTTCTTTTGGCCTAGGGTATGAATGGGCATGAATGTTGAAGGTGGGATGAGTGGAACATTTGGTGCAAGCTCTATTTTCATAGCAACTCCATTGGGAGGCAAATGGGTTCGTACTTCAATGCAAATTCGAACAGATTGGGCAGCCCTATTAGGTACCTTGGTCTTAACGTGTTCTGGGATCAATGTTGACTACCATGTCTAGGAATGCTTGGGATAATGGGAGTCTAAACTACCCGAGCAATCCTACAAATTCTAATTCTCACAAAAAGGTACTCAAGGTGCCTATTATATGCTCTCAACCTAGCTTTTCTACTTGTCGAAGTTGGAGATTCAATTATGCAAGTTTGGCAGTTTCTGGCTACAGCTATTCATTTATGCAAGTTTGCATTTCCATTCCCATTATGTAAAAAGTCGTGATATTAGAACAATGTGTTACGACCAAACTGCCAACAATATTGGCTTAGAAACTTCAATACTATAAACAACTATAGCTGGAAAACATGGAGAGCCGGAGTGTTCTTTGGCAACTTGGTGGTTTTAACTCCCTTTCATGCTGTCTGCAGGCCTGGACCATGGACTCAACCATTCTTTCTCGTGCATGATTTGTGCAGACAAAAGTCGTTCTTGATTTCTGGCCTTCTAAAAATATAGCACCTATGGCCAAGCGTGTGAATTCCTTGGAAAGATTGGCAAGCTGTGATGACTGGAGGGGACAAGATCATTGACAATGTGCACAAGTTAGTTGAAATTTCAAAGTTTTTTAATCTTTGTACAGTGTGGCCAGTGGATTAAGAAGTACTAGACACCTAATATTAATTAGGGAAAACTGCATAAACACGCTTGCAAATTTAGGGGTTTTCAAAAACCCACATGCAAGTATTTTGTGTCAAACACCCCGCTCCAAATTAAGATGTTGCTGGTCTATTGCACTTGGATGAAGCAGTAAAAGAGCTGAAGGAGGATAGAAAGAAGGTAGGCGTTGTTCTTACTTTGCCCACATCTTCAGTCTGAAGAACGAGAAGCAGGCAATGAAGCAAGAAGCCTATCTTCTGACGCAAACTGACAGCGTTGGTGATGTTGTGCCAGAGTAGCTTGAATATTTTTTAGAAAAATAGTTCAATAAAACTGCATTATGTATCTGTTGGAAATCCTCGTACCTTTTGTCATCCTTCACGTTTTGTAATATAGACGAATGTACTGCAAAAAGTACAGGTTGTGGAGCAGTTCAAATGTTGTTGTTGCTGTTTAATTTAAGTTAAATTATGGTGGATTTGAGGGCCCCTGAATCGGTAGATGTCATTCCGAAAAATAGCAGGGATATTTAGCAGTGGCTAACATCAACAGATGGGCTACGAGCAGTGTTTGTACGAGCTGGTCCGTCCAACCGCAACTCCGTCTAGGTTGGAGTATGTTATGCTAATGACGACGATGATGGTGACACCATCAGTACCAGCACGTGTGCCCCTGACAACAAATGGATCGCAATCACAAGGATCTTTGAAGAAAATGCCGGTGGGCCTCCCTACTTTGAATGGTTAATCCGGGCTTAAATAGTTGTATTATTAGAAGGGAATATTACACTTGACATAATATATGCTCTTTTTTGATGTTGTCCTTAGTATTTATTCTATTAGGTATATTCTAACAGAAGAACTGAAGACTGGTAAGACCGGAGATGCTCCTAAAGCTTGTCATGCTCTTGAAGATACTTGCTGTCCGGCAACTACAAGATCACAAACAACAGTTAACAGCAGCCTGGCTGACAAGTCATTAGAATCCTAATTCAATCTCACAAAAACATTGTCATAGAAATCATAGAGAATCACCTTGTTGGAAAGTTTTGAACTTTAGAGCAACTTCAATCTTGGTAGTTTAATTGGACCAAACCCTTCCATCAGACCAATCAATACTGCTGGAGCCCAAAAGGTTTGTTTCAGGCATCACGTGCTTCATTGGCAAGTTTAAGTGAAACGGAACTTTAAAATCTAGCTACAGTTGGCTTATGTATTCTTGTTTGGGGGCACGTTTACCCTGCAGCTAGGGCAGAAGCATGTCAAATTGCTTAATGTTGATGATGACCATGACAATGAGAAGATTCTGCAAGGTGCCCCAGCAACCCAGTGAATTTCAATAGACAATTCATGGTCACCAATGAAGCAGAGGTGATGTTAATTCTCAAGCTAATTTTCTTCTGTAGACTACTACTATTTATATTCTATTTCGACTATCTATGCATAGTTATATTATCATAGTGTGCTCTATGATGTTCTTTCTTTTAAAAGCGAGCTCCCATTTTTACTATTTGTATAAAAATCGAGATAATTGCATATTTGGGACTCTAAATATTGCGCTTCGCACAAATGCCATTCGAAAGATTTTCTTCGTAAAAAAGGGACTACAAATATATTCTAATTGATTATACTACCATTTAACATGTATTGTTCCTTTTTATAATTTGTTTTCATGTATTTATCATCTAAGAGTCAAAATTGCCTCTGCCTCTCCCTGGGTTCCTACTTTCTCTCGTTCAACTTGAGCGCTCCCTCGTTCAGCTTGACCTCTGCAACACCGTGCAAGAGAGCACAAAGAGAAGCCCGAGGGTGGGAAGAAGAAGCAGCGGAAGGAGGTGACCGTGGAGGAGCAGGCGTTTGTTGCAGTGCCAGAGGTCACCGTGGAGCCGCGGGTGCCCCAGAGTTGGCTCTCGCTGGACGCGGCGGCCCTGCCCGGCGCGTGGACAGCCGTGGAGGTGCGGTCGCCACAAAGGAGAAGTCTGCGCGCGTCCGCCGGGCTCGGCGAGAGAAGAGCCGAGAGAACGCAGAGAAACCAGGAGACAGAGACGAACGAAGAAACCCAGGAAGAGACAGGGGCAATTTTGACTCTTAGATGATAAATACATGAAAACAAATTATAAAAAGGAATAATACACGTTAAATGGTAGTATAATCAATTAGAATATATTTGTAGTCCTTTTTTTACGAAGAAAATCTTTCGAATGGCATTTATGCGAAGCGCAATGTTTAGAGTCCCAAATATGCAATTATCTCATAAAAATCTGATGCAGCCAACCAAACCAAGTTAAAGTTATGCAAGATTGTATGTAGCTCATAATTTCTACTAGGATAACTGAATTTAAATAGAAAAAATAATTCAATCCGTTGAGAACCAAAGGTAGTCTATAATACCTTTCGTTGGTTTTAATATTCATGTTTGCACCGCCGACCTTTATGTGTATTTTGTCAGTGTAAAAGTCTAATTTACTTTTACCCTTGATAGGTACCACTATTACGTGGATGACACAAGGTTAGCCACTTGCGACTTATATTGGTTATGGATGTTTTAAATTCACTCATTTGCTAGGCAACTCATTTGGGATTTTTGCAACCTTCTGCAATGGAGTGGTGCAGCACTGTATCTCTGTGGCCAAACACTAATGAGCTTGACCTCATCAACAAGATGTTGGAGCACCGCAAAATTATCCACGGAAAGGTCGGTGATCGTGGCCCGCATCGTGCTTCCATACCAGCGCCCGTGGTGGTTTCCATACATGTGTGCATGGGTGCTTTGTTTTTTTATGTTCTGCTAAATTTTGTTAGGATTTATGGGCTTGGCCCAATTAAGAAATTCAAATAAATCCCAGAAAATCTCAAAAGCCCATACTAGAGGATGGCTAGAGGATAGGTGGAACCATTAGCACCATATTGCTAGCTCTAGTGGAGTAGAGCTAGCTTAAATATGGAAGCCACACTCACTCACCAAGTCATGGATGAGAGGAGAGAGTGTGGAGAGCCACACGCGCGCGCTCGCTCGCCTGGCCGGGGCGGGGCGGGGCGGGGCGGGGCGAAGGGCGCGGGCGCATGACATGCGCGTGAATGGTCCGCCGAAATCCGGCCCCTCGCCTTGCGGGGGCGCGGCTACCTTTTGCCGTTTGATTTTTTGGTTTCTTGGCTGTTACGCTTATCCTAACCGATCGCTATAAAATCTCAACTGATTGCGAGATTTTCGTGGGCGGATAAGCACGGGGGTCGCGGACTTGGCCCTATAAAAGGAGCCCGGCAGTCAGCCTCCAAATCATCCTAGATCCCAGTTCGCTTTCGCCTCTCTTCATAGCTGAGCCGCCTTTTAGTTCCCTTCGTCCCGACCGCAGAGGTGCATCTGCGATCAGGAGAGCAGGTCTCCGGAACCCTTCGTCTTCTAGATCCTGCACCGGGAGAGGGCGAATAAGGTTTTTGGGAAGCGTCTTCACGCGACTGCTCGTGATCTTCTGACCTCGTCGACCCTGTTGATTCGCTACTTCGACATCGTCGACCCAGCTGATTCTGGCGCGCGCCAACTATCAGTAAGTCTAATCAGTACGCATCATCTGATTTGGCTTGTTATTTCAGTTCTTCTGATTTGGTCATGATTTATATTCGGAATTTAAACTGGAATTTGTCTAATTATTCAACAATCCAAAAACCTTATTGTAGACAATTTCCTAGTTTTTCTATGGCTGCTTTTGCCGACGCGCTGAAGCCAGAAAAGTTTAATGGTATGCACTTTAAGAGATGGCAAGTCAAGGCCACGCTCTGGCTTACTGCTATGAATGTCTTCCATGTTAGTAAAGGCAGACCTGAGGGTCCACTGACTCCTGAACAGGAGAAAGAGTACGACCATGCCAATACTATGTTCACGGGAGCCGTTCTTAGCGCCCTTGTTGACCGTCTGGTTGATGCGAATATGCAATACACAGACGGGAAAGAGTTGTGGGATGCACTTACTACTAAGTATGGTGCATCAGATGCTGGCAGTGACCTGTATATCATGGAGAGCTTTCATGATTATAAGATGGTTGATAATCGCTCTATTGTAGAGCAAGCTCATGAAATACAGTGTATAGCCAAGGAGCTCGACCACCTTAAGATAGTCCTTCCTGACCGATTTGTGGCTGGGTGCATTATTGCAAAGTTGCCTTCTACATGGAGGAACTTCGCCACAGCTCTGAAACATAAGAGACAGGAGATATCAATTGAAAATCTGATAGCGTCTCTGGATGTTGAGGAGAAAGCTCGGGCTAAGGACACGGGATCTAAAGGCGGCGAGGGCAACTCCAGCGCCAACATGGTTCAAAAGAACCACAACAAGGGGAAAGGAAAGCCAAAATCTAACAAGCCCAACAAAACTACCAACTTCAAGAAGAAGAAGAACAAGGCTGAATTGACATGTTTCGCATGTGGCGAGGCGGGTCATTTTGCCAAGGATTGTCCCGATCGAGCGGATCGCCGTGGCAAAAAGGGCAATGTCAACACAGTGGTCGCTAGCAATGAGGAAGACAAAGGGTATGATAATTTACCTTTCATCTTCTCAGTATTTCAATCACCTAGCTGGTGGCTTGATACTGGTGCTAATGTTCATGTGTGTTCTGACATCAACTTGTTCTCTTCTTATCAGGGCGCCCGGGATTCTTCCGTGCTAATGGGGAATGGGTCACATGCTTCTGTTCATGGCACTGGCACGGTGGATCTGAAGTTTACTTCGGGAAAGATCGTGCAGCTGAAGAACGTGCATCATGTCCCTTCTATACACAAGAATCTCGTTAGCGGAACCCTTCTATGTAGAGATGGGTTCAAGGTAGTTTTGGAGTCCAATAAATTAGTTGTGTCCAAGTCTGGACAATTTATTGGTAAAGGCTATGATTGCGGAGGCTTGTTCTGCTTTTCTTTGTTAGATTTCAATAATAAGTCTGTGAACCATATTTGTGCTAATGTTGATGATCTTGCGAGTATTTGGCATTCTCGTTTGTGTCATATTAATTTTGGCTCTATGTCTCGGCTTGCAACCATGAGTTTAATTCCGAATATCACCATAGTCAAAGGTTCTAAGTGCCATAGTTGTGTGCAGTCGAAGCAACCTCGAAAGCCTCATAAGGCTGCTGAGGAGAGACACCTGGCACCACTAGAACTCATACATTCTGATCTTTGTGAGATGAATGGTGTGTTGACAAAAGGTGATAAGAGATACTTCATGACATTGATTGATGATGCGTCTAGATTTTGCTATGTATACTTGCTAAAAACTAAAGATGAGGCTTTAGACTACTTTAAAATCTATAAGGCTGAGGTTGAAAACCAACTAGAGAGAAAGATCAAACGTCTTAGATCAGATCATGGTGGCGAGTTCTTTCCCAAAGTCTTTGATGATTTCTATGCAGAACATGGCATTATTCATGAGAGGACTCCTCCCTATTCACCCGAGTCAAACGGGATTGCTGAAAGGAAAAACCGTACGTTGACTGACCTGGTGAATGCCATGTTAGACACTTGTGGTTTATCTAAGGCATGGTGGGGGGAGGCAGTCCTGACTTCATGTCATGTTCTGAATAGAATTCCTATGGGCAAAGAAGAGAAAACCCCTTATGAGAAGTGGGTTGGGAGAAAACCATCACTTTCATACTTGCGCACTTGGGGGTGCATGGCGAAAGTCAATGTACCAATTAATAAAAAGCGCAAGCTTGGTCCAAGGACAGTGGATTGTGTCTTTCTTGGATATGCTTCGTGTAGCATAGCTTATAGATTTTTAGTAGTTAAATCTGAAGTTCCTGATGTGTATGTTGATACTATTATGGAATCACGTGATGCTACTTTCTTTGAGCATATATTTCCAATGAAAGACATTCATAGCAATTCTAGATACTCTTCTGAGATAATTCCTGAACATAATACACCTATTGAGAGTTTTGAACAGCCACATGAAATTGTCCTAGAGGAGGATGACAATGATGCTCCTAAAAGGAGCAAGAGACAAAGGGTTGAAAAATCCTTTGGTGATGATTTCATTGTGTACCTTGTGGACGATACTCCTACTACCATTGCAGAAGCATTTGCATCTCCAGATGCAGATGATTGGAAAGAAGCAGTTCATAATGAGATGGACTCTATTCTTTCAAATGGTACGTGGGAAGTCACTGATCGACCCTATGGATGCAAACCTGTGGGTTGTAAGTGGGTGTTTAAAAAGAAGCTCAAGCCTGATGGTACAATTGAAAAGTACAAGGCTAGGCTTGTGGCTAAAGGCTATACTCAGAAAGAAGGAGAAGACTTCTTTGATACTTACTCACCTGTTGCTAGAATGACCACTATTCGAGTACTACTTTCTTTGGCTGCCTCGTATGGTCTCCTTGTTCATCAGATGGATGTAAAGACAGCTTTTCTTAATGGAGAGCTGGACGAGGAAATCTATATGGAACAGCCTGATGGATTTGTAGTAAAGGGTCAAGAGAGCAAGGTGTGCAAGTTATTGAAATCTTTGTATGGTCTGAAGCAAGCACCAAAGCAGTGGCATGAGAAGTTTGACACAACTCTAACGTCTGCAGGCTTTGCCATTAATGAGGCAGACAGGTGTGTATATTATCGCTGTGGTGGGGGCGAAGGAGTTATATTGTGCTTATATGTTGATGATATATTGATATTTGGCACAAACATTGATGTGATCAATGAAGTCAAGTCTTTTCTATCAAAGAGTTTTGATATGAAAGATCTGGGAGAAGCTGATGTGATTCTAAACATCAAGCTGATTAAGGCAGATGGTGGGATTACTCTCTCGCAATCTCACTATGTTGAAAAGGTTTTGAAGCGATTTGGCTCCTCTGAGTGCAAACCTTCTCCAACACCTTATGATCCCAGTGTGACACTGCGAAAGAACAAGAGAATTGGTTTAGACCAATTGAGATACTCTTAGATTGTCGGTTCACTCATGTATCTTGCTGGTGCAACAAGGCCCGATATCTCGTTTGCTGTGAGCAAATTGAGCAGGTTCATGTCAAATCCCGGGACTGATCATTGGCATGCACTTGAGCGGGTTATGCGCTACCTGCAAGGTACAATGAGTTATGGAATTCACTATTCTGGTCAGTATGCAGTACTTGAAGGATATAGTGATTCGAACTGGATATCTGATGCAGACGAGCTTTATGCCACCAGTGGTTATGTCTTTACTATTGGTGGAGGTGCGGTATCATGGAGGTCATGCAAGCAGACCATTTTGACGAGGTCAACCATGGAAGCCGAGCTAGCTGCACTTGACACAGCAACCGTTGAGGCAGAATGGTTGCGTGAACTCTTGATGGACTTGCCGGTGGTTGAGAAACCAATACCAGCTATCCTTATGAACTGTGACAATCAGACAGTGATTGCTAAAGTGACGAGTTCTAAGGATAATGGAAAGTCATCAAGACATGTCAAAAGACGTTTGAAGTCTGTCAGAAAGTTGAGAAACTCCGGAGTTATAAGTGTGACTTATATTTCAACAGATAAAAATCTGGCAGATCCTTTTACCAAGGGATTACCACGTAATGTGATAGAAATCGCATCGAGAGAGATGGGTATGAGACCCGAATAAAGTTGCCATGGTGGAAACCCAGTCTATGTGATCGGAGATCCCGTGAATTAGGTCCTGGGAAGAACAAGCCATTGGTGAACTGAGGAGAGTAACCTTTGACCCTCTCTAAGTAAAGATGCAATACTCTCAAATGCTGTAAGGCAGGTTGGCTTTGTGCCTTAATGTGTTCTGTTGGCTTGTATTAGCGAAGATGTTGTCCTGCAGAACATTCTTTGAAAGAACACACCTATATGAGTTAGACTGTCTAACGTCGCAGTCTATGAGATTTGGGTGATCTCTAGTAAACTCATGAAGAGACCTTGGAGTACGACGTATATGCTCCACCCGAGAAGGGGACTACTGGTAGCCAAGTACTAGTCATGACTTCAAGTGAAACCCATTCACGCAAAACTTGCAATTCAAGGCATAGTCCATTGTCCAAGTTGTGGGTTGGTGTAGCTTGGAGTTCTAGGCGGAAGTTCAACTTAACAGTCTCTGCTGAAAAAACTAGTATATTAAACAGTAGTGACCAGTGGCGAAAACTGCAGATGGGCATTTGAGATCTGGTGGGGGATTGTTAGGATTTATGGGCTTGGCCCAATTAAGAAATTCAAATAAATCCCAAAAAATCTCAAAAGCCCATACTAGAGGATGGCTAGAGGATAGGTGGAACCATTAGCACCATATTGCTAGCTCTAGTGGAGTAGAGCTAGCTTAAATATGGAAGCCACACTCACTCACCAAGTCATGGATGAGAGGAGAGAGTGTGGAGAGCCACACGCGCGCGCTCGCTGGCCTGGCCTGGCCGGGCCGGGCCGGGCCGGGGCGAGGCGAGGCGAAGGGAGCGGGCGCACGACATGCGCGTGAATGGTCCGCCGAAATCCGGCCCCTCGCCTTGCGGGGGCGCGGCTACCTTTTGCCGTTTGATTTTTTGGTTTCTTGGCTGTTACGCTTATCCTAACCGATCGCTATAAAATCTCAACTGATTGCGAGATTTTCGTGGGCGGATAAGCACGGGGGGTCGCGGACTTGGCCCTATAAAAGGAGCCCGACAGCCAGCCTCCAAATCATCCCAGATCCCAGTTCGCTTTCGCCTCTCTTCATAGCTGAGCCGCCTTTTAGTTCCCTTCGTCCCGACCGCAGAGGTGCATCTGCGATCAGGAGAGCAGGTCTCCGGAACCCTTCGTCTTCTAGATCCTGCACCGGGAGAGGGCGAATAAGGTTTTTAGGAAGCGTCTTCACGCGACTGCTCGTGATCTTCTGACCTCGTCGACCCTGTTGATTCGCTACTTCGACATCGTCGACCCAGCTGATTCTGGCGCGCGCCAACTATCAGTAAGTCTAATCAGTACGCATCATCTGATTTGGCTTGTTATTTCAGTTCTTCTGATTTGATCATGATTTATATTCAGAATTTAAACTGGAATTTGTCTAATTATTCAACAAATTTCACTATCGTCTCTCTATCTCACACGACCTCAGGCTAGCAGCTACACAGGGTGAACTTACACGAGCAGGTATAGGACACTGTGCTCCATGTTGGGGGCTCCCATTCGGTGCTATGGTGTCAGCAATGTATGGGAGTTTCCTTGGCTTATTGTGTGTGATCTTCCGCATTAAGAGGCTAGAACGGTTCTTTGTTTATTTTCTCCATTATTCGCCATGCTGATGTATCACTCATAGTTGCGTGTATGATTATCTGTAGGGCGACCGGTGTGGCACCTATGGAGCCAATTCTCCTGAGTGGGTCATCAGTACGCAGGTCAGTAGGTGCAGGTGCACTATTATAGTAGCAAGCAATATCCGGAACCCAACTAGAAACGTAGGATGATAATGTGTAATCGGTAGATGGTGAATAAAAGAAAAGACAATTAGTCTTATTACTACAAGTCCTACGCGTACAACTTTCTGGTTCCACCAAAGAAAAAGATGGGAGCGTTTTAACTTTTCATAGTGCGTTGGAATTTATTTGAAAGTAAAGTTGTACATAGTTTTTGACTTGGTCAATTATTTGGTCCTTTTGGGCGATGTCTCTGGATAAGTCTATAAATTCTCTCAATGTGGATGCTAGGTTTATACTATTGAATGAATATATTTCAATATATTTCTATTTATTTACCACATCGCAACTTTCACAATGATATCACCTTTTTTTACTTGTGCTTATGCACTCGATTGCTTAATGGTTCGCCGCCTTACCGGTGCCTAGCAACAACGATAGCTCTTGACCCGTACGAGCCACAACAGGTCCCTCTCAAATAATTTATGTGTTGTCGCAACACACGAAAATTGTATTAGTCATATATAGAAGTTTGTATGATACTGATGGTTGCAATGTAGTGGTCATTTGTATATAAAATATCATAATATTATATGTTTCCGTTGCAACGCACGGGCACTCACCTAGTGTCGGCGTTTCGAGACAGGGGGGTCTCTAAGCCGACGAGTGAGTGTGCTGCGTGCCCCAGCCCAGATGGGTCGAGCGCGTGGGCGAGCGCGAAGGGGGGAGAGGCGAGGTGGCCGGAGTCGAGAGTGAGAGAGGTGGAAGTCCCGCGGCCTTCGTGTTCGTCCCGCGCCCAGGTCGGGTGCGCTTGCAGTAGGGGGGTTACAAGCGTCCACGCGGGTGAGGGAAGCGAGCGGCCCCAAGAGAGCGCCTGTCCCGTCCTCGGTCCCGCGCGGCCCACCTTCTCTGAGAAGGCCCTGGTCCTTCCTTTTATAGTCGTAAGGAGAGGATCCAGGTGTACAATGGGGGGTGTAGCAGAGCGCTACGTGTCTAGCGGAGGGAGAGCTAGCGCCCTAGGTACATGCCAATGTGGCAGCCGGAGAGATCTGGGCACCCTGCTGGTGTGATGTCGTGGCTGTCGGAGGTGCGGCGGAGCCTGGCGGAGGGACAGCTGTTGGAGCGGTCGAGTCCCTGCTGACGTCGTTCTGCTTCCGTAAGAGAGCTGGGGGCCGCCGTCGTCATAGAGCTTGTGGAGCGCCATCATTGCCCCTCTGGCGGAGCTGGCCGGATGGGACGCCGGTCTTGTTCTCCGTGACCCGAGTCGATTCGGGGTAGGATGATGATGGCGCTTCCTGTTGACGTGGCGGTCTGTGCCCTAGGCAGGGCGACGTGGGGGTTCCTCCGAAGCCGAGGTCGAGTCCGTCTTCTGTTGCCGTGGCCGAGCCCGAGCCATGGGGTCGGGCGAGGCGGAAGTCGTTCGGCCGAGGCCAGGGCGAAGTCCGAGCCCTGGGGTCGGGCGAGGCAGAGTTTCGTCGTCTTCCGGGTCTTAGCCCGAGTCCGAGCCCTGGGGTCGGGCGGAGCGGAGTTCGCCGTCTTCCGGGTCCTAGCCCGAGTCCGAGCCCTGGGGTCGGGCGGAGCGGAGTTCGCCGTCTTCCGGGTCCTAGCCCGAGTCCGAGCCCTGGGGTCGGGCGGAGCGGAGTTCGCCGTCTTCCGGGTCTTAGCCCGAGTCCGAGCCCTGGGGTCGGGCGGAGCGGAGTTCGCCGTCTTCCGGGTCTTAGCCCGAGTCCGAGCCCTGGGGTCGGGCGGAGCGGAGTTCGCCGTATTCCGGGTCTTAGCCCGAGTCCGAGCCCTGGGGTCGGGCGGAGCGGAGTTCGCCGTCTTCCGGGTCTTAGCCCGAGTCCGAGCCCTGGGGTCGGGCGGAGCGGAGTTCGCCGTCTTCCGGGTCTTAGCCCGAGTCCGAGCCCTGGGGTCGGGCGGAGCGGAGTTCGCCGTCTTCCGGGTCTTAGCCCGAGTCCGAGCCCTGGGGTCGGGCGGAGCAGAGTTCGCCGTCTTCCGGGTCTTAGCCCGAGTCCGAGCCCTGGGGTCGGGCGGAGCGGAGTTCGCCGTGGCGCCTTTGTCAAGACCTGACTGCCGGTCAGACTCACTCTGTCGAGTGGTGCTGCAGTCGGAGTGGCGCAGGCGGCGCTGTCCCTCTGTCAGACTGGTTAGTGGAGCGGTGGAGTGACGGCGGTCACTTCGGCTCTACCGGGGGCGCGTGTCAGGATAAAGGTGTCAGGCCACCTTTGCGTTAAATGCCCCTGCAATTTGGTCAGTCGGTGTGGCGATTTAGTCAAGGTTGCTTCTGAGCGAAGCCAAGGCCTCGGGCGAGCCGGTGATGTGTCCGCCATAAAAAGGGGGCCTCGGGCGAGACGGAAGTCTCTCGAGGTCGGCTGCCCTTGGCCGAGGCTAGGCTCGGGTGAAGCATGATCGAGTCACTCGTGTGGACTGATCCCTGACTTAATCGTACCCATCAGGCCTTTGCAGCTTTATGCTGATGGGGGTTACCAGCTGAGAATTAGGCGTCTTGAGGGTACCCCTAATTATGGTCCCCGACAGTAGCCCCCGAGCCTCGAAGGGAGTGTTAGCACTCGCTTGGAGGCTTTTGTCACACTTTTTTGCAAGGGGACCAGCCTTTCTCGGTTGCCTTTCGTTCCGGCGGGTGCGCGCGAGCGCACCCGCCGGGTGTAGCCCCCGAGGCCTCGGAGGAGTGGTTACACTCCTTCGAGGTCTTAATACCTCGCGTAACGCTTCGGCTAGCCTGGTCGTTCCCTCATGCGAACTGGCCGTAGCCCGGGTGCACGGTCGGGGCCCAAGCTCTCGGGCTGGTATGTTGACACTGTCAACGATTTGGCCGGAGCCGGTTTTTGCGAGAGCAGCCCCCGAGCCTCCGCACAGGGCGAGAGGACGATCAGGGACAGACTCGACTTTTTACATACGCCCCTACGTCGCCTTTCCGCAAGGAGGAGGGGGGGGAGTGCGCCATGTTACCCTCGATGGGCACCGAACATGGTGTCTCCGGTGAGCTGCAAGCGGGTAATCCGAGTGGACGTCCGTGCCCCGTTCGTTGGGGGTCGGCTAGGGGCCCAGAGGCACGCCCAAAAGTACCTGTGGGTGATTTGCCGGACCCGGTCCCCTGGCGACGGGGTCCGAGGGCTCGATGCCTCCCTCCGATGGGATTCCGTTACAAGATCGTTCCCGCTGGTCTCGGAAATGTCCTAGGGTACCTCGGGAGCGCAGCCCGAGCCTCGGTTATGTATCGAACGTACCCCTGGTCATCCCTCGCTCGGTGTCTGAGGCGACTGTGAACCCTTCGGGGGCCAGCCTTCGAACCCCTGATCAGTAATGGGCGCGGAGCCCGAGTAGCCTGAGGCGGCCATGGAACCCTTCGGGGGGCTGGCCTTCGAACCCCTGACCAGTAGTGGGTGTCGGGCCCATGCGATCTGAGGCGGCTGTTGAACCCTTCGGAGGGCCAGCCTTCGAACCCCTGATCAGTAGTGGGGGGCTCGGAGCCCGGTTCCTTCGCGGAGAAGGATCCCTTTCGGGGCATCCCCCTTTCCCGGTCCCTGTTGCAAGAGATAGAGAAAGAGGAAAACGGAAAAGGATACGAAATCGGACGACGTGGCGTACCTTTTCTGACGCGGTTATTATGGCGAAGGTGAAGCGTCGCGCGCTCCTCCCGTCAGAGACGCCGCCTGTCCCGCCGCGGAGTAAATGCGACGGGGCGAGTGGTTGGCGGGGCGGCCGTTGCGCGTGTGCGATCCGTTCAAGGAACGGGTCACGGGTGCACCGTTTCCACGCCGTGAGAGGAGGCTCTCTTGCTGTCCCGGGATGGGACGTGAGCCTGGCTGACGACGTGACCGCTGCGCCCGCCCGCCTGCCACCGCTATTACTGCCGGCCCACTTTCGGTCGCTTTGACCGACGCGCCAGGCTGGCGCTGTTGGGTTGCCTCGAGTCGCGGCATTGGCTCCGCAACCGAAGAGGCGCGATGGTGGCACAAGTGGTGGTGCGGTTGCTTGCATGCAGCAACTGGCGCGCCGGTTGCTCGACGCGTGGGCCTGGGTTCCCAAGCTGACGTGTCAGAAGTTGGAGAAGCGCGTCCACCTGGCGCGGTTGCATGCCGCCTGCTCGGGCCGGATTCCCGGAGGAGTCCCTGGATCGCGTCGCCGCCCGAGGCTGGGTCGGACTTTGCTGAAGACGTCGTCGATGCCGAGGGTGCTATGGCTCCCTTCAGCGTGAAGACCCGAGCCTGCAGGATCAGATCATCTTGTAGCGTGTGCTTTCTGCGGCCGCCGAGGCCAGAAAAAACACACCCTCGCCGCGCTTGCGAAGCTGCGCCTTTTTTCCTCTTGTTTCGAGCATCTGGACTCTGTCGGTAACAGGGATGTTTGTGTGAGCGAGAGTTGTTTTTCGCGGAAGGGACGAGTGAGGTATCCGTATCCCAGAGGCGTGGGAATCCCTCGGCTCGGTCGGCCTTGCCGCTTACGCGTACTTTCACCCGTCCATGAGGCCCTGTCCCCGACTCAGTCGAGAAAGCTTGAAGGACTGCTTCGGCAGGAGAACTTCCGAACGTGAAGACTTGTTCGGTCCACGGGGTCGCTTTATCCGAGCGCAAGTTACTTATCGCAGAAGGTGATGAGTGAGGTATCCGTATCCCGGAGGCGTGGGAGTCCCTCGGCTCGGTCAGCCTTGGCTGCTTACGTGTACTCCGTCGTTTCCAGGATCCGCTTTTCGAAGTAGTCAAGAAGCACGAAAGAAATCCTGCTAAAAAGAGATCCTTTTTCGAGGAAAAATTCGACGCAGAGGGGGTCTCCCCCCTTTTAGCCCCCGAGGGAGGGTCGGGCTTTGCCGAGGCTAGGCCGACCCTTCCTTGACGACTAAACTTTGCGTAGGTGCGAGGTATATGAACAACTTGAAAACATCTTAAGGGTAGAAGCGACGTAGCTGTTTGATGTTCCAAGCGTTGTCGTAGATTTCGCCTTGATTGTTGGCCAGCTTGTATGTTCCGGGCTTCAGAACTTTGGCGATGACGAATGACCCTTCCCAGGGGGGCGTGAGCTTGTGCCTCCCTCAGGCATCTTGCCGCAGTCGGAGCACCAGATCGCCCACCTGGAGTTCTCGGGACCGGACCCCTCGGGCGTGGTAGCGTCGCAGGGACTGTTGGTACCGCGCCGAGTGTAGTAAGGCCCTGTCCCGAGCTTCCTCCAGCTGGTCCAGCGATTCCTCTCGGCTAGCTTGGTTGCTTTGTTCGGTGTAGGCCCTCGCCCTCGGGGAGCCGTATTCCAGGTCAGTGGGCAAGATAGCTTCAGCCCCGTAGACCAGGAAAAACGGCGTGAAGCCCGTGGCACGACTCGGCGTCGTCCTTAGGCTCCAGACCACCGAGGGGAGTTCCTTCATCCATCGCTTGCCGAACTTGTTGAGGTCGTTGTAGATTCGAGGCTTGAGCCCTTGTAGAATCATGCCGTTGGCACGCTCTACTTGCCCATTCGACATGGGATGAGCCACGGCGGCCCAGTCCACCCGGATATGGTGATCCTCGCAAAAATCCAAGAATTTTTTGCCGGTGAACTGGGTGCCGTTGTCGGTGATGATGGAGTTCGGGACCCCGAAGCGATGGATGATGTTGGTGAAGAATGCCACCGCCTGCTCGGACCTGATGCTGTTTAGAGGTCGGACCTCGATCCACTTGGAGAATTTGTCGATGGCGACCAACAGGTGCGTGTAGCCCCCGGGCGCCTTCTGCAAGGGACCGACAAGGTCCAGACCCCATACAGCGAAGGGCCAGGTGATGGGTATTGTCTGCAGAGCCTGAGCGGGCAGGTGTGTCCGCTTCGCGTAGAATTGGCACCCTTCGCAGGTGCGGACAATTCTAGTGGCGTCAGCCACCGCCGTTGGCCAGTAAAAGCCTTGCCGGAAAGCATTTCCGACAAGGGCTCGGGGCGCTGCGCGGTGGCCGCAAGCCCCCGAGTGTATTTCTTGCAGCAGTTCCCGACCTTCGGCGATGGAGATGCATCGCTGGAGGATGCCCGAGGGGCTGCGATGGTAGAGCTCCTCTTCGTCGCCCAGCAAGACGAATGACTTGGCGCGTCGCGCTACCCGCCGAGCCTCGGCTTGGTCGAGGGGTAGCTCTCCTCGGCGGAGATATTGCAGGTACGGGGCCTGCCAATCTTGATCTGGCGTGGCCCCGCTCTGCCCTTCCTCGATGTTCAGTGCCCCGCCCACGGGGGCCGAGGGTACCTCGGGCTGTGCCGAGGGTACCTCGGGCTGAGCCGAGGGTACCTCGGGCTGAGTCGGGGGTACCTCGGGCTCGGACGCGTCGTCGAGCTTGACGGAGGGTTGATGCAGATCCCGGGAGAAGACGTCCGGGGGGACTGTCGTTCGCCCCGAGGCTATCTTAGCCAGCTCATCTGCGGTTTCGTTGTAGCGCCGAGCGATGTGGTTGAGCTCGAGCCCGAAGAACTTGTCTTCCAGGCGCCGAACCTCGTCGCAGTAGGCCTCCATCTTCGGGTCGCGGCAGTGGGAGTTCTTCATGACTTGGTCGATGACGAGTTGCGAATCACCGCGGGCGTCGAGGCGTCTGACCCCTAGCTCGATGGCGATCCGCAATCCGTTGACCAGAGCTTCGTACTCGGCCACATTGTTGGACGCCGGGAAATGGAGGCGCAGCACGTAGCGCAAGTGCTTTCCGAGGGGCGAGATGAAGAGCAGGCCCGCGCCGGCCCCCGTCTTCATCAGCGACCCGTCGAAAAACATGGTCCAGAGCTCCGGTTGGATCGGAGTCGTTGGCAGCTGGGTGTCGACCCATTCGGCCACGAAATCCGCCAACACCTGGGACTTGATGGCCTTCCGAGGGGCGAACGAGATCGTTTCGCCCATGATTTCCACCGCCCACTTTGCGATCCTGCCCGAGGCCTCTCGGCACTGGATGATCTCCCCCAGGGGGAAGGATGACACCACAGTTACCGGATGAGACTCGAAGTAGTGTCGCAGCTTCCGCCTCGTCAGGATCACAGCATACAGCAGCTTTTGAACTTGTGGGTAGCGGATCTTAGTCTCGGACAGCACTTCGCTGATGAAGTAGACCGGCCTCTGAACGGGCAATGCATGCCCTTCCTCTTGCCTTTCGACCACAATCGTGGCGCTAACCACCTGAGTGGTCGCGGCGACGTAGACCAAGAGGGCTTCTCCGTCCACCGGGGGCACCAAGACAGGCGCCTTTGTAAGGAGCGCCTTCAGGTTGCCGAGGGCTTCCTCGGCCTCAGGGGTCCAAGCGAAACACTCGGCCTTCCTTAAGAGGCGGTACAGAGGCAGACCTCTTTCGCCGAGGCGTGAGATGAAGCGGCTCAAGGCCGCGAGGCATCCCATGACCCTCTGTACCCCTTTTAAGTCCTTGATGGGTCCCATGCTGGTGATGGCCGCGATCTTCTCCGGGTTGGCTTCGATGCCTCGCTCGGAGACGATGAACCCTAGGAGCATGCCTCGGGGGACCCCGAAGACACACTTCTCAGGATTAAGCTTGACTCCTTTCGCCTTGAGACACCGGAATGTCACTTCAAGGTCGGAGAGGAGGTCGGAAGCCTTCCTTGTCTTGACTACGATGTCATCGACGTAGGCCTCGACTGTGCGACCGATGTGTTCGCCGAACACATGGTTCATGCACCGCTGGTACGTCGCGCCCGCATTCCTCAATCCGAACGGCATGGTGACATAGCAGTACATGCCGAACGACGTGATGAAAGAAGTCGCGAGCTGGTCGGACTCTTTCATCCGGATCTGGTGATACCCTGAGTAGGCATCGAGGAAGGACAGGGTTTCGCACCCAGCGGTGGAATCCACGATTTGGTCGATGCGAGGCAGAGGGTAGGGAACCTTCGGGCATGCTTTGTTGAGACCAGTGTAGTCTACACACATCCGCCATTTCCCCCCTTTCTTCCTCACAAGCACAGGGTTGGCAAGCCATTCGGGATGGAATACCTCTTTGATGAACCCTGCTGCCATTAGCTTGTGGATCTCTTCGCCAATCGCTCTGCGCTTCTCCTCGTCGAATCGGCGCAGAGGCTGCCTGACGGGTCGGGCTCCGGCCCGAATATCCAGCGAGTGCTCGGCGACATCCCTCGGTATGCCGGGCATGTCCGAGGGACTCCACGCAAAGACGTCGGCGTTTGCGCGGAGAAAGTCGACGAGCACTGCTTCCTATTTGGGGTCGAGCCCGGAACCGATCCGGACCTGCTTGGTGGTGTCGCCACTGGGGTCGAGAGGGACGGCCTTGACCGTCTCCGCTGGCTCGAAGTTGCCGGCGTGGCGCTTCACGTCTGGCACCTCCTTGGAGAGGTTCTTCAGGTCGGCGATGAGGGCCTCGGACTCGGCGAGGGCCTCGGCGTACTCCACGCACTCCACGTCGCATTCGAACGCGTGTTTGTACGTGGGGCCGACGGTGATGACCCCGTTGGGGCCCGGCATCTTGAGCTTCAGGTAGGTGTAGTTGGGGACGGCCATGAACTTCGCGTAGCATGGCCTCCCTAGCACGGCGTGGTAGGTTCCTCGGAACCCGACCACCTCGAACGTCAGGGTCTCCCTTCGGAAGTTGGAGGGTGTCCCGAAGCAGACGGGGAGGTCGAGTCGCCCGAGGGGCTGGACGCGCTTCCCAGGGATGATCCCGTGGAAGGGCGCAGCGCCTGCTCGGACGGAGGACAGATCGACGCGCAGGAGCTTGAGGGTCTCGGCGTAGATGATGTTGAGGCAGCTGCCCCCATCCATCAGGACCTTGGTGAGCCTGACATCGCCGACAACGGGGTCGACGACGAGCGGGTATTTCCCCGGGCTCGGCACATGATCGGGGTGGTCGGCCTGGTCGAAAGTGATGGGCTTGTCGGACCAGTCTAGGTAGACTGGCGCCGCCACCTTTACCGAGCAGACCTCCCGGCGCTCTTGCTTGCGGTGCCGAGCCGAGGTATTCGCCGCATGCCCTCCATAGATCATGAAGCAGTCGCGGACCTCGGGGAATTCTCCTGCTAGGTGATCTTCATTCTTGTCGTCGTCGCGGGCCCTGCCACCCTCGGCGGGTGGCCCGGCCCTGTGGAAGTGACGCCGAAGCATAACGCACTCCTCGAGGGTGTGCTTGACGGGCCCCTGATGGTAGGGGCACGACTCCTTGAGCATCTTGTCGAAGAGGTTCGTACCTCCGGGGGGCTTCCGAGGGTTCTTATACTCGGCGGCGGCGACAAGGTCCGCGTCAGCGGCGTCGCGTTTCGATTGCGACTTCTTCTTGCCTTTCTTCTTGGCGCCGCGTGGAGCAGACGCCTCGGGAGCCTCTTCCGATGGGCGGCCCTGGGGCTGCTTGTCTTTTCGGAAGATAGCCTCGACCGCCTCCTGGCCAGAGGCGAACTTGGTGGCGATGTCCATCAGCTCGCTCGCCCTGGTGGGGGTTTTGCGACCCAGCTTGCTCACCAGGTCGCGGCAAGTGGTGCCGGCGAGGAACGCGCCGATGACATCCGAGTCGGTGATGTTGGGCAGCTCGGTGCGCTGCTTCGAGAATCGCCGGATATAGTCCCGGAGCGACTCTCCCGGCTGTTGCCGGCAGCTTCGAAGGTCCCAGGAATTCCCGGGGCGCACGTATGTGCCCTGGAAATTGCCAGCGAAGGCTTGGACCAAGTCGTCCCAGTTGGAGATCTACCCCGGAGGCAGGTGCTCCAACCAGGCGCGAGCAGTGTCGGAGAGGAACAGGGGGAGGTTACGGATGATGAGGTTGTCGTCGTCCGTTCCACCCAGTTGGCAGGCAAGGCGGTAGTCCGCGAGCCACAGTTCCGGTCTCGTTTCCCCCGAGTACTTTGTGATAGTAGTCGGGGGTCGGAACCGGGTCGGGAATGGCGCCCGTCAGATGGCCCGACTGAAGGCCTGCGGACCGGGTGGTTCTAGCGAGGGACTCCGATCCTCCCCGCTGTCATAGCGCCCCCCACGCCTGGGGTGGTAGCCTCGGCGCACCCTTTCGTCGAGGTGAGCCCGACGGTCGCGTCGATGGTGCTCGTTGCCGAGGTGGCCCGGGGCCGCAGGCGCGGTGTTGCGCGTGCGCCCGGTGTAGACCGAGGCTTCCCGCATGAATCGGGAAGTCGCGGCATGAGGTTCCGAGGGACAACCTTGCCTTCGGGAGGCAGTGCTCTCGGCCCGCCGGGCCGCAGCGCCTTCCAGGAGATTCTTGAGTTCTCCCTGGATTCGCCGACCCTCGGTGGTTGACGGCTCCGACATCGCGCGGATGAGCATTGCTGCGGCTGCCAGGTTCTGACCAACCCCGCTGGATGCGGGCGGCGGCCTGATCCTGACATCGTCGGCGACGCGGTGCTGGAGACCTCGAGGCAGGTGACGTATTTCTCCGGCCAGGGGTTGGCCCACCCACGCCTGTCCGACGTCCCGACGGATCGGCTCAAGCGCTCCTGTTCCCTCGTTGAGCCTGGCCTGCGCCTCGCGGACTTGCTCGAGTTGTGGGTCGTAACCCCCCGCCGGAGCGAGGACCACAGCTAGCTCCCGTGGGATGTCGGCGCGAGGCACCGGCCTAGGGAGATCACCGTCCTCCGGCATGCCAAGATGGTTGCCTTCGGAGGGATCCCCTAGCTCGATGTGGAAACATTCGCGGCTTGGGCCGCAGCTCTCGTCGCCAAGGCTGCGGCTTCCATCGGAACAGTCGGATAGGCAGTAGTCACATGCGGTCATGAAGTCCCGCACGGCGCTGGGGTTGCCAAGTTCGGAGAAATCCCGACCGATGCTGGGATCGTCATCTTCCTCGGACCCAGAGGGCCCGTAGGTCGAGACGTCCGTCAGTCGGTCCCAAGGCGACCGCATACGGAACCTCAGTGGGGTTGCACTCGCCTTAATGAGAGCGCCCGCCAAAACGAGGTCGTTTGGCGGGTTGAGGCCGAGTCGAAATGACGCAAGATGGGAGTTAGTCGTTACCTTTTGGTCGACGAGGAGCGACGTAGTCACATCGGGGACTGGTTGCACCATCATCTCTGGTCCGAGGGCGACGTCCTGCAGGCTTTCCGCGAGCGCGCCGGCGTCGTCTTCTTGCTCGGGGTCAGCGTGCCGCGGGGGACGGCGCTTGCCTCCGTCTTGAACGCGAGGTCGACGTCCGGCGTGCCTTCCGTCGGGGTGTCGGGGGCGTCGATTTGCTCGACGGCCGACGAAGCGCGGCCTCCCACCTGGCCTTGACGGCCCCGTCTCCTCCTCCGTTGGCGGGGGAGAGAACGGAGCGAGCCCAAATGTTGCCCTTCCACCACGCGGGGAAGACGTCGTCGATTCCGCCGCCGGCTGGCGGGTTGTCGGCCGCCATTGTCGTAGTCGCGCGGCGGTGGAAGGAGTATCATGTCGTAGCTGCCGTCGAAGGACATGAACTCAAGAGTCCCGAAACGAAGCACCGTCCCGGGGCGGAGAGGTTGCTGGAGACTGCCCATCTGGAGCTTGACGGGGAGCTGTTCGTCAGCACGCAGCAGGCCCCTACCTGGCGCGCCAACTGTCGGCGTTTCGAGACAGGGGGTTCCTAAGCCGACGAGTGAGTGTGCTGCGTGCCCCAGCCCAGATGGGTCGAGCGCGTGGGCGAGCGCGAAGGGGGGAGAGGCGAGGTGGCCGGAGTCGAGAGTGAGAGAGGTGGAAGTCCCGCGGCCTTCGTGTTCGTCCCGCGCCCAGGTCGGGTGCGCTTGCAGTAGGGGGGTTACAAGCGTCCACGCGGGTGAGGGAAGCGAGCGGCCCCAAGAGAGCGCCTGTCCCGTCCTCGGTCCCGCGCGGCCCACCTTCTCTGAGAAGGCCCTGGTCCTTCCTTTTATAGTCGTAAGGAGAGGATCCAGGTGTACAATGGGGGGTGTAGCAGAGCGCTACGTGTCTAGCGGAGGGAGAGCTAGCGCCCTAGGTACATGCCAATGTGGCAGCCGGAGAGATCTGGGCACCCTGCTGGTGTGATGTCGTGGCTGTCGGAGGTGCGGCGGAGCCTGGCGGAGGGACAGCTGTTGGAGCGGTCGAGTCCCTGCTGACGTCGTTCTGCTTCCGTAAGAGAGCTGGGGGCCGCCGTCGTCATAGAGCTTGTGGAGCGCCATCATTGCCCCTCTGGCGGAGCTGGCCGGATGGGACGCCGGTCTTGTTCTCCGTGACCCGAGTCGATTCGGGGTAGGATGATGATGGCGCTTCCTGTTGACGTGGCGGTCTGTGCCCTAGGCAGGGCGACGTGGGGGTTCCTCCGAAGCCGAGGTCGAGTCCGTCTTCTGTTGCCGTGGCCGAGCCCGAGCCATGGGGTCGGGCGAGGCGGAAGTCGTTCGGCCGAGGCCAGGGCGAAGTCCGAGCCCTGGGGTCGGGCGAGGCGGAGTTTCGCCGTCTTTCGGGTCTTAGCCCGAGTCCGAGCCCTGGGGTCGGGCGGAGCGGAGTTCGCCGTCTTCCGGGTCCTAGCCCGAGTCCGAGCCCTGGGGTCGGGCGGAGCGGAGTTCGCCGTCTTCCGGGTCTTAGCCCGAGTCCGAGCCCTGGGGTCGGGCGGAGCGGAGTTCGCCGTCTTCCGGGTCTTAGCCCGAGTCCGAGCCCTGGGGTCGGGCGGATCGGAGTTCGCCGTCTTCCGGGTCTTAGCCCGAGTCCGAGCCCTGGGGTCGGGCGGAGCGGAGTTCGTCGTCTTCCGGGTCTTAGCCCGAGTCCGAGCCCTGGGGTCGGGCGGAGCGGAGTTCGCCGTCTTCCGGGTCTTAGCCCGAGTCCGAGCCCTGGGGTCGGGCGGAGCGGAGTTCGCCGTGGCGCCTTTGTCAAGACCTGACTGCCGGTCAGACTCACTCTGTCGAGTGGTGCTGCAGTCGGAGTGGCGCAGGCGGCGCTGTCCCTCTGTCAGACTGGTTAGTGGAGCGGTGGAGTGACGGCGGTCACTTCGGCTCTGCCGGGGGCGCGTGTCAGGATAAAGGTGTCAGGCCACCTTTGCGTTAAATGCCCCTGCAATTTGGTTAGTCGGTGTGGCGATTTAGTCAAGGTTGCTTCTGAGCGAAGCCAAGGCCTCGGGCGAGCCGGTGATGTGTCCGCCATAAAAAGGGGGCCTCGGGCGAGACGGAAGTCTCTCGAGGTCGGCTGCCCTTGGCCGAGGCTAGGCTCGGGTGAAGCATGATCGAGTCACTCGTGTGGACTGATCCCTGACTTAATCGTACCCATCAGGCCTTTGCAGCTTTATGCTGATGGGGGTTACCAGCTAAGAATTAGGCGTCTTGAGGGTATCCCTAATTATGGTCCCCGACACCTAGTATATATAGACTTACAAGCTTTATAATGGCATACATGGAAAAAAAACTCAAAATAAAATTAGGAACGGATTGGCGGAACGGTGGAGTTGGATTTGGGCTAGTTTTGCTTGTTTGGAAGCTTTTTCAGGTTGGCGCGTTGGGCTGAATGCGCACGGTCGACTGTACGAGACTCGAGACAAGCAGTTGGGCTGGTCCCGTACAAATACGCAAGCGTTGTGGACGCAAGGTTCTAACTGGGCTGACCACTAAGGGCCTTGTTTGGGAACTATGCTTCTCAAAATCACAGTTTAAAATACTGCTTACCATAATATAACTATTGTATATCTAACGTGAGTCTAATTCAACACCTATTTAAAGACAAATTATTTCAACTGTAGTATAAAAGAAGAGGAGACTGCACCTGTGTGCAAACATACCAAAGTTTTTTAAAACTCCAAAATATAGTGGTATTGGTAAAACCACTGATTAAAATACATATATGTGCTGCTAAAAGTTTTTCTTGTCTAAAATACTATGGTATGTTCAAATACCACAGTATTGTTTTGGAAATAAGAAAATATTGTGTTCCTAAATAGGCACTAAGATAATTCTACCTTTTTTCTACTTATCTTTATCAGGGTACGCTTGCCTCATATGTTTTCGCTCGACAAACGTGAAAGGGTTTATTGTAATGGTTAAGGGTTTCAAGTAGCATCTCCAGGTCATATGTTCGATCCTCTTTGGGAGCGATTTTCTGGATCGATTAAAAAATCCCTTGTTGTGCTCCACTCGTTCACGGTTACGTGTACACGCCACCCTTCGGCTGGGCCATTGCAGAGTGGACGGTGACAACCTGCTAGTGATGGGGGCCAGAGTTTAGAAATTTTCTCAGCGGGAACCATGTTTCGATCTCTTCTTAATATAATACCGAGAGGACGGTCTGTCCCTCCCCGATCGAGTTTTTTTATTAGCAGTACCTACATGGTATTGGTAACTAGCGACCTAGAAGATCCGAGTACGAAGTCTTGTCGCTTGGGACTAGGGATGAATTTGGATGTCTGGAGATCCGAATTTTTCGTATTTGTATTCGCTTAAAATGCTACTAATATGGATATTCGTATTTGTATTTAATTTTAACATGTATATTAAATGGATGTATTGAATTCATTTTTTAGTTTTTGGAATATCCGATACCAACCGTATTCGATAAGAAAAAATATTCCATAGAACCATTAAAATTTTATTTTTATTACTAATTAGTAATTACAAATGATTTTATTTTCCATAATATGCTATAAAAATTATGTACACCATTCAAAGCGGTAAATACCGACATCCGAATTCATGGGTATCGGATACGAATCTATCTCTACGTGGTATTCCCCATCTTCGTCGCTGCACCTCTGTTCTCTAGGTCCCGCGTCAGGACTGCTTGCTGCCTGTCTCTGTCGAAGCAAAAGGTCAGGGGGATACTATCCAACCGATGCATATCCACTCGACAGAACCAGAAACGACGAATGGGATTGGGATTGGGGTTGGACGAGTATTCCGACGCCTCTATTTTTTCTGCTCCTGGAGTAGTTGGCCATTGAACCTTCGCTGCCAGGCCTGTTATTAGCAGCACAACACAACAACAAGACATCCACAGAAGCATGCATAGTAAGAACTGGACTGCAACGAAGCTCATGATTTTGAAGTCTAACGACAACGAACACTCATCAGTCATCTTCATCCGGAAAAAAAACGATCAGAGTTGCCAGGCTGATATATGTAGATATGGCCTGACGATGGTCAAAGTTAGGAAACGGTCACGTTCCTGCATCCGGTAGGCGTGGCCTACTGATCCATGAAATGGAGGATGACGTGGCACTCTTTTTTTCGTTAAGTATACAGCCAGCTTGATAAGGCATACCGTCTGGTTGGGGACAAGCGCAGGCCGAACGAGATAAACTACAAATCCCAGGACTGAAATCCCTTTGGTCCTGTCGACGCGAAAAGGAACTGCCGTTTTGTGTGCGCGTGTGCGTGTGCGTGTGCGTGTGCGTGTGGGGGAGGGGCCGGGCATCTGGCAAGCTCGGCGTGAAAGCGTGGTGTTGGTGCTCGCGTTCATCATCCGCCCTCCCTTTTTGGCGATAACGCCAAACGAAGAGCCAGCAATTTCCCTGGCGTATCGTGTGAGGAAATGTGTCCTCGAGTTCGGCAGTAGATACACGGTGTTCGTTAAGCCGCTAGCATGTGCCAGAAGCAAAACGTGCACGCATCATGCCAGAGTTTCAGCCTTTCAGGCATGCAATAGTAGCCCAGCAGTTTGGTTGGTGAGGAGAAGAGTTTACTGTATTATATAAGAAGTAGCACCTGCTTCGAGCCTCTGACCTTTTTTCATGCTTCCGTTCCGTTTCAGGTTTCAGCGTTTTCTGGTTCACATCCAACACGGAGTTGGAGTTGGAGACCAAGCCGTAGTGTGGTTAGGTCGAGCCCGAGCTCAAGCGTAAGGTCGCTGCAAGATCTATAGGACTAGAAGAAAAGCACGGCAGCACGCGCGTGCAGTCAGAGTTCTGCGCGAGGAGTGACACCTCACACCTGGACTGGGTGCGCGTAGCGAGTTCCTCTGCTCTCTGGTTAGGCGGGCTCGTAATGGGCCCGCGCGTCACGCCCCCGCGTGGGCCGAAGAAAGCGAAAAGGGGGCGAGCGAGCGAGCGAGGAAACGACATCCGGACCGGACCGCATCGCTGTCGCCCCCGCCGCCCGTATGGCCGACCACGTGGCCTGGGCGTCTGGCCTGATCATTTCGTTTCATTTTTTGTTGTGTGTGTCCTCCCTCCCAAGGAAACAGATGTGCCGTTACTTCCTGTGGTCGCATGCATGTGCTCGCAGCACGCGTGCCGTGTGGAGGCGCAGGATTCGCGCAGGAGTACAACGGGTCATCCAACTGTCAGAGTAACGGATCCGACATGTCCCTGGATGGATCCAGCTTCTGGACCGTAGGGTAACGGCTCTGGACAGACTGGATTGTGTACTGTACTTGTGGCGTAGTAGTAGCAATAGTAAAGGACTTGTGGCGAGAGATCTGGCTGGCCTCCTCGTATCCAGAATAAACGGCAGCACTAATTAGGTCAAAACGCAGAAGCTCGATTTGACGTATCCATGGATGGATCCTTGATTACAGGCCAATCCATCGTTCTAGTGAAAAAAGTGACAGCAACGATCGCTTTGATTTCTGCCTACTCCATTCCATTGGCCGATCGGGTCCTCACTTGGATTTTAGTGTATGATGGATCACTATAAAAATTCCTCGATGGACTGCACAAAATATCACAGAAATAACTTTCTATGCACATAGGAACACGAATAATCTCTCGACCATAAGCATGCATATACTGGGCATCTTTCCAGAACGCAAACCACCGCTAGTGTCCTAATGACATGCTCGGTAGGAGCCAAGCAGAAAACGACTGGAAAACCAATGCCGTATTATCTTAATCAAGCAGTGAGCAAAAGACAAAAAAAATCGATTGCTGGGTATCAGAGTGAACAAAAGACAACAAAGTTGTTTGCTGGAACAAGGCTAGTTGAACACTGCCTAATACCTATACGTACGTCACTGAGAGCCTGAGAGGTGAGGGCTCTTCCTGCGTATTTCTATGCCTGACTGACAAGCTAATAAAAAAGCCTAAACAATCAGTAAACTATTCGGATCAAAATTCAATAAGCTAGGAACAAAAATCCCAGCAAATTTACATTAAAAAAAACATGTCTGGTGCCTGCCTGGCAGCCGCCGTGTACAGCGTAGCCAGAGAAAAACGTAGAAGGGGACGCTGCTGGCTCCACTCACAGCTGGCCACGCGTCGCAAGGCGCGGCGCGGAGAGCACCCGCCCACACAGGAGGCCACAGAGTCCGGGTCAACTCAACTAGAACCCTGCTTCCTCATCGCTGGGCCCCGCGATACTGGACCGGCCGAGCCGAGCCCACGCGCAGTGGCAGCAGATCGAGCCCCAGTTCCAGCAGAGTCCCACTCCGCCACGGGAAAAACTCGCTTTCGAAATCTCTCCTCTCCTGTCCAAACCCAACGAAATCTGCGCGATTCATAACGAATCGCCATAGTTAATCGAAGCATTAAACTGGGGAAAAACAGAGGGAGAAGAGAAGATAGGGGAGAGAGGGAGAGGGAGAGGGAGAGGGAGGGAGGAGGCCATCGCATCCGCCGGCTGGTCCTGATCCCGGTCCCGGGTCGTATTTGGGCGCCGCCGCACGCAGCAGGAGGAAGACATCAGCGCGGGGCGAAGCGTCGAGCCCATCTCCGCCGCGGGAACCACTGGTGAGCGATTTGTTCTTGGTGGTTTTGCCGATTTTCTTCTTCTTCTGCTGGCCTAGATTCGATTCCTGCTTACCCGGCCGCCGCTGGTAATTTTTTTGAGGCATCTGGTGGGTTGGAGTGCGCGGATTTCCCTCACCCGCGTGAACACTGGATTGATGGATTTTGGAGTAGTCAACTAGCAATTCTGACACAGTATTTCGACATCCATGTGTGTGGACTTCGTTATAACTTTTTTCCCCTTTGGGAGCGGCGTGCGAAACTGTGAATAGGCATCTCCAGACTCCAGTTCTCCACAAGAGCTGGTCCCTGTCACTCCGCGACGGGAAATCTGATATTAGTGTAGAATTATGTGCTTTCGTTTGATTTGCTGTCGCTTTTAAGATTCCGCCATCGCTCTTGTGTGATTCTCTCAGAAAAGTGGGATGTGTGCTCAGTGGGGGGTCCTTTTAGTTTAGCAAAGTACATGCAGTTGGTTGTTAGGTGGCTTTATGGCTGCATATTAGATTGAGACACTAGTTTGTTTCATGCTGTTCGTTACCCGTTTTAGCTGCCATGTTTTGGTGTTTTTTTAGTAGAAGTGAACATCTAAGGTTCTGTGGATGGCAGGAGTTTTATATGATTGGAATTAGGTGACCCAAAGCGGACATTGATAGAATGGCTTACAATTTGCTTGTTGGATAGATGCTATAACTGGAACATGAACGTGACCTTGGAAGTTTTTCGTGCTACTACTTCATGTTTCCTATTGTTGTGTGACTAACAAATAATGACTACCATCTGCTCTCTCGATCACACCACTGAAATAGCAATCTCCGTGCTTGCATGATTACCAGGCATTTAGGATGGTGGACAAGAATGATGGGTCAGAGGGTATTAAATTCAACACATCAAACCTCATTCAAACAACCGAAGAGGTTGCAAGAGCGTTTATCGCTGCGGCCTCGGCTGCCACTGCACAGTCTGCACGGACATCTGTAGTGTATTCATCCAAAGATGAGAGTGGCAGCCCAATGCAGAAGCTTCAGCAGCATTTTTCGAAAATCATGAAAGGGTTTTCGTCCGCACCAGACCTGTCAGGAACTTACAATCCGGAAGTCCTTACAACGCAAAAGCGGCAGTGGTCGAGGTACCAGATGAAGTCATTGGTGTGTATCTCACTCTACCTATGTAGCATTCATTGTCTGTTTGTTGTTTTACACAAGCAAAATAACTAAATTTACTAGTCAGAGCTGTAAGCTGGGATTGATTGATGGGAAGCCCTTGTTGGAAACAAAATAACTTTGTTTCTCTCTTACAACCACACAACTAGCTAGTAAGTTAGTAACACAAGTTTGCACTGTACTAATCTTATAGCTTCCTACAACAAGCTTACACACCTCACTTGATCTTCACTACCAAGCTATGGTATATATATACACACAGGCTTACTAGACACTATACACTAGCTTGATGTTCACAACCAAGCTCTCTCTTTTCTATATCCCAAACTCTCTCCTACACGACGTTTTCCTGTGTTAGCAACCCCAATTCCCAACCCCTAATCCATAAGCAGAACACGTGTAACATATCTGAGGTTCAGGTTACAACCTTTAGAAGATTGGAATTCATAGCAGGCATGGGGATTAGATCAGGATCAGAGATACATCGGGAACAAGCTTCTGGTAGAAGGAAAAAAGTGAGACAAGAGAAGGAAGAACATGGCTAGAGAGGATACAGATGTTCTCTGTATGTGCCTCTCAAAATTTTGAACTGTTCAGTGAAAGCTCCATCACTGCTGCTGTCGTGACTCTCCATGCGAGTTGAAGTGGTACCTTGTGCTCTGAAATTGATCAGTTGTCTGCAGGACAGGAAATCTTTATCCTAGAAATGATCTGTAGGATATGTTTGGGTAGAATCTGTACATGTTTGGATGACCTTGCGCCATATCCTGCCCCTTTTGTATGACTTTCAGGATCGGATGACTATTACAGTACTGCTACAGGAACAGACCTGGTAGTACACAGCTCACATTACTCTACTTGCTTGCTAAGCAATCAGCTGTTACAGTTATTAGAAGTAAAAGTTATTTTGCTCTATTTTTTCACCACAGCAATTTGCTTGTTGCTTCCTGCAGTGGTAACCTTCAAGTTGACTAACTCAACTAGCTACTACCTAGTACTGGAAACTTCAGAGCTGCTGTCTTCATGTAGCTATCTCATGATCCAAGAACCATCCAGGCCTATAGCATGTCTAACACTAATATGCCTATGTGACAAGATTACTTCTAACACCCCTGCTGTTCTATTTACTAGAAAAGAGTGAAACATGGTTAAACTAGACCCCATTTTGATATTAATTTTTTAAATGATGTGGAAATTGGAGTTTATTCATTCTCTTTTATTATCACAGCGCTTAAACTTTGCAATAACTATGGGGATGCTATTTTCTCTACTCTCTTACTCTATGATGAGTTCATATGGGATGATTACAGTTGCATGACACAATATTTAGTCTTGAATGTCTATGTTGTTGTGTTTGGTGTACATACCTCTCAAAGTTGTTTCTTGGAACAGGGTGATAGGTGCATCAGAGAACCATCACATCTGTTCGAGAGCATAGTGATTGTTGGGCTTCCACCTCACGCAGATATCCAGGAGCTGGAAAACATTGCATTAGGGAGAAATGATGAAGATGGAAAAAGATCAAAAAATTTATTTGGCAATAGTCACCACCAAGTTCACGCAATAACAAATTTGGAACCACAGGTTATCATTCATCTTATATACTGGTTCATGTTGTTTGATCTGTTGAGTAATACATTGTGGCAGGGACCTGCGTACCGTTGGTTATCAAAAAACAAATCCTTCTGTTGATTTTATTTGTTTTCCCTTAGGTTCTTTTTGCATACCCTCCAGAGAAGCCTCTTCCACTCAAGTACAAGGATACCCTCTCTTTCTGCCTTCCCGGAGGTGTACAGGTATGCATTAACTTCAGTTTTGATCCTTTGTGATGACAAGAGTTTAATTAGTTTTCAGGTCTTCCTTTCTTGTTCTTGGAACATATGAGCTCTTACCACCTAGTACTACTTGCATTTATCCATCTTTATGCATTGGGCTGTATGCCCACCCTGAGTATTTAGGCCAGCTATAGATTCCCTAAAAAGGGTGCTTAACAGAATGGAGTGAAAAAGAAAAGTTCGACGGGGGCACCAGACAATGCAGTGACAAACGTGCTGCCACCCATCCAGCCGCCTTTCATTTCTTGTCTCACCCTTGCCTAAGGGAGCTGCTGAAGGTCCGCGAGGATGGTGGTGGCGGGGTCTTTGCAGCTGGCTGTTCGATGGGGAGAGCTTGTCCCCACCCCAGTGACCTGGAAGGTGTCAGTGGCATGGTGGGCCACATCCTCGCTGCGGAAGGGTGGATCCATTGTGCTGGCGTCCGGTTCCATCCGTTTCTTCGGCCGCAGTGTCAGCGGGTGTATTGACATGGGGGCGCAGTCTAGTGTGCTGAGGCGGTTTTATGGCTGCGGTTGTGGGGGTCACTGGTATGGCTGGTGCTGTGGCACATGGCTATGATGTGGGTGATGGCCACATCAGTGGTGGCTGGAGCGATGTGAAGAGTGTGCCGGTGAAGGTGTCTGCTTGTGGTGGCATGACGGTGGCAGAGAGAGCCGTGCGTGAGGCTGTCGTGGCGTTGAGGTCGGCAGTGTGTGGTGGTGTGGTATTGGTTGCCATGCTTGTTGGCTGCAACTTTCAGTTGCAGTGGTGTAGTGGCGACAGCGTGCTGGGTTGTTTGTTTGGTGGCGGTGGATTCCATAGTTGGAGTTGTTTCTGTGGCAGCAAGGCAGTGATGGTGTCCAGGTTGGCAATGCTTGTGAGTGCTGAGTTTCTCCTTTAGGGACGTCGATGAGACAGAGACACCACCATCCCCCTTGGGGCTTGTTTGGAAACATATCAAACGCCTTCGATCCATACATATTGGAAGGAATTGAGTTTATACAAGCCCTTGGTGCTGTCCAGGTTTCTTGGGTGGGCAGTGGTGTCGTCTTTCTTGGCGTTGCATTCTCCATGGTGGTGTCATCTTAGTGGGGTCTCGTTCCAGTCACCTTTCCACCTTGCCGTCTGTGCATCCACGGTGGTGGTGCTTTTGGTTGTCTCAGCGACGGTGCGTTTGTGTCAGAGAGAAGTGGATCCTTACTCTCTCCCCCCCCTCTGGTGACCTGGCATCTGTGAGTCCATGTTGTGGTATGTGGCTTGTGCACTCTTTGGCAAGCTGGCATCCGGGAGTCTATGTTGTGGTGTGTGGCTCGGCATTGTTGGAAACACGTGGGGCGCTTGCGTCTCCTTCGTTTTGGCCCAGCGGTGGATGATTATGCAGAGCGGCGTCCAGTTCAGTGCTAGGCTTCCTTCCTGCGTTTGGAAGTGTGGTGGATGGTGCAGTTACCTGCATGCAACACACTCTTTGTTGTTGTTTTTTCTTTTTAGTTGCCTGATTATGGTCTCTTTGGGCCATGGTATTATATTTTCTTCTTCTATATTAATAGAAACACACACATCAGGTGTTGTTTGTTAAATAAAGATTATGCATTTTGCTTTTGGATCTTTGATGCAGCTTCCATTTCTCCTGTATATCCTGCATGCGTTTAGCAGTTTGGATTTCATGTTTCTCATGGCCTACAGGCTACAAGTATTGAGTGATTCCCGGACCAAATTTATGTAGCATACCTATGTTACCTGTGTTCCCTCCAAATAGTTTGTTTCAGTTATTATATTAGAGTTTGCCATCTGGTTAAGGTTACCATATGTAAGGCAAGGAGTGACATAATAGCAGTCATCGACATATTAGTGCTTAGGAGTAAAAAAAGAACTAGTAAAATATTGTGATTATACAGAAATGCGAAAACTTTTTGAGGATGTAAAGATTGATCAATGAGCATAAATGTGCTTATGGTGTTTTCTGATAGTTATTGAACACGATAGATGGGATCATGCTTTCAGGTGTTGATGTAAAGATTGATCAATGAACATAAATGTGCTTATGGTGTTTTCTGATAGTTATTGAACACGATAAATGGGATCATGCTTTCAGTGTTCTTTTTTTTTAATCTGTATGAAGTAGCTATTGGCAGTGTATTGCTATATGCTTTCAGGATCAGACAAAACAGTACCAGGAACTAGCGAAGTCAAAGAGTCTGTTTAGTTCCTGTCTAACATGTTTTTAGTTTTACTTTCTTGTTAAGGTATTGGACAATTTACCGATGTTTATATTTGTCTACTAGGTTCATGCTGTCGAACGTACTCCTTCGTTCAGTGAGCTGAATGAAATTCTCCTGGGACAGGTGACTGTTACTCAGCTATGTTTGACTTTGTTTCGCTTCAATCAGTATATATTTCTTTACCTGATAAATTCATTATTTACCTCTGAGACCATATTAATTCAAAATCTCAGTTGATTTACTTCGTCTGCCATCGAACTTCTCTATCTCATTAGTTCTACCTGCAAGAAGCCATCATCTGGTCTTTTCTGTGTGCAAGTCTTATAATCTTTATTATTATTATCCATTTCAGGAACAGCTTAAAGAAAGCAACCAATCATTTGTGTTCCGCCTACAGGTATACACATATCTTATTCTATTGCATCCTTTTGCTGTACCAGGTGGCTCATGATTGAGAGATTGCAGGTGGCTGATAACTCTGCATTATATGGATGCTGTGTGCTTGTTGAAGAGATCGTACAGAGACCATCAAAGTTGGTATCGATGCTCATGAATGAAAAACCCGTCTTTCCACGCCGGAGTCGATATGTGATAACTACGCCCCGGTGTTATTGCATCCTATCCAGGCTTCCATTCTTTGAACTACATTTTGGGGTGTTGCAGAGGTACATTTTTGTGAAATCATCATATTGCTTATTGACTTACCCTATTCATTGTATCTGAATTCTGACACCTTTATGGATCTACATTGTGTTTATATTTAGCTTTAGGCTAGTGTGCAGTACACTGACAGCTGACGCTTATAAAGCTGTTCTGAAGCCCTTTTTGCAGCGGTAGCTGCAGCGAACAGCAGTTCTGCTGCAGTAGTAGCTACAGCGAACAGCTGCAGCCGTAGCTGTAAGCAGTAGCTGCAGCGAACGAGTTGTATAATTTCTTTTAGTTGCATAGAGTTGTGTGCTAATCCTGGAAGTTTTGATCCTATCAGTCCCACTATTGATATATATATACTATTTTCTTGTGCAGTATTCTTATGGAAGAACGTCTTGAATGGCTCACAGATGGTGTTAGCATGCTAACTTCCTTATCGCTTGAGGAATCCTGTGAGAACGATATCTGTGAAGGAACTGCAGTTACAGCACAGAAACATTATTTAGATAGCAACACAACTGATGTGGATAAATCATCTGAATCTAGCAATGGAGTTTCGTCAACGGAGCTGTCTGATACTGACAGCAGTTCTGGGTGTAGAGAAAACCAGCTTGACTTTGTTTCTAAAGAACAACAGCAAAATAGTTCTTGTGAAGAACAGAGTAATTTTAAAAGAGAAATAGTCACTTGTTCTGATGCTTCCGAAGTGTCTGATCATTTTGTTCCAGAAGATACATCATCTGATCAGTCTGGAGTTAAGCACCATGAACTTCATTCTGCACCAAGTATCCCGGATGAATCTGGTGCAAGGAACTGTGATGATTCCCCGAAGGAAAATGTGGATGATGAGGAGCTTGATCTCTTCATTATAGATACTATTTTACCACTTATGCGATCTCGCCTTTGTGAAGATTGTGAATCATCTCCAAGGTATGTTATACCCATAAATCAGTCTTAGTATGTTGCAGGTGACGCACGAGAAACTTATCATGTATGAGTTTATTTTTTCATTCATGTTTGTGGTAAATACAACAACAGTAACAATAAAGCCTTGGGGGTAGGCTGGAGCTTTAACCCAACGGAAGCCGCAGGTCAAGGTTCAGACATGTAGATAACTGTTTTCCATGCACTCCCATTCAAGGCTAAATTTTTGGGAATATCTCATCCTTTCAAGTCACCTTTTACTGCATTTTTTCATGTCAACTTCCGCCTTCTCCTGCCTCTCTTCCCACTACTATCACGTCTTAGGATCCCACTATACATTGGTGCCTCTGAAGTTCTCCATTGGACATGTCCAAACCATCTCGGTGTTGGATACACTTTTCTTCAATCGGTGTTACCCCTAGCCTATCACATATATCATCATTCCGCACTTAATCCTTTTTTGTATGACCACAAATCCAACGTAACACACATTTCCGCAATATTTATGTGTTGAACATGTCTTTTTATAGACCAACATTTTGCACCATCCAACAAAGCAAGGCTAATCGTCATCTTATAAAACTTGCCTTTTAGCTTCTATATGGTACCCTCTTGTCACATAGAATGTCAGATGCTTGACGCCACTTCATCTACAATGCTTTGATTCCATGGCTAATATCTTCCATCTCTCTGTAGCATTGATTGTAAATATCGAAAGGTATCCTTCCTAGACAATAATTGACTTTCCAAACTAACATCTCCTTCCTCATGTGTAGTAGTGCCGAAGTCACATATATTTGGTTTTAGTTTTACTGAGTTTAAAACCTTTGGAGTTTGGACTCTACAGTCTCCCGCCAACTCCAGTTTCCTATTTATTTCTGCCCAACTTTTATCAGCTAACATTAAACCATCCATAGAAAGCATGCATCAAGGGATATCCCCTTGTATGTTCCTTGTGATGTCATCCATCACCAAGGCAAAAAGATAAGGGCTTAGAGCTGACCCTTGATGCAATTCTGTTCTAATTGGGAAGTCATCTGTGTCTCCATCACTTATTCGAACACTTATCACAATATTGTTGTATATGTCCTTAATAAGTCCAATGTACTTCGTTAGAACTTTATGTTTGTCCAAAGCCCGCCATGACCATATAACATGTCTTGCTATTTTACCATGAGCCTTCTCTAAGTCGATGAAAGTCATATGTAGGGCCTTTCAGCTCCCTATTCTACTACATCCACTTGTCAGATTAAGAAATTGGCTTCCATGGTTGACCTTCTGGGTATGAAACCAAATTGGTTCATAGAACTCGTCGTTATTCCTCTTAGACGATGCTCAATAATTTTCTCCCATAGCTTCATAGTATGTCTCATCAACTGAATTCTCCGGTAATTGGTACAACTTTGAATATCTCCCTTATTCTTGTATATCGGTACCAATATACTTCTCCACCCGCCAAGCATATTGTTCGAACGGAGATTTGATAAATGTTTTGTCTTTTTCCTCACTCCTTTTACTTTACTTTTGATGTTGACTGTTGACCACAGCTAAACACAATCATCATTTGTAGCACTTACTATACACGAACACCAGTGTCTGATTAGAGTCACAAAATAGTTACCATCTTTTGCTGCAGTTCACAGGGTTCTCCTTCTGAAGGCAGAAATTTTGACACCCAAGAATCGGATTCAGAGGAGCCATCTTCCATTGGTGATGGAGACTTAGTTAAACACAACAACATACTGCAGTGGGCTAAGGTTTATGCATGAACTCATGCACAACTGCTTTCATTTTCCTTTTTTGGTGGCTTTGTTTTTTAACTTAAATGTTTTATCCAGGCAAAAAAATATGGTTCTTTGCAAGTTGTCTGTCAATACTACCAGTTACAGTGTCCTGCTAGGGGTTCAACACTTGCTTTTCATCCCTTGGAGCATTTGCATTCTTTGAGTTTTCACCGGCCTGGTGAAACAGTTCTTCACATTGCTGGTTCTACTATTGAGCTTAGGTCACGTGATACAAGCTTAGAGGTTGCTGAGGTATGTTGATGCATAGCCACATTATGGGATTGGACTGTGATTAAGCTATGATATATAGCGTTAGCGTCTTGAAATATAAGACTAGTATGCCTTAATGTTACATCCGTTTTCTAGATGCGCAATGCACTCTTTGCTGAGGAGGAATCGACTGCTTTGTCCACATGGGCAGTGGCATCCATTTGTGGATGCCTCAGGTTGGAACATGTAAGTATCATATCATTCTAAATGACGTAATTTTTTTTAGCAACTCATTAGTTGTTTTATCACTCTTGCTTTGATACTGTTGTTAGAAGGAAAACAATATCTTTCAAATGTACAAGTTTTCATGTCCAGTAAATCAACCTTGTCCTTTTTAAAAGTTTTGGGTCGCTGGTGCAAATAATTTGCAACATATTTTGCATTTTTATTTAATGTACAAGTCTGTAAAAATGGACTTCAGCAAAATACATTGGCAATTGCATTAGCTCCATCAGTTTTTGTTTGTTGTGTTCTAAGGGCAAGCTAGTAATGTTGTTACTACATAACTTTTTCCTTTTTTTTCTTTTTGCTCTTATGATTGTTGTAACATGGTGCATTTCCACTACTTTATTCAAAGAACTATAAATAATGGGTCTCAATTCTCGAGGAAGAACCGGTAAATTGTACATGCGAATGTCAATCATCATTTTTGTATATTAATACACTGGTAGGGGTCGATCAGGCAAATCCCAAAGCTGACTCCCGAACTGCTGCAGGATTGCTTTACTGATCTTCTCTCTCTTTAGACTCACTCACTGAACCTTCTCAAATACTCCTTTTGCACTGAGAACACAATTAAGAACCCTCTTTATCACAAGAAGGCAAACATTGTACGTTGATCAAATCTTCTTTGGCATCCAGAAGAGAGGCTGTGGGCTATCTGAGAGAGTGGTTTAGATGACTACCGGAGTCATTGATTAAGCAGGTCATATCGGCTTAGTGGGGCTCGAACCTATAATATCACTGTTATGAGCGGTAAGTTTCAATCACTTAAACTATAAGCCCAATTGGATCTCTACATGCTGCGGAAAGAGCAGACAGAGAGGAGACCCTTTGCTCTATGTTCTTCCTCTTACCCGGTGCCTTGGAGGGGTTCTTTGGCAAGCCCTATTAAAGAAGCTAAGTGACTTTCGTCACTCAAGTAGTGAATTTGAGAGTGGCCGTTAGGGCGGCCATTTGTACTTCTAGGCCTTGGTGACCTATAGTCTTGTTACACACACAGCTTCGCTTGATTCAGTAAATGAATAGTTCAAACCAGCCCACTAATAACTTAGATAGTGGCCCTTCCACTTTATTATAGTTGACCCTACCTATTGACTTCAAGGTAAGACCCTTTTTTTCTCGAAAGTTCAGGAGAACTGCGCATCATTATATTAAGAAGAAAGATATATGGTGCCCCTAGAGGGCCATTACAGCAGAGCAGTCAAGGTTCATAGGAAGGGGAAACCAAGACGTAGTGGGATGTAGGCTTCAGTTGTTTCGGTACTTTTGCACTACCTACGTCTTATTATTTATTTTGTAACTGGCTTTTCACCGGCAGGTCAGTGGGCCTTTTAGAAGACGAACAAACAAAATTTCTCGACGGGCGTTAGCGCTATCTTGTTTGTTTTTGTCAACTGAAGTCGCGCATATTTCCCATCAACTGATTGCTGGTAGAGTGCAGAGCCCCGAGCCCAAGCAAGCAGAGCCATTTCTTTCTACTGTCGTCAAAAGAAAAGAAAAAAGTATTGCAATAAAAATATGTAGTAGTACCTTGTACAGGATCATTTTGTCTTTTTTTTAATGTGATCAGTGATCTAGAATTAACATTGTTGGGCATGTGCTTTATCTGTTTCGGATAAAAAAAACGTAGATTATATAAAGCTATATTACATTGTTGTACGATTTCTAAAGCAATAGTTTTGGCAGGTAATGACACTTTTTGCTGCCGCACTCCTGGAGAAACAGATTGTTATTGTCTGTTCTAATCTGGTATGGTTCCAAGCCTTATCGATTTGGTACTTTCAAGCATCCTATTTCGTTTTCTTCTAGTTTGACTGCTTGTTCAATTTCGTTTTCATTTATTAATGCCTCTTCATGAGTCTATCTATAAAATCATATAGTTTTTGAAGATTTTTGCTGTGTCTGCTGATGAAGCCATTGAAAATTTGCCCTAACGTTCTCAAGCAATTTCAATCTATTAGGGAATGTTATCGGCTTCAGTTTTGTCCATCTTACCTCTAATACGACCGTATCAGTGGCAGAGTCTCCTCATGACGGTACTTCCATTTTTTGTATTTTGTCAAATTTGGCCTTCATGTCAATCACCATTGATTCATGTATTCTGTTTCATCATTGCTTTCCAGGTTTTGCCTAATGACATGATGGATTTTCTGGATGCCCCAGTTCCATACATAGTGAGTTCTTGATCTTGTTGATATTATTTGCTTTGACCAATGTGGTGTGAGCCTGTGTTTTTGGGTGAGTGTTGGGTGGGGTGGGGTGGGACGGGGGGCATTTGGGAGGATGGCATTTAGGGAGGATATAAATACTCCGCATGTGATTATGTTTTGTCTCATCGCTCTCTATTTCACTGAGTTTATGTACATATCCCATGAAGAATTAACTGCTGTTGTCATCATTAGGTGGGCGTACAAAACAAGACATCTGATGTGCTCAACCGGCTAACAAATGCCGTAGTCATTGATGCCAACAGGAATCAGGTACACAGACTCATTGCCATGTCACTTTCTGGAGTTCAATTATGTGTGTGACTACATATAGGTTTTAGTTACTGTAAATGGTGAAGAAATAGGTCTAACTCTGGACTTTGTACTGGTACTGAATTTGTATACTGGGATTGGTAGTATTCTTAAGTTTCCCTAGTTGAAATAAACTCTGATAATTCAAAATGATGAACAGACACAGTTCTGGTGCATAACGTTTCTGAGTAGCACTTTAACTCATGTTCTCTGAATTCTCATTCTGTTCTCAGCCATTTAATTGCCTTTTAAGAATATTGCTGTAGCATGATTGATCACTGGATGTTAAGGGTTGCTGACACATAAATTCTTTGTGGTGTCCAGATTAAGTCCTCTTCAGTCCCACAACTACCACAGCACAGAGAGTTGCTTTCTGCCTTGCGCCCGTATCATTCAATACTTGTTGGCGAAAGTTATCTTGCAAGAAAACGCCCTGTTTATGAATGCACAGATGCCCAGGTTGTGTATTGGCTATCTACTTGTCCTTCATGATCTATCCAATTTTCTCCATCTTTTTTTCCAATTGTATAAATAAACAGTGTAATATTCTTGTGATTATCCTTTTGCTGCCTTCGGCTTTTTATTAACTTCTGTGTGAGTGATCGAATGAGCATATAAATTATCTACGTTGTTTTTCCTTTTTCCTTTCACTTGCAAGTATAGGACCCATAAGCTTATGTCTACTATTTTCCAAGAAAATTTAGAGTTAGTCAAGGCAGCCTGTTTTCATTGCAGTTATATAACATTTTGGGCCAGTAAAACATTATGTGGTTTTATACAGTCAAGACTCTAAAGTGTGTCTACTCTGTTTCTTCTCTCTATGTATCTAACCTTTTAAGCATGCAGGTGGAAGGGGCTAAAGGTTTCTTGGCAGTGCTTAGAGACTACCTTGACACACTATGCTCGAACTTGAGATCTCATACAATTACCAATGTGCAATCTAACAATGACAAGGTTTGTTCTCCTGCCTTTGCTAAGATTCTGTCCTGGATGATTTAGTTCTTTTTCTATATAAATGTGAATTACTAGTATGGGCTGAGGATACCTTTTTTGATATGAACTTTGGATGCCATACCACAGTACAGTTTTTGTGGGATGTAAAAACTGTGATGTTGTATAGCATCACTAGGTATACTTTTTGACATGCTTATACAGTTGTAGAATGCTGGTTGTTGACTCTTTTTCTTTGCATAGGTTTCCTTACTTTTAAAAGAGAGCTTTATTGGTTCTTTCCCAAGCCGGGATAGGCCTTTTATGAAGGTACTAAATTACATTCTTTCCTTTGTCTTTAAAGGTGTGTTTGGTTTTCCATAGAATAAGTTATGTTAGTGACACTGACACCCAAGCAAGAAATATGTAAATAACATTGTCAATGCCAGGTGCTCTACTGCTCTTTTCTTTTCCTGATTCAGTTGTATCTTCTTTGGGGATCAAGTTTTGTCATGCTCAAATCCTATAGCTCTCAAGCCCATATCCACTCTACAGACTCATGTACATTGTATCTTTTTTGTTGCCAGCTTTTTGTGGACACCCAGTTGTTCTCAGTACATACAGACCTAGTTCTCTCTTTTTATCAGAAGGACTAAGTGTCTGGCAGACTTGAATGTCTGCCTCGTCTTGCCAAGGTGAGGCCCATATGCCTTTGTATTTTCAATCTATAATATTAGATTTCTGATTTCTGGTACTGAATATTGTTTGGTAACCCTCTTGCAAAATAACAAAAGTTACAAGTAGTCGTTGCTTGAAACTTGGTTGCTGTAGTACCGGGGCTCATAGCTTTGGTTTTATAGCCTTGATATTCTCCAGAAACACTGTTTCCTTGTCAGATAGCTCAAAGAAAATCCCTGTGATGTCCTTGCTGTCAGCTTTGGCGCATTTTTTCTGTTTCGTCGTTAGTTAGCATTCTCTACCAGAGTTGAAGTTCACTACACTCATGATCAAATCGACTTCTGATATATCTATTTGCACTACAGCCTTTAGATGTTGAGCTAAACTGTACATATCGGCAGCTCAGTGTTTGTGCAAAGAGCTCGAAGGAGAAGCCATATACCGTCAGAAAAAAGTGGTAGATTGCCAGGATCCAGTTATGGGTATTGAAGAAGAATGCTTGTAGCTGCTTAAGTTAGTCTGGTGCGGTAATCCAAGGTTTTGTTGGCTGTAGTTGGTGCCCCCATAAGAAGCCTTGTATGGATTGTTCCTGCAAATGCCTGTGCTGTAACGGAACCGTGTCTGTGGCAAAATCTCCGAACATGAATGCGTCCATTTGGCAAATCTAAGCGTGCAATGGGACATCGAAGAAAATGTAATAATTCGTGGTACTCCCTCCAGGCCGAATCAGTTGACGCTATGGTATTTAATAACGGTCGAGCTTTCTTATTTTAAACTGGATTTGTAGAAATATTAACAATATTTGTATTATTAGAAAAGTTTATTACTAAAACAGATTCAGAGATTTATATAACAATACTAGTTATGTGCTTTGAGACAGTGAAATAGGGGAATGATTGATTATTGAGAGCAAGTCTCAGTACATATAGGCAAGGAAATATAATAGGAAGCAGATCGTTGTTTAATACAATCAACTAACCAAAACAAGGTCGAGGCGCGCATGGCAACATGTCGTCTGTGCTGTCGTCTACTACCCTAACCCAAGGGACCTACCTAACAGAGCAAGATCCCTTTCTAATATATATATATTAGCTCACGCTATCATATGTTATATTTGGTTAAAGAAAAAAATGGTTTTGAGAAACTTGAACGTCAACTACTTTAGAATGGAGCAATATGTTAAGGAACCTAAAAGCTATACCGTGGCAAAGCAGTGTCAAAGAGCATCTTCTCTGTCTTAATGATGATGGTGATGATCCGATTTCGCAAATCCACAACGTTCAGGAGGAAAGTCATTGGCATAGTGAATTTCCAGACGAACTTTATGCAGCATTGCCATTCTTTCGGCTACAGTAGGCAAGGTGCTGTAGGCTGGTAGCGTCGAAAGAAGAGTTTGGTTTCCGAGCTCCTTAGCCCTGAGTTCGCTCACGGCAAAAGCTGGACAGATTCAGACAGAAAGCCCAAACTGGACGTATCCTCTAGGCCAGGGCCCGTCCTTCTCTTAGGACAGTGACTAATCATCCTCCAAAGCCTGCTGCTTCATCAGCAGCAGCCATGGTTTGGCCGGAATGGCACTTTTGACCGGAGGTTTTGGAATCTGCATCCTGCGACGCAACGCCAACGCGGGGACGGCGGGACGGGAGACGTTGAGCGCTTGGAGCCAGCCGTCCAGGACTCCAGGTCCCGCCGTGGGCTGCTACAGTTCGCGTTCGTGCGTGCGCACAGGGAAAGGACCTTGCGCTTGCGGGGGGTGGCAGGCGCGCAGTGAATGTGCCTGCCACAAGTACCAGGACCTGCACCAGCAAGCGCTTTCGGGCGTGTTCGGCTGGCTGCAAGCCGACACTGTTGCAGCTGTTTGGATTGCTGCAGCTGCAATCCATAGAGAGAAAAATACTGTAGAAGCCGCAGCCGCAGCCAGATTGCAGCCGCAGCAAGCCGCAGCGAACAAGCTGTTCTTTCATTCATTCAACCAGTGGTCGTCACACTGCCCGTCTGTCTGTCCCTCACCCTGCCCTGCAGGCTGCAGTCTTTCTGACCGCCCCTTCCGGCTCAGCCGCTGCATGTGCTGCTGGGCAGGGTCGCCATGCCGCAGACAGCGCTACAAAGCGAGAGGCAGGCAGGCAGGGGGCAGTGCGATGGGGAACGAGAACGACTCGAGAAAGACCGCCGACGCCGTGGCCCGTGACCGTGCTACCCCACCTTGTGTGAGACTCCTGACGAGCGCGAGCTGCGCCTGGAAAGGCGCTGCCCTGCCTGCCTGCCCGACACGACTGCCTCCTGATGCTACTGCCGCAGCGCGGCTCGCTCCCATCCCACCGGCCAGACGTCGCCCTGGCGAGCCCGGCGGAAGGCGACGAAGACCGCGGATCCTCTGCGGTAGGGGGTGTCAGCTGTGGCCTGTGGTGGGCATACACCGGCACGCACGTATGGCCGCGCACGGCGCATTACGCCGCACCAACCAGTGTCGCGGCCGGCCGTTGCGAACCAGCTGCTTAGATTGCATGTAGAATCTAGATCACGGTCTTTCTCTACGTGCGTCCAGAGACGATGGGACAATGGGTGCCTCGTGGTCCTCGGGCATAGGTCCTGGACATCAAACCCGCCGGAGCGGCCAATGGCTGAATGCCGCTGATACGGCGAGTCATCAGACGATGCATGCACCCTGCTCCTGGGGTGCCGACAGGCCCCCACACTGACACTATCGTCGTCCCCCCCTCGCTCGTGCTCGAGCTGCGCCGCGCCAACTCATCCGCCACCGATCTCTCGGTTGCATTGCATTGCATTGCATGCGCGTTCCAGTGTTTCCAAAGACGCTTGTGAACGCATGTAATAAAAGTGGTTTGGGTCGCTATACGCTCCCCACTAGCCCAACACCAGCAGGCAGCAGCCAACCAACCAACCAACCACGGCATCTCCATTTACAACAAACAGGCCACAGGCACGGCAGCAAGCAAAAGTGGGAGGGGGTATAATGGGAGCGTCTGCGTCTCCTCCTCCTCCCCGACGCGCTGTGGCAGCGTCCGTGCATGACAACTTGACAAGCAGCACGCTTGCACTGCATGCCCACTGGCTGACGGCTGACCGGACCAGCCGGAGCCCGGAAGCGTAGCGTGCAGACTGCAGTGAAAGGCATGCATGCGCGCTGCAGGAGGCAGCGGCAGCAAGTGACCGGTCCTGATGCCTGATCCGTGCCAGAGGGGGGGGGGGAGAGGGAGAGGTGACTGGCAGTCACAGCCTGACCAGCCAGCCAGCGGGCGCGGCAGGTGCAGGTGCAGGTGCAGGCGTCAGCGTCTCAGCGAGGCGAACGCTGGCTGGGAGCCTGCTGCTGCCTGGGTTAGGGGAGGACGTCCGGACCGGGCGACGACATGGGGCGCAGGCGTGCAGTCACTGAACGTATGCCATGCATCAGTTCTGCGAAACAGCCAGGTGGGTAGGCCTGCGCGCCATCGCATCTGACTGACCGCTTCTTTGACTCGTCATGGAAGGGAGAGAGAGAGAGAGAAAGAGGACTGCTGCTGCAGAGGAGAGTAGGAGACGCCGCGAGGCAAGGCAACAGCCAACAGTGACAGCCAACAGTGACAGTCATGTTTGCGTTGCCGCTCCAGCTGGGAGTGGGACCTGGGGTGATGCGGTTTCTCTCTACTCGCTTCCCGGTCCCTTCCCTTGCTCGTTTCCATTCCATTTCATCTGGCGTAGCGTAGCAAGCAGAGCCCAGACCAGACAGAGGGAAGGGAAACCGAGGTCAAAATGAGGTAGCTGCAGGGTTTGGAGCCGCACGTACTCACGGTGGATGTGGATCCTGTTCGCGGTTGGCTAGTTGCTCTCTCTCTCTCTCTCTGGGTGTTTTCGTTGGCCGTAGCAGGAATGGGTAACGACTAGTAGTGGCCCTTTTCGCCTGCATGCATGATGCATGCCGGGCATGCTTGAATCATGTGCTTCCAAGTTTCATCTGAAGAGAGAGAGAGAGAGAGAGAGAAACGTGGGCTTCTAAGAACAGTTCCAAAGCCTCATACCTGTGATTACGCAGTGGATCGCTAGCGGCGTGCATGCCTTTGCCTGCCCTCATCTGTCACGGCCAAAAGAACGCCCTCCTACTCTCCTAGTGGCCTCCCTTCCCTGTTCCCTCCAGCTCCACGCTGCCCGCTGAGGCGCATGTGTGCATTGGACAACGCATTATTTTTTACGTATTGTGGATGCCAGTCTTATTTCTATTATGTTCAGCCAAAAAAAATTTCTCTCTAAAAAACTAACCCGTCAAAACGTGAGATATACCACTAACATGCATCATTTATTATGTTTACTTTAAATTCTCTGTAAAACGACCCTACGATTTATTTATTTTTTGGACGGAGGGGGGCAGCACAGTAAGTATATATCTCTGTTTTCCCTTGGCTGACGGGTCAAGGCACATCATCATTGTATTGGCAGAGTTTCGCTATGTGGTGCTGTCTATCTGTCTGTCTGTCTGAGCCAATGCATGATGATCGCTCGCACGGCCTCGCCGGGACAGCGGTCGGATTATCTCATCTGAGCCCTAAAAGTGGCCCACGGTTGCAGGCCCGTCGTTGGTGTCAGTGAGAGCAGACGAGCATCGCGTTGCCCTTGCCGCCCCTGGCCCCCTTTTCTGCCAACTTTGACCAGTCCCCGTACGGGTTGTGATTTGTGAAGCCTCCCCCTCTATGCAAAAAAGAGATAGAGACGTATCGTTGAAGTTTTTTATGTTTAATCAGATTTATAAAAACATTAATGGTGTTACATTTGTAACTAAATTCAATACAGTATATAGTTAGGGATTTAATGTCTTTCTTCTCATTACAAAAACTGAGGGAGCATTAAAACACCCAACCATGCCGTGCGGGTGCGGGAGGGGAAAAAAAAGGCTCAATGATGATGCTAAAACCGCTCGCTGTCGGTAGAACGTGAACCTTTTCTCCTGTAATAATTAATGTCGTGCTTAGAGCATCTCCAACAATGCCTTAAACTAGTGCCTCAAATTGAAATATGGGGCTCTAAACAGGAAAAACTACTCCAACAGTGCCCTATTTCATAAATTTTTGTCAAAAAACTATAGGGCACCCTCTCAAGTGACTCAAATATACTACACCGTAGTGGGCTGCCCTATAATCTAGATTTGGGGCTTTACTGTTGGAGCGAGGTGTTTTGTTGGTGCCCTAAATTCTATAAAATATACTTATTTTCAAATTATAGGGCATTTTTATAGGTCACGTTGTTGGAGATGCTCTTAGGATGGCTGTCGCTGTGCTCACTAGTAGGAAGGAAAGACTGTTCTTGGCGCCGTGCTTTCTGCTTTTGTCCGAAAGTTTGGCGATCTTTCTCACCGTTTTTCTTTTCTTTTTTTAATAAAAAGTTGTATTAGGCTTATTTTATTTCAAACTTTACTTCCTAAACTGTGTCAAACAGTATACATGATTCGCCAAGACTTTGTGAAGACAAACGATCTGTTTGTTTGGTTTTAATCCGTATCGATTTATACCTAGTTATATATTCTAATATTTATACAATGTTTTTTATCTATAAATTATAGCTACTTAACAGCGGTAAATTTTTAAGTTTTCGCTTAGAGAGTCGTACTACTCTGCAAGTGCAAGGCTGACAGAACCGTCACATCACAAGTCAGGGAACGTGGGGGAACTGCATACCGTTGTCTGTGCTAGGAGAGCTCGCAAAGAAAAGCAGCAGTCCCATTCACACATTGTCTGTGCGTAGGAGGAGATGGACGAAGAGGAACGGGAGAGAAGAGAGAGAGAGATAGGGACGACGGACGGTGATTGCGATGAGCTATCACGTCTGTGTCTGTCGCGCAAACAAAGCGGCAGCAGGCTCGCCTGGCGCTGGCGGGAACGCGGACGGACGGAGCACCCTGAAAAGCTCTCGTCTGCTGCTGCCTGCGCTTTCGGCTTTGCTCGTACTTCTATGGGGGCACCAGATATTTTCACCTTTCGTCTACGTGCACTGTACCGCGCAACATTACGTACTGTCACCGTCCCTCTCTAAACAGCCGTAGAATTGCCTTTAGTATGCGACGAGACGACGCATGACGCAAATAAAAACGGCAGGCGGCATGCAGGAACAGCGTCGAAAAGCCTGCGCCCGCATGTGAGCGTACGTACTATGGCGCTGCGCTGCGCTCTCATGGCATTGCACGACGTCTCCTCTGTGCGAGACGTCGGTGCTCTGCTCTTGCACGCGGGGTAATCTTCTCGCCGTCCTCGCCTTTCGCGCAGGCTCGGCAGCGCAGCGGCCAGCACCAGCAAAGAAGAAGCTTTGCTTTGAACACAACGAGAAAAGAAGAAGAAGGGAAGAAAAAAAAGTTTGAACAACAGGGACACACACATGACCGGCCGGAGCTGTGCTGTGCTGCTTTGTTTATGAGTTTCCGTAGGGCTGGCTGTTGCCTGTTGGCCTGTCCGTCACAGTCATACTACGACGGCAGAAACAAAAGGCAGCAGAGGCACAGCAGCCATGCCTGCAGACTGCTGCAGTGCAGCCTCTTCAGAGCGGAGATCAGGGACTGTCCCCCACCCCCCCACCCACTGACCGCGTCACGCATCCCCAAACCTACTACTAGTACTCCATGCCTGCAGTGCAGGCAGGCAGGCTTCAGAACAGTAGTACATACTACATACATACAGAGGGCCTCGTGATTTTCCCCAAAGATACATGCAACTGAGAGCATGAAAAACGGAAGGGTCAAATACGTGGATACTACTAGTAGGTATCTGAATATCTAAATAAATCAATCGTTTCTAAATTTATTTAAATATCTAGATTCGGATATCTAATACACGTAAATATATGAGATAGATATTAGATATTCAAATGGTTTGGGCCTGGCTCTAAGATTTATAAAAAAACATAAGATAAAATATAGAAATAGAGTATAATACATGATCACATTACTGTACAGTCCGATCCAGCAAATCTGGCCAGCCATTATGCTTCGAGTGGGAATAGGCATAGCGATGCGATGTTGCCGTACATGTTTTTACTGCTCAACTGATGCCTACCGTAGGCGTTTGCTGCAGAGACTGATGAATGTTTTTTTCCCGCAGCAAACAGGCATTTCACCACGGCACGACTGGTCCTTTGAACGCCATGTGGGTGCCTGAACCACCACCACCTTCTTCAGGTGGCACTGTAGCAGAGGTGGTGTCCGAGTAGGCGATTAGTAGTCAGTACTGGGGCTTGGGAGCAACAGGGCAACAGTATGGGTGTGTTTGCTAGGGTGTCCTAGGATTAATCTTCGTCAGGAAGGTTTGTTGGGTTTGTTTTTCTAGCCAGTCTAGTTTGTTAAAGGTATTATACGGTTGATTTGCATGAATATTTGCTGCATTAGCTCAAAAATATTAAATAAATTATAAATAATTTAATAGACACCGGTGATATGTCAAAATTATTTAATAGACACTAATTACATGTTAATAAGTCTTAATTGCAAATATATTTTTTTGTACAAGGCGAACGGGACAACCAATTCCCACGCAAGTAACTCTGCGAGGCAGATGAGACAACCAATTCCCGTCGAGCAACTCTGCCAGGCGGAGGAGCAATACCCATAACAGTGGCGAGTACACCTGTGTCCCTAGTGGCACGACCCTCTATCACGCGCGTGGCAGGCACACACCTATACCCGTCTGACGTGGGTACATGGCTCGTACTATTGCCTCACGCCAAGCATAATAAAGGCACGTCGGCACTAAACACCGTTTTGGCCGATGCCACGACACGCTAGAGGATGGCATGGGGTATCCGTCAACCGGAAAGGGCGTCACCACGTATGACCCTTGACATGCATGGTGACACGAGGTAACCTCAGTGTTGGAACTTGCTCTTCCGGGCAAGCAGATCCAACGGGAGAGTGGAAAGGATGTTTGCATGGTTCAATGGAGAATGGTAATAGCTCTGTTGATCTGGCCTTCCAAGGGCACTGTACGGGGGTATTTATAAGTACCCGAGTGTCCACTGTCCTCTGGTAAGGACGTTTATGCCCTCGGGTACCTAGACTATCCCCAGAATATTCCCAAATGGGGAGGTTACAGATCGTCATTATAGAAAAGGCTATTACAGATGAGACCCGTAACACGCTTGTACGCGCGGGGCCCGTTACAGTGGGCCGAATCCCACATGGGCCTCCGGGCGCGATGAGGACGCGGGACTAGGAGACTTCGTCGGAGTCTTGCCTTCGTCTTGCAATGGAGAGGACGAAGGGAGACCGCTCGGGCGTGGTCTTCGTTGGTGTAGCGAGGCGATGAAGGCATCGAGCGAAGGGTAGCGTCTTCGCCTTCGCCCCAACATTTGCCCTCCGAGGGACCAGTTCGACTGAGTCATCTGGTGTCGAAGACGTCGCTAGATGATGGAGACGCTGCCCTCGCTCGAAATGGTCCCACGGGGGTTTTTGAGGTGACTGTTGATGGACGTGGCACTGTTGGACTGCGTGTTTCCCGAAGCGTCGCGTCCTGTCTATAAAAAGGCGGCGCGGCTGGTGCTGCCGCTTACCCTTGAGTGCGCCGGAAAAACCTAGCCTTTTCAAATCGCTCGCCCGCTCGCCTGCCCTCCTTTGTTCTTCTGCTTCGGAGATCTGGCCCGCTTCAAGTAGACCGCGCGCCGCCACCGACGGTACGTAGCAATGTCTTCCTCCTCATCTGCTGCGAGTGCGTCGCCGGGCGATCCGTCGTCCGAGGACACCCTGAGCAATTTGGCGGCGATGGAGTAACAGTCGGGACACACGGTGGAGTTCGGCACCTCGAGGATTTCCTCGGTTCGCCTGCAGGAGATGCAGCAGTTGGGGTACTTGTGAAAGGGAAATGTGCCCTTGGGCCATTTCTAAAGTGTTTTGGTGATTAAGTGCCTAACACCTATTCTCTAAGTGTTAATTAGTGCCAAAGATTGAAGAAGTGAAAATCATATAACAAGGTACGTTTCTAGACTTAGTACATTGATTTGGGTACTAATGTATTGTGTCTAAGTGCTAGAATCAGGAGAAAAGCAATTAGAAAAGAGTTGGCTGTGTACAGTCAACTCCTGCTCGGTCTAGGTGCACCGGACAGTGTCCGGTGTGTCAGACCAGTCTCGGTGAACAGACCACTCTCGAGACTCGACGGCGGCGTACGACTATAAATCACCGGACTGTCTGTTGGTGCACCAGACTGTCCGGTGAGTCGTCCGCGGCGAAGTCGTCGCTCTCGAGAAACGTTCAACGGCGTACGACTATAATGCACCGGACTGTCCGGTGAGCCAACGATCGACTGCGCCAACGGTCGGCCGCGCAATCTTCGCGCGACGCGTGGGCGCGCCAACGGTCGGTAGGAGGCACCGGACTGTCCGGTGTGCACCGGACAGTGTCCGGTGTGCCAACTGCTAGAAATCTGCAACGGTCGGATGCACCAGAAAAGGAAGGAGATCGCGCACCGGACAGCTAGAGGGACTGTCCGGCGGTGCACCGGACTACCCGGTGCGCCACCCGACAGAAGGCAAGATCAGCCTTCCAAGATTGTTCTCCAACGGCTCCTAGCTGCCTTGGGGCTATAAAAAGGGACCCCTAGGCGCATGGAGGAGTAACCTAAGCATACTTTGAGCATTCTAAGTCTTCCACACTCCGTCTCCGCGCACTTGATCGACCGTGTCAGTGATTTGAGCTTCGTTCTTGTAGTGAATTCATTGTGCTTCATTTTGAGCTCAAGTCTTGGCTTGTGTGCTTGTGTCTTGATGCGGATTTGTGTGTGTTGCTTCCCATCCTTACTCTTGTGCTATCACCGTAATCTTTATTGTAAGGGCAAGAGACTCCAACTTGTGGAGATTCCTCGCGAACGGGAAAAGAGATAAGCAAAGAAAAGCTATGGTATTCAAGTTGATCATTGGATCACTTGAAAGTGGTTGAGTGCAACCCTCGTCCATTGGGACACCACAACGTGGAGGTAGGCAAGTGTTATACTTGCCGAACCACGGGATAAACTCACGTGTCTTTTGTGATTGTTTTTCTGTGATACTTGTGTTTGCAAGAGCTCGCTACTTAGCCACACTAACACTTAACCAAGTTTTGTGGCTATTAGTTATTGAATTTTATAGGATCACCTATTCACCCCCTCTAGGTTCTCTCAATTGGTATCGGAGCCGTTCTCTTCACGAAAGGGACTAATCGCCCGAAGAGATGGATCCTAAGGGAAAGGGGATGGTGGTCAATGATAAGGAGAAGGAGTCCATCTTCAACGAGCCAAGGGACGACAAGCCCACTAACTCTGGCTCGAGTCATAAGAAGAAGGACGGGAAGAAGAAGAGGCGCATCAAGAAGATCGTCTACTACAACAGCGACGAGTCTTCTTCTTCCCCTAGAGACAACGATGACGAGAAAAGAAAACCGGTTATTTCGAATTTTTCATTTGATTATGCTCGTATTCCTTATAATTCCAATGATCATTTGCTTTCCATTCCTCTTGGTAAACCTCCAAACTTTGATGGAGAGGACTACGCTTTTTGGAGTCACAAAATGCGTAGTCACTTATTTTCTCTCCATCCTAGTATATAGGAAATAGTAGAAAATGGAATGCAATTTGATAGTACCGATAACCCTGTGTTTATCAACGAACAAATTCACAAGAATGCACAAGCTACCGCTGTTTTGTTAGCATCGTTGTGCAGGGATGAATATAACAAGGTGAGCGGCATGGACAACGCCAAGCAAATATGGGACACCCTCAAGATATCGCATGAGGGGAACGACGCCACCATGATCACCAAAATGGAGTTGGTGGAAGGCGAGCTAGGAAGATTTTTCCCGCTTCACTTGGGTATTCTTTTTGCAGGATAAATCAGAAACCCAAGGGACCCTAAAGTGCTTTCTAAGGAGAGCTCAAAATGAATTTGAGCTCAAGGTGAAAAAGATAAGAAGCGACAATGGGTCCGAGTTCAAGAACTTACAAATAGAGGAGTACCTTGAGGAGGAAGGAATCAAGCACGAGTTCTCCGCTCCCTACACACCACAGCAAAACGGTGTGGTAGAGAGGAAGAACAGGACGCTTATAGACATGGCGAGGACGATGCTTGGAGAATTCAAGACGCCCGAGCGGTTTTGGTCGGAAGCTGTGAACACAGCTTGCCACGCCATAAACCGGGTCTACCTTCATCGCCTCCTCAAGAAGACCTCGTATGAACTTCTTACCGGTAACAAACCCAACGTTTCATACTTTCGTGTATTTGGGAGTAAATGTTATATTCTAGTAAAGAAAGGTAGAAATTCTAAATTTGCTCCCAAAGCTGTAGAAGGGTTTTTGCTAGGTTATGACTCAAATACAAAGGCGTATAGAGTCTTCAACAAATCATCGAGTTTGGCTGAAGTCTCTAGCGACGTTGTATTTGATGAAACTAATGGCTCTCCAAGAGAGCAAGTTGATCTTGATGATGTAGATGAAGATGATGTTCCAACGGACGCAATTCGCACCTGGCAATTGGAGATGTGCGACCACAGGAACACCAAGTGCAGGATCAACCTTCTTCCTCAACAATGGTGCACCCCCCAACTCAAGATGATGAACAGGTACCCCAAGAGGAGGCGTGTGATCAAGGGGGAGCACAAGAAGATCAAGTTATGGAGGAAGAAGCACCACGGGCCCCTCCAACTCAAGTCCGAGCAACGATTCAAAGGAATCATCCCGTCGACCAGATTCTGGGTGATATAAGCAAGGGAGTAACTACTCGCTCAAGACTAGCTAACTTTTGTGAGCATTACTCGTTTGTCTCTTCTATTGAGCCTTTCAGGGTAGAAGAGGCCTTGCAAGGTCCGTACTGGGTGTTGGCCATGTAGGAAGAGCTTAACAACTTCAAGAGGAATGAAGTTTGGAGCCTGGTGCCACGTCCCAAGCAAAACTTTGTGAGAACCAAGTGGGTGTTCCGCAGCAAGCAAGACGAGCACGGGGTGGTGACAAGGAACAAGGTTAGACTTGTGGCAAAAGGTTATGCCCAAGTCGCAGGTTTGGATTTCGAGGAGACTTTTGCTCCTGTGGCTAGGCTAGAGTATATTCGCATTCTATTAGCCTATGCCGCTCACCACTCTTTCAGGTTGTTCCAAATGGATGTGAAGAGCACTTTCCTCAATGGGCCAATCAAGGAGGAGGTGTACGTGGAGCAACCCCCTGGCTTTGAGGATGAACGGTACCCCGACCATGTGTGTAAGCTCTCTAAGGCGCTCTATGGACTTAAGCAAGCCCCAAGAGCATGGTATGAATGCGTTAGAGATTTCCTAATTGCTAATGCTTTCAAGGTTGGGAAAGCCGATCCAACTCTTTTCACTAAGACTTGTGATGGTGACCTATTTGTGTGCCAAATTTATGTCGATGACATAATATTTGGTTCTACTAACCAAAAGTCTTGTGAGGAGTTTAGTAGGGTGATGACACAGAAATTTGAGATGTCGATGATGGGCAAGTTGAACTACTTCCTTGGGTTCCAAGTGAAGCAACCCAAGGACGGCACCGTCATCTCCCAAATGAAGTACATGCAAGACCTTCTCAAGCGGTTTGGGGCGAAGGACGCCAAGCCCGCAAAGACACCTATGGGAATCGACGGACATGTCGACCTCAACAAAGGAGGTAAGTCCGTTGATCAAAAGGCATACTGGTCTATGATAGGGTCATTACTTTATCTATGTGCTAGTAGACTGAATATTATGCTTAGCGTATGCATGTGTGCTAGATATCAATCCGACCCAAGGGAATGTCACCTTGTGGCCGTTAAGCGGATTCTTAGATATTTAGTTGCTATGCCTTGCTTCGGGATCTGGTATCCAAAGCGGTCTACCTTTGACTTGATTGGATATTCAGACTCCGATTATGCCGGGTGCAAGGTTGATAGGAAGAGTACATCAGGGACGTGTCAATTCCTAGGAAGGTCCCTAGTGTCTTGGAGTTCAAAGAAACAAACTTTCGTTGCCCTATCCACCGCTGAGGCCAAGTATGTTGTTGCAGGACAGTGTTGCGCGCAACTACTTTGGATGAGGCAAACCCTCCGGGACTTTGGCTACAATCTGAGCAAAGTCCCACTCCTATGTGACAATGAGAGTGCAATCCGCATGGCGGATAATCCTATTGAACACAGCCGCACTAAGCACATAGACATCCGGCATCACTTCCTGAGAGACCACTAGCAAAAGGGGGATATCGAGGTGTACCATATTAACACCGAAAACCAGCTAGTCGGTATCTTCACCAAGCCTTTAGATGAGAAAAGGTTTTGCAGGTTGCGTAGTGAGCTAAATGTCTTAGATTCACGTAACTTGGATTGATCTATAGCATACATGTGTTTTATGCCTTTGATCATGTAATTTATGCATTTCAATCTATGTTTGTGGTGCTCAAGTTGTACACATGATCCCCGGACCTCACAAGTCCATTTGCAAGTGATGCACTTATTTAGGGGGAGGCATGCTACAACTTGACCCTTTGAGACTAACCTTTGTGTTTGAGTTCTTGATTTAGTCTCAAAAGTGAATTGAAAGAGAAAGGTGAACTTGGACCATGCAAAGACTTCCACTGCACTCTGGTAATAACTCCAAGTTCATATCTATGCTCTTATTGCCTTTTTGCTCGTAATTGACAATTTTGGTGAGGTAATGGGATTAAAGGGCCAAGAATGATCCCGTTTTGGTGCTTAATGCCAGGGGGGAAATTAAGGCCAAAGCAAATGGATCAGCTACCACTTGTGAAATTTCGAAAAGAGTAGAGTTAGAACTTTGTGATTTGTCAAAATACTCTTATTGTCTCTTATTATCAAAAGTTGGTCTCTTGTGGGGAGAATGTTTGATTAAGGGAAAAGGGGGAGTTTTTGGCTTTTGATCAATTTTTCCATTGGAATATCTCTCTTTATGCCTAAACAAGTGTGTTTGACTTAGAGATAGGAAATTGAATTTGATTTGCAAAAAAACCCAAGTGGTGGCAAAGAATGATCCAAATATGCCAAATTTGAATAAAAAACAATTCTTGTTCTCAATTGCATTGATGTTGCACTTCTTTTGGTTGCTTTTTGAGGTGTTGGCATAAATCACCAAAAAGGGGGAGATTGAAAGGGAAATGTGCCCTTGGTCCATTTCTAAAGTGTTTTGGTGATTAATTGCCTAACACCTATTCTCTAAGTGTTAATTAGTGCCAAAGATTGAAGAAGTGCAAATCATATAACAAGGTACGTTTCTAGACTTAGTACATTGATTTGGGTACTAATATATTGTGTCTAAGTGCTAGAATCAGGAGAAAATCAATTAGAAAAGAGTTGGCTGTGTACAGTCAACTCCTGCTCGGTCTGGGTGCACCGGACAGTGTCCGGTGCGCTAGACCAGTCTCGGTGAACAGACCACTCTCGGGACTCGACGACGGCGTACGACTATAAATCACCGGACTGTCCGGTGGTGCACCGGATTGTCCGGTGAGTCATCCGCGGCGAAGTCGTCGCTCTCGGGAAACGTTCAACGGTGTACGACTATAATTCACCGGACTGTCCGGTGGTGCACCGGACTGTCCGGTGAGCCAACGGTCGACTGCGCCAACGGTCGGCCGCGCAATCTTTGCGCGATGCGTGGGCGCGCCAACGGTCGGCAGGAGGCACCGGACTGTCCGGTGTGCACCGGACAGTGTCCGGTGCGCCAACTGCCAGAAATCTGCAACGGTCGGATGCGCCAGAAAAGGAAGGAGATCACGCACCAGACAACTACAGGGATTGTCCGGTGGTGCACCGGACTGTCCGGTGGTGCACCCGACAGAAGGCAAGATCAGCCTTCCAAGATTGTTCTCCAACGGCTCCTAGCTGCCTTGGGGATATAAAAAGGGACCCTTATGCACATGGAGGAGTAACCTAAGCATACTTTGAGCATTCTAAGTCTTCCACACTCCGTATCCGCGCACTTGATCGACTGTGTTAGTGATTTGAGCTCCGTTCTTGTAGTGAACTCGTTGTGCTTCATTTTGAGCTCAAGTCTTGGCTTGTGTGCGTGTGTATTGCTGCGGATTTGTGTGTGTTGCTTCCCATCCTTACTCTTGTGCTGTCACCGTAATCTTTATTGTAAGGGCGAGAGACTCCAACTTGTGGAGATTCCTTGCGAACGGGAAAAGAGATAAGCAAAGAAAAGTCGTGGTATTCAAGTTGATCATTGGATCACTTGAAAGGGGTTGAGTGCAACTCTCGTCCATTGGGACGCCACAACGTGGAGGTAGGCAAGTGTTATACTTGTCGAACCACGGGATAAACTCGCGTGTCTTTTGTGATTGTTTTTGTGTGATACTTGTGTTCGCAAGAGCTCGCTACTTAGCCACACTAACACTTAACCAAGTTTTGTGGCTATTAGTTGTTGAATTTTATAGGATCACCTATTCACCCCCTCTAGGTTCTCTCACTTTGGCAACGGTGTTGGGCACGTCCCGGGCGCTGAGGAGATTCCCGAGCCTGAGGGCGAATTAGTTGTGTTCGAGGCGTTCTTCATCGCCGGACTTCGCCTTCCGGCACATCGTTTCATGGCGGAAGTCTTGCAGAGGTTCGATGTCCAAGTCCACCAGCTGACACCCAACGCCTAGGGTGCCCTGGCGAAGTATGTCTGGGCGGTGACTTCGTACGGCGGTCACCCATCCATAGAGGTCTTCGCCAAGAACTATTGCCTGCACTGGCAAAACAGGAAGATTGGAAATAAGATTGCACAATTTGGATCGTGCACCTTCACGCCGAGGACCGGAAAGACTTAGGCGAAAGTCGCGGAAATAGTTCCTTGCGCTCGAAATAAGTGGGGGCAACTGGTGGGACTATTGGTTTTATGTTTCGGGAGGGGAAGTCGAAGACCTCCCAGGGCTCCCCGCGGTCGTAATGTGCTCACACTGTTACGTGGCATTCCCACCGTTTGAGGTGGCAGAGGACGATGAGGACGAAGGGGCCCTCCGGTGCGCCGCCCGCATGAGTAGCGGGCGTGATTTGGTTGAGGAATTCATTGGTTATGGAATATGGCCCTTGGCGCATGGCTGGGAGCTTGGTGAAGTGTGCCCTCGCCAGATGCCTACCCTGGGCGAGCAGTTGGTGCAAAGTCCTACCTTCGCTTTGGATTTGCGCGGTCGGAACCCAACCGCGTTCTTGCGTGAAGTACAGGATGGGGCAGTGAGGATTGTGGGGCGATATGTGCCGAGGACGGAGGCTTTGCGGAGTTGGGATATCCATGGTTCCAATGTTCGCTTGAACCGTGTCTTCGAGTTAAACTGTCTGCCATATGGTGGTTATTCTCGAGACGACGCTGCTACTGTTGCCGATCGCCGAGGAAAAAAGCCAGCGGCTGCGGCCGAGGAAGGCCCTTCACGAGAAGCTGTGCCGGCCACTAAGAAGAGAAAACTAGGTACTGCAACTGAGGGGTTGGGGGGTTTCGAACGTTTTGTTGTGGATTTAATGGGAACTTGTTGGTGAGTGTTTATTTTTTGTTATTGTTTTGTTTTCACACGGGGACTTGGTCTTGGACAAGATTGTGGAGCAGGGTCGGATGCTGGGCAACTGGCTGTTGCCCCGGCTTCGGTGGCGGCCGCGCCGGCTGCGGCGGTGGCCGAGGCGAAGGGTGCTTCGCAGGACCCATGGTCCAAGTTTTGCGCCAGCGGCGAGATTGCGTCGGTCTCCGCCGTTAAGGACGTGGCGGGTTCTATTTCCCAGCAGCTGAAGCATGCATCGTAGCAGCTGAAGCATGTAAGTCGTCTTGGACTTCGTCAGTTTGTTGTGTTTTATGTGGTTGCGAATTTGATGGACCTTTCATGGCAGGCGGCCGCCTTCGCTGATCATGTTGCGTCGGGCGCCCTGACCTCGGAGTTTGCTGCCGAGAGGCAACGATTCGAGGGCAGGATTGAGTGCCTCTGCGCGCAACATGCGGAAGCTGTGCGGGACAAGTCAGCTGTGGAAAACAAGAGCCGCAGGATGAAGGAGAAATTGGCGGCTGCGGAGGCCAAGAAGGAGGACCTCAGCCGCCAGTTGACGGCAAATAGGAAAGACGCGAACAGAGCCTGCGCTGAGGCGCAGGCTGCACAAACCGAGGCCAAACTTGCGCGTGTGGAGGCCAGTCTCGCTCGCCAACGCGCCGAGGAGTTGGAAACGAGCCTTAGCAGCCTGCTCGACCGCCTGGACAAAGCGGAGGCCTCTACTCGCACAGAGGTCGACCAGACGCATGCACAACTCGTGGACGCGTACCGGGAGCTTGGTGCGCGGACCGCTCCCTTTGATGCGTCCGGTAAGGAGGTGGGCCTTCGCTTCCTCGGATAGCTGCAGGACGAGCTGGAGGTGCTCCCGACGATTGTGAAGGGCCTCATGTCCTTCGCCTCACTCATCACCTGCGAAGGGGCCGTGAATGCCCTGTCCCACGAGGGATGTGGGCACTTCGAAGTCTTCGACCGATCGAATGAAGACTTCGAGCGCGAAATCTTCCAGGTTGAGGACCCGGTGCTGAAGCGGTCGGCTGGGGCACTTTATGATAGGATGTGGGGCCCTCACGGTCGTGAGACTGTCCGGGAGAGGTCCGACCGGGCGATGGAGCAGGTATGGAGTTTGTGTATATCTGTGAGTATATATATGGGTATATGTGTATATTTGTGTGGTTTTTGTTGAATGTTTATGTTATTTCTGTAGATGGCGCATGACGAGGAGGTCGAAGACCTTGGGGACTTGGATAGCACACTGCCCGAGGCATCGGGGGTGGAGCTGGCGTCGCCATCCGATGCTGGCGAGGGCCCCTTGGTGACCCCCGCGCCGACTAGTGCTGGCGAGGACCTCGTGTCGACCGCTGCGCCGACTGGTGGGGACACTTCGACGGTGGCGGGCGAACCAACTGCTGAAGACCCTGCGGTGTCGGTGAAAGGGAAATAGGCTCACATCTTTTCCTAAATGATTTTGGTGGTTGAATTGCCCAACACAAATAATTGGACTAACTAGTTTGCTCTAGATTATAAGTTCTACAGGTGCCAAAGGTTCAACTCAAACCAATAAAAAGTCCAAGAAAGGGTTCAAATAAAAAGAGCAAAAGACAACCAAAGGCTGCCATGGTCTGGCGCACTGGACTGTCCGGTGAGCCACCGGACGGTGTCCGGTGCACCTGGGAGAATCACTTTGAACTGCTCAGCTTCGGGAATTTGGGAAGCCACTCCGCTATAATTCACCGGACCGTCCGGTGTAGCACCGGACTGTCCGGTGTGCCAGTGGAGCAACGACTAACTGCGCCAACGGTCGTCTGCAAAAGTCTACAATGAACAGTGAACAGTGCAACTGCGTGCGTAGAGTTAGAGCAGGCGCCAGATGGCGCACCGGACAGTGAACAGGACCTGTCCGGTTGCCCACATGTCAGAAGCTCCATCGGTCGAACCATAACAGTTGGGTGACGTGGCTGATAGTCGCCTAGAGGGGGGGTGAATAGGGCGAAACTGAAATTTACAAAATTAATCACAACTACAAGTCGGGTTAGCGTTAGAAATAATAACGAGTCCGAGAGAGAGGGCGCAAAACAAATCGCAAGCAAATGAAGAGTGTGACACGCGGATTTGTTTTACCGAGGTTCGGTTCTCGCAAACCTACTCCCCGTTGAGGAGGCCACAAAGGCCGGGTCTCTTTCAACCCTTACCCTCTCTCAAACGGTCCCTCGGACCGAGTGAGCTTCTTCTTCTCAATCAAACGGAAACAAAGCTTCCCCGCAAGGGTCACCACACAATTGGTGCCTCTTGCCTTGGTTACAATTGAGTTTTGATCACAAGAACAAGTGAGAAAGAAAAGAAGCAATCCAAGCGCAAGAGCTCAAAAGAACACGAGAAATCTCTCTCGCTAGTCACTAGAGCCTTGTGTAGAATTGGAGAGGATTTGATCTCTTTGGTGTGTCTAGAATTGAATGCCTAGCTCTTGTAAGTGGTTGAGAAGTGGAAAACTTGGATTCCTTGAATGTGGGGTGGTTGGGGGTATTTATAGCCCCAACCACCAAACTAGCCGTTTGGTGGGGCTGTCTGTCGAATGGCGCACCGGACAGTCCGGTGCACACCGGACATGTCCGGTGCGACAGCCACGTCACCAGGCCGTTAGGGTTCCGACCGTTGGAGCTCTGACTTCTGGGCCCGCCTGGATGTCCGGTGGCGCACCGGACATGTACTGTAGAATGTCCGGTGCGCCGTCACGCGCGTGCCTGACTTCTGCGCGCTTCTGGCGCGCAATAAATGCGCCTGCAGGTGACCGTTGGCGCGAAATAGCCGTTGCCCCGCAGTTACACCGGACAGTTCGGTGTACACCGGACATGTCCTGTGAATTATAGCGGAGCAGCCGTTGCAGTTTCCCGAAGCTGGCGAGTTCCTGAGGCCGCTCTTCCTTGGAGCACCGGACACTGTCCGGTGTACACCGGACAGTCCGGTGAATTATAGCGGAGTTGCCTCTGGAATTTCCCGAAGGTGGCGAGTTTAAGTTGGAGTCCTCTGGTGCACCGGACATGTCCGGTGGTGCACCAGACACTGTCCGATGGCACACCGGACAGTCCGGTGCGCCAGACCAGAGGTGCCTTCGGTTGCCCCTTTGCTCTTTTGTTGAACCCAATACTTGGTCTTTTTATTGGCTAAGTGTGAACCTTTGGCACCTGTATAACTTGTACACTAGAGCAAACTAGTTAGTCCAATTATTTGTGTTGGGCAATTCAACCACCAAAATTGTTTAGGAACTAGGTGTAAGCCTAATTCCCTTTCAATCTCCCCCTTTTTGGTGATTGATGCCAACACAAACCAAAGCAAATATAGAAGTGCATAATTGAACTAGTTTGCATAAGGTAAGCGCAAAAGTTGCTTGGAGTTGAGCCAATATAAATACTTACAAGATATGCATGGATTGTTTCTTCATTTTTAACATTTTGGACCACGTTTGCACCACATGTTTTGTTTTAGCAAATTCTTTTGTAAATCCTTGTCAAAGTTCTTTTGCAAATAGTCAAAGGTAAATGAATAAGATTTTGTGAAGCATTTTCAAGATTTGAAATTTTCTCCCCCTGTTTCAAATGCTTTTCCTTTGACTAAAACAAAATTCCCCCTAAATGAGATCCTCCTCTTAGTGTTCAAGAGGGTTTTGATATATCCATTGAAATACTACTTTCTCCCCCTTTTGAACACAATAAGATACTAATTTGAAATTTACCAATTTGAAAATATCTATTTTAAAATTAGGTGGTGGTGTGCGGTCCTTTTGCTTTGGGCTCATATTTTCTCCCCCTTTGGCATGAATCGCCAAAAATGGAAACATTAGAGCCCTTTCAAATACTTTCTCCTCCTTTGGTCATAAAATAAATGAGTGAAGATTATACCAAAGACGGAGAGTGATGCGGAGCGACGGCGAAGGATGAGTAGTAGAGTGGAGTGGAAGCCTTTGTCTTCGCCGAAGACTCCAATTCCCTTTCAATATACCTATGACTTGGTTTGAAATACACTTGAAAACACATTAGTCATAGCATATATAAAAGAGACATGATCAAAGGTATACTTATAAGCTATGTGCGCAAATTAGCAAAAGAAATTCCTAGAATCAAGAATATTGAGCTCATGCCTAAGTTTGGTAAAAGTTTGTTAATCAAGAGGCTTGGTAAAGATATCGGCTAATTGATCTTTAGTGTTAATGTATGCAATCTCGATATCCCCCTTTTGTTGGTGATCCCTAAGAAAATGATACCGAATGGCTATGTGTTTAGTGCGGCTATGCTCAACGGGATTATCCGCCATGCGGATTGCACTCTCATTATCACATAGAAGAGGAACTTTGGTTAATTTGTAACCATAGTCCCGCAGGGTTTGCCTCATCCAAAGCAATTGCGCGCAACAATGACATGCGGCAATATACTCGGCTTCGGCAGTAGAAAGAGCGACCGAATTTTGCTTCCTTGAAGCCCAAGACACCAAGGATCTTCCCAAGAACTGGCAAGTCCCCGATGTGCTCTTTCTATTAATCTTACACCCCGCCCAATCGGCATCCGAATAACCAATCAAATCAAATGTGGATCCCCGAGGGTACCAAAGCCCAAACTTAGGAGTATAAGCCAAATATCTCAAGATTCGTTTTACGGCCGTAAGGTGTGATTCCTTAGGGTCGGCTTGGAATCTTGCACACATGCATACGGAAAGCATAATGTCCGGTCGAGATGCACATAAATAAAGCAATGAACCAATCATCGACCGGTATACCTTTTGATCCACGGACTTACCTCCCGTGTCGAGGTCGAGATGCCCATTTGTTCCCATTGGTGTCTTGATGGTCTTGGCATCCTTCATTCCAAACTTGGCTAGAATGTCTTGAGTATACTTTGTTTGGCTAATGAAGGTGCCCTCTTGGAGTTGCTTGACTTGGAATCCTAGAAAATACTTCAACTCCCCCATCATAGACATCTCGAATTTTTGTGTCATGATCCTACTAAATTCTTCACATGTAGATTCGTTGGTAGACCCAAATATAATATCATCAACATAAATTTGGCATACAAACAAATCATTGTCAAGAGTTTTAGTGAATAAAGTAGGATCGGCCTTGCCGACTTTGAAGCCATTAGCTATAAGGAAATCTCTTAGGCATTCATACCATGCTCTTGGGGCTTGCTTGAGCCCATAAAGCGCCTTAGGGAGCCTATAAACATGGTTAGGGTACTCACTGTCTTCAAAGCCGGGAGGTTGCTCAACATAGACCTCTTCCTTGATTGGTCCATTGAGGAAGGCACTCTTTACGTCCATTTGAAAAAGCTTGAAGCCATGGTAAGTAGCATAGGCTAATAATATACGAATTGACTCAAGCCTAGCTATGGGTGCATAGGTTTCACCAAAATCCAAACCTTCGACTTGGGAGTATCTCTTGGCCACAAGTCGGGCTTTGTTCCTTGTCACCACACCATGCTCGTCTTGCTTGTTGCGGAATACCCACTTGGTTCCTACAACATTTTGGTTAGGACGTGGAACTAAATGCCATACCTCATTCCTCGTGAAATTGTTGAGCTCCTCTTGCATCGCCATCACCCAATCCGAATCTTGGAGTGCTTCCTCTACCCTGTGTGGCTCAATAGAGGAAACAAAAGAGTAATGCTCACAAAAAATGTGCAACACGAGATCGAGCAGTTACCCCCTTATGAATGTCGCCGAGGATGGTGTCGACGGGGTGATCTCGTTGGATTGCTTGGTGGACTCTTGGGTGTGGCGCCTTGGTTCTTCATCCTCCTTGTCTTCATCATTTGCATCTCCCCCTTGATCATTGCCGTCATTTTGAGGTGGCTCATCATTTTGTTCTTCCTCTTTATCAACTTGAGCCTCGTCCTCATTTTGGGTTGGTGGAGATGCTTGCGTGGAGGAGGATGGTTGATCTTGTGCATGTGGAGGCTCTTCGGATTCCTTAGGACACACATCTCCAATGGACATGTTCCTTAGCGCGATGCACGGAGCCTGTTGTTCACCTATCTCATCAAGATCAACTTGCTCTACTTGAGAGCCGTTAGTCTCATCAAACACAACGTCACAAGAAACTTCAACTAGTCCTGAGGACTTGTTAAAGACTCTATATGCCCTTGTGTTTGAATCATATCCTAGTAAAAAGCCTTCTACAGTCTTAGGAGCAAATTTTGATTTTCTACCTCTTTTAACAAGAATAAAGCATTTGCTACCAAAGACTCTAAAATATGAAATATTGGGCTTTTTACCGGTTAGGAGTTCATAGGATGTCTTCTTGAGGATTCAGTGCAGATATAACCGGTTGATGGCGTAGCAGGCGGTGTTGACCGCCTCGGCCCAAAACCGATCCGATGTCTTGTACTCATCAAGCATGGTTCTTGCCATGTCCAATAGAGTTCGATTCTTCCTCTCCACTACACCATTTTGTTGTGGGGTGTAGGGAGAAGAGAACTCATGCTTGATGCCCTCCTTCTCAAGGAAGCCTTCTATTTGTGAGTTCTTAAACTTTGTCCCGTTGTCGCTTCTAATTTTCTTGATCCTTAAGCCGAACTCGTTTTGAGCCCGTCTCAAGAATCCCTTTAAGGTCTCTTGGGTATGAGATTTTTCCTGCAAAAAGAATACCCAAGTGAAGCAAGAATAATCATCCACAATAACTAGACAGTACTTACTCCCGCCGATGCTTATGTAAGCGATCGGGCCGAATAGGTCCATGTGTAGGAGCTCCAGTGGCCTGTCACTTGTCATGATGTTTTTGTGTGGATGATGAGTGCCAACTTGCTTTCCTGCTTGGCATGCGCTACAAACCCTGTCTTTCTCAAAATGAACATTGGTTAATCCTAAAATGTGCTCTCCCTTTAGAAGCTTATGAAGATTCTGTTAGAAATATGCCCTAGAGATAATCATAGAGATGAGCATATTTCTTTGTATCCATGATATATATATTGCTTAATTGAATATCCATGGAAGGCACCTTGTATTGATTAGCAATTATGTGAATTGTTTGTGAGATTCTTTACTTATATGGTTATTCTAAATGATGTCCCTAGTCAGAGTCGATGACTAGCACATGTATTAGTTGATGACTACATTTCACAAGTCATGAACATGGAGATGTTAAACTAATAATGTGGGCGCATGTATGACATGAGGCTGGACCGACCCAACGTGAGATATTGTAATAAAGTTCTCTTCTTGCAACATGAATACTGTATCCTTAGACCTGAGATTGTCGCATGTTCTCAAAATGTGAATTGACTTACTTAGGGACTATCAAACGCTATCCCGTAACTGGGTAGTTATAAAGGTAGTTTTGGGTTTGTCAGGAAGCATGCTATGAGGCATGGTCAGTCAAGATGGAATTTGTCCCTCTCTTTGTGAGAGAGATATCTCTGGGCCCCTCGAGTGATTGGATCAAGAAATGCATGGTCGTGCTAGGGTTAAGAGTTAACCATTGAAAGGATTCCAATTCACAGTATCGAGAAAGAGAGGTCAGCTTAGAGCCAGACCAAATATCGTGAGACAAAGGGAACAGCATGTACTTAATGTCGCAATGGTTCGTCTGATATGATCTTTACGTACACATAGGAGTTGACATGTCTTGCTAGAGGCCGCTGTCAATTATTGGGCCAAGTAAGAGTACTCGGGCTATGTCTATTTGTACGTGAACCTATAGGGTCACACACTTAAGGGGAAGGAAGCCTAATTCGGATTAGATCCGAAATTAGACTGGGCTTTAGGGTTAATGATGGGCCTCGGCGTCAGAAGCCCACCATAACGCCTATATAATGAGGGGCGGGGGCGCGGTTAAGCATAACCCTAATTCGCCACCAGCGAACTAACAACCGCCGCCCACCTCTCGCCCTCGCCAAGCCGCCGTCGCGAACCTAGCAGTTCGGTACGCGGCGCTTCCTCCCTGTACGTGTGGATACCTCGGAGGTGCTACATCTGGAGCACTTGGGCGAACCGTGCGAGGACGTGAAGGACGCCGGCGACTGCACGGCACTGCTCGACGCGTTCGTCTACATCGAGACGTCTTCCGCTGCTCTGCGCGTCTAGTGGTAATTCCATGACCTATAACCGCAGTAGTTCTTGGTATTATGGGGATGAAAAATTTTGTTTTGCGCTAGCGTAGCCTCCCCGTAATCCTACAGATTCTTCATCCCAACGTGGGCTAGTCGGCGATGCCAGAGCCAACCCATGTTAGTCTTAGCAATTAAGCATGTGTCGAGTTCAGCTCTATCAAAATCTACCAAGTATAGCTGACCCTCTAACACACCCTTAAATGCTATTGAATCATCACTTCTTCTAAAGACAGTGACACCTACATCAGTAAAGAGACAGTTGTAGCCCATTTGACATAATTAAGATACAGAAAGCAAATTGTAATCTAAAGAATCTACAAGAAAAACATTGGAAATAGTATGGTCAGGTGATATAGCAATTTTACCCAATACTTTGACCAAACCTTGATTTCCATCCCCGAATGTGATAGCTCGTTGGGGATCTTGGTTTTTCTCATATGAGGAGAACATCTTCTTCTCCCATGTCATGTGGTTTGTGCACCCGCTATCGAGTATCCAACTTGAGCCCCCGGATGCATAAACCTACAAAACAAGTTTAGTTCTTGACTTTAGGTACCCAAACGGTTTTGGGTCCTTTGGCATTAGAAACAAGAACTTTGGGTACCCAAACACAAGTTTTGGAGCCCTTGTGTTTGCCCCCAACAAACTTGGCAACTACCTTGCCGGATTTGTTAGTAAGCACATATGATGCATCAAAAGTTTTAAAAGAAATGTCATGCTCATTTGATGCATTAGTAGTTTTCTTCTTAGGCAACTTGGCACGGGTTGGTTGCCTAGAGCTAGATGTCTCACCCTTATACATAATAGCATGATTAGGGCCAGAGTGAGACTTCCTAGAATGAGTTCTTCTAATTTTGCTCTTGGGATAACCGGCAGGGTACAAAATGTAACCCTTGTTATCCTGAGGCATGAGAGCCTTGCCCTTAACAAAATTAGACAATCTTTTAGGAGGGGCACTAAGTTTGACATTGTCTTCCCTTTGGTAGCCAATGCCATCCTTGATGCCAGGGCGTCTCCCATTATAGAGCATACTTCTAGCAAATTTAAACTTTTCATTTTCTAAGTTATGCTCGACAATTTTAGCATCTAATTTTGCTATATGATCATTTTGTTGTTTAATTAAAGCCAAATGATCATGAATAGCATCAATATCAATATCTTTACATCTAGTGCAAATGAAAACATGCTCAACATTAGATGTAGAGGGTTTGCAAGATTTTAATTCTACAACCTTAGCATGCAATATATCATTCTCACTTCTAAGGTCGGAAATAGTAACATTGCAAACATCAAAATCTTTAGCCTTAGCAATCAAATTTTCATTTTCTATTCTAAGGCTAGCAAGAGATACATTCAATTCCTCAATCTTAGCAAGCAATTCATCATTATCATTTCTAAGATTTGGAATTGAAACATTACAAACATTTGAATCAACCTTAGCAATTAATTTAGCATTTTCATTTCTAAGGTTGGCAATAGTGTCATGGCAAGTGCTTAGCTCACTAGATAGTTTTTGACATTTTTCTATTTCTAGAGCATAAGCATTTTTAACCTTAACATGTTTCTTGTTTTCCTTAATTAGGAAGTCCTCTTGGGAATCCAAAAGGTCATCCTTTTCATGAATAGCACTAATTAATTCATTTAATTTTTCCTTTTGTTCCATGTTAAGGTTGGCAAAAAGGGTACGTAAGTTATCCTCCTCATCACTAGCATTTTCATCACTAGAAGACTCATATCTAGTGGAGGATTTAGATTTAACCTTCTTCTTTTTGCCGTCCTTTGCCATGAGGCACTTGTGGCCGACGTTGGGGAAGAGGAGTCCCTTGGTGACGGCGATGTTGGCGGCGTCCTCGTCGAAGGAGGACTCGGTGGAGCTCTCGTCGGAGTCCCACTCGCGGCACACGTGGGCATCGCCTCCCCTCTTCTTGTGGTACCTCTTCTTTTCTCTCCTCTTGCCTTTCTTGTCGTTATCCCTGTCACTGTCACTTGATAATGGACATTTAGCAATAAAGTGACCGGGCTTACCACACTTGTAGCAAACCTTCTTGGAACGGGATTTGTAATCCTTCCCCTTCCGTTGCTTGAGGATTTGGCGAAAGCTTTTGATGATTAAAGCCATCTCCTCATTGTCGAGCTTGGAGGCGTCAATTGGTTGTCTACTCGGTGTAGACTCCTCCTTTTTCTCCTCCGTCGCCTTGAATGCCACCGGTTGTGCTTCGAACATGGAGGGTTCATCAAGCTCGTTGATCTTCTTTGAGCCTTTAATCATACATTCAAAGCTCACAAAATTCCCGATTACTTCCTCGGGAGTCATTAGTGTGTATCTAGGATTACCACGAATTAATTGAACTTGAGTGGGGTTAAGGAAAATGAGAGATCTTAGAATAAACTTAACCACCTCGTGGTCGTCCCACTTCTTGCTCCCGAGGTTGCGCACTTGGTTCACCAAGGTTTTGAGCCGGTTGTACATATCTTGTGGCTCCTCCCCTTGGCGAAGACGAAAGCGACCGAGCTCCCCCTCGATCGTTTCCCGCTTGGTGATCTTGGTGAGTTCATCACCCTCGTGCGCGGTCTTGAGTAGGTCCCAAATCTCCTTCGCACTCTTCAACCCTTGTACCTTGTTATATTCCTCCTTACTTAGAGAGGCGAGGAGTATGGTTGTAGCTTGAGAGTTGAAGTGCTCGATTTGGGCCACCTCATCCTCATCATAATTTTCATCCCCTACGGATGGTACTTGTGCACCAAACTCAACAACATCCCATACACTTTTGTGGAGCGAGGTTAGATGAAATCGCATTAAATCACTCCACCTAGCATAATCTTCACCATCAAATGTTGGTGGTTTGCCTAATGGGACGGAAAGTAAAGGTGTATGTTTAGGAATGCGAGGGTAGCGTAGGGGAATCTTACTATACTTCTTGCGCTCTTGGCGCTTAGAAGTGACGGATGCCGTGTCGGAGCCGGAGGTGGATGTTGATGAAGAATCGGTCTCGTAGTAGACCACCTTCCTCATCCTCTTCTTCTTGTCCCCACTCCGATGCGGCTTGTGGGAAGAAGATTTCTCCTTCTTCTCTTTGTGGTGAGAAGAGGATTTCTTCTCCTTCCCTTTGGAGTGTGAAGAAGACTTCTTCCCTTTGGAGGAGTCCTTCTTCTTCTCCTTTCTCTTGGTGCGGGACTCTTCCGATGAAGTGCTCCCGTGACTCGTAGTGGGCTTGTCGCCGGTCTCCATCTCCTTCTTGGCGTGATCTCCCGACATCACTTCGAGCGGTTAGGCTCTAATGAAGCACCGAGCTCTGATACCAATTGATAGTCGCCTAGAGGGGGGTGAATAGGGTGAAACTGAAATTTACAAAATTAATCACAACTACAAGCCGGGTTAGCGTTAGAAATAATAACGAGTCCGAGAGAGAGGGCGCAAAACAAATCGCAAGCAAATGAAGAGTGTGACACACGGATTTGTTTTACCGAGGTTCGGTTCTCGCAAACCTACTCCCCGTTGAGGAGGCCACAAAGGCCGGGTCTCTTTCAACCCTTACCCTCTCTCAAACGGTCCCTCGGACCGAGTGAGCTTCTTCTTCTCAATCAAACGGAAACAAAGCTTCCCCGGAAGGGTCACCACACAATTGGTGCCTCTTGCCTAGGTTACAATTGAGTTTTGATCACAAGAACAAGTGAGAAAGAAAAGAAGCAATCCAAGCGCAAGAGCTCAAAAGAACACGACAAATCTCTCTCGCTAGTCACTAGAGCCTTGTGTAGAATTGGAGAGGATTTGATCTCTTTGGTGTGTCTAGAATTGAATGCCTAGCTCTTGTAAGTGGTTGAGAAGTGGAAAACTTGGATTCCTTGAATGTGGGGTGGTTGGGGGTATTTATAGCTCCAACCACCAAACTAGCCGTTTGGTGGGGCTGTCTATCGAATGGCGCACCGAACAGTCCGGTGCACACCGGACATGTCCGGTGCGACAGCCACGTCACCAGGCCGTTAGGGTTCCGACCGTTGGAGCTCTGACTTCTGGGCCCGCCTGGATGTCCGGTGGCGCACCGGACATGTACTGTAGAATGTCCGGTGCGCCGTCACGCGCGTGCCTGACTTCTGCGCGCTTCTGGCACGCAATAAATGCGCCTGCAGGTGACCGTTGGCGCGAAGTAGTCGTTGCCCCGCAGTTACACCGGACAGTCCGGTGTACACCAGACATGTCCGGTGAATTATAGCGGAGCAGTCGTTGCAGTTTCCCGAAGCTGGCGAGTTCCTGAGGCCGCTCTTCCTTGGAGCACCGGACACTGTCCGGTGTACACCGGACAGTCCAGTGAATTATAGCGGAGTTGCCTCTGGAATTTCCCGAAGGTGGCGAGTTTAAGTTGGAGTCCTCTGGTGCACCGGACACTGTCCGGTGCGCCAGACCAGAGGTGCCTTCGGTTGCCCCTTTGCTCTTTTGTTGAACCCAATACTTGGTTTTTTTATTGGCTAAGTGTGAACCTTTGGCACCTGTATAACTTGTACACTAGAGCAAACTAGTTAGTCCAATTATTTGTGTTGGGCAATTCAACCACCAAAATTGTTTAGGAACTAGGTGTAAGCCTAATTCCCTTTCAGTGGCTGGTGCACCGGACAGTGTCCGGTGGCGCACCGGACTGTCTGGTGCGCCATACGACAGCAGCCTTCCCCAATGGCCATTTTGGTGGTTGGGGCTATAAATACCCCAACCACCACTCTTCAAGGCATCCAAGCATTCACTACTCCTCATTCAATACAAGAGCAATACACAACACTCCAAGACACAAATCAAAGCCTCCGATCAAATCAAAGTCCCCAATTCAACTCTAGTTCTTAAGACTTGTGAGAAGATCGACTTGTGTTCTTTTGTTGTTCTTGTTGCTTGGTTGGCTTTCTTCTTCCCCATTTCTTGTTCCCAAGATCATTGTAATCAAAGCAAGAGACACCAATTGTGTGGTGGTCCTTGTGGGGACTTAGTGTCCCGTTTGATTGAGAAGAGAAGCTCACTCGGTCTAAGTGACCGTTTGAGAGAGGGAAAGTGTTGAAAGAGACCCAGTCTTTGTGACCACCTCAACGGGGAGTAGGTTTGCAAGAATCGAACCTCGGTAAAACAAATCACCGTGTCATCCGTCTTATTCGCTTGTGATTTGTTTTCGCCCTCTCTTTCGGACACAACTTTATTTCTAACGCTAACCCCGACTTGTAGTTGTGCTTAAACTTTATAAATTTCAGATTAGCCTATTCACCCCCCTCTAGGCAACTTTCAATTGGTATCAAAGCCCGGTACTTCATTAAGAGCCAAACCACTCGAAGTGATGTCGGGAGCTCACGCCAAGATGGAGATGGTGACCGGCGAGAAGCCCGCTACAAGCCACGAGAAGGCTCCATCAGGGGAGTCCGGGAACAAGAAGAGGGAGGAGTCACCTCCCAGCGTCAAGTCGCACCGGAGTGGCGACAAGAAGAAGAAAATGAAGAAAGTGGTCTACTACGAGACCGATTCTTCGTCGCCCTCCACCTCCGGCTCCGACACGCCTTTCGTCACTTCTAAGCGCCATGAGCGCAAGAAGTTTAGTAAGATCCCCTTACGCTATCCTCGCATTTCCAAACACACTCCTTTACTTTTCGTCCCACTAGGCAAACCACCGGTTTTTTACGGTGAAGATTATTGTATGTGGAGTGATAAAATGAGGCACCATCTAACCTCATTCCACGCTAGCATTTGGGACATTGTTGAGTTTGGTGCGCAGGAACCATCCGTGGGGGATGAAGACTATGACTCGGACGAGGTAGCCCAAATCTGACACTTCAACTCCCAAGCCACTACTATACTCCTCGCCTCTCTAAGTCGAGAGGAGTATAACAAGGTGCAAGGGTTGAAGAGTGCCAAAGAGATTTGGGACGTGCTCAAGACCGCGCACGAAGGAGACGAGGTGACCAAGATCACCAAAAGGGAAACGATCGAGGGGGAGCTCGGTCGCTTCATGCTTCATCAAGGGGAAGAGCCACAAGCAATGTACAACCGACTCAAGACCTTGGTGAACCAAGTGCGCAACCTCGGGAGCACAAAGTGGGATGACCATGAAATGGTCAAGGTTATTCTTAGATCACTCGTTTTTTTAACCCCACTCAAGTTCAATTAATTCGTGGTGATCCAAGATATAAACTAATGTCTCCCAAGGAAGTGATAGGAAAATTTGTGAGCTTTGAATTGATGATCAAAGGCTCCAAGAAAATCATCGAGCAAGGCGCCACCTCCACACCCGAGGTGCAACCCGTTGCCTTCAAAGCAACGGAGGAGAAGAAAGAAGAGTCTACATCAAGTAGGCTCCCCATCGACGCCTCCAAGCTCGACAACAAGGAGATGACGCTCATCATCAAGAGCTTCCACCAAATCCTCAAGCAAAGAAGGGGGAAGGATTACAAACCCTGCTCCAAGAAGGTTTGCTACAAATGTGGTAAGCCCGGTCATTTCATTGCTAAATGTCCATTATCTAGTGATAGTGACAGGGGCGACGACAAGAAGGGAAAGAGAAGAGAAAAGAAGAGATACTACAAGAAGAAGGGCGGCGATGCTCATGTTTGCCGGGAGTGGGACTCCGACGAGATCTCCACCGACTCCTCCTCCGACGAGGACGCCACAAACATCATCGTCAACAAGGGTCTCCTCTTACCCAACGTCGGCCACAAGTGCCTCATGGCAAAGGACGACAAAAAGAAGAAGGTAAAATCTAGATCCTCCACTAAGTATGCAACTTCTAGTGATGAGGATAATTCTAGTGATGATGAGGATAACTTGCTCACTCTTTTTGCCAATCTAAACATGCAACAAAAAGAAAAATTGAATGAATTGATTAGTGCTATTCATGAGAAGGATGAACTCTTGGATAGCCAAGAGGACTTCCTTATTAAGGAAAACAAAAAGCATGATAAGGTTAAAAACGCTTATGCTAAGGAGATAGAAAAATGTGAAAAATTGACTAGTGAGCTAAGCACTTGCCATAACACTATTTCTAACCTTAGAAATGAAAATGCTAAATTAATTGCTAAGGTTGAGAAATCAAATGTATGTGATGATTCAGTTACCAATCTTAAAAATGATAATACTAGTTTAATTGCTAAGATTGATAAATTGAATGCCTCTCTTGCTAGCCTTAAGATTGAGAATGAAAAATTAATTGCTAAGGCTAAAGATTTAAATGTTTGCAATGATTCCATGTCCAATCTTAGAGATGAAAATGCCATGTTACATGATAAGATTGATGAACTAAATGTTTGCAAACTCTCTACTTCTAGTGTTGATCATGTTTCTATTTGTACTAGATGTAGAGATATTAATGTTGATGCTATTCATGATCACCTAGCTTTAATTAAACAACAAAATGATCACATATCTCAACTTAGTGCTAAGATTAATGAGCATGACTTAGAAAATTAAAAATTTAAATTTGCTAGAAGCATGCTCTATAGTGGGAGACGCCCTGTCATTAAGGATGGCATTGGCTTCCAAAAGGGAGACAATGTCAAGCTTAATGCCCCTAAGAAATTGTCTAACTTTGTTAAAGGCAAGGCTCCCATGGTTCAGGATAACGAGGGTTACATTTTATACCCTGCCGGTTATCCCGAACACAAAATTAGTAGAATTCACTCTAGGAAGTCTCACTCTAGCTCTAATCATGCTTTTATGTATAAGAGTGAGACATCTAGTTCTAGGCAATCCACTCATGTTAAATTGTCTAAGAAGAAAACTCCTATTGCATCTAATGAACCTAATATTTCATTTAAGACTTTTGATGCATCATATGCTTTAACTAACAAATCAGGCAAAGTAGTTGTCAAATATATTGGGGGCAAACACAAGGGGTCAAAGACTTGTGTTTGGGTACCCAAGGTGCTTGTTTCTAATGTGAAAGGACCCAAGACCGTTTGGGTACCTAAGAAGAAGGCCTAAATTTGTTTTGTAGAAGTTGGATAATTGATAGCGGGTGCACAAATCACATGACTAGGGAGAAAAGGATGTTCTCCTCCTATGAGAAAAACCATGATCCCCAAAGAGCTATCACATTCGGGGATGGAAATTAAGGTTTGGTCAAAGGACTTGGTAAATTTGCTATATCTCTTGACCATTCTATTTCCAATGTTTTTCTTGTAGATTCTTTAGATTACAATTGCTTTCTGTTTCTCAATTATGCAAAATGGGCTACAATTGTCTTTTTACGGATATAGGTGTTACTGTCTTTAGAAGAAGTGATGATTCAGTAGCATTTAAGGGAGTGTTAGAGGGTCAGCTATACTTAGTTGATTTTAATAGAGCTGAACTCGACACTTGCTTAATTGCTAAGACTAACATGGGTTGGCTCTGGCATCGCCGACTAGCCCACGTTGGGATGAAGAATCTCCACAAACTTCTAAAGGGAGAACACATTTTGGGACTAACAAATGTTCATTTTGAGAAAGACAGGGTTTGTAGCGCATGTCAAGCAGGGAAGCAAGTTGGTGTTCATCATCCACACAAGAACATCATGACGACCGACAGGCCGCTTGAGCTACTCCACATGGATCTATTCGGCCCGATTGCTTACATAAGCATCGGCAGGAGTAAGTATTATCTTGTAATTGTGGATGATTATTCTCGCTTCACTTGGGTATTCTTTTTGCAGGATAAATATCAAACCCAAGAGACCTTAAAGGGATTCTTGAGACGGGCTCAAAATGAGTTCGGCTTGAGGATCAAAAAGATTAGAAGCGACAATGGGACGGAGTTCAAGAACTCTCAAATTGAAGGCTTTCTTGAAGATGAGGGCATCAAGCATGGGTTTTCTTCTCCCTACACACCTCAACAAAATGGTGTAGTGGAGAGGAAAAATAGAACTCTACTTGACATGGCGAGGACCATGCTTGATGAGTACAAGACTTCAGATCGGTTTTGGGCGGAAGCAATCAACACCGCTTGCTACGCCATCAACCGTCTCTACCTTCACTGAATCCTCAAGAAGACATCATATGAACTCCTAACCAGTAAAAAGCCCAATGTTTCATATTTTAGAGTCTTTGGTAGCAAATGCTTTATTCTTGTTAAAAGAGGTAGAAAATCTAAATTTGCTCCTAAGGCTGTAGAAGGCTTTTTACTTGGTTATGACTCAAACACAAGGGCATATAGAGTCTTTAACAAGTCCACTGGACTAGTTGAAGTTTCTTGTGACATTGTGTTTGATGAGACTAACGGCTCTCAAGTAGAGCAAGTTGATCTTGATGATTTAGATGATGAAGAGGCTCCATGCGTCACGCTAAGGAACATGTCCATTGGGAATGTGTGTCCTAAGGAATCCGAAGAGCCTCCACATGTACAAGATCAACCATCTTCCTCCATGCAAGCATCTCCACCAACTCAAGATGAGGATCAAGCTCAAGAGGATGAAAATTAAGATCAAGAAGATGAGCCACCTCAAGAAGGGGCAATGATCAAGGGGGAGATGCCCATGATCAAGACAAGGAAGATGATGAGGGTCCAAGACCGCCACACCCAATAGTCCACCAAGCAATACAGTGAGATCACCCCGTGAACACCATCCTCGGCGATATTCAAAAGGGGGTAACCACTCAATCTCGTGTTGCTCATTTTTGTGAACATTACTCCTTTGTGTCCTCTATTGAGCCATACAGTGTAAAAGATGCGTTAAGGGATTTGGATTGGGTGTTGGCAATGCAAGAGGAACTCAACAACTTCACGAGGAATGAGGTATGGCATTTAGTTACACGTCCTAATCAAAATGTTGTAGGAACCAAGTGGGTCTTCCGCAACAAGCAAGATGAGCATGGTGTGGTGATAAGGAACAAAGCCCGACTTGTGGCCAAGGGATATTCACAAGTCGAAGGTTTGGATTTCGGTGAAACCTATGCACCCGTAGCTAGGCTTGAGTCAATTCGTATATTACTTGCCTATGCTACTTACCATGGCTTTAAGCTTTACCAAATGGACGTGAAAAGTGCCTTCCTCAATGGACCAATCAAGGAAGAAGTCTATGTTGAGAAACCTCCCGGCTTTGAAGATAGTGAGTACCCTAACCATGTCTACAAACTCTCTAAGGCGCTTTATGGGCTCAAGCAAGCCCCAAGAGCATGATATGAATGCCTAAGAGATTTTCTTATAGCTAATGGCTTCAAAGTCGGAAAAGCCGACCCTACTCTCTTTACTAAAACAATTGCAAATGATTTGTTTGTATGCCAAATTTATGTTGATGATATCATATTTGGTCTACTAACAAATCTACTTGTGAAGAGTTTAGTAGGATTATGGTTCAAAAATTCGAGATGTCTATGATGGGGGAGTTGAAGTATTTTCTAGGGTTTCAAGTCAAGCAAATCCAAGAGGGCACCTTCATTAGCCAAATGAAGTACATTCAAGACATACTCACCAAGTTTGGGATGAAGGATGCCAAGCCCATCAAGACACCCATGGGAACTAATGGGCATCTCAACCTCGACACGGGAGGAAAATTCGTAGATCAAAAGGTATACTAGTCGATGATAGGATCTTTACTCTACTTATGTGCATCTCGACCGGATATTATGCTTTCCGTATGCATGTGTGCAAGATTCCAAGCCGATCCTAAGGAAGTTCACCTTAGGGCCGTGAAACGAATTTGAGATATTTAGTTCATACTCCTAAGTTTGGCCTTTGGTACCCCAAGGGATCCTCATTTGATGTAATTGGATATTCAGATGCTGATTGGACAGGGTGTAAAATTGATAGAAAGAGCACATCAGGGACTTGTCATTTCTTGGGAAGATCCCTGGTGTCTTGGGCTTCTAAGAAATAAAATTCAGTAGATCTTTCTACCGCCGAAGTCGAGTACATTGCCGCAGGTCATTGTTGCGCGTAATTGCTTTGGATGAGGCAAACCCTTAGGGACTATGGTTACAAATTAACCAAAGTTCCTCTCCTATGTGATAATGAGAGTGCAATCCGCATGGTGGATAATCCCGTTGAGCACAGCTGCACTAAGCACATAGCCATTCGGTATCACTTTTTGAGGGATCACCAACAAAGGGGAGATATCGAAATTGCATATGTTAGCACCAAAGAACAATTAGCTGATATCTTTACCAAGCCATTAGATGAGAAAACCTTTACCAAACTTAGGCATGAGCTAAACATTCTTGATTCTAGGAATTTTGATTGATATTTTGCACACATAGCTAATTTATATACCTTTGATCATCTCTTTCATGCACTATGACTAATGTGTTTTTCAAGTGTATTACATGCTAAGTCATAGATTGAAAGGGAAATGGATTCTTCGGCGAAGACAAGGCTTCCACTCCACTCCATCGAATTATTCATCCTTCGTCGTCGCTCCACATCGCTCTCCAATCTGGTATAATCTTCACTCCAATATTATTTACCAAAGGGGGAGAACGTTAAACAAGGGCTCATATTTCACTCACAAGTATCCGTTTTTGGCGATTCATGCCAAAGGCAGAGAAAATATTAGCTCAAAGCAAAAGGACCGCACCACCACCAATTTCAAAAATGAAGTCTTTCAATTTGTATTAAAAGAAGTTTTTCATTTGGTATCTTATTTTTTATATAACTTCAAATTGGTATGACCCCTTTCAAAATTAATATCTAAAACCCTCTTGAAAACTAAGAGGAGAATTTCATTGAGGGGGAGTTTTGTTTAGTCAAAGGAAAAGCATTGGAAACAGGGGGAGAAAATTTCAAATCTTAAAAATGCTTCTCAAAATCTTATTCATTTACCTTTCACTATTTGCAAAAAGACTTTGAAAAGAATTTCCAAAAGAGTTTGCAAAAACAAAACAAGTGGTGCAAGCGTGGTCCAAAATGTTAAAAATAAAGAAAGCATCCATGCATATCTTATAAAAATGTATATTGGTTTAATTCCAAGTAACCTTTGCACTTACCTCATGCAAACTAGTTCAATTCTGCACTTATATATTTGCTTTGGTTTGTGTTGGCATCAATCACCAAAAAGGGGAAGATTAAAAGGGAAATAGGCTCACATCTTTTCCTAAATGATTTTGGTGATTGAATTGCCCAACACAAATAATTGGACTAACTAGTTTGCTCTAGATTATAAGTTCTACAGGTGCCAAAGGTTCAACTCAAACCAATAAAAAGTCCAAGAAAGGGTTCAAATAAAAAAAGCAAAAGACAACCAAAGGCTGCCCTGGTCTGGCGCACCGGACTGTCCGGTGTGCCACCGGACAGTGTCCGGTGCACCAGGGAGAATCACTCTGAACTGCTCAGCTTCAGGAATTTGGGAAGCCACTCCGCTATAATTCACTGGACCGTCCGGTGTGCCAGCGGAGCAATGGCTAACTGCGCCAACGGTCGTCTGCAAAAGTCTACAGTGAACAGTGCAACTGTGCGCGCAGAGTTAGAGCAGGCGCCAGATGGCGCACCGGACAGTGAATAGGACCTGTCCGGAGCACCACAGGACTGTCCGGTGGCCCACATGTCAGAAGCTCTAACGGTCGAACCCTAACGTTGGGTGACGTGGCTGGCGCACCGGACAGTGTCCGGTGGCGCACAGGACTGTCCGGTGCGCCATACGACAACAGCCTTCCCCAACGACCATTTTGGTAGTTGGGGCTATAAATACTCCAACCACCACTCTTCAAGGCATCCAAGCATTCACTACTCCTCATTCAATACAAGAGCAATACACAACACTCCAAGACACAAATCAAAGCCTCCGGTCAAATCAAAGTCCCCAATTCAACTCTAGTTCTTAGGACTTGTGAGAAGATCGGCTTGTGTTCTTTTGTTGTTCTTGTTGCTTGGTTGGCTTTCTTCTTCCCCATTTCTTGTTCCCAATATCATTGTAATCAAAGCAAGAGACACCAATTGTGTGGTGGTCCTTGTGGGGACTTAGTGTCCCGTTTGATTGAGAAGAGAAGCTCACTCGGTCTAAGTGACCGTTTGAGAGAGGGAAAGGGTTGAAAGAGACCTGGTCTTTGTGACCACCTCAACGGGGAGTGGGTTTGCAAGAACCGAACCTTAGTAAAACAAATCACCGTGTCATCCGTCTTATTCGCTCGTGATTTGTTTTCGCCCTTTCTTTCGGACTCGACTTTATTTCTAACGCTAACCCCGGCTTGTAGTTGTGCTTAAACTTTATAAATTTCAGATTTGCCTATTCACCCCCCTCTAGGCGACTTTCAGTCAGCCAACCCTTCGCAGGTGGTGGGATAGGGGCTAGGGCTATCGTGTGTAATTTTTGTTTTTGTGATACTGAAACTCGGTTGCTGTGCAGGTTCCGACGTATGGGCATGCGCAAGCAACCGCTGCTGACAATACTAATTTTGTGGCGGCCGCAACCGTTGTGCCTGCCAATGATAATTTTTCTGGTTCTGGATTTGAGTGTTTTGAGTCTGATGGTGAGTCTAGGAGTTCATTTTCCTAGACTGAAGAGTTCTCGGATCAAGGATTGGATTATTTTGCTGTATTAGATGTGGCCGCGACAGAGTCCCCACCGCGGGTGGAGGTTGGCGAGGTGGCTGATCTGCCTAATGCAAGGACCAAGTGCCGGAGACGAAGGGTGGTTTCGAAGCATAGTGTGGGCGAGGTTTCGAGAAGTGGTAGGCGCCGTCGGATGGGGATGGAGCGGGACCGTCTTCGAGTAGACCGGTTTGGAAAGCGAGAGCTGATGTCTTCACCGATTGGGACGAGCATTAGTGAGGGGGATCTGTGGAATCTTTTTGAGGGTGAGGAATTGAAAATAATGTTGTTCAATTATAGGGAGGTGGGCATCATCCCGAAGGTTGAGACGATGTAGTATGTAGTGCCCTCGCTGAGTGTGTGTAACTGCAACTTGTATTGTAATGTGGCTTGTTGGCCGTTTTCGCGCGCTTGTGCTAATTCGGCTGCGCCCTTAGGCGACTTTTTGCGTGGAGTGTTGATTGACGCACTTATTGCGCTTATCCGGCTGCACCCTTGGGTGACTTTTGCTCGGAGTGTCTTTTTAGCAAAAGACTTCGATTGGCGCACTTGTTGTGCTATTCCGGCTGCACCCTTAGGCAACTTTTGCACAGAGTGTCTTTTTAGCAAAAGACTTCGATTGGCGCACTTGTTGTGCTATTCCGGCTGCACCCTTAGGCGACTTTTGCATAGAGTGTCTTTTTAGCAAAAGACTTCGATTGGCACACTTGTTGTGCTATTCCGGCTGCACCCTTAGGCGACTTTTGCACGGAGTGTCGCACGCGAGGGTAGTCTACGCTACCTGTCACGGTGACTTCGAATTGGTCGAATGTCGAAGACCGTCGAAGCGGTCTTTTTCGACATGCTGCATCTGAGTTTTGTTTTTGCGAGGGCTTTTGCTGATGTATTACAGGGCTCCGCCTCGTTAAAATCCTCACCCCGGGAGGAAAAGAGTGAGGGCCGGAATAATATTGTTTGCTAAATTACAAGGGCGTGTGGCCCTGATAGTTAAACAAAAAAATTCGGAGATTGTCAATGTTCCAGGAGTGCTCTAAATCTTCGCCGGAAGGCGTTACTAGCCTGTACGCGCTGGGGGATGCCTTCGACTTGACGATGAATGGACCCTCCCATTTCGGCTCCATCTTGCCCTGTGATTCTGTTCGGGTGGTCCGGACGAGTACGAGGTCTCCTTTGTTGAACTCTCTTGGGACGACCGCGTTGTCGCGCCAGATCTTGGTTTGAGCCTGATAATTGTTGAGGGCCTGTAGGGCGAATATGCGGTCTCCGTCGATGAGAACTTTGGACGTTGGTTCGTCGACATCGGGGACTGCGGATGTGCTTGTCCGGGGCGACCCATGCTTTATCTCTTGCGGCGTCATGGCCTCGGATCCATACAATAGACGAAATGGTGTGAATCCGGTTGCCCAGCATTCTGTCGTGTTTAGGGCCCAGACCACTTCAGGTAGTTGGTCGGCCCATTTGCCCTTTTTGTCGTCGAGGAGTCTTTTCTTGATGGTAGTGAAGATCTTGCCCGTTGGCGCGCTCGACGCCGCCGTTGGATTGAGGGTGGTTTACCGAGGCGAAGACAGGCTTGGTGCCGATGGAGGAGCAGAAATCCCTAAAGTCTTTGCTGTCAAACTGTTTGCCGTTGTCGACTATGAGTTCGGACAGGACTCTGAATCGGCAGACAATATTTTGCCAGAAGAACTTTTGGGTGGTCTTCGACGTTATTGTGGATACTTGAAAGGGAAATAGGGTCAAACATTTTCCTAAATTATTTTGGTGGTTGAATTGCCCAACACAAATATTGGACTAGCTAGTTTTCTCTAGATTATGTGTTCTACAGGTGCCAAAGGTTCAGCACAAACCAATAAAAAGATTAAAGTTAGGGTTCAAAAGAAAGGAGCAAAAGAAACCAAAGTGAACCCTGGTCTGGCGCACCGGACTGTCCGGTGGGACAGTGTCCGGTGAAGCACCAGATAGTGTTCGGTGCACCAGGGTGGATCGACTTCAAACCCTTCACCTTCGGGTTTCTGAGTCCGCGCTCCGCTATAATTCACCGGGCTGTCCGGTGGGTCACCGGACTATCCAGTGTGCCAGCGGAGCAACGCCTCGCCAGCGCAACGGTCGACTCCAACGGTCGACTGACAAGGGAACAGTGCGCGGACAGTTCGCGCAGAGTCAGAGCAGCGCCAGAAGGTGCACCGGCAGTGAACACTGCCTGTCCGGTGCGGCACCGGACTGTCCGATGCCCCAAGCTGTCAGAGCTCCAATGGTCGAAATCGTCAGAACCCTAATGGTTGGGTGACGTGGCTGGCGCACCGGACTGTCCAGTGCGCCCATCGACAGCAGCCCTCCCCAACGGCTGTTTTGGTGGTTGGGTCTATAAATACCCCCAACCACCACCATTCAAGGCATCCAAGTTTTTCAGACTACACATTCAATACAAGAGCTAGTGCAATCAATACAAGACACAATTTCAATAGAATCAAAGCCTCTCCAAGTCCCAAGTCCACTCCAATCAAATAGTGACTAGAGAGAGAGTTTTGCTCGTGTTCTTTGAGCTCTTGTTCTTGGATCGCTTTTCTTCTTCCCCATTCTTGTTCTTCAAAGCACTTGTAATCAAAGCAAGAGACACCAATTGTGTGGTGGTCCTTGTCGGGTCTAAGTGACCCATTTGATTGAGGAGAAAGCTCACTCGGTCTAGGTAACCGTTTGAGAGAGGGAAAGTGATGAGGACATCCTCCACTATTACCCGTTGGCAAAGACGCAATTGACCCAGTTGGCCCAATTGTAGTCGGATGGCGACCGTGTGAGCCTCAGAATTATCCCACCTCGCTTAACTTGGGAGGAGGAAGCCACTTTAAAAGGGAGAGCCACCCTTCCCCCATTGGACTAGTCTTTTGGGGCGATTGGGACTTTCCTTAAGTTAGGTGTGCTTAATGAACTGTTGGGCTCCGGGCAACCCTAATTTGTTGGGCCTCGGCCAACCCCACCTGGGCTGGGTGTATCAGAAAGGGTTGAAAGAGACCTGGTCTTTGTGACCACCTCAACGGGGACTAGGTTCGCAAGAACCGAACCTCGGTAAAACAAATCACCGTGTCATCCGCCTTATTTCTTGGTTGATTTGTTTTCACCCTCTCTTTTGGACTCAGGTTTATTTCTAACGCTAACCCCGGCTTGTAGTTGTGCTTAAAGTTTATAAATTTCAGATTTGCCTATTCACCCCCTCTAGGCAACTTTAAATACTGCTCTGCCCTCGATCCACTTGTTGAAGTACTCGACGGCAACGAAGGCGAATTTGAGGTTCCCTTGAGCCGTAGGCAGCGGTCCGACAATATCCAGCCAACTTTTGGCATGCTTCGCAAGGCCTCATGACTCGATTCGCAATACAGATTATTGCGGGCCAGTAAAATCCTTGACGGATCACCTTGGCGGCGAGGGCCCTGGGTCCTGAGTGGGAACCGCAATTTCCGCTGTGGACTTCACGAAGGATTTGAATGCCTTCGGTTTTGGTCACGCACTTCAGCATGGGCTGACTGATCCCCTTCTTGTCCAATTGGCCCCCGACTAGTGCGAAGTCCCGGCTTTGGTGCTTGAGGCGTTTAGCCTCGTTGATGTCACTTGGATGGTAATGTCCTTATAGATACAAAGTTATTGGGGCCCACCAATCTTCAGTCATGATAAGGTTGACAATGCGATGGCCTTCGGCGTCGTTGGTTATTTGTAAGCCTTCTGGGTTGCGGACAGCTGGTGTGCCGATGACGTGGTAGAACACGTCGGAGGGCAGGGCCTCGCCTTTGGCTGCTGCCTTAGCCAACGCGTCGGCCTCTTCGTTCCTGGCGCGGTCCACATGTTGTAGGGTGAAGTCCTTGAATTGTTTCTCGAGACTGCGGACAGCTGTGAGATATTGCATGAGCGCGGGGTCTTTTGCTGAGTATTCTTTTTCGACCTGGCCGACGACTACTTTGGAATCTGTCCTGACTATGCATGTGGTGACACCGAGTGCTCGCAGTTTGCGAAGGCCCAGGATGACGGCTTCGTATTCTGCTATATTGTTGGTGCATCTATCAGACTCCAAAGCGAAGCTAAGGCGTGTTGCGTATCTGTACTTGACACCTGTGGGTGACGTGATAATTGCCGCCGCGCCTGCCCGCGCATGGCACCACGCGCTGTTGTAGTGGATGGTCCACACCTTCTCTGGAGACTCTTCTTGTTGCCATGTTGGCCCTGTCCAGTCCACGATGAAGTCTGCCAAGACCTGCGACTTGATCGCTGTCCTGGGTTCGAAGGTGATGTGGTACCCGGAGAGTTCGGCCGCCCATTTGTCGATTCGGACGGACGCCTCCGGGTTTCTGAACAGTTCTCCCAGACCCGTGTCCGAGGTGACCCGCACCTTGAATGCCTCGAAGTAGTGGCGTAGCTTGCACGATGCCATGACAACTGCGTATGAAATTTTTTCTAGTTTGGTTATGTTGCATTTGGAGACCGTGAGGACTTCGGAGACGTAGTAGACTGGGTATTGCCGGGTCGTGCCCTCTCTGTCTTGTTCCTGGACTAGCGCTGCGCTGACTGCACATGGCGAGGCTGCAATGTAGAGTAGCAGAGGCAGCGAGGGGTCGGGGCTGGCAAGAGTTGCCAAGTCTAACAGGTGTTGCTTGAGTGACTCGAAGACTGCCGCCTGCTCTGGTCCCCACGCGAAGTCTTTTGCGCCGCTCAGTGTCTTGAGAAAGGGTAGAATTCGCTCTACAGACTTGGAAATGAATATGTTCAAGGCGGCCAATCTGCCTGTCAGTCACTGGACATCCATGACTGATTGCGGGGGTGTCATGTTGATGATTGCTTGAATCTTTGTTGGATTGGCCTCGATCCCATGGTGCGACACTAGGTAGCCAAGTATTTTGCCCCGTCGAACTCCGAAGACGCACTTCTCGGGGTTGAGGCGAAGTCGTGCGTCCCGCATGTTAGCGAACGTCTCTACGAGGTCGGCCAGGTGATCTTCTTTATTTTTGCTCGCGACAACGATGTTGTCCACGTATGTGAAAATTTTGCGGCCCACTTGGCTTTCGAGCACCGTCTTGGTGAGGCGAGAGAAGGTTGACCCAACGTTCTTGAGTCCCTCTGGCATCCTGATGAAGCAGTATGTGCCGAAGGGTGTGATGAAGCTGGTGCTGGCCTTATCTTCCTCTTTCATGTATATCTGGTGATAGCCGGAGAAATAGTTTAGAAGGAACATGACTTCGCATCCGACTGCGCTATCGACAATTTTGTCGATCCGTGGCAGCGGGAAATTGTCCTTGGGACAGACCTTATTGAGGCTGGTGAAGTCGATGCACATGTGCCACTTGCCGCTTTTCTTTTGTACCATGACCACATTGGCGAGCCATGTAGGGTAGGCGATTAGTTCGATGAAGTTGGCTTCCAGCAGGCGGTGCACCTCGGCTTTGGCGGCTTCTGTCTTTTCGTCGGCCATTTTGCGCAGTCGCTGCTTTTTTGGGCGCACCGAAGGGTCGATGCCTAGACCGTGCTCAATGATGGTGCGGCTGACGCCGACCAGGTCGAGGGCGGACCAAGCGAAGACGTCCTTGTTTCGGGAGAGGCAGGAGATGAGTTTCTCCTCGTCTCGCGAGGTCAGGTCTTCGCTTATCACGATCGTTTGCTTGGGTGTCGCCTGATCGAGGGGTACCGCCTTCGTTCCATCGTTGCTCTGTAGCTGCGCCTTTACTTTTTCGTCGGCGACTAGGCGGGTCCCTTCGAAGACTACGTGTTGTGTTGTGAGGCAGTGTACGTTATTGAAAGGGAAATAAGCTTACACCTTTTCCTAAATTGATTTTGGTGGTTGAATTGCCCAACACAAATAATTGGACTAACTAGTTTGCTCTAGTTGAAAGGGAAATGTGCCCTTGGGCCATTTCTAAGTATTTTGGTGATTTAGTGTCCAACACAAGTGCCTAAGTGTAAAAAGGTGGACAAAGTACAAATCAAGGATAAAGGTATGTTTCTCAGACTTAGTACATTGTTTTTATGGACTAATGTATTGTGTCTAAGTGCTGGAAACAGGAAAAATCCAATTGGAAATATCTTGGCTCGAGCAGCCAAGACTCTGCTCAGTCTGGGAGCACCGGACTGTCCAGTGGTGCACCGGACAGTGTCCGGTGCACCAGGCTGGCTCGAGCAAAGTGGCCGCTCTCGGGAATTCACCGGCGACGTACGGCTATAATTCACCGGATTGTCCGGTGTGCACCGGACATGTCCGGTGAGCCAACAGTCGGTCGGGCCAACGGTCGGCCGCGCAATCTGCGCGGGACACGTGGCCGAGCCAACGGCTAGGAGGGGGCACCGGACTGACCGGTGTGCACCGGACATGTCCGGTGCGCCAATGGCTCTCAGGCTGCCAACGGTTGACTGCGCCATATTTGGAAGGAAATCGGGCACCGAACACTGTCCGGTGTGCACCGGACTGTCCGGTGCTCCAGTCGACAGAAGGCAAGATCAGCCTTCCTAGATTGCTCTCAACGGCTCCTAGCTGCCTTGGGGCTATAAAAGGGACCCCTAGGCGCATGGAGGAGCACACCAAGCATTCCTACAACATTCCTAAGCACCAAGACATCGATTCCGCGCCTTTAATTCTTTGCGATAGCAATTAGAGCTCTAGTTGAGTGGTGAACTCATTGAGTTGTGTTGTGAGCTCTCGTTGCGACTTGTGTGCGTGGTGTTGCTGTGATTTCTTGTCTTGAGTGCGTTGCTAATCCCTCCCTTGCTCTGTGCTTCTTTGTGAATTTCAAGTGTAAGGGCGAGAGGCTCCAAGTTGTGGAGATTCCTCGCAAACGGGATTGAGAAAAGCAAGCAAAACACCGTGGTATTCAAGTGGGTCTTTGGATCGCTTGAGAGGGGTTGATTGCAACCCTCGTCCGTTGGGACGCCACAACGTGGAGTAGGCAAGCGTTGGTCTTGGCCGAACCACGGGATAACCACCGTGCCATCTCTGTGATTGATCTTGTTGGTTATTGTGTTTTGTTGAAGATTCCTCTCTAGCCACTTGGCGGTTATTGTGCTAACACTTAACCAAGTTTTTGTGGCTTAAGTTTTTAAGTGTTACAGGATCACCTATTCACCCCCCCTCTAGGTGCTCTCAATTGGTATTGGAGCCGTTCTCTTCACAAAGGGACTAACTGCCCGAAGAGATGGATCCTAAGGGGAAGGGAATCGTGATCAACGACAAAGAGAAGGAATCCTTCGTCAACGAGCCGAAGGATGACAAGCCTACTGACTCCGGCTCGGGTCATAGACGGAAAGATGGGAAGAAGAAGAAGACGAGGCGCATCAAGGAGATCGTCTACTACGACGACAGTGATGAGTCTACTTCTTCCCAAAAGGACGACGACCACAACGACTACGAGAGAAGAAAACTGGTTAATTCGAACTTTTCTTTTGATTACTCTCGTATTCCGCAAAGTTCAAATTCACATTTGCTCTCCATTCCTCTCGGCAAGCCTCCACACTTTGACGGGGAGGACTACGGATTTTGGAGCCACAAAATGCGTAGTCACCTATTCTCTCTCCATCCTAGTATATGGGAGATTGTAGAGAGTGGAATGCACTTTGATAGTACGGATAGTCCCATGTTCATTAATGAGCAAATTCATAAGAATGCACAAGCTACTACTGTTCTTCTAGCTTCATTGTGCAGGGATGAATACCACAAAGTGAGCGGCTTGGATAACGCCAAGCAGATCTAGGACACCCTCAAGATTTCTCATGAGGGGAACGACGTCACCTTGCTCACCAAGATGGAGTTGGTGGAGGGCGAGCTTGGACGGTTCGCAATGATAAGGGGCGAGGAGCCAACCCAAACATACAACCGGCTCAAGACCCTTATCAACAAAATAAGGAGCTACAGAAGCACGCGATGGACGGACCACGACGTCGTCCGACTGATGCTAAGGTCCTTTACCGTTCTTGATCCTCATTTGGTGAATAATATTCATGAGAATCCTAGGTACACCAAAATGTCGCCTGAAGAAGTCCTTGGAAAATTCGTAAGCGGGCGAATGATGATCAAGGAGGCGAGGTACGTGGACGACGCATTGAATGGTCCAATCACCGAGCCTCAACCCCTTACTCTCAAGGCAACAAGAAGCAAGGAGGCGCTACCTAGCAAAGTGGCACAAATTGAGGCGGCCGGACTTAATGATGAAGAAATGGCCCTCATCATCAAAAGATTCAAGACGGCGCTAAAGGGTCGCAAGGGGCAGCCAAGCAAGACCAAGACAAAGGGGAAGCGCTCATGCTTCAAATGTGGTAAGCTTGGTCATTTTATTGCTAACTGTCCCGACCATGATAGTGATCAGGATCAAGGGAACAAGAGGGAGAAGAAGAAGAACTATAAGAAGGCAAAGGGCGAGGCACATCTTGGCAAGGAGTGGGATTCGGATTGCTCCTCGTCCGACTCCGACAATGAAGGACTCGCCGCCACCGCCTTCAACAAGTCATCCCTCTTCCCCAACGAACGTCACACATGCCTTATGGCGAGGGAGAAGAAGGTATGTACTCGAGACTCTACTTATGCTTCTTCAAGTGAGGACGAATCGAGTGATGAGGATGAAATAGATTATTCATGTTTATTTAAGGGCCTAGATAGAACCAAGGTAGATAAAATTAATGAATTGATTGATGCCTTGAATGATAATAATAGGCTTTTAGAAAAACAAGAGGACTTGTTGTATGAAGAACATGACAAATTTGTAGAAGCACAAAAATCTCATGCCTTAGAAGTTAAGAGAAATGAAATGCTTTCTTGTGAATTATCTTCTTGCCATGAGACAATTTCTAGCTTAAGGAGCATTAATGATGATTTGAATGCTAAGTTAGAAATAGCTAGTAAATCTACAACTTGTGTAGAAAATGTTGTTATTTGCAATAGATGTAAAGATTTTGATATTGATGCTTGTAGTGAACACATAGCTTCTATTGCAAAATTAAATGATGAAATGGCTAGTCTTAATGCCCAACTTAAGGCTAGCAAAAGTGATTTTGATAAACTAAAATTTGCTAGGGATGCCTACACGATTGGTAGACACCCCTCAATTAAGGATGGGCTTGGCTTCAAGAGGGAAGCCAAGAACTTAACAAGCCATAAGGCTCCCATCTCCGCCAAGGAAAAAGGGAAGGCCCCTATGGAAAGTAGTACTAAAAAGAACCATGCTTTTATGTACAATGATAGAAGACAGTCTCATAGGAGTTGCAATGCTTTTGATTCACATGCATATGATTCTTATGCTATGTATGCTTCCAGTTCTTACTATATGCATAGTAGAGATATGCCTAGGAAAAATATTCATCATGTGCCTAGAAAGAATATTGTTCATGTTCCTAGGAAAGATATGAATGGACCCTCTACAATTTATCATGCTTTAAATGCTTCATTTGCTATTTGTAGAAAGGATATGAAGATAGTTGCTAGGAAATTAGGGGCAAAATGCAAGGGTGATAAAACTTGCATTTGGGTCCCTAAGACAATTATGACTAACCTTGTAGGACCCAACAAGAGTTGGGTACCTAAGACCCAAGCCTAAATTTGCCTTGCAGGTTTATGCATCCGGGGGTTCAAGCAGGTAAACAAGTGGGAGGAGCACATCACAGCAAGAACGTGATGACCACTTCAAGACCTCTGGAGCTGATGCATATGGATCTCTTCGGACCCGTCGCCTATCTGAGCATAGGAGGAAGTAAGTATGGTCTAGTTATTGTTGATGACTTTTCCCGCTTCACTTGGGTGTTCTTTTTGCAGGATAAGTCTGAAACCCAAGGGACCCTCAAGCGCTTCCTAAGGAGAGCTCAAAATGAGTTTGAGCTCAAGGTGAAGAAGATAAGGAGCGACAATGGGTCCGAATTCAAGAATCTTCAAGTGGAGGAGTTCCTTGAGGAGGAGGGGATCAAGCACGAGTTCTCCGCTCCCTACACACCTCAGCAAAATGGTGTGGTAGAGAGGAAGAACAGGACACTCATAGATATGGCGAGGACTATGCTTGGAGAATTCAAGACCCCCGAGCACTTTTGGTCGGAAGCCGTGAACACGGCTTGCCACGCCATCAACCGGGTCTACCTTCACCGCCTCCTCAAGAAGACTTCATATGAGCTGCTAACTAGTAACAAACCCAATGTATCGTACTTTCGTGTATTTGGGAGTAAATGCTACATTCTAGTGAAGAAGGGTAGGAATTCCAAATTTGCTCCCAAAGCTGTAGAAGGGTTTTTATTAGGTTTTGATTCAAATACAAAGGCGTATAGGGTCTTCAACAAATCATCGGGTTTGGTTGAAGTCTCTAGCGACGTTGTATTTGATGAGACTAATGGCTCTCCAAGAGAGCAAGTTGTTGATCTTGATGATGTAGATGAAGAAGACGTTCCAACGGCCGCGATACGCACCATGGCGATTGGAGATGTACGGCCTCAGGAACAATTGGAGCAAGATCACCCGTCTTCCTCAACTATGGTGCATCCCCCAACCCAAGATGACGAATAGGTACCTCAAGTGGAGGCGCATGATCAAGGGGGAGCACAGAATGATCAAATTGAAGAGGAAGAAGCACCTCAGGCACCTTCAACCCAAGTTCGAGCAATGATCCAAAGGGATCATCCCGTCGACCAAATATTGGGTGATATTAGCAAGGGAGTAACTACTCGTTCAAGATTAGTTAATTTTTGTGAGCATTACTCCTTTGTCTCTTCTATTGAGCCTTTCAGGGTAGAAGAGGCCTTGCTAGATCCGGACTGGGTGTTGGCCATGCAGGAGGAACTCAACAACTTCAAGCGCAATGAAGTTTGGACACTGGTGCCTCGTCCCAAGCAAAATGTTGTGGGAACCAAGTGGGTGTTCCGCAACAAACAGGACGAGCACGGGGTGGTGACGAGGAACAAGGCTCGACTTGTGGCAAAAGGTTATGCCCAAGTCGCAGGTTTGAAATTTGAGGAGACTTTTGCTCCTGTGGCTAGGCTAGAATCAATTCGTATTTTGCTAGCATATGCCGCTCACCACTCTTTCAGGTTGTACCAAATGGATGTGAAGAGCGCTTTCCTCAACGGGCCGATCAAAGAGGAGGTGTACGTGGAGCAACCCCCTGGCTTCGAGGATGAACGGTACCCCGACCACGTGTGTAAGCTCTCTAAGGCGCTCTATGGACTTAAGCAAGCCCCAAGAGCATGGTATGAATGCCTTAGAGACTTTTTAATTGCTAATGCTTTCAAGGTCGGGAAAGCCGATCCAACTCTCTTTACTAAGACTTGCGATGGTGATCTTTTTGTGTGCCAAATTTATGTCGATGACATAATATTTGGTTCTACTAACCAAAAGTCTTGTGAGGAGTTTAGCAGGGTGATGATGCAGAAATTCGAGATGTCGATGATGGGCGAGTTGAACTACTTTCTTGGGTTCCAAGTGAAGCAACTCAAGGACGACACTTTCATCTCCCAAATGAAGTACACGCAAGACGTGCTAAAGCGGTCTGGGATGAAGGACGCCAAGCCCGCAAAGACGCCGATGGGAACTGACGGACACACCGACCTCAGCAAAGGAGGTAAGTCCGTTGATCAAAAAGCATACCGATCCATGATAGGTTCTTTGCTTTATTTATGTGCTAGTAGACCGGATATTATGCTTAGCGTATGCATGTGTGCTAGATTTCAATCCGATCCTAAGGAGTGTCACTTAGTGGCTGTGAAGCGAATTCTTCGATATTTAGTCGCTACGCCTTGCTTCGGGATCTGGTATCCAAAGGGGTCTAACTTTGACTTGATCGGGTACTCAGATTCCGACTATGCTGGATGTAAGGTCGATAGGAAGAGTACATCGAGGACGTGCCAATTCTTAGGAAGGTCCCTGGTGTCGTGGAACTCTAAGAAACAAACTTCCGTTGCCCTATCCACCGCTGAGGCCGAGTACGTTGCTGCAGAACAGAGTTGTGCGCAACTACTTTGGATGTGGCAAACCCTCAGGGACTTTGGCTACAATCTGAGCAAAGTCCCACTCCTATGTGATAATGAGAGTGCCATCCGAATAGCGGAAAATCCTGTTGAGCACAGCCGCACAAAGCACATTGACATCCGGCATCACTTTTTGAGAGACCACCAGCAAAAGGGAGATATCGAAGTGTTTCATGTTAGCACCGAGAACCAGCTAGCCGATATCTTCACTAAGCCTTTAGATGAAAAGACCTTTTGCAGGCTGCGAAGTGAGCTAAATATCCTGGATTCACGGAACTTGGATTGATATATAGCATACATGTGTTTATGCCTTTGATCATGTTCCTTATGCATTTTGTTGCTTACTATGGTGCTCAAGTTGTACAAACACTCCCTGGACCTCACAAGTCCTTTTTGCAAGTGATGCACATATTTAGGGGGAGCTGTACTACAACTTGACCCTTTGAGACTAACCGTTTGCTTGAGTTTGCTTGATTTAGTCTCCAAGGAGGTTTGAAAGGGAAAAGGTGGACTTGGACCATGAAAGACTTCCACTGCACTCCGATGAGAGGGTAACTTATTCCAAGTTCATCTCATGTACTCTTATTGCCTTTGTGTTCTTATTTGAAGATTTTGGTGAGGCAATGGGGTTTAAGGGCCACGATTGATCCTGTTTTGGTGCTTGATGCCAAAGGGGGAGAAAATAAAGGCCAAAGCAATAGATGGATCAGCTACCACTTGAGAAAATTTTGAAAATAGTAAATAGAGCTTTTGGTTTGTTAAAACTCTTTTATTGTCTCTCTTGTCAAAAGTTGGCTTCTTGTGGGGAGAAGTGTTGATTATGGGAAAAAGGGGGATTTTTTGAAATCTTGAATCAATTTCTCTTGGAATGACTCTCTTTATGTCTTAACATGTGTGTTTGACTTAGAGATAGAAATTTGAGTTTGATTTGCAAAAACAAACCAAGTGGTGGCAAAGAGTGATCCATATATGTCAAATTTGAATCAAAACAATTTGAGTTCTTATTTGAATTGATTTTGTATTTGTTCTACTTGCTTTATATTGTGTTGGCATAAATCACCAAAAAGGGGGAGATTGAAAGGGAAATGTGCCCTTGGGCCATTTCTAAGTATTTTGGTGATTTAGTGTCCAACACAAGTGCCTAAGTGTAAAAAGGTGGACAAAGTACAAATCAAGGATAAAGGTATGTTTCTCAGACTTAGTACATTGTTTTTATGGACTAATGTATTGTGTCTAAGTGCTGGAAACAGGAAAAATCCAATTGGAAATGTCTTGGCTCGAGCAGCCAAGACTCTGCTCAGTCTGAGAGCACCGGACTGTCTGGTGGTGCACCGTACAGTGTCCGGTGGTGCACCGGACAGTGTCCGGTGCGCCAGGCTGGCTTGAGCGAAGTGGTCGCTCTCGGGAATTCACCGGCGACGTACGACTATAATTCACCGGACTGTCCGGTGTGCACCGGACATGTCCGGTGAGCCAACGGTCGGCCGGGCCAACGGTCGGCCGCGCAATCTGCGCGGGACACGTGGCCGAGCCAACGGCTAGGAGGGGGCACCGGACTGTCCGGTGTGCACTGGACATGTCCGGTGCGCCAACGGCTCTCAAGCTGCCAACGGTTGACTGCGCCATATTTGGAAGGAAATCGGGCATCGGACACTGTGCGGTGTGCACCGGACTGTCCGGTGCTCCAGTCGACAGAAGGCAAGATCAGCCTTCCTAGATTGCTCTCAACGGCTCCTAGCTGCCTTGGGGCTATAAAAGGGACCCCTAGGCGCATGGAGGAGCACACCAAGCATTCCTACAACATTCCTAAGCACCAAGACATCGATTCCGCGCCTTTAATTCTTTGCGATAGCAATTAGAGCTCTAGTTGAGTGGTGAACTCATTGAGTTGTGTTGTGAGCTCTCGTTGCGACTTGTGTGCGTGGTGTTACTGTGATTTCTTGTCTTGAGTGCATTGATAATCCCTCCCTTGCTCTGTGCTTCTTTGTGAATTTCAAGTGTAAGGGCGAGAGGCTCCAAGTTGTGGAGATTCCTCGCAAACGGGATTGAGAAAAGCAAGCAAAACACCGTGGTATTCAAGTGGGTCTTTGGACCGCTTGAGAGGGGTTGATTGCAACCCTCGTCCGTTGGGACGCCACAACGTGGAGTAGGCAAGCGTTGGTCTTGGCTGAACCACGGGATAACCACCGTGCCATCTCTGTGATTGATCTTGTTGGTTATTGTGTTTTGTTGAAGATTCCTCTCTAGCCACTTGGCGGTTATTGTGCTAACACTTAACCAAGTTTTTGTGGCTTAAGTTTTTAAGTGTCACAGGATCACCTATTCACCCCCCCCCTCTAGCTCTCACTAGTCTATAAGTTTTACAGGTGCCAAAGGTTCACAACAAGCCAATAAAAAGACCAAAGATGGGTTCATACTAAGAGAGCTAAAGACATCCCAAAGGCACCCTGGTCTGGCGCACCGGACTGTCCGGTGTGCCACCGGACAGTGTCCGGTGCACCAGGGAACTCGACGTTGAACTCGCTACCTTCGGGAAAATGGGAGGCCGCTCCGCTATAATTCACCGGACTGTCCGGTGAAGCACCGGACAGTGTCCGGTGTGCCAGCGGAGCAAAGGCTACCTCGCACGCAACGGTCAACTACAACGCATTTAATGCGCGCCTGCACGGGCAGAGAACAGAGCACACGCAGAAGGCGCACCGAACAGTCTACAGGACCTATCCGGTGCACCACCGGACAGCCCAGAGGCCCCACCAGCCAGAGCTCCAACGTTCAGAACCCAACGGTCGGCTGACGTGGCTGGCGCACCGGACAGTGTCTGGTGGCGCGCCATGCGATAGACAGCCTCCCAACCGCCACTTTTGGTGGTTGGGGCTATAAATACCCCCAACCACCCCACCATTCATTGCATCCAAGTGTTCCAACTTCCCACACCTTACAAGAGCTATAGCATTCAACACAAGACACACCAAAGAGATCAAATTCTCTCCCAAGTCCATAGTTCATTCCAAATCAAATAGTGACTAGTGAGAGAGTGACTTGTGTTCATTTGAGCTCTTGCGCTTGGATTGCTTCTTTTTCTCATTCTTTCTTGTGATCAACTCAATTGTAACCGAGGCAAGAGACACCAATTGTGTGGTGGTCCTTGCGGGGACTTTGTGTCCCGTTTGATTGAGAAGAGAAGCTCACTCGGTCTAGGTGACCGTTTGAGAGAGGGAAAGGGTTGAAAGAGACCCGGTCTTTGTGACCACCTCAACGGGGAGTAGGTTTGCAAGAACCGAACCTTGGTAAAACAAATCCTTGTGTCTCACTCTTTATTTGCTTGCGATTTGTTTTTCACCCTCTCTCTCAAACTCGTTCATATTTCTAACGCTAACCCAACTTGTACTTGTGCTTAAGTTTATAAATTCCAGATTCGCCCTATTCACCCCTCCCCTCTAGGCGACTTTCAATTGGTATCAGAGGCTGGTGCTTCATTAGAGCCTAACCGTTCGAAGTGATGTCGGGAGCATCCGCCAAGAGGGAGATCGGGACCGGCGAGAAGCCCGCTACAAGCCATGGGAAGGCTCCATCCGGGGAGTCCGCCAACAAGGTGAAGGGATCCCCTTCACACGACAAGTCGCGTCGGAGCGGTGACAAGAAGAAGAAGATGAAGAAAGTGGTCTACTACAAGACCGACTCTTCGTCGCCATCCACCTCCGGCTCCGACACGCCGTCCGTAACTTCTAAGCGCCATGAGCGCAAGAAGTTTAGTAAGATCCCCCTACGCTACCCTCGCATTTCCAAACGTACTCCATTACTTTCCGTCCCATTAGGCAAACCACCTATGTTTGATGGTGAAGATTATAATATGTGGAGTGATAAAATGAGGCTTCATCTAACCTCACTCCACACTAGCATTTGGGATGTTGTTGAGATTGGAGTACAGGTACCATCACCAGGGGATGAAGACTATGACTCGGACGAGGTCGCCCAAATCCGACACTTCAACTCTCAAGCCACCACTATACTCCTCGCCTCTCTAAGTCGAGAGGAGTATAACAAGGTGGAAGGATTGAAGAGTGCCAAAGAGATTTGGGACGTACTCAAGACCGCGCACAAAGGAGACGAGGTGACCAAAATCACCAAGCGGGAAACGATCGAGGGGGAGCTCGGTCGCTTTCGGCTTCGCCAAGGGGAGGAGCCACAAGAAATGTACAACTGGCTCAAGACCTTGGTGAACCAAGTGCGCAACCTCGGGAGCAAAAAATGGGATGACCATGAAATGGCCAAGGTTATTCTTAGATCACTCGTTTTTATTAACCCTACTCAAGTTTAATTAATACGTGGTGATCCTAGATATACACTAATGTCTCCCGAGGAAGTGATAGGAAAATTTGTGAGCTTTGAGTTGATGATCAAAGGCTTAAAGAAGATCATCGAGCAAGATGGCCCCTCCACGCCCGAAGCACAACCGGTCGCATTCAAGGCGACGGAGGAAAAGAAGGAGGAGTCTACATCAAGTGGACTACCCATCGACGCCTCTAAGCTCGACAATGAGGAAATGACGCTCATCATTAAGAGCTTCCGCCAAATCCTCAAGCAAACGAGGGGGAAGGACTACAAATCCCGCTCCAAGAAAGTGTGCTACAAGTGTGGTAAGCCTGGTCACTTTATTGCAAAATGTCCAATATCAAGTGACAGTGACAGGGGCGACGACAAGAAGGGAAAGAGGAGAGAAAAGAAGAAATACTACAAGAAGAAGGGTGGCGATGCCCATGTGTGCTGCGAGTGGAACTCCGACGAGAGCTCCTCCGACTCCTCCGATGAGGACGCCGCCAACATCGCCGTCACCAAAGGGCTCCTCTTCCCCAACGTCGGCCACAAGTGCCTCATGGCAAAAGACGGCAAAAGGAAGAAGGTAAAATCAAAATCCTCCACTAAATATGAAACCTCTAGTGATGAGGATAACTCTTGTGATGAGGAGGATAACTTGTGCACCCTTTTTGCCAACCTAAACATGCAACAAAAGGAAAAATTAAATGAATTAATTAGTGCCATACATGAGAAGGATGAACTCTTGGACTCTTAAGAGGACTTCCTAATTAAGGAAAATAAGAATCATGTTAAGGTTAAAAATGCTTACGCTCTAGAAGTAGAAAAATGTGAAAAACTATCTAGTGAGCTAAGCACTTGCCATGATATTATTGCCAACCTTAGAAATGAGAATGCTAGTTTAATTGCTAAGGTTGATTCTAATGTTAGTGATGTTTTAATTCCCAATCTTAGAGATGATAATGTTAGTTTACTGGCTAAGATTGAAGAATTAAATATCTCTCTTGCTAGCCTTAGAAATGATAATGAAAAATTGATTGCTAAGGCTAAAGATTTAGATGTTTTCAATGTTACAATTTCCAATCTTAGAAGTGAAAATGACATTTTACATGCTAATATTGTTGAACTAAAATCTTGCAAACCCTCTACATCTACTGTTGAGCATGTTTCCATTTGTACTAGATGTAGAGATATTAATGTTGATGCTATTCATGATCACCTAGCCTTAATTAAGAAACAAAATGATCACATAGCTCAACTTAATGCTAAGATTAATGAGCATGACTTATAAAATGAAAAATTTAAATTTGCTAGAAGCATGCTCTATAGTGGGAGACGCCCTGGCATCAAGGATGGCATTGGCTTCCAAAAGGGAGACAATGTCAAACTTAATGCCCCTCCTAAAAGATTATCTAACTTTGTTAAGGGCAAGGCTCCCATGTCTCAGGATAACGAGGGTTACATTTTGTACCCTGTCGGTTATCCCGAGCACAAGATTAGGAGAATTCACCCTAGGAAGTCTCACTCTGGCCCTAATCATGCTTTTATGTATAAGGGTGAGACATCTAGCTCTAGGCAATCAACCCGTGCTAAATTGCCTAAGAAGAAAACTCCTATTGCATCAAATGATTCTAACATTTCATTTAAAACTTTTGATGCATCTTATGTTTTGACTAACAAATCCGGCAAGTTAGTCGCCAAGTATATTGGGGGCAAACACAAGGAGTCAAAGACTTGTGTTTGGGTACCCAAAGTTCTTATATCTAATGTCAAAGGACCCAAAACTGTTTGGGTACCTAAAATCAAGAACTAAATTTATTTTGTAGGTTTATGCATCCGGAGGCTCAAGTTGGATCATCGATAGCGGGTGCATAAACCATATGACAGGAGAGAAGAAGATGTTCTCCTCCTATGAGAAAAACCAAGATCCCCAACGAGCTATCACATTCGGGGATGGAAATCAAGGTTTGGTCAAAGGATTGGGTAAAATTGCTATATCACCTGACCATTCCATTTCAAATGTTTTTCTTGTAGATTCTTTAGATTATAACTTGCTTTCAGTTTCGCAATTATGTAAAATGGGCTACAACTGTCTTTTTACAGATATAGGTGTCACTATCTTTAGAAGAAGTGATGATTCAATAGCATTTAAGGGAGTGTTAGAGGGTCAGCTATACCTAGTAGATTTTGATAGAGCTGAACTCGACACTTGCTTAATTGCTAAGACCAACATGGGTTGGCTCTGGCATCGCCGACTAGCACATGTTGGAATGAAGAATCTTCACAAGCTTCTAAAGGGAGAACACATTTTGGGACTAACAAATGTTCATTTTGAGAAAGACAGGGTTTGTAGCGCATGTCAGGCAGGGAAGCAAGTTGGTGTTCATCATCCACATAAGAACATCATGACGACTGACAGGCCACTCGAGCTCCTACACATGGATCTATTCGGCCCGATAGCTTACATAAGCATCAGCGGGAGTAAGTACTGTCTAGTTATTGTGGATGATTATTCTCGCTTCACTTGGGTGTTCTTTTTGCAGGAAAAATCTCATACCCAAGAAACCTTAAAGGGATTCTTGAGACGGGCTCAAAACGAGTTCGGCTTAAGGATCAAGAAAATTAGAAGCGACAACGGGACGGAGTTCAAGAACTCACAAATCGAAGGCTTCCTTGAGGAGGAGGGCATCAAGCATGAGTTCTCTTCTCCCTACACGCCACAACAAAATGGTGTAGTGGAGAGGAAGAATCGAACTCTATTGTACATGGCAAGGACCATGCTTGATGAATACAAGAATTCGGATCGGTTTTGGGCCAAGGCGGTAAACACTGCCTGCTACGCCATCGACCGGTTATATCTACACCGAATCCTCAAGAAGACATCATACGAACTCCTAACCGGTAAAAAGCCCAATGTTTCATATTTTAGAGTCTTTGGTAGCAAATGTTTTATTCTTGTTAAGAGAGGTAGAAAATCCAAATTTGCTCCTAAGGCTGTAGAAGGCTTTTTACTAGGATATGATTCAAACATAAGGGCATATAGAGTATTTAACAAGTCCACTGGGCTAGTTGAAGTTTCTTGTGACATTGTGTTTGATGAGACTAACAGCCTAGAGGCCTCACCAGTTAGAGCTCCAACGGTCAGAACCCAACGGCCGGCTGACGTGGCTGGCGCACCGGACAGTGTCCGGTGGCGCACCGGACAGTGTCCGGTGGCGCACCGGACTGTCCGGTGCGCCATGTGACATACAGCCTCCCAACGGCCACTTTTGGTGGTTGGGGCTATAAATACCCCAACCACCCCACCATTCATTGCATCCAAGTGTTCCAACTTCCCACACCTTACAAGAGCTATAGCATTCAACACAAGACACACCAAAGAGATCAAATTCTCTCCCAAGTCCATAGTTCATTCCAAATCAAATAGTGACTAGTGAGAGAGTGACTTGTGTTCATTTGAGCTCTTGCGCTTGGATTGCTTCTTTTTCTCATTCTTTCTTGTGATCAACTCAATTGTAACCGAGGCAAGAGACACCAATTGTGTGGTGGTCCTTGCGGGGACTTTGTGTCCCGTTTGATTGAGAAGAGAAGCTCACTCGGTCTAGGTGACCATTTGAGAGAGGGAAAGGGTTGAAAGAGACCCGGTCTTTGTGACCACCTCAACAGGGAGTAGGTTTGCAAGAACCGAACCTCGGTAAAACAAATCCTTGTGTCTCACTCTTTATTTGCTTGCGATTTGTTTTTCACCCTCTCTCTCGGACTCGTTCATATTTCTAACGCTAACCCGGCTTGTAGTTGTGCTTAAGTTTATAAATTTCAGATTCGCCCTATTCACCCCTCCCCTCTAGGCGACTTTCAGTTCCGTTGGCCTGGAACGAAGTCTCTCTCAATATTGCGTGCAGTTTGCTGGTTACCATAAACTGTTATCACGCCTTGGAGACCCGGAATTTTCATACAGAGGTACAGTCCGTGAATGACCGCTTCAAATTTATTGATGGAGCCCCAGCCCATTATAGCGTTGTACGGGTAAACCATATCGACGATGTCGAAGGTGACCTGCTCACTTCGCGCATTGGGTGCTACGTCGAATGACAGGGGTAATTCTATCTTGCCGATGGGGAAGGTGCCCTTGCTGCCGAAGCCATATAGGGGGTTGTCCGAAGGCTTGAGTAAGGTGTGGCTGATGCCCATGCGGTCGAAGGCGTGCAGGAAGATGATGTCCGCTTGGCTGCCGTTATCAACCAGGACTTTGTGTAGGTCCCAGCCTGCTACGCTGCAGTTGATCACTATGGCGTCGACGTGAGGTGCGCTACGCAGATCAACATCTCTGGTGTCGAAGGTTAGTGGCACATGTGACCACCTCGTTTGTACCACTGGACCGGTGAGGGCGACGTGGTTAACACTCCGGTAGTGATCCCTCTTCTGCCGCTTCATTTCGAAGTCGACGTTGGACCCTCCGGTGATCATGTGGATAACTCCACGATATGGCTGCTCGGCGAAGTCTTCCTGCTTTGGTGCTTGGGGGTGATTTTGGTGGTGTGGGTTCGGGTGATGCGGAGGTGGAGACGGGGGTGGAACAACTTGTACTTCTTGAAGGTGTTGATATGCGTGGTTGGGTGGATGTTGGACGTGGCCGTTGTTGTATGGTTGTTGTTGTTGGTGGTGGTATGTGTGCGCGACGACTCTCTGGTTGTCGGCCAGTTGTGTTCGAGAGATCCTGTCCCTGGTGGCCTTTGTTTCCGGGCAGTCTCTTGTTGGGTGCGTGCAATCCTCGCCATGAAACAGGCAGTAAAATCTGCGTGGTTGCTTCGCCCGTCCCCGGCCCCGCCCTCTCGTGGCATTACCGTGACCCTAGGGGGATATTCCTGACGGCGAACAGCCTCGCCTGCGGGGTGCTAGTTGGCTATGTTGTGCACCTGCTACTGACTGCGACTGTCCCATCCGGAGTCTGGCTGCGAAGGCCTGGTCCAGGTTCTGCTGGACTGCGGAGGGTCCTTAGGCTTTCTCTGAGATCCGACCTTTTGCTGATGTAGCTCTTTGGATCTGGCGTACTTCTCGAATAGCTGATATAGCCCTTAGAGGTTTGTGGGTGGGTCCCTGATGCAGTGACTGTATAGGACGCTAGCCCGAAGGCCGCTGATGGCGTAATGGATCACGATGTGGTCGTCAACTGATAGCAGTTGTGACTTGAGAGTGAGGAACTTTCGGTAGTACTCCCGAAGGGTTTCCTTCTCTTGCTGCTTACAGAGTGACAGCTTGGCCAAGGCGTCGGTGTCGGGTCGGTACCCTTGGAAGCTGAGCAGGAACTTGTCCCGAAGTCCTTTCCAGGAGTCGATGGACAGTGGCGACAACCTGGTGTACTAGGTCAGGGCCGGACCCTCGAGCGCGATGATAAAAGACTTGGCCATTGTGACGTCATACCCTCTAGAAGATGCGACGGCGACTTGGTAACTCATGATGTATTGCACGGGGTCGGTGCTGCCATTGTACCTGGGGTAGGTCCCTGCCCTGAAGTTGGTGGGCCACGGTGACGCTTGGAGTTGTGGAGCCAGAGGGCTTCGCTCATCAAGGTAGTTGATGCCTTGGAAAGCTGTGGCATGCGGGATGAAGGGCCCGCGCTGGGGTACGAATAAGTCTCCGGCTGGGACGCGCTGTTGGAGGGGCGGCCCGTGCTGCAGATCGTGATGGCCTTCGCTCTGCATGAGCGCGATCTCTTGCTCGAGCTCCCGAGCTCTCTGCTCCTCGTCTCATATCATCTGGCGCACCTTGGCTTGCGCGGTGATACGTTGGCGCTTGGCCTTGAGGATGTCTTTCTGTTTTTGGAGGTTGTGATTCTTGATGCGCAGGGCCTGTAGCTGTAGCTGTTCTTCGGCAGAGATGTCGATGACTTTGCCGTCCTCTGCTGCATCTTCGCCCTCTGGTGGAGCGAAACCTGGGGGTGGTGCTTGTGGTAGTCCTCCGGAGCTGCAGGTGCGTAGGGTGCCTTCGGGAGTGGGGTGTTTTTGGCGCTGTCTCTTGTTGAGAGCTTCGTCTTCAAAGGCTTCTTGGGGGGTGTTGTCCGTGAGGGCCTTGCCTTTTTTCTCAGCTAGCAGCGGTGCCTTCGCTGCTTCGTTGATGGATGGGGCCACCTTCGAACTAGCTCGCTTGGGTGCCATCGCGGGTGGTTTGTTCGTAGCACGAACGGTGGGCGCTAAATGTTGGAACTTGCTCTTCTGGGCAAGCAGATCCAACGGGAGAGTGGAAAGGATGTTTGCACGGTTCAATGGAGAATGGTAATAGCTCTGTTGATCTGGCCTCTCAAGGGCACTATACGGGGTTATTTATAGGTACCCGAGTGTCCACTGTCCTCTAGTAAGGACGTTTATGCCCTCGGGTACCCAGACTATCCCCAGAATATTCCCATATGGGGAGGTTACAGATCGTCATTACAGAAAAGGCTATTACAGATGAGGCCCGTAACACGCTTGTACGCGCGGGGCCCGTTACAGTGGGCCGAATCCCACATGGGCCTCCGGGCGCGATGAGGACGTGGGACTAGGAGACTTCGTCGGAGTCTTGCCTTCGTCTTGCAATGGAGAGGACGAAGGGAGACCGCTCGGGCGTGGTCTTTGTTGGTGTAGCGAGGCGACGAAGGCATCGAGCGAATGGTAGCGTCTTCGTATTCGCCCCAACACTCAGCATCGTAGTCTCAGCGTGGGGCGACGATGGTCACAGGCACCATGATTCTAGCTACGAAGACCCCTGACTTCTATAGTCTGTGACTTGGCATGGCATGTCGTGTAGCGCCATGCGGGAGGTCTACGCGCCCAGGTCTAGTCGAATAGGACATAAGTGCGCTGCAGGACGAGGGGTGAGCGGACCATTAATGCGCCGCAGTACGGGAGCTCATAGGTCATGAGCGCTCTGTGGCCCAAGGGGTCCATAGGTCAAGACTCAAGAGTGGGAAGTGGACCGACACCCATGTTGTAGCTTCGTGCCATATGTGGTTATGCAGTCATTCGTGGGCCGAGCGCGAGATCCACTCAAGTGGTTCACTTCTGACACGTCTGACCTATAAGAGGGGTGAAGCTCCTTTTCAACTCACACATTTTAGGTCTCTTGGTTAAGATAAAATGGAATATTTGTTCTTGTGTGACGTCGCACTGCACAATCATTATACTAATTCTTTATATATATTTTAGCTTAGTTCTGTTGTTGAAAGTATAAAATATATAGATAAGAGAAAGATATTCCACATGTCTTAAAATATTAGTCGTTTTAGCGTTTTAATATATAAATATAATATATGTCTAGAGTTATTGTGATCCATTTGAATATAGACATAAAATTAAGGGTAAACCAACTAATATTTTAGAATGGAGAGGGTAATTTCTATAGTATACAAAAGGATAGAAGAACAATTAAAAGACACCTTGAAAGATGTCTAAGGCACCGTTTGGATCCAATGGGATACTAAAAATCCAATATAAAATATCTCATACAGATTCAAACGACGTATATTTTAACTGCTACAGTATACTATCCACGCTAAAATCTCCTATCCACAATTGGGTGGGCTAAAAGGGATTCTGCAGGTGAAAACACGAAAATAACCCTATGCACCAGCTCTACAGGCTTGCAAACTGCAGCCCGTCATCAACAGAAAAGGTAGGGTAATAAGGCTGTCTGCAGCGGAGAGCGCTGAGCAGCCCCCTCCCCTTCGTAGCGGCTGCAGCTCTCTCCCTTGACCGCGCAACGCTGCCCCTACAAGCCACTCTTTGAGCCGGCCCTCTTCTCTCTCTCCCTCAATCTAGCGTTTCACTGTTCACCCCCTACGATACTGTGCTGTGGGTCCCCGAATAATTGTTAGTAGATAAAAAATTGATAGTAGATATAGAAAATGATATTTTATAGTTGTAGTGGGGTTAGGGGGAGTATTTAGGGGGAACCGCTGCGGGAGATGAAAAAATAGGGAGAAAAATAGAGGAAAAAAGTGATATAGGGGGAAAAATTTAGGCTGTCTCCAGCAATGTCCCCTAAATTTCATCCCCTAAAAGAATATTCTCTGTCCTTTACAGCACACTCCAAAAGATTTCATTCTCTATATCTTCTCCTTCTCCAGCAGTATACTCTAAATTATGTTCTCTATATGAACAGTGATACCAGATTTTGTATTCTATATTTTTTCCGTATTCGACACAAAGAAACAAATTGCTTGTAGGTCTCGAAAATAAAATACGCTACATATTGCATTCTTGACTATGTAGCCTAGCTAAATTACTCATACTTATTTTTACCAACTCATTAACCAAGCTTTGTAGTTTATATTTCTCCGTATTGGACATGGAAAATGACCGCTCGAATGTCCCTACACAGTAATGGCGATTGGCGGCTGGACGAAGGGCCGATGGAGTTGGTCGTTGGTGCCTGGCTGTGCTCGCGATATCCTCCGTCGCCGGCTTTGTGTCAAATACTGACGAGCTTGAACTGCGACAGAGGGCCAATGGAGTTGGTCGGGGACGAGCTAGATCTGCGACGGAGCACCCGATGTACACCTCGCCCTCCTTCCTTGTGGCTGCCGTTTTCTCGTCCCTGCGACCTTGGCCAGCTTCCACGGTCCCTCCTGCTTGCTCGAGAGCTTCAGCCCCGGCACCATGGATGAGAGCTTTGCAAGCACCAGCAGCAGCAGGAAGCTTCAGCCCCAGCGCGCGGAGTCGAAAAAGGTCGTTTAGCGGATGCCCGAGATCTGCTAGCTTTAGCGTGTATGAGGACATGCTCTAAATTTACCGAATGTTTTAGCGTGCGTTGCTGGACCCATAGAGGAGGTAGTTGTCCGCTAAATTTAACGTACAGGACCATTTACCGGTCGTTGTTGGACACAGCCTTAGAGGTAACGGTTGTGGATAGCCTAAGAGAATCAGTGTTAAACATGCAGGTGTAAATATCTGCAATCAAACACGCTGAATAGAGATAATGCGAACGCGGCCTAAATACGTTTATCTCGTCCAAACGCGGCCTAAATATAAGGTAAAAAAACACGCTCCGACCTCCGAGAGTGCAGTATTGGTGATGACTGACTGGTGAGTCATGGAGAGCGGGTTGGGGGTTGGTGGCTGCAGGTATCTGCCTATCTGCGTGCGGGTGTCAGAAGTCTGGCTGTATCGGTGTCTGTCTCCACTCCGACTTCCCGCTCCCTCGCTTCGCTGCCACGCCTACCTGCAGCCTGCAGAGTCGCAGTCAATATAGAAATAATGCGAACTGGCACAGTAGGCCCGCCGCGCCTCTCCTCTTCCTGCTGCACCTGGTGGCACTGGCACAGTGGCAGCGCCCGTCCACGGTCCACGTCCACCCGCGGCGAGCGTCTGACACCAGCCAGCGTTGCCGCTCTCCCCTTTTCACTGCACCTGCCGTTTTCACACGGGCGGCTACCAGAGAACTGTTACTTGTGTTGTAAAAAGTAGCGAAGAGCTGTAAACACACATACTTATAAGCAACCGTGAACGAGTGTAGATCAGCTGCTTCACATTTCCTCACAATCACACGCGACGCGGCAGGCGTACGCCGTCGCCGCGTCTCCGTCCGTACCCGCCGCTGGTCTCGTGGACCGTGCGGTGGGCGGGTGCGACGCGACTGTGAGAGCAGCGGGGGCCCGGTCGGCTCTCGTCGCGCGGCTGCAGCCAGCACTGCATGCAGGCACAGCAGCAGCCGCGGACACGGCAGATTCTGCAGCGCGCACCCTGCATGCTGTCACGGCTGTGAATGGCCTGCGCAGCGCTGGCAGCCTGTGCCGCCGGAGAACTGTCCCAGACACTGACCGGTACATGTGGAGAATCACGTCCAAGGCACTGACCGGTCGCGCTGCCGCGCGTGCCCTCCTTGCTTCGCTCACCTCACACACGTCGTACGCCCCACCCGCATGCTGCACGGCACGTCCCGTCTGCTCCTGCCAGGCTCCCATGATGACACCGAGCGAGCGGTACGGAACACAGCCTACTACAGTGTCTGACGCCTGACGGACGGGTTAGCGTAAGCAGCCAGATTCGCGTCCCGGAGCTCTCGCCTTTGTTGACGAGGTGAGGGGGGACTGGGCACGGCTGCTGCTCGGTCGTGCTGCCCGTTACAGTAGTTGGAGGAACGCAGCAGGGCCGTTGGGTCGGAGCACCGGTGCCCGTCGTTCGTGTGGTCGATCCAATGGCCCAAATCTCTTCCGCGGCCCAACAAACCCACACACGCAGGCGCCTGCGAGGCTTGCTCGTGCGACCCACAGCAGCCTGCTGCCGGGCGCCGCCCACTACAAATAAAACCCCTTCCCCATGGACGTCGCCCAAGAGACTCACTGCTACTCGCGCTCTTGCCACCGTCTACTCTCCAACCCTTCTGCCATCCCTCGGCACCAGCTCGCTGACGCTACCGCCACCCCTACCGCCAGGCCGCATAGCCGTGCTCCGCTCACCTTCTCTCGCGCTACAGTCTCAAGGGTAGCTAGCCAAGCTACCAAGCTCGTCAGGAGCGAGAGAAAGAGGCCGCCGGCGGTGCGCGGGGATGATGATGATGAGCAGCGGCCGGGCGGGCGGCGGGGCCACCGCGGGGCGGTACCCGTTCACGGCGTCGCAGTGGCAGGAGCTGGAGCACCAGGCGCTCATCTACAAGTGCCTGGCGTCCGGCAAGCCCATCCCTTCCTACCTCATGCCGCCGCTCCGCCGCATCCTCGACTCCGCCCTCGCCACGTCGCCGTCCCTCGCCTACCCGCCGCAACCCTCACGTACGCCTCTACCATTTTTTTTAATATGTTTCCGTTCACGTCTCCCGTTGCCGGCTTTTGTTTAGCTGAGCGCGCGCCTGAGCCCTGAGGTGGCGGTTTCTTTCGCATGCAGTGGGCTGGGGCTGCTTCGGGATGGGCTTCACCCGGAAGGCCGACGAGGACCCGGAGCCCGGGCGGTGCCGGCGCACGGACGGCAAGAAGTGGCGCTGCTCCAAGGAGGCGTACCCGGACTCCAAGTACTGCGAGAAGCACATGCACCGGGGCAAGAACCGTTCAAGAAAGCCTGTGGAAATGTCCTTGGCCACGCCGGCCCCGGCGCCGGCCCCCGCCGCCGCCACAACCGCCACCGCCACCTCATCCCCGGCGCCGTCCTACCACCGCCCGGCCCACGACGCCACGCCGTCTCCGTACCACGCGCTGTATGGAGGCGGCGGCGGCGGCGGCGGTAGCCCTTACTCGGCGTCGGCACGCCCAGGAGCAACCGGAGGCGGCGGCGCGTACCACCACGCGCAGCATGTGAGCCCCTTCCACCTCCACCTCGAGACCACCCACCCGCACCCGCCGCCGCCCTACAACTACTCCGCCGACCAGAGGGACTACGCGTACGGGCACGCGGCCGCCAAGGAGGTCGGCGAGCACGCCTTCTTCTCGGACGGCGCGGGCGAGCGGGTCGACCGGCAGGCCGCGGCGGGGCAGTGGCAGTTCAGGCAGCTCGGGGTGGAGACGAAGCCGGGCCCCACGCCGCTGTTCCCCGTCGCCGGGTACGGGCACGGCGCGGCGTCGCCGTACGGCGTGGAGATGGGCAAGGACGACGACGAGCAGGAGGAGAGGCGCCGCCAGCACTGCTTCGTTCTTGGAGCCGACCTGCGGCTGGAGCGGCCGTCGTCGGGCCATGGCCATGGCCATGACCATGACGACGCCGCCGCCGCGCAGAAGCCGCTCCGGCCCTTCTTCGACGAGTGGCCGCACCAGAAGGGGGACAAGGCCGGGTCGTGGATGGGGCTCGACGGCGAGACGCAGCTCTCCATGTCCATCCCCATGGCCGCCACCGACCTCCCCGTCACCTCCCGCTTCCGTAACGGTGGGCACTGTACGTCTTGTTCGTTCGTTAACCTGTTGTTACCTCGATCGTCATGGCTGACTAGACGGTCTCGTTCTCATCCAACGTTTTTTTCGTGACTTGTGCTGTTACGATCTGCAGACGAGTGATGCCACATCAAACCTGGCGCTGGAAACTCGGAACGTATGGTGCTGATGCTGACCATGAGATGTACCGTTTCGCTCAAGGCCGGCCGTCATCACCACGGCCACATCAAACCGGTTTGAAGAACTTGGGAAGGCCGAATGAAACCTCCAGAAGAATGATCTGTCCTCTTTTTCTCCATTTTCTTTTTTCTTTTAGTATTACTCTGTATTGCTTCGCGTGTAATATGTTTTCCTGTAATATCAAGTGAGGGCGTTTCTGAATTCTCATGCAGCATTTGGGCTCAGTGACTGTTATATCTCGTGAGCGTGCACAGCTGACAGCTGCTCGGTTTGAAGACAGTGGTACTACTGTGCTAAAACTGCATCCCGAGGGTAATGAGGCCATGCGACGAATACAGAACAGTAATCGCCATGCTTCATCCGACAGTATATATAAACTATTGGTTGGGACAGCGGGTAATGAGGCCATGGCTTCCATGCATACAGATCTTTGACTGGTAGGTGCCCAGGGGCTAGTGATACCTCTCTCTGGTCTCCTCCACTCCACTGTTCATACTTTGACTGCGACCTTGAATCCGCAGTTGTTCCAAGTTGATCAGGGGGTTGAAACAGCACCAGGTTCCTCTTCTCGATCCGTTTGGGCGGAACTGGGCAGAGAGATGCAGGGTTTTGCAGCCCGGCATGCATGCCGTGCAGAGACCTGCACTGCTCTGGCCAGGGGTCAGTCTTGACGACTTGAATGGCATGCCGTTGCTCTGCATGCTCCATCGAGCGGCCTCCGCAGTCCGCCCTGCTGGACTGCTGGTCCTGGGTGCACAGCCCCTGTGAGACACTGTCGAAGTGTGGCGTAGGAGTACAACGCGAGTTGAATGGTCTGTTGCCTCAGACTGCTGGCCCTCCCCCTGCTGCGTCTGCATGCACTGCACTGTGTCCGCAGGCCGCAGCAGCTGGTGTCCGGTGGGTGAGCTCGCTACTGTAGATGTAGCCTGCGGTGGCCTCTACTGCTCCTATCTATCCTACCAGCGGCAGCCGGCACCCGGCAGCCTTGAAAGCCTGCACCAGCTGCCTGCCCCCGGTACCGTGCCAGCCTGCTGCCTGACTCATCAGAGCATCGCGAGTCATGGACTCATGGGCGCAAGTACCGGTAGTAGAGCCACTGACACTTTGGTCAGCCGCGTAGCCCGCTCCGGCTGCCCTACCCTAGCGACAGTTCTACGTACTGTACTAGCAGCCGAGCAACAACTGAACTGGCCATGGCGAAGCTAGCGCACACAAACGCCACGTTCGCTCGCGTACAAGAACTGAACTGGCGCGTGCACGAGCCGTCTGGCGATCCGCACGTGAGTGGGCGCATCGATCGAGCTCGAGCCCCGCCAGGCCCCTTCTCGCTGCTGGCTGCGATTGCTCTGGCCTGGCGTTTCCATTGCTGCGGTGCGGCATGTGTGGGCTGTGCCAGCGAGTGAGGTGCCGCCGTGCAGGGCAAGGCATTATTGCGGCGGATGAAGGAAAGGAAAGGAAAGGAAAGGCGTGGTCGCCCCGCTCAGACAGCAGCCTGTAGTGCAGCTCCGGCAACAATGCAGGTGGCCGGAGTGAAGCAGTCAAGCAGGGCGCCACTGGTCCTCGATCGATCTGTCAGCGTACGTCCCCCATCCCTGACCAAACCTGGGCAACTGCGTCTGCATGTGGCGCCTGCAGCCGTCTAGTCTCGTGGCACGTTGGTTGCGGGAGTGATGGTCCAGTCCAGTCCACCCGCCGTCACGCTCTAGCACTAAACTAAAAAGCTCATCAGCTCGGGCAGATTGTTAAAACCCTACCACTGAGAGAAGTCCTAAAACCTCAGAATCCACTTCTCCTGCAGGCACGGCATTACTGCAATGGCTAAGCAGCTGCTACTACTTAGTAGGTGGCGACCAAAAAGAAAAGGCATGTCTGGCTCCGGTAGTTAATTACCTCGACCATGCAAGCTTTGTTTTTACTTGTCGATGGGCAACCCCTACATACAATACAATATACATGCAGGACACTGAACATGGCGGTGATGACTGGTGAGACACAGGCACACAGCCCAGAGACAGAGAGAGAGCCCATCCATCGTCACGTGCGCTCACGGAGTGGCACACGTGCACAACCTAGGAATCCGATATTTTCGCAGAGCGCATACGCATAAACTACTGTCACGCGCAGGCGCAGCGCAGGCAGTGACGATCCTGAGAGACACGTTAATTGCCCCCCGATTGTTCGCGGGGGGCGGACCAGTGGTTTGACGATGAGAGGCATGCATCGCCTCGCCTGACAGACGCCTCGGGATAGGTGGCCGTGGGCGTACCAGCGCTGCTAAACAAACCGGGGGAGGCTGGTCGGCGTGTTATGTGTAGTAGAGAGATTCTTGCCTGCGGCCGTGGGTTAGTTTATCACAAACCGCCATTTGTGAGGTTGTGCGCAGTGGTGTTCTTCTTGTTGTCAAGGGGATCCGATGTATGACGCTGTCAGAGCTCGCGACAGCATTTCTCGTGTCAGGTGCTTAACTAACCTCTCGATCTAGGGGGGGGGGGGGGGGGGGGGGGGGGGGGGGTCGTACGTACCAGCAGGCTCGCGACAGATCTGGATGGAGGCTTGTATCTACGTCTACGAGCTCTGCTGCGCAGTCCAGGTCAGGTCAGGTGAGCATGGATTCTCGTATGCTGCCGCGACTGACACTGTCGTCACGTCAGGCCTGCCAGGCCCCCTCGGTCGGTTGTGTAGGAATTCTCATGACGAGAAATTAAGTTTTTGGTTTCACTATCTTTGATACTACATCCGTTTCTAAATATTTGACGTCCAACAGTTCATCTTTGAACTAGGAAACGTCTTGTATAAAAAAACAGAGGAAGTAATATGTTGCCAAAAAAAGTACCTCAATCTTTCGTTACGCTTTCTTAGATACTAATAATGTATATAGTTCAAATTCTAAAAATCTGCTAACTACCGGCCTACTGTACGGGCGAATCGCAACGCTCGGGAGATGTCAGAACGCTTTGCGTTCTGCATGCCATAGTGCCCGATTGAAGTCAATCTTGGGCCGATTCGCCCGCGCCCGCGCCCGCTAACGAGTCCCCAATCAGTGAAAAGGCCCTTTAAGGCCCAAACCCTCAACGATGTCTTGATTCTGCATAGTATGCTGTCTGTTACATTGGCCTGTTTGGTTTGTGGCTAAATGTGCCACACTTTGCCTAAGGTTAGTCGTTTGAATTGAATAACTAACCTTAGGCAGAAAAGTTAGGCAAAGTGTGGCAACTGAGGTAGTGAACCAAACATCTACTAGTTAAGTACCCGTGCGTTGCAACGGTTTCTATATATTATACAAGTAAATCTCATTTAAATAAGATAGTTGTTCAAACATGTTCTAATTTGAGAGATCTCTATCCACTCCACTCATCTGCTTTGTCTAATGAACGGATGGTCCAAAAATAAAACTACGGGTTCATGATAACACAAAGTACGAATGTACGTAAATTTGTCTATAAAAGATTATTATAATATAAATAAACTTGTGTATATCACATTTGACGGTAAAGAAAAAATACATGATAAGAAATCTACCAAGTAGTAGGTTTGAATTAGTAGTCCATTAGAAGACAATGTTGTATCGATTGAGCTGTTAGAAACAAACATAAAGAATGGTGATTGCCTCAATGAACTGAATAGAAAAGATAATGAAAGAAGAGTTGATCCACGGGGTTGCATGTGTCGGGCGCCAACGGCCTGTGCAGTGTCCGCCCCTCCCACGCGTCGTCAAGATGGCTCCCCGTCAAGAAGGTTCAGGCTTTTCTGATCTCGGTCTGGTGGAGAAGATGCACACATAGAGATATACAAGTTCAGTAACATCCACCTATTTATTGTGCACGGTCAAAATAGTGGGACCTCACTTAAAACACGAGAATTGACACCCACAGATGCTTATGTTTTCAACGCTAGGTACATCAATGGCCTGAATGTCAGCCAGTCCTTAGGTGAGCAGGCTACATTAGAGAATTAGCAAGTCATCAAATATATCAACTTACCTGTCCCAACAATTACTATCCATTTCGAAATCAATACGACTCTGTTTACCTTGGTCGGAAGGTTACATCAAGAATCTAATAATCTCTCAAGTACACATTCACATCTCCCACCAACCATCTACTGTGAAATAGAGGCTAGTTAAGAGATATAAGCATGTAAAACACTACCTTTTATAACGATGTTGTCACGAAAATGTTCTGGTTTCACCAAACAACAAAGAACAGAAAACACTAAATACGAGCTAACTGGTTGTCTTAATAGTTACATGTAAATAATGGAGAAAAATAATGCCCCACTCCTCCTTAAATTTCATGCAAAAAGGGTCCATAAGCATATGAACCCATCAAAAAGCCATAGACTCCCGTCATAAAAAGCAATATGGCATTTGTAATCTAGTATATTTTTTATTTAAACAAACCCTTTATGTTTTATGTCAGCCTCCTTTTCATCCAAAACCTTCGAGGCACCTGACTGGCATTTTTGTTGCGCACTGAAAATCCAGTGCATCAAAAAATACAAGGAAATATCAAAACGGTTCATTGTGAATCTGTCGTTGTAGAATGCCCCAAAATGTCAAATTTTCAAGTATGATTAGCAACATCTCTTTCATCGCCATTCTACCAAATGCATGCTTCTAAGTACAAAAATACAATATGACAAAACCATAACAAACTTTATCTAAGGATGCTTGTGGGTTGATCTTTGCAACACTAACATGAGGCACTACACTGTACTGGCTAAATGTTCATGTCCCTATGAAATGGTAAATGGGCTTTTCATTTACAGTGAACCTGATCTTCATATAATTCATGATGACACCTACGCCTGTGGCAATACGAACCTTACCATAGAGGTTGGTCTTTCCGTTCGTGCAAAATGAAAGGGAATTAGGCTTACACCTAGTTCCTAAATAATTTTGGTGGTTGAATTGCCCAACACAAATAATTGGACTAACTAGTTTGCTCTAGTGTATAAGTTATACAGGTGTAAAAAGTTCTCACTTAGCCAATAAAAAGATCAAATATTGGATTCAACAAAGGAGCAAAGGAGCAACCGAAGGCACCTCTGGTCTGGGGCACCGGACTGTCCGGTGTACACCGGATAGTGTCCGGTGCACCAGAGGACTCCAACTCAAACTTGCCACCTTCGGGAATCTCCAGAGGCACTCGCGCTATAATTCACTGGACTGTCCGGTGTACACCGGACAGTGTCCGGTGCTCCAAAGAAGAGTCGCCTCGGAACTCGCCAGCCTCGGGAATTAACGTCGGCTGCTTCGCTAAAATTCACCGGACTGTCCGGTGTGCACCGGACTGTCCGGTGCAACAGCGGGGCAACGGCTATTTCGGCGCCAACGGCTACCTGCAATGCATTAAATACACGCGCTGCGCGCGCAGACGTCAGGCGTGCCCATACTGGTGCACCGGACAATGAACAGGACATGTCCGGTGTGCACCGGACATCCAGGCGGGCCCAGAAGTCAGAAGCTCCAACGGTCAGAATCCAACGGCATTGGTGACGTGGCTGGGGCACCGGACATGTCCGGTGTGCACCGGACTGTCCGGTGCGCCATCAAACAGACAGCCTCCACCAACGGTCAAGTTTGATGGTTGGGGCTATAAATACCCCAACCACCCCACCATTCATTGCATCCAAGTTTTCCACTTCCCAACTACTTACAAGAGCTCTAGCATTCAATTCTAGACACACCAAAGAGATCAAATCCTCTCCAAATTCCACACAACGCCCTAGTGATTAGAGAGAGATATTTGCTTGTGTTCTTTCGAGCTCTTACGCTTGGATTGCTTTCTCCTTTCTTGATTCTTTCTTGCGATCAACCTCACTTGTAATTAAGGCAAGAGACACCAATTTTGTGGTGGTCCTTGTGGGAACTTTGTGTTCCAAGTGATTGAGAAGAGAAAGCTCACTCGGTCCAAGGGACCGTTTGAGAGAGGGTAAGGGTTGAAAGAGACCCGGCCTTTGTGGCCTCCTCAACGGGGAGTAGGTTTGAGAGAACCGAACCTCGGTAAAACAAATCCGCGTGTCTCACTTCATTATTCGCTTGCGATTTGTTTTGCACCCTCTCTCGCGGACTCTATTGTATTTCTAACGCTAACCCGGCTTGTAGTTGTGATTATTTTTGAGAATTTCAGTTTCGCCCTATTCACCCCCCCTCTAGGCGACTTTCAATTGGTATCAGAGCCCGGTGCTTCATTAGAGCCTAACCGCTCGAAGTGATGTCGGGAGATCACACCAAGAGGGAGATGGAGACCGGCGACAAGCCCACTACGAGCCAAGGGAGCACTTCATCGGAAGAGTCCCGCACCAAGAGGAAGGAGAAGAAGAAGGACTCCTCCAAACGGAAGGAGAAAAGATCCTCCTCTTCTCACCACAAGGAGAAGAAGGAGAAATCTTCTTCCCACAAGTCGCATCGAAAAGGCGACAAGCACAAGAGGATGAGGAAGGTGGTCTACTACGAGACCGACACTTCATCAACATCCACCTCCGACTCCGATGCGCCCTCCGTAACTTCTAAACGCCAAGAGCATAAGAAGTTTAGTAAGATCCCCTTACACTATCCTCGTACATCTAGACATACTCCATTACTTTCCGTTCCATTAGGCAAACCGCCAACCTTTGACGGTGAAGATTATGCTAGGTGGAGTGATTTAATGAAATTTCATCTAACCTCACTCCACAAAAGTATATGGAATGTTGTTGAGTTTGGAGCACAGGTACCATCCGTAGGGGATGAGGATTATGATAAGGACGAGGTGGCCCAAATCGAGCACTTCAACTCCCAAGCCACAACCATACTCTTGGCCTCTCTAAATAGAGAGGAATACAACAAGGTGCAAGGGTTGAAGAATGCAAAGGAAATTTGGGACCTCCTCAAGACCGCGCACGAGGGTGATGAACTAACAAAGATCACCAAGCGGGAAACGATCGAGGGGGAGCTCGGTCGCTTTCGACTTCGCCAAGGGGAAGAGCCACAAGATATGTACAACCGGCTCAAGACTTTGGTAAACCAAGTGCGCAACCTCGGGAGCAAGAAGTGGGATGACCACGAGGTGGTTAAGGTTATTCTTAGATCACTCATTTTCCTTAACCCCACTCAAGTTCAATTAATTCGTGGTAATCCTAGATATACTCAAATGACCCCCGAGGAAGTAATCGGAAATTTTGTGAGCTTTGAATGTATGATCAAGGGCTCCAAAAAGATCAACGAGCTTGATGAACCCTCCACATCCGAAGCACAACCGGTGGCATTTAAGGCGACGGAGGAGAAGAAGGAGGAGTCTACACCAAGTAGACAACCAATTGACGCCTCCATGCTCGACAATGAGGAGATGGCTTTAATCATCAAAAGCTTTCGCCAAATTCTCAAGCAACGGAAGGGGAAGGATTACAAATCCCGTTCCAAGAAGGTTTGCTACAAGTGTGGTAAGCCCGGTCACTTTATCGCTAAATGTCCATTATCAAGTGACAGTGACAGGGATAACGACAAGAAGGGAAAGAGGAAAGAAAAGAAGAGGTACCACAAGAAGAGGGGCGGCGATGCCCACGTGTGCCGCGAGTGGGACTCCGACGAGAGCTCCACCGACTCCTCCTCCGACGAGAGCTCCACCGACTCCTCCTCCGACGAGGACGCCGCCAACATCGCCGTCACCAAGGGACTCCTCTTCCCAAACGTCGGCCACAAGTGCCTCATGGCAAAGGACGGCAAAAGGAAGAAGGTTAAATCTAAATCCTCCACTAAATATGAATCCTCTAGTGATGATAATGCTAGTGATGAGGAAAATAATTTGCGTACCCTTTTTGCCGACCTAAACATGCAACAAAAGGAAAAATTAAATGAATTGATTAGTGCTATTCATGAGAAGGATGATCTCTTGGACTCTCAAGAGGACTTCCTTATTAAGGAAAACAAAAAGCATGTTAGGGTCAAAAATGCTTATGCTCTACAAGTTGAAAAATGTGAAAAATTGTCTAGTGAGCTAAGCACCTGCCGTGAGATTATTGACAACCTTAGAAATGAAAATGCTAGATTAATTGCTAAGGTTGATTCTCATGTTTGTGATGCTTCAATTCCCAATCTTAGAAATGATAATGATGATTTGCTTGCTAAGATTAAGGAATTGAACGATTCTCTTGCTAACCTTAGAGTAGAAAATGAAAATTTGATTGCTAAGGCTAAAGATCTTGATGTTTGCAATGTTACAATTTCCAATCTTAGAGATAACAATGATATTTTGCGTGCTAAGATTGTTGAACTTAATTCTTGCAAATCCTCTACATCTACTGTTGAGCACACTTCTATTTGCACTAGATGTAGAGATGTTGATATCAATGCTATTCATGATCACATGGTATTAATTAAACAACAAAATGATCATATAGCAAAATTAGATGCTAAAATTGCCGAGCATAATTTAGAAAATGAAAAGTTTAAATTTGCTAGAAGTATGCTCTATAATGGGAGACGCCCTGGCATCAAGGATGGCATTGGCTTCCAAAGGGGAGACAATGTCAAACTTAATGCCCCTCCTAAGAACTTGTCTAACTTTGTTAAGGGCAAGGCTCCCATGCCTCAGGATAACGAGGGTTACATTTTGTACCCTGCCGGCTATCCTGAGAGCAAAATTAGGAGAACTCATTCTAGGAAGTCTCACTCTGGCCCCAACTATGCTTTTATGTATAAGGGTGAGACATCTAGTTCTAGGCAACCAACCCGTGCTGAGTTGCCTAAAAAGAAAACTCCTAATGCATCAAATGAGCATGACATTTCATTTAAGACTTTTGATGCATCTTACGTTTTAACTAACAAATCCGGCAAGGTAGTTGCCAAGTTTGTTGGGGGCAAACACAAGGGCTCTAAGACTTGTGTTTGGGTACCCAAAGTTCTTGTTTCTAATGCCAAAGGACCCAAAACCGTTTGGGTACCTAAAATCAAGAACTAAAATTGTTTTGTAGGTCTATGCATCCGGGGGCTCAAGTTGGATACTCGACAGCGGGTGCACCAACCACATGACAGGGGAGAAGAAGATGTTCTCCTCATATGAGAAAAACCAAGATCCTCAACGAGCTATCACATTCGGGGATGGAAATCAAGGTTTGGTCAAAGGATTGGGTAAAATTGCTATATCACCTGACCATACTATTTCCAATGTTTTCCTTGTAGATTCTTTAGATTACAATTTGCTTTCCGTATCCCAATTATGTCAAATGGGCTACAACTGTCTATTTACTGATGTAGGTGTTACTGTCTTTAGAAGAAGTGATGATTCAATAGCATTTAAGGGTGTGTTAGAGGGTCAGCTATACTTGGTAGATTTTGATAGAGCTGAACTCGACACATGCTTAATTGCTAAGACTAACATGGGTTGGCTCTGGCATCGCCGACTAGCCCACGTTGGGATGAAGAATCTTCATAAGCTTCTAAAGGGAGAGCACATTTTAGGACTAACAAATGTTCATTTTGAGAAAGACAGGATTTGTAGCGCATGCCAAGCAGGAAAGCAAGTTGTGACTCATCATCCACACAAGAACATCATGACTAGTGACAGGCCACTGGAGCTCCTACACATGGACCTATTCGGCCCGATCGCTTACATAAGCATCAGCGGGAGTAAGTACTGTCTAGTTATTGTGGATGATTATTCTCGCTTCACTTGGGTGTTCTTTTTGCAGGAAAAATCTCATACCCAAGAGACCTTAAAGGGATTCTTGAGACGGGCTCAAAATGAGTTCAGCTTAAGGATCAAGAAAATAAGAAGCGACAACGGGACGGAGTTCAAGAACTCTCAAATTGAAGGCTTCCTTGAGGAGGAGGGCATCAAGCATGAGTTCTCTTCTCCCTACACCCCACAACAAAATGGTGTAGTGGAGAGGAAGAATCGAACTCTATTGGACATGGCAAGAACCATGCTTGATGAGTACAAGACACCGGATAGGTTTTGGGCCGAGGCGGTCAACACCGCATGCTACGCCATCAACCGGTTATATCTACACCGAATCCTCAAGAAGACATCCTATGAACTCCTAACCGGTAAAAAGCCCAATATTTCATATTTTAGAGTTTTTGGTAGCAAATGCTTTATTCTTGTTAAGAGAGGTAGAAAATCAAAATTTGCTCCTAAAACTGTAGAAGGCTTTTTACTAGGATATGACTCAAACACAAGGGCATATAGAGTCTTTAACAAGTCCTCAGGACTTGTTGAAGTTTCTTGTGACGTTGTATTTGATGAGACTAATGGCTCTCAAGTAGAGCAAGTTGATCTTGATGAGATAGGTGAAGAACAGGCTCCATGCATAGCGCTAATGAACATGTCCATTGGGGATGTGTGTCCTAAGGAATCCGAAGAGCCTCCACATGCACAAGATCAGCCATCCTCCTCCACGCAAGCATCTCCACCAACTCAAAATGAGGACGAAGCTCAAGTTGATGAAGGAAAAGATCCAAGCAATGAGCCACCTCAAGATGACGGCAATGATCAAGGGGGAGATGCAAATGATGAAGACAAGGAGGATGAACAACCAAGGCCACCACACCCAAGAGTCCACCAAGCAATCCAACGAGATCACCCCGTCGGCACCATCCTCGGCGACATTAATAAGGGGGTAACTACTCGATCTCGGGTTGCACATTTTTGTGAGCATTACTCTTTTGTTTCCTCTATTGAGCCACACAGGGTAGAGGAAGCACTACAAGACTCGGATTGGGTGATGGCAATGCAAGAGGAGCTCAACAACTTCACGAGGAACGAGGTATGGCATTTAGTTCCACGTCCTAACCAAAATGTTGTAGGAACCAAGTGGGTCTTCCGCAACAAGCAAGACGAGCATGGTGTGGTGACAAGGAACAAAGCTCGACTCGTGGCCAAGGGGTATTCACAAGTCGAAGGTTTGGATTTTGGTCAAACCTATGCACCCGTAGCTAGGCTTGAGTCAATTCGCATATTATTAGCCTATGCTACTTACCATGGCTTCAAGCTTTATCAAATGGACGTGAAAAGTGCCTTCCTCAATGGACCAATCAAGGAAGAGGTCTATGTTGAGCAACCTCCCGGCTTTGAAGACAGTGAGTACCCTAACCATGTTTATAGGCTCTCTAAGGCGCTTTATGGGCTCAAGCAAGCCCCAAGAGCATGGTATGAATGCCTTAGAGATTTCCTTATTGCTAATGGCTTCAAAGTCGGCAAGGCCGATCCTACTTTGTTCACTAAAACTCTTGACAATGATTTGTTCGTATGCCAAATTTATGTTGATGATATTATATTTGGGTCTACTAACGATTCTACATGTGAAGAATTTAGTAGGATCATGACACAGAAATTCGAGATGTCTATGATGGGGGAGTTGAAGTATTTTCTAGGATTCCAAGTCAAGCAACTCCAAGAGGGCACCTTCATTAGCCAAACGAAGTACACTCAAGACATTCTAACCAAGTTTGGAATGAAGGATGCCAAGCCCATCAAGACACCCATGGGAACCAATGGGCATCTCGACCTCGACACGGGAGGTAAGTCCGTGGATCAAAAGGTATACCGGTCGATGATTGGTTCATTGCTTTATTTATGTGCATCTCGACCGGACATCATGCTTTCCGTTTGTATGTGTGCAAGATTCCAAGCCGACCCTAAGGAATCACACCTTACGGTCGTAAAACGAATCTTGAGATATTTGGCTTATACTCCTAAGTTTGGGCTTTGGTACCCTCGGGGATCCACATTTGATTTGATTGGTTATTCGATGCCGATTGGGCGGGGTGTAAGATTAATAGGAAGAGCACATCGGGGACTTGCCAGTTCTTGGGAAGATCCTTGGTGTCTTGGGCTTCAAAGAAGCAAAATTCGGTTGCTCTTTCTACCGCCGAAGCCGAGTATATTGCCGCAGGCCATTGTTGCGCGCAATTGCTTTGGATGAGGCAAACCCTGCGGGACTACGGTTACAAACTAACCAAAGTTCCTCTTCTATGTGATAATGAGAGTGCAATCCGCATGGCGGATAATCCCGTTGAGCATAGCCGCACTAAGCACATAGCCATTCGGTATCATTTTCTTAGGGATCACCAACAAAAGGGGGATATCGAGATTTCGTACATTAATACTAAAGATCAATTGGCCGATATCTTTACCAAGCCTCTTGATGAACAAACTTTTACCAAACTTAGGCATGAGCTCAATATTCTTGATTCTAGGAACTTCTTTTGCTAAACTTGCACACATAGCTCATAAGTATACCTTTGATCATGTCTCTTTGATATATGCTATGACTAATGTGTTTTCAAGTGTATTTCAAACCAAGTCATAGGTATATTGAAAGGGAATTGGAGTCTTCGGCGAAGACAAAGGCTTCCACTCCACTCTACTACTCATCCTTCGCCGTCACTCCAAGCATCTCTCCAACTTTGGTATAATCTTCACTCATTTATTTTATGACCAAAGGAGAAGAAAGTACTTCGTGGGCTCTAATGATTCCATTTTTGGCGATTCATGCCAAAGGGGGAGAAAATATGAGCCCAAAGCAAAAGGACCGCACCACCACCTAATTTTTAAAATTTGGAGATTTTCAATTGGTCAATTTCAAATTGGTATCTTATTATGTTCTAAAGGGGGAGGAAGTAGTATTTCAAAAATGATAAATCAAAACCCTCTTGAACACTAAAGAGGAGGATCTCATCTAGGGGGAGTTTTGTTTAGTCAAAGGAAAAGCATTTGGAACAAATCTTGAAAATGCTTTGCAAAAAATCTTATTCATTTACCTTTGACTTTCTTAAGGACTTTGAAAAAGAATTTACAAAAGGATTTACAAAAACAAAACATGTGGTGCAAATGTGGTCCAATATGTTAAAAACAAAGAAACAATCCATGCACATCTTGTAAGTATTTACATTGGCTCAATTCCAAGCAACCTTTGCACTTACATTATGCAAACTAGTTCAATTATGCACTTCTATATTTGCTTTGGTTTGTGTTGGCATCAATCACCAAAAAGGGGGAGATTGAAAGGGAATTAGGCTTACACCTAGTTCCTAAATAATTTTGGTGGTTGAATTGCCCAACACAAATAATTGGACTAACTAGTTTGCTCTAGTGTATAAGTTATACAGGTGTAAAAGGTTCTCACTTAGCCAATAAAAAGATCAAATATTGGATTCAACAAAGGAGCAAAGGAGCAACCGAAGGCACCTCTGGTCTGGGGCACCGGACTGTCCGGTGTACACCGGACAGTGTCCGGTGCACCAGAGGACTCCAACTCAAACTTGCCACCTTCGGGAATCTCCAGAGGCACTCGCGCTATAATTCACCGGACTGTCCGGTGTACACCGGACAGTGTCCGGTGCTCCAAAGAAGAGCCGCCTCGGAACTCGCCAGCCTCGGGAATTAACGTCGGCTGCTTCGCTAAAATTCACCGGACTGTCCGGTGTGCACCGGACTGTCCGGTGCAACAGCGGGGCAACGACTATTTCGGCGCCAACGGCTACCTGCAACGCATTAAATGCGCGCGCAGACGTCAGGCGTGCCCATACTGGTGCACCGGACAATGAACAGGACATGTCCGGTGTGCACCGGACATCCAGGCGGGCCCAGAAGTCAGAAGCTCCAACGGTCAGAATCCAACGGCATTGGTGACGTGGCTGGGGCACCGGACATGTCCGGTGTGCACCGGACTGTCCGGTGCGCCATCAAACAGACAGCCTCCACCAACGGTCAAGTTTGGTGGTTGGGGCTATAGCATTCAATTCTAGACACACCAAAGAGATCAAATCCTCTCCAAATTCCACACAACGCCCTAGTGATTAGAGAGAGAGAGATTTGCTTGTGTTCTTTCGAGCTCTTGCACTTGGATTGCTTTCTCCTTTCTTGATTCTTTCTTGCGATCAACCTCACTTGTAATTAAGGCAAGAGACACCAATTTTGTGGTGGTCCTTGTGGGAACTTTGTGTTCCAAGTGATTGAGAAGAGAAAGCTCACTCGGTCCAAGGGACCGTTTGAGAGAGGGTAAGGGTTGAAAGAGACCCGGCCTTTGTGGCCTCCTCAACGAGGAGTAGGTTTGAGAGAACCGAACCTCGGTAAAACAAATCCGCGTGTCTCACTTCATTATTCGCTTGCGATTTGTTTTGCACCCTCTCTCGCGGACTCTATTGTATTTCTAACGCTAACCCGACTTGTAGTTGTGATTATTTTTGAGAATTTCAGTTTCGCCCTATTCACCCCCCTCTAGGCGACTTTCACAAAACTTGCATTCTGCTTGGTAGCAACGAATGACATGATCTCCAGGTTGCACATCAGTTACTCCTTCGCCAACACTTTCCATAATTCTATTAAGACAAGCAAAAGAAATTATGTCCATCACAGCCCAACGATGATTTACTTCGTGCATAAAACTGAAGCAAATATAGACACACACTAATTACCAAAAGTAAAATTTAAAAACACTAAAAATACTCTAGAAACTCTCAAACTTATGTAAAATCGTTTCACGGTGGAGTTTATAAGAGTTGGTGGTAGTGCCAAACAAATGCTAAATCTGCAATTCTACAGCACCTCAATGCCATAGCATAAGTTATTTACAAAATAAGTATCAAGCGCTCCGCCTCCGCCCCTAAACCCCTCCAACCACACACACCAAAACAAATAGAATCATCCGTAGAAATGAAAAAAATCTTAGGTTTGACTTGAGATCTTTTATACTGCTTGATATTGTATATTTTGCATGTGAATTCATAAATATCTAAACCAAATTAGGAGAAAGGATGGTGTGCGCCTCTCAAAGCTTCGGCCTCAGATTTGGTCCTCGTGGCTGCTCCCTTCAAATTAATGCCTCTTGGGTCATCGACATGATATGCTACACATTCCACATTCCAGAAGGGAATATAATTACTTGGGTCTCAACTCCCACGAACAGGTGCAGAAGCAGAAGCAGAAGCATAGCTGAGACTAATGCATACCTGTCGAACATGCGTCCGATGACGAAACTCCGACCACAGTACACAAATGGGCTCTCGAATCAATGTCATGTCGGTGGCCCCATTCTCGCTGGCCACCACGGTCTCCTCCTCCTCCTCCACTGGAGGGTTTATGAAGCATCACCTGAATGTCCCCATCTGTCGCGGCACGACGACGGCCCCAACGACGGTAGGGCTTTTTCCGTGGTGGGGGTAGCAGGGACATGCCGTGGGACGGCCACGAGTGGGGATGGGTGCGGTTGAGTGGGGGGTAGGGGCGCTGTGGACGGGAGGTTGCAGTTGCTGCGTCGTGTGGGGAAGGAAGGTGACCATGGCGCGGAGGGCGTCACCTTCGTGTCGTAGGACGATGGGTGGTGGCAGATGCGTAGGATCTGCGCCACCGAGCTCTTCAGAGTGCCTGGCGTTAGCTCTTACAACACCTTGCGGGAGGACGAGCTGGGCTGCCTCCTCCGTGCTGTCGCCGCGGCCGCGGCCGAGGGGATGTCGACGGATGTCGTGTGGTGGTTAGGTGGCGATCGTCCTTGATGAGCAGGAGCACGAGCAGGAAGGCGAGCAGGAGCGTGAAGACGTTTTCATCCCCCGACACCGTTGCCCCCGCTCTCTGGTCCCGGCATCCTTCGCCTTCCGCTCCGCCGCCACCGAGATATATGAGGTTGGGAAGAGGTACATACTGGGGGCTCATGACGATTGCGGATCCGGCCAAGGATGACGGTGGTGGTTGGGGCTCGCGACGATTGCGGATCCGGCCAAGGATGACGGGGGTGCTGGGGGCTCGCGACGATTGCGGATCCGGCCAAGGATGACAAGGGCGAATGACGGCTAGGTAGCGCGGGTTGATTAAAAGGGAAGCGAGGGTTTTTTTACAAAATATTGACGCACGACGACCATCAAAACTGGTGCTTTAAGTATAGTATAGACTTAACGATGTCTTGATTGTTGATTCTGTATAGGACGAAATTCCGTGTGCCCAAACCAATCAGTGGAGCATGGCCGGGCGATTTTTTTTCATCCCCTAACCCTACATGACTATATACATGAACCAAACATCAGGTTCTTCAAAATTCCGCGTGTGCAACTGCATCGATAGAGATGCGAACCAAAGAACCGGATTGTGAACCCAAACGGAGCTCATTTTACGGGTTAATTCTGTGCACGCAGATATACAATCTCTCAATCTAGTGCACACTGTATTTTCTCGAACAAAGAGCATGCAGCAGATTATATAATCGGTAATAAATCAAACGGGACTTGGTGATGAGTTCATTCTCCATTGTTGAAAATCTCATTCTCTAGCAGCCCCGGTCCTACGATTTTAAGGACTCCTAGCGAACTCATCGTGCCCGTCGAAAATAACAATACATTTATATCTTGAAGCTAATATGATTACCTTAACGATGAATAGAACTCCATCATGCCCGTTGCTTGTCATGAAAATATACTCCTTTGTGCTTTTTTAAATGCAAAATCATCAAGGACAATATTGAAATCAATAGTGTCCAAGGTATCCATCTCAATAGAGCACATAGCCAAGCCATTCAAGCTTTCCCGCAACATAGTTTATCTTAGATAGTTCTTTAACAATTTCAATTTCGAGAAACTTTTTTCAGCCGAAACTACAATCATAGGTACAATTAAGAGATTTTGATAGACAACTATAACATTTGGATAGCAATTTACATCAAACGCTGATGTCGAAGAAGTTGACAAACTCACTTGCAACATTTTTAATTCTGAATAAAAATCATTCATCTTTGTCAATAGATGAAGGAAGTGACGTTGACCGATCGCCTGATGTCTCAATCGCTCATTGTTGTGATTGAGAACGCCTGACTATTGGCGCTAGGGCCGAAAAAAGCTCGAGGCTCGCGAGCCGGTTTGGGCTCGCTCATGCTCGGTTTGACTCGGCTCAGAGAGGCTCGCTAGCCTGAACAAGCTCGAGCTGAGCATAATTTATGGTTCGTTCAAATAGCGAGCCGAGACTAGACGGCTCGCGAGCCTGCGAGATCATGTAGTGCTATATTATGAAACTATTATATTACTGTGCTATTGATTTATTTTTCTTACCTTTTTCATGGATCTAGTGTTAGATATAGTTTAAAACATGTTCCTAATTTATCGATACATATTTTTGTTTTGTATATAATAAAAATATACAATTTATGCTCTAAATTGGATTTATTATAGCAGCTCGCGAGCCAGCTTGAGAGCCTAAGCGAGCTTAATTAGATCCTGATTTTCGAGCTCGTAATATGATGGAACCGAGCTGAGTCGAGACAAGCCTGGCTCGGTAGGTTACCGAGCCGCACCAAGATGAGCCGAGTCGGCTCGTATCTAGTCCTAAATGGCGCCCCTGGTAGCGCACAGCTTGTGTCGTTCATTCAGCAAGCTATCGTTCGTTTAACAAGCAGCTCTATCTCTATTTATTTATTCTATTAGATGTTGGCCCCTCTCGTTTCTAGGCCTCAACGGTCACCTGTGTTAGTTCGGCTCTGTTCTCGAGTTAGCTGTATATCATCAGTTCATTCGCTTTTATATTAAGAACTAGTTTAGGAGCGATAAAATCTAAGAAAATTAGAGAGACTAGGGCTTGTTTGGTTTGTGGCTAACTGTGCCCCACTTTGCTTAAGGTTAGTCGTTCGAATTGAATAATTAACCTTATACTGAAAAGTTAGGTAAAGTGTGATAATTGGGGTAACGAACCAAACGTGCCCTAGATTCTCTTGCGAGGGAGTAACTTTCCCTTTTTTTTTTTCTGGCCTTCCCCTTCCGCTGCTTACCCAGAAGAGATACGGCCGTGCAACCGTGACGTCAGCGCACAATGACAGCCGTTCAATACACTTGTACTTCCGATCCGACGGCTACTACTATCGAAGCATCAGCCAGCCATCAGTGTGTGACCTTTTTCTTCCTCCGGAAGGAGGCACGACGCCATCGAACCGCCTCTCCCCGAGTCCCGTACCGTACTCTTGCGGTCTTGCCGCTCCAACATTTCAGCCCCCACCCCTCATCAATTTTTCCTCATCCGCCTTCGTCCCGCACGCTTGCCGTCCAACCGCTCCCACAGGTCGAGGCGGGGAGGGGGAGGAGGAGGAGTTGCTGGTGGGTGTGGATTCGCCGTCGATTCGAGTCTGCGATGGCGGCGGCGAAGCTGACAGGCAACGCCGTGGCGGCGGCGATGGCGGGGGACACCAACCTCAAGCCGGTGGTGCAGGTCGTCGACCTCCGGAGCATCGCGGTCACCGGGGCCCCGGGCTCCGGGCCCAGGTTCCGCGCCATCATCTCCGATGGCGTCGCCACGGGGCACGCGCTCTTCGCCTCGCAGCTCTGCGACCTCGCGCGCTCCGGCGTCGTCCGCCGCGGCTCGGTCGTGCAGCTCCTCGACTACATCGTTAACAACGTCGGCCCCACCCGGAACAGAAAGTATCTCTCTCTCCCCTCTCCCCTCTCCCCTCTCCTCTTCTCTTCCGCCCCACCTACCCGACTGGATCGATGCGTGTTCCATTTGGGTGCGCTCTTGTGGGTTTGGTTTATGGTTCAGGCCTACCAGGCATACGAAATTGGGTCTAATCTGTTTGATTATGTGCTTGTTTGTTTGATCTAGTAGTTGCGTGAGAGTTGCATTCCGTTCAATTGGCCGTTGGCTTCGGATTTACCAGCGTATGTATTCATGCATTCCGTTAATGTTTGGTTCAGTGGATCTGTTCGCGCCATCATTTCAATCCGTCCCCGTGAACGGTGTTGCTGATTGAATTGAGTGTATACTTGCCTTTTATTTTTTTGTCAGAAATATACTAAACCATCATAAAAGTTATGTTCATAACCAAATTGAAACTCGCCAGCCTTGAACGGATCAGAATTTTCATCTTCGTGGTGAAAACATAGCATGTCTGTGGTTTGGTATCTAGCTGTGCAGCCGATCAGTTTATACTTGCCTCTTAGTAATATATTTTTACAGAATATGATAATTTGGGATAATGGATATGTTCCTAAGTAAATTGGTGTTCATTAGCCATGAATCTGTTAGAAATTTCCTCTTCATGATAAAATAGTGCTCACTAGCCATGAATCGATTAGAAATTCCTTCTTCACAATAAAAAGCTGGTTTGTCTATGCTTTGGTATATGGCCTTGCGACTAATGGTCGGTGTCCACTACTCCACTTATGTCCGTTTAAATTGTCAGGCATTCCTGTATGTGCCAGTTTTGACTTTTGATGTCTTCAATTTGTTATGCATCAAATATTTGCTAGGCAGCTGTCTGTCAGTGCCCTCGCCGATGGCTACACCGACGGAGACGAAGAACACTAAGAATCTACGCTAGAACACTAGGAAACTATACTATGAGTCTGGGAATTGTATTCATTTCCAAAACTGTCTTCAACTTCTCATACAACTGGTATTAATAGACCAGCCCAGACTTCAGCGTACCCACTCAACGGCTGATACACGGGAATTGGGCCTCCTCTGGCGGCGGCCCAACAACATCTTGGTTGCAGCCTCTTGCTCCTTTCCTGCGCTGGCCCGTTCATCACCAGCTGCATCATCGGCGTTGCTGATACTGTCATGTTTGGAGTCAGTTAGGTCCTAGTTTTTTTGACCCTGTTATGCGATGGAATTTGACCATTGTACTTTACCTCTTGCGTTATGGTTGTGCATGGATTTTCAGGCTTCTATTTGCTGTCCTGATAAGATGATTGTTATCACAGGGCAATTGTTATTCTGAACATGGAGGTTCTTGTTGCAGAGTGTGAGATTATTGGAAATCCAGCACTACCTCCTGAATCTGGAGATTCTAGTTCAAATTCCCTGAGAGCAGACCAGTTTAATGGAGCACCTCCAAATGGTTCAATGGCAGGGAGTACTTTGAACAAAGTGATAAAGCCCTCTGACAATGCTCCAGTAATCCAGAGATCGATGACAGGTAACTCTTTGAACATGGTTCCTAGGCCAAGTGACAATGCACAGGTCTTCCAACCAACCGTACAGCCATCCTATCGTCCTGCACCCAAATACAGAAGCCATGGCACAATCATGAAAAACGATGCTCCTGCTAGAATAATCCCCATACCTGCTCTAAATCCTTATCAGGGCCGCTGGGCTATCAAGGCTCGAGTAACTGCCAAAGGAGAGATCCGCCGGTACCATAATGCAAAAGGTGATGGCAAAGTGTTCTCTTTTGACCTGCTTGATACTGATGGTGGTGAGATTCGGGCTACATGTTTCAATGCTCTTGTTGATCGCTTCTATGAAGTTGTGGAAGTTGGTAAGGTCTATGTGGTATCTAGAGGAAACTTGAAACCCGCAAAGAAGGACTACAACCATCTGAATAATGAGTGGGAGATTTTCTTGGAACCTCAGTCAACTATTGAACTTTGTCTTGATGAGAACAGCTCTATTCCTGCCCAGCGGTTTAGCTTCTCATCGATTGATAAAATTGAAAATTCAGAGAACAATGCAATTGTTGATGTCATTGGTGTTGTTACATCTGTCAACCCTAGTACTACAATACAGAGGAAAAATGGTATGGAAGCTCAGAAAAGGACCATCACCCTGAATGATATGTCTGGTCGAAGTGTTGAGCTTACCATGTGGGGTGACTTCTGCAACAGAGAAGGCTCGCAGCTGCAAGAAATGGTTGAATGTGGGGCGTTTCCTGTGCTCGCTGTCAAAGCTGGAAAAGTCAATGATTACAGTGGGAAGTCTGTTGGCACAATTTCTTCATCTCAACTCCACATAAACCCTGATCTTGCTGAGGCTCATTCTCTCAGGCAGTGGTTTGATTGTGGAGGAAGAGATGCTTCTACTCAGTCTATATCCAGGGATTTTACTCCTTCAGCATCATGGAATGAGGTCCGAAAGACAGTAGCACAGATAAAGGATGATGGTCTTGGAATGGGGGACAAACCCGATTGGGTCACGGTGAAGGCTGCTATTTCGTTCATCAAAACCGATTCCTTCTGCTACACAGCTTGCCCCAATGTGATTGGAGACAGGCAATGTGGTAAAAAGGTGACAAAGTCTGATTCAGGCAACTGGCTATGTGACAAGTGCAATCAAGAGTTTCCAGAGTGTGATTACAGGTATCTCCTACAGTTGAACATTCAAGACCACACGGGAACAACTTCTGTGACAGCATTTCAAGATCGTGGACAGGAGATACTTGGTTGCTCAGCTCGAGAGCTCAACATTTTTAAAGAGAACAAAGATCCTCGCTACACAGATGTCTTGATCAATTGCTTGTATCAGAACTATTTGTTCAGGCTAAAAGTGAAAGAAGAACAATATGGCGATGTACGACAAGTGAAAAACACTGTGGCCAAGGTGGAGAGGGTGGATCCTTTGGCTGAGAGTAAATTTCTGCTTGATTCCATTTCAAGGTTTATACCATGAGAGTTTTGTTCTTACATCTATCAGCTGCTGGTAAGTGTGCTGCCCGCTTAGAAGTGGTAATTAATATGTAGCTTTCCCTATTCACACGCCCGGAGGTTTCTTTGTCGGATAGAATTCTATCATTCAGCAGTAGAGTTTTCTCCACTTTTGGTCTGCCAGATACCTGCAGCTTGAAGCTATGTGTTCTTTCATAATTAACTGAACGCTTGTAAGTGTGATTATGAGAGTTCTGTTTAGCTCAGCTACTTTGTGGTTACTACTATTTTGGTTTAGTTTGGTATAGTCGGACATTCCTACTGCTCCAATAGTGGGCATGAATCAACCATTAATGCGATGGAGAAACCATTGTCTTTTGTGCCAAAGCAATTTATAAAGCACAAGTCGAAACAAGAGAGCTGTATTTACAGGGCAATTAGGGGTTCCCATAATCCCATCGTAATGTACAGCAAACACTTTTGGTCCAGTTTAAATTCCGTTTCCTCTTCGTAGCTACCACCCTTGTCCCAAACTATAGAACATTTTAGTTTTAGTTTTTTAGCTATATAGAAGCTACAAGGGCTAAAAATCACCTAATATAAATAAGGATGGAGTAGAATTGCATTTGCTCTTAAATTGGCTGCAGTTTAGGCGTTTAGCAATTTTTTTTCTGGACGGCTGATGTTCCAGCACAAGAGACAACGTGCATTGATCGTGTATTCGAGTAGAGGACACTGATGGATAACGTGGCTACAACTTTCTACAGTATTTACTTATAATAAGCATATAGGTTGTGCTAACAATTCTGAGAAGAGAAGGGTCAACGGTGGCGACGGCATGGGTGAAGGAGAGGGTGGCAAGTCGCGACTCGCGAGAGAGGGGAGGGGGTGACGAGTTGCGGAGAGGGGGAAGAGGGTGCGCGATCGCGAGTGGAGGGGGAGAGAGAGGAATGAGAATGAGGATTGATCTAAATAATAGTTTATTAGATTTGAGTGATTAATGGAGAGAGTTATCTAGCGATCTATACCGTTGATTGATTTTGATGATGTGTTAATTCTAGATGTAACTTTTATTGGTAGATTTAGTGTAGGTTATTGGTGTAGGTGATTCGATTAGTTGAGTACTTGAGTTTCTTAGTAAAATTTAAACTGATGGATTATATAGTGATATAAATATTGCATCGTTCGGAAAAGATTGGAGGGGCTAAAATCACATCTTAGGGCTAGTTTGAGAGCCACAAAATGAGAGGGATTGAAGGAGCTACAATCCACTTTTATTCAAAATTAAATAAGAAGTGGATTCTAGCCCCTTCAATTCTCTCCGTTTTTGTGGCTAGGGCTAGTTTAGAAGTCACAAAACCGGAGGGGATTAGAGGAACTAGAATCTCCTTGTTTAAGTTTGTATAAGAAGAGTATTCTAGTCACTTCAATCTCCTCTGATTTTGTCTCTCAAACTAGTCTTTATTCAAAATTAAATAAGAAGTGGATTCTAGTCGCTCCAATTCTCTCGGTTTTGTAGCTGTTAAACTGGTGCTTGGTGTTTTCCTTTACCCACCATGTCTGCATAACACGGATCACAAAAAACCTGACCTTTTCCCTATAGAACCTTGTTGTCCTGCCCACAGAACTTGATTGGGGCTGTGAAGTCATCCCATTGCGACTGCAGCTTATTTAGCTCCTTCACTCTCAACGAAATGGATGGTGGTCTTAATATGATAGAAGGGTTGGTCTTCCGCAGAAAGTCACCCTGCTCAATCAAACATCAGGAAGCAAATAAATGCAGGATTAACGATAGGAATAGATAATGTGCTCATGTGGCTTGAAGTGGGGCAAGTGATTACATCTTTTTGCGCCGGAAGGTGTATGTGGGTTGCTCTGATCAGGTTACGCCATTTGTCCTGAATAAACAGCAGGCTTCAATGTTTAATTCGAAAATGAAATCGTTGTAAGCTTCGGCTGCACAAGCAAACGCACCTTGAGATCCACTCAGGCGCGCTAAAGGCATTTACAATAGATGTCTTAAGTTATGTCTTAAAGTGTGTCTAGTGGGGTGAATGTAAAAAAAAACTCAAGACATGTATCTTGACGAAGACACATTGTCTTAGCTCTATGTTCGAGACAGGAGACTATCTGATTGGTCACCTTAATTTATTGAATGCTCTGATTGATACAATGAATATGGTAAGACACATGTTTTAGACATGACATTGTATTATGTTGTATTTTAGTTGTGTCTTATATTTATAGTACCGTGCAGCAATGTCTAGGTTGTACATGCCCTAAGAATACAAGGCAAAGGACAGTTTCCTAATGGAAAAAAGTCCAAATTACTTCTCTCACATATGGACAATGTTCATTTTACTTTTTAAAATATTTTTAATTCATTTTACCCCAACACTTCTTTGAGTTGGTTTAATTTACTTCATAATGAGATTTGTCTTTTTTTCATTTCTTTATGTACAAACTGATTTTTCAGTATAAATTTTGTTGACCATTAACTAATAATATAATTTAGCCTATAAAAATATTATGATTTTATAGTTATTTTTATATTTTAGAGATCGATAACATAATAATTTTAATGGTATAAAACTAAATATAGAATAACGATGAAAAATTATTATCATATTTTTCTAACACAAGTTATGATTTAGTTAATTACATCATAAATATGAATTTCAAATTTAACTTGTACATGAAGAAACCAAAAATACAAAACTTTGCCCACCGAAGTGTCACCCGTAGGAGCCATCGCCCGAATCACCGTTGCCGCAACCGTCCTCGTGTTGCCTGCTGGAGCCTCGCCGCCCACCGAAGTGTCACCCGTAGGAGCCATCGCCAGAATCGTCGTTGCCGCAACCATCCTCGTGCTGCCCGCTAGGGATGAAAACGGTTTCAGATTTTTTCGGTATTCCGGAAACCGATTTCGAATTTTTTCGATCGGATTCATCGGTAACGGTATTTTTCGAAAACGGAATTGGTTTTCGGAATTTTCTATCGGAACCGGTATCGGAATCGGCGTGTTGTTTTACTGGCCGTTTCCTTCAGTAACCGGTTTTTGTCGGAAATTACCGGATTTGTGTCTCGGAATTTTCCAGAATTGTCTCGGAATTTTTCGGAATTGTGTCTCGGAATTTTCGAGCATGTGATTTTTTGCATCCTCCTGTACGTCTCTAAATAAGGATTACTTATTTTTGTATTTTTTGGACGCCTTAATATTTTTTTGGGATAGATGGTGTTGGAAGCCAGTTGAGATTAACGATTGGTCTTTTCCACACACTAGGTTTTGGGGTTTTCCTGTGAGGTTGTGAAAAACTCTTTATGTGAGGAAAAAATATTTCACAAGTAAGCATGTCATGTCAGCTAGATCGAGTGGATATTGTGAATTATGAACTTTGAGTCTGTGAACTTGTGATCTTTGTAAACTTTTTATATTATAAATTTGTGATCCTTATGAATTTGTTATATTGTGAACTTATTATATCATGAATTGTGAACTTGTGGTCTTTATGATCTTTTGTCAACTTTGTTGTATTATGAAGTTTGATATGTTTACCGATCGTATTTTAGATTTTAACCTTTACCGGTGTATTTTCCGCACCAAACTTTCGTTTCCGATGTTTCCGAAATACCGATATCGTTTCCGTTTCCGGAGTTAACGTTTTCCATTTTGTTTCCGATAAAAAATATGAAAACGGTAATGGTTTTAGTATTACCGACCGTTTTCATCCCTACCCGCCGGAGTCCCACCACCCACCAGAGTGCTGCTCGCAAGAGCCACCGCCCAAAGCGCCGTCAAGTGTGGATCTATATGTCATATTGAAATATACTAGAACATTGCGGCACCCTTACGGGCGCCCTACCAAGACTCACTCTGCGACTCCGCCCTCCCATCGCATGGCGTCGCGGCGGTCGACGTGGCGATACTGTAGATTGCAATGTTTAAAAAGTGAAGTTTGAAATGAGATATGATGAATAAAACGCTGAAGACCACCTTAGAATAAATATCAAATGTCATTGACACATTTGATCATGACAACATGAAATAGTTAAGTACTGAATCTACCCTGTGCTACAATGAAATAAAAGTGTGCAGTGACAAAGTGTGTTTTATATCTAAGAATGTCGCTGTCTTAGAAACAGGGGCAAAAATCTTTATTAAGGACACTCAACAACAAAGCCAACTTGGTGATTCGTATAAACCGACACTCATCTAGTTTTCTCTAAAAAAGGCAGCATTTCCTAGACAGCAACATTTCCTTGATCCTCTCAATCTCACTCGTCTTCATCTCCTTCTGCCTCCTGAAAAAAGGGCAGCGACCTTCTTGCATTAGGAGATTGGAACATTATTTGACGCTGGAAAGTACAACTTTACACTAACAAACATCAAATAAATAAAAAATCAGAGGGAGTAATATAGAAGTATAGTATTCGATATTAGGCTACTGACATCAACTAAAGATGCAAATAAAAACCTGAAATATCCAACTGGCTAGGCCAGTAAAAGTTTGCACCACTGAAACTTTCCGAAATGATGAGAAGCTTGTATCCAAGGAGTAAGCATTACTACACCATATGGTGAGTCAAAAAACAAAAAATGGGACAACAGTAGTCTATTGTAGAAAATTGATAATGTACTGTTTAGACGAAATTAAATTTACCTTTGACTCCAGGCTAAACAGCGGAGATAGAAAATCCTCCCTCCGTTCATAAAACTTCACTGATCTTGTCGATACCTTCTGTACATAAGGTTCCACATTTTTCTTGAGGACAACCAATTTCTCCTTAACAGGAATCCATTTCTTCAATCATAGAAAGTACTACTGTCAGCCCAAGATAATACAAAAGAAATTACATGAACAGATGGGTGGTGCTTGCCATACAACCAAGGCCCCAGTATCCTCAGCAAGACCACATGCTGAGTCAAAATCTCGACCTCTAATTCGTGACAAAGCATCTCTTCCAACAGGAGTAAGATCCTGAAAAGAGAAGTCACAGTTTTTCAAGGACTACAAAAGAAAAGAAAAACTACTTTGCCTAGGACAATTATGGACAAAAGGTAAAAGATAGTAAACTAATTCCAAATCTCTCAGACCCTCATCAGCTTCATCATTCACCTCAGCCACTACCTTTTGTGCTTTACTTTCTGAAGCAGCAGGTATCAGTGCAGTGCTTTCTTCTGCAGTGATACCCATCACTGAAGGAAGGGTTGATTCAGGACACCCTTTCCTTCCTCTTCTTCATAGTGACAACCTTGCGCCTCTTAGCAGGAAATATCAGTGGCCTGATGTGTTCCAGGCTGTGTTCAGGTCTATCAATTATTAAGAGCAACATGTAAGGTTGTGCTCTTACCATGAAAAGTTGAAAGGAATTTCAAGCTGAGTGCTATATGTTGATCATCTAGTTGGAAAAATAGTTCAAGTGGACAAGTAGATCGTTGGCTACTGCCACAGGCTCATGAGAACAAAATATTGTCATCAGTATATCATGAATCCTCATGATGCACATCACAAACAATAGTCATCTATTTTACACATAGCACTTCAGATAAAGTTAATAGGTAGAGAAAATGTAATTAAGCCAGTTTAGTTTGACTGCTACAGAAACCCATCAAACGCTAAGTAGCTACCACTACCTATCAACCAGCGAGGTCTCGAAGCTAGCTGACTAGGGCATGAAGCATAATTATTCTTTCTTGTAATGACATGAAGCATAATGATGCAAAAGAGACCGAAGTACCAATTGCGAAACTGAAGCAACAACACTACAGCTATGAATAGAAGGAAAATAGATAAAAAAAATTAAGTACTGACCCTCAGAGTAGTTTTCTGTAAATTAAGGTCAAGCTGGTGAACATCTCAATATAAGGTCAACCAACCAGTACGGATATGTAAATTACCAGTTAAGATCCACAGTCCACGCCACCATAATAGTTCATACAGTCTCAAGTGGGTGAGACCAAATCTTTTTTATCCCAAGCTGAATCTGGGTCAAACATGAAAACAAGGAAAACAATATTGATGACAAATAAAGGCAATCTGAAATTCAAAGATGGGTTACATCATATACCTTGGTATTTTTCTTATCATTCAGAATTGAATTGCCTTCGTCCTTCAATGGAACATAGGAGCTGCTCCGATGTCTATTTCCTGTACTATAAGATAAATACCATAGCCTCTGACCATTATATGTTGAACTTCATAGTTTGTTTAACAGATAACCGTGGTAATAGATAAATCTCAATGGAAACTAAGGAAAACCTTGAAATGGACGCGTCTGATTGGCTACGACTCAATAGTTACATCCTAAGGGGAGTAGAACGACAAACAGATGGCTGGTAGTAGCACAGAACGACAAAGAGAAATAGTACAAGCACCAAGGGAAGAAATGTCTTGTACAGGCCTAGACTACATAGGCATGCTTTACATACCGCGAGTATGGTCCTCGCAAGATCGCACGCATAGAACAGTTATGAGCAGTTAGTACCCTAGAAGCACCAAAATACATAACTTGCAGTGAAGCACACAGCATAGCGCTGCTCATATCTTACAAGCATAAAACCATACTCCCTGCACAGCAGGGGAGGCAAGTTCTAAGAGTAACCTAGATGAACTGGGATAGTTCCCAAAAGCGATCCTTAGTTCCCAAAAGCGGGTCTCCATGGCTGGTGGTGCTCGTGTCCAAAAGCACTGCAACTAAAAAAGGGTAGCAATCAATTAACAAGTTTTGGCAAGCATTGCAATCTGAAATAGAATGTGTAAATTTATTTTCGGTAGAGCTCAACCTAAGATGTCTATGAAGGTAATCCATTCAAAATCATTTGACTATCAATTTTTTTGCTTGCCGATGTTTTATCCTATTGACCTCTTTTCTGAAAACTTGCTAATTTCTATTTTGACCTATATCGGTAGAAGGTTATACCATTTTCTATTTTGTTTATATATTAGTTCAATGACCCGCATATGGACCTGTTGTTAGTTTTAGAATGCTTGCTTGAGATATTTGATAATCTGTGATCTCGCTTTGAATGTTGTTCCTATGCATCATAGTGTTTAGTTAGTTAAAAGTAGTTATTACTGATCATTGGGCTTTTGATTTGCTTAGTACCAACTGCCTTATACTACATGCAGCTGGAACACTTGGAAGCATATATCTCATGAAGTTGTAGGGGAGAATTGGACATACCGTTACTCAGCATCAACGTCTGCGGAACCAGCAACATCGTCATCTCCTGTGTCTTCATCTCTAAAAAGTTTCTTGGCAACCTTCTTGGACGGTGATGTTCGAGACCTATGTAAAGTTTGGTCCAATGGCATGCATGTAAAACTGATGAGACGGTACACGAATAATAGTCTAGGTAGATTGCTCGGCATGAAGCTAACCTTTTTCCGACAACACTTTTGTGAGCCTTGTTTGTAGACCCATCTAGCACGCTGTAAGCAGCTCCTGATGGCGCCTGCACGTTAGGCGGAGAAGTGATAATCTCTGTTCCTTGCAGCAGATTGTCTCCCTGATGTGGGGTTGTCTGTATGTTACACTGCAACGAAAAGACATGTTTAGGGCATGTTTCCTAGTGTATGTAGAAGGAGAACGATGCTTTATATTGTAGCTATTTTGTTCCATCGAGTCCAACAGCAAACCTTGGCGCTAGATGAAACTTTGTGACTCTCTGGTGTTAGTGACGACTCGCGGATGAAGGCAGCCCCTCTGTTTTGTGCGACACCTGATCCGTGTCCTACTGCGGAGTTAGCAGCCAAACCAAAAAACAGGTTAGAGCCACGAGAGCTGTAGTTGATGGGGAGAGGGTGCAGCGAAAAGAGCTGCACTAAAAACGAAACCTGCTCAGTCAGAAGGGGGAATGCTTGTTCTATAGATGGAAAAATGCCTTTAAACTATAATATTACGGCCTAAACGCTGTTATGGCCCCTCCGAGTGTAATGTGGCTGAGTCTTTAATATGGCTGGAACAGCGAAAAGAGTTGCACTAAAAAAGAAACCTAGTCGGCAGACTCTGCAGTTTGTGTCGTTTCGGCTTTAGGTGACCCGTCATATACAGGTAGCATGGAATGGAAATAAACAAGCAGAGAAAACAAACCATTACTTTCTTTCCTAATTTGGCATAAACTAACGTACATAGCTCCACTAAATAGATACGATAAGCTGTACCTTGAGAAAGTATGGTCGACGACGGCTGTGAGGACGGTGTAGTTGGAAGCATGTTGCCACCATCCATTTCTGCGTTTATAGCATTCACTTGGAAGGAAACACTGCCATAAATAATTGTGCTTTCGGTGAAGCTAACATTCCACTCGAAAGACTTTTCCAGTAGATCTGTAATTTCTCTTGGAATGAAACCGGGTGGATTAGTCGAGATGAGGGTGTCCACATTTTTTTAATGAGGCGCTGCGCCATTCGTCCAAAGAAGATAAACTCGGCAGTGTCAGTGTCATCTTCAGCGGTGAGGGATATCTTGTACCTGCACAGAGTGGTTCGATTGGTAGACACCACAAATCATGTAATCTGTATACGGTATGCTAATGGGTTGCACACTCAACTTCACCAAAGTTAAGATACTCTAATTGCATAAGCCATATACTGGAAACCTCCATCATAGCAACTCTTGTTGCGGTAGTTGGAACTCAAGCAGCCATATCTACTATCTATTTGATTGGTAAGCAAATCCTTGTACAGGGCTATTGCTCCTGTTCTAACGCTGTGCATACCTCAAACGAATTTCTAGGGCATATTTACATCCCTGACATCAGCTGGGTAGCTATGAATCTCTGCATTGCTGTTACTGATGGGTTCAAAAATCAAAGGCAAACACTGAAAGGGGTAAAGTTGGTCTATGTCTATCATGGTTACAGTGTGTTTAATTTAGAACGTGTATGAGCTAACCTTTTAAGATCTAAATATAAGGTGTCTAGCAGGAGCTTAACAAAAACGGGGAGAGACGTATAAGACCTGACCTTGGGGTAGGCGATCCTATGCTGTCACAGGAATTATTGGTGCACTTGTATGTGTCACCGTGTGGTTTGGTTGTCCTAAGGCATTTTTTGCATGCGTTGTACCACCATGATCTATCAATCTTGAGAATCTTTACGACGACAAGCCATTCCTTCTTCTGTAAACAATGTAATTGAAGCGATCAGTTAGGAACCTGTGATAAACCTTAGGATTGAAAGGTTTAGCTGAGTACTGGTACCTTATTTTCAAAAGGATGGAGGTATTTAATATCCTTGAGTTTCTTATGTTCAGGAACTGCAATGACTGTACTCTCAGCAGCTGCTTTCCCCTGATCCCAAATGACAGGGTTGTGGTTGGTTTCAGCACTGCTTACCCATGTCAGTTTACGAATGGCAGTAATCAGATTTGGTGAGAAAGATGACTGAAAATCGTATGTCTGAAAACCTAGGATGATTAAGTTACCTAGCTCTGAGAGCGTTTACTTCCGGTAGCGGTGCGTTTATGTACCACTTGCATGATGATCCACCCGATAATGACACATTATCTAAAATACAATGGAACCTTTCAGATGCTCATGTGTATTAGCAGTGCAATGAAAGGGATGTAGTAGACTGACCAGCGTAACTCCTCACGAGAGTGCCAACAAATACTATGATCTGCGGTGAGGATCGACTGTCCCTGTGGATCTGTTCAGCTGGGAAAGCTGTGGCCCGCTCGCCCCAAAGGACAACATCAACGGTTGGCCCAGTATCCCTGTCAGAGCGAAGAACAGCGAGTTTACAGATAAACTGTTCATTGTATTGTGTTAGGTGTAGATATCGCAAAGAAACCAAAGCTGTAAACTGTGCGTCTAGAGGGCTATTTCATACTGCAAATTACGCGCGAAGTATGTAAACCATTAAATGGTAGGCCTCAAAATAGTTGCTCGTTTAAATGGCCGATTGCAGATGAAGTTGTCTAGTAACCTTCTATATGAACACAGTGTGCATGGTAAGCCCATGTACTAAACGGAACTTTGAGTCGGCAATAGATAATCTTAGACATGGAGGACTGGCCGAGCAGGGAAAATGAACTCTTCTAGGGTATATTGCAATGAAGTATGGTGAACTGAAGGCATAGGTAGTTTAGAACCAGTTTTCCTTTGCAAGGAAGATGGCATTTTTTTTATTTTCCACTATGGCCAACCTGTTTGTAGCATAACCCCTGCATGATTTGTGGACATAGTCCTGCTAAGTTTTAGGACGCAAATTGACCCCAGTGTGATCTAATGGCGTTCCTACTGTCTAGGCGCATTTCCCCTTCATCTATTCCCTTGAGAGTATGGGCAATTTTGCTAGCGTGGAGAATAAGAAGCGGTAGCCCCCACAGGGACGATAATATGTGGTTTAGGTTGAGGTTGTTCATGGGTTCCTTAGTATGCTGGTGCAAACAGAATTGTGGTACATACGCGTATGTGGAACCCAACAGGAATGTATAGCAGGATAGGAATGCAAGTGATACCTTGCATTTCTTATAGTGACTGTTCTCTTCATAACCTCAGCATGTCGTCCCCTTGTGCGCAACGATGAAACATGGGAGATCACACTGACAACACCGACCACATCTACAATAGAAATGGCGAGGGCATTAGCACTGTACACATGCTACCTGTAACATGTAAACCATTATGCCTAGAAGAGTACCTGTGAAATATTCCTTGTAGTCCACACGCGCTTGGAGTTGTTCTATGGGAGTGAGGTTATATGTGCAAACCGGAAAAGCAGGGGGGATCTGGAGGACAACTTCAACCGTAGTCCACTTTGTAAAGCTGATCATGTTGCAGTTTTCAACCGGTTTGTAGAACTTGTTAGCTTTCCTGACTAAGAAATACTTCAGGTTGTATACCGCTCCCTCATCAAGCAGCGCACTGAACTGTTGGCATAACGGAGGATAGATCTGGGCATGTATGCTGTTTCCCTAACAAAAGGAGGTAACATTTTAAACAATACGCAAGAATTGCATAGAACATTGTATATCATGTTGTATAAGCTGATGGTTATTATGCATGCACAAGTATTAGACCAGTATACAGATGGATGTACCTCTTCATCAAGCAAAACAAGATCAGTATGCAGGAGCCTACTGTCATCCTGAGGATCAAGGAATTCCCAAAGCCTAGAGGCATGCACACACAAGCTATGAGAGCAGTCTCCAACCATAAGGCTAGGTATGAGTATGTCCCCCATCTGCAGTAAAGAAGCAGCGGTCAGTCATTTCCAGGGAAATAAGCAACCAACAAACATTACACTCGATATTGATAAGGGCAGTATGTTCACCCAAAAAAATATTTAGGATAGGAGAAACATGCCAGGTAAAGTTAGTCCAATATCATTGAGTAGGCATCTACCACGAATGTTGTATGACAAGATCTACTGGAGCATGCAGACATAATGGCCTCCCTTTGTAAACTTGCCACATATAGTTCTTGCATGCCGGTAGGCTCATAGATGAACGGTATAGGAGACAAAAAATGTTTTGCTGGGGAAGCAGCTGTACAATAGAATAGGTACGATAACTAAACGCGTTGCTGGTATACACATTTTTATTTTACATATTGGTTATGTACAAGTCTGAGTTGATCATGCACTAAGAAGTCTGTAGGGGGTCCGCATCAACGGCCCGCAACACCTCCCGGTAAACAACGTTTCGAGTCTGTGATCCGCAGGAACCATCAGGATTTTCAATCAAAATTCTAAGACCACTTCTAGATGTAACCCTTGAAACAACGACGTAAAGCTGGCCATGCGTAAACACAGGTCTGTCAAGGTAGAGGCCAACCGTTGAGAGGGTCTGACCCTGGCTCTTATTAATCGTCATGGCATAGCATATCCGTATTGGAAATTGTCTTCTTTGCAATGTGAAGGGCCATTTCACGTCGGTAGTGTTAAGCGCAATCCTCGGTATGAAAACCTCTTCTCCGACACCGGAGGGCGTTAGTACTACGCATTTAAGAACACGTTGGCCGATCTCAGTTACAAGCATCCTTGTTCAGTTACAAAGCCCCGCAGTCTGGTTCAAGTTACGTATCAGCATGACTGTGACGCCTCTTTTTAGCACGAGTTTGTGGCAAGGAAAATTTGCTGCATTAATAGAGTTTAGGAACTCAGTAGGATACAACATGTCAAAATCAGGTATTCGTTCAGACGCCTTTGAGATCGTGTCGCAACTAAGGCATTGGACACCATGTCCAGGGAGCATTGAGACAATGTAGTCGTTTATTTTATCAGTTGTAAGGTTATTAGGACATACAATGGCGCGTGTAGCTAGGTATGTAGGGTCCATATATCTCTCTAACAAATCTGGGTAGACCTCGGATATGAGGGCCGCAGCGGCATCACCATCCGTGCGTATCAACAAATCTTCAGGAATCGTAACCCATGTAGGTTCGGACTCGTCTCCTCTTGTCATGGCTGGCAAAGCACCGTCGCCGATATCTAAGACCCATTTGCTAAATTGTTCCAAGTCCACACGTTCCTTCCCATGTAAAGAGGGGTTGGAGAGCCTCATATTTGTTCGTAGTTTTAAAACGGTTGCATGCTGCCACAACGGTGAGCTGGTAATCGATGCGTTCACTATGGCAGACCGTGAGCCTTTGCGCACCACGGGTAGAATCTGGCGAAAGTCTCCTCCAAGCACAATAGGTTTGCCACCAAATGGGATGTTCGCATTTTCCGCTCTGTGTTCCGAAAGAATATCACGCATAGTCCTGTCTAGGGCCTCAAAGCAATGCCTATGGGTCATCGGCGCCTCATCCCATATGACAAGAGAAGTACGCTGTATAAGTTCAGACAACATGGTACCTCTCTTGACACCACATACACCTCTCTCATCTAGATCGAAGGGTATTTTGAAACGTGAATGAGCAGTACGACCTTTTGGTAATAGGAGCGAAGCCACGCCAGAGGAGGCAACAGCAAGCACAATTTTTTGCCGGGATCTCAAATGTGTGAGTATAGCGTTCCACAAAAAAGTTTTACCTGTCCCACCATGCCCACATACGAAAAATATGCCTGGCGAGCTGGAGAGCGCAGATTCAGTTAGCCTTTCGAAAATGAGCCGTTGGTCAGCATTCAACTGCGAGACAGCAGCGGCAGCATGGTCACGCAATAGCAATGGTTCAGACCTCAGTTCGTCGTTTATCAGTCGGTTGCCAAACATTTCGTCACCACAGGCCGATAAGATTGGCAGGTCATAGTCAGCTATGTTGGCACCACTGTTAGCAAACGTGTCCGCTAGTTTCCTCGAAAGCAATGTAAGGAGTTGCTCATGTGGAGCTGTGTAGCGTGGATTGCCAAGGGCCTCTCTAAGTCCACGGTGTATGTCATCGGTGAAGTAGACCCAATATTTGTCAAACAAAGCATGAACATTGCAAACAGGACAGTGAACGACAATGGTAACGAACAGCTGTCGAAGCTGAAACGCCGAGGCAGAGACTATTGCCTCATCAAACAGAAGGTTCCACTCATTGTCACCTTCGAGCAAACCACGTGCTTCGCACGCCTCTCTGAACGTATCGTACACAATATCCTGGAAGGTTCTTACATCAACAAAGCTCGTTGCACCGGAAACAAACATCAAGAGCATGCGTAGATAGTATAGCTCCCCAGCTGTTGGGTGTACGTAGTACATGCGACCAATCTTGGCAGACGTCAACCTCCTTCTACGCCAACACCTAGTAGAAGCATCCCACGACCACTCTTTTGGGAAATCACAATAAGTCAAGTGACGTGCATCACTATATTTTAGGTTTATTTCAAACCATTCAGTTAACATTGTCTTCTTCGCTGCACGGCTCAAAAGTAGTGCTTGTAGGTCTGCCCCAGGCTCGTATTGTACAATGTTTTTTGCAGGCAAGTGTACCGCCAGGCATTCCACAGAAGGAATTCTAAAGTGTATGTCGAATTCGAAGATTCGCCATAGAGCCTCACATGTTGATAGGTATCTGGCATCTATGTATTCGCGGATCTCATTTGGCGGGGCTATTTGAGGCCCTGGAGATGCATTAGTTGTGTTCGCAGCCAACTCAAAATATATCTTGGCTCGATCACTTCCCTTGGTAACATATTTAAACAAGTACTTGATCATGTGTGTTTTGTTGCACCACTCAACATTAATATGTGCATTGTATTTTTTGAGCAGTTGCATATTGTACGACACTACGCTCCTATTGTCCAATTTTATTCCACCTTTCACTATGAACCGACAATTGTTTCGCCTTCTGTAAAGGGTATAGCCAAAAGCGTCGATGATAGTCTCGTCTTGGTACGTCTTAGGGAATTTCTTAGAACATCTGTCGTTTTTCATGCATGGACACCGCCTGTTGTAATCACCACATGGACCATGTATCATGAATTCATCAACGAGAGCATAGCCCAAGGGGTCAATGGCAACGTCAGGTATCTCAGCACATATGAAAACGTCAATGGCACAGGCTTCTGTCTCTGAATGAGCACCAAGCAGCCAAAGAAGACAGTGTATGTGTGGTAGGCCCCTTTTTTGGAATTCTACGGTGTAAATCACTGCATAGGACGGACTACAGGTGAGAGCAAGCAAAGTAATACCAAGGAACCATTCAATGTGTCAAGTTAAAAGGAAGCTCACCAGCGCGGATAGGACCAAAAATCTTATCTTCTCTAATGTCTGCTATGAATTCATCGACCTTCATATGGAAGACCCTTACAACGATATCGGAACGATCGCATGCTTGCTGACCAGGCTCAAAGCGAAGGGCATCGACTATCTCCTTCCATTTAGGGTTGCATGTGAAGGTGACGAAGAGATCTGGCGGGCCGTATACTCTGCAGATGGCCATCGCATCCTGGTAGTTCATCACATGGTACCTTCGGCCGCCCGTAAAAGATGCAGGGACAATAACTCTTCCACCCACCGAGTCTGCACTGGTGAGACCCCTGCCAATGGCGTCAGTTATCCCCTGTACGGATTCACAATGCAATTCTTTTTGGTGGTCCGCTATGAACTGCAATCGAGACGCCTCGATCGTAGAATACGCATCGACAGCTAGCTGGTTGCTTAGCCTACCATAGCAGGTGAATGGGTTCGGTTCGTTGAGCCTATAGTGTGAACGATGTCTAACAAATTCAAGCATTGTAACATACTTGCGGCATGCGACATCGCCTTCTCCCACGTCAGCGTATTTTATTCCAAGGTGATATCCACGATCACCGTAAGGGAAGAGCAGCGGGTACTGCAAGGCCATGTAGGACGGGTGCAAGCACGAAACATGTTTCAGACCGCCCTCTCTAGCGTGCACGAGGACGTCATACTTGTACTGTGAAGATGAGCAATCACCCACTATTACAGCAGCGAGCTCACCATTGGTTGGTAAGTTGTACTGTGCGTCATGACGTGTGTTACAGCCTAACAATCGCAATGTCACCTTTTGGTCGCCTTCTTCGTCTAAACGTTCTTTAGCAAAGCGAAATGCCGCGACCAGCTTGTTATGCTCATCTAGCATGTTAAGTAATAAATGGGCCACCTCTGGATCCGGACGATCATGGACATCAGCCTCATTCTCAAACATGCCCAACCTATTTTGTACCTCATGTTCAGTGTCATATATGTAAAGCTGTGCAAACTGTGGGCGCAATCCATGATTGGGTAGTAGTGAGCCAATGCGATGGTGTACGACGCCATTGATTTTGAAAACATAAGGTGCAGTACCGTTATTTATCGATCGATCAACGACAGCACCCAGTGAGGTAAACGCGAAAAGGGAATTGTACGAGCGGATTTGCCTAAGGAAACGTCGTGCACGACTATCACCATCGAATCGCAGTAGGTCACATAAAGGCGACGGTGGACATCTGTAAGGCTCTAAAACAATCTTACCTCCTCTGCAACAAAGATTGTACACAAGCCTACGCTGCGAAACAGCAGACAAACTTTTGGCCCGTTCCTGAAACCAGAAAACGGCGCCACAATGTGGGCACTCGTCTGATGGGCCACCATAGTATGAGCGATCTTTGTAGGTCTCTACAGGCAAAGATGTGTAAATGTTGCATGGGTTACTTTAGAAATATGTAGAGAAAATAATCCAGGTGGTACACAAGCACCTTTAAGCAGCTCGACGTATGATCTTTCAAGAGACGATGAGGCTGCATCCGTGCTAACTATAAGCAGAAAGTCGAGCATAAATTCATAGGATTTTTTACGCGCAGCACACATGAAACCTAAAGATTATTTTGAAAAGATAGACGGTAGGGAAAAACCGTTGTTGGCACATGCTCGTTCAGCGGACGCAAGCGTACGACACATCCTCTGTCTGCGATGGTGTCTGTTAGCGGTGGCAACCGTTGTAGGAAAGTCTAGTAAGGACTTGTCGCCTACAAACGGCGTGCACACGCATCTTAGCATGCGTATAGAGCTGTAGTAGATACAAGCAGCATGAAAAGCCTGACAGTCACTAACCTAGCCGCTTTTGACGAACCAGCTGAGAGTGCAACGAAATCGCATAACGCGACGCATGTGCCGGCATCGAAGCGGATGGCTGATCAAGCGTGTTCATGTGTTCGATAGTAGCTGTTCAAAGACATAATGAATGTGTGGTTGTCTATGCGAAAGGGAAAGAGACATATTGCCCTAAATAAAGGCTATATTGAACCCAAAGAGCGCATAATATTAGTGCAGACTCCACGAAATTGCCAAACGTTGGGCACTGGGGTTTCGACGGCAACACGCCATGTGCTCACATGTACCATCATCCATTAGCGACAACACACACAACAACAGGGACGCCAAACTAACAGGGTCGTCTGGAAGGGAAGATGCCACAGGCATATCTTTGCGAGGAAGTAGGCAGTTGGCGGGAAGAGGAGGAGGTCCCGTGAAACGTTGGGAAGGCAGCTGATGTGCTGGACATCGGCTCTTTGAAGACGAAATGGATCTAAACATTTTGGAGTGTAGAATTCAGTTTATGGTCCATCATTTGTTCACGACATTGGTGATACAGTTCAGAAAGACATCTCTGAAAAGCCACATAAGTTCATTTGTACTCTAATATGTTGGCTGAGCCATATTTTGTGTGATGAACTTAATCTTAGCCCCGGGGACAGCCTAGATAAATCTGTTTTCCCCAAAAAAGTATAGTTCCAAGAAACTGATGTTGGTGATACAGTGGAGGAAGACATATTTGAAAAGGCATATAAGCTAATCTATATTCTAATATGCTGGCTGAATCACAGTTTGCGTGATGAACCTAATCTTAGGCCTGGGGATAGCCTAGATAAATCTGTTTCTCCCCAAAAAAGTATAGTTCAAAGAAATTGATGTTGGTGATACAGTTGAGAAAGATATATTTGAAAAGTCATATAAGTTAATTTGTATTCTAATATGTTGGCTGAGCCATATTTTCTGCGATGAACCTAATCTTAGGCCTGGGGATAGCCTAGATAAATCTGTTTCTCCCCAAAAAAGTATAGTTCCATGTATGCATTTTAGTCAAATACTCTAGGTGTATGCAATTTTATTCAGATTAGGTGCATGCATTTTATCCATGTATGCATTTTAGTCAAATGCTCTAGTGCTCTAGTACTTCATGCATTTTATTCAGATTAGGTGTATGCATTTTATCCATGTAGAGTTCCAATAATACAGACATAGATATCCATGTATGCATTTTATTCAGATTGGAACTCTACTTCATGCATTTTATTCAGATCAGGTGTATGCATTTTTTTCAGATTAGAGTCCCAAGAAACCAATCTGAATAAAATGCATACAGTCTATCCATATATGCCTGTATCTATGTCCTTCACCATAGTCTATCCATGTATACATAATGATATCTAAGGAAGCCCCCTAAGGTGATGATAATTGGTGATTTTTGTGCTTCCCCTTTTTTGCTTTGCTCAACAGTTTTAACCTACCACCTTGCTTATTAAACAGGAGACATATTTTTACTGATTTCCGTGTATTTCTTCTATACAGCTATTTGCAGAAGTTGATGTGAAGCTAGTCTTCAAGGAAATTTCATCTAAATATTTACGAAAGCGCATTGTAGAGGTATTGCTTGCACTTGTCACCTAAAATCCCCCCTTTCTTATGTGATCAATAGCAGGATGCTTACTTCTTTCTATTATATCAACTTGCTAGGGTTTTTTCTGCTAAAAAAACTTGTTACTTGTTAGAGATCTAGCTTTATGTCCATACTTCTGAACTGCACTGTTGTGGTCATTGCAATCATGATAATATCTATCTTGAATCATCATGGATTTTCAGTGACTGCATTTATTCGGCATACATATATATGGTTACGTCTGTGTAAAAACAATGAAAGATCATATGTACTTTCTAGTTCTTACTACAAAGGATCTGACTTTCTTCCTATATGCGCATTGTGTTTTCAAATGTCCCTTTGAACTCTTTCTGTAGAATGTAACATTGTTGTCCAGCAACTGGAAGCCAATGCGACAGGTATTAACTGCCACTGGCCATCCAAAAGTAAAGTGAAAACAAAATTGTAGTTGCCATATTTAGGAGAAAATTCTGCTATGCCGAAACATGATATTAAAGAAACTAATAAGGTCAGTTCAGAATAGGGGTCCTCTCACAGTCTAGCATTGTGTATGTGCGCCAATGCCTGCTATACATGGCTTTGTTCTTCTATTGTGACTGATTATTGATTTTTCTAGTGAGCTACATCATTCTGTCTGGTAATCACAGTTCCTTGGGACTTTCATGTGATTTAATATGGAATTTTTTGTATGGAATATCAATGCCTCAAATTTCAGGGAGGAAAGCGAAGTGATGGACGGAGTCCTTGGGAACTTTGGCCCATCAATTCTCAACGTGGCTTACCTCCAAGAGCTCATGGTAGTGCTCTGTTCACGAGGGGAGAAACACAGGTAAGGTAATACACCTCATTTGAGAGTATGTTGTATTTGTCATCTCTGATTGTCATAGTATGGCATGTCTCGTGGTTTTATTTGTCACATATGCTGTTGTTGGTGTCTTGCTGATCTGTTCGATACCTGATGATGTTTACAGAAATTTGCGTGTGTGTTCTATTTATATCCATCCCACTTTTATTTGTAAAAATCCTACTTTATTACATCAAACATTAACTGTTGCAAAACTTAATTTGGTGTGTTTTATTGTGGAGTTCATTTCTAAATAATACATAACGCAACCATTAACTGTACTTTAGAGCATTATACTTTCTGCTGGTTTATTTATAGTCTGTTTCAGCTAGAGTCAAATGCATATTAGGTTTGCTACCCTATATATTTTTTTCACTTATTCCTTTTGTTCGACCATACAGTCACTGGCTAATGGCATTGAATCTGAGCTAATTCATTGTAGATTGCAAGTAAAAATGAGTTGTCAAGATGCCATCTTATATTAAAATGTCTTGTGTTTGTGTGGATGTTATATTTTGTATTTTAGCTGTGTCATTGAGATTTTTTTATCAGGGTTTACATGAGTATCTAGCCAAGCTCTGTTCTATCCTCTAAGGATCACTTTGTGATGTTCTTTTTGAAGGCTGTATGCTTACTATTTTCACTGCTAACCTTTGAGGATAACTTTGTGATGTTCTATGATATGACACCAGCATGGCTTCTGTTTGTGGAGGTTGTTTAGCACTTCAAGATGCTGGGGTTCCTATAAAGTTTCCTGTTGCTGGAATTGCAATGGGCCTGGTCCTTGATACACAAGAATTTGGTGGAGATGGTAGCCCACTTATACTTTCTGATATTACTGGAGCTGAAGATGCCTCTGGTGACATGGATTTGAAGGTGTGACATGTATTTTGTTCTGAATTTGGTAATTGGAACTGCATTAGCATGGTCAGTATATGTTGTTCTGTTCAAAGCTCAGTTTTCTTATCTGTAAGCCCTTGTTGCAGATTGCTGGTAATGAAAGTGGCATATCTGCATTTCAGATGGACACTAAGGTTGTAATGACGATATAGATTTGGAAGTATTTGTCATGCATTTTTGCTATTAGGAGGCTTTGCTACATTGGCTAAATCTGTCTGGTTCTTGCACTATGGCAGGTAGTTGGGATAACTCTACCTGTGATGGAGAAAGCACTCCTTCAAGCTAGGGAAGGGAGACAACATATTCTAAGTAAGTCTGTACTAAGAGAAAGTAGCTGTAAAATGCGTAGGGCAAAACGAATCACGACACCAGTCTGTTTCTCCCCAAAAAGGTATAGTTCCAAGAAACTATTGCGGGACATAGTAACATCTAAGAAAGTGCCACATGACCACACCTAATCTGAAAAAATGCAGACAGCCTATCCATGGACACCAAATCAACATAATAACAATGAGAGGAGTGTATGCCTGTATCCATGTTTGTATCAAGCGAAATGGGAAACAACTATCCACGCATGCAAATAGAAGAGAAAGTAGCTGTAAAATGTGCAGGACAAAATGAATCAAGACACCACTCTGTTTGTCCACCAAAAAGTAGAGTTCCAAGAAACTAATGTGGGACATAAGGACATCTAATCAACGCTGCAGAAGAGGGATGGTGGACATAAGGACATCTAATCAACAACCATCTAAAAATGCAGACAGTGTATCCATGGACACCAAATCAACATAACCAAGAGAGGGATGGTGGAAGGAGTCGCTCACCTCGAATAGCTGCAGAAGAGACCGAGAGGAGAGCCTGAGGACCTGCGCGTGTCTGCCCTGCTGGTACGTAGCAGATCTACAAGAACAACAGTTCCTATGAGCTAACACACATGATGCAATGAAGAGACGACCAAGAACCAACACAAAAGAAATTAGCATCAGAAGAAAGGAACGGACGATGAGAACGACGGAGTCGAGGAGGAGAAAGGCGCTTCCGCCGGGTACCAGGCCGACGGAAAGAGGAATACACCAGCGTAGGGGCTCCATATATGTAGCAGAAAGCTGCGGGATGGGCGCTATGGTGAAGGACACGAGAACAGTGAGGCTGCGATGTTGATAAAGCACAGGTGACGGGACGGAAGAACAGCGAAGGGGCTCCCCTCACCTAACGTCATGGGCAGAGGCACCGGAGCACAGCGACGCGTGACGACCTCGACAGGAGATTTACAGCGGCGCAATGGCCTCGCTAACGGCGATTTTCGAAAATCGTAGATCTACAGTATCCAACGAGCTGTACCCCGGTGCGTGCGCTTTTGGAGAAGGCGAGGCGGCGCACTCACCTGGCTAACGGCGAAGCGCCGGCCGCAAGCCCCCGCCGTCCTTGGCCCGTGCCGCTCCGTCGCAGATCCGGTCGCCGCGCCGTTCGTGGAAGACCCGGTCGGAGCCGTCCAGGTCACGACACGACTCCCGGGGCAGGCGTGGACGAAGCCAGCTCCTCTCCCGCAGGCACGACGGCCGTCCTCAGGCGCGGACGCTGGCGCGTCGCCGTGGGAGGCCGTGTCGTAGAGGCCCAGGTCCGAGCCGTCCATGTCGCGGTAGGCGGCGTTGAGGCGGATGCGACGCGCTGGATTGCTCACGAGCAGTGTTTGTGGCCACGGCGGATGCGACGCGCTGGATTGCTCACGAGCAGTGTTTGTGGCCACGCGTCTAACGTGCAACGGTCGAAGAGCCCTGAATCGCGGAGAGGGCTTGAATCCCGTGTGACTTTTAACTAAAAGAAATACATGTTTGTGTGAATAGAAATGAGAATGTGTATATGAGAATGTGGTTTGTCGTTGTGAATTGATGGTTGAAAATGTGTACGTGATGAATATGGATACGATAATGTGGATGAATATGTATGTGAGAATTTGATGTGAATGAAATCTATTATTTTTACATTGTGGAAAATAACAAAAAATTAGAGAATTTTTTACCTTTTCTGAAAATACTTTGGTCCGACGGTCTAGCTACGTACCGTCGAACACAAGCATTAAAATTCCGATGGCTACCAGTGGTCAGTGGACCATCGGACATACCGACGCATTCCGCCTAATTAGTTATCCGCAGCGTCTCATCCTGAGCCATCGCATGCGTTGACTCTATGTAACACCCCTGGTGTTACTATAACTAAAACTTGAGCATGGCATCATGAGCATTGGCATTGCATATGTTTGACACACCTAGAGTGCATTCACTAGGCAAAAATTTCAAACAAGTTGTATTGTTTAAAGTGTTTTGCAAAAAGAACCCTGGTTAAAGGACTTAACCCTAAATAGTGGTTAAAGGGGTAGAACTTAACCCAAGTTAAGAAAACCTAAATACTTTAGGGTAAAAGTCATAAAATGACCCTAAGAATAAGCTTGAATCACTTTTATACCCCTGAGATACCAGAAACCCTAATTGGAACCCTGGAAAACCCTAAAACCAAACCCTGGGGGCTTATATGCAAAATTAGTCCACTTTTGGACTAAAGTGCAAAAACCAAGCCAAATAAGTGTCTTAAGTCCTTTGGTTCACAAATATGTGGACTTGAAAGCCAAACCCTAAGTTTTGGACTTAAATGCAAAATGGACCTCATTTGAGTTCTACACTAAGTCTGAAATTCAGTGTTAAAGGCTCCACTTTAGGGCTTTGTAACTTGCAAAGCATAGGGTTTTTGCCCTAGGTCACCACATCAAGTTTGTAGCTCAATCATAGGAGAACAACTTTGCTTAAAGGTGTGAGCATTGTTGTTAGGGAAAAACTGAAGATAATCACTCCTGAAGTTGGACTGTCAGGCTGGTAGAGACTGAACTTCAGTTGGACAGTGACCTTGATCCAACATTAAGGGACATCTAGACTAAGATCCAGTGCTCAAATAAGTTTAAACCTTATAGTCGAGTTGTAGCTGGTATGTAGCACTACAATATTGCTGCAGAGAGTTGGACCTGTTGCCATGAAGATTTGAGAGAAAAGTTGCTCTAAAGTCGCTCTGTCAGTTCATCTGATGAGTGCTCTCCATGGTACAGTGTCCTATGGATCAGATCGCCAGCGTAACTTGCTCGCCGCCGGTGACCCTCCCTGCGCAAAGATTCGTGCCATCACCGCCGTGACTCGTGATCAAATCCACTGGATAGCACTTGGAGATCATCGCCGTGGATAACCCCGGCCAGTAAAGTATTCCGGCCACCGTACAAGCGTTCACCGCGGCGGAACTGGATAACCTCGCCGATGATCACCGCCTCTCGGCCTTGCGCCGCGTGTCCGAGCCTCGCCACTGCACCGCCACGGTTCACTTTAGCTCCCCGTTGCTCACCGGAATAGCTGCCACGGCGTTGAACACGTATTCACTGCGCCGCCTTCTTCCTTATCTCCGACCGCCACACGTCGCCGTTAAAATTCCTAGCCACCGTCGAAGCTGCCTATAAATTGGAGCCTCGGCCAGTGCCGCTAGGTAATTGCGCGTCCAGAGAACCCACGCGCAGCTCCGATTACTTCCCACAGCTCTTCAATTTCACGTTCGCCCCAAATTCACTTTCCGCCACCGCAAGGAACTGCTCACTACGGCCAGCCGTACTCCGGTCAGTCCAGCCCTCCCTCTCCCTCGTTTAAGCTTTCCCACATGCCTACAATGCTTGCTGACCCGTCCAATTAGACTAGAGGTCCACTGACCATTGGGAACGCATGAATCTTTAGTTTATCCGCGCGCTCACCGTGGCCAGACCATATTAGTTCACCAAATGTGCAATTAACTTAGGGGAATCGATGGTTGGGGTGTGAATTTGGTTTACGCCAAAGCTAAGCACCGGTCATAGTCCAGCTCGGCCGATCTACGCGCTCGCCGGAGTGCTCCCCGCGCTGCCGTCGTCGTGGACCTGGGTCTGCGAAGAAATAGATTATGGAGGGCTTATCTGCAAGTTGTCAGCCACACAGTAGAATAGTGATCAAAACTGTCTGCAAATAGATAAAACCGCGTGGTCCTTTCTGCAAAGCTGCCAGGGCGCGCGCGCGCGCGGACGCTTTCTTCTCTGGAACTGGGCCGATGGGCTGAATCCGACCCGGTTCTATTAATTCTTTTCCTTTTTCTTTTTCAGCAGAGATTCAAAAATAGGTAGAAAAATGTAGAAAAATGCTAAAATTGTGAAACTAATTTTCCTAGGTTTGTTATTTTCCATAGTATTTAATAAAAATAAGTTTGTGATTTTTAGTGGAAGTAAGAAATTTTAGGGTATTTAAAGTAGTTAAAAGTCTTGGTCATAGATTTTTAGAAAATAATTGATAGGTCCTAAAATGCCCAAAATTTTTATATGAGTGTTATACAATATTTAGAAGCCTTGGGTAAAGTTTGAATTGATTTGGACCTTGTTTGATCACCAAACCCCAAAACACCCCCCTGCCCTATGAACTCCTTTACCGACTCCGGAAACCCTAAGTTCCCGGAACTCCGTGAAGGCAAGTTGTATTCAAGACATAAATAATAAGTTTATGTTGTCTTTGCATCCTCATGAGCATCCCATGGCATCCATTCTTATACATACGTATGGTTATGATTAGAACGAGAAGAAGAGATAGAAGTAACTGAAGAGCAAGTACAACCACCTTTGGACACTCAGGCCGGGAATAGTTTCTACTTCGACATTTGTGGATCCGAGCCTGAATCACCTGTAAACAAAGGCAAGCCCCGGTGCATTTGCCACCTCCCTTGATGTTTTTAAAATCTTTCTCACTTGCTTGCTGCATTAAGTTATAGGAGTTGATTGTTAAACAATTCCTGCATTACCTTCCTTGATTTTGATTACCCCCCCCCCTTGAAATCCTGTTTTTACAAAAGGTTTTACTTTGCTTAGCATTGCTTTAGAAAAACAAAGGATTTGTTTTACAAAAGATGTTTGGCAAAGTGGGAGGGTTGTTTTTGAAAATAAAATTTGATGGTGGATCCATCAGGGCCTTGATGGATTCAACATCTGGAAAAGATGTACCTCTGCCAGGTACCAAACTTTGGGTTTGAAATGATTAAGCTGAGACCGGGCGGGTGACTTGCACGAGAAGAGAGTCTCGGTGTAGTGTCTCCATCTGAGTCGATTAAGGACCGTCTCGATGTAGGCTTGATGATCGAGGACCCTTTAACTGGTCACATGCCTCGTCATGGGTAAGCCTTGCCTCGGGCAGACTAAGGCCGGAATAAGATAACACGAAATGGGCGTGGAGCGGTGGCGAGAGTAGCGTGTACCCTCCGTGGCAAGAGGCTGGACGGTGGTGTAGCTGTGCTCTCGGTTTGCGTGAACCTGATCCGGTCTTAAGAACCCCGGTGGCGGGTTGACATATGCAAGGGTTAAGTGCTACATATGTCGTGTGATTGGAGATCCTCAGCTGAGTATAATCGATTCGGATCGCCGTACCTTCGCGGTTATGAAGACTTGGTCACTGCCCTACACGTAGCATTCCACTAAAGATAATGGGTTTTTGTTAAGAAATTGGCTAGTGCAGGACCAGTGATTGAACTAGGGTAGAAAGAACTCTAGTTACAGGTAATTGTACTTAACTTGACAAATAAAATTGGATTTTTAAGGATCCACTTTAGTAAGCATTTCTGCAAAACAGAGTCTTTGAATATTGAAAAGCCTTACCTTGACTCCCACATAACCAGCATACCCTTGAGAGTCTTTTCTTTAGTCGGGTAAGACTTGCTGAGTAATTCCATACTCAGGGTTTATCCCTTCGTTGTTTTTAGGTGAGGAAGTAGCAGACTTTTGCTGCTTCTGTGCCAAGGTGGTTCCAAAAGAAGAAAATCAAGACTGAAGTGCGGGAGGACTCGGTCCTCCACTTAAGATCTTTTGCTTTTAGCTTCTCGGGAGGAGTTTGTGCCTCCCTGGTTTGTATAATATTACTCCTATGCACTCACTTTTAGACTGGTCTGTAATAACCTAACTCAAGCTTGCTTTTGAAATAAATGTAAGATTATGTAATTCGCTTCCGCATTTCTTCATCTCCGATGTTCTGTAATGTCTACAAGATGGGTGAGACGTTCCTGGTGAGGTAAGGAAAGATACCGAACTTGTCAAGTAGTTCAGGGGCACCTACAGGGTTGTCTGATGTCCGTTGGACAAGGACAACTGTAGGTGGGCCTAATTACTTGGGAGGTTCCGTCACAGCTGGTATCGGAGCGTAGCCCTTCTTGGCAGATATTATGAGGCATCTTCAAAAGGATTTTTAAGAGTCTTACCTAAAAATTCTTTTCTCTTCTTACCTAAGTATTCTGAAGAAGTCTATCTTAAAGACCAGATAGGAAGAGTGCAACATATAGAAGGTTGAATCGACTAAGGTTGATTCTGTAATTATACATGCATCATGCTAAGAATCATACTAATAACATTTTCCCCCTTAGAAAAGATGCCGCCACGTACCAGGCTAACGGCACGCAAGTCTACGGGACCAATTGGGGTGCCTCGGCATCAATTGGCTCCCCGACATGAAAGCAGCAGTAGTGGGAGTAACGACCCCATCGGAGACCTTGAAGCTCGTGTGAGTCGACTTCAGGCAGCACTGCAACAAAGGACTGATGCTTGGGTCGCTGACGGAGATAGAATCAATGAGCTGAGAAGGGACATCCGACACTTGCAGGATCAACTCGCTGATCGAGACTTAGCACTTGACTGGGCCGTGCAGTCTCGTTTGCTAATGTGTGCTAAGGAAGCAAGGGCTCAGGCCCGAGTTAAAGAACTTAGCTCGACTGTTGATGACCTGCAGGTTTACTGCAATACGTTGCACGAGGAAGTCCATATACTATACTCACAACTACACCCAAGTGAGCCTAAACAACCTGCTGAGGCGGAAGCTGGACCATCTCACGTTGCGGGACGTGCGCTGGGTGGGGAGTTAGACCTTTTTGAGCCTCCTCCTTCCTTGAGGTTGGTTGATGTCTGGACTCCCACACCTGACGATGAAGCCGCCAAGACTGATGGCAAGCAGGAATAAAGGTGTAATAGAAGTAGAGTAGTGTATGGTAGGGTATTGAAGGGTGAACTTTTGTATAATGGGTATTGTATCCTGTTATGTAATATCGAGTCTGTATCATTACTTTTTATAGTAATGTAAAATGGAAGGTTTTCTCTGGCACATTATGTTTACTTCAAATGTTTTTGCCACAGATGCCGACCAGGACTCGAGGACAGGATGCAGCAGGAACTTCTGGGGGACGGGATGCTACCCCAAACCCACCTCCAGTTCCTCCCACGTTAGCCGAGGCGATCGCCGCCTTGGTGAATGCCACCGCCGACAATACCCGCTTCCTTAGGGAAATGGCGGGTCAGCAACAATTTCTGCAGCAAGCAGCAAGAGGTTATCCGCAGGGTCCTCGTGAGACCACTTATCTGGATTTCTCGGAAACTCGTCCACCTCTATTCGTCAAGGCAGAAGATCCCCTAGAAGCTGACGAGTGGATTCGGGTTATCGAGCAAAAGTTTGGTCTTCTTCGTTGCTCAGAGACGCAGAAGCCGTTGTTCGCCGCACAACAACTCCGTGGTCCTGCCAGTACCTGGTGGGGAAATTTTATGGCTATTCAACCCGACAACCATCAAGTCACTTGGAATGAGTTTAAAGCAGCTTTCCGAGAACACTACATCCCCGAAGGAGTGCTGCATATGAAACAAGAGGAGTTTATGAAGTTACAACAAGGCGGAGATACCGTCACTCAATACCTCAACAAATTCAATCACCTGTCGCAGTATGCTATCGATCAGGTGAATACAGATTTGAAGAAGAAGAACTGTTTTATGCGGGGACTGAATGATCGGCTACAAAGGAAAATGGCCACATGCATAGACCTCACATATGGAAAGGCTGTCAGCACAGCCTTATCTGTTGAAGCCAAATACACAAATTCTGGGAAGAATAAGGGATTCGGTGGTGAGAGGCCTACTCAGGGCCAGGCAAAGAAGCAACGGTTCGTCATCCGGCCTTCTAGCCAAAACCGTACTTTTTCTCGTCCACCTTCATTTCCCTTCAAACAGCCAATCATTATCCGCCCCAACACTGCCCCCACTACCCCAAAACAGCCGGGTGCCCCAGGCACTCGATTTCCTGCCTTGCCTAGTTCTTCAACTGGGTGCTTTAATTGCGGCAAGTCGGGACATTTTATCAAAGACTGCCCATATCCTAGGCAAAACCAATCTAATGCTTCGCAAGGATCTGGGAAATCAGTTCAGCCAAAAGGAAATGCTATGGGGAAGAATACAAAGAAAACGGGGCGTGTGTATTATACTCAAGTGGCTACTACACCGGAAGGAGAGCCGGTGATGATGGGTACGTTTCCCGTGGCCAGTCACCCAGCAATTATTCTTTTTGATTCTGGTGCTTCACATACATTTATTAGCAAGAAGTTTGTGGAACAATATCATATTGCATACCATGAATCGAAAGAGGGATTTAAAATTCATTCACCTGGGGGACACATTTATACTAAAGAAGTGGCCTATGGTGTGCCAGTAACAATGGCCGGACGGAACTTTCCTGCTAACATGATTGTTCTGAAGGGCCAGGATATAGATGTAATTCTGGGTATGAATTGGTTAACCCAACATAAGGCAATCCTCAACACTGAACTCAGAACCGTCAGGTTGAGCTATAACCAAGAAGAGATTCTTTTGACTCTCCCCGCAACCAATCCGGCCAACACTTCTGGTAGAGTCTATGAAGCCATTGTACCGGAGATCGAGAATATTCCGGTAGTATGTGAGTTTCCAGATGTATTTCCGGAAGATTTGCCTGGACTGCCCCCTGAAAGAGATGTAGAATTCGTAATTGAGCTAAAGCCCGGTACGGCTCCCATCTCCCGAAGATCGTACCACATGCCCCCTAATGAGTTAGCGGAACTAAAGATTCAATTGCAAGATCTATTGAATAAGGGATTCATCCGGCCAAGCTCGTCCCCGTGGGGTTGTCCCGCCATTTTTGTTAAGAAGGATCAAACCTTGAGAATGTGCGTGGATTATCGACCCCTAAATGAGGTCACTATCAAGAATAAGTACCCTCTTCCAAGGATCGACATCTTATTTGATCAACTGACTGGGGCGAGGGTATTTTCCAAAATTGATCTCAGGTCGGGCTATCATCAAATCCGTATTCGGCCCGAGGATATACCGAAGACCGCGTTTACTACGCGATATGGATTGTTTGAATACTTGGTAATGTCTTTTGGGCTCACAAATGCTCCTGCCCATTTCACTTATCTAATGAACTCGGTGTTCATGCCTGAATTGGACAAGTTCGTGGTAGTCTTCATCGACGATATCTTGATATATTCCAAGAATGAAGAGGACCATGCTCAGCATTTACGGATTGTATTGACGCGCCTAAGGGAACACCAGCTATATGCCAAGTTCAGCAAGTGCGCGTTCTGGCTGGAAGAAATTCAATTTTTGGGGCACGTATTATCAGCTAAAGGAATTGCGGTAGATCCTAGCAAGGTCAAGGATATTCTAGAGTGGAAACCCCCAACAACTGTTCATCAAGTCCGGAGTTTTCTTGGACTAGCTGGGTATTATCGCAGATTCATACCAGATTTTTCTAAGCTTGTGAAGCCAATCACAAGTTTATTGAAGAATGACATTAAGTTCAATTGGTCTTCTAAGTGCAATGAAGCCTTTGAGCAACTGAAGACACTATTGACCACTGCTCCGGTATTAGCTCAACCGGACATCACTAAACCTTTTGACGTATATTGTGATGCATCTGGCAGTGGGCTCGGCTGTGTACTGATGCAAGAGGGCCGAGTGATTGCGTATGCTTCAAGGCAGTTGCGCCGGCATGAGGAGCACTATCCAACTCATGATCTGGAGCTAGCTGCTGTGGTTCATGCCCTAAAGATTTGGCGTCACTATCTGCTGGGTAATATCTGTCACATATATATAGATCATAAAAGTTTGAAGTACATCTTCACCCAGTCAGAGTTAAATATGAGGCAAAGACGATGGCTTGAGCTCATTAAAGACTATGAACTGGAGATCCATTATCACCCAGGCAAGGCCAATGTGGTGGCAGATGCATTGAGTCGTAGGACTTCCTGCCACTGTCTTATGGCGAAGATCTCCGAGAACACTTTGTGTCAAGAAATGGAAAAGCTAAACCTGGGGATCATCCAACAAGGGACTCTAAATCAGTTAAAGCTCGAGTCAATCATTTTGCAAAGGATAATTGATGCTCAAAGGGATAATCTGGGTATGAAGCACATTCAAGAAAAGATAAAAGCTGGAGTAGCTAAGTGTTTCAAAGAAGACGATCAAGGTGTGATATGGTTTAAAAACCGCATAGTAGTGCCAAAGAACGAAGAGCTCCGCCAGCAAATTCTGGATGAAGCACATCTTAGCCGCTATTCTATTCATCCCGGAAGCACTAAGATGTATCAAGACTTAAAGCAACATTACTGGTGGACAAAAATGAAGATTGAGATTGCACGCTATGTGGCTAAATGCGACACTTGCAGACGTGTCAAGGCCATACACATGAAAACTGCTGGTCCATTACAATCTTTGCCAATCCCAACATGGAAATGGGAAGACATTAGTATGGACTTTGTTGTGGGATTGCCCAGAACCGCAAAAGGGTATGATTCCATCTGGGTTATCATCGATCGACTTACAAAGATCGCCCACTTTCTCCCGGTCAAAGTTAAATATCCCGTCATTACCTATGCAGAGTTATACATTGCCCGTATTCTCAGTTTGCATGGTGTTCCAAAGACCATAGTGTCGGATCGTGGACCTCAATTCGTATCCAAGTTTTGGGAAGAACTTCATAAATCCCTGGGTACCAAATTACTCCACAGTTCGGCCTATCATCCTCAAACCAGTGGACAGACTGAGAGAGTGAACCAAATACTTGAAGATATGCTGCGGGCATGTGTCCTGGACTTTTCACCAAAATGGGATGAATGTTTACCCCTAGCGGAGTTTTCATACAATAACAGTTATCAAGAAAGTATCAAGATGGCACCTTTTGAAGCTTTATATGGACGTCGGTGTCGAACTCCGTTAAATTGGTCTGAACCTGGAGAAAGATACTTCTTTAGACCTGATATGGTGAAAGAGGTTGAGGAAAAGGTTCAGAGAATTGTCCATAATATGAAGAAAGCTCAAGCACGGCAAAAGAGTTATGCAGACAAACGGCGAATGCCCTTACATTTCCTGGAAGGAGACTATGTCTACTTGAAGGTCTCACCAATGAAGGGCGTATCGCGTTTCGGAGTTAAAGGAAAACTTGCACCACGATATATTGGTCCTTTTCTTATTCTGGAAAGATATGGGCCAGTGGCGTATCGACTCCAACTCCCCGAAACCTTGTCTGCTGTGCACAATGTGTTCCACGTGTCACAACTGAAGAAGTGTCTTCGGGTTCCTGATCGAACCGTTGAAGTGACTGATGTTGTCCTGGAACCAGACTTAACATACTCGGAACATCCTATTCGAGTTCTAGATCAAAAGGACAGGGTCACCCGAAGAAAGACTCTCAAGTTCTACAAGATACAGTGGAACCAGCATTTGGAAGATGAGGCTACATGGGAAACCCAAGACTTCTTAGATAAGAATTTCCCAGGCTTTTTAGCCTCATGTAAATTGTAAAGCCTGTATAGCTGTTGTAATAAAGAAGTAACCCCCACATCACCCCTGTCTTGTACCAAAAATAAGGAAATAAAAATGTGATGCGTTTCCTTTACCATTACTTACCCTAGGATTTTTAATCTCGGGACGAGATTCCTTTATGGGGGGAAGGATGTAACACCCCTGGTGTTACTATAACTAAAACTTGAGCATGGCATCATGAGCATTGGCATTGCATATGTTTGACACACCTAGAGTGCATTCACTAGGCAAAAATTTCAAACAAGTTGTATTGTTTAAAGTGTTTTGCAAAAAGAACCCTGGTTAAAGGACTTAACCCTAAATAGTGGTTAAAGGGGTAGAACTTAACCCAAGTTAAGAAAACCTAAATACTTTAGGGTAAAAGTCATAAAATGACCCTAAGAATAAGCTTGAATCACTTTTATACCCCTGAGATACCAGAAACCCTAATTGGAACCCTGGAAAACCCTAAAACCAAACCCTAGGGGCTTATATGCAAAATTAGTCCACTTTTGGACTAAAGTGCAAAAACCAAGCCAAATAAGTGTCTTAAGTCCTTTGGTTCACAAATATGTGGACTTGAAAGCCAAACCCTAAGTTTTGGACTTAAATGCAAAATGGACCTCATTTGAGTTCTACACTAAGTCTGAAATTCAGTGTTAAAGGCTCCACTTTAGGGCTTTGTAACTTGCAAAGCATAGGGTTTTTGCCCTAGGTCACCACATCAAGTTTGTAGCTCAATCATAGGAGAACAACTTTGCTTAAAGGTGTGAGCATTGTTGTTAGGGAAAAACTGAAGATAATCACTCCTGAAGTTGGACTGTCAGGCTGGTAGAGACTGAACTTCAGTTGGACAGTGACCTTGATCCAACATTAAGGGACATCTAGACTAAGATCCAGTGCTCAAATAAGTTTAAACCTTATAGTCGAGTTGTAGCTGGTATGTAGCACTACAATATTGCTGCAGAGAGTTGGACCTGTTGCCATGAAGATTTGAGAGAAAAGTTGCTCTAAAGTCGCTCTGTCAGTTCATCTGATGAGTGCTCTCCATGGTACAGTGTCCTATGGATCAGATCGCCAGCGTAACTTGCTCGCCGCCGGTGACCCTCCCTGCGCAAAGATTCGTGCCATCACCGCCGTGACTCGTGATCAAATCCACTGGATAGCACTTGGAGATCATCGCCGTGGATAACCCCGGCCAGTAAAGTATTCCGGCCACCGTACAAGCGTTCACCGCGGCGGAACTGGATAACCTCGCCGATGATCACCGCCTCTCAGCCTTGCGCCGCGTGTCCGAGCCTCGCCACTGCACCGCCACGGTTCACTTTAGCTCCCCGTTGCTCACCGGAATAGCTGCCACGGCGTTGAACATGTATTCACTGCGCCGCCTTCTTCCTTATCTCCGTCCGCCACACGTCACCGTTAAAATTCCCAGCCACCGTCGAAGCTGCCTATAAATTGGAGCCTCGGCCAGTGCCGCTAGGTAATTGCGCGTCCAGAGAACCCACGCGCAGCTCCGATTACTTCCCACAGCTCTTCAATTTCACGTTCGCCCCAAATTCACTTTCCGCCACCGCAAGGAACTGCTCACTACGGCCAGCCGTACTCCGGTCAGTCCAGCCCTCCCTCTCCCTCGTTTAAGCTTTCCCACATGCCTACAATGCTTGCTGACCTGTCCAATTAGACTAGAGGTCCACTGACCATTGGGAACGCATGAATCTTTAGTTTATCCGCGCGCTCACCGTGGCCAGACCATATTAGTTCACCAAATGTGCAATTAACTTAGGGGAATCGATGGTTGGGGTGTGAATTTGGTTTACTCCAAAGCTAAGCACCGGTCATAGTCCAGCTCGGCCGATCTACGCGCTCGCCGGAGTGCTCCCCGCGCTGCCGTCGTCGTGGACCTGGGTCTGCGAAGAAATAGATTATGGAGGGCTTATCTGCAAGTTGTCAGCCACACAGTAGAATAGTGATCAAAACTGTCTGCAAATAGATAAAACCGCGTGGTCCTTTCTGCAAAGCTGCCAGGGCGCGCGCGCGCGGACGCTTTCTTCTCTGGAACTGGGCCGATGGGCTGAATCCGGCCCGGTTCTATTAATTCTTTTCCTTTTTCTTTTTCAGCAGAGATTCAAAAATAGGTAGAAAAATGTAGAAAAATGCTAAAATTGTGAAACTAATTTTCCTAGGTTTGTTATTTTCCATAGTATTTAATAAAAATAAGTTTGTGATTTTTAGTGGAAGTAAGAAATTTTAGGGTATTTAAAGTAGTTAAAAGTCTTGGTCATAGATTTTTAGAAAATAATTGATAGGTCCTAAAATGCCCAAAATTTTTATATGAGTGTTATACAATATTTAGAAGCCTTGGGTAAAGTTTGAATTGATTTGGACCTTGTTTGATCACCAAACCCCAAAACACCCCCCCTGCCCTATGAACTCCTTTACCGACTCCGGAAACCCTAAGTTCCCGGAACTCCGTGAAGGCAAGTTGTATTCAAGACATAAATAATAAGTTTATGTTGTCTTTGCATCCTCATGAGCATCCCATGGCATCCATTCTTATACATACGTATGGTTATGATTAGAACGAGAAGAAGAGATAGAAGTAACTGAAGAGCAAGTACAACCACCTTTGGACACTCAGGCCGGGAATAGTTTCTACTTCGACATTTGTGGATCCGAGCCTGAATCACCTGTAAACAAAGGCAAGCCCCGGTGCATTTGCCACCTCCCTTGATGTTTTTAAAATCTTTCTCACTTGCTTGCTGCATTAAGTTATAGGAGTTGATTGTTAAACAATTCCTGCATTACCTTCCTTGATTTTGATTACCCCCCCCCCCTTGAAATCCTGTTTTTACAAAAGGTTTTACTTTGCTTAGCATTGCTTTAGAAAAACAAAGGATTTGTTTTACAAAAGATGTTTGGCAAAGTGGGAGGGTTGTTTTTGAAAATAAAATTTGATGGTGGATCCATCAGGGCCTTGATGGATTCAACATCTGGAAAAGATGTACCTCTGCCAGGTACCAAACTTTGGGTTTGAAATGATTAAGCTGAGACCGGGCGGGTGACTTGCACGAGAAGAGAGTCTCGGTGTAGTGTCTCCGTCTGAGTCGATTAAGGACCGTCTCGATGTAGGCTTGATGATCGAGGACCCTTTAACTGGTCACATGCCTCGTCATGGGTAAGCCTTGCCTCGGGCAGACTAAGGCCGGAATAAGATAACACGAAATGGGCGTGGAGCGGTGGCGAGAGTAGCGTGTACCCTCCGTGGCAAGAGGCTGGACGGTGGTGTAGCTGTGCTCTCGGTTTGCGTGAACCTGATCCGGTCTTAAGAACCCCGGTGGCGGGTTGACATATGCAAGGGTTAAGTGCTACATATGTCGTGTGATTGGAGATCCTCAGCTGAGTATAATCGATTCGGATCGCCGTACCTTCGCGGTTATGAAGACTTGGTCACTGCCCTACACGTAGCATTCCACTAAAGATAATGGGTTTTTGTTAAGAAATTGGCTAGTGCAGGACCAGTGATTGAACTAGGGTAGAAAGAACTCTAGTTACAGGTAATTGTACTTAACTTGACAAATAAAATTGGATTTTTAAGGATCCACTTTAGTAAGCATTTCTGCAAAACAGAGTCTTTGAATATTGAAAAGCCTTACCTTGACTCCCACATAACCAGCATACCCTTGAGAGTCTTTTCTTTAGTCGGGTAAGACTTGCTGAGTAATTCCATACTCAGGGTTTATCCCTTCGTTGTTTTTAGGTGAGGAAGTAGCAGACTTTTGCTGCTTCTGTGCCAAGGTGGTTCCAAAAGAAGAAAATCAAGACTGAAGTGCGGGAGGACTCGGTCCTCCACTTAAGATCTTTTGCTTTTAGCTTCTCGGGAGGAGTTTGTGCCTCCCTGGTTTGTATAATATTACTCCTATGCACTCACTTTTAGACTGGTCTGTAATAACCTAACTCAAGCTTGCTTTTGAAATAAATGTAAGATTATGTAATTCGCTTCCGCATTTCTTCATCTCCGATGTTCTGTAATGTCTACAAGATGGGTGAGACGTTCCTGGTGAGGTAAGGAAAGATACCGAACTTGTCAAGTAGTTCAGGGGCACCTACAGGGTTGTCTGATGTCCGTTGGACAAGGACAACTGTAGGTGGGCCTAATTACTTGGGAGGTTCCGTCACACTCTACACAAGTATTTGTTTGGTTACCTGCACGTCGAAGACGCTGGCTGCATGACCGGATGCAAAACAAGCCTTTCTTAGGTTGTTTGCTTTCATCCGCACATACGACCAAAACGTGTGTACGCAGCTAGCCAGTCCCGCGTCTGCCCGGCTTGACATGGTCAGCCATCCAATCACGTGGATTATGTCCAACAACTTGTATGTAGTCGTCGACAATAATAAGGTTATTTTCGATGGCCACTGTCGGTGTTTCGACCCCGGGGGGTCCCTGGACCGACGAGTAAATTGTCGCTGCGTGTCCCAGCCCAGATGGGTCGGCGCAAGATGGAACACAAGGGGGGGGAAGGGGAACCGCGGCTCGTGTTATCCTGCGCCCAGGGCGGATGCGCTTGCAGTAGGGGGTTACAAGCGTTCGCGAGGGAGGGGGAGAGCCTGCTCATCAGCCCGTCCTCCCGCGTGGCCACCTTTTCGTACGAGGGCCCTGGACCTTCCTTTTATAGATGTAAGGAGAGGGTCCAGGTGTACAATGGGGGATGTAGCAATATGCTAACGTATCCAGCAGAGAGGAGCCAGAGCCCTATGTACATGCCGATCTGGCTATCGAAGAGGTGCTAGTGCCCTGTGCATGTGGCGTCGTGGCCGTCGGAGGAGCGCTTGAGCCCTGTAGAAGCACAGTTGTCAGGGCTGACGGGACCTTGCTGACGTCTCCTTGCTTCCGTAAGGGGCTGAGAACCGCCGTCGTCACGGGAGCACGCGGGGTGTCATCATTATTTGTTTACCGGGGCGAGCCAGATGGGACGTCGGTCTTGTTCCCCGTAGTCTAAGCTAGCTAGGGGTAGGGTAATGATGTACCCCCCTGTGGCGTGGTCAGCCCGAGCCCAAGGTCGGGCGAGGCGGTGACTCCTCCGAGGTCGAGGTTGAGGCCGAGCCCTGGGTCGGGCGAGGCGGAGTCCATCTTCCGAGGCCGAGGCGGGGGCTGAGCCCTGGGGTCGGGCGAGGCGGAGACCGTCTTCCGAGGCCGAGGCGGGGGCCGAGCCCTAGGGTCGGGCGAGGCGGAGCTTCCTATGGCGCCTGAGGCTCGACTCGGCTGCTGTCAGCCTCACCCTGGCGGGTGGCACAGCAGTTGGAGCGGGGCAAGCGGCGCTGTTTTCCTGTCAAGTCAGTCAGTGGAGGGGCAAAGTGACTGCGGTCACTTCGGTCCTGCCGACTGAGGAGCGCGCGTCAGGATAAGGTGTCAGGCGATCCTTGCATTGAATGCTTCTGCGATACAGTCGGTTGGCGAGGCGATCTGGCCAAGGTTGCTTCACTGCGAAGCCTGCCCGAACTGGGCCTCGGGCGAGTCGAGGGTGCGTCCGTTGCTTGAGGAGGTCCTTGGGCGAGGCGTGAATCTGCCTGGGTCTACTGTCCCTGTCCGAGGCTGGGCTCGGGCGAGGCGAGATCGTGTCCCTTGAGTGGACGGAGCCTTGACCTGAATTGCGCCCATCAGGCCTCTGCAGCTTGTGCTGATGGTGGTTACCAGCCGAGTTTAGGAGCCTTGGGGGTACCCCTAATTATGGTCCCCGACAGTAGCCCCCGAGCCTCAAAGGGAGTGTTGGTACTCGCTTGGAGGCTTTGTCGCACTTTTTTGCAAGGGGACCAGCCTTTCTCGGTTACATTTCGTTCCGGTGGGTACGCGCGAGCGCACCCGCCGGGTGTAGCCCCCGAGGCCTCGGAGGAGTGGTTTGACTCCTCCGGGGTCTTAATGCCTTTCGTGATGCCTCGGCCGGTCTGGTTGTTCCCTCATGCGATCTGACCGTAGCCCGGGTGCATGGTCCGGTTCCGAGTTCTCGGGCTGGTATGTTGACGCTGTCAACGGTTTGGCCGGAGCCGGGTTTTGCGAGAGCAACCCCTGAGCCTCTGCACGGAGCGAGAGGACGGTCAAGGAGTGACTCGGCTTTTATCATACGCCCCTTCGTCGCCTTTCCACAAGGAGGAGGGGGAAAGCGCCATGTTGCCCTCGAAGGGCGCCGAACATGGTGTCTCCAGTGAGTTGCTAATGGGTGATCCGAGTGGACGCCCGTGCCCCGTTTGATAAGTGTCGGCTAGTGGCCCAGAGGCGCGCTCCAAAAGTACCTGCAGGTGATTTGCCGGACCCGGTCCCGTTTGATAGGGTCCGAGGGCTTGATGCCTCCCTCTGATGGGATTCCGTTACAGAATCGTTCCTGCTGGTCTCGGAAATGTCCTAGGGTACCTCAGGAGCGTAGCCCGAGCCTCGGCCATGTATCAGACGTACCTAGAGTCATCCCTCGCTCTGCGTGTTCTGGGGCGGCTATCGAACCTTTCGGGGGGCCAGCCTTCGAACCCCTAATCAGTAGTGGGCGCGGAGCCTGAGTGGTCTGAGGCGGCTGTCGAACCCTTCCGAGGGGCTAGCCTTCGAACCTCTGATCAGTAATGAGCCTGAAGCCCGAGTGCTCTGGGGCGGCTGTCGAACCCTTCCGAGGGGCCAGCCTTCAAACCCCTGATCAGTAGGAGGGCTCGGGGCCTGTTTCCTTCGCGGAGAAGGATCCCTTTTGGGGTATTCCCTTTCCCAGTCCCTGTAGCAAGAGAGAGAAAGGGAGAGGGGAAAAGGATACAAATTTAAATGATGTGGCGCACCTTTTTTGGCGCGGTCATCATGGCGGAGGTGAAACGTCGCCCGCTTCTCCTGCCAAAGGTGTCGCCTGCCCTGTCGCGAAGTTAATACGACGGGACGGGTGGTTCGCGGGGCAGCCGTTGCACGAGCCGTTCGAGGGACAGAACACAGGTGCGTTGTCTTCACGCCGTGGGAGAGGGCTCCCCTGCTGCTCCAGGAGGGGACGTGAGCCTGCAGACGATTTGACCGCCGCTTCTGCTCGCCTGCTGCTGCCATTATTGCTGGCCCACTTTTGGCCATATCGGCCGTCGCGCCTTCTCCCGCGGCTGACTGACCCGTGACCGACGTGCTCGGCTGGCACTGTTGGTCCATGCGCGGGGTTGCCTCGAGTTGCGGCACCGGTTCTGCAGTCGAGAAGGCGCGGCATTGGCGTAAGTGGCGGTGCAGTTTTTCGCACGTAGTAACCGGCGCACCGGTTACATGACGTGTGGGCCTGAGACTCCATGCTGGATGCGTCGAAGTCGAAGGGGTGCATCCTCGTGGTGCGGTTGCATGCCGCCTGCATGGCGGTCCGCCCTTTCACCAGCTGGTTTAGGCGAAGATGGAGGAGTGCTTGTAACCGCTGGACGGTTACACGCTCCGCGCGTGGCGGTTTGGCTTCTTCTGTCCCGGGCCAACTCGCATGACGCGTGGGACCCAGCCCCCGTGTCGTAGGGGGAGGACCCTGGAGCGCGTTGGTGAAGACTTAGTCTGCGATGCTTGAGGACGCGAGTGGGGATAGTCGCCTTTAAAAAGGGATCGACCCCCTGGGTGGCAGCCACGCCTTTGCACTCCCCTCATGCATTGCGCCCTTCCACCTTCCGAGCCCCCGGATGGGGAGCGCCCGCGTTGCTTTCGTCTTGCTGCTGTTGGAGGAGCGCAACTTCGCGGAGGTTGGCACCTTTCAGCCATTGCTCGGCTTCAAGGATTTTCATCAGGTAGCCCGGCTGCATCCCCTCACCAATGGTCACCCAAGACGGTGACCACCAGTTCGATGGTGGGGAGAAGCAAGCCGGGCTGCGGCCTCTGCCCCGCCCTCAATTTCAAGGATCTTCATCATCCTTGCTGGGGAGGAGGGCGAGGCGAGCCGTGGCCTGCCTTCGCGTGGGCTAGCGTCCCGCTTCTTCCTCCGACATCTGGGGGTGGAAACCATACTCCAGCTCTGCGGAGGAGGCGTCCTCCAGCCATGCCGGGGAAGGCGAACTGCTGCTGCCCAGCCAGGGTGCAGCATTCCGTCCTCTGTCCGGGCGACGGTGGCCAGCCGCACCGGGGGGGTCTCACAACACGCGCGTACGCCGCGAGGGCGGTACTCGTGTTCTGGGACGGTCCCATTCTCATTTTTGTGGCGAGGACGGGAGTGAGGACCTGCTGGTGCGCTTTGGGGCGGCCGGCGCTCGCTGGTGCGGTGTCGGTGGGCAGGTGGACGCCGCCGTCGGTGTTGAGGTTGTGGCAGTCGGAGAAGGTTTTTCCGCCGACGAGATCGTCGGCGTCTCCTGCGCTCCGGGCCTCCGGCTCTTTGGCTTTAATGTCTGGTTCTTGTCCCTCGTGAGGGGACACGAACGAGAGCCTTCCAGGCGGTAGCGTTCGCCCTAGGGCTATCGCTGCTGCTGCAGAGGTCGCCGGCGAGCCACCCGGAGTTTGTCGTCCCGCGGGCCCTCCGATGTGGAGGTTGTTCATACCCGCGGGAGTGGAACTAGAGTTCCGTTTGTAATGGAACCTTGAGTGCCGGTGTATGTTCATTGCGGCTGTCGGGGCCTGAACATCTGTGTATTTGGGCATGAAGCCGTGTTTTCCCCTTGTTTCGAGTATTGGGACTCGCCTGTCGACTAGCTGAACCGCTTAACCGAGTGTGAGTTGCTTTGCGCGGAAGGTGACGAGTGAGGTATCCGTATCCTGGAGGCGTAGGAGTCCCTCGGTTCGGTCGGCCTTGCCACTCAAGGCTTCTCTTGCTCAGCTAAGGGACCCTCGGCTGCTCTACGATGAGCCAGAGCCGGAGGCAGCGGTGTCAGCACGGACAGAGGCGGAGTCGGCTCGAAAAGGGGCTTCGTCGGCCTAGGAGCAGGCGACTTCCCAGGCCGAGGAGGTGTAGTAGCGGCGGCTGGAGCCTGGCCGGGTCATCCGTGAGCGAGACCATCTTCAGAGTTATGCTGCCGAGGCCATGAGCCGGGCTGATGTCCTCGGGGGACAGTTGGCTGAGGTTACGGAGCAGCCGGTCGAGGTGTTTGCCCGGGCCAGGACCCTGGAGGAGACCCTAGCGGCGATGGCCCAGGCGCGGTGCCGACATCTTACTTCGAGGTGGAGGTCCTTTCGCCCGTGTCGCCGTCCGAGGCCGGGCCAGATCCCGCCGAAGGTGGAAACAACGCCGAGGGTGCTGCTGTTCCCTCTGTTGATGTCTGAACCTGCAGGAACAGTTTTTCTGTAGCATGCGTATGTCTTTTACGGCCACCGAGGCCCAAACATATCATTGTCGTGTTATAAAGCTGTGTTTCTTTTCCTCTTGTTTCGAGTATCAGTACTTGTTTGTCGGTAGCAGAATTACTTGTCCGAGCGAGAGTTACTTATCGCGGAAGGTGATGAGTGAGGTATCCGTATCCCGGAGGCGTAGGAGTCCCTCAGCTCGGTCGGCCGCGCTGCTTACGTGTACTCTTACTTGTCCACAGGATTCTGTTATCGATATAGTCGAGAAGGCACGAAAAATCGTTCTGGTAGAAAAGTTTTCGAGCGTTAAGACTTGTTCGGTCAGCAGAATCACTTATTCGAGCGTGAGTTACTTATCGCAGAAGGTGATGAGTGAGGTATCCGTATCCTGGAGGCATAGGAGTCCCTCGGCTTGGTTGGCCTTGCTGCTTACGTGTACTCCATCATTTTTAGGATCCCGCTATCGAAGCAGTCGAAGAGCGTGAAAAGATGTTCTGGCAGAAAGACTTTTTCCGAGGAAAATTTTGACGCAGAGGGGGTTCCCCCCCTTTTAGCCCTCGAGGGAGGGTCAGGCTTTGCCGAGGCAAGGCTGACCCTTCCTTGATGGTTAGACTCTTTTTGTGTATGTAAAGAGAACGAGGTATATGAACAACTTGAAAACATCTTAAGGGTAAAAGCGACGTAGCTGTCGGATGTTCCAAGCGTTGTTGTAGACCTCGCCTTGACTGTTGGCCACCTTGTATGTTCCAGGCTTCAAAATCTTGGCGATAATGAACGGCCCTTCCTAGGGAGGAGTGAGCTTGTGACGCCCTCGGGCGTCTTGTCGCAGCCGAAATACCAAGTCCCTCACCTGGAGGTCTCGGGACCGAACCCCTCGGGCGTGGTAGCGTCGTAGAGACTGCTGATACCGTGCCGAGTGTAGTAAGGCCATGTCCCGAGACTCCTCCAGCTGGTCCAGTGAGTCTTCTCGGCTGGTCTGGTTGCTTCGGTCGTCGTACGCCCTTGTCCTCGGGGAACCGTATTCTAAGTCTGTGGGCAAGATAGCCTCGGTCCCATAGACTAGAAAAAACGGCGTGAAGCCCGTGGCTCGGCTTGGCGTCGTCCTCAGACTCCAGACCACCTAGGGGAGTTCCTTCATCCATCGCTTGCCGAACTTGTTGAGGTCGTTGTAGATCCTCGGCTTAAGTCCCTGCAGAATCATGTCGTTGGCACGCTCCACCTGCCCATTCGTCATGGGGTGATCTACGGCGGCCCAGTCCACCCGGATGTGGTGGTCCTCGCAGAAGCCCAGGAACTTCCTGCCGGTGAACTGGGTGCCATTATCGGTGATGATGGAGTTCGGGACTCCAAAGCGATGGATGATGTTGGTGAAGAATGCCACCGCCTGCTCGGACCTGATGCTGTTTAGGGGTCGGACCTCGATCCACTTGGAGAATTTGTTGATAGCGACCAGTAGGTGTGTGAAGCCCCCGGGTGCCTTCTGCAAGGGACCGATGAGGTCCAGACCCCATACAGCAAACGACCAGGTGATGGGTATTGTTTGTAGGGCCTGAGCGGGCAGGTGTGTCTGTCTTGCGTAGAATTGACACCCCCGGCAGGAGCGTACAATCCTAGTTACGTCGGCCACCATGGTGGGCCAGTAGAAACCTTGTCGGAAGGCGTTTCCAACGAGGGCTCGAGGTACCGCGTGGTGACCGCAAGCCCCCGAGTGTATTTCTTGCAATAGCTCCTGACCTTCGGTGATGGATATGCATCGTCGGAGGATGCCTGAGGGGATGCAGTGGTAGAGCTCCTTCTCGTCACCCAGTAAGATGAACGACTTGGCGCGCCGCGCCAGTCGCCGAGCCTCGGCTCTGTCGAGGGGTAGCTCTCCTCGGTGGAGATATTGCAGGTACGAGGTCTGCCAGTTTTGATTAGGCGTGACCCCATTCCGCTCTTCCTCGACGCGCAGTGCCTCACCCTCGGGGGCCGAGGGTGCCTCAGACTGGGCCGAGGCCTCCTCGGGCTCGGGCATGTCGTTTGTCTTGACGGAGGGTTGATGTAGGTCTCGGGAGAAGACGTCCGGGGGAACCGTTGTCCGCCCCGAGGCTATTTTAGCCAACTCATCCGCAGTCTCGTTGTACCGTCGGGCGACGTGGTTGAGCTCGAGCCCGTAGAACTTGTCTTCTAGGCGCCGAACCTCGTCGCAGTAGGCCTCCATCTTCGGGTCACGGCAGTGGGAGTTCTTCATGACTTGGTCGATGACGAGCTGCGAGTCGATGACGAGCTGCGAGTCGCCACGAGCGTCGAGGCGCCGAACCCCTAGCTCGATGGCGATGCGCAACCCATTAACCAGTGCCTCATACTCGGCCACATTGTTTGACGCCAGGAAATGGAGGCGCAGCACATAGCGGAGGTGCTTTCAGAGGGGTGAGATGAAGAGCAGGCCCACACCTGCTCCTGTTTTCATTAGCGACCCATCGAAATACATGGTCCAGAGTTCCGGTTGGATCGGAGCTGTTGAAGCTGGGTGTCGACCCATTCAGCCACAAAGTCCGCCAAGACTTGGGACTTGATGGCCTTCCAAGGAGCGAACGAGATTGTCTCGCCCATGATCTCCACTGCCCACTTTGCGATCCTACCCGAGGCCTCTCGGCACTGGATGATCTCTCCCAGGGGGAAGGATGACACCACAGTCACCGGATGAGACTCGAAGTAGTGCCACAACTTTCGCCGCGTCAGAATTACTGCGTACAATAGCTTTTGAATTTGCGGGTAGCGGATCTTGGTCTCGGATAGCACTTCACTAATGAAGTAGACCAGTCTCTGGACGAGCAATGCATGCCCTTCTTCTCGTCTCTCGACTACGATCGCAGCGCTGACCACCTGAGTGGTTGCGGCTACATAGATCAAGAGGGCTTCTCCCGCAGCGGGGGGTACCAGGATGGGCGCGCTTGTAAGGAGCGCCTTTAAGTTCCCGAGGGCTTCCTCGGCCTCAGGGGTCCAAGTGAAGCGCTCGGTCTTCCTTAAGAGGCGGTACAAGGGTAGGCCTCTTTCGTCGAGGCGTGAGATGAAGCGGCTCAGAGCCGCCAGGCATCCCATGACCCTTTGTACTCCTTTCAAGTCCTTGATAGGCCCCATGTTGGTGATGGCCGCGATTTTCTCTGGGTTGGCCTTGATGCCCCGCTCGGAGACGATGAACCCCAGGAGCATGCCTCGGGGGACTCCGAAGACACACTTCTCGGGATTGAGTTTCTCGCCCTTCGCTCTCAGACACTTGAATGTCGTTTCAAGGTCAGAGAGGAGGTCGGAGGCTTTCCTCGTCTTGACTACGATGTCATCGATGTAAGCCTCGACCGTTCGGCCGATGTGCTCTCCGAACACGTGGTTCATGCACCTTTGGTATGTCGCGCCTGCATTCCTCAAACCAAATGGCATAGTAATATAGCAGTACATGCCAAAAGGTGTGATGAAAGAAGTCGCGAGCTGATCGGACTCTTTCATCCTGATTTGGTGATACCCTGAATAGGCATCAAGGAATGACAAGGTTTCGCACCCAGCAGTGGAATCCACGATTTGATCGATGCGAGGCAGAGGGTAGGGAACCTTCGGACATGCTTTGTTTAGACCAGTGTAGTCTACACACATCCTCCATTTCCCACCTTTCTTTTTCACAAGCACAGGGCTGGCTAGCCATTCGGGATGGAATACCTCTTTGATGAACCCTGCAGCCATCAGCTTGTGGATCTCCTCGCTTATGGCTCTGCGCTTTTCTTTGTCGAATCGGCGCAGAGGCTGCTTCACGGGTCGGGCTCCAGCTCGGATATCCAGCGAGTGCTCGGCGACATCCCTCGGTATGCTTGGCATGTTCGAGGGACTCCACGCAAAAACCTCGGTGTTCATGCGGAGAAAGTCGACGAGCACTGCTTCCTATTTGGGGTCGAGCTCGGAGCCGATCCAGACTTGCTTGCAGGCGTCGTTGCTGGGGTCGAGAGGGACAGACTTAACCGCCTCTGCAGGCTCGAAGTTGCCGGTGTGGCGCTTCGCATCTGGCACCTCCCTGGAGAGGCTCTCTAGGTCGGCGATGAGGGCCTCAGACTCGGCGAGGGTGAAAGGGAATTAGGCTTACACCTAGTTCCTAAATAATTTTGGTGGTTGAATTGCCCAACACAAATCTTTGGACTAACTAGTTTGCCCAAGTGTATAGATTATACAGGTGTACAAGGTTCACACTTAGCCAATAAAAAGACCAAGTTTTGGATTCAATAAAGAAGCAAAGGGGCAACCGAAGGCACCCTTGGTCTGGCGCACCGGACTGTCCGGTGTGCCACCGGACAGTGAACAGTACCTGTCCGGTGCACCAGGGGACTCAGACTCAAACTCTTCACCCTCGGGAATTCTCGGAAGCCGGCGCACTATAATTCACCGGACTGTCCGGTGTGCACCGGACATGTCCGGTGCTCCAAGGAAGCGCGGTCTCCAGAACTCGCCAGCCTCGGGTTCGCGCGGCAGCCGCTCCGCTAAAATTCACCGGACTGTCCGGTGTGCACCGGACTGTCCGGTGTGCCAGCGGAGCAACGACTCCCTGCGGCGCCAACGGCTCCCTGCGGTGCATTTAATGCGCGCGCAGCGCGCGCAGATGTCAGGCACGCCCATACTGGTGCACCGGACATCAAACAGTACATGTCCGGTGTGCACCGGACACCCAGGCGGGCCCACAAGTCAGAAGCTCCAACGGTCAGAATCCAACGGCAGTGATGACGTGGCAGGGGCACCGGACTGTCCGGTGTGCACCGGACTGTCCGGTGCACCATCGAGCAGACGCCTCCAGCCAACGGTCAAGTTTGGTGGTTGGGGCTATAAATACCCCAACCACCCCACCATTCATTGCATCCAAGTTTTCCACTTCTCAACTACTACAAGAGCTCTAGCATTCAATTCTAGACACACTAAAGAGATCAAATCCTCTCCAATTCCACACAAAGCCCTAGTGACTAGTGAGAGTGATTTGCCGTGTTCATTTGAGCTCTTGCGCTTGGATTGCTTCTTTTCTTTCTCACTTGTTCTTGAGATCAAAACTCCATTGTAATCAAGGCAAGAGGCACCAATTGTGTGGTGGCCCTTGCGGGGAAGTTTTGTTCCCGGCTTTGATTTGAGAAGAGAAGCTCACTCGGTCCGAGGGACCGTTTGAGAGAGGGAAGGGTTGAAAGAGACCCGGCCTTTGTGGCCTCCTCAACGGGGAGTAGGTTTGAGAGAACCGAACCTCGGTAAAACAAATCCGTGTGTCTCACTCGCTTATTCGCTTGGGATTTGTTTTGCGCCCTCTCTCGCGGACTCGTTTATATTTCTAACGCTAACCCGGCTTGTAGTTGTGTTTATTTTTGTAAATTTCAGTTTCGCCCTATTCACCCCCCCCTCTAGGCGACTATCAATTGGTATCAAAGCCCGGTGCTTCATTAGAGCCTAACCGCTCGAAGTGATGTCGGGAGATCACGCCAAGAAGGAGATGGAGACCGGCGAAAAGCCCACTACAAGCCAAGGGAGCACTTCATCGGAAGAGTCCCGCACCAAAAGGAGGGAGAAGAAGAAGAGCTCCTCCAACAAAGGGAAGGAGAAGAAATCTTCTTCTCACCACAAAGAGAAGAAGGAAAAATCTTCTTCCCACAAGCCGCATCGGAAAGGCGACAAGCACAAGAGGATGAGGAAGGTGGTCTACTACGAGACCGACACTTCATCAACATCGACCTCCGACTCCGATGCGCCCTCCGTCACTTCTAAGCGCCAAGAGCGTAAGAAGTATAGTAAGATTCCCCTACGCTACCCTCGCATTTCCAAACATACACCTTTACTTTCCGTCCCATTAGGCAAACCACCAACTTTTGATGGTGAAGATTACGCTAGGTGGAGCGATTTAATGCGATTTCATCTAACCTCGCTCCACAAAAGTATATGGGATGTTGTTGAGTTTGGTGCACAGGTACCGTCGGTAGGGGATGAAAACTATGATGAGGATGAGGTGGCCCAAATCGAGCACTTCAACTCTCAAGCAACAACAATACTCCTAGCCTCTTTAAGTAGAGAGGAGTATAACAAAGTACAAGGGTTGAAGAGCGCCAAGGAGATTTGGGATGTGCTCAAAACCGCGCACGAGGGAGATGAGCTCACCAAGATCACCAAGCGGGAAACGATCGAGGGGGAGCTCGGTCGGTTCCGGCTTCACAAAGGGGAGGAGCCACAACACATGTACAACCGGCTCAAGACTTTGGTGAACCAAGTGCGCAACCTCGGGAGCAAGAAGTGGGACGACCACGAAGTGGTAAATGTTATTTTAAGATCTCTCATTTTTCTTAATCCCACTCAAGTTCAATTGATTCGTGGTAATCCTAGATATACTAAAATGACCCCCGAGGAAGTTATCGGGCATTTTGTAAGTTTTGAGTGCATGATAGAAGGCTCGAGGAAAATCAACGAGCTTGGCGACCCATCCGGAGCCCAACCCGTTGCATTCAAGGCAACGGAGGAGAAGAAGGAGGTGTCTACACCAAGTAGACAACCCATAGACGCCTCCAAGCTCGACAATGAGGAAATGGCGCTCGTCATCAAGAGCTTCCGCCAAATCCTCAAGCAAAGGAGGGGGAAGGATTACAAGTCCCGCTCCAAGAAGGTTTGCTACAAGTGCGGTAAGCCCGGTCATTTTATTGCTAAATGTCCTATATCTAGTGACAGTGATCGAGGCGACGACAAGAAGGGGAGAAGAAAGGAGAAGAAAAGGTACTACAAGAAGAAGGGCGGCGATGCCCATGTTTGTCGGGAATGGGATTCCGACGAGAGCTCAAGCGACTCCTCCGACGACGAGGACGCCGCCAACATCGCCGTCACCAAGGGACTTCTCTTCCCCAACGTCGGCCACAACTGCCTCATGGCAAAGGACGGCAAAAAGAAGAAGGTTAAATCCAACTCCTCCACTAAATATGAATCGTCTAGTGATGATAATGCTAGTGAAGAGGAGGATAATTTGCGCATTCTCTTTGCCAATCTTAACATGGAGCAAAAAGAAAAACTAAATGAATTGATTAGTGCTATTCATGAAAAGGATGACCTTTTGGACTCCCAAGAGGATTGTCTAATTAAAGAAAACAAGAAACATGTTAAGGTTAAAAAGGCTTATGCTCTAGAAGTAGAAAAATGTGAAAAATTGTCTAGTGAGCTAAGCACATGCCGTGAGATTATTGACAACCTTAGGAATGAAAATGCTAGTTTAAATGCTAAGGTTGATTCTCATGTTTGTAATGTTTCAATTCCCAATCTTAGAGATGATAATGTTGATTTGCTTGCTAAGATTGATGATTTGAACATATCTCTTGCTAGCCTTAGAGTAGAAAATGAAAAATTGATTACTAAGGCTAAAGAACTAGACGTTTGCAATGTTACAATTTCCGACCTTAGAACTAAAAATGATATGTTGCATGCTAAGGTTGTAGAATTAAAATCTTGCAAACCCTCTACATCTATTGTTGAGCATGTATCTATTTGTACTAGATGTAGAGATATTGATGTTAATGCTATTCATGATCACATGATCTTAATTAAGCAACAAAATGATCATATAGCTAAACTTGATGCTAAAATTGCCGAGCACAACTTAGAAAATGAGAAATTTAAATTTGCTCGTAGCATGCTTTATAATGGGAGACGCCCTGGCATTAAGGATGGCATTGGCTTCCAAAGGAGAGACAATGTCAAAATTAGTGCCCCTCCTAAAAGATTGTCAAATTTTGTTAAGGGCAAGGCTCCCATGCCTCAGGATAACGAGGGTTACATTTTATACCCTGCCGGTTATCCTGAGGACAAAATTAGGAAAATTCATTCTAGGAAGTCTCACTCTGGCTCTAATCATGCTTTTATGTATAAGAGTGAGACATCTAGTTCTAGGCAACCAACCCATGCCAAGTTGCCTAAGAAGAAAATTCCAAATGCATCAAATGAACATAACATTTCATTTAAGACTTTTGATGCATCATATGTTTTGACTAACAAATCCGGCAAGGTCGTTGCCAAGTTTGTTGGGGGCAAACACAAGGGTTCCAAGACTTGTGTTTGGGTACCCAAAGTTCTTGTTTCTAATGCCAAAGGACCCAAAACAGTTTGGGTACCTAAAGTCAAGAACTAAATTTGTTTTGTAGGTTTATGCATCCGGGGGGTCAAGTTGGATACTCGATAGCGGGTGCACAAACCACATGACCGGGGAGAAAAGGATGTTCTCCTCATATGAGAAAAACCAAGATCTCCAACGAGCTATCACATTCGGGGATGGAAATCAAGGTTTGGTCAAAGGACTTGGTAAAATTGCTATATCTCCTGACCATTCTATTTCCAATGTTTTTCTTGTTGATTCTTTAGATTACAACTTGCTTTCTGTTTCCCAATTATGTCAAATGGGCTACAACTGTCTTTTTACTGATGTAGGTGTCACTGTCTTTAGAAGAAGTGATGATTCAATAGCATTTAAGGGTGTGTTAGAGGGTCAGCTATACTTAGTAGATTTTGATAGAGCTGAACTTGACACATGCTTAATTGCTAAGACTAACATGGGTTGGCTCTGGCACCACCGACTAGCCCATGTTGGGATAAGAATCTTCATAAGCTTCTAAAGGGAGAGCACATTTTAGGATTAACAAATGTTCATTTTGAGAAAGACAGGATTTGTAGCGCATGTCAGGCAGGGAAGCAAGTTGGAGTCCATCATCCACACAAGAACATCATGACGACCGACAGGCCGCTTGAGCTACTCCACATGGATCTATTCGGCCCGATAGCTTACATAAGCATCGGCGGGAGTAAGTATTGTCTTGTTATTGTGGATGATTATTCTCGCTTCACTTGGGTATTCTTTTTACAGGAAAAATCTCAAACCCAAGAGACCTTAAAGGGATTCTTGAGACGGGCTCAAAATGAGTTCGCCTTAAGGATCAAGAAAATAAGAAGCGACAACGGGACGGAGTTCAAGAACTCACAAATTGAAGGCTTCCTTGAGGAGGAGGGCATCAAGCATGAGTTCTCTTCTCCCTACACGCCACAACAAAATGGTGTAGTGGAGAGAAAGAATAGAACTCTATTGGACATGGCAAGGACCATGCTTGATGAGTACAAGACTTCGGATCGGTTTTGGGCCAAGGCGGTCAACACCGCTTGCTACGCCATCAACCGGTTATATCTTCACCGAATCCTCAAGAAGACATCGTATGAACTCCTAACCGGTAAAAAGCCCAACATCTCATTTTTTAGAGTCTTTGGTAGCAAATGCTTTATTCTTGTTAAAAGAGGTAGAAAATCTAAATTTGCTCCTAAGACTGTAGAAGGCTTTTTACTTGGTTATGACTCAAACACAAGGGCATATAGGGTCTTTAACAAGTCCACTGGACTAGTTGAAGTCTCATGTGACGTTGTGTTTGATGAAACTAACGGCTCTCAAGTAGAGCAAGTTGATCTTGATGAGATAGGTGATGAAGAGGCTCCATGCATAGCGCTAAGGAACATGTCCATTGGGGATGTGTGTCCTAAGGAATCCGAAGAGTCTCCAAATACACAAGATCAACCATCCTCCTCCACGCAAGCATCTCCACCAACTCAAAATGAGGATGAGACTCAAGTCGATGAAGGGCAAAATCAAGAAGATGAGCCACCTCAAGATGATGGCAATGATCAAGGGGGAGATACAAATGATCAAGAAAAGGAGGATGAGGAAGAACCAAGGCCGCCACACCCAAGAGTCCACCAAGCAATCCAACGAGATCACCCCGTCGACACCATCCTCGGCGACATTCATAAGGGGGTAACCACTCGATCTCGTGTTGCACATTTTTGTGAACATTACTCTTTTGTTTCCTCTATTGAGCCACACAGGATAGAGGAAGCACTTCACGATTCGGATTGGGTGGTGGCGATGCAAGAGGAGCTCAACAATTTCACAAGGAACGAGGTATGGCATTTAGTTCCACGTCCTAACCAAAATGTTGTAGGAACCAAATGGGTCTTCCGCAACAAGCAAGACGAGCATGGTGTGGTGACAAGGAACAAAGCTCGACTTGTGGCCAAAGGATACTCCCAAGTCGAAGGTTTGGATTTCGGTGAAACCTATGCACCCGTAGCTAGGCTTGAGTCAATTCGCATATTATTGGCCTACGCTACTTACCATGGCTTTAAGCTCTATCAAATGGACGTGAAAAGTGCCTTCCTCAACGGACCAATCAAGGAAGAGGTCTATGTTGAGCAACCTCCCGGCTTTGAAGACAGTGAGTATCCTAACCATGTTTATAGGCTCTCTAAGGCGCTTTATGGGCTCAAGCAAGCCCCAAGAGCATGGTATGAATGCCTAAGAGATTTCCTTATTGCTAATGGCTTCAAAGTCGGCAAGGCCGATCCTACACTCTTTACTAAAACTCTTGAAAATGACTTGTTTGTATGCCAAATTTATGTTGATGATATTATATTTGGGTCTACTAACGAGTCTACATGTGAAGAGTTCAGTAGGATCATGACACAGAAATTCGAGATGTCTATGATGGGGGAGTTGAAGTATTTCTTAGGATTTCAAGTGAAGCAACTCCAAGAAGGCACCTTCATTAGCCAAACGAAGTACACTCAAGACATTCTTGCTAAGTTTGGGATGAAGGATGCCAAACCCATCAAGACACCCATGGGAACTAATGGGCATCTCGACCTCGACACGGGAGGTAAGTCCGTGGATCAAAAGGTATACCGGTCGATGATTGGTTCATTGCTTTATTTATGTGCATCTCGATCGGACATTATGCTTTCCGTTTGCATGTGTGCAAGATTCCAATCCGACCCTAAGGAATCACACCTTACGGCCGTAAAACGAATCTTGAGATATTTGGCTTATACACCTAAGTTTGGGCTTTGGTACCCTCGGGGATCCACATTTGATTTAATTGGTTATTCCGATGCCGATTGGGCGGGGTGCAAAATTAATAGGAAGAGCACATCGGGGACTTGTCAGTTCTTGGGAAGATCCTTGGTGTCTTGGGCTTCAAAGAAGCAAAATTCGGTCGCTCTTTCCACCGCCGAAGCCGAGTACATTGCCGCAGGTCATTGTTGCGCGCAATTGCTTTGGATGAGGCAAACCCTGCGGGACTACGGTTACAAATTAACCAAAGTCCCTTTGCTATGTGATAATGAGAGTGCAATCAAAATGGCCGACAATCCCGTCGAGCATAGCCGCACTAAGCACATAGCCATTCGGTATCATTTTCTTAGGGATCACCAACAAAAGGGGGATATCGAGATTTCTTACATTAATACTAAAGACCAATTAGCCGATATCTTTACCAAGCCACTTGATGAACAATCTTTTACCAGACTTAGGCATGAGCTCAATATTCTTGATTCTAGAAATTTCTTTTGCTAGCTTGCACACATAGCTCATTTAAATACCTTTGATCATATCTCTTTTATATGCTATGACTGATGTGTTTTCAAGTCTATTTCAAACCAAGTCATAGGTATATTGAAAGGGAATTGGAGTCTTCGGCGAAGTGACAAAGGCTTCCACTCCGTAACTCATCCTTCGCCATCGCTCCAAGAAAAGGACCTTGTCTTTGGGGGAGAAATGAGCCCAAAGCAAAAGGACCGGACTTCGTCTTTGGTATAATCTTAACTCATTTACTTATGACCAAAGGGGAAGATAGTACCTGAGGGCTCTAATGATTCCGTTTTTAGCGATTCATGCCAAAAAGGGGGAGAAATGAGCCCAAAGCAAAAGGACCGCACCACCACCTATTTCAAAACTTAGTGTTTTCCAAGAAGTATTTATCAATTGGGATCCTATTGTGTTCAAAAGGGGGAGAAAGTAGTATTTCAAAAATGATATATCAAAACCCTCTTGAACACTAAGAGGAAGATCTCATTTAGAGGGAGTTTTGTTTAGTCAAAGGAAAAGCATTTGAAACAGGGGGAGAAAATTTCAAAACTTGAAAATGCTTTACAAACTCTTATTCATTTACCTTTGACTATTTGCAAAAGATCTTTGAAATGGATTTACAAAAAGAATTTGCAAAAACAAAACTTGTGGTGCAAACGTGGTCCAAAATGTTACATAAGAAAGGAACATTCCATGCATATCTTGTAAGTAGTTATATTGGCTCAATTCCAAGCAACCTTTACACTTACATTATGCAAACTAGTTCAATTATGCACTTCTCTATTTGCTTTGGTTTGTGTTGGCATCAATCACCAAAAAGGGGGAGATTGAAAGGGAATTAGGCTTACACCTAGTTCCTAAATAATTTTGGTGGTTGAATTGCCCAACACAAATCTTTGGACTAACTAGTTTGCCCAAGTGTATAGATTATACAGGTGTACAAGGTTCACACTCAGCCAATAAAAAGACCAAGTTTTGGATTCAATAAAGGAGCAAAGGGGCAACCGAAGGCACCCCTGGTCTGGCGCACCGGACTGTCCGGTGTGCCACCGGACAGTGAACAGTACCTGTCCGGTGCACCAGGGGACTCAGACTCAAACTCTTCACCCTCGGGAATTCTCGGAAGCCGGCGCACTATAATTCACCGGACTGTCCGGTGTGCACCGGACATGTCCGGTGCTCCAAGGAAGCGCGGTCTCCAGAACTCGCCAGCCTCGGGTTCGCGCGGCAGTCGCTCCGCTAAAATTCACCGGACTGTCCGGTGTGCCAGCGGAGCAACGGCTCCCTGCGGCGCCAACGGCTCCCTGCGGTGCATTTAATGCGCGCGCAGCGCGCGCAGATGTCAGGCACGCCCATACTGGTGCACCGGACATCAAACAGTACATGTCCGGTGTGCACCGGACACCCAGGCGGGCCCACAAGTCAGAAGCTCCAACGGTCAGAATCCAACGGCAGTGATGACGTGGCAGGGGCACCGGACTGTCCGGTGTGCACCGGACTGTCCGGTGCACCATCGAGCAGACGCCTCCAGCCAACGGTCAAGTTTGGTGGTTGGGGCTATAAATACCCCAACCACCCCACCATTCATTGCATCCAAGTTTTCCACTTCTCAACTACTACAAGAGCTCTAGCATTCAATTCTAGACACACTAAAGAGATCAAATCCTCTCCAATTCCACACAAAGCCCTAGTGACTAGTGAGAGTGATTTGCCGTGTTCATTTGAGCTCTTGCGCTTGGATTGCTTCTTTTCTTTCTCACTTGTTCTTGAGATCAAAACTCCATTGTAATCAAGGCAAGAGGCACCAATTGTGTGGTGGCCCTTGCGGGGAAGTTTTGTTCCCGGCTTTGATTTGAGAAGAGAAGCTCACTCGGTCCGAGGGACCGTTTGAGAGAGGGAAGGGTTGAAAGAGACCCGGCCTTTGTGGCCTCCTCAACGGGGAGTAGGTTTGAGAGAACCGAACCTCGGTAAAACAAATCCGTGTGTCTCACTCGCTTATTCGCTTGGGATTTGTTTTGCGCCCTCTCTCGCGGACTCGTTTATATTTCTAACGCTAACCCGGCTTGTAGTTGTGTTTATTTTTGTAAATTTCAGTTTCGCCCTATTCACCCCCCCCCCTCTAGGCGACTATCAGAGGGCCTCAGCGTACTCCACACACTCCACGTCGCATTCGTACGTGTGTCGGTATGTGGATCCGACGGTGATGAGGTAGGTATAGTTGGGGACGGCCATGAACTTGGCGTAGCATGGTCTTCCCAGTACGGCGTGGTAGGTTCCTCGGAACCCAACCACCTCGAACGTGAGGGTTTTCTTTTCGAAGTTGGAGGGAGTCCCGAAACAGACGGATAGATCGAGTTGTCCAAGGGGCTGGACGCGCTTCCCGGGGATGATCCCGAGAAAGGGCGCCGCACCGGCCCGGATCGTGGACAGATCAATCTGCAAGAGCCCGAGGGTCTCGGCGTAGATGACGTTGAGGCTGCTAACTCCGTCCATGAGGACCTTGGTGAGCCTGACGTTGCCGATGTCGGGGTCGACAACAAGCGGGTACTTTCCCGGGCTCGGCACGCGGTCGGGGTGGTCGCCTTGGTCGAAGGTGATGGGCTTGTCGGACCAGTCTAAGTAGACTGTCGCCGCCACCTTCACCGAGCAGACCTCCCGGTGCTCCTGCTTGTGGTGCCGAGCTCAGGCGTTCGCCACCTGCCCACCGTAGATCATGAAGCAGTCATGGACCTCGGGGAACTCTTCTGCCTTGTTGCCTTCCTTCTTGTCGTTGTCGTGGGCTCTGCCACCTTCCGCCGGGGGCCCGACCTTGTGGAAGTAGCGCGGAAGCATGACACATTCCTCAAGGGTGTGCTTGACGGGACCCTGATGATAGGGGCACGACTCCTTAAGCATCTTGTGAACAGGTTGGCCCCTCCGGGAGGCTTCCGAGGGTTCCTGTGCTCGGCGGTGGCGACAAGATCTACGTCGGTGGCGTCATGTTTCACTTGCGACTTCTTCTTGGCCTTCTTCTTCGTGCCGCGCTGGGCGGACGCCTCGAGGACGTCCTCCTGTTGGCGTCCCTGAGGCTGCTTGTCCTTCTGGAAGATGGCCTCGACCGCCTCCTGACCAGAGACAAACTTGGTGGCGATGTCCATCAGCTCGCTCGCCCTGGTGGGAGTCTTGCGACCCTGCTTGCTCACCAGGTCGCGGCAAGTGATGTCGGCGAGGAACGCGCCGATGACATCTGAGTCGGTGATGTTGGACAGCTCGGTGCGCTGCTTCGAAAATCGCCGGATGTAGTCCCACAGGGATTCCCCTGGCTGCTGGCGGCAGCTTCGGAGATCCCAGGAGTTCCCAGGGCACACGTATGTGCCCTGGAAGTTGAAAGCATCTGGGCCCCTGGTTGGTTTTAGTGATTAATGACAACATAGTATTATATGTGACTAACGTATGTTTTGCAGAGACAAATGGTAAGTTAGGTCGCATGACAGGTAGAAGTACTACAACGGTGAAAACAATCCCGGAGATAAGAACTCGAAGCGACGGCTAAAACGACGAAACAAAAGGTGAAGGTCTACGGAGTCCGAGTGTCAAGGAGATGTGGACACTCGCGATTTAGTTAGGTCTTTTATTCTCTTTTAGTCGTACTATAAAGAGGGGTTGTCGATGAGTAGTTTGACCAAGAGAGTTCTAGTGTAGTGTTGGTGCACAATCACACTCACATACAGTGCTAGGTGTCACTCTAGAACTCACTCACAAGTTAGAACGAAAACCGATTTGAAAATCAGCTGAAAAACAAGAGTTAGGGTTTCTGGCCCTAGGGGCACCGGACTGTCCGGTGTGCACCGGACTGTCCGGTGCACCCTCTACCAGGTGGGGCCTGGCTGGCCCGGGGAAGATCCTTCTCCATCCAGAAACCCGAGAGCGCAGGTTTCAGAGATGAATTTTAGTGGCGCACCGGACAGCGCACCGGATATCGCACCGGACTGTCCGGTGTGCAACGGACAGTGACTGTTCACTGTCCGATGTGCCATGAGTCCAACGGCTAGCTATCAGAACTAGCCGTTGGAAATAACCGTTGGCGCACCGGTGGCGCACCGGACTGTCCGGTGCGCCAGTGCGCAGAAAGTTGCCTGTAACGGCTAGTTGGTGGGTGAGGGCTATTTATACCCCTTCCACCCACCATATTCAATGTCTTGCACTTCACATTTATTCCAGCACATTGCTAGAGCATTGCAAGCACCAAAAGCCTAGTGAGGAGATTAGAGAATCTTAATCCGCGTTTGTTCCTCATTAGCGCTAGCGAGAGCCACCTAGAGCACACACCACTTGCATTAGGCTTCTCTTGGTCAAGCGAAAGTCTACGGCTTGTTACTCTTGGTGATCGGCATCACCTAGACGGCTTGGTGGCGTTGGGAGCTCGGTGATCACCGTGAAGATCTTGTTGGTGACCCGACTCAAGTTTGTAAGCGGTCTCGAGGGATCCACCGCGCCGGAGTGGCAAAGGATCATCTCGTAGTGAGCACTTGGTTCTTGCGAGGACCAAGGGGGAGCGATACCCTTGCGTGGGTGCTCCAACGAGGACTAGTGGAGAGTGCCGACTCTTCGATACCTCGGGAAAAATTGGAGGAGTCTTCTAAACCTTGCTTTACATTCCGCACTTAATTCAAGCACTTTACATTGTGTATTTGTTTAGCAAGTATTTGAAGTATTGTCTTAGCATTGTTGCATTTCTAGTATTATATTCTTAGTGCTAGTTGTTGGGGTGAAGTTGGGCTCTTGCTTAGCTCTTGCTTAGGTTTTAATTAGTGTTGATTTTTAGAAAAGCCCAATTCACCCTCCCTCTTGGGCATCGTGATCCTTTCAATTGGTATCAGAGCCTTGTTGCTCGTAGATTAGCTTAACCGCTAGAGTTACGATGTACGGTGGGGATGGACCTCCTCCCGTTTTTGATGGTGATGATTTTCCTTATTGGAAAATTCGTATGGAAGCATACTTAGAGGCTATAGACATTGGTGTCTATAAAGCCGCCACACAAGGATTCCCCGAACCTAGAGATCGCACAAATCTTGTAGGCGATGAGTTCAATTATGAGAAATGGAATGCTAAGGCCAAAAACACCCTTTTTAGAGGCCTTTGCAAAGATGTGTTCAATAGAGTAAGAAATCATAAAAATGCTCATGATTTGTGGATGGACATTTGTGCTCTACACGAAGGAACTAGAAGTGAGCGTGAGGAGAGATATCACATAGCCATGCGAAAGTTAAATTCTTTTGAAATGCTTGCTAATGAAAATGCAAATGCTATGTACTCACGTCTCAATATTCTTGTAGAGGAAGTTAATGGATTGGGGCTTACTCAAATCTCACAACCGGATGTTGTGAGGAAGATTCTCAGTGTCCTCCCAATAGATAAATATGGACACATTGTCACTGTGCAACATCAAATGGATCTTTCAGTTACCACACCTACACAAATTTTGTGAAAGATCAATGCCCATGAAATGTACATGCACATCAATGACAAAGAAGAATCATCTTCCAAAATAAAGGATTTGGCTCTCAAAGTGTCGGGGACCATAATTAGGTGTACCCTCAAGACGCCTAATTCTCAGCTGGTAACCCCCATCAGCATAAAGCTGCAGAGGCCTGATGGGTGCGATTAAGTCAGGGATCAGTCCATACGAGTGACTCGATCACGCTTCACCCGAGCCTAGCCTCGGACTCGGGCAGCCGACCTCGAGGGACTTCTGTCTCGCCCGAGGCCCCCCTTTTAACGGCGGACACATCTCCGGCTCGCCCGAGGCCTTGGCTTCGCTAAGAAGCAACCCTGACTAAATCGCCGCACCGACTGACCGAGTTGCAGGGGCATTTAACGCAAAGGTGGCCTGACACCTCTATCCTGACGCGCGCCCCCCGGCAGAGCCGAAGTGACCGCCGTCACTCCGCTGCTCCACTGACCGGTCTGACAGAAGGACAGCGCCGCCTGCGCCACTCCGACTGCAGTGCCACTCGATAGAGTGAGTCTGACAGGCAGTCAGGCCTCGCCAGGGGCGCCAAAGAGAACTCCGCTCCGCCCGACCCCAGGGCTCGGACTCGGGCTAAGACCCGGAAGACGGCGAACTCCGCTCCGCCCGACCCCAGGGCTCGGACTCGGGCTAAGACCCGGAAGACGGCGAACTCCGCTCTGCCCGACCCCAGGGCTCAGACTCGGGCTAAGACCCGGAAGACGGCGAACTCCGCTCCGCCCGACCCCAGGGCTCGGACTCGGGCTAAGACCCAGAAGACGGCGAACTCCGCTCCGCCCGACCCCAGGGCTCGGACTCGGGCTAAGACCCGGAAGACGGCGAACTCCGCTCCGCCCGACCCCAGGGCTCGGACTCGGGCTAAGACCCGGAAGACGGCGAACTCCGCTCCGCCCGACCCCAGGGCTCGGACTCGGGCTAAGACCCGGAAGACGGCGAACTCCGCTCCGCCCGACCCCAGGGCTCGGACTCGGGCTCGGCCCCGGAAGACGACGAACTCCGCCTCGCCCAACCCCAGGGCTCGGACTCCGCCCTGGCCTCTGCCGAACGACTTCCGCCTCGCCCGACCTAGGGGCTCGGACTCGGCCTCGGCAACGGAAGACAGATTCGACCCCAGCTTCGGAGGAGCCCCCACGTCGCCCGGCCTCGGGCGCGGGCCCGCCACGTCAACAGGGAGCGCCATCACCACTCTACCCCGAGCCGACTCGGGCCGCAGAGAACAAGACCGGTGTCCCATCTGACCAGCTCCGCCAGATAGGCAATGATGGCGCCTCCCAAGCTCCATGACGGCGGCGGCTCTCAGCTCTCTTACGGAAGCAGGTGGACGTCAGCAAGGACTCGACCGCTCCGACAGCTGTCCTTCCGCCAAGCTCCGTTGCTCCTCCGACAGCCACGACATCACGCCAGCAGGGTGCCAAGATCTCTCCGGCTGCCACATTGGCATGTACTTAGGGCGCTAGCTCTCCCTCCGCTAGACACGTAGCACTCTGCTACACCCCTCATTGTACACCTGGATCCTCTCCTTACGACTATAAAAGGAAGGACCAGGGCCTTCTTAGAGAAGGTTGGCCGCGCGGGACCAAGGACGGGACAGGCGCTCTCTTGGGGCCGCTCGCTTCCCTCACCCGCGTGGACGCTTGTAACCCCCCTACTGCAAGCGCACCCGACCTGGGCGCGGGACGAACACGAAGGCCGCGGGACTTCCACCTCTCTCACGCCCGTCTCCGGCCACCTCGCCTCTCCCCCCTTCGCGCTCGACCCATCTGGGCTGGGGCACGCAGCACACTCACTCGTCGGCTTAGGGACCCCCCGGTCTCGAAACGCCGACAGTTGGCGCGCCAGGTAGGGGCCTGCTACGTGCTGACGAACAGCTTCCCGTCAAGCTCCAGATGGGCAGTCTCCAGCAACCTCTCCGGCCCAGGACGGTGCTCCGTTTCGGGAGTCTTGAGTTCATGTCCTTCGACGGCAGCTACGACATGATACTCCTTCCACCGCCATGCGACAACGACAATGGCGGCCGACAACCCGCCCGCCGGCGGCGGAATCGACAACATCTCCCCCGCATGGTGGAAGAACAACCTTCGAGCTCGCTCCGTCCTCTCCCCCGCCAACGGAGGAGGAGGCGGGGCAACCAAGGCCAAGCGGGAGGCCGCGCTTCGTCGGTCGTCGAGCGAATCGACGCCCCCAACGCCCCGACGGAAGGCACGCCGGGCGTCGACCTCGCGTTCGAGACGAAGGCAAGCGCCGTCCCCCCGCGACACGCCGATCCCGAGCGAGAAGACGACGCCAGCGCGCTCGCGGAGAGCTTGCAGGACGTCGCCCTTGTACCAGAGATGACGGCGCAACCAGTCCCCGATGTGACTACGTCGCTCCGCGTCGACCAAAAGGTACTGACTAACTCCCATCTTACGTCATTTCGACTCGGCCTCAACCCGCCTAGCAACCTTGCTTTGACGGGCGCTCTCATTGAGGCGAGTGCAACCCCACTGGGGTTTCATATGCGGTCGCCTTGGGACCGGTTGACGGACGTCTCGACCTACGGGCCCTCTGGGTCCGAGGAAGATGACGATCCCAGCATCTGTTGGGATTTCTCTAGACTTGGCAACCCCAGTGCCATGCGGGACTTCATGACCGCATGTAACTACTGCCTCTCCGACTGTTCCGACGGAAGCCGCAGCCTTGACAACGAGGGCTGCGGCCCAAGCCGCGAATGTTTCCACATCGAGCTAGGGGATCCCTCCGAAGGCAACCATCTCGGCATGCCGGAGGACGGTGATCTTCCTAGGCCGGCGCCTCGCGCCGACATCCCGCGGGAGCTAGCTGTGGTCCCCGTTCCGGCGGGGGGTTACGACCCACAACTCGAGCAAGTCCGCGAGGCGCAGGCCAGGCTCGACGAGGGAACAGGAGCGCTTGAGCCGATCCGTCGGGACGTCGGACGGGTATGGGCGGGCCAACCCCCGGCCGGAGAAATACGTCACCTGCCCCAAGGTCTCCAACACCGTGTCGCCAACGATGTCAGGGTCAGGCCGCCACCCGCATCCAGCGGGGTCGGTCAGAACCTGGCAGCCGCAGCGATGCTCCTCCGCGCGATGCTGGAATCATCAACTACCGAGGGTCGGCGGATCCAGGGAGAGCTCAAGAATCTCCTGGAAGGCGCTGCGGCCCGACGGGCCGAGAGCACTGCCTCCCGAAGGCAGGGATACCCCTCGGAACCTCATGCCGCGACTTCCCGATTCATGCGGGAAGCCTCGGTCTACACCGGGCGCACGCGCAACACCGCGCCTGCGGCCCCGGGGCACCTCGGCAACGAGCACCATCGACGCGACCGTCGGGCCCACCTCGACGAAAGGGTGCGCCGAGGCTACCACCCCAGGCGTGGGGGTGCTACGATAGCGGGGAGGATCGGAGTCCCTCGCCCGAACCACCCGGTCCACAGGCCTTCAGTCGGGCCATCCGACGGGCGCCGTTCCCGACCCGGTTCCGACCCCCGACTACTATCACGAAGTACTCGGGGGAAACGAGACCGGAACTGTGGCTCGCGGACTACCGCCTGGCCTGCCAACTGGGTGGAACGGACGACGACAACCTCATCATCCGAAACCTCCCCCTGTTCCTCTCCGACACTGCTCGCGCCTGGTTGGAGCATCTGCCTCCGGGGCAGATCTCCAGCTGGGACGACTTGGTCCAAGCCTTCGCCGGCAATTTCCAGGGCACATACGTGCGCCCCGGGAATTCCTGGGACCTTCGGAGCTGCCGGCAGCAGCCGGGAGAGTCGCTCCGGGACTACATCCGGCGATTCTCGAAGCAGCGCACCGAGCTGCCCAACATCACCGACTCGGATGTCATCGGCGCGTTCCTCGCCGGCACCACCTGCCGCGACCTGGTGAGTAAGTTGGGTCGCAAGACCCCCACCAGGGCGAGCGAGCTGATGGACATCGCCACCAAGTTCGCCTCTGGCCAGGAGGCGGTCGAGGCTATCTTCCGAAAGGACAAGCAGCCCTAGGGCCGCCCATCGGAAGAGGCTCCCGAGGCGTCTACTCCGCGCGGCGCCAAGAAGAAGGGCAAGAAGAAGTCGCAATCGAAACGCGACGCCGCCGACGCGGACCTTGTCGCCGCCGCCGAGTACAAGAACCCTCGGAAGCCCCCCGGAGGTGCAAACCTCTTCGACAAGATGCTCAAGGAGTCGTGCCCCTATCATCAGGGGCCCGTCAAGCACACTCTCGAGGAGTGCGCCATGCTTCGGCGCCACTTCCACAGGGTCGGGCCACCCGCGGAGGGTGGCAGGGCCCACGACGACGACAAGAAGGAAGATCACCAAGCAGGAGAATGCCCCGAGGTCCGCGACTGCTTCATGATCTACGGTGGGCATGCGGCGAATGCCTCGACTCGGCATCGCAAGCAAGAGCGCCGGGAGGTCTGCTCGGTGAAGGTGGCGGCGCCAGTCTACCTAGACTGGTCCGACAAGCCCATCACCTTCGACCAGGCTGACCACCCCGACCACGTGCCGAGCCCGGGGAAATACCCGCTCGTCGTCGACCCCGTCATCGGCGATGTCAGGCTCACCAAGGTCCTGATGGATGGGGGCAGCTGCCTCAACATCATCTACGCCGAGACCCTCAAGCTCCTGCGTGTCGATCTGTCCTCCGTCCGAGCAGGCGCTGCGCCCTTCCACAGGATCATCCCTGGGAAGCGCGTCCAGCCCCTCGGACAACTCGACCTCCCCGTCTGCTTCGGAACACCCTCCAACTTCCGAAGGGAGACCTTGACGTTCGAGGTGGTCGGGTTCCGAGGAACCTACCACGCGGTACTGGGAAGGCCATGCTACGCGAAGTTCATGGCCGTCCCCAACTACACCTACCTGAAGCTGAAGATGCCGGGCCCCAACAGGGTCATCACCGTCGGCCCCACGTACAAACACGCATTCGAATGCGACGTGGAGTGCGTGGAGTACGCCGAGGTCCTCGCCGAGTCCGAGGCCCTCATCGCCGACCTGGAGAACCTCTCCAAAGAGGTGCCAGATGTGAAGCGTCATGCCGGCAACTTCGAGCCAGCGGAGACGGTTAAGGCTGTCCCACTCGACCCCAGTGGCGATGCCTCCAAGCAGATCCGGATCGGTTCCGGGCTCGTGAGAGCACCTAGAGGGGGGGGGGTGAATAGGTGATCCTGTAAAACTTCAAAACTTTAAGCCACAAAACCTGTTAAGGGTTAGCACAAGTATGGCCAAGTGGCTAGAGAGGAGTCAAAACACAATAACCACAAGAAATCAATCACAGAGATGACACGGTGGTTATCCCGTGGTTCGGCCAAGTACAAAAACTTGCCTACTCCACGTTGTGGCGTCCCAACGGACGAGAGTTGCACTCAACTCCTCTCAAGTGATCCAATGATCAACTTGAATACCACGGTGTTCTTGCTTTTCTTTTCTCAATCCCGTTTGCGAGGAATCTCCACAACTTGGAGCCTCTCGCCCTTACAAAAGATGTTCACAGAGAATCACGGAGCAAGGGAGGGAATGAGCCACGCACACAAGACTTCAAAAGATCAGAGCAACACGCACACAAGCAGCAATAAGAGCTCGCAACACAACTCAAAGAGTACACAACTCCACAAGAGCTCTATATGCTATCACAATGAATCGAATGCGCTAGATCAATGTCTTGGTGCTTAGAAAGGTTGTAGGAATGCTTGGTGTTCTCCTCCATGCGCCTAGGGGTCCCTTTTATAGCCCCAAGGCAGCTAGGAGCCGTTGAGAACAAATCCAGAAGGCTATCCTTGCCTTCTGTCGTCGGGCGCACCGGACAGTCCGGTGCACACCGGACACTGTCCGGTGCCCGATATGTTTCCTTAAACAGCGCATCCGACCGTTGCTGTCTGAGTCAGATCTGCGCACCGTTGGCGCACCGGACATGTCCGGTGCACACCGGACAGTCCGGTGCCCCTTCCTGACCGTTGGCTCGGCCACGTGTCGCGGGCCGATCGCGCGGCCGACCGTTGGCCCGGCCGACCGTTGGCTCACCGGACAGTCCGGTGCACACCGGACAGTCCGGTGAATTTTAGCCGAAGTCGCCGGAGAAAAACCCGAGAGCGGCTGGTTTGCTCCGCGCTGGTCTGGCGCACCGGACACTGTCCGGTGCACACCGGACAGTCCGGTGCCCCAGCCCGAAGCAGCCCTCCACTCCTCTTCTTCTTCCTGTTTCTAACACTTAGACAAGAATATTAGTACACAAAACCAATGTACTAAGGCTTAGAAACATACCTTTGCTGAAGATTTGCACTTTGTTCATCCACGGGCATTGATTCACATTTAAGTACTTGTGTTGGCACTTAATCACCAAAATACTTAGAAATGGCCCAAGGGCACATTTCCCTTTCAATCTCCCCCTTTTTGGTGATTTATGCTAACACAACATAAAGCAAGTGGAACAAGTGCAGAACTACTTCAAATAAAAACTAACTTTGAGTTTTATTCACTTTTGGCATATATGGATCATCCTTTGCCACCACTTGGTTTGTTTTTGCAAATCAAACTCAAATCTCTATCTCTAAGTCAAACACACATGTTGAAGCATAAAGAGAGTCATTCCAAAAGAGATTGATCAAAGATTTCAAAAACTCCCCCTAAATCCCATAATCAATACTTCTCCCCACAAGAAGCCAACTTTTCACAAAAGAGACAATAAGAGAGTTTTGACAAAACAAAAGCTCTACTCTACGATTTTCAAATCTCTCAAGTGGTAGCTGATCCATTTATTCGCTTTGGCCTTTATTTTCTCCCCCTTTGGCATCAAGCACCAAAACGGGATCAATCTTGGCCTATATAACCCCATTGCCTCACCAAAATCTTCAATTAAGAGCAAATGGCAATAAGATGTCATGAGATGAACTTGGAATTAGTTACCCTCTCATCGGAGTGCAGTGGAAGTCTTTCATGGTCCAAGTCCACCTTTCCCTTTCAATCCTCCTTCGAGACTAAATCATCAAACTCAAGCCCATGGTTAGTCTCAAAGGGTCAAGTTGTAACACATCTCCCCCTAAACATGTGCATCACTTTGCAACGGACTTGTGAGGTCCAGGGAGTGTTTGTACAACTTGAGCACCACAATAAGCAACAAAATGCAAAAAGGAACATGATCAAAAGCATAAATACATGTATGCTACAATTCAATCCAGGTTCCGCGAATCTAAGACATTTAGCTCACTACGCAACCTGCAAAAGGTCTTCTCATCTAGAGGCTTAGTGAAGATATCGGCTAGCTGGTTCTCGGTGCTAACATGAAACACTTCGATATCTCCCTTTTGCTGGTGGTCTCTCAAAAAGTGATGCCGGATGTCTATGTGCTTTGTGCGGCTGTGTTCAACAGGATTCTCCGCCATGCGGATCGCACTCTCATTATCACATAGGAGTGGGACTTTGCTCAGATTGTAGCCAAAGTCCCTGAGGGTTTGCCTCATCCAAAGTAGTTGCGCGCAACACTGTCCTGCGGCAACATACTCGGCCTCAGCGGTGGATAGGGCGACGGATGTTTGTTTCTTAGAGTTCCATGACACCAGGGACCTTCCTAAGAATTGGCACGTCCCCGATGTACTCTTCCTATCGACCTTACATCCAGCATAATCGGAGTCTGAGTATCCAACCAAGTCAAAGGTAGACCCCTTTGGATACCAGAGCCCGAAGCAAGGCGTAGCAACCAAATATCTAAGAATCTGCTTCATCGCCACTAAGTGACACTCCTTAGGATCGGATTGAAATCTAGCACACATGCATACGCTAAGCATAATATCCGGTCTACTAGCACATAAGTAAAGTAATGACCCTATCATTGACCGGTATGCTTTTTGATCTACGGACTTACCTCCTTTGTTGAGGTCGGTGTGTCCGTCGGTTCCCATCGGAGTCTTTGCGGGCTTGGCATCCTTCATCCCAAACCGCTTTAGCAGATCTTGCGTGTACTTCGTTTGGGAGATGAAGGTGCCGTCCTTGAGTTGCTTCACTTGGAACCCAAGGAAGTAGTTCAACTCGCCCATCATCGACATCTCGAATTTCTGCGTCATCACCCTGCTAAACTCTTCACAAGACTTTTGGTTAGTAGAACCAAATATTATGTCATCGACATAAATTTGGCACACAAACAAATCACCATCACATGTCTTTGTAAAAAGAGTTGGATCGGCTTTCCCAACCTTGAAAGCATTAGCTATTAAAAAGTCTCTAAGGCATTCATACCATGCTCTTGGGGCTTGCTTAAGTCCATAGAGCGCCTTAGAGAGCTTACACACATGGTCGGGGTACCGTTCATCCTCGAAGCCAGGGGGTTGCTCTACGTACACCTCCTCCTTGATTGGCCCATTGAGGAAAGCGCTCTTCACATCCATTTGATACAACCTGAAAGAATGGTGAGCGGCATATGCTAGCAAAATACGAATGGACTCTAGCCTAGCCACAGGAGCAAAAGTCTCCTCAAAGTCCAAACCTGCGACTTGGGCATAACCTTTTGCCACAAGTCGAGCCTTGTTCCTCGTCACCACCCCGTGCTCGTCCTGTTTGTTGCGGAACATCCACTTGGTTCCCACAACATTTTGCTTCGGACGAGGCACCAGTGTCCAAACTTCATTGCGCTTGAAGTTGTTTAGCTCCTCTTGCATGGCCAACACCCAGTCCGGATCTAGCAAGGCCTCTTCTACCCTGAAAGGCTCAATAGAAGAGACAAAAGAGTAATGCTCACAAAAATTAACTAATCTAGATCGAGTAGTTACTCCCTTGCTGATATCACCCAGAATTTGGTCGACGGGATGATCCCTTTGAATCATCGCTCGAACTTGGGTTGGAGGTGCCGGTTGCGCTTCTTCCTCCATTACTTGATCATCTTGTGCTCCCCCTTGATCAAGCGCCTCCACTTGAGGTACCTGTTCGTCATCTTCGGTTTGGGGATGCACCATAGTTGAGGAAGAAGGTTGATCTCGTTCATCTTGTTCCTGTGGCCGTACTTCTCCAATCGTCATGGTTCGAATAGCAGCCGCTGGAACATCTTCTTCATCTACATCATCACAATCAACAACTTGCTCTCTTGGAGAGCTATTAGTCTCATCAAATACAACGTCGCTAGAGACTTCAACCAAACCCGATGATTTGTTGAAGACTCTATACGCCTTTGTATTTGAGTCATAACCTAACAAAAACCCTTCTACAGCTTTGGGAGCAAACTTAGAATTTCTACCTTTCTTCACTAGAATGTAGCACTTGCTCCCAAATACACGAAAGTAAGATACATTGGGTTTGTTACCGGTTAGTAGCTCATACGACGTCTTCTTGAGGAGGCGATGAAGGTAGACCCTGTTGATGGCGTGGCAAGCAGTGTTGACGGCTTCCGTCCAAAAGCATTCGGGGGTCTTGAACTCTCCTAGCATCGTCCTCGCCATATCGATGAGTGTCCTGTTCTTCCTCTCTACCACACCATTTTGCTGTGGTGTGTAGGGAGCGGAGAACTCGTGCTTGATCCCTTCCTCTTCAAGGAACTCCTCCACTTGAAGGTTCTTGAATTCGGATCTGTTGTCGCTCCTTATCTTCTTCACTTTGAGCTCAAACTCATTTTGAGCTCTCCTGAGGAAGCGTTTGAGAGTCCCTTGGGTTTCAGACTTATCCTGCAAAAAGAACACCCAAGTGAAGCGGGAAAAATCATCAACAATAACTAAACCATACTTACTTCCTCCTATGCTCAGATAGGCGACGGGTCCAAAAAGGTCCATATGCAGCAGCTCCAGGGGTCTTGAAGTGGTCATCACATTCTTGCTGTGATGCGCTCCTCCCACCTGTTTCCCTGCTTGACAAGCTGCACAAGGTCTATCTTTTTCGAAATGAACATTGGTTAGACCTATCACATGTTCTCCCTTTAGAAGCTTGTGGAGGTTCTTCATCCCCACATGTGCTAAGCGGCGATGCCACAGCCAGCCCATGCAAGTCTTAGCCATTAAGCATGCATCTAGACCGGCCTCTTCTTTTGCAAAATCAACTAAATAAAGTTTGCCGTCTAATACACCCTTAAAAGCTAGTGAACCGTCACTTCTTCTAAAGACAGACACATCTACATTTGTAAATAGACAGTTATATCCCATATTGCATAATTGACTCACAGATAGCAGATTATATCCAAGAGACTCAACTAAAAACACATTAGATATGGAGTGCTCATTAGAAATTGCAATTTTACCTAAACCTTTTACCTTGCCTTGATTCCCATCACCGAATATGATTGAATCTTGGGAATCCTTATTCTTGACGTAGGAGGTGAACATCTTCTTCTCCCCCGTCATATGGTTTGTGCATCCGCTATCAATAATCCAGCTTGAACCCCCGGATGCATAAACCTGCAAGGCAAATTTAGGCTTGGGACTTAGGTACCCAACTCATGTTGGGTCCTACAAGGTTAGCACAAATATTCTTAGGGACCCAAATGCAAGATTTATCTCCCTTGCATCTTGCCCCTAACTTCCTAGCAACAATTTTCTTATCCTTTCTACAAATAGCAAAGGAGGCATTCAAAGCACAATAAATTGTAGAGGGTTCATTCACTACTTTTCTATGAACATTTGCAACATTTCTTTTAGGAACAACATTTCTCCTAGTGACATTTCTATCATACACATAAGAAGAACTAGGAGCAAACATGGCATGAGAATCATAAACATATGAATCAAAAACATCATAACTTCTATTTACATTTCTAGTTTGTCTTCTATCATGATACAAAAAGGCATGGTTCCTTTTAGCACTAGTAGCCATAGGGGCCTTCCCTTTCTCCTTGGCGGGAATGGGAGCCTTATGGCTTGTTAAGTTCTTGGCTTCCCTCTTGAAGCCAAGTCCATCCTTAATTGAGGGGTGTCTACCAACCGTGTAGGCATCCCTAGCAAATTTTAGTTTTTCAAAATCACTTTTGCTAGTCTTAAGTTGAGCATTAAGACTAGCCACTTCATCATTTAGTTTTGAAATTGAAACTAAGTGTTCACTACAAGCATTAATATCAACATCCTTACACCTAGTGCAAATTTCAACATGTTCAACACAAGAGTTAGATTTTTGTGCTTCTACTAGTTTAGCATTTAAGTCATCATTAATGCTCTTTAATTTAGAAATTGAATCATGGCATGTAGACAATTCACAAGCAAGCATTTCATTTCTCTTAGTTTCTAATGCAAGAGATTGTTGAGCCTCTACAAACTTATCATGTTCTTCATACAACAAATCCTCTTGCTTTTCTAAAAGTATATTCTTTTCATTCAAGGCATCAATTAACTCATTAATTTTGTCTATCTTAGATCTATCTAGGCCCTTGAATAAACATGAATAATCTACTTCATCCTCACTAGATTCATCATCACTAGAAGAATCATAAGTATTAGCATTACGAGTGATTACCTTCTTTTCCCTTGCCATGAGACAAGTGTAATGCTCGTTGGGGAAGAGAGCCGATTTGTTGAAGGCAGTGGCGGCGAGTCCCTCATTGTCGGAGTCGGAGGAGGAGCAATCCGAATCCCACTCCTTGCCGAGATGCGCCTCGCCCTTGGCCTTCTTGTAATTCTTTTTCTTTTCCCTCTTCCCATTTTTTCCTTGCTCCTGGTCACTATCATTTTCGGGACAGTTAGCAATAAAATGACCAAGCTTACCGCATTTGAAGCATGATCGCTTTCCCTTTGTCTTGTTCTTGCTTGGCTGCCCCTTGTGACCCTTTAGCACCGTCTTGAATCTTTTGATGATAAGAGCCATCTCTTCATCATTGAGCCCGGCCGCCTCAACTTGCGCCACCTTGCTAGGTAGCGACTCCTTGCTCCTTGTTGCCTTTAGAGCAATGGGTTGAGACTCGTGGAGTGGACCGTTTAACGCATCGTCGACGTATCTTGCCTCCTTGATCATCATCCGCCCGCTCACGAATTTTCCAAGTACTTCTTCGGGCGTCATCATCGTGTACCTGGGATTCTCACGAATATTGTTCACGAGATGAGGATCAAGAACGGTAAATGACCTGAGCATTAGGCGGACGACGTCGTGATCCGTCCAACGCGTGCTTCCGTAGCTCCTTATCTTGTTGATAAGGGTCTTGAGCCGGTTGTAGGTTTGAGTTGGCTCTTCTCCCCTTATCATGGCGAATCGTCCAAGCTCGCCTTCCACCAACTCCATCTTGGTGAGCATGGTGATGTCGTTCCCCTCGTGAGAGATCTTGAGGGTGTCCCATATCTGCTTGGCATTGTCCAAGCCGCTCACCTTATTGTATTCTTCCCTGCACAAAGATGCTAAGAGAACAGTAGTAGCTTGTGCATTCTTATGAATTTGTTCATTGATAAACATAGGGCTATCCGAGCTATCAAATTTCATTCCATTCTCTACAATCTCCCATATGCTTGGATGGAGAGAGAATAAATGACTACGCATTTTGTGACTCCAAAATCCGTAGTCCTCCCCATCAAAGTGTGGAGGTTTACCAAGAGGAATGGAAAGCAAATGCGAATTCGAACTATGTGGAATGCGAGAATAATCAAAAGAAAAGTTTGAGTTAACCGTCTTTTGTTTGTCGTGGTCGTCGTCCTTTTGGGAAGAAGAGGACTCATCGCTGTCGTAGTAGACGATCTCCTTGATGCGTCTTGTTTTCTTCTTCTTCCCATCTTTTCGCTTGTGGCCCGAGCCCGAGTTGTTGGACTTGTCATCCCTTGGCTCGTTGACAAAAGACTCCTTCTCCTTGTCGTTGATCACAATTCCCTTCCCCTTAGGATCCATCTCTTCGGGCGGTTAGTCCCTTTCTTGAAGAGAACGGCTCTGATACCAATTGAGAGCACCTAGAGGGGGGGGGTGAATAGGTGATCCTGTAAAACTTCAAAACTTTAAGCCACAAAACCTGTTAAGGGTTAGCACAAGTATGGCCAAGTGGCTAGAGAGGAGTCAAAACACAATAACCACAAGAAATCAATCACAGAGATGACACGGTGGTTATCCCGTGGTTCGGCCAAGTACAAAAACTTGCCTACTCCACGTTGTGGCGTCCTAACGGACGAGAGTTGCACTCAACTCCTCTCAAGTGATCCAATGATCAACTTGAATACCACGGTGTTCTTGCTTTTCTTTTCTCAATCCCGTTTGCGAGGAATCTCCACAACTTGGAGCCTCTCGCCCTTACAAAAGATGTTCACAGAGAATCACGGAGCAAGGGAGGGAATGAGCCACGCACACAAGACTTCAAAAGATCAGAGCAACACGCACACAAGCAGCAATAAGAGCTCGCAACACAACTCAAAGAGTACACAACTCCACAAGAGCTCTATATGCTATCACAATGAATCGAATGCGCTAGATCAATGTCTTGGTGCTTAGAAAGGTTGTAGGAATGCTTGGTGTTCTCCTCCATGCGCCTAGGGGTCCCTTTTATAGCCCCAAGGCAGCTAGGAGCCGTTGAGAACAAATCCAGAAGGCTATCCTTGCCTTCTGTCGTCGGGCGCACCGGACAGTCCGGTGCACACCGGACACTGTCCGGTGCCCGATATGTTTCCTTAAACAGCGCATCCGACCGTTGCTGTCTGAGTCAGATCTGTGCACCGTTGGCGCACCGGACATGTCCGGTGCACACCGGACAGTCTGGTGCCCCTTCCTGACCGTTGGCTCGGCCACGTGTCGCGCGCCGATCGCGCGGCCGACCGTTGGCCCGGCCGACCGTTGGCTCACCGGACAGTCCGGTGCACACCGGACAGTCCGGTGAATTTTAGCCGAAGTCGCCGGAGAAAAACCCGAGAGCGGCTGGTTTGCTCCGCGCTGGTCTGGCGCACCGGACACTGTCCGGTGCACACCGGACAGTCCGGTGCCCCAGCCCGAAGCAGCCCTCCACTCCTCTTCTTCTTCCTGTTTCTAACACTTAGACAAGAATATTAGTACACAAAACCAATGTACTAAGGCTTAGAAACATACCTTTGCTGAAGATTTGCACTTTGTTCATCCACGGGCATTGATTCACATTTAAGTACTTGTGTTGGCACTTAATCACCAAAATACTTAGAAATGGCCCAAGGGCACATTTCCCTTTCAGCTCGACCCCAAATAGGAAGCAGTGCTCGTCGACTTTCTCCGCGCAAACGCCGACGTCTTTGCGTGGAGTCCCTCGGACATGCCCGGCATACCGAGGGATGTCGCCGAGCACTCGCTGGATATTCGGGCCGGAGCCCGACCCGTCAGGCAGCCTCTGCGCCGATTCGACGAGGAGAAGCGCAGAGTGATTGGCGAAGAGATCCACAAGCTGATGGCAGCGGGGTTCATCAAAGAGGTATTCCATCCCGAATGGCTTGCCAACCCTGTGCTTGTGAGGAAGAAAGGGGGGAAATGGCGGATGTGTGTAGACTACACTGGTCTCAACAAAGCATGTCCGAAGGTTCCCTACCCTCTGCCACGCATCGATCAAATCGTGGATTCCACTGCTGGGTGCGAAACCCTGTCCTTCCTCGATGCCTACTCAGGGTATCACCAAATCCGGATGAAAGAGTCCGACCAGCTCGCGACTTCTTTCATCACGCCGTTCGGCATGTACTGCTATGTCACCATGCCGTTCGGTTTGAGGAATGCGGGCGCGACGTACCAGCGGTGCATGAACCATGTGTTCGGCGAACACATCGGTCGCACAGTCGAGGCCTACGTCGATGACATCGTAGTCAAGACAAGGAAGGCTTCCGACCTCCTCTCCGACCTTGAAGTGACATTCCGATGTCTCAAGGCGAAAGGAGTCAAGCTCAATCCTGAGAAGTGTGTCTTTGGGGTGCCCCGAGGCATGCTCCTGGGGTTCATCGTCTCCGAGCGTGGCATCGAAGCCAACCCGGAGAAGATCGCAGCCATCACCAGCATGGGACCCATCAAGGACTTAAAAGGCGTACAGAGGGTCATGGGATGTCTTGCGGCCCTGAGCCGCTTCATCTCACGCCTCGGCGAAAGAGGTCTGCCTCTGTACCGCCTCTTAAGGAAGGCCGAGTGTTTCGCTTGGACCCCTGAGGCCGAGGAAGCCCTTGGGAACCTGAAGGCGCTCCTTACGAAGGCGCCTGTCTTGGTGCCCCCAGCTGATGGAGAAGCCCTCTTGGTCTACGTCGCCGCAACCACTCAGGTGGTTAGCGCCGCGATTGTGGTCGAGAGGCAAGAGGAAGGGCATGCATTGCCCGTTCAGAGGCCAGTCTACTTCGTCAGCGAAGTACTGTCCGAGACCAAGATCCGCTACCCACAAGTTCAGAAGCTGCTGTATGCTGTGATCCTAACAAGGCGGAAGTTACGACACTACTTCGAGTCTCATCCGGTAACTGTGGTGTCATCCTTCCCCCTGGGGGAGATCATCCAGTGCCGAGAGGCCTCGGACAGGATCGCAAAGTGGGCAGTGGAAATCATGGGCGAAACAATCTCGTTCGCCCCTCGGAAGGCCATCAAGTCCCAGGTGTTGGCGGACTTCGTGGCCGAATGGGTCGACACCTAGCTGCCGACAGCTCCGATCCAACCGGAGCTCTGGACCATGTTTTTCGACGGGTCGCTGATGAAGACGGGAGCCGGCGCGGGCCTGCTCTTCATCTCGCCCCTCGGGAAGCACCTACGCTACGTGCTACGCCTCCATTTCCCGACATCCAACAATGTGGCCGAGTACGAAGCTCTGGTCAACGGGTTGCGGATCGCCATCGAGCTAGGGGTTAGACGCCTCGACGCCCGCGGTGACTTGCAGCTCGTCATCGACCAAGTCATGAAGAACTCCCACTGACGCGACCCGAAGATGGAGGCCTACTGCGATGAGGTTCGGCGCCTGGAAGACAAGTTCTTCGGGCTCGAGCTCAACCACATCGCTCGGCGCTACAACGAGACTGCAGACGAGCTGGCTAAAATAGCCTCGGGGCGAACGACGGTCCCCCCAGACGTCTTCTCCCGGGATCTGCATCAACCCTCTGTCAAGATCGACGACGCTCCCGAGCCCGAGGCACCCTCGGCACAGCCCGAGGTACCCTCGGCACAGCCCGAGGCACCCTCGGCACAGCCCGAGGTACCCTCGGCCCCCGAGGGCGAGGCACTGGACGTCAAGGAAGGGCAGAGCGGGGCCACGCCTGATCAAGATTGGTAGGCCCCGTACCTGCAATATCTCCGCCGAGGAGAGCTACCCCTCGACCAAGCCGAGGCTCGGCGGGTAGCGCGACGCGCCAAGTCGTTCGTCTTACTGGGCGATGAGGAGGAGCTCTACCACCGTAGCCCCTCAGGCGTCCTCCAGCGATGCATCTCCATCGCCGAAGGTCAGGAACTCCTGCAAGAAATGCACTCGGGGGCTTGCGGCCATCATGCAGCACCCCGAGCCCTTGTCGGGAATGCTTTCCGGCAAGGCTTCTACTGGCCAACGGCGGTGGCTGACGCCACTAGAATTGTCCGCACCTGCGAAGGGTGCCAATTCTATGCGAAGCAGACCCACCTGCCCGCTCAGGCTCTGCAGACGATACCCATCACCTGGCCCTTCGCTGTGTGGGGTCTGGACCTCGTCGGTCCCTTGCAGAAGGCGCCCGGGGGCTACACGCACCTGCTGGTCGCCATCGACAAATTCTCCAAGTGGATCGAGGTCCGACCCCTGAACAGCATCAGGTCTGAGCAGACGGTGGCGTTTTTCACCAACATCATCCATCGCTTCGGGGTCCCAAACTCCATCATCACCGACAACGGTACCCAGTTCACCGGCAAAAAATTCTTGGATTTCTGCGAAGACCACCACATCCGGGTGGACTGGGCTGCCGTGGCTCATCCCATGACGAATGGGCAAGTAGAGCGTGCCAACGGCATGATTCTACAAGGGCTCAAGCCCCGGATCTACAACGGCCTCAACAAGTTCGGCAAGCGATGGATGAAGGAACTCCCCTCGGTGGTCTGGAGCCTGAGGACAACGCCGAGCCGAGCCACGGGCTTCATGCCGTTCTTCCTGGTCTATGGGGTCGAGGCCATCTTGCCCACTGACCTGGAATACGGCTCCCCGAGGGCGAGGGCCTACAACGAACAAAGCAACCAAGCTAGCCGAGAAGACTCACTGGACCAGCTGGAGGAGGCTCGGGACAAGGCCTTACTACACTCGGCGCGGTACCAGCAGTCCCTGCGACGCTACCACGCCCGAGGGGTCCGGTCCCGAGACCTCCAGGTGGGGGCGATCTGGTGCTTCGGCTGCGGCAGGACGCCCGAGGGAGGCACAAGCTCACGCCCCCCTGGGAGGGGCCATTCGTCATCGCCAAAGTCCTGAAGCCCGAACATACAAGCTGGCCAACAATCAAGGCGAGGTCTACGGCAACGCTTGGAACATCAAACAACTACGTCGCTTCTACCCTTAAGATGTTTTCAAGTTGTTCATATACCTCGCACCCACGCAAAAGTTTAGTCATCAAGGAAGGGTCGGCCTCGCCTCGGCAAAGCCTGACCCTCCCTTGGGGGCTAAAAGGGGGGAGACCCCCTCTGCGTCGAATTTTTCCCTCGAAAAAAGATCTCTTTTTAGCAGAATTTCTTTCGTGCTTTTTGACTACTTCGAAAAGCGGATCCTGGGAACGACGGAGTACACGTAAGCAGCCAAGGCTGACCGAGCCGAGGGACTCCTACGCCTCCGGGATACGGATACCTCACTCATCACCTTCTGCGATAAGTAACTCGCGTTCGGATAAAGCGACTCCATGGACCGGACAAGTCTTCACGTTCGGAAGCTCTTCTGCCAAAGTGGTCCTTCAAGCTTCCTCGACTAAGTCGGAGACAGGGCCTCATGGACGGGTGAAGGTACGCGTAAGCGGCAAGGCCGACCGAGCCGAGGGACTCCTACGCCTCCGGGATACGGATACCTCACTCATCACCTTCCGCGAGAAGCAACTCTCGCCCGCACAAACATCCCTGTTACCGACGGAAAGTCCAGATGCTCGGAATAAGGGGAAAAGAGACGCAGCTTTACAAGCGCAGCGAGGGTGTGTTTTCTGGCCTCAACGGCCGCAGAAGGCACGCGCTACAAGACGATCTGATCCTGCAGGCTCGGGTCTTCACGCTGAAGGGGGCCGTAGCACCTTCGGCATCGACGACGTCTTCAGCAAGGTCCGACCCAGACTCGGACGGCGGCGCGGTCCAGGGACTTCTCCGGGAATCCGGCCCGAGCAGGCGGCTCGGCCGGCTACCCCTGGGGCCTCGGCCAACCATCTTCCAAGGGCGCTAGCCCGACCCGAGGCCTCGGCTGATCGACTCCGGCGTCGGATCCGCTGACGGACAACCCGGCTAGGCTCCGGCCAACCAGGTTCCCATTTTCGCCCAGGCCCACGCGTCACGCAACCAGCGCGCCAGTTGCTGCATGCAAGCAACCGCGCCACCACTTGTGCCACCGTCGCACCTCTTCGGTTGCGGAGCCTATGCCGCGACTCGAGGCGACCCAGCGCACGACCCAGCGGCGCCAGCCTGGCGCGACGGTCAATGCGGCCGAAAGTGGGCCGACAGTAATGACGGTGGCAGGCGGACGGGAGCAGCAGTCACGTCGTCAGCCAGGCTCACGTCCCATCCAGGGACAGCAAGAGAGCCTCCTCCCACGGCGTGAAGACGGTGCGCCCGTGATCCGTTCCTCGAACGGCTCGCGCACACGCGACGGCCGCCTGGCCAACCACTCGCCCCGTCGCATTAACTCCGCGGCAGGACAGGCGGCGCTTCTGGCAGGAGAAGCGGACGACGCTTCGCCTTCGCCGTAATAACCGCGCCAAAAAAAGGTACGCCACGTCGTTCGATTTCGTATCCTTTTCCCTTTTTCCTCTTTCTCTATCTCTTGCAACAGGGACCGGGAAAGGGGGATACCCCGAAAAGGATCCTTCCCTGTGAAGGAACCGGGCTCCGAGCCCCCCCTACTGATCAGAGGTTCGAAGGCTGGCCCTCCGAAGGGTTCAACAGTCGCCTCAGATCGCGTGGGCCCGACACCCACTACTGGTCAGGGGTTCGAAGGCCGGCCCCCCGAAGGGCTCCATGGCCGCCTCAGGCTACTCGGGCTCCGCGCCCATTACTGATCAGAGGTTCGAAGGCTGGCCCCCGAAGGGTTCACAGTCGCCTCAGACGCCGAGCGAGGGATGACCAGGGGTACGTTCGATACATAACCGAGGCTCGGGCTGTGCTCCCGAGGTACCCTAGGACATTTCCGAGACCAGCGGGAGCGATCTTGTAACGGAATCCCATCGGAGGGAGGCATCGAGCCCTCGGACCCCGTCGCCAGGGGACCGGGTCCGGCAGATCACCCGCAGGTACTTTTGGGCGTGCCTCTGGGCCCCTAGCCAACCCCCAACGAACGGGGCACGGACGTCCACTCGGATTACCCGCTTGCAGCTCACCGGAGACACCATGTTCGGTGCCCATCGAGGGTAACATGGCGCACTCCCCCCCTCCTCCTTGCGGAAAGGCGACGTAGGGGCGTATGTAAAAAGTCGAGTCTGTCCCTGATCGTCCTCTCGCCCTGTGCGGAGGCTCGGGGGCTGCTCTCGCAAACCCGGCTCCGGCCGAACCGTTGACAGCGTCAACATACCAGCCCGAGAACTTGGGCCCCGACCGTGCACCCGGGCTACGGCCAGTTCGCATGAGGGAACGACCAGACCAGCCGAAGCGTTACGCAAGGCATTAAGACCTCGAAGGAGTGAAACCACTCCTCCGAGGCCTCGGGGGCTACACCCGGCGGGTGCGCTCGCGCGCACCCACCGGAATAAAATGCAACCGAGGAAGGCTGGTCCCCTTGCAAAAAAGTGCGACGAAAGCCTCCAAGCGAGTGCTAACACTCCCTTCGAGGCTCGGGGGCTACTGTCGGGGACCATAATTAGGGGTACCCTCAAGACGCCTAATTCTCAGCTGGTAACCCCCATCAGCATAAAGCTGCAGAGGCCTGATGGGTGCGATTAAGTCAGGGATCAGTCCATACGAGTGACTCGATCACGCTTCACCCGAGCCTAGCCTCGGACTCGGGCAGCCGACCTCGAGGGACTTCCGTCTCGCCCGAGGCCCCCCTTTTAACGGCGGACACATCTCCGGCTCGCCCGAGGCCTTGGCTTCGCTAAGAAGCAACCCTGACTAAATCGCCGCACCGACTGACCGAGTTGCAGGGGCATTTAACGCAAAGGTGGCCTGACACCTCTATCCTGACGCGCGCCCCCCGGCAGAGCCGAAGTGACCGCCGTCACTCCGCTGCTCCACTGACCGGTCTGACAGAAGGACAGCGCCGCCTGCGCCACTCCGACTGCAGTGCCACTCGATAGAGTGAGTCTGACAGGCAGTCAGGCCTCGCCAGGGGCGCCAAAGAGAACTCCGCTCCGCCCGACCCCAGGGCTCGGACTCGGGCTAAGACCCGGAAGACGACGAACTCCGCTCCGCCCGACCCCAGGGCTCGGACTCGGGCTAAGACCCGGAAGACGGCGAACTCCGCTCCGCCCGACCCCAGGGCTCGGACTCGGGCTAAGACCCGGAAGACGGCGAACTCCGCTCCACCCGACCCCAGGGCTCGGACTCGGGCTAAGACCCGGAAGACGGCGAACTCCGCTCCGCCCGACCCCAGGGCTCGGACTCGGGCTAAGACCCGGAAGACGGCGAACTCCGCTCCGCCCGACCCCAGGGCTCGGACTCGGGCTAAGACCCGGAAGACGGCGAACTCCGCTCCGCCCGACCCCAGGGCTCAGACTCGGGCTAAGACCCGGAAGACGGCGAACTCCGCTCCGCCCGACCCCAGGGCTCGGACTCGGGCTCGGCCCCGGAAGACGACGAACTCCGCTCCGCCCGACCCCAGGGCTCGGGCTCGGCCCCGGAAGACGACGAACTCCGCCTCACCCGACCCCAGGGCTCGGACTCCGCCCTGGCCTCTGCCGAACGACTTCCGCCTCGCCCGACCCAGGGGCTCGGACTCGGCCTCGGCAACAGAAGACAGATTCGACCCCAGCTTCGGAGGAGCCCCCACGTCGCCCGGCCTCGGGCGCGGGCCTGCCACGTCAACAGGGAGCGTCATCACCACTCTACCCCGAGCCGACTCGGGCCACAGAGAACAAGACCGGTGTCCCATCTGACCAGCTCCGCCAGATAGGCAATGATGGCGCCTCCCAAGCTCCATGACGGCGGCGGCTCTCAGCTCTCTTACGGAAGCAGGTGGACGTCAGCAAGGACTCGACCGCTTCGACAGCTGTCCTTCCGCCAAGCTCCGTTGCTCCTCCGACAGCCACGACATCACGCCAGCAGGGTGCCAAGATCTCTCTGGCTGCCACATTGGCATGTACTTAGGGCGCTAGCTCTCCCTCCGCTAGACACGTAGCACTCTGCTACACCCCTCATTGTACACCTGGATCATCTCCTTACGACTATAAAAGGAAGGACCAGGGCCTTCTTAGAGAAGGTTGGCCGCGCGGGACCGAGGACGGGACAGGCGCTCTCTTGGGGCCGCTCGCTTCCCTCACCCGCGTGGACGCTTGTAACCCCCCTACTGCAAGCGCACCCGACCTGGGCGCGGGACGAACACGAAGGCCGCGGGACTTCCACCTCTCTCACGCCCGTCTCCGGCCACCTCGCCTCTCCCCCCTTCGCGCTCGCCCACGCGCTCGACCCATCTGGGCTGGGGCACGCAGCACACTCACTCGTCGGCTTAGGGACCCCCCGGTCTCGAAACGCCGACACAAAGCAAATCATGAAAGAAAAGGAAAAGCAAAAATACAAGTTGAGGAAGAATCCTCAAGTGATGATGACCTTGATGCAAACATTGCCTTGATGGTAAGGAAGACCACCAAGATGTTGAAGAAGCTAAATAGAGAAGGCATCAAATTTGATTCAAGAAAGAAGAAATTCTTTTCCAACAAAAGAAAGCCCATTTCTGAGATGGACTGCTACAACTGTGGTGAGCTCGGTCATCTTGCTCATCAATGCAACAAGCCCAAGAAGAATAAGTTCAAGGGCAAGAAAGAAGATGACAGCGATGATGAAAAGAAGGAAAAGAAATTCTTCAAGAGGAAGGATGGGAAGCAAAAGAGGTTCCACAAGAAGAAGAATGGAAAGACATATATTGTTGGTGTCTGGCTCACCGACATTGAATCATCAAGTGGGTCTTCTTCAAGTGAAGAAGAGAATGATGAAAAAGTTGCCGCCATCGCCGGGGACTTCTCTTCACCACCACCATCGCCATCATCGACTTCTCACCTATGCCTCATGGCTAGGGGTGAACGGAAGGTGAACTACAAGACCGGTGGGAGCCATTGGGTTATTGATAGTGGATGCACACAACATATGACAGGCAACCCACGGATGTTCACCTCACTTGATGAGAATGTTGATGGGCAAGATAAAATCACATTTGGAGACAATTCAAAAGGAAAAGTGCAAGGACTTGGCAAGGTGGCAATCTCAAATGATTTATCAATATCAAATGTTCTCTTAGTTGCACCTTTGAGCTTCAATTTATTATCAGTGGGTCAACTCTGTGATCTTGGACTTCAATGCTTATTCACTCCAACAGAGGTTATTGTAACAAAGATGGATGATGAATCAATGGTGTTCAAAGGATTTAGGTACAACAACCTCTACTTAGTGGATTTCACTTCAGAAGATGCAGACTTAAGAACTTGCCTCTTCACTAAAGCTTCACTTGGATGGCTCTGGCATAGGAGGCTTGCACATGTTGGGATGAGCACACTCAAGAAGGTATTAAAGAAAGATATGGTTAGAGGATTAAAAGATGTGGTGTTTGAAAAAGACAAGCCATGCAGTGCATGTCAAGCTGGAAAGCAAGTTGCTAATACACATCCTACTAAAGCCTTCATGTCAACATCAAGGCCACTGGAACTACTTCATATGGATTTATTTGGACCTACAAATTATGTAAGTGCCGGTGGCAACCTCTACTGTCTAGTGATTGTTGATGACTTCTCAAGATACACTTGGGTGTTCTTTCTCCATGACAAATCTGAAGTTGCATCTATATTCAAGAAGTTTGCCAAGAAAGCTCAAAATGAATTTGATTGCAAGATCAAGAAGATTAGAAGTGACAATGGCAAAGAATTTGACTACACCAACATTCATGAATACTGTGATGAGATTGGGATCAAGCATGAAGTGTCTGCCACATACACACCTCAACAAAATGGAGTTGTTGAAAGGAAAAATAGGACCTTGATCACTCTTGCAAGAACAATGATTGATGAGTATAACACACCGGAGAGGTTTTGGGCCGAAGCTGTCAACACTGCATGTTATGCATCAAACAGGCTATTTCCTCACCGGCTACTTGCGAAGACTCCTTATGAACTGCTAAATGGGAAAAAGCCAGACGTCTCCTTCTTCCGGGTGTTTGGGTGCAAATGCTACATCTACAAGAAACGCCATCACCTAGGGAAGTTTCAAAGACGTTGTGATATTGGTTTTCTTTTGGGTTATTCATTAAAGTCCAAAGCATATCGAGTATTCAACCATGCCACTGGCATGGTAGAAGAAACATATGATGTGGAATTTGATGAGACTAATGGCTCCCAAGGAGCACTTGAAAATCTTGATGATGTAGGTGATGAGCCACTTAGGGAAGCAATGAAGAACATGCCTATTGGAGCTATCAAACCAAAAGAAGATGAAGAAGAGGTGCAAATCATTGACAGGCCTTCTTCATCAAATGTACCACAAGATGATGATAAAGATGAGAGGCATGCAAATGAAGATACATTTGTCTCTCATGAACAAGCAAGGGTACAAGCCGAAGATGTTGATGCTACAGGATCTTCTTCCCAAGTGGTTGACAGGAGAAACTCATCACTACTTCAAGCTCATCCTCAAAACCAAATCATCGGGAGTCCTTCACAAGGGGTTATTACTCGATCACATAGACATGCCTCTTTTATTGAACATCACTCTTTTGTTTCTTGTGTTGAGCCTACTTGCATAGATGAGGCACTACAGGATCTGGACTGGGTGAATGCCATGCATGAAGAACTTAACAACTTCACCCGTAACGAAGTTTGGACCCTGGAGAAGCCCCCACAAGATGCAAGAATCATTGGAACAAAGTGGGTGTTCAGAAACAAACAAGATGATCAAGGTGTGATTGTAAGAAACAAGGCAAGACTTGTTGCAAAGGGATTCTCTCAAGTTGAAGGCTTAGATTTTGGAGAGACCTTTGCACCGGTTGCTCGACTCGAAGCCATCCGTATCCTACTTGCATATGCATCATGCTATGATATAAAACTTTATCAAATGGATGTGAAAAGTGCATTTTTAAATGGCTTCATAAATGAACTTGTATATGTTGAGCAACCGCCTGGATTTGAAGACCCTAGATATCCTAACCATGCTTACAGGTTGTCCAAGGCGCTATATGGGCTAAAGCAGGCTCCAAGGGCTTGGTATGAGCGCCTTCGCGACTTCCTCATCGAAAAGGGCTTCAAGATCGGGACCGTCGACACAACTCTCTTCACAAAGAAACATAACGGTGATATTTTCATTTGTCAAGTATATGTTGATGATATAATCTTTGGCTCGACAAATGACTATCATTGCAAGGAATTTGGTGAGTTGATGTCGAAGGAGTTCGAGATGTCAATGATTGGTGAGCTAACGTACTTCCTCGGCTTTCAAGTCAAGCAAATGAAAGATGGTAACTTTCTCTCACAAGAGAAGTATACCAAAGACTTGTTGAAAAGGTTCAACATGGAGAAGTGCAAACCAATCAAGACCCCCATGCCTACAAATGGACATCTCGACTTAGATGAGGGAGGTAACCCTGTTAATCAAACTCTCTACCTGTTGGGGACCATAATTAGGGGTACCCTCAAGACGCCTAATTCTCAGCTGGTAACCCCCATCAGCATAAAGCTGCAGAGGCCTGATGGGTGCGATTAAGTCAGGGATCAGTCCATACGAGTGACTCGATCACGCTTCACCCGAGCCTAGCCTCGGACTCGGGCAGCCGACCTCGAGGGACTTTCGTCTCGCCCGAGGCCCCCCTTTTAACGGCGGACACATCTCCGGCTCGCCCGAGGCCTTGGCTTCGCTAAGAAGCAACCCTGACTAAATCGCCGCACCGACTGACCGAGTTGCAGGGGCATTAAACGCAAAGGTGGCCTGACACCTCTATCCTGACGCCCCCCCCCCCGGCAGAGCCGAAGTGACCGCCGTCACTCCGCTGCTCCACTGACCGGTCTGACAGAAGGACAGCGCCGCCTGCGCCACTCCGACTGCAGTGCCACTCGATAGAGTGAGTCTGACAGGCAGTCAGGCCTCGCCAGGGGCGCCAAAGAGAACTCCGCTCCGCCCGACCCCAGGGCTCGGACTCGGGCTAAGACCCGGAAGACGGCGAACTCCGCTCCGCCCGACCCCAGGGCTCGGACTCGGGCTAAGACCCGGAAGACGGCGAACTCCGCTCCGCCCGACCCCAGGACTCGGACTCGGGCTAAGACCCGGAAGACGGCGAACTCCGCTCCGCCCGACCCCAGGGCTCGGACTCGGGCTAAGACCCGGAAGACGGCGAACTCCGCTCCGCCCGACCCTAGGGCTCGGACTCGGGCTAAGACCCGAAAGACGGCGAACTCCGCTCCGCCCGACCCCAGGGCTCGGACTCGGGCTAAGACCCGGAAGACGGCGAACTCCGCTCCGCCCGACCCCAGGGCTCGGACTCGGGCTCGGCCCCGGAAGACGACGAACTCCGCCTCGCCCGACCCCAGGGCTCGGACTCCGCCCTGGCCTCTGCCGAACGACTTCCGCCTCGCCCGACCCAGGGGCTCGGACTCGGCCTCGGCAACGGAAGACAGATTCGACCCCAGCTTCGGAGGAGCCCCCACGTCGCCCGGCCTCGGGCGCGGGCCCGCCACGTCAACAGGGAGCGCCATCACCACTCTACCCCGAGCCGACTCGGGCCGCAGAGAACAAGACCGGTGTCCCATCTGACCAGCTCCGCCAGATAGGCAATGATGGCGCCTCCCAAGCTCCATGACGGCGGCGGCTCTCAGCTCTCTTACGGAAGCAGGTGGACGTCAGCAAGGACTCGACCGCTCCGACAGCTGTCCTTCCACCAAGCTCCGTTGCTCCTCCGACAGCCACGACATCACGCCAGCAGGGTGCCAAGATCTCTCCGGCTGCCACATTGGCATGTACTTAGGGCGCTAGCTCTCCCTCCGCTAGACACGTAGCACTCTGTTACACCCCTCATTGTACACCTGGATCCTCTCCTTACGACTATAAAAGGAAGGACCAGGGCCTTCTTAGAGAAGGTTGGCCGCGCGGGACCGAGGACGGGACAGGCGCTCTCTTGGGGCCGCTCGCTTCCCTCACCCGCGTGGACGCTTGTAACCCCCCTACTGCAAGCGCACCCGACCTGGGCGCGGGACGAACACGAAGGCCGCGGGACTTCCACCTCTCTCACGCCCGTCTCCGGCCACCTCGCCTCTCCCCCCTTCGCGCTCGCCCACGCGCTCGACCCATCTGGGCTGGGGCACGCAGCACACTCACTCGTCGGCTTAGGGACCCCCCGGTCTCGAAACGCCGACAGTTGGCGCGCCAGGTAGGGGCCTGCTGCGTGCTGACGAACAGCTTCCCGTCAAGCTCCAGATGGGCATTCTCCAGCAACCTCTCCGGCCCGGGACGGTGCTCCGTTTCGGGAGTCTTGAGTTCATGTCCTTCGACGGCAGCTACGACATGATACTCCTTCCACCGCCGGGCGACAACGACAATGGCGGCCGACAACCCGCCCGCTGGCGGCGGAATCGACGACATCTCCCCCGCATGGTGGAAGAACAACCTTCGAGCTCGCTCCGTCCTCTCCCCCGCCAACGGAGGAGGAGGCGGGGCAACCAAGGCCAAGCGGGAGGCCGCGCTTCGTCGGCCGTCGAGCGAATCGACGCCCCCGACGCCCCGACGGAAGGCACGCCGGGCGTCGACCTCTCGTTCGAGACGAAGGCAAGCGCCGTCCCCCCGCGACACGCCGATCCCGAGCGAGAAGACGACGCCAGCGCGCTCGTGGAGAGCTTGCAGGACGTCGCCCTTGTACCTGAGATGACGGCGCAACCAGTCCCCGACGTGACTACGTCGCTCCGCGTCGACCAAAAGGTACTGACTAACTCCCATCTTACGTCATTTCGACTCGGCCTCAACCCGCCTAGCAACCTTGCTTTGACGGGCGCTCTCATTGAGGCGAGTGCAACCCCACTGGGGTTTCATATGTGGTCGCCTTGGGACCGGTTGACGGACGTCTCGACCTACGGGCCCTCTGGTTCCGAGGAAGATGACGATCCCAGCATCTGTTGGGATTTCTCTGGACTTGGCAACCCCAGTGCCATGCGGGACTTCATGACCGCATGTAACTACTGCCTCTCCGACTGTTCCGACGGAAGCCACAGCCTTGACAACGAGGGCTGCGGCCCAAGCCGCGAATGTTTCCACATCGAGCTAGGGGATCCCTCCGAAGGCAACCATCTCGGCATGCCGGAGGACGGTGATCTTCCTAGGCCGGCGCCTCACGCCGACATCCCGCGGGAGCTAGCTGTGGTCCCCGTTCCGGCGGGGGGTTACGACCCACAACTCGAGCAAGTCCGCGAGGCGCAGGCCAGGCTCGACGAGGGAACAGGAGCGCTTGAGCCGATCCGTCGGGACGTCGGACGGGTATGGGCGGGCCAACCCCCGGCCGGAGAAATACGTCACCTGCCCCAAGGTCTCCAGCACCGCGTCGCCAACGATGTCAGGGTCAGGCCGCCACCCGCATCCAGCGGGGTCGGCCAGAACCTGGCAGCCGCAGCGATGCTCCTCCGCGCGATGCCGGAACCATCAACTACCGATGGTCGGCGGATCCAGGGAGAGCTCAAGAATCTCCTGGAAGGCGCTGCGGCCCGACGGGCCGAGAGCACTGCCTCCCGAAGGCAGGGATACCCCTCGGAACCTCATGCCGCGACTTCCCGATTCATGCGGGAAGCCTCGGTCTACACCGGCGCACGCGCAACACCGCGCCTGCGGCCCCGGGCCACCTCGGCAACGAGCACCATCGACGCGACCGTCGGGCCCACCTCGACGAAAGGGTGCGCCGAGGCTACCACCCCAGGCGTGGGGGGCGCTACGACAGCGGGGAGGATCAGAGTCCCTCGCCCGAACCACCCGGTCCGCAGGCCTTCAGTCGGGCCATCCGACGGGCGCCGTTCCCGACCCGGTTCCGACCCCCGACTACTATCACGAAGTACTCGGGGGAAACGAGACCGGAACTATGGCTCGCGGACTACCGCCTGGCCTGCCAACTGGGTGGAACGGACGACGACAACCTCATCATCCGAAACCTCCCCCTGTTCCTCTCCGACACTGCTCGCGCCTGGTTGGAGCATCTGCCTCCGGGGCAGATCTCCAGCTGGGACGACTTGGTCCAAGCCTTCGCCGGCAATTTCCAGGGCACATACGTGCGCCCCGGGAATTCCTGGGACCTTCGGAGCTGCCGGCAGCAGCCGGGAGAGTCGCTCCGGGACTACATCCGGCGATTCTCGAAGCAGCGCACCGAGCTGCCCAACATCACCGACTCGGATGTCATCGGCGCGTTCCTCGCCGGCACCACCTGCCGCGACCTGGTGAGTAAGTTGGGTCGCAAGACCCCCACCAGGGCGAGCGAGCTGATGGACATCGCCACCAAGTTCGCCTCTGGCCAGGAGGCGGTCGAGGCTATCTTCCGAAAGGACAAGCAGCCCCAGGGCCGCCCATCGGAAGAGGCTCCCGAGGCGTCTACTCCGCGCGGCGCCAAGAAGAAGGGCAAGAAGAAGTCGCAATCGAAACGCGACGCCGCCGACGCGGACCTTGTCGCCGCCGCCGAGTACAAGAACCCTCGGAAGCCCCCTAGAGGTGCAAACCTCTTCGACAAGATGCTCAAGGAGCCGTGCCCCTATCATCAGGGGCCCGTCAAGCACACTCTCGAGGAGTGCGCCATGCTTCGGCGCCACTTCCACAGGGTCGGGCCACCCGCGGAGGGTGGCAGGGCCCACGACGACGACAAGAAGGAAGATCACCAAGCAGGAGAATACCCCGAGGTCCGCGACTGCTTCATGATCTACGGTGGGCATGCGGCGAATGCCTCGGCTCGGCATCGCAAGCAAGAGCGCCGGGAGGTCTGCTCGGTGAAGGTGGCGGCGCCAGTCTACCTAGACTGGTCCGACAAGCCCATCACCTTTGACCAGGCTGACCACCCCGACCACGTGCCGAGCCCGGGGAAATACCCACTCGTCGTCGACCCCGTCATCGGCGACGTCAGGCTCACCAAGGTCCTGATGGATGGGGGCAGCTGCCTCAACATCATCTACGCCGAGACCCTCAAGCTCCTGCGCGTCGATCTGTCCTCCGTCCGAGCAGGCACTGCGCCCTTCCACGGGATCATCCCTGGGAAGCGCGTCCAGCCCCTCGGACAACTCGACCTCCCCGTCTGCTTCGGAACACCCTCCAACTTCCGAAGGGAGACCTTGACGTTCGAGGTGGTCGGGTTCCGAGGAACCTACCACGCGGTACTGGGAAGGCCATGCTACGCGAAGTTCATGGCCGTCCCCAACTACACCTACCTGAAGCTGAAGATGCCGGGCCCCAACGGGGTCATCACCGTCGGCCCCACGTACAAACACGCATTCGAATGCGACGTGGAGTGCGTGGAGTACGCCGAGGCCCTCGCCGAGTCCGAGGCCCTCATCGCCGACCTAGAGAACCTCTCTAAAGAGGTGCCAGATGTGAAGCGTCATGCCGGCAACTTCGAGCCAGCGAAGACGGTTAAGGCTGTCCCACTCGACCCCAGTGGCGATGCCTCCAAGCAGATCCGGATCGGTTCCGGGCTCGACCCCAAATAGGAAGCAGTGCTCGTCGACTTTCTCCGCGCAAACGCCGACGTCTTTGCGTGGAGTCCCTCGGACATGCCCGGCATACCGAGGGATGTCGCCGAGCACTCGCTGGATATTCGGGCCGGAGCCCGAACCGTTAGGCAGCCTCTGCGCCGATTCGACGAGGAGAAGCGCAGAGTGATTGGCGAAGAGATCCACAAGCTGATGGCAGCGGGGTTCATCAAAGAGGTATTCCATCCCGAATGGCTTGCCAACCCTGTGCTTGTGAGGAAGAAAGGGGGGAAATGGCGGATGTGTGTAGACTACACTGGTCTCAACAAAGCATGTCCGAAGGTTCCCTACCCTCTGCCACGCATCGATCAAATCGTGGATTCCACTGCTGGGTGCGAAACCCTGTCCTTCCTCGATGCCTACTCAGGGTATCACCAAATCCGGATGAAAGAGTCCGACCAGCTCGCGACTTCTTTCATCACGCCGTTCGGCATGTACTGCTATGTCACCATGCCGTTCGGTTTGAGGAATGCGGGCGCGACGTACCAGCGGTGCATGAACCATGTGTTCGGCGAACACATCGGTCGCACAGTCGAGGCCTACGTCGATGACATCGTAGTCAAGACAAGGAAGGCTTCCGACCTCCTCTCCGACCTTGAAGTGACATTCCGATGTCTCAAGGCGAAAGGAGTCAAGCTCAATCCTGAGAAGTGTGTCTTCGGGGTGCCCCGAGGCATGCTCCTGGGGTTCATCGTCTCCGAGCGTGGCATCGAAGCCAACCCGGAGAAGATCGCAGCCATCACCAGCATGGGACCCATCAAGGACTTAAAAGGCGTACAGAGGGTCATGGGATGTCTTGCGGCCCTGAGCCGCTTCATCTCACGCCTCGGCGAAAGAGGTCTGCCTCTGTACCGCCTCTTAAGGAAGGCCGAGTGTTTCGCTTGGACCCCTGAGGCCGAGGAAGCCCTTGGGAACCTGAAGGCGCTCCTTACGAAGGCGCCTGTCTTGGTGCCCCCAGCTGATGGAGAAGCCCTCTTGGTCTACGTCGCCGCAACCACTCAGGTGGTTAGCGCCGCGATTGTGGTCGAGAGGCAAGAGGAAGGGCATGCATTGCCCGTTCAGAGGCCAGTCTACTTCGTCAGCGAAGTACTGTCCGAGACCAAGATCCGCTACCCACAAGTTCAGAAGCTGTTGTATGCTGTGATCCTAACAAGGCGGAAGTTACGACACTACTTCGAGTCTCATCCGGTAACTGTGGTGTCATCCTTCCCCCTGGGGGAGATCATCCAGTGCCGAGAGGCCTCGGACAGGATCGCAAAGTGGGCAGTGGAAATCATGGGCGAAACAATCTCGTTCGCCCCTCGGAAGGCCATCAAGTCCCAGGTGTTGGCGGACTTCGTGGCCGAATGGGTCGACACCTAGCTGCCGACAGCTCCGATCCAACCGGAGCTCTGGACCATGTTTTTCGACGGGTCGCTGATGAAGACGGGAGCCGGCGCGGGCCTGCTCTTCATCTCGCCCCTCGGGAAGCACCTACGCTACGTGCTACGCCTCCATTTCCCGACATCCAACAATGTGGCCGAGTACGAAGCTCTGGTCAACGGGTTGCGGATCGCCATCGAGCTAGGGGTCAGACGCCTCGACGCCCGCGGTGACTCGCAGCTCGTCATCGACCAAGTCATGAAGAACTCCCACTGCCGCGACCCGAAGATGGAGGCCTACTGCGATGAGGTTCGGCGCCTGGAAGACAAGTTCTTCGGGCTCGAGCTCAACCACATCGCTCGGCGCTACAACGAGACTGCAGACGAGCTGGCTAAAATAGCCTCGGGGCGAACGACGGTCCCCCCAGACGTCTTCTCCCGGGATCTGCATCAACCCTCTGTCAAGATCGACGACGCTCCCGAGCCCGAGGCACCCTCGGCACAGCCCGAGGTACCCTCGGCACAGCCCGAGGTACCCTCGGCCCCCGAGGGCGAGGCACTGGACGTCGAGGAAGGGCAGAGCGGGGCCACGCCTGATCAAGATTGGCAGGCCCCGTACCTGCAATATCTCCGCCGAGGAGAGCTACCCCTCGACCAAGCCGAGGCTCGGCGGGTAGCGCGACGCGCCAAGTCGTTCATCTTACTGGGCGATGAGGAGGAGCTCTACCACCGCAGCCCCTCAGGCATCCTCCAGCGATGCATCTCCATCGCCGAAGGTCAGGAACTCCTGCAAGAAATACACTCGGGGGCTTGCGGCCATCATGCAGCACCCCGAGCCCTTGTCGGGAATGCTTTCCGGCAAGGCTTCTACTGGCCAACGGCGGTGGCTGACGCCACTAGAATTGTCCGCACCGGCGAAGGGTGCCAATTCTATGCGAAGCAGACCCACCTGCCCGCTCAGGCTCTTCAGACGATACCCATCACCTGGCCCTTCGCTGTGTGGGGTCTGGACCTCGTCGGTCCCTTGCAGAAGGAGCCCGGGGGCTACACGCACCTGCTGGTCGCCATCGACAAATTCTCCAAGTGGATCGAGGTCCGACCCCTGAACAGCATCAGGTCTGAGCAGACGGTGGCGTTTTTCACCAACATCATCCATCGCTTCGGGGTCCCAAACTCCATCATCACCGACAACGGTACCCAGTTCACCGGCAAAAAATTCTTGGATTTCTGCGAAGACCACCACATCCGGGTGGACTGGGCTGCCGTGGCTCATCCCATGACGAATGGGCAAGTAGAGCGTGCCAACGGCATGATTCTACAAGGGCTCAAGCCCCGGATCTACAACGGCCTCAACAAGTTCGGCAAGCGATGGATGAAGGAACTCCCCTCGGTGGTCTGGAGCCTGAGGACAACGCCGAGCCGAGCCACGGGCTTCACGCCGTTCTTCCTGGTCTATGGGGCCGAGGCCATCTTGCCCACTAACCTGGAATACGGCTCCCCGAGGGCGAGGGCCTACAACGAACAAAGCAACCAAGCTAGCCGAGAAGACTCACTGGACCAGCTGGAGGAGGCTCGGGACAAGGCCTTACTACACTCGGCGCGGTACCAGCAGTCCCTGCGACGCTACCACGCCCGAGGGGTCCGGTCCCGAGACCTCCAGGTGGGGCGATCTGGTGCTTCGGCTGCGGCAGGACGCCCGAGGGAGGCACAAGCTCACGCCCCCCTGGGAGGGGCCATTCGTCATCGCCGAAGTCCTGAAGCCCGGAACATACAAGCTGGCCAACAATCAAGGCGAGGTCTACGACAACGCTTGGAACATCAAACAACTACGTCGCTTCTACCCTTAAGATGTTTTCAAGTTGTTCATATACCTCGCACCCACGCAAAAGTTTAGTCATCAAGGAAGGGTCGGCCTCGCCTCGGCAAAGCCCGACCCTCCCTCGGGGGCTAAAAGGGGGGAGACCCCCTCTGCGTCGAATTTTTCCCTCGAAAAAAGATCTCTTTTTAGCAGAATTTCTTTCGTGCTTTTTGACTACTTCGAAAAGCGGATCCTGGGAACGACGGAGTACACGTAAGCAGCCAAGGCTGACCGAGCCGAGGGACTTCTACGCCTCCGGGATACGGATACCTCACTCATCACCTTCTGCGATAAGTAACTCGCGTTCGGATAAAGCGACTCCGTGGACCGGACAAGTCTTCACGTTCGGAAGCTCTTCTGCCAAAGTGGTCCTTCAAGCTTCCTCGACTAAGTCGGAGACAGGGCCTCATGGACGGGTGAAGGTACGCGTAAGCGGCAAGGCCGACCGAGCCGAGGGACTCCTACGCCTCCGGGATACGGATACCTCACTCATCACCTTCCGCGAGAAGCAACTCTCGCCCGCACAAACATCCCTGTTACCGACGGAAAGTCCAGATGCTCGGAATAAGGGGAAAAGAGACGCAGCTTTACAAGCGCAGCGAGGGTGTGTTTTCTGGCCTCAACGGCCGCAGAAGGCACGCGCTACAAGACGATCTGATCCTGCAGGCTCAGGTCTTCACGCTGAAGGGGGCCGTAGCACCTTCGGCATCGACGACGTCTTCAGCAAGGTCCGACCCAGCCTCGGACGGCGGCGCGGTCCAGGGACTTCTCCGGGAATCCGGCCCGAGCAGGCGGCTCGGCCGGCTACCCCTGGGGCCTCGGCCAACCATCTTCCAAGGGCGCTAGCCCGACCCGAGGCCTCGGCTGATCGACTCCGGCGTCGGATCCGCTGACGGACAACCCGGCTAGGCTCCGGCCAACCAGGTTTCCATTTTCGCCCAGGCCCACGCGTCACGCAACCAGCGCGCCAGTTGCTGCATGCAAGCAACCGCGCCGCCACTTATGCCACCGTCGCACCTCTTCGATTGCGGAGCCTATGCCGCGACTCGAGGCGACCCAGCGCACGACCCAGCGGCGCCAGCCTGGCGCGACGGTCAATGCGGCCGAAAGTGGGCCGGCAGTAATGACGGTGGCAGGCGGACGGGAGCAGCAGTCACGTCGTCAGCCAGGCTCACGTCCCATCTAGGGACAGCAAGAGAGCCTCCTCCCACGGCGTGAAGACGGTGCGCCCGTGATCCGTTCCTCGAACGGCTCGCGCACACGCGACGGCCACCCCGCCAACCACTCGCCCCGTCGCATTAACTCCGCGGCAGGACAGGCGGCGCTTCTGGCAGGAGAAGCGGACGACGCTTCGCCTTCGCCGTAATAACCGCGCCAAAAAAGGTACGCCACGTCGTTCGATTTCGTATCCTTTTCCCTTTTTCCTCTTTCTCTATCTCTTGCAACAGGGACCGGGAAAGGGGGATACCCCGAAAAGGATCCTTCCCTGTGAAGGAACCGGGCTCCGAGCCCCCCTACTGATCAGAGGTTCGAAGGCTGGCCCTTCGAAGGGTTCAACAGTCGCCTCAGATCGCGTGGGCCCGACACCCACTACTGGTCAGGGGTTCGAAGGCCGGCCCCCCGAAGGGCTCCATGGCCGCCTCAGGCTACTCGGGCTCCGCGCCCATTACTGATCAGAGGTTCGAAGGCTGGCCCCCGAAGGGTTCACAGTCGCCTCAGACGCCGAGCGAGGGATGACCAGGGGTACGTTCGATACATAACCGAGGCTCGGGCTGCGCTCCCGAGGTACCCTAGGACATTTCCGAGACCAGCGGGAGCGATCTTGTAACGGAATCCCATCGGAGGGAGGCATCGAGCCCTCGGACCCCGTCGCCAGGGGACCGGGTCTGGCAGATCACCCGCAGGTACTTTTGGGCGTGCCTCTGGGCCCCTAGCCGACCCCCAACGAACGGGGCACGGACGTCCACTCGGATTACCCGCTTGCAGCTCACCGGAGACACCATGTTCGGTGCCCATCGAGGGTAACATGGCGCACTCCCCCCCTCCTCCTTGCGGAAAGGCAACGTAGGGGCGTATGTAAAAAGTCGAGTCTGTCCCTGATCGTCCTCTCACCCTGTGCGGAGGCTCGGGGGCTGCTCTCGCAAACCCGGCTCCGGCCGAACCGTTGACAGCATCAACATACCAGCCCGAGAACTTGGGCCCCGACCGTGCACCCGGGCTACGGCCAGTTCGCATGAGGGAACGACCAGACCAGCCGAAGCGTTACGCAAGGCATTAAGACCTCGAAGGAGTGAAACCACTCCTCCGAGGCCTCGGGGGCTACACCCGGCGGGTGCGCTCGCGCGCACCCACCGGAATAAAATGCAACCGAGGAAGGCTGGTCCCCTTGCAAAAAAGTGCGACGAAAGCCTCCAAGCGAGTGCTAACACTCCCTTCGAGGCTCGGGGGCTACTGTCGGGGACCATAATTAGGGGTACCCTCAAGACGCCTAATTCTCAGCTGGTAACCCCCATCAGCATAAAGCTGCAGAGGCCTGATGGGTGCGATTAAGTCAGGGATCAGTCCATACGAGTGACTCGATCACGCTTCACCCGAGCCTAGCCTCGGACTCGGGCAGCCGACCTCGAGGGACTTCCGTCTCGCCCGAGGCCCCCCTTTTAACGGCGGACACATCTCCGGCTCGCCCGAGGCCTTGGCTTCGCTAAGAAGCAACCCTGACTAAATCGCCGCACCGACTGACCGAGTTGCAGGGGCATTTAACGCAAAGGTGGCCTGACACCTCTATCCTGACGCGCGCCCCCCGGCAGAGCCGAAGTGACCGCCGTCACTCCGCTGCTCCACTGGCCGGTCTGACAGAAGGACAGCGCCGCCTGCGCCACTCCGACTGCAGTGCCACTCGATAGAGTGAGTCTGACAGGCAGTCAGGCCTCGCCAGGGGCGCCAAAGAGAACTCCGCTCCGCCCGACCCCAGGGCTCGGACTCGGGCTAAGACCCGGAAGACGGCGAACTCCGCTCCGCCCGACCCCAGGGCTCGGACTCGGGCTAAGACCCGGAAGACGGCGAACTCCGCTCCGCCCGACCCCAGGACTCGGACTCGGGCTAAGACCCGGAAGACGGCGAACTCCGCTCCGCCCGACCCCAGGGCTCGGACTCGGGCTAAGACCCGGAAGACGGCGAACTCCGCTCCGCCCGACCCCAGGGCTCGGACTCGGGCTAAGACCCGGAAGACGGCGAACTCCGCTCCGCCCGACCCCAGGGCTCGGACTCGGGCTAAGACCCGGAAGACGGCGAACTCCGCTCCGCCTGACCCTAGGGCTCGGACTCAGGCTCGGCCCCGGAAGACGACGAACTCCGCCTCGCCCGACCCCAGGGCTCGGACTCCGCCCTGGCCTCTGCCGAACGACTTCCGCCTCGCCCGACCCAGGGGCTCGGACTCGGCCTCGGCAACAGAAGATAGATTCGACCCCAGCTTCGGAGGAGCCCCCACGTCGCCTGGCCTCGGGCGCGGGCCCGCCACGTCAACAGGGAGCGCCATCACCACTCTACCCCGAGCCGACTCGGGCCGCAGAGAACAAGACCGGTGTCCCATCTGACCAGCTCCGCCAGATAGGCAATGATGGCGCCTCCCAAGCTCCATGACAGCGGCGGCTCTCAGCTCTCTTACGGAAGCAGGTGGACGTCAGCAAGGACTCGACCGCTCCGACAGCTGTCCTTCCGCCAAGCTCTGTTGCTCCTCCGACAGCCACGACATCACGCCAGCAGGGTGCCAAGATCTCTTCGGCTGCCACATTGGCATGTACTTAGGGCGCTAGCTCTCTCTCCGCTAGACACGTAGCACTCTGCTACACCCCTCATTGTACACCTGGATCCTCTCCTTACGACTATAAAAGGAAGGACCAGGGCCTTCTTAGAGAAGGTTGGCCGCGCGGGACCGAGGACGGGACAGGCGCTCTCTTGGGGCCGCTCGCTTCCCTCACCCGCGTGGACGCTTGTAACCCCCCTACTGCAAGCGCACCCGACCTGGGCGCGGGACGAACACGAAGGCCGCGGGACTTCCACCTCTCTCACGCCCGTCTCCGGCCACCTCGCCTCTCCCCCCTTCGCGCTCGCCCACGCGCTCGACCCATCTGGGCTGGGGCACGCAGCACACTCACTCGTCGGCTTAGGGACCCCCCGGTCTCGAAACGCCGACACTACCGTTCCATGATTGGTAGTTTATTGTACCATACCGCATCTATGGCCGATATTATGTTTAGTGTCTGCATGTGTGCTAGATTTCAATCTAATCCTAAGAAAGCTCATCTTCGCGTTGTTAAGAGAATTCTTAGGTATCTCAGGCACACCACAAGTGTTGGTCTGTGGTATCCCAAAGGAGCTACTTTTGATTTAATTGGCTATTCCGATTCAGATTATGCCGGTTGCAAAATTGATAGGAAAAGTACTTCTGGGGGATGCTATCTGCTTGGTAGATCACTAGTTTCATGGACATCCAAAAAGCAAAACAGTGTTGCCTTGTCAACTGCCGAAGCGGAATACATTGCCGCAGGTGCTTGTTGCACACAAATTTTATATATGAAACAAACTCTTCTAGACTATGGCGTAGTTCTAGAAAAGGTACCTTAGTTGTGTGATAATGAGAGTGCTGTTAAAATTGCTAATAACCCTGTACAACACTCTCGCACCAAGCACATTGATATCCGTCATCACTTCCTTAGAGATCATGTTGCTAAAGGAGATATCATTTTAGAAGGAGTGAGGTCGGAAGATCAATTAGCGGATATTTTCACTAAGCCTCTTGATAAAACCCGCTTTTGCATGTTGAGGAATGAACTGAATATTCTTGATCTCAGAAATTTTATGTAAAATGTCAAATGGTGTTGTCAAGCTTGCATTGCATGATTAAATTACTTGTATTGCATCTAGGGCTTTTCTAACCTAGTTGAGATAACCGCCAACAAAGCGAGTGAAAAAGCTTAACTCGGGTCAAACTTGACAAGTCTTAGTTTTAAGCTTTTAGCACTTAAATTTTTACTTTTTATGCAATTGTTGGTTCTTGAAATATGCACGAGGTACTGCACTTAGGGGGAGTATTCAAAACTCAAATCACTCATGAAAACCCCTAGTGCAAGCCAAAATGCAAATTTCACCATTTGCCTATTTTCTCTAAAAATTCTCTAGCCTATGGCAAAATATTTTGAAAAGTATATGAGGGTGCCAATACCTGTCCTGTTATTTTGTGTGATTATAAGTTGGGATTTGGTTTGGATGGAAGTTAGATAGAAAAATTCAAAATTTTCCAATCTTCCCTCTGTCTGGGCTCACCGGACAGTCCGGTGCACCGGCAGCCGCGCGCTAAATATCCTTTTTCCTGTGCGATGTCCGGTGTGCACCGGACAGGCACTGTAGACTGTCCGGTGCGCCCATATCGCGTTTTGAAAAACAGCCTCCAGCCCGAGACCGAGCCTGAGGCCTTTTTTCCTCTGCGCTCTCAGTTCTCTGCGTTGCGCACTCTCTCCAGGCGATCCACCCCTCACCGGCGACCACCGTCTCCGGCTGTGCTCTGGCGATCTCCTACTGTTGCGCCCTTCCCCCCTCGCTCGGTGAGCAGCCTCCTTTCCTCCCCTGTCTTTTCTCTCTCTCTGTTAGGCTGTGCTCTCCCCATTTACACCCTTTGTGCAATTTTCCAAATCCTGTGAAATCCCAGTGAATCCAAGTTGTGAAATGTGTTCCCTTGTGGCCATTGAGTGTCCTTGCAGGTTCCTAGCTCTTTCGGGAGGGTTTTCATACCGCAAATGGCCATTTCCCTAAAACCCTAATTCCTTGCCCTCCACGTGTTCGGTGAAATGCCCAAACCAGCCAAAAATGCTCCAATTGAACCCAAATTTTTCAGGCACCTTCACAACACTTCTAGTAACATATTTGCCAAATTTCACGCCAATCCGAGATTCCAGGCTTTAATTTCACCAAATTCCCCGTTTCGAGCGATCGTTTCCGAGCCGAGTGCCCAAATCTCTTTTTCTTCGCCTAAATTCAAACCAAGCACACACTTCACTCATATTCACCTATATAAACCTATTCGTGAAGTATCGGCTCAACTCCATGTCGTTTCATGCCTCAATTCAAATTCCAAACCTCCTATGGCACTTTTTATCGTTCAAGCGTCGTTTTCACGCCGTTTGACCTATCGATCGTCTCGTCTCGTGTTTTCTGTGCCATATTTCTCTGTGTATGTATTTATTCACATTTCATATACTTATGACTATGTGACTAATACGTGCTCACCTCTTCTGTCATTTCAGTGACCTTGATTGCCCGTGTGCCGTCTCCTGTCCTGCCTGGATCGTCACCTCTCGTGTGAGCTTTCCAGGTAGTCAACTCATCCTTTGCTAATCTATCGGACATTTTCGCTCTGTGCTTAGTCACTCTCTCTCATTTGCAGACATCAGTTCAGGATGCCGCGCACGAAGAATGTGTCGGCGCCAGGGGAAGGCGATGATGAGGATCCTCGTCGCCCCTTCAGGCAGGTCAAGGGCAAGACAGTTTACTTGGAGCAGCAGGAAGGCCGCAAGAAGCGGCGTTCGGACAGAGCAGCCCATGCAGCAGCAGCCGCTGCGCAGGCCGAGCTTGGAGATCAGCCACAGACTTCGTCAGATCAGATCGCATACCGTGTTCATCGTCTCGCCTCCCGGCGCTCCTCCACTCACACCTCTGCTTCCACTCCACCACCCACTCTACCTGCTCCCGTCACCCCTGTTGCGCCATCCACCACCACAGCCATACCCGCTACCTCCACTACGTTAGCTTCCACTGCTCCTCCCACTCCCGCTTCAGCTCCTCCTGTCCCTCCACCTCGTTTCCGGGAGCGCGATGAGACTGAGGTACAACCACTTGCTGCGGATCCTAGACTATTTGACCTTCAGCGTGCTACAGCGGCACGGGTACGTAGGTTCAGATACGTGCCCGTGGAGTCTTGGTTACCAGCTCAGAGGGACCCTGCAGCAGTTGACCTATTCAGCACACGTATTCAGGAGTCTTTTTTCAGAGCTCAGATGTCTGCTCAGATAGCTCTGCGAGTGCACCGGCTTTTGGATCTTCCAGCCTTTCTGCTTGCAGCCGGTGCTAACTCTGAGGCGCACCTCACATATCTGCCTGGCCTTATGACCCTTTTGACTACCAGCGGCAGATATGTTGAGGAGTGGGTACGAGTCTTCTACGCCTCTGTATGGATAGACTCAGATCATCACTGGATGAGGTTTCGTTTTGAGCGAGAGGATGTCACCATTACTGCCAGTCAGATCCGCCAGCTCTTTGGATTTCCCGAGTCGACGACTCGTCTTCACAGCCTCTGCTATGGCACTTCTGACCCTCCTCGTCTCCCTCATGGCGGTGTGGCTCCGGGTACAGCTCACGTCGCGGCTCTGTTCCGCCCGCCCTTCTCAGATGGGTCGCGGCGTTCACCGGCAGACTTTACTACAACAGTCAAGTACTTATTTGAGCTTATCAGACGGACTCTTCTGTCGAGGATGGGATACAGGGAGGCTACCACACATATTCAGCTTTGGCTCCTTGGTGCCCTGATCTCTCACTATGAGTTTGACGTCGTGGACTTCCTTATTTGTGAGATCGAGGACACCATTTTGGATGGGATTTGTGCTCGTCGGCAGTTGCCCTATGCTCACTACTTATGCCACATCTTTGCGCAGCTGATTCAGCCTCCTCGGTTTCAGGGCACACTTGAGGCCTCACGCCTCGTTTTTGGATCCTACCGTCCTGCGCCTGAGACTCCTGTGCCAGCTTCTGCTCCTGTTTTTGACTCTCAGGCCGAGGACGCTGCTCTTCGTCCGTTCGACACTCAGGTACAGTAGCTGTTGATGATGATGATTTTGGGGTTCCTCCTCCGCCTCCGCCTCCTATGCCTCCGCGCTCTCATGATCATGAGGCTGGGAGTTCTAGTGGTGCCCCTGCTGCCCCTCCGGCTATGGACCCTACTCTTGCTTCGATTCTCCAGTCTATCACTCAGCAGCAGGCTCACCTGGTAGCCGAGCAGGCCTGGTTATCTAAGAGGATGCTCTCGATGTTTCAGAACATGCAGGACAGGCAGGATGCGTTTCAGCAGCAGCTACTCTAGGATCGGGCTGAGAGCAGGGCATTCATGGCTCTTATGCTACAGCATTCTGGTGTCTCAGTTCCCCCAGTTCAGTCTGCTCCACCTCCTCCGCTTCAGGCTCCAGTTGTGCCAGCGATTCAGACTGGACCCCCTATTCCTTCTGTTGGTCCCTCTCCGCTCCGGCCGGTCACTTTGGCTTTCACCTCTCCGGTTCTCAGCTCTGTCTGCCAGCAGCCGCCAGTGCCACCAGCATCTGCTGTTACCACTACTGCTGTGGCAGTATCTGTGACCACTTCTGTTCCGGCAGCTCCTGCAGCGCGGCCTCGGTCCGAGTCAGTACCAGCTCCAGCTTCTACCGCAGATCCTGGATCCGAGACTGACTCTGACCCCCCACCGGCGTTTGCTCTGCTGCCTCGACCGCGACCGGATGCGCCCCCGCCGCCTCCTCCCGCTTCAGATGTTTAGGTTCGGGTGCCCTTTTGGTGTTTGACGCCAAAGGGGGAGAGATATGAGTTGTGAGAGCTAGGGGGAGTTAGAGAGTTAGTAGAGAGTCATTTTGATGTAATATATGTGCATGCTACTCTCTGTACTAGCTTGATGTTTTTGGCTCACAAACTCGGTATATACTCTCGTTGCTTATGATTGACTGTGTGTATTATGTTTTCACCTTATATTTTATCACCGATCTTCTAAGTTCTTGTTTCATTGATTTAACTTCACTTTTATATGAACAAGAATCTTATGATGTGTATGCGCTCACTCTTATTAGTATGATACACGTTCTTTCTGTCAAAGATTACTGAGTATAACTAACCATCCTTTCTATTGACAGAAACTTCAAAACAAACCACTCTCACAAAACTTGTAGGGTTGTCATCAATCACCAAAAAGGGGGAGATTGAAAGCATCTGGGCCCCTGGTTGGTTTTAGTGATTAATGACAATGTAGTATTATATGTGACTAACATATGTTTTGCAGAGACAAATGGTAAATTAGGTCGCATGACAGGTAGAAGTACTACAATGGTGAAAACAATCCCGGAGATAAGAACTCGAAGCGACGGCTAAAACGACGAAACAAAAGGTGAAGGTCTACGGAGTCCGAGTGTCAAGGAGATGTGGACACTCGCGATTTAGTTAGGTCTTTTATTCTCTTTTAGTCGTACTATAAAGAGGGGTTGTCGATGAGTAGTTTGACCAAGAGAGTTCTAGTGTAGTGTTGGTGCACAATCACACTCACATACAGTGCTAGGTGTCACTCTAGAACTCACTCACAAGTTAGAACGAAAACCGATTTGAAAATCAGCTGAAAACAAGAGTTAGGGTTTCTGGCCCTAGGGGCACCGGACTATCCGGTGTGCACCGGACTGTCCGGTGCACCCTCTGCCAGGTGGGGCCTGGCTGGCCCGGGGAAGATCCTTCTCCATCTAGAAACCCGAGAGCGCAGGTTTCAGAGATGAATTTTAGTGGCGCACCGGAAAGCGCACCGGACATCGCACCGGACTGTCCGGTGTGCACCGGACAGTGACTGTTCACTGTCCGGTGTGCCATGAGTCCAACGGCTAGCTGTCAGAACTAGCCGTTGGAAATGATCGTTGGCGCACCGGACTGTCCGGTGCGCCAATGCGCAGAAAGTTGCCTATAACGGCTAGTTGGTGGGTGAGGGCTATTTATACCCCTTCCACCCACCATATTCAATGTCTTGCACTCCACATTTATTCCAGCACATTGCTAGAGCATTGCAAGCACCAAAAGCCTAGTGAGGAGATTAGAGAATCTTAATCCGCGTTTGTTCCTCATTAGCGCTAGCGAGAGCCACCTAGAGCACACACCACTTGCATTAGGCTTCTCTTGGTCAAGCGAAAGTCTACGACTTGTTACTCTTGGTGATCGGCATCACCTAGACGGCTTGGTGGCGTTGGGAGCTCGGTGATCACCGTGAAGATCTTGTTGGTGACCCGACTCAAGTTTGTAAGCGGTCTCGAGGGATTCACCGCGCTGGAGTGGCAAAGGATCATCTCGTAGTGAGCACTTGGTTCTTGCGAGGACCAAGGGGGAGCGATACCCTTGCGCGGGTGCTCCAACGAGGACTAGTGGAGAGTGCCGACTCTTCGATACCTCGGGAAAAATTGGAGGAGTCTTCTAAACCTTGCTTTACATTCCGCACTTAATTCAAGCACTTTACATTGTGTATTTGTTTAGCAAGTATTTGAAGTATTGTCTTAGCATTGTTGCATTTCTAGTATTATATTCTTAGTGCTAGTTGTTGGGGTGAAGTTAGGCTCTTGCTTAGGTTTTAATTAGTGTTGATTTTTAGAAAAGCCCAATTCACCCCCCTCTTGGGCATCGTGATCCTTTCAGAAGTTTCCAGCGAAGGCTTTGACCAGATCGTCCCAGTTGGAGATCTGCGCAGGAGGCAGATGCTCCAACCAGGCCCGGGCGGCGTCGGAGAGGAATAGGGGGAGGTTGCGGATGATGAGGTTGTCATCGTCCGTTCCACCCAGCTGGCAGGCCAACCGGTAGTCCGCAAGCCACAGTTTCGGCCTTGTCTCCCCCGAGTACTTAGTGATGGTAGTCGGGGCTCAGAACCGGGTCAGGAACGGTGCCCGTCGTATGGCCCGGCTGAAAGCTTGCGGACCGGGTGGTTCGGGCGAGGGGCTCCGATCCTCGCCGCTGTCGTAGCGCCCTCCACGCCTGGGGTGGTAGCCTCGGTGCACCTTCTCATCGAGGTGGGCTCGACGGTCGCCGCGGTGGTGCTCGTGGCCGAGGCGACCCGGGGCTGCAGGCGTTGCGTCCCGCGTGCGCCCGGTGTGGGCCGAGGCTTCCCGCATGAATCGGGAAGTCGCGACGCGATGCTCCGAGGGGTACCCCTGCCTTCGGGAGGTACAGCTTTCGGCCCATCAGACTGCGGCATCCTCCAAGAGATTCTTGAGTTCTCCCTGGATACGCCGCCCCTCGGTGGTGGATGGCTCCGGCATCGCCCGGAGTAGCATTGCCGCTGCAGCCAGGTTCTGGCCGACCCCACTGGAAGCCAGGGGCAGCCTCGCCCTGGCATCATCGGCGATGCGGTGCTGGACGTCCTGGGCCTGATGACGCGCTTCTCCGGCTAGCGCTCGACCTGCCCACTCCTGCCCGATGTTTTGCCGGAGCTGCACAAGTTGTCATGCTTCCTCGTCGAGCTTGGCCTACATCTCGCGGATTTGCTCGAGTTGTGTGTCCTGACCCCCCGCAGGGACTGGGACCACAGCTAGCTCCCGAGGGATGTCAACGCGAGGCGCAGGCCTAGGGGGATCGTCGTCCTCCGGCATACCAAGGTGGTTGCCTTCATCGAGACCCCCTAGATCAACGTGGAAACATTAGCGACTTGGGCCACAGCCCTCGTCGTCAAGGTTGTGGCCATCATCGGAGCAATCAGAGAGGCAGTAGTCACATACGGTCATGAAGTCCCGCATGGCACTAGGAGCACGGAGCCCAGAGAAATCCCAACCGGAGTCGGGCTCGTCATCTTCCTCGGAACCCGGGGGCCCGTAGGTCGAGACGACCGTCAGTCGGTCCCAAATTGACCACATATGGTACCCCGGAAGGTTAGGATATGCCTTTATGAAAGCGTCCACCGAAGCGGGGTCGCTTGGTGGGTCGAAGCTGAATCTAAAAGGCACAAGGTGGAAAACGGACGGTACATCTCGATCAATGGACGGTGACGAAGTCGTGTTGGAGACGGACTGCACCGTTATCTCAGGTACGAGGCTAACGCCCAGCAAGTCCTCCGCGAGAGTGTTGGTGTCATCTGTCTACTTGGGGTTGGCGTGTTGCGGGGAAACGACGCTCGTCTTCGTCTCAGACGCGAGGTCAACGCCCGACGTGTCCCCCGCTGGGGCGCCAGCGTCGTCGACTCGCTCGACAGCCAACGAGGTGCCGCCTCCTGCTTGGCCACGGTTGCCCCGCCTCCTTCTCCTACGGCGAGGAAGGTGGCGGGACAGACCCGGATGTTGCTCTTCCGCCATGGGGGGAAGACGTCGTCGAGTCCGCCGCCGCCGGGCGGGTTGACGGCCGCCATTGTCGCTGTCGCGCGGCGGAGGAAGGAGTACCATGTCATAGCTGCCGTCGAGGGACATGAACTCGAGACTCCCGAAACGGAGCAGCGTCCCGGGCTGAAGAGGTTGCTGGAGACTACCCATCTGGAGCTTGACGGGAAGCTGTTCGTCAACACGCAGCAGGCCCCGACCTGGCACGCCAACTGTCGGCGTTTCGACCCCGGGGGGTCCCTGGACCGACGAGTAAATTGTCGCTGTGTGTCCCAGCCCAGATGGGTCGGCGCGAGATGGAACACAAGGGGGGGAAAGGGGAACCGCGGCTCGTGTTATCCTGCGCCCAGGGCGGATGCGCTTGTAGTAGGGGGTTACAAGCGTTCACGAGGGAGGGGGAGAACCTGCTCGTCAGCCCGCCCTCTCGCGCGGCCACCTTTTCGTACGAGGGCCCTGGACCTTCCTTTTATAGATGTAAGGAGAGGGTCCAGGTGTACAATGGGGGATGTAGCAATATGCTAACGTGTCCAGCAGAGAGGAGCCAGAGCCCTATGTACATGCCGACGTGGCTGTCGGAGAGGTGCTAGTGCCCTGTGAATGTGGCGTCGTGGCCGTCGGAGGAGCGCTTGAGCCCTATAGAAGCACAGCTGTCGGGGCTGACGGGACCTTGCTGACGTCTCCTTGCTTCCGTAAGGGGCTGAGAACCGCCGTCGTCACAGGAGCACGCGGGGTGTCATCATTACTTGTTTACCGGGGCGAGCCAGATGGGATGCCAGTCTTGTTCCCCGTAGCCTGAGCTAGCTAGGGGTAGGGTAATGATGTACCCCCCTGTGGCGTGGTCAGCCCGAGCCCAAGGTCGGGTGAGGCGGTGACTCCTCCGAGGTCGAGGTTGAGGCCGAGCCCTGGGGTTGGGTGAGGCGGAGTCCATCTTCCGAGGCCAAGGCGGGGGCCGAGCCCTAGGGTCGGGCGAGGCAGAGACCGTCTTCTGAGGCTGAGGCGGGGGCCGAGCCCTGGAGTCGGGCGAGGCGGAGCTTCCTATGGCGCCTGAGGCTGGACTCGGCTGCTGTCAGCCTCACCCTGGTGGGTCGCACAACAGTCGGAGCAGGGCAAGCGGCGCTGTTTTCCTGTCAGGTCAGTCAGTGGAGGGGCGAAGTGACTGCGGTCACTTCGGTCCTACCGACTGAGGAGCGCGCGTCAGGATAAGGTGTCAGACGATCCTTGCATTGAATGCTTCTGCGATACGGTCGGTTGGCGAGGCGATCTGGTCAAGGTTGCTTCACTGCGAAGCCTGCCTGAACTGGGCCTCGGGCGAGTCGAGGGTGCGTCCGTTGCTTGAGGATGCCCTCGGGCGAGGCGTGAATCTACCTGGGTCTACTGTCCCTGCACGAGGCTGGGCTCGGGCGAGGCGAGATCGTGTCCCTTGAGTGGACGGAGCCTTGACCTGAATTGCGCCCATCAGGCCTCTGCAGCTTGTGCTGATGGTGGTTACCAGCCGAGTTTAGGAGCCTTGGGGGTACCCCTAATTATGGTCCTCGACAGCCACTATACAAACCGTCGAACATAACTCTATAGAGTCCATTGGCCATCCTTACTATTGTCAACGACTTTATTTATCGATGGTGGCTATAGACCGTTGGATATATCTTATGTCCGACTGCCACCATCAGAAATAACTAGAAATAACCTTATTCTGACCTTTAGAATCGATGGACTCTTATCATCGGATATAAGATTTAAGCCGTCAGAAATAAGCTACGTTCGACGGAGCAGGGCTTATATTCGATGACTTAGACCGTTGATTTTTAGTTTATTTTATTGTTTTGATTAGTGGAGAATGGATCTGTTTGGAACCAAAGTGAGCTGGCGGATGGTCCGGCCCTGAGGCCGGACGGTCCGCTGTCCAGACGGTCCGCGTAAGCGCAGAACAGATTAGGGTTCTGAATTTTGTGCTACGGTTGTTAGCTAAATTCGTGGGATTCGCTCGGAAATTAGTTTGTAAAGGGTCTAGCCCCCCTCCTCTATAAATAGAGAGATATACGGTCGATTTGGAATCATCAATCGAATCAATACCACTTCTATTTCGCATTTATTTCCAGTACAATAGGAGTAGTTCTAGTCTAGTTCTAGTTTAGCCTCTCGATCTCCAAATTCTTCGCCTCTCTTCGACTCTACGCCGATTAGAGGAGTCTAGGTCGGCCTACCCGAGCCTAGACAACTCCTAGGATCTCTCCTCCCCGACGGGGTCCCTCCCGGGAGCGAGATCCAGGCGTCGCCGGTGATCTTCCGCCGCCCCTTGCGCACGCGCGGACCGTCCGGCCCCAGGGTGCGAACCGTCCGGCCGTTAGGTAGGAGACCCTAGCCCCTGCACCAGGTCACGGACCGTCTGGCCCTAGGCCGCGGACCATCCGCGCCTGACCAGAGAGCATCTCCACGCTTCTTGTTGAGTGTTTGGCGCTCCAAAAGGGCGTCAACATACTTTTTGGTGACTCCGCTAGGGAAAGCGAATATAGACGCATCAAATCGGCCCTCAATGGCTGGTTCAAAGGATAGCTCTGAAGTTTCCACCAGCAATATCATCACACCGACATGGGAAACCTTGCCGACTGAAGAACAGCTCCTGTTCGAGGAGCGCCAGGAGCAGCTGATCCAAGAAGCAAAGGCAAAGTTCCTGGCCGACTTCAAAGTGGACAGGAACAACAAAGTCGTTCGGCAACGGACGACAGATCTGGCTTCGCTCCAACCTACTACGATTACCCCCAATGTAAGTAGCACCAATGAACTCCAATCTCTTAAAGCTTACATAGACGAACAACGAGAACAGTTACAACGTATCGTAGGGGATATACAAAATGATCATAAAAGGCTAGTGCGTGTGCTTGATAAGTCTACTATGGCAAATCTTCCTTCGCACGAGGTTGAATTGAGGGAATACACACATAATTCATCGGCTACAGGTTGTCACGACCAGTCACAACCCCTTTATGGGATGCCGATGGACATGTACCCTAGGCAATGACAGCCTCCCACGCACATCGATGATAAATTTGCCGATCAGCGCATGTCCGGACCGTCCGCACGTAGGCGCGGACCGTCTGTGCCAACGGCGGCCGATCCCATTTTTAGAAGCGAATTACCGAGACCTGCACCCAAGCCGCCACATATCGTGCAAACCCTAGATAGCCCATTCGGACTGTCTGCGTATGGCGCCAGACAGTCCGAATATAATGTCGGACGGTCCGGCCACATGGTCGGACAGTCCGCGCACGGGGCTGGACGGTCCGCGTATTTAACCGGACGGTCCGGCACAAAGTTTTTTAAGGAGGATGGATATCCAACTCCGTATTCGTCCCAGCTAGACTCCCCATCCCACCATATGACACACCAGCACCATAATATAATCTATCAAACCCATGAGAGTGAGTACTTTCTGGCCCCTAGAAGGCCAGAAAGGAATGGCCAGTCCTATGAACCTCATAGGGCATGCATTAACGCGTTGCAAAACCCAGACCAATGGGGAGGAAAACAACATACCAACATCCAAACAAACTCACTCATATTGGATCAAAGAGCCGGTGGTCTCCCACCGGCTGCCATCGATATAGTAAGGGAGGAAATAGCTGGGGCGTTCCGAGATAAGCTCGGAGTTAGTATAGTCCCCGGGGGGCAGTCATATCGGAGACCTTATGATAGCCAGTTTGACCGGCTCCCATACCCACAAGGGACCAGAATACCTGAATTCACAAAGTTTTCGGGTGACCAAGAAAAGAGCACGCGTGAACACATAGACCAGTTCTTAGCACAGTTAGGAGAATTGGCCGACACCGAAGCATTCCGTGTACGTTTATTTTCATTATCTTTAACAGGAACTACATTCACATGGTATGCCACGCTCCCTCCTAACTCCATTTTGTCGTGGGGAGATTTAGAACAAAAATTTCATGAACATTTCTTCTCTGGTGATTATGAGCTAGATTTAGTAGACTTAGTAGCCCTACGACAAGAAAAAGATGAATCGGTTAGTGATTACATCCGGAGATTCCGGGATACGAGAAACCGATGCTTTCAAATTTATTTAACAGATAAACAACTGGTGGGAATAGCCTTTGATGGATTGCGCTATTATTTAAAGGAGAAATTAGAAGGCATCCAGTTCTTTACGCTAGCACAATTACATCAAAGAGCTTCGGCTTGTGAAAGCCAAAGCAAAGAACTAGTCAAAATGGTTCATCATAATGTCGATATAGTAGAACATAGTCAAAGTAGTTCGGATGGTGAACCAAAGGAAATTTACACTGCCGAAATAGTTTGGCCTGAGCAGGCCAAATCTTCGGCTTGCTCCTCCTTGCAGCCAGTTCAAAAGAAACGACAGGAGGAGATTAAGTTTACATTTAATGTTGGCAGATGTGATAAGATATTCGATGAATTACTAAAAAATGGTAACATTAAGATTGATTATATCGTTCCACCTGCCGACGAACTAAAGTGTCGCGCATATTGCAAGTGGCACAACTCATTTTCCCATGCCACTAATGATTGTAATGTGTTCCGATGATAAATCCAATCGGCCATTAATGAGGGACGATTGAAATTTCAGGAGGACACGGAGCCCTTTCCAATGAATATGATCGACTTCAATGGCAAAAAGGTCCTAATTCGGCCTAGCACAGCCGATAAGGGCAAAGACAAAGAAGTCATCATCGGCAACGCACGGGAGGCCGATGGAAACAACAAAATTGATTGCAGGAAAGTGGTGGCCGAGAAGACTCCTAATGGAGGGGAGACACTGAAGGTGACCATCACAAACTCCGGCACGGGAGGGCAAGTGCAGACAAGGGGACATGCGCAAGAACCCATACTACGCATCGCGGACGGTCCGGTGCCCAGGCGCGGACGGTCCGTGACATCGCCAGACGGTCCGGAGCGTTCCAGCGGACGGTCCGGCAACGCCGAAGAACCAAGGCGACCACGTACCTTCAAACCACGACGACCAGAAATAGGTACGTGGAAAACTAACACATTCAATGCAACTGGTCGGTTGGTAAAATCTAGCCCGACCTTTGATCAATTATTGTCTAAATATGTGAAAAAGAAGGCCGGCCCAGCGACCGGTCACCAAAGCGACCTCGCTTACCCACCCAGGTGCGACAGCAGGTTAGGCTGATTGGACCACCACACCAATCGGAAAGGACGGGAGGTCATAATGTTCAATTAAGACCTAACGTACCTGCATGGACACCTCCACCACCATATCCACCTATGTCATATCCATACACATACATACCTCCACCATATGTCCCAAATCAAATGTGGGGCATGCCACCATACCCATTTGGGATGCCATAGTACCCCGCTTGGGGGGCACCCCAAACATCCGTATTCAATAGGTTGACACCTCCAGTACAAGACCGATTGAGAGCCCCTCAATCTGGTCCACGAGCACAGGCCCAGCAAGATTGTCGAACAACTCGGCCCCAAAGGCTGACTAATTCGGTAGGGGGGCATACAACTACAACCTTCAACAGTACGAAAAAAGGATACGTCATTAAAATAGGAACGACAGATGTCGTCGTACAACAAAATAACGAAGGGCCGATGATTTTTGGTGAATCGGCCAACACAAACAAAAAAGAAGGTACGACTGTCAACAAAATAGCCGATCCAAAATACTCCATGCCCCGATGGTGCCCATCGGGATTGACACGATCGCAAAAGCAAAAATTACAGCGCCTTAGAGCAAAGGAGAATCAGGAGAAGGAGGCGGAAAAAATATTCAATGACACACATCCGCAGTATCCGCCACCACAAAAGAGATGGAGACCAAAGGCCGTTGAGGAAAATCAAACGGCCACAAAGACAGAAAATAAAACAACAACTGTGCAGCTCTTTGCAGGTATGGCAGACAGTCCGTCTATAAAGACCGGACCAACCGTACAGGGCGCGGACCGTCCGACCCCTGAGGCCGACAATTCCGCAATACACCATGACACCTGCAACGACGTACCAACACCCATGGAGGAAGACGACCTGCAAGGAGAAGACCTGGTCGACTACGAAGCTACGCCAGAACACTTAGCAAATTAGGAAAGCAAGGTGACGAATTGGTCAGGACCAGTATGGCGCTCGACGGTATTGGGACTAACAGTTCGATCAAAGTTAAAGGGGTCACATCCGTTGAGTCAACCATCGGGACTAAGGCCACTGCGTATCATCCTAGTAAGTGTCAAGATGCCTAAGAAAACTGATGTAATCACATCGAGTTTGTTGCTTTTGGTTCGTCCAGCTCCACCAAAAGGCAGGGGCATATGTTTGGAACCAAAGTGAGCCGGCGGACGGTCCGGCCCTGAGGCCGGACGGTCCGCGCCTGTGGGCCGGACGGTCCGCGCAAGCGCAGAACAGATTAGGGTTCCGAGTTTTGTGCTACGGTTGTTAGCTAAATTTGCGGGATTCGCTCAGAAATTAGTTTGTAAAGGGTCCAGCCCCCTCCTCTATAAATAGAGAGGTATACGGCCGATTTGGAATCATCAATCGAATTAATAGCACTTCTATTTCGCATTTATTTCCAGTACAATTAGAAGTAGTTCTAGTCTAGTTCTAGTTTAGCCTCTCGATCTCCAAATTCTTCGCCTCTCTTCGACTATATGCCGATTAGAGAAGTCTAGGTCGGCCTGCCCGAGCCTAGACAACTCCTAGGATCTCTCCTCCCCGACGGGGTCCCTCCCGGGAGCGAGATCCAGGCGCCGCCGGCGATCTTCCGCCGCCCCTACGCACGCGCGGACCGTCTGGCTCCAGGGTGCGGACCGTCCAACCGTCAGGAAGGAGACCCTAGCCCCTGCGCCAGGTCGCGGACCATCCGGCCCCAGGCCACGGACCGTCCGCGCCTGACTAGAGAGCACCGCCACAGTTCTTGTTGAGTGTTTGGCGCTCTAAAAAAGCGTCAACAGGACCCATATGGCCATATATGTGAATCCCAAACAATATCACGGGATACTTCGCAGAAGGCAGTTTCGTGCCAAGCTAGAGGCTCAGAACAAGCTAGTCAAAGCCCGAAAGGTACGTGTTATTATTAATCTCTTATTTACTTTGACCTTGCTGCATCACCTCTCAACAGGCAACGCTTATACCTGGCCTAATGCTGGATAGAATCTCCAACCATGGCAGCCTTACCTCCATGACCTTGTTGCATCATCACCTCTCAACGGGGTTCCGGTGGACGGTTCCTCAACACTAAGCAGCAACAGCAGTCTCACACTGCTCCCAGCAGGTCCACCACAAATGACACAAGCTCCTCAGGTTCATTCAACTCGTCTACGGCTTGGTGGTGGCGCAGCTGGAGATCGATCTATTCTGGCACTGCACCCAAAACAATGGCCTCGCCGCCTCGCAAGATAGTAGCAAGAAGGCTCTTTCTTCATCAGCTCTTGCCTTCACTGTGACTCCAGTGTCGCGCAGAGATGACGCCTTCTTGTATCACCCAGGCCAATCTCAGTTTCTCTGGAAATTTCGGGCAGACAAGCGCGCAAGCTGGGATGCGTAATGGAAGTCAGCATAGGGTTCTAGTTATGAGATGACGGTCTGTGGGCCATGCATAGCTGGTAATCCAGGCTTTTAGGATCCTAGTGTCCGGTGACCGGTGTGGTTTGTCTTTTATGTTCTGTTTGGATTTTAATATTGGAGGACATGAAATTGAATTAGATTTAATGCTAAATTAATCTTAAAATTGAAATGAGTTGTAATTCCGATTCTATTGTTTGGATGTTACTGAATTGGAGTTTAGAATTGTGAGATTTAATTCCACACAATTCAAAAGGGTGGTGCTCATTATTAGGAGGGGAAGTTTATAGTTATAGTCCAATTTTCTGGTAAATTGGGTCCCCGATTCTCGATCTTAATTCCACAAGCAGCTAAACAACATAATGTAGGAAAGTTTATTCCAATTTCTAATTCCGTGCTCTAATACTTACATCCAAACGGGGTATTACACAATTCATCCTTGGCTTAGTTTCTGGCTTGTTACCAAATGTGTCGTCCACAGAAGAGTGCAACTATATATTATCCGTGTCAGTTACTAACTCATATTTGACCAAATTTACAGTATATTATGCCCTAAATAATAGGGATTTTTACATTCGCGGTCCTAGTTGAGGTGCACACCTCATTTCTATACCTGTTTTTTTGTTGATACTCAGTTTTAGCCTCGAGATCGAAAGTTTACTCCATTTGGTGCTCGAACGCCGTCTCCGTTAAAGAACGAGACTGGAGGTCGTAACTGACATGTGGCCCTGGAGGCCGTAACTGACATGTGGCCCCCTGTCCGTCCCCTTAGAAGGGATTTTTCCCCAATCGATTGTGAATCGACCGTCCGCCGCCGCTCACAGCCCGTCCGCCGCCGCCCTGCTCACAGCCACTCGTCCGTCGCCGCCCCGCTCACAGCCACTCGTCCGTCACCGCTCACAGCCACTCGTCCGCCGCCGCTCACAGCCCACCGCCGAATCTGGAGGAGCCGGGAGGAGCCGGTCAGGAAGACGCCGCGACGCTCGCTGTGGAGGAGCCGCAAGTAGCAGCTGCGCTCCCAGAGGGCACAGCCAGCTCCTACGCGGAGCTCCTAGGTCCGGCGCGCGTCTCCAGCTAGCCGCTCTCCCCACTCCAGCGCCGGATTTGCAGCTCCAGCGTGTCTACAGCTCCAGCGCGCCTCCAGGTCCCCTCCAACGTGTGGCTCCAGCTTTCTTCAAGAAGGTGAGGCTCTAATTGACATGGGCATTGTGGCTGTGGTCCTAATGAATTGTGGAGTAGATAGTGCGGCTCTCTGATCCATATGGAGTAGCCGAGTAGTCCCTAGATAGTGCGGCTCTGGTCCATGTCACTTTCTTGATTGTAGTATCCCTATTTAAGTAGTGCTCCACGTGCCCATGTCACTTTCTCCATAAACCATGTCCAGCTCTCCCCACCCCATGTAGGTAGTGGAGGCTCCTTTGTTTGTACTTTTTGTCCTGTATTGTTGGTAATTGGTGCTTGAGACAAATGCTCTAATTACAAACAATTATCTCTTTTTTGTTAACTAGGATGAATTCAAACACTCATGTGGAAGCTCTTGAGGATGATGTCCTTAATGCTAATGAAGATGAGAGAATGTTTCCTGAGTTTGTTGAAAATGGTCATGCACGTGGGTATGACATGCTTGCACAATTCGAGGATACCGATGATGAAGAGAGGGAGGAGAACCTTACCATGGGTGTGCCTGATGATGTAGAAGATGAGGATAGACTGATTGTTGATTGGGATAGAGAAAATCCAAGTCTAGAAGAAGGCAATACTTTTCCAACCATGAGAGATTGTAGGAATGCACTCGCAACCTATTGCATCAGAGGGGAATACGACTTTATCATTGACAAGAGTTCGCCCAAGAGATACATTGTGCATTGTTGGTTTGAGCGGTGTAAGTGGAGGATGCATGCCTCCACTATGAGGAATAACACTATTGTTCAAGTTATGGTCAACCCTTTTCCGCACACATGCCCAAGTGCCGAAAGAAAAGTGACGCAGAGGGCAGCCAAGAGCAGGTGGTGCTGTGATGCAGTGTTACAGTGGGTGACAGAAAATCCTTTTATTGGTCCAACCGCACTTATTAAGAAGATTCATGAGAAGCATAACATTCAAGTGCCTTACATGAGGGTCTTCTATGGGAAACAAATGGCTCTTGATAAAATCTATGGTCCATGGAAGGAAAGTTTTCAACTATTGTACTCATTTAAATCCGAAGTGGAGAAGGCTTGTCCTGGAAGTGTTGTGCAGATTGACAAGCACAAAGTAGTGTACAATGTGAAAGGTAAAACTATGGAGAAGGAATGCTTTCGGAGAGTATTTGTTTCATTCAAGGCTTGTTGGAAGGGTTTTTTGGATGGTTGTAGGCCATACTTGGCGGTGGATGCAACTGTTTTGACCGGCAAATTCACAGGACAGTTAGTGGCTGCTTGTGCTATAGATGGGCAAAATTGGTTGTATCCAGTTGCTTATGGTGTCTTGGAGGTTGAATCATCAGAGAGCTGGACATGGTTTATGGAGAATCTGCGACATGTCATTGGGTTTCCTAATGGATTGGTCATACACACAGATGCTTGCAAAGGTTTGGAGGTTGCAGTGGATCATGTGTTCCCTGGAGTGGAGTACAGGGAATGCATGCGGCATCTTGCTGGACACTTTGTGAAGAGGCAGGCAGTAACGGGGCATCGTACGTGCAGTGCGGCAGAGCGGGCCAGGACGCGGACTGCCAAGGACTACCAGAAGGCCGACGCACTGCAGAAGGCCATAGTCGACGCAGGGTACAAGTGATCACTACGTTGCAGGGTATAGGAATGAAAACGAGTATAGGAATGAAAACAAGGACTACCAGAAGCCTTCCGTGTGGAAAGACGCAGCAGCCACGACGAGGAGAGGCTGGCAGGGGAGATCCACGGCGGCGGCGGCGGGCTGCGTCCGTGTCGGGGCAGCAGCCACGGCGGAGAGGGGCTGCGGCGCGGCGGCGGAGAGAGGTCGTGCGCCGGGGCAGCAGCGGCGGCGAGGGCAGAGAGAGGTTGCGGCGGCGGAGAGAGGCTGCTGCTGCGGCGGGCTCGTGTCGGCCGGGGCAGCAGCGGCGGCGGCGGAGAGGGGCTGCGGTGGCGGCGCTGGCGGCGGTCGGGTGAGGATTTCTCCCTCCCGATCCGTTTCTGCCGCTCGAGTGAGGGTTTGGAATCCAAGTTATGCTCATGTGGGACCCATGTGCAGTAACGGGGCAGCGCTCCACTCACGGCAACGGCGTCCAAGCCTTTTACCGATGCAAGTGCACTTTGTCGTGGTTAGATCTGAGCAGTTTTGTTGCGTACGGTCAAATTTGAGGACGATGGCATCACTGAGGCCACAAATGTAAAATTCCCTAAATAATATTATGTCTTCAAATAAATTTATTTTAAAAATAGATTCTATAACTAAACTAATGCTACTTTTTATTACAAATGTCTGTATTTTAATATAGATTTAGTCAGAATTTAGACTGTTTGTTTCCTTCAAATTTAGACTGTTTGATTCTTTATAAATTTAGTAGAGACCTGGCTGAACCTTGAGCCCTTTAATTTGATTTTGAGGACCTAAGTAGATATTCTGCTAGAGTTGATATTAAAAAAAACATATTTCTGGAAACTTTGAGAGCCTAGATTACACTACAGACAGCTTAACACCTTTTAAGACTTTTCGTGGACCGAGGGAGTAGCAGGAATTAGGATGTAAAAACTATAGTACATTGGTTAAATGAATCATGTTTTTAGCAGTAATTGAAAGCATCTAAACTCTGCTTGACACCTAAAGAAAGAAGTATCTATACTATTCTATAAGCCTATCGACAAGAACCACAGTTTGCTGGAACGTTATTCTCAAAAAAAGGGAAAATTGCTGGAACGTTTCAAGTTTTACGGGAATCTCGCAACCAGTTACTACAAGCCGATTATCTGAATGAAACCAGTTAAGAAAATAGTGATATCAGATCTTGAATTTACACTATAAAACTGCCCCAATTCAACCGAGCAGATCATCAGAAATCCAGAATTATCAATAACTATCTAACGTGTGCATCCCGAACTAGGATCACCACACCGGTCTGTCATGACCATGAGAACCTACAACAAAGCAGTGCTCCTCGTCCTTGCCATGGTGATGGCGGTGCTGTCGACAGGTAACTACCCATAAGCAGGACTGCTGGTGACAATACCGTATAGTGATCTGATCTCCATTTCTCCCTGCAGGGATCTGCACGGTGCCGGCGCCGGCGCCGAGCTTGGAGGAGTTCCCGACGACGACAGAGAACACGTGTGTGAAGATCCTCGCCGACAGCGGCTGCGTCCGCAACCACAAGGCGTGCCACGACAACTGCTTCATCAAGCTCAAGGGCAATGGCGTGTGCCTTCGCGACGCGTGCTGGTGCTCCTACACATGCAAGCCATCGCTGCTGTCGCCGCCACCGGCGGCCCAGTGAAACTGCCATACAGGGCAGCGGGACGCCGAGATGACGTTCAGATTTGTGTGACATCCTAGATTCCTAGTATCCTCCTAGAGGCCGGCGGTGTCGCTTGCCATGAGGCATGCTCGAAATCGAGAATAATTTTAGATGGATGAGTTCGTGTCCAAGCCTTGCGCTTCGAGAATTGTGTGCCAACACAACGGAACGGACACACGTTCTCTGAATTCATGTATGGAATAGGTCGAACGTGTACTCCAGAGAATTCCGCGCGCTCGCCAGTCTTCCTAGCTCGTCGGCAAACCAACGGATACTCGGCGTATTTTGGATGAGCTCCTCTAGTCCTCTCTCCTCTGTTAGATGACTGCTCTTAATCCATTTAAATGCTAGTATATTGTATCTATTTTGTCCATCGGTCATCCCGTTTGATCGGGCGTTTAGCCTGCCCTGAATAAACGGCTAAACTATAGGTGACTAACTATTTAGGTTAGGTGAACACATGCCTAGTAGTATGTGGTGTTCAGTGGTCCAACTCATGTATTTCTTGTGTCAATGCACACTTTACTTGTCAGTCTCGCAATGCGACTGTTAGGGCCTGTTTGAGAGAGTTTTGCTTCAAAAACTTCAGCTTTGGTTTTCCAATTTCACTATAAAACAACTCCAGCAAATTGTTAAGGTGAGTTCCAGAAGCGTTTGGTTTGTATATGGACTCCAACTTCTATAGTACAATTGATTTGTGTGGGTTTCCTTGATTACCCTTGATGATTAGTGGGTTGTCGCCAGAGAGAACGGAAGTTGTATGTTGCGTAACCAGTGGCATGGTGGGTAATTTTCGTACAGCTTCATGAGGAGATATAAAAACAGTGTTTTTGAAGCACCCTCTAAGGAGCTTCATGAATTTCATGAAACGGGCCTCTAGTTTCGATTTTTTTTAAAACTAAAGCTCGTGGAGCTGGACCTGTTTGGGTTGAAGAAGTTCAAACGAAATTGAAATTCTTGAAGTGGAGCTCTCCCAAACAGGGCCTTACTACGGTGGTTAGAGCTACTTTCGTTTCCTTAGTTTTTAGTAGGAGAAATAGGAATGCAGTGACTGTAATCTGTTGGCTTAATGCATCGTAGTTTTCTTTGGCGGCCATTAAAAGTATATATGCATATATACTACTTTGGAAAGAAATAAAGAAGTGTCTGTACCTGTTGACATCTGAATCTGATATATATATAGTAGGCCATGCATACATAAGCGGCCCACAGAAGAGGTTTGTTTTTGTAGCGAATCAGGCACATAAGGTTTATAACTTTACATTAATAAGGAAGAAGATTTGGCCTCACAAGCAATGGCTCTGAATTGCAGCGAGGTCTTTTTTTTTTAATTGACATGTCAAAGCATGATATATAAGCGAGCTAATCAACCTGTTTTCCAGTTTCTGACGAAACAAAACATCGGAAAGTCACCTTTACGCCCCCGTGACTCGCTCGCTCCATCCTCCAAGAGACGGGAGAGTGTTCACATCTGCCATTATTGTCGGAAACACAGGCATTGCCACAAATAAAGCATGCATGCCTGAGCTCTGAAAGCCACCCGGCCCGGCCCGCTGTACGTACGGCTTCCTGCTGCTTGCCGTGGGCTGCCGCAATCCTGATGCGACTCCTCCCCCAACTTGAGACGACAGCGATCCATCTGTCTGCCATCGCGTTCCCCGGTCATGGCAGCTTCACACTCACACAGCGACGTCGCCGTTTCCCGCGCGGTAGCGGTAACATGCATGCAACACCTCGCGATTCTTTTGCTCCGTTTCAACGCGCCCCCTGGCCGGCCGCAAGAGCTGTGTGCCTTTCACGCGGGGGCGAAAACACCCTGCTGGTCCCCGGGTGCTGGACCGACGTCGACGTACGTGTAAGGCGCCCAGATCGGCCACGACGGAACGCGGCTCACTGCACGGGATCGGTGGTGGGCGGCGCGCGACCCCATCGGCCGAATTTTTTGTATTTTAGCCCTTAAACAGAAATAAATTCACGTTTAGACCTAAAAAAATTTTAAATGCAGTTTTGTACCCTTAGCTCGGCGTCATAGCCTATGGCGCCGAGGTAACACAGCTCGGCGCCACAGCCTATGGCGCCGAGCTGTGACGTGGCCGCAACGGCTAGCTGCGTCCAGGGCTGACCTGGCGCTGACGTGGCGGCGGCGCGGCCTCGTAGCTCGGCGCCACAGATCTTGGCGCCGAGCTACGAATTCCTATAAAAACGCCCGCGCGGCTGGCTAAGAGCAGCTCATTTCATCCCATTTCCAAACTTCGTAAAAATTTCCTGGATTCAAAGATTTGAGTTGGTTCACTTCGTAGACCAAGGTATGATTTCGAACTGATTCGTTTTGTATATTAGGTTTTTAGTTTAATAATTTGTATACACCTATTATATTATCATTTCGATTATTAGTTTGTGTAAACTTATTATAAAGCATATTAGGTATAAGTGATAATTATAATCGTTTATTAGATGAAAGACATGTATCGAGAGGCGTTGTGGCAGAAGAGAGGTCGTCCTCGGGAGTTATATCCAGACGTATCTAGTAAGGATGCTCCTGTTCCTCCTGAACTCCCCGTGCCTAACTGTGACTGTGGCAGACTGGCTTGGGTACATCAATCACAACATCCAGACACGGCTGCTCGCTGCTACTACCTTTGTGGCACTTTGGACGTACGTAGCTTATGACTTATCACTTAATTTTGTTCGCATTCATTTTTTTGTAGATATGTAATAGTGCATCTTTCCATTATTTTAGGGACATGAGAGGTGTTTCTTTTTCCAGTGGATCGATGGTCCTGATAAATTTGACCCTCGATATCTTCTTTTCGTTAATTGGTTGAGTGGAAAGACCAGTCATGAGCGTTTTAAGCGTTGGGTACCTCCTCCCCCGAATCCTCCACCAATGACGAATGAGGAGAAGGAGGTAGCAACAGAAAGACGGATGGACTCACCGCCTCGATGCGATTGTGGAGACCGTGCTGTCATCGACGAAGACTATGACAAGCAGTTCTGTTGTCCGAACATTGATTATGTGAGCCCATTGATACGCTAAATGTATAAACTAGTTTTTATTTACAATAAATTACTAATTTTTTCTCTTGCAGCCATACGGGTGGCGTAAGTGTCGTTTCAGAGAGTGGTTGTATGGTCCTTTGTCCCATTGGCCAGAGCCAGAGGTAAAGGAAAAGAGATACATGGGGTGGGCGGCAGAAGAGGTCAAATTTGATCCAGTACTCTGCAAATGTGGTATTGAAGCTAAGTATGGATTAGTTCCTTCGGAGCTTGGTGTTGGATATTTTTGTGGACATATGGTCGATTACGATGAGGTTGGTATTTTTTCTGCACCAGATGTAATGTTATAGCGGTACTTACTATTTTTTTGTAGGAGACGAGGAAATGCAGTTGAGAGAGTTACGACGACAAAGGAGAGGTGATGCGCATAATAGAGTCCAAGAGAATAATGGGACAGAAGATGCGTTGTGGATCTCGACTCGTTGATTCGTACATTAACGATCGCATACGCGACATGCGTAGGGAAGCAAAATCTGCCTTTTATGATAGCCCGAAGCGTGCAGAGTATAGGAGGTTGAAGGCGGCAGATGAGAAGAGAGCACAGGATGCAAGGGAATGGGAAGCGGCTCAAGCCGAGAAACAGATGTTGGATAATCTTGCTGATCGCCTCAAGGGAAGTAAGTGAGATAAATGATATTATAATTATGTTAGTACAATTTATTTATCCTGACTTTGCTAACTTAATTTTCTCATTATATTTGCAGAGATTGGAAGCGGCGTAAACTATTTGGCCGATGAGGCGCATGCGAGATATGTTCAGGATAAAATGGCAACGGTTGAGCTGATGGAGGAGGAGGACGACGACACATGTGGATTGAGTGAGCTTATCGCCCTCGCAGAGGCAGGATTACATGAAGAAGAGGAGGATGACACATCAAGGTTGAGTGAGCTTATCGCTCTCGCAGCTGGCGGTCCTCGACGAACGACGACAAGCCTCGCAAAGTTGCCTGTACAGGAAGGCCAACACTGCTGAAGCCCAGCTGTAACCTCCGGTCGTATCCCAGTCAGTCAGGCAGGGCAGAAACATCCATGACGCGCTGTCGCCTGTCGCGTCTGGAAAAAGAACTGAACCAAAGAGATGGAGAATCCAAGCTCGACAATGGTATCCAACCGTCTGCTCATCTGCACCAGGTGGACACTGCCCAAAGCTCTGCCTAAGCCAGGTCAGTGGGACTCCGGTGTTGTGGCTACCTCGTAGCTCATCCGGAAGCAGTCTCCCAAGAAAGGCCTCCACCCTCTGCCTCCAACCGCCTGGTGATGCCTGACCGGTCACTGGACGACCCATAATGCTGAGACCAAGAATCTTCTAGCAATCTTCAAGCGTCACGGTCATCTCACCGCAGGGAAGGTGGAAAGTGTGAGTCTCTGGCCGCCACCTATTGGAAGACAAAAGAATACAAAATCATTAGTATGCAAAGTAGATTTGATAATTGTAAATATTAAACAACTAGAGAAGTCTTTACCTGTCGACCAGAGCCGTCAACGCCGCTGGGTTGAAAGTGGGCAGCCCACGGCGGACTTGGTACGATAAGACGTCCAAGCCAGCCCTCTGTAGGAGAGGAGTGTACCTCTCATCGTACCTCATCTCCTCCAGAAACCGGTCGTGGGTCCGGACCCGCAGAACGGGCAACACCTAGCAATCAAAAGAATTTTCATTAGTCAAATATAGGTCGCACATATTAATTCGAAAATTTAATTTATGTACAAAATATTACCTCTCCCTCTGCGGTGAGACGGCCCCTGTGGTGCTCGTCGTAGTGAGGGTCCAGCAAGTGGAACTGCGCCATCCTGCAAATTAAGATATCAACATATTAGAATATAAGTTGTGTACAAAGTGTAACAAAAATATCGACATATTAGAATAAAATTAGGGTATACAAAAATATATCACACCTGACTAAGTGTCCAAATGCATGTACGTGAGTTGTGGCCAAGTCTACCGCATTTTCCGCATTCATTCTGCTCTGGGTCCACGAGAAAGGGGGACGCTCGTCCTCTCCTACTGCGACCGGAAACCTAATCCATAACCATGTTGCACCGGCTCCTTTTCCTACTACCACGTTTGTCCCATCGATGCGCTGGATCAGCAACGTATACCGGACCGGTGTACGTTGGCCATTGTGACTCATCAAGAAATGGCTCAAAACGAGGGCTCCAGGTACGTACTAAGCTCTCTACACTGAACTCAGAAGGTATTCTGCTCTCAAATGCAAAGTTACGATGACGTGCGGCCGCAACATAATGAGAACATGGAAAATGGTATTGTCTAGGTTTACCACATCCGCACAAGAATGCATCAAGTAACACGACATGTGTCCTCGAAGGTCGCACCTCACCGTCGGAAGTTATGCCGCCTAGTGTTGTTACCTCGTATTTACCCAGCTCCTCATCAAAGCATTGTACCTCATGTCTATGGGCACGTTCCTTTGCATTATTAAGGTGTGATGTTGGTTTAGGTGCCCATCTCTGCCCTCGGGTCTGCATTGCCTTGGCCTGCGCGTGTCTATCATTAAACCAAGCCACAAGCCTATAAAAAGTGAATGTTACTATAGCATTGACTGGCATGCCCCGTATACCCTTGAGCACACTGTTAAATGACTCGGCCATGTTGCTAGTCTGAAACTCGAACCGCCAGCCACCTTCGTCGTAGGCCCTTGTCCATTTCTGCGGTTCCCTCAGCAATCCAGCAATCCAGTTCTTACCTTCAGCATTTGTTGCATCTTTTAGTTCCTTCAACTTATCCTCGAAAAACGAAACCTCCAACTGACGACATACCTCCTCAAAAAGGGGGAAGTTAGCCTTGCTATGATCCTTTCGAAGAAGATTTTCTGCTAGATGTCGAGTGCACCATCTGTGGTGCATGGGTGCGTAGCCAGGAATCTGCTCTTGCACTGCATTAAGAATACCTTGGTGTCTGTCAGATATGACACCAACCTCGCGTCCAGGGCCTACGACATGGATGCGTACAAGCCGCAAGAACCAAGACCAACTATCTCTGTTCTCCCTCTCCACCAAAGCAAATGCCAAAGGAACCAGTGAGTTGTCTGCGTCGCATGATATGGCAACCAACAATGTGCCCTTATACTTCCCAAGCAGAAAAGTACCATCAATAGAGAGCACGGGACGACAATGCCTGAAGGCCTCTACGCACTGCGAGAAACACCAGAAAGCACGAAAAAATATCTCTTTGTCGTTCCTCCATTCATTAGGTTTGGGGATGTACTCGTAATGCATGCCTGGGTTTTTTGCTTTCATTGCATTGAACAATGCTGGTAACTTCTCATAACCCTCCTCCCAATCCCCGTATATCATCTTCCATGCTCGCTGCTTTGCCCTCCATGCTTTCCCATATTTGATCCTGTAACCAAACAGCTCCGAAGTCATGGTCATAATTGACTTCACCTTCAAGTTTGGCTGACCCTTCAATATCCCCAATATCCTTTTCGCAATCAGGGTAGATGTCAACTGACGATGCTTAGAGCTCAGCTCTGTCTGGGCACAAGTGTGTGGACCTACAATTTTGGTGATCTTAAACTTTCCGATGTCCTTCTGCCTTCGGGCACATACCCTCCAATTACATTCTGGCACCTCGCACACAACAGTGTAACGACGCTGTGCATACGAATGTCTCACCTTGAACGGCCTCTTCCGGTTCACAGAATATTCCTGTAGCCATCGTCTCAGTGTAGGCAGATCCTTGAAAAGTAAGCCAACCTTAATCTCAATGCTGTCGGCGTTATCCGGAGCCTCTAGCAGTTCATCGTCACGTCCTTCAGCATACGCACGGGTGGAATGACTTAAACTGCTAAATTCATGTACTGCAGGGTCTCGCTCCGGACACAAACGTCTTATGAGTTCAATTTCTTGGTCGGTCATTTCTTGAATCGGACGGTCATCATCAGAATCTACGGCCCGTGCAGCCTCATATGGCTCCTCCTCATCCTCAATCTGAACATCAACACTATTGGATGCCCTGCATATGTTGTCCATATTATATGACACAGGCACATCAATCTGAACATCAGCATTATCGATATGTGGAGATCCTGCATCGGGTCGTAGCAAGAAAAACCACATTAAAAAGTCTAATCAAACGAAATAACGATGGATACGAACAATGTGTCGAAGACACTTACTAGGATGATCGTGAACTGGATCCTGGGTCAATGGGATCTCTTGGGGGGTACCACCGCATTAGAAGCCCCACAAACGCCGGGAATAGGACGAGAAATCCCATACTCGTGCGGACCCGATTGAGCATCGGGCACAACAACGACTTCTTCATGAAGCTCTACCAAAGGAGCTTCAATACGAGATGAATTTGGCATTTGTGGAGATAACCCGACTGGACCTTCGCAATGACTAACAGGTAACTTTTGAACAACCACATCCAAACATGGTGGAACCATCGTCTTCACAATTCTTAAATATATCACTCAATCATCTTCTGAGGTAATGGAGATCAACCGTCGGACAACTGTTCCATATGTAATATGGGACAACAAACCCTGAATTGATATTCTAGGGTCGTTTATGTCGCAACTAATCTCCTCACAAGCTCGAGCCAAAAGCTGGTCAAAAGATGGTCTTTCAACGAACAACATGGTCACGATCTTCATACCATCAAAAGTAACACTCCCATAAGCATCTATCTCCACCCTTCCTCCATGGTATAGTGTTACTAGGCTGTCCATCTATTGCAAAAATGGATTACTAACTCAATAATGGCTACATACTTAAGCCTACTAACTTGCTAAGTAATAAATATATATTAACTAATAACTATACAGTAAATATTAAATGAACACATCAAACGAAATTACATAATCTATAAATAATGTACGAAAACTATGTATACCTGAGAACGCGTACGAGTCCAGTGTAGGTGGAGAAGGTCAAGTCGGACGAACACCTACGTACAAAAAAACCAATTGTCAGTAAAAAATTTGGCAGCACCTCCCCTGTAAAGTGATGTTTATAGAACCTGCGAATAAACGACAACACGATGGTTGCCAACACAGAAAACATGTAATATCAATGCGCTAAACAAAATGGTAACTATATAATCACTAAGAATTTACTAAACACTAACAATATACTACGCAACAAACTAGCTAACTATTTTAATAAACAATAACAACAAAATATCTAACTATTTACTAAATAATAAATAAGTGGATACCTAACTAATTACTACTAGTTTACAAATTAAGAAATTAAAAAAAATGGTCGGCAATGGGGGCGGGAGCTACCGGAGACGGAGCGGGCGGTGGCGGCAGTGGGCTGCGTGGGGAGCGAGCTCGGGGCGGCAGTGGGCGGGCGGGCGGAGCTCCGGCGACCTCGGGGCGGCAGTGGGCGGGCGGCGGCGACCGAGCTCGGGGGAGCTCGAGCGGGCGGCGAGCTCGGGCGACGTCGGGCGGGGCTCGCGGCGGCGAGCCGGAGCTGGGACGTGGCAGGCGGCGGCGATTGTGGACACCGGCGGCGGCGTAGGTTTGGAATGAGAAGAAGAGGAGAAACGCGCGCAGAGAGAAGGCGGCTTGCGGTTTTTTCCTAGCTCGGCGCCAAGATCTGTGGCGCCGAGCTAGGTGCCACGCGGGACTGTCACGTCAGGAAGCTCGGCGCCATAGGCTGTGGCGCCGAGCTGTGTTACCTCGGCGCCATAGGCTATGGCGTCGAGCTAAGGGTCCAAAACTACATTTAAAATTTTTTTAGGTCTAAACGTAAATTTATTTCTGTTTAAGGGCTAAAATACAAAAAATTCGGGCCCATCGGCTTCGCTCCACCCACGTACCTCTCCGACGTTTACGCGACGGCGATGCCCGCGCGCGCGCGGTTCGATCGTGAGGACCCGCGGAAATGCATGCGCGTCCGGCACCGGCCGGCGTCACGTCGCGCGACGACGGCGACGGATGCCAAGAAGAAAGGAGAGCCCGCGAGCAAGACAACCCCCTGCAAACATTGATGATGGTCGTCAGCCTGATGGAGATCGCAGCGCAGCGCAGTTCCTTCCTGCTATATATAACCCTTGCGAGTTTTACCATTTATATATATGCAATCATGCATGTTTTATATATATGTAGAGGACGAAGATGGGGAGCAGGAAAACAAAAACACAAAAAAGTCTGGCGCGATAGACAGGGCCAAGCTACTGCTCCTGAAAGATCTGCTAGCTTTCAGGTTTGCGTGATCCGAGGCTACCGTCGCGTCAACGTCTGGGCACTAGTGGAACATTACATGCATGTGACAAACCCAAGCGTACGTCCGGCCGGGGTCGGATCACACGCACATGGACCGTCGCCATCCATATCCATCCATCGAGACACACAGAGACACAGGTGCTAACTGTGGTTGTGGTTGGGCTACACCCATCTCAACGGCAGCAGACAGCAGGCGGAGTTCCCTGTTCGAATACATCATGCACACCACCCATGGCATCAATCTGTCAGTCAAAGCAAGACGGTTTTCAGACGCTAATAATGCAATAACGCGGCCTTATTAATTAACTATTAATAGGCCTACTGCTAGCTTATTGTGAAGTACTACTGCTCCTAAATAGTTTCTAGCTAGTTGTATTAGCAGGAGAGAGCCTATGACGTACTATAAGATGCGTTTGGTTGCGGGACAGCTGAGGATAGGCAGGACAGAGGACTACCGCTCTAAGACAATGTAAGATAGACGGCCAAAACGTCATCTCGCGTTCTCTCTCGTCTCTCCAATTTTAAGAAACAACACTGGGATAGTCCATGACCCTGAACCAAACAACCTTATTTAATGAATCGTCATATCCTATTCTATTATGTCATCACAACCAAACGCACTCTAAGACAATGCAAGATAGACGGCCAAAACGTACCTTGTCTGTCAGCTGTTGTTGGCTTGTTGCACCCCGTGCATGCACCATCGGTCGGCCATGTTCTCCCGAGAGGGAGGGAAGCTAGCTAGCAAGCTTGTGTTGTGCTGTGTCGCCGTGTGGTGTTGCGGCTGTGGCGTCGCTCTCGTGCGACCAAAATTCGCCAACCCGACATATATATCCTGCACTGTGCAGGAGCCCCAACTGACAACTCATGATGGCGATTTTCTAATTTTTTTAGTTTTATTTCAGAACATTCAAAAAAATTATATAAGAGAGGGTTTTTTTTTCCAAAGCGAATTGGTTTGACCACGCTAATCATCCTGATACAGTTAAACCGAACTGCCGCGCCACACGGACCGTCTGACATATGGATAGAAGTTAAGGCCTGGTAGACTAATTGGTGCAACCGAGCAACCAAGACACGTGAATAAAGGTGCAATTAGTCTGGTTACATAGATACGTTCTCAACAAGGATAACAAGAGATAGAGAGTGAAACTTTATTGGTGTGTACAATAAGTACATGCATGATATATGTACAAACGCAAGTTAGGTGCAATTTGAATACAAGCTATGAATACATGACGCTCGATCGATCTGCAAGAATGTAGCTACCTCTGGTACTGCCAGAAAAACAAAGGAGCCAGGAACCGGCGGGAGGGCCCATGTCCTTGCCCGTTTGCTCCTTTAATTTGTGTGTGTCTCCTGCCATGCATAGTGTGGTTAGCGGCGACATCCACTGATCCACATCATGTGCATCTGCCGCCGTACGTGCCGTGCCGTGCCGACGCTCCTCCGTACGCGTCCACGGCCCAGCCAGCGCGCGCGGTAGCTCGACGTCGACGGGATTATTTACCGCCAGAGCGTGGCATGTACCGCTGCTTGCTATGCGTACGTACGTGCTACATATATACGAACTCGCCCTGGCCTCGCCCGGCGCCCACGGCGCGCGTGAGTACGTACGCCGTACCACGCGCTGGAGCCGCCAGCAGCAGGCGTCGTCATGGCGCTGTGCTCGCGGCGGCCGGCACGGAGGACCGTGCGCTCTGACATGCATCGCCTGGATATTTTGTCCATCGGGCCGGGGGCGGGCGAGAGCGCGACCGAACGGATGGTTGGTGCAGGTGCAGCGGTGCCGACATGACACGACCGCCATGGGCACGGCAACGGCAGTGCGCGCGCGTGCCGCCGGACGGCGAGGCGCGCACGTTCTAGCTCACTACTCAGTACTCACTAGTCGCGGCGCCGACAGGTCGGGCGGGAGATGGAGCGGTCGACAGATTGGCCGGGAACCGTGGGCGTACGAGACGTACGGCCGCAGGGGCGCAGGGATGTACATGTACTGCTCGGAAGGTGGAATTTACGAGGCCGTGACCATGCATGCATGGGCATCTCTGTCACCGTTTCCGTGCGTGCTGCTGCGGCCCGGGATGGGCAGAAGAGGCACGGACCTTGGTGGAGAGTACTGGAGGAGGTCGAGTGAAGTCGGAACAGAGCATGTTCAGAAGGACGGTCCGTGCACCTGTTTCTGCACCGGCCACAGAGGGTAATTTACTTGTGTCTCAGCTCATTCATCTTCTCTCTCTTTTTTTTTCTTAAGAGACAGAGAGAGGGACTATGGCAGGCGGTCCCTGCTCTGAACCTTTTATACCCCGTCTCTCTTTTTCGTCAAAACATTTGAAATTTTAACTGCGAACAAAGGACAGAATGAGTCTTTGATGAATGTGTGCAAGGATACTGGGCACAGCAAAAGTGAATCGAAGGAAAGAGAGAGGGGAGAGATGCACTCAGCCCAATTATTATAGACATACAAGATATTCTATACTAAATTCCCGGTAGGCGCGGTAGCCAATGTTTGGCCAGTTTTGTGCTTGTCCATTTCGTCTAATTCTGGGCAAGCCTGCCGGCCTGAATCCCGGAATAATTGGGCATAGCAATTCCCATCCACGGGCAGGCAAAAACACAACACCCCTCGATCGCTGAAGGCAACCTTGTACTACTACTACCCCCCCACAGCAACCGTGTCTCGTATGGCTCTTCCGTTCCGGGCCAATCAATCGACGCACACAGGCTCGCCAATAAAATATCTCCAACTCTTCGCTCCACCGGATCATGTGAGCACACACCACCACCCACCATGCACGGTCCGGTCCCTTTCTTGAATCCCTGCTTGTCTTGATGAGCAGAGCAGGGCGGGGCCGGCTCAGCTGCGCCTGAAGCTGAAGAGGATTCGAGGTGCGGTGGCTGGCTGGCTGGTGGCTGGCGAGCTCGACCAGGACAGAGCGAGGCGCTAGCGCCAGTGGCCCAGCGCTGAGGTGGTCCTAGGTTTAGATAGCAGCAGGGTTGGAGTGGAGATCTCCCGCCCGACAACAAGATCAGACCCGTATTTATGCTTTGAGAGGAACACCACCGAAAAGCCTACCCCCTCCATCCCTATCTGCATTAACATCTTCACACCGGCCGCCCCTCCCTTCGTTCAGTTGTCAGCATGCAAACCTCAGCTCCTCCTCCTCCGCCCGGACCCCTCTCTCAGTCTCAGCAAGTGCAGTGGCCGGTGTTGTGTGTTTTCCAGCAGACGATGGAATAATCCCTCGCTCGGCAGCACCTGTCGTCTGTCAGTCGCGATGGTGTGTGTTTATCATCTGAGGAAACTAGTTTGTATTATTGAGAGAGGGTGTTCTGAGCGATAGTGTCGTACATCCCACGACACGTCTCTCTCATGGTTTTCTACTACGACAGTCTCTTTTCTCCATGCATATATATCTACTACCAGCTAAAAGTTAGTGCTATAGCCATATGAGAAACAAGTTCTAGTCTGGGTTGGGGAAGGGATTTCGTCCTGGTTTTCTCACCAGCTAGCAGGACTATGGATCTGAGACTAGTAGAGAGCATAGTCCTTTGGTCCCGGTTGGCTTAATTTGGGATTAAAAGGTATGCTAGGCTAAAAAAAAATAATTAGCACAAATCAATCACGCCCCCAGAGCTAGTCTTTTGTATATGGATGGATCGAAAGGGATTAAAAGAAATTTTGACTTGCTATAGATTTAAAGCCACTCCATCCCCTTCAATTCATATGCATGGTTTGAGATGAAAATGCTTAATTGTTTGTCTGATGGTGTGTGCTGCATGCATGCTAACGTCGATGACTCACGGCAGTACGTACGTACCTGTGGAAATTGGGGCACACAGAAGAAGAAGAAGAAATAAAAAAGGAAGGACGCGGACAAGTTCTGGTCGCAGAGTCCAAGGATGAACTGGCCGGCCGCCGGGCGGCTCCATACATGTCTGGTCCCAAGCAGCAGCAGCATCCAAAGTCTCATCTAAAAGCTAAAGGGGACAGGGAGCTCCATCAATAGAGCTGGAATTCGATGGCTGTTTTGGAGCACTGTCTCTAGCTGGCTTTAATTGGGAGAGGACTTTGGCATATGATGTGATGGCGACAAGTGATTAGAAAAGCTAGCGTAGCATAAAAAGCAAGCAAAGACATGTTCACATGCATATGGCCATGCAACTAACAAGAATTCTCTCACAAAGCCCCCCTGATGAACATTACCAATGCATAACCAGCGGGAATTCATCTACCTTCCTTAGCACGGTTTGCAGGCTCTTTCCCTGGGCCATGGCTGCATGTATACAGCAAGAAAAACGCGTCTCCACGAATCCTTTTTTCTAGTAGTAGCCTCGGTCGTCGTTGCATTGCTACCGATACTAGCATGCATGCCATGACATGCCATGTCTTCCTCTGGGAATCAAGTATGACCATTACGGAGCCGATGCAGCCACAGCAACTCTTGCGCACGACTACACGAGTAAGTAACACTAACACCACCCCACCCACACACGAGAGCAAAAGGGTCGGTCGGGCGGTAGGTTTTCAGTTTGCCTGCCCACGCGCCCCACGGTGAGCGGCACCGGACTACTGAAGAATAATTGCACCCGGGACGACATGGTGGATGGATGGATGGATGGATTCGTCGTGATAGCAAGTAGCAACCGTACCTCTCCGTCAATCCTTTCCTGCCCAGCCTGACTGACAGGCATATCTACCGGCTCCGGCTACCCCCCTATCACACTGGTCGCTGTTCAGTACTGCCGCTGCTAGCGATCGTGTGGTGGCGAGGGCGTCTCGCGCCGTAGAGCCTGCGTGGCGCGCGCCCGTGACTGTTTTTTAGCCTTCGAATAATGCTAAATAAATAAAAAAAATACTCGGTTGTTTTGGAGATAGACGACAGGAGCCTCCGTCCCGGTCGAGAATATTTGGCCGTCGCCTGCAAGATCTCGGGCGTGGGGCTGCAGGGCAAAGGGGGGAAGGGGGAGGTGAGATCGAGTGGCAGCGCGGCCCGCGACAGCGGCGCGCACCGGAGTGCTGCCGCCAGCAGGGGGAGCGCGTCGCCGTCGCCGTGGACGCACGCGCTCTACTGTACACACGGCTGCCTGGCGTTGGAGGGCGTGCACGTACAGCCGAGCCGTAGCAGGCATATGCTAATGCTACCGCTCGAAGAAGAAGGGAAGGTGTTGCCGCTTTCGTCTGTCGCGTCGCGTCGCATCGCATCGCAGCGCGGTTGTGCTCTCTTCGTCGCCACGCCTTTTCGGCCCGTCTCCATGCTGCTCTACTTTTGCTGACAAGCATGCGGCTCAGGCATATATCCCGTCCGTCCGTGCATGCACGAAGGAGCCTTTTTTAACCGCACAACAACGAACTCGTGTCAGGCCGCGCAGGGTTACCCTGCCGGGTGAGACGGTTTGTAAATGGACCGGCCGCCCCAGGCGGCGACGATCGATCCATGCATGATCCATCCGTCTGCCCGCCTGTAAAAAGCCTAGCTGCACCAGCAACGTAAGAGATAGACGCAGAAGATTTTATTCCACTGTCGCCATGACGATGTACACCGGTAGATGCTGGCCATGCATGTACTTCACCCAGACGGCCGGACGACCGCGCGCGCGTACGTACCCTGCAGGCTCAAATGTCTGCAGTGCAGACACTGCACTTGGATTGGATCACGGCTAGCTTTTACGCGCCATTGGACTTGAAAATGCTCGCCGATACATGCAGTCCCGTCCAAGCATTAAAGCCCGCGGCAAAAATTTGAAGAGAGGAACTTGTGGTCGATCACCAGCTCTACCAAGAAGAAGGGTGAGAAAAGGTAGTAGAAGACGTTCGCGGTTTTCCCACCCAGTAGATCAGAGGTACGTACGTGGCAATTTGCAACTGTTCACATGCTCCAACAACTTGGCATGCAGTAGTCATGTAGCATGCATGAGCAGCGGCGGGACAGTACGCAACAGCACACAAGGGCAGGCAGGGGCAAGCACGTCGCCGTCCCCAGGAGGACCACCGGCCTGTGGTCAGTGGCCTCCGCGCCTCTCAATATGTTCCAAAGAAGCCAACCTCCCATAAAGAAACCCTCGAGCCAATCCAGAGGACGTACTGAGGAGAGCGATGGATAGATGGCGGAGACTGAGCTAGCTTGCATGCCATTTTTAACAACAAAAAATTGCTTAACACATTTTCTAGCTAGCAGAGGATGAGAGGAGACTATTAATAGCTATAGCTATATAGCTAGCACACGCACCGGCAGAGCGAGAGCAGGCCAGCCAGGGCACAACCACAGCAGCTGCAACAACTGCCATGCATCTGTACTTGGTGGCGAGAGGCAGGGAGCTTTAGGCGAGCCTAGAGTCGTCGTCGTCTCCTCTCCCGATCGGCTGGCTCCTACTTGCATGGTCCCCGGCCCGCGTCTCTTTGCTCTCCGATCCGACCTCAGTCACGGCGCCCATCCCGGCCGCCCCCTTAAAACCGCACCAACTCGTAGCCAAATTCTCGAGCTCACACCCACATATATACACACAGAAATATATACTACCAAGCTTGCCGCTTGTCGCCTCACAACCTACGACGAGCGGCTACCTTAATTAGCTAAGCTAGAATTCTTGGGGGGCGCACGCGGCAGCGTCTAGCTCGGAGCCGGCGGCCATGGCGAAGCCGCAGGAGGTGCGCAGCGTCGACTCCTTCTCGCAGCTGCCGTTCATCCGGCCGGCCCCGCCCCCGGCTCCGGCGCAGCCGAGGGACGCCACCATCCGGCTCTTCGGCTGCGACTTCTCCAACGACGACCAGCAGCAGCGGCAGGCCAAGCAGCAGCAGCAGCACCGCCAGGACGCCGGCGCGGCCGCCGACTCCCCCGACGCCGCCAACGGCAGCTCGATCACGTCCGAGAGCAACAACGGAGCCAACAAGAGCGGCGGCGCCGACAGGAAGTTCGAGTGCCACTACTGCTGCCGCAACTTCCCGACGTCGCAGGCGCTGGGCGGGCACCAGAACGCGCACAAGCGCGAGCGGCAGCACGCCAAGCGGGCCCACCTCCAGGCCTCCCTCGCCATGCACCGCTACGTGCCCGGCCACATGTACGGCCTCTTCAACTACCACCAGCAGCAGCAGCACCACCTCGGCGGCGGCGGCGGCGGCCGCTTCGACTACCCCGCGCCGCTGCAGTTGCCGCCCCCGCCGCCGGCGCGCTACCCGATGTGGACGAGCGCCGGCCCCGCGGGGCCCTACGGCGGAGGCCCAGGCTCCATGTCGCAGCCAATCAACGGTAGCCCGGTGCCGCCGGGGCTCTGGAGGGTGCCGCCCCCCGCTGCGACGACGACCACCACTACCGCCATGGAGAATTTCGGCGTGCCCGGCCGCCGCCACGGCGCTGGTGGTGGCACGGCGGCTGTCCTGGCCGCTGGGCCGGCTGGCGCGGAGGCGGCGGCATGCAAGGACGACGCGATGGGCTTGTTGTCCCCCTCGCCCTCGCTCTCGTCGTGCTCGTCCACGTCGCCGGAGAAGAAGAAGCTAGGTAGGTGCGAATTGGGCCGCCAGAAGGAGACCGTTAGCTTGGACCTCCATCTGTAATTCTTTCTTTGTTTGTTTGTCACTATATATTAGGTCTCCGATCTCCTTCCCGTTGTGGATGGATTAGCAGTTGCGAGTGCATGCAATTCTCAACAGTTTTCTAAATAATCGTTTCTACGTACCCTTTTTTCCCTGACGTACGTGTCTGAAATTCAAGCTCTACCAACGCGGACTTCTTCCTCTGTCGTGAACTCATGATCGACGGAAAAGGGGGATTAGTAAAGACATACGCTTGTTTAGGATATTATCATTAATATGCGAATTTCCATGTTCATCATGTGGGAGAGGAAGAACTGGGCCTAGCCAGAAACTGCAGGGGAGGAAAAAAAATTAAAGAACTGGCATCCACTGTAGATTGGAAATGTGTGGATCTGACTGATGGGCTAAACAAAGCATGGATCCAACCAACGCTGCCTGCCGTACAGTACAGAGATGGTCCCTCGCGGGGGGGGGGGGGGGGGGGGGGGGGGGGGGGGGGGGCGGCCGATGCACACATAATAATGTAGTACATGACCTTTCTTTTTCGCGCCCTGGCCCAACTGTGCGTGTCCGTCTGAATTGCTTTGTACAGAGACGGGCTCTTTTTTAGCATGTGCTGTTGCCCACGAGCCAGGTGTTCCATGTACTTTCAGCTTCCTCATATAGATGCGTAATATAATTTACTAATGGCAGCTCGGGCACGTGAAGGAGAAAGGCATGTCGATAGCAACAGCTCGCTGACACGGAGATTTTTTTTAAAAGAGGAAAAAATTGATGGGCAAGGAGCATGTGTGTTCGTCTTTCTGCCGTGTACGGAGAGAAAGGTTTGGTTGTGTTTTTTATTATATGTATTTTGTATTCAACAGTACACTAGCTCCCTGTAAGTGGAATAGAAACAAATAAGAAATGCACTTTGTTTAGTTACAGTAACGATCAGGTTTTCACCAACACTAGGTATTATCAATTGTGCTTAGATCTAGTCACGTCACATCACTTAATTAAAGGCTGTGTCACATCCTTATATATACCAGACAGCAGACATCAGGTCAGGCAGGTACAAAACAAAAGGCAACTACTACTTCTGTTGTAGTAATAAAGATACCGTTTTTTCTACAATAGCGACCAGTCAAAATTCGACTTAACTTTATAAGAAAGGATTAGTGATAATCACACTAGATAATGACCAATTAATTTTGTTACGGACCGTATGTCTGTAATATGCCTCTGTTTGGGGTACTAAAAAAGTAGATGCCGTTTTTTTTTGTCAAACTTGAATGATGTAGCAAGACCCCTGCATCGAAAAAAAATAATGACGACGAGCTAGGCTAGGGCCGGACATCATGAATTAATAAGCACTCAAAGGCATGCATGGCCTGCTTCTGCTGGCTTGGGACGATGTCATGCACAGCTTTAGGTTGTACGATCGACACGCACAGTTCATTTTCCGGAATTCAATTTAGGTGGCTCTTGTACGACTCACACACTCCTGCCTCCGGTGTCCCAATGTCTGCTCCTCATCAGTGCATGATCGCTGATGCATCTCGCGACATGCAATGCGTTTGCACCGCCGACGACCCAACAAAAGGAGCCTCAGGCAGCAACCAGCGGGAGCGGACAAACCAAACGGAACGATGAGGACTGCTGCATGCATGGCTAAGGCTAACCTATCGAACTGGCGCATGCATGCGTGCACATCACAGCCGGCAGCATGCATGCATCTGCTGGCTAGCTTCACATGATGCCCACCATGGCGACATGCATACACCGAGAAAGCTACAGGTCACTGACGATGAAGCTGTGGACGCAAGCATGGCTGCACCAGGTCGCAGTACCACCACCACCGCTGCGGCGGCCGCGCCCAGCTCAGCAGCGGCGGGTACCACCACCACCGCTGCATGCAGTGGTTGCCGGGCGCGCCTCCCAGCCCCAGCCCCAGCCCCAGGGCTGGACCAGCGCGCGCTGTACTTGGGCAGTGCAAAGCCATACGCAGGCAGAGAGATCAGATTCAGATCGATCAGACGACGATCATGCACGCAGTTAAGCTTGCACCCACCACACCCCCCCACGCACCATTGTCAGCCGCGGCATGTGCGGTTCAGGGAGGAGATGACGCGTGCTGCAGTCTCTCGTAGCATAGGATGCTACAGTATCTTCCTCCCCTTGCCATTTCCACACTGTTCCTGTACTAGCCATGCGCCGTCGACCGACCGTACCCCGTGCACCTTGCGCGCATCTGCATGACTGCATCCCCCCGCCGTCCGCTGGCCCAAGCCGTCAGCGCGGCCGCCTGCGGTGCGGGCTGCCGTGTCCATCTGCCGGCGGCGGGAGGAAGCAGAGACCGATCGGGTAGGTGGGTGCATAGACACAGATGAAAGGCGGCATGACGCCGGCCTCACTCGGTCCACTTCAAACCAAATAAGGCGAACTGCAGCCATCGGATGAGTCAGTCAGACGCGATCAGCTGCAAATTAAAGGGTGCAGAATGGATGCATGTGTTTATGAGTTCTGACGCGCCTGTAACACAGTATGCAATGGGACCGTGCGCGCCTCTGACGTCAAAGTCAACCCACACCACCGAGAACTTTCCGTTAGTAGTGTTACAAAACTTTCACATGTGATAAATCCCAACTGGTGGCAGTTATTGCCTAAGGGTCGCACCTTTTGGGAACCCTGTGTACTACACTATATATACATCTATCTCTGCAATAAAGAACTCTCCTCTGTCATTTTTGTCTCTGTACTTTTCCATTTGCCACTGAGCACTGCAATAGATTACAACACGTTATCAGCACTGTCTCAAGGGAGAAATCAGAGAAGGGGAAGAGGAAGAACACGCTGTTCTTGACAAGAACAGCAAAATCGATCTGCACATCAACAGCAAGGTATGGAGCATACCGTTTCCATGCGCATACGCCGTATGCGCGAAGTTCTTCATATTGTTGATGATGCGATGTTGGAAGCGTTCACCGTTGGGCAAGCCGCAGCGCTTCCACCGGTGCACGCGATCCCTGAACGCCGTGTGCAAGTGCAAAATGTGCACTTCTGCGTTATCCATGGATGGATAGCGGTGGTTCCGCTGCCGGTGGTGGAGTGTGGACTCCCCACTGCATCCCCGTCGCCACCGGTGCCGGTGGTTGACGTGGGATCGTCTGCATCCGCTCCTATGGACGTCGATTTGGAGGCACCACCGCCGCCTCCGCCCACTGCAGCGGCAGTTGCTCGTCGTTCGCCATCTCCACCGGCGCCCGTGGTCGTCGGGACCATCGCTGCCCGTCGTGGGCAGCCTGCTCGCGCTGTTGATGCCCCGAGAGGCCGCATCATCTTCACCGGCCATCACCCAAGTGGGGTGGCCTCATCTTCCTCCTCCAATCGACGGGCCTAATGGCCCTCGATCCGGCCGTCGCGTCGGCCGTCTGGGGGGAGGGGGTGGGGAGCGGTGCGGCATGCGTCTGCGCGCTCGACGCGGGCCTCCCGGCGTGGGCGCTCGGCGCGGGCCCCACAAGGGCGCTCGGCGCCGCCCACTGGTGGTGCTCGGCGCTGCTCCCGTGGCCGGCGGCTGCGCACTGGCGACTCAGCGCCCGGCGGCTGGCGGCGCTCGGGACGACCCCTGGCCGGCCAGACGAGCCGACCATGGAGCCTCGGCGCGAGCCCCCATGAGGCGCGCTCGGCGCGGCCTCAGGAGGCGCTCGGCGCGGGCGACCCAGGAGCCGCTCGGCGCGGGCCCAGGAGGCGCTCGGCGCAGGCGACCAGGGTGCCTCGGCGCGGCCTCCAGGACGCGCGGCTCGGTGCAGAGACCGGCACGGGGAGCCCGCAGGCCCCATCCTCCATCGCGGCGGGCTCCAGCAGGCGGCGGGGTGCTCCCGCTGACGAGGCGGCCAAAGAAACCTGGCGCGCGCGCCAACTCGCGCTCGGCGCGGTGTAGCCCCACGCGTGGGCATCGGCTGGGAGACCTTCGCTCCCTGGCGGCGGCCAGAAACCTCCCTGGCGGCGGCGGCTGAAGTCCCTGGGCGGTTAGGGTTCTTTTGAAACCCTAGCCGCCGACTTATTGGCCCTCTGTTGGGCCGCCTGGGCAGGCCAGCCTGGCTGGGCCGGCGTGCAGGCCACCAGGCCGCTGCCTGGCCCGCCTGGCAGGCCGCCTGGGCTGCTTTCAGAGCCCAAAAATGGTCTACATTTACCATTTTTAATTCTGATTTTCAGTACAGACTCCGTTTTATATGCATTTTCAGTTCAAAAGTTATCTTAGGCGTCTAAATTCGTGATTTAGACTGCATATATTGTAAAGACATATCTGTTTTATTGTAAATATAGCAGATTTTAGTTCGTGAATTATTGTTTGTTTTACATCAATAATACACATATCTCTACTTGCTATGATTCACGCATTCATTTATGTTTGCATATAAATATAGCATTTATTAAGTTCATACTTAATAAAACTTATGCAAAAATGAAATTACATTATTTTGGATTAAGAGCATAAGGAGATAGAGTCCTAAGCATTGGCTGCACTAAATTCTTTTAGAATTTAGTAGCCCAGAGACCGTGCTTGTGGCAGCATTTGGAATGCCTATCTCTATGAGGTCTACATCCCTCGGGATGATTACCTATACGTGCTATCCAAAATAACAGGATATGGAGTTATTGAATGTTACTTTGATAATTAGTAGAGCATGGGTAGTGGAGACCTAAGCATTGGCTGCGGTTTGTTCATTTATGAACTTATCTACCTAGAGACCGTGCTTTTAGGCAGCAAGTTTCTTGCCCACTACTAGATCTACCTCATTAATTTGAGGATTATCTATACTATGCTTACTAAAATTCAAGGTATTTATTCAATTGGAAGGTTTGGAACCTTCAGGCAACTCATATCACATGTAAGAGTTAGTGAATTTTACTTTGATAATTAGTAGAGCATGGGTTGTGGAGACCTAAGCATTGGCTGCGGTTTGTTCCTCCGGGAACTTATCAGCCCAGAGACCGTGCTTTTAGGCAGCAAGTTTCTTGCCCACTACTAGATCTACCTCATTAATTTGAGGATTATCTATACTATGCTTACTAAAATTTAAAGTATTTATTCCATGGGAAGGTTTGGAACCTTCAAGAAACTCGTTACATATGTAATTTTTAAGAATTTTTGCATAATGAGCTTACAACATCACCATTGTGACTATTAATTTATGCGTAAATTAATGGATGTCCATGGTAATGACTGTAGGAACATGTCAACCAAAGAGTTCGAGGAACTCGCCCTTGATGGGCATAACTACCCAACTTGGGCTTCAGATATTGAAATAACTTTTGCTTCTCGTGGGATCATTGATGCAATTGCAGCACCCATCACTGGTACTGATCCAGTGAATGAGGTTAAAAAGAACACAACACTTTTCCTTTTGAGGCTTTACATCCATAAGGACCTTAAGCAAGAGTACCTTATGGAGAGATGCCCTCATAACTTGTGGAAAGCTCTCAAAGAGCGATATGAACAGCAGAAGGAGCTCATATGGCCGTCAGCCAACCATGAGTGGAACCACCTTCGTCTGCAAGATTTTAAATCTGTTGCAGAATATAACCATGCTCTTCATAGCATTTGTTCTAAATTGAAATTTTGTGAGAAAGAGCCCTCTGAAGCAGACAAGATAGAGAAGACTCTATCTACCATGCTTCCAGAGGACAGGATATTGCATCAGCAGTATCGCTCTAGCAATTTCCAGAAATATTCTCAACTCATGCACACATTGACCCAAGCAGAAAAGCATCATGAGCTTCTTCTAAAGAATGCTCAGCAGCGCCCTCCTGGGTCTGCCCCTCTGCCTGAGGTTCATTTCAATGTGCATAAGACTGAGAATAAGAAAGGATTCAAGAAAAACTTCAAGAATCCTCCTGTACCTCGCAAATTCAAGAAGAACAAATTCCACAAGAAAGGTAAAGGAAAAGGAAAAGGAAATGGCAAGACTCTACCATCTAAGGGCAACAGAGCTTGCCTTAAATGTGGTACTGAGGGCCATTTTGCTAGGGACTGCACTTGCCCTAAGCACCTTGTTCTTTTGTATCAACAATCCCTAAAGAAGCCAAAGTCTGATAAGCCTGGTTTTGAGGCTCATTTCAATTCTACTGAAGCACCAATTGAGGTTGGAAGTTCTTCACTGGCTTTTGGTGACCTGAAGAACACTCTTGCTAAAGAGCACCTCAATGTGGTTGACAACAAGCCTCCACTTCTACAAGAAGATGAATCTGATGATATGATCATTGAGTATATGTCAAAGGATCCATTTGGAGATTTGGCATAAATCTCTCATGCTTGGAGATTTGATCATGATCACTGTGGCTTGTGTTGTTGTTCTATACTGTCTTTATAATGTTGTTGTAATAAGTAGAGGTATACAATCTCATGTGTTGAGATGTAACATACTCTACAGACCAGTGTTGGGTCCTGTGAGTAGTGCGAACTCATTGGATGAGTCACCATACCATTATTGTAATATTGTTTCGACATTGTGATATTTAATATCATGTTATGTATAGTACTAAGTTGCATCATAAAATTCTTATTCAGAATTTTTATTTATGTATAGATGCATAATGATGACAACTCGACGGAAGAGGAATTATGCCTTGTGGATAGTTGTACCACAAACTCTATACTTAGGGAGATCAAATACTTTCAGACTCTTAAGAAAAGAGATGGGAAAGTTTTGACCATCGCCGGACGCGATGCTGTGATAGTTGGCTCTGGTCGAGCAACTATTACCCTCCCCATGGGTACTGAAATTGTGATCGAGGATGCATTATTGTATCCTGATTCTACACGTACCCTCCTAAGTTTTAGAGATATCCGGCAAAATGGATTTCATATTGAAACCCATGATGAAAATCAAGAAGAGTTTCTTTTCTTGACAAAGCCGAATAAATATGGCAAACGCATATGCGAGAAAATTCCATCACTCACGTCAGGGTTGTACTATACATATATTAAGAGCAATGCACATGTTGCATATAAGGTAATTTTCCAAGATGTTGATGCATTCCAAATTTGGCATGATCGACTTGGTCATCCTGGCGTAGGGATGATGAGGAAAATTACAGACAATTCAATTGGCCATAATCTGCCCACAACAAGTTTTCCCAAATCTCAGGATTTTGTTTGCACCGCATGTGCAACTGGGAAACTTATTTTGAGACCATCATATCTCAAAATTAAAGCTGAACCGCTTAAATTCCTTGAAAGGATTCAAGGAGATATTTGTGGGCCCATTATGCCAACTTCTGGGCCGTTCAGGTATTTCATGGTACTGATTGACGCATCTACTAGATGGTCACATGTGTGTTTACTATCAACACGCAACCATGCATTTGCCAAGATAATGTCTCAAATTATCAAGTTAAAGGCAAATTTTCCTGAACATCGGATTAGTTCAATCCGAATGGACAATGCTGCTGAATTCAAATCTCAGGCATTCAATGATTATTGTATGGCACTGGGGATTCAAGTACAGCACTCGGTACCGTATGTCCACACCCAGAATGGTTTGGCTGAGTCACTAATCAAGAGGATTAAACTCATAGCAAGGCCAATATTGATGAATTGCAAATTGCCTTCGTCGTGTTGGGGTCATGCAGTTCTGCACGCTGCTGACCTTATACAATTACGACCAACTGCATATCATTCAACATCCCCAATACAAATGGTACGTGGAAATCCTCCAAGTATTTCCCATTTGCGCAAATTTGGATGTTGTGTATACATTCCAATCTCACCACCTCAGAGAACAGCTATGGGCCCACACAGGAAAGTGGGGATCTATGTGGGATTTCAATCTCCATCGATCATTAAGTATTTAGAACCCTTAACAGGGGATCTATTTACAGCCCGTTTTGCTGACTCTATTTTTGATGAGGAACATTTCCCGGCATTAGGGGGAGAATTTAAGTACCAAAAAGAATGCCAGGAAATAAATTGGAATACTCAATGTGTTCCAGGTTCTGATCCACGTACTTCAGAAACTGAACTGCAAGTTCAAAAAATTATACATTTGCAAAGACTTGCAAATGAACTGCCAGATGCATTCACTAATTACAAAGGTGTCACTAAATCATTCATTCCTGCTAGGAATGCACCAGAAAGAGTGGAAGTACCGAATAAGGCCACTCAACTCCTAGAGAGGAGAAGTATGGTGAATAAGCGCTGTTCTGTTGCTAAGAAGCAAAGAACATTAGTGAATGCAAAAGGACACCAATATGATACAATGTATCATGTGGATTGTGATGATCCACAACCCAGCTCGGATGTGCACATAACCGAGGCTGGGACATCGGAAAATCCTAGACACACCAATTTGGGAAATTCTGATGAGTCTCTAAGGATTGATGAAATTGCCATCAACTATGTTGAGACTGGTGAAACATATGATAGAAAAGCTACCTATGTCGACATATATTTCTCCGAGCAGATTGCTGAGGACCTTCAAAATGATCTAGATCCAAAGACCATGGCAGAGTGCAGTAAGCGCTCGGATTGGATCAAATGGAAGGCAGCAATCGAAGCGGAGTTAGCCTCGCTTTACAAAAGAGAAGTTTTCTCTGCTGTAATACCTACACCACGTGATATCTTCCCTGTGGGATATAAGTGGGTTTTCATTCGGAAACGAAATGAAAATGGTGAGGTAGTGAGATACAAAGCAAGGCTAGTAGCACAAGGGTTTACGCAAAGACCCGGCGTTGATTTCAACGAAACTTATTCACCAGTCATGAGTGCAATAACATTCCGATATTTAATATCTTTGGCAGTGCAAAATCATCTATCTTTGCAGTTGATGGACGTAGTGACCGCATATCTCTATGGGTCACTGGATTCTGATATATACATGAAAGTTCCTGATGGAATAGATGTACCGAATCCAAAGGCAAAGCGCAACATGTATTGCGTAAAGTTGCAGAAGTCATTATATGGCTTAAAACAATCGGGCAGAATGTGGTACAACCGATTGAGTGAATTCCTTTTACGTGGGATTCTGTATCATATCAGTTTATGTTGATGACCTTAACATCATAGGAAATAAACTTGATATTGATGAAGCACGTCATCATTTAACGACGGAATTTGAGATGAAGGATTTGGGTAAAACCAAATTTTGCTTAGGTCTACAACTTGAGCATTTACCTTCTGGAATCCTTGTACATCAAAGTACATATACCCAAAAGGTATTGGAAAAATTCAATATGCATATGTCTTATCCTTCAAAGACTCCTATGGTGGTCAGATCTTTGGATTTAAAGAAAGATCCATTCAGACCACGGGATGATGAGGAACAGACATTGGGACCGGAGTTCCCATATCTCAGTGCTATTGGTGCATTGATGTATCTTGCTAACAATACCCGGCCGGATATTGCTTTTGCAGTAAATTTGTTAGCAAGACACAGTTCTGCCCCAACGAAAAGACACTGGGTTGGCATTAAGAATATTTTCAGATACCTAAATGGCACAAAGGATCTAGGACTCTTTTACAAGAGAAGTAATGATCCTAGTTTAATTGGGTATACAGATGCTGGCTATTTATCTGATCCCCACAATGGCCGATCGCAAACAGGATTCGTATTCTTACAAGGTGGAACTGCCATCTCGTGGAAATCGTCTAAGCAGACTTTGGTGACCACGTCCACCAACCATTCTGAAATAATTGCATTATTTGAAGCATCACGTGAATGTGTATGGCTTCGTAGAATGGTGAATCATATACTTACAACTTGTGGTATTGGTTCTCTTGACTCACCAACAATTATCTATGAAGATAATTCAGCTTGTGTTGTTCAGATGGATACAGGTTATATCAAAAGTAATATCAATAAGCATATTTCTCCTAAACTGTTTTATCCCCATGAACTTCAGGAAAAAGGGGATATAAACATCTTGCAAACAAAGTCTTGTGATAATCTTGCAGATCTATTCACAAAGTCTCTACCATACTCTACATTTCAGAAATGTGTTGAGGGGATTGGTATGAGAAGACTTAAATGCTTGCAAGGTTCAGGGGGAGTAATTCCCCATGATATATAACCTGTATTGAATCATCATATTACACTCTTTTCTTTGTATGAGTTTTGCCTTGCTAAGGTTTTCTCATCCAAAGTTTTTAACGAGGTAATATCAACAAAGCTATATGCTTCATCATTGATTTTCCCCACAGGGGTTTTTATACATGATGATTACAAGCATATTTTCTTTTGGAGACTATGTGAGATTATTCTCATTATCCAAAGGATATTGTATACTCCTTATTTTTTCCCACAGGGTTTTTGAGGAGATCAAATATTGGATGACAATTTGCAGATGATCAAATGTATTTGGATTGATCAAGGGGGAGTGTTACAAAAGTTTCACATGTGATCAATCCCAACTGGTGGCAGTTATTGCCTAAGGGTCGCACCTTTTGGGAACCCTGTGTACTACACTATATATACATCTATCTCTGCAATAAAGAACTCTCCTCTACCATTTTTGTCTCTGTACTTTTCCATTTGCCACTGAGCACTGCAATAGATTACAACAAGTAGCACTACTTTTTTGGTTTGTACTTTTGCCGGTGAGCGACTGACTACTGAGGGGTAGCATTTTCGATGCAAAAGTTTGCAGAGACGACGGCGTGCGGGATTCTGGTACTGTTTGTCTGTTTGGTTACATGAACTTATTGGTTCAATTAGGGTTAATAAAATAAATTAACTGACTACGGTTTAGCTTTGAATACACGTAAAGGCCCGGGGAAAAAAGGTAGCAGGAAGTACTGGACTGGACTAGAAAGTAGACCACGTTTTATCACCCGGCCGTTTGAACGCATCATATATTCAGATAACATACTGTATGTCCAGCAACGAGCAAGCACCCGTATCTCGGACTGACTCGATCGGAGGGCATTCAGGCCAGGGGCCAGCTACTCTGTAGGAGTAGGTGCTTTCGTCGTTCTATATGATGAGTGATGAAGATGGTGATTGACATGTGAGTGACGAGAAGCGAATCTACTGAGTGACCAGCAGTCTTGGCTGCACCCTAAGCAAAGCAAGAAGCGCCGAAACTGGTGTCGGTACGGCCCGTCTGGCACGGGAAACGATCCTGCACAAGTCAGAGTGGCGCTTTACTGCTGCGCTGCACAGGGGCAAGCAGTGCGCTACCGATGCGCGTCGCGTTTTGGACCACGCTGGGGCTGGCTGGCATGCCCATCCTCCGTGCTGTGCCAGTGCACCACTGCCCAGTGCTGAAGTGAATTTTGCTTTCGCTTACGCGAACTGAAAAGCCTGAAACGTCTCTGCCCCTTGGGCCAAGTCGTCGCTCAAGACTCGCGCGTGGCAGCAGTGCGGCGGAGGGGGCACAGGAAGGGAAACTCCAGCCCAGATCGTATCCGTGTCTGGGCCAGGCCGGATCGAATCCATGTTTCAGGCCCGTTCAGTGCTAGGTCGGTATAGCGCGTTGAGACTTGAGAGTGCCATGTTCCGATGTTCGACGACCTGGTCGTCGCTTCGCTGACCGCGCGTGCCTTGCCTCCCTCGCATGACGTGGCCCTGTGCACCACGCATTGCCTTGGCGGCTTGGCGCCGGTAGCCTCGCCCTCCGATGACGAGGCGGGCATCGGCGTCACTGGATCGGCGTGCGTTTTTGCCTTTGTCCACAAGTCAACAGGGCCCAACCGCAGCATGTCTCTATGGTAAGTCCACATGCAGCTGGGCAGAGCTTCACTCGGCAGCAGTAGCACTGCCCAGTCGGTGTCGTGTCGCGTTGGTCAGCACTCAGCACATACACCAGTGCCAGGCGTCCGCCGTTGCTGTTGGAGGACGAGCCCCTAGAGCCGCCTCCTTTGCCGCCACCGGAACCAAAACCCGGAGGAGTGCTGGGACAAGCCCCCAGAGCGAGTGGTGGAACCGCCGCCGGATCTGGTGACGAGGGTCGTCGATAGCGAGGGAGGAGCAGCTCCCATGGTGAGCTCCTCGAGGGCGAGCTCGTCGCATGCTTCGAGGAAGGTGGGGAAGGGACGCCCGTGCCGGAGATGACGACCGACGGGGGCAAGTGACTTGTTTAGTCCGCGAATCAATTTGAGGACGAGTGAGAGGCAAGTGACTGAGTTGTTGGCGTTGAGATTGAGAAATGAGAACGGTGGGGACGAGACTGCAGTCGTGCGGATATTTTAGGCGACGACCTAGGCGTGGACGTTTAGCATGGCAGTGGCCTCCTGGAAGAGCATGGCAGCGTGAACAGAGGGGCGACCCCCGTCAGAGACGGAGGACTCGTGTCGCTATGGGCAGTGTGTTCGTTGGCGGGGTAACATGGTCGTCAGCGGCGCGCTCTCTGGCTGCGCGATCGAGAGCCGTCCGAACGCGGTCGTCGGCGGCGGCACACTCACTAACAGCGACGGCAGCCTCGGCCTCGGCCTCGGCCTGCTCTGCACGCGCCAGGGTGGCGAGGCGGGCGCTGGCGGCCAGGAGATTCTCCCGAGTACCGCGCCTAGTGTTGGAAGCAAAGGTGCAGTGGAGGGGTGCAGAGAGCCAGCCATGGCAGAGGGGAAGAGGTGGTGGCGCCTAGGGCTGCACGCCAGGGAAGAAGAGAGCTCGGCGGCGCCTATGGCAGCGCGCCGGAGCAGCGGAAGATGGCCGGGAAGGAGGCCCGGTCTGTGGCCGGCCGGCCGGCTTCCTAATTCGGTGATATTACTTTCCTAATCTGGCCGGCCTGCATGGGCAGGGAGATCCATGCGGGCATGCGGCTGTGCCCAATCTGCCTTACCAAACTTACCAACAGTTTAAAACAGAAGCAAACCTTTTCATCTTATTGGCTAACCTTTTCATCTTATTGGCACTATGGTCTTCACTCTTCAGTCAGTTGAAATCAAAGAGCTGAAGCAAAAGGTGTCTGAACTCATTGAAATCAAAGCTCAACTTGAGGATCGCAATCAAAAGCTATTGGAGGAAAGTACATATGCAAAAGGCTTGGTTTCAGCTGCTGGTGTCGAACTGAAAGCATTGTCAGAAGAAGTGACCAAACTGATGAACCAGAACGAGAAACTTGCGACGGAGCTGTCATCGCTGAGAAGTCTGACTCCAGCTCCACGCAGAGTTAGCAATGCACCAAGAGGTACTAGGAGGGAGAGCATGAGCAGGCGACACGAGCCAGCTAGCAGAAGAGATACGAACACAAGCCATGAAAGGGAAAAGGCTCTAGGGACATTGCTTATGGAGAAGGAGCAAAAAGAAGCAGAGCTCCAAAGGAAAGTCGAGGAGTCAAAGCACAAGGAAGCCTTCCTGGAAAGTGAGCTTGCCAACATGTGGGTTCTAGTAGCAAAACTAAAGAAGTCCCAGGGTTATTTATGAATTATGACCATGAGGATGCGGAGGCCAAACATGATGGCTCGTGACCTGGTCAGTTAAGATATCTAATCATGAAAAAAATCTGCTTGGGTTTGGGTGTGGGTTTTCTGTATGTAAGCTTTTGGTACTGGGTTTTCTATTTCTTAGCACGAATTAGTGTCTCATTTTGTATATTCTCCGCGTGATAAATATGCCAGCAGTGCCTTGCCTGACTGTGCCTAGAGCTTTCTATTGATGCTAGAGCGGCATTTTGGGTTCTTCAGGCACATAATCTGGGTTTGAAGAAACAATGGGCAAGTGTTTGGAAATCTGACGGGTTTCTGATGTCCACTCAAATATCTAACATGCAAGTCTGCTCATCCTGCTCTTGGATATTGAAAGGATAACGAGTGTGAATATGCCCTGAAGTGCGAGTTCTATTGTATCGGGACACTTTCGTTTTAACATCTTCAATACTGTGTGAATATGCCCTGAGGGCTTATTTGGATACCATGTATTTACCTTAATCTATACTTGTTGAAGTGGTTTGGTGTAAAATTTACTATAAATTTGACATTGAATCACTTCAACATATGTAGATTGATTTGGAGTTTGGACTACGGAAGCGTGATTAGGATTAGTAACCTAGGAAAGTTAATCATGTATTGTTCCATTGACAAATACGTCAAATGTTCTGGAATGTCAAGTGTTCTAGAAGAATAAAGCACTGATAAAAAATAAAGCATTACACTTGGGAGAATGTCAAGTGTTCTGGAAGTACCTGCATTTTCTAATACAGATTTGGACCGGTTGGTATGCACAACAAGTATTACAGCCTCCACGGGCACAATTGACAATCCACAGAATCTGTCCTGAATGGCGCACACATGTGCAGGTGAATTTAAATGACAATTTCGACCTATGCTGCTTTTGTAATACGGCCAAGGCAGAATTCCATACCTTTGCATAAGCCTGGACATAATATTTCCCTAAACTCTTGCAGTAGAGCCAGAGAGCAAGTTTCACAGCAGCTGCTGAAAGCATGATGGAGTAGAACCATATCAGCCGTTCTACTCGCCAGGTTTGTTCTCCACCAACAGCTTGGACCAAGACCTGGAAACCTAAACATAGGCGAAGAAACTCATGTAAACCATATGGTATTCATTTGTACAGACATTTCTGCATTGCATCTGTCTGACAGACATCATATGTTATGGCACGCCTAGAGTTGCCATGGTGGCTGCGAAGACGATGATCTCCGTGGTCTTTGGAGAAGCATGACCGCTTTACGCATGTCGCTCCTCCAGCATCGCGTCAGCACAGGACGAAGGACATCTAAGCATGAGAGTTCCTCTCTACAAGGGTCATCGTGATGATCTCGTCGGCGTCTCAACTTCGGTACCGACGAAGCCGTCGGTTTTCTCTCGATGCCGCGGAGGCATAAGTAAGCAAAGAGAAGCATATAAAAAGTCCATTTAGGTGCAGCAAAAAAACAAAAACAAAACAAACAAACAAAAAAGTCACGACCTACGTTGACAACAAAAGGGCGTGTATAGGTGCTTTGCACCAGCCTCGGTCCATAAATGAGTTTTCTGTTGTATCTCGATGATGATTTTTTTTCGTTGCCAAATAATTCAAATGGCGAGAATGATCAATTATTAGGCCTCTTTTAACACTGGACACGCCTGCAAAGAAGATATACGAGAGCTCTAGATAAGGTTGGGTCGAGTGCTCTCGGTGCTAAAATTTTAAGCACGCTTTTCTTGAGGTGCGGGCTAGAGTCTCGCAGCTAGCGACGGCGACGCATGGATGCAACTCAAGTTATTCCAAGTACATCATTTGTACATGAGCGCGATTGGATAGCATACAAGTGGTTTTATGGTGTGATTGGAACATAAAATAGGTTATTGGAAGTGTCAAACAACTCACTAAGTCTGAGGATTAAATATGGATTTTTCAGAAAGTTGTTATATTTGATGACCTCATTTAAGAAATTGTTGGAGCATAATTTTCGGTTAATAACATTCAAAATGATTTTAGGGATTTTTTTAGAACTACCGGAGATGCTCATAGTTTAACATGAACCTACACGCTGAGAACTAGAGAAGTCTGGCTGCTCCTATACTCTACGTATGTTATTATTTGTATTTGAAACTCTTCTACTTCTACTTTAAAAATAGGCAGAAAAAAATGGGTGGAAAAAATTACCGGGCTGCTTTTCCTTCCATTTTGCATGTTGGTGGCACAAAAAAATGGGTAAAAAAATGCAAGATGGTAGACAAAAAAGGACGACGCCTGAGAGATTCGAACTCTCGCGGGGAAACCCCATGTACTTAGCAGGCACACGCCTTAACCACTCGGCCAAAGCGTCGTTGTATACTAATATATCAGACAATTATGTAAAGAAGGATTAATCTACCATTAGCATACTTTAAAAGCTGTTCGGTTTAACCCCTGCATTTTCACACGTCTCGCGTGAGACTCACGCGTCGTGACGTTGGAGTCGAGGCACACCACCACAAACCAGTCGGTGACCATCCGCGCCGCAACGGATCGAGGCTGCAGCGCCTTGCTTCAAGCGTTTCTGCCGGCATCTCTCGCGGCAAGTCAAAGTAATCACCACGGGCCATTGGGGGCATATGCCCCGCCCGCCACCGGCACGTTTGCTCCTCTTGCAACCCGCGTGAGCCCGCTGGCCACCGCCACCTGACGTCTCCACTCTCTAGGTTTCCAGGCAGGCAAAGCCGGTGGCGGTGGCGGTGGCGGTGGCGGGTTAGAGTCACGAGTGACGACGATTTCAAGAAAAAAGGGTCAATAATCCGTTGGGTCTTACCACTTTTATTTATACATAAAAAAAAATAAAACAATAAAAAACCGCGACGCGGTAACTCATCGAAGATGATGAGCCAATCGAAGCCTTGCGCCCAAAGCCAATTGCTTAATCTGTTTGGTTACGTGTTCCAAGACAGCGACTGTTTCGGAGGGGGCTGGATGTGGATCAAAATCATGCATCGTGCTCGTGCCTAGCTGGAGGAATGCCACATCCACCCCTTCCCCTCGCCTCCTGTCAGTGTCAGCAGACTGCGCAACTTGACAGCTGTCCCCAGCCCCCCTGGTAGAACGTGAACAGTCACGAACAGGAGCAGAGACTTGTTCTTCCTTGCAAGTTGCAAGTTGCTAAGCAAATCAAAGCCCGGAAGATACCCTGCGAACGAAACCCACACCACTTCACCCGCTTGCGTGTACGGCCACGACAAAAACAACTCGCAACAGGCTGCAAACCCACGAGCTAGAACTAGAAGCTACCCGGGCCGGCCGCTCTATATAAAGCAGGCGACGACTACCGACCTCTCTCCCGCCATCATCTCATCGATCACACACACCCATACGCCGCGAATCCACACGCATCTCCCTCTCCAGTCTCCAGTTCTCCACCTTGCCAGCGTCTCTCCACGTACGCCATGGACGGGTCGGCGTTCCCGTCGCTGTCGCCGGAGCTCCGCGACGCGCTCGCCAAGGTGGCCGTGTTCGTGCTCGTCCAGGGGCTGGTCTACCTCATCCTCCGCAGCTCCTCCGACGTCTTCTCCAAGGACGGCCGGCTCAGGTCCCTCAGCTTCCGCCCCATGCGCTCCATGAGCGTCAGGCGCGTGCTGGCGCCGCTCTCCGACGTCCCCGTCGGCACCGACGACGCCTCTCCATCGTTGTCGCCCGCCGCGACGTCGTCGCACCGCAAAGCTGCCCGCGAGGATTGAAATGGCCGCCACTTCTGGGCAGCTTGCAGTTGCAGGTTGTTCATCTGGTCCTTATGGGTTATAAATGGGTCTGTTACTATGTAATTAAGTAGTACTATATTGGATGGAATCTTGTAGACATATTGGTTGAGCAGAATTGGAAACACTGGATTATTTGATTCTTTACAGCAACATGCTTGCTCTTTCTTTCTTCCTGTGAATATACACCACTACTTGTAGCCTCTTGCTGGAAACGAGTCAGAAGAGAAATTAAATTGCCAGACTGGATAGACTTCAGCGGCTATGATATGACAGGGACGTGAAAAGTTTAGCTTATTGACCATTGCAACTTTTTATTGTCACGCATCTCTACGTATCAATTGCACGGGTCAGGTATCCAATCACTTGTTCTTTTGGATAACAAATTCATGCATTTCCTGTGAATTCTGCTATCTATATATTCTCCATCCTTGCATAGTTGCAGAACGTGTTCATTTTCCTTACTTGTGCAGTTGTGTTGGGATAAAAGTTCATCTAGTTCCAACATAAGAGAACCGGACAAAATACAGTATGACCAGTACATAAAGAAGGATATGATAATTCAAGATATCCCCCCTCCATCCTGATTCCTGAAATACAATATATCCTATGGATTTTACTCCCTTTGTTGTTACAATTGTAATCCATTTTTGTTTTGTCATAAGTCAAACTTTTTTTTAATCTTTGACCACGTTAAAAGAAAAAATGCACAAACAACTAAAACACCAAACAAGATTAATAAAATACACCATGAAATGTATTTTGAGATTTGTTTGATATCGTAGATGTTAATGCATTTTTCAGTAAGCTTGGTTCAAATCAGCAAGTTTGGCTTAGTACAAAACTAAAACGTGATTTGATTTCAGCTTAGTATATGAAGAGATCGTCTGATGTCTATACTTACATCAAACACAGTACAACATCTATTGCATAACTTGGGTGTTTAGTCACTTGTTATTCTCGATCATTTCTCTAACCTCATCCATCACAAGACAAGCTTTGTGGCCTCCTATTACTTCCGCTTTCCACTCTCCATCCTTCCATAGCTGAACATGAATGCACGGTTTAGGATCAATGTTTTTCAAGTTACAAGGCATTCACGGTTTCTTGGAAGAAAGGAATGAATTGGCAGAAGAAAATGCAGTGGCACCTGAATAGTGGGCATTCTCTGAAGGTAGATTTGCAGTATTGCACACAGAAAGGCAAGGCAGTCAGATTATTTTAGTCCTTTTGAATGAACTACTATCTTGTCAACAATCTCTGAATTTGCCGACTTACAGTTACATTTCCTCTTTTCACCACCCCCTGTGGAACTTTATTGACATCGATGAAGTAAAACCTCACTCTGCAACAGAAACGTGATTTAAACAGATCAACACATTTCATAATCTCAGATGTGTATGTATTTAGAACTCGGGTTCAGTTTACTTGCTAAGGTATCAATAGGACAGAACTCTAAACTGTGCCGAAAAAAACATTCTGCTGAGGTGAAGTCACACTAACTCAGGATATTCTCCTGCCATCTTCTCCATTCTGGGCATCAGGTAGATGCATTTCCGACACCAACCTGCCATCCTGGAAGCAATAGACAGCGCCTCAACTTCCGATGAGATATGATATTAGATTTAAGCATGCGGATAAAATAAAGGCGAAAAATCATCTCGATTCTACTCTAATGACAATCAACATCCGAAAACCAGACAGGTCAATGGAGTAGAGTGAGATCATTGCAGGTCTGGCAACATGTGCAACAACCAACAAGCTAGCACTCTCGTACCAGTCGATGACGACGGGCTGGTTGTTCTCGACGGACCACCTGAGCGCATCATCGAGCTTCTCGATGCTGTCGATCTCCTCCATCTCCACCGGCCTGGACACGTCCCAGCAGTACGCCTCCGGCCGGACTCTCTCCCGGTGCTCCTTCCTCCTCCCCGTCCCGGTCCCGCCGCCGTTGTCCCACAGCCACAGCGCCCGCCTGGCCGCCCCGCCGCCGACGGTCGAGCATGCAGCGGTCGCCGATGAGTGCGGGAGCGCCGCCGCCGCGGTCTCCCGCACGCGGAGCGCGCGCGGGCTCGGCGCGAGGAGCGCCATCGGTTTCCGCGTGATCAGCACTCGGAGATTAGGGGGCTGCGGGCCTGCGGCGCGGCGCCCTAGCAGTGGTGGGTGTGGCGGAGCAGAGGACTACTGGTGGAGAATATGCGCGGGATCGGAGAGCGCGAGGCGGCGACGGCAGGCGAGGAGAGTTGATAGGGCTGTGCGATCGGAAGCAGGTGGCTTATCCGGTGACGAAGATCCGAAGCAGACGCGCACTTGGCGGGCGGGCGGGCGGGGCCCATGGGGTCAAGACTCAAGACCCAAAAGCGTCGGCGTGTCAGCGTGTAGGCCCATCGGATCGTAAGATATATGTCGAGATCTTTTGCATTGCATGTGGATTTTCCTTTCTTTTTTTTTTTGGTTCGATCGAGCGCAGCCGCAGCGCTGTCTTAAAAGTCCAAGATGGGCCTATACTCCTCAGCTTATTACGTGGGCTGCGGCCTGTTCCACCATATTTCTTCAGGACAGGGTCGAAGGGCAGGTAAATGGGCTTATTCGAGCACTGTTTGTGATTGTGAAGCACAGCCATCTTCAAAACTGCTCGAAAAACGGAGACCACACTTCGAACAATATGACATCGATACGCTTTGTGTTGTGCCTGAGAAGCTCATCCTCTCGTCCCGCTTGTTAAATTGACCCGTTCCACACGCCGTTACTACCGGCAGTCCTCGGCGTGTGCGCCCGGAACCGGAACGGCACAACAACAAGGTGTTCGTTTTAGTTTTTTCCTCACCCCTTTTTCTTCAGTCGCTGTTTGCAGCGCTTGCTTGCATGCAGCCTGTGCATGGGCTTTTTCCCGGGCAGACCCGGCATGCATGTTTCGCTCGTCCTCGCCTTTCGTACGTCCGGCGGTCCCAGTACCACACACGGTAGTAGCAAAGCTAAAAGCTACAGGCCCTTGCTTAAGGCGTACTCCATGGATCTTTCGGGTACTTCACGGCTTCCATGTCTCGCTCTCGTCCGTCCCCGGATCGGAGCTTTTGGGCGCGGCGGGACATGCACCTGCTTCTCTCATCATTGCATTGTACTCATAGCGGCCAATATACCTGCGCGCCTGTACGTAGGCCATAACATATCTCATATAGCGGAGAGTGATTTTTTTTATATATATGGTGACGCTGACGCGTGATACCTTTTCAAGGAGATCATGGGTGCTACCACTACCACTACCACGAATAAATGATTCTGGTTCAAAAAGGGCTGATCGGGATCGTAGTGTAGTGTCCATGATGGTGCTAAGGTACGGTTCTGTGTCTATCTCCGAACCGCGGTGTGCGGGGCCGGGGCCCATTTTTCATGGAACGGGTCCAACAAGTCCCAACTGTTTTCACCTTTTTTTTTCTGTACTAAAAACATACAAGTTTGTGATACCGAATATGTCAACTAAATTAGTGAACTTATTTAGACCATGCATGTCTTCTCTCGGCTTCAGCTTTCGATCGAGGAGAAGTTCTATCAAACAGTTTTATTTAGAGAAACTGTTTGTAGTGAAGAAGAAGAAAAAAAAATGTAGTACCTAAAGCCTCTGGCTCTTCAAGATCGGATGAGCCATTGAGGAGAGGAGACCTCCTAGACCCTTAGCATGCATGCCCGTTGCTCTCAACTAGCTAGATCTCCACATAAGCCAGAGCGCGAGAGAGATCCATACAGCGTACTAATGATTGATGGCCAACCTCACCCATTTGCTAGTGGACCTTTTTCTCTCATGCGGCCGCCTGCCCTTCGCGGCAAACTTAATTGACAAGTCAAAAGGGACGGAGAACAGGCTGGTCGTTTACCAAAGCAGCTTCGACACGATGGGATCCTGATCCTGTGTGAGCATGCCAAGCCAACAAGTGAGCTGAGACCTAACTCACTTCACCCCTCTCTGGCCTATTACGTACCATCTGTCCATCTCCCTGCCTTTTATTAGAGCCACGTACGCCCACGTTCACAGCAATCGATCGCAACACTTGCCTCGTCTCTCGAACGTGTTAGGCTCACCTTCACACTTTCTTTTTTGGCCGGAATCTTGTTTATTCTCCCTCACTTTCATTTTTTGCCGTGTGCATTAGTTTTCAGTAGTAGTCCGTGTCTAATCTGGATTATGGAGTTGGCACGGATCATCGGAACCGGACCAGTCCACCCGGCTGCTAGCTATATAGTTTAATTATTTTAGTATTTGATAACACCGCCCACTGCACGCCTGCAGATTATTAATATACTTTGTGGTTAGGCGGTAATGCAGATCATGTAGCTGCCTCCTTCAATCAGATTTTGCAACCTGCTGTACAGGTTTCGGCTTGTGCGGACGGTGCAGCTGCATAGAAATGGCTAGTGCTATATATATATAGCATTACCCGTCTCGAGAGGATGGATCGGTGCCGCTCCGGCTAGTCTAGTTCTTTGATCTCCGATGTTTTTTATGGTACTATTTATCCATATGTTAAATATAATATAATGAATTTTCTAAAAAAAATTAAGAGTTCACTTTGATGCCTTTATTTTTAACTATTGCACCTACAAATCACTACAGGAAATCAATTAATTCCCGTCGGCCAGGAACCGACGGGAATAAGCCTTAAACCGACGGGAATTACTTATTCCCGTCGGTTTATGGTTTATTCCCGTCGGTTGTTAGCCGACAGGCGTCAGATATCGGGGATACGGTTATTCCCGTCGGCGGCTGACGGAAATAATTAATCCTCGTCGGCTAGTTAATGGCCGACGGGAGTTATGGCTAATCCCCGTCGGCCAGGAGAACCGACAGGCGTTATCAATTAATTCCCGTCGGCCCTACCAGCCGACGGGAATTAACAATTAATTCCCGTCGGCCCAGTCAGCCGACGGGGATTAACTGGGCTGACGGGAATTAATAATTAATGCCCGTCGGCTATGGTCAAACCAACGGGGATTAACTGGGCCGACGGGAGTTAATCTATAATTCTGCAACAGCAACACCAAATTAGATATTTCTCCAGAGACAAACATATGACAAAATATATATATCATCCACATGAACATACACATCACAAAACATACACATCACAAACATATATATCATCCACATGAACATACACATCACAAACACATTATAGGTTAAATCCGTCACATAACATACACAAACATTTCTGATACGAGTTAAGATCAAGTGTTTACACAAACATAACGTCCAGGAGTTAAAAACATAACGAGCACGAGTTCAAGTGTTTAGAGATAACCACCACTTGGGTGGTTAGAGCTTTGACCGCTGCCGCCACCACCACCAGGAGGAGGGAATGCGAAGAGCGAGTCAACAAATCCAGTCCCTGCTGCGGGATCAGACCCACTACCACCCGCTTCAGGCGTAACCTATGCAAGTTAGCAAATATCAACACGTTAAATACAAATATCAAAAAGTATACAAGTGTATAAATTAATCGAGAGTTATGAAACGTACCCTATCTCCAGGTGCAGGTATATGTGGCGGAGGGGTGTTGAACTGTGGTGGTGGAACCAGTGTGTTTGCAAATTGGCTCCATTGTGGTGGCGATGGAAAATTTGTTACCATGCCCTGTTGCTGCATTAACTGTTAAACATATGTGTTACTACTGAAGATGTTGTATTGAAATATAATAATTTAGAGTTCGGATTATGTGTACTCACTTGATACATTGCTTGGTTATGGGCATTGCAAGCCTCCATAAATTCGTGTTGTTGTCTCATCTCTTCACGCATCCTCATAATCTCCAACTCCTGCTCGTTCGGTCGACGAGAGCATGAGCTACGGGAAGACGAACCCGTCCTCTGAGATCTCACCGACGACGAGTCAATGAATCCGTCGAAGAGTGCGTATCTATAAGTGATTAAAAAATGTTATTACTGCATAATCAATTTAGTGTCAACCATATAATTTCATAAGTTAGAGCTTACCGTCCATGCGCTTTGCCACCACCACTTGCGTACACCACCGAGGGATCCACCGGTTCATGACGCCAGTCGAAGTCAGGGCCATGGCGACGAACCATCTCCTCCCCATATGCCGCCTATACATCATTCACAACCTTACAAATGCAGGAATTTCTATACTTTGAACGTTTGTACTTTTGGGCCAAAACTTACCAAGCGATCCGTAGCTGTCTGGCTGCAGAGCTGGTCAGGGTTGTTCGGGTCTGGTCCTTTGTGGCCCTCCTGGTAGACCTCAATGTCACTAGGCTTTTGGCCACTTGTAGCTTCCTGTATAAACAAAAAACATTCATAAGAAATTGTACTATTTGCTGATCGACATAGCTAGATCAAACTTACCATTCTTTTAGCTTTTCGTATCATGTCATCACCGCCAAACTTGTGGTTAGGATTGGTTCCTCGACATTGTCTGTGATGCGCTGACGCTTTCTGGAAGCCTTCGGAAGCCCAATATCGGCACCAAGCATAGTACGCATCAGGCACGGGCGTCATCCATGGAACCATCACCTGCACACACAATGTTACATATTATATCAATCACAACAATCAATATAAAGGGTAAAACAAATTAAATACTAACCTCACGATATTGATCCTCAGTCAAATATATCTTTGAGGACCCTTCCTTTTTACTCAAGGGGCCTGCTTCTTCTGGATGCTTTTGAAAATACAGGTTTGTAGCCTGAATTCTCGCATAGTATATGGCATCCTTCACCAGCTTCTTTGCATTGTTTTGGAAGACACGTTCAGCGTGCCCCATGTAATCCTCTCCGTCAGGCAACCGATATCGAAGCTACAACATAAAGAATACAAATACAATGGTATAAGTCATAGATTTACAATATTAAGAAACATAACAAAAATAATAAAGAATTCATACCCAAAAGTCATTACGCACAAGTCCCTGTCTGTCGGTGTGGTTTCGTTCCTTTTTAAACTTGTACTCGTCCCAGGTACTGACGAGCACCTCATCCTCGGTATCACCGTTTGACACCTTCACTATACCAGGGTAGTGAAGGCGGCAAAGAGAACCCAACATAAGGTTAACCTGAGTGTGGTGTCCCTTGCCGTCGAAGGACAGGTCCTCCCAATTCCTGCATTACACAAAAACATTAATAATACACATAATAGTTATATGAGATAAGTTAATATATTACACTCACTGATCTCCATGTGGCATGATTAAAGTCCTATCAGCCTCTCGCTCTATCGCGTGACGAGGTTTTACTGAGTGGCTTTTTCTTGAGAAATAAACTTTTTGCATGGATATGTCGAGAAATAAACTTGGTCTGCTTGATGGGCAAGGATATACGTGTCGTGTCCTTGAAGCAATTTCTCAGGTTGGATCTGTGTCATCCCAAATTCGGTCCTATAAATACTTCGGGTCATACCATTTACACTCAAAGAAAACTAGCGCTAAAGGCTTATTTCCAGCAAATGTAATCTCGATTATATTTTTGATTTTCCCGTAATAGCAGGCTTCGTGTCCTTCCATGTCGGTTGCCCTAGTAACGACTCCACTATTTTGAGTGGCGGCCATAGGATGACTTGATTCGAAAATGCTTGAACGAAAGCGATATCCATTGATGTCGTAACGTCCATAGCTTTTGGCAGTTATGCTTCCAATAGATAACTGACGTAAGTCATCATTCAAATTCATTTCCTCCCCAAACTGTCAATCATGCCACAAAGCATTAGCAAATTCTGTAATATTAGTTAAATGAAATTAGCTCTCGGAGCCACATAATTAAGACTTACACGGTCCCGAAGCCACATAATGAAATTAGGTCGCCCATGCATACCATCGCGTCGCAATTTGTCTATGTCTCTCGTTGTTGGCCTACCGAGACACCTCATGTTTTGTTCATCAAACTCGCTGTCAAATATTATTGTATGACATGAGATATTTGATAACATAAACTAATTCACATATGAACAATTTAAGAAAACAAGTCTTACACAAAGTATTTCTCCACCTCAGGCATATTCGTGAACATGTACAGTAAAGCAGACTTCCGTCCTTCCATACTGAGGTGATATGCCTTGGGTGGACCAACGGCTTTGCTGTTTGTCTGAAAAATCGAAAGATCACTACACGGAGGCATCTCTCGTTCATCATCATGGTACCTTTTCTTTCGAGCAAATACATTATGTTCTTTTGCAAAGTAACAACTTGTGAAGTGTGCTACCTCCTTTAGTTTAAATTGTTCCGCAATACATCCTTCAACTCTTGCCTTATCGCCCACCATTGCTCTAAGCTTCTTTAATGCTCTTTCTATATGAAACATCCACCTATACTGAACAGTACCACCGACCTTAGCCTCATATGGAAGATGTATAAAGAGATGCTGCATAGGATTGAAGAAACCCGGTGGAAATATTTTTTCCAATTTGCACAAAAGCACCAGTGCCTCTTTCTCCAGCTGTTCCATCACATCTCTTCTGATTTCTTTAGCACACAACTGTCTGTAGAAATAGCTAACTTCAGCTAACGTTTTCCACACAGCTTCGGAAATGTACCCACGAAACATTACAGGCATGAGCCTCTCCATAATTATGTGGAAGTCATGGCTCTTCAGTCCATTCATCTTCATTGTCTTCAAGTTCACAGATCTTCTAAAACCAGCGGCATAACCATCGGGGAATTTAATATCCTTCATCCACTTCATCACTTCTTTCCGTTGCTTAGATTTCAGACAATAGTCAGCTTTTGGTTTGCCTCCGTTTTCTCTAAGCACTAGGGTTGGACGATCACATATCACTGCTAAGTCCATGCGTGCCTTGTCATTGTCTTTCGTTTTATCAGGGAAATCCATGCATGTATTTATGAGGGCTTGGCAAAAGTTACTCTCTTGATGCATGACGTCGATGTTGTGCATCAAAATCAATGACTTAGCATAAGGAAGCTCCCACAAGCCACATATGTGAGTCCAGTTATGCTCCTCACCAAAACCTTGATACCTTTTCCCACTCTCGTCTAGGACAAGTTTCATATGCTCTTCTGTAATTTCTATCCCACTACGTCGCTTGGGCGGTCCCTTCGTGACGATGGTGCCCTTCCTAAATTCCTTTCTCTGCCTTCTGAAGGGGTGATTGAAGGGTAGAAAACATCTATGGCAATCAAAGTAACATATCTTGCCACCAGCACTAAGACGAAAACAATCTGTATCTTTAGCACAATAAGGACACGTCAATCTACCATGCACGCTCCATCCAGAGAAAATACCATACGCCATAAAATCATGAACCAAGAACAAATATGCAACACGAAGATTGAATTTCTGCTTCTTGAAGCAATCATAGGCTTCCACACCTTGCCATAGCTTCTTTAACTCTTCAATCAGTGGTTGAAGCATCACATTGAGGCGTACGCCAAGATGCTCAGGACCAGATATAACAAGACATAGGAACATAAACTCATATTTCATGCAAAGAGCAGGTGGAAGGTTGTACGGTATGGCAATGATAGGCCAACATGAATACGACGCAGCGGTCATATTGAACGACGTGAAACCATCAGTTGCCAAGCCGATATGAACGTTTCTTGCATCGCTGGCAAAATCTGGATCAAATTTGTCAAGAGCCTTCCATGCATCACCATCTGACGGGTGCACCATTAACCCATCTTGTCTGTCCGTACAATCTTTATGCCACCTCATGTGCATAGCGGTCTTCCTCGAGAGAAACAAACGTTTCACTCTAGGAGTGAGAGGCATGTACCGAAGCTGTTTATGTGCAACCTTTGTCACCACCTTCTCCCCATCTTCATTTACAAGCTCCAAGTACCTCGACTTCCCACATTTTAAGCATTTCTGTTCTCTGCCATGTTCCTTCCAAAAAAGCATACAGTTGTCTTGGCAAACATCAATCTTCTCATACTCCATACCAAGACCTTCAAGCAATTTCTTGGACTGGTACATGTCTTTGGGCATCTTGTGACCCGTAGGAAGAACCTCGCTAATCAAATCCACAAGCTCCTTGTAACAATTAATTGAGAATGCAAACTTGGACTTGATTGACATCTGCCGGGTCACGAATTCCAGTACGGTCACGTCAGTGTGCCCGTGAAGAGGCTCTTCTGACGCTTTGAGTAGGTCGAAGAACTTCTGAACCTTCGGTGTAGGTGAATCATGATGATCTGGTGCCAGTTCAGGCTGCAGATCCTCAAGCATCTGGTCCATCCTATCAACATCATCTTCATCGTCATCAACTTCTACTTCTGCTGCTCGTTCAACATCTTCACCATGGAGACACCAGACCTTATAGCCTGGCACGAAACCATGCGAACACAGGTGTAGTGTGACCTGCCTCTTGGTGTGGCTCGTCATATTTCTATATTTATTGCATGGACACCTAATATTATCTGTTTGTGACAAAGCAGCTGCATGGTCCAGAAACATCTGCGTCTTGGCAAACCATTCACTTGTGTGACACCCACCCTTCTTGAAACCTTCATACATCCAATCACGTCTATCACCCATTATTGCGGCTGTGTGTACGAGTAAAGAGTGCGTGTGAGACATTCATGTTTCTACACGTCACACATACATCTATAGGTAAGTAGTAAAACTATATATATATATACATAACATCACCTTCAACACAATAACATGATATTCATTAATTAACAATAATGCAACATCCAAATTTAGATAAACAATATTTGCAACATTTTCAGAACATCAAATTTACAACAAATACCAATATTAAATAAATTGTAATCGCATTACAGTTAACACCCGTCGGCCATAAAAACCGACGAAAATAAACAATATTTGCAACATTAAATCCATTAAATTAAATAATATTTTCAGAACATCAAATTTATTAACAATAGCATCAAATTTATCAATATCAAAACCTTCATACATCCTAATATTATAAGTTAAATCTAATCAATAAACAATTAACAATTTTAAATTAACTCTAATCACATGAAACTTAACTTCCGTCGGCCATAAAAAACCGACGAAAATAAACATCTACACACATATTTAACTATTATAATCACACTCGTATTCACAATTTAGGATGTATACCTCAACGACAAGGCGGCAACGGCGCTCGGGGAAGCGGTCGGGACCGGCGGCGGCACTCGGGGAGGCGATCGAAGGTGACAGCGGACTTGGGGCTGTGGCGGTGCTCGGAGAGCCGGTCGGAGCGATGGGCGGCGGTGGAGGAGGCCGACGGGGGAGGCTATTGCGGCGGCGGCGGGGTCCGGCAGGGGCGGCGTGGTGGTCGGCCGGCCGTTAGGGGCGGCGCGGGGCCGGTAGGGGAGTGGCGGCAGCGGCGGTGGATGGGGCAGGGGCAAGGGCTAGGGCTGCTGCGGACGCGCGGGGTCGGGGCGACGACGGGGCTTGGGGAGGCGCGACGGCGGGGCTTGGGCAGGCGACGGCGGGGCTTGGGGAGGCGCGGCGGCGGCGGCGGGGCTTGCAAGAGGCGATGGCGGCTCGGCGGGTTGAAGACAGAGAGAATGCGTCCGCGCGGGTGAACCCGCGCTCATAAATGGCTAATCCTCGTTGGCCTGAGCTCTGGCCGACGGGAGTTAAGTAATTCACGTCGGCCTACGCTCTAGCCGACGGGAGTTAAGTTAACTCCCGTCGGCCTACTTTCTGGCCGACGGGAGTTAAGTTAACTGCCGTCGGCTGCGTTTTAGCCGACGGGAGTTACATTATCCCCGTCGGTTTTCTCCCTGGCCGACGGGAATTACCCTGGCCGACGGGAATCAATAGGATTCCTGTAGTGAATATTCTAATAATCACTATTTGATAGGTCTAGCAAAGCAAAGTGCCATCAATTATCTTGATCTATTAGGGTGGATGCCAGACATCTGTCTATGTAGTGTTGGTTTGCTTAACGAGGCTATATCAAATTGTATCTGGGTCTTGAGCATAATATTGAGAGTTTGACCATTGGATGCCACCCAACAAACAACATTCACATAGGATGTGATATAGCGGGATAATCTTTTATTATATTGTTTAATAAAATATTAAAGTAAACACAATGCTAAACTTTGCATTTTTTGTTGTAGCGATGGTAGGGACTAAAAAGGACTAGAAATTCTATAAAAGATGAGTTGAATGTGCGTTTTGGCAATGTAGCAAAGGTTGTTGCACTGGCCACTTATCATTACCCTCAATGCCCACAAGGGTGAGATGTGGGTAATTGGTTGAATCATAGGATGATTTTTTTGTATTGAGCGAGATGTCTTTGTAAACACCAAAGATGAAGATATCTTCCATCACTCTCAAGAACTGAAGTCTCGGATGAAAATGTTACCTCCATTGCCCCAAACTAGGTCTAGTGATATGTTGCGTTGTTATATTTCTACCACTTTTGTTGAATGATTAATTGTATTTTACAAACTACATTACTAACTTATATGTGTACTAGCCAGTTCCCGTGCTTCGCTACGATTGATATAACTATTGTTTCTTTCTAAATACCAAGGTACATGTAGTATAGTGGTTAACCTCAAATTTCTGAAGCACGGGGGTGTGGGTTCGAGTGTTCGCTCTACACTATTTTTTACGCGATGTGTTGGGTGTGCTCAGAGTGTCAGCGCAGAGGATGAAACTGTGGTATCACTAGGTGCCCACATTTTAATATAGTAGTATAGATTTACGCTCATACGATGTTGTTGATGAAGATATAAGAGGTGATGCCAATCGAAACCATCATTTGTTAGGTAATTTTGTAACTACTTTTATACTTTTATCAATTTTATGGATTTTAGTATAAAAATAAGATATAATATAAATTTATGTACTTATGAGCTAGTTTTGTTATCTATCGATACGTGCGGTATTTTGACCCACTCCCTCCGTTCCGAAAAGAATGTGTTGGTCCCGATCTGAGCGCCAAACACTGGAATGAACCACCTGCTTGTGCTCTCTATGGATGCGCGGATGGTACACAGCACAGTGCCGGACGGTCCACGACATGGGCACGGGAGTAGATCCAACTCTGCACGCTTGCAAACGATCTACGCCTGCGACCGGACTGTCCGCGGTGGCACAGAGGGTCTTCTTCTCCGCGAAGAAACCTAGAACTCGTCCCGGGAAAGATCCTGTCGAGGGGGACAGTAGGTCGCCCGGTGCGTCTCTAATCAACGTAGAGTCGAGGAGAGATTGTTGTGGATGACTAAACTAGATCTAAACCTAAGGCTAGATTACTCCTACTTCTAGGAATTGGAATAACAATGCAAATTAGGTAAATCGATAAGTAGATTTGATTGGATCAACTGTGGGGGGTTGAATCGACCGTAACCCTTCATCTATATATAGGGGAGGTCCGGACCCATTACAAGTTGGTTCTCAAGTTAATATCGTTGGTTTTGCTAACAAGTCCCGCTAGAAACCTGTAATCCTAACTGATTCGATTATATGTATGGGCGGACCGTCCGGCCTATAGGGTCGGACTGTCCTATGATCATTTTTGTGCTCAAAAGAATGCAAATCTAGCGTTTGAAATTTGTCCCTAAAAGAATGCAAATATGGAACCAGTAGTCCCCATAAAAACCTTCTCAAGCCCCTTGCTTTAATTGCTTCTATTGGTTTCCGAGCCCCCACAATTTGACTTGCATGCAATGGTTTGTTTGAAGTGTCATTTAAAGAACTGAAAGTCGCCTAGAGGGGGGGTGAATAGGGCGAATATGAAATTTACAAACTTAATCACAACTACAAGTCGGGTTAGCGTTAGAAATATAATCGAGTCCGAGAGAGAGAGGGTGCAAAACAAATCGCAAGCGAATAAAGAGTGTGACACGCGGATTTGTTTTACCGAGGTTCGGTTCTTGCAAACCTACTCCCCGTTGAGGTGGTCACAAAGACCGGGTCTCTTTCAACCCTTTCCCTCTCTCAAACGGTCCCTCGGACCGAGTGAGCTTCTCTTCTCAATCAAACGGGAACAAACTTCCCCGCAAGGACCACCACACAATTGGTGTCTCTTGCCTTGGTTACAATTGAGTTGTTCGCAAGAAAGAATGAAAGAAGGAAGTAATCCAAGCGCAAGAGCTCAAAAGAACACAACAAATCTCTCTCACTAATCACTAAAGCTTTGTGTGGAATTGGGAGAGGATTTGATCACTTGGGAGTGTCTAGAATTGAATGCTAGAGCTCTTGTAAGTAGTTGGAAGGTGGAAAACTTGGATGGCTTGAATGTGGGGTGGTTGGGGTATTTATAACCCCAACCACCAAACTAGCCGTTTGGTGAAGGCTGCAGTCGACGGGCGCACCGGACAGTCCGGTGCGCCACCGGACATTGTCCGGTGCGCCAGCCACGTCACCAGGCCATTGGGTTCCGACCGTTGGAGCTCTGACGTGTGGGCCCGCCTGGCTGTCCGGTGGCGCACCGGACAAGTCCTGTAGACTGTCTGGTGTGCCACCCGCGTGTGCACTGCTCCTCTGCGCGCGCAGGCGCGCATTTAATGCGTTGCAGTCGACTGTTGCGCGCGAAGTAGTCGTTGCTCCGCTGGCTCACCGGACAGTCCGGTGTGCACCGGACATGTCCGGTGAATTTTAGCGGAGCGGATTCCTGAAGCTGGCGAGTTCAGAGTCGCTCTCCCCTGGGGCACCGGACAGTTCGGTGAATTATAGTGAAGCGCCTCTGAAAATTCCCGAAGGTGAAGTGTTCAGCTTGGAGTCAGTGTCCGGTGGTGCACCGGACACTGTCCGGTGGCACACCGGACAGTCCGGTGCGCCAGACCAGGGCACACTTCGGTTGTCCCTTGCTCTCTTTGTTTGAACCCTTTTCTTGGTCTTTTTATTGACTTATTGTGAACCTTTGGCACCTGTAGAACTTATAGACTAGAGCAAACTAGTTAGTCCAATTATTTGTGTTGGGCAATTCAACCACCAAAATCATTTAGGAAATAGGTGTAAGCCTAATTCCCTTTCAATCTCCCCCTTTTTGGTGATTGATGCCAACACAAACCAAAGCAAATATAGAAGTGCATTATTGAACTAGTTTGCATAATTGTAAGTGCAAAGGTTACTTAGAATTGAGTCAATATAAATACTCATAAGATACACATGGATTGTTTCTTTATTTTTTAACATTTTGGACCACGCTAGCACCACATGTTTTGTAAATTCTTTTCAAAGTTCTTTTGCAAATAGTCAAAGGTAAGTAAATAAGATTTTGAGAAGCATTTTCAAGATTTGAAATTTTCTCCCCCTGTTTCAAATGCTTTTCCTTTGACTAAACAAAACTCCCCCTTAATGAAATCCTCCTCTTAGTGTTCAAGAGGGTTTTGACATTAATTTTGAAGAGGGTATACCAATTTGAAATTATATCACACATAATATACCAATTTGAAAATACTTCTTTGAAACCAAATTGAAAGACTAAAAAATTTGAAATTGGTGGTGGTTGTGGTCCTTTTGCTTTGGGCTCATGCTCTCTCCCCCTTTGGCATAAATCGCCAAAAACGGAATCATTAGAGCCCTCTTAAAACTACTTTCTCCCCTTTGGCACATAAAAACATGAGTGAAGATTATACCAAAGACGGAGAGATGCTCGGAGCGACGGCGAAGGATGAGTTACGGAGTGGAAGCCTTTGTCTTCGCCGAAGACTCCAATTCCCTTTCAATACACCTATGACTTGGTTTGAAATGTACTTGAACACACATTAGTCATAGTGTATGACAGAGACATGATCAAGGGTATATTAATGAGTTATATGTGCAAGATATCAAAAGAAGTTCCTAGAATCAAGAATATTTAGCTCATGCCTAAGTTTGTTAAAAGTTTGTTCATCTAGTGGCTTGGTAAAGATATCGGCTAATTGATCTTTAGTGTTAATATACGCAATCTCGATATCTCCCTTTTGTTGGTGATCCCTTAAGAAATAATACCGAATGACTATGTGTTTAGTGCGGCTATACTCAATGGGATTATCCGCCATGCAGATTGCACTCTCATTATCACATAGAAGAGGAACTTTGGTTAATTTGTAACCATAGTCCCTAAGGGTTTGCCTCAACCAAAGCAATTGCGCGCAACAATGTCCTGCAACAATATACTCGGCTTTGGCGGTAGAAAGAGCGACGGAATTTTGCTTCTTTGAAACCCAAGACACCAAGGATCTTCCCAAGAACTGGCAAGTCCCCGATGTGCTCTTTCTATTAATTTTACACCCCACCCAATCGGCATCCGAATAACCAATTAAATCAAATGTGGATCCCCGAGGGTACCAAAGCCCAAACTTAGGAGTATAAACTAAATATCTCAAGATTCGTTTTACGGCCGTAAGGTGAGCTTCCTTAGGATCGACTTGGAATTTTGCACACATGCATACGGAAAGCATAATATCCGGTCGAGATGCACATAAGTAGAGTAAGGAGTCTATCATCGACCGGTATACCTTTTGATCTACGGATTCACCTTCCGTGTCGAGGTCGAGATGCCCACTGGTTCCCATGGGTGTCTTGATGGGTTTGGCATCCTTCATCCCAAACTTGTTTAGAATGTCTTGAATATACTTCGTTTGGCTAATGAAGGTGCCCTCTTGAAGTTGCTTCACTTGAAATCCTAAGAAGTACTTCAACTCCCTCATCATTGACATCTCGAATTTTTATGTCATGATCCTACTAAATTCCTCACATGTAGATTCGTTAGTAGACCCAAATATAATATCATCAACATAAATTTGGCATACAAACAAATCATTGTTAAGAGTTTTAGTAAATAGAGTAGGATCGGCCTTTCCGACTTTGAATCCATTAGTGATAAGAAAATCTCTAAGGCATTCATACCATGCTCTTGGGGCTTGCTTGAGCCCATAAAGCGCCTTAAAGAGTTTATAAACATGGTTAGGGTACTCACTATCTTCAAAGCCGGGAGGTTGCTCAACATAGACCTCTTCCTTAATTGGTCCATTGAGGAAGGCACTCTTCACATCCATTTGATAAAGCTTGAAGCCATGGTAAGTAGCATAGGCTAATAATATACGAATTGACTCAAGCCTAGCTACGGGTGCATAGGTTTCACCGAAATCCAAACCTTCGACTTGCGAATATCCCTTGGCCAAAAGTCGGGCTTTGTTCCTTGTCACCACGCCATGCTCGTCTTGCTTGTTGCGGAACACCCACTTGGTTCCTACAACATTTTGATTAGGACGTGGAACTAAATGCCATACCTCATTCCTAGTGAAGTTGTTGAGCTCCTCTTGCATTGCCACCACCCAATCTGAATCTCGTAGTGCTTCCTATATCCTGTGTGGCTCAATAGAGGAAACAAAAGAATAATGCTCACAAAAATGTGCAACACGAGATCTAGTGATTACCCCCTTATGAATGTCGCCGAGGATGGTGTCGACGGGGTGATCTCGTTGTATTGTTTGGTGGACTCTTGGGTGTGGTGGCCTTGGTTCTTCATCCTCCTTGTCTTGATCATTTGCATCTCCCCCTTGATCATTGTTGTCATCTTGAGGTGGCTCATGTCTTTGATCTTCTCCTTCATCAACTTGAGCCTCATCCTCATTTTGAGTTGGTGGAGATGCTTGCGTGGAGGAGGATGGTTGATCTTGTGCATTTGGAGGCTCTTCGGATTCCTTAGGACACACATCCCCAATGGACATGTTCCTTAGCGCCATGCACGGAGCCTCTTCATCACCTATCTCATCAAGATCAACTTGCTCTACTTGAGAGCCGTTAGTCTCATCAAACACAACGTCACAAGAAACTTCAACTAGTCCTGAGGACTTGTTAAAGACTCTATATGCCCTTGTGTTTGAATCATATCCTAGTAAAAAACCTTCTACAGTCTTAGGAGCAAATTTAGATTGTCTACCTCTTTTAACAAGAATAAAACATTTGCTACCAAAGACTCTAAAATATGAAATATTGGGCTTTTACCGATTAGGAGTTTGTATGATGTCTTCTTGAGGATTCGGTGTAGATATAACCGGTTGATGGCGTAGCAGGCGGTGTTGACTGCCTCGGCCCAAAATCGATCTGAAGTCTTGTACTCATCAAGCATGGTTCTTGCCATGTCCAATAGAGTTCGATTCTTCCTCTCCACTACACCATTTTGTTGTGGCGTGTAGGGAGAAGAGAACTCATGTTTGATGCCCTCCTCCTCAAGGAAGCCTTCGATTTGTGAGTTCTTGAACTCCGTCCCGTTGTTGTTGGGGACCTTCGGCGTCCGAAGGTCCTCAAAAACATGATTTAATAGTGTTTCTGGAGTATAATGTGCAAACAGGTATCTTCGGACTCGAATCGGTATCACAGAGGGAGAAGCTCAAAGCATACGAAGGTTGATACAGCACCGAAGCTGTGAGCAGAAAAGCTTCGGCATGGTGGCAGGAAAGGAAACCGACTTAAAGATGAAAAGGCTATTCGGACCTCGATGGATTACTATAGAGTTATTGTCAGATGTAAAGGGCATAAATGTAATTTTGTAAGGGCTGTGTCCCGTGTCTATAAATAGGTGAACAGTATCCCCGTACTGTTCACGCTGACTTGGCATTTGCTTTTGCGTCACGCTTGTACTTTTTACCTTCTCTCAGGACCGAAGGTACATTTGTAATTTGAAATCATTTCTATTTTTCCATGTTAATAAAATAGAAATGATTCTATGATGATGCTTATATTATATTTCATGCTTTATATGAATCCTTCGTCATTACTTGTTATGTTTACGAAGGTATGTCTCTTATGACCTTCGTCCGAAACTCATTATTTCCCGAAGGGACATAATGCTTCGAAGGACGAAGGACTTTAACACTTAACACTTTTTATGTTGCCTTGTTCTTAACTCTTAGCATTTGAGAACAAGTCCCCAACATTGGCGCCCACCTCCGGTGAACTCACTTCCATTTCTTGAGCTTTGAATACCTTCGGCGAGCGTCACCTTCGTCATGCCGCCGAAGAAGGCTTCAACAACAGGAGCTGGCACACTGCAGTCGCTGGATCCCAATCAGGATGTTATTTCTCTTAGAGAAGCCCGAAGCCAGAAAAGGAAGGCTGTCAGTCCAACACCTCCGGATGATGATCTTGATCAGGAAATTCAAAATTTGGAGATCCTTCAGCAACAAGTTCAGCGCAGGAAGGAAAAGATGGCTCGTCTAGCTGATCTTCAGAGACAGATAGATGAAGCTTCGGAAGAGGTCCGTCATTTCGTTCAAGATGATCAAACCCGAAGGCCTCCACGCAGAGAGCTTCATCAGGAAAATTTCCGCAATGAGGACGACTGGTATGAAAATCTCCATCATGGAAACTTTGCTTTTGATGATGCTTCTCCTCTTTCAACAGAATTGCAGGCTACACCTTGGCCACAGACTTACAAGCCACCTCAGCTTCCCATATATGACGGTCACTCAGACCCGAAGCAATTCCTAATGAGCTACGAGGCAACAATATCTTCATACGGTGGCAATACGGCAGTCATGGCAAAATCCTTCGTCATGGCCGTCAGAAGTGTTGCTCAGACCTGGTACTCTTCTCTTCGGCCAGGGACAATCACTTCTTGGCAGAAACTGAAAGATATGCTCATAACTAGTTTCCAAGGGTTTCAAACAAAGCCGGTCACTGCTCAGGCCCTTTTCCAGTGCACCCAGGACCACGAAGAATACCTTCAGGCATATGTCCGAAGGTTTCTGCGTTTAAGAGCACAGGCGCCGACAGTGCCCAATGAGATTGTCATTGAGGCCATGATCAAGGGGCTTCGGCCAGGGCCATCAGCGCAGTATTTTGCCAGGAAGCCACCACAAACGCTGGAGAAGCTGCTCCAGAAGATGGATGAATATATTCGAGCTGACAATGATTTTCGCCAAAGAAGGGAGGAGGCCTTCAGATTTTCTGAGATGACCAGGGGCTTCGGAGGAAGATTCTATCCGAGGCATGTCAGATCAATTCATAATTCCAATCAAAATGATGATAAGGGGAGCCAGCAGCAAAGGCCACAGTACTCCTCACAGGCTTCGGGGCAACAGCAAAGCTCCTTCCGACCACCAGCTCCAAGAGGCAGAGGCGCCAGGGGCTTCGGCGGAAGATTCGGGGATCAACCCAGAAGAATATTTTGCTTATTCTGTGGTGAAAACAAAGGTCATACTACCAGGATGTGCCATGTTACCATTCAGAAGCAAAAAGAGATAGCCGAAGCTGCCGCGCAACAGGCTCAGCCGAAGCAGGTCATGCACACTGCTTCGTATCATTCGCCTTACATCCCAGAATATGTAGGCAATCACCCTGCAGCTTCTGTTGCTTCGGCGAGTCAGCCTCAGGCTTCCTGGCAACAACCTCCGCCTCCACCACCGCTACAACAAGGCCAGCAGCCAGAAGGGGGCCAATATACTCAAAATCAACGGGATTTCAGAGAACAGTCCGAAGCTCGCACAGTTAATAGCACTGTGCCAGAGTCAAAGCACATCTATTGACAAGTATCCTACTTTGATAGAAGTCTTCTCTATTCAAGTTTCATTTTTCATGTAATAAAGAACACTTTTTAAACTTCATGTAATGGTTTTGTCGTTTGCCACGAGGAAAGTAAATCTTTTTCACAGGTTCAAATTGTAAGAATTTGCAAGAGAAGGGCGAATAAGCTTGCCTCCACCACGATATGTATTTTTCGGAGCAAGGAAAAAGTCGTTCTAAGGGACGCAGAGTAAGCTTGCCGAAGCTACAAAAAGTCGTTCTAAGGGACGCAGAGTAAGCTTGCCGAAGCTACAAGAAGTCGTTCCTAAGGGAGCGCAGCGTAGGTTTTCTGCTCCAAAGTCGTTCCTAAGGGAACGCAGAGCTAAATACCGCCGAAAGTAAAAGGCGAAGAAGTTCCAAAGACGTTCCTAAGGGAATGCAGAACTTACAGCGAAAAGTCAACGCTGATACCGCCGAAAGTAAAAGGCGAAGAAGTTCCAAAGACGTTCCTAAGGGGATGCAGAACTTACAGCGAAAAATAAACGCTGATTCCGCTAAAGTAAAAGGCGAAGAAGCTCCTAAGGGAGGCTTATAATGAAAAAGTCAGTATTGATACAAAAGATTGTGCTCCATTGCAGGAATGTGCGTATCTTCGGCACAAAATATTATTTTGCATAATATAACATCATCACATCATTTTGCATAGCATAATCATCATACATCATGCTGCATGTGGCACAAGAAGGGGGCATGTTATCGATCTTCGGAAAATGCTTTGAGAAAGGGCAAATCATGCCAAGTTACAGGGAGAAACAATATTGATCTTCGAGGCATAGCTTCGGGGATTATTTTTACGAAGCTTGGATATTTCTTATCAGAACACTATGGATATTGTCGTGATAAATGATAAATTCTTCTTCACGAAGCATGAAAAGAAGGGAAGGTGTTTTTTCGTCGAAGACTCAAAAATGGTACGTGCTTAAAGTTTCATGCATCGTAAAGAATTGAATCATAAAACAAGTATATTACATACAGGATTACAGAATATTACACAAATCATATATCAAATGTTTTTTGCAATAGCACTTAGTCTTCCCTAAGTACTATCTCTGCAGCTTCGTTCAGCAGTCGATCGACAACCTGATCCATGATAGCTTCGGCCATCTTTTTAATTTCGTCGTCATCTTTAGGCTGAGGGCCCGAAGATGCTTTAGTAGGATCTGAGTGAGGACGGGATATTATTACATCACTATTGCAGATCGCGAACGAACTATAAAATTAAAAGTTATAACGCAATGAAAACTATTCGTTAGTACCTATTTGCCCTTCAGGCTCTGCGTTTTTCTCAGCAGCCTCGGCTACTTTTCTAGCCTCATGAATCCCTTTCTCGCTTTTCTGAATGATTTCTTGGGCCATTTCTCTACCACCGTTGTCCCAGATGTCGGTGAAAAATTTTCCCCCAACCGCGTTAGCTTCGGCTGAAGGATCTTTTATATCTTCAGTGGACAAGGTGGCTTCGGACCACGATAAAATCTTTACATGTTCACATCCTTTCCCCTCCAAAATGGTGGCAATCCCTCTGGCACCAGAAAAAGCGCAGATGTCTCCGCGACTATTTAAAATTTCTTCAAAGGCCTCCGCCTCATGATTGATCCATTCCAGGGGACCTTCGGGGTTACCTCTTATAAAGTTTTCTTCTTGCGAAAATGCGCCAACGCTGGCGAAGCTAGTTTTTATTTTCTTGACACACTCCATAGATTTCTCGAAGCATTTCTTCTTGGCTGACCGAAGCTCTTTAACAGTTTCTTCTAAATGATTTGCCCATTGGTCGCTGAGTTCTCGCCTTGTTTCTTCAAGTATGCATTCCTCTTTAGCTCTGGCTAATTGTTTACGAAGGTTTTCAATTTCACGCTTCTGAGCTTCGGCCTGACCTTTGAAAATAGCTTCGTCTTCTTTTATTTTATTTATTAAGGAATGCAATATTTTGTCTTTTTCGAGACCTTCGTTCCTCAGTTCAATTACTTCGGAACGAAGGTTGCTCAGGGCTATAGTACATCCTTCGTCCTCAGCATCTTTCTGTGCTCTGAGGGCATTGCTGAGTATCAGGCCCTGCAGACAGGAATATGTCTGTGTCAATAGTTTTAAACAAACGAAAAATCTTGAACTCAACAAAAATATAAGAATTCTATTTGTCGCACCTTTAAACTGTTGTAAGCTAGGCTGTCAGCCAGATCGTTCTTTGACAGCACCGAAAGTCCGTCTTCTAAAGTTGGGAATCCGAAGCTTCTGCTCATCTCCCGACAGACAGAAATTTCCTTGCTGTCGGGGAGGCAATACAAGAAATCTTCTTCTCCACTGCCATTAAATATCAACGCCCCCTTTGGATATTTCAACCTTTGGGCATAGTGTTGGGCCTCTTGTTCTTCTTTTTCTGATAATTTTTTCCCCGAAGCATGACGAAAAATATAATCACGAATTTTGGGGGATGCTTCGGGGGTAACAACACCAGTTTCTTCAGCAAAAGTTGGCTTTGTTATTTTTTCTGCCTCACTTTCCAAGGTTTTTGCCTTTGTGGGCTCTGAGGGCCCAGCTTCGGCTTCAATTTCTTGCTCTGGAGCTGCAGAACCAGAAATTTCAGCTGTTGTTTCAAAAGTAATAGCAGCCTTCTTCGGAGGTGTGCTCGAAGATATGATCGTTTCCAGTACATCTAGCACATTAGCCATTCTTTTTCTCTTCGGAGTTGCAGCTGGCACTTTTTCATTTTTTGATGTCCCAATAATTGCTGAAGGACTCAAAACTTCTGATGTTTTGGAGTCCTCGGTTGCTTCCTTTACCTCTTCCATTTTTTCTGTGAATGGCGCTTCGGCCTTCTCTTTCGTTTCCGGTAACAAAATTTTTGATTGCTCCAATTTTGTCTTCGTTGGTACTTCGGCTGTTTCTGCGACTTCTGGCAGCAAAGTTGGCTCGGCTGGTTTTTCAGCTTCGGTGGCCGAAGAAGTCTCTCCGGTAAACTCAGGCACCGAAGCTGGTTCAATATAACGCGGCCGATGCGTAAGAACCTTTATCTTCTTCCTTTTTGGTTCTGGCTCGCTAGGAGCAGCTGCAGTTTCTTCTTTTGCAGAGGTTGTATTTTTTCTCTTCTGCCTTCGAATGGGGTAGCAATAGTCAGGGTAGACAAACCCGATGGCATCAAATACCCGATTCAGCCTTTTCTTTTTTCGGCCTCCGAAGGCTGCTGACATTGCAGTATCTTCGGCCTTCGAGTAGGTCCCAAGCAGCTCATCACTTAAATTGTCAATGCTTTTCAACCACTCATCATCTGGCTCAATAAATTTATCTCCAAATTTAAAGGTGTACTTAAACCTGACAAGTCCACCTTCGTCGGCCTCTTTAATGGTTTCTTGTGGCATTTCCCATTTCTCCGCAAGCGGCCACACCCTGAAGGCAATATGCTCTTGTACTAAGTCCCTTGTTCCCATAAAAGAGCAGACAACGCCGAAGGCTCTTTGGCACTCTTCGGCGGCTTCATTCATTTCAACCTTCGGCCTCCGAAGGCCGAAGCTTTGCCAAATAGGACGCATGATTATACCTTTGATGTCTTCTCGTGTTTTCAGATCATTTTTTACATAAAACCACTCTGTCATCCAGCCGCTGGGCCATTTTTTCCGAAAAGTTGGCACGGGGCAGCTTGACCCAGACCGAGAAACAAATTTGTAGCAGCCAAAGTTATTGTGATACTGTTCCTTACCCCAAGGTATTGTCTCGTATGATAATTCGTGAATATTGCAGAAGCTTCTTGCATCAGGCTTCAGACCCTGGCTTCGCACGGCCCACACGAAGATATTCAGCCTTATAATTGCCTCGGGGGTAAGTTGGTGAAGATAGACTTCAAAGATCTTCAGCACTTCCACGACGAAGCTGCTCAAGGGCAATCGCAGCCCAGCCTTCAAAAAGCTTCGGAATACCACGACTTCATTTTCTTCGGGGTCTGGGCAAGTCTTTTCCCCTTCGTCCGCCCTCACAATGGACAGATCCCGGAAATACCTTCCTCTCATATTAACAAGATGATTCTCTTTGATAGTTGATTTACCATAAACTGAATGGCTTGGTCGCCAGGGGCGATCTTCGGAGTCTTCGCCACCGCTGTCCACATCAAAACTGTCACTGTCACCAGTATCTTCAGACAGCCCTTCCAGAATTTCCCTGGTGATCTTTTCTGTGTTGGTCTTCGACATTGCTATAAGAAACCCTAAGTTCTTCTCTTCATCAAGACTCAGCTTCATCTCAGCAGCAGCCTTCTTAGCAGCTTCAGACATCTTCGGAAACACTAAAAAACTATTTTCAAAGCCGAAGCTTCAAAGCTAAAAGCTTAGCAGATCACAGTGCACAAGAGCTAAAAAATCAGTGAGCAGGAGTGGTTGGCCAGAAAGCGTGCAAAATAAGTTTGCGGTATGGCCGTATTTATACGCTTGATGCGTTGAAAGTTGAAAGACCCCACTTGTCATTGAATGTTGCTATTCTAGCAAAGGGAAGGTGTTTTTTCGGACCTTCGGCATAAAGCCTTCGTTCATATCGCAATCTGAATTTATTATTTCAAACAAATTAATATTGCGAGGGGCTACTGTTGGGGACCTTCGGCGTCCGAAGGTCCTCAAAAACATGATTTAATAGTGTTTCTGGAGTATAATGTGCAAACAGGTATCTTCGGACTCGAATCGGTATCACAGAGGGAGAAGCTCAAAGCATACGAAGGTTGATACAGCACCGAAGCTGTGAGCAGAAAAGCTTCGGCATGGTGGCAGGAAAGGAAACCGACTTAAAGATGAAAAGGCTATTCGGACCTCGATGGATTACTATAGAGTTATTGTCAGATGTAAAGGGCATAAATGTAATTTTGTAAGGGCTGTGTCCCGTGTCTATAAATAGGTGAACAGTATCCCCGTACTGTTCACGCTGACTTGGCATTTGCTTTTGCGTCACGCTTGTACTTTTTACCTTCTCTCAGGACCGAAGGTACATTTGTAATTTGAAATCATTTCTATTTTTCCATGTTAATAAAATAGAAATGATTCTATGATGATGCTTATATTATATTTCATGCTTTATATGAATCCTTCGTCATTACTTGTTATGTTTACGAAGGTATGTCTCTTATGACCTTCGTCCGAAACTCATTATTTCCCGAAGGGACATAATGCTTCGAAGGACGAAGGACTTTAACACTTAACACTTTTTATGTTGCCTTGTTCTTAACTCTTAGCATTTAAGTCCCCAACAGTTGTCGCTTCTAATTTTCTTGATCCTTAAGCCGAACTCATTTTGAGCCCGTCTCAAGAATCCTTTTAGGGTCTCTTGGGTATGAGATTTTTCCTGCAAAAAGAATACCCAAGTGAAGCGAGAATAATCATCCGCAATAACTAGACAGTACTTACTCCCGCCGATGCTTATGTAAGCGATCGAGCCGAATAGGTCCATGTGTAGGAGCTCAAGTGGCCTGTCAGTCATCATGATGTTCTTGTGTGGATGATGAACACCAACTTGCTTCCCTGCCTGGCATGCGCTACAAATCCTGTCTTTCTCAAAATGAACATTTGTTAGTCCCAAAATGTGTTCTCCCTTTAGAAGCTTGTGAAGATTCTTCATCCCAACATGGGCTAGTCGGCGGTGCCAGAGCCAACCCATGTTAGTCTTAGCAATTAAGCAAGTGTCGAGTTCAGCTCTATCAAAATCTACAAAGTATAGCTGACCCTCTACCACTCCCTTAAATGCTATTGAATCATCACTTCTTCTAAAGACAGTGACACCTACATCAGTAAAAAGACAGTTGTAGCCCATTTGACATAATTGTGAAACGGAAAGCAAGTTATAATCTAAAGAATCTACAAGAAAAACATTTGAAATGGAATGGTCAGGTGATATAGCAATTTTACCCAAACCTTTGACCAAACCTTGATTTCCATTCCCGAATGTGATAGCTCGTTGGGGATCTTGGTTTTTCTCATAGGAGGAGAACATCTTCTTCTCCCCTGTCATGTGGTTTGTGCACCCGCTATCGATGATCCAACTTGAGCCCCCGGATGCATAAACCTACAAAACAAGTTTAGTTCTTGGTTTTAGGTACCCAAATGGTTTTGGGTCCTTTGACATTAGACACAAGAACTTTGGGTACCCAAACACAAGGCTTTGACCCCTTGTGCTTGCCCCCAACATATTTGGCAACTACCTTGCCGGATTTGTTAGTTAAAACATGAGAGGCATCAAAGGTCTTAAATGAAATGTTAGAATCATTTGATGCCTTAGGAGTTTTCTTCTTAGGCAATTTTGCATGGGTTGATTGCCTAGAACTAGATGTCTCACCCTTATACATAAAAGCATGATTAGGGCCAGAGTGAGACTTCCTAGAGTGAATTCTCCTAATTTTGCTCTCGGGATAACCGACAGGGTACAAAATGTAACCCTCGTTATCCTGAGGCATGGGAGCCTTGCCCTTAACAAAATTAGACAATCTTTTAGGAGGGCATTAAGTTTGACATTGTCCCCCTTTTGGAAGCCAATGCCATCCTTGATGCCAGGGCGTCTCCCACTATAGAGCACGCTTCTAGCAAATTTAAACTTTTCATTTTCTAAGTCATGCTCATTGATCTTGGCATTAAGTTGAGCTATGTGATCATTTTGTTGTTTAATTAAGGCCATGTGATCATGAATAGCATCAATGTTAATGTCTCTACATCTAGTACAAATAGAAGTGTGCTCAACGGTAGATGTAGAGGGTTTGCAAGATTTTAATTCTACAACCTTAGCATGTAATATATCATTTTTACTTTTAAGGTTGGAAATGGAAGCATTGGAAACATCTAATTATCTAGCCTTAGCAAGCAATTTTTCATTTTCAATCCTAAGGCTATCAAGAGAGATATTCAATTCTTCAATCTTAGCAAGCAGATCAACATTATCATTTCTAAGATTGGGAATTGAAACATTACAAACATTAGAATCAACCTTAGCAATTAAATTAGCATTCTCATTTCTAAGGTTGACAATAGTATCATGGCAAGTACTTAGCTCACTAGATAATTTTTCACATTTTTCTACCTCTAGAGCATAAGCATTCTTAACCTTAACATGCTTCTTGTTTCTTTAATAAGGAAGTCCTCTTGGGAGTCCAAGAGATCGTCCTTCTCATGAATAGCACTAATCAATTCATTCAATTTTTCTTTTTGTTGCATGTTTAGGTTGGCAAAAAGAGTACGCAAATTATCCTCCTCATCACTAGCATTATCATCACTAGAGGACTCATACTTAGTGGAGGATTTGGATTTAACCTTCTTCTTTTTGCCGTCATTTGCCATGAGGCACTTGTGGCCGACGTTGGGGAAGAGAAGACCCTTGTTGATGGCGATGTTGGCGGCGTCCTCGTCGTCGGAGGAGGAGGAGGAGCTCTCGTCGGAGTCCCACTCGCGGCACACATGGGCATCGCCGCCCTTCTTCTTGTAATACCTCTTCTTCTCCTTTCTTCTCCCCTTCTTGTCATCGCCCCTGTCACTATCACTAGATAATGGACATTTAGCAATGAAATGACCGGGCTTACCACACTTGCAGCAAACTTTCTTGGAGCGGGATTTGTAGTCCTTCCCCCTCCTTTGCTTGAGGATTTGGCGGAAGCTCTTGATGATGAGCGACATCTCCTCATTGTCGAGCTTGGAGGCATCAATGGGTTGTCTACTTGATGTAGACTCCTCCTTCTTTTCCTCCGTCGCCTTGAATGCGACCGGTTGTGCTTCGGATGTGGAGGGGCCATCTAGCTCGTTGATCTTCTTTGAGCCTTTGATCATCAATTCAAAGCTCACAAAATTCCCGATTACTTCCTCGGGAGTCATTAGTGTATATCTAGGATTGCCACGAATTAATTGAACTTGTGTAGGGTTAAGGAAAACAAGTGATCTAAGAATAACCTTAACCATTTCGTGGTCATCCCATTCTTTGCTCTCGAGGTTGCGCACTTGGTTTACCAAGGTTTTGAGCCGGTTGTACATGTCTTGTGGCTCCTCCCCTTGGCGAAGTCGGAAGCGACCGAGCTCCCCCTCGATCGTCTCCCGCTTGATGATCTTGGTCACCCCGTCTCCTTCATGCGCGGTCTTTAGCACGTCCCAAATCTCTTTTGCGCTCTTCAACCCTTGCACCTTATTATACTCCTATCGACTTAGAGAGGCGAGGAGTATAGTGGTGGCTTGGGAGTTGAAGTGCACAATTTGGGCTACTTCGTCCTCATCATAGTCTTCATCCCCTACGGATGGTACCTGTACACCAAACTCAACAATATCCCATATACTTTTGTGGAGTGATGTTAGGTGATATCGCATCATATCACTCCACCTAGCATAATCTTCACCATCAAATGTTGGTGGTTTGCCCAATGGGACGGAAAGTAATGGCGTATGTTTAGGAATGCGAGGATAGCGTAGGGGGATCTTACTAAACTTCTTGCGCTCATGGCGCTTAGAAGTGACGGACGGCGTGTCGGAGCCGGAGGTGGATGGCGACGAGGAGTCGGTCTCGTAGTAGACAACCTTCCTCATCTTCTTCTTCTTGTCACCGCTCCGACGCGACTTGTGTGAAGGGGATTCCTTTTCCTTCCCCTTCCCTTTGTTGTAGGACTCTCCTGATGGAGCCTTCCCGTGGCTTGTAATGGGCTTCTCGCCGGTCCCCATCTCTTTCTTGGCGTGATCTCCCGACATCACTTCGAGCGGTTAAGCTCCAATGAAGCATCGGGCTCTGATACCAATTGAAAGTCGTCTAGATGGGGGGTGAATAGGGCGAATCTGAAATTTACAAACTTAATCACAACTACAAGCTGGGTTAGCGTTAGAAATATAATCGAGTCCGAGAGAGAGGGTGCAAAACAAATCGTAAGCGAATAAAGAGTGTGACACGCGGATTTGTTTTACCGAGGTTCGGTTCTTGCAAACCTACTCCCCGTTGAGGTGGTCACAAAGACCGGGTCTATTTCAACCCTTTCCCTCTCTCAAACGGTCCCTCGGACCGAGTGAGCTTCTCTTCTCAATCAAACGGGAACAAACTTCCCCGCAAGGACCACCACACAATTGGTGTCTCTTGCCTTGGTTACAATTGAGTTGTTCGCAAGAAAGAATGAAAGAAGGAAGTAATCCAAGAGCAAGAGCTCAAAAGAACACAACAAATCTCTCTCACTAATCACTAAAGCTTTGTGTGGAATTGGGAGAGGATTTGATCACTTGGGAGTGTCTAGAATTGAATGCTAGAGCTCTTGTAAGTAGTTGGAAGGTGGAAAACTTGGATGGCTTGAATGTGGGGTGGTTGGGGGTATAAGTAGTCCGGTGCGCCAGCCACGTCACCAGGTCGTTGGGTTCCGACCGTTGGAGCTCTGATGTGTGGGCCCGCCTGGCTGTCCGGTGGCGCACCGGACAAGTCCTGTAGACTATCCGGTGTGCCACCCGCGCATGCACTGCTCCTCTGCGCGCGCAGGCGCGCATTTAATGCGTTGCAGTCGACCATTGCGCGCGAAGTAGCCGTTGCTCCGCTGGCTCACCGGACAGTCCGGTGTGCACCGGACATGTCCGGTGAATTTTAGCGGAGCGAATTCCCGAAGCTGGCAAGTTCATAGTCGCTCTCCCCTGGGGCACCGGACACTGTCCGGTGGTGCACCGGACAGTCCGGTGAATTATAGCGAAGCGCCTCTGAAAATTCCCAAAGGTGAAGTGTTCAGCTTGGAGTCCCCTGGTGCACCGGACACTGTTCGGTGGCACACCAGACAGTCCGGTGCGCCAGACCAGGACACACTTCGGTTGTCCCTTGCTCTCTTTGTTTGAACCTTTTTCTTGGTCTTTTTATTGACTTATTGTGAACCTTTGGCACCTGTAGAACTTATAGACTAGAGCAAACTAGTTAGTCCAATTATTTGTGTTGGGCAATTCAACCACCAAAATCATTTAGAAAATAGGTGTAAGCCTAATTCCCTTTCAAGAACTACATGTGCATTACGAGTGATTGTAATGATGGAATGTTTGGGATTTGGTCAAAACAACATTAATTGAGGGGTATGGAGGTTATTTGTACTATTCCCTCTGGTTTCTTATTAGTTGTCGTTTAGTACAGCAACACGGTCTCCAAAATATCACTTTGATTGATGTTTTTTAAATAAACTTTTAATACATTTATACCTTTATAAAAGTACTTGTTATGACAAATCCGCACATATAAATATTAGGTTTTCAAAACTAAATAATAAAATAATTATTTATAATTAAAATTTTATAAGTTTGACTTAAACTTTATCCAAAACGAGAATTAATAGGGTGTATGAGCATTTTTTTCTAAATTTGACGATTTGCATTCTTTTTGGGACTGAGGGACGAGGGAGAAGTGTTGGGTGGTATAGATGTTTTGATAGTTGTTGTAGGCATGATATTAGGTTTTCATGATTACACTATTTTTCATGATATAGATAAATATTAGGTTTTCATGATTACACTATTTTTTTGTGCGGGTGCTGAGCGTGGTGAGGGTGAAGCCATGGTAGCACCATGTGCCCACATTAGATTCTTAATAAATTAATATAGATATAGATATAGATAAATACATGGCATGATATTAATATAATATTGATACTATTATACAAAGAATTATTTAGGGTTGGCAATTTAACTCGCAAACTTAAAACCTAACGGTACATCGGTACCCGACCTGACAGGTGCGGGTATGGGTGAAGATTTTGACACGTGGTGCAACCTGCACTCGATCTGAAGTTTTGCGGTGTAGGTGCGAGTTTTTATTTCAATCGGTAGGTGATCCACATCTGACCCGAAATTTAATTTATTCTTTATTTTGCACAAAAAAATTAAGATACAACAGTAATTATTTTGAATGAGTAACGTGGCTATTGATTCATGAAATATTTTGTTGCTAATCAATTTGTGAAGGCTTAAAATATGCAGATATAACTTAATATTGTTGGTAGTTAATTGCTTGTAGCTAATTGTTATTTAAAAGTGCACACAAAGTATAAACCCGTGGGTACCTAAAACCCTACGTGTTCGGGTGTGGGTTTAAATTTGCACCTGCGGGTGCGATTGTGAGCGGGTTTAGATAGACTTTACAGGTACAGTCGCTGGCGGGTTTTTGCTCCACCAAATCCGACCAATTGATATCCCTAGAATTATTAGATATATAGTGTTATTAAATACGACGGCTTAAAGAAAGTTTAATAATAGAGTCAATCGCAAAGATCCTTATAGATTACCATTTAGTGCATACTTATAGTGCTCAACTCTTCAACATGTCGGACTCCATTTGCCTTTCTTGTAAATCGTCTTGATTTTTATATATTATAACCTTTTATCATACTTGCTCGTACCTTAGTCCAGACACTGTACACGTATCTTATCCAGCTTTAATACGGTGAATGCATTGGTCCGATTTTTAACTTTAACTAAATATATAAAAAATATTAATATTAATAGTGTATAAATTACTATAACTATATAGATCTATAAATAGTTTTTATTATAAGCTTATTTAGAGATAAAAAAATTACTGTTTTTGCAAATATAGTTTTTTAAAAAAAAACCGTACCAGCCCATAGCCACTCGCTCTTTGAGACGGAGGGAGTAGTTTATAAATCATAGCAAATAGCATCCACTACCTAGGATAAAGAGATTTTCCAAATAAAGATCAAATTATTTGGTTCATTTTAGTAGCCCATGTCGGCTCTGTCAACTCTGGCCTCCGCATAGAAGTCTATATTGTTTTACTTCCAACTAGCCCGGCGCCGACGCCTCCTCAACTGCCTCCTACAAAAGCGTTTACAGTGTAACAGATTGATCGATCGCCCCCAGCACGGCGGTCTCGCCATCCTCGCTTCTGCCGTCTCCTCACACCGGCACCGCTTGCGCCTCCTCTAAGCCCTAACAAACTCCCGCAGCGCCCGCTCGCCCGCCTTCGCACGCCACCGGATGAAGGGCGCGTGGAAGCAGAGCGGCGTGGTGGCCGTGGCCGATCAACTTGGCTACCTCGGCGGAGCAGGGTTCGTCGGGCGCGCGCGGCCCGTCACCCTCTGTCTCTACGGCCTCGCGCTCACCTTCGCCGGGTTCGCGGTGTTCCTCTGCTTCGCGCCCTCCCTCCCCGTGCCGCCAGCCTCGTCTCCGGGCGCGGCGTGGTTCGACGGCCTGATCGCCTCCGCGTCGCCGTACCGCGCGCAGGTCTCGGGCTTCCTCTCGTCCCTGTTCCCGGCCAACTCGTCCTCCACGGTGCCTCCTGGTGGTGGCGTCGCGGCCAGGCGTGCCGGGCCGAGCGGCGGCGGGTTCGCGGCGAGCGGTTCCCGAGGCAATGGCTCCACCTCCAGCGCGGTTCGGCCTGGCGAGCAGTTGGGAAGCGGAGGTGGAGTTCCGCCCAGCAGAGTGGGCAACGGCGAACCTCCCAGCGGCAAGGAAGCGCCAGTTCCTGGGGATGCTACTGCGGCGGTGCCTAGCGGCGCGCCGCCCGATGATCATGTGCAAGGCGAAGGCGGTGCCGGTGCCAAGCATTCCGTGGGGAGTGCCGCTGCCGAGGCGAAGGGTGGGTCTGGACCTGGTCCTGGACGCCCGAGCGGTGGTTCAGCCCAGAATGGCACATCGGCTAAAGGAAGAGTGCCTATTCTGATCAACGGCTCTTACGCGAACGCGAATTCCGCGGATGCCGGAGATGGCAACGGAATGAGAGCGAGTGCAAGGAATGCTGCCGGCTCCACGCACCAATTGAGAAGCGGAACTGCAGCTTTAGGCAATACCGTTGCTGTTTCATCCCTTAATCAGACTGCGAGTGCAGTTGCAGTAGCGGCCAGGGAAGGAAATGGAACTGCAACTGCAGGCAATAACCAGACCTTCCTGATTCAGGCTCCTGCGGATAACAAGAACCACAGTTCAGTTGCTTCAGATGGAAGCAATAGCAGTCCAACCAATAAGCAGAATGAATCGCCTGCTAGTCCTCAGGGGAGCACTAGCACGGTGAAAGATCAATCTGCACGAGGGCCCACCCCAGCAGCCATTGTGCCGGTGAAAGCAGATGCTAATGCCGGTCGGCGCATGAAGGCTGATTGGACTGAGAACATGGCCGGCTGCGACTTGTTCTACGGGAATTGGGTTCGAGATGACTCGTACCCTCTGTATCCTGCGGGATCATGCCCTCACATCGACGAGTCCTTCAACTGCCACCTCAACGGCCGGCCTGACAAAGCTTACGAGAGGCTCCGGTGGCAACCCAGCGGATGCAGAATCCCGAGGTGAGAAAAAAAGTACTTCAACAACTGCGCCGTTTTGGTGAATTCAATAGTTATAGTTAGTTATTGGCGTGTGACAAATGCAGTTCTGTGTTGCTTTATTTTAAAGTTATTAGTTCTGTCACCTGTGTTGCTTATGTTAGGTTGAACCCAACTGACATGTTGGAGAGGCTGAGGGGGAAGAGGCTGGTGTTTGTCGGTGATTCGCTCAACAGGAACATGTGGGAATCCCTGATTTGTATATTGAGGAATTCTGTTAAAGACAAGAGTAAGGTTTTTGAGGTATCCGGTAGGAGCCAATTCAGGGCTGAGGGCTCCTACTCTTTCTTGTTCCAGGTAGATATGCCTTCTTTTTTATTTATTTTTTGGCTATCTCTGGCTTTCTTTGCTAGTTTCATCAACTAGAACAAACTCTTACGCACAAACATGCTGTTGTTTCATAGGACTACAACTGCAGTGTGGAGTTCTTCCGCTCCCCTTTCCTTGTTCAGGAATGGGAGATGCCAGTCAGCAATGGGAAGGGTACACGGGAAACTCTCAGGCTTGACATTATCGATCCCTCGTTTCCGAGGTACAAGAATGCAGATATCGTTATCTTCAATACTGGCCACTGGTGGACGCATGACAAAACTTCTCTAGGGTGAGCAAAACAATGCCCTGCCTGACTCACTGAAGACCTGCATTTCATTTGCCTTCTGATTATTTTTAAATTGCCTTCTGATTATTTTTAAATTGTGCCACAGGAAAGATTACTACCAGGAGGGCAACCGCGTATACAGTGAGCTGGATGTTCATGACGCCTTTCGGAGAGCTCTCAACACCTGGGCTAAGTGGGTTGATTCCAATGTGAACCCCAAGAAAACCACTGTGTTTTTCAGAGGCTACTCTGCATCCCATTTCAGGTACGCAAAGCTATTTTAGAACCTCTGCAAGTTCAGCAAGAATGTGCTCTATGAGTTACTGGTGTTTACTAACTGTTTCTGTTATGCAGTGGGGGTCAATGGAATTCGGGCGGCAGTTGTGACAGGGAAACAGAGCCAATAACGGATGACCAGTACCTCACGCCATACCCAACAAAGATGAGCATTTTGGAGGAGGTGCTCCGGGGGATGAAAACTCCCGTTGTGTACCTGAACATAACAAGGATGACTGACTACAGGAAGGAGGCCCACCCTTCAGTCTACCGCAAGCAGAAGTTGACCGAAGAGGAGAGGAAATCGCCTGAGCTATACCAGGACTGCAGCCACTGGTGCCTTCCTGGAGTACCGGACTCCTGGAACGAACTTCTCTACGCACAGATTTTGCTGACACAGCAGCATGGGATGCAACAATAAAGGCAAGTGTGGACTTGTTCTTGTATATGAAATGTTTTCAGACGTCAAGCTGCATAGGATACAAATCTACATGAATCGATCAAAGGGAAGCTTATAGTATAAGTGAGACCAAGGGTTTTGGAATCCATGCATAGAGTAAAGCAGGCAGTTAGCTCTGAATAACACGAAATCTGTATAGGCTCGATAGGATTATATGATGTAAACTTCATGCCTAGTTAGAAGAAAAAATAATAAGAACAAAGAGAATAGAATAGATAGTGCACTAGATGACATAGGACTATAGGAGGCCCTTGTTTTGTGAGACTTTTGTCTGCCTGTATTGTACTAATATAGTATTCTGAATTCGTATTCGTATATACTTTCTGGATAATATGGAGTCATGGAGAGTGGTTGCAATTGACATCTCTCTGTCTCCCAAAGTTGAGAGCAGTGAAGAGGGGCTTCAGATCCAGGGCGCGCAAGGCCCAAACAACCAGCCCACCAGCCTTACTCGAGAATCAGCGCTCACTCACTCGTCCCAGCGGTCGTGACGTAGGCGTAGCTCCATTAAAACATGCATGGTGATGCTAAGCAAGAAATAAATTTCATTTTATTAAAAAAATGTAATAATTTTGTCGGGTTAGCTGAGCCCGACAAAGTAAAGACTCCTAGCTTGGCCGTGTATGCTTTGTTGTTTCCCTTGAACTCGATCGATGACAATCCATGGACCATGCAGCTTGCTCTGGTCCTTTCCCTTGTCCTGTTGCATCGAGTTGCCCCCCCCCCCCCCCCGGTAACCACAGAAGGATTGTATTGTACGTTCCCATGCTGAAGGACGGTTGAAGGATAGGAAAAGGAGACGAGTAGGTTCAAGAATCTAGAGAGCGTAACGTTCTGCTCCATTGCCCATCGACATTCACCAAACCGAAGCATCAAGCCATCAACCATCTCTAATGGTCCATCCATCCATCCATGCGTATATTTTTGAAGAAGGCCGTCCATATGCCGGTGGCGGTACGTTTAGCCATTAAACTGTCCGTGTGGCCTCCCTCAATCATCTTCCTTCTCTTCTCCTGACAGGACACATCATGTGGACTGCATGTAGGCCAGCCCAGGAATCATGGCACGAAACGCATGATTCGTTGCGCGTCAGGCCACCGCCGGACATACGAAGGCGCCCCCACATTCTGGTGCCGGCTCATTGCCTCGCCTCAAGATGGCAAAGGACCCAGAGGAACGATTGCATGGATCTGTCCCACTAAGGTGGTGTTTAGTATGAAGAATCAATCCATTATAAATAAGGTAGTGCATCTTCAGTTCATTCCATAAAGTTGGTGAAATGAACTCATTCCTCATGTTATTACTATTATTAGCTTATGAGGAATAAAATGGTGATAGATCAGCTCATTCCATTTCACGAACCAAACAAGAAAGTGAAGAATAAGAAGATCATAGTTTACCTCATTTCTCAAACCAAATACTCCATAAAATTTCCGTCCTGAACCGTCCCGTCCCAGCGATGAGGAAGATCAACAGGTTCCTAAGCCGCTCAACTAATGTGACTAGAGCTGAAACCAGAAAAAAGTAACTTCCTAGGAGAAAATAAGACGCCGAGTCGCTGATCGACCGACAGCCAAACTCTTGGGCCTGATGGGCTCTTTGTCAGACGCAGGTCGCCAGGTCGGCTATGCATGCAAAGCCAGCTGGGCCCAACCGGAGCTCGTCTCAGTGTGAGAGAATGGGACCCACTTGTCAGTGAAGATCTTAGGTCAACCCTGAAGACTCAGGACGCAGCCAGGGGCGGGGCCAGGATTTCGAGGATGGGTATTCAGAATTTTAGTGGGCACAATTTTTTTGACAGCCTAAATTTGTTATTCAGGGAAAACAAATAATTATCTATTAGACACGGATATGGTATAATTTATTATCCACGGGTATGAGTATGAATATAATAAGGTATCCATTGGTAATTTTTTCTTGGGTATGGATATACAGTATCCATACCCGTTACCCGATATGTATCTGACATTAGTAGATATCTATACCTACGAACGTATATGAGTACGAGTATGGATTTAATTTTGTCTCGTAGTTATGAATTTGTAAATCATATACTCGTATCTTAACCGCACGATTGGTATCCCTAGTCGCACGGTAGAGAAATAAAAAAAAGTTCGCGAAAAGCGAAGTTTAGGACAAATAGCTGTAAAACAGTGTTATTTTATGTTTTTATAATATTTTAATATATAAATATTATATATATATATATATATATATATATATATATATATATATATATATATATATATATATGCTAGAAAATAATGGGTATTCAGTTGAATACCCTTGCTTCTACGTGGACCCGTCCCTGGACGCAGCAGCACATATCTGGCTTAATTAAGGTCTAAGGATTTTATGGCAGCAAGCTAGTAACTCGCTAAAGCACAGCTCACTGCTGCTCGCCTGCTCTTGTGGGTAACTCGTAGTAGGTTACCGATTATATTAGGCACGCCATTCTGGCCGTCCGGCCAAAAACTGGCCACCACTACACCTTTTTTGCGTGTCAAATCTAATTAGTACTCCCTTCGTTATTTTTTATTTGTCGTCGTTTAGTTCCAAAATGAATTAGTGGACGATAATTATTCGAGAACGGAGTTAACACCATAATAACAAATGCAACTGTTGGAATCAAGGTATTTTCACATTTCTACTACTCTACTTCCATCCTTGCACTATAGCTAGCACACTGATTGTATTTCTTGTTTTTTTAAAAGGCTCATGGCTGCAATCCTCTCTCACTCACTCTCTACAATATTGAACTTTCGAGAAAATAGGTCGAAACTAAAGAAAGGGTACCAGTCGTTTTGATCAACTTGGCATGCCAACTATGCAAATGCAACACCTTGCTCGGGCTCGACCGTACTTTGTGTTTGGATGAATGCACGTTGTCGCCGAGGTAAATCGGAAAATGTCATATCAATTAACTTCATGGTGCAATTGTCTACGCGGCTACATGTAGCTGATCTCTTCACAATTGTCGTCGATCCGTTAACACATGTCCGTGCTACTAGAAATATGTTGCGTTCATTGGCTTTCTACCAAAAAAAAATTAGAACTACAAGGTTGGCTTTCATGCCAACATTAAACTTGACACCTTTTCCTATTCAATTGATCTTGTGGTCAGCATGACATCCTATGGGTTCGGTTACGTAAAAGTTAAGTGGTTTCGTGGTCGACACGACATCAATTAGGCCTTATTTAAATGCGTATGTATTCACCTCAATCTACATGAATTGGAATGATTTGATATGAAATTTAGTTTAAAGTTTACATCGGTCTAGTCCAACCCACACGGATTACAATGGATATACATATGTACATAAAGTCCTTGTGTGAATCTCTAGTCGTTTTGTGGTCAACACGTAAACGTCTGTAGATAATTGTTTTTTCGGTGCAAGTCTTATTGGAGCCTCAAATCAACCCTAAATCTTGGATCGACAAGATAACCTTTCTCAATTGTTTTGTCGAGTCTTCTCACAACAGCGTATAGTACGTATATACCGAGGCTTTACTTTCTACATGATATCACATACAATGCATTGCGCATACTCAACGCCGCTGCGAAAATATTATGTTGCTTCATTGCTTGTACACCTAGCAATGCTACCCCTGGAACAAATCTTAGTTGCCTTGGCACCTCCTCCCTAGGTAGATGTGAGTGAAATTGGTGTGAATAATCCTCCGATCTGATCTAACTTGAATCCAAAATTTGAGGATATGGAAAAAATTTATTATCAATGCAGAATACAAATAATCTAAATCCTATTGCGTGTGGATGCATGGTAAGATATGGAATAGAAAAAACCCCATAGATATGAATTATCTGTAATCTTTATGTAGATTCTCCAATGGTTTAAGTAGGATATATGGTAGCTTCTCTACCAAGATCGAAACCAAGAGGAATGCATGATTAAAGAAACGGCTTGTTGAGAACAACACTTGTTTTATAAAGTGGTTGTGTGATGTTCTAATTTTTGAATCCAGAATTTGTGAGGATATTATTACTTATTGCTTAATAACTTATCACCTGTAAGTAGAGACACTATGTTATAAACCAATTGTTCACAAGCATATAGTTATCTAGTTCTACCATTGGGGGAAAAAGTAGCATCCACGTCCTTATATTATCCGCTCCGCTTTAAATCCGATAGAGAAAAATGGATCAGGGTGTGTTCGGGGTTCCAAAGGAATCGTGGCCTGTAACAATTCCGGCCATAAATGATTACTTAATTTGTATAAGTTTTGATCATCTGAAACAATTTTTATAATGGAACATAGTGCGTGTAGTGCATTGCATGCAAAAACATAAGCAGCCCACCACTAACCCCTCACGCCATCTTCCCCTCCAGGCTCCAGGCCTCTCCTCCCAAGTCCCAAGTCCAATGGAACCAAAAGGGCAGGGCAAGGGAGACAGACGAGTGCCGGAGCGAGACGAAACTGCACCAAGATCTCACACCACCTCTATTGCATTTACTGTTTCCCATAAATAAGTGCGTACGTGAGCGAGGTGCAGCCATAAAAAGACCAACCAAAACTAAAACGAAGGAACCAAACCAACACACACAGCACAACACAACACAAGCCACCCCACCCCACCCCACCACCACCCCCTCCTTCGATTTGCACCCTCGCTCCCCAAATCTCTCCTCACTCCGCCCTCTCTCCGCTCCGCTAGACCCGCCCATGAGGATCAGGAGGCGGCCTCCGGGCCAGCCTCTCGCCTACCTGCTGCCCTCAGATCCATCCGCCGCGCCGCAGTCGCCGCCGCGTGCGTCGTCGATAGATCGTCAGGAGCGTCCTCCTCCGCCCCCGGGGGGCAAGCAAGGGGAGGGGGAGTTGCACTTGCACCCGGCAACAAATGATTCCCCCGCACCCGCGGATCTCGAGGACGGCCGCAGCCGCTCCTCCGCGCTCCGGCGCCCAGCATTGCTGCCGCAGGTACGCGCGCTCCATCTCCATCTCCTCATTGTGATTCCGATCCGCGTATGTACGCATTCCCAGACGCGAGAGGGGATTCGTTAAGGACATGGTCGTCCCTCGTCCGTCGCCCCGTCCCGTCCCGTCTCGTACCTGGGAAATAAAAGCTCCCTTCCGTTGCATTGCACCCACGGGCCGTGTGGGCTGGACGGCAGATCTAGCTAACCGGCCGCATGTTCCTGGATTACTGCTTTGCAGTTGCAGGAGCAGGACGACGCGGTGGAGCAGCGCAGCCGCTGCGGCGGCCTAGGTGCGCAACAACGGCAACGACAGGGGCCTTCAGATGGCCGCAGCAGGTATGTGATGAGCAGAACCAACTGCAAACCGTGACAGCAAGTGCTGCTGCCTGTGCGTGCTGCGTGCCATCCGTTTCGTGGGAGTATGGTTAATGGTACGGGTGGGCCTGCGATGGCGGCCGTGGGAATTACGAATAGAAAAAAACACACAGAAAAAAAAAGGAAGGAAATGATCCAAGGCCCCCACTTATTTTTATTATCTGCAGGGCCAGCGCCCAGCGCCCAGGGCTTGGGTTCACTGTTTCACACACTACTATAGTGGGCAATGCCAGCTTGACACATCAGTCCAATCGATTAATGCCCTCGCTTGCTTGCCAATGTTGCCATTGCCAGACAAAGCCCTCATGCACCCATGTAGGCTGTGTGGACTGTGGAGCCGGCCGGCCACTGCCACCCTCATGTGCATGCATGCGACGACATCTATCTATCCAGTGCGACCTCTTCCATTCGCCACTTCGATCAGGACCTTGCTTGCTTGATCGCATCGCCGCGTCGGCGTCGGCGTCGTCCACGTTCTTTCGATCTGTATGGGTGTGCAACTCGGTGTTTCGATCTGTATGAGTGCAAGTGCAATGTATGGGTGCAAGAGTGCAACTCGATCTGCTTTGGGAAACATGGTCCATGTGCGGTTGTGTGCGCGCCGCATCATGCATGAAACAGTCCAGTTCACTTGCACATTGCACTTTTGTTTCTGTCGGGAGGCATTAGTGCTTTGCATTGCATCCATGCCTGCTAGCTTGGAGGAGTTGCATCCTTTTGTGCTTGGAGTTTATTAGTCTCAGCGCTACGGTTACTGTATATGATATGTACTGCTTCTGCCGCTGCTTCTTTCTTCTTCTTCTTTTTTTTTGTTGTTGATCGCATTTTATTCTGTCCAACGACCCAGCATGCGGACACAAAACCTTAAAGCTACATTACACCTACTTTGCTGCAGCCTAGACAATGGTCGCGACTGCCACGTGCCGGAGCCGGTGACGATCCAGGCCGGAGAGCGTCGTCTCAGCAACGGCGTCGGCGCAGCAGCGGTGGCGACAACGACGACAGCAACAGCGGGCGCGAAGGCGACGAGGCAGCAGCAAGAGGCAAAGCAGGATACCGGCGGCGGCGCGAGGAGGGCCGCGCGGGGCCCTGCAGGCGCGCTGATGGAGGGGTCGCGGTGCAGCCGGAAGAACGGGCGCGGGTGGCGGTGCAGCCAGCCGACGCTGGTGGGCTACGCTCTCTGCCAGTACCACCTCGGCAAGGGCCGTATGCGGAGCGGGAGCGCCGCGACCGGCGGGCGCGGCCCAGGCCAGCTCGGACGCACCGAGCACGCGAAGAAAACCTCCGCCGCTGCGCCCAAGGCGGACGTGCCGCTGCCGCTGCCGCCGCCGAGCGTGCAGCGCTGCTAGAGGCGCGCGCACATGGCTGTGATCCGTCGACCATGGGGAACGCAAGATTCTTGGACATCGTGGTGGGGTTGCATATCATCCTGGCGGTGCAGTGGTGGCGACTGGAATTCTTTTGTTGCGTTTCTAAACATTAATTAATTTAAATGTTGTCCTGCCCACGTACCGTGGCTGTTGTTGGCTCAGCTTTGGCTTGCGGTCCTTGTGGTGGCGCATCGAAGCCCCAGTGCATTTGCCGCAGCTCGTTTCTTTGTTTTACTCGGATTATTCTAACCCATGAAATTTCAAAATGTTTTTGCATGAACAGAACGCAGTGCATTGAGCCAGGGAACATTTTCTGATGACTAAATTTATTTATTATAAAATATGTTTATGACTAATCTAATATCATTTATTTGATAGTTTAAACATTAGTACTTATATATATATAATTAATCAAATTTAAGGCACTGAAATATGATATGGTGCTCACGACGATGTGGTAGTACTTCAAATCACCTGAAAAACTGGAACAGCGATCCGGACAAGAGGCCTGAAGTGACATAAGGCTGCCACGGACGACAATGGAAGGTGTCAGTGTCAAGGCAACGTTGCACTAGCTATAAAGTACTCTGCACAGGGCTGTCAGAGCAACAAAGCACGTTTTATCAGTTCTCCTGTAGTCCTGTGAATTGTGATAAGTTTTTCGCGGTAACAATATTTTCTGCAGGTTCATCAACGTGTACGTATAGTAGTAGCATAGGATCCGGGCATGCACATGCACAAGTACGCAACACATCGCAGAGGGGATCTGTCTCCCCTGGCTGAGCTAGCAGATCTCAAATCTGCATGCCGGGGACGGAGTCATTGTACTGGCGCACATCTTGCCGTGTTTGCATGGCTTATGGCTGGACCGCTGGAGGCAACGAGCTCGATCGAGAGCATGAAGGGTCACTGGACACAGGTTCGGACAAGCAAAGTGTCAGGGTGGGATTTTTTTTAAAAAAATAAATTTCTAAAAATAGTTTTTGGTCGAGAATGTCACGACGATCGATTTTGTAAAAGAAAGGGAATGCATATCGTGTATATATATATATATATATATATATATATATATATATATATATATATATATATATATATTAAATTAAACTATGTTTTAGTTTTCGTATTTACTACAGAAAAAAAATAAACTTTCTAGAGCCTAAACCATAGAAAGTGATTACTAAACTCTCAAAAGTTAGAAAAATCATCGGAAGATATTAATGATTGAGGAAAAAACTTGCGATTGGTTTGAAGCTTGGCGACAAAGGGTACAAGTGTTCCACAGTATCATGTTACCGAGTGGGCGGATCCAGGATTTGATCAAAGGAGGGGCTATAAGCTAAAGCATGTTTGGCGGAGCCACCAGCGACCATCTTGAGGGTGAGTGCTACGACGACGTCCTCGGCCTGATGTACTAACGTGCTGTAGCAGGCCTGCCATGTTGCTGCTTGCATCCCCTTGCGTTTGGATGAAGGCACGCTGCTAACTTTTAGATGTGCATTGGCCGTGCACGCTGGCTCATGACTGCGTCCTGTGTGGTGGCATGGATTTGCACTGCTGAAGCATGGACGAGATCTAGCGTGGATGCAGGCGCTACCACCTAGCGTGCTAGTGGCACGGATGGAGGCCAAATACATGTGCTGAATGACACGATCATAAAGAAGGTTGTGGCCTATCTTAGTTAACCTTTATAAGCTGTATTTATGTTATAATATACTCACACGTTCTAAAATAGTTGTCCTTTTAGCTCTTGGTTTTTATGTCTATATTCAAATGGATGATGATGAATCTAGATACATATATAAAACACATGTATCAATCAAAAAATGTATAAATGTGCTAATTCCCTAAAATGACGACTACTATTTTAAGACAGATGAGTATGTATTATTATGACACGTCATAAAATAGGTATTATGGGGGGCGACCGGGGCTGCAGCCCCGACAGCCCCCTCCTAGATCCGCCCCTGATGTTACCTAGCCAAAATGTGTCACATATTACCATCCCCAAAGAAATAACACATTAAGTCCTTCAAGCGAGGGCTGGTTTGGTGACAAGAGTTTTGGAGGGAATTTTTGTAATGGGGAAATACCTTGTTATTCATGACTTATTTGGAACGCATAAATTTTGGATAGTATACAAGTTTTACAGAAATTTATTCAAAAACACAGAACGCAGGATTCAATAAATAATCCTTCATCAATCCAAAGGAACCCTCAAAATTGAATATTAAGAAATTTTCTCCTTTAGAGCATGTTCGTTTCGCATGGAATGAAGGGGCGGAATAAATCTAGCTTGGATTACTTTAATAATTACTATAAGTTTTGGAGATTTAGATTTAATCCTAGTCTGTTCCAGCAGAAACGAACGAACCCTTAGGGCTTGTTCGGTTAGCTCTCAATCCATATGGATTAAGTGGGATTGGATAGATTTGAATCCCAAACAAGTCAAACCTTTTCTCAATTTTTTCCAATCCCATGCAATCTATGTGTATTGGGAATAATCGAATAAGCCCTTATAGTGTCACCAAACCAGCACCCCAACCTAGAGTCCTCGGTGAACGACAAGAATAAGGACGACGATGTAGTGATTAAATGATTAATTTTGGAGTAAGTGACTAAATCTATCTATCTATATCCTATAAAACTCACCACTTGAAACAACGCTATGTCTACACAATCAAACACCCCACACTCATAACCTACACTAAACGCACTCATCAAATGTACTAGCTAAATTTCTCCATAAAAACCAACGCTCCAGATTGCTCCATTTATCTCATATCTCTTAATCACATCTAACGTTTACTGTTTCTTGGATCATCTCTCATCATCGATCACCTACGACGATCAATGGCCCAATTCCCCTCCCTCACCCGTGTACATCTCGCGGCGCAATCAATGCCACAGCCCGCAAGCCCCGCCTATCAACCCCAGTCGCTTCTTTTCTAGAGATAGCAATAGGGAATCCTCATCGGGTTTTAATTCCTCATTTCCGTCCACGTGACGAAAAAAAATTCCCCACAAGGATCCCATGGACGTTTGTGGGAGATATTTTTCTCCATCCCTATTACCCGTGGGGATAAATCTCTGTCGGGGATTTCTGCACCGATTAAATTATAATTATGATGTACTTCATGTGTTATTAATGTAAAACATTGTCAGATATAAATGATACAAAAATTATTATGTATATATCAAATAAACACATTTGTAAAATAAATGATATTTTAATAAAATAATTATTTATTTTTATCATTAGCTAATACTTGAAAACGTAGTCACGCGTAGAGATCTATCGCTATTGGTGAATAAATTTTACTGTTTATATCTCGCAGAGAAAAAAAAACGTCCTCATTCCCTCCCCTGATGAAAGAACGGGATCGGTCCCTATTGGCTATTGCCATCTCTGTCCCTCCTCTCCCTTCCATTTTCCTTCCCAACTCCCAATTCTCAACCCTGTATCCAAATCCCAAGCTGAAGCGCGACTGCGTGAGTACCAAGACGCCGGTGGGAGCGACGGCTACATGGGCTCCTCCAAGGACAAGACTGATGGAGGCGGCGGCGGGGACAGGGGAACAGGAGGAGGTGGACGAGCTGCTGGCCGCGCTCGGGTACAAGGTGCGTTCGTCGGATATGGCGGACGTCGCTCAAAAGCTGGAGCAGCTCGAGATGGCCATGGGGAGGTGAGAGATGGATCTCGACCCCGCAATTTGGCGCCATTGTTGGGCGGGTTTTCCCTTTCCATCTCCCTTTGCCATTGGTCCCTCGCTTTGTCTTGTGCCGCCTCATGTTTGGCTGTTTCTACGAGCTGGGTTTTAGCGGCGCACAGAGGGGAAGAGAACCAGCGAGAGAGAGAGAGACGGAAAGAGGAAGATGAGTCAGGAGCCTGAGGATCCTGGTGAAGTTCCTCCGTGAGACAGCGGGTCACGTGGTGACGGTGGAGTTGAAGACCGGCGAGGTGTACCGACGGTCCACTCAAGTGCGAGGATAACTAGAATTGCCAGCTCAAGAACATTACCTTCACCGCTAAGGTATACTCTCTCTGCCTGCGCTACCTTCGGATCCGAGATAGAACCCCACGGGTTCTGTTCCCCTGAGTATTTTTCTTCATTTTTGTTGATTAATCTGCAAGATGGGGACATTTCGCACCTGGAGCATGTATTCATCAGAGGAAGCAGAGTGAGTTAATGGAAAAACTAGATTTATTTCGTGATGCAATGTTGTTGAGTTATGGTGGCCTAATTATTTTTGTGACTGATGATTCCTGTACTGCTTAGTGTCTTACTGCGAGAAAAAACAATGGTGATATGGTACATAATTTGCTTGTTTTGTCGAATGTAGGACAAAGGATCAACTATTGGAGTTGGCTGTGGTCGTGCTGTTGCAATGCGTGCTCAGGTAATGTTGCTTTCCATTGTTTTTAGTTGTAACCCTTTTTACTATGGTTGTTTCATCTTATTTCATTACATAGTTTTCGGTTGACTGTGTAGAATAATCTCGCTTATCAATTAAAATTGTGAATATGCATGGTATTTTTTGGGACACTATCAAACATGCCAAGAATGAATGTAGCTGATCTGCTCATGGATAGCTAGAACATCTCCATTAGTTCCGCTCTTAAATTCTAACCTGATGGATATCACAAAATCTTGGGCATTTTTCTGTTTTCTCCATCAATATGATAGCTAGATCATCTTTGTCAGTTCTGTTGTCTTCATCAAAACATGGTTACTTTCAATCTCTTTTTTTTTCTCACTCTACCTCAAGCATTGCTTTTTTGGCTGCCTTTGGTTTAGTCGTATATATTGGCTCAGATATAAGTAATAACATACAAACACTAATATAGGTAATTGCTATTCACTTCCATTGGACCATCTTCTATAATTTGATTTTATCTTCTTTTGCCCGTATGTCCGTATCTAATGGAAACCTATAATGACTACATAGGGTTGTACCAAGCATTTTTTTTATTTTCTCAGTCTGTTTTGGTCTCTGTATTTCTCTCTGTTTTCAGAGTTCAAAAGTTGTTCAAGATGGCAGTAATCCTTACACCTTGGAAGGGACAGATGGCTAGAAATTTTAGCAAAACTTCAGCGTACGTATAGGTAAATTATATAAGCTGAACTGACTTGACAAATTATAATCTCTAAATTATTTTGTTTGCAGGCTTTTGTATACGAAATTAAAAATATAGAACTTTGATATATAGAAAAGGATCTGAGTTTAGCATATGTCTTTTGTATATGTAAGCTTTTATATTAAGCTCTCACATTGCACCGAACACATGTAGCTTTGTTCCATTTAAGGGCTTGTTCGGTTAGCTCTCAATCCATGTGGATTGAGCGGGATTGGATGAGTTTAAATCCCAAACAAGTCAAACTTCTTCATAATTTTTTCCAATCCCATCCAATCCATGTGTATTGGGAATAACCGAACAAGTCCTAATTGATTTATAAGATGTATGCATTCTCTTATCTGTTCTTTGTAATCTCTCCTAAAAGAAGCAGATGCTAACAGCAAGACATGGGGAGGGAAGGAGAACGGATGCAGCTACTGAATGCATAGCTTGCAGTAGTAGTTGCTACTGCATCTGATCCAGTTCCTAATGACATTTATTTGGTCCCCTCATTTATGTGTGATGACAGTTCATATTTTTTTATTGTCAAGTACCTCCTCCATTCTATTTTATTTTGTCGTGTTTTAGTTAAAAAATAAACTAGCCGGCGACGAATATTCGAGAACGGGGGTAGTAAGATATATGACTCGAAAGTTTCTGCCTCCCAGGACACAACCTCTGTCCCTCATCCTCGATCTAAAAATCGGGTACAGTTCATCTATTTTTCATCTGCGACTAAATTGTAACAGTTCATCTGTTTTTTTCCCATTTATGTGTGATGATAGTTCATCTGCCCCTCTTCCTTGATATTAAAAACTGGAAAGATATCGAAGTAGAATTGTCAACTGCGTCAAATCGCCTGTGTCCTGTGTCTCGCCTGTGAGATCTGGCGATCGAATTTTTTTAAAGCCTACCGCATGTGCGTTCTAGCGCGCGGCTTCCTTCTCTCCTTCGATGACGCAAGTAGCTCCACTACCCAGCGGCAGGGACTGTGTCAGCGACCTAGTAGGTCACCAGTCTCTTCGTCGGAGAAGAAGCAGAGGAAACGAGAGAAGACAGACAGAGAAGGAAGAAGACTATTTGGTATGAGTTCGTAATTCTTCCTTGCCTTTTCTCCACATCGTTCTCGTTCTTATATGTCTTTTGTCAAGCTGATTACAAGGTCAACTGCCTAATTACTGGATCCACTCAGCACCAGAAACACGGACGTTTGGCTTCCTTCGACGTCAGCCCATCTTCTGAAGGCTTGTTTCAGCAGCCTCCGTTCCTGCATCCTCCTCCAATTGCTGCGACTGTGCTGATGTCCTGACATTGTCCTCCCCTTGAAATGCCGCTTGCCCCCAAGCGGCTGCAGTCGGAAACCGAGCACGCAAAGCTTCCTCATCTTCCCAAGTAGCTAAAGCATCATCGCCTTGAGACCACTTAATGAGGACTTGCTGAATTTGTTTGCCTCCCCGTAGAATGACGCGTCGATCAAGGGCCTGTAAAGGAACCTGAATGTGACTTAAAGTGTCAGGTAGAGCAGCACTGACTGGTCGATTTCCCACTGCACGTTTCAGTTGAGATACGTGAATCACAGGGTGGATAGTAGCAGAAGAAGGCAACTGCAATTTATAGGCCACTTTGCCAACTCTCGCAAGAATCATATAGGGCCCAAAAAACTTGAAGCTTAACTTGTGAGCTGCCCTGGGCGCCACAGAGGATTGCACATATGGTTGCAACTTGAGATAAACCATATCACACACTGCGAACTCCCTCTCTGTCCGTCCTTTATCAGCTTGAGATTTAATCCGTTGTTGGGCTCGCAACAGGTGTTGCTGAATGAGCTTAAGCATCAACTCCCTTTGCTGAAGCCAAGTACCAAGGTCTAGTTGAGTAGAAGCATCAGAAATATTGAGTCCCAGATGGCGTGGTGCCCTTCCATACAACACTTCAAAAGGTGAACGCCCCAATGAAGAATGGTAGGTCGTATTGTACCAGTACTCAGCTACTGACAACCAAGAAGACCACTTAGAAGGGCAGGCATGAACAAAACTCCTGAGATATGTTTCCAAACACTGGTTAACATGCTCCGTTTGTCCATCTGTCTAGGGGTGATAGGACGTGCTCATCTTCAATGTAGTACCTGACAGCCGGAAAAGCTCTTGCCACAGTCGGCTAGTAAATATTCGATCCCGGTCTGTCACAATTGAAACAGGAAGCCCGTGCAGTTTGTAAACACAGTCCATGAATAGCTGAGCCACCTTTAGTGCAGAGAAAGGATGCAGTAATGGGAGGAAATGACTGTATTTTGAAAAGGTATCAACGACCACCAGAATGGTGTTGGCATTGGCAGACCTTGGAAGACCTTCCACGAAGTCCATACTAATCACCTCCCACGCTTGCTTGGGAATTGGCAAGGGCTGAAGCAATCCTGGGTATTTGCTGCGATCAGGCTTGGCTTGTTGGCAAGTAGAACAAGAACTCACATACTGCTTGACCATAGTCTTCATAGATGGCCAAGAAAAAATTTGTTTAATTCGGCGATATGTCACTAGAAAACCAGAATGACCCCCAACAGGGCTATCGTGTAATGCCAACATAATTTGCTGCTGAAGATGTATATTATTGCCAACCCATACACGACCTTTGTACCGGATGATGCCTGAATTCACTGTATAGTGTCCCAAGTCATTGGGACTAACTGTTAAGGCGACCAGCAATTTCCGAGCCTGATCATCTCCCATATAGCCCTCCATAACCTGAAGCATCCATTGAGGAGTGGCTGAAGACAGACTAAATAATTCGGATGATGGCCGTCGTGACAATGCATCGGCCGCTCCATTGTCAATACCCTTCTTGTACACCACTTTGTACTGCAGCCCAATTAACTTGGAGAACACCCGTTGCTGCCACGGTGTGGTAAGCCGTTGTTCAGTAAGGTGAGACAAGCTTCTATGGTCTGAATATATGAAGAATTCACCATGTTGAAGGTACTGTCGCCACTTATCAACAGCCATGAGTATGGCGAGATACTCCTTTTCGTAAGTGGATAATCCCTGATTTTTGACACCAAGTGCTTTGCTCACATAGGCCAAGGGGTGATGGTCTTGTAACAGCACAGCTCCAATACCCTTACTGGAGGCATCAGTTTCAATTGCAAACAGTTTGGCAAAATTCGGAAGAGCCAAAACAGGAGCTGACACCAGTGACTGCTTCAATGTCTGGAAGGCTGTTTCATGGATCTGTGTCCAAAGGAACACTACCCCTTTTTCAGTAGATCTGTAAGTGGTCGAGCAATCACTCCAAAATTCTTAACAAACTTCCTATAATACCCCGCAAGGCCGAGGAATCCTCTAAGTTCCTTGCAGTTAGCTGGTGTTGGCCAAGACGAGACAACTGCCACTTTTGTTGGGTCGGTAGCCACTCCATTGGGGCTAATAACATGTCCAAGATAAGCTATCTGTTGCTTAGCAAATGAGCACTTAGTGAGCTTAATATACCACTGCTCTCTTTGTAGAATCTGAAGAACTTGTCTCAAATGGTGTATATGTTCTTCCCAAGTTTTGCTATACACCAAAATGTCATCGAAAAATACCGATACACTTTTCCTTAGCAGTGGAGCACACTACAGGAAACGCATAAAATTTCGTGGGCCCAGATATTTTCGTCGGCCGGCCCACGAAAATAAGGAAGGTATTTTCGTCGGCCTCGTCACCGACGAAAATCCAGAGTATTTTCGTGGGCCGGGAGCTATATTCGTCGGCGGGCCCACGAAAATACTGAATATATTTTTGTCGGCTTCGTAACCGACGACAATCCGTGTTATTTACGTGGGCCTGTGCCGTGCCGACGAAAATACGTCAATCATTTTCGTCGGCCCCACGGTGGCCGACGAAAATACAACAACTATTTTCGTCGGCCCCAATGCGGCCGACGAAAATAAAAAGCCTAAATCGCCAGCGCGCCCGCACCTTCTCTCTCGCTCGCGCGTTTCTCTCGCTCGGTCGTTTTCGCCGCGAAGCCACCGCACGCCGCGCCGCCGCCGCCACCACACGCCGCGCGCCCGGCCCTCCGCGCTCGTGCGATCGAACGCCGCGCCGCCGTCGCACGCCGCGCGTCCGGCCCGCCACCGCACGTCGCGCCGCCGCCGCCACCGCACGCCGCGCGCCCGGCCCTCCGCGCTCGCACACCGCGCGCCCGGCCGTCCCCTCGCGCGCTCGAAGCGCGAGCACGCCGCGCCGCCGCTGCACGCCGCGCGCCCGGCCCTCCCCTCGCGCGCGAGCACGCTGCGCCGCCGCCACCACTCGGTATATCCGCCTCTGCCTCCTCTGCTCCGCCCTGCCACCGCAAGGATCCAACATCCGTACGTCGCCTTCTCCGCCGCCTTGCTTCCCGAGGTACGTCATCTCCACCCCCGTCGTTGCTCACTTGCTCTGCCTGGGTACACACATATAGGGTTTAAGCTCGGGATGGATTGGGCAGCGCCACCCGAGGTTTTGCATGTGTCCGACCGCAGACGGCAATTGGCAATGGCAGGGTTACTGGGGTGGGTGAATGGTTTCGGGATAGACAATTGTTTGTGGGAGCTACGCTGGCGAAATGTAGGCTGTCTATTGTTGCAATTGCAGGATGGATGGGTAGCCTCTGGCCGGCTCTGCTAGTGTGTAGTTTAATTGATATTAGTTTTTAATCATTTCATCATATTGAATTTACTTGTATACTTAGGTATAAGAAGAGCAATGCGCTTGGTCCGAGACCTGCCGAGAGGAGGCTCATCCGGCCGCATGGAGAATGGTGGGGCTTATTTCTGTTGTGTTAATTTTTTAATGTGAACGTGATTGCACTGGTTTACTTGTTTTATTAATGTTTGTAGGTCATGGGAAGACTTGACTTGGGACGGTACAGGCAGACGTCCCAAGGTGAACGCGGTGTTGGGTAGCCTCTGTCGCTTCTACTACCCTGGCATGGTGGAGCTCAATGGCGAGAGGTTCGTGGCTATGCAGTGGGCTGACTGGGGTCTAAAGGACTATGTCCAGCCAGGGGAGTCAGGGGAAAGCAGTAGCGGAGGGGGAAGTTCGGAAAAAAAATGAAGGACTTGTCAGGTGGCTATGTGGGACGAGTTCTGGGTGAGTTTACTTTCGTATATAAGCAATTCACTGAATTATTGCTTCTCCTAATCTTACTTTAACTTAACTTCTCCATTGATATGTAGGGGAGGTTCCAATTACCGGATGACATCGAGGACGATCAGGCTCAGTGGGCACGTGTGAAGAGGCACTTTCGGAAGTGCGCTGATAAGGTCATCAAGGATGCCATGTACAATGCTCGCATCGCGGCCGTCAACTACTACTACAAGAAGATAAAGGGGCAGAAAATGAGCAAAGCATTAGGGGCCAATGAGATCTACCTCATAGAGGAACAGTACCTGGAGAGCGTTGTGGATTGGCTGGCGATGGACATGGAAGCCTGGAGGTGGTTGGCTAAGAGATGGGCGTCACCTGAGTGGATTGCAGAGTCCAACAAGCACCGTGTCAACCGTGGCACTGAAGGACCGGGGCATAGGTACGGCGCCGATGGACACCTTGGTACCGCACGCCGCATGGTAAGTATATAAATCAAACTTGTATGTTACATCTATGAAAATTATATGGTTTAACTCTTCTTTTTCATGCAGGAAGCTGAAAGTGGAGTTGCTCCAAGTTTTATGGAGGTTTACGTCCGTGGTCACCGTGGCCCTGATCCGGCGAACCCTGATGAGCTATGCAGCGAGGCGGCAAGGGAGAAAATGGTAAACAGGTTTGTATTTACGAATTAAATTGCATGTTTTGTGTCTAACTCCAACTTTCTTTGCAGAATGCATATGGGGAGGAAATGACTCAACGCCATGGGCCTGACTTCGACTGGATGCATTCAGACTTAGATGCCTCGGCGTTGTACCATAGTGGTGGGGGTAGAAAGCATGGCAGGTGAGGTGTTTGTGTTTGATTCGACGATTTCATTAACAAGAATGTGTCCACTTAATGGCTCAACTATATGTATCATGCAGGTTTGCCTTTGGCACCGGCGTTGTGGAGTACAACAGGACATTAGGTCAAGGGAAGGCATCGTCTTCGGGAGGGAGTTCTCGCTCCTCCAGGTCTGCTCGAGAGGCTCAGCTGGAGGAGGAGACTCGGGCAGCACAGGAGCAGGCTCGAGCAGCACAGGAGCAGGCTCGAGCAGCGCAGGAGCAGGTTGGGCAGCTGACGCAATATATGGCTTCTTATTTTCAGGTAATTTGTCTATCTCATCACGTGTCGTCATTGAATTCAAAGTATAATGTTGCGATTCTAACATTGCATCCATTTGCAGGAAATGACTACTAGACTCGGCCCTGATATGAACTTGCCCGCTTTTCGCCCTCCCCAGGTAACACTATCTGAACACTTCAATTCCATAGCAACTCTTTCTTTATTATTAAAAATGGCTCGCAGGCACAAGGATGGGGACAGTGGACAGGACAAGCTCCAGCGTCGCAACCACAGTGGACCGGTGTTAGGTGGACGCAGGCACCTCCAGGCACTTGGACGCCTCCACCCCAAGGATCGCAGCCAGTCCCGGGATGGGTGCCACCGGTCTCCCAGCCACCGGCGGGCTCTCAGCCATTTCAAGCGTGGATGACACCGCCACCGACGGGGTGGGTGCCACCACCTCCGGGGTGGCCACCACAACAGTACCCGTGGATGCATGCACAGCCTCCTCCTCACCATGGATCACAGGTGACGTTCCATGTTTAGTTTTATGCAAATATTGACCAAACACAGCAATGTATATGTATACAGCCTTATTTGAATGATTGATGAATTGCAGGGTTCAGCGTCACATGCTCATGGATCGGAGGGTGGTGTCAACGTCCAAGACTTCCTCGTCCATGGTGCTGGAGGGAGTGGCCACCTTCCTGGTGGCGGAGGAGGGAGTGGCCAAAACTCCCACAGCCCGCCGGAGTGATCAGTGAGGAGTGAGTAGTGAGTAGTTAGTAGCTTATGGACTTATGGACTCTAGACTTATGGACTAGAGTTTTGTGAATTGTGTATTTGAATGGACAATGGACTTTTGGACTTATGGATACTCTAGACTTATTTGAATGGACTATTTATGTATATGTGAATGTGTTTTGTGAATTATGTATTAGGCTTGTGAATCTGTATATGTGAATTGTGATATTGTGTATATTGCTGTGAATTATTAATAGGTGCAGAAAAATCTGTTTTGGGGGGGGGAACCATCAATTTTCGTCGGCCTCGGTGGTGGCCGACGAAAATATGTTCCCAGGCTATTTTCGTCGGCCATCACCTAGGCCGACGAAAATATCCTGGCGTATTTTCGTCGGCCACCACCGGCCGACGAAAATAAATGGTCGACTGACTATTTTCGTCGGCCTTGCGAAAACCGACGAAAATAGGTTATTTTCGTCGGTACCGACGAAAATAGACGCCTATTTTCGTCGACCTTATTTTCGGCGGCTATTTTCGTCGGCCTGCCGACGAAAATACTATATTTTCGTCGGTTTAGGCTTATTTTCGTGGGTTTTTGGCCCACGAAAATTTAGGCGTTTCGTGTAGTGGCAAGTGTTGAATTCATAGCACTCTGGAATGTGGCAGGTGCTCCTGATAGACCAAAGGGCATGACTCTAAACTCATAGTGACCATGGTGGGTTTGAAAAGCAGTCTTGTGTTGGTCTTTATGACTCATCCTTATCTGATGGAAGCCAGCTCGAAGATCAAGAGTGGAAAACCATACTGCTCCACACAACTCATCCAAGAACTCATCGATAACAGGCACTGGATATTTTGTTTTGACTGTCAAAGCATTTAGATGTCTGTAGTCAACACAGAAACGATATGTTTGATCCTTCTTTTTAACCAATATCACAGGTGAAGCAAACTCACTATGGCTGTGTTGAATTATCCCAGACTGCAACATCTCAGACACTTGGTTCTCAATCTCATTTTTAAGGCAGGTGCATACCTATACAGTCTCATCTGCACTGGTCTAGCCCAAGTGATTAGTGGCACCTGGTGATCACAATCCCTGGCTGGGGGCATACCCGAAGGTATCTCAAAGACTGAGGGAAATTGGAACAGTAGAGCCTGGATGTCGGCAGGTAGGCTGGACAAGATAGTCTGTTCTTTGTCCGACAATTCTTGTATGCTGCACACCTGTATAACTACAGTTTGCGTGATTGAGGACTTGACACCATACAAGGTGACAATAGATTCTTTAAGTGGAATACTGAGCCACTTTTGAGCCCAATGAATGAGCATGGGACTGTGTTGTTCAAGCCAGTCCATGCCAATTATAAGATCATAGGTAGACAATGGAAGCACCTTAAGTGTAGATGTAAAGGAAACTCCACTGATGGACCAAGAAGCATCAACAATTTGGTGAGTGCAGGAGAGCTGCGATCCATTAGCAACCTGTACTTGCAAGGGATGAATAACAACAGTCACTCCTGTCAACTGCTCAGCCACTGCAGCACTGACAAAGGAATGTGAACTACCCGAATCCAACAATGCAAGAATATCAATGCCTGCTATCTGACCCGCAAACTTCATTGTACGAGGGGCTGCAGACCCAGTCATTGCTGCCTGAGATAACCTCAAAACGTTCAGTTCAGGTTCATCTTCATCCATTGGTGAAGCATACTCAGGTTCAGATTCAGGCACTTGGGCCATTTGCCACAATTCCGCAACTAAGTGTAACTGGACTATCTCTGAGCATTTGTGATCTCTCGAGTACTGCAATCCACACTTATAGCAAAGACCTTTGGCTTTCCGATAGGCATATAATGAAGTAATCCGATCGTCTGTGGAGGTTGAAGAAAATTTTGGTGTAGAAACCCTTTCATCCGCCCTTCCTGAAACCTGTTGCTTCATGTCTTTAGTCAACAGATGCTGGCCAACAGGCTGTCGAACTGAAGATTTGGATGTAGATGCAGCCTCACTCCATCGATAATCTCGCTTCCGTAGCATAGCGCCCGCTTCTTCCTGCAACTGAGCAAGAACAACAGCAGTATCGAGATCTTGGGGTCGTTGAAGCATTACGACGGCCTTAATATCATCTCTAAGGCCATCCACGAACTTCGATGTATAATATAGAGGATCATTCATTTGTTGGTAAGCATTGAGCTTATCAACCAATTGTAAAAATTCTTCTACATATGTCACTACCGTCCCTGTTTGCCTAATCTAAAATAGCTGTCGAAGCAACAACTGATATTGGTCCTTCCCAAACCTTTGTTGGATCATACACCCAAAGTCACCCCAAGTCATGGTAGCTGCTCTATACTCCACCGACTGCCACCAAAGTGCAGCAGGTCCAACAAATTGCATAGAAGCCACCTTGATCCACATCCTAGGATCCACTGGATACATGTGAAAATAGTCTTCACATCGGGATTGCCATAGCTTTGGATTCTCTCCATCAAAAATGGGAAAGGGAAGTTTCGGCAAACTACTGAGAGCACCTAGAGGGGGGGGGGTGAATAGGTGATCCTGTGAAAACTTAAACTTATCGCCACAAAAACTTGTTAAGTGTTAGCACAATAATCGCCAAGTGGCTAGAGAGAAGTCTCAACAAAACACAATACCACAAGAAATCAAACACAGAGATGACACAGTGGTTTATCCCGTGGTTCGGCCAAGACCAACGCTTGCCTACTCCACGTTGTGGCGTCCCAACGGACGAGGGTTGCAATCAACCCCTCTCAAGCGGTCCAAAGACCCACTTGAATACCACGGTGTTTTGCTTGCTTTTTCTCAATCCCGTTTGCGAGGAATCTTCACAACTTGGAGCCTCTCGCCCTTACAATTGAAGTTCACAAAGAAACACAGAGGAAGGGGGAATGAGCAACGCACACAAGACTTCAAAAGATCAGAGCAACAACACGCACACAAGTCGCAGCAAGAGCTCGCAACACAACTCAAAGAGTTCACAACTCCACAAGAGCTCTATATGCTATCACAATGAAACGAATGCGCGAGATCGATGTCTTGGTGCTTAGGAATGTTGTAGGAATGCTTGGTGTTCTCCTCCATGCGCCTAGGGGTCCCTTTTATAGCCCCAAGGCAGCTAGGAGCCGTTGAGAGCAATTCTGGAAGGCTGATCTTGCCTTCAGTCTTCGGGCGCACCGGACAGTCCGGTGCACACCGGACAGTGTCCGGTGCCCGATTCCTTTCCTTAAATGGCGAAGCCGACCGTTGCAGATCTGGGAGCCGTTGGCGCACCGGACATGTCCGGTGCACACCGGACAGTCCGGTGCCCCCTTCCGACCGTTGGCTTGGCCACGTGTCGCGCGCAGAATCCGCGGCCGACCGTTGGCCCGGCCGACCGTTGGCTCACCGGACGGTCCGGTGCACACCGGACAGTCCGGTGAATTTTAGCCGTACGTCGTCAGCAAAATCCCGAGAGCGGCCTCTTCGGCCGAGGCAGCCTGGCGCACCGGACACTATCCGGTGCACCACCGGACAGTCCGGTGCTCCAAACCGAAGCAGCCTTCTGGCTGTACATAGCCAACTCTTTTCTTTTCTTTTTCTTCCTGTTTCCAATACTTAGACAAGTATATTAGTACTCAAAACCAATTTACTAATACTTAGAAACATACCTTTGCTCTTGATTTGCACTTTATTCATCCATGGCATAAATTCACATTTAAGCACTTGAGTTGGCACTCAATCACCAAAATACTTAGAAATGGCCCAAGGACACATTTCCCTTTCAATCTCCCCCCTTTTTGGTGATTTATGCCAACACAACATAAAGCAACTAGAACAAGTGCAAAATCACTTCAAATAGAATAAATTTGAGTTTTATTCAATTTTGGCATATATGGATCATCCTTTGCCACCACTTGGTTTGTTTTTGCAAATCAAACTCAAATCTCTATCTCTAAGTCAAACACACATGTTGAAGCATAAAGAGAGTCATTTCAAAAGAGATTGATCAAAGATTTCAAAAACTCCCCCTACTTCCCATAGTCAAAACTTCTCCCCACAAGAAGCCAACTTTTGACGAAAGAGACAATGCAAGAGTTTTGAATAAACCAAAAGCTCCAAAAGCTCTATTCTACTATTTTCAAAAATCTCTCAAGTGGTAGCTGATCCATTTATTGCTTTGGCCTTTATTTTCTCCCCCTTTGGCATCAAGCACCAAAACGGCATCAACTTTGGCCCTTTAACCCCATTGCCTCACCAGAATCTTCAATTAAGAGTACAAAGGCAATAAGATCATAGAGATGAACTTGGAATGAGTTACCCTCTCATCGGAGTGCAGTGGAAGTCTTGCATGGTCCAAGTTCACCTTTCCCTTTCAATCCACCTTCGAGACTAAATCAAGCAAACTCAAGCAAATGGTTAGTCTCAAAGGGTCAAGTTGTAGCACATCTCCCCCTAAACATGTGCATCACTTTGCAACGGACTTGTGAGGTCCAGGGAGTGTTTGTACAACTTGAGCACCACAATAAGCAACAAAATGCAGAATGAACATGATCAAGGGCATAAACACATGTATGCTACAATTCAATCCAAGTTCCGCGAATCTAAGACATTTAGCTCACTACGCAGCCTGCAAAAGGTCTTCTCATCTAGAGGCTTGGTAAAGATATCGGCTAGCTGGTTCTCGGTGCTAACATGAAATACTTCGATATCTCCCTTTTGCTGGTGGTCTCTCAAAAAGTGATGCCGGATGTCTATGTGCTTTGTGCCGCTGTGCTCAACAGGATTTTCCGCCATGCGGATAGCACTCTCATTGTCACATAGGAGTGGGACTTTGCTCAGATTGTAGCCAAAGTACCGGAGGGTTTGCCTCATCCAAAGTAGTTGCGCGCAACACTGTCCTGCGGCAACATACTCGGCCTCAGCGGTGGATAGGGCAACGGAAGTTTGTTTCTTAGAGTTCCACGACACCAGGGACCTTCCTAAGAATTGGCACGTCCCCGATGTACTCTTCCTATCGACCTTACATCCAGCATAGTCGGAATCTGAGTATCCAACCAAGTCAAAGGTAGACCCTTTTGGATACCAGAGCCCGAAGCAAGGCGTAGCAACCAAATATCTTAGAATTCGCTTCACCGCCACTAAGTGACACTCCTTAGGATCGGATTGAAATCTAGCACACATGCATACGCTAAGCATAATATCCGGTCTACTAGCACATAAATAAAGTAACGACCCTATCATTGACCGGTATGCTTTTTGATCAACGGACTTACCTCCTTTGTTGAGGTCGGTGTGTCCGTCGGTCCCCATCGGAGTCTTTGCGGGCTTGGCGTCCTTCATCCCAAACCGCTTTAGCAGATCTTGCGTGTACTTTGTTTGGGAGATGAAGGTGTCGTCCTTGAGTTGCTTCACTTGGAACCCAAGGAAGTAGTTCAACTCGCCCATCATCGACATCTCGAATTTCTGCGTCATCACCCTGCTAAACTCTTCACAAGACTTTTGGTTAGTAGAACCAAATATTATGTCATCGACATAAATTTGGCACACAAACAGATCACCATCACATGTCTTAGTAAAAAGAGTTGGATCGGCTTTCCCAACCTTGAAAGCATTAACAATTAGAAAGTCTCTAAGGCATTCATACCATGCTCTTGGGGCTTGCTTAAGTCCATAGAGCGCCTTAGAAAGCTTACACACATGGTCGGGGTACCGTTCATCCTCGAAACCAGGGGGTTGCTCCACGTACACCTCCTCCTTGATTGGCCCGTTGAGGAAAGCGCTCTTCACATCCATTTGGTACAACCTGAAAGAATGGTGAGCAGCATATGCTAGCAAGATACGAATTGATTCTAGCCTAGCCACAGGAGCAAACGTCTCCTCAAAGTCCAAACCTGCGACTTGGGCATAACCTTTTGCCACAAGTCGAGCCTTGTTCCTCGTCACCACTCCGTGCTCGTCCTGTTTGTTGCGGAACACCCACTTGGTTCCCACAATGTTTTGCTTGGGACGAGGCACCAGTGTCCAAACTTCATTGCGCTTGAAGTTGTTGAGTTCCTCCTGCATGGCCAACACCCAGTCCGGATCTAGCAAGGCCTCTTCTACCCTGAAAGGCTCAATAGAAGAGACAAAGGAGTAATGCTCACAAAAATTAACTAATCGAGATCGAGTAGTTACTCCCTTGCTAATATCACCCAGAATTTGATCGACGGGATGATCCCTTTGAATCATCGCTCGAACTTGGGTTGGAGGTGCCGGTTGCGCTTCTTCCTCTATCACATGATCATCTTGTGCTCCCCCTTGATCACACGCCTCCTGTTGATGAACCTGTTCATCATCTTGAGTTGGGGGTTGCACCGTTGTTGAGGAAGAAGGTTGATCTCTGAAAGGGAAATGTGCCTTTGGGCCATTTCTAAGTATTTTGGTGATTGAGTGCAAACACAAGTGCTTAAATGTGAAAATATGCCCATGGATGAACAAAGTGCAAATCACAAGTTAAGGTATGTTTCTAAGCCTTAGTACATTGGTTTTGTGTACTAATATTCTTGTCTAAGTGTTAGAAACAGGAAGAAGAAGAAAAGAAGTGGAGAGTGGCTGTGTACAGCCAAAGGCTGTTTCGGGCTGGGGCACCGGACTGTCCGGTGTGCACCGGACAGTGTCCGGTGCGCCAGACCAGCGTGGAGCAAACCAGCCGCTCTCGGGTTTTTCTCCGGCGACTTCGGCTAAAATTCACCAGACTGTCCGGTGTGCACCGGACTGTCCGGTGAGCCAACGGTCGGCCGGGCCAACGGTCGGCCGCGCGATCGGCGCGCGACACGTGGCCGAGCCAACGGTCGAAAGGAAGCACCGGACTGTCCGGTGTGCACCGGACATGTCCGGTGCGCCAACGGTGCGCAGATCTGACTCAGACAGCAACGGTCGGATGCGCTGTTTAAGGAAACAAATCAGGCACCGGACAGTGTCCGGTGTGCACCGAACTGTCCGGTGCGCCACGAGACAGAAGGCAAGGATAGCCTTCCAGATGTGTTCTCAACGGCTCCTAGCTGCCTTGGGGCTATAAAAGGGACCCCTAGGCGCATGGAGGAGAATAACCAAGCATTCCTTGAGCACTCTTGATCACTCACACATCAATCTCGCGCACTTGTTCGACATTCTAGTGATTTGAGCTCCGTTCTAGTGTGCTAGTCTTTTGAGCTCAAGTCTGGGTCTTGTGTGTGCGTATTCGCTGTGATCTTTGTGTCGTGTGTGAGTTGCTAATCCCTCCCTTGCTCTGTGATTCTCTGTGAACATCTTTTGTAAGGGCGAGAGGCTCCAAGTTGTGGAGATTCCTCGCAAACGGGATTGAGAAAAGAAAAGCAAGAACACCGTGGTATTCAAGTTGATCATTGGATCACTTGAGAGGAGTTGAGTGTAACTCTCGTCCGTTGGGACGCCACAACGTGGAGTAGGCAAGTTTTGTACTTGGCCGAACCACGGGATAACCACCGTGTCATCTCTGTGATTGATTTCTTGTGGTTATTGTGTTTTGACTCCTCTCTAGCCACTTGGCCATAATTGTGCTAACACTTAACAAGTTTTTTTGTGGCTTAAGTTTTGAAGTTTTACAGGATCACCTATTCACCCCCCCCTCTAGGTGCTCTCAATTGGTATCAGAGCCGTTCTCTTCAAGAAAGGGACTAACCGCCCGAAGAGATGGATCCTAAGGGGAAGGGAATTGTGATCAACGACAAGGAGAAGGAGTCCTTCGTCAACGAGCCAAGGGATGACAAGTCCAATGACTCGGGCTCGGGCCACAAGCGAAAAGATGGGAAGAAGAAGAAGACAAGACGCATCAAGGAGATCGTCTACTACGACAGCGATGAGTCCTCTTCTTCCCAAAAGGACGACGACCACGACAAACAAAAGACGGTTAACTCAAACTTTTCTTTTGATTATTCGCGCATTCCATATAGCTCAAATGCTCATTTGCTCCCCATTCCACTTGGTAAGCCTCCTCACTTTGATGGAGAGGACTACGGATTTTGGAGTCACAAAATGCGTACTCACCTATTTTCTCTCCATCCAAGCATTTGGGAGATTGTGGAAAGTGGAATGAAATTTGATAGCTCGGATAGCCCTTCATTCATTAATGAGCAAATCCATAAGAATGCACAAGCTACCACTGTTCTTCTAGCTTCATTGTGCAGGGATGAATATAACAAAGTGAGCGGCTTGGATAACGCCAAGCAGATCTGGGACACCCTCAAGATCTCTCATGAAGGGAATGACGTTACCTTGCTCACCAAAACGGAGTTGGTGGAAGGCGAGCTTGGACGGTTCGCGATGATAAGGGGCGAGGAGCCAACTCAGACATACAACCGGCTCAAGACCCTTATCAACAAAATAAGGAGCTACGGAAGCACGCGATGGACGGACCACGACGTCGTCCGACTAATGCTCAGGTCCTTTACCGTTCTTGATCCTCATTTGGTGAATAATATTCGTGAGAATCCCAGGTACACCAAAATGTCGCCCGAAGAAGTCCTAGGAAAATTCGTCAGCGGGCGAATGATGATCAAGGAGGCAAGGTATGTGGACGACGCCTTGAATGGACCGATCAACGAGCCGCAACCTTTTGCTCTCAAAGCCACAAGGAACAAGGAGGCGCTACCCAGCAAGGTGGCGCAAATTGAGGCGGCCGGTCTTAATGATGAAGAAATGGCCCTCATTATCAAGAGATTCAAGAAGGTGCTAAAAGGTCACAAGGGGCAGCCAAGCAAGACCAAGACAAAGGGAAAGCGCTCATGCTTCAAGTGCGGTAAGATTGGTCACTTTATCGCTAACTGCCCCGATAATGATAGTGATCAGGAAAAGGGAAACAAGAGGGAAAAGAAGAAGCATTACAAGAAGGCAAAGGGCGAGGCGCATCTAGGCAAGGAGTGGGACTCGGATTGCTCCTCTTCCGACTCCGACAATGAAGGACTCGCCGCCACCGCCTTCAACAAATCGGCCCTCTTCCCCAACGAGCGTCACACGTGTCTCATGGCTAAGGAGAAGAAAGTAAGTACTCGAAACTCTACTTATGCTTCTTCTAGTGGTGATGATTCTAGTGACAATGATGAAATAGACTATTCTAGTTTATTTAAAGGTCTAGATAGAATTACGATTGGCAAAATTAATGAATTAATTGATGCATTGAATGAGAAGGATAAACTCTTAGAGAAACAAGAGGATTTATTGTATGAAGAGCATGATAAATTTTTAGAAGCTCAAAAATCTCATGCTCTAGAAGTTAAAAGAAATGAAATGCTTACTTGTGAATTATCTTCATGCCATGAGACAATTTCAAAATTAAAGAGCATTAACGATGAGTTGAATGCTAAGATAGAAATAGCTAGTAAATCAACAACTTGTGTAGAAAATGTTGTTATTTGCAATAGATGTAAAGACTTTGATATTGATGCTTGTAGTGAACACATAGCTTCTATTGCAAAGTTAAATAATGAAGTGGCTAGTCTTAATGACCAACTTAAGACTAGCAAAAGTGAATTTGATAAGTTAAAATTTGCAAGGGATGCTTACACAATAGGAAGACATCCCTCAATTAAGGATGGGCTTGGCTTCAAGAGGGAAGCCAAGAACTTAACAAGCCATAAGACTCCCATCTCCACCAAGGAGAAAGGGAAGGCTCCTATGGCTAATAGTGTTAAGAAGAATCATGCTTTCATGTACTATGATAGGAGATATTCTAGAAATGCTTTTAGAGGTCATGATGTTTTTGATTCACATGCTTATGACTCTTATGCTATGACTGCTTCTAGTTCTCATGTTATGCATGGTAGAAATGGGCTTAGAAGAAATGTTGTTCATCAAATGCCCAGGAGAAATGTTGTTAGGAAAGTAGTGAATGAACCTTCTACAATTTATTGTGCTTTGAATGCTTCCTTTGAAATTTGTAGAAAGGATAAGAAAATCGTTGCTAGGAAGCTAGGGGCAAAATGCAAGGGAGACAAAACTTGCATTTGGGTCCCTAAGGATATTTGCACTAACCTTGTAGGACCCAACATGAGTTGGGTACCTAAGACCCAAGCCTAAATTTGCCTTGCAGGTTTATGCATCCGGGGGTTCAAGCTGGATTATTGATAGCGGATGCACAAACCATATGACGGGGGAGAAGAAAATGTTCACCTCCTACGTCAAGAATAAGGATTCCCAAGATTCAATCATATTCGGTGATGGGAATCAAGGCAAGGTAAAAGGGTTAGGTAAAATTGCAATTTCTAATGAGCACTCCATATCTAATGTGTTTTTAGTTGAGTCTCTTGGATATAATCTGCTATCTGTGAGTCAATTATGCAATATGGGATATAACTGTCTATTTACAAATGTAGATGTGTCTGTCTTTAGAAGAAGTGATGGTTCACTAGCTTTTAAGGGTGTATTAGACGGCAAACTTTATTTAGTAGATTTTGCAAAAGAAGAGGCCGGTCTAGATGCATGCTTAATAGCTAAGACGAGCATGGGCTGGCTGTGGCATCGCCGCTTAGCACATGTGGGGATGAAGAACCTTCACAAGCTTCTAAAGGGAGAACACGTGATAGGTCTAACTAATGTTCAATTCGAAAAAGATAGACCTTGTGCAGCTTGTCAAGCAGGGAAACAGGTGGGAGGCTCTCATCACACCAAAAATGTGATGACGACATCAAGACCCTTGGAGATGCTGCATATGGACCTTTTTGGACCCGTCGCCTATCTGAGCATAGGAGGAAGTAAGTACGGTTTAGTTATTGTTGATGACTTTTCCCGCTTCACTTGGGTGTTCTTTTTGCAGGAAAAGTCCGAAACCCAAGGGACTCTCAAACGCTTCCTCAGGAGAGCTCAAAATGAGTTTGAGCTCAAAGTGAAGAAGATAAGGAGCGACAACGGATCCGAGTTCAAGAACCTTCAAGTGGAGGAGTTCCTTGAAGAGGAAGGGATCAAGCACGAGTTCTCCGCTCCCTACACACCACAGCAAAACGGTGTGGTAGAGAGGAAGAACAGGACGCTCATCGATATGGCGAGGACGATGCTAGGAGAGTTCAAGACCCCCGAGTGCTTTTGGACGGAAGCCGTTAACACTGCTTGCCACGCCATCAACAGGGTCTACCTTCATCGCCTCCTCAAGAAGACGTCGTATGAGCTACTAACCGGTAACAAACCCAATGTATCGTACTTTCGTGTATTTGGGAGTAAATGCTACATTCTAGTGAAGAAAGGTAGAAATTCTAAGTTTGCTCCCAAAGCTGTAGAAGGGTTTTTGTTAGGTTATGACTCAAATACAAAGGCGTATAGAGTCTTCAACAAATCATCGGGTTTGGTTGAAGTCTCTAGCGACGTTGTATTTGATGAGACTAATGGCTCTCCAAGAGAGCAAGTTGTTGATTGTGATGATGTAGATGAAGAAGATGTTCCGACGGCCGCTATATGGACCATGGCGATTGGAGAAGTACGGCCACAGGAACAAGATGAACGAGATCAACCTTCTTCCTCAACTATGGTGCATCCCCCAACCGAAGATGACGAACAGGTACCTCAAGCGGAGGCGCTTGATCAAGGAGGAGCACAAGATGATCAAGTGATGGAGGAAGAAGCGCAACCGGCACCTCCAACCCAAGTTCGAGCGATGATTCAAAGGGATCATCCCATCGATCAAATTCTGGGTGACATTAGCAAGGGAGTAACTACTCGATCTCGATTAGTTAATTTTTGTGAGCATTACTCCTTTGTCTCTTCTATTGAGCCTTTCAGGGTAGAGGAGGCCTTGCTAGATCCGGACTGGGTATTGGCCATGCAGGAGGAGCTCAACAACTTCAAGAGGAATGAAGTTTGGACACTGGTGCCTCGTCCGAAGCAAAATGTTGTGGGAACCAAGTGGGTGTTCCGCAACAAACAAGACGAGCACGGGGTGGTGACGAGAAACAAGGCTCGACTTGTGGCAAAAGGTTATGCCCAAGTCGCAGGTTTGGATTTCGAGGAGACTTTTGCTCCTGTGGCTAGGCTAGAGTCAATTCGAATCTTGCTAGCATATGCCGCTCACCATTCTATCAGGTTGTACCAAATGGATGTGAAGAGCGCTTTCCTCAACGGGCCAATCAAGGAGGAAGTGTACGTGGAGCAACCCCCTGGCTTCGAGGATGAACGGTACCCCGACCATGTGTGTAAGCTCTCTAAGGCGCTCTATGGACTTAAGCAAGCCCCAAGAGCATGGTATGAATGCCTTAGAGACTTTTTACTTGCTAATGCTTTCAAGGTTGGGAAGGCCGATCCAACTCTTTTTACAAAGACATGTGATGGTGATTTGTTTGTGTGCCAAATTTATGTCGATGACATAATATTTGGTTCTACTAACCAAAAGTCTTGTGAAGAGTTTAGCAGGGTGATGACGCAGAAATTCGAGATGTCGATGATGGGCGAGTTAAACTACTTCCTTGGGTTCCAAGTGAAGCAACTCAAGGACGGCACCTTCATCTCCCAAACGAAGTACACGCAAGATCTACTAAAGCGGTTTGGGATGAAGGACGCCAAGCCCGCAAAGACTCCGATGGGGACCGACGGACACACCGACCTCAACAAAGGAGGTAAGTCCGTTGATCAAAAAGCATACCGGTCAATGATAGGTTCTTTGCTTTACTTATGTGCTAGTAGACCGGATATTATGCTTAGCGTATGCATGTGTGCTAGATTTCAATCCGATCCTAAGGAGTGTCACTTAGTGGCGGTGAAGCGAATTCTTAGATATTTGGTTGCTACGCCTTGCTTCGGGCTCTGGTATCCAAAGGGGTCTACCTTTGACTTAGTTGGATACTCAGACTCCGACTATGCTGGATGTAAGGTCGATAGGAAGAGTACATCGGGGACGTGCCAATTCTTAGGAAGGTCCCTGGTGTCATGGAACTCTAAGAAACAAACATCCGTTGCCCTATCCACCGCTGAGGCCGAGTACGTTGCCGCAGGTCAGTGTTGTGCGCAACTACTTTGGATGAGGCAAACCCTCCGGGACTTTGGCTACAATCTGAGCAAAGTCCCACTCCTATGTGACAATGAGAGTGCTATCCGCATGGCGGAGAATCCTGTTGAGCACAGCCGCACAAAGCACATAGACATCCGGCATCACTTTTTGAGAGACCACCAGCAAAAGGGAGATATCGAAGTGTTTCATGTTAGCACCGAGAACCAGCTAGCCGATATCTTCACTAAGCCTCTAGATGAGAAGACCTTTTGCAGGTTGCGTAGTGAGCTAAATATCATAGATTCGCGGAACCTGGATTGAATTGTAGCATACATGTACTTATGCTTTTGATCATGTTCCTTTTTGCATTTTGTTGCGTATTATGGTGCTCAAGTTGTACAAACACTCCCTGGACCTCACAAGTCCGTTGCAAAATGATGCACATGTGTAGGGGGAGATGTGTTACAACTTGACCCTTTGAGACTAACCATGTGCTTGAGTTTGATGATTTAGTCTCGAAGGAGGATTGAAAGGGAAAAGGTGGACTTGGACCATGAAAGACTTCCACTGCACTCCGATGAGAGGGTAACAAATTCCAAGTTCATCTCATGAAATCTTATTGCCATTTGCTCTTAATTGAAGACTTTGGTGAGGCAATGGGGTTAAAAGGCCAAGATTGATCCCGTTTTGGTGCTTCATGCCAAAGGGGGAGAAAATAAAGGCCAAAGTGATAAATGGATCAGCTACCACTTGAGAGATTTTGAAAATAGTAGAATAGAGTTTTTGTGAGTTTTTGTTTTGTCAAAAGCTTTTAGTGTCTCTTATTGTCTCTATTGTCAAAAGTTGATTTCTTGTGGGGAGAAGTGGTGATTATGGGAAATAGGGGGAGTTTTTGAAATCCTTGATCAATCTCTTTTGGAATGACTTTCTTTATGCCTCAACATGTGTGTTTGACAAAGAAATAGAGATTTGAGTTTGATTTGCAAAAACAAACCAAGTGGTGGCAAAGGATGATCCATATATGCCAAAATTGAATCAAAACCAATTTGAGTTGTTATTTGAAGTGATTTTGCACTTGTTCCACTTGCTTTATGTTGTGTTGGCATAAATCACCAAAAAGGGGGAGATTGAAAGGGAAATGTGCCTTTGGGCCATTTCTAAGTATTTTGGTGATTGAGTGCAAACACAAGTGCTTAAATGTGAAAATATGCCCATGGATGAACAAAGTGCAAATCACAAGTTAAGGTATGTTTCTAAGCCTTAGTACATTGGTTTTGTGTACTAATATTCTTGTCTAAGTGTTAGAAACAGGAAGAAGAAGAAAAGAAGTGGAGAGTGGCTGTGTACAGCCAAAGGCTGTTTCGGGCTGGGGCACCGGACTGTCCGGTGTGCACCGGACAGTGTCCGGTGCGCCAGACCAGCGTGGAGCAAACCAGCCGCTCTCGGGTTTTTCTCCGGTGACTTCGGCTAAAATTCACCGGACTGTCCGGTGTGCACCGGACTGTCCGGTGAGCCAACGGTCGGCCGGGCCAACGGTCGGCCGCGCGATCGGCGCGCGACACGTGGCCGAGCCAACGGTCAGAAGGAAGCACCGGACTGTCCAGTGTGCACCGGACATGTCCGGTGCGCCAACGGTGCGCAGATCTGACTCAGACAGCAACAGTCGGATGCGCTGTTTAAGGAAACAAATCAGGCACCGGACAGTGTCCGGTGTGCACCGGACTGTCCGGTGTGCCACGAGACAGAAGGCAAGGATAGCCTTCCAGATGTGTTCTCAACGGCTCCTAGCTGCCTTGGGGCTATAAAAGGGACCCCTAGGCGCATGGAGGAGAATAACCAAGCATTCCTTGAGCACTCTTGATCACTCACACATCAATCTCGCGCACTTGTTCGACATTCTAGTGATTTGAGCTCCGTTCTAGTGTGCTAGTCTTTTGAGCTCAAGTCTGGGTCTTGTGTGTGCGTATTCGCTGTGATCTTTGTGTCGTGTGTGAGTTGTGATAGTCGCCTAGAGGGGGGGTGAATAGGGCGAAACTGAAATTTACAAATATAAACACAACTACAAGCCGGGTTAGCGTTAGAAATATAAACGAGTCCGCGAGAGAGAGCGCAAAACAAATCCCAAGCGAATAAGCAAATGAGACACGGAGATTTGTTTTACCGAGGTTCGGTTCTTGCAAACCTACTCCCTGTTGAGGAGGCCACAAAGGCCGGGTCTCTTTCAACCCTTCCCTCTCTCAAACGGTCCCTCGGACCGAGTGAGCTTCTCTTCTCTAATCAAAGCCGGGAACAAAACTTCCCCGCAAGGGCCACCACACAATTGGTGCCTCTTGCCTTGATTACAATGGAGTTGTGATCTCAAGAACAAGTGAGAAAGAAAAGAAGCAATCCAAGCGCAAGAGCTCAAATGAACACGGCAAATCACTCTCACTAGTCACTAGGGCTTTGTGTGGAATTGGAGAGGATTTGATCTCTTTAGTGTGTCTAGAATTGAATGCTAGAGCTCTTGTAGTAGTTGAGAAGTGGAAAACTTGGATGCAATGAATGGTGGGGTGGTTGGGGTATTTATAGCCCCAACCACCAACTTGACCGTTGGCTGGAGGCTTCTGCTCGATGGCGCACCGGACAGTCCGGTGCACACCGGACAGTCCGGTGCCCCTGCCACGTCATCACTGCCGTTGGATTCTAGCCGTTGGAGCTTCTGACTTGTGGGCCCGCCTGGGTGTCCGGTGCACACCGGACATGTACTGTTTGATGTCCGGTGCACCGGCATGGGCGATTCTGACTTCTGCGCGCGCTGTGCGCGCATTAAATGTAGCGCAGGGAGCCGTTGGCGCCGCAGGGAGCCGTTGCTCCGCTGGCACACCGGACAGTCCGGTGCACACCGGACAGTCCGGTGAATTTTAGCGGAGCGGCTGCCGCGCGAACCCGAGGCTGGCGAGTTCAGGAGGCCGAGCTTCCTTGGAGCACCGGACATGTCCGGTGTACACCGGACAGTCCGGTGAATTATAGCGCGCCGGCTTCCGAGAATTCCCGAAGGCGAAGAGTTTGAGTCTGAGTCCCCTGGTGCACCGGACAGGTACTGTTCACTGTCCGGTGGCACACCGGACAGTCCGGTGCGCCAGACCAGGGGTGCCCTCGGTTGCCCCTTTGCTCCTTTATTGAATCCAAAACTTGGTCTTTTTATTGGCTGAGTGTGAACCTTTTACACCTGTATAATCTATACACTTGGGCAAACTAGTTAGTCCAAAGATTTGTGTTGGGCAATTCAACCACCAAAATTATTTAGGAACTAGGTGTAAGCCTAATTCCCTTTCAATCTCCCCCTTTTTGGTGATTGATGCCAACACAAACCAAAGCAAATAGAGATGTGCATAATTGAACTAGTTTGCATAATGTAAGTGTAAAGGTTGCTTGGAATTGAGCCAATATAACTACTTACAAGATATGCATGGAATGTTTCTTTCTTTATTTAGCATTTTGGACCACGTTTGCACCACGAGTTTTGTTTTTGCAAATCCTTTAATAAATCCTTTTCAAAGATCTTTTGCAAGTAGTCAAAGGTAAATGAATAAGAGTTTGTAAAGCATTTTTAAGATTTGAAATTTTCTCCCCCTGTTTCAAATGCTTTTCCTTTGACTAAACAAAACTCCCCCTAAAAGAGATCCACCTCTTAGTGTTCAAGAGGGTTTTGATATACCATTTTTGAAATACTACTTTCTCCCCCTTTTGAACAAAATAGGATACCAAATGATAAATACTTTTGGAAAGCACTAAGTTTTTGAATTTGGTGGTGGTGGTGCGGTCCTTTTGCTTTGGGCTCATTTCTCCCCCTTTTTGGCATGAATCGCCAAAAACGGAATCATTAGAGCCCTTGAAGTAAGTTCCTCCTCTTTGGTCATAAATGAATGAGTTGAGATTATACCAAAGATGAAGTCCGGTCCTTTTGCTTTTGAGCTTTTATTCTCTCCCCCAGGGATGAAGTCCTTTTCTTTGATGCTCATTTCTCCCCCAAAGGATAGAGAGTTGCTTGGAGTGATGGCGAAGTATGAGTTACGGAGTGGAAGCCTTTTTCTTCGCCGAAGACTCCAATTCCCTTTCAATAGACCTATGACTTGGTTTGAAATAGACTTGAAAACACATGAGTCATAGCATATAAAAGAGATATGATCAAAGGTATTCAAAAGAGCTATGTGTGCAAGCTAGCAAAAGAAATTTCTAGAATCAAGAATATTGAGCTCATGCCTAAGTCTGGTAAAAGATTGTTCATCAAGTGGCTTGGTAAAGATATCGGCTAATTGATCTTTAGTATTAATGTAAGAAATCTCGATATCCCCCTTTTGTTGGTGATCCCTAAGAAAATGATACCGAATGGCTATGTGCTTAGTGCGGCTATGCTCGACGGGATTGTCGGCCATTTTGATTGCACTCTCATTATCACATAGCAAAGGGACTTTGGTTAATTTGTAACCGTAGTCCCGCAGGGTTTGCCTCATCCAAAGCAATTGCGCGCAACAATGACCTGCGGCAATATACTCGGCTTCGGCGGTGGAAAGAGCGACCGAATTTTGCTTCTTTGAAGCCCAAGACACCAAGGATCTTCCCAAGAACTGGCAAGTCCCCGATGTGCTCTTCCTATTAATTTTGCACCCCGCCCAATCGGCATCCGAATAACCAATCAAATCAAATGTGGATCCCCGAGGGTACCAAAGCCCAAACTTAGGTGTGTAAGCCAAATATCTCAAGATTCGTTTTACGGCCGTAAGGTGTGATTCCTTAGGGTCGGATTGGAATCTTGCACACATGCAAACGGAAAGCATAATGTCCGGTCGAGATGCACATAAATAAAGCAATGAACCAATCATCGACCGGTATACCTTTTGATCCACGGACTTACCTCCCGTGTCGAGGTCGAGATGCCCATTGGTTCCCATGGGAGTCTTGATGGGTTTGGCATCCTTCATTCCAAACTTGGTTAGAATGTCTTGAGTGTACTTCGTTTGGCAAATGAAGGTGCCCTCTTGGAGTTGCTTGACTTGGAATCCTAGAAAATACTTCAACTCCCCCATCATCGACATCTCGAATTTCTGTGTCATGATCCTACTAAACTCTTCACATGTAGACTCGTTAGTAGACCCAAATATAATATCATCAACATAAATTTGGCATACAAACAAGTCATTTTTAAGAGTTTTAGTAAAGAGTGTAGGATCGGCCTTGCCGACTTTGAAGCCATTAGCAATAAGGAAATCTCTAAGGCATTCATACCATGCTCTTGGGGCTTGCTTGAGCCCATAAAGCGCCTTAGAGAGCCTATAGACATGATTAGGATACTCACTGTCTTCAAAGCCGGGAGGTTGCTCAACATAGACCTCTTCCTTGATCGGTCCATTGAGGAAGGCACTTTTCACGTCCATTTGATAGAGCTTAAAGCCATGGTAAGTAGCATAGGCCAATAATATGCGAATTGACTCAAGCCTAGCTACGGGTGCATAGGTTTCACCGAAATCCAAACCTTCGACTTGTGAATACCCTTTGGCTACGAGTCGAGCTTTGTTCCTTGTCACCACACCATGCTCATCTTGCTTGTTGCGGAAGACCCATTTGGTTCCTACAACATTTTGGTTAGGACGTGGAACTAAATGCCATACCTCATTCCTCGTGAAATTGTTGAGCTCCTCTTGCATCGCCACCACCCAATCCGAATCTTGGAGAGCTTCCTCTACCCTGTGTGGCTCAATAGAGGAAACAAAAGAGTAATGTTCACAAAAATGAGCAACCCGAGATCGAGTAGTTACCCCCTTATGAATGTCGCCGAGGATGGTGTCGACGGGGTGATCTCGTTGGATTGCTTGGTGGACTCTTGGGTGTGGCGGTCTTGGTTCTTCCTCATCCTCCTTTTCTTGATCATTTGCATCTTCCCCTTGATTATTGCCATCATCTTGAGGTGGCTCATCTTCTTGATTTTGTCCTTCATCAACTTGAGCCTCATCCTCATTTTGAGTTGGTGGAGATGCTTACATGGAGGAGGATGGTTGATCTTGTGCATTTGGAGGCTCTTCGGATTCCTTAGGACACACATCCCCAATGGACATGTTCCTTAGCGTGATGCATGGAGCCTCTTCATTACCTATCTCATCACGATCAACTTGCTCTACTTGAGAGCCGTTAGTTTCATCAAACACAACGTCATATGAGACTTCAACTAGTCCAGTGGACTTGTTAAAGACCCTATATGCCCTTGTGTTTGAGTCATAACCAAGTAAAAAGCCTTCTACAGTTTTAGGAGCAAATTTAGATTTTCTTCCTCTTTTAACAAGAATAAAGCATTTGCTACCAAAAACTCTAAAATATGAAATGTTGGGCTTTTTACCGGTTAGGAGTTCATATGATGTCTTCTTGAGGATTCGGTGAAGATATAATCGGTTGATGGCATAGCAGGCGGTGTTGACCGCTTCGGCCCAAAACCGGTCCGGTGTCTTGTACTCATCAAGCATGGTTCTTGCCATGTCCAAAAGAGTTCGATTCTTCCTCTCCACTACACCATTTTGTTGTGGCGTGTAGGGAGAAGAGAACTCATGCTTGATGCCCTCCTCCTCAAGGAAGCCTTCAATTTGAGAGTTCTTGAACTCCGTCCCGTTGTCGCTTCTTATTTTCTTGATCCTTAAGGCGAACTCATTTTGAGCCCGTCTCAAGAATCCCTTTAAGGTCTCTTGGGTTTGAGATTTTTCCTGTAAAAAGAATACCCAAGTGAAGCGAGAATAATCATCCACTATTACAAGACAATACTTACTCCCGCCGATGCTTATGTAAGCAATCGGGCCGAATAGATCCATGTGGAGTAGCTCAAGCGGCCTGTCGGTCGTCATGATGTTCTTGTGTGGATGATGGACTCCAACTTGCTTCCCTGCCTGGCATGCGCTACAAATCCTGTCTTTCTCAAAATGAACGTTTGTTAATCCTAAAATGTGCTCTCCCTTTAGAAGCTTATGAAGATTCTTCATCCCAACATGGGCTAGTCGGCGGTGCCAGAGCCAACCCATGTTAGTCTTAGCAATTAAGCAAGTGTCGAGTTCAGCTCTATCAAAATCTACCAAGTATAGCTGACCCTCTAACACTCCCTTAAAAGCTATTGAATCATCACTTCTTCTAAAGACAGTGACACCTATATCAGAAAAAAGACAGTTGTAGCCCATTTGACATAATTGGGAAACAGAAAGCAAGTTGTAGTCTAAGGAATCAACAAGAAAAACATTGGAAATAGAATGGTCAGGAGATATAGCAATTTTACCCAATCCTTTGACCAAACCTTGATTTCCATCCCCGAATGTGATAGCTCGTTGGGGATCTTGGTTTTTCTCATATGAGGAGAACATCCTTTTCTCCCCTGTCATGTGGTTTGTGCACCCGCTGTCGAGTATCCAACTTGAGCCCCCGGATGCATAAACCTACAAAACAAATTTAGTTCTTGACTTTAGGTACCCAAACTGTTTTGGGTCCTTTGGCATTAGATACAAGAACTTTGGGTACCCAAACACAAGTCTTGGAACCCTTGTGTTTGCCCCCAACAAATTTGGCAACTACCTTGCCGGATTTGCTAGTAAGCACATAAGATGCATCAAAAGTTTTAAATAAAATGGCATGATCATTTGATGCAATAGGAGTTTTCTTTCTAGGCAACTTGGCACGGGTTGGTTGCCTAGAGCTAGATGTCTCACCCTTATACATAAAAGCATGATTAGGGCCAGAGTGAGACTTCCTAGAGTGAATTCTCCTAATTTTGCTCTCGGGATAACCGGCAGGGTACAAAATGTAACCCTCGTTATCCTGAGGCATGGGAGCCTTGCCCTTAACAAAGTTAGACAAATTTTTAGGAGGGGCATTAAGTTTGACATTGTCTCCCCTTTGGAAGCCAATGCCATCCTTGATGCCAGGGCGTCTCCCATTATAGAGCATACTTCTAGCAAACTTAAATTTTTCATTTTCTAAGTTATGCTCGGCAATTTTAGCATCTAGTTTTGCTATATGATCATTTTGTTGTTTAATTAAAGCCATATGATCATGAATAGCATCAATATCAACATTTCTACATCTAGTACAAATAGATACATGCTCAACAATAGATGTAGATGGTTTGCAAGAATTAAGTTCAACAATCTTAGCATGAAGAATATCATTTTTATCTCTAAGATTGGCAATGGTAACTTTGCAAACATCAAAATCTTTAGCCTTAGCAATCAATTTTTCATTCTCTGATCTAAGGCTAGCAAGAGAAATATTTAATTCTTCAATCCTAGCAAGCAAATCATCATTATTATCTCTAGGATTGGGAATTGAAACATTACAAACATGAGAATCAACCTTAGCAATTAAACTAGCATTTTCATTTCTAAGGTTGTCAATCATCTCACGGCAAGTGCTTAGCTCACTAGATAATTTTTCACATTTTTCTACCTCTAGAGCATAAGCCTTTTTAACCTTAACATGTTTCTTGTTTTCTTTAATTAGACAATCCTCTTGAGAGTCCAAAAGGTCATCCTTTTCATGAATAGCACTAACTAATTCATTTAATTTTTCTTTTTGAGCTATGTTAAGGTTGGCAAAAAGGGAACGCAAATTATCCTCCTCATCACTAGCATTATCATCACTAGAAGATTCATATTTAGTGGAGGAGTTGGATTTAACCTTCTTCTTTTTGCCGTCCTTTGCCATGAGGCACTTGTGGCCGACGTTGGGGAAGAGGAGTCCCTTGGTGACGGCGATGTTGGCGGCGTCCTCGTCGTCGGAGGAGTCGCTTGAGCTTTCGTCCGAATCCCATTCCCGACAAACATGGGCATCGCCGCCCTTCTTCTTGTAGTACCTTTTCTTCTCCTTTCTTCTCCCCTTCTTGTCGTCGCCTCGGTCACTGTCACTAGATATAGGACATTTAGCAATAAAATGATCGGGCTTACCACACTTGTAGCAAACCTTCTTGGAGCGGGACTTGTAGTCCTTCCCCCTCCTTTGCTTGAGGATTTGGCGGAAGCTCTTGATGACAAGCGCCATCTCCTCATTGTCAAGCTTGGAGGCGTCTATTGGTTGTCGACTTGGTGTAGACTCCTCCTTCTTTTCTTCCGTCGCCTTGAAAGCAACGGGTTGAGCTTTGGATGTGTCACCAAGCTCGTTGATTTTCCTCGAGCCTTCTATCATGCACTCAAAACTTACAAAATGCCCGATGACTTCCTCGGGGGTCATTTTAGTATATCTCGGATTGCCACGAATCAATTGAACTTGAGTGGGATTAAGAAAAATAAGAGATCTTAAAATAACATTTACCACTTCGTGGTCGTCCCACTTCTTGCTCCCGAGGTTGCGCACTTGGTTTACCAAAGTCTTGAGCCGGTTGTACATGTGTTGTGGCTCCTCCCCTTTGTGAAGCCGGAACCGACCGAGCTCCCCCTCGATCGTTTCCCGCTTGGTGATCTTGGTGAGCTCATCTCCCTCGTGCGCAGTTTTGAGCACATCCCAAATCTCCTTTGCATTTTTCAACCCTTGCACTTTGTTGTATTCTTCCTTGCTTAGAGAGGCAAGGAGTATGGTTGTGGCTTGAGAGTTGAAGTGCTCGATTTGGGCCACCTCATCCTCATCATAGTTTTCATCCCCTACTGACGGTACCTGTGCACCAAACTCAACAACATCCCATATACTTTTGTGGAGCGAGATTAGATGAAATCGCATTAAATCGCTCCACCTAGCGTAATCTTCACCATCAAAAGTTGGTGGTTTGCCTAGTGGGACGGAAAGTAAAGGTGTATGTTTGGAAATGCGAGGGTAGCGTAGGGGGATCTTACTATACTTCTTGCGCTCTTGGCGCTTAGAAGTGACGGAGGGCGCATCGGAGTCGGAGGTAGAAGTTGATGAAGTGTCGGTCTCGTAGTAGACCACCTTCCTCATCCTCTTGTGCTTGTCGCCTTTCCGATGCGGCTTGTGGGAAGAAGATTTTTCCTTCTTCTCTTTGTGGTGAGAAGAAGATTTCTTCTCCTTCCCTTTGTTGGAGGAGCTCTTCTTCTTCTCCCTCCTTTTGGTGCGGGACTCTTCCGATGAAGTGCTCCCGTAGCTTGTAGTGGGCTTTTCGCCGGTCTCCATCTCCTTCTTGGCGTGATCTCCCGACATCACTTCGAGCGGTTAGGCTCTAATGAAGCACCAGGCTCCGATACCAATTGATAGTCGCCTAGAGGGGGGGTGAATAGGGCGAAACTGAAATTTACAAATATAAACACAACTACAAGTCGGGTTAGCGTTAGAAATATAAACGAGTCCGCGAGAGAGGGCGCAAAACAAATCCCAAGCGAATAAGCAAATGAGACACGGAGATTTGTTTTACCGAGGTTCGGTTCTTGCAAACCTACTCCCCGTTGAGGAGGCCACAAAGGCCGGGTCTCTTTCAACCCTTCCCTCTCTCAAACGGTCCCTCGGACCGAGTGAGCTTCTCTTCTCTAATCAAAGCCGGGAACAAAACTTCCCCGCAAGGGCCACCACACAATTGGTGCCTCTTGCCTTGATTACAATGGAGTTGTGATCTCAAGAACAAGTGAGAAAGAAAAGAAGCAATCCAAGCGCAAGAGCTCAAATGAACACGGCAAATCACTCTCACTAGTCACTAGGGCTTTGTGTGGAATTGGAGAGGATTTGATCTCTTTAGTGTGTCTAGAATTGAATGCTAGAGCTCTTGTAGTAGTTGAGAAGTGGAAAACTTGGATGCAATGAATGGTGGGGTGGTTGGGGTATTTATAGCCCCAACCACCAACTTGACCGTTGGCTGGAGGCTTCTGCTCGATGGCGCACCGGACAGTCCGGTGCACACCGGACAGTCCGGTGCCCCTGCCACGTCATCACTGCCGTTGGATTCTAGCCGTTGGAGCTTCTGACTTGTGGGCCCGCCTGGGTGTCCGGTGCACACCGGACATGTACTGTTTGATGTCCGGTGCACCGGCATGGGCGATTCTGACTTCTGCGCGCGCTGTGCGCGCATTAAATGTAGCGCAGGGAGCCGTTGGCGCCGCAGGGAGCCGTTGCTCCGCTGGCACACCGGACAGTCCGGTGCACACCGGACAGTCCGGTGAATTTTAGCGGAGCGGCTGCCGCGCGAACCCGAGGCTGGCGAGTTCAGGAGGCCGAGCTTCCTTGGAGCACCGGACATGTCCGGTGTACACCGGACAGTCCGGTGAATTATAGCGCGCCGGCTTCCGAGAATTCCCGAAGGCGAAGAGTTTGAGTCTGAGTCCCCTGGTGCACCGGACAGGTACTGTTCACTGTCCGGTGGCACACCGGACAGTCCGGTGCGCCAGACCAGGGGTGCCCTCGGTTGCCCCTTTGCTCCTTTATTGAATCCAAAACTTGGTCTTTTTATTGGCTGAGTGTGAACCTTTTACACCTGTATAATCTATACACTTGGGCAAACTAGTTAGTCCAAAGATTTGTGTTGGGCAATTCAACCACCAAAATTATTTAGGAACTAGGTGTAAGCCTAATTCCCTTTCAAGTTGCTAATCCCTCCCTTGCTCTGTGATTCTCTGTGAACATCTTTTGTAAGGGCGAGAGGCTCCAAGTTGTGGAGATTCCTCGCAAACGGGATTGAGAAAAGAAAAGCAAGAACACCGTGGTATTCAAGTTGATCATTGGATCACTTGAGAGGAGTTGAGTGCAACTCTCGTCCGTTGGGACGCCACAACGTGGAGTAGGCAAGTTTTGTACTTGGCCGAACCACGGGATAACCACCGTGTCATCTCTGTGATTGATTTCTTGTGGTTATTGTGTTTTGACTCCTCTCTAGCCACTTGGCCATAATTGTGCTAACACTTAACAAGTTTTTTTGTGGCTTAAGTTTTGAAGTTTTACAGGATCACCTATTCACCCCCCCTCTAGGTGCTCTCAATCTCGTCGTTCATCTTGTTCCTGTGGCCGCACTTCTCCAATCGTCATGGTTCGTATAGCGGCCGTTGGAACATCTTCTTCATCTACATCATCACAATCAACAACTTGCTCTCTTGGAGAGCCATTAGTCTCATCAAATACAACATCGCTAGAGACTTCAACCAAACCCGATGATTTGTTGAAGACTCTATACGCCTTTGTATTTGAGTCATAACCTAACAAAAACCCTTCTACAGCTTTGGGAGCAAACTTAGAATTTCTACCCTTCTTTACTAGAATGTAGCACTTGCTCCCAAATACACGAAAGTAAGATACATTGGGTTTGTTACCGGTTAGTAGCTCATACGAAGTCTTCTTGAGGAGGCGATGAAGGTAGACCCTGTTGATGGCGTGGCAAGCTGTGTTCACGGCTTCCGACCAGAAACACTCGGGGGTCTTGAATTCTCCAAGCATCGTCCTCGCCATATCGATTAGCGTCCTGTTCTTCCTCTCTACCACACCATTTTGCTGTGGTGTGTAGGGAGCGGAGAACTCGTGCTTGATCCCTTCCTCCTCAAGGAACTCCTCCACTTGAAGGTTCTTGAACTCGGACCCGTTGTCGCTCCTTATCTTCTTCACCTTGAGCTCAAACTCATTTTGAGCTCTCCTGAGGAAGCGCTTGAGGGTCCCTTGGGTTTCAGACTTATCCTGCAAAAAGAACACCCAAGTGAAGCGGGAAAAGTCATCAACAATAACTAGACCATACTTACTCCCTCCTATGCTCAGATAGGCGACGGGTCCGAAGAGGTCCATATGCAGCAGCTCCAGGGGTCTTGAAGTGGTCATCACATTCTTGCTGTGATGCGCTCCTCCCACTTGTTTACCTGCTTGACAAGCTGCACAAGGTCTATCTTTTTCGAATTGCACGTTAGTCAAACCTATCACGTGTTCTCCCTTTAGAAGCTTGTGAAGGTTCTTCATCCCCACATGTGCTAAGCGGCGATGCCACAGCCAGCCCATGCTAGTCTTAGCTATTAAGCATGCATCTAGACCGGCCTCTTCTTTTGCAAAATCAACTAAATAAAGTTTGTCGTCTAATACACCCTTAAAAGCTAGTGAACCATCACTTCTTCTAAAGACAGACACATCTACATTTGTAAATAGACAGTTATATCCCATATGACATAATTGACTAACAGATAGCAAATTATATCCAAGACTCTCCACTAAAAATACATTAGAGATAGAATGCTCATTGGAGATTGCAATTTTACCTAGCCCTTTTACCTTGCCTTGATTCCCATCACCGAATATAATTGAATCATGGGAATCCTTATTCTTGACGTAGGAGGTGAACATCTTCTTCTCCCCCGTCATATGGTTTGTGCATCCGCTATCAATAATCCAGCTTGAACCCCCGGATGCATAAACCTGCAAGGCAAATTTAGGCTTGGGACTTAGGTACCCAACTCTTGTTGGGTCCTACAAGGTTAGTCACAATTTCCTTAGGGATCCAAATGCAAGTTTTATCACCCTTGCATTTTGCCCCTAACTTCCTAGCAATCACCTTTCTATCCTTTCTACAAATTGCAAAGGAGGCATTCAAAGCATGATATATTGTAGAAGGTTCATTGACTTTCCTAGGAACATTAACAACATCTCTCCTAGGCATATTATGAACAACACTCCTTCTACCAACATTTCTATCATGCACATATGAAGAACTAGGAGCAAACATAGCATGAGAAAAATCATCGTAAGCATTATAACTCCTATAGGCGTTTCTAGTTTGTCTCCTATCATGATACAAAAAGGCATGGTTCTTTTTAGCACTAGTAGCCATAGGGGCCTTCCCTTTCTCTTTAGCGGGAATGGGAGCCTTATGGCTTGTTAAGTTCTTGGCTTCCCTCTTGAAGCCAAGTCCATCCTTAATTGAGGGGTGTCTACCGATCGTGTAGGCATCCCTTGCAAATTTTAGTTTATCAAATTCATTCTTGCTAGTCTTAAGTTGGGCATTAAGACTAGCCAAATCCTCAGTTAATTTGGAAATTGAAACTAAATGATCGCTACAAGCATCAACATCGAAATCTTTACACCTAGTGCAAATCTCAACATGTTCTACACAAGAACTAGCTACTTCTAGTTTAGCATTTAAGTCATCATTAACATTCTTTAAAGTAGCAATGGTTTCATGACAAGAAGATAGTTCACTAGAAAGCACTTCATTTCTTTTAACTTCTAAAGCATAAGATTTTTGTGCCTCTACAAATTTGTCATGCTCTTCATACAAAAGGTCCTCTTGTTTTTCTAAGAGTCTATCTTTTTCATTCAAGGCATCAATCAATTCATTAATTTTATCTATTTTGGTTCTATCCAATCCTTTGAACAAACTAGAGTAATCTATTTCATCATCACTAGACTCATCATCACTGGAAGAATCATAAGTGACATTGTTTTGATACATACCTTCTTCTCCCTTGCCATAAGGCATGTGTGACGCTCGTTGGGGAAGAGAGATGACTTGTTGAAGGCAGTGGCGGCGAGTCCTTCATTGTCGGAGTCGGAGGAGGAGCAATCCGAATCCCACTCCTTTCCGATATGTGCCTCGCCCTTGGCCTTCTTGTAATGCTTCTTCTTTTCCCTCTTGCTCCCGTGTTCCTGGTCACTATCATTGTCGGGACAGTTAGCAATAAAATGACCAAGCTTACCGCATTTGAAGCATGATCGCTTTCCCTTGGTCTTAGTCTTGCTTGGCTGTCCCTTGCGACCCTTTAGCGCCGTCTTGAATCTTTTGATGATGAGGGCCATCTCTTCATCATTAAGACCGACCGCCTCAATTTGCGCCACCTTGCTGGGTAGCGCCTCCTTGCTCCTTGTTGCCTTGAGAGCAATGGGTTGAGGCTCATGGATTGGGCCATTCAACGCATCGTCCACGTACCTTGCTTCTTTGATCATCATTCGTCCGCTTACAAATTTTCCAAGAATTTCTTCGGGCGACATCTTGATGTACCTAGGATTTTCACGAATATTGTTTACCAAGTGAGGATCAAGAACGGTAAATGACCTTAGCATTAGGCGGACGACGTCGTGATCTGTCCATCGCGTGCTTCCGTAGCTCCTTATTTTGTTGATAAGGATCTTGAGCCGGTTGTATGTTTGTGTCGGCTCCTCGCCCCTTATCATCGCGAATCGTCCGAGCTCGCCCTCCATCAACTCCATCTTGGTGAGTAAGGTGACATCATTCCCCTCATGAGAGATCTTGAGGGTGTCCCAAATCTGCTTGGCATTGTCCAAGCCGCTCACCTTGTGATACTCGTCCCTGCACAAAGAGGCTAGCAACACAGTAGTAGCTTGTGCATTTTTATGGATCTGTTCATTAATAAACGAAGGGCTATCTGAGCTATTAAATTTCATTCCACTTTCCACAATCTCCCAAATGCTTGGATGGAGAGAAAATAGGTGAGTACGCATTTTGTGACTCCAAAATCCGTAGTCCTCTCCATCAAAGTGAGGAGGCTTGCCAAGTGGAATGGGGAGCAAATGAGCATTTGAGCTATGCAGAATGCGCGAATAATCAAAAGAAAGTTTGAGTTAACCGTCTTTTGTTTATCATAGTCGTTGTCATCGTTGTCCTTTTGGGAAGAGGAAGATTCGTCGCTGTCGTCGTAGTAGACGATCTCCTTGATGCGCCTTGTCTTCTTCTTCTTCCCTTCCTTCCGTCTATGGCCCGAGCCGGTGTCGGTAGGCTTGTCATCTTTGGGCTCGTTGACGAAGGACTCCTTCTCCTTATCGTTGATCACGATTCCCTTCCCCTTAGGATCCATCTCTTCGGGCGGTTAGTCCCTTTCTTGAAGAGAACGGCTCTGATACCAATTGAGAGCACCTAGAGGGGGGGTGAATAGGTGATCCTGTGAAAACTTAAACTTATCACCACAAAAACTTGTTAAGTGTTAGCACAATAATCGCCAAGTGGCTAGAGAGGAGTCTCAACAAAACACAATACCACAGGAAATCAAACACAGAGATGACACAGTGGTTTATCCCGTGGTTCGGCCAAGACCAACGCTTGCCTACTCCACGTTGTGGCGTCCCAACGGACGAGGGTTGCAATCAACCCCTCTCAAGCGGTCCAAAGACCCACTTGAATACCACGGTGTTTTGCTTGCTTTTTCTCAATCCCGTTTGCGAGGAATCTCCACAACTTGGAGCCTCTCGCCCTTACAATTGAAGTTCACAAAGAAACACAGAGGAAGGGGGAATGAGCAACGCACACAAGACTTCAAAAGATCAGAGCAACAACACGCACACAAGTCGCAGCAAGAGCTCGCAACACAACTCAAAGAGTTCACAACTCCATAAGAGCTCTATATGCTATCACAATGAAACGAATGCGCGAGATCGATGTCTTGGTGCTTAGGAATGTTGTAGGAATGCTTGGTGTTCTCCTCCATGCGCCTAGGGGTCCCTTTTATAGCCCCAAGGCAGCTAGGAGCCGTTGAGAGCAATTCTGGAAGGCTGATCTTGCCTTCAGTCTTCGGGCGCACCGGACAGTCCGGTGCACACCGGACAGTGTCCGGTGCCCGATTCCTTTCCTTAAATGGCGAAGCCGACCGTTGCAGATCTGGGAGCCGTTGGCGCACCGGACATGTCCGGTGCACACCGGACAGTCCGGTGCCCCCTTCCGACCGTTGGCTTGGCCACGTGTCGCGCGCAGAATCCGCGGCCGACCGTTGGCCCGGCCGACCGTTGGCTCACCGGACGGTCCGGTGCACACCGGACAGTCCGGTGAATTTTAGTCGTACGTCGTCAGCAAAATCTCGAGAGCGGCCTCTTCGGCCGAGGCAGCCTGGCGCACCGGACACAGTCCGGTGCACCACCGGACAGTCCGGTGCTCCAGACCGAAGCAGCCTTCTGGCTGTACATAGCCAACTCTTTTCTTTTCTTTTTCTTCCTGTTTCCAATACTTAGACAAGTATATTAGTACTCAAAACCAATTTACTAATACTTAGAAACATACCTTTGCTCTTGATTTGCACTTTATTCATCCATGGCATAAATTCACATTTAAGCACTTGAGTTGGCACTCAATCACCAAAATACTTAGAAATGGCCCAAGGACACATTTCCCTTTCAACTACCCAACCCTCTGACAGGATAATGTTCTGACCCCCCACTCCCAACACCCGAAGGCTGATGCAAATCAAACGTTTCATGGTTGGGAATCATAGCAGGTACATGTGGTATATAGGGGGGGGGGGTGTACCATTGTTCGGGCACATAGCTGTTGAAGGAGCTTGGACTGCGCCGCCAATGTCCTCGACTGGGCGTCGATCGACTTGGACTGCGCCTCCAACGCTGCTGCAACAGCAGGGTCAGACGCGCCAGCCATCTTCGCGCGACGGGTGTAGTACGGCGGCGCCGTTAGAACAGGATCGTTGACCTGATACCACTTGTCAGCGACCTAGTAGGTCACCAGTCTCTTCGTCGGAGAAGAAGCAGAGGAAACGAGAGAAGACAGACAGAGAAGGAAGAAGACTAGTTGGTATGAGTTCGTAATTCTTCCTTGCCTTTTCTCCACATCGTTCTCGTTCTTATATGTCTTTTGTCAAGCTGATTACAAGGCCCACGGCCCAATTACTGGATCCACTCAGCACCAGAAACGCGGACGTTTGGCTTCCTTCGACGTCGGCCCATCTTCTGAAGGCTTGTTTCAGCAGCCTCCGTTCCCGCATCCTCCTCCAATTGCTGCGGCTGTGCTGATGTCCTGACAGACTGGGCTGGGGGACTCAAGCGGCGATCAGATCAGATGGCAACAATGCATGCACGTTCGGGACGACGGCCTAACAACGATGGAAACAGCGGCTGCGCGTTCGGCAAGAAAACATGCACCATTGCTGAGTAAGATGCTAAATTTAGATATACTGTTGGTTACCCTACCTTTTATTTAGCTATCTATTTTAAATAGCATTCTACAAAACTCTATGTTATCTGGCTACCCTACCTTTTATTTAGCTATCTATTTTAAATAGCATTATACAAAACTCTATGTTATCTTGGATTATACATAAGCTCTTTGAGTTGCTATAAGGGTCTCCATCGACCCTCTTCAATTTACGGTCTGTTTGGAGTAAACAAGCATTGCAAACACAAGTCCAGAACCATGAATGTTTGTTGATCTAATTTTAATATAGAAAAATGATAGAATTCAAAAGTTTGACTGTATTTGTTACAAGCCCAATCTATCTATGAGGAATCGTCCACTTAAAGATTGAATGGTATTTATGATGAAAACTTACATTTTGCTTTCTGGTTTTGTTGTGGCTACAGTATGAGGTATTTGATTGAATATTTTATCATATCGTTAGCACGTGTACCTTACTAGTGTAATAACAGACCTTAGTTAATCTAAACCACCTAACATCCGTCTTAAAATATAGTTCTTTCGAGCTCTCTTATTTCTGTCTATATTTGAATGAATGTTAATGAATATATGTTTAGTTTAAAGCTAATATTATTTTAGGACGAATGAAGTATTATATTATTAGTGCCGTATGTGGTAGTCATGTAATGCTTATTAGCTTTAGAGCGATTTGGAATAGTATATATTTCAATTTCACCTTTGTTTGTACTCTTGTTTTTTTATTAATAAATGTAGATTTAGTCTAAAACGAATGCTAATTTGGTACGAAAGTAGTATTACTTTATTAGTACCGTATGCGGTAGGCCCGTGGTGCTTAATAAATGTACCTTTGATTGTACTATGGTTCTGTTGTTTTTTATTAATGAACGTAGGATTAGTCTAAAATAAATAATATTTTAGGACGGAAGGATATTTCTTTATTAGTGTCGAATGTTGTATGCCCGTGGCCGTTATTAGCTTTAGAGCGATTTGGAATAGTATATATTTCAATTTCACCTTTGATTGTACTCTGGTTCTGTTTTTTTTTCATGTGGTGTCGTTTATTGATGCAATCGATGAAAAATATTGTGGTGCTATGATGAACGCCTGATTTCAATGTTAACAGGGTTCAACAGATTGCAAACCTAGTAGATCCACTTTGAACGGCGATTGAATATCGTGCACTGTTGGTGGTGGTGAATGTCGGATGCGTGCACTCAAGGAAGCAACAAACCATACCAAATGCTGGACAGGGCTTGGGTTTGAAGCAAATACTTATTACCTCCGTTTTTGAATATTTATCGACGGCTAGTTCATTTTTAAACTAAAATGTAACAAATAAAAAAGAACGGAGAACGTATTTGGTAACCATATAACGATAATTTGGTGAGCGTTGGGATTGAAACAAAATATAAAGTCTAGTATATTAAAAAAAGATACTATAAATATGGATAATTGTCTTTTTTTAAAAAAATAAGGGCGAATATGAGATTACAAAACAAAATGCGGAAGCCTTTCGTGTGGCAATTCACAAGGAAGAAGGGAAATGCAGAGAAGGCTCGAAAGTAGTTGGGCTACGATTTTCTGGCCCAGATAATCTAGAGGGGCCCTAACTCCTGCCTGGATATGACCTTTATAAGTTACAAGAACTAGTACAATTCCTGTGGAATTTCAGAAAAAAAATCAGGCGTTGCGAAGAGGCTCTCTATCCTATCAAAACCATAATTTGTAACATGTAGGTGCTGTTTGGTTCAGAAAATATAATGTAAATGACAATGATAATGATTCACACTTGATTATCAGTGGTAACAAATTTGAATAAGCCGATATTGGTTTCTAGTGTGATATATGATTACGGTTGGTCATAAACTAACATGATCTAACATTATCGGTTACCTCATGACGTTACAAATACGTGAACCAAACAGTAACGTAGTTTGAGTGAATACCGTAGCATAGAGATTGGACACTTCAGGTTTCTGATCTCTATGCCAAGCTGCAAATCTCTTTGCTTTATGATCTCTGTACCGTTCAGATCTCTTTGCTTTTGGTCGTTGACCATTTCCAGCTTGTTGTGGATAAGAACCCTGGTTTGGTTGGCAATCTCCTTGTTGAGAGACTAGTTGGCGGCACACATTGATCTTGTGTCAAAAGAAGAGTATGGAAAAAAAATTGGCAGTGTGGTAATCTCTTTCTCATGTTTTATTATGTTATCAATGTGAACATTTATCGCGTTTCTGCATGGCCATCAGTAACCAATGCCTTTGTTCCACTGAGATGTTACTTCCCATTCATGCATGAGTAGTCACTTCTCTAGAGAACCAATCAAGTAGCTAATTACTCTATCCATCCATAAAAGAATGCAATTATAGTATACGTGCTAGTATAACTGTACTGATTTGGTGACCATAAATTTGGAGTGGATCCCTGTGCGGAGAAAAGCTCTTTTCTATTCAATTTTGAATAGAAAAGAAGTTTACTTACCAGGGATTCCTTCCAAATTTCTGGTCATCAAACCAGCCAAGAAAGATTTGCTTTTCTTATCCTGGCAAGATAGGATAACCCGGCCGGGAGCAGGTTCTCTGAAGCTTTCACGAGTATTCAAGAGAGGTACCATGGTAAACGATGCCATAAGTTGCCAGGCATTTGGAGCGCAACCATGCATTAGATTATGTATTCCATCAACCATAAGCTATGTACCTCAAGTTTCTCTGTGATCCGAGAAAAAAATCAAGAAATATCCCTGGAATTCACTTGTCCACACATTAGGTTATGCATGCACGAGACACCACATGATTACATGAATGAGTTGAGTGCTCCGTTTTTTTCCCTTCTGCAGAGAAATTAAAGAGCTGAACGATACTTCCTGCTGTAGATTTTATCTTCCAGTATGGTGCATGCATGTACGCGAATACGACGCGTTCAATAGTCTCGAGTAGTGCTGGGAATTGGGCCGGGCCGGGCTGGCCTCGCCCAAGCCTATCGTGCTTCATGCCGTACTAGTCCGAAGTGTAAAAACAGTGGCCCAGCTGATAGTCGCCTAGAGGGGGGTGAATAGGGCGAAACTGAAATTTACAAATATAAACACAACTACAAGTCGGGTTAGCGTTAAAAATAAAAACCGAGTCCGCGAGAGAGGGTGCAAAACAAATCTCAAGCAAATAAGGAGTGTGACACAAGGATTTGTTTTACCGAGGTTCGGTTCTTGCAAACATACTCCCCGTTGAGGTGGTCACAAAGACCGGGTCTCTTTCAACCCTTTCCCTCTCTCAAACGGTCCCTCCGACCGAGTGAGCTTCTCTTCTCAAATCAAAACCGGGAACAAAACTTCTCCGCAAGGGCCACCACACAATTGGTGCCTCTTGCCTTGATTACAATGGAGTTTTGATCACAAGAACAAGTGAGAAAGAAAAGAAGCAATCCAAGCGCAAGAGCTCAAAAGAACACGACAAATCTCTCTCGCTAATCACTAAAGCCTTGTGTGGAATTGGAGAGGATTTGATCTCTTTTGTGTGTCTAGAATTGAATGTCTAGCTCTTGTAAGTGGTTGGGAAGTGGAAAACTTGGAATTGCAATGAATGGTGGGTGGTTGGGGGTATTTATATCCCCAACCACCAAACATGACCGTTGGTGGAGGCTGTCTGTCGTATGGTGCACCGGACAGTCCGGTGCGCCAGCCACATCACCAAAGCCGTTGGGTTCCAACCGTTGGAGCTCTGTCTTCTGGGCCCGCCTGGATGTCCGGTGGCGCACCGGACATGCACTATAGAGTGTCCGGTGCGCCAGCATGGGCGTGCCTGACGTCTGCGCGCTCTGGCGCGCATTAATTGTTGTTGCAGGCGACCGTTGGCGCGAAGTAGCCGTTGCCCCGCAGTTACACCGGACAGTCCGGTGTACACCGGACATGTCCGGTGAATTATAGCGGAGCAGCCGTTGTGAATTCCCGAAGCTGGCGAGTTCCTGAGGCGCCGTTCCTTGGAGCACCGGACACTGTCCGGTGTACACCGGATAGTCCGGTGAATTATAGCGGAGTCACCTCTGGATTTTCCCGAAGGTGATGAGTTTGAGTTGAAGTCCTCTGGTGCACCGGACACTGTCCGGTGGTGCACCGGACAGTCCGGTGCGCCAGACCAGAGGCGCCTTCGGTTGTCCCTTTGCTCTTTTGTTTAACCCAATACTTGGTCTTTTTATTGGCTAAGAGTGAACCTTTGGCACCTGTATAACTTATACACTAGAGCAAACTAGTTAGTCCAATTATTTGTGTTGGGTAATTCAACCACCAAAATCATTTAGGAACTAGGTGTGAGCCTAATTCCCTTTCAATCTCCCCCTTTTTGGTGATTGATGCCAACACAAACCAAAGCAAGTATAGAAATGCATAATTGAACTAGTTTGCATAATGTAAGTGCAAAGGTTGCTTGGAATTGAGCCAATATAAATACTTACAAGATATGCATGGATTGTTTCTTTGTTTTTAACATTTTGGACCACGCTTGCACCACATGTTTTGTTTTTGCAAATTCTTTTGTAAATCCTTTTTCAAAGTTCTTTTGCAAATAGTCAAAGGTAAATGAATAAGATTTTGCAAAGCATCTTCAAGATTTGAAATTTTCTCCCCCTGTTTCAAATGCTTTTCCTTTGACTAAACAAAACTCCCCCTGGATGAAATTCTCCTCTTAGTGTTTAAGAGGGTTTTGATATATCAATTTTGAAAAGCTACTTTCTCCCCCTTTTGAACACAATAAGATACCAATTTGAAAAACTCTTTTAAAATTAGGTGGTGGTGCGGTCCTTTTGCTTTGGGCTAATACTTTCTCCCCCTTTGGCATGAATCGCCAAAAACGGAGTCATTAGAGCCCTTTGAATAACTCTCTCCCCCTTTTGGTCATGAATAAATAAGTGAAGATTATACCAAAGATGAAGTCCTTTTGCTTGGTGCTCATGCTTTCTCCCCAAAAATGGAGAGTTGCTTGGAGTGACGGCGAAGGATGAGTTACGGAGTGGAAGCCTTTGTCTTCGCCGACGACTCCAATTCCCTTTCAATACACCTATGACTTGGTTTGAAATAGACTTGAAAACACATTAGTCATAGCATATGAAAGAGATATGATCAAAGGTATATAAATGAGCTATGTGTGCAAATCAACAAAAGAAGTTCCTAGAATCAAGAATATTTAGCTCATGCCTAAGTTTGTTAAAAGTTTGTTCATCAAGAGGCTTGGTAAAGATATCGGCTAATTGATCTATAGTATTAATGTAAGAAATCTCGATATCTCCATTTTGTTGGTGATCCCTTAAAAAGTGATACCGAATGGCTATGTGTTTAGTGCGGCTATGCTCAACGGGATTATCCGTCATGCGGATTGCACTCTCATTATCACATAGAAGAGGAACTTTGGTTAATTTGTAACCATAGTCCCTAAGGGTTTGCCTCATCCAAAGTAGTTGCGCGCAACAATGGCCTGCGGCAATGTACTCGGCTTCGGCAGTAGAAAGAGCTACCGAATTTTGCTTCTTTGAAGCCCAAGACACCAAGGATCTTCCCAAGAACTGGCAAGTCCCCGATGTGCTCTTTCTATTGATTTTACACCCCGCCCAATCGGCATCCGAATAACCAATCAAATCAAAAGTGGATCCCCTAGGATACCAAAGCCCAAACTTAGGAGTATAAACTAAATATCTCAAGATTCGTTTTACGGCCGTAAGGTGAGCTTCCTTAGGGTCGGCTTGGAATCTTGCACACATGCATACGGAAAGCATAATATCCGGTCAAGATGCACATAAATATAGCAAAGAACTTATCATCGATCGGTATACCTTTTGATCGACGGATTTACCTCCCTCGTCGAGGTCGAGATGCCCATTGGTTCCCATGGGTGTCTTGATGGGTTTGGCATCCTTCATTCCAAACTTGCTTAGAATATTTTGAGTATACTTCGTTTGGCTTAGGAAGGTGCCCTCTTGGAGTTGCTTCACTTGAAATCCTAAGAAATACTTCAACTCCCCCATCATAGACATCTCGAATTTTTGTGTCATGATCCTACTAAATTCTTCACACGTAGACTCGTTAGTAGACCCAAATATAATATCATCAACATAAATTCATACAAACAAGTCATTTTCAAGAGTTTTAGTAAATAAAGTAGGATCGGCCTTTCCGACTTCGAATCCATTAGTGATAAGGAAATTCCTAAGGCATTCATACCATGCTCTTGGGGCTTGCTTGAGCCCATAAAGCGCCTTAGAGAGTTTATAGACATGGTTAGGGTACTCACTATCTTCAAAGCCAGGAGGTTGCTCAACATAGACCTCTTCCTTGATTGGTCCATTGAGGAAGACACTTTTCACGTCCATTTGATAAAGCTTAAAGCCATGGTAGGTAGCATAGGCCAATAATATACGAATTGACTCAAGCCTAGCTACGGGTGCATAGGTTTCACCGAAATCCAAACTTAGACTTGGGAGTATCCCTTGGCCACAAGTCGAGCTTTGTTCCTTGTCACCACACCATGCTCATCTTGCTTGTTGCGGAAAACCCACTTGGTTCCTACAACATTTTGGTTAGGACGTGGAACTAAATGCCATACCTCATTCCTAGTGAAGTTGTTGAGCTCCTCTTGCATCGCCACCACCCAATCCGAATCTTGAAGTGCTTCCTCTATCCTGTGTGGCTCAATAGAGGAAACAAAAGAGTAATGCTCACAAAAATGTGCAACCCGAGATCTAGTGGTTACCCCCTTATGAATGTCGCCGAGGATGGTGTCGACGGGGTGATCTCGTTGGATTGCTTGGTGGACTCTTGGGTGTGGCTGCCTTTGTTCTTCATCCTCCTTGTCTTGATCATTTGCATCTCCCCCTTGATCATTGCCGTCGTCTTGAGGTGGCTCATTTGCTTGATCTTCTCCTTCATCAATTTGAGCCTCATCCTCATTTTGAGTCGGTGGAGATGCTTGTGTGGAGGAGGATGGTTGATCTTGTGCATTTGGAGGCTCTTCGGATTCCTTAGGACACACATCCCCAATGGACATGTTCCTTAGTGCGATGCACAGAGCCTCTTCATCACCTATCTCATCAAGATCAACTTGCTCTACTTGAGAGCCGTTAGTTTCATCAAACACAACGTCACAAGAAACTTCAACTAGTCCCGAGGACTTGTTAAAGACTCTATATGCCCTTGTGTTTGAATCATACCCTAGTAAAAAAGCCTTCTACAGTTTTAGGAGCAAATTTAGATTTTCTACCTCTTTTGATAAGAATAAAGCATTTGCTACCAAAAACTTTAAAATATGAAATATTGGGCTTTTTACCGGTTAGGAGTTCATACGATGTCTTCTTGAGGATTCGGTGAAGATATAACCGGTTGATGGCGTAGCAAGCGGTGTTGACCGCCTCGGCCCAAAACCGATCCGAAGTCTTGTACTCATCAAGCATGGTTCTTGCCATGTCCAATAGAGTTCTATTCTTCCTCTCCACTACACCATTTTGTTGTGGGGTGTAGGGAGAAGAGAACTCATGCTTGATGCCCTCCTCCTCAAGGAAGCCTTCGATTTGTGAGTTCTTGAACTCCGTCCCATTGTCGCTTCTAATTTTCTTGACCCTCAAGCCGAACTCATTTTGAGCCCGTCTCAAGAATCCCTTTAAAGTCTCTTGGGTGTGAGATTTTTCCTGCAAAAAGAACACCCAAGTGAAGCGAGAATAATCATCCACAATAACAAGGCAGTACTTACTCCCGCCGATGCTTATGTAAGCGATCGGGCCGAATAGGTCCATGTGTAGGAGCTCCAGTGGCCTGTCGGTCGTCATGATGTTCTTGTGTGGATGATGGGCACCAACTTGCTTTCCTGCTTGGCATGCGCTACAAATCCTGTCTTTCTCAAAATGAACATTTGTTAATCCTAAAATGTGCTCTCCCTTTAGAAGCTTATGAAGATTCTTCATCCCAACATGTGCTAGTCGGCGATGCCAGAGCCAGCCCATGTTAGTCTTAGCAATTAAGCAAGTGTCGAGTTCAGCTCTATCAAAATTCACTAAGTATAGCTGACCCTCTAACACTCCCTTAAATGCTATTGAATCATCACTTCTTCTAAAGACAGTGACACCTACATCAGTGAATAAACAGTTGTAGCCCATTTTGCATAATTGAGATACAGAAAGCAAATTGTAATCTAATGAATCTACAAGAAAAACATTGGAAATAGAATGGTCAGGAGATATAGCAATTTTACCCAAACCCTTGACCAAACCTTGGTTTCCATCTCCGAATGTGATAGCTCGTTGGGGATCCTGGTTTTTCTCGTAGGAGGAGAACATCTTCTTCTCCCCTGTCATGTGGTTTGTGCACCCGCTGTCGATTACCCAGCTTGAGCCCCCGGATGCGTAAACCTACAAAACATTTTTAGTTCTTGACTTTAGGTACCCAAATGGTTTTGGGTCCTTTGGCATTAGAAACAAGAACTTTGGGTACCCAAACACAAGTCTTTGACCCTTTGTGCTTGCCCCCAACATATTTGGCAACTACCTTGTCAGATTTGTTAGTCAAAACATATGATGCATCAAAAGTTTTAAAAGAAATATCATGCTCATTTGATGCACTAGGAGTTTTCTTCTTAGGCAACTTAACATGGGTTGGTTGCCTAGAGCTAGATGTCTCACTCTTATACATAAAAGCATGATTAGGACCAGAGTGAGACTTCCTAGAGTGAATTCTCCTAATTTTGCTCTCAGGATAACCGGCAGGGTACAAAATGTATCCCTTGTTATCCTGAGGCATGGGAGCCTTGCCCTTAACAAAATTAGACAACTTCTTAGGAGGGGCATTAATTTTGACATTGCCTCCCTATTGGAAGCCAATGCCATCCTTAATGCCAGGGCGTCTCCCTCTATAGAGCATGCTTCTATCAAATTTAAATTTTTCATTTTCTAAGTCATGCTCGGCAATCTTAGCATCTAGTTTTGCTATATGATCATTTTGTTGTTTAATTAAAGCCATGTGATCATGAATAGCATTAACATCAACATCTCTACATCTAGTACAAATAGAAGTGTGCTCAATGGTAGATGTAGAGGGTTTGCAAGATTTTAATTCTACAACTTTAGCATGCAAAATATCATTTTTAGTTCTAAGGTCGGAAATAGTAGCATTGCAAACATCAAAATCCTTAGCCTTAGCAAGCAATTTTTCATTCTCAATCCTAAGGCTAGCAAGAGATATGTCTAATTCTTCAATCTTAGCAAGTAAATCATCATTATCATTTCTAAGATTGGGAATTGAAGCATTACAAACATTTGAATCAACCTTAGCTAATAAATTAGCATTATCATTTCTAAGGTTGTCTATTGTCTCATGGCAAGTGCTTAGCTCACTAGATAATTTTTCATATTTTTCAACTTCTAGAGCATAAGCATTTTTAACCTTAACATGCTTTTTGTTTTCCTTGATTAGGAAGTCCTCTTGGGAGTCCAAGAGGTCATCCTTCTCATGGATGGCACTAATTAATTCATTTAACTTTTCTTTTTGTTGCATGTTTAGGTTGGCAAAAAGAGTGTGTAAGTTGTCTTCCTCATCACTAGCATTTTCATCACTAGAAGACTCATATCTAGTGGAAGATTTAGATTTAACCTTCTTCTTTTTGCCGTCCTTTGCCATGAGGCACTTGTGGCCGACGTTGGGGAAGAGAAGGCCCTTGGTGACGGCGATGTTGGCGGCGTCCTCGTCGTCGGAGGAGTCGCTAGAGCTTTCGTCGGAGTCCCACTCCCGACAAACATGGGCATCGCCGCCCTTCTTCTTGTAGTACCTCTTCTTCTCCTTTCTTCTCCCTTTCTTGTCATCACCCCTGTCACTGTCACTAGAAATTGGACATTTAGCTATAAAGTGACCGGGCTTACCACACTTGTAGCAAACCTTCTTGGAGCGGGGCTTGTAATCCTTCCCCCTCCTTTGCTTGAGGATTTGCCGAAAGCTTTTGATGACAAGCGCCATCTCCTTGTTGTCGACCTTTGAGGCGTCGATTGGTTGTCTACTCGGTGTAGACTCCTCCTTCTTCTCCTCCGTCGCCTTAAATGCGACCGGTTGTGCCGCGGATGTGGAGGGATCATCTAGCTCGTTGATCTTCTTCGAACCCTTGATCATATACTCAAAGCTCACAAAATTCACGATTACTTCCTCGGGAGTCATTAGTGTATATCTTGGATTACCACGAATTAATTGTACTTGAGTAGGGTTAAGGAAAATAAGTGATCTTAGAATAACCTTAACCACCTCGTGGTCATCCCATTTCTTGCTCCCGAGGTTGCGCACTTGATTCACCAAGGTTTTGAGCCGGTTGTACATATCTTGTGGCTCCTCCCCTTGGCGAAGACGGAAGCGACCGAGCTCCCCCTCGATCGTTTCCCGCTTGGTGATCTTGGTGAGTTCATCACCCTCGTGCGCGGTCTTGAGTAAGTCCCAAATCTCCTTCGCACTCTTCAACCCTTGCACCTTGTTGTATTCCTCCCTACTTAGAGAGGCAAGGAGTATGGTTGTGGCTTGGGAGTTGAAGTGCTCGATTTGGGCCACCTCATCCTCATCATAGTCTTCATCCCCTACGGATGGTACCTGTGCACCAAACTCAACAACATCCCATATACTTTTGTGGAGTGAGGTTAGATGAAATCGCATTAAATCACTCCACCTAGCATAGTCTTCACCATCAAAAGTTGGTGGTTTGCCTAATGGGACGGAAAGCAAAGGTGTATGTTTAGAAATGCGAGGGTAGCGTAGGGGAATCTTACTATACTTCTTGCGCTCTTAGCCCTTAGAAGTGACGGACGCCGCGTCGGAGCCGGAGGTGGGTGTTGATGAAGAATCGGTCTCGTAGTAGACCACTTTCCTCATCCTCTTTTTCTTGTCCCCACTCCGATGCGGCTTGTGGGAAGAAGATTTCTCCTTCTTCTCTTTGTGTGAAGAAGATTTCTTCTCCTTCCCTTTGGAGGAGTCCTTCTTCTTCTCCTTCCTCTTGGTGCGGGACTCTTCCGATGAAGTGCTCCCGTGGCTTGTAGTGGGCTTTTCGCCGGTCTCCATCTCCTTCTTGGCGTGATCTCCCGACATCACTTCGAGCGGTTAGGCTCTAATGAAGCACCGGGCTCTGATACCAATTGATAGTCGCCTAGAGGGAGGGGTGAATAGAGCGAAACTGAAATTTACAAATATAAACACAACTACAAGCCGGGTTAGCGTTAGAAATAAAAACCGAGTCCGCGAGAGAGGGTGCAAAACAAATCTCAAGCAAATAAGGAGTGTGACACAAGGATTTGTTTTACCGAGGTTCGGTTCTTGCAAACCTACTCCCCGTTGAGGTGGTCACAAAGATCGGGTCTCTTTCAACCCTTTCCCTCTCTCAAACGGTCCCTCCGACCGAGTGAGCTTCTCTTCTCAAATCAAAACCGGGAACAAAACTTCCTCGCAAGGGCCACCACACAATTGGTGCCTCTTGCTTTGATTACAATGGAGTTTTGATCACAAGAACAAGTGAGAAAGAAAAGAAGCAATCCAAGCGCAAGAGCTCAAAAGAACACGGCAAATCTCTCTCGCTAATCACTAAAGCCTTGTGGAGAATTGGAGAGGATTTGATCTCTTTTGTGTGTCTAGAATTGAATGCCTAGCTCTTGTAAGTGGTTGGGAAGTGGAAAACTTGGAATTGCAATGAATGGTGGGTGGTTGGGGGTATTTATAGCCCCAACCACCAAACATGACCGTTGGTGGAGGTTGTTTGTCGTATGGTGCACCGGACAGTCCGGTACACACTGGACATGTCCGGTGCGCCAGCCACGTCACCAAAGCTGTTGGGTTCCGACCGTTGGAGCTCTGTCTTCTGGGCCCGCCTGGATGCCCGGTGGCGCAGCGGACATGCACTGTAGAGTGTCCGGTGCGCCAGCATGGGCGTGCCTGACGTCTGCGCGCTCTGGCGCGCATTAATTGTTGTTGCAGGCGACCGTTGGCGCGAAGTAGTCGTTGCCCCGCAGTTACACCGGACAGTCCGGTGTACACCGGACATGTCCGGTGAATTATAGCGGAGCAGCCGTTGTGAATTCCCGAAGCTGGCGAGTTCCTGAGGCGCCGTTCCTTGGAGCACCGGACACTGTCCGGTGTATACCGGACAGTCCGGTGAATTATAGCGGAGTCACCTCTAGATTTTCCCGAAGGTGATGAGTTTGAGTTGAAGTCCTCTGGTGCACCGGACACTGTCCGGTGGCACACCGGACAGTCCGGTGCGCCAGACCAGAGGCGCCTTCGGTTGTCCCTTTGCTCTTTTGTTGAACCCAATACTTGGTCTTTTTATTGGCTAAGAGTGAACCTTTGGCACCTGTATAACTTATACACTAGAGCAAACTAGTTAGTCCAATTATTTGTGTTGGGTAATTCAACCACCAAAATCATTTAGGAACTAGGTGTGAGCCTAATTCCCTTTCACCAGCCTAGCTCTAAATCACGTCGTGCCTTCGTTGGACCGTGTCGGCCCAAGCCTGACCCGTATATTTGATCACATAAAATTAAAATATTACAACCATATAAAGTTCATAACTTATTAAATTAAAGATATTAAACAATTCTAACATCATTTAACCACATAAACTCCAAATATAACGACAATATAAAGTTAAATAGAATGAGCTTAATTGGGTCGTGCCGACCCAAGCTCGGCCTATCTATGCTGGCGGTGTCGGAGGGCCGATGGGCCAAAATTTAAGGCTTGGTCCAGGCCCGCTTTCGAGCCGTGCTAGCCCGACCCATATTATTTCGTGCCGAGCCGTGCTTTGGACTCCTATTTTCGGACTGTGCTCGTGCTGGCCCGAAAAGCCCGGACCATATTTCCACTATCATTGCTGAGTGTATTTCTGTACCGAGTGTCCTGCACTCGGTAAACAAGCTCGTTACCGAATGCAGGACTTTGTCGAGTGCGGCTCTTGGCAAAAGCTTCTTTGCCGAGTGTCCGATAAAAAGCACTCGTTAAAGCTCCTGCCACTCGACAAAGGTCCGGATATTGGTAGTAAATAGTCTCGAGTACGTACGTACGCTCAGACGGAGTAAGTCCAGTGAAACAGCTAGCCGAGAGTCCCCGACATGTGTCGTGTTGCGAGCAAAGGAACTTTCCACAATCCCCAACATGGAGACAGGAGAGTCGAACAAGTGCCAAATTTCATGCAGTGCCTGAAGCGGGACCACACAGAGAGAGAGAGAGGTGAAGCAAAGCAAGGGGGAGGGGCCACCAGAGACGACGAGGGGCGTCCATGCAGACAGCGATCGATCCATTGTAGGAGTATGCATTTGGAGTGTAATATGGGCGTGTTTGGATAACTGCCGCAAACACCACGCCGCGCCACACGCTGTGCACCGCAGTTGTGGCGGCTGAATCTGTCGGGGACCATAACTAGGGGTACCCTCAAGACTCCTAATTCTCAGCTGGTAACCCCCATCAGCACAAAGCTGCAAAGGCCTGATGGGTGCGACTAAGTCAGGGATCGGTCCATTCGAGGGACTCGATCACGCCTCGCCCGAGCCTAGCCTCGGGCAAGGGAAGCCGACCCAGGAGGATCTCCGTCTCGCCCGAGGCCCCCCTCCAGCGACGAACATACTTCCGGCTCGCCTGAGGCCCAGTCTTCGCCAAGAAGCAACCCTGGCCAAATTGCCACGCCAACCGACAAAATCGCAGGGGCATTTAATGCAAAGGTGGCCTGACACCTTTATCCTGACGCGCGCCCTTCAGTCGACAGAGCCGAAGTGACCGCAGTCACTTCGTCGCTCCACTGACTGGCCTGACAGAAGGACAGCACCGCCTGCGCCGCTCCGACTGATGTGCCACTCGACAGAGTGAGGCTGACAGGCAGCCAGGCCCGGCCTCAGGCACCATAGGAAACTCCGCTCCGCCCGACCCAGGACTTGGATTCGGTCTCAGCCCCGAAAGACGGCGAACTCCGCTCCGCCCGACCCAGGGCTCGGACTCGGGCTCAGCCCCGGAAGACGGCGAACTCCGCTCCGCCCGACCCAGGGCTCGGACTCGGGCTCGACCCCGGAAGACGGCGAACTCCGCTCCGCCCGACCCCAGGGCTCGGACTCGGGCTCAGCCCCTGAAGACGACGAACTCCGCTTCGCCCGACCCCAGGGCTCGGACTCAGCCCTGGCCTCCGCCGACGGTCTCCGCCTCGCCCAGGGGCTCGGACTCGACCTCGGCCTCGGAAGACAGACTCGACCTCGACCTCGAAGGAGCCTCCACATCGCCCAACCTAGGGCACGGATCGGCCACGTCAACAGAAGGTGCCATCATTACCCTACCCCAAGCTGACTCAGGCTACGGGGAACAAGACCGGCGTCCCATCTGGCTCGCTCCGCCAGACAAGTAATGATGGCGCCCCGCACGCTCTATGACGACGGTGGCTCCCAGCCCCCTTACGGAAGCAAGAGGACGTCAGCAAGGACTTGACAGCCCCGACAGCTGTCCTTCCGCCAGGCTCCAGCGCTCCTCCGACGGCCACGACACCACACGAATCGGGTGCTAAAACCTCTCCGGCTGCCACGATGGCATGTACTTAGGGCGCTAGCTCTCCTCCGCTAGACACGTTAGCACTCTGCTACACCCCCATTGTACACTTGGATCCTCTCCTTATGCCTATAAAAGGAAGGACCAGGGCCCTCTTACAGAGGGTTGGCCGCGCGGGGAAGAGGATGGGACAGGCGCTCGCATGAGGCCGCTCGCTCCCCTCCCGCGTGGACGCTTGTAACCCCCTACTGCAAGCGCACCCGACCTGGGCGCGGGACAAACACGAAGGCCACGGGATTTCCACCTCTCTCGCTCTCGCTCCGGCTGCCTTTTCCCCCCTTCGCGCTCCGTCTCGTGCCGACCCATCTGGGCTGGGGCACGCGGCGACATTTTCACTCGTCGGCCCAGGGACCCCCCGGTCTCGAAACGCCGACAGTTGGCGCGCCAGGTAGGGGCTTGCTGCGTGTTGACGAACAGCTTCCCGTCAAGCTCCAGATGGGCAGTCTCCAGCAACCTATCCAGCCCGGGACGGTGCTCCGTTTTGGGAGTCTTGAGTTCATGTCCCTCGACGGCAGCTACGACATGATACTCCTTCCCCCGCCGTGCGACAGCGATAATGGCGACCGATAGCCCGTCCGCCGGCGGCGGAATCGACGACGTCTTCCCCGCGTGGTGGAAGAACAACATTCGAGCTCACCCCGCCCTCTCCCCCGCTGACTGAGGAGGAGGCGGGGCAACCAAGGCCAAGCAGGAGGCGGCACCTTGTCGGCTGTCGAGCGAGTCGACGGCGCCGGCGCCCCAACGGGGGGCACGTCGGGCATCGACCTCGCGTTTGAGACGAAGACGAGCGCCGTCTCCCCGCAACATGCCAATCCCAAGCAAACGGACGGCGCCAGCATGCTCGCGAAAGGCTTGCTGGGCGTCACCCTCGTACCTGAGACGACGGTGCAGTCAGTCCCTGACATGACTTCGTCACCGCCCGTCGACCAAGAGGTACCCACCGATTCCCATCTCACGCCCTTTGGATTCAGCCTCGACCCGCCAAGCGACTTCGCTTTGGCGGACGCTCTCATAGAGGCGAGTCCAAACCCTCTGGGGTTTCGTATGCGGTCACCCTGGGACCGACTGATGGACGTCTCGACCTACGGGCCCTCGGGGTCCGAGGAAGATGACGAGCCCGACTTTTGTTGGGATTTCTCCGGACTTGATAACCCCTGTGCCATGCGGGACTTCATGACCGCATGCGACTACTGCCTTTCCGACTGTTCCGACGGTAGCCGCAGCCTCGGCGACGAGGACTGCGGCCCAAGTCGTGAATGTTTCCACGTCGATCTAGGGGGTCCCTCCGAAGGCAACCATCTTGGTATGCCGGAGAACGGTGATCTCCCTAGGCCTGTGCCTCGCGTTGACATCCCACGGGAGCTAGCTGTGGTCCCCGTTCAGGCGGGGGGTCATGACCCACAGCTCGAGCAAATCCGCGGGGTGCAGGCCAGGCTCGACGAGGGAGCAGGAACACTTGAGCCGATCCGCCGAGACGTCGGGCAGGAATGGGCGGGCCAACCTCTGGCCGGAGAATTGCGCCATCTACCCCAGGGTATCCAGCACCGCATCGCCGACGATGTCAGGGTGAGGCCGCCACCCGCTTCGAGTGGAGTCGGCCAGAACCTGGCTGCAACGGCAATGCTTCTCCGTGCGATGCCAGAGCCATCAACCACCGAGGGGCGGCGAATCCAGGGAGAGCTCAAGAATCTCCTGGAGGGCGCCGCGGTCCGATGGGCCGAAAGCTCCGCCTCCCGAAGGCAGGGGTACCCCTCGGAACATCGCGCCGCGACTTCCCGATTCATGCGGGAAGCCTCGGTCCGCACCGGGCGCACGCGCAACACAGCGCCTGCGGCCCCGGGTCGCCTCGGCAACGAGCACCATCACCGCGACCGTCAGGTCCACCTCGACGAGAGGGTGCGCCGAGGCTACCACCCCAGGCGTGGGGGACGCTACGACAGCGGGGAGGATCGGAGTCCCTCGCCCGAACCACCCGGTCCGCAGGCTTTCAGCCGCGCCATACGACGGGCGCCGTTCCCGACCCGGTTCCGAACCCCGACTACTATCACAAAGTACTCGGGGGAGACGAGACCGGAACTGTGGCTCGCAGACTACCGGCTGGCCTGCCAACTGGGTGGAACGGACGATGACAACCTCATCATCCGCAACCTCCCCCTGTTTCTCTCCGACACCGCTCGCGCCTGGTTGGAGCACCTGCCTCCGGGGCAGATCTCCAACTGGGACGACCTGGTCCAAGCCTTCGCCGGCAATTTCCAGGGCACGTACGTGCACCCTGGAAACTCCTGGGACCTCCGAAGCTGCCGACAGCAGCCGGGAGAGTCTCTCCGGGACTACATCCGGTGATTCTCGAAGCAGTGCACCGAGCTGCCCAACATCACCGATTCAGATGTCATCGGCGCATTCCTCGCCGGCACCACCTACCGCGACCTGGTGAGCAAGCTGGGTCGCAAAACCCCCACCAGGGCGAGCGAGCTGATGGACATCGCCACCAAGTTCGCCTCTGGCCAGGAGGCGGTTGAGGCTATCTTCCGGAAGGACAAGCAGCCCCAGGGCCGCCCACCGGAAGATGCCCCCGAGGCGTCAACTCAGCGCGGCGCCAAGAAGAAAGGCAAGAAGAAGTCGCAAGCGAAACGCGATGCCGCCGACGCGGACCTTGTCGCCGCCGCCGAGTACAAGAACCCTCGGAAACCCCCCGGAGGTGCCAACCTCTTCGACAAGATGCTCAAGGAGCCGTGCCCCTATCATTAGGGGCCCGTCAAGCACACCCTTGAGGAGTGCGCTATGCTTCGGCGCCACTTCCACAGGGTCGGGCCACCCGCGGAGGGTGGCAGGGCTCACGACGACGACAAGAAGGAAGATCACCAGGCAGGAGAGTTCCCCGAGGTCCGCGACTGCTTCATGATCTACGGTGGGCAAGCGGCGAACGCCTCGGCTCGGCACCGCAAGCAAGAGCGTCGGGAGGTCTGTTCGGTGAAGGTGGCGGCGCCAGTCTACCTAGACTGGTCTGACAAGCCCATCACCTTCGGCCAAGCCGACCACCCCGACCACGTGCCGAGCCCAGGGAAATACCCGCTCGTTGTCGACCCCGTCGTCGGCGACGTCAGGCTCACCAAGGTCCTCATGGACGGAGGCAGCAGCCTCAACATCATCTACGCCGAGACCCTCGGGCTCCTGCGCGTTGATCTGTCCTCGGTCCGGGCAGGCGCTACGCCTTTCCACGGGATCATCCCCGGAAGCGCGTCCAGCCCCTCGGACAACTCGACCTTCCCGTCTGCTTCGGAACACCCTCCAACTTCCGAAGGGAGACCCTCACATTCGAGGTGGTCGGGTTCCGAGGAACCTACCACGCAGTATTGGGGAGGCCATGCTACGCGAAGTTCATGGTCGTCCCCAACTACACCTACCTCAAGCTCAAGATGTCGGTCCCCAACGGGGTCATCACCGTCGGCCCAACGTACCGACACGCGTTCAAATGCGACGTGGAGTGCGTGGAGTACGCCGAGGCCCTCACCGAATCCAAGGCCCTCATCGCCGACCTGGAGAGCCTCTCGAAGGAGGTGCCAGACGTGAAGCGCCACGCCGACAACTTCGAGCCAGCGGAGACGGTTAAGTCCGTCCCCCTCGACCCCAGCAGCGACACTTCCAAGCAGATCCGGATCGGCTCCGAGCTCGATCCCAAATAGGAAGCAGTGCTCGTCGACTTTCTCCACGCGAACGCCGACGTTTTCTCGTGGAGTCCCTCGGACATGCTCGACATACCGAGGGATGTCGCCGAGCACTCGCTGGATATCCAAGCCGGAGCCTGACCCGTCAAGCAGCCTCTGCGCCGATTCGACGAAGAAAAGCGCAGAGCCATAGGCGAGGAGATCCACAAGCTAATGGCGGCAGGGTTCATCAAAGAGGTATTCCATCCCAAATGGCTTGCCAACCCTGTGCTTGTGAGAAAGAAAGGAGGGAAATGGCGGATGTGTGTAGACTACACTGGTCTAAACAAAGCATGTCCGAAGGTTCCCTACCCTCTGCCTCGCATCGATCAAATCGTGGATTCCACTGCTGGGTGTGAAACCCTGTCTTTCCTCGATGCCTACTCAGGGTATCACCAAATCAGGATGAAGGAGTCCGACCAGCTCGCGACTTCTTTCATCACGCCCTTCGGCATGTACTGCTATGTCACCATGTCGTTCAGCTTGAGGAATGCGGGTGCGACGTACCAGCGGTGCATGAACCATGTGTTCGGCGAACACATTGGCCGGACGGTCGAGGCCTACGTCGATGACATCGTAGTCAAGACGAGGAAAGCCTCCGACCTCCTTTCCAACCTTGAAGTGACATTCCGATATCTCAAGGCGAAAGGCGTGAAGCTTAATCCCGAGAAGTGTGTCTTTGGGGTTCCCCGAGGCATGCTCTTAGGGTTCATTGTCTCCGAGCGGGGCATCGAGGCCAACCCGGAGAAGATCGCGACCATCACCAGCATGGGGCCCATCAAAGACTTGAAAGGCGTACAGAGAGTCATGGGATGTCTTGCGACTCTGAGCCGCTTCATCTCACGCCTCGGCGAAAGTGGCCTGCCTCTGTACCGCCTCTTAAGGAAGGTCGGGTGCTTCACTTGGACCCCTGAGGCCGAGGAAGCCCTCGAGAACCTGAAGGCGCTCCTCACGAACGCGCCCATCTTGGTGCCCCCCGCTGCCGGAGAAGCCCTCTTGATCTACGTCGCAGTGACCACTCAGGTGGTTAGCGCCGCGATTGTGGTTGAGAGACGAGAAGAGGGGCATGCATTGCCCGTCCAGAGGCCAGTCTACTTCATCAGCGAGGTACTGTCCGAGACCAAGATTCGCTACCCACAAATTCAGAAGCTGCTGTACGCGGTGATCCTGACGCGGTGGAAGTTGCGACACTACTTCGAGTCTCATCCGGTAACTGTGGTGTCATCCTTTCCCCTGGGACGAGGGCCTACGCCGACCAAAGCAACCAAGCTAGTCGAGAAGACTCGCTGGACCAGCTGGAAGAGGCTCGGGACATGGCCTTACTACACTCGGCGCGGTACCAGCAGTCCCTGCGACGCTACCACGCCCGAGGGGTCCGGTCCCGAGACCTCCAGGTGGGCGACCTGGTGCTTCGACTGCGACAGGACGCCCGAGGGCGGCACAAGCTCACGCCTCCCTGGGAAGGGCCGTTCGTCATCGCCAAAGTTCTGAAGCCCAGAACGTACAAGCTGGCCAACAGTCAAGGCGAGGTCTACAGCAACGCTTGGAACATCCAACAGCTACGTCGCTTCTACCCTTAAGATGCTTTCAAGTTGTACGTATACCTCGTTCCCACGCAAAGTTTAGTCGTCAAGGAAGGGTTAGCCTTGCCTCAGCAAAGCCCGACCCTCCCTCGGGGGCTAAAAGGGGGGAACCCCCTCTGCGTCGAAATTTTCCTCGAAAAAAGATCTTTTCTGCCAGAATGTCTTTCGTGCTTTTCGACTACTTCGAAAGTGGATCCTGAAAATGACGGAGTACACGTAAGCAGCCAAGGCTGACCGAGCCGAGGGACTCCTACGCCTCCGGGATACGGATACCTCACTCATCACCTTCTGCGATAAGTAACTCGCGTTCGGATAAGTGATTCCGCGGACCGAACAAGTCTTCACGTTCGAAAGCTCCTCTGCCGAAGCGATTCTTCGGGCCTTCTCGACTGCGTCGGTGACAGAACCCTATGGACGGGCAAGAGCGCGCGTAAGCGGCAAGGCCGACCGAGCCAAGGGATTCCTATGCCTCCGGGATACGGATACCTCACTCATCACCTTCCGTGAAAAGCAACTCTCGCCCGCACAGACAATTCTGTTACCGACGAAAAAGTCCAGATACTCGAAACAAGAGGAAAAGAAACGCAGCTTTACAACACGGCGATGGCGTGTTTGGGCCTCGGCGGCCGCAGAAAACACACGCTACAAGATAATCCGATCCTGCAGGCTCGGATCTCGATAGTTGAAGGGAGCAGCAGCACCCTCGGCATCGACTACACCTTCGGGGAGGTCCGACCTAGCCTCGAACGGCGACGCGGACCGAGGATCCCCACTCTGAAGGACGACGTCATCATCACGCCCGGGCCATCGCCGCCAGGGCCTCCTCCAAGAATCCGGCTCGAGCAGGCGGCTCGGCTGGTCACCCCGAGACCTCGACCAGCTGTCCCCCAAGGACATCAGCCCGGCCCGAGGCCTCGGCAGATCAACTCCGGCGTCGGTCCCGCTAACGGACGACCCGGCCAGGCTCCGGTCGACCAAGTCTTCTTTTCGAGCCAACTCCGCCTCTGTCCGTGCTGACACTGCTACCCCTGGCTTCGGCTCATCGAAGAGCGGCCGAGGGGTTCCTTTAACTAAGCAAGAGAAGCCTCGGACAGCAAGGCCGACCGAGCCGAGGGACTCCTACGCCTCCGGGATACGGATACCTCACTCGTCACCTTTGCATGGGGCGACTCACGCTTGGTGAAGCGGTTCAGACAACCAACAGGTGAGTCTTAGTGCTCGGAAATAAGGAAAAAACATGGCTCCGCGCCAAAAATACATACATGTTCAGGCCCCGACAGCCACAATGAACAAAAGACCGGCATTCAAGGTGCCATTACAAACGGAACTCCGGTTCCACCTCCACAGGTACGAACAACCCCACACGATTGGGGGGCCTGCGGAGCAACAGAAGACCGATGGGTGGCTCGCCGTCGCCTGTTCCGGCAGCAGCGGCAACGACCCCCGCTCCGGGTGGCCGAACTGCAGCAGCGATGGCCTCAGGGCGGACGCTGCTGCAACCTTGCCCTCGCCCATACCGACGCTCGAGGGGCGAGGACAAGTACAAAGAGCCGGAGGCCCGAAGCGCGGATGGTGGCGGTGATCCCGTCGGCGACGGGGACTTCTCGAGCCGCCCCCACCTCGGCACCAACGACAGGAGCCGTCAGCCCTCCGGCAGGTCCCCACTCAGATCCTCCCGGACGAGTGGAGCACTGACCTCCGCGCGGGGGCGCCGTACCGGTGCAAAGGCAGGACCGCCCCAGAACACGAACGCCGCCCTAGCAGCGCGCGACGTCTTGGGCGGTCCTCCCGTGCGCACGGCGCGACAACCGCCCTCGTGGCAGGAGGGGGCACCGGGAGCCAAGCCGGCGAGCCCAACGCGCTGAAGCTGACGACGCCCGCCGTCGGCCAGCCCCGCGTTATCGAAGTCCGCCCCGCTCGCAGGGCCAGTGAGCGCCCACTCCCTTGAATGCTGAAGGAGAGGCTGACCCACGAACCTGCGCGGGAGGTAGAGCTTCGGCTCAGCCCGCCCCCCGCCCCAGCGAGGATGATGAACATCCTCGAAGCTGAGGGCGGGACCAAGATCGCAGCCCGGCTTGCTTCTCCCCACCCAGGGGCTGGTGGTCACCGTCTTGGGTGACCACCGGCGAGGGGATGCAGCGGGGCTGACTGATGAAAATCCTTGAAGCCGAACGATGGCTGAAAGGTACCAACTCCCACAGAGTTGCGTCCTCCAACGACAAGGCGGAAGGATTGCGGGTGTCCCCCATCCGGGGGCTCGGAAGGTGGAAAGACACGATGCATAAGGGAGCGCGAAGACATGGTCGCCTTTCAAGGGGGTCACCCTCCTTTTAAAGGCGACTCTCCCCACTTGCGTCCTCAGCTGTTGTGGGCTGAGTCTTCTCCAACACGCTCCAAGGTCCTCCCCCTACGGCGCGGGGGCTGGGCCCCACGCGTCATGCAAGCTGGCCCAGAGCAGAAGAAGCCAAACCGCCGCGCGCGGTGCATGCAACCGCCCAGCGGTTAGGAGCATTCCTCCACTTTCGCCCAGACCAGCGGGCGAAAGGGCGGGCAGTCATGCAGGCGGCATGCAACCGCGCCAAGTGGGCGCGCCCCTCCGACTTCCAACGCACCCAGCATGGAGGCCTGGGCCCACGCGTCATGCAACCGGCGCGCCGGTTGCAACGTGCGAGCAACTGCACCGCCGCTCGCACCACTGCCACGCCTCCTCGACTGCGGAACCAGTACCGCGACTCGAGGCAACCCTGCGTACGACCCAGCAGTACCAGCCAGGCGCAACGGTCAATACGGCCAAAAATGGGCCGGCAGTAATGGCGGTGGCAGGCGGGCAGGAGCAGCGGTCACGTCGTCAGCCGAGCTCACGTCCCGTTCGGGGGTAGCGAGAGAACCCTCTCTCACGGCGTGAAGACGGCACGCCCGCGTTTCGTTCCTTGAACGGCTCGCGCACGCGCAACGACCGCCCTGCGAATCACTCGCCCCGTCGCATTAACTCCGCGGCGGGACAGGCAGCGCCTTTGGCAGGGGAAGCGAGCGACGCTTCGCCTTCGCCATAATGACCGCGTCAAAAAAGGTACGCCACGTTATTCGATTGTGTATCCTTTTCCTTTTCCTCTTTCTCTCTCTTACAACAGGGACCGGGAAAGGGGGATACCCCGAAAAGGATCCTTCTCCGTGAAGGAAACAGGCTCCGAGCCTCCCTACTGATCAGAGGTTCAAAGGCTGGCCCCTCGGAGGGGTTTAACAGACGTCTCAGAGCGCGTGGGCTCCACACCCACTACTTGTCAGAGGTTCGAAGGCCGGCCCCTCGGAAGGGTTCAACGGCCGCCTCAGGCTACTCGGGCTCCGCGCCCACTACTGATCAGGGGTTCGTAGGCTGGCCCTCTTAGGGTTCACAGCCGCCTCAGACATAGAGCGAGGGATGACCCTGGGTACGTTCGATACATAACCAAGGCTCGGGCTGCGCTCCCGATGTACCCTAGGACATTTCCGAGACCAGCGGGAACAATCTTGTAACGGAATCCCATCAGAGGGAGGCATCGAGCCCTCGGACCCCGTCGACAGGGGACCGGGTCCGGCAGATCACCCACAGGTACTTTTGAGCGCGCCTCCGGGCCTCTAGCCGACCCCTAACAAATGGGGCACGGGCGTCCACTCGGATTACCCGCCAGCAGCTCACCGGAGACACCATGTTCGGCGCCCTCCGAGGGCAAGATGGCCTGCACTACGTAAACAAGCTCGTTACCGAGTGCAGGACTTTGTCGAGTGCGGCTCTCGACAAAAACTTCTTTGCCGAGTGTCTGACAAAAAGCACTCGTCAAAGCTCCTCCTGCCACTCGATAAAGACCCGGATATAGGTAGTAAATAGTCTCGAGTACGTACGTACGCTCAGACGGAGTAAGTCCAGTGAAACAGCTAGCCGAGAGTCCCCGACATGTGTCGTGTTGCGAGCAGTGGCGGACGCAGGACATAAATTTACGTGGGGCCAAACAAAATCGCAAAACAAATAGACAAGACCGTAAGACACATGTAATATTGCATATAGAAACTAGTGACCGTACGATAAAAGCTAGAATTTGAATGTACACCTTTCTCACTTCATTTTGAACATTTTTATCATACTCATCAATTTGTCTTTTTAATGTTGGATTAAAAACTATTTCATCTACATTAGATATTCTTCCAATATTTATTTGTTAAAACTCTTGTTTGCGCAATGGTTGATTGAGTAGGGTGACGCACTAAAAGTAGGTTGTTTTAGACTCTCTCCAACATATGTACTATGACTTTTTATATCCTAAATTTTAAGGGAGATTCTCGTCCTCTACACGCCAACAGTGTCCTCTAAATTTAGGGGACACTGTTGGATCCTTGATATATGTAGTTTCTCTCCTCTATTCATTTTAATATTTTAAACAACAAATTTAGCAAAACTAAAATATGTATAATACATTTGAGAGTATGACAAATACATATATACAGAAAATTAAAGTAAAATGTGTCTAATATAGGTATTTATTTATAAAGGATGAAATTTAGAGGACGCTGCATGAGAAAGATTAGATATACAAGAGGGAATATTTTATAGGAGATCGTAAAGGATGAATATAGAGAATGGATATAAAGGACATTACTGGAGATTGTATTAGCAGACTGTGAAGTTGGATGGTAGACTAGAACGATGGAAGTGGCATGTTCAGTGTAGTTTTGGTCTCATATACTTGCTATTTTTTTACAGTATATTCAACGAGTATATATAAGTAGACAAGAAATTGAGGTGGGGCCATGGCCTACTTTGCCCCACTATTGGATCCGCCCCTGGTTGCGAGCAAAAGAACTTTCCACAATCCCCAACATGGAGACAGGAGAGTCGAACAAGTGCCAAATTTCATGCAGTGCCTGAAGCGGGACCACAGAGAGAGAGAGAGGTGAAGCAAAGCAAGGGGGAGGGGCCACCAGAGACGACGAGGGGCGTCCATGCAGACAGCGATCGATCCATTGTAGGAGTATGCATTTGGAGTATACTATATCTTTGCATTAAGATTAGTACTAGTAGCTCATGAAGCGCACGTAAGTATTTGTCTCTCTCTCTCTATATCTCTCTCCGTTCGGTTTATTTGTTTTATTCTCTCTTGCATGGTAATAAACGTGTTTGTGCATTTGATGATACCTGCTGAAAGCAAGCCTGGCTATAATACGTGTGATGTACAGGATGGATCATTGTCCAGGAAAGAAAGATAGATCGACGATCGAGGAAGGATCTGTCAGAGCTGGAGATACGGAGTAAGTTTGAACCCAAAATGCATGCCTGCGAATCTAACAGTTTAAAAACGTATGGTTCCGTTTGCTTGGGCCGGACCACATATCATACTTCTATAAGACTAGGTGACTGCCCGTGCGTTGCAACGGAAACATATAATGTTATAATAACTTATGTACAAATGTATGTTATATTATGAACGCCTACTTTGCTCTCTTATAGAGTAATAAAGACTTCACCTTTGGATCTTTACCTTTGGCTTAATGGAGAGTTTTACAGGGACCGACATGCAAAACCTAAAGCCATATCCGCTTAAAAAAGCTAGGGATCCGTGAATAGTGTACATGTCAAAACAAAAGAAAGAACAAAAAAAACTGCACACGACGTCAATCACTCTCACTGCCTCTTTCCACCCTGCTGTAGATTGCCCTTTCTGTCGATATATACCCAACATAGGATGTTGCGACTGATTGGTTTCCCGATCTGCACACACACGAGCACGCGCCCGGACGGTTCGCTCGCTCCCCACCTCCACACCCGCCGCTCTCCACAGTGCTGCTGTCGAGGCGTCTTTCTCCGATCGTATGTGCCGAGCTCCTCCTGCCTGCAGTCTGCCTCACCTTCTGTTTTGCTTGCACTTGAATAGCCACCTTCTGCTTCGCGCCATGCATATATCTTCTCTTGCGGTGGCTTTATTGTACATCATGCGGGCCTTCTTGCGTGGATGCTCCTCTCTTGGCTAGTTGTTTGTTTCTTGCAGAGGAATGTATTGCTGCTCAGTGCTTCACTACCAACAACATTGGGTCTCTGGCAACGACATAGTACTCCGTGGTAGTTATTGTATATACAAACTTCACCCATAAACAATTCAATGTATCCCTTGGCATCTTCAAATTTAGCTACAGGTTATAGTTGGGCTGCAAGGATCTCGTTCTAGGTGTCGGGCACGCAGGAAAGGCACCAGTGCAGGCAATCCAGAACGCCGGGAGTGGCCTTGACGTTGTACCGCGAAATATGCCCTTCGTCCCTCAGCCGCGAGAGGGCAGTGAGGTCCAAGAGCCTAACCCTGGTGCCCCTCACGGCACCCTTGGCGTCGGCGTCCTCCGAACGGTCGAGGTGGACGCCGCTCCCTCCCTGGCTGGTGTTGTCGCAGCTGCCTCTGGTGTCCCAGTCCCCATTGAAGAAGTGTCGGGGCGATATCGACCTGTAGAACGCCTTCATCTTGGGGCGGCGGGGGAGCTGCGCGTCCACCCACCTAACGACGCTGTGGACGGTGAAGTTCTTGGCCTTCCAGATGACGGCAGTGTTCCTGTCGTTGTTGGGCGCTCCGCCGAGATACATCTCCCACCTGTTCGCCCTCAGCTTCCCCGGGTTCTAGTGGTGGGTGGTGTTGAGGACCAGGACGTGGAGCCTGTGGAGGTCACTCTTCAGAAAAGCAGGCGGGCGGTCCAGGTGCATGGCGTAACTGGTCGCTCGGTCTGATGGGTTCAGGGGCTCCAAATCACAGAGCGTTGATGACCAGTGGTATATAATTGTTGTGTTGGTGCTCGGGAACCGGTAGGCCCAGCCATCTAGACTTTTTTGCACCCGGTGCTAACACAAAGCCATAATCTGCACCAACATCTTCTACATCCAACCTCTCCTTTCCACCAGTGACCATACACATCATCGACTGAAACATCTGCCTCCCTTGAGAATCGCCCATGTAAGCGATGATTTTATCCTGCATTCTGAAACATATTCGGATTAATGTTTCCGTGTTGTGCTGACTCAAAGATTTTAGCCAAACAGCGTGGCATACACCATCTCTAAATTCACCAGAGGTTGGCTATGTAGTATGTACCTTCTCAAGAACTGGGAGACCTCAAACTCTAGCATCTCACAAGCTTCAGGCAACCATCTGAATTTTTCATACGAGAAATCTTTTCGCTGGGTTAGTTTGCAGGACCAACTCTCTGAAAGCCACTGCTTACAACCAAACCCTGAGTATAGTGGTCTACGATTGTTAGAAACCCACTTCCCATTCCTGTACTCGCATTCTGTAGGACATAAAAGCGAACATAACATACAAATTAAAGCAAGATAACCTGTGCGCCAGCTAATGCACAAGTAAACTGAACAGAAATAATCTTCTGGATTTTGTGCAAAGGCAATATGAGAAATATGTCAATGGAGAAAATAAGTACATTTGTATGCTCGCATAAGAAATAAATTCATGGTTTCTCTAGCAGCCACAAAGATGAGTATACCTTTCTTGTTTGGGAGCAGGGCGGAGGCGCTCCTTTCCTTCTTGGCCAGCGACAACATGGACTGGGCAGCGGCTTCCGGGTCTCTGTCGTGGGGTGCGGCGGCGACGGACCCCGGCCCGACCATGCTGTCCTTCGCAGGCCCGTCCTCCTCCGTCGCCGACGTCGAGGTGCGGCTCCAGGATTTCGCCGCGGGTCACGTGGAAGCGGAGGCGACAGTGATTTCCAAACGACTTGCTCAAGCTCAACTAAAGCAACCCAACGATATGGCATGAATGCAAATAATCAAGGAATATATAATCCAGGAGAGAAAGAGGAGACGAGAGAGAGACTCACCAACGGAGCTGGTCGGTTTCTTCTGTCCATGGCTGCTCCTCAAGCAACAAATCGACAAGCTGTCTGCAGCTGCAAGAACAAACCGATCACGGACAGGACATCTCAGTTCGCCTCCGAGCCGAACCGCTGGAAGAAGTTGGGAAATGGCAACCTCAAACGGATTCTTCCAACCAGAAACTTATTCCAGCACCCTGCTGTGCAATTGCGAGGAGAAAGGAGAGGATGACGAGAAAGAAGTAGCGACTTGCGACACTAAATGGCTCCTCGCATTAAAGTGTGTTGATGGCGGCCTCGGATACATTCAAGGTGCGCAGATCAGAGGGAGAGGAGGGTGGGGGGATCCGCGGCAAGAAATCAACAGCACGCGCGACACTTTCTGGATTGCGACCTCGGTTCCCCGTAATCGCGGATCAGAGGGGGAGGAGGGTTGGGGGATCCACGACACCTTCCATCTGCGGCAAGAAATCAACAGCATCCGTGACACCTTCTGGATTGCGGCCTCGGTTCCCCGAAATCCCGGATCAGAGAGGGAGGAGGGTGGGGGATCTGCGGGCGTTGATTGCGGAGAGCCCTCGTCAGAACCGTGCACCAATATAAATTGTGGACGGTTTGGTATGATGCCATTAAAATCTTTTTCTATTTCCCATGTGTTGAAGTTCGGATGACATGCTAACGCTAATTCTAACTAATCTGGCTCCATATGTTGAAAGTCTGGGAATTCTAATCAGTTGCCATCCTACATCAGAATATGGCAATCGGCTAATTGGTCAAAATCATTTTTGTACGTTAGTTTAACAGCAGAAGTAAAATAGAACCCATGCACAGGGATAGCTGGATGTATCATCGTCAGTCTTTTCAGCATAATCCTACAGTTACTCAGATCCATGAAACTGCACACATTGCAAATCGGTGTTCTCAGAAGTTGCAGGAGCTCAGTAGCAAGAAAGCCAATGTGAAAAAGAAACAAAATATGCAGAATGGTAAGAAAAGCAGCACAAAAGGAGTGAGACAAACAAGGCGAAGCCGGCCGGATCGAGCACTGCACCCTTTTCTAGCTTTTGCACACACCACCTGCTGCCGCATCACCGCGCGCGCGAGGTCTCAGTCGCCACTCGCCAGCGTGATTTGCGACCCCCGCCGACCACATCCTGGTGATTTCGCGGGATGGCGGCCGTTGCGGGCGACCGGCGATTTCGCGGTGGCTGGTGGGGGCGCGTGGACGCGCGGCGGATGCGGCCGTGGCGTGCGGGCGGCGGTTTCGCGGTGGCTGGTGGGGGCGCGTGGACGCGCGGCGGATGCGGCCGTGGCGTGCGGGCGGCGGTTTCGTGGCGGATAGCGGGGCGTGCGCGTGCGGGTACGAGCGGGGGCAGTCTACACTCCACTCTTAATAGTTGTAGAGATAATGCAGCAATATCGTATTTCATCCACGTCTTCTTCGAGTTGGGGCGCGATGGCCCGCCAGATGGACATGCCGGATCGGCGGGCGGGAGAAAACCAAGTGGGAACGACTTGTTCCGGTACGGGCGCTGCACCGAAAATTCGAAACAGGGTCGGGATCGGGCCGGGGGGCCGACGCGACGCGACACGACACGACGCCTCCTGGACGCCGCCATCGCGTCGCGTCTGACCTGCGGATCGTGCGTTTCTTCCAAATCCCCGCAACTGCCGATCGTCGGGACGGGACGCGTGCGTCACGTCAGTCTCCTGCTCCGCTCCGATCCGGCCTCTAGGCTCCAGGCTCCTTCCTCCTCCGGGACTGGGGAACGATCGTTCATCGTGTGGCGCGGCTCGCCGGCACCCGTACGTAGTCGCGACCCGCGGACCACTTAGAGGCTTTAGTCCGCTGGAGCTGGAACTGGGGCCAGGGATGGCGTCGCCACGACGGGACGAGACGAGCCATATGACAACAAACCGGGCAGGCCGGCGCAGGCTTCCCTGACCAAAGACTGTCGCTTATCTGGCGCTTTGCTCTCATGTATCTTTACCGGGCATCCACCAGTCAGTCCAGCCACCCACTCGGACCCGGGAATTCATAGGGATTAGATCATACAGCATACATACAAGTAACCATCCCTTCCCTGGTTGCCTCTCGCCGTTCAAATCGGGCCGCTTGCAATACCAAGGCCGCTACGACGCTAACTGTCGCCTGCACACACGCAGTATGAACGAAACGAAACGCTTGCGGGCTAGGCAGGCAGGCAGGCCCTTCCACATTTTCAGTGGGAAACGCAGGGGAAGAGAATTAGACTGTGTTCAGGGGTTCCCCCTAAATTTCTCCACCTATATCCCACTCACGTGCCACGTCAGCGTTCTCTCTCCCCCTATATCTCCACGCTATACAGCGGTCCCCCCTATATTAAACCTCTATACCCCACCACACCAATATTTTATACTTTCATCATCAACTAACTCAACTACCATCCAATATTTGTTTTATTTTTATTTGCTCTATGAACAGTGCGCGGCCGTAACTTAGTCGCCTGCACCACCGTGTTCGTAATGAGTACGTTCTCTAAATTATGTAAAAAAATACTTGAGATCAGTCAAATGTACATATACGTCGTGGTTAAGAATTGTGAAATACACATAAGAGTATATTTGTACAATATCAAAGTCCCAACTACTAACCTGTTGACATTATTATAGGGTGTTTGGTTTGAGGAATGAACTAGTCCATCATCATCTCACTCCTCACCATTTTTGTTTGGTTTGTGGAATGGAATGAGTTGATCCATCACCACCTCATTCCTCATAGTTAGTTAGTTAGTACTAATATGAGGAATGAGGTCAACCCACCAAATTTGAGGAATGAACCCATGATGCGCCACCTCAATTTGGATGTAGTGATTCCTTAAACCAAACACCCCCTAAGAGTGGTTGTATCCTGTAATTGGATAGCATAACTTCAATACTTCATAAAATGCTAATGGAAGTATTAGTATGAAAGTTGCATGGAGGGAGTCTAACATGTATTGTTGCACTCTCATCAGCAGTGATGCCTTTCAACAAGTTTCTCTGAGCAAGCTCATCAGAAGACATCCCAGGAGCCTGGCTTCCATCCAATTTAATATCTAGCTTGGAGCTTGCATCTATTTTGTCCTGCATCTATTTTGTCCTTTGTGATCATTATTTTCATATCACCTACTTGCTCGGTGTGCAAAACTGAACGGATGGTGCCATTCGCTGTTTCATGTAAACTTGTATGGTTGGAAATCAGTTGCTGGATAGATGCAACCGCTTTGAGGACTGCAACATCCACAAACAAACTGTGGAGTAGGAAAGCCTTTCTGTCTCTGATTTGCCTCTCCTCAGCTATTTTGCAAGGCATTGCAGCAAGAATAGCAAATTCTTTCACCCATACGTGCAAACATTTGATAACATAAATTCAGCATGTGAAAAATAAACCTGACCTTGTTGTGCTCGACAAATGCCTTCATCAGAGCCTTGTAGGCCTGCAGATTGCAAATGCATTTCTTGTCAATAATCAGTCGTTCCTATTCATGCGACATGGTCTTACATACAAGATCTAGTGCTTACTCCATCAAATGCACGGCTTGTCTGCTGCAACAGTCCAACGAGGGAGCGGCTGATGAGTGCTCGCTTCCCTGCAGGGTAGAATCCTTCTTGGGATGCCACAATCGTCATCGGTTTCCCGTTACAAACTTGCACCTGCATACCAACCCAGATTCTAAGTGGTCTAGAAAAACAAACGCTCCTAGAATTAGCAACTTGTCTAAGTATGGCCAATGTGCATCAGGCCTCACAGCCAAATACGTCCAACACAATGAATTTAGTTAACAAAAACACTAGTTTTCAGACTTTGTATCAGACACACATCGATCTGGAAGAAGTCGTCTTCTCTCTTGTCATCAACGAATGGGCGGGACGACCTCCTAATATCTGCAACCAGTCACATTCTATTCATAGAAACTGGGAGGAAAAGAATCCCGTATGCAACTCGCCAAACCTACTCAATTCTGAATCAGCAAAAAAACTGCATCAACGAAATCAAAATCCAAAAGAGTGGCAGCTGGCGCGAGCACTCACAGTGCAGCGACAGCGTGAGGTGCGAGAAGGTGAAGAAATCGTAGAACTGCTCCAGCTTCGACGGCGGGTACATGGGCTCCTCGCCGCCGCCGGGCGCCGTCTTACTGGGCGAGGGCGACCCGGCTTTGGCGGACTCGGCCGCGGCATCCGCCGCATTGGGCTTCGGCTCGGGCTTCTTCGCCCCGAACACTTGGTTCGCCTCCAAGACCGTCCTTGGAGTATTCTGAACCTGCGGGCGTGTGGGCGAAGGAAGCGACTGCGGAGGAGGAATGCGGCGTAGCGTGCCCCTCCATTTAGCGTGAGAGAGAAAGAATCGGGGAGGGAGTGGAGGAGGAGGAGGACGCCGGTGAAGGGGAAGGGGGGCGCACTGTAGCCCCTATATCGTGTACAGTATTACGGGAGGGGGAGGGCTGCGGACGCCGTGAAGACAGTCTTAGGGTTGGGTGGATGTTGATACGAAATAACGCATGCACATGCAGTGGGATCGCCCTTTCTCATCAATTCTCTCGCTGTAGGTTTAGCTACGACAACAGTCGGCTCTCGGAGACACACAAATAAAAAGAAAACGATTTTTTTTAACGTTACTATTATTATACAACAGTGAATGATCAGCTGGAAACCTGAGGTCGTTGCTTCCGATTCGTGGGCAGCTCAGCTCTTGTCGGCCATCAGCTCACCTTGTGCCCGTGCTTTAGGGGGTGTTTGGTTACACCCCGCTAAAATTTAGCCCCTGTCTCATCGAATGTTTGAACCTCCGTTCCGGGTATTAAATGTAGTCGGATTATAAAACTAATTTGTCAGCCGAAGATTAAAAGACGAGACGAATCTAGTCCAGTTGGTTAGGTCTATATTTCATACTCCTATTTAAAAGTCAAACGCTTGATGTGACCTGGGCTAAACTTTAGCAGGAGCAACCAAACACCCCCTTAATTATGCAGAAGATTTGTACAGTACTGCTGCCGCTGCCTTTTCCGAGCAGTAATAGTACTATCAGGGAAGCAAACGGCGATATTAATTCCCCTCAATTTACACCAAACAGCCTGATGTGTGTACTGTGTGTATATATGTAGATAATGGACGACGCTTTTCGTTTCGTTTCGTTACTTAATGCAGGCAGCACAGGCACCGCAGCAGCAGCAGCTAGCGTGTAACAAGTAACACGGCCAAGGCTAGGCGCACTGACGCACTGTTGTTTCGGCCAGGACCTAGCGCTGCCCGGGCCTGAGCCGGTTGTCCCGCACATGCTTTGCCGAGCCGTGCCGCTCGGAAAGCCGCGCGCGTTCGTTCGTTGGACTTGGACAGACGACTGCTCTTGGAGACTAGCCTAGCTGCTGCTTTAATTTGTGCTGCCAAAAGCTAACCTCGGCAACGCAGGGCGTGGAACTTGCAAGTCGCCAATAATAATTCCAGCAGGCTAGCTGCTGCTACCGGATCCTAACGTCGATTGCATTGTCGCCGAGAGAGAGCAGTGGAATCGGTCGAGAGAGAGCGAAAGTTAGGGGAAAAGGTTAACTTTCAAGAAATTACGGTACTACTATGTGACTTAGCCTAAAACCTAAATGAGGTTATATGTGGCAGCAACTCACTAATTAATACTCCCTCCGTTTCTTTTTATTTGTCGTTGGATAGTGTAAAATTACACTATCCAGCGACAAATAAAAAGAAACGGAGGGAGTACTACTAGCAAGTACGTGATGATTGCCATTGGCGTCAACACGGGGCCCAAGAATGCCTTTCCGAGCCGGGCTATGGCCATCCCTTCTTCTGTTCCTCACATCGGGATAGGAGGAGGCTACACTACATACACTACACTCACAATAGGACGGCCTCCGACCCAGCAGCCAGCAGCCCCTCCCTCTGTTCCATTTTGATTGTCGCTGGATAGTGCAAAGAGTATCAATATTTGTGTCGAGCAAATGACGAATCATTGCCAGGCTAGCTAGGTGAAGGCCACCGTAAATATATATGCGCCCAGTGTCACAACCACAAGAGGACAGGTAAAGAAAAAAATGTTTCCTCAACCTCAATAGACGATGGGATGCATGGGGACGACAAGTTACAGAGGGATTGCCATTCTCGCAGCATGCACGAAGGCAACCGATGGCGGTGCCGCTGCAAAAGGATCGCAAGAGGTACTACGTAGCAGCAGCGTCATGCATGCATCGCCCATGCCATTGCATGAGATGAGAATGGAATGAAGCAGCTCCCGATGCGATTTTTTGTGCCTTGATTTCGCATTGACCGCTCGGAGAAAGAAGAAAAAAAAAAGGACGGGCAAGTAAGTACTACGTAGTAATAAAGACGAGAAGTAGCACCTGCAGTAGTGCTTTTACTGTGCTGGCTAGCTAGCTAGTAGTACCCTATCGCTGCACTGAAAAGGATGGGGGCGTGGTCAGGTCACGCCCAGCTTAACTTTGTCTGTCTCTAAACTCTAAACCCACGGGGTTACGTACGCAAAGCACAGGGATACAAAAAAAAAAGAGCGAAGAAGCCGTATATATCAGGTTACGGAGACGCATACATGCATGTCAGTGTTAAGTACTCGTTTGCTGCCTTTCTTGACCACCCTTTAGGGAACTCAGCTCGTCTGTGTCCCAGAGAAGAGCTGAGAGGCCAGTTTGATCGCGCGCTTTTGGACCACGCTTTCTCGATCAATCTGCAACGACTCATGCATGCACGTACCGTACGTACCGGCTCTCGATGCAATATCTGGATGACGAGCAACTTTATATAGTTCTTCGGGATTCAGAATACAATGAAGTGGGTTCAGCTTCGTAAAACTATAAAAAAAAACCGTTCCTTGGTTGTTTCCGTTGTATCCATACGTAACAAACAAGCCATATATATATACAGAGAGAGCAGTCATCAATAGATCTCGAAGCAATGATGGTCTGGTACTGGTGGTGGAGCACGTACTGTCTCTATGATCCCAGCAATCTCTCAGGCGGCACTGCTACTCCTGTGCGCACGCAGTCCTTTGCCCATTATTATTGGCGATTCGTGGAGCCAAGCCTCGGCCCCCCATACTTGTGGAGTAGTACGTGGGTGGGAGTGGGAGGCTATGCTTTGTGCTTTGATAAGCTCCGCTCTTTCTTCTTCTACGAATGGCCGGCCGCAGCAATGTATGTGCCACAGGCCAGACGCCGGGCAAGCAAACAGCAGTGAAAACTCACAGAGGGAGAGAGAGAGAGAGAGACAAACAGGAGACGTACGGGGAAAATACTTCGCGCGACCGACGACGACGACACAGGGATACGGACAAAACATCAACAGCCACGTACTACCGTACGTACGTAGCAGTATTCTCCGACGACGACGATGGAAAGAAAGGAACGAGCTAGCGCGATCAAACACATACTATATGTAACGAATCACGAGAAAGGTCCAAGCAACTTTTTGGGCCTTTGCTCTTTTGTTGCTATCTACTACTTTCTTTTCTTTACTTGTTTACTGCTTCTTTTCCATTGACTGACTGACTGGTCCCGTGGTCCGTTCTTCTCTTCTCTCCTCTCATCGACCGAGCTAGCTACTCGCATTTCCATCCGCCGCCCAATTCGACACAGCTTTTGGTGCATGCTCCGCCAAAAGGGCCGGGCCCGGGCCTCTCTAGTCTCTCCTATACTATTTAAGAGGGCCGCCTGCCTGCCTAGACGGGACGCCCCGGCCCTCCCAGCGGCCAGCAGCAGCACGCACCGCGCCATCAATCCATCGACAAGCCATCTCAGCTGCCCACGGCTGCACTGCCACTGCCACGCCATGGCCCTGGACGACGCCTGCGCCTACGACTGTTGCGCGTTACCTCCACCGCTCCATTGCTTGGACTGGGACTGGGACTCGGAGCTGCTTCACACTCATCGTCACACTACCAGTGCCGGAGGTGCCGCCGTCCAAGCAGAGCCGCCCACCTTCTTCGTCCCGGCGACGCGTAAGTGCTCAGCTCGATCAGCCCAGAGGCAGGCATGCTCTCGCTGCTAGCTATACACCTGCTACTGCTGCTCCGCTAGCTAGCTAGGGCATATAGTAAAGACGCATGAGCTAGTAGCGGAGTGAGCTCAGCTGAAGTATGTAGCCGGCCTCCGGCTTCGTGCTGTGCTGCCTGCAGCAGGTGTGCAGCCGTCGGCGGCGTCCAGTGGCGGCTACCTGCACGACGCCATCACTCACTGGAGCGACGACCGTCGCAGCAAGCGGCAGCGGATGGCGGCGGCGGTGGCAACGACGACGACGCCTCCCGCTCGGCGTCCGGCGACCACCGTCAGCGAGGACCTTCAGTGCCTTCTTGCGGTAAGTGGTATCGTACGTACTATACCACATTATTACCACCATACCATACCCAAAAAAAAATGGCAATGGTATGGATACTGCCATATCGGGGGTACACCGATCCGAAATCCGATCCTCATGTTGAATCATATACTAGAATACAGAGACGGCACTACGACATGTGGTGCGTACGTGTAGGCTATGCTGTGTTCTTAATTCAGTCTGCTGGAATTGCAAATGCAGTGCAAGTCCATCTCACACCGTCAACTCGATTCACCAACCGAAGCGATAAGCATGCAGAGGGCGCGCGCGGGCAGTGGCATAGCCTTGTCCTCTCATTGACTCCTTTTCTAACATGTAGCCTCGCGGCCCGCTTGTCCGGCCGGTTGTTCTCGGCTTGCTGCAGGGCTTCTGGGATTCAACAAGCGAGGCCGAGGGAGGAGCAGACTTCCGCCATGATCTGAACACCACGACCCCGGAGCCGGAGCCGGAGACGACGACGGAGATACGCTGCAGTTTTGCCTCAGGTGGTTCATTCGACGACACGTCCTTTTTTTTGTGGCTTTTTTCAATACTAGTACGGTAGTACCTGCTTCAATTTGCTCTCGGTTCAGTTAAACACTGCTGGCTACCGACCTACGTGCTGCCCCGACTCCGTGTTAAATTTGCCATTGTTTGTCAGTACGCCGGTGCTGCAAGCAGAGCAGAGGAGGAAGCAGACAATGGGAGCGGTAGGCACCAACAGCTACGGGACAAAACAGTGGTTACTGGTCGTACTTGCTCTCGCCAGTTCTGATTCTGGTCGACTGATAGATGGCCGGCCCATTAGCCCACTGGGCTGCTGCAGCCTGCATATGCACAGCAGTACAGCACTCGATCTGCTCCTAGATTAATTGCTTGCGTAGCGTAGCGTAGCGACTAGCGAAGGTGTTTGTTAATTTCCTTAGGCAGCAGCAATAGTCGCACTACTGTGCCTCCATACAAACAGTTTGGACATGCATGAAACTCACTCCAGTTTGAAGCTCGGGCGTGCAGGCGAGGACGAGGCAGTTGCGTCGGGCAGGGAGGACCAGCAGAGGGGGGCCAGCGCGCAGGTGCTGCTGCCAGCGCCAGCGGCAGTGGCGCAGCGCGGAGAGGAGGAGGAGGAGGAGGCAAAGGCGACCGCGGTAGTCCCCCCTCCTCGGTTCCCCGCCACCGCGCCAGCCGCTGCTCCCGTGCAGCGGCAGCTGCAGCTGCAAAAGGCGGCCGAGGGTGCAGCCGCCACGACGACGGCGCCCGCCTCTGCCTGCTCCTCTTTGCTGTCACTGTCAGGTGGGTACGTTGGGGTAGATGAACGGTGAGGAACCATTCATTACTGGGCTGGGACGCTGACACGCGCTGGTGGCGATGAGGAGTACAGACTACACAGAGCAGCAGCAGCCAGCAGCTGCAGTCGCTGCAACATGGCAATAATATTTTGAACGTATTTGGCATCGGTATACAGACTACAGAGAGCAGCCAGAGTGCTGCTCGTGCCTGCGCAGGCTTCGGTTTATCTATCGTTTGGCCTGCACTACAGCTCACTACACGTTACAATTCCTGCTGCAGACAAACAAATCCAATTAAAGTTTCTGTGACTAGTCGTTCTTTTTTTACGTACGTTTACTAAAATGCATGCGTTCGTATATACTGCAGGGGAGGACAGGGAGAAGAGAGGCGTCGGGGTGCTGTACCCCTTCGCGGTGGTCAAGCCGCTGGGGCTAGACGACGGCCGCATGACGACGCTCAGCGACGTGAACCACAGAATCCTCAAGAGACCGGCAAGGCCGGTCCGGCACCCCGTCGGCCCGTTCGCGTGCGGCCCCGCCGTGTCGGCCCACGGCCTCGGCCTGTCCGGGAAGGTGGTCGTCAGCCTCACCAAGATCAGGACGGGAGGGAACGGCACCATAACCATCATCAGAACAAGAGGCTGATGGATCATGGATGTCATCAACCGTTTCCGATCCCGCTTCTTTTTTTTTTGTTCTTGTTTTTAGGTCGCCATGCCTGTTGTCCAGGGTAATCATGGTACATTGGCTGCTACGGTTGTAAATACACCCTCCGGGTTGGTTTTCAGTGCAGGCTTCTGCCTTCTCTACTACTAGTAATTAACTAGCTAAAACTCCCACTACATTTGAATTGAACGTACATCGTACATAATATGCTGCAGAAAAGTTTTTTTTTTAAAAAAAATGCAGCCTAGGAATTTTAGGTAAATATAAGGGATGTCCAACCTGAACCTCAACAGTTTGCACCGCAGCACCGTGGTTCCATGGCTCATGAGAGAATACCTGCGTCCCAGAGCTTGGTGAAAGAATACCTGTCCAGCAAAGGCAATGGGCATCAATCACAAATGAGACCTAACTGTGTTTGAACACCGTACTTGTTCAACTTATCCCTTTCAACTTGGATATCGTGAGGCGGACCTTGGAAAGTTTTTGAATAAGCACATCTTCAGTGAAACAATGTCTTGATTAATTTCTTCTTTTGTGAAGGGAGTGACCATAGCTTATAAGCAAGAAAACAAGGATACCATCTTGAGATTTTGCCACCGATATAAACCAATGAATTGGCATATCGGAGAAAAGTGGGCCTCCTCTGAAGATATAGAAAACAGGAACTGATCAGTTACATCCTCAAACAAAACAGGAAGTCAGTTATGTGAATAATAGAAATGGAACCCTATCCAATCGGGGAAAAAACACACACACACCCAGTGCCAGCATTAAGTTGACCTCAAACAAAAAAAGAATCTAGTAATAATTGAGACAAACTCTAATTGCTATATTTTTCATGAAGAGGCATCCATGGCTCATTGTCCCGTGACAACTCCATCAAGGCCCATCTATTCCAGGTTTCTGCATCTTTAGCTTCACTATAGGATTCTGCATCTACAGCGATACCAGGCTTTTTCAGCAAGGATTCAACATCATCTTGTGCAGGTGAGTTCTCAGCATCAAGGTCTTCCGCACCTTTTCCGTCGCTCAATGATGGTTCCAGTGATTTCTTTGACAAATCATTTGCGTCAGTATTACCCAGAGAAGGATCAAACCAACCACTCCAGCCTCCTGTTTCAGTCTCTTGTGAATTTTCTTGCGTAGACAATTTTTGTCTACTCTCCTCGTCTTTTGCTAACCACTCAGACCATCTAAGAGCCCCATCTTCCCCTATTCTGGCACCACCACTGTTCTAGAAGTGTTCAAAGCGCCTTTGTTTACTGCTTGTCATCAGATACAGAGCTAAACCAAATAAGATAAACTCCATTTTTGTCTGAAATAGCCCAGTTGCTAATTCCCGATGTCCTGTCTGCCACTTAAATTGCCACAGGTTAACAAATATATCCACTAACCCCACTTCTAGCTGAACTAAAGAAGAAGATTTCAAATCCATGTTTTCATTATCCTGTGTGGAAAAAAAACGAGAAACCATTAGTTCATAATTCTTAGGGGTATAGGAAACAGACAAAGTAATTTACAAAGAAATATTGAATTTAAACCTGCATACATAGCACAACTGTAGTTGATGCCTGTACAGCATACACATAGGACTTCCGAATTTCAGAAACTTTTGAATCTGGAAAATTCCCGTTGGCACAGAAGCAGACACCGTTTCCACAACTTACAGCCATCTGGGTGCTTCTAGTTGTGAGGCAAAATTGGAAAATGACTGAAATCAAACTCTGGATATGGGAGTCCAGATGTTCAAACAAGCTTAAAGTCTTCACCTGGCTGTTGTTGATGGACAGGCTGAACACCAGAAACATCCTAAAGAGAAAGAACTTTAAGGTTCGAGGCGACAACTACAATTGTGCTCTTTGTCAACTTCAAAGAGAAGAAACTGCCTTCCATTTGTTCTTTAATTGCCCTTTCAGCCAAGACTGTTGGAGACACTTGAATATTCAGTGGAACTACCAGATTAACTTCTTTGCAACCTTTCAACAAGCCAGGGACTTGCACGGTTCACCATTCTTTATGGAGGTCTTTATCATAGCAGCTTGGCAAATCTGGAAGCAAAGAAACAATTTTATCTTTAACAGGGGACGACCATCTTTCCTTGGCTGGAAAAAAGAATTTTGCGCTGAAGCTCTTCTGCAAGCTAACCGCTTTTCCGAAGAGAAATCAACTCTTTTCTCCTCGCTTGTAAATTACTATAGATACAGATAGTTCTTTTCCCTGTGCTTTAGTTAGTTTACTTCTGGTTTATGTCTTGGGAGCGACTATTAATGCTCTTTGTCCGCTTTCTTCGTTATATTAATAAATATCTATCACAGTAGGGTCTTCTCCTGCTGTACATTTTAAAAAAAAACTATTTGTCCCAGAATGAAGTGAGCAAAATAACTGATAATGTAGCACTAGAGCAGAAGAAATCATAGCTTCTTGAAAGAAACAACATAAATAAAACCATAGAAATTCATGATACCTGAAATTGAGCAAAGGCCAGCCAAACTTTTCCATCGTGAAGACATTCACGAGACATTCTATTGAATTCCCTGATCCAATGAAGTATTTTATCTTCAATTCCCAAGATTCCTCTAGCTCCTGTTCCACAGCTGTACTTTTCACAGGAAGCGATTGCGTATCAAAGGGGACAAAATATTCAGCGAGGCCCGTTCGGTTAGCTGGGATTAAGACCTGAAACTATTCCTGCTCATCAGTTTTAATACAAATAAAACTAACATTCCACATGAAACTGTTCCAAATGATCCCTTCCGAACAAAACGAACAACCCCCTAAGGCCCCGTTCGGCTGCCTGTGATGTATTCCACACCAGAAACAGTTCCGAGCCAGGAAACAGTGACCCACTCATTCCAGCCCAGGAACCAATCCAGAGGACATGAGACTGGGTTTCGTACCGGGCCGTGAACAACGGACAATCTCCAAATCTGGTGGCTTCTGTTTTTGATCCAAGTTCAAACGAACGGCTGTTTCAATCCGGGCCAAATTCCAATCCAGATTATTTCTTTGCACCCGGAAGGAGTCTAGGAACGGTCTAAACCAGCCGAAACGAACGGGGTAAATATTTTCAGATGTTTCAAGCCCTTATTTCTTTTAAAAACTGCATATTTTGCTGAAAATAACGGCCTCGCGGGGGACGCCCTCCGTGCGCGCTGTCGGGCAGTTCGTCGTGGGGTGAGGCGGTGGATGGAGCAGGGGCTCCTCTCATCTGATCTTCTCCGTCTTCTCGCCGGGGTGGTGCCTGCTTGGGCGTTGGGGGCTGCACGGATGGACAGTAGCGTCCTGTGGCGCGGCGGAGTGTGTCAGCAGGGCTGCTCGGCCTACCGGTTTGGTGGCCACGGGTCCTTCTCTCGTTTGGTGGCTCGAAGGTGGGGGTGTCGTGGGCCGGCTGGTGTCGCCTCTCGAGCGCCGCGTGGGGCTCGGCGAGGCCGCTGGCCGTATGCGGCGACGCCGGACAGTGGCCCTTTCTTCGCATGTCTAGTGAAGATATGATGTTTGGTCGGAAATGAGGGGACAAGGTTGCTTTTGTGTCCAGCAAAGATGACACATATCCGATGCTCATATCGCTCCCAGACAAATGAACTCCGTGGTTTATGTGCATACAATACTTTCTAATACGCAGCTCGGATTCCTAATGAACTATGTGTCTATGCTGCTTTTGGATCAATCGTATATATTCTGAATTGCCAACAATAGTGTTTAGCAGGCATTAATTCCAGACGCTTAATGTAACTTGTGACTAAGGAGGTGTTTGAATGTACTAGAGCTAATAGTTAGCGGTTAAAATTAGTTCCGGTGACTAAGGAGGTGTTTGAATGTACTAGAGCTAATAGTTAGCGGTTTAAAATTAGTTGAGACACTCAAACACCCTATCTAATATTTTACTGTTAGCTATTTTTGATAAATTAGTTAATAGATAGGTAGCTAATTGTTAGCTGAGGACGCAGCGGACGAAGGTGCCCGTCGAGGAGTCCGCCCCCGCCAGGGACGCCGTCGTTGTCGCGCCCCTGGACGGAAACGGAGCCGCAGCGGACGACCCCGTGGTTCCTTCCTTGGACGACAGCTGGGTGGTCAAGCTCGAGCAGTCGTTCAACATTTTCGCCACGGTGAATCAGTTAGCCCGCCACAGTTCGTCCCGATTGAACTGGAAGCATGGTATACAACAGCTACCAGAGGTGACGAGATGCGGACAGACATGCGCAGGCGGAAAAAAGGTTAGGGGCCCTGCTCCCTCCTTGTCGTCTTCTTCCTGTTCATCGCAGGCCCGAGTCGACGCTTCCGTGTTCCATGGGCCTTCTCCCTCGCGCGCGCACTGGGTAGGCTGGTCTTCGGGGGTGGCTTCAACGGGCTCGGCCCAATGCGGCGACCGGGAGGCGTCGTCGCGGGGTGAAGGGTTTCCTCCCGATTTCATTGGTGCCCATTCTTTTCCACATCTTGCGTAGTTTCTTTCTCGCCTCTGGTCTCTTCCGTGCTCATCGCGTTCTAGCTTCAGTGGTGGTTGGTTTTATTCTCCTTTTCGCCCGCCTAGGGTAGTCGAGGAGTGGCCCCTCCCGGGTCGTTCTTCTGCTTCTCTTCGGATGGATCCAAAGAACCGAAACCCTAACTGGGAGCGTTGGGGGCAAAAGGATGCTCCTCAGGGATCGCAATCGTGGGGGAAGAATCGGAGTCTTAGCTGGCGATTGAAGCCGGCCGCTGGAAAACCCGAGAACAAGGAAGACATCCTAACCTCTTCTTCTGGTGATGGCGGCCATTCAGGTATCCTCAAAACCCCTCCTCCCAATCTGAAAAAAGAGAATGAAATTGTGCTTCGTTTTTTCTGCCAAAAATGTGGTACAGAGGGGCATCATGCTAGGGATTGCTTCAAGTCTTTATGGTGTGACATCTGTCGCAAAGAAACTCACAACACAGCGAGGTGTGTCCTCCCCAAGCAGAACAAACTCTGTATGCCTATTGTAGGTATGGCAGTGGATGGGTTAGGGTTTTACTCGTCGCACTTTTCCAAACCACTGTCGAAAAAACCTAAGAGAAGTTTCATTGGTTTGGTAAAAGTGGTAAAGGGTTCGATTTCTGCTGATGATCTCGAAAAGGATTTTGGGTTCCATTTCCCTTGGGGTCGTACTTGGAAAGCTACCAAGTGTCACTCTGGATTCTTGATGCAGTTTCCTTCTCAAGAAAGACTGGATGAAATGATTAATTTCCCTGAACTAAAAATGAAAATGTATGGGGCAAAAATTTCAGTATCTTCTTGGAGTTCACAGGCTAAACCAAAATCCAAACTCCATTCGGTATAGATTGTTGCCGAAAATGTGCCTGAAGAACTTCAAAATTATCAGGCTATTTGTGAGCTGGGCTCCACAATTGGTGTTGTGGAAGAAGTGGACATTCTATCCTTAGATTCTAAGGATATTGTGAGATTCAAAGTGCATGTCAAAAGTGTTGCAATGATTCCTCCAATTATTGAAGTGGGTGTCAAACCATTTCTTTATGACATATATTTTAAGATTGATAATATAACTGATGAGGGATGGAATGATGATTCCATAAATCTGGGTAAGAGAGCTTCGATTGATAGGCAGGGGTTTGGTGATTCTTCTTTTGAGAAATCTGGAAAAAAGCCAAAAATGTTGGTGAAAAATCTGGCCTAGATGATATGAGAAAAACAGACATGGAGGGTCCCTTAGCTCATGGTAATGAATCTGGTGTCCAGGCTGAAAAGTCAGAAGGAATGGATGTTGGAAAGAATTCTGATGGTGATAAAGGGTATTTGGACAATCTAGGTAATGAGGAAGATGATTTTAATGAAAGTGACGATGATCTTTTGGATTCCCAAGATTTGGAAGAGTTTGTCAAAGATGAAGACCTTGTTCTTTCCCCCTTTCAAGAGAAGGAAAAAATGAATATATGTGCCCTCCAATCTGAAGACGCTAGTAAAGAAGTTGGGGATAAGAAAGGTGGTTCCATGGAAGGGGATCATGTAGAGGGAATTCGAAGGAGCAGCAGGCTGGAATCCAATGATGAAATGAAGATTGCAGATAAGGCTATAGCGAGAGCAATGGCTAAAGACACGTTCATCAACAAAGGTATATCTTCTAACCCATTTTCTGTTCTTAATATTGATAATGCTGTTCTTATGGATGTTGCACATAAGTTGGGTGTTGAATTAGGCTCTTCTTATATTGAAGCTGTGGAAAATTTAGATCTGATAAAATCTTTAGAGCTTTCTAGGAAGAATCTTGTAGTGCAATCTGTTAAGTGTAGTTTTGAGTCTAACTAGTCGGTTGTTCCTGATTCTGATGTGGATAATATTGTCCATAATGAGGGAGAGGAAAATACCTTGACTGATTTAGAAAACGTGATGGTGTTAAGAAAAGGCCATAAAATTCGTCACAGAAAAAAGTCTGTGAGGAAAAAGAAAGTCAACAAGTCTCCTAAACATAGGAATATTCCTATAAAAAGGAGGGGTTTGCAAGATGATCTCACCCACAAATTTTCAGAATGATAGGTTTAATTTGGAATTGCCAGGGGCTGGGTAAAGATGTGAAAAGTGAATTCCTAAAAGATGTTATTAGAAAAGAAAAAATTGATTTTATTGGTATCCAAGAAACTAATAAAAAACTTTGATGAATCTTGGCTGAATACTATTGGTGGCAATAGAAATTTTGCGTGGTTTTGGTCTCCTCCTAATGGGAGATCTGGTGGCTTACTTGTGAGGCTTGATGCTGATATTTTCGATGTGAGAGAAAAAGAATTGGGGGAGTTCATGATCCGAATTTTGGTGGTTCATAACGAAACATGATTTATTTGGAACTTCATAAACATGTATGGGGCTGCTCAAACTGACCAGAAACAAAAATTCCTGAGTGAATTGTCTTCCTTCTGTTCCAAGTTGAGAGCACCTAGAGGGGCGGGGGGTGAATAGGTGATCCTGTAAAATTCAACAACTAATAGACACAAAACTTGGTTAAGTGTTAGAATGACAAAACCAAGTGGCTATAGATCAAGTTCTTGTGAGTCACAATAATGACACAGAAAACAATCACAAGAGACACGCGAGTTATCCCGTGGTTCGGCCAAGTATAACACTTGCCTACTTCCACGTTGTGGCGTCCCAATGGATGAGGGTTGCACTCAACCCCTTTCAAGTGATCCAATGATCAACTTGAATACCACGGTGTTCTTCTTTCTTATACTTTCTCCCGTTTGCGAGGAATCTCCACAACTTGGAGCCTCTCGCCCTTACAATTGATGATCACAAAGAAGCACAGAAGTAAGGGAGGGAAGAGCAACACACACAAGACTCAAAACCAGAGCACAATCACGCACACAAGCCACAACTTGAGCTCAAAACACAACTCAAGGAGTTCTCTACTCAATTGGAGCTCAAGTCACTATTTCAAAGAATCGAATGTGCGAGAATGGAGTCTTGGTGCTTAGGAATGATCAAAGAATGCTTGGATTTCTCCTCCATACGCCTAGGGGTCCCTTTTATAGCCCCAAGGCAGCTAGGAGCCGTTGGAGGCAATCTTGGAAGGCTAATCTTGCCTTCTGTCGGGTGGCGCACCGGACAGTCCGGTGTGCCACCGGACAGCCACTGTTCACGTCCGGTGCGCGATTTCCTTCCATTCCTGGCGCAGCCGACCGTTGCAACTTCGGGCTGGTTGGCGCACCGGACACTGTCCGGTGCACTCCGGACAGTCCGGTGCCCCCAGCCAACCGTTGGCGCAGGCCACGCGTCATGCGTGGATTGCGTGGCCGACTGTTGCGCTGGCAGCCATTGGCTCACCGGACAGTCCGGTGAATTATAGCCGTACGCCGCTAAAAACTCTCGAGAGCGGCCAGTTCGCCGGAAGCCAGCCTGGCGCACCGGACACTGTCCGGTGTGCCAGACCGAGCTGAGTCTTGGCTGCTCTAGCCAAGTCCTTTTCTTCTTCTCTTTTCTCTGATTGTAGCACTTAGACAAATATATTAGTACACACAAAATCCAATGTACTAAGTCTAGAACCATACCTTTGCCTTGATTATCACTTCTCTCTTTGTTTATCACATGAGATCTTATTTAAATGTGTTGGACACTTAATCACCAAAACATAATAGAAATTGCCCAAAGGCACATTTTCCTTTCACAAGTGCATTCACCTAATGTTGATTGATGGTGATTTTAATATCCTTAGGAAAGATTCTGATAAAAATAAACCTGGAGGTTTGAATAAGTGGAGTTCTTTATTTAATTCTATTATTGATTTTCATGACTTGATTGAGCTTGAGCTTAGTGGTAGACTTTATACTTGGTCCAACAACAGAAATCCCCCTACTTATGAGAAGTTGGATAGATTTCTTGTCAGCCCAGAGTGGGATCTTCATTACAATAATGTAAGTGTCTCTGGACTGAGTAGATCCTTCTCTGATCATGTGCCGTTATGTCTTAGAACTGATTTTGCGCCCCCTTATTGAGAGATTTTAGATATGAATTGTGCTGGAAGCTCAGACCTGATTTTAAAAATTTAGTCAAAAATAATTGGTCTATGCCTGTCAGAGGTAAAAAGAGTATTGATATTTGGAAAGAAAAAACAAAACGTCTCAAAAAAATGTTGAAAGGCTGGAACATTAATGTCGAAGGAAGATATTTGAAACTAAAAAAAGATTTGATAAATAAAATTGATATTTTAGATAAAAAAAGCGAAATAATGGGCATTTCGGATGCTGAAAGAATTGAAAAACTTGAGTTGGAGTGGAATTTGAAAAAGATTATGGAAGAAGAAGGGTGCAAAAAAAGCAAACTGCGAGAGAAAAATTTATTAACGAGGGTGATGAGAATACCAAGTTCTTTCACCTTATTGCGAAAGGAAGAAAAAGAAGAGTTAAAATTCCTTACTTGATGCATGAGGGTGCATCTGTGAATGATGTTGGCATTAATAAGATTGCGTCTTCTTATTATAAAGATCTTTTTGGCCCTTCTGTCTTTTCCAGTATTAATGTAACAAATCTTACAATGAATCAGTTGTCTAACATAGGCAGATCGCTTTTAACTGCTCCTTTTTGCATCAATGAAATTAAAAAAGTGGTGTTTGAGATGAAACATAACAGTGCTCCTAGCCCTGATGGTTTTCCTGCTGAATTGTAGCATCCCAAAAATTCAAATATTGAAATTTTCCCAAACTTGCTCTAAATTCAAAATGAATTTCAAATTTCATTTCAAAATGTTTGTTTGCGAGTTGATATCAACAAATAAAGTATAGTGGTCTATATTCTCTCTAAAATCCTCCTCAAAATATCCTACAAATATTTCCTCAGTGACCCCCTCAAATTCTTTCCAGAAATACTGCCCAGATATTTCCCCACTAATCCCCCTCAAGTCCTTTCCAGAAATATTGCCTAGATATTCCATCGATATATCTCCAAGTATTTTCTTCCTAAGAAATACCTTCATAATCATTTTTCAAGTCCCTACAAATATTTTCTTCATAACTTTTCTCATGCTCATACGTATACGTATGCCTCCAGTGTCATACGGTGAGCTCTACAAGCTAATCTCACTTATACAAGGCAAATACATGCTAACCTCCCACTAATCATCTCATCCTCCCACTAATGCTCTCATCCCTCCCCCTAATCCCCCCCACCATGGCTATAAATAGAGGGGCAAGGGCCTCCTCTCATCCCACCCCAAGCCATTTCATGGCAACTCTCCCCCCACACACACACCCACTCCATGTTCCACACAAGCACACACTAGCACAAGGACCGTTCGATCGTTCTTCGATCGTTCGTCCCCTGTTCTTAGTTTGTTCGTTCGTTCGTCCGATCGTTCGATCGTTCGTCCGATCGTTCATGGTTCGTTCGCCCGTTCGTCCGATCGTTCGATCGTTCGTTCGTTCGTTCGTCCAAATAATCTTTTTCCTACCGTTATGCTGTCGAAATTCAGATCGTTCGTTCGTTCGATCATTCGATCGTTCATCGTTCGTTCATAGTTCCTATTCATCGTTCATCGTTTGTTCATAGTCCCTATTCATCGTTCTTCCAGATAATCTTTGTCCTGCCGTTATGCTACCGAAATTTCGATCGTTCGTTCGTCCGATCATTCGATCGTTCGTCCATTCGTTCATCCAAATAATCTTTGTCTTGCTGTTATGCTGCCGAAATTCCGATCGTTCGTTCGTTCGATCATTCGATCGTTCATCGTTCGTTCATAGTTCCTATTCATCGTTCATCGTTCGTTCATGGTCCCTATTCATCGTTCTTCCAGATAATCTTTGTCCTGCCGTTATGCTGCCGGAATTCTGATCGTTCGTTCGTCCGTTCGTTCATAGTTCATATTTATCGTTCATCGTTCGTTCATAGTTCCTATTCATCGTTCATCGTTCGTTCATACGACTATTCACCATCACTATTCACCGTTACTATTGATCATTACTATTCACTGACACTATTCACCATCGTTACTATTCATCATCGTTACTACTCATCGATGATATCTAGTAACTTTTTCGGCGTCACTATTCATCGTTACTATTCATCGATTAGCCGATCACCCCAAATTTCAACTACTCATACATCATGCTGTCCAGTCCACCTAAGACCAGCTAGACCCATATTCCAGTCATACGAACTCCGGTGACTGTGATTTTCCTTCCAGTGGGAACTTCCCATCTGGTCACCCATCCCAGGTTTCTCCAAGTTGAGCACGCTTAACTTTGAGATTCCTTCGAACCAGACTTCCAAACTCCGATTCCAATAATTCTTGTTTCTAAATTCTTATCGAATTATTCCCTATCCAACCATGTCATCTCTTAAGCATGGTCCATATTCCAGAAAACTCCCAAAATACTCTTGTCCCATATTCTGCCTATAACTCTCATGTTCATACCAAGTCAGACGATTCATTCGTCACTATTCTCACCAACAGTGAACTTCACTGTGCTACACCACATACACCCAGCTATAAATACACCCAACTACCCTCTCCCTCTCCACACACACTCAACACCCTCAGCCAAGGAAAACACCCTACCCACTCAGTTACTTCGCTCTTCCGGCTACACGCATAGTGTCGCTTCGCCTCCAGTCCACCCTCCTGGTAAGCACCTCCGCTCCACCACCAGTAATATCACAACACCACATGACACATATTCTACTCAAGACTCTACCCATCCATATATTGCTATTCTGACCACTATACTAAATATTTGTTGGTATACTTGCTCGTTTGTATGTTTGCTTGTTCATGTTGCATAGTTATCGGAGCGTTCGTGCCGTCTCGTGGAGGCCAGATCTGCAAGTCTACGCCAGGCGGTGGAGCCAGAAGCCAGATCCGCGAGCTCTCCTTCCCCCTTCGCCGGATAAGCACGACAAGCTCACTGGATCCCTTTGATGCATAAATTACCTATGATTTTTCAACCACAACCCTCAGCCTGTAATTTTATGCATGATATGATTTTGAGACAAGTTATTATGGCCACCCAGCCGCTTGCCGCAATCAATCCCTGATATATATGTTCCAAATGATTTGAGAACAGGTGTGAGTTTTCAAAAGAAAATGCTTTTCAAAATGTGTGTGATGAAGGGTTTTCACCCTTATCACCTTGTGAGTGGGATAATCAAGGACTCCCTGGTTTAGGGGAGGGCCTAAGGTGTTGGCTCAGCTGGTTTAGGCGTGAGCAGAAGGATTGTCCCCTCATATAAGGACCGGTTTGTCATCTTCACTACCTGTACTCTTTAATAGTACAACCACTCGAGACTGTGTGGGCAGTCACTCAATCTGAACTCGTACGGTCCAACCCCAGGGTTATGAAGGCTGGGGAGCACCGGGAGGATAAGGAGGGGGAAAGTTTTGTCCGGTTTGGACATGGTGGTGGCCTGACTCCTTCCGGATAACCGTTAAGGTTAGGACGTGCGGGGAAAGAAAGAGAGTCGGATTCGGGTCTCATTGGCCATGGGATCGCAGAGCCGAACTAGTGGGTAAAGTGTACACCTCTGCGCAGAGTTTGAAAACCTATTCGAATAGTCTGTGTCCACAGGAATGGATGAGTCTGGTATGGTATGCCAATTAATGTTTTGTTTTCAAAAAAAAAGAGATTCTTTTGAAAAGTGGTTTTTAAAAAAAAGGTTCGGCGGTTGAGCCGTGAGCTATGGTGGACGGGAAGTCCAGTAGCTGTTTTTGAAAATGAAAACCAGTGGGAACTGCTGAGGTACCTGGATGGTTTAGTCCAGGGGATTTTGTTATAATACTGAAAAACTTCCTGCTCCTTTTAGAGAGGATGCGCTTTGCAAAATACAAAATGTTTTTCAAAAACAACCCTGCATAAAATATTGCTGTTTCTGCAAAATATTCTGAGCTCCACATATTCCATGCATTATATCTGATTTCCCCATTCCGCGGGTGAAGGTGGGCTGCTGAGTACGTTTGTACTCACCCTTGCTTATTTGTTGTTTTTCAGAAAAAGGAGATCGGGTAAGAGTTACGACTGTTCCCAACCTTGCCTGTGGCTGTTGGACCGCTGAATTGCTTCACTGCGTATATCGGGCTGCTTCAGCCCCACTCTGATGATATGTCCCGAGTTGTGGACCAACTCTTAAAGTTGTTCGCCACCTTTATAGGTTTGTCTCGTTTAAGCAGATCTGAAATCATCTGATGTATAAATGTGTTTACTAGCCTCCTGGGACTAGTAATTGTATCACATTTGAGTCCTAGAGGATTGGGGACGCTTCAGGTGGTATCAGAGCTGTTAGGTTGGCCGCAGGACGTAACCCTTAGCCTGATCCAAAAGTTTTTGAGTCAAAACTATTTTCTTAAAAAAATTCTTGCTCTCATCCCTTCATTGCAAAAATGCTTTCCCCCGTTCCTTCTCTCGAAAGTCAGATGGAGGTTCATTGCCAAACCAGCTTTTGCCAGAATGAAGATAGTTTCCCCAAGTTGCTGAGAGTATGCACAGTTCGCCTCGGAATCAGGAGCCAGCCAGAGTATGATGGTCGTGAGTTCGTCGAGCATGGCACAGAGAAGTGTGTCGTGACTGTATACATTGGATCCAGTCCACACCATGTGGAATGGAGTGTCACTGCTGCTGGGCACAGATTCAGAGACACCTGCCAAGTCGTCGCTCGCAAGGCATTGAGGGCCCTGTGTCAGATCTATGAAGAAGAAGTGGCCGACACACCGCTCATATTCTTTCCGCCCTTTCAGAGAGACCGTCCTGTTTGGATGGCCAGGATGCGTGCATTGGAAGGTCAGCAGCTGCTTGAGGACGACCCCTCAGTCGTGTACCTCACTGCATACCTGCTCACCCTTGATACACAATATGATTTCTTGGCTCGGCACCACCGTCAGATGATTGCCCGAGCAGAAGATGCAGAGAAGCTCAACCGTAAGCTCCATGTGGATCTCACCACAGCTCAAGCCCGTGTAGCTGCCTTGGAAAGTTGTGAAGTCATTGCTGTTGAAGCCCTGAAGCAAGCCAAGGATGAGCATGTCCAGAAGCTGATGGAGGCCTACTTGGTAACCCATAACCAACGTAGAGCCATGTGGATCCAAGAGCCCGCTTCATCCAACCCAGTTCAACCCAGGAAAGTAGAAGACCCCCAGATTCTTGAAGGTCACCCGGTCTCTACCAGAGGAGAAAAGAAGGCTTGGGAACCCCCGGAAGGAGCCATAGTCTTGGAAGGAATTCCAGTCTCCCCTCAGGCTATGGATAAGCAAGAGCACCCTGAATCCTCCCAATATCCCCCGCCGGAGTTGTTTGAGCCCTTCACCATGAAGAAGATTCCAGCATCATCCCTTGAAGTCAAAGAAGAAGCTGCAAGCACACTACCAGCACCGCCGCCCTCTGAGGAGCTACAAGAGCCAGTCTAGCTTGAAGAAGAGTTCAACCCCGTGCTGCCATCTCAGTCGCCACCAGAAGAAATCATCAACATCGGCTCCCTCTTGACCCATCCAGGAAATGTGTCAGATTGAAGTTGTGCACAAGCCTTGCCAGAAGAGAAGCTACCAGATCTGAGTTAGTTATGCCTAGTCCTCTGCATGCATTGGGTAGTGAAGTTTTTCTTCACTTTGGCTAGAGCCCTGCATGTATGAGAGGTAATCGTGTAGACTCGTGTTTTGAAAAACTCTATTTGTGTGGCCCCCTAGGGCATTTCAAAATGAATTTCGCCTGATGTTTTCTCCCCTTTTGAGTGCATATGTGATGCTTTAACGTTAGTGCTCATAAGTCCTGGTTAACATAGTTCTCAATTCAGGAGCCGAGCAATAGTAGTTATGCTTAGCCCCCGAATCTGAGTAATCCGTGCTTTGGAAAAACTCTATTCTTCCCTTATTCAAAACATTTGATTTGTTTGTGCTTATCATTGCTGAGCTTGTGTGTTTTCTTTCTTTTTAAGAAAGGTTTTCTCTAAAAACATAGATCACAAATTAGAGTTAATCCTTACCTTATGCTTCCATTCTCATCTTAACCCATCTCAAGAGAAAAGCACCTTACCCGAGAAGATACCGAGAAGCTTACCCTTGAAGCATGGATTAAGCTACAGAAGAAATCTGTCCAGCCGCTCAATCAAAAGGACCGACCGTGAGAATCAAAGCGCTGCCCCTGAGTCAAAGTAAACAAAAAAAGAGGACAAAAGGAGTTATTACCATACAGAGAGGCAAAGATTCTTGGAACCAGAGACCACAAACATCAGGGTCATCGACCCCACCACTCACCCGTGCCCCCCGGCATGCGTGCCCGCCTCCATGCGCACTAGCACCGCCGCCCATGCCCCCTTTGCAGCGCACTACCGCCGCCCACCCCCCCTTTGCAGCGCACCCACCGCCGCCATCATCGTCGGCACCAGGCCCCCCTCCCCTTGTCGCACCCGCTGCCGCGTAGCACCTACTCCATCACCACTACTCCGCAACCGAACACCCCCGCTCGCCTATAAACCCCCCCACCAGTTCCTTCAATCCCCACCTCGCTTAGAGCAAAACAGCCCCGATAAAACCCCCTCTGACAAATCACAAGCAACTCCATTTTCCACTCCCTCGCCCCTAAGATCACAATGCTTGGTGATTCTTGGGTTGAAGACTGTTGTACATGGTTCATAGTCTTTGGTTTCCTCCTCTATATGATGGTAATACTCATCGATAGACTCCTCTAGTGGGAAGAGCAAAGAGAAAGAAAGAGGCAGTGAAAAGTGAAAAGTGAGAAGAGAAAAGAAGAAGGTTCTCCCAGAATCAACCCTGTGCCAGTCATCCCTCCGCAGCCTGCTCAAGCAGCAATAGCAGAAGAAGGCCCCGTAACACCCTTGTTATGAGGTACTTCAAGGAGTTCAAATCCCCAAGATTCAAGAGTTCTACCCTCATTCTTTTTAAGTGGGGTAGTGTTCCAGTAAGGTTCCTGCTATGGAGAAAAAGAAGAAGGCCTGTAACAAGTTTGTGGAAGACCAGATCATCAAAGCATATAAGTTTCTGGATGAGAAGTGGTCACCCAAGTTCCGTTAATGAAGCACCAAAAGACCAATCAAGTAAGGAATCCATGTGGGAGTTTGCAAGAGAAAGGTTTGTGTGTTGGCATTGATGCTTCTTCAATAAGCTAGTTGCCAAGCGAAACCTAGAAGCCTGAAGATGATCTTGAGTAGCCAGAATCAGCGTTTGCAATCAGCAGCCGGATGCTCCTGAAAGGCCAGATTTTGTTGAAGTTCCATCTCCTCGAAGAGTCTGCAAAGTGAAGATATGTAGCTGAAGTAAAGCTATACCCATAACCCTTCTAAGCCAAATTTCGAGGACGAGATTCCTTTTAAGTGGGGTAGATTTGTAGCATCCCAAAAATTCAAATATTGAAATTTTCCCAAACTTGCTCTAAATTCAAAATGAATTTCAAATTTCATTTCAAAATGTTTGTTTGCGAGTTGATATCAACAAATAAAGTATAGTGGTCTATATTCTCTCTAAAATCCTCCTCAAAATATCCTACAAATATTTCCTCAGTGACCCCCTCAAATTCTTTCCAGAAATACTGCCCAGATATTTCCCCACTAATCCCCCTCAAGTCCTTTCCAGAAATATTGCCTAGATATTCCATCGATATATCTCCAAGTATTTTCTTCCTAAGAAATACCTTCATAATCATTTTTCAAGTCCCTACAAATATTTTCTTCATAACTTTTCTCATGCTCATACGTATACGTATGTCTCCAGTGTCATACTGTGAGCTCTACAAGCTAATCTCACTTATACAAGGCAAATACATGCTAACCTCCCACTAATCATCTCATACTCCCACTAATGCTCTCATCCCTCCCCCTAATCCCCCCACCATGGTTATAAATAGAGGGGCAAGGGCCTCCTCTCATCCCACCCCAAGCCATTTCATGGCAACTCTCCCCCCCCCACACACACCCACTCCATGTTCCACACAAGCACACACTAGCACAAGGATCGTTCGATCGTTCTTCGATCGTTCGTCCCCTGTTCTTAGTTAGTTCGTTCGTTCGTCCGATCGTTCATGGTTCGTTCGTCCGTTCGTCCGATCGTTCGATCGTTCGTCCGTTCGTTCGTCCAAATAATCTTTTTCCTACCGTTATGCTGCCGAAATTCAGATCGTTCGTTCGTTCGATCATTCGATCGTTCATCGTTCGTTCATAGTTCCTATTCATCGTTCATCGTTTGTTCATAGTCCCTATTCATCGTTCTTCCAGATAATCTTTGTCCTGCCGTTATGCTACCGAAATTTCGACCGTTCGTTCGTCCGATCATTCGATCGTTCGTCCGTTCGTTCATCCAAATAATCTTTGTCTTGCCGTTATGCTGCCGAAATTCCGATCGTTCGTTCGTTCGATCATTCGATCGTTCATCGTTCGTTCATAGTTCCTATTCATCGTTCATCGTTCGTTCATGGTCCCTATTCATCGTTCTTCTAGATAATCTTTGTCCTGTCGTTATGCTGCCGGAATTCTGATCGTTCGTTCGTTCGATTATTCGATCGTTCGTCCGTTCGTTCATAGTTCATATTTATCGTTCATCGTTCGTTCATAGTTCCTATTCATCGTTCATCGTTCGTTCATACGACTATTCACCATCACTATTCACCGTTACTATTGATCATTACTATTCACTGACACTATTCACCATCGTTACTATTCAGTGTTACTATTCATCATCGTTACTATTCATCATCGTTACTACTCATCGATGATATCTAGTAACTTTTTCGTTGTCACTATTCATCGTTACTATTCATCGATTAGCCGATCACCCCAAATTTCAACTACTCATACATCATGCTGTCCAGTCCACCTAAGACCAGCTAGACCCATATTCCAGTCATACGAACTCCGGTGACTGTGATTTTCCTTCCAGTGGGAACTTCCCATCTGGTCACCCATCCCAGGTTTCTCCAAGTTGAGCACGCTTAACTTTGAGATTCCTTCGAACCAGACTTCCAAACTCCGATTCCAATAATTCTTGTTTCTAAATTCTTATCGAATTATTCCCTATCCAACCATGTCATCTCTTAAGCATGGTCCATATTCCAGAAAACTCCCAAAATACTCTTGTCCCATATTCTGCCTATAACTCTCATGTTCATACCAAGTCAGACGATTCATTCGTCACTATTCTCACCAACAGTGAACTTCACTGTGCTACACCACATACACCCAGCTATAAATACACCCAACTACCCTCTCCCTCTCCACACACACTCAACACCCTCAGCCAAGGAAAACACCCTACCCACTCAGTTACTTCGCTCTTCCGGCTACACGCATAGTGTCGCTTCGCCTCCAGTCCACCCTCCTGGTAAGCACCTCCGCTCCACCACCAGTAATATCACAACACCACATGACACATATTCTACTCAAGACTCTACCCATCCATATATTGCTATTCTGACCACTATACTAAATATTTGTTGGTATACTTGCTCGTTTGTATGTTTGCTTGTTCATGTTGCATAGTTATCGGAGCGTTCGTGCCGTCTCGTGGAGGCCAGATCTGCAAGTCTACGCCAGGCGGTGGAGCCAGAAGCCAGATCCGCGAGCTCTCCTTCCCCCTTCGCCGGATAAGCACGGCAAGCTCACTGGATCCCTTTGATGCATAAATTACCTATGATTTTTCAACCACAACCCTCAGCCTGTAATTTTATGCATGATATGATTTTGAGACAAGTTATTACGGCCACCCAGCCGCTTGCCGCAATCAATCCCTGATATATATGTTCCAAATGATTTGAGAACAGGTGTGAGTTTTCAAAAGAAAATGCTTTTCAAAATGTGTGTGATGAAGGGTTTTCACCCTTATCACCTTGTGAGTGGGATAATCAAGGACTCCCTGGTTTAGGGGAGGGCCTAAGGTGTTGGCTCAGCTGGTTTAGGCGTGAGCAGAAGGATTGTCCCCTCATATAAGGACCGGTTTGTCATCTTCACTACCTGTACTCTTTAATAGTACAACCACTCGAGACTGTGTGGGCAGTCACTCAATCTGAACTCGTACGGTCCAACCCCAGGGTTATGAAGGCTGGGGAGCACCGGGAGGATAAGGAGGGGGAAAGTTTTGTCCAGTTTGGACATGGTGGTGGCCTGACTCCTTCCGGATAACCGTTAAGGTTAGGACGTGCGGGGAAAGAAAGAGAGTCGGATTCAGGTCTCATTGGCCATGGGATCGCAGAGCCGAACTAGTGGGTAAAGTGTACACCTCTGCGCAGAGTTTGAAAACATATTCGAATAGTCTGTGTCCACAGGAATGGATGAGTTTGGTATGGTATGACAATTAATGTTTTGTTTTCCAAAAAAAAGAGATTCTTTTGAAAAGTGGTTTTTAAAAAAAAGGTTCGGCGGTTGAGCCGTGAGCTATGGTGGACGGGAAGTCCAGTAGCTGTTTTTGAAAATGAAAACCAGTGGGAACTGCTGAGATACCTGGATGGTTTAGTCAAGGGGATTTTGTTATAATACTGAAAAACTTCCTGCTCCTTTTGGAGAGGATGCGCTTTGCAAAATACAAAATGTTTTTCAAAAACAACCCTGCATAAAATATTGCTGTTTCTGCAAAATATTCTGAGCTCCACATATTCCATGCATTATATCTGATTTCCCCATTCCGCGGGTGAAGGTGGGCTGCTGAGTACGTTTGTACTCACCCTTGCTTATTTGTTGTTTTTCAGAAAAAGGAGATCGGGTAAGAGTTACGACTGTTCCCAACCTTGCCTGTGGCTGTTGGACCGCTGAATTGCTTCACTGCGTATATCGGGCTGCTTCAGCCCCACTCTGATGATATGTCCCGAGTTGTGGACCAACTCTTAAAGTTGTTCGCCACCTTTATAGGTTTGTCTCGTTTAAGCAGATCTGAAATCATCTGATGTATAAATGTGTTTACTAGCCTCCTGGGACTAGTAATTGTATCACATTTGAGTCCCAAAGGATTGGGGACGCTTCATGAATTCTTTCAAGATTTTTGGGAGCTTATTCACATGGACATTTGGAACTTATTCAAAGACTTTTATGATGAAAATCTTGATATCGAAAGACTAAATTATGGGATGGTTACTCTTTTACCTAAAGTGGATAATGCGGTTGAAATGAAGAATTTTAGACCCATTTGCCTTTTGAATGTTTGTTATAAAATTATCACCAAAGTGTTGAATAACAGGCTGGCTAGTTGCATCACAAAAGTGATTAGTGAGTCTCAGTATGGCTTTATTCAAGGCAGATACATAATGGATGGTGTGGTCTCTCTCAATGAGATTCTTCATGAGGTTAAGTCGAAAAAACAAAGTGGAGTGGTGCTCAAGATTGATTTTGAAAAAGCCTATGACAAAGTTAATTGGCATTTTCTGTATGTCATGATGGATAAAAAAACATTTTGGGAGTTCCTGGTGTGATTGGGTGATGAGAATAGTGAGAGGTGGCAAAGTAGCCATAAAAACAAATGATATGTTGGGTCCTTATTTTACTACCCATAAAGGGGTGAGACAGTCCGGTGTGCCAGACCGAGCTGAGTCTTGGCTGCTCCAGCCAAGTCCTTTTCTTCTTCTCTTTTCTTTGATTCTAGCACTTAGACAAATATATTAGTACACACAAAAACCAATGTACTAAGTCTAGAACCATACATTTGCCTTGATTATCACTTCTCTCTTTGTTTATCACATGAGAGCTTATTTAAATGTGTTGGACACTTAATCACCAAAACATAATAGAAATTGCCCAAAGGCACATTTCCCTTTCAATCTCCCCCTTTTTGGTGATTTATGCCAACACATTCAAAAGCAATGCAAAACATGCAACATTGATTCAAATTGAAGACCAAATTGTTTTTGACTCAAATTTGGCATATTTGGATCATTCTTTGCCACCACTTGGTTTGTTTTTGCAAATCAAATTCATTTTCCTATCTCTAAGTCAAACACACTTGATTGTGCACAAGAGAGATAATCTAGGAGTAAGAATGATTAAGAGCCAAAACTCCCCTTTTTTCCTATAATCAAACATTCTCCCTGCAAGAGACCAAATTTTGCAAATAAGAGTATTTTGACAAATCAAAAGTGCTAACTCTACTATTTTCAAATTTCTCAAGTGGTAGCTGATCTATTTGCTTTGGCCTTTAATTTCTCCCCCTTTGGCATGAAGCACCAAAACGGGATCATTCTTGACCCTTTAACCCCATTGCCTCACCAAAATTGTCAATTAAGAGCAAAAAGGCAATAAGAGCGTAGATATGAACTTGGAGTTATTACCGGAGTGCAGTGGAAGTCTTTGCATGGTCCAAGTTCACCTTTCCCTTTCAATTCACTTTTGAGACTAAAACAAGAACTTAAACACAAAGGTTAGTCTCAAGGGGTCAAGTTGTAGCACTTCTCCCCCTAGATATGTGCATCATTTACACATGAACTTGTGAGGTCCGGGGATCCCTTGCACAACTTGAGCACCATACATAAACAACAAATCTCATAAATGCATAAAGTAACTTGATCAAAGGCATAAAACACATGTATGCTACAGATCAATCCAAGTTACGCGAATCTAAGACATTAAGCTCACTACGCAGCCTACAAAAGGTTTTCTCATCTAAAGGCTTGGTAAAGATATCGGCTAGCTGGTTCTCGGTGCTAACATAAAACACTTCGATATCCCCTTTTTGCCGGTGGTCTCTCAAAAAGTGATGTCGGATGTCTATATGCTTAGTGCGGCTGTGTTCAACAGGATTATCCGCCATGCGGATTGCACTCTCATTGTCACATAGGAGTGGGACTTTGCTCAGATTGTAGCCAAAGTCCCGGAGAGTTTGCCTCATCCAAAGTAGTTGCGCGCAACACTGTCCTGCGGCAACGTACTCGGCTTCAGCGGTGGATAGGGCAACGGAGGTTTGTTTCTTAGAACTCCAAGACACTAGGGACCTTCCTAGGAATTGGCACGTCCCTGATGTACTCTTCCTATCAACCTTGCATCCAGCATAATCGGAGTCTGAGTATCCAATTAAGTCAAAGGTAGACCCCTTTGGATACCAGATCCCAAAGCAAGGCGTAGCAACTAAATATCTAAGAATTCGCTTAACAGCCACAAGGTGACACTCCCTTGGGTCGGATTGAAATCTAGCACACATGCATACGCTTAGCATAATATCCGGTCTACTAGCACATAAATAAAGCAATGGACCTATCATGGACCGGTATGCCTTTTAATCAACGGACTTACCTCCTTTGTTGTGGTTGATGTGTCCGTTGGTTCCCATTGGTGTCTTTGCGGGCTTGGCGTCCTTCATCCCAAACCGCTTGAGCAAGTCTTGCGTGTACTTCATTTGGGAGATGAAGGTGCCGTCCTTGAGTTGCTTCACTTGGAACCCAAGGAAGTAGTTCAACTCGCCCATCATCGACACCTCAAATTTCTGTGTCATCACCCTGCTAAACTCCTCACAAGACTTTTGGTTAGTAGAGCCAAATATTATGCCATCGACATAAATTTGGCACACAAATAGGTCACCATCACAAGTCTTAATGAAAAGAGTTGGATCGGCTTTCCCAACCTTGAAAGCATTAGTAATTAGAAAATCTCTAAGGCATTCATACCATGCTCTAGGGGCTTGCTTAAGTCCATAGAGCGCCTTAGAGAGCTTACACACATATTCGGGGTACCGTTCATCCTCAAAGCCAGGGGGTTGCTCCACATACACCTCCTCCTTGATTGGCCCGTTGAGGAAAGCGCTCTTCACATCCATTTGGAACAACCTGAAAGAGTGGTGAGCGGCATAGGCTAACAAAATGCGAATAGACTCTAGCCTAGCCACAGGGGCAAAAGTCTCCTCAAAATCCAAACCTGCGACTTGGGCATAACCTTTTGCCACAAGTCGAGCCTTGTTCCTTGTCACCACCCCGTGCTCGTCTTGCTTGTTGCGGAACACCCACTTGGTTCCCACAACGTTTTGCTTGGGACGTGGCACCAGGCTCCAAACTTCATTCCTCTTGAAGTTGTTGAGCTCTTCCTGCATGGCCAGCACCCAGTCAGGATCTTGCAAGGCCTCTTCTACCCTGAAAGGCTCAATAGAAGAGACAAAAGAGTAATGCTCACAAAAGTTAGCAAGTCTTGAGCGAGTAGTTACTCCCTTGCTTATATCCCCCAGAATCTGGTCGACGGGATGATTCCTTTGAATCATCGCTCGGACTTGAGTTGGAGGGCCCCGTGGTGCTTCTTCCTCCATAATTTGATCTTCTTGTGCTCCCCCTTGATCACACGCCTTCTCTTGAAGAACTTGTTCATCATCTTGAGTTAGGGGGGTGCACCATTGTTGAGGAAGAAGGTTGATCCTGCACTTGGTGTTCCTGTGGTCGCACATCTCCAATGCCATGGTGTGAATTGCGTCCGTTGGAACATCATCTTCATCTACATCATCAAGATCAACTTGCTCTCTTGGAGAGCCATTAGTCTCATCAAATACAACGTCGCTAGAGACTTCAACCAAACTCGATGATTTGTTGAAGACTCTATACGGCTTTGTATTTTAGTCATAACCTAGCAAAAACCCTTCTATAGCTTTGGGAGCAAATTTAGAGTATCTACCTTTCTTCACTAGAATGTAACATTTACTCCCAAATACACGAAAGTATGAAACGTTGGGTTTGTTACCGTTTAGTAGTTCATACGAGGTTTTCTTGAGGAGGCGATGAAGGTAGAGTCCGTTTATGGCATGGCAAGCTGTGTTCATAGCTTTCGACCAAAACCGCTCGGGCGGCTTGAATTCTCCAAGCATCGTCCTCGCCATGTCGATAAGCGTCCTGTTCTTCCTCTCTACCACACTGTTTTGCTGAGGTGTGTAGGGAGCAGAGAACTCGTGCTTGATCCCTTCCTCCTCAAGGTACTCCTCCACTTGTAAGTTCTTGAACTCGGATCCATTGTCGCTTCTTATCTTTTTCACCTTGAGCTCAAATTCGTTTTGAGCCCGTCTTAGAAAGCGCTTGAGGGTCCCTTGGGTTTCTGATTTATCCTGCAAAAAGAATACCCAAGTGAAGCGGGAAAAATCATCAACAACAACAAGACCATAATTACTTCCCCCGATGCTAAGGTAAGCAACCGGTCCGAAGAGGTCCATATGTAGTAGCTCCAGAGGTCTTGATGTGGTCATCACATTCTTGCTGTGATGAGTACTTTCCACCTGTTTACCTGCTTGACAAGTTGCACAAGGTCTATCTTTTTCGAAAGATACATTGGTTAGACCTAACACATGTTCTCCCTTTAGAAGTTTATGAAGATTCTTCATCCCAACAAGTGCTAGACGGCGATGCCACAACCAGCCCATGCTAGTCTTAGCAATTAAGCATGCATCTAGATCGGCCTCCTCCTTCGAAAAAATCAACTAAATAGTGTTTGCCGTCTAGTACACCCTTAAAAGCTAATGAACCATCACTCCTTCTAAAGACAAACATATCTATATTGGTAAACAAACAATTGTTGCCCATGTGCCACAATTGACTAACAGACAGGAGATTATAGCCTAGCGACTCTACTAAAAATACATTGGAAATAGAGTGCTCATTTGTGATGGCAATCTTGCCCAAGCCTTTGACTTTGCCTTGGTTCCCATCTCCAAAGATAATCGTATCCTGGGAATCCTTGTTCTTGACATAGGAGGTGAACATCTTCTTCTCCCCCGTCATGTGGTTTGTGCATCCGCTGTCGATAATCTAGCTTGAGCCCCGGATGCATAAACCTGCAAGGCAAATTAGGCTTGGGTTTTAGGTACCCAACTCTTGTTGGGTCCTACAAGGTTAGTTACAATAGTCTTTGAGACCCAAATGCAAGTCTTGTCTCCCTTGCACTTGGCCCCCAACTTTCTAGCAATCACTTTCTTATTCTTACAACAAATTGCAAAAGAAGTATTGCAAGCATGGTAAATTGTAGAGGGTTCATTACATACTTTCCTAGGCACATGATGACCAACATTTTTCCTAGGCATATTTCTACCATGCACAAAAGAAGAACTTGAAGCAATCATAGCATGTGAATCATAAGCATAACTCCTATGAGCATTTCTAGAAAATTTTCTATCACTATAGATGAAAGCATGATTCCTTTGAGCACTATTAGCCATATGGGCCTTCCCTTTCTCCTTGGCGGGAATGGGATCCCTTTGGCTTGTTAAGTTCTTGGCTTCCTTTCGAAAGCCAAGCCCATCCCTAATTGAGGGGTGTCTACCAACCGTGTAGGCATCCCTAGCAAATTTTAATTTATCAAAGTCACTTTTGCAAGTCTTAAGTAGAGCATTAAGACTTGTCACTTCATCATTTAATTTAGAAATGGAAATTAAATGTTCATTACAAGCATCAACATTAAAGTTCTTGCATCTATTGCAAATAACGACATGTTCCACACATGAACTAGATTTATTAGCTACTTCTAGCTCAGCATTTAAATCATTATTGACACTCTTTAAACTAGAAATAGTTTTATGACAAGCAGATAATTCCGAAGATAGCATTTCATTTCTTTTAACCTCTAAAGCAAGAGACTTTTGCACACTTACAAACTTATCATGCTCTTCATATAAAATATCCTCTTGCTTTTCTAAAAGTCTATTATTTTCATTTAAAACATCAATCAGTTCATTGATTTTATCTACTTTAGTTCTATCTAAACCTTTGAATAAACTTGTGTAATCTACTTCATCATCACTAGAGTCATCATCACTTGAAGTAGTATACTTAGGGGTATCTTGAGCGCTTACCTTTTTCTCCTTTGCCATGAGGCAAGTATGACGCTCGTTGGGGAAGAGAGATGACTTGTTGAAGGCTGAGGCGGCGAGTCCTTCGTCATCAGAGTCGGAAGAAGAGCAATCCGAATCCCATTCTTTTCCAAGGTGCGCCTCGCCCTTCGCCTTCTTGTAGGACTTCTTTTTCTCCCTCTTCCCGCTCTTTTCTTGTCCCTGGTCACTATCATTATCGGGACAGTTAGCAATAAAGTGACCAGTCTTACCGCACTTGAAGCAGGATCACTTTCCCTTTGTCTTGTTCTTGTTTGGGTACTCCTTGCGTCCTTTCAAGGCTTGCTAGGTGGCAAGGTAGATTCTTAAGCCTGGGTGGTAGACTGACTCTGCTAAATAGTTGTCTTTCCAATGTTCCGCTTTATATGCTTTCTATATATCCTGTGCCTAAATATGTTATTAGAAAAGTGGATATTTTCAGGAGACGTCTTTTATGGCAAGGTGGGCATCAGTCAAAAAATTCCACCTAGTTGATTGGCCTTCTGTGTGTTCGCCTAAAAATCAAGGAGGTTTAGGGGTGTTGAACCTTGAATTCATGAATGACTCCTTACTGACAAAATGGCTTTGGAGTATTGAAAATTCAAAGAGTTTATGGCAAAAAATCATTGCAGATAAATATATTAAGTGAAAACCCCTTATTTCCGTCAAACAAAAACAAGGAGACTCTCATTTTTGGAAGAAGAATTTGAGCTTGAGAGATAACTTTTATAAATACTGTAAAACGCTCGTGGTAATGGTTTGAATACCAGTTTCTGGAAAAGTACCTGGACAGGTAATCAGCCTTTGGCTATCCAATTTCCTATCTTATTTGACTTGGCTTATAACAAAGACATTTCTGTTAATAAGGTCTTGGATTCCAATTTTGAAGCTCTCTCGTTTGGGAGAAGGATTATTGGTAATTTGAGTGTGTTGCTTGAGGAAATGTTGAGCTGTTGTAATAATGTTTCTCTGTCTGACCAAGTTGACAGGATTGTTTGGTGTCTTGATAAGAAAGGTTTTTCTGTGAATTCTTTGTATAAAAAGAAAGTTAGTGATCAAGTTTCTGTACCTTACAAGTTCCTGTGGAAGTCTAAGTTGCCACAAAAAGTTAAGATTTTTATTTGGTTGGTGGTGAGAAACAAAATTCTCACAAAAGATAATTAAAAAAAAGAAATTAGAAAGGTTCTCAAGATTGTTGTTTTTGTGGTTGGGATGAATCAATTGATCATTTATTCTTTCACTGTCCCATCGCGAGATATGTGTGGAGAGTGATCCAAGTGACCTTAAATTTGGTAACAATTCAAAAAAGTATCAACGATCTGTGTGATGGCTGGTTAAGTAAACCTAAGGATAAAATATCCAATCTGCTTCTGTTTGGCTGCGGTGCGGTGTTGTGGGCAATTTGGTGAACAAGAAATGATTGGTGCTTCGGTGACAAAATTATGCTTGATCCTTCTAACGTCATTTTTCTTTGTTGCTTCTAGTTGGATTCCTGGACTATTCGGCAGAGAGAGAGAAGGAAAAAAAGATGGTGGTCCAAGGAAGCAAGTTAATCAGAAAGATAGCAAGTGAAGCGTTTGGCCGGGCGTATGGGTGGTGTCCGAGGGACCGGCAAATTTCTGGTTGAACTGGGTTGTGGTTTCAGGCTTATGAAAAGTCGGCTGCACTTTTGGTGTTAGGTTGCGCTAGTATCTTTTGACGCGACCGACTGCCTTGTGATGGTTATGCTTGAAAGCATCTAGGCCCCTGGTTGGTTTTAGTGATTAATGACAACATAATGTTGTATGTGACTAACGTGTGTTTTGCAGAGACAAATGGTAAGTTAGGTCCCATTACAGGTAGAAGTACTACAATAGTGAAAACAATCCCGGAGATAAGAACTCGAAGCGACGGCTAAACGACGAAACAAAAAGTGAAGGACTACGGAGTCCGAGTGTCAAGGAGTTGTGGACACTCGTGATTTAGTTAGGTCTTTTATTCTCTTTTAGCCGTACTATAAAGAGGGGTTGTCGATGAGTAGTTTGACCAAGAGAGTTCTAGTGTAGTGTTGGTGCACATTCACACTCACATATAGTGCTAGGTGTCACTTTAGAACTCACTCACAAGTTAGAACGAAAACCGATTTGAAAAACAGCTGAAAACAGGAAATAGGGTTTCTGGCCTTAGGACACCGGACTGTCCAGTGTGCACCGGACTGTTCAGTGCGCCCTCTGCCAGGTGGGCCAGGCTGGCCCAAGGGAAGGCTTTCCCCGAGCAGAAAACCCGAGAGCGCCAGTTTCAGAAATGAATTTTAGTGGCGCACCGGACAGTGCACCGGACAGTGCACTGGACTGTCCGGTGTGCCATCTACCCAACGGCTAGCTATCAGAACTAGCTGTTGGAGTCGACCGTTGGTGCACCGGTGGCGCACCGGACTGTCCGGTGCGCCCATGCGCAGAACATTGCTGGTAACGGCTAGTTGGTGGGTGAGGGCTATTTATACCCCCCTCCACCCACCATATTCAATGTCTTGCTGCCCACATTAATTCCAGCACATTGCTAGAGCATTGCAAGCACCAAAAGGCTAGTGAGGAGATTAGAGAATCTTAATCCCGCATTTGTTCCTCATTAGCGCTAGCGAGAGCCACCTAAAGCACACACCACTTGTATTAGGCTTCTCTTGGTCAAGCGAAAGTCTACGACTTGTTACTCTTGGTGATCGGCATCACCTAGACGGCTTGGTGGCGTTGGGAGCTCGGTGATCACCGTGAAGATCTTGTTGGTGACCCGACTCAAGTTTGTAAGCGGTCTCGAGGGATCCACCGCGCTGGAGTGGCAAAGGATCATCTCATAGTGAGCACTTGGTTCTTGCGAGGACCAAGGTGGAGCGATACCCTTGCGCGGGTGCTCCAACGAGGACTAGTGGAGAGTGCCGACTCTTCGATACCTCGGGAAAAATTGGAGGAGTCTTCTAAACCTTGCTTTACATTCCACACTTAATTCAAGCACTTTACATTATGTATTTGTTTAGCAAGTATTTGAAGTATTGTCTTAGCATTGTTGTATTTCTAGTATTATTATCTTAGTGCTAGTTGTTGGGGTGAAGTTGGGCTCTTGCTTAGCTCTTGCTTAGGTTTTAATTAGTGTTGATTTTTAGAAAAGCCCAATTCACCCCCCCTCTTGGGCATCGTGATCCTTTCAATTGGTATCGGAGCCTTGTTGCTCTTAGATTATCTTAACCGCTAGAGTAACGATGTCCGGTGGGGATGGACCTCCTCCCGTTTTTGATGGTGACGATTTTCCATATTGGAAAATTCGTATGGAAGCATATTTAGAGGCTATAGACATTGGTGTCTACAAAGCCGCCACACAAGGATTCCCCGCACCTAGAGATCCCACAAATCTTGTAGGTGATGAGTTTAATTATGAGAAATGGAATGCTAAGGCCAAAAACACCCTTTTTAGAGGCCTTTGCAAAGATGTGTTCAATAGAGTAAGAAATCATAAAAATGCTCATGATTTGTGGATGGACATTTGTGCTCTACATGAAGGAACTAGAAGTGAGCGTGAGGAGAGATATCACATTGCTATGAGAAAGTTAAATTCTTTTGAAATGCTTGCTAATGAAAATGCCAATGCTATGTACTCACGTCTCAATATTCTTGTAGAGGAAGTAAATGGATTGGGGCTTACACAAATCTCACAACCGGATGTTGTGAGGAAGATTCTCAGTGTCCTCCCAATAGACAAATATGGACACATTGTCACTGTGCTACATCAAATGAATCTTTCAGTTACCACACCTACACAGATATTGGGAAAGATCAATGCTCATGAGATGTACATGCACATCAATGACAAAGATGAGTCATCTTCCAAGAGAAAGGATTTGGCTCTCAAAGCAAATCAAGAAAGAAAAGGAAAAGCTAAAGTACAAATTGAGGAAGAATCCTCAAGTGATGATGACCTTGATGCTAACATTGCCTTGATGGTGAAGAAGACCACCAAGATATTAAAAAAGCTCAACGGAGAAGGCATCAAATTTGGTTCAAGAAAGAAGAAATTCTTTTCCAGCAAAAGAAAGCCCATTTCTGAGATGGATTGCTACAACTGTGGAGAGCTTGGTCATCTTGTTCATCAATGTACCAAGCCCAAGAAGAACAAGTTCAAGAGCAAGAAAGAAGATGACAACGATGATGAGAAAAAGGAAAAGAGATTCTTCAAGAGGAAGGATGGAAAGAAAAAGAGGTTCCACAAAAAGAAAAATGGAAAGGCATATATTGTTGGTGACTGGCTCATTGACATTGAGTCATCAAGTGGATCTTTATCAAGTGAAGAAGAGAATGATGAAAAAGTTGCCGCCATCGCCGGGGACTTCTCTTCACCACCACCATCGTCATCATCGACTTCTCACCTATGCCTCATGGCTAGAGGTGAATGAAAGGTACAAAATGATATTGATATTATTGATGATAGTGATAGTGATGAGAAATTTGCTTCACCTTCATATGATGAACTAGCTGACTTACTTAAAGAATATACTCAAATCATTAGGAAGTCAAAAGCTAAATGTGATAAGTTGAAAAATGAAAATGAATCTTTAAATGCCAAATATGACATAGTTATGAAAGCTAGTGATGAAATGAAAGAAGAGAACAAAACTATGTCATCCACTGTAAATGAGCTCACAACCTCCCTAAAAGATGCTAAGGATAAATGTGACAAGTTAAATGAAGCTAATAGGGAGTTGAAAGATAGACTAGTTGTCGGCGTTTCAAACCCGGGGGGTCCCTGGATCGACGAGTAAATTGTCGCCGCGTGCCCCAGCCCAGATGGGTCAGCGCGAGACGGAGCGCGAAGGGGGGAAGAAGCCGGAGGGAGACAGGCGTAAAAGGGGAAACCCGCGGCCTTCGTGTTTGTCCCGCGCCTAGGTCAGGTGCGCTTGCAGTAGGGGGTTACAAGCGTCCACGCGGGAGGGAGCGAGCGGCCTTACGCGAGCGTCGTCCCGTCCTTCCCCGCGCGGCCAACCCTCTATAAGAGGGCCCTGGACCTTCCTTTTATAGGCGTAAGGAAAGGATCCAGGTGTACAATGGGGGTGTAGCAGTGTGCTAACGTGTCTAGCAGAGGAGAGCTAGTGCCCTAAGTACATGCCATCGTGGCAGCCGGAGAGGTTTTGGCACCCGGTTTGTGTGGTGTCATGGCCGTCGGAGGAGCGCTAGAGCCTGGCGGAAGGACAGCTGTCAGGGCTGTCGAGTCCTTGCTGACGTCCCCTTGCTTCCGTAAAGGGGCTGAGAGCCGCCGTCGTCATAGAGCATGCGGGGCGCCATCATTACTTGTTTACTGGGGCGAGCCGGATGGGACGCCGGTCTTGTTCCCCGTAGCCTGAGTTAGCTTGGGGTAGGGTAATGATGGTGCCTCCTGTGATGTGGTCGGTCCGAGCCCTGGGTTGGGCGAGGTGGAGGCTCCTCCGAGGTCGAGGTCGAGTCTGTCTTCCGAGGCCGAGGTCGAGTCCGAGCCCCTGGGTCGGGCGAGGCGGAGACCGTCGGCTGAGGCCAGGGCTGAGTCCGAGCCCTGGGGTCGGGTGATGCGGAGTTCGTCGTCTTCCGGGGCTGAGCCCGAGTCCGAGCCCTGGGGTTGGGCGATGCGGAGTTCGTCGTCTTCCGGGGCCGAGCCCGAGTCCGAGCCCTGGGTCCTGGGTCGGGCGAGGCGGAGTTTCCTATGGCGCCCGAGGCCGGACTTGGCTGCTGTCAGCCTCACTCTGTCGAGTGGCACAGCAGTCGGAGCGGCGCAGGCGGCGCTGTCCTCTTGTCAGGCCGGTCAGTGGAGCGGCGAAGTGATTGCGATCACTTCGGCTCTGTCGACTGAAGGGCACGCGTCAGGATATGGTGTCAGGCCACCTTTGCATTAAATGCTCCTGCGATACGGTCGGTTGGCGTGGCAACTTGGCCAAGGTTGCTTCTTGGCGAAGACTGGACCTCGGGCGAGCCGAAGGTGTGTCTGCCGCTGGAGGGGGTCCTTGGGCGAGACGTAAATCCTCCGGGGTCGGCTGCCCTTGCCCAAGGCTGGGCTCGGGAGAGGCGAGATCGTGTCTGAAAGGGAATTAGGCTTATACCTAGTCCCTAGTTAATTTTGGTGGTTGAATTGCCCAACACAAATATTGGACTAACTAGTTTGCTCTAGTGTATAAGTTATACAGGTGCCAAAGGTTCACACTTAGCCAATAAAAAGACCAAGTATTGGGTTCAAATAAAGGAGCAAGGGTCAACCGAAGGCACCTCTGGTCTGGCGCACCGGACTGTCCGGTGTACACCGGACAGTGTCCGGTGCTCCAACGAAGAGCGGCCTCGCCAGCCTCGGGGATTCATTTCAATTCCTCCGCTATAATTCACCGGACTGTCCGGTGTACACCGGACTGTCCGGTGTAACTGCGGAGCAACGGCTACTTCGGCGCCAACGGTCACCTGCGGGCGCATTAAATGCGCGCCAGAGCTCGCAGAAGTCAGGCACGCGCGTCATGGCGCACCGGACACTCTACAGTACATGTCCGGTGCGCCACCGGACATCCAGGCGGGCCCAGCAGTCAGAGCTCCAACGGTCGGAACCCTAACGGTCGGATGACGTGGCTGGCGCACCGGACATGTCCGGTGTGCACCGGACTGTCCGGTGCACCATGCGACAGACAGCTTTCTTCAACGGCTAGTTTTTGGATGGTGGCTATAAATACCACCCCAACCGGCCACTTCAAGGGGTGGGAGCCCAAGCAACATTCCAAGTCATATAATTGACAATACTCAAGCCCTCCCAACCACATACATTCATTGATCCATCCTATACACAAGATTTAGACCACTACAACCAACACAAGTGCCACAAAAGAGAGTGCAAGCAAAAGAGAGCTACTCATTTGAGTTTAGCGCTAGTGCCTTGTGAGATTCATCGAGAGATAGTGTGTGCTTCATCTTTGTGTTCATTTGCGCGTGGAGTTTTGACTCCCATTGAACTTCCTCCAAAGTTTTGGAGGCTTGTAAAAGCTAGCAAGAGACACCAAAGATTGTGGTGGTCCTTGTGGGATCGAGAGTGATCCTCGAGAAGAAGAAGAGCTCACCGATCCTTGTGTGATCGGGGGAGAGAGGGAAAGGGTTGAAAAAGACCCGTCCTTAAGTGGACTCCTCAACGGGGACTAGGCCTTCGAGGGCCGAACCTCGGTAAAACAAATCACCCATGTCCATTGTGTTTATTGCTTGTGATTTGTTTGTTTTCCCTTGCTCCAAGTTTTCTTGCACCTTTATTTGCTAATATCATTTGGTGTTGCTTCAAGTTAAATTCCATTTAGTAAAGCAACACGTTGCAAGAAAAGAACTTGTCCTAGTGCTCTTCTCATCTAAGGCTTCTTGCTTTGTTATTCTATAACTTACTAGTTGTATTGATTTATCACTTCCGCATTATTTAGCAATACTCTTTTCAAGCAAGAACTTAGTTTCTATTCTCCGATATTTATATATCTTGTTCTAACCACTAATCAAGGGATCTAGTTGGGGGATAAAGTTTTAATTTTCAGGTTTCGCCTATTCACCCCCCTCTAGGCGACTTTCAATTGGTATCAGAGCTAGGCACTTCATCTTAAGTCTAACAACTCGAAGTGATGGCTCGTAGAAGATCCCAAAAGAACAAGAGGACCCAAGAGAACAAGGAGGTAACTCTTGAGATATTACTTTCCGATTGTTCTAATTATGATTCATGGTCTACTAGAGTGATAAATGCTTTTAGAGCAATATACCCTCAATTAGAACAAATTTTAGACAAGAGTATTATTCCTCCTAACTATGCTAGGGAAAATGCCTCCGAAGAAGATTTAAGATGTATTCACTTAAACTATCTAGCTTATGACATCTTAAGTAAATCCCTTAGCAAAGAAGATTATCATGCCTTCATAATAAAATATGACAAACCCATTTGTGATGTGCATGATATTTGGACTAGAATTAAAAGCAAATTTAATAAGTCCAAACATGATAGTTCATTTTGTGCTTCTACTTCCTTTGGTATTTGTGATACTAACCCTTGCAAGGAAGAAGAAGAAAATGAACGGTGGAGACCAAACGATGAATCCACCTCTCCAAAAGGTTTGTCTTCCCATTTCGATTCCCACATGTGTTGTGTGGCTAATGCAAATGATAGCGGAAGCACAAATGAGGATGAGGAGGAAGAAAGAAGCTTTGTGCAACTCTACGCTCGCCTAAGCCAAGAAGATAAGGCGGTCATGCTCAAGCTGCTAGAAAGAGCGAGAGAGCAAGGCGAAGCTCGTCAAAGGCTAGAAGATGTTCTCTCCATGAAAATGCTACACTTTGACGAGTTGACTAAAGAACATGAGGAGCTAAAGTGCTCTCATGTTGATTTGGTCCAAAGGTATGAAACTGTTTCAATTGAGCATGATAACGCTTTACATTGTATCGCTCAATTAGTAAATAGGAATACCTTGCTTAAGGACCAAGTAGAAAAGCTAAAAGTTGAAAATCTAGCTTTTCAAGATAAATATGATATGCTCCTATGCTCTCATGAAAATCTTAGAGATGATCATATCATATTAAACATTGCTCACGAGGTTGTGATAGAAAACTTAAAATCCCAACAACCTCACTCATGCACATGTATTCAAATTGATACTATATTACCATGTGCTAATGCTTGTTGTTTGTCAACAAGCAAATCTTCCTTTGAGCTAGAATTTGCAGGAACAAATGATGATTCATATCAAAAGCTCAAAGAAGAAAATGAGAGGCTAAAGAAGAGCTTGACACAACTAAAAGGGAAATGCATTACCCAACCTTCTCAAGATAACCGTGATCACATGGTGAAGAAGCTTGAGACGGGAACAACCGTGGCATGCACTACATCCCTTGAAGAAAATGTCAAGGATTTGAGGATTGCCAAGAGGAAGAAACAAAAGATGAAATTCAACACCTCCTCCAAAAGCCTCAACCACGCCTCCACAAAAGGTAACATCCAAGGTAATAATCAAGCCACACTTCACATTAAGAGGTGTAGTGAATGCTTTGAAGAGGGGCACTTGATTAGGTCATGTCCCTACACTAAAAATGGTTTGATTATTAACAAGGATGATAGACTTTGTTTTAAATGCTCCAAGAAGGGACACTTGCTTAGATATTGCCCCCATTTAAAACAAAAAGGCATAGGGTTAGAAAAGAAAGTTTTTACTAACCATGTAGCAGGCAACAAACAAGGAAAGAAGAAAACTTCAAAACTTGAAAAACGCCTATGCTACACATGCCGAAAGAAGGGACATCAATGCAAGGATTGTCCCATTGGTAACAACTTCACTCCTATCTTGTCAATTAATTCTCATGTAACTAGGCAACCCAAAATTGCAACTTGTGCTAGAAAGGTAATGAGGTTACCAAGCGCTAACACAAAGGACTTTTGGGTTCCTAGATCTTTGATTACTAACCTTGGCGGACCCATCAAGCGATGGGTACCAAAATATGCTTGACAAGCTTTGTAGGAGAAGGAGATGATATGAAGTCTTTGGGGTGCTTGAGAGAGTTCATTCAATTCTTATCAACTCAAGCTATCAATCTTCAATGATCTATATACATGAATGACCCAAGGTTATTTTTCAAATTGCTATGTCTTAAACTCATATCATCTCGAGGAAGATATTATATGTTGTAGGAAGTGAAGAGATATCATGTGCAAAAATCAAGGCCTACAACATGGAGGAAAGCCAAAGGATGGTAACACTTATCTTTTAAGTGCAAGTATTTTAGAACATCATTTCTTATATGTCTTGTGTAGTCACATAGAAAGATTGAAGCACTTCAAATGCCTTTAAATTTATATTACCATTCTTTGAAGAATTTCCTATTATATGGTAGATTGCATACTCATCATTTCCATCCTATGGCAATCTACATGCTTTAAATTGTTGGAAGTACCACATGGCATGTTCTTCGCTAGTCATTCTATTATTGCCATGATTCTAGATATAGAGAGATATTTCAAGTTCTTAAAAGAATAAGGTGTCATGTAAGGAATTCAAATCCTTAGGACACTTATAAAAGGAAAACTCTCTCTATAACTAGAATAGTGAGACAAATGATTTTATCTAAGTAACCCAAGTAGTCTCTCTTGTAGAGAATAGGTTTCTCTTTGGAAAAACATGTAATCTAACATGAAATGAAAAATCAATCCAATAATTTATGATGCACTTCTACTTGCTTAAATTGGATTTGATTCTTTCACATTTATCGCTTTCCATATCATGAATTAGATTTATTCCCATAATCTTAAAGGATTATTTATGCTTGTTTTATGAGTTAAAATTGAGCATAACATCATCTATGGATAATCTAGTTCATGCTATGAAGTTTCCATGCTTTTAGTAAAATAGTTTTTCATTCCCTATCAAAAATGATTACTAAATGGAAACTAGTGCTTGTGTTGCTACTAACATTTCTCTTGAGTTCAATTATGAAAATCTACAAGAGAGAAAGTGCACAAGCCTCATGGGTTGATCTTCACCCAAAGGAAGAAAGGTAAAAGCAAAGGTATGGGAACTCATCTTCTTAATTAAGTTTGGTTCCCATCTCAATGGGTATTCAATCTAAATTATCATATCCTACCCTTGTGAAGAATAGATTCTTTATTGGACCTAAAATAACTAAGTGTGCATTCAATATCATATTCATAAATGTGTTTGTCCATTAGAATCTAATTCATGCCTTTGCTATATCCATTCTCATATTGATGCGCTTCTAAGTCATGATAATAAAGTTCAATATGAAGAAGTAAAATTCTATGAGTGAGAAAATTGTTTAATAGTGCATGTTCCTCTTTTTAAGTAAAAGTGCACTAATGTTAAAGATTTTACTTCATGTCTGTGTGACTTATGGATGATGAATTATGCTTATTTCCTATCTAAAAGAAATCATCCATCATTATATACTCCCTTGTATTACTAACATTCTTTTTGAGTATTTTCAATAAGTTTGAAAGGAAAAAGAAGCCACTGCAAAGGGAGGACTCTCAAATGAAAGAAGAGAACATCAAGAACAACACCACCTACTTCTACGAAACAATCAATGGTGTGGTTGTGAGTATTCTAAATACTTTCATTATGAGATTACTAGGCTTAAGTTGTTATTGCAAAATTTAATGAGCCTTGATCAAGATATATAATGCTTCTCCCTATTTGTCTTTAAAGTAAATCATCCATGCATATCTTTAGGGGGAGTCTATTCTTATATCTTGATTTTGCTGAGACTATTGCTTTATCTCAGTAATTTCATATAGTCTCTTGCCTGAGAATAAGTTTCTCATGAAATATGCTACTATTTTTAAATTCTTGTCTTTCACTCCAAAGTAGCATATTTGCTGGATTCTCCTACTCCAAAGCTTAATTGATAATCTAATGCGTATGTTGTTCTTTTGATCACATCTGTTATTTGTTTAATCATTGAATGACTTCAATCATCAATCATGCTTCTTAGTGCCGTATATACTATCAATCGATATCTCTCTTGATATGCACTAAGTTAAAAGGGGAATTCATGATACATTTATGCAACTTGTGATCCATTTGATATATGCTAACAATAACTTGAAAAGATCACTAGTTGTAGAACTCTCTCTTGTGCAAAATATTTCCATATATTGTCATTAAGAATAGGTCTTAAGCATCTAAGACTAAGGACAAAGCACAATGAAGAGAGCGTCTCTATGTAAAGGTACAAAAAGGTAAAACTATCTCCTTTCATTTAAACTTGTACCTAAATCTTCCTTTTATATACTCTCTTTACATATCTTGTTTAAAAGGAAGAGAAAGCATGTCCATGCGTTTCCCTGCTTCATATCTAGTTTAACTTCTCAAAAATTCATTCATGCTTTAATGCATCTTTGTTGAAACTAGATGAAGTACTTTTATTGTCAAAAAGCTTAAAGCTTAACCTTGTAACGAGGATAAGCTGCCTGTGTTCCAAAGGTGGATGGTCCTTAAGTCTTTTTGAAATCCTTAAGGGAAAATGCTTAAAATATTTACAACATGCTTTCATAAGTGCATAAATTGTCATGAGCATCACACTTATACTATGACACAATGCACTTCACATTCTGTATGATATAGATATGTTCTCATTAACCTAATTATGTGCAATTGGCATTTAAGGCCATAATATGTGTTCCTCTCCATGCACATACTTATGAGGAGCAATCTATGTTATATAGAATTATGATCATGCTTAATTTGATATATCCTCTTGATCATATCTCCTTTATATGCTATGACTAATGTGTTTTCAAGTGAATTTCAAACCAAGTCATAGGTACATTGAAAGGGAATTGGAGTCTTCGGCGAAGACAAAGCTTCCACTCTACTCTATCGGTATTACCTACCCTTCGCCATCACTCCCCAATGTCTCTCCATCTTTGGTACACTCTTCACTCATATGTTTATTTGCCAAAGGGGAGAAAATAGTTAGGAAAAGGGCCTATATTTCATTCTAAGTATCCGTTTTTGGCGATTCATGCCAAAGGGGGAGAAAGTATTGGCCCAAAGCAAAAGGACCGCACCACCACCCTAATTTTAAAAATTAATGATTTTCAATTGGTAAATCTCAAATTGGTATCTCTTTGTGTTCTAAAGGGGGAGTTTCAAAATTGATATCTTAAAACCCTCTTGAACACTAAGAGGAGAATTTATTGAGGGAGAGTTTTGTTTAGTCAAAGGAAAAGCATTTGAAACAAAGGAAGAAAATTTCAAATCTTATTCATTTACCTTTGACTATCTTGCAAAAGGACTTTGAAAAGAATTTACAAAAAGATTTGCAAAAACAAAACATGCGGTGCAAATGTGGTCCAAAATGTTAAAATTAAAGAAACAATCCATGCACATCTTGTAAGTATTTATATTGGCTCAATTCCAAGCAACCTTTGCACCTACATTATGCAAACTAGTTCAATTATGCACTTTTATATTTGCTTTGGTTTGTGTTGGCATCAATCACCAAAAAGGGGGAGATTGAAAGGGAATTAGGCTTATACCTAGTCCCTAGTTAATTTTGGTGGTTGAATTGCCCAACACAAATATTGGACTAACTAGTTTGCTCTAGTGTATAAGTTATACAGGTGCCAAAGGTTCACACTTAGCCAATAAAAAGACCAAGTATTGGGTTCAAATAAAGGAGCAAGGGTCAACCGAAGGCACCTCTGGTCTGGCGCACCGGACTGTCCGGTGTGCCACCGGACATGTCCGGTGCACCAGAGGGCTCCAACTCCAACTCGTCACCTTCGGGAAATTCCAGAGGCGACTCCGCTATAATTCACCGGACTGTCCGGTGTACACCGGACAGTGTCCGGTGCTCCAACGAAGAGCGGCCTCGCCAGCCTCGGGGATTCATTTCAATTCCTCCGCTATAATTCACCGGACTGTCCGGTGTACACCGGACTGTCCGGTGTAACTGCGGAGCAACGGCTACTTCGGCGCCAACGGTCACCTGCGGGCGCATTAAATGCGCGCCAGAGCGCGCAGAAGTCAGGCACGCGCGTCATGGCGCACCGGACACTCTACAGTACATGTCCGGTGCGCCACCGGACATCCAGGCGGGCCCAGCAGTCAGAGCTCCAACGGTCGGAACCCTAACGGTCGGATGACGTGGCTGGCGCACCGGACATGTCCGGTGTGCACCGGACTGTCCGGTGCACCATGCGACAGACAGCTTTCTTCAACGGCTAGTTTTTGGATGGTGGCTATAAATACCACCCCAACCGGCCACTTCAAGGGGTGGGAGCCCAAGCAACATTCCAAGTCATATAATTGACAATACTCAAGCCCTCCCAACCACATACATTCATTGATCCATCCTATACACAAGATTTAGACCACTACAACCAACACAAGTGCCACAAAAGAGAGTGCAAGCAAAAGAGAGCTACTCATTTGAGTTTAGCGCTAGTGCCTTGTGAGATTCATCGAGAGATAGTGTGTGCTTCATCTTTGTGTTCATTTGCGCGTGGAGTTTTGACTCCCATTGAACTTCCTCCAAAGTTTTGGAGGCTTGTAAAAGCTAGCAAGAGACACCAAAGATTGTGGTGGTCCTTGTGGGATCGAGAGTGATCCTCGAGAAGAAGAAGAGCTCACCGATCCTTGTGTGATCGGGGGAGAGAGGGAAAGGGTTGAAAAAGACCCGTCCTTAAGTGGACTCCTCAACGGGGACTAGGCCTTCGAGGGCCGAACCTCGGTAAAACAAATCACCCATGTCCATTGTGTTTATTGCTTGTGATTTGTTTGTTTTCCCTTGCTCCAAGTTTTCTTGCACCTTTATTTGCTAATATCATTTGGTGTTGCTTCAAGTTAAATTCCATTTAGTAAAGCAACACGTTGCAAGAAAAGAACTTGTCCTAGTGCTCTTCTCATCTAAGGCTTCTTGCTTTGTTATTCTATAACTTACTAGTTGTATTGATTTATCACTTCCGCATTATTTAGCAATACTCTTTTCAAGCAAGAACTTAGTTTCTATTCTCCGATATTTATATATCTTGTTCTAACCACTAATCAAGGGATCTAGTTGGGGGATAAAGTTTTAATTTTCAGGTTTCGCCTATTCACCCCCCTCTAGGCGACTTTCAGTGTCCCTTGAGTGGATCGATCCTTGACTTAATCGCACCCATCAGGCCTTTGCAGCTTTGTGCTGATGGGGGTTACCAGCTGAGATTAGGAGTCTTGAGGGTACCCCTAATTATGGTCCCCGACAGTAGCCCCCGAGCCTCGAAGGGAGTTTTAATACTCGCTTGGAGGCTTTTGTCGCACTTTTTGCAAGGGGACCGGCCTTTCTTGGTTGCGTTTTGTTCCAGTGGGTGCGCGCGAGCGCACCCGCCGGGTGTAGCCCCCGAGGCCTCGGAGGAGTGGTTTGACTCCTTCGAGGTCTTAATGTGTTTCGCAATGCTTCGGCCGGTCTGATTGTTCCCTCATGCGAGCTGGCCGTAGCCCGGGTGCACGGTCGGGTCCCAAGTTCTCGGGCTGGTATGTTGACGCTGTCAACGGTTTGGCCGGAGCCGGGTTTGCGAGAGCAGCCCCCGAGCCTCCGCACAGGGCGAGAGGACGGTCAAGGACAGACTCGACTTTTTTACATACGCCCCTGCGTCGCCTTTCCGCAAGGAGGAGGGGGGAAGCGCCATGTTGCCCTCGGAGGGCGCCGAACATGGTGTCTCCAGTGAGCTGCTAACGGGTAATCCGAGTGGACGCCCGTGCCCCATTTGTTAGGGGTCGGCTAGAGGCCCGGAGGCACGCTCCAAAAGTACCTGCGGGTGATCTGCCGGACCCGGTCCCCTTTTGACGAGGTCCGAGGGCTCGATGCCTCCCTCTGATGGGATTCCGTTACAAGATCGTTCCCGCTGGTCTCGGAAATGTCCTAGGGTACCTTGGGAGCGTAGCCCGAGCCTTGGTTATGTATCGAACGTACCCAGGGTCATCCCTCGCTCTGCGTCTGAGGCGGCTATGAACCCTTCGAGGGCCAGCCTACAAACCCCTGATCAGTAGTGGGCGCGGAGCCCGAGTGTCCTGAGGCGGTCGTTGAACCCTTCCGAGGGGCCGGCCCTCGAACCTCTGACCAGTAGTGGGCGCGGAGCCCGAGCGCTCTGAGGCGGCTGTTGAACCCCTCCGAGGGGCCAGCCTTCGAACCTCTGATCAGTAGGGGGGCTCGGGGCCCGTTTCCTTTGCGGAGAAGGATCCCTTTCGGGGTATCCCCTTTCCCGGTCCCTGTTGTAAGAGAGAGAAAGAGGAAGAGGAAAAGGATACAGAATCGAATGACGTGGCACACCTTTTTTGACGCGGTCGTTAGGGCGAAGGCGAAGCATCGCCCGCTTCTCCTGCCAAAGGTGCCGCCTGTCCCGCCGCGGAGTTAATGCGACGAGGCGAGTGGTTCGCGAGGCAGTCGTTGCGCGTGCGCGAGCCGTTCGAGGAACAGAACACGGGCGCGCCATCTTCACGCCGTGGGAGAGGATTCTCTCGCTGTCCCATGAGGGGACATGAGCTTGGCTAACGACGTGACCGCTGCTTCCGCCCGCCTGCCACCGCCATTACTGCCGGCCCATTTTTGGCCGCATCGACCGTCGCGCCTTCTCCCGCGGCTGACTGGCCCGTGACCGATGCGCCTGGCTAGCACTGTTGGGTCATACGCAGGGTTGCCTCGAGTCGCGGTACTGGTTCCGCAGTCGAGGAGGCGCGGTAGTGGCGTGAGGGGCGGTGCAGTTGCTCGCACGTAGCAACCGGCGCGCCGGTTGCATGACGTGTGGGCCTGGGCCTCCATGCTGGGCGCGTTGGAGTCGAAAGGGTGTGCCCACTTGGCGCGGTTGCATGCCAACTGCATGGCTGTCCGCCCTTTCACCCGCTGGTCTGGGCGAAAGTGGAGGAATGCTTGTAACCGCTGGGCAGTTGCATGCACCGCGCGTGGCGGTTTGGCTTCTTCTGCCTTGGGCCAGCTTGCATGACGCGTGGGACCCAGCATCCGTGTCGTAGGGGGAGGACCTTGGAGCGTGTTGGAGAAGACTCAGCCCGCGATGGCTGAGGACGCAAGTAGGGGGGGTTGCCTTTAAAAGGAGGGTGACCCCCTTGAAAGGCGACCATGTCTTCGCGCTCCCTTATGCATCGCGTCTTTCCACCTTCCGAGCCCCCGGATGGGGAACACCCGCAATCCTTCCGCCTTATCGTTGGAGGAACGCAACTTCGTGGAAGTTGGTACCTTTCAGCCATCGTTCGGCTTCAAGGATTTTCATCAGGCAGTCTGGCCGCACCCCCTCGCCGGTGGTCACCCAAGACGGTGACCACCAGCTCCTGGGTGGGGAGAAGCAAGCCGGGCTGAGGCCTCTGCCCCTCCCTCAGCTTCAAGGATGTTCATCATCAGTGCTGGGGAGGGGAGTGCGCCGAGTTGGGGTCGGTCTTTGCGCGGGCAGCGGCCCGCTCCTTCCCTCAGTGATCGGGGGGAAGGGCGTTCGCCGTTCGTGGCGCTGGCAGCTGCCGCGTGCCTGGCTCTCTGACCCGAGCGGCTTCAGAGCCGCTTCCGGCACCGCCTTCCGCCACGGCAGCCGGAAGAGGTTTCTCCGTCGACGAGATAGCCGGTGCCGCCCACAGACTGACCTCCAACTCTACGGCCTTCTGCTCGTCCTTGCCTCTCGAGTGAGGAAGTGGGCGAGGGCCCTATGGCAGCAGCATCCGCCCTGAGGTCATCGCTGCTGCTGTTCGGCCCCTCGGAGCAGAAGTCGTCGTCGTCGTTGTTGGAGCGGGTGGCGGCGAGCCACCCGTCGGCCTTCTGTTGCTCCGCAGGCCCCCAATCGTGTGGGGTTGTTCGTACCTGCGGAGGTGGAACCAGAGTTCCGTTAGTACTGGCACCTTGAGTGCCGGTGTCTTGTTCATTGTGGCTGTCGGGGCCTGAACATGTATGTATTTTCGGCATGGAGCCGTGTTTTCCCTCATTTCGAGCACTAAGACTCGTCTGTCGGCTATCTGAACCGCTTCGCCAAGCGTGAGTCGCCTCGTGCGAAGGTGACGAGTGAGGTATCCGTATCCCGGAGGCGTAGGAGTCCCTCGGCTCGATCGACCTTGCTGTCCGAGGCTTCTCTTGCTTAGTTAAAGGAACCCTCGGCCGCTCTTCGATGAGCCGAAGCCGGAGGTAGCGGTGTCAGCACGGACAGAGGCATAGTTGGCTCGAAAAGAAGATTTGGTCGGCCGGAGCCTGGCCGGGTCGTCCACTGGCGGGACCAACGCCGGAGTTGAGTCACCGATGCCACGAGCCGGGCTAATGTCCTCGGGGTACAGCTGGCTGAGGCTTCGGGGTGGCCGGCCAAGCCGTTTGCTCGAGCCGGATTCCTGGAGAAGACCCTAGCGGCGATGGCTCGGACATGGTGCTGATGTCGTCCTTCGGAGTGGAGATCCTCCGACCGCGTCGCCGTCCGAGGCTAGGCCGGACCTCGCCGAAGGTGTAGTTGACGCCGAGGGTGCTGCTGCTCCCTTCAACTGTCAAGATCCGAGCCTGCAGGATCGGGTTATCTTGTAGTGTGCGTATGTTTTCTACGGCCGCCGAGGCCCAAACGTACTGTTGTCATGTTGTAAAGCTGCGTTCCTTTTCCTGTTGTCTCGAGTATCTGGACTTATTTGTCGGTAACAGAATTGCTTGTCCGAGCGAGAGTTACTTTTCACGGAAGGTGACGAGTGAGGTATCCATATCCCGGAGGCGTAGGAATCCCTCAGCTCGGTCGGCCTTGCCGCTTACGTGCACTCTTACTCGTCCATAGGGTTCTGTCACCGACGTAGTCGAGAAGGCCCGAAAAATCGTTTCGGCAGAGGAGTTTTCGAGCGTGAATACTTGTTCGGTCCGCGGAATCACTTATCCGAGCGTGAGTTACTTATCGCAGAAGGTGATGAGTGAGGTATCCGTATCCCGGAGGCGTAGGAGTCCCTCGGCTCGGTCAGCCTTGGCTGCTTACGTGTACTCCGTCGTTTTCAGGATCCACTTTCGAAGTAGTCGAAAAGCACGAAAGACATTCTGGCAGAAAAGATCTTTTTCCGAGGAAAATTTTGATGCAGAGGGGCTTCCCCCCTTTTAGCCCCCGAGGGAGGGTCGGGCTTTGCCGAGGCAAGGCTGACCCTTCCTTGATGACTAGACTTTGTATGTGACCGAGGTCTATGAATGACTTGAAAGCATCTTAAGGGTAGAAGCGACGTAGCTGTCGGATGTTCCAAGCGTTGCTGTAGACCTCGCCTTGACTGTTGGCCAGCTTGTACGTTTCGGGCTTCAGAACCTTGGCGACGACGAACGACCCTTCCCAGGGAGGCGTGAGCTTGTGCCGCCCTCGGGCGTCTTGTCGCAGCCGAAGCACCATGTCGCCCACCTGGAGGTCTCGGGACCAAACCCCTCGGGCGTGGTAGCGTCGCAGGGACTGCTGGTACCACGCCGAGTGTAGTAAGGCCATGTCCCGAGCCTCTTCCAGCTGGTCCAGTGAGACTTCTCGATTAGATCGATTGCTTTGGTCGGCGTAGGCCCTCGTCCTCGGGGAACCGTATTCTAAGTCTGTGGGCAAGATGGCCTTGGCCCCATAGACTAGAAAGAACGGTGTGAAGCCCGTGGCTCGGCTCAGCGTTGTCCTCAGACTCCAGACCACCTAGGGGAGCTCCTTCATCCATCGCTTGCCGAACTTGTTGAGGTCGTCGTAGATCCGCGGCTTGAGCCCTTGCAGGATCATGCCGTTGGCACGCTCTACTTGCCCATTCGTCATGGGGTGAGTCACGGCGGCCCAGTCCACCCGGATGTGGTGATCCTCGCAGAAGTCCAGGAACTTTCTGCTGGTGAACTGGGTGCCGTTGTCGGTGATGGAGTTCGGGACCCCAAAGCGATGGATGATGTTGGTGAAGAACGCCATCGCCTGTTCGGACCTGATGCTATTTAGGGGTCGGACCTCGATCCACTTGGAGAATTTGTCGATGGCGACCAACAGGTGCGTGTAGCCCCCGGGTGCCTTTTGTAAGGGGCCGACGAGGTCCAGACCCCACACAGCAAACGACCAGGTGATGGGTATGGTCTGCAGAGCCTGAGCGGGCAGGTGGATCTGCCTTGCACAGAATTGACACCCTTGGCAGGTGCGGACAATTCTAGTGGCGTCGGCCACTGCGGTCGGCCAGTAGAAGCCTTGTCGGAAGGCGTTTCCAACAAGGGCTCGAGGTGCTGCGTGATGGCCGCAAGCCCCTGAGTGTATCTCTTGTAAGAGCTCCTGGCCTTCGGTGATGGAAATGCATCGCTGGAGGATGCCTGAGGGGCTGTGGTGGTAGAGCTCCTTCCCGTCTCCCAGCAAGACGAATGACTTGGCGCGCCACGCCAACCGCCGAGCTTCGGCTCGGTCGAGGGGTAGCTCTCCTCGGTGGAGATATTGTAGGTATGGGGTCTGCTAGTTTCGATTAGGCGTGGCCCCGCTCCGCTCCTCCTCGACGTGCAGTGCCTCACCCTCGGGGGCCAAGGGTACCTCGGGCCGAGCCGAGGGTGCCTCGGACTGAGCCGAGGGTGCCTTGGGCTGGGCCGAGGCCTTCTTGGGCTCGGGTGTGTCGTCGGTCTTGACAGAGGGTTGCTGCAGGTCTCGGGAGAAGACGTCCGGGGGAACCGTTGTTCGCCCCGAGGCTATTTTAGCCAGCTCGTCCGCAGTCTCGTTGTAGCGTCGGGTGATGTGGTTGACCTCGAGCCCGTAGAACTTGTCTTCCAGGCGCCGAACCTCATCGCAGTAGGCTTCCATCTTCGGGTCGCGACAGTGGGAGTTCTTCATGACTTGGTCGATGACGAGCTGCGAGTCACCGCGAGCGTCGAGGCGTCAGACCCCTAGCTCGATGGCGATGCGCAACCCGTTGACCAGAGCCTCGTACTCGGCCATATTGTTGGACGCCGGGAAATGGAGGCGTAGCACGTAGCGTAGGTGCTTCCCGAGGGGCGAGATGAAGAGCAGGCCTGCGCCTGCTCCTGTCTTCATCAGCGACCCGTCGAAAAATATGGTCCAGAGTTCCGGTTGGATCGAAGCTGTTGGGAGCTGGGTGTCGACCCATTCAGCCACAAAGTCCGCCAAGACCTGGGACTTGATGGCCTTCCGAGGGGCGAACGAGATCGTTTCGCCCATGATTTCCATCGCCCACTTTGCAATTCTACCCGAGGCCTCTCGGCACTGGATGATCTCCCCCAGGGGGAAGGATGACACCAAAGTTACCGGATGAGACTCGAAGTAGTGTCGCAACTTCTGTCGCGTTAGGATCACCGCGTACAGCAGCTTCTGAATTTGTGGGTAGCGGATCTTGGTCTCGGACATTACCTCACTGATGAAGTAGACTGGCCTCTGGACGGGCAATGCATGCCCCTCTTCTCGTCTCTCAACCACAATCGCGGCGCTAACCACCTGAGTGGTAGCGGCGACGTAGATCATGAGGGCTTCTCCGGCAGCGGGGGCACCAAGATGGGCGCGTTCGTGAGGAGCGCCTTCAGGTTCCCAAGGGCTTCCTCGGCCTCAGGGGTCCAAGTGAAGCACTCGGCCTTCCTTAAGAGGCGGTACAGAGGCAGGCCTCTTTCGCCGAGGCGTGAGATAAAACGGTGTTGGAACTTGCTCTCAGCAGCAAGGAAGCCAACAAGGGTGAACGGTGGTGACAACAGGGTTACGTGCACGGGGGCAATAGCTCTGTTGATCTAGCCTCTCACGGGCACTGTGCGGGGGTATTTATAGGTATCTGAGTGCCCAGCGTCTTGTGTTAAGGACGCATGTGCCCTCAGACACCTCGTTTATCCCAGAATATTCCCATAAAGCGGGGTTACAAGCCGTAATTACAAGAATGCCTTTACAAACTAGGCCCGTAACACAAAGACGGCCACGCGGGGCCCGTTACAATGGGCCAGATCACAAGTGGGCGTCAGAGCAGGACGAGGCCGTGCTACGGGGAGACGTCACCGCAGGCCTTCGTCTGGTGCTGAATGAAGCGAAGGGTGTCCCTGCCCGTTTTGTCTTCGTCAAACCAGCGACTGCAGCGAGAGACGACGAGCGAAGGGTGGCGTCTTTGCCTTCGCCCCAACATTTGCCCTCCGAGGGACCAGTTCGACAAAGTCACCTGGTGCCGAAGACGTCGCTAGATGGCGGAGACGCTGCCCTCGCTCGAAGTGGTTCCACGGGGGTTTTCGACATGACCGTTGATGGACGGCGTACTGTTGGATTGCGGGTTTCCCGAAGCGCCGCGCCTTGTCGGATTGCGGGTTTCCCGAAGAGCCGCGCCCTGCCTATAAAAGGGGGCAGGGGTCGGTGCTTTTTGAACTTTGCCTTCCGCGCACCGCGAAAACCCTAGCCGCCCGCCGACTTGCTGTTCGTCTGCCCGCCGTGCTCTTGATCGCCGGAGATCTGGCTCGAGTGAAGCAGACCGCCCGCCGCTGCCGACGGTACGTAGCAATGTCGTCCTCTTCTTCTTCCGCCGACACCACGTCGCCGGCGGCCGCCTCGTCTGAGGAGACGTTGAGTAGCTTGGTGGTGGAGGAGTTGCGCGCCGGCGACTCTGTTGATTTTGGTGTGTCACGGATGACGTCAGCCCGCGTTGAAGATATGCAGCGGTTGGGCTACTTTGGCGGCGGAGTTGCTCGTGCTCCGGGGACGGAGGAAGTCCCCGAGCCGGAGGGTGAGTTGGTCGTTTTCGAGGCGTTCTTCGCCGCCGGTCTCCGCTTGCCTGCGCACCGGTTTGTTGGCGAAGTCCTGCGTAGATTCAATGTTCAAATACATCAGCTGACACCGAATGCCATGGTGGCGCTGGCGAAGTATGTCTGGGCGACGACTTCGTACGGCGGGCAGCCGTCTGTTGAAGTTTTTGCAAAGAATTATTGTCTGCATTGGCAGAAGAGGATGGTTGGGGACGGAGTTGCCCAGTTCGGGTCATGCACATTCACGCCGAAGACCGGCAAGACCACAATGCCAGTAGTGGAGTTGGTTCCGTGCGCCCGTAACAAGTGGGGCAGTTGGAATGAATTTTGGTTTTACGTTGCTGAGGGTACTGTCGAAGGCCATCAGGGACTCCCCGTGTCTGAGATGTGCTCTCATTATTATTCTGCGTATCCGCCTTTTGAAGTGGCAGAAGAGGATGCAGACGAAGGGGGCCTCCGATGCGCCGCCGGTCAGAGCAGTGGGCGTGATTTAGTTGAAGAGTTCGTGGCATACGGGGTCTGGCCCTTGGCGCACGGCTGGGCGTTGGGCGAAGTGTGCCCTCGCCAGATGCCTTTTCACGGTGGAAGGGTGGTGCGAAGTCCTGCCTTCGCACTGAACTTGCGAAATCGTGACCCGGCCGCCTTTGTGCGTGATGCGGAGGACTTGGCGGTGCGGCTCGTGGGACGTTACGTGCCGAGGACTGAAGGCCAGCGCAGCTTTGATATCCGCGGGTCAAATGAGCGCTTGAACAGGGTCTTCGAATTAAATCAATTGCCGTACGACGGCTATCCTGGTCAAGACGAAGCGGACCGCCGTGGGAAGAAACCGGCGGTGGAGACTGGAGGCGACCCTGCGCTGGCGGCCGCCCCCTCCTCAAAAAAGAGAAAATTAGGTACTGCAATGGGGGGACTTGGGGTGTCTGATAGTTTTGCTAGAGAGTTAATGAGGACGTGTGCGGCCCCGGGGGAAAGGATGTCTTCGCCCGAGCTCCGGGAGTCTTCGGCTCGGATGCTGAGGGTTACCGGGGGTTGCTGGCCGAAAAATGTTCCTATCCCCTGCGCGGCTGAGGAGGACTGTTTTACATCTCGTATGGTTCATCGGTGGAGAGTTTTTCCTTATGGGCGAAATATCGGTGCTGTTGTGTGGACAGTGATGGACAAGGATCGCCAAGGGGCGGCGCAAAAACGCCAGGCGACTGTCAGGATTCACGAAGCTCGGCCGAAAAGGCCGTGAGGAACTGCGAAGGCTGTGGCCTCCGGCGGAGGTAAGCCGCCGCTAGCGGCGAAGGCGGGCGCCTCTGCACCTAGCAAGGCGCCAGAGGCAACGGCGGGCGCCGGAGGCTCCAAGTCAGCGAAGGTGGTGCCCCCGGCCAGCGGAGTGGCGGAGGCTTCGAAGGCGGCCCGAGCGCTGCCGCTGGCGGGCAAACGTGTTGCCGACTTCGGCACCGACATTACTGTGGATGACTATCTTGGTGGTAAGTCGCTGGCCTATTATTGTTATTGTTATTATTTATTTTTTTTCTTTTTTTTTAATTCGAAGATGCGTTGCAGGGTCGGACGAGGGCCAGCTTGCTATGGTTGCGCCTGGCGCGGAGATCGCGACGGCGGCCATAGTGCCGAAGGCGAGGGGCGAGGCCCTTGACGCCGGAGGCGAGGTGTCGGCCCTCGCCGTGGTCAGGGGCGAGGCGGGCGCAGCGACCCGCCGGCTGAAGGGAGTGACGGAGGCGCTGAGTCAGGCGACGGAGGCGCTGAGTCAGGTCCGTTGAGCTATACTCTCTCCCCCACCTCTTTTGGGGTAACGGCCTTACGTACTGCGTCGCGGCCCTGCAGGTGGCTGACTTCGCCAGCCGTACTGCGTCGGGGGCCCTCACGGCGGCTGTGTCTGCCGAAGTCGAGAGACTTCGGACACAACATGTTGACGCTGTCCGTGAGAAGTCGGCCTCCGACAGCAAGTGCCGTAAGCTGACGGACAGGGTGGCCGCCCTGGAGAGGGAGAAGGCTGACCTCCGGCGCCAACTGGCGGCGGAGAGGAGGGAAGCTAACGAGGCCGTCGCCAAGGGGCAGGCTGCGCAGGCGGAGGCCAAGCTGGCGCGGGCGGAGGGCAATCTTGCCAAGGAGCTCGCCGAACATCTGCAAGAGCGGCTCACCGCCCTGGAGGGCCGCGCTAAGGAGGCCGAGGCCGCAGTGCGTGCGGAGGCCGAACGGACGCGCACGCAGCTTATGGATACATATCGTGAGCTGGGTGCGCGGACCGGTGACTTCGAAGTGCCGGACCGAGAGCCCGGCCTTCGCTGTCTGCAGTGGGTGCAGGAGGAGCTGCTGGAACTTCCAGCCGTCGTGGGGGGTTGATGTCGTACGCCTCCCTGGTCACCTGCGAGGGGGCGATGAACGCGCTCTCTCGCGAAGGGTGCCGGCACTTTGAGGCCCTCGACCAGGTAGATGAAGATTTTGGGCGAGATATCTATGAGGTCGAAGACCCCGTGGTGAAGGAGTCCGCTAGGGCCCTCTATGACCGAATGTGGGGTCTGTACGGTCGTGAGGTGGTCAGGGAACGGGCCGAGGCTGCGAGGGCTCAGGTAACGTTGTCGTTTGTTCGGTGTTTGCTGGATGTGTTCTGTGCGTGTGCTTGCTGAATTTTTGTGTGTGTTGTCTTAGGCGGAGCGTGGCGAGCGGGTGGAGGACTTCGGGGCACTGAACAGCGCGCTGCCTGGCCTGGAGCCGACCCCTGCGGAGGCCGCGACTGGAGTCGCCCTGGAAACAACCCCGGAGCCTGCGGAAGACGCGCCGAGCGTGCCCACCTCTGCTGTGGCCGGCGAAGACCTGCCCCCAAAGGTGGCCGAAGGCGCGCCTGACGCCCCCGCAGCTGCTGCGCCGAGCGCTGAAGATTCCGCGGCGGTGGTGGCGGAAACAGCGGAGGAGGAGACAGCGGAGGCTCCCGCAGCGGCAGGGCCTTTGCAGGTGGCGTAGTGGGTGTTTAGGGTTGGGGACTTTTTGGATGTTGTACTGAATTTTGGTTGCTGCGCAGGTTCAAGATTTTGGGCCTGCGCACGCAACCGCTACTACTGGGTTTTTGGCGGCTTCGACCGCGGAAGATGGAAATGAATATGGTGGGTCTGTATCTGAGTTTTTGATTTTACTGATTCTGGGAGCTCGGTTGAGTGGACTGAGGAGTCGTCGGAGGAGGACTTGGATTATTTTGCGGCCTTGGACGTGGCTGCGGCGGAGGCTTCGCCACACGCCGCGGACGCGCCAGACGTGCTGGGTCCTAGCACCGGGCGCCGACGACGAAGGGCGGTTGCAAAGCGTAGGGTTAGTGCGGAGGAAAGGGCTCGGCTTCGCGTGAGTAGGGGTGGTCGGCAGGAACTGTTGTCTTTGCCGGCCGCCACGAGCACAGGGGAAGGGGAACTGCGAAGTCTTTTTGCGGGTGAGGAGCTTAGGATAATGTTATTTAATTATAGGGAGATGGGGATTATTCCTAAGGTGGAGCCGATGTAGAGTGTGGTGCCCTCGCTTATATATGTGTAAAAGGTTGTAAGATGAAGTTGTGTGCCCTCGCGTGCCTGTGCCTGCGAGGGCGCTGTGTACTTTGTGTGGCATGGTTGGCTATGCTGTGCTGGTGTGATTATGGTCGGTCTTAGCGCGGATGGTTTGATGCTGTCGCTTCTGCTTTTGTTGTACTAGTTTGACTGCGCCCTTAGGCGGCTTCTGCGCGGAGTCTTCGCGAGAGACATCGGAATTTTTCGCACTTGATGTGTTTAGTCCGGCTGCACCCTTAGGCGACTTCTACGCGGATAGCCTTCGCGATAGACATCGGAATTTTTTCGCACTTGATGTGCTTAGTCCGGCTGCACCCTTAGGCGACTTCTGCGCGGATAGTCTTCGCGATAGACATCGGAATTTTTTCGCACTTGTTGTGCTAAGTCCGGCTGCACCCTTAGGCGACTTCTGCGCGGATAGTCTTCGCGATAAACATCGGAATTTTTTCGCACTTGTTGTGCTAAGTCCGGCTGCACCCTTAGGCGACTTCTGCGCGGATAGTCTTCGCGATAGACATCGGAATTTTTTCGCACTTGTTGTGCTAAGTCCGGCTGCACCCTTAGGCAACTTCTGCGCGGATAGTCTTCGCGATAGACATCGGAATTTTTTCGCACTTGTTGTGCTAAGTCCGGCTGCACCCTTAGGCGACTTCTGCGCGGACTTGTCGCACGCGAGGGTGGCTAGCGCTTAGCCTCGCGGTGACTTCGAATTGGTCGAATGCCGAAGACCGTTGTCGCGGTCTTCTTTCGACACGTGTTTTTGCGGGGGATTTTTCTCACATATATTACATGGCTCCGCCTCGTTAAAAACCTCACCCCCCGGGAGGAAAAGAGTGCGGGCCGGTACAAGATTGTTTGCGGCGAATTACAAGGGCGAAATCAGCCCTAAATGGGTCAAACAAAAAATTTGCGAAGGTTGTCGATGTTCCAGGAGTGCTCCAGGTCCTCGCCGTTTGGCGTTGTGAGCCTGTAAGCGCTGGGGGAAGCTTTTGACTTGACTATGAAGGGGCCCTCCCACTTGGGCTCCAACTTGCCCTTGGACTCCGTCCGAGCCGTCCGGATGAGTACGAGGTCCCCCTCGCTGAACTCCCTCGGGATGACTGTGTGGTCGCGCCATGCTTTGGTCTGGGCTTGATATTTGTTTAGGGCCTGTAGGGCGAAGACCCGGTCTCCGTCAATGAGATCTTTTGAAGTTGGCTCATCCACGTCGGGGACGGCTGACGGAACTGTACGCGGGGACCCATGCTTTATTTCTTGCGGGGTCATTGCCTCCGATCCGTATAGAAGGCGGAAAGGAGTGAACCCGGTCGCCCTGCACTCAGTTGTGTTTAGCGCCCAGACTGCCTCCGGTAATAAATCGGTCCATCTGCCTTTTCTTTCATCGAGGAGCATCTTTTTGACAGCTGTGAATATTTTCCCATTGGCACGCTCCACGACCCCGTTGGACTGCGGATGATAGACTGAAGCGAAGGCAAGCTTGGTGCCGATGGAAAAACAAAAATCCTTGAAATCTTGGCTGTCGAACTGCTTGCCGTTGTCAACTGTTAGCTCGGACGGTACTCCGAAGCGGCAAACGATGTTCTGCCAGAAGAATTTTTGGGCAGTCTTTGATGTGATTGTGGAGACAGCCCTCGCTTCAATCCATTTGGTGAAGTATTCGACGGCTACGAAGGCGAACTTAAGGTTCCCCTGAGCGGTGGGCAGGGGCCCGACGATGTCCAGGCCCCAGCGCTGGAGAGGCCATGTATGGGCAATCAACTTTGTATATTGCGAGGGGTTGCCTGACCGAGGAGAGAACTTCTGGCAGGCTTCGCAGGACCTCGTGACCCGATTTGCGGCGCAGATCATTGCGGGCCAGTAAAACCCTTGTCGGATCACCTTGGCAGCCAGGGCCCTCTGCCCTGCGTGCGAGCCGCACGTGCCACTGTGGACTTCGCGTAGGATCTGCATGCCTTCGGTTTCGGTGACGCATTTGAGCATTGGCTGACTGACCCCTTTCTTGTATAATTGGCCCGCAATCAGTGCGAAGTCCCTGCTTCGATGCCTGAGGCGCTTTGCCTCACTGACGTCAGTTGGATGATAGTACCCCTGTAGGAACAGGGTTATTGGCGCCCGCCAGTCTTCGGTCATGATTAGGTTGACTATACGGTGGCCCTCGCTATCATTGGTTATTTGGAGCCCTTCGGGGCTCCGGACGGCGGGCGTGCCGATGGTGTGAAAGAACACGTCGGAGGGCAAGGGCTCGCCCCTGGCGGCAGCCTTGGCCAATGCGTCGGCCTCCTCGTTCTTGGCCCTATCCACATGCTGCAGGGTGAATCCCTTGAACTGTCTCTCGAGACTTCGGATAGCCGCGAGGTATTGCATGAGCGCGGGGTCCTTTGCTGCATAATCTTTCTCGATCTGGCCGGCAACTATCTTGGAGTCTGTCTTGATGATACATGTGGTGACTCCGAGGGCCCTTAGCTTGCGGAGGCCGAGGATAACCGCTTCATACTCTGCGATGTTGTTTGTGCATCTGTCGGACTCTAGAGCGAAGCTGAGGCGTGCTGCATATCTGTGTTTGACTCCGGTTGGTGAGGTGACAATTGCAGCGACGCCTGCCCCCGCATGGCACCATGCGCCGTCGCAATGGATGGTCCAGACCTTTTCTATGGACGGGTCCGGCTGTGCTACTGGCCCAGTCCAGTCGACGACGAAGTCTGCCAGGACTTGCGACTTGATGGCTGTTCTGGGCTCGAAGCTGATGTGGTAGCCGGAGAGTTCGGCTGCCCACTTGGCAATCCTCACCGATGCCTCCGGGTTTCTGAATAGTTCGCCAAGCCCCCTGTCAGAGGTGACTCGGACCTTGAATGCTTCAAAGTAATGGCGCAATTTGCGCGAGGACATAACAACTGCGTAGGCGATCTTCTCCAGCTCTGTCATGTTGCATTTGGACGGTGTCAGGACTTCGGAGACATAGTAAATAGGGCACTGTCTGACTGTGCCTTCAATAGTCTGCTCCTGTACTAGTGCCGCGCTGACCGCGTGCGGCGAAGCCGCGACATAGAGCAATAGGGGGAGCGAGGAGTCGGGGCTTGTGAGGATGGCCAGCTCCGATAAGTACTGTTTTAATGAGGCGAAGGCCGCTGCTTGCTCTGGCCCCCAGGCGAAGTCTTTCGCACCGCGAAGTGTTTTGAGGAAGGGGAGACTTCGCTCGGCGGACCTGGAGATGAATCTGTTGAGAGCGGCCAATCTGCCTGTCAGACGCTGGACGTCCCTGACGGACTGCGGAGGCGACATGTCGACGATGGCCTGGATCTTGGTTGGGTTGGCCTCGATGCCGCGGTGTGACACCAGGTAACCCAATATCTTGCCCTGGCGAACACCGAAGACGCACTTTTCCGGGTTCAGGCGGAGTCGTGCATCTCGCATGTTCGCGAATGTCTCGGCGAGGTCGGCGAGATGGTCCTCCTTATTCTTGCTGGCGACGACGATGTCGTCCACATATGTAAATATGTTTCTGCCGACCTGCCCTTCGAGTACTGTTTTGGTGAGTCTGGAGAAGGTGGACCCCGCATTCTTGAGTCCCTCCGGCATCCTGATGAAGCAATAAGTGCTGAAGGGTGTTATAAAGCTGGTGCTAGCCTTGTCTTCCTCCTTCATGTATATCTGGTGATAACCGGAGAAGCAGTCGAGGAGTGACATGACCTCGCATCCGGCCGCGTTATCGACTATTTTGTCGATCCGCGGCAACGGGAAATTGTCCTTCGGGCAGGCCTTATTGAGACTGGTGAAGTCTATGCACATTCGCCATTTCCCGCTTTTTTCTGCACCATTACGACATTGGATTGCCACGTGGGGTAAGCCACTGGCTCGATGAATTTAGCTTCTAGGAGGCGGTGCACTTCCGCCTTGGCGGCCTCTGTCTTTTCGTCGGACATTTTGCGGAGCCTTTGCTTTTTTGGTCGCACCGAAGGGTCAATTCCCAAGCTGTGCTCAATTATGGATCGACTGACTCCGACCAGGTCTAGGGCGGACCAGGCGAAGACATCTTTATTTTTGGCCAGGCAGCAGAGAAGCCTTTCTTCTTCATGTGACGTAAGGTCTTCGCTGATAGTGACTGTCTGCTTGGGCGTGGCCTGATCAAGGGGAACAGTCCTGGTTCCATCTTGGCTCTGCAACTGTGCCTTCTCGTGCTGCTTGTCGGCTGGGCTGGCGGGCGCGGGGACCTCGCGCTGGGCCGTGAGACAGTGTACGTTCCTCTGACCAGGCACGAAGTCCCGCTCTATGTTGCGCGTCGTCTGCTGGTTGCCGTAGATCATGATAGCGCCTAGCGGACCTGGTATCTTCATACATAGGTACAGTCCGTGGATGGCGGCTTCGAACTTATTGATTGAGCCCCGGCCCATGATGGCGTTGTACGGATATACCATGTCGACAATGTCGAAGGTTACTTGCTCACTTCGGGCATTGGGTGCTACACCGAAGGAGAGGGGAAGCTCTATTTTGCCAACAGGGAAGGTGCCTTTGCCGCCGAAGCCATACAACGGATTGTCCGAAGGCTTGAGCAGGCTGTGGCTTATACCCATGCGGTCGAAGGCGTGGAGGAAGATGATGTCCGCCTGACTGCCGTTGTCGACTAGGACTTTGTGCAAGTCCCAGCCTGCCACGCTGCAATTGATGACCATAGCGTCGATGTGGGGGGCGCTGCGCAGGTCGACATCTCGTGCATCGAAGGTTAGCGGTATGTGGGACCACTTCGTCTGCACGACTGGGCCGGTGACCGCGACATGGTTGATGCTGCGGTAGTGGTCCCGCTTCTGCCGCTTGGTGTCGAAGTCAGTGCTGGACCCCCCTGTTATCATGTGAATGACTCCGCGATATGGTTGATCGGCGAAGTCTTCCTGCTTTGGGGCATGGGGGATGTTTTGGTGTTGCTGGTGTGGTGGTGGGGGTGGAGGAGGTACGATTTGTACTTTCTGATGGTGTTGGTAAGCGTGGTGCGGTGGATGCGGAGCGGCAGCGTGGATATATGGTGGAGGGGGTGGCTGGTAATTATGCGCGACAATTCTGGGATTGTCGGCTGGCTACGCCCGCGCCATTCTGTCTCTGGTGGCCTTCGTTTCGGGGCAGTCTTTGGTTTGGTGGGCGCAGTCTTCGCCGTGGAAAAGGCAGTAGAACCGGCGCGGCGGCTGCGCGCTCTCGGCCCCTGCCACGAGTTCCGTTTCCGCGGCCTTGGGGGGGATATTCCTGGCGACGAGGGGGGTCAGCAGCAGGCTGCTGGTTTGCGATGTTGTGCACTTGCTGTTGACCGCGGCCATCTCGACCGGAGTCTGGTTGCGGAGTCCTCGTCCATGTGCGGCTGGACTGCGGGGCATCCTTGGGCTTCCGCTGTGACTCAACTTTGCGCTGGTGGAGCTCTTCGGATTTGGCATATTTTTCAAAGAGCTGATATAGCTCCTGAAGGTTCTTGGGTGGATCTCTGATACAGTGGTTGTAGAGGACGCCGGCCCGAAGGCCACTGATGGCGTAGTGGATAGCGATCTGATCATCGACGGAGGGCAGCTGTGACTTGAGTGTTAGGAATTTGCGGTAATACTCCCGCAGAGTCTCCTTTTCCAGCTGTTTGCAGAGCGAGAGCTCGGCCAAAGCGTCGGTGTCTGGACGGTACCCTTGGAAGTTGAGAAGGAACTTGTCCCGGAGACTTCTCCACGAATCAATGGACAGCGGAGGCAATCTGGTGAACCAGGTGAGTGCTGGGCCCTCTAGGGCGATGATGAAAGACTTCGCCATTGTGGCGTCGTCCCCTCCGGCGGATGCAACGGCGACTTGATAACTCATTATGTATTGCGCCGGATCGGTGCTGCCGTTGTACTTGGGATATGCCCCTGCTCGGAAGTTAGCTGGCCAAGGCGTCACTTGCAGGTGTGGCGCCAGGGGACTGCGCTCGTCGAGGTAGTTGACCCCTTGGAATGGCGTGCCGTGCTGGAAGGCGTAGTCATGTTGGGGGAAGCGCGGGTTCTCCGGCTGCGCCCGGTGTTGCAGGGGTGGGCCATGCTGCAGGCCGAGGTGGCCTTCGCGCGTGTCCTCCGGTTGCGCGCGCTGCTGGAGGGGTGGCTCTTGCTGTAGACCGAGGTGGCCTTCGCGCTGCATCAGCGCGATCTCGCGCTCGAGGTCTTGGGCCTTCTGCTCCTCGTCGCGTATCATCTGCCGCACCTTGGCTAGTGCGGACACACGTTGGCGCTTGGCTTCCAGTATCTCTTTCTGCCTCTGGAGATTGCGGTTCTTGAGGCGCAGGGCGCGCAGCTGTAACTGTTGTTCTGTTGAGACGCCGAGGACCTCGCCGTCCTCGGTGAGATCCGCGCCCTGCACTGGGGCGAAGCCTAGGGGCGGCTGCGATTGTCCTTCGGGCCCGCAGGTGCGGAAGGTGTCGTCTTCGCAGGTGCGGGGAATGTTGTCTTCGGTGGGCTCTTGGTGGGTGGATTGAGTGAGGGCGAGGGCCTTGCCCTTTCTTGCGGCCAGCAGTGCTGCCTTCGCAGCCTCGTCAGCCTTCGGGTTAGCTCTCTTGGGTGCCATCGCGGGTGGTCTTGTCGTAGCACGAACGGTGGGCGCCAAATGTTGGAACTTGCTCTCAGCAGCAAGGAAGCCAACAAGGGTGAACGGTGGTGACAACAGGGTTACGTGCACGGGGGCAATAGCTCTGTTGATCTAGCCTCTCACGGGCACTGTGCGGGGGTATTTATAGGTATCTGAGTGCCCAGCGCCTTGTGTTAAGGACGCATGTGCCCTCAGACACCTCGTTTATCCCCAGAATATTCCCATAAAGCGGGGTTACAAGCCGTAATTACAAGAATGCCTTTACAAACTAGGCCCGTAACACAAAGGCGGCCACGCGGGGCCCGTTGCAATGGGCCAGATCACACGTGGGCCTCAGAGCAGGACGAGGCCGTGCTACGGGGAGACGTCACCGCAGGCCTTCGTCTGGTGCTGAATGAAGCGAAGGGTGTCCCTGCCCGTTTTGTCTTTGTCAAACCAGCGACTGCAGCGAGAGACGACGAGCGAAGGGTGGCGTCTTTGCCTTCGCCCCAACAAACGGCTCAGAGCCGCAAGGCATCCCGTGACCCTCTGTACGCCTTTCAAGTCCTTGATGGGCCCCATGCTGGTGATGGCCACGATCTTCTCCGGGTTGGCCTCGATGCCCCGCTCGGAGACGATGAACCCCAAGAGCATGCCTCGGGGGACCCCGAAGACACACTTCTTGGGATTGAGTTTTACGCCTTTCGCCTTGAGACATCAGAATGTCGCTCCAAGGTCGGAAAGGAGGTCGGAGGCTTTCCTCGTCTTGACTACGATGTCATCGACGTAGGCCTCGACCGTTCGGCCAATGTGTTCGCCGAACACGTGGTTCATGCACCTTTGGTATGTCGCACCCGCATTCCTCAAACCGAACGGCATGGTAACATAGTAGTACATGCCGAAAGGTGTGATGAAAGAAGTCGCGAGCTGGTCGGACTCTTTCATCCTGATTTGGTGATACCCTGAGTAGGCATCGAGGAAAGACAGGGTTTCGCACCCAGCAGTGGAATCCACGATTTGATCGATGCGAGGCAGATGGTAGGGAACTTTCGGACATGCTTTGTGAAAGCATCTAGGCCCCTGGTTGGTTTTAGTGATTAATGACAACGTAGTATTATATGTGACTAACGTGTGTTTTGCAGAGACAAATGGTAAGTTAGGTCGCATGACAGGTAGAAGTACTACAACGGTGAAAACAATCCTGGAGATAAGAACTCGAAGCGACGGCTAAAACAACGGAACAAAAGGTGAAGGTCTACGGAGTCCGAGTGTCAAGGAGATGTGGACACTCGCGATTTAGTTAGGACTTTTATTCTCTTTTAGCCGTACTATAAAGAGGGGTTGTCGATGAGTAGTTTGACCAAGAGAGTTCTAGTGTAGTGTTGGTGCACAATCACACTCATATACAGTGCTAGGTGTCACTCTAGAAATCACACACAAGTTAGAGCGAAAACCGATTTGAAAATTAGCTGAAAAACAAGACTTAGTGTTTCTGGCTTAGGGGCACCGAACTGTCCGGTGTGCACCGGACTGTCCGGTGCACCCTCTGCCAGGTGGGGCCAGGCTGGTCCACGGCAGAGTCTTTCCCTTCACAGAAACCCGAGAGCGCAACTTTCAGAGTTGAATTTTAGTGGCACACCGGACACCGCACCGGACTGTCCGGTGTGCACCGGACAGTGGACTGTTCACTGTCCGGTGCGCCATGAGTCCAACGGCTCTCTGTCAGAACTAGCCGTTGCAAACGACCGTTGGCGCACCGGTGGCGCAACGTTGGCGCACCGGTGGCGCACCGGACTGTCCGGTGCGCCATCGCGCAGTAAATTGCCTGTAACGGCTAGTTGGTGGGTGAGGGCTATTTATACCCCCTCCACCCACCATATTCAATGTCTTGCACTCCACATTTATTCCAGCACATTGCTAGAGCATTGCAAGCACCAAAAGCCTAGTGAGGAGATTAGAGAATCATAATCCGCGCTTGTTCCTCATTAGCGCTAGTGAGAGCCACCTAGAGCACACACCACTTGCATTAGGCTTCTCTTGGTCAAGCGAAAGTCTACGGCTTGTTACTCTTGGTGATCGGCATCACCTAGACGGCTTGGTGGCGTTGGGAGCTCGGTGATCACCGTGAAGATCTTGTTGGTGACCCGACTCAAGTTTGTAAGCGGTCTCGAGGGATCCACCGCGCCGGAGTGGCAAAGGATCATCTCGTAGTGAGCACTTGGTTCTTGCGAGGACCAAGGGGGAGCGATACCCTTGCGCGGGTGCTCCAACGAGGACTAGTGGAGAGTGCCGACTCTTTGATACCTCGGGAAAAATTGGAGGAGTCTTCTAAACTTTGCTTTACATTCCGCACTTAATTCAAGCACTTTACATTGTGTATTTGTTTAGCAAGTATTTGAAGTATTATCTTAGCTTTGTTACATTTCTAGTATTATATTCTTAGCGCTAGTTGTTGGGGTGAAGTTGGGCTCTTGTTTAGCTCTTGCTTAGGTTTTAATTAGTGTTGATTTTTAGAAAAGCCCAATTCACCCCCCTCTTGGGCATCGTGATCCTTTCAATTGGTATCAGAGCCTTGTTGCTCATAGATTAGCTTAACCGCTAGAGTTACGATGTCCGGTGGGGATGGACCTCCTCCCGTTTTTGATGGTGACGATTTTCCTTATTGGAAAATTCGTATGGAAGCATACTTAGAGGCTATAGACATTAGTGTCTATAAAGCCGCCACACAAGGGTTTCCCCAACCTAGAGATCCCACAAATCTTGTAGGTGATGAGTTCAATTATGAGAAATGGAATGCTAAGGCCAAAAACACCCTTTTTAGAGGCCTTTGCAAAGATGTGTTCAATAGAGTAAGGAATCATAAAAATGCTCATGATTTGTGGATGGACATTTGTGCTCTTCACGAAGGAACTAGAAGTGAACGTGAGGAAATATATCACATAGCCATGCGAAAGTTAAATTCTTTTGAAATGCTTACTAACGAAAATGCAAACGCTATGTACTCACGACTTAATATTCTTGTAGAGGAAGTCAATGGATTGGGGCTTACTCAAATCTCACAACCGGATGTTGTGAGGAAGATTCTCAGTGTCCTCCCAATAGACAAATATGGACACATTGTCACTGTGCTACATCAAATGGATCTTTCAGTTACCATACCTACACAAATTTTGGGAAAGATCAATGCCCATGAAATGTACATGCACATCAACAAAGAAGAATCATCTTCCAAAAGAAAGGATTTGGCTCTCAAAGCAAATCATGAAAGAAAAGGAAAAGCAAAAATACAAGTTGAGGAAGAGTCCTCAAGTGATGATGACCTTGATGCAAACATTGCCTTGATGGTAAGGAAGACCACCAAGATGTTGAAGAAGCTAAATAGAGAAGGCATCAAATTTGATTCAAGAAAGAAGTTCTTTTCCAACAAAAGAAAGCCCATTTCTGAGATGGATTGCTACAACTGCGGTGAGCTTGGTCATCTTGCTCATCAATGTAACAAGCCCAAGAAGAATAAGTTCAAGGGCAAGAAAGAAGATGACAGCGATGATGAAAAGAAGGAAAAGAAATTCTTCAAGAGGAAGGATGGGAAGCAAAAGAGGTTTCACAAGAAGAAGAATGGAAAGGCATATATTGTTGGCGACTGGCTCACCGACATCGAATCATCAAGTGGGTCTTCTTCAAGTGAAGAAGAGAATGATGAAAAAGTTGCAGCCATCGCCGGGGACTTCTCTTCACCACCACCATCGCCATCATCCACTTCTCACCTATGCCTCATGGCTAGGGGTGAACGAAAGGTGAACTACAAGACCGGTGGGAGCCATTGGGTTATTGACAGTGGATGCACACAACATATGACAGGCAACCCACGGATGTTCACCTCACTAGATGAGAATGTTGATGGTCAAGATAAAATCACATTTGGAGACAACTCAAAAGGAAAAGTGCAAGGACTTGGCAAGGTGGCAATCTCAAATGACTTATCAATATCAAATGTTCTCTTAGTTGCACCCTTGAGCTTCAATTTATTATCAGTGGGACAACTCTGTGATCTTGGACTTCAATGCTTATTCACTCCATCAGAGGTTATTGTAACAAAAATGGATGATGAATCAATGGTATTTAAGGGATTTAGATACAACAACCTCTACTTAGTGGATTTCACTTCAAAAGATGCAGACTTAAGAACTTGCCTCTTCACCAAAGCTTCTCTTGGATGGCTTTGGCATAGGAGGCTTGCACATGTTGGGATGAGCACACTCAAGAAGGTATTAAAGAAAGATATGGTTAGAGGATTAAAGGATGTGGTGTTTGAAAAAGACAAGCCATGTAGTGCATGTCAAGCTGGAAAGCAAGTTGCTAATACACATCCTACTAAAGCTTTCATGTCGACATCAAGGCCACTGGAACTACTTCATATGGATTTATTTGGACCTACAAAGTATGTCAGTGCCGGTGGCAACCTCTACTGTCTAGTGATTGTTGATGACTTCTCAAGGTACACTTGGGTGTTCTTTCTCCATGACAAATCTGAAGTTGCATCGATATTCAAGAAATTTGCCAAGAAAGCACAAAATGAATTTGATTGCAAGATTAAGAAGATTAGAAGTGACAATGGCAAAGAATTTGACAACACCAACATTCATGAGTACTGTGATGAAATTGGGATCAAGCATGAAGTATCTGCCACATATACACCTCAACAAAATGGAGTTGTTGAAAGGAAAAATAGGACCTTGATCACTCTTGCAAGAACAATGATTGATGAGTATAACACACCGGAGAGGTTTTGGGCCGAAGCTGTCAACACTGCTTGTTATGCATCAAACAGGCTATTTCCTCACCGGCTACTTGCGAAGACTCCTTATGAACTGCTAAATGGGAAAAAGTCAGACGTCTCTTTCTTCCGGGTATTTGGGTGCAAATGCTACATTTACAAGAAACGCCAACACCTAGGGAAGTTTCAAAGACGTTGTGATATTGGTTTTCTTTTGGGTTATTCATTAAAGTCCAAAGCATATCGAGTATTCAACCATGCCACTGGCGTGGTAGAAGAAACATATGATGTGGAATTTGATGAGACTAATGGCTCCCAAGGAGCACTTGAAAATCTTGATGATGTAGGTGATGAGCCACTTAGGGAAGCAATGAAGAACATGCCTATTGGAGCTATCAAACCAAAAGAAGATGAAGAAGAGGTGCAAATCATTGACATGCCTTCTTCATCAAATGTACCACAAGATGATGAAAAAGATGAGAGGCATGCAAATGAAGATACATTTGTCTCTCATGAACAAGCAAGGGTACAAGCCGAAGATGTTGATGCTCCAGGATCTTCTTCCCAAGTGGTTGACAGGAGAAACTCATCACTACTTCAAGCTCATCCTCAAAACCAAATCATCGGGAGTCCTTCACAAGGGGTTATTACTCGATCACATAGACATGCTACTTTTATTGAACATCACTCTTTTGTTTCTTGTGTAGAGCCTACTTGTATAGATGAGGCGCTACAGGATCCAGACTGGGTGAATGCCATGCATGAAGAACTTAACAACTTCACCCGTAACGAAGTTTGGACCCTGGAGAAGCCCCCACAAGATGCAAGAATCATTGGAACAAAGTGGGTATTCAGAAACAAACAAGATGATCAAGGTGTGATTGTAAGAAACAAGGCAAGACTTGTCACAAAGGGATTCTCTCAAGTTGAAGGCTTAGATTTTGGAGAGACCTTTGCACCGATTGCTCGACTGGAAGCCATCCGTATCCTACTTGCATATGCATCATGCTATGATATAAAACTTTATCAAATGGATGTAAAAAGTGCATTTTTAAATGGCTTCATAAATGAACTTGTATATGTTGAGCAACCGCCTGGATTTGAAGACCCTAGATATCCTAACCATGCTTACAGGTTGTCCAAGGCGCTTTATGGGCTAAAGCAAGCTCCAAGGGCTTGGTATGAGCGTCTTCGCGACTTCCTCATCGAAAAGGGCTTCAAGATCGGGACCGTCGACACAACTCTCTTCACAAAGAAACGTAACGGTGATATTTTCATTTGTCAAGTATATGTTGATGATATAATCTTTGGCTCGACAAATTACTATCATTGCAAGGAATTTGGTGAGTTGATGTCGAAGGAGTTCGAGATGTCAATGATTGGTGAGCTAACATACTTCCTCGGCTTTCAAGTCAAGCAAATGAAAGATGGTAACTTTCTCTCACAAGAGAAGTATACCAAAGACTTGTTGAAAAGATTCAACATGGAGAAGTGCAAACCAATCAAGACCCCCATGCCTACAAATGGACATCTCGACTTAGATGAGGGAGGTAACCCGGTTAATCAAACTCTCTACCGTTCTATGATTGGTAGTTTATTGTACCTTACCGCATCTAGGCCCGATATTATGTTCAGTGTCTGCATGTGTGCTAGATTTCAATCTAATCCTAAGAAAGCTCATCTTCGCGCTGTTAAGAGAATTCTTAGGTATCTCAAGCACACCACAAGCGTTGGTCTGTGGTATCCCAAAGGAGCTACTTTTGATTTAATCGGCTATTCCGATTCGGATTATGCCGGTTGCAAAATTGATAGGAAAAGTACTTCTGGGGATGCCATCTGCTTGGTAGATCACTAGTTTCATGGACATCCAAAAAGAAAAATAGTGTTGCCTTGTCAACTGCCGAAGCGGAATACATTGCCGCAGGTGCTTGTTGCACACAGATTTTATATATGAAACAAACTCTTCTAGACTATGGCGTAGTTCTAGAAAAGGTACCTTTGTTGTGTGATAATGAGAGTGCTGTTAAAATTGCTAATAATCCTGTACAACACTCTCGCACCAAGCACATTGATATCCGTCATCATTTCCTTAGAGATCATGTTGCTAAAGGAGATATCATTTTAGAAGGAGTGAGGTCGGAAGATCAATTAGCGGATATTTTCACTAAGCCACTTGATAAGACCCGCTTTTGCATGTTGAGGAATGAACTAAATATTCTTGATCTCAGAAATTTTATGTAAAATGTCAAATGGTGTTGTCACTTGCATTGCATATTTAAATTCCTTGTATTGCATCTAGGACTTGTCTAACCTAGTTGAGATAACCGCCAACAAAGCGAGTGAAAAAGCTTAACTCGGGTCAAACCTGACAAGTCTTAGTTTTAAGCTTTTAGCACTTAAATTCTTACTTTTTATGCAATTATTGGTTCTTGAAATATGCATAAGGTACTGCACTTAGGGGGAGTATTCAAAACTCAAATCTCTCATAAAAACCCCCTAGTGCAAACCAAAATGCAAATTTCACCATTTGCCTATTTTCTCTAAAAATTATCTAGCCTATGGCGAAATATTTTGAAAAGTATATGAGGGTGCCAATACCTGTCCCAACAAGTGTTATTTTGTGTGATTATAAGTTGGGATTTGGTTTGGTTGGGAGTTAGATAGAAAAATTCAAATCTTTCCAAACTCTCCTCTGTCTGGGCTCACCGGACAGTCCGGTGTGCACCGGACACTGCACTGTGCAATGTCCGGTGCACCGGCAGCCGCGCACTAAAATTCAATTTTTCCTGTGCGCTGTCCGGTGGTTCACCGGACAGCTACTGTGCGCTGTCCGGTGTGCACCGGACAGGCACTGTAGACTGTCCGGTGCGCCCATATCCAGTTTTTAAAAAATCCTTCCCCTCTCGCGCCCGAGGCCTGGCACCTCACTTCTCTGATTCTCTGCCTCTGCTCTCGGGTTCAGGCGATTTCTCCCCTCACCGGCGATCTCCCCTCACCGGCGGCGACTCTCCGGCGACCCTGTGCCTGCGCTCGTCCTCTCCCTCTCTCGGTGAGCTGCACTCCGCTCTCCTCTCCCTTTCTCTCTTGTTCTCTGACTAAAAGGCAGTGAAGCCCTTCTTTCTCTCCTCTTGCGCAAATCTCGAATCTCTGTGAAATCCAGTGAAACCATGTGGCCATTTGTGTTCCTATGTGTGCCTTAAACATCCTTGCAGGTACCTAGCTCCTTCGGGAGGGTTTTCATACCTCAAATGGCCATTTCTCTAAAACCTTAATTCCTCGCCCTCCACGTGTTCGGTGAAATGCCCAAACCAGCCAAAAATGCTCCAATTGAACCCAAATTTTTCAGGCACCTTCACAACACTTCCAGTAACCTACTTGGCAAATTTCACGCCAATCCGAGATCCCAGGCTTAAATTTCACCAAATTTCCCGTTTTGAGCGATCGTTTCCGAGCCGAGTGCCCAAATTCCTTTTTCTTCGCCTAAATTCAAACCAAGCACACACTTCACTCATTTTCACCTATATAAACCTATTCGTGAAGTATCGGCTCAATTCCATATCGTTTCGTGCCTCAATTCGAATTCCAAACATCCTATGACACCATTTATCCGTCAAACGTCGTTTTCACGTCATTTGACTTCTTGATCGTCTCGTCTCGAGCCATATCTCTCTGTATATGTATTTATTCACATTTCATATGCTTATGACTATGTGACTAATACGTGCTCACCTCTTCTGTCATTTCAGTGACCTTGATTGACCGTGTGGCGTCTCCCGTCCTGCCTAGATCGTCACCTCTCGTGTGAGCTTTCCAGGTAGACATCTCATTCTTTGCTCAATCTATCGGTCACTTTTGCTCTGTGCTTAGTCACTCTCTCTCATTTGCAGACATCAGATCAGGATGCCGTGCACGAAGAATGCGTCGGCGCCAGGGGGTGGCGATGATGAGGACCCTCGTTGCCCCTTCAGGCAGGTCAAGGGCAAGACTGTCTATTTGGAGCAGCAAGAAGGCCGCAAGAAGCGGCGTACGGACAGAGAAGCCCGTGCAGCGGCAGCAGCTGCAGCAGCCGCTGCGCAGGCCGCTCTTGGAGATCAGCCGCAGACTCCATCCGATCAGATTGCATTCCGTGCTCGTCGTCTCACCTCCCGGCCTCGCTCCTCCTCTCACACCTCCGCTTCCACTCCGCCACCCACTCTGCCTGCTCCTGTCACTCCTATTGCTCCATCCACCTCCACAGCCATACCCACTACCTCCACTACGCCAGCTTCCACTGCTTCCCCTGCTCCCGCTCCCGCTTCAGCTCCTCTTGTCCCTCCACCTCGCTTCCGGGAGCGTGATGAGACTGAGGTCCGTCCTCTGGTTTCGGATCCTCGTCTGTTTGATCTTCAGCGTGCTACTGCGGCACGGGTACGTCGGTTCAGGTACGTACCCGTGGAGTCTTGGCTACCAGCTCAGAGAGACCCAACAGCAGGTGATCTTTTCAGCACACGGATTCAGGAGTCATTCTTCAGAGCTCAGATGTCTGCTCAGATAGCTCTGCGAGTGCACCGCCTTTTGGATCTTCCAGCTTTTCTGCTTGCAGCCGGTGCTGACTCTGAGGCGCATCTCACCTATCTGCCTGGCCTTCAGACCCTTCTGACTATCAGCGGCAGATATGTTGAGGAGTGGGTCCGAGTCTTCTACGCCTCTGTTTGGATTGACCCGGATCATCACTGCATGAGGTTCCGCTTTGAGCGAGAGGATGTCACGATCACTGCCAGTCAGATCCGTCAGCTCTTTGGATTCCCAGAGTCGACGACTCGCCTTCACAGCCTCTGCTACGGCACTTCTGACCCTCCTCGTCGCCCTCACGGCGGGGTGGCTCCGGGGACAGCTCACGTCGCGGCTCTGTTCCGCCCGCCTTTCACAGATGGGTCGCGACGTTCACCGGCAGACTTTACTACAGCAGCAAAGTACTTATATGAGCTCATCAGACGGACTCTTCTGCCGAGGATGGGATACAGGGAGGCTACCACTCATATTCAGCTTTGGCTCCTTGGTGCCCTGGTCTCCCACTCTGAGTTTGACGTTGTGGACTTCCTGATTTGTGAGATCGAGGACATCGTTTTGGATGGGATTCGTGCTCGTCGGCAGTTGCCCTATGCTCACTACTTGTGCCACATCTTTGCGCAGCTGATTCAGCCCCCTCGATTTCAGAGCACCCTTGAGGCCTCACGCCTCGTTTTTGGATCCTATCGTCCTGCGCCTGAGATTCCTGTGCCCGCTTCTGCTCATGTTTTTGACTCTCAGGCCGAGGATGCAGCTCTTCGTCAGTTTGACACTCAGGGTACAGCAGCTGATGATGATGATGATGATGATGACTTTGGGGTTCCTCCTCCGCCTCCGCCTCCTATGCCTCCACGCTCTCATGATCATGAGGCTGGGAGTTCTCGTGCTGCCCCTGCTACTCCTCAGGCTATGGACCCTGCTCTTGCTTCGATTCTCCAGACTCTCACTCAGCAGCAGGCTCACCTGGCAGCCGAGCAGGCCCGGTTATCCGAGAGGATGCTCTCGATGTTTCAGAACATGCAGGACAGGCAGGATGCGCTTCAGCAGCAGCTACTTCAGGATCGGGCTGAGAGTAGGGCATTCATGGCTCTCATGCTACAGCAGTCTGGTGTCTCAGTTCCTCCGGTTCTGTCTGCTCCACCTCCTCCGCTTCATGCTCCTGTGGTACCATCGATTTTGTCAGGACCCCCTGTTGGTACCTCTCCGCTCCGGCCAGTCACTTTGGCATTCACCTCTCCGGTTCTCAGCTCTGTCTGTCCGCAGCCGCCAGTGCCACCAGCATCTGCTGTTACCACTACCGCTGTGGCAGTATCTGTGGCCACTTCTGTTCCGGTAGCTCCTGCAGCGCGGCCTCAGTCCGAGTCAGTACCAGCTCCAGCTTCTACCGCAGATCCTGGATCCGAGACTGACTCTGACCCTCCGCCGGCGTTCGCTCTGCTACCTCGACCACGACCGGATGCGCCCCCGCCGCCTCCTCCTGCTTCAGATGTTTAGGTTCAGGTCCCTTTTGGTGTTTGACGCCAAAGGGGGAGAGATATGAGTTGTGAGAGCTAGGGGGAGTTAGAGAGTGAGAGATATGAGTTGTGAGAGCTAGGGGGAGTTAGAGAGTTAGTAGAGAGTCATTTGAGTCATTTTGATGTAATATATGTGCTTGCTACTCTCTGTACTAGCTTGATGTTTTTGGCTCACAAACTCGTCATATACTCTCGTTGCGTATGATTGACTATGTGCATTATGTTTTCACCTTATATTTTATCACCAGTCTTCTAGCTCTTGTTTCATTAATTTAACTTCACTTTTATATGAACAAGAATCTTATGATGTGTATGCGCTCACTCTTATTATTATGGTACACATTCTTTCTGTCAAAGATTACTGAGTACAACTAACCATTCTTTCTATTGACAGAATCTTCAAAACAAACTACTCTCACAAAACTTGTAGGGTTTTCATCAATCACCAAAAAGGGGGAGATTGAAAGCATCTAGGCCCCTGGTTGGTTTTAGTGATTAATGACAACGTAGTATTATATGTGACTAATGTGTGTTTTGCAGAGACAAATGGTAAGTTAGGTCGCATGACAGGTAGAAGTACTACAACGGTGAAAACAATCCCGGAGATAAGAACTCGAAGCGACGGCTAAAACAACGGAACAAAAGGTGAAGGTCTACGGAGTCCGAGTGTCAAGGAGATGTGGACACTCGCGATTTAGTTAGGACTTTTATTCTCTTTTAGCCGTACTATAAAGAGGGGTTGTCGATGAGTAGTTTGACCAAGAGAGTTCTAGTGTAGTGTTGGTGCACAATCACACTCATATACAGTGCTAGGTGTCACTCTAGAAATCACACACAAGTTAGAGCGAAAACCGATTTGAAAATCAGCTGAAAAACAAGACTTAGTGTTTCTGGCTTAGGGGCACCGGACTGTCCGGTGTGCACCGGACTGTCCGGTGCACCCTCTGCTAGGTGGGGCCAGGCTGGTCCATGGCAGAGTCTTTCCCTTCGCAGAAACCCGAGAGCGCAGCTTTCAGAGTTGAATTTTAGTGGCACACCGAACACCGCACCGGACTGTCCGGTGTGCACCGGACAGTGGACTGTTCACTGTCCGGTGAGCCATGAGTCCAACGGCTCTCTGTCAGAACTAGCCGTTGGAAACAACCGTTGGCGCACCGGTGGCGCACCGGACTGTCCGGTGCGCCATCGCGCAGTAAATTGCCTATAACGGCTAGTTGGTGGGTGAGGGCTATTTATACCCCCTCCACCCACCATATTCAATGTCTTGCACTCCACATTTATTCCAGCACATTGCTAGAGCATTGCAAGCACCAAAAGCCTAGTGAGGAGATTAGAGAATCATAATCCGCGCTTGTTCCTCATTAGCGCTAGTGAGAGCCACCTAGAGCACACACCACTTGCATTAGGCTTCTCTTGGTCAAGCGAAAGTCTACGGCTTGTTACTCTTGGTGATCGGCATCACCTAGACGGCTTGGTGGCGTTGGGAGCTCGGTGATCACCGTGAAGATCTTGTTGGTGACCCGACTCAAGTTTGTAAGCGGTCTTGAGGGATCCACCGCGCCGGAGTGGCAAAGGATCATCTCATAGTGAGCACTTGGTTCTTGCGAGGACCAAGGGGGAGCGATACCCTTGCGCGGGTGCTCCAACGAGGACTAGTGGAGAGTGCCGACTCTTCGATACCTCGGGAAAAATTGGAGGAGTCTTCTAAACTTTGCTTTACATTCCGCACTTAATTCAAGCACTTTACATTGTGTATTTGTTTAGCAAGTATTTGAAGTATTATCTTAGCTTTGTTACATTTCTAGTATTATATTCTTAGCGCTAGTTGTTGGGGTGAAGTTGGGCTCTTGTTTAGCTCTTGCTTAGGTTTTAATTAGTGTTGATTTTTAGAAAAGCCCAATTCACCCCCCCCCCCCTCTTGGGCATCGTGATCCTTTCACTTTGTTTAGACCAGTGTAGTCTACACACATCCGCCATTTCCCTCCTTTCTTTCTCACAAGCACAGGGTTGGCAAGCCATTCGGGATGGAATACCTCTTTGATTAACCCTGCCGCCATTAGCTTGTGGATCTCCTCGCCTATGGCTCTGCGCTTTTCTTCGTCGAATCGGCGCAGAGGCTGCTTCACGGGTCAAGCTCCAGCTCGGATATCCAGCGAGTGCTCGGCGACATCCCTCGGTATGCCGGGCATGTCCGAGGGACTCCACACGAAGACGTCGGCGTTTGCGCGGAGAAAGTCGACGAGCACTGCTTCCTATTTGGGATCGAGCTCAGAGCCGATCCAGATCTGCTTGGAGGCGTCGTTGCTGGGGTCGAGAGGGACGGATTTAACCGTCTCCACTGGCTCGAAGTTGCCGGCATGGCGCTTCATGTCTGGCGCCTCCTTAGAGAGGCTCTCCAGGTCGGCGATGAGGGCCTCGGATTCGGCGAGGGCCTCGGCGTACTCCACGCACTCCACGTCGCATTCGTACGCGTGTCGGTACGTGGGGCCGACGGTGATGACCCCGTTGGGGCCCGACATCTTGAGCATGAGGTAGGTGTAGTTGGGGACGGCCATGAACTTGGCGTAGCATGGCCTCCCCAGCACTGCGTGGTAGGTTCCTCGAAACCCGACCACTTCGAACGTGAGGGTCTCCCTTCGACAGTTGGAGGGTGTCCCAAAGCAGACGGGTAGATCGAGTTGTCCGAGGGGTTGGACGCGCTTCCCGGGGATGATCCTGTGAAAAGGCGCAACGCCTACCCGGACCGAGGACAGATCGATCCGCAGGAGCCCGAGGGTCTCGGCGTAGATGATGTTGAGGCTGCTGCCTCCGTCCATGAGGACCTTGGTGAGCCTGACGTTGCCGATGACGGGGTCGACAACGAGCGGGTATTTCCCCGGGCTTGGCACGCGGTCGGGATGGTCGCCCTGGTCGAAGGTGATGGGCTTGTCGGACCAGTCTAGGTAGACTGGCGCCGCCACCTTTACCGAGCAGACCTCCCGACGCTCTTGCTTGCGGTGCCGAGCCGAGGCGTTCGCCACTTGCCCACCGTAGATCATGAAGCAGTCGTGGACCTCGGGGAACTCTCCTGCCTTGTGATCCTCCTTCTTATCGTCGTCGCGGGCCCTGCCACCTTCCGCAGGTGGCCCGACCTTGTGAAAGTGGCGCCGAAGCATGGCGCACTCCTCAAGGGTGTGCTTGACGGGCCCCTGATGATAGGGGCACGGCTCCTTCAGCATCTTGTCGAAGAGATTGGCACCTCCGGGAGGTTTCCGAGGGTTCTTGTACTCGGCGGCGGCGACAAGGTCCACGTCGGCGGCGTCGCGTTTCGCTTGCGACTTCTTCTTGCCTTTCTTCTTGGTGTCACGCTGAGTTGACGCCTCGGGGACATCTTCCGGTAGGCGGCCCTGGGGCTGCTTGTCCTTCCGGAAGATGGCCTCGACGGTTGCGGTGATGGTGCTCGTTGCCGAGGCGACCCGGGGCCGCAGGCGCTGTGTTGCGCGTGCGCCCGGTGTGGACCGAGGCTTCCCGCATGAATCGGGAAGTCGCGGCGCGATGTTCCGAGGGGTACCCCTGCCTTCGGGAGGCAGAGCTTTCGGCCCATCGGACCGTGGCATCCTCCAGGAGATTCTTGAGCTCTCCCTAGATACGCCGCCCCTCGGTGGTAGATGGCTCCGGCATCGCGTGGAGAAGTATTGCCGCTGCAGCCAGGTTTTGGCCGACCCCACTGGAAACCGGTGGCGGCCTTACCCTGACATCGTCGGCGATGCGGTGATGGATGCCTTGGGGTAGGTGACACACTTCTCCGGCCGGAGGTTGGCCCGCCCATTCCTGCTCGATGTCCCAACGGATCAGCTCAAGTGTTCCTGCTCCCTCGTCGAGCCTGGCCTGCATCTCGCGGATTTGCTCGAGCTGTGGGTCATGACCCCCCGCCGGGACAGGGACCACAGCTAGCTCCCGAAGGATGTCAACGCGAGGCACAGGCCTAGGGGGATCACCGTTCTCCGGTATACCAAGATGGTTGCCTTCGTGGGACCCCCTAGATCGACGTGGAAACATTCACGACTTGGGCCACAGTCCTCGTCGCCGAGGCTGCGGCTACCGTCGGAACAGTCAGAAAGGCAGTAGTCGCATGCGATCATGAAGTCCCGCATGGCACTGGGGTTACCAAGTCCGGAGAAATCCCAACAGAAGTCGGGCTCGTCATCTTCCTCGGAACCCGAGGGCCCGTAGGTCGAGACGACCGTCAGCCGGTCCCAGGGTGACCGCATACGATACCCCAGAGGGTTTGGACTCTCCTCTATGAGAGCGTCCACCGAAGCGAAGTCGCTTGGTGGGTCGAGGCCGAATCCAAAAGGCACGAGATGGGAATCGGTCGGTACCTCTTGGTCGACGGGCAGTGACGAAGTCACGTCAGGGGCATACTGCACCGTCGTCTCAGGTACGAGGGTGACGCCCAGCAAGTCCTTTGCGAGCATGATGGCGTCGTCCGTTTGCTTGGGGTTGGCGTGTTGCGGGGAGACGACGCTCGTCTTTGTCTCAGACGCAAGGTCGATGCCCGACGTGCCAATGTTGGGGCGCCGGCGCCGTCGACTCGCTCGACAGCCGATGAGGTGTCGCCTCCTGCTTGGCCTTGGTTGCCCCGCCTCCTCCTCCGTCGGTGGGGGAGGGGACAGGACAAGCCCGAATGTTGTTCTTCCACCACGTGGGGAAGACGTCGTCGATTCCGCCGCCCGCGGGCAGGTTGTCGGCCGTCATTGTCACTGTCGCGCGGCGGGGGAAGGAGTATCATGTCGTAGCTGCTGTCGAGGGACATGAACTCAAGACTCCTGAAATGGAGCACCGTTCCGGGCTGGAAAGGTTGCTAGAGACTGCCCATCTGGAGCTTGACGGAAAGCTGTTCGTCAACACGCAGCAGGCCCCTACCTGGCGCGCCAACTGTCGGCGTTTCGAACCCGGGGGGTCCCTGGACCGATGATTAAATTATCGCCGCGTGCCCCAGCCCAGATGGGTCGGCGCGAGACGGAGCGCGAAGGGGGGAAGAAGCCAGAGGGAGACAGGCGTAAAAGGGGAAACCCACGGCCTTCATGTTTGTCCCGCGCCCAGGTCGGGTGCGCTTGCAGTAGGGGTTTACAAGCGTCCACGCGGGAGGGAGCGAGCGGCCTTACGCGAGCGCCATCCCGTCCTTCCCCGCACGGCCAACCCTCTGTAAGAGGGCCCTGGACCTTCCTTTTATAGGCGTAAGGAAAGGATCCAGGTGTACAATGGGGGGTGTAGCAGTGTGCTAACGTGTCTAGCGGAGGAGAGCTAGTGCCCTAAGTACATGCCATCGTGGCAGCCGGAGAGGTTTTGGCACCTGGTTCGTGTGGTGTCGTGGCCGTCGGAGGAGCGCTGGAGCCTGGCGGAAGGACAGCTGTCGAGGCTGTCGAGTCCTTGCTGACGTCCCCTTGCTTCCGTAAGGGGGCTGAGAGCCGCCGTCGTCATAGAGCATGCGGGGCGCCATCATTACTTGTTTAATGGGGCGAGCCGGATGGGACGCCGGTCTTGTTCCCCGTAGCCTGAGTTAGCTTGGGGTAGGGTAATGATGGTGCCTCCTGTGACGTGGTCGGTCCGAGCCCTGGGTTGGGCGAGGTGGAAGCTCCTCCGAGGTCGAGGTCGAGTCTGTCTTCCGAGGCCGAGGTCGAGTCGAGCCCCTGGGTCGGGCGAGGCGGAGACCGTCGGCTGAGGCCAGGGCTGAGTCCGAGCCCTGGGGTCGGGTGATGCGGAGTTCGTCGTCTTCCGGGGCTGAGCCCGAGTCCGAGCCCTGGGGTCGGGCGATGCGGAGTTCGTCGTCTTCCGGGGCCGAGCCCGAGTCCGAGCCCTGGGTTGGGCGAGGCGGAGTTCGTCGTCTTCCGGGACCGAGCCCGACTCCGAGTCCTGGGGTCGGGTGAAGCGAAGTTCGTCGTCTTCCGGGGCCGAGCCCGAGTCCGAGCTCTGGGGTCGGGCGAAGCGGAGTTCGTCGTCTTCCGGGGCCGAGCCCGAGTCCGAGCCCTGGGGTCGGGCGAAGCGGAGTTCATCGTCTTCCGGGGCCGAGCCCGAGTCCGAGCCCTGGGTTGGGTGAGGCGGAGTTTCTGAAAGGGAAATGTGCCCTTGGGCCATTTCTAAGTATTTTGGTGATTGAGTGCAAACACAAGTGCTTAAATGTGAAAATATGCCCATTGATGAACAAAGTGCAAATCACAAGTAAAGGTATGTTTCTAAGCCTTAGTACATTAGTTTTGTGTACTAACATCTTGTCTAAGTGTTAGAAACAGGAGAAAGAAGAAAAGAAAAGAAGTGGAGAGTGGCTGTGTACAGCCAAAGGCTGCTTCGGACTGGGGCACCGGACTGTCCGGTGTGCACCGGACAGTGTCCGGTGCGCCAGACCACCACAGAGCAAACCAGCCGCTCTCGGGTTTTTCTCCGGCGACTTCGGCTAAAATTCACCGGACTGTCCGGTGTGCACCGGACTGTCCGGTGAGCCAACGGTCGGCCGGGCCAACGGTCGGCCGCGCGATCGGCGCGCGACACGTGGCCGAGCCAACGGTCGGAAAGGTACACCGGACTGTCCGGTGTGCACCGGACATGTCCGGTGCGCCAACTGTGCACAGATCTGACTCAGACAGCAACGGGCGGATGCGCTGTTTAAGGAAACAAATCAGGCACCGGACAGTGTCCGGTGTGCACCGGACTGTCCGGTGCGCCACGAGACAGAAGGCAAAGATGGCCTTCCAGATTTGTTCCCAACGGCTCCTAGCTGCCTTGGGGCTATAAAAGGGACCCCTTGGCGCATGGAGGAGCACACCAAGCATTCCTACAACTCTTCTAAGCACCAAGACATCAATCTCACGCATTCGTTTCATTGTGATAGCATATAGAGCTCTTGTGGAGTTGTGAACTCTTTGTGTTGCATTGCAAGCTCTTGTTGCGATTTGTGTGCGTGTTGTTGCTCTGATTTTCGAGTCTTGTGTGCGTTGCTCAATCCCACCTTACTCCGTATTTCTTTGTGAACTCAATTGTAAGGGCGAGAGACTCCAAGTTGTGGAGATTCCTCGCAAACGGGAAAAGATCAAAGGAAAGAAAAACACCGTGGTATTCAAGTTGATCATTGGATCACTTGAGAGGAGTTGAGTGCAACTCTCGTCCGTTGGGACGCCACAACGTGGAAGTAGGCAAGTTTTGTACTTGGCCGAACCACGGGATAAATCTCTGTGTCTTCTCTGTGATTGTCATTTTGTGCAAGATCTCCTCCTTAACCACTTGGCAACTATTGTGCTAACCTCTAACAAGTTATTGTGGCTATAAGTTAAGATTTTACAGGATCACCTATTCACCCCCCCCCCTCTAGGTGCTCTCAATTGGTATCAAAGCCGTTCTCTTCAAGAAAGGGACTAACCGCCCGAAGAGATGGATCCTAAGGGGAAGGGAATTGTGATCAACGACAAGGAGAAGGAGTCCTTCGTCAACGAGCCAAGGGATGACAAGTCCAATGACTCGGGCTCGGGCCACAAGCGAAAAGATGGGAAGAAGAAGAAGACAAGACGCATCAAGGAGATCGTCTACTACGACAGCGATGAGTCCTCTTCTTCCCAAAAGGACGACGACCACGACAAACAAAAGACGGTTAACTCAAACTTTTCTTTTGATTATTCGCGCATTCCGTATAGCTCAAATGCTCGTTTGCTCCCCATTCCACTTGGCAAGCCTCCTCACTTTGATGGAGAGGACTACGGATTTTGGAGTCACAAAATGTGTACTCACCTATTTTCTCTCCATCCAAGCATTTGGGAGATTGTGGAAAATGGAATGAAATTTGATAGCTCGGATAGCCCTTCATTCATTAATGAGCAAATCCATAAGAATGCACAAGCTACTACTGTTCTCTTAGCATCTTTGTGCAGGGAAGAGTACAATAAGGTGAGCGGCTTGGACAATGCCAAGCAGATATGGGACACCCTCAAGATTTCTCACGAGGGGAACGACATCACCATGCTCACCAAGATGGAGTTGGTGGAGGGCGAGCTTGGACGATTCGCCATGATAAGGGGAGAGGAGCCAACTCAAACTTACAACCGGCTTAAGACTCTTATCAACAAGATAAGGAGCTACGGAAGCACGCGTTGGACGGATCACGACGTCGTCCGCCTAATGCTCAGGTCATTTACCGTTCTTGATCCTCATCTCGTGAACAATATTCGTGAGAATCCCAGGTACACGATGATGACGCCCGAAGAAGTACTTGGAAAATTCGTGAGCGGGCGGATGATGATCAAGGAGGCAAGATACGTCGACGACGCGTTGAACGGTCCACTCCACGAGTCTCAACCCATTGCTCTAAAGGCAACAAGGAGCAAGGAGTCGCTACCTAGCAAGGTGGCGCAAGTTGAGGCGGCCGGGCTCAATGATGAAGAGATGGCTCTCATCATCAAAAGATTCAAGACGGTGCTGAAGGGTCACAAGGGGCAGCCAAGCAAGAACAAGACAAAGGGGAAGCGCTCATGCTTCAAGTGCGGTAAGATTGGTCATTTTATCGCTAACTGCCCCGATAACGACAGTGACCAGGAACAGGGAAACAAGAGGGAAAAGAAGAAGAATTACAAGAAGGCCAAGGGCGAGGCGCATCTCGGCAAGGAGTGGGATTCGGATTGCTCCTCCTCTGACTCCGACAATGAGGGACTCGCCGCCACTGCCTTCAACAAATCGGCTCTCTTCCCCAACGAGCATCACACTTGCCTCATGGCAAGGGAAAAGAAGGTATGTACTCGCAACTCTACCTATGCTTCTTCAAGTGAGAACGAATCTAGTGATGAGGATGAAGTAGATTATTCATGTTTGTTCAAGGGCTTAGATAGATCTAAGATAGACAAAATTAATGAATTAATTGATGCCTTGAATGAAAAGAATATACTTTTAGAAAAGCAAGAGGATTTGTTATATGAAGAACATGATAAGTTTGTAGAGGCTCAAAAATCCCTTGCATTAGAAATTAAGAGAAATGAAATGCTTGCTTGTGAAGTGTCAACATGCCATGATTCTATTTCTAACTTAAAGAGCATAAACGATGATTTAAATGCTAAACTAGTAGAAGCAAATAAATCCAACTCTTGTGTTGAATATGTTGAAATTTGCACTAGGTGTAAGGATATTGATATTAATGCTTGTAACAAACACCTAGTTTCTATTTCAAAATTGAATGATGAATTAGCTAGTCTTAATGCTCAACTTAAGACTAGCAAGAGTAATTTTGATAAACTAAAATTTGCTCGGGATGCCTACACGGTTGGTAGACACCCCTCAATTAAGGATGGGCTTGGCTTCAAGAGAGAAGTCAAGAACTTGACAAGCCATAAGGCTCCTATCTCCGCCAAGGAGAAAGGGAAGGCTCCTATGGCTAGTAGCACTAAAAAGAACCATGCTTTTTTGTATCATGATAGAAGTGCTGTTGGGGTCGTGCTTCGGTGCGCCGAAGGTCTCACACGAAGAAGCAGCTTCGGCTGAAGTCGTCTCCAAGAGGTGGCCGAAGGTCCCTTTTCATGGAGCTTCGGCGTTTTTAAACCGACATAGAGATAGAATGACCTTTTTATACATATGAGTCTGAGTTAATGCTATAAACTTTCGCAAGGGGCATAATTGTAATTTGTCACAGGCTGCGACCTGTGCCTATAAATAGATGAACAGTACCTCTGTACTGTTCACGTGAACCTGTCATTTGCTTTCGCATCACGCTTGTACCTTTGCCTTCCGCAGGACCGAAGGTACATTTGTAATTCAAAGTCATTTGTATTCATTAATACAAGTAGAGATAATTCTTGGACAGTATTTAAATGTTTATTTCATATTCTATGATTTATGCAAATGCTTCATTCTTCGTTATTATGCTTACGAAGGTATGTCCTTCGTAACCTTCGTCCGAGATGCTCTATATCCCGAAGGGATATATTGTTATGGAGGACGAAGGACCTTAACACCTAACATTTCTTGTGTTGCCTTGTTCTTAATTCTTAGCATTTGAGAACAAGTCCCCAACATTGGCGCCCACCTCCGGTCAACTCACTTCCACCTTTCTGAGCTGATGGCTTCGTTCAACACTCAAGCTGGAGCTGCTTCGGCTTCGAAGCTGGTGCTCCCGATAACAGGCGGTTCTTGCTCAGAGCCAGCTAACAAAAGGCAGAAGAAGGAGGCTCAGAGAAGGGTGCAGCATGTTGGCGTGCAGGGACCCTTCATTAAGTCAAAATGGTCTCACATTCCAATTACCTTCTCCCAAGAGGACCTTCAGCTTAAAGATTACCCACACAATGATGCCATGGTTATCTCTTGTGTTATCAAAGGATTTCTGGTCCACAATGTCTTGGTCGACACAGGCAGTGCAGCTGACATCATATTTGCCAAAGCCTTCAGACAGATGCAAGAGCCTGAAGACAAGATTCATGATGCTACGCACCCTCTTTGTGGCTTCGGAGGGCGACAGATTGTGGCACTCGGGAAGATTACCATGCCGGTAACCTTCGGATTTGTTAATAACACAAGGACTGAGCAAATTGTGTTTGATATTGTTGACATGGAATACCCCTACAACGCCATCATTGGTCGTGGTACCCTAAATGCTTTTGAAGCAATTCTTCACCCAGCTTATCTCTGCATGAAGATACCTTCGGACCAAGGGCCTATTGCTATTCATGGGAGTCAGGAAGCTGCCAGAAGGGCCGAAGGAAGCTGGACTGATTCCAAGGCAATCCATAATATAGATGGAGTTGAAGCTTGTGAACAGTACAAGTTCAGGAGGGAAAAAGCAGCTTCGGCTGATCAGCCGAAGCCCATGCTATTGTGCGAAGACATAGCAGATCAGAAGGTGCTGTTGGGCTCGCAGTTATCTGAAGACCAGGAGAAAACCTTGATAAGGTTTTTATTCAACAACAAAGATGTTTTTGCATGGTCGGCTAATGATCTCTGTGGAGTAAACCGGGATGTTATTGAACATTCGCTCAATGTTGACCCATCCTTTAGACCCCGAAAGCAGAGGCTTCGGAAAATGTCTGATGACAAGGCCGAAGGGGCTCGCAACGAAGTAAAAAGACTCCTCAGTGCAGGAGTTATCAGAGAAGTGAAGTACCCAGAGTGGCTAGCTAACACTGTTATGGTGAAGAAGGCCAATGGCAAGTGGAGAATGTGTATCGATTTCACAGATCTCAACAAAGCTTGTCCGAAGGACGAATTCCCGTTGCCAAGGATAGACTCTCTAGTCGATGCAGCAGCTTCTTCAGAGCTCATGAGTCTCTTGGACTGTTACTCAGGATATCATCAAATCTGGATGAAAAAGGAAGATGAGCCGAAAACTAGCTTCATAACTCCAAGTGGCACGTATTGCTATCTTCGGATGCCTGAGGGGCTCAAAAACGCTGGAGGAAGTTTCAGCAGAATGACTGCGAAGGTTCTCCAGTCTCAAATAGGTAGAAATGTGTTGACCTATGTTGATGACATTATCGTCAAAAGCACGAAGCAAGAGGACCATATTGCTGATCTGCAGGAGACCTTCGCCAGCTTCAGACAAGCTGGTCTGAAGCTGAATCCAGAGAAATGTGTCTTCGGAGTAAAGAAGGGTAAATTTCTTGGATGCTTAGTTTCAACAAAGGGAATCGAAGCTAATCCAAATAAAATCGAAGCTATACTTCGAATGGAGCCACCAACTACAAGAAAAGGGGCCCAAAGATTGACAGGAAGGCTGGCATCTCTCAACAGATTTATATCCAGATCAGCAGAAAGAAACTTACCATTCTTCGAGGTGCTGAAGTCAGCCGAAGTCTTTCAATGGGGCCCAAGTCAACAAAAAGCCTTCGAAGAGTTGAAGCAATACTTGATAGATCTCACAACATTAACTCCGCCAACGCCAGGGGCTCCTCTGTTGTTATATGTGGCAGCTTCGCACTCAGCAGTAAGTGCGGCGCTTGTCCAGGAGAAGCTTTATGGCCAGCTTAAGAAGCAAGTTCCAGTGTACTTTGTATCTGAGGTCCTTAGTGTCTCAAAGAAAAATTATACAGAGCTGGAGAAGGTATTATATGCCGTTTTAATGGCATCCAGGAAGCTTCGGCATTATTTTCAGGCATACAATATCATTGTCCCTTCTTCGCAGCCGTTGAAGGATATAATGAGAAATAGAGAAGCTACTGGACGGATTGGGAAATGGGCTGCAGAGCTCAACGAATTTTACATTGATTATGTGCATAGATCTTCGATCCAGTCTCAAGCATTGGCAGATTTCATTGCCGACTGGACACCAGGGGCTCAGGATGAAGAAGCAAATAAAGATGCCGAAGTGTGGACAGTGTTTTGTGATGGCTCTTGGGGAATCTTCGGAGCAGGTGCAGCTGCTGTGTTGGTTTCACCATCCAATGTCAAAACTTGTTACGCAGCAAGACTTGATTTCAGCTGCACGAACAATATTGCTGAGTACGAAGCCCTGCTTTTGGGCCTTCGGAAATTAAAGGCAATGGGAATCAGAAGGGCAATTCTTAAAACTGATTCCCAGGTGGTTTCGGGTCATGTTGACAAAAGTTGCAAAGCTAAAGATCCGAAGCTTGAAAAGTATCTAGATACGGTCCGAAGGATCGAGGCATCCTTCGAAGGATTCTCGGTCAAGAATATTCCTCGAGGACAAAATGAGCATGCTGATTTGCTAGCTAAGTCTGCGGCACAGGGGCTGCCGTTACCCTCGGATGTGTTTTTCGAAACAATAAAGGCACCTTCAGTGGAGCTCCTTGAAAGAGCAGTCCTCAACATATCTCCTGTTTACAGCGAAGATTGGAGAACTGAAATAATCTCTTACCTTCAGGGTAAGTCCCTTTCAGATGACGAAGCTTACAATAAAAGAATAGAGGCAAGAGCTCGTCCGTATGTCATGATAGAAGGGGAATTATACAAACATGGAGTTTGTGCTCCGCTGCTCAAGTGCTTATCTAGAGCCGAAGGTATAGAGTTGATGAAAGAGATACATGCAGGCCTGTGTGGATCCCACATTGGATCTAGGCCATTACTTGGGAAAGTCTTCCGCCAAGGATTTTATTGGCCGAAGGCAGCTTCGGATGCAGCGGAGTTAGTGCAAAAGTGCGAAGGTTGTCAGAAATGTGCAAGAGATCAAAAACAACCTTCGTCTTTAACACAGCTGATACAACCCATCTGGCCATTGCAAAGGTGGGGCCTTGACTTGTTGGGCCCATTACCACCGGCTCAAGGGAATCTAAAATATGTTATAGTGGCTGTGGAGTATTTTTCCAAGTGGATTGAGGCGAAGCCATTGGCCACAATAACTTCAGCCACTGTCCAAAAGTTTTTCTGGCAGAATATTGTCTGTCGCTTCGGGGTACCGAAGGCAATTACTGTAGATAATGGAACGCAGTTTGACTCCGAAGCTTTCAGAAACTTCTGTAATCAAATCGGAACGAAGATCCATTTTGCGTCAGTCAGGCATCCGGAGTCAAATGGGCTCGTTGAAAGGGCCAACGGCATTATAATGACAGGAATAATGAAGTTAATCTTCAATCAACCCAGGGGAAAGTGGCCAGATCAGTTAATCAAAGTGGTGTGGAGCCACAATACAACAACATCAAGGTCTACAGGCTTTACCCCATTCAAATTATTATTCGGTGACGAAGCAATAACTCCGGAGGAAGCAAAAGCTGGATCAGTAAGAGTAGTAGCTTCGGCAGAATCAGGCCCCGAAGATGCTTCTCTTGTGGAAAAAGATGCTTTAGAGGGGATCAGGCTTCAGGCCGTGGAGAATATTAATAAATATCAGGCTGAAACAGTCAAATGGCGAGATAGAAAAGTCCGGCTAAAAAATATTGAGCCGGGACACTTGGTGCTTCGGAGAGTGGCTAACCCAGATACAGTGGGTAAGCTACAGTTGAAATGGGAAGGACCATTCTTAGTAGTATCTTCGTCAAGGCCTGGATCATACAGATTGAAGGACATGGATGGCAACGAAATTCCAAGGTCTTGGAATGCGGATGAGCTTCGGCGATACTATGTATAATATGATGTAATTTTTTATGCTTTTTCTTTTCATTTTCATGGCACCCTTTTCCTTTCCGAAGGGGGAGAAAGGTTTTTAATGGGGCCATCATGTGTAATTTCCTTTTTTAGTCTTATAAGAGCGAAATCCCCCAAAAAATGTAAATGTAACAGCTGAGAACGCACCATCGAGTGCAGAAACTGAAAAAGAAAAAAGAGAAGAAGCTCCAAAGACGTTCCCAAGGGAATGCAGAGCTTATACCGCCTAAGTAAAAGGCGAAGAAACTCCAAAGACGTTCCTAAGGGAATGCAGAGTTTATACCGTCTAAGTAAAAGACGAAGAAGCTCCAAAGACGTCCCTAAGGGGATGCAGAGCTTACAGCGAAAAGTCAACGCTGATATCGCCTAAGTAAGAGGCGAAGAAGCTCCAAAGTCGTTCCTAAGGGAATGCAGAGCTAATGTGTTCTTGTTTTCAAGTAATGGCTGACAATATGGCTTCGGACATATGCTTCGGACATTCATTCGTGCATTACATTACATCATAACATTCGCATGCATAAGCATTCATTCATAGCATTTGTGTTCCCAAGTGGCTGCTTCGGCAAAAAAGCTTCGGAGAAGTACCTTTTATGACTTGTTACGCTATGTTGTGTGCAAAAGTGAAAAGTTCCGTTGCTTTGGCACAAGGAAAAGTTCAGTATAAGGGAGAACTGGATTTTTACGAATCGTTGTGCAAAAGAGTAGTAGTCTTTTATGTTTTGTCATGTAAAGGAAAGCTTCGGCAGAAAAGAGAAGTAGTTTTTTATGTTTTGTAAAGAAAAGCTTCGGCAGAAAGGAGAAGTAGTTTTCATGTACAAAAAAGCAAAGCTTCGGCAAAAAGAGGAAGCGACCTTTTAAAGCTTCGTTGTGTACGAAAAGAAGGGAAGGTGTTTTTCGCCTTCGGCTCAAAATACTGGTTTCGTCCACAGCAAAGCGCTTCAAGCAGAGGGTAAGAATACATTGCAAGGTATGTACAAAGTTCCTTGAAGATAGTCTAGTTGTATTTACAAGGATTGTTACAAAAATATCCTGGGTTTTCCTACAGTACACTTCTACTGATCTTCATTAAGTTTCAGCTTCGACGACATAATTTAGGCATCATCTTCACCTTCGTCATCCTACATAAATCAAGGAACCGTGAGTAAAAATCAAGTGCAAAGAAAAAGGTAAGTACGAAGTATTATCTCTTACTGGTTCAAGATGGCTTCGTGCTTCATCTCCAGCCTTCTCCCGCCCGCCTTTTGTCCATATCATTTTTATAAATCTGTTGGAGATACTTCTGGCAAGGTCAGGCATATCATCCAGGATTGATGGAGATAAGGCGAAGGTGGGTCTGTTAACAACTTTTCCATGTTCACAGCCAGCCTTCATGAAGGCTGCAGCAGTCCCTCGAGAAGCTACCCAGGCACAGAAATCACCATGCCCAGCTATGACTTCGTCGAGCTCGTCAATTTCCCCCTCAATGTGTTCGAAGGTTTGTGGTAGGTCTTCAGCTGAGGGGGTAAATTTTTCGCTGCTAGCTCCAACCGAATGAAAAATCTTTCTTAGTCGCTGAATGCACTTGTTGCTAAATTCTAGGCATTTTTCTTGAAGATTTGTCAATAATTTTCTCAAATCCGAATTTTGCTGAGCTTCGGCTTCAAGTTTTGCATTGAGATCTTGTTTTTCTTGTTCGAACTGCTCAGACTGGCGGAGAAGCTTCGTGTTCAGTTCTAATATTTTTGCTTCAGCTTCCGCCAGTAAACCTTCGGCTGCCTGGAGTTCGAAGCTCTTTTTCTCAAAAGCATCTGATTGTTCCTTTATTTTGTTTTCCAAATTTTCAATTATAACTTCATGCTTTTTATCTTCAAGATCCTGCTGCATTTGCAAAGCCTTGCTCAATAGCATACTCTACACAAACACAACCTTCGTCAGTCATGTTTTTATTAGAAGCAATAAAGGTTAAGAAACAAGTCATTCACCTTGAAGTTAGAATAAAATAAACTACCAACGACATGTTGTCGTCGGTAGCGGCTGATGTCTGACTCCAGCTTCGGAAAACCGATACTCTTTGATAAAGTACCGATGACCTTAGCCCCAGCTGAGTCCCGGATGCAGCCCAGTTGTTCATCATCTACACCCCCAAATAGGAGGGCACCTGACTTGTACCCGCAAGACTTGGCGTATTCTTTAAGTTCTTCTATTTCCTCCTTCGTCAGTTTTTGCCCAACTAAGTTCTGGAAAGTGTATGCTTCGTCATCCGAAGGGTCTTCGGCTATTTCTTTTCCTTTTTCAGGCACTGTGGCCATGGTTTTTTCAGAAGTAGCACCAGTTTCTTCCGCGGCCATGTCTTCCAAAATCTTGTTGATATTCGTAATCGTGGTTTTTAAGTTTGTATCTTCGGCTGTAGCGGCTTCGGTAGCCGCGACCCCCGAAGCTACGCCTTCGACAATTGCTGCACCTTCGGCAGCTGCCGTTTTTTGGATTGACGCCCTTGGCGGCGTCTTATCGATAACTTCAGTTACCGCAATGATTCTTTGCCGCTTGGGTTTGCTTGTCTTCGTCTGATCCGGCTCGTCCACCTTTCGAAAAAGCTTCGTCAGTTGGAGCTCTAGTGGACTTAGCTTCGTAGGCATGGGTTCAGTCATTACCTTTAAAATTTCTTCTATGTCGCTAGTAGAAGGCGGTGTGGGGGTTCTCTCTTCTTCGGATATTTTCCGTTTCGGAGTTGATATTTTCCTTTTCTTCGGAATTTTCTTCTCTGCTGCTGGTTGCTCTTCATCCTTCGTCAGAATTTCAGCCACTCTTTTTCTTTTGTGGCCTTCGGCACCCTTATTCAACTGCTCATAGTCTGGATACTCGAAGCCCAGGGCATCGAATACTCGGTTTAGCCTTCGCTTCGGTCGGGTGCCGAAGGCTGCTGTCATTAATTGATCCTCCTTTTTGGAGTAGTTCCCCAAGATTTCATTGCACATTGTCTCAACTGTGTCCAACCACTCTTTGCAGGGTTTCTTAAAGTACTTCTTGAATTTAAAGTGATAAGGCAGACGAACAAGCTCCCCCTCCTTCTTCTCTCCCTCCAGCTTCGGCATCTCCCACTCTTTTAAAGTAGGGAAAACTCTGAATGCCAAAAATTCCTGAACCAGATCCCTGGTGCCAATATGTTCTGAAATAATTTCGAATTCACCCAGAGCGGCCCAGGTAGGACCCTTTAAATCGCCGATGTGGCAGTGTGGCCTTGTCTCTCCGAAGATTAATTCCAGAGGACTTTGTACCAATTTTTCTCTGTCTTCGTCAACTTTTACATAGAACCACTCAGACTTCCAGCCTGCTGGCCATTTGCTCCGGTAGCTGATAACAGGACACTTTGTTGTCTTCCGGTAGGCAAAATTGTAACAGCCGAAGTTATCATGTAGTCCGTCTGCTCTGGCCTTCGTTTGGTAATGTAATTCGTGCGCTCGGCAGAAGCTGTCGGCAAACGGTTCCACAGCTTGGCTTCGGAGAGCCCAAATATAAACATTAAGCCTAACAATGGCGTTAGGAGTCAATTGGTGAAAATAAATGCCAAACTTTTGCAACACATCTCCAATAATTCCATGAAGAGGAAATCTCAGCCCAGCTTTTAAAAAGCTTTTGAAAATTACAATCTCATCCTTCTCTGGCTTCGGGGTAGTCTCCTCTCCTCCGAAGCGAAGTAGCTTTTTCTGATCTTCTTTGAAAAAACCTGCCTTTATCATCTTCGCAAGGTCAGCCTTTGAAACAGTTGATTTTCCAAAATCCAGGTGACTGGGCTTGCTGGGCGTAGACATGTGGTAGTCATCTCCGGAGTCAGTCCCATCAATGTTTTCTTCTTCGGCTGTTGTCGGGTTTACTTCGGTACCAGGCCTCTCTTCCGCAGCCACTAGACCGGAGCGCTGCATCGCTTCGGAGATGGGCACAGTGTTTGAACCTTCGGCTTCGTCTCCCTCACGTACAACTTTGGCAGTAGATCGAATTCTCGCCATTTGATTTTAAGTTTGGGAAGTCAGAAACTTTTTACTTTTTTCTTCTCCCCGAAGCTCTTCTTTCTGACGAAGCAAGTGTCGAGACGGACCTTCGTTCGATTTTGGGATTTAAGCTTCGGCTATGATGGAAAATTTCGGCAGCAAAACAGTGCAAATAGCAATGAATGCTGTGGTAACTTCACACCTACCTGCTTGTTTATATAGTACTGCAGGAAAGAGGGCGAAGCGGCGGAATTGTTACACCAGGCGCGCCGTAACTTGTACCCGCTGCGCAGTGGACCGCAAGGATCAAACAGTAACTCTGCAAGGTGGGACCGACACGCGCTCGGAAGTCGGATCGTTTCTCCGCAACGAGCTCAGGGAAGGTGTTTTTTGGACCTTCGGCTTCCCGAAGCTGAAGAGGCTTTTTTCACGGGTCAAGCTCGTTACGAAGAACGATCTAGCACCGCGAAAGGGGCTACTGTTGGGGTCGTGCTTCGGTGCGCCGAAGGTCTCACACGAAGAAGCAGCTTCGGCTGAAGTCGTCTCCAAGAGGTGGCCGAAGGTCCCTTTTCATGGAGCTTCGGCGTTTTTAAACCGACATAGAGATAGAATGACCTTTTTATACATATGAGTCTGAGTTAATGCTATAAACTTTCGCAAGGGGCATAATTGTAATTTGTCACAGGCTGCGACCTGTGCCTATAAATAGATGAACAGTACCTCTGTACTGTTCACGTGAACCTGTCATTTGCTTTCGCATCACGCTTGTACCTTTGCCTTCCGCAGGACCGAAGGTACATTTGTAATTCAAAGTCATTTGTATTCATTAATACAAGTAGAGATAATTCTTGGACAGTATTTAAATGTTTATTTCATATTCTATGATTTATGCAAATGCTTCATTCTTCGTTATTATGCTTACGAAGGTATGTCCTTCGTAACCTTCGTCCGAGATGCTCTATATCCCGAAGGGATATATTGTTATGGAGGACGAAGGACCTTAACACCTAACATTTCTTGTGTTGCCTTGTTCTTAATTCTTAGCATTTGAGAACAAGTCCCCAACAAGTGCTTATAGGGGTTATAATGCTTATGATGATTTTGATGCTCATAGTTCTTCCTTTATGCATGGTAGAAATATATCTAGGAAAAATGCTATGCCTAGAAAGAATGTTATTCATGCTCCTAGGAAAGTAGTGAATGAACCTTCTACAATTTATTGTGCTTTAAATGCTTCCTTTGTTATTTGTAGAAAGGATAAGAAAATTGTTGCTAGGAAGTTAGGGGCAAAATGCAAGGGAGACAAAACTTGCATTTGGGTTCCTAAGGATATTTGCACTAACCTTGTAGGACCCAACATGAGTTGGGTACCTAAGTCCCAAGCCTAAAATTGCCTTGCAGGTTTATGCATCCGGGGGTTCAAGCTGGATTATCGACAGCGGATGCACAAACCATATGACGGGGGAGAAGAAGATGTTCACTTCCTACGTCAAGAATAATGATTCTCAGGATTCAATTATATTCGGTGATGGGAATCAAGGCAAGGTAAAAGGGTTAGGTAAAATTGCAATTTCTAATGAGCATTCTATCTCTAATGTATTTTTAGTAGAGAGTCTAGGATATAATTTGCTATCCGTTAGTCAATTATGTCATATGGGGTATAACTGTCTATTTACAAATGTAGATGTGTCTGTCTTTAGAAGAAGTGATGGTTCACTAGCTTTTAAGGGTGTATTAGACGGCAAACTTTATTTAGTTGATTTTGCAAAAGAAGAGGCCGGTCTAGATGCATGCTTAATAGCTAAGACTAGCATGGGCTGGTTGTGGCATCGCCGCTTAGCACATGTGGGGATGAAGAACCTTCACAAGCTTCTAAAGGGAGAACACGTGATAGGTTTGACTAACGTGCATTTCGAAAAGGATAGACCTTGTGCAGCTTGTCAAGCAGGTAAACAAGTGGGAGGAGCGCATCACGGCAAGAATGTGATGACCACTTCAAGACCCCTGGAGCTGCTGCATATGGACCTCTTCGGACCTGTCGCCTATCTGAGCATAGGAGGAAGTAAGTATGGTTTAGTTATTGTTGATGATTTTTCCCGCTTCACTTGGGTGTTCTTTTTGCAGGATAAGTCTGAAACCCAAGGGACCCTCAAACGCTTCCTCAGGAGAGCTCAAAATGAGTTTGAGCTCAAAGTGAAGAAGATAAGGAGCGACAACGGGTCCGAGTTCAAGAACCTTCAAGTGGAGGAGTTCCTTGAGGAGGAAGGGATCAAGCATGAGTTCTCCGCTCCCTACACACCACAGCAAAATGGTGTGGTAGAGAGGAAGAACAGGACGCTAATCGACATGGCGAGGACTATGCTTGGAGAGTTCAAGACCCCCGAGCGTTTTTGGTCGGAAGCCGTGAACACGGCTTGCCACGCCATCAACAGGGTCTACCTTCACCGCCTCCTCAAGAAGACGTCGTATGAACTTCTAACCGGTAACAAACCCAATGTATCGTACTTTCGTGTATTTGGGAGCAAGTGCTACATTCTAGTGAAGAAGGGTAGAAATTCTAAGTTTGCTCCCAAAGTTGTAGAAGGGTTTTTGTTAGGTTATGACTCAAATACAAAGGCGTATAGAGTCTTCAACAAATCATCGGGTTTGGTTGAAGTCTCTAGCGACGTTGTATTTGATGAGACTAATGGCTCTCCAAGAGAGCAAGTTGTTGATTGTGATGATGTAGATGAAGAAGATGTTCCGACGGCCGCTATACGAACCATGGCGATTGGAGAAGTGCGGCCACAGGAACAAGATGAACGAGATCAACCTTCTTCCTCAACTATGGTGCATCCCCCAACCGAAGGTGACGTACAGGTACCTCAAGTGGAGGCGATTGATCAAGGGGGAGCACAAGATGATCATGTGATGGAGGAAGAAGCGCAACCGGCACCTCCAACCCAAGTTCGAGTGATGATTCAAAGGGATCATCCCGTCGACCAAATTCTGGGTGACATCAGCAAGGGAGTAACTACTCGTTCTCGATTAGTTAATTTTTGTGAGCATTACTCTTTTGTCTCTTCTATTGAGCCTTTCAGGGTAGAGGAGGCCTTGCTAGATCCGGACTGGGTGTTGGCCATGCAGGAGGAGCTCAACAACTTCAAGAGAAATGAAGTTTGGACGCTGGTGCCTCGTCCGAAGCAAAATGTTGTGGGAACCAAGTGGGTGTTCCGCAACAAACAGGACGAGCACGGGGTGGTGACGAGAAACAAGGCTCGACTTGTGGCAAAAGGTTATGCCCAAGTCGCAGGTTTGGATTTCGAGGAGACTTTTGCTCCTGTGGCTAGGCTAGAGTCAATTCGAATCTTGCTAGCATATGCCGCTCACCATTCTTTCAGGTTGTACCAAATGGATGTGAAGAGCGCTTTCCTCAACGGGCCAATCAAGGAGGAAGTATACGTAGAGCAACCCCCTGGCTTCGAGGATGAACGGTACCCCGACCACGTGTGTAAGCTCTCTAAGGCGCTCTATGGACTTAAGCAAGCCCCAAGAGCATGGTATGAATGCCTTAGAGATTTCTTAATTGCTAATGCTTTCAAGGTTGGGAAAGTCGATCCAACTCTTTTTACAAAGACATGTGATGGTGATTTGTTTGTGTGCCAAATTTATGTCGATGACATAATATTTGGTTCTACTAACCAAAAGTCTTGTGAAGAGTTTAGCAGGGTGATGACGCAGAAATTTGAGATGTCGATGATGGGCGAGTTAAACTACTTCCTTGGGTTCCAAGTGAAGCAACTCAAGGACGGCACCTTCATCTCCCAAACGAAGTACACGCAAGATCTGCTAAAGCGGTTTGGGATGAAGGACGCCAAGCCCGCAAAGACTCCGATGGGGACCGACGGACACACCGACCTCAACAAAGGAGGTAAGTCCGTTGATCAAAAAGCATACCGGTCAATGATAGGTTCTTTGCTTTATTTATGTGCTAGTAGACCGGATATTATGCTTAGCGTATGCATGTGTGCTAGATTTCAATCCGATCCTAAGGAGTGCCACTTAGTAGCGGTGAAGCGAATTCTTAGATATTTGGTTGCTACGCCTTGCTTCGGGCTCTGGTATCCAAAAGGGTCTACCTTTGACTTAGTTGGATACTCAGACTCCGACTATGCTGGATGTAAGGTCGATAGGAAGAGTACATCGGGGACGTGCCAATTCTTAGGAAGGTCCCTGGTGTCATGGAACTCTAAGAAACAAACATCCGTTGCCCTATCCACCGCTGAGGCCGAATATGTTGCCGCAGGACAGTGTTGCGCGCAACTACTTTGGATGAGGCAAACCCTCCGGGACTTTGGCTACAATCTGAGCAAAGTCCCACTCCTATGTGATAATGAGAGTGCTATCCGCATGGCGGAAAATCCTGTTGAACACAGCCGCACAAAGCACATAGACATCCGGCATCACTTTTTGAGAGACCACCAGCAAAAGGGAGATATCGAAGTGTTTCATGTTAGCACCGAGAACCAGCTAGCCGATATCTTCACTAAGCCTCTAGATGAGAAGACCTTTTGCAGGTTGCGTAGTGAGCTAAATGTCATAGATTCGCGGAACCTGGATTGAATTGTAGCATACATGTACTTATGCTTTTTGATCATGTTCCTTTTTGCATTTTGTTGCTTATTATGGTGCTCAAGTTGTACAAACACTCCCTGGACCTCACAAGTCCGTTGCAAAGTGATGCACATATTTAGGGGGAGATGTGTTACAACTTGACCCTTTGAGACTAACCATGTGCTTGAGTATGATGATTTAGTCTCGGAGGAGGATTGAAAGGGAAAAGGTGGACTTGGACCATGAAAGACTTCCACTGCACTCCGATGAGAGGGTAACTAATTCCAAGTTCATCTCATGACATCTTATTGCCATTTGCTCTTAATTGAAGACTTTGGTGAGGCAATGGGGTTAATAGGCCAAGATTAATCCCGTTTTGGTGCTTGATGCCAAAGGGGGAGAAAATAAAGGCCAAAGTGATAAATGGATCAGCTACCACTTGAGAGATTTTGAAAATAGTAGAATAGAGTTTTTGTTTTGTCAAAAGCTTTTATTGTCTCTTATTGTCTCTATTTTCAAAAGTTGGCTTCTTGTGGGGAAAAGTGTTGATTATGGGAAATAGGGGGAGTTTTTGAAATCTTTGATCAATCTCTTTTGGAATGACTCTCTTTATACTTCAACATGTGTGTTTGACTTAGAGATAGAGATTTGAATTTGATTTGCAAAAACAAACCAAGTAGTGGCAAAAGATGATCCATATATGCCAAAATTGAATAAAACTCAAAGTCAGTTTTTATTTGAAGTGATTTTGCACTTGTTCTAGTTGCTTTATGTTGTGTTGGCATAAATCACCAAAAAGGGGGAGATTGAAAGGGAAATGTGCCCTTGGGCCATTTCTAAGTATTTTGGTGATTGAGTGCAAACACAAGTGCTTAAATGTGAAAATATGCCCATTGATGAACAAAGTGCAAATCACAAGTAAAGGTATGTTTCTAAGCCTTAGTACATTAGTTTTGTGTACTAACATCTTGTCTAAGTGTTAGAAACAGGAGAAAGAAGAAAAGAAAAGAAGTGGAGAGTGGCTGTGTACAGCCAAAGGCTGCTTCGGACTGGGGCACCGGACTGTCCGGTGTGCACCGGACAGTGTCCGGTGCGCCAGACCACCACAGAGCAAACCAGCCGCTCTCGGGTTTTTCTCCGGCGACTTCGGCTAAAATTCACCGGACTGTCCGGTGTGCACCGGACTGTCCGGTGAGCCAACGGTCGGCCGGGCCAACGGTCGGCCGCGCGATCGGCGCGCGACACGTGGCCGAGCCAACGGTCGGAAAGGTACACCGGACTGTCCGGTGTGCACCGGACATGTCCGGTGCGCCAACTGTGCGCAGATCTGACTCAGACAGCAACGGGCGGATGCGCTGTTTAAGGAAACAAATCAGGCACCGGACAGTGTCCGGTGTGCACCGGACTGTCCGGTGCGCCACGAGACAGAAGGCAAAGATGGCCTTCCATATTTGTTCCCAACGGCTCCTAGCTGCCTTGGGGCTATAAAAGGGACCCCTTGGCGCATGGAGGAGCACACCAAGCATTCCTACAACTCTTCTAAGCACCAAGACATCAATCTCACGCATTCGTTTCATTGTGATAGCATATAGAGCTCTTGTGGAGTTGTGAACTCTTTGTGTTGCATTGCGAGCTCTTGTTGCGATTTGTGTGCGTGTTGTTGCTCTGATTTTCGAGTCTTGTGTGCGTTGCTCAATCCCACCTTACTCCGTATTTCTTTGTGAACTCAATTGTAAGGGCGAGAGACTCCAAGTTGTGGAGATTCCTCGCAAACGGGAAAAGATCAAAGGAAAGAAAAACACCGTGGTATTCAAGTTGATCATTGGATCACTTGAGAGGAGTTGAGTGCAACTCTCGTCCGTTGGGACGCCACAACGTGGAAGTAGGCAAGTTTTGTACTTGGCCGAACCACGGGATAAATCTCTGTGTCTTCTCTGTGATTGTCATTTTGTGCAAGATCTCCTCCTTAACCACTTGGCAACTATTGTGCTAACCTCTAACAAGTTATTGTGGCTATAAGTTAAGATTTTACAGGATCACCTATTCACCCCCCCCCCTCTAGGTGCTCTCAGTTTCCTATGGCGCCCGAGGCCGGACTTGGCTGCTGTCAGCCTCACTCTGTCGAGTGGCACAGCAGTCGGAGCGGTGCAGGCGACGCTGTCCTCTTGTCAGGCCGGTCAGTGGAGCGGCGAAGTGATTGCGGTCACTTCGGCTCTTTCGACTGAAGGGCGCGCGTCAGGATAAGGTGTCAGGCCACCTTTGCATTAAATGCTCCTGCGATACGGTCGGTTGGCGTGGCGACTTGGCCAAGGTTGCTTCTTGGCGAAGACTGGACCTCGGGCGAGCCGAAGGTGTGTCCGCCGCTGGAGGGGGTCCTTGGGCGAGACGTAAATCCTCCGGGGTCGGCTGCCCTTGCCCGAGGTTGGGCTCGGGAGAGGCGAGATCGTGTCCCTTGAGTGGACCGATCCTTGACTTAATCGCACCCATCAGGCCTTTGCAGCTTTGTGCTGATGGGGGTTACCAGCTGAGATTAGGAGTCTTGAGGGTACCCCTAATTATGGTCCCCGACACTAGTGAAAATCAAGGAAGACTATACTAAGATTAAATTTGATCATGATAATCTTCTTGTTGAAAATGAACTCTTATCTTGCAATACACATGAGGCTATTAACCTGTTGTTAAGATTGATGTAGCAACCTCATGTGATGATTTGAGTCAAGGAGAGCAAACTAGCCTACATGATGTATTGACCGAAAAAGTTGAAGTCTTGACTTTAGACAACCAAAAATTGAATAGATACTTGACTGATGCAACTACTAGAGGAAAGGTTGCCATTGAGAACAATGATTTCAACAATGAGTTGGCAGTGGATAATGAAAGGCTTAAAATGAGGTCAAGAAACTTAAGAGTGAAAATGAACATCTTGCAACAAGTGTGCAAAAGTTCAACAAGGGCCAATACCTCCAAAATGAGTTGCTTATGAACACTGTCATGAAAAACAACAAGAGTGGTATTGGATACAATGCTTTTGTGCAAAAGAAAGCTACTACTCAGTACAAGCCAAAGCAGACTCACAAGCCTATCAAATGTTTTGAGTGTGGAAAAGATGGTCACTTTGCCCACAACTGCAAAGCCAAACCACCAACTCCCTTGCCTAAGCACTCAAGACCATTTGCTTTCAATGCTCATTATATTCTAAGAAAAGTTGCAAATGGAAAGGTCAAAGTTACATTCCTAGGTCCACCAAACAAGAGTAGACCTAGACAAATTTTGGTTGCAAAGTCCTTGATTGAGAGAGTCACTGGTCCTATGCAATATAGGGCCCTCAAAACTCAAACTTGATTTGTCTGTGGATGTAGGTGAACTACAAGACCGGTGGGAGCCATTGGGTTATTGATAGTGGATGCACACAACATATGACAGGCAACCCACGGATGTTCACCTCACTTGATGAGAATGTTGATGGACAAGACAAAATCACATTTGGAGACAATTCAAAAGGGAAAGTGCAAGGACTTGGCAAGGTGGCAATTTCAAATGGTTTATCAATTTCAAATGTTCTCTTGGTTGCACCTTTGAGCTTCAATTTATTATCAGTGGGTCAACTCTGTGATCTTGGACTTCAATGCTTACTCACTCCAACAGAGGTTATTGTATCAAAAATGGATGATGAATTAATGGTGTTCAAAGGATTTAGATACAACAATCTCTACTTAGTGGATTTCACTTCAGAAGATGCAGACTTAAGAACTTGCCTCTTCACCAAAGCTTCACTTGGATGGCTTTGGCATAGGAGGCTTGCACATGTTGGGATGAGCACACTCAAGAAGGTATTAAAGAAGGATATGGTTAGAGGATTAAAGGATGTGGTATTTGAAAAGGACAAGCCATGTAGTGCATGTCAAGCTGGGAAGCAAGTTGCTAACACACATCCTACAAAAGCTTTCATGTCAACATCAAGGCCACTAGAACTACTTCATATGGATTTATTTGGACCTACAAATTATGTAAGTGCTGGTGGCAACCTCTACTATCTGGTGATTGTTGATGATTTATCAAGATACACTTGGGTGTTCTTTCTCCATGACAAATCTGAAGTTGCATCTATATTCAAGAAGTTTGCCAAGAAAGCACAAAATGAATTTGATTGCAAGATCAAGAAGATTAGAAGTGATAATGGCAAAGAACTTGACAACACCAACATTCATGAGTACTGTGATGAAATTGGGATCAAGCATGAAGTATCTGCAACATATACACCTCAACAAAATGGAGTTGTTGAAAGAAAAAACAGGACCTTGATCACTCTTGCAAGAACAATGATTGATGAGTATAACACACCGAAGAGGTTTTGGGCCGAAGCTGTCAACACTGCATGTTATGCATCAAACAGGCTATTTCCTCACCGGCTGCTTGCGAAGACTCCCTATGAACTGCTAAATGGGAAAAAGCCAGACGTCTCCTTCTTCTGGGTGTTTGGATGCAAATGCTACATTTACAAGAAATGCCATCACCTAGGGAAGTTTCAAAGACGTTGTGATATTGGTTTTTTATTGGGTTATTCATTAAAGTCCAAAGCATATCGAGTATTCAATCATGCCACTGGCATGGTAGAAGAAACATATGATGTGGAATTTGATGAGACTAATGGCTCCCAAGGAGCACTTGAAAATCTTGATGATGTAGGTGATGAGCCACTTAGGGAAGCAATGAAGAACATGCCAATTGGAGCTATCAAACCAAAAGAAGATGAAGAAGTGGTGCAAAACGTTGACAGGCCTTCTTCATCAAATGTACCACAAGATGATGAAAAAGATGAGAGGCATGCAAATGAAGATACATTTGTCTCTCATGAACAAGCAAGGGTACAAGCCGAAGATGTTGATGCTCCAGGATCTTCTTCCCAAGTGGTTGACAGGAGAAACTCATGACTACTTCAAGCTCATCCTCAAAACCAAATCATTGGGAGTCCTTCACAAGGGGTTATTACTCTATCACATAGACATGCTTCTTTTATTGAACATCACTCCTTTGTTTCTTGTGTTGAGCCTACATGTATAGATGAGGCGCTACATGATCCGGACGGGGTGAACGCCATGCGTGAAGAACTTAACAACTTCACCCGTAACCAAGTTTGGACCCTGGAGAAGCCCCCACAAGATGCAAGAATCATTGGAACAAAGTGGGTGTTCAGAAACAAACAAGATGATCAAGGCGTGATTGTAAGGAACAAGGCAAGACTTGTTGCAAAGGGATTCTGTCAAGTTGAAGGCTTAGATTTTGGAGAGACCTTTGCACCGGTTGCTCGACTGGAAGCCATCTGTATCCTACTTGCATATGCATCATGCTATGATATAAAACTTTATCAAATGGATGTAAAAAGTGCATTTTTAAATGGCTTCATAAATGACTTGTATATGTTGAGCAACCACCTGGATTTGAAGACCCTAGATATCCTAACCATGCTTACAGGTTGTCCAAGGCGCTATATGGGCTAAAGCAAGCTCCAAGGGCTTGGTATGAGCGTCTTCGCGACTTCCTCATCGAAAAGGGCTTCAAGATCGGGACCGTCGACACAACTCTATTCACAAAGAAACATAACGGTGATATTTTCATTTGTCAAATATATGTTGATGACATAATCTTTGGCTCGACAAATGACTATCATTGCAAGGAATTTGGTGAGTTGATGTCAAAGGAGTTCGAGATGTCAATGATTGGTGAGCTGACGTACTTCCTCGGCTTTCAAGTCAAGCAAATGAAAGATGATAACTTTCTCTCACAAGAGAAGTATACCAAAGACTTGTTGAAAAGGTTCAACATGGAGAAGTGCAAACCAATCAAGACACCTATGCCAACAAATGGACATCTCGACTTAGATGAGGGAGGTAACCCGGTTAATCAAACTCTCTACCGTTCTATGATTGGTAGCTTATTGTACCTTACCGCATCTAGGCCCGATATCATGTTTAGTGCCTGCATGTGTGCTAGATTTCAATCTAATCCTAAGAAAGCTCATCTTCGCGTTGTTAAAAGAATTCTTAGGTATCTCAGGCACACCACAAGCATTGGTTTGTGGTATCCCAAAGGAGCTACTTTTGATTTAATTGGCTATTCCGATTCGGATTATGCCGGTTGCAAAATTGATAGGAAAAGCACTTCTAGGGGATGCCATCTGCTTGGTAGATCACTAGTATCATGGACATCCAAAAAGCAAAAATAGTGTTGCCTTGTCAACCGCTGAAGCGGAATACATTGTCGTGGGTGCTTGTTGCACACAAATTTTATATATGAAACAAACTCTTCTAGACTATGGCGTAGTTCTAGAAAAGGTACCTTTGTTGTGTGACAATGAGAGTGCTGTTAAAATTGCTAATAATCCTGTACAACACTCTCGCACTAAGCACATTGATATCCGTCATCACTTCCTTAGAGATCATGTTGCTAAAGGAGACATCCTTTTAGGAGTGAGGTCGGAAGATCAATTAGCGGATAGTTTCACTAAGCCACTTGATAAGACCCGCTTTTGCATGTTGAGGAATGAATTAAATATACATGATCTCAGAAATTTTATTTAAAATGTCAAATGGTGTTGTCAAGCTTGCATTGCATATTTAAATTTCTTGTATTGCATCTAGGGCTTGTCTAACCTAGTTGAGATAACCGCCAACAAAGCGAGTGAAAAAGCTTAACTCGGATCAAACTTGACAAGTCTTAGTTTTAAGCTTTTAGCACTTAAATTCTTACTTTTTATGCAATTGTTGGTTCTTGAAATATGCATGAGGTACTGCACTTAGGGGGAGTATTCAAAACTCAAATCACTCATGAAAACCCCTAGTGCAAGGCCAAAATGCAAATTTCACCATTTGCCTATTTTCTCTAAAAATTATCTAGCCTATGGCAAAATATTTTGAAAATTATGAGAAAATATATGAGGGTGCCAATACCTGTCCCAACAAGTGTTATTTTGTGTGATTATAAGTTGGGATTTGGTTTGGTTGAAAACTAGATAGAAAAATTCAAAAATTCCAAATTTTCCCTCTGTCTGGGCTCACCGGACAGTCCGGTGTGCACCGGACACTGCACTGTGCACTGTCCGGTGCACCGGCCGCGCGCGCGCAAGAACTCCCTTTCCTGTGCGTTGTCCGGTGGTTCACCAGACAGCTACTGTGCGGTGTCTGATGTGCACCGGACAGGCACAGTAGACTGTCCGGTGCGCCCATATCGCGTTTTACAAAAAGGCCTCCAGCCCGCGTGTCGGTGTTTTGGGTCCGACCGCACACCCGGGGTTGCCCCTCAAGGTGCTTTTAGGAGTAGGACGGTGTCGACGACTGTAGCAAAATGGTTCGTGCGAGTTGCACGAGGGACAGTGGACAATGTTTACAGGTTCGGGCCGCTTAGAGACGTGTAACACCCTACGTACTGGTGAGTATGCTGGGTAAATGAGGTTACACGAGAGCTCTCTGAATTGAGAATGCAGAGAGTTGAAGTGGGTGGCTAAGTAATAGGGTCGATCGTTCTGAAGGGGTGCCCCCTAGGCCTTATATACTCGACTGTGGGGCAATACACATGGATATGATAACAATGTGTAGCTAAAAGATAGTGAACTGTTTGAGTCTATCTCCCTGTAGTTCTGCCGACCTATCCTTGCATGGCTCCGTTGCATGGGGGCTCCAGCGCGGGAAAGTCGGATCTCTGTTGTGGTCGCTCGCTCAACATTGTGGGCCGTCCGGGTTTGCACCAATCCGGCCTCGTGTCAACCTGCTTTGCTGATTGTTCCTCCCCAGGCCCACGAAAGAATGACCTTACGATTTATTGGGCCCTTGGGCCTTTCGTGAGGTCTTTTACTCTTTTAGTGGACCCGGGGGATATCTGTCCCCCACAAGCCCCCGATCTTTGGGTTAATTTAGAGGTAATCAGCCCAAAGATCCCAGGTCCAGTTTGCAGGCGATTTGAAGAGAACGACTTCTTACTGTCTCCTCCTGCTTTGATCACTCGTAAACCGAAGCTTTGTTTCGTGCTTGTGCCTTAGAGGTTGGCATTTCGTTTTGTAGGACCCTGAACTTCATTGGGTGCACCGGAGGTGCACCCAATGGGTGTAGCCCCCGAGCTTCGAGTAGATTTTAGAAAATAATCTACTCGAAGGTCTTCACCCAGAAATTATTTCCATTTTTACTCCTGCGTTTTGGTTGAGGGCCAGCCTTGTCTCTAATCTTGTCCCATGCCTTAGAAGTCGGCACTATCTTGGCTTGGAATGATGATCCATGGGGTGCACCGAAGGTGCACCCAATGGGTGTAGCCCCCGACCTTCAATTTGATTTTTGAGGATAATCCATTCGAAGGTCTTCCTTTTGTGTCTATTTGCTGAAGATTATCCTTTCTGCTTGTAAAAATCTGCGTGATGCCATCCGCATTATGCTTTGGAGGTCAGCATTATGTCATCAATATTATGCTTCAGAGGTCAGCATGTATTTTGTCTTTTGCAGCCGAGTTCGCAATCCATCCATATCTTGCTAGGTAGTGTAATTTATTTGCTCTGCGACTGATTGGACATTTGATGGGCGTTCTCTGTCTAGTCTTCACGTCGCTTCTGTCGGCCATATTTTGTACTTCACTGGCTATATTTGGCTTTCCTCTGATCCTTACTGATATCTCATTTTTGTCTTGAGGTATTCACTGCATGCCCTGCACAGATGTGACCGTTTTGAAAAATATACTGATAATTCCTGGGCGTCCCCCCCAATGGGTGTGGGCAAGGGACGGCTTGGTACGCTGAGTGTTTTAGCCGGCTGCTTCTGAGTAGTAATGTGATGTGACGGCGGGTGTAATCATATCCTCCGCGCTGTTGACTGGAGTCCCAATGGGTGCTGTGTTGCGTGAAACGGCGTCAGCCGCCTGACGTGTCTTCAGATGGGTTGAAGTGCTTATTGAATGCTTTGCGACTGTTCAGTGATCGCGGTTGGAGGTGAGCAGTTGCCTTCTCCTTCTATAAATAATGTCATTGTCTCTCCGGCTTTTCCACATCTCTTGATGTTCTCCGTTGCTTGCTTTTCTTCTCTCCCTTTCACTTCCACCATGGGCAAGAACAACAAGCGCAAGCGTGAGCCAACTCCTCCATCGGAGGATTTTGGTGACTCGGAGTACTCAGAGGAGGAGTTCTCCTCTGAGTCTGAGGGGTCTCCGGCTCCCATCCCCCTGCTCGCGGCAGAGGTCTGGACGTACATCCGGGCCGTCGAGCGCTCCGAGCTCGAGGGCTCGGATGAGTCAGAGTACTCCTCGGATGAGGAGGACTCGGACGGTGGCGGCGAGGACGAGGACGGCGACGACGACGACGACGACGAAGGCGGTGGCGGCGGTGACGGTGACGACAGCGACAGGGGCGGCAGCAGCGGCAGCAAGGACGGTGACGGCGGCGGCAGCAGGGGCGGCAACGGCGGTGGCGGCAGCAGCAGGGGCAGCAACAGGGCCAGTGGCTAGATGCCACTGGTCCTTTAGATGTTAGTATAGTATAGTTAGAATAATGTAGTACTATTTAGTAGTGTAGAGTAGTATAGTGTAGTGTAGTAGTAGTAGTAGTATAATGTAATGTAGCAGTAGTAGTAGTAGTAGGGAAGTATCAACTCATAACGAGTTGATTTGTAAGTATGATATCTTCCCTTTAATGAAGAAATGATGTTGGCTTCTCTGTGATGATTGTTCGTTGATATTCATAACTCAAAGTTTTTGAATCATTCCTCTTCCCGCCTTCTTCGTGAAGTTGATTCCTTTGGAATAGTAAGTGAATAACTCGGGTATCATATCGATGCTTTTAGAAGTAGCTACCGAGTGACTTGTAGATGATGTCATAGTTTTAGAGATAACTGCCGAGTAACTTGAAGACGACGTCGGAATTTTAGAGTTAACTGCCGAGCGACTTGAAGACAACGTCGGCGTTTTAGAGGTAACGCCGAGCGACTGAACACGATGTCGGAGTTTTAGAGTTAACTGCCGAGCGACTTGAGGGCGGCGTCAGCATTTTAGAGGTAATGTCGAGCGACTTAATACTATGTCGGAGTTTTAGAGTCAACTGCCGAGCGACTTGAGGGCGACGTCAGCATTTTAGAGGTAATGTCGAGCGACTTAATACTATGTCGGAGTTTTAGAGTCAACTGCCGAGCGACCTGAGGGCGACGTCAGCGTTTTAGGGGTAACGCCGAGCGACTTGAAGACAAGGTCGGCGTTTTAGAGGTAACGCCGAGCGACTGAACACGATGTCAGAGTTTTAGAGTCAACTGCCGAGCGACCTGAGGGCGACGTCAGCGTTTTAGGGGTAACGCCGAGCGACTTAAAGACGACGTCGGCGTTTTAGAGGTAACGTCGAGCGATAACGGGCTACGTTGGCCACTTTGAGGGTAATAGCTGAGTGATGATGTGGCGCACCGGTGTTTTAGAAATAACTGTCGGGTGATGACGTGGCACACCGGTGTTTTGGAAATAACCGCCGGGTGCTGACTGGGCGCTTTTTGAATCGGTATCTGGTTCGGGAATATCCCATAAGTGCTGCGCTTTTAGCCGCCTCTGCTTTCCGTGCCCTAGTTCTTGCTTTCTTGATTCCGAATCCTCTCCGCCATTCGCCTCCTACTCTGCTCGCCGGTAGAATCGAGATGGCGCCCAAGAGGAAGGCCTCGGGTTCGTCTGCCGTGGTGATTCCTCCAATCGACCCCAACAGCCAGTTGCCTTTTGCAGGTAACCACATGTCCGTCATCTCTGAGCCCAAACTCCTCCACCTCGTGTCCATCGGGGTTCTTCCTCCGAGGGAACTCTGCTCTTGGCGGATTTGCCATGGGGTTACTGTCCCAACTGAGGATACCCATGAGTCCGTGATTTATGCTCCTTTCCTTCTCCGCGGCCTTGGCCTTCCCATTTCTCCTTTTTTCCGCGGCCTCCTTGATTTCTACCATCTTAACTTGACCCATCTGAATCCCAATTCTATCCTGCAAATCTCCATTTTCGTTCATTTATGCGAAGCCTTTCTTGGCGTGCTGCCACATTTCGGGTTGTGGAAGTACTTGTATCACTGTCGCCCTGGGATGGCCGGAGGACAACATCAGTTTGTTGGGGGTGCTAGCTTGGAGATGCGCCGCGGGAGGAAGACTGAGTATCTCGAAATCTCTCTCAAAGACAGTATCAAGGGATGGCGCTTGGAGTGGTTCATAGTTGAGAATTATGGAAACTCTCTCCCCCCTCGGTCGGGAAGACAGCCGGATGTTCGCACCCCAAGCTGGACCGAGTCTCCAACAGATCAGGAGGTAGCTGAGGCAGGTGCTTTGCTGGCTGAAGTTGGTTTGCTGAAAGAGAGGGGTCTGACTGCTGAAGCTGTGGTCACTGATTTTGTCTTCAAGAATATTCAGCCGTTGAAAGACAGGGCATACCCGGCTTATCTGTATCGAGGCCTGGCCGACTCAACTCGGGTTACTAACAGAAGAATTCCCTCTATGGACTTGGTGAGCCGACTTGAGATGATCCTTAGAGGTAAAGTGTCAAATGTTGGTGCCCCAGTGGCGTTCTCAGCCTGGAACTTGCCTCCTCCCAAAGCCTTCACTCTTTTTGTGTCGAATCCTCCTGTTACTGATGGCAGTTTGGGCCTTAGAGTGCGGCCCTCTGCTGAAGAAGTTAGTGCCTTGGTTGCCTCGTTCGGGGAGATTCCTGATGATGAATGGCAGGTCCATTTTGAGGTGCCCCTGAACCCTAGTGATGCAGAGATAAGCGTTATGCTTGATTTGCTGGCTGAGGACTCTTCTGACGCTGCTCCTGCTGGGGCATTGGTAGTGGCGCCCCTCCCAGAGGCTGATACAACTTTGGATACTCAGAAGCCTGCCAGTACTCGCCCGAGGCGCCCTTGCCGAGCCAATCAACCTGACCCTTCTGCTGATGAGCAGAAAAAGAAAAAGAGACGCCTCCGGCGAGTATCCAGTTTGGATCGGGACGTTGGTACCTCGGTTCCTACTGCTGAAGAAGTGCCTGTGACTGAATTTACTGACGCTGACCCCAATGGGTGTACCCAATCTGTTGCTGATCCCAATGGGTGTGCTGCCTGTGTTGCCAATGTGGACGACGAGGAGGAAGAGGATGAAGTTCCTTTGACTCGGAAAAACAGTCGGCAGTTCATCGCTAGCGGTGAAAGTAGTGGAGTTCCTTCTCCTGCTTTGTCTGCTCTCATTGGTCTGCAAGAACTGTCCCTGGCCAACTTTGATCAGACTCTTGAGGATATGGTTCCAGAGGATTTGTTATCGGAGCCAGTGGATGATGGTGTGATGGAGGTTTGTGCTGATGTGCTTGATGCTGGGTTGAGGTCATCCCGTGCCTCGTCGACCTTAGAGCGCGATCTCGAGGGTCGGGAGACTGACTTGGATCGTCCTGGTCCCATGGAAGTAACAGCTGGCCCATCAGCCTCAGAAGTGGCTACCGCAGAGGACTTGGACCCCCAGGGTGGTGTTGACACATGCCCAGCCCCCGAGGATGTCGCCGGGGATGACTTGGTTCGGGTGGGAAGTGTAAGCCACTACCCAGCCCCCGAGGGTGCTGTCGGGGATGATCCGGCTCAAGTGGGCAGTGCAAACTATGACCCAGCCCCCGAGGGTGTCCGAGCGGGGTCTCCCTCCTATACTTCCATGGACGTTCATGCGGGATCGCCTCCACACTCCGGCTGTATGGTGGTAGCCCAAGCCCTGGACCAGGGAGTCGCTTTAGAGGGTAGCGTCCCCGCTGACCGAGTGTTGGGCTCTGTTGATGGCACCGAGTTGATTCCTGCTGGTTCGTTGCAAGCTGCTTTGGGTGGTGGCCTTGCGCCCGGTTATCAATTGATCTCTCCTGATTTGGGGATCCCTTCGTTCTTTTCCAACCTCCAGGCACTGTGATGTATTTTAGCTTGGTTTTATATTGCATGGACTGCTGTCATTACCCTCATCTGTTCTCCTCATCAGGCTTTGGTTGATCACAGAACATCCAGCGGTGGAGTCCACCACCTGATCTATCCTTGGGAGCCCGAAGGGATCCTTCGGACAGTGTTTGTTGAGATCAGTATAGTCGACGCACATGCGCCAATCCACTTTATTCTTTTTGAGTACAAGAACAGGGTTGGCTAACCACTCGGGATGTAACACTTCTCTAATGAATCCAGCCGCGACCAAGCGGGCTAACTCGACGCGAATGGCCTCTCTCTTGTCGGGCGTGAAACGACGTAGTTTTTGCCGGATCGGCCTCGCCTGGGGATAGACCTTCAGTTTGTGCTCGGCCAGTTCTCTTGGGACTCCCGGCATATCCGCAGGTTGCCACGCGAATACGTCTCGGTTATCTTGCAGAAACTGGACGAGCGCGCTTTCCTATTTGTCGTCCAGGCTGGAGCTGATGATGGCAGTCTTGTGTTCATCAGCGAACCCCAGGTTGATCCTTTTAGTTTCTTCAGTCGGCCGCATAGAGGTCACGGCCTGAGCTTCGTTTGCCGGTACTGCAAGGTCTTCCTCAGGCTTAGAGTTCGCCTGTGTTGAAGAAATCATCGACGGCTTGGTGGTGAGGGCTGCTTGGATGGCCACTCGGAAACACTCTGCGGCGCCTTGGAAGTCGGCGCGCGCAGTTATGATTCCTTGCGGTCCTGGCATCTTCAGTATCATGTACGTGTAATGCGGAATGGCCATGAATTTGGCCAATCCCGGCCTTCCGATGATGGCGTTGTACCCGCAGTCGAAGTTCGCCACTTCGAACCTCAGGAACTCGGTTCTGTAGTTCTCCGGAGTTCCGAAGGTGACAGGCATGTAGATGTGGCCCAGCGGGTATTCCCCTTCAGTCGGCACGATGCCGAAGAAGGGAGTGTCCGACTCATGGAGCTCTTTGAGGTGAACTCCCAAGCCTTGGAGTGTCCGGGGGAAGGTGACGTTGATGCTGCTCCCCCCGTCCACTAGCACCTTCTTCACCTTGCTCTCTCGGATCACCGGATCGACGAGGAGCGGGTATTTGCCGGGATGGTCGAAGTTGAGCCACTGATCCTCCCGAGTGAAAGTGATCGGGTGCTCCGACCACCGGTATGGGGCGGGAGGACCGGTGGTCGCCACCAGTATCTGGCGGTCGTTAAGCTTTTGTTGTCTTTTGTTCTCCTGCGACCCGTGTCCGCCGAAGATGACGTTGACCTCCCTGTCCACGCGCGGGAAAGCTCCTCCTCCTCCCTCCTCCTACTGATGGGGTGGCCGTGGTTCATCTGGTCCTCCCCTCGGCGGAGGAGGAGGTAGAGGTTGGAAGGGTCGGCCGTGCCCGACGGAGTGCTTGAAGTCCCGGCAGTTACGAAGAGTGTGGCGCATGTCCTTGTGGTACGGGCACTGGGCGTCGAGGATGTCGTCCAGCATGCGCTCGCCTCCGCGAGGTCCTCCTCGGGCGCGAGAGGCAGGTGGTCCGGCGGCGTGCACTTCTTCGCGAGGCCTCTTCTCCCAGCGTTTGTCGGGTTGCTGGTTCGCGTCGCGTCGTGGTGCTGCTGGTGCGGGCTTTGCTCCTCTGATGAGGTCCTGGGCCCGCTCGTCGGCGGTGATGTAGAGGTCGGCTTCCTGGAACAGCTCCTCGGAGGTAGTCGGCGCCTTCTGTAATATGGCTCGGACGAAAGCCGAGTCGTTGGATCCTCTGTAGAAGTCCTCGATCACGGCCGCCTCCGTGACCTCGGGGATACGATTTCTCATGGTCTGAAACCTTTTGAGGTACGACCGGAGAGTTTCGTCCCCCCGACGCTTGATGGATTTGAGATCCCACGGTTGCGCCGGTTTGTCGGAGAGGGACTGGAAATTGGCGGTGAAGCGTCGACTGAAGTCGCTCCAGTCGTCGATGCAGTGTCGGGGTAGATGTCGCAGCCATTGCAGCGCGTCTTGCCCGAGGACAATAGGTAAGTACGCGGTCATCACGTCCTCGGACGCCTCGGCAGCCCGAGCAGCGGTGGTGTAGACGGCCAGCCAGCCCCCTGGATCCTGCTTAGGCTCATATTTGTCGACATTGGATACCTTGAAGTTAGGAGGCCATTGGATGGCTTTAAGGCGCGGAGTAAGAGCAGACACTCCACACGTGTCCTCCTGTCGTCGGGGATGATGTCTGTCCCGGGGAGGGGAGTAGTCGTTGTGGTTCCTCGACCGACCCCGGGTAGTACCGCCAGTTGAGGCCGTTGCCGATTCAGTTCTGGTTGCCTGGCTCCGAGCTGGGATGCCATGATCCCTGTCGTACTCCTCCCGGCGGCGGATCTCGTTCTCATGCCGTCGTTCACGCGAAGCATTGATGGAGCTTCGCGCGTCTCGACGACTGTTGATGGCGTGTCGTAGATCGTTCGGCGGGTGAGCAAGCGGTAGAAGATGGTTGGCCGCCTGGGTGAACAGTCGTCGGTAGCCCTCGGCGTTGGGAGTCCGAGGGAGTCCATCAGCTATCCGAGCTAGTACTCCTCCAACTTCGCTCGGCGTGTTCATAGCTCCGGCGAAGTCGGGGTTCAGGTTACGCCCGAAGAATGGATTCTCCCGGCGTTGCCTTGCATCTTGCTCGGCTTGTTCCTAAGCCCGGCGGCGATCACGTCGTCGGGAGTTCCTTCGTTCTCTGAAGACGCGTTCCTCCGGAGTTTCCCCTATCTCCGAGACCTCGTCTCGCGAGACAGGTTGCTCCGGATCCTGTTCTCCGGCCTCGTGATGTCGTCGAACGTTCTTGCGCCGGTTTCTCCGTCGGTGGGATTCTCGTTGAGGCGGCTCCTCTTCGGGTGCGGTCGGCTCGTCGTCGGAGACGGTAGGCGACTCCACTCTCCCGATGAAGAGGACGTCAGGATAGAATGGCGCTGCTGTCGTGACGACCTTCTTTCCGCTCTCCTTTGAGGGCGGAGGAACGGAAAGAACAACTTGCTTCCCCTTGGTCTCCTTCTTCCTCGCGATCTGTGTCCATTCTTTTGTCGGGGAAGTAGACAGTGTTCTCTGGGTCAGCGGGCCCTTGGCCCCTGACTTTCCGGAGACGATCTTTTTCCGGAGAGCTGGAGGTTGCGCTTCTCCGACATTTTTGGAGCTTGTTGGAGGAGACTTCTTTTCCGGCGGATCCGCAATGCGGTGTAGAGTTCCCTCTTCATCTGCTACGGATGAGATTGTTCCGAAGCAGAATACGGATCCAGGACGGAGGGTGATCTTGCTGTGGAAGGTGACGGCCATTGAGCTAGCTTGGATCGTCGACACACCCCCTACCTGGCGCGCCAACTGTCGGTGTTTTGGGTCCGACCGCACACCCGGGGTTGCCCCTCAAGGTGTTTTTAGGAGTAGGACGGTGTCGACGACTGTAGCAAAATGGTTCGTGCTAGTTGCACGAGGGACAGTGGACAATGTTTACAGGTTCGGGCCGCTTAGAGACGCGTAACACCCTATGTCCTGGTGAGTATGCTGGGTAAATGAGGTTACAAGAGAGCTCTCTGAATTGAGAATGCAGAGAGTTGAAGTGGGTGGCTAAGTAATAGGGTCGATCGTTCTGAAGGGGTGCCCCCTAGGCCTTATATACTCGACCGTGGGGCAATACACGTGGATATGATAACAATGTGTAGCTAAAAGATAGTGAACTGTTTGAGTCTATCTCCCTGTAGTTTTGCCGACCTATCCTTGCATGGCTCCGTTGCATGGGGGCTCCAGCGCGGGAAAGTCGGATCTCTGTTGTGGTCGCTCGCTCGACATTGTGGGCCGTCCGGGTTTGCACCAATCCGGCCTCGTGTCAACCTGCTTTGCTGATTGTTCCTCCCTAGGCCCACGAAAGAATGACCTTACAATTTATTGGGCCCTTGGGCCTTTCGTGAGGTCTTTTACTCTTTTAGTGGACCCGGGGGATATCTGTCCCCCACACCGCGCCCGAGCCAGAGGCCTCACTGCTTCTCCTCTCTCTGGCTCTCTCTGCCCTCTCTAGCGGTTTGGCCCCTTCTCCGGCGATCTCTCTCGCCGGTGGTGATCACCCCTCACCGGCGACCACCGTGCTCCGGTGACCCAGTGCTCATCTCCTGCCCTCCTCTCGGTGAGCAGCCCTTTTCTCCCTCTGTCTTTCCTCCCTCTCTGTTCTGTTGTGCAGTGATCTCCAATCCACCCTTTGTGCCAAATCCAAATTCCTATCAAAGTCTGTGAATCCAAGTTGTTGTGAATATGTATAGTGCTCTATTGAATATCCCTGCAGGTTTCTAGCTCCCTTTGGGAGGGTTTCAATCCTCAAATGGCCATTTCTCGCAAACCCTAAATCCCCGCACATCACGTGTTCGGTGAAATGTCCAAACCAGCCAAAAATGCTCTGATTGAACCCCAATTTTTCAGGCACCTTCACAACACCTCCAGTAACATATTTGCCAAATTTCACGCCAATCCGCTATACCAGGCTTCAATTTCACTCAATTCCCTGTTTCGAGCGATGGTTTCCGAGCCGAGTGCCCAAATTCCATTTTCTTCGCCTAAATTCAAACCAAGCACACACTTCACCCATATTCACCCATATAAACCTATTCGTGAAGTATCAGCTCAATTCCACGTCATTTCATACCTCAATTCGAATTCCAAACCTCCTACAGCACTATTTCTCGTTCAAACGTCGTTTTCACGTCGTTTGAACTCTCTCTCGTTTTTTGTGCCATATTTCTCTGTGTATGTATTTATTCACATTTCATATACTTATGACTATGTGACTAATACATGCTCACTTCTTCTGTCATTTCAGTGACCTTGCCTGCCCGTGAGCCGTCTCCTGTCCTGCCTAGATTTTCACCTCTCGTGTGAGCTTTCCAGGTAGACATCTCCTCTTGTGATATTCTATCGGCTATTATCAAATTGTGCTTAGCTTCTCTCTCTCATTTGCAGTCGTCAGGTTAGGATGCCGCGCACGAAGAATGTGTCGGCGCTAGGGGGAGGCGATGATGAGGATCCTCGTCGCCCCTTCAGGCAGGTCAAGGGAAAGACCGTGTACTTGGAGCAGCAGGAAGGCCGCAAGAAGCGGCGTATGGACAGAGCAGTCCGAGTAGCAGTAGCAGCAGCAGCCGCTGAGCAGGCCGAGCTAGGAGATCAGCCCTAGAGTCCTTCAGATCAGATTGCGTACCGAGATCGTCGCCTCGCCTCCCGGCCTCGCTCCTCCACTCCCACCACTTCTTCCACCCCACCACCCACTTTGCCTGCTCCCGTCACCCCTGTTGCGCCATCGACCACCTCCACTACACCAGCTTCCACTGCTCCTCCTCCCGCTCCTGCTTCCGCTCCTCCTATCCCATCTGCTCGCTTCCGGGAGCGCGATGAGACTGAGGTACGACCACTTGCTGCGGATCCTAGGTTATTTGATCTTCAGCGTGCTACAATGACACGGGTACGTCGATTCAGACACGTACCCATGGAGACCTGGCTACCGGCTTAGAGGGACCCTGCTGCAGTCGATCTCTTCAACACCAGGATTCAGGAGTCCTTCTTCAGGTCCCAGATGTCTGCACAGATTGCTCTGCGAGTGCACCGGCTTTTGGACCTTCACGCTTTTCTGCTAGCCGCCGGTGCTGACTCTGAGGTTCACCTCTCCTATCTGCCTGGACTTCTCACTCTTTTGACTACCAGCAGCAGATATGTTGAGGAATGGGTCTGATTTTTCTACGCTACTGTATGGATCGACCCTGATCACCACTGGATGAGATTCCGTTTTGAGCGAGAGGATGTCACTATTCATGCCAGCCAGATTCGCCAGCTATTTGGATTTCAAGAGTCATCGACTCGTCTTCATAGCTTATGCTATGGCACCTCTGACCCTCCTCGTCGCCCTCACGGCGGTGTTGCTCCTGGTACAGCTCACGTCACGGCTCTGTTCCAACCGCCCTTCTCAGATGGGTCGCGACGCTCTCCGACAGACTTCACCATAGCAGCAAAGTTTTTATATCAGCTTATGAGACGGACACTTCTGCCATGGATGGGGTACAGGGAGGCTGCCACTCATATCCAGCTCTGGCTCCTTGGTGCCCTGGTCTCTCACTCAGAGTTTGATGTTGTGGATTTCCTTATTTATGAGATCGAGGATACCATACTGGATGGTTTGCGTGCTCGTCGACAGCTGCCTTATGCTCACTATCTGTGTCACATTTTTGCTCAGCTGATTCGGCCTCCACAGTTCCAGGGCACACTTGAGGCCTCACGTCTCCTCTTTGGGTCCTACCGTCCAGCGCCTGAGGATCCTGTGCCAGCACCTGCTCCAGTATTTGACACTCAGGCCAAGGATACTGCTCTTCATCAGTTCGAAGCTCAGGACACAGCCGTTGATGATGATGATGATGATGATGATTTTGGGATTCCACCTCCGCCTCCGCCTCCTATGCCTCCACGCTCTCATGATCATGAGGCTGGTAGTTCCAGTGGTGCTGCCCCTGCTGCCCCTCTTGACATTGACCCTACTCTTGCGGCGATTCTCTAGACTCTCACTCAGCAGCAGGCTCACGTGGCAGCAGCCCAGCAGCAGATGTCCGAGAGAATGCTCTCGATGTTTCAGATGATTCAGGACAGGCATGATTCTTTGCAGCAGCAGCTTCTTCAGGACCAGGCTGAGAACCGGGCATTCATGACTCTTATGCTTCAGCACACCGGTGTGTCGATTCCCCCGGTTCAGTCAGTACCGCCTCCACCTCTTCAGCCTCCTGTTGTGCCAGCGATTCAGCCAGGACCCCCTCTTCCTATAGTTGGCCCTTCTTCCTCTCCGCTCCGGCCGGTCACCCTGGCTTTCACGTCACCAGTCTTCAGCTCCGACTGCCCTCAGCCGCCAGTGCCACCAGCTTCTGCTGCTACCACTACTGTTGTGGCGGTGTCTGTGACCACTTCAGATCCGGTAGCTCCTGAAGGGCAGCCTCAGTCCGAGTCAGTACCAGCTCCAGCTTCTACAGCAGATCCTAGATCCGAGACTGACTCTGACCCCCAGCTGGCGTTCGCTCTACTGCCACGACCGCGACCGGATGCGCCCCCGCCACCTCCTCCCTCTTCTGCTGTGTAGGTTTGGGTTCCCTTTTGGTGTTTGACGCCAAAGGGGGAGAGATATGAGTTGTGAGAGCTAGGGGGAGTTAGGGAGTTAGTAGAGAGTCATTTTGATGTAATATATGTGCTTGTTACTCTCTGTACTAGCTTCACTTTTGTATGATGCTTTTGGCTCACAAACTCTATTATATACTCTCGATGCTTATGTTGACTGTGTGTGTATTATGTTTTCACCTTATATTTTATCACCAGTCTTCTAGTTCTTGTTCATCGATTTGATTTCACTTTTATATGAACAAGAAACTTATGATGTGTATGCGCTCATTCTTATTATTTTGGTACACACTCTTTCTGTCAAAGATTACTGAGTATAACTAACCATCTTCTCTATTGACAGAAATTTCAAAACAAACTACTCTCACAAATCTTGTAGGGTTGTCACCAATCACCAAAAAGGGGGAGATTGAAAGCATCTAGGCCCCTGGTTGGTTTTAGTGATTAATGACAACGTAATGTTGTATGTGACTAACGTGTGTTTTGCAGAGACAAATGGTAAGTTAGGTCGCATTACAGGTAGAAGTAGTACAGCGGTGAAAACAATCCCGGAGATAAGAACTCGAAGCGACGGCTAAACGACGAAACAAAAAGTGAAGGACTACGGAGTCCGAGTGTCAAGGAGTTGTGGACACTCGTGATTTAGTTAGGTCTTTTATTCTCTTTTAGCCGTACTATAAAGAGGGGTTGTCGATGAGTAGTTTGACCAAGAGAGTTCTAGTGTAGTGTTGGTGCACATTCACACTCACATATAGTGCTAGGTGTCACTCTATAACTCACTCACAAGTTAGAACGAAAACCGATTTGAAAAACAGCTGAAAACAGGAAATAGGGTTTCTGGCCTTGGGGCACCGGACTGTTCGGTGCGCCCTCTGCCAGGTGGGCCAGGCTGGCCTAAGGGAAGGCTTTCCCCGAGCAGAAAACCCGAGAGCGCCAGTTTCAGAAATAAATTTTAGTGGCGCACCGGACAGTGCAGAGGACTATCCGGTGTGCACCGGACAGTGACTGTTCACTGTCCGGTGTGCCATCTGCCCAACGGCTAGTTGTCAGAACTAGCCGTTGGAGTCGACCGTTGGCGCACCGGTGGCGCACCGGATTGTCTGGTGCGCCCATGCGCAGAACATTGCTGGTAATGGCTAGTTGGTGGGTGAGGACTATTTATACCCCCTCCACCCACCATATTCAATGTCTTGTTGCCCACATTAATTCCAGCACATTGCTAGAGCATTGCAAGCACCAAAAGGCTAGTGTGGAGATTAGAGAATCTTAATCCCGCATTTATTCCTCATTAGCGCTAGCGAGAGCCACCTAGAGCACACACCACTTGCATTAGGCTTCTCTTGGTCAAGCGAAAGTCTACGACTTGTTACTCTTGGTGATCGGCATCACCTAGACGGCTTGGTGGCGTTGGGAGCTCGGTGATCACCGTGAAGATCTTGTTGGTGACCCGACTCAAGTTTGTAAGCGGTCTCGAGGGATCCACCACGCCGGAGTGGCAAAGGATCATCTCGTAGTGAGCACTTGGTTCTTGCGAGGACCAAGGGGGAGCGATACCCTTGCGCGGGTGCTCCAACGAGGACTAGTGGAGAGTGCCGACTCTTTGATACCTCGGGAAAAATTGAAGGAGTCTTTTAAACCTTGCTTTACATTCCGCACTTAATTCAAGCACTTTACATTGTGTATTTGTTTAGCAAGTATTTGAAGTATTGTCTTAGCATTGTTGTATTTATAGTATTATTATCTTAGTGCTAGTTGTTGGGGTGAAGTTGGGCTCTTGCTTAGCTCTTGCTTAGGTTTTAATTAGTGTTGATTTTTAGAAAAGCCCAATTCACCCCCCCCCCTCTTGGGTATCGTGATCCTTTCAATGCTGATGTAATAAGTATTGCTTATGCTCTTATTAGCAGGTCGAACTTTGTTTCTGTACTAGGCCTCCTTGCTTATCTAGAGTGATATTGTAAGGTGTCCTGGCAGAAGTCGGGTCTAGTAGTGTTTCTGTCGGACCATCAGGTCGTGTTGGTAAGCAGTGTAATGAACTCTTTCCTATTTCCTAAGGAAATAGGGGGCTTCGCCCCTTGTTAAAAAAAGCTATTTGTTAGCTAGCTAGTTCCACTAACAATTTTAGGCAACTAACTATTAGTTCTAGTGCATTCAAACACCCCATAAGCAAAAGCCTTTATGGCTGCATTGTGGTCCAACTAGTGTTGATGTCATTTTATTATATGTGTACATATCTATGCTATGACTTATTATGTGTGATTATATTCAGAATACAAATATTGTCCACTATAGCTTATGTATATATTACCAGATAGGGCGCCACATGTTATAGTCCAATTCAATATATGATGAACCAAACCTCAAATGATTTAAGCCAGGCGCCTCCAGCATGTTCTGGGATGTGTAGCATGCATGCAACAACCATTCTGCGGAAGTGCAGATATCCTTAAGGTGTTAGACATTAGTGAAAAGCGTGTCATGATGTGCTAACAAAACAAGTTCAAGTAAACAAATACTGAAAATAGAAGATTTAAGATCTGATAATTGTTATATCATATGTGCCTTTGTTGGCTCGGCGGCGTTGTTCGACGACAAGCACAAGCACGTTAAGAAGGGCATTTTGTTCTAGGTTCAGGATACTTGAAGACATCAATTAAGGTGGCGCGGCACTATCTAGAGGACATCTTCATCACCTTCGAGCACCAACATCACCGGGACACGACTGTGGCGCAACACGACTTCTGCGGCAACATCGACATCCGCGTCAGGCTATGACAACATCGACATCACATTATATTTGTTGGTATATTAGTCATCCCTATAAAACCATCTCATCTCTTTCTTCATTTATTACTTGTCAAATCATCTAAATTGTTCATATGACACACTATTTAATGAGAATGAAACCATTGAGAATGGCCTCAAAGAACATCCTACTCTGAAAGAGTGAAGACCCATCATCACGGAAATAGTCTATCGTACAAATTCAGAAAAAGAACGGCCAGGATCTCCGGCAAACCCGCGCTGTCTCGATCGGGCGGCCGCCGGCATCTGGTCCTGTCCGCTGACTTGCGTCGCCGCCGCCGTTCGCCTGAAAAGGGAAAGGAAATGGCCCGACCGGCCTAGGCCCGAGCAAGCCAGAACCCTCGAACCGACCTCTCTATACCTTTTCCAGTGCTGAGATCTTGTCGGCCTGCAAGGGAGATCCACCGGTCATCGTCGAATCACTTTGCAGTTCGCGGAGCCTGCGCGACCGCTTCAGGCCTGCCGCTGCCGCAGCGCCATAAACGCAGTCGCAGTACATCCAGCAAGCTCTAAACCCTACCATGGTCCATGGAGTAAATTAACCGTGGAGGAGGACACGAGGATTAATGGGCAGGCTAGCTGCATACCCTCTCTACAACATGTTGGCGACGTTCACAGGCAGGCAGAGGCAGTCATGGACTCCTGGTCCTGGCCCGTGGACCATCCGGAGGCTGGAGCTGGAGAGCAGGACGGCAGCAGCTCATCGGCCGAGCAAGCCGGCTAGCTGCCCTGCCCTGCATGCCCATGTCGACCTAGCTGGGACTGGGTGAGTTAAGGGGGCTTGCATGGCTATTGGCCGCCGGATCACAGATTAAATGCTTAATTGACGCCGAAATGTTGTGTAGTGCGTACCCGTATGCACGATGCATCCAGCCATGCTGATGCCGAGTCCACCGTCAGGACCAGCACGTTTATTGGCTTGTTGCATGATCATTACTTGCAGATTGCGTTGGAACTTGGACGATGGGCCCAAACCAGCTAGCTAGCTAGCTAGCTTCCTGTCAAGGATAACTGAGAGACTGAAAGGCTGTCCGGTTTTCTCTGCCCTCCAAAGAAGCAGGCTTAATCATGAGAGTTTTCAGCTGTCGGCTGTCGCCCTCACTGTTCGGACATGCATGCCATGCATGCAATGGCAGTGGAAGTGGCTGTGTTATGACCCTGCAAATTATTATAGCTGGTCTGAACTCTTGACTCGAGCAAGTGCAAACAAATCTTGTGTATCAATCTAGATGGTTTAAAGGTCAGGTACTTCAAAGTCTTTGGACACAATCAGTTTTTTCGCGAACGTTTGACATGAATCCTTAGAGTATCTTCAGCTAAGGATGACAAATTTTCCGTGGCATGGTAGGGTGATGACCTAAAACTTAATATGGCATGGTAGCTGTGTTGTTCAGTGTGGTTTCTTATAGTTGTGTAGTGATGGTGGTGGGGTGAAGGGTTGTGGGGATATCTGTTGGTCTAGTTGTACTTTGCGTCTTTGCTTCTTATTTTATTTTTATATATATATCGTCTAATAAATCTATGGCGATTGTATTTCTGCCCCTTTTTAAAAAAAAACCCTAGTCATCTCATCTTTAGGATAAATAAAGAAAGAAAAGGAGAGGGGAATAAAAGTCGTTTTCGTGTGCAATAAACGGCGTGGCACCCAGGTGTGGGCAGAAGCCCGGGCTTCGTATTGGCTGGATGGGCTTCGTATTGGTGACTGCACCTTCAAATGACCGAGCCTGGTAGCTTATTGTGGGCTGACATCGAGCTCGGCCCAAACTCAACTTTAGGCCTAGGTCATGGATCTAGTCTAGTTTCTAAACCGCGCGCGAGCGAATCTGCCGATCGTCGTCTCCGTGGTTGCTGGAGTAAAGAAAAGAAGCACCATGTTCTTGGACTTTACAGCAGCAGTACGAGTTGGTATCCACGGCGCCATGCAACGGAATGCAGCGCGATGCTGCAGGCAGCAATACTGTCGCGACGCATCATTTGGCGTCAACGGAAGGCAGCAGCTAGCACGGACACGGTCGGACGGAGCAGGAACATGGGGAATACGGCGACAGGCGAGCGAGACGACGGGCCGGGTGCGTGCGTGCTAGCTGCTGCCTGGTGGGACGACGGAGAAGAATACGCGCGGCGCACACATATATGCCAGGCCATCCCCGCCTCCCCGGCCGGCATTGATGAAGACGGACGACAACGATTCGAGAGCGCCGAAGATATGGGATCGTTAACGACAAATTAGGGCGCCCGGCGACCCTGCTGGATGGACGACGCTGTCGCAACAGCATGGCAAATTGATTGCGGCATTCAATACCGGAGCATCGCCGTGCTCGATTACACATGTTGACAAGCAAACCGAAGGCGCGTGCATCTACGTCTACGGGCTGCAAAGTGCGGGGGCTCATCTCATCTCGTCGCCCCTCCGCTGTAGCCTCGCTCGCTTAATTCTGCCAGGGGGGAGTGGCAACCACCCGTATTAATAGAGAGCAATTGCGAAGGGACGGCCGGGAAGAGGGAGGGAGGCGACGTCGCGATTCAATTCAGTGGCGGCCCCGGCCCCTGCAGGCAGCCTCTTAACTCTCGACCCTCGTTTTGCATTGCATCGTAACACGCCTTCATTATACATGCAGTGGACTGAGGTGTACACCCCAGGCCCAGCCAGCCAGCCAGCAGAGTAACGACTGCCGGTAGAGAGAGGCCTAGTAGTGCACACATCGCAATGCCTGTTCACAAATCGACAGCCGGCTAGCTCATATATAACCTCAATCATGACAGATTCCACGAGCTGAGCCAGAAAATAAAAATAACCCGCCCATTGATCATATTGAAGGATTAAACAGTGAGAGAGAGGAAAGAATGAAAAGGAACAATCAAAGCAGTGACAGTGACATTTCCCTTACTAAAAAGAAGGAGAGAATTAATGATCATTGAAGGCTTCACACCATTAGATAGAAGTCAATACCCGAACCATGCATCATCCTCTGCTGCAAACTACAGAATGGGAGCGAGACTGCAAATCGGCGGCAGAAACTAGGGGAGGGGAGACACAAAGAGGAATGGAATTAACAACTGATGAGCGTGACGGCAGCAAGAGGAATGAGACGAGCATGGTGCGTTCTTGACTCCCCCGTTTCGTGCAAAGCCTCGCCGGCAAGCAAGCTTCAAATCCTGTAACAGGAAAAGTTATCATGCATGCAGAGAAAGGGGTAGAGGTAGAGAGAGAGAGACAGAGCTGAATGATCATGGGCCGGTGATCGGACGGCGCAGTAACAGCGGCAGGTGAACCCCAAGCGGGCGACACCATGGCAGCAGCCCCCGCCTCCTTGAATGGCCAGCCAGCATTGAAGCCCCCCCGACCAACCAAGAGCTCCGTCGCGAACCAACGCCTTGAAGGGAATTCACTCCTCGCAGCAGCCACCAGGCAGGCGGCAGGCGGCCGGCTGGGGGACGAGAGGAGAGGAGACCGAGACCAACGCGCGCGCATGCATGCACGCACGCACGCCCGCACCAAATTCCATGGATCCATCAGCCGGGGATCCATCAATGGCTGGCACAATTCAAGGCCGCCTTGATTTGCTCCACAGTGGTGCTGATGAGGCTGTTGACCGTGGCCACCGACTCGGCGTTCAGCCTCGACGACGGCAGGCTGCTCACCAGGATCTGGAACGCCACCGTCACCAGCGACCCCGCCGCCGCGGGGGAGCCCACCAGCGGGCCGCCGGCGCTCGACGACGACGGCGCGCCGGGCCGCCCGTCCGGCAGGATGGTGAAGCCCGACGGCAGGAGCGGGATCGCGGACGGGTCCTCGCCGCTCATCACCACGTTGGCCGCCGGGATGTCGATCGGCGCGTACACCACCAGCGACCCCGTCCCGTCGGTGCAGCTCTCCTGCAGGATCAGCATGCTGTTCTGGCTCGCGTTCAGGCCCTACACACACATGATGGATGACACATGCGTTGTGCCGCGCGCGCTGCATCTCATCAGACACGTCAATTGATGGTCAATGTAGTAAACACCACACGTGCAGTGCATCCGCGGATGCCATCCGTTGACACGTACGTACTAGTGCACGGGACTAGTTAGTAGCGAAATGCTTACTCTGAGCAAGGAGATGCAGTTCCCTGGGTGGGAGCCGTTGGGGATGCGCGACACCTCCTGCACCGGGTTCCCGTGCGACAGCACGTCCCACTGCAAGCAAAGCAAAGGAACAGGAGACGTGAGCTCGGTGGCATGCCGCATGCGGAAGGCGGGCGGACAGAATGGAACAATCAGACTCCTCGACGTGGCGTCGCGGCGGCAGACCTGGGAGCGCGTGTGCTCGTCGCGGACGAAGGCGAACACCCGGTCGCACGGGACCGGCAGCCAGATGGACGTGGCCGCGCTGAGCACCACGCCGCTGGGCTGCCCCGGGTCCGTGCTGCGGTGCACCGTGACGCGGACGCCCACGTCGCTGGGCCCCGACAGCGTCGTCCACCGGTGGAGCTGCGACGCGCTCAGGCTCGCGCAGAAGCTGCTCACCATCCGCTGCGACAGCTTCATCATGCTCCGTTTCCCTTCCGGCGTCACTGCAGTTAGTAGCTTCCTCATGAGATTCACTGCGGTTAGTACGAGTACATGCGCGCCGGCCAATTCATCAGATACACACCTCCTGCAACTGCAATGTCGCGGTGCGGCATACCGGCCGGGACGAGGCACGCGCACCGCTCGCACGCCCTCTGCAGGGCGGCGAGCCACCGGTGCGCCCCGAACGCGGCGCCGCTGAGGATGAGGTCGCGGTAGAGCAGGTGGATGGGAACCCTGTCCTCGATCTCCATGTGCTCCACCCATGTCACCTGATCAATGAAAATGTCACGCGAGCCACGACTCCGTACCATGCATACACCCACGCATACGTGCACATGCACGTGCAGCGGCAACGCACACAAAATGCCAATGGCAATTGGCAAGACAAAAAAAATGCACTTTTAACGACAGCACCTTGGAGGAGCCGTCGGCCATATCGGCGATGAGGCATCCCGACGGGAGGCGGCACGAGCGCGACGGCGGCGCGCCGAACCTCGCGTCGTGCTGCTGCAGGTCCACCGAGATGTCCGCGATCGCCCACAGCCCGCGCTCGATCTGCCGGCAGTAGCGCAGGAAGCAGAACTCGCGCGTCGGGACGACCGGCGACATCACGTGCAGCTCCTCGTACATCTGCATGCGGCGCGAATCAGTGGTGAGCGATATCACCAAGGCACACGCCCCCCGTGCGAACGAGAGACACAAGGGATGCATTGGTCGGAGGGAGCTGCTGCTCTACTACCAGAACCAAAGACTCGCTCCGCCCGGCCATGCCGTTCACGAGGACGTCGACCGTGCGCGCCTTGGACACGATGGCAGGGAAAAACTCCGTCCACTTGCTCTGCGAGGACAATGACGACCGTGCACGTCAGGCTTACGACGTGGTAGGTGCGAGCTATTAATTACAAGCCAGATCGAGGTCCGGATCAGAAAATAAGCTTTACCGAGTCCATGAACATGTCGACGAGGCCGACGGCGCTCATGAAGACTAGGCCCGAGTCGCGGGACCCCTCGACGTGCACGTCGGGGCCGCGGAACGAGGCGGCCCCGGGCTTGGCGAAGACGCTGTCGTACGTGTCGACGTTGAGCACCTCGCGGCCGCCCGCCTTGACCCACAGGTGCTCGCCGGCCTGCGCCATCCTGATGAGCTCGTCCATGGCGCGCGTCGCCATCTCGGCCATCATGGGCCGCTCCATCTCCGACACCGGCATCGGGAGGTGGAACGGGGGATACCCCGAGGAGCCGCCGCTGAGGAGGTCGAGGTCCAGCGACGGGCTGCCGAGCCCGCCGACGGACAGGTCCAGCGACGACATGGACAGCGCCGCCTGCGCCGGCGGCAGCTGCGTGATGGGCCGCCCCAGGTACTTGGACGTCAGGCTGGACACCCGGTCAAGCTGCCCATACCGCATGAAACGCGCGTGTGAAACGAGAGCGCGGTACAAATACACCAATGGCGGGGCGCAAGCGCAACGGTGAATGCGAAACGGCTTGCCTCTTCTTTGAGTCGCGCGTTCTCCATGCGCAGCTTCTGCTCGTCGAAGTAGTCGTCGGCGACGGGCGGGCCGCCGCAGGTGGGGCAGATGACGCTCCGGAGCGCCTCCCGCATGGCGATGTTCTCGCACCGGATCTTGTCGTTCTCCGCGCGCAGGAAGCAGTTGTCCTGGCGCTCGTGCTGCGCCTGCGCAGTACGTACACACCCCGTCCAGCGGCCAAATTAACAAACAAACAACCGACACCCAAGTTAATGGCCGTCATCTCGAACAGGATCGGGCGCGAACCAAACAGAGGACCAACACCACACCACCAAGGGACGACTGAGAGGAGAGAAGGTAAAAGAATGGCAAGGTGCAGTTAAACTACACACCTTCATCTGCGTCCGGCGGTTCTGGAACCAGAACTTGATCTGCCGGGGCTCCAGCCCCAGCTCCCTGCTCAGCTGCATCCGCTGGTTCTCGTCCGGGTGCGGGCACTCCTTGAACATCCTGCGGGCGCGCACAAGCACAGACAAGGCAAACGCCGCCGCCGCCGCCGCCATTTGAGCAAAGCATCCAAAACGAACAAACACGTACGGCTAACCACTAACCAGGCACGCAGTAGATAATGGAGAGAGGGAGAGGGGGGTAAATCGGCACGTACGCCTCGAGCTGCTGAATCTGGCGCGGTGTGTGGCGGTGGTATCTCTTCTTGCGGCGCTGGGCGTCGGAGCCGCCGTCCATGACGTCGTCGCCGAAGTCCATCGTCTCGCGGCGCGCGCACGCCTCGCCTCGCCTCGGGCGGCCGCTTGCTTCGAGCGCAATCCGGGACGAGAGGGCTGGCTGGCTGGCTGGGACCTGGCAAGCAGCTAGTAGTGCACTAGCGGTATATAGCGGGCGGCTGTGCTAGTGCCACGAGGTCTATACCTAGCTCCTCCTCCGAGGCGCTATATAGCCCCGGCCGCTGCTACGCAGCAAACAGAGCAGTGGTGGTGGTGGTAGCGGGAGGTACGCGGCAGTAATCTCGCTGGTCCTGACGGAGCAGCACGCTACAGCTCAGGAGCTAGGAGGGGAGGGGGGGTCGAATGGAGGCGCTCTCTCGCGCCAGGAAGAAAGAAGGGATGTGGTGTCGATCGATCAAGTCTCCGCTTGTTCCTCCTGTGCTGGCGCCATTAATTCCGTTCCACCCTTAACTCTCGCTCGCTCTCTGGTGAGAGTGAGAGCGAGAGTGGACACTGAGACAGGCGGCAGCAGGGGAGTGAGTGAGTAGTATGACCGGAGACCTCGCTCTCGCCTCCCTGGGTTTGCGTTGCTGCGCTATGCGCTTTTGCCTTGGTGGCGCGCGTCGGAAGTGGGGGACGACGGGGAGGGGAGGGGAGGGGGGAAAGGAGCGGTAGGCGGGGCGGAGTAATAACCGATGCGAATTAAGAGCCGGAGGAGTATTTAAAAGGGCCCCAGCCGCTCGGTCCGAGGCCGGGCCTACTGCTTGCTGCCTTTCTCGGGTTTGGGTAGGAACAGCTGGAGCCATTTAAGGCCCAAACGGGTTCGGGCCTGTTGACTTTTCCTTTCCCCACCCGCAAGCAGGCAAGTACGATTCCAGCCCGCTTCTACTGTTTGCTCATGGTGCTTCACAGTATCAGTACTCCGGTTTTCTACAGTGCTGGGCACGGTCTTAGCGCAACCTCAGCTGTGCTGTACTGCATGTTCATAAACTGGAGTATACCATGATACTGCCAGTGCTAACGTGCAGTTCCAGCAGGGTCCTGGTCACCAGCAGGGAAAATATTTTGTAGGACACCTGGAAAAACGCAACGCAAAACGCAAACGCAGCAGGTACTTAAAAATGGCGGCAGCAGCAGCAGCAAAAACGCAACGCTAGTTCCATGGCTTGTCGGGCGGATCCACAAATCCGAGCCGCGCGGATTCTGCCCGGGCCGGCGGCCGCCCAGATCATCCGGCGCAGCGCTGCAACGCAACCTTGGAAAGAGACGACGAAGCGGGTATTAAATCGTTGGTGGGATTCCCGAACGCGATATAATGCATGGTACATCGACATCGGGATCGAAAACCAAAAGACCCAACTCAAGACTTCCTTTCCTTCTCCGGGGTTGGGCATTTGGATCCATCCATCCCATCCTATCCCATCCCATCCCATTCCCATGCAAACCGGCATGTATGGCACTTCCATGGCCTCGACACCGCGCGCCCACCAGTTCAACTGTTCAAGCTAGGTCCAAACACAACATGATGGTTGCACCAACCCACGCATATATATATATGCAGGATTCAGGTGCTTCGAAACCCCTAACTAGAGATTCTGAGATCTCTCCGGCCTAGACGATTAAGAAACTTATGGCTACATGAGTTCAAACGAGCTAGGTGCACGCTTGACCATCTTTTCCTTGGGAGTCTGTTTCCTCAGCCAGAGGCACCTTGCTTGCTCTCCTCGCTTTGCTCCCCACGGGGAGGCGTGCCGGATCGGCGACCCTTCTTTAATCAGCCTCTTTTATGACGGTATAATACAGCGAGAGTGGCACTGAAACACCGGACGGAGGGAAAGACCGGTGTGTGTGATCGATGTGCGTTGACTTTGATCAAAACGTTAAATAAAAAAAATGGAGGGAGTAATATATACGCGTACGGCATGACAAGCTAGCTCTTGCTTTGTCGATCAAAATACAAAGGAGGATTAATCATATGCACTGATACTACGTGCGCGCGGCTGGTAAAATTCGTGGAGTATTCAAGTGTGTGTATTTGCACGCGTCCTTTTCAGGTTTTCATTTCCGGACCGGATCGGGGGTTCGTGAAGTGAATTGATATAGATGGCGGCCGGAGTGGATCAAGTGTTGCCTTGATTGTTCTGCTGCCCCCCAGGGTGGGAGAAAGCTCACTTTTACCAGAAAAAAAAAGGGGACGTCCGTCCTATGAAAAGAGTAGGAGTGGTAGTGAAGTGTTCAGTAGTACGCGCGGGAATACTCGTCGTCGCGCGACTCGCGCCCTCTGGTTGATTTCTTTTTTTTTACAATAATGTATTGATGATTTATTAACCACATGCATGTTGGCAAGTGTCACAATCATCACACATGAATAGACCGGATGTACTGCTAGTGATGTAGATTGTGAAACAACAACAAAAAAAGTAGCGCTGGTTTCCCTTTTTTTTATGCTGGCAGTTCATCAGTAGCCTACAGTCTTTTTCTTCAAACTTCCCCATCAAACAAAATCTCCATCTGCATGATGCCACGCTGCGTCTGCGACGTGGAGGAGTATTATTAAACACTCCTGAAGAGAGAGGGCAGGCAGCGAGGAGAGAAGAAGGAAGATACTCTACTACATTGAATGGCTATTTCTGGTTCCCGTTATTTACTACTACTACGCACTCCAATTCATCGCTAGCTCTTAAATGTTCTTGCTCTCACATCCTGTGCGTATCGACTGGAATTCATTCATTTGGCCGAGTGCTTGGTGGATGGATGTATTTATCACGAATCATATCTCTCAGTCCGCTGCATGCAGTAGTATCTTACTACTATTCTACATGACGAATGAAACCCATCGCGCCAGGCCCGTCGATTGCCCAGTGGAAGTGGGCCGACGGCAAAGGGGGCCCCCCAATTTTTTTGAGCCCCATTTTCTTGAGTTTTCTGATAACAGGGTAATTATCGTTCGATGTTTTGCAAAATAAACTAGAGAATCTTAGCTTTAGAATAGAAGGACAAAGGATATGATAATAGATCCAGTATGAAAGGGGCTTCATTTAGGTTATTTTTTTTTATTTCTGTACACTATAGGTTACAAGTTCTATTACCATGTTTTACACTCTGGGGCCCAAAATCCTCACAGGCCCTGCATCGCGCCAGGATGTTTTTATTGAGAACTACGTCACCACGGATCACCAGATCCGCTCCCTTCCCTCCCGTCAGCAGTAGAGGCGCGAGAAGCTGTAGAAGATCCATCTCCCTTCCCATAAGTACGACAGAGGAAACACACGAGACACAGGATATAGGGTTGGGCCTCTGGCCTCTTTCTGATCTACTCATATGATGGGGTGTACAGGTTCCTTATATAGAGATGTGAGACCCCTCAGGGGCAAAGCCGGTATTTGCCCACATAACCCTAACTAGGGTTACTTAACACTCCCCCTTGGGCGAATACCGCGACCAACACATGCCTCGTTAAAACTCCGAAAAACCCAGTGGGAAAAATATGGAGAAAGAGTGCATGGTGATACAAATTGCATTTGCACTTTGTTGCCTCGTTAAAAACCTCGTGTGAGAAACTTCAAGAAAACTCACCAAGGGAAAAAGAGTACAACAGCTGTCATCGGGACAGATTTCGATCCTCTGGGATCTAGATTCTATCGAATCTTCTACAAGGGCTAACTTTAGAAATGTGCTCCCCTGATCCTTGCAAAATCGTATCACTAAGGCAAAACATCTTCTTCTGGAAATATATGCACATAAAGATTTAGCAAACGGATTGCATATCCTTGCAAGGACTATTTCAGGAACTTTACCTCAACTCACTTCTAGGATGTACGAGGTAAGTGCACGTATCAATATAAATAAGCTACTTTGACTGATGGTGTTCGATCGACTGGATCTATATATTTGATAGAAAGTTCCATAAAGGTTTACATATTGATCATCAAGCTCACGCCTTCAGGGCATAGAATATGACATTTATTGTCTCACGATTGTGATCAATATAAGCATTCGCTCCCCCTGATGATGACATATGTCAAAGTCGTTATCCCTCATAACTCAAGCATATTCTTCAAGATATATGTCTCATTGTTCATCTGGAATAACGAGAATGGATGAGGTTGGGGTGCTATCATTTTCTATCTTACACCACAATTTATACATAGTTGTGCAAAGCAAATAACATGTCCTTCAATAGGACTTAGGGGATAATATAGTTGCAATAGTACATATTTTAAATATGACACATCGCTCCCGGCGTTCATCCATTGCAACATCTATGATGGTGTAATAAAAGTCCATCAAAGATCGTAATCCATTAGGGATTTTTCATCGATCAGATACATCGTTATAGTCTGTCATTCTGGCACAATGGGGATATTTTGCCAGTAACACTTAAAACTTTATAGGTTTCTGCCACCGGGGCTTTAGAGGATACCGTAATTCCACATCTAGTGGAAAATACCATGAGTAAAACTCGTGGAATGCACATGTGCTTATTCGGTGAACTTCAAATCCTTTGGTACCTCATCTTATTCCTTTTCGGGTCTGTATGGGTCTTTATCCCTTTATAGGGATTATCAAACTTTGGTGTTCAACACAGACTTTATTTCTTCTGGAAAGGTTCCATCAAGGAACTATAATCTCATCTAGGAGATATTCTCTCTACATAGAAGAGTGTTAATTCGTCAGGAATGTATTATTCGGTATGAGATTTATATGTTGCATATTTATAATTCGAAGATATGGATCCTCCTAGGATCTCATGACGGATCTTCAGAATCCTATTAACTGCATAATTTAATTCATGCCATTTGCCAGATATATTACATAGCGGAACAGTGTTTGTTCAACACATACGTGGGATGGGTCTCTCACAAGACCACTTGAACCATCGCATTCACCACACATTATTTCAATAGTGCCCATAAATGTCCGAACTTCAAGCTCGTGACTTTCATTTTGCGATTATTGGTTCAGCCTCGATTGCATTTATCAATGACCCGATAAGAGAGCTTCAAGCACTCGTGCCTAGGACTTTGTTTTGGATCCATTTGCAATCTAGAGAGGCAAGATAGATGTCGACACATTTGTCTCCCATATTTAATAATGATCTTCGTCATTTCCCAAAAACGAAAGATTCATTGTTCCGTATTCCTAGCACAATGATATTGCGCGCATTGCTAGGAACTTCATCATCAAGATGAACCTCTTCGTGAGGCAAATTACCAGCAGGGCGAGTTCATCAGAGGAGAGTTATTACAGACCACGTGAATCTGCAATCATAACATATGCTTCGACTAAGGCTAATGGATCATATTCGCAGGCGTCCCCGAGAATAGATCAAATGCCAATAAGTCAAATGTGGATATGATATTAATCCCGGGTATATCCACATCTACATTAGGTAGAAGCATTCAAATCAATATGGTTAATCCTCAACGATTTCTGGCAAACTCCATATATAGAGGAGTACACACTGAACGACAGGTTCAGTTTGGATTTTGTGCGTTTAATAGAATACTGAGGCATTACATTATATGGGCATTCCTCCCCCTAATGCCGAGATGTTCTAAAGCATACAGATAAAATCCCCAACCACAATCATCCAGTTGTGGGCAATGTATGCTATTGTGGTGATTTATTTGGGAAATCTTACGCACATTACAGATAGGGGTTTTATGCAGTGAGCTTTGAACTTAGATTAATGTAGTGGCATGAATACTACATATTTGTCCTTCAAAATGAAGGGTTAGTCTCAACATCCAGCGAGACACGCAACAACAAGTTGCTTCATGGTTACAATTCTGCTAACTTATTGTTATTACTACCAAATGCATAGTCAATCATTAAGATTTAGACTGATATGCGCAACACTATTTTATCCATAAGGGTCCTTCAGGGGCTCATGCATACCATTCGTCGTTTGGAGCCATTAGTTGACTTCAGATCAACAAGTAAAATGACCATCAGGGTCTAACGCTCACAAAGACATTCACTGGTTGCATTGTGCTTTTAAGCACATAGGAAAAATGTGTGTGTTTATATTGGTAGTGAAGTGCATGGCATTAGGCCAATGCTGCCAAGCAAAGATTTTTATATGCAGAGATGTATAGTCCAACTCATTTTTATCACTGCCCATGGTTTATCCAATTACTCATACTACTCTGAAATTGGGTATCGATTTATGCAACATTTGTAGGTATAATAATTTTGAGAGAGAACTTATAACAATAGTTAATTATTTGTGGTGTTGCCAGCAGGGCAAACATTTCTCCTCATATTATATACCAAATTGTTCTATATAGCATTATTTCGATCTCTTCATTGTTCAGCAAAAAGAGAAGCTTTGGAATAGAACAGACAAGGCCAAGAATTCATTTTATCTGGGAAAATCACCATATAACTAGCTTTTGATGAAGCAAATGATGATAACTGCTTGGCAAGAACGAAACAATATTGGTATCCGCCTAGGATCCATCTTCAACAACAGATAGTACTGCTCTCATACGAAGAAATCATTAAGGGTAGAGAGGATACAACAGGTCTCTACAAGATCTTCATATTTCTATCACAAATTATCATCACTGACAATCTAGTGGTCAAGTCTTATGGTTTTCCAGCACCAAAGACAAATTAATGCCCAATTTAGCTTCATGCTCTATGGTGATGTGGGATTTATGGCTGTTTTTATACTCTTCTTACTTCTGGTAGATCAGAGATAGATAATGGTAAGCATGTCAAGGGGGGAAATCTAATGTAGTTCTGCTACATAAACCCCAATTTTATTTACATTCAGTATTGACCTTTACCATTTGGCTTACTGTATACCATACCAGTCAAAGGACAATCCCAAGTCAATTCAACGACTATAAGTATTTACAATTCTGAGAGATGTATGCGATACAAGCATAGAGGTCCTAGATAGAACGAGTAAAGTGGTTCGACGGGAACACACTATGGTTTTCACACCAACATAGTGAAAATTTTCTCAGAATAACCTCTCAATATACTCGCAACTTCGTGTTGCTAGCGGTTACATGTCCTTTTATCTCATAGTTTGCTTCATGTCATCCAGCGACAAAGAGAGCAATGTGCTAACATCTGGTTGAGCAATGTATGACTGAGATTTCTGATCTTAAATCATTTGGTAAGGTATTTTTGCTTACTAATATAATCCCAATTTGTGATATCTTCTATGCCAAAAAGGCTTTCATGCATTATATTATATATATTCGGGTTACTTCGGGTAAAACTTTATGCATGAGGAGAGAGGAGAGAATTAACTTATCCATGTTCTGTTGTATTTCAATTTAATTTCCCAGATTATTCAAGCACTATAGAGCTATGGCCACTTGGCAATATAAATAAATATATGATGCCACACAACACAAGCAAATAAAATATAGAGCTAAACAAAATTATTTACGAAGGTTGCACATAATGTGACATTAGGGGCTTGAACAACCCACCATAATCCACGCGAGTACAAGCTCTAGCGTATCTGGCGTCAGCGTGTGTGCGACCATCAGGGCTACGACAGTATAGCAAGCCTTCGTAATATGCGCAATAGGCACAATTATGGCTCGGTAATTGGGGTACACGATAAAACCACGCAACATGCGCAACAAGCGCAATCGTGGCTCGCGGCAGACAGACAGTGCCTACAGGGCATGCAAAAAATACGCGACTCAGCGATGGCGGTCTGACTCAACGGGAGCGATCCGATTAATGGAGAGCGCGACATAGCAATCACATGACGCAACCAAGTTCGAACGGCACAAATATTGCGTCGTGTTGCCAGGGCGCAGTCAATATTCAGCTAATGCCATAACTCAGTCGATTACCAACGCAGCCTGATCGGCGTGTCTGAGTACCCATTATACAATTTAATCGCTCGATATGAGTCCGAAGGCTCAACACATAGAAAATATTTAGAGCGATTTGAGTATACACAATATAACCTTCACATGCATTTTAATAAATTTCCGCTAAGTATTTACTACGGGAAATAAAAGCAGAAAATACTAGAATTAATTTATGAATATAACACATTAGATGCAAAGCATTTTCCCACATCGAAGCATACATTTTCTATTAATTATTTGCATCAAGAAATTAAGGAATGTAGAAATTGCAACATATGTTTTATTCTATTTATTTAATGTATTGGGAAATTGCCACGGAATTATGAAAGTGTGGTCCACGAGTCTTTTTTTTTAATAGCGGATACAACATCTATGCACATGCATGGCATGACGTGATGCCGCATGCAGTTCGGCTGCAAGTTTCTTCGGCCAGGTGCGGCGTGGGTCGGCGGGCTCAATCACGCATACACGCAGACTTGTGGTACGATTTACGGAGTGGTCAGGTTTGGCTGGATCAAGTAACCATCCGCAACCGTGGCGTTCGGCAGAAGCGAGACTGAGGGAGAGATCCGCTTTTCTCGCTTTCTTTCAGACGCCGCTTTGACCGCAAGTGATCAGGTCGTTCGCTCTACGACCACAGAAAAGAGCCATGCCACCCGTCACGCACGGCAAGGAGGCCGGCCCAGCGATTCGATCCAGCAGAGAGCAGGTCGCAGCCTACCTAAAGACAACCAATTCGTGGTGTCTGCTGATTCGTGATGGCTGCAGGCGCAGGGGACTACCGATCGCTGCGCGTGGGCTCGGACGTTCGGCTGCAGGCCGTATCTGCCAGGACGATTCATGTAGCGCGCGACTAGAGCCGCTGTCGCTTTTTCTTCTCCAACGAACAAGCAGATCCAATCTACTTAGAAGGACATACCATTCGATTGTGTATAGGAATCGAAGCCTGTCGCGTAGGACAGTTCGGCTAGGCCGGAGACCTGCCGGATTGACGGAGAGTTGATGCAGATCTGATCCAGCAGCAACGTCGAGGTAGAGCGTGCTGATAACGTATTGAGAACTACGTCACCACGGATCACCAGATCCGCTCCCTTCCCTCCCGTCAGCAGTAGAGGCGCGAGAAGCTGTAGAAGACCCGTCTCCCTTCCCATAAGTACGACAGAGGAAACACACGAGACACAGGATATAGGGTTGGGCCTCTGGCCTCTTTCTGATCTACTCATATGATGGGGTGTACAGGTTCCTTATATAGAGATGTGAGACCCCTCAGGGGCAAAGCCGGTATTTGCCCACATAACCCTAACTAGGGTTACTTAACAGTTTTTAATCGGTTCATCAGGGTAATCCGTTCACGTCTTTTGTCTCTCGTTCATCAACTAGTATAGCAATCAAGTAAGGCGACACGCGTCAAGGATTATTAGGGATGAAAACGGGACGGATACAGCCGGATACAGGGTCATCCCATATCCTACCTTAATGTATTTCTCTCGGATACGGGACCGGATACGGGTAGTTAAGATTCGGGACGGATACAGGACGGGACCGGGTAATAATCCGGACGGGTAAGAAACGGATAACGGATACTACTCGGGTAGGTACCGGATAATTGTCGGGTAGTTCATCCGATGATATTAATTGCCCAACCATCTATAAGTTAAGCAATACATAATCATGTATATGATAGATGAGATGTAAGAAAGGAAAACGGTAAAATTGACATCATGCAGTTCAAAATTGCTTATCACAAGGACATTGTAGAACCAACACCGCAATATTTAAAATTCATAAAATATTCTAGTTTCACTAAAAAAATTTTCAAATAAGTTATAAAAACTAATAAACATTTTATATGAAGATAACTCAAGTCCTCGTATGAAAATGATAAAGTGAAGTACTGATTATATTGAAACTTGGATACTTACACTAATTTTACATGTAACTCATACAAATAAGTGAAAGTGAAAGTAAATAAACGTGGACATCTTATAGATCTTATGATCCAAACATTTTTTATGGTTAGATATGGACATATGTTGTATCTCCGTAAAATTTCACGATTTTTTGAGGCTATTTATGTATTATTAATTTCTTGTCATAGAAAATCATCAAAATACAATTAAATCATTAAAATATTGTTTAAACAAAAAATGATGTATTACAAAGTCATAGATCTCTTCAAGCTCTACAATTTTTATATAAACTTTATCTTCATCCGATTTCATATGTAAAAGTTATGATTTTATAACTATATTATGCAGAAAAAGAAAAAACGGGTACCCGAATTCCGGGTACCCGTATCCGACCCGGAATTTTCGGGTACTGCCCGGGTATTAGTGATTCCGTATCCTACCCGTATCCGAGGTTCAATATCCGGGTAATACCCGTATCCGTCCCGATAAACAAAATACCCGTATCCGTATCCGAAATTACGTCCCGTTTTGGTACCCGTATCCGATACCCGTTCCGGGTACCCGTCCCGTTTTCATCCCTAAGGATTATGGTGGTGGTGGTAACATCGTCTATATATAATATAATAATATGTCACGGCCAATGCAAAGACCCAAGGACGTCCACGACTGATTGCATTATGATTCGTTTCGCTGTTCCAATTCATTTCCAGGCTCCGATCCCCCCCCCCCCCCCCCCCCCCCCCCCCCCCCCCCCCCCCCCCCCCCCCCCCCCACACACACACACACACACACACACACACTCCCGTACCGCAGGAAATAAAGGAACCCAGCACAGCAAGGCATAAATAAATGGCGAAACCCATCCATTGGCCTGACGTCCTCTCCATCGGCGGTGGTACGCGCCAGCGCCACACCAAGTCACCAACAACAACAACACACGGCGGGACTGATGTAGGGTACGGTACGGACGGCAGGTGCCTCCGCCTCCGCCTCCCCGTCACCAGCCACCACGCCGTACGCCCGCCCGGCGCCGCTGAGGGACAGGAGCAGGACAGCCGCCGCCGGCCAAGAGGGTGCCGTAGCTAGCGGTAGAAAACTCTCGCTGGGTCGTCGGCACTGGGGCGCCGGGCTCGATCGTACAGTCGTACTTGGCCCCGCCCCCGCGCCGTGGTGCAATGCAATGCAACACAGGCTCTCTCTCTCCCTCTCGGCTTGGGACGGCCATGGGCCTGGGATGAGCGATACGGAGATCGGACAGCTGCCGTCCTCCGCTACGCGTGTACGGCGCGTGTCCGGGGGAGAGAAGGGACGAGACGAGATGCGGCTGCTGCCGCACGCGCACGGTCCTGTGGTGTGGACTGCGGGTGTTGACCCGTCAGAGGATGCGATGCGCCAACGCATGGTACGGTCGCCGGATGGCATGGCATGGCACCGTGCTCCACTGGCAACCCGACGCGGGGGACGCGCTCGCCCGCTGTTGGTAGGGCTGCAGAACAACAATGTATGGTCGGGTGGGACGGGCTTGAGCTCCGAACAGACCTTGGAGCCTTGTTGCCTCATGGGCCGGAGGTATGGCTTGGGCTTCTTTCTTTAACTTTACGTTGGGCTTACTTTCTTGAGACGACCGGTTGGGATTGTGGACTGTGCCTCTGTGCTCACCACTAGACTCTAGTTCCTTTTTTTTGCCTAACAATCTCTGTCTGCCATATCTCATCCAACATCTTATTTTTACTACATTTATTTTTACTACATATTATCCTACACAATAAACCATTTTAGATATACAGTACAAATCAGATCTGTCCCAAACCCTAGCCTCTTAACTAAAGCTATCTAGGCCTGGTTGTGGGGACAGCCTAGCCGGCTTCCCAACTAGAGATGTCAATAGAGAATTCCCCACCGGGTTATAGCATCCCATACCCATACCCATCATGTTTGATCCATCCTCATACCCATCATGGGTACAAAATTCATCCCATACCCATCTCCATTCGGGTTTCGGGTCCCCAATGGGTCTCCATCCCAATTAAGGGATAATTAGGTACTAACATGTAGCACAAACAATCTAGATTTCAGACATAACTACATCGACAATCACTCATCCATAAACCATGATCCATTCATCCATCCATCAGAAAAGACATAAGTACTTGTTGGGCTAGGACCTAGGGCCTGGTGCGCTGTCGTGCTGGGCTTGGTGGTCGGTTCGGCCTCAACTCATTCATACAAACACGACAGGTGTACACGTATGAAATATCTATGGGTAATCGGGTTCGGATTATTGCTTCCCAAACCCATACCCGTTTACCCAATGGGTGAAGATTTTGTCCCATATCCATACCCATGGGGACAATTTTCGTCCCATACCCGTACCCTAATAGGGGAATTCCCCACGGGTTAGCGGGTATCGGGTCCCCATTGACATCTCTATTCCCTACCCAACGGCTAGTTGGTTTTATTTAATCCCGCCTAGATCAGGTTTGTTAGGAGGCTATTTGTACCTCTTCCTCTTCACCTTTCCATACTGCTGATTGACTGACTCTACACCTCTCCCATGACCAGAAGCCCATGGGCATTCTCCTCCTCTTTACAAGTATCGTGATTAGGGTATGTATAACTTAAATAAAGTCTTTGTATCGTGATTATGGCATGTATCCGTCCGTTACATTAGTCAGGTTAGATCGGGTCATGTTTGTTTAGACTGGTCGAATCTGATTGGTTGGAAGAGACAGAGTCTACTTCTAGAGTTCTAGTTATATGACTCATTGAGGCTTGAAGGAGGCACAACCCGTATCCGATCCATGCTAGTGTCAGGTTGACCCGTGCTTTCTCGTTGGACGTGTCGGATAAGGTTTTTTTTTATTTGGATCACATTTTTCGGGTTGGGTTGAATTTTGGATAAAAAAAATCATGCTCTGTGCCTGACCGTGAATTATTGTTGGCTATAAATTATGGTCCGTATCCGTCCGTTACATTAGTCAGGATCAGGTCGATTTTTTTTTAAAACTGGTCGAATCGGATTGGTCGAGTGAGACAGAATCTACTTCTAGTTGCATAACTGAGTGAGGCTCAAAGGAACACTTAGTCATGAAAATCTATATCATATAGCAAAGATGCTTTTGAAGATCCCGACAATATTTTCGTCTACATTATTCGCCACCGCGTGTAACTCTTTATTAACTATAAAGGACTTTATGCTTATTATATTTTAATTCCAGACACTAATAGCAGGTAACACGTATGTGATTAATACTTTAGATAATCTATTAATTCGGCTAAAATACCTTATAATTTAGGATAAATTTTGGATGCTTCTGTACGGAATATCTAAGACGCCCTTCTTCATCCGCATTTGCAGTTCTGTACTCATGCACTTGTCAGTGTCAAGGCTTGCCAATGTTCAGCCGAAAAGAAAAACAGCTCACGGTCCACGGAAAAAATAAATCTGTCGCTGGGTAGCCCACGATCGCATAAATGAAGATGGTTGGCGATCGACATGCAGCCCGCCAGCGGTCCGACGGAATGGATGATTGGGGCATCCCCACATTGGTTCTGTAAAAGTGGCTGATCACTTATCCTTTAGAGGCCGTTGCCTAGTTTGTTAGGGGACCGAGTCCGCCGCATTTACCAGCGCGCTGTGCCCGCGTAGTGGCCGCGACGCCCGCCCAAAGCAGCATGCGTGGAGCCATCTCCTGTATTTATACACCAGAGATGATCAATACAATACGAGTTGCATCTCTCATACTCTTTCATGGTATCATTCGTCTACTGATCCTTCCGTCTCTTTCGCTGCCTATCCCTTCCTCTCCTCGTCTATCGTCATGTCAGCCAGCTCGAGCTCGTCGGGCACCAATCCGTTCGCCGCTGCTACCGCAGTAGCGATCTCGGTTGCCACCGCTCAACTAATCAACATCAAGTCCCACGTTCCCGTGATGCTTGATCTCGGCGACTCCAACTTCGGCACATGGCGCACCTTCTTCCTCATCGCGTTCCGCAAGTTCAGTGTCCTCGACCACATCGACCTGATGCTTGACGACGCCGAGTGGACGCAGATCGATACTTGCATCGTCTCCTGGCTCTACACCACGCTCTCCTCCGACCTCCTCTCCGTCGTCATCCAGCCGACCGACGATGCCTACACCACCTGGACCGCCATCACCGACCAGTTCCTCGACAACGTCGTGTATCGGACTGTCCAGGCTCGTCAGCAGTTCCACGGGCTTCACCAGGGGGACATGACGATCACGACGTACTGCGGCCAGCTCAAGGTCCTGACTGACACGCTCCGCGACATCGGTGCTCCCGTCTCTGACCCCGACCTCGTCGTCAGCCTCCTCAGCGGCCTCAACGACAAGTTCGCCAACTGCGTCACAACCATCTCCGCCGCGCGCCCCAGGATGACGTTTCGCCAAGCCCGATCGTTCCTCCTGCAGGAGGAAATCTGGATGAACACACGGGCTCAGAAGGCTGCCACCACCGCCCCGCTCTCTTCGTCGCGTTCCACAGGCACATCTCCCGCAACTCCCGCCGCCGGATTCGCGCCTCCTACTTCTCCGTTCGTTCCGCCGGCCCATGGCCCGCACTCCGGCGGGAACGACGACCGTGCAAGAAAGCGCAAGAAGCAGGACAACTGCCCTCGCATCAACCAGGGCTGCACACACACTGGTGGCCAGTCACGCGACACTCTGAAAGGGAAATAGGGTCAAACCTTTTCCTAAATGATTTTGGTGATTGAATTGCCCAACACAAATAATTGGACTAACTAGTTTGCTCTAGATTATATGTTCTACAGGTGTCAAAGGTTCATCTACAACTATTCTAAATCGACTGTCTGGAATACCGTAGATTATTCCGGACAGGAGAAGCTTTTTGGAAAAACAGACTATGCGCGGACCGTCCGGGCCCCTGCGGCGGACCGTCCGCGACACCAGGATGATCCTCGGACAGAACCAATGCAAAAACACATATCTCTACTACGGACCGTCCAATGAAAAAGCAAGCTCCGTCCGAGGCCAAGCGCGGACCGTCCGGCCTCAGGCGCGGACCGTCCGGTCGGTGCAGAACCAAAAAGCCCGAAGGTGACAAGTTGAGCAAAAGGAATTATATAGCTGGCGCGGACCGTCCGGGACCAAGGGCGGACCGTCCGCGTGGTGTCACCAAGGCAGATAGCCGTTGATCTAACCGTTGATCTGTCAGAAGTATCCGTTGAAGATGTCAGAATCGACCGTTGGAGGGTCGCGGACCGTCCGGGCCCTAGCCGCGGACCGTCCGCCAGTGCAATTTCTGGCAGATGCGCCCCAACGGCTATATGGGTGGTTGAGGGCTATAAATACCACCCCAACCGACCACTTCAATGTGCGGGAGCCCAAGCAACATTCCAAGTCATCTAGTTGACATACTCAAGCCCTCCCAACCACATATATTCATTGATCCATCCTATACACAAGATTTAGACCACTACAACCAACACAAGTGCCACAAAAGAGAGAGCAAGCAATTGAGAGCTACTCAATTGAGTTTAGCCCTAGTGCCTTGTGAGATTCCTTGAGAGATAGTGTGTGCTACATCTTTATGTTCATTTGCGCGTGGAGTATTGACCCCCATTGAACTTCCTCCAAAGTTTTGGAGGCTTGTAAAAGCTAGCAAGAGACACCAAAGAGTGTGGTGGTCCTTGTGGGATCGAGAGTGATCCTTGAAAAGAAGAAGAGCTCGCCGATCCTTGTGTGATCGGTGGAGAGAGGGAAAGGGTTTAAAAAGACTCGTCCTTAAGTGGACTCCTCAACGGGGACTAGGCCTTCGAGGGCTGAACCTCGGTAAAACAAATCACCCGTGTCTCGTGTGCTTATTGCTTGTGATTTGTTTGTTCTTTCCCTTTCTAAGTTTCTCTTGCACTACTCTTTGCTAATTCTATTTGGTGTTGCTTTAAGTTAAATTCACATTTAGTGAAGCAACTCATTGCAAGAGAAAACTTGTGTTATTGCTCTTCTTGCCTAAGCCCTCTTGCTTTATTCTCATAGACTTATTAGTAGTATTGATTTATCAATTCCGTATTATTTGAAAGCAATACTCTTTACAAGCAAGGACTTAGTTTTATACTCCAATAATTATATATCTTGTTCTAACCACTAATCAAGGGATCTAGTTGGGGGATAAAGTTTTAATTTTCAGGTTTCGCCTATCCACCCCCCTCTAGGCGACTTTCACACTCCCACGGCCGCCTCCTAGGACAACCCCTGGCACGGCGTGGTCCAGGCTTGGCCGCTCGCGGGTCTTCCACAGATCCAACCTACGGCTGGCGTGCTTGGTGCCCGTCCAGGGGTCCAGCCCCAGCAGTCCATGGCGGCGCTCCACCAACTTGCCGGCCAGCTCCCGCCTGCGCTGTACCAGGCGCTGACCGGCCTCTCCCTCCAGTCCACTCCGCCCAGCGCCTCTGACTGGGTGTTCGACATCGGCACGTCATCACACATGGCCTCCTCGTCCTGTATACTCTCCTCCACTACTCCTTCCACCTCTCGCATTGTTGTCGGCAACGGCGCCTCGCTGCCTGTCCAATGTGCGGGCACCACTGCTATTCCCCCCTCCCTTACTCTTCGTGATGTTCTTGTTTCGCCGTCCTTGATTCACAACTTGGTTTCCGTTCGTCGGCTTACACGCGACAATACCGTTTCGGTTGAATTTGACCCCTTTGGTTTCTCCATCAAGGATCTACACAGCCGGATGACTCTACTCCGAAGTAACAGCACCGGCGATTTGTACCCTATGCGCTCCACATCGTCTTCGCCACCTGATGTCTCCCTTCAGGTCTCCGTCGATCAGTGGCACGCTCGTTTGGGTCACCCTGGCCAGCCTGCTCTCAGACGTCTCCTCAATAACGTTGTCTTTGATTGTAAGCCCACAAATAATCATAGTTGTGCATCCTGTCGCATTGGCAAACATGTTTGTCTTCCGTTTTCTGAATCAAACACAGTCTCTCCCTTTCCTTTCTGTCTTGTGCATTGTGATGTGTGGACGTCGCCTGTGCTGAGTAATTCAGGTTATCAGTACTACCTCGTGCTTCTGGATGACTACTCTCACTATACGTGGACATTTCCCCTGCGCCGAAAGTCTGATGTGTTTCACACACTCATGTCGTTTCATGCTTTCGCCCAGGTTCAGTTCGGACGCTCGATCCTTGCGTTCCAGACTGATAATGGCAAGGAGTTCGACAACCATGCCCTTCGATCCTTCCTCGCAGCACACGGCTCTGTTTTGCGTCTCACCTGCCCCTACACTTCCTAGCAAAATGGTCGTGCCAAGCGCATCCTCCGAACGCTCAACGACTGCGTCCGCACCATGCTTCTTCACGCTCACATGCCTCTGCGCTTCTGGCCGGACGCACTGCAGACCGCCACTCACCTGATCAACCGGCAGCCCTGCATACCCCGAGGCCATGCCACACCCCATCTTCTCCTCTTTGGTGTCCAGCCGGACTATACACACCTACGCACCTTCAGATGTCTCTGTTTCCCAAACACCACAGCCACGTCGCCGCACAAACTCGCGCCGCGATCTGTACCGTGCGTGTTCCTGGGTTATCCTGACAATACAAAGGGGTACATGTGCTATGACATAGCGTCCCACCGAGTTATCACCTCACGACATGTTGTCTTCGACAAATTTGTGTTTCCGTTTCGCCAGGAACAGCAGGTGACGCCCACAAATGCCCCTCCGCCGACTACAGTCATTGAGCAAGTGCCTGTCGTGCTGCAACCTCGACATGGGCTAGCTTTCACGCCACCAGGTGGTGCCAGCCCACCATCCACCACGTCACGCCTAACCTCTTCGGCTTCAGCAGATGCCTCCGTGGCGCCAGCACCGCCGACGCCTACCTCCACTGCTGACCACGATGCGCCTACTCTGGTGGCCAGCACTGGTCCCCCTGAGCCACCACCTGCAGCACCTCCGGACGCCCAACCAAGTACATCTGCACCGTCGGCGCCGCCTGGCCACCCCCATGATCACGCGTCGTCGCGCCAGCATCGTTCAATCGAATCCCCGCTACGCCAACATCGTCGACGTCGACGACGTTCCTCGCTCCGTCCGCGCTGCAGTCAGCAACCCTGCGTGGCACGCTGTCATGCTCGACGAGGTTCAGGCTCTACAGCAGAACCAGACTTGGGAGCTGGTGCCCCGTCCGACGGGTGCACACGTGATCACAGGGAAATGGATCTTCAAGAAGAAGTACCACGCCGACGGAACACTGGAACGTCGCAAAGCACGGTGGGTGGTCCGTGGGTTTTTGCAGCGGCCTGGTCTCGACTTTGATCAGACCTTTGCGCCGGTGGTCAAGCCCGCCACGATTCGTGTCGTCCTGCACCTCGCCGCCGCCAACGACTGGCCGGTCCACCAACTTGACGTGAAGAACGCATTTCTTCACGGCGAGCTTACGAAGCGCGTCTACTGTCATCAGCCGACCGAATTCGTCGACGCCTCCCGCCCTAACGACGTCTGCCTGCTCCGGAAATCACTCTACGGCCTCAAGCAGGCGCCGCGTGCTTGGTTCCAGCGCTTCGCCACGCACCTCGTCCATCTAGGCTTCGTCCCCAGCAAAGCAGACTCGTCGCTCTTCGTCCTCCGTCGAGGCAACGCCGTCGCGTATCTTCTTCTATACGTCGACGATATCGTGCTTACGGCGTCATCATCGGCTGTTCTGCAACACATCGTCACTCGGATCCGCAACAAGTTCGCAATGAAAGATCTTGGCCCCGTCCACTTCTTCCTCGGCATCCAAGTTAAGTGCTCGACGACCGGCTTCTTCCTCTCGCAAGAACAGTACGCCGACGACATCCTTGATCGCGCGGGCATGAGTGACTGCAAGCATGCGACCACGCCGGTGGACACGAAGGCGAAGCTTCCAAGCGACGCAGGAGCACCAGTCGCCGAGGCGGCATACGCGGAGCCATCTCCTGTATTTATACACCAGAGATGATCAATACAATACGAGTTGCATCTCTCATACTCTTTCAGGTTCTTCGTGATAAACTGACAATAGACGGAGGATCGTAGTGCACTGTGTGGTCTGTGGTGGACAAGTAACGGCGTACTGACCTTTTCGCTTCACGTTTGCTGTACGACTCTTCACTGTCTTCAGTTTGCTTAATGGAGATAAGATAGCTAGGCTGGCCACAGCGTCGTCACCAGCGCTCATCACCGCCGTGGGTTGCTCTACACCGCTGCAGGTTTTGCAGTAGCGCGTCCACAGGATCGCTGGGAAAAAAGATGAACCAGAGACAAGAGACAGAGCGTCTTCTACCGCTTCGCTCACTCCGATCCGGTGCTCACCAGTCACCACTCACCACACCCACGAGTGCCGCGCGTGGCTGAACTCGTCGCCTATCAGAGGAAAGCGAGCCACGGCACATACAGATTATATATGGCATGAAGCAAGCTAGCAAGCGTTACAGGTTCTTCTCTCGCGCGGCGCCACCGTCCACCGTCACCTCGTGCGTGACCAGAGGCGCTCTCTCACTCTCTTCATGCTTGGCACTGCCAATTCCATCTACTACACATCATTTCACATCTCCCCAGACGATCCCAAGCTCCCCAGACCTATAAGTACGTGTCCTGCCTGCCATCAGGATCGATCAGCAGGCAGTAGTATGACAGTGAGTACCGATCGAGACATCGATGACGCAGGGCGCCGCCGACAGGAAGCTGCTGAGTAGCGGCACAATCCTCCTCCGGTGCACGTTCGTCGGGGGCGACGACGAGCGCGGCGACTTCACGGGCGAGCAGCTCAGGTACCCCTGCAAGCTGAGGCGGCACATCTGCGCCGAGTGCGGGATGCACCGCGGCGAGCACGGCGGCAGGCCCGGCGCGGGCGTCAGGGTCAGGGACGAGGACCTGCCCCCGCGCAAGCGGGCCGTGTTCAGGGCGCGGGGAGAGTTGCAGCCGATGGTGATGGGCCTCGGCGGCGGCGAGGACGAGGGCGACGGCGAGAGGGAGGGGCAGGCCTGGGCTACCGCCGACGCCATCGCCAAGGGGAAGCGGGGGGCCAGGAGACGGCGCGCGGCGTGGCGCGAGCTTTGAAACCTTGAGTATATAATGCTGGGAAGCCAAAAGTCGAATTGGCGCTGCCACTGTGTTTTGCACATGGGCTGTCCACTGTTAATTTCCACTCAGAAAACTGGTCAAACCTTGATCAAATTTATGTTAGTAGTCGTGCTACTCATCGGGGTGGAAATTTAGTTCGATGTTTACTCTTTTCTCATGCTTTGAGTCATAAAATTCCTAACCAAAATAAGAAGCAAACACAATAAGACTTTTCTAGATCTTCACGACTCTCCTGTCCGCTCTTCTCTCAGCGTCGGCGAGCTCCCCGCCGTGCCAAGCTCCGCTCACTCTCATCTCGTCTCACCCTTTTCCCATCTCCGATGGCTCCTCGCCGCCACCTCCGACTAATTAACGTGCTAATCTATCTTGTCACGAAGCGGCCCTACCTTTATCTTACCCACAACCTTCTCCACTGTAAGTCTGTAATGCACTCCACATTGTAAAATTCAAACTACACACAGAGAGGAATTTATGATGACAGAAAAAAATGCATACGATATCTCACTACCTCCATCTCATAAAGTGTGCTGTTTTTAGTTTTCGTACTAAGACAAATAATTTTAAATTAAATTAAAAATACTGATATTTAGATAGATTCACCATGAAGCATATTTTAAATTATATCTATTCCGCATCATAAATGCTATACCTCTTTATATAAATCTAAGATAACTATACCTAGGAACACTAGAATGGAACTAAAATGACACTAGAGTGAAGCAAAATTATCAAGAATAATATTTAGGTCAACATTTATCAAAATATCCTTGTTGATAGAACAAGTCGCCAAGCCATTTAACCTTTACTTTGTCATAGTTGACCTCAGATAAAATTTCAACAACTTCAAGTTCGAGAAACTTTTTTCAACTGAGGCTACAGTAACATGTATGGTCAATAAAATTCGATATACAATAGAGACATTTAGATAGCAACATGCAATTGCAATAAACTAAAGAATCTTTAATCCTGACATCAAACCATCTGGTAAAGTTACTTGCAATACTTGTAATTCACTGATCAATTATTGAGATCTACATCGGATAAGTCACCATGAGTAAAAGTTTTTTTATAAAAATAGTACAACAATTTCTCATAACATGATCATCAAAAGATTTTAGTCAAACTGAATTTAATAAGAAACCAAATAGATTTTCAAATATGTCCACCTACTCAAATCGATTACCCAATGAAGCATTTGCCATATCAATTAGAAAATAAATAACTCTAAAGGACTCTATAGATGATAGTGATTATTCTTTAGTTAGAATATTTTGCTCATTAAAATATTTCTTTCTTTTATCTTGACGGGTTCTAAAAAATATTGCCTCTGCACCCATTTCTTTTGCATTTTCTTTTGCAATATTTGTGCTAGGAGAAAATTTTCATCTCTATATATCAGTACATATTATGTATATTTTTTGTCCCCTTAAATTGAGGGGCCGTAGTTCGTCGCCCCTCTGGCCTATGGCTAGATCGGTCCTGACAATGTTGCAGATACTAGAGTTTAATATGGATGTATATTTGCTTTTGGTCTATCTATGAAAAACAATGTATATCCATAAAGAGCTAAAATTTGTGTCTATCGAGCCCTAATGGCCTTCTATAGTTGTAATTAAAACTAGTTAAATATAAATTTTATCTCCTCAAAGCAACTCCAATCATGAGTATAGTTAGGTCCTATAATTTGATTTAGCTACCTGTTTTATTTGTTTAGGGTCTAAATATAAGTGTTGATTCCAATCATGGATCCTAAAACTGACGTAACTTTGCAAGTAATTCCCACAGTATCTATTGCTTCATCGGCTTCCTTCTCTCTTGACAAAAACGATTGGTCACACTACTCTACATGAGCGCTTAGTCACCCATCATTGCGCCGAAGTCGTGCTACGAGTATAATGTTAGAAAGTTAGGCATTTTTAGTTTTAATTTAATCCAGAAAATCAGTGCGATATATGTGAAGACATGTATGTGCATGTGTGTATAACTACTCGCATAAGCAGTAAACAGCAATGAAACATGCACAAATACGAAGAACAGAGTGTACCCAGCGGAGGGACCGATGCTCAAAGCACCAGTGGCTCCATTCACACGAGACATCTCATGTGTTTGTTCGATGTAGCCGTACGAAGTCGGTGCAGGAAGATGTACGCTGTGCAGTCCCTCGAACGGTCGCCGGTCTCGGGAAGACGTCGAACGAAGCAGCTGGACAAACAGATCACGCGAGCAGTCGCGAAGATGCTCCCCAAAAATCTGATCGCCCGCACACCCGTGGAAGTGTATCTCTGCGGTCGGTGATTTCGGAGGCCTGCTCTCCCACTCTCTGTGCTCGCAGAAGATGGGACGGGAATGTGTTGTTTGCAATTCGCGTGAGATGATTCGCGTGACTGGAAGAGCCCTCCCTCTCCATTCTTATAGGCGGTCAGAAGAAGGGAGAAGGACAACGGACAGAAACGGTCGCGCATTAGAGCTGGAAACTGACGACAGTAACTGACGTCCGTTACTAGCCATAAGACAGGAAACGGACGGTTATCATGACGGTCATCACTCCAGGCAAAATGCGCAACCGTTTGAAAGGAATATTCGGACCAAGGTCCGATCTACCACGAGCCACGAGCACGGCCACGGCCCGGCCCGGCCGGCGGCGGCGGCAGCGCGCGCGCGTGTGGCAGTCCTTCATCCTTTTCTCAACTTCTCAATAGATGCACCAATGGTCCACCTATTTAAGTTGATTGATTTGTCCTTTGAACTTCCAATATGGTACTAAATAATTAGTACACCATAGCATTAAAGTGGGCCATTAGCATTGACTATTATTGAATATTAATTTGGGCCAAGCCCACAATAATCCAACAATCCCCACCAAATGCTAAGTCACACAAAAAAGCTCTCATCATCTCAGACGTTTGATATACTGGTGTTTCGATGGAGACTGTTAAGTTGAACATCCACCTAGAACTTAGACTACACTTGACCACAACTGCACAATGGACTAGGCCTTGAATTGGCAGTTTTGCGTGGAATGAGTTTCATCTAAACTCTTTACCAGTACTAGATTGCTGAACGCATCCCCTCTGGTTGGAGCATATAAGTCAAACTCCATAGCCTTTCATGGGTATCTAGAAACCACCCAGATCTCATAAACTGTGACTAGCAGTTAACCCATATAGGTATGTTCCTCTAAAGATGTTCTGTAGGACAACATCTTTGCTTCACAAAGCCACTTGGAACATATTAAGGTGTAAACACCAACCTACCTTACAGTAAGGAAAGATATGCATCTGAAATGAGCCTTATTAAGGGTCTTTCCTCTCAGTCTACCACTAGCTTGTTTCACCATTCTAATTCACGGGATCTCCGATCACATAGAACAGGTTACCACTATGATAAACTTTAGGTGGGTCTCATGCCCATCTCACTTGATGCACTATCTATCACACTACGTGATAGCCCCTTAGTAAATTGATCTGCCAGATTTTTAGACGTATGGACATAATCCAACGCTATTACTCCGGAGTTTCTCAATTTCCTGACAGATTTCAAACGCCTCTTTATGTGCCTTGTCGACTTCATATTATCCTTAGAACTGTTTATCTTAATTATCACAGTCTGATTATCACAGTTCATGGAAATAGCCGGCACAGGTTTTTCAACCACCGGTAAATCCATAAGGAGTTCACGAAGCCACTCAGCCTCAACTGAAGCGGTATCTAATGCTGTGAGTTCTGCTTCCATAGTCGACCTCGTTAAGATGGTCTGCTTGCAAGACTTCCATGAAACAGCACCACCTCCAAGTGAAAACACATATCCACTTGTGGCATATATCTCATCAGCATCAGATATCCAGTTTGCATCACAATAACCCTCCAGCACTGTTGGGTACCCGGTATAATGGATGCCTAAACTCATAGTACCCTTTAGATAGCGCAAAACTCTCTCAAGAGCACGCCAGTGATCATCTCCCGGATTTGAAACAAATCGACTAAGTTTGCTCACAGCAAATGAGATGTCAGGCCTCGTAGCGCTAGCTAAATACATGAGTGAACCAATTATTTGGGAATATCTCAATTGATCCCTAGCTATCCTTCGATTTTTCTTTAATAGCTTACTAGGATCATAAGGCGTTGGAGCAGGTTCACATTCGCTAAAACCAAAGCGACTCAAAACCTTTTCCACATAGTGGGATTGCACAAGTGTGATCCCACCAATGCCTTCTCTCAGTAGCTTAATGTTAAGAATATCATCAGCTTCTCCCAAATCTTTCATTTCAAAATTATTAGACAGAAAGTCTTTTGTCTCTTTAATCACATCAAGACTCGTCCCCAAGATTAGAATGTCATCAACATATAGGCATAAAATTACTCTCTCGCCCCCACCATACCGATAGTATACACACTTGTCTGCTTCGTTCACAACAAAACCGGCAGATGTCAAAGTTCTATCGAACTTTTCATGCCATTGCTTAGGTGCTTGTTTTAGGCCATATAAAGATTTCAATAATTTACACACCATGCCTTCTTGATCGTTTGCTACAAACCCAGCTGGCTGCTCCATGTAAATTTCCTCATCTAGCTCTCCATTTAGGAATGTTGTCTTAACATCCATTTGATGGACGAGTAGACCATGAGAGGCAGCCAAAGAAAGTAGCACACGAATTGTGGTCAATCGAGCCACAGGTGAATAAGTATCAAAGAAATCCTCACCTTCCTTCTGTGAATAGCCTTTAATTACAAGCCTCGCCTTGTACCTTTCAATAGTACCATCATGCCTAAGTTTTTTCTTGAACACCCATTTACTTCCAATGGGCTTACACCCATAAGGACGCTCAACTACCTCCCAAGTTGCATTAGACATAATAGAATCCATCTCACTCCTTATTGCTTCCTTCCAAAAGTCAGCATCAGGAGAGGAATATGCCTCTTCAATGGTACTTGGTGTGTCATCCACAAGATATACAATGTAATCATCACCAAAGGACTTTGCAATCCTTGGTCTCTTACTCTTTCGAGTTGATACATTGTCATTTTCCACATGATTATGTATATGGGATTCCTCAGTGTGTTCTACCGGAATAAAATGCTCATGGGGTATCGTTGGTTCATCATTAGACGTATCATGTGTAGCTTTCATGGGAAATTCGTCCTCAAAAAACGTAGCATCTCTGGACTCCATAATTGTACCAACCAACATGTCCGGTACTCCAGAGTTTATAATTAAAAACCTATATCCAATGCTGTGGAAAGCATATCCAAGGAAAACACAATCAACAGTTTTCGGTCCTAATTTGCGCTTCTTGTTAATTGGCACATTCACTTTAGCCAAACAACCCGAGGTGCGCAAATAGGAGATATTTAATTTCTTCTTTTCCCATTCCTCGAATGGTGTGATTTCTTTGTTCTTTGTGGGAACTTTATTCAGGACATGACACGCCGTCAAGATCGCCTCACCCCACCATTCCTTAGATAGCCCTGAAGTCTCTAACATGGCGTTAACCAAATCAGTTAGAGTACGATTCTTTCTTTCAGCAACCCCATTGGATTGTGGTGAGTATGGCGGTGTCCTCTCATGAATAATACCATGTTCCACACAAAAATCAGAAAAATCACCCGAAAAATATTCTCCACCACGATCAGACCTTAATCGTTTAATTTTCCTCTCGAGTTGATTTTCAACTTCAGCTTTGTAGGTCTTAAAATAATGCAAAGCTTCATCTTTTGATTTTAAGAGATACACATAACAAAATCTAGTAGAGTCATCGATAAAAGTAATAAAATATCGCTTGCCTCCTTTAGTCAATATTCCGTTCATCTCACATAAATCGGAATGTATTAAGTCTAGTGGTGCCAAATTCCTCGCCTCTGCAGCCTTGTGAGGCTTGCGAGGTTGCTTAGATTGCACGCACACCTGGCACTTAGAACCTTTGACTAAATCAAATTTCGGGATTAAATTTAAATCTGCTAACCGCGAGACACAACCAAAATTGATATGACAAAGTCGTGAATGCCAAATATATGACTCATTCGAAACAACATTGTTCACAGACTTATTACACGCATCATGCAAAGATAAGCGGAACAAGCCTCCGCTGTCATAGCCTTTTCCAACAAACGTTCCATACTTAGACAGTATACATTTATTAGACTCAAAGACAATTTTGTAGCCATCTCGACACAATTGAGAGCCACTAACTAGATTCTTTTTGATGGAGGGGACATGCTGCACGTTCTTCAATAGCACCGTCTTTCCCGAAGTAAACTTCAGAATGACTGTACCAACACCAAGAACACGCGCATGTGATCCGTTCCCCATCAGCAAGGCTCCAGTCCCTTTGCACTGATAAGAAGAAAATAAAGAAATATCAGCACACACATGAATATTAGCACCGGTATCAGCCCACCACTCAGGGGATTGACACACTGAAAGAACAGTAGGTAAAAGATTACCATACCCCGATGTTCCTTCTGCAGTCTCGCTAACAACCATGTTTACTGTTTTCTTCTCTTGAGCTGGTTTTTTCTCTTGCTTAAATTTGCGGTCTGGACAAGCGCTTGCCCAATGATCAGTACTCCCGCAAACAAAGCAACCAGCTCCTTTGTTCTTCTTTTTGAACGAGGCTGCCTGCTTGGGCTTCGTGGCATTCTGTTGCTTGTTCTTCTTTTTATTATTATGTGATGCATTGGAGTTCTTCTTTTGTACCATATTGGCACTAGAAGTCTCAACTCCTTTTCCACGAGTGTCTTTTGCTCTCGCCCTCTCCTCAACATCAAGAGAACCAATAAGCTCAGCCACGCTAAACTCTTGTCTCTTATGTTTTAGAGTGGTAGCAAAGTCCGTCCAAGAAGGTGGCAGTTTAGCGATAATACCGCCGGCCACGAACTTGTCAGGCAAGACACATGGGAATTGTTCGAGTTCTTTAGCCAGTGCCTGTATTTCATGAGCCTGTTCAACTACAGGACGGTTTTCCACCATCTTATAGTCAAATAGCTGCTCCATGATGTACAGCTCGCTACCAGCATCAGAAACACCAAACTTCTCATCTAATGCATCCCATAACTCTTTTGCAGATGTGCACGTTAGATAAGAATCAACATACTTGTTGGCAAGAGCGCCAATCACGGCGCCTCGAAACAGGTTATCGGCAACGTCGAACATTCTCTCCTCTTCAGGAGTGAACTGTTCGGGTTTCCCCTGTGCGGCGTGATAGTAGTTCATTGCGGTCAACCACAGTATCATCTTACTACGCCATCTTTTGTAAAACGTCCCATCAAAAGGTTCACTTGGTTTTAACGCAGCAGCAAAACCACTAACAGAAAAATGCCTGATATCAGATTTTTGGATTGTTAGAAAGTTAGGCATTTTTAGTTTTAATTTAATCCAGAAAATCAGTGTGATATATGTGAAGACATGTATGTGCATGTGTGTATAACTACTCGCATAAGCAGTAAACAGCAATGAAACATGCACAAATACGAAGAACAGAGTGTACCCAGCGGAGGGACCGATGCTCAAGGCACCAGTGGCTCCATTCACACGAGACATCTCGTGTGTTTGTTCGATGTAGCCGTACGAAGTCGGTGCAGGAAGATGTACGCTGTGCAGTCCCTCGAACGGTCGCCGGTCTCGGGAAGACGTCGAACGAAGCAGCTGGACAAACAGATCACGCGAGCAGTCGCGAAGACGCTCCCCAAAAATCTGATCGCCCGCACACCCGTGGAAGTGTATCTCTGCGGTCGGTGATTTCGAAGGCCTGCTCTCCCACTCTCTGTGCTCGCAGAAGATGGGACGGGAATGTGTTGTTTGCAATTCGCGTGAGATGATTCGCGTGACTGGAAGAGCCCTCCCTCTCCATTCTTATAGGCGGTCAGAAGAAGGGAGAAGGACAACGGACAGAAACGGTCGCGCATTAGAGCTGGAAACTGACGACAGTAACTGACGTCCGTTACTAGCCATAAGACAGGAAACAGACGGTTATCATGACGGTCATCACTCCAGGCAAAATGCGCAACCGTTTGAAAGGAATATTCGGACCAAGGTCCGATCTACCACGAGCACGGCCACGGCCCGGCCCGGCCGGCGGCGGCGGCAGCGCGCGCGCGCGCGTGTGGCAGTCCTTCATCCTTTTCTCAACTTCTCAATAGATGCACCAATGGTCCACCTATTTAAGTTGATTGATTTGTCCTTTGAACTTCCAATATGGTACTAAATAATTAGTACACCATAGCATTAAAGTGGGCCATTAGCATTGACTATTATTGAATATTAATTTGGGCCAAGCCCACAATAATCCAACATATAAGACAGAGAAAACAAAAACAGTGGAGAGCAGCATGATGTCACTTCCTATCTCTCCTCCAAGTTGTGTATCCATCTAGAACTGTGATGTCCAGGCTTAAATCACAGTCAGACATAGCCTCGTTAGGAGGTAATTCCACGTGCTTGTCGCACCATATTCCATATGCACGATGCACATATGGCGCCGAACAGTCGCGACGGGAACAGGGCATGCGTGTAGGCGGATCGGGAGTAGAGATGCATGGTGGGTGCGCGGCGAGGAAGAAGCCTCCGTGAAATGTCGCGTGGAGGATGGGAGAGGCGCGAACATTATAGAGCCGCACGTTTCTGAGTCGCAAATATACTACTTTTCAGGTCAGGCCCTAAAACATTTAGATGAATTTTATTGAAATGAGGCTCATGTTAGAGATATCCTTTGTAGGTTAGGCCCTATATTTCAATTTGTTTATATGTATAGGATCGGTGTTGGAGTTGCTCTCAAGCCATAAAGCTATAACGAGAGTAAAAATAATAATATTTCATTATTAGTATATATAATTATCTCTACTACTTATTAAGTTAGCAATAGTAGCCTGCCTTTTTGTGTTCTGCCTTCCATCAATCTCAACCGTCCAATGTCGCATGGAGCCCTCGTCCGTCCGATTAGCGTGCTCTCTCCCCCGACGCCCACCCGCCCACGATCCCTCGTCTCCCACTAGCCGTCACCTCCGGCTTGCCCTACTTGCTCGTCCCCTGACGGCCTCACCTCACCTCCACGCTCTGCGCCTCTAGCACCAAGAGCCAAGGAAGGCCAAAGGCAGGGGGCTGTGAACCTCGCCCTCGTCGCGTCGCAATGGAGCAGTGGCAACGAGGGTCCGTGTTGGGCTCCATCGTCGTGGGCACAGGTGGATCTCCTACAGCCCTGTCCCCAATTTCGCCCACCGCCAACGCCGCCCCGGCCTTGATTTCGCTGCCACCAACCGTCTGATCCACCCCCATCGCCGATGAACTGCTCGTCGCCTCCCCCGCCGCGGAGTTCAGGTGGGAGCAGGTCGCATCCCCCTTTGTCGCCGCCTTAGAAGCCCAGATCCCGAGTGGGAGGTGCCCGCCGCCCCACCGACGTGCTGCCCACGCGCGCTGAGGAGGGGTTCGTGTACAACTCCCACCACAGAGACAGAGAGGAGGAAGAGTGGCAGATTCATCGAGTTCGGATTGATTTTTCCTTTCCTTGTAAGAACCCCCTCGTGATTTGCTCTTGCTGCTAGCGTGTTGCACTGCTGCTCATGTGGGTTGCTCATGTGGCAGGGAAGTTTTCGCCTTGGTGGTGCTGGACATGCGTGGAGGGCAGATTCATTAAGTTTGGGTTGATTTCTTCCTTTGCTGGTAAGAACCTATTATCTTTGCTTGCACAACTTGTTCTGTAATTGTAATTGGATGGATTGCTCCAAGAATCTATTTTCTTGGTCTTGGCTTTCGTTGTTCTTGATAAGGCCAAATCTGGACCTCTCATTCTAAGATGGACTCTCCAACCCGTCAATTCTTTCTTTGTTGTGGTGGATTCATGTGCAGCTACCAATTTAGTTTATGTTCCAAAAATGTTTCACCCAACCCTTCTCCCTAGGGCTACAAATTGCATCAATTTGTATATATGTTTGATCCTAGCCTTTAATACCTGGTTCTGATGGGATTTCTCATGCAGTTCCATCTGGAGGAGGCGTTGGAGAGGAGGCTGTGTAGGTGACTGAAACTTTACCAAAAACACGCATATGATATATTGCATTACTATTTCTTGCATTCTTCTTAGCCAGTTCAAGCTTTTGTTAATATAGTATTCTTATTTACTCATGATGCTTTTTCGGTGGTTTTAAGTGGGAATTGCACATGCTCATGGTTTTGATTGATTTGGGGAGCAACATCTTCAACAAAAGAAATGATGTGATTAGTTCTGTTGACGAACATGTTGTTTTGCGTTACTATAAACTAAATGGTCATATGTGGATGTCTCAATTACAATTGTTACTTCTTGTCATGATGCTACTGCTACTAAATTAGGATTGGTATGGCTTGAGTTATTTGCTTAGTAATAGCCACAAAAACATATGGTCAACTAGAATTATTTGCTTAGCATAGTTTAGTTCTTCATTAGGGTCATTCTGCATGCTTTTGATCAGGGCACAAAACTGTTTAGTAATGGGACATGACATAATACAATGAATGACACAGAAAGTATTTATGCAAAATTGCTATGCCTCTGTTTCTCGTTGTTTCTAGATGGAATTGTTTCATGGTTTGCAGACCCTCATAAAATATTTATTTATGATTTATGAAATGAGGTCTATCTTTTACTATTTGTAAATTCAGATGCAATTAGTTATTATCCTATTACACTAAAAGTATTTTGTTCTAATTCTAATGGTTGGAGCAGAGTTGGTAGATTTTAATCATAATATATCTTGTCGGATCCCTTATTTTCTATTTGGCATTCACTAACAGCTTTACGAGCTGTTTTTTTGTTCAACATCCTTCTTCAAAACAGTTTAATGGCTTCATTGCTAGAGCTTCTTTTTTATCCTCTCACAAAGGAATCAGGATCACAAATGAAGATGAGAGAGGTGAAGCTGAAAAATGTAGCTTTGCATAGCTCTCACTTATTCCCCTCTGTCATGTATGAAGCTATTGGTAAAGTTGTATTGTCAATTTTTTTTCCAAAACTTATCAGCTTTACTGAGAAAGCTGCTCATGACGAAGCTTAATTGTGTCAAATGAGGCTTTATTTGTCCAATATCTTAGCTACTGTTTGGTAATTTAGATCATATGACATGCTTGGAGGAAATGTGTACGTGAAATCTAGATGCATGTTTTTCTAGGGCAACCCACTAACCCAACACCCAATTTGCAAAAACTAGCCCTAAATGGAAGAAACTTCTACCTTCTTCATTTCTCTCAAGCTGCCAAGTAGACAACAGTTGCTCCTTCTGTTTTATAATTTTATAGCCATTTTTCTATTTTATAGTTTCATGTTTGTGTCAATAGCACAGGGCTCTATATCTGGACATGTCATATACATTTCCAGGTGGTTTATACAATTAGATAGTTTCATTATTGTATCAGTAGCACAATGCTCTATATTTGGACATGTCAGTTACATTTCCAAGTGGTTTATACAATTAGATAGTTTCATGTTTGTGTCAGTAGCAAAGTGCTCTATATTTGGACCTGTCATTTACATTTCCAGGGTGTGTGTTATTATTGCAAGTGCTCTATATTCTCATTCACTTACTTTGTACAAGATTATATACTATATAGTCTGTAGGTTCCCTGCAATGTCACTGCCCTGTAATGTCACTTAATTTTAGGTTCATACATAGCAAAAGTTTATTTGGTCCTTTGTCCTTTAGCTTTTACTGTGTATACAGTTGCCATGTTCAGAATACTTCATTATGTAAATTATGGTTTGGCAGTCATATTAGCAGCTCTTTTATCTTTTATTAGTTGATTCCTGATTTTTTATATGTACCTTACCAACTTTCTGAATTGTGATGATTTACTATTACTGGAACCTGACTTTCAACAATAGCAAACTTTATTGACATGTGATTTGAATGTCAAAATTTATATATGGTCTGCCTTTTGATCTACATTGTCAGGTTGCTGAATTGTTTCTGTTTTGGTGGTAAAAATAAGCGAGGTAACTTCTAAAGTTGCGCGTGTATAAAAGGTAAAAATAACTGGTGTTCTAGACTGCAGCTTAGCTTGGGTTATTCTCGTCGTTTTGGCATAGTCTCATTTGTTTATTTAGGTATTGTTAATAAGTGCATATCTCAAATTTCTATGAACTCAGGTTTCTGGTGTTTTAATCTAGAATTTGTATATAGATTGTGTGCTAGCTTGCTTAGCATAGAGATATGTATTATCATGAAAAAACCTCCTACATGCTTCGGAAGGTAGACTTTTTGTGTAGTTATACCCCTAAAAAGTAATGGAGAAATTTCACAAAATACTGGTGAAGAGAACCTTTCCACCTTAAATCAAGAGCATTTTTATAGATATGAAAATGGATAGACATGAAGGCACAACTCAGTAAACTAATGGCCAAAACATATGGTATCTAGGAAATCAAGCAACTTTTTTTGCTTTCCTTGATTTTCGCCTTTCCTTTCCTTGCTTCTCAGTAAGGGTCTGAAAGCCAAGCAACTTGATTCACAATATCTACTACTCTATAAGACTCTAACGTGGGCGTCCATAGTTGTGCCATGCCCCGCCTGCGCGTGCCCACCCCCGCAACGCTGATCCCGCCGCCCCACGCAGATCTCGCCCTCCACTCCCGCCGCCGCCGCGTGCGCCCCTGGGCGATGCCCCCACACCTCCCTCCCACCGCATCCTCCTCGGCACCTCGCAACGCTCTCGCTCCTCTTCACGCAAACTGTAGCCTCCTCTGTCCCCGTCAGTCGGTCACTTGACACGACCAAGCGCGCAACGATGCAAGTTCTCTACTCCCAATGCTTTCATATCCAGCGTTCTGCTAGGCCACCGTAGTTCCCTCGCAATGCAGCCGGAGCACCGCCATGGTGAACCCCTTCCGCCTCCCCTCCTCTGGCACCGACGGCTGGGGTGGAGGTGAGGCGAGGACGAGGAGGCCTCACCGCGGGGACGCAGGAGGGTACCGGATCCCTCGTAGGCGGTCTGCCAGGATCGAATGACACAACCAAAGCCGCGGAGGGCGCGCTTGTGTCGACGACGGAGTCAAAGAAGTGGAGGGTTTCCCATCTCCTGATCTCATCCCATGCCATGATTCAGGCCATCCACAACCTCATTGACTCGAGCAGTTTCTCGGAAGCTTCTTTTAGGTATATATTCTTAGCCTTTTGAGAATAGTGCCATAGCCTACTAATAGTTGTTTATCACTATTTTCTTTTGTTCCAACTTTCCTTGATGTGCCAGATCTCCCTCCCAATGCGTGTGGTCACCCAGATCTCCCTCCCAGTACACTAATCTAATATTCCAAAATATGGCAAGTGACCTACTGTACTCTGCACAACATTGACAACATCCAATACATGTTGCAGGTACCTTGAAAAGGAGTAGCGCTTCTTATCTGTTGCAGAGTTAGCATGGTCGTGTCTACTAAGTGATATACGCAAGTTGTCCAGGTATCTACAGTTTAACAGTGTTGCAGAGTCCCAAGCACATCCCCAATGTCTCAATGTATATTAGATATGTGATATGGCGTGTAGTAAATAACGCTAAAACTTGATTAGTTTTTCTTCCTTAAGTCACAGGAGCATCTCCGTTAAACCTTCGATCAAGTTTCTTGGGATATAGCTCAGCTCCATCTTTGTACACTGATATTTTTGCTCTCTGTCAGTTGGTCTTATACCTTGAGAAAGTACTATAATGTTTAGTGAAATACTGAAAGTTTAGTCCTTTGCATATTTTTGCTCTCTGTCAGTTGGCCTTGGAATGTAGGTAGTGAGGGGTTTCTAATTGGTTGGTAACTCAGAATTGTTCGGAATTTCATGGGTGGACATATTTACATTTTATAATTGTTGTTCTGTTTGGGTATACCAACTGAAACTTAAGTTCTTTGCATTTTTTGCTCTGTCGGTTGGTCCTGGAATGTAGGTGGTGAGTGGTTTCTAATTGGTTGGTAATTTAGAATTGTTTGAATTTCATAGGTGGACAGATTTACATTTTATAATTTTCATTGTGTTTTGGTATACCAAGGGAAATATTGTGGCCCTGTTTGGAACCCTCCATATAATCTTTATCTGCTAAAATTTTGTTGCTAGGATCCAAACATACCCAACTAATAGGCTAACTAAAATCAATGACCTTCGTTTATATATTTGTACTTAACTATGAATCATTTTTCATATTTGTTTGCTTATAATGATGAGATCGAGGAGTAAGACGCTATAGAGCTCTATTTCTTTTTGTTCTGCTCAATGGATGAATCCATGTCTCGCCATGTTGTTGTTATAGAAACCGAGAAAAGGATTCTTTTTTCAGGTTTGGATTTAGATTTGTATTGTTTTTCATCTTATTTCAATCTTGATTTAAATCAGGTTGGTCGGAGATATGGGGTGATTGGGGTAGTGTATTGTAGCGTGTCTCCATATTCACAGTTCTTCATCAATTCTCAGTGTTGGACTATTACCTATCTACTCCAGCTCCATACTTGCGCTAAAACTGAACATGGACCCAGAATTTGGGAATTGGGGCAGCACCAGCTAATTCAAATTGTTGCTTAAAATTATGGAAATGAACGTTGATTGATCGCAATAAACCAAACAGATCTGGGTCCGAATGTCCGTCACTTCATTTTGAAAACACAACATCGAGAAAATTCCAAACGATGAGCATGCAAAGCTGGGCTCACAGATTTTAAAGTGTAGCTACTGACTTGTAGGAACAGCAATGCTGCTTCTTCATCTGGCCTCCCTACAAATTGATTGATTGTGCTGGCCAACACCCAACACTGGCAAATGTTGGACGCATGATTTCAGGAACAACAATGCTGGTTGCAAGGTGGGCACTGGGCACGTCCATTTAGACAAACCATTGATGTAGTGGTACCTCAAAGTAGATAGAGTAGACCAAACATTGTACTCCTTCCTTCCTCGGACTTGGATATAACTTCAGCTTGATTTCCTGTTCCGCAGTGTCTTCTGAAGAAACAAGAGAAACATGTTTCAGTTGCTGGTCCTACTTTCTTGTCTTGCCAGAACACCCCAATTCACGCTCCGTCGACACTATCTCCGCCTACCTCAAGGCTGGCATGTTCAGTAATTGTTCACTCCCTGTATCTACGACACGATAACCCCTCATGTTCCCTTTCACTTCAAAAGCTGTTGGCAAGTCGATGCAAGTCGAGGAGCCTCGGTCCTGTTACTTGCTTATGTCATTGATTTTCATGGGTTGTGTTAGCTGTAGTGATTTATTCCTGCCACAGTTATTTAGGGTCGAATGACCTTCATTTATATATTTGTACTGATCTATGAATCATTTCTCATGTTTATTTCTTATGAACAAATTAGAAATTTATTCATACATTATTTTGATATAATCAATGAAACATGTGGATTGGATCGCTTGTGTTATTGTGGCCACTAGATATTTGTACTATGAGGTACTCCTAGCTATCTTGTTTGCTTCGTCGTTCCATCTCATGTTTCATTAGTGATTAAAACTACAATCATCAAATGATGGATTGACTAGATTTGTTCTACTTGTACTTTTCTGCTTGCATTGCAGAACATGGAGGTGGCGGTTGAGAGGAGCTTGCGGAACCTGTCAAGCAGCAGAGACCCGGTGGATGGGCTGGAGGCGCTAGCTGACAGCTTGTGTGTGCTAGATAGTCGTCCGTTAGCTCCTTATATATATGTACAACACTAGCAACTCAACTTAATTCGCTGAAAGATTGTATTCAATTTTTTATAAACTTGCTAGCTATTATTTGTATCCTGGCCATTGTACACATGTATGCTTTTTTGTACGGTGCACTTGCATTTGTCTCTATTTCACTCTCTCACTTATTTGATTTTTATGGTTCTCTTTCAGATATACTATTGAAAATATTTAAACAGACATTTTGTCGAATATTTTGTCATTGCAACGCACGGGCACCTAAATGTATGTCATTAAGCAATTATTGTTCCCCCGGTTGTTCCATTCATGTGCCCCCTTGAGATATACATATTGTTGACCTTATGCATGTTTTGTTTTCTTTGCAGGGATACAGCTGGTCAGGAAAGGCTCATGAGTTTAATTCCAAGCTATATCAGATGCACATCATTAGCAATAATGGCTGGGAACTTTTATCTATTAAGGATTACGGACATAAACTTTTACCTGTTAAGGATTATGAACATAAAAGGATTACAGACATAAACTTTTATCTATTAAAGATTACGGACATAAACTTTTACTATTTCTGAGCAGATATGATTCAACATCAACAATTGACGGTTTTAAGCCACTACTTTCTCGTCCTGCTCGTAGATCATTCCATCCAAACATACCACTTAAAGATGAGGATTCCGAAACATACGAAAGTGCAAGTGCCTTGTCCTTGACTACATTTGCATCGCTCCTGATCGAATTTGTTGCCAGACTATAGAATGTCGTTAATGCATTTGAAGAGTTGAATGAGAAGGATACTTTAAGGATCTGTAGAGGAGCTATTTTCATGGTGTAATCACATGCCATACAAGAGATTCATAGAAACGATTATTATGGCTTCAAAGAAATATAAAATTGCATGTAACAAGAAATGTTCTGCATAAGCATATTATAATAGTTTTTTAGAAATAATTTATACGATATTCTAATGTTTGTTCGACATCAGTAATATTATAAATTTATATTGTTAATATAATATTAATGTTACAATTATATTTTACCTCACGGATTTTTTATTTCATAGTAATCTTTATCGTTTCGTATCTATGTTTATACTAATTTTTAACTCTTGTGACAACACATGTGCATATACATATTCATATATATGTAATAAAGTGTCTTAGTAATTATCTGCAGACACTGTTTCAAATAGAACGTGCCAAGTGCTCCCAATGCAAGCTCGATTGTTGCAAGCTTGCCGAACACATTAAACTCTTACCTTTGAAAAAGCGTGTGCTGCACATTGATATCATGATTTTCCATGTTCTTTTGCAAATCTAGGGCTAACAAGGTTGTGTAGTTGAGTTTTCTTGTATAAACTGGATAGACACGTTAGGAATGAAATCAATGTTGTTTTTTGGCATATAATGTCAGCTAAATAATACATATTTTATTGCTATCTAAATCATCACAGAACTGTGAGTATGTTTTCTGATATTATGTTCTTGTACAGTTGGTAGGATAAATTCTTTATATATTTTCCAATGTTCAGTCTTACTATGTGTTTCGAATAGATATATACTAGCATACTGCTATTGCTTGCATTTCAAAGTGAACTTGTTTGAAAACCCCATAAATTGTGCCATGTTAAGATGTACTCCGCACATACCAAGTAATCAAATTAGCAATGGATTCAATAGGAACTCAATGACTCCTCGTTATCAGCTTCCAAATTTTCATGTGGTTTATCTTTTCTTTCGAATTTAAATTATCTTACGTATATTTACTGAACAAATCGGTAACATTCCCAACTGTAAACTTTTCCCTCCTGTGATGTAATACTTTCATAGGCTCCGTCTGTTGGGCTACTGCCGTCCACCGCCAGTATAACTGGAACCTGTGATCAATATATCAGGTGCCCTTCATCCTTTTGATTTCAAAAAAAAATGATAACCTGGTAATCCCTACTAATAACGTTGAAGGGGTGCATCCATAGGGACAAGGCTATGCCCCCGCCGCTCCTCCTCCTATGATGACCCCTGAACCCGCTGATGTCGCCATCAAGGCGCAATGTCGATGCTCCCAGCCAAGATAAGTTGTTCGCTTTGGATTAAAGTCATATGTTCGGACTGTTGCAGTTGCATCCATAGAGACAAAACATGGTACAAGCAGTAGAAGCTGGTACGGATTAAAGCCTCTCCCTCCCTTCCCCCTGCCGTAGCGCGGAGCTCCGCCGGGCACCGGCCCCGACGCGGTTCTGCCAGCCACTGCGCCGTCCCTCCGCCGGCTCCCACGCGCACCTTCTTGACCGCACACCATCGTCGCCAAGGCCGCCACCCCCGTGACCGTGTGCCGCCACTCCACCGTCGTCCCCAAGACCTTGCTCCCTCCCCGAGACTACCCTGCCCTTCTCCTCGAGCGCCTCATAGACGGGCGACCTCTCGTGCGTCACATGCCTGAGTTTCTCTTCGACGTCATCCCGGACGACTCGTGGATGTCGTCTTCCATCTCATAACAGTATAACATACATTTGCATATATAAGTTATCGATGTATTATATGTTCCCGTTGCAACGCACGGGCACTGACCTAGTTAATACATAATCAGATAATACAGATCCTTCAAAGTGGATCCAATTTTCTTAGCCATTAGCATTCAATGTTATTCTTTTGAATTAGTTTCGTAAACCAAAAGTAAGCATTGCTACAGAAAAGATCGAATAATATATGTAAGTCTCAAAATTTCTAAGATCTAATATCTAGTTTGAGAAGGATTAAAGAATTTATCCATGCTAGAAATACATCGAGAACGAGCGCTTATGTGACCATGGGGTCAATGCACAAGAGTTAATAGTTACTTAGTTAAAAATTGTTAGTGGAATTAGCTAGGTGATAAATAGCTAGCTAATTATTAGCTAATTTGCTAAAAGTATCTAATAGCCGAACTATTAGCTAGACTATTTTAATGTCTTCAGCTAATTTTAGTAGGTAACTAATTAACTAACTATTAGCTCTAGTATATTTAAATATAACAAAAGTGTAGTGATTTCTTTTTGTACATGTTAATCTAATGTGGAGAGAATTGCAGACTAGGTGCTAGAATTGGTGATGGGCCACAACGATGCGATGGAGAAAAGGCACACGTTAGATAGATGAAGATACCTGTATGGCTAGCTTAGAAGGTGTTTGTATGGCTAATAGTTAGTTAGTTAAAAAATTACTAGTGAAATTAGCTAGTTACTAAATAATTAGGTACTTTGCTAAAAATAGATAATAGTTGAACTATTATGTATTAGCTAGATTGTTTGAATATGTTTAACTAATTTTAGCTCTAGTGTATATTAGCATCCTTACTTTTAGGGTTTGAGATTAGGTTGTCGGACTCCAAAACTATACTTCTATACTATATTTAAAGCACCAGTTTCAACGGTCGTCTTGCGTCATCTTTTTATAAATAACCCCTCACAGCTATTTTAAATTAATCCGTTGCACGCCTATAGATGGCCAAACGGCGGCCCAGCACGGACCAGACGCACGCGGGCCACAACTATAGACCAGACACGTCATGCCGGCATGCTGACTGTGCTAGGCCAGCCCGTTAGCCCATTGCCCCATTTGATTAAATCAACGTAAAATGTTAAAAAAACGATGCAGGAGGTGTAGTTCGAACCCATGCCCTGATATAAGAAGGGCGGGAGATACTGGGTGAAGCTGTCTAACCGGTAGAACATCATGCTCTCAGATATTTTTAATATTGAATATAAGTTGTATATATGTATATGTTTTTTTTAAAATAAAAAATATATATAATTGTGTCGGGCCGGGCCAGCACTGCGGGCCGAGGCTACAACCCAAATACGATACGGCGTTCTTGGCTCTTGTAAGCATTAGATCGTTTCTGAGACCATATTGACGCAATAGACTACATGGTGTTTGAGGTTGCTGAATTGGATGGAGCAAAAATGATTTGTCATACTAACAGTAAAATAAAAAGTTATTTGTTAGTTTTAAACGTTAATAATTGTTACGAAGTAACATAATTTATATGGAGCGCATCCAGTTTTTATTGAAGTCTGACTTTAGCAATCACTACATATTTTGATCTTTTTTATAAGTTTGATATCATATGACTTATTTTAGAAACTTGATCTCACAAATTTTCTCTTATTTGGTCTCTGTATGATGGAATTATGTCATTTTATAATCTTTGTCCGTCAAATCAAAAAAATATTATACAGATAGCGGAGACAATCAATAAAAAATCTTAAATTTTTTTATGAATAGTTTATATGAGTATTGTTGTAAACCGTCGTAACGCACGGTCAACCGACTAGTCAAATTTATGGAGGGCAGTGATCGGCCGATGTCGTGCGGTCGCGCTGGCAACGTCGATGGCCGTTCCTTCGCAGCCATTGGATTTGCACGACGACGCCGTAAGATGCGAGGTCGGTGACGGCCTGGTCCGACCTAGTGCTGAGAATTGGGCCAGGCCGGGCCAGCCCGGCCCAAGCTCATCGTGCTTCGTGTCAAACGGGTTCGGGTCAGGAAAGCCCAAACATTTTTTGGGTCGTGCCGTGCCAGCCCGAAGTGTAAAAACAGTGGCCTAGCCCGGCCCTAAACCACGTCGTGCCTTCGTTGGGCCGTGCCGGCCAAAGCCCGGCCCGTATATTTGACCACATAAAATCAAAATATTATAATCATATAAAATTCATAGCTTACTAAATTAAAGATATTAAACAATTATAACATCATTTAACCACATAAACTCCAAATATAACAATAATATAAACTCAATATCTTACTAAATTAAAGAAATTAAATAGATTGGGCTCAATTGGGCCGTGCCGGCCCAAGCCTGGCCCATCTATGCGTGCCGTGCTGGGGGCCCGACTGGTCGAAATTTGAGGCCCGGCCCAGACCCGACTTCAGGCCGTGCTAGCCCGGCCCATATTATTTCGTGCCGGGCCGTGCTTTGGGCTCTTATTTTCGGACCGTGCTCGTGTTGGACCGAAAAGGCCGGCCCAGATTCACACAACTAGTCCGACCGATCTCCAACGAATTTTCTCTGCAGAATCGGTTGGGTTAGCGTTGCGGCGTGCACCGTAGTGGCGATAGACGGCCGGCTGCAGCAGGAAGAGGGAAGTTTCCTGGAAGCTTCGCTACGGTGTATTTCTTCGCATAGGTCGTTTTCGAAGTCAACTATGAAACAACTGATGTCTATCAACATGTACGAAACCATCGAGCGCGGAAAAGCAGTGCGTAATGTGAACACGAGCTCTATAAATACATCGTCGAGTTGGTGTTGCCTGCAGTCCTGCACGTAGCGGAGCGCCCGTCTGCTCTGCTCTGCTCTGGCCGGAGTTTGAGCTCGTGTCGTGTCGGTGCTGCAGCGACCTGTCGTCACGGCTGCGATGGCCTGGGAGGATGCTAGCAGCGTCACCGACGACACCCCCGCGACAGCGCAAGAGCAAGAGCAAGAGCAAGCCGTCGCTCGACGTGGGCATCCGCTGCGCATCTGGGCGCTCCAGCTGATGCTTTCCGGAGCAACTGTCGTCATCGGCGCGGCCGCCGCGCCGGTGCCGGTGCCGCCGCCTCAGCTGTTTCTGGCGCTGATGGCGTGGCTCGTCGAGTTGGTGGTTCATGTTTGTTATGTTAGCCTAAGATACTCACTAATCAAACCTGTACTCCCATTTTCAAGAAGCAAATGTTGAAATGATGTCACATCGTACTTTATGTTTTCCTGACATCAAGTTAATTAATTGAATCGCTCCGGAATCACATTATGGCAAGAGGACATGTACCGAGAACTATCTGACAAGTCAGTTTCCAACTCTGAAGTAACTTGGAACGTTACTTCGATGTTTATTATCCTAGCATCTGCATCCTACATGAATTTTAGGCACCGGTTGGCATTCAGTTTTCTTTGCCGCCTTTTCTTCTTTCTTCCCTTCCACTTCTCTGAATGTGTCCACTGACTCGCTTTTGTATAGAAGAGAAGGAAAGCCAAGACAAGGTGATAGTGCAGTCGGCAGGTTACTGTGCAATTAACCATCTAACTCAGCGTAACAATGTAAGCCGAACAAAACATGGAGAGTGAACAATCGGTAGCATATGCGGATCTTCTAGCTGGTGTTTTGTTGTAAAGGAAAGGCTATAGCTTGTATGGTAGGTCTGTGCATATCCTGATATCCTCATGTAAAGCCTTTGCTCACTGCAGGTATGTTTTGCACACTGTTCTCCTTTGTTAAGCCTTTGCTCGCCGCAAGTATCCATGGAGATAAGGGCGGTGGGGCCGCAGGGTCGCAGGGAAGGAAGGGGTCGAGTCGGCACCGGAGCCGTAGGAGGCGACGACGGGTGGCCACTCACCTGATGTGGTAGTAATATCAGCACACAGCCAGCCACATTCCAGGTTCTGGTTAGGTACACACACTGCTCGTACATTAATCAGACGCTGCAAACTTTACAGTACACAATATATACGCACACACTTAGATCTGAGACAACCAAAATACATCACGCCGCGCCATTCCACGATACACGCATAACCACCGTACGTGCCACTACATACAGGCACATGGCTCTTCAAGCTCAAGCATATGCACCCCACGAAGGGAGAACACGGCAGTATTATGTGCTCACGCGGTGGCGATGGCCGACGACTTCATGGCCTCGAACCGGGGCTCCTTGGCCTCGAACTTGTGGCGCGCGTACAGGTTCATGTAGTCCTCGAACACGAACCTCGGGTACGTGGTGGCCTTCTTCTCGGCTCGCTCCTCCTCGCCGACGAGCGCGGGGGCCGGGAAGATGACGGCGTCGGCGCCCGGGTTGTAGAAGGACGCGACGGACATGCGGTTGCCGTCGGGGCGGGCGAGCACGCGGTGCACCGCGCTCTTGTACCGCCCGTTGGTGACCACCTCCAGCTGGTCGCCGACGTTGGCGACGATGGCGTGGCGCAGCGGCGGCACGTCCACCCACTCCCCGCCGTCGCCGCCCCTGAGCAGCTGCAGCCCGCTCACCTGGTCGTCCTGGAGCAGCAGGATGAGGCCGCCGGCGTCGGTGTGCGCGCGCAGGCCGGCCACCAGGTCCGGGCGCGGGCACGGCGGGTACGCGCTCACCTTGGTGCCGAACGTCGGGCCGCCGTCCGACCCCGCGAAGGCCGCCTTCAGGTACCCGGGCTCCAGGCCCAGGTTCTCGCACAGCAGGTCCAGCACCTTCTCCGACAGCTTCTGCACCTCCGATGCGAACTGCTTCATCACTTGCCTGCAGCAGCGACACGGAAAGCCTTTTTTTTTAAAAAAAAAAAGAAAGGAAGAAAGAATTGAACACGGGAAAATGTTCCACCAAACAAAGCGCGTCGATCGCACCGTCACCTGCTATGACTTGTGATTGTGATAGTTGCTGGCCTAACACAGCATTCAATCTGATGTACACTTGACAGGGGCAACGGAATGATCGGATAACTATGCGCGTCGTCGACGTCAGGCAAGAATTCTGATGCTGTGGATGGAATGGAACACACTGCACGCTACTACCCCCACTGCACTGCTTCATTCGTTGATAGGAGCAGGTCAGGTCTGGTAGTATTTTGTACGTTTGTTGATCGCTCCAGTTGAGATTATATTCAGATTTTTCTTTTTAAAATGGTTTAGAGACAAGAGTCAAAAGCCGGTGACATGGCACCACTTGGAATTTTATGTCAGAAAGAAGCCAACAAAAAGTTTAACACCCACTAAGAATACGATACTACACGCACGTCGTCGTTAACGACACGCAGCTAGCTAGCTAGCTAGCACGGTAGCGTGTTTGGACGCAACGTACCGGTAGTGGTCGTCGACGTCGGGGAGGTCGGCGAGGTTGGAGGCCGGGAGGTGGCGGACGAAGAAGGTGCTCTCCCAGTCCACGTCGCTGACGTCGGCGCCCTCGTCGCCGGCCGCGGCCAGCGTCCGCGCCGCGAACTCCTGGAACTTGGCCTCCCGGAAGGTGGCGTAGTGCGCCTTGGTCAGCCGCTCCACCTCGTCCATCAGCTCGTGCGAGATGCCATGGTTCAGCAGCTGCATGCATGGGGCGAAAAGATCACCAGAATTACATGCTCTGCTGATCGAGGCTTTGAGCCAACGAGATACTAGTTGATGCAGAAAACGACTGTTGTGCGTGTGGTTACATTACTTAATGGGAGATACATACGGCCGGTGTGTGGTGCGTTGCGTTGGTATTGTTCAAAACCGAGGTCTGTTTGGTTCTATTGGAAAAACAAAGTATATGTAGAGAGAAGAGAAGAAAACTGAGGTCCTGAGTGGAGTTTCAAAAACTCCAAAAATACCACAGTTTTGGGTAAACCATGGTATTTAAAACTGTGTTTTGACTGTACAAACCAAACACCTTTTGAGCTCTAATACTATAGTATCATTAAATACCATAGTATTGTTTCAAAGCTGCAAAAATACTACAATTCCAAACAGGGCCTTAGTTGTTCCGTGCGTGCTTGATGTGAGTCTCTATGAGATATATGCACACACCTCGAAGAAGCCCCAGTTCTCGCAGGCGTCGCGGATGACCGCCATGGCCGTGTCCCTCTCCTCGGTCTCCAGCTTCTCCATGTTCACCACCGGGAAGGACACCGTGGCTGCCATCTCCCTCTCGCTCGTTCTCTCACCACCTCGCTCGCCGGGTTGCTTAACAGGCAGGCCAAGCTTTGTGTGGAGATTGAGGCGGCGGGTGCGGCCCAGTTTATAGGCCGAGCGCCAGGATGCGAGATTACCAGAATAACCTCGCGCGAGGCCCAACTATGCAAGACTGACTACCTGGGAGACGAAGCGGTTCGTTTTTTTCTAAATCTATTTAGATTGAGTGTGTTTAAATCCCAGAAAAGTAAGCGCTGGATATAAGGTAGTAATATAAATATCCAACGATGTCACGGCTGTGGTGCATGCTATTTTTCTATGACGACCACTAGGTTTTTTTATCGAGCCTAACAATCCCATACTTTGCAGGTTGATGTGGCCAAGACATAAGAGACAGTGGCAGACGCATGATCTCTACAGCGATTCCATGTAGTACTTGTCGACTTTTAAGCCCATATATCTGGCTTGTTTAATCACTGGAGCCTAATCCCGTACTCAGGTTTATGTGAATTTTACTCTCTCTCTCTCTCTCTCTCTCTTTTAGACCTACCTGTGTGGACCCCCGATCTGATCTGATCGGTCTGCGGACTGGATCGTTCGTCATCTCTGACCGGCGTGTCCCTTGGCCCTGGCCACTCCGTCGCCCATCACGCCGTCACAGGTAGGGGCCGGACTGAGGTGAGGTCGCCGCTGCGTCTTCCGGACGATCTACACCAATCGTGTTTAGCTCCTTGCTGACCCAATCGTCATTGAGTGGGGCGAGCTCTTTTACCTGGTCCCTGTCGCGCCAATTTCGATGTTGTTGCAGGAGCTCTGCGGGCTGCGGTTGCGGAAAGCAGACAACAAAAGCATGGGACGAGTCGACGACGAGATGAAAACAGACTCGAGAGGGAGAAGCTTTATTTTACTGTGTCCACGGGATGAAAAATCACTACTACTACTACTACGGCATAAAGCACTTGTTTTTAGAGCCTGCCATCTTCATTCTTCGCACCGTTTCACCACTATATATACACACACGATTGCATCTGACACGTTTCCCTGGATCGTCTATTTCATCGAGCGGCGAAGCTATATGCTCCCACGGCGCGCGAGGGCGGGGTAGAGGGTGCTTGCCGTCCTGTCACAGAGTCATATCACATTCACAGCCGTCGACGTCTCCGCTCCGTCACGGAAACAGCAGCTAGCTGCGACACAACATGCACGTCGCACTCCGCCGGGCCACGGGTTTGTGAGGCCAGTGAGTCTCAGGCGAGCGAGCTGGCTCGCGGCATGGCCGCAGCGCAGGTGGACGCTGGAGGCACGGCCGGTTGGATGCGATCTCGCCGTGCGCTACAGCCTACGATACGGCCGCCCGAGTGCGCGGGCGGCGCGTCAAGATGCATGGTCACGGGGCGAGCCGATCCAGAAGTCAAGCGCGAGGGCACTTGTTCGCTGGAGGATACCGGCCGGGGTGATGGATGAGGACAACGGAGAGCGCGACGACGACGGGGGATTCGCACATGGTCCAGAGCACGCACGTTGCTATCCGATGGACGGCCCGGATCGGCCAGCACTTTTTTTTGTATTTGGTTGCTAATGTAAACATATGTTTAAATGTTACTAAAATTCTAATACATTACATTTAGGTTAATTTATTTTAAATATATATATATATATATATTCTAATCAATCTAATTTTTATTTATTTGGTATTATAAATATGTATACTTTTTATGTAGTAATCAGTTAAGTTTATAATAATGTACTAAAATATAGCATGGCACCGAGGAAGTGCATTGGCATGGCCTAGAGATGGCCAGATGGGCCGGGTTAGTCGGGCCGGCCCGAGGCCCAGCACGATTTGGCGTGCCTGAGCCCGGCACGGCACGATGGGATTCGGGCTAGTGCCGGCCCGGCACTATGCCCGTGCCGGGCTTGAACCGCGACCAAGGCACGCCGTGCCGGCCCGGCACGGCCCGTTTAAAACGGAAAGCCCGATAGGCCCGACTAGTTATTCCTACTTCCTAAGACCGTAAGTCCGTAACCCTAACCCCAGTCGCGCACTTGTCTCATTCTCTCTGCTGTCCGCTCCGCCCTCGCCCAGTCGCCGCCTCGCCCCGTCGGTTCCCTCGTGGGTGCTCGCCTCGCCGCCCGTCGGTTCCCTCGTGGGTGCTCGCCTCGCCGGCCGTCGGTTCCCTCGCGGTGCTCGCACCCAGTTCCCCGTCGACCGCCGCCTCGCACCCAGTTCCGTCGACGTCGAGGCGTCGGCCGTCGCGCGCCGTGCTTCCTGGAATCCTGGATGCCCCATCCTCGGCACGTCGTCGGTAACAGAATCTTGTATCCCCATTCCCTAGCGCTTCCCCCCCTCTGCTATGGACTCCGGTGTACTAGATCTGTGGATCTGCCTCTCCTCTGTCTTATCCATCACCGATGGTCTGCGGATCTGGTAAGGTAAAGCTTCACACACACCTCCTCTCCCTGTTTGGCCATCTATATCGTGCGCTTGTGCTCATAGTCTCTCTGTTCTTCTATCTGGCTCTATCTCTGTGTCTCTGGATCTGCTGTCGCTGGATCTTCTCTATCGCCGACGGAACTGGTGCTCCGGCCTAATCGGCTAAGGTATGAACTCGCTAAACCCTAATCCCCCTCTGTTTTTGCTTCTTTAACCCTAACCCCCCCTAATCCCTCTATGTCTTTGCTTCTTTGCAGGTCGAGGTCGTGGTCGTGAGGGACCAGGTGCCGGCGATGGAGCATAGGTATGATCCTACCTCCATTAATCATGATTTGGTGTTGATGGGTCAAACCCCAGACGATGTGGACGACGTGCACGATGGTTTGGAGGATCTCTTTGGTTCCACTGCCCCTACCCCTAACCCTACCCCTAACCCTACCATAAACCTTGGCGACGACAATGTCGTTGCCGAGGGCGAGGCTCTCCAGATGCTACTGCCTCCACTACGGCAAGCACTGGTAGAAAGAGGAAATGCACATCCGATGTCTGGGAGGACATGGATAAGATTTTCGCCACTGAAAATGGTGTTCAGGTTAGAGTAGGAGCAAGGTGTCATTTTTGCAAGAAAGAACTTGCTGCCCGTTCTACCATTGGCATTGGTCATTTGTCTCGGCATAGGGACAAATGTAAACGACTCCATGGCCGAACTGGGAACCAATCTATGCTTAGATATAATGTTGATGGTACTGTTTTTCGTTGGGAATATAGTGCTGAAGTTGCACGTGTTCAGTTATGTCGTTTGATTGCTAGGCTGGACCTTCCATTATGCTTTGTTGATTGTGTTGCATTTGATGAATACATTAAAACTGCCCGTAATCCTAGGCATTGCAATGTTTCTAGACAAACTACAACTAGAGATATGGAAAAGTACTTTAAAGAACGACATGCTATAGTTGTTGAAAAATTGAAGTTTGTTACTTCTGTTGCTTTAACTTATGATATTTGGAGTGGCAATGCTAAAGAAGATTATTTGTCTGTTGTTGCACATTATGTTAACTCTGATTGGCAGTTAGAAAAAAGGATTCTTGCTATGCGTCTCATTGATTGTTCCCACTCTGGCAAGAACATTGCAGAGAGGATTCATGTTGTTGTTAATGAATATGAATTGGCTGAAAATGTTTTTCCATTACCTTGGATAATGCATCTGCTAACACTAGGGCAATGGACCATCTTACACCTTTGCTATCTGCTTATGTTGGTCCTTTATTATTGCATCAACGATGTGCATGCCATATCATTAACCTTGCTGTGCATGCCACATTTGTGGAACTGAAACCTTATCTTGAAGATTTTAGAACTGCCATCTCTTTTTTGAACTCATCAAACCAAAGGATTGCTGCATACAAAAGTTTTTGTGTTGCTATGGGAGTAAGACCTCGTAAGTTTGGTTTAGATATGGAAGTGAGATGGAACTCTACCTACCTTATGCTCAAACATCTTATACCTTACAAGAGCACATTCTCTCTGTTTATCCAGACCCACTATCACCCTAGAGAAGAGGGTACTACACTTTTAAGTGAAGCACATTGCCACATTGGTATGTTGCTGAAAAAATATTAGAGTTCCTTGAAAGGTTTTATGATTCTACTGTTGTGATGTCTGGTGTGTACTATCCTACATCACCTTTAATGTTGCACCACATTCTTCGTATTAATAAGCACATGAACATGTATGAGAATGATAATTTGCTTAGACATATAGTTGTCCTAATGAAAGACAAATTCTTAAAATATTGGGGTACAATTCATTTGCTATATGCATTTGCATTTATACTGGACCCTAGAGCTAAAATGAGAGGTTTCAACAATGTGCTTGCACTCATGTCTCAGCTGACTCATTCTGATTACTCTGGATATCTAACTTCTGTGAGGGCTGATTTATCTGATTTATTTAATAAATATGATGACAAATTTGGTTCTGTTAGGTTGCAGAGGACTTCAAATGCTACCCCTGGTGAAGGTAAGAGCAAATATGCTTGGGATTTGGTGTTTGGTGCAGATGGCATTGGTAGCAGTTCTTCAATGGCACTGGGTGCTGGTCTGTGTGCCTTTGGTGCCAGTAGCAGTTCTGGGATGGTTCCTGAACTCTCAAGAAGGACATCTGCTAGTGCTTTGCTTCATGCGGCAAGCACTCCTGGTATTTCTGGTTCTAAACTAGCTGCTTATCTAGATAGTGACACTGTTCAGAAGTTTGATGATGAATTCAATCTCCTAGATTGGTGGCATGATCACAAACTTACTTATCCAGTACTTTCAATCCTAGCTAAAGATATCATTTCAGTTCATGTCTCTACTGTGAGTTCAGAATCAGCATTTAGTCTTGCAGGTAGCCTCATTGAGGAGCGGCGTCGTCGACTTGGCTCAGGAATGGTGGAGATGCTTTCCTGCTAAAGGACTGGGAGGCAGCAGATGCAAGAATGCAGCACACAACAGAAGATGAGATCCTTGAAGAGTCCTTCAGAGATTTATTCATTGATTAGTATGTTCTGGTATTCTGGACATGTAATGTGGGTTCTGGACATGTAACTTAAGTCTGTGATGAACTAAGTGATGAAATAATGAAATTATTGAGCTGGGCTGTACTCTTTTCCTATCTAGGGTTTCTCACGAGGTGTGAGTTTTACCTAGATAGGTTTTTAACGAGGTAGCCATTGCACCAGCTCAAACTAAATAATGTGTTATGTGTTGTGATTGTGTTAGATTTTGCTGTATTAATATGTTATTAACTCTGATCTAATGAACAAATATATGTATTAGATGGTGATATTGTTCTGTACTGAGTTTTACGGGCTCTCGGGCCGGCACGAGCACTAACGTGTTTCCGGGCTGTCGGGCCGGCACGACACGGTTAACAATCTCCCGTGCCGTGCTTGGGCCTGGGGCTGGACACGTCGGGCGGCACGACACGGCCCGATTATGTAAACGGGCCTGTCGTGCCGTGCCCTAGTCGAGCTCGTGCCGGGTCGGGCCGTGCCGCCCGTTTAGCCATCTATAGCATGGCCTGCTGCGGGCTGCGGCGCGGGTGCGGGCAGCCTATGCCCTATAGCCCCTGATCTGCTAGGGGTGTTGACATCGCGAACGCACAACTGCGAGGTGCTGTGTTGTCGGCAGCGCGCGAGGAGCATGAACTGTTCGTTGCGTCGTCGCCTGCGTCCTGTCGTTGCACTAGCTCTCCTAAACTACGCGAATTAACGGCGTCCTTTTCGTATAGTTTGGGTGTCGACATGGTCTACAATTGGACGCGCGGGAGGCAAGTGCTATTTACAGTCAGATAGATTATATTGGCCCAGAACGTGATTGATCGATGTACTACGAGTACGCTACGCACGCTGTATATAGCTAGTCGCCTTCGGTTGCATGCAGCAACAGCAGCATCTATCAACACGTGAGTTTATTCAGATCGCGATCTCGGAACGTGCTTTCGGTCTTTCGGGAAGAACAAACATTTGCAGCAGCAGACACGGGAATCTAATCTACTGCATCACCCAAAATCCCACGATCGGCCTTGCTAGATCGCACAACCACCTTAACCACCGGGCATCCCGAGCAAGAATTTCCCGGCCTCTTTCCGGGACATATCGAGGGCATAGCTTCTTCTTTTTTTTTACACAAAGCATAATCTTGTCCTACAGTAGTGGTAGGTTTGGGTTTATTCTCCATTTTTACTACGTTTATTTTAGGTGTCTGACCTTTTTTTTTTACTACGTTTATTTCAAAATCCTAGGGGCAGTAGTAGTAGCTGGCGTCGGCAACACTGCATGATGTCTGCATGGTGTCTCGCCAAGAGCAAGTGACGACCACTGACTACTGACTGATACTGAGTCAGTGGAGCTGCATCTGGAACCAATTATACGCTTCGAGCATTGTGTTGTTCCAAATAATTGTTTCCATAGCGCGTGCATTTTCATATATATGCGTAGGTACCCGTACACGTATAGATATTATTACTACAGGGCACAGGCATGATACGCATATACATAGTGCTCACGTACGCATACGACTCTTGTATGGTCTTGGTCTGCAACTCACAGCACCGGCCACCGGATCGATCAGAGAGGAAAGGCCGAATTATTGGTGCTTGTCGCGAGCTAGTAGCTAGCAACCTACAGTACACACCGAGTGGACTAGTGCCAACCAACAAGCTCCATAAGCCGCGGGGACTGGACGATGACTGGCCGGACAGATAGACCCTGTCGTTGTTGTTGGGACGTGACGGCGTGACGTACGTGGTGCGGGACCGATCGAGCCATCCACGGTGGAACTGGAAGTGAGGGATGAGTGACGTGCGCGACCGCGACCACGAGCTGACGAGACGCGCAGCGTGAACGGTGCGGTGCCGTCGGGTCGCGTCGCGGGCCGGAAAATGTTGACGAACTGGGCGGGCGGGCGGGGAGGCTACGGATAGCGACAGACGCACCGGGGATTACGCGATCCGCGAGACGGGCCCTGACCTTGGGCTGCACTACGGCGTTCGCGGTGGCCCGCGGTGGAGCGGGCCGTGTCCGTGGCCCCGGATCTGATTTTTTTTTCCATATGGCCCTCACCGATGAAAAAAAAAATGTCACCGTCGGCCTGCCTGTCTTCAGGTCATTGTACTGTCATGTCCACGATCCGTTTCCGCGTCTGGGGAAAAAAATGCTAGCCCTTTGCACTGTCATGTGTCGCCGTCGGCCTGCCTGTCTTCAGGTCATTGTACGAGTTTTCCGCCACGCATATTCCGCGCGCCTTTCGTCGCGTTGCTATGCTACTACCCCAAAAAAAGGACAGAGGCCATATAATAATAATAGTAGAAAGCAGCCATACACCTCCGTTTATAGCAGGGCAGGGCAGGCCGCGTGCTACTTCCCCATTGGAACCAACGGAAGTTTATTGTAGCGGCAGCGAATAGAGGAGAAGCAGGGACCGGAGAAGAGGTTGGTTTCGTGCGTGCACCCGTGGACGGATAACATAAAGATACGGTCACTGTCCGGTGGTGATGTACGGATCGAGGAGCATACAGGGCGCCTCCTTCTCTTCTCTTCTTCTAGTTTCCCGGCTTAGATCATGGCGTTCGCGTTTGTTGTGGCTCCCGAGCCCCGACCGAGTGTCTCAGCTCTGGCCGACAGCTACTTGCACGCTGTATCGGATCATCACGTGTGCCAACACCGCAGCAGCAATGATCAATCTCGAGGTGCGACGTCTCCGTCCCATCCGCCCGCATTGGGCACACTGCCTGTCTTGTTGCCCCCCATTCGGCGGCGTGCTCAAACGCGACTGAAATGCTTCGTCAGGAATCAATCAGGAACTGGTAGCAAGTTTTACTAGCAACTGCTTTTAGGTAAAGACTGTACTACGTACCAAAGAGCGATCGACAGCGCAGTACAAATGCATGGATCCCACCTCTCTCTCTCTCTCTCTCTCTCTCTCTCTCTCTCTCTCTCTCTCTCTCTCTCTCTCTCTCTCTCTCTCTCTCTCTCTCTCTCAATACGTGCACCTGTAGCTTTAGACCTGCATTCTTCGGTTGCTTTTTTTTTTGCCAGAACCACCGTTTTAGGTAGGTGGGAGGCACTGTTCAGCGATAACCACACATGCATGCAAAGCAAAGCAAGCCCAAACGAGCAAATGGGATCCTTGAGAAGAGGAATCCCTTTGTGGTCGTCCCCACTTGTCTGCTTCCGCTGCAGCCTGCACTAGCGCCACCACTACAGGAATCCGAAGCATCCCCGTCGGCCACTTCAATTCCCGTCGGCCGGAGACCGGGCCGACGGGAATAACGTAATCCCCGTCGGCCAAAAGAAGGCCGACGGCGATTAATTAAATCCCGTCGGCCAAGAACGCCAGCCGACGACGATTACTTTATTCCCGTCGGTCAATTTGGCAGCCGACGGGAATAACTTAACTCCCGTCGGCCCAATGCTCTGGCCGACGGGAGTTATTGGAATAAGTCAACAGCACGCCGCCGCGAATTCATTTCTCTTCCTCTCCCCGCAAACGACCGCCCGCCCGCCGTCCGGCCACCGCGACCACCGTTGCCGCCGCCCGTCCGGCCACCTGCCCGACGCCGCCGCCGCCCATCCGGCCTCCGCGCCCAACGCCGCCGCAGCCCACCCGTCCGCCCGCCCGCCGGACCGGCCAAGCGCCGCCGCCCGCCCGTCCGGCCTCGGCGCCCACCGCCGCAGCCCGCCCGTCCGGCCGCCCGCCCGACTGGCCTCCGCGCCTAGCACCGCCGCCCGCCCGTCCGGCCACGGCCGTCGCCGCCCCTCCCGTCCACGCCCAACCGCCGCCGCCGATTGCCGCGCCGCCCGTCCGCCGTTTGCCAGTGTTGTTTGCTGCGCCGCCCGACGCTGCCGCCTCCCCACGCCATCCGTCGTCGCCACAACGCCGTCGTGCACCACCGTCGTCCACCGTCTTCGTCCACCACCGTCGTCCGCGCAAGTCAAGGTATATTATATATATTAAAACATTTTATTTTCGTCGGTTTTTTGTGGCCGACGGGAGTTAACTGTTATGTGATTAGATTTTGTTTAAATTTGTTAGTTGATATTGTTATTAGTCTTCATATGACTTTATACAGTATAGTTGTTATTTTTAATTTTATGTTGCAAAATAAAATGTGTTGTTTGATGTTATTAGTTATTGAATATGATGATGAATGTGATGTGTTATACAAATAGTAGTTATTGCAAATATTATTATTTAATGAATTTGATATTATGCAAGTATTAATCATGTTATTGTGATGAAGTTATGTTATGTATATATATATAGTTTTACTACTTACCTATAGATGTATGTGTGACGTGTAGAAACGTGATTGTCTCACACACACTCTTTACTCGTACACAGCCGCAATAATGGGTGATAGACGTGATTGGATGTATGAAGGTTTCAAGAAGGGTGGGTGTCACACTAGTGAATGGTTTGCCAAGACGCAAATATTTCTGGACCATGCAGCTGCTTTGTCACAAATAATACGATTGCTTATGAATGTTTTTTGTTTATACAGGAAGCTACGAGTGGCCAAAAGCCTAGTGACATTGAGGTGTACCAGGAGGGCCACAAAGGACCAGACCCGAACAACCCTGACCAGCTCTGCAGCCAGACAGCCACGGATCGTTTGGTGAGTTTTGGCTCAAAAGTTCAAACGTTCAAAGTATATAAATTCCTGTATTTGTAAGGTTGTCAATGATGTATAGGCGGCATATGGGGAGGAGATGGTTCGTCGCCATGGCCCTGAGTTCGACTGGCGCCATGAACCGGTGGATCCCTCGGTGGTGTACGCAAGTGGTGGTGGCAAAGCGCATGGACGGTAAGCTCTAACTTATGAAATTATATGGTTGACACTAAATTGATTATACAATAATCACATTTTTTGAATAACTTATAGATACGCACTCTTCGACGGATTCATTGACTCGTCGTCGGTGAGATCTCAGAGGACGGGTTCATCTTCCCGTAGCTCATGCTCTCGTCGACCGAACGAGCAGGAGTTGGAGATTATGAGGATGCGCGAAGAGATGAGACAACAACGCGAATTTATGGAGGCTTGCAATGCACATAACCAAGCGATGTATCAAGTGAGTACACATAATCCGAACTCTAAATTATTATATTTCAATACAACATCTTCGGTAGTAACACATATATGTTTAACAGTTAATGCAGCAACAGGGCATGACATCAAATTTTCCACCGCCACCACAATGGAGCCAATTTGCAAACACACCAGTTCCACCACCACAGTTCACCACCCCTCCGACACATATACCTGCACCTGGAGATAGGGTACGTTTGATAACTCTCCATTAATTTATATACTTATATACTTTTTTGATATTTGCATTTAACGTGATGATATTTGCTAACTTGCATAGGTTACGCCCGAAGCGGGTGGTAGTGGATCTGATCCCGCAGCAGGGACTGGATTTGTTGACTCGCTCTTCGCGTTCCCTCCTCCTGGTGGTGGTGGCGGCAGCGGTCAAAGCTCTAACCACCCAAGTGGTGGTTATCTCTAAACACATGAACATGTTTCTTAACTCGTGGACTCTTGGTCGTACTTGAACATATGTCGTACTTATATTTCAATACTATGTCGTACTCGTTGACTCGATGTGGTGGTTGAACTTATATTTGAAATGTTGGTGGATGTTATGTTTGTAATGCGTGATTTTATTATGAATGCATGTGTTTGTAATGTGGTTGTTATCTGTTATTTATGTTATGTGTGATATATGTTATGTGTGTAGAAATAGTGTCCTAATTTAGTGTTGTTTTTGTAGCAGTATAGGGTAATTCTCGTCGGCCCAGTTAATTCCCGTCGGCTATGGTCGAACCGACGGGAATTAACTAATAACTCCCGTCGGCCCAGTTAATTCCCGTCGGCCTGGGGAACCGACGGGAGTTAGCATTAATTGCCGTCGGCCCTGTGAACCGACGGGAATTAACTAATAACTCCCGTCGGCCTGGTGAACCGACGGGAGTTAGCATTAATTGCCGTCGGCTAGTTTCTGGCCGACGAGAATTAATAATTCCCGTCGGCCGCCGACGGGGATAAACGTATCCCCGACAAGGGACGCCTGGCGGCTGAAAACCGACGGGAATAAGCCTTAAACCGACAGGAATTAAGTAATTCCCGTCGGTATAGGCTTATTCCCGTCGGTTTCTGGCCGACGGGAATTAAGTGAATTCCTGTAGTGCACCATGCCCGAACGCGACCGGCCGGGACGGCATGGCATGGCATGCAAATTGCAATGCATTGCAATGCCTCGTGACTCGGTCTGCACTGCACGCGTCCATTGCCTGATTGGGATCACGATCACGATCTGCCTTCTCTCTTTTCCATGGAAATTCTTCAGATATTGCAAGTGGGCTGGGTTATATTTCTACAAAAATCCGGACGTGTGCCTTATCGCTGGGACCTCATACGTACTGCAGGTCGGTTCGGAGGTGAACTCTGTCCCTACCAATGCGAAATCGTTGGCCATCCTGCTCCTGCAGCATTAATTACAAGGAAAATAGACCGAGAACAGCATCGAATTAGACCGAGAAAATAGTACTACCACCATCCAAGGAAGCCTGATATTTTGGCCACGGGTGAGAGTGAGAGTGACCACAAGCCCACAGCCTTTGCTGCGACCGAGACCCGGCTCGATTCGGGCCGTCAAGAGTTTCTAGATTCAGAGACAGCAACAAGTGCAGGAAACTGTACTGCCCGCGAAGTGCCAACGAAGCACGAGCCCGTACTTACCGTGGACGCCAAGAACACGGAGACGGACCACGAGATTGACCTGACCAAACTAGTAGCCACGCGTACGGTACGTGGTACTAACAGTCCCCAACTGCTGCTCAAGACGAAGAAGGCCTGACGGGCACGCAAGCACTCCGGTCCGAGCTCAGAGACTCTGCTTTGTTTTGAATCGTGCCTGAGGACTGGCGGTAGCGCCCGAGACACATGGCTCAACTCAACTCTGGCCAAAGGTGAAACGCTGTCTCCGGCGGCGATTCCTGGAACCCACCAATAATTTGTGAACACACGATGACCCGAGTGTTACGACACCGCAAGAAACAGTGAGAGGATTCCCGGCCCGCGTCGCTTTCACCCGTTTCCACGCCGTCAATCATCGTCGGTCCAACACACACACACACGACGACGAACGCAGCGTCACATGCTGATTTTGGACCTTCCCGGGCGGCTTCTCCTCGCGCCGTTTCCCTCCCGTCCCCTGCTGCATCGACATGTTTTACCTCCTTGCTCGCCAGTCGCCTATAAATGACCGAGCCTCCATGTCCCGTGTACATACACACACGCCGTCGGCCGCTGCTAGCGAACACGCACAGCACACGCCATCTACGCACAGGCACAGCAACAGCAACCGCCTGCCGCTCAGTGCGTGCCATGAAGCTGGATGTCCCGGCGAGGCAGCAGAGCAGCCAGGACGCAGAGCAGAGCGGCAAGACAGTGGCCGCGGCCGTCCTCGGCACTGAGGCGTGGAGCCACCCGGAGCTCCCTCTCCTCCTCCGCGACGCCAGCACCGACGACGCCCTGGTGCCGCCGCTCAACTTCGCCATGGTCGACGACGGCATCTTCCGCTCGGGCCTCCCGGACGCCGCCAACTTCCGCTTCCTGCTCTCCCTCAACCTGCGCTCCATCGTGTAAGGAAGAACAGCTCGACCCCGCCCCCCACGTTAGCGCTAGCTAGCCCGCCGCTCTGTCGACCTTGTTGACACGCTGCTCGCGTGCGTGGTCGGCGGCCAGGTACCTGTGCCCGGAGCCGTACGCGGAGGAGAACGCGCGGTTCCTGCGCACGAACGGGATCCGGCTTCACCAGTTCGCCGTCGAAGGGAGCAAGGTACGAGAACCACATTTGACACCGTCTCTTTTCAGTCTCGGCAACACAAACATTTGGTACGTGCTAGCGTAACAGTGGCGCACAACAAGAGCTTCTGTGTCGTCGTCCTGTTCCTGTACAAGGGTTTGCAAGAGACGGAGAGAGAGAGTGAGAGAGAGAGAACATCTGGAGTCTGCGTACTGGCAAAGGGTGTCTCTGAGGCTCACTTTTGCCTGTCAGTGTCTGGCCATTTGCTGTTTCTGCATAGTAAATTTTGTTGGCGGTGACGGGGATCCCAGTAAGCACGAAGATAGACCGGGTAGGTTAGGTATTCTCATCTATACGACTATACCTAGCTGTACCAGATCAAACTTGCTTGGCTTATAAAAAAAAAGATATACAGCTTAACGGACTTTGGCATTTGTAGAAAGTCCTGTAATTAACCGACAGTTGTTTCAGTCCTGTAATTAACAATGCTTTCTGGTTAACGGACTTTGGCATTTGTAGAAAGTCATCGTTCAGTGGCCACACGTTAAGGCGGTTTGACATTGCAAGACCCAGTGTGAAGAAAAACTTATCTCTTGTAATGTTGCTACTTTTCTACTACAACTCTACGAGTACGATGGCACTAGGCATATCGTGTGAGAACCAGGGGTATCTCCCACTGATAATTTTGTCAGCTCAGTAGACAACTTCAGACGGTTCACGGTTGCCATGAAATGAATCCTCTTTTAAATCGCCGACCACCCAAATAATGTATTCTTTGTTTCCTGAGTGGGTTCCCTCCCCCCTAGAAAGCTTTTTATTTCCCTTATTATGATTTCATGAACAATGTGTGGAGCTTACTGAACCTTATTATCCACAGAGTGGTCCGACAGTGCTGGATACCATGTCGGCGCAGGAACCATTCGTCCACATCCCCGAAGAAACGATCCGGGAGGCGCTCAAAGTTGTCCTTGGTACCTGCATTCGCTGACACTTCTACGGTTCTCCCACAGAATTGCAACATTGAGCATCTGACATCTCTAACCCTTCTCCTGTTTCAAATCGTTTCAGACGTGAGAAACCAGCCGGTCCTCATCCACTGCAAGAGAGGCAAGGTAAAGCCTCTCGCGTTCCAGATGGTCCAGTCCAGCATTTTCCTTCCACGATAGCACTTCCCCTGACGAGTGTTTTTCTTTCAGCACCGGACTGGCTGCGTCGTCGGATGCCTGAGGAAGCTGCAGAAGTGGTGCCTGTCCTCCGTGTTCGACGAGTACCTGCACTTCGCGGCGGCGAAGGCGAGGACCACCGACCAGAGGTTCATGGAGCTGTTCGACGCGTCGAGCCTGATGCACCTGACGGCGGCCTCGCAGTACTGACCACTGACCAGAGCGGGGCGAGTGGTTCCCGAGCGGTCCCGATCCTGCCACCATGCCGCATCAAGCAAGCCGTTTCCCCCTGCTGTTTCCGAAGCAACTCGGCAGAGAATAATGCTGGAACCATGAGTGTGCTGTGTTGCGTGAGTGCTGTGGTTGCTTCGTGTTCAACTGGTTTCAGATTCTGAACTGGCACGGCCTGCATTCACTTGAATCACTGAAAACCGAACATGTCTGAACTCTGAACTGAAGCTGTTGCTCAGTTCAGACGTTCCCGCCAATCTTCCGATCCGACCAGATGGCACGAAGTCATATACCGACCATCATTTTTCTGTACTGTTCTTGGGCCATCAAAAACGCGCCGGTCCATATATAACGGCCCACACGAAAGTACGAGAACCAGAAGCACGTTTTTTTTTCTTCGAAAACGTAATAAGGTGGGCGTGGAGAGGTACGATACGTTTCTTTGTTTTTTCCCTTTATCTTCTATTCTATTTTCCTTTTCTACCATTTTAATTCCCTTTAGTTTCTTTAATTTTTATTTTTTTATTAATTTATTATTTTTACATTTATCTATTTTTCTTTTATGTTCTTTGTAATTTTCTTATTTCCATTTCCATTTTTTACTTTGTTTAGATGGTTTTAAATTATATTTTTTATGTTTAAATGTATTTCATGATGTACAAGTGACGTTCACATAACAAATACTATGATATCTATGTAGTATAAACTTTAAGGATAAAACTTTAGTCTAGATAATAACTTGTTTGGTTTTAGAGACTACAACTGAGCATTAACTATTTTGTAGAAAGAGAAGATTATCCTTAATTAATGTGGGTGGTCCAATTCTCGGAGGTGTAGTCACCTTAAGTCATCTTAAGTCATCTCCCTAGTGACTAATGGACTAAAATTTAGGAGACCTTCTTCAAAGCCCTGTTCTAAACCTCTAAAACTAAAACTTTATTTTAGTTTTATATATTTAGTAAGAGACTAAAATGTAATAAATCAGAGGACTAAAATAGTCCCTAGAAATCAAACACCATATTTTACTATTTTATTTTATAAATTGTCAACCACAGAAACTAACATTGAGTTACAGTTTTCGTATTTGGTAATTTAGAGGCTAAAATAAAATAAAATAGATGGACTAAGGGCATGTTTGGAACCATCTAGTTTTTAAGAAACCGATTTATGGAAATTGAGGTGGTTCTAGACATACCAGTTAGAGATGGTAATGGGGACCCGATCCCCGATTTCCCGTGGGGAATTCCTCTGTTAGAGGATGGGAAAGAAACTTCTCCCACGGGGATATAATCAGGGAAGATTTATCCCCGACGGGTAAACAGGGATGGGACGGGGAAGCATTCTCCATCCTCATTTTATGTGGGGACCCGTTAAACGTGCATGTGACTATGTTTTTGTGTACTAGTTAACGACAAAAATAAATAATAACATTGCCAAGAGACCACTAATTGTACACATGTGTTCATTTTGATATATGCATAATAATTTTGTTACATCCGGCAATGTGTATAAGTGACAATGTTTAACATTAATAACAAAAAACATAAGTCTTAATTATCATTTAAATGGAGATGGGGATCCGTTGGGGATTTATCCCCGCGGGAAACGTGGATTGAGAAGAAATGTTCCCCGCAAGTGTTCGTGGGGATCTCCGCGGGGAATTTTTTTCGTCGCGGGGACACGGGACAGAGATGAGGCTCTGGATTTGCAATTTCTTAAAAATCAAAAGCTAGCCTCTTAGTAAAAAAAATAAAATTTGGTTTATTAAAGATTAGGTTGCTTTTAAACGGGACCTAAAAGTTAGTTTTTAGAAATCAAGCACCCTTTAGTCAGCAGTTTAACAGGTTAGAGATAAGAAATGACTAAACTTTACTTGGAAACCAAACAGGTCCTTCGGTTTCACAATCCGTCGGTTGGTGGCTTGGTGCGCGCGGGCGCGTCTGGCGTGCAGCTGCGGCACGACACGAACTAGCGGGACGCGGGCGCGGCAGCAGCGGGTCGAGTCGACTTCCCCGACGTGGTCTCCTTCCGCTCCACACGGCCACACCCACAGAACCCAATTCCCTCGCGCGCTCCCCCTTCGGCCCTTGAGCCCTTCCACCCTCTCCCAGGCATCACACATTCCACCACCACCGCCGCCGCCATCACCACTGTGACCACCAGCCCCACACTCGTATGTGATTATTGGCACCCGGACGCCACCGCCTCCGCCTCCACCACCGACTGCGCCATGGGCGACTCCTCGGTGGCCGGCGCGCTTGTGCCGTCCGTGCCCAAGCCGGAGACCGCGCCGTCCGGTGACAACTCTACGGCGGCGCTGGCGCTGCCGGAAGAGGCGGGGACGCGCGCGGCGTCGGCGTCGCCGCAGGGACCTGCGGAGGAAGAGGGCCCCGCCGATAGGGACCTCCTCTGCCCGATCTGCATGGCCGTCATCAAGGATGCCTTCCTCACCGCCTGCGGCCACAGCTTCTGCTACATGTGCGTCGTCACGCACCTCAGCAACAAGAGCGACTGCCCCTGCTGCGGGCACTACCTTACCAAGGCCCAGCTCTACCCAAACTTTCTCCTTGACAAGGTTGGCTGCCTATTCTACTTGCCTCAGCTACCCTTCTAGAATTCATGCCATGTGCTACAAACCTCAAAATGGCCTTTGCTGAATGTCATTTATGTGTTGCCTGGTGTGGTCGTGGTGTGGCAAAAATAGTAGACGTTGCATGCAATTCCGAATTCTAGGGGATCGAAATGAAATTCTATTCGATGGGACGACATTTGCGCTGCCACATTACTCTGATCTCGATGTGGTTTGTATTGTATGGGATGACGCTGTCATTGGGCTTGTCACTTTCTCTTTCTACCCCTTATTTACACCGCATTATTAGAAGTTTGGGGTAACTTCTGCAGTACATGTTCCTTAGTGTCCTTGTCGACCAGTTGATTTCATCAAACATCTGAGTCTGTTCTTGCTGACTGACCTTTCAGAATTAGTTTCACAACATTTGGTGCTCCATGTCTGTTATGTAGTATGTACTACCTCCATTTTCTTTTATTTGATGCTGATTAGTTCAATTTTATACTAAGAAACATCAAATATAAAAAATCGGAGGGAGTAATAACTATGCCGTCCACCGCTATTTGTTCATGAAGCTAAGTTAGTATGATATGCACTTATGCCCGCGACTTTTAGAACACTATACTCAGGGTCTCAGGCCCTTACTGGAACACACATCTCTGTTCTTGTCTATTGTTTATTTAGAACCGATTGCAGATATGGCTTGCTAAATTTCTTACATTACATCCACATCCTGTCTATATAGGTTCTGAAGAAAATATCAGCCCGACAAATCGCAAAAACAGCGTCACCGGTCGATCAATTTCGATGTGCATTGCAACAGGTCAGTGATTCCATGTGTTACTGTGCTAGTTGCTACTATTTTCAATGATAAACAAATTCTGTTCCTGCATTCACCACTTAACAGGCACATTTTAAGTCTATGCACCGATATTTTCTCTTGCATCCACTTTTGTGTAGCCACTAAATTCATATCTAAGTAGACATTGTCGTTGTGTAAAGAATATAGAACTTATGTACTTATACCTCATGTGTTTTTATGAATCAAAACTCCAGTATTATGGAAACATTTTGGTAGTTTATTACTTTATTACATCATTTTCATGCACCTAATCTAAATATTCGTAAATATGCTAGTCAAAAGTCAAATTGTTTCACTGCAAGTTTTCCATGGTAATACCTTTCTGGGGCTAAAAAGAGTATGGTTCAAGTGGAAAATTTTAAACTACTCGTATTTGAGAATACACAGCTCTGTTCCCCTAGGGCTTCAGCTGCTGTCCATGTTCTGCACTCTTACGATTCACTGTTCACATGATGAACCATGCATTGTATGGTTGCCTCAGACAGCATTTTTGCATATGTGAATCTAGTATTAATATAATCGCCATTTTGGAACTTGTAAATCTTGGTGTTTCAGTTGTGCTCTTGATATATGTGTTTATTTGCTGCCTTTTAGTTGTATGACTTCATATTTCCTTGGTGTAGCTGTTGTAATTTGTGACCCCATTAACAAGCTACTGATGATTTACCATTTATTCTTGAGATAGGGAAATGAAATGGGAGTTAAAGAGTTAGATAGCCTTATGACTTTGATTGCTGAGAAGAAGCGGCAAATGGAACAACAAGAATCGGAGACAAATATGCAAATATTGTTAGTCTTCTTGCACTGCCTTAGAAAGCAAAAGCTGGAAGAGTTGAATGAGGTTTGTCCTACGGATTTTTATGGTTCTAAATTTCTGATTCCTTCACACAACACTAACATTTTAGTGTCAAGCGACCTTCATCGATCTTGCTAATTAAATGAAATAAAAGTTTTACTTATTGCATTTCTGTCACTCTTTTGTTTTCTTATTCTGAAGTCTATTGTTGTTAATCATACTCACATCTTTTCAACAGATCCAAAGTGATCTACAGTACATCAAAGAGGATATAAGTGCTGTGGAGAGACATAGGGTAGAATTATACCGCACAAAAGAAAGGTACTCCATGAAGCTGCGCATGCTTTTAGATGAGCCTACTGCACAAAAAATGTGGCCCTCTCCTATGGACAAAGCTAGTTGTCGCTTTCCTCCCAACTCTCGGACACCACTTGGCGGATCATGTCCAGGAACTTTACAGAATAAGAAGCTTGATCCGAAAGCTCAAGTAAGCCATCAAGGATTTCAAAGGAGAGATGCTCTAACTTCTTCTGACCCTCCTAACTCCTCTATTCAATCGGGTAATGTCATTGCTAGGAAGAGACGAGTTCAAGCACAGGTGTGTTTCTCACTCCATGCATTACTACATTCCTTAAGGCACAATTTCCCCCCACATTAGGTCGTTTCCAGCAGCTCCCCTATCTCATCTCTTTTTTCAAACTTCACTCCACAAACAATGTCATCTACAGTGTTGCGTCCCCTATTTACATGATCCACCGAAGACAGCCTTACACCCAAAAAGTAGGCCTTTTATGTGGCACATATGTGTTTTGAACAGTATACAACACACATGTACATTTACTTTAGTGTTAGATAAAATGGAACTAATCTTGTGTCATTTATTTTTTTTATCTAATTCTATGAGGACCATTGCAGTTCAATGAGCTTCAAGAATACTACCTGCAAAGACGGCGTACTGGAGCACAGGCACGCAGACAAGAAGAAAGAGAGACCGTTGCAATGAATAGAGAAGGCTATCATGCAGGTCTTCAGGATTTCCAGTCTGTGCTAACAACATTCACTCGATATAGGTGTGGTTATCTCCTGTTGCGAGATAATATGCTTTGTTGTCTTTGTTCCATTCTCACTGGGCTCATCTTGTTTGTTGTCATGTTTACTCCAGTCGTCTACGTGTCATTGCGGAACTAAGACATGGAGACTTGTTTCACTCTGCCAATATTGTGTCCAGGTGTGTAGTATGTAGTCCAATGTAGGCACAGTTTCTTATCTATGCTTTAAAATGTAACTAGCAGCAGAACCAGTGCAGTTTCAGGGATAGATAAATTTAAGTTTTGGTCATCAGAGTTTAAATATCTATGCATACAATATAATATGTAAATGACTAATGAGTCTTTTTTTATGGTTCCCCAAGAGTTACCACCGATCATAATTTTGGAGGTACCAAAATCAAAGGCCATAAAAGTTTATTATTTGTTCACCTTATAATCTGAACCTATCTACCGAAATAAGAAGTTAAATCTTTGCATCATTACTCTGGTTAATGTGGGCGAATCAGCTTCATTAAAGCAAACATGGAAGCAGCCTTTAGGTTTAAACATCAAATTTTATTATACAATACATGTGAAAGTAGTGTCGTCAAAGTGGAGCATATTGGGGCAGTGACAGATATATGCAGGCTGGAGAGCAGGAAGACTTATACTTCATATATTGATTTGATTTTAAGTGCTTTATTTTTATTTGTGTTGATGATGGTAACAGTACAACATTGCTCCTTTTTTTGTGTCTACTTTGAGGATGCGTGATTCAGCACATTTGTTGTAGTTCTGTGTGCTTGCCAATCAACTTCTTCACCTTTATTTTATTGCAAATATTTTGGATGGACATTTGATTTTTTTTTATATTGCAGTATTGAATTTGATCGTGATGATGAACTATTTGCTACTGCTGGAGTCTCGAAACGTATTAAAGTCTTCGAATTTTCTACTGTAAGTTTGCTTTGTCAGGACAATGTCCATTTCATAGTTCATTGTAATTGATAATACTAAGGTTGATTTGCATCATTACTTAGGTTGTTAATGAACCATCAGATGTGCATTGCCCGGTTGTTGAAATGGCTACCAGATCTAAACTTAGCTGCCTAAGCTGGAACAAGTACTCAAAAAATATTATCGCAAGCAGTGACTATGAGGGTATAGTAACTGTGTGGGATGTCCAGACCCGCCAGGTATCCACTCTATTTTACAGTTCATTCTGCAATGGCCATTGCTGTATTATAATTCAAACTGAGGCATGTGGTTTTTGTGTATTGTGACATGCTAGAGTGTGATGGAATATGAAGAGCATGAGAAAAGAGCATGGAGTGTTGATTTTTCTCGAACAGAGCCTTCAATGCTAGTATCTGGGAGTGACGATTGCAAGGTATTTGGAAATTAATATTGTTCAGATCCGTTCTCTTTCTCAAACTAAGAAAGAAAAGCTTGGCGTTTTTTCTTAAATGTTGAGTACCAAAATCCTAGGTGGGTGGATATATCAGACAACTCACTGCAGAAATGATAGTAGTTTCAGATGGTCACAGTGATTCATGAATGCAACAACAGGTTTTTGGTGTATGCATTTTTGTGTGAGGTTTTCTTGAGTAAGGTATTGCAGATGGCAAAATTGTACTCCCTCCGTTCTTAAATATATGACATCGTTGACTTTTTTTTTGAAAACTTTGACCACTCGTCTTATTCAAAATATTTATTTAAAAATGTAAAATTTCAAGTCATGCTCAAACAATCTTAAGTGATAAAACAAATCATAACAAAATAAATGATAATTCACATTTTTCTGAATAAGAAGAGCAGCCAGTTTTTTTAAAAAATCAACGGTGTCATATATTTAAGAACGGATGTAGTACCTATTTTTCATTATTTTTGTCCTCCCCCCACCCCCCCCAAAAAAGGCACATTTTTCGTTCTTAGTGCTAATGTGTTATTCAGTCTCATCGATGCAATAGGTGGAACCCACTAAAACAGTGGTTTGCAGCTTCTTGTTCTATTATAATGCTTGTGCAATACTAATGGAAGGTGGTGCTGTGTATGGCAGGTGAAAGTGTGGTGCACAAAACAAGAAGCAAGCGTGATCAATATTGATATGAAAGCAAATATTTGTTCGGTTAAATATAATCCTGGGTCAAGCTTCTATGTTGCAGTATGTTGCTTCATTTCTTAGCTTATATTGAATAGTTAATTTGTTTGCTTTTCCAACCAAAATGTTATTTGTTTACTTATCAGATACTACATAATTTCAGGTCGGATCTGCTGATCACCATATTCATTACTTCGATTTACGTAATCCAAGTGCGCCTGTCCATGTTTTTGGGGGGCACAAGAAAGCAGTATCGTATGTCAAATTCTTATCTAACAATGAGCTTGCATCTGCATCAACAGATAGCACGTTACGTTTATGGGATGTCAAGGATAATTTGCCGGTATGCTCTTTCTGAGATACTCCCTCCGTCCTAAATTAAAATTCGTTTTATCTTTTTAGTAGATTCATACAATAATTAATATATGTGTTCTATATTATATGTGTCTAGATTCATTATTATCCATATGAATGTAGACATAAAAATCTAGAGCTAAAACGATTACTATTTTAAAACGAGGGAGTAGTTTTTTTTATTTGTCATTCTTGCCTCTTGAGCTTCTGTAGCATAGGAAAGTGTTGAACTGTTTTCGATTAGAAAGTACTCCAAAATATTCATAGGACTTTATTTCTGTTGCGTTATTGTGTTTTCTCCAGAATACAAGCAGTCCACTGCAGTACATAGGACTTTTTCCTTCTATAAAATTGATAAACAATTTTGACGAATATGAACTTCAGCACTTAACATAGAATTCTCTTTCATACTGCACCATGTTTTTTATAGTGCAACTGGTAGTGAATTATCTGATTTGGTTCAATATTACATGCCCAGTTTGAAATAATGCAGCAATGAACATACATTTTGGATGACCGATTTGTTATAACAACATTGTGGTTTTTTTCCAGGTACGGACATTCAGAGGGCACAAAAATGAAAAGAACTTCGTTGGATTGTCTGTGAACAATGAGTATATTGCTTGTGGAAGTGAAACAAATGAGGTTTTTGTTTATCACAAGGTAATCGCAAGCTTCTGGCTTGGTCTTGTTCCCGTGCAGCATGCATTGTTACGATGTGTGATTCACCTTGATCAGTAAGATGTGTTCCTAACTTCACACTGGTTGCAGGCTATCTCAAAACCAGCAGCAAGCCATAGATTTGTATCCTCTAACCTGGATGATGCCGATGATGATCCTGGTTCTTATTTCATTAGTGCTGTCTGCTGGAAGAGTGATAGCCCCACCATGTTAGCTGCTAACAGTCAGGGAACCATAAAAGTTCATGTACTTGCTCCTTGATGTCGTGGAGGGCGTTCAAGAGATTTACAGCCAGCGCGTGTATGTCGTACTGTCCAGGTGTTCCCTTTCGTGCCATTATATTCCCCAAAAGCGAGAATGGAGGCATTATTGATCTCCGGTTAGGGCATGAATTTTTGCAGACGATGGCCAGCTGACGTAGGGTTTTGAGGTATCAGAATGTGCATAATCATGTTTATGTTGTACAGGTGTAAATCAGCCAAGTTATTGATTACAAGTGTGACATGAGAAATACACATTAATAAAAACTCCAGCTCGGTTGTACAGAGATTGTGTTTGAACCCAGAAATTCATGTGGTTATGTCGTTTGATAATATATGTACCTGGCAGGGGTGAAGCTAGGCCTTTTTTTGTCAGCTGGCCTTGATAATTTTCTGGATATCTAATGAAAAAACGATGTCAATAACAAGAGTTGTATAATGAAGATCTAGTAGATAATACTAGATAATACCGATGACCCAGATAAAATATTTGCTAGCTTCGCTATTGCTACCTGGTATGATCAAACGGATGCCGCAAACAGTATTCAGCAGCTGTTTCTTTCAGGCGTGTTTAAAGTTTTTCCCCTGCTTTTTATGGGGCAATTTTCAAGGATTTTTTTGAGCATTCTGGCGTGTTGTTTCAAGAATTATGTTCTATACGTTCAATCAGGCGATCATACAAAGTGGACGTACGCCATATATTTTACTTGTCATTTGCGTTTCTCGTGATCTGATACCTAAAATTTGCTTGCACAACGGTGCTGTTCTTTTTTATTCTTGACTAAAAACAGTGTTCTTTTGTTTATGAACACAAAATAGTACGGTCGGTGGATATTAGCTGCACTAAAGCGGTTGCACAGGAGAACTCTAAAAAGTGCCCACCAATTCCTGAGATACGTAGTTTTGTAGCTCACGAGACCGACTGAAGCGTCAACAGTCGCGGCATTTGTTCTGTCGGCCGAGTCCGCAGGTCGTCCGGCGAGCGAGATGCTCGTTGGCCCATGACCCTTCCAGCGCCCAACGGCCTATACGATACGGTTTCCGCAGGCGCAACCGATCGAGCGACCCACCCCTCACCCGTGCACGCACACGCACAGATGCACGGCACGGCCGGTCGACCGCCCCAGCACAAGCCGCGTCGCCGATGTGATGGGTGGGCGAGTTGCGACGGGGCCGTGCCGCTACCGCCCGCGGACCGCGGAAGCAGGACGGACGTGCCGACGTGCGCCCGGAAAGAGGTCACTCGTCGGGTGTCGGCTAGTCGACTTCACGGGGCGTTGTTTCCGCATCTTTTACCCCGCGACCAGAGTCGCCCATGTTGTGCTCGGTAATCTGCTGGGGGTGATCAGCGTCTAATCCATGTGGTTAACTGGGCACGCATGGGCGTAACTGCATAAGCTTCTATGACAATTGTTACTCGTGAGTATTTACTCCATTAGGGCTAGTTTAGAAATAATATTTTTTAGGCTTGTTCGGTTAGCTCTCAATCCACGTGGATTGAGTGAGATTTGGTGAGTTTAAATCTCAAGCAAGTCAATGTTAAGAATGCTGTAATTTAGCTGCTCGCTTAAACATCTGGATCCTTTCCGACGTGAACATTATTACACGTGGCGTTTTCCAGCTTAGAAGAAGACATTATTACATTTCACTCGTTAAAGACCGAACCACAGCGGCGTGGCCTTTTTCCAGCTTAAAAAGGGACATTTTAGGCCTTCCGCAGAATTAATCCACATATATTAGGACGATCGTATGAGTGGCTCGTATCGAAAGTAGTCCTTCCACAGAAAAGTGTATATGTAGGAGGGGAGGACCAGGGCTTGGAGATGCAGTCGGTGCCGCTCTCCTTTTACGTGCAAACCTGCCTGCCTCTCCGTTTCATCTCCTCGATTCCCGTCCCGTCGATCATGAGGAATGTAGCATATTTGCACCGCAAATTTTTCACGTTTGCGCCACTAAAGAATGATCATCAGATACGCATAAACCGTCGTTCTACTAAGATGCGCATAAACCGTGAAGCACGCAGGTGGCTGCTCGAGTCTTGTAAGGCCTAATGAACTCCAGAGCATGGCCCGGGCGCCCCAGACTGATGGTGTGGCCGGACCTGACCTGACCTGACGGGCGCGCAGTTCAAATCACAGGACGAGAGCTCATGGCGCCACTGCACGGCGGCTGGCTGGCGCCAAAAAACAACGCTTGAAAGAGACAGGGCGTGAATGCGAGGTCGATCTCGATCGCAGATGGAACCGCAGGAGGACGCATCGGTTCATTCGCCATCCAGATGATGCTGAGCTGAGCTGAGCTCCAGAAAGCTCGCAAGTCACAGCAGCACACACACAGGCGCCGGCCGCTACGTCTACGTACTGGTGCTGCTGCACCTGCCTCTGCCATGCGCGGCTCCGGCATCTCCCGCGTTGGCCCTTGGAGGCGGCGGGAGGCAACCCCTGAGTCTTGATCGCCCGGTCAGCTGTTGCCAAAACGGGTAGTGAAGCATTGAAGTATGGCATCCATCCTCCTGGCCTGGCGTCTCACCACCGGTTACTTGGCCTGTGGTGACGCCAACAATTTTGCATACATGTGCCGCCCGCGCATATGCTGATACGTTGCATCAGCCATCAGGGGTAAGTATCATGCAGCAGTGGAGGAGCAGGACTGTAGAAGCCTTCGCGCTCGCGGCGCGCCTCCTCCTGCCTATATAAACCCCGCACCCCCACCTCCCCAGCTTCCAAGCGCAGGTGCCACTCGAGCTTCCAATTAACCTCGAGCTCTGGTCATAACAACCGTCACCTATTCGTACCTGCGACGACAATGGCGGCCTCCGTTGAGCGGCACCTGGCTCCTCACCCGTGGCCGGCCAATGCGCCTCCCAAGAGCTTCGACATGTTCCGCACCGGCTCCGACTCCGACTCCGAGGACGAGGACAGCATCCCCGCGGTCGACTGGCGGTCGCTGTACCGCCCTCGCCTTGAGGTGGAGCCGCCAGTCCATGACCCACGCGACGAGGCCACCTCCGACGCGTGGGTGCGGCGCCACCCGGCGCTCGTCCGGCTGACGGGCAAGCACCCCTTCAACTCGGAGCCTCCGGTGCCGCGGCTGATGGCGCACGGGTTCATCACCCCGGCGCCGCTCCACTACGTGCGCAACCACGGGGCGGTCCCCAGGGCGGACTGGTCCACGTGGACCGTGGAGGTGACGGGGCTCGTGACGCGCCCCGCCAAGCTGACCATGGAGCGGCTGGTGACGGAGTTCGAGGCCGTGGAGCTCCCCGTGACGCTGGTGTGCGCGGGCAACCGGCGCAAGGAGCAGAACATGGTGCGCCAGACCGTGGGCTTCAACTGGGGCCCCGGCGCCGTCTCCACGTCCGTGTGGCGCGGCGCGCGGCTCCGCGACGTGCTGCGCCGGTGCGGCGTCATGCGCGCCGCGGACGGCGCCGCCAACGTGTGCTTCGAGGGCGCCGAGGACCTCCCCGGCGGCAAGTACGGCACCAGCCTGCGGCGCGGGGTGGCCATGGACCCGGCGCGCGACGTCATCCTCGCCTACATGCAGAACGGGGAGCCGCTGGCGCCCGACCACGGCTTCCCCGTGCGCGTCATCGTGCCGGGCTTCATCGGCGGCCGCATGGTCAAGTGGCTCAGGCGGGTCGTCGTCGCGTCCGACGAGTCCGACAGCTACTACCACTACCGGGACAACCGGGTGCTGCCGTCCCACGTCGACGCCGAGCTCGCCAATGCCGAAGGTATGTTATGTATCTGCCTCGCTCGCTCGCTCGCTCATCAAATACGGTCTCTTTGTTTCTTCTGGACGCCGACGTGCGCAAGGCTAAGTGTGTGTGTGTGTGTGTGTGTGTGTGTGTGTTTTGAATGGTTTCGTGCAGCGTGGTGGTACCGGCCGGAGTACATAATAAACGAGCTCAACATCAACTCGGTGATCACCACGCCGGGACACGACGAGGTGCTGCCCATCAACGCCCTGACGACGCAGCGGCCGTATACGATCAAGGGATATGCATACTCCGGTGAGTGTGAGTCCAACAACGCAGCATTTCGTCATCCCATCTTGCATTGCCGACGACGCGCCGCGCTGCTTCGTGTGAATCTTTTCGTATACGCGTATATCTGAGGAGGAATCCGAATTTTGTTTGAGGTCGGCCTTTCACCATGTTAGAGCACTGTAAGACTATCTCTAGCAGAATCTATATTTCACTCACTATTTTAAACTTCATTATGTAAATAATGTAATACATAGTGTAAACCGGTACTTTGCGTTGTAGATGGCCTGAAATTACAATGTTGTGGGCTTTTGTTGGGCTATCCAAGGCTCCCTCTTCTCGTTTCCTTACTTTTTTTTTTCTCGTGGGATAAACGCATGGCGATGACTGTTGCCAGGTGGCGGCCGGAAAGTAACACGGGTGGAGGTGACACTGGACGGCGGCGAGACGTGGCAGGTGTGCTCGCTCGACCACCCGGAGCGCCCAACCAAGTACGGCAAGTACTGGTGCTGGTGCTTCTGGTCCGTCGACGTCGAGGTGCTCGACGTGCTCGGGGCCAAGGAAATCGCCGTCCGCGCCTGGGACGAGGCCATGAACACCCAGCCGGAGAAGCTCATCTGTAACCTCATGGTGAGTTACCGCTTCATCGTGCTTCCTTTCCGGTGGCTTCGCCGTCGGTCCGTCCGATGCTTGTCTTCCACGGCTGTGTTAGATTAAATGCACGTGTGGCTTGTCCGTTCCTGCGCGCGCGCAGGGCATGATGAACAACTGCTGGTTCCGGGTGAAGGTCAACGCGTGCCGGCCGCACAAGGGCGAGATCGGCCTGGTGTTCGAGCACCCGACGCAGCCGGGCAACCAGCCGGGCGGCTGGATGGCGCGGCAGAAGCACCTCGAGACGTCGGAGAGCGCGCAGGGCACGCTCAAGAAGAGCACGTCCACGCCCTTCATGAACACGGCCACCGCGCAGTACACCATGTCCGAGGTGCGCCGCCACAAGTCCCCAGACTCCGCCTGGATCGTCGTGCACGGCCACATCTACGACTGCACGGGGTTCCTCAAGGACCACCCGGGAGGCGCCGACAGCATCCTCATCAGCGCCGGCACCGACTGCACTGAGGAGTTCGACGCCATCCACTCGGACAAGGCCCGCGGCCTCCTCGAGACGTACCGCGTCGGCGAGCTCGTCGTCACCGGCAGCGACTACTCCCCACAGAACAGCCACGCCGACCTCAGGGCCATCGACGAGGCCCCTGCTGCAGCCGCGCCGCTGCCGGTGTCGACCGTCGCGCTCTCCAACCCGCGGGAGAAGGTCAAGTGCCGGCTCGTCGGCAAGAAGAGCCTGTCCTACAACGTGCGCCTCTTCCGGTTCGCGCTGCCGTCGCCGGACCAGAAGCTCGGTCTCCCCGTCGGAAGGCACGTGTACGTGTGTGCGTCGATAGACGGCAAGCTCTGCATGCGCGCGTACACGCCTACGAGCCCCGCCGACGAGGTCGGCCACGTCGAGCTCCTGATCAAGATATACTTCAAGGACGAGGACCCCAAGTACCCCAACGGCGGGCTCATGTCGCAGCACCTGGACTCCCTGCCGCTCGGCGCGACCATCGACATCAAGGGCCCCGTAGGGCACATCGAGTACGCCGGCCGCGGCGGCTTCGTGGTGAACGGTGAGCGCCGGTTCGCGCGAAGGCTCGCCATGGTCGCCGGTGGGACGGGCATCACGCCGGTGTACCAGGTGATCCAGGCCGTGCTGAGGGACCAGCCCGACGACGACACGGAGATGCACCTCGTGTACGCGAACCGGACGGTGGACGACATGCTCCTGCGTGAGGAGATCAACCGCTGGGTTGCCGCGTACCCGGCGCGGCTCAAGGTGTGGTACGTGGTGAGCAAGGTGGCACGGCCGGAGGACGGGTGGGAATACGGCGTGGGGAGAGTGGACGAGCAAGTCTTGAGGGAGCACCTGCCCCTGGGAGACAGCGAGACGCTTGCGCTCGTGTGCGGGCCGCCGGCGATGATCGAGTGCACGGTGCGCCCGGGCCTGGAGAAGATGGGGTACGACCTCGACAGGGCTTGCCTTGTCTTTTGATCGGAAGCTTTGGCTAACGAATGTCATGCAAGGCGCAACAGTACATAGAAATACTGCGTCTTGACCCTAGTAACGCGTCGATCTTGTTGTAATAGTAGCGAGCTAAAGTTGTTTGTAACTGGCCATGATTGAGATGTATTGGTCCTACTATACAGCGCAATAAAAACCCAACGGTCACTGCAATGCTTGGTGGGATTCCCCTACAGGCTCACCATGGACGACGGTGTGCACGACCACCACTAGGATGTGCTGTGGTGCATTGGTGCCTCCTCCCGTTCTACCAAGCCAGTGGGCACACCCCTCTGGCTAATGTATGTCGTGTCATGGCATGGTATGGTGATATAATGATACGCCTTTTGCAGGCTGCTTCCCTGTATCTCGGCGTTTCGGACCCGCGAGGACCATCAACCGACTAGTGAATTTGTCGCTGCGTGTCCCTGTCCAGATGGGTTGATGCAAGATGGAACACAAGAGGGAGAATGAGACTTATATTATCTTGCACCAGGGTGCTCGTAGTAGGGGTTACAAGCGTCGAGAGAGAGAGGGTTCAGCCTTGAGGTGAGGTGTCTGAGTTAGCCTCCTCCGCGTCTCTCCCACTCTGCCTGCCTCCTTTAGGAAGGCCCTAGACATCCCCTTTTATAGATACAAGGAGATGGTCCAGCTGTACAATGGGGTGTAGCTATGTGCTAACGTGGCCGACGGAGAAGTATTTGAGCCCTATAGAATCGCAGCTGGCGGTGCGGCAGGGGTCCTGCTGACGTTTCTTTGCTTTCGTAGAGAGTTGAGAACTACCGACGTCATGGACGCACGCAGGGAACCATCATTACCTATTACCGGAGTAATCTAGATGGGACACCGGTCTTGTTCCTTCGTAGCCTGAAGCAGCTAACTAGGGGTAGGGTAATGATGTATCCCCTGTGGCGTGGTCGATCCGAGGCCGAGGTCGGGCGAGGCGGAGACTTCTCCTGAGGCCGAGGCTGAGGTCGGGCAAGGTTGTGACTCCTCCTGAGGCCGAGGCTGAGGCCGAGGCCTGAGGTCGGGCGAGGCGGAGACCTCCTCCGAGGCCGAGACTGAGGCCGAGCCCGAGGCCTGAGGTCGGGCGAGGCGGAGACCTCCTCCGAGGCTAAGGCTGAGGCCGAGCCCTGGGGTCGGGCGAGGCGGAGACCTCCTCCGAGGCCGAGGCTGAGGCCGAGCCCTGGGGTCGGGCGAGGCGGAGTTCCCTGCTGCGCCCGAGGCTGAACTCGGGAGAGGCCGTGACTTACTATTGTTAGTCTTACCCTGGTGGTTGGCACAGTAGTCGGAACGGGGTGAATAGTGATGTTTTCCTATCAGAACGATCAGTAAAGGGGCGAAGTGACTGCGGTCATTTCGACCTTGCCAACTGGGGCGCGCGTGTCAGGCGATCCCCGCATTAAATGTGCATGCGGTACGGTCGGTTGGTAAGGCGATTTGACCGAGGTCGCTGTACAACAAAGTTTGCCCGAGCTTAGCCTCGGGCCAGCCGGGGGTGCGCTTACTACCTGAGAAGGTCCTCGGGCGAGGCGTGAATCCATCTGGAACTATTGTTCTTGCCCGAGGCCAGGCTCGGGCGAGACGAGTTCGCGTCCCTTGGCTGACGAGGCCTTGACTTGAACCGCGCTTATCAGTCTTTACGGTTTGTTCTGAAGATGTTTTCCAGTCATGTTAAGGAGTATTTGCGGTACCCCTAATTACAGTACCCGACAGTAGCCCCCGAGCCTCGAAGGGAGTGTAGGTACTCGCTTGGAGGTTCTGTTGGATTTTTTGCAAGGGGACCAGCCTTTCTTGGTTATATTTTGTTTCAATGGGTGCGCGCGAGCGCACCCGTCGGGTGTAGCCCCCGAGGCCCCGAAGGAGTGGTTTGACTCCTCTGAGGTCTTAATTCTTTTTGTGATGCCTCGGTCGGCCTTGTTGTTCCCTCATGCGGCCTGGCCGTAGCCCGGGTGCATGGTCAGGCTCCAAGTTTTCAAGCTGTTTTGTCGACGTGGTCAACAATTTGGCCGTAGCCTGGTGCGAGAGTAGCCTCCGAGCCTCTGCACGGAGCGAGAGGACGATCGAGGACTGTCTTGGCTTTTTATTGTAAGCCCCTTCGTCGCCTTTCCGCAAGGAGGAGGGGGGAACACGCCATGTTACCCTCGGTGGGCGCCGAACATGGTGTTTCCAGTGAGTTGCTATCGGGTGATCCGAGTGGACGCCCGAGCCCCGTTCGATAAGGGTCGGCTAGTGGCCCAGAGGCACGCTCAAAAAGTACCTGCAGGTGATTTGCTGGACCCGAACCCATTTGATAGGGTCCGAGGGCTCGGTGCCTCCCTCCGGTGGGATTCCATTACAAATCGTTCCCGCTGGTCTCAGAAATGTCCTAGGGTACCTCGGGAGCGTAGCCCGAGCCTCGGCCATGTAACGGACGTACCCAGGGTCTTCCCTAACTCTGCATGCTCTGGGGTGGCTATCGAACCCTTCCGAGGTGCCAGCCTTCGATCCCCTGATCAGTAAAGGGCTCGGAGCCCGGGTGCTCTAGGGCGGTTGCCGAACCCCGCAGGGCGCAATCTTCGAACCCCTGATCAGTAGGAGGGCTCGGGGCCCATTTCCTTCGCTGAGAAGGATCCTTTCGAAATATCCCTTTTTTCGATCCCTGTGGCAAGAGAGAGAGAGAGAGAGAGAGAGAGAGAGAGAGGAAAAAGGATATAAATTTAAACAATGTGGCACACCTTTTTTGAGGCGGTCATTATGACGGAGACGAAACGGTGCCCGCTTCGCCTGCCTGAGGTGTCGTGTGCCCTGCCAGGGAGTTAATGCGATGGGACGGGCGATTCGCGGGGTGTCTGTTGCGCGTGCGCGAGTCGTTCGAGGAACGGAACACGGGTGCGTCGTCTTTATGCTGTGGGAGAGGGCTCTGAGGCTCTCCTGCCGCTTCAGGGGAGGATGCGAGCCTAGAGGTGGGACCAGGGCCTGGTTGGTGGTTGGACCGCTGCCTCCGTCCGTCCGTTGCTGCAATTATTGTCGGTCCGCCTTTGGTCATATCAATTGTCGTGCCTATCCCCACGACTGACTGACCCATGATCGTCGCACTTAATTGGCACTGTTGGGTCACGCGCGGGGCTGCCTCGAGTCGCTGCACTGGTTTTGCAGTCGAGAAGACGCGGCATTGGCGCAAGTGGCGGTGCAGTTTCTTTGCACGTAATAACTGGTGCGCCGGTTACATGACATGTGGGCCCGGGCCTCCATGCCGGACCGCCGGATGTGACGAAGCTGAAAGGGTGCACAACCGTGGTGCGGTTGTATGCTTCTTGCATGGCGGTCCGCCCTTTCGACCGCTGGTTTTGGCGAGGATGAGAGAGTGCTTACCCGCGGGGTAGTTGCAGGCTTCGTGTGCGGCGGTTCGCCCTCCTCGCGTTTCGGGTCGGTTTGTATGACATGTGGGGCCTAGCCCCTGTGTTGTAGGGTGGAAACCCTGGAGCGCGTCGGGGGGGACTTTGCCCGTGATGCTTTGGGGCGCGAGTGGGGAGATCCGCCTTTAAAAGGGGATCGATCCCCCGGCCAGTAGCCATGCCTTCGCACTCCTCGCATTCGTCACGTCTTTCCACCTTTCGAGCCCCCAGATGGGGTGCACCTGTGTTGCCTTCTTCTTGCTGCTGTTGGAGGAGCGCGACCTCGTGGGGGTTGGCGCTCTTCAGTCATCGCTCGGCTTCAAGGATTTTCATCATGCAGCACGACTGCAGTCCCCCACCGACGGTCACCTAGGATGATGACCGCCAGCCTTGTGGTGGGGAAGAGCGAGCCAGGCCGTGGCCTCTCCCTTGCCCTCAGCTTCAAGGATGTTCATCATCCGTGCTGGGGAGGAGGGCGAGCTAAGTTGGGGCCCTGCCTTCCGCATGGGCTGGCGACCCGCTTCTTCCTCCAGCATTCGGGGGAAAAGGGCGTTCACCAGCCTTACGGAGGAGGCGAACTGCCACCTGCTGCCCGATCGGGGTGTGGCTGTCCGCCCACCGTACGGACGACGGTCGCACCGTACGCAGGTCGGCCACGTCCATGGCCCTTCCCGCGCCGTTGGCCACACCGGGGGGTCGCACAACACGTCGTACGCCGCGAGGGCGGTGTTCGTGTTCTTGGATAGTCTCGTCCTCGCTCCTGTGGCGAGGACGGGAGTGAGGACCTACCGGTGCGCACTGGGGCGACCGCCATTCGCCGGTGTGGCGTTGGCGCGTAGGTGGCCGCTGTCATCGGTGCTGAGGTGGTGGTCGCCATAGGTGAGGCTTCCCCCTGCAGAAGCGGTTGCCTCTGCCGACGAGACCGTTAGTGCCACCTGCGGCCGGACCTCCGGCTCTTTGGCTTTAATGGCTGGTTCTCGTCCCTCGTAGGGGGACGTGGACGAGGGCCTTTTCACAGTAGCGTTTGCCCCGAGGCAATCGGTGCTGCTGTCTAGCCGGCCGAGGCGGAGGTCGTTGTCGCTGCTGGTGCAGTGGTCGCCGGCAAGCCGCTTGGAATTTGTTATCTCGCAGCCCCTATGGTGTGGAGGTAGTTCATTCCTGCGGGAATGGAGCTGGAGTCCCGTTTGTAATGGTATTTGCCTGAGAGCAAAATGAACTGCTTCAAGTACTAAGACATCTACCGAAGGTCGGGAAAACCACCGAAGGCGCTGCCGACGTGTAAGTCTAGATACCATAGTTACCCTAAGTATGTGTGTTTGTTCTTTGTGGCTGCTGAGGCCTAAACATTTGGGTATTTGAGTATAAAGCCGTGCTTCTTTCCTCTTATTTCGAGCATTAGGACTTGTTCGTCGGTAGCAGAATCACTTATCCGAGCGTGAGCTATCTTTCGCGAAAGGTGATGAGTGAGGTATCCGTATCCCGGAGGCGTAGGAGTCCCTCGGCTCGGTCGGCCTTGCCGTTCAAGGTCTCTCCCGCTTGTCTTTAGGATTCCGTTATCGACGCAGTCGAAAGGCACGCCCAAGCTATGGCCTTAGAGCAGCGTGCCCGGGTCGCATGTATGTTTTGTCTGCTTTGTGATTTTGTTTTTGTCTTCATTCTTCTCCTCGTGTCTGAAGAATATTGTCCGACTGTCTTCAGTGTTCGAGACGGCTCTTAACGAGTCCGTCAAGAACTGCAAGGCGCTTGCCCAGGCGGCTAAGCAGAAGGAGGCCAAGCGCATGGCCATGTCCAAGGCTATCTCGGCCTTCTGTCGGGCCTTTGGCCTCGACGACGTCCCCTCTAGTAGCTCCCCCTAGAGTCACCTGCGGGCCTTGGGCGGCCATGTGCGCAGCAGACTCCGCGGGGCGCTGCACCACTGCGTTAGGCGGGCCTTCGCCGTCCTCGCTTCCCACTATGACATGGATCTGGAGCGGGTCAGCTAGGGGTACTGCTTACCCGATGAAGAGGAGGTCGCCTTAGCCGAGGTCCAGAGGCTTGACGCGGCTGTCGAGGGCCCAAGCGCGGCGCTGTCTTCCTCCTTTGAGGTGGAGATCCTTCCGCCTGTGTCGCCGTCCGAGGCCGAGCCAGATTCCACTAAGGGTGGAAACGCCGCCGAGGGTGCTGCTCCTCCCCCTGCCGACACCTGAGCCTGTGGGAACAGTTTGTTTTAAGTATGCGTATGTTTCTTGCGGCTGCTGAGGCCAAAACATTTTTAGTGTATGAGTATAAAGTTGTGTTTTCTTTCCTCTTGTTTCGTGCGTTAGGACTTGTTCGTCGGTAGCAGAATCACTTATCCGAGCGAGGTATCTGTCGCGGAAGGTGATGAGTGAGGTATCTATCGGGGACCATAATTAGGGGTACCCCCAAGACTCCTAATCTCAGCTGGTAACCCCCATTAGCACTAAGCTGCAAAGGCCTGATGGGTGCGATTAAGTCAAGGCTCGGTCCACTCAAGGGACACGATCTCGCCTCGCCCGAGCCCAGCCTCGGGCAAGGGCAGCCGACCCCAGAGGATTCACGTCTCGCCCGAGGACCCCCTCAAGCGACGGATACACCTTCGGCTCGCCCGAGGCCCAGTCTTCGCCAAGAAGCAACCTTGGCCAGATCGCCACGCCAACCGACCGTATCGCAGGAGCATTTAATGCAAAGGTGGCTTGACACCTTATCCTGACGCACGCCCTTCAGTCGATAGAGCCAAAGTGACCGCAGTCACTTCGCCACTCCACTGACCGGCCTGACAAGAAGACAGCGCCGCCTGTGTCGCTCCGACTGCTGTGCCACTCGACAGAGTGAGGCTGACATCGGCCAAGTCCGGCCTCGGGCGCCATAGGAAACTCCGCCTCGCCCGACCCCAGGGCTCGGACTCGGGCTCGGCCCCGGAAGACGACGAACTCCGCCTCGCCCGACCCCAGGGCTCGGACTCGGGCTCGGCCCCGGAAGACGACGAACTCCGCCTCGCCCGACCCCAGGGCTCGGACTCGGGCTCGGCCCTGGAAGACGACGAACTCCGCCTCGCCCGACCCCAGGGCTCGGACTCGGGCTCGGCCCCGGAAGACAACGAACTCCGCCTCGCCCGACCCCAGGGCTCGAACTCGGGCTCGGCCCCGGAAGACGACGAACTCCGCCCCGCCTCACCCGACCCCAGGGCTCGGACTCGGGATCAGCCCCGGAAGACGACGAACTCCGCCTCACTCGACCCTAGAGCTCGGACTCGGGCTCGGCCCCGGAAGACGACGAACTTTGCCTCGCCCGACCCCAGGGCTCGGACTCGGGCTTGGCCCCGGAAGACGATGAACTCCGCCTCGCCCGACCCCCAGGGCTCGGACTCAGCCTTGGCCTCGGACGACGGTTTCCGCCTCGCCCGACCCGAGGTTCGGACTCGACCTCGACCTCGGAAGACAGACTCGACCTCGACCTCGGAGGAGCCTCCGTCTCGCCCGACCCAGGGCTCGGACCGACCACGTCACAAGAGGGGCCATCATTATCCTACCCCTAGCTAGCTCAGGCTACAGGGAACAAGACCAGCGTCCCATCTGGCTTGCCCCGGTAAACAAATAATGATGGTGCCCCGTGTGCTCCGTAACGATGGCGACTCTCAGCCCCTTACGGAAGCAAGGAGACGTCAGCAAGGACTCGACAGCCCCAACAGCCCCGACAGCTGTTGTTCCACAAGGCTCCAGCGCTCCTCTGACGGCCACGACATCACATGAACAGGGTGCCAAAACCTCTCCGGCTGTCACGACGGCATGTACTTAGGGCGCTAGCTCCTCTCTGCTAGACACGTTAGCACACTGCTACATCTCCTATTGTACACCTGGGCCCTCTCCTTACGCCTATAAAAGGAAGGCCCAGGGCAGTCATACGAGAAGGTTGGCCGCGCGGGAGGACAGGACGGCGCGTGCAGGCCTCTCGCCCCCTCCCACGCGGACGCTTGTAACCCTCTACTGCAAGCGCACCCGACCTGGGAGTGGGACAAACACGAAGGCCGCGGGTTTCCCCTTTACGCCTGTCTCCTTGTTTCCCCCCTTCATGCTCCATCTCGCGCCGACCCATCTGGGCTGGGGCATGCGGCGACAATTTACTCGTCGGTCCAGGGACCCCCCAGGGTCGAAACGCCGACAGTTGGAGCGCCAGGTAGGGGCCTGCTGCGTGTTGACGAACAGCTTCCCGTCAAGCTCCAGATGGGTAGTCTCCAGCAACCTTTCCAGCCCGGGACGGTGCTCCGTTTCAGGAGTCTTGAGTTCATGTCCCTCGACGGCAGCTACGACATGATACTCCTTCCCCCGCCTCGCGACAGCGACAATGGCGGCCGACAACCCGCCCGCCTACGGCGGAATCAACGACGTCTTCCCCACATGGCGGAAGAACAACATTCGGGTTTGTCCCGTCGCCTCCCCCGCCGACGGAGGAGGAGGCGGGGCAACCAAGGCCAAGCAGGAGGCGGCACCTCGTCGGCTGTCGAGCGGGTCGACGGCGCCGGCGCCCCAACGGGGGACACGTCGGGCATCGATCTCGCGTCTGAGACGAAGACGAGCGTCGTTTCCCCGCAACACGCCAACTCCAAGCGGACGGACGACGCCAGCACGCTCGCAAAGGACTTGCTGGGCGTCACCCTCGTACCCGAGACGACGGTGCAGTCTGCCCCTGACGCGACTTCGTCACATCCCGTCGACCAGGAGGTACCGACCGATTCCCATCTCATGCCTTTTGGATTCAGCCTCGACCCACCTAGCGACTTCGCTTCGGTGGAAGCCTTCATAGAGGTGTGTCCAAACCCTTCGGGGTACGGTATGCGGTCACCCTGGGACCGGCTGACAGCCGTCTCGACCTACGGGCCCTCGGGTTCTGAGGAAGATGACAAGCCCGACTTTTGTTGGGATTTCTCCGGACTTGGTAACCCCAGTGCCATGCGGGACTTCATGACCGTATGCGACTACTGCCTTTCCGACTGTTCCGACGGTAGCCGCAGCTTCGGCGACGAGGACTGCGGCCCAAGTCGTGAATGTTTCCACGTCGATCTAGGGGGTCCCGGCGAAGGCAACCATCTTGGTATACCGGAAAACGGTGATCCCCCTAGGCCTGCGCCTCGCGTTGACATCCTTCGGGAGCTAGCTGTGGTCCCAGTCCCTGCAGGGGGTTAGGACACACAGCTCGAGCAAATCCGCGAGATGCAGGCCAGGCTCGACGAGGGAGTAGGAATGGGTAGGCCAAGCTCCGGCCGGAGAAGCGTGTCATCTACCCCAGGGCATCCAGCACCGCATCGCCGACGATGTCAGGGCAAGGCCGCCACCGGCTTCTAGTGGGGTCGGCCAGAACCTGGCTGCAGCAGCGATACTTCTCCGCGTGATGCCGGAGCCATCAACCACCGAAGGGCAGCGTATCCAGGGAGAGCTCAAGAATCTCCTGGAGGATGCCGCGGTCCGACGGGCCGAAAGCTCTGCCTCCCGAAGGCAGGGGCACCCCTCGGAGCATCACGCCGCGACTTCCCGATTCATGCGGGAAGCCTCGGTCCACACCGGGCGCACGCGCAACACAGCGCCTGCGGCCCCGGGTTGCCTCGGCAACGAGCACCACCACCGCAACCGTCGAACCCACCTCGACGAGAGGGTGCGCCGAGGCTACCACCCCAGGCGTGGGGGACGCTACGACAGCGGGGAGGATCGGAGTCCCTTGCCCGAACCACCCGGTCCGCAGGCTTTCAGCCGGGCCATACGACGGGCGCCGTTCTCGACCCGGTTCCGAACCCCGACTACTATCACAAAGTACTCGGGGGAGACAAGGCTGGAACTATGGCTCGTGGACTATCGGCTGGCCTGCCAACTGGGTGGAACGGACGACGACAACCTTATCATCCGCAACCTCCCCTGTTCCTCTCCGACATCGCTCGAGCCTGGCTGGAGCATCTGCCTCCGGGGCAGATCTCCAACTGGGACGACCTGGTCCAAGCCTTCGCCGGCAACTTCTAGGGCACATACGTGCGCCCTGGGAACTCCTGGGATCTCCGAAGCTGCCGCCAGCAGCCAGGAGAGTCTCTCCGGGACTACATCCGGCGATTCTCAAAGCAGCACCCGAGCTACCCAACGTCACCGACTCGGATGTCATCGGCGCGTTCCTCGCCGGCACCACCTGCCGTGACTTGGTGAGCAAGCTGGGTCGCAAGACCCCCACCAGGGCGAGCGAGCTGATGGACATCGCCACCAAGTTCACCTCTGCCCAGGAGGCGGTTGAGGCCATCTTCCGAAAGGACAAGCAGCCCCAGGGCCGCCGACCGGAAGATGTCCCCGAGGCGTCCACTCAGCGCGACCCCAAGAAGAAAGACAAGAAGAAGTCGCAAGCGAAATGTGATGCCGCTGACACGGACCTTGTCGCCGCCGCTGAGTACAAGAACCCTCGGAAACCTCCCGGAGGCGCCAATCTCTTCGACAACATGCTCAAGGAGCCGTGTCCCTATCACCAGGGGCCCGTCAAGCACACCCTTGAGGAGTGCGCCATGCTTCGGCGCCACTTTCACAAGGCCGGGCCACCTGCGGAAGGTGGCAGGGCCCACAACAACGACAAGAAGGAGGATCGCAAGGCAGAGGAGTTCCCCGAGGTCCACGACTGCTTCATGATCTATGGTGGGCAAGTGGCGAACGCCTCGACTCGGCACCGCAAGCAAGAGCGTCGGGAGGTCTGCTCGGTAAAGGTGGCGGCGCCAGTCTACCTTGACTGGTCTGACAAGCCCATCACCTTCGACCAGGGCGACCACCCCGACCACGTGCCGAGCCCGGGGAAATATCTGCTCGTTGTCGACCCCGTCATCGGCAACGTCAGGCTCACCAAGGTCCTCATGGACGGAGGCAGCAACCTCAACATCATCTACGCCGAGACCCTCGGGCTCCTGCGGATCGATCTTTCCTCGGTCCGGGCAGGCGCGACGCCTTTTCACGAAATCATCCCCGAGAAACGCGTCCAGCCCCTTGGACAACTCGATCTGCCCGTCTGCTTCGGGACTCCCTCCAACTTCCGAAAAGAAACCCTCACGTTCGAGGTGGTCTGGTTCCGAGGAACCTACCACGCAATGCTGGGGAGGCCATGCTACGCCAAGTTCATGGCCGTCCCCAACTACACCTACCTCAAGCTCAAGATGCCGGGCCCCAACGGGGTCATCACCGTCGGCCCCATGTACCGACACGCGTACGAATGCGACGTGGAGTGCGTGGAGTACGCTGAGGCCCTCGCCGAATCAGAGGCCCTCATCGCCGACCTGGAGAGCCTCTCCAAGGAGGCGCCAGACGCGAAGCGCCATGCCGACAACTTTGAGCCAGCGGAGACGGTCAAATTTGTCCCTCTCGACCCCAGCAACGACGCCTCCAAGCAGATCCGGATCGGCTCCAAGCTCGACCCCAAATAGGAAGCAGTGCTCGTCGACTTTCTCCGCGCAAACGCTGAAGTTTTCGCGTGGAGTCCCTCGGACATGCCTGGCATACCGAGGGATGTCGCCGAGCACTCGCTGGATATCCGAGCTGGAGCCCCACCCGTGAAGCAGCCTCTGCGCCGATTCGACAAAGAAAAGCGTAGAGCCATAGGCGAGGAGATCCACAAGCTGATGGCAGCAGGGTTCATCAAAGAGGTATTCCATCCCGAATGGCTTGCCAACTCTATGCTTGTGAGAAAGAAAGGAGGGAAATGGCGGATGTGTGTAGACTACACTGGTCTGAACAAAGCATGTCCGAAAGTTCCCTATCATCTGCCTCGCATCGACAAAATTGTGGATTCCACTGCTGGGTGCGAAACCTTGTCTTTTCTCGATGCCTATTCAGGGTATCACCAAATCAGGATGAAAGAGTCCGACCAGCTCGTGACTTCTTTCATCACACCTTTCGGCATGTACTGCTACGTTATTATGCCGTTTGGTTTGAGGAATGCGGGTGCGACATACCAAAGGTGCATGAACCACATGTTCGGCCAACACATCGGTCGAACGGTCGAGGCTTACGACGATGACATCGTAGTCAAGACGAAGAAAGCCTCCGACCTCCTTTCCGACCTTGAAACGACATTCCGGTGTCTCAAGGCAAAAGGCATAAAACTCAATCCCGAGAAGTGCGTCTTCGGAGTCCCCCGAGGCATGCTCTTGGGGTTCATCATCTTCGAGCGGGGCATCGAGGCCAACCCGGAGAAAATCGCGGCCATCACCAACATGGGGCTCATCAAGGACTTGAAAGGCGTACAGAGGGTCATGGGATGCCTTGCGGCTCTGAGCCGCTTCATCTCGCGCCTCGGCGAAAGAGGCCTACCTCTGTACCGCCTCTTAAGGAAGGCCAAGTTGCGACACTACTTCGAGTCTCATCCGGTGACTGTGGTGTCATCCTTCCCCCTAGGGGAGATCATCTAGTGTCGAGAGGCCTCGGGTAGGATCGCAAAGTGGGTGGTTGTAACACCCGGATTTTAGGGGTCCAAAACCCGGGCGCTAACATAAACACCAGGTATGCTGGGACCAAGTCTCACACATATGATGTAAAGTGGCACAGGATCGAATGTCACATCTTTATATATAACAGGAGTTCTATACAAAATAAATAATTACATTATAAGGAGACAACGGTCCAGCAACCCAAAGTTGACTGGGAGACGACGACCTAGACCACTCACGAACTCATCGCAGCATCCTCCATGAGCATCATCCTGCAGTACCTGGTCTTGACCTGTGGTGTATGTGAGACAGCAAGAGTGAGCTCACATACGTTCATCGCTCAACAAGTTGTGGGGAATAATGTGCATGAACTCGCCAAAGGTGGGAGCTCACGTGAAGTGTAAGGCTTACCAAAGAAGATGGTTAGAGCTGAGCATTGCTTTTAAAGTTGGTCAAAATTTTATTAGCAGTTACTAAGTATAAGTAAATACCAACCCAATTAAATAGTAGAACAAAAAGTAACAACTTCACCTGCGATGCAATGCATATGACAAATTGAGTTTAAGTTCCATAATTTAATCATGTGAGGGTCCGAGCTGCTCATGACCGTGAGCACGGCTAGTATACCAGTTTTACACTCTGCAGAGATTGCGCATCTTTACCCACAAGTCATGTATCCCATGTCGCCAGGGTTTGCAAGGCCCTTAGACACTTCCGAGGTGAATGGCTAGGGATCCACTACGAGGCCTTTACAAAGTTCCACTAGCTTCCGAAAACCCGCTACAGTTTATAGGAAGATCCAGTACAGGAATCCCTTGCAGGACCGCCATCGCAGCAAAATCCTCCCGAGGGCCTCCCCGCACTGACCTCTCCCCTACTGCCCTTGCCCCTTTCGGGTAAGGTAGTCTTCCACTAGCTTTCCTAATTAATCAGCCAAGGGGTCCCATTCCTCCCTTGTGGTAGCACTGTTTTCCCGGGTGGTCGCTCCATGTTCCAATTAACATAATGATCTTAACATGAACCATAAATAACAACTGATAACAAAAGTATAATCATGAATAGTAATGTGTATCTCCATACCCAAAACCACATATAGCACTAGCAAGTACTACCCAAAAAGTTCACAGGTAAACAAGGTATAAAGATAGACAAACTAGGGTAGCCTATTGGGTCCCATCAAAATTAACCTATGCAGATCATTATGATTAATTAGAACATGAGTGGGTAAAAAGAAGTGATCAAGGGCACAACTTGCCTGGGACTTGAGATTCCAGGTACCAGGATGATCTTCAGGTGACACGTGACCTCACTGCTAGTCGTAGCAATTCAACCAAACATGGTATAGGCAAAATTAACATTACACCAAACATAAGAACAAAATACACATTAATAATATTCATATTAAAATAAGATCACAGGAAAAAGAATTATTAATTTTTGAGTTATAGAATTCAAGTTATGAATTTCCTAAGATTTAAGGTGATTATAATAGGATTAGATGATAAATTAATTTCCTAACAGAGTTCATGTCAAAACAGTGATTCTAAATGATAGAGAATATTATTACAAAATTTTAGGAATTGGAATGGTTCAATTTGGAGCTAAAATGAATTTTCTATGAATTATCTAAGTTCTAGCAATTATTTTTATATTAAAAACTCATTTTCTAATTCATTTTCCTGCTTTTATAACTCTCTGGACTGGGCCTCAATTAAACAGAAGCACAGGGGGCTGTTTAACAAATAACCCGAGACTCAGAAAACCCTGGGCAAGGACGGCGGGTTCTATTTCTGTAAAACCCAGGGGTTCATATGAAAAACGACCCGGCCGGAGGGTATGATGTGATCTGGGCCGTCCGATCGCGCGCCAACCGCCCAGATTAGATCACCTATTAAACGAACCGGTACACATCACAGGCCGTCGGATTGGAAATCTATGGTCCGCGCTCAACATAACCGAGATCGATGCGCAGTCCGTTGGATCTTGGATCTACGGTCGTCGTGCGTTCGGCCAAAACGGTACGCCAGACTTAATCTCAGCCGCCCACGTCGAGATCAACGGTACTGGGTTCATCCCCTTCCTAAACACTGGACCGCGGCGGCGCGATGGCACCGAGCGGCGGTGCAGTTCGCCGGAGACGAGCGATTAGGCGCCCCAGTGCCCTAATCGGACCCCAGAGAGGTGCTACACGATGTATGAACAAGGGCGAACACAACGGGGGTCTTCTTACCGCGCATGGTGGTGGCTGCAGTCCTGCCCACGATAGCAGACGGATCCATGGCGAAGGTCGAACCACGGCGAGCAATTCGAGTCGCCCCAAGGCCACGCAGTTCAAATTGAAGGCGCGGACGGCTTCACGGGTCCCCGGCGAACGCCCCCACCCACCTGCACGCTTTGACTGAGGACGACCACGAGGAAATCGCTCGGCGGCATGGAGAAGGGAGCAGAGATGGGGCGCGCCGAGCGGAGGCTACTGGGGAGGGAGCTCGGGGCACTGGAGGGTTGAAGGGAGAGCCCGCGCACAGCTTGGTCTTATACTCCGCAGGGGCCAGCAGGAGATGAACAACACCCAGCGAAATCACCGTGCGCGGATTGGGGCGAACGACATGTGAAGAACTCGGTGTTTGTTGCAGCCGGAGACGGAAAGGAGCCTGACGAGAGGGCCCAAGCCATCCAACGCGCGCGCACGAGTCACAATGCCCGAATCCCGCGACGTCCGCGGTGGTTGTTGGCACAAGCTCCGTTGAGCTCGCGCCCACGGAGTCCGCGGCATACGGTCTGTGCGCGCGATGCGCGGCTGTTGCGCGGATGAAGAAAACCCTGACGGCGCAGGCCCACCCCACAGCGACACCGACGCACAAGGGAGAGTTGGAGAGCGGGGCACACATGGAAGTGTCACGCGAGTAGGAGCTGGGCTGGCAGTGAAGGCTTTCAGCCCAGGCGGCCGTCGGGGGGGCAGATGGGTGGGCCGAAATGGAGAATGGGCGGCCCAGCTAGGGTTTTTCTTTTTCTTTTCTTTTATTTTCCTTTTTCCTTTTTGATTTATTTTCTTTTCATTTGAATCTCTAATTTGAATTTGAATCCTGTTATGAACTTCACTTTTGAGTCAAATGTACCAACTCAAATCTGTACAAGAATAATATATATATATATATATATATTATAATTATTTTTATTTACATAGTAATTTCTTCCTTCTCTTTTCTCTTTTATTTTATATTTCCATTTTCAAATTCTAGTTTTCTTAGCTTAAGTTTGTTTCACAAATTTGAATACAAAGTGCAACAATACAATAACTTTATCATGAGAGGCATTTTATTTATTTATTTATTTGTTATGTTAACCCATATAATTCCATTAATCAAATATGCACAAAGAAGAGAAAACCAATTAACTCCCAAGGGTTCCATAATCCCAAGATACCCACTTATAAACATATTTATTTATTTATAACCTTATTTTTCTTTGATACAAATTTTTGGGCTCTACAAATCCTACCCCCCTTAAAAATAATCTCGCCCTCGAGATTTGTAAGAAAGAGGATATAGGAAGAGTGATTTGAAATCTAACTTTTAGTTTCTAATTAGTTCAAAATCAAGAGTCTCTCTTTTTTTTTCATTAGTAAGTGATTAGGAGAGCATGGGTATATATATGTATGTCCACTTTAATTATGTAGGATAGAAGATGTCTTTAGGGCATATATAGGTTTGGGTAAGAAAGAGTAGGATAAGAAAAGACTTCATCCAAGATTGTGGATCTTGACTCATCTTGGTGACCTCACTTGATCCTTGAAGACTTGAGTTGGAGCTCATCCTTACTTGATGAAGTTGATCATATTCTTCGGTCTTGTCTCTTTGATTAGGAGTTAGTGTATATTATCGGAGTTGGGGGAAATATGGTTAGAATAGTTATGGGTGAGATGGACTATATGATGTAGGCCAAAGTCTGGTTTGATGTCAGGTGTTGGTTGATAGATTATGTAATCCATTAAGACTCTATTGATTGGGTAGGTTATGTAACTTGTTAAATAGATCGAGTTGTTGTGTATGGCCAATGTTGATATAAGTCTCCAAATTAGGCTTTAAGTGATTTAGGAGTATGGCCTTATCCTTTCTACCAGCATTAAGTAACTCACACTAGCTTAGATCATATTGGATTAGATAGAATCCAGATTAGGTTGGTATGACTAGATTAAACTAGATAATATCTAATTACTTTGGATTAGATCTTGGTTGTTACTAGGGTGGGGTAAATATGCTTATTAGGACAAGATGAATCCATAGAGATAAGGTAGAATCTTTAAGATAAGATGGGTATTGTTAGGCTAGTTACTTTATTGAAGGATAATTTAGTTTGTCTAGTTAAATATATTTTTATACCTATGTGTATATGCAGATGCAATTGTGGACATTACTCCACAACCCATCACACTCAATCAAAGATTCAAATCAGACAGGTATCATAAGAACAAACATTCAAATATATAAACACTTTATAAAAATAGTTTTGTTTTTGTTCCTAGGATTAGGTCTCCTATTCCTAAAGTCACTTTAGGCATAGGATTTCAAAGTGTGAAATCCACATTTGTCTTTTAGAAAGAAAAGATAAGAATAATCAGAGTAAGCGGAATTAGATGAGAAAAGATTAAGATAAGTTTAGAAAAGAATCAGAGTAGCAAAGGTAAGTAGATAATGGTTGTCCAGTTCTATCTAGGTTTCGTCCTACAGTCAACATTCCTCTGATACCACTTCTGTAACACCCGGATTTTAGGGGTCCAAAACCCGGGCGCTAACATAAACACCAGGTATGCTGGGACCAAGTCTCACACATATGATGTAAAGTGGCACAAGATCGAATGTCACATCTTTATATATAACAGGAGTTCTATACAAAATAAATAATTACATTATAAGGAGACAACGGTCCAACAACCCAAAGTTGACTGGGAGACGACGACCTAGACCACTCACGAACTCATCGCAGCATCCTCCATGAGCATCATCCTGCAGTACCTGGTCTTGACCTGTGGTGTATGTGAGACAGCAAGAGTGAGCTCACATACGTTCATCGCTCAACAAGTTGTGGGGAATAATGTGCATGAACTCGCCAAAGGTGGGAGCTCACGTGAAGTGTAAGGCTTACCAAAGAAGATGGTTAGAGCTGAGCATTGCTTTTAAAGTTGGTCAAAATTTTATTAGCAGTTACTAAGTATAAGTAAATACCAACCCAATTAAATAGTAGAACAAAAAGTAACAACTTCACCTGCGATGCAATGCATATGACAAATTGAGTTTAAGTTCCATAATTTAATCATGTGAGGGTCCGAGCTGCTCATGACCGTGAGCACGGCTAGTATACCAGTTTTACACTCTGCAGAGATTGCGCATCTTTACCCACAAGTCGTGTATCCCATGTCGCCAGGGTTTGCAAGGCCCTTAGACACTTCCGAGGTGAATGGCTAGGGATCCACTACGAGGCCTTTACAAAGTTCCACTAGCTTCCGAAAACCCGCTACAGTTTATAGGAAGATCCAGTACAGGAATCCCTTGCAGGACCGCCATCGCAGCAAAATCCTCCCGAGGGCCTCCCCGCACTGACCTCTCCCCTACTGCCCTTGCCCCTTTCGGGTAAGGTAGTCTTCCACTAGCTTTCCTAATTAATCAGCCAAGGGGTCCCATTCCTCCCTTGTGGTAGCACTGTTTTCCCGGGTGGTCGCTCCATGTTCCAATTAACATAATGATCTTAACATGAACCATAAATAACAACTGATAACAAAAGTATAATCATGAATAGTAATGTGTATCTCCATACCCAAAACCACATATAGCACTAGCAAGTACTACCCAAAAAGTTCACAGGTAAACAAGGTATAAAGATAGACAAACTAGGGTAGCCTATTGGGTCCCATCAAAATTAACCTATGCAGATCATTATGATTAATTAGAACATGAGTGGGTAAAAAGAAGTGATCAAGGGCACAACTTGCCTGGGACTTGAGATTCCAGGTACCAGGATGATCTTCAGGTGACACGTGACCTCACTGCTAGTCGTAGCAATTCAACCAAACATGGTATAGGCAAAATTAACATTACACCAAACATAAGAACAAAATACACATTAATAATATTCATATTAAAATAAGATCACAGGAAAAAGAATTATTAATTTTTGAGTTATAGAATTCAAGTTATGAATTTCCTAAGATTTAAGGTGATTATAATAGGATTAGATGATAAATTAATTTCCTAACAGAGTTCATGTCAAAACAGTGATTCTAAATGATAGAGAATATTATTACAAAATTTTAGGAATTGGAATGGTTCAATTTGGAGCTAAAATGAATTTTCTATGAATTATCTAAGTTCTAGCAATTATTTTTATATTAAAAACTCATTTTCTAATTCATTTTCCTGCTTTTATAACTCTCTGGACTGGGCCTCAATTAAACAGAAGCACAGGGGGCTGTTTAACAAATAACCCGAGACTCAGAAAACCCTGGGCAAGGACGGCGGGTTCTATTTCTGTAAAACCCAGGGGTTCATATGAAAAACGACCCGGCCGGAGGGTATGATGTGATCTGGGCCGTCCGATCGCGCGCCAACCGCCCAGATTAGATCACCTATTAAACGAACCGGTACACATCACAGGCCGTCGGATTGGAAATCTATGGTCCGCGCTCAACATAACCGAGATCGATGCGCAGTCCGTTGGATCTTGGATCTACGGTCGTCGTGCGTTCGGCCAAAACGGTACGCCAGACTTAATCTCAGCCGCCCACGTCGAGATCAACGGTACTGGGTTCATCCCCTTCCTAAACACTGGACCGCGGCGGCGCGACGGCACCGAGCGGCGGTGCAGTTCGCCGGAGACGAGCGATTAGGCGCCCCAGTGCCCTAATCGGACCCCAGAGAGGTGCTACACGATGTATGAACAAGGGCGAACACAACGGGGGTCTTCTTACCGCGCATGGTGGTGGCTGCAGTCCTGCCCACGATAGCAGACGGATCCATGGCGAAGGTCGAACCACGGCGAGCAATTCGAGTCGCCCCAAGGCCACGCAGTTCAAATTGAAGGCGCGGACGGCTTCACGGGTCCCCGGCGAACGCCCCCACCCACCTGCACGCTTTGACTGAGGACGACCACGAGGAAATCGCTCGGCGGCATGGAGAAGGGAGCAGAGATGGGGCGCGCCGAGCGGAGGCTACTGGGGAGGGAGCTCGGGGCACTGGAGGGTTGAAGGGAGAGCCCGCGCACAGCTTGGTCTTATACTCCGCAGGGGCCAGCAGGAGATGAACAACACCCAGCGAAATCACCGTGCGCGGATTGGGGCGAACGACATGTGAAGAACTCGGTGTTTGTTGCAGCCGGAGACGGAAAGGAGCCTGACGAGAGGGCCCAAGCCATCCAACGCGCGCGCACGAGTCACAATGCCCGAATCCCGCGACGTCCGCGGTGGTTGTTGGCGCAAGCTCCGTTGAGCTCGCGCCCACGGAGTCCGCGACATACGGTCTGTGCGCGCGATGCGCGGCTGTTGCGCGGATGAAGAAAACCCTGACGGCGCAGGCCCACCCCACAGCGACACCGACGCACAAGGGAGAGTTGGAGAGCGGGGCCCACATGGAAGTGTCACGCGAGTAGGAGCTGGGCTGGCAGTGAAGGCTTTCAGCCCAGGCGGCCGTCGGGGGGGCAGATGGGTGGGCCGAAATGGAGAATGGGCGGCCCAGCTAGGGTTTTTCTTTTTCTTTTCTTTTATTTTCCTTTTTCCTTTTTGATTTATTTTCTTTTCATTTGAATCTCTAATTTGAATTTGAATCCTGTTATGAACTTCACTTTTGAGTCAAATGTACCAACTCAAATCTGTACAAGAATAATATATATATATATATTATAATTATTTTTATTTACATAGTAATTTCTTCCTTCTCTTTTCTCTTTTATTTTATATTTCCATTTTCAAATTCTAGTTTTCTTAGCTTAAGTTTGTTTCACAAATTTGAATACAAAGTGCAACAATACAATAACTTTATCATGAGAGGCATTTTATTTATTTATTTATTTGTTATGTTAACCCATATAATTCCATTAATCAAATATGCACAAAGAAGAGAAAACCAATTAACTCCCAAGGGTTCCATAATCCCAAGATACCCACTTATAAACATATTTATTTATTTATAACCTTATTTTTCTTTGATACAAATTTTTGGGCTCTACAACGGTGGAAATCATGGGCGAGACAATCTCGTTCGTCCCTCAGAAGGCCATCAAGTCCCAAGTCTTGGCGGACATTGTGGCTGAATGGGTCGACACCCAGCTTCCAGCAGCTCCGATCCAACCGGAACTCTGGACCATGTTTTTCGACGGGTCACTGATGAAAACAGGGACAGGCGTGGGCCTGCTCTTCATCTCGCCCCTCGGGAAGCACCTCCGCTACGTGCTGCGCCTCCATTTCCCGGCGTCCAACAATGTGGCTGAGTACGAGGCTCTGGTTAATGAGTTGCGCATCGCCATCGAGCTAGGGGTCTGACGCCTCGACGCTCGTGGCGACTCGCAGCTTGTCATCGACCAAGTCATGAAGAACTCCCACTGTCGTGACCCGAAGATGGAAGCCTACTGCGATGAGGTTCGACGCCTGGAAGACAAGTTCTACGGGCTCGAGCTCAACCACGTCGCCCGACGATACAACGAGACTGCGGACGAGCTGGCTAAGATAGCCTCGGGGCGAACAACGGTTCCCCCGGACGTCTTCTCCCGAGACCTACATCAACCCTCAGTCAAGACCGACGACACGCCCGAGCCCGAGAAGGCCTCAGCTCAGCCCGAGGCACCCTCGGCCCTCGAGGGTGAGGCACTGCGCGTCGAGGAAGAGCAGAGCGGGGTCACGCCTAATCGAAACTAGCAGACCCCATACCTGCAATATCTCCACCGAGGAGAGCTGCCCCTCGACCGAGCCGAAGCTCGGCGATTGGCACGGCGCGCCAAGTCGTTCGTCTTGCTGGGGGACGGGAAGGAGCTCTACCACCGCAGCCCCTCAGGCATCCTCCAGCGATGCATATCCATCGCCGAAGGTTAGGAGCTCTTACAAGAAATACACTCGGGGGATTGCGGTCATCACGCAGCGCCTCGAGCCCTTGTTGGAAACGCCTTCCGACAAGGTTTCTACTGGTCGACCGCAGTGGCCGACACCACTAGAATTGTCCGCACCTGCCAAGGGTGTCAATTCTATGCAAGGCAGACCCACCTGCCTGCTCAGGCTCTACAGACGATACCCATCACCTGGCCGTTTGTTGTGTGGGGTCTGGACCTCGTTGGTCCCTTGCAGAAGGCACCCGGAGGCTACACACACCTGCTGGTCGCCATCGACAAATTCTCCAAGTGGATCGAGGTCCGATCCCTAAACAACATCAGGTCCGAACAGGTGGTGGCGTTCTTCACCAACATCATCCATCGCTTTGGGGTCCCGAACTCCATCATCACCGACAACGGCACCCAGTTAACCGACAGAAAGTTCCTGGACTTCTGCGAGGATCACCAGATACGGGTGGACTGGGCCACCGTGGCTCACCCCATGACGAATGGGCAAGTAGAACGTGCCAACGGCATGATTCTACAAGGACTCAAGCCGAGGATCTACAATGACCTCAACAAGTTTGGCAGGCGATGGATGAACTCCCTTCGATGGTCTGGAGTCTGAGGACAACGCCGAGCCGAGCCACGGGCTTCACACCGTTCTTTCTAGTCTATGGGGTCGAGGCCATCTTGCCCACAGACTTAGAATACGGTTCCCCGAGGGCGAGGGCCTACGACGACCAAAGCAATCGAGCAAACCGAGAAGACTCACTGGACCGGCTGGAAGAGGCTCGGGACATGGCCTTACTACACTTGGCACGGTATCAGCAGTCCCTGCGATGCTACCACGACCGAGGGGTTCGGTTCCGAGACCTCTAGGTGGGCGACTTGGTGCTTCGGCTGTGACAAGACGCCCGAGGGTGGCACAAGCTTACGCCTCCCTGGGAAGGGTCGTTCATCATCGCCAAGGTTCTGAAGCCCGAGACATACAAGCTGGCCAACAGTCAAGGCGAGATCTACAACAACGCTTGGAACATCCGACAGCTACGTCGCTTCTACCCTTAAGATGCTTTCAAGTCGTTTGTACACCTCGTCCACACACAAATTCTAACCATCAAGGAAGGGTCAGCCTTGCCTCGGCAAAGCCCGACCCTCCCTCGGGGTCTAGAAGGGGGGGAACCCCCTCTGCGTCAAAATTTTCCTCGAAAAAAGTCTTCCATCAAAAAGACTTTCGCGTCTCCCGGCTATATCAGTAACAGGACCCCAAGAAACGAATAAGGGTGCATGTAAGTGGCAAGGCCGACCGAGCAAAGGGACTCCTACGCCTACCACGAAAAATGACTCTTACTTGGGCAAGCTACCCTGCTACTGACGAACGGGTCCGGATACGCAAAACGGAAGGAAAAAACACAACCTTATATTACGATAATAAGGTGTTCGGGCCTCGGCGGCCGCAAAAGACACATATGCATTCAAAGAAAACTGCTCCGGCAGAATCAGGCGTCGCCCGGAGAAGGAGCCGCGCCCTCGGCTTCGTCCCCACCCTCGGCAAGATCCACCCCGGCCTCGGATGACGGCGCAAGCGGGAGGATCTCTGCCTCGAAGGTGGTTGCCAGCACCGCGCTTGGGCCCGCGGCGGCCGCGTCGAGCCTCTGGACTTCGGTCAGGGCGGCTTCATCTTCGTCGGGGAGGCAATATCCCTCGCCGACCCGCTCCAGATCCACGTCATAGTGGGAAGCGAGCACGGCGAAGGCCCGCCTGACGCCGTGATGCAGCGCCTCACGGAGTCTGCCACGCGCGTGGTCACCCAAGGCCTGCAGGCGACTTTGAGGGGAACTTCCCGAGGGGACGTCGTCAAAGCCAAAGACCCGACAGAAGGCCGAGATGGCCTCGGACATGGCCGCGTGGTCGGCCTCCCTCTGCTCGGCCACCTGAGCAAGCGCCTTGGCGGACTTATCAAGGGCAGACTCGAGCTCTGCGAACAGCCAAAGCGGAAGACTTCAAACACGAGTTGAGGAACGAAGCCGAATCGAAATCTTAAAACAGCCAAGACATACCTTCGGCTCGGGCACGCTGCACGCTGCTCTGAGGATGCGGCTTGGGCCACGGCTAGGTCTGCTGCAAGGGCTCCGGTCCGAGCAGATGCCTCGGCTAACTGGACTCCAAGAGCCTCAGCCTGGCTTTCGACCTCGGCGACCCGGCCCCGAGATTGGTCCCGCTCGCCGGTGACCTGGTCAAGCTCCGACTGCTGCCGCTGCGCCTCTGCGCGTGCCGCTGCTGCCTCTGCTCCCAGATCGGCACAGAGCAACCGAAGGTCTGCCACCTCAGCGCTCTGTTGGGAGAGGTGCGCGGTAGCCCTGGCAAGCGTGGTCCTCAAGGACCGCAGCGAACCCCAGACATCGACCTCGCGGCGGATGAACGACGACTTGGCGACGCTCAGATCCGTCAGATCCTGAGGGAAGGAAGTGGGGCGTCATAAAGAGCGCCTTAATCACGTGAAAGGTATGCCTGAAATCATTACCTGGAGGATCTTGGGAACGTCCCTGCAAAGGACCTCCAAGGTCGACCGGAGCGACCCCACCGTTGCCTCGGCACACTCACGAAGCCCGTCCCAAGACTGCTCCTCTCGCTCGTCGTCAAGAACAAAGATGGGATCTGAGGCCCCATGGGTTCGGAACTGAAGCAACTGGCGCCGCCCGTCGGAACTGCGCCGCGCAGGGACAAGGCTGCCGCTCGACGGGACGGGTCGCGGTTCCGCGCCCCCCTCGTCCGAGGCACCAAGTAGCGACGCCTCGGCCATCTCAGCATCGGCGGCGACGGGTGGCTCCACGGCCAGAACGGCAACGACCTCGGCAGCAGCCGGCGCCACCGCCGGCAGCATGTCAGGTGGGCCCGAGGCCACAGGCGCGCCGGCAGCCTCCCCCAGCACGACAGCCGCCTCGATAGAGGAGTCAGCCTCGGGAGCTCGCCCCACGGCAACTGGTGCCACCTGAGCCCCCCGCTGTGGGGCGTCTTGCGAGGAGGTCAGCTGGCCGGCGAGGCCCGGCGCGACACTAGTTGCAGAAGCCGACGCCGTCTTGAGGACCTTTCGAGGAGCCAGACCGGTCGAACCGTGCCTCCGCTTGCTAAGGAGAAAAGGAAATCAGGATTGGGACATACGAAGGAGGAGCCAGGACGAAGATATCCTAAGATACTTACCCACTCCGAGCCATGATCAATCGTGCCTGTGGGGAGGTCTCTTGAACCTCGATCCTCGAGGGTACCACCGAGGTCTGCCCCGCTGCCGGCTTCGGTACCGTCCTCGCCTTGGGCGCCCGAGGCACCCGAGGGACGGACTGCCCAGAAGCAACCACAACGACCCGAGGATCGCCCTCCTGCGCGGTCGGCATGGACGACGGTTCTCGGGGAACAGGCAGCTCGGCCTGACTCCCCGGGGTCACCTCAACTACCTCGGCCAAGGGGTCAAGTACCCCCTCGGTCTGCCCCCGCTCTTCGGACCGGGACCCCGACATCCCGGCCCCGGATACCGACGGCACCAGCCCGCTCAGGGGCAGGCTTGATGACCCCTGGCCCAGCCTCAGATCCGGGCTGAGGCCGAGGCAGGCAGCCATATCGTCGTCTTCATCATCGTCTTCATCGTCATCGTCGTCGTCGTCAGGCGTCTCCAGCGACGGCTCCCTCGGGAGCCCATCCCTCTCCTGCCGACGATGGAGCCTTTCCAAGGCGTCCTGAGCCCGCGTCCGCTCGCGGGCCCGAGCCTTCTTCGCGTCCTTCTTCTCCTTCCTCTTCTCCGCGGCAACCCTCCGCGCAGCTCGGTCCACCGCGTCCTCCAGGACTGGTGGCAGGGAAGGCTTGTGATGCCCTACCTCCTGGAGACAGACGAAAAGTCTCGGCTGTGAGAACCAAGGGCAATCCGACGCAAGAAGAAATAAGGAGCGGACACTCACCAGGGACACACACCCGCGGTCGGGACGCATCAAGAGCTGGGAGAGGGCGCCGGCGTCCGGCTTCCCCAACGTGCCGGCTACCCGCCTGTGGAGGTCGTCGACGGGAAGGGGATCCGAGGACATCCGCAAACCCTCCAAGCCGACCTCCGGCGTCATCTCCCAAAGCGGCAGCCGCCGCTCTGTCAAAGGGAGCACCCTCCGGCGATGAATGGCAGCAACCACCCCCGCGGCGGTGAGCCCTTTTCCTCGCAACTCCTCCAAGGCCTTCAAAAGGGGCTGGAGATTCTTCTGTCTGTCGCGCGGGGTCCCATAGCGCCAGTTCTCGGCGGCGGCGGTCACCACTCGTTGAGAAAACGATGGGAGCCTCCCGTCGTCATTCCGGAGATAAAACCACCGGCGCTGCCACCCTTTGTTCGAAGACGTGAGGATGGCAGGGATGTACTGCAGCGCCCGCGCTTGCCTCAGCTGGAGGATGCAGCCACTGGCCCGCACCGCCATGCGAACCCTTCTTTCCCCCGTCGGCGAGGCAAAAAGCTCCGCGGAGAAAAGATGGGTCCACAGGTCCTAGTGGGGGGCAATCCCCAAGTATCCTTCACAAACCACCGCAAAGATGGCGGCCTACGAGATGGAGTTGGGACTAAGGTTGTACAGCTCCACCCCGTAGACGTGCAAAATCGCCCGCATAAAACGGCTCGTCGGCACTCCGAACCCCCGCTCGTGAAAGGAGACGAAGCTCACCACATACCCCGGCGGCGGGGATGGGGCGGCTCCACTCGAGGGGGCCATCCACTCCGGCTGCGAGTCACCGGAGAGAGGGCGAAGTAAACCATTAGCAACAAGGGCCTCCAGGTCATCCGCTGTGACGGTGGAGAAAGGCCACGGGTCGCGCGGCGAAACAATGGTCACCCGGTTAGCCATCACTAAGCAGAAGAGGTGGCGGCGGAGAGGAAGAGGTGCGCGGTTTCCTTTCTCTGGCAATTCCCTCAGGTTGCGAAAACCTAAGTGGGAGGCGAGCACCAGAGTAGAAAACCGCCACCGGTCCCTCTCTCGAATATATGAAGGCCTAGGCAAGACCCGTTCAACACTTCGCCCGAACCCGCCGTGAGATTCAAAACTCAACGCGAGACGCCTGTTCCTCGAACGGCTCGCGCACGCGCAACGGCTGCCCCGCGAACCACTCGTCCTGTCGCATTAACTCTGCGGCAGGACAGGCGGCGCCTTTGGCAAGCGAAGCAGGTGACGCTTCGCTTCCGCCATAATGACCGCGTCCAAAAAGGTGTGCCATGTCATTCAATTTCGTATCCTTTTCCTTTTCCTCTTTCTCTCTCTTACAACAGGGACCGGGAAAGGGGATACTCCGAAAGGGATCCTTCTCCGCGAAGGAAGCGGGCCCCGAGCCCCCCTACTGATCAGAGGTTCGAAGGCTGGCCCCTCGGAAGGGTTCAACGGTCGCCTCAAAGCACTCGGGCTCCGCGCCCACTACTGGTCAGAGGTTCGAAGACCGGCCCCTCGAAAGGGTTCAACGGCCGCCTCAGGCCACTCGAGCTCCGCGCCCACTACTGATCAGGGGTTCGTAGGCTGGCCCCCAAAGGGTTCGACAGCCGCCTTAGATGCAGAGCGAGGGATGACCCTGGGTACGTTCGATACATAACCAAGGCTCGGGCTACGCTCCCGAGGTACCCTAGGACATTTTCGAGACCAACGGGAACGATCTTGTAACGGAATCCCACCAGAGGGAGGCATCGAGCCCTCGGACCCCGTCAAAAGGGGACCGGGTCCGGCAAATCACCCGTAGGTACTTTTGGAGCGCGCCTCCGGGCCACTAGCCGACCCCTAACGAATGGGGCACGGGCGTCCACTTGGATTACCCGTTAGCAACTCACTGGAGACACCATGTTCGGCGCCCTCCGAGGGCAACATGGCGCTTTCCCCCCTCCTCCTTGCGGAAAGGCGACGTAGGGGCATATGTAAAAAAGTCGAGTCTGTCCTTGACCATCCTCTCGCTCTGTGTGAAGGCTCGGGGGCTGCTCTCGCAAACCCGGCTCCGGCCAAACCGTTGACAACGTCAACATACCAGCCCGAGAACTTGGGACTCGACTGTGCACCCGGGCTATGGCCAGTTCGCATGAGGGAACAACCAGACCGGCCGAAGCATTACGAAACGTACTAAGACCTCGAAGGAGTCAAACTACTCCTCCGAGGCCTCGGGGGCTACACCCGGCGGGTGCGCTCGCGCGCACCCACCGGAACGAAACGCAACCGAGAAAGGCTGGTCCCCTTGCAAAAAAGTGCGACAAAAGCCTCCAAGCGAGTATCAACACTCCCTTCGAGGCTCGGGGGCTACTGTCGGGGACCATAATTAGGGGTACCCCCAAGACTTCTAATCTCAGCTGGTAACCCCCATCAGCACTAAGCTGCAAAGGCCTGATGGGTGTGATTAAGTCAAGGCTCGGTCCACTCAAGGGACACGATCTCGCCTCGCCCGAGCCCAGCCTCGGGCAAGGGCAGCCAACCCCGGAGGATTCACGTCTCGCCCGAGGACCCCCTCAAGCGACGGATACACCTTCGGCTCGCCCGAGGCCCAGTCTTCGCCAAGAAGAAACCTTGGCCAGATCGCCACGCCAACCGACCGTATCGCAGGAGCATTTAATGCAAAGGTGGCCTGACACCTTATCCTGACGCACGCCCTTCAGTCGACAGAGCCGAAGTGACCGCAGTCACTTCGCCGCTCCACTGACCAGCCTGACAAGAAGACAGCGCCGCCTGCGTCGCTCCGACTGTTGTGCCACTCGACAGAGTGAGGCTGACAGCGGCCAAGTCCGGCCTCGGGCGCCATAGGAAACTCCGCCTCGCCCGACCCCAGGGCTCGGACTCGGGCTCGGCCCCGGAAGACGACGAACTCTGCCTCGCCCAACCCCAGGGCTCGGACTCGGGCTCGGCCCCAGAAGATGACGAACTCCGCCTCGCCCGACCCCAGGGCTCAGACTCGGGCTCGGCCCCGGAAGACGATGAACTCCGCCTCGCCCGACCCCAGGGCTCGGACTCGGGCTCGGCCCCGGAAGACGACGAACTCTGCCCCGCCTCGCCCGACCCCAGGGCTCGGACTCGGGCTCGGCCCCGGAAGACGACGAACTCCGCCTCGCCCGACCCCAGGGCTCGGACTCGGGCTCGGCCTCGGAAGACGACGATCTCCGCCTCGCCCGACCCCAGGGCTCGGACTCGGGCTCGGCCCCGGAAGACGACGAACTCCGCCTCGCCCAACCCCAGGGCTCAGACTCAGCCTTGGCCTCGAACGACGGTTTCCGCCTCGCCCGACCCGAGGTTCGGACTCGACCTCGACCTCGGAAGACAGACTCGACCTCGACCTCAGAGGAGCCTCTGTCTCGCCCGACCAAGGGCTCGGACCGACCATGTCACAAGAGGGTCCATCATTATCCTACCCCTAGCTAGCTCAGGATACGGGGAACAAGACCGGCGTCCCATCTGGCTCGCCCCGGTAAACAAATAATGATGGTGCCCCGCGTGCTCCGTAACGACGGCGGCTCTCAGCCCCTTACGGAAGCAAGGAGACGTCAGCAAGGACTCGACAGCCTCGACAGCTGTCCTTCCGCAAGGCTCCAGCGCTCCTTCGACGGCCACGACATCACATGAACAGGGTGCCAAAACCTCTCCGGCTGCCACGACGGCATGTACTTAGGGCGCTAGCTCCTCTCTGCTAGACATGTTAGCACACTGCTACATCTCCTATTGTACACCTGGGCCCTCTCCTTACGCCTATAAAAGGAAGGCCCAGGGCACTCGTACGAGAAGGTTGGCCGCGAGGGAGGACGGGACGGCGCGTGCAGGCCTCTCGCCCCCTCCCACGCGGACGCTTGTAACCCCCTACTGCAAGCGCACCCGACCTGGGCGCAGGACAAACACGAAGGCCGCGGGTTTCCCCTTTACGCCTGTCTCCTTGTTTCCCCCCTCAATGCTCCGTCTCGCGCCGACCCATCTGGGCTGGGGCACGTGGCAACAATTTACTCGTCGGTTCAGGGACCCCCCCGGTGTCGAAACGCCGACAGTATCCGTATCCTGGAGGCGTAGGAGTCCCTCGGCTCGGTCGGCCTTGCCGTTTAAGGTTCCTCTCGTCGTTTTTAGGATCCAGTTATCGATATAGTCGTTTCGGTAGAAAACTTTTCCGAGGAAAATTTTGACGCAGAGGGGGTTCCCCCCTTCTAGCCCCCAAGGGAGGGTCAGGCTTTGCCGAGGCAAGGCTGATCCTTCCTTGATGGTTAGACTTTATTTATATATGTAAAGAAAGCGAGATACATGAACAACTTGAAACACTTTAAGGGTAAAAGCGACGTAGCTGTTCGATGTTCCAAGCGTTGCTGTAGACATCGCCTTGATCGTTGGCCAGCTTGTATGTCCCGGGCTTCAAGATTTTGGCGATGATGAACGGCCCTTCCCAGGGAGGAGTGAGCTTGTGGCGCCCTCGGGCGTCTTGTCGCAGCCAAAGTACCAAGTCTCCCACATGGAATCCTTGGGGCCGAATCCTTCGGGCGTGGTAGCGTCGTAGAGACTGCTGATACCGCGCCGAGTGTAGTAAGGCTACGTCCCGAGCCTCTTCCAGCTGGTCTAATGAATCCTCTTGGCTGGTCTGGTTGTTTTGGTCGTCGTATGCCTTTGTCCTCGGGGAACCGTATTCCAAGTCCGTGGGTAAGATGGCATCGGCCCCATAGACTAGGAAAAACGGCGAGAAGCCCGTGGCCCGGCTCGGCGTCGTCCTCAGACTCCAAACCACCGAGGGTAGTTCTTTTATCCACCGCTTGCTAAACTTGTTGAGGTCATTGTAGATCCTCGGTTTTAGTCCCTGCAAAATCATGCCATTGGCGCGCTCCACCTGTCCATTTGTCATTGGGTGAGCTACGGCGGCCCAGTCCACACGGATGTGGTGGCCTTCGCGGAAGTCCAGGAACTTCTTTCCAGTGAACTTCGTGCCATTGTCGGTGATGATGGAGTTTGGGACCCCAAAGCGATGGATGATATTTGTAAAGAACACCACCTGCTCGGACCTGATGCTGGTTAAGGGTCGGACTTCGATCCACTTGGAGAATTTGTCGATGGCGACCAGCAGGTGTGTGAAGCCCCCGGGTGCCTTCTGCAAGGGACCGACGAGGTCTAGACCCCATACGGCAAACGCCCAAGTGATAGGTATTGTCTGTAGGGCCTGAGCGGGCAGGTGCACCTGTCTCGTGTAGAATTGACACCCTCGGTAGGAGCGCACAATCCTAGTGGCGTCGGCCACCGCGGTCGGCCAGTAGAACCCTTATCGGAAAGCGTTACCTACGAGGGCTCGAGGTGCTGCATGGTGACCGCAAGCCCCCGAGTGTATTTCCTGTAACAGCTCTTGTCCTTGGGCGACGGATATGCATCGTTGGAGAATGCCTGAGGGGTTGCGGTGGTATAACTCTTTTTCATCACCCAGTAAAACGAATGACTTGGCGCGCCGAGCCAGTCGCCGAGCTTCGGCCTTGTCGAGGGGCAGCTCTACTCGGAGGAGATATTCCAGGTACGGGGTCTGCCAGTTTAGGTTTGGCGTAACCCCATGCTGCACTCTCTCGACGTGCAGGGCCTCACCCTCGGCGGCCGAGGGTACCTCGGGCTGGGCCGAGGTCCCCTCAGGTTCGGGCGCGTCGTCGAGTTTGATGGATGGTTCATATATGTCCCTGGAGAAGACGTTCGGGGGAACCGATGTCCGCCCTGAGGCTATTTTAGCCAGCTCATCCGCAGTCTCGTTGTACCGTCGAGCAACATGGTTGAGTTCCAGCCCGTAGAACTTATCTTCCAAGCGCCGAACTTCGTCGCAGTAGGCCTCCATTTTTCGATCGTGGCAGTAGGAGTTCTTCATGACTTGGTCAATAACGAGCTGCGAGTCGCCACGAGCGTCGAGGCGCCGAACCCCTAGCTCGACGGTGATGCGCAACCCATTAACTAAAGCCTCATACTCAGCCACGTTGTTTGACGTCGGAAAATGGAGGTGTATCACGTAGCGCACATGTTTCCCGAGGGGTGAGATGAAGAGCAAGTCAGCACCTGCTCCGGTTTTCATAAGTGACCCATCGAAGTACATGGTCCAAAGTTTGGCCTAGATTGGAGCTGTCAGCAATTGGGTGTCGACCCATTCAGCCAGGAAGTCTGCCAAGACTTGGGATTTTATGGCCTTCCGAGGAGCGAATGAAAGTTTTTCGCCCATGAGTTCCACTGCCCATTTTGCTATCCTACCCAAGGCCTCTCGGCACTGGATGATCTCTCCCAGGGGGAAGGATGACACCACAGTCACCGAATGAGACTCGAAGTAGTGTCGCAGCTTTCGCCGTGTTAGAATCACTGCGTACAGTAGCTTCTAGATTTGCGGGTAGCGGATTTTGGTCTCGGATAGCACCTCGCTGATGAAGTAGATCAGCCTCTGGATGAGCAGTGCATGCCCTTCTTCTTGTCTCTCGACTACGACCGTGGCGCTGACCACCTGAGTGGTTGCGGCTACGTAAATCAAGAGGGCTTCTCCCGCAGCGGGGGGCACCAAGATGGGTGCATTAGTAAGGAGTGCCTTTAAGTTTCCGAGGGCTTCTTCGGCCTTGGGAGTCCAAGTGAAGCGCTCGACCTTCCTTAAGAGGCGATACAAGGGCAATCCTTTCTCACCAAGGTGCGAGATGAAGCGGCTCAGAGCCGCAAGGCATCCCATGACCCTTTGTACTCCCTTTAAATCTTTGATAGGTCCCATGTTGGTGATGGCTGCAATTTTCTCCGGGTTGGCCTCGATGCCTCGTTCGGAGACGATGAACCCTAGGAGCATGCCTTGGGGGACTCCGAAGACACACTTCTCAGGATTGAGTTTTACGCCCCTCACTCTTAGACACCTGAATGTTATCTCAAGGTCAGAGAGGAGGTCGGAGGCTTTCCTTGTTTTGACAACGATGTCATCGTTGTAAGCCTCGACCGTTCTGCCGATGTGTTTTCCAAACACATGGTTCATGCACCTTTGGTATGTTGCACCTACATTCCTCAAGCCAAATGGCATAGTAGTATAACAATACATGCCAAAAGGTGTGAAAGTCGTGAGCTGGTCGAATTCTTTCATCTTGATTTGGTGATAGCCTGAATAGGCATCGAGGAAAGACAGGGTTTCGCACCCAGCAGTGGAGTCCACAATTTGATCGATGCGAGGCAGAGGGTAGGGAACCTTTGGACATGCTTTATTTAACCCAGTGTAGTCTACGCACATCCTCCATTTCCCACCTTTTTTCTTTACAAGCACAAGGTTAGCTAACCATTCTGGATGGAATACCTCTTTGATGAACCCTACAGCCATTAGCTTGTGGACCTCCTCGCCTATGGCTCTGCGCTTTTCTTCATCAAAACGGCGCAGGTGCTGCTTCACGGGTCGAGCACCAGCTCGGATGTCCAGTGAGTGCTTGGCGACATCCCTCGGTATGTCGGGCATGTCCGAGGGACTCCATGCAAAAATTTCGGCGTTTGCACAGAGAAAGTCGATGAGCACTGCTTCTTATTTGGGGTCGAGCTCGGAGCCGATCCTGACTTTCTTTTCGGCATCGTTGCTGGGGTCGAGAGGGACGGACTTAATCGCCTCAGCTGGTTCGAAGTTGCCGGCGTGCCGCTTCGTGTCGGGCGCCTCTTTAGAGAGGCAATCCAGGTCGGCGATGAGGGCTTCGGCGTACTCCACACATTCCACGTCGCACTCGTAAGCGTGACGGTATGTGGAACTGACGGTGATGGTTCCCCTAGGGCCTGGCATCTTGAGCTTGAGGTACGTGTAGTTGGGGACGACCATGAACTTGGCGTAGCACGGTCTTCCCAGCACCGCGTGATAGGTCCCTCGGAACCCGACCACCTCGAAAGTGAGGGTTTCCTTTCGGAAGTTGGAGGGAGTTTCGAAGCAGACGGGCAAATCAAGTTGCCCAAGGGGCAGGACATGCTTGCCAGGGACAATCCCATGGAAAGGTGCTGCGCCGACCTGGATCGTGGACAGATCGACCCCCAAGAGCCCTAGGGTCTCGGCGTAGATGATGTTGAGGCTGCTGCCCCCGTCCATGAGGATCTTGGTGAGCCTAGCGTTGCCGATGACGGGGTCGACGACAAGCGGGTACCTTCTTGGGCTCGGTACGCAGTCGGGGTGGTCGCCTTGGTCGAAGGTAATGGGTTTGTCGGACCAGTCTAGGTAGACTGGCGTTGCTACCTTCACCGAGTAGACCTCCCGGCGCTCCTGCTTGCGGTGTCGAGCCGAGGCATTCGCCACTTGCCCACCGTAGATCATGAAGCAGTTGTGGACCTCCGGGAACTCATCTTCCTTATTGCCCCCCTTCTTGTTGTTGCCTTGGTCCTTGCCACCTTCTGCCGAGGGTCCAGCCTTATTGAAGTAACGCCGGAGCATGTCGCACTCTTCAAGGGTGTGCTTGACGGGACCCCTATGATAGGGGCACGACTCCTTGAGCATCTTGTCGAACATGTTGGCCCCCCTTGGGAGGCTTCTGAGGATTCCTATGCTCGACAGCAGCGACGAGATCCGCGTTAACAACGTCGCGTTTTGCTTGCGCCTTCTTCCTGGTCTTCTTCTTCGTGCCACGCTGGACGGACGCCTCGGGGACGTCCTCCTTCTGTCTTCCCTGAGGCTGCTTGTCCTTCTGGAAGATGGCTTCGATCGCCTCCTGACTAGAGGCGAACTTGGTAGTTATGTCCATCAATTCGCTCGCCTTGGTGGGTGTCTTGCGTCCCAGTTTGCTCACCAGGTCCCGGCAAGTGGTGCCGACGAGGAATGCCTCGATGACGTCCGAGTCGGTGATGTTGGGCAACTCGGTGCACTGCTTGGAAAACCGCCGGATGTACTCTCACAGGGATTCCCCTGGCTGCTGGCGGCAGCTCCGGAGATCCCACGAGTTCCCAGGGCGCACGTACGTACCTTGGAAATTTCCAGCGAAGGCCTTGACTAGGTCGTCCCAGCCGAAGATCTGCGCTAGAGGCAGATGCTCCAGCCAGGCCCGGGCAGCGTCGGAGAGGAAAAGGGGGAGGTTGCGGATGATGAGGTTGTCATCGTCTGTCCCTCCCAACTGGCACGCCAGCCGGTAATCAGCGAGCCACAACTTCGGCCTTGTCTCCCTGAGTACTTGGTGATGGTAGTCGGGGCTCGGAACCGGGCCGGGAACGGCGCCCGTCGTATGGCCCGGCTGAAGACTCGCGGACCTGGTGGTTCAGGCGAGGGGCTCCGATCCTCCTCAATGTCGTAGCGTCCCCCGCGCCTGGGGTGGTAGCCTCGGCGCACCCTTTCCTCGAGGAGGGCTCGACGGTTGCAGCGGTGTTGCTCGTCGCCGAGGCGATCCGGGGCGGCAGGCGTCCCGTCCCTTGTGCGCTCGGTGTGGACCGAGGCCTCCCGCATGCGTCGGGAGGACGTTACGCGATGCTCTGAGGGGCACCCTCGCCTTTGGGAGGCAGAACTCTCGGCTCGTCGAACGGCGGCATTTTCCAGGAGGTCCTTGAGTTCGCCCTGGATACGTCGCCCCTCGGTGGCGGATGGCTCCGGCATTGTTCGAAGTAGCATTGCCGCTGCAGCTAGGTTCTGGCCGGCCCCGCTGAAGGCCGAGGGCAGCCCTGCCCTAGCATCATCAATGATACGGCGCTGGACGTCCCGGGCCCGATGACGCGCTCCTCCGACGAGTGCTCGGCCTGCCCACTCCTACTCGATGTTTTGTCGGAGCTGCACAAGTCGCCCCGTTTCTTCATCGAGCTTGGCCTGCATCTCGTGGAGTTGCTCGAGCTATGTGCCTTGACCCCCCACAGGGACTCGGACCACAGCTATCTCCCGCGGGATCTCAACGCGAGACGCACGCGCAGGGGCGTCATCGTTTTCTGGCATGCCGAGGTGGTCGTCTTCGTTGTGATCCCCCTGATCGATGTGAAAGCACTCGCGAGTTGGGTCATGACTGTGACACCCCAGGTGTCTATTTCGCGTTATGTCGGGAGATTAATCCTAATCTCGGATGCTCAGTAAAAATTTCTATTTCTCGATCGTGCCTATCTCTGTTTATCAGGCTTTCTCTTGGAAGTTCACCGAATTCAGAGTTAATCGACCGCGAGAAACATCCAATTTTGGAGCGTGTTAAAACTTTTATTCTCGGAACAAATGCAAACTCGATAGTCAACCTCGAATTATAAATCTCATCTGAAGCTCGTTTAATCAAACGCCCGACAGCTGCTAGTCGAGTTGTGTCCGACTCCGATTTCTCGATGTTTGATCTATGTTCAAAAATTAATCTGAGTCTGTACTCTCAAACAAAATGCTCTGTTGTGTCGGTATCTAATTATTTATTATCCGACTCAGCCAAATATCTCTAAGTCCGAATCGAACTCAAAACCCGCATCGACAGCGATTTTAAAATATCACGATTCGCCTTCTCCGACTAAAAATCCAAAGCCGATCAAATCTCTGGACGATTTATTTTCGAATCACGCGTAGGTAATTATTTTCGAGCGAAATCAAATTAGACTCTCGGTCGAGTTATCGCCCGATCTTCCGAAACCTATTTCGTTCTGTTCTCCGTAGAGACGAATTCCGCATAAGTGTTTGTATTCCGAGAAATAATTAGCGATCCGATAATCCGTGTTTCATCAAAACACCATGAAAATAAAATGGAAATAAATTAGCGTGACCCGTTTGAGTGTTTGGGCCAAATCCAGCCCAGCCCAATAGGCCCACTAAGAAACCCTAACCCTAGGGCTGCTTCTATAAATAGGGGTGCTCACTTGGCAAATTTTCACTCCCACCCCTGCATTTTCCTAGCCGCCACTTCCTTTTCCCTGCCTTCTTCTCCCACACGCAGCAGCCAGCGCGCAGGAGCTCTTCGCCGTCGGCCAGCCATGGCGTGGGTGAGCTCTGATCCATGGCACCCAGAAAATTCCAGCCGGCTCCCCCTTCTTCTTCCTCCAGCCAGCAGGTCGTTCCCTCAGCTGTCTAGGGCGCGGACGAGCTTCTCTCGCCCCTGCTCTTCTTTGGCTGGATCGGCCCCCAGCTCGGGCAGGCGAGCCCACCGTCGCCCATGGACGAGCTCCCTCCCTCTCATGGCGCCCCCTGCTCTTCCCTGCCCACGACCAAGAAACGCCCAGGACCAGCGCTCCCCTCTACCTCAGCGCCCCTCCCTGCTCCATTTTTCCTCTGCTATCGGCCGCTGGCAGCCATGGCGCTCGCCTTTGCTCCCTGCTCGACATGCTCTGCTCGCCAGGGCTGGAGATCCGCGGTCGAGCCTCTCCCATCCATGGGGCAGTGGCTCCTCCCTCGGCACCTCCCCCTTGAGCAGCAACCGCGGCAACTTCGCGCTCTGGCGGCTCCCTGTTTTGCACAGTCCAGTGGACAGCACCACCCCCTCCCTCCACTTCGGCTAAAGCATGCCCAACCCTATACAGCGCAGCTCCTCGCAGCCGAGATTTTCCCCCACAGCCCCGCAACATTGGCGCTTCGCGGGTGTTCGATGTAATGCCCGAGTGAAGCTCTATGTCATGAACAGCAGCGAAGTCACCGTCGCCGTGACCTCGCCTTCGTGCGCGGCTCGCATTGCTCTGCATCGTCGTCGCCTTGCAAGCTTGCGGTTTAGCCAAAACCTTGTTTGCGTGCGAGTGGGGAACCTCGACGAAGTAAGTAATGAAGAGTAAGATGTCCCTTTTTGTTTTCCAACTAATATTAGGCGATATATATTGTAATGTGTTGAATGTTGGTAGAGTTTGTTATTCATGTGTAGTGGCGTGCACAAGTGTGCGAATCGGAGAAATAACTGAGTTATGTTGATTGGACGTGATGTGTAAATTAAAAAATTGTAGGTTTGTGTGTAGGGTGTACTATTGCACATGTATGTCGATGTATTATAATAGTGATTGCGTTAGAGTCATTTGAAGTATTTTGAATGCATGCCGAATATGGTTGCATTCCAAATAGGGAAAGAGTCATGTTGTGCGATGAAAAGGCTAGATTGATTTTATAGGTCGTACGAAAATCGTTCTATTAAGTGTATACGTCGAGTGTGTTAAAAAGATCCTATGTAGGCAGAATGTAGTGTATTGGTTAGGCGAAGAGTTTTATAATAAACAAGTATGAGGCGTGCAATTAAGTCGAGATTGAAGTGCAAATCCTATGCACAATGTGATGGGATTCGTGATTATGTAGGAGTTATAATTGTTGATGTGACGAGTAGTTTAGAAAATGCTCGTTTGCGTGGAGGATGTATCGTTAAGACATGAGTGTCGGAGTTCATTTATATTAGTGGTCGCGCCACATTGCTTGAAGTGTCTCGAGTGCATACCGCAATATGGTTGTATTCATGCCAAGGATGTATAGGTTTTACTCAATTAGAAGTTTGGTTGATATGGTTAGGAAATTGTTTCGGCTTGGGTAGTGAGGTGGTAACATGCCGAAGTAGTCATCGCTTCCTCTACGGTTAAATGGAAATCATGTGTGATGATGTTACTTATGGGGTGAATACGTATTGAAATCTTTTATGTTGTGCAATATGACTAGAAATGTGAAGGATAGATAGGGTGTTTCAGAAATGTTAGCCAATAGGTCGGACAAGCATGATAGAGGTTGAGTCGCTTATGTTAGAAAATTGATGCTCGACATGTTAGGTCCCCTAAAAGCTGATGTTTTAGGTGACTTGTGTGTTATCCGATTTAAGTTGAGAAATGGGTAAGAGAAGCTAATTAATCCGCTCCGAACCATGTTTCGAGTTGCAATGTCTAAAATGGTTTGCTAAGTTTTATACAACGTTAGTGTCGGCGTTTCGAGACCGGGGGGGTCCCTGGGCCGACGAGTGAGAATGTCGTCGCGTGCCCCAGCCCAGATGGGTCGGCGCGAGGCCGAGCGCGAAGGGGGGAAGGAGGCGTGAGAGAGGTGGAAATCCCGCGGCCTTCGTGTTCGTCCCGCGCCCAGGTCGGATGCGCTTGCAGTAGGGGGTTACAAGCGTTCCACGCGGGAGGGAGCGAGCGGCCTCACGCGAGCGCCAGTCCCGTCCTCTTCCCCCGCGCGGCCAACCCTCTATAAGGGGGCCCTGGTCCTTCCTTTTATAGGCGTAAGGAGAGGATCCAGGTGTACAATGGGGGGTGTAGCAGAGTGCTACGTGTCTAGCAGAGGAGAGCTAGCGCCCTAAGTACATGCCATCGTGGCAGCCGGAGAGGTTTTGGCACCCAGTTCGTGTGGTGTCGTGGCCGTCGGAGGAGCGCTGGAGCCTAGCAGAAGGACAGATGTCGGGGCTGTTGAGTCCTTGCTGACGTCCTCTTGCTTCCGTAAGGGGGCTGAGAGCCGCCGTCGTCATAGAGCGTGCGGGGTGCCATCATTATTTGTCTGGCGGAGCGAGCCAGATGGGACGTCGGTCTTGTTCCCCGTAGCCTGAGTCAGCTTGGGGTAGGGTAATGATGGCGCCTCCTGTTGACGTGGTCGGTCCGCGCCCTAGGTTGGGCGATGTGGAGGCTCCTCCGAGGTCGAGGTCGAGTCTGTCTTTCGTGGCCGAGGTCGAGTCCGAGCCCCCGGGTCGGGCGAGGCGGAGACCATCGGCTGAAGCCAGGGCTGAGTCCGAGCCCTGGGGTCGGGTGAAGCGAAGTTTGTCGTCTTCTAGGGCTGAGCCCGAGTCCGAGCCCTGGAGTTTCCTATGGTGCCTGAGGCCGGGCCTGACTGCCTGTCAGCCTCACTCTGTCGAGCGGCACAATAGTCGGAGCGGCGCAGGCGGCGCTGTCCTTCTGTCAGGCCGGTCAGTGGAGCGGCGAAGTGACTGCGGTCACTTCGGCTCTATCGACTGGAGGACGCGCGTCAGGATAAAGGTGTCAGGCTGCCTTTGCATTAAATGCCCCTGCGATTTGGTCAGGGTTGCTTCTTGGCGAAGACTGGGCCTCGGGCGAGCCGGAAGTATGTTCGTCGCTGGAGGGGGCCACGGGCGAGACGGAGATCCTCCGGGGTCGGCTGCCCTTGCCCGAGGCTGGGCTCGGGCGAGGCGTGATCGAGTCCCTCGAATGGACCGATCCCTGACTTAGTCGCACCCATCAGGCCTTTGCAGCTTTATGCTGATGGGGGTTACCAGCTGAGAATTAGGAGCCTTGAGGGTACCCCTAATTATGGTCCCCGACAGTAGCCCCCGAGCCTCGAAGGGAGTGTTAATACTCGCTTGGAGGCTTTCGTCGCACTTTTTTGCAAGGGGACCAGCCTTTCTCGGTTGCGTTTTGTTCCGGTGGGTGCGCGCGAGCGCACCCGCCGGGTGTAGCCCCCGAGGCCTCGGAGGAGTGGTTTGACTCCTCCGAGGTCTTAATGCCTCACGCAATGCTTCGGCTGGTCTGGTTGTTCCCCTCATGCGAGCTGGCCGTAGCCCGGGTGCACGGTCGGGTCCCAAGTTCTCGGGCTGGTATGTTGACGCTGTCAACGGTTTGGCCGGAGCCGGGTTTTGCGAGAGCAGCCCCCGAGCCTCTGCACAGGGCGAGAGGACGGTCAGGGACAGACTCGACTTTTTTACATACGCCCTTGCGTCGCCTTTCCGCAAGGAGGAGGGGGGGAGAGCACCATGTTGCCGTCGGAGGGCGCCGAACATGGTGTCTCCGGTGAGCTGCTAGCGGGTAATCCGAGCGGACGTCCGTGCCCCATTTGTTAGGGGTCGGCTAGAGGCCCAGAGGCGCGCCCAAAAGTACCTGCGGGTGATCTGCCGGACCCGGTCCCCTGTCGACGGGGTCCGAGGGCTCGATGCCTCCCTCTGATGGGATTCCGTTACAAGATCGTTCCCGCTGGTCTCAGAAATGTCCTAGGGTACCTCGGGAGCGTAGCCCGAGCCTCGGTTATGTATCGAACGTACCTAGGGTCATCCCTCGCTCTATGTCTGAGGTGACTGTGAACCCTTCGAGGGCCAGCCTTCGAACCCCTGATCAGTAGTGGGCGCGGAGCCCGAGTGGCCTGAGGCAGCCGTTGAACCCTTCCGAGGGGCCAGCCTTCGAACCTCTGACCAGTAGTGGGTGTGGAGCCCACGTGGTCTGAGGCGGCTGTTGAACCCCTCCGAGGGGCCAGCCTTCGAACCTCTGATCAGTAGGGAGGCTCGGAGCCTGTTTCCTTCACGGAGAAGGGTCCTTTTCGGGGTATCCCCCTTTCCCAGTCCCTGTTGTAAGAGAGAGAAAGAGGAAAAGGAAAAGGACATGAAATCGAATGACGCGGCGTACCTTTTTTGACGTGGTCATTATGGCGAAGGCGAAGCGTCGCTCGCTTCCCCTGCCAGAGGCACCGCCTGCCGCGGAGTTAATGCGACGGGGCGAGTGGTTCGCGAGGCGGCTGTTGCGCGTGCGCGAGCCGTTCGAGGAACGGAACACGGGCGCGCCGTCTTCACGCCGTGAGAGAGGGCTCTCTCACTGCCCCAGGATGGGACGTAAGCTTGGCTGACGACGTGACCGCTGCTCCCGCCTGCCACCGCCATTACTGTCGGCCCATTTTTGGCCGCATTGACCGTCGCGCCTAGCTGGCGCTGCTGGGTCGCCTCGAGTCGCGGTACTGGTTCCGATTCGAGGAGGCACGACAGTGGTGCGAGTGGCGGTGCAGTTGCTTGCACGTAGCGACCGGCGCGCCGGTTGCATGACGCGTGGGCATGTTGGAAGTCGGAGAGGTGCGCCCACTTGGCGCGGTTGCATGCTGCCTGCATGGCTGCCCGCCCTTTCATCCGTTGGTCTGGGCGAAAGTGGAGGGGTGCTTGTAACCGCTGGGCGGTTGCATGCACCACGCGCGTCGGTTTGGCTTCTTTTGCTCTGGGCCAGCTTGCATGACGTGTGGGACCCAACCCCCGTGCCGTAGGGGGAGGACCTTGGAGCGTGTTGGGGAAGACTCAACTCACGACGGCTGGGGACGCAGGTAGGGAGAGTCGCCTTTAAAAGGAGGGTGACCCCCTTGAAAGGCGACCATGTCTTCGCGCTCCCTTATGCATCGTGTCTTTCCGCCTTCCGAGCCCCCGGATGGGGGACACCCGCAGTCCTTCCGCCTTGTCGTTGGGGGAACGCAACTCCGTGGGAGTTGGTACCTTTCCGCCATCGTTCGGCTTCAAGGATTTTCATCATGCGGCCCGGCTGCATCCCCTCGCCGGTGGTCACCCGAGATGGCGACCACCAGCCCTTGGATGGGGAGAAGCAAGCCGGGCTGCGATCTTGGTCCCACCCTCAGCTTCAAGGATGTTCATCATCCTTGCTGGGGCGGAGAGCAAGGCGAGCCGGGGCTCTACCTCCCGTGCGGGTCGGCTAGCCACCTCTTCTTCCAGCTTCTGGTGGTGGAGACCATCCTCCAGCTCTGCGGAGGAGACGTCCTCCAGCCATGCCAGGGAAGGCGAACTGTTGCTGCCCAGCTAGGATGCAACATTCCGCCCTCTTCCTCGCTTTCGTGGCGAGGGCGGGAGCGAGGACCTGCCGGTGCGCTTCGGAGCGGCCCGCTCTTTGGCTTTGATGGCTGGTTCGCATCCCTTGAGCGGGGACGCGAACGAGAGCCTTCCGGTGGCCGCGTCTGTCCTGGGACCATGGCTGCTGCTGCAGAGGTCACCGGCGAGTCGCCCGGAACTTGTCGCCCCGCAGGCTCCCCGGTATGGAGGTGGTTCATACCCGTGGGGACGGAACCGGAGTTCCGTTTGTAATGGCACCTTGAATGCCAGTGTTTTTGTTCATTGTGGCTGTCGAGGCCTGAACATGTATGTATTTTTGGCGCGGAGTCGTGTTTTTTCCTCATTCTCGAGCACTAAGACTCGCCTGTTGGTTGTCTGAACCGCTTCACCAAGCGTGAGTCGCCCGTGCAAAGGTGACGAGTGAGGTATCCGTATCCCGGAGGCGTAGGAGTCCCTCGGCTCGGTCGGCCTTGCTATCCGAGGCTTCTCTTGCTTAGTTAAAGGGACCCCTCAGCCGCTCTTCGACGAGCCGAAGCCAGGGGTAGCGGTGTCAGCACGGACAGAGGCAGAGTTGGCTCGAAAAGAAGACTTGGTCGGCCGGAGCCTGGCCGGGTCGTCCGTTAGCGGGACCGACGCCGGAGTTGATCTGCCGAGGCCTCGGGCCGGGCTGATGTCTTTGGGGGATAGCTGGCCGAGGCCTCGGGGTGATCAGCCGAGCCGCCTGCTCGAGCCGGATTTTTGGAGGGGACCCTGGCGGCGATGGCCCGGGCGTGATGATGAAGTCGTCCTTCAGAGTGGAGATCCTCGGACCGCGTCGCCGTCCGAGGCTAGGTCGGACCTCGCCGAAGGTGTAGTCGACGCCGAGGGTGCTGCTGCTCCCTTTAGCCGTCAAGATCCGATCCTGCAGGATCGGATTATCTTGTAGCGTGTGTTTTCTGCGGCCGCCGAGGCCCAAACACATCCTCGCCGTGTTGTAAAGCTGCGCTTCTTTTCCTCTTGTCTCGAGTATCTGGACTTTTTTGTCGGTAACATAATTGTCTGTGCGAGCGAGAGTTGCTTTTCACGGAAGGTGATGAGTGAGGTATCTGTATCCCGGAGGCGTAGGAATCCCTTGGCTCGGTCGGCCTTGCCGCTTACGCGCGCTCTTGCCCGTCCATGGGGTTCTGTCACCGACGGAGTCAAGAAGGCCCGAAGAATCGCTTCGGCAGAAGAGCTTTCGAGCGTAAAGACTTGCTCGGTCCGCAGAATCACTTATCCGAACGCGAGTTACTTATCGCAGAAGGTGATGAGTGAGGTATCCGTATCCCGGAGGCGTAGGAGTCCCTTAGCTCGGTCAGCCTTGGCTGCTTACGTGTACTCCATCGTTTTCAGGATCCACTTTCGAAGTAGTCGAAAAGCACGAAAGACATTCTGGCAGAAAGGATCTTTTTTCGAGGAAAAATTTCGACGCAGAGGGGGTTCCCCCCTTTTAGCCCCCGAGGGAGGGTCGGGCTTTGCCGAGGCAAGGCTGACCCTTCCTTGATGACTAAACTTTGCGTGGGAGCTAGGTATATGAACAACTTGAAAGCATCTTAAGGGTAGAAGCGACATAGCTGTTGGATGTTCCAAGCGTTGCTGTAGACCTCGCCTTGACTGTTGGCTAGCTTGTACGTTCCGGGCTTCAGAACTTTGGCGATGATGAACGGCCCTTCCCAGGGAGGCGTGAGCTTGTGCCGCCCTCGGGCGTCCTGTCGTAGCCGAAGCACCAGGTCGCCCACCTGGAGGTCTCGGGACCGGACCCCTCGGGCGTGGTAGCGTCGCAGGGACTACTGGTACCGCACCGAGTGTAGTAAGGCCAGGTCCCGAGCCTCTTCCAGCTGGTCCAGCGAGTCTTCTCGACTAGCTTGGTTGCTTTGGTCGGCGTAGGCCCTCGTCCTCGGGGAACCGTATTCTAAGTCTGTGGGCAAGATGGCCTCGGCCCCATAGACTAGAAAGAACGGCGTGAAGCCCATGGCTCGGCTCGGCGTTGTCCTCAGACTCCAGACCACCGAAGGGAGTTCCTTCATCCATCGCTTGCCGAACTTGTTGAGGTCGTTGTAGATCTGAGGCTTGAGTCCTTGTAGAATCATGCCGTTGGCACGCTCTACTTGCCCATTCGTCATGGGGTGAGCCATAGCGGCCCAGTCCACCCAGATGTGGTGATCCTCGTAGAAGTCCAGGAACTTTCTGCCGGTGAACTGGGTGTCGTTGTCGGTGATGATGGAGTTCGGGACTCCAAAGCGATGGATGATGTTGGTGAAGAACGACACCGCCTGTTCGGACCTGATGCTGTTTAGGGGTCGGACCTCGATCCATTTGGAGAATTTGTCGATGGCGACCAGCAGGTGCGTGTAGCCCCCGGGTGCCTTCTGCAAGGGGCCGACGAGGTCCAGACCCCACACGGAAAAAGGCCAGGTGATGGGTATCGTCTGCAGAGCCTGAGCGGGCAGGTGGGTTTGCCTCGCGTAGAACTGACACCCTTCGCAGGTGCGGACAATTCTAGTGGCATCGGCCACCGCCGTCGGCCAGTAGAAACCTTGTCGGAAGGCATTTCCGACAAGGGCTCGAGGTGCTGCGTGATGGCCGCAAGCCCCCGAGTGTATGTCTCGTAGGAGTTCCTGACCTTCGGCGATGGAAATGCATCGCTGGAGGATGCCTGAGGGGCTGCGGTGGTAGAGCTCCTTCCCATCTCCCAGCAAGACGAACGACTTGGCGCGTCGTGCCAACCGCCAAGCTTTGGCTCGGTCGAGGGGTAGCTCTCCTCGGTGGAGATATTGCAGGTACGGGGTCTGCCAGGTTCGATTAGGCGTGACCCCGCTTCGCTCCTCCTCGACGCGCAGTGCCTCACCCTCGGGGGCCGAGGGTACCTCGGGCTGAACCGAGGATGCCTCGGGCCGAGCTAAGGGTGCCTCGGGTTGGGCCGAGGGTGCCTCGGACTGAGCCGAGGGTGCCTCGGACTGAGCCGAGGGTGCCTCGGACTGAGCCGAGGGTACCTCGGGCTGAGCCGAGGGTGCCTCGGGCTCGGACGTGTCGTCGATCTTGACGGAGGGTTGATGCAGGTCTCGGGAGAAGACGTCCGGGGGAACCGTTGTCTGCCCCGAGGCTATTTTAGCCAGCTCGTCCACAGTCTCGTAGTAGCGTCGGGCGATGTGGTTGAGCTCGAGCCCGTAGAACTTGTCTTCTAGGCGCCGAACCTCATCGCAGTAGGCCTCCATCTTCGGGTCGCGGCAGTGGGAGTTCTTCATGACTTGATCGATGACGAGCTGTGAGTCACCGCGAGCGTCGAGGCGTCGGACCCCTAGCTCGATGGCGATGCGCAACCCGTTGACCAGAGCCTCATACTCAGCCACATTGTTGGACGCCGGGAAGTGGAGGCATAGCACGTAGCGTAGATGCTTTTCGAGGGGCGAGATGAAGAGCAGGCCTGCGCCCGCTCCTGTCTTCATCAGCGACCCGTCGAAGAACATGGTCCAGAGTTCTGGCTGGATCGGAACTGTTGGGAGCTGGGTGTCGACCCATTCAGCCACGAAGTCCGCCAAGACCTGGGACTTGATGGCCTTCCGAGGGGCGAACGAGATTGTTTCGCCCATGATTTCCACTGCCCACTTCGCGATTCTACCCGAGGCCTCTCGGCACTGGATGATCTCCCCTAGGGGGAAGGATGACACCACAGTTACCGGATGAGACTCGAAGTAGTGTCGCAACTTCCGCCGCGTCAGGATCACCGCGTACAGCAGCTTCTGAATTTGTGGGTAGCGGATCTTGGTTTCGGACAGTACCTCGCTGATGAAGTAGACTGGCCTCTAAACGGGCAATGCATGCCCCTCTTCTCGTCTCTCAACCACAATCGCGGCGCTAACCACCTGAGTGGTCGCGGCGACGTAGATCAAGAGGGCTTCTCCGGCAGCGGGGGGCACCAAGATAGGCGCGTTCGTGAGGAGCGCCTTCAGGTTACCGAGGGCTTCCACGGCCTCGGGGGTCCAAGTGAAGCACTCGGCCTTCCTTAAGAGGCGGTACAGAGGCAGACCTCTTTCGCCGATGCGTGAGATGAAGCGGCTCAGAGCCGCAAGACATCCCATGACTCTCTGTACGCCTTTCAAGTCCTTGATGGGCCCCATGCCGGTGATGGCTGCGATCTTCTCCGGGTTGGCTTCGATGCCCCGCTTGGAGACGATGAACCCCAAGAGCATGCCTCGGGGAACCCCAAAGACACACTTCTCGGGATTAAGCTTCACTCCTTTCGCTTTGAGACATCGGAATGTCACTTCAAGGTCGGAAAGGAGGTCGGAGGCTTTCCTCGTCTTGACTACGATGTCATCGATGTAGGCCTCGACCGTCCGACCAATGTGTTCGCCGAACACATGGTTCATGCACCGCTGGTACGTCGCACCCGCATTCCTCAAGCCGAACGGCATGGTGACATAGCAGTACATGCCGAAGGGTGTGATGAAAGAAGTCGCGAGCTGGTCGGACTCTTTCATCCTGATTTGGTGATACCCTGAGTAGGCATCGAGGAAAGACAGGGTTTCGCACCCAGCAGTGGAATCCACGATTTGATCGATGCGAGGCAGAGGGTAGGGAACCTTCGGACATGCTTTGTTTAGACCAGTGTAGTCTACACACATCCGCCATTTCCCTCCTTTCTTTCTCACAAGCACAAGGTTGGCAAGCCATTCGGGATGGAATACCTCTTTGATGAACCCTGCCGCCATTAGCTTGTGGATCTCCTCGCCTATGGCTCTGCGCTTTTCTTCGTCGAATCGGCGCAGAGGCTGCTTCACGGGTCGGGCTCTAGCTCGGATATCCAGCGAGTGCTCGGCGACATCCCTCGGTATGTCGGTCATGTCCGAGGGACTCCACGCGAAAACGTTGGCGTTCGCGCGTAGAAAGTCGACGAGCACTGCTTCCTATTTGGGATCGAGCTCGGAGCCGGTCCGGATCTGCTTGGAGGTGTCGCTGCTGGGGTCGAGGGGGACGGACTTAACCATCTCCGCTGGCTCAAAGTTGCCGGCGTGACGCTTCACGTCTGGCACCTCCTTAGAGAGGCTCTCCAGGTCGACGACGAGGGCTTCGGATTCGGCGAGGGCCCCGGCGTACTCCACGCACTCCACGTCACATTCGAACGCGTGTTTGTACGTGGGGCCGACGGTGATGACCCCGTTGGGGCCCGACATCTTGAGCTTGAGGTAGGTGTAGTTGGGGACGGCCATGAACTTCGCGTAGCATGGCCTCCCCAATACTTCGTGGTAGGTTCCTCGGAACCCGACCACCTCGAATGTGCGGGTCTCCCTTCGGAAGTTGGAGGGTGTTCCGAAGCAGACGGGAAGGTCGAGTTGTCCGAGGGGCTGGACGCGCTTCCTGGGGATGATCCCGTGGAAAGGCGCAGCGCCTGCCCGGTCCGAGGATAGATCAACACGCAGGAGCCCGAGGGTCTCGGCGCAGATGATGTTGAGGCTGCTGCCTCCGTCCATGAGGACCTTGGTGAGTCTGACGTCGCCGATGACGGGATCGACAACGAGCGGGTATTTCCCCGGGCTCGGCACGTGGTCGGTGTGGTCGGCTTGGTCGAAGGTGATGGGCTTGTCGGACCAGTCTAGGTAGACTGGCGCCGCCACCTTTACGGAACAGACCTCCCGACGCTCTTGCTTGCGGTGCCGAGCCGAGGCGTTCGCCGCTTGCCCACCGTAGATCATGAAGCAATCGCGGACCTCGGGGAACTCTCCTGCCTGATGATCCTCCTTCTTGTCGTTGTCGTGAGCCCGGCCACCCTCCGCGGGTGGCCCGACCCTTTGGAAGTGGCGCCGAAGCATAGCGCACTCCTCAAGGGTGTGCTTGACGGGCCCCTGATGATAGGGGCATGACTCCTTGAGCATCTTGTCGAAGAGGTTGGCACCTCCGGGGGGGGGGGGGGGTTTCCGAGGGTTCTTGTACTCGGCGGCGGCGACAAGGTCCGTGTCGGCGGCGTCGCGTTTCGCTTGCGAGTTCTTCTTGCCCTTCTTCTTGGCGCCGCACTGAGTTGACGCCTCGGGGGCATCTTCCGGTGGGCGGCCCTGGGGCTGCTTGTCCTTCCGGAAGATGGCCTCAACCGCCTCCTGGCCAGAAGCGAACTTGGTGGCGATGTCCATCAGCTCGCTCGCCCTGGTGGGGGTCTTGCGACCCAGCTTGCTCACCAGGTCGCGTTAGGTGGTGCCGGCGAGGAACGCGCCGATGACATCCGAATCAGTGATGTTGGGTAGCTCGGTGCGCTGCTTCGAGAATCGCCGGATGTAGTCCCGGAGGGACTCTCCCGGCTGCTGTCGGCAGCTTCGGAGGTCCCAGGAATTTCCGGGGCGCACGTACGTGCCCTGGAAATTGCCGGCGAAGGCTTGGACCAGGTCGTCCCAGTTGGAGATCTGTCCCGGAGGCAGGTGCTCCAACCAGGCGCGAGCGGTGTCGGAGAGGAACAGGGGGAGGTTGCGGATGATGAGGTTGTCATCGTCCGTTCCACCCAGTTGGCAGGCCAGCCGGTAGTCCGCGAGCCACAGTTCCGGTCTCGTCTCCCCCGAGTACTTTGTGATAGTAGTCGGGGGTCGGAACCGAGTCGGGAACGGCGCTCGTCGTATGGCGCGACTGAAAGCCTGCGGACCGGGTGGTTCGGGCGAGGGACTCCGATCCTCCCCGCTGTCGTAGCGTCCCCCACGCCTGGGGTGGTAGCCTCGACGCACCCTCTCGTCGAGGTGGGCCCGACGGTCGCGGTGATGGTGCTCGTTGCCGAGGCGACCCGGGGCCGCAGGCGCTGTGTTGCGCGTGCGCCCGGTGTGGACCGAGGCTTCCCGCATGTATCGGGAAGTCGCGGCGCGATGTTCCGAGGGGTACCCCTGCCTTCGGGAGGCGGAGCTCTCGGCCCATCGGACCGCGGCGCCCTCCAGGAGATTCTTGAGCTCTCCCTGGATTCACCGCCCCTCGGTGGTTGATGGCTCCTGCATCGTGCGGAGAAGCATTGCTGCTGGAGCCAGGTTTTGGCCGACCCCACTGGAAGCGGGTGGCGGCCTCATCCTGACATCGTCGGCGATGCGGTGCTGGAAGCCCTGGGGTAGATGACGCCCTTCTCCGGCCGGAGGTTGGCCCGCCCATTCCTGCCCGACGTCCCGGCGGATCGGCTCAAGTGCTCCTGCCCCCTCATCGAGCCTGGCCGGCACCCCGCGGATTTGCTCAAGCTGTGGGTCATGACCCCCCGCCGGAACGGGGACCACAGCTAGCTCCCGTAGGATGTCAACGCGTGGCACATGCCTAGGGAGATCGCCGTTCTCCGGCATACCAAGATGGTTGCCTTCGGAGGGACCCCCTAGATCGACGTGGAAGCATTCACGACTTGGGCCGCAGTCCTCGTCGCCGAGGCTGCGGCTACCGTCGGAACAGTCGGAAAGGCAGTAGTCGCATGCGGTCATGAAGTCCCGCATGGCACTGGGGTTACCAAGTCCTGAGAAATCCCAACAGAAGCCAGGCTCGTCATCTTCCTCGGACCCCGAGAGCTCGTAGGTCGAGACGTCCGTCAGCCGGTCCCATGGTGACCGCACACGAAACCCCAGAGGGTTTGGACTCGCCTCTACGAGAGCGTCCGCGAAAGCGAAGTCGCTTGGCGGGTCGATGCTGAATCCAAAGGGCGTGAGATGGGAACCGGTGGGTACCTCTTGGTCGACGGGCGGTGACAAAGTCACGTCAGGGACTGACTGCACCGTCGTCTCAGGTACAAGGGTGACGCCCAACAAGCCTTTCGCGAGCGTGCTGGCATCGTTTGTTTGCTCGGAATTGGCGTGTTGCGGGGAGACGGCGCTCGTCTTCGTCTCAAACGCGAGGTCGATGCCCGACGCGCCCCCCGTTGGGGCGCCGGTGCCGTCGACTCGCTCGACAGCCGACGAGGTGCCGCCTCCTGCTTGGCCTTGGTTGCCCGCCTCCTCCTCCGTCGGCGGGGTGAGCTCGAATGTCGTTCTTCCACCACGCGGGGAAGACGTCGACGATTCTGCCGCCGGCGGGCGGGCTGTCGGCCGCCATTGTTGCTGTCGCACGGCGGGGGAAGAAGTATCATGTCGTAGCTGCCATCAAGGGACATGAACTCAAGACTCCCGAAACGGAGCACTGTCCCGGGCTGGAAAGGTTGCTGGAGACTGCCCATCTGGAGCTTGACGGGAAGCTGTTCGTCAACACGCAGCAGGCCCCTACCTGGCGCGCCAACTGTCGGTGTTTCGAGACCGGGGGGTCCCTGGGCCGACGAGTGAGAATGTCGCCGCGTGCCCCAGCCCAGATGGGTCGGCGTGAGGCCGAGCGCGAAGGGGGGAAGGAGGCGTGAGAGAGGTGGAAATCCCGCGACCTTCGTGTTCGTCCCGCGCCCAGGTCGGGTGCGCTTGCAGTAGGGGGTTACAAGCGTTCCACACGGGAGGGAGCGAGCGGCCTCACGCGAGCGCCAGTCCCGTCCTCTTCCCCCGCGCGGCCAACCCTCTGTAAGGGGGCCCTGGTCCTTCCTTTTATAGGCGTAAGGAGAGGATCCAGGTGTACAATGGGGGGGTGTAGCAGAGTGCTACGTGTCTAGCGGAGGAGAGCTAGCGCCCTACGTACATGCCATCGTGGCAGCCGGAGAGGTTTTGGCACCCGGTTCGTGTGGTGTCGTGGCCGTCAGAGGAGCGCTGGAGCCTGGCGGAAGGACAGCTGTCGGGGCTGTTGAGTCCTTGCTGACATCCTCTTGCTTCTGTAAGGGGGCTGAGAGCCGCCGTCGTCATAGAGCGTGCGGGGTGCCATCATTACTTGTCTGGCGGAGCGAGCCAGATGGGACGTCGGTCTTGTTCCCCGTAGCCTGAGTCAGCTTGGGGTAGGGTAATGATGGCGCCTCCTGTTGACGTGGTCGGTCCGCGCCCTAGGTTGGGCGATGTGGAGGCTCCTTCGAGGTCGAGGTCGAGTCTTTCTTCCGTGGCCGAGGTCGAGTCCGAGCCCCCGGGTCGGGCGAGGCGGAGACCGTCGGCTGAAGCCAGGGCTGAGTCCGAGCCCTGGGGTCGGGTGAAGCGGAGTTCGTCGTCTTCTGGGGCTGAGCCCGAGTCCGAGCCCTGGGGTCGGGCGGATCGGAGTTCGCCGTCTTCCGGGGCTGAGCCCGAGTCTGAGCCCTGGGTCGGGCGGAGCGGAGTTCGCCGTCTTTCGGGGCTGAGCCCAAGTCCGAGCCCTGGGTCGGGCGGAGCGGAGTTCGCCGTCTTCCGGGGCTGAGCCCAAGTCCGAGCCCTGGGTCGGGCGGAGCGGAGTTTCCTATGGTGCCTGAGGCCGGGCCTGACTGCCTGTCAGCCTCACTCTGTCGAGCGGCACAGCAGTCGGAGCGGCGCAGGCGGCGCTGTCCTTCTGTCAGGCCGGTCAGTGGAGCGGCGAAGTGACTGCGGTCACTTCGGCTCTGTCGACTGGAGGACGCGCGTCAGGATAAAGGTGTCAGGCCGCCTTTGCATTAAATGCCCCTGCGATTTGGTCAGGGTTGCTTCTTGGCGAAGACTGGGCCTCGGGCGAGCCGGAAGTATGTTCGTCGCTGGAGGGGGCCTCGGGCGAGACGGAGATCCTCCGGGGTCGGCTGCCCTTGCCCGAGGCTGGGCTCGGGCGAGGCGTGATCGAGTCCCTCGAATGGACCGATCCCTGACTTAGTCGCACCCATCAGGCCTTTGCAGCTTTATGCTGATGGGGGTTACCGGCTGAGAATTAGGAGTCTTGAGGGTACCCCTAATTATGGTCCCCGACAGTTAGCCAACTCATGTGAGTAGGAGTCGATTGCGTAAGTGATTGTGATATATAAGTTGTGTCTTGGATTGCGATAATAATAGGCAAACCGATGTGTATGGTGCATAGCGGCCTAGGTTGTTGCTTGGGTTAACCAACTTGTTAGATGTCTTTAGTTAAGCTCGTGGTCACGATGAATTGCTTGTTGTAGTCTAAATGCGTATGGGTATGGTCGCGGATAAAAAGTATTAGTGCTCATGTGATGTCTAAGTTGAAATGCAAATTATTAGGTGAAAAGCGCTTTGATATCCATATATGCCGGATTTGATGATTGTGGTGAATGCGTTGTTAATTGCGTATGGTGGTTCTAGTGCTCGAACTGACATGTATAAAAATTTAGTAAGTCTACTGGTTAGTTCTCACTTGGTTATTTTAACTCTAACAATTGTCAAAGTGTTAGAATAAGTCAAGTCTCTAGAGCAAGACAATTCTTGAATTATATAGAAGCTGAAATTTATTGATTGCTGTTTGGACTGCAAGTACTGTTTTCGGTGTGCTGTATGTTTGATGAACTAAATTGTGTTTTCTCTAGATATGTGCTATAGAAAAGTTGTAGATAACATGATTATTTTGCTTGTACTAAAATTTGACAGCCATAAACCTGATCGTTTAGGAGTTGTGCTTTTCACAAGCCCAGCACCTGAATCTGTCGAATTTCTGAACAGATTTCAGAAATTGCAATGGTTGCTTAAGTTAATGTTGAATTCAGTGATTGGTGGTCACCAGAAAGTTGTGGGCAACTTCATTATCTTGCTGGTGTTAAAATTTGACAGCCATAGGTCTGACAGTTTAGCGGTTATGATTTTTACAAATTCAGTAACTGAATCTGTCCAAATTCTGTGCAGATTTCAGAAACTGCATTGTTTGCTCAATTTAATGTTGCAATCTGTTCATGGTCCTTATAATAAAGTTGTAGAGGCTTTTCTGATCTTGCTTGTGTTAAAATTTCATAACCATAGGACTGATAGTTTAAGAGTTATGAATTTTTCAAACTGGTTGCTGTGTTCTGTCCTCTGTCAGAACAGATTTCAAAAAATGTAATGTTTGATTTGAATAAACCTGGAATCACTTCTTGGTGATTATAAAAGTTATTTAGTGCTTTTGCCAAGCTTTCCAAAAAGTCTTGGATCACTCTTTTTGGTGGTCTGAAGCTTAAGTTATGAATGTTTCAATTATGAAGACTGAATCTGTCCAGTTCTGGACAGCAAAGTCTTATAGTGATGTTTATCCTTAGTTAAATATTGAATCACCTTGAGATGTTTATAAATGATATGTATACAATTTTATTACCTTTCCAGAAAGTCTAGGATCAATTTGTTTGGATGTCTGAATTTTCAGTTATGGATTTTTAAAGTCACAAGTCTGAATCTGTCCAAATCTGGACAGAGCTGTTGTATTAGCACATTTTGACCTTGCTAAGTGTTGAATCGTATTGAGGTCAAAATACCAAAGTTGTAGTTCACCTTTTAAGCTTTCCATAAAGTCCTAGTTTGATATTTTTGGATTAATATTTGAAGAGTTATGATTGAAATGAGTGACTGTTGTGTTGCTGTCTAAAAATTCTGCTAGTGCCTATTTGATTGTTAGTTCACCATTTTAGCTAAAAATGGTTGGTTAGCACTAAATTAATATAGAATTGCCATGACTAAGCTTGAAATAACATATGTGTCATGTTTTTATACGTTTCTTTCTCTAGTTAATTGTGATGTAGTATTGTGTTGCGTAAATATCTAAAATGTTTGTCGTCTTTTTAGTGGTGTTAATGTTGTGCGCTCGACGATATGTAGTTAGTTAACGCTAGTGTGTGTGGTTGCTTGTGATGTCTTGCTACTTAGTGTTTACTTCGCTAGCGTGTACTTAAAGTATCTCGTGCTTTCATTATATTCATACATATGCATCTTGCACCTCATATAGGACCGAGAGATGATGATCGAGCCAGTGATGTGGTGCCAACCACAAGATGCAGTGGTGGACGACCTGAAGAATGGTGGACTTACCCAGTGGATGCTCGCCAAGCGAGTACCTCCCCCAGCAAACACTATCTAAGTGTTAAATTAAAAGGCAAGCTCCGGTTTTATGCATAATCTGTTATTTATGCTATTTTACTATACTTAATGATTGTAGGATTGATTGTGCACTTAAGTGTAGGAGTTGTTTGAAACCCTAGTTGCATGATCTCAGGAACCCCATTGAGATGGATACTAGTATGCTAAGTCGAGTAGCTGCTTTATTAATTAGGATCTCGGTAGAAGTCGAGTGATTTTTCTAGCACTCGCGCGTGGTCAGAAATTGGCTGTATCCACTTTCTTATCATATTTATGTTGGTTCGTGGGCAACAATCCATGGGGATTGGTTGTCCACGGGATGAAAATTTGAATAAGGATTAAGGTGTGGTACCGTGAGTCAAGCGTTTGAACGTACTAAACACATACCGAGAAATATGGTAAATCGGTAAGCCTAGTACCTGATTGAACCTGGCAGTAGACTTTGCCCCTCACGCGACCTGAGACGTGGTCTCCCATTCCGGTTATGGTGGGTACAAGTGCGGTCACTGCACGACGGCAGTCGGGGTCAGTGAGGCATTGTACGCCAAGGCGGTGAGCCCTGATCTGCTGACGGGGAATCGATGGGGACGGTTGATGTGTGTGGGGACGGAGTGCCCCTACATGTCGCGTGTTTAGGTTTACCTTGCAAGGTTTAAAAACTCGATTCGAATCGTCTGCTTCTCGCAGCTAATGAGACTGCTTGATCTATGTTGCTACATTGAGTAACAAGTGGAATTGTGATGAGATGATACAAGATGTTGATTGCTAAAATGTTTGCCACCATGTATGAGTAGATAGTACATCTTTAGCCTTAAGAGAGTCACACTTAATTTGACAAAGTTAAAAACTTGATTTAGAAACTCAGCTAGTGCTTTTGGCAACCAAACCCCTCAGCCAAACAGCTGCATGTCTAGAGGTAGAGGAGTAGACTCCTCACACCGGGTAAGTCTAGCTGAGTATTAGTATACTCAGCCTTGCTTGTGGCACAATTTTTTGCAGGTACTCTTTAGGATGATTTGTTGCTGGTGTGACTTGGCCTCCATCCCTGCCACCGGGATAGATGGTCGAGTGGGTTACTGCTTCCGCAGGAGAGGACCAGGAGGAGTAGCGTGGCCAGGCTTCGCCATGTTACTCGGTTCTTCTCCGTTAGTTATTTCCGCTACATTAAAATTTATGGTTATTATTTCTGAAACTCCGATAATGTAATCACTAATGATACTTATTAAATTTGTGGTATTATGTTTTATTGTATTTCTCTGTGCCTCACCTTCGAGTGAGCTAGTGGTATTCGATCCTGGTTAAGTGGCTTTATCGGACTAGATCCGAGGGACTGGCGTTTTATTCCGGTTTAAGTGTGGTCTAGCCTCTAAGGCGGGACTTGGGCACTTAAGTTGGAATAATTCGAGCGGTTCCGCCACAGCTGGTATCGGAGCGAATACCATTACAGAGAAGTCAATAAGTCATGATTACCAACCTTTTCTAAAGTAAAACTTGCTTAGAAACCAAAGTTGGATAGATATCAGGACGATAAGGATAGACCTAGGACGTGAAGCCCTAGGAATAGATGGGTAGCTAGGTGGCTAGTTATTTAGGCCATAAAGGCTACTACTACTATTAATAAGCATGCTGTAGCAAGCACCCGAAAAATTAGTTAGGTCTGAGAAGACGACTAGAATGAGCATGCATCATGATTGCCGCATCATTGTCTCTTGTGCATCAACATGCTTCTCTCACCTTTATTCCAATAATAAGAACTTGTGAATAATGTGATGTGCTGCTATGTTAGAAATGATTTACCTTGTGTCGGGTTGGTAAGTCTTGACTAGGTCGTGATATGTGTTTCTCTTGCCTTGCTTTCTAGAAGGTACTGAAAGTCGCCTAGAGGGGGGGTGGATAGGCGAAACCTGAAAATTAAAACTTTATCCCCCAACTAGATCCTTTGATTAGTGGTTAGAACAAGATGAACAATTATCGGAGTATAAAAACTAAGTTCTTGCTAGTAAAGAGTATAGCTTTCAAATAATGCGGAAGTGATAAATCAATACAACTAATAATTCTATGATAACAAAGCAAGAAAGCTTAGATGAAAAAGAGCACTAACTCAAGTTCTTTTCTTGCGGAGTGTTGCTTCACTTAAATGAGATTTTAACTTGAAACAACACCAAATGATATGAGCAAAGAATAGTGCAAGAGAACTTAGAGTAAGGGAAAGCAAACAAATCACATGCAAAAGCACAATGAACACGGGTGATTTGTTTTACCGAGGTTCGGCCCTCGAAGGCCTAGTCCCCGTTGAGGAGTCCACTTAAGGACGGGTCTTTTTCAACCCTTTCCCTCTCTCCCAATCACACAAGGATCGGCGAGCTCTTCTTCTTCTCAAGGATCACTCTCGATCCCACAAGGACCACCACAATCTTTGGTGTCTCTTGCTAGCTTTTACAAGCCTCCAACACTTTGGAGGAAGTTCGAATGGGAGTCAAAAACTCCACGCGCAAATGAACACAAAGATGTAGCACACACTATCTCTCAATGAATCTCACAAGGCGCTAGGGCTAAACTCAATTGAGTAGCTCTCAATTGCTTGCTCTCTCTTTTGTGGCACTTGTGTTGGTTGTAGTGGACTAAATCTTGTGTATAGGATGGATCAATGAATATAGGTGGTTGGGAGGGCTTGAGTATGTCAACTAGATGACTTGGAATGTTGCTTGGACTCCCACACCTTGAAGTGGCAGGTTGGGGTGGTACTTATAGCCACCATCCAATTTTGTAGCCGTTGGAGAAGCTGCTGGCGATGGGCGCACCGGACAGTCCGGTGCACACCGGACATGTCCGGTGCCCCGGCCACGTCATCCTAGCCGTTGAGATTGGAGCTGGTCGACCGTTGGAGGCTTTGTCCTCATGTGGCACCGGACAGTCCGGTGCCCCTCTGACTTCTGCTCTGACACTCTGAATTCAACTGTACACTTTGCAGAGTCGACCGTTGCGCGCAGATGACCGTTGCTCCGCTGGCACACCGGACAGTCCGGTGTACACCGGACAGTCCGGTGAATTTTAGCGGAGCAGTCTTCGTGAAATCCCGAGGCTGCCGAGTTCCTGAGGCCGCGTTCCGTTGGAGCACCGGACACTGTCCGGTGTACACCGGACAGTCCGGTGTACACCGGACAGTCCGGTGAATTATAGTGGGCTGCGCCTGAGAAACCCGAAGGCGAAGAGTTTGAAGGCAATCTTCCCTGGTGCACCGGACACTGTCCGGTGGTGCACCGGACACTGTCCGGTGGCGCACCGGACACTGTCCGGTGGCGCACCGGACAGTCCGGTGCGCCCGACCAGGGAGCACTTCGGTTTCTTTTTGCTCCTTTCTTTTGACTCTTGTCTTGTTCTTTTTATTGGTTTTATGTTGAATCTTTGGCACCTGTAGAACATATAATCTAGAGCAAACTAATTAGTCCAATTGTTTGTGTTGGACATTCAATCACCAAAATCATTTAGGAAAAGGTTTAAAGCCTATTTCCCTTTCAATCTCCCCCTTTTTGGTGATTGATGCCAACACAAACCAAGGCAAATATATAAGAGAATAATTGAACTAGTTTGCATAGAATAGGTGCAAAGATTACTTGGAATTAAACCAATATTCATTTCATAAAATATGCATGGATGCTTTCTTTCTTATGTAACATTTTGGACCAGCTTGCACCACATGTTTTGTTTTTGCAAAATCTTTTGTAAATCTTTTCAAAGTTCTTTTGCAAATAGTCAAAGGTAAATGAATAAGAGTTTACAAAGCATTTTCAAGATTTGAAATTTTCTCCCCCCGTTTCAAATGCTTACCTTTGGCCTAACAAAACTCCCCCTAAATGAGATCCACCTCTTAGTGTTCAAGAGGGTTTTGATATATCATTTTTGAAATACTACTTTCTCCCCCTTCTTGAACATAATAGGATACCAATTGAAAATTTCTCTTTGAAAGACTAAGTTTTTGAAATTGGGCGGTGGTGCGGTCCTTTTGCTTTGGGCTCATTTCTCCCCCTTGTTGGCATGAATCGCCAAAAACGGAAACATTAGAGCCCTTTGATAACTTTTCTCTCTCTCTCCCTTTGGCAAAAATATATGAGTGAAGATTATACCATAATTGGAGAGCTAGTGTGGAGTGATGGCGAAGGGTAGATAATACCGATAGAGTTTAGTGGAAGCCTTGACTTCGCCGAAGACTCCATTTCCCTTTCAATCTACGACTTAATTATAGAGATCACTTGAAAGCACATTAGTCGTAGACATAAAGAGATATGATCAAAAAGATATATTAAATTAAGCATGATCATAGTTCTATACAACATAGATTGCTCCCCCTAAATATGTGCATGGAGAGAAAGAACACACAGTTTGGCCTAAAATGCCAATTGCACATAATTAGGTTAATGAGAACATATCTAAATCATATAGAATGTGAAGTGCATTGTGTCATAGGATAAGTGTGATGCTCATGACAGTTTATGCACTACTGAAAGCATGTTTACAAATATTTTAAGCATTTTCCCTTAAGGATTTCAAAGAGGCTTAAGGACCATCCACCTTTGAGACAAAGGCAGCTTATCCTCATTACAAGGTCAAGCTTTAAGCTCTTTGACAATAAGATTACTTCATCCAGGTTAACAAAGATGCATAAATGCAAGAATGAAAGTTAAACTAGGTATGAAGCAGAGAAAAAGTGCAAAGGACATGCTTTCTCTTCCTTTTATACAAGATATGTAAAGAAAGTATAGAAAAAGGAAGATTTAGGTACAAGTTTGAATGAAAGGAAGTGGTTTTACCCTTTTGTACCTTCACATAGAGACGCTCTCTTCATTGTGCTTTGTCTTTAGTCTTGGTTGCTTAAGACCTATACTTAATGACAATATGTGGAAATACTTTGCACAAGAGAGAGTTCTACAACTAGTGATCTTTTTCAAGTTATTGTTAGCATATATCAAATGGATCACAAGTTGCATAAATGAATCATGAATTCTCCTTTTTCCTTAGTGCATACCAGTTGAAATCAAATTCAAATTACATGAGGCACTAAGAAGCATAAGTGATAATTGAAGTTGTTCAATGATCAATCAATATGCGATCAAGAAAACAACAAAGGCATTAAATTTTCAATCAAGCTTAAAAATAGGAGAATCCAATAAGCATACTACTTCTAGAAAGGAAAGCAACAATCCTTGATAAAAGCGATATTACTTTAACAAGTTTGATTGATGTGAAGTAGCATACTATATGAGAAACATTATTCTCATGCAAGAGACTATATGAAATTACTAAGACAAAGCAATAGTCTCAAGATAATCAAAATATAATAATGGACTCCCCCTAAAGATATGCATCAAGTAATTGAAAGAATTGATTTCGATGCATTCACTTTTAAGAACATAAAGGGAGAAGCATTATACATTTTGATCAAGGCTCATAAATTTAGCAATAAACAACTTAAGCCTTGTAACTTCATAATGAAAAAGGATTTAGAATGCTTACAACCACACCATTGATTGTTGTGAAAACCTTATTGTCCAAGTAGGTGTTGTTGTTCTTGATGTTCTTTCTTTTTCATTTGAGTGTCCTCCCTTTATATTTGTCTCTTTTTCCTTCCAAACTTATTGAAAATACTCAAGAGACATGTTAATAGCGCAAGGGAGTATATGGTGAAGGATGATTACTTTAGATGATTAGCATACAAAATTCATCATCCACAAGTCACACAGACATGAAGTAAAATCCTTAACATTAGTGCATTTCATTTGAGAAAAATGAGTGAGCACCTTTTAAGCATTTTAATAGTCATTGGAGATTTTACTTTATCATATTGAAGTTAGTTAATCATCACTTGGAAGCAAATCAATATGATAACATATATATAAATATCGCAAAGGCATTAAATAGATTCTAATGGACATGAGCATTAAGAAAATGATATTTGAATGCACACTTAGTTAATTTCGGTCCAATAGCGAATCTATTCCTCACAAGGGTAGAATATGATAATTTAGATTAAATATCCATTGAGATGGGAACTAAACTTAATTAAGAAGATGAGTTCCCATACCTTTGCTTTTACCTTTCTTCTTTTGGGTGAAGATCAACCCATGAGGCTTGTGTACTTTCCCTTCTATGCATATTTAAGTAAGCTCAAGAGATACGTTAGCAACACAAGCACTAGTTTCCATTTAGTAATCATTTTGATAGGGAATGAAAAGGTGAGTTACTAAAGTATGGAAACTTTATAATATGAACTAGATTATTCCATGAAGTATGCCTAGTTTTAAACTCATAAAACAAGCATGGTTAAATTCTTGAGACTTAAGGGAATAAATATAATTCATTACATGGAGAGCGATAAATGTAGAAGAATCATATCCAATTAAGCAATAAGAGATACAACATGAATTATTGGATAGAATTTCCTAGACATGATGAGATACGCATTTCCATAGAGAAACTTATTCTCTACAAGTGAGACTACTTAGATAAAAACATTAGTCTCACTTTTCTAGCTATAGAGAGAATTTTCCTTTTATAAGTGTCCTAAGTATTTGAATTCCTTACATGACACCTTATTCTTTTAAGAACATGAAGTATCTCTCTATATCTAGAACATGGCAATAATAGAATAATTAATGTAAAAACATGCCATGAGAACTTGCAATAATTTAAAGTATGTAGATTGTCATAATATAGAATTTGATAAATACACAATCTACCATATGAGAGGAATTTCTTCAAAGAATGATGACATAATTTTAAAACATCCTTAAGTGCTTTCTATTTCTATGTGACTACACAAGACACATGACAAATTAAGATAATTGCACTTAAGAATATAAATGTTACCATCCCTTGACTTTCCTCCATGTTGTAGGCTTTGATATTCCGCACATGATGATTCTTTATTTCCTACAACATTAATATCTTCCCGAGATGATATGAGTTTTGAATACAATAAACTGAAGTAACCTTGGGTCAATCTTGAATATGTAGATCATTTGAAGATTGATAGCTTGAGTTGATAAGAATTGAATTAACTCCCTCAAGCACTCCAAAGGTTCATACCATCTCCTTCTCCTACAAATCTTGTCAAGCACATTTTGGTACCCATCGCTTGATGGGTCCATTAAGGTTAGTAAACAAAGATCTAGGAACCCAAGTGTCCTTTGTGCTAGCGCTTGGTAAACTTGTTACCTTTCTAGCACAAGTTGCAATCTTGGGTTGCCTAGTTATATATGAATCAAATGACAAGTTAGGAGTGAGATTTTTACCAATGGGACAATCTTTGCATTGATGTCCCTTCTTTCGGCATGTGTAGCATAGGCGTTTTCCAAATTTTGAAGATTTCTTCTTTCCTTGTTTATTGCTTGCTACATGGTTAGTAAAAATTTTCTTTTCTAACCCTATGCCTCTTTGTTTTAAATGGGGACAAGATCTAAGTAAGTGTCCCTTCTTGGAGCATGTAAAACAAAGTCTATCATCCTTGTTAATAATCAAGCCATCAATATAGGGACATGACCTAATCAAGTGCCCCTCTTCAAAGCATTCACTACACCTCTTAATGTGAAGTGTGGCTTGATCATTACCTTGGATGTTACCTTTTGTGGAGGCGTGGTTGAGGCTTTTGGAGGAGGTGTTGAATTTCTTCTTTTGTTTCTTCCTCTTGGCAATCCTCAAATCCTTGACATTTTCTTCAAGGGATGTAGTGCGTGCCACGGTTGTTCCCGTCTCAAGCTTCTTCACCATGTGATCACGGTTATCTTGAGAAGGTTGAGCAATGCACTTCCCTTTTAGTTGTGTCAAGCTCATTTTTAGCCTCTCATTTTCTTCCTTGAGCTTTTGATATGTATCATCATTTGTTCCTGCAAGTTCTAGCTCAAAAGAAGATTTGCTTGTCGACGAACAACAAGCATTAGCACATGGTAATATAGTATCAATTTGAATACATGTGCATGAGTGAGGTTGTTGAGATTTTAAATTTTCTATCACAACCTTATGAGCAATGTTTAATATGATATGATCATCTCTAAGATTTTCATGAGAGCATAGGAGCATATCATATTTTTCTTGAAAAGCTAGATTTTCAATTTTTAGCTTTTCTACTTGGTCCTTGAGCAAGGTATTCCTATTTACTAATTGAGCGATACAATGTGAAGCGTTATCTTGCTCAATTGAAATAGTTTCATACCTTTGGACCAAATCAACATGAGAGCACTTTAGCTCCTCATGTTCTTTAGTCAACTCGTCAAAGTGTTGCATTTTTATGGAGAGAATATCTTCTAGCCTTTGACGAGCTTCGCTTTGCTCTCTCGCTCTTTCTAGAAGTTTGAGCATGACCGCCTTATCTTCTTGGCTTAGGCGAGCGTAGAGATGCACAAAGCTTCTTTCTTCCTCCTCATCCTCATTTGTGCTTCCGCTATCATTTTCATTAGCCACACAACATATGTGGGAATCGAAATGGGAAGAAAAACCTTTTGGAGAGGTGGATTCATCGTTTGGTCTCCATCGTTCATTTTCTTCTTCTTCCTTGCAAGGGTTAGTATCACAAATGCCAAAGGAAGTAGAGACACAAAATGAACTATCATGTTTGGACTCATCAAATTTACGTCTAATTCTAGTCCAAATATCATGCGCATCGGGAATATGTTCATAATGATTTATTATGAGGGCATGATAATCTTCCTTGCTAAGAGAATTAACTAAGATTTCAAAAGCTAGATAGTTTAGGCGTATACATCTTTGGTCTTCATCGGAAACATTTTCCCTAGCATAGTTAGGAGGGATAATACTCTTGTCTAAAATTTGTTCTAATTGTGGATCTACGGTTCTAAAGGCATTTACAACTCTGGTAGACCATGAATCATAATTAGAACAATCGGAAAGTAATATTTCAAGAGTTACCTCCGTGTTTTCCTTGGAAGATGTCTTCTTGTTCTTTTGGGATCTTTTATGAGCCATCACTTCGAGCTGTTAGACTCAAGATGAAGTGCCTAGCTCCGATACCAATTGAAAGTCGCCTAGAGGGGGGGGGGGGTGGATAGGCGAAACCTGAAAATTAAAACTTTATCCCCCAACTAGATCCTTTGATTAGTGGTTAGAACAAGATGAACAATTATCGGAGTATAAAAACTAAGTTCTTGCTAGTAAAGAGTATAGCTTTCAAATAATGCGGAAGTGATAAATCAATACAACTAATAATTCTATGATAACAAAGCAAGAAAGCTTAGATGAAAAAGAGCACTAACTCAAGTTCTTTTCTTGCGGAGTGTTGCTTCACTTAAATGAGATTTTAACTTGAAACAACACCAAATGATATGAGCAAAGAATAGTGCAAGAGAACTTAGAGTAAGGGAAAGCAAACAAATCACATGCAAAAGCACAATGAACACGGGTGATTTGTTTTACCGAGGTTCGGCCCTCGAAGGCCTAGTCCCCGTTGAGGAGTCCACTTAAGGACGGGTCTTTTTCAACCCTTTCCCTCTCTCCCGATCACACAAGGATCGACGAGCTCTTCTTCTTCTCAAGGATCACTCTCGATCCCACAAGGACCACCACAATCTTTGGTGTCTCTTGCTAGCTTTTACAAGCCTCCAACACTTTGGAGGAAGTTCGAATGGGAGTCAAAAACTCCACGCGCAAATGAACACAAAGATGTAGCACACACTATCTCTCAATGAATCTCACAAGGCGCTAGGGCTAAACTCAATTGAGTAGCTCTCAATTGCTTGCTCTCTCTTTTGTGGCACTTGTGTTGGTTGTAGTGGACTAAATCTTGTGTATAGGATGGATCAATGAATATAGGTGGTTGGGAGGGCTTGAGTATGTCAACTAGATGACTTGGAATGTTGCTTGGACTCCCACACCTTGAAGTGGCAGGTTGGGGTGGTACTTATAGCCACCATCCAATTTTGTAGCCGTTGGAGAAGCTGCTGGCGATGGGCGCACCGGACAGTCCGGTGCACACCGGACATGTCCGGTGCCCCGGCCACGTCATCCTAGCCGTTGAGATTGGAGCTGGTCGACCGTTGGAGGCTTTGTCCTCATGTGGCACCGGACAGTCCGGTGCCCCTCTGACTTCTGCTCTGACACTCTGAATTCAACTGTACACTTTGCAGAGTCGACCGTTGCGCGCAGATGACCGTTGCTCCGCTGGCACACCGGACAGTCCGGTGTACACCGGACAGTCCGGTGAATTTTAGCGGAGCAGTCTTCGTGAAATCCCGAGGCTGCCGAGTTCCTGAGGCCGCGTTCCGTTGGAGCACCGGACACTGTCCGGTGTACACCGGACAGTCCGGTGAATTATAGTGGGCTGCGCCTGAGAAACCCGAAGGCGAAGAGTTTGAAGGCAATCTTCCCTGGTGCACCGGACACTGTCCGGTGGTGCACCGGACACTGTCCGGTGGCGCACCGGACAGTCCGGTGCGCCCGACCAGGGAGCACTTCGGTTTCTTTTTGCTCCTTTCTTTTGACTCTTGTCTTGTTCTTTTTATTGGTTTTATGTTGAATCTTTGGCACCTGTAGAACATATAATCTAGAGCAAACTAATTAGTCCAATTGTTTGTGTTGGACATTCAATCACCAAAATCATTTAGGAAAAGGTTTAAAGCCTATTTCCCTTTCAGGTACGATAGTTGTTCAGTCCATTTTGCCTCTAACAAAAAAAAATATTGCCTGTTTGGCCCATAAAAAGACCCCCACCTTAACCAGCCTAGTGGTTAGCAAGTGAAACCTCTTTAAAAAATCCTGCTTGTGTTGGTATTTTCTAGCCCTTGAGTGTTTTACCCTTAAAGTTGCACCTGCACAACTTGTACACCCCATAGCTTGACCGCTAGACCAACCCAAGTCTCCTTGTGCACTTGTTGTGTCAATTTTTTTTTTGTTGTTTGGTGTCTAGTTGCGCAAACCCTATCAAGGCCATGTTTCTTTCCATAAATCCTTGCTCCTAAAACATCATAACATTTCTGTTAATCATCCTAGCTGATCCTGTTTGCCTACCTCTCCTTTCACCTGGATCTGGTAATCTTTTTCCTTGCGAATCATGTTGTGGCTTTATCATCTAAATCTCTGGATCCTTTAATGATTCTGCCTTATTATCTGGTTATCTGCTATAACCTGTTCTCATGTATCAAATGTGGATCAGTCTAATATCTCATTATGATCGTTCTCATACTCTTCTCTGAGGATCATGACACTATTTTACCGATTTTATCTATCGATAGTGTATCCATTTGGTTCAATGGATTATGCTGTTGACTTAAGTTCTCTCATGTCTCAGCAAGTTGCCAATCTTGATCTCGTGCTTGGTCCCCCTCATATCCACTCTCGTATAAATCTCTGACCTGATAATCTCTGTATTAATCATAAAATAATTCTCTGAGTTGAAGAAAATTCTCATGTGATGCTCTTTTGCCAATAATCTTTATTTCAACTCCGTTCACATTCTTATTTTCTGAGCCATACTCTCATGGGCTCCATTTATTTAAGCCACATGAATTTTTCATTGGTTATGTTTGGTAATGGTGTCATGACTAACGACTGATGCTGCCGCGACGAAACCGAGAGCCTACTATGGTGCACACATGGTTGAGCTGCTCGGCACGCGCTGGTATCACGGTTAATAGTTGTGATCCATTATAAGACTACGCCAATGTGCTATCTTTTGTGGACACTCTCTCAGAATGATCGCTGCATTTTGTCTCAATATGTCACGATATTCTCTCGAATCTATCTTCAGTATTTTGTCAGATCCCATCTCATGAATTTGCATCTATCTCTAGCCTGGGAGTTACATGCTTCTCCGCCCTTAAAGATCCTCATTCAAATCTCAGGACGAGATTCTGTTTAAGGGGGGAAGGCTGTGACACCCCAGGTGTCTATTTCGCGTTATGTCGGGAGATTAATCCTAACCTCGGATGCTCAGTAAAAAATTCTATTTCTCGATCGTGCCTATCTCTGTTTATCAGGCTTTCTCTTGGAAGTTCACCGAATTCAGAGTTAATCGATCGCGAGAAATAGCCAATTTTGGAGCGTGTTAAAACTTTTATTCTCGGAACGAATGCAAACTCGATAGTCAACCTCGAATTATAAATCTCATCTGAAGCTCGTTTAATCAAACACCCGATAGCTGCTAGTCGAGTTGTGTCCGACTCCGATTTCTCGATGTTCGATCTATGTTCAAAAATTAATCTGAGTCTATACTCTCAAACAAAATGCTCTGTTGTGTCGGTATCTAATTATTTATTATCCGACTCAGCCAAATATCTCTAAGTCCAAATCAAACTCAAAACCCGCATCGACAGCGATTTTAAAATATCACAATTCGCCTTCTCCGACTAAAAATCCAAAGCCGATCAAATCTCAGGACGACTTATTTTCGAATCACGCGTAGGTAATTATTTTCGAGCGAAATCAAATTAGACACTCGGTCGAGTTATCGCCCGATCTTCCGAAACCTATTTCGTTCTGTTCTCCATAGAGACGAATTCCGCATGAGCGTTTGTATTCCGAGAAATAATTAGCGATCCGATAATCCGTGTTTAATCAAAACACCATGAAAATAAAATGGAAATAAATTAGCGCGACCCGTTTGAGTGTTTGGGCCAAATCCAGCCCAGCCCAATAGGCCCACTAAGAAACCCTAACCCTAGGGCTGCTTCTATAAATAGGGGTGCTCACTTGGCAAATTTTCACTCCCACCCCTGCATTTTTCCTAGCCGCCACTTCCTTTTCCCTGCCTTCTTCTCCCACACGCAGCAGCCAGCGCGCAGGAGCTCTTCGCCGTCGGCCAGCCATGGCGTGGGCGAGCTCTGATCCATGGCGCCCAGAAAATTCCAGCCGGCTCCCCCTTCTTCTTCCTCCAGCCAGCAGGTCGTTCCCTCGGCTGTCTAGGGCGCGGACGAGCTTCTCTCGCCCCTGCTCTTCTTTGGCTGGATCGGCCCCCAGCTCGGGCAGGCGAGCCCACCGTCGCCCATGGACGAGCTCCCTCCCTCGCATGGTGCCCCCTGCTCTTCCCTGCCCACGACCAAGAAACGCCCAGGACCAGCGCTCCCCTCTACCTCAGCGCCCCTCCCTGCTCCATTTTTTCCTCTGCTATCGGTCGCTGGCAGCCATGGCGCTCGCCTTTGCTCCCTGCGCGACATGCTCTGCTCGCCAGGGCTGGAGATCCGCGGTCGAGCCTCTCCCATCCATGGGGCAGCGGCTCCTCCCTCGGCACCTCCCCCTTGAGCAGCAACCGCGGCAACTTCGCGCTCTGGCGGCTCCCTGTTTTGCACAGTCCAGTGGACAGCACCACCCCCTCCCTCCACTTCGGCTAAAGCATGCCCAACCCTATACAGCGCAGCTCCTCGCAGCCGAGATTTTCCCCCACAGCCCCGCAACATTGGCGCTTCGCGGGTGTTCGATGTAATGCTCGAGTGAAGCTCTATGTCATGAACAGCAGCGAAGTCACCGTCGCCGTGACCTCGCCTTCGTGCGCGGCTCGCATTGCTCCACGTCGTCGTCGCCTTGCAAGCTTGCGGTTTAGCCAAAACCTTGTTTGCGTGCGAGTGGGGAACCTCGATGAAGTAAGTAATGAAGAGTAAGATGTCCCTTTTTGTTTTCCAACTAATATTAGGCGATATATATTGTAATGTGTTGAATGTTGGTAGAGTTTATTATTCATGTGTAGTGGCGTGCACAAGTGTGCGAATCGGAGAAATAACTGAGTTATGTTGATTGGACGTGATGTGTAAATTTAAAAATTGTAGGTTTGTGTGTAGGGTGTACTATTGCACATGTATGTCGATGTATTATAATAGTGATTGCGTTAGAGTCATTTGAAGTATTTTGAATGCATGCCGAATATGGTTGCATTCCAAATAGGGAAAGAGTCATGTTGTGCGATGAAAAGGCTAGATTGATTTTATAGGTCGTACGAAAATCGTTCTATTAAGTGTATACGTCGAGTGTGTTAAAAAGATCCTATGTAGGCAGAATGTAGTGTATTGGTTAGGCGATGTTGGGGACTTGTTCTTAAATACTATGGGTTAAGAACAAGGCAACACAAAAAATGTTAAACGTTAAAGTCCTTTGTCGTTCAAAGCATTATTTCCCTTGGGATATAATGATTTTCAGACGAAGGTTATGAAGGGAATACCTTCATAAATACAACATATCATAATGAAGAAAGGATCATATGTAATATAAAGGATAACATAAACAATTATGTATAATTATCAACTCATTTCTATCTTATTATTATAGAAAAATAGAAATGATATCAAATTACAAATGTACCTTCGGCTCGAAAGAAGGTAAAAGTACAAGTGTGACGCAAAAGTAAATGCCCAGTTCGCGTGAACAGTACGGGGGCACTGTTCACCTATTTATAGGCACGGGACACAGCCCATGTAAAATTACACCTATGTCCTTTACATTTGGTAGTAATTCTACAGTAATCCACTAAGGTCTGAATCGCCTTTTCATCTTTGAGTCGATTTCCTTTTCTGCTATCACACCGAAGCTTTCCTGCTCACAGCTTCGGCGCTGTGTCAACCTTCGTATTCTTTGAGCTTCTCCTATCATGGTACCGATTCGAGTCCGAAGATACCTGTTCACACATTATACTCCAGAAACATTGTTAAATCATGTTTTTGAGGACCTTCGGAAGCCGAAGGCCCCCAACAGTAGCCCCTCACAATATTAATTTGCTAGTGATAAATTTAGATTGCGACATGGACGAAGGCCTTAAGCCGAAGGTCCGAAAAAACACCTTCCCTTTGCTAGAATAGCAACATTCACTGACAAGCGGGGTCTTCCAATTTTCAATGCACTGGGCGTATAAATAAAAGCATACCACAAGCTCAGATGGTACGCTTTCTTGCCATCTGCTCTTGCTTACTCGATTTTTAGCTCTTGCGCACCAACACTTGCTTAGCTTTTTAAGTTTTTAAGCTTCGGCTTTGAAAACAGTTTTTTTAGCATTTTCGAAGATGTCTGAAGATAAAAAGGCTGCTATCGAGATGAAGCTGAGTCTCTCTGAAGAGAAAAACTTGGGGTTTCTTGAAGCAATGTCGAAAACCAATACAGAAAAGATCACCAAAGAGATTTTAGAAGGTTTATCTGAAGATACTGATGACAGCGATAGTTATGATGCGGATAGTGGTGGTGAAGACTCCGAAGATTGCCCATGGCGACCAAGCCATGCGGTTTTCGGCAAATCCAGTATCAAAGATAATCATCTTGCCAACATGAGGGGAAGATATTTCTGGGACTTGTCCGTTGTGAGGGCCGACGAAGGAGAGAAGACTTGTCCGACCCCTGAGGAAAATGAAGTTGTAGTATTCCGAAGCTTTTTGAAAGCTGGACTACGATTTCCCCTGAGCAGCTTTGTCGTAGAGGTGCTGAAAATATTTCAAATCTATCTTCACCAACTTACCCCCGAAGCAATCATAAGGATGAATATCTTCGTGTGGGCCGTGAGAAGCCAAGGTCTGGAACCCGATGCGAAAAGTTTCTGCAACATACACGAATTGTTATACGAGACAAAACCCTGGGGTAAGGAGCAGTATCATAATAATTTCGGCTGCTACAGTTTCGTCTCTCGGTCTGGGTCAAGTTGTCCCGTGCCAACCTTTCGGAAGAGATGGCCCGACGACTGGATGACAGAATGGTTTTATGTGAAGAATGACCTGAAAACACGGGAGGATATTAAAGGTATAATTATGCGTCCTATTTGGCAACGCTTCGGCCTACGGAGGCCAAAGGTTGAAATGAATGAAGCTGCCGAAGAATGCCAGAGAGCCTTCAGAGTTATTTGCTCTTTTATTGGAACGAGGGATTTGGTCCAAGAGCGGGGCCAAAAAAAGAAGAAGCGCAACTTCTGCACAGAAAGCTGCTTCAGCCGCTCCCAGCGAGCCAGCGCCGAAGAGACAAAGGGTAAAGGTTCTCACACACCGGCCACGCTACATTGAACCGGCTACAGTGCCTGAGTTTGCCGGTGAGACCTCTTCGGCCATCGAAATTAAAGAACCAACTTTAGTGCCGAATATCGAAGAAAAAACTGAAGCACTCTCAGCAGAGAAAGCAGAAAAGCCGAGAACTGAAGGAACAAAAATATTGGAAATTTTAAGTCCTTCAGCAAGTGTTGAGACAATAAAAAACCAAAAGGGCCTGGCAATGACCCCGAAGAGAAAAAGAATGGTCAATGTGCTAGATGTACTGGAGACAATTAAGTCCTCAAGCACGACTCCGAAGAAGACTGTTGAAACTTCCGAAGTGGAAACTAAAATTGTTGATACTAAAGCTCCAAAGCAACAAACTGAGACTGAAGTTGGGCCCTCAGAGCCCGCGAAGGTAAAATCCTTGGAAACCGAGGAGGAAAAAATGACGGAGCCAATTCTTGTTGAAGAAATCAGTACTGTTGCCCCCGAAGCATCCCCCAAAGTCCTTGATTATATTGTTCGACATGCTTCGGGGAAGAAGTTATCAGAAGAAGAAGTTTTTGAAGCTAATCATTATGCCAAAGAATTGAAATATCCGAAGGGGGCACTAGTGTTCAATGGTACGAATGAAGAAGATTTCCTATACTGCCTCCCGGATAACAAGGAATTACTCATCTGCCGGGAAATGGCCCGAAGCATGGGGTTTCCGAAGCTGGAAGCTGGCCTCTGCGCGATGTCAAAGGACGATCTTGCGGACAGCCTTGCGTATAATAGCCTGAAGGTACGAGATCTGCACATTTGGAAACTTTATGATTTGAAATCTTATTCTTTTATTCTTATACTAACTGTTTTACATATAGGGTTTAATACTAAGCAACGCGCTGAGAGCGCAAAAGAATGCCGAAGACGAGAGCTATGAAATTGCTTTCAACAACCTTCGAACAGAGGTTATCAAACTAAGAAATGAAGCCTTGGAAAAGGACAAAATTCTAGTTACATTGGTGGATAAAATAAAGGAGGACGAAGCTGCCTCTAAAGCACAAGCTGCAGCTCAAAAGCACGAGATTGACGATCTTCGGAAGCAATTAGCCCGAGCTAAAGAAGAACGCATACTTGAAGAAACGAAGCGAGAACTTAGCGACCAATGGGCAAATCATTTAGAAGGAACTGTCGAAGAGCTTCGTTCGTCCAAGAAAAGACGCTATGACAAATCTATGGAGTGTGTTAAGAAAATGAAAGCTAGCTTCGCCAGCGTTGGCGCATTCTCGAGCGAAGAAAACTTTACAAGAGGCAACCCCGAAGGTGCCATCGAATGGATTAATCACGAAGCTGAGGCCTTCGAAGAGATTTTAAATAGCCGCGGAGACATATGCGCTTTTTTGGGTGCCAGGGGGATTGCCACCATTTTGGAGAGAAAGGGCTGCGAACATATAAAGATTTTAGCGCAATCCGAAGCTACTTTGTCCTTCGAAGATGCAAAAGATCCTTCAGCCGAAGCTAGTATGGCTGGTGGAAAATTTTTCACCGATATCTGGGACAATGGTGGTCGAGAAATGGCCCGAGAAATTATCCAAAAAAGCGAAAAAGGCATCCATGACGCTAGAAAAGTGGCAGAGGCTGTTGAAAAAAGCGCAGAGCCCGAAGGGCAAATAGGTATTAACTAATGGTTTTTATTGTGTTGTAATTTTTGATTTTAAACTTCGTTCGCAATTTGTAATAGCAATGTAGCCGTTTCCTGTCCTCCCTCAGATCCTACTAAAGCGTCTCCGGGCCCTCACCCGAAAGGAGACGATGAAATTAAAAAGATGGTTGAAGCTATCATGGATCAAGTTGTCAATCAACTCCTGAACGAAGCTACGGAAGTAGTACTTAGGGAAGACTAGGTGCTTATTGTAAAAACATCTGAAATGTAATATGTGTAATATCTTGTAACTCTGTACGTAATATACTTGTTTTTTATGGTTTAATTCTTTACGATGCATGAAATTTTACATACGTACCGTTTTTGAGTCTTTGACGAAAAAAACACCTTCCCTTCTTTTCATGCTTCGTGAAGAAGAATTTTCATTATCACAACGATATCCATAGTGTTCTGATGAAGAATATCCAAGCTTTGTGAATATATTTTCCGAAGTTACACTCCGAAGATCAATATTGTATCTCTTTGTGACTTAGCACGATTTTCCCTTTTTCAAAGCATTCTTCCGAAGATCGATATTGTGTCCCCTTCTTGTGCCATATGCAGCATGATGTATGATGCTTATGCTATGCGAAATGATGTGATGATGTTATGCTATGTAAAATGGTATTTATTCCGAAGATACACGCATATCCTCGCAATAAAATACATAATCTATTTAGATCAGCGTTGATTTTTCGCTGTAAGCCTCCCTTAGGAGCTTCTTCGCCTTTTACTTCAGCGGAATCAGCGTTTATTTTTCGCTGTAAGCCTCCCTTAGGAGCTTCTTCGCCTTTTACTTTCGGCGGTATCCGCGTTGACTTTTCGCGCTTCGCCTTTTACTTAGGCGGTATCAGCGTTTATTTTTCGCTGTAAGCTCTGCATTCCCTTTGGAACGACTTTTGAGCAGAAAACTTACATTGCGCTCTCTTTGGAACGGCTTTTTGTAACTTCAGCAAACTTACTCTGCGTTCCTTGGAACGACTTTTTGTTGCTTCGAAGAATTCATGCCATGCCTTTTAAAATATATTTTTAATAATTCGAAGGTCCTTCTTGCTATCACAAATCTTTAAGCTTCAACATCTTAAGCCTGTAGAGAAGATATATTTTCCTTGCGGCAAACAACGAAACTATTACATGAGATTTAAAAAGTGTCCTTTATTACACAGAAAATAAAACTGAATGGAATAGACTACTATTAAGGTAGGATATTTGTCAATAAATGTGCTTCGACTCTGGCACAGTGCTATTGACTGTGCGAGCTTCGGACTGTTCTCTGAAGTCCCTTTTGTGTTGAGCATATTGGCCCCCTTCTGGCTGCTGGCCTTGTTGCAGCGTTGGTGGAGGCGGAAGCTGTTACCAGGAAGCTTGAGGTTGACTCGCCGAAGCAACAGAAACTGCAGGGTGGTTGCCTACATACTCTGGGATATAAGGCGAATGATACGAAGCAGTGTGCATGATCTGCTTCGGCTGACCCTGTTGTGCTGCAGCTTCGGCTATCTCCTTTTGCTTCTGGATGGTAACATGGCACATCCTGGTGGTATGGCCCTTGTTTTCACCACAGAACAAGCAAAATGTTCTCCTTGGTTGATCTCCAAATCTTCCGCCGAAGCCCCTGGCGCCTCTACCTCTTGGAGCTGGCGGCCGGAAGGAGCTTTGCTGTTGCCCCGAGGCCTGTGAGGAGCACTGTGGCCTTTGCTGCTGACTCCCCTTATCATCATTTTGAGTAGAATTGTGAATTGACCTGACATGCCTCGGATAAAATCTTCCTCCGAAGCCCCTGGTCATTTCGGAAAACCTGAAAGCCTCCTCCCTTCTTTGACGAAAATCATTGTCGGCCCGAATATACTCGTCCATCTTCTGGAGCAGCTTCTCCAAAGTTTGAGGAGGCTTCCTAGCAAAGTACTGAGCTGAAGGTCCTGGCCGAAGTCCCTTGATCATGGCCTCAATGACAATTTCGTTGGGCACTGTTGGCGCCTGCGCCCTCAAACGCAAGAACCTCCGGACATATGCCTGAAGGTATTCTTCATGATCCTGGGTGCACTGGAATAGAGCTTGAGCAGTGACCGGCTTTGTCTGAAACCCTTGGAAGCTGGTTAACAACATGTCCTTCAGCTTTTGCCATGAAGTGATCGTTCCTGGTCGAAGGGAGGAATACCAGGTTTGAGCAACACTCCTGACAGCCATAACAAAAGATTTTGCCATGACTGCAGTATTGCCACCATACGAAGATACTGTTGCTTCGTAGCTCATCAAAAACTGCTTCGGGTCTGAATAGCCGTCGAATATGGGAAGCTGGGGCGGCTTGTAGGACGGAGGCCAGGGTGTAGCCTGCAGCTCAGCGGACATAGGAGAAGCATCATCAAAAGCAAAATTTCCATGGTGGAAATTCTCATACCAGTCGTCTTCGTTGAAGAAATCCTCCTGATGAAGGTCTTTGTGCTGAGGCCTTCGGTTCTGCTCATCCTGAGTAAGATGACGAACTTCTTCAGAGGCTTCGTCTATCTGCCTTTGCAGTTCAGCTAGCCTGGCCATCTTTTCCTTCTTCCTCTGCACCTGTTGATGAAGCATCTCCATGTCTCTGATTTCTTGGTCTAGCTCATCCTCCTTGAGAGCACCTAGAGGGGGGTGAATAGGTGATCCTGTGAAACTTAAACTTATAGCCACAAAAACTTGTTAAGTGTTAGCACAATAATCGCCAAGTGGCTAGAGAGAAGGTCTTGCACAATACGATAATCACAAAGAATTCAACACAGAGAAGACATAGTGATTTATCCCGTGGTTCGGCCAAGTACAAAACTTGCCTACTCCACGTTGTGGCGTCCCAACGGACGAGAGTTGCACTCAACTCCTCTCAAGTGATCCAATGATCAACTTGAATACCACAGTGTTATGCTTTTCTTTTCTTATCCCGTTCGCGAGGAATCTCCACAACTTGGAGCCTCTCGCCCTTACACTTTTGATGTTCACAAAGAATCACGGAGTAAGGAAGGGAAGCAACACACACAAATCCACAGCAAAATGCGCACACACACGGCCACGAATCGAGCTCAAAAGACTATCTCAAAGTTCTCACTAGAACGGAGCTCGAATCACTGAGAATGACAAACGAATGCGCAAAGACTGAGTGTGGATGATCAAGAATGCTCTAAGGTTGCTTGGTGTTCTCCTCCATGCGCCTAGGGGTCCCTTTTATAGCCCCAAGGCAGCTAGGAGCCGTTGAGAGCAATTCTGGAAGGTTGATCTTGCCTTCTGTCATCGGGCGCACCGGACAGTCCGGTGCACACCGGACACTGTCCGGTGCCCGATCTCCTTCCTAAAATGGCGCAGCCGACCGTTGCAGATCTGGGAGCCGTTGGCGCACCGGACATGTCCGGTGCACACCGGACAGTCCGGTGCCCCTTCTGGCCATTGGCTTGGCCACGTGTCGCGCGCAGATTCCGCGGCCGACCGTTGGCCCGGCCGACCGTTGGCTCACCGGACAGTCCGGTGCACACCGGACAGTCCGGTGAATTTTAGTCGTACGTCGTCGGCGAATTCCCGAGAGCGGCCACTTCGCTCGAGCCAGCCTGGCGCACCGGACACTGTCCGGTGCACCACCGGACAGTCCGGTGCCCCAGACCGAAACAGCCTCTTGGCTGTACACAGTCAACTCTTCTCTTTTCTTCTTCTTTCTGTTTCTGATACTTAGACAAGTATATTAGTACACAAAACCAATGTACTAAGACTTAGAAACATACCTTTGCTCTTGATTTGCACTTTGTTCATCCATGGGCATAGATTCACATTTAAGCACTTGTGTTGGCACTCAATCACCAAAATACTTAGAAATGGCCCAAGGGCACATTTCCCTTTCAATCTCCCCCTTTTTGGTGATTTATGCCAACACAACATAAAGCAACTAGAACAAGTGCAATATCACTTCAAATAAAAACTCAAATTTATTTTGATTCAATTTGGCATATATGGATCATCCTTTGCCACCACTTGGTTTGTTTTTGCAAATCAAACTCAAAATCCTATCTCTAAGTCAAATCCACTTGTAGAGACATAAAGAGAGGTTTTCCAAAGAAAATTGATTCAAGATTCCAAAAACTCCCCCTTTTTCCCATAATCAACACTTCTCCCCACAAGAGGCCAACTTTTGACAAAAGAGACAATGCAAGAGTTTTGACAAACCAAAAGCTTTATCCTACTGTTTTCAAAGTTTCTCAAGTGGTAGCTGATCCATTTATTGCTTTGGCCTTTATTTTCTCCTCCTTTGGCATCAAGCACCAAAACGGGATCAATCTTGGCCCTTTAACCCCATTGCCTCACCAAAATCTTCAATTAAGAGCAAATAGGCAATAAGAGTTTAAAGATGAACTTGGAATAAGTTACCCTCTCATCGGAGTGCAGTGGAAGTCTTTCACGGTCCAAGTCCACCTTTCCCTTTCAAACCTTCTTTGAGACTAAAACAATCAAACTCAAGCAAACGGTTAGTCTCAAAGGGTCAAGTTGTAACACATCTCCCCGTAAATATGTGCATTACTGGCACAAGGACTTGTGAGGTCCGGGGAGTGCTTGTACAACTTGAGCACCATAATAAACAACACAATGCAGAATGAACATGATTAAAGGCATAAACACATGTATGCTATAAATCAATCCAGGTTCCGCGAATCTAAGACATTTAGCTCACTACGCAACCTGCAAAAGGTCTTCTCATCTAGAGGCTTAGTGAAGATATCGGCTAGCTGGTTCTCGGTGCTAACATGAAACACCTCGATATCTCCCTTTTGCTGGTGGTCTCTCAAAAAGTGATGCCGGATGTCAATGTGCTTTGTGCGGCTGTGTTCAACAGGATTTTCCGCCATGCGGATAGCACTCTCATTGTCACATAGGAGTGGGACTTTGCTCAGATTGTAGCCAAAGTCCCTAAGGGTTTGCCTCATCCAAAGTAGTTGCGCGCAACACTGTCCTGCGGCAACGTACTCGGCCTCAGTGGTGGATAGGGCAACGGAGGTTTGTTTCTTAGAGTTCCACGACACCAGGGACCTTCCTAAGAATTGGCACGTCCCTGATGTACTCTTCCTATCGACCTTACATCCAGCATTGTTGGAATCTGAGTATCCAACCAAGTCAAAGGTAGACCCCTTTGGATACCAGAGCCCGAAGCAAGGCGTAGCAACCAAATATCTAAGAATTCGCTTCACCGCCACTAAGTGACACTCCTTAGGATCGGATTGAAATCTAGCACACATGCATACGCTAAGCATAATATCCGGTCTACTAGCACATAAATAAAGTAAAGACCCTATCATTGACCGGTATGCTTTTTGATCAACGGACTTACCTCCTTTGTTGAGGTCGGTGTGTCCGTCGGTCCCCATCGGAGTCTTTGCGGGCTTGGCGTCCTTCATCCCAAACCGCTTTAGCAGATCTTGTGTGTACTTCGTTTGGGAGATGAAGGTGCCATCTTTGAGTTGCTTCACTTGGAACCCAAGGAAGTAGTTCAACTCGCCCATCATCGACATCTCGAATTTCTGCGTCATCACCCTGCTAAACTCTTCACAAGACTTTTGGTTAGTAGAACCAAATATTATGTCATCGACATAAATTTGGCACACAAACAAATCACCATCACATGTCTTAGTAAAAAGAGTTGGATCGGCTTTCCCAACCTTGAAAGCATTAACAATTAGAAAGTCTCTAAGGCATTCATACCATGCTCTTGGGGCTTGCTTAAGTCCATAGAGCGCCTTAGAGAGCTTTCACACGTGGTCGGGGTACCGTTCATCCTCGAAGCCAGGGGGTTGCTCCACGTACACCTCCTCCTTGATTGGCCCATTGAGGAAAGCGCTCTTCACATCCATTTGGAACAACCTGAAAGAATGGTGAGCGGCATATGCTAGCAAGATACGAATTGATTCTAGCCTAGCCACAGGAGCAAACGTCTCCTCAAAGTCCAAACCTGCGACTTGGGCATAACCTTTTGCCACAAGTCGAGCCTTGTTCCTCGTCACCACCCCGTGCTCGTCCTGTTTGTTGCGGAATACCCACTTGGTTCCCACAACGTTTTGCTTGGGACGAGGCACCAGTGTCCAAACTTCATTGCACTTGAAATTGTTGAGTTCCTCCTGCATGGCTAACACCCAGTCCGGATCTAGCAAGGCCTCTTCTACCCTGAAAGGCTCAATAGAGGAGACAAAAGAGTAATGCTCACAAAAATTAACTAATCGAGATCGAGTAGTTACTCCCTTGCTAATATCACCCAAAATTTGGTCGACGGGATGATCCCTTTGAATCATCGCTCGAACTTGGGTTGGAGGTGCCGGTTGTGCTTCTTCCTCCATCACATGATCATCTTGTGCTCCCCCTTGATCACACTCCTCTTGATGAACCTGTTCATCGTTTTGAGTTGGGGAATGCACCATTGTTGAGGAAGAAGGTTGATCTTGCTCCAATTGTTCCTGTGGTCGCACATCACCAATCGCCATGGTGCGCATAGCGGCCGTTGGAACGTCTTCTTCATCTACATCATCAAGATCAACAACTTGCTCTCTTGGAGAGCCATTAGTCTCATCAAATACAACGTCGTTAGAGACTTCAACCAAACCCGATGATTTGTTGAAGACTCTATACGCCTTTGTATTAGAGTCATAGCCTAACAAAAATCCTTCTACAGCTTTGGGAGCAAATTTAGAATTTCTACCCTTCTTCACTAGAATGTAGCACCTGCTCCCAAATACACGAAAGTAAGATACATTGGGTTTGTTACCGGTTAGTAGCTCATACGAAGTCTTCTTGAGAAGGCGATGAAGGTAGACCCTGTTGATGGCGTGGCAAGCCGTGTTCACGGCTTCCGACCAGAAACACTCGGGGGTCTTGAATTCTCCAAGCATCGTCCTCGCCATATCGATTAGCGTCCTGTTCTTCCTCTCTACCACACCATTTTGCTGTGGTGTGTAGGGAGCGGAGAACTCGTGCTTGATCCCTTCCTCCTCAAGGAACTCCTCCACTTGAAGGTTCTTGAACTCGGACGCATTGTCGCTCCTTATCTTCTTCACCTTGAGCTCAAACTCATTTTGAGCTCTCCTGAGGAAGCGCTTGAGGGTCCCTTGGGTTTCAGACTTATCCTGCAAAAAGAACACCCAAGTGAAGCGGGAAAAGTCATCAACGATAACTAGACCATACTTACTTCCTCCTATGCTCAGATAGGCGACGGGTCCGAAGAGGTCCATATGTAGCAGCTCCAGGGGTCTTGATGTTGTCATCACATTTTTGGTGTGATGAGAGCCTCCCACCTGTTTCCCTGCTTGACAAGCTGCACAAGGTCTATCTTTTTCGAAATGAACATTGGTTAGACCTATCACGTGTTCTCCCTTTAGAAGCTTGTGGAGGTTCTTCATCCCCACATGCGCTAAGCGGCGATGCCACAGCCAGCCCATGCAAGTCTTAGCCATTAAGCATGCATCTAGACCGGCCTCTTCTTTTGCAAAATCAACTAAGTAAAGCTTGCCGTCTAGAATACCCTTAAAAGCTAGTGAACCATCACATCTTCTAAAGACAGACACATCTACATTTGTAAACAAACAATTATATCCCATATTGCATAATTGACTAACAGATAGCAAATTATATCCAAGAGACTCTACTAAAAACACATTAGAGATAGAGTGCTCATTTGAGATTGCAATTTTACCTAACCCTTTTACCTTGCCTTGATTCCCATCACCGAATATTATTGAATCTTGGGAATCCTTATTCTTGACGTAGGAGGTGAACATCTTCTTCTCCCCCGTCATATGGTTTGTGCATCCGCTGTCGATAATCCAGCTTGAACCCCCGGATGCATAAACCTGCAAGGCAAATTTAGGCTTGGGTCTTAGGTACCCAACTTATGTTGGGTCCTACAAGGTTAGTGCAAATATCTTTAGGGACCCAAATGCAAGTTTTGTCTCCCTTGCATTTTGCCCCTAACTTCCTAGCAACTACTATCCTTTCTACAAATAGCAAAGGAAGCATTTAAGGCATGATAAATTGTAGAAGGTTCATTAACTTTCCTAGGAACATTAACAACATTTCTCCTAGGCATATTATGAACAACATTTCTCCTACCAACATTCCTATCATGCACATAGAAAGAACTAGAAGCAAACATGTCATGAGAATCATAAACATATGAATCAAAAACATTATAACTTCTATTTGCATTTCTAGTATGTCTCCTATCATGATACATAAAAGCATGGTTCTTTTTAGCACTACTAGCCATAGGAGCCTTCCCTTTCTCCTTGGCGGAGATAGGAGCCTTATGGCTTGTCAAGTTCTTGGCTTCCTTCTTGTAGCCAAGTCCATCCTTAATTGAGGGGTGTCTACCAATTGTGTAGGCATCCCTTGCAAATTTTAGCTTATCAAAATTACTCTTGCTAGTCTTAAATTGAGCATTAAGACTAGCCAATTCATCATTAAGTTTGGAAATTGAAACTAGGTGTTCACTACAAGCATCAATGTCAAAATCTCTACACCTATTACAAGTTTCAACAATTTCTACACAAGATGTTGATTTACTAGCCACTTCTAGTTTAGCATTTAAATCATTATTAACACCTTTTAAAGTAGCAATGGTTTCATGACAAGAAGATAATTCACTAGAAAGCACTCCATTTCTTTTAACTTCTAAAGCATAAGATTTTTGTGCCTCTACAAATTTGTCATGCTCTTCATATAAAAGATCCTCTTGTTTTTCTAAGAGTCTATCCTTTTCATTCAAGGCATCAATCAATTCATTAATCTTTTCTACTTTAGTTCTATCCAATCCCTTGAACAAACTAGAGTAATCTATTTCTTCATCACTAGACTCATCATCACTAGAAGAATCATAAGTGACATTGCTTTGATTACATACCTTCTTCTCCCTTGCCATAAGGCATATGTGACGCTCGTTGGGGAAGAGGGATGACTTGTTGAAGGCGGTGGCGGCGAGTCCTTCATTGTCGGAGTCGGAGGAGGAGCAATCCGAATCCCACTCCTTTCCGATATGTGCCTCGCCCTTGGCCTTCTTGTAATGCTTCTTCTTCTCCCTTTTGTTCCCCTTTTCCTGGTCACTTTCATTATCGGGACAGTTAGCAATGAAATGACCAATCTTACCACATTTGAAGCACGAGCGCTTCTCCTTTGTCTTGGTCTTGCTTGGCTGTCCCTTGTGACCTTTAAGATCCATCTCTTCGGGCGGTTAGTCCCTTTGTGAAGAGAACGGCTCCGATACCAATTGAGAGCACCTAGAGGGGGGGGGGGGTGAATAGGTGATCCTGTGAAACTTAAACTTATAGCCACAAAAACTTGTTAAGTGTTAGCACAATAATCGCCAAGTGGCTAGAGAGAAGGTCTTGCACAATACGATAATCACAAAGAATTCAACACAGAGAAGACACAGTGATTTATCCCGTGGTTCGGCCAAGTACAAAACTTGCCTACTCCACGTTGTGGCGTCCCAACGGACGAGAGTTGCACTCAACTCCTCTCAAGTGATCCAATGATCAACTTGAATACCACAGTGTTATGCTTTTCTTTTCTTATCCCGTTCGCGAGGAATCTCCACAACTTGGAGCCTCTCGCCCTTACACTTTTGATGTTCACAAAGAATCACGGAGTAAGGAAGGGAAGCAACACACACAAATCCACAGCAAAATGCGCACACACACGGCCACGAATCGAGCTCAAAAGACTATCTCAAAGTTCTCACTAGAACGGAGCTCGAATCACTGAGAATGACAAACGAATGCGCAAAGACTGAGTGTGGATGATCAAGAATGCTCTAAGGTTGCTTGGTGTTCTCCTCCATGCGCCTAGGGGTCCCTTTTATAGCCCCAAGGCAGCTAGGAGCCGTTGAGAGCAATTCTGGAAGGCTGATCTTGCCTTCTGTCATCGGGCGCACCGGACAGTCCGGTGCACACCGGACACTGTCCGGTGCCCGATCTCCTTCCTAAAATGGCGCAGCCGACCGTTGCAGATCTGGGAGCCGTTGGCGCACCGGACATGTCCGGTGCACACCGGACAGTCCGGTGCCCCCTTCTGGCCGTTGGCTTGGCCACGTGTCGCGCGCAGATTCCGCGGCCGACCGTTGGCCCGGTCGACCGTTGGCTCACCGGACAGTCCGGTGCACACCGGACAGTCTGGTGAATTTTAGCCGTACGTCGTCGGCGAATTCCCGAGAGCGGCCACTTCGCTCGAGCCAGCCTGGCGCACCGGACACTGTCCGGTGCACCACCGGACACTGTCCGGTGCACCACCGGACAGTCCGGTGCCCCAGACCGAAACATCCTCTTGGCTGTACACAGCCAACTCTTCTCTTTTCTTCTTCTTTCTGTTTCTGATACTTAGACAAGTATATTAGTACACAAAACCAATGTACTAAGACTTAGAAACATACCTTTGCTCTTGATTTGCACTTTGTTCATCCATGGGCATAGATTCACATTTAAGCACTTGTGTTGGCACTCAATCACCAAAATACTTAGAAATGGCCCAAGGGCACATTTCCCGTTCACTCCTGCGGTGTCGGGCTGATGGCCTTCCTCTTCTGGCTCCTAGCTTCACGTAGTGTCTCCTGATTAGTGTCCAGTGGCTGCAATGCAGCCCCTGGCGCTGCTGTCTTCTTTGGCGGCATGACGAAGGTCGATGCTTGCCGAAGGTGGTCGAATGAGTTCACCGGAGGTGGGCGCCAATGTTGGGGACTTGTTCTTAAATACTATGGCTTAAGAACAAGGCAACGCAAAAAATGTTAAACGTTAAAGTCCTTCGTCGTTCAAAGCATTATTTCCCTTGGGATATAATGATTTTCAGACGAAGGTTATGAAAGGAATACCTTCATAAATACAACATATCATAATGAAGAAAGGATCATATGTAATATAAAGGATAACATAAACAATTATGTATAATTATCAACTCATTTCTATCTTATTATTATAGAAAAATAGAAATGATATCAAATTACAAATGTACCTTCGGCTCGAAAGAAGGTAAAAGTACAAGTGTGACGCAAAAGTAAATGCTCAGTCCGCGTGAACAGTACGGGGGCACTGTTCACCTATTTATAGGCACGGGACACAGCCCATGTAAAATTACACCTATGTCCTTTACATTTGGTAGTAATTCTACAGTAATCCACCGAGGTCTGAATCGCCTTTTCATCTTTGAGTCGGTTTCCTTTTCTGCTATCACACCGAAGCTTTCCTGCTCACAGCTTCGGCGCTGTGTCAACCTTCGTATTCTTTGAGCTTCTCCTACCATGGTACCGATTCGAGTCCGAAGATACCTGTTCACACATTATACTCCAGAAACATTGTTAAATCATGTTTTTGAGGACCTTCGGAAGCCGAAGGCCCCCAACAGGCGAAGAGTTTTATAATAAACAAGTATGAGGCGTGCAATTAAGTCGAGATTGAAGTGCAAATCCTATGCACAATGTGATGGGATTCGTGATTATGTAGGAGTTATAATTGTTGATGTGACGAGTTGTTTAGAAAATGCTCGTTTGCGTGGAGGATGTATCGTTAAGACATGAGTGTCGGAGTTCATTTATATTAGTGGTCGCGCCACATTGCTTGAAGTGTCTCGAGTGCATACCGCAATATGGTTGTATTCGTGCCAAGGATGTATAGGTTTTACTCAATTAGAAGTTTGGTTGATATGGTTAGGAAATTGTTTCGGCTTGGGTAGTGAGGTGGTAACATGCCGAAGTAGTCATCGCTTCCTCTACGGTTAAATGGAAATCATGTGTGATGATGTTACTTATGGGGTGAATACGTATTGAAATCTTTTATGTTGTGCAATATGACTAGAAATGTGAAGGATAGATAGGGTGTTTCAGAAATGTTAGCCAATAGGTCGGACAAGCATGATAGAGGTTGAGTCGCTTATGTTAGAAAATTGATGCTCGACATGTTAGGTCCCCTAAAAGGTGATGTTTTAGGTGACTTGTGTGTTATCCAATTTAAGTTGAGAAATGGGTAAGAGAAGCTAATTAATCCGCTCCGAACCATGTTTCGAGTTGCAATGTCTAAAATGGTTTGCTAAGTTTTATACTGCGTTAGCCAACTCATGTGAGTAGGAGTCGATTGAGTAAGTGATTGTGATATATAAGTTGTGTCTTGGATTGCGATAATAATAGGCAAACCGATGTGTATGGTGCATAGCGGCCTAGGTTGTTGCTTGGGTTAACCAACTTGTTAGATGTCTTTAGTTAAGCTCGTGGTCACGATGAATTGCTTGTTGTAGTCTAAATGCGTATGGGTATGGTCGCGGATAAAAAGTATTAGTGCTCATATGATGTCTAAGTTGAAATGCAAATTATTAGGTGAAAAGCGCTTTGATATACATATATGTCGGATTTGATGATTGTGGTGAATGCGTTGTTAATTGCGTATGGTGGTTCTAGTGCTCGAACTGACATGTATAAAAATTTAGTAAGTGTACTGGTTAGTTCTCACTTAGTTATTTTAACTCTAACAATTGTCAAAGTGTTAGAATAAGTCAAGTCTCTAGAGCAAGACAATTCTTGAATTATATAGAAGCTGAAATTTATTGATTGCTGTTTGGACTGCACGTACTGTTTTCGGTGTGATGTATGTTTAATGAACTAAATTATGTTTTCTCTAGATATGTGCTATAGAAAAGTTGTAGATAATATGATTATTTTGCTTGTACTAAAATTTGACAGCCATAAACCTGATCGTTTAGGAGTTGTGCTTTTCACAAGCCCAGCACCTGAATCTGTCGAATTTCTGAACAGATTTCAGAAATTGCAATGGTTGCTTAAGTTAATGTTGAAATCAGTGATTGGTGGTCACAAGAAAGTTGTGGACAACTTTATTATCTTGCTGGTGTTAAAATTTGACAGCCATAGGTCTGACAGTTTAGCGGTTATGATTTTTACAAATTCAGTAACTGAATCTGTCCAAATTCTGTGCAGATTTCAGAAACTGCATTGGTTGCTCAATTTAATGTTGCAATCTGTTCATGGTCCTTATAAGAAAGTTGTAGAGGCTTTTCTGATCTTGCTTGTGTTAAAATTTCATAACCATAGGACTGATAGTTTAAGAGTTATGAATTTTTCAAACTGGTTGCTGTGTTCTGTCCTCTATCAGAACAGATTTCAAAAACTGTAATGTTTGATTTGAATAAACCTGGAATCACTTCTTGGTGATTATAAAAGTTATGTAGTGCTTTTGCCAAGATTTCCAAAAAGTCTTGGATCACTCTTTTTGGTGGTCTGAAGCTTAAGTTATGAATGTTTCAATTATGAAGACTGAATCTGTCCAGTTCTGGACAGCAAAGTCTTATAGTGATGTTTATCCTTAGTTAAATATTGAATCACCTTGAGATGTTTATAAATGATATGTATACAATTTTATTACCTTTCCAGAAAGTCTAGGATCAATTTGTTTGGATGTCTGAATTTTCAGTTATGGATTTTTAAAGTCACAAGTCTGAATCTGTCCAAATCTGGACAGAGCTGTTGTATTAGCACATTTTGACCTTGCTAAGTGTTGAATCGTATTGAGGTCAAAATACCAAAGTTGTAGTTCACCTTTTAAGCTTTCTAGAAAGTCCTAGTTTGATATTTTTGGATTAATATTTGAAGAGTTATGATTGAAATGAGTGACTGCTGTGTTGCTGTCCAAAAATTCTGCTAGTGCCTATTTGATTGTTAGTTCACCATTTTGGCTAAAAATGGTTGGTTAGCACTAAATTAATATAGAATTGCCATGACTAAGCTTGAAATAACATATGTGTCATGTTTTTATACGTTTCTTTCTCTAGTTAATTGTGATGTAGTATTGTGTTGCGTAAATATCCAAAATGTTTGTCGTCTTTTTAGTGGTGTTAATGTTGTGCGCTCGACGATATGTAGTTAGTTAATGCTAGTGTGTGTGGTTGCTTGTGATGTCTTGCTATTTAGTGTTTACTTCGCTAGCATGTACTTAAAGTATCTCGTGCTTTCATTATATTCATACATATGCATCTTGCACCTCATATAGGACCGAGAGATGATGATCGAGCCAGTGATGTGGTGCCAACCACAAGATGCAGTGGTGGACGACCTGAAGAATGGTGGACTTACCCAGTGGATGCTCGCCAAGCGAGTACCTCCCCCAGCAAACACTATCTAAGTGTTAAATTAAAAGGCAAGCTCCGGTTTTATGCATAATCTGTTATTTATGCTATTTTACTATACTTAATGATTGTAGGATTGATTGTGCACTTAAGTGTAGGAGTTGTTTGAAACCCTAGTTGCATGATCTCAGGAACCCCATTGAGATGGATACTAGTATGCTAAGTCGAGTAGATGCTTTATTAATTAGGATCTCGGTAGAAGTCGAGTGATTTTTCTAGCACTCGCGCGAGGTCAGGAATTGGCTGTATCCACTTTCTTATCATATTGATGTTGGTTTGTGGGCAACAATCCATGGGGATTGGTTGTCCACGGGATGAAAATTTGAATAAGGATTAAGGTGTGGTACCGTGAGTCAAGTGTTTGAACGTACTAAACACATACCGAGAAATATGGTAAATCGGTAAGCCTAGTACCTGATTGAACCTGGCAGTAGACTTTGCCCCTCACGTGACCTGAGACGTGGTCTCCCATTCCGGTTATGGTGGGTACAAGTGCGGTCACTGCACGACGGCAGTCGGGGTCAGTGAGGCATTGTACGCCAAGGCGGTGAGCCCTGATCTGCTGACGGGGAATCGATGGGGACGGTTGATGTGTGTGGGGACAGAGTGCCCCTACATGTCGTGTGTTTAGGTTTACCTTGCAAGGTTTAAAAACTCGATTCGAATCGTCTGCTTCTCGCAGCTAATGAGACTGCTTGATCCATGCTGCTACATTGAGTAATAAGTGGAATTGTGATGAGATGATACAAGATGTTGATTGCTAAAATGTTTGCCACCATGTATGAGTAGATAGTACATCTTTAGCCTTAAGAGAGTCACACTTAATTTGACAAAGTTAAAAACTTGATTTAGAAACTCAGCTAGTGCTTTTGGCAACCAAACCCCTCAGCCAAACAGCTGCATGTCTAGAGGTAGAGGAGTAGACTCCTCACACCGGGTAAGTCTAGCTGAGTATTAGTATACTCAGCCTTGCTTGTGGCACAATTTTTTGCAGGTACTCTTTAGGATGATTTGTTGCTGGTGTGACTTGGCCTCCATCCCTGCCACCGGGATAGATGGTCGAGTGGGTTACTGCTTCCGCAGGAGAGGACCAGGAGGAGTAGCGTGGCCAGGCTTTGCCATGTTACTCGGTTCTTCTCCGTTAGTTATTTCCGCTGCATTAAAATTTATGGTTATTATTTCTGAAACTCCGATAATGTAATCACTAATGATACTTATTAAATTTGTGGTATTATGTTTTATTGTATTTCTCTGTGCCTCACCTTCGAGTGAGCTAGTGGTATTCGATCCTGGTTAAGTGGCTTTATCGGACTAGATCCGAGGGACTGGCGTTTTATTCCGGTTTAAGTGTGGTCTAGCCTCTAAGGCGGGACTTAGGCACTTAAGTTGGAATAATTCGGGCGGTTCCGCCATAGTGACCCTCGTCGCCAAGGCTGTGGTCATCGTCAGAGTAGCCGGAGAGGCAGTAGTCACATGCAGACATGAAGTCTCGCATGGCACTGGGATCACGTAGTCCGGAGAAATCCCAACCGAAGTCGGGGTCGTCCTCTTCCTCGGAACCCGCGGGTCCGTAGGTTGAGACGGCCGTCAGTCGGTCCTAGGTTGACCACATATGGTACCCTGGAAGGTCAGGATATGCCCTTGCGAAAGCGCTCACCAAAGCGGGGTCGCTTGGTGGATCGAAGCTGAATCTAAAGGGAACAGGATGAAAAACTGATGGTACCTCCTGGTCGATGGACGGTGGTGAAGTCGCATCGGGGATGGAATGTGTCGTTATCTCAGGTGCGAGACTAATGTCCGACAAGTCCCTCGCAAGGGTGTCGGCGTCATCAGTCCGCTCGGGGTTGGCATGTTGCTGGGAAGCGACACCCGTTGTTGTCTCATGTGCGAGGACAACACCCAACATGTCCCCCGTAGGGGTGCCGGCGTCGTCGGCTCGCTCTGGTCCGACAGCCAATGAGGTGCCGCCTCTTACCTGGCCACGGTTGCTCTGTCTTCTCCTCCTCTGGCGAGGAGGGTGGCGGGGCAAACCCGGATGTTCCTCTTCTGGGGCTGGGAGATGTCGTCGTCGAGTTTGCCTCCGCCGGGCGAGCCGATGACCGTCGTTGTTGTCGTGCTGCGAGGGGAGGAGTACCATGTCGTAGCTGCCGTCGTGGGACATGAACTCGAGACTCCCAAAGCGGAGCACCGTCTCGGGCTGAAGAGGCTGCTGAAGATTGTCCATCTGGAACTCAATGGAAAAGTATTTGTCAACACGCAGCAGGACCCCTACTTGGCGCGCCAACTGTCGGCGTTTCGGACCCGCGAGGACCCTCAATCGACTAGTGAATTTGTCGCTGCGTGTCCCTGCCCAGATGGGTTGATGCAAGATGGAACACAAGAGGGAGAATGAGGCTTATATTATCTTGCACCGGGGTGCTCGTAGTAGGGGTTACAAGCGTCGAGAGAGAGAGAGAGGGTTCGGCCTTGAGGTGAGGTGTCTGAGTTAGCCTCCTCCGCGTCTCTCCCACTCTGCCTGCCTCCTTTAGGAAGGCCCTGGACATCCCCTTTTATAGATACAAGGAGATGGTCCAGCTGTACAATGGGGTTGTAGCTATGTGCTAACGTGGTTGGCGGAGAAGTACTTGAGCCCTGTAGAAGCGCAGCTGGCGATGCGGCAGGGGTCCTGCTGACGTTTCTTTGCTTTCGTAGAGAGTTGAGAACTACCGACGTCATGGACGCACGCAGGGAACCATCATTACCTGTTACCAGAGTAATCTAGATGGGACACCGGTCTTGTTCCTTCGTAGCCTGAGGCAGCTAGCTAGGTGTAGGGTAATGATGTATCCCCTGTGGCGTGGTCGGTCCGAGGCCGAGGTCGGGCGAGGCGAAGACTTCTCTTGAGGCCGAGGCTGAGGTCGGGCGAGGTTGTGACTCCTCCCGAGGCCGAGGCCTGAGGTCGGGCGAGGCGGAGACCTCCTCCAAGGCCGAGGCTGAGGCCGAGCCCTGGGGTCGGGCGAGGCGGAGACCTCCTCCGAGGCCGAGGCTGAGGCCGAGCCCTAGGGTCGAGCAAGGCGGAGTTCCCTGCTGCGCCCGAGGCTGAACTCGGGAGAGGCCGTGACTTAATGTTGTTAGTCTTACCCTGGTGGTTGGCACAGTAGTCAGAACGGGGTGAATAGTGTTGTTTTCCTGTCAGAACGATCAGTAAAGGGGCGAAGTGACTGCGGTCATTTCGACCTTGCCGACTGGGGCGCGTGTGTCAGGATAAGGTGTCAGGCGATCCCCGCATTAAATGCGCATGCGATATGGTCGGTTGGTAAGGCGATTTGGCCGAGGTTGCTGTACGATAAAGTTTGCCCGAGCTTAGCCTCGGGCGAGCCGGGGGTGCGCCTACTACCTGAGGAGGTCCTCGGGCGAGGCGTGAATCCGTCCGGGACTACTATTCTTGCCCGAGGCTAGGCTCTGGTGAGACGAGTTCACGTCCCTTGGATGACGAGTCCTTGACTTGAACCGCGCTTATCAGTCTTTACGGTTTGTTCTGAAGATGTTTTCCAGCCATGTTAAGGAGTATTGGGGGTACCCCTAATTACGGTACCCGACACTGCACTACTGCCGGTTCTGGGTTGTGGAGGACCTTAGATCAACCTTAAGTTCCTTAACTTATTTTCCTTTTGTATCGTCAATAATTGTAACAAAATAGGGTAAAAATAAGAACAGTAAAACAACAGTAAATCAATACAAATACCTCAAGTGGGAATAGAATTTAAAGTATTATAAATTACAATTATAAATTATATATAGCTCGCATGTCTCTTAAAATAAATAACTTCGTCGGACATTTCTTGAGGCAAATTTTATAAGGACAATATTCTGATCAGCGTTTTCTAATATAGCCTTCTCGATAGAATGTGAGTCTGATGTGTGGGTGCTTACAGCGACATCGTAATCATGCCCTCGGTGGGTGTCAACACCCTCTTTCAAAGCATCAAATAACGAGCTATAGACACAATGCCAGGTAGCAGTACGAGAAGGTTGGCGGTCTTAATAAACAGACTACTTTTTGGTATCTACGGAGGTCGTGGAGGACAGGGACACACCAAGGGCCTAGGGTCGTCTCTAAAGGCGAGGTATGCATCTTCTAAAGTTAACATCCTCGATAGGAGCAGGGTGCCCCTAACCGAGAATCATACCAAAAGTGAAAGGAAGTGGTCATGAATGAGGGTGGTTCGAGCGAGACCAACAAGAGGTCACCTCATCAAGGAGATTCCCCCTACAAAGACAATGGGGAGGTCCTAAATCTATTTTTTGGGACACATGGTATCAGTCGATAAGCAGACTTCCTTATTAAAATTCTTTCTTCTGTTTCATGTATTCAACAGAAAGGGAAATGTGTCTTGAGCCATTGTATAAATGTTTTGGTAGTTAATATTGTCCAACACAACAATGTGAACTAACATGTTTGCTAAGTATATGCATGCAAGAGTCAACTTTAGAGAAGCGCAGAAATTAAGTTGGAGGATTCAAATAAATAAGGTTACATGACTTAGACTAGTTGGATTGTCAATAAGAATATTTGTCTAAGCCATGGGAATGCTCTTGGATAGAGTGAAATTCATTTGGAGAAGAAAACTTAGAAGAAAGACAAAGTACAGTTATCTAGGACACACCGGACCAGTCTAGTGGCGCATCGGACCTCTTTACCAGAGAGCCCTATAGAAGGGCTTTGGCGGCCTGGCTGAAAGTCGCCTAGAGGGGGATGAATAGGCGAAACCTGAAACTTATAAACTTAAACATGCACTAAGGTCGAGGTTAGCGTTAGAATTAAATTCGAGTGTGGAAGATTGTTTCTCTTGTTAAGAGTTGCTCAATTAATGCGGAAGACGTTTGGGAGCAAACACAAATCAATGTTAGCAAGGAAATTTTAGATAGAGGAAAGAGAGCAAACAAATCAAGTGAAGATCAATGCAAGAGAACACGGTGATTTGTTTTACCGAGGTTCGGTTCCAAAGAACCTAGTCTCCGTTGAGGAGGCCACAAAGGCCGGGTCTATTTCAACCATTTCCCTCTCTCAAACGGTCACTTAGACCGGATGAGCTTTCTCCTTAATCACTTGGGTCACTAAGACCCCGCAAGGACCACCACACACTTAGGTGTCTCTTGCTAGCTTTACTTATGAGAATAAGAATGGGAAGGAGAAAGCAATCCAAGCAACAAGAGCAACAAATGAACACAAAAACTCTCACTCTCAAGTCACTATGTGGTTGAGTTGATTTGGAGACTTGGAGAAGATTTGATCTTTTGAATGTGTCTTGGAGTGAATGTTATTGCTCTTGTATTGAATAGGAACTTCAGAAAACTTGGATGCCATTGAAGGAGCAACTTGTTCTGTACATGCCAATAGCCATTGGGCATCCATGCAGACACTAACAACAAAACTCAATCTTTTTGTATATGCTACTGTTTAGATAATTTGTCTTTAAGCTATACAGTTGCAAACTGTGTTATTTCAATATTTGTGCTATTTTGGTATTTGTGTAACCAACATCTTTTAATGACCTATTACATTTCATAATTGAATTCTGGCACACCGCATAGCCTCTCAACGACGAACTCTAGTCCCAGCATGAGATCATCATTTTTTCTGTAACAAAAATTGGTTTATGATCATGCTATTTTGTTTATATAAATTTGTTGCTGCATTAAATAATTTGATTTATTCACCGTAAAATACAGATATCATATGGTCTAAGATGTACATGAAAGGTATAGCATCCGAGAAAGCCCAATAAATCCTCACACAAACAAAAAACTATTGTTGGGTTCGCTAACTCACTTGTTGTAATTTACCACACCTAAGGGTATACATGTTTGACCGAGTTAGGCATATGTTTGTTTTGTTGCTGAAAGGGAAATAGGGTTTAACCATTTCCTATAAATAATTTTGGTGGTTGAATGCCCAACACAAATAGTTGGACTAACTAGTTTGCTCTATATTATATATTATACAGGTGCATAAAGGTTCAACACAAACCAATAAAAGATTGAAGTTAGGCATCAAATTCAAAGGAGCAAAGAAACCGAGTATGCCCTAGTCTAGCGCACCGGACTGTCCGGTGTGCCATTGGATTGTCCGGTGCACCAGTGGAGCAACGGCTACTTCGCGCAACGGTCGCCTGCAAAAGCTGAAGATTCAGATGAACAATGCGCAATAGTGCGCGACAAAGCAGAGCCGCTCGTGAGAGGCGCACCGGACAGTGAACAATGCTTGTCCGGTACGACACCGGACTGTCCAGTGCCACTAGATGACAAAGCCTCCAACGGTCAGAAGCTCCCAAACCCTAACGGTTGGGTGACGTGGCTGGCGCACCGGACAATGTCCGGTGGCGCACCGGACTGTCCGGTGCGCCCATCGACAGCAGCCATCCCCAACGGCTATGTGGTGGTTGAGGGCTATAAATACCCCCCAACCACCACCACTCCAAGCATCCAAGTTTCCGGCACTTCACATTCAATACAAGAACTAGTGCATTCACTCTTAGACACAATTCAAAAGAATCAAAGCCTCTCCAAGTCCCAAATTCACTCCAAACACCTAGTGACTAAAGGGAGTGTTTTGTTCTTGTTCTTTGCGCTCTTGTTTCTTGGATCGCTTTCTTCTTCCTCATTCTTGTTCTCAAGTGACTTGTAATCAAGGCAAGAGACACCAAGTGTGTGGTGGTCCTTGCGGGGTCTAAGTGACCCGTTTGATTAAAGAGAAAGCTCACTCGGTCTAGGTGACCGTTTGAGAGAGGGAAAGGGTTGAAAGAGACCCGGTCTTTGTGACCACCTCAACGGGGACTAGGTTCTTTAGAACCAAACCTCGGTAAAACAAATCACCATGTTCATCCGTTTTTTTTTCTTGGTTGATTTGTTTTCCCCTCTCTTTCGGACTCGAATTCATTTCTAATGCTAACCTCGGCTTGTAGTGTGTGCTTAAGTTTATAATTTTCAGATTCCGCCTATTCACCCCCCTCTAGGCGCCTCTTGGCGACTTTCAGTAGCCATAATTGTGGTAAGATTTTTTTTCTTTGCTGCGTAAGTCCCACTCACCAATGACTTAAAAGTGTGCCAAGATTGATTTAGGCATGCTAAGATGTGGTGTAGAATTTAAGTGCTTAGAACATGTTTGGTTCTCGGCTATGTCGCACTTTGCGTAAGGCTAGTTGTTCGAATTAAAGAACCAGGGTCTGTTTGAGACGTCACAATCTGCTTAAACTTAGTCGATCAAATTAAAAAACTAACTTTAGGTAAAAAAGTTAGACACGTTGTGACGTCTTAGTCAGCAAACCAAACAACCCCTAACGTTAGGCACAAAAAGTTAGATAATATATGGCAAGTTAAACAACGAACCAAATAATCCTCTAACATTATCGCTACTATATTAAAGCCACCAGTTTCAACGGTTGTCCCATGTCAATATTTAAAAAACCCTACATTTGTTTAGAATCAACCCACACTCCTATAATATCTTCTCTACTACTATAACAAGAGAGTTTCGTGCGTCTTGGTTTTCGTGCGTTGTCCCCTCCAGTGATCGTCGTACGCCATCGTGCTTCCCCACATCTCTGAAACAAACTCCCACACGCCACACGCAGAAACCGCCTCCACATGCTACATGCTTTCCTCCTCTCGTTCTCGCAACCTTGGAGCGGGTCGTGAGAATAAGTCCCTGCAAACTCCGTGTCGAGCGATGCAAGGTTAGGTCCCATGAACTCGGCGTGGAGTGACCCGCCATGCCACAACCTCTGATAGCGTGCCTGCTACGACCGTCGTCGCTATAAGTTTCTGGCCTCTGGCTCTACGCGTCATCGCATCAAAAATGGATACTACCAACAGCAACAACCGTCAGTCTGGTGCTTGCGTCCGATTTCTTTCCATGACATGTCGAGGTCGGATGAGGACGCGGAGACATGCTGGTCGGTGGTTGCGGCCACGACCCCCCTCGTTGTGGCACCAGCGACGAGGAGGTTATAGTCGAGCGACGTGGCACGGGTGCCGTTCCACGTAGGGAGGCGCTATTCGCTCTACATCGCACCCATCATCCCATGGTACGTAGTTAAGGTACTCGTACCACCAACTCTCTGACTCTGACGATCAATCGATTTTCTTAGGCCGAGGAGGTCTCAATTGGTAGCTGCAGGTGGAGTGCTGGCGATACTGATGCGAACGGAACTTGTGAGTCAGATTGGTGCGTATGGGGTGAGCGATTGGCTGCTTGCTTGCTCGTTTCTAAATTGATGGAGCGGGGAACTGAGGTGTCCGTGTTTATGGCGTCGACGACGGGCATGAGGATGCATATCATGTATTTGTGGAGTTGTGGCAGCCTTCGTTGAGTCTTGAAGAACTACTTATGCGGTCGTGATCCGAAGAAGGTTCTCAAAGCATGGACATCTCTTAGCTTTGTTGGATGATTCTAATTTACATATGTTTCCATTTCAATATTAATCTTATTCTGTTAACAACATCTTTTCTTAAGTAACATCATGTTTAACTTCACAAATATGTTTAGTATTTTTTTACATGCATATGTTTTTTCAATCATTAGTTATGCCAAAATTGCAAATTAAGGCATGTTAGAGGAAGACACATTATGAAAAATAGAATAACAAAAAAATCCAAACACCATGGCTTTGGGCGTGTATCTTCTCTGTATTTCACAACCCGTCGCAGAAGTCTTGCTGGATCGTCGTGGTCTCCATACTCTTACAATTGTTGTCATGGGCAAGCTCTCACGAAGGAAACCACAGTGGAAAAAATGGGAGAAAACCATATCCAACCTCCCAACATATGCAACTTGTGCATCTAGTCTAGTTTCATACGTCAATGAGAAAGATGTAGATGTACCATGAGAACAAAACAAATGGTGTTACTCGTGCTCTTTTATCTAATTTAGTTTCATATTATGTGGCATTTTTAGCTCCTTGGTCTTTTGTTTTTTTGCAAATAGCATATGAAAAGACCAGCTGAACGAAAGATGAGATCATTCTTTTCTCTGCTAGAATTCATGGACATTGACATTTAATTGGCAAACACAACTCAAGCTCTCATGGCATGCATATCCCTATCTGAATTTGAGGCAAGCAGAATTGAGTTCAGTAAAATACTCGTCCCTCAAATAACAGAGATAATTTCCATATGGTCACCAGATCTTATTTTTACAATCGCTACCGCAATTGCAGTTATATTTGTTCCAACATACTACATTAATCTTACTTGCTCTCTTGAAATAGTAGGTTCCATATATAGATTAATTGATCTTATTGGTGCCTGTGAAGATACTTCAACTCTAGCCAACTTCTCTTCTGTTCTGGCCAAGATATTTGAGCATGTCGATGGCGCAATCGCTGATAAAACTTGGCAAGAATTCTCATGGATCAAATTGCAGATCTCTTGTATGTAGAAAACGAGCAATGCATGAAAATGTGTTTGCAAGACTTGCATATTTGATAAAGGTTGGAAAGTTGAAGGCTGTTGAGACTATGTTGAGACTATGATTGAATCAGGAATTAACAAGAAACTTCTTGTGCTTCTAGGCAATGGTTATGAGATCTCACAGCACCACGTGATTACCACGCTAAAAACATTCAGTGAACTTGGTGCTCCACTTCAAGGGTGCATGGGGCCCGTAGTGCTACTTCATTTGCCTTGGCATGCTCAGATCAGTTTGGAAAGATTTATTTTATTTGATAGAAATGTATTGTAACCAACCAAAGCCCCAACAATTATTTGAGGTGATTATTCATAATATCCTTCAGAGAGACAACAAAAATATCATTGAAACCATCCAATTTTATTGTAACACCCTGAATTTGGGGTATAAAAATTTCTTTGCTCATATTCACAAATTCAGGTGTTACTCCTCTCTTCACATCTTCCCCAATCTCCTCCTTCTCTTTTCTATAGAAGAAGAGTGGTTATTTTTAATTGTAAATGTAATTATAATCTAGTAGGTTAAACCCTAAGGGAACAATGGTTGTTGCATCATGTTAGAAAGCATTTGTTTTTTTGTTTGATGAATGGTTTGCTTGATCTTTCATCTAATCATTTATTTGCACATAATGTCAAACTGAAATAAATAGAAAAGAGAAAGAAAAGGAAAAAAATAGAATTCAGCCCACCTCTCCTCCCTGGCCCATCTCGGCCGGCCCAGCCGCCCCCTTCCCCCCTCTCTCCCTCCCCCCCCCCCCCCCGCTTGGCCCAGCATTCCCTTTTCTTATGCTGAAGGATTGTAAGATCAATGCTGATGTGTGAATGTCTTCCACAGATGTCTGACAACAGGCGCCGATGTAACAGGCGTGTTCAGCAAGAGCAGCGTGCCCAGCAGGAGGAACATCAGAGACAGCCTCCCCCGCCACCCCCGATGACAGTGGAGCAGATGTTCTTGATGCAAACTCAGGCAGTGCAGGCTATTGGGCAGACTCTGGCAGCCATGCAGCAGGCTCAACAGCAACCCCAACCCCAGTTGCAAGTGCAGATGCCTCAGATGCCACGGGACAAACGTGGCGAGTTCATGAGAGGACACCCTCCTACCTTCACCCATTCTGCTAACCCCATGGATGCAGAAGACTAGCTGCGTGCAGTGGAAAGGGAACTGCGCACCGCCCAATGTGACGACAGGGAGAAGGTTCTGTATAGTCCCCGCCAGCTAAGGGGAGCAGCCCAGTCCTGGTGGGAGTCCTACCTCGCCACCCATGCTGACCCCGAAGCCATCACTTGGGAGGAATTCAGCGAGAGTTTCCGTCGGTACCATGTTCCAGAGGGACTGATGATCGTGGAGAAGGAGGAATTTCTGGCTCTAAAGCAGGGACCCCTGTCTGTTAGTGAATACAGGGACAGGTTTCTGCAGCTATCCCGTTATGCACCTGAAGACGTCAACACTAATGCTAAAAGGCAGTACAGGTTCATGAGGGGTTTGGTGGATCCCCTGCATTACCAGCTGATGAACCACACCTTCCCCACCTTCCAGCACCTGATCGATAGGGCAATCATGACCGAGAGGAAGCGCAAGGAAATGGAAGATCGGAAGCGCAAGATGAGTGGGCCACAGTCCGGGAGCAACAGCCGCCCTCGCTTCTCAGGAAGTTCATCTCAGCAAGGCAAGCATGGTCACCCACAAGGATATCAGCATCAGAGTCAGTGCCCGTATCAGCAGCAGTCTCAGAGGCAGTACCCACAGCAGCAGCAGTATCGTCAGAACAGCCAGCAGGGAAGTAACCAGTATTAGAGGCAGAACAACCAGGCACCTCGCCTTCCTGCCCCAACATCGAATCAGAACAACCAAGCAGCCCCAGCACAAGGAGGAGGCAGAGGATGCTTCCACTGTGGAGAACAAGGCCACTGGACAATGCATTGTCCAAAGAAGATGGCGCAGCAGCAGACCAACCCCAATGCTCCAACAAGGCAAGGTGTACCTCAACAGGCAGCAGGTAATCGTGGCCAAGCGTACAACCGTGGAAAGGTGAACCACTTGGAGGCCAAAGCGATCTAGGATGCACCAGATGTGGCGGTAGGTATGTTCTCAGTCGAATCTCATCCCGCAAAAGTGCTATTTGATACGGGTGCAACTCATTCATTTGTCACTGCAACATGGGTAGAAATGCATAACATCTCAGTAGAGGCAATGATGCCGCCCATGAGGATTAATTCGGTCGGTGGTAAAGTGCAAGCAGATAAGATATGCTCAAATATAAGGGTGGAAATAAGGGGGATAGGGTTCCCCAGCGACCTAATAGTAATAGACACCCCTGGGGTAGATGTCATCCTAGGAATGAATTGGTTAATGAAGTATGAAGCGAATGTTAGCTGTGACAAGAGGACCATAACATTGAAGTCCCCGTCCGGAGAGGAGGTAGTGGCTGAGCTAAGGATGCCTAAAACAGCGAAGGGAGATTGTCACCAAATTTCGGTTGATAGTAAGGAGGCCAACCCGCTTGAGGCTATCAGGGTTGTGTCGGACTTTTCAGATGTGTTTCCTGAAGAATTAACGGGCATGCCACCCGAGAGAAAGGTCGAATTTGCCATAGAGCTTATCCCTGGTACCGCCCCCATTTCTAAAAGAGCCTATCGAGTGTCTGGACCTGAATTGGTGGAACTCAAGAAGCAGATAGATGAGCTGTTAGACAAGGGTTACATCAGACCAAGTACCTCGCCTTGGGCCGCTCCAGTATTGTTTGTAGAGAAGAAAGATGGTACCAAAAGGATGTGCATAGATTACAGAGCCCTGAATGAAGTCACCATTAAGAACAAGTACCCCCTGCCAAGAATAGAAGATCTGTTTGACCAACTCAGAGGTGCCAGCGTATTCTCGAAGATAGATCTGAGATCAGGGTACCATCAACTCAGAATCCGACCCTCAGACATACCGAAGACAGCATTCATCACCAAGTATGGGTTATATGAGTATACAGTTATGTCCTTTGGCTTGACAAATGCGCCAGCCTTCTTTATGTATCTGATGAACAGTGTGGCAGAACCTCCCAAGTTATTGGGCCCACATGCACATGTCCTTGTCTCAAAGACCTCAGACAGCCATGCATGTGCACTAAATAACTTAACAGGATCCGTCCGATTGCCCCAAGGACATCGGATAAACCACTTACAACCAGGATCACAAGATTAAGTAACACCAATCACACACACAACATTTTTGCAGCGGAAATCTTATTACCAAATTTTACAGGTTACAAAAAATTTACATTATTTTATCGGAGTGATTACAAAAGTATAAGTTTGAAATATATGCTAGCTCAAGTGACCATCCTCAGTAAGAAGTATAGAAGGGCTACTTAGACTAATAAGAAGGTCGAGCCCACCGGCACGTAACACCATCATCAGCAGCACAAAACTATGACCTGAAAAACAATAGGGGATAAAACCCTGAGTATGGAATTACTCAGCAAGACTTACCCGACTAAAGAAAAAACTCTCAAGGATATGCTGGTTAAGTAGGAATCAAGGAAAAGGCTTTAGCAAGAATCAACTTAGATACTTTTGCAGAAATAGCTTACTAAAGTGAGTCCTTACTTTCAATATTTTAACGCCAGATTAAATATTAATATACTCTGGTAGCATCTAGTCTAATTTCACCATCTCATCAATACAACATCATTTTTATTCATAATGTTTACATCCTGACTTAGGTTGCAGGGCAGCGATCAAGTTCCACTCTCCGGGGATATAACGGCGATCCAAATCGATTTACTCAGCTGAGGATCTCTAACCACACGACATATGTAGCACTTAACCCTTGCATATGTCAACCATTCCCACGGATCCTCCACTGCATGAACAGGTCCGCGCCACCCGAGAGCACACCACCCTTTTTAGGCGGTCCTTTGCCAGGAGGGTACGTGTCACTCTCGCCATCTCTCCACTCCCAGTGCGCGATTGTCTTTTCATGTATGGAATAGCCGGGTTCAAGCTTACCCTGTCCCATTTCCAGGGCATGTGGCCAGTTAAGATAGTCCTTGATCATACAGGCCTACATACGCATCCAATCCTTAATTAACCTAGGTGGAGCATCACCTGTTCCTAACCCAAGTCCCGATTTAAGTACTTCCATCCTTAGGATTGTTTGTATTCCTTAGGATGAAAAGAGCATTATAGGGAACTTTGCAGTAAGATCCCACCACGCTCCCAATGAAAAATATTCTTGCAGGTAGAAGCCATCTTTCCTCAAGATAACCCCTGAGCTAGGCCTTAATGCAAAAGACAACCTCTATCCACAAGATCTGAGCAGGGCTAAGCATTTTTGTAAATCATATTTTGATACTTCACCAGAAGTATCTATAAAGGTATGGATATCAAGGAAGGCAATGCATCAAAGGGTTTCCAAGCAACTCCTATAAACCTAATGCACATTTCACTAGACTTAAAGTGTGCAAAAATTATTTAAAAACACAAGGAAGGGGTTGCATGCACCGGGGCTTGCCTGGAATAAACACTAGGTTAGTGTTTGTTAGATGACGTCCGCTTGACGAGTATCCCTCGACCGAACATTCGCTTGATTTAACCATCTTCAGGTTTGTCCATCAGCATCATCCTGCGGATTAGCCCGCGCTTGGGGTCGACTTGGCTCATCTTCCGCATCACGCAGTCAACCAACGAACCTAAATGATTTGCATAATGCACATGAATGCATATAGGCAGGAATAGCACAAATCTAAATAGTGCTACGCGATAGCGAATTAAACACCTAGCGACGATGTGTTGCACTATTTTATCCGGAAACACTAGTTATTAACGTACGACTGAGCGCAATAATTGCGCTTCTCTAGATTAATCGAATCGAACGCAAACATCACTAACAACAAACTATACACATAAAATACAATTAGCCTAATCACAACTTATCAGTTAATTAATTAAATTCTGAACTAATCCCTTGCTTTATAAATTATACTTCATGTTTATAAGTGATTAAAATATTTCATCATCACATAGGCCTATTAATATTCTACTCGGTACACTAATCCAGCTAATTGACCGAAATAGCGAAATAATTCGCTATAACTGAACCTGGCTCGATAATCGCAAGAACTGCGAAGTCGACGAGAGTTTCGTGACTCACGCAATTTATCGAGCACCTAATGAGCATCGCACTAACACATTAATTTATTTAATGTTCGAACTATTCTAAACACTTCATCAGCTTACCGTTTCAACAGCTGACACGAATCCGCGAGATCGGTAGCGATTTTCTGATCGAGGCAATTTGTCGAGCGCTTGGGAATATCGCGCTGTTAATTCCGTCTTCACCCGATTCTTGAGATTTCTTGCTGACGCGCGGAACGACAACGACTTTCAGCTGACGTCGGGAGCGAGCTGGTGAGGTGGGGTTTGAGCAGAGGATGACGTGTTTGACGACTCGACGGTAAACGACGCGACGACGAGTTGATCAAACAAAAACTCCACGACACCGACCGACACATAGGTTAGAGAATGGCGGCCGGCAAAATCCGAGTTGGCAAGCGCACGGCAGGGAGAAAGAGGAGCAGGGCTGGCTGGAGTCGGGCGCGGCGCTGGAGGGCGACTCAGACGCGCGACACAGGGGCTAGAGCACCGCTGGCCATGGGAGCAGGAAGCGCGCGGAGCTGGGTCCGAGCACCAGGGAGCTGCTCGCGGCAGAAAGAAACAGAGGGACGGCGCTAGGGCGAGCTCGGCCATGGGCTGGAGCAGCGACTACCATGGCCGGGGAAGCAGCAGGCGCGACAGAGAGCTCCGGTGAGCTGGAGGAGACCGCGGTCATGGAGAGGCGATGCCGCGGTGCGCAGGGAGATGCTGAGCTCGCGCGCAGGGCTGAGAGACGCGCAGGAGCTTGGGCGCGAGCTGAGGCTGGGCGCTGGAGCTGAAGCAAGCAGAGAACGCCGGCCAGAGTAGCGGCCAGAGAAAATGGAGCACGACGGAGCTGCGCGTGAAGAACGACGGCCAGATTTTTCTCTGTCCCACGAACACTGAACGGCGGCTGAAGATAAGCGCGCAGGGGGAAGAAGACCTGGCTGGGGCGGTGGGATTTTTTTTCTCCACACGTTGAGCGGCACGGCCAGGAAGATCAGCGATCGGCGGTGGGAGATAAGCTCCAGAGCGAGCACCAATATGGGAGAGGAGGAGAGATATTGATGCGTGTCTGGCTTTGACGATAGGAAGCAGAGAGAGGGCGGTGAGGATAGAGATGGTACGTAGGATATTTTCTTCTTTTTTCCAGATTTTCTTTTCTCTCTTTTTTATCGGCAATCAAAGATATTTTGATCACGATTTCTAGTGATAACAAAAAAGTCGACCGTATTGCGACATAGTTTGATTCGATTCGAAATTCAATAAATTTACCTGCGGTCTGAACACATGATTTCATGGTCACGGTAATTTACCCGAGAATCGAAGCTCAATTATGATTCTCGGACGCGCAATCACGGTTTTGATTTAGCGATTACTTGGAATCAGATGAATTTACACCCGTCATTTATATCCAAAATTTTGGATCGGGCAAGAAACGACAGACCGAAATAAACTGATTTCGACACTGATAATTTGTTCGACGTAATTCGACCGAAATTAGCCAAAACAATATCTGCGAACGTATATGCGATTTTGTCTTCGAAACAGCGTGCTGAAGAATAAATTGGATTATAACCTCGCGCACGATTTTTCTCAGAAAAGGCGTGACACAGATTATTTTGCCTCAAACATTTTAATCGTCGAGTTCTTCTCAATCTGTTTGGTATAAAATCGTCCGAGTGAGTCGGGCTTCCGAATTTGTATTCGCGCGAGCGACGAATTTTTAAATAATCATCGAACGCACCGATTTTCGGAACAACGATGTTCCGAATATCACGAAAATTTTGGAAGAGCCCGAATAAATAAAAACGATGTTGAACTCGCGACAAACGGAACAGATGCGATATTAAAATCGCGATAGGCGAAGATGTCTAAAATTTTGGCATCTGTTTTATCCACTGATTACGTGCTTACACCCATACTCGCTGTCGAGCGGAATATAAACACCTGGGGTGTTACAGCCCTCCCCCCTTAAAAGAATCTCGTCCCGAGATTCGGAGCGAAAGACTACTAAGAGTAGAGAAGCATGTAACTCATGTCCATATCAGCGATAATAATAAAGCAGTACCAAGCAAAGGCGAGTGTCTCAGAATGTGGTTTCTCTAGTGGACATAACATGTATCGCCTTAGGCTAATTTAGAAATGTCCACCAATAGAGACGATGTCTGCCATGGGAACACATAAGGTTCCATGTGTGCAGTTTGCTTTTTTCTGATGACATTGTACTATCTGAGTCTGTTGAGCGAGCGGCAAATACGCGATCTTACCCAAACAGAACCAGATGCAACCTCTTGGGTAAAACACACAGAAAGAGGTTTACCAACAAGTGGTTACAGGAAATTCATAGCACATGGGACGGGTGTGGATGTCGAATACTGTCGCGGTTAACATGTGGTTAACCCGAGAATTCAAGTCCACGAAAGATGGTATAGATTCGAGAGAATCACCAGCGGAGGGATATGTAGATACAGACTTTACAACCAGTCCATTGTGTCCAACACTAGTCACGGCTCGACATGATCACACACACTGGAAAAGCACGCGTGAGACGATCGAGGCATGACTAGAGCAATGACTAGGTGGTTTCTGGTCGACTTAATCTCGATTCTTGTAAATACTTCCTTAAGAAGGGTTGTTCAAAAGTGAGTTTAGACAACTCGATAAAACAATCTCTAAACTCAACCTTTGTTCAAAATGCAGTTACAAGTTAGTAAAACCAACTTGTTGAACTACTTTTGACATTGAGCAAGTCCCCTCAGTACCATCGGTAAGCCAACGGTCGAGAGCTCACTCATATTAACAAGAGATTATGTATTTGGGTAAAAATTCATTTGGTCATGTTGTTCGTCCCTTTCTTCATGCGAGATGAATTATCCACTTGGTTAAGGAATATAGGGATTAATAAGAGAGTGAATGAACAAACTCCTGCATCACAGCAGCAGGGGAAACAGATCTCCATTTTGAGAGCTAATAAGTTGTCTTTCAACACTAAAAAGCTCCAAAGCCTTCACCTTTACAACAAAGGATGCAAAGGGAACTTGTATACGTGTAGTCACTACCAAAGTCAAGGGAAAAGAGACCACACATGAAAGTGGTATGCCTTTTTTGATCCAACAGAGATAATAGATGTTGCTTGATCACTTCACAAACAACATAGAAATTGTTTCAAGGATGAGGTGTCCATGGAAGATCACACATCAGTGTAGTTCTGTCGGCGTTTCGAGACAGGGGGGTCCCAAAGCCGACGAGTGAGTGTGCTGCGTGCCCCAGCCCAGATGGGTCGAGCGCGTGGGCGAGCGCGAAGGGGGGAGAGGCGAGGTGGCCGGAGCCGAGCGTGAGAGAGGTGGAAGTCCCGCGGCCTTCGTGTTCGTCCCGCGCCCAGGTCGGGTGCGCTTGCAGTAGGGGGGTTACAAGCGTCCACGCGGGTGAGGGAAGCGAGCAGCCCCAAGAGAGCGCCTGTCCCGTCCTCGGTCCCGCGCGGCCAACCTTCTCTAAGAAGGCCCTGGTCCTCCCTTTTATAGTCGTAAGGAGAGGATCCAGGTGTACAATGGGGGTGTAGCAGAGTGCTACGTGTCTAGCGGAGAGAGAGCTAGCGCCCTAGGTACATGCCAATGTGGCAGCCGGAGAGGTCTTGGCACCTTGCTGGCGTGATGTCGTGGCTGTCGGAGGTGCGACGGAGCCTGGCGGAGGGACAGCTGTTGGAGCGGTCGAGTCCTTGCTGACGTCGCCCTGCTTCCGTAAGAGAGCTGGGGGCCGCCGTCGTCACAGAGCTTGTGGAGCGCCATCATTGCCCATCCGGCGGAGCTGGCCGGATGGGACGCCGGTCTTGTTCTCCGTGACCCGAGTCGATTCGGGGTAGGACGATGATGGCGCTTCCTGTTGACATGGCGGGTCTGTGCCCTAGGCAGGGTGACGTGGGGGCTCCTCCGAAGCCGAGGTTGAGTCTGTCTTCTGTTGCCGAGGCCGAGTCCGAGCCATGGGGTCGGGCGAGGCGGAGGTCGTTCGGCCGAGGCCAGGGCGGAGTCCAAGCCCTGGGGTCGGGCGAGGCGGAGTTTCGTCGTCTCCCGGGTCTTAGCCCGAGTCCGAGCCCTGGGGTCGGGCGAGGCGGAGGTCGTTCGGCCGAGGCCAGGGCGGAGTCCGAGCCCTGGGGTCGGGCGAGGCGGAGTTTCGTCGTCTTCCGGGTCTTAGCCCGAGTCCGAGCCCTGGGGTCGGGCGGAGCGGAGTTTCGTCGTCTCCCGGGTCTTAGCCCGAGTCCGAGCCCTGGGGTCGGGCGGAGCGGAGTTCGCCATCTTCCGGGTCTTAGCCCGAGTCCGAGCCCTGGGGTCGGGCGGAGCGGAGTTCGCCGTCTTCCGGGTCTTAGCCCGAGTCCGAGCCCTGGGGTCGGGCGGAGCGGAGTTCGCCGTCTTCCGGGTCTTAGCCCGAGTCCGAGCCCTGGGGTCGGGCGGAGCGGAGTTCGCCGTCTTCCGGGTCTTAGCCCGAGTCCGAGCCCTGGGGTCGGGCGGAGCGGAGTTCGCCGTCTTCCGGGTCTTGGCCCGAGTCCGAGCCCTGGGGTCGGGCGGAGCGGAGCTCGCCGTCTTCCGGGTCTTAGCCCGAGTCCGAGCCCTGGGGTCGGGCGGAGCGGAGTTCGCCGTGGCGCCTTTGGCAAGGCCTGACTGTCTGTCAGACTCACTCTGTCGAGTGGCACCGCAGTCGGAGTGGCGCAGGCGGCGCTGTCCTCCTGTTAGACTGGTCAGTGGAGCGGTGGAGTGACGGCGGTCACGTCGGCTCTGCCGGGGGTGCGCGTGTCAGGATAAAGGTGTCAGGCCACCTTTGCGTTAAATGCTCCTGCAACTCGGTCAGTCGGTGTGGCGATTTAGTCAGGGTTGCTTCTGAGCGAAGCCAAGGCCTCGGGCGAGCCGGTGATGTGTCCACCGTAAAAAGGGGGGCCTCGGGCGAGACGGAAGTCTCTCGAGGTCGGCTGCCCTTGGCCGAGGCTAGGCTCGGGTGAAGCGTGATCGAGTCACTCGTGTGGACTGATCCCTGACTTAATCGTACCCATCAGGCCTTTGCAGCTTTATGCTGATGGGGGTTACCAGCTGAGAATTAGGCGTCTTGAGGGTACCCCTAATTATGGTCCCCGACAGTAGCCCCCGAGCCTCGAAGGGAGTGTTAGCACTCGCTTGGAGGCTTTCGTCGCACTTTTTTGCAAGGGGACCAGCCTTTCTCGGTTGCATTTTGTTCCGGTGGGTGCGCGCGAGCGCACCCGCCGGGTGTAGCCCCCGAGGCCTCGGAGGAGTGGTTACACTCCTTCGAGGTCTTAATACCTTGCGTAATGCTTCGGCTGGTCTGGTCGTTCCCTCATGCGAACTGGCCGTAGCCCGGGTGCACGGTCGGGGCCCAAGCTCTCGGGCTGGTATGTTGACGCTGTCAACGGTTTGGCCGGAGCCGGTTTTTGCGAGAGCAGCCCCCGAGCCTCTGCACAGGGCGAGAGGACGATCAGGGACAGACTCGACTTTTTTACATACGCCCCTACGTCGCCTTTCCGCAAGGAGGAGGGGGGGAGTGCGCCATGTTACCCTCGATGGGCACCGAACATGGTGTCTCCGGTGAGCTGCAAGCGGGTAATCCGAGTGGACGTCCGTGCCCCGTTCGTTGGGGGTCGGCTAGGGGCCCAGAGGCACGCCCAAAAGTACCTGCGGGTGATTTGCCGGACCCGGTCCCCTGGCGACGGGGTCCGAGGGCTCGATGCCTCCCTCCGATGGGATTCCGTTACAAGATCGTTCCCGCTGGTCTCGGAAATGTCCTAGGGTACCTCGGGAGCGCAGCCCGAGCCTCGGTTATGTATCGAACGTACCCCTGGTCATCCCTCGCTCGGTGTCTGAGGTGACTGTGAACCCTTCGGGGGCCAGCCTTCGAACCCCTGATCAGTAATGGGCGCGGAGCCCGAGTAGCCTGAGGCGGCCATGGAACCCTTCGGGGGGCTGGCCTTCGAACCCCTGACCAGTAGTGGGTGTCGGGCCCACGCGATCTGAGGCGACTGTTGAACCCTTCGGAGGGCCAGTCTTCGAACCCCTGATTAGTAGGGGGGGCTCGGAGCCCGGTTCCTTCGCGGAGAAGGATCCTTTTCGGGGTATCCCCCTTTCCCGGTCCCTGTTGCAAGAGATAGAGAAAGAGGAAAAAGGAAAAGGAAACGAAATCGAACGACGTGGCGTACCTCTTTTTGACGCGGTTATTACGGCGAAGGCGAAGCGTCGCGCGCTTCTCCCGCCAGAGGCGCCGCGTGTCCCGCCGCGGAGTTAATGCGACGGGGCGAGTGGTTGGCGGGGCGGCCGTTGCGCGTGCGCGATCCGTTCGAGGAACAGGTCACGGGTGCACCGTCTTCACGCCGTGGGAGGAGGCTCTCTTGCTGTCCCAGGATGAGACGTGAGCCTGGCTGACGACGTGTCTGCTGCGCCCGCCCGCCTGCCACCGCCATTACTGCCGGCCCACTTTCGATCGCTTTGACCAACGCGCCAGGCTGGCACTGCTGGGTCGCGCGCCGGGTCGCCTCGAGTCGCGGCATAGGCTCCGTAACCGAAGAGGCGCGACGGTGGCACAAGTGGCGGTGCGGTCGCTTGCATGCAGCAACTGGCGCGCCGGTTGCTTGACGCGTGGGCCTGGGCTTCCAAGCTGGCGTGTCAGAAGTCGGAGAAGCGCGTCCACCTAGCGCGGTTGCATGCCACCTGCATGGCTGCCCGCCCCTTCCGCCCGTTGGTCTGGGCAAAAGTGGGGGGTCACTCGTAACCGCTGGGCGGTCGTGCGCACCACGCGCGGCGGTTTGGCCTCTTCTGCCCTGAGCTGGTTTGCATGACATGCGGGACCCAGCCCCCGAGTCGCAGAGGAGGGCCTTGGAGCGTGTTGGAGAAGACTCAGCCCGTGGCGTCTGGGGGCGCACGTAGGGAGAGTTGCCTTTAAAAGGAGGGAGACTCCTTTCGGAAGGCAACCATGTCTTCTTCCTCCCTTATGCATCGTGTCTTTCCATCTTCCAAGCCCCCGGATGGGGGGTATCCGCCGTCTTTCCGCCTCCTCGTTGGAGGAACGCAACTCCATGGGAGTTGGTACCTCTCAGCCATCGTTCGGCTTCAAGGATTTTCATCATGCAGCCCGGCTGCTCCCCTCCACCGGCAGTCACCCGAGATGGTGACCTCCGACTTGATGGTGGGGGAAAGCGAGCCGGGCTGCGGCCTCTGCCCCTCCCTCAGCCTCAAGGATTTTCATCACCAGGGCTGGGGAGGGGAGTGCGCCGAGTTGAGGTCGGCCCCCGCGTGGGCGGCGGCCCGCTCCTTCACTTAGTGATGGGGGGGGCGCGGTTGTTGTCCGTGGCGCTGGCAGCTGCAGCGTGCCCGGTCTTCAGACGCGAGTGGCTTCGGAGCCGCTCGCGGCGCCGGCGTCCGCCACGGCAGCTGGAAGAGGTTCTTCCGCCGGCGCGATAGCCGGGGCCGGCCACGGACTGACCTCCAACTCTACGGCCTTCTGTCCGTCCTTGCCTCACGAGTTTTGTCGTGGGCGGGGGCCTCCTGGCAGCAGCATCCGCCCTAGGGTCAGTGCTGCCGCTGTTCGACCCCCCGGAGCAGAAGTCGTCGTCGTCGCCGCTGCTGGAGCAGGTGACGGCGCGCCGTTCGTCGGCCTTCCGTTGCTCCGCAGGCCTTCCCCCTCGAAGTGGGGTTGTTCGTACCTGCGGAGGGGGAACCGGAGTTCCGTTTGTAATGGCATCTCGAATGCCGGTGTGTTTGTTCATTGCGGCTGTCGGGGCCTGAACATGTATGTAATTTCGGCACGGAGCCGTGTTTTTTCCTCATTTTCGAGCACTAAGTCTCGCCTGTTGATTATCTGAACCGCTTTACCAAGCATGAGTCGCCCCGTGTCATGGTGACGAGTGAGGTATCCGTATCCCGGAGGCGTAGGAATCCCTCGGCCCGATCGGCCTTGTTGTCTGGGGCTCCTCTAGCTTAGTTAAAGAGACCCCTCGGCCGCCCTTCGATGAGCCGAGGCCAGGGGTAGCGATATCAGTATGAACAGAGGCGGAGTTGGCTCGAGAATGGGAACCTGGTTGGCCGGAGCCTAGCCGTGTTGTCCGTCAGCGGAGCCGACGCCAAAGTCGATCCGCCGAGGCCTCGGGTCGGGCTGGCGCCCTTGGAAGCCGGTTGGCCGAGGCCCCAGGGGTAACCGGCCGAGCCGCCTGCTCGGGCCGGATTCCCGGAGGGGTCCCTGGACCGCGTCGCCGTCCGAGGCTGGGTCAGACTTTGCTGAAGACGTTGTCGATGCCGAGGGTGCTACGGCTCCCTTCAGCGTGAAGACCCGAGCCTGCAGGATCAGATCGTCTTGTAGCGTGTGCCTTCTGCGGCCGCCGAGGCCAGAAAACACACCCTCGCCGTGCTTGCGAAGCTGTGTCTTTTTTCCTCTTGTTTCGAGCATCTGGACTCTGTCGGTAACAGGGATGTTTGTGTGAGCGAGAGTTGCTTCTCGCGGAAGGGGCGAGTGAGGTATCCGTATCCCAGAGGCGTGGGAATCCCTCGGCTCGGTCGGCCTTGCCGCTTACGCGTACTTTCACCCGTCCATGAGGCCCTGTCCCCGACTTAGTCGAGAAAGCTTGAAGGACTGCTTCGGCAGGAGAGCTTCCGAACGTGAAGACTTGTTCAGTCCACGGAGTCGCTTTATCCGAGCGCGAGTTACTTATCGCAGAAGGTGATGAGTGAGGTATCCGTATCCCGGAGGCGTAGGAGTCCCTCGGCTCGGTCAGCCTTGGCTGCTTACGTGTACTCCGTCGTTTCCAGGATCCGCTTTCCGAAGTAGTCAAGAAGCACGAAAGTAATCCTGCTAAAAAGAGATCCTTTTTCGAGGAAAAATTCGACGCAGAGGGGGTCTCCCCCCTTTTAGCCCCCGAGGGAGGGTCGGGCTTTGCCGAGGCTAGGCCGACCCTTCCTTGACGACTAAACTTTGCGTAGGTGCGAGGTATATGAACAACTTGGAAACATCTTAAGGGTAGAAGCGACGTAGCTGTTTGATGTTCCAGGCGTTGCCGTAGATCTCGCCTTGATTGTTGGCCAGCTTGTATGTTCCGGGCTTCAGAACTTTGGCGATGACGAATGGCCCTTCCCAGGGGGGCGTGAGCTTGTGCCTCCCTCGGGCGTCTTGCCGCAGCCGAAGCACCAGATCGCCCACCTGGAGGTCTCGGGACCGGACCCCTCGGGCGTGGTAGCGTCGCAGGGACTGCTGGTACCGCGCCGAGTGTAGTAAGGCCCTGTCCCGAGCCTCCTCCAGCTGGTCCAGCGATTCTTCTCGGCTAGCTTGATTGCTTTGATCGGTGTAGGCCCTCGTCCTCGGGGAGCCGTATTCCAGGTCAGTGGGCAAGATAGCTTCAGCCCCGTAGACCAGGAAAAACGGCGTGAAACCCGTGGCACGACTCGGCGTCGTCCTTAGGCTCCAGACCACCGAGGGAAGTTCCTTCATCCACCGCTTGCCGAACTTGTTGAGGTCGTTGTAGATCCGAGGCTTGAGCCCTTGTAGAATCATGCCGTTGGCACGCTCTACTTGCCCATTCGACATGGGATGAGCCACGGCGGCCCAGTCCACCCGGATATGGTGATCCTCGCAAAAATCCAAGAATTTTTTGCCGGTGAACTGGGTGCCGTTGTCGGTGATGATGGAGTTCGGGACCCCGAAGCGATGGATGATGTTGGTGAAGAACGCCACCGCCTGCTCGGACCTGATGCTGTTCAGAGGTCGGACCTCGATCCACTTGGAGAATTTGTCGATGGCGACCAGCAGGTGCGTGTAGCCCCCGGGCGCCTTCTGCAAGGGACCGACGAGGTCCAGACCCCATACAGCGAAGGGCCAGGTGATGGGTATTGTCTGCAGAGCCTGAGCGGGCAGGTGGGTCTGCTTCGCATAGAATTGGCACCCTTCGCAGGTGCGGACAATTCTAGTGGCGTCATCCACCGCCGTTGGCCAGTAGAAGCCTTGCCGGAAAGCATTCCCGACAAGGGCTCGGGGCGCTGCGTGGTGGCCGCAAGCCCCCGAGTGTATTTCTTGCAGCAGTTCCCGACCTTCGGCGATGGAGATGCATCGCTGGAGGATGCCCGAGGGGCTGCGATGGTAGAGCTCCTCTTCATCGCCCAGCAAGACGAACGACTTGGCGCGTCGCGCTACCCGCCGAGCCTCGACTTGGTCGGGGGGTAGCTCTCCTCGACGGAGATATTGCAGGTACGGGGCCTGCCAATCTCGATCAGGCGTGGCCCCGCTCTGCTCTTCCTCGACGTCCAGTGCCTCGCCCTCGGGGGCCGAGGGTACCTCGGGCTGAGCCGAGGGTGCCTCGGGCCGAGCCGAGGGTGCCTCGGGCTCGGGCGCGTCGTCGATCTTGACGGAGGGTCGATGCAGATCCCGGGAGAAGACGTCCGGGGGGACCGTCGTTCGCCCCGAGGCTATTTTAGCCAGCTCGTCTGCGGTTTCGTTGTAGCGCCGAGCGATGTGGTTGAGCTCGAGCCCGAAGAACTTGTCTTCCAGGCGCCGAACCTCGTCGCAGTAGGCCTCCATCTTCGGGTCGCGGCAGTGGGAGTTCTTCATGACTTGGTCGATGACGAGCTGCGAATCGCCGCGGGCGTCGAGGCGTCTGACCCCTAGCTCGATGGCGATCCGCAACCCGTTGACCAGAGCTTCGTACTCGGCCACATTGTTGGACGCCGGGAAATGGAGGCGCAGCACGTAGCGCAGGTGCTTTCCAAGGGGCGAGATGAAGAGCAGGCCCGCGCCGGCTCCTGTCTTCATCAGCGACCCGTCGAAAAACATGGTCCAGAGCTCCGGTTGGATCGGAGCCGTTGGCAACTGGGTGTCAACCCATTCGGCCACGAAGTCCGCCAACACCTGGGACTTGATGGTCTTCCGAGGGGCGAACGAGATCGTTTCGCCCATGATTTCCACCGCCCACTTTGCGATCCTGCCCGAGGCCTCTCGGCACTGGATGATCTCCCCCAGGGGGAAGGATGACACCACAGTTACCGGATGAGACTCGAAGTAGTGTCGCAGCTTCCGCCTTGTCAGAATCACAGCATACAGCAGCTTTTGAACTTGTGGGTAGCGGATCTTGGTCTCGGACAGCACTTCGCTGACGAAGTAGACCGGCCTCTAAACGGGCAATGCATGCCCTTCCTCTTGCCTCTCGACCACAATCGCGGCGCTAACCACCTGAGTGGTCGCGGCGACGTAGACCAAGAGGGCTTCTCCATCCGCCGGGGGCACCAAGACAGGCGCCTTCGTAAGGAGCGCCTTCAGGTTACCGAGGGCTTCCTCGGCCTCAGGGGTCCAAGCGAAACACTCGGCCTTCCTTAAGAGGTGGTACAGAGGCAGACCTCTTTCGCCAAGGCGTGAGATGAAGCGGCTCAGGGCCGCGAGGCATCCCATGACCCTCTGTACACCTTTTAAGTCCTTGATGGGTCCCATGCTGGTGATGGCCGCGATCTTCTCTGGGTTGGCTTCAATGCCTCGCTCGGAGACGATGAACCCTAGGAGCATGCCTCGGGGCACCCCGAAGACACACTTCTCAGGATTGAGCTTGACTCCTTTCGCCTTGAGACATCGGAATGTCACTTCAAGGTCGGAGAGGAGGTCGGAAGCCTTCCTTGTCTTGACTACGATGTCATCGACGTAGGCCTCGACTGTGCGACCGATGTGTTCGCCGAACACATGGTTCATGCACCGCTGGTACGTCGCGCCCGCATTCCTCAAACCGAACGGCATGGTGACATAGCAGTACATGTCGAACGGCGTGATGAAAGAAGTCGCGAGCTGGTCAGACTCTTTCATCCGGATCTGGTGATACCCTAAGTAGGCATCGAGGAAGGACAGGGTTTCGCACCCAGCGGTGGAATCCACGATTTGATCGATGCGAGGCAGAGGGTAGGGAACCTTCAGACATGCTTTGTTGAGACCAGTGTAGTCTACACACATCCGCCATTTCCCCCCTTTCTTCCTCACAAGCATAGGGTTGGCAAGCCATTCGGGATGGAATACCTCTTTGATGAACCCTGCTGCCATTAGCTTGTGGATCTCTTCGCCAATCACTCTGCGCTTCTCCTCGTCGAATCGGCGCAGAGGCTGCCTGACGGGTCGGGCTTCGGCCCGAATATCCAGCGAGTGCTCGGCGACATCCCTCGGTATGTCGAGCATGTCCGAGGGACTCCACGAAAAAACGTCGGCGTTTGCGCGGAGAAAGTCGACGAGCACTGCTTCCTATTTGGGGTCGAGCCCGGAACCGATCCGGACCTGCTTGGTGGTGTCGCCACTGGGGTCAAGAGGGACGGCCTTAACCGTCTCTGCTGGCTCGAAGTTGCCGGCATGGCGCTTCACGTCTGGCACCTCCTTGGAGAGGTTCTCCAGGTCGGCGATGAGGGCCTCAGACTCGGCGAGGGCCTCGGCGTACTCCACGCACTCCACGTCGCATTCGAACGCGTGTTTGTACGTGGGGCCGACGGTGATGACCCCGTTGGGGCCCGGCATCTTGAGCTTCAGGTAGGTGTAGTTGGGGACGGCCATGAACTTCGTGTAGCATGGCCTCCCTAGTACGGCGTGGTAGGTTCCTCGGAACCCGACCACCTCGAACGTCAGGGTCTCCCTTCGGAAGTTGGAGGGCGTCCCGAAGCAGACGGGGAGGTCGAGTCGCCCGAGGGGCTGGACGCGCTTCCCAGGGATGATCCCGTGGAAGGGCGCAGCGCCTGCTCGGACGGAGGACAGATCGATGCGCAGGAGCTTGAGGGTCTCGGCGTAGATGATGTTGAGGCAGCTGCCCCCATCCATCAGGACCTTGGTGAGCCTGACATTGCCGACAACGGGGTCGACGACGAGCGGGTATTTCCCCGGGCTCGGCACATGGTCGGGGTGGTCGGCCTGGTCGAAGGTGATGGGCTTGTCGGACCAGTCTAGGTAGACTGGCGCCGCCACCTTCACCGAGCAGACCTGAGAGCGCCTAGAGGGGGGGGGGGTGAATAGGTGATCCTGTAGAAACTTAACTTATAGCCACAAAAACTTGTTAGAGGTTAGCACAATAATTGCCAAGTGGCTAAAGAGAAGATCTTGCACAATAAGACAATCACAGAGAATTCAACACAGAGGAAACACGGTGATTTATCCCGTGGTTCGGCCAAGTACAAAACTTGCCTACTCCACGTTGTGGCGTCCCAACGGACGAGGGTTGCAATCAACCCCTCTCAAGCGGTCCAAGGACCCACTTGAATACCACAGTATTTTGCCTTGCTTATCTTTATCCCACTTGCGAGGAATCTCCACAAATTGGAGTCTCTCGCCCTTACACTTAAGATTCACAAAGAAGCACGGAGTAAGGGAGGGAAGCAACACACACAAATCCACAGCGAAACGCGCACACACACGGCCAAGATTCGAGCTTAAAGACTATCTCACAGTTTCTCACAAGAACAGAGCTCGAATCACTTAGAATCACAAACGGATGTGCAAAGACTGAGTGTGGATGATCAAGAATGCTCAAGAGTTGCTTGGTATTCTCCTCCATGCGCCTAGGGGTCCCTTTTATAGCCCCAAGGCAGCTAGGAGCCGTTGAGAACAAATCTGGAAGGCCATCTTTGCCTTCTATCGTCGGGCGCACCGGACAGTCCGGTGCACACCGGACACTGTCCGGTGCCCGATTCCTTTCCTTAAATGGCGAAGCCGACCGTTGCAGATGCGGGAGCCGTTGGCGCACCGGACATGTCCGGTGCACACCGGACAGTCCGGTGCCCCCTCCCGACCGTTGGCTCGGCCACGTGTCCCGCGCGGATCGCGCGGCCGACCGTTGGCCCTGGCCAACCGTTGGCTCACCGGACAGTCCGGTGCACACCGGACAGTCCGGTGAATTTTAGCCGTACGCCGTCAGCAAATTCCCGAGAGCGGCCTCTTCGGCCGAGATAGCCTGGCGCACCGGACACTGTCCGGTGCACCACCGGACAGTCCGGTGCCCCAGACCGAGACAGCCTCTTGGCTATACACAGCCAACTTTCTTCTCTTCTTCTTCTTCCTGTTTCTAATACTTAGACAAGTATATTAGTACACAAAACCAATGTACTAAGACTTAGAAACATACCTTTGCTCTAGATTTTCACTTTGTTCATCCATGGGTATTGATTCACCTTTAAGCACTTGTGTTGACACTCAATCACCAAAATACTTAGAAATGGCCCAAGGGCACATTTCCCTTTCAATCTCCCCCTTTTTGGTGATTTATGCCAACACAACATAAAGCAACTAGAACAAGTGCAAAATCACTTCAAATTGGTTTTGATTCAATTTTGGCATATATGGATCATCCTTTGCCACCACTTGGTTTGTTTTTGCAAATCAAACTCAAATCTCTATTTCTATGTCAAACACACATGTTGAGGCATAAAGAGAGTCATTCCAAAAGAGATTGATCAAAGAGTTCAAAAACTCCCCCTATTTCCCATAATCAACACTTCTCCCCACAAGAAGCCAACTTTTGACAATAGAGACAATAAGAGACAATAAAAGCTTTTGACAAAACAAAAACTCTATTCTACTATTTTCAAAATCTCTCAAGTGGTAGCTGATCCATTTATCACTTTGGCCTTTATTTTCTCCTCCTTTGGCATGAAGCACCAAAACGGGATCAATCTTGGCCTTTTAACCCCATTGCCTCACCAAAGTCTTCAATTAAGAGCAAATGGCAATAAGATTTCATGAGATGAACTTGGAATTAGTTACCCTCTCATCGGAGTGCAGTGGAAGTCTTTCATGGTCCAAGTCCACCTTTTCCCTTTCAATCCTCCTTCAAGACTAAATTATCAAACTCAAGCACATGGTTAGTCTCAAAGGGTCAAGTTGTAACACATCTCCCCCTAAACATGTGCATCACTTTGCAACGGACTTGTGAGGTCCAGGGAGTGTTTGTACAACTTGAGCACCATAATAAGCAACAAAATGCAAAAAGGAACATGATCAAAAGCATAAGTACATGTATGCTACAATTCAATCCAGGTTCCGCGAATCTATGACATTTAGCTCACTACGCAACCTGCAAAAGGTCTTCTCATCTAGAGGCTTAGTGAAGATATCGGCTAGCTGGTTCTCGGTGCTAACATGAAACACTTCGATATCTCCCTTTTGCTGGTGGTCTCTCAAAAAGTGATGCCGGATGTCTATGTGCTTTGTGCGGCTGTGCTCAACAGGATTCTCCGCCATGTGGATAGCACTCTCATTGTCACATAGGAGTGGGACTTTGCTCAGATTGTAGCCAAAGTCCCGGAGGGTTTGCCTCATCCAAAGTAGTTGCGCGCAACACTGACCTGCGGCAACGTACTCGGCCTCAGCGGTGGATAGGGCAACGGATGTTTGTTTCTTAGAGTTCCATGACACCAGGGACCTTCCTAAGAATTGGCACGTCCCCGATGTACTCTTCCTATCGACCTTACATCCAGCATAGTCGGAGTCTGAGTATCCAACTAAGTCAAAGGTAGACCCCTTTGGATACCAGAGCCCGAAGCAAGGCGTAGCAACCAAATATCTAAGAATTCGCTTCACCGCCACTAAGTGACACTCCTTAGGATCGGATTGAAATCTAGCACACATGCATACGCTAAGCATAATATCCGGTCTACTAGCACATAAGTAAAGCAAAGAACCTATCATTGACCGGTATGCTTTTTGATCAACGGACTTACCTCCTTTGTTGAGGTCGGTGTGTCCGTCGGTCCCCATCGGAGTCTTTGCGGGCTTGGCGTCCTTCATCCCAAACCGCTTTAGCAGATCTTGCGTGTACTTCGTTTGGGAGATGAAGGTGCCGTCCTTGAGTTGCTTCACTTGGAACCCAAGGAAGTAGTTCAACTCGCCCATCATCGACATCTCGAATTTCTGTGTCATCACCCTGCTAAACTCTTCACAAGACTTTTGGTTAGTAGAACCAAATATTATGTCATCGACATAAATTTGGCACACAAACAAATCACCATCACATGTCTTTGTAAAAAGAGTTGGATCGGCTTTCCCAACCTTGAAAGCATTAGCAATTAAAAAGTCTCTAAGGCATTCATACCATGCTCTTGGGGCTTGCTTAAGTCCATAGAGCGCCTTAGAGAGCTTACACACGTGGTCGGGGTACCGTTCATCCTCGAAGCCAGGGGGTTGCTCCACGTACACTTCCTCCTTGATTGGCCCGTTGAGGAAAGCGCTCTTCACATCCATTTGGTACAACCTGAAAGAATGGTGAGCGGCATATGCTAGCAAGATACGAATGGACTCTAGCCTAGCTACAGGAGCGAAAGTCTCCTCAAAGTCCAAACCTGCGACTTGGGCATAACCTTTTGCCACAAGTCGAGCCTTGTTCCTCGTCACCACCCCGTGCTCGTCCTGTTTGTTGCGGAACACCCACTTGGTTCCCACAACATTTTGCTTCGGATGAGGCACCAGTGTCCAAACTTCATTGCGCTTGAAGTTGTTGAGCTCCTCCTGCATGGCCAATACCCAATCCGGATCTAGCAAGGCCTCCTCTACCCTGAAAGGCTCAATAGAAGAGACAAAGGAGTAATGCTCACAAAAATTAACTAATCGAGATCGAGTAGTTACTCCCTTGCTAATGTCACCCAGAATTTGATCGACGGGATGATCCCTTTGAATCATCGCTCGAACTTGGGTTGGAGGTGCCGGTTGCGCTTCTTCCTCCATCACTTGATCATCTTGTGCTCCCCCTTGATCAAGCGCCTCCACTTGAGGTACCTGTTCGTCATCTTCGGTTGGGGGATGCACCATAGTTGAGGAAGAAGGTTGATCTCGTTCATCTTGTTCCTGTGGCCGTACTTCTCCAATCGCCATGGTCCGTATAGCGGCCGTCGGAACATCTTCTTCATCTACACCATCACAATCAACAACTTGCTCTCTTGGAGAGCCATTAGTCTCATCAAATACAACGTCGCTAGAGACTTCAACCAAACCCGATGATTTGTTGAAGACTCTATACGCCTTTGTATTTGAGTCATAACCCAACAAAAACCCTTCTACAGCTTTGGGAGCAAACTTAGAATTTCTACCTTTCTTCACTAGAATGTAGCACTTGCTCCCAAATACACGAAAGTAAGATACATTGGGTTTGTTACCGGTTAGAAGCTCATACGAAGTCTTCTTGAGGAGGCGATGAAGGTAGACCCTGTTGATGGCGTGGCAAGCCGTGTTCACGGCTTCCGACCAGAAACACTCGGGGGTCTTGAATTCTCCAAGCATTGTCCTCGCCATATCGATTAGCGTCCTGTTCTTCCTCTCTACCACACCATTTTGCTGTGGTGTGTAGGGAGCGGAGAACTCGTGCTTGATCCCTTCCTCCTCAAGGAATTCCTCTACTTGAAGGTTCTTGAATTCGGACCCGTTGTCGCTCCTTATCTTCTTCACCTTGAGCTCAAATTCATTTTGAGCTCTCCTGAGGAAGCGCTTGAGGGTCCCTTGGGTTTCAGACTTATCCTGCAAAAAGAACACCCAAGTGAAGCGGGAAAAATCATCAACAATAACTAAACCATACTTACTCCCTCCTATGCTCAGATAGGCGACAGGTCCGAAGAGGTCCATATGCAGCAGCTCCAGGGGTCTTGAAGTGGTCATCACGTTCTTGCTGTGATGCGCTCCTCCCACTTGTTTACCTGCTTGACAAGCTGCACAAGGTCTATCTTTTTCGAAATGCACATTAGTCAAACCTATCACGTGTTCTCCCTTTAGAAGCTTGTGAAGGTTCTTCATCCCCACATGTGCTAAGCGGCGATGCCACAGCCAGCCCATGCTAGTCTTAGCTATTAAGCATGCATCTAGACCGGCCTCTTCTTTTGCAAAATCAACTAAATAAAGTTTGCCGTCTAATACACCCTTAAAAGCTAGTGAACCATCACTTCTTCTAAAGACAGACACATCTACATTTGTAAATAGACAGTTATACCCCATATGACATAATTGACTAACAGATAGCAAATTATATCCAAGACTCTCTACTAAAAATACATTAGAGATAGAATGCTCATTAGAAATCGCAATTTTACCTAACCCTTTTACCTTGCCTTGATTCCCATCACCGAATATAATTGAATCTTGGGAATCCTTATTCTTGACGTAGGAGGTGAACATCTTCTTCTCCCCCGTCATATGGTTTGTGCATCCGCTATCAATAATCCAGCTTGAACCCCCGGATGCATAAACCTGCAAGGCAAATTTAGGCTTGGGACTTAGGTACCCAACTCATGTTGGGTCCTACAAGGTTAGCACAAATATTTTTAGGAACCCAAATGCAAGTTTTATCTCCCTTGCATCTTGCCCCTAACTTCCTAGCAACAATTTTCTTATCCTTTCTACAAATAGCAAAGGAAGCATTTAGAGCACAATAAATTTCGGAAGGTTCATTCACTACTTTCCTAGGAGCATTATGAACTACATTTCTCCTAGGCATTTGGTGAACAACATTTCTTCTAAACACATTTCTACCATGCATAACATGAGAACTAGAAGCAGTCATAGCATAAGAGTCATAAGCATGTGAATCAAAAACATCATTACTTCTAAAAGCATTTCTAGAGTATCTCCTATCATAGTACATGAAAGCATGATTCTTCTTAACACTATTAGCCATAGGAGCCTTCCCTTTCTCCTTGGTGGAGATAGGAGTCTTATGGCTTGTTAAGTTCTTGGCTTCTCTCTTGAAGCCAAGACCATCCTTAATTGAGGGGTGTCTACCCACTGTGTAGGCATCCCTTGCAAATTTTATTTTATCAACTTCACTCTTGCTAGTCTTAAGTTGAGCATTAAGACTAGCCACTTCATCATTTAGTTTTGAAATTGAAACTAAGTGTTCACTACAAGCATTAACATCAAAATCCTTACACCTAGTGCAAATTGTAATATTTTCAACATACGAGTTACTTGCTACTTCTAGTTTAGCAGTTAAATCGTTAATTTCACCTTTTAAAGAAGAAATGGTTTCATTACAAGTAGAAAGTTCACAAGAAAGTATTCCATTTCTTTTAACTTCTAGAGCAAGTGAATTTTGTGCACTAACAAATTTATCATGTTCTTCATATAAGAGGTCTTCTTGTTTCTCTAAGGTTCTATCCTTTTCATTTAAGGCATCGATCAACTCATTAATCTTAGCTATCTTAGTTCTATCCAATCCCTTGAATAAACTAGAGTAATCAATTTCATCCTCACTAGATTCATCATCACTAGAAGAATCATAAGTATTAGCATTACGAGTGATTACCTTCTTTTCCCTTGCCATGAGGCAAGTGTGATGCTCGTTGGGGAAGAGAGCCGATTTGTTGAAGGCAGTGGCGGCGAGTCCTTCGTCGTCGGAGTCGGACGAAGAGCAATCCGAATCCCACTCCTTTCCAAGGTGTGCTTCGCCTTTGGCCTTCTTGTAAGCCTTCTTGTTCTCTCTCTTCCCATTTTTCCCTTGCTCCTGGTCACTATCATTTTCGGGACAGTTAGCAATAAAATGACCAAGCTTACCGCATTTGAAGCATGATCGCTTTCCCTTGGTCTTGGCCTTGCTTGGCTGTCCCTTTCGACCTTTTAGCGTCGTCTTGAATCTCTTGATGATGAGAGCCATCTCTTCATCATTGAGCCCGGCCGCCTCAACTTGCGCCACCTTGCTAGGAAGCGACTCCTTGCTCCTCGTTGCCTTTAGAGCAATGGGTTGAGGCTCATGGAGTGGACCGTTCAATGCGTCGTCGACGTATCTTGCCTCCTTGATCATCATCCGCCCGCTCACGAATTTTCCAAGTACTTCCTCGGGCGTCATCATCGTGTACCTGGGATTCTCACGAATATTGTTCACGAGATGAGGATCAAGAATGGTAAAGGACCTGAGCATTAGGCGGACGACGTCGTGATCCGTCCAACGTGTGCTTCCGTAGCTCCTTATTTTGTTGATAAGAGTCTTGAGCCGGTTGTAAGTTTGAGTTGGCTCCTCTCCCCTTATCATGGCGAATCGTCCAAGCTCGCCCTCCACCAACTCCATCTTGGTGAGCATGGTGATGTCGTTCCCCTCGTGAGAGATCTTGAGGGTGTCCCATATCTGCTTGGCATTGTCCAAGCCACTCACCTTATTGTACTCTTCCCTGCACAAAGACGCTAAGAGAACAGTAGTAGCTTGTGCATTTCTATGAATTTGTTCATTTATAAGCATAGGGCTATCCGAGCTATCAAATTTCATTCCATTCTCCACAATCTCCCATATGCTTGGATGGAGAGAGAATAAGTGACTACGCATTTTGTGACTCCAAAATCCGTAGTCCTCCCCATCGAAGTGTGGAGGTTTGCCAAGAGGAATGGAAAGCAAATGCGAATTCGAACTATGTTGAATACGAGAATAATCAAATGAAAAGTTCGAATTGACCGTCTTTTTGTAGTCGTTGTCATCATCCTTTTGGGAAGAAGTAGACTCATCACTATCGTCGTAGTAGATGATCTCCTTGATACGCCTTGTCTTCTTCTTCTTCCCTTCCTTCCGTCTATGCCCCGAGCCGGAGTCGGTAGGCTTGTCGTCCTTCGGCTCGTTGACGAAGGATTCCTTCTCTTTGTCGTTGATCACGATTCCCTTCCCCTTAGGATCCATCTCTTCGGGCGGTAAGTCCCTTTGTGAAGAGAACGGCTCTGATACCAATTGAGAGCACCTAGAGGGGGGGGTGAATAGGTGATCCTGTAGAAACTTAACTTATAGCCACAAAAACTTGTTAGAGGTTAGCACAATAATTGCCAAGTGGCTAAAGAGAAGATCTTGCACAATAAGACAATCACAGAGAATTCAACACAGAGGAGACACGGTGATTTATCCCGTGGTTCGGCCAAGTACAAAACTTGCCTACTCCACGTTGTGGCGTCCCAACGGACGAGGGTTGCAATCAACCCCTCTCAAGCGGTCCAAGGACCCACTTGAATACCACAGTATTTTGCCTTGCTTATCTTTATCCCACTTGCGAGGAATCTCCACAAATTGGAGTCTCTCGCCCTTACACTTAAGATTCACAAAGAAGCACGGAGTAAGGGAGGGAAGCAACACACACAAATCCACAGCAAAACGCGCACACACACGGCCAAGATTCGAGCTTAAAGACTATCTCACAGTTTCTCACAAGAACAGAGCTCGAATCACTTAGAATCACAAACGGATGCGCAAAGACTGAGTGTGGATGATCAAGAATGCTCAAGAGTTGCTTGGTATTCTCCTCCATGCGCCTAGGGGTCCCTTTTATAGCCCCAAGGCAGCTAGGAGCCGTTGAGAACAAATCTGGAAGGCCATCTTTGCCTTCTGTCGTCGGGCGCACCGGACAGTCCGGTACACACCGGACACTGTCCGGTGCCCGATTCCTTTCCTTAAATGGCGAAGCCGACCGTTGCAGATGCGGGAGCCGTTGGCGCACCGGACATGTCCGGTGCACACCGGACAGTCCGGTGCACACCGGACAGTCCGGTGCCCCCTCCCGACCGTTGGCTCGGCCACGTGTCCCGCGCGGATCGCGCGGCCGACCGTTGGCCCTGGCCGACCGTTGGCTCACCGGACAGTCCGGTGCACACCAGACAGTCCGGTGAATTTTAGCCGTACGCCGTCAGCAAATTCCCGAGAGCGGCCTCTTCGGCCGAGATAGCCTGGCGCACCGGACACTGTCCGGTGCACCACCGGACAGTCCGGTGCCCCAGACCGAGACAGCCTCTTGGCTATACACAGCCAACTTTCTTCTCTTCTTCTTCTTCCTGTTTCTAATACTTAGACAAGTATATTAGTACACAAAACCAATGTACTAAGACTTAGAAACATACCTTTGCTCTAGATTTTCACTTTGTTCATCCATGGGTATTGATTCACCTTTAAGCACTTGTGTTGACACTCAATCACCAAAATACTTAGAAATGGCCCAAGGGCACATTTCCCTTTCAAGACCTCCCGGCGCTCTTGCTTGCGATGCCGAGCCGAGGCATTCGCCGCATGCCCTCCATAGATCATGAAGCAGTCGCGGACCTCGGGGAACTCTCCTGCTTGGTGATCTTCGTTCTTGTCGTCGTCGCGGGCCCTGCCACCCTCGGCGGGTGGCCCGGCCCTGTGGAAGTGACGCCGAAGCATAACGCACTCCTCGAGGGTGTGCTTGACGGGCCCCTGATGGTAGGGGCACGGCTCCTTGAGCATCTTGTCGAAGAGGTTTGCACCTCCGGGGGGCTTCCGAGGGTTCTTGTGCTCGGCGGCGGCGACAAGGTCCGCGTCAGCAGCGTCGCGTTTTGATTGCGACTTCTTCTTGCCTTTCTTCTTGGCGCCGCGCGGAGCAGACGCCTCAGGAGCCTCTTCCGATGGGCGGCCCTGGGGCTGCTTGTCCTTTCGGAAGATAGCCTCGACCGCCTCCTGGCCAGAGGCGAACTTGGTGGCGATGTCCATCAGCTCGCTCGCCCTGGTGGGGGTCTTGCGACCCAGCTTGCTCACCAGGTCGCGGCAAGTGGTGCCGGCGAGGAACGCGCCGATGACATCCGAGTCGGTGATGTTGGGCAGCTCGGTGCGCTGCTTCGAGAATTGCCGGATGTAGTCCCGGAGCGACTCCCCCGGCTGTTGCCGGCAGCTTCGAAGGTCCCAGGAATTCCCGGGGCGCACGTATGTGCCCTGGAAATTGCCAGCGAAGGCTTGGACCAAGTCGTCCCAGTTGGAGATCTGCCCCGGAGGCAGGTGCTCCAACCAGGCGCGAGCAGTGTCGGAGAGGAACAGGGGGAGGTTACGGATGATGAGGTTGTCGTCGTCCGTCCCACCCAGTTGGCAGGCAAGGCGGTAGTCCGCGAGCCACAGTTCCAGTCTCGTTTCCCCCGAGTACTTCGTGATAGTAGTCGGGGGTCGGAACCGGGTCGGGAATGGCGCCCGTCGGATGGCCCGACTGAAGGTCTGCGGACCGGGTGGTTCGCGCGAGGGACTCCGATCCTCCCCGCTGTCGTAGCGCCCCCCACGCCTGGGGTGGTAGCCTCGGCGCACCCTTTCGTCGAGGTGGGCCCGACGGTCGCGTCGATGGTGCTCGTTGCCGAGGTGGCCCGGGGCCGCAGGCGCGGTGTTGCGCGTGCGCCCGGTGTAGACCGAGGCTTCCCGCATGAATCAGGAAGTCGCGGCATGAGGTTCCGAGGGATATCCTTGCCTTCGGGAGGCAGTGCTCTCGGCCCGTCGGGCCGCAGCGCCTTCCAGGAGATTCTTGAGCTCTCCCTGGATTCGCCGACCCTCGGTGGTTGATGGCTCCGGCATCGCGCGGAGGAGCATCGCTGCGGCTGCCAGGTTCTGACCAACCCCGCTGGATGCGGGCGGCGGCCTGAGCCTGACATCGTTGGCGACGCGGTGCTGGAGACCTTGGGGCAGGTGACGTATTTCTCCGGCCAGGGGTTGGCCCGCCCATACCTGCCCGACGTCCCGACGGATCGGCTCAAGCGCTCCTGTTCCCTCGTTGAGCCTGGCCTGCGCCTCGCGGACTTGCTCGAGTTGTGGGTCGTAACCCCCCGCCGGAGCGGGGACCACAGCTAGCTCCCGTGGGATGTCGGCACGAGGCACCGGCCTAGGAAGATCACCGTCCTCCGGCATGCCGAGATGGTTGCCTTCGGAGGGATCCCCTAGCTCGATGTGGAAACATTCGCGGCTTGGGCCGCAGCTCTCGTCGCCAAGGCTGCGGCTTCCGTCGGAACAGTCGGATAGGCAGTAGTCACATGCGGTCATGAAGTCCCGCATGGCACTGGGGTTGCCAAGTCCGGAGAAATCCCAACAGATGCTGGGATCGTCATCTTCCTCGGACCCAGAGGGCCCGTAGGTCGAGACGTCTGTCAGCCGGTCCCAAGGCGACCGCATACGAAACCCCAGTGGGGTTGCACTCGCCTCAATGAGAGCGCTCACCAAAACGAGGTCGTTTGGCGGGTTGAGGCCGAGTCGAAATGACGTAAGATGGGAGTTAGTCGGTACCTTTTGGTCGACGAGGAGCGACGTAGTCACATCGGGGACTGGTTGCACCGTCATCTCAGGTACGAGGGCGACGTCCTGCAGGCTTTCCGCGAGCGCGCCGGCGTCGTCTTCTTGCTCGGGGTCAGCGTGTCGCGGGGGGACGGCGCTTGCCTTCGTCTTGAATGCGAGGTCGACGTCCGGCGTGCCTTCTGTCGGGGCGTCGGGGGCGTCGATTCGCTCGACGGCCAACGAAGCGCGGCCTCTCGCTTGGCCTTGATGGCCCCGCCTCCTCCTCCGTTGGCGAGGGAGAGAACGGAGCGAGCTCGAATGTTGCTCTTCCACCACGCGGGGAAGATGTCGTCGATTCCGCCGCCGGCGGGCGGGTTGTTGGCCGCCATTGTCGTTGTCGCGCGGCGGTGGAAGAAGCATCATGTCGTAGCTGCCGTCGAAGGACATGAACTCAAGAGTCCCGAAACGAAGCACCGTCCCGGGCCGGAGAGGTTGCTGGAGACTGCCCATCTAGAGCTTGACGGGGAGCTGTTCGTCAGCACGCAGCAGGCCCCTACCTGGCGCGCCAACTGTCGGCGTTTCGAGACAGGGGGGTCCCAAAGCCGACGAGTGAGTGTGCTGCGTGCCCCAGCCCAGATGGGTCGAGCGCGTGGGCGAGCGCGAAGGGGGGAGAGGCGAGGTGGCCGGAGCCGAGCATGAGAGAGGTGGAAGTCCCGCGGCCTTCGTGTTCGTCCCGCGCCCAGGTCGGGTGCGCTTGCAGTAGGGGGGTTACAAGCGTCCACGCGGGTGAGGGAAGCGAGCGGCCCCAAGAGAGCGCTTGTCCCGTCCTCGGTCCCGCGCGGCCAACCTTCTCTAAGAAGGCCCTGGTCCTCCCTTTTATAGTCGTAAGGAGAGGATCCAGGTGTACAATGGGGGGTGTAGCAGAGTGCTACGTGTCTAGCGGAGAGAGAGCTAGCGCCCTAGGTACATGCCAATGTGGCAGCCGGAGAGGTCTTGGCACCTTGCTGGCGTGATGTCGTGGCTGTCGGAGGTGCGTCGGAGCCTGGCGGAGGGACAGCTGTTGGAGCGGTCGAGTCCTTGCTGACGTCGCCCTGCTTCCGTAAGAGAGCTGGGGGCCGCCGTCGTCACAGAGCTTGTGGAGCGCCATCATTGCCCATCCGGCGGAGCTGGCCGGATGGGACGCCGGTCTTGTTCTCCGTGACCCGAGTCGATTCGGGGTAGGACGATGATGGCGCTTCCTGTTGACGTGGCGGGTCTGTGCCCTAGGCAGGGTGACGTGGGGGCTCCTCCGAAGCCGAGGTTGAGTCTGTCTTCTGTTGCCGAGGCCGAGTTCGAGCCATGGGGTCGGGCGAGGCGGAGGTCGTTCGGCCGAGGCCAGGGCGGAGTCCGAGCCCTGGGGTCGGGCGAGGCGGAGTTTCATCGTCTCCCGGGTCTTAACCCGAGTCCGAGCCCTGGGGTCGGGCGAGGCGGAGGTCGTTCGGCCGAGGCCAGGGCGGAGTCCGAGCCCTGGGGTCGGGCGAGGCGGAGTTTCGTCGTCTTCCGGGTCTTAGCCCGAGTCCGAGCCCTGGGGTCGGGCGGAGCGGAGTTTCGTCGTCTCCCGGGTCTTAGCCCGAGTCCGAGCCCTGGGGTCGGGCGGAGCGGAGTTCGCCGTCTTCCGGGTCTTAGCCCGAGTCCGAGCCCTGGGGTCGGGCGGAGCGGAGTTCGCCGTCTTCCGGGTCTTAGCCCGAGTCCGAGCCCTGGGGTCGGGCGGAGCGGAGTTCGCCGTCTTCCGGGTCTTAGCCCGAGTCCGAGCCCTGGGGTCGGGCGGAGCGGAGTTCGCCGTCTTCCGGGTCTTGGCCCGAGTCCGAGCCCTGGGGTCGGGCGGAGCGGAGCTCGCCGTCTTCCGGGTCTTAGCCCGAGTCCGAGCCCTGGGGTCGGGCGGAGCGGAGTTCGCCGTGGCGCCTTTGGCAAGGCCTGACTGTCTGTCAGACTCACTCTGTCGAGTGGCACCGCAGTCGGAGTGGCGCAGGCGGCGCTGTCCTTCTGTCAGACTGGTCAGTGGAGCGGTGGAGTGACGGCGGTCACGTCGGCTCTGCCGGGGGGGCGCGTGTCAGGATAAAGGTGTCAGGCCACCTTTGCGTTAAATGCTCCTGCAACTCGGTCAGTCGGTGTGGCGATTTAGTCAGGGTTGCTTCTGAGCGAAGCCAAGGCCTCGGGCGAGCCGGTGATGTGTCCACCGTAAAAAGGGGGGCCTCGGGCGAGACGGAAGTCTCTCGAGGTCGGCTGCCCTTGGCCGAGGCTAGGCTCGGGTGAAGCGTGATCGAGTCACTCGTGTGGACTGATCCCTGACTTAATCGTACCCATCAGGCCTTTGCAGCTTTATGCTGATGGGGGTTACCAGCTGAGAATTAGGCGTCTTGAGGGTACCCCTAATTATGGTCCCCGACAAGTTCCATAATGGATCATGACCAGAGACCTTGATACCAGCATCCGACGAGTAGCACAGTCCTGTGTGCGCATTCACAGGAGCTCTCAGTTTCGCTGCGGCACCATAAGTCATTAATCGTGACACCATTACCAAACTGGCACCAATAACGAATCTTACGTAGCAAAAATAGATTGTGCCAAGATAACGCATTGATATAGTCTCATAATGGATTACAACTATTATCCGTGATACCAGCGCGTGCCAAGCAGCGCATCCATGTGTCGATCGTCCACATGAGGCCCTCGGTTTCGTCGTAGCACCATCGGTTTTAGTTATAACGCCATTACCAGACGTAACCAATAAGAAATCTCACGCGACACAAATAGACTGAGTAAGGGTGACAATATACAAAGAGATACTCCACCTGTAAGAATGGTTACAAGTAGAGAGCCAATAGATCATGGCCCGATGAAATGAACAAGGCATGGCCATAACCTAAACTTGTTGAAAGGAGTATGAAGGGAGACTGTTAATTCAGCCCCAAACATATTTCTATGCCCATCATAGGGATTACAAGGTCAAGGATTAGTATCTGACTAGATGCAGAGTAAAAATAATCATGAGAATAAGTTGGTATGCCTTCGATAGAAATGAGGAAATCAAAGGCATCAAATTCAAGAAAATGATTGGACATGTCTTTCCTAGGTTAGGTTGATAAAACAACATGGCGATTCTTAAGAACATGCAAACTAGATAAGGGACATCAGCTTGCACCAACCAAACAAGGATATGGTTTAGGATGGAGACATGACTCGAGATTCTTGTTTCACGTCCAGGTACACTTTAGGTCCAACAAAGAAATTATCTAGGCATTTATTTGTATGTGTTTGGTCATGTAGTGGTGATGGACAATTCAACTTTGGGTCATGGTTCACTAAATAAGAACACGACCTATTTTTGGGTTTAGACAAATAGGTCACAAACATTCTATCTGCACTTCAAGCACAAGAGCAAACACCATATAAGACCTTAACAGGTTACCTAAAGAATGGAGGACAACTATTTCATCGAAGTTCATAATACAACATTACACCATATTTTCTACAATCACTGGTTACTGGAATAAAGATGAGAGAAGCATTTTGGGTGTATAGGTGACAAACATGATGCAACAATCAGGATGCATGCTCGTCCTATTCGTCCTCACTGATTTTGCCAACACAATGTGGCAATAGCGTTCTATATCGGTGGCATACTTACGACTCTCACGGTATTTTGCTAGTCGTCAACTACACATGCGTTTTCGAGGTTAGTGTACCTGCAAAAAAAATCCATCACAACCCATTTTCTCAATGATGCAAGTCACACATGACAGTTTATACTCCATATATTGCTATATGGAGGTCAGCTCATCATTAAGCGCCGAGCCACGCATAGGCGCCGTTGCCACACTTTAACCATAGGGCAACTCATTATGGTAACTCACCTTCTTACCTGAGCGTAGGTGCATCGTTATAAGTACATTACACTTCTCAGTATTCCCATGTTTGTATACCCATACACATCCATGGGGTACCGAATTCCCAGAAAAGTAATTACTCCATATCGCAGCCTTCATATATACATATGTAAAACATGTATATAATCAAGCGCCATAAGTAAGCACTTCCCTAGACCGACATTTGTTCGGTCATGCTCTCATATCTCACCTTACCTTGAGCGTCGATCCATTCAAAACTGAATGGCCTCAAAAATAACAATACACATGTATGCAATACCCACCCGGTTGTGGGTTAGTGGTTTTGAACTAAGCCACCTGATAGTTCTTAACTTAGGGCTTAATAGAGGATGTCGCTAGCATTATAGTTATTCAAAACTGTTTTTTTTTCAAAACCAAACAATGTGTTTAGTTGAAAATAGGCTTTCTAAAACCAAAACTTTTGTTTTGAAAATACGTATGTGATCGTATAAACTTAATACTGCTCCGATACCAGCTGTGGCAGAACCTCCCAAGTTATTGGGCCCACATGCACCTGTCCTTGTCTCAAAGACCTCAGACAGCCATGCATGTGCACTAAATAACTTAACAGGATCCGTCCGATTGCCCCAAGGACATCGGATAAACCACTTACAACCAGGATCACAAGATTAAGTAACACCAATCACACACACAACATTTTTGCAGCGGAAATCTTATTACCAAATTTTACAGGTTACAAAAATTTTACATTATTTTATCGGAGTGATTACAAAAGTATAAGTTTGAAATATATGCTAGCTCAAGTGACCATCCTCAGTAAGAAGTATAGAAGGGCTACTTAGACTAATAAGAAGGTCGAGCCCACCGGCACGTAACACCATCATCAGCAGCAGAAAACTATGACCTGAAAAACAACAGGGGATAAAACCCTGAGTATGGAATTACTCAGCAAGACTTACCCGACTAAAGAAAAGACTCTCAAGGATATGCTGGTTAAGTAGGAATCAAGGAAAATGCTTTAGCAAGAATCAACTTAGATACTTTTGCAGAAATAGCTTACTAAAGTGAGTCCTTACTTTCAATATTTTAACGCCAGATTAAATATTAATATACTCTGGTAGCATCTAGTCTAATTTCACCATCTCATCAATACAACATCATTTTTATTCATAATGTTTACATCCTGACTTAGGTTGCAGGGCAGCGATCAAGTCTCCACTCTCCGGGGATATAACGGCGATCCGAATCGATTTACTCAGCTGAGGATCTCTAACCACACGACATATGTAGCACTTAACCCTTGCATATGTCAACCATTCCCACGGATCCTCCACTGCATGAACAGGTCCGCGCCACCCGAGAGCACACCACCCTTTTTAGGCGGTCCTTTGCCAGGAGGGTACGTGCCACTCTCGCCATCTCTCCACTCCCAGTGCGCGATTGTCTTTTCATGTATGGAATAGCCGGGTTCAAGCTTACCCTGTCCCATTTCCAGGGCATGTGGCCAGTTAAGATAGTCCTTGATCATACAGGCCTACATACGCATCCAATCCTTAATTAACCTGGGTGGAGCATCACCTGTTCCTAACCCAAGTCCCGATTTAAGTACTTCCATCCTTAGGATTGTTTGTATTCCTTAGGATGAAAAGAGCATTATAGGGAACTTTGCAGTAAGATCCCACCACGCTCCCAATGAAAAATATTCTTGCAGGTAGAAGCCATCTTTCCTCAGGATAACCCCTGAGCTAGGCCTTAATGCAAAAGACAACCTCTATCCACAAGATCTGAGCAGGGCTAAGCATTTTTGTAAATCATATTTTGATACTTCACTAGAAGTATCTATAAAGGTATGGATATCAAGGAAGGCAATGCATCAAAGGGTTTCCAAGCAACTCCTATAAACCTAATGCACATTTCACTAGACTTAAAGTGTGCAAAAATTATTTAAAAACACAAGGAAGGGGTTGCATGCACCGGGGCTTGCCTAAAATAAACACTAGGTTAGTGTTTGTTAGATGACGTCCGCTTGACGAGTATCCCTCGACCGAACATTCGCTTGATTTAACCATCTTCAGGTTTGTCCATCAGCATCATCCTGCGGATTAGCTCGCGCTTGGGGTCGACTTGGCTCATCTTCCGCATCACGCAGTCAACCAACGAACCTAAATGATTTGCATAATGCACATGAATGCATATAGGCAGGAATAGCACAAATCTAAATAGTGCTACGCGATAGCGAATTAAACACCTAGCGACGATGTGTTGCACTATTTTATCCGGAAACACTAGTTATTAACGTACGACTGAGCGTAATAATTACGCTTCTCTAGATTAATCGAATCGAACGCAAACATCACTAACAACAAACTATACACATAAAATACAATTAGCCTAATCACAACTTATCAGTTAATTAATTAAATTCTGAACTAATCCCTTGCTTTATAAATTATACTTCATGTTTATAAGTGATTAAAATATTTCATCATCACATAGGCCTATTAATATTCTACTCGGTACACTAATCCAGCTAATTGACCGAAATAGCGAAATAATTCGCTATAACTGAACCTGGCTCGATAATCGCAAGAACTGCGAAGTCGACGAGAGTTTCGTGACTCACGCAATTTATCGAGCACCTAATGAGCATCGCACTAACACATTAATTTATTTAACGTTCGAACTATTCTAAACACTTCATCAGCTTACCGTTTCAACAGCTGACACGAATCCGCGAGATCGGTAGCGATTTTCCGATCCAGGCAATTTGTCGAGCGCTTGGGAATATCGCGCTGCTAATTCCGTCTTCACCCGATTCTTGAGATTTCTTGCTGACGCGCGGAACGACAACGGCTTTCAGCTGACGTCGGGAGCGAGCTGGTGAGGTGGGGTTTGAGCAAAGGATGACGTGTTTGACGACTCGACGGCAAACGACGCGACGACGAGTTGATCAAACAAAAACTCCACGACACCGACCGACACATGGGTTAGAGAATGGCGGCTGGCAAAATCCGAGCTGGCAAACGCACGGCAGGGAGAAAGAGGAGCAGGGTTGGCTGGAGTCTGGCGCGGCGCTGGAGGGCGACTCAGACGCGCGACACAGGGGCTAGAGCACCGCTGGCCATGGGAGCAGGAAGCGCGCGGAGCTGGGTCCGAGCACCAGGGAGCTGCTCGCGGCAGAAAGAAACAGAGGGACGGCGCTAGGGCGAGCTCGGCCATGGGCTGGAGCAGCGACTACCATGGCCGGGAAAGCAGCAGGCGCGACAGAGAGCTCCGGTGAGCTGGAGGAGACCGCGGTCATGGAGAGGCGATGTCGTGGTGCGCAGGGAGATGCTGAGCTCGCGCGCAGGGCTGAGAGACGCGCAGGAGCTTGGGCGCGAGCTGAGGCTGGGCGCTGGAGCTGAAGCAAGCAGAGAACGCTGGCCAGAGTAGCGGCCAGAGAAAATGGAGCACGATGGAGCTGCGCGTGAAGAACGACGGCCAGATTTTTCTGTCCCACGAACACTGAACGGCGGCTGAAGATAAGCGCGCAGGGGGAAGAAGACCTGGCTGGGGCGGTGGGATTTTTTTTTCTCCACACGTTGAGCGGCACGGCCAGGAAGATCAGCGATCGGCGGTGGGAGATAAGCTCCAGAGCGAGCACCAATACGGGAGAGGAGGAGAGATATTGATGCGTGTCTGGCTTTGACGATAGGAAGCAGAGAGAGGGCGGTGAGGATAGAGATGGTACGTAGGATATTTTCTTCTTTTTTCTAGATTTTCTTTTCTCTCTTTTTTATCGACAATCAAAGATATTTTGATCACGATTTCTAGTGATAACAAAAAGGTCGACCGTATTGCGACACAGTTTGATTCGATTCGAAATCCAATAAATTTACCTGCGGTCTGAACACATGATTTCATGGTCACGGTAATTTACCCGAGAATCGAAGCTCAATTATGATTCTCGGACGCGCAATCACGGTTTTGATTTAGCGATTACTTGGAATCAGATGAATTTACACCCGTCATTTATATCCAAAATTTTGGATCGGGCAAGAAACGACAGACCGAAATAAACTGATTTCGACACTGATAATTTGTTCGACGTAATTCGACCGAAATTAGCCAAAACAATATCTGCGAACGTATATGCGATTTTGTCTTCGAAACAGCGTGCTGAAGAATAAATTGGATTATAACCTCGCACACGATTTTTCTCAGAAAACCCGTGACACAGATTATTTTGCCTCAAACATTTTAATCGTCGAGTTCTTCTCAATCTGTTCGGTATAAAATCGTCCGAGTGAGTCGGGCTTCCGAATTTGTATTCGCGCGAGCGACGAATTTTTAAATAATCATCGAACGCACCGATTTTCGGAACAACGATGTTCCGAATATCACGAAAATTTTGGAAGAGCCCGAATAAATAAAAACGACGTTGAACTCGCGACAAACGGAACAGATGCGATATTAAAATCGCGATAGGCGAAGATGTCTAAAATTTTGGCATCCGTTTTATCCACTGATTACGTGCTTACACCCATACTCGCTGTCGAGCGGAATATAAACACCTGGGGTGTTACAAACAGTGTGTTCATGGACTACCTAGACAAGTTTGTGGTAGTGTTCATCGATGATATTCTCATATATTCCAAAAGTGAGGAAGAACATGTGGAGCATTTGAAGATGGTATTGCAAAGGCTACGAGAGCATCAGTTGTATGCCAAGCTGAGCAAATGTGAGTTCTGGATTCATGAAGTCTTGTTTCTGGGTCACATCATAAACCAAGATGGGTTAGCTGTGGATCTAAAGAAAGTAGCAGATATCCTGAACTGGAAAGCACCAAAGGATGTTCGTGGAATCAAGAGCTTCATTGGAATGGCCGGATACTATAGGCGTTTCATTGAAGGCTTTTCAAAGATTGCTAGACCAATGACAGCGTTGCTAGCGAAGAAAGTTGAGTTTAAGTGGACCCAGAAGTGCCAAGAGGCATTTGAAGAACTGAAGAATAGATTGACTACAGCACCTGTGTTGGTTCTGCCTGATGTTCACAAACCATTCTCGGTATACTGCGATGCTTCCTACACCGGTTTGGGATGTGTGCTAATGCAAGAAGGAAGAGTTGTAGCATACTCATCTCGACAGCTGAAGATCCATGAGAAAAATTATCCCACACACGACCTGGAGTTGGCAGCAGTGGTTCATGCTTTAAAGACATGGAGACATTACCTGTATGGGCAGAAGTGCGACATCTACAAAGATCACAAGAGTCTGAAATACATATTCACCCAGTCAGAGTTAAACATGAGGCAGCGAAGATGGTTGGAATTGATCAAAGACTACGAGTTGGAGATACATTACCATCCAGGCAAAGCCAATGTTGTTGCAGATGCTCTAAGCAGGAAGAGTCAAGTCAATATGATGGCCACGTACATAATGCCATATGAGTTAGCCAAGGAGTTCGACAGACTGAGTCTCGGTTTTCTGAACAGTACGCAAGGAGTAACAGTGGAATTAGAGCCCACCCTAGAGCGGGAGATCAAAGAAGGGCAGAAGGATGATGAAAACATCAACAAGATCTGGCAGCAGATCTTAGAAGGAAGAGGCAAAGACTTTCGAGAGGATGAAGAGGGAGTAATATGGTTCAAGGACCGATTGTGCGTTCCCGACATCAAACCTATTCGGGAGCTGATCCTAAAGGAAGCTCATGAGACAGCCTACTCCATACACCCTGGAAGTGAAAAGATGTATCAGGATTTAAAAAGGAGGTTTTGGTGGTATGGCATGAAAAGAGAAATCGCAGAATATGTCGCCATCTGTGATAGCTGTCAAAGAACCAAAGCAGAGCATCAGAAGCTCGTCGGACTGTTGCAGCCATTGCAAATTCCTCAGTGGAAGTGGGATGAGATCGGGATGGATTTTATAGTTGGCCTACCTCGTACCCGGGCCGACTATGATTCCATCTGGGTGGTTGTGGACCGCTTAACAAAGGTGGCCCATTTCATACCCGTGAAGACAACGTACATCGGAGCAACATTAGCTGAATTATACATGTCCTGGATAGTCTGCCTACATGGTGTGCCAAAGAAGATAGTGTCAGATCGAGGAACACAGTTCACCTCTCATTTTTGGCAGCAGCTACAAGAAGCTTTGGGCACGCATTTGAACTTCAGCTCGGCTTATCACCCGCAGACAGACGGTCAGACTGAAAGAACCAATCAGATCCTAGAAGATATGTTGAGAGTCTGTGCGTTGCAAGACAAGTCAGGATGGGACAAAAGGTTACCTTATGCAGAATTCTCCTACAACAATAGTTACCAGGCCAACTTGAAGATGTCACCGTTTTAGGCGCTCTATGGACGGAGTTGTAGGACTCCGCTGCATTGGGACCAGCCTGGAGAGAGATAGGTGTTTGGCCCCGACATTTTGCTTGAAGCCGAAGAGAATATCAAAATGGTTCGGGAGAATCTGAAGATAGCACAATCAAGGCAGCGAAGCTATGCTGACAGAAGGAGAAGAGAACTGAGTTTTGAAGTGGGAGATTACGTCTATCTGAAGGTGTCGCCTATCAGAGGAGTCAGAAGGTTCGGAGTCAAGGGCAAGCTAGCACCCCGGTACGTTGGACCATATTAGATTCAAGCAAAGCGTGGAGAAGTGGCCTACCAGCTCAACCTACCAGAAAGTTTGTCGGCAGTGCACAATGTGTTCCACGTGTCGCAATTGAAGAAGTGTCTGCGAGTACCAGAAGAACAGTTGCCAGTGGAGGACTTGGAAGTCCAAGAGGATCTGACATACATAGAGAAGCCAACACAGATTCTGGAGTTTGCAGACAGAGTCACCCGGAGGAACACCATCAGAATGTGCAAAGTCAGATGGGGCCACCACTCTGAGGAAGAAGCAACCTGGGAACGAGAAGATGATCTGAAAGCCAAATACCCTGAACTCTTTGCTGACCAACCTTGAATCTCGGGGCGAGATTCTTTTAAGGGGGATAGGTTTGTAACACCCTGAATTTGGGGTATAAAAATTTCTTTGCTCATATTCACAAATTCAGGTGTTACTCCTCTCTTCACATCTTCCCCAATCTCCTCCTTCTCTTTTCTATAGAAGAAGAGTGGTTATTTTTAATTGTAAATGTAATTATAATCTAGTAGGTTAAACCCTAAGGGAACAATGGTTGTTGCATCATGTTAGAAAGCATTTCTTTTTTTTGTTTGATGAATGGTTTGCTTGATCTTTCATCTAATCATTTATTTGCACATAATGTCAAACTAAAATAAATAGAAAAGAGAAAGAAAAGGAAAAAATAGAATTCAGCCCACCTCTCCTCCCTGGCCCATCTCGGCCGGCCCAGCCGCCCCCTTCCCCCCTCTCTCCCTTCCCCCCCCCCCCCCCCCGCTTGGCCCAGCATCCCTCCCCCCCCCCCCCCCCCCGCTCGGCCCACCGCGCCAGCTCCTCCCTCGTGGGCCCGCACGCGCCGTGCGGCCCAGCTCCGCGCCATGGCCAAGCCCACGCGCGCCAGCCCAGCCGCGCGAGGCAGCTCAGCCAGCGCCACGCCCCAGCCCAGGCCGCACGACCGTGGCCAGCCGCACGTCCAGGCGTGCGTTGCGCGCACGCAGCGCGTGGAGCGCCTGCCGCCGCCACTACCCAATGGGGCCCACGCGCCAGGACGCAGGATGCCGCTGTTCGTCTTCCCAGAACCGCCCGCTGCGCAGATTTTCCTCGCCAGACGCATAGATTTTTCGCCCGAGTGCCCAGTTTTCTCGCCCACGACCTCGTCGTGCTCCCGGCCATCGACGCCATTGCGCAGCACCTCCTCGCGCCGAGCAGCACCGTGGTCGATCCCCACTCGCCGTGCAACCGCCGTCGTCAACCTCCGCTCGCCGACCTCGCTGCACCCTGCCCTCAGCGCCATCGACGAGGTGAGCTCGCCCCGTCCTCTCTCCCTTTCCCCATTCTCCCTCTCCCACCGTATGCGTTCGCTGCGTCCCTGCAGTCCCTCGTCGCGCCGTTCTTCTTCCCCGACGAGACCTCGCCCTGCCGCTGCCCAGCTTCGCGGCCAGCAGGCCCTACGCGCGGCTGCTTCCCTGCCATCGCGGCTCGCAGCGCGCAACGAGCCCGGTGCCCGGCGTGCAAGCCCCGCGCGTCCTCGCCTTGTCCCTGCGCGCAGCGGCCGAGTTGCTGCGCGCTCGCTGCATGCCCAGCTCGCCCTCGTGCCTCCGGTCGCCGGTGCGCTGCGAGTACGGCCGAACCCAGTCCAAAACAGCGAGTCGCCGCACGCCCAGCCGCCTTCGCCTAGCGCCGACGTAGCACCCGCGTCCCGCTTCGCCGGCGAACCTCGCCCCTGCGCGTCGCAGCCGAGTCGCTGCGCTCGCCGCGCTCGCTGCACGCCCAGCACCCCCGCCGTGGCTAGCTAGGGTGACCGAATCGCCGAGTCCGACCCCGCCGACGTCCCTGCAGCCCGCCCCGGCCGTTCGTCTACCATCGCCGTGCCTCGGACTCACCGTCGGCCGTGTCGCGCACGTTAAGTCACACGTGCGCAGTGCCTCGCCGTGCTCTCGCAGCCGTCATCGCGCAACTGGTGCGCGCGCTTGCATTCGCTTGTGCGCAGTGCGTCGACGGGACCCCGTCTACCCCTAGACGACTCCCGTCTACCCCCCTATTTACCCCTTGTCTAATCCCGTGTGCGTTCGTGTCGTTCGCCACCGCCCGCGCATCGCGCATTATATCGTCGCGTGCTGTTCGCGCGCGTTGCGCGTGCTGTTCGCACGTGTCGTCGTGCGTTCTTCGCACATTAATAATTCGCCTCACCTAGAATAGCTCGCGCTAATTAAATAGATATTTAAAACAACGGTTACTCGAGTAGCAAATTAAATCGGGACTAAGTAGTGATTTTACTTAGCATACGATTAATGTCTGTCAATATGATTAAGCCGAATTAAATATTATAATTCATATTCGCTTAGTGTAAACGTGATATCCCTCGACCGTGGCGTCAGTCGTCTCAGTTCCGTTCTCGCGTAGTCATAGGTGCGAATTCTATGTCGCGTGCATATTCATTTGATCTATATTGTTGTATGGTGTACTGTTTTCTACCATTTCAAGAATGTTGGATGTATGTTTGCACTCGCGTAGATATCGGTCCGTTCGTGGAGTCTGAGGGAATTGCAGGAGAAGACCCTGAGCAGCAGCAGCTTGGTGAAGACAAGTGTCCTCTGACCCATTATGTCCCATTTACTTTATAACACATTGTCCCGCATACTATGAACAACCTAAGGATTTACTAGCTTTCTATTCACCTTGTCCTTGATTTACCTTTTGGGTTACTATGGTTAGCTACATGCTAGCGCTTTACTTTAATCAATGAACATGATGAGATACAATGATGATACTATGATTTTATTCTGGATATGATGAGATACTTGTGGCATTTAGGGGACTCGGGCTGTTTCCCGAGTACCTCTCCGTAAGGACCTGTTCATTGAGAGACCACCCGGGATAACAGTGCAACCATGAGGGTGAAATGGGATGCCCTTAGCTAATTAATTAGAGGAACTAGAGGTGTAGTTGCTTCGCCGTCGTGCCGTCAATAGGGTTCAGGCACAGTGCTTGCTCTGCCGAGGCTGAGTGCCGAGGTTCTTTTGTTTTGCTTTTTGTTAGTCACTCTCCTGCGGGGAGGGGTACTGTGTTTATCAAACTGGAGAAACCTAACGGGCGGCTATGACCTCTAGGGAATCTTTGTAAAAGCTACGTAGTGATACCCTGCCGGACCACCTAGGTAGTGGTCAATGGGGAGTCATGATCCTCGGGCAAAACGGGAATCACGGCTCATGGGTAAAGTGTGTGACCTCTGCAGAGGGTAGTGAAACTGATATATCAGCCGTGCTCACGGTTAAGAGCAGCCTTGGGATCCTCTTTGATTAGAGATACTCCGGATACACTTCAGATGATGACTTTAATGATGATGGTGACTTTAATTATGTATTCTAGTATTTCCTCTCTGAGGAGGTACTTTTTGGGATTATAACTTGGATTTTAGGATAAAATCTGGCTTCCACTAACAATAAATACCTGACCAACTAAAAGCAACTGCTTGAGCCTAACCCCACATAAAAGCTAGTCCACTTCAGCCAAACGGGGCATTTGCTGAGTACGTTGATGTGTACTCATCCTTGCTTTACCACAAAACACCAGGTTGTCCACATTGTAACCACTGCTCAGGAGAAGATGAAGCCGTGGAAGGAGACTTCCAGGAGTTCCAAGACTACGACGAGTTTTAGGTGTGGGTTGGCGGCAACCCCCAGTCAGCTGCCTGTTAAGGCCTTATCTTTACTGCGTTTCGCTTAGCACTTTGATTTATCAGTTAAGTTGATGACTATATGGATGTCTCTGACTCTGTGATGTAATAAGTTAATACTCTTATGTTATTATTCGAGCACTGTACGATGATATTCATTTATGTAATCGCTGTGTACGTGAGTTCTGATCCTGACACGTACATAGTTCGCATTCGGTTTGCCTTCTGAAACCAGGTGTGACATTTATTATCTCTTGCTAAAAGGGCAAATGATACAAGTGTGCAAGACCTCCTTTTGGGAAGCCTTATATTGCGCTTTATGTAAAAAATAAGATGAAATTATGTAAGGCCCAAAATGCGTATAAGAAAAAAATAGAAATAATAAAATAAATATATGAAGAACTAAAATAGTAAATTCAGATATCTCAAAATTACACCGGAGCTTGCGATTTTGAAGACTGAATTTTTAAACCAAAAGAAATAATAGAAAAGTTTCTTGTCCCACTAAATGGTTATGCATTTCATTAAATGATGCACCATAAGCATTTATTTACAGGAATGTTCAATTTGGAAGTAACTTTTAATTTTCATCCCATATTCAAAATACTAGTTTTCCTAAAAACAAGAGTATAGAAAAAAAACAACATTCTAAACAGTAGACTTTATATTAGGAAATTATTTTGACACCTGAAAAGTTAAAGTTCAAAACATGTGTTTGAATCTGAATTAAAATTGGAGTGAGAATTTTGAAATAGAAAAGGAAATTCTAGGGTTTGAGAAAAGGGATTCCAATGCAACCATTTATTTCTTCTATAAATAAATGACAAGGAAAATAAATAATAATATGGTAAACAATGGGTATTATAATCACATTATTACTAATTTTGGCACTCGCAAATCTAAAATTCAAAATGAGAATTTGAATTTGTTTTGGGTACTTGAAATTGAAAACAAATCAGAAAAATTCATAAAGGAAATAAAAAAGAGACCCACCAGCGTTGATGGGCCGATTTCCCAATCCGACCCAACTCGCCTTTGTCCACGCCAGCCCACTTCATCCCTCCCGCGCGCCCCCACTATTTTCACTTACACGTGGGCCGCGAACGTCATCCACCCTCTCCCGCACCTAGGTAATATTCCTCTTGCTGACGTCGTGGGCCCCGACTGGCAGTCTCACTAGTGGACCGGTTCTTTATGCCGCGCGCGCCCTCGACCGCGGACGCTGCCATGTGGGCCAGAGTTGTCAGCACCGTCATCTCTGCCAGGACTCAACAGAGGGCGCCGCGAATTGCTCGGATGACCACCTGCGATTCCTCTAATTGGGCGTAACAATCGCGCCACCCGGGCCATACCCATAACGGTCTCATTCTGCAGCCTCTGCGCCCTACAAAACCTAACCAAATTTGGCCGCCTCGCGCCCAGATTTTGAATCGTGCCATGGCCGGGTCACCACCCACTTCTTGCCGCCGCTGACGCCGCAACTACCAGGAGAACTACGCGTGACTTCGCCGCGGCCGAGGAAAGTTGGAGCCTATTGGCGTTTCGACCCCGGGGGGTCTCTGGACCGACGAGTAAATTATCGCCGCGTGTCCCAGCCCAGATGGGTCAGCGCGAGATGGAGCACGAAGGGGAGAAAAAGGAGGGAGACAGGCAAAAGGGGAAACCCGCGGCCTTCGTGTTGTCCTGCGCCCAGGTCGGGTGCGCTTGCAGTAGGGGGTTACAAGCGTCCGCGTGGGAGAGAGCGAGGGACTTTGCGCGTCGTCCCGTCCTCCCGCACGGCCAACCCCCCCCCCCTAAGAGAGCCCTGGACCTTCCTTTTATAGGCGTAAGGAGAGGGTCCAGGTGTACAATGGGGGTGTAGCAGTGTGCTAACGTGTCTAGCAGAGAGGAGCTAGCGCCCTAAGTACATGCCGTCGTGGCAGCCGGAGAGGTCTTGGCACCCTGTTCATGTGATGTCGTGGCCGTCGGAGGAGCGCTGGAGCCTTGAGGAAGGACAGTTGTCAGGGCTGTCGAGTCCTTGCTGACATCTCCTTGCTTCCGTAAGGGGCTGAGAGTCGCCGTCGTCACGGAGCACGCGGGGCGCCATCATTATTTGTTTACCGGGGCGAGCCAGATGGGACGCTGGTCTGGTTCCCCGTAGCCTGAGCTAGCTAGGGGTAGGGTAATGATGGCCCCTCTTGTGACTTGGTCGGTCCGAGCCCTAGGTCGGGCGAGGTGGAGGCTCCTTCGAGGTCGAGGTCGAGTCTGTCTTCCGAGGTCGAGGTCGAGTCCGAGCCCTGGGTCGGGCGAGGCAGAGACCGTCGTCCGAGGCCAAGGCTGGGTCCGAGCTCTGGGGTCGGGCGAGGCGAAGTTCGTCGTCTTCCAGGGCCGAGGCCGAGTCCAAGCCCTGGGGTCAGGCGAGGCGGAGTTCGTCGTCTTCCGGGGCTGAGCCCGAGTCCGAGCCCTGGGGTCGGGCGAGGTGGAGTTCGTCGTCTTCCGGGGCTGAGCCCGAGTCCGAGCCCTAGGGTCGGGCGAGGCGGAGTTCGTCGTCTTCCGGGGCCGAGCCCGAGTCCGAGCCCTGGGGTCGGGCGAGGCGGAGTTCGTCGTCTTTCGGGGCCGAGCCCGAGTCCGAGCCCTGGGGTCGGGCGAGGCGGAGTTTCCTATGGCGCCTGAGGCCGGACTTGGCTGCTGTCAGCCTCACTCTGCCGAGTGGCACAGCAGTCGGAGCGACGCAGGCGGCGTTGTCATCTTGTTAGGCCGGTCAGTGGAGCGACGAAGTGACTGCGGTCACTTCGGCTCTGTCGACAGAAGGGCGCGTGTCAGGATAAGGTGTTAGGCGATCCTCGCATTAAATGCTCCTGCGATACGGTCGGTCGGTGTGGTGATCTGGCCAAGGTTGCTTCTCGGCGAAGACTGGGCCTTGGGCGAGCCGAAGGTGTGTCCGTTGCTTGAGGGGGCCCTCGGGCGAGACGTGAATCCTCCGGGGTCGACTGCCCTTGCCCGAGGCTGGGCTCGGGCGAGGCGAGATCGTGTCCCTTGAGTGGACCGAGCCTTGACTTAATCGCACCCATCGGGCCTTTTCAGCTTTGTGCTGATGGGGGTTACCAGCTGAGATTAGGAGTCTTGGGGGTACCCCTAATTATGGTCCCTGACAGTAGCCCCCGAGCCTCGAAGGGAGTGTTGATACTCGCTTGGAGGCTTTTGTCGCACTTTTTTGCAAGGGGGCCGACCTTTCTCGGTTGCGTTTTGTTCCGGTGGGTGCGCGCGAGCGCACCCGCCGGGTGTAGCCCCCGAGGCCTCGGATGAGTGGTTTGACTCCTTTGAGGTCTTAGTGTGTTTTGTGATGCTTCGGCCGGTCTGGTTGTTCCCTCATGCGAACTGGTCGTAGCCTGGGTGCACAGTCGAGTCCCAAGTTCTCCGGCTGGTATGTTGACGCTGTCAACGGTTTGGCCGGAGCCGGGTTTGCGAGAGCAGCCCCCGAGCCTCCACACAGAGTGAGAGGACGGTCAAGGACAGACTCGGCTTTTCGCATACGCCCCAGCGTCGCCTTTCCGCAAGGAGGAGGGGGGGAAAGCGCCATGTTGCCCTCGGAGGGCGCCGAACATGGCGTCTCCAGTGAGTTGCTAATGGGTAATCCGAGTGGACGCCCGTGCCCAATTTGTTAGGGGTCGGCTAGTGGCCCGGAGGCGCGCTCCAAAAGTACCTGCGGGTGATTTGCCGGACCCGGTCCCCTTTTGACGGGGTCCGAGGGCTCGATGCCTCCCTCTGGTGGGATTCCGTTACAAAATTGTTCCCGTTGGTCTCAGAAATGTCCTAGGGTACCTCGGGAGCGTAGCCCGAGCCTCGGTTATGTATCAAACGTACCCAGGGTCATCCCTTGCTCTGTGTCTGAGGCGGCTGTCGAACCCTTCGGGGGCCAGCCTACGAACGTCTGATCAGTAGTGGGCGCGAAGCCCAAGTGGCCTGAGGCGGCCGTTGAACCCTTCCGAGGGGCTGACCTTTGAACCTCTGATCAGTAGGGGGCGTGGAGCCCGAGTGCTCTGAGGAGGTTGTTGAACCCTTCCGAGGGGCCAGCCTTCGAACCTCTGATCAGTAGGGGGGCTCGGGGCCCGCTTCCTTCGTAGAGAAGGATCCCTTTCGGAGTATCCCCTTTCCCGGTCCATGTGGCAAGAGAGAGAAAGAGAAAGTGGAAAAGGATACGAAATCGAATGACGTGGCGCACCTTTTTCTGACACGGTCATTATGGCAGAGGTGAAGCGTCGCCTGCTTCGCCTGCCAAAGGTGTCGCCTGTCCAGCCGCAGAGTTAATGCGACGGGACGAGTGGTTTGCGGGGCAGCCGTTGTGCGTGCGCGAGCCGTTCGAGGAACGAAACACGGACGCGTCGTCTTCACGCCGAGGGAGAGGGTCCTCTTGCTGTCCCAGGAGGGGACGTGAGCTTGCTGACGACTTGACTGCCGCTTCCGCCCGCCTGCCACCGCCATTACTGCCGACCCATTTCTGGCCGCATCGACCGTCGCGCCCTCTCCCGCGGCTGACTGACCCATGACCGATGTGCTCGGTTGGCACTGTCGGGTCATGCGCAGGGTCGCCTCGAGTCGCAGCACTGGTTTCGCAGTCGAGAAGGTGTGGTACTGGCGCGAGTGGCGGTGCAGTTGCTTGCACGTAGTAACCGGCGCACCGGTTACATGACGTGTGGGCCTGGGCCTCCATGCTGGACGCGTCGAAGTCAAAAGGGTGCGCCCCCCTAGGTGCGGTTGCATGCCGCCTGCATGGCGGTTCGCCTTTTCGCCCGCTGGTCTGGGCGAAAGCGGAGGAGCGCTTGTAACCACTGGGCAGTTACGTGCACCGCGCGCGGCAGTTTGGCTTCTTCTGCCCTGGGCCAGCTTGCATGACGCGTGGGACCCAGCCCCTGTGTCGTAGGGGGAGGACCTTGGAGCGTGTTGGAGAAGGCTTGGTTTGCGCCGGCTGAGGACGCAAGTGGGGAGAGTTGCCTTTAAAAGGAGGGTGACCCCCTTGGAAGGCAACCATGTCTTCGCACTCCCCTCATGCATCGCGTCCTTCCACCTTCCGAGCCCCCGGATGGGGAACACTCGCATCACTTTTGTCTTGCTGTCGTTGGAGGAACGCAACTTCGCGGAAGTTGGTACCTTTCAGCCATCGCTCGGCTTCAAGGATTTTCATCAGGCAGCCCGGCTGCATCCCCTCGCCGGTGGTCACTCGAGATGGGGAGAAGCGAGCCGGGCTGCGATCTTGGTCCCGCCCTCAGCTTTAAGGATCTTCATCATCCTGGCTGGGGCGGAGGCCGGGCTGAGCTGGAGCTCTACCTCCCGCGCAGGTTCGTGGGTCACCTTCTCCATCAGCATTCAAGGGAGAGGGCGCTCACCAGCCTAGCGGGAGGGTCGGACTTCGACAACGCGGGGCTGGTCGGCGGCGAGTGTCGTCAGCTTCAGCGTGTTGGGCTCGCTGGCTCAGCTGGCTTGGCTTGGCTCCCGGTGCCCCCTCCCGCCGCGAGAGCGGTTGTTGCGCCGCGTGCACCGGGGGACCACCCAAGACGTCGTGCGCTGCTAGGGCGGCGTTCGTGTTCTGGGGTTGTCCTGCCTTTGCCCCGGTACGGCGCCTCTGCGCGGAGGTCGGTGCTTCGCTCGTCCGAGAGGATCCGAGTGGGGATCTGCCGGTGGGCAGATGGCTCCCGTCGTCGGCACTGAGGTGGCGGCGGCTGAAGAAGTCCTCGTCGCCGACGGGGTTACCGCCACCATCCGCGCTCCGGGCCTCCGGCTCTTTGGCTTTGATAGCTTGTCCTCGCCCCTCGAGTGGGGGACGTGGGCGAGGGCATTGTTGTAGCGGCGTCCGCCCTGAGGCCATCGCCGCTGCAGTTTGGCCACCTAGAGCGGAGGTCATTGTTGCTGCTGCCGGAGCGGGCGGCGGTGAGCCACCTAGAGCCTTGCCGCCCCGCGGGCCCTCCAATGTGGGGGGTTGTTTGTACCCGCGGGGGCGGAACAGGAGTTCTGTTTGTAATGGCACCTTGAGTGCTGGTGTTTGTTCATTGTGGTTGTCGGGGCCTGAACATGTATGTATTTTTGGCACGGAGCCGTGTTTTTCCTCATTTCGAGCACTAGGACTCGCCTGTCGACTAACTGAACTGCTTCACCAAGCGTGAGTTGCCTCGTGCAAAGGTGACGAGTGAGGTATCCGTATCCCGGAGGCGTAGGAGTCCCTTGGCTCGGTCGGCCTTGCCGCCCGAGGCTTCTCTTGATTAGTTAAAGGAACCCTCGGCCGCTCTTCGATGAGCCAGAGCCGGAGGCAGCGGTATCAGCGTGGACAGAGGCAGAGTTGGCTCGAAAAGAAGACTTCGTCGGCCGGAACCTGACCGGGTCGTCCACTGGCGGGACCAGCACCAGAGTCGAGTTGCTGAGGCCATGAGCCGGGCTGATGTCCTCGGGGGACAACTGGCTGAGGCTTCGGGGCGGCCGGCCGAGCCGTCTGCTCGGGCCGGATTCCTGGAGGAGACCCTGGCGGCGATGGCCCGGGCGCGGTGCTGATGTCGTCCTTCGGAGCGGAGATCCTCCGACCGCGTTGCCGTTCGAGGCTCAGTCGGACTTCGCCGAAGGTGTAGTTGACGCCGAGGGTGCTGTTGCTCCCCCTCCATCGAGGTCTGAGCCTACAGGGTCGGTTTATCTTGTAGTGTGCGTATGTTTTCTGCGGCCGCCGAGGCCCAAACATACTATCGTTGTGTTGTAAAGCTATGTTTCTTTTTCCCCTTGTTTCGAGTATCAGGACTTATTTGTCGGTAACAGAATTGTTTGTCCGAGCGAGAGCTACTTTTCACGAAAGGTGACGAGTGAGGTATCCGTATCCCGGAGGCATAGGAGTCCCTCGGCTCGATCGGCCTTGCCACTTACGTGTACTCTTACTCGTCCGTAGGATTCTGCTAACGATGTAGTCGAGAAGGCCCGAAAAATCGTTTCGGTAGAAAGGTTTCCGAGCATTAAGACTTGTTCGGTCAGCGGAATCGCTTATCCGAGCGTGAGTTACTTATCGCAGAAGGTGATGAGTGAGGTATCCGTATCCCGGAGGCGTAGGAGTCCCTCGGCTCGATCGGCCTTGGCTGCTTACGTGTACTCCGTCGTTTTCAGGATCCCACTTTTGAAGTAGTCAAAAAGCACGAAAGACGTTTTGGCAGAAAGACTTTTTCCGAGGAAAATTTTAACGCAGAGGGGGTTCCCCCCTTCTAGCCCCCGAGGGAGGGTCGGGCTTTGCCGAGGCAAGGCTGACCCTTCCTTGATGGTTAGACTTTGTATGTGGACGAGATGTACGAACAACTTGAAAACATCTAAAGGGTAGAAGCGACGTAGCTGTCCGATGTTCCAAGCGTTGTTGTAGACCTCGCCTAGACTGTTGGCCAGCTTGTATGTCCCGGGCTTCAGAACCTTGGCGATGACGAACGGCCCTTCCCTGAGAGGCGTGAGCTTATGCCACCCTCGGGCGTCTTGTCACAGCCGAAGCACCAAGTCGCCCACCTGGAGGTCTCGGGACCGAACCCCTCGGGCGTGGTAGCGTCGCAGGGACTGCTGATACCGCGCCGAGTGTAGTAAGGCCAAGTCCTGAGACTCTTCCAGCTGGTCCAGTGAGTCTTCTCGGTCGGTCTGGTTGCTTCGGTCGTCGTACGCCCTCGTCCTCGGGGAACCGTATTCTAAGTCCGTAGGCAAGATGGCCTCGGCCCCGTAGACTAGAAAGAACGGTGTGAAGCCCGTGGCTCGGCTCGGCGTTGTCCTCAGACTCCAGACCACCGAGGGGACTTCCTTCATCCATCGCTTGCTAAACTTGTGGAGGTCGTTGTAGATCCTCGGCTTGAGTCCTTGCAGAATCATGCCGTTGGCACGTTCTACCTGCCCATTCGTCATGGAGTGAGCCACGGCGGCCCAGTCCACCCGGATGTGGTGATCCTCGCAGAAGTCCAGGAACTTTCTACCGGTGAACTGGGTGCCGTTGTCGGTGATGATGGAGTTTGGGACCCCAAAGCGATGGATGATGTTGGTGAAGAATGCCACCGCCTGTTCGGACCTGATGATGTTCAGGGGTCGGACCTCAATCCACTTGGAGAATTTGTCGATGGCGACCAGCAGGTGCGTGTAGCCCCCGAGTGCCTTCTATAAGGGACTGACGAGGTCCAGACCCCACACAGCAAACGACCAGGTGATTGGTATTGTCTGTAGAGCCTGAGCGGGTAGGTGGGTCTGCCTTGCGTAGAATTGACACCCTTGGCAGGTGCGGACAATTCTAGTGGCGTCGGCCACCGCGGTCGGCCAGTAGAAACCTTGTCGGAAGGCGTTTCCAACAAGGGCTTAGGGCGCTGCATGATGACCGCAAGCCCCGAGTGTATTTCTTGTAAGAGCTCCTGGCCTTCGGCGATGGATATGCATCGCTGGAGGATGCCAGAGGGGCTGCAGTGGTAGAGCTCCTTCCCGTCACCCAGTAAGACGAACGACTTGGCGCACCGCGCTAGTCACCGAGCCTCGGCTTAGTCGAGGGGCAGCTCTCCTCGGTGGAGATATTGCAGGTACGGGGCTTGCCAGTCTCGATTAGGTGGGACCCCGTTCCGCTCCTCCTCGCCGCGCAGTGCCTCGCCCTCGGGGGCCGAGGATGCCTCGGGCCGAACCGAGGGCGCCTCGGGCCGAGCCGAGGGCGCCTCGGGCAAGGTCGAGGCCTTTCCGGGCTCGGGCGTGTCGTCGGTCTTGACTGAGGGTTGATGTAGGTCTCAGGAGAAGACGTCCGGGGGAACCGTTGTTCGCCCCGAGGCTATCTTAGCCAGCTCGTCCGCAGTCTCGTTGTATCATCGGGCGACGTGGTTGAGCTCGAGCCCGTAGAACTTGTCTTCCAGGCGCCGAACCTCGTCGCAGTAGGCTTCCATCTTCGGGTCGCGGCAGTGGGAGTTCTTCATGACTTGGTCGATGACGAGCTGCGAGTCGCCGCGAGCGTCGAGGCGCCGGACCCCTAGCTCTATGGCGATGCGCAACCCGTTGACCAGAGCCTCGTACTCGGCCACATTGTTGGACGCCGGGAAATGGAGGCGCAACACATAGCGGAGGTGCTTCCCGAGGGGCGAGATGAAGAGCAGGCCTGCGCCTGCCCCTGTTTTCATCAGCGACCCATCGAAAAACATGGTCTAGAGTTCCGGTTGGATCGGAGCCGTTGGGAGTTGGGTGTCGACCCATTCAGCCACAAAGTCCACCAAGACTTGGGACTTGATGGCCTTCCGAGGGGCGAACGAGATTGTCTCGCCCATGATTTCCACCGCCCACTTTGCAATCCTACCCGAGGCCTCTCGGCACTGGATGATCTCCCCCAGGGGGAAGGATGACACCATAGTCACCGGATGAGACTCGAAGTAGTGTCACAACTTCCGCCGCGTCAGGATCACCGCGTACAGCAGCTTTTGAATTTGCGGGTAGCGGATCTTGGTCTCGGACAGTACCTCACTGATGAAGTAAACCGACCTTTGGACGGGCAATGCATGCCCTTCTTCTTGTCTCTCAACCACGATCGCGGCGCTGACCACCTGAGTGGTAGCGGCGACGTAGATCAAGAGGGCTTCTCCGGCGGCGGGGGGCACCAAGATGGGCGCGTTCGTAAGGAGCGCCTTCAGGTTCCCGAGGGCTTCCTCGGCCTCGGAGGTCCAAGTGAAGCACTCAGTCTTTCTTAAGAGGCGGTACAGAGGTAGGCCTCTTTCGCCGAGGCGCGAGATGAAACGGCTCAGAGCCGCAAGGCATCCCATGACCCTCTGTACGCCTTTCAAGTCCTTGATGGGCCCCATGTTGGTGATGGCCGCGATTTTCTCCGGGTTGACCTCGATGCCCCGCTCAGAGACGATGAACCCCAAGAGCATGCCTCGGGGGACTCCGAAGACACACTTCTCGGGATTGAGTTTTACGCCTTTCGCCTTGAGACACCGGAATGTCGTTTCAAGGTCGGAAAGGAGGTCGGAGGCTTTCCTCGTCTTGACTACGATGTCATCGACGTAAGCCTCAACTGTTCGACCAATGTGTTCGCCGAACACGTGGTTCATGCACCTTTGGTACGTCGCACCCGCATTCCTCAAACCAAATGGCATAGTAACATAACAGTACATGCCAAAAGGTGTGATGAAAGAAGTCGCGAGCTGGTCGGACTCTTTCATCCTGATTTGGTGATACCCTGAGTAGGCATCGAGGAAAGACAGGGTTTCGCACCCAGCAGTGGAATCCACGATTTGATCGATGCGAGGCAAAGGATAGGGAACTTTTGGACATGCTTTGTTTAGACCAGTGTAGTCTACACACATCCGCCATTTCCCTCCTTTCTTTCTCACAAGCACAGGGTTGGCAAGCCATTCGGGATGGAATACCTCTTTGATGAACCCTGCGGCCATCAGCTTGTGGATCTCCTCGCCTATGGCTCTGCGCTTTTCTTCGTCGAATCGGCACAGAGGTTGCTTCACGGGTCGGGCTCTAGCTCGGATATCCAGCGAGTGCTTGGCGACATCCCTCGGTATGCCAGGCATGTTCGAGGGACTCCACGCGAAAACTTTAGCGTTTGCACGGAGAAAGTCGACGAGCACTGCTTTGTAACGCCCCGAATTTTGCAGTTGAATTTTTTTCTTTTCTTTACTCGCCAAAATTCGGGCATTACCTTTTCTTTTTCTTTTTTCCCTCGCTAAACCTTGACCTTTTCCAAAGTTCTAGCGGGATTCGGTTTGGATTTCCCGTGTAAGAAAAACCCTAAATACTTTATGTTGTTTGATGCACCATGCCGAACCTTGCATTTCTTTTGATTGTTTTGAAAGTGCAAATGCATTCATGTAGAAAGATCGGATTTCGAAAATGAGGAGAAGATCTTTTCTTTATTTTTCTCTCTCTTTCTCTCTCCTCTTTTTCTCTCTCTCCCGCGCCGTGGGCCGACCCCGGCCGGCCCAGCCGCCCCTGGCGCCCCCTCTTGGGCCTTGGCAGGCCCAGCCGCCCCCCCATCCCCCCTTTTTTCCCCAAACCCTCTCCCTCTCCCTCTCATTTTCCCTCTCTCTCTCCCTAGCGCCGCCCCTACCCCCTGCCCAACCGCCGCCCTGCCCTAGCGCTCGGCCGCCGCTCCCCGCCGTCGGCCGCCCCCGCCGGTGAGCCCCCCCTCCTCCCTCTCTCCCTCCTCCCTCCCTCTCCCCTCTCCCCTCCTCTCTCCTCGGCAGCCCGCGCCCGGCCGCGCCGTGGCCGCTGGCCGCCCTGGCCGCGCCCCCAGCCGGCCGCTGCCGCGCCGCCCTGGCCCCCGGCCAGCCCCAGCCGACCCCAGCCCGCCCCTTGGCCAACCCCGGCCGCCCCCCGGCCCGCGCCCCGGCCGCGCGCCTGGCCGCGCGCCTGGCCGACTCGGCCGCCCCGGCCCCCAGCTCGGCCGCCCCAGCCTAGGGCCGGTTCAACCGCCCTAGGGCCGGTTCAACCGCCCCCCCCCCCCTCTGTTTTTTTTTATTATTTATTTTTTTATTTTTATTTTATTTTATTTACTTTCTGTGATCCTAGTTACTTTATTTTAGATAGGTTAATCATTGTTCATGTTATTGAAATAGGAAGTTTAATTTAAAATTCCGTTATGCTAGTTGATTCATGTAGTTAATTGTTTATCTCGTGCAATGTTGATCAACTTAAAATGATTAGGTTTCCATTAGTGTATATGTAACAGAATTCTTTTGTTAAGAACCAATTGTAATTGATCGTTAGTGCATAAGATTTAACCCCCTGCGAGACCCTTTCCCGTTTCTTTCTAACCATAACAAATGCAATGTCAAATGTCATACTTGATGCATATTCGCTTTATTTGTTCCCTTGTATGGTGTACTGTTCTTTTGTATTAAATATGTAGATGGATGTATGTATGTTTGCAATCGCATAGAGAACGATCCGGTCGAAGAGCCCGAGGAATTCGCAGGAGAAGCCCCTGAGCAGCAGTCGGTTGGTGGAGGCAAGTGTCCTTTGACCTATCTCTGTCCTAATCATTCTTTAATTCACCTCCCGCATCACACATTTATACCTAAGGATTGACTAGCTTTTTGTTATCCATGTCCTTGTTTACCTATTTGGGTCGGATTATTACTGCTTAGTTTGATGCTATTGCTCAACTTTAATCAATGAACATGATGTGGTTATCTATGATACGCTGTTTTCCCGTTCTTATTTATGATTATACTTGTGGCATTTAAGGGGACTCGAGCGGTTTCTCGAGTGCCTCTCCGTAAGGACCTGTTCAATGGATGACCGCCCGGGAAAACAGTGCAACCATGAGGGTGGAATGGGGTGCCCTTAGCTGAATAATTAGAGGATCCGGGGTGTAGTTCGCTTCGCCGTCGTGCCGTCAATGGGGCTCGGTGTATGCGGCTCGCTCTGCCAAGGTTGATTTGTCCCTTGGGGAGGAGTGCGGTACATTTAGGAAACCTAACGGGTGGCTACAGCCCCGGGGAATCTTTGTAAAGGCTTCGTAGTGAATCCTTGGCCATTCACCTCGGGAGTGAATAAGGGTCTTGCAAGCCCGGGCCAGAGAGGGAATCACGGCTTGTGGGTAAAGTGCACAACCTTTGCAGAGTGTTATGAAACTGATATATCAGCCGTGCTCGCGGTTATGAGCGGCCAAGGGAGCTCCAGAGATTAGTGATACTTGATCAGAGATACTTTGGTACAGGTGACAATGAGATTGATGGCTCTGATTACGATTATGGTATTGGTAAGTGGTATTCTTTCCGTTTGGAAAGGATACATTGGGCTAATAACTTGGGTTAATGTTAAAACCTGGCTTTCTACTAGTAAGTAATAACCTGACCAACTAAAAGCAACTGCTTGACTTATCCTCACATAAAGCTAGTCCACTACAGCCAAACAGGATACTTGCTGAGTATGTTGATGTGTACTCACCCTTGCTCTACACACCAAACCCCCCCCCCCAGGTTGTCAGCATTGCAACCACTGCTCAGGCGAAGATGAAGCTGTGGAAGGAGACTTCCAGGAGTTCCAAGATTACGACGAGTTCTAGGTGTGGGTTAGCGGCAACCCCCAGTCGGCTGCCTGTGAAGGCCGCGGTTATCTACGTTTCTTTTCCGCACTTTGATTTATTGTAAGAACTATATGGACGTCTCAGACGTATGATGTAATCGACTATTTCCCTTATTAATACTATTTTGAGCACTGTGTGATGATGTCCATATTATGTAACTGCTGTGTACGTGAATAACTGATCCTGGCACGTACATGGTTCGCATTTGGTTTGCCTTCTAAAACCGGGTGTGACATAAGTGGTATCAAAGCCGTGCTGACTGTAGGACCGCTAACCTAGAGTAGAATGGTCGTTCTAAGGACTATAGACCTCTGTCTCTGCCTTGACTTTGATATCCCTTCAAAAGTTGGTCATACCGACCAAACCTATGTTCTACTATATATTATACCTTGCTGAAAATCATGTTTTATTCTAATCCTTCATTTACTTATGATTCATTATTTGCTGGTCATATTAATTCTGTTCTTACCCTTTTGCTTGCGATGTCTTTTGTAGATGGCTCGACTTAGACACACTGCACGAAAGTCAGTCATCCCCTTCTTACCCTCCCGCCTTGCTGAGCGTCCGCTTCGCCGTCCCGTGGCCGGACAGTCCAGCCACTTGGAGAGACTACACCACCGCCTGCGCGAGGAGCAGGAGCGTCGACGACAGGAGCAGCAGGGCTCTTCCTTCTCGCTCCACCAGGAGATAGAGTCTGTGAGGAGCTGCTCTCCTGTGCTTCCTCTGGAGGCGCCCCCTGCACCACCACTGGGCGCCCCAGCTTCTGGAGTAGCTGCTGGAGGAGACCCAGACGACGGAGATGGCGACGACAGCTCGAGCCACGACACCGACTTCTCTGCTAACCCTGAGCTGGAAGGATGGGTTGCTCGACCCATCACTCGCGACGCTGCTCGCGGGTGTCACTTCCACGATGCGCTCGACACCCTGCTACGTCGGGCATTTGACTGGCATACTTGGTCCGTCGAGTATCGCTGTGTGGTCTACCAGCATAGTCGCGGGGTCTACCCGGACCGCTGGGAGGCGACTTGCTTGGTGCGCTGCCCGGAGGACAGTCTCCAGGGTGCAGAGGCCTGCTCAGAGCACTATTCTATCTCTGAACGGGACTCAGCTGAGGCAGCCATGCAAGATGCTGCACGGCGTGCGCTTTCGCACTACTGCTCGGTTTTCGGTGGGGCAGCTGACGGTCTTGACCTGAAGTATTACCCCCGCCGTCCATCTGGCAGCACAGGAGGCGTGATTGTCTCACCTGTCGGTGAGGGCAATCCTAGGTTGAGCAGCACAGTCAACCTAGCCGCCGTGCTAAACACGGAGCTGGACCATGCATTAGACGAGCTGAGTAGGGCTCGTGCTGAGATCGCCCTGTTGCGGGCTGAGCGCGCGGAACGTCGTCACTTGGATGGTGGTTCCCCCGCTCCCGTCGGGATTCAGCACCCGTACCGCTCACCTCAGCGTGGACACCAGTCTTATGGCAATCCCGACTGCAAGACCAAGATAAATCTAGAACCATAGATCGCTAGAGTTGGATCTTGTAATTAATACGAAATATATGCATAGAAGCTTCAGTCTTAGCGTTAATCTCGGTCTTAGTTAGTCTTAGTTAGACAGGGTAGTTTGTTATATCCTGTGCATTTATGTTTGTCATGATGAACTATGTTTGGTTTGGATCTTTGTAATGACTGTTACCAGAGTGTGGGTATCCCCTGCATTTTGGTTTACATATTATGGTAATAAAGTTAGTTATATAGTTGGGAAACCCATTATTCTCCTTTCCTCTTTATCTGAGAAGCTGTGTGGTCTGTGTTGGAGATCAGTGAAGATGCTCATCTGTTCAGTGCTGTTGAAGAATTCTATTCTCTTTCCTTATGCTGCAAGATTTGCCAGATCAGTTCTGATGTGTGGTTGCATTCTGCAGATGTCAGAGAACAGGCGCAGAGGAGGAAGGCGTGCTCAGCAGGAGCAAGCTGGTCAACAAGATGAGGCGCCCCAGCAGCAGCAGCTGCCACCCCCGCCCCCGATGTCGATCGAGCAGATGTTTCTGATGCAGACTCAGGCAGTTCAGGCCATCGGTCAGACTCTGGCCGCCATTCAGCAGCAGCAGCAGCAACAGCAGCAAGCACCACCCCGGCCTCAGATGCCTCAGATGCCCAGAGACAAGCGTGCTGAATTCATGAGAGGTCATCCCCCAACGTTCGCTCACTCTTCTGACCCCATGGATGCTGAAGATTGGCTGCGCACTGTGGAGCGGGAGTTGCATACCGCTCAGTGTGATGACAGGGAGAAAGTCTTGTATGGTCCCCGTCTGTTGAGAGGAGCAGCCCAATCATGGTGGGAGTCTTACCTCGCCACCCATGCCAACCCCGACACCATCCCCTGGGAAGAATTCAGAGGTAGCTTTCGTCAGTACCACGTGCCTGCAGGTCTGATGACAGTGAAGAAGGAGGAGTTCCTGGCCCTTAAGCAAGGGTCATCATCTGTCAGTGAGTATCGAGACAGGTTTCTGCAATTGTCTCGCTATGCTCCTGAGGATGTCAACACTGACGCCAAGCGACAATACCGTTTTCTGAGAGGCTTGGTCGACCCCCTGCAGTATCAACTGATGAATCACACCTTCCCGACATTCCAGCGCCTGATTGATAGAGCGATCATGACAGAAAGGAAGCGTAAGGAGATGGAAGATCGTAAGCGCAAGATCAGTGGACCCCAGCCTAGAAGCAGCAGCCGCCCTCGTTTTTCAGGCAATCAACCTCAGCAGTTCAGGCAGAACCAGCGTCCACCTCAGCAGCGTCAGCAGCATCAGCAGTTCCAAAGGCAGTATCCTCAGCATCAGTACCAGAACCATCAGAGCAATCAGTCAGGAGGTCAGTTTCAAAGGCAGAATCAGCAAGCACCCCGTCTTCCTGCCCCAGCAAACCAGCAGAATAGTCAGGCAGCACCAGCTCAGGTTGGAAACAGGGCATGTTTCCACTGTGGAGAGCAGGGCCATTGGGTGATGCAATGTCCGAAGAAGGCAGCCCAACAGCAGTCAGGCCCCAATGCCCCAGCAAAGCAGAATGTGCCTCTGCCCGGAGTAGGCAATCGCTCTCAGCAGCGCTATAATCATGGGAGACTGAACCACTTGGAGGCTGAAGCAGTTCAGGAGACCCTCGGCATGATAGTAGGTATGTTCCCAGTCGACTCCCATATTGCAGAAGTGTTATTTGATACTGGAGCAACGCATTCTTTCATTACTGCATCATGGGTAGAAGCACATAATCTTCCAATAACTACCATGTCAACCCCCATTCAAATTGACTCAGCCGGTGGTAGAATTCGAGCCGATAGCATTTGTTTGAATATAAGTGTGAAAATAAGGGGGATAGCGTTTCCCGCCAACCTTATAGTAATGGGTACTCAGGGAATAGATGTCATCCTAGGGATGAATTGGTTAGATAAGTATCAGGCAGTTATCAGTTGTGATAAAAGGACAATCAAGTTGGTGTCCCCACTAGGAAAGGAAGTGGTGACCGAGTTAGTCCCACCTGAGCCGAAGAAAGGAAGTTGTTATCAGATGGCTGTCGATAGCAGTGAAGCAGATCCAATTGAGAGTATCAAGGTTGTGTCTGAATTCCCAGATGTGTTTCCAAAGGATTTACCGGGTATGCCACCAGAGCGGAAAGTTGAGTTTGCCATAGAGCTTCTTCCTGGAACCGCCCCCATCTTTAAGAGAGCTTACAGAATATCCGGACCAGAGTTGGTTGAGCTTAAGAAGCAGATTGATGAGCTGTCAGAGAAAGGTTACACCCGGCCAAGCACCTCGCCTTGGGCCGCTCCTGTCTTGTTCGTAGAAAAGAAAGATGGCACCAAAAGGATGTGTATCGATTACCGAGCTTTGAATGAAGTCACGATCAAGAACAAGTATCCCTTGCCCAGAATAGAAGATCTGTTCGACCAGTTGAGAGGAGCCAGTGTGTTCTCCAAGATTGATCTGAGATCAGGTTATCATCAGCTCAGGATCCGACCTTCGGACATTCCGAAGACGGCATTCATTACCAAGTATGGTTTGTATGAGTTCACAGTGATGTCTTTTGGTTTGACCAATGCACCAGCGTTCTTCATGAATCTGATGAACAGTGTATTCATGGATTACCTTGATAAGTTTGTGGTGGTATTCATTGATGACATTCTGATTTATTCCCAAAGCGAAGAAGAGCACGCAGATCATTTGAGGATGGTATTGCAGAGATTGCGAGAGCACCAGTTGTACGCAAAGTTGAGCAAGTGTGAGTTCTGGATCAGCGAAGTCCTGTTCTTGGGTCACATAATCAACAAGGAAGGATTGGCTGTGGATCCGAAGAAAGTGGCAGACATTCTGAACTGGGAAGCGCCAACAGATGCTAGAGGAATCAAGAGCTTCATTGGAATGGCCGGATACTATCGGCGATTCATTGAAGGGTTTTCGAAGATTGCGAAGCCAATGACAGCGTTGCTAGGCAACAAGGTTGAGTTCAAATGGACCCAGAAATGTCAAGAGGCCTTTGAAGCGCTGAAAGAGAAGTTGACTACATCGCCTGTCCTAATCTTGCCTGATGTGCACAAGCCCTTCTCGGTGTATTGTGATGCTTGTTACACAGGTTTGGGATGCGTGTTGATGCAAGAGGGAAGAGTTGTGGCTTACTCGTCCCGACAGCTGAAGGTTCATGAGAAGAACTACCCAATCCATGATCTAGAGTTGGCAGCAGTGGTTCACGCACTGAAGACATGGAGGCACTATCTGTATGGACAGAAATGCGATGTTTACACAGATCACAAGAGTCTGAAGTACATATTCACTCAGACAGAGCTGAACATGAGGCAACGAAGATGGTTAGAGCTGATCAAAGACTATGAGTTGGAGATTCATTACCATCCAGGCAAAGCAAACGTAGTGGCAGATGCTTTGAGCAGAAAGAGTCAAGTCAATCTGATGGTCGCTCGCCCGATGCCTTATGAGTTGGCCAAGGAGTTCGACAGGTTGAGTCTCGGGTTTCTGAACAATTCGCGAGGAGTCACAGTTGAATTGGAACCTACCTTGGAGCGAGAAATCAAAGAAGCACAGAAGAATGATGAAAAGATCAGTGAGATTCGGCGATTGATTCTAGATGGCAGAGGCAAAGATTTTCGAGAAGATGCTGAAGGCGTGATATGGTTCAAAGACCGCTTGTGTGTTCCCAATGTCCAGTCTATTCGAGAGTTGATCCTCAAGGAAGCTCATGAGACAGCCTATTCGATTCACCCTGGTAGTGAGAAGATGTATCAGGATCTGAAGAAGAAATTCTGGTGGTACGGAATGAAGAGGAAAATCGCAGAGCATGTGGCTAAGTGCGATAGTTGTCGAAGAGTTAAGGCAGAGCACCAGAGACCAGCTGGATTGTTGCAACCGTTGCAGATCCCTCAGTGGAAATGGGATGAAATTGGTATGGATTTCATAGTCGGATTGCCTCGCACTCGAGCCGGCTACGATTCTATTTGGGTAGTGGTGGACCGTTTGACCAAGTCAGCCCACTTCATACCTGTCAAGACCAGCTACAACAGTGCAGTATTGGCAGAGTTGTATATGTCTCGGATCGTTTGTCTTCATGGTGTGCCAAAGAAGATAGTGTCAGACAGAGGAACGCAGTTCACCTCTCATTTCTGGCAGCAGTTGCATGAAGCCTTGGGCACACATCTGAATTTCAGTTCAGCTTATCACCCGCAGACAGATGGCCAGACTGAAAGGACCAATCAAATTCTCGAAGATATGTTGAGAGCCTGTGCGTTGCAAGATCAGTCCGGATGGGACAAGCGATTGCCTTATGCAGAGTTTTCCTATAACAACAGTTACCAGGCCAGTTTGAAGATGTCACCGTTTCAGGCGCTTTATGGAAGGAGTTGTAGAACTCCGTTGCAATGGGATCAGCCTGGAGAGAAGCAAGTGTTTGGGCCAGACATTCTGCTTGAAGCCGAAGAGAACATCAAGATGGTCCGAGAGAATCTGAAGATAGCGCAATCGAGGCAGTGAAGCTATGCAGACACAAGAAGAAGAGAGCTGAGTTTTGAAGTCGGAGACTTTGTCTATCTGAAAGTGTCACCGATCAGAGGAGTCAGAAGATTCGGAGTGAAAGGCAAGCTAGCACCCCGCTACATTGGTCCGTACCAGATCCTCTCAAGCGTGGAGAAGTGGCTTATCAGCTCAGCCTGCCAGAGAATTTGTCTGCTGTGCATGATGTTTTTCATGTGTCTCAGTTGAAGAAGTGCTTGCGTGTGCCAGAAGAGCAGTTGCCAGTGGAAGGTCTTGAGGTCCAGGAGGACTTGACCTATGTTGAGAAGCCAGTGCAAATCCTTGAGATTGCAGACAGAGTCACCCGAAGGAAGACCATCAGAATGTGCAAAGTCAGATGGAATCACCACTCTGAGGAAGAAGCAACCTGGGAGCGTGAAGATGATCTAGTGGCTAAGTACCCAGAGCTCTTTGCTAGCCAGCCCTGAATCTCGAGGGCGAGATTCTTTTAAGGGGGATAGGTTTGTAACGCCCCGAATTTTGCAGTTGAATTTTTTTCTTTTCTTTACTCGCCAAAATTCGGGCGTTACCTTTTCTTTTTCTTTTTTCCCTCGCTAAACCTTGACCTTTTCCAAAGTTCTAGCGGGATTCGGTTTGGATTTCCCGTGTAAGAAAAACCCTAAATACTTTATGTTGTTTGATGCACCATGCCGAACCTTGCATTTCTTTTGATTGCTTTGAAAGTGCAAATGCATTCATGTAGAAAGATCGGATTTCGAAAATGAGGAGAAGATCTTTTCTTTCTTTTTCTCTCTCTTTCTCTCTCCTCTTTTTCTCTCTCTCCCGCGCCGTGGGCCGACCCCGGCCGGCCCAGCCGCCCCTGGCGCCCCCTCTTGGGCCTTGGCAGGCCCAGCCGCCCCCCCATCCCCCCTTTTTTCCCCAAACCCTCTCCCTCTCCCTCTCATTTTCCCTCTCTCTCTCCCTAGCGCCGCCCCTACCCCCTGCCCAACCGCCGCCCTGCCCTAGCGCTCGGCCGCCGCTCCCCGCCGTCGGCCGCCCCCGCCGGTGAGCCCCCCTCCTCCCTCTCTCCCTCCTCCCTCCCTCTCCCCTCTCCCCTCCTCTCTCCTCGACAGCCCGCGCCCGGCCGCGCCGTGGCCGCTGGCCGCCCTGGCCGCGCCCCCAGCCGGCCGCTGCCGCGCCGCCCTGGCCCCCGGCCAGCCCCAGCCGGCCCCAGCCCGCCCCTTGGCCAACCCCGGCCGCCCCCCGGCCCGCGCCCCGGCCGCGCGCCTGGCCGACTCGGCCGCCCCGGCCCCCAGCTCGGCCGCCCCAGCCTAGGGCCGGTTCAACCGCCCTAGGGCCGGTTCAACCGCCCTAGGGCCGGTTCAACCGCCCCCCCTCTGTTTTTTTTATTATTTATTTTTTTATTTTTATTTTATTTTATTTACTTTCTGTGATCCTAGTTACTTTATTTTAGGTAGGTTAATCATTGTTCATGTTATTGAATTAGGAAGTTTAATTTAAAATTCCGTTATGCTAGTTGATTCATGTAGTTAATTGTTTATCTCGTGCAATGTTGATCAACTTAAAATGATTAGGTTTCCATTAGTGTATATGTAACAGAATTCTTTTGTTAAGAACCAATTGTAATTGATCGTTAGTGCATAAGATTTAACCCCCTGCGAGACCCTTTCCCGTTTCTTTCTAACCATAACAAATGCAATGTCAAATGTCATACTTGATGCATATTCGCTTTATTTGTTCCCTTGTATGGTGTACTGTTCTTTTGTATTAAATATGTGGATGGATGTATGTATGTTTGCAATCGCATAGAGAACGATCCGGTCGAAGAGCCCGAGGAATTCGCAGGAGAAGCCCCTGAGCAGCAGTCGGTTGGTGGAGGCAAGTGTCCTTTGACCTATCTCTGTCCTAATCATTCTTTAATTCACCTCCCGCATCACACATTTATACCTAAGGATTGACTAGCTTTTTGTTATCCATGTCCTTGTTTACCTATTTGGGTCGGATTATTACTGCTTAGTTTGATGCTATTGCTCAACTTTAATCAATGAACATGATGTGGTTATCTATGATACGCTGTTTTCCCGTTCTTATTTATGATTATACTTGTGGCATTTAAGGGGACTCGAGCGGTTTCTCGAGTGCCTCTCCGTAAGGACCTGTTCAATGGATGACCGCCCGGGAAAACAGTGCAACCATGAGGGTGGAATGGGGTGCCCTTAGCTGAATAATTAGAGGATCCGGGGTGTAGTTCGCTTCGCCGTCGTGCCGTCAATGGGGCTCGGTGTATGCGGCTCGCTCTGCCAAGGTTGATTTGTCCCTTGGGGAGGAGTGCGGTACATTTAGGAAACCTAACAGGTGGCTACAGCCCCGGGGAATCTTTGTAAAGGCTTCGTAGTGAATCCTTGGCCATTCACCTCGGGAGTGAATAAGGGTCTTGCAAGCCCGGGCCAGAGAGGGAATCACGGCTTGTGGGTAAAGTGCACAACCTCTGCAGAGTGTTATGAAACTGATATATCAGCCGTGCTCGCGGTTATGAGCGGCCAAGGGAGCTCCAGAGATTAGTGATACTTGATCAGAGATACTTTGGTACAGGTGACAATGAGATTGATGGCTCTGATTACGATTATGGTATTGGTAAGTGGTATTCTTTCCGTTTGGAAAGGATACATTGGGCTAATAACTTGGGTTAATGTTAAAACCTGGCTTTCTACTAGTAAGTAATAACCTGACCAACTAAAAGCAACTGCTTGACTTATCCTCACATAAAGCTAGTCCACTACAGCCAAACAGGATACTTGCTGAGTATGTTGATGTGTACTCACCCTTGCTCTACACACCAAACCCCCCCCCCCAGGTTGTCAGCATTGCAACCACTGCTCAGGCGAAGATGAAGCTGTGGAAGGAGACTTCCAGGAGTTCCAAGATTACGACGAGTTCTAGGTGTGGGTTAGCGGCAACCCCCAGTCGGCTGCCTGTGAAGGCCGCGGTTATCTACGTTTCTTTTCCGCACTTTGATTTATTGTAAGAACTATATGGACGTCTCAGACGTATGATGTAATCGACTATTTCCCTTATTAATACTATTTTGAGCACCGTGTGATGATGTCCATATTATGTAACTGCTGTGTACGTGAATAACTGATCCTGGCACGTACATGGTTCGCATTCGGTTTGCCTTCTAAAACCGGCTGTGACACTGCTTCCTATTTGGGGTCGAGCTCGGAGCCGATCCGGATCTGCTTGGAGGCGTCGTTGCTGGGGTCGAGAGGGACAGACTTAACCGTCTCCGCTGGCTCGAAGTTGCCGGCATGGCGCTTCACGTCTGGCGCCTCCTTGGAGAGGCTCTCCAGGTCGGCGATGAGGGCCTCGGATTCGGCGAGGGCCTCGGCGTACTCCACGCACTCCACGTCGCATTCGTACGTGTGTCGGTACGTGGGGCCAACGGTGATGACCCCGTTGGAGCCCGGCATCTTGAGCTTGAGGTAGGTGTAGTTGGGGACGACCATGAACTTGGCGTAGCATGGCCTCCCCAGCACTGCATGGTAGGTTCCTCGAAACCCAACCACCTCGAACGTGAGGGTTTCCCTTCTGAAGTTGGAGGGAGTCCCGAAGTAGACGGGCAGATCGAGTTGTCCGAGGGGTTGGACGCGTTTCCCGGGGATGATCCCGTGAAAAGGCGCCGCACCGGCCCGGACCGAGGATAGATCCATCTGCAGGAGCCCGAGGGTCTCGGCGTAGATGATGTTGAGGCTGCTGCCTCCGTCCATGAGGACCTTGGTGAGCCTGACGTTGCCGATGACGGGGTCGACAACGAGCGGATATTTCCCCGGGCTCGGCACGCGGTCGGGGTGATCGCCCTGGTCGAAGGTGATGGGCTTGTCGGACCAGTCTAGGTAGACTGGCGTCGCCACCTTTACCGAGTAGACCTCCCAACGCTCTTGCTTGCGGTGTCGAGCCGAGGCGTTCGCCACTTGCCCACCGTAGATCTTGAAGCAGTCGTGGACCTCAGGGAACTCCTCTGCCTTGTGATCCTCCTTCTTGTCGTCGTTGCGGGCCCTGCCACCCTCCGTAGGCGGCCCGGCCTTGTGAAAGTGGCGCCGAAGCATGGCGCACTCCTCAAGGGTGTGCTTGACGGGTCCCTGATGATAGGGGCACGGCTCCTTGAGCATCTTGTCGAAGAGATTGGCGCCTCCGGGAGGTTTCCGAGGGTTCTTGTACTCAGCGGCGGCGCCAAGGTCCGCGTCGGCGGCGTCGCGTTTCGCTTGCGACTTCTTCTTGCCTTTCTTCTTGGTGCCGCGCTGAGTGGACGCCTCGGGGACATCTTCCGGCTGGCGGCCCTGGGGCTGGTTGTCCTTCCGGAAGATGGCCTCAACTGCCTCCTGGCCAGAGGCGAACTTGGTGGCGATGTCCATCAGCTCGCTCGCCCTGGTGGGGGTCTTGCGACCCAGCTTGCTCACCAGGTCGCGGCAGGTGGTGCCGACGAGGAACGCGTCGATGACATCTGAATCGGTGACGTTGGGCAGCTCGGTGCGCTGCTTCGAGAATCGCCGGATGTAGTCCCGGAGAGACTCTTCCGGCTGCTGGCGGTAGCTTCGGAGATCCCAGGAGTCCCAGGGCGCACGTACGTGCCCTGGAAGTTGCCGGCGAAGGCTTGGACTAGGTCGTCCCAGTTGGAGATCTGCCTCGGAGGCAGATGCTCCAGCCAGGCTCGAGCGGTGTCGGAGAGGAACAGGGGGAGGTTGCGGATGATGAGGTTGTCATCGTCCGTTCCACCCAGCAGGCAGGCTAGTCGGTAGTCCGCGAGCCACAGTTCCGGCCTTGTCTCCCCCGAGTACTTTGTGATGGTAGTCGGGGTTCAGAACCGGGTCGGGAATGGCGCCCGTCGTATGGCCCGGCTGAAAGCCTGCGGACCGGGTGGTTCGGGCGAGGGACTCCGATCCTCCCCGCTGTTGTAGCGTCCCCCACGCCTGGGGTGGTAGCCTCGGCACACCCTCTCGTCGAGGTGGGCTCGATGGTTGCGGCGGTGGTGCTCGTTGCCGAGGCGACCCGGGGCCGCAGGCGCTGTGTTGCGCGTGTGCCCGGTGTGGACCGAGGCTTCCCGCATGAATCTGGAAGTCGCGGCGCGATGCTCCGAGGGGTATCCCTGCCTTCGGGAGGCAGAGCTTTCGACCCGTCGGACCGCGGCATCCTCCAGGAGATTCTTGAGCTCTCCCCGGATACGCCGCCCTTCGGTGGTTAATGGTTCCGGCATTGCATGGAGAAGCATTCCTGCTGCTGCCAGGTTCTGGCCGACCCCACTGGAAGTCGGCGGCGGCCTTGCCCTGACGTCGTCGGCAATGCGGAGCTGGATGCCCTGGGGTAGATGACGCGCTTCTCCGGCCGGAGCTTCGTCTGCCCATTCCTGCCCGATGTTCCGGCGGAGCGGCTCAAGTGTTTCTGCTCCCTCGTCGAGCCTGGCCTGCATCCCGCGGATTTGCTCGAGTTGTGCGTCCTGACCCCCCGCAGGGACTGGGACCACAGCTAGCTCCCGAAGGATGTCAACGCGAGGCGCAGGCCTAGGGGGATCACCGTTTTTCGGTATACCAAGATGGTTGCCTTCGTCGGGACCCCCTAGATCGACGTGGAAACATTCACGACTTGGGCCGCAGTCTCCATCGCCGAAGCTGGGGCTGTCATCGGAACAATCAGAGAGGCAGTAGTCGCATGCGGTCATGAAGTCCTCTTGGTCGACAGGCGGTGACGAAGTCACGTCAGGGGCGGACTACACCGTCGTCTCAGGTACGAGGGTGACGCCCAGCAAGTCCTTCGCGAGCGTGCTGGCATCGTCCGTCCGCTTGGAGTTGGCGTGTTGCGGGGAAACGGCGCTCGTCTTCGTCTCAGACGCGAGGTCGACGCCCGACGTGTCCCCCGTCGGGGCGCCGGCACCGTCGACTCGCTCGACAGCCGACGAGGTGCCGCCTCCTGCTTGGCCACGGTTGCCCCACCTCCTCCTCCGTCGGCGGGGGAGGTGACGGGACAAACTCGGATGTTGTTCTTCCGCCACGTGGGGAAGACGTCGTTGATTCCGCCGCCGACGGGCGGGCTGTCGGCCGCCATTGTCGCTGTCGCGCGGCGGAGGAAGGAGTATCATGTCGTAGCTGCCGTCGAGGGACATGAACTCAAGACTCCCGAAACGGAGCACCGTCCCGGGTTGGAAATGTTGCTGGAGACTACCCATTTGGAGCTTGACGGGAAGCTGTTCGTCAACACGCAGTAGGCCCCTACCTGGCGCGCCAACTGTCGGCGTTTCGACCCCGGGGGGTCCCTGGACCGACGAGTAAATTGTCGCCGCGTGTCCCAGCCCAGATGGATCGGCGCGAGACGGAGCACGAAGGGGGAAAAAAGAGGGACACAGGCAAAAGGGGAAACTTGCGGCCTTCGTGTTGTCCTGCACCCAGGTCGGGTGCGCTTGCACTAGGGGGTTACAAGCGTCCGCGTGCGAGAGAGCGAGGGACTTTGCGCGTCGTCCCGTCCTCCCGCGCGGCCAACCCCCCCGTAAGAGAGCCCTGGACCTTCCTTTTATAGGCGTAAGGAGAGGGTCCAGATGTACAATGGGGGGTGTAGCAGTGTGCTAACGTGTCTAGCAGAGAGGAGCTAGCGCCCTAAGTACATGCCGTCGTGGCAGCCGGAGAGGTCTTGGCACCCTGTTCATGTGATGTCGTGGCCATCGGAAGAGCGCTGGAGCCTTGAGGAAGGACAGTTGTCGGGGCTGTCGAGTCCTTGCTGACGTCTCCTTGCTTCCGTAAGGGGCTGAGAGTCGCCGTCGTCACGGAGCACGCGGGGCGCCATCATTATTTGTTTACCGGGGCGAGCCAGATGGGACGCCGGTCTTGTTCCCCGTAGCCTGAGCTAGCTAGGGGTAGGGTAATGATGGCCCCTCTTGTGACGTGGTCGGTCCGAGCCCTAGGTCGGGCGAGGTGGAGGCTCCTCCGAGGTTGAGGTCGAGCATGTCTTCCGAGGTCGAGTCCGAGCCCTAGGTCGGGCGAGGCGGAGACCGTCGTCCGAGGCCAAGGCTGGGTCCGAGCTCTAGGGTCGGGCGAGGCAGAGTTCGTCGTCTTCCAGGGCCGAGGCCGAGTCCGAGCTCTAGGGTCGGGTGAGGCGGAGTTCGTCGTCTTCCGGGGCCGAGCCCGAGTCCGAGCCCTGGGGTCGGGCGAGGCGGAGTTCGTCATCTTCCGGGGTCGAGCCCGAGTCTGAGCCCTAGGGTCGGGCGAGGCAGAGTTCGTCGTCTTCCGGGGCCGAGCCCGAGTCCGAGCCCTGGGGTCGGGCGAGGCGGAGTTCGTCGTCTTCCGGGGCCGAGCCCGAGTCCGAGCCCTGGGGTCGGGCGAGGCGGAGTTCGTCGTCTTCCGGGGCCGAGCCCGAGTCCGAGCCCTGGGGTCGGGCGAGGCGGAGCTTCCTATGGCGCCTGAGGCCGGACTTGGCTGCTATCAGCCTCACTCTGCCGAGTGGCACAGCAGTCGGAGCGACGCAGGCGGCGCTGTCTTCTTGTCAGGCCGGTCAGTGGAGCGGCGAAGTGACTGCGGTCACTTCGGCTCTGTCAACTGAAGGGCGCGCGTCAGGATAAGGTGTCAGGCGATCCTCGCATTAAATGCTCCTGTGATACGGTCGGTCGGTGTGGCGATCTGGCCAAGGTTGCTTCTTGGCGAAGACCGGGCCTCGGGCGAGCCGAAGGTGTGTCTGTTGCTTGAGGGGGCCCTCGGGCGAGACGTGAATCCTCCGGGGTCGGCTGCCCTTGCCCGAGGCTGGGCTCGGGCGAGGCGAGATCGTGTCCCTTGAGTGGACCGAGCCTTGACTTAATCGCACCCATCAGGCCTTTTCAGCTTCGTGCTGATGGGGGTTACCAGCTGAGATTAGGAGTCTTGGGGGTACCCCTAATTATGGTCCCCGACAAAGCCGTTGCACTGTGTGAACCCTCGCAACGTCGTTCACCTCCACCTCGCGCTCATGCCGCAACGAACGCCGGGGATTCCACGCTCCTGCCGCGACCGAGCCGTTGTACTCGCCTTCCCGTTTGCCAACCGAAGAACCCCTGCTCTTGTCGCCCTAAGAAGTAGCCAGCCGTGCAAACCTTCAAGCCGCCATTGCCGCCGGCCCCGCGTATCGGAAATTCCCCATGTCCGCAGCCATTATTTAGCCCAAGGAGCCTCAGTTCAGCCCGCTGTTGGTGTCTTCGGGCTCACTGCGCGGGATTGTCGGCCGGTGTCGAACGAATTTGCCGACGGAGTCGAAGCACCACCGTCAACCGCCCCGCACCGTGGACTAGATCGCTACTTCTTCAATCGTGGGTGAGAACCTCCTATCCGTGTTCGCCATGATCCCCTCTAGAATTAGCACCACCTATTTTGGGATTGGGACGTCCGGGCGTCGGATTGCGTGCTCGCCGGTGATGCCCCGCCGTGGGTAGACAGCGCGCCGTCGTTGTGTGGATTTGGGGGAGAACGACGACATCGCGCCATCCGATTGTGATTGCGCGGCTGGGATTAGAACTCCCCAGGAACGAATCCGGACGGTTGGATCGCGACTGTGTGGTCCGGATCGTTTACTGCATAGCGTTTTGCCGTGTGTAAGGCTTCGCGTCGATTTCAGATCGGACGGTCTCGGGATGATTCCAAAACATTAAATCTGGACTGTAGATATGAGATCATACGGCTGCGGTAGTTTACCGTTTCATGGGGGCGCATTCTATCTAGGTCGTGCGCTCCACATCCGACGGCCTAGATCCGTAGATACCCCTTCGTCGTGGCTCAATTGCGTATAAGCCCCTGGATTTATTAAGAATAAACTCGCAGTCCGCGATGGCTATGCGCTGAGTCTTGTGATTCTTGCGCAGGGGCCCTTGCTCTTCCCTGTTTTCATGTGCCCAGTCCAGGGATCTATAAAACTCAGTAACGCCCCGTTTGGATCACTGGAATTGAATTCCATTCTAATAATAGTAATTTAGCCATATATCAATTAAGCTAATTCACTTTTATACAAAATGTATTTGTATACTATTATTAGCAAGATGTCCTAAATATTTATGTGCTACATTTTTACTATAGATGAGTAGAACGAAGAGTGTCATGTAAGTTATAGATTAGAAATAAATTCTAATCATGCATAAAATCATTTCCTATCCTCCACCCTATGAATTTGAGATAGCCTTATATCTGAACTTTGGAAAGTGGTGGAATGCCAAATTCCAAACTAAATAAGTTACTTTATTGAGTGAATTCCAATTCCATTAAAATGAAGGGATCCAAACGCCCCATAAGAGTAATTGGAAAATGATTCTTAATATGAAAATAAATGCTAGAACTAGTTTAATTCATATAAAATTTATATGATGTCCAAATTAATCCATTCCAATTGCTATAAATTTGTAATATCATTGTTTATCATTTAATACCACTGTTTTGACATGAATATCACATTAAAATTTATATCCTATTTAATCTTGTACAAAATACATAAAACCTTTAGAAATTCATAACTTAAAATCCATAACTCCAAATTGATTCTTTCCAGTGGAATTAATTTTGTTTAAGTATTGTTTATCACCTAGTACCTTTATCTAACCATGAAACTTGATTTAAAATTATTCACATGAATTACTCTATTCTAGGTACGTAATAACTTCAGAAAGTCATAACTTGATAACAGTAACTCTGATTTTAGTGGTTCTCGTTCCCACGATCTCGTAGCGACGCGTAGATTATTATTATTCAGTTTGTACTTATGTTTGGTGTAATGCTAATTTTGTCTATACCATGTTTGTTTGTATTGCTATGACTAGCAGTGCGGTCACGAGGATCTAAAGTATCACCCTGGTAACTGGAATCTCAAGTGCCAGACAAGTTGTGCCCTTGACCACTTTTATACCCAATAATATTCTTTATTATCACTATTCCTTGCATAGGTTTAATTTTGATGGGACCCAATAGGTCACCCTAGTCTGATTATCTTTTACCTTATTTACCCATGAACCATTTGGGTAGTTGTTTGCTATTGCTCTATATGGTTTTAGGATTAATATCACATTATGTCCATGTTCCAATTATTTTGTCATTCTATTTATGTTTGTCGGGGACCATAATTAGGGGTACCCCCAAGACTCCTAATCTCAGCTGGTAACCCCCATCAGCACAAAGCTGAAAAGGCCTAATGGGTGCGATTAAGTCAAGGCTCGGTCCACTCAAGGGACACGATCTCGCCTCGCCCGAGCCCAGCCTCGGGCAAGGGCAGCCGACCCCGGAGGATTCACGTCTCGCCCGAGGCCCAGTCTTCGCCGAGAAGTAACCTTGGCCAGATCGCCACACCGACCGACCGTATCGTAGGAGCATTTAATGCAAGGATCGCCTGACATCTTATCCTGACGCGCGCTCTTCAGTCGACAGAGCCGAAGTGACCGCAGTCACTTCGCCGCTCCACTGACCGACCTGACAAGAAGACAGCGCCGCCTGCATCGCTCCGACTGCTGTGCCACTCGACAGAGTGAGGCTAACAGCAGCCAAGTCCGGCCTCGGGTGCCATAGGAAGCTCCGCCTCGCCCGACCCTAGGGCTCGGCCTCCGTCTCGGCCCCGGACGATGAACTTCGCTTCGCCCGACCCCAGGGCTCAGACTCAGCCTCGGCTCCGGAAGACGACGAACTCTGCCTCGCCCGACCCCAAGGCTCGGACTCGGCCTCGGCTCCGGAAGACGACGAACTCCGCCTCGCCCGACCCCAGGGCTCGGACTCGGCCTCGGCTCTGGAAGACGACGAACTCCGTCTCACCCGACCCCAGGGCTCGGACTCGGCCTCGGCCCCGGAAGACGACGAACTCCGCCTCGCCCGACCCTAGAGCTCGGACCCAACCTTGGCCTCGGACACGTTAGCACACTGCTACACCCCCCATTGTACACCTGGACCCTCTCCTTACGCCTATAAAAGGAAGGTCCAGGGCTCTCTTATGAGAAGGTTGGCCGCGCGGGAGGACGGGACGACGCGTAAAGTCCCTCGCTCTCTCCCACGCGGACGCTTGTAACCCCCTACTGCAAGCGCACCCGACCTGGGCACAGGACAACACGAAGGCTGCGGGTTTCCCCTTTTGCCTGTCTCCCCTTCCCCCCCCCCCCCCTTCGTGCTCCGTCTCGCGCCGACCCATCTGGGCTGGGACACGCGGCGACAATTTACTCGTCGGTCCAGGGACCCCTCGGGGTCGAAACGCCGACAGTTGGCACGCCAGGTAGGTCTCAGCTGCTGCGTGTTGACGAACAACTTCCCGTCAAGCTCCAGATGGGTAGTCTCCAGCAACCTTTCCAACCCGGGACGGTGCTCTGTTTCGGGAGTCTTGAGTTCATGTCCCTCGACGGCAGCTACGACATGATACTCCTTCCACCACCGCGCGACAGCGACAATGGCGGCCGTCAGCCCGCCCGCCGGCGGCGGAATCAACGACATCTTCCTCACGTGGCGGAAGAACAACATCCGAGTTTGTCCCGTCACCTCCCCCGCTGATGGAGGAGGAGGCGGGGCAACCGTGGCCAAGCAGGAGGCGGCACCTCGTCGGCTGTCGAGCGAGTCGACGACGTCGGCGCCCCAATGGGGGACACGTCGGGCGTCGACCTCGCGTCTGAGACGAAGACGAGCGTTGTTTCCCCGCAACATGCCAACTCCAAGCGGATGGATGACGCCAGAACGCTCGCGAAGGACTTGCTGGGCGTCACCCTCGTACCTGAGACGACGGTGCAGTCCGCCCCTGACGTGACTTCGTCACCACCTGTCGACCAAGAGGTACCGACCGATTCCCATCTCGTGCCTTTTGGATTCAGCCTCGACCCACCAAGCGACCCCGCTTCGGTGGAAGCCTTCATAGAGGCATGTACCAACCCTCCGGGGTATCATATGCGGTCACCCTGGGACCGGCTGACGACCGTCTCGACCTACGGACCCTCGGGTTCCAAGGAAGATGACGAGCCCGACTTTGGTTGGGATTTCTCCAGGCTCGGTAACCCCAGTGCCATGCGGGACTTCATGGCCGCATGCGACTACTGCCTCTCCGATTGTTCCGACGGCAGCCGCAGCTTCGGCGACAAAGACTGCGGGCCAAGTCATGAATGTTTCCACGTCGATCTAGGGGGTCCCGACGAAGGCAACCATCTTGGTATACCGGAAAACGGTGATCCCCCTAGGCCTGCGCCTCGCGTTGACATCCTTCGGGAGCTAGCTGTGGTCCCAGTCCCTGCGGGGGGTCAGGACGCACAGCTCGAGCAAATCCGCGGGATGCAGGCTAGGCTCGACGAGGGAGCAGGAACACTTGAGCCGCTCCGCCGGAACATCGGGCAGGAATGGGCAGACGAAGCTCCGGCCGGAGAAGCGCGTCATCTACCCCAGGGCATCCAGCTCCGCATTGCCGACGACGTCAGGGCAAGGCCGCCACCGGCTTCTAGTGGGGTCGGCCAGAACCTGGCTGTAGCAGCAATACTTCTTCGTGCAATGCCGGAACCATCAACCACCGAAGGGCGGCGTATCCGGGGAGAGCTCAAGAATCTCCTGGAGGATGTCGCGGTCCGACGGGCCGAAAGCTCTGCCTCCCGAAGGAAGGGGTACCCCTCGGAGCATCGCGTCGCGACTTCCCGATTCATGCGGGATGCCTCGATCCACACCGGGCGCACGCGCAACACAGCGCCTGCGACCCCGGGTCGCCTCGGCAACAAGCACCACCGCAATCGTCGAGCCCACCTCGACGAGAGGGTGCGCCGAGGCTACCACCCCAGGCGTGGGGGACGCTACGACAGCGGGGAGGACCGGAGTCCCTCGCCCGAACCACCCGGTCTGCAGGCTTTCAGCCGGGCCATACGACGGGCGCCGTTCCCGACCCGGTTCCGAACCCTGACTACTATCACAAAGTACTCGGGGGAGACGAGGCCGGAACTGTGGCTCGCGGACTACCGGCTGGCCTGCCAACTGGGTGGAACGGACGATGACAACCTCATCATCCGCAACCTCCCCCTGTTCCTCTCTGACACCGCTCGAGCCTGGCTGGAGCACCTGCCTCCAGGGCAGATCTCCAACTGGGACGACCTGGTCCAAGCCTTCACCGGCAACTTCCAGGGCACGTACGTGCGCCCTAGGAACTCCTGGGATCTCCGAAGCTGCCGCCAGCAGCCGGGAGAGTCTCTCCGGGACTACATCCGGCGATTCTCGAAGCAGTGCACCGAGCTGCCCAACGTCACCGATTCGGATGTCATCGGCGCGTTCCTCGCCGGCACCACCTGCCGCGACCTGGTGACCAAGCTGGGTCACAAGACCCCCACCAGGGCGAGCGAGCTGATGGACATCGCCACCAAGTTCGCCTCTGGCCAGGAGGCGGTTGAGGCCATCTTCCGGAAGGACAAGCAGCCCCAGGGCCGCCAGCCGGAAGATGTCCCCGAGGCATCCACTCAGCGCGGCACCAAGAAGAAAGGCAAGAAGAAGTCGCAAGCGAAACGCGACGCCGCCGACGCGGACCTTGTCGCCGCCGCTGAGTACAAGAACCCTTGGAAACCTCCTAGAGGTGCCAATCTCTTCGACAAAATGCTCAAGGAATCGTGCCCCTATCATCAGGGGCCCATCAAGCACACCCTTGAGGAGTGCACCATGCTTTGGCGCCACTTTCACAAGGCTGGGCCACCTGCGGAAGGTGGCAGGGCCCACAACAACGACAAGGAGGAGGGTCACAAGGCAGAGGGGTTCCCCGAGGTCCACGACTGCTTCATGATCTATGGTGGGCAAGTGGCGAACACCTCGGCTCGGCACCGCAAGCAAGAGCGTCTGGAGGTCTGCTCGGTAAAGGTGGCGGCGCCAGTCTACCTAGACTGGTCCGACAAGCCCATCACCTTCGACCAGGGCGACCACCCCGATCGCGTGCCGAGCCCGGGGAAGTATCCGCTCGTTGTCGACCCCGTCATCGGCAACGTCAGGCTCATCAAGGTCCTCATGGACGGAGGCAGCAGCCTCAACATCATCTACGCCGAGACCTCGGGCTCCTGCGGATCGATCTGTCCTTAGTCCGGGCAGGCGCGGCGCCTTTTCACGGGATCATCCCCGTGAAGCGCGTCCAGCCCCTCGGACAACTCGATCTGCCCGTCTGCTTCGGGACTCCCTCCAACTTCTGAAGGGAAACCCTCACGTTCGAGGTGGTCGGGTTCCGAGGGACCTACCACGCAGTGCTGGGGAGGCCATGCTACGCCAAGTTTATGGTCGTCCCCAACTACACCTACCTCAAGCTCAAGATGTCGGGCCCCAACGGGGTCATCACCGTCGGCCCCACGTACCGACACGCGTACGAATGCGATGTGGAGTGCGTGGAGTACGCCAAGGCCCTCGCCGAATCCGAGGCCCTTATCGCCGACCTGGAGAGCCTCTCCAAGGAGGCGCCAGACGTGAAGCACCATGCCGGCAACTTCGAGCCAGCGGAGACGGTTAAGTCCATCCCTCTTGACCCCAGCAACGATTCCTCCAAGCAGATCTGGATCGGCTCCGAGCTCGACCCCAAATAGGAAGTAGTGCTCATCGACTTTCTCCGCGCAAACGCCAAAGTTTTCGCGTGGAGTCCCTCGGACATGCCTGGCATACCGAGGGATGTCGCCGAGCACCCACTGGATATCCGAGCTGGAGCCCGACCTGTGAAGCAACCTCTGCGCCGATTCGATGAAGAAAAGCGCAGAGCCATATGCGAGGAGATCCACAAGCTGATGGCCGTAGGGTTCATCAAAGAGGTATTCCATCCCGAATGGCTTGCCAACCCTGTGCTTGTGAGAAAGAAAGGAGGGAAATGGTGGATGTGTGTAGACTACACTGGTCTAAACAAAGCATGTCCAAAAGTTCCCTATCCTCTGCCTCGCATCGATCAATTTGTGGATTCCACTGCTGGGTGCGAAACCCTGTCTTTCCTCGATGCCTACTCAGGGTATCACCAAATCAGGATGAAAGAGTCCGACCAGCTCGCGACTTCTTTCATCACACCTTTTGGCATGTACTGCTACGTTACTATGCCATTTGGTTTGAGGAATGAGGGTGCGACGTACCAAAGGTGCATGAACCACGTGTTCGGCGAACACATTGGTCGAACGGTCGAGGCTTACGTCGATGACAAGTTCTACGGGCTCAGGCGCCTGGAGGACAAGTTCTACGGGCTCGAACTCAACCACATCGCCCGACGATATAACGAGACTGCGGACGGGCTGGCTAAGATAGCCTCGGGGCGGACAACGGTTCCCCCGGACGTCTTCTCTCGAGACCTACATCAACCCTCAGTCAAGATCGACGACATGCCCGAGCCCGAGAAGGCCTCGGCCCGGCCCGAGGTACCCTCGGCTCAGCCCGAGGCGCCCTCGGCTCAGCCCGAGGCACCCTCGGCCCCCGAGGGTGAGGCACTGCGCGTCGAGGAAGAGTGGAATGGGGTCCCGCCTAATCGAAACTGGCAGATCCCGTACCTACAATATCTCCACCGAGGAGAGCTGCCCCTCGACCGAGCCGAAGCTCGGCGACTGGCGCGGCACGCCAAGTCGTTCGTCTTGCTAGGGGACAGGAAGGAGCTCTACCACCGCAGCCCCTCAGGCATCCTCCAGCGATGCATATCCATCACCGAAGGTCAGGAGTTATTACAAGAAATACACTCGGGGGCTTGCGGTCATCACGCAGCGCCTCGAGCCCTTGTTGGAAACGCTTTCCGACAAGGTTTCTACTGGCCGACCGCGGTGGCCGACGCCACTAGAATTGTCCGTGTGGCGGAACCGCCCGAATTATTCCAGCTTAAGTGCCCAAGTCGCACCCTTAAGGGCAACAACACACTTAAACAGGAATAACCCGTGAGTCCCTCGGATCTAGTCCGATAAAGCCACTTACCAGGATCGAATACCACTAGCTCACTCGAAGGTGAGGCACAGAGAAATACAATAAAGCATAATACCATAAATTAAGAAAGTATCATTAGTGATTACATTATCGGAGTTTCAGAAATAATAACAATAAGTTTTAATGCAGCGGAAATAACTAACGGAGAAAACCGAGTAACATGGCGAAGCCTGGCCACGCTACTCCTCCTGGTCCTCTCCTGCGGAAGCAGTAACCCACTCGACCATCTATCCCGGTGGCAGGAATAAAGGCCAAGTCACACCAGCAACCAATCACCCTAAGGGGTACCTGCAAAAATTGTGCCACAAGCAAGGCTGAGTATACTAATACTCAGCTAGACTTACCCGGTGTGAGGAGTCTACTCCTCTACCTCTAGACATGCAGCTGTTTGGCTGAGGGGTTTGGTTTGCCAAAAGCACTAGCTGAGTCTAAAATCAAGTTTTAGCTTTTCCAGTTTTAGTATGGTCCTTTTTAAACTAGATGTGAGCTATGCATACATGGTATCAAACATTTTATCAATCAACATCTTTTGCCAGTCACCTCATTTCCACTTATTACTAAATGTAGTACAATGGATCAAGCAGTCTCATTAGCTGCGAGAAGCAGACGATTCGAATCGAGTTTTTATCCTTGCAAGGTAAACCTAAACACACGACATGTAGGGGCACTCCGTCCCCACACACATCAACCGTCCCCATCGATTCCCTGGCAACAGAAAGGGGCTCAGCGCCTTGGCGTACAATGCCTCACTGACCCCGACTGCCGTCGTGCAGTGACCGCACTTGTACCCACCATAACCGGAATGGGAGACCACGTCTCAGGTCGCGTGAGGAGGGCAATCTGCGGGCAAGTTCACTCAGGTACTAGGCTTACCGATTTACCATATTTCTCGGCATGTGTTTAGTACGTTCAAACGCTTGACACAGGTATCCGCACGTTAATCCTTATTCCAATTTCATCGCGTAGACCACGTGTCCCCATGGATCCGTGTCCACAGACCATCATCATTATGATAAGAAAGTGGATACAATCAATTCCTGACCTCGCGCGAGTGCTAGAAAAATCACTCGACTTCTACCGAGATCCCTAATTATTAAAGCAGCTACTCGACCTAGCATACTAGTATCCATCTCAAAGGAATCCTGAGTTCATGCAACTAGGGTTTCAGACAACTCCTACACTTAAGTGCACAGTACAAGCCTACAAACATTAAGTGCAGTAAAATAGCATATATAAACGGTTATGCATAAAACCGGGGCTTGCCTTTAATTTAACACTTAAGTAGTGTTTGCTGGGGGGAGGTACTCGCTTGGCGAGCATCCACTGGTTATGTCCATCCTTCAGGTCGTCCACCAACTGCGTCTTGTGGTTGGCACCACATCACTGGCTCGATCATCATCTCTCGGTCCTATATGAGGTGCAAGATGCATATGTATGAATATAATGAAATAGCACAAGATATTTTAAGTACCTGCTAGCGAATTAAACACCAAGTAGCGAGACATCCCAAGCAACCACACACACTAGCGTTAGCTAACTACCTATCATCGAGCGCGCAACGTTAACACCACTAAAAGACGACAAACATTTCGTATACTTACGCAACACAAATGCGACCCCATAAGTACAAGTGTTTATTTAATTTGCTACGGCTTTTCATTAGTTCTTCTATTGATCGCATAAACGCTTCACCGAGCACACAAGTTCAATAGAGGACATAGGCATCAATGTCTATGGGAAACTCCTATATCACAATCAACTAGAGAAGAAACATATAAAACATGACACGCATGCATTATTAAGCCTAATCATGGCAAGTCTATATTATTTAAGAGCAAACCAAACATTTTTAGCGACAAGGGTGAACTAAACAATCAAAAGTGCACTAGCAGAATTTTTGGACAGCAATACAGCAGTCACTTGTTTCAGTCATAACTCACAAGATATTTAACCAAAAATAGTAAACTAGGACTTTCTAGAAAGCTTGAAAAGTGCTTTACAACTTTGGTATTGTCATCACAGCATGATTAAACACTTAGCAAGGTCAAAAGGTGTTAACACAACAGCGCTATTTAGATTTGGACAGATTTAGACTTATGACTTTAAAAATTCATAACTGAAGATTCAGGCATCCAAACAAGGTGATCCTAGACTTTCTGGAAAGGTAATAAAATTGTCTACATATTATTTATAAACATATTAAGGTGATTCAATATTTAACTAAAGTTAAAATACACTACAAGGCTTTGCTGTCCAGAATTGGACAGATTCAGTCTTCAGACTTTAAACATCCATAACTTAATCTTCATATCACCAAAAATAGTGATCCAAGACTTTTTGGAAAGCCTAGAAAAAGCACTACATAACTTTTATAATCACCAAGAAGTGATGCCAGTTTTAATCAAATCAAACATTACAGTTTTTGAAATTTGTTCTGACAGAGGACAGAACACAGTAACCAGTTCGTAAATTTTATAACTCTTAAACCGTCAGGCCTTTAGTTATGAAATTTTAACACAAGCAAGATCAGAAAAGCATCTACAACTTTATTATAACGACCATGAACAGATTGCAACATTTAATTGAGCAAACAATGCAGTTTCTAACATCTGTACAGAATTTGGACAGATTCAGTTACTGAATTTGTAAAAAGCATAACTCCTAAACTGTCAGACTTATGGCTGTCAAATTTTAACACCAGAAAGATAATAAAATTGTCTACCACTTTTCTATAGCACATATCTACAGAAAACACAATTTAGTTCATCAAACATACAACACACCGAAAACAGTACGTGCAGTCCAAAACAGTAACTAACAATTTTCAGCTTCTATATAATTCTAGAATTGTCATGTTTTAGAGACTTCAATTATTCTAGCGCTTTACCGTCTGTTAGAGTTAAATTTATCAAATGATAACTAATAAGTAGACTTACTAATTTTTATACAAGTCATTATGAGCACTAGAAGTACCATATTTAATTAACAACGCATTCTCCCCGATAATCGATAGCGAAGTGTTGTTCACACAATAATTTTGCAGTTTAACTTAGACCTCACATGAGCACTAATACTTTTCATCCGCGACCATAACCATACGTATTTAGACTACAACAAGCAAATCATCGTGACCACGAGCTTAACTAAAGTCATCTAACAAGTTGGTTAACCAGTATAAAACTTAGCAAGTATTTTAGACTTCGCAACTCAAAAACAGAGGTGGGAGCAGGTTAATTAGTTTTTCTTAACCATTTTCTCAACTTAAACTGGACAACACACAAGTCACTTAAAACACCATATTTTAGGAGACCTCACATGACGAGCATCAATTTATAACCTAAGTGACTCAACCTCTATCACGCTTGACAACTACCACATCACCCGATTTATCTATTTGGAACACCGCCTGCCTAGCGTGCTACTAGTACCCCGCATTTTGACTCGACTTAAAAATATAGAGGAAGCGATGACTACTTCGGCATGTCATCACCTCTCTACATAAGCTAAAACAATTTCTACTATCGACTAAGAGTTCTAAGTATTAGACACACTGTTACTTTCTATGCGCAAATAAATCTCAACTTAACACTAGTGACACCGATGGATTTTTACTAAACTCATCATGCGCATAACCTTGTCTCGCATACAACCATATGGTGGCGTGCACTCGAGACACTTCAATCAATGTGGCGCGACCACTATCATATGAACTCCGATACTCATGTTTTAATAATTCCCCCTCTATGCAACTATCATTTTCTAAACTACTCGTCACATCAATAAATATACTCCCTATATAATCATGAATCCCATCACATTGCATAAAACAACTATAGTTTTCGCATAACCACATATCGATACATTTCCCAAACGTAATCCGCATTTTGTAACTTAGTTTTTTTTCGCATCAACCAACGCATCGCATATTTTTCCTACCAAGATATAAAAACATCCTAGTTCTTTTCTACTTCTTTTTCTTTCGCCACAAAATTCAATCCATACCAATACAATTTTTAAACATGCACCACATCGACCAAAACATAATTAGACAACTACAAATCGCATTATCACATAACCTTTGGTTCTCCAATCGCAAACATGATCCTACCAATGCGCATAACCGAAACATTTTACACACATCCATTCAAATTAATTAAACGACTCGATCGAGAGCGACATGCATCGGCTCACCATAAACAAACCCAATCGGTGTTTGTAAGGACGATGGTGATTCCGATTTGTGCATCGCTCCGAACATCGATGAGCATCGAGCGGCTTGCCTTCTTCTCCACGCAAAACACGGGGTGTCTCTCCTCCACAAAACAAAAATAAAACAACACACATACACAATTAATCGCGTGAAAATATCGTTGATGCGGAATCGAACAAGGAGTGTCGCGGTCTCACCGGGGTGAACGACGACGACGACGGGGCTGCGCAAAAACAGCAACCCACCGGCGGGCATCACGGCGTGCTGCTGCAGCATGCAGCTTGCTGCGCAGGTCGGCGATGGAGCTCGCTGCGCGACGAGGGAGCGAGGTAGTGGCAGGGACGTCCGACAGCAAAGCAAGGGAGGAGCTCGCTGCCGGGGGCTGCTCGCCATGGTTGCCGAGCTAGCAGCAGGGGGAACCTTTGGCCAGGGAGGGAAAAAAATGGGGCGAGCTCTGCTGGAATTTCTGGGCGCCGTCCAAGGAAGCTGCTGCCGCTGCTTTGCGTAGTAGCCCGGCCAGGGGAGGAAGAAGGGCAGAGGGCACGCAGGGAGGTGGAGGCGCCATGGGAGGGGGCGAGCAGAGCTGCTGCTCAAACATGGGAGAGAGGGGGCGCTGGGGAAGCTGCTGCTCCCTGCGCTGAATCGGATCGGAGGGAAGCTCGGCGTGTGCTGCTGGAGATGGTCGGCTGGAGCAGAGGGACCTGCGCCCATGGAGCAGGGAGGGGCGCCGAGGGAGGTGCCTGCTGCTCGCCAGAAGGGGGCGCCGGCCATGGAGAGGAAAGGAGCCGTGCTCCCTGTTGCTGGCGTGGGGAATCCAGGGAGGAAGATGGCGCCTGCTGCTGCGCGAGGGAAGCCGGGGAGGAGGGCGCCATGGGGAGCTGCTGCGTCGCCAGGACATGGACCTCACCGAGGTCGATCCAAGAAGCTCCAGCGCGCAAGGGAGAAAGGCTCCCTGCTGCAGCCGCTCTCCAGGAGGAGCAGGGAGGACGCTTGACCTGCAACAGAGGGGCGCCACGTCGGGTACCGGCAGCTTGAGCTCAGCCATGGGAAAGGGGCGTCCGCGCCATGGCTGGAAATGGAGCTGCCGTGGGGAAGAAGAGGGTGGCGTGGGGGAGATGGCTGATGGCGGCTAGGGGTAGGGAGTGGTAATTTTCTCCAACTTGTAAGGGGAGACCTCATATTTATAGACAAGGAATGGCTAGGGTTTCAAATGGGCCAAACGGGCTGGACTGGATTTGGCCCAAAACACTTAATCGGGCTGCGCTAAAATATTTCTCGGAATAAAAATGCTCGCGCGGAAGTCGTCTGTGTAAAAACAGAGCGAGCTGGAGTTCGGACGAACGGAATATTGAGCGATTAATTCGACCGAGAGTATAATATGATTTTGCTCGAAAATAATTCCCTATGCGTGATTCGAAAATAAATCGTCCTGAGATTCGATCGGCTTTGGATTTTTAGTCGGAGAAGGCGAATCGTGATATTTAAAAATTGCTGTCGATATGGGGTTTTGAGTTTGGTTCGGCCATGAGATAATTGGCCGAGTAGGATAAAATTGATTAGAGGACGACATATTGAGTATTACATTTGAGAAAGCGGATTCGGACAAAATAATCAGACATAGACCAAAGTTCGAGGAATTGGATTCGGACACAGCTCGACTAGCAACTATCGAGCATTTGATTAAATAAGCTGGGAACGAGATTTATAAATCGAGAATGATTTTCGAGTTTGCATTCGTGCTGAGGATAAAAGTTTTAACAGGCTCCAAATTTGGCCTTCCATGAGACTGAAAAATTCTGAATTTGTGAAATGAGAATGAATATCTGGGATAGTCAGAGACATACGCGAGCGAGAAATAGAGATTTTCACTGAGCATCCGAGATTAGGATAAATCTCCCGATATAACCCGAAATTGACACACATGGGGTGTCACAGCCCTCCCCCCTTAAAAGAATCTCGTCCCGAGATTCAGATGAGGGTCTTCAAGGGTGGAGAAGCATGTAACGCCTAGGCTGAAGATAGATGCAAAATCATGAGATGGGATTTGACAAGATAATGAAGATAGATTTGGATCGGATATCGTGACATGTTGAGACAAAATGCAGCGATCACTCTGAGAGAGTTTTCACCAAAGATAGCACATCGGTGTAGTTCTATAATGGATCATGACTATTAACCGCGATACCAGCGCGTGCCGAGCAGCTCAACCATGTGTGCGCGCCCACATGAGGCTCTCGGTTTCGTCGTGGCACCATCGGTCGTTAGTCATAACACCATTACCAAACGTAAACAATGAGAATTTCACATAGCATAAATAGATGGAGCCCATGAGAGTATGGCTCAGAAAATAAGAATGTGATCGGAGTTGAAGCAGAGATTGTTGGCAAAAGAGCATCACATGAGAATTTTCTTCAACTCAGAGAACTATTTCTTGATCATCATGGGGATTATTAGCCAAAGATCGATACGATATTTAATATGAGGAGGAACCAACCATGAGATCGAGATTGATAAGCTTTTAGAGACATGAGAGAACCAAAGACAACATCAACATTCATTGAACCAAATGGATATGTCGCTTAGAGATAAGGTGGATAAAAATACAGCATGATGCCTGGAGGAAGAGCATCAAAAGACTAGAAACGAGAGATCAGGTGGATCAACATTCAATACTTGAGAACGGGTTATAGGAGATAACCAGATAATAGGGCAGAATTATAGGGGATCCCAAGATTTGGATGATAAAGCCAACATGATTCACAAGAAAAAGGGTTACCAGATCCAGGCAAAAGGAGAGGTAGGCAAACAGGATCAGCTAGGATGATCAACAGAAATGTTATGACGTTTTAGGGGCAAGGACTTATGGAAAGAAACATGGCCTTACTAATGGGATATAAAATGTTTGTGCAACTAGACACCAACAACAATTTTTTTTTTCTGACACTACAAGTGCACAAGGAGACTTGAGTTGGTCTAGCGGTCAAGCTGTGGGGGTCTATAAGCTGTGCAGGTGTAACTTCAAGGATAAAACACTCAAGGGCTAGGAAATGCCAACACAAGCATGAATTTTTTTTTGTTTTTAAAGAGGTTTCACTTGCTAAGCTCAAGGTTGTTTGGGGCGGGGGTCTTTTCATGAGCGAAACAAACAACATTTTATATATATTTAAAAAAGGTTTGAACAACTAAAACATTTCCTAGATAGCAAGATATGAGAAGCACATAACACAACCTAGTCAAGACTATCATGACACACAGGATAAGACATTTTTTTTTGCAGTTCATGGCAATACACACATTATTCACATTTTCTTATTATTGGAATAAAGGTGAGAGGAGCATATTAGTGCACAAGAGACATTTATAATGCGACAATCATGATGCATGCTTATTCTAGTCGTCTTCTCAGACCTAACTAATTTTTCGGATGCTTCTACAGCATCCTATTTAATAGTAGTAGTAGCCTTTATGGCCTATGTACATAGCCACCTAGCTACCCATCTATTTCCTAAGGCTTCACGTCCTAAGCCTATCCTTATCGTCCTGACTTTTATCCAACTTGGTTTCTAAGCAAGTTTTACTTTAGAAAAGGTTGGTAATCATGACTTATTGACTTCTCTGTACTGGTATTCGCTCTGATACCAGCTGTGGCGGAACCGCCCGAATTATTCCAGCTTAAGTGCCCAAGTCGCACCCTTAAGGGCAACAACACACTTAAACAGGAATAACCCGTGAGTCCCTCGGATCTAGTCCGATAAAGCCACTTACCAGGATCGAATACCACTAGCTCACTCGAAGGTGAGGCACAGAGAAATACAATAAAGCATAATACCATAAATTAAGAAAGTATCATTAGTGATTACATTATCGGAGTTTCAGAAATAATAACAATAAGTTTTAATGCAGCGGAAATAACTAACGGAGAAAACCGAGTAACATGGCGAAGCCTGGCCACGCTACTCCTCCTGGTCCTCTCCTGCGGAAGCAGTAACCCACTCGACCATCTATCCCGGTGGCAGGGATAAAGGCCAAGTCACACCAGCAACCAATCACCCTAAGGGGTACCTGCAAAAATTGTGCCACAAGCAAGGCTGAGTATACTAATACTCAGCTAGACTTACCCGGTGTGAGGAGTCTACTCCTCTACCTCTAGACATGCAGCTGTTTGGCTGAGGGGTTTGGTTTGCCAAAAGCACTAGCTGAGTCTAAAATCAAGTTTTAGCTTTTCCAGTTTTAGTATGGTCCTTTTTAAACTAGATGTGAGCTATGCATACATGGTATCAAACATTTTATCAATCAACATCTTTTGCCAGTCACCTCATTTCCACTTATTACTCAATGTAGTACAATGGATCAAGCAGTCTCATTAGCTGCGAGAAGCAGACGATTCGAATCGAGTTTTTATCCTTGCAAGGTAAACCTAAACACACGACATGTAGGGGCACTCCGTCCCCACACACATCAACCGTCCCCATCGATTCCCTGGCAACAGAAAGGGGCTCACCGCCTTGGCGTACAATGCCTCACTGACCCCGACTGTCGTCGTGCAGTGACCGCACTTGTACCCACCATAACCGGAATGGGAGACCACGTCTCAAGTCGCGTGAGGAGGGCAATGTGCGGGCAGGTTCACTCAGGTACTAGGCTTACCGATTTACCATATTTCTCGGCATGTGTTTAGTACGTTCAAACGCTTGACACAGGTATCCGCACGTTAATCCTTATTCCAATTTCATCTCGTAGACCACGCGTCCCCATGGATCCGTGTCCACAGACCATCATCATTATGATAAGAAAGTGGATACAATCAATTCCTGACCTCGCGCGAGTGCTAGAAAAATCACTCGACTTCTACCGAGATCCCTAATTATTAAAGCAGCTACTCGACCTAGCATACTAGTATCCATCTCAAAGGAATCCTGAGTTCATGCAACTAGGGTTTCAGACAACTCCTACACTTAAGTGCACAGTACAAGCCTACAAACATTAAGTGCAGTAAAATAGCATATATAAACGGTTATGCATAAAACCGGGGCTTGCCTTTAATTTAACACTTAAGTAGTGTTTGCTGGGGGGAGGTACTCGCTTGGCGAGCATCCACTGGTTATGTCCATCCTTCAGGTCGTCCACCAACTGCGTCTTGTGGTTGGCACCACATCACTGGCTCGATCATCATCTCTCGGTCCTATATGAGGTGCAAGATGCATATGTATGAATATAATGAAATAGCACAAGATATTTTAAGTACCTGCTAGCGAATTAAACACCAAGTAGCGAGACATCCCAAGCAACCACACACACTAGTGTTAGCTAACTACCTATCATCGAGCGCGCAACGTTAACACCACTAAAAGACGACAAACATTTCGTATACTTACGCAACACAAATGCGACCCCATAAGTACAAGCGTTTATTTAATTTGCTACGGCTTTTCATTAGTTCTTCTATTGATCGCATAAACGCTTCACCGAGCACACAAGTTCAATAGAGGACATAGGCATCAATGTCTATGGGAAACTCCTATATCACAATCAACTAGAGAAGAAACATATAAAACATGACACACATGCATTATTAAGCCTAATCATGGCAAGTCTATATTATTTAAGAGCAAACCAAACATTTTTAGCGACAAGGGTGAACTAAACAATCAAAAGTGCACTAGCAGAATTTTTGGACAGCAATACAGCAGTCACTTGTTTCAGTCATAACTCACAAGATATTTAACCAAAAATAGTAAACTAGGACTTTCTAGAAAGCTTGAAAAGTGTTTTACAACTTTGGTATTGTCGTCACAGCATGATTAAACACTTAGCAAGGTCAAAAGGTGTTAACACAACAGCGCTATTTAGATTTGGACAGATTCAGACTTATGACTTTAAAAATTCATAACTGCAGATTCAGGCATCCAAACAAGGTGATCCTAGACTTTCTGGAAAGATAATAAAATTGTCTACATATTATTTATAAACATATTAAGGTGATTCAATATTTAACTAAAGATAAAATACACTACAAGGCTTTGCTGTCCAGAATTGGACAGATTCAGTCTTCAGACTTTAAACATCCATAACTTAATCTTCATATCACCAAAAATAGTGATCCAAGACTTTTTGGAAAGCCTAGAAAAAGCACTACATAACTTTTATAATCACCAAGAAGTGATGCCAGTTTTAATCAAATCAAACATTACAGTTTTTGAAATCTGTTCTGACAGAGGACAGAACACAGTAACCAGTTCGTAAATTTTATAACTCTTAAACCGTCAGGCCTTTAGTTATGAAATTTTAACACAAGCAAGATCAGAAAAGCATCTACAACTTTATTATAACGATCATGAACAGATTGCAACATTTAATTGAGCAAACAATGCAGTTTCTGACATCTGTACAGAATTTGGACAGATTCAGTTACTGAATTTGTAAAAAGCATAACTCCTAAACTGTCAGACTTATGGCTGTCAAATTTTAACACCAGAAAGATAATAAAATTGTCTACCACTTTTCTATAGCACATATCTACAGAAAACACAATTTAGTTCATCAAACATACAACACACCGAAAACAGTACGTGCAGTCCAAAATAGTAACTAACAATTTTCAGCTTCTATATAATTCTAGAATTGCCATGTTTTAGAGACTTCAATTATTCTAGCGCTTTACCGTCTGTTAGAGTTAAATTTATCAAATGATAACTAATAAGTAGACTTACTAATTTTTATACAAGTCATTATGAGCACTAGAAGTACCATATTTAATTAACAACGCATTCTCCCCGATAATCGATAGCGAAGTGTTGTTCACATAATAATTTTGCAGTTTAACTTAGACCTCACATGAGCACTAATACTTTTCATCCGCGACCATAACCATACGTATTTAGACTACAACAAGCAAATCATCGTGACCACGAGCTTAACTAAAGTCATCTAACAAGTTGGTTAACCAGTATAAAACTTAGCAAGTATTTTAGACTTCGCAACTCAAAAACAGAGGTGGGAGCAGGTTAATTAGTTTTTCTTAACCATTTTCTCAACTTAAACTGGACAACACACAAGTCACTTAAAACACCATATTTTAGGAGACCTCACATGACGAGCATCAATTTATAACCTAAGTGACTCAACCTCTATCACGCTTGACAACTACCACATCACCCGATTTATCTATTTGGAACACCGCCTGCCTAGCGTGCTACTAGTACCCCGCATTTTGACTCGACTTAAAAATATAGAGGAAGTGATGACTACTTCGGCATGTCATCACCTCTCTACATAAGCTAAAACAATTTCTACTATCGACTAAGAGTTCTAAGTATTAGACACACTGTTACTTTCTATGCGCAAATAAATCTCAACTTAACACTAGTGACACCGATGGATTTTTACTAAACTCATCATGCGCATAACCTTGTCTCGCATACAACCAAATGGTGGCGTGCACTCGAGACACTTCAATCAATATGGCGCGACCACTATCATATGAACTCCGATACTCATGTTTTAATAATTCCCCCTCTATGCAACTATCATTTTCTAAACTACTCGTCACATCAATAAATATACTCCCTATATAATCATGAATCCCATCACATTACATAAAACAACTATAGTTTTCGCATAACCACATATCGATACATTTCCCAAACGTAATCCGCATTTTGTAACTTAGTTTTTTTTCGCATCAACCAACGCATCGCATATTTTTCCTACCAAGATATAAAAACATCCTAGTTCTTTCCTACTTCTTTTTCTTTCGCCACAAAATTCAATCCATACCAATACAATTTTTAAACATGCACCACATCGACCAAAACATAATTAGACAACTACAAATCGCATTATCACATAACCTTTGGTTCTCCAATCGCAAACATGATCCTACCAATGCGCATAACCGAAACATTTTACACACATCCATTCAAATTAATTAAACGACTCGATCGAGAGCGACATGCATCGGCTCACCATAAACAAACCCAATCGGTGTTTGTAAGGACGATGGCGATTCCGATTTGTGCATCGCTCCGAACATCGATGAGCGTCGAGCGGCTTGCCTTCTTCTCCACGCAAAACACGGGGTGTCTCTCCTCCACAAAACAAAAATAAAACAGCACACATACACAATTAATCGCGTGAAAATATCGTTGATGCGGAATCGAACAAGGAGTGTCGCGGTCTCACCGGGGTGAACGACGACGACGACGGGGCTGCGCAAAAACAGCAACCCACCGGCGGGCATCACGGCGTGCTGCTGCAGCGTGCAGCTTGCTGCGCAGGTCGGCGATGGAGCTCGCTGCGCGACGAGGGAGCGAGGTAGTGGCAGGGACGTCCGACAGCAAAGCAAGGGAGGAGCTCGCTGCCGGGGGCTGCTCGCCATGGTTGCCGAGCTAGCAGCAGGGGAACCTTCGGCCAGGGAGGAAAAAAAATGGGGCGAGCTCTGCTGGAATTTCTGGGCGCCGTCCAAGGAAGCTGCTGCCGCTGCTTTGCGTAGTAGCCCGGCCAGGGGAGGAAGAAGGGCAGAGGGCACGCAGGGAGGTGGAGGCGCCATGGGAGGGGGCGAGCAGAGCTACTGCTCAAACATGGGAGAGAGGGGGCGCTGGGGAAGCTGCTGCTCCCTGCGCTGAATCGGATCGGAGGGAAGCTCGGCGTGTGCTGCTGGAGATGGTCGGCTGGAGCAGAGGGACCTGCGCCCATGGAGCAGGGAGGGGCGTCGAGGGAGGTGCTTGCTGCTCGCCAGAAGGGGGCGGCGGCCATGGAGAGGAAAGGAGTCGTGCTCCCTGTTGCTGGCGTGGGGAATCCAGGGAGGAAGATGGCGCCTGCTGCTGCGCGAGGGAAGCCGGGGAGGAGGGCGCCATGGGGAGCTGCTGCGTCGCCAGGACATGGACCTCGCCGAGGTCGATCCAAGAAGCTCCAGCGCGCAGGGGAGAAAGGCTCCCTGCTGCAGCCGCTCTCCAGGAGGAGGAGCAGGGAGGACGCTTGACCTGCAACAGAGGGGGCGCCGCGTCGGGTACCGGCAGCTTGAGCTCAGCCATGGGAAAGGGGCGTCCGCGCCATGGCTGGAAATGGAGCTGCCATGGGGAAGAAGAGGGTGGCGTGGGGGAGATGGCTGATGGCGGCTAGGGGTAGGGAGTGGTAATTTTCTCCAACTTGTAAGGGGAGACCTCATATTTATAGACAAGGAATGGCTAGGGTTTCAAATGGGCCAAACGGGCTGGACTGGATTTGGCCCAAAACACTTAATCGGGCTGCGCTAAAATATTTCTCGGAATAAAAATGCTCGCGCGGAAGTCGTCTGTGTAAAAACAGAGCGAGCTGGAGTTCGGACGAACGGAATATTGAGCGATTAATTCGACCGAGAGTCTAATATGATTTTGCTCGAAAATAATTCCCTATGCGTGATTCGAAAATAAATCGTCCTGAGATTCGATCGGCTTTGGATTTTTAGTCGGAGAAGGCGAATCGTGATATTTAAAAATTGCTGTCGATATGGGGTTTTGAGTTTGGTTCGGCCATGAGATAATTGGCCGAGTAGGATAAAATTGATTAGAGGACGACATATTGAGTATTACGTTTGAGAAAGCGAATTCGGACAAAATAATCAGACATAGACCAAAGTTCGAGGAATTGGATTCGGACACAGCTCGACTAGGAACTATCGAGCATTTGATTAAATAAGTTGGGAACGAGATTTATAAATCGAGAATGATTTTCGAGTTTGCATTCGTGCTGAGGATAAAAGTTTTAACAGGCTCCAAATTTGGCCTTCCATGAGACTGAAAAATTCTGAATTTGTGAAATGAGAATGAATATCTGGGATAGTCAGAGACATACGCGAGCGAGAAATAGAGATTTTCACTGAGCATCCGAGATTAGGATAAATCTCCCGATATAACCCGAAATTGACACATGGGGTGTCACAGCCCGCACCTGCCAAGGGTGTCAATTCTACGCAAGGCAGACCCACCTGCCCGCTCAGGCTCTGCAGACGATACCCATCACCTGGCCATTTGCTGTATGGGGTCTGGACCTCGTCGGTCCCTTGCAGAAGGCACACGGGGGCTACACGCACCTGCTGGTCGCCATCGACAAATTCTCCAAGTGGATCGAAGCCCGACGCCTAAACAGCATCAGGTCCGAACAGGCGGTGGCGTTCTTCACCAACATCATCCATCGCTTTGGGGGTTCCGAACTCCATCATCACCGACAACGGCACCCAGTTCACCGACAGAAAGTTCCTGGACTTCTGTGAGGATCACCACATCCGGATGGACTGGGCTGCCGTGGCTCACCCCATGACAAATGGGCAGGTAGAACGTGCCAACGGCATGATTCTGCAAGGATTCAAGCCGAGGATCTACAACGACCTCAACAAGTTCGGCAGGCGATGGACGAAGGAACTCCCCTCGGTGGTCTGGAGTCTAAGGACGACGCCTAGTCGAGCCACGGGCTTCACACCGTTCTTTCTAGTCTACGGGGCCGAGGCCATCTTGCCCATGGACTTAGAATACGGTTCCCCGAGGACGAGGGCGTACGACGACCGAAGCAACCAGACCGACCGAGAAGACTCACTGGACCAGCTGGAAGAGTCTCAGGACTTGGCCTTACTACACTCGGCGCGGTATCAGCAGTCCCTGCGACGCTACCACGCCCGAGGGGTTCGGTCCCGAGACCTCCAGGTGGGCGACTTGGTGCTTCAGCTGCGACAAGACGCCCGAGGACGGCATAAGCTCACGCCTCCCTGGGAAGGGTCGTTCGTCATCGCCAAGGTTCTGAAGCCCGGGACATACAAGCTGGCCAACAGTCTAGGCGAGGTCTACAGCAACGCTTGGAACATCCGATAGCTACGTCGCTTCTACCATTTAGATGTTTTCAAGTTGTTCGTACATCTCGTCCACGTACAAAGTCTAACCATCAAGGAAGGGTCAGCCTTGCCTCGGCAAAGCCCGACCCTCCCTCGGGGGCTAGAAGGGGGGAACCCCCTCTGCGTTAAAATTTTCCTCGGAAAAAGTCTTTCTGCCAAAACGTCTTTCGTGCTTTTTGACTACTTCAAAAGTGGGATCCTAAAAACAACGGAGTACACGTAAGCAGCCAAGGCCGATCGAGCCGAGGGACTCCTACGCCTCCGGGATACGGATACCTCACTCATCACCTTCTGCGATAAGTAACTCACGCTCGGATAAGCGATTCCGCTGACCGAACAAGTCTTAATGCTCGGAAACCTTTCTACTGAAACGATTTTTCGGGCCTTCTCGACTACATCGTTAGCAGAATCCTACGGACGAGTAAGAGTACACGTAAGCGGCAAGGTCGATCGAGCCGAGGGACTCCTATGCCTCCGAGATACGGATACCTCACTCGTCACCTTTCGTGAAAAGTAGCTCTCGCTCGGACAAACAATTCTGTTACCGACAAATAAGTCCTGATACTCGAAACAAGGGGAAAAAGAAACGCAGCTTTACAACACAACGATAGTATGTTTGGGCCTCGGCGGCCGCAGAAAACATACGCACACTACAAGATAAACCGACCCTGTAGGCTCAGACCTCGATGGAGGGGGAGCAGCAGCACCCTCGGCGTCAACTACACCTTCGGCGAAGTCCGACTGAGCCTCGGACAGCAACGCGGTCGGAGGATCTCCGCTCCGAAGGACGACATCAACACCGCGCCCGGGCCATCGCCGCCAGGGTCTCCTCCAGGAATCCAGCCCGAGCAGACGGCTCGGTCGGCCGCCCCGAAGCCTCAGCCAGTTGTCCCCCGAGGACATCAGCCCGGCTCATGGCCTCAGCAACTCGACTCTAGCGCTGGTCCCGCCAGTGGACGGCCCGGTCAGGCTCCGGCCGACGAAGTCTTCTTTTCGAGCCAACTCTGCCTCTGTCCACGCTGATACCGCTGCCTCCGGCTCCGGCTCATCGAAGAGCGGCCAAGGGTTCCTTTAACTAAGCAAGAGAAGCCTCGGGCGGCAAGGCCGACCGAGCCAAGGGACTCCTACGCCTCCGGGATACGAATACCTCACTCGTCACCTTCGCACGAGGCGACTCACACTTGGTGAAGCGGTTCAGTTAGCTGACAGGCGAGTCCTAGTGCTCGGAATGAGGAAAAAACACGGCTTCGTGCCAAAAATACATACATGTTCAGGCCCCGACAGCCACAATGAACAAACACCGGCATTCAAGGTGCCATTACAAATGGAACTCCGGTTCCGCCCCGCGGGTATGAACAACCTCCACACCAGAGAGCCTGCGGGGCGACTCGCCAGCGACCTCTGCAGCAGCAGCCATGGTCCCAGGACGGACGCAGCCACCGGAAGGCTCTCGTTCGCGTCCCCACTCAAGGGACACAAACCAGACATTAAAGCCAAAGAGCCGGAGGTCAGTCCGTAGGCGGCGCTGACGGCCTCGACGGCGGAGAAGCTTTCTCCAGCTGCCACCATGTCAGCACCGACGGCGGCGTCCGCCTGTCCACCAACGCCACACCAGCAAGTGCAGGCCGCTCCAAAGCGCACCGGCAGGTCCTCACTCTCGTCCTCACCACGAAAGCGAGGACAGAGGACGGAATGTTGCATCCTAGCTGGGCAGCAACAGTTCGCCTTCCCCGGCGTGGCTGGAGGATGCCTCCTCCGCAGAGCTGGAGGATGGTTTCCACCACCAGAAGCTGGAAGAAGAGGTGGCCGGCCGACCCGTGCAGGAGGTAGAGCCCCGGCTCGCCTCGCTCTCCGCCCCAACAAGGATGATGAAGATTCTTGAAGCTGAGGGCGGGGCAGAGGCCGTAGCCCGGCTTGCTTCTCCCCACCCTGGAGCTGGTGGTCACCGTCTTGGGTGACCACCGGCGAGGGGATGCAGCCAGGCTGCCTGATGAAAATCCTTGAAGCCGAACGATGGCTAAAAGGTACCAACTTACGCGAAGTTGCGTTCCTCCAACGACAGCAAGACGAAAGCGACGCGAGTGTTCCCCATCCGGGGGCTCGGAAGGTGGAAGGACGCGATGCATGAGGGGAGTGCGAAGACATGGTTGCCTTCCAAGGGGGTCACCCTCCTTTAAAAGGCAACTCTCCCCACTTGCGTCCTCAGCCATCGCGGACTGAGTCTTCTCCAACACGCTCCAAGGTCTTCCCCCTACGACACGGGGGCTGGGTCCCGCGCGTCATGCAAACTGGCCTAGGACAGAAGGAGCCAAAACTGCCGCGCGCGGTGCGCGCAACTGCCCAGCGATTACGAGCATTCCTCCACCTTCGCCCAGGCCAGCGGGTGAAAGGGCGGACCGCCATGCAGGCGGCATGCAACCGCACCAAGGGGGCGCACCCTTTCGACTTCGACGCGTTCAGCATGAGGGCCCAGGCCCACACGTCATGTAACTGGCGTGCCGGTTACTACGTGCAAGAAACTGCACCGCCACTCGTGCCACTACCGCGCCTCCTCGACTGCAGAACCGGTGCCGCGACTCGAGGCAACCCTGCGCATGACCCGACAGTGCCAACCAAGCACATCAGTCAAGGGTCAGTCAGCCGTGGGAGAAGGCGCGACGGTCGATACGGCCAGAAATGGGCCGGCAGTAATGGCGGTGGCAGGCGGGCGGAAGCAGCAGTCACGTCGTCAGCAAGCTCACGCCCCCTCCTGAGACAGCGAGAGAACCCTCTCCCACGACGTGAAGACGACGCGTTCGTGTTCCGTTCCTCGAACGGCTCGCGCACACACAACGGCCGCCCCGCGAACCATTCGTCCCGTCGCATTAACTCTGCGGCAGGACAGGCGGCACCTTTGGCAGGCGAAGCAGGCGATGCTTCACTTCTGCCATAATGACCGCGCCAAAAAAGGTGTGTCACGTCATTCGATTTTGTATCCTTTTCCACTTCCTCTTTCTCTCTCTTGCCACAGGGACCGGGAAAGGGGATACTCCAAAAGGGATCCTTCTCCACGAAGGAAGCGGGCCCCGAGCCCCCTACTGATTAGAGGTTCGAAGGCTAGCCCCTCGGAAGGGTTCAACAGCCGCCTCAGAACACTCGGGCTCCGCGCCCACTACTGGTCAGAGGTTCGAAGGCTGGCCCCTCGGAAGGGTTCAACAGCCGCCTCAGGCCACTCGGGCTCCACGCACACTACTGATCAGGGGTTCGTAGGCTGGCCCCCGAAGGGTTCGACAGCCGCATCAGACGCAGAGCGAGGGATGACCCTGGGTACGTTTGATACATAACCGAGGCTCGGGCTACGCTCCCGAGGTACTCTAGGACATTTCTGAGACCAACGGGAACGATTTTGTAACAGAATCCCACCAGAGGGAGGCATCGAGCCCTCGGACCCCGTCAAAAGGGGACCGGGTCCGAAAAATCACCCGCAGGTACTTTTGGAGCGCGCCTCCGGGCCACTAGCCGACCCCTAACAAATGGGGCACGGGCGTCCATTCGGATTACCCGTTAGCAACTCACTGGAGACACCATGTTCGGCGCCCTCCGAGGGCAACATGGCGCTTTCCCCTCCTCCTTGTGGAAAGGCGACGCAGGGGTGTATGTAAAAAGCCGAGTCTGTCCTTGACCGTCCTCTCGCTCTGTGCGGAGGCTTGGGGGCTGCTCTCGCAAACCCGACTCCGGCCAAACCGTTGACAGCGTCAACATACCAGCCCGAGAACTTGGGACTCGACTATGCACCCGGGCTACGGCCAGTTCGCATGAGGGAACAACCAGACCGGCCGAAGCATCACGAAACACACTAAGACCTCGAAGGAGTCAAACCACTCCTCCGAGGCCTCGGGGGCTACACCCGACGGGTGCGCTCGCGCGCACCCACCGAAACGAAACGCAACTGAGAAAGGTCGGTCCCCTTGCAAAAAAGTGCGACAAAAGCCTCCAAGCGAGTATCAACACTCCCTTCGAGGCTCGGGGGCTACTGTCGGGACCATAATTAGGGGTACCCCCAAGACTCCTAATCTCAGCTAGTAACCCCCATCAGCACAAAGCTGAAAAGGCCTAATGGGTGTGATTAAGTCAAGACTCGGTCCACTCAAGGGACACGATCTTGCCTCGCCCGAGCCCAGCCTCGGGCAAGGGCAGCCGACCCCGGAGGATTCACGTCTCGCCTGAGGCCCAGTCTTCGCCGAGAAGAAACCTTGGCCAGATCGCCACACCGACCGACCGTATCGCAGGAGCATTTAATGCAAGGATCGCCTGACATCTTATCCTGACGCGCGCTCTTCAGTCGACAGAGCCGAAGTGACCGCAATCACTTCGCCGCTCCACTGACCGACCTGACAAGAAGACAGCGACGCCTGCGTCGCTCCGACTGTTGTGCCACTCGACAGAGTGAGGCTGACAGCAGCCAAGTCCGGCCTCGGGCGCCATAGGAAGCTCCGCCTCGCCCGACCCCATGGCTCGGCCCCCGTCTCGGCCCCGGACGACGAACTATGCTTCGCCCAACCCCAGGGCTCGAACTCAGCCTCGGCTCCGAAAGACGACGAACTCCGCCTCGCCTGACCCCAGGGCTCAGACTCGGCCTCGGCTCCGGAAGAAGACGAACTCTGCCTTGCCTGACCCCAGGGCTCGGACTCGACCTCGGCTCCGGAAGACGATGAACTCCGCCTCGCCCGACCCCAGGGCTCGGACTCGGCCTCGGCTCCGGAAGACGACGAACTCCGCCTCGCCTGACCTCAGGGCTCGGACTCAGCCCTGGCCTCAGACGACGGTCTCCGCCTCGCCCGACTCGGGGCTCGGACTCGACCTAGACCTCGGAAGACAGACTCGACCTCGACCTCGGAGGAGCCTCCGCCTCGCCCGACCCAGGGCTCGGACCGACCACGTCACAGGGGGGGCCATCATTACCCTACCCCTAGCTAGCTCAGGCTACGGGGAACAAGACCGGCGTCCCATCTGGCTCGCCCCGGTAAACAAATAATGATGGCGTCCCGCGTGCTCCATGACGACGACGGCTCTCAGACCCTTACGGAAGCAAGGAGACATCAGCAAGGACTCGACAGCCCTGACAGCTATCCTTCCACAAGGCCCCAGCGCTCCTCCGACGGCCACGACATCACATGAACAGGGTGCCAAGACCTCTCCGGCTGCCACGACGACATGTACTTAGGGCGCTAGCTCCTCTCTGCTAGACACGTTAGCACACTGCTACACCCCCCATTGTACACCTGGACCCTCTCCTTACACCTATAAAAGGAAGGTCCAGGGCTCTCTTACGAGAAGGTTGGTCGCGCGGGAGGACGGGACGACGCGTAAAGTCCCTCGCTCTCTCCCACGCGGACGCTTGTAACCCCCTACTGCAAGCGCACCCGACCTGGGCGCAGGACAACACGAAGGTCGTGAGTTTCCCCTTTTGCCTGTCTCCCCTCCCCCCCCCTTCGTGCTCCGTCTCGCGCCGACCCATCTGGGCTGGGACACGCGACGACAATTTACTCGTCGGTCCAGGGACCCCCCCCCCCCCCCCCGGGGTCGAAACGCCAACAATGTTCATGTCAAGATCATCAATGTTAGTTGGAACATGAAGCTTAACTTGAGAAACATGTGCAACCACAAGGGTGGAATGGGACGCACTTGACTAACTAATTAGGAAAGCTAGTGGAAGACTACTGTCGGAGAGGGAATTCTCCGGCCGGGTGGCGGAGTGCACCCGCCCTAAATCCTAAGGTGAGGAGGGGGCTTAAGCGTTTTGCCTGTTGGTAGATGCACGATGAACTCAGGAACACGCGAGGATTTAGAGTGGTTCAGGCCACCGGAGCGTAATACCCTACTCCACTGTGTGTTGGATTGCTATGGAAGCTTGAGAGCTGAGAGTATAAGTCTGTCTCTATGTGAGTGTTGGAGTGTGTGAACTTCCTTTGTAACGTTGCATGCCTCCCCTTTTATAACAAAGGGGGGCACGTACAAGGGTACTGAGCCCCGACATGTGGGCCCAGGAACATAACAGATGTAGTACTTGGAGCTACTAATGTTCGTTGCTGGAGCAATCTTCTTGCGTCCTGACATCCGAGATCTGCGTAGTATCGGCGTGTAGGGGAAGCTTCTCGTATAAGTGATGATGGACACGGTGCACCCCACAGCACGGGCGCACTGTTTGACAATGCACTGGACAGGCACGATGTCTGCAGGATGGCCCTGGCGCCGCCTGCCAGCGGAGTGGACAGGACACATTAAATGCTAAGGGGGCACATCGCCTGTCAACAGGATGGACAGACGGCGTGTCCTTTCCGCAATAAATGCAGAGACCGCGCGGCACAGAGGCCTTACGTCAGGCTCCGCCCGCTGGCTTACGTCACGGGCAACAAGCCACGTGGCAGCATCGGGTCTCCGCCTGAGCGGGGAGCGCAAGTGCACAGGATAAAGCCTAGACACATGTCAGTACCGGACCCTTGCTTAGGCTAGGGTATCCCCTGTCCCGGGACCTCGTTATGGGTGGTCCAGACCTTACTCGAAGGGATCCAGACACCATCCAAGGGACCCGACACACTACTTGGGAGTCCCAGACCGTATTCGGGGGTCCGGGTTGTGCGTACAGGGGTCCGGCGCTTCCTCGTGGAGGTTCGGTCCAACTGATTGCACCCTAGGATATATCATCTTTTCTGGTCACGTGGCGCCCCTTGAGCCGTCCATGTGGTGGGGTCGGGTGTTGTTCACCGTGCGGCTAGAGATCGCCGCACGGGCATCGTGTCTTCATACTGTAGTAAGGGGTACCCCTGATTTAGGGTACCGACAGTGGCCCCCGAGCCCGCCTCAGGGGAGGATATGAGTCTGCAGGTGGGGCCAAAGTTTGATTGGCGATTGGCTCGCTGCTTCTGCGTGCTCATTGGTGCAATTACTGCCGGTCCGCCCTTGGTCACGCCGACTGCCACGCCTGTCCCCGCGGCTGGCTGACCCATGACCTCCGCACTTAATAGCTTTGTTGGGCCATGCGCGGGGTGCCTCTGTACCTAGGAACCGGCGCCCAAGGAGGGTGACTCGTGGGCCCAAGCCCCCGTGTCAGAGCCTGGGCTGGTTTCGACGGAGGCAAAGAGGCGCACTACCGCAGACGGTGATGCGTTCTTCACGCGTCGGTTCTCCTTCTCCGCACACAAAAACTGGCATGCCAGTTGCATGACATGTGGGCCTAGGCCCCCATGCCAGAGGTTGGACCGCTGGTTGCGGCGAAGCTGAGAGGGCGCACTACCGTGGGGCGGTAGCACGCTCCTTGTGCGGCGGTTCGCCTTCTTGACCGTTGGTTGCGGCGAAGATGAAGGGGCGCACTACCGCGGGGCGGTGGCATGCTCCTTGTGCGGCGGTTCGCCTTCTTCGCACTCGAAGACCAGTGCGCCAGTTGTATGACTTATGGGACCGGACCCCCGTGTCATAAGATGGATACCCCGGTGAGCATCGGGGGAGACTTATCGCGATGTATCGAGGCGGGAGCGAGGGATTCTGCCTTTAAAGAGGGGTTCATCCCTCGAGTAGCAGCCATGCCTTGCTTCTCTCCCACTCGCGGTGCCCTTTCGCCTTCGATCTCTCCACGCTCTTATGTCGTTGTAGCTGCCATGGCCTTGCTAGACCCTAGCGAGTGCTTCCAGCCCGAGGTGGCACTCAACTTGGTGTGCAACCCGCTCGGATGGGGTGTGCTGGCGTTTGCCGGGAGGACCTGTGTCGGTGTCTCTCCTCTCAGCGACCTCGCCACCGAAGATTTTGTGTTCATTGTTTCCAAACTCCCCAGCGGGTTGGCTCTGCCGATCCCGTCTTTCTTCGTGCAGCTGCTGGAGGGGCTTGGCCTCCAGTCTCTACCCGTGGTGTCCTGCTTCATCCTTTAGGCGACCATCATTGCCTACCTCCGCGGGATGTCCGTGGAGGCGACGCTCCTTCCCGCTTCTTCCTCCTGCATTCGAGGGGAAGGATGATCACCAGCCTCGTGAAGGTGGACAGCGGGTTGAGCCACGACTCCATCCCCCAACTCTTTGGGGTGGGAAGCGAGCCGTGCTGTGGCTCCATCTTTTTGGCTTTGATGGCTTCGATGCCGCCTCCAACGCTGCCTCCCGCCGCCAAGCGGGGCGTGGCTGTCCGTCCACCGCACGGGCGACGGTTGTGCCGTGCGTGGGTTCGCCGCATCCATAGCGTCCCCTGCGCCGCCGGCCACGCTGCTCCGACGCCGCCCGGGGGGTCGTACAAGACGTCGTACGCCGTGGAGGTGGCGGCCGCATTCTTGGATGGTCTTGTCCTCACCCCCGTAGGAGGACCGGGGCGAGAGCCTCTTCGCCACGACAGTGCAGAGGTGGCCGCCGTCGCTGGCGAGCCGTCGGTGCAGAGGTGGTCGCCTCCGCTGGCGAGCCGCTCGGAGCTAGCTACCCACGTGACCCTACTAGTGTGGAGGTAGTTCATACCTGTAGAGTAGAGATTGAGCTAGGACTCTGCTTGAAGGGCGGGTGTAATACTTTTGCTTTTTGTAAGGTACTTTTGAGTACTATTTATCAAGCAGTATTAGCACTTATCTGTGTACCACTTATCTCTATTGTGTGCGGTGTAACCGATTCCTCCTCGGTACCTGCCCCCCCTGGGATGTAGGCTCGATTTGTCGAGGCTGCAGACCAGCATACCTAAGAAAGAGTTGGCAATGGCCCCCAGGAGGTAGCCTCGACTGGGACCTGGGCCTGCACACAGCTTCGGCTAGGGAGCATTAGTAGTACACCCACAAGACCCGTCATCTGACACTAGCCATCCTTTGATACATGCTTGGGACCTGCAGGGTCTAGTCTGGGAAGCCAAGTTATGCATCCGGACCCCCTGGATGGTGGTTCTAGATACTAGGACACCCGTCGCGGAGTGGTGGAGCGTGCAGGCCCACGGTACGGAACCAGGCTGAGCGGCTACACGGCTCCGGACCACCCTAGGAGACAAGTGTCCATTCTCTAGTTCTGGACCCCAGGTTGCCGGACCCACAGTACCTATAGCTCCAAATACTAGGGTACCATCACAGAGTGGTGGAGTGTGCGGGCTTTCGGGTACGGGACCAGGCTAAGCGGCCACATAGGCTCCGGACCACCCCATGGAACGGGCTCCCGTTCTTTAGAGCCGCCCCCAGGCCGTCGGGCCCTCCTACTTTCGCAGAGAGGTCCTAAACTGCAAGCCTGGCTGTTCAATTTGGATGTCATCATGTCTGATGGGGTGGGAACTGTTCGGGTGGGTTAGATAAAATAACATCCAGAAAACTGCAAGGTAAGACCATGGAGCAGTAGGATAAAACTATCATAGAGGCACATCTGAGGGGGTAAATCTTTTTTTATAACCTGTCATGCATGGGTGCAGACCAACAGGCCAGGCTTATGAGGGCGGACCTCACCGGGTTGGCGTACACGTATGTGTTACTTAGTTACAAAAGGGAGAAAAATTCGACCCCTCAGACTTGCCCCTATGGATAGAACTTACAGAGATGCTCCAGTGGTCAGGAAGAGGTACTCCTTCAGTCGTAGCAAGATAGTCACCCCCAGGTCGGCGTATTCCCATCACCTTGAAGGATCCTTCCCAGCTGGGGGAGAGTTGTGGAGCCCTTCTTGGTTTGGTACTTGCCGTAGGACTAGGTCCCGACCCTGGGTTCCCATATGCGTTTGATGATGGAGTCCTCGTCCTCGTGTTGTAGCCATTTCTGTATGGGCTTGTCAGAAGCCTGGACCCGTGGGGAGTCCAGAAGGGTTTCCGGTGGAAGGTAGGCTTCGGCCCCGTAGATCGGGAGTACGGGGTCCCTCCAAGGGTCCATCTAGTTGTCGCCACCGGAGTAGGAGTCTCCGGCGAAGACATCCTTCAGGTCCCCCTCGGGTGACTGATACCCGAGGTCCCGTTCAGCCGCGACCACCTCGCCGTCGTTGACCCTTTCCTTGCCAGGTCGGTGACGAGGTGGGGAGCCATCCTTGGAAGACTGCTCGCGCCGCTCGCTGACGCATTTCACGAGGTTAATGATCTCATGACACTCCATGGCGTTGTGGCGACCGTTGGGGTGCATAGGGCATGAGCCGCTGTTACCCCTCTGCGGCCGTGGGCGTTTGTTGCGGTCGCCCCGGCCCCCGGTCGTGGCTGCAACGACTAGAGCGGTGAACCACGGCCTCTGGTGGTCGTGGTCCTTCTTCTTTTTCTTCTTACTGTCCCGGGGGACGGCACCCGAGCCACCCATCTGGGCAGCCCTGGTTTGTGGGGCCGAGTGCCATGCACGACCCTCGGCGGCTCTAGCGCACTTGTCGACCAGAGCGAAGAGTGTGGGGACAGTCTCCACGTCATGCGTGGCCAACTTCTCCAACATTTTCTCATCATGTACTCCCTAGCGGAAGGCCGTGATGATGGAAGCATCGGAAATGCGAGGTATATTACCTCACACCTTGGTGAAGCGGGAGATGAACGTCTAGAGAGTCTCCTCGGGCACCTGCCTTACTTCTTGGAGGTGGGCCTCCACACCGTGTTGCTGGTAAGCGCTGGCGAAGTTCGCAACGAACCGCGCGCAGAGCTCTTCCTAGGAGTAGATTGACCCTGGGGCAAGGTTCATGAGCCAAGTCCGGGCAGGTCCAGACAAGGCGACATGAAAATATGTCGCCATCACAGTGGTGTTTCCACCTGCTGCTGTGATAGCGGTGATGTACACCTGTAGGAATTTCGACGGGTTTGACGTACCGTCGTACTTTTCCGGCAGGTGCGGCCGGAACTTGGATGGCCATGATGTCGCGTGAAGATGATCCGCGAGAGCGGCGCAACCCACATCGGCCAAGGGGATACCCGCTTGGGACTGGGTGCCCATTAGGGCCTGCGGTGCTACCGCAACGAAGTCTTGGTCGAGGTTGCGACCCTCGATGTTTTGCCGGCGCTCGTGTGCCCTCTCTAAAGAGATCAGGGCGTCCTCCCCCGCACGCCTGCGGTTGAGTTCTGCCCGGAGATCGTTGGTATGTGCGCCCTCACTGAGGGTGAGCGCACAGACGTCGACGCCTCATGTTGGCGCGGGGATGACCGTGGCCTCGACCTGGTCGAGGTAGAATGTGTCATGCCGAGCAATCGGTCGACGTCGTCCCGCCACTACTTCATGGCCCCCGGTGAGGCCGTGGAGCTTGGAGGGTGACGCAGCAACTCCTTGGCTGCTGACAATGCTCTCGGAGTCGTCCTCGACGGAGTCCGGGATGTCTGCGCAGTTGTATGCTGCCGCGCAGAGTGCACAGCAGCAGTGCCCCGCACTAGGCGGTTGGGAACCTGTGGCGTGGAAGAAACAACTTCTTCCTCCACCAGGAAATCTATTGAAGTCTCGGCGCGGTGCTCAACGATTTGCACCATCATGCTGAGCGAGAAAACAAGCAAAAACCTAATGCCAAGCCCCCTACCTGGCGCGCCAAATGTTGGAGAGGGAATTCTCCGGCCGGGTGGCGGAGTGCACCCGCCCTAAATCCTAAGGTGAGGAGGGGGCTTAAGCGTTTTGCCTGTTGGTAGATGCACGATGAACTCAGGAACACGCAAGGATTTAGAGTGGTTCAGGCCGCCGGAGCGTAATACCCTACTCCACTGTGTGTTGGATTGCTATGGAAGCTTGAGAGCTGAGAGTCTAAGTCTGTCTCTGTGTGAGTGTTGGAGTGTGTGAACTCCCTTTGTAACGTTGCATGCCTCCCCTTTTATAACAAAGGGGGCACGTACAAGATACTGAGCCCCGACATGTGGGCCCAGGAACATAACAGATGTAGTACTTGGAGCTACTAATGTTCGCTGCTGGAGCAATCTTCTTACGTCCTGACATCCTAGATCTGCGTAGTATCGACGTGCAGGGGAAGCTTCTCGTATAAGTGATGATGGACACAGTGCACCCCTCAGCACGGGCGCACTGTTTGACAATGGACTGGACAGGCACGCTGTCTGCAGGATGGCCCTGGCGCCGCCTGCCAGCAGAGTGGACAAGACGCATTAAATGCTGAGGGGCACATCGCCTGTCAGCAGGGTGGACAGGCAGCGCGTCCTTTCCGCAATAAATGCAGAGACCGTGCGGCCCAGAGGCCTTACTTCAGGCTCGCCCGCCGGCTTACGTCACGGGCAACAAGCCACGTGGTAGCATCGGGTCTCCGCCTGAGCGGGAAGCGCAAGTGCACAGGATAAGCCTGGACACGTGTCAGTACCAGACCCTTGCTTAGGCCAGGGTATCCCCTGTCCTGGGACCTCGTTATGGGTGGTCCGAACCTTACTCGGAGGGATCCGGACCCCATCCAAGGGACCCGACACGCTACTTGGGAGTCCCGGACCGTATTCGGGGGTCCGGGTTGTGCGTACAGGGGTCCGACGCTTCCTCGTGGAGGTCCGGTCCAACTGATTGCACCCTGGGATGTATCATCTTTTCTGGTCACGTGGCGCCCCTTGAGCCATCCACATGGTCGGGTCGGGTGTTGTTCACCGCGCGGCTAGAGATCGCCGCACGGGCACCGTGTCTTCATACTATAGTAAGGGGTACCCCTGATTCAGGGTACCGACAACTACCTTACCCGAAAGGGCAAGGGCAGTAGGGGAGTTGCATGTAAGGAGATTCTCGGGTTGATTTTGCTGCGATGGCGATCAGACGGGGGATTCTTACAAGTGCTCTTCCCATACTGTAGCGGGTTTTCGGAAGCTAGTGGAACTTTGTAAAGGCCTCGTAGTGGATCCCTAGCCATTGACCTCGGTAGTGTCTAAGGGTCTAGCTAACTCTAGCGACATGGGATACACGACTTGTGGGTACAGGGTACAACCTCTACAAAGTGTAAAACTGGTATACTAGCCGAGCTCACGGTCATGAGCAGCTTAGGACTCTCGCATGATTAATTTATGGAACTTAAATTCAATTTGTCATATGCATTTGCATGGGATTATTTATTATTAATTTGTTCTATTATTTTATTAAGGTTTGGTATTTACTTACACTAGTAATTGCTAATAAAATTTGATCAACTTATTAAAAGCAATGCTCAGCTTTAACCCATATTGTTGATCAGCCTTACACATCACTTGAACTCACACCTTTGGCGAGTTCATGCCACATTATTCCCCACAACTTGTTGAGCTATGATCATATGTGAGCTCACCCTTGCTGTCTCACCCATAGGAGAAGAACAGGTGGTTCAAGTGGAGCCACACATCGAGGAGTTCGATTCGATTTAGGTGGCATCTCCCAATTGACTTGCACCAAGAACGATCCTTAGTTCATTTTATATTTATCTTTTATTTTGTAAGACTTCCGCTATGTAACAGTACTTCTGATTATATTGTGACATTTATCTCTATACACTCTGTTATTATATATGTTGTCTTCTTTGGAGCATGTATGAGATGCACCTGGCTTTGTTTCTTTAAAGCCCGAGTGTGACAAATTATGTACAAGTGAGTGTTTGTACCTTGGTTGTTGGCTCCACATTCACTATACCTAATCAATAGAAAACATACATTTTGTAATTTATTAAAATAAAATTGAAACTGATGCTTTAATATAGTAGAGATACATATGTCATATATAAAACCGTAGCAATGCACATGCAAATGACTAGTAAGAATGTAGAAAATGTGTCAATGTTTGTGAGGTCAAGTACTTCCAAAGAAGAAAGGTTAGTTGGAAACATGCTACTTAAAATTTTAAAACTAGTTATTTTTATACCACTCTATGATATAAAAAAGTAATCATATAATTTTATAAAAGTTGATTGGCATGTATAGAATTATATCCGTCTTTTACAGTCTCATTTAAAAAAATTCATCCTTATATCTCCTTTCTCTCCAACAACGTTCTCTAAATCATGTCCTCTATACTTAAATACTCATATTAGAGATACTTTTATTTTTATTTTTTGTACATACATATTTGTCACACTCTCAAATGTATTGTACATATTTTAGTTTTGCTAAACCGGAAATTTAAAATATTCAAATGGATAGTTGACCGTTTAGAGAAACTCTCTATATATATAATACAACAACGTTCTCTAATTTTAGAAGACCGTTTAAAGAATGCTATTAAATAGCGTAGAAGACCGTTTAATCCTCTATATCTAAGGTAGAAGAACTCGCGTGTGTTTGGTTACGGGACAGCCAGGACAGGGACGTCCCCTGGCGTCCTCTCTCATCCCTCTAATTTTGAAGGATAACTGGGGACAACACTGGGATAGTCCTGTCCCAACCCCTAACCCCGAACCAAACAACCCTGAAAGCATCTAGGCCCCTGGTTGGTTTTAGTGATTAATGACAACGTAATATTATATGTGACTAACGTGTGTTTTGCAGAGACAAATGGTAAGTTAGGTCGCATGACAGGTAAAAGCACTACAATGTGAAAGCAATCCCGGAAATAAGAACTCGAAGCGACGGCTAAAACGACGGAACAAAAGGTGAAGGTCTACGGAGTCCGAGTGTCAAGGAGATGTGGACACTCGCGATTTAGTTAGGTCTTTTATTCTCTTTTAGCCGTACTATAAAGAGGGGTTGTCGATGAGTAGTTTGACCAAGAGAGTTCTAGTGTAGTGTTGGTGCACAATCACACTCATACACAGTGCTAGGTGTCACTCTAGAACTCACACACAAGTTAGAGCGAAAACCGATTTGAAAATCAGCTGAAAAACAAGACTTAGGGTTTCTGGCTTTGGGGCACCGGACTGTCCGGTGTGCACCGGACTGTCCGGTGCACCCTCTGCCAGGTGGGGCCTGACTGGTCCACAGCAGAGTCTTCCCAGTCGCAGAAAACCCGAGAGCGCAGTCTTCGGAGATGAATTTTAGTGGCACACCGGACACCGCACCGGACTGTCCGGTGTGCACCGGACAGTGGACTGTTCACTGTCCGGTGCGCCATGAGTCCAACGGCTAGCTGTCAGAACTAGCCGTTGGAAGTGACCGTTGGCGCACCGTTGGCGCACCGGTGGCGCACCGGACTGTCCAGTGCGCCATCGTGCAGCACATTGCCTGTAACGGCTAGTTGGTGGGTGAGGGCTATTTATACCCCCTCCACCCACCATATTCAATGTCTTGCACTCCACATTTATTCCAGCACCTTGGTAGAGTATTGCAAGCACCAAAAGCCTTGTGAGGAGATTAGTGAATCATAATCCACGCTTGTTCCTCATTAGCGCTAGTGAGAGCCACCTAGAGCACACACCACTTGCATTAGGCTTCTCTTGGTCAAGCGAAAGTCTATGGCTTGTTACTCTTGGTGATCGGCATCACCTAGACGGCTTGGTGGCGTTGGGAGCTCGGTGATCACCGTGAAGATCTTGTTGGTGACCCGACTCAAGTTTGTAAGCGGTCTCGAGGGATCCACCGCGCCGGAGTGGCAAAGGATCATCTCGTAGTGAGCACTTGGTTCTTGCGAGGACCAAGGGGGAGCGATACCCTTGCGCGGGTGCTCCAACGAGGACTAGTGGAGAGTGCCGACTCTTCGATACCTCGGGAAAAATTTGGAGGAGTCTTCTAAACTTTGCTTTACATTCCGCACTTAATTCAAGCTCTTTACTTTGTGTATTTGTTTAGCAAGTATTTGAAGCATTGTTTTAGCCTTGTTACATTTCTAGTATTATTTTCTTAGTGCTAGTTGTTGGGGTGAAGTTGGGCTCTTGTTTAGTTCTTGCTTAGGTTTTAAGTAGTGTTGATTTTTAGAAAAGCCCAATTCACCCCCCCCCCCTCTTGGGCATCGTGATCCTTTCAATTGGTATCAGAGCCTTGTTGCTCATAGATTAGCTTAACCGCTAGAGTTACGATGTCCGGTGGGGATGGACCTCCTCCCGTTTTTGATGGTGACGATTTTCCTTATTGGAAAATTCGTATGGAAGCATACTTAGAGGCTATAGACATTGGTGTCTATAAAGCCGCCACACAAGGGTTTCCCCAACCTAGAGATCCCACAAATCTTGTAGGTGATGAGTTCAATTATGAGAAATGGAATGCGAAGGCCAAAAACACCCTTTTTAGAGGCCTTTGCAAAGATGTGTTCAATAGAGTTCGGAATCATAAAAATGCTCATGATTTGTGGATGGACATTTGTGCTCTACACGAAGGAACTAGAAGTGAACGTGAGGAAAGATATCACATAGCTATGCGAAAGTTAAATTCTTTTGAAATGCTTGCTAATGAAAATGCAAACGCTATGTACTCACGACTTAATATTCTTGTAGAGGAAGTCAATGGATTGGGGCTTACTCAAATCTCACAACCGGATGTTGTGAGGAAGATTCTCAGTGTCCTCCCAATAGACAAATATGGACACATTGTCACTGTGCTACATCAAATGGATCTTTCGGTTACCACACCTACACAAATTTTGGGAAAGATCAATGCCCATGAAATGTACATGCACATCAACGACAAAGAAGAATCATCTTCCAAAAGAAAGGATTTGGCTCTCAAAGCAAATCATGAAAGAAAGGGAAAAGCGAAAATGCAAGTTGAGGAAGAATCCTCAAGTGATGATGACCTTGATGCAAACATTGCCTTGATGGTAAGGAAGACCACCAAGATGTTGAAGAAGCTAAATAGAGAAGGCATCAAATTTGATTCAAGAAAGAAGAAGTTCTTTTCCAACAAAAGAAAGCCCATTTCTGAGATGGACTGCTACAACTGTGGTGAGCTTGGTCATCTTGCTCATCAATGCAACAAGCCCAAGAAGAACAAGTTCAAGGGCAAGAAGGAAGATGACAGCGATGATGAAAAGAAGGAAAAGAAATTCTTCAAGAGAAAAGATGGGAAGCAAAAAAGGTTCCACAAGAAGAAGAATGGAAAGGCATATATTGTTGGCGACTGGCTCACCGACATCGAATCATCAAGTGGGTCTTCTTCAAGTGAAGAAGAAAATGATGAAAAGGTTGCTGCCATCGCCGGGGACTTCTCTTCACCACCACCATCGCCATCATCCACTTCTCACCTATGCCTCATGGCTAGGGGTGAACGAAAGGTACAAAATGATATTAATATTGATGATGATAGTGATAGTGATAGTGATGAAGAATTTGCTTCACCTTCATATGATGAGTTAGCTGACTTACTTAAAGAATATACTCAAATCATTAGAAAGTCAAAAGCTAAATGTGATAGGTTGAAAAATGAAAATGAATCTTTAAATGCCAAGTATGACATAGTTATAAAGGCTAGTGATGAAATAAAAGAAGAAAATAAAACTATGTCATCAACCATAAATGAGCTCACAAACTCCCTAAAAGATGCCAAGGAGAAGTATGACAAATTAAATGAAGCTAATAGGGAGTTGCAAAATAGACTAGTTAAGATCAAGGAAGACTATACTCAAATTAAATTTGATCATGACAATCTTCTTGTTGAAAATGAACTTTTATCTTGCAAAACACATGAGGCTATTAACCCTGTTGTTAAGCTTGATGTAGCAACCTCATGTGATGATTTGATTCAAGAAGAGCAAACTAGTCTACATGCTGAATTGACTGAAAAAGTTGAAGTCCTGACTTTAGACAACCAAAAATTGAAGAATTATTTGACTGATGCAACTACTAGAGGAAAAGTTGCTATTGAGAACAATGATTTCAACAATGAGTTAGCAGTGGATAATCAAAGGCTTAAGAATGAGGTCAAGAAACTAAAAAGTGAAAATGAACATCTTGCAACAAGTGTGCAAAAGTTCAACAAGGGTCAATACCTCCAAAATGAGCTGCTTATGAACACTGTTATGAAAAATAACAAGAGTGGTATTGGATACAATGCTTTTGTGCAAAAGAAAGCTATCACTTAATACAAGCCAAAGCAGACTCACAAGCCTATCAAATGCTTTGAGTGTGGAAATGAAGGTCATTTTGCCCACAACTGCAAAGCTAAACCACCAACTCCCTTGCCTAAGCACTCAAGACCATTTGCTTTCAATGCTCACTATGTTCTAAGAAAGGTTGCAAATGGAAAGATTAAGGTTACATTCCTAGGTCCACCAAATAAGAGTAGACCTAAACAAATCTGGGTGGCAAAGTCCTTAATTGAGAGAGTCACTGGTCCTATGCAATATAGGGCTCTCAAAACTCAAGCTTGAATTGTCTGTGAATGTAGGTGAACTACAAGACCGGTGGGAGTTATTGGGTTATTGACAGTGGATGCACACAACATATGACAGGCAACCCACGGATGTTCACCTCATTAGATGAGAATGTTGATGGTCAAGATAAAATCACATTTGGAGACAACTCAAAAGGAAAAGTACAAGGACTTGGCAAGGTGGCAATCTCAAATGACTTATCAATATCAAATGTTCTCTTAGTTGCACCTTTGAGCTTCAATTTATTATCAGTGGGACAACTCTGTGATCTTGGACTTCAATGCTTATTCACTCCATCAGAGGTTATTGTAACAAAAATGGATGATGAATCAATGGTATTTAAGGGTTTTAGATACAACAATCTCTACTTAGTGGATTTCACTTCAGAAGATGCAGACTTAAGAACTTGCCTCTTCACCAAAGCTTCTCTTGGATGGCTTTGGCATAGGAGGCTTGCCCATGTTGGAATGAGCACACTCAAGAAGGTATTAAAGAAAGATATGGTTAGAGGATTAAAGGATGTGGTGTTTGAAAAAGACAAGCCATGCAGTGCATGTCAAGCTGGAAAACAAGTTGCTAATACACATCCTACTAAAGCTTTCATGTCAACATCAAGGCCACTGGAACTACCACATGGATTTATTTGGACCTACAAATTATGTCAGTGCCGGTGGCAACCTCTACTGTCTAGTGATTGTTGATGACTTCTCAAGATACACTTGGGTGTTCTTTCTCCATGACAAATCTGAAGTTGCATCTATATTCAAGAAGTTTGCCAAGAAAGCACAAAATGAATTTGATTGCAAGATTAAGAAGATCAGAAGTGACAATGGCAAAGAATTTGACAACACCAACATTCATGAGTACTGTGATGAAATTGGGATCAAGCATGAAGTATCTGCCACATATACACCTCAACAAAATGGAGTTGTTGAAAGGAAAAATAGGACCTTGATCACTCTTGCAAGAACAATGATTGATGAGTATAACACACCGGAGAGGTTTTGGGCTGAAGCTGTAAACACTGCTTGCTATGCATCAAACAGACTATTTCCTCACCGGCTACTTGCGAAGACTCCTTATGAACTACTAAATGGGAAAAAGCCAGACGTCTCTTTCTTCCGGGTGTTTGGGTGCAAATGCTACATCTACAAAAAACGCCATCATCTAGGGAAGTTTCAAAGACGTTGTGATATTGGTTTTCTTTTGGGTTATTCATTAAAGTCCAAATCATATCGAGTATTCAACCATGCCACTGGCGTGGTAGAAGAAACATATGATGTGGAATTTGATGAGACTAATGGCTCCCAAGGAGCACTTGAAAATCTTGATGATGTAGGTGATGAGCCACTTAGGGAAGCAATGAAGAACATGCCTATTGGAGCTATCAAACCAAAAGAAGATGAAGAAGAGGTGCAAATCATTGACAGGCCTTCTTTATCAAATGTACCACAAGATGATGAAAAAGATGAGAGGCATGCAAATGAAGATACATTTGTCTCTCATGAACAAGCAAGGGTACAAGCCGAAGATGTTGATGCTCCAGGATCTTCTTCCCAAGTGGTTGACAGGAGAAACTCATCACTACTTCAAGCTCATCCTCAAAACCAAATCATCGGGAGTCCTTCACAAGGAGTTATTACTCGATCACATAGACATGCTAATTTTATTGAACATCACTCTTTTGTTTCTTGTGTTGAGCCTACTTGTATAGATGAGGCGCTACAGGATCCGGACTGGGTGAATGCCATGCATGAAGAACTTAACAACTTCACCCGTAACGAAGTTTGGACCCTGGAGAAGCCCCCACAAGATGCAAGAATCATTGGAACAAAGTGGGTGTTCAGAAACAAACAAGATGATCAAGGTGTGATTGTAAGAAACAAGGCAAGACTTGTCGCAAAGGGATTTTCTCAAGTTGAAGGCTTAGATTTTGGAGAGACCTTTGCACCGGTTGCTCGACTGGAAGCCATCCGTATCCTACTTGCATATGCATCATGCTATGATATAAAACTTTATCAAATGGATGTAAAAAGTGCATTTTTAAATGGCTTCATAAATGAACTTGTATATGTTGAGCAACCGCCTGGATTTGAAGACCCTAGATATCCTAATCATGCTTACAGGTTGTCCAAGGCGCTATATGGGCTAAAGCAAGCTCCAAGGGCTTGGTATGAGCGTCTTCGCGACTTCCTCATCGAAAAGGGCTTCAAAATCGGGACCGTCGACACAACTCTCTTCACAAAGAAACATAACGGTGATATTTTCATTTGTCAAGTATATGTTGATGATATAATATTTGGCTCGACAAATGACTGTCATTGCAAGGAATTTGGTGAGTTGATGTCGAAGGAGTTCGAGATGTCAATGATTGGTGAGCTAACATACTTCCTCGGCTTTCAAGTCAAGCAAATGAAAGATGGTAACTTTCTCTCTCAAGAGAAGTATACCAAAGACTTGTTGAAAAGATTCAACATGGAGAAGTGCAAACCAATCAAGACCCCCATGCCTACAAATGGACATCTCGACTTAGATGAGGGAGGTAACCCGGTTAATCAAACTCTCTACCGTTCTATGATTGGTAGTTTATTATACCTTACCGCATCTAGGCCCGATATCATGTTTAGTGTCTGCATGTGTGCTAGATTTCAATCTAATCCTAAGAAAGCTCATCTTCGCGCTGTTAAGAGAATTCTTAGGTATCTTAAGCACACCACAAGCGTTGGTCTGTGGTATCCCAAAGGAGCTACTTTTGATTTAATTGGCTATTCCGATTCGGATTATGCCGGTTGCAAAATTGATAGGAAAAGTACTTCTGGGGGATGCCATCTGCTTGGTAGATCACTAGTTTCATGGACATCCAAAAAGCAGAATAGTGTTGCCTTGTCAACTGCCGAAGCGGAATACATTGCCGCAGGTGCTTGTTGCACACAGATTTTATATATGAAACAAACTCTTCTAGACTATGGCGTAGTTCTAGAAAAAGTACCTTTGTTGTGTGATAATGAGAGTGCTGTTAAAATTGCTAATAATCCTGTACAACACTCTCGCACCAAGCACATTGATATCCGTCATCACTTCCTTAGAGATCATGTTGCTAAAGGAGATATCATTTTAGAAGGAGTGAGGTCGGAAGATCAATTAGCGGATATTTTCACTAAGCCACTTGATAAGACCCGCTTTTGCTTGTTGAGGAATGAACTAAATATCCTTGATCTCAGAAATTTTATGTGAAATGTCAAAAGGTGTTGTCACTTGCATTGCATATTTAAATTCATTGTATTGCATCTAGGGCTTGTCTAACCTAGTTGAGATAACCGCCAATAAAGCGAGTGAAAAAGCTTAACTCGGGTCAAACTTGACAAGTCCTAGCTTTAAGCTTTTAGCACCTAAATTCTTACTTTTATGCAATTATTGGTTCTTGAAATATGCATGAGGTATTGCACTTAGGGGGAGTATTCAAAACTCAAATCACTCATGAAAACCCCTAGTGCAAACCAAAATGCAAATTTCACCATTTGCCTATTTTCTCTAAAAATTATCTAGCCTATGGCAAAATATTTTGAAAAGTATATGAGGGTGCCAATACCTGTCCCAACAAGTGTTCTTTTGTGTGATTATAAGTTGGGATTTGGTTTGGTTAGGAGTTAGATAGAAAAATTCAAAATTTTCCAAACTCCCCTCTGTCTGGGCTCACCGGACAGTCCGGTGTGCACCGGACACTGCACTGTGCAATGTCCGGTGCACCGGCAGCCGCGCGCAAAATTCCTCTTTTCCTGTGCGCTGTCCGGTGGTTCACCGGACAGCTACTGTGCGCTGTCCGGTGTGCCCATCTCGCGTTTTAAAAAACCGCCCCCAGCCCGACCGAGCCGAACCAGAGGCCTTGTTCTTCTCCCAGCCGCCCTGCTCTAAGTCTCTGGCGGTTTCCCTGCGCCCGCCGGCGACCTTCTCTCACCGGCGGCCACCGTCCCGGCCGTGCTCCGGTGAATCTGCGCTCCCCTCCTGCTTCCCCTCGGTGAGCAAGTCCCCCTTCTCTGCCTCTCCATCTCTCTGATTTTTAGGCAGTTCCCACCCCTTTTTGCAAATCCTTCCAATCTCTGTGAAATCCGATGAATTCCTTTGTGAAATGTGTTCCCCTATGTGCCTTAAGCATCCTTGCAGGTTCCTAGCTCCTTCGGGAGGGCATTCCCACCTCAAATGGCCATTTCCCTAAAACCCTAGATCCCCGCACACCACGTGCTCAGTGAAATGCCCAAACCAGCCAAACTTGCTCCAATTGAACCCAAATTTTTCAGGCACCTTCACCACACTTCCAGTAACCTACTTGCCAAATTTCACGCCAATCCGAGATCCCAGGCTTAAATTTCATCAAAATTCCTGTTTTGCGCGATCGTTTCCGAGCCGAGTGTCCAAAACCCTATTTCTTCGCCTCAATTCAAACCAAGCACACACTTCACTCATATTGACCTATATAAACCTATTCGTGAAGTATCGGCTCAATCCCATATCGTTTTGTGCCTCAATTTGAATTCCAATCATTCTATGTCTCTATTTGTCCATCAAACGTCGTTTTCACGGCTTTTGACTTATCGATCGTCCTGTCTCGTGCCATATCTCTTTGTGTATGTATTTATTCACATTTCATATGCTTATGACTATGTGACTAATACGTGCTCACCTCTTCTGTCATTTCAGTGACCTTCGTGTGCCGTCTCCCGTCCTGCCTGGATCGTCACCTCTTGTGTGAGCTTTCCAGGTAGACATCTCACTCTTTGCTAAATCTATCAGTCACTATTTGCTCTGTGCTTAGTCTCTCTATCTCATTTGCAGACCTTAGTTCAGGATGCCGCGCACGAAGAATGCGTCAGCATCAGGGGGTGGCGATGACGAGGACCCTCGTCGCCCCTTCAGGCAGGTGAAGGGGAAGACTGTCTTTTTGGAGCAGCAGGAAGGCCGCAAGAAGCGGCGTTCGGACAGAGAGGCTCGTGCAGCAGCAGCAGCTGCAGCAGCCGCTGCACAGGCAGCACTTGGAGATCAGCCGGATATTCCATCAGATCAGATTGCTTTCCGTGCTCGTCGTCTCGCCTCCCGGTCTCGCTCCTCCACTCACACCTCCGCTTCCACTCCGCCACCCACTCTACCTGCTCCAGTCACTCCTATTGCTCCATCCACCTCCACCGCCATACCCACTACCAGCACCATGCCAGCTTCCACTGCTACCCCTGCTCCCGCTCCCGCTTCTGCTCCACCTGTACCTCCTCCTCGCTTCCGGGAGCGTGACGAGACTGAGGTCCGTCCACTGGTTTCGGATCCTCGTCTATTTGATCTTCAGCGTGCTACTGCAGCCCGGGTACGTCGGTTCAGGTACGTACCCGTGGAGTCTTGGCTGCCAGCTCAGAGAGACCCAGCAGCAGGAGTTCTCTTCAGCACACGGATTCAGGAGTCTTTCTTCAGGGCTCAGATGTCTGCTCAGATTGCGCTACGAGTTCACCGCCTATTGGATCTTCCAGCTTTCTTGCTAGCAGCCGGCGCTGAGTCTGAGGCGCATCTCACCTATTTGCCAGGCCTTCTGTCCTTTTTGACTATCAGCGGCAGATATGTTGAGGAGTGGGTCCGCGTCTTCTATGCCTCTGTTTGGATTGACCCGGATCATCAGTGGATGAGGTTTCGCTTTGAGCGCGAGGATGTCACTATCACTGCCAGTCAGATCAGACAGCTATTTGGATTCCCTGAGTCGACTACTCGCCTTCACAGTCTCTGCTACGGCACTTCAGATCCTCCACGTCGCCCTCACGGCGGTGTGGCTCCAGGGACAGCTCACGTCGCGGCTCTGTTCCGCCCGCCCTTCACAGATGGGTCGCGACGTTCTCCAGCCGACTTCACTACTGCAGCGAAGTACTTGTATGAGCTCGTCAGACGGACACTCCTGCCTAGGATGGGATACAGGGAGGCTACCACTCATATTCAGCTTTGGCTCCTTGGTGCCCTGGTATCCCACTCTGAGTTTGATGTTGTTGACTTTCTGATCTGTGAGATTGAGGACACCGTTCTGGATGGGATTCGTGCTCGACGGCAGCTACCGTATGCTCACTACTTGTGCCACATCTTTGCGCAGCTGATCCAGCCACCTCGTTTTCAGAGTACCCTTGAGGCCTCACGCCTTGTGTTTGGATCTTACCGTCCTGCTCCTGAGATTCCAGTGCCAGCTTATGCTCCTGTGTTTGACACTCAGGCCGAGGATGCTGCACTTCGACAGTTTGACACCCAGGGTGCAGCTGCTGCTGCTGATGATGATGATGACTTTGGGGTTCCTCTTCCGCCTCCGCCTCCTATGCCTCCACGCTCACATGATCATGAGGCTGGGAGTTCCCGTGCTGCCCCTGCTCCTCCTCCAGCTTTGGACCCTGCCCTTGCTTCGATTCTTCAGACTCTCACCCAGCAGCAGCAGACTCTCACTCAGCAGCAGCAGACTCTCACCCAGCAGCAGGCTCTTCTGGCAGCCGAGCAGGCCCGTTTATCCGACAGGATGCTCTCGATGTTTCAGAGCATGCAGGACAGGCAGGATGCACTTCAGCAGCAGCTTATTCAGGATAGGGCCGAGAATAGGGCATTCATGGCCCTCATGCTTCAGCATTCTGGTATCTCAGCACCTCCGGTTCAGTCTGCTCCGCCTTCTTCGCTTCACGCTCCAGTGGTGCCTTCGATCTTGTCTGCACCCCCTGCTGTTACCTCTCCGCTCCGGCCGGTCACCTTGGCGTTCACTTCTCCAGTTCTCAGCTCTGTCTGCCCGCAGCCGCTAGTGCCACCAGCATCTGCTGTTACCACTACCGCTGTGGCAGTATCTGTGACTGCTTCTGTTCCGGTAGCTCCTGCAGCGCTGCCTGCGTCCGAGTCAGTACCAGCTCCAGCTTCTACCGCAGATCCTGGATCCGAGACTGACTCTGACCCTCCGTCGGCGTTCGCTCTGCTACCTCGACCTCGACCGGATGCGCCTCCGCCGCCTCCTCCTGCTTCAGATATTTAGGTTCAGGTTCCTTTTGGTGTTTGACGCCAAAGGGGGAGAGATATGAGTTGTGAGAACTAGGGGGAGTTAGAGAGTTAGTAGAGAGTCAGTGTCCTTTTGATGTAATATTTGTGCCTGCTACTCTCTGTACTAGCTTTATGTTTTTGGCTCACAAACTCGTCATATACTCTCGTCGCGTATGTTTGACTGTGTGTACTATGTTTTCACATTATATCATATCACCAGTCTTTTAAGCTCTTGTTTCATTAATTTACTTTCTCTTTTATATCAACAAGAATCTTATGATGTGTATGCGCTCACTTTTATTATTATGGTACACATTCTTTCTGTCAAAGATTACTGAGTATAACTAACCATTCTTTCTATTGACAGAATCTTCAAAACAAACTACTCTCACAAAACTTGTAGGGTTGTCATCAATCACCAAAAAGGGGGAGATTGAAAGCATCTAGGCCCCTGGTTGGTTTTAGTGATTAATGACAACGTAATATTATATGTGACTAACGTGTGTTTTGCAGAGACAAATGGTAAGTTAGGTCGCATGACAGGTAAAAGCACTACAATGTGAAAGCAATCCCGGAAATAAGAACTCGAAGCGACGGCTAAAACGACGGAACAAAAGGTGAAGGTCTACGGAGTCCGAGTGTCAAGGAGATGTGGACACTCGCGATTTAGTTAGGTCTTTTATTCTCTTTTAGCCGTACTATAAAGAGGGGTTGTCGATGAGTAGTTTGACCAAGAGAGTTCTAGTGTAGTGTTGGTGCACAATCACACTCATACACAGTGCTAGGTGTCACTCTAGAACTCACACACAAGTTAGAGCGAAAACCGATTTGAAAATCAGCTGAAAAACAAGACTTAGGGTTTCTGGCTTTGGGGCACCGGACTGTCCGGTGTGCACCGGACTGTCCGGTGCACTCTCTGCCAGGTGGGGCCTGACTGGTCCACAGCAGAGTCTTCCCAGTCGCAGAAAACCCGAGAGCGCAGTCTTCGTAGATGAATTTTAGTGGCACACCGGACACCGCACCGGACTGTCCGGTGTGCACCGGACAGTGGACTGTTCACTGTCCGGTGCGCCATGAGTCCAACGGCTAGCTGTCAGAACTAGCCGTTGGAAGTGACCGTTGGCGCACCGGTGGCGCACCGTTGGCGCACCGGTGGCGCACCGGACTGTCCGGTGCGCCATCGTGCAGCACATTGCCTGTAACGGCTAGTTGGTGGGTGAGGGCTATTTATACCCCCTCCACCCACCATATTCAATGTCTTGCACTCCACATTTATTCCAGCACCTTGGTAGAGTATTGCAAGCACCAAAAGCCTTGTGAGGAGATTAGTGAATCATAATCCACGCTTGTTCCTCATTAGCGCTAGTGAGAGCCACCTAGAGCACACACTACTTGCATTAGGCTTCTCTTGGTCAAGCGAAAGTCTATGGCTTGTTACTCTTGGTGATCGGCATCACCTAGACGGCTTGGTGGCGTTGGGAGCTCGGTGATCACCATGAAGATCTTGTTGGTGACCCGACTCAAGTTTGTAAGCGGTCTCGAGGGATCCACCGCGCCGGAGTGGCAAAGGATCATCTCGTAGTGAGCACTTGGTTCTTGCGAGGACCAAGGGGGAGCGATACCCTTGCGCGGGTGCTCCAACGAGGACTAGTGGAGAGTGCCGACTCTTCGATACCTCGGGAAAAATTTGGAGGAGTCTTCTAAACTTTGCTTTACATTCCGCACTTAATTCAAGCTCTTTACTTTGTGTATTTGTTTAGCAAGTATTTGAAGCATTGTTTTAGCCTTGTTACATTTCTAGTATTATTTTCTTAGTGCTAGTTGTTGGGGTGAAGTTGGGCTCTTGTTTAGTTCTTGCTTAGGTTTTAAGTAGTGTTGATTTTTAGAAAAGCCCAATTCACCCCCCTCTTGGGCATCGTGATCCTTTCAAACCCTATTTAGGCTTTGTTCGTTTACACCAATCCCGCTCTGGATTAGCATGGATTGGAATTAAATCCATGCCTCAATCCATGCCCCATGACTACTTAATTTTTTTTATTCGGTTAAACCCATCATGGAATATAACCCAAAGGTTTGGGAATTTTTTAAACTATGGAAGACATGGATTCTATCCATAGCCCATTAGGTATGGAACAAATCCATGAGATATTGCACAAGTTTACATTAGAATCCATGGATCAAAAGAATAACTAGCTTTGAAAGTCACATGAATTTGTTGATAGATTTAATCCCACATTGGGATTGAGTGTGAGATATGGATTCACCCAATCCATACCCGGATTAAATCCATGGTGGGATTATATCCCATGTAACCGAACAAGGCTTTAAGGGATCGTCCCGTCCCATCCCGTCCTATCATTACAACCAAACGCACAAGAGTCCGCCTTAATCCATCAAGTCAATCTTGCTAGGCATGACTGCATGAGGCATGATCGAAAACAGTCCGCAACGGTCGATCCCATTCCCAGCCTCGCAGCTCCGAAATCGGTCACTTTTTCCCGCCCATTCCCACCCCCGAGATCTCCAAAGCCCGACCGCAAAATTTCCCCAACCGGGCTTCTTCGGTCATCCACCTAGACGGCAATGGAGGCCGCCGCTGCCGACCTCATCGCCGCCCTCTCGTCCCCATCCTCATTCGCTGGCCTCTACTCTCGCTTCGCCGCCTACCTACAGCCCTTCACCCCCTACCTGCACAGCTCAAACCCTAACACCAAGCCACCGCAGAAGAGGGCGACGAAGCAGAACAAGCAGCCGCCGCCTCCCGACGCGGCCACCCTCCGCCCCCTTGCGAAGCGATTCCTGCCGTTTCTCGGTCGCGCGCTCCACCTCCTCCCGCCGCTCGTCCGCGCTTGTCCTGTTTCGGGCGATAAGGGCGGCGAAGCCGCCGACGAACTGCTTGAGATCTACGGCCTCCTCTTGGACTGCCTAGAGGCCATATCACCCTGCCTTGCGGGGAAACCCTACTCCGTGTTGCTCCAACGCGGCCGCTTCATCTGTTGCCTCGAGTCGCGCGGTCACTTCGCACGCGCCAGTGCGGAGGCTGCCGCTACCCTCGACGCCCTCCGCTCCGCGCTCTCTCCACCCACCACGAGCACCAAGTCGCGACGTGGTGCTGCAGGCGTTGATCCCGTCCTCCTTCCGGACCCCGGCAGCGCTGGGGAGGCTGGCACGGATCCTGAAGTCACCCTCCTTGCGGTTGAGCTCACTGTTTGCCTTGCTAATTGTTCCAGCAAGGGCAAGGTGAAGGAACCTACCCCTTATGAACGACTCATCAGCCTTTTCAAACAGCTAAAACCATGGCTTCGGTGAGATTACCAATTTTGTGATAGTATTCATCAAATAAGAGAGATACTGAGTGGGCTTATCAGGAATTTATGTTTGTGTGCAGTATTCTTACTAATGAAGTCAGCAGGAAGTATCTCCCGTTGCTTATGAATGCCATGAGCCGGTGTACCCTTTTTCTGGTTTCTGAGTCTTCCCTTTTCAATACTGATCTAGTGCATGGATTCTGTCGTTACACGATGCAAGAGTGTGTGGGGGAGGGGATGATTGAGCTTTTGCCAGCAGTATGTGCCATTATGAAATTGATTGCCTTAATCACGGGCCTTAACAAATAGGAGCCTTAGATTGTTTGGTTAATTTGGATACTGTTTTTCCCCATCTGCAGATTGCTCGCAAGATTTGCTCTTCTGTAGATTTGACTTGGGGAGGGAGCACACAGCTTTTGCTCCATGTGCTAAAAACTGTCACTGATTCTGTTGTACGTTTAAAGGTAATCTTCTTTTACTCATGCTACTGGAAGTCTGTTGTAATTTCTCTACGTGGACCTTTCAATTGTTATGAGTAGCACAGTTACTCATTACAAGGGCTATAGGGCCGAATACTGAATACATGCGAAAACCTCCTCCTTATACTAGGAAATACTCGACATGAAGATATAATCGGTCATTAATAAGGCTTAATATAGATTGGCTTTTGCACATGTGGGACAAATGGTATATATTTTTTGCTCATAACATAACAAATTTTGTGTAAAGTATGTATTCATACGGTACAAATGCACCCAGTGAAAAATATTGAATTTCATCAAACTTCAGAAGCATGTTACATCATGCATCATGTTAAATTTAACAGTTCAGTGATTAATGGCAAACACCAAAAGGACATGTAATGAATTGCCAAACTTAAAAATAAAAAATGATATATTGCTTGTGCAAAACTAGATGTGTAGGTCATTAGTTTCAAAATTTTGGATATAGCGGTTCAGTAGTTTTGGAGATGTGCGAGTGGGAGAGATGTGCAGATGTTGTGGAATGCTCTGGAATTTTAGTTCAGCTTGTGCATAGATTCAATTTGTAAACAATCTTAAGGAGACCTGTTTTTCACCATCTTGTATACTTTGAGTTAGACTCCTCTGTATAGTTGTAGGATTACTTTGTTCCAAATATACCATATTATAGTGCCATGAGCTTAGTGTTAGAATTCAGTACTTAATTAGTTAATTTTTATAGTGTCGAGAGTCTAGACTTAATTTGGCCTTCATGTACTATAGGTGCTGTTTAAGTAATGTTGGTTTCCTTTTGTCTTATTATATTTTATGATTCCGAATTTCTGATGAGATGGGTCATTGTGAGTAATATGGTATTATGGTGTATATTTCTGATGTGCTTATGTACCCCATTTATTAGTTGTATTGAGCTCACCGCCTATTTAATGTTCTCTGCTCTTGATCGTATCACAGTAATAAGTTCATCAAGATATAAATAATGGGCTAATGGGTCTTTTATCATCAAGACATTATTACCTGTTGTAATGCAATGCAAACCATTTTCAGGATGATTTACCAAAATCTGTAAATGAGCTTCTGGTATTTGTGGCGTATTTTTGCCGGTTCATTCTTTCTGCCAATAGGGATTTATCTGTTGGCGCTTCAGAACTACTTTATAAACAAGGTGGTTATTTCTCTGAGGTACATTGCTGTATTATTTTTTAAGCACTGAATTCTCATTAAGCATACCATGTTAGTGCACATTCGTTTTGATTTATGTAAATTCATGTGATGTATAGGTTTCCTCTCCTACTGCCTCAATGCTTCTTCTTTATGCGACTGGGTTATACTTGAGTGCCCAGCAAGCAGAAAGTGAAATACCACCCTATTTATCGGTGGGTATTCCCAAGGATCAAAAGTATCTACATGCCTTAGAGAAGGGTCTTGGCACATTAGCACGATGCCCACATGATAATACATCTTTGGTCACATACTTGGACTCTTTGGAGTTTATTAGCAAGATATTATCACAGCAAGTGAATACACTTTGGAAGGACTTCTCTGAAGGAAAACCAACCCATTATTCTGGTAACATGGACTATGTCTTGACAGCACTGCATCAGTTCATTGATTCGAGCTTCACGTCTTTTAGGTAGGTCCATAAGATAAGGTATTGGCACTGTAATTAGTGAAATGCCAGAACCTTTATTAATGAATGCTTACTGTAGAAGCTATGGCCTATGAAACAGACAATGGTTCTTGATTTCACAAGGTGTTTTATCATTTGCGCTGTAACAGCTGTAGGCAAATGTCTCAAGGGGACAACGAGAGACAGCATGAACAACATGGAACCTTACTGACAGTCCTTGTTTCCGCGATCAAGTTTTCCTTTCTTACCAAGAAAGATATCCAGGTATTCTAGTGTGTTTCCTATGTTTATGCTAGATTGCTACATTGCCATTGTGCCTAGTGCAATTGCAAGATCCCTGGTTATATCGTGCTGTTAATATTTATGTGAGAATTATTATTTTGTTAAGATGTAGTGATCAGTACTTGCTTTGTTATATCCAGATGCTAGTTGTTGAAAATGGCCATTGAGTTGCTTGCTGTTACTAGCTTTGTATCACCATCCTTATTGTCAATTAACACCTTTTGCTTGCATAGTCCAGAAGAGCTTGGGTTTCATCGTCTGTGCCATTTCAAGTAAATGGTTTACACTTGAGGAGCTCAAATTCTTGATACCTTCACTTGGCAACATCGGAGTGACACTTCATAACACTGGACATGTTAAAGAGGTATTCCTTCTAAGTTTCTTTTCTTCTTTTTGCTGGGCCAACCCCTTTGAGCTACCATTGAAGTGAATATTGTTGTCTCTGCTTTAGGCACCAAAGGCTTTAGAACTGTGCTGCCAAACAATATGGGCACACATCAGCCTTTTTTACTATAGACTATCTTCAAGAACAAAAGGAAACGACATTATGACAGATCTGTCGATGGATACACTGAAGGATATGGATATCATTTTGGATGCATTTTCAAGAATTGCAAAGATGGTTGATGCTCTCTGTAGATGTGGCACAGAGATAGAAACACCACTTGTGATTGTTGCGAAGAGTTTGTCTATAATGTTGCCTGATGGCGACAATTCTGAATATAACAAATGTTCTTTTATACTGATCAAGGCATGGGTTAAGGTGCTGACTAAAAACAATTCTGCTTTTTTAAAACTTATTATGTTACTGCAACTTATGTTCTGTTTCTTAAATTATAGGCAGTACACAAGGATTTTAGGGATACTAAGGTGGATGATGCTCCACTTCTCTATCCCTTTCTTCTGAAATATCGGTCTCCATGGCCAATTAAGCTGATAGGCTTAATAGTAGAGCAGGTACCATATTTTATTCTGTTTGATTAAATTTGTTGTATCTGTAGTTCTTCGTTGTTGGGGCTAACTACTCTGGGAATTCATTGTATTCTGCAGGAGTTATTAGCATATGGATTAACTGAAGCCCGAAGCATAGAATTCTGCTCTAAAATGCAGATAAGGATCATAGATGTTCTGCTTCATAAAATTTACTGTACGAAAGAACATTTTTTGGAGAGATCAAGGGTTCTTATTAGAAAGGCAGGTGCACTTCGTGCATCTGGAGTGGAAAACATAAAAAACTGCCTTGAGTCTCTACGTGATGCCATATCTTTACTGGTGAGTTTGGATCACATATTGCCTTTCGTTATTTACAAAGAAGGGAGATATAGATTAATGTTTGTTCATCTAACCAGCAAAAGATCTCACATGATTCAACTCGTACCAACACTACTGCAAACAATCAGTTGGCCATTGCGTACTGTTTGTATGCGCAGTGTGCTCAGGAAGACAAACTTGGTGGGGAGGTAACTGCTTCATATCCTAGTCATCTTAATGTTCATATAAGCGATCCCCGCACTCTGATGTCTATGTTTAGCGTAACATGGTTATGCTTTATCTAATTATGTGTAGTGTCATTATTATTATTTTCCATAGGTAATATTTGATAGCGCTGAGAAAGCACTTAACTTGTGGTTGGACATGGAGGCTTTTGACCATTCTTCTTCTGATATGGTCTTGCAACAGCCATCAAAAACTATTGTACCACTTATTTGTTTCCTGGTTGATTTGTTGTCTATGAAGGTAGGGCCATGATATATCTTCAGTTTATTAAGTTGGATGAGATGCAATTGCTTTCCTTTAGCAACATAATCATGAGTATTTGTTCTGCCATCTCAGGGCTGTTTTGAGCTTCAGTTTAAGTTGTGCAAGGTTATGATAATGATATGGAAGCAAGAAAAATTACCCATTGAGAAGTTGTTGTCCTTGCTGTTCACCAGTGGGCGCCTTAGTCATGCATGCTGTTATCTCCCACTGGATGAGCGATTTCTTTCTATTGCCAAAGAGCATCTTGGTGTATGTTGCCATGATATTGAATTTTGGATAAACTGTTTCAAAGGAGACCATCCTTCTCTCTGTATGTTTCTTCAGAGAACGCTGCCTAGTGCCTTATTTATTCCTCAATCATGTAAGCATCCCTTTGGAAGGCAGTTCAGTTTCGTCACGAGTGTTGATGAAGTCAGCAAAGTTGCCTCATCTCTGGTATCTGGAGTAAGTTCTGTTGGTTGCATTACATCAAAATTGTTAACCATGATCTCTTATTCTCTCTCAATTATTGTATTGTATTTTGCAGGATACTTCAAATGAGCAATCTACCTTTCTAGCTGGATGTTTATACTATGACTTGTCAGAAAAAGTTTTTTCACGCGGACAACTTTTCCAGGTAACCGCTCTCACTTTCGTCAATTTAACTTTATTATTTAATATCTGCAAAACATTGGTGCAAAATCTTCAGCGCACATGAACTATCTCAAGATTTTGTAGTTTTCTTTATGTAACTAAACACATCCAATGTTTGTTCTTACAGGCCTTTTCATATGGAAACAAAGCCCTCCATTTGCGCAAAAAGCTCCTAAAAAAGAAGTTCAAAATCAATTCGGGCATATCTGGAAATATGGAAAGACAACACTGTGGGCAGGACATCTCTCTTGAAGTGTGTGGCCCTACAATAGTTGAGATTTGGCCAAATTCCAGCAGTTCAGTCAACACTAAAGATTTTTTCCTTACCCCATGGAATGTCCTTAGGTGCTATCTTGAGAGCACTTTACAGGTATTGTGATAGTGTAGCATAATACAAACAAAGATATAGAAGTATGATACTGCAACCAATTGAATGGGGGCTGGAGTTGCATTTTGCATTATTACCACAGTCCACAGCCACAGGCAGTAGTGATTTCCTTATGCATGAATTCTGACTACATTATGTTGGCAGGTTGCTATGATGCACGAATTGATTGGCAATGGTGCTGAAGCTGAAGTTCTCTTACAGACAGGAAAAGAGATATCAAATTTCCATGGTTTATCAGTTTTCTGTATTGTATTTACATCATTTCTAGGTATATATAATTCTAATTCAATGGTTTATCAGTTTTTTTGCATTGTTTTTCATCATTACTAGGTATACATAATTCTTCAATTGTGTTTTTGTTCACCTGTCATTTCTGTCTCACATTCCTTGGTTTTTGTTCAGGTCAACTATATTGTAAGCGGCAGCTATGGGATGAAGCGGAGAGTGAGCTTAATTATGCCCGAGATCTTGTGAAAAATGATGCAACAATTTCATGTAAGCTCTGCAGTCTGACTTTGGGGATATCTGTTGACATGCAAGTTGGTGATCTGTCTTGGAGTCTGTTTGAAAAAAAAATTCATAAACAGATTACAGCTGGTTTGTCTAACACTTTAGGCATGTACCAATCTGCAATAGACAAATTGAATAGCACTAACTTGGAATATTGTAACGGGTCCTTTGATAGACATACAACTGGTTATCTTGTGTGCAGCAAAGACTGTATACCGAGCAAGTATGAAGCTTGTAATTTGGGGGCAGAACCCCTAACTTCAAATGATGGATTGTTATCTCCATGTAGTGTTTGCATGGTAATACAAGTTCGAAGGAAAAACTCAGGGAATGCTGAAGCTGGTCCACCTTTAGATGCAAAAGCAAGGAGGTCATCAAGAAATTCATCACGTTTAGCTAAGGGACAGAATGTAGAGACTCTTGCAAAGACTAGAACTCGCTCTAGTAAACGAAATGCATGTATGAAAAGTGAGAAGGTTTTAACTGAGCTAAATAGTAAAAATAACGTAACTGGGAGTAAGGAATTGGCTGCAGATGCTTCTGTTTGTGGTGAAGCAGAGTGTTTTCCTGATGGCATTGATCACAGCAAAGACGACCTATGCAATATGTTTGGTTGCTGGAGCTGCCTTTTCATTAAATCCCTCAATTCGGGGTGCATTCAGAATATTTTGCAGCTGAGATTGGACTATGTTCACCGACACTACCTTGTGTCACTTCTTTTAAAAAAAGGTACTTTCTTCTTAGTTTATCTTTCTGTGCTCTGTGCTTGAAGACAAGACATGCAATCATTGGCTTAACATTAGTTATAAATGACAAATGTTTGCAGAATAAATGTCATATTTAATGATTAGGTGTACCTTGAGACTCATCAATTAGTTCTTGTATATTTTGTGTGAATTTGAGTAAGATGAAAGACTGATATGTGACATTTCACCACATATTATCAGGTTATGGACTATGGTTAATATTGTCTTTTTTATACTAAAATCATACTTTATAAAATAGCTGCAGTATCAGTACCCTGGATATCTAACTGCTTTATATAAAAAATGTTAAACATCAAATGACTTTTGTGTTTTTAATTTAATCTGCTAAATGGCATGTTGGATTTGCACAAAAGTTGCTTATCAGTGAAAGCTGCAATAGCATCGGTTTTTAAAGCATACTATTGTGAGTTGGTTTAACTTTAACAACAAATTAGTAGCCTAGTAGGTATTGATTGATCTGCTTAACAATCAAAGAACTGTAAAATATTGCTGGGAAAATCTTTATTAGTTCATTACACCATAGTGTGAATTTCAGATAGTTAATGCGGTAAGCAGCTGATTCTTTGTTCTCTGAATAACTGTGACTTTATTGAAGTCTATGAAGTATTATTGCTTTACAGGTAGGGGCAGGCTATTATATTGTTCCTACAAGCTCATGTAAATATATATTAGTCTATACTTGTTGTAAGAACCTTGTGATTCTGCAATATGTGCTGGTCCATTTTGCTATGTATACCAAGGGAGGAGGATCTTCTGGCTTGTTCTTGTTGTTCTTAGCGAAAGGGCCTCTAGCTGAGTTGGTTAGGTGGTCTGAGTAGCACTCCTCAGGTCCTGGGTTTGACTCCCCGTGGGAGCGAATTTCAGGCTGTGGTTAAACCTCGTCTGTCCCACGCCAAAGCACGGGTCTAAGGCTCAGCTCCGATCGCGGTCGTGTTCTCACATGGGCTTCGATGCCGCTGTGTATGGGTGGGGCAGGGGTTCGGGGGTTTTCTCAACCTGTATAAGAAGGTCTTCTTCTTAATACAATGCTCGGTGCCTGTCTTACCCTCCGCAGGTCGAGCTTTTTCTTGTTGTTCTTATGTTGGGTACTTGCATGTGTTGCTACTTAAGAAGTTTGATCAAATTCCTGTAATTGAGCTATCTGTTGGTTCAGCTACGTTTTTGCTCTTTTTGCAGCTAGAGCCTTGGGATCTCATAGCAATGGGGACTGTGAAGTTCATAGTGTCTATTGGAAGTGCATATCACTGCTGTTCTTCAGGTCCCTTCCACAAGATTGCTGTAGGACTTATGGGCCTTATTTAATTGGACTAATCATGGATAGGAGCATTGGTGATTTTCTTCCTTTAGAGTGTGCAGAAATACTATTCAATATGAGCTTCTTCTTGCTAAAAAGCCCCCTTTCTGAACAGTCAAGGTTTGTTTCATCAAGTTCCTGCTATGCAACATCCAACACATGCATATACAACATTCTGGCTGTAGCAATTCATGGTACCTGTTTAATTGTCTTTCGTTTCGTCGTACTTTTCTGCAGGGACATCTGCTGTATCTTCTCTAGTGTAACAATGGCAGACGTTGTCCCCTGGTTGCTCAAAGCTTTTGTTCTATCCAGAGAGAGCCCCTCACTTGTTCAGGAGGTTCGTTATGTCATGTTATCTTGTGCAATTGTACTGTGGACTATTTATAATGTTTAGTAGATATTACTTATTCTATTTTTATGTCAGACTATCGTTTTCTTTAATCATTAGATATATTCTTGCTTTACTGCTTGTGGCTTCTGTTTCTGTCTTAAAAATCGAATTGCCCATTGCAGGTTTGCAAGTTACTTGCATGCATATTCTTGCTATCAACTACAGATTCCTCAATTCAACTGCCTTTGGGTTCTCATAAAGAATCTCTTTCTTTGAATCACTGGGCCACATACTTCCATCAAGTTTCTGTGGGAACTAATCTCAATTGTCATTACTTTGCTAGCTTACAAGCATCGTCCGAGGAAAAGGTTCCAAAGGTTTGTATCTTAGCAAGTTAAGAGCTGGATTAAAACAGTTCCCTATTCTGTATCATTTATCCTTATCTACTCACATTTTCAGGACACCTATAAAGATTTCAGAAATGAGACAGATGACAATGTCTCGAAATTTCTCAGGTTTAGAATTTTTTGTAGCAGCTGAACTTGTGATCATATTGCATCTGCAAATGTGTAGTAAAATCTAAATTTCTTTGTCAGGTTGTCATCAAGGGACATCAAATATATTGAGAAACATATGACAGAATTCTTCCAAAAACTTCCTGATGTACCAGTTCTGTGCATTAGTATGCTTGGAGGTGATTATGTTAATGCCCTTCTGAAATTCCATTGCCATCCTCCGTTTTTTCCTGCTTGGATGTTGCTTTCAAGGTTTGATTCAACAAATGAACCCACAACATTGCTTCTTCCAGTGGATTCTATTTCAGGTGTGTGGATTACATTTTGACATACTGTGATTGCATGCAGCCATAACTAAATCTAATCTTGGATCTTTGTACTTTTATTTATTTATTTATTTATTTATTCCTTAGCAGAAATGCAATTTGAAGATTCCTGCACCAAAGATTTGGGCAATCCAACGAGAGTTTTAGATAAGTGGCAATGCCCTTGGGGCTATGGAATTACTGACTATGTAGCCCCAGTTTTTAGAAATATACTCGAGGAGAATTTTATGTCCCTCTCCAGCGCAACCCTTACTATTGATGATGTAAATGCAGATCGTGTCAGGTGGTGGTCCCATAGAATGAAGCTCAACAATTACCTTGCTAACACATTGAAGTAAGATTACCTATGCATATCAAAGTTGAAATTTGGTGGTGTGGACACAAGATAATGTTTGTTTTCCTGATATCATTTTCATTCTTTCAAACAGAGACATTGAAGATTCTTGGTTTGGACCCTGGAAATGCCTTCTGTTGGGCCATCAATTATCTGATGAACACATTGAGACTGCCTCATCAATGATTATCACTGGTCTGGATACAGAATTCGAATTTGAAGTCAATCCAATGCTCATCAAGGCTATCCTTGGTGGTGCTGTGTCAGTGGATGAAGTACAAGAATGTTTTCTCCAACTCATTTTGTATAAAGGTTACTTTGGAAGGGGAGGATGCTGTGGGAAAGATAGACTTAAAGCTTTCTCTTCCTGCCAAATGGATGATGGATCTATGGAGACACTCAAACGTATAATAACGGATGCATCATATGAGTTGCCTCAGCCAGCTGATAGAGATCCAGTTATTTTAGTTCTTGATGTCAATGTTCAGGTGAGCAACAAAACAGCTTGACTGTTAGTTATTTTCTATGTGATTTAATAATTTTACATGTTCTTGATTCTTTTCATCTGCATTATAAGTCTAGAACTCTAGATGAATTATTATTTGATTGCATATTTTGCTGGTAAAGGTGAATATCATGAATGCTGTTATATATTATTTGTCAGTAGCCTCACTTTGTCCATTTCAGTTTCCTTTGGTGCTATGCAGTAGATAACTAAACAGTACACGCTGTGAGGTGGTCCATTTGGATATCTACATTTTGCTCTGTAAATATCCCAGTCAAATTGGCACCTTAAATATCCCAGTCAAATTAGCACCTAGTGCTGCTAGGAAATTGCTTTGCGCTCGATTTACTGTGCTGTTTATTTAGCACTGTTATGTCAGTAACATCCTTGTATCCAGCATAGTATAGTCTCACTACATCTCCAGTGACCTCACCTGCTTCAATTACTAACTGCAGATGCTTCCTTGGGAGAACCTGCCTGTACTAAGGAATCAAGAAATTTATCGCATGCCGTCAATGGGTAGCATCTTTTTAGCATTATCTCGAACCAATAATGATTACAAAGATCACAGTTCTCCTTTTCCTGTCATCGATCCTTTCAATACATATTATCTGTTGAATCCTAGCGGTGATCTGAGTAGCACACAAGAAGAATTTGTTCAGTTATTCAGAAACTATGAGTGGAAGGTAAGCACATGGTTTGTCAAAACTTAATTGGTAATCATATTAGGCCCCGTTTGGTTCCATTAGTCCTAGGACTAAAGTTTAGTCCAGGGTCTAAACTTTAGTCCCTACCCTGTTTGGTTATAGGGACTAAATAAATTCTAAATATATTAAATGCAACACATACAGACCAAAATACTCCTTTCTTGTTTCACGACAATTTTCTAGGCAAGGGCAATTAGAGTAAATGTTGCCATTTAGTCCCTTTTAGCACCCATGTGAGAGACTAGAGACTAAAGCCAATTAGTCCCTACTTTAGGGGGTGTTTGGTTTGTATGGACTAATGTTTAGTCCCATTATTTTATTCCATTTTAGACTATAAATTGCCAAATTTAGAAACTAGAATAGAGTTTTAGTTTCTATATTTAGCAATTTTGTAACTAAAATGGAATAAAATGTAGGGACTAAAAATTAGTCCCTAGAAACCAAACACCCCCTTAGTCCTTCTGTTTGGTAAAATAGAGACTAAACGAGACTAAAAACAAGACTAAAGATTAGTCCCTCTAACCAAACGGAGGCTTAGAAAATTGGCTCCTTTTCCAAACTAATTAACTTTCTTGTCAAAATTTCCTTCATTGGTTGCTCAGATGAGAGTTTGAAATGCATAAGTTTTGTTCAAAATGGAAGCTTGAAATGTAATGTGTCTTAGAAAGTAAATGTATATGGTGTATAGAAGCGCTTAGTAGTAATTTTTGCTAAGAATATGGTTTACTCCTAGTTTTAGGTGTCACTTCCACGTCACTGTATCATCATTCATAATTTCAACTGTTAGTGTATACCTCCCTGTTAGTGTATACTTCTATTGTAATGGGCCTTGGCCCACCTAACTCTTATATATCAATGCCTTCCCAACCCTGATTAGGGTTAGGGTTTCTCTCATTCCAACATGGTATCGAGGAACGACAATGTGGTACGCGATACGCTACTAAAAAAAGGATTTAACACTACGAGAACGAGATTGTTCCCATGTTCCCGAAACGGAACGAACGTTCTTGGAACGAGGAACGTGGCCAAGTTCCACGTTCACACTTTCTAAGGTTATGTCTTCTCTTTCCCTCCCTCCCTCTCACCTTAGCGCCGCCACCTCCCTCCTCATGGCCGACCCCTCCTCCCCTCACTAGTGGTCGACCGTGGTGGCTGTCACTACGTCCCCGACACTCTCCTCCCCTCTGGCTCCGCGTCGCCGACCGCCCCACCTCTTTGCGCCCCCACACGACTTCCCCTCTCTTGGAGACGCGTCGCTGGGTTTGTCTCCCTCCCCTGCGCTTGCGTTGCCGAGTGCGCCTCCCCCTGTCTTTATCGCGCCACCACCGTCGGGTGTGCATCCCCTTCCACTGTCGCGCCTCCCCCTATCGGCGTCGAGCCGCTCCCACGAAGTGTGCCTCCCTCGACCGCCGATGCTGCAACTGCATGCCGCGTCTCTCCCCCTGGTGCGCCTCCCTCTGCCTGCACCGCACTGTCTTCTCGAGGCTCCCCCTTCCCTTTAATAGGGCCGATGGGCCTCTCCACCATGCTGCCACCACTTCGCGCCTGCGCTGCTAGGTGAAAGATTGTATCTGTGTGCAATAGTAGATTGATTAATGAGAGACATAAATGCTACAATATATAGGGGTGAGGAGATCTTGGGCAAAAGGAAACTCGTAGACAAGATCTCAAAGATGGAAACCCCCAATCAGAATCCTATACTAAGAAAACTTCTAATCATGATCCTATACAAAGCAAGCCCTCAATCAGGATCTCACTAACCATACTACTCTACACTGCCTACTAAGGCCGACCGACTATAGAGGCAGACTATAGAGCCAGACACGTCTTGTATATGGTTGGGAATCAGCTATCTAACACGCTCCCGCAGTAGAATCTTCGGGACATCGAACATTCAGACTGGACCAAAATTCTGTGAAAACCGAGGAAGGAAGCCCTTGGTGAAGATGTTAGCGTACTGAGATGTAGTTGGCATGTGAAGGACACAGATATTCCCAATTGCAACTCGTTCACAAACAAAGTGAAGATCGATCTCCACATTTTTTCGCTGATGTTGGATTGGATTAGCTAACATGTAGACGACGTTGTTGTTGTTGTTGCAATATACCAAGGGGTGTGGAGCTCAGACAGGAGTTGGCGGAGCCATGTGGCTTTAGCGACTGCATTGGCGACAGCTCGTTACTTGGCTTCGACACTAGATCCAGAGACAGTGTCTTGACGCTTGGACGACCAGGACACCAAACTATCGCCTAGGAATATCACATAACCGTAAGTGGACTTGCGTGTATCAGGACGTCCTGTGCAGTCAGCATCAGAACAAAGCACCAAGTCAGACTGTGTAGAGGGGTGAATGAACAAACCAAAGTGCAATGTGCCACTGACATAGCATAGGATGCACTTGAGGGCGAGAAGGTGAGGTTTCTGTGGGTCATGCATATGAAGGCAAACCTGCTGAATGACGTAGGCAATGTCAGACCATGTAAAACTGAGCCACTGAAGAGCACCAGCCAAATTGCGAAAATCCGTAGAAGAGACTAGAGGATCATCATCAGACAACTTTGAGTTGAGATCAACATGTGTTGAGCAAGACTTGCAGTTTGTCATGCCAGTGCACTCAAGAATCTCAATCATATACTATCGTGGAGAGAGAAAAAGACTAGAGCCTAAGCGTTGAACCTTCTTGCCAAGAAAATGATGAAGAGGACCGAGGTCTTTCATGAAGAATTTCCACTGGAGAGCTGTGATGATGCACCTCAATAAATTAGGAGAGGCGGCTGTGAGAACAATGTCATCAACATAGAGGAGATACACCATATCCGTACCATGATAATAGACAAATAGAGGAGTATCTGTCTAAGCTTCAGTGAAACCCAACTGCATAAGGTGAGAAGCGAATTTGCTGAAGCAGACACGTGTGGCCTGCATTAAGTCGTACAATGACAGGTTGAGTCGATAAACATAATCCAGATGCGAAGAACCCTCGAAGCCTGAGGGTTGGGCTGCCTCTACCTCCACTTGGCACCGACGTCTTGCCCACCCCGCCTCCAACGTCCTTTCTAGACTCTCATAGTCTCGTTCACCTTGTCCATTCGTTGCCCAACTTGGGCACAATAAAAAGACTCTGATAGGTCCCCTTGTAAGAAAGCATTGTTGACGTCGAGCTGATGTATTGATCAGGAGCACGAGAGAGCAAGGGATATGACTGTCCGAACTGTAGTAGGCTTAACCAAACTTGCTGCGTGTACGCATGTCATACTGATTTTCCACCAGAGTAACAACAACACCAGGTGGGAGTGTGCTGGGAGGACTAGGCTCATCCACTGGAATCAAGGTGCCGGTAAACCAGCCTCATGTCCGGGTGGAGAGGAGGCAGGCACGTCGAGGATGCACGGGGCACAAAAACAACTGCGACCGCATGTGGCATGGCAGGTGGTGTAGCGGTCGACATTGTCGAGCCAGGCGCAGGTGGCGATCCCAGCGGGGTAGAGCTGAGGTCAGCCAGGGTGCCAGAAGGAGGCGCACTGGCGGCAGGTGCAGCGCGTGGAGATGTAGCGTGTGGTGTGGCAGGAGTAGCCACGTGAGGCGGTGTAGGGGCGACGGTCGTCAGGCATGAAGGAGAGGAGGAGGTGGAATGGATATTCGTGCCTGTGTCGAAGAACTACTCTTGTTGTGGAGGCTGTTTAAGTGTTGTGGTCTGGAAGTTGGCTGCTAGAGCCTGTTGATCCCAGCCTTGAGCCAAAGCGAGGAGGATGGGTGGAGGGATGCCCCATTGACCAGTCCATTGGCCAGGAGGATCGAAGACGTCTGACTGTGGCGCCTGCTAAAAGAGATTGTATCTGTGTGCAACAGTAGATTGATAAATGAGAGACATAGATGTTACAATCTATAGGGGGTGAGGCGATCTTGGGCAAAAGGAAACCCATACACAAGATCTCCTCAAGGATGGAAAGCCCCAATTAGGATCCTGCCTACTAGGTCCTACTAGGTCCAGCTGACTACAGAGCCAGACGCAGGTCCTGTATATGGTAGGGATTCAGCTGTCTAACACCAGGATTCCTCCCTACGCGTGGGCTCTTCAAGCCGTCGGGGGCTCCTTACCCTACCACGGATTGTGCCTCCTCTGCAACCTGGCTTGGCCAACCAGCGTGCCACGACCTTTTCACCGCCACCGCCTCTTTCCCACATAGCTCGTGTGGTGCAGCCGCGCTGTCCACCGTCGGTGCCCCTCACTCGCGGTTGCGACCTTCTTTCCTAATGTTAGCGCCCCCGCGTGGCCGTCTGTATGCCCCTCTCCTCCGGGCAGTCTTGACCCGTGATGGCACCGGCGACACACCCTTCTCCGTCACCACTGCTCCTACCCTTGCTGCCTTGGACAACACCCTCGCCCTTTGCAATGCTGCGGTCCATGTGCCTCCACGTGCTGATATTGTCTCCATGACGATCGAGGCCTTGTCTTCTCCCCTACTTGTGATCGCCGTCAGCATGCTCGCCACTGCCGGCTCCAGCACCCCTCCCGGTGGCTCTATGGGGGTGCCTCTGATGGCTCTCCTTCCCCATCCCCATGTCATCACCACCCACTCCTCCCACCGACTGGGTTGCTGACTCCGGCGCCTGGCACCATACCACTTCTGTTAGCATGCTCGCCACTGCCGGCTCCAGCACCCCTCCCGGTGGCTCTATGGGGGTGCCTCTGATGGCTCTCCTTCCCCATCCCCATGTCATCACCACCCACTCCTTCCACCGACTGGGTGGCTGACTCCGGCGCTTGGCACCATACCACTCCTGACCCCATTATTGTTTCTTTACCCCATCCCCATAACCCCACCTTCCCTTTTTCCATCATTGTCGGTGATGGATCGACCTTGCTTGTCACCTCAGTAGGCGACACAGTTCTTCCTGGTCCTTTATACCTAAACCACACTCTTGTTGTCCCCAACATCATACAGAATCTTCTCTCAGTTCATCGGTTCACCACTGACAACCACTGCTCTATGGAGTTTGATCCCTAGGGCCTTACCATAGTACACCTTACCACTCGTGTCGTGCCCGATATGACAGTTCTAGCCCCTATATATTCCATTCGCTTTCTCGCCCCACCTCCATCATCTTGTGTTGCCCCACCCTTGCCTGTGCTGCCTCTGCCTCCACTTGGCATCGATGTCTTGGCCACCTTGGTTCCGACGTACTTTTTAGACTCTTGTCCACCTCGACCATTCCCTGTCCCCGCTGCAACACTACCTCGCCTTGCCATCTTTGTCAGCTTGGTCGCCACACTCGCTTACTGGGCTGAGGGCCTCCACACTTCCACCTATTCTCATGAACCGCCTCCCCTCCAAGGCGGATAGTCATCCCACTCCTTTCTTCGGCCTCTTTGGCGCTGTTAGACTCCTGTTAGGATTAGGCTTGGGTCCATTTGTATTTACCTGATTACCCCTATGTCATGGGCTTGGCCCACCTAACAAGTCTATATAATATACACCCCTGTATTAGGGTTAGGGTTTCACGTATTCCAACATGCACCACCCCTTTCTATACACACCTCCGTGTCTTGGTCCTCTCCACTTCCTCTCGGGGTCACCGTGGAGCGGTGCCCCTAGGGCCTCTTCCTTCACTAGCGCCAGTACGCCCTCGACATTCTAGAGCAGACTGGCATGTTTGAATGCAAGCTCTGCTCCACGCCAACGCTTCGGTTAGCGTTGTGACGGCCTATCGGAGCCTCATCGGGGCTCTCTAGTACCCCACATTTACCAAGCCTGACATCGCCTACACAGTCCAGCAGGTCTACAGGTGTGCCTTCACATGCACACCCCGCGGGAGCCCCACTTCATTGCTCTCAAGTGGATTCTTCGCAACCTTCACGACTCCCTCAACTTTGGCCTTCTTCGGCCCTCTCCGACTTCTAAGCTGGTGGTCTACACCAACGCCGATTGGGCTGCTACCCCGACACGCGCCGGTCCACGACTGGCTACGCCGTGTTCCTGGCTGCCAACTTCGTCTCTTGGTCCTCGAAGCGACAACCCTTCGTCTCCCGCTCCAACGTTGAGGTCGAGTATCACACTGTGGTTGAGGCTTCATGGCTTCTTCAGCTTCTTAATGAGCTTCACAACGTCGGCAGTGTCTATCTCTCCACCAATCTCTTGCAGCATTAGTGCGCGAAGCACGTTGAGATTGACCTCCACTTCGTCCGCAAGCGTGTCACTGTCGGTGATGTACACGTTCTCCATGTCCCGACCACTTCACAGTTTGCCGACATCTTTACCAAGGGCTTTCTTCCACCATTTTCACGGAGTTCCGGTACAGTCTCAACATCTGTACAGGATAGAGCTGTGACTGCCGGGGTGTTAGCGTAACTGTTAGTGTATACCTCAATTGTAATGAGCCTTGGCCCACCTAACTCTAGTATATCAATGCATTCCCAACCCTGATTAGGGTTAGGATTTCTCTCATTCTAACATCAACATCAATCAAAAGTGAATTTAATCGTAGGAACTATATCCTACAAAATGTATTACGTGTCATTGTTATGCTAATTATAGCCTTAATTGAAGAATGATTCTGCACTCTACGTACAGACAGTAATATTTGTATACTGATTCTATCTTGCCATAGTTAACCCCTAGAGAGATGTTCTCCCTGATGCTTTCTATAGCTGTATATGCTGCCTGTACACTACTAACATCAACATCAATCAGTGAAGAATGCATAGGATTTTCTCCCCAATCCTTCAGCGTTAAAGTGAGGTCGTGAGGATAGTGATCCAAACCATTGCATGGTGAAAAGTATTTTTGGTGCCATTGGAAGCCACCCATGCTAGTAAAATGCCAATTTGAAGATGCAAAAGACCGATTACCAATGACAACATAGTAATAAGCTTTAATGTGTTCTCATTGTCTTTGTCAAGGATCCATTTTCCTTTTCATTTGCATGTAAGAAGGTAAATTTACATTATTCTATCATAACTACAAACAATGAAATGATGTTGTCAGGGAGTGGCTGGGAATTCTCCGAAGGCTGACGAGCTGGTTTTGGCCTTGACAAATCATGACCTATTCCTGTACTTTGGGCATGGAAGTGGTATGTTTAAATTTTGTTGGACATTTTCCTTGGTATTGTTCCTAGTTGTTTCAAGTTTCATTCCCTTAATAGTTGTACGTGTAGCTTATGGTTCATCATAATTGTATATAATTGATGTTCTCTCCCTTAATAGTTGAAAACTTTGACCACTCGTCTTATTCAAAATATTTTTTTGAAAATCTAAAATTTCAAGGCATAACAAAATAAATAATAATTTACAAATTTTTTTAGTAAAACGACTGGTCAAAGTTTTTTTTTAAAAATCAACGATGTCATATTGAAGAATGGAGGTAGTACTCCTTATGCAGTGTGCACCATGGCAACAATGGCTGGTCGAACCAACATAACGAGTCTGATCTAACTAACCTGTAAATTGCTGCAGGAACCCAGTATATTTCTAGTAAGGAAGTCGAAAAGATAGATAACTGTGCAGCTGCTCTTCTTATGGGATGTAGCAGTGGAACACTTCATTGCAAAGGAAGTTATGCTCCTCGAGGGGCCCCATTATCATATTTATTTGCTGGTTCCCCTGCTATCATTGCGAATCTCTGGGATGTTTCAGACAAGGACATTGACAGGTTTAGTAAGGCTTTGCTCAATTCATGGTTGCATGACAAATCTCTAGATGGCAACAATTGTTCAAAATGTTGCCAGCTAACAATGGAGCTTGAGTCCATGAGTATTGCTTCCAAGGAAAATGGTAAAGCAAGACGACAAGGCACACGAGGAAAGAAGCAACAACATATAAATGATAGTACCAAGTGCTGCAGCTGCAAGCAGAGGCGAATAGCTTCATATATAAGTGAAGCTAGGAGGGCTTGCAGGCTTCCACTTTTGATAGGCGCATCTCCTGTGTGTTACGGCGTGCCTACAATCATTAGGAAGAAAGTAATGACGGATTCTACCACGAGAGAGATGACCTAAAAGTGTGGTAGTATCGGCATGGTATTGGTGACTATTGATAGTGTGATCTATGGCGTTGATGGAGTTGGCACGAAAGTGTGCCAGCTCAAATGCACTGACTAATTTATGCTTTATACCCAGTGCTTGGACGCATGGTCTTGCTGGACGACCTGCAGTGGGCGTGCACCTATTGGTATTCCAGAGCTGTAACGAGTGTATATTGAAGTAAATGTTCTGTACAATGGCGCTGTACATAACTGTAATGTCACTGGAGCATCACTTAGAGAAAGTATGTTGAGGCTATTGATTTCAATTGTATAACGTGTACTATAGTTTTGTCCAGGAACATAGAGAATGCATGTTGAGGCAGTTAATTTCAATTGTATAAAATGTGTACTACAGTTTTGACCCTTGTAAGTTACTTATAAGAAGCTGTTGTCTATACTGTACTGAATTCTACATGAAGTTACGTAGGCAGTATGACGGAAGTTTTGAAAGCATGTAGGATGTTTGGTTTCAATGGTTAATGATAATATAACGTCATTATAGCTAACATGTGTTTTATAGAAACAAGATACGTTAGGTCATAATAATGCAAGATGCTTGGACTTACATGGCATTCATGTCTTTGTTGATGGAGATCAACGGCCGATTTTAAGAATGGTTGAAAAGATTAAAGATAAACTAGTTTTAAATGTTAATAGTATTGTTGAACGCTTGAGTAGTGACATGATCTTTATTTTCCTTTACTGTACTATAAATGGGGTATAAACTGTGTAACTTGACCTAGGTGAGTTTAGTTAAATATGGCGGTGCACACTTGTGAAAACTAGTGTAGATAAATCCCAACTCAAGTATAAAGGAAGTATAAAGGAAAGGCACATACTGGTCATCAATGGGATTCATCCAAAGATAGCTCAAGTGAAGAGGATGAAAAGGTTGCAACCATAGCAATACAAGAATCATTCACTACGTTGAGGCTATCTGTATGCATTTTATATTTACTTAGCATGCAGATGCATCTATTCAAAAAATGGTGTGTTGCTTTCTACCTTTTAACTTAAGTTGAGCACCATACTTAAGAAGTATCAAATTCAAAATAGTATGTTCTTTCATGTATGTGAATGCCATCAGTAGTTATCTAAGATCATGGATATAAATTGGCACCTTTCAAGTTTCTAGTTTGAAGTGTGTTCCATTCTCTCATTCATAGACAATAGTGGTGTTGGGCACTTGTTCTCAAATGTCGTGTATCAAGAACAAGGCAACACAATTGTTAACTATTACATACCTTCGTATTCTGAAAGTTGCCTAGAGGGGGGGGGGGGTGAATAGATGAAACATGAAATTTATAAACTTAAACACACACTAAGGCCGGGGTTAGTGTTAGAATTAAATTCGGGTGCGGAAGATTGTTTCTCTTGCTATGAGTTGCTCAAATAATACAGATGACGTTTGGGAGCAAACTCAAATCAATATTAGCAAGGAAACTTTAGAGAGAGGAAAGAGGACAAACAAATCAAGCGAAGATCAAAGCAAGTGAACACAGTGATTTGTTTTACCGAGGTTCGGTTCCAAAGAATCTAGTCCCCGTTGAGGAGGCCACAAAGGCCGGGTCTATTTCAACCTTTTCCCTCTCTCAAATGGTCACTTAGACTGGATGAGCCTTCTCCTTAATCAATCGGGTCACTAAGACCCCGCAAGGACCACCACACACTTAGGTGTCTCTTGCTAGCTTTACAAAGCACTTAGAGAATAAGAATGGGAAACTAGAAGGCAATCCAAGCAACAAGAGCAACAAGAGAACACAAATAATCCTCTCATAAGTTTTAAGCTTTAGAGTTGATTTTGGGAGCTTGGAGTGGATTGAATGCTTTGAATGTGTCTTGTAGTGTTTGGCTTTGCTCTTGCAATGAATATGGAGTTCAGAAAACTTGGATGCCATTGAAGGAGGTGGTTGGGGGGGTATTTATAGCCTCCAACCACTTTCTAGCCGTTGGCTGTTTTTGCTGGCGATGGGCACACCGGACAGTTCGGTGGCGCACCGAACATGCAATGTTCACTGTCCGGTGCGCGCCACGTCAGCACGCCCGTTGGGGTTTGGAGCGAGTTGACCGTTGGAACCCTTGTCCTGTAGTTGCACCGGACGTGTCCGGTGACCTCTGACTTCACTGCTCTGACTTCTGCCTCACACTGTTCATCACTGTTCACTTTTGCAGTCGATCATTAACGCGCAGTGACCGTTGCTCCACTGGTTCACCGGACATGTCCGGTGCACACCGAACAGTCCGGTGAATTATAGCGGAGTGCGCCCAGAGAATTCTCGAGAGTGGCCTGTTCGCTTGCGCGCGGGCCTGGTGCATCGGACAATGTCCGATGCGCCATGGCAGGACACTCTCATATCTTGCTCCAAATTTGTTAGTCCCCAACTGAATTTCTTTCTTGGTTTGTGTTGAACGTTATGCACCTGAGATAAAAGACATCTAGGTAGACTAGTTAGTCCACGTGGTTTGTGATGGACGTCAACCACCAAAATCGATTATATGAAATGATTAAGTCCATTTCCCTTTCAATCTCCCCCTTTTTGGTGATGATGCCAACACAAACCAAAGCAAATAAGTGTAGAAATGTAACTAGTTTACAATTATGATAGATGTGCATAGGTTACTTAGAATTGAACCATTGAAAGACTTTGTACATATGCCTAAGAGTGAATGTGATTGCTTTTCTCCTATTTAACATTTTGAACCACATTTGCACCACTTGTTTGTTTTTGCAAATCTTTTGGAAAAATATTTTCAAATTCTTTTGCAAATAGTCAAAGGTATAAGAATATGATTGCAAGAAGCATTTTTAAGATTTGAAATTCCTCCCCCTGTTTCAAATGATTTTCCTTTGACTAAATAAAAGCTCCCCCTAAAGAAATTCTCCCCTTAGCTTTTCAAGAAGGTTTTGAAATGATTTTCCTTTTTTGGAATAGATACCAAATGAAATTACATCAATTGAAATTCTTATACTTAGTGAAATTTTGAAATCAAATGAGATACCAGTTGAAAATCCATTTTGAGACTAACACAAATACCAATTCAAATAAACAATGTTGGGGACTTGTTCTCAAGTGCTATGAATTAAGAACAAGGCAACACAGAATGTTAAATGTTAATGTTCTTCGTCCTTCAAATCATTATTTCCCTTAGGATATAATGATCTTCAGACGAAGGTTATGAATGACATACCTTCATCAACGTGATATATGTTAACAAAAGAAGAAGCATATGAGATATAAGAGGCAAGATAAGCAATCACATAATATTATTAATTCATTATCAATATATTGTTCTAAAAATACAGGGACAATGCTGAATTACAAATGTACCTTCGGCTTGACAGAAGATAAAAAGTACAAGTGTGACGCACGAGCAAGTACAAGTCAGCGTGAACAGTACGGGGGTACTGTTCATCTATTCATAGGCACATGACACAACATGTGAGAAATTACAGTTATGCCCTTTACATTTACTATTGACTTATAGAAAAATCTATGAGGACTAGATAGCCTTTTCCCCTTTAAGTCGGTTCTTTTTTCCGCGATTGAGTCGAAGCTCCCTTGCGCGTAGCTTCGGAGCAACGACAACCTTCGTCACGATCATGCTCTTCTCGTCGTGTATGCTTTTAACCTGAGTTCGAAGGTACCTGTCCATAAGCCATGCTTGGAAGACATTGTTAAATTACATTTTTGAGGACCTTCGGAGGAAGAAGGCCCCCAACAGTAGCCCCTCGCAGTATCAATTTGTTTAAGATAACGAATTCAAACTGCAACATGGACGAAGGCCTTAAGCCGAAGGTCCGAAAAACACCTTCCCTTTGCTAGAATAGCAACAGTCAATGACAGTCGGGACCCTCCAATTTGGGGCGTGCCGAGCGTATAAATAAGAACTCGCACCAACCACATTTGGTACGCTGTTTGTGCTATTTGCTTTATTTTCTCAATTTTATAGCTCTTGCTCACTAACGCTTGCTAGTTTCTCAAGCTTCCTAAGCTTCAGTTTGAAAGACACATTTTCGTCATTTTCGAAGGAAAAATGTCTCAAGACAAGAAGGTTGTTGCTGAGACGAAGCTGACTGAAGAGGAGAAGCTCTTTGAAGAGAAGAAGACTACAAATCCTTACATTGCTGGGTTTATCGAGTCAATGGCAAAATCAAATACAGAGAAGATTACTATGGAGATCCTGGAAGGCCTATCTGAAGATACCGGTGACAGTGATGATTATGATGCTGAAAGCGGGGGTGAAGATTATGAGAATCGACCGTGGAGGCCAAGTCATACAATTTTTGGGAAATCGACAATTAAGCAGAGTCATCTTGACAATATGAGAGGAAGGTACTTTCGAGATATGTCTATTGTGAGAGTTGTTGGAGACAACAACGTCCCTGCCCCTGAGGAAGACGAAGTTGTGATATGGGTAGAAGCTTCGGATTTCTGAAGCTAGAAGATGGCCTTTCAATATTATCAAAGGATGAATTGGCTGACAACTTAGCATATAATAGCATAAAGGTATAAAAGTCAATTTTGTATTTGGAAACGAATTACTTCATTTGTTTATACTTAATGCTGTCCTCCTCTTGCAGGGCTTGATCCTTAGCAATGCCCTTAGAGCACAGAAAAACATTGAAGATGAAGGGTACACAATGGCTCTGAACAACCTTCGTTCAGAGGTGATTGAACTAAGGAACAAAGGTCTTGAAAAAGACAAGATATTAATTTCATTTGTAAACAAAGTAAAAGAAGACGAAGCTAGCTCCAAAGCTCAAGCTGAGGTCCAAAAGAATGAAATCGAAGACCTTCGGAAACAATTAGCAGAGACCAAAGAAAAATGCGCTGTCGCTGAAGCTAACCGAGATGCCAGCGAATATTAGAAAAATTATTTTGAAAAGACAGTTGAAGAGCTTCGCGCATCCAAGGAAAGATGTTTTGAAAAATCTTTGGGCTGCGTGGAGAAGATAAAGACTAGCTTCGCCAACGTGGGCACCTATTCAAACAAAGATAACTTCATACGAGGCGACCCTGAGGGCGTTATCGAGTGGATCAGCGGTGAAGCCGAAGCTTTTGAGGAAATTTTAAGTGATCGTGGGGACGTCTGCGCGTTCTCTGGTGCGAGAGGAGTTTCAGCCGTCTTGGAGAAGGTGGGTTGCAATCATGTTAAAACCTTGGCCCAGGCCGAAGCTGCCTTCTCCGTGGATGACACGAAGGACCCCTCGGCCGAAGCAAGTTTAATAGGCGGAAAATTTTTCACTGATATCTGGGAAAATGGTGGCCGAGAAATGGCTCACGAAATAATGAAGAAAAGTGAAAAAGATATTCATGACGCTCGAGAAGCGGCTAAAAAAGCTGAAGAAGCTGCCGAACGCGAGAGACAGATAGGTATCATCTAATGGCCTCTAGCTTCGTCGTTTGTTTTTGTGACTTCGAACTAATTTATGTTTCTTATCGCAGCTGAATTACCTCCTCCATCGGAGCCGTTCGTCCCACTAGCCGACCCAGAAACAAAGAAAGCAATAGAAATCATCAATATGACCGAAGCTATTGTTGACGAAGTTGTTAACAAATTGCTTAACGAAGTTGCAGAGAAGGTTCTGAAGTAAGAATAGTAGTTATTGTAAAAACATTTTTAGGTTATCAATGTAACATTTGCTGAACTAAGTCTGTAATATTTGATGTGTATAGTTTTGAATCTAATATGTAAGTTGTTTTTAATTCAGTTCTTTGCGATGCATGAAACTTTATGTACATACCGTTTTTGAGCCTTCAGCGAAAAAACACCTTCCCTTCTTTTCATGCTTCGTAAAGAAGAATGCTTATGCTTTGTGAGAATATCCATACTTCGTAAAGAACATCCAAGCTTCGTAAAAACATCAATGCTTCGTAAACAATAGATCTCTTCTTCCATATCAGAGCTGATGAAGATGTACTTCTCAGCTTATTTTGTGCCTTGGCACCTTTTCATTTTTGTAAAGTGAAAGGGAAATAGACTTACACCTTTTCCTATATGAATTTTGGTCGTTGAATTGCCCAACACAAATAATTGGACTAACTAGTTTGCTCTAGATTATAAGTTTTACAGGTGCCAAAGGTTCACAACAAACCAATAAAAAGACCAAGAAAGGGTTCAAACAAAGAGAGCAAAAGACAACCGAAGTGTGCCCTGGTCTGGCGCACCGGACTGTCCGGTGTGCCACCAGACAGTGTCCGGTGCACTACCGGACAGTGTCCGGTGCACCAGGGAATTCCAGTCTGAACTTGCCACCTTCGGGAATTCTGGGATCCGCTCCGCTATAATTCACCGGACTGTCTGGTGTAGCACCGGACTGTCCGGTGCGCCAGCGGAGTAACGGCTACACAGCGCCAACGATCGTCTGCAAGAACAATAAATGCGCTACAGTGCGCGCCTGCGCGTGCAGAAGTCAGGACAGGCGGCAGAAGGCGCACCGGACAGTGAACAGTGACTGTCCGGTGCACCACCGGACTGTCCGGTGGCCCAGCTGTCAGAAGCTCCAACAATCAGAACCCAACGGCCGGGTGATGTGGCTGGCGCACCGGACAGTGTCCGGTGGCGCACCAGACTGTCTGGTGCGCCATGCGACAACAGCCTCCACCAACGGCTCCTTTGGTGGTTGGGGCTATAAATACCCCCAACCACCCACCATTCATTGCATCCAAGTTTTCAGCCTTCACACCTCATACAAGAGCTATAACATTCAATACAAGACACAAACACAAAGATCAAATCCTCTCCCAAGTCTGGAATCACTCCAACCAAATTAGTGACTAGAGAGAGAGAGACATTTGTGTTCATTTGAGCTCTTGCGCTTGGATTGCTTTTCTTCTTCCTTCTATTCTTGTGTTCAACTCACTTGTAATCAAAACAAGAGACACCAAGTTGTGGTGGTCCTTGTAGTGGACTTAGTGTCCCATTTGATTGAAGAGAAAGGCTCACTCGGTCTAGGTGACCGTTTGAGAGAGGGAAAGGGTTGAAAGAGACCCAGTCTTTGTGACCACCTCAACGGGGAGTAGGTTTGCAAGAACCGAACCTCAGTAAAACAAATCACCGTGTCATCTGCTCTTTTTCGCTTGTGATTTGTTTTCGCCCTCTCTTTCGGACTCGTTTATATTTCTAACGCTAACCCCGGCTTGTAGTGTGTGCTTAAGTTTATAAATTTCAGATTTGCCTATTCACCCCCTCTAGGCGACTTTCAATTGGTATCAAAGCCCGGTGCTTCATTAGAGCCTAACCGCTCGAAGTGATGTCGGGAGATCACGCCAAGAAGGAGATGGTGACCGGCGAGAAGCCCGCCACAAGCCACGAGAAGGCTCCATCAAGGGAGTCCGGCAACAAAAAGGAGGGATCCCCTTCACGCATTAGGACGCACAAGAATGGCGAGAAGAAGAAGAAAATGAAGAAAGTGGTCTACTACGAGACCAACTCTTCATCGCCCTCTACTTCGGGATCCAACGCCGCGTCCGTCACTTCTAAGCGCTAAGAGCGCAAGAAGTATAGTAAGATCCCCCTACGCTACCCTCGCATTCCTAGACATACTCCATTACTTTTGGTCCCATTAGGCAAACCACCGACATTTGACGGTGAAGATTATTCTAGGTGGAGTGATATGATGAGATATCACCTAAGCTCACTCCACAAAAGCATATGGGATGTTGTTGAGTTTGGAGTACAGGTACCATCCATAGGGGATGAAGATTATGATGAGGACGAGGTGGCCCAAATCGAGCACTTCAACTCTCAAGCGACAACCATACTCCTCACCTCTCTAAGTCGAGAGGAGTATAATAAAGTGCAAGGGTTGAAGAGCGCCAAAGAAATTTGGGATGTACTCGAGACCGCGCACGAAGTAGATGAGGTGACCAAAATCACCAAGCGGGAAACGATCGAGGGGGAGCTCGGTCGCTTTATGCTCAACCAAGGAGAAGACCCGCAAGCCATGTACAACCGGCTAAAAACCTTGGTGAACCAAGTGCGCAACCTCGGGAGCTCCAAGTGGGATGACCATTAAATGGTCAAGGTTATTCTAAGATCACTTGTATTTCTTAACCCTACTCAAGTACAATTAATTCGTGGTGATCCTAGATATAAGCTAATGTCTCCCGAGGAAGTTATAGAAAAATTTGTGAGCTTTGAATTGATGATCAAAGGCTCCAAGAAGATCATCGAGCAAGGCGCCACCTCAACACCCAAGGTGCAACCCGTCGCCTTCAAGGCAACAGAGGAGAAGAAAGAAGACTCTACACCTAGTAGGTTCCCCATCGACACCTCCAAGCTCGACAATGAGGACATGGCGCTCATCATCAAGAGCTTTCGCCAAATCCTCAAGCAAAGGAGGGGGAAAGACTACAAGTCCCGCTCCAAGAAGGTTTGCTACAAATGTGGTAAGCCCGGTCATTTTATCGCTAAATGCCCTTTGTCTAGTGATAGTGACAGGGATAACGACAAAGAATGGAAAGAGAAGAGAAAAGAAGAGGTACTACAAGAAGGGCGGCGATGCCCACATTTGCCGGGAGTGGGACTTCGACGAGAGCTCCACCAACTCCTCCTCCGACGAGGACGCCGCCAACATCGCCGTCACCAAAGGACTCCTCTTCCCTAACGTTGGCCACAAGTGCCTCATGGCAAAGGACGACAAAAAGAAGAAGGTAAAATCAAGATCCTCCACTAAGTATGCAACCTCTAGTGATGAGGATAATTCTAGTGATGAGGAGGATAACTTGCTCACTCTTTTTGCCAATCTTAACATGCAACAAAAGGAGAAATTAAATGAATTGATTAGTGCTATTCATGAGAAGGATGAACTCTTGGATAGCCAAGAGAACTTCCTTATTAAGGAAAACAAAAAGCATGTTAAGACTAAAAATGCTTATGCTCTAGAGGTAGAAAAATGTGAAAAATTAACTAGTGAGCTAAGCACTTGCCATGATGTTATTTCCAACCTTAGAAATGAAAATGCCAAACTAATTGCTAAGGTTGAGAAGTCAAATATTTGTGATGATTCAATTGTCAATCTTAGAAATGATAATGCTAGTTCAATTGCTAAGATTGAAAAATTGAATGCCTCTCTTGCTAGCCTTGGAAATAAGAATTAAAAATTAATTGCTAAGCCTAAGGAATTAGATGTTTGCAATGTTTCTATTTCCAATCTTAGAGATGAGAATGACATTTTACATGCTAAGATTGTTGAACTAAATTCTTGCAAACCCTCTACATCTACCGTTGAGCATGTTACTATTTGCACTAGATGTAGAGATGTTAACATTGATGCTATTCATGATCACATTGCTATGATTAAACAACAAAATGATCATATAGCAAAATTAGATGCTAAAATTGCCGAGCATGAACTAGAAAATGAGAAATTTAAATTTGCTCGTAGCATGCTTTATAGTGGAAGACGCCCTGACATTAAGGATGGCATTGGCTTCCAACAGGGAGACAATGTCAAGCTTAATGCCCCTCCTAAAAGATTGTCTAACTTTGTTAAAGGCAAAGCTCCCATGCCTCAGGATAACGAGGGTTACATTTTATACCATGCCGGTTATCCCGAGCACAAAATTAGGAGAATTCATTCTAGGAAGTCTCACTCTGGCTCTCATCATGCTTCTATGTATAAGAGTGAGGCATCTAGTTCTAGGCAATCAACCCGTGCTAAATTGCCTAAAAAGAAAACTCCTATTGCATCATGATCATAACATTTCTTTCAAAACTTTTGATGCTTCATATGTGCTCACTAACAAATCAGGCAAAGTAGTTGCCAAATATGTTGGGGCTAAACACAAGGGATCAAAGACTTGTGTTTGGGTACCCAAGGTGCTTGTTTCTAATGTCAAAGGACCCAAGACCGTTTGGGTACCTAAGAACAAGGCCTAAACTTGTTTTGTAGGTTTATGCATCCGGGGGCTCAAGTTGGATCATTGATAGTGGGTGCACAAACCACATGACAGGGGAGAATAAGATGTTCTCCTCCTATGAGAAAAATCAAGATCCCCAACGAGCTATCACTTTCGGGGATGGAAATCAAGGTTTGGTCAAAGGATTGGGTAAAATTGCTATATCTCCTGACCATTCTATTTCCAATGTTTTTCTTGTAGATTCTTTAGATTACAATTTGCTTTCTGTTTCTCAGTTATGCAAAATGGGCTACAACTGTTGTTGGAACCATGCTTCGTCGCCGAAGGTCCTGCGGGAAGAAACAGCTTCGGCTGAAGCTGTCTGTACGTGATGCCGAAGGGTGCCATTCATGAAGCTTCGGAATTATGAACCGACTTAAAGATAGAATGACCTTTTAGTCCATAAGATTTTGAGTCGTTGTTGTAAACTTTTATGAGGGGTATGATTGTAATTGCTCACAGGCTGTGTCCTGTGCCTATAAATAGTGAACAGTATTCCTTTACTGTTCACGCATTCTTGTAATTGCAATCACATCACTCGGAAATTATTCCTTGCCAAGGCAGAGGTATAAATGTACTTAAACATTATATTTGAATATCTTAAGTTTATATAATATGTAAATGATGTTGTTTACTTCTAATTTACTTGTCTTTATTGCTTTATGACTCGTGTTATTTTACATTATCTTTGAGAGTTCAATTACGAAGATATAACCTTCGTAATTGTGTCATTATAACCTTCGTCCGAAGTTTATTAAATCCTTGGGGAAATAATGTTTCAGCGGACGAAGGACATTAATATTTAACATTTTATGTTGCCTTGTTCTTAATTCATAGCATTTGAGAACAAGTCCCCAACATTGGCGCCCACCTCCGGTGAACTCACTTCCACTTTTTTGAGCTGATGGCTTCGTTCAACATTCAAGCTGGAGCTGCTTCGGCTCCGAAGCTTGTACTCCCGATAACAGGCGATTCATGCTCAGAGCCAGCCAACAAGAAGCAGAAGAAGGAGGCACAGAGAAGGGTACAACACGTCGGGGTGCAAGGACCCTTCATCAAGTCAAGATGGTCTCACATTCCTATTACCTTCTCCCAAGAGGATCTTCAACTCAAGGATTACCCACACAACGATGCTATGGTTATCTCTTGTGTTATCAAAGGATTTCTGGTCCACAATGTTTTGGTTGATACAGGCAGTGCAGCTGATATCATATTTGCTAAGGCCTTCAGACAGATGCAAGAGCCCGAAGATAAAATTCTTGATGCCACACATCCCCTTTGCGGCTTCGGAGGAAGGCAGATTATCGCACTCGGCAAAATTTCAATGCCAGTGACCTTTGGATTTATCAACAACACAAGGACTGAACAAGTTGTGTTTGATATTGTTGACATGGAATACCCTTACAATGCAATCATTGGTCGTGGTACTCTCAATGCCTTCGAAGCAATTCTTCATCCAACTTATCTTTGCATGAAGATACCTTCGGACCAAGGGCCCATTGCTATTCATGGAAGTCAGGAAGCTGCCAGAAGGGCCGAAGGAAATTGGACAGACTCAAAAGCAATCCATAATATAGATGGAACTGAAGCTTGTGAGCAATACATGTTCAGAAGGGAAAAGGCTGCTTCGGTTGATCAGCCGAAGCCCATGCTCTTATGTGAGGATATAGCAGAGCAGAAGGTGCTATTGGGATCTCAATTGTCCGAAGAGCAGGAGAAAACCTTGATAAGGTTTTTGTTCAACAATAAAGATGTTTTTGCTTGGTCAGCTAATGATCTTTGTGGAGTTAACAGGGATGTTATTGAGCACTCGCTCAATGTTGATCCATCCTTCAGACCCAGAAAGCAGAGGCTTCGGAAGATGTCTGATGACAAGGCCGAAGGTGCTCGAAATGAAGTGAAAAGACTCCTCAGTGCTGGAGTTATTAGAGAGGTAAAATACCCAGAATGGTTGGCTAACACTGTTATGGTGAAGAAGGCCAATGGTAAATGGAGAATGTGTATCAATTTTACTGATCTCAATAAGGCCTGTCCGAAGGACGAGTTTCCATTGCCAAGGATAGATTCCTTAGTCGATGCAGCAGCTTCATCAGAGCTTATGAGTTTGCTGGATTTCTATTCAGGTTATCATCAAATCTGGATGAAGAAGGAGGATGAACCGAAAACCAGCTTCATAACCCCTAGTGGGACATATTGTTACCTTCGGATGCCTGAGGGGCTTAAAAATGCTGGAGGAAGCTTCAGCAGAATGACAGCGAATGTTCTCCATTCTCAGATAGGCAGGAATGTGCTAACTTATGTTGATGATATCATTGTAAAAAGCACGAAGCAAGATAACCACATTGCTGATCTCCAGGAGACCTTCGCTAATTTTAGACAAGCTGGCTTAAAGCTGAATCCAGAAAAATGTGTCTTCGGAGTAAAGAAGGGGAAATTTCTTGGTTGTTTAGTTTCAACAAAGGGAATTAAGGCTAATCCAAGCAAAATCAAAGCTACACTTCGAATGGAACCACCAAGTACAAAGAAGGGGGCCCCAAGATTGACAGGAAGGCTGACATCTCTCAACAGATTCATATCTAGATCAGCAGAGAGAAATTTACCATTTTTCGAAGTGCTGAAGTCAGCCGAAGTTTTTCAATGGGGACCAGTCCAACAGAGAGCCTTCGAAGAACTGAAGCAATATTTGATAGATTTAACAACATTAAGTCCACCAACGCCAGGGGCTCCTTTGTTATTATATGTGGCAGCTTCGCACTCAGCGGTAAGTGCAGCACTTGTCCAGGAGAAGCTTGAAGGCCAAGTCAAGAAACAGGCTCCAATATATTTCGTATCCAAAGTTCTTAGTTTTTCAAAGAAAAATTATACAGAATTGGAGAAAGTATTGTATGCTGTTTTGATGGCTTCCAGGAAGCTTCGACATTATTTTCAAGCTTATAACATAATTGTTCCTTCTTCACAACCATTGAAGGATATTATGAGAAATCGAGAAGCTACTGGAAGGATTGGAAAATGGGCTGCAGAGCTCAATGAATTTTGTATTGATTATGTTCATAGATCTTCGATTCAGTCTCAAGCGTTGGCAGACTTCATTGCTGACTGGACGCCAGGGGCTCAGGAGGAAGAAACGAATAAAGATGCCGAAACATGGACAATGTTTTGCGATGGGTCTTGGGGAACCTTCGGAACAGGAGCAGCTGCTGTGTTGGTTTCACCTTCTAAAGTTAAAACCTGTTATGCGGCAAGACTCAATTTCAGTTGCACAAATAATATTGCTGAGTACGAAGCTCTGCTCTTGGGTCTTTGGAAGTTAAAGACAATGGGAATCAGAAGGGCCATTCTTAAAACTGATTCTCAAGTTATTTCTGGTCATGTTGACAAGAGCTATAAAGCAAGAGACCCGAAGCTTGAAAAATATCTAGATACAGTCCGAAGGATTGAGGCTTCCTTCGAAGGTTTCTCTGTCAAAAATATTCCTCATGGAGAAAATGAATATGCTGATCTATTGGCCAAGTCAGCAGCCCAGGGGCTGCCTATACCTTCGGAAGTATTTTTCGAAACAATAAAAGCACCTTCGGTCGAGCTTCTTGAAAGAGCAATCCTTAACATATCCCCTGTTTATAGCGAAGATTGGAGAACTGAGATCATCTCTTTCCTTCAGGGTAATTTCCTTTCAGACGACGAAGCTTACAACAGGAGAATAGAAGCAAGAGCTCGACCATATGTCATAATAGAAGGGGAGTTATACAAGCGTGGGGTTTGTTCCCCATTGCTCAAGTGTTTATCCAGATCCGAAGGTATAGAATTAATGAAGGAAATACATGCAGGCCTGTGTGGATCTCACATTGGATCTAGGCCCTTGATTGGGAAAGTTTTTCGCCAAGGATTTTATTGGCCAAAGGCAGCTTCGGATGCAGCGAATCTGGTCCAAAAGTGCGAAGGTTGTCAGAAATGTGCAAAAGATCAAAAGCAACCTTCGTCTTTAACCCAATTAATACAACCCACTTGGCCGTTGCAAAGGTGGGGCCTCGATTTACTAGGCCCATTACCACCAGCACAGGGGAACCTAAGATATGTAGTAGTGGCAGTGGAATATTTTTCCAAGTGGATTGAGGCAAAGCCCTTAGCCACAATAACTTCATTTACTATTCAAAAGTTTTTCTGGCAAAACATTGTTTGTCGCTTCAGAGTGCCGAAGGCTATTACTGTGGACAATGGGACACAGTTTGATTCTGAAGCCTTCAGAGAATTTTGTGATCAAATTGGCACGAAGATCCATTTTGCATCAGTCCGACACCCAGAGTCAAATGGACTTGTCGAAAGAGCTAATGGGATCATAATGACAGGAATAATGAAGTCAATCTTCAATCAGCCCAGGGGAAAGTGGCCAGACGAGTTAATCAAAGTGGTGTGGAGCCATAACACAACCATGTCAAGGTCAACAGGCTTTACGCCCTTTAAACTATTGTTCGGTGACGAAGCAATAACCCCAGAAGAGGCCAAAGCAGGATCAATAAGGACAGTAGCTTCGACAGAAGGCGAAGACGAAGCTGATTGCTCTGTAGAAAAAGATGCTATTGAAGGGATCAGACTTCAAGCTGTGGAAAACATCAATAAATATCAAGCTGAAACAATAAAATGGCGTGACAGAAAGGTCAAGCTGAAGAACATTGAACCAGGACACTTGGTACTTCGAAGGGTAGCCAACCCTGAGACAGTAGGCAAGTTACAGCTGAAGTGGGAAGGCCTTTTTTTGGTAGTATCTTCGTCAAGACCCGGTTCCTACAGATTGAAGGATATGGACGGCAACGACATTCCTAGATCATGGAATGCGGATGAGCTTCGGCGATATTATGTTTAGCTTGATGTAATTTTTTATATTCTTTTTTGTGGCACCCTTTTCCTTTCCAAAGGGGGAGAAAGGTTTTTAATGGGGCCACAATATGTAATTTTCTTTATTTCAATTTTATGAGAGTGATATCCCCCAAAAAAATGTAAATGTAAATGCAAAGGGAAAAGGAAAAGGAAATAGGGAGAAGCTCAAAAGTCGTTCCTAAGGGAATGCAGAGCTTACAGCGAAAAATAAACGCTGATTCCGCCAAAAGTAAAAGGCGAAGAAGCTCCTAAGGGAGGCTTACAGCGAAAAATAAACGCTGATTCCGCTGAAAGTAAAAGGCGAAGAAGCTCCCAAGGGAGGCTTACAGCAAAAAATAAACGCTGATTCCGCTGAAAGTAAAAGGCGAAGAAGCTCCCAAGGGAGGCTTACAACGAAAAGTCAACGCTGATACACCGAAAAGTAAACGGTGAAGCCGAAAAGTAAACGGCAAAAAGATTTGAATCATTCCTAAGGGGATGAAGGGCTGTGCTTATGGTTTTTGAACATGCGTCCCAATATTCATTTGCACAGTACATTTCATCATGTCATTTGCATTCATAAACATTCATTTAGACATATATAGAATCATCATCATACCACACAAAAAAGACAGGTGCTTCAGCAATGAGGAAGAACTTCGAAGGAAAATTTTTATGCTTCGTTGTGTACGAAAAGAAGGGAAGGTGTTTTTCGCCTTCGGCTCAAAAGAGAAGTTTCGTCCACAGCAAAGCAGATTGTACACAGATAGCAGAAACAAAATATATTACAAGGTATGTACAAATTTACATAAGTTGTTCCATAACTATATTACAAAAGTTTCTCCAGAATTTTTGCAGGAAAGTATATTGTAAACAACTATCAAGCTTCAGGCTAGGCTTCGTCAAGCTTCAGCTTCGTCATTCTTCAGCTTCGTCATCCTGCGTGTATCAAACAGCAGAATAAGAAAGGTGCAAATTTCAAGGAGAAGGTAAAAGTAACAAGTATAAGTTTCTTACCGGCTTAAGATGACTTCGAGCTTCGTCACCCGCCATTTTTCGCCCGCCACTTACCCAGATCTGGGTCATGAATCTATTTCCAATGCTTCGGGCTAGGCTTGGGATATCTATCAGATCTGATGCTGATAAGCTGAAGTTTGGTCTATTCACAATATTTCCATGTGTACAGCCAGCCTTCAGAAAAGCGGTGGCTGTGCCTCGAGAAGCTACCAGGGCGCAGAAGTCCGCATGCCCACCAATAACTTCGTCAAGGGCATCAACCTCGCCTTCAATATATTCTAATGTGCTGGGCAGATTTTCAGCTGAAGGTGTAAATTTTGCAGAGCTGGCTCGGACAGAATGAAACACATCCTTCAGCCGCTGCACGCATCGGCTGCCGAAGCTTAGGCATTTCTCTTGAAGTTCTTTAAAGGATTTCTGCAAATTTGAATTTTTATCCACCTCAGTTTTCAGGCTTGCTTCAAGATATTTCTTTTCTTGCTCAAATTTTTCTGACTGTTGGAGCAATTCATTCTTTAAACTGTTATTCTCAGTTTGGACTTCAGCCAAAGAACCCTCCATAGTCTGAATAACAAAATCTTTCTTTTCTAATGCACCCTCGTGCTCTTTAACCATGATTTCAAGGTCCTGGATGATGAAGTCTTTCTTTTTCAGATTAGCTTCATAATTTTCAACTTTTTCAGCCAGATCTTGGATGACGGCTTTATTCTTCTCTTCTTCGAGATCTTGTTGCATTTTTAGAACCTTACTTAATAATATGCTCTGTCGAAACGATCTTCGTTAGAAAACGACCTAAAAGATAATAATAATAATAATAAAATAACAAAAATATTTGTTACCTTGAAGTTAGCATAAAGCAAGCTTCCGGCGATATGGTGTCATTGGTAATGGTAGAGGTCCGTTTCTAGCTTCGGCAGGCCAATGTTTTTGCAGAGAGTTCTAACAATTTTAGCTTCGCTGCGGTTTCGAAGGCACCTCAGCTTTCCTTCGTTAACCCCACCGAACAGTGTAGCCCCTGGCTTATATCCGCAGGCTATGGCACATTTTTTAAGCTCTGCTTTTTCAGCGTCTGTCAGTTCTTGCCCAAGTAAATCTTGAAATTCAAAATCTTCTTCCCCTAAAATGTCTTCAGTTTGTTTTTCCCCTTTTCAGTAGCTGTGCTCGCCGCAGCCACAACAGATTCTTCCTCAGTCATTTTTAGGAGTATGTTATCAATAACTTCAAGTGTCTCTTCCAGGTTCGGATCTTCTGTGGCCCCGGTTTCAACCCCGGCAGCTTCGGCTGCGCCAGTTTCAGCTTTGAAGGTTTCCGCTCTGGTGGCTTCGGCTGTGGCGCCTTTAGCTTCGGTAGTTTCGGCAGTCTGGTCAATAGCAATTCTTGATGCCGGTGTCGGTGACGGTGTCCCATGAATTACATCTGCTATTTGAATAATCCTTCGTTTTTTCGGTAGTGCAGGACCTTCTTCTGCCGAAGCTGCCTTGTCCTTCTGAAAAAACTTCGTCAGTTCCAGCGCCAGCGGACTTAGCTTGACAGGCAAGGGTGAGAGCACCTAGAGGGGGGGTGAATAGGTGATCCTGTAACACTTAGAACTTAGGCCACAAAAACTTGGTTAAGTGTTAGCACAATAACCGCCAAGTGGCTAGAGAGGAATCTTCAACAAAACACAATAACCAACAAGATCAATCACAGAGATGGCACGGTGGTTATCCCGTGGTTCGGCCAAGACCAACGCTTGCCTACTCCATGTTGTGGCGTCCCAACGGACGAGGGTTGCAATCAACCCCTCTCAAGCGGTCCAAAGACCCACTTGAATACCACGTTGTTTTGCTTGCTTTTTCTCAATCCCGTTTGCGAGGAATCTCCACAACTTGGAGCCTCTCGCCCTTACACTTGAAATTCACAAAGAACACGGAGCAAGGGAGGGATTAGCAACGCACACAAGACACAAGAATCAGAGTGTCAACACGCACACAAGTCGCAACAAGAGCTCGCAACACAACTCAATGAGTTCACAACTCCACTAGAGCTCTATATGCTATCACAATGAAACGAATGCGCGAAATCGATGTCTTGGTGCTTAGGAATGTTGTAGGAATGCTTGGTGTGCTCCTCCATGCGCCTAGGGGTCCCTTTTATAGCCCCAAGGCAGCTAGGAGCCATTGAGAGCAATCTAGGAAGGCTGATCTTGCCTTCTGTCGACTGGTGCACTGGACAGTCCGGTGCACACCGGACACTGTCCGGTGCCCGATTCCTTTCCATAAATGGCGCAGTTGACCGTTGGTGGTCATAGAGCCGTTGGCGCACCGGACATGTCCGGTGCACACCGGACAGTCCGGTGTCTCCTTCTAGCCGTTGGCTCGACCACGTGTCCCGCGCAGATCGCGCGACCGACCGTTGGCCCGGCCGATCGTTGGCTCACCGGATAGACCGGTGCACACCGGACAGTCCGGTGAATTTTAGCCGTACGCCGGACAGACCGGTGCACACTGGACAGTCCGGTGCACACCGGACACTGTCCGGTGCACCCAGACTGGGCAGACTTTGGCTGCTCGAGCCATCTCTTCTCCAACTCGATTTCTTCTGTTTCCAGCACTTAGACACAATACATTAGTCCATAAAACAATGTACTAAGTCTGAGAAACATACCTTTATTCTTGATTTGTACTTTGTCCACCATTTTACAATTAGGCACCTGTGTTGGGCACTAAATCACCAAAATACTTAGAAATGGCCCAAGGGCACATTTCCCTTTCAATCTCCCCCTTTTTGGTGATTTATGCCAACTCAACATAAAGCAAGTAGAACAAGTACAAAATCACTTCAAATAAGAACTCAATTTATTTTGATTCAAATTTGACATATATGGATCACTCTATGCCACCACTTGGTTTGTTTTTGCAAATCAAACTCAAATTCCTATCTCTAAGTCAAAACCACTTGTAGAGACATAAAGAGAGGTTTTCCAAAGAAATTTGATCAAGGATTTCAAAAACTCCCCCTTTTCCCCATAATTAACACTTCTCCCCACAAGAGGCCAACTCTTGACATAAGAGACAATAAAAGAGTTTTGACAAACCAAAAGCTCTAATCTACTATTTTCAAAATTTCTCAAGTGGTAGCTGATCCATTTATCGCTTTGGCCTTTATTTTCTCCCCCTTTGGCATGAAGCACCAAAACGGGATCAATCTTGGCCCTTTAACCCCATTGCCTCACCAAAATCTTCAAATGAGAACACAAAGGCAATAAGAGTATAAAGATGAACTTGGAAAAGTTACTCTTTTCATCGGAGTGCAGTGGAAGTCTTGCATGGTCCAAGTCCACCTTTTCCCTTTCAATCCTCCTTTGAGACTAAAACAACCAAACTCAAGTACATTGTTAGTCTCAAGGGGTCAAGTTGTAGCACAGCTCCCCCTAAATATGTGCATCACTTGCAAAAAGGACTTGTGAGGTCCAGGGAGTGTTTGTACAACTTGAGCACCACAACAATATGCAGAATGAACATGATCAAAGGCATAAACACATGTATGCTTCATTTCAATCCAAGTTCCGCGAATCTAAGATATTGAGCTCACTACGCAGCCTGCAAAAGGTCTTCTCATCTAGAGGCTTGGTAAAGATATCGGCTAGCTGGTTCTCGGTGCTAACATGAAACACTTCGATATCTCCCTTTTGCTGGTGGTCTCTCAAAAAGTGATGCCGGATGTCAATGTGCTTTGTGCGGCTGTGTTCAACAGGATTTTCCGCTATTCGGATAGCACTCTCATTGTCACATAAGAGTGGGACTTTGCTCAGATTGTAGCCAAAGTCCCGGAGGGTTTGCCTCATCCAAAGCAGTTGCGCGCAGCACTGTCCTGCGGCAACGTACTCGGCCTCAGCGGTGGATAGGGCAACGGAAGTTTGTTTCTTAGAGTTCCACGACACCAGGGACCTTCCTAAGAATTGGCACGTCCCTGATGTACTCTTCCTATCGACCTTACATCCAGCATAGTCGGAATCTGAATATCCAATCAAGTCAAAGTTAGACCCCTTTGGATACCAGATCCCGAAGCAAGGCGTAACGACTAAATATCGAAGAATTCGCTTCACAGCCACTAAGTGACACTCCTTAGGATCAGATTGAAATCTAGCACACATGCATACGCTAAGCATAATATCCGGTCTACTAGCACATAAATAAAGCAAAGAACCTATCATGGACCGGTATGCTTTTTGATCAACGGACTTACCTCCTTTGTTGAGGTCGGTGTGTCCGTCAGTTCCCATCGGCGTCTTTGCGGGCTTGGCGTCCTTCATCCCAAAACGCTTTAGCAAATCTTGCGTATACTTCGTTTGGGAGATGAAGGTGCCATCCTTGAGTTGCTTCACTTGGAACCCAAGGAAGTAGTTCAACTCGCCCATCATCGACATCTCGAATTTCTGCATCATCACCCTGTTAAACTCTTCACAAGACTTTTGGTTAGTAGAACCAAATATCATGTCATCGACATAAATTTGGCACACAAAAAGATCACCATCGCAAGTCTTAGTGAAAAGAGTTGGATCGGCTTTCCCAACCTTGAAAGCATTAGCAATTAAAAAGTCTCTAAGGCATTCATACCATGCTCTTGGGGCTTGCTTAAGTCCATAGAGCGCCTTAGAGAGCTTACACACGTGGTCGGGGAACCGTTCATCCTCGAAACCAGGGGGTTGCTCCACGTACACCTCCTCCTTGATCGGCCCGTTGAGGAAAGCGCTCTTCACATCCATTTGGTACAACCTGAAGGAATGGTGAGCGGCATATGCTAGCAAAATACGAATTGATTCTAGCCTAGCCACAGGAGCGAATGTCTCCTCAAAGTCCAAACCTGTGACTTGGGCATAGCCTTTTGCCACAAGTCGAGCCTTGTTCCTCGTCACCACCCCGTGCTCGTCCTGTTTGTTGCGGAACACCCACTTGGTTCCCACAACATTTTGCTTGGGACGAGGCACCAGTGTCCAAACTTCATTGCGCTTGAAGTTGTTGAGTTCCTCCTGCATGGCCAACACCCAGTCCGGATCTAGCAAGGCCTCTTCTACCCTGAAAGGCTCAATAGAAGAGACAAAGGAGTAATGCTCACAAAAATTAACTAATCTTGAACGAGTAGTTACTCCCTTGCTAATATCACCCAATATCTGGTCGACGGGATGATCCCTTTGGATCGTTGCTCGAACTTGTGTTGGAGGTGCCTGAGGTGCTTCTTCCTCTTCAACTTGAACATCTTGTGCTCCTCCTTGATCATGCGCCTCCACTTGAGGTACCTGTTCGTCATCTTGAGTTGGGGGATGCACCGTAGTTGAGGAAGACGGTTGATCTTGCTCCAATTGTTCCTGAGGTCGTACATCTCCAATCGCCATGGTGCGTATCGCGGCCGTTGGAACGTCGGGAGACATCTATTTATATCTAGGATCCCCACGAATTAGTTGAACTTGAGTGGGATTACGTAAAACAAGGGATCTTAGAATAACTTTGACCATTTCATGGTTATCCCACTTGGTGCTCCTGAGGTTGCACACTTGATTGACCATAGTCTTGAGCCAGTTGTACATCACTTGTGGTTCTTCTCCTTTGTTGAGGACGAATCGACCGAATTCTCCCTCGATCGTCTCTTGTTTGGTGATCTTTGTCACCTCGTCCACTTCGTGCGCGGTTTTGAGGACGTCCCAAATCTCTTTGGCATTTTCAACCCTTGCACCTTATTATACTCCTCTCGACACAAGGAGGTGAGGAGTATAGAAGTTGCTTGGGAATTCAAATGCCTAATTTGGGCGGCCTCGTCTGAGTCGTAGTCCTCATCGCCTACCGGTGGTGCCTGCGCTCCAAACTCATCAATATCCCAAATACTTTCGTGGAGTGAGGTTAGATGGTGCCTCGTTTTATCACTCTACATGCAATAATCTTCACCATCAAAATATGGTGGTTTGCCTAGGGGTACCGAAAGTAATGGAGCACGCTTTGGAATGCGAGGATAGCGTAGAGGCATCTTACTATACTTATTATGCTTGTGGCGCTTCGAAGTTGTCGACTCGGCGCCGGAAGTAGAAGGTGATGAAGAGTCGGTCTCGTAGTAGACCATCTTCTTCATTTTCTTTTTCTTCTTTTCAACCTTCCTTAGTGACTTGATGGATGAAGAGGATTCCTCCTTGTATTTGTCGTTGGACTCCCTTGCTAGAGTCCTCGCTGAGCCTATGGGCTTGTCACCGGTGATTGAAAGGGAAATGTGCCTTTGGGCCATTTCTAAGTATTTTGGTGATTGAGTGCAAACACAAGTGCTTAAATGTGAAAATATGCCCATGGATGAACAAAGTGCAAATCACAAGTTAAGGTATGTTTCTAAGCCTTAGTACATTGTTTTTGTGTACTAATATCTTGTCTAAGTGTTAGAAACAGAAAGAAGAAGAGAAGAGAAGACTTGGCTGTGTACAGCCAAGGAGCTGTTTCGGTCTGGGGCACCGGACTGTCCGGTGGTGCACCGGACAGTGTCCGGTGGTGCACCGGACAGTGTCCGGTGCGCCAGGCTGCCTCGGCCGAAGAGGCTGCTCTCGGGTTTTTCTCCAGCGACTTCGGCTAAAATTCACAGGACTGTCCGGTGTGCACCGGACTGTCCGGTGAGCCAACGGTCGGCCGGGCCAACGGTCGGCCGCGCGATCGGCGCGCGACACGTGGCCGAGCCAACGGTCGGAAGGAAGCACCGGACTGTCCGGTGTGCACCGGACTGTCCGGTGCGCCAGATCTGCAACGGTCGGCAACGGTCGGCTTCGCCATTTAAGGAAACAAATCGGGCACCGGACAGTGTCCGGTGTGCACCGGACTGTCCGGTGCGCCACGAGACAGAAGGCAAAGATGGCTTTCCAGATTTGTTCCCAACGGCTCCTAGCTGCCTTGGGGCTATAAAAGGGACCCCTAGGCGCATGGAGGAGCACACCAAGCATTCCTACAACTCTTCTAAGCACCAAGACATCAATCTCACGCATTCGTTTCATTGTGATAGCATATAGAGCTCTTGTGGAGTTGTGAACTCTTTGTGTTGCGTTGCGAGCTCTTGTTGCGACTTGTGTGCGTGTTGTTGCTCTGATTTTCGAGTCTTGTGTGCGTTGCTCATTCCCACCTTACTCCGTATTCTTTGTGAACTCAATTGTAAGGGCGAGAGACTCCAAGTTGTGGAGATTCCTCGCAAACGGGAAAAAATCAAAGGAAAGAAAAACACCGTGGTATTCAAGTTGATCATTGGATCACTTGAGAGGAGTTGAGTGCAACTCTCGTCCGTTGGGACGCCACAACGTGGAGTAGGCAAGTTTTGTACTTGGCCGAACCACGGGATAACCACCGTGTCAACTCTGTGATTGCTTTCTTGTGGTTATCGTGTTTTGAGTTCTCTCTAGCCACTTGGCCATACTTGTGCTAACCCTTAACAAGTTTTTGTGGCTTAAGTTTTGAACTTTTACAGGATCACCTATTCACCCCCCCCTCTAGGTGCTCTCAATTGGTATCAGAGCCGTTCTCTTCAAGAAAGGGACTAACCGCCCGAAGAGATGGATCCTAAGGGGAAGGGAATTGTGATAAACGACAAGGAGAAGGAGTCCTTCGTCAACGAGCCAAGGGATGACAAGTCCAATGACTCGGGCTCGGGCCACAAGCGAAGAGATGGGAAGAAGAAGAAGACAAGACGCATCAAGGAGATCGTCTACTACGACAGCGATGAGTCCTCTTCTTCCCAAAAGAACGACGACCACGACAAACAAAGGAAACCGGTTAATTCGAACTTTTCATTTGATTATTCTCGTATTCCACATAGTTCGAATTCGCATTTGCTTTCCATTCCTCTTGGTAAACCTCCACATTTTGATGGGGAGGACTACGGATTTTGGAGTCACAAAATGCGTAGTCATTTATTCTCTCTCCATCCAAGCATATGGGAGATTGTAGAGAATGGAATGAAATTTGATAGCTCGGATAGCCCTATGTTTATCAATGAACAAATTCATAAAAATGCACAAGCTACTACTGTTCTCTTAGCATCCTTGTGCAGGGAAGAGTACAATAAGGTGAGCGGCTTGGACAATGCCAAGCAGATATGGGACACCCTCAAGATCTCTCACGAGGGGAACGACATCACCATGCTCACCAAGATGGAGTTGGTGGAGGGCGAGCTTGGACGATTCGCCATGATAAGGGGAGAAGAGCCAACTCAAACTTACAACCGGCTCAAGACCCTTATCAACAAGATAAGGAGCTACGGAAGCACGCGTTGGACGGATCACGACGTCGTCCGCCTAATGCTCAGGTCATTTACCGTTCTTGATCCTCATCTCGTGAACAATATTCGTGAGAACCCCAGGTACACGATGATGACGCCCGAAGAAGTACTTGGAAAATTTGTGAGCGGGCGGATGATGATCAAGGAGGCAAGGTACGTCGATGACGCGTTGAACGGTCCAATCCACGAGCCTCAACCCATTGCTCTCAAGGCATCGAGGAGCAAGGAGGCACTACCAAGCAAGGTGGCGCAAATTGAGGCGGCCGGGCTTAATGATGAAGAAATGGCTCTCATCATTAAGCGCTTCAAGACGGTGCTAAAGGGTCGCAATGGACAGCCGAGCAAGACTAAGACCAAGGGGAAGCGATCATGCTTCAAATGCGGTAAGCTTGGTCATTTTATTGCTAACTGTCCTGATAATGAAAGTGACCAGGAAAAGGGAAACAAGAGGGAAAAGAAGAAGCATTATAAGAAGGCAAAGGGTGAGGCGCATCTAGGCAAGGAGTGGGACTCGGATTGCTCCTCATCCGACTCCGACAATGAAGGACTCGCCGCCACCGCCTTCAACAAATCAACCCTCTTCCCCAACGAGCGTCACACATGCCTTATGGCAAGGGAGAAGAAGGTATGTACTCGCAACTCTACCTATGCTTCTTCAAGTGAGGACGAATCTAGTGATGAGGATGAAGTAGATTATTCATGTTTGTTCAAGGGCTTAGATAGATCTAAGATAGACAAAATTAATGAATTAATTGATGCCTTAAATGAAAAGAATATACTTTTAGAAAAGCAAGAGGATTTGTTGTATGAAGAGCATGATAAATTTGTTGAGGCACAAAAATCCTATGCTTTAGAGGTTAAAAGAAATGAAATGCTTTCTTTTGAACTATCTACTTGTCATGAAACCATTTCTACTTTGAAAGGTGTCAACAATGATTTAAATGCTAAATTAGAAGTAGCAAATAAATCCAACTCTTGTGTTGAACATGTTGAAATCTGCACTAGGTGTAAGGATGTTGATATTAATGCCTGTAGTGAACACTTAGTTTCCATTTCAAAATTGAGTGATGAAGTAGCTAGTCTTAATGCTCGACTTAAGACTAGCAAAAGTGATTTTGAAAAACTAAAATTTGCTAGGGATGCCTACACGGTTGGTAGACACCCCTCAATTAAGGATGGACTTGGCTTCAAGAGGGAAGCCAAGAACTTAACAAGTCATAAGGCTCCCATTCCCGCCAAGGAGAAAGGGAAGGCCCCTATGGCTACTAGTGATAAAAGGAACCATGCCTTTTTGTATTATGATAGGAGACAAACTAGAAATGCTTATAGGAGTTATAATGCTTTTGATGATTTTGACTCTCATGCCATGTTTGCTCCTAGTTCCTCTTATGTGTATGATAGAAATGTTACTAGGAGAAATGTTGTTCCTAAGAGAAATACTATTCATCATGTGTCTAGAAAGAATGCTATTCATGCTCCTAGGAAAGTAGTGAATGAACCTTCCACAATTTATTATGCTTTAAATGCTTCCTTTGCTATTTGTAGAAAGGATAAGAAAATTGTTGCTAGGAAGTTAGGGGCAAAATGCAAGGGAGACAAAACTTGCATTTGGGTCCCTAAGGATATTTGCACTAACCTTGTAGGACCCAACATGAGTTGGGTACCTAAGACCCAAGCCTAAATTTGCCTTGCAGGTTTATGCATCCGGGGGTTCAAGCTGGATTATTGATAGCGGATGCACAAACCATATGACGGGGGAGAAGAAGATGTTCACCTCCTACGTCAAGAATAAGGATTCCCAAGATTCAATCATATTCGGTGATGGGAATCAAGGCAAGGTAAAAGGGTTAGGTAAAATTGCAATTTCTAATGAGCACTCTATCTCTAATGTGTTTTTAGTAGAGTCACTAGGATATAATTTACTATCTGTTAGTCAATTGTGCAATATGGGATATAACTGTCTGTTTACAAATATAGATGTGTCTGTCTTTAGAAGAAGTGATGGTTCACTAGCTTTTAAGGGTGTATTAGACGGCAAACTTTATTTAGTTGATTTTGCAAAAGAAGAGGCCGGTCTAGATGCATGCTTAATGGCTAAGACTTGCATGGGCTGGCTGTGGCATCGCCGCTTAGCACATGTGGGGATGAAGAACCTTCACAAGCTTCTAAAGGGAGAACACGTGATAGGTCTAACCAATGTTCAATTCGAAAAAGATAGACCTTGTGCAGCTTGTCAAGCAGGGAAACAGGTGGGAGGAGCGCATCACAGCAAGAATGTGATGACCACTTCAAGACCCCTGGAGCTGCTGCATATGGACCTCTTCGGACCCGTCGCCTATCTAAGCATAGGGGGAAGTAAGTATGGTCTAGTTATTGTTGATGACTTTTCCCGCTTCACTTGGGTGTTCTTTTTGCAGGATAAGTCTGAAACCCAAGGGACCCTCAAGCGCTTCCTCAGGAGGGCTCAAAATGAGTTTGAGCTCAAAGTGAAGAAGATAAGGAGCGACAACGGGTCCGAATTCAAGAACCTTCAAGTGGAGGAGTTCCTTGAAGAAGAAGGGATCAAGCACGAGTTCTCCGCTCCCTACACACCACAGCAAAATGGTGTGGTAGAGAGGAAGAACAGGACGCTCATTGACATGGCGAGGACGATGCTAGGAGAATTCAAGACCCCCGAGTGCTTTTGGACGGAAGCCGTGAACACTGCTTGCCATGCCATCAACAGGGTCTACCTTCATCGCCTCCTCAAGAAGACGTCGTATGAGCTTCTAACCGGTAACAAACCCAATGTATCTTACTTTCGTGTATTTGGGAGCAAGTGCTACATTCTAGTGAAGAAAGGTAGAAATTCTAAGTTTGCTCCCAAAGCTGTAGAAGGGTTTTTGTTAGGTTATGACTCAAATACAAAGGCGTATAGAGTCTTCAACAAATCATCGGGTTTGGTTGAAGTCTCTAGCGACGTTGTATTTGATGAGACTAATGGCTCTCCAAGAGAGCAAGTTGTTGATTGTGATGATGTAGATGAAGAAGATGTTCCGACGGCCGCTATACGAACCATGGCGATTGGAGAAGTACGGCCACAGGAACAAGATGAACGAGATCAACCTTCTTCCTCAACTATGGTGCATCCCCCAACCCAAGATGACGAACAGGTACCTCAAGTGGAGGCGCTTGATCAAGGGGGAGCACAAGATAATCAAGTGATGGAGGAAGAAGTGCAACCGGCACCTCCAACCCAAGTTCGAGCGATGATTCAAAGGGATCATCCCGTCGACCAAATTCTGGGTGACATTAGCAAGGGAGTAACTACTCGATCTCGATTAGTTAATTTTTGTGAGCATTACTCCTTTGTCTCTTCTATTGAGCCTTTCAGGGTAGAAGAGGCCTTGCTAGATCCGGACTGGGTGTTGGCCATGCAAGAGGAGTTAAACAATTTCAAGCGCAATGAAGTTTGGACACTGGTGCCTCGTCCGAAGCAAAATGTTGTGGGAACCAAGTGGGTGTTCCGCAACAAACAGGACGAGCACGGGGTGGTGACGAGAAACAAGGCTCGACTTGTGGCAAAAGGTTATGCCCAAGTCGCAGGTTTGGATTTTGAGGAGACTTTTGCTCCTGTGGCTAGGCTAGAGTCAATTCGAATCTTGCTAGCATATGCCGCTCACCATTCTTTCAGGTTGTTCCAAATGGATGTGAAGAGCGCTTTCCTCAACGGGCCAATCAAGGAGGAGGTGTACGTGGAGCAACCCCCTGGCTTCGAGGATGAACGGTACCCCGACCATGTGTGTAAGCTCTCTAAGGCGCTCTATGGACTTAAGCAAGCCCCAAGAGCATGGTATGAATGCCTTAGAGACTTTTTACTTGCTAATGCTTTCAAGGTTGGGAAGGCCGATCCAACTCTTTTCACTAAGACATGTGATGGTGATTTGTTTGTGTGCCAAATTTATGTTGATGACATAATATTTGGTTCTACTAACCAAAAGTCTTGTGAAGAGTTTAGCAGGGTGATGACGCAGAAATTCGAGATGTCGATGATGGGCGAGTTGAACTACTTCCTTGGGTTCCAAGTGAAGCAACTCAAGGAAGGCACCTTCATCTCCCAAACGAAGTACACGCAAGATCTGCTAAAGCGGTTTGGGATGAAGGACGCCAAGCCCGCAAAGACACCAATGGGGACCGACGGACACACCGACCTCAACAAAGGAGGTAAGTCCGTTGATCAAAAAGCATACCGGTCAATGATAGGTTCTTTGCTTTACTTATGTGCTAGTAGACCGGATATTATGCTTAGCGTGTGCATGTGTGCTAGATTTCAATCCGATCCTAAGGAGTGTCACTTAGTGGCGGTGAAGCGAATTCTTAGATATTTGGTTGCTACGCCTTGCTTCGGGCTCTGGTATCCAAAAGGGTCTACCTTTGACTTAGTTGGATACTCAGACTCCGACTATGCTGGATGTAAGGTCGATAGGAAGAGTACATCGGGGACGTGCCAATTCTTAGGAAGGTCCCTGGTGTCATGGAACTCTAAGAAACAAACATCCGTTGCCCTATCCACCGCTGAGGCCGAGTACGTTGCCGCAGGTCAGTGTTGCGCGCAACTACTTTGGATGAGGCAAACTCTCCGGGACTTTGGCTACAATCTGAGCAAAGTCCCACTCCTATGTGACAATGAGAGTGCTATCCGCATGGCGGAGAATCCTGTTGAGCACAGCCGCACAAAGCACATAGACATCCGGCATCACTTTTTGAGAGACCACCAGCAAAAGGGAGATATCGAAGTGTTTCATGTTAGCACCGAGAACCAGCTAGCCGATATCTTTACCAAGCCTCTAGATGAGAAGACCTTTTGCAGGCTGCGTAGTGAGCTAAATGTCTTAGATTCGCGGAACTTGGATTGAATTGTAGCATACATGTGCTTATGCCTTTGATCATGTTCATTCTGCATTTTGTTGCTTATTATGGTGCTCAAGTTGTACAAACACTCCCTGGACCTCACAAGTCCGTTGCAAAGTGATGCACATGTTTAGGGGGAGATGTGTTACAACTTGATCCTTTGAGACTAACCATATGCTTGAGTTTGTTGTGATTTAGTCTCAAAGGAGAATTGAAAGGGAAAAGGTGGACTTGGATCATGCAAGACTTCCACTGCACTCCGATGAGAGGGTAACTCATTCCAAGTCCATCTCATGAACTCTTATTGCCATTTGCTCTTAATTGAAAATTTTGGTGAGGCAATGGGGTTCCAGGGCCAAGATTGATCCCGTTTTGGTGCTTGATGCCAAAGGGGGAGAAAATAAAGGCCAAAGCGATAAATGGATCAGCTACCACTTGAGAGATTTGAAAATAGTAGAGTAGAGCTTTTGTTTTGTCAAAACTCTCTTATTGTCTCTTTTGTGAAAAGTTGGCTTCTTGTGGGGAGAAGTATTGATTATGGGATTTGTCTCTTTTGTGAAAAGTTGGCTTCTTGTGGGGAGAAGTATTGATTATGGGATTTAGGGGGAGTTTTTGAAATCTTTGATCAATCTCTTTTGGAATGACTCTCTTTATACTTCAACATGTGTGTTTGACTTAGAGATAGAGATTTGAGTTTGGTTTGCAAAAACAAACCAAGTGGTGGCAAAAGATGATCCATATATGCCAAAATTGAATAAAACTCAAAGTTAGTTTTTATTTGAAGTAGTTTTGCACTTGTTCCACTTGCTTTATGTTGTGTTGGCATAAATCACCAAAAAGGGGGAGATTGAAAGGGAAATGTGCCTTTGGGCCATTTCTAAGTATTTTGGTGATTGAGTGCAAACACAAGTGCTTAAATGTGAAAATATGCCCATGGATGAACAAAGTGCAAATCACAAGTTAAGGTATGTTTCTAAGCCTTAGTACATTGTTTTTGTGTACTAATATCTTGTCTAAGTGTTAGAAACAGAAAGAAGAAGAGAAGAGAAGACTTGGCTGTGTACAGCCAAGGAGCTGTTTCGGTCTGGGGCACCGGACTGTCCGGTGGTGCACCGGACAGTGTCCGGTGGTGCACCGGACAGTGTCCGGTGCGCCAGGCTGCCTCGGCCGAAGAGGCTGCTCTCGGGTTTTTCTCCAGCGACTTCGGCTAAAATTCACCGGACTGTCCGGTGTGCACCGGACTGTCCGGTGAGCCAACGGTCGGCCGGGCCAACGGTCGGCCGCGCGATCGGCGCGCGACACGTGGCCGAGCCAACGGTCGGAAGGAAGCACCGGACTGTCCGGTGTGCACCGGACTGTCCGGTGCGCCAGATCTGCAACGGTCGGCAACGGTCGGCTTCGCCATTTAAGGAAACAAATCGGGCACCGGACAGTGTCCGGTGTGCACCGGACTGTCCGGTGCGCCACGAGACAGAAGGCAAAGATGGCTTTCCAGATTTGTTCCCAACGGCTCCTAGCTGCCTTGGGGCTATAAAAGGGACCCCTAGGCGCATGGAGGAGCACACCAAGCATTCCTACAACTCTTCTAAGCACCAAGACATCAATCTCACGCATTCGTTTCATTGTGATAGCATATAGAGCTCTTGTGGAGTTGTGAACTCTTTGTGTTGCGTTGCGAGCTCTTGTTGCGACTTGTGTGCGTGTTGTTGCTCTGATTTTCGAGTCTTGTGTGCGTTGCTCATTCCCACCTTACTCCGTATTCTTTGTGAACTCAATTGTAAGGGCGAGAGACTCCAAGTTGTGGAGATTCCTCGCAAACGGGAAAAAATCAAAGGAAAGAAAAACACCGTGGTATTCAAGTTGATCATTGGATCACTTGAGAGGAGTTGAGTGCAACTCTCGTCCGTTGGGATGCCACAACGTGGAGTAGGCAAGTTTTGTACTTGGCCGAACCACGGGATAACCACCGTGTCAACTCTGTGATTGCTTTCTTGTGGTTATCGTGTTTTGAGTTCTCTCTAGCCACTTGGCCATACTTGTGCTAACCCTTAACAAGTTTTTGTGGCTTAAGTTTTGAACTTTTACAGGATCACCTATTCACCCCCCCTCTAGGTGCTCTCAGTGATGATCTCCCTCTTGGCGTGATTGAAAGGGAAATAGGGTCAAACCTTTTCCTAAATGATTTTGGTGGTTGAATTGCCCAACACAAATTATTGGACTAACTAGTTTGCTCTAGAGTATATGTTCCACAGGTGCCAAAGGTTTACAACAAACCAATACAAAGTTATAAAAAGGGGTTCAAATGAAAGGAGCAATGAAAACCGAAGGCTGCCCTGGTCTGACGCACCGGACTGTCCGGTGCACCAGGGAGATCAACTCCGAACTTGCCACCTTCGGGTTTCTGGGATTGCCTCTCCGCTATAATTCACCGGACTGTCCGGTGTGCCAAGCGGAGTAACGGCTACAGCGTCAACGGTCGTCTCCAAAAGGTGAACAGTGAGCTATAGTGCACGGACTGTGCGCGCAGAAGTCAGAGCAGGTGCAGATGGCGTACCTGACAGTGAACAGTGACTGTCCGGTGCACCACCAGACTGTCCGGTGGCCCCACATGTCAGAGCTCCAATGGTCGAACCCTAACGGTTGGGTGACGTGGCTGGCGCACCGGACTATCCGGTGCGCCCGTCGACAGTAGACTTCCCCAACGACCACTTTGGTGGTTGGGGCTATAAATACCCCCCAACCACCACACTTCAAGGCATCCAAGTTTTCAGCCAACCCATTCAATACAAGAGCTAGTGCATTCAATACAAGACACAATTAGAGTGAATCAAAATCTCTCCAAGTCCCAATTCCACTCAAAGCAATTAGTGACCAGAAGAGAGAGAGTTTTGTCGTGTTCTTTTGAGCTCTTGCGCTTGGATCGCTTTTCTTCTTCCTCTATTCTTGTTCCCAAGTTCTTTGTAATCAAAGCAAGAGACACCAATTGTGTGGTGGTCCTTGTGGGGACTAAGTGTCCCAATTGATTGAGAAGAGAAGCTCACTCGGTCTAAGTGACCGTTTGAGAGAGGGAAAGGGTTGAAAGAGACCCGGTCTTTGTGACCACCTCAACGAGGAGTAGGTTTGCAAGAACTGAACCTTGGTAAAACAAATCATCGTGTCACTCTCGCTATTTGCTCGTGATTTGTTTTTCGCTAACGCTAACCCCGGCTTGTAGTTGTACTTAAACCTTATAAATTTCAGATTTGCCTATTCACCCCCCCTCTAGGCGACTTTCAATTGGTATTAGAGCCCGGTACTTCATTAAGAGCCTAACCGCTCGAAGTGATGTCGGGAGCTCACGCCAAGAAGGAGATGGTGACCGACGAGAAGCCCGCCACAAGCCACGGGAAAGTTCCATCGGGAGAGTCCGGCAACAAGAAGAGGGAGGAATCACCTCCCCGCGTCAAGTCGCACCGGAGTGGCGACAAGAAGAAGAAAATGAAGAAAGTGGTCTACTACGAGACCGATTCTTCGTCGCCTTCCACCTCTGGCTCCGACACGCCGTCCGTCACTTGTAAGCGCCATGAGCGCAAGAAGTTTAGTTAGATCCCCTTACGCTATCCTCGCATTTCCAAACACACTCCTTTACTTTCTGTCCCACTAGGCAAACCACCGGTTTTTGACGGTGAAGATTATTGTATGTGGAGTGATAAAATGAGGCACCATCTAACCTCACTCCACGCTAGCATTTGGGACATTGTTGAGTTTGGTGCACAGGAACCATCCGTAAGAATGAAGGCTATGACTCGGACGAGTTAGCCCAAATCCGGCACTTCAACTCCCAAGCCACTACTATACTCCTCGCCTCTCTAAGTCGAGAGGAGTATAATAAGGTGCAAGGGTTGAAGAGTGCCAAAGAAATTTGGGACATGCTCAAGACCGCGCACGAAGGAGATGAGGTGACCAAGATCACCAAGCGGGAAATGATTGAGGGGGAGCTCGGTCGCTTCATGCTTCATCAAGGGGAGGAGCCACAAGCGATGTACAGCCGGCTAAAGACCTTGGTGAACCAAGTGCGCAACCTCGGGAGCACCAAATGGGATGACCATGAAATGGTCAATGTTATTCTAAGATCACTTGTATTTCTTAACCCTACTCAAGTTCAATTAATTCGTGGTGATCCTAGATATAAACTAATGACTCCCGAGGAAGTGATAGGAAAGTTTGTGAGCTTTGAGTTGATGATTAAAGGCTCTAAACAAATCATCGAGCGAGGCGCCACCTCCACACCTGAGGTGCAACCCGTTGCATTCAAAGTGATGGAGGAGAAGAAAGAAGAGTCTACGTCAAGTAGGCTCCCCATCGACGCCTCCAAGCTCGACAATGAGGAGATGACTTTAATCATCAAAAACTTTCGCCAAATCCTCAAGCAAAGGAAGGGGAAGGACTACAAGCCCCGCTCCAAGAAAGTTTGCTACAAGTGTGGTAAGCCCAGTCACTCTATAGCAAAATGTCCATTATCAAGTGATAGTGACAGGGGGGACAACAAGAAGGGAAGAAGGAAGGAGAAGAAGTATTACAAGAAGAAGGGCGGCGATGCGCATGTTTGCCAGGAGTGGGACTCCGATGAGAGCTCCACCGACTCCTCCTCCGACGAGGACGCCGCAAACATCGCCGTCAACAAGGGTCTTCTCTTCCCCAACGTCGGCCACAAGTGCCTCATGGCAAGGGATGGCAAAAAGAAGGTAAAATCTAGAGCCTCCACTAAATATGCAACATCTAGTGATGATGATAACTCTAGTGATGATGAGGATAATTTGCTTGCTCTTTTTGCCAACCTCAACATGCAACAAAAAGAAAAATTAAATGAATTAATAGGAGCTATTCATGAGAAGGATGAACTCTTGGATAGCCAAGAGGACTTCCTAATTAAAGAAAATAAGAAGCATGTTAAGGTTAAAAATGCTTATGCTCAGGAAGTAGAAAAATATGAAAAATTGACTAGTGAGCTAAGAACTTGCCATGATGTTATCTCAAACCTTAGAAATAAATGCCACACCCGGTTTCAGAAGGCAAACCGAATGCGAACTATGTACGTGCCAGGATCAGAACTCACGTACACAGCGATTACATAAAGGAACATCATCGCACAATGCTCGAATAACAACATAAAAGAGTATTAACTTATTACATCACAGAGTCATAGACATCCACATAGTCATCGTCTTAACAGGTAAATCAAAGTACTAGCGAAACGTAGTAAAGACAAGGCCTCCACAGGCAGCTGACTGGGGGTTGCCGCCAACCCACACCTAGAATTCGTCGTAATCTTGGAACTCCTGGAAGTCTCCTTCCACGGCTTCGCCTTCTCCTGAGCAGTGGTTACAATGCGGGCAACCTGGTGTTTGGTGGTAAAGCAAGGATGAGTACACATCAACGTACTCAGCAAATGCCCCGTTTGGCTGAAGTGGACTAGCTTTATGAGGGGTTAGGCTCAAGCAGTTGCTTTTAGTTGGTCAGGTATTTATTATTTGTAGGAGCCAAGTTTTATTATATAACCATACCCTGAGTCGTTTCCTCATCGAGGAAACATCATGATCATCATCGAACCAACAACATTAATAGAACCATTGTATCTCGAACCATCTGTATCTCTAATCAAAGAGGATCCCAAGGCTGCTCTTAACCGTGAGCACGACTGATATATCAGTTTCACTACCCTCTGCAGAGGTTGCACACTTTACCCATGAGTCATGATTCCCTTTCTACCCGGGGAGAGCTAATCCCCATTGACCACTACCTAGGTGGTCCGGCAGGGCATCACTACGTAGCTTTTACAAAGATTCCCTAGAGATCATAGCTGCCCGTTAGGTTTCTCCAGTTTGATAAACACAGTACCCCTCCCCGCAGGAGAGTGACTAACAAAAAGCAAAACGAAAGAGCCTCGGCACTCAGCCTCGGCAGAGCAAGCACTGTGCCTGGACCCCATTGACGGCACGACGGCGAAGCAACTACACCTCTAGTTCCTCTAATTAATTAGCTAAGGGCACCCCATTTCACCCTCATGGTTGCACTGTTATCCCGGGTGGTCTCTCAATGAACAGGTCCTTACGGAGAGGTACTCAGGAAACAGCCTGAGCCCCCTAGAGTATCACAAGATCATCAATATCATCAGGATAACAGTATCGTATCATAAATAGTCACATCATGTTCATTGATTAGGTTAAGGCAATAGCAAAATGCTAACCATAATAATAACCCAAAAAGGTCATCAAGGATAAGGTAAAGTATAAAGCTAGTCAATCCTTAGGTTTCAATTAAGTAATGCGGGAAAGTGAATTATAAGTGAATAGGACATAATGGGTCAGAGGACACTTGCCTTCACCAAACTGCTGATCAGGAACTTCTTCTGCAACTTCCTCGGGAAACACAGACTGCTCGTTGTCTATGTAAAGTAATCATTCACACTATGCACTTGGGAAAATAACAAACAAAAAGCAACATACCAAACATATGCAGCAGAGAGATCACAAGTTCATAGTAGAAAAGGGATAGGCACTCTGGTGTTCCCTAGGTCTAGGGTAGGGGACTATACAAAGTGATTCATTATCCACTAATCAAGTTCAAGTCAGTGGTGGGGTTAAATCCTTGCATGGTTTTAAGTTCCTAAACTTAGGTGTTTAAGTCCATAAACTTAGGTGCTCCAACTTTTACTAAAGTCTACCAACTTCTAATTATCTCAAATAGGGTTCCAATAACCTTAATCCTATCCTAATGATTAACTATTAATTGGTACATGGAAACAGCAGGGAAACATTGTTTAAATAGATAGACAAAAATACCATGAGCATTTTGCAATTTGAAGCACCTAATTTGGAGTTCATATGACAAAGTTATGAATTTTACAAGTTTAGGGGTTAAAAATATACCCTAAATACCTATTTTGAATTAAATAAAAGGTCCGAGGACCTAACTGTAAGAAACCAGGGACGGCGGGTTTGAATTCCAGAAAACCGGGGGTCTCTTTAAGAAAACGCGCGGGCGAAGGGGTATCGGGCACCTACGGCCGTCGGATCTCAGGCGGACGGCCAGGATTAGATCCGCGGGCGGGCGCGCGAGTGCGCGGCAGCCCGGGCGGCTGACAGGCGGGGCCGGGCGGGCAGCGCGAGCGCGGGCAGGCTGACAGGCGGGGCCAGCGGGCAGCGCGAGCGCGGGCAGGCTGACAGGCGGGGCCCAAACGGCAGGGAGGCGGGGTGTGGGGGGAGCGGCCCTGGGCCGTTGGATCTCCGGTAGGCGGCCAGGATTGGGCTCGGCCTAATTAAAACGGGGCCGCCCGATCTGGGACGGACGGCGGGGATCGGGTGGCCAGCCTTGGCCTCTCCTACGGCTAGCTAGGGCGGCGGCGCTCGTCCCCGCGGCGGAGGACTCGCCGGAGACGAGGGGCGCGGGCGCTTGGCGGGTCTCTGGGGCGACCCGAGCGGCCGGGGAGGTTGGGGAAGGCGCGGGGAGTCTTCTGGTGGGGGCTGAGTCGGGGCAGGGGCACCGGAGGGGGGGCGGTCTACGGCAAAGCGGCTCGGCGGCGGCGTTGAACAACTCCGGCGAGGAATCAAACGTGGCAGAAGGCAATACACGGGTTTGGAGGGGGCGGGGAAGGTTCCTTACCTCAAAGCGGGTTCCGGGGACTCCTCGGTGGCGGCGATGGCGCAACGGCGGCCCGGGGCGACGGTGGCGGACCTCCGCGGCTGCACGGAGGACGGCGGGTGAGCGCGGGCAGAGAGAAATAGGGAGGGGGAGGGGAAATTGGGGCGCGTCCCGGGTTGCGGACGTCGGGGCGAAGCTCACCGTGGCAGAGGGCACGGCGGAGCTCCAACGGCGACGGGGAAACGAGCTAGGGACGGCGGGGGTTTATGGCGGCGGCGCTCTGGCGTGAGCGCAGCGAGGGGGAGGTGAGAGAGAGGGGTCTGCTGGTGCACAAATGAGGGAGGGGGAGAGGGCGAGTGGGGTTCTGGCTCAAGTGGCCGGGGGGCGGGGCGGTTGCGAGCTCCACGCGCGACGTGGGCGCGGAGTCCGTGGCAGCGCGCAGCTCGGGCGGCGGTTACGCGGAGAAGACGGGGCTGACAGCCCGGGCCCGCGAGCAGAGAGAGAGGGGAAAGCGGGGGCGGGCGCGCGGAAGGTGGCCGCGCTGACGGGCGGGCCCGCCAGGGCAGAGAGAGCGGGGGGGGGGGGGGGGGGGGGGGGAAAGAGCGCGCGCGCGCGGGATGGGCCTAGCTGGGCCGAAAGGCTGAGGGGGGCGGGGGGAGTGGGCTTCTTTCCTTTTTTTCTTTTATTCTGGAATTGTTTTCCCTTTTTCTTTTATTTATTCTATTTGATTCAAATCCAAATAAGCCACAAACTCAAATTAGACTTTCCAAGAATTATGCACCAAACAAAAGTGAAATCTAGGGTTCAACATGATGCAACAATTCATACTCCCTTGGAGTTTGAGTTAATAGACTATTATTACAATTAAAATAAGCACTTTTCTCCTATAGAAATGAGAAGGAAAAGATTGGGGAAGGATGAGAAAAGAGAAGTAACACCTGAATTTGTGAATATGAGCAAAGAAATTTTATACCCCCAAATTCAGGGTGTTACAAACCTATCCCCCTTAAAAGAATCTCGCCCCAAGATTCAAGGTTGGTCAGCAAAGAGTTCAGGGTATTTGGCCTTCAGATCATCTTCTCGCTCCTAGGTTGCTTCTTCCTCAGAGTGGTGGCCCCATCTGACTTTGCACATCCTGATGGTGTTCCTCCGGGTGACTCTGTCTGCAAACTCTAGAATCTGCGTTGGCTTCTCTATGTAGGTCAGATCCTCCTGGACCTCCAAACCCTCCACTGGCAACTGTTCTTCTGGTACTCACAGACACTTCTTCAATTGCGACACGTGAAACACATTGTGCACTGCTGACAAGCTCTCTGGTAGGTTGAGCTGGTAGGCCACTTCTCCACGCTTCGCTTGAATCTGATATGGTCCAACGTACCGGGGTGCTAACTTGCCCTTGACTCCGAACCTTCTGACTCCTCTGATAGGCGACACCTTCAGATAGACGTAATCTCCCACTTCAAAACTCAGTTCTCTTCTCCTTCTGTCAGCATAGCTTCGCTGCCTTGATTGTGCTATCTTCAGATTCTCCCGAACCATTTTGATATTCTCTTCGGCTTCAAGCAGAATGTCGGGGCCAAACACCTGTCTCTCTCCAGGCTGGTCCCAATGCAGTGGAGTCCTACAACTCCGTCCATAGAGTGCCTGAAACGGCGACATCTTCAAGCTGGCCTGATAACTATTGTTGTAGGAGAATTCTGCATAAGGTAATCTTTTGTCCCATCCTGACTTGTCTTGCAACGCACAGGCTCTCAACATATCTTCTAGGATCTGATTAGTTCTTTCAGTCTGACCGTCTGTCTGCGGGTGATAAGCTGAGCTGAAGTTCAAATGTGTGCCCAAAGCTTCTTGTAGCTGCTGCCAAAAATGAGATGTAAACTGCGTTCCTCGATCTGACACTATCTTCTTTGGCACACCGTGAAAGCATACTATCCGTGACATGTATAACTCAGCTAACGTTGCTCCGGTGTATGTTGTCTTCACGGGTATGAATTGGGCCACCTTCGTTAAGCGGTCCACAACCACCCAGATGGAATCATAGCCGGGCCGGGTACGAGGTAGGCCAACTATAAAATCCATCCCGATCTCATCCCACTTCCACTGAGGAATCTGCAATGGCTGCAACAGTCCGGCGGGCCTCTGATGCTCTGCTTTGGTTCTTTGACAGCTATCACAGATGGCGACATATTCTGCGATCTCTCTTTTCATGCCATACCACCAAAACCTCCTTTTTAAATCCTGATACATCTTCTCGCTCCCTGGGTGTATGGAGTAGGCTGTCTCATGAGCTTCCTTGAGGATCAGTTCCCGAATAGGTTTGAGGTCGGGAACACACAATCGGTTCTTGAACCATATTACTCCCTCTTCGTCCTCTCGAAAGTCTTTGCCTCTTCCTTCTAAGATCAGCTGCCGGATCTTGTTGATGCTTTCATCATCCTTCTGCCCTTCTTTGATCTCCCGCTCTAGGGTGGGCTCTAATTCCACTGTTACTCCTTGCGTACTGTTCAGGAAACCGAGACTCAGTCTGTCGAACTCCTTGGCTAACTCATACGGCATTGGGTACGTGGCCAACATATTGACTTGGCTCTTCCTGCTCAGAGCATCTGCAACAACATTGGCTTTGCCTGGATGGTAATGTATCTCCAGCTCGTAGTCTTTGATCAACTCCAACCATCTTCGTTGTCTCATGTTTAACTCCGACTGGGTGAATATGTACTTCAGACTTTTATGATCTGTGTAGATGTCGCACTTCTGTCCATACAGGTAATGTCTCCAGATCTTTAAGGCATGAACCACTGCTGCCAACTCTAGGTCATGTGTGGGATAATTTTTCTCATGGATCTTCAGCTGTCGAGACGAGTATGCTACCACTCTTCCTTCTCGCATTAGCACGCATCCCAATCCGGTGTACGAAGCGTCGCAATACACTGAGAATGACTTGTGAACATCAGGCAGGACTAGCACAGGAGCTGTAGTCAATCTATTCTTCAGTTCTTCAAATGCTTCCTGACACTTTTGGGTCCACTTAAACTCGACTTTCTTCGCTAGTAACGCTGTCATTGGTCTAGCAATCTTTGAGAAGCCTTCAATGAAGCGCCGATAGTATCCGGCCATTCCAATGAAGCTCTTGATCCCACGAACATCCTTCGGTGCTTTCTAGTTCAGGATATCTGCTACTTTCTTTGGATCCACTGCCAACCCATCTTGGTTTATGATGTGACCCAGAAATAAGACTTCATGAATCCAGAACTCGCATTTGCCCAGCTTGGCATACAACTGATGCTCTCGAAGTCTTTGCAATACCATCTTCAAATGCTCTACATGATCTTCCTCACTTTGAGAGTATATGAGGATATCATCGATAAATACTACCACAAACTTGTCTAGATAGTCCATGAACACGCTGTTCATCAGATACATAAAGAAGGCTGGCGCATTTGTCAAACCAAAGGACATAACTGTGAACTCATATAATCCATACTTGGTGATGAATGCTGTCTTCGGTATGTCCGAGGGTCGGATTCTGAGTTGATGGTAACCTGATCTCAGATCTATCTTCGAGAATACGCTGGCACCTCTGAGCTGGTCGAACAAATCTTCTATCCTTGGTAGGGGGTATTTGTTCTTGACAGTGACTTCATTCAAGGCTCTGTAATCTATGCACATCCTTTTGGTACCATCTTTCTTCTCTACAAACAACACTGGAGCGGCCCAAGGCGAGGTACTTGGCCTGATGTAACCCTTCTCTAACATCTCATCTATCTGCTTCTTGAGTTCCACTAATTCTGGTCCAGACACTCGATAGGCTCTTTTGGAAATGGGGGCGGTACCAGGGATAAGCTCTATGGCAAATTCGACTTTTCTCTCGGGTGGCATGCCCGTTAGCTCCTCGGGAAACACATCCGGAAAATCTGACACGACCTTGATAGCCTCGAGCGGGTTGGGCTCCTTACTATCAACTGAAATCTGGTGACAGACTCCCTCCGCTGATTTAGGCATCCTTAGTTCAGCCACTACCTCTTCTCCTGACGGGGACTTCAATGTTACGGTCCTCTTGTCACAACTAACATTTGCTTCATACTTCATTAACCAATTCATCCCTAGAATAACATCTATCCCAGGGGTGTCTATTACTATTAAGTCACTGGGGAATCCTATCCCCCTTATTTCCACCATTACATTTGAGCATATTTTATCTGTTTGCACCTTGCCACCAACCGAATTAATCCTCATGGGCGGCATCATTGCCTCTACTGAGATGTTATGCAATTCTACCCATGTTGCAGTGACAAATGAATGAGTTGCACCAGTATCAAATAGCACTTTTGCGGGATGAGATTCGACTGAGAACATACCTACTGCCACATCTGGTGCATCCTGGATTGCTTCGGCCTCCAAGTGGTTCACCTTTCCACGGTTGTACGCTTGACTACGATTGCCCGCTGCCGGCTGCAGTACACCTTGCCTTGTTGGAGCATTAGGGTTGGTCTGCTGCTGCGCCATCTTCTTTGGGCACTGCATCGCCCAGTGGCCTTGTTCTCCACAGTGGAAACATCCTCTGCCTCCTCCTTGTGCTGGGGCTGCTTGGTTGCTCTGATTTGTTGCGGGGGCCGGAAGGCGAGGTGCCTGGTTGTTCTGCTTTTGATACTGATTACCTCCTTGCTGGTTGTTCTGACGATACTGCTGCTGCGGTGGGTACTGCCTCTGAAACTGCTGCTGATGCGGACGCTGATTCTGATTCTGATATCCCTGTGGGTGACCAGGCCTGCCTTGCTGAGATGAACTGCCTGAGAAACATGGACGGCTGATGCCTCCGGACTGGGGTCCACTCATCTTGCGCTTCCGATCTTCCATATCCTTACGCTTCTTCTCAGTCATAACTGCCCTATCGATCAGGTGCTGGAAGGTGGGGAAGGTGTGATTCATCAGCTGGTAGTGCAGGGGATCCACCAAACCTCTCATGAACCTGTACTGCCTTTTAGCATTAGTGTTGACATCCTCAGGTGCATAACGAGACAGCTGCAGAAACTTGTCTCTGTATTCACTAACAGACAGGGGTCCCTGCTTCAGAGCCAGAAACTCCTCCTTCTTCACGATCATCAGTCCCTCTGGCACATGGTACCTACGGAAACTCTCGCTGAATTCTTCCCAGGTGATGGCTTCGGGGTCAGCATGTGTGGCGAGGTAGGACTCCCACCAGGACTGGGCTGCTCCCCTTAGCTGGCGGAGACCATACAGGACCTTCTCCCTGTCATCACATTGGGCGGTGCGCAGTTCCCTTTCCACTGCGCGCAGCCAGTCTTCTGCATCCATGGGGTCAGCAGAATGGGCGAAGGTAGGAGGGTGCCCTCTCATGAACTCACCACGCTTATCTCGTGGCATCTGGGGCATCTGCACTTGCAATTGGGGTTGGGGTTGCTGTTGAGCCTGCTGCATGGCTGCCAGAGTTTGCCCAATGGCCTGCACTGCCTGAGTCTGCATCAAGAACATCTGCTCCACTGACATCGGGGGTGGTGGGGGAGGCTGCCTCTGTTGTTCCCCCTGCTGGTCATGCTGCTCTTGCTGAGCACGCCTGTTGCATCGGCGCCTGTTGTCAGACATTTGTGGAATACATTCATACATCAGCATTGATTTTACAACCCTTCAGCATAAGAAAAGAGAATACATAATTCTTCATGACACTGAGTGAACAAAGAGCTTCACTGATCCTCATTATGATTCAACACAGCTTCTCAGATAAGAAGGAAAGTAGAAGTAAATGGTTTCCCAACTAAGCAACTGACTTCATTAACATTACTAGCTAAGCCAAACTGCAGGGGAAACCCACATGTTGGCTACAGTCATTACAAAGATCCAAATCCAGCACAAGTTCATCATAACAAGCATGAAAGCAACTGATAAGCAAACTAAACTAAATGGAAGCAACTGATAGGCAAACTAAACTGACTACCTAAGACTGAGACATCTGACTTAAGATTTATTACAAACTCCGACGCTAACGACCTAAGGATCCAGATCTATCCTGGTCTTACAGACAGGGGAACCATAAGTGTGGTGACCACGTGGCGGTGAGCGGTATGGGTGCTGAGTCCCAACAGGAGCGGGGGAACCACCCTCCTGGTGATGGCGCTCTGCCAGCTCAGCACGCAACTCCGCAATCTCCGTTCGAGCCCTGCTTAGCTCGTCCAGAGAGTGATCCAGCTCAGTGTTAAGCACTGCGACTAGGTTGACTGTGCTGCTCAACCTAGGGTTAGCCTCACCAACAGGTGAGACAACCACACTCTCTATGCTGCCAGTAGGGCGGCGGGGGTAGTACCGAAGGTTGAGACCGTCGGCCACCCCACCGAACAAGGAACAGTACTGGGAGAGTGCACGCCATGCTGCATCCTGCATAGCCGCCTCTGCAGTGTCCCTCTCGGAGATGGAGTAGTGCTCCGAAAAGGCCTCCGCACCCCGGAGGTCATCCTCCGGACGGCGAACTAGGCAGGTAGCCTCCTAGCGGTCCGGGTACCTCCCGCGACTGTGCTGGTAGACTACACAACGATACTCGATCGACCAGGTGTGCCGGTCGAAAGCCTGGCGCAGCAAGGTATCGAGTGCGTCGTGGAAGTGACAACCGCGAGCGGCGTCACGGGTGATGGGTCGGGCGACCCATCCTTCCGCCTCCTGCGGCTCAGAGGACTCCGTGCTGTGGTCTGAGTCGTCGTCGTCGGGGTCTCCTCCAGGATCTCCTCCAGTAGCTCCTCCAACAGCCGGGACGTCCCGCGGTGGTGCAGGGGGCGCCTCCAGCTGGGCAACAGAGGAACGGGGCCTCACGGACTCCACCTCCTGCTGGGGTGGGGAGGAAGAGCCCTGCTGCTCTCTGTGCTGGCGCCGGCGTTCCTGCTCCCCACGCAGGCGGCGGTGCAGTCTCTCCAGGTGACTCGACTGACCGGACACGGTGCGGTGCAGAGGACGCTCCGCAAGTCGAGACGGCAGGAAAGGAATCACCGACTTACGTGCAGTGTGTCTAAGACGAGCCATCTACAAAAGACACCGTAAGCATAAGAGTAAGAGAAGAACTAATATGACAAGTGAGTAAACCATAGACAGAATAAGATAAAAATTTTTAACAAGGTGTAATATAGTATATATATGTAGTAAAACATAGGGTTGGTCGAGGTGACCGACTTTTGAAGTAACATCAGAGGTCAAGGTGAGAGGGAAGGTCAATAGTCCTTAGTACGACCAGTGCTACTCTAGGTCAGCGGTCCTACAGTCAGCACGGCTTTGATACCACTTATGTCACACCCGGTTTCAGAAGGCAAACCAGATGCGAACTATGTACGTGCCAGGATCAGAACTCACGTACACAGCGATTACATAAAGGAACATCATCGCACAATGCTCGAATAACAACATAAAAGAGTATTAACTTATTACATCACAGAGTCATAGACATCCACATAGTCATCGTCTTAACAGGTAAATCAAAGTACTAGCGAAACGTAGTAAAGACAAGGCCTCCACAGGCAGCTGACTGGGGGTTGCCGCCAACCCACACCTAGAATTCGTCGTAATCTTGGAACTCCTGGAAGTCTCCTTCCACGGCTTCGCCTTCTCCTGAGCAGTGGTTACAATGCGGGCAACCTGGTGTTTGGTGGTAAAGCAAGGATGAGTACACATCAACGTACAGCAAATGCCCCGTTTGGCTGAAGTGGACTAGCTTTATGAGGGGTTAGGCTCAAGCAGTTGCTTTTAGTTGGTCAGGTATTTATTATTTGTAGGAGCCAAGTTTTATTATATAACCATACCCTGAGTCGTTTCCTCATCGAGGAAACATCATGATCATCATCGAACCAACAACATTAATAGAACCATTGTATCTCGAACCATCTGTATCTCTAATCAAAGAGGATCCCAAGGCTGCTCTTAACCATGAGCACGACTGATATATCAGTTTCACTACCCTCTACAGAGGTTGCACACTTTACCCATGAGTCATGATTCCCTTTCTACCCGGGGAGAGCTAATCCCCATTGACCACTACCTAGGTGGTCCGGCAGGGCATCACTACGTAGCTTTTACAAAGATTCCCTAGAGATCATAGCTGCCCGTTAGGTTTCTCCAGTTTGATAAACACAGTACCCCTCCCCGCAGGAGAGTGACTAACAAAAAGCAAAACGAAAGAGCCTCGGCACTCAGCCTCGGCAGAGCAAGCACTTTGCCTGGACCCCATTGACGGCACGACGGCGAAGCAACTACACCTCTAGTTCCTCTAATTAATTAGCTAAGGGCACCCCATTTCACCCTCATGGTTGCACTGTTATCCCGGGTGGTCTCTCAACGAACAGGTCCTTACGGAGAGGTACTCAGGAAACAGCCTGAGCCCCCTAGAGTATCACAAGATCATCAATATCATCAGGATAACAGTATCGTATCATAAATAGTCACATCATGTTCATTGATTAGGTTAAGGCAATAGCAAAATGCTAACCATAATAATAACCCAAAAAGGTCATCAAGGATAAGGTAAAGTATAAAGCTAGTCAATCCTTAGGTTTCAATTAAGTAATGCGGGAAAGTGAATTATAAGTGAATAGGACATAATGGGTCAGAGGACACTTGCCTTCACCAAACTGCTGATCAGGAACTTCTTCTGCAACTTCCTCGGGAAACACAGACTGCTCGTTGTCTACGTAAAGTAATCATTCACACTATGCACTTGGGAAAATAACAAACAAAAAGCAACATACCAAACATATGCAGCAGAGAGATCACAAGTTCATAGTAGAAAAGGGATAGGCACTCTGGTGTTCCCTAGGTCTAGGGTAGGGGACTATACAAAGTGATTCATTATCCACTAATCAAGTTCAAGTCAGTGGTGGGGTTAAATCCTTGCATGGTTTTAAGTTCCTAAACTTAGGTGTTTAAGTCCATAAACTTAGGTGCTCCAACTTTTACTAAAGTCTACCAACTTCTAATTATCTCAAATAGGGTTCCAATAACCTTAATCCTATCCTAATGATTAACTATTAATTGGTACATGGAAACAGCAGGGAAACATTGTTTAAATAGATAGACAAAAATACCATGAGCATTTTGCAATTTGAAGCACCTAATTTGGAGTTCATATGACAAAGTTATGAATTTTACAAGTTTAGGGGTTAAAAATATACCCTAAATACCTATTTTGAATTAAATAAAAGGTCCGAGGACCTAACTGTAAGAAACCAGGGACGGCGGGTTTGAATTCCAGAAAACCGGGGGTCTCTTTAAGAAAACGCGCGGGCGAAGGGGTATCGGGCACCTACGGCCGTCGGATCTCAGGCGGACGGCCAGGATTAGATCCGCGGGCGGGCGCGCGAGTGCGCGGCAGCCCGGGCGGCTGACAGGCGGGGCCGGGCGGGCAGCGCGAGCGCGGGCAGGCTGACAGGCGGGGCCAGCGGGCAGCGCGAGCGCGGGCAGGCTGACAGGCGGGGCCCAAACGGCAGGGAGGCGGGGTGTGGGGGGAGCGGCCCTGGGCCGTTGGATCTCCGGTAGGCGGCCAGGATTGGGCTCGGCCTAATTAAAACGGGGCCACCCGATCTGGGACGGACGGCGGGGATCGGGTGGCCGGCCTTGGCCTCTCCTACGGCTAGCTAGGGCGGCGGCGCTCGTCCCCGCGGCGGAGGACTCGCCGGAGACGAGGGGCGCGGGCGCTTGGCGGGTCTCTGGGGCGACCCGAGCGGCCGGGGAGGTTGGGGAAGGCGCGGGGAGTCTTCTGGTGGGGGCTGAGTCGGGGCAGGGGCACCGGAGGGGGGGCGGTCTACGGCAAAGCGGCTCGGTGGCGGCGTTGAACAACTCCGGCGAGGAATCAAACGTGGCAGAAGGCAATACACGGGTTTGGAGGGGGCGGGGAAGGTTCCTTACCTCAAAGCGGGTTCCGGGGACTCCTCGGTGGCGGCGATGGCGCAACGGCGGCCCGGGGCGACGGTGGCGGACCTCCGCGGCTGCACGGAGGACGGCGGGTGAGCGCGGGCAGAGAGAAATAGGGAGGGGGAGGGGAAATTGGGGCGCGTCCCGGGTTGCGGACGTCGGGGCGAAGCTCACCGTGGCAGAGGGCACGGCGGAGCTCCAACGGCGACGGGGAAACGAGCTAGGGACGGCGGGGGTTTATGGCGGCGGCGCTCTGGCGTGAGCGCAGCGAGGGGGAGGTGAGAGAGAGGGGTCTGCTGGTGCACAAATGAGGGAGGGGGAGAGGGCGAGTGGGGTTCTGGCTCAAGTGGCCGGGGGGCGGGGCGGTTGCGAGCTCCACGCGCGACGTGGGCGCGGAGTCCGTGGCAGCGCGCAGCTCGGGCGGCGGTTACGCGGAGAAGACGGGGCTGACAGCCCGGGCCCGCGAGCAGAGAGAGAGGGGAAAGCGGGGGCGGGCGCGCGGAAGGCGGCCGCGCTGACGGGCGGGCCCGCCAGGGCAGAGAGAGCGGGGGGGGGGGGGGGGGGGGGGGGGGAAGAGCGCGCGCGCGCGGGATGGGCCTAGCTGGGCCGAAAGGCTGAGGGGGGCGGGGGAGTGGGCTTCTTTCCTTTTTTCTTTTATTCTGGAATTGTTTTCCCTTTTTCTTTTATTTATTCTATTTGATTCAAATCCAAATAAGCCACAAACTCAAATTAGACTTTCCAAGAATTATGCACCAAACAAAAGTGAAATCTAGGGTTCAACATGATGCAACAATTCATACTCCCTTGGAGTTTGAGTTAATAGACTATTATTACAATTAAAATAAGCACTTTTCTCCTATAGAAATGAGAAGGAAAAGATTGGGGAAGGATGAGAAAAGAGAAGTAACACCTGAATTTGTGAATATGAGCAAAGAAATTTTATACCCCCAAATTCAGGGTGTTACAAACCTATCCCCCTTAAAAGAATCTCGCCCCAAGATTCAAGGTTGGTCAGCAAAGAGTTCAGGGTATTTGGCCTTCAGATCATCTTCTCGCTCCTAGGTTGCTTCTTCCTCAGAGTGGTGGCCCCATCTGACTTTGCACATCCTGATGGTGTTCCTCCGGGTGACTCTGTCTGCAAACTCTAGAATCTGCGTTGGCTTCTCTATGTAGGTCAGATCCTCCTGGACCTCCAAACCCTCCACTGGCAACTGTTCTTCTGGTACTCACAGACACTTCTTCAATTGCGACACGTGGAACACATTGTGCACTGCTGACAAGCTCTCTGGTAGGTTGAGCTGGTAGGCCACTTCTCCACGCTTCGCTTGAATCTGATATGGTCCAACGTACCGGGGTGCTAACTTGCCCTTGACTCCGAACCTTCTGACTCCTCTGATAGGCGACACCTTCAGATAGACGTAATCTCCCACTTCAAAACTCAGTTCTCTTCTCCTTCTGTCAGCATAGCTTCGCTGCCTTGATTGTGCTATCTTCAGATTCTCCCGAACCATTTTGATATTCTCTTCGGCTTCAAGCAGAATGTCGGGGCCAAACACCTGTCTCTCTCCAGGCTGGTCCCAATGCAGTGGAGTCCTACAACTCCGTCCATAGAGTGCCTGAAACGGCGACATCTTCAAGCTGGCCTGATAACTATTGTTGTAGGAGAATTCTGCATAAGGTAATCTTTTGTCCCATCCTGACTTGTCTTGCAACGCACAGGCTCTCAACATATCTTCTAGGATCTGATTAGTTCTTTCAGTCTGACCGTCTGTCTGCGGGTGATAAGCTGAGCTGAAGTTCAAATGTGTGCCCAAAGCTTCTTGTAGCTGCTGCCAAAAATGAGATGTAAACTGCGTTCCTCGATCTGACACTATCTTCTTTGGCACACCGTGAAAGCATACTATCCGTGACATGTATAACTCAGCTAACGTTGCTCCGGTGTATGTTGTCTTCACGGGTATGAATTGGGCCACCTTCGTTAAGCGGTCCACAACCACCCAGATGGAATCATAGCCGGCCCGGGTACGAGGTAGGCCAACTATAAAATCCATCCTGATCTCATCCCACTTCCACTGAGGAATCTGCAATGGCTGCAACAGTCCGGCGGGCCTCTGATGCTCTGCTTTGGTTCTTTGACAGCTATCACAGATGGCGACATATTCTGCGATCTCTCTTTTCATGCCATACCACCAAAACCTCCTTTTTAAATCCTGATACATCTTCTCGCTCCCTGGGTGTATGGAGTAGGCTGTCTCATGAGCTTCCTTGAGGATCAGTTCCCGAATAGGTTTGAGGTCGGGAACACACAATCGGTTCTTGAACCATATTACTCCCTCTTCGTCCTCTCGAAAGTCTTTGCCTCTTCCTTCTAAGATAAGCTGCCGGATCTTGTTGATGCTTTCATCATCCTTCTGCCCTTCTTTGATCTCCCGCTCTAGGGTGGGCTCTAATTCCACTGTTACTCCTTGCGTACTGTTCAGGAAACCGAGACTCAGTCTGTCGAACTCCTTGGCTAACTCATACGGCATTGGGTACGTGGCCAACATATTGACTTGGCTCTTCCTGCTCAGAGCATCTGCAACAACATTGGCTTTGCCTGGATGGTAATGTATCTCCAGCTCGTAGTCTTTGATCAACTCCAACCATCTTCGTTGTCTCATGTTTAACTCTGACTGGGTGAATATGTACTTCAGACTTTTATGATCTGTGTAGATGTCGCACTTCTGTCCATACAGGTAATGTCTCCAGGTCTTTAAGGCATGCACCACTGCTGCCAACTCTAGGTCATGTGTGGGATAATTTTTCTCATGGATCTTCAGCTGTCGAGACGAGTATGCTACCACTCTTCCTTCTCGCATTAGCACGCATCCCAATCCGGTGTACGAAGCGTCGCAATACACTGAGAATGACTTGTGAACATCAGGCAGGACTAGCACAGGAGCTGTAGTCAATCTATTCTTCAGTTCTTCAAATGCTTCCTGACACTTTTGGGTCCACTTAAACTCGACTTTCTTCGCTAGTAACGCTGTCATTGGTCTAGCAATCTTTGAGAAGCCTTCAATGAAGCGCCGATAGTATCCGGCCATTCCAATGAAGCTCTTGATCCCACGAACATCCTTCGGTGCTTTCCAGTTCAGGATATCTGCTACTTTCTTTGGATCCACTGCCAACCCATCTTGGTTTATGATGTGACCCAGAAATAAGACTTCATGAATCCAGAACTCGCATTTGCCCAGCTTGGCATACAACTGATGCTCTCGAAGTCTTTGCAATACCATCTTCAAATGCTCTACATGATCTTCCTCACTTTGAGAGTATATGAGGATATCATCGATAAATACTACCACAAACTTGTCTAGATAGTCCATGAACACGCTGTTCATCAGATACATAAAGAAGGCTGGCGCATTTGTCAAACCAAAGGACATAACTGTGAACTCATATAATCCATACTTGGTGATGAATGCTGTCTTCGGTATGTCCGAGGGTCGGATTCTGAGTTGATGGTAACCTGATCTCAGATCTATCTTCGAGAATACGCTGGCACCTCTGAGCTGGTCGAACAAATCTTCTATCCTTGGTAGGGGGTATTTGTTCTTGACAGTGACTTCATTCAAGGCTCTGTAATCTATGCACATCCTTTTGGTACCATCTTTCTTCTCTACAAACAACACTGGAGCGGCCCAAGGCGAGGTACTTGGCCTGATGTAACCCTTCTCTAACATCTCATCTATCTGCTTCTTGAGTTCCACTAATTCTGGTCCAGACACTCGATAGGCTCTTTTGGAAATGGGGGCGGTACCAGGGATAAGCTCTATGGCAAATTCGACTTTTCTCTCGGGTGGCATGCCCGTTAGCTCCTCGGGAAACACATCCGGAAAATCTGACACGACCTTGATAGCCTCGAGCGGGTTGGGCTCCTTACTATCAACTGAAATCTGGTGACAGACTCCCTCCGCTGATTTAGGCATCCTTAGTTCAGCCACTACCTCTTCTCCTGACGGGGACTTCAATGTTACGGTCCTCTTGTCACAACTAACATTTGCTTCATACTTCATTAACCAATTCATCCCTAGAATAACATCTATCCCAGGGGTGTCTATTACTATTAAGTCACTGGGGAATCCTATCCCCCTTATTTCCACCATTACATTTGAGCATATTTTATCTGTTTGCACCTTGCCACCAACCGAATTAATCCTCATGGGCGGCATCATTGCCTCTACTGAGATGTTATGCAATTCTACCCATGTTGCAGTGACAAATGAATGAGTTGCACCAGTATCAAATAGCACTTTTGCGGGATGAGATTCGACTGAGAACATACCTACTGCCACATCTGGTGCATCCTGGATTGCTTCGGCCTCCAAGTGGTTCACCTTTCCACGGTTGTACGCTTGACTACGATTGCCCGCTGCCGGCTGCAGTACACCTTGCCTTGTTGGAGCATTAGGGTTGGTCTGCTGCTGCGCCATCTTCTTTGGGCACTGCATCGCCCAGTGGCCTTGTTCTCCACAGTGGAAACATCCTCTGCCTCCTCCTTGTGCTGGGGCTGCTTGGTTGCTCTGATTTGTTGCGGGGGCCGGAAGGCGAGGTGCCTGGTTGTTCTGCTTTTGATACTGATTACCTCCTTGCTGGTTGTTCTGACGATACTGCTGCTGCGGTGGGTACTGCCTCTGAAACTGCTGCTGATGCGGACGCTGATTCTGATTCTGATATCCCTGTGGGTGACCAGGCCTGCCTTGCTGAGATGAACTGCCTAAGAAACATGGACGGCTGATGCCTCCGGACTGGGGTCCACTCATCTTGCGCTTCCGATCTTCCATATCCTTACGCTTCTTCTCAGTCATAACTGCCCTATCGATCAGGTGCTGGAAGGTGGGGAAGGTGTGATTCATCAGCTGGTAGTGCAGGGGATCCACCAAACCTCTCATGAACCTGTACTGCCTTTTAGCATTAGTGTTGACATCCTCAGGTGCATAACGAGACAGCTGCAGAAACTTGTCTCTGTATTCACTAACAGACAGGGGTCCCTGCTTCAGAGCCAGAAACTCCTCCTTCTTCACGATCATCAGTCCCTCTGGCACATGGTACCTACGGAAACTCTCGCTGAATTCTTCCCAGGTGATGGCTTCGGGGTCAGCATGTGTGGCGAGGTAGGACTCCCACCAGGACTGGGCTGCTCCCCTTAGCTGGCGGAGACCATACAAGACCTTCTCCCTGTCATTACATTGGGCGGTGCGCAGTTCCCTTTCCACTGCGCGCAGCCAGTCTTCTGCATCCATGGGGTCAGCAGAATGGGCGAAGGTAGGAGGGTGCCCTCTCATGAACTCACCACGCTTATCTCGTGGCATCTGGGGCATCTGCACTTGCAATTGGGGTTGGGGTTGCTGTTGAGCCTGCTGCATGGCTGCCAGAGTTTGCCCAATGGCCTGCACTGCCTGAGTCTGCATCAAGAACATCTGCTCCACTGACATCGGGGGTGGTGGGGGAGGCTGCCTCTGTTGTTCCCCCTGCTGGTCATGCTGCTCTTGCTGAGCACGCCTGTTGCATCGGCGCCTGTTGTCAGACATTTGTGGAATACATTCATACATCAGCATTGATTTTACAACCCTTCAGCATAAGAAAAGAGAATACAGAATTCTTCATGACACTGAGTGAACAAAGAGCTTCACTGATCCTCATTATGATTCAACACAGCTTCTCAGATAAGAAGGAAAGTAGAAGTAAATGGTTTCCCAACTAAGCAACTGACTTCATTAACATTACTAGCTAAGCCAAACTGCAGGGGAAACCCACATGTTGGCTACAGTCATTACAAAGATCCAAATCCAGCACAAGTTCATCATAACAAGCATGAAAGCAACTGATAAGCAAACTAAACTAAATGGAAGCAACTGATAGGCAAACTAAACTGACTACCTAAGACTGAGACATCTGACTTAAGATTTATTACAAACTCCGACGCTAACGACCTAAGGATCCAGATCTATCCTGGTCTTACAGACAGGGGAACCATAAGTGTGGTGACCACGTGGCGGTGAGCGGTATGGGTGCTGAGTCCCAACAGGAGCGGGGGAACCACCCTCCTGGTGATGGCGCTCTGCCAGCTCAGCACGCAACTCCGCAATCTCCGTTCGAGCCCTGCTTAGCTCGTCCAGAGAGTGATCCAGCTCAGTGTTAAGCACTGCGACTAGGTTGACTGTGCTGCTCAACCTAGGGTTAGCCTCACCAACAGGTGAGACAACCACACTCTCTATGCTGCCAGTAGGGCGGCGGGGGTAGTACCGAAGGTTGAGACCGTCGGCCACCCCACCGAACAAGGAATAGTACTGGGAGAGTGCACGCCATGCTGCATCCTGCATAGCCGCCTCTGCAGTGTCCCTCTCGGAGATGGAGTAGTGCTCCGAAACGGCCTCCGCACCCCGGAGGTCATCCTCCGGACGGCGAACTAGGCAGGTAGCCTCCTAGCGGTCCGGGTACCTCCCGCGACTGTGCTGGTAGACTACACAACGATACTCGATCGACCAGGTGTGCCGGTCGAAAGCCTGGCGCAGCAAGGTATCGAGTGCGTCGTGGAAGTGACAACCGCGAGCGGCGTCACGGGTGATGGGTCGGGCGACCCATCCTTCCGCCTCCTGCGGCTCAGAGGACTCCGTGCTGTGGTCTGAGTCGTCGTCGTCGGGGTCTCCTCCAGGATCTCCTCCAGTAGCTCCTCCAACAGCCGGGACGTCCCGCGGTGGTGCAGGGGGCGCCTCCAGCTGGGCAACAGAGGAACGGGGCCTCACGGACTCCACCTCCTGCTGGGGTGGGGAGGAAGAGCCCTGCTGCTCTCTGTGCTGGCGCCGGCGTTCCTGCTCCCCACGCAGGCGGCGGTGCAGTCTCTCCAGGTGACTCGACTGACCGGACACGGTGCGGTGCAGAGGACGCTCCGCAAGTCGAGACGGCAGGAAAGGAATCACCGACTTACGTGCAGTGTGTCTAAGACGAGCCATCTACAAAAGACACCGTAAGCATAAGAGTAAGAGAAGAACTAATATGACAAGTGAGTAAACCATAGACAGAATAAGATAAAAATTTTTAACAAGGTGTAATATAGTATATATATGTAGTAAAACATAGGGTTGGTCGAGGTGACCGACTTTTGAAGTAACATCAGAGGTCAAGGTGAGAGGGAAGGTCAATAGTCCTTAGTACGACCAGTGCTACTCTAGGTCAGCGGTCCTACAGTCAGCACGGCTTTGATACCACTTATGTCACACCCGGTTTCAGAAGGCAAACCGGATGCGAACTATGTACGTGCCAGGATCAGAACTCACGTACACAGCGATTACATAAAGGAACATCATCGCACAATGCTCGAATAACAACATAAAAGAGTATTAACTTATTACATCACAGAGTCATAGACATCCACATAGTCATCGTCTTAACAGGTAAATCAAAGTACTAGCGAAACGTAGTAAAGACAAGGCCTCCACAGGTAGCTGACTGGGGGTTGCCGCCAACCCACACCTAGAATTCGTCGTAATCTTGGAACTCCTGGAAGTCTCCTTCCACGGCTTCGCCTTCTCCTGAGCAGTGGTTACAATGCGGGCAACCTGGTGTTTGGTGGTAAAGCAAGGATGAGTACACATCAACGTACTCAGCAAATGCCCCGTTTGGCTGAAGTGGACTAGCTTTATGAGGGGTTAGGCTCAAGCAGTTGCTTTTAGTTGGTCAGGTATTTATTATTTGTAGGAGCCAAGTTTTATTATATAACCATACCCTGAGTCGTTTCCTCATCGAGGAAACATCATGATCATCATCGAACCAACAACATTAATAGAACCATTGTATCTCGAACCATCTGTATCTCTAATCAAAGAGGATCCCAAGGCTGCTCTTAACCGTGAGCACGGCTGATATATCAGTTTCACTACCCTCTGCAGAGGTTGCACACTTTACCCATGAGTCATGATTCCCTTTCTACCCGGGGAGAGCTAATCCCCATTGACCACTACCTAGGTGGTCCGGCAGGGCATCACTACGTAGCTTTTACAAAGATTCCCTAGAGATCATAGCTGCCCGTTAGGTTTCTCCAGTTTGATAAACACAGTACCCCTCCCCGCAGGAGAGTGACTAACAAAAAGCAAAACGAAAGAGCCTCGGCACTCAGCCTCGGCAGAGCAAGCACTGTGCCTGGACCCCATTGACGGCACGACGGCGAAGCAACTACACCTCTAGTTCCTCTAATTAATTAGCTAAGGGCACCCCATTTCACCCTCATGGTTGCACTGTTATCCCGGGTGGTCTCTCAACGAACAGGTCCTTACGGAGAGGTACTCAGGAAACAGCCTGAGCCCCCTAGAGTATCACAAGATCATCAATATCATCAGGATAACAGTATCGTATCATAAATAGTCACATCATGTTCATTGATTAGGTTAAGGCAATAGCAAAATGCTAACCATAATAATAACCCAAAAAGGTCATCAAGGATAAGGTAAAGTATAAAGCTAGTCAATCCTTAGGTTTCAATTAAGTAATGCGGGAAAGTGAATTATAAGTGAATAGGACATAATGGGTCAGAGGACACTTGCCTTCACCAAACTGCTGATCAGGAACTTCTTCTGCAACTTCCTCGGGAAACACAGACTGCTCGTTGTCTACGTAAAGTAATCATTCACACTATGCACTTGGGAAAATAACAAACAAAAAGCAACATACCAAACATATGCAGCAGAGAGATCACAAGTTCATAGTAGAAAAGGGATAGGCACTCTGGTGTTCCCTAGGTCTAGGGTAGGGGACTATACAAAGTGATTCATTATCCACTAATCAAGTTCAAGTCAGTGGTGGGGTTAAATCCTTGCATGGTTTTAAGTTCCTAAACTTAGGTGTTTAAGTCCATAAACTTAGGTGCTCCAACTTTTACTAAAGTCTACCAACTTCTAATTATCTCAAATAGGGTTCCAATAACCTTAATCCTATCCTAATGATTAACTATTAATTGGTACATGGAAACAGCAGGGAAACATTGTTTAAATAGATAGACAAAAATACCATGAGCATTTTGCAATTTGAAGCACCTAATTTGGAGTTCATATGACAAAGTTATGAATTTTACAAGTTTAGGGGTTAAAAATATACCCTAAATACCTATTTTGAATTAAATAAAAGGTCCGAGGACCTAACTGTAAGAAACCAGGGACGGCGGGTTTGAATTCCAGAAAACCGGGGGTCTCTTTAAGAAAACGCGCGGGCGAAGGGGTATCGGGCACCTACGGCCGTCGGATCTCAGGCGGACGGCCAGGATTAGATCCGCGGGCGGGCGCGCGAGTGCGCGGCAGCCCGGGCGGCTGACAGGCGGGGCCGGGCGGGCAGCGCGAGCGCGGGCAGGCTGACAGGCGGGGCCAGCGGGCAGCGCGAGCGCGGGCAGGCTGACAGGCGGGGCCCAAACGGCAGGGAGGCGGGGTGTGGGGGGAGCGGCCCTGGGCCGTTGGATCTCCGGTAGGCGGCCAGGATTGGGCTCGGCCTAATTAAAACGGGGCCGCCCGATCTGGGACGGACGGCGGGGATCGGGTGGCCGGCCCTGGCCTCTCCTACGGCTAGCTGGGGCGGCGGCGCTCGTCCCCGCGGCGGAGGACTCGCCGGAGACGAGGGGCGCGGGCGCTTGGCGGGTCTCTGGGGCGACCCGAGCGGCCGGGGAGGTTGGGGAAGGCGCGGGGAGTCTTCTGGTGGGGGCTGAGTCGGGGCAGGGGCACCGGAGGGGGGCGGTCTACGGCAAAGCGGCTCGGCGGCGGCGTTGAACAACTCCGGCGAGGAATCAAACGTGGCAGAAGGCAATACACGGGTTTGGAGGGGGCGGGGAAGGTTCCTTACCTCAAAGCGGGTTCCGGGGACTCCTCGGTGGCGGCGATGGCGCAACGGCGGCCCGGGGCGACGGTGGCGGACCTCCGCGGCTGCACGGAGGACGGCGGGTGAGCGCGGGCAGAGAGAAATAGGGAGGGGAGGGGAAATTGGGGCGCGTCCCAGGTTGCGGACGTCGGGGCGAAGCTCACCGTGGCAGAGGGCACGACGGAGCTCCAACGGCGACGGGGAAACGAGCTAGGGACGGCGGGGGTTTATGGCGGCGGCGCTCTGGCGTGAGCGCAGCGAGGGGCAGGTGAGAGAGAGGGGTCTGCTGGTGCGCAAATGAGGGAGGGGGAGAGGGCGAGTGGGGTTCTGGCTCAAGTGGCCGGGGGGCGGGGCGGTTGCGAGCTCCACGCGCGACGTGGGCGCGGAGTCCGCGGCAGCGCGCAGCTCGGGCGACGGTTACGCGAAGAAGACGAGGCTGACAGCCCAGGCCCGCGAGCATAGAGAGAGGGGAAAGCGGGGGCGGGCGCGCGGAAGGCGGCCACGCTGACGGGCGGGCCCGCCAGGGCAGAGAGAGGGGGGGGGGGAAAGAGCGCGCGCGCGGGGGATGGGCCTAGCTGGGCCGAAAGGCTGAGGGGGGCGGGGGAGTGGGCTTCTTTCCTTTTTTCTTTTATTCTGGAATTGTTTTCCCTTTTTCTTTTATTTATTCTATTTGATTCAAATCCAAATAAGCCACAAACTCAAATTAGACTTTCCAAGAATTATGCACCAAACAAAAGTGAAATCTAGGGTTCAACATGATGCAACAATTCATACTCCCTTGGAGTTTGAGTTAATAGACTATTATTACAATTAAAATAAGCACTTTTCTCCTATAGAAATGAGAAGGAAAAGATTGGGGAAGGATGAGAAAAGAGAAGTAACACCTGAATTTGTGAATATGAGCAAAGAAATTTTATACCCCCAAATTCAGGGTGTTACAATAAAAATGCCAAATTAATTGCTAAGGTTGAGAAGTTAGATATTTGTGATGATTCAATTGCTAGTCTTAGAAATGATAATGATAGTTTGATTATTAAGATTGACAAATTGAATGCATCTCTCTCTAGCCTTAAAATAAGAATGAAAAATTAATTGCTAAGGCTAAAGATTTAAATGTTTGCAATAATGTTATCTCCAATCTTAAGAATGAGAATGCCATTTTACATGCTAAGATTGATGAACTAAATATTTGCAAACCCTCTACATCTACCATTGAGCATGCACTACACCATGACACAATTTTAGCGTCAAACATCTGACGGTAAAAATAGACGTTTTGCGACAGAAAATGTGTCACAAAATATTACCATCACACTATCTGTCGGTATTTATTGTATTGGAGTCAACAAATCTGTCGGCAATAATGTCGAGTTATTGTGACAGTCCATCTGTCGGTAAAACTTATTATGCGTGGCGCACAGTCTGTCGGAAAAAAGTAGCATCAGATCGTTTGTCGGTAAATGGATGTCACGATCCTATAGGAAAAAAAATAAACGAGCGTGAGTACGTATGTAGGAATCAGGAATCGAACCCGTGACCCTTTGCAAAAAGAGAAGACACATAACCATTGAACTAGTGATGAGTATTCAATCTGCTTTCGGTATGATTTTTATAAACATGTACACGTTAGTTATTGAAGGGGATACAACACATCGGCCCAGTAAAAAACCTGGCGCCGTACGTACGTGTCCCGCGCGACTCTAGCAACAGGCGGCGGCGCTTGAGAGGGTCGAGGGCGGCGCGGGCGAGCAGGCCGGAGGTCGGCGGGCGAGCAGACCGGCGCGCCGTCACCCGTGCGTGCGTCCCTAGACCTAACAGCAGCGACTGCGCCCCGGCGTGCAGGCTTCTTCATCACCTGCGACGGCGGCCGCGAGCACCAGGCCACCCGCGAGGCGCTCTCCCTCCTCGACTCCGTAAGCTGCTCCCCAGTTTTCCGCATCTCTGTGTTTGTCATTGGCCGGCATGTAGTGTGGCCGTTCCTTGCGATGCACGCCCGCTAGGTGTTCGTCAAAGTGTTCTTGTCCTTTCTTAGAGAAGCAACCTCTCCAGACTCCAGCGAAAGTTTCGCATGGGGAGATGTGATGGCTTGTGATGGCAGCAAAGTTTCGCATGAGAGACGCATGGTGTATGTATAGCGAGCAGGAAAACACGTCCATGAAGCAGACCAACAAGAACTTTGTAGTGGTGGGAGGGAGACGAACCTGTTGTGGCGGCGGCGAGGAAGGCGATCTCCGATTGGCGGCAGTGAACATGAAATCTCAACTCTGCGATGGAAAGACGTATCGATGGATAGATTGCAGGGGCAATGTGGTCAGCTGAGAAGACGAAGGGAAAGGAGTAGGAGATAATTGAAATAATTTTAAAAAATATTAGACTGCTATTAAGAATGACAATATCACTTCTAAATACTATTAGTGAGACGATGGAGTTCAGAGTACTCTAATAGAGAAGCCTGTTAAAACAAATATTATAATAGCAAAAAAACTCGAAGAAGACAACTGTTAGGCCCCGTTTGTTTAGTTGGAATGCCGGCGCGGGCGAGCAGGCGGCGGCGATTGAGAGGTAGCCTACTAGTGTTAGCTCCCTGAAATTTTGCTTGTGTGTTGGTTGCGATTGGATACCTGGTTTTAGCATTATTAGTAGGGTTGTATAATGTGATGGAACTCCATCTCCGGCGCGGCGGCAACCAGCTGCCGAGGGAGGAGCCCTAGCGCGCGGAACAGTAGACGGCGACGCGCTATCGGTGACGGGGATACAGCGACATCGTCCCCCTCGGCCCCTCCTCCATCTCCGGCGTGGCGGCGCCAGTAGCCGGCGTGCAGGTACGGGGTCGAGTCTCCGGTCTCCCTGTTTCTGTAGTGTGCTCTGTTGTAGTCTGTAGGCAGGCGCGAATTAGGATTTTGGATTGGGGAGGGGACAGGCCGAACAGTGGGACGGGGACGAGACCAATCCTTCGAATATCAACTATCAACATAATAATGTCTAAAACAACATAGTGCAAAATGATGCAGCGCCAAGATATATAGAACTATTTAATGCCTTGACAAAAGTAAAAATATGCCAATATATGTTTTGAGATAAAAAGACACATGTTCAATATGTTCCAGCTTCTATCCAATAAATTACATATTTATTAACTTGAATTTAGCTTTCCGAGAACTAGCAAGATCATAGGAATCAATGATGTCATCAGAACTGATAGTCGCAGCCAACTCTTTTTCAATGTAAACAACCAAGTAATCGCGGAGAAAGGCATCTCCAATTTTATTCATAGCTGAAAAAGCTCTTTTGGTGGTCGTTGTTGATACTGTAAGAGTTATGACTAATCTTAGCAACCTTTCCACCATTGGATAAGAAGCACTTTTACCTGTCTTAACTAGCCCACATGTCAAGTCAGCATGGACATCAGCAGCTACCAAAGTGCTAGAATCAACTGGCTTAAAGAAACGATGAAGTGTTGTTCTTGGTCTCTTTTGACTCTTCATATCTTTATTGAACTGAAATTGAAAGCTAAAATATTACCATCACACTATTTGTCACAAATTCGGCTTTTATCTTTGATACTTGTAATGATTCCCCCTTTTCCAGCCTTTTTGCACAAATATTGTGAAGCTGGGAAGGGTATATTTCATCTTATTATTTGTTAAGGTACAACATGGATAAAAGGTGGATGAATGAACCTAGGTATATTTCTGACAATGTTCTATAAACCATTATTTTGTAGTAATCACCTTTGACCAACATATCATTTTTGTACCTAATATTTATAGGCACACGAAGGTCTACATAGATGGGATAGCTGGATTTATTGAGTTTGCGTTTAGCAATTCTATAGGTGGAAATAGAATTCTATGTCCTTGTAGAAAATGTGTTAATTCTCTATGGAAAGATGAAAATGAAGTTCGTGCGCACTTGATATGTGATGGCTTTCAAGAGGGATACAAAAGGTGGACTTATCATGGAGAAACAGACTCTATGCCTATTAATAGTCATGACTATAGTGATATAGAGGCTGCAAACAATTCAGATGAAGATGACATAGCCAATTTGGTTCAAGACATGGCTGGTGGTCTAGATGATAAAGGGGATTTTGAAGTATCTGATGGTTTAGATGAAACTGATGTAGATTTAGAAGCCATCAATCAGTTAGTGAAAGATAATACCCAAGAGCTATACCCAGGGTGTAAGAAGTTCTCAAAGTTGCATTTCTTAATAAGAATTCTTCACTTGAAATTGCTTGGAGGGTGGACAGATAAAAGTTTTGATATGCTACTAGATCTACTAATGGAGGCTTTCCCTGATGGCTTGGCATTGCCAAAAAATTTCAATGAAGCAAAGAAAGTAATTAAGTGTCTAGGACTCGGGTATATCAAAATTGATGCATGTGAAAATGATTGCATTTTGTTTAGGAAGGAGTATGCTAATTGTGATGCATGTCCCACATGTGAAAGGTCACGCTGGAAATCAAAAAGGAGAAGTTTAAATGGAAAACGTGTACACAAGGTTCCATGCAAAGTTCTTCGCTATTTTCCAATAAAAAGAAGGCTTCAGAGGTTATTTCTATCATCTAAGACAGCAAGTGACATGAGGTGGCACGATGAGGAGCGTATACAAGATGGATTACTAAGGCATCCTGCAGATTCACCTCTCTGGAAGGATTTTGACCAAAAGCACCCAGTGTTTGCTTCTGACAGTCGCAACATTAGACTTGCTTTAGCTACAGATGGTTTTAATCCGTTTAGGTCCATGAATGTTAGCTATAGCATTTGGCCTGTTATTCTCATCCCATATAACTTTGCACCATGGTTGTGTATGAAGCAAACAAATTTCATTATCTCATTGCTGATTCCGGGCCGTAGATCTCCTGGTAGTGATATAGATGTTTATTTTGAGCCACTAATTGATGATCTGCTAGATATGTTTGTTGAAGGGGTGAGAACATACGATTCTGCAAAGCATGAGTATTTTCAATTACGTGCTGCAATAATATGGACCATATCTGATTATCCAGGCCTAGGGTACATTGCAGCATGTACTACATCTGGTGAAGTAGCATGTATTGAATGGCACTCATATACATGTTCTCTACGATTGAAACAAGGTACAAAAAATTGTTATATGGGACACCGTAGATTCCTGGGCCTAAACCATCCATATAGATTTGATCTAGATTCGTTTGATGGTAAAGTTGAGGACAGGCCAGCGCCTAGACCACTTTCTGGAGAGGAAGTTTTATTGCAAACAGAGAATATGCACACAGTGCATGGGAAAGGTTGCCAACATAAAAAGAAAGCAAAAAAGAAGGAAGGGGAGCCTACTATCATATGGAAAAGGAGGTCTATTTTTTTAGGCTTCCATATTGGAAGGATTTAATGTTACGACATAATTTAGATGTCATGCATATCGAGAAGAATGTGTGTGATAACATTGTCAACACCCTCCTAGGCATTCAACGAAAGTCCAAGGATAACTTGAAATATCGTTTGGATCTTCAGTCCCTAGGCATTCGAACTGAGCTTCATCCTATTCCAGTGGGTGACAAGTTATATTTACCACCAGCATCATATACAATGAGTGCGTCCGAGAAGACGTTATTTTGTGAGGTACTGAAAGGAGTAAAATTTCCAGATGGATATGCATCAGATATAAGAAACAATGTGGATGTGAAGGAGAAGAAGCTTGTTGGGCTAAAGAGCCATGATAACCATGTTTTGATACAGTATTTACTCCCACTTGCTGTGAGAAGGATTTTACCAGAAATAGTTAGTGCTGCACTTATTCGTGTGAGCAATTTTTTCAAGCAAATCTATTCGCCAGTTATTCGTATAAGCGATATGCATAAGCTAGAGTCAGAAATAGCTGAGACTCTAAGCATTCTTGAGACTATATTCTTGCCATCCTTTTTTGATATTATGGTACACTTAATGGTTCATCTCCCTACTCAAGTCAGAATTGCTGGCCCTGTTCAATTTCGTAATATGTACCCAGTGGAGAGGTAAATTTTAAAATATTTTAGCAATAAATTAAACTTAGTTTTACTCAAAGGAAGGTTTAACATATATGCCATTTCTCCTTTATAGGTTTTTAATGAGATGTAAGGGCCATGTTCGCACTAGGAGTCACCCAGAGGGGTCAATTGCAGAAAGTTATCTATTTGATGAGAGTCTCACATTCTGTTCTCGCTATTTACATGGTGAAACTAGATTTAACCGGAAAAAAAGAAATGATGATGGCTTCAATGTTGATTTAATCAATACCACCCCTTTCTTCCATAACATAGGTCGTGGATTGGTTGGTAAGCGTAGTGTCACATTAGACCACAAAACATGGCTTCAAGCACATAGATATGTCTTGTTCAAGTATGACCATATAGAGCCTTACTTGAAGTGAGTTGAACATTATATTTTATAATCAATATCATCCATTTATTTCATGATTACTAAATTATAATGTTTGTTTAGTAAACATATAGAATACCTTTACTCTGCTGGTCATCAAAATCAAAGAGCAATCAGTCGTTTACACTATGAGACTTTTCACGAGTGGTTTAAGTCACACGTAAGTATCTAGGAAACTGTTTATATAGAGTATAGTTCCACATTATTTTTTTAGTGCAATAACAATCTTCAATATCATCAGGTGGAAACAACGAGTGAGGAAGTACCTGAGGAGATAACAATATTAGCTAAGGAGCCTAACATGGTTGCACATTCTTATGATAGTTATTCTATAAATGGGATAAATTTCCATACACATTCTTATGATGTGGGTAGGTCAGTGCAGTGTAGTCGTGTAGCCCTAGTTGCACATGCAACAAGTTTTGATGGGACAAACAATAATAACCCAGTATCAATGAGCAAAACTTATTATGGTGTTATAAAAGACATTCTTGAGCTGAACTACCATCACCAGGGAAAAATAGTATTGTTCAAATGTGATTGGATTGATAACCGAGTACGAGACAAATGGGTCAAAATAGACAAGTTTGGGGTGACAATGGTCAACTTCAAGCATTTATTCAATACCGGTGACAAGGAATTAGATGAGCCATTTATTTTTGCATCTCAAGCAACTCAAGTTTACTATGTGCAAGATCCTATTGATGCTGATTGGTTTGCTGTTTTAAAGTCAAAACAACGTGACATGTATGATATGGAAGAAAGGCTAGACAATAGTACAGAAATAGGTTCTTTCTTGCCAGATTTGGATGCAAACACGCAAGTGAATGTATCTATTGGTGGTAGTTGTGTTAGGACTGATATAGATGGAATAATGGTTGCTGAAAACCAACCTAGCAAGTAAGATATGTTTATATCTGTTTACGCAAAAATGTTTCATTTTACGTTGTAATCTCTTTGTCTTGAATCTTGATTGTAATCTCTTTATGTCTTGATTTAGGAGGAAAGTTTGTAAGAGGAAGAGGAATGGGTAAAGAAACGGAGGTCAATGAATATGAACTACAAAGGGCTGCCAACATAAAAGAAAATTTGAAGTGGATGAGATCTCTTAATCTCCATGTACCTAGTACTATGGTTAGTGAAGAAGCAAATGGATCACATCAAGCCAATAAGAAACATAAGGTTAATGTATTTCCCTATTTAATAAGTTCATGTTTTTTACATTTAATTTAATAGTACCACAATCTATTTAATACTGCTTGTACTTTCTTTCCAATATTTCAGTTTCAGACTTTCAGTTCTGCTGCTACTGCTATATTTCCATTCCAATTTCAGACTTTCATTTCTGCTGCTTCACTGCTTGTAATTTCAGACTCAGTGACCATTGAATTAACCAGTGACCATTGAAATTCACCAGTCACAAGTAACTAGATTTTTCTGCCATAGCCACATAAATTCACCAGTGACCATTGAAAATGGGCTGTTAGGCCCTTGTGATTTTCAGATGATAAATAGCAGTCAGTGCCAATTTCAGTGTTTGACTCAAACCTTGGAGAGTTCCTGTAGCTTAGTTGTAGGGATTTGGGCAAATGTATCTTTGGTAAGTGGTAGCTTAATTCAAGAAGAATAAGGGGACTGAGGTAATTAAGCCTGGCACTACATAAAAAATTTAAAAGAAAATCAATGCTCATATGGACTGACAGGTAGTGGCAACTGAGGGTTATTCAGTCGCTGAAGAACCATAGGACTGCATGTGGCACCTAGATTGGGGCTCTTTGGTACTCAAACCATGCAGTTTTTGGCTGAAGCTTCTGTAGTAAGTTGGTAGACCATAGAACTTTTTATAGGTTGTATGGCTTGGTGCTACACAAAATGTGAGGAAAGTGATTCCCAATTTGCCCTGTCAGACTGTGCAGATGGAGTTGGTTTCAGATAACAGAAATAAAAACCAGGGCAGGATGCTTGACTTTGGGGCAATGTAACACAAAATTCATGTATTATTAGATATGTAATGTTATAGCAAAGTGGAAGGCCAATACTTGGTAAACAAGTTTGGTGTAATGGGCAAGGTCTGTCCTTATGTGGAATTCGAAGGGAAGTGGGGAGGAAATTAATATTTCAGTCGATTGATCAGATTCTAGTTTTTCTTTTTCAAAATGTCTAAAGAATATCCTGATCCCTTATCCTTTCTAGCAGTTTCTGGGCAGCTTGTAGATAGAGTTAACTTGGGATTCGAAAGTGGAGTATTGGAAATATTTTTTAACTACCCTGAGTGCAGAGAGGAGATAAGTGTGGGGCATGTTCCTTGAAGATGACTCAGTTGCTGATTTGCTTTGTTGAAGATGACATAGCCAATTTACTAACTAGTTTTACCTCAAGGAACTCCACTGTTTTGCATAACTCAAAGTTCATTTTTTTCGACTCATCCAATTCCTGCTCTTTTTGCGTAAGACGACCGTGTAATTCCTGTTCTGTCTCTGCCGTAAGAGGTAATCTGACGTTCTGCCAACTGTTCAGATTAACAGCGCTACTGTTCTTTCACCCTGTGTTCTTCAACCCATTGTCAGCCAAAACATTGCAGGCCCTCCCTCCTGAGATCGCCCCATCCCCGACAGTGATGCTATCCTCAAGTCTGCCTACGCCAACCCTGCTATGCTAAACAGTTTTTTATGGCGCTGATGATTGACAGTATCTCACCAGGAAAAATCGCACCACCACTAACTGCAGTTGACTGAATTGATGTCCAGACGACTGAAATCGAGGAGGGGTGTAGTTAATTTTATGAATTCACCCACCAATCACACAATGTAGAAAGCATCACCAAGACATCAAGTAATTTCAAGTAAGCGAAGTAGCGCACTCATCAGCAGAGGATGGACCATTATTAGGTCAAAAAAGGGACACGAGGCCGTGCCGTAGCAGTAACATAAACCAGAAGTCACATTGTTCTTCAGTTGCACGAATATCTGTTTTTATGTCAGCGCCATAAAACGATATTGGTGAAACAAAAACTGCCATGAGACAACCAGTCTCCGGATCCCTATATTTCTGTAGGCTAATAAGCAACTACTTATAGAAGCCACATCACTCCCAGTTCAGTTATAGAAGCATCACGACGAAAATTTCCAGTACTGCTACGGAACCGATCACCAGAACGTCAGATTACCTCTTACGGCGGAGACAGATCAGCATGACGGCAGATTACCTCTTACTGCGGAGACAGAATAGGAATTTTCCAGTACTGCTCTTTTTTCGACTCATCCAATTCCTGTTCTAACATGTAGGTATGCATGTAATTGGAAAATGAAACCATGTAAACAGATTGTATTTACATTTTATTAATTGCCACTATATCACAGTAACTGGGCATTCTAACTGAAACTGTTAGGTTGCTTGACTACAAGGCACACGGTATTCTGCACAGCCGCAAACTTACTTTCCTGATAGTGTTCTGGATGTTCACTCACAATAGATTCTGCATGAAAATTAGCAGACCCATTCAGAACTACTTTATTGGGTAAGCTAGGGGGCAACAGAGAAATACTTCCTGGCAACTGAAAGCCTCCAGCAAAATCTGGTTCTGGTTGTTTCATATAACTGCCTTTACATGGTACATGTTGAGCATCACTACAACTGGCAACGCCCAAATAGGTTTCCCACTTGATCATCAGCTGAAACATCACGTGTTTGGAATGGCACGACTGTTCTTGTGCGTTGTTCTAGAAGTACGAGAAGGACGCACTCCACCAGGAAAAACAAACAAAGGGATTTCTTTTCTTTTTACATGGGACACTTCAATGTCCATTCCTTCTTTCCGATGTTGATATGCACAAATAGTATTCTTAAACTCATTTACAATTCCCCTGATGTCGAATTGCTCAGTTTCTTGAGCTTGGGTAGTTTGTTTTCTCCAAAGACCCATGTTTGCCGTGTGGGTCAGCCATGCACTGCTGGCACTTAATATTACTGTTGTGTGGGTAGTTTATATTACAGCTATATTACTGCTTGAAATTTCTGCTGCTTCACTGCCAATTGGTTGACTGCTTTAATTTCTGAACCTTAAGTTTTAATGTTTTCATTTCTTTGAGTGTAGACAAGGACATTAGCAGCTTCAACTAATGGACCTACTTTGCGATCAAGGACTGAAAGGGATATTGTTGATGAAGAATCTGAAAATAGTTACGAAGAATCTGAAAACCCCATCAATGATGAAGGTAAAAATCAAACAAACTTCAAATTTATTGTAGCAATTTTGAAAATAGTTATGAACAAAGGTTTTCATCTGTTTTATCTCCTGTAATAAGCAGAGCAACCTATTGGGCATCGAAATATAAAGAAAGGAAGGGGCCCAACCTTGAAGAAGAACATATATTCAAGTAGTGGTGGGCCTAAAATCTGCATTACCCTTAATGAATATGGACAACCAGTTGGTAGGAACAGCAAAGAGTTTGGTAATTTCATAGGAACTTTGGTGAGGAAAAATATCCCGGTTTCTTGTGAGGATTGGAGACTAGTTGATTCTAAAAAGAAGTTTGAGTTATGGACAAAAGTGAAGGTAATCTGATTTAGTGAGATAATTTGTCTTAGCCTATTGTCAGTAGATTTGGTAAGCAACTACATTTTTGTTGAAACAGGAATACTATGAAGTGGATGAATCTGGTATAGATTATGTTATAACATCTGCAGCAAAAAAGTGGAGAGAGTTTAAGGCTGACCTAAAGAACAAATATTTTGATGAAACATTGAGTTTTGAAGAGCTTATTGCTAAAAGGGATGAAAGGGTGAAAGAATCTGATTGGGAGCGGTTGATAACTTATTGGATGTCTCCAGAAGCCGAGGTACATGCTGATTTGTTTTTAATTCTTTTTTGAGATATAAACCTTCATTAAACTTTTGTATGAATGAATTTGTATTATTGTTTTGATATATTCATATTTATGTTGTAGGTTCGTACAAACAGAGGTAAAGATAACTGTTCAAAGCTGACTATGTCGCATGCAGCTGGCAGCAAGAGTTATGCTCGTGTGGGGCATGAACTGGTAAAAAAAAATTATAATCACTAGTTTGTATAATCATTAGTTTAATTTATGAAAAATCTAGTCAATTACTGGACCAAATCATTTTTTCTTGTAGGCCGAGCAACAAGGACGCCCTGCGAGAAGAGATGAAATATATGTTAGAACACACACACGTAAGAACAAAGAAGGAGATATTGTGCCTCTACCTGGAGCAGAAATATTCATTGTGAGTACACATATTTTTGATTTATGTAATAATTAAAATATAAGTGAACAAAATATAACATATGTGTGGTCCTCTTAAGAATAAATTTGAAGAAGCTGTTGCTGAGAACCCAGAACTGAAGGACAGAAGTATTGAAGATGGTGATTTATATGCACATGTTTTTGGAGAGAAAGAACCAAGAGGTCGTATTCGTGGTTTAGGCTTAGGACCAACTCCACAAGATGTAGGCACCCCTGGAACTCAAATGAAAATATCAACAAAGCTTCAAATGGCATTGCAAGCTCGCAGTCAGTCTGAGCAAGAGGTTAGAGCCTTAAGACAGGATACGAATCAAATGAAAGAAAAAATGGATCAAATTTATCAAATGATGGTAGCAGCTCAAGGGGTGAAACATATAGAAAGCCCATCACAACATGGGTCTAATTCTCGACAGGTGATATAATATTGCATATGTTTAGTCAGTGTAGCATATATCGAGCAGTTCGCCGTCTATCCAGTTAATTAGGCTTGTTTCCTTTATCTCACTAACACTTTTTCCCTTTTTATTTTTCTTTAGAACTCAAGGGTGCATCGGTCAGATGAGGTGGCACATGATTACAATGGTAATGACTATTCACAAAATATGGTTGAAGATGACTTGCAGCTTACTAGGCGAGTTGCAAGCACTGTGGGTCGTCTAAGGAATCGTGAAGATGTTAATACTATTGAAGAGCAAAGTCGCAGGCGAGACATTGCAACAATGGTACCTCAAAGAAATCATGGATCACCTCAAAATGCAGACGATAATCATGTAATTTCTCATCTATCACTTCATATTTATGTTTCATTATTTGAACTTTGTAATCTTACTTCGCATATTTTATTAGGTTGGTAAAGAAGTCATATTATATTCTATGATGAGATCAGAAGTTCCTGTTGCAATAGCAAATATTATCTCGACCGACCCATCCACTAAGGTTGCAGATGTTCCTCTTGGAAGGGAGTTCACACAGGTTTTTGTGACTCGCGTGCTAAAAAGGGAAAGTACTCTGCCACAACCATACTTAGGTGTAGAGAGTATGGGGGATGCTCTTTTTATGCCCGTTGCATGGCCAACAAACAAGGTAATACTACAACCTTGTCTTTTATTTATGTAATTAATGGAACAAGCTTCTAATGTTCTGTATTTTTAGATGGGTCGTAACAAAAAATCAACATTGACCCAAGGTTCTACAGTAGCAGGTAAATATTTTGCCTGAAAATATGTTTTCAGACTCTTGAAATAAATGACATCTAGTTTACAGCAGGTAAATAGTTTACAGTTTACAACAGTTTATAGTTTAGTTTTAGACTTGTATTTTTTGTGAAGGCGCCACTTGTTCTGATCATGATGTGTGGACCAAACTTTGTTGAACCTAGCTAAGTCTGAGTCGGTCTTCCAAGTCTAGGGGTCCCTGTCCAAGTTACTTAGTCTAAGTCAAAATTCCTGACTAGACCTAGGTTAGTTTCTTTTCTCTTTTGATGTTTTAGCCATCAATGTACCTGGGATCGATCTTCCTGGGTTCTGTTTTATCAAGATTTGTAACTCAGCCTTCCTGGGATCGATCTTTTATAAAGTTTAGAACCTGAAAGGATTGGTGCTCTGTGTTGGATGGAAGCATAGCCTCAGAACGAGGATAATGGATAGAGAAGCAATTCTGCCTTTTCTTGAAGCAATTCTGCCACATTTTATCGTAACAGTAAGAGTCCCAGGCAAGCACTGAAGAAGCAATTCTGCTTTTTCTTGAAATCGCGGTGGGCCAGACTGTATCAAGTACTGAAGTAGAGGAATAGCCTCTGATGCAGCGACTGATTGTGCTTTAAACACTTCAGTTGGGCAAGCTGACCAAGCTTGCCTGAGAAGATATAGAGCTTGCCTGAGAAGATATAGGGCGCGATTGGTTCCCTTCCCTCTGTAGCCAGGACTACATGTGCCAGCCAGGCCCCTAGTAGCCCTTGCGCTCGTGCAAAGAATCTGTTTGCTTTCTCATAATTGACACCAAGGCTTTATTTTATTTGTCTGTTTATTGATTAATTTGCACAGACTGTACGCACATGTCCATTCACAGGAGAGTCAGCAAGCGCAACTGGCTTGGTTACTGACGGTAACTAGCTGGAACATCTTGTTTCCCCATCAACTGGCATGTGTGCAGGTCAACGACAGAAGCTGTGGCATAGAGTTTTCGGGCACTGTGGGGGATCTGGGAGTTCAGATGCTTGCACCGGAGGAGCCTAGTTGTCCTTGGTAGAGCTAACCAAACGTGACCATAGCTTTTGGATGAGTGAGCTAACTGTTGTCATACTCCTGAGAGGCACTATGGATATATAGGAGTCCCTTGTCATGCTCGAGAGGCTCTATTTTGTGTCCAACAGTGAGCATGCCTCTTTGAGCCAGATCGCCCCCTGTCTCCTAAATCTCCAAAATCTGTGAAGGAGGTTCTAGAGGAACCAAAGTTCAGTTGTTTGATCTGGATGAGTGAGCTAACTGAAGCGACGTCCTTACATAGAAATTCCATAAATTTCGTACTATTTTCTTCATATATTTTCTGCATGCTGTCTCTATTTTGTCTTAATTTTTAATGTCCAAATTCATGTCTCTGTTTTGTCCTCTTCAGAACTTATTCGGTGATCTTTTGGCCCATCTTTGCTAATACCGACAAAGTACGCATGCTGCTGTTGTCAAGGTATAGTATGTGCCCACCTAAATGACTTCATAAAACTCCATCTCTCCATTCACCCCTAAACTTTCATCTACAGTACACCGAACTTTGTGATTTACTTTCATCTTTGTGAGTTACTTTCATCAGCAGTATCACCGAACTTTTTGCAATTTAATACTTTTATTAAACTTTCAGTTTGAATTTTCTGTTGGTAGTTTATAGATCTGTTGATATATATAGTAATTGACAAATTATCAAAATATGTTGTAGGGGAGGTGCTGGAAGCAAGGATCAGGAGTGCTTGAAGTGTGTGAAAAAATGATTACTCGCATGCATGCTAGCCGTTGGCGTAACATCACCCAGCTGATGGAGAGATTTTAGTTTGCTAGCTAGATGAATCTTTAGACTTTGCATGTAATTGAACTGAAAGATCACTTCAGAATTTAGAAAACATGTATGCTATTATTTTTTTATATGTTCATCACACAAATTGTGTTCCAAAACAATATACGTTGGAATTCAAAGTCAAAGATTGATCTCTTTCTTTTAGTAATCAAATTTCATATATTCTGAGCTACATATTATTCAAGTTGTCCTGTAATGTGCATCATAATCAGTTTATTATTTGTTTCATTAGCATATATTTGTATACATGTTTTTTTAACTGCACATAGGGAATAACATCAGACAATCTGTCGGTATATAGACTTTTAGCGACACACAAGCTGTTGGCACAAGAATCTGTCGGCACAACTTTGTCTGACGGCAAAGATATGTCTGTCGGCAATAATATAACCATTATCGATAGATAGTCTGTCGGTAGATCTATGTCTGCCGGTAAAGGTTATTGCCGACAGGACTTTCGCCGACACACATTATCTGTCGGCAAAGCTCTTTACCGACGGACTGTGCGACGCTATTTAGGTGTTTTACCATCAGACAATCCGTTGGCAATATTGTGTCATGGTGTAGTGATGTTACTATTTGTACTAGATGTAGAGACATTAATGTTGATGCTATTCATGATCACCTAGCTTTAATTAAACAACAAAATGATCACATAGCTCAACTTAGTGCTAAGATTAATGAGCATGACTTAGAAAATGAAAAATTTAAATTTGCTAGAAGCATGCTCTATAATGGGAGACATCCTGACATTAAGGATGGCATTGGCTTCCAAAAGGGAGACAATGTTAAGCTTAATGCCCCTAAAAGATTGTCTAACTTTATTAAGGGGGCTCCCATGGCTCAGGATAACGAGGGTTACATTTTATACCCTGCCGGTTATCCCGAGCACAAAATTATGAGAATTCATTCTAGGAAGTCTCACTCTGGCTCTCATCATGCTTTTATGTATAAGAGTAAGGCATCTAGTTCTAGGCAATCCACTCATGTTAAATTGCCTAAGAAGAAAAATCCTATTGCATCAAATGATCCTATTATTTCATTTAAGACTTTTGATGCTTCATATGTTTTAACTAACAAATCAGGCAAAGTAGTTGCCAAATATGTTGGGGCCAAACACAAGGGCTCAAGGACTTGTGTTTGGGTACCCAAGGTGCTTGTTTCTAATGTCAAAGGACCCAAGACCGTTTGGGTACCTAAGAACAAGGCCTGAATTTTTTTGTAGGTTTATGCATCCGGGGGCTCAAGTTGGATCATTGATAGCGAGTGGACAAACCACATGACTGGGGAGAAAAGGATGTTCTCCTCCTATGAGAAAAACCATGATCCCCAAAGAGCTATCACATTCGGGGATAGAAATCAAGGTTTGGTCAAAGGACTTGGTAAAATTGCTATATCACCTGACCATTCTATTTCCAATGTTTTTCTTGTAGATTCTTTAGACTATAACTTGCTTTCAGTTTCTCAATTATGTAAAATGGGCTACAATTGTCTTTTTACGGATATAGGTGTTACTGTCTTTAGAAGGAGTGATGATTCAGTAGCATTTAAGGGAGTGTTAGAGGGCCATCTATACCTAGTTGATTTTTGTTGGGGGCCTTCGGCTTCCGAAGGTCCTCTAAAACATGATTTAACAATATTTCTGGAGTAAAGTACATTGACAGGTATCTTCGGACTCGGATCAGAGCCACGGTACGAAGAAGCACAAAGAACACGAAGGTTGGCGCAGAGCCGAAGCTGTGTGTAGAAGAGCTTCGGAATAGCGGCGGAAAAGGAAACCGACTTAAAGATGAAAAACCAGATTGGACCTCGAAGAATTATCATAGAGTTATTGATAAATGTGAGGGGCATTAATGTAATTTTACATGGGCTGCGTCCCGTGCCTATAAATAGATGAACGGTGATCCTGTACTGTTCACGCTGATTTGGCATTGGCTTTTGCGTCACGCTTGTACTTTTACCTTCTCACGAGCTGAAGGTATATTTATGATTTAATATCATTTTTATGTTTTCATTATAACAAAATGAAAATAAGTCGACAATACAACTGTTTATGTTATCTTCATGTTTCATATGTTTCCTTCTTCATTATTATATTTTATGCTGATGAAGGTGCGTCCTTCATAACCTTCGTCCAAAAATCATTATATCCTTGGAGAAATAATGCTTCGAAGGACGAAGGATATTAACATTTAACATTTTCTGTTGCCTTGTTCTTGACTCATAACATTTGAGAACAAGTGACCAACATTGGCGCCCACCTCCGGTGAACTCACTTCCATTTCTTGACTTTTGAACAACTTCGGCAAGCATCACCTTCGTCATGCCGCCGAAAAAAGCTTCAGCGACAGGGGCTGGTACTTTACAGCCACTGGATCCCAATCAGGATGTCCTTTCTCTCAGAGAGGCCCGAAGCCAGAAGAGGAAGGTTGTTAGTCCAACACTTCCGGAGGATGACCTGGATCAGGAGATCCAAAACCTGGAGATCCTTCAGCAACAGGTGCTACGCAAGAAGGAGAAGATGGCTCGTCTAGCTGATCTTCAGAGACAGATAGACGAAGCTTCTGAAGAGGTTCGTCATCTTGTTCAAGATGATCAAAGCCGAAGGCCTCCACGCAGAGAGCTTCATCAGAAAGGCTTTCACAATGAGGACGACTGGTATGAAGATTTCCATCATGGAAACTTTGCTTTTGATGATGCTTCTCCTCTCTCAACAAGATTGCAGGCTACACCATGGCCCCAGTCCTACAAGCCACCACAGCTCCCCATGTATGACGGTCATACAGACCCCAAGCAATTCCTGATGAGCTACGAAGCAACCATATCTTCGTATGGTGGCAATACGACAGTCATGGCAAAATCTTTTGTCATGGCCGTCAGGAGCGTTGCCCAGACTTGGTACTCTTCTCTTAAGCCAGGGACAATCACTTCTTGGCAGAAGTTGAAGGATATGCTGATAACTAGCTTCCAAGGGTTTCAGACGAAGCCAGTCACCGCTCAGGCTCTCTTCTAGTGTACCCAGGACCATGAAGAGTACCTTCAGGCGTATGTCCGGAGGTTTCTGCGCCTGAGGGCACAAGCGCCAACAGTGCCCAATGAAATTGTCATTGAGGCCATGATTAAGGGGCTTCGGCCGGGACCATCAGCGCAGTATTTTGCCAGGAAGCCACCACAAACGTTGGAGAAGCTGCTCCAGAAGATGGACGAATACATTCGAGCTGACAATGACTTCCGCCAAAGAAGGGAGGAAGCATTCAGGTTCTCTGAAATGACCAGGGGCTTCGGAGGAAGATTTCACCCGAGGCATGTTAGGTCAATCCATAACTCTACTCAAACTGATGATCGAGGGAACCAGCAGCAGAGGCCACAACACTCTTCACAAGCTTCGGCCCAACAGCAGAGTTCCTTTCGGTCGCCAGCGCCAAGGGGCAGAGGCGCCAGGGGCTTCGAGGGAAGGTTTGGAGACCAGCCAAGAAAAATATATTGTTTATTCTGTGGTGAAGACAAGGGCCATACTACCAGGATGTGCCATGTTACCATCCAGAAGCAGAAAGAAATAGCGGAAGCAGCAGCGCAACTGAGTCAGCTGAAGCAGGTCATGCATACTGCTTCGTATCACTCACCTTATATTCCAGAATATGTAGGCAACCACCCTGCAGCTTCTGTTGCTTCAGCGAGTCAATCCCAAGCATCCTGGCAGCAACCTCCACCGCCACCGCCGATCCAGCGAGGACAACAGCCAGAAGGGAGTCAGCATAGTCATCATCAGAGGGATTTCAGAGAGGAATCTGAAGCTCGCACAGTCAACAGCACTATGCCAGAGTCGAAGCACATTTATTGACAAATATCCTACTTCAACAGCAGTTCTTTTGCATTTTCTACATTCACTATTCCCCTTTTGTCAATAAGAAACAATTATGAAGAGTTTTAATATCTTTTGTTGAATTTCAATTCCTTGTAATACTTTCGTCTTTTACCATAATAAAGATATGTTTTTTCCATAGGCTTGAGTTGCCGAAGCATACGAACTTATACTGATTTGGAGGACCTTTGAATTATCAAAAATTTGATCTAACGGACACAGTACACATTGTTCGAAACAGTACAAAGTCGTTCCTAAGGGAGCGCAGTGTAAGTTTTCTAAACCTACAGCGAAAAATAAACGCTGATTCCGCTGAAAGTAAAAGGCGAAGAAGCTCCTAAGGGAGGCTTACAGCGAAAAATAAACGCTGATTCCGCTGAAAGTAAAAGGCGAAGAAGCTCCTAAGGGAGGCTTGCAGCGAAAAATAAACGCTGATTCCGCCGAAAGTAAAAGGCGAAGAAGCTCCTAAGGGAGGCTTACAGCGAAAAGTCAGCGCTGATATATAAAGTGTGTATGCTTTATTACAGGGATATGTATCTGCGGCATAAAAATCATTTTGCACAACATAACATCATCACATCATTTTTGCATAACATAAGCATCATACAGCATACTGCATCTGGAACAAGAAGGGGATACAATTGGAACATATTTTGGAAAAGAGAAAATCGTGCTAAGGCACAAGACGAATCAAAGTGAAGAGAAGCTTCGGAGGATAGTTCACGAAGCTTGGATGTTTTTATCAGAAAAGATTTTCTTCACGAAGCATGAAAAGAAGGGAAGGTGTTTTTTCGCCGAAGGCTCAAAAAATGGTATGTATGCAAAGTTTCATGCATCGTAAAGAATTAAATTATAAATAGACTATATGTTACATTCAAAGTTACAATATATTACACATCTTATGTTCCAAATGTTTCTACAATAACGATTTAATTCTCCTTGAGAACTATCTCTGCAGCTTCGTTCAAAAGTTGGTTGACAACCTTATCCATAATGTCTTCAGCCATTTTTCTAATTTCATCGTCCCCCTTCGGGTGGGGGCCCGGAGATGCCTCAGCAGGTTCTGAGGGAAGAAAAGATACGACTATATTACTATTACAAACCGAGAGTAGAGTTTGGAATTAAAAATTACAGCATGATAAAAACCACTAATTAATACCTATGTGCCCTTCGGGCTCTGTACTTCTCTCAGCAGCTTCCGCTACTTTCCTAGCGTCATGAATGCCTTTTTCACTCTTTTGAATAATTTCTTGTGCCATTTCTCGGCCACCATTGTCCCAGATATCAGTAAAGAATTTACCGCCAACCATGCTTGCTTCGGTCGAGGGGTCTTTGATGTCTTCGGAGGATAAAGTAGCTTCGGACTGCGCTAAGGATTTTACATGCTCGCAACCTTTCTTCTCCAAAACAGTAGCAATCCCTCTAGCACCTGAAAAAGCGCAGATGTCGCCGCGGCTGTTTAGAATTTCCTCGAAGGCCTCTGTTTCGTGGCTGATCCATTCCATTGGACCTTCGGGATCGCCTCTTGAAAAATTCTCTTCGCTAGAGAATGCACCAACGCTGGCGAAGCTGGATTTTATTTTCTTGACGCACTCTATGGATTTAACATAGTATTTTCTCTGGGATGCACGAAGCTCCTTAACGCTTATCTCCAAATGATTGGCCAATTGGTCACTAAGCTCTCGTTTTGTCTCTTCAAGTATACGTTCTTCTTTAGCTCTAGCTAGCTGTTTCTGAAGATCTTTAATTTCACGTTTTTGAGCTTCGGCCTGGATCTTTGAAGCAGCTTCGTCCTTTTTTACCTTGTCTACCAATGAAAGCAGAATTTTGTCTTTTTCCAGAGCTTCGTTCCTCAGTTTGATAACTTCTGATCGCAGATTGTTGAACGCAATTTCATAGCTCTCGTCTTCGGCACTCTTTTGTGCCCTCAGTGCGTTGCTTAGAATTAAACCCTATATGAAAAAGAATTTGTATAAGAATAAAAGAATGAGTTACGAATTATAAAATCTCTAAACGTCTAATTCTCATACCTTCAGGCTATTATACGCAAGACTGTCCGTGAGATCTTCTTTTGTCATAGCACATAAGCCAGCTTCGAGCTTCGGAAACCCCATACTTCTAGCCATCTCCCGACAGACGGATAATTCTTTGTTGTCTGGGAGGCAGTATAGGAAATCTTCTTCGTTCGTCCCATTGAACACTAGAGCCCCCTTTGGATATTTCAGTTCTTTGGCATAGTGGTTAGCTTCAAAAGCTTCTTCTTCCGATAACTTTTTCCCCGAAGCATGACGCACAATATAATCGTATATTTTGGAAGTTGCTTCGGGGACAGCAGTATCAATTTCTTCGACCAAACTAGGCTCTGACATTTTCATTTCTTCAGTTGACCTTGCAATTTTTGCTTCTTTTGCTTCTAAAGGTATTACCTTGGTTGGTTCTGAAGGCCCAGTTCCAACTTCAGTCTGTTGCTTCGGAGCCTCAGCAGCGGATACTTCAGCAAGCGCCTCAGAAGTCTCAGCAGTCTTCTTTGGGGTTGTGCTTGGAAGTTTAATTGTTTCCAAAACATCCAATACGTTAACCATTCTCTTTATTTTTGGGGTCACTGTTGGCCCCTTTTTAATTTTTGTTACTTCAATCTCTACTGAAGGACTTAAAATTTCTGATATTTTTGCTCTCTCAGTTGATGCTTTTGCTTCTTCCATCTTTTCTGTTGATGGTGCTTCGGCCAACTCTTTGGTTTCTGGTAACAGAGTCTGTGGTTCCTCCAATTCTTTTGTTGTTGGCGCTTCGGCCAACTCTGTGGATCCTGGCAGTAGAGTTGATCCCTTAGCTTCGGGAACCATAGATGTTGCGCTGCCGAATTCAGGCACTGTGGCCAGTTCAATGTAGCATGGCCGGTGTGTGAGAACTTTCACCCTTTTTCTCTTCGGTGCTGGCTCGCTAGGAGCAGCTGAAGCGGTTTCTTTTGCAGAAGCTGTACCTTTCCTTTTCTGCCCCCGCACTGGATAATGGTAGTCGGGGTACACGAACCCAATTGCATCAAATACTCGGTTCAGTCTTTTCTTTCTTCGGCCTCCGAAGGCTGCTGACAATGCAGTATCTTCAGCCTTCGAGTATACCCCAAGCAATTCATCACTTAAAGTCTCAATGCTCCTTAACCAATCATCATCGGGTTCAACGAATTTGTCTCCATACTTGAATGTATATTTCAGCCTGATTAGCCCACCTTCGTCAGTTTCTTTAACAGTTTCTTTCGGCATTTCCCAGTTATCTGCAAGAGGCCACACTCTGAAAGCAATGTGCTCTTGTATTAAATCTCTTGTCCCGATAAAAGAGCAGACTGCGCCGAAGGCCCGTTGGCATTCTTCGGCTGCCTCATCCATTTCCACCTTCGGTTTCCGGAGTCCGAAGCGCTGCCAGATGGGGCGCATGATGATATCCTTAATATCTTCTCGAACCTTCAAATCATTTTTAACATAGAACCATTCTTTCATCCATTCCCCGGGCCATCTCTTACGAAACGTGGGCACGGGGCAGCTTGACCCAGAGCGAGCGCCGAAGTTGTAGCAACCAAAGTTGTTATGATATTGCTCTTTACCCCAGGGCTTCGTTTCATATAACAATTCATGTATATTGCAAAAGCTTTTCGCACTTGGCTCTAGACCCTGACTCTTCACAGCCCAGACGAAGAGTCCCATTCTTATTATTGCTTCAGGGGTAAGTTGATGAAGGTAAACCTGATATATTCTCAGGACTTCTACCACGAATCTGCTTAAAGGAAATCGTAGCCCAGCTTTTAAAAAGCTTCGGAAGATAATGACTTCATCATCTTCAGGGCTCGGCACAGTTCTTTCTCCGGCATCTGCTCTCACAATGGACATATCTCGAAAGTATCTCCCCTTCATGTTTTCAAGGTGACTTTGCCCAATAGTTGATTTTCCGAAGACTGAATGGCTTGGTCGCCATGGCCGATCTTCAGAATCTTCACCCCCGCTATCTGCATCGTAACTGTCACTCTCACCAGTATCCTCAGATAAACCTTCTAAAATCTCCCTTGTAATCTTCTCCGTATTCGTCTTCGCCATTGACTCAAGAAAACCCAGATGCATCTCTTCAGAAAGGCTCAGCTTCATTTCGGCAGCAACCTTCTTCTCTTCAGACATTTCGGCAGCAACCTTCTTCTCCTCAGACATTCCTTCGCAATTCTTGCCTCTCGCTTCCGAAGCTTAAAACTAGGGAGGCAACCAAATTTTTGTAGGCAGAAAACTATTTGAGCAGGAAAAACAGATGGCAAGAGAGCGTGCCGAATAAATTGTGGCGAGCCCGTATTTATAAACCTATTATGTCGAAGACTGGGGGGGCCCATTTGCCAGAGACTGTTGCTATTCTAGAAAAAGGAAGGTGTTTTTTCGGACCTTCGGCTCATAGCCTTCGTCCATTTCGCAATCTGAATTTATCATTCTAGCAAATTAATATTGCGAGGGGCTACTGTTGGGGGCCTTCGGCTTCCGAAGGTCCTCTAAAACATGATTTAACAATATTTCTGGAGTAAAGTACATTGACAGGTATCTTCGGACTCGGATCAGAGCCACGGTACGAAGAAGCACAAAGAACACGAAGGTTGGCGCAGAGCCGAAGCTGTGTGTAGAAGAGCTTCGGAATAGCGGCGGAAAAGGAAACTGACTTAAAGATGAAAAACCAGATTGGACCTCGAAGAATTATCATAGAGTTATTGATAAATGTGAGGGGCATTAATGTAATTTTACATGGGCTGCGTCCCGTGCCTATAAATAGATGAACGGTGATCCTGTACTGTTCACGCTGATTTGGCATTGGCTTTTGCGTCACGCTTGTACTTTTACCTTCTCATGAGCTGAAGGTATATTTATGATTTAATATCATTTTTATGTTTTCATTATAATAAAATGAAAATAAGTCGACAATACAACTGTTTATGTTATCTTCATGTTTCATATGTTTCCTTCTTCATTATTATATTTTATGCTGATGAAGGTGCGTCCTTCATAACCTTCGTCCAAAAATCATTATATCCTTGGAGAAATAATGCTTCGAAGGACGAAGGATATTAACATTTAACATTTTCTGTTGCCTTGTTCTTGACTCATAGCATTTGAGAACAAGTGACCAACAATTTTAATAGAACTGAACTCGACACTTGCTTAATTGCTAAGACTAACATGGGTTGGCTCTGCCATCGCCGACTAGCCCACGTTGGGATGACGAATCTTCATAAGCTTCTAAAGGGAGAGCACATTTTGGGACTAACAAATGTTCATTTTGAGAAAGACAGGGTTTGTAGCGCATGTCAAGCAGGGAAGCAAGTTGGTGTTCATCATCCACACAAGAACATCATAACGACCGATAGGCCACTTGAGCTACTCCACATGGACCTATTCGGCCCGATAGCTTACATAAGCGTCGGTGGAGTAAGTACTGTCTAGTTATTGTGGATGATTATTCTCGCTTCACTTGGGTGTTCTTTTTGTAGGAAAAATATCAAACCCAAGAGACCTTAAAAGGATTCTTGAGATGGGCTCAAAATGAGTTTGGCTTAAGGATCAAAAAGATTAGAAGCGGCAACGGGACGGAGTTTAAGAACTCTCAAATTGAAGGCTTTCTTGAGGACGAGGGCATCAAGCATGAGTTCTCTTCTCCCTACACACCACAACAAAATGGTGTAGTGGAGAGGAAGAATAGAATTCTACTTGACATGGCGAGGACCATGCTTGATGAGTACAAGATTTTGGACCGGTTTTGGGCGGAAGCAATCAACACCGCTTGCTACGCCATCAACCGTCTCTACCTTCACCGAATCCTCAAGAAGACATCTTATGAACTCCTCACCGGTAAAAAGCCCAATGTTTCATATTTTAGAGTCTTTGGTAGAAAATGCTTTATTCTTGTTAAAAGAGGTAGAAAATCTAAATTTGCTCCTAAGGCTGTAGAAGGCTTTTTACTTGGTTATGACTCAAACACAAGGGCATATAGAGTCTTTAACAAGTCCACTGGACTAGTTGAAGTTTCTTGTGACATTATGTTTGATGAGACTAACGGCTCTCAAGTAGAGCAAGTTCATCTTGATGAGCTAGATGATGAAGAGGCTCCATGCGTCGCGCTAAGGAACATGTCCATTGGGGATGTGTGTCCTAAGAAATCCGAAAAGCCTCCACATACACAAGATCAACCATCTTCCTCCATGCAAGCATCTCCACCAACCCAAGATGAGGATCAAGCTCAAGATGACGAAAATGAAGATCAAGAGGAGCCACCTCAAGAGGAGGACAATGATCAAAGGGGAGATACTAATAATCAAGACAAGGAAGATGATAAGGGTCCAAGACCGCCACACCCAAGAGTTCACCAAGCAATACAACGAGATCACCCCGTGAACTCTATCCTCGGCGATATTCAAAAGAGGGTAACCACTCGATCTCGTGTTGCTCATTTTTGTGAACATTACTCCTTTGTGTCTTCTATTGAGCCATACAGGGTGGAAGACGCATTAAGGGATTCGGACTGGGTGTTGGCAATGCAAGAGGAACTCAACAACTTCACGAGGAATGAGGTATGTCATCTTGTTCCACGTCCTAACCAAAATGTTGTAGGAACCAAATGGGTCTTCCGCAACAAGCAAGATGAGCATGGTGTGGTGATAAGTAACAAAGCCCGACTTGTGGCCAAGGGATATTCACAAGTCAAAGGTTTGGATTTCAGTGAAACCTATGCACCCGTAGCTAGGCTTGAGTCAATTCGTATATTACTTGCCTATGCTACTTACCATGGCTTTAAGCTTTACCAAATGGACGTGAAAAGTGCCTTCCTCAATGGACCAATCAAGGAAGAAGTCTATGTTGAGCAACCTCCCGGCTTTGAAGATAGTGAGTACCCAAACCATGTTTATAAACTCTCTAAGGCGCTTTATGGGCTCAAGCAAGCCCTAAGAGCATGGTATGAATGCCTAAGAGATTTTCTTATCGCTAATGGCTTCAAAGTCAGAAAAGTCGATCCTACTCTCTTTACTAAAACTATTGCAAATGATTTGTTTGTATGCCAAATTTATGTTGATGATATCATATTTGGGTCTACTAACAAATCTACATGTGAAGAGTTTAGTAGGATCATGGTTCAAAAATTCGAGATGTCTATGATGAGGGAGTTAAAATACTTCCTAGGATTTCAAGTGAAGCAACTCCAAGAGGGCACCTTCATCAGCCAAACGAAGTACACTCAAGACATACTCACCAAATTGGGATGAAGGATGCCAAGCCCATCAAGACACCCATGGGAACCAATGGGCATCTCGACCTCGACACGGGAGGTAAATCCGTAGATCAAAAGGTATACCGATCGATGATAGGATCTCTACTCTATTTATGTGCATCTCGACCGGATATTATGCTTTTCGTATGCATGTGTGCAAGATTCCAAGCCGATCCTAAGGAAGTTCACCTTAGGGTCGTAAAACGAATCTTGAGATATTTAGTTTATACTCCTAAGTTTGGTCTTTGGTACCCCAAGGGATCCACCTTTGATTTAATAGGTTATTCAAATGCTGATTGGGCAGAGTGTAAGATTGATAGAAATAGCACATCAGGGACTTGTCAGTTCTTGAGAAGATCCCTGGTGTCTTGGGCGTCAAAGAAACAAAATTCTGTAGCTCTTTCAATCGCCGAAGCCGAGTACATTGCCGTAGGCCATTGTTGCGCACAATTGCTTTGGATGAGGCAAACCCTTAGGGACTATGGTTACAAATTAACCAAAGTTCCTCTCCTATGTGATAATGAGAGTGCAATCCGCATGGCAGATAATCCCGTTGAGTACAGCCACACTAAGCACATAGCCATTCGGTATCACTTTTTGAGGGATCACCAACAAAGGGGAGATATCGAGATAGCCTATGTGAGCACCAAAGAACAATTAGCCGATATCTTTACCAAGCCATTAGATGAGAAAACTTTTACCAAACTTAGGCATGAGCTAAATATTCTTGATTCTCGGAATTTTTATTGATGTTTTGCACATATAGCTCATTTATGTACCTTTGATCATCTCTCTTTCATTTGCTATGACTAATGTGGTTTTCAAGTGTAATTCATGCTAAGTCCTAGATTGAAAGGGAAATAGAGTTCTTCGGCGAAGACAAGGCTTCCACTCCACTCCATTGAATTATTCATCCTTCGCCGTCACTCTGCATCGCTCTCCAATTTGGTATAATCTTCACTCATACATTGTTTGCCAAAGGGGAGAGAAAGTAAAAGGGCTTATATTTCACTCACAAGTATCCATTTTTGGTGATTCATGCCAAAGGGGGAGAAAGTATTAGCCCAAAGCAAAAGGACCGCACCACCACCAATTTCAAAAAATGTAGCCTTTCAATTTGTATTAAAAGAAGTTTTTCGATTGGTATCTTATTTTTGATATAATTTCAAATTGGTATGACCCCTTTCAAAATTAATATCTAAAACCCTCTTGAACACTAAGAGGAGAATTTCATTGAGGGGGAGTTTTGTTTAGTCAAAGGAAAAGCATTTGAAACAGGGGGAGAAAATTTCAAATCTTGAAAATGCTTCTCAAAATCTTATTCATATACCTTTGACTATTTGCAAAAGACTTTGAAAAAGAATTTCCAAAACATTTGCAAAAACAAAACAAGTGGTGCAAGCGTGGTCCAAAATGTTAAAATAAATAAAGCAATCCATGCATATCCTATGAATGTATAAATTGGTTTAATTCCAAGTAACCTTTGCACTTAACTTTTGCAAACTAGTTCAATTACTGCACTTATATATTTGCTTTGGTTTGTGTTGGCATCAATCACCAAAAAGGGGGAGATTGAAAGGGAAATAGGGTCAAACCTTTTCCTAAATGATTTTGGTGGTTGAATTGCCCAAGACAAATTATTGGACTAACTAGTTTGCTCTAGAGTATATGTTCCACAGGTGCCAAAGGTTCACAGCAAACCAATACAAAGTTATAAAAAGGGGTTCAAATGAAAGGAGCAATGAAAACCGAAGGCTGCCCTGGTCTGGCGCACCAGACAGTGTCCGGTGCACCAGGGAGATTGTCACACCCGGTTTTGGAAGGTAAACCGAATGCGAACCATGTACGTGCCAGGATCAGAAATTCACGTACACGGCGATTACATAAATGACTCATCATAGCACAATGCTTCGAATAACAATAAAGAGTAAGTAATAATATAAATACTAGAGTCATTTACATAATATAATCAAAGTACACAGAATAGAAACATAGCCAATGTAAATAAACCCACCACAGGCAGCTGACTGGGGGTGGTCGCTAGCCTAATCCTCGAACTCGTCGAAGTCCTGGAACTCCTGGAGATCCGCCTCGACGCCTTCTTCTTTCTTCTTTACCTGAGCATAGATTGCACCAAAGGCAACCTGGTGTTTTGTGAAAGCAAGGGTGAGTACACATCAACGTACTCAGCAAATGTCCCGTTTGGCTGAAGTGGACTAGCTTTATGTGGGGTTAGAGTCAAGCAGTTGCTTTTAGTTGGTCAGGTAATTATTACTAGTAGAGAGCCAGGTTTTAACATTAACCCAAGTTATTAACCCAGTGTACCCTTTCCAAACGGAAGGAATACCACTTACCATTACCATAAGCATAATCATAACCATCCTCCTCCTCATCATCTCTGATCAAGTATCTCTAATCAAAGAGGATCCCAAGGCCGCTCATAACCATGAGCACGGCTGATATATCAGTTTCATTACCCTCTGCAGAGGTCGCACACTTTACCCATGAGCCGTGATTCCCGTTTTGCCCAGGGATCATGACTCCCCATTGATCACTTCCTAGGTGGTCCGGCAGGGTATCACTACGTAGCTTTTACAAAGATTCCCTAGAGGTCATAGCCGCCCGTTAGGTTTCTCCAGTTTGATAAACACAGTACTCCTCCCCGCAGGAGGGTGACTAACAAAAGCAAAACGAAAGGACCTCGGCACCCAGCCTCGGCAGAGCAAGCACTGTGCCTGGACCCATTGACGGCACGACGGCGAAGCAACTACACCTCTAGTTCCTCTAATTAATTAGCTAAGGGCATCACATTTCACCCTCATGGTTGCACTGTTATCCCGGGTGGTCTCTCAACGAACAGGTCCTTACGGAGAGGTACTCGGGAAACAGCCCGAGTCCCCTAAATGCCACCAGTATATCATCATATCCAGAATAAAATCATAGTATCATCATTGTATCTCATCATGTTCATTGATTAAAGTAAAGCGCTAGCAGGTAGCTAACCATAGTAACCCAAAAGGTAAATCAAGGACAAGGTAAATAGAAAGCTAGTAAATCCTTAGGTTGTTCATAGTATGCGGGACAGTGTATTATAAAGTAAATGGGACACAATGGGTCAGAGGACACTTGCCTTCACCAAACAAATGCTCAGGGTCTTCATTCTCGTAGAACTCGAAGAGTTCAATCTCTTGGTCGCCGAAGCTTGACTGTCGATTTCTCAAAGCTCGGAAACGGCTCACGATCTATTTGCGACGCGCAACGAATACAAACAGACACAAGCAAACATATACTTGCATAAGAACATTACACCATACAAGATAAAATATCAAAGTAAGCATTATAAAAATAAGAGAGCACTTCTACGGTTACGCAGGGATAAGGAACGCGATGGTCGAAGCTACGGTCGAGAAGATATCACGTTTAAACTAAATAAATATTAACTATAACATTTAATTCGACATAGTCATATTAATTGACATCTATAAAATGTAAATTAAAACTACTACTTAGTTCTGACTAACTCGCCATTTTAATAAAGGACAATGAAACAAATAGTTAATTAACTGATATGATCGATTATAAACGAGCAGTTTAATATCGAGCACGAACAGCGCGTGATACGTGCTAACGACGTACGGCATTGCGCGCGCGAGACACGTGAACGACATGTGACGGCGTGCGACAACGCGCGAAACAGCACGAGGACGGCACGTGCGAACAATGCGCGAACGACGCGCGGACAAACATGACTTAGCGCTCAGACGACGCGCGTGAAGCAGCACACGCGACATCACGTGAACTACACGCGAATCAGCACGCGACAATATGCGAAACAGCTCGTGCGACACGCAATAACTACCAAATGGATGTCGTGTTTATACTGAGTATTATTTTGAAATATTTGAGTTAGTATGAATCATGTTAACGTATATTTATAGAAGCACAAATTAAATCTATAAATTAGTTCTAATTAAATTGTGACTTTGATAACCGTCGAGCAGGCAAATAATTAATTAGTTAAAACATGTGTCACGACAATGTAATATTTCTAACACATAGGCGATGTTGTTCTGAAGTTAACGAAAACGTGAATGGTACAAAACGGATTCATAACGCAAAATATAACGTGTACTTAATAATTCTTGAGCCTATGCGTAATTAAATGTATACTTCGAGTGCTATCAAATGATTTACGTACAACTCAAGAAATAGTATATTAGTTTTAAAGAACTGTCGGAGGGATCTTATGCAAAAAGGGTCTGCTACGGTTCGGCAAAATCTGATTGACCAAAGGCTTGCCGCATAAAATACTACATGAAGAACAACCATAAAAAAATCCTGGAAGCAAACAAAAATATCAGAAGGCTATGTGAGTGGGGGACAAACGTTTCTCTGGTCGCATGTACATGCAGTCAAGGGACGGGAGGGTATTATGGCATGCATGTGGGTCCTACTAGTGGTCGTTCCTAGCTTTTGCTGCATGTCTACATGCAGATTGCGAGTGGGAGGGGGAGACAGTTTCTTCTTCAGTTCTTCTGCCCACGCACGAATGACCACAACAAAAGAAAAAAAAGGATCACAGGCCATGGCGGAACGGTTGCAGTGAATGGTTTGCCGGCAGCCAAGGTGCAGAGTGGTGGCACTGGTGGGGCTCGCTGGAGTAACGCGACGGCGAGGCTGCAAGCTGGGCGGAAGCACAACTGAAGTCGGCATGGCATGCAGAGGAGCAGCGTGGCTGGGGCAGGGTGCACTCGTGAGGAGACCGGCACGGCTGGGCAAGCAGAGGATAGGGACTGGCTTCATCGGGCAATGGTGGCTCGCCGGACAGATCACACGGCCTGGCCGGCTACGGGCCGCCGCGCTGGGGAACTCATCGGGGCGCAGGGACAGGGGCGGCTCGGCCGCGCCCAGGCTGCAGGGGAGCTTGCCGAGGCACGGGAGGTGAGCGGCTGTCCTGCAGGGGGCGAACTCGCCCAGGTCACGTAGGGATGGGCTAGCTTCGGCCATGGCCGGACGGCCGTACGGAGGGGTGGTCGAGGGCTTGAGCAGGGGCCGGACGAAGGCCATGCCGCAGGGAAAGAGGCTGAGGCGTCGTCAGGCTGGGCGCAGGGGGCATCGAGGCGAGAGTAGAGCTCGACGGGGAGCACAGCAGCTGTTCGACCATGGCGCTGGGAGGAGATATCTACGGACTCGGGTGAAGGAAGAACTCAAACAGAGAATGGAGGATAAAAAAACTCACCAGAGATGAAGAAGATAGTCGAGGTGGTGCGGTTGAGGATAGAGCGAGGCGCAGCAACAGCAGGGACGGCTCCAACTCTTCCTTCTCGGTTGCTACAGAGATGAAAACATCGTCTCGGTAACTGACATACGGAGGAAAAGGGAGGAGAAATATGGAGCACTCTAGAAACTCTCTCGAGACAACGGGAGGGAAATTATACAAAGCGATTAGGAAACCGTTGCTCGAGGACCGGAGGTGGATGGAGTAATTGTATGAAGCGAAGCACAGATTAATTATTTATAAGTAATACAAAATAGTTTTAATGCATAAAAATGTTTAGAAGAGTCTAAAAAAATTCCCATACATGCTTTCGAGTTTAATAAACTCAAGTAAAGTATTTAGAGCTTATAAAATATTTTAAAGTATTTCTAAATAAATAAAATTTGCCTTTTTAAAAAAAGAATTTATTATACGAATGTAGAAAATCACTGAGACTTCTACGAGGTACGCTAACATGTTTCAAACATCTTTTGCACTTGAAAACGCTATGCAACGGTATAAATGCAACAATCCAAGCATCCCTAGGGCTCACTTCACTAGGCTTACACATATATATAATAAAATAACTCTCCATTATTTAGAAGAAAAAAAATAAAAGCAAGGAATGAAGAGGGTAACACCTGAATTTGGTGGATATTAGGAAAGAAATTTTATACTCCCAAAATCAGGGTGTTACAGAGATCAACTCCGAACTTGCCACCTTTGGGTTTCTGGGATTGCCTCTCCGCTATAATTCACTGGATTGTCCGGTGTAGCACCGGATTGTCCGGTGTGCCAAAAGGAGTAACGGCTACAGCGCCAACGGTCGTCTGCAAAAGGTGAACCGTGAGCTACAGTGCGCGGACTGCGCGCACAGAAGTCAGAGCAGGCGCAGATGGCGCACCAGACAGTGAACAGTGACTGTCCGATGGCCCCACATGTCAGAGCTCCAACGGTCGAACCCTAACGGTTGGGTGACGTGGCTGGCGCACCGGACAGTGTCCGGTGGCGCACTAGATTGTCCGGTGCGCCCGTCGACAGCAGACTTCCCCAACGGCCACTTTGGTGGTTGGGGCTATAAATACCCCCCAACCACCACACTTCAAGGCATTCAAGTTTTCAGCCAACTCATTCAATACAAGAGCTAGTGCATTCAATACAAGACACAATTAGAGTGAATCAAAATCTCTCCATGTCCCAATTCCACTCAAAGCAATTAGTGACTAGAAGAGAGAGTTTTGCTGTGTTCTTTTGAGCTCTTGCGCTTGGATCGCTTTTCTTCTTCCTCTATTCTTGTTCCCAAGTTCTTTGTAATCAAAGCAAGAGACACCAATTGTGTGGTGGTCCTTGTGGGGACTAAGTGTCCCAATTGATTGAGAAGAGAAGCTCACTCGGTCTAAGTGACCGTTTGAGAGAGGGAAAGGGTTGAAAGAGACCCGATCTTTGTGACCACCTCAACGGGGAGTAGGTTTGCAAGAACCGAACCTTAGTAAAACAAATCATCGTGTCACTCTCGCTATTTGCTCGTGATTTGTTTTTCGCACTCTTTTTTTGGACTCGATTATATTTCTAACGCTAACCCCAGCTTGTAGTTGTGCTTAAACCTTATAAATTTCAGATTTGCCTATTCACCCCCCTCTAGGTGACTTTCAGTGATCTCTAGACATCACTTCGAGTTTGTTAGACTCTTAATGAAGCACTGACTCCGATACCAATTGAAAATTGCCTAGAGCACGAGGGGGGGTGAATAGGCAAAACCTGAAATTTATAAACTTAAACACACATTAAGGCCGAGGTTAGCGTTAGAATTAAATTCGAGTGCGGAAGATTGTTTCTCTTGCTATGAGTTGCTCAAATAATGCGGATGGCGTTTGGGAGCAAACTCAATCAATATTAGCAAGGAAACTTTAGAGAGAGGAAAGAGGACAAACAAATCAAGCGAAGATCAAAGCAAGTGAACACGGTGATTTGTTTTACCGAGGTTCGGTTCCAAAGAACCTAGTCCCCGTTGAGGAGGCCACAAAGGCCGGGTCTATTTCAACCATTTCTGTGTCTCAAATGGTCACTTAGACCGGATGAGCCTTCTCCTTAATCAATCGTGTCACTAAGACCCCGCAAGGACCACCACACACTTAGGTGTCTCTAGCTAGATTTACAAAGCACTTAGAGAATAAGAATGGGAAAAGAGAAGGCAATCCAAGCAATAAGAGCAACAAGAGAATACAAATAATCCTCTCACAAGTCTCTAAGCACTAGAGTTGATTTTGGGAGCTTGGAGTGGATTGAATTCTTTGAATGTGTCTTGGAGTGTTTGGCTTTGCTCTTGCAATGAATATGGAGTTCAGAAAACTTGTATGCCATTGAAGGAGGTGGTTGGGGGGTATTTATAGCCTCCAACCACTTACTAGCCGTTGGCAGTTTTTGCTGGTGATGGGCACACAGGACAGTCCGGTGGCGCACCGGACATGCACTGTTCACTGTCCGATGTGCGCCACGTCAGCACGCCCATTGGGGTTTGGAGCGAGTTGACCGTTGGAACCCTTGTCCTGTAGTTGCACCGGACAGTCCGGTGCCACACCGGACGTGTCTGGTGACCTCTTACTTCACTGCTCTGACTTCTGCCTCGCACTGTTCATCACTGTGCACTTTTGTAGTCGACCGTTGTTCCGCTGGTTCACCGGACATATCCGGTGCACACCGGACAATCTGATGAATTATAACGGAGTGCGCCCAGAGAATTCCTGAGAGTGGTTTGTTCGCTTGCGCACGGGCCTGGTGCACCGGACAGTGTTCGGTGCGCCATGGCAGCACACTCTCATATCTTGCTCCTAATTTGTTTATGTCCCCAACTGAATTTCTTTCTTGGTTTGTGTTTGTTGGGGACTTGTTCTCAAATGCTATGAGTTAAGAACAAGGCAACACAAAATGTTAAAGGTTAATATCCTTCGTCCTTCGAAGCATTATTTTCCTTAGGATATAATGATCTTCAGACGAAGGTCATGAAGGACATACCTTCATTGCAGTTTATGTTAATGAGAGAAGAAGCATATGAAATATAAGAGACAACATAAATAATCATATGCCATTATTAATATATCTTTATTTTATTATTATGGATAAATAGAAACAATATTGAATTACATTTGTACCTTTGGCTTGACAGAAGGCCAAAGTCCAAGCGTGACACACGAGTGATTACAAGTCAGCGTGAACAACATCTATTTATAGGCACAGGGCGCAACCTGTGTAAAATTACATTCATGCCCTTTATGTTTACTATTGACTTAAGGACAATCCACCGAGGACTAGATAGCCTTTTCCCCTTTAAGTCGGTTCCTTTTTCTGCCGCTGAGCCGAAGCTCCCCTGCACGTAGCTTCGGAGCTGCATCAACCTTCATCTCGACCATGCTTTTCATGTTGTGTACAACTTTATTCCGAGTCCGAAGGTTCCTGTACATATACTACACTTGAAAAACATTGTTAAATCATGTTTTTGAGGACCTTCGGAAGATGAAGGCCCCCAACAGTAGCCCCTCGCAGTATTAATTTGTTATAACAACGAATTCAGACTGTGATATGAACGAAGGCCTTAAGCCGAAGGTCCGAAAAAACACCTTCCCTTTGCTAGAATAGCAATAGTCAATGACAGATGGGGTCCACCAAGTTGCAAAGCACTGGTCGTATAAATATGAACCCACACCGGCAACATTTGATACGCCATTTCTAGCATTCGCGTTATTTTCTCAAACTTTTTAGCTCTTGCTCACTAGCTCTCGCCTGATTTTCAAGCTTTTCGAGCTTCGGTTTAAGGACGTGTTTTCACCATGTCTGGGGAAAAAATGACTGAGGAAAAGAAAATGACTATGGAGACGAAGTTGACTGAGGAGACGAAGTGGACTGAAGAAAGGAAAGTTGTGGATCCTTTTATCGTCGGGTTTATTGAGTCTATGTCAAACACAAACACAGAGAAGATTACTAAAGAGATACTGGAAGGTTTCTCTGAAGATACTGATGACAGTGATAGTTATGATGTGGAAAGTGGAGACGAAGATTCTGAAAATCGGCCCTGGCGGCCAAGCCACACTGTCTTCGGAAAATCAACTATTAAACAGAGTCATCTTGACAACATGGGAGGAAGGTACTTTCGCGACATGTCTATCGTGAGAGTTGGTGGAGACAACATCTCCCCTGCCCTTGAGGAAAATGAAATTGTTATCTATCGAAGCTTTTTTAAGGCTGGTCTTCGGTTCCCTTTGAGTAAGTTTGTGGTTGAAGTGCTGAAGATATAACAGATCTTCCTTCATCAGATCACCCCCGAAGCTATAATGAAGATGGGGATTTTTGTCTGGGCTGTAAGGAGTCAGGGGCTAGAGCCAAGCGTGAAGTGCTTCTATAGTATGCACGAGCTTTTATATGAGACGAAGGCTACTGGTAAAGAACAGTACCACAACAACTTTGGTTGCTATGGATTTATTGCTCGCCCCAATGCAAGCCACCCAGTACCGACATTCCGGAAAAGATGGCCTGGGTCCTGGATGGGAGAGTGGTTTTATGTTAAAAATGATTTAAAGGCAAGGGAAGACATCAAAGAAATCATTCAGCGACCCATCTGGTCTCGCTTCGGCCTCCGAAGGCCGAAGGTGGAAATTGATGGCAATGTCGAAGCATGCCAGAGGGCTTTCAGCACTATGTGTGCCTTTATTGGCACAAGGGATTTGATTCAAGAGCATATATCCTTCAGGGTATGGCCACTTGTGGAGAGCTGGGAAATGCCAAAGGAGACCACCGCCAATTCTAGTGTGGGTGGTCTGGTCCGACTGAAGTATACCTTTAGATTTATGGAGAAGTTTGATGAGCCAAACGACGATTGGCTGAAGTGTATTGAAGCTACTAGTGATGAGCTACTTGGAGCATACTCCAAGGCCGAAGATAATGCTCTGTCCGCAGCCTTTGGAGGTCGGGGCAAGAAAAGATTAAACAGGGTATTTGATGCTATTGGCTTCGTATACCCTGATTACCGCTACCTGTTGCGAGGGCAAGAGAAAAAGAGGAAGATTGCCGCTTCGGTCACCTCAGCTGAGCCGAAGAGCAAAAAGGTGAAGGTTCTGACCCACCGGTCGCGTTATATTGAACCGGCTGTAGTACCTAAATTTGGCGTAGGGTCCTCTTCAGCTGCCGAAGCAAAACAAACTATTCCGATTATGCAGAGCACTGAAGAGCCGACTGTAGTGTCGAAGGTGCCTACAGTAGAGCCAACCTTATCTAAAGATGATAAGGCCGAAGAGCCACAGTCGGAAGAAACAATGAAAATGCCAGAAATTCTGAGCCCTTCAACGGAGGCAAAACTGCCGAAGGCACAAAAAGCTTCTACCGCAACTCCCAAGAGGAGAGGAATGGCCAACGTGCTGGACGCTGTGCTGGAGACTACGAAAGCTTTGAGCCCCGCTCCTTCAAAGAAAATTGCCAAAGCGCAAACTGAAGCTGTAACTGGGCAGGCTGAAGTCGAAACTGGGCAAGCCGAAGCCATAACTGGGCAAGCCGAAGCCAAGACTGGGCCCTTAATGCCCATCGAGACGAAGGTTGTCATGTCTAAAGTCCAAGCTGATCAACAAACTTCAGATACCATTCTGACATCAGGGCAAGATATGGCAGAAAGGGCAAAATCTCCTGCCTCCAAAGCGTAGGCCGAAGCTGCTGATTACATTTATCAACATGCTTCTGGGAAGAAATTGTCCGAAGATGAAATCGCGAAAGCAAGACATTATGCTCAAAAACTGAAATATCTGAAAGTAGCCTTAGTATTTAACGGAAGTAATGAATATGATTTCTTGTATTGTCTCCCGGACAATAAAGAAATATCCGTTTGCCGGGAGATAGCTAAGAGTATGGGATTCCCGAAGCTGGAAAATGGCCTTTCAATTTTGTCAAAGGATGATCTTGTCGACAGCTTAGCATACAACAGTATAAAGGTATAAAAGTTAACTTTTATGTTGGAAACTAACATATTTCATTGTCATACTCAATTCTTTCTTCTTTTTTACAGGGCTTGATTCTTAGTAATGCCATGAGGGCACAGAAGAATATTGAAGACGAAGGCTATACAATGGCTCTGAATAACCTTCGTTCAGAGGTTATTAAACTGAGGACGAAGGTCTGGAAAAAGACAAAATCTTAATTTCTTTGGTGAACAAAGTAAAGGAAGACAAAGCTAATTTCAAAGCTCAGGCCAAAGCCCAGAAAACTGAAATTGAAGACCTTCAGAGACAACTGGCCAAGGCTAAAGAAAATTGTGCAGTCGCATAGGCCAATCGAGAGATCAGCGAGTACTGGAAAAATTATCTAGAGAAAAATGTTGAAGATCTTCACAAATCCAAGGAAAGGTGTTTCGAGAAATCCTTGGATTGTGTGAAGAAATTGAAAACTAGCTTCGCCAAAGTGGGTGCCTACTCTACTGAAGAGAACTTCGTACGAGGGGACCCCGAGGGCGTCGTTGAATGGTTGAGTGGAGAAGCCAAAACCTTCGAAGAAATTTTGAGTGATCGCGGGGATGTCTGCGCGTTTTCCGGTGCGCGGGGAATTTCAGCCATCTTGGAGAAGGCCGGATGCGATCACATTAAAGCCATAGCCTAGGCCGAAACTGCCTTCTCCGTAGATGATACGAAGGATCCTTCAGCTGAAGCAACCTTGATGGGCGGGAAATTTTACAATGATGTCTGGGTGAATGGTGGTTGAGAGATGGCCCATGAATTTATAAAAAAGAGTGAAAAAGACACCCATGACGCCCGAGCAGAAGCAAGACAAGCTGAAGAAGCTGCAGAACGTGAAAGGCGTTTAGGTATTATTTTTTGGTTTTTTAGCTTCGGTACTTGTTTTGTGGCTTCGGTCTAATGGATTCTACCTACTTTAGCTGAAATATCTCCGCCGCCGGAACCGTATGATCCCCTAGCTGATCCAGAAATGAAGGAGGCGTTGGACATTATAAATATGGCGGACTCCATTATTGACGAAGTTGTTGACAAACTTCTAAATGAAGTAGCGGAAAAAGTTCTGAGAGAAGAGTAGATTTTATTTGTAACACATTTTGAAATGCTCGATGTAATGGAATAAACATTAAGCTTCTATTGTAACAATACTATGTAATATTTGATGTACATAACTTTGAATTAAATATGTAAATTATTGTAATTTATTTCTTTGCGATGCATGAAACTTACGCACATACCGTTTTTGAGCCTTCGGCGAAAAAACATCTTCCCTTCTTTTCATGCTTCGTAAAGAAAGAGATCCCTTCTTGTGACAAAGCTGATAAATTTGTATTTCCCGAAGCTTACTTCTTGCCTTAGCATATTCTCATTTTGACGAAGCATTTGCCGAAGATTGGCTTTGTATTCGATTCTTGTGCTGTTGATGCAATATGATGTATGATGTAATGTTATGCGAAATGATGTGATGATATGATGCAAAATGATGAGAATGTCGAAGACACACACTCACACGCCCACACTAGAACACACAAGCTCTACATCCCCTTAGGAACGAATTTTGAGCTTCATCACCTTCTATTTCTGTAATATAAGTTCTGCATCCCCTTAGGAACGTCTTTCGAACTTCTTCGCCTTCTATTTCGGCGGTATAAGTTCTGCGTCCCCTTAGGAATGACTTTTGAACTTCTTCTCTTCTATTTCGGCGGTATTTGGCTCTGCATTCCCTTTGGAACGACTTTTGAGCAGAAAACTTACGATGTGCTCCCTTAGGAACGACTTTTTGTAGCTTCGGAATTTTAGCTCTGCATTCCCTTAGGAACAACTTTTGAGCACAAAACTTACGCTGCGCTCTCTTAGGAACGTCTTTTTGTAGCTTCAGAATTTTAGCTCTGCATTCCCTTAGGAACGACTTTTTTAGCTTCATAAATCTTTGAAGAAGATATATTTCATTCTGATAGAAGCAAAATCATTACAAGAAATTAAAACTAAGTTTTCATTGCTTGTTCCTTATTCAAAAAACAAAATAGCCTAGAACATAAAAGTATTTAAGAAGCAGGATATTGCTCAATATATGTGCTTTGATTCTGGTACAATACTATTGACTGTACAAGCTTCGGACTCCTCCTAGAAGTCACGTTGTTGTTGGGAGTGTTGGCGCCCTTCTGGGTGCTGGCTTCGGGAATAAGTAGGTTGCAGTGGTGGTGGCGGTGGGAGCTGAGGCCAAGAAGCTTGTGAATGGCTTGCCGAAGCAACAGAAGTTGCAGGTTGATTGCCCACATATTCTGGTATGCAAGGAGAGTGGCACGAAGCAGTGTGTAAAACCTGCTTCGGCTGATTCTGTCGAGCTTCTGCTTCGGCAATCTCCTTTTGCTTCAGAATAGTGATTTGGCACGTTCTTGTAGTGTGGCCCTTGTCTTCACCACAAAATAAACAATAGATTTTTCTGGGCTGATCCCCATATCTTCCTCCAAAGCCCCTGCCGCTTCTGCCGCTTGGAGCTGGTGGCCTGAAGGAGCTTTGCTGCTGTCCCGAAGACTGTGAGGTGTGATGTGGCCTCTGAAGCTAACTTCCTTTGTTATCATTCTGACTGGAGCTATGGATTGATCTGACATGCCTAGGGTGGATTCTCCCTCCGAAGCCTCTAGTCATCTCAGAAAATCTGTAAGCTTCCTCCCTTCTTTGTCGGAAGTCATTATCAGCCCGGATGTACTCGTCCATTTTCTGAAGCAGCTTCTCTAGGGTATGGGGGGTTTCCTGGCGAAGTATTGGGCCGTAGGTCCTAGCCGAAGACCCTTGATCATGGCCTCAATGATGATTTCATTGGGCACTGTGGGCGCTTGTGCTCTCAGTCGCAAGAACCTTCGGACATACGCCTGAAGGTATTCCTCATGGTCTTGTGTGCACTGGAACAAGGTCTGAACTGTGACTGGCTTCGTCTGAAAACCTTGAAAACTGGTAACCAGCATGTCCTTGATCTTTTTCCATGACGTGATTGTCCTTGGCCGAAGAGAAGAGTACCATGTCTGGGCCACATTTCGGACTGCCATGACGAAGGACTTATGACAGCTACATTGCCTCCATATGAGGATATTGTTGCCTCATAGCTCATCAAGAATTGCTTTGGGTCCGAGTGCCCATCGTACATGGGTAGCTGAGGTGGCTTGGAGGATTGTGTGAGAGCACCTAGAGGGGGGGTGAATAGGTGATCCAGTGAAACTTGAAAACTTAAGCCACAAAACTTGGTTAATCGTTAGCACAATAATTGCCAAGTGGCTAGAGAGGAGTCAAAACACAATAACCACAATAAATCAATCACAGAGATGGCACGGTGGTTATCCCGTGGTTCGGCCAAGACCAACGCTTGCCTACTCCACGTTGTGGCGTCCCAACGGACGAGGGTTGCAATCAACCCCTCTCAAGCGGTCCAAAGACCCACTTGAATACCACGGTGTTTTACTTGCTTTTTCTCAATCCCTTTTGCTAGGAATCTCCACAACTTGGAGTCTCTCGCCCTTACACTTGAAGTTCACAAAGAAACACGGAGTAAGGGAGGGAAGCAACACACACAAATCTACAGCAAAATGTGCACACACACGGCCAAGAATCGAGCTCAAAAGACTATCTCAAAGTTCTTCCTAGAACGGAGCTCGAATCACTGAGAATGACAAACGAATGCGCAAAGACTGAGTGTGGATGATCAAGAATGCTCTAAGGTTGCTTGGTGTTCTCCTCCAGCGCCTAGGGGTCCCTTTTATAGCCCCAAGGTAGCTAGAAGCCGTTGAGAACATTCCAGGAAGGCAGTTCTTGCCTTCTGTCGCCTGGCGCACCGGACAGTCCGGTGCACACCGGACACTGTCCGGTGCCCGATTTCTTTCCTTAAACGGCGCAGCCGACCGTTGGCAGCCAGAGAGCCGTTGGCGCACCGGACATGTCCGGTGCACACCGGACAGTCCGGTGCCCTCTTCTAGCCGTTGGCTCGGCCACGTGTCCCGCGCAGATCGCGCGGCCGACCGTTGGCCCGACCGACCGTTGGCTCACCGGACAGTCCGGTGCACACCGGACAGTCCGGTGAATTTTAGCCGTACGTCGTCGGCGAATTCCCGAGAGCGGCCACTTCGCTCGAGCCAGCCTGGCGCACCGGACACTGTCCGGTGCACCACCGGACACTGTCCGGTGCTCCCAGACTCATCAGAGTCTTGGCTGCTCGAGCCAAGACAATTCCAATTCGATTTTTCCTGTTTCCAGCACTTAGACACAATATATTAGTCCATAAACAATATACTAAGTCTGAGAAACATACCTTTATCCTTGATTTGTACTTTGTCCACCATTTTACACTTAAGCACTTGTGTTGGACACTAAATCACCAAAATACTTAGAAATGGCCCAAGGGCACATTTCCCTTTCAATCTCCCCCTTTTTGGTGATTTATGCCAACACAACATAAAGCAAGTAGAACAAATACAAAATCATTTCAAACAAGAACTCAAAATTGTTTTGGTTCAATTTTGGCATATATGGATCATCCTTTGCCACCACTTGGTTTGTTTTTGCAAATCACACTCAAATTCTTATCTCTAAGTCAAATCCACTTGTGGAGACATAAAGAGAGGTTTTCCAAAAAAATTTGATCAAGGATTTCAAAAACTCCCCCTTTTTCCCATAATCAACACTTCTCCCCACAAGAGGCCAACTTTTGACATAAGAGACAATAAAAAAACTCTATTCTACTATTCTCAAGTGGTAGCTGATCCATTTATCGCTTTGGCCTTTATTTTCTCCCCCTTTGGCATCAAGCACCAAAACGGAATCAATCTTGGCCCTTTAACCCCATTGCCTCACCAAAATCTTCAAAGAAGAACACAAGGGCAATAAGAGTATAAAGATGAACTTGGAAAAGTTACTCTTTTCATCGGAGTGCAGTGGAAGTCTTGCATGATCCAAGTCCACCTTTTCCCTTTCAATCCTCCTTTGAGACTAAAACAACCAAACTCAAGTACATGGTTAGTCTCAAAGGGTCAAGTTGTAGCACAGCTCCCCCTAAATATGTGCATCACTTGCAAAAAGGACTTGTGAGGTCCAGGGAGTGTTTGTACAACTTGAGCACCACAATAAGCAACAAAATGCATAAGGAACATGATCAAAGGCATAAACACATGTATGCTATAAATCAATCCAGGTTCCGCGAATCTAAGACATTTAGCTCACTACGCAACCTGCAAAAGGTCTTCTCATCTAGAGGCTTAGTGAAGATATCGGCTAGCTGGTTCTCGGTGCTAACATGAAACACTTTGATATCTCCCTTTTGCTGGTGGTCTCTCAAAAAGTGATGCCGGATGTCAATGTGCTTTGTGCGGCTGTGTTCAACAGGATTTTCCGCCATGCGGATAGCACTATCATTATCACATAGGAGTGGGACTTTGCTCAGATTGTAGCCAAAGTCCCAGAGGGTTTGCCTCATCCAAAGTAGTTGCGCGCAACACTGTCCTGCGGCAACGTACTCGGCCTCAGCGGTGGATAGGGCAACGAAAGTTTGTTTCTTAGAGTTCCATGACACCAGGGACCTTCCTAAGAATTGGCACGTCCCCGATGTACTCTTCCTATCGACCTTACATCCAGCATAGTCGGAATCTGAATATCCAATCAAGTCAAAGGTAGACCCCTTTGGATACCAGAGCCCAAAGCAAGGCGTAGCAACTAAATATCTAAGGATTCGCTTCACTGCTACTAAGTGACACTCCTTAGGATCGGATTGAAATCTAGCACACATGCATACGCTAAACATAATATCCGGTCTACTAGCACATAAGTAAAGTAACGACCCTATCATTGACCGGTATGCCTTTTGATCAACGGACTTACCACCTTTGTTGAGGTCGGTGTGTCCGTCGGTCCCCATCGGAGTCTTTGCGGGCTTGGCATCCTTCATCCCAAACCGCTTCAGCAAGTCTTGCGTGTACTTTGTTTGAGAGATGAAGGTGCCGTCCTTGAGTTGCTTCACTTGGAACCCAAGGAAGTAGTTCAACTCGCCCATCATTGACATCTCGAATTTCTGCGTCATCACCCTGCTAAACTCTTCACAAGACTTTTTATTAGTAGAACCAAATATTATGTCATCGACATAAATTTGGCACACAAAAAGATCACCATCACAAGTCTTAGTGAAAAGAGTTGGATCGGCTTTCCCAACTTTGAAAGCATTTGCAATTAAAAAGTCTCTAAGGCATTCATACCATGCTCTTGGGGCTTGCTTAAGTCCATAGAGCGCCTTAGAGAGCTTACACACGTGGTCGGGGTACCGTTCATCCTCGAAGCCAGGGGGTTGCTCCACGTACACCTCCTCCTTGATTGGCCCGTTGAGGAAAGCGCTCTTCACATCCATTTGGAACAACCTGAAAGAATGGTGAGCGGCATATGCTAGCAAAATACGAATGGACTCTAGCCTAGCCACAGGAGCAAAAGTCTCCTCAAAGTCCAAACCTGCGACTTGGGCATAACCTTTTGCCACAAGTCGAGCCTTGTTTCTCGTCACCACTCCGTGCTCGTCTTGTTTGTTGCGGAACACCCACTTGGTTCCCACAACATTTTGCTTAGGACGAGGCACCAGTGTCCAAACTTCATTCCTCTTGAAGTTGTTGAGCTCCTCTTGCATGGCCAATACCCAGTCCGGATCTAGCAAGGCCTCCTCTACCCTGAAAGGCTCAATAGAAGAGACAAAGGAGTAATGCTCACAAAAATTAACTAATCGAGATCGAGTAGTCACTCCCTTGCTAATGTCACCCAGAATTTGGTCGACGGGATGATCCCTTTGAATCATTGCTCGAACTTGTGTTGGAGGTGTCGGTTGCGCTTCTTCCTCCATAACTTGATCATCTTGTGCTCCCCCTTGATCACATGCCTCCTGTTCATCATCTTGAGTTGGGGGATGCACCATTGTTGAGGAAGAAGGTTGATCTTACTCCTTTTGGTCCTGTGGTCGTATATCTCCAATCACCATGGTTCGTATAGCGGCCGTCGGAACATCTTCTTCATCTACATCATCAAGATCAACAACTTGCTCTCTTGGAGAGCCATTAGTCTCATCAAATACAACGTCGCTAGAGGCTTCAACCAAACCCGATGATTTGTTGAAGACCCTATACGCCTTTGTATTTGAATCATATCCTAACAAAAACCCTTCTACAGCTTTGGGAGCAAACTTAGAATTTCTACCCTTCTTCACTAGAATGTAGCATTTGCTTCCAAATACACGAAAGTAAGATACATTGGGTTTGTTACCGGTTAGAAGCTCATACGACGTCTTCTTGAGGAGGCGGTGAAGGTAGACCCTGTTGATGGTGTGGCAAGCCGTGTTCACGGCTTCCGACCAGAAACGCTCGGGGGTCTTGAATTCTCCAAGCATCGTCCTCACCATATCGATTAGCGTCCTGTTCTTCCTCTCAACCACACCATTTTGCTGTGGTGTGTAGGGAGCGGAGAACTCGTGCTTGATCCCTTCCTCCTCAAGGAACTCCTCCACTTGAAGGTTCTTGAACTCGGACCCGTTGTCGCTCCTTATCTTCTTCACCTTGAGCTCAAACTCATTTTGAGCTCTCCTGAGGAAGCGCTTGAGGGTCCCTTGGGTTTCAGTTTTATTCTGCAAAAAGTATACCCAAGTGAAGCGGGAAAAGTCATCAACAATAACTAGACCATACTTACTTCCTCCTATGCTTAGATAGGCGACGGGTCCGAAGAGGTCCATATGTAGTAGCTCCAGGGGTCTTGAAGTGGTCATCACATTCTTGCTGTGATGCGCTCCTCCCACTTGTTTACCTGCTTGACAAGCTGCACAAGGTCTATCTTTTTCGAATTGCACGTTAGTCAAACCTATCACGTGTTCTCCCTTTAGAAGTTTGTGAAGGTTCTTCATCCCCACATGTGCTAAGCGGCGATGCCACAGCCAGCCCATGCTAGTCTTAGCAATTAAGCATGCATCTAGACCGGCCTCCTCTTTTGCAAAATCAACTAAATAAAGTTTGCCGTCTAATACACCCTTAAAAGCTAGTGAACCATCACTTCTTCTAAAGACAGACACATCTACATTTGTAAATAGACAATTATATCCCATATTGCATAATTGACTAACAGATAGCAAATTATATCCAAGAGACTCTGCTAAAAACACATTAGAGATAGAGTGCTCATTTGAGATTGCAATTTTACCTAACCCTTTTACCTTGCCTTGATTCCCATCACCGAATATTATTGAATCTTGGGAATCTTTGTTTTTGACGTAGGAGGTGAACATCTTCTTCTCCCCCATCATATGGTTTGTGCATCCGTTGTCGATAATCCAGCTTGAACCCCCGGATGCATAAACCTGCAAGGCAAATTTAGGCTTGGGTCTTAGGTACCCAACTCATGTTGGGTCCTACAAGGTTAGTGCAAATATCCTTAGGGACCCAAATGCAAGTTTTGTCTCCCTTGCATTTTGCCCCTAACTTCCTAGCAACTATTTTCCTATCCTTTCTACAAATAGCAAAGGAAGCATTTAAAGCACGATAAATTGTAGAAGGTTCATTCATTACTTTCCTAGGAGCATGAATAATATTCTTTCTAGGCACATGATGAATAGCACTTCTCCTAGACATATTTCTACCATGCATATAGGAAGAACTAGAAGCAACCATGGCATGAGAATCAAAATCATCATAAGCATTATAACTCCTATAAGCATTTCTAGTTTGTCTCCTGTCATGGTACATAAAAGCATGGTTCTTTTTAGCACTACTAGCCATAGGAGTCTTCCCTTTCTCCTTGGCGGAGATAGGAGCCTTATGGCGTGTCAAGTCCTTGGCTTCCCTCTTGTAGCCAAGTCCATCCTTAATTGAGGGGTGTCTACCAATTGTGTGGGCATCCCTTGCAAATTTTAGCTTATCAAAATTACTCTTGCTAGTCTTAAGTTGAGCATTAAGACTAGCCAATTCATCATTAAGTTTGGAAATTGAAACTAGGTGTTCACTACAAGCATCAATGTCAAAATCTTTACACCTATTACAAGTTGCAACAAATTCTACACAAGATGTTGACTTACTAGCTATTTCTAACTTAGCATTCAAATTATCATTAATGCTCCTTAAGTTAGAAATTGTCTCATGGCAAGAAGATAATTCACAAGAAAACATTTCATTTCTTTTAACTTCTAGAGCATGAGATTTTTGTGCTTCTACAAATTTATCATGTTCTTCATACAACAAATCCTCTTGCTTTTCTAAAAGCATATTCTTATCATTCAAGGAATCAATCAATTCATTAATTTTGTCTACCTTGGTTCTATCTAGGCCCTTAAACAAACAAGAATAATCTATTTCATCCTCATCACTAGATTCGTCCTCACTTGAAGAAGCATAAGTAGAGTTTCGAGTACATACCTTCTTCTCCCTTGCCATAAGGCATGTGTGACGCTCGTTGGGGAAGAGGGCCGATTTGTTGAAGGCGGTGGCGGCGAGTCCCTCATTGTCGGAGTCGGAAGAGGAGCAATTCGAATCCCACTCCTTGCCTAGATGCGCCTCGCCTTTTCCCTTTTTATAGTTCTTCTTCTTCTCCCTCTTGTTCCCTTGTTCCTGATCACTATCATTGTTGGGACAGTTAGCAATAAAATGACCAAGCTTACCGCATTTGAAGCATGAGCGCTTTCCCTTGGTCTTGGTCTTGCTTGGCTGTCCCTTGCGATCCTTTAGCGCCGTCTTGAATCTTTTGATGATGAGGGCCATCTCTTCATCATTAAGTCCGGCTGTCTCAATTTGCGCCACCTTGCTAGGTAGCGCCTCCTTGCTCCTTGTTGCCTTGAGAGCAATGGGTTGAGGCTCATGGATTGGACCATTCAACGCGTCGTCCACGTACCTTGCCTCCTTGATCATCATTCGCCCGCTTACAAATTTTCCAAGGACTTCTTCGGGCGACATTTTGGTGTACCTGGGATTCTCACGAATATTATTCACCAAATGAGGATCAAGAACGGTAAAGGACCTTAGCATTAGGCGGACAACGTCGTGGTCCGTCCATCGCGTGCTTCCGTAGCTCCTTATCTTGTTGATAAGGGTCTTGAGCCGGTTGTATGTTTGGGTTGGCTCCTCGCCCCTTATCATTGCGAATCTTCTAAGCTCTCCCTCTACCAACTCCATCTTGGTGAGCAAGGTGACGTCGTTCCCCTCATGAGAGATCTTGAGGGTGTCCCAGATCTGCTTGGCATTGTCCAAGCCGCTCACCTTGTGATACTCGTCTCTGCACAAAGAGGCTAGCAACACAGTAGTAGCTTGTGCATTTTTATGAATCTGTTCATTAATAAACAAGGAGCTATCCGAGCTATCAAATTTCATTCCACTTTCCACACTCTCCCAAATGCTTGGATGGAGAGAAAACAGGTGAGTACGCATTTTGTGGCTCCAAAATCCGTAGTCCTCTCCATCAAAGTGAGGGGGCTTGCCAAGTGGAATGGGGAGCAAATGAGCATTTGAGCTATGCGGAATGCACGAATAATCGAAAGAAAAGTTTGAGTTAACCGTCTTTCGTCTGTCGTAGTCGTCGTTGTCCTTTTGGGAAGAAGAGGGCTCGTCGCTGTCGTCGTAGTAGACGATCTCCTTGATGCGTCTTGTCTTCTTCTTCTTCCCATCTTTTCGCTTGTGGCCCGAGCCTGAGTCGGTAGGCTTGTCATCTTTGGGCTCGTTGACGAAGGACTCCTTCTCCTTTTCGTTGATCACCATCCCCTTGCCCTTAGGATCCATCTCTTCGGGCGGTTAGTCCCTTTCTTGAAGAGAACGGCTCTGATACCAATTGAGAGCACCTAGAGGGGGGGTGAATAGGTGATCCTGTGAAACTTGAAAACTTAAGCCACAAAACTTGGTTAATCGTTAGCACAATAATTGCCAAGTGGACACAATAACCACAATAAATCAATCACAGAGATGGCACGGTGGTTATCCCGTGGTTCGGCCAAGACCAACGCTTGCCTACTCCACGTTGTGGCGTCCCAACGGACGAGGGTTGCAATCAACCCCTCTCAAGCGGTCCAAAGACCCACTTGAATACCACGGTGTTTTGCTTGCTTTTTCTCAATCCCTTTTGCTAGGAATCTCCACAACTTGGAGTCTCTCGCCCTTACACTTGAAGTTCACAAAGAAACACGGAGTAAGGGAGGGAAGCAACACACACAAATCTACAGCAAAATGTGCACACACACGACTAAGAATCGAGCTCAAAAGACTATCTCAAAGTTCTTCCTAGAATGGAGCTCGAATCACTGAGAATGACAAACGAATGCGCAAAGACTGAGTGTGGATGATCAAGAATGCTCTAAGGTTGCTTGGTGTTCTCCTCCAGCGCCTAGGGGTCCCTTTTATAGCCCCAAGGTAGCTAGAAGCCGTTGAGAACATTCCAGGAAGGCAGTTCTTGCCTTCTGTCGCCTGGCGCACCGGACAGTCCGGTGCACACCGGACACTGTCCGATGCCCGATTTCTTTCCTTAAACGGCGCAGCCGACCGTTGGCAGCCAGAGAGCCGTTGGCGCACCGGACATGTCCGGTGCACACCGGACAGTCTGGTGCCCTCTTCTAGCCGTTGGCTCGGCCACGTGTCCCGCGCAGATCGTGCGGCCGACCGTTGGCCCGACCGACCGTTGGCTCACCGGACAGTCCGGTGAATTTTAGCCGTACGTCGGCGGCGAATTCCCGAGAGCGGCCACTTCGCTCGAGCCAGCCTGGCGCACCGGACACTGTCCGGTGCACCACCGGATAGTCCGGTGCTCCCAGACTCAGCAGAGTCTTGGCTGCTCGAGCCAAGACAATTCCAATTCGATTTTTCCTGTTTCCAGCACTTAGACACAATATATTAGTCCATAAACAATATACTAAGTCTGAGAAACATACCTTTATCCTTGATTTGTACTTTGTCCACCATTTTACACTTAAGCACTTGTGTTGGACACTAAATCACCAAAATACTTAGAAATGGTCCAAGGGCACATTTCCCTTTCATTGTGGCCATGGGATAGCCTGCAATTCTGCTGCCAGAGGAGAAGCATCATCAAAAGTAAAGGTACCATGATTAAAATCATCGTACCATTCATCTTCGTTGAATGAGCCCTCTTGACGAAGATCCCGGTGTTGGGGCCTTCGGTCGTGATCATCTTGAGTAAGATGACGCACTTCCTCAGTAGCTTCGTCGATCTTTTTCTGAAGGTCGGCCAGCCGAGTCATCTTCTCCTTTTTCCTTTGCACCTGCTGATGAATGATTTCTAGGTCCCTGATCTCCTGGTCCAACTCCTCCTCCTGAAGTGTTGGACTGGTGGCCTTCCTCTTTTGGCTTTTGGCCTCTTGGAGAGAGAGAGAGAGAGTGTCTTGGTTTGTGTCCAGTGGCTGCAATGCAGCCCCTGGCACTGTTATCTTCTTCAACGGCATGATGAAGGTTGATGCTTTGCCGAAGATTGTGGAAATGGGTTCATCGGAGGTGGGCGCCAATGTAGGGGACTTGTTCTCAAATGCTATGAGTTAAGAACAAGGCAACACAAAATGTTAAAGGTTAATATCCTTCGTCCTTGGAAGCATTATTTCCTTTAGGATATAATGATCTTCACACGAAGGTCATGAAGGACATACCTTCATTGCAGTTTATGTTAATGAGAGAAGAAGCATATAAAATATAAGAGACAACATAAATAATCATATGACATTATTAATATATCTTTATTTAATTATTATGGATAAACAGAAACAATATTGAATTACATTTGTACCTTCGGCTTGACAGAAGGCCAAAGTCCAAGCGTGACGCACGAGTGATTACAAGTCAGCGTGAACAGTACGGGGGTACTGTTCATCTATTTATAGGCACAAGGCGCAGCCTGTGTAAAATTACATTCATGCCCTTTATGTTTACTATTGACTTAAGAACAATCAACCGAGAACTAGATAGCCTTTTCCCCTTTAAGTCGGTTCCTTTTTATGCCGCTGAGTCGAAGCTCCCCTGCGTGTAGCTTCGGAGCTACATCAACCTTCATCTCGACCATGCTTTTCATGTTGTGTACAACTTTATTCCGAGTCCGAAGGATCCTGTACATATATTACACTTGGAAAACATTGTTAAATCATGTTTTTGAGGACCTTCGGAAGATGAAGGCCCCCAACAATGTTGAACCTTATGCACCTGAGATAAAAGACATCTAGGCAGACTAGTTAGTCCACGTGGTTTGTGATGGACGTCAACCACCAAAATCGATTATAGAAAATGATTAAGTCCATTTCCCTTTCATCTTCCGAAGCATTATCTCCACATGGGCATAATGCTCATCAGACGAGGGTCAAGAAGGACATATTTTCATCATTTAATATGTGAATAGGTGAGTGCCCGTGCGTTGCAATGGAAACATATAATACCATTTTTAAGTGCTTGTACGCTGCGACGGCACATAATTGCAAATCGAGGCTTTTCGACGTACATGCTGATACTTTCTTCGTTGTTTGACAACAAATGTTTTAGTTTTCGGAAAACACAACCATAGAGAAAAAATAGTTCGCTGTTTTTTAGCAAGCATAGGCCCATAAATAGGGAGACCACGGTTTCGTGACCAAAAATATAATGAATTACAATAAATTTTTTTAGAAAATAAACCTCGTGCACAACAACTTTGATAGCACTTCTCCATTTTTGGGTTAAGCCGTTATTGTAAGATTAGTCACACAAAGAAAATCTGGGCATGCAACCTTGGTCCTCAGGAAAACAAAGTACCAAGAGGAAAGCAAACGGGTGAGCCGATTCATATTGTGAACATCTTGGTCATCAAGAAAACAAAGTACCAAGCGAAAAGTAAAAGAGTGAGCTGATTCAAACTGTGAACAGCTAGGCACTAGTGCCTAAGTCTGTCATTTGATAAAATATCAGATAAATTACCATCAGTAAGTAGCTAACCGTAGCAATGAAACAACCAGCACCATAAGTTGTGCAACTTCATTGAACAACAAAATGGGACAAATTGCATCACTAAGAATATGAACTAATCCAAGTGTTGTGCCATCTAACAGATTTTAGCTTTCAATAACCAGCTATACAAGTCCACCTAAGATTCCAATTACACATGACATACGAAAGTCAGAGAACACAAACAAATATTGGTCTATAAAATCTCAAAATGAGGTCTTGTGGCACCAGCTACAGATGTTCATTGTTCGTTGCCTGCTAGATCTATCGGAGCACTGCCTGAACTTCACAGCTCGCCATATTGTGCATAGAACAAGCATCTCCAAGAGGCCAACATCGAGTGATGTCTGTCACTTCCAAGAGGTCCGGTGAAAGAGTTGTTAAATATATGGAATATGTATAGAATAAGCATCTCCAATGCGTAAGTAGATATAAGACCATGGTGAGCTCCAAGAATACGACTCTCATAGAAACACCATGCCTTTATCAATATGATACTCCTCTAGAATAAATGGTCTTGGCTGATCAAGTTGTCAATCTATTAAAATGCAATCATTAAACAAATATAGGCAGAAAATCAATCATATTTAAACACTTGAACCATGTCTTAATTTTTTATAGGACTATAAGATATAAATGGTAAAAGTTTTGAGCATGTGCTCTGTATTATTGCATATACAAATTAAGATGGTTTTGGAAAGTAAGAACACACCTCTTCAAAAAAACATAGTGTGCATAGTCCACCGACTTGATTAAATGAGATGTCAACAATAATGTTTTCCACAAGACAATTTATAATCTTGACTTGTACATGATATACGAAACATGAGAGAATTACACAAGTGTATGAAAAAATATAGGTGGAAAATCCTTAAACATGGTATATTCCCTGAAAGAAGACAAGAGAAGGGAGCAAGAAAAAAAGATGCATTTTCTGTATTAAGAACCAAGGATGATGCTAAGAAGTGTCTTCAAAATAATCATCCAAAAATTAATAGCATATTAGCATAGATGTTTTTCCCAGGTTACATTCTGCAAAGAACTATATTAAAGGAACAACTGCTAGATACTAAACTGAAGTTTAACTTAGATGTTTTGTAACTTTCTGTTATGTACATATTTATATGGCATAACATGCAATAGGCAACTTCTGGTAATAACTTCAACACAATCATAAAGTCTTAAATGCAACTGTGTTTTAGAGCATAAAGATATAGTTCCTGTAAAGCATATTGCCCACCCCTGAAGCTTAAGGAACAAGAAGCACAACATAGGAAGTGGGATAGATGAAAAGGCATAAGTAGTGCTTACCATGCCAACCTGATACAGCTGGTTCTATACCTGTATCTTGTACTTCAAAAGATAACATTTGATGCAAGTATGTTTGAGTTCCAAGAACATCCATTATGACATCAACTTCATGTTTCTCAACATCTAGCGTTGTTATAGTCTCGAAATCACCCTGCATGCATCAACTTTTTGTTTGCCAATTAAAAGCTTAACAAAAGACCAAACTTTGGTAAACAAAAGGGAAATGCTAATGTCCTAGTAGCAACAAAGGCTATAGTATCCCATTATCTTTTAGCTATTACAACTTGCCAAGACAGTGTACTCATGATTATTGTTATCATATGATGTATGATAACAAAAAAATATCATTGATTCCTTCACCTTCAGCAGATTGTTGAACAATACCCTCCTACAAAGATCATCAAACTGCAAATTCAGAGCAAATATATGAAATGTTCAAATGCAAAATATGTGCTCTAATTACCATTGTTCTTTAACCAAATCCAGAGCATAGTTGTCCTCCATTAAACTGTGGCCAGTGCACTGCATCTCATCTGACTGTATTATAGGCCCTTGATTGTCTATCCCCGTAGGCCCTGGGGGCACTTATTTCTTTGGGCCTGTGTGCATGTTGATTAAGGCGCTTTTTGGTAGCCAAACTATAGCTCATGATGGAAGAAGCGGTACCACGGCAGCACTCCCTTGAGGTACAATATTCTCCTCACATACAACCATATAGATCAGATGATCCGAAGGAGTATCTTGCAGTCACAGAATGGAATCCATAAATAAACAAACAAATTACCAGAGGATCAACAGTACCAGTGGTACAAACTAAGATAACGATCTGTGTGATCTGATGAAACCAGACCAGACAGAGCGTCATGTTGAAATCATGCAGACAATTACGGCAGCAATGATCAGAGACTTCAGAAACTATAACAATGGGTCAATGGTACAGGTCCTTGGACTCACAAATTGACAAAACTAAATTAAATAGTATGCACACGAAAGTGATACTTGTGGCGAAAGAAAATATGTAGCTCAACTCATTCTCTGTTTTTTGTGGGTACAGTACAATAACATGTTGTTCTTCTCATATTTGAATTCCTAAACTTTGAAGATCCTACAAATGGGACATAGCACCTGAGAATATAGGAACACGGAACGTGGCGCAAGAAAACCAAGTGGAGGACGCCAGGAGGTAGAGGAGAGGCAGTAGGCGTGGGGGGGTAAAGACGGCGGCCATACCTGAGCGGGTGGGGGAGGGCGCCGGCATAGGATCCGGAGCCGGAGCGCGGAGGGAGAGACGAGATGGAGCGGAGGTTGGACCTGCGGGTGTAGGGTGCCGCACTCGGGGGTGGCATCAGCTTGTCCACCGCTAGGGATGACGAGCTTCGCTGGATCTTTTGAGCAAAGTAACCTTTTATAAGATCCTTGTATATGAGGCATGCCATGATGCACTCCATCTGGTAGCAGGGTGATAAACTATGTTTAAAATGTTATTAGAAATATAAGATGCAAAACATTGCATAAACTATTGTACTCTCAAATCACCTCATCCACATCCATGTTGATTTCAAGCCATTTCAGAGCTTTTATGACAACCTAGCTTAATTTGATGTGCCTTAGCCAGTTCCTTCTGTCTTTGAATGATGTGGTTGTGAAAGAATAGCGGGAGAAAAGGTCACATTCATCTTTTGATAAAATGATGGTACTTTGATAAATTGTTGGGCACAAAAATGATGAGTGCCATACACAAACGGGCAACACAAACTTTAGAGTGTCTACTGGTCTACAGTCAAACAAGGGTAGGGAATGGGGGAGCTAGAGTGAGCCACTTATAGAGTTTTAGAAAGCATTGTATTATCTTCCTGATACAATATATTAACTTTGTGTCTAAACACATACCTAGTTAAAGAATGTCTTGTGTAATTTCTTATTGTGTGAAGCAGATGATGATAGCTTATAGGTAAGAAAGTTAGGCATACCATCTTTAGATTTTGCCACCAAAGAAAAAGTAGATTGGCAGACAGCGAGAAGTAAGCCTCTTATGGGGATAGGAAAAATAGAAGTTGAGTTATACTATTCCGAACAATGAAATACACAGTAATAATCTGGAGTGATGATTTCCTATCTGGAATCATATGGTATAAACTCTAGTCCTCATAAATCTTGTTATTTCCTATCTTGCTGAAACTCAGCAGAGACATCCTTACTGCTAGAAGCACATAGGCAGAAATAAACTGCATGTTTTTTTGGGAAAATACTGCTTTTGCTTGCAGCTCATGAGCAGTAAAGAAATTCATGTCCTCATAAATATTGAATGATGATTTCCTATCTTGCTAGAGTTCAATAGAGCCAGTTCCTTACTGCTACAAGCACATAGACATGAATAGGCTGCATGTTTTTTTGCAAAATACTGCTCCTTGCAGCTCATGAGAAGGAAAGCAATGCATGTTCTTTCAAGAAACATATTTCTATTCTTTGCAAAAAAGCATGCAGCCTCAGTACTCCCAAGATAGGAAACATATTTCTATGAATAGCACTGCCGCTATGATGTGTATGCTTGTGTCAGGACAGGGGTTTTAGTATTCTAGTATTCCCTGATACATAAAAAACAGACAATGTTCTCAGCACCATTCTGCTGAGTAAGATGCTCTGTATCTTACGTACCCAGTGAATATTAGTTTGAGTAAATAAAAATGGTGGGAAAAAGAAGATTAATAGTTTGAGTGGATTGTGAAAAGAATTTGAATAAAAACCACTTGACAACATACCCAGTGAATGCTCTTTCAGTGCCCTTTTGTCAAGTAACATAATACTACTCTTCAGTCAGGCGTTTTTTCCACCCCGCTTCACTCAACGATTTATAATTTGTTTTCCCTGTTTCCACACGTTAAACTATTGAATAACCTCACACAAACCCAGATGCATGTTGATCTGTGATCTTTGAAGCTCAACCTGAAGCTTCTCACTTTCCTTTTGGAGGGCCTCATTGAAAAACAAGTTTGGATAGGAACATGACAGAGTCTTCTTGAGCACTATATTGTAGGATTCGTGCAAGGGTCAGGATTTAACAGAGCATCTTGAACTTTCTTGTCTTCCTCATCAAAAGAACATTCATATTGGTCCCTCTCAATACTTTAACATGTGGAAACAGGGAAACGCTAGGACAAGAAAAGATGAAGATTAAGACAAACATGGTATAGGTAAGAAAAAATGGCATTTCATTGGAGCAAAACAATTGGCAACACTATATAGAGTTCAACTTAGCCTACCAACTATCTACAAGTTCACATGCATTACCCCATATAAAAAAGATAAAACTACAACATTGCAGGTGCGTAGAAAAAATGAAAACGTCAGAGATTCTAGGCACCCCGAGAGACCCAATCCTCGATACCAGGATATTCTCATCAGATATGAAATCACCCCTAGTGACTATTAGAACCTCAAAAGAAGATATTCTAGGCACCCCGAGAGACCCAATCCCCGATACCAGGATATTCTCATCAGATATGAAATCAATGTTTCTGATTGAAAAGGCCTAGAAGGCCCATATCCAGTCTAGGAGCCTAGCTGAATGAGTGTGATGGATGTAAACAAACAACTAGGGTAGAAAAGGGAGAGAGAGGCGAAAGCAGATTACCGACCCAAATGCGGCCATTGTCGATGAGCGTGATGAGTGGGACGAGGTGTAGGTAATTGTCGATCTCGCTCTACGCCTTGCGGAACTGGTAGACGATGTTCAAGCCCTTGGCGAGGAGGTAGAGGTAGGAGTTGGATGCCCAGACCCTTGCTGCCGGTGCCACTCCCGCAACAATATGTATCGACAAGGCTCAATTTTATAGCTTGATATGCATAGGAACTTAACATGAAATACAATTATTTTACCTTTCCCTCATGCAACAGCTTTCAACGCAATCATTCCTGTCTTCCGGGCATAGGCAAAGATCCCTCCCGCCTCAGTTACAGGACCAGCATCACCAATTGGTTTCAGGTTGTACTCCTTGCCAGAGGTGTGTGGTTAATGAAGGAGTTACCAAGGTCACAAACACTTGTCGTCCGAGCCATCCGACACTACCTCCAAGATCTGCGATCCCCGAATCAGTCACGGAACAACACCACCGAAACGGGGAGGGGCTAAATCTCGAATCAGCGAGAGAAAGACAATGGCAGTGAAGAAGAGGATCCAACCTTGATGTCGCGGTTCCTTCAATGGACGGAGGAGGGCTGAAGCGCACACCTGGTGGTGTTGTTCGTCGGCAACCGGCCAGATGAAGATCCAGCGAAGGGCCCAACGAAGACCCAATGAAGGAACTTGGTATAGGGCAGTGCGCGCCTAATTGCGATTTGTTGAACGGGTGTCTCAGTCACAGAGGTCACCGCTTCCGCCCTCGTCGGCAACGCGGATCGTGGCATCACCGCCGCAGGCGTCCCCTCGCCTCTGGGCATGGGCGGTGGCGGTTGGACGAGGGTTGAGTGGGGGAGGAGGGCATCGGCGTGCCGACGGGTCGTGAAAACCCACGAAGAAACCGTACCAATATCAGCTCTGGAGTGCTGCAGCCTGCGCCGCTGCCCACTGGACTCGCCTTCCCCTTCTGCCTCGGCTCCCCATCTGCTCCCCGATTTCTCGATACACATCGAAATTTGAATCGCCCGCCTGCTGAGCCCTCGCCCCCACACCGCCGATGCCCTCCAAGCGGCCTTCCCCGCACGCCATGGACGAAGTCGGCTCCGCCTCTGCTGCTGCCGCGTGCCTCCACCCCATGCTCCAAGAAACGCACCTCCCGCTCCAAGTCCCGCGGCCGCTCCCCGAACCCTAACCCTAGCTCCCGTCGCGAGCGCGCCGCGCCCTTGCGCAAGAGCGACCGCAAGCCGAACCGCTCCTTCCCGGATTCTGCCACGCTCGCCATGGCCTCGGTCGCCGCCGCCTCGGCCCCATCGTCCGGCGGGGGCGTGGTAGTGCGGGCGCCGTCCAGAAGCTCTGGAGCGAGGTCGATGAGGTCGCGCTGCTCACGGGCGCTGCCACCTTCAAGGACCGCACTGGCATCGCGCCGCGCCTTCAAGGACCTCTGGGCATGGGCGGCAGCGGTTGGACGAGGGCCAAGCGGGGGAGGAGGCGGGTTGCGATGGACGAGTGTTGGCAGATTCAGCCTCGGGAGGGGGACGGTCGAGCGGGCGATGGACCTCGAATCAAGCGGTGGGGTTTGTGATGAATGATGGTGGAGGATGGACGGATGATGTAGATTAGCGAACGGTAGAACGACAGACTACTGTTACTGTCTTAATAAGTAGTATAGATAAGAATGCAAAAGAATGAAGACAGTAACTGCACCTTATTAATTCATTCATATTTGTATTCCATAAAACACGTATGAATATCAATAGGATTAATGTTACATTAATACCTTCAGGTTGCTTGAAGGTGAGGATGCGAGAGAGTGATTACAATCCAGCATGAACAATACGGTGTTCATGTTCATCTATTTATAGGCACTGGACTCTGCCCGAGTAAAAGTACATTTATATCCCTGACATTCATCTATTATCATAACACGAAACATTAAGGATTGAGTAGTCTTTGTCCCTTTTCGGTCATCATCATACTTGGTCTTCGTCATCACATCAAACTGAAGCTCTTTAGCTACAGCTTCGTCGTCCATTCTTATCACCTTCGGGCTACATCTTCACCTTGTTATGAGAGAGGACCTTCATCCCGAAGCCAAAATCCCCTGTAATAATCCATATCATACTGAAAACATATACTCAGTCACGTTTTTGAGGACCTTCGGAGGAAGAAGCCCCCCAACAAGTGGCATGTCTACCTTGCAGCAGTTATTGTTTCATATGCCACTAGAATCTGGTTAATTCTGTTTTGAGCCCCAAAAAATGTTAGGTTGTGCTGCTAATTCGATTGTGGCTAAAGATTTTGGTCAAAGGATGTCGAAACCATGTCGGTAATTAAAGATGACATGGTTTATGTGAGTGCTATAAATTGTTGTTTCATTTTGCAATTACCATGTGGAATCAGCAAGGTTTCCATATTCTGGATCATAGAGCAAATTTTTTTTATCCTACCTTTTTGTCTTAATTTGTAGGAGCCATGCTAAGTCTATAAGACATAATTATGCTTGTGTATATATACTGCCGTTTTTCTGTTTGTGCACTCTTGTTTACTTGGAGTTTCATTTTTATCACTACAAAAACACAGATAATGGAGCATTGCTTTGGCCAGGATGCATGATTTTTAGTAGTAAAGTAGTGGTAGTAATACCGGAATACTACTTTCTATATGTTAGGTGGTTGACATTGCACCAGATATCTTGGAAGCAGACAATTCCTCATACCACCGCAGGTATGTGTGCTGTTGTGGAATGTTGTCAGTCCAGTATGGTCATGTAGCATGCTCTTTGGGAATGGTGGATCTTCCAACAATCTCTCAGAGGTCCTTTGGGAATGGTGGATCTTCACGATTAGTTCAATACAAATTTTAAGTTTGCCAATTAGTTTCTTTTTCCATATAGCAAGGTGGCGATTTTTATTAGGAAGGTGTAGTACTAAAGGTACCATAAATAGGTACTCCCTCCGTTTCGTTTTAGTTGTCGCTGGATAGTGCAAATTTGAACTATCCAGCGACAAATAAAAAGAAACGGAGGGAGTACCACATATGAACGTTTGATTGATTGCAACTTCTTATTGTCTTGTAGCTTGCTGAGAAGCCACCTCAAAGTAGAAATAGAATAACTTTGAAGTCTTGTTTTATGATTTGTTCATGGAGGTTTTGATGTCCATGGTTCGGCGCACATTTCGCCAAGAGCCTTGTTCACCCGATCTGTCGTGCTCATTAGGTATAATGGTGGTGTAAACCAGTTTAGTCATCATGTCTGTCTGCAAGTTGTGTTGTCTGTTTTAATGGAGTGTAAAATTATGAGCGAAACTTTACTCTTTATTGTGTTTGTTGGGTCTGGACACATTGAATGCAGCGAACATGTTTGTTGGTGCAAGGTGCATTGGTGAGAGAAAGGTGAAGAGGGAAGATTGCTTCATATCGATTCAACATTCTTTGAAATGTAAAAAATACCAATTGTATCATGAAAAATAGATTAAATAGAAAGTTGTGCTTATATTTATTTATATTGGATGATCTAGATAACCAAACTACGATGATCTATTGTTCTTGGATTGTCTGTATATGTTCTTGTTAAATCTTATATGATAACGATTTTTACGACATCAACATGAGAAACCGTAGTAATGCAAGGCTCCTAACTAGTTTCAAATTAATATTAACTTTTCTAGACATACATGGTATCTAAATCTATACTACTTTATTAAAAACCTAATAGGACATCTAGTGCTATCACAGTTTCACTCTTCGCGCCGACACTCAGGGTCTGACCCACACGCCCCGTTTTGGCACCATGTCGTATGGGCCCTACGCTCAGTGCTCGCACAACGCTCTCACAGCTACTGCCCTATGGACCCCTAACGTTCGCCCGCGTGTCTACCATACCGTCCAAAAATAATGCAGAGCGAGCACTTGAACCCACACGCGCCCTCTGCTCCAGAAATTCAGAGCTAACCACCAGACGTCTAGACCACGTACCTTTCTGTTAAGAAATAAACAGTAATTATATTTAAATAAATATCTTAATACCTATTTATATGATATATAAAAACCGTAGAAATCATGAATCAACTGGCTAGTACATGGTAATAGGAGTAATAATTAGTATGATTAGGGGTGGATAACGAGCCAGCTCGGCTCGGCTCGTCCGAGTTCGAGCTGGCTCGTTAAGCTAACGAGCCAGCTCGGCTCGGCTCGTTAAGGTAACGAGCCACAGAGTCAGCTCGGCTCGGCTCGTTTACGAGCTCGAGCTGGCTCGTTTAGCTCGCGAGCCAGAGCAGAAAAAAATAAAATGAACATAATAATTATTTTTTAGTTAATTTTAAACTAATTTAACAATAGAAAATATTAATTATACTCATAGTTTCACAAATCACGTCAATATAACACCAAATTAGCACAATTCATCACTCATTAATTCACAATTCACATACATGTTCATCAATTTAACCCATAATTATATTTGCATAGACCAAATTAACACATAGACATAGTTCATTAACCATTAGTTTAATTTATAGGCCATAGACACCTCACATATATATAACATGTTCATCAATTATTCTGTAAATGATATGTATATAGTTTCGTTTTACTGGAATATGATAGCTTGTTTAGCTCGCGAGCTGGCTCGTTAACGAACCGAGCTGGCTCGTTAACGAATCGAGCTAGGATGTCAGCTCAGCTCGTGACAAAATTCAAACGAGCCAATCCGAGCCGAGCTGACCATGAAACGAGCAAGCCAGCGAGCCACGAGCATTTCGTCCAGCCCTAAGTATGATGTCCGTTTGGTGATTTTGATTCATAAGCCAAACTCGATAATCAAAATGCACTATGAAAACTATATGGTTGACGATGTTGTAGATGCTGCTATACTTTTTTATAAACCTGGTCAAATTAGATATGTTTCACTTATAGCAAATCTAAAACGACCTCCAACAAACGTTGTAACTAGAGCAATTGACAGAAATAGAAGCTCTACACAAACCGCAAGATATGGATGCGGCATTTTCCTTTTCAGCAAAGAAATGTGAGAGAACATACATTGATGGCAAGCAATGAGCTGATGTTAACATAACTACTTGGTACGTGATCATGAACAAGTAAATTGAGGCCGAAATTGATGAATGTCAGGCACCAGGGAAGCATTTGTGTATGTACTCCTCAGGTGGTTAAACCCCACCAGACCACCTGTCCTCTCAATTAGCACCTAAAAACAACCTTCCACGGTTCCTGCGGCGTCGACGGCGCCTCCTCTCTGGTCTGAGCACATCGGTGCTTCTACCTCCGGCCAAAACCATATCATTCTCGTCCTCCCCTTCCAAGGGATAGGAGTATGGAGTGGTTCCATTGGCACCATTGTTCACCACATAGTTGTCCTCGACATTCTCAGATGCACCGGTCACATTATGAAGCCTTTGGTGTTGATGATGTTGAGCAACTTGCCGCATAATAAAAAGTAGCATCCTTCGAGTGTTATCTGTCCCACGGTCATCATCAACATCAACATCGCTGTCAACATCCTCCAAATCCACTCCATCCTCCAAGTCTAGCACATAATCACCAAGAACAACAGCTCTGCCCATTGTTGCAGTGATCGTACTGAGTGCATCTTGTCGCTCTCTTTCAATCTCGAGCAATCTCCATTTTTGCTCAAGGACAGGATCAACTTCCCTTGGCTTTGCAAGAGGGTGTTCCAACTTGACATGCTTGCGGAGCTCCTTGTAGGTCCCCACGAATGAGCAACCGTCTTGCATGCATGTTCTCTTTTTTCCATTGAGGTAGCTTCGAGCTGGTTCTACCACTGTCCACCCTTTCACCTTGCCACGACACAATGGACATGCAAGGTCAATGGACTCGATTTTTTCTGCATCCAATGGCGCTGAATCCAGATCAGTGCCAACGCTATTTGCAGGAACTTCCTCAAGCAATGCCCCCTTGGTGTATGCTTTCTTGAACTGATCCAAGCAATTCGAGTGGCGGTAGCTAGTTCCACACATGTAAGGACGGCAGCCCTTATCGTGGGATGAACAGAGGATGAGCACAGCATTATGTGGGTATTCCATGCACACAGAGCAATTGGCATCTTCCCAGTCCATCTTTTGCAAGGCTGGCAACACTTGCTTTCGGTTGGATTTTTTCATTGCCTTTGCCTTCCATCGGTATGAAGGAATGGGATGGGTGGACTTGATCCGATGAGCCACATGCCTCCTAGCTCTCGCACTTCTCGCCATTTTCTCAGAGATCTGCCATAAAAGGTCATGGTTACATTCTTTGCATGGAACAGCAAATTTTGTGTAATGTTATGTAGGATTGTGCCACAGGTTCCTTAACATACATCATTCAGGATACGCCAAGCAACAGAAAAAGCAACCCTTAAGAGTATGCACAGAAAATGCCTGTGCCACCATGATGCCATCATGCGAGAACTAAATATACATGTATATATTTATCAAGTTGTCAACTGGAAACACATTTTTTTAATCTAAATATAATAGAATCCAGTTTTACAAAATAAGTATTGAAATGAGACCATTTCCACCAGATGGTGTTCTTCTCACAATGTAAAGAAAATAAATTGACTCTACGGCAAGGATATGAGACATCGAGTACCATATTACCAGAAAAAACAAAACTTTGCTCCCTACAAGACCTTTCCCTCTTCTTGGAGAAGCTTACGGAACTTCAGTTCAGAGTGGAGGATAAAAGCAAGGCGGGAGACTTTATAGGATCAAAACTGGCCGGGCAGGCAGAAAATGAAACAGACAGGTGGATCAACCAAAGGCATTAAATAATCATATCAATGGAGCATGTTAGATGTGATCTACATTCCCAATTAAATAATAAATAAAGTCAAGCAAGAGCCAGAAAAGTAGGTATAGGGGTAGCTCTCACATGGAGCACCTCATGCCTCATCTCAGATCTGTCAGATTAGAAGGGAAAACAACAGCAGATGGCTTTTAAATTGAACGAATCAAATGATTCTGCACTTGAGCCAATGATTCCGCCCTTTTGGGAAATGCTAAGTTACGAGTGCAAGCAAAGAACTCGAAGCAACCCCTTGTTCAGTGCAGATCGCTAGCACTAGCACTAGCACTAGCACATGGATGGGCGTTGGCAAAGGATTCCCTTTGCCACAATTTGGTCCAAAATCAAAAGCCAATCTTGCTGCGAAAGAATACACCTTTTTTCCTAATTAAAATCACCTTATCCACTCACTCAACAATGCACTAAGAACTAAGCGTTAGCTCTTTGCCTGGACCTCAAGCAAGGAATCATATGTGCAGTTAGTGTGAGATTAGCAACTGACCCAGCAACGAATTCACGAAATGGATCCTCATTTCTTCCCGAGGCACGCGTACGTCCTAGTCTACACGCAAACGATAAATTGTATGGAGAATAAAGAGGCCAACAAGTCAATGCTCTGAAAGATCAGAAATGCTCTGGCTATCTTCAACTAGGACAAAGCCTCACACAAGATAATTCATAACCAGAAGCGCCTAAACTTCGACTGGAGCGGCAAAATTCGCGCGGGAAGGACCAATCCTGTCGCGCCCATGCGAGATCCCTAGGCCGTCCGTCCGTTCCCAATTCCACCAGGAAAATCCCGGGAAAACTCACGTTTGGGCTAAGGCGCAGCCAGGCACCCAAGCCTGCGACACCACCACACAGGCAAGCAACGAAACAGCGAGCGCCCAAATCACCACGGGAGCACCCGAATTTCATCGAAGGCAAGCCTGTTCCTGCCCCCACCCACACGGCCAGGATCCCAAAGGAAGAGCCCTAGTGACCTAGTCCAGCAGGACCCAGTGCCGAACCGAGCCGCCGATTTCGTCGCAAGCATGGCAGGCATACCGGAGGCGCCCGAATCAGAAGCAGGGCCCGTACCTAGACCGAGGCGGGCGTAGACGGGGGCGCCGGATCCCGGCGGTCGGCGCGAGGAAGGAGGCTGGTGACGAAGGGCGTCGGACGGAGTGAGTGAGGAGAGGTTTGCAACAGAGAGGAGGAATTGGAAGGACGCGACGCTAGTTAAATGGCGCACATTTCGTCGCTTCTTTTCCTCATCGTTTCTGGTGGGATCCACATCATGGCTAGAGCCTGGAGAGTGGGGGGACACGTCCCGTGGACGCCGAAGCAGGTGGGGCGGTTGCCGTGCCGTGTGGCGGGTTCGCGTCGCGGTTACGCCGTTACGGCTCGTCGGGGGGAACGGTGCATGGACCAGTGGCTTACATACACCAAGGTAGGCGGTGCCGTGCAGTGCAGCCGTGGTCCGTGAGAAACACTGCGGTGAGGTCCCCGTCCGTCCTGTGGACCGCGCCCATGTAGGTGGGCTGGCATCTGGTGGGTGACGACACTGTGACGGAACCGCGGCCCGCCGGAGTCAGTGTCAGACCGGGGCTCGCGGCGTTTACCGCACAGGTACGCACGCCGCCGGGGCTGCAGCTGCAGCCTGCAGAAGAGTTTTCTCCGGGGCCTGCGTTCGGCCACTGTGATTTCTGCGAGATGGGAAAGAAGGGACGGGGACGGATAAGGTTGGATTGGCCTCGCTCATTTCTGGATGGACAGAATAAAATGCATGGCGCACAGCCGCACAGGCATGCATCACTCCTGAACGAGAGAATTTGCAAGGGCATCAGCGCCACACAGCCATTCCGCGCCGCACGGGATCCAAAACAGTTGATCGGAGGGTTGGAAGTTGGAATGCAAAGAGGGTGGCGGACTGTTGGTGGGGCAGATCACATGGGTAGCCTCCGCCGGATCGGCTGCTAGATGCAGCCACAACTTTCAGGTTAGAGCGGTCCCAACCCTCAACACCATCTAGTTTTTATAGCATTAATTTGGTTGTCACAAAGATAATGTTCAAGTAATTAAATGAAAAAAGCTTATGATATAATAAGAAAAGAAGAGTATTAAATTCAGTTTAATCTATATTACTCTATTAAAAATCTAACGTGGACATGTGGTGCTACCATAACTTCCCTCCTCTCTATGTCCAGCGCCCGCGCAACGCACACAAAAAATAGTACAAAGAGAGCATTGAACTCACGCCCGTGGTGCTACCATAACTTCCCTCCTCTCTATGTCCAGCGCCCGCGCAACGCACACAAAAAATAGTACAAAGAGAGCATTGAACTCACGCCCTCCGCTCCAGAAATTTGAGACTAACCACTAAACCAAACTTACCTTAATGTTTAGAAATAAAAATAATTATATTTATAGTCTAGACATCGCTCCCTCTATGTTCCCCCGCCTCGTGGCAACGCACGGACACATACCTAGTAATATTGATGTTTGCATTGGACAGGTAGTGTCTAGTACTAGTTTCTAGATGACGTGGATGATATTGATGTTTGCATTGGACAGGTAGTGTCTAGTACTAGTTTCTAGATGACGTGGATGCTATAGAAACTATAAGTAGTGTCTTATGTTGGAACTGTTTTATGAAAGACACCGTTTTGTACTAAAATTGTAATGTTTATGGAGTTAAGTTTAAAATAAAATATGTGCATGAGCAATCAGCCCAGCATTGCGCGTGTGGCAGTCATATAGGTGGAGCTAGTAGAGGGGTAATGGATCGTTATTCAAATGTTTATTCACAAAATGGTAGAGCACTAAATAATTTGTAATTCAAAAATGAATAAAAATAGAGTCGATTCTAATTTGATCCGACAATCTTATAGTGTAAAATTTAGAGATCATTATCACCCCATTAACTAGCCTCTTCATTGGCGTCAGCCGACGCTTACGACTTTTGGCAAAATCAATGGAAAATCTTTGATATGCACTGTTCATTCGTAGAACTAGAACATCCGTGTCTAGGGGACTAGCAGTCTGGCACCGATGCATCCGGCTGGCTTCGCCGCTGGTGGCGGTCTTCTCTCCCCAGTCCCCACCAGCGCTTTCTCTTTCCATTACGTGGTCCGACCCCTAAATTCCAACTCTCTTTCTCTCTCTTTCTGTTTTTTATTACAACAGTTTCCATTAATTTCAATGGCATATACATAAAAAGTAAACTTTGCTGGGCTGAAATGCAACTCACGATCATGGCTCATGGCTAATACTGTACTAGTACAACGCTACGACGGCATAAAATAATATTTGATAACCGTAAAAAAATTAGTATCAAAGTGAATATATAATTCACATATCAGATATTAAAATTATAAGAACAAATATTGTTGTGGTTTTGGAAATCGGGTACAATAGATTTGTGTTCGATGGGGATGCAAACGCGGACTCATTCCGAATGGTGAATCACGAAGATCCGAGCAGGGAATGAGACACTGGGTTTATACTGCTTCAACCTTTCATCGTAGTCCAATGTAGTGCTGGTCATAGTATTGCTTTGAGGCGTGTGCTTATGTGTCCAATGAAAGTTGTCCAGCTCATTTTATAGCTCAAGCGTGGACTTTATAGTGAAACTTGTATTCTACTGGGGTGTCACACCCGGTTTTGAAGGTAAACCGAATGCGAACCATGTACGTGCCAGGATCAGTAATTCACGTACACAGCGATTACATAAATGACTCATCATAGCACAATGCTTCGAATTACAGTAAAGAGTGAGTAATAATATTACAGTCTAGAGCCATTTACATAATATAAATCAAAGTACACAGAATCGAAACGTAGCCAACGTAAACAACCCACCACAGGCAGCTGACTAAGGGAAGTCGCTAGCCTAATCCTCGAACTCGTCGAAGTCCTGGAACTCCTGGAGATCCGCCTCGATGCCTTCTTCTTTACCTGAGCATAGATTGCACCAAAGGCAACCTGGTGTTTTGTGAAAGCAAGGGTAAGTACACATCAACGTACTCAACAAATATCCTGTTTGGCTGAGGTGGACTAGCTTTATATGGAGATAAGTCAAGCATTTGCTTTTAGTTGGTCAGGTTATTATTACTAGTAGAAAGCCAGATTTTAGCATTAACCCAAGTTATTAACCCAAAGTACCCTTTCCAAACAAAAAGAATACCACTTACCATTACCATAGTCAAAACCATCATCCTCGTCACCACCTGTAAACCAACCATCTCTGATCAAGTATCTCTAATCAATGGAGCTCCCTTGACCGCTCATAACCGCGAGCACGACTGATATATCAGTTTCATAACACTCTGCAGAGGTTGCGCACTTTACCCACAAGCCGTGATTCCCTCTTGCCTCGGGCCGATCAAACCCTTAAACACTACCAAGGTGAATAGGCAGGGTCTCACTACGTAGCCTTTACAAAGATTCTTTGGGGCTGTAGTCGCCCGTTAGGTTTTCTAAATGCACCACACTCCTCCCCAAAGGGCGAACCAACCTTGGCAGAGCGAGCCGCATACACCGAGCCCCATTAACGGCACGACGGCGAAGCGAACTACACCCCAGTTCCTCTAATTATTCAGCTAAGGGCGTCCCATTCCACCCTCATGATTGCACTGTTTTCCCGGGCGGTCATCCAACGAACAGGTCCTTACGGAGAGGCACTCGAGAAACCGCTCGAGCCCCCTAAAGTATCACCAGTCCAACATCATAATCATAATGACAACATCGTATCATAAGTGTTCACATCATGTTCATTAATTAAAGTAAAGCAATAGCATGAATCTAACCATAGTAGCCCAAAAGGTAATCAAGGACCAGGTAAATAGAAAGCTAGTCAATCCTTAGGTTGTTCATAGTATGCGGGACAGTAAATTGTAAAGTAAATGGGATATAATGGGTCAGAGGACACTTGCCTTCACCAAACAGATGCTCAGGGTCTTCGATCTCGTAGAACTCGAAGAACTTGATCACATGGTCGTCGAAGCTTGATCTTCGATTCCTCGAGCTCGGAAACAGATCGCATTCTATTCGCGTCACACAACGAATACCAACAGGCACAAACAAACAGAGACATGTATATGCATAAGGACATTACACCATTCAAATAAGAACATAATAAAATATACAAAACGAAATAGAGCGTGTTACTACAGTCACGCGAGGAAAAGAAATGTGATAGTCGAAGCTACGGTCGAGAAGTTAATGGGTTTAGGCTAAACAAATATTAACTATCACATTTAATTCGACATTATCAAATATAAATAATATCTATCATTTAGTTCAATTAATCCACTATACTAACAACTGTCTGTTAAGTAAGTAATTTAATTAAAACGAGAGAGTCTAAGCGAGACGAATTTACAACACGCGCAACAGCACGATAGTGTGCAAACGACACACGGACACGCGTGACACTCGCGAACGACACGCGAGGCAGCACGCGCGACACGCGCGAACGACACGCGGCAACGCGTTTGAATGGCACGCGCGACACACGCAAAACAACGTGCACGACAGTGCGCGACACACGAACAACACGACTACGCGAACGACGTCGCGCGAATAGCTTGACGACGCGCAAACGATGCCGCACGCGAACAGCACAACTACGAACACAACAAACAATTAATTAAACAAAAGTACTTAAACTAGTATTAAATAAGTTAATTAATATTTATATTTATAAAAGCACGAGTTAAAATTATAGACTCGTTCTAATTAAATTGACATTATAAATAATCCCGACAACTAAACAAGAATGGACCAGTTAGCGCGAGCGATTATAACGAAAATAATTGAATAATGTGTGGACAGCGCAAAAAAATAGTGCACGAGGGCGACAGCTGCAACGGCGCGCGACAGCTCGCTCGACTGAGCGAGGGCACCCGGCAAGCACAGCACGACGACATAGCGCGCGCAGAGTGGGCAACGGCGAGGCGAGCAGCGCGAATGCGCGCATGCAGGGTGAAAGGGAATTAGGCTTACACCTAGTTCCTAATTGATTTTGGTGGTTGAATTGCCCAACACAAATAATTGGACTAACTAGTTTTGCTCTAGTGTATAAGTTATACAGGTGTCAAAGGTTCACACTTAGCCAATAAAAAGACCAAGAATTGGGTTCAACAAAGAGAGCAAAGGGATAACCGAAGTGTGCCCTGGTCTGGCGCACCGGACTGTCCGGTGTGCCGCCGGACAGTGTCCGGTGCACCAAGGAACTTCACGCTGAACTCTTCACCTTCGGGAAAATCCAGAGGCGCTCCGCTATAATTCACTGGACAGTGTCTGGTGCCCCAAGGAAGAGCAACTCTGGAACTCGCCAGCTTCGGGAATTCGCTCCGCTATAATTCACCGGACATGTCCGGTGTGCACCGGACTGTCCGGTGAGCCAGCGGGGCAACGACTACTTCGCGCCAACGGTCACCTGCAGAGGCATTAAATGCGCGCCAGAGCGCGCAGAAGTCAGGCACGCGCGAAGTGGCGCACCGGACACTCTACAGTTCATGTCCGGTGCGCCACCGGACATCCAGGCGGGCCCAGAAGTCAGAACGCCAACAGTCGGAACCCAACGACCTGGTGACATGGCTGGCGCACCGGACACTGTCCGGTGTGCACCGGACTGTCCGGTGCACCATGCGACATACAGCCCCACCAAACGGCTAGTTTGGTGGTTGGGGCTATAAATAACCCCAACCACCCACCATTCATAGCATCCAAGTTTTTACACTTCCAACAACTTACAAGAGCTAGGCATTCAATACAAGACACACCCAAGTGATCAAATCCTCTCCCAATTCCACAAAAGCTTTAGTAACTAGTGAGAGTGATTTGTCGTGTTCTTTTGAGCTCTTGCGCTTGGATCGCTTTCTTCTTTCTCATTCTTTCTTGTGATCAAACACTCACTTGTAACCAAGGCAAGAGACACCAATTGTGTGGTGGTCCTTGCGGGGAAGTTTTGTTCCCGGTTGATTTGAGAAGAGAAAGTTCACTTGGTCCGAGGGACCGTTTGAGAGAGGGAAGGGGTTGAAAAAGACCCGGCCTTTGTGGCCTCCTCAACGGGGAGTAGGTTTGCGAGAACCGAACCTCGGTAAAACAAATCCGCGTGTCACACTTCATATTTGCTTGCGATTTGTTTTTCACCCTCTCTCGCGGACTCGATTATATTTCTAACGCTAACCCAGCTTGTAGTTGTGATTAACTTTGAGAATTTCAGTTTCACCCTATTCACCCCCCCTCTAGGCGACTTTCACAGGGGGGTAGACGAATGAGTTCTAGGGGTAGACGGAGGGGTGGACGGAGGGGTAGACGGACGTCGTCAGAGTCCCGATGACGTGCCGCGCATAGGCGAAAGCGAGTGCGCGCTAGCTACGAGGATGTGTTTGGGGCTGCAGCGCGCGTGGTTCGGCGAATCGCGTCGTGCGGGGGCCGTGCGTAGGGGTAGACGCGTGCTGTCCAACTCGACGAGCGAGGATACGTGTATGGCTAGACGACGAACAACGAACGATGCGCACAAGGGTTGGATCGAGGGCGCGCAGGTTGCGCAACGACCACTCAGAACCGGCGGCGACTCATGGAGCTTCGGCGGTCGACGCGACGCGAGCTCTGGATGAATCGGCGAGGGTCGATCGCGACGCTGCTGCGCTGGGCAGCGAGCCGCGCCATGCGGGGGCTGTAGGTGGGCCTCGCGCGCGGCTTCTGGGTCGGGGAACGCTGGGCCGCCGTGGAGGGTTGGGCCTTTTATTTTCCTTTTTATTTTCTTCTTCTCTTCTTTCATCTATTTCTATTCGAATTTAGATATAGCTTTTGAATCCAAAATTCAAATATACTCCCTGAGTTTGAATGGATGCACAACCACAGCAATTCAACATACAATAAAATGTCTCGGCATGCTATGCAATAATCAAGGACTCTTTTAGGGTTCTCTTTTTTACTAGGTTTACATATCTAAAACAAAATAACTCTCCACTATTTGAAAAAGAGTAGAAAAGAAGGAAAGAAAGAGGGTAACACCTGATTTTGGTGGATATCAGAAAATAAATTTTATACCCCCAAATTCAGGGTGTTACAAATCTAATCCCCTTAACAGAATCTTGCCCTCGAGATTCAAGAAGAGGCGAACAAGAAAATGAGATTGGTTCATCGGTTGATCACGACTTTCTTGAATTGACTTTGACCCTGCAAGCTTGGCTTGGGAATTGGTTGCTTTGACCTTCAGAAGTTCGAGATCGATTGATATAATTCTTGAGGATCCTTTGGACCTGTGGGTTAGGACCCACACACACTTTCGCTGCGCAACTCTGATCTTGTTGGTTGACGTTGACCGCATTGTCTTCATTGGGGTTAGCGGCTAACCCCCTTAACAGGAGCGTTGATATGCACTTGGTGAAGATGTTGCTGACTCTGATCTTGACTGATTTGGAGGAGTTGGAGGTTGCCAAATGGACAGGTGTAAGAGGAAATAATAGAGAGAAAAGGTAAGTATAGACGGATTAGAGAGAGCAGGGGGAGAACCCAACTACTTAACTCTATGGCACTCACCTAGTAAACAGATTCCATTGCGGACCAAGGGCCACAGCACATCAACACTCATTCCAAAGAAGCAAATCAGTCATAGCAGAAGGATAAACATCATGAGCACACATCAACAAACATCTCGTTGCTATACGCTCCTTTTAATTAAATGGTGGTCTTTCTTTAAAAAGGGAAACTACTCTAAGGCCAACAAAAGGCAAGGGGAATAATAAGAAATGGATGGTAGGGGCATGAGCATAATAAAGGATGGAGATAAAGTAATGATTGTAACCGACAAGGGAGAGAATGCAACCAAGGTCAGGATAGGTAAAACACCATTCTCAAATCGAGATGGAAAAGATGATATTTCAAAAGGTAGGCATAAGATAACATCATGGAAAGATCTAGAGATTACAAAGGTAAGGGAGGTGAAAGGCAAAAACACACCAAAAGATAGAGTTAGGACAAGACTTGCAACGCGACAGAGGAAAAAGGGAACGAACAAGAGCGGGATAGGTAAGACATCACTCTTAAAATGAAATGGGAGAGGAGGCTTTAAAATGCAGGTGCAAGATAAGCGTCATGGTAAAGATCAAGGGATGACAAGGGTTAAGGTGATAACAGACAAACACAACCAAGGATGTATTTTAGACAAAACTTGTGAGGCATCAAAGAAGGGGAAGCAATCAATGGTGAAAGTAGGTGAGGCATTATCCTCAAACAACGATGAAAAAGAGGTGGCTTTAAAGGGTAGGTTCAAAGTAGGCATGTGGCAAGGGCATAGGTATCACGAGGGTTTAAAGGTGATAACGGACAAGGATGTAGGAGAGGAGGTAAATGTGCATAAGAACCAAGAATATAAATACCACAAAGGATGGAGTTAAGACAAGACCTGCAATTGGAAAAGGAGGGGGTACGTCCAAGGGCCTGTTGGGGTCGTGCTTCGGTGCGCCGAAGGTCTCACACGAAGAAGCAGCTTCGGCTGAAGTCGTCTCCAAGAGATGGCCGAAGGTCCCTTTTCATGGAGCTTCGGCGTTTTAAACCGACATAGAGATAGAATGACCTTTTTATACATATAGGTCTGAGTCAATGCTGTAAACTTTCGCAAGGGGCATAATTGTAATTTGTCACAGGCTGCGACCTGTGCCTATAAATAGATGAACAGTACCTCTGTACTGTTCACGTGAACCTGTCATTTGCTTTCACATCACGCTTGTACTTTTGCCTTCCGCAGGACCGAAGGTACATTTGTAATTCAAAGTCATTTATATTCATTAATACAAGTAGAGATAATTCTATGACAATATTTAAATGTTTATTTCATATTCTATGATTTATGTGAATGCTTCATTCTTCGTTGTTATGCTTACGAAGGTATATCCTTCGTAACCTTCGTCCGAGATGCTATATATCCCGAAGAGATATATCGTTATGGAGGACGAAGGACCTTAACACTTAACATTTTTTGTGTTGCCTTGTTCTTAATTCTTAGCATTTGAGAACAAGTCCCCAACATTGGCGCCCACCTCCGGTCAACTCACTTCCACCTTTCTGAGCTGATGGCTTCGTTCAACACTCAAGCTGGAGCTGCTTCGGCTTCGAAGCTGGTGCTCCCGATAACAGGCGGTTCTTGCTCAGAGCCAGCTAACAAAAAGCAGAAGAAGGAGGCTCAGAGAAGGGTACAGCATGTTGGAGTGCAGGGACCCTTCATTAAGTCAAAATGGTCTCACATTCCGATTACCTTCTCTCAGGAAGATCTTCAGCTCAAGGACTATCCTCACAATGATGCTATGGTCATTTCTTGTGTGATCAAAGGGTTTCTGGTTCACAATGTCCTAGTTGACACAGGCAGTGCAGCTGACATTATATTTGCCAAAGCCTTCAGACAGATGCAAGAGCCTGAAGACAAGATTCATGATGCTACGCACCCTCTTTGTGGCTTCGGAGGGCGGCAGATTGTGGCACTCGGGAAGATTACCATGCCGGTAACCTTCGGATTTGTTAATAACACAAGGACTGAGCAAATTGTGTTTGATATTGTTGACATGGAATACCCCTACAACGCCATCATTGGTCGTGGTACCCTAAATGCTTTTGAAGCAATTCTTCACCCAGCTTATCTCTGCATGAAGATACCTTCGGACCAAGGGCCTATTGCTATTCATGGGAGTCAGGAAGCTGCCAGAAGGGCCGAAGGAAGCTGGACTGATTCCAAGGCAATCCATAATATAGATGGAGTTGAAGCTTGTGAACAGTACAAGTTCAGAAGGGAAAAAGCAGCTTCGGCTGATCAGCCGAAGCCCATGCTGCTGTGTGAGGATATAGCAGAGCAGAAGGTGCTATTGGGCTCGCAATTATCTGAAGATCAAGAGAAAACCTTGATAAGGTTTTTATTCAACAATAAAGATGTTTTTGCATGGTCAGCCAATGATCTTTGTGGAGTGAATCGGGATGTTATTGAACATTCGCTCAATGTTGACCCATCCTTCAGACCCCGCAAGCAGAGGCTTCGGAAAATGTCTGATGACAAGGCCGAAGGGGCTCGCAACGAAGTAAAAAGACTCCTAAGTGCAGGAGTTATCAGAGAAGTGAAGTATCCAGAATGGCTAGCTAACACTGTTATGGTGAAGAAGGCCAATGGAAAGTGGAGAATGTGTATTGATTTCACAGATCTCAACAAGGCTTGTCCGAAGGATGAGTTCCCGCTGCCAAGGATAGACTCTTTAGTTGATGCAGCAGCTTCTTCGGAACTCATGAGTCTCCTGGATTGTTACTCAGGCTATCATCAAATCTGGATGAAAAAGGAGGATGAGCCGAAGACTAGTTTCATAACCCCAAGTGGTACATATTGCTATCTTCGGATGCCTGAGGGGCTTAAGAATGCTGGAGGGAGTTTCAGCAGGATGACTGCGAAGGTTCTCCAATCTCAGATAGGCAGAAATGTGTTGACCTATGTTGATGACATTATTGTAAAAAGCACGAAGCAAGAAGACCATATTGCTGATCTGCAGGAGACCTTCGCCAGTTTCAGACAAGCTGGTCTGAAGCTGAATCCAGAAAAATGTGTCTTCGGAGTAAAGAAGGGTAAGTTCCTTGGATGCTTGGTTTCAACAAAGGGAATTGAAGCTAACCCAAATAAAATCGAAGCTATACTTCGAATGGAGCCACCAACCACAAGAAAGGGGGCCCAAAGATTGACAGGAAGACTGGCATCTCTTAACAGATTTATATCCAGATCAGCGGAAAGAAATCTACCCTTCTTCGAGGTGATAAAATCAGCTGAAGTCTTTCAATGGGGCCCAGCTCAACAAAAAGCTTTCGAAGAACTCAAGCAATACCTGATAGATCTAACAACATTAACTCCACCAATGCCAGGGGCTCCTCTGTTGTTGTATGTGGCAGCTTCGCACTCAGCAGTAAGTGCGGCACTTGTGCAGGAGAAGTTTGATGGACAAATCAAGAAGCAGGTCCCAGTATATTTTGTATCTGAGGTCCTTAGTGTCTCAAAGAAAAATTATATAGAACTGGAGAAGGTGTTGTATGCCGTTCTAATGGCATCCAGGAAGCTTCGGCATTATTTTCAGGCATATAATATTATTGTTCCTTCTTCGCAGCCGTTGAAAGATATCATGAGAAATAAAGAAGCTACTGGCCGAATCGGAAAATGGGCTGCGGAGCTTAATGAATTTTACATTGATTATGTGCACAGATCCTCGATCCAGTCTCAAGCATTGGCAGATTTTATTGCCGACTGGACGCCAGGGGCTCAGGGCGAAGAAGCGAATAAAGATGCCGAAGCTTGGACAGTGTTTTGTGATGGCTCCTGGGGAACCTTCGGAGCAGGAGCAGCTGCTGTTTTGGTTTCACCGTCCAAGGTTAAAACTTGCTATGCAGCAAGACTGGACTTCAGCTGCACAAATAATATTGCTGAGTACGAAGCCTTGCTCCTGGGTCTTCGGAAACTAAAGGCGATGGGGATCAGGAGGGCGATCCTTAAAACTGATTCTCAGATTGTTTCGGGTCATATTGACAAAAGTTGCAAGGCTAAAGACCCGAAGCTTGAAAAATACCTAGACACAGTCCGAAGGATCGAAGCTTCCTTCGAAGGATTTTCTGTTAAGAATATCCCTCGAGGGCAAAATGAACATGCTGATTTGTTAGCCAGGTCTGCAGCACAGGGGCTGCCGCTACCTTCGGATGTATTCTTCGAAACAATAAAGGCACCTTCAGTGGAGTTACTTGAAAGAGCAGTTCTTACTATTTCTCCTGTGTACAGTGAAGATTGGAGAACTGAAATAATTTCTTACCTTCAGGGCAACTTCCTATCAGATGACGAAGCTTATAATAAAAGAATAGAGGCAAGAGCTCGTCCGTATATCATTATAGAAGGGGAGTTATACAAGCATGGAGTTTGTGCCCCGCTGCTCAAGTGCTTGTCTAGAGCCGAAGGTATAGAGTTGATGAAGGAGATACATGCAGGCCTTTGTGGATCCCACATCGGATCCAGGCCGTTACTTGGAAAAGTGTTCCGTCAAGGATTTTATTGGCCGAAGGCAGCTTCGGATGCAGCTGAGTTAGTTCAAAAGTGCGAAGGTTGTCAGAAATGTGCAAGAGATCAAAAACAACCTTCGTCTTTGACACAGCTAATACAACCCATCTGGCCATTGCAAAGGTGGGGCCTCGATTTGCTGGGCCCATTACCACCGGCTCAAGGCAATCTGAAATATGTTGTAGTTGCTGTGGAATATTTTTCCAAGTGGATTGAGGCGAAGCCATTAGCTACAATAACTTCGGCCACTGTCCAAAAATTTTTCTGGCAGAATATTGTCTGTCGCTTCGGAGTGCCGAAGGCTATAACTGTAGATAATGGAACACAATTTGACTCCGAAGAATTCAGAAATTTTTGTGATCAAATTGGCACGAAGATCCACTTTGCGTCAGTCAGGCACCCGGAGTCGAATGGGCTTGTTGAAAGGGCCAACGGCATCATAATGACAGGAATAATGAAGCTAATCTTTAATCAACCAAGGGGAAAGTGGCCAGATCAGCTTACCAAAGTGGTATGGAGCCATAACACAACAACATCAAGATCTACAGGCTTTACCCCATTTAAGTTGTTATTTGGTGACGAAGCAATAACCCCGGAAGAAGCCAAAGCTGGATCAATAAGAGTGGTAGCTTCGGCAGAATCAGGTCCCGAAGATACTTGTCTCGTGGAAAAAGATGCCTTAGAAGGGATCAGGCTTCAGGCCGTGGAGAATATCAATAAGTACCAGGCTGAAACAGTTAAATGGCGAGATAGAAAGGTCCGGCTAAAAAATATTGAGCCAGGACACTTGGTGCTTCGGAGAGTGGCCAATCCGGATACAGTGGGCAAATTGCAACTGAAATGGGAAGGGCCTTTCTTAGTAGCATCTTCGTCAAGGCCTGGTTCGTACAGACTGAAGGACATGGATGGCAATGAAATTCCAAGATCTTGGAATGCGGATGAGCTTCGGCGGTTTTATGTATAACTCGATGTAATTTTGACTTTTCTTTTCTTTTTCATGGCACCCTTTTCCTTTCTAAAGGGGGAGAAAGGTTTTTAATGGGGCCATCTTATGTAATTTCCTTTTTAGTTTTATAAGAGCAAAATCCCCCAAAGAATGTAAATGTAAAAGCTGAGAGCGCACCATCGAGTGCCGAAACTAAAAAAGAGAAGAAGCTCCAAAGACGTCCCTAAGGGGATGCAGAGCTTACAGCGAAAAGTCAACGCTGATTCCGCCGAAAGTAAAAGGCGAAGAAGCTCCAAAGTCGTTCCTAAGGGAATGCAGAGCTTATACCGTCTAAGTAAAAGACGAAGAAGCTCCAAAGACGTCCCTAGGGGGATGCAGAGCTTACAGCGAAAAGTCAACGCTGATACTGCCTAAGTAAAAGGCAAAGATGCTCCAAAGTCGTTCCTAAGGGAATGCAGAGCTGACGTGTGTTTGCTCCTAAGAAAATGATGGATGAGTGTGGCTTCGGACATACGCTTCGGACATTCATTTGCACATTACATCATGGCATTTGCATGCATAAGCATTCATTCATAGCATTTGTGTTCCTAAATGGTTGCTTCGGCACAGAGAAAAGTTTCGGATAAATGGTTTGTTATGATTCGTTATGCAAAAGAAAGGTTTCGAAGAAGTGGTTTTTTATGAATCGTTGTGTATAAGAGTAGCAGTCTTTTATGTTTTGTTATGTAAATAAAAGCTTCGGCAGATAAGAGTAGCAGTCTTTTATGTTTTGTCATGTAAATAAAAGCTTCGGCAGATAAGAGTAGCAGTCTTTTATGTTTTGTTATGTAAGGAAAGGCTTCGGCAAAAAGAGGAAGCGGCCTTTTATGCTTCGTTGTGTACGAAAAGAAGGGAAGGTGTTTTTTCGCCTTCGGCTCAAAAAACTGATTTCGTCCACATCAAAGCACCTCAACCGAAGGGTAAGAATATATTACAAGGTGTGTACAAAGTTCCTTGAAGAACAGTTTAATTCTATTTACAAGAGTTGTTACAAAATTATCCTGAGTTTTTCTAAAGCACACTTCTGCTAGTCTTCATTAAGCTTCAGCTTCGACGACAACTTCGGCGACATATCCTAGGCATCATCTTCACCTTCGTCATCCTACATGAGTCAAGGAATCATAAGAATCAAGCCCAAAGGAAAAGGTAAGCACGAAATGTCATTTCTTACTGGTTTAAGATGACTTCGGGCTTCGTCTCCAGCTTTCTCTCGCCCGCCCTTTGTCCATACCATTTTTATAAATCTATTGGAGATACTTCGGGCGAGGTCGGGCATATCATCCAGGATTGATGAAGATAAGGTGAAGTTGGGCCTGTTGACAACCTTTCCATGTTCGCAGCCGGCCTTCAGAAATGCAGCAGCGGTACCCCGAGAAGCTACCCAGGCACAGAAGTCGCCGTGCCCGGCTATAACTTCGTCAAGCTCTTCGATTTCAGCTTCAATATGATCGAAGGCCTGGGGTAAATTTTCCGCCGAAGGGTTAAATTTCCCACTGCTGGCTCCAACAGAGTAAAATATCTTCTTTAATCGTCCAATACAATTATTGCCAAAGTTCAAGCATTTGTCTTGAAGGCTTGTTAATGCTTTCTTCAATTCTGAGCTGGTCTGGACTTCGGCTTTAAGCTTCGAATTCAGTTCTAGCTTCTCCTGATCAAATTGTTTTGATTGATTGATAAGCTTCGAATTTAACTCTAATATTTTAGCCTCAGTTTCAGCCAGCAAGCCTTCGGTCGATTGGAGCTCGAAGTCTTTCTTTTCAATGATGGCAGATTGCTCTTTTATTTTGCTTTCCAAGTTTTCAATTATAGCTTCGTGCTTTTTGTCCTCCAAGTCTTGTTGCATCTTCAGAGCTTTGCTCAGTAGCATGCTCTGAACAGAAGCAACTTATGTTAAATAATATTTTCATTGTTAACGGCAATAAAAACCAGAGAAAAAGGTTGTTTACCTTGAAGTTAGAATAAAACAAGCTGCCGACGATATGTTGTCGTCGGTAGCGGCTGATGTCTGTCTCTAGCTTCGGAAAACCGATACTCTTCGATAGAGTACCGATTACCTTAGCTCCAGTCTGGTCTCGAATACAGCCTAGTTTTTCATCATCTACACCCCCAAATAGGAGGGCACCTGACTTGTAGCCGCAAGACTTGGCGTAGTCTTTAAGTTCTTCTATTTCGTCCTTCGTCAGTTTTTGCCCAACTAAGTTCTGGAAAGAGTAGGCTTCGTCGTCCGAAGGGTCTTCGGCTATTTCTTTTCCTTTCTCAGGCACTGTGGCCATGGTTTTTTCAGTAGTAGCACCAGCTTCTTCCGCAGCCATGTCTTCCAAAATCTTGTTGATATTCTCAATCGTGGTTTTTAAGTTTGTATCTTCGGCTGTAGCGGCTTCGGTAGCCGCGACCCCCGAAGCTACGCCTTCGACGATTGCTGTACCTTCGGCAGCTGCCGTTTTTTGGATTGACGCCCTTGGCGGCGTCTTATCGATAACTTCAGTTACCGCAATGATTCTTTGCCGCTTGGGTTTGCTTGTCTTCGTCTGATCCGGCTCGTCCACCTTTCGAAAAAGCTTCGTCAGTTGGAGCCCTAGTGGACTTAGCTTCGTGGGCATGGGTTCAGTCATTACCTTTAAAATTTCATCCACGTCGCTGGTAGAAGGCGGTGTGGGGGACCCCTCTTCTTCGGGTGATTTGCGCTTCAGAGTGGATATTGTTCTTTTCTTGATAATTCTCTTTTTCTTTGCTGGTCCTTCTTCATCTCTGATCAGAGTTTCGGTTTCGGCTACTCTTTTTCTTTTATGGCCCTCGGCACCCTTGTTCAACTGCTCGTAGTCTGAATACTCGAAGCCCAGGGCATCAAATACTCGGTTCAGTCTTCGTTTCGGTCGGGCACCGAAAGCTGCTGTCATTAATTGATCCTCTTTTTTGGAGTAATTCCCCAGGATCTCATTGCACATCACCTCAATTGATTCTAACCACTCTTTGCAGGGTTTTTTGAAGTACTTTTTAAACTTGAAGTGATAGGGAAGCCGGACGAGTTCACCCTTCTTCTTCTCTCCCTCCAGCTTCGGCATCTCCCACTCTTTTAGAGTAGGGAAAACTCTGAATGCCAAGAACTCTTGAACTAGATCCCTGGTGCCAATATGTTCTGAGATAATTTCAAATTCACCCAGAGCAGCCCAGGTGGGACCTTTTAGGTCGCCAATGTGGCATCGTGGCCTTGTCTCTCCGAAGATTAACTCCAAAGGGCTTTGTACCAGTTTTTCTTTGTCTTCGTCAACTTTTACATAAAACCACTCAGATTTCCAACCTGCTGGCCATTTGCTTCGGTAGCTGATGACAGGACACTTTGTTGTCTTCCGGTAGGCAAAATTATAGCAACCGAAATTATCATGTAGCCCATCTTTTCTGGCCTTTGTTTGGTAATGTAATTCGTGAGCTCGGCAGAAGCTGTCAGCAAATGGTTCCACAGCTTGGCTTCGGAGGGCCCAGATATAAACATTGAGCCTAACGATGGCGTTAGGAGTCAATTGATGAAAATAGACACCAAACCTCCTTAGTATCTCCGCAACAATACCGTGGAGAGGGAATCTAAGCCCGGCTTTTAAAAAACTCTTGAAAATAACAATCTCATCCTTCCTTGGCTTCGGGGTGGTTTCTTCTTCCCCGAAGCGGAGTAGCTTCTTCTGGTCCTCATTGAAATAACCTGCTTTCACCATCTTCGAAAGGTCAGCTTTTGAAACAGTTGATTTCCCAAAATCCAGGTGACTGGGCTTGCTGGGCATAGCAAGGTCATAGTCATCTTCGGAGTCAGTCCCTTCAATGTTTTCTTTTCCTTCGGCAGTTGTTGGGCCTGCTTCAGCAGCAGGCATTTCTTCTGTAGTCAGTAGACCGGAACGCTGCATTGCTTCGGAGATGGGCACAGTGTCTGAACCTTCGGCTTCGTCTCCCTCACGTACAACTTTGGCAGTAGATCGTATTCTCGCCATTTGATTCTAAGTTTGGGAAGTCAAAAACTTTTTACTTTTTTCTTTTCTCCGAAGCTCTTCTTTCTGACGAAGCGGACGTTGAGAAGCACCTTCGTTCGATTTTGGGACTTAAGCTTCGGCTATGATGGAAAATTTCGGCAGCAAAACAGTGCAAATAGCAATGAATGCTGTGGTAACTTCACAACTACTTGTCAGTTTATATAGTGCTGCAGGTAAGAAGGCGAAGCGGCGGAATTGTTACACCAGGCGCGCAGTAACTTGTACCCGCTGCGCAGTGGACCGCAAGGATCAAACAGTAACTCTGCAAGGTGGGACCGACACGCGCTCGGAAGTCGGATCGTTTCTCCGCAACGAGCTCAGGGAAGGTGTTTTTTGGACCTTCGGCTTCCCGAAGCTGAAGAGGCTTTTTTCACGGGTCAAGCTCGTTACGAAGAACGATCTAGCACCGCGAAAAGGGGCTACTGTTGGGGTCGTGCTTCGGTGCGCCGAAGGTCTCACACGAAGAAGCAGCTTCGGCTGAAGTCGTCTCCAAGAGATGGCCGAAGGTCCCTTTTCATGGAGCTTCGGCGTTTTAAACCGACATAGAGATAGAATGACCTTTTTATACATATAGGTCTGAGTCAATGCTGTAAACTTTCGCAAGGGGCATAATTGTAATTTGTCACAGGCTGCGACCTGTGCCTATAAATAGATGAACAGTACCTCTGTACTGTTCACGTGAACCTGTCATTTGCTTTCACATCACGCTTGTACTTTTGCCTTCCGCAGGACCGAAGGTACATTTGTAATTCAAAGTCATTTATATTCATTAATACAAGTAGAGATAATTCTATGACAATATTTAAATGTTTATTTCATATTCTATGATTTATGTGAATGCTTCATTCTTCGTTGTTATGCTTACGAAGGTATATCCTTCGTAACCTTCGTCCGAGATGCTATATATCCCGAAGAGATATATCGTTATGGAGGACGAAGGACCTTAACACTTAACATTTTTTGTGTTGCCTTGTTCTTAATTCTTAGCATTTGAGAACAAGTCCCCAACAGGGCCAGATAGGTAAACTGCCACTCTCAAATTGAGGTGGAAGAGAGGAGATTTTTTTTAAGAGCAGGAATAAAGATAAGTTTCAAGGCAAGACCGATGGACGACAAGGTAATGGTGATAGCAAATAAAACACACAACAAAGGATGGAATTAAGACAAGACTTGTAAGGCGGCAAGAATTGAAAAGAAATCAAGGGAGAGATGGGTAACTCACAGCTCTCAAACTGGGTTGAAAGAAAGGGGAGACTTTTAAAGGATAAGTTCAAAGTAAACATTTAGGTGGAAGGCCTCAATATCACAAGGGTCAAAGGCGATAATAGACAAGAGCATAAGGGAAAAGACGAAAACACAGAAGAGCCAGTGGTATAAGTACAACAAAGAATGGAGGTATGTCAAGGCTTACGCGGTAAAGAAGAGGATATAGCCAAGGGTGAGATAAGTAAAACATAGATCTCGAATTGAGATCGAAAAGAGGGGATTTCAACAAGCAGACCTAAGATAAGTATCAAGTCAAGATCTACAGATTACAAAGGTAAGGATGATATCAAACAAGAGCTCAACAAAGGATGAAGTTAAGGTGAGGCAAGATTGCAGAGCGACAAAGGGAAAGGAAATGAACAAGAGCGGGATAGGGAAAACAACACTCTCAGATTGAAATGGAATAAGTGAGGCTAAGAAAAATAGGTAAACATCATGGTAAATATGGAGAGAGGTCAAGGGTCAAAGGTGATAATAGGCAAGGATATAAAGGAAGAGGTAAATGTGCATAAAAGAACCAGGAATCTAGGTACAACCAAGAATAGAGTTAAGATAAGTCTTGCAAGTGGTACAGTATAGGATATATCCACGGGTGAGATAAGTAAGAGACCATGCTTGAATTGAGGTGGGAGATTGGAGGTTTTTTATAACGAACATAGTGTAATCGCCAAGGTAAGATTGAGAGATGGTAAAGGCAATAAGAAACAAAAGCACAACAAAGGATGAGGTTACAAACTCGCAAGCCAAAGAAGAGGATACGACCAAGAGAAGGAAGGTATGAGACGGAAGAGGGGCGATTTTAAAGGGCAGGTATGAGACAAACATCAATGTAGGATATAGAGGTATCAAGGGTGCATATGATAATAATTAAAAGCATGACAAAGGATATAGTTAAGGCAAGACTCGCGAAACGACAAGGTGGAGAAATAATCAAGGGTAAGATAGGTAAGGTTCCAACAGAAGGGTTGAAGTAACAAAAATTATTACCGAGGGAAGTTATGAGGAAACGGTGAGATCATCAAGGATGTGTGAAATAGAATGGTCGCTCATGGACCATCAAGAATCAAGGGTGATCAAGGGCATATTAACCGAAAGGTTTTGAACAATCATTGGGATATGAAGGTAAGCATATATAAAAATATTAGTATGCAAGATTCCAATGGTACGAGCGTACCAAGACCAAGGGAATAGGAAAAGCTAAAAGATAACGACTTCACAATGGAATAGAAAGGGGGTCTCAGGAGACAAGAAGTTCACGGACATATAAACTGAAATGTCTAAGTAGGCAGTAGAAATTCAGATGTAAGTATTTGAAACAAGAGTATTGAAGAATCTATGAGTACGAGCATGTTAATATTAAGAGAACAAAGATAGTCAAAGGGTAGCAATTTAATGACGGAAGAGGGAAGAATCCCAACAGACAAAAAGGTTATGGTCAGGGGGCATCTACAAAGATGTCGCAAGCACAAGAGTGAGACCAGATCTAATAGATTGAGAGAAGTATATACCATACTAGAATAAAATACTTTTGGCAAGGGGGCATATAGGAGCACAACATAGAATTAGTCGATATGACTGAAATTTTGAAGCAGAATCAAGGATGAGGTGAAGTAACAGTCAAGAAGTCCTTAAAATGGCCAATGCTACTCTAGGTCAGCGGTCCTACAGTCAGCACGGCTTTGATACCACTTATGTCACACCCGGTTTTGAAGGTAAACCGAATGTGAACTATGTACGTGCCAGATCAGTAATTCACGTACACATCGATTACATAAATGACTCATCATAGCACAATGCTTCGAATTATAGTAAAGAGTGAGTAATAATATTATAGACTAGAGCCATTTACATAATATAAATCAAAGTACACAGAATCGAAACGTAGCCAACGTAAACAACCCACCACATGCAGCTGACTGGGGGAAGTCGCTAGCCTAATCCTCGAACTCGTCGAAGTCCTAGAACTCCTGGAGATCTGCCTCGACGCCTTCTTCTTTACTTGAGCATAGATTGCACCAAAGGCAAACTGGTGTTTTGTGAAAGCAAGGGTTGAAAGGGAAATGTGCCCTTGGGCCATTTCTAAGTATTTTGGTGGTTTAGTGTCCAACACAAGTGTCTAAGTGTAAAATGGTGGACAAAGTACAAATCAAGGATAAAGGTATGTTTCTCAGACTTAGTACATTGTTTTAGAGACTAATGTATTGTGTCTAAGTGCTGGAAACAGGAAAAGACCAACTGGAAATGCCTTGGCTCGAGCAGCCAAGACTTTGCTCAGTCTGGAGCACCGGACTGTCCGGTGGTGCACCGGACAGTGTCCGGTGCGCCAGGATGACTCGAGCAAAGTGGCTGGTCTCGGGACTTCGACGGCGGTGTACGGCTATAATTCACCGGACTGTCCGGTGGTGCACCGGACTGTCCGGTGGGCCGTTCACAGGCGAACTCGTCGCTCTCGGAATTCATCGTCGACGTACGGCTATAATTCACCGGACTGTCCGGTGTGCACCGGACTGTCCGGTGAGCCAACGGTCGGCCGCGCGATCTGCGCGGGACACGTGGCCGGGCCAACGGCTAGTAGGATGCACCGGACTGTCCGGTGTGCACCGGACATGTCCGGTGCGCCAACGGCTCTCAGGCTGTCAACGGTCGACTGCACCATTTATGGAAGGAAATCGGGCACCGGACAGTGTCCGGTGTGCACCGGACTGTCCGGTGCACCAGTCGACAGAAGGCAAGATCAGCCTTCCTTGATTGCTCTCAACGGCTCCTAGCTGCCTTGGGGCTATAAAAGGGACCCCTAGGCGCATGGAGGAGCACACCAAGCATTCCTACAACATTTCTAAGCACCAAGACATCGATTTCGCGCATTCGTTTCATTGTGATAGCATATAGAGCTCTAGTGGAGTTGTGAACTCATTGAGTTGTGTTGCGAGCTCTTGTTGCGACTTGTGTGCGTGTTGACACTCTGATTCTTGTGTCTTGTGTGCGTTGCTAATCCCTCCCTTGCTCCGTGTTCTTTGTGAATTTCAAGTGTAAGGGCGAGAGGCTCCAAGTTGTGGAGATTCCTCGCAAACGGGATTGAGAAAAAGTAAGCAAAACACAGTGGTATTCAAGTGGGTCTTTGGACCGCTTGAGAGGGGTTGATTGCAACCCTCATCCGTTGGGACGCCACAACGTGGAGTAGGCAAGCATTGGTCTTGGCCGAACCACGGGATAACCACCATGCCATCTCTGTGATTGATCCTTGTTGGTTATTGTGTTTTGTTGAGAATTCCTCTCTAGCCACTTGGCAATTATTGTGCTAACGATTAACCAAGTTTTGTGGCTTAAGTTTTCAAGTTTAACAGGATCACCTATTCACCCCCCCTCTAGGTGCTCTCAATTGGTATCAGAGCCATTCTCTTCACAAAGGGACTAACCGCCCAGTGGCGGATCCAGGATTGATTCAAGAGGGGGGCTGCAAGCATAGGTCCTAATTATTTTAGAAATAGAAGCATCTTTTTTCTAGTTCTTGATGAGAAATTTATCATCTTATTTCTATAATTAAACATGAGATTACTATCAAATAAATAATCAAATTCAAATTAAAACTTCAAATCAAACTCGGACAGAAACAGAAGGGCTCACCGCTCTGTTCGCCTGCTCGGGCTATCGGGCACTCGGTCGGCGGCTGTCCGGCTCAGCCTCGGCGGGCGTGCCGCGTGCGGCAGCGGCAGCCAAGCCAGCAGCGGGCAGCGGGCAGCGCCGCAGTGGGTGGCGGCGTGGCGCAGAAGACTCGCGCCTGGCGGCCTGGGCGCTGGCCTGGGTGCTGGCCACGGCTTGGGTGCCCAACTGCCCAAAAGACTTGCGCCTGGGCTGGGCGGTGGCCGGTGGCGGCGTGGCGCAGTCGCGCACCGCGCGGCGTGCAGCGTGCCGCGGAGGCGTGGACCGCGGTGGCCGGTAGCGGTAGGCGGTGGCCCGTGGCCGTGTGCGCCCAGCGGCCAGTGCCCGTGCGTGCCTGCTGGCTGCTGCGGCTGCGGCTCTGGCGTCTCCGCGTCTGGATGTCCTCGGCGCGGCAGCGGCTGGACGCCTGGACTAGGGTAGCGCCGTAGCGACTAGGGAAGCTGCTGGGCTGGCGGCTGAAAACCTGCTCCTCTTGTTATTGGGCCGCGACCGGGGCTGCAGCCCAGGCAGCCCCGTTCGTAAATCCGCCCCTGTAACCGCCCGAAGAGATGGATCCTAAGGGGAAGGGTATCGTGATCAACGATAAAGAGAAGGAATCTTTCGTCAACGAGCCGAAGGATGACAAGCCTACCGACTCGGGCTCGGGCCATAGACAGAAAGATGGGAAGAAAAAGAAGACGAGGCGCATCAAGGAGATCGTCTACTACGACGACAGCGATGAGTCTACTTCTTCCCAAAAGGACGACGACCACAACGACTACGAGAGAAGGAAACCGGTCAATTCGAACTTTTCTTTTGATTACTCTCGTATTCCTCAAAGTACAAATGCTCATCTATTATCTATTCCACTTGGTAAACCTCCTCATTTTGATGGAGATGACTACGGATTTTGGAGTCACAAAATGCGTAGTCACTTGTTCTCTCTCCATCCTAGTATATGAGAGATTGTAGAGAGTGGAATGCACTTTGATAGTTCGGATAGTCCCATGTTCATTAATGAGCAAATTCATAAGAATGCACAAGCTACTACTGTTCTTCTAGCTTCATTGTGCAGGGAAGAATACCACAAAGTGAGCGGCTTGGATAACGCCAAGCAGATCTGGGACACCCTCAAGATTTCACATGAGGGGAACGACGTCACCTTACTCACCAAGATGGAGCTAGTGGAGGGCGAGCTTGGACGATTCGCGATGATAAGGGGCGAGGAGCCGACACAAATATACAACCGGCTCAAGACCCTTATCAACAAAATAAGGAGCTACGGAAGCACGCGATGGACGGACCACGACGTCGTCCGACTGATGCTAAGGTCCTTTACCGTTCTTGATCCTCATTTGGTAAATAATATTCGTGAGAATCCCAGGTACACCAAAATGTCGCCCGAAGAAGTCCTTGGAAAATTCGTAAGCGGGCGAATGATGATCAAGGAGGCGAGGTACGTGGACGACGCATTGAATGGTCCAATCAACGAGCCTCAACCCCTTGCTCTCAAGGCAACAAGAAGCAAGGAGGCGCTACCTAGCAAGGTGGCACAAATTGAGGCGGCCGGACTTAATGATGAAGAGATGGCCCTCATCATCAAGAGATTCAAGACGGCACTTAAGGGTCGCAAGGGACAGCCAAGCAAGACCAAAGCCAAGGGGAAGCGCTCATGCTTCAAATGCGGTAAGATTGGTCATTTTATTGCTAACTGTCCCGACAATGATAGTGATCAGGATCAAGGGAACAAGAGGGAGAAGAAGAAGAACTATAAGAAGGCAAAGGGTGAGGCACATCTTGGCAAAGAGTGGGATTCAGATTGCTCCTCATCCGACTCCGACAATGAAGGACTCACCGCCACCGCCTTCAACAAGTCATCCCTCTTCCCCAATGAGCGTCACACATGCCTTATGGCAAGGGAGAAGAAGGTATGTACTCGAAACTCTACTTATGCTTCTTCAAGTGAGGACAAATCTAGTGATGAGGATGAAATAGATTATTCATGTTTATTTAAGGGCCTAGATAGAACCAAGGTAGATAAAATTAATGAATTGATTGATGCCTTGAATGATAAGAATAGGCTTTTAGAAAAGCAAGAGGATTTGTTGTATGATGAACATGATAAATTTGTAGAGGCACAAAAATCCTATGCTTTAGAAGTTAAAAGAAATGAAATGCTTTCTTATGAACTATCTACTTGTCATGAAACCATTTCTACTTTACAAGGTGTTAACAATGATTTAAATGCTAAATTAGAAGTAGCAAATAAATCTAATTCTTGTGTAGAACATGTTATGATTTGCACTAGGTGTAAGGATTTTGATATTGATGCTTGTAGTGAGCACCTAGTTTCAATTTCTAGATTAAATGATGAAATAGCTAGTCTTAATGACCAACTTAAGACTAGCAAAAGCGATTTCGATAAGCTAAAATTTGCAAGGGATGCCTACACGATTGGTAGACACCCCTCAATCAAGGATGGACTTGGCTTCAAGAGGGAAGCCAAGGACTTAACAAGCCATAAGGCTCCCATCTCCACCAAGGAGAAAGGGAAGGCCCCTATGGCTAGTAGTGCTAAAAGGAAACATGCCTTTATGTATCATGACAAGAGACAATATAGAAATGCTTATAGGAGTTATAATGCATATAATGCTTTTGATTCTCATACCATGTTTGCTTCTAGTTCTTCCTATGTGCATGATAGAAATGTTGGTAGGAAAAATGTTGTTCATAATATGCCTAGGAGAAATGTTGCTAATGTTCCTAGGAAAGTTAATGAACCATCTACAATTTATCATGCTTTAAATGCTTCCTTTACTATTTGTAGAAAAGATAGGAAGATAGTTGCTAGGAAATTAGGGGCAAAATGCAAGGGTGATAAAACTTGCATTTGGGTCCCTAAGACAATTGTGACTAACCTTGTAGGACCCAACAAGAGTTGGGTACCTAAGACCCAAGCCTAAATTTGCCTTGCAGGTTTATGCATCCGGGGTTTCAAGCTGGATTATCGACAGCGGATGCACAAACCATATGACGGGGGAGAAGAAGATGTTCACCTCCTACGTCAAGAATAAGGATTCCCAAGATTCAATCATATTCGGTGATGGGAACCAAGGCAAGGTGAAAGGTTTAGGCAAGATTGCAATATCAAATGAGCATTCTATCTCTAATGTGTTTTTAGTTAAGAGTCTTGGATATAATTTACTATCTGTTAGTCAATTATGTAATATGGGATATAATTGTTTATTTACAAATGTAGATGTGTCTGTCTTTAGAAGAAGTGATGGTTCACTAGCTTTTAAGGGTGTACTAGACGGCAAACTTTACTTAGTTGATTTTGCAAAAGAAGAGGCCGGTCTAGATGCATGCTTAATGGCTAAGACTTGCATGGGCTGGTTGTGGCATCGCCGCTTAGCACATGTGGGGATGAAGAACCTCCACAAGCTTCTAAAGGGAGAACACGTGATAGGTCTAACCAATGTTCATTTCGAAAAAGATAGACCTTGTGCAGCTTGTCAAGCAGGTAAACAAGTGGGAGGAGCACATCACAGCAAGAATGTGATGACCACGTCAAGACCTCTGGAGCTGCTGCATATGGACCTCTTCGGACCCGTCACCTATCTGAGCATAGGAGGAAGTAAGTATGGTCTAGTTATTGTTGATGACTTTTCCCGCTTCACTTGGGTGTTCTTTTTGCAGGATAAGTCTGAAACCCAAGGGACCCTCAAGCGCTTCCTCAGGAGAGCTCAAAATGAGTTTGAGCTCAAAGTGAAGAAGATAAGGAGCGACAACAGGTCCGAATTCAAGAATCTTCAAGTGGAGGAGTTCCTTGAGGAGGAGGGGATCAAGCACGAGTTCTTCGCTCCCTACACACCTCAGCAAAATGGTGTGGTAGAGAGGAAGAACAGGACACTCATAGATATGGCGAGGACTATGCTTGGAGAGTTTAAGACCCCCGAGTGCTTTTGGTCGGAAGCCGTGAACACGGCTTGCCACGCCATCAACAGGGTCTACCTTCACCGCCTCCTCAAGAAGACTTCATATGAGCTGCTGACTGGTAACAAACCCAATGTATCGTACTTTCGTGTATTTGGGAGTAAATGCTACATTCTAGTGAAGAAGGGTAGGAATTCCAAATTTGCTCCCAAAGCCGTAGAAGGGTTTTTATTAGGTTATGATTCAAATACAAAGGCGTATAGGGTCTTCAACAAATCATCGGGTTTGGTTGAAGTCTCTAGCGACGTTGTATTTGATGAGACTAATGGCTCTCCAAGAGAGCAAGTTGTTGATCTTGATGATGTAGAAGACGTTCCAACGGCCGCGATACGCACCATGGCGTTTGGAGATGTACGGCCTCAGGAACAATTGGAGCAAGATCAACCATCTTCCTCAACTATGGTGCATCCCCCAACTCAAGATGACGAACAGGTACCTCAAGTGGAGGCGCATGATCAAGGGGGAGCACAGGATGATCAAGTTGAAGAGGAAGAAGCACATCAGGCACCTCCAACCCAAGTTCGAGCAACGATCCAAAGGGATCATCCCGTCGACCAAATATTGGGTGATATTAGCAAGGGAGTAACTACTCGTTCAAGATTAGTTAATTTTTGTGAGCATTACTCTTTTGTCTCTTCTATTGAGCCTTTCAGGGTAGAAGAGGCCTTGCTAGATCCGGACTGGGTGTTGGCCATGCAGGAGGAACTCAACAACTTCAAGCGCAATGAAGTTTGGACGCTGGTGCCTCGTCCCAAGCAAAATGTTGTGGGAACCAAGTGGGTGTTCCGCAACAAACAGGACGAGCACGGGGTGGTGACAAGGAACAAGGCTCGACTTGTGGCAAAAGGTTATGCCCAAGTCGCAGGTTTGGACTTTGAGGAGACTTTTGCTCCTGTGGCTAGGCTAGAATCAATTCGTATCTTGCTAGCATATGCCGCTCACCATTCTTTCAGATTGTACCAAATGGATGTGAAGAGCGCTTTCCTCAATGGGCCAATCAAGGAGGAGGTGTACGTGGAGCAACCCCCTGGCTTCGAGGATGAACGGTACCCCGACCACGTGTGTAAGCTCTCTAAGGCGCTCTATGGACTTAAGCAAGCCCCAAGAGCATGGTATGAATGCCTTAGAGACTTTTTAATTGCTAATGCTTTCAAGGTCGGGAAAGCCGATCCAACTCTTTTTACTAAGACTTGCGATGGTGATCTTTTCGTATGCCAAATTTATGTCGATGACATAATATTTGGTTCTACTAATCAAAAGTCTTGTGAAGAATTTAGCAGGGTGATGACGCAGAAATTCGAGATGTCGATGATGGGCGAGTTGAACTACTTCCTTGGGTTCCAAGTGAAGCAACTCAAGGACGGCACTTTCATCTCCCAAACGAAGTACACGCAAGACTTGCTAAAGCGGTTTGGGATGAAGGACGCCAAGCCCGCAAAGACGCCGATGGGAACTGACGGACACACCGACCTCAACAAAGGAGGTAAGTCCGTTGATCAAAAAGCATACCGGTCCATGATAGGTTCTTTGCTTTATTTATGTGCTAGTAGACCGGATATTATGCCTAGCGTATGCATGTGTGCTAGATTTCAATCTGATCCTAAGGAGTGTCACTTAGTGGCTGTGAAGCGAATTCTTCGATATTTAGTCGCTACGCCTTGCTTCGGGATCTGGTATCCAAAGGGGTCTAACTTTGACTTGATTGGGTACTCAGATTCCGACTATGCTAGATGTAAGGTCGATAGGAAGAGTACATCGGGGACGTGCCAATTCTTAGGAAGGTCCCTGGTGTCATGGAATTCTAAGAAACAAACTTCGGTTGCCCTATCCACCGCTGAGGCCGAGTACGTTGCCGCAGGACAGTGTTGCGCGCAACTACTTTGGATGAGGCAAACCCTCCGGGACTTTGGCTACAATCTGAGCAAAGTCCCACTCCTATGTGATAATGAGAGTGCTATCCGAATAGCGGAAAATCCTGTTGAGCACAGCCGCACAAAGCACATTGACATCCGACATCACTTTTTGAGAGACCACCAGCAAAAGGGAGATATCGAAGTGTTTCATGTTAGCACCGAGAACCAGCTAGTCGATATCTTCACTAAGCCTTTAGATGAAAAGACCTTTTGCAGGCTGCGTAGTGAGCTAAATGTCCTAGATTCGCAGAACTTGGATTGAATTGTAGCATACATGTGTTTATGCCTTTGATCATGTTCATTCTGCATTATGTTGCTTATTGTGGTGCTCAAGTTGTACAAACACTCCCTGGACCTCACAAGTTCGTGTTGCAAGTGATGCACATATTTAGGGGGAGCTGTGCTACAACTTGACCCTTTGAGACTAACCATGTACTTGAGTTTGGTTGTTTTAGTCTCCAAGGAGAATTGAAAGGGAAAAGGTGGACTTGGACCATGCAAGACTTCCACTGCACTCCGATTGAAAAGAGTAACTTTTCAAGTTCATCTTTATACTCTTATTGCCTTTGTGTTCTCATTTGAAGATTTTAGTGAAGCAATGGGGTTAAAGGGCTAAGATTGATCTCGTTTTGGTGCTTGATGCCAAAGGGGGAGAAAATAAAGGCCAAAGTGATAGATGGATCAACTACCACTTGAGAAATTTTGAAAATCTAGTAGATTAGAGCTTTTGGTTTTGTCAAAACTCTGTTATTGTCTCCTGTGTCAAAAGTTGGCCCCTTGTGGGGAGAAGTGTTGATTATGGGAAAAAGGGGGAGTTTTTGAAATCCTTGATCAAATTTCTTTGGAAAACCTCTCTTTATGTCTCTACAAGTGGATTTGACTTAGAGATAGGAATTTGAGTTTGATTTGCAAAAACAAACCAAGTGGTGGCATAGAATGATCCATATATGTCAAATTTGAATCAAAACAATTTGAGTTTTTATTTGAAGTGATTTTGTACTTGTTCTACTTGCTTTATGTTGTGTTGGCATAAATCACCAAAAAGGGGGAGATTGAAAGAGAAATGTGCCCTTGGGCCATTTCTAAGTATTTTGGTGGTTTAGTGTCCAACACAAGTGTCTAAGTGTAAAATGGTGGACAAAGTACAAATCAAGGATAAAGGTATGTTTCTCAGACTTAGTACATTGTTTTAGAGACTAATGTATTGTGTCTAAGTGCTGGAAACAGGAAAAGACCAACTGGAAATGCCTTGGCTCGAGCAGCCAAGACTTTGCTCAGTCTGGAGCACCGGACTGTCCGGTGGTGCACCGGACAGTGTCCGGTGCGCCAGGCTGACTCGAGCAAAGTGGCTGGTCTCAGGACTTCGACGGCGGTGTACGGCTATAATTCACCGGACTGTCCGGTGATGCACCGGACTGTCCGGTGGGCCGTTCACAGGCAAACTCGTCGCTCTCGGGAATTCATCGTCGACGTACGACTATAATTCACCGGACTGTCTGGTGTGCACCGGACTGTCCGGTGAGCCAACGGTCGGCAGGGCCAACGGTCGGCCGCGCGATCTGCGCGAGACACGTGGCCGGGCCAACGGCTAGCAGGAGGCACCGGACTGTCCGGTGGGCACCGGACATGTCCGGTGCGCCAACGGCTCTCAGGCTGTCAACGGTCGACTGCGCCATTTATGGAAGGAAATCGGGCACCGGACAGTGTCCGGTGTGCACCGGACTGTCCGGTGCACCAGTCGACAGAAGGCAAGATCAGCCTTCCTTGATTGCTCTCAACGGCTCCTAGCTGCCTTGGGGCTATAAAAGGGACCCCTAGGCGCATGGAGGAGCATACCAAGCATTCCTACAACATTTCTAAGCACCAAGACATCGATTTCGCGCATTCGTTTCATTGTGATAGCATATAGAGCTCTAGTGGAGTTGTGAACTTATTGAGTTGTGTTGCGAGCTCTTGTTGCGACTTGTGTGCGTGTTGACACTCTGATTCTTGTGTCTTGTGTGCGTTGCTAATCCCTCCCTTGCTCCGTGTTCTTTGTGAATTTCAAGTGTAAGGGCGAGAGGCTCCAAGTTGTGGAGATTCCTCGCAAACGGGATTGAGAAAAAGTAAGCAAAACACTGTGGTATTCAAGTGGGTCTTTGGACCGCTTGAGAGGGGTTGATTGCAACCCTCGTCCGTTGGGACGCCACAACGTGGAGTAGGCAAGCGTTGGTCTTGGCCTAACCACGGGATAACCACCGTGCCATCTCTGTGATTGATCCTTGTTGGTTATTGTGTTTTGTTGAGAATTCCTCTCTAGCCACTTGGCAATTATTGTGCTAACGATTAACCAAGTTTTGTGGCTTAAGTTTTCAAGTTTAACAGGATCACCTATTCACCCCCCCCCCTCTAGGTGCTCTCAAGGGTGAGTACACATCAACGTACTCAGCAAATGTCTTATTTGGCTGAGGTGGACTAGCTTTATGTGGAGTTAAGTCAAGCATTTGCTTTTAGTTGGTCAGGTTATTATTACAAGTAGAAATCCAGGTTTTAGGATTAACCCAAGTTATTAACCCAAAGTACCCTTTCCAAACGGAAAGAATATCACTTACCATTACCATAGTCAAAACCATCATCCTTGTCACCACCTGTAAACCAACCATCTCTGATCAAGTATCTCTAACCAATGAAGCTCCCTTGGCCGCTCATAACCGCGAGCACGGCTGATATATCAGTTTCATAACACTCTGCAGAGGTTGCGCACTTTACCCACAAGCCGTGATTCCCTCTTGCCTCGGGCCGATCAAACCCTTAAACACTACCAAGGTGAATAGGTAGGGTCTCACTACGTAACCTTTACAAAGATTCCCTGGGGCTGTAGTCGCCCGTTAGGTTTCCTAAATGCACCGCACTCCTCCCCAAGGGGTAAACCAACCTTGGCAGAGCGAGACGCATACACCAAGCCCATTAACGGCGCAACGACAAAGCGAACTACACCCCAGTTCCTCTAATTATTCAGCTAAGGGCGTCCCATTCCACCCTTATGGTTGCACTGTTTTCCCGGACGGTCATCCAACGAACAGGTCCTTACGGAGAGGCACTCGAGAAACCGCTCGAGCCCCCTAAAGTATCACCAGTCCAACATCATAATCATAATGACAACATCGTATCATAAGTGTTCACATCATTTTCATTGATTAAAGTAAAGCAATAGCATGAATCTAACCATAGTAGCCCAAAAGGTAATCAAGGACCAGGTAAATAGAAAGTTAGTCAATCCTTAGGTTGTTCATAGTATGTGGGACAATGAATTGTAAAGTAAATGAGATATAATGGGTCAGAGGACACTTGCCTTCACCAAACAGATGCTCAGGGTCTTTGATCTCATAGAACTCGAAGAACTTGATCACATGGTCGTCGAAGCTTGATCTTCAATTCCTCGAGCTCGGAAACGGATCGCATTCTATTCGCGTCACACAGCGAATACCAACAGGCACAAATAAACAGAGATATGTATATGCATAAGGACATTACACCATTCAAATAAAAACATAATAAAATATACAAAACGAAATAGAGTGTGTTACTACAGTCACACAAGGAAAAAGAAATGCGATAGTCGAAGCTACGGTCGAGAAGTTAACGGGTTTAGGCTAAACAAATATTAACTATCACATTTAATTCGACATTATCAAATATAAATAGTATCTATCATTTAGTTCAATTAATCCGCTATACTAACAATTGTCTGTTAAGTAAGTAATTTAATTAAAACGAGAGAGTCTAAGCGAGACGAATTTACAACGCGCGCAACAGCACGACAGCGTGCGAACGACACACGGACACGCGTGACACTCGCGAACGACACGCGAGGCAGCACACGCGACACGCGCGAACGACACGCGGCAACGCGTGTGAACGGCACGCGCGACACATGCAAAACAACGTGCACGACAGTGCGCGACACACGAGCCAACGCGACTACGCGAACGACGTCGCGCGAATAGCTTGACAACGCGCAAACGATGCCGCACGCGAACAATAGAACTACGAACACAACAAACAATTAATTAAACAAAAGTACTTAAACTAGTATTAAATAAGTTAATTAACATTTATATTTATAAAAGCACGAGTTAAAATTATAGACCCGTTCTAATTAAATTGTCATTATAAATAATCCCGATAACTAAACAAGAATGGATCAGTTAGCGCGAGCGACTATAACGAAAATAATTGAATAACGTGTGGACAACACAAAAAAAATAACGCACGAGGGCGACAGCTACAACGGCGCGCGACAGCTCGCTCGACCGAGCGAGGGCACCCGGCAAACACAGCACGACGACATAGCGCGCGCAGAGCGGGCAACAGCGAGGCGAGCGACGCGAATGCGCGCACGCAGGGGGTAGACGAACGAGTTCTAGGGGTGTAGACGGGGTGGACGGAGGGGTAGATGGACGTCGTCAGAGTCCCGACGACGTGCCGCGCATAGGCGAAAGCGAGTGCGCGCTAGCTACGAGGATGCGTTTGGGGCTGCAACGCGCGTGGTTCGGCGAATCGCGTCGTGCAGGGGCCGTGCGTAGGGTAGACGCGTACTGTCCAACTCGACGAGCGAGGATACGTGTATGGCTAGACGACGAACAACAAACGATGTGCACAAGGGTTGGATCGAGGGCGCGCAGGTTGCGCAACGACCACTCAGAACCGACGACGACTCATGGAGCTTCGGCGATCGACGCGACGCGAGCTCCGGATGTGTCGGCGAGGGTCAACCGCGACGCTGCTGCGCTGGGCAGCGAGCCGCGCCGCGCAGGGGCTGCAGGTGGGCCTCGTGCGCGGCTGCTGGGCCGGGGAACGCTGGGCCGCCATGGAGGGTTGGGCCTTTTTTATTTTCCTTTTTATTTTGTTCTCCTCTTCTTTCATCTATTTCTATTCGAATTTAGATATAGCTTTTGAATCCAAAATTCAAATATACTCCCTGAGTTTGAATTGATGCACAACCACAACAATTCAACATACAATAAAATGTCTCGACATGCTATGCAATAATCAAGGACTCTTTTAGGGTTCTCTTTTTTTACTAGGTTTACATATATAAAACAAAATAACTCTCCACTATTTGGAAAAAGAGTAGAAAAGAAGGAAAGAAAGAGGGTAACACCTGAATTTGGTGGATATCAGAAAAGAAATTTTATACCCCCAGATTCAGGGTGTTACATAGGGGAGCTCAGCTTGTTGCCTCTGGATGGCGTAGTGAAACTTGGCCTCATGCCCCTCAACCAGACATTTACCCAGAACTTAGTGGATTTGCCATCCCCCACCGAGGTTGACGTGATCGCATCAAAATGCCGTGTGTCTATCACAATGCAAGATAGATCCTTCTTCATTCTCTCACTAGCTAACACCTTGGAATCCTGCCACAACCATATGAGGCCAAGGCCTATGAGAATTTTCCCAGATGTAGAATGAATATACCTCCAAGTTGCTTTGGCCTTGCTGTACAACACATATCTTAAATCTACATAACAACCTACACAGAAATGGCTCAGTGTTTTATTACTTTAAAATTGGTGGGTCGTGAATCCAAAGCACAACCACTTATCTACATTCGGTTCTAGGGATTTGTTCACTTAGGCAGACTTGTTTGGATGGGAGCCTCACAGGTAGCTGCCTGGTAGGCAAACGATCCTGGCTCTAGGCATTGGAAATCCAATGCCTGGCGTTGATGCCTAGACCAGGCAAGCTCTCGCCACCACCATCCAAACAACCCCCTAATGTCTCAGTACATGGTCCATGGTACATGGTACATGGTACATGGCCGAGTTATAGAGTACATCATTCATCAGTAATTTGTTGTAGTGGATGGGGGAAGTGATGGCACTATAGTCGGTAGTAGGGATGGCAACGAGAAATTGCTAGTCAGGGAACAACTCCCTATATCCATTCCTGCGACGATTTTTTCACAGAGATCCTCACGAACGCTCGTGGAAGACATTTCTTCCATATCTCCATTCCCCGCTGGGATAATCCTCGATGTAGATCCCCGTCTCGCTTAAATTATAATTAGAGCGTAGGACCTTTGTTATTAATACTAAATATTGTCACTAATACATATTTTCAAATGTAAGAAATTATTATATGTACATTAAAATGAACACATTTATACAATGACTGATCTCTTGACAAGGTAACTATTTATTTTTATCATTAACTATTGCACGAAAACATCGTCATGTGTAAATTTAATGGGTCCCTATGGGAAACGAGGATGAGGAATATTTCCCCGTATTAATGATATCTAGGGGGACTGTTAGTTGGTGCTCTTGCAGACTTCCTTCGGATTTGGGATATTGTTCCACGGGTTGAGTTTCAGCAGAACAAAGAAGACAACCATATCTTTTGGTTGTCTGCTAATGGCAAATACTCGGCTAAAGCTACGTATGAGGGGTTTTTTCTTGGATTTGTGCAATTTGAACCTTATGAGAGGATTTAGATAACTTGGACACCACTAAAATGTTGTTTCTTCATGTAGTTGGCTACCCTTAAGAAGTGTTGGACGATTGATAGGCTTAAAAAGCGTGGGCTTGATCATCCAGAAAGATGTCCTTTCTGTGACCAGTAAGGGGAGTCAATTGATCATCTTCTTGTGGCTTGTGTCTTCTCTAAACAATGTTGGTTCCACATGCTTAGACAATTTAAGTTCCAAGGTTGGGCTACACAACCAAACAATCAAACTTTCATGGACCGGTGGAAAGATGTCAGTGAAACTGTTGTTGGTCCTATCAGAGAAAGTCTCAATTCCCTGATTATTTTGAGAGCTTGGATGTTGTGGAACCATAGAAACAGATGTGTTTTTATGGCCAATCTCCTAATATAAATGCAGTTTTATCTCATGTTTGAGGAGAGGGTCGAGTGTGGGAATGTTCTGGAGCCAAGGGGCTGAGCTTTCTTGCAGCTGCCCCTGCCCCCAGGGGCGGATCTACACCCGGGCCACCCGGTCCGTGGTCCGGGGCTTGATCCATGTAACTCTATATAAGTCTCTATTTACACGGTATAAAATTGTTAAGATAAAATGAAGAGAAGGAAATTTAGTAGATTTGGCCGGGTCATAAAAAAATTCTGGATTCGGCCCTGCCTGCCCCTGCCCCTGCCACACCCTATGGTGGTTTATAATATTAGTTTGATAGATGGATCTTTTTATGTATAAAAGATCTTGGCCGCCGTAAGGCGGTTCTCTGTATCTCGGTCTATGTTAACACTATAATTTCTTCTTTTTATTAATATAATGATACAACTCTTCTGCGTGTTCGAAAAAAGAATATTTCCTCATCAGAAGAATTTTTTTCTCCGTTTACATTCCGGTGAAAAAAACTAACTTTTCCATCACTGTTCTCTAATAAAAGAATTCCCAATGGGGGATGCCATCTCTAGTTGGTTACGACTTGTGAGGCTCACCTGGTGGCGAGCCCATGCTGACTATGGAGAGGCGGCACCGGGCCGGTGAAGACGATGGAGGATATTGAGCATTCATCGTGGTCTGCCTTCAGCGTGAGGCTTTTGGGCAACCTCTCTTGCCACCAGGCAACAAGCCCCATTGCCCCATTGGCCTTGGATTCCAGTGGGCTACTTCAATTCTATCCGTAAAAGAAAATCCTGTCCAAGACGGGGTCAGCAATCTTACGTACCTACAGATGCAGAACTGAAATTGTCGGGGTCGATGTCAACGACAACGACAGTGCTGAAGTGCTGATGCTGGCTCCTCTGCTCATGATTCATCAGAACGGAGCAGAGTTCGACTGGTGCTCGCGAGCATGGAGAACAGGAGAAGTGGAGAACGGGATATTCGTTGGAGGGGTGGGCTAGCCTAATGATGGCCCAGTAAGAGCTAGGCGGCCTCGTGAGCATAAACAGGCCTGCGATGTCATGCCGTGCGTGAACTGTCCGTTTGATGTGGAACGTGTGCGGGCCAGAAAATCGTTCACCAGGCCCAAAGTAGTATGCCAGTGAGACCAGCGAAATTTACGAGTGGCCCATTGTTTGAGGCTGCAGTTGCAGAGCAGTTTCTGCTACTGACAAGGAAGTTTCTGTCTCTGAGAACACTGAGAAGTTTCAAATTTCAATTACCCTTCAATCTTCGTCGATGCAAGTTGTATGTCTACGTACAACAACCTTTTACCAGTTCAATAGCATCTTCAAGTAACTCTCTATTTTTTACTCTCTATTTACCTTTTCATAGAGATTACGCTTTATACGTAGCATCTCATTATAAGTTAGTTTGGCTAGTCAAAGCATCTCCAAGAGACTATCTAAATAGCTTGTCAAACTAAATTGTACTTACTTAATAGCAAATAGCTCTGCAACAGACTAACCATTTAACTTGCCAATAAATTAACTCCCTCACTAGCCAAATTTGGCTAGCAACTCTCGCTAGCCAAGCTAATTATATGTTGGAACAAGATGTTATATATAGAGTTTAATCTTTATGGAGAGACAAATAAATAGTTAAATCGAGAGTAAAAAATAAAGAGTCTCTTGGATCAGAGTGGCTAGCCAAATTTGACTACAGTTAGAGCATCTCCAAGAGATTAGTCAAATGGTTCAGCAAGCCAAATTTGGCTACTCAACAGCAAAATAACTCTCCAACAGACTAGTCATCCAACTCGTTAAGCTATCCGGCTATTCAAATTGGCCCCGCTCTAGTCAATTTTGGCTAGCCGCAAATTAGCCAAACTAAATAGATAATCTATTGGAGTGAGATGCTATATATAGAATGTAATCTATATGTAGAGTGTCATATAGAGAGTCAAAAATAGAGTGTCTCTAGAAGATGCTTAGGTCATGTTCCAAATCTCTAGAGCTAATTGTTAGTCAGCTAACAAGTTATTAGCTAGGATAGAGCAGCTAACAACTAATAGCTATTTGAGAGACATGACTAACAATTAGCTGGTTTATTAGCTAACCTGTTCTAAACTTGTCAACTAATTTTAGTTGACAACTATTAGTTTTAGAGATTTTTGAACATAGTCTTTTTTGCTATTAAGATTATCTCTAGCCGTCTATCTATCCCCATAACTATATTCAGGACTAACCGAATTTACTGATTTAGCCACTCTCTAGATTAGATTTTACAGAAAAAAGTGCAGTCTAATCTAACAGACTCGGTAAACCACAAACTAAGGTTACCCAAAAATAAAGAGCGAAGTTGGAGGGATAAAGTGCCACTAAATTTAAAGTCATTTAGAGAGTCTATTGAAGACGCTTTTTCTAACATTAGCTGAATTTACTTTGACCAAACATATTACTAATCTATTGGAGTTGCTCTAAGTAACTTAAAATTAGCTTTACAAGTCATTTTGCTGGTCTCTTTATTGTTAATAACCAACGGTAAAAGAAAGATACAAGGAAAGCAACGGCGAATCCAATCCACGTCCAAACGAACTTTGACAGAAGTGTTCAGGTTTACACGCGCGAGTTGACCGGAGCTTCCTTCCGCATTTGCTTCAGCGGCTAACTCGGCGTCATTACGACGCCGTTTCGCTATCGCGTTCCCATCTCCAGTTCGTTTCATAGCCGGCGAAGAATTTCTTCGTTACTTTACTTCCAAGCGGAGTCCAGGGCAAAATTTCACAGTAGTGCGCAGCTTCAGTTCAATATACCCTAGCGCCTCTCTTCCCCCACAGGGCTCTTTCCCGTATGAACGGGGCCCATATCGCCGCCGCCTCGCCGGAGGCCGGCGGGTCGTCCTCGTCGGCCTCGTCTTCCGGCGTCTCGGCGTCCGGGCGCTCCTGGCTGCTCAAGGGGGTGCACCTGCGGCGGCGGCGCCGGTGGCGGCGGCAGGTGGCCGTTAGGGGAGGGGTGAGAGCCGATGGCGGCGATGTGCAGGATCTTGCGCTGCCTCTCGGGATGTCCTTCGCGGCGGTGCTTGCCCAGGTGAGCGGGATGTATCTTGCCTCTTTCTCTTCTTGTCTACGCCGCGGTAACCCAAAAATTCAATCTTTACCCTTCGTGCGGTCTAGCTTCTATTGCCATGTTTGGATGGTTTTACACTTTTGTGCGAGATCATACCGTGTACATATGTTCTGATGGAATATGCAATAACCAAACATGAGGCGTTGCTCAAACCACTGAAGATTTCTATTTGATTCAGTGCAAAATCTTGAGTTCTGTCGAACTTGGGATAATGCTGTTTGATGTTAAAGCCTTACCTGGGGAAAGAAGGCCTCAATTCAAATTGACAGAATTTACAAGAATTTTGAAATATTCAGTTCCGACTGGGGGAAAAGAATCGGAACTGTATACTTTTATATACTTGCTATAAAAGCCGAGTTACATCTGTTCTTGCTTGGCTCATGTTTTTTTGGCTGTTCAGTTCAGAACTTGCCATATGAATGCACCACATTGTTAAAGGGCTGGGGACGAGGTACTTTGATTTTTAATGCTATCTTGATTATAGTTGTTTGACTTGTGTTCTGTTGTTAACACTTATTTTTTGTTTTTAAAATAAATTCCGAGTTTGAATATTAAGCACTGCATGCTTGTTTATATCAAAGTGTAAAGGTATGAGCATCTCATCCTAATATTCTAACTGATAGTGCATGTTGGAATGTTTGCTACTTATATTTTGGGCCTAATAGGAGGAAGTAAATTCTATCAGTAACTCAAATTGTACAATAAGTGAAATGATTTAGGTGGATGTACTTGGGGCAACACCAATCAGCTTCAGAAACTAACACCTCCTTCTCTTACAGGTTGTAAATAGATGCGCTGGTTCTGAAGGGGGATTACGACCTGATGTCCTCTCAAAGGTACAGATGCGGCTTCTCATAAATGATTAGGCCTGCAAATGGGGTGGTTATAAATGGGTATTTTGGGTGGGTTTTAGAAATAGGTTTGATTTAGATGGGCTGTGATGGGTTTTAATTAACTATGAAGTGGTTTGGTTGGGTTTATTTCATATTGTGGGTGGAAACGGTTTATACCCATGGGTGTATATGGGTTCTCCACAGGCCGTCGGCCCCATGGGTCCTCACCCACCCGACACAGACCATGTCACCGACTGCCCCCACCCCCGCGCTTGTCCGCTCGCCAGTCGACTTGACGCGAGCGCCTCCCCATCGTCCCCTGTCCATCTTCTTCAGTCTGGTTCGTCGCCGTCCTGCCCCCAGGCAGCTTGTGCCTGCGGCTGCGTGCTAGCTTTATCAATCTCTGTCAGGGACGGGGTGCTGATGTGATGAGGGTTTAGCGAAGTTGACGGGCGCCAAGAGCCGGTCTCCTGGATCCCAACTGGCCCGGGGTTTGCTCTGGGGAGACACACCGGTCACCGGTGTGTGGACGGACCAGACCCCATTGCTGGGTCGATCTTCCTTGGCACGGTTCAGCTTTGGAGTTTCAGCTCAGAGTCAGAGACGACTTGATCGAAGGAGTGCCAGACAACAGGTCGCCATCAGAGCTGAAGAAATCTGTCCTGGTTAAAAAAAACCCTACTACATATGAAGGAGAATCATGTTCATGAATGCGATCAAGCTAGTACCAATTGCTGTTGCAATTTGCAAACCCTGTTTTGCAGGAATGAGCAGCGAAGGTTGCGCAGCAGAGGGCATCTTTGTCAACGTCGCCTCTGCATGCACATGTTTAGGGCCAGTTTGCAAATATTTCTTTTCTGATTTATGAGCTTTACTTCTTGATCTTCCCTTCCAAGAGTGTTTCTGACGAGAGAGCCTATAAGAATTAATTTGTCAAATATATATATACACCATAAGTTAGTAGAGGTTGGCCGTTGGCGGCTTGGCGTAGTTGTAGATCTTTTTTTAAAAAAAATAAATATTTTTTATAGCTGTACGTTGTTGTAATCTGTATGAATTTTGATGATGGCTATGCTGTATGCGAAGAGCAATTCCTAGAAATTAGTGCTGTTGGGCATGTTCTTTAATCTTTCATCCCTGGAAAGGATGAAACCCTAAACAATAGTGCTGCTGCAGATGTAGCATCAGCATCGAATCTTGATGCTTTAATGGAACCATAAAAATCTGGAGTAGATGCTGGTGGCAGCAGGGTTAAGTAACTCTGATAATGGACGGAGTAAACCCTCTACTCGAAGTATCTGAGTGACAGTGCAGCAGTCTTGGTTGCTGTTATGGTTAAGCAAGCTCTACGACTGTACCCATGGGTTTTCCATGGTTTTCCACCCATTTGCGGTTTGGTTTGGGGTCAATAAAATTATTGGATGGATTGGGTTTAATTTACTTATGTTTTTCAGTGGGTGTGGAATGGATATCAAGGTTACTATATGTGGGTATGGATTGGGTGTGGTTTGGGTTTGTTGCCATTAGGCATTAGCAGGCCTAAAATGATTACTATTTGGAACAAACCATGGATGTCCTGACACCAATTCTGGATGCAGATGTGTACCTCGGCAGTGAAGGAGTCCTTAACAAATGTATGTGCTGGCCAGTTTCTTTTTCACTACTCTGTTTCTGCTTCTCATAAGCTTATTATATTCCTTTTTTGCGGTGTAGATTTATGGTGACAGATTTCATAGCTTCATGAGTAACTTTGAGAAAGCTTTTGGTAGTACATTGAGAACCATTCACCTTATCAATGAAACGCCTGTTTTTGAGCAAGATGTGGAGCAATGTTCTTACAAAGATGATGATTCTGTACCTCAAATCAAGTTGGGTGGTGCTGATTCATTACCTGAAATAAAGGTTGGTGGTGCTGATTCACAAAGTCAGATACATGATGTCCAGACTGACATGCCCTCGAGTTCAATGAATAGCCAGATTGTTCTTCATACAGGCATCAATGATCAGTTGGTTCATCTTACTTGTAGCAGGTCTAATCCAGAAATTGGTCAGCACATCCTTAGTGTATTTGAGAGATCGCTGAATGAGCAAGCTCGTTCAAATGAGCTCAAAGAGCTTGAAATAGGACTTACTATGAGAAAATTGCAATTGAGTCGATCTCAGTTAGCTCTGAGCTCTGAATCACAAATGTTAGAGAAGATCAAAGTTCATATGGGATTTCAGAAAGCCTCATTCAAAGAGAAGAAATTCAAGACTGAAATGGAGGATACAAAGCATGCAGAACTTTTCAGGAAACTTATAGATATGCTCCTTACTGCAGTGGTACTCATGTCTGTCTGTTTTGGATATGGAACATATATTTATTCGTACCAGCGGATAACTGCTGCTACTTCAGCTTGTGCAGCAATTTCAAGGGTATGTACCAGATTTTTCCAATGCAAATTAGTTGTTTCCAGTGCCATGAAAAGCTCATATCATGTGCTCCCTTTTGTTGCAGGAGTATACATCTTGGTGGATGCCAAGTTCAGTGTCAGCAATCAACTCCGGTTTGCTGCTTTTCAAATGCCATGTGATAGCCGCAACAAGGATATTCTTTGGAATTTTGATGCTCCTACTAATCGGTTGGTTGATATTCCAGCGTTCTGCAATGACTGGACCAAACATGCCAGTAACATTCAATGTTATGATATTGGGAGTTCTTTGTGGTTATTTTGGAAGCTGCTGTGTTGACACACTGGGCGGGGATGGAAATGTATGGCTTATATACTGGGAGGCCCTTTGCTCCATCCATTTACTTGGAAATATTTGGCCATCTCTTTTACATCACATGCTGTATGGTCCTATTTCTGTGACTCACAGGACCAAGGCTGGTCATTTGCCATATTGGGCCCGCCGATACACATTTTACATTTTGGTGTCACTTATTCTGCCATGCTTGGCTGGTTTGCTGCCATTTGCATCTCTGTCAGACTGGAAAGAGCTTGCTGTTCAATATTTGAAGTCCAGATTCAGTGGAATTAATATTGAGGATTGATTATTGAGAGATTGGTTGTGGTTACCGGTGTAATCTCAATCCCATTTTGCGAAGGTGTAAAGGTTTTTTCTGTTTGTCACATATGAATTGTATATCATTGTAGCGAAGGAGGGAAGATTTTTTTGTTTGGCTTCCTTTCATCCTCGGACTGAAGATATGTAAACAAAGTTGTTGGAATGACAACAAAATATCTCCTTTCCTTGGTAGTGGAATATCAGATGGGCTAGGTTCTGATAGTTGTGCTCCTATGCGCACTGCTACAGATATCAAGAGCAAGGCACTTCATATCGGGAAGCTTAGAAATATAATACAGTGTGCAATTTCATTGCAGATTTTTTGTGACCCTTTTTGTGCAAGGACATTGTCCACAGTGATTGTTATCTGATGATTTCTCTTCCCCTCTCTTCTCAATCATCTAGGTTGCAGTTCTTCTCTTCAGTGGGAATCCACTCTACATTGAAAGTTTTGCTTGCATATAGTCCTTCAGATGCATGTATGTTGTAAAAGGATGCTCAGAAGCGCAATGTATCATTTCTATTTAGTTGTACACATTATTTAGTTCCTGCAGCATCGATTATGTGTATCAGTTCTTCAACAGAACTTGCTTATGTTTGTCCAATGCTTTCGTTCAGAATAAGTGGAGTTAAAAACGAGTGGTCAAATTATTTCTACTGTGGCCTAAATAGTTTTATAGATGCTTAAACCACCCATGTGAAATGGCACGTGCAAGTTTCTGTTGAATTTTGAAGATATTTTGTCGAAATGCAAGTTTGTCGAGGCACGAGAGGATGAGGATGTCATGGAAGCTAGGAGCCTGGAGGCGGCGGGGACCCGGACAGACAGAACTGAAGGAGACAGGCGGCGAAGCGAGCGCATCAGTAAGCACTTTCGTGGAGAGATAAAACTACCCCGGTGTTATGGCTGCGGCCGCTCCTCCGTCTCTCGCCCACCCCGCACCTCCGCGCTCCACGAAAGAATTCCAACGCGCACCGCGCCATGCGCCGCGGGACGTCGTCTCCTGGACGTCTACCATCTCGCGCGCGGCGCGACAGGGTGACCTGCATGCGGCGGCAGCATCTCTCTGCGCTATGGTCTCCTCCCCCGCCGCGCCCGCCCCCAACGACGTCACGCTACTTACCGTTCTCTCCGCCTGCGCCGACTCCCCATCCTCGCCGCTAGCCAGCCCCCTCGCCCTCACCCTCCACGCCCGCGCGCTCAAGCTATTCCCCTCCCACCTCCTCCTCTCCACCTGCCTCGCGCGGTTCTACCTCGCGTCCCGCCTCCCGCATCTGGCGCTCCAGCTGTTCGACTCAATGCCGGTCCGCTCCGTCGTCACCTACAACACCATGATCTCCGGGCTTATGCGCAACGGCCTCGTCGACGCCGCGTTCGAGGTGTTCGACGGGATGCCCGGCCCGGACAAGGTCTCATGGACGGCGCTCATCGACGGGTTCGTCAAGAACGGGCGCCACGACGAGGCCATCGACTGCTTCCGCGCCATGCTGCTGGACGGCGTCGAGACGGACTACATCACGTTGGTCGCCGTCGTGTCTGCGTGCGCGGAGGTAGGCGCGCTCGGGCTCGGGATGTGGGTGCACCGGCTCGTGCTCAGGCAGCGGCTGGAGCGCAATGTCCGCGTCGCCAACTCGCTGATCGACATGTATGCGCGGTGCGGACAGGTGAACCTCGCGGCGCAGGTGTTCCGCTCCATTAGGAAGCGGACGGTGGTCTCTTGGAACTCGATGATCGTCGGGTTCGCAGCCAATGGCCGGTGCACAGACGCGATCGAGCTCTTCGAGGAGATGCGGAGGCAGGGGTTCAAGCCGGACGCGGTGACGCTCACCGGCGTCCTCACGGCTTGCAGCCACGCCGGTCTCACGGAGCACGGCCTGAGGTACTACGACCTCATGACGACAGAGTACGGTGTCGCCGCGCGGATGGAGCACTACGGGTGCGTGGTCGACCTGCTCGGCCGGGCCGGGCGCCTGGACGAGGCGATGCACGTGGTGGAGACGATGCCGATGCGGCCCAACGAAGTGGTGCTCGGGGCACTCCTCGCAGGCTGCCGGACGCACGGGAACCTGGACATGGCCGAGCAGATGATGCAGCACCTCTTCGAGCTGGATCCCCAGGGCGACGCCAACTACGTGCTGCTTTCCAACATCTACGCAGCCGTCGGGAAGTGGGACGGCGCGGGGAAGGTCCGAAGCCTGATGAAAGCGCGCGGGGTGAAGAAACGGCCGGGGCACAGCACCGTGGAGATCGACGGCGACGTGCACGAGTTCGTGTCGGGAGATCAGTCCCATCCGCTGGCCGGGGAGATCGGACAGATGCTTGGGCTGCTCTGGCACGAGATGACGAGGTATGGTTGTGATGTGCATGGAGGCAGCAGCTTTGATGGGGATTGAGTTGCTGATACTGCGTTAACGTAGAAGATGCCATGCCTGCAGGCTGCAATCTGGGTTCAGCGTTTTGCCTTTGCCTATGGATTTAGGAATGGTGATGGAATAAGTCTTGAGCATCTAGATGACAGCCTGCTTTTGACTGTCCTCTGTAGTCCTTTAGCATTTAGAGGACAGCTTGACTGTCCTCTGTAGTCTCTTTAGCATCTAGAGGACATCAGTCATTTTTTGACTGTCCTCTGTAGTCGCTTTAGCATCTAGAGGACAATCCTGTTGTGTAGTGTGTGTGAGAAGGTGTGGTAGTGCAGCCCCTAGGGCTATAAATATGTGTTCCCAACCCCTCTAAGGGTATGACATTGTGTAGTGTTTGAGGAAATAAACAGAAAATTGCCCCAACTCATAGTGTCATCCTCTTGATGAGAGTTAGAGTCCCTCTACTTACAATTGGTATCAGAGCCAAACTATCCTGCAGTCTAAACATCTCGTGCTCATCTCATTCCCGCGCCTCTCCCCACACTCAGTCGGCAGCAAGAGCTCCAACTGTTCCTTCCTCCCTTGCTCAGACGAGCAGCCTTTCGTCTGAGACAGCCTCTTCCACACGCAGCGACCCCTCACTAGCCCACCATGTCCCTACGCTCGGCCACTTCGAATGCGCGGCGCCAGCAGGAGGCCGAGGTCGCCGCGACACAAGAACGCGAGCGAGCAGCAGCAGCGGCTGCAGCGACACCGGCGAGGGCAGCACAGTTGGCGGCGGCGGAACTGGCAGCGGCAAGAGCGGAAGTAGAAGCAGCGGAGGCGGCGGATGCTGCACGTGCGGTGGCAACAGAGCTCGAGGTTCTGCGCGGCAGTAGAGCTGGCAGCTCTGCTTCTGTCGACGACAACACCGACGAAGAGCTCAGGCTGGCGAGGGAAGCAGCGCGAGAGCAGGCGGCACAGTGGGCAGCCGCGCATCCCCGTGGGGGCGCGCGTGGTGGCAGCCCGGATAGGCGTCGACGCGCTGATGGCGCTCCAGGCGGGGGCGCACGCGGCGGTAGCCCAGACGGGCGTAGACGCGCCGGCGGTGCTCCCGGCGGCTGCGACCGAGTCGATGGAGATCGCGGCCTCTACAGGCGGCGCGGTTCTCCCTCCCCAGATCGGTACCATGGTCGCCGCATGGCCCAGGCCATTGTCAGGGACATCGGTCCCGGCGGTGGGTGGCCTACCCTCACCAAGACCAACTACGTCGAGTGGGCCGCGGTGATGAGGGTACGGCTCCAGGTTCGCCACATGTGGGAAGCAGTTCGTTACGACGACGTCGACTACCACGAGGATCGGCGGGCGCTGGATGCCCTCATTGCTGCAGTCCCGCCCGAGATGCAGTTTTTGCTTTCCCAGAAGCGGACTGCCAAGGAGGCCTGAGACGCCATCGCTGCGACCCGCATCGGCAGCGATCATGCCCGCAAGACCACACTGCAGGCACTTCGCAAGGAGTGGGAGAACCTGACCTTCAAGCCAGGTGAGGATGTTGATGACTTTGCTCTCCGCCTCAACACTCTGTTGCAGAAGATGGTGCAGTTCGGCGATGACACCTACGATGAGGAGAGAGCTGTTGAGAAGCTCTTCCGTTGCATCCCCGAGAAGTACAGGCAGATTGCTCGCTCGATCGAGTCTCTGCTAGACCTCTCCACGATGATGATCGAAGAGGCGATTGGTCGCCTCAAGGTGGTCGACGGCGACGAACCACAGGCTCTCTCTGGGCCTATCACTATCGGCGGGAAGCTACATCTCACTCGGGAGCAGTGGGAGGCCTGCCAGGGTGACAAGAAGAAGGGGAAGTCCTCCTCGACATGAGGCCGCAAACGCGGCAAGCCGCGCAAGGCGCGTGGAGGCGCCCAGGCCGGGGCGCGAGGACATGCTGAGGGTGGTGCACGTGGAGGTGCCCAAGGCGGCGCTGTCGGCAACAAGAAGCCGGCACGAGACGACGACTGCCACAACTGCGGCAAGCTTGGCCACTGGGCCAGGGATTGTCGGCAGCCACGACGTGGTCAGGCCAACGTCGCACAGGCGGAGGCGGAGGAGGAGGCCCTGCTCCTGGCACATGCAAGCATCGAGCCATCTCCAGCGGCACCGGCCGCAGTGGCACTCCTCCACCTTGATGAGTCGAAAGCACGCGCTTTCCTCGGCGACGGCTCCAACAAGGACATGATCGAAGGATGGTGCCTCGACACCGACGCCACTCATCACATGACCGGCCGACGGGAGTTCTTCACCGAGCTTGACTCTAGCGTCCGAGGCTCCGTCAAGTTTGGGGATGCCTCCGGCGTAGAGATCAAGGGCGCCGGCTCAGTCGTCTTCACCACCGCGTCTGGTGAGCACAGGCTGCTCACCGGAGTCTACTACATCCCCGCGTTGAGGAACTCTATCATCAGCTTGGGACAGCTGGATGAGAACGGTTCGCGCGTGGAGGTCGAGCATGGAGTCATGAGGATCTGGGATCCCTCTCGTCGCCTTCTTGCCAAGGTACGCAGGAGTCCAAATCGGTTATACATCCTCAATGTGAAGGTGGCACAACCTTGCTGCCTTGCTGCTCGTCGAGACGACGGGGCGTGGCAGTGGCACGAGCGCTTCGGGCACCTTAACTTCGAGGCCCTGAAGCGGCTCAGTGCCAAGGAAATGGTACGAGGCCTGCCGTGCCTTGACCATGTGGAGCAATTCTGCGATGTCTGCGTGCTGACAAAGCAGAGACGACTCTCCTTTCCCCAGCAGTCGAGCTTCCGAGCCAAGGAGAGGCTCGAGCTCGTGCATGGGGACTTGTGTGGCCTGGTGACACCAGCCACACCGGGAGGACGACGCTACTTCTTGCTGCTCGTCGACGATCTCTCCCGCTACATGTGGGTGATGATCCTTGGCAGCAAGGGAGAGGCTGCGAACGCCATCAGGCGTGTGCAGGTCGCTGCGGAGGCGGAGTGCGGCCGCAAGCTGCGCGTGCTGCGCACCAACAACGGCGGCGAATTCACGGCGGCTGAGTTCGCGTCGTACTGCGCGGATGAGGGCGTTCAGCGCCACTACTCCGCGCTGTACAACCCGCAGCAGAACGGCGTCGTCGAGCGGCGCAACCAGACGGTTGTGGGGATGGCTCGGGCTCTCCTCAAGCAGAGAGGAATGCCAGCTGTCTTCTGGAGAGAGGCGGTGGTGACAGCGGTTTACATCCTTAACCGCTCGCCCACCAAGGCTCTCAACGGGATGACACCGTACGAGGCTTGGCATGGGCGCAAGCCGGCGGTCTCTCACCTACGGGTCTTCGGCTGCCTCGCGTTCACCAAGGAGCTTGGCCACATCAGCAAGCTCGACGATAGGAGCACCCCGGAGTGTTCATTGGCTACGCGGAGGGCTCGAAGGCCTACCACATCCTTGACCCAAGAACACAGCGTGTGCGCACGACGCGCGACGTAGTGTTCGACGAAGGGCGAGGATGGGCGTGGGACAAGGCGGTGGACGACGACACGACTTCGACGTACGACTTCACCATCGAGTACGTCCACTTTGAGGTAGCTGGGGGAGTAGGCAACTCTTCTCCGAGCAGATCTACCCCAGCCCTCAAGTCTCCACCGACTCCAGCGCCAAACTCTCCAGCTCCTGCTACAACGAGCTCTTCACCACCACGCACTCCAGCCACGACTCCGGCTACAGCGAGCTCTTCGCCACCACGTACTCCAGCACCGACGGTACCCTCTCCGGGAACGTCCTCTCCGACACCAGCTCGTGTCGAGCACGACTCAGTGGAGCTCGTGACCCATCTGTCCCGCGACGAGGAGCGCGTCGACGCGTGCTACGACGGAGAGCCGTTGCGGTATCGAAGGGTGGAGGGCCTTCTCATCGACCCGTTGGTGCCGGGCCCTGCGTCTCGCATTCTGGCAGGAGAGTTGCACCTTGCATGCGACGATGGTGAGCCTCGGTCTTTCGCGGAGGCCGAGAAACATGCGGCTTGGCGTGCCGCGATGCAGTCGGAGATGGACGCAGTTGAGACGAACCGCACTTGGGAGCTCGCTGATCTCCCTCATGGTCATCGCGCGATCACCCTTAAGTGGGTGTTCAAACTAAAGAGGGATGAAGCCGGCGCCATCGTCAAGCATAAGGCTCGCTTGGTGGCACGCGGTTTCTTGCAGCAAGAGGGGATCGACTTCGACGATGCCTTCGCCCCTGTAGCACGGATGGAATCCGTGCGACTTCTCCTCGCGCTGGCAGCCCTAAAGGGCTGGCATGTTCATCACATGGATGTCAAGTCGGCGTTTCTTAACGGCGACTTAAAGGAGGAGGTCTATGTACACCAGCCACCAGGTTTTGCGATCCCTGGCAAGGAGGGCGAGGTGTTGCGCCTGCGCAAGGCTCTCTACGGCTTGCGACAGGCACCAAGGGCGTGGAATGCCAAGCTGGATTCCACGCTCAAGAGGATGGGCTTCATGCCAAGCCCGCACGAGGCGGCCATCTATCGGCGGGGCAATGGAGAAATGCCCTGCTGGTGGGTGTCTACGTCGACGACTTGGTGATCACCGGCGCCAAGGATGTAGAGGTGGCAGCGTTCAAGGAAGAGATGAAGGCCACCTTCCAAATGAGTGACCTGGGGCATCTCTCCTTCTACCTGGGGATTGAGGTGCACCAGGGAGACTCCGGGATCACACTTCGCCAGACCGCCTATGTCAGGCGCATTGTTGAGCTGGCTGGGCTCACCGACTGCAACCCAGCTCTCACTCCGATGGAGGAGAGGCTGAAGCTGAGTCGCGACATCACGACGGAGGAGGTGGATGCTATTCAGTATCGGCGTCTTGTGGGGAGCCTTCGCTACCTCGTCCACACACGGTCTGACTTGGCATACTCCGTCGGCAACGTTAGTCGGTTCTTGCAGCGACCGACGACGGAGCATGAGCAGGCTGTGAAGAGGATCATCTGCTATGTTGCGGGGACTCTCGACCACGGTCTCTACTACCCGAGGTGCCCTGGGGAGGCACACCTTGTCGGGTACAGCGATAGCGACCACGCCGACGACATCGACACCAGCAAGAGCACAAGCGGGATCCTCTTCTTCCTCGGCAAGTGCCCCATCAGCTGGCAGTCGGTCAAGCAGCAGGTGGTGGCCATGTCCAGCTGCGAGGCCGAGTACATAGCGGCGTCCACTGCTTCGACTCAGGCTCTTTGGCTGGCTCGACTGCTCAGTGATCTCCTCGGGAGAGACACTGGAGCGGTGGAACTCAGGGTGGACAGCCAGTCCGCTCTGGCATTGGCCAAGAACCTCGTGTTCCATGAACGGAGCAAGCACATCTGGCTGAGATACCACTTCATCCGAGACTGCTTGGCAGAAGGGAGCATCAAGGCGCGCTACATCAACACCAAGGATCAGCTTGCAGACCTGCTCACCAAGCCCCTTGGGAAGATCAAGTTTGTTGAGCTTTGCTCCAGGTCCGGGATGGCCCAACTTTCTCACAAGACGATGCCCAAGACTTAGGGGGAGAATGATGGAATAAGTCTTGAGCATCTAGAGGACAGCCTGCTTTTGACTGTCCTCTGTAGTCCTTTAGCATCTAGAGGACAGCTTGACTGTCCTCTGTAGTCTCTTTAGCATCTAGAGGACATCAGTCGCTTTTTGACTGTCCTCTGTAGTCGCTTTAGCATCTAGAGGACAATCCTGTTGTGTAGTGTGTGTGAGAAGGTGTGGTAGTGCAGCCCCTAGGGCTATAAATATGTGTTCCCAACCCCTCTAAGGGTATGACATTGTGTAGTGTTTGAGGAAATAAACAGAAAATTGCCCCAACTCATAGTGTCATCCTCTTGATGAGAGTTAGAGTCCCTCTACTTACAAATGGTTTTTTGCCGGTCCAACGGTGTCCGTGTCTGTATTGTCTTTTTGTAGCTTTGCTAGTGCATACAGCTGTTACTACTTACTACTGCTAGGACATGATTATTGACCATCGTCACTTGAGTCATAAATTAGGGATTCTAACATATACAGCAGATGTGTAGACGATTTCAGCATGTTTCATCAGAATTTGATGAAGTCGAGCAACATAGACAATCCATGTTGCTTTTATGTGGCGATTAGGCATATTACTAATATCATGTTCATCCACTACGACGACATACAAGAATAAATATTACAATTTATCTTAGCCAAAAAATTTAGAAAAGTATGAGTTCAAAAGAAGCCCGATCTCTTTTTAATAGCTCACTTGGTGGCTTGTCCTCTTTAGTTAAATGAGCGTGCGGCTTTCTCTGGTGTTAGACTTGGGCGGTCGCGACTCATCTCTAGGGTAATGACCCACAATAGAGGTCTAGGTGGTTTTCACGACATATCTATAAATAACAGCCCATTGCTAGAGGAGGAAAATAAACTTGTATGTTTGGCACTTGACATAGGATAACTATTAAAATTGTTGCTTTATAGTACTACCACTGTTTTCGAATATTTATCATTTCGAATATTTATCGTCCGTTAGTTTATTTTTGAACTAAAATGCGACAAATAAAAAAGAACCGAGAGAATAATAGAGAAGAGATATATGATCAGATATAGAGTACATACACTAGAATTTTGGCCCCACGGTTAACATCAACAAAAATGGAATTTGGCTTGTACAGGTACGGAGACACCAGGTCACAGTGGTGAGAAGTCCGTGATTAAAAGTCATGGGTTCAAAGCACTCTAAGGGCTAGTTTGACAACCCTATTTTTTCTAAGGAATTTTTATTTTTTAAAGAAAAATTAGTTCATTTTCTCTTGTGAAAATGGAAATCCCTTAAAAAAATAAAGTTACTAAATTAGCCTTAAAAGTTGGTTTGATGACCACAAAATTAGAGTGGATTAAGAGACGAGAAATCCCTTGCTAATGATTGAGGGGGAGAGAATTCGTAACTATCCATTTTAAATAAAAGGATTTCGGGCCTTATTTAGTTACTCCTGAGGTGAATAGTCATAGCTAGTTTGAGAGAAGGGAATTGAAGAAGATTAAGGAGACTAAAATTTCCTTCTCAATTTTGAATAGAAAAGAGATTTTAGTTTCCTCAATTCTTTTCACTTTTTTTCTTCCAAACTAGCTCTCAATCCGCTCTAATTCCCTAGTCACTCATTTAGCCCTAAGGGCTGGTTTGATGACCAGAGAATTAGAGTGGATCTATGGAGGAAGAATCTCCTTCATATTCAATCCCCATGAATCCTTTTCATTTCTGTCGTCACCAAGTTAGCCTTAAAGCAATCCCTTTATCCGGGTTCAAAGGAGTCTCTTTATCCTTCTTCAGACCTCTCATGTAGTGTAGAGCCTTCGGCATTCAGGCCTCGCATATGGAAGTCTTTGGTATTGGGTCGCCCACAGACGTAGAAATATTAGAACATCGACCAGTACTGCCAGTATACGTATCTTTCATCATGCAACATTTCGGGCAAAATGTCAAACACTAGTAAACACTGGATCAGCCAGGCACACATAAGAGCCACTCTGTTGACATATGGTATTTCAAAAGGTGCCAATAGTCATCGTTTTAAACATGTGGTATTTCAAAAGGCGCCAATAAACATCATTTTAAACCATTTCCCTTGTTTATCATTATGCATATCATGCTGAGACAGTCGTTAGAGCATGGTGTAAAAAGTGGACAAGCTCGAAAAGAACCACTTATACAAGTCATCCCACATCAAAGCAAACATTGTTGCTTCTAAGTGTCTGGGTGTGCTTACCAGATTGAAAGCAATTTTAGACCCCATAAACTACAAATCATGAAAATGGTACAGTGAGCAAGGGATGACCTACCCCTAAACCTAAACTACAAAGCATGAAAATGGAACATTGAGCAACGGATGCCTTCAGATTGAGGGTTCACTCTCGGAACTCGGGCCAAGGGATCATTCTCATAATATCAACAGCTTAGGCATGTAAGTTAAATCTATAAAATAATAAAAAAGATCATTAGTAATGGCAACATTCAGCTAAATAATTCCTTTAGTAATAAAATGGAGGTGATCAAAGCAGCTGTTTGTTTAATAAGAGTCTTACCAGCTTATGTACAATCAAATGTGTTAGCAGCCAAGGAGAACATCACACGCCATATTGTTGCAGTGGCCGCTGCACAAATGGGTGCTCGAATAACTGAGCAGCACATGGCCGGTCATTTGGATTTGCTTGGACACACTTCTTTATGAAATCACGCGCATCTTCTGATAATGTATTAGGAATTTCTGGTGGTATTCCCCTACCAATTTTGAGCAAAGCCTGCGTCTACAAAACAGGAGAAATATGATATCATTCATCATGAAAGTATAGCCTTGTATCAAGAGAATACCAGATGATAACAAAATATGAAAATTCTAAAACACAGAATAGAGAGTGCTACCTGTGTGCGCGCGCGCATCTATGATATTTCTCGTGAAAATAACGGAATCATCTTGACCAAGACTACTGCTATTTTAGGTCCACTATACTATATGACATTTGCACACACAAACATAGATAAACAGCAAATCTATCAGTCAGGAAATGACACAGATCTTCTTTCTGTCTAAATTTATTCACATTCATGATTCTTGTATTCAAAGTTTAAACTTTAAATTGCATTGTATATATACATTATAGAAATGTTACTGTTACAGAAGATATCAAGGAGGCACAGTCACTTACCCATTCCATATCAGGATACGGCACTTCGCCTGTCAGCATCTCCAAAACTGTGCAGCCAAGACTCCATATGTCCGCTGGAGGTCCATGTGGCTTAGCCTTAGCAACCTAACAAAAATATGCCATCAGGAAATGCCCACAACATGGGCCACACCTTGCCAGACCAAATTTTATCAACTCCTTTTTTGTGGAAAAGTAAAGTAACAGCTTGAGGTCATATCACACTTTTGTTTGCAACAATGCTTACTATTTAGATTGTTTTCAGTTACAACTAGTTGGCTTGATTTCAAAAGCTGCCTCATTAAGTATCAAACTTGCCATTGTCAAGTAACTAAATTACCAAAAGGCATATCATTAAAGTTGAAACTGCAAGGATATTTTTAGGCGATCTCCACTTGAGATACTTAGAACTATATCCTGGATTATTTTAAGAATTCAACATAGTACTGTAAGATCACTGAGATAGAAACAGCACAGACTAACCTCAGGGGCCATCCAGTAGACAGTTCCCTTGCTAGATTTTGCCTGGCTCAAAATTGACATCTGCAAATGCAAATTAGAAAGAGTCAGCACGCCATGTAAATGTAGAACCTAAGATGAATCTTACAGTGTTTAGAATGTCGCAGTGACTACCTCCTTTGCAAGTCCAAAATCTGCCAATTTGACCAGTCCGCTTGCATCAACTAGGATATTGGCACATTTTATATCTCTAGTAACACAGGGAATGAGCATGTTCAATATACAGATAAAACAAACATGACGAAATACTTGAGAATGGAAAAGAATCTGATGTAGAAAATCAAATTGATATATCATTATTGTTGGCACCCGGAGAAGGCCATATTCCCGGCTGTCGCCAAGACACATTGTCATGTACGGCCACACATACGCCAGGCGTAGGAGAGCCCGCGATGTGCGCCGAGCTGAGCAGGCAGCAAAGGCACATGCGCAGCAGGTGAGTGGCTAGGATGGAAAGTAGCCATCTAATTGATTGCGCATGCAGCAAACATAGAAGGCGACCGCCTGATTGATTGTGCATGCAGCAAACATAGAAGGAGATTGGCTAGGAGAGAAAGTAGCTAGCTGATTAGTATCCTTCCTATTTTGATTAGATCTTCAATCAAGGAGAACCTTCTCCATTTGTGTAAGCCACCAGCTATATATAGCCATGTATGGTGGCACTTGGGAATCAATCAAGAATTACCTATCAAGTCTCTTCCTCTCTTCTCTAAACCGGCGACCAGGAGAACTTCTCCTGTCGACGGGTAGCTCGGCGTGGGGGCATAACCCTGCCGGCAACCACGAGTCAAGGCTACGATCTACGTAGCCGAGGTCCTCCTACCTTGGGCAATACCGCCCTTGACAACCTGGTATCACGAAGCCGACGATCCTCGTCTTCACAACCATCAACTTCCACCACCGCAGCCACTAGACAGATTGCAACCCCACCCTCGCCCTCAGCCTCCACCACTTCCACCGGTCACTCCAACACCATGTCGGAGCCCTTCATGGCCGACCTCATGGAGATGATGAAATCCTGGCATTCGGAGCTCAAGATGGAGATCAAGGAGATGAAGATCGAGATGGCTTCCTTGAAGGACAAGGCATCCTCGTCATCTGGCGTTGGTGGCGGCAATCGCATGGAGCCTCCTCGTGAACCAGATCGGCCCCCCAGGTTCCAGAAGTGGGATTTTCCCCGTTTTGACGGGAAGTCGGACCCGCGCCTCTTCCTCAACAAATGTGAGTCATATTTTCGTCAGCAGCGTACCATGGCCGAGGAGCGCGTCGGGATGGCGTCATACAACCTCGACGACGTCGCCCAGGAATGGTTCATGCAACTTCAGGAGGACGAAGGCACGCCGTCGTGGGGGACGTTTCAAAGATCTCATTGATCTGCGATTCGGACCAGCGCTGCGCTCGGCGCCCCTCTTCGAGCTGACGGAGTGCCGACGCACCGGGACGGTGGAGGAATACTCCAACCGCTTCCAGAGCCTGCTCTTCCGCGTTGGGCGGCTCGATGAAGCCCAGCGAGTCCAGCTCTTCACAGGAGGTCTGCTTCCACCCCTCAGCCACGCCGTCCGGCTTCACAACCCGGAGACGCTGACTGCGGCCATGAGCCTCGCTCGGCAAGTGGAGCTGATGGAGCTCGACAAGATGGCAGCAGCCCCGGCCAAGCCGGCGCATCGCGCTCTACCGGCCGCCATTAAACCTCAGCAGGCGCCCCCACTCCTTGCGCTACCGGCACCACCGGCGGGTGCTGCGCCAGCCGCACGCGAGCGACAACCGGGCCGTCGTCTCTCCGTAGAAGAACAGCAGGAACGCCGTCGGCTCGGGTTGTGCTTCAACTGCGATGAGCAGTACTCCCGCGGCCACAACCGCACCTGTCGCCGCCTCTTCTACATTGAAGGCATTGAACTGGAGATGGCAGTCGACGCCGCGGGCGATGTTGTCCCCGCGGAGGAGGGCCCCATCTACTCCCTACATGCTGTGGCCGGAGTGCCAACCTTCGACACGCTACAGGTCCGAGCGTTCCTCGGGACCGCAGTGCTGGTCGCCCTCCTCGACACGGGATCCACGCACAACTTCATCGGCGAGCGTGCAGCGTACCGCTCCGGGATGCACATCCAACCGCGCCCAAGGCTCACCGCCACCGTGGCTAACGGCGAGCGCGTCACTTGCCCGGGGGTCATCCGCGACGCGCCGATCAGGGTGCATGGCGACACGTTCCACGTCGACCTCTTCGTCATGCCCTTGGCAGGTTTCGACCTCGTCCTCGGCACACAGTGGTTGGGAACCCTCGGGCCCATCGTCTGGGACGTCGCCGCGCGGACTATGCAGTTCCAGCACGAGGGACGCGCTGTCTGCTGGACCGGCCTCGCATCCTCGGACAAGCCGGCCGTCCGCGCAGTCACGGCGCCACCAACGCCGACACTACAGCTCCAGCCAGCCCAGGAGCCCCTCCTCGACGCCCTCCTTCACTCCCTCAACCACGTCTTCACCGAGCCACGCGGTCTTCCACCCAAGCGCTCCCGTGACCACCGCATCATCCTCAAACCGGGAGCGCTGCCTGTGGCGGTCCGCCCGTACCGATACCCGGCGGCACACAAAGACGAGCTCGAGCGGCAGTGCGCCGCCATGATCGAGCAAGGCATTGTCCGACGCAGCGACTCGGCGTTCTCCTCACCAGTACTTCTCGTCAAGAAGCCGGACGGCTCCTGGCGGTTCTGCGTCGACTACAGGGCGCTGAACGCGCTCACCGTCAAGGATGCGTTTCCGATTCCGGTGGTGGACGAGTTGCTGGACGAACTCCACGGCGCGAAGTTCTTCACCAAGCTCGACCTACGCTCGGGCTACCACCAGGTCCGGATGCGCCCGGGGGACGTCCACATGACGGCCTTCCGCACCCACGACGGCCTCTACGAGTTCCTGGTGATGCCGTTCGGGCTGTGCAACGCCCCAGCGACGTTCCAGGCTTCGATGAATGACGTGTTGCGACCGTTTCTTCGTTGGTTTGTTCTGGTGTTCTTTGACGACATTTTGATCTACAGTAAGAGCTGGGGAGAACACCTTCGACACCTCCGCGCCGTCCTCGAGGAGCTCCAACGCCACCAGCTGTTCCTAAAACGCACCAAGTGTGCGTTCGGCGCGGCGAAGGTCGGCTACCTTGGCCACGTCATCTCCGAGGCGGGCGTCGCCATGGATTCGGCCAAAGTCCAGGCCATCCGGGACTGGCCCACGCCGCGATCAGCACGGGCGGTACGGGGTTTCCTCGGACTGACGGGCTATTACCGGAAGTTCGTCCACCACTACGGTACCGTGGCAGCACCATTGACGGCCTTGTTGAAGAAGGATGGATTCTCTTGGAGCGCAGGAGCCGCGGAGGCGTTTGTCGCCCTCAAGGACGCGGTCACCTCGGCCCCCGTCCTCACCATGCCGGACTTCTCCAAGCCATTCGTCGTTGAGTGCGACGCATCGTCCCATGGTTTCGGCGCGGTGATGGTCCAGGGGGGCCATCCCATCGCGTTCTTTAGTCGGGCTGTCGCACCCCGTCATCAAGCGCTGGCGGCTTACGAACGTGAGCTCATCGGCCTCGTCCTAGCGGTCCGACATTGGAGGCTGTACCTTTGGGGACGCCGGTTCATCGTCAAAACCGACCACTACAGCCTCAAGTACCTGCTGGACCAGCGGCTCGCGACGCTTCCGCAGCATCATTGGGTCGGCAAGCTCCTGGGCTTCGATTTCTCCGTCGAATATAAGCCGGAGTCAACCAATGTGGTGGCGGATGCCCTCTCCCGCCGCGACACGCCAGACGATGGGGCGCTGCTGGCCCTCTCGGCACCGCGTTTCGACGTCCTGGACCGTCTTCGTCAGGCACAACTCACCGATCCAGCACTCACTGCCATTCGTGACGAGGTGCAGGCCGGCACCAAGCGCGCGCCGTGGGAGGTGGTTGACGGGATGGTCCAGTACGCGGGCCGGCTCTACCTACCCCCTTCTTCACCCCTGCTCCGTGAACTGCTCGCAGCTGTGCATGCCGAGGGCCACGAAGGGGTCCAGCGCACGCTACACCGCCTTCGACATGACTTCCATTTCCCTAACATGAAGCAGGTGGTCCAAGATTATGTCCGGGAGTGCCCTACCTGCCAGCGCCACAAGTCAGAGCACCTACACCCGGCCGGACTCCTCCTTCCCCTACCAATTCCGCAGGGAGTCTGGACGGATGTGGCGCTGGACTTCGTCGAAGCCCTGCCCCGAGTGCGCGGCAAGTCCGTCATCTTGACGGTGGTGGACAGATTCAGCAAGTACTGCCACTTTATTCCACTGGCACACCCCTACTCAGCAGAGTCCGTGGCTCAGGCATTCTTCACAGAGATTGTATGCCTTCATGGGGTGCCGCAGTCCTTGGTGTCGGACCGCGACGTCGTATTCACCTCCAAGTTCTGGAAGGAGATCATGCGGTTGATGGGGACCAGTCTCCACATGACGTCGGCTTTCCATCCCCAGTCGGACGGCCAGTCCGAGTCGGCGAACAGGGTAATCATCATGTACCTGCGGTGCCTAACGAGCGATCGGCCTCGCCAGTGGCTCCAATGGCTCCCATGGGCGGAGTACGTCTTCAACACCGCCTACCAGAGCTCTCTCTGCGACACGCCTTTCAAGATCGTCTACGAGCGTGAGCCTCGGTCCATCCGGTCCTATGAACCGGGGGACACACGTGTTGCGGCAGTGGCTCGAACCATGGAGGAGCGCGAAGAGTTCCTCGCTGATGTCCGCCATCGGCTGGAACAGGCACAGGCTGTCCAGAAGAAGTATTATGACCAGGGCCACCGCGCCGTCACGTATCAGGTGGGCGAATGGGTGCTGCTCCGTCTCCGACACCGCTCCCCTGCCTCCCTCGCCACTGACTCCACCGGCAAGCTGAAGCCCCGGTTCTATGGGCCCTACCGTGTGCTGGAACTCATCAACGAGGTCGCTGTCCGCCTCGAGCTTCCAGCCCGCGCTTGCATCCACGACGTGTTTCATGTGGGCGTCCTCAAAAAGTATCACGACACACCACCGCAGGTTACACCGCCACTACCCCCACTTCACCATGGGGCAGTCACCTTGGAGCCAGCTAGGGCCATCCGAACCCGGCTCAACCGCGGTGTACGCCAGGTGCTGGTGCAGTGGAAAGATCAGTCGCCTGCATCTGCGACTTGGGAGGACATGGACACTTTCACCGACAAATTCCCAACCTTTCAGCTCGAGGACGAGCTGCTTCTCGAGGAGCGGAGAGATGTCATGTACGGCCACACATACGCCAGGCGTAGGAGAGCCCGCGATGTGCGCCGAGCTGAGCAGGCAGCAAAGGCACATGCGCAGCAGGTGAGTGGCTAGGATGGAAAGTAGCCATCTGATTGATTGTGCATGCAGCAAAAATAGAAGGCGACCGCCTGATTGATTGTGCATGCAGCAAACATAGAAGGAGATTGGCTAGGAGAGAAAGTAGCTAGCTGATTAGTATCCTTCCTATTTTGATTAGATCTTCAATCAAGGAGAACCTTCTCCATTTGTGTAAGCCGCCGGCTATATATAGCCATGTATGGTGGCACTTGGGAATCAATCAAGAATTACCTATCAAGTCTCTTCCTCTCTTCTCTAAACCGGCGACCAGGAGAACTTCTCCTGTCGACGGGTAGCTCGGCGTGGGGGCATAACCCTGCCGGCAACCACGGGTCAAGGCTACGATCTACGTAGCCAAGGTCCTCCTACCTTGGGCAATACCGCCCTTGACACACATTCAAGGATCTAGCTCAGGAGACTGACGACGGGGTCGACTATAACGAGACCACTGCTCCTGGGGCCTCGACACCTAGGAACCTCCCCTGGCCCTAGCCAAGGAAGAGGTCCGACACTAGATATTATAGAAGTGTCTAGATGGAATGACTCCTCAGCTGCCATAAGGCTCAAGCCTTTCAGGCCACCTAGGTGCTATGAGGCCCGAGCCTCTAGCGTCTTAGAACCTCCAAGGGTAAATTATTCTAAGTCCCTGAGACACCGTGTGTCGCAGGGCACTGATCAGAGATTAAGTCATTAAGCCATCTCCAGCAGATTATGCATATGGTCGTGTGAAACACTGTTTTGCAATGTAGAGCACACTGGTTACAGATTAGAGTTTAAAACTGAAGATGGGATGGGAAAGCTGCTGGAGACAGCATTAGGCTCGTCATATCCCCAGGAACTTATAGGCCCAAGTCATCAGACTCTTCGTTTCTCGGGCCACTGATAGGCTTAAGTCCCTAGGGCCCGCTATGTCCTAGGATAATATGGTAACGTTTGTTCGGGGCAGTCCGTCCCCCGAGCACTAGATCAGGCTCTCCATTAGGCCTAGGATCCCCAAAGAGTCCTCGACCTCGTACTCCGAGGACGGTCGGGCCTCCGGCACTCTAAAGTCCTAGGTCCCGAGGGAGCTAAGGACTTAGAAAAGCTAAGTGTAATCCTATCAAAAATATAAAATGTGATCAAGGCCCATCGAGGATGGCACAACCCCAGGAAAAGGGTACCACATCTAAGGGCCTGCATACTACTCCTCAGAGATAGCTTAATGGATAAGTCTTGGGTACAACACATTAAATGTGTGATAAGTGACATTACAAGCCCGATAAGCATGATGTAGCACGAGTTAGGCTGCAGGATAATCAAGACCACTATATGGTATGTGTGTTGATCCAGTAGCCACGCGTGCGCACACAAAGTATACCATGAAGTACAAAAGGCTACAACGACTACCAACCACATCATACTAAACGGCCCAGGGCACGGGGCCCGTAGACATGACATACCTGTCGCAGGTATGACAACCGAAAAAAAGGATATCTCTATTACGTCTACACCACGACCAAAAGATGGGCACTAAATAAGATAAGAGTAGGGTAGTTGTGTCTTAGCTGATGGGGTACAAGGTTCATGTAATCTCTTCCTCCCCTTGGAGGCCTAGACTATAAAAGAGAGGGGTGGGCAACATTTAAGGGGATTAGATTCCAACCAGGGGCATTCAATTAGATCCGACCATAGAAGTTCCAATTAGAGGTAACCAAGCTAACTATGGCCACTCTTCATCTAGAAGGCACGTATAAAGGTGGATTGAGACCATGAGGCCATGCTCAGCAGACCGTGCATATGGTCATGCAAATTATTGTTTTGCACTGTAGACCGCACTGTTTATAGAGTAGGGTTTGAAATAGGAGGTGAGATAGATGGTGGAATAGGGAGACTGCTGGAGACAGCCTTAGGCTAGAACTCCCACCATAGCCATGAGATGAGGGAGTTAGGTCTTGATGCTCTCTGTTGTTTGAGCTTGTAATATTTTCCTCCTTTGTACTCATCAATACCACACTGCAACCCAAACCTCTCTACCTGCTTGTGTGCTTGCTATCAATCATGCTCAAGTCCAACACGACCACTGATCTATGCCATGCTCCCTCCAACCCCCCCCCTTCTGGTATTCTGTGTATTCTAATTCTCCCAACTGACCTGTGCAGAACATTCCGGCGATGTAGATAGTGCAAACCGTTCAGAATCTGTCGTGTATATGCTGAGACTTGTGAATCTTGCAAATGATATTTTTGATATAAAGCTGCCAAAGATCCTTGACTAACAAGTTCAAGAAAAATATATAGTTTCCCACCTTCCTGCAAAGAATTCATCCCACAAATTTAACATTAAAAAGATGTTCATGGTGGACAGCAGCTGGCATATACTTGGAGATAACATGTAATATGAACAAAAGGAGAGCGTAAAACAGAATACAACAAATCAATCACCACATGGAGCAAATTTTATTATGGAAAATGAATGTATGCTTATCACTGTTTTATTCTGAAAATGAAGTTCATGACTATAGAAATGAGCTCAGTACCTTATGTGTTCCAAAATATTGAACTATATTTTCATGCTCCAAACGACTCAAGAGAGATATCTCCTGAAACAATGAAACAAAATATTTACCTATTATCAGTGAAACTCAAGAAAAATAATTGGATGATTGAGAAACATGTTGTTCGAAGCAGCATAATCAGCATAATTCTCAAGCATGCATAATTCATTACTCACATGTTCAAGCTGCAGAATGCGTTGTTTTCCATTGAGTCCTTGATCCACTAATGATACTTCCTTGACAGCAAAGAAAAATCCATCACTGTAAAAGACATGTTAGAAGTCAGTCTTTGAAATATTGTGTTGCAGAAGATGTATGTGTTCATCGAAACTGCCTGAATGTTTTCCCACCAAATAGCCAGTTGACTGCATTTGATAATAGCAAATTTGTGAACCCTGGAGTTCCTATGAAAATGATAAATTGATCTCATATAATGCTAGCCAACATCAAGAAATTACATCACACATGCATTCAATCTTATAATTATTATATATAACTAAACATTCTTTCTGGCTAGCACAAAGAATCCTAATGAAGTGAAAGCTCAGATGGGACATTCCCTCAAACAAAAAATCCAGGATAGACTAAAATCCAGAGAATAAGACTTGACTTTGGGTCAACTGAAAACTGATGTCCAATATATTCTTTTGAAAGTCAGGCAATAGTTAAGAGCGCCAAAATGAGAAGGATTACATCGATTGCAATATATGTAAAAACTGCTAGTAGCACCATAAGATCTCAATTAAACACACTAAGATCAGTGAACTCGATAGCTGGTCATAAACACAGTTTCAGCAATACTATGTATATTCTGCAGAGCAAAACTATAGCTGTGCTTCCGTTGTCCTCTCCGTCCTAGTTAATTATGACGCAAACAAATAAACAATAATGTGAATATGATAATTATCATGAAGTAGGAAGATCCAAACTTACTCGCTGATCGCCTCGTACACAGAACCAAAAGATCCACTGCCGAGATGGTGTCCCTTGGTCCAAGACGTGATAGTTCTCTTAAACCGCCTATTTGGCGACGGCGAGATCAAATACTCGGTGCTCTGAGAAGGGGACTCCGCTACAGCTTGAACCACGGCAGCGGTAGTCTCTCTTGGCGCCTCGACAACCACCGCTTTTGTTCTTTCCACTCGTAGCTGATCCACCTTGACCACATCGCCCTTTCCCTTCACTCCGTGTGCAGTCCCCTCCTTCACCGCGGCAGCAATCACTCGTCTAGAAGATTCCCCTGTCTCCAATTGGACTGCTCTGTTGCTCGATTCGGTTCCAGACCCCTTGTATGATCGTGCAGAAACTTGAGCGACCTCCGGTTCCGGTTGGACTACTTTGGCGGCCAACACAGCTTGCTCTTCACCTTGGACGGCTGCATCCAGCCTCGCTGCGAGTGCAGCGTCCCGTGCAGAAACATCTGGAGGTCCCTGTGGTGCTGGTGCCATCCCGTCAGCGCCCGCAGCCGGCAGCAGCGGTGCCTGCAGCGACTGGCGGCGGCTGCGGGAAGGGTTGGGGATGTGCGCCATGCCGGCGGCGTAGATGGCCGGGGGGATGGTGAAGTCCTCGGGGCCCTTGAGGCCGAGCTTCCGGAAGAGGTCGGCGACCTCCGCGCCCCCGCGGCGGATGCGGAAGCTGGTCTGCGACGCGAACTCGGAGCCGAGGTCGACCGGCGCGAGGTCGTCGTCGCCTTCGTCCTCGGCGGGGTACGAGGAGTGCTTCATCGCGTTGATGCGCGCGAGCTGCGGCCGCTGGCGCGGCCTGGGCCGCTGCGGCGCCTCCATGGGATGGGATGGGCTCCGGCGCGCGGTGGCCCTTGCGTGGGGAGCAGGGCAGAGCAGAGCAGAAGGAGGGAGGGGCACAGGCGCGAGGCGGAACGCGTCCGCGCTTTGCGAGTGGGGTTTGACGAGGAGGGAGGATATGGTTTGCGTTTGCCTTCTGGGTGTGCAAGAGCGGAGCGGAGCCGCGACCTGGAGGCGCCGTGCGCGCGCGCTCTTGACTCGGCGCGGCTGTGGTCGCTGCTTTGGGGAATAGCGAGACCGAATGCGGCGGCCGGGTCGGCGCCTTGCGCGCGTGTTCTTGTCACGGCGTATCGCGTCGCGTCGCGAGCGGCGGAACGGGGCAAGAGGACGACCGGGCTGCGGCCGCCGAGCGGAGCAGGCAGAGGGTCGCGGTCACATCACACGTTGACGTGGCCTACGCCCTACGCGTCAGGGCTGAGGAGTACGCATCCAGCCAGCGCACCTGCCACCAGCTCATTTGAACTGGAGCCGACGGGCCGCTGGTCTCGCCGGTTAGCCTCCGTCTCGGGGTTCCACCACAACGGCGAAGCGACTGGTCGTCGAAGGACGAAGGCCGCGAATTGGGGATAAGTTGGAGCCTTGGAGGTCAGAGCGGTAGCATCGTTGATCGCTGCACCCAAGTCATGGTCAAACATGGATGTGTACGATGTACCGTCGAAGCCATCAAAAATAGTCAATGATGGATGCCCAGTCACGTGTGCCCGTCCGTATATATGTTAACAAACTAATATACACCTGGCTAAAAATGCTATATAAATAAAGCAAGGCATGTACAAAGTACTCATGTATTGGAACAATGGAACCTTTGGTTTTAATCTATACCGACTTCAGCAGTATAAATAACCAGTTTTAATCCGAAGCGAATAGCTCGGTAGCTTCTTTCACAGTCCATATACAACAAATGATCTGTATTTCCACTGTAATGACAAAGATATTACAAATCTATCTATGTATTTAACTTTCATCTATTCTTTGTATCATGTTGTCTGATAAGGGAAACAAAGACCATACCATGTTTGTTTACTATCGAGATTATATAATCAAGCTTAAATAAGTTAAGTAGCAAATAAACAACACATATTATTAGGTGAATTATATAATCTACTTCCTTCATCCCAAAATATATTTATCGTTCCCGCTTTCGAGGAGTCAACTATTTTTAACTTTGACCAAATAAAAATGTTAATATTTATAGTATATAATTAGTATTATTAGATAGATATTTAAATCTATTTTATGGTAAAATTATTTGAAGATACAAATGTTGCTAATATTTTCTATAAATTTATTCAAACTTGATAAAATTTGGTTGACACGAATACCATAGCAACACATTTTGGGACGGAGTGAGTAGATATCTAGATTATGATAATCCATAAACAGGTCATTATATGCTTATATAATCTATAAGCTAGATTATATAATCGGAAACAAACAGGAAAATCTCTATATTTTCTACCTTGACCGAAAGGAATGGTGCTAAATCAGAGATGTGATGTATAGCTATTTTTTAACATGGTATTAGTACGCTATGTCATCACTTAAATCTACTAGATGTCATCTCTTCGTTATGTCAACGGTTCATAGGTCTCGTCGAACAGTCTACTACATTAGACTTCATTTTTTTCTTAGATCATCTACAACAATCGACTATGGTATAGATTGATTGCAGATGACCTAAGGTCTATTTCATTTAGCTTTTTTGATGAGCTTTTCTAAAAACCTGGATTCTTAGAGGATCTAGTTGTGGGTAGAATCTAAATATCGTGACACTTATATGCTAATAAAGATGATGGAGTCCATAAGGTTTAGGATATAGAAAGTGATGAATTTCTCCCATCACGACGACTCAGCGGATTCTATGTTCACGTTGATTTGAACGATTTTTACCAAAGCGATTTCCATATAAGTGGAATGAGAAGCGAAACAATTGGCTACCAGAAGCTGATTCTGACAACCATAATTCGGTTTTAAGCTGAAACAAACACTCCCTAGTATAGTAGATGGTTTGCACTAGATTGATTTTATAACACGAAATATATATGTTATTTTTCTTGTATGATTATTGATACTATAATATTTAGATCTATTATGTTTATATGCGCTTGCTACAGTTACATTTTTTACTTTTGATATGCAAGATGTCGATATATCGTTGAACATTGTGTGCACTGCCGCTACAAGCTACCATTGTCACCGTGCGTCGAGGTCGCTATCACTATATGATGCCCCATCGCGGGCCAGAAGGCATCGTCGTCGCAAACCCTAAACATGTGCCCTACTGCTGGCACTCGCACCCCTATGGGCTACACCTTATTATGGGTTGAGGTGTGTTGCTTCCCTTCTATTCCTACCACTTAATCTTAATTTATTGTATCGGAGTTCCCTCTCCGGGTTAAATCGATCATCAGAAGAAGAATTATGCCAAAAATTAGGGGGGTTTTGGGGTTGATAGTGAAAAAGTCGACAGATAAGTCATCGTTGACGATATGTCTACGCTGGTTCAAATCCAGCTCGGCCAAAAATTTAGGGCTTCATGAATATGAACTAAATCTATTTTTTATGGAAGAAAAAAGAGAGATTTATACCACTTTAGACCGTTGTGCCCCCATCGCGAACCGCTGTAGGTCTCTATAATTCCATGATGTGTGTTATTTTTATATAATTTATCTCATTTTTTGGTTTCTTCTAGTATTTAATCTTCTATAATAATTAATTGTTTTCAGTAATAGAATTCATATATTGTGTTTTGAAATGTAGAGATATTTGTTTCTAGTAATAATGATTTTTTCATATATTATAATTAAATTTTAGGTATTGTTATTATGACCCATTTCTTAGTGCAATGAAACATAAAGTGTTTAACTAATCTGAAGTTAATTTTGTATGATAGATCATGAATATGGTTAACAAGATGGAGTTCAAACCCTTGCATTTAATGGCAATAATTACCATGAGTGAGCGGTGGACTATGAGTTTCATCTATAGCCCATGAAGTTTACCAATATCATTACTAGGTTTGGTGTTGTTTTTGTTGTCCTACTAGCTTTCAATAAGGCAAAGGCATGCATCTTCCTAAGGCACCATGTACATCCGGACCAAAAGATGGAGTATCTAGAGGTGAAAGACACATTAGCGATGTCGGGTACCGTAATTTGGGGTACCCCCAATGCTCCTTAACCTGGCTGGGAAACATCTTTAGAACAAACCGTAAAGACTGATAAGCACGGTTTAAGTCAAGGCCTCGTCTACCAAGGGACGCGATCTCGTCTCACCCGAGCCCGGCCTCGGGCGGGAACAGTAGTCCCAGACAGATTCACACCTCGCCCGAGGGCCTCCTCAGGCAGAGGGCGCACCCTCGGCTCGCCCGAAGCCAAGCTCGGGCAGACTTTGTCGTACAGCGACCTTAGCCAAATCGCCTCACCAACCGACCGTATCGATGCACATTTAATGCTGGGATCGTCTGACACCTTAAGCTGACACGCGCGCCTCAGTCGGCAAGGTCGAAGTGACCGCAGTCATTTCGCCCCTTTATTGACCGTTCTGATAGGAAAACAGCGCTATTCACCCCGTTCCGACTACTGTGCCAGCCACAAGGGTAAAACTGAGTCACGATCTCCCCCGAATTCAGCCTCGGCCTCGGGAGAAGGTCTCCGCCTCGCCCGACCTCAGCCTCGGCCGCGGGAGAAGGTCTCTGCCTCGCCCGACCCTAGGCCTCGGCCTCAGCCTCGGCCTCGGGAAAAGGTCTCCGCCTCGCTCGACCTCGGGCCTCGGCCTCGGGAGAAGTCTCCGCCTTTCCCGACTTCGGCCTCGGACCAACCGCGCCACTGGGGATACATCATTACCCTACCCCTAGCTAGCTGCCTCAAGCTACGAAGGAACAAGACCGGTGTCCCATCTAGATTACTCCGGTAACAGGTAATGATGGTTCCCCGCGTGCGTCCATGACGTTGATGGTTCTCAGCTCCCTACGGAAGCAAGGAAACGTCAGTAGGATCTATGCCGCACCGCCAGCTGCGCTTCTACAGGGCTCAAGCACTTCTTCGGCGACCACGTTAGCACCTACACAGGGCTCAGACACTTCTCCGCCGGCCACGTTAGCACATAGCTACACCCCCATTGTACAGTTGGGCCATCTCCTTATATCTATAAAAGGGTATGACCAGGGCCTTCCTAATGGGGGCAGAAGAGAAAAGGCGGAGAAGAGGAGAGGCAGGCAGAGTGGGAGAAACGCAGATGAGGCTAACTCAGACAGCTCACCTTAGGGCCAGGCTCTCTCTCTCACTCTCTCACTCTCTCTCTCTCGCGACGCTTGTAACCCCTACTACGAGCACCCCGGTGCAAGATAATATAAGCCTCATCCTCCCTCTTGTATTCCATCTTGCATCAACCCATCTAGGCAGGGGCACGCAGCGACAAATTCACTAGTCGGTTAAGCGTCCTTGCGGGTCCAAAACGCCGACAGTTGGCGCGCTAGGTAGGGGGGAGTTGTGTGTTGACAAACACTTTCCCGTTGAGTTCCAGATGGGTAGCCTTCAGCAACCTCTTCAGCCCAGGATGGTGCTCCGCTTCAGGAGTCTCCAATTCATGTCCCGCGACGGTAGCTACGACATGGTACTCCTCCCCTCGCAGCACGACAACAACGACGGTCGTTGGCTCGCCCGGTGGAGGCTAACTCGACGACGACTTCCCCCCGCAACGGAAGAGGAACACTCGGATTTGCCCCGCCACCCTCCTCGCCGGAGGAGGAGGAGATGGGGCAACCGTGGCCAGGCACGGGGCGGCAATTCGTCGGCTGTCAGACTAGAGCGAGTCGACGACGCCGGCACCCCTGCGAGGGACATGTCGGGTGTTGTCCTCGCACCTGAGACAACGCCGGGTGTCGCTTCCCAGCAACGTGCCAACCCCAAGCGGACTGATGACGTCGACACCCTTGCGAGGGACTTGTCGGACATTAGTCTCGCACCTGAGATGACGGCGCACTCCGTCCCCAATGCGACTTCACCACCGCCCATCGACCAGGAGGTACCATCAGTCTTCCACCCTGTTCCCTTTAGATTCAGCTTAGATCCACCAAGCGACCCCGCTTCGGTGAGTGCTTTCGCAAGGGCATATCCTGACCTTCCAGGGTACCATATGTGGTCAACCTAGGACCGACTGACGACCGTCTCAACCTACGGACCCGCGGGTTCCGAGGAAGAGAACGACCCCGACTTCGGTTGGGATTTCTCTGGACTCAGTGATCCCAGTGCCATGCGAGACTTCATGTCCGCATGTGACTACTGACTCTCCGGTTGCTCTGACGATGGCCGCAGCCTTGACGACGAGGGTTACGACCCAAGTCGCGAGTGTTTCCACATTGATCAGAGGGATCACGACGAAGACGACCGCCTCGGCATGCCAGAGAACGACGACGCCCCTGCGCCTACGTTTCGTGTTGAGATCCCACGGGAGCTAGCTGTGGTTCGAGTCCCTGCGGGGGGTCAGGACACACAGCTCGAGCAACTCCGTGAGATGCAGGCCAAGCTCGACGAAGAAGAGGGGCAACTTGTGCAGCTCCAACAAAACATCGAGCAGGAGTGGGCAGGCCGAGCACTCGCCGGAGGAGCGCGTCATCGGGCCCGGGACGTCCAGCGCCGTATCATTGACGATGCCAGGGCAGGGCTGCCCTCGACCTTCAGCGGGGCCGGCCAGAACCTAGCTGCAGCGGCGATGCTACTTCGAACAATGCCGGAGCCATCCACCACCGAGGGGCGACGCATCCAGGGCGAACTCAAGGCGAGAGTGCCCCTCGGGGCATCGCGCAACGTCCTCCCGACGCATGCGGGAGGCCTCGGTCCACACCGAGCGCACACGGGACGGGACGCCTGCAGCCCCGGACCGCAAAGGCAGCGAACAACACCGCCGCGACCGTCGAGCCCGCCTCGAGGAAAGGGTGCACCGGGGCTACCACCCCAGGCGCGGAGGATGCTACGACAGTGAGGAGGATCGGAGCCCCTCGCCCGAACCACCAGGTCTGCGAGTCTTCAGCCGGGCCATATGACGGGCGCCGTTCCCGGCCCAGTTCCGAGCCCCGACTACCATCACCAAGTACTCAGGGGAGACAAGGCCGAAGTTGTGGCTTGCGGACTACCGGCTGGCATGCTAGTTGGGAGGGACGGACGACGACAACCTCATCATCCGCAACCTCCCCCTTTTCCTCTCCGACGCTGCCCGGGCCTGGCTGGAGCATCTGCCTCCTGCGTAGATCTCCGACTGAGACGACCTGGTCAAGGCCTTCGCTGGAAATTTCCAAGGTACATATGTGTGCTCTGGGAACTCGTGGGATCTCCGGAGCTACCGCCAGCAGCCAGGGGAATCCCTGCGAGAGTACATCTGGCGGTTTTCAAAGCAGCGCACTGAGTTGCCCAACATCACCGACTCGGACGTCATCGGGGCATTCCTCGCCGACACCACTTGCCGAGACCTGGTGAGCAAACAGGGACGCAAGACTCCCACCAAGGCGAGCGAATTGATGGACATAGCCACCAAGTTCGCCTCTGGTCAGGAGGCGGTCAAAGCCATCTTCCGGAAGGATAGGCAGCCTCAAGGAAGACAGAAGGAAGAGGCCCCCGAGGCGTCCGTCCAGCGTGGCACGAAGAAGAAGGCCAGGAAGAAGGCGCAAGCAAAACATAACGCCGTTGACGCGGATCTCGTCGCTGCTGCCGAGCACATGAATCCTCGGAAGCCTCCCAGAGGGGCCAACATGTTTGACAAGATGCTCAAGGAGTCGTGCCCCTATCACAGAGGTCCCGTTAAACACACCCTTGAAGAATACGACATGCTCCGACGTTACTTTAACAATGTTGGACCCTCGGCAGAAGGTGGCAAGGACCAAGGCAACAACAAGAAGGGGGGCGACAAGGAAGAGGAGTTCTCGGAGGTCCACAACTGCTTCATGATCTACGTTGGGCAAGTGGCGAACGCCTCGGCTCGGCACCGCAAGCAGGAGCGCTGGGAGGTCTGCTCGGTGAAGGTAGCGGTGCCGGTCTACCTAGACTGGTCCGACAAGCCCATCACCTTCGACCAAGGCGACCACCCTGACTGCGTACCGAGCCCAGGAAGGTACCCGCTCGTCGTTGACCCTGTCATCGGCAACGCTAGGCTCACCAAGGTCCTCATGGATGGAGACATTAGCCTCAACATCATCTACGCCGAGACCCTAGGGCTCTTGGGGGTCGATCTGTCCACAATCCGGGCCGGTGCGGCGCCCTTTCACGGGATCGTCCCCGGTAAGCGCGTCCTGCCCCTTGGGCAACTCGATTTGCCCATCTGCTTCGGAAGTCCCTCCAACTTCCGAAAGGAAACCCTCACGTTCGAGGTGGTCGGGTTCCGAGGGACCTATCACGCGGTGCTGGGAAGATCGTGCTACGCCAAGTTCATGGTCGTCCCCAACTACACGTACCTCAAGCTCAAGATGTCAGGCCCCAACGGAACCATCACCGTCGGATCCATGTACCGCCACGTTTACGAGTGCGACGTGGAATGCATGGAGTATGCCGAGGCCATCGCCAAGTCTGAGGCCCTCATCGCCGACCTGGATTGCCTCTCCAAGGAGGCGCCAGATGCGAAGCGCCACGCCGGCAACTTTGAACCGGCCGAGGCGGTTAAGTCCGTCTCCCTCGACCCCAGCAACGACGCCGGCAAGAAAGTCAGGATCGGCTCCGAGCTCGACCCCAAATAGAAAGCAGTGCTCGTCGACTTTCTCCGCGCAAACGCCGAAATTTTTGCGTGGAGTCCCTCGGACATGCCCGGCATACCGAGGGATGTCGCCGACGCCGAGCACTCGCTGGACATCCGAGCCGGTGCCCGACCCGTGAAGAAGCATCTGCGCCGTTTTGATGAAGAAAAGCGCAGAGCCATAGGCGAGGAGGTCCACAAGCTAATGGCTGCAGAGTTCATCAAAGAGGTATTCCATCCAGAATGGTTAGCTAACCCTGTGCTTGTAAAGAAGAAAGGTGGGAAATGGAGGATGTGCGTAGACTACACTGGGTTGAATAAAGCATGTCCGAAGGTTCCCTACCCTCTGCCTCGCATCGACCAAATTGTGGACTCCACTGCTGGGTGCGAAACCCTGTCATTCCTCGACGCCTATTCAGTCTATCACCAAATCAAGATGAAAGAATCCGACCAGCTCGCGACTTCTTTTATCACACCTTTTGGCATGTATTCTTATACTACTATGCCATTTGGCTTGAGGAATGCAGGTGCAACCTACCAAAGGTGCATGAACCGTGTGTTCGGAGAGCACATCGGCAGAACGGTTGCGGCTTATGTCGATGACATCGTTGTCAAAACAAGGAAGGCCTCCGACCTCCTCTACGACCTCAAAGTAACTTTAGGGTGCCTGCGTGCAAAGGGTGTAAAACTCAATCTCGAGAAGTGTGTCTTCGGAGTCCCCTGAGGCATGCTCCTGGGGTTCATCGTCTCCGAACGAGGCATCGAGGCCAACCCGGAGAAAATCGCGGCCATCACCAACATGGGACCCATCAAAGATTCAAAAGGAGTACAAAGGGTCATGGGATGCCTTGCGGCTCTGAGCCGCTTCATCTCGCGCCTTGGCGAGAAAGGATTGCCCTTGTACCACCTCTTAAGGAAGGCCGAGCGCTTCACTTGGACCCTCGAGGCCGAAGAAGCCCTCGAAAACCTTAAAGCACTCCTTACCAATGCGCCCATCTTGGTGCCCCCTCTGCGGGAGAAGCCCTCTTGATTTATGTAGCCGCAACCACTCAGGTGGTCAGCGCCGCAGTCGTAGTCGAGAGACGAGAAGAAGGGCATGCACTGCTCATCCAGAGGCCGGTCTACTTCATCAACGAGGTGCTATCCGAGACAAAGATCTGCTACCCACAAATTCAGAAGTTACTGTACGCAGTGATTCTAACATAGCTAAAGTTGCGACACTACTTCGAGTCTCATTCGGTGACTGTGGTGTCATCCTTCCCCCTGGGAGAGATCATCCAGTGCCGAGAGGCCTCGGGTAGGATAGCAAAATGGGCAGTGGAACTCATGGGCGAAACACTTTCATTCGCTCCTCGGAAGGCCATAAAATCCCAAGTCTTGGCAGACTTCCTGGCTGAATGGGTCGACACCCAATTGCCGACAGCTCCAATCCAGGCCGAACTTTGGACCATGTACTTCGATGGGTCGCTTATGAAATCCGGAGTAGGTGCTGGCTTGCTCTTCATTTCACCCCTCGGAAAACATGTGCGCTACGTTATACGCCTCCATTTTCTGGCGTCAAACAACATGGCCGAGTACGAGGCTTTGGTTAATGGGTTGTGTATCGCCGTTGAGCTAGGGATTCGGAGCCTCGACGCTCGTGGTGACTCGTAGCTTGTTATTGACCAAGTCATGAAGAACTCCCACTGTCGTGATTGAAAAATGGAGGCCTACTGCGATGAAGTTCGGCGCTTGGAAGATAATTTCTACGGGCTGGAACTCAACCATGTTGCTCGACGATACAATGAGACTGCGGATGAGCTGGCTAAAATAGCCTCGGGGCAGACGACGGTTCCCTCAAACGTCTTCTCTAAGGACATATATCAACCATCTGTCAAACTCGACGACGCGCCCGAACCCGAGGAGACCTTGGCCCAGCCCGAGGTACCCTCGGTCGCCGAGGGTGAGGCCATGCGCGTCAAGGGAGAGCAGCATGGGGTTACACCAAACCTAAACTGGCTGACCCCGTACCTGGAATATCTCCTCCGAGGAGAGCTGCCCCTCGACAAGGCCGAAGCTCGGCGACTGGCTCGGCGCGCCAAGTCGTTCGTTTTACTGGGTGATGAAAAAGAGTTGTACCACTGCAGCCCCTCAGGCATTCTCCAACAATGCATATCCGTCGCCCAATGACAAGAGTTGTTACAAGAAATACACTCGGGGGCTTGCGGTCACCATGCAGCACCTCGGGCCCTCGTGGGAAACGCTTTCCGACAAGGTTTCTACTGACCGACCGCGGTGGCCGACGCCACTAGGATTGTGCGCTCCTGCCGAGGGTGTCAATTCTACGCAAGACAGACGCACCTGCCCGCTCAGGCCCTGCAGACAATACCCGTCACTTGGCTGTTTGCCGTATGGGGTTTGGACCTCGTCGGTCCCTTGCAGAAGGCACCCGGGGGCTTCACGCACCTGCTGGTCGCCATCGACAAATTCTCTAAGTGGATCGAAGTTTGACCCTTAACCAGCATCAGGTCCGAGCAGGCGGTGGCATTCTTCACAAATATCATCCATCGCTTTGGGGTCCCAAACTCCATCATCACCGACAATGGCACGCAGTTCACTGGGAAAAAGTTCCTGGACTTCTGCGAAGACCACCACATCCGTGTGGACTGGGCCGCCGTAGCTCACCCAATGACAAATGGGCAGGTGGAGCGCGTCAATGGTATGATTTTGTAGGGACTAAAATCGAGGATCTACAACGACCTCAACAAGTTTGGCAAGCGGTGGATAAAAGAACTACCCTCGGTGGTTTGGAGTCTGAGGATGACGCCGAGCCGGGCCACGGGCTTCTCGCCGTTTTTCCTAGTCTATGGGGCCGAGGCCATCTTACCCACGGACTTGGAATACGGTTCCCCGAGGACAAAGGCATACGAAGACCAAAACAACCAGACCAGCCGAGAAGATTCATTGGACCAGCTGGAAGAGGCTCGGGACGTAGCCTTACTACACCCGACGCGGTATCAGCAGTCTTTGTGACGCTACCACGCCCGAAGGGTTCGGCTTCGAGGCTTCCAAGTGGGAGACTTGGTACTTCGGCTGTGACAAGACGCTCGAGGGCGCCACAAGCTTACTCCTCCCTGGGAAGGGCCGTTCATCATCGCCAAGATTTTGAAGCTCGGAACATACGAGCTGGCCAACGATCGAGGCGAGGTCTACAACAACGCTTGGAACATCCAACAGCTACGTCGCTTCTACCCTTAAAATGTTTCAAGTCGTTCATGTATCTCGCATTCTTTACATATATAAATAAAGTCTAACCGTCAAGGAAGGATCAGCCTTGCCTCGGCAAAGCCCGACCCTCCCTCAGGGGCTAGAAGGGGGGAACCCCCTCCGCGTCAAAATTTTCCTCGGAAAAGTTTTCTGCCAGAACGGCTTTCGTGCTTTTCGACTATATCGATAACAGAATCCTAAAAACGACGAGAGGAACCTTAAACGGCAAGGCCGACCGAGCCGAGGGACTCCTACGCCTCCGGGATACAGATACCTCACTCATCACCTTCCGAGAAAAGTAACTCACGCTCGGATAAGTGATCCTGCTACCGACGAGCAAGTCCTAAACGCACGAAACAAGAGGAAAGAAAACGACTTTCGTGCTTTTCGACTATATCGATAACAAAATCCTAAAAATGACGAGAGTAACCTTAAACGGTAAGGCCGACCGAGCCGAGGGACTCCTACGCCTCCGGGATACGGATACCTCACTCATCACCTTCCGCGAAAAGTAACTCACGCTCGGACAAGTGATTCTGCTACCGACGAACAAGTCCTAACGCACGAAACGAGAGGAAAGAAAATACAGCTTTATAATTCGACAATAAAAATGTTTAGGCCTCAGCGGTCGCAAAAAAACATACGCATACTTAAAACAAATTGTCTCTGCAGGCTCAGACATCGATAGGGGGAGGAGCAGCACCCTCGGTGTCGTTTCCACCCTTGGCAGAATCTGGCTCGGCCTCAGACGGCGACACGGGCGGAAGGATCTCCACCTCAAAGGAGGAAGCCAGCGCCGCGCTTGGGCCCTCGACAGCCGCGTCAAGCCTCTGGACCTCGGCCAAGGCGGCCTCCTCTTCGTCGGGTAAGCAGTACCCCTCGCTGACCCGCTCCAGATCCACGTCGTAGTGGGAAGCGAGGACGGTGAAGGCCCGCCTAACGCTTGGTGCAGCGCCCCACGGAGTTTGCTGCGCACATGGACGCCCAAGGCTCGCAGGTGACTCTGGGGGGAGCTACCCGAGGGGACGTCGTCGAGGCCAAAGGTCCGGCAGAAAGCCGAGATGGCCTCGAACATGGCCACGCGGTCGGCCTCCTTCTGCTCAGCCGCCTGGGCAAGCGCCTTACAGTTCTTGACGGACTTGGTAAGAGCCGTCTCGAACCCTGCAGACAGCCGGTCAGTATTCTTCAGACATGAGGTGAAGAATGGAGACAAAAACAAAGTCACAAAGCGGGCAAAACATACCCTCGGCTCGGGCACGTTGCTGTGAGGCCATGGCTTAGGCAGACTTGGCAGACCCGACGGCCACGACCAGGCCCTCCGCAAGGGTCCCGGCCCGAGCGGATGCCTCAGCTAGCCGCTCCATAGCCTCAGCCAGCTGACCCCTAAGGGCCTCAGCCCGGCTCAAGGCCTCGGCAGCTTGGCTCCGAGATTGGTCCCGCTCGCCGATGACCTAGCCAAGCTCCAGCTGCCGCTGCTGCATCTCCTCGGCCTGGGAAGCCACCTGCTCCCGGGCCGACGCCACCTCTGCCCGCGCTGCCGCTACCTCCGACTTCAGCTCATCACAGAGCAGCCGAAGGTCCGCCACCTCGGCGCTTCGCTAGGAGAGGCGCTCATTGGCCTCGGTAAGCGCGGCCCACTGGGACCGCAACGAATCCCAGACGTCGCTCTCACGGCGGTTGAACAGCGACTTGGCGGTGCTCACGTCCGCAAGTTCCTGAGGAAGGAAAACAGGATATTACAAAGAATGCCCTGGTCACGCAAGGTGTATGTCTAAATCCTTACCTAGAAGACCTTGGGAACGTCCCTGGAAAGGATCTCCATGGTCGACCGAAGCGACCTCATCGCTGCCTCGGTATACTCACGGAAATTATCCCTAGACCTCTCCTCCAGCTCATCGTTGAGGGAGAGGAGGGGCTCCAAGTCCGAGGTGTCGCGGCTCCAGAACAGGAGCGGCTGCCCACACCACTCGTTGGGGTTGAGCTGCGCGGGGATGAGGCCGTTGTCCCCAAGGCAGGCCACGGTTTTGCGTGCCCCTCGACTAAGGCGTCGGGTCCCCCTGCAGTCGATGCACCGGGTACCACCGCAGTCGACGTACCGGGCCTCCGATCACCGACCTCGGTAGCGACGGTCGTCCTCTCCTCATGGTCGAGAGCGAGAAGGTCGGGGATGACCGCGGGCGGCGGCGCCTCAGCCATCCCGACGTCGGCAGCGACGGGCGGCTCCACGGGCGAATCAGCGATGGCCCCGGTAGGAGTCGATGCCGGCGCCGGCAACAAGACAGGTAGGCTCGGAGCCGCGGCCGTGTCAACAGCCTCCCCTGGCGTGATGGCCGCTCCAACAGGGGGTCAGCCTGGGAGGCTTGCCCCATGGCAACTCGTGCCGTCTGGGCCCCCCGCCGGAGGGCGCCTTGTGTGGAGGCCAGCCAACCGGCATGGCGCGCCGCAGCACCGGCTGCAGAAGCCGGCTTCGTCTTAAGGGCCTTCGTGGGGGCCAGACCAGCCGAGCCCTGCCTTCGCTTGCTGAAAGAGAGAGAAGGCAAGTTCAAGACACACAATGAAAAAACTAAAGCAGAGGTATCCTCAGATACTTACCCTCTCCGGGGCAAGGCCAATCGTGCCTGCGGGGAGGCCCCTCGGGCCTTGGTCTCCACAGACGCTGCCGAGGGTTGCCCCGCTGCCGGCTTCGGCGCCGCTTCCACCTCGGGCGCCCGAGGCGCCGAGGGGGCAACCTGCCCAGGCGTCGTCACGACGACCGAGGGACCGGCCTCCTGTACGGCCAGCGCGGACACCTGCTCTTGGGGGCATATGGTTCGGCCTGACCCCCTGGAGTCACCCCAATTATCTCGGCCAAGGGGTCAAGTACCCCCTCGGCCTGTCTCCGCTCCTCGGACCGGGACCTTGGTGTCCCGGCCCCAAACACTGGTGGTGCCAGCCCACCTGGAGGCTGGCTCGGCGACCCCTGGCCTAGCATCGGGTCCAGGCTAAGGCCAAGTCGGGCCGCCATGTCATCGTCTTCGTCATCATCATCATCATCGTCGTCGTCGTCAGGCGTCTCCGGCGACGGCTCCAATGGGAGTCCATCCCTCGCCTACCTCCGACGACGCTTCTCCAAGGCTTCCCGAGCTCGCATCCTCTCACGAGCTCGGGCCTTTTCCGCGTCCTTCTTCTCCTTTTCCTTCTCTGCGGCGAGCCTACGCGCGGTTCGGTCCGCCGCGTCCTCCGGGACCGGTGGAAGGGAGAGTTTAAAACTCCTCAACCCCTAGGGACGAACAAAAATCCCAACAGTAAGAATCAAAGGCGTAGAAAACTCGGCGCAAAATAGAAGGAGGATCGGACACTTAACAGGGACACATACCCACGGTCGGGACGCATCACGGGCTGGCTAAGGGCGCCAACATCCAGCCTCCCTACCATACCCGCTACCCGCTTGAGGAGGTCGTCGGTGGAGAGGGAGGTCGAGGACATCCACGAGCCCTCCAAATCGACCCTCGGCTTCATCTCCGAGAGCCGCAACTGCCGCTCTACCAAAGGGAGCACCCTCCAGCGATGGATAGCGGCGACGACCCCCGCAGCAGTAAGGCCCTCATCTCGTAACTTCTGCAAGACATGCAGAATAGGCTGGAGCTTCTCCTGGTTCTCGCGCATGGCCCCCCAGCGCCAGTTATTACCGGTGGCGATCACCACTCGTTGAGAAAACGACGGAAGCATCCCGTCGTCGTTCCGGAGATAAAACCACCAGTTCTGCCACCCCTTGTTCGAAAGACACAAGGGAGGCAGTGATGTACTATTGCACCCGCCCCGACCTCAGCTAGAGGGTGCAGCCACCGGCCCGCACCGCCATGCGGACCTTCTTCACATCCGTCGACACGGCGAAGAACTCCGCGGAGAAGAGATGGGTCCACAGGTCCTAGTGAGGGTCAATCCCCAAAAACCCCTCGCAAACCACCGCGTAGATGGATGCTTGCGCAATAGAGTTGGGGTTGAAGTTGTGCAGCTCCACCCCGTAGTAGTGCAGGAGCGCCCGCATGAAGCGGCTCGCTGGCACTCCAAACCCACGCTCATGGAAGGGGATGAAACTGACCACGTAACCCGGCGGCGGAGTCGGGTCGACCTCGCTCCGGGGGACCATCCACTCGGGCTACGGCTCGCCGGAGAGAGGACGGAGCGGACCGTCGGTAACAAGGGCCTCCAGATCCTTCACAATAACGGTGGAGAAAGGCCATGGGTCGCGCGGCGGAACGACGGTCACCTTGTCAGCCATCGCCGAACGAAGGTGGTGGAGGCGAAGGTTGCGGAAACAAAAGCAGAAGGCAAGCACAAATGGCAGGGTAAAGAACCACCACCGGCCCCTCTTCTGGGTATATAAAGGCCCGGGCGAGGTCCACCAAATACTTCGCCCGAACACGTCGCGAAATTCAAACTCGAGGGCGCACCCGTGTTCCATTCCTCGAACGACTCACGCACGCGCAACAAACGCCCCACGAATCGCCCATCCCGTCGCATTAACTCCCTGGCAGGATGAGAGCACCTAGAGGGGGGGTGAATAGGTGATCCTGTAAAACTTAAAAACTTAAGCCACAAAACTTGGTTAAACGTTAGCACAGTTAATGCCAAGTGGCTAGAGAGAAGATCTTGCACAATACGATAACCACAAAGAGTTCAACACAGAGAAGACACAGTGGTTTATCCCGTGGTTCGGCCAAGTACAAAACTTGCCTACTCCACGTTGTGGCGTCCCAACGGACGAGAGTTGCACTCAACTCCTCTCAAGTGATCCAATGATCAACTTGAATACCACAGTGTTATGCTTTTCTTTTCTTATCCCGTTTGCGAGGAATCTCCACAACTTGGAGCCTCTCGCCCTTACACTTTTGATGTTCACAAAGAATCACGGAGTAAGGAAGGGGAGTAACACACACAAATCCACAGCAAAATGCGCACACACACGGCCAAGAATCGAGCTCAAAAGACTATCTCAAAGTTCTCACTAGAACGGAGCTCGAATCACTGAGAATGACAAACGAATGCGCAAAGACTGAGTGTGGATGATCAAGAATGCTCTAAGGTTGCTTGGTGTTCTCCTCCATGCGCCTAGGGGTCCCTTTTATAGCCCCAAGGCAGCTAGGAGCCGTTGAGAGCAATTCTGGAAGGCTGATCTTGCCTTCTGTCATCGGGCGCACCGGACAGTCCGGTGCACACCGGACACTGTCCGGTGCCCGATCTCCTTCCTAAAATGGCGCAGCCGACCGTTGCAGATCTGGAGCCGTTGGCGCACCGGACATGTCCGGTGCCCCCTTCTAGCCGTTGGCTCGGCCACGTGTCCCGCGCAGATCGCGCGGCCGACCGTTGGCTCGGCCGACCGTTGGCTCACCGGACAGTCCGGTGCACACCGGACAGTCCGGTGAATTTTAGTCGTACGTCGTCGGCGAATTCCCGAGAGCGGCCACTTCGCTCGAGCCAGTCTGGCGCACCGGACACTGTCCGGTGCACCACCGGACAGTCCGGTGCCCCAGACCGAAACAGCCTCTTGGCTGTACACAGCCAACTCTTCTCTTTCCTTCTTCTTTCTGTTTCTGATACTTAGACATGTATATTAGTACACAAAACCAATGTACTAAGGCTTAGAACATACCTTTACTCTTGATTTGCACCTTGTTCATCCATGGGCATAGATTCACATTTAAGCACTTGTGTTGGCACTCAATCACCAAAATACTTAGAAATGGCCCAAGGGCACATTTCCCTTTCAATCTCCCCCTTTTTGGTGATTTATGCCAACACAACATAAAGCAACTAGAACAAGTGCAATATCACTTCAAATAAAACTCAAATTTATTTTGATTCATTTTTGGCATATATGGATCATCCTTTACCACCACTTGGTTTGTTTTTGCAAATCAAACTCAAAATCCTATCTCTAAGTCAAATCCACTTGTAGAGACATAAAGAGAGGTTTTCCAAAGAAATTTTGATTCAAGATTCCAAAAACTCCCCCTTTTTCCCATAATCAACACTTCTCCCCACAAGAAGCCAACTTTTGACAAGAGAGACAATAAAAGAGTTTTGTCAAAACAAAAAGCTCTATTCTACTATTTTCAAAATCTCTCAAGTGGTAGCTGATCCATTTATCGCTTTGGCCTTTATTTTCTCCCCCTTTGGCATCAAGCACCAAAACGGGATCAATCTTGGCCCTTTAACCCCATTGCCTCACCAAATTCTTCAATTAAGAGCAAAATAGGCAATAAGAGTTTAAAGATGAACTTGGAATAAGTTACCCTTTCATCGGAGTGCAGTGGAAGTCGTTCACGGTCCAAGTCCACCGTTCCCTTTCAAACCTTCTTTGAGACTAAAACAATCAAACTCAAGCATATGGTTAGTCTCAAAGGGTCAAGTTGTAACACATCTCCCCCTAGAACTGTGCATCACTTTGCAACGGACTTGTGAGGTCCAGGGAGTGTTTGTACAACTTGAGCACCATACTAAACAACAAAATGCAAAAAGGAACATGATCAAAGGCATAAACACATGTATGCTATAAATCAATCCAGGTTCCGCGAATCTAAGACATTTAGCTCACTACGCAACCTGCAAAAGGTCTTCTCATCTAGAGGCTTAGTGAAGATATCGGCTAGCTGGTTCTCGGTGCTAACATGAAACACTTCGATATCTCCCTTTTGCTGGTGGTCTCTCAAAAAGTGATGCCGGATGTCAATGTGCTTTGTGCGGCTGTGTTCAACAGGATTTTCCGCCATGCGGATAGCACTCTCATTGTCACATAGGAGTGGGACTTTGCTCAGATTGTAGCCAAAGTCCCTGAGGGTTTGCCTCATCCAAAGTAGTTGTGCGCAACATTGTCCTGCGGCAACATACTCGGCCTCAGCGGTGGATAGGGCAACGGAGGTTTGTTTCTTAGAGTTCCACGACACCAGGGACCTTCCTAAGAATTGGCACGTCCCCGATGTACTCTTCCTATCGACCTTACATCCAGCATAGTCGGAATCTGAGTATCCAACCAAGTCAAAGGTAGACCCCTTTGGATACCTGAGCCCGAAGCAAGGCGTAGCAACCAAATATCTAAGAATTCGCTTTACCGCCACTAAGTGACACTCCTTAGGATCGGATTGAAATCTAGCACACATGCATACACTAAGCATAATATCCGGTCTACTAGCACATAAATAAAGTAGAGACCCTATCATTGACCGGTATGCTTTTTGATCAACGGACTTACCTCCTTTGTTGAGGTCGGTGTGTCCGTCGGTCCCCATCGGAGTCTTTGCGGGCTTGGCATCCTTCATCCCAAACCGCTTTAGCAGATCTTGCGTGTACTTCGTTTGGGAGATGAAGGTGCCGTCCTTGAGTTGCTTCACTTGGAACCCAAGGAAGTAGTTCAACTCGCCCATCATCGACATCTCGAATTTCTGCGTCATCACCCTGCTAAACTCTTCACAAGACTTTTGGTTAGTAGAACCAAATATTATGTCATCGACATAAATTTGGCACACAAACAAATCACCATCACATGTCTTAGTAAAAAGAGTTGGATCGGCTTTCCCAACCTTGAAAGCATTAACAATTAGAAAGTCTCTAAGGCATTCATACCATGCTCTTGGGGCTTGCTTAAGTCCATAGAGCGCCTTAGAGAGCTTACACACGTGGTCGGGGTACCGTTCATCCTCGAAGCCAGGGGGTTGCTCTACGTACACCTCCTCGTTGATTGGCCCGTTGAGGAAAGCGCTCTTCACATCCATTTGGAACAACCTGAAGGAATGGTGAGCGGCATATGCTAGCAAGATACGAATTGATTCTAGCCTAGCCACAGGAGCAAAAGTCTCCTCAAAGTCCAAACCTGCGACTTGGGCATAACCTTTTGCCATAAGTCTAGCCTTGTTCCTTGTCACCACCCCGTGCTCGTCCTGTTTGTTGTGGAACACCCACTTGGTTCCCACAACATTTTGCTTGGGACGAGGCACCAGAGTCCAAACTTCATTTCTCTTGAAGTTGTTGAGCTCCTCCTGCATGGCTAACACCCAGTCCGGATCTAGCAAGGCCTCTTCTACCCTGAAAGGCTCAATAGAAGAGACAAAGGAGTAATGCTCACAAAAATTAACTAATCGAGATCGAGTAGTTACTCCCTTGCTAATATCACCTAGAATTTGGTCGACAGGATGATCTCTTTGAATCATTGCTCGAACTTGGGTTGGAGGTGCCGGTTGTGCTTCTTCCTCCATCACATGATCATCTTGTGCTCCCCCTTGATCACACTCCTCTTGATGAACCTGTTCATCGTTTTGAGTTGGGGAATGCACCATTGTTGAGGAAGAAGGTTGATCTTGCTCCAATTGTTCCTATGGTCGCACATCACCAATCGCCATGGTGCGCATAGCGGCCGTTGGAACGTCTTCTTCATCTACATTATCAAGATCAACAACTTGCTCTCTTGGGGAGCCATTAGTCTCATCAAATACAATGTCGCTAGAGACTTCAACCAAACCTGATGTTTTGTTGAAGACTCTATACGCCTTTGTATTTGAGTCATAACCTAACAAAAACCCTTCTACAGCTTTGGGAGCAAACTTAGAATTTCTACCCTTCTTTACTAGAATGTAGCACTTGCTCCCAAATACACGAAAGTAAGATACATTGGGTTTGTTACCGGTTAGTAGCTCATACGAAGTCTTCTTGAGGAGGCGATGAAGGTAGACCCTGTTGATGGCGTGGCAAGCCGTGTTCACGGCTTCCGACCAGAAACACTCGGGGGTCTTGAATTCTCCAAGCATCGTCCTCGCCATATCGATTAGTGTCCTGTTCTTCCTCTCTACCACACCATTTTGCTGTGGTGTGTAGGGAGCGGAGAACTCGTGCTTGATCCCTTCCTCCTCAAGGAACTCCTCCACTTGAAGGTTCTTGAACTCGGACCCGTTATCGCTCCTTATCTTCTTCACCTTGAGCTCAAACTCATTTTGAGCTCTCCTGAGGAAGCGCTTGAGGATCCCTTGGGTTTCAGACTTATTCTGCAAAAAGAACACCCAAGTGAAGCGGGAAAAGTCATCAACGATAACTAGACCATACTTACTTCCTCCTATGCTCAGATAGGCGATGGGTCCGAGGAGGTCCATATGTAGCAGCTCCAGGGGTCTTGATGTTGTCATCACATTTTTGGTATGATGAGAGCCTCCCACCTGTTTCCCTGCTTGACAAGCTGCACAAGGTCTATCTTTTTCGAAATGAACATTGGTTAGACCTATCACGTGTTCTCCCTTTAGAAGCTTGTGGAGGTTCTTCATCCCCACATGTGCTAAGCGACGATGCCACAGCCAGCCCATACAAGTCTTAGCCATTAAGCATGCATCTAGACCGGCCTCTTCTTTTGCAAAATCAACTAAGTAAAGCTTGCCGTCTAGAATACCCTTAAAAGCTAGTGAACCATCACATCTTCTAAAGACAGACACATCTACATTTGTAAACAAACAGTTATATCCCATATTGCATAATTGACTAACAAATAGCAAATTATATCCAAGAGACTCTACTAAAAACACATTAGAGATAGAGTGCTCATTTGAGATTGCAATTTTACCTAACCCTTTTACCTTGCCTTGATTCCCATCACCGAATATTATTGAATCTTGGGAATCCTTATTCTTGACGTAGGAGGTGAACATCTTCTTCTCCCCCGTCATGTGGTTTGTGCATCCGCTGTCAATAATCCAGCTTGAACCCCCGGATGCATAAACCTGCAAGGCAAATTTAGGCTTGGGTCTTAGGTACCCAACTCATGTTGGGTCCTACAAGGTTAGTGCAAATATTCTTAGGGACCCAAATGCAGGTTTTGTCTCCCTTGCATTTTGCCCCTAACTTCCTAGCAACTATTTTCCTATCCTTTCTACAAATAGCAAAGGAAGCATTTAAAGCACGATAAATTGTAGAAGGTTCATTCATTACTTTCCTAGGAGCATGAATAATATTCTTTCTAGGCACATGATGAATAGCACTTCTCCTAGACATATTTCTACCATGCATATAGGAAGAACTAGAAGCAGACATGGCATGAGAATCAAAATCATAAGCATTATAACTCCTATAAGCATTTCTAGTTTGTCTCCTATCATGGTACATAAAAGCATGGTTCCTTTTAGCACTACTAGCCATAGGAGCCTTCCCTTTCTCCTTGGCGGAGATAGGAGCCTTATGGCTTGTCAAGTCCTTGGCTTCCCTCTTGTAGCCAAGTCCATCCTTAATTGAGGGGTGTCTACCAATTGTGTAGGCATCCCTTGCAAATTTTAGTTTATCAAAATTACTCTTGCTAGTCTTAAGTTGAACATTAAGACTAGCCAATTCATCATTAAGTTTGGAAATTGAAACTAGGTGTTCACTACAAGCATCAATGTCAAAATCTTTACACCTATTACAAGTTTCAACAATTTCTACACAAGAATTAGATTTACTAGCTACTTCTAGTCTAGCATTTAAATCATCATTAAAACTCTTTAACTTAGCAATAGTTTCATGACAAGAAGATAGTTCACTAGAGAGCATTTCATTTCTCTTAATTTCTAGAGCAAGAGATTTATGAGCTTCTACAAATTTATCATGTTCTTCATACAACAAATCCTCTTGCTTTTCTAAAAGTATATTCCTATCATTCAAGGCATCAATCAATTCATTAATTTTGTCTACCTTGGTTCTATCTAATCCCTTGAATAAGCATGAGTAATCTATCTCATCATCATCACTAGACTCATCCTCACTTGAAGAAGCATAAGTACTAGTATTATGAGTGCTTACTTTCTTCTCCCTTGCCATGAGGCAAGTGTGTCGCTCGTTGGAGAAGAGGGATGACTTGTTGAAAGCAGTGGCGGCGAGTCCTTCATTGTCGGAGTCGGACGAAGAGCAGTCCGAATCCCACTCCTTGCCAAGATGAGCCTCGCCCTTTGCCTTCTTATAGTTCTTCTTTTTCTCCCTCTTGTTCCCTTGGTCCTGATCACTATCATTGTCGGGACAGTTAGCAATAAAATGACCAAGCTTACCACATTTGAAGCATGAGCGCTTCCCCTTGGCTTTGGTCTTGCTTGGCTGTCCCTTGCGACCTTTAAGCACCGTCTTGAATCTTTTGATGATGAGAGCCATCTCTTCATCATTAAGTCCGGCCGCCTCAATCTGTGCTACCTTGCTAGGTAGCGCCTCCTTGCTTCGTGTTGCCTTGAGAGCAAGGGGTTGCGGCTCGTTAATCGGACCATTCAAGGCGTCGTCCACGTATCTTGCCTCCTTGATCATCATTCGCCCGCTAACGAATTTCCCAAGAACTTCTTCGGGTGACATCTTGGTGTACCTGGGATTTTCACGAATATTGTTCACCAAATGAGGATCAAGAACGGTAAATGACCTTAGCATTAGGCGGACGACGTCGTGGTCCGTCCATCGCGTGCTTCCGTAGCTCCTTATTTTGTTGATAAGGGTCTTGAGCCGGTTGTATGTTTGTGTTGGCTCCTCGCCCCTTATCATTGCGAACCGTCCAAGCTCGCCCTCCACCAACTCCATCTTGGTGAGTAAGGTGACATCATTCCCCTCATGAGAGATCTTGAGGGTGTCCCAGATCTGCTTGGCATTGTCCAAGCCGCTCACCTTGTGATACTCGTCTCTGCACAAAGAGGCTAGCAACACAGTAGTAGCTTGTGCATTTTTATGAATCTGTTCATTAATAAACACAGGGCTATCCGAGCTATCAAATTTCATTCCACTTTCCACAATCTCCCAAATGCTTGGATGGAGAGAAAACAGGTGAGTACGCATTTTGTGGCTCCAAAATCCGTAGTCCTCTCCATCAAAGTGAGGGGGCTTGCCAAGTGGAATGGGGAGCAATTGAGCATTTGAACTATGCGGGATTCGCGAATAATCGAAAGAAAAGTTTGAGTTAACCGTCTTTCGTCTATCGTAGTCGTCGTCGTCTTTTTGGGAGGAGGAAGATTCGTCGCTATCGTAGTAGACAATTTCCTTGATGCGCCTTGTCTTCTTCTTCCTCCCATCTTTTCTTTTGTGGCCCGAGCCCGAGTCGTTGGACTTGTCATCCCTTGGCTCGTTGACGAAGGACTCCTTCTCCTTGTCGTTGATCACGATTCCCTTCCCTTTAGGATCCATCTCTTCGGGCGGTTAGTCCCTTTGTGAAGAGAACGGCTCCGATACCAATTGAGAGCACCTAGAGGGGGGGTGAATAGGTGATCCTGTAAAACTTAAAAACTTAAGCCACAAAACTTGGTTAAACGTTAGCACAGTTAATGCCAAGTGGCTAGAGAGAAGATCTTGCACAATACGATAACCACAAAGAGTTCAACACAGAGAAAACACAGTGGTTTATCCCGTGGTTCGGCCAAGTACAAAACTTGCCTACTCCACGTTGTGGCGTCCCAACGGACGAGAGTTGCACTCAACTCCTCTCAAGTGATCCAATGATCAACTTGAATACCACAGTGTTATGCTTTTCTTTTCTTATCCCGTTTGCGAGGAATCTCCACAACTTGGAGCCTCTCGCCCTTACACTTTTGATGTTCACAAAGAATCACGGAGTAAGGAAGGGGAGTAACACACACAAATCCACAGCAAAATGCGCACACACACGGCCAAGAATCGAGCTCAAAAGACTATCTCAAAGTTCTCACTAGAACGGAGCTCGAATCACTGAGAATGACAAACGAATGCGCAAAGACTGAGTGTGGATGATCAAGAATGCTCTAAGGTTGCTTGGTGTTCTCCTCCATGCGCCTAGGGGTCCCTTTTATAGCCCCAAGGCAGCTAGGAGCCGTTGAGAGCAATTCTGGAAGGCTGATCTTGCCTTCTGTCATCGGGCGCACCGGACAGTCCGGTGCACACCGGACACTGTCCGGTGCCCGATCTCCTTCCTAAAATGGCGCAGCCGACCGTTGCAGATCTGGAGCCGTTGGCGCACCGGACATGTCCGGTGCACACCGGACAGTCCGGTGCCCCCTTCTAGCCGTTGGCTCGGCCACGTGTCCCGCGCAGATCGCGCGGCCGACCGTTGGCTCGGCCGACCGTTGGCTCACCGGACAGTCCAGTGCACACCGGACAGTCCGGTGAATTTTAGCCGTACGTCGTCGGCGAATTCCCGAGAGCGGCCACTTCGCTCGAGCCAGTCTGGCGCACCGGACACTGTCCGGTGCACCACCGGACAGTCCGGTGCCCGAGACCGAAACAGCCTCTTGGCTGTACACAGCCAACTCTTCTCTTTCCTTCTTCTTTCTGTTTCTGATACTTAGACAAGTATATTAGTACACAAAACCAATGTACTAAGGCTTAGAACATACCTTTACTCTTGATTTGCACCTTGTTCATCCATGGGCATAGATTCACATTTAAGCACTTGTGTTGGCACTCAATCACCAAAATACTTAGAAATGGCCCAAGGGCACATTTCCCTTTCACAGGACAAGTGACACCTCTGGTAGGCGAAGCGGGCGCCGTTTCACCTCCGTCATGATGACCGCGTCAAAAAAGGTGCACCACATTATTTAAATTCATATCCTTTTTCTTTTCCTCTCTCCCTCTCTCTTGCCACAGGGATCGGGAAAGGGGATATTTCGAAAAAGGATCCTTCTCAGCGAAGGAAACGGGTCCCGAGCCCTCCTACTGATCAGGGGTTCGAAGGCTGGCCCCTTGAAAGGGTTCAACAGCCGCCCCAGAGCACGCAGAGTCAGGGATGACCCTAGGTACGTCTGTTACATGGCCGAGGCTCGGGCTATGCTCCTGAGGTACCCTAGGACATTTCTGAGACCAGCGGGAACGATTTGTAATGGAATCCCACTAGAGGGAGGCACCGAGCCCTCGGACCCTATCAAATGGGTCTGGGTCCAGCAAATCACCAGCAGGTACTTTTGGAGTGCGCCTCTGGGCCACTAGCCGACCCTTATCGAACGGGGCTCGGGCGTCCACTCGGATCACCTGTTAGCAACTCACTGGAAACGCCGTGTTCGGTGCCCTCCGAGGGTAACATGGTGCTTTCCCCCCTTCCTCCTTGCGGAAAGGCAACGAAGGGGCGTACAATAAAAGTCGAGACGATCCTTGATCGTCCTCTCGCTCTGTGCAGAGGCTCGGAGGCTACTCTCGCACTAGGCTACGGCCAAACTGTTGACCACCTCAACAAACCAGCTTAAAAACTCGGAGCCTGACCGTGCACCTGGGCTACGGCCAGGCCGCATGAGGGAACAACAAGGCCGACCGAGGCATCACAAAAAGAATTAAGACCTCAGAGGAGTCAAAACACTCCTCTAAGGCCTCGGGGGGCTACACCCGACGGGTGCGCTCGCGCGCACCCATCGGGACAAAATATAACCGAGAAAGGCTGGTCCCCTTGCAAAAAATCCGGGAGAACCTCCAAGCGAGTACCTACACTCCCTTTGAGGCTCGGTGGCTACTGTCGGGTACCGTAATTTGGGGTACCCCCAATGCTCCTTAACCTGACTGGAAAACATCTTCAAAACAAACCGTAAAGACTGATAAGCACGGTTCAAGTCAAGGCCTCGTCTACCAAGGGACACGATCTTGTCTCACCCGAGCCCGGCCTCGGGCGGAAACAGTAGTCCCAAAGCCAAGCTCGGGCAGACTTTGTCGTACAGCGACCTCGGCCAAATCGCCTCACCAACCGACCGTATCGCATGCGCATTTAATGCGGGGATCGTCTGACACCTTATCCTGACACGCGCGCCTCAGTCGGCAAGGTCGAAGTGACCGCACTCACTTTGCCCCTTTACTGACCGTTCTGACAGGAAAACAGCGCTATTCATCCCGTTCCAACTGTTGTGCCAACCACCAGGGTAAAACTGAGTCACGATCTCCCCCGAATTCAGCCTCGGCCTCGGGAGAAGGTCTCCGCCTCGCCCAACCTCGGGCCTCGGCCTCAGCCTCGGCCATGGGAGAAGGTCTCCGCCTCGCCCGACCCCAGGCCTCGGCCTCAGCCTCGGCCTCAGGAGAAGGTCTTCGCCTCGCCCGACCTCGGGCCTCAGCCTCGGGAGAAGTCTCCGCCTTGCCCGACCTCAGCCTCGGACCAACCACACCACTGGGGATACATCATTACCCTACCCCTAGCTAGCTGCCTCAGGCTACGAAGGAACAAGACCGATGTCCCATCTAGATTACTCCGGTAACAGGTAATGATGGTTCCCCGCGTGCGTCCATGACATCGATGGTTCTCAGCTCCCTACGGAAGCAAGGAAACGTCAGCAGGATCCATGCCGCACCGCCAGCTGCGCTTCTACAGGGCTCAAGCACTTCTCCGCCGGCCACGTTAGCACCTACACAGGGCTCAGGCACTTCTCCGCCGGCCACGTTAGCACATAGCTACACCCCCATTGTACAGCTGGGCCATCTCCTTGTATCTATAAAAGGGGATGACCAGGGCCTTCCTAAGGGGGCAGAAGAGAAAAGGCGAAGAAGAGGAGAGGCAGGCAGAGTGGGAGAAACGCAGAGGAGGCTAACTCAGACAGCTCACCTCAGGGCCAGTCTCTCTCTCTCTCTCGCTCACTCTCTCTCGCGACGCTTGTAACCCCTACTACGAGCACCCCGGTGCAAGATAATATAAGCCTCATCCTTCCTCTTGTATTTCATCTTGCATCAACCCATCTGGACAGGGACACGCAGCGACAAATTCACTAGTCGGTTGAGAGTCCTCGCTGGTCCAAAACGCCGACAAGTGATATGGGGAAAGCTCAAGGAGCGATTCAACGCACTAAAGTAAGTGTTGTTCCCATTGACGCGTTGTTACTCGACAAATCTTTGCTTCATTGACTTTAGAACTAAGAAGGCATACAATATAACTATCCACAATATTGTGGCTCAACTTTGCTTATGTGACCAGAATATCAAGGATGTAGAAATGACCAAAAGCACTCTTGAGACGTTTCATCCCAGCAACAAGGTACTCCAACAGCAGAAACACAACATCCAAACCTAAACAAGGAAGCTAAGGCTGTTGTAAGTAGTAGGATAGGGAGCTACTTGTATATCCTTTCAGAGTGGTGATGTAGTGTCGTAGATGAAACTAGAATAACCTTGTTCTTCATGGCCAAAGGTGTTGATATCAGGATATTTGTCGTGCTCGTGTCATTGCTCTAGATCTTCTTTACTTCTCATATGGTATATTTCTATTTGTCTTTGGAGATAAGCAACCGGAAACAACTTTTGTTTCTAGATTGCCATGTGCCTTTGAATGGCCTCTAGCCCCTCGATTTCTGCATCAACATCATCTTGCTCAACCAGTAGCTCGAGAGCTTTCTTTTTTTTGCCTTTGATGACTAGCTTCGATCTAGTTGGTGCCTCATTGTAGTCTTGTTCTTCAGAATTGTTAGTACATTCGGTTATGACAACAATTATTTCCCTTCATGGATGCATGGTTATATTTGTTAATGAGTTCATCGGAGGTGGACTATAAATATTGTGGACCTATTGGAATTCTAAAAGAACAATAACATGATTATTTTGTTATATCCTTCTCCCTTTTAAAGGTATTGAAGGGGAGAAGCATAGAGCAAGTTTAGTGTATTTGAATGACTTTTGTAAAATTAACTTTTTAGAAATAACCATTTAATTGCATGTGAATGGATATGTAAGACAATATGAAACAAATGATTGTTGGTGGTGAGATAGTTTCATACAGGAGGCGATAATCTAACCCAATAATCAAATAGATTTGGATATCAAATAACATATTGAACAAACAATCTTTCATGGATAAGCTTCACCATTGTTGTACTTTCTAAGGTTCTCCAAAGGCAATGGCATGATAGGCGCAGTGTTATAAATGGCCGATCTTTGTAGTAGTAGTACTATTCATCTATTTTATAGGGATGAACTGGTATACACATTCATATGCAATTCTAACTTTGCCCCTATTATTACATAGCATTTTTTCATTCGAGTGAGTATATTTATGTCATTTTACAACCCTGATGTGATGTACACATCTTTTCTTTACCTTATAGACCTTTTGCTCTTTTCTTCTCCGCAGCTTTTTCTGATCAAACCAAAGCTATGTTTCCCTCTTCTTTAGCTACGTGCATGCTTTAGCTTGTTCAATGTCCAAAGCTTCCCTAAGGATGATAATATTTAACTTTGAATGACGTACTTGATCTGATAAAATGGTTGAATAATGATTTCATTGGTATGGACCTTTGACTAGAGGCCCTCTCCCCAACAATTACTAAGAAAACAAAGTTACTATAGATGACATCTGATCACCTATGCATTACATTATGATGATGCAGATAAGCCTCCCCTAAGAATGTGCCTTGTATATGCAGATGTCGTTGATTCATCCAAGTGGCGCTTCTCAAATACATATACCAAAGAACCTTCACTAACAAATTCAATGAAAATACCAAAGGTAGTTTCTTCCTTCAACAAACTTGGAAATAGTGATTCTTTTTTCAAAAAAAAAACAGATATCATCTATACTCCAAAATAAAACCTGAAACACTTCGTTCACTATGCAGTGGTATTCGTAGGTCAAAATTTCACACCCAGGATAATAGTCTGTGGTCAAAAATTGTATATTTATGTGTGCAAAACTAAACATAAAACTAAAAAAATCAAGAGGGGGAGACTGAAATGGATATGAAGCTTATGATGTGCTTGTTAGATAATTATGTACTTGTAAGATTAAATTAATTTCTAAAACAACCACTTCGTAAACAAGGAATAAAATACGTATGGCAAAAAAAGCATATCCTTGTAGTAGATAAAATCTATCTCATAGACTCATCAGTACTTCTAGAGGGGATTGCTTGAACCTAGTCAAAGATGAGTTCATGGTGTTGTTGAAGTTCGTAGAAGTCGCAGTGCAGATCAACTCGGCGAGAAATTGCTTGATCTCTACCAAAAATCTGATTCGTCCAAACACGTGCAAGTTCTTAAGTGGAGCAAAGCTTCAAAGACACTGCTCTCCCTGTTGTGATGTACGGAAATACGTACACACGGCGTCACAGGGCACGCGACGTGCGGCGCGCGGCTGAGCGCGCAGGACGCCTGATCCAGCAGGCAGCCAGGCCTAGCGGCTAGATCTAGAAAGAATAAAAGTGATTGATGGCCTTCCTATTAGTCCGGGCTAGATTTAGAAGGAATAAGAGTGATTAGTGATTGATGGCTTTCCTTTATTAGCCCGGGCTAGATTTAGAAGGGAATAAGAGTGATTAGTGATTGATGGCTTTCCTTTAATAATCCGGGCTAGATTTAGAAGGGAATAAGAGTGATTAGTGGCTTCCTTTAGTAGCCCTGGCCTATGGCCTTATATACCCTCTGTAAGCACCCATGATGAGGACAAGAAAGTTTTATCTCAGTCTCCTACCTCTCTCTCTAATCGGCAACAGGGGGCATAACCCTTGACGAAGACCGCCATTCCTGGGGGCATAACCCGGTCGGCAACACGGACGGCGGCTACGACCTTCGGAGCCGCGGTCCTCCTAACCACGGGCCCGACGCCCTTGACAACCTGGTATCAGGAAGTCGGCGATCCCCAACCACCACCCCCAGCCCTTCAGCCACTGCAGTCGCACCACCACCACCAGCCCCCACCTCCCCGTCCACCGCTACGTCCAGGTTCATCACCATGGGTGACGACGCTCAACCCTCCATGGCCGACGTCATGCAGATGCTCTAGACCCTGTCCTCCAACATGTCCAAGATGCAGTCCGACATGGTTATCATGCAGGAGAAGGTCGCCTCCGCGACCGACTACGGCGGCCACCAAGATGGGCAACCCCGCACGGATCACCCGCCGAAGTTCCAGAGGATGGAGTTCCCGCGCTATGACGGCAAGTCCGACCCGCTGATCTTCATCAACAATGCGAGTCGTACTTTCGACATCAACGCACCATGCCGGAGGAAAATGTATGGATGACATCTTACAACATGGACGACGTGACCCAGCTGTGGTTCCTCCAACTCTAGGAGGATGAGGGCACGCCGCCCTAGGGTCGCTTCAAGGAACTCCTCAACCTCCGGTTCGGACCAGCGCTGAGATCGGCGCCGTTGTTCGAGCTGACGGAGTGTCGACGCACGGGATCGGTGGAAGAATATTCCAACCGCTTCCAGGCCCTTCTTTCGTGTGCTGGCCGGCTGCAGGAAAGCCAGCGTGTACAGCTGTACATAGGTGGGCTGCTGCCGCCGCTGAGCCATCAGGTCCGCGTTCACGCGCCAGAGTCCCTGGCCACAGCCATGAGCCTGGCCAGGATGCTGGAACTAGTGGAGCTAGACCGGCTCAGCCCCCTACTCGGTCAGGCGGCCCCACGCGCGGCCCTGCCCGCTCTACCTACGCGGCCAGCGAGCGCGCCTCCGGTGCTTCCCGTACCGGTTCCCCCAGCACAGCAGCTGGCCCTCCCGGCGCCTCCTCCACGCGGCGCTGCTGGGGCTGCCAAGCGCCTTACGACGGAGGAGCAGGCGGAACGTCGTCGTTTTGGCTTGTGTTACAACTGTAATGAGTCGTACTCCCGCGGGCACAATCGGGTGTGTCGCCGTGTCTTCTACATTGACGGCTTCGAGCTGGAGGACGCTGCCCAGGAGGCTGACGCCGTCGACACCTCCGCACCATTGTTCTCCCTTCGCGCTGTGGCTGGTATGCCCATTTGTGACTCCATGCAGGTGCGCGTGCAAGTGGGCGTCGTGACGCTGACCGCCCTTCTGGACACTGGCTCCACGCATAACTTCATCGCCGAGGCCGCAGCGTCACGCACGGGGCTTGCTGTCCAGACCAGCCCACGCCTCACGGCCACCGTGGCGAATGGCGAGCGCATCGCCTGCCCGGGTGTTTTCCGCCAGGCCCCGATCACCATCGCAGGCGAGGACTTTTGCGTCGACCTCTATGTGATGCCACTGGCCGGCTACGACGTCGTCCTCGGCACCCAATGGATGGTCACGCTAGGCAAGATGGTGTGGGACTTCACCACACGCACCGTGGCCTTCACACGCCATGGCTGCCCCGTCTGCTGGGAGGAAGTGGCCGCCCGGCGCACACCGCGCCTCGACAGCATCACGGCGCCGGAAGCCTTGCTGGAGGAGCTGCTGACCACGTTCGATGGCCTCTTCGCCGAGCCCTCGGGACTGCCACCGTCGCGGGCGCGTGACCACAACATCGTACTCAAGTCGGGCACACTACCGGTAGCGGTCCGGCCGTACCATTACCCGGCGGCCCACAAAGATGAGTTGGAGCGACAATGTGCAGCGATGATCGCACAAGGCATCGTGCGTCGCAGCAACTCCGCGTTCTCGTCCCCGGTCCTCCTCGTCAAGAAGCCGGACGGATCGTGGTGTTTCTGCGTCGACTACCGGGCGCTTAACGCGCTCACGATCAAGGACGCATTCCCTATCCCAGTCGTCGACGAGCTGCTGGACGAGCTCCACGGGGCATGCTTCTTCACCAAGCTCGACTTGCGCTCCGGGTACCACCAGGTCCGCATGCGGCCGACTGACGTGCACAAGACGACGTTTCGCACACATGACGGCCTCTACGAGTTCCTGGTCATGGCGTTCGGGCTGTGCAACGCTCCCGCCACATTCCAGGCCATGATGAACGATGTCCTGCGCCCCTTCCTCCGCCGCTTCGTGCTGGTGTTTTTGACGACATTTTGATTTATAGCCGCACATGGGCGGACCACCTTTGTCACCTGCGTGCTGTCTTCGGTGCGCTTCAGCAGCACCAGCTCTTCATCAAGCGCTCTAAGTGCGCTTTCGCGGCCTCCTCCGTCGCGTACCTGGGACATGTCGTCTCGGCGGCCGGAGTCGCCATGGACCCCGCCAAGGTGCAGGCGGTGCGAGACTGGCAGCAGCCGCGGTCGGCCCGTGCGGTTCGCGGTTTCCTCGGTCTTGCCGGGTACTACCGGAAATTCGTGCACAACTATGGCACAATCGCCGCGCCGCTGACTGCCCTGCTCAAGAAGGACGGGTTCCTATGGTTGGACGAGACGGCGGCTGCCTTCGCCGCTCTGAAGAAGGCGGTCACGTCGGCCCCGATACTCGCCATGCCGGACTTCTCCAAGACGTTCGTCGTCGAATGCGACGCTTCGTCCCACGGCTTCGGGGCGGTGCTGGTCCAGGACAGCCACCCAGTGGCCTTCTTCAGTCGGCCCGTGGCACCTCGTCACCGTGCCCTAGCCGACTATGAGCGGGAGCTGATCGGCCTAGTCCAGGCAATCCGCCATTGGAGGCCCTACCTTTGGGGGCGCCGTTTCGAAGTCAAGACCGATCACTACAGCCTCAAGTACTTGCTGGATCAGAGGCTGTCCACCATACCACAACACCACTGGGTGGGCAAACTTCTCTGCTTCGACTTCTCCGTCGAGTACAAGCCGGGACATACCAATGTCGTCGCGGACGCGCTCTCACGCCGCGACACACCGGAGGAGGGCTTGGTGCTGGCCTTGTCCGGACCACGCTTCGATTTCATAGATCGACTCCGTCAGGCACACACCGTCGACCCCACGCTCGCGGCCCTCCAGCACGACATCAGCAGCGGCGCCAGGTCGCGGCCCAGGGCGCTAACCGACGGCCTCGTCCACTATGCGGGCCGGCTGTACATTCCGCTTGCCTCCCCGCTGCTCCAGGAGATCTTGGTGGCGGTCCACGAGGAAGGCCATGAGGGCGTACAGCGCACCCTGCACCGACTCGGGCGCGACTTCCATTTTTCTCACATGAAACGTGTGGTGCAGGATCTGATTCGTGGTTGTGCGGTCTGCCAACGCAACAAGCCCGACCATCAGCACCCGGTCGGCTTGCTGTTGCCCCTACCGGTGCCGCAAGGGGTATGGACGAACATCGCCATGGATTTCGTCGAAGCGTTGCCTCGCGTCCGCGGCAAGACCGTCATCTTCACGGTGATAGACCGCTTCAGCAAGTATGCACATTTCGTTCCCCTGGCGCACCCGTACACGGCCGAGTCTGTGGCGCAGGCATTCTTCACCGACATCGTCCGTCTCCACGGCATTCCCCAGTCGATCGTCTCTGACCGGGACTCGGTGTTCACCTCCAACTTCTGGAGCGAGCTGATGCGCTTGAGCGGTACCAAGCTACAGACGACCACGACATTTCATCCCCAGTCAGACGGCCAGTCCGAATCGGCGAACAAGGTCATCATCATGTATCTCAGGTGCTTGACGGGAGATCGACCCCGCGACTGGTTGCGCTGGCTCCCATGGGCGGAATATATCTTGAACACCGCTTTTCAGTCATCCCTGCGCGACACGACGTTCCGCGTCGTCTATGGCCGCGACCCTCCCTCACTTCGCTCCTACGAGCAGGGGGCAACGCGGGTGCCTGCGGTGGACAGGACTTTGGAGGAGCGCGCGGAGTTCCTGGCAGATATCCGTCACTGGCTGGAGCAGGCCCGGGCTGTCCAGAAACATCATTATGATCGTCTACATCGTGACATCGATGTGCAGGTCGGCGAGTGGGTGCTGCTTCGTCTACGCCAGCGCCCGACGGCCTCCATGCCCGACTCGTCGGCTGGCAAGCTAAAGCCGCAGTTCTACGGCCCTTACCGCGTCGTCGAGCGCATCAACGCCGTGGCTGTCCACCTGGCCCTGCCTCCTCAAGCTCGCCTCCACGACGTCTTCCACGTGGGGCTTCTTAAGAAGTTCCACGGCGCGCCTCCGCAAGAGCCTCCAGCTCTACCTCCGGTTCGCCGCGGCGCAGTTATTCCAGAGCCAGAGCAAGCAGTCAAGATGCGGCTGCTCAGGAGAGTTCGGCAGGTCCTCATTCGCTGGCGGGGAGCCTCTCCGGCATCGGCTACCTGGGTGGATGTGGACACGTTCCGCGCTTCATACCCACTCTTTCAGCTCGAGGACGAGCTGCCTCTCGAGGAGGGGAGAGATGTGATGTACGGAAATACGTACACATGGCGTCACAGGGCACGCGACGTGCGGCGCGCGGCTGAGCGCGCAGGACGCCTGATCCAGCAGGCAGCCAGGCCTAGCGGCTAGATCTAGAAAGAATAAAAGTGATTGATGGCCTTCCTATTAGTCCGGGCTAGATTTAGAAGGAATAAGAGTGATTAGTGATTGATGGCTTTCCTTTATTAGCCCGGGCTAAATTTAGAAGGGAATAAGAGTGATTAGTGATTGATGGCTTTCCTTTAATAATCCGGGCTAGATTTAGAAGGGAATAAGAGTGATTAGTGGCTTCCTTTAGTAGCCCTGGCCTATGGCCTTATATACCCCCTGTAAGCACCCATGATGAGGACAAGAAAGTTTTATCTCAGTCTCCTACCTCTCTCTCTAATCAGCAACAGGGGGCATAACCCGTTGACAAAGACCGCCGTTCCTGGGGGCATAATCCGGTCGGCAACACGGACGGCGGCTACGACCTTCGGAGCCGCGGTCCTCCTACCCACGGGCCCGACGCCCTTGACACTGTACACAACGTCAGGTATGGAGAAGCCTTACATCACGCAGCGCCAAGAAATCACTTGCCTAAAATGTAGTGGATTGGTTATTTCTCGTGCCTTTCAAGAAGAACACTCTGTATTATATATGGGGATTAGGCTTAGCATAAGCACACGTAAAATGATATGAAACTGAAAGTGAGTCAGCTACGAATTATGATCTCCACAATCTGATGGCTTCAGTTCCAAACTTATTCAAGACAAAGTTGAAAACTGACTCGATTACTATACGTCTCTACGATATAATGAATTCAGTTCCGACCTTGTTGTCTTGGTCCAATCAACTCCAAAAGTGCTCAGCAGAGCTCATCGGGAATATATCGGGAATACAAAGGGCAAATGGCTAACCTCTAATCAGTGATGTCACCTTCTTCACGTGGAACAATTGTACTATGTTCTTATGCTCCAATTGACTTAGTAGCAAGATCCTGAATTAGTGAAATGATGATTGATTACTCAATCAAAATAAACCTTGACATGGATTCAAATACTATGACGTGTAAGATATTTTTAACTCCATCCTCAAATTTGCTCCTACGAAAAATAAAACTCAATATCTGATCATACCATCTAATTCATTCAGCTAAGGCCTCCAGCTTGAGAAGAATTCAAACAGAAACAAAACAGTGGTACGCATCTTTGCCGACACAAACAAAAACATATACATAAATTCGTAGAAAGCCCTAGTGAAACTTGCAGTTGGTGCATCATGTTTAGCATCTTTTTGCACCGAAATTAGGTTGACGTATAAATGAGCAGCTCTTTAATAAAGGGGGAAAAATTGACCGTGACTGACTGCTAAGAGGCAAAGCTACCTGCTCGAGCTAACTTGCGCTTTGCTTTGAATAGTTTTCCGGACCAATCGCTCAATCAGCGATGCTTCTTTGACAGCAAAGGCAAATCCATCCCTGCCAATGTACCGCTAATGGGCTGTTCATTTTGATCTAATCCATATGGATTGGAGGGATTGACTGGGGGACTCTATTCAGACATTTAAGTAGTAGTACGTCGCATAGTAAGGGCGTGTTTGGGAGGGCTTCAAAATACTCGGGCTCCAGCTCTTTCAACTGTATGGCTCTGGCAATGGAGTCACTTTCTTGCGGCTCTTGGGAGGGAGTAATTCCGTGTGAGAGCGCATTTCATAGAATTAACGAAGCCGGAGCGGCTGCAGGTTTCTCGCCTGCGCACATAGGCTGTCGGACGTTGGTCGGCCGGGAGCCGGAGCTCCCGGGACCGGGAGGCGTCCCAAAGAGACACTAAATTATACGTTAGGACATGTTTGGCCAGGCCTAAGTCCTAACGGCTACGTTAGGACATCTAACGCCACGGCAGTCAACCGTCCTCATCAATCAACAAAAAGCATCTTGTGCTGTGAATGAAATTTGGTGGACTTGGGTCAACGATTCCCATATACGCTTCCTTCGGCTCTCATCCTTTTGTTTTTGTTTATCTTAGTATTTAACAATCCATAACTTTTTATTATACTTAGGCCCTGTTTGTTTGCTTTTAAGATTATATAATCCAACTTAAATAAGTTAAGGAGCAAACAAACAATACAAATTATTAGAGGGATTATATAACCTAAATACCTAAATTACGATAATTCAAAGTAGGTCATTAGGTGCTTATATAATTTATAAGCTGTATTATATCATCCTACAAAGCAAACAACCTTAGGGGGTGTTTGAATGTACTAGAACTAATAGTTAGTTGGCTAAAAATTGATAATGAAATTAGCTAGTTAATAAATGTCTAACTATTAACTAATTTAACAAAAATAGCTAATAGCTCAACTATTAGCTAAGGTGTTTGGATGTCTCAACTAATTTTAGCCACTAACTGTTATCTTAGTGCATTTAAACACTCCTTTACTCTCACAAGTCACAACTATGAGCATGTAGTGGAGTAACTGCACGCCTAGGTCTTAACTCAGAGTCCATGCAATTTTATTTCCTTATCTTGAGGATTCGTATTTGCTTTTTCTGCACAACATTGAGGTGCTTGTCATGACGCTGCTTACGTCAGCAAGAGCTATTACTTATCAGGGTGTGTTTGGTTGTGTTGTGGCTTTGATAAAAGTTGTTGTGAGCTGTGAGGTGTGGAAAAAACTGTCGTGGTCTGTGAGCTGTTAAAAAGCTAAAAACCGTTTGGTGGAAACCACTAAAATCCGTTAAAAGTTCTTCGATATACGTTTTCACAGTTCCATCCGAAAGCCACTAAAAGCAGGTCCAGTAGTGCTTTCAGTTTTGCACTACGAGAAAGTCGGTTTTTAGAAGAAGAAAAAACTGCTTTTTGAATCTAGCCCTTTGATTTAGACTTTGACTTTTACGGAGAAAACCAAACTCAAAAGCCAAACCAAACATACCCCTGAAGCACGCACAAACTTATATGACTCGTGTTTCGGCAAACCTTGGTGTTAAACATCATAAACAACAATATTAAGAGTAAAGTATTTTCTATAACGGTCATCTATATAACTTGTTTGTAGGTTCACCCATACAATAGCTATATATCTAATGCACAAGTTGCTGGCACATAAAAATTCTCCGAAGTATTTTGTATCACGGATCTTGTTTTATTGACCCCATCGTAGGAAATACAATACGATGAACGAAGTTGATAATGAACCCTATATAAGAAAATCTATCACATTTAAAAAAAAGGAATCGGATGCTCAAGTCAAAAGGACATGTATTAATTAGTCTTTCTAGGCTAGGACACGCTGGACCAGCTACGCAGACACCTCACGCAAGCTTAAATTAACCCATGTGGCTATGTGCTGACTACCAACCCAAAGCAAAGCCCAATTTTTAATTAGATGCCACGGCCTGATGCTGTCAGATCGCGCCCTAGCTTTTGCGGAAGCAGTGAAAGAGAAACAGGGGGCCCTAATCCAGTGTCCTGAACGACCTATCTGGATCGTAGTGAAATTTGGTTCATAAAGAAAACGAGCCCGTGGGCCTCCAGTTCACATCTTCATCCTTTCAGTCCAGAGTTTCTTTCCCATCCCATTCCATTCCCATCTCTAGCTCTGAGTTGCCACGTGTCGCTGCTCCGAAGTGTGAAGTGCCGAACATCCGGAGACAAACCACCAGAGTCCAGAGCTCCTCGTCGACCATGGAATGAATCACTGAAGCACGTCTAGAGAGGCATAGATCCCGTCCAATTGTCTCCTGTCTCTGCGTACGTTGCCGCAGGAAGATAAACAAGAAATAAGTCTTCTCTCGTTATCGACGTAAGATCTTAGACCTCAAATTCAGAAATCTGTAATAACATTATAGAACATGTTATCAACACTTCTCTACCTCAATATTGTTATGAATCTAATCTATACCAACCCTCCACTAAGTCGGCAAGTCACCGTCCTTACCGAACCATTCTATGCTAAAGGGTTTATCTCCGCATGCATACTTAATCAATTCTAAACTCATATGTTCAATCTAAATTAAAGTCTTGCGATCAGATGTATGATATAAATTGAATTTTTACGGTCAGATGTATGTTGTATATTGAATCCTTACAGTCAGATTGATTTGCAATTGCATGCCACCGCCGCAAGCCGCGTCGGCGCGCCCGTTACTACTGCGTGTTGCCACTCCATCGCCAGTCGCGCTCGTGCGCCGCCACCAGTCGTCACCCGTCGTACCTAGGCCTGGGCATAAAACCCGAGCCCGAAGCCCTATACCCGAAATACCCGAACCCATACCCGTTTAGCCCGAAGCCCGTTACCCAAATAGCTCCAGCGGGTAATGAAACTGGATACCCGAACTAAGTTCGGGCCTAATCGGGTACTAACCCGCGGTACCCGAAGTACCCATTCTACCCGATATCCATTCTACTAGAAGGCCGCCAGGCGCCAGGCCGAGCGCAAGCTCCACAGCCCACGGCCCAGTTGGCAGCCTACTACGAAATCGAAACCTCCCAATCCAGCCAACCCTAACTCCTGAGTCCTGTCTTCCTTGTCCGGCTGTCCTGAGTCCCTGGCGCGGCACCAGCGGCGGCTGTTCCAGCGGCGGCTGTTCCAGCGGCGGCTGTTCCTGGCGCGGCACCAGCGGCGGCTGCGGCACGCCCCCCATTGGCCATCGCCTAGGCTACAACTGCAACCTGTCCAGCCGGTCGCACGCCAGCCACCAGCGCTCAACGCGACGCTAGCGTCCAGGCGCCGCGGCCTCACCAAGGCGCCGTCCAGGCCAACGTCCAGGCGCCCGCCACGCACATGCATTGCCCGAGTGGACCAACAGGCAACAACCAAGTGTGATTTGAGTTTGTGATTTGAGTTTGTGATTTTGTCAAAGGCAATAACGGGTACCCGAATTTTACACAAACCCAAACCCGAATTTGTGGGTACCCGAAATTGCGGGTACCCGAAATTTCGGGTACGAGTACGGGTTCAACTGTTGAAAACCCGAAATTTAAAAAACCCGAAAAGCCCGACCCGAATTTTCGGGTAAACCCGAACGCCCAGTCCTAGTCGTACCCACTATGCTCACACACCGTCATCACTATTCGCACCTGCGTGTGCTGCCACGTCACCACCGGCCGCGCTCGCCCACCCTCACTAGATGTGCCTGTCGCGTGCGTCTTTTGGGCGCGCCTATCTACCATGCTAAGATGCGTTATCGATGGGCTACCACTGCTAGACCACCCGTCAGCCACGCATGGCATGTCTCGGCCACAAATGTTTTCACTAGCTTATGAAATTCATCGTTTAGAGGTGTTTTCTTTTTTGAGTATAATTAATTTTTTCTCTGGTATAATTGTGGTGCTTAAATAGTATTCCTTTTGAATTTTTTTAACAATTTTCTAGTGCACATTTAAATTCTATGCATGCTCTATATTATTGTTTGTTCTATGATTTGTCTATTAAAAACAATAAATAGAATGAAGTGTACTTAAAATCAATTGTTACATACAACGGCGGACCTACGATGATTAATGTAGTGAGGGCACAGGCCTCCACTCGTTTTTCTCTCGTATGTAGTAGAGTACAAATTTTCAAAATTAGGTCCCCTACTCAATTTAACTTAGATGCCTTCGCTATGTTATTTTGGTACTCGTCTTTACAAGTGTGCCCTCACTCTCGTCTTGTAATGGGTCCGCCCCTGGTTACGTATGACCATTTAAATAATTGCTAGGATAATTGAAACGTCTAATTAAATTAAAGTTAATTTTCATGACAAGTTATGCACGAAGGCAGCAGGACTGGCTTCACAGAGCTTCCTCTAAATGTCAAGAACTATTTGACTTGATCTGGTGATTGGTAGTTTCGTCTGGAGGCGATGCAGCTCAAAAAGTCGATCATTCGTCTGGAACCGAATGACACTAGCATGTAGCTACTTCATTAGAAGACGAAAGTTATTATCTTCCTAAGACGTCACATCCACTCAAACCTAAAGATTGAGTATGGAGGTGAAAGACCCTCTGAAATCGTGGAGGAAGCTACATGAGCTCTTCATTGCATATTATTCCTCTGCAGGCGCAGCATGAATGGGTCACTCTTCGCTTCCTTGACTTTTAGGCAATGGGGGCTTATAACATCGTTATCCACTACGGTGTCGCTTAGCTATGCTTCTATGCGCAGATAGTCACAAACCTAGAATTGATTGTGAAAACACTATAAACCTTCCAAGCCACGAATATGGTGCTTAGCAGTAGTATTATAACAAGTACATGAAATACTATGACCTAATCAACATGTTGCTTGGCGTTGAGGCTCAAAACCAGCTCCTGATGTAGAACTACTAGAAGCGACTATTGGCGTTGTCACTGTGTCTAAAGCACATGCAAAATTTAGTCCCGAAGGAAGAGGGACCCCCTCTAGAGAAAGAGGTCATGGGCACCATAATAATCAGGGGTCAAGAGGGAGAATTTCAAAAGGCTACCAAAGAATATCAACAACAGTAGCAGTGACAATGACCATGGCAATGGCAATGGCAATGGCAAAGGAAATGGCAAAGGCAACCCTAGAAGAGCAATGCAAGTAATACTAGTTCCATCCATGCACCATTGAGAAACATTCGATAGACATGTATCAAGATCGGAATAAATGCCAAAACTTAATGCTCACTTTTTCAGGCGCCTATAGACGCTGAGACTTTAAGAGCCCCTCCCTAAGCTACATAAGACTATTGAACAATATGATCAAGCCACCATGGATATTGATGCCACCACTGATACTGATACCCTATTATGCAATGATGATTTAGATTCGATAATAATGGTTAACTAGAGTAGATCGAGTTATGAGGCATTAGCTTAGCTCTATACTTGTTTTCTTAGCTAATATCTTAATTCTAGAAAAACTTTTGTTTGGTCGTGGTGTGATGAATGCCTCTATTGAGCATACTTGATTTGGGTATTAAGATGTATATTGTGTGATTTTTATTATGCCCCTAAAGGGTTCAATTTTGTCTGTTCTATTCTATGTTATCGTCCTAACCGATGAATCTATATTATATATATTTAGAACAAAACTTTCAATTCCCTGATGGAGTCAAATGATGAATTGTGCTCGATCGATAGTGCAACACAAATTCAATATTTAAAGAGGCAAAATATTTTCACACTCCATAAAAGAATTGAGCATATTACTTCAGCCATAGACAATAATGGTCGTGTAGTAGGACCTGATTAAGCCATTTTCGTCCTCCATAATGATACTAGGATCTTCATTAAGCAAGCATCTGTTTTGAGGAGAAACTCATACTCTAATTTTGTTCAAACATATTTGTTGTAGTGATTATATCAGGATACAACTGCAAATAAGTCTAAAGCGTTTGTGGCACCTTATATTAAGCTCCTGCGTCAACCAAACATCGGCGTGGGAAACTGTGATGTGGCTTGGTGTGGCTCAAATCCAAACACTCTCTAACCTTTTTGAACTTTGCTCACGTAGGACTTGTTCGGTTAGAAGTGGATGTAGTGGATTAAAGTGAAGGAGAGGATTTAATCTACTATAATCATGTTCAATCCACCCTTAACCGAAGAACAAGGACGTATAAAATAAGCTAGTCCATCATCTTCTCAGTCCACACTTTTTTGTTTGGTTTATGGAATAGAATGAGTTGATCAATCACCACCTCATTCTAGTCATGTCCAAACGGGTCGGGCCAGTTGGGCGGCCCGGAGCCCGACACGAAAAAAGGCCGACACGAACCCGGCCTGGGACGGTGGCTAACGGGCTCGTGCCGTGCTTGGGCCGCATGTGTGGCACGGCGTGCCTGGCCTGAGCACGGCCCGTGGTAGCCGTCGGCCCATTCACGGCCCGTCTAGGAGGGAGAATAATATCCTCCTCTCATCTCTCACTCTCAGTCTCTCACACACCGACACTGTCGCTCGTCCCTCTCTAGCTCTCTCCTCTCTTCACCGTCGCTCTCTCTGGCACCGTCGCTCGTCCCTCTCCTCTTGATCCGATCGGTGTTCGAACGGCTCCGGCTCCGACTCTGGTGATCTTCCCTCTCGCTCCATCGCCAAAACTATAAGTCGAATCTGGCTTAACTCGTAACCCTAAATTGGTGTCCGTCGACGGCGATTTTTTGGTGCTTGCTTGTGTGCTGCTCGGTGCTCTTGAGTCCTGATCTAGCTGTTCTCATGAAGTTCGATTCGGTTATTCCCCTAGATCTACCATTGTACCTTCACTCTGAAACCCTAACTACTTCATTCCCCTCTGTCTCGGCCAAGATCCATATTTTGCTCCTCTTTTCCTCTCTCAAGCTCAAGCCACATCCCCTCTGGTGGCCCCTCGCTGGCGACTCCGGTGCTCCGGTCGGTCAGGTGAACTGTGAACACCTACTTGTGCTCCTACTTGTGTGGTGCTCCTGCTTCTTTTTATTTTAATTTGTTCTTCCTTTTTCTATGTATTGAAGGCCATTGAGGAGCCGGTGACGCCATGAGGAGCCGGTCAAATGCCCTAGATGGATCTTGATCCGGCCGCCGAGGCGGCGGAGCATGCACTTGAGGATCACAATGAGCAGATGGATGAGATGGCGTTGTTTGGCCATAATGTGGATGCTGTTGTCAACATCGACGCGGTGGAGACACAACCAACACTGACCATGATATTTGGTCTGGTAAAGCCAAAGAAGATTACATTAGTGTTGTTGCTCATTATGTGAGTTTTGATTGGGGTCTGGTGAGAGCACCTAGAGGGGGGTGAATAGGTGATCCTTTGAAACTTGAAACTTAATCCACAAAAACTTGATTAGACGTTAGCACAATAATGCTAAGTGGCTAGAGAGGAGTCTCAACAAAACACAATAACCACAAGAGATCAATCACAGAGATGGCACAGTGGTTTATCCCGTGGTTCGGCCAAGACCAACGCTTGCCTACTCCACGTTGTGGCGTCCCAACGGACGAGGGTTGCAATCAACCCCTCTCAAGCGGTCCAAAGACCCACTTGAATACCACGGTGTTTTGCTTGCTTTACTATATCCCGTTTGCGAGGAATCTCCACACTTTGGAGCCTCTCGCCCTTACACTTGAAATTCACAAAGAAGCACGGAGTAAGGGAGGGATGAGCAACACACTCAAGACAAGAAATCACAGCAACACCGCACACACAAGTCACAACAAGAGCTCACAACACAACTCAATGAGTTCACAACTCAACTAGAGCTCTAATTGCTATCGCAAGGAATCAAAAGCGCGGAATCGATGTCTTAGTGCTTAGGAATGCTTTGAGAATGCTCGGTGTACTCCTCCATGCGCCTAGGGGTCCCTTTTATAGCCCTAAGGCAGCTAGGAGCCGTTGAGTGCATTCCAGGAAGGCATTTCTTGCCTTCTGTCGACTGGTGCACCGGACAGTCCGGTGCACCACCGGACACTGTCCGGTGCGGATCTCTTTCCTTATTTGGCGAAGCCGACCGTTGGCGCCTTGGAGCCGTTGGCGCACCGGACACTGTCCGGTGCACACCGGACAGTCCGGTGCCCCCTTCTAGTCATTGGCTCAGCCACGCGTTGCGCCCGGATTAAGCGGCCGACCGTTGGCCCGGCGACCGTTGGCTCACCGGACACTGTCCGGTGCACACCGGACAGTCCGGTGAATTATAGTCGTACGCCGTTAATTTCTTCCCGAGAGCAGCAAGTTTGCCTGAGCCAGCCTGGGGCACCGGACACTGTCCGGTGCACCACCGGACAGTCCGGTGCACCCAGACAGAGCTGACTTTGGCTGAACAAAGCCATCTCTCCTCCAATTCGATTTCTCCTGTTTCCAGTACTTAGACACAATACATTAGTCTCTAGAACAATGTACTAAGTCTGAGAAACATACCTTTATACTTGATTTGTACTTTGTCCACCATTTGACGCTTAGGCACTTGTATTGGACACTAAATCACCAAAACACTTAGAAATGGCCCAAGGGCACATTTCCCTTTCAATCTCCCCCTTTTTGGTGATTTATGCCAACACAACATAAAGCAAGTAGAACAAGTGCAAAATCAATTCAAATAAAAACTCAAATTTGTTTTGACTCAAATTTGGCATATATGGATCATTCTTTGCCACCACTTGGTTTGTTTTTGCAAATCGACCTCAATTTACTATCTTTAAGTCAAACACACATGTTGAAACATAAAGAGAGATGTTTCATGAGAAATTGATCAAGGATTCAAAAACTCTCCCTTTTCCCCATAATTAAGCCATTCTCCCCACAAGAGGCCAACTTTTGACAATAAGAGGCAAACATTGACAAAAACTCTAACTCTACTATATTTCAAAACTCACAACTCTCAAGTGGTAGCTGATCCATTGATTGCTTTGGCCTTATTTTCTCCCCCTTTGGCATCAAGCACCAAAACGGGATCAATTTTGGCCCTTTAACCCCATTGCCTCACCAAAATCTTCAACTAAGAGTAAAAAGGCAATAAGAGTACAAAGATGAACTTGGAAAAGTTACTCTTTCATCGGAGTGCAGTGGAAGTCTTGCATGGTCCAAGTCCACATTTTCCCTTTCAAACCTCCTTTGAGACTAAAATAAGCAGACTCAAGCACACGGTTAGTCTCAAAGGGTCAAGTTGTAGCACATCTCCCCCTAAATTTGGGCATCACTTGCAAAGGACTTGTGAGGTCCGGGGAGTGCATGTACAACTTGAGCACCATAAACACACAAAATGTATTAAGGAATATGATCAAGGCATAAAACACATGTATGCTATAAATCAATCCAAGTTCCGCGAATCTAAGACATTTAGCTCACTACGCAACTTGCAAAAGGTCTGCTCATCTAAAGGCTTGGTAAAGATATCGGCTAGCTGATTCTCGGAGCTAACATGAAACACTTTGATATCTCCCTTTTGCTGGTGGTCTCTCAAAAAGTGATGCCGGATGTCTATGTGCTTTGTGCGGCTGTGCTCAACAGGATTATCCGCCATGCGGATAGCACTCTCATTATCACATAGGAGTGGGACTTTGCTCAGATTGTAGCCAAAGTCCCGGAGGGTTTGCCTCATCCAAAGTAGTTGCGCGCAACACTGTCCAGCGGCAACATACTCGGCCTCAGCGGTGGATAAGGCAACGGAGGTTTGTTTCTTAGAACTCCAGGACACCAGGGACCTTCCTAAGAATTGGCACGTCCCCGATGTACTCTTCCTATCGACCTTACATCCAGCATAGTCGTAGTCTGAATATCCAATCAAGTCAAAGTTAGACCCCTTTGGATACCAGATCCTGAAGCAAGGTGTAGTGACTAAATATCTAAGAATTCGCTTCACAGCCACTAAGTGACACTCCTTAGGATCGGATTGAAATCTAGCACACATGCATACACTAAGCATAATATCTGGTCTACTAGCACATAAACAAAGTAAAGACCCTATCATAGACCGGTATGCCTTTTGATCAACGGACTTACCTCCTTTGTTGAGGTCCGTGTGTCCGTCGGTTCCCATTGGAGTCTTTGCGGGCTTGGCGTCCTTCATCCCAAACCGCTTGATCAAGTCTTGCGTGTACTTTGTTTGGGAGATGAAGGTCCCATCCTTGAGTTGCCTCACTTGGAACCCAAGGAAATAGCTTAGCTCGCCCATCATCGACATCTCAAACTTTTGAGTCATCACCCTGCTAAACTCTTCACAAGACTTTTGGTTAGTAGAACCAAATATAATGTCATCGACATAAATTTGGCACACAAAAAGATCACCATCACAAGTCTTAGTAAAAAGAGTTGGATCGGCTTTCCCAACCTTGAAAGCATTAGCGATTAAAAAGTCTCTAAGGCATTCATAACATGCTCTTGGGGCTTGCTTAAGTCCATAGAGCGCCTTAGAGAGCTTACACACGTGGTCGGGGTACCGTTCATCCTTGAAGCCAGGTGGTTGCTCCACATACACCTCCTCCTTGATTGGCCCATTGAGGAAAGCGCTCTTCACATCCATTTGGAACAACCTGAAAGAATGGTGAGCGGCATATGCTAGCAAAATGCGAATGGACTCTAGCCTAGCCATAGGAGCAAAAGTCTCCTCAAAGTCCAAACCTGCGACTTGGGCATAACCTTTTGCCACAAGTCTAGCCTTGTTCCTTGTCACTACCCCGTGCTCGTCTTGCTTGTTGCGAAATACCCACTTGGTTCCCACAACATTTTGCTTGGGACGAGGCACCAGTGTCCAAACTTCATTTCTCTTGAAGTTATTGAGCTCCTCTTGCATGGCCAACACCCAGTCCGAATCTAGCTAGGCCTCCTCTACCCTGAAAGGCTCAATAGAGGAGACAAAAGAGTAATGCTCACAAAAATTAACTAATCGAGATCGAGTAGTTACTCCCTTGCTAATGTCACCCAAAATCTGGTCGACGGGATGATCCCTTTGAATCATTGCTCGAACTTGGGTTGGAGGTGCCGGTTGCGCTTCTTCCTCCATTACATGATCATCTTGTGCTCCCCCTTGATCACACGCCTCCTGTTCATCATCTCGAGTTGGGGGATGCACAAATGTTGAGGAAGAAGGTTGATCTTGTTCATCTTGTTCCTGTGGCCGCACATCTCCAATCGCCATGGTGCGTATTGCGGCTGTTGGAACTTCTTCTTCATCTACATCATCAAAATCAATAACTTGCTCTCTTGGAGAGCCATTAGTCTCATCAAATACAACGTCGCTAGAGACTTCAACCAAACCCGATGATTTGTTGAAGACTCTATACGCCTTTGTATTTGAGTCATAACCTAACAAAAACCCTTCTACGACTTTGGGAGCAAATTTGGAATTCCTACCCTTCTTCACTAGAATGTAGCATTTACTCCCAAAAACTCGAAAATACGAAACATTTGGTTTGTTACCGGTTAGTAGCTCATACGACGTCTTCTTGAGGAGGTGATGAAGGTAGACCCTGTTGATGGCATGGCAAGCCGTGTTCACGGCTTCCGACCAAAAGCGCTCGGGGGTCTTGAACTCTCCAAGCATCGTCCTCGCCATGTCTATAAGCGTCCTGTTCTTCCTCTCTACCACACCATTTTGCTGTGGTGTGTAGGGAGCGGAGAACTCGTGCTTGATCCCTTCCTCCTCAAGGTACTCCTCCACTTGAAGATTCTTGAGCTCGGACCCATTGTCGCTCCTTATCTTCTTCACCTTGAGCTCAAACTCGTTTTGAGCTCTCCTTAGGAAGCGCTTGAGGGTCCCTTGGGTTTCAGATTTATCCTGCAAAAAGAATACCCAAGTGAAGCGGGAAAAGTCATCAACAATAACTAGTCCATACTTACTTCCTCCTATGCTTAGATAGGCGATGGGTCCGAAGAGGTCCATATGTAGCAGCTCCAGAGGTCTTGATGTAGTCATCACATTCTTGCTGTGATGCGCTCCTCCCACTTGTTTACCTGCTTGACAAGCTGCACAAGGTCTATCTTTTTCGAAAGTAACATTGGTTAGACCTATCACGTGTTCTCCCTTTAGAAGCTTGTGAAGGTTCTTCATCCCCACATGTGCTAAGCGGCGATGCCACAGCCAGCCCATGCTAGTCTTAGCAATTAAGCATGCGTCTAGACCGACCTCCTCTTTTGCAAAATCAACTAAATAAAGTTTGTCGTCTAATACACCCTTAAAAGCTAATGAACCATCACTTCTTCTAAAGACATACACATCTACATTTGTGAATAGACAATTATATCCCATTTTGCATAATTGACTAACATATAACAAATTATATCCAAGAGACTCAACTAAAAACACATTAGATATAGAGTGCTCGGATGAAATAGCAATTTTACCTAACCCTTTTACCTTGCCTTGATTCCCATCACCGAATATTATTGAATCTTGGGAATCCTTGTTTTTGATGTAGGAGGTGAACATCTTCTTCTCCCCCGTCATATGGTTTGTGCATCCGCTGTCGATAATCCAGCTTGAACCCCCGGATGCATAAACCTGCAAGGCAAATTTAGGCTTGGGTCTTAGGTACCCAACTCTTGTTGGGTCCTACAAGGTTAGTCACAATTTTCTTAGGGACCCAAATGCAAGTTTTATCTCCCTTGCATCTTGCCCCTAACTTCCTAGCAATCACCTTCTTATTCTTTCTACAAATGGCAAATGAAGCATTGCAAGCATGATATATTGTAGAAGGTTCATCAACTTTCCTAGGAACATTAACAACATTTCTCCTAGGCATATGAACAACATATCTCCTAGACATATCTCTACTGTGCATATAGGTAGAACTAGAAGCAAACATGGCATGAGGGTCAAAAGCATCATAAGCATTACAACTCCTATAAGACTGTCTTCTATCATGGTACATAAAAGCATGGTCCTTTTTAGCACTACTAGCCATAGGGGCCTTCCCTTTCTCCTTGGCGGGGATGGGAGCCTTATGGCTTGTTAAGTTCTTGGCTTCACTCTTGAAACCAAGTCCATCCTTAATTGAGGGGTGTCTACCAATCGTGTAGGCATCCCTTGCAAATTTTAACTTATCAAATTCGCTTTTGCTAGTCTTAAGTTGGGCATTAAGACTAGCTACTTCATCATTCAATTTAGAAATTGAAACTAGGTGTTCACTACAGGCATCAATGTCAAAATCTTTACACCTATTGCAAATCATAACATGTTCTACACAAGAGTTAGATTTACTAGCTATTTCTAGCTTAGCATTCAAATCATCATTTATGCTCCTTAAGCTAGAAATTATCTCATGGCAAGAAGATAGTTCACAAGAAAGCATTTCATTTCTTTTAACTTCTAAAGCATGAGATTTTTGTGCCTCTACAAATTTGTCATGCTCTTCATATAAAAGGTCCTCTTGTTTCTCTAAAAGTCTATCCTTTTCATTCAAGGCATCAATCAATTCATTAATCTTATCTATTTTAGTTCTATCCAATCCCTTGAACAAACTAGAGTAATCTATTTCTTCATCACTGGACTCATCATCACTAGAAGAATCATAAGTGGCATTGTTTTGAGTACATACCTTCTTCTCCTTCGCCATGAGGCATGTGTGACGCTCGTTGGGGAAAAAGGATGACTTGTTGAAGGCGGTGGCGGCGAGTCCTTCATTGTCGGAGTCGGATGACGAACAATCCGAGTCCCACTCCTTGCCAAGGTGTGCCTCACCCTTAGCCTTTTTGTATGCCTTCTTCTTCTCCCTCTTGTTCCCCTGTTCCTGGTCACTATCATTATCGGGGCAGTTAGCGATAAAATGACCAATCTTACAACACTTGAAGCATGAGCGCTTCCCCTTTGTCTTGGTCTTGCTTGGCTGTCCCTTGTGACCTTTTAGTGCCGTCTTGAAGCGCTTGATGATGAGAGCCATCTCTTCATCATTTAGCCCTGCCGCCTCAACTTGTGCCACCTTGCTAGGTAGCGCCTCCTTGCTTCTTGTTGCTTTAAGAGCAAAGGGTTGAGGCTCATTGATTGGACCATTCAATGCGTCGTCCACGTATCTTGCCTCCTTGATCATCATTCGCCCGCTCACGAACTTCCCAAGAACTTCTTCGGGCGACATCTTAGTGTACCTAGGATTTTCACGAATATTGTTCACCAGATGTGGATCAAGTACAGTAAAGGACCTTAGCATGAGGCGAACAACGTCGTGGTCCGTCCATCGCGTGCTTCCGTAGCTCCTTATTTTGTTGATGAGGGTCTTGAGCCGGTTGTATGTTTGGGTTGGCTCCTCGCCCCTTATCATTGCAAATCTCCCGAGCTCGCCCTCTACCAACTCCATCTTGGTGAGCAAGGTGACGTCGTTCCCCTCATGAGAGATCTTGAGGGTGTCCCAGATCTGCTTGGCATTGTCCAAGCCGCTCACCTTATGGTACTCGTCCCTGCACAAAGAGGCTAACAATACAGTAGTAGCTTGTGCATTTTTATGAATCTGTTCATTAATAAATATAGGACTATCCGAGCTATCAAATTTCATTCCATTCTCAACAATCTCTCATATACTTGGATGGAGAGAGAACAGGTGACTACGCATTTTGTGACTCCAAAATCCGTAGTCCTCCCCATCAAAGTGTGGAGGTTTGCCAAGAGGGATGGAAAGCAAATGTGCATTTGAGCTATGCGGAATACGAGAGTAATCGAAAGAAAAGTTCAAATTAACCGTCTTTCTTTTGTCGTAGTCGTTGTCGTCGTTGTCCTTTTGGGAAGAAGTGGACTCATCGCTGTCGTCGTAGTAGATGATTTCCTTGATGCGTCTTGTCTTCTTCTTCTTCCCATCTTTGCGTTTGTGGCCCGAGCCTGAGTCGGTAGGCTTGTCATCCTTCGGCTCATTGACGAAGGACTCCTTCTCCTTATCGTTGATCACAATTCCCTTCCCCTTAGGATCCATCTCTTCGGGCGATTAGTCCCTTTGTGAAGAGAACGACTCCGATACCAATTGAGAGCACCTAGAGGGGGGGTGAATAGGTGATCCTTTGAAACTTGAAACTTAATCTACAAAAACTTGATTAGACGTTAGCACAATAATGCCAAGTGGCTAGAGAGGAGTCTCAACAAAACACAATAACCATAAGAGATCAATCACAGAGATGGCACAGTGGTTTATCCTGTGGTTCGGCCAACACCAACACTTGCCTACTCCACGTTGTGGCATCCCAACGGACGAGGGTTGCAATCAACCCCTCTCAAGCGGTCCAAAGACCCACTTGAATACCATGGTGTTTTGCTTGCTTTACTATATCCCGTTTGCGAGGAATCTCCACACTTTGGAGCCTCTCGCCCTTACACTTGAAATTCACAAAGAAGCACAGAGTAAGGGATGGATAAGCAACACACTCAAGACAAGAAATCACAGCAACACCGCACACACAAGTCGCAACAAGAGCTCACAACACAACTCAATGAGTTCACAACTCAACTAGAGCTCTAATTGCTATCGCAAGGAATCAAAAGCGCGGAATCGATGTCTTAGTGCTTAGGAATGATTTGAGAATGCTCGGTGTACTCCTCCATGCGCCTAGGGGTCCCTTTTATAGCCCCAAGGCAGCTAGGAGCCGTTGAGTGCATTCTAGGAAGGCATTTCTTGCCTTCTGTCGACTGGCGCACTGTCCGGTGCGGATCTCTTTCCTTATTTGGCGAAGCCGACCGTTGGCGCCTTGGAGCCGTTGGCGCACCGGACACTGTCCGGTGCCCCCTTCTAGTCGTTGGCTCAGCCACGCGTTGCGCCCGGATTAAACGGCTGACCGTTGGCCCGGCGACCGTTGGCTCACCGGACACTGTCCGGTGCACACCGGACAGTCCGGTGAATTATAGTCGTACACCGTTAATTTCTTCCCGAGAGCAGCAAGTTTGCCTGAGCCAGCCTGGGGCACCGGACACTGTCCGGTGCACCACCGGACAGTCTGGTGCACCCAGACAGAGCTGACTTTGGCTGAACAAAGCCATCTCTCTTCCAATTCGATTTCTCCTGTTTCCAGTACTTAGACACAATACATTAGTCTCTAGAACAATGTACTAAGTCTGAGAAACATACCTTTATACTTGATTTGTACTTTGTCCACCATTTGACACTTAGGCACTTGTATTGGACACTAAATCACCAAAACACTTAGAAATGGCCCAAGGGCACATTTCCCTTTCATCTGGAAAAAAAGTAACCTATGAGAACATGTACCTTGATGTTGAAGACAGAGACAAGGACACAGATGGAGAATCAAGACCCAGAAGAAGTTGAGTTTGTAGCTGTCTCTGCCAGGCTATCCATTTTCATTGTGGTTGTTTACTTCATTGTGGTTGTTTACTTATCTATTGATGTAATAAACTACTCTAAACACTTGAACATTTAGGAACTGGCTTTACTCTTTTCCTTCCTAGGGTTTTCTTATGAGGTGTGAGTTTTTAACTAGGAAGGTTTTTATTGAGGCAGCATTGCACTAACAGCTCCAATAATATTCCACTTAACTTTCTATTTGAGTTGGTATGTGCATGTGTGTAATTGTCCACATTATTAGCTCTGAATTGTTGTACAGTTTTTTCAGATTTTAGTTGTTTATGTTTTGTATGTATCCGGATTCATGGGCGACCCGGCCCGGTTAGCCCACTGGGCTAAAAGCCCGGCATGACCCGTTTAAGGGTTGGCGTGCCGTGCTTGGGCATTGTTTGGAGCCCGTGGGCGGGCACGACACGACCCGTCTACGTAAACGTGCCGGGCTAGCCCGGTTACTGTTCATGCCAAGCTAAAACGGGCTTGTGCCGGCTTAGCCCGACACGCCTATTTGGACATGTATACCTTATTCATCATAGTTAGTTAGTATTAATATGAGAAATAAGATCTTCCCACTAAATTTGAAGAATAAACTCATAATATGTCACTTTATTTTAGATAGACTGATTTCTCAAACCAAACATCTTTTAAGTGATGCGGTGTCAAGCTGAGCTACGCCGGCACTGGCGGGCCTATGGGAGGGAGACACCGGCCTATGGGAGGGAGACACACCTAGTAGTCCTCGATCATCTGCGATATCATTTGACCATAATTGCCACGCCACACGCACATCACCTATTCACTCACTTGGACGGATGGCACCGTATGGGGCCTGGCGGGCAGCCACCAGCCCACCACATTGATGGGCTACCTGCGCGGCTGCGCCCAGGGCGTCCTCTAGTCCGTGGCACATGACCCTGCCTGTCTTTCTCTGCCGTCGACCTCTACTCGACTACTCCGGTGTTTCCCTGCATTTGCTACGGGCCCGTTTGGTTCCTACGAAACGTTTGCCTCGAATAATTCTTAATTGAATTGTTTATCTAATTTATACGAGCTTTGATGGGCTGAAATTATTCTTTGTAGATTCCTGGATAAACGAATAAGTCCTAAAGATATGTACAACCTAATTAAATAAGAGATCTCTTCACTGAAAAGAAAATGATACTTACGGAGTCTCTACATGATTTTTATGCATATTATGTCTTGACTGTATTTACTCAACTAATAATAAATTATCTAGAGGCTCGAGGTTGTATTATACAATTGTGTAGCTGTTATATTTAGAAGTACGTTCAAAAGGCTTAGGATTATACAAGCCCTAAGCCTTCTCCGCTGAAAAGAAAATGATACTTACGACAAGGGACTTTTTTAAAAGTCGTTTCGAAAGGGTCTTGCTAACAATGAATTAAATCACATATCAGTTAGAGCTAGACCATTCGAGTCACCACGTACCAGAGAATGCAACAGAGATGTCCCAATTATGTGATGAATAATAGAGAGATTTACGATCAAACCACCCAATCACCTTATGTGATGAAGAATAACTAGTTTCTAGACAACTAACAAATTAACCATCCAAACTCCCGTCTGAGGGTTTCTTAGGCCAACATAATCGAGCCCTATCCTCTAACTATGTTGCTCGGGGCCACAAGCTACTATGTATATAGCTCCATATTTATGAATACAACCCGTCATAATAGAGTCTTACTTATGCACCTAAAAAAGATATCCAATCTTATGTTTCTATCTAAACAAAATTAGCATGTCAAATGCTCGATAAGTGTTCAATAACTAGCACTCATGCCAAGCAACATAGCCCCGAGGCCTAGATGTAAAGCCCCGAGAACGACTAAACCTTGGTATGAACCACCTCTGCTACAGTGTTTGGTGCATCACCATTCCTTTGCCCCGACCATTCCTCTCCTCATCGTTGTCCAATAGTATGAGCTTTGATAAAAGTAATTTTAAACTGTGATAAGAGCACCCCTCGAGAGATAATCAAAGCTGATTGAGGGATCCAATACACAATCAATCAAAAACACATATAATGTCCCTTTTATCTCTTTTTTCCTCTCTATCTTATTGTCCGTCATATCTCTCGACGAGATCCAACAACATTCCAGGTGACGTTGTTGATCTTATAAGAAAACCTTTATGCCCTCCTCATGTGAGGTGTTCGGGAGTCTATCCGATAAAGAATAGAATCAACATCAGTTTAACTGGTGTCTGGTTATTTGGTAGGTAAACATACAAATAGCTTTCGAAGCGATCTGTGAACTGTTGAATCTCTACGGACAATCTCCTTTTAAAAAAAAAATCTTCATGAAATGGCTCGAAGTGATCTATGAACTGTTGAATCTCTGCTGACAAGTTCAGATTGAGTTTTGCATTGTGGGAGAAGTTTGAACTCACATAAGACTATGTCCAACAGTTCACTTATATGATAATCTAAAATACTATTTTAATGTATTATTTTTAGAGTGGAGTTTGAATACTTAACGACAAATAAACTGCTAGAGATTGGATGTGAGAAGAAAAGCACACGTGTAAAAGTGACTTTACAATGCCTAGCAGTATATACTAGAGGTCGCGTCGCGTGTTCATGTTGGTAAATTTCAGCAGTCCGAAACGCATCTTTACATATCTCGATGAGCTGTGTCTGCGTTTTTAACTCGGGCCTCGTTGGTGAGAGCGTAGAAGCAAGCACACACCAATGGGCAGTGGCTCCTCCCAGTGCCAATATTGTATCGCCACCGTCCACCGATCTCGCAAAAGTCAAAAAAAAAACTTGAGTAATATAGCCTCAAGTATTGTATTAAAAATAAGATCTTCTCACACAGGTTAAGAAAACTCTTGAACCCCTGTCTCATCTATACGCAGCGACATCGAAGCCACAACGGCATTGAAGCCCATGTAAGAACGACCGCAACTGGGAGGCTAAGTCTTAGACATGTGCTTTAGCGTGGGACAGATAAGGAAATTTTTTAAACACAATCTGAAAATCGCTTCCACAAATAGTCGAATATAAGAGCCGAGGAGTGCTCCTCACACCAACTAACCAATTCGGTAGAGACGCATTCACAAAAGCCCAAAAGAAAAAACGCGGGTGCAATCCACGGGAACGGGACGCGCGCCCACGCCGCGCCTCCTCCGAAGTCGGACGCGGGTGCGACTCCTGCGAGGGCCTGTGTCCCCATCCCCAAACCCCTCCTAGGGCGTCGCCGACGACACTGGCAGTGGCAGGCCCGTCCATCCCTCGCGCGCGCGCGGCGGCGGAGGAGCTGTGGGCGGCAGTGCGGCACCCGTCGGACCGTCGGGGACGGATGGCCTGCGCCTGTGCAGGTTGCGTGTTCCACGGGAGGGGAGAGCTACCCGGCGTCCCGGCCTCGGCGCTTGCCCACCGGACACCACCACGGCACCACCGCTGACCGCTCGCACCCGGCCCGGGGCTGGCTGCGCGCGGTTGCAGCCTGCCAAGCTTTACACGCTGTGTCGTCTGCTGACACTGCTGCTCCTTCCGCTCGCTTGTTTTTATTGTGCCCACCTACCTGCCCGAACGCCAAAGGAGCTAGAGTTATGCAAAGGCTGCGCTTCTCCCAGCTGCTCGTCGTCCGGCCATCCAGCTAACAGACAGCTCCATGTCTCCATCCTGACCATCCAGCTAGCTCTCCTCACTCCTCAGGTCATGCATGGCTGCATTGGCGCGTCCGTGTCATTCTCGCTCATATTTAAGGAGGCAGAAAGGCAAGACGACGCGCAGAGGCAGAGAGCGTGCGTGCCCATCTCTCACCTCTCATCTCATCTGGACACTGGACGCGAGCTACCAGTGCAGTGCAGTCAGTCCAGCACTACTACTCCACCCTCCGATCCTCTCATGTGGCACGCGCCAGGGAGAGGCAGGGGCAGGGGCCAGAGCAAATCAACAGGTAATGATGGTGTGATCATCGCGGGCTCTGTCTGCCTACATGGGGGACCAAAGCCAGTGCATATTACTGTATACGCAGCGGCAGCGCGCACGGCTACGGACGGTCAATCCTGCGAGGTTGACTGCCAGCAACAGTGCACCACGAACCCACACTACCTACGAGCCTACGGCTACGGCCTCCCGACCGTTTGGTTCAGAGACGTAGCCTGCTGTTTTTTTTTCCAGAACACAAATCGTAGTACATGAATGTGACAAGGCTCTATCTCTAGTCACGTACATCAACTTTTCGAATTTTTTTTTCAAATCCTGAACACATTCACAATACCACCTATCCACATTTTTCAGTTTAATAGATTGTCGTCTAGGTGTATTACTCTCTCTTTTTTGCCAATATGATCCAAGTATGAGCTCTCTCCCTCTCTTTATTGTAGGTGTTTGTCGATAATTCTGATAACACCCTAGCAAGAGCTAGCATGTTGCCTGTGATAGACACGTGACCTTGAACATTATAAAGAATGTAGTGGACAGAGATGAAGTCGATCGAGAGGTCGATTAGGCCGATGTTGATCTTGTTCTTTATTTGGTAGACTAATGAACACCTTTCGAGAAGATCTTTAGAGGAGGGGTATATAGAGGTTTTCCTAGAATCAACAAGTTCACGTAGAACCCCGTCAAATGTCTCCGAAAGATATGAAGAACAACAAGGTAGAGAAAGGGACAGTGGGTAAAAGGTTCTGTAGATTGTTTTTTAACGTTTGAAAGTTTACAATATTCAGACGTCCGTGACATTCTCAGATATATACATACATGCATACATGTGTGTGCGTGCGTGCGTGCGTGTATGTGTCTACACATATACACACATAAAGAGTGTGTGTGGTCTTATCTTAGGAAACAACTCTAAGACGCATTTTGCAATTTTCCTATGCTAAGGTCCGATTTTGAAATGAATCGGTTGAATCGGGTAAACTAGATCTGTCTGGCCTCTAAATCTACCCCAAATGACTTTTATGATCCTCGGATCGAGGAACAAAACACTCGGCCAAACCGATTTCATCTTGTTCTAGCTGGATTAGGAGGACGAGGGTGGCAGGATGACTTCCGCGAGGGCACACCCCGCCTTCTGCATTGCTTCATTTGTGACACTTCCATGTATCAGCAATATAATAATGGCCATACTAGTACATTGTACAGATGTATATAAAATAGCCAATAAAAATTCAAACATAAAATGATGATCTTCGATCAGCATCACAGTTTTACCATATTGCGAAGACGACGTTGACATTTTAGTAATGACATCGCCTCTGCTTTTCTCCCCCAATAATTTATAATCTAGCAAGCTTGCCCAAAAGGCTCAGGTAGGAGTAGGCGGATTCTTGGCTCCTGTCAAGTCACGCAGACATCTCATTCCTACACTTCATTCTTTCCGAGAGGAGAGGACAACGTTTAGAAGTTTGATCAAGCTACGAGTCTACTGGTACTCTAGCTAACAGTAGTAGCAGTAGTACAGCTGTAGAACACCTTTGGTTTCCGGTCAGGCGGTCAGCAAACACGAAACGGGACTACTGGCTATAGATATATTTTGGCACCGTGATTAATTATGATGTCTTTCTCCGCTAGCTCAAGCTTTTCGCAGACATTCCGTAGCGTTCATATATTGCACTGCTGGATTGCATTGGTGGTGCGTCTCACGAGACCAAACCCGTGGCCTCGGAATAAATTTTGAAAGAAAACCAAGCAGCAGAACATTCTTCAATGTAGCGCTTCAATGCTACTCATGAGAACCAAAGAGAATTGTCATGATGAAACAGTATATACAACATCGATTTGAACACGCATTACTGATTGCTAGTAGTTAAGCAAAGAAGAAGAAGAAGAAGTTAAACATCTTGTGCATGGGGGCACACGTTTGATGCGGCAGCAGCATGTAGAGAACCAAACATATATATCATGCGGAGAGAACTAAACACCTCAAAAATTAAATTTTGTCCTACGCACTACTGGTAGTGTCAAAAAACGAATCTTAGAGCACATGTTTGTTTGCTTGGACACTACTTGATGCAGTAGAAATTTCATCTAAAAAACAGCTAGAGGAGATTATTTCATATGCATTGGGGGCTTCAGTTATCACATGCTCAGTTAGCGATTTCCCTCCACAATATTCAAGCATGTCAGACATTCCGAACAGCCTTTTACCTGACGAGTGAAGGTGGAGGAGTGGGTGCACTTCACGAGGCATTCCTGTGGGAATTCAAATCACCACTGGTGTCACTGGCTCGCCCACGTACTGACGCCTCGACCGGGCAACGTAATGGGCGTTAGGGCACCCCCCTGGCCCTGTGCCAAATGGGGGCATGTCTCCATAAATTGCCATTAGTGCTCCTCCAGTCCTCCTCACTCCCCCTCCTCTCCGTCCTCCGCCTCTCTCTCCCTCTCCCGTCTTCAAAAACCCTCATCCCTTCTTCTTCTTCCTCCACACCCACCACAATTAAGCAGCTCCTAGCTCCTCCTTTCTTCCACCACCATCCTGAAGCAAGCAGTGCAGCTTGCTCTCACGAACCTAGCTAGTTTCTTCTCTGTCTATATATATGCTCCTCAGATCCACTTCGCATCATCACTTCAGCTCCTTCGTCATGGGGGTTTGTGGGGAATGTTGGCTGGCTCGAGGCAGCATCCGCGTCCTAGCCTGCTGTTGCCGGTCGTTTTGCCTGCTACCGGTCGGCCGGACAGATCGAGGCGTCGGACCAGGCTTCATTCCTCGCAAACCGGTGCATCCATGGTGTCTTACCTATCTCGGCTCATGGTTCTTCTAGAGTTCTAGTAGCTAGCAACCAGCTATAGTTCTCTTACAAACATATATCAGGTAGCTAGGGATAGCCAGCCAGATAATTTCATGCATACGTACTGCCTCATCATGCTCGGATTGGGTTAGGGGGATTGTTGTCTGGCTCGGTGTCTCCGGTCGAGACGGCCTTGCCGGCGCCGGAGCTGTCGTCGACCGGAGATCTCGGACCAGGCTTCAATCCCTTTAACCATGCGGCATTAGGTCATCTGGATCTCGGCGGTGTCCGACAAAGTACACCGCATCGGCCGGTAAGCTAACCTATCTTGAGACTCGAGCACATAAATTCTCAGCTAGCCTCACTTTCTCTACATGGTCATTCATCAGCAACTCCCGCGCGCGAGTGGCTCGTTTTCTTTCCCAGCTCCAGATCTGCTCCCGCTTTATTTGCTGTGAGTAGCTAGCATGCGACGATGAGATGTCGATCCAGCTGGACCTGGAGAGGTCGTTGCTGCAACGCTGAAGTCGTTTTGCTGACTACTAGGCTACTAATGACGACTGGTTAATTAGCGGCGTTTACGTACATGCATGTTGCTGCATGATCATGCAATCATTTGAGAGCTAGTAGCTAGCTAGCGGCTATAGCTCGGTAGGGGGCGTGGTGTGCCGGGCCTGCCTGCGGGCGCGCATAATTGAGAGCGCGCGCGGTCCGGCCGTCTGGCGCCCCGGCCGGCAACGGGGCAAAGGCAGGCATCGGCCGTGGCGCCGTGCGGTTGGGCAGTGCAGACTTTCTTTTCTCATGTCGTCTCCAAGAACAGTGCACTACACTGATCATCCAGGACCAGGACCAGGACGGGTCCTTCTAGCTTGAGTGTGACAGGAGAGAGAAGAGGGGAGGCCAGAGCCTGACAAGACCCCCTCCTGAGTCCTGACAGTGAGGCCTCTATACCTTACCTTCAAGGTTTCAACGCCTCGCCTTGTGGTAGCTTGCTAGCTTGCTCAGGCTCTGTGCTCGCTCGCACCCGGACACGCACCCGCACACGTAAAAACATGCATGATGTACTAGTCTCCTCCATTGATCCTATGACTCATTGGCTTAGGTTTTATAGACATTTGCAGAGAACGAAGACAAGGAGATAATCAAGAAGACATATCGACGGATGAAAGCAGTGTCTATGCAAATTTTCTCTCATTTTTGGTTGGAGTTTTACGAACATTATTACGTTTTGAGGTTTCTAGCATTTCAGTTCGATGTCTTGTTTATGTTTGTTGTGTAGGACTGCACTATGTTAGGAGTGCCATTATCTAAATAGCAAACGTGTTCTAGAAATAATGAAGCGTATCAACGACGATAGATTGCATATCCATCTTGTGTTTCTGTTCTTTTCTTGCTGTGTCAAAAAAAAATGCCGAACAGACTAGCTGTCTCGATCCAAATGTTTAGTTTGTACTATATATATCTTCTACATTGTGAAGAAATAAAATCATATTATGGCTGCTATGCTGGCCGGTGCTCGTCTTTATTGTATTGTACATGCGTTTATGTGCGTACGTGCTCGTCTTGAATAAGAGAGCTAGCAGGGTCTGTAGCGTGCCATTATTTTTTGCTGTGTGCTTTTCCCTCGGAACTTTGAGGCCAGAAGGAAAAGGGCTTTCGGAAGCAAGGTATCTCTCCTGCATGGCATGCAGAAATGGGAACGGCACACGGCACAACGATGTGTACATGTGTGGGCCACCGGTATAGCGCTGTGACGATGTAGCACATCATGGGACCCCCGGCCTTGTGTCTGGTCTGGTGTGTATGTATGCATCACTGTTCACTTTTGCACCAGCAGTTGATCTCCGGTTCCGTCTTCACCGTGTGGTCAAAATGGGCAGTAGGGTTGTGTGTTGTACGTCATCACATGCCTCCGGAAGAGACAAATCGAGGAGCGTGGAAGCTGAAAGCACACACAGTGGGAGGGTGACTTTTGGTGTAGAATGTAGTCATGTAGATATCCGAGATCCTTTAATTTGAAAGTAATAGCACGGTGAAAGAACTAGCATTTGCTTAAAGATAACTTTTTTTTGCTCTCAAAAGTTATCTTCTCTCCTCCCAAATATGTAGACATGCATGTAGTGTTGTTTCTTATAGACCAAACTTCCTTTAATTTTTTTCATCATCAGTATTTCCATCCTTGAACGAATTAAATCAAATAATAAGTCGGTTTTTAAACGTTCTGACCGAATTTTGCCATGGCCGGCGAGTATGTTGGCATGTTGCTTGTATACGTTTCATCATATATATGCCGTGTCTACTGGCGAGTCCAAAACGGTAGTATGTAGGTGCGCGTGCGAGTAGCCGTTTACTTCACATGTCACTTGTTTGGATGCCGAGATGCAGACGCACAGGCCCGTTCGCGCCTGCACGGCAGCATATCGGTCTTTTCCAAGTCTCTGCGGATGCAGCCAACGTTCTCCAAAACAATCTATCTTGCACCCGCGCGTGCATTTTCTAGCTCCATTACGCAGGTAACCAAACGGACGCACTTGCTCAGTCATGGTCTGGACACGTACATCTGGGCAACCAAACACACGGATGCTGAACCGTGCAGTGTAGGCTGCCTGTACGTATATATGATGCATTTGTATATATCACGTACTCCGTACAGGACAGGCGTATTGCACCATACGTACACGTACGTATGGCCGATGGTTCCGTTGACCGAGATGCATGCATTGGTTGTTTAATTTGGAACATTATTGGAGTTTGAACTTTGAAGAGGCGCCGTGTCAGTGGCTGTCTCCTCATCAACGCAATGCTCGCAGAATAGGCAGAAAGATGCACAGTAAACCTACTACTACCTGAGTACCTGCTACCTCTAAAGTTTGTTCAGGTTTTCCGTTTTATTCCTGCGGGCTGCGGTTTGTGAGTGCCGAGCATGCATGTATGTGCACTCATCAAGTTGCCGTATATATGTTGGAGCTGAAAAACAACTCCTTGCTTGTTGATCGAGCTGGTATGCGTCAAATAGCTGTAGTTTTAAATAGATTAATTAATGGTACTAGAAAAAAACATATGTTTGGAAGGATTTATAAGTTGTGTTTTGAGAAATAATACACGTATGTATACCTATGCGTGACTACCATATGCCAAAGTTCCATCTTTCGTTACATTAACAGCCATTTTTTTAGACTTTGATTTTTTACTTCCGTTTACGGTAGGTCCCCGCACTCACAGCTTAATGACCAGGCTTTTCACAAATGCAGTAATCCCCTTTTTTTTCCTTGTTCTTTTTATTCTTAAATGTGATTCACTACCGGAATCGCGTTAGGCTTTGCCGAGTGTAACACTCGGCAAAGAACACTCGGCAAAGATTTCATCGGCAAAGAGCTCTTTGCCGAGTGTCAAAAAAAGACACTCGGCAAAGAAACTCTTTGCCGAGTGTCAAAAATAAAACACTCGGCAAATAGCTTATTCGCCGAGTGTTTTCTTTTACCGAGGGTTTTTTGCGTGGCACTCGGCAAAGAGCTCTTTGCCGAGTGCCCGAAATAAAACACTCGGCAAAGAATTTGGCACTCGGCAAAGAGCCAAATTCCGGTAGTGATTGTAGATTTCCTTTGCTTGTTCTTTTTCCTTGTAGTATATTTTCCTTCTGGTTAGATCTATGAATGTTTCAGGATTATTTCGCACCATTTGTGTGCTAAAATTTCCTTCAACTTTTGTTCGGTGAGCATATATATATGTATGCGCCTGTCACCTTCTCCTCAATATATAAAGAGCCAATTAGAACAACGGACTTACGTGTCTTATATTTTAGAGAAATAGAAAGATTCGTCCAAAATAGCTAAGGTGGAACCTTGCAATGATGTCTCCACAAATTTGTCATACAACACACGTCCAAAGTTCCCAATGCAAGTTCTTTAATCAACATTTGTACCTTATAAGCCCGCTCTACTACAGAACGAGACCATCAAACGACATCGTATAGTCATATTATTTCTCTATGACATATATATATACAAACCTTTTTAACAACTAGAAACATCAAGCTTGGCCTTTGGTGCGTCTCATATTCTTTGCACATAGGGCAACAACATGCATGCAGTCAATCACAATGTTGTCACACGGCGCGGCAATTTCTTCCCCCATATTGAACTTATTATCAACCTCTCTGAATGCGCTCTCCTCTAAAGTATTTATTCCGATGACTCATTCTTCGATAATAAAATAGTAGTGCATGGTAGTTAGCCACAAGATACACTTTGCATGCCACCTCTTGTAGTTCGTTCCATTAAATACACTTGACTTAGAAGTAGCATCAAATAAAGGCAGTTAAAATGCATATAGTGGTTTTAGATTATTTAGGAAAATCTAGACATATTTTAATCCATTAATTTAGCAAGGTATTTGTGATGATTATGTGCATATATGATCAACTAGCTAATGCCACATACATGATAATCATACATTCATACTGATCATTTGAACAAACTAGTAGCTTACTCGCGCCTTGCGCGAGTTTTCCGCCTGAACGGATCTATGTATGTAATAATAAAAAAATATTGTTGTATACATATGGAAGCATATTACATAGTTTTGACACTATTATATAACTACATATGGAGTATTATTTTACTTGCAGGGGAGTGCGGATTCTAATGGGTCTGGTCACAAAAGGTAGATGGATGCATGTCTGTACTCTGTAGGTGTGTGAGACATGTTTGCTCAAAAGAAAAGGTAACCAGATGTGTTAAAATTGAAAGAAAAGGAAATCTGCGTATTAAAATCTAATCAACACGTGTTTGAGTTACAGATAGCTTCTTGCAGCTTTGAGCGTTCTTGATCTAAATGAGAGCACACCAAATCAGCAATCTACTTTTGGATTTTCTAAACAACTATGATTGCTTCTCATTTGTACGTGGTCTCAACCTTGCTCAGCTTCAGGAAGACGTTCACTAAATTAGGCTCTGTTCCAATCTCACGAGATAAACTTTAGCAGCATTTTTAGCTACTTTTAGTCATTTGTAATCTAAACAGGAGAGCTAATGGTGGTAATTAAAGGTAAACTTTAGCATTTCAATTCATATAGCTAAAGTTTAGCAGGAAGCTAAAGTTTATCCCGTAAGATTGAAACGGGGCCTTAGTAGGTAAACTGAAGTGGCGCACCACTAGTTGTTGATGTACGTAGCAGTTTTCAGACCTGTTGCTTTTGTAAAGAAGGGTTCCACAAAAACAGCTAGCTCACGAAGGGAGCTGCAGTCTCTTGGTTATCTTGGAGAACTCCCATGTTATAGCAAAACTATAGTCTTGCGGCCATACGATGTGAAGTGTATGCGTTCTCTATGATCCAACAAAACTATAGTCTTACAGTTTTTGTTGTCAGTAAGCTAGGGAGAAGTAATGCTGTGTTAGTCCTAATATAACAGTTCACTTAATTAGCATATAAGCTGAAGCATCAAACCCAGTTGTTTTGCTTGTCTCAAATCTGATAGAAAAATCGTGACAGCACTACTGCTGCAAGGCTACGATGGTCGGACGATTGGATTCGCACCAGCATGCAAGATCAAACCGGGGAGGGGTGGATGGATCATGGATGGGCAAACAGTTGGCTGCCAGGCATCAAATCTCCTGCCTCCTGCAGGCCGCGCAATAGCGCACGGCTCCCCTCCCGTAGCCAGTCGCCGACCGCCGAGGCACCGAACACTCTACTGCATAGCACTGACCGCCGAACACCTTGGCCACGTCACGCACAGCCCACGCGTCGGTGCCGGTGGTTGCCTGACGCCCCGACGTCGAGGGCTTCGTAGGTAGCGCCCTCAAATCCCCGAACGGAGTCAGAACGCAAGAGTTGCGGGCATCACGCCGCTTGTCTGCACGCCGCCCATAGTCCGCTTGTCGATGTCGGCGCTGAGGGCTTCGCACGCAACGCCCTGAAATCCCCGGATGACGCTAGCACGCAGGGGTCACGGCTGGGCGTCTATGACGAGAGCAGGCGGCCGTTGGGTCAGCGTGGCCCGTAGCGCCAGCATCGCGCGCACCTCACCGCCGTCCGCCGCGCGGGCCTCGCCCGGACCCAATGGCTAGTGCGAAGAAGAGAGCGAAGGCAGCGTCGCAGCGAGAAGGTGGTCTCTTCCTTTGGAGGCGTCTGGAAAGCTCCCGTCTCGTGGAGCGGTGGATATATGCCAAAGGCACCCCTGCTCATGGCTTTGTGGCCGTTGATACACGATCGAGCGGCTAGAAAAAACAAAGTGACGTGGATACGCTGGCGTCGCTTCTTTGCGTCCGCGTTTGTTATATAGAAAAAATATGAATATGATTAAGACTGTACGTATAGTGATGTTGTTACTTGGGTTAGCTGCGACTAAGCATGTTCTATGTAATCGATCAAAATATGTTGTGGTGTACTGAGAAAGTAGTATAGCCAATCAACTTCACGATTTTTCTCGTTTCTTCCATGAACGTTTTGCTGGAACACTATAAGCTTTTTCGGCTATCTTCGATGTCTTCGGTTCGGTGAAAACCAACATCATCGTGAGTTACTTCTTAGGCCATATACAATCTAGATACTAGATTACGGTTCTTTAAGTATTAGATATAGCTAAGAAACTCATTCATACAACTCAATATATATAAATCTTATATCTTATTCACTAGAACGCTCAAGATATGACTTATTTATATGAGTTGTATGACTATAACCTTATCTAGATTTAGATAATCGTGCTAGCGATGTTTCTTTGTCATGATATGTCTCTTGTGCATTTTTAACCCCTTAGATACCCTTAAGGCCTTAAGGTACAGATTATTTATCTGGTTTGTGGTTTAGACCATGCGTACTAATATCTTTATTTGCGTCAACCGTCAATCAACACTGTTTACGGTTTTCTTCTTTAAATTATCTGTTTTTCGGTGAAGTTTCCAGCTTGAAGCTCTTCGTTTTTTCCAGCCCTCTTTATACTTCTCACTGTCTTGAATCTTGGTTCAAGCCCTTTTAGAGTATCCGCATCAGTTCCCTTTAAATTTCTTCCCTTATATAATTTTTTAGGTCAAATCATCAACAGTTTATCCTCTACTTTTTCATCTCCCGCAGTGGTTCCTCTAAATACTTTCCATATATCCCACTACAACTATAAAATATCATATTCTATATCTATTTTTCATCTACTAACAGTTACTCGTGTACACACAGCACAACATAGTGTCAAAGAGGATGAATAGTGAACCGCTGGATTGAGGGGGGAGAGGAGGGCCGACGCCCAGGAGGACACATAAGGGGCAGCGCTGCGGGCAAAGGGAGGGGGCTGGTCAGCAGACACCGCTGCGGCCAGCCTTACGTGCGTCGAGCATCACCTTCCCAGGCCTCGTGCCCTCTGCCAGCCTGCTATGCGGTGCCTGATTCAATAGCCGGCTCGGTCTTCAGATGGGCGAGAAGCTGCTACCAACTGGCTAAATAAACGTGTGCACTGGCCGCCTATCAGGCAAGACACCACACACAACACTCAGCAGCAGCCATGTCCAGCTAGCTATGCGTCCACCGGCATGGATCCAGAGTCCAGTCCAGACCGTGTGGGAGTTGCAACGAGGAAAGCAACTTTGCATTCGTGCGCGCTGCCAGCGATCGAGCCATAAACTGCATCCAAGAGCAGCACCTGACCTGCACCATGCTGACGACCAACGGAACTCTGGCCATGATCCGTATGGAGAGCACGAGAGGTTATCGCAACAACTATCTTTTTAGTTTTTACTGTGGCAGCCTTGAGCAGCAGACTAGCTAGTCGAGGGCTGATTTTGACTGGGATATGCTGCCTCCGACAGTCCGACGAGACGCACGCGCTGACGTGCTCCCTCCCGGCTCGCCGCCCATACCTCGCCTGCACTGCACTGCACCCCCCGGCCGCGCGCAGCAGTGCGCTAGTTGGACGTTGCGGCGGCGAGAAATAAACACGCCGGAGACCGCATCGATCGGGATCGGTCCAAACCTTCTTTCGCTCACAACTATAGCGTCTATACGCTGCTCATGTTTATTTTTTTGCACAGGAACAGGGGGTCGACGTCGTCACTTGGGTTTCGGAGCAGCATCTTCTTCTTCTTCGGTGCCGTCTGGAACTATACAAACCAGCAGGATGCTCTGGGCTCTGGCTGACTGATGACTGACTTGGGTGTCATTCCGGCCCCAACGACGACAGCGGGAGAGAAAAAAATTGCTATGATTTGATGTCATGTCCTCGTATCCTAGCTACTAGCTTCCTTCTTTTCCACGTCTGGTCTTTTCGCCGCGCAGGGGCCTGTAGCGTCTCGGATCCCATCTGACGACACCTGCACGACGCAGTTGCAGATGATGTGCGCTCGCGGCTCTTCACAAGCTACGGGTCAAACACTTTGGGGCGCACTACCTGCCAATGCAGCGTACAGTGAAACACGCTTCGTCCTACATTGCCACTGCAGCCCACAACTCACATCTTTCTCTTCTTCCTTTTTTTTCCCCTTTTCTTTCTCATCTTCCTTCAGTGAACCTTGACTTCTGCCACACACTATGAATTCAAAATTCTACTAGCTGACAACCATTGTCAGTGTGTGTGTAAGGGCAGTTTGGCAGGGCTCCGCGAGCTACTCGGGCTCCGCCGCTTGCCGAAGCCCCGCCAAACGGTGACCGGAAGACCAGCTCTGCCGACGAATTCAAGAAGAGCCAGAGCCATTTTTCTGTTGCGCTAACGGAGCCATGAAAGTGAGCTTCTCTCGGCTCCTTCGTCAGGGTCAGGGTGCGAAAGGGCTCAGTGGCCCTCTCCACTTCTTCACAGTCTCCATCGCTGTTTCGAGCTCGTCAGTGCGGCAGCACAACGAGGACGGGCCTGCTTTCCCTGCTGTGTGCCTGTACGCAAACAAGAGGAGCGGCTGCTAGCAAGAACAGGAGGAGAAAAGAGAGGATTTCCAATGCAAAGTACACGACAAAAACAAAAATAGGCTAGGGTTCCCAATGCGAAGATGGTTCATGGTTGTTAGGTTAGGCTCTTCCTTCCTTCTAAAGTTGATCAAATCATCTAAGTATTGTAAAATACATAATAAATCACAAAAAGTATAAAAAACAGTGAAACTATTTTGTAGGGTTTAGATTAATTAGCTGGAATTGCACTGCAGTAAAATAACATGTGAGGGTATTATAGACATTTTCCTATTTAAAAAAGTAGAATAAATCGTTTTGCCATAAGTTTTTATAATGTCTTGAGCTCTTTTGAAGAAGGTATTTTCGAGAAGTCAGAGTCAAAGCTTTTTTTTAGAGAAATCAGAGCAGTTTCAAAAAATTTGTGGAACAGAAGTGTTTTCTTCAGGCCTCAGCCCAACGCACTACCCATGGACACGTACAGGGCCCATGCAATGGAATGGGATGGGCTACTGGAGATTCGAGGCCCACACCTTGTATAGTTCTGTGCCATGAGCGACACAAATTGCTTGCGTCCCCATTTTTATATTTGATCTGATCGTTCCAACCATTTCTCTTTTTTTTTGAAATGAAAAAATTAGGACGAAAATAATATGGTCGTTTTTTAACCTTTTTTTGTCGCTTTTGCTAGTCATATGCGTTTATCCATGGAGTACCCTGTTTTAGCAAGTGCAATAATATAACACTGTCATCTATAACACTGTCAACTGTTGAGAAACCCTAATGAAGGGTTATGTGGGCAAATACCGAATATGCCTCTGAGGGCGATCATGTCTCTATATATAGAACTTATACCCCCTCATATGGAATAGAGAAGAGAAAGAGGCCAGAGGCCCAACCCTATATCCAGTGTCTCGTGTGTTTCCTCTGTCGTGCTTATGGGAAGGGAGACGGGTTCTCTACATCTTCTTGCGACTCTACTGCTGACGGGAGGGAATGGAGCGGATCTGGTGATCCGTGGTAACGTAGTTCTCAACACGTTATCAGCACGCTCTACCTCGACGTTGCTGCGGGATCAGATCTGCATCAACTCTTCGTCAAACTGGCAGGTCCTCGGCCTAGCCGAACTGTCCTACGCGACAGGTTTCAATTCTTTTCTACATAATTAAGCGGTATGTATTACGTTGAGGATGAAATCTTGTACCGCTATTTAGAAAGAAAAATGAATAGCGCCGGGGCCATGCTGCGCGCTGGCACCCACGCTCGTGCCAGCAGTCGCGCCGAGGGCCGTAGCCATGCCGTGGCGGAGCCCGCTTCTCGTCGCGCATCGACCGTGGTCGAGCCCGTATCCGGTCAAATTCAAGGCCACGGATAGTGATACAGACAAGGGACAGGCGAGCAGCACCTGGAGCAGCTCCGCCGCCGTGGTGCGTTTTCGCCGCACGGGCGCGTGCGATTGCCAGCTTCATGACGTGGTGATAGGAGAGAGAAAACATGCTAAATCATAGTGGTTAGCTATATAAGTGGATCTGAAACGGTGAGAGTGGAAATAATGGCTATATGTGAAAGCCGATTGGTTGACTGAATGATTTAAAAAAATCCCATGTGGTCCCCACTTTGCATGCCGTCCAGTCTAACTCCTACTTTTCCACGGTCATCGCATGGAAAGCGGATCTGTCTGCTTGCCGCCGTCATAGATTGTGCATGCTCTGCTAGTAGGTGAAAAAATATGCATGCATGCATGCGGCACTCATGGCGGAGTAAAAATTTTTTTTTTGTGTTGGCGAGATAAATAAAGGGGAAGTACAAAATATTGCATGCACAAGTACTACCCCATGTCTGCAATACATATTTATCTCTATCGATAAATAATGATGCTCCACACTATTCGTTTATATATAATACATACAATTTTTCCATTGAATTTTTTTATTGTGATACAATTTTAATACACACTCCATATTATTTATTCTATTTATTTCATGTTGAAAATAACAAATAGAATAAGACATATTTTCTATCTTAATTAATTATTTCCTGTCGTAAATAATTAGTAGAAAATGCATGGAAATTGCCTTTTACATATGATGTGTTTATGTATTAATTATTGTGTTTGTTTTCTGCTTTTATTTCCTGCAGTACATACTTAGCAGAAAATTAAAATACATATGAAGGTTGTATTGTGCATACTTAAATCGCTCTAAATATTTATATTATGTTGAGCCTTTGGATTCATCTTGATCGATTAAATGATATAGTGGGTACTCGGACGTGCCGATGAGGCTACATTATTCATTGGTTGTGTTATGACATTGGATGAGCATTGGCTGCACCGTGACAACACGACGCATTATTTGTGTCATACGAACTTGGCTGCGTCATATAATTGCTATGTCGCAGTCTCGTTTAATCGGACCGCTCCCGTTAAGTCAGACCGTTATCGCTGAGTCGCGTATTTTTTTTGTATGCCCTGTAGGCATTGCTCGTCTGTCGTAATCATCGAGCCACAATTGTGCCTATTGCGTATGTTGTGTGGACTTGTCTTGTACCCTGACTATCGAGTCACAACTGCGCCTGTTGCGTTTGTTACGAATGCTTGTTGTGTTGTCATAGCCCTGATGGCTGCACACGCATTGACACCAGATACGCTTGAGCTTGTATTCACGTGGATTGTGGTGGGTTGTTCAAAGTCCTGAAGTCATATTATGCACAACCTTCCTAAAATTTTGTTGGCTCTATATTTTATTTGATTGTGTTGTGTGACATCATATATTTATATATATCGCCAAGTGGCCATACACAGCTGTATCAAGCTCTATAGTGCTTGGAAATCTGGGAAATTAAATTGAAATACAATTAAACACAGATAAGTTAATTTTCTGTTCTCTCCTCATGCATAAAGTTTTACCCGAAGTAACTCGAATATATATAATATAATGCATGAAAGCCTTTTTGGCATAGAAGGCATCACAAATTGAGATTCTATTAGTAAGCAAAAGGCCTTACCAAATAATTTGAGACTATAAATCTCAGCCATACATTGCTCAACCAGATGTTAGCACATTGCTCTTTTTGTCGCTAAATGACATGAAGCAAACTATGAGATAAAAGGACATGTAATCGCTAGCAACACGAAGTTGCGAGTATACCGAGAGGTTATTCTGAGAAAAATTTCACTATGTTGATGTGAAAACCATAGTGTGTTCCCGTCGAACCACTTTACTCGTTCTATCTAGAACCTCTATGCTTGTGTCGCATACATCTCTCGGAATTGTAAATACTTATAGTCACTGAATCGACTCGGGATAGTCCTTTGACAAGTTTGGTATACATTGTACGCTAAATGGTAAAGGTCGGTCCTGAATGGACACATACTTGGGGTTTATGTAGCCGAACTACACTGAATTTCACCCTTTTGCATGCTTACCATTATCTACCTCCGATCTACCAGAAGTGAGAAGAGTAGACAAATAACTACGAAATCCCACATCACCACAAAGCTTGAAGCTAAATTAGACATTAACATGTTCTTGGTCCTTGGAGCAGAAGAGTCATATGTCTTGACCACTAGACTACTAGTGATGATAATTTGTGATAGAAATATAAAGATCTTGTAGAGACCTATTGTATCCTCTCTACTCATGATGATTTCTTCGTATGAGAGCAGTAATATCTGTTGTTGAAGATGGATCCTGGCGGACACCAGTCCTATTTTCATTCTTGCCAAGCAGTTATCATCATTTGCTTCATCAAAAGCTAGTTATATGGTGATTTTCCTAGATAAAATGAATTCTTGGCCATGTCTGTTCTATTCCAAAGCTTCTCTTTTTGCTGAACAATGAAGAGATCAAAATAATGCTATATAGAACAAATTGATATATAATATAAGGAGAAATGTTTGCCCTGCTGGCAGCATCACAATTTATTAACTATTGTTATAAATTCTCTCTCAGAATTATAATACCTAAAAATGTTGCATAAATCGATACCCAATTTCAGAACGGTATGAGTAATTGGGTAAACCATGGGCAATAATAAAATGAGCTGGACTATACATCTCTGCATATAAAAATCTTTGCTTGGCAGCATTGGCCTGATGCCGTGCACTTTACTACCAATATAAGCACACACATTTTTCCTATGTGCCTCAAAGCACAATACAACCAGTGAATGTCTTTGTGAGCGTTAGACCCTGATGGTCATTTTACTTGTTGATCTGAAGTCAACTAATGGCTCAAAACGACGAATGGTATTCATGAGCCCCTGAAGATGCCTTATGGGTAAAATAAGTGTTGTGCATGTTAGTCTAAATCTTAAGGATTGACTGTGCATTTGGTAATAATAACAATAAGTTTGCAGAATTGTAACCATGAAGCAACTTGTTGTTGCGTGTCTCACTGAATGTTGAGACTAACCCTTCATGTTGAAGGACAAATATGTAGTATTCATGCCACTACATTAATCTAAGTCCAAAGCTCACTGCATAAAACCACTATCTGTAATGTGTGTAAGATTTCCCAAATAAATCACCACAATAGCATACATTGGCCACAACTGGATGATTGTGGTTGAGGATTTTATCTGTATGCTTTTAGAACATCTCGGCATTAGGGGGAGGAATGCCCATATAATGTAATGCCTCAATATTCTATTAAACGCACAAAAGCCAAACTGAACCTGTCGTTCAGTGTGTACTCCTGTGTATATGGAGTTCGCCAGAAATCGTTGAGGAGTAACCATATTGGTCTGAATGCTTCTACCTGATGTAGATGTGGATATACCCGGGATTAATATCATATCCACATTTGACTTATTAGCATTTGATCTATTCTCGGGGACGCCTGTGAATATGATCCATTGGCCTTAGTCAAAGCATATGTTCTGATTGCAGATTCACGTGGTCTGTAATAACTCTCCTTCGATGAACTCGCCCTGCTGGTGAGTTACCTCACGAAGAGGTTCATCATGATGATGAAATTCCTAGTAATGCGCGCAATATCATTGTGCTAGGAATACGGAACAATGAATCTTTTGTTTTTGGGAAATGACGAAGATCATTATTAAATGTGGGAGACAAATGTGTCGACACCTATCTTGCCTCTATAAATTGCAAAGGGATCCAAAACAAAGTCCTAGGCATGAGTGCTTTAAGCTCTCTTATCGGGTCATTGATAAATGCAATCGAGGCTGAACCAATAATCGCAAAATGAAAGTCGCGAGCTTGAAGTTCGGACATTTATGGGCACTGTTGAAATAATGTGTGGTGAATGCGATGGTTCAAGTGGTCTTGTGAGAGACCCATCCCACGTATCACGTATGTGTTGAATAAACAATGTTCCGCTATGTAATATATCTGGCAAATGACATGAATTAAAATATGCAGTTAATAGGATTCTGAAGATCCGTCATGAGATCCTAGGAGGACTCATATCTTTGAATTATAAATATGCAACATATAAATCTCATACCGAATAATACATTCCTGATGAATGATCACTCTCCTATGTAGGGAGAATATCTCGTAGTTGAGACTATCGTTCCCAGATGGAACCTATCCAGAAGAAACAAAGTCTATGTTGAACACCAAAGTTTGATAATCCCTATAAAGGGATAAAGACCCGTACAGACCCGAAAAGGAATAAGATGAGGTACCAAAGGACTTGAAGTTCACCGAATAAGCACATGTGCATTCCACGATCTTTACTCATGGTATTTTCCACTAGATGTGGAATTACGATATCCTCTAAAGCCCCGATGGCAGAAACCTATAAGGTTTAGGTGTTACTGGCAAAATATCCCCATTGTGCCAGAATGACAGACTATAATGATGTATCTGATCGATGAAAAATCTCTGATGGATTATGATCTTAGATGGACTTTTGTGACACCATCATAGATGTTGCAATGGATGAACGCCTCGAGCGATGTATCATATTTAGAATATGTACTATTGCAACTATATTATCCCCTAAGTCCTATTGAAGGACATGTTATTTGCTTTGCACAACTATGTATAAATTGTGGTGTAAGATAGAAAATGATAACACTCCAACCTCATCCATTCTCGTTATTCCAGATGAACAATGAGACATATATCTTGAAGAATATGCTTGAGTTATGAGGGATAACAACTTTGACAGATGTCATCGTCAGGGGAGCGAATGCTTATATTGATCACAACCGTGAGACAATAAATGTCATATTCTATGCCCTGAAGGCGTGAGCTTGATGACCAATATGTGAACCTTTATGGAACTTTCTATCAAATATATAGATCTAGTCGATCAAACATCATCAGTCAAAGTGGCTTATTTATATTGATATGTGCACTTACCTCGTATATTCTAGAAGCGAGTAGAGGTAAAGTTCCTGAAATATTCCTTGCAACGATATGCAATCCGTTTGCTAAATCTTTATGTGCATATACTTCTAGAAGAAGATGTTTTGCCTTATTGATATAGTTTTGCAAGGATAAGGGGGAGCACATTTCTAAAGTTAGCCCTTGTAGAAGATTCGATGGAATCATGATCCAGAAGATCGAAATATGTCCTGATGACAGTTGTACTCTTTTTCCTTGGTGAGTTTTCCTGAAGTTTCTCACATGAGGTTTTTAACGAAGCAACAAAGTGCAAATGCAATATGCGTCACTATGCGCTCTTTCTCCATATTTTCCCATTGGGTTTTTTTGGGAGTTTTAATGAGGCATGTGTTGGTCGCGGTATTCGCCCAAGGGGGAGCGTTGAGAAACCCTAATAAAGGGTTATATGGGCAAATACCGAATATGCCTCTGAGGGCGATCACGTCTCTATATATAGAACTTATACCCCCTCATATGGAATAGAGAAGAGAAAGAGGCCAGAGACCCAACCCTATATCCAGTGTCTCGTGTGTTTCCTCTGTCGTGCTTATGGGAAGGGAGACGAGTTCTCTACATCTTCTTGCGCCTCTACTGCTGACGGGAGGGAAGGGAGCGGATCTGGTGATCCGTGGTAACGTAGTTCTTAACATCAACTACATACACGCACGCAAGTGGTACTAATGGTGCTAAAAGAGAGGTTCGTTTTCCCTGATCAAGACTGGGTACCCAATGACATCTAGCCACGCCGGTCGGGGTCTGAAAATTCCGATCTCCACTCGCGCAGCAGCGGACGGAAGTGAACGAGCCTCTCGCGCGCGCTGTCACCTCTGCCGATGGCTCCTACTCGACCCTGCACCAGTTTGTCTCCTGCCGGTAGTGAAAGGTGAGTATCGACCCATCTCCGTCTCGTTGGATCAGCACCACGACGGCCGGTAGTGGCGCCGCCAGAACGCGGCCATCATCGCCTAGCTCTTTGGCAAAGGCAAAAGCTTAAAGATCATGGCAAAGCAAGGGAGTCGGGTTGAACGGTAGGGGAGAGCGAGCCGGCGGGTCCCTGTGCTTCTCTGACTCCTGTTGGAGTTGAAAGCTGTGGCGTTGCAAGATTGGAGAGCGGGTGCGAGTGAGGCCTGCACTACTCTACGTGATTGCTGCAGGTCAAGTAAACCTCACCCAGCAGTTGTTTAGTGCTCAGTCGAGGGGAAGAGGAAGGGAAAGGGTCTCAACAACGCGTTCGGGCATATACTATATAGAACTCTTTCACAGTGGGATCAGATCCGTTATAATATACTGTAAAGAACACCTTCTCTCCCTTCTTTTTTCTCTCGAAAGGGGTTGCTTTCTATGTTGATACATCTATGCTGAGTTGCTGACACGCAACATTATATGGCTGTTGTCGGTACCCTGAATCAGGGGTACCCTCTTCTACAGTATAAAGATGCTGCACACGTACGAGACCTCCAGGTCACACGGAGAGTGGCACCCGATCCCACCACATGTGCAGGCCTAAGGGCACCACGTGGCAAGGAAGGATAATACATCCCCGGAAGCACCGCGGGTCCGGACCTTCGCAGAGGAACACCGGACCCCTGTGAGTACGAGACCGGAGCTCCTGAGGAGACATGCCGGGTCCCCCGGGTGGGTCCCAGGTCCTCCACCGAGAGAGGTCCGGGCCTCAGCAAGGTCCCAGGATGGGGAGGACCCCGACACAGGCAAGGGTCCAGTGCTGACACGTGCCCAGACCTTGTCCTGCGCTCCCTGCTCAGGCGAAAACCCGTCGCGGCCGCGTGGCTTGTGGCCCGTGACATAAGCCAACGGGCCGAGCCTGACGTAAGGCCCATACAGCTGTGCAGTCTTTGCATTTATTGCGGAGAGGACACGCCGTCTGCCACTACGCTGACGGACGACACGCCCTCTCAACATTTAATGCGTCCTATCCAATCCGCCGGCAGACGGCGTCAGGGTCACCCAGCATACGGCGTGCCTGACCAGTCTGTTGGTTAACAGTGCGCCCGTGCCAAGCGGCATACAGTACTCATCATCCCTTCTACAAGAAGTTTCCCCTGCACGCCGAGGATACGGAGATCTCGGGCGTCAGGGCACAAGAAAATTGCCCCAGCAGCAAACATTTGTGGCTTCAAGCGCTATATTCTTTATGTCCCTGGGCTCACATGTCGGGGCCAAGTACCTTTGTGCATGTCCCCCTTCAACTATAAAAGGGGAGGCATGCGACGTTATACACAGGCTCAATCTTTCAGGCTCAATCTTTCGGGCTCACTCAGACACTCACAAGTTCATACAAGCTCTCAAGCAATACATCACACAGTGGAGTAGGGTGTTACGCTCCGGCGGCCCGAACCACTCTAAATCCTTGTGTTTCTTCCCACTTTTCCAACTAACAAGCAAAATGCTTAGGTCCCTCCTCATCTTAGGATTTAGGGCAGGTGCTGTAATGCCCTGAATTTGGGGGTAAATTTTTTTCTTCTTTTCTCTCACCAAATTCAGGCGTTACTCTCTTTTCTCTTCCTGTTTCGCTCCTTCTTCCCAATTTCAAACCAGTATGGTGACAGGTGTCCGTGTCATGTATAAACCAAAACCTAAGTGTCATGGGTGTTGCATCATGCCGAAGCGCACTTCTTTGTCTGATGTCGCGTGTTCGTCTCGTTCTGTTTCGGATTTTGGTTGGCGATTGATTTCCTTTAATGGTCGTGCGTGTCGTGGGTTTCAATCCGCAAAGTGGCCCGGCCCAACCCAGTCCAGCCCAGCCCGGCCCGGTCCGTCCCAGTCCGGCCCACGCGCCCCGGCGCCCCACCCCCCTCCCCATGCGCCCCCCTCCTCTCCCTCTCTCATTTGGATTTCCCGCGCAGCAACCTCCCTCTCCCACCTCTCTCTCTCTGTGGTGCCCTAGGGATTGGAGACGGCGATCACCGGAATTTGGACCCCGAGGTGAGCTCCCCTCCCTTCCCTTCTCCTCTCTCTCCCTCTCTCCCTCTCCCTCCTCTTCTCAACCCCTGCGCGCGCCCCCTCTTCTCTCCCCTGCACGCGCGCGCGTCCCTGCGCGGCGACGCGTCCCTCCCCTCCCCGGCGCGCCCCCGTCCCGGCCCCCTGCGCGGCGGCCCGCCCCTCCCCTTCACCCGCGGCGGCCCGGCCCCCGGCGCGGCCTCCCCGGCCCCGGCGCGGCGTCCCGGCCCCTCGGCGTGGTCCCCTGCCCCCGACGCGGCCCCTGCCCCGGCGCGCAGCCCCTGCGCGCGGCGTCCCGGCCCCGGCGCGACTCGCGTGGCCTCGTTTACCCCCCTAACGCGTTCCCGCGTGCGCAAAGCCACACGCGCGGTGATTATTTTTGGGTTTGTAGTTAATTTCAAACTTCGTAAGTTAGCGTGTTGCGTTGCGCGCTTCGTCGCGCGACGAATTTGTCTAATTTCAGATCCTATTAATGTGCTGCGTCGCGCGCTTCGTCGCGCGACGCTCCATTTTAATTTCAGGTTGTTTAATGTGTGACGTCGCACGTGTATTCACGCGACGTTCCACTTTAAACTCCGTTCAGTTGACGTATGTCGTCGTGCGTTTCGTCGCGCGAAGCTTAACGTCTCTTTATAATTAATGCAAGTGTCTCTGAAAGTAGCCTAGAGGGGGGGGGGTGAATAGGCTAATCTGAAAATTTTCACAACAAACTTTGAAAGATTGTTAGATACACAGTTCGACTGGTGCAGGCCGGTTCAACAGCTACGTGCGCAAGTTGAACCACTCTGAACCAATCCAACTGTTTTATAAACTTTAGACTAAAATCTACTCGAAAAAGTATTTCGCAAGTTCTTGAGAGAAGTAAGATATAGCTAAGTGAGGATGAAAAGATGAATATGTAAAGGCTATTTTACTTCTAGATAAACTCTACGGAGAAATCTTTATGTCAATCTTGCAAGTAAAAATATCTCAAGTTAAAACAAGCAAGAACACAAGACACAAGATTTAATCCGAGGTTCGGCCACACCACAAAGGTGTCATACTCCCCGTTGAGGAGCCCACAAAGGGCCGGGTCTTTTTCAACCCTAATCCTCCAAAAGCCGACCACAAAGGTCAAGGCAATCTTTTCTTATCTTAGCTCAAAGAGCGGGTGATACAAACTTCTTAGGGTCGTCCACAAATTTGGAGACTCCCAAGCAACCTCAAAAGATCTTGAAACCTAGGGTTTCAAGAACACCAAGAACGCACAAGAGGGGTTTGCACAAGCTCAAGTCTTTGAAAAAAAAGATGGGAGAGGAAAACCAAATCGTGAGCACAAGCACAAACCTCACACCCAAGAGCTCCTCCAACAAGGTTGAATCTTGAGGAAGATTTAAGTGTGAGAGAGATGGAGAGATGAGTGCTTTGTCTCAAGTTAGGTGAGCAATAAAAGAGTGAGTGTTCAGCCGTATTGAAGAAGAGAGAGAGAGAGGGGGGGGGGTCTATTTATAGTCACGACTCAAAAACTAGCCGTTTGACCAAAAACCCTGCTGAAAACCGGTTGAACTGCCCCCTAGGGCGGTTGAACCGCCCCCTGACAGGTCAGCAGTCTGTCTGCCAGTCTGACTGCCAGACTGACTGGCAGACTGACCTGCAGGTGGGTCAGACAGGCCAGGACCGGTTGAACCGCCCCCTGACACCCCTAGCGACTTGACTGCCAGTCTGACTGGCAGACTGCAGATCAGAAGTCAGAGGGTGAGAGACCAGTTGAGCTGCCCCCCAGGACCAGTTCAGCTGGTCTAGACCAGAGAGTTTTGGAGAGAAAACCCCAGCTCAGCTGCCCGGGGGCAAGTTCAGTTGGGTATGGTCAGAGAGGTCCACAGCTGAAGTTGAAGTTCAGCTGGAGTTGAAAGTTCAACTCAGCTGAAGTCTAGCTCAGCTGAAAAGCTCAGCTGCAGCTGAAGAAGCTCATCACAGCTGAAGTTAAGTTCAGCTAGAAAGCTCAGCTGCAGTTGAAGAAGTTCAGCTGCTTTTCAGCAGGAACACTCTAGGTTTCTCAACCCAAACCATGGTCAACCAAATAATGTTAAAGTGATTTTTGGTTTTCAAAAATAGCTTTTGAATTAGAGGACTTGAACTATAGCAAACACCTGTACCTGTGCGGAAAAGAACAAGGAAGAATTACATCATGCAACACAAGATTTTACATAAATTTTATACGTCCGTTGCATGAAGTCCTTGGTTCTTCCTTAAGTTCCTGTTTCCTTCTAATCAAACACTGAGAACAAAAATTGTTAGTACCCTTATTTGTTTTGTCATTAAATCACCAAAACCCTCACTTGGGGTTGATTGCACTTACAATCTCCCCCTTTTTGGTGATTGATGCCAAAACAATTAAGGTCAAAAAGATATATATTTGCAATAGAAAATTTCTTTTGAATGATTGTATGTAGATGGCTCCCCCTAAATGTGTGCACGATTGTGAATCCAACGTTTTGACATAATATGTCATGTGAGCAACACATTTAGGGATAGTGACAAAAACCATACTAAATACAATCATCCGAGGGGTGCAAGAGTGTCATAACAGGAGTTGTGATGCACATGACTATCTCTAAAAACACATTATTTTTACTTCATAGCAAAGTAGTCATTACAGACTGATAGGACAAAAGATGATGGCCAGAAGACCATCATATTACTTTGAATAACAATCCAACAGTTTTATTTCATACAATGGTAAAAAGGGTACAAGCCACAACAGTGGCCAAAAACAAAAATAATCCAAAAGAAAACGAAAGAAACCACAAACTAGAAAGAACCACAAACTAGAGGTTGGATTTTCTCCCCCTTTTTGGCAACAAGTACCAAAAATGGAGAGAGAGACAAGGATACAAGAATCAATATCCTCCAGGAGGAGGATATGACGGAGGATATGATGGAGGATATGAAGTGTAGTCAGGGAAAAAAGTCCTCATCACGTCCTCCTCAAAAGTGGAGTCCCGAGGTGGCTCATCAGCCGCAGAAAAAACAGATGCCGAAGATGTACGATGATCAGGAGGAGGTGGAGAGTGGTGGTGGTAACTAGAGCCGGATGGCCTAGGGTCACCAGGAATGGGTCCCGGACCCGGGTAAGGAGGCGGAGGGTGGGAGGAAGATTGACCCGGATCCCCATGGTAGGGAGGCGGGGCAAACTCCTCGCGATCATCAACATAGGCTTCTTCTTCGTCATCGTCTGCAGACATAAAAGGCACCCCGTAAGCCTGCTGGTGCCACTCATTGATCTTCGGGGGAGGAGGATGGAGAGGCACATCAGGCGAACGAGGGACAAAAGGCATGCCCATGGAGGAAGCTTGACGACGAAGATTGTCGTCAGTCTCCCGCTGACGCCGTGCCACCTCATGGACATCAGCAGAAATGTTGCGGCACATGGAGAAAAATGCCGCAAACCCATGGACCAAGCGAGCACCCATCCCGCGGCCACGACCTTGACCACGAGCACGTGGCATGGGAGATCCGCGGCCAGGAGAGGGACGCGAGGCAGCAGCGGGGGGAGAGGAGGATGGATGAAGGGGAGGCTGGCGAGGTGGCTCAGTGGAGGAGGCAGGGCCTCCAGACCGTGAGGGAGCCCGCTTCGTACGAGCAGCTGGGTTGGAGGAATCAACCCAGTAGGGTACGTAGCAGGAGTGTTTGACGGGTTTTTCGAAGTGGGTCTGGGTGACCACTTCGATCATCTTCATGATAAAGGGTGCATGAAGACACCCTCTGAGAGGAGACCAGGAAGCACGGACGATCTCTTCCCAGATCATGTCAAACACATTGATGCGGGCGAGACTGTTTGGAGCAAGGAGGAGGAGGAAGACTCGACTCTCCCCAAGGACGTTCATTTGATTTCCGCCCTTCGGGAGAACGGTCATCCGCGACAAAGAATTAAGGTACCTGTAGTACCTATGCATGTTAGCGGTCGTCCAGAACTCCCGCTCAGTAGAGACATGAATAAATTCCGTCTATTCCCGCATGGGCAGCCGAATGTTATGCACTCGCATGTTGCTGCCCTGAATATCTGCATCAGAGAAGCCCAGAATATGGGCAAAACGACGATAACTGACTTTGTGCCAGTTACCCTGGATGAAGAAATACATGACTGGGTAATCATACCCATCGGCTTCCTCATCTACTTTCTTTATCCAGAGGGTGGCATAGAACTGAGCTACCACCTCGTCGTTCCAGGGGTATTCCATGGTCATAATGTTTCGTAACCCCTTTCTCTCTAAGTTTTCAAGAGCTTACGTCATGTCAGCATCTCCCATATTCTCACAACCCTCCCAGTCAATAAACCTATGTCTGACGACTGGGTGTTTCTTGGAAAGAATGACAGAATTGTAGAAGTCAGCCTGGAAAAGATTCCAGAACCGAGGGTCCTGGACACCAGGATGACGAGGAGTGAGAGTAGGGTTGGTGAACCTCAGGCGCTGAAGGGTGTCTATTCCCTTCAGAGTGAAGTCGACGGGAGGTTCATGCGGACCGCGGCTGACGTTCGCCGGATGCATGTGCAGTCCGGTGACGTAGAGAGCATCAGGCGCCGGAAGGTCGACGAAGTCGTCGAAAGCCCCATCCTCCTCCTGGCAGGGAGCGTACCCAGAGGAAGACGTGCTACGACGAGGACGAGAGGCGCCAACCTTGTGGCGTCTCCCGCGAGTCGGCTGCGAGGGCATGGAAGAGCCCTCACCATCCATCCGACCAGAGCCACGTCCTCTCTTAGAGAGAGAGCGACGAGGCGGAGGAGAGGGGACGGGAGATTCCTCCTGAATCTCGTCGGAGTCGCTGCTAAACCCAATCACTGAAGGGTTGCGACGACGCACCATGATTGAAAAAGTGGTGAAACGGCGAACTGGTTGAGGTGTGTGAAAGAGAGGCTCTAAATGTTGTGAAGCGACTAAGGCGAGAGTGGATGAAGTGGGAGAAGAGAAGGGGAGTGTCAAATATATATAGGCAGTTGAGCTGGTCCTCAGGACCGGTTCAACCGCCCCCATGGGCCAGTTCAACTGGTTCTGACCAGAGTGGTCAGAGAGCCAGAAACAGCAGAGGGAAGACGCCAAAAAAAATTAAAACCAAGTGTCTGCGCAGATGAGACCGGACGGCAAAAGAAAAAGAACTGCGCAAAAGAAAAGTTCTGCGCGCCCATATCCCTCACACTGCTGCACGGAAGTGACAAAAAAAAAAGTTTCCTTGCTGCGCGGGTGACACAGCGACCGGTCACAAGAACAAAAGGCTGCGCACACGGCAGTAGAGTGTGGCTGTGACAAAAAACAAAAAAAACTGTGCGCGCAGCTGCTGTTGACCGGAAGCGACTGGACAGAAAAAAATCGCTGGCGCCCCTGACACGCATGCATGGCTGTGAGGAGAAGTGACCGAGCTGTGAGGAGAAGTGACCGAACAGAGAGAAAAAGTCTGCGGCATGGGGCCCAGATGGCTGTGCAGAAGTGACCGATCAGAGAGAAAAAAAATTTCTACATGCACAGCAGCTGCTGACCGGACACCACTAAAAAAAGATTCTGTGCGCGCAGCAGGATGCGACCGGACAGCCCCCAAATAAAAAAATTTTGGCGCGCTGACAAGGCGGTGGAGAAGCGACCGGACAGAACAAATAAAAAAAATTGGCGCGCACAGACGCTGCTGAGCGGCAGCAAGCAGAAAAAAAATAATCTGAGCGCCCAGCAGAGGAAGTGACCGGTCAATAAGAAAGAGAAAAAAATGATGCGCGCCCTGCAGGATGCGACCCGATTAAAAAAAATTTGCACGCCAGGCCGCCAGCAGAGATGGAAGCGACCGGTCAATAAAGAAAAAGATGCTCCGCGACTAAAAAGGCTGCAGCTGACAGACCTGCGCGGACAGACCGGTCAGAGACCGGTTCAACCGGTCCACTATGCCGGTTCAACCGGTTTTAACCAGGATGGTCCTGGTAAAAACTGGTTAAAAAACAGCTGAGCTGAAGTTCAGCTCCGAAGTTCAGCTGGCCTCCTCCAGCTGAACTAGAAAGTTCAGCTGGTCAAGCCAGTTGAGCCCCAAAAAAAAACTTAGCACTAAAATTCATTTGAATTTTAACATTTTCACCAAGTTTTTGAAAGATCATCACAAAGCTTTAAAACTATCAATCAAAAATAGTGAATCAAACAATTTTTGTGACCGTTTTCAAGTTAAGTTACGAGAATCCAAGATATTTAATTCACTTCTAAGAAAGCAAAACCTAGTCTCATCGAGGGGTTTTGTGAAGATATCGGCTAGTTGATTTTCGGTGCTCACATGAAACAATTCGATATCTCCTTTGGCTTCGTGGTCTCTCAAGAAATGGTGTCTGATGTCAATATGTTTAGTTCTAGAGTGTTGCACAGGGTTGTTTGCAAGTTTTATGGCACTCTCATTGTCACACAAAAGTGGAATTTTGTTAAACTCACAACCAAAATCTCTAAGGGTTTGCTTCATCCATAACAACTGTGCACAACATGCCCCAGCTGCTATGTACTCAGCTTCTGCAGTGGAAAGTGCAACACAATTTTGTTTCTTGGAACTCCATGATACTAAGGATCGCCCAAGGAATTGGCAAGTCCCAGTAGTGCTTTTTCGATCTACTTTGCAACCGGCATAATCTGAGTCAGAATAGCCAAGTAAATCGAAAAGGGAGCTTTTGGGATACCATAATCCTAGGTTTTGGGTGTGAACTAAGTATCTTAGAATTCTCTTAACTGCTACAAGATGGCAATCTTTAGGATTTGCTTCAAAACGTGCACACATGCAAACACTCAACATTATATCAGGTCTAGATGCACATAAGTAAAGCAGTGATCCTATCATTGATCTATATAATTTTTGATCTACAGGTTTACCTTCCTCATTTAGGTCGAGATGTCCATTTGATGACATTGGAGTCTTGGCGTTTTTTGCCTTTTCCATGCCAAACTTCTTGAGCATATCTTGAGTATATTTGGTTTGGCATAGAAAAGTACCTTCCTTGAGCTGTTTGACTTGAAATCCCAGGAAGTATTTAAGCTCGCCCATCATAGACATCTCAAACCTGTTCGTCATTACTTTGCTAAACTCTCCACAAAATTTTTCATTAGTACTACCAAATATAATGTCATCAACATATACTTGGCACACAAATAATTCATTGTCAACTTTTCTAGTAAATAAGGTAGAGTCAGCTTTTCCTATTGTAAACCCATTCTTAATTAAAAACTCTTTAAGACAGTCATACCAAGCTCTAGGGGCTTGTTTAAGCTCGTAGAGTGCCTTGTGAAGTAGATAAACATGATTTGACTTCTTTGGATCTTCAAAACCCGGTGGTTGCTCCACATATACTCTCTCTTGTAGTGGTCCATTTAGAAATGCGCTCTTGACATCCATTTGATATAGCTTGAAATCATGGTTAGTAGCATATGCAATTAATATTCTAATTGATTCTAACCTTGTTACCGGCGCATATGTTTCGCCAAAATCAAGTCCTTCCACTTGAGTATAGCCTTGGGCAACCAACCGTGCCTTGTTTCTTGTAACCACGCCATGTTCATCTTGTTTGTTCCTAAAGACCCATTTAGTCCCAATCACATTTTGTTTGGGTCTTTGGACTAAGGACCAGACTTCATTCCGGGTGAAGTTGTTCAACTCCTCTTGCATGGCAATTATCCAATCCGGATCACCCAATGCTTCTTCAACCTTAAGTGGCTCAAGAGAGGAAACAAACGAGTAAAATTCACAAAAATTAGCTAAACGAGATCGAGTCGTTACCCCTCTCCTGATGCTACCCAGGATGTTGTCCACCGGATGATCCCTTTGAATTGTATGATGGACTCTAGGATGAGGCACTGATGGTTGTCTTTGTATTTGCTCCTCCTCATCATTCATTTGATCAAGAGGCACTTCACCATCAATACTTTCGTGTTCATCTTTTACCACTGTTGGCATCCTTTGATGATTTTCTTCATGGCTTGGATGACTTGAGGTTGATGGGTTTGCTTGGGTGGAGACTTTGTCACTCACCACCTTTGCACCCACATCCACAACCTCATTGGTCATCCAGAAAGTTCCTTCCTCATCATCCTTTTCTTGAGGTCTCACTTCACCTATTGCAAGTTTCTTTATGGCTTCACAAGGTAGTTCTTCATTTCCTGCAGTGACATTAGAAACATGCCCTTGCGAGCCATTAGACTCATCAAATGTCACGTCTATCGCTATTTCAACAAGACCGGTGGTATTGTTGAAAACACGATATCCATGCGCATTTGATGCATAACCAAGCAAGAAGCCCTCGTCCACTCTAGGAGCAAACTTTGAGCTCTTGACTTTCTTGTTAAGAATAAAACACTTACAACCAAATACTCTAAAATAATCAACTTTAGGTTTGTTACCGGTGAGAAGCTCATAAGCAGTCTTTTTGTAGATCTTATGAAGATAGAGACGGTTGATTGCATGACAGGCGGTGTTGACCGCCTCTGCCCAAAAATTGTCAGGTGTCTTGTACTCATCCAACATGGTTCTTGCAGCTTCAATTAGAGTTCGGTTCTTTCTTTCCACAACACCATTTTGTTGTGGAGTGTAAGGAACCGAGAACTCATGTTTGATTCCTTCTTCGCCTAAGAATTCTTCGACACCTGTGTTCTTAAATTCCGTCCCATTATCACTTCTCACTTTCTTGATTTTGAGCTCAAATTCATTTTGAGCTCTTCTCATGAATTTCTTCAATATTTCTTGAGTTTCACCTTTATCACTCAAAAAGAAAACCCAGATGAATCGAGAAAAATCATCAACAATGACTAAACCATACTTACTACCACCAATGCTAATGTAGGCCACAGGTCCGAAGAGGTCCATGTGAAGAAGCTCCAATGGCCTCTTTGTTGTGACCACATTCTTTGATTGATGTGGGACTCCATGTTGCTTTCCAGCTTGGCATGCGCCACAAACCCTATCTTTCTCAAATACAACATTTGTTAGTCCAATGATGTGATTATCCTTTTGAAGTTTGGCCAAATTCCTCATACCGACATGGGCTAGCCGGCGATGCCATAGCCAACCCTTGTCGGACTTTGCCACTAAACAAGTCTCAGGCGTCACTTTACTTGTTGTGAAATCAACAAGATAAAGCTTGCCCTTCAAGCGACCAGTAAAGGCAACTGAGGAGTCCTCCCTTCTAAGAATCTTCACATCCACATCAGAAAATAAACAATTATAACCCATTCCACAAAGTTGTGAAACGGACAACAAATTATAGCTTAAAGAATCTACCAATAAAACATTTGAAAGTGATTGTTGGTCAGAGATAGAAATTTTACCAATACCAATCACCTTACTCTTGCCACTATCTCCAAACACAATTTCTTGTGCTTCTTGAGTTAATTGCAATGAATGAAACATGTCTTTCTCCCCGGTCATGTGATTTATACATCCACTATCAAGCACCCAACTTGACCCACCAGAGGAGTAGACCTGCAAAACAAGTTTAGGCTATGCTTTTAGGTACCCAAATTGAATTGGGTCCTACAGTGTTAGTTATAGCCTTGGGTACCCACACACTCCTTTTCATGACTTTTCGTTTAGTGTAGGCACCCACATATTTCACAACCAATTTCCCTAAATCCCAAGTCAACATATAATCACAAAGATATGAGTGGGAAATGGGAGCATTAGATTTTTGTCCACTTGAGGATCCCACTTCCTTCATCTTACTCTTTGTGGAACTCAAGTTAACCTTTACCTGAGGTGACTTGTCATTTGAGGAGTGAATCCTCCCCAAGGCATCATATAGGGTGGTTCCCTCTATGAACTTGGGGGATCTCCACCCCTTATGCACTGTGCTAGGGTTTTCCTTGGATGAGTTGAACCCAAGCCCCCTTCTTCCATTGTTGGGCTTTAGGGACTTGAACTTGGGTTCAACTTTCTTTAACCCATCATTGCTAGAGCATCTTTTCAAAATTCCTTTGACCTTCACCTGTGGGCTATTCTTCCTTGCATGGTTAGTTAGACAACAAGAAGCATGATATTTGGCACAATGTTTGCAAAAATTATCATTTAAGGAGCTAGACTTAGATTCAATCACTAAAGATGAGGCATTGATGTTCTTGCAATTTTCAAGTTGCACTTGAAGTTCTTGATTTTGAACTTTCAAGCTTAACATGCTTGCTTCAAGTGCATTCTTTTCATTTGCAAGATTAGCTATAGAGGTTTTCATATTAATTACTTCTTTATCTTTATTCTCTATAGTTATCTTAACTAAAGATACTTCCTTAGTCAAGACATCTAGCATTTCATCTTTATTGTGAAGCAATTCTTGAAGCTCTAGGTTTCTTTCCTTTTCAAGGATAAGCAAGTCTTCTTGAGCATCAAGAGTTGCTTTTCTTTTATCTAGCTTCTCCATTAATTTGGTGATAACATTGTACCCATTCAAGCCAAATTCTTTAATCATTTTATTTTTCATGGCAATTTGTTCATCATCATCATCATTTGGAAAATCATTACTAAATAAGGTTACCTTATCTCCTTTTGCCATGAGGCAAGTTGGAGTGTAGGAGTCGTCTTGTAGGTTGGTGAAGAGTTGCGAGCTTGATGTAGATTGGATGGCCACGTTTGCCACCACTTCCTCTTCCTCGGAGCTAGAACTCTCTTCATCGGAGTTCCATTCTTCACCAATATGGGCTTGACCATATTTTTTCTTCTTGAAGTATCCCTTGGTCTTGCCTCCCTTTTTGAACTTGTCCTTCTTGTATTCCTTCTTAGCTTCTTGTTCCTTCTTGTTAGGACAATCCGCTATGAAATGACCGGTTTGGCCACATTCATAGCATGCCCTCTTCTTTCCTTTCCTTTGGAACTTGTCATTTTTCCTTACAAATTTCTTGAATGTTTTGATGAACATAGCTGCGTCTTCATCACTTGAGCTATCTTCATCACTTGAGGTCTCGACCACTTTCTTTGCTTTGTGGTCTTTGTTCTTCTTGGGGTTGTCTTGCTCATTAGTGATCAAGGCATGAGAGTCCCTTGACTTGATAGGGGCTTCTTCGGACTCGTGTTGTTGAATCTTTGCAAATAATTGATGAGGCGTCATATCCTCATAGTCATCACGATCCCTAATCATCCTTGCAAGACTCTTATCCTTTTCTTTATATGCTCTCATGAATAATCTTGTGACCTTGGAGTCACTCCAATCTTCACTCCCAAGTACTCTTATTTTGTTGACCAACACCATCAACCGATCAAAGAGTGATTGAAGCAACTCACCCTTTGTCCAATCATATCTTGCAAGCTCACTTTCCAAAGCTTCAACTCTATGTCTCTTAGCTTTGGGATCTCCTTCATGTGACATTTTAAGAATATTCCAAATGTCACGGGCATCTTCTCTTCCTTGAACTTTCCGGTATTCTTCCGGACAAAGACTTCCTTTAATTATGCTCACTCCTTGAGCATTGCGATGAACCTCTTGCATCATTTCCGGAGTCATCTCTTCTCCTTGGGCGGGCTTATACATACCTACATTAACAATCTCCCAAAGACTAGGATGCACACCGATTAAATGCGACTTCATCTTGTCGGCCCACTCGTCATAGTTCAACTCACTAAGAGTTGGTAACTTTCCAAGTGGGGCGGAAGAGAAGTTGGGAATATAATTTCTAGAGTAATCGAATTGAACTTTGCTAAATTCGTTACCTTTGCTTTTGGTAGATGATCCTTCAGTGTTGAGACTTACCTTGCTCAATACCTTAGACACCAAAAGATCCACTAGGTCGTCATTGTAATCAAATGTTCCCTTACCTTTATCTTCTTCGGCCTTTCTTCTTGACTCTTCTTCTTCGGCCTTTTTCTTAGCATCTTCCTCTTTCATTTTGAGGAACATTCTCTCGGCAATCTTCATGGCGAGGTCGAGGACCTTGGGGTCCACTTCCTCACCGGAAGATGTGATGGGGATTTCCTCGAGGAGAGGATCCACATGGTCCCGTTGAGTAGACATGATCGTTTCCTCACGCGGTTAAGCGTAAAACGAGGTACGAAGCTTTGATACCAATTGAAAGTAGCCTAGAGGGGGGGTGAATAGGCTAATCTGAAAATTTTCACAACAAACTTCGAAAGATTGTTAGATACACAGTTCGACTGGTGCAGGCCGGTTCAACAGCTACGTGCGCAAGTTGAACCACTCTGAACCAATCCAACTGTTTTATAAACTTTAGACTAAAATCTACTCGAAAAAGTATTTCGCAAGTTCTTGAGAGAAGTAAGATATAGCTAAGTGAGGATGAAAAGATGAATATGTAAAGGCTATTTTACTTCTAGATAAACTCTACGGAGAAATCTTTATGTCAATCTTGCAAGTAAAAATATCTCAAGTTAAAACAAGCAAGAACACAAGACACAAGATTTAATCCGAGGTTCGGCCACACCACAAAGGTGTCCTACTCCCCGTTGAGGAGCCCACAAAGGGCCGGGTCTTTTTCAACCCTAATCCTCCAAAAGCCGACCACAAAGGTCAAGGCAATCTTTTCTTATCTTAGCTCAAATAGCGGGTGATACAAACTTCTTAGGGTCGTCCACAAATTTGGAGACTCCCAAGCAACCTCAAAAGATCTTTAAACCTAGGGTTTCAAGAACACCAAGAACGCACAAGAGGGGTTTGCACAAGCTCAAGTCTTTGAAAAAAAAGATTGGAGAGGAAAACTAAATCGTGAGCACAAGCACAAACCTCACACCCAAGAGCTCCTCCAACAAGGTTGAATCTTGAGGAAGATTTAAGTGTGAGAGAGATGGAGAGATGAGTGCTTTGTCTCAAGTTAGGTGAGCAATAAAAGAGTGAGTGTTCAGCCGTATTGAAGAAGAGAGAGAGGGGGGTCTATTTATAGTCACGGCTCAAAAACTAGCCGTTTGACCAAAAACCCCGCTGAAAACCGGTTGAACCGCCCCCTGACAGGTCAGCAGTCTGTCTGCCAGTCTGACTGCCAGACTGACTGGCAGACTGACCTGCAGGCGGGTCAGATAGGCCAGGACCGGTTGAACCGCCCCCTAGGGCGGTTGAACCGCCCCCTGACACCCCTGGCGACCTGACTGCCAGTCTGACTGGCAGACTGCAGATCAGAAGTCAGAGGGTCAGAGACCAGTTGAGCTGCCCCCCAGGACCAGTTCAGCTGGTCTAGACCAGAGAGTTTTGGAGAGAAAACCCCAGCTCAGTTGCCCGGGGGCAAGTTCAGCTGGGTATGGTCAGAGAGGTCCACAGCTGAAGTTGAAGTTCAGCTAGAGTTGAAAGTTCAACTCAGCTGAAGTCCAGCTCAGCTGCAGCTGAAGAAGCTCATCACAGCTAAAGTTAAGTTCAGCTGGAAAGCTCAGCTGCAGTTGAAGAAGTTCAGCTGTTTTTCAGCAGGAACACTCTAGGTTTCTCAACCCAAACCATGGTCAACCAAATAATGTTAAAGTGATTTTTGGTTTTCAAAAATAGCTTTTTAATTAGAGGACTTGAACTATAGCAAACACCTGTACCTGTGCGGAAAAGAACAAGGAAGAATTACATCATGCAACACAAGATTTTACATAAATTTTATACGTCCGTTGCATGAAGTCCTTGGTGCTTCCTTAAGTTCCTATTTCCTTCTAATCAAACACTGAGAACAAAAACTATTAGTACCCTTATTTGTTTTGTCATTAAATCACCAAAACCCTCACTTGGGGTTGATTGCACTTACAGTCTCGTTGTGCGCTCTGTCGCGCAACGAGTCGTCGATTTCTTAATTCAATTTAAAGTGTTATGTCACGCGCCTCGCCGCGCGACAATCCTGTTAATTCAATTTTGTCGGCATTTCGAGACCGGGGGGTCCCTGGGCCGACGAGTGAAATGTCGCCGCGTGCCCCAGCTCAGATGGGTCGGCGCGAGGCCGAGCGTGAAGGGGGGAAGAAAGGCAGCCGAAGACGGGCGTGAGAGAGGTGGAAATCCCGCGGCCTTCGTGTTCGTCCCGCGCCTAGGTCGGGTGCGCTTGCAGTAGGGGGTTACAAGCGTCCACGCGGGAGGGGGAGCGAGCGGCCTCACGCGAGCGCATGTCCCGTCCTCTTCCCCGCGTGGCCAACCCTCTGTAAGAGGGCCCTGGTCCTTCCTTTTATAGGCGTAAGGAGAGGATCCAGGTGTACAATGGGGGGGTGTAGCAGAGTGCTACGTGTCTAGCGGAGGAGAGCTAGCGCCCTAAGTACATGCCGTCGTGGCAGCCGGAGAGGTTTTGGCACCCGGTTCGTGTAGTGTCGTGGCCGTCGGAGGAGCGCTGGAGCCTGGCGGAAGGACAGCTGTCGGGGCTGTCGAGTCCTTGCTGACGTCCTCTTGCTTCCATAAGGGGGCTGAGAGCCGCCGTCGTCACAGAGCGTGTGGGGCGCCATCATTGCCTATCTGGCGGAGCGAGCCAGATGGGACGCCGGTCTTGTTCCCCGTAGCCTGAGTCAGCTCGGGGTAGGGTAATGATGGCGCCTCCTGTCGACGTGGTCGGTCCGCGCCCTAGGTTGGGCGATGTGGAGGCTCCTCCGAGGTCAAGGTCGAGTCTGTCTTCCGTGGCCGTGGTCGAGTCCGAGCCCCTAGGTCGGGCGAGGCGGAGACCGTCGGCTGAGGCCAGGGCTGAGTCCGAGCCCTGGGGTCGGGCGAAGCGGAGTTTTCGTCGTCTTCTGGGGCTGAGCCCAAGTCCGAGCCCTGGGTCGGGAGGAGCGGAGTTCGTCGTCTTCTGGGGCTGAGCCCAAGTCCGAGCCCTGGGTCAGGCAGAGCGGAGTTCGCCGTCTTCCGGGGCTGAGCCCGAGTCCGAGCCCTGGGTCGGGCGGAGCGAAGTTCGCCGTCTTCCGGGGCTGAGCCCGAGTCGGAGCCCTGGGTCGGGCGGAGCGGAGTTCATCGTCTTCTGGGGCTGAGCCCAAGTCCGAGCCCTAGGTCGGGCGGAGCGGAGTTCGCCGTCTTCCGGGGCTGAGCCCGAGTCCGAGCCCTGGGTCGGGCGGAGCGGAGCTCGTCGTCTTCCGGGGCTGAGCCCGAGTCCGAGCCCTGGGTCGGGCGAAGCGGAGCTTCCTATGGTGCCTGAGGTCGGGCCTGACTGCCTGTCAGCCTCACTCTATCGAGCGGCACAGCAGTCGGAGCGGCGCAGGCGGCGCTGTCCTTCTGTCAAGCCGGTCAGTGGAGCGGCGAAGTGACTGCGGTCCTTCGGCTCTGTCGACTGGAGGACGCGTGTCAGGATAAAGGTGTCAGGCCACCTTTGCATTAAATGCTCCTGCGATCTGGTCGGTTGGCGCAGCGATTTGGTCAGGGTTGCTTCTTGGCGAAGATAGGGCCTCGGGCGAGCCGTAAGTATGTCCGTCGCTGGAGGGGGCCTCGGGCGAGACGGAGATCCTCCGGGGTCGGCTGCCCTTGTCCGAGGCTAGGCTCGGGCGAGGCGTGATCGATTCTCTCGAATGGACCGATCCCTGACTAAATCGCACCCATCAGGCCTTTGCAGCTTTATGCTGATGGGGGTTACCAGCTGAGAATTAGGAGACTTGAGGGTACCCCTAATTATGGTCCCCGACAGTAGCCCCCGAGCCTCGAAGGGAGTGTTAGCACTCGCTTGGAGGCTTTCGTCGCACTTTTTTGCAAGGGGACCAGCCTTTCTCGGTTGCGTTTTGTTCCGGTGGGTGCGCGCGAGCGCACCCGCCGGGTGTAGCCCCCGAGGCCTCGGAGGAGTGGTTTGACTCCTCCGAGGTCTTAATGCCTCACGTAATGCTTCGGCTGGTCTGGTCGTTCCCTCATGCGAGCTGGCCGTAGCCCGGGTGCACGGTCGGGTTCCAAGTTCTCGGGCTGGTATGTTGACGCTGTCAACGGTTTGGCCAGAGCCGGGTTTGCGAGAGCAGCCCCCGAGCCTCTGCACAGGGCAAGAGGACGATCAGGGGCAGACTCGACTTTTTTACATACGCCCCTGCGTCGCCTTTCCGCAAGGAGGAGGGGGGAAAGCGCCATGTTGCCCTTGGTGGGCGCCGAACATGGTGTCTTCGGTGAGCTGCTTGCAGGTGAAAGTCGCCTAGAGGGGGGGTGAATAGGGCGAAACTGAAATTCTCAAAAATAATCACAACTACAAGCCGGGTTAGCGTTAGAAATATAATAGAGTCCGCGAGAGAGGGTGCAAAACAAATCGCAAGCGAATAAAGAGTGAGACACGTGGATTTGTTTTACCGAGGTTCGGTTCTTGCAAACCTACTCCCCGTTGAGGAGGCCACAAAGGCCGGGTCTCTTTCAACCCTTACCCTCTCTCAAACGGTCCCTCGGACCGAGTGAGCTTTCTCTTCTCAATCACTTGGAACACAAAGTTCCCACAAGGACCACCACAAGATTGGTGTCTCTTGCCTCAATTACAAGTGAGTTTGATCGCAATGAAGAATCAAGAAGGAAGAAGAAAGTAATCCAAGCGCAAGAGCTTGAAAGAACACAAGCAAATCTCTCTCACTAATCACTAAGGCGTTGTGTGGAATTTGGAGAGGATTTGATCACTTGGGTGTGTCTAGAATTGAATGCTAGAGCTCTTGTAAGTTGTTGAAGTAGGAACACTTGGATGACTTGAATGTGGGGTGGTTGGGGGTATTTATAGCCCCAACCACCAAACTAGCCGTTTGGTGCAAGCTGGTTGTCGTATGGTGCACCGGACAGTCCGGTGCACACCGGACAGTCCGGTGCCCCAGCCACGTCACCAAAACCGTTGGGTTCCGACCGTTGGAGCTCTGTCTTCTGGGCCCGCCTGGATGTCCGGTGGCGCACCGGACATGTACTGTAGAGTGTCCGGTGCGCCAGCATGGGCGTGCCTGACCTCTGCGTGCGCTGGCGCGCATTTAATGCGCCGCAGGTAGCCGTTGGCGCCAGAAATAGTCGTTGCCCCGCTGTTACACCGGACAGTCCGGTGTACACCGGACAGTCCGGTGAATTATAGCGGAGCAGCTGAAATGAATTCTCGAGGCTGGCGAGTTCCTGAGGCCGCTCTTCCTTGGAGCACCGGACATGTCCGATGTACACCGGACAGTCCGGTGAATTATAGCGGAGTTGCCTCTGGAATTTCCCGAAGACGACGAGTTTGAGTTGGAGTCCTCTGGTGCACCGGACATGTCCGGTGGTGCACCGGACAGTCCGGTGCGCCAGACCAGAGGTGCCTTCGGTTGTCCCTTTGCTCTTTTGTTGAACCCAATACTTGGTCTTTTTATTGGCTAAGTGTGAACCTTTGGCACCTGTATAACTTGTACACTAGAGCAAACTGGTTAGTCCAATTATTTGTGTTGGGCAATTCAACCACCAAATTATTTAGGAACTAGGTGTAAGCCTAATTCCCTTTCAATCTCCCCCTTTTTTGGTGATTGATGCCAACACAAACCAAAGCAAATAGAGAAGTGCATAATTGAACTAGTTTGCATAATGTAAGTGCAAAGGTTGCTTGGAATTGAGTCAATATAAATACCCATAAAGTATGCATGGATTGTTTCTTTATTTTTAACATTTTGGACCACGCTTGCACCACTTGTTTTGTTTTTGCAAATTCTTTTGTAAATCCTTTTCAAAGTCCTTTTGCAAATAGTCAAAGGTAAATGAATAAGATTTCGAGAAGCATTTTCAAGATTTGAAATTATCTCCATGTTTCAAATGCTTTTCCCTTGACTAAACAAAACTCCCCCTAAATGAAATCCTCCTCTTAGTGTTCAAGAGGGTTTTGATATATCAGTTTCGAAATGCTACTTTCTCCCCCTTTTGAACACAATAAGATACCAATTTTGAAATACCAATTGAAAATCTCTATTTTAAAATTAGGTGGTGGTGCGGTCCTTTTGCTTTGGGCTCATATTTTCTCCCCCTTTGGCATGAATCGCCAAAAACGGAATCATTAGAGCCCTAGGAAGTACCTTCTCCTCCTTTGGTCATAAAATAAATGAGTGAAGATTATACCAAAGTTGGAGAGATGCTCGGAGTGACGGCGAAGGATGAGTTGTGGAGTGAAGTGGAAGCCTTTGTCTTCACCGAAGACTCCAATTCCCTTTCAATATACCTATGACTTGGTTTGAAATAGACTTGAAAACACATTAGTCATAGCATATATAAAAGAGATATGATCAAAGGTATACTTATGAGCTATGTGTGCAAATTTAGCAAAAGAAGTTCCTAGAATCAAGAATATTGAGCTCATGCCTAAGTTTGGTAAAAGTTTGTTCATCTAGTGGCTTGGTAAAGATATCGGCTAATTGATCTTTGGTATTAATGTATGCAATCTCGATATCCCTCTTTTGTTGGTGATCCCTAAGAAAATGATACCGAATGGCTATGTGCTTAGTGCGGCTATGTTCAACGGGATTATCCACCATGCGGATTGCACTCTCATTATCACATAGAAGAGGAACTTTGGTTAATTTGTAACCATAGTCCCGCAGGGTTTGCCTCATCCAAAGCAATTGCGCGCAACAATGGCCTGCAGCAATATACTCGGCTTCGGCGGTAGAAAGAGCGACCGAATTTTGCTTCTTTGAAGCCCAAGACACCAAGGATCTTCCCAAGAACTGGCAAGTCCCCGATGTGCTCTTTCTATTAATCTTACACCCCGCCCAATCGGCATCCGAGTAACCAATCAAATCAAAAGTGGATCCCCGAGGGTACCAAAGCCCAAACTTAGGAGTATAAGCCAAATATCTCAAGATTCTTTTTACGGCCGTAAGGTGGGATTCCTTAGGGTCGGATTGGAATCTTGCACACATGCAAACGGAAAGCATAATGTCCGGTCGAGATGCACATAAATAAAGCAATGAACCAATCATCGACCGATATACCTTTTGATCGACGGATTTACCTCCCGTGTCGAGGTCGAGATGCCCATTAGTTCCCATGGGTGTCTTGATGGGCTTGGCATCCTTCATTCCAAACTTGGTTAGAATGTCTTGAGTGTACTTTGTTTGGCTAATGAAGGTGCCCTCTTGGAGTTGCTTGACTTGGAATCCTAGAAAATACTTCAACTCCCCCATCATAGACATCTCGAATTTCTGTGTCATGATCCTACTAAACTCTTCACATGTAGATTCGTTAGTAGACCCAAATATGATATCATCAACATAAATTTGGCATACAAACAAATCACTTTCAAGTGTTTTTGTAAAGAGTGTAGGATCGGCTTTTCCGACTTTGAATCCATTCGCAATAAGGAAATCTCTAAGGCATTCATACCATGCTCTTGGGGCTTGCTTGAGCCCATAAAGCGCCTTAGAGAGTTTATACACATGGTTAGGGTACTCACTATCTTCAAAGCCGGGAGGTTGCTCAACATAGACCTCTTCCTTGATTGGTCCATTGAGGAAGGCACTCTTCACGTCCATTTGGTAAAGCTTGAAGCCATGGTAAGTAGCATAGGCTAATAATATGCGAATTGACTCAAGCCTAGCTACGGGTGCATAGGTTTCACCAAAATCCAAACCTTCGACTTGTGAATACCCCTTGGCCACGAGTCGAGCTTTGTTCCTTGTCACCACACCATGCTCGTCTTGCTTGTTGCGGAAGACCCACTTGGTTCCTATAACATTTTGATTAGGACGTGGAACCAAATGCCATACCTCATTCCTAGTGAAGTTGTTGAGCTCCTCTTGCATCGCCACCACCCAATCCGAATCTTGAAGTGCTTCCTCTACAATGTGTGGCTCAATAGAGGAAACAAAAGAGTAATGCTCACAAAAATGTGCAACCCAAGATCTAGTGGTTACCCCCTTATGAATGACGCCGAGGATGGTGTCGACGGGGTGATCTCGTTGAATTGCTTGGTGGACTCTTGGGTGTGGCGGCCTTTGTTCTTCATCCTCCTTGTCTTGATCATTTGCATCTCCCCCTTGATCATTGCCGTCATCTTGAGGTGGCTCATTTGCTTGATCTTCTATTTCATCAACTTGAGCTTCATCCTCATTTTGAGTCGGTGGAGACGCTTGCGTGGAGGAATATGGTTGATCTTGTGCATGTGGAGGCTCTTCGGATTCCTTAGGACACACATCCCCAATGGACATGTTCCTTAGTGCGATGCACAGAGCCTGTTCTTCACCTATCTCAACAAGATCAACTTGCTCTACTTGAGAGCCGTTAGTCTCATCAAACACAACGTCACAAGAAACTTCAACAAGTCCTGAGGACTTGTTAAAGACTCTATATGCCCTTGTGTTTGAGTCATATCCTAGTAAAAAGCCTTCTACAGTCTTAGGAGCAAATTTAGATTTTCTACCTCTTTTAACAAGTATAAAGCATTTGCTACCAAAGACTCTAAAATATGAAATATTAGGCTTTTTACCGGTTAGGAGTTCATACGATGTCTTCTTGAGGATTCGGTGTAGATACAACCGGTTGATGGCGTAGCAAGCGGTGTTAACCGCCTCGGCCCAAAACCGATCCGAAGTCTTGTACTCATCAAGCATGGTTCTTGCCATGTCCAATAGAGTTCGATTCTTCCTCTCCACTACACCATTTTGTTGTGGGGTGTAGGGAGAAGAGAACTCATGCTTGATGCCCTCCTCCTCAAGAAAGCCTTCAATTTGAGAGTTCTTGAACTCCATCCCATTGTCGCTTCTAATTTTCTTGATCCTTAAGCCGAACTCATTTTGAGCCCGTCTCAATAATCCCTTTAAGGTTTCTTGGGTATGGGATTTTTCCTGCAAAAAGAACACCCAAGTGAAGCGAGAATAATCATCCACACTAACTAGACAGTACTTACTCCCGCCGATGCTTATGTAAGCGATCGGGCCGAATAAATCCATGTGTAGGAGCTCCAGTGGCCTGTCACTAGTCATGATGTTCTTGTGTGGATGATGAGACCCAACTTGCTTTCCTGCTTGGCATGCGCTACAAATCCTGTCTTTCTCAAAATGAACATTTGTTAGTCCCAAAATGTGCTCTCCCTTTAGAAGCTTATGAAGATTCTTCATCCCAACGTGGGCTAGTCGGCGATGCCAGAGCCAACCCATGTTAGTCTTAGCAATTAAGCATGTGTCGAGTTCAGCTCTATCAAAATCTACCAAGTATAGCTGACCCTCTAACACACCCTTAAATGCTATTGAATCATCACTTCTTCTAAAGACAGTGACACCTACATCAGTAAAGAGACAGTTGTAGCCCATTTGACATAATTGAGATACAGAAAGCAAATTGTAATCTAAAGAATCTACAAGAAAAACATTGGAAATAGTATGGTCAGGTGATATAGCAATTTTACCCAATCCTTTGACCAAACCTTGATTTCCATCCCCGAATGTGATAGCTCGTTGGGGATCTTGGTTTTTCTCATATGAGGAGAACATCTTCTTCTCCCCTGTCATGTGGTTTGTGCACTCGCTGTCGAGTATCCAACTTGAGCCCCCGGATGCATAAACCTACAAAACAATTTTAGTTCTTGACTTTAGGTACCCAAACGGTTTTGGGTCCTTTGGCATTAGAAATAAGAACTTTGGGTACCCAAACACAAGTCTTGGAGCCCTTGTGTTTGCCCCCGACAAACTTGGCAACTACCTTGCCGGATTTTGTAGTCAAAACATAAGATGCATCAAAAGTCTTAAATGAAATGCTATGATCATTTGATGCATTAGGAGTTTTCTTCTTAGGCAACTTGGCACGGGTTGGTTGCCTAGAGCTAGATGTCTCACCCTTATACATAAAAGCATGATTAGGGCCAGAGTGAGACTTCCTAGAATGAGTTCTCCTAATTTTGCTCTCGGGATAACCGGCAGGGTATAAAATGTAACCCTCGTTATCCTGAGGCATGGGAGCTTTGCCCTTAACAAAGTTAGACAAATTCTTAGGAGGGGCACTAAGTTTGACATTGTCTCCCCTTTGGAAGCCAATGCCATCCTTGATGCCAGGGCGTCTCCCATTATAGAGCATACTTCTAGCAAATTTAAACTTTTCGTTCTCTAAGTTATGCTCGGCAATTTTAGCATCTAATTTTGCTATATGATCATTTTGTTGTTTAATTAATACCATGTGATCATGAATAGCATTGATATCAACATCTCTACATCTATCACAAATAGACACATGCTCAATATTAGATGTAGAGGTTTTGCAAGAATTAAGTTCAACAATCTTAGTACGCAAAATATCATTGTTATCTCTAAGATTGGAAATTGTAATATTGCAAACATCGAAGTCTTTAGCCTTAGTAATCAATTTTTCATTTTCATTTCTAAGGCTAGCAAGAGAAATATTCAATTCATCAATCCTAGCAAGTAAATCAATATTATCATCTCCAGGGTTGGAAATTGAATCAATACAAACATGAGAATCAACCTTAGCAATTAATTTAGCATTTTCATTTCTAAGGTTGTCAATGGTCTCATGGCAAGTGCTTAGCTCACTAGACAATTTTTCACATTTTTCAATTTGTAGAGCATAAGCATTTTTAACCTTAACATGCTTTTTGTTTTCCTTAATAAGGAAGTCCTCTTGAGAGTCCAAGAGATCATCCTTTTCATGAATAGCACTAATCAATTCATTTAATTTTTCCTTTTGTTCCATGTTAAGGTTGGCAAAAAGGGTACGCAAATTATCCTCCTCATCACTAGCATTTTCATCACTAGAAGACTCATATCTAGTGGAGGATTTAGATTTAACCTTCTTCTTTTTGCCGTCCTTTGCCATGAGGCACTTGTGGCCGACGTTGGGGAAGAGGAGTCCCTTGGTGACGGCGATGTTGGCGGCGTCCTCGTCGGAGGAGGACTCGGTGCAGCTCGCGTCGGAGTCCCACTCGCGGCACACGTGGGCATCGCCTCCTCTTTTCTTGTGGTACCTCTTCTTTTCTCTCCTCTTGCCCTTCTTGTCGTTATCCCTGTCACTGTCACTTGATAATGGACATTTAGCAATAAAGTGACTGGGCTTACCACACTTGTAGCAAACTTTCTTGGAGCGGGATTTGTAATCCTTCCCCTTCCGTTGCTTGAGGATTTGGCGGAAGCTTTTGATGATTAAAGCCATCTCCTCATTGTCGAGCTTGGAGGCGTCAATTGGTTGTCTACTTGGTGTAGACTCCTCCTTCTTCTCCTCCGTCGCCTTGAATGTCACCGGTTGTGCTTCGGACGTGGAGGGTTCATCAAGCTCGTTGATCTTCTTTGAGCCTTTAATCATACATTCAAAGCTCACAAAATTCCCGATTACTTCCTCAGGAGTCATTAGTGTGTATCTAGGATTACCACGAATTAATTGAACTTGAGTGGGGTTAAGAAAAATGAGAGATCTTAGAATAACCTTAACCACCTCGTGGTCATCCCACTTCTTGCTCCCGAGGTTGCGCACTTGGTTCACCAAGGTTTTGAGCCGGTTGTACATATCTTGTGGCTCCTCCCCTTGGCGAAGACGAAAACGACCGAGCTCCCCCTCGATCGTTTCCCGCTTGGTGATCTTGGTGAGTTCATCACCCTCGTGCGCAGTCTTGAGAAGGTCCCAAATCTCCTTTGCATTCTTCAACCCTTGCACCTTGTTGTATTCCTCCTTACTTAGAGAGGCGAGGAGTATGGTTGTGGCTTGGGAGTTGAAGTGCTCGATTTGGGCCACCTCGTCCTCATCATAATTTTCATCCCCTACGGATGGTACCTGTGCACCAAACTCAACAACATCCCATATACTTTTGTGGAGCGAGGTTAGATGAAATCGCATTAAATCACTCCACCTAGCATAATCTTCACCATCAAACGTTGGTGGTTTGCCTAATGGGACGGAAAGTAAAGGTGTATGTTTGGGAATGCGAGGGTAGCGTAGGGGAATCTTACTATACTTCTTGCGCTCTTGGCGCTTAGAAGTGACGGATGTCGCGTCGGAGCCGGAGGTGGATGTTGATGAAGAATCGGTCTCGTAGTAGACCACCTTCCTCATCCTCTTCTTCTTGTCCCCACTCCGATGCGGCTTGTGGGAAGAAGATTTTTCCTTCTTCTCTTTGTGGTCAGAATAGGATTTCTTCTCCTTCCCTTTGGAGTGTGAAGAAGACTTCTTCCCTTTGGAGGAGTCCTTCCTCTTCTCCTTCCTCTTGGTGCAGGACTCTTCCGATGAAGTGCTCTCGTGACTCGTAGTGGGCTTGTCGCCGGTCTCCATCTCCTTCTTGGCGTGATCTCCCGACATCACTTCGAGCGGTTAGGCTCTAATGAAGCACCGGGCTCTGATACCAATTGAAAGTCGCCTAGAGGGGGGGTGAATAGGGCGAAACTGAAATTCTCAAAAATAATCACAACTACAAGCTGGGTTAGCGTTAGAAATATAATAGAGTCCGCGAGAGAGGGTGCAAAACAAATCGCAAGCGAATAAAGAGTGAGACACGTGGATTTGTTTTACCGAGGTTCGGTTCTCGCAAACCTACTCCCCATTGAGGAGGCCACAAAGGTCGGGTCTCTTTCAACCCTTACCCTCTCTCAAACGGTCCCTCGGACCGAGTGAGCTTTCTCTTCTCAATCACTTGGAACACAAAGTTCCCACAAGGACCACCACAAGATTGGTGTCTCTTGCCTCAATTACAAGTGAGTTTGATCGCAATGAAGAATCAAGAAGGAAGAAGAAAGTAATCCAAGCGCAAGAGCTCGAAAGAACACAAGCAAATCTCTCTCACTAATCACTAAGGCGTTGTGTGGAATTTGGAGAGGATTTGATCACTTGGGTGTGTCTAGAATTGAATGCTAGAGCTCTTGTAAGTGGTTGAAGTAGGAACACTTGGATGACTTGAATGTGGGGTGGTTGGGGGTATTTATAGCCCCAACCACCAAACTAGCCGTTTGGTGCAGGCTGGCTGTCGTATGGTGCACCGGACAGTCCGGTGCACACCGGACAGTCCGGTGCCCCAGCCACGTCAGCAAAACTGTTGGGTTCCGATAGTTGGAGCTCTGTCTTCTGGGCCCGCCTGGATGTCCGGTGGCGCACCGGACATGTACTGTAGAGTGTCCGGTGCGCCAGCATGGGCGTGCCTGACCTCTGCGCGTGCTGGCGCGCATTTAATGCGCCGCAGGTAGCCGTTGGCGCCAGAAATGGTCGTTGCCCCGCTGTTACACCGGACAGTCCGGTAAATTATAGCGGAGCAGCTGAAATGAATTCCCGAGGCTGGCGAGTTCCTGAGGCCGCTCTTCCTTGGAGCACCGGACAGTCCGGTGAATTATAGCGGAGTTGCCTCTGGAATTTCCCAAAGACGACGAGTTTGAGTTGGAGTCCTCTGGTGCACCGGACATGTCCGGTGGTGCACCGGACAGTCCGGTGCGCCAGACCAGAGGTGCCTTCGGTTGTCCCTTTGCTCTTTTGTTGAACCCAATACTTGGTCTTTTTATTGGCTAAGTGTGAACCTTTGGCACATGTATAACTTGTACACTAGAGCAAACTAGTTAGTCCAATTATTTGTGTTGGGCAATTCAACCACCAAAATTATTTAGGAACTAGGTGTAAGCCTAATTCCCTTTCAGCGGGTAATCCGAGCGGACGTCCGTGCCCCATTTGTTAGGGGTCGGCTAGAGGCCCAGAGGCGCGCCCAAAAGTACCTGCGGGTGATCTACCGGACCCGGTCCCCTGTCGACGGGGTCCGAGGGCTCGATGCCTCCCTCTGATGGGATTCCGTTACAAGATCGTTCCCGCTGGTCTTGGAAATGTCCTAGGGTACCTCGGGAGCGTAGCCTGAGCCTTGGTTATGTATCGAACGTACCCATGGTCATCCCTCGCTCTGTGTCTGAGGCGGCTGTGAACCCTTCGAGGGCCAGCCTACAAACCCCTGATCAGTAGTGGGCGCGGAGCCCGAGTTGCCTGAGGCAGCCGTTGAACCCTTCCGAGGGGCCGGCCTTCGAACCTCTGACCAGTAGTGGGTGTGGAGCCCACGTGCTCTGAGGCGGCTGTTGAACCCCTCCGAGGGGCCAGCCTTCGAACCTCTGATCAGTAGGGAGGCTCGGAGCCTGTTTCCTTCACGGAGAAGGATCCTTTTCGGGGTATCCCCCTTTCCCGGTCCCTGTTGTAAGAGAGAGAAAGAGGAAAAGGAAAAGGATACGAAATTGAATGACGCGGCGTACCTTTTTTGAAGCGGTCATTATGGCGAAGGCGAAGCGTCGCTCGCTTCCCCTGCCAGAGACGCCGCCTGTTCCGCCGAGGAGTTAATGCGACAGGGCGAGTGGTTCGCGGGGCGGCCGTTGCGCGTGCGCGAGTCGTTCGAGGAATGGGACATGGGCGCGCCGTCTTCACGCCGTGAGAGAGGGTTCTCTCACTGCCCCAGGATGGAACGTAAGCCTGGTTGACGACGTGACCGCTGCTCCTGCCCGCCTGCCACCGCCATTACTGCCGGCCCATTTTTGGCCGCATTGACCGTCGCGCCTGGCTAGCACTGCTGGGTCGTACGCAGGGTTGCCTCGAGTCACGGTACTAGTTCCGCAGTCGAGGAGGCGTGGCAGTGGTGCGAGTGGCGGTGCAGTTGCTTGCACGTAGCGACCGGCGCGCCGGTTGCATGACGCGTGGGCGTGGGCTTCCATGCTGGGCGCGTTGGAAGTCGGAGAGGTGCGCCCACTTGGCGCGGTTGCATGCCGCCTGCATGGCTGCCCGCCCTTTCGCCCGCTGGTCTAGGCAAAAGTGGAGGGACGCTTGTAACCGCTGGACAGTTGCATGCACCGTGCGCGGCGGTTTGGCTTCTTCTGCCCTGGGCCGGCTTGCATGACGTGTGGGACCCAGCCCCCGCGCCGTAGGGGGAGGACCTTGGAGCGTGTTGGAGAAGACTCAGCCCACGACGGCTGGGGATGCAAGTAGGGAGAGTCGCCTTTAAAAGGAGGGTGACCCCCTTGAAAGGCGACCATGTCTTCGCGCTCCCTAATGCATCGTGTCTTTCCACCTTCCAAGCCCCGGATGGGGGATGCCCGCAGTCCTTTCGCCTTGTCGTTGGAGGAACGCAACTCCGTGGGAGTCGGTACCTTTCAGCCATCGTTCGGCTTCAAGGATTTTCATCATGCAGCCCGGCTGCACCCCTCCGCCGGCGGTCACCCAAGACGGTGACCACCATCCCCTGGATGGGGAGAAGCAAGCCGAGCTGTGATCTCGGTCCCGCCCTCAGCTTCAAGGATGTTCATCATCCTTGCTGGGGCGGAGAGCGAGGCGAGCTGGGGCTCTACCTCCCGCGCGGGTCGGCTGGCCACCTCCTCTTCCAGCTTCTAGTGGTGGAAACCATCCTCCAGCTCTGCGGAGGAGGCGTCCTCCAGCCATGCAGGGGAAGGCGAACTGTTGCTGCCCAGCTAGGATGCAACATTCCGCCCTCTTCCTCGCTTTCGTGGCGAGGATGGGAGCGAGGACCTGCCGATGCGCTTTGGAGCGGCCCGCTCTTTGGCTTTGATGGCTGGTTCGCGTCCCTTGAGCGGGAATGCGAACGAGAGCCTTACGGTGGCCGCGTCCGTCCTGGGACCATGGCTGCTGCTGCAGAGGTCGCTGGCGAGCCGCCCGAAACTTGTCGCCCCGCAGGCTCCCCGGTGTGGAGGTTGTTCATACCCGCGGGGACGGAACCGGAGTTCCGTTTGTAATGGCACCTTGAATGCCAGTGTTTTTGTTCATTGTGGCTGTCAAGGCCTGAACATGTATGTATTTTTGGCATGGAGCCGTGTTTTTTCCTCATTTTCGAGCACTAAGACTTGCCTGTTGGTTGTCTGAACTGCTTCACCAAGCGTGAGTCGCCCCGTGCAAAGGTGACGAGTGAGGTATCCGTATCCCGGAGGCGTAGGAGTCCGTCGGCTCGGTCGGCCTTGTCGTCCAAGGCTTCTCTTGCTTAGTTAAAGGAACCCCTCGGCCGCTCTTCGATGAGCCGAAGCCAGAGGTAGCAGTGTCAGCACGGACAGAGGCAGAGTTGGCTCGAAAAGAAGACTTGGTCGGCCGGAGCCTGGCCGGGTCGTCCGTTAGCGGGACCGACGCCGGAGTTGATCTGCCGAGGCCTCGGGCCGGGCTGATGTCTTCGGGGGACAGCTGGCCGAGGCCTCGGGGTGACCAGCCGAGCCGCCTGCTCGAGCCGGATTCTTGGAGGAGACCCGGGCGGCGATGGCCCGGGCGTGATGATGAAGTCGTCCTTCAGAGTGGAGACCCTCGGACCGTGTCGCCGTTGGAGGCTAGGTCGGACCTCGCCGAAGGTGTAGTTGACGCCGAGGGTGCTGCTGCTCCCTTCAACCGTCAAGATCCGAGCCTGCAGGATTGGATTATCTTGTAGCGTGTGTTTTCTGCGACCGCCGAGGCCCAAACACACCCTCGCCGTGTTGTAAAGCTGTGTTTCTTTTCCTCTTATTTCGAGTATCTGGACTTTTTCGTCGGTAACAGAATTGTCTGTGCGAGCGAGAGTTGCTTCTCACGGAAGGTGATGAGTGAGGTATCTGTATCCCAGAGGCGTAGGAATCCCTCGGCTCGGTCGGCCTTGCCGCTTACGCGCACTCTTACCCGTCCATAGGGTTCTGTCACCGACGCAGTCGAGAAGGCTCGAAGAATCGCTTCGGCAGAGGAGCTTTCAAACGTGAAGACTTGTTCGGTCCGCGGAATCACTTATCCGAACGTGAGTTACTTATCGCAGAAGGTGATGAGTGAGGTATCCGTATCCCGGAGGCGTAGGAGTCCCTCGGCTCGGTCAGCCTTGGCTGCTTACATGTACTCCGTCGTTTTCAGGATCCACTTTCGAAGTAGTCAAAAAGCATGAAAGACATTCTGGCAGAAAGGATATTTTTTCGAGGAAAATTTCGACGCAGAGGGGGTACCCCCCTTTTAGCCCCCGAGGGAGGGTCGGGCTTTGCCGAGGCAAGGCTGACCCTTCCTTGATGACTAAACTTTGCGTGGAAGCAAGGTATATGAACAACTTGAAAACATCTTAAGGGTAGAAGCGACGTAGCTGTTGGATGTTCCAAGCGTTGCTGTAGACCTCGCCTTGACTGTTGGCCAGCTTGTACGTTCCGGGCTTCAGAACTTTGGCGATGACGAACGGCCCTTCCCAGGGAGGCGTGAGCTTGTGCCGCCCTCGGGCGTCCTGTCGTAGCCGAAGCACCAGGTCGCCCACCTGGAGGTCTCGGGACCGGACCCCTCGGGCGTGGTAGCGTCGCAGGGACTGCTGGTACCCCGCCGAGTGTAGTAAGGCCTTGTCCCGAGCCTCTTCCAGCTGGTCCAGCGAGTCTTCTCGACTAGCTTGGTTGCTTTGATCGGCATAGGCCCTCGTCCTCGGGGAACCGTATTCTAAGTCTGTGGGCAAGATGGCCTCGGCCCCATACACTAGAAAGAACGGCGTGAAGCCCGTGGCTCGGCTCGGCGTTGTCCTCAGGCTCCAGACCACCGAGGGGAGTTCCTTCATCCATCGCTTGCCGAACTTGTTGAGGTCGTTGTAGATCCAAAGCTTGAGTCCTTGTAGAATCATGCCGTTGGCACGCTCCACTTGCCCATTCGTCATGGGGTGAGCCACGGCGGCCCAGTCCACCCGGATGTGGTGATCCTCGCAGAAGTCCAGGAACTTTCTGCCGGTGAACTGGGTGCCGTTGTCGGTGATAATGGAGTTCGGGATCCCAAAACGATGGATGATGTTGGTGAAGAACGCCACCGCCTGTTCGGACCTGATGTTGTTTAGGGGTCGGACCTCGATCCACTTGGAGAATTTGTCGATGGCGACCAACAGGTTCGTGTAGCCCCCGGGTGCCTTCTGCAAGGGGCCGACGAGGTCTAGACCCCACACAGCAAAAGGCTAGGTGATGGGTATGGTCTGCAGGGCCTGAGCAGGCAGGTGGGTCTGCCTTGCGTAGAACTGACACCCTTCGCAGGTGCGGACGATTCTAGTGGCGTCGGCCACCGCCGTCGGCCAGTAGAAACCTTGCCGGAAAGCATTTCCGACAAGGGCTCGAGGTGCTGCATGGTGGCCGCAAGCCCCCGAGTGTATCTCTCGTAGGAGTTCCTGACCTTCGGCGATGGAAATGCATTGCTGGAGGATGCCCGAGGGGCTGCGGTGGTAGAGCTCCTTCCCATCTCCCAGCAAGACGAACGACTTGGCGCGTCGCGCTAACCGCCGAGCCTCGGCTCGGTCGAGGGGTAGCTCTCCTCGGTGGAGATATTTCAGGTACGGGGTCTGCCAGTTTTGATTAGGCGTGACCCCGCTTCCCTTCTCCTCGACGCGTAGTGTCTCGCCCTCGGGGGCCGAGGGTACCTCGGGCTGAACCGAGGATGCCTCGGGCCGAGCCGAGGGTGTCTCGGACTGAGCCGAGGGTACCTCGGGCTGGGCCGAGGGTGCCTCGGGCTCGGGCGTGTCGTCGATCTTGACGGAGGGTTGATGCAGGTCTCGAGAGAAGACGTCCGGGGGAACCGTTGTTCGCCCCGAGGCTATTTTAGCCAGCTCGTCCGCAGTCTCGTAGCGCCGGGCGATGTGGTCGAGCTCGAGCCCGTAGAACTTGTCTTCTAGGCGCCGAACCTCATCGCAGTAGGCCTCCATCTTCGGGTCACGGCAGTGGGAGTTCTTCATGACTTGGTCGATGACGAGCTGCGAGTCACCGTGAGCGTCGAGGCGTCGGACCCCTAACTCGATGGCGATGTGCAACCCATTGACCAGGGCCTCGTACTCAGCCACATTGTTGGACGCCGGGAAGTGGAGGCGTAGCACGTAGCGTAGATGCTTTCCGAGGGGCGAGATGAAGAGCAGGCCTGCGCCCGCTCCTGTCTTCATCAGTGACCCGTCGAAGAACATGGTCCAGAGTTCCGGCTGGATCGGATCTGTTGGGAGCTGGGTGTCGACCCATTCAGCCACGAAGTCCGCCAAGACCTGGGACTTGATGGCCTTCCGAGGGGCGAACGAGATTGTTTCGCCCATAATTTCCACCGCCCACTTTGCAATCCTACCCGAGGCCTCTCGACACTGGATGATCTCCCCCAGGGGGAAGGATGACACCACAGTTACCGGATGAGACTCGAAGTAGTGTCGCAACTTCCGCCGTGTCAGGATCACCGCGTACAGCAGCTTCTAAACTTGTGGGTAGCGGATCTTGGTTTCGGACAATACCTCGCTGATGAAGTAGACTAGCCTCTGAACGGGCAATGCATGCCCCTCTTCTCGTCTCTCGACCACAATCGCGGATCTAACCACCTGAGTGGTCGCGGCGACGTAGATCAAGAGGGCTTCTCCGGCAGCGGGGAGCACCAAGATGGGTGCGTTCGTGAGGAGCGCCTTCAGGTTCCCGAGGGCTTCCTCGGCCTCAGGGGTCCAAGTGAAGCACTCGGCCTTTCTTAAGAGGCGGTACAGAGGCAGGCCTCTTTCGCCGAGGCGCGAGATGAAGCGGCTCAGAGCCGCAAGACATCCCATGACTCTCTGTACGCCTTTCAAGTCCTTGATGGGCCCCATGCTGGTGATGGCTGCGATCTTCTCCGGGTTGGCTTCGATGCCCCGCTCGGAGATGATGAACCCTAAGAGCATGCCTCGGGGCACCCCGAAGACACACTTTTCGGGATTGAGCTTCACGCCTTTCGCCTTGAGACACCGGAATGTCACTTCAAGGTCGGAAAGGAGGTCGGAGGCTTTCCTCGTATTGACTACGATGTCATCGACATAGGCATCGACCGTCCGGCCAATGTGTTCGCCGAACACATGGTTCATGCACCGCTGGTACGTCGCGACCGCATTCCTCAAGCCGAACGGCATGGTGACATAGCAGTACATGCCGAAGGGTGTGATGAAAGAAGTCGCAAGCTGGTCGGACTCTTTCATCCTGATTTGGTGATACCCTGAATAGGCATCGAGGAAAGACAGGGTTTCACACCCAGGAGTGGAATCCACGATTTGATCGATGCGAGGCAGAGGGTAGGGAACCTTCGAACATGCTTTGTTTAGACTAGTGTAGTCTACACACATATGCCATTTCCCTCCTTTCTTTCTCACAAGCACAGGGTTGGCAAGCCATTCGGGATGGAATACCTCTTTGATGAACCCTGCCGCCATTAGCTTGTGGATCTCCTCGCCTATGGCTCTGTGCTTTTCTTCGTCGAATCGGCGCATAGCCTGCTTGACGGGTCGGGCTCCGGCTCAGATATCTAGCGAGTGCTCGGCGACATCCCTCGGTATGTCGGGCATGTCCGAGGGACTCCACGCGAAAATGTCGACGTTTGCACGGAGAAAGTCGACGAGCACTGCTTCCTATTTGGGATCGAGCTCGGAGCCGATCCGGATCTGCTTGGAGGCATCGCTGCTGGGGTCGAGGGGGACGGACTTAACCGTCTCCGCTGGCTCGAAGTTGCCGGCATGACGCTTCACGTCTGGCACCTCCTTAGAGAGGCTTTCCAGGTCGGCGATGAGGGCCTCGGACTCGGCGAGGGCCTTGGCGTACTCCACGCACTCCACGTCGCATTCGAACGCGTGTTTATACGTGGGGCCGACGGTGATGACCCCGTTGGGGCCCGGCATCTTGAGCTTGAGGTAGGTGTAGTTAGGGACGGCCATGAACTTCGCGTAGCATGGCCTCCCCAGTACCGCGTGGTAGGTTCCTCGGAACCCGACCACCTCGAACGTAAGGGTCTCCCTTCGGAAGTTGGAGGGCGTTCCGAAGCAGACGGGAAGGTTGAGTTGTCCGAGGGGCTGGACGCGCTTCCCGGGGATGATCCCGTGGAAAGGCGCAGCGCCTGCCCGGACCGAGGACAGATCGACACGCAGGAGCCCGAGGGTCTCGGCGTAGATGATGTTGAGGCTGCTGCCTCCGTCCATGAGGACCTTGGTGAGCCTGACCTCGCCGATGACGGGGTCGACAACGAGCGGGTATTTCCCTGGGCTCGGCACGTGATTGGGGTGGTCGGCTTGGTCGAAGGTGATGGGCTTGTCGGACCAGTCTAGGTAGACTGGCACCGCCACCTTCACCGAACAGACCTCCCGACGCTCTTGCTTGCGGTGCCGAGCCGAGGCGTTCGCCGCTTACCCACCGTATATCATGAAGCAGTCGCGGACCTCAAGGAACTCTCCTGCCTGGTGATCTTCCCTCTTGTCATCGTCGCGAGCCCTGCCACCCTCCGCGGGTGGCCCGGCCCTGTGGAAGTGGCGCCGAAGCATAGCGCACTCCTCAAGGGTGTGCTTGACGGGCCCCTGATGATAGGGGCACAGCTCCTTGAGCATCTTATCGAAGAGGTTGGCACCTCCGGGGGGTTTCCGAGGGTTCTTGTACTCGGCGGCGGCGACAAGGTCCGCGTCGGCGGCGGCGCGTTTCGCTTGCGACTTCTTCTTGCCCTTCTTCTTGGCGCCGCGCTGAGTTGACGCCTCGGGGGCATCTTCCGGTGGGCGGTCCTGGGGCTGCTTGTCCTTCCGGAAGATGGCCTCAACCGCCTCCTGGCCAGAGGCGAACTTGGTGGCGATATCCATCAGCTCGCTCGCCCTGGTGGGGGTCTTGCGACCCAGCTTGCTCACCAGGTCGCGGCAGGTGGTGCCGGCGAGGAACGCGCCGATGACATCTGAATCGGTGATGTTGGGCACCTCGGTGCGCTGCTTCAAGAATCGCCGGATGTAGTCCCGGAGAGACTCTCCCGGCTGCTGTCGGCAGCTTCGGAGGTCCCAGGAGTTTCTAGGGCGTACGTACGTGCTCTGGAAATTGCCGGTGAAGGCTTGGACCAGGTCGTCCCGGTTGGAGATCTGCCCCGGAGGCAGGTGCTCCAACCAGGCGCGAGCGGTGTCGGAGAGGAACAGGGGGAGGTTGCGGATGATAAGGTTGTCGTCGTCCATTCCACCCAGTTGGCAGGCCAGCCGGTAGTCCGCGAGCTACAGTTCCGGTCTCGTCTCCCCCGAGTACTTTGTGATAGTAGTCGGGGGTCGGAACCGGGTCGGGAACAACGCCCGTCGTATGGCACGGCTGAAGGCCTGCGGACCGGGTGGTTTGGGCGAGGGACTCCGATCCTCCCCGCTATCGTAGCATCCTCCACGCCTGGGGTGGTAGCCTCGGCGCACCCTCTCGTCGAGGTGGGCCCGACGGTCGCGGTGATGGTGCTCGTTGCCGAGGCGATCCGGGGCCGCAGGCGCTGTGTTGCGCGTGCGCCCGGTGTGGACCGAGGCTTCCCGCATGAATCGGGAAGTCGCGGCACGATGTTCCGAGGGGTACCCCTGCCTCCGGGAGGCGGAGCTCTCGGCCCGTCGGACCGTGGCGCCCTCCAGGAGATTCTTGAGCTCTCCCTGGATTCGCCGCCCCTCGGTGGTTGAAGGCTCCGGCATCACGCGGAGAAGCATTGCTGCTGCAGCCAGGTTCTGGCCGACCCCACTGGAAGCGGGCGGCGGCCTTACCCTGACATCGTCGGCGATGCGGTGCTGGATACCCTGGGGTAGATGATGCATTTCTCCGGCCGGAGGTTGGCCCGCCCATTCCTGCCCGACGTCCCGGCGGATCGGCTCAAGTGCTCCTGCTCCCTCGTCGAGCCTGGCCTGCACCCCGCGGATTTGCTCGAGCTGTGGGTCATGACCCCCCGCCGGAACGGGGACCACAGCTAGCTCCCGTAGGATGTCAATGCGTGGCATAGGCCTAGGGAGATCACCGTTCTCCGGCATACCGAGATGGTTGCCTTCGGAGGGACCCCCTAGATCGACGTGGAAACATTCACGACTTGGGCCGCAGTCCTCGTCTCTGAGGCTGCGGCTACCGTCAGAACAGTCGGAAAGGCAGTAGTCGCATGCGGTCATGAAGTCCCGCATGGCACTGGGGTTTCCAAGTCCAGAGAAATCCCAACAGAAGTCGGGCTCGTCATCTTCCTCGGACCCCGAGGGCCCGTAGGTCGAGACGTCCGTCAGCCGGTCCCAGGGTGACCGCATACGAAACCCCAGAGGGTTTGGACTCGCCTCTACGAGAGCGTCCGCCAAAGCGAAGTCGCTTGGCGGGTCGAGGCTGAATCCAATGGGCGTGAGATGGGAATCGGTCGGTACCTCTTGGTCGACGGGCGGTGATGAAGTCACGTCAGGGACTGACTGCACCGTCGTCTTAGGTGCGAGGGTGATGCCCAGCAAGCCTTTCGCGAGCGTGCTGGCGTCGTCCGTTTGCTTAGAATTGGCGTGTTGCGGGGAGACGGCGCTCGTCTTTGTCTCAAACGAGGTCGATGCCCGACACGCCCCCTGTTGGGGCGCCGACGCCGTCGACTTGCTCGACAGCCGACAGGGGGCCGCCTCCTGCATGGCCTTGGTTGCCCCGCCTCCTCCTCCGTCGGCGGGGGAGAGGGCGAGGTGAGCTTGAATGTTGTTCTTCCACCACGCGGGGAAGACGTCGTCGATTCCGCCGCCGGCGGGCGGGCTGTCGGCCGCCATTGTCGCTATCGCACGGCGGAGGAAGGAGTATCATGTCGTAGCTGCCGTCGAGGGACATGAACTCAAGACTCCCGAAATGGAGCACCGTCCCGGGCTGGAAAGGTTGCTGGAGACTGCCCATCTGGAGCTTGACGGGAAGCTGTTCGTCAACACGCAGCAGGCCCCTACCTGGCGCGCCAACTGTCGGCGTTTCGAGACCGGGGGGTCCCTGGGCCGACGAGTGAAATGTCGCCTCGTGCCCTAGCCCAGATGGGTCGACGCGAGGCCGAGCGCGAAGGGGGGAAGAAAGGCAGTCGGAGACGGGCGTGAGAGAGGTGGAAATCCCGCGGCCTTCGTGTTCGTCCCGCGCCCAGGTCGGGTGCGCTTGCAGTAGGGGGTTACAAGCGTCCACGCGGGAGGGGGAGCGAGCGGCCTCACGCGAGCGCCTGTCCCGTCCTCTTCCCCGCGCGGCCAACACTCTGTAAGAGGGCCCTGGTCCTTCCTTTTATAGGCGTAAGGAGAGGATCCAGGTGTACAATGGGGGGGTGTAGCAGAGTGCTACGTGTCTAGCGGAGGATAGCTAGCGCCCTAAGTACATGACGTCGTGGCAGCCGGAGAGGTTTTGGCACCCGATTCGTGTGGTGTCGTGGCCGTCGGAGGAGCGCTGGAGCCTGGCGGAAGGACAGCTGTCGGGGCTGTCGAGTCCTTGCTGACGTCCTCTTGCTTCCGTAAGGGGGCTGAGAGCCGCCATCGTCACAGAGCGTGCGGGGCGCCATCATTGCCTATCTGGCGGAGCGAGCCAGATGGGACGTCGGTCTTGTTCCCCGTAGCCTGAGTCAGCTCGGGGTACGGTAATGATGGCGCCTCCTGTCGACGTGGTCGGTCCGCGCCCTAGGTTGGGCGATGTGGAGGCTCCTCCGAGGTCAAGGTCGAGTCTGTCTTCCGTGGCCGTGGTCGAGTCCGAGCCCCTAGGTCGGGCGAGGCGGAGACCGTCGGCTGAGGCCAGGGCTGAGTCCGAGCCCTGGGGTCGGGCGAAGCGGAGTTCGTCGTCTTCTGGGGCTGAGCCCAAGTCCGAGCCCTGGGTCGGGCGGAGCGGAGTTCGTCGTCTTCTGGGGCTGAGCCCAAGTCCGAGCCCTGGGTCGGGTGGAGCGGAGTTCGCCGTCTTCCGGGGCTGAGCCCGAGTCCGAGCCCTGGGTCGGGCGGAGCAGAGTTCGCCGTCTTCCGGGGCTGAGCCCGAGTCCGAGCCCTAGGTCGGGCGGAGCGGAGTTCGTCGTCTTCTGGGGTTGAGCCCAAGTCCGAGCCCTGGGTCGGGTGTAGCGGAGTTCGCCGTCTTCCGGGGCTGAGCCCGAGTCCGAGCCCTGGGTCGGGCGGAGCGGAGCTCGTCGTCTTCCGGGGCTGAGCCCGAGTCTGAGCCCTAGGTCAGGCGAAGCGGAGCTTCCTATGGTGCCTGAGGTCGGGCCTGACTGACTGTCAGCCTCACTCTGTCGAGCGGCACAGCAGTCGGAGCGGCGTAGGCGGCACTGTCCTTCTATCAGGCCGGTCAGTGGAGCGGCGAAATGACTGCGGTCACTTCGGCTCTGTCGACTGGAGGACGCGTGTCAGGATAAAGGTGTCAGGCCACCTTTGCATTAAATGCTCCTGCGATCTGGTCGGTTGGCGCGGCGATTTGGTCAGGGTTGCTTCTTGGCGAAGACAGGGCCTCGGGTGAGCCGTAAGTATGTTCGTCGCTGGAGGGGGCCTCGGGCGAGACGGAGATCCTCCGGGGTCGGCTGCCCTTGTCCGAGGCTAGGCTCGGGCGAGGCGTGATCGAGTCCCTCGAATGGACCGATCCCTGACTAAATCGCACCCATCAGGCCTTTGCAGCTTTATGCTGATGGGGGTTACCAGCTGAGAATTAGGAGACTTGAGGGTACCCCTAATTATGGTCCCCGACAAATTTAATGATTAGACATGAAACATGACTTTACTTTATGCTAAACGTAGTGTCCACATTAATGCCCTTCAATTGAACGGGTGGTTTAATTCATAATAATGTAACGTGATCGTTTCTCGACTGTCTTTTCCTCTTTCTCTCTTAACCGTAATTGCGAGCCCGCGTGGAACGTCTGTTTACTTACTACATTCTACTGTATAGTGTAATGTTCATTGTATTAAATGTGTGGATGTATGTATGTTTGCGCTCGCATAGAGAACGATCTGGTTGAAGAGCCTGAGGAACTCGCACGAGAAGCCCCTGAGCAGCAGTCGGTTGGTGGAGGCAAGTGTCCCTTGACCTATCTCTGTCCTATACATTCTTTAATTCACCTCCCGCATTACACAGTTATACCTAAGGATTGACTAGCTTTTGTTATCCATGTCCTTGTTTACCTATTTGGGTTGGATTATTATTGTTTAGCTTTATGCTAATGCTCAACTCTAATCAATGAACATGATGAGAATTATCAATGATACGTTGTTTTCCCCTCTTTTATTATGATGTTATACTTGTGTCCTTCAAGGGGGATCGAGCGGTTTCTCGAGTGCCTCTCCGTAAGGACCTGTTCGTTGGATGACCGCCCAGGAAAACAGTGCAACCATGAGGGTGGAATGGGGTGCCCTTAGCTGAATAATTAGAGGATCCAGGGTGTAGTTCGCTTAGCCGTCGTGCCGTCAATGGGGCTCGGTGTATGCGGCTCGCTCTGCCAAGCTTGGGTTTGCCCCTTGGGGAGGAGTGCGGTGCATTTAGGAAACCTAACGGGCGGCTACAGCCCTAGGGAATCTTTGTAAAGGCTACGTATTGATGCCCTGCTGGACCACCTAGGCAGTGGTCAATGGGGAGTAGCTCTCTCCGGGCAGATAGAGAATCATGGCTTGTGGGTAAAGTGCACAACCTCTGCAGAGTGTTTGAAAACTGATATATCAGCCGTGCTCGTGGTTATGAGCGGCCAAGGGAGCTCCAGTGATTAGTGGTACTTGATTAGAGATGTTTGGATTGCAGGTGGCAATGAGATTGATGGTTCTTGGTATTGGTTCTAGTAATGGTAAGTGGTACTCTTTCCGTTTGGAAAGGAGTATGTTTGGGTTAATAACGTGGGTTAATTCTAAAACTTGGCTTTCTCTACTGGTAATAATAATCCGACCAACTAAAAGCAACTGCTTGACTTACCCCCACATAAAGCTAGTCCACTACAGCCAAACAGGATACTTGCTGAGTATGTTGATGTGTACTCACCCTTGCTCTACACACCAACTCCCCCCCATCCCCAGGTTGTCAGCATTGCAACCCCTGCTCAGGAGAAGCGGAAGCTGTGGAAGGAGACCACCAGGAGTTCCAAGATTACGATGAGTTCTAGGTGTGGGTTAGCGGCAACCCCCAGTCGGCTGCCTGTGAAGGCCGCGTTTATCTACGTTTCTTTTCCGCACTTTGATTTATTGTAAAGACTATGTGGATGTCTCAGACATATGATGTAATCGACTATTATTCCCCTTTTTAATACTATTTGAGCACTGTGTGAAGATGTCCATGTTATGTAACTGCTGTGTACGTGAATTGCTGATCCTGGCACGTACATGGTTCGCATTCGGTTTGCCTTCTAAAACCGGGTGTGACAGGTGCACTCCGTCACCCGGCCGGAGATTTGCTCTCCGACATTTGGCGTGCCAGGTAGGGGCTAGGCATTAGGTTTTTGCTTGTTTCCTTGCCCAAGCATGATGGTGCAGATCATTGAGCACCGCGCCGAGACTTCGGTAGATTTCGCGGTGGAGGGAGAAGTTGCTTCCTCCACACCGCAGATTCCCAATCGCCTAGTACCAGGCACTACTGTTGTGCACGCCGCACGGCAGTACACGGCTGCGCAAACATCCCGGACTCCATCGAGGGCATCTCCAGGGGCGTTGTCGGCAGCCAGGGAGTTGTTGCGACACCCTCTGAGCTCACGGCCTCACCAGGGGCCATGAAGCAATGGCGGGACGACGTCGACCGACTACTCGGTATGGCACATTCTACTTCGACCAGGTTGAGGACGCGGCCATCCCGGCGCCAACACGAGGCATCAGCATCAGTGCGCTCGCCCTCAGTAAGGGGCACACAGACCAACGATCTCAGGGCAGAACTCAACTGCAGGCGTGTGGGAGAGGATGCCCACCAACCTGGCAACGAAAAGGTGGACGATGGCGAGGTGGTCGTGGCTGAGCGGGACTTCGGGTATCAGTCGCCTGAAGGGGACCTAAAGGATGTCTTCGCTGGAGGCTCTTACTCCGGTGAAGACAACTAGATGGACCCCAGAGGGACCCCGAGCTCCCCAGTCTACGGAGCTGAAGCATGCCTTCCTCTGGAAACCCTTCTGGATCCCCCGCGGGTCCAGGCTTCCGATAGGTACATACAAGAACATTCGCAGCCAGAGACGTGGGCTCCCGTGTCAAATGCAAATGGGGACCCAGGGTCGGGACCTAGCCTTGCGGCAAGTACCAAACCAAAAAGTGCTCTGCAACTCTCCCCCAGCTAGGAAGGACCCTTCAAGGTAGCAGGAAACGCACCAGCCCGAGGGTAACCATCTAGCGACGACTGAAGGAGTGACTTACCCCGATGCTGAAACATATCTGTAAGTTCTATCCATAAAGCAAGTCTGAGGGGTTGAATCTGTTTCCCTTTTTTGTAACTAGGTAACGCATACGTGTACGAAAATCCGGTGGGATCTGTCCTCGTAAGCCCGGTCTATTGGTCTGCACACATGCATGACGAGTTATAAAGAAAAACTGCCCCCTCAGTTGTGCCCCTATGATAGATCCACCTCACTGCCTCATGGTCTTACCTTGCAGTTTTTCAGATAATACTTTTTATCTAACCCACCCGTGTGGTTCCTATCTGTCCTAACGTTACGACGTCTGAATTGAACATCCAGGCTTGCAAGTTAGGACCTCCTTGCGAAAGCAGGAGGGCCCGATAGCCTGGGGGTCGGTTCTAAAGAATGGGAACCCGTTCCATGGGGCGGTTCGAAGCTTGTGTTGCCGCTTAGCCTGGTCCCGTACCCGAAAGCCTGCACACTCCACCGCTCCGTGACAGGTACCCTAGTACTTGGAACTATAAGTCATGTGGGTTCGACAACCCGGGGTCCGGAACTAGAGAAGAGACACTTGTCTCCTGGGGTGGTTCGGAGCCGTGTAGCCGCTTAGCCTGGTCCCGTACCGTGGTCCTGCATGCTCCACCACTCTGTGGCGGGTGTCCTAGTACCTAGAACCACCATCCGGGGGGTCCGGACGCACAACTTGGCTCCCCCAGACTAGACCCTGCAAGTCCCGAGCGTGTATCAAAGGATGGCTAGCGTCAGATGACGGGTCCTAAGGGTGTACTACTAACGCTCCTTAGCTAAAGTTGTGTACAGATCCAGGTCTCGGCGAGGCTGCCTCCCGAGAATTGTTGACAACCCTTTCAGACACGCTGGTATCCAATCTCGACACATCAAGCCTGCACCCCAGGCGGGGGGCCAGGTACCAGGGGGAGTCAACAACGTAACATCTCACATAGCAGGAATGAGCGATACACAGATAAGTGATAAATACTTCTTAATAAATAGTACTTAGTAGTACCTTACAAAAACTGGAAAAAGCCTGGGGCCGGTTCTAAAAAACGGTTACTCGTTCCATAGGGTGGTCCGGAGCCTGTGTGGCCGGTTAGCCTGGTTCCGTACCCAAACCCTGCACACTCCACCACTCCATGACGGGTGCCCTAGTATTTGGAACTATAATCCTGTGCGTCCAACAACCTGGAGGACCGGCTCTGAAGAACAGGCACTTGTCTCCTGGGGGGTCCGAAAACCGTGTAGCCGCTCAGCCTGGTCCCGTACCGTGAGCCTGCACACTCCACCACCCTGCGGCAGGCGTCTTAGTACTTGAAGCCACCATCCAGGGGGTCCAGACACATAACTTGGCAGACTAAAATCCTACGTACATATGTTATTACATTCTGCTTTCAAGCAAACATATGTTCCCTTACAAGCGGGGCCCTAGCTCCATTTCTGCAGGAATGGACTACACTGCACCAGCAGGAGTCACGCTGGAAGCTGGCTCCGGGTAGCCTCACCAGCGGCGGCGACCACCTCTGCATCGACGGATCGCCGACGATAGTGACCACCTCTGCACCAGCAGCGACAACAACCTCTGCTCCGAGCGACTCGCCAGCAGTGGCGACTGCTTTGACACATGCGCCACTGCGAAAAGGTCCTCGCCCCTGTCTTCCTACGGGGGGCGGCAACGAAGAGTCGGGGGCCCAGTGGCAGGTGGCACTGACGGTCTCGCCAGCAGAGGCAACCACCTCTACAGTGGGGAGCCTCACCAGCGGCGGTGACCACCTCAGCACCGACGACAGCGGCCACCTGCGCACCAGTGCTGTACCGGCGAATGGCGTCCACCCCAGCCCGCGCGAAGAGGTCCTCGCTCCCGTCCTCACTGCGAGAGTGAGGACAAGACCATCCAAGAACGCCGCCGCCCCCGCGGCGTACGACGTCTTGTACGTCCCCCCGGTGCGGCCGGTGGCGCGGGAGAAGCCGTGGATGTGGCCGACCTGCGCACGGCGCAACCGTCACCCGTGCAGTGGACGGGCAGCCACGCTCCGTCCAAGCGGCAGGAGGCAGCGCCGGAGGCGGCACCAAAGCCACCCAGGCCGAAGAGCCAGACACGCGGCAGCTGACGGTGCCTCAGACGGCCGGCCCCGCGTACCCGGAGTTTGCCTCCTTCGCAAGGCTGGCGAACGCCCTTCTCCCCCGAATGTTGGAGGAAGAAGCGGGCCGGCAGCCCATGCAGAAGGCAGGACCCCAACTCGGCTCGCCCCCCTCCCCAGCACGGATGATGAACATCCTTGAAGCTGAGGGCAGGGGGGAGGCCGCAGCCCGGCTCGCTTCTCTCCACCACAAGGCTGGTGGTCATCCCTCTAGATGGCCACCGGTGGGGGTTGCAGCCGGGCTGCATGATGAAAATCCTTGAAGCCGAGCGATGGCGGAAGAATGTCAACCCCCATGGGGTTGCACTCCTCTAACAGCAACAAGAAGAAGACAAGATCGGCAGCACCACCGCGAACGCGAGCTCTTCGGCGATGAGATCGCTGGAGGAACGGCCCTGATGCGGATTCCTCCAGAGAACACCGGCGCACTCCATCTGGAGGTCCGGAAGGTGGAAGGGCGTGATAGATACAAAAGGAGCGAGGCATGGCTACTACCCGGGAGATCGACCCCTTTTTAAAGGCAGATCTCCCCACTCGCGCCCCTGAAGCGTCACGGGCAAAGTCTCCCCCGACGTGCACCAGGGTTCCCACCTTATGACACGGGGGCCAGGCCCCACATGTCATACAGACTGACCCGAAGAAGGAGCGTGCAACTGCCCCGCAGTTATGCCCCTTCATTTTCGGGGCAACCAGCGGTCAGGAAAAATGGACCCCGGGCCATTTGGCTAAATGAGTTTTGGTGTTTGATGATTAACACAACCTGTGAACTAATGTGTTTGCTAGTGTTTATGTTTATAGTTCACAGGATACGAAGAGGATTGGACTAAGACACTGAGGATGCAACACCTCAAATGAAGACATAAAAAGAGCTTAGAAGTCCAAGACTCAAGACCAAAGGAGCCCAAGAATAAAATACAGAAGACCTAGAAGATGGGCTGTCAGTTGGCTCACCGGTGGCACACAGTTGGCGCACCGGTGGCACACAGTTGGCTCACCGGTGGCGCACAGTTGGCGCACCGGTGGCACACAGTTGGCTCACCGGTGGCACACAGTTGGCGCACAGGACAGCCAGCAGAGTTTTATGAGAGAAGGCACCGGACTGTCCCGTGTGCACCGGACAGTCACTATTCACTGTCCGGTGCACCTAACGGCTAGCTGTCAGAACTAGCCGTTGGCTGCACACCGATGGCACACAGTTGGCTCACCGTTGGCACACTGTTGGTGCACCGGACTGTCCGGTGTGTCAGAACTAGCCGTTGGCTGCACAGCATTGGCGCACTGTTGGCGCACCGTTGGCTCACTGTTGGCGCACTGTTGGCACACAGTTGGCGCACCGTTGGCTGATAGGACTGTCCGGTGTGTCAGAACTAGCCGTTGGCTGCACAGCGTTGGTGCACTGTTGGCGCACCGTTGGCTCACCGTTGGCGCACCGTTGGCACACAGTTGGCGCACCGTTGGCTGACAGGACTGTCCGGTGTGCCACCCTTACAACAGTCTGCTTTCCAACGGCTAGTTGAGTTGGGGCCTATATATACTTCACCCAATCAACCATTTGAAGGTGTGGGAGCCCAAGCAACATACCAAGACACATAGTACATATTTCCAAGAGCTCAAACACCCAAGTGCTTAATAGAATCACTCGGTGATTAGCGTAGGTGCTTTGCGAAGTGCTTAGGTTAGTTAGACCGCTTTAGCGCTTGCTCTAGGTGAACCCTAGTTAGTTGAGTGAGTTTTGTAAAACCACACAACCCCTCGGCTCTTGCTTGAGTCGTTGTAATTGTACCGAGTGGGGCGAGAGTCTTGCGAGACCGTGACAACCGCGTTTGTGTCACGGCCGCCACCGTGTACCGGAGGGAACGAGGCCCGCAACGTTTTCGGCCGGAAGCTCGATAGTGGAGACGGCGGGGAGCGTCCGAGAGGAGCCGGAAGCGGAGCACCACTTGCGCGTGGAGAAGGCCCGCGGCTCTCTACGGAGTTACTCGACCGTGGTGCTTGGCCCTCCCGTGGGCTTCCCTTTGCGTAGGGGCACCAACGAGGATTAGTCGGGACCTTGCGTGGTTCCGAATACCTCGGTAAAAATATCGGCGTCATACACGAGAGTTTGCTTCTCTACTTAGCTCTTTACATTCCGCATTTATATTAAGCATTTAAGTTTCAATCTTGTAGTCATACTTATTTAGTGTAGATTGAAACTTAGCCTTTGCGGTAGAGATAGCAACACTTAGACAAAACCTAGTTTGCACATTCTAGTCTTGATTATTTGCATAGTTTTTGCTCTAGGGATTTAATTGTGGCCTAGTTTAGTAAAAGTTTTAGAAGTCCTAATTCACCCCCCCCCCCTCTTAGGCGTCACTCGTTTCCTACAAGTGGTATCAGAATCGGTTTGGCTCATTTGAAACGCTTTAGCTTCACCGCTAAAAGAGCCGACACTTTTTAGAGGAAGGGATGGATACCCATAGGCCACCACACTTCGACGGCACTAACTTCCCATATTATAGTGCTAGAATGGCTTGTTACCTAGAGGCTGTTGATCTAGGTGTTTGGAGAGTCACTCGTGACGGGATGAAACCCCTCAAGAATCCCGAGAAACCCACCACGAGTGAGGAAAAAGAAATCCATTTAAATGCTAGAGCCAAAAATTGCTTGTAGGAATCTCTTAGCATGGATATTTTTAACCAAGTATTTACCTTGAAAACTGCTAATGAGATTTGGCTAAAATTGCATGAGCTCCATGACGACACATCCAATGTCCGTGAGCAAAAACATTGCCTAGTCTTAAATGAGTATAATTCTTTTGCTATGAAAGATGATGAGCTTGTTAGAGACATGTATTCTCGTTTGAATCTAATAATCAATGAGCTCAACTCTATTGGCATTAATAAGCTAGGCGATGCGGACATTGTGAGGAAGATTATCTCCCTGCTACCACAACAAAGATATGGGAGCATCATCACCATCCTTCACAACATGGAGGACTTGAGCAACATGACCCCGACCATTGTGATTGGGAAAATCGCGGCCTTTGAGATGTCGCGAAAAATGAGTCGGGGAGAGGAGCCAACTTCCTCAAGACCATATGCTTTTGCATGTGATGAAAGGAAGGGCAAAAAGAAGGCTCCCACTCCAAGTTCCTCAAGTGAAGAAGAGGAAGAAGAAGAAAGTGATGATGATGAAGATAATCAACCATGCACATCATCCTCCGAGGACGAAGAAACAATCCGACGCGTCGGAAAGGTAATGAGGATGATCCGCAAGATTAATCTAATGGGTGTGCCCCTGCAGGTCGAGGATCTTCTCTTTAACATTGACAGGAAAAAGCAAAGGAAGAGAGGATGCTTCGCATGTGGGGAGAAGGGCCACTTCAGGGACAACTGTCCAAATATGGCCAAACCCAAAAAGGAGAGGAGCAAAGGCAAGGCGCTAACAAGTGTTAGAACTTGGGATGATTCTTCAAGTGAAGATGAACCTCCAAGGACGCGCAGCCACCGATCCTCGTCACGATCATCACGGTCATCACACAAATGCCTTATGGCAAGAGGTAACAAAAGCATTCCATCCTCTAGTGATGAAAGTAGTAGTGATGAAGGTGAGGGAAAGCCTCTCTAGATGAACTTGCGGAAACCGTAGAATTTTTCCAGGATGTTTGCACTAAGCAAAAAGCTCAACTTAAAACTTTGAAAAATAAGTTGGTTAGCTCTCAAAATTACTACAAAGGTTTGCTAGAAAAATTTGAAACTTTTGCAAACTTAAATAGTGAGCTATCAACTAAAATTGAGCTATTAGAATCTAGTGCTCCATCCACTGCTACCGATGACAACCTTATTAAAAAGAATGAAAAACTTAAGGCTAAGTTAGCTAGCTCCCAAGAAGCTATTGAAAATTTGCTAGAGAAAATGGAAATTCTTAGCATACACAATAATGAGCTAACTACTAAGCTAGAAAACATTGGTAGCACCCCAGCAGCATCTTTAGTTGAAATACCTGAAATAATTAAGAAAGATGCTTCTACTTCCTGCTTTGATTTAATTGATGATTCTAACCCCTGCAACCAAGTCGTTGTTGAGAATATTGTTGTAGAGACATGTTCGGATGAGGTTGCAAAGGAAAATGAACAATTAAAGCAAGAAGTGGCTCGCCTTGGCAAGGCTTTGTATGACAAGAAAGGCAAAGCCAAACAAATCCGACCTCCACGGGATAACACCACTGCGGGAGTGAACAAGCCTGTAGAGGGAGAAACTGTGATTTGTAGGCTATGCCACATGGAAGGCCACAAGTCTTTCCAATGCAAGGCGATGACCGGGGATAAACAAAGGCAAAAGCTCAAGCAAAAGCCATCAAGCAAAATCTCCAACACCTACATCAAAAGGGTGAACAAAAAGGATGCTACACCATATTTGATCAAGAAGAAAAATAATGGAAAGGTGATAGCAATCAAGGCCAACAAGCAAGCCAACAAAGGAAAAGGGGCCAAACGCATCTGGGTGCCAAAGGAGATAATTTCAACCATGAAAAGCACCAAGAAGGTTTGGATCCCGAAAGGGAAGTGAGTGGACCAAAGGTCTACGGGAAATTTGGAGACTTGGCAAATTCGGGATGTATATCATGGGATACATCATATTGGATCAAGTTTATTGCCAAGTAGGTTAGTGAAAATTTTTGGACCCAAATTTCCCACCCATGACTAAGGTAACTAGATTTATTGTATCTCTTGTTTTTAGATATGCGTATCTATTTACCTTGTATCTAGTTTACCTTTCTTGCCTAGTATTACATTTGTTATTTACCTTTGTTTTAAATTATGCATACTAGGTGAATCATATGGTAGGATTGCTTGTTTTCAATTCATACACTTAAGCAAACCTATATGGCTTAAAATATTTATTTAAGCACGGCACATAACTTCTATATCACTACATAGTAAATGCTGCATCAATTGAAAATTTTGATTTCTACAAGTTGTATCATTTAACTTATATGTGCCAAAGTTTGGATTATAGATAATTTGCCCCTCTTGATATCAAATCAAAGTGCATGTCTCCAACAAGTATTCAAAACTTGTATGCACATCTTCAGGGGGAGGTTACTCTATAATCTAATACTTTGAGACTAACACCTTTTCAAGTCTATTTCATGTGACAGTCTCATTGTAAGGAAAATGAGGTCCCCGGAGAAAGACAACAATCTTCCACTGCAAAATCTCCAAGAACTCTCATGTCTCTCAAGCTCGCCATTGAATTTCAATCGGTATCTTTTGAGACTGCATCTAGTATCATTTACATGTCTTCTCCAATATTTGATTAGACTATATTTCATATCATATACTTCCATGTTGCTAAAAATGCATAAGTGGTTAACTCATATTCTGTTACCTATGCATAAGAGAAGTTAGTCTTTTCAAATCATGTCTTGCACCTCTAATTTTCACATGCTTTTTCCTAAGATCTCTGTCAGGGGGAGCTTTTCTTCATCTCTAAAGGGGGAGAAAAACTCTTTCTAAAGGAGAATACTCATTTAGGGGGAGTAATCTTTTGAGGACAAGCTTTTATTTACTTCCTACATGCTTTTAATGTCTTCCTTTTCGGTGGTTGATGCCAAAGGGGGAGAAGTTTAGGGACCAAAGCAATGAAACTATATCAAACACCAAACACCACAAATTTAAAATTTTATATCTACAAATGGTATTTCAAGTGGTTTTGGTTATTTGGTCCTAAAATAGGAAGTAAGTGAATTATGGAGTTAGGGGGAGGCTTAAGTCCATAATATCACTAAGTGGGGATAAAACATGCATCCTAGCAAGTAGATTGCATATTTTCATTCAAACGTTTGTTATATTTGCTTGCTTTGGTTGTGTTGTCATCAATCACCAAAAAGGGGGAGATTGTAAGGAAAAATGGACCCCGGGCCATTTGGCTAAATGAGTTTTGGTGTTGTTGGGGACTTGTTCTCAAATGCTATGAGTTAAGAACGAGGCAACATAGAAAATGTTAATCGTTAAAGCCCTTCGTCCTTCGAAGCATTATTTCCTTTAGGATATAATGGTTTCTGGACGAAGGTTATGAAGGACGTATTTCCATAAATTCATCATACAGTGACGAAGGATGAAATGTAAGATATATAAAGACAACATAAACAATTATCTATTATTATTAGGCATAAACAGGAATATCATTGAATTACAAGTGTACCTTCAACTGGAAGGAGATGATAGTACAAGCGTGACGCAAAAAGCGAATGCCAAGTCAGCGTGAACAGTACGGGAGTACTGTTCACCTATTTATAGGCGCGGGACACAACCCATACAAAATTACATTCATGCCCTTTACAGTTGATAATAACTCTATAGTAATCTGTCGAGGTCTAAATAGCCTTTTCATCTTTAAGTCGGTTTCACTTTCTGCTGTCACGCCGAAGCTTTCCTGCTCACACCTTCGGCGCTGTACCAACCTTCGTATTATTCTGGTCTACTGTGATGCCGACTTGAGTCCGAAGATACCTGTTCACACATTATACTCCAGAAATACTGTTAAATCCTGTTTTTGAGGACCTTCGGATGCCGAAGGTCCCCAACAGTAGCCCCTCGCAATATTAATTTGTTTAAAATAATAAATTTAGATTGCGACATGGACGAAGGCTTTACGCCGAAGGTCCGAAAAAACACCTTCCCTTTGCTAGAATAGCAACATTCACTGACAAGCGGGGTCTTTCAATTTTCAACGCACTTGGCGTATAAATACGGTCATACCGCAAACTCATTTGACACGCTCTCTGGCCAACTGCTCCCGCTCACTCAATTTTTAGCTCTTGTGCACTAAGATTTGTTAAGCCTTTAGTTTTGAAGCTTCGGCTTTGAAAATAGTTTTTAGTGTCTCCGAAGATGTCTGAGGATAAGAAGACTGCTGCTGAGATGAAGCTGAGCCTGGACGAAGAGAAAAACTTGGGGTTTCTTATAGCGATGTCAAAGACCAATACAGAAAAAATCACCAAGGAGATTCTGGAAGGTTTGTCTGAAGATACTGGTGACAGTGACAGCTATGATGCGGATAGTGGTGGTGAAGACTCCGAAGATCGTCCCTGGCGACCAAGCCATTCAGTTTATGGTAAATCAACTATCAAAGAGAATCATCTTGTCAACATGAAAGGAAGGTATTTCCGGGATTTATCCATTGTGAGGGCCGACGAAGGGGAAAAAACGTGCCCACACCCTGAAGAGAATGAAGTCGTAGTGTACCGAAGCTTTTTGAAAGCTGGACTGTGATTTCCCTTGAGCAGCTTCGTCGTGGAGGTGTTGAAAATCTTCGAAGTCTATCTTCACCAACTTACCCCCGAAGCAATCATAAGGCTGAATATCTTCGTGTGGGCCGTGAGAAGCCAAGGTCTGAAGCCTGATGTAAAAAGCTTCTGCAATATACACGAATTATCATACGAAACAAAACCTTGGGGTAAGGAACAGTATCACAATAATTTTAGCTGCTACAGTTTCGTTTCTCGGTCCGGGTCAAGCTGCCCCGTGCCAACCTTTCGGAAGAGATGGCCCGGCGACTGGATGACAGAATGGTTTTATGTGAAGAATGATCTGACAGTACGAGAAGATATCAAAGGTATAATTATGCGCCCTATTTGGCAAAGCTTCGGCCTTCGGAGGCCGAAGGTTGAAATGAATGAAGCTGCCGAAGAATGCCAGAGGGCCTTCGGCGTTATCTGTTCTTTTATTGGAACGAGGGACTTAGTACAAGAGCATATCGCCTTCAGGGTATGGCCGCTCGCGGAGAAATGGGAAATGCCACAAGAAACCATAAAAGAGGCCGACGAAGGTGGACTTATCAGGTTGAAATACACTTTTAAATTTGGAGATAAATTCGTTGAGTCAGATGATGACTGGTTTAAAAGCATTGAAAATTTAAGTGATGAACTGCTTGGGGCTTATTAGAAGGCCGAAGACACTGCAATGTCAGCAGCCTTCGGAGGCCGAAAAAAGAAGAGGCTAAATCGGGTATTTGATGCAATCGGGTTTGTCTACCCTGACTATTGCTATCCCATTCGAAGGCAGAAGAGAAAAAACACAACCTCTGCAAAAGAAGAAGCTGCAACTGCTCCTAGCGAGCCAGAACCGAAAAGAAAGAAGATAAAGGTCCTCACACACCGGCCGCGCTATATTGAACCGGCTTCGGTGCCTGAGTTTACCGGAGAAACCCCTTCGGCCACTGAAGCTGAAAAACCAACCGAGCCAACCTTGCTGCCAGAAGTCACAGAAACGGCTGAAATGCCAACAAAAATAGAATTGGAACAATCAAAGACTTTGTTATCAGAAACGAAAGAGAAGGCCGAAGCGCCGTCCACAGAAAAAATGGAAGAAGTAAAAGAAACAACGGAGGGATCAAAAACATCAGAAATTTTGAGTCCTGCAGCAAATATTGAGGCAGTAAAAAACCAAAAGGTGCCAGCAGTGACTCCGAAAAGGAAGAGAATGGTCAACGTGCTAGATGTTCTGGAGACAATTAAATCTTCAAGCACACCTCCGAAGGAGACTGCTGTCATCCCCGAAGGAAAAACTGAAATCTCTGATACTAAGGCTCCAGAACAAGAAACTGAAGCCGAAGCTGGGTCCTCAGAACCCACGAAAATAAAATCCCTGGAATTCGAAGAAGAAAAAATTGCAGAGCCAACTTTTGTTGAAGAAATCAGTGCTGCTGTCTCCGAAGCATCTCCCAAAGTCCTTGATTATATTATTCGCCATGCTTCGGGGAAACAACTATCAGAAAAAGAAAAACAAGAGGCCCAACTTTACGCCCAAAAACTGAAGTATCCAAAGGGGGCATTAATATTCAATGGCAGTGGAGAAGAAGACTTTTTGTATTGTCTCCCTGACAGCAAAGAGATTTCTGTCTGTCGGGAGATGAGCAAGAGCTTCGGATTCCCAACACTGGAAGACGGGCTCTCAGTGATGTCGAAAAATGATTTGGCCGACAGCCTGGCGTATAATAGCTTGAAGGTGCAACAAATGGAATCTTTGCATTTTTTGTTGAGACCAAAATTTTTCGTTTGTTTAAACCTATTGACACACACATATTTCTCTTTGCAGGGCCTGATACTCAGCAATGCCCTCAGGGCACAGAAAGATGCTGAAGACGAAGGGTGTACTATAGCCCTGAGCAACCTTCGTTCCGAAGTACTTGAACTGAGGAACGAAGGTCTCGAGAAAGATAAAATATTACACTCATTGATAAATAAAATAAAGGAAGACGAAGCTGCTTTTAAAGGTCAAGCTGAAGCTCATAAACGCGAACTTGAAGATCTTCGGAAACAACTGGCCAGAGCCAAGGAAGAACGTATACTTGAAGAAACAAAGCGAGAACTCAGCGACCAATGGGCAGATCACTTAGAAGGAACTGTTGAAGAGCTTCGGTCGTCCAAGAAGAGATGCTATAACAAATCTATAGAATGTGTCAAGAAGTTAAGGGCTAGCTTCGCCAAGGTCGGCGCATTCTCAAGTGAGGAAAACTTTACGAGAGGCAATCCCGAAGGTCCCATCGAATGGATCGACCACGAAGCTGAAGCCTTCGAAGAAATTTTAAATAGCCGTGGAGATATATGTGCCTTCTCGGGTGCCAGAGGAATTGCCACTATTTTAGAGAAAAAAGGTTGCGAACATGTAAAGATTCTAGCGCAATCCGAAGGTGCTTTGCCCTTCGAAGATGCAAGGGATCCATCGGCCGAAGCCAGCATGGTTGGTGGAAAATTTTTCACCGATATCTGGGATAATGGTGGCCGAGAAATGGCCCGAGAGATTATTCAAAGAAGCGAAAAGGGCATTCATGATGCTAGAGAAGTAGCTGAGGCTGCTGAGAAGAGCGCAGAGCCCGAAGGTCAATTAGGTATTATCTAATAGTTTTTATTGTGTTGTAATTTTAGGTTTTAAGATTCGTTTGCAATTTATCATAGCAATGTAGTCGTATCCTGTTCTACTTCAGATTCTGCTAAAGCCCCTTCGGACCCTCAGCCGAAAGGAGACGACGAAATAAAAAAGATGGCTGAAGCTATTATGGACGAAGTCGTCAATCGGCTCCTAAACGAAGCTGCAGAAGTCGTTTTGAGAGAGGATTAAGTATTATTGTAAAAACTTTTGAGATGTAATATATTGTAACATTTTGTAACCCTGAATGTAATATACCTGTTTTTTCTTGCTTAATTCTTTACGATGCATGAAACTTTACACGTACCGCTTTTGAGTCTTTGACGAAAAAACACCTTCCCTTCTTTTCATGCTTCGTGAAGAAGAATTTTTCAACAATATCCAGTGTTCTGATGAATAATATCCAGGCTTCATGAAAATATTTTCCGAAGCTACACCTCCGAAGATCAATAATGTATCTCCTTGTGACAGTATGGTTTTTCCCTTTTTCCAAAAATTTCTTCTGTAGATTAATATTGTGTCCACCTCTTGTGCCATATGCAACATGATGTATGATGCTTATGCTATGCGACATGATGCGATGATGTTATGTTATGTGAGGCGATGCTTATTCCGAAGATGCACACGCATCCCTGCAATAAAACACATAATCTTTTACAAGCCTCCCTTAGGAGCTTCTTCGCCTTTTACTTCAGCAGAATCAGCGTTTATTTTTCGCTGTAAGCCTCCCTTAGGAGCTTCTTCGCCTTTTACTTTCAGCGGTATTCGCGTTGACTTTTCGCGCTTCGCCTTTTACTTAGGCGGTATCAGCGTTGACTTTTCGCTGTATGCTCTGCATTCCCTTTGGAACGACTTTGGAGCAGAAAACTTACACTGCGCTCCCTCTGGAGCGGCTTTTTGTGACTTCGGCAAACTTACTCTGCGTTCCTTAGAACGATTTTTTGTTACTCCGAAGAATTTTCAATAGTTCGAAGGTCCTTTTTGTTGTCACACGTCTTTCAACAATTTAAGCCTGTGAAGAAGATATATTTTCCTTGTGTGAATCAACGAAACTATTTACATGAAACCTGAACAATGTCCTTTATTACAGAAAATAAAACTGAATGAAAAAGATTGCTATTAAGGTAGGATATTTGTCAATAGATATGCTTTGACTCTGGCACAGTGTTGTTGACTGTGTGAGTTTCGGACTGCTCTCTGAAGTCCCTTTGGTGTGGAGCATATTGGCTCCCTTCTGGCTGCTGGCCTTGTTGTAGCGGTGGTGGAGGCGGAGGTTGTTGCCAGGAAGCCTGAGGTTGACTCGCCGAAGCAACAGAAACTGCAGGGTGATTGCCTACATACTCTGGGATGTAAGGCGAATGATACGAAGCAGTGTGCATGACCTGCTTCGGCTGAACCTGTTGTGCTGTCGCTTCGGCTATTTCTTTTTGCTTCTGGATGGTAACATGGCACATCCTGGTGGTATGACCTTTGTTCTCACCACAGAATAAGCAGAAGATTCTTCTCGGTTGATCGCCAAATCTTCCTCCGAAGCCCCTGGCGCCTCTGCCTCTTGGAGCTGGTGGTCGGAAGGAGCCTTGCTGTTGCCCCGAAGCCTGTGAGGAACATTGTGGCCTTTGCTGTTGGCTCCCTCTATCATCATTTTGTGTAGAGTTATGAATTGATCTAACGTGCCTCGGGTAGAACCTCCCTCCGAAGCCCCTGGTCATTTCAGAAAACCTGAAAGCCTCCTCCCTCCTTTGGCGAAAATCATTATTGGCCCGAATGTACTCGTCCATCTTCTGGAGCAGCTTCTCCAAAGTTTGAGGGGGCTTCCTAGCGAAGTACTGAGCTGATGGTCCTGGCCGAAGCCCCTTGATCATGGCCTCAATGACAATTTCGTTGGGCACCGTTGGTGCTTGTGCCCTCAAACGCAAGAACCTTCGGACATATGCCTGAAGGTATTCTTCGTGATCCTGGGTGCACTGGAACAGAGCTTGAGCAGTGACCGGCTTCGTCTGAAACCCTTGAAAGCTAGTTAACAACAAGTCCTTCAGCTTCTGCCATGAAGTGATCATTCCTGGTCGAAGGGAGGAATACCAGGTTTGAGCAACACTCCTGACAGCCATAACGAAAGATTTGGCCATGACTGCAGCATTGCCACCATACGAAGATACCGTTGCTTCATAGCTCATCAAAAACTGCTTCGGGTCTGAGTGGCCATCAAATACGGGAAGCTGAGGCGGCTTGTAGGACGGAGGCCAAGGTGTAGCCTGCAGCTCAGCGGACAGAGGAGAAGCATCATCAAAAACAAAATTCCCATGATGGAAATTGTCATACCAGTCATCTTCATTGGGAAAACCCTCCTGATGAAGGTCTTGGTGCTGAGGCCTTCGGTGTTGTTCATCCTGAGCAAGATGACGAACTTCTTCAGAGGCTTCGTCTATCTGCCTCTGTACTTGTTGATGAAGCATTTCCATATCTCTGATTTCTTGATCTATCTCGTCCTCTGGTGGTGTCGGGCTGACAGCCTTCCTTTTCTGGCTTCGGGCCCCCCGAAGGGAGATTGTCTCCTGATTGTGATCCAGTGGTTGCAGAGCTGCAGCCCCAGTCGCTGAAGCTTTCTTTGGCGCCATAACAAAGGTTTATGATCGCCGAAGGTGTTCAAAAAACTCGAAGAGTGGAAGTGGGTTCACCGGAGGTGGGCGCCAATGTTGGGGACTTGTTCTCAAATGCTATGAGTTAAGAACAAGGCAACATAGAAAATGTTAATCGTTAAAGCCCTTCGTCCTTCGAAGCATTATTTCCTTTAGGATATAATGGTTTCTGGACGAAGGTTATGAAGGACGTATTTCCATAAATTCATCATACAGTGACGAAGGATGAAATGTAAGGAATATAAAAGACAACAAAAACAATTATCTATTATTATTAGGCATAAACAGGAATATCATAGAATTACAAGTGTACCTTCAACTGGAAGGAGATGATAGTACAAGCGTGACGCAAAAAGCGAATGCCAAGTCAGCGTGAACAGTACGGGAGTACTGTTCACCTATTTATAGGCGCGGGACACAACCCATACAAAATTACATTCATGCCCTTTACAGTTGATAATAACTCTATAGTAATCTGTCGAGGTCTAAATAGCCTTTTCATCTTTAAGTCGGTTTCACTTTCTGCTGTCACGCCGAAGCTTTCCTGCTCACACCTTCGGCGCTGTACCAACCTTCGTATTATTCTGGTCTACTGTGATGCCGACTTGAGTCCGAAGATACCTGTTCACACATTATACTCCAGAAATACTGTTAAATCCTGTTTTTGAGGACCTTCGGATGCCGAAGGTCCCCAACAGGTTTTTGATGATTAACACAACCTATGAACTAATGTGTTTGCTAGTGTTTATGTTTATAGTTCACAGGATACGAAGAGGATTGGACTAAGACACTGAGGATGCAACACCTCAAATGAAGACATAAAAAGAGCTTAGAAGTCCAAGACTCAAGACCAAAGGAGCCCAAGAATAAAATACAGAAGACCTAGAAGATGGGCTGTCAGTTGGCTCACCGTTGGCACACAGTTGGCGCACCGGTGGCACACAGTTGGCTCACCGGTGGCACACAGTTGGCGCACAGGACAGCCAACAGAGTTTTATGAGAGAAGGCACCGGACTGTCCGGTGGGCACCGGACAGTCACTATTCACTGTCCGGTGCACCTAACGGCTAGCTGTCAAAACTAGCCGTTGGCTGCACACCGATGGCACACAGTTGGCTCACCTGTGGCACACAGTTGGCTCACCTGTGGCACACAGTTGGCTCACCGTTGGCACACTGTTGGTGCACCGGACTGTCTGGTGTGTCAGAACTAGCCGTTGGCTGCACAGCATTGGCGCACTGTTGGCGCACCGTTGGCTCACTGTTGGCGCACTGTTGGCACACAGTTGGCGCACCGTTGGCTGACAGGACTGTCCGGTGTGTCAGAACTAGCCGTTGGCTGCACGGCGTTGGTGCACTGTTGGCGCACCGTTGGCTCACCGTTGGCGCACCGTTGGCACACAGTTGGCGCACCGTTGGCTGACAGGACTGTCCGGTGTGCCACCCTTACAACAGTCTGCTTTCCAACGGCTAGTTGAGTTGGGGCCTATATATACTTCACCCAATCAGCCATTTGAAGGTGTGGGAGCCCAAGCAACATACCAAGACACATAGTGCATATTTCCAAGAGCTCAAACACCCAAGTTCTTAATAGAATCACTCGGTGATTAGCGTAGGTGCTTTGCGAAGTGCTTAGGTTAGTTAGACCGCTTTAGCGCTTGCTCTAGGTGAACCCTAGTTAGTTGAGTGAGTTTTGTAAAACCACACAACCCCTCGGCTCTTGCTTGAGTCGTTGTAATTGTACCGAGTGGGGCGAGAGTCTTGCGAGACCGTGACAACCGCGTTTGTGTCACGGCCGCCACCGTGTACCGGAGGGAACGAGGCCCGTGGCGTTTTCGGCCGGAAGCTCGATAGTGGAGACGACGGGGAGCGTCCGAGAGGAGCCAGAAGCGGAGCACCACTTGCGCGTGGAGAAGGCCCGCGGCTCTCTACGGAGTTACTCGACCGTGGTGCTTGGCCCTGAAAGGGAAATGTGCCCTTGGGCCATTTCTAAGTATTTTGGTGATTGAGTGCCAACACAAGTGCTTAAATGTGAATCTATACCCATGGATGGACACAGTGCAAATCAAGAGTAAAGGTATGTTTCTAAGCCTTAGTACATTGTTTTGAAGACTAATGTATTGTGTCTAAGTGCTTGAAACAGGAGAAATAGAGTCAAAGTAAAGTTGGCTGTGTACAGCCAAAAGGCTGTTCGGTCTGGAGCACCGGACTGTCCGGTGGTGCACCGGACAGTGTCCGGTGCGCCAGGCTGCCTCGAGCGAAGTGGCCGCTCTCGGGAATTCGCCGACGGGGTACGGCTAAAATTCACCGGACTGTCCGGTGTGCACCGGACTGTCCGGTGAGCCAACGGTCGGCCGCGGAATCTGCGCGCGACACGTGGCCGGGCCAACGGTCGGAAGGGGACACCGGACTGTCCGGTGCGCCAACGGCTCCCAGATCTGCAACGGTCGGCTGCGCCATTTAAGGAAAGAAATCGGGCACCGGACAGTGTCCGGTGTGCACCGGACTGTCCGGTGCGCCAGACGACAGAAGGCAAGGATGGCCTTCTAAATTTGCTCTCAACAGCTCCTAGCTGCCTTGGGGCTATAAAAGGGACCCCTAGGCGCATGGAGGAGAACACCAAGCAACCTTAGAGCATTCTTGATCATCCACACTCAGTCTTTGCGCATTCGTTTGTCATTCTCAGTGATTCGAGCTCCGTTCTAGTGAGAACTTTGAGATAGTCTTTTGAGCTCGATTCTTGGCCGTGTGTGTGAGCATTTTGCTGTGGATTTGTGTGTGTTGCTTCCCTCCCTTACTCCGTACTTCTTTGTGAATCTCAAGTGTAAGGGCGAGAGACTCCAAGTTGTGGAGATTCCTCGCAAACGAGATATTGAAAGGAAAAGCATAACACTGTGGTATTCAAGTTGATCATTGGATCACTTGAGAGGAGTTGAGTGCAACTCTCGTCCGTTGGGACGCCACAACGTGGAGTAGGCAAGTTTTGTACTTGGCCGAACCACGGGATAAACCACTGTGTCTTCTCTGTGTTGATCTTTTGTGGTATTGTGATTTGTTGAGACTCATCTCTAGCCACTTGGCGATTATTGTGCTAACACTTAACAAGTTTTTGTGGCTATAAGTTTAAGTTTCACAGGATCACCTATTCACCCCCCCCCCCCTCTAGGTGCTCTCAATTGGTATCAGAGCCGTTCTCTTCAAGAAGGGACTAATCGCCCGAAGAGATGGATCCTAAGGGGAAGGGAATCGTGATCAACGACAAGGAGAAGGAGTCCTTCGTCAACGAGCCGAAGGATGACAAGCCTACTGACTCGGGCTCGGGCCACAAGCGTAAAGATGGGAAGAAGAAGAAGACAAGGCGCATCAAGGAGATCGTCTACTACGACGATAGCGATGAGTCTACTTCTTCCCAAAAGGACGACGACAACGACTACAGGAAGACGGTCAATTCGAACTTTTCATTTGATTATTCTCGTATTCCACATAGTTCGAATTCGCATTTGCTTTCCATTCCTCTTGGCAAACCTCCACACTTCGATGGGGAAGACTACGGATTTTGGAGTCACAAAATGCGTAGTCACTTATTCTCTCTCCATCCAAGCATATGGGAGATTGTAGAGAATGGAATGAAATTTGATAGCTCGGATAGCCCTATGCTTATAAATGAACAAATCCATAGAAATGCACAAGCTACTACTGTTCTATTAGCATCTTTGTGCAGGGAAGAGTACAATAAGGTGAGCGGCCTGGACAACGCCAAGCAGATATGGGACACCCTCAAGATCTCTCACGAGGGGAACGACATCACCATGCTCACTAAAATGGAGTTGGTGGAGGGCGAGCTTGGACGATTCGCAATGATAAGGGGAGAGGAGCCAACCCAAACTTACAACCGGCTCAAGACCCTTATCAACAAAATAAGGAGCTACGGAAGCACGCGATGGACGGACCATGACGTCGTCCGCCTAATGCTAAGGTCCTTTACCGTTCTTGATCCTCATCTCGTAAACAATATTCATGAGAATCCCAGGTACACGATGATGACGCCCGAGGAGGTACTCGGAAAATTCGTAAGCGGGCGGATGATGATCAAGGAGGCGAGATACGTCGACGACGCTCTAAACGGTCCAATCAATGAGCCTCAACCTCTTGCTCTCAAGGCAACAAGAAGCAAGGAAATGCTACCTAGCAAGGTGGCACAAATTGAGGCAGCCGGACTTAATGATGAAGAGATGGCTCTCATCATCAAGAGATTCAAGACGGCACTAAAAGGCCGCAAGGGGCAACCAAGCAAGACCAAGACAAAGGGGAAGCGCTCATGCTTCAAATGTGGTAAGCTTGGTCATTTTATTGCTAACTGTCCCGACAATGATAGTGATCAAGATCAAGGGAACAAGAGGGAGAAGAAGAAGAACTATAAGAAGGCAAAGGGCGAGGCGCATCTAGGCAAGGAGTGGGACTCGGACTGCTCCTCTTCCGACTCCGACAATGAAGGACTCGCCGCCACCGCCTTCAACAAGTCATCCCTCTTCCCCAACGAGCGTCACACATGCCTTATGGCAAGGGAGAAGAAGGTGAGTACTCGAGACTCCACTTATGCTTCTTCTAGTGATAATGAGTCTAGTGATGATGATGACATAGACTATTCATGCTTATTCAAGGGCTTAGATAGATCTAAGATAGATAAGATTAATGAGTTGATTGATTCTTTGAATGACAAGAATAGATTACTAGAAAAACAAGAAGATCTTTTATATGAGGAGCATGATAAATTTGTTAGTGCACAAAATTCTCTTGCTCTAGAAATTAAAAGGAATGAAATGCTCTCTAGTGAATTATCTACTTGTCATAAAACCATTTCTACTTTAGAAGGTGTCAACAATGATTTAAATGCTAAATTAGAAGTGGCAAATAAATCTAATTCTTGTGTAGAACATGTTGTAATTTGTACTAGGTGTAAAGACTTTGACATTGATGCGTGCAGTGAACACCTAGTTTCAATTTCCAAGCTTAATGATGAATTGGCTAGTCTTAATGCTCAACTTAAGACTAGCAAGAATGATTTTGATAAGCTAAAATTTGCAAGGGATGCCTACACGATTGGTAGACACCCCTCAATTAAGAATGGACTTGGCTTCAAGAGGGAAGCCAAGAACTTAACAAGCCATAAGGCTCCCACCTTCGCCAAGGAGAAAGGGAAGGCCCCTATGGCAAGTAGTACTAAAAGGAACCATGCTTTTATGTATCATGATAGGAGACAAACTAGAAATGCTTATAGGAATTATAATGCTTATGATGATTTTGACTCTCATGCCATGTTTGCTTCTAGTTCTTCCTATATGCATGGTAGAAATATGTCTAGGAGAAATGTTATTCATCATGTGCCTAAAAAGAATATTATTCATGCTCCTAGGAAAGTAGTGAATGAACCTTCTACAATTTATTGTGCTTTAAATGCTTCCTTTGCTATTTGTAGAAAGGATAGGAAAATAGTTGCTAGGAAGTTAGGGGCAAAATGCAAGGGAGACAAAACTTGCATTTGGGTCCCTAAGGATATTTGCACTAACCTTGTAGGACCCAACATGAGTTGGGTACCTAAGACCCAAGCCTAAATTTGCCTTGCAGGTTTATGCATCCGGGGGTTCAAGCTGGATTATCGACAGCGGATGCACAAACCATATGACGGGGGAGAAGAAGATGTTCACCTCCTACGTCAAGAATAAGGATTCCCAAGATTCAATTATATTCGGTGATGGGAATCAAGGCAAGGTAAAAGGGTTAGGTAAAATTGCAATTTCTAATGAGCACTCCATATCTAATGTGTTTTTAGTAGAGTCTCTTGGATATAATTTGTTATCTGTTAGTCAATTATGCAACATGGGGTATAACTGTCTATTTACAAATGTAGATGTGTCTGTCTTTAGAAGAAGTGATGGTTCACTAGCTTTTAAGGGTGTATTAGACGGCAAACTTTATTTAGTTGATTTTGCAAAAGAAGAGGTCGGTCTAGATGCATGCTTAATAGCTAAGACTAGCATGGGCTGGCTGTGGCATCGCCGCTTAGCACATGTGGGGATGAAGAACCTTCACAAGCTTCTAAAGGGAGAACACGTGATAGGTTTGACTAACGTGCAATTCGAAAAAGATAGACCTTGTGCAGCTTGTCAAGCAGGTAAACAAGTGGGAGGAGCGCATCACAGCAAGAATGTGATGACCACTTCAAGACCCCTGGAGCTGCTGCATATGGACCTCTTCGGACCTGTCGCCTATCTGAGCATAGGAGGGAGTAAGTATGGTCTAGTTATTGTTGATGACTTTTCCCGCTTCACTTGGGTGTTCTTTTTGCAGGATAAGTCTGAAACCCAAGGGACCCTCAAGCGCTTCCTCAGGAGAGCTCAAAATGAGTTTGAGCTTAAGGTGAAGAAGATAAGGAGCGACAACGGGTCCGAGTTCAAGAACCTTCAAGTGGAGGAGTTCCTTGAGGAGGAAGGGATCAAGCACGAGTTCTCCGCTCCCTACACACCACAGCAAAATGGTGTGGTAGAGAGGAAGAACAGGACGCTAATCGATATGGCGAGGACGATGCTTGGAGAATTCAAGACCCCCGAGTGTTTCTGGTCGGAAGCCGTGAACACGGCTTGCCACGCCATCAACAGGGTCTACCTTCATCGCCTCCTCAAGAAGACTTCGTATGAGCTACTAACCGGTAACAAACCCAATGTATCTTACTTTCGTGTATTTGGGAGCAAGTGCTACATTCTAGTAAAGAAGGGTAGAAATTCTAAGTTTGCTCCCAAAGCTGTAGAAGGGTTTTTGTTAGGTTATGACTCAAATACAAAGGCGTATAGAGTCTTCAACAAATCATCGGGTTTGGTTGAAGTCTCTAGCGACGTTGTATTTGATGAGACTAATGGCTCTCCAAGAGAGCAAGTTGTTGATTGTGATGATGTAGATGAAGAAGATGTTCCGACGGCAGCTATACGAACCATGGCGATTGGAGAAGTGCGGCCACAGGAACAAGATGAATGAGATCAACCTTCCTCCTCAACAACGGTGCATCCCTCAACTCAAGACGATGAACAGGTTCATCAAAAGGAGGCGTGTGATCAAGGGGGAGCACAAGATGATCACGTGATGGAGGAAGAAGCGCAACCGGCACCTCCAACCCAAGTTCGAGCGGTGATTCAAAGGGATCATCCCGTCGACCAAATTTTGGGTGACATTAGTAAGGGAGTAACTACTCGATCTCGATTAGTTAATTTTTGTGAGCATTACTCCTTTGTCTCTTCTATTGAGCCTTTCAGGGTAGAGGAGGCCTTGCTAGATCCGGATTGGGTATTGGCCATGCAGGAGGAACTCAACAACTTCAAGCGCAATGAAGTCTGGACACTGGTGCCTCGTCCCAAGCAAAATGTTGTGGGAACCAAGTGGGTGTTCCGCAACAAACAGGACGAGCACGGGGTGGTGACGAGGAACAAGGCTCGACTTGTGGCAAAAGGTTATGCCCAAGTCGCAGGTTTGGACTTTGAGGAGACGTTTGCTCCTGTGGCTAGGCTAGAATCAATTCGTATCTTGCTAGCATATGCCGCTCACCATTCTTTCAGGTTGTTCCAAATGGATGTGAAGAGCGCTTTCCTCAACGGGCCAATCAAGGAGGAGGTGTACGTGGAGCAACCCCCTGGCTTCGAGGATGAACGGTACCCCGACCACGTGTGTGTAAGCTCTCTAAGGCGCTCTATGGACTTAAGCAAGCCCCAAGAGCATGGTATGAATGCCTTAGAGACTTTCTAATTGTTAATGCTTTCAAGGTTGGGAAAGCCGATCCAACCCTCTTTACTAAGACATGTGATGGTGATTTGTTTGTGTGCCAAATTTATGTCGATGACATAATATTTGGTTCTACTAACCAAAAGTCTTGTGAAGAGTTTAGCAGGGTGATGACGCAGAAATTCGAGATGTCGATGATGGGCGAGTTGAACTACTTCCTTGGGTTCCAAGTGAAGCAACTCAAGGACGGCACCTTCATCTCCCAAACGAAGTACACGCAAGATCTGCTAAAGCGGTTTGGGATGAAGGATGCCAAGCCCGCAAAGACTCCGATGGGAACCGACGGACACACCGACCTCAACAAAGGAGGTAAGTCCGTTGATCAAAAAGCATACTGGTCAATGATAGGGTCTCTACTTTATTTATGTGCTAGTAGACCGGATATTATGCTTAGCGTATGCATGTGTGCTAGATTTCAATCCAATCCTAAGGAGTGTCACTTAGTGGCGGTGAAGCGAATTCTTAGATATTTGGTTGCTACGCCTTGCTTCGGGCTCTGGTATCCAAAGGGGTCTACCTTTGACTTGGTTGGATACTCAGATTCCGACTATGCTGGATGTAAGGTCGATAGGAAGAGTACATCAGGGACGTGCCAATTCTTAGGAAGGTCCCTGGTGTCATGGAACTCTAAGAAACAAACCTCTGTTGCCCTATCCACCGCTGAGGCCGAGTATGTTGCCGCAGGACAGTGTTGCGCGCAACTACTTTGGATGAGGCAAACCCTCCAGGACTTTGGCTACAATCTGAGCAAAGTCCCACTCCTATGTGATAATGAGAGTGCTATCCGCATGGCGGAAAATCCTGTTGAACACGGCCGCACAAAGCACATAGACATCCGGCATCACTTTTTGAGAGACCACCAGCAAAAGGGAGATTTCGAAGTGTTTCATGTTAGCACCGAGAACCAGCTAGCCGATATCTTTACCAAGCCTCTAGATGAGAAGACCTTTTGCAGGTTGCGTAGTGAGCTAAATGTCTTAGATTCGCGGAACCTGGATTGATTTGTAGCATACATGTGTTTATGCCTTTGATCATGTTCATTCTGCATTTTGTTGCTTATTGTGGTGCTCAAGTTGTACAAACATTCCCTGGACCTCACAAGTCCTTGTGTAAGTGATGCACATATTTAGGGGGAGTTGTGTTACAACTTGACCCTTTGAGACTAACCATATGCTTGAGTTTACTTGATTTAGTCTCGAAGGAGAATTGAAAGGGAAAAGGTGGACTTGGACCATGAAAGACTTCCACTGCACTCCGATGAGAGGGTAACTTATTCCAAGTTCATCTCATGAACTCTTATTGCCATTTGCTCTTAATTGAAGATTTTGGCCAAGATTGATCCCGTTTTGGTGCTTGATGCCAAAGGGGGAGAAAATAAAGGCCAAAGCGATAAATGGATCAGCTACCACTTGAGAGATTTTGAAAACAGTAGAATAGAGCTTTTGGTTTGTCAAAACTCTTTTGTTGTCTCTCTTGTCAAAAGTTGGCTTCTTGTGGGGAGAAGTGTTGATTATGGGAAAAAGGGGGAGTTTTTGAAATCTTTAATCAATCTCTTTTGGAATGACTCTCTTTATGCTTCAACATGTGTGTTTGACTTAGAGATAGAGATTTGAGTTTGATTTGCAAAAACAAACCAAGTGGTGGCAAAGGATGATCCATATATGCCAAAATTGAATCAAAATAAATTTGAGTTTTATTTGAAGTGATATTGCACTTGTTCTAGTTGCTTTATGCTGTGTTGGCATAAATCACCAAAAAGGGGGAGATTGAAAGGGAAATGTGCCCTTGGGCCATTTCTAAGTATTTTGGTGATTGAGTGCCAACACAAGTGCTTAAATGTGAATCTATACCCATGGATGGACACAGTGCAAATCAAGAGTAAAGGTATGTTTCTAAGCCTTAGTACATTGTTTTGAAGACTAATGTATTGTGTCTAAGTGCTTGAAACAGGAGAAATAGAGTCAAAGTAAAGTTGGCTGTGTACAGCCAAAAGGCTGTTCGGTCTGGAGCACCGGACTGTCCGGTGGTGCACCGGACAGTGTCCGGTGCGCCAGGCTGCCTCGAGCGAAGTGGCCGCTCTCGGGAATTCGCCGACGGGGTACGGCTAAAATTCACCGGACTGTCCGGTGAGCCAATGGTCGGCCGGGCCAACGGTCGGCCGCGGAATCTGTGCGCGACACGTGGCCGGGCCAACGATCGGAAGGGGACACCGGAATGTCCGGTGCGCCAACGGCTCCCAGATCTGCAACGGTCGGCTGCGCCATTTAAGGAAAGAAATCGGGCACCGGACAATGTCCGGTGTGCACCGGACTGTCCGGTGCGCCAGACGACAGAAGGCAAGGATGGCCTTCTAAATTTGCTCTCAACGGCTCCTAGCTGCCTTGGGGCTATAAAAGGGACCCCTAGGCGCATGGAGGAGAACACCAAGCAACCTTAGAGCATTCTTGATCATCCACACTCAGTCTTTGCGCATTCGTTTGTCATTCTCAGTGATTCGAGCTCCGTTCTAGTGAGAACTTTGAGATAGTCTTTTGAGCTCGATTCTTGGCCGTGTGTGTGAGCATTTTGTTGTGGATTTGTGTGTGTTGCTTCCCTCCCTTACTCCGTACTTCTTTGTGAATCTCAAGTGTAAGGGCGAGAGACTCCAAGTTGTGGAGATTCCTCGCAAACGAGATATTGAAAGGAAAAGCATAACACTGTGGTATTCAAGTTGATCATTGGATCACTTGAGAGGAGTTGAGTGCAACTCTCGTCCGTTGGGACGCCACAACGTGGAGTAGGCAAGTTTTGTACTTGGCCGAACCACGGGATAAACCACTGTGTCTTCTCTGTGTTGATCTTTTGTGGTATTGTGATTTGTTGAGACTCATCTCTAGCCACTTGGCGATTATTGTGCTAACACTTAACGAGTTTTTGTGGCTATAAGTTTAAGTTTCACAGGATCACCTATTCACCCCCCCCCTCTAGGTGCTCTCAGGCCCTCGCGTGGGCTTCCCTTTGCGTAGGGGCACCAACGAGGATTAGTCGGGACCTTGCGTGGTTCCGGATACCTCGGTAAAAATACCGACGTCATACATGAGAGTTTGCTTCTCTACTTAGCTCTTTACATTCCGCATTTATATTAAGCATTTAAGTTTCAATCTTGTAGTCATACTTATTTAGTGTAGATTGAAACTTAGCCTTTGCGGTAGAGATAGCAACACTTAGACAAAACCTAGTTTGCACATTCTAGTCTTGATTATTTGCATAGTTTTTGCTCTAGGGATTTAATTGTGGCCTAGTTTAGTAAAAGTTTTAGAAGTCCTAATTCATCCCCCCTCTTAGGCGTCACTCGTTTCCTACAGACGCGGCCATCCCGGCACCAACACGAGGCATCGACATCAGTGCGCTCGCCCTCAGTAAGGGGCACACAGACCAACGATCTCAGGGCAGAACTCAACTGCAGGCGTGCGGGAGAGGATGCCCGGGTCTCTTTGAAAAGGGCGTGCGAGCGCCGCCAAAACGTCGTTGGTCACAACCTCGATCAAAATTTCGCTGCGTTTGCACCGCAGACACCGATGGGCACCCGGTCCCAAACGGGTGTCCCCTTGGCCGGTGTGGGCTGCGCCGCTCTTGCGGATCATCTCCGCGCAGCAGCATGGCCACCCATGTTTCGACCGCACCTGCCGGAAAAATACGATGGAACATCGAACCCGTTGGAGTTCTTGCAGGTGTACGTTACCGCCATCACAGCAGCAAGTGGAAACACCGCTGTGATGGCAACATACTTTCATGTGGCCTTGTCTGGACCTGCCCGGACCTGCCCAGACCTGGTTCATGAACCTCACCCCGGGGTCAGTCTACTCCTGGGAAGAGCTCTGCACGCTGTTCGTTGCGAACTTTGCCAGTGCTTACCAACAACATGGCGTGGAGGCCCACCTCCATGCGGTGGGGCAGGAGCCCGGGGAGACCCTCTGAAAGTTCATCTCCCGCTTCACCAAGGTGCGAGGTACTATACCTCGTATCTCTGATGCTTCCATCATCACGACCTTCCGATAGGGAGTACGTGATGAAAAAAATGCTGGAGAAGTTGGCCACACATGACGTGGAAACTGTCCCCACACTCTTCGCTCTAGCCGATAAATGTGCCAGAGCCGCTGAGGGTCGTGCATGACACTCGGCCCCACAAACCGGAGCTGCCCAGTCGGGTGGCTCGGGCACCGTCCCCCGAGACGGAAAGAAGAAAAATAAGAAGGATCGCGACTACCAGAAGCCACGGTCCACCGCTCTAGTGGTCGCAGCTGCGACCGGAGGCCAGGGCGACCGCAACAAACGCCCACGGCCGTAGAGGGGTAAAAGTGGCCCATGCCCTGTGCACCCCAACAGTCGCCACAACGCGAGCAGTTTTCCAAGGACGGCTCTCCACCTCACCACCAACCTGGCAACGAAAAGGTGGACGATGGCGAGGTGGTCGCGGCTGAGCGGGACTTCGGGTATCAGTCGCCTGAAGGGGGACCTAAAGGATGTCTTCGCTGGAGGCTCTTACTCCGGTGAAGACAACTAGATGGACCCCGACCTCCCCAGTCTACGGAGTTGAAGCATGCCTTCCTCCGGAAACCCTTCTGGATCCCCCGCGGGTCCAGGCTTCCGATAGGTACATACAAGAACAGTCGCAGCCAGAGACGTGGGCTCCCGTGTCAAATGCAAATGGGGACCCAGGGTCGGGACCTAGCCTTGCGGCAAGTACCAAACCAAAAAGTGCTCTGCAACTCTCCCCCAGCTAGGAAGGACCCTTAAAGGTAGCAAGAAACGCACCAGCCCGAGGGTAACCATCTAGCTACGACTGAAGGAGTGACTTACCCCGATGCTGAAACATCTCTGTAAGTTCTATCCATAAAGCAAGTCTGAGGGGTCGAATCTGTTTCCCTTTTTTGTAACTAGGTAACGCATACGTGTACGAAAATCCGATGGGATCTGTCCCTGTAAGCCCGGTCTATTGGTCTGCACACATGCATGACGAGTTATAAAGAAAAACTGCCCCCTCAGTTGTGCCCCTATGATAGATCCACCTCACTGCTCCATGGTCTTACCTTGCAGTTTTTCAGATAATACTTTTTATCTAACCCACCCGTGTGGTTCCTATCTGTCCTAACGTTACGACGTCTGAATTCAACAGCCAGGCTTGCAAGTTAGGACCTCCTTGCAAAAGCAGGAGGGCCCGATAGCCTGGGGGCGGTTCTAAAGAATGGGAACCCGTTCCATGGGGCGGTTCGAAGCCTGTGTTGCCGCTTAGCCTGGTCCCGTACCCGAAAGCCTGCACACTCCACCGCTCTGTGACAGGTACCCTAGTACTTGGAACTATAAGTCATGTGGGTTCGACAACCTGGGGTCCGGAACTAGAGAAGAGACACTTGTCTCCTGGGGTGGTTCGGAGCCGTGTAGCCGCTTAGCCTGGTCCCGTACCGTGGTCCTACATGCTCCACCACTCTGTGGCGGGTGTCCTAGTACCTAGAACCACCATCCGGGGGGTCCGGACGCACAACTTGGCTCCCCCAGACTAGACCCTGCAAGTCCCGAGCGTGTATCAAAGGATGGCTAGCGTCAGATGACGGGTCCTAAGGGTGTACTACTAATGCTCCTTAGCTAAAGCTGTGTACAGATCCAGGTCTCGGCGAGGCTGCCTCCCAAGAATTGTTGACAACCCTTTCAGACACGCTGGTATCCAATCTCGACACATCAAGCCTGCACCCCAGGCGGGGGGCCAGGTACCAGGGGAAGTCAACAACGTAACATCTCACATAGCAGGAATGGGCGATACACAGATAAGTGATAAATACTGCTTAATAAATAGTACTCAGTAGTACCTTACGAAAACTGGAAAAAGCCTGGGGCCGGTTCTAAAAAACGGTTACTCGTTCCATAGGGTGGTCCGGAGCCTGTGTGGCCGGTTAGCCTGGTTCCGTACCCAAACCCTGCACACTCCACCACTCCATGACGGGTGCCCTAATATTTGGAACTATAATCCTGTGCGTCCAACAACCTGGAGGACCGGCTCTGAAGAACGGGCACTTGTCTCCTGGGGGGTCCGAAAACCGTGTAGCCGCTCAGCCTGGTCCCGTACCGTGAGCCTGCACACTCCACCACCCTGCGGCAGGCGTCTTAGTACTTGAAGCCACCATCCAGGGGGTCTAGACACATAACTTGGCAGACTAAAATCCTACGTACATATGTTATTACATTCTGCTTTCAAGCAAACATATGTTCCCTTACAAGCGAGGCCCTAGCTCCATTTCTGCAGGAATGGACTACACTGCACCAGCAGGAGTCGCGCTGGAAGCTGGCTCCGGGTAGCCTCACCAGCGGCGGCGACCACCTCTGCATCGACGGATCGCCGACGACAGCGACCACCTCTGCACCAGCAGCGACAACAACCTCCGCTCCGAGCGACTCGCCAGCAGTGGCGACTGCTTAGACACATGCGCCACTGCGAAAAGGTCCTCGCCCCCGTCTTCCTACGGGGGGCGGCAACGAGGCCATTAAAGCCAAAGAGTCGGGGGCCCAGTGGCAGGTGGCACTGACGGTCTCGCCAGCAGAGGCAACCACCTCTGCAGTGGGGAGCCTCACCAGCGGCGGCGACCACCTCAGCACCGACGACAGCGGCCACCTGCGCACCAGTGCTGTACCGGCGAATGGCGTCCACCCCAGCCCGCGCGAAGAGGTCCTCGCTCCCGTCCTCACTGCGAGAGTGAGGACAAGACCATCCAAGAACGCCGCCGCCGCCCCCGCGGCGTACGACGTCTTGTACGTCCCCCCGGTGCGGCCGGTGGCGCGGGAGAAGCCGTGGATGTGGCCGACCTGCGCACGGCGCAACCGTCACCCGTGCAGTGGACGGGCAGCCACACTTCATCCAAGCGGCAGGAGGCAGCGCCGGAGGCGGCACCAAAGCCACCCAGGCCGAAGAGCCAGACACGCGGTAGCTGACGGTGCCTCAGACGGCCGGCCCCGCGTACCCGGAGTTTGCCTCCTTCGCAAGGCTGGCAAACGCCCTTCTCCCCTGAATGTTGGAGGAAGAAGCGGGCCGGCAGCCTATGCGGAAGGCAGGACCCCAACTCGGCTCGCCCCCCTCCCCAGCACGGATGATGAACATCCTTGAAGCTGAGGGCAGGGGGGAGGCCGCAGCCCGGCTCGCTTCTCTCCACCACAAGGCTGGTGGTCATCCCTCTAGATGACCACCGGTGGGGGTTGCAGCCGGGCTACATGATGAAAATCCTTGAAGCCGAGCGATGGCGGAAGAATGTCAACCCCCATGGGGTTGCACTCCTCTAACAGCAACAAGAAGAAGACAAGATCGGTGGCACCACCGCGAACGCGAGCTCTTCGGCGATGAGATCGCTGGAGGAGACGGCCCTGATGCGGATTCCTCCAGAGAACACCGGCGCACTCCATCTGGAGGTCCGGAAGGTGGAAGGGCGTGATAGATACAAAAGGAGCGAGGCATGGCTACTACCCGGGAGATCGACCCCTGTTTAAAGGCAGATCTCCCCACTCGCGCCCCTGAAGCGTCACAGGCAAAGTCTCCCCCGACGTGCACCAGGGTTCCCACCTTATGACACGGGGGCCAGGCCCCACATGTCATACAGACTGACCCGAAGAAGGAGCGTGCAACTGCCCCGCAGTTATGCCCCTTCATTTTCGGGGCAACGAGCGGTCAGGAAGGCGAACCGCCGCACAAGGAGCATGCAACCACCCCGCGGTTAAGCGCCCCTTCATCTTCGCTGAAACCAGCGGTTAAAAAGGCGAACCGCCACGCAAGAAGCGGACAACCGCCCCGCGGTTGTGCGCCCCCTCCGCTTCGCTGCAACCGGCGGTCCAACACGGGGGCTCAGGCCCACATGTCATGCAACCGGCGCGCCGGTTACTGAGTGTGTAAAAATCGCACCGCCGCTCGCGCCAATGCCACGTCTTCTCGGGGCCGTCACGGAAGTCTGAAAAGTTAAGTTTTTCAGAACCAGTGCAGCGACTCGAGGCGCCCCACGCGTGGCCCAACAGTGACATTAAGTACGATGGTCACGGGCCAGTCAGCCGTGGGAATAGGCGTGGCAGACGGCACGACCATAGGCGGGCCGGCAGTAATTGCGCCAACGAGCGCACAGGAGCAGCAGGCCAACCGCAAATCAGACTCTGGCCCCACCTACAGGCTCGCATCCTCCCCTGAGGCGGGCCCGAGGGCCACTGTCGGTACCCTGAATCAGGGGTACCCTCTTCTACAGTATGAAGATGTTGCACACGTACGAGACCTCCAGGTCACACGGAGAGTTGCACCCGACCCCACCACATGGGCAGGCCTAAGGGCACCACGTGGCAAGGAAGGATAATACATCCCGGGATGCACCGCTGGGTCCGGACCTCCGCAGAGGAACACCGGACCCCTGTGAGTACGAGACCGGAGCTCCCGAGGAGACATGCCGGGTCCCCCGGGTGGGTCCCAGCCCTCCCCCCCCCCCCCCCCCCCCCCCGAGAGAGGTCCGGGCCTCAGCAAGGTCCCGGTACGGGGAGGACCCCGACACAGGCAAGGGTCCGGTGCTGACACGTGCCCAGACCTTGCCCTGCGCTCCCCGCTCAGGCGAAAACCCGCCGCGGCCGCGTGGCTTGTGGCCCGTGACATAAGCCAACGGGTCGAGCCTGACGTAAGGCCCATACAGCTGTGCAGTCTTTGCATTTATTGCGGAGAGGACGCGCCGCCTGCCACTACGCTGACGGGTGATGCGCCCTCGCAGCATTTAATGCGTCTTGTCCAATCTGTCGGCAGATGGCGTCAGGGTCACCCAGCAGACGGCGCGCCTGACCAGTCTGTTGGTGAACAGTGCACTCATGTCAAGCGGCGCACAGTATTCATCATCCCTTCTACAAGAAGTTTCCCTTGCACGCCGAGGATACGGAGATCTCGGGCGTCAGGGCACAAGAAGATTGCCCCAGCAACAAACATTTATGGCTTCAAGCGCTATATTCTTTATGTCTCTGGGCCCACATGTCGGGGCTCAGTACCTTTGTGCATGCCGCCCTTCAACTATAAAAGGGGAGTCATGCAACGTTATACACAGGCTCAATCTTTCAGGCTCACTCAGACACTCACAAGTTCATACAAGCTCTCAAGCAATACATCACACATTGGAGTAGGGTGTTACGCTCCGGCGGCCCGAACCACTCTAATTCCTTGTGTGCTCTAGTGTTTCTTCCCAATTTTCCAACTAACAAGCAAAACGCTTAAGCCCCTCCTCATCTTAGGATTTAGGGCGGGTGCACTCCGCCACCCGGCCGGAGATTTGCTCTCCGACAGCTGTCTTTCTAGAACCTGCAGGTAGCTGCTGGATTTCCAAGTGGCCAGGACTGATGATGAACTGCAACTGTATGCATTGAGTGTTAACTCAGCTACGGTAGTAATCATACGCTGATCCATCTGTTAATTCTTTAGTACACAGCACATGCGCCTGCACAACCAAACGCAGAAAAAGAGAAGACCAAACAGCCAAAACTGGAGATCAAAGAGGAAGCACCCACCCCCATGCATGCACGGCCGGGCTAACTAATCTCTACACTACATACCAGTACACCACCACCAGACATGGGAAACTTCTTCGCGGTCGCCGCGCGCGCGCGTAGGAAAGCCGAGTTCGACGAGCCGATCATGCAGGTCGGCCAGCCGGCCGGCCGTGATCGATCACGAGGTGACCTTGGCGCGGGTGCACGGGGAGAGGGTAGAGTAGTGTCCGCCTTCGTGCACGCGGTGCGAGGACGCGGGCGCTGGCGCCGCGTGCGGCGGCGTCTCCCGCTCGACCAGCGCGCGCAGGCGGAGGAACTCGTCGGCGGAGCAGGGCAGGCGCAGCGGGCCCGCGGAGTAGTCGTAGCCGTAGGCGTCGCGCGCGGCCTCCAGCAGGCGGCGGAACAGCGGGTGGTACAGGTGCGCGATGGGGATGACGAACCGCTGGGAGCCGCCGTCGCCCTCCGCCGCCCCGACGCGCACCGCCAGCCACCCTCTCTTCACCTTCCCCTTCTTCTCCTCGGCGTGCAGCATGGCTAGTCCCACGACGACCTGTCCTTGCTGGCTCCGATCTCGCAACCGGCGGAAACAACGATCGACACTCCGGCCGGCCCGGCTTCTTGGATTCCTCGGCTCGCAGTCGCAGGCCGCGCGCGACCGGTGCAGTGCAGGCCCAAGCACAGCGTTCGCACTAGAGCGCCCGGTGTGGTGCGAGGTGTTTCGTGGCACTCGTGGTGGTTAATTTTTATAGGGAGCCGGCCGACCGAGGGACCCGCCGCTAGTTAAGTGCGGTAATGCCTGGCTAGCTAGTGGCCGGGGGTGCGAGTGCACGTACCAGTACGTCCTTTGTGTTGCAACGGAAAGGAAAGCCGGTGTTCCTTGCCCCTCTTTCAGGCCTCATCTCCGGCTGGGTGAGAGAGATCGCACTAAAACCTTCGTTTCATCCGCTGCATCTGAACTGACGGCCGGGCGGGGTCACCACAGTGCCGTGCGGTCGCGTCGGGCTAGCGTGTCGTGCGCGCGAGCCAGTCTTGGTGGTGGTGGTACCGGTGGTGGTGGTGTGGCCGCGACGCCGTGACGGTGAGGACGAAGGAAAGGTAGCCTTATCGATGCCCTGCTACGGTGTGGCATTTGCCATTTGCTCGTCGGACGGACATGGACGGGCGAGGATGGGTGGCTGTGGATGGATGGATCGGAGCCGGAGAGGACATGGCGCGCGCCGTGCAGGCCCGGGGGTCGTCGTCCTCCTGTGGACCGTGGGCCACGCGGGCGGAGAGTGGGGGTTGTGGTGGGATCGAGATCCCGGCGAGTGGGGGAACGCTGGCTGGCTGGCGAGCCGCGTCGTCAGTTGACCTGCTGCGCGCGATCGATGAATGATGGCTGCTGGTGCTTGCCCGCACGATGGCTGGAGATTGCATGTATTATTGCATTGACCTCCCAATCGAATCGAGTGGGCTCGACCGGCATTATAGATGATCATTTGGCATTAATACGATGGGTCAGGTCACATGACACGAAAAAGCACGATCCAGACACGACCGGACCTAGCTAGCATAGTATTAGTGCCTCGCACGACACGACTATTGTGCCGTGTCCGGGCTGGCATTTCGACCCGTAGTGTTGGCATGGGCACGACACGGTTATATTTTTATTTTAAAATTAATAGTTTAAATATATTAAGTATAATAATTCAACATATAACACGATAAAATTATAGCCGTATGGTTAGGTGGGTGTGTTTAAGTCTCTCATGCACGTGGGTGCATGTTCGAGCCCCTTAGCTACATATTTTTGCTAAATTATACAATATACTCAGATGGGTCAGCGTGCTACCGGGCCGGCCCGACACGACTACCAGGCCGACGGGCCGTGCCTGAGCCACTACAGCGGCACGTGAGCCCGTCCGGTACGATCCGATTCACTAGCCGAGCCTCGTGGGTCGTGCCTAAAACGGGTCATGCCCACCACGGGCCGTGCTGGGTCGGGCCGGGCCGACCCGTTTAGTCATATATAGCCGGCATATGATGAAGGTTTCGTTTGGTTTGAAAAGGGACTAAAGATTATTTCTTCTATTTTAGTCTTATTTACTCTTTAAATTATCAAACAGTGTAACTAAAAAACGTACTAAATTTTAGTCTCCTAACTAAACTTTAGTTCCTGAACTAAAGTAACCAAAGCAAACTAAACGGACCCTAATCCTTGGATTTGGTTCCTTTTTTCCGACCGATCAACGAGGTTGGTGTCCGCTAGCTTCTAGTTGTTTCTCGCCAACGAATGTGTGTGTACTGTGTACTCCAACATCACTACATGCATGAATACTTGTATGCTGATGGTTGCTGATCCGCAGATATTTTCGGTCGATGTAGACCGCAACGGTGATGGATGCATTCAATTCCAACCTCCCTCGCCCCCCCCCCCCCCCCCCCCCCCCCGGATAATATATGTCTTTTGGGTTCCTGATTAGCCGGTCTTAGAGATCATCAAGCGAGACGAATAACACGCCACGAATACGTACATATCGATCATTCGCAGTCTTCCACTTTGGATACAACACGTAACTCGCTAGGTTTGAAGAAAAGGTACAGGTGCCTATATATATCTAACGGCTGCCCATCGATCTCACGGACAATGTCAATGTCATCATCATCATGGGAGTACGTATGTAGGTTGTCATCTTGAATGATTGGAGCTTTTTTTTTTTTGGCTCGTTTTCATAGTATATGTATTTTTTTCATGATGAAGCAGGTAAGTATGTTTACTTTTCGGGAACTATGTATGGATAGATATCATGTCAAGGCTAAACCCAAGCTGCCGTACCCTCACAAATTTCGAGGAAATGGACAAAGATGGCGCCCCACGCATCACGATGAATAATCCCGCCCGTTAGGAAATTTATGTGTGCCAAAGGTAACCGACAACTTGATGGAGCTGATCGAGAGGATCATTCCCAAGGAGACCCCACAAAAGAGCATGCAAGATCTACATCTCCTTGAAATTGTGCATCAACGAGATGTTGAGGCTGGTCTTATCGTTAACTAGGACGTGCGTCCACTTAATGATGTTTATGCATGGTGAGGAAGACAACGTGAGGGAGGATCCATGTGTCTACCATGTTACTAGGGCATTCAAAGGAATTATAAAAGATGGAAGCATTAGACCACTTAAGGGGCCCGGCATAGTGCAACATGACTGTGGCATGCACCTACCAATGCAGGAGCTTGAGGACACGTCAAGAATCCAACCCTTAGGTGCTCCCATAGAAAACCATCGTTCGCTCTTAGGTCCTAGAATCCAAGCCATCGTCATCCTCGTCTAGGAATAGATTCCTTGTAGGCTTGGGGTTGTGGTCGTTCTTCTTCTAAGACCATGGGTACTGCTGTCGTTGCAGACGTTCTAAGCGCCGCTGCTCGGGGCATTGCTAGTCAAGGCACAATTGGAAGAGGTGCCGCTAAAAGTGCTCGGTCAAGTCCTTGACCTCCCTACACTCACTCTAAACCCTAAAACCCATGGATATCTAATGCATAGGGCAGTACTTCACGATGCTCTCGAGCATCAGGTCGGGCTGCTTCTCGCCTGACGGGCAGGCTTACTATGGCTTCCCATTGGGGCACTGATTTGGGGGCCCTTAGGGCCTTACCTTTTTTCCTTTTTTGTGCTCGGTTCGGGAGGTCCTGATGCATGGCAGCCTCGACTACATCTCACGGGGAATGTGCCACGTTCTACCCTTTGTCGTACATGCACATTTGTCCACCAAAGAGAACAGCTCTCTAGTGTCTTGAATGTTATGGGTGGCAAGCTTCTCAAGCATTTCCTTATCATGGTCTCTCCTCTTATATACCAAGGGAGGAGAGAGGTTACAAGTTAATCAAACTATAGATCTGGTTAGCTAAGACCTAACAGCCCTGATCTTATCCTGGTCGTGAAGTGTATGTAGAGTCATGCCTTCAACTGTGGCCCAATGTCAGGGATGTCCTTCTCTAGTGGATGTCAAACTTGTCGTAGGGGTAGGTATGTTATGTTATATTAATGGACAATAGTGTCGATGTCTCTCGGTGCAATATATTTGATAATCAATGTAGCAACTTGTAATTGATAATACGTTACAATACATTGGCACGCCCACACATGGTTATTAGGTCGACGCACTTACCAAAAAATGGTCTTGAGTACACTAATGCCTAAGTCGTGGCGATAGTGCGCTTGTCAGACATTGTTGTACATCACATTTAATGTGTCGTACGGAGCTTTATATGATGTGCCAATGTTATGGGCTTGTTAGAAGTAGACTTCATAAAGCTTTATATGATGTGACAGGCGGAAGGGCCTCTAGTCGAGTTGGTTAGGTGGTCTGAGTAGTACTCCTTAGGCTCTGACTTTGAATTCCAGTGGGAGCGAATTTTAGGCTGATGTTAAAAAAGGCTATTCCCTAGTTCCCCTAGTTGTGTGCACATGAGATGGCCTGACCTATGCGGGCGAATCCTCGTGTAGGGGCTGGGAGGGATCAAAGCACAAGTAAAGATCTGGTCTATAGGGGGCGGACCGTCATGTTGCACAAGGGACTAACTTTCGTGTCCTTTCTCGGTCGGGGCTTCGATTGAGTTTCTTCTTAATATAATACCATGGGGGTGGTATTTTCCCTACCGACCGAGCTTTTATATGATATGCCAGTGTTATAGAGTTGTTAGAAGTAGACCTTAGACGTGGCATCCCTCCTTAGAGGGCTACATTTGCGTCGACAAGCTATATTCTTCCCTCTTGCAGGTAGTTTTGTACTTAGCTAATGTAAAAGCCTCCTTGTTCCCACGGAAAGCCCCGAGAGGTTGTCCATTCATTCCCGCGAAAGGCCCTATGAGGCTTGGAGCCTCGCCATTCCTATTAATTGACAAGGGACCTTAAGGAACTGGGGTCAAAAGATGGCCCCAAGCTACTACGTATTTATGTCGTCATGAATACCTCATAAGATGAATAATCCCAAGGAACTAATTATTTATGTCGTCGTTAATGCCTCGAGGCAAAAAGGGCTCTATATAAATAAGTATTTCTATCATCATGAGTGCCCTTAGGCAACTAAGTATTGGTGTCGTCATAAATACCCCCAAGGCACACAGGCAAATAAGTAACATTATCATCATGAGTGTCGACGAGCAAAGAGGTCCCAAATGCTCAGGCCATTCTAGCAAGGAGCGCTCTAGGATCATGAGTGTCCCGAGCACAAAGGCCTTAGAAACAGGCCTTACACCATTCTTGCGAATTGAAGTTCCCTAAGGCCTTATTCGTTTATGTCGGATTGGTGGGTCGGAACGATTCCTAACTGGATTGCTTCTTTAATTTATATAAACTTTGATTAGCTGGAACGATTCCGGATACAATCCAACACAAACGAACAAGGCCTAAGAGGGGAGTCTCACGATATAGAAAGCCAGAGAAGTGACATGAATTAACGGGTGCCTCGAGTCAAGAGGGCACCTAGTGAGAGATGTAGGTGTAGATCTCTCGTTCCCTCAAAGTACCCCCTGATATAGCAATGTGTTCCTCTGCCGTAACTTCTGCCCACTACCGTGTATACATGTACATGTGGGCCGGCCTGGTCCGGCCCGGCACAGGCCCACAAAAGCACGGTCCACAAAGTCACGACCCACAAAATCATATATCTAATTATGGGTTATGTCGTGCCAGCACGTGTGCCCAGTCATCGGCCCATGGCACGGTCTACAATTAGTTATGTGTGTCAAACCGGCCCAAATAGTCCAAAATGCCTTAATGTGCCAGACCAGCTCATATACATACAACAGTAATACATCAACAAAAAGTATATAATATATATGACCAAAATAAAACTAAGATGTTTTGTGCATGCACATTAAAAACCTTTGGTCAGAAAGAAAAATATTACAACTAGCTCAGAAATAATATTCGATTCTATGTTCACTGTTTAATTGAGTACTATACAGCCATACAAAATACATATACAATGATCATCATCATTATTCACATCCACATCTAGGTATTCGTTCTTGATAACTTATTGAAGCTCTAGATTCTCCAAGTTGCGCTAGTCATGTGGGCTTTGACGGGCCTTAGTTAAATACTGAGTCTATATTTAGTGGGCCTCGATGGACCTTAATTAAATGAGTCGTGTCAGGTCAGCCCGTGGGCTTGACTTGAGGCCGAGGCACAACCCACATATTGGGTCGTGCCGGCCCAGACCCACAATTAGGTTGGGTCATGTCAGATCTATGTCATGCTAGAAATTGTGTATTTTGGGTCCCTCTATCAGGCACAGCACAAATGTAACCGTGGGGAGGGCCGACTGGGCCAGCACGGAGTGAGACGACCAGGGCTACGTCCCGGCAATTATCGACAGAGGATCCACTCGGCCCGAGATCAAGTACCCCATAGGGTTAGGCACAGCCAAGGTAGGTCCCTAGACCATGGAGCCCCAGGAGCTAGGACAACCGCAGCCCCAATAGATGAATCCTACGGTAATTTTGTATACCAAGATAATTGAATACATCTTGGTAGTATTTTGAGGTAGGGTCTTCCCCACGTATTGCAACACATTTATTAAAGTTACCAAAATCACAAATGGTTGACTTAACAAAGCTAATATGACATATAATTTGGAAATGGATTTTATATTTACCAGACACGACCTTTCCAGATTTCGAGCAAAAGAATTCAAAACATGAACCACTAAATTATGAGCAAATTACTAAATACGCCTAACCAAGGCTATAATCTGGACGGCAAGCAGAAAACAGCCCGTCCCAGATACAATATACCCCATGTATAAATTAAAAAATAATGTCAGCTACCATACCTTCTCGACCAAAGAACTTACAGGCCTATTTCAACATTGTTGCTATCTTGACATCTCGAAACCAGTTCGGGTTAGTTTGGTGGACAGTGAAATGAAGGAGATCCCCTTGTTATTCAAAATTGAATAGCAAGGGGATCCCTTCCCAATGAGGCAATGATCTCCATTTTCATGTCCATCAAACGAGCCCTAAAGGGACTAGTGTTTCCCAATAACATAAGGGGACATGGAAAGCCACCGGCGACAATTATCTAAAACAGTAAAACATTGTTTCTCAGCCTGTACGATACCACTTCCCAGTAACCAACAACAAATAGTTGCGTTAAAGCAGTGGCATGACCTTATTTTTGGCACCTTCACCATCCCTACAGAGTACATGTATCAAACCAACACTCCTGCCCAATGTTGTCCGCAAGCACCACCGCATTTTCTTCTGAACCATGATAAAGAACCAAGCTAATTCCTTTTCTTATCCAACCTAAAAGGATTCATAATTCCCTTTTTCCTGCACAACTAAACTAGCATATGCAAAGGAAAAGAATGTACAGGGCAAATTTACAAAATCTGCGCACAAATTAAACTCATATATACAGTTGGCACGCTCTCTTTGGTATAGCACAGGTAGGTCAATTCACCCATATTGCTGGTCATATTCAAGGTACCTGGTGTGTGGGTGGGTGGGAGGCAGCCTTCTTGTTATGGTGCCACACCATACGTTCACACAAATAGCACAGTCTGCACCATTATGCAACTTCGGTCCAAAAAAGATCACGGATTCGCTGTTACCCTTGTGGCAATAGCGCTGGCCTGCCCTGCTTGCCGCTTGTAGTTTTCAGTTGCAAAGAACAAGCTTGCACAAGTTTTTTATGGCCTTCCTCGATAGAAATGAACCGGCTTGATTTCAACTGATCCTATCCACCAGGCTCCTGTGGATTATGGGGCTGTGTATTTTGTTTCCATAGCTTCTCTTTAGATAAAGAGTCCCGAGGAACATAAGCATATCCTTTAGGAAGGCGTAGGTTCTGTGTAGAAGCTTGATCAGATGTCATAATGAGCTCCTTTTGAAACATTTCTCTCTGTTGCATAGTTATCTGCTCCACATATCAGTACAATGAGACAAAGGAAAAGAAACATAAAAAGGGGGGTAAAAGGTACAAACCTTCTTATCAGTTGTCTTCTTGTCTTCATCTTCTAATTTCTCTGCAGCAATAGTTGGCCTCTGCGGAAGTTGCTTACCAGCTCGTGGTCCCCTCTCACTCAACTTGCGTTTGAATGATAGCAATGTCCTCGAGCTGTCAGCTGTGTTTCTATCAGCACCTCTGTTATTCAGAGAAAACCTTATGGTTTTCTTCCCAGAAATAGTACTATCTACTGTGACATCATCAGATCTTTGTGCTGCTCCACTGTACGACCTGTTATTAACTGAAGTAGTTGCAGATTCTGAGCTTGCTCCGCATGCAAGGTAGGAGAAAATAACTGTGTCCTTAGTTTTGGCAAGTATTTCATGATCACACAAAACCGTCTCTCTCTGATACAATAAACAACAGTGTTAGGTCATGAAGTCAGAGAAAAGTATGTGGAGTGAGACATCTAGTCATTGTTCAAGATACAATTTTTTTTAAAAAAAGAACTCAGTTCAACTAGTAAGTTCATCTGTACGACTGAGCACAGAAAACAAACGCAGTAACCAACTACTTTATCACAACACCAAAACCTGTCTGTATTCACGGTATATAGTTTTAAAATTAAGTATTGTACAAGTACAAAACTGACCTAATAAACAGTTGCCTTATTTGGACCCAAAGAACCATTAATGGGCTTAGCTGCATACGCAATAAAGTTGTTGATGAACTAAACATGTGGAGCTGCATAGGTGCGGGCCTGTTTGGATCCAGGAGCTAAAACAAACTAAGGGCCCGTTTGATTGGATTAGCCCCTGGTTTTTAGTCCCGTTTATTCCTTTTTATACCAAACAGAAAGACTAAAGTAGGGACTAGTTGGCTTTAGTCTCTAGTCTAGTCCCTTAAAGAGGTACTAAAAGGGACTACAGGATTTTTTTTTCCACCGGTTACCCTTGCCCATGCTCAGAACCCTTCCGTCGCCCGAACGCTAAACCCTAGCCAGTAGTATTTCACTCGAGGGCTCAGGGAAGGGAAAAAAAGTAGAGAGAGACGGAAATAGCATGGCACTCCTGCAGTCCTGCTATTATTCCAAAATAATACTATATAAAAAGTTAAAAACAGGGGGCGTTCACAGTACAGTTGAGATGGCGACGATCACAGGAATCAAGGCAAGGGGTATTTCAGTCATTATATATTACATTTAATATGTTCAGAATCTGTTTAGTCCCTATAACCAAACAGGGTAGGGACTAAAATTTAGTCTAGGGACTAAACTTTAGTCCTAAGACTAATGAAACCAAACAGGGACTAAATTTTAGCTCCTTAAGAGCTAAAAGTGACTAAAATAATGTTTTTTACCATTTTAGTCACTTTTAGCTCTTTCTGTTTGGATCCTTAGCTCCTAAGTGACTAAACCTAAGTGACCAAACAGGCCCTAAGCCCTGTGAAATTCAAGTTGCCACATGTGTCGCCATAAAAGGCAAGGGGCTAAGGCCCTATATCTAAAAAAGGATATTGCAATACCAACAAAGACCTAAGGTGTCAGCTACTAGATACCGAGTTGCTGATGCAATCTCATTTTGGTGTCATTGAGCTGTCAGTAGCTGGGTTTGTTATGAAAACAAACTGGGTAAATTGAGGATAGCACCACTTCTGTGTCCAAGGCCAACAAGTGTCCCAGCCAATACCATTAGTACCAACAAGTGTCCTTAGTCACTAAATCTCCCAAATTAGACTAAGGACCTCTGATTGGCCAAAGGTTGGTTGATGGTTATTCCATCCTCTCGTCTTTTCAACATGCATTGGACATATGAAAGCACCACATATGGAGAAGGTTGCAACAGTTGAGTAAAACAACTCAATGGGTTAAAATAACAAATTATGTCCATCCAGTATTTCTATTTCAAGCATGACCATATCCTCATGTAGCTCAACTTTCAAGGCACGGCATAAGTTGTAAAACTGCAAGCGAAACATACCTTCACCTTCTCTCTCTTAATTATCCTCTCACACAACAGGCGTAGTTTTTCCAATTCAACCTGAAAAAAGGATGATATGTTTACTTATAATAACTATAAAAGAAAAGGGGGCGACCTTTGTAAAGCAAAACTTCTACTAGTAATAACACTCAGTAATGACAGGTAACATAGATGTCCAACAAGCTAGCCAAGTATGCAAGAATCATGCAAAAGGTACATAATTGTACTGAAGTATTGTGATAGCAGGAGTCAGGAGAGATCATAATCCTCGGATAATCTTCATATAAATATAAAACTACGCAATATGTTTGATACTGTGACTATATTGTGCATTGTGTTTCCACCCAACGTATAAGGATGGCAAAAAATCCACGTGGATGCGGATCCCCGCAGGGATCAAGCCCGGATGGGACAGGGACGTGGCCAGAACTTCCCCCGCGGGGCCATAGAGGCAGGGACCCGAAATCATCTCGGAAAAGGGCCAGGCCTAATGTTCTCTCCACGGTGCTCCAAAATTATGTGTGTTTTATATTACTCAGGCCCACGAATGATATGGCCCAGCATCATCTAACCCTTACGTCTTACGCCCAAAGCTAGCACCGGCCAGACACGCAGACACCACTTCCACTTTGTCATCTCTTCAGTGCTGCGCTCGCCTTCACATCCTGGCACACTCCATCCCCTGTGGCTCCAGTATCCTCCACCTGTCCATCTCCACACCATTGGAGATCTCCTCTGCACTCCTATGGACTCCGAGCAGCAATCACTACAGAGGACGTGAAGGGCGTTCTGTGGGTCCGTCCATGCTGAGGCGCAGAATCTTTTCCATAGAACCAAGTCCATCCATTGATTATTTGCTTATTTGTTCTTTCCATTCGCTGCAGTGCGGTATGATTGTGTGAATTGAAGATTTCCATGCTTATTTTTCGAATTCTTGCCAATATGGTGTGGATTGCCGAGCTGCAACATTGTTGGCTTGAACCCTTGAAGTAATTGTTGATCTATTGGCTACAAAAAAATATGTGTTTGATGTTCAAATTTGCTTGTTATGTACGTTCATGCTACACGTGTTTTCTGTTCTTGCTATTCCCAATCCTTGCACTGCTATTGCCACTCATTTGAAGCTCTGTGGGAGCTACCATGGGGATCAGGTATCTGTCGGGAATGCGGACAGGATGAGTTTTTACCCTATTATACATTTCGAGGTCATGGTGGGGCTGCAAGTTCGGCGATTGCAGCAGAGCTGTGGCTTCACCCGGCCCCAGCCCGTTGCCACCTGCCACCCCTATGTCAATTTGTATATGTAACCTCATCGGGCTGCTTATTTGGTATTGGTAATAGTACTGTATCCATTTACAAATAAAAAATAGCAAGTAACAAAGAGACACTATTGCCATGATGGCAAGAAAGCAATGCTCTGGAGACAAACCACTCTGCAAAAAACAAGACAGTCAATGCATACATACTTTTACAATGATCCTCGGTGCCCAATGTAAAGTTCAGCTAACTTATGGCAAGTATAAACATACACACAAAAAAATGGATAAAGATCTAGTATACCATATGCCTACGAAATCTTATGAAAACCATACAAATGCCAAGCCTTATGTAAGTTAAGCATCTTATAAATCATGGGACGGGAGGATATATAGTCTAAAAGGATACTTTATGCAGCTTCACTCGGTGTTATTTTCTCGAACGCGCAGGAGAGCTGCACGTCATTATATTAAGAGAGGAAAAAGGTCCAAAGAGGACCAAAGTACAATGCCCAGTGGGCAAGCATAAAACTAGACCAGATTGAAAACAGCCTAGACCCTACTAATAGCAGCAGCTAGGCCAAGACTTGCTAGCTGTTTAGCACCAGCCCTATCCCAGCAACTCAGCTCATCTAAAAACAAACTTTTAACAGAGCTCAAGGGTTACTCCATCAAAAACAGCCTTGTTTTGAAGAAGCCATAAGCACCACGCTCCCAAAATTATGAGGCTATTGAAGCATTTTCTCTTGCTCTTATGCACCTTTTTATGAGTACAGAGCTTCACTCGGTGTTTAATAACATCCTAATTCCTAACAAACATGTAGTAGTGCATGCCATATGAGTACAGGGACTCACAATGTTGGTTGCATAAGAAATTAAGAATAATAGTTCCTACATATATTGTTTCCTCTATAAATAATGACTGATGAGATCTGCCCCATGAAATGTTGTGGCAGCATAACATATACCCAAACCACAGAGTTTTTACAAGGTAGCTAAAGATACTATGTTGATTTCAGACTGATCTCTTCATAAGTGGCAGTGATTAATGAGCTCTTGCATCTGATACTTCAAAAGAGAACATTACAAGCCGTTGTTTGAAGCAAATGTTAAGCTGTATAAATAGTTGAAGAACACAAATGGCCATAATTTAGTGATTGAATAAAATAGAACGACAACTAAATGCAGATGTCCAAATGCTTCGAGCATTTGAAATATTCTATAAAAATATTTGCATTAAATTTCTAGTAATTGTGCAAACATTCTTATGCTACCAAACACAGGGAAACAATATAATGTAAATCTGGCATGCTAACCCTCATTCGTTTCATGCTCGTGAGCTCCTCAGGTCCATATTGCTGTGCATCAGCCTGCACAGAATTTCCAGAAAGATGGTAAGAGACAGAAGTAATAACAAAACAAGCATCGTACAGATCCGAGTGACCTATTACTTCAAAAATAGCTTAGTACCCCCTTACCTCTTTCTGTTGTACGCTGTGTTTGCCACAGTATGCTTTGTGCTGTGGTGTAGTACCAAACCCTTTTGTGTTCATGTAAAAACCACAACTTCTAGCGCAAGTAGGATGAAATGTAATGTTGCAATCCCCACTGCTACACTGCATATTGGAAGTGACAAATTTAGCAAGATTCTCGGTGGTCAATTTTCCATGTATAGGTTAGATAAGAAGGAATGGAGAATAATGTACCCTTAAGCACACGCCAACATTGTGGAGGCAGACACAACAAGTGTCCTTTCCCTCTACAAGGCTTTCCTGATAAAAGCATTGAACAGCCAAAAAAATGAGACGATACGAATGAAATGTCACAATAACAGAATCAGATAATCACAAATTAACAGCAAAAACAACTGCTAATGATCTATTACTTATGATGAACTAAAACTAAAAAGAAAGCCACAGTAACAAACAGTTACATACCGTTCCTTCTACAGGTTTATCTTGTCCCCTTACATACTTGGTGTCCAACAACCACTGCGAAATATTTGAAAAATTATAGGACCTAACAAAAAAGGCATTAAAAGGATTTTATTATTTATAATTACCTCAGCACAGAAAGCATGAACCCACTTCCCATCTACAGTCTTTCTAAATGCACCTGATGTGCCATGGCACATGCCACACTGTGCAAAGGGTAATTTCTTGCCATTACAATGTGATTTATCGCTAACGGTTGCAGCTTCTGATGAAATGTCTTGATCTTCACAAAGTTCACAGTTCCAGGGCCCAATAGAATTCTCCAAATTTCTGTAGCAATTTATGTGCACAGCAGCCTGTTAAAGAAGTCCAAGTTAAGAACACATAGTATAAGACACGAGAAGTTAAATAAATCTATATCACCTTGCATCTGTAGCAGACAAATATTCGGTTCAGCAATGTTTCAGTTCGCATGCATACATCACAATATAACCCATTTTCTTTAGAGGAGATTGGCAGAAGAAAACTTCCAGATTTTTTATCCGATGATATTTTGCTGTTGGATGACTTTGATGAATCATTAGCCTGTGGCAATGAAGTCCGTTGCCCAACCCTTGAAGATCCAGCAGCAAGTTTGGGAGAACTCTACACGCAATAAAAAGTAAGATCCCTAATATCTACAAGTACTAATTTCACAACTGCCAAATCAAAACTCAGAAACAAACCTTTGGTGCATCCTCCTTTGCATCTTTTCTCACGGTTGAGTTCCGTGAGGAGGATGCAATAGCAGCTGCAGCTGCAGCTAGTACAGCTTGGGCTTCCTTATGTCTCTTTTCTTTTCTCCCACGTTTCTTAGCTTCTCTGACATCACGAAGGAACTGATTCACAAAAATAAGATCCCATTTTCTTTTACTGAGGGCATCCAGCTCGCGAGAGAGATTTTGGACAACCATTGCTATCAATTTTTCTGCATGAAAGAAGAGATTTCAAGAAATTAATTAAATGACAGCTGCACTCAGGGAAAGTTGCATGCACTGTGTTGAAGTTCCTGAAGAATCAAACCACTTAATTTGTGGGACGGTTTCATGGACACGCTTAGAAGTGAGAATCTTGGAACAAGAGCAATGAAGAAGGCAAAGAGATTTTAGCATTCTTTATACTCAAACATTGAAGGACATTCGAAAAATTACACTTACCATATCTGTGCTTCAGAACAACAGCATTGTCAAGCAGCCTAGATTGTAAGTATACCATCTCTCCTTCTACTTCATCATCAGGTGAATGCTCAAGAATTTTTAAAGACCTTGCTTTCAAAACTTGACCTGTTGCAGTTGTATCGGCTGTACCCTCTACTTCTACCGAGGAATCAGTTGGTACTTTCTCAAGGGAAGGATATGATGACTCTTGTACTAATGTTGGACAGAAGAAAAAAGTACATCAGTTAAAACTTGACATGCAAAAATATATTTGCACCATTAAGGTGCAAAAACGGAAACCTTCTAACAAGTAATTAGCTTAGATAAACTAATAAGTCCTTACTATAGTGATTCAGAGCTTCCTTATTCTGATTGAAAGTAATGTCCCAATGATGAGATATCTTTTTCTGAATGAATGGATGAATATAAGAATGTGAATCATCAAAGCTGCATACAGCAAGAGAGTGGTGAGCAACTGCTCCCAGCAGTGGCTTATTGGTTCAAGAACTAAAGAAGCAGTTCATGAAAACAACAGCAAAAAAAAAAAAACAATCAAGTATACTTGTGTATGTGCAACTTACTTGAAAAAAGGTTGTCCATGAGAGCAATTTGAATCACAATCACGAGCATTGAAGCTATTTTCAACTGAATCTACCCTATCTCTACCATTATCACCCCGAACAAAACAATGATCATGTGAAGATACTCCTTTCTCCAAGCATGGGCCCAGTTCAACATCAGTTAAGTCATTAATTTTTCTTCCACGTAATGCACCTGCTCATAACATGGTAAGACCCACGTAACTGTAAATTACTAGAAGAAATCAAATGAAGAATACAACAGAAATGCAAAGTGAATACAATGCAAATGACTTCTATTTCACAAGATCATAAGATTAGATCAACATGATCCAGGATCATGAAAGAGGTGAAGAATAGTTCCTAATGATCTACAACAAGCTGAAATTTCTGCATTTATTATGCGCTTTGTGTCCGCACAACAGCACATTGGTAGGCAGAAGCAACAACAGCATGGTGCAGGACTGCAGGTCTTGTATTTTGGATATAAAAGGTCCCCTTTGACGGCCTTCACCCTCAACCTCGTTGACAACAGAACTCCCACCAATGGACATTTAGCCAACAGAAGTCAGTCCATATTGATAGCTTTGATCAGTAATGGTTCAATTTCACAAATTGTTTGTGTACTTGATCATTTAAGGGCTTCGATCCACAAAGAAAAATAAAATCATGAATACTATAAGGGCAATGAAACATTGGCATTGCTCCTACAATATCAGGTGTTGTTTGGTTCCTATATTATATATTTGTAACGTAATGGGTAACCGATAACGTTAAATCATGTTTGTTTAAGTCCAACCGTAATGAGATACCACACTAGAAACTGATATCGGCATATTCAAACTAATTACCGCTGGTAGTCGAATGTGAATCATTACTGTTACCATTTACGTCACATTTCGTGAACTAAACGACACCTCAGAGTTATTTTAATATTCAAAATGCAGCAGTGGGGGAGTAGAGAGTCCGCTACTCCGCTGAAGCAGAATTATCAAAACCAACAATTAAGTGGATTGGTCAACCAAAAAATCCTTGTTAAAAAAAAGTAAAGCACCATGAGCATGTAATGTCTATAGTTATCACCTATTCTCAGTTCAGTATTTAATTCTGTATTACATCCTTTTCCAGGACACAAAAAAATGGGTGCAGTTTAATTACATCAACCTTGATCCTTATAACAGATAGCCATAGTTTCAACTGAAAGATTACAAATTCAATACTTTCATGAACCTAATCCTAAGGTGAGTAAACCAAATAAGGCACACTACATTGCACAAGGAGCAACTTGAATCTATCTTAATCGACTAAGAGATTCAAGTTGAATCCTCCAGCTTTTTGGTGATGTAGTGTGCCTTAATCAACTTTTTGGTGATTTTTTTTTCTCGAAAGCGCAGGGGAACTGCGCCTTTAATTATATTAAGAAGAGGAGAAATAGTACATAGTACAATAGCTCTCCTTACGGAGGCCAGAAACAAACATAAAGGAACGAATCCATTAGGAATTCAGACTACCGACAAAGGGGCAGCCAAAAAGGAGAGACCCTTGGCCCCTGCTAGCACCCAAAGGTTTCTCTCCTCATCAGCCTGCTGCAGGATTCGAGAGAGGCTGGGGGTCTCTCCATCAAACACACATCTATTGCGGAGGTTCCATATCTTCCAGGCACCCAACATGATAAGAGAATTCAGCCCTTTCTTGACCATTCCCTGCACTGCCTCAGCAGCCCCTTTCCACCACTCTAAGAAGGATGTAAGGCCAGGCTGTGGGGCCAGGGCATGTAACCCAAATTTCCTTAGGAGCATATACCAGAAAATTCTTGTGAAGACGCAGGAGATAAGAAGGTGGTTCATGGTTTCATCTTCCTGATCACAAAGAAGACACCTTTGCGGGTGATTCAGGCCCTTTTTGGCCAAACGATCAGCCGTCCAGCATCTGTTGTGTGCCACCAACCACATGAAAAAACGGCACTTTGAGGGGGCCCAAGATCTCCAGATTCTTTTGTAGTGATCAAAGGAGGCAGATCCTAAAAACAGACCATTATAAGCTGCTTTCGCTGTGTATTTACCATCTGCAGCAAGGCTGAAAACATGCTTATCCCTTATGTTTGGCTGTAACTCAATCCCTGAAAAGGATTCCCAAAGGTTTAGATAATCAACCAAGACTCTTACTGTAAGAGCCCCCTTAATATCTGAAATCCATTTCCTGTTTACAAAAGTGCTTCTTTCACCGTCCTTTTGTTAGCAATTCTTCTTGGAATTGACTTGTGCAGGCTAGGGGCAATATCAGCGATTCAAGTGCCATGCAGCCATCTATCATTCCAGAACAAGGTGTTTGAACCATCCCCAACCATAGAAACAAGAGCCATAGAGAAAAAAGCCCTAGCTTTGTTTGGGACCTGTATTGGAAGACTTGCCCAAGGCCGCCCCATATCTGTTTTCTGCAACCACAGCCATCTCATGCGGAGAGCCCAACAAAGCTCAGGGAGACTAGAGATTCCCAAGCCTCCCAGTTGAAGGGGACGACACACCTTTCCCCAGGCAACCAAACAGTGTCCTCCCTTTGCTTCCTTTGTGCCTCTCCAAAGAAAACCCTTTCTTATCTTATCAATGGCATCTAAGGCCCATTGGGGGATGTCAATTGCCATTGCTAAATAAACTGTCATGCCTGTGAGAACATGTTGCACCTGAATTCTCCTTCCTGCTCTAGACATTAAGTCAGCTTTCCAATTAGGGAGTTGATCTGCAATTCTTTCAACAAAGGGCTGGAACTGCTGCCGAGAAAGTTTATGCAAGGAAAGGGGTAGCCCCAAATATTTGCAGGGGAAGTTTGCCATCTCACAAGGCAGCAACCTCTGAACATCCATCAGATTCTCCTCCGAGCATTGAATAGGATATGCATTTGATTTCTGCACATTATTTATGAAGCCAGAAGCATCTCCAAAAAGTTGCAGAATGTCTAGAGTGATAGAAGTTTCTTCAGCAGTGGGATGTAAAAACACAGCCACATCATCTGCATAAATAGAAATCCTGTGGAGCTTCTTTCTTCTAGATAACTGCTGTAGCAAACCTGCTTCTTCAGCTTTAGCGAATAAGAGGCCAAGAACATCCATAACAAGGATGAATAGCATGGGGGAGAGGGGGTCTCCCTGCCTGAGCCCCCTCCTATGGGCTAAACGTTCCCCCGGGGAACCATTGAGCAGCACTTGTGTAGTGGAGGAGGCCAATAACCCACAAACAATATCCCTCCAGATCTGACCAAAACCAATCTGCTGCATGACTTCAATTAGGAATGGCCAGGCCACTGAATCAAAGGCCTTAGTGATATCAAGTTTGAGGAGTAGGCGAGGCAATTTCTGCTGGTGAAACAGCCTTGCAGTTTGTTGTACCAACATGAAATTATCTTGGATGAACCTTCCCTTTATAAATGCGCTTTGAATTGGAGAGACCAACTCATTGAGCCTTTTGGCCAGCCGGTTAGCAAGAATCTTGGTAATCAGTTTTGCAAAACTGTGCACAAGACTAATAGGCCTAAAGTCTTTGACCTGCTCTGCCCCCTCTTTTTTCGGTATCAAGGTAATAAAAGCCGTGTTGAGCTTGTGGAAATTGTTGAAATTCCTGCTCCAAACTGCCCTAACTGCAGCCATAACCTCTGCTTTAATACTTCCCCAGCAATCTCTATAGAATCGCCCTGTGAATCCATCCGGCCCTGGGGCCTTATCCAAAGGCAAGCCTTTAATGGTTTCCAAAACCTCTTGTTCTGAAAAAGGGGAGTCTAGATTCTCCAGATTATGTCTAGACAGACCAATGGCATCCAAATCAATAGTCCTTTCCCTGTTTCCACACTGCCCAATGAGGTTTGTATAAAACTGATCCACTGCTGCTGCCTTTTCACAGTGGTTGGTTAGGATACGATCTCCATCAACCAGCATGGCCACAAAATTCTTCCTCTTACGATGCCTTGCATGAATATGGAAAAATCTTGTATTCGCATCGCCCTCTTTGAGCCATGAAATTCTTGACCTTAATCTTGCCATTGTTCGCTTGAAAGAGGACAGCATCAAGGATTGTTTTTTGAGCCTGTTTATAAGCCAGATCTCTGCTGGGGTAAGTGGTCTTTCATCATGTGCCATCTCCAGTCTATGCAGCAACTCCTTTGCCAAAGCCAACTGCAACCTTACATGCCCAACCTGCTTGTCACTCCACCCTTGCAGTCTTCTTGCTGTCATCTTTAGCTTCTTCTCTAGAGTCTGGAAGGGGCATCTGACAGCTTCGACTGAGTTCCATGCAGAATGCACTTCCTCCTGAAAACCTTCAAGCTTGGGCCAAAAGGATTCGAAATGGAACCGCCGTTTTCCAGGCCTATTGTCACTGAGACCCAGGAGCAGAGGGCAGTGGTCCGAATCAAGTGACGCAGCACTATGAAGAAGAACTCTGGGGAAGGTTAGCTCCCAATCCACAGTACAAAACACTCTATCAAGCTTAACAAGGACCGGGTTATCTTGCTGGTTAGACCAAGTGAATTTGCGTCCTACCAGCGGAATCTCCTTGAGGCCCAGGTCATTGATCAGATCCCTGAAACGACCCATCATGGCTCTATTAAAGTTGGAGTTATTCTTATCTGATGTTTTATAGATGAGATTAAAATCCCCAGCCACCAACCAAGGGCCAGCACAGGCTGTTCTGACATCTCTGAGTTCCTGAAGAAAAAGGATTTTTCCATCATCTCCCTGAGGGCCGTACACACAGGTAAGCCACCAAGCCTGCCCTTGCTCCATGCACAACTGGACTGAAACACTGTGATTGTCGATTCTTTGCTGCCCTGTATGACCTATATGTCTTTTCCAAGTGATCAAGATGCCACCACTTGCACCTGTTGATGGCAGGTAGACGTAATCAGTGAACTCAGCACCAAGCATGGAGAGGATAGTTCTTGTTGAAATGTTCTGCATTTTAGTTTCCTGGACACAAACCACATCCACTTGGGAAGAGACCACAAGCTCTCTGACTGAGTCTTGCCGCACTGAGGAGTTCATTCCTCTCACATTCCAGAATAAAATTTTGTTTGGATTCATGGTCACAGTCTACATAACACAACCACAAAGAACAGGGGGAGGAACCTAGGCTTCAGACAGGCCCTGCTGGTGGCGTGGGCCACCCGAAAAGGGCGGACAAGGCCTCCACCTGGAGCTGGGAAAGTGGGTGCTTGAAAAGCTCTGCATAAGCCTTGAGGGATTCCTGACTGATGCCTTCATCTTCAGTAATAATCTGCAGGGCTTTCATGGCTTTTTTGGTGGCCCTGCCACCCCAGTCTTGCATGCTGAATTCCACTCCAGCTCCAGCGACACGCCGGCTTCGTCTTGGCGCAGCAGCAGATGTTGTTGGAGAGGGAGGAGTTGCTTTCTTGCTGTTTTTATTTGGTAACAGCAAACAAGCGTCAGGTCTTCTACAAATTTTGTTGAGGAACTCTTCTTTTCTTGTCGCAACCAGCGGAGCACCCATGACTGTGAGGGTATCAGGTCTTGGATCAGTTGTATGCTCATTCTCCAATGCCAGTAACTCCCTTCCTGTTCCAGCGTGTGCCTTTTCGATCAGTCACAATTAGTCAATTAAGATAGATTCAAGTTGCTCCTTGTGCAATGTAGTGTGCCTTATTTGGTGGGTACACACTTGAATCTATCTTAATCAACTTGAATCTATCTTAATAATATACTAGTATTTCAACTTCTCTTGATATCCTCCAGCTTTTTGGTGATGGCCTGGCCTCTGCAATAATCCACAGAAATCAAATGTGTACCCTATCAAATGCCCCGATGAGACTATTTTGGAAGTTCTGAGCTGGTTGCCTTGTGAGATTGCAACCTTTCCTTGCAGATATCTGGGTCTCCCTTTGTCTTTACATAAATTATCCAGGAATCAGTCTCAGCAGTTTGTGGAAAAAATTGCAGACCGTCTACTAAACTGGAAGGCTGACTTGATGAGTAGAGCAGGGAGAAGAATTCTAGTGCAGGATGTCCTCACTAGCATGACGGTCTATATGGCAATGGCAATTGATTTCCCTCAATGGGCCATAGAAGCAATTGATAAAATAAGAAAAGGTTTCCTCTGGCGAGGTAGAAAGGAGGTGAAAGGGGGACATTGCTTGGTGGCATGGGGAAAAGTGTGCCGACCTTTGCAGCTTGGAGGTCTGGGTATTGCTAGCCTTCCTGAGCTCTGTTGGGCCCTCTGCATGCCATGGCTTTGGTTGAAAAAAACTGACCCAAGACGTCCTTGGTCTAGCCTGTCCATTCAAGTCCCTAACAAAGCTCAATCCTTCTTCTCCAAGGTGCTGATTTCTGAGGTGGGGAATGGGACCAACACCATGTTTTGGACAGATAAATGGATCCATGGCAAAAGGGTCTCAGATATTGCTCTCAGATTATTCAGCATTATCCCAAAAAGAATTACTAACAGAAGGACTGCAGCAGGCTCTATTGAACAGACGATGGATTGCAGACATCAAAGGGGCTGTTACAGTTGGAGTCATTGTAGATTACCTACACCTTTGGAATATCCTCGCAGATTTTAGCTTATCATCGAATGACAGATACTATGCAAAGTCAGCTTATACTGGGTTTTTCTTAGGGTCTACCACCTTTGGGCACTATAAAAGGGTTTGGAGATCTTAGACTCCTCCAAAGTGCTGTTTTTTTCATTTGGCTTGTGGTCCATAATAGATGTTGGACAGCTGATCGCTTGGCAAAAAGGGGTTTGAATCACCCTACCAGATGTCCTTTATGTGACCAGCAAGGTGAAACCCTGAACCACTTGCTCGTGAGTTGTGTCTTCTCAAGGGTTTTCTGGTACAACCTGCTAAGAAAGTTTGGGCTGCATAGTTTAGTCCCACAGCCAGATACAGTTTCCTTTAAGGATTAGTGGGAGATGGTTTCAGCAACAGCAAATGGTCTGGTCAGGGAAGGTCTTGACTCCCTCGTCATTTTAGGATCTTGGATAATTTGGAAGAATCGCAATAGAGCCATTTTTTATGGAGGGTCTCCCAGCCTTCCTCTGATTATGGAGCAAGCACGTGAGGAAAGAAGAAGCTGGGAAATTGCTGGAGCCAAAGGGCTCTCCTTTTTGGCTGCCCCCTGCATAGGTTGTTGTAGGGAGTGTGTGTGTGTGTGTTTTTATGGATCCTTTCATGTACGGGTGTTACTGGCCTCCATAAGGAGTGCGTTGTTTTTTTTTGTCTCTTTAGACCCTTGTTTCTCTCTTTTTAATATATATCTAAAACGCAGTCCTCCTGCGTTTTTCGAGAAAAAAACAATTAGTGGATAGGAATTCCTCTTCAAGAGTTGTAGTTTCAAATTAACATGCGAGATAAGAATAAAAACCTCATTGGTTGATCACGATTTCGCTTTTGAATGGCCAGGTCTAAGTTTTTTTATAGTGGCAGTGCGAAAATATATCTGTTTTATTTGTTTTTTTCCAAATAAAAAAACTCGGCTGGGGAGGGAAAGACCGCCCTCCCGGTATTATATTAAGAAGAGACCGAAACAATGGTCCCGGCCGAGAAAATCCCCGAACCCTGGCCCCCCATCACTAACGGGCCGGCATCAACTGTCCACTCTGCAACGGCCCAACCGGAGGGTGACGCACATGACATCGTAACCCGAGAGCGGATGGGGCACAGCGAGCGGATTTTTTTTAACCAAGCCTGAAAATTCGCTCCCGAGGGGAATCGAACCCAGGACTTGGAGGTGCTACTCGGAAGTCCTTAACCACTAGGCTAGAGGCCCTTTCGCTGTTTTTTTCCAAATAAAAACCCCACAACCTAGGGAAAGCAGGAACCCAAAGGAAACTAGATATTGTTTTTTAATCTAGTACTTAAAAGTCACAAAAGTTCACAAAAGATTTTACCTTGGTTTTCATTTGGTATCTCTGTGGAAGTACCAAATTCTTTGTTTCCAGAGGTGGCGTTCAGTATCTGTCACAAGGATGTGAATCAAATTACATCCACTTACTTCACTAGGACCATTAAACAATGACAAGACATCACACCTCACGCAAGATAAATTGGAGCGCGACAAGTTCAAAAAATTGGTAGAGTTGATAATGCTGAACAGTGCTTAATGACATCAGTTCACTATATAGTTAGCCCAACTTTCCATGGAAAGAAATAAGACAACTTTAAAACAGAGGAAAGTTCAGATGGCTGGGCGTGTTTAGGGGCGGGGGTGAAGAGGGCCTTCCATCGCAGGCAGCCGATGGTTCCCTTGATGCCGTCATTATAAATTACCAAAAAAACCATTAAGGTGCCCGACTAGTAAAATTTAATGTAAAAAAATCACAATGGGGCAACAAAAAGCTTATATCTACCCCCTTGAAGATCTCTATCGGACAAGTCTAACTAAAAATGTATAACGAAAAATATACCAACCATGCATTGAAATTTCATGCTCAAAGCCAGTTAAGACGCAAGAAACCAGGCTTGAAATAATGCACCAAAAGTCAGAAGTCATATTTCTTACCAATATTCCATGTTCATCCTTTAAAACATACTTGTTGCTGATTGGGGAGAAGTCCTGAGTAGATTCGTTTGCAAATTCTTTAGCAGAACACTCAGGATTATAACCTTCTTTAACCATGTTCTTTTTGCCATTTTGCAAAATAGTCACACCAGTTGCACATGTTGCACTATTTTCATTCAAAATCTTACTATTGCTTTCAGATCTTGTTTGTGCAGGTTCAGTTACAGAGGAATCCAGCAAATCAACAAGTACACCTACACCCTTGTCATCATCTAGGACCAATGGATTTTTCACATCGACAGTATCTGTGGTGACCAATCTGTCTGATTTGCTCTCTTGCACCACCTCTGAGCTCCCTTTACAAACATCTCCTTGAGCACTATGCATTTGCACATAATTTTGGAGCCACTTCATAATTTTCAGCGTCAAACCATGGGAAAAAGTGGTAGTTTCACCCTGGCAATAAAAAATAGCAAAATAGTATGTAAATGACCTTGACATAGCAAAAATACATAAGGTATATGCAAATGTACATAAGGTATATGCAAATGTACATAAGCTATATGCATGACATACCACGAGAGCAGCTTCCAAGGATTCCGAAGAAATGCCGACTTCAGATGCTATATCACTAACACTAATTTTTCCGCTGTCAATTAGCTGCAAAATCAGTGAAGATATTAATGTTTTTACTTCACAATGGTTAGGAAGGATATTCATTTTCTCTATCAAAATATTGTATGGGTAACAGTTACCTTTCTAAGCACTACAGCAATATCACCAGAACTTCCCATATGATCCCCACCAACAGAGGGATGACCAGTACCTCTTTCCCAGATTTGAATAGGTTGAGTATTTGCATTTCTAACTGTGTTAGCTAAAGCACCTTGCTCTATAGTCTTGACTCTGATCAGGTTACCAGAACTAGAGGTACTGGTTCCACAATTGGTGAATTTATCCTTGTTTTTGCGCGTGAACCTTAGTATTGGAATTTTTCCAGAATTGAGGGTGGTATTGTCTGGGCCAGATTTTCTAGGATTCAGTTCGGAAGCAAGGTTACTGTTCTCTACAGAACTGGTGTAACCAACTGCAGAATGCTTTGAGCAAAATGCTCTCAACTCAACCTACAAAAGGGGAGCAAAGAAACAAAAGTGAGCCACATTGATCTCAGTAAGGCTAATGCCAACCATACGAATAGAAGGCCTAACATTAGGGTGTCTGGATTTCCCCCATATCTCCATTTGATGCTTTGACTCTCTTGCACATACAGGGTGAAAGGGCGTCCGACACGTCCCTGAAAACCAAACAAAACTTGGTAAGAAGTATTGGAAGACAGTATTCCTTTGGGTTAGAAATTAGTTAAAACTAAGGTCACAGTAATTTTTAGAAGAACACAAGCTGAGGGAAACCATATGAGTTTGAAACTGAACATGCTTCCAGCCTTAAAAAAATGATTAACTCTTGAGATAGAACATGCGGTTATTCGACCTTGATTTGCTCTTCAGAAAACTGGCTTGTAGCCAGATATCCAATGAATATCATTTCTCAAGTTAAAAGGAACTCAGAGTACCAAAAAATTGTGGTATCAAACTGTAAACCATTGTTGAAGATACACCCACCAGGATGACATTTTTTCACTAAAACAGGTTATGCATCATTTGCAGAAAGCATTCATTTTATTTGAAGGCTCCCACATACAAATGAAGAGCATTGTGAGAAGATGCAGCCACAAATAATTAAGCTGGCCAGTAAATACCAACGTGTTCCATCGACTAGTTTTCTGATGACAAATGCAGAAAGCATTTCCTCAAAGAGCACTAAAAGGACAGACACAGCGCTGGCGGCTCCAAGATGAGTGGGGTGTAAAAAAGGAACAGCCGAGGCAAGCCTTACCCCTGCATTTTTGCAGAGAGACTGTATCGAACCCAGGACCTTTGGCTCAGTGGGAAGGATTCTCACCACTGCTTCAGGTCTGTCCTTCTTCCTCAAAGAGCACAGGATAGTATTTAGCTGGCATATACTAGTTAGTTGTCTGTGCATCGCTACGGTTTCTATATAATATACGGTTTATTTGTATAACACAAACCAACACGAGCTGTAGTGGTTAGAGGCGAGCGCTTTGTTCCTAGAGACCAAATTCCAGCAGGCGTGTATTTTTTGATATTTCGGCATTTCGCTGAGCGCGTGGAGAAACTCTGGCGACGCTCGCTACGCGCATAGAGAGAGGGACGACGCACGACGAAACTCCCGCTTTAAATGTGTAGTAATGTAGTATCATACCTCCATTGTTCTCTTTTTCTTCATAATGGACTACACCATATTCCATTACTTAAAATCAACGAAAATACAAAGTTTTTTTAGGAAACGGCCCAGCCAGCCTACCTATACCAAATGATAATACGCACACAAACAAAATAAATAACACTGTTCTCATCAAAAAGCAAGTATATAGCATAGGATTAAAGCATTTTTATGTCATGTGTTCAAGATAGTCATGAAGTAACAAGAAACAAATAAACTATCACAAAGCAAACAAGGTTTATTAACACAAAAATCAAATCAACACAAGCTTCTAGCACATATATTTTAAAATAAATATACAGACACATATAAATTACACCATACTTTAAAAAGATAGATTAACACTTCATTCAGATTTGTACTGAACCATGGGCTACACAATATCAGTTATTGTGGTATTTTTGGCAACACGTCTAATTTTTAAGGTGGCATATTAAATTGATACATGCAAAGGTGTGCGGAAAGCCGGAAACTCAAAAACAAGATACGAAGGTTAAAAACTTGCTTTCTTGAAAAAGGCATATCACAGATTCTCCACACATATTGCACAATAATTCAAACCCATTCTACTGCCACAAAAAAGGTGAATTGGTGTGTGCCAGTTTTGCCTTCGAAAACCAATCCAATCCGATTCTATCAAACTTGCATAGTTGCATAGAGTTAAAATTTATGGGAAAAAAATCCTTCAGTGTGTTCCGTCAATATATTACAAACTGAAAAAGAAATCAACTAATTACCTCTCACACCACATCAGTGTTATTAAAACTACGTTTAAACGGTGTTTATACATCAAAACGCTAATTAGAGATTGAAACTCTGAAATGTTAAACAATATGGTCTAAAACGATGTTTTACAACGTTTAAACTCAATGGTTTGGCATTTAAGTGTTCTAAACTGTAAAACACGACGTTTTATGTGTTTTAATCATTAGCTACTTTGGTCCCAGTCCATTAGTTACTTTTGGGCCCAGTCCAGTCTAGTCTCTACGTGCTTGCCCTACTCCCCTGACTTGAAGTCCGATGGCTAGCAGCACGCGTGCTCTCCTCTATGCTCTCTGCTGCTGTCACCAGAAGGTGCTGATGCTGTCAACCGCTGCACCATGTGCGCCCTCTCCCTCCTTGTCGAGTGCGCCCTCTCCTTCCGCGACATGTGCAACCGCTTCTCCGCGCTGTGTGTCGCTGCACCGCACTGCCGCGCCGTCCAAGCTGCCCCTCTCCCTCCGTGCCTCTGTTTGCTAGTAGCCGGTGGCCAGCACCCAGCTGCCGACTCCTCTCATCCTCTCTATTTTGGTATTTAGCTTCATGTTATTGTCTGAAATTATGATATATTGCCTATTTTTCCTATGTTGTTTAAAACTACGTTTAAAAGTCAAAACTTCATACATGAGCGTTTCAACGTTTTGTCGTTTTAATAACCTTGCACCACATGCCCCTTGTGCAATATAAAAGAACAGTCGAGGAGATCCATTCAAAAGACAATATCCCTTGTGGAAGCTTGTAGTGCAGAGTGGTTATAGAGCAAACCTATTTTAGCAAGCATTTTGTGCCCTGGTCTGCTACCAATAGCAGAATGCCATGATTTGCACAATATAACAAGCCTAGTTTTGAAATTTTTCCATTTGCACACAGAAAACTAGATAGGATTGGTAGGTCAAATTTGAAGTCCTCATTAAAGAAAGACAGTTGATACACACAAAAAAGGGACAGTCTAATACAGCTGTAGAAACTGTACATTTCCTAAATAGCAGTAGAATACACTTTCCTAAATCATGATAGCATATAAACTGAAACATAAGAAGATATATGTCAGGTTTTCACAATTCTTTTTAGCAGAAGCTGAAAACATGGTGTGAACAATACATACCGTGACTACATCGGACACATGCGCCATGCTTAATCTTGCAGATACTGCACGTCAACTTCATCCGATTCTCTTGGACATTTTCAAGGCTAAATACAGGTTCCATTGACTCCATGTCCTCAACAAAAACCTCTGGTGCCCAGAGACTACAGAACAAGTGCACAAACTTTTGGTGGCCAACACCCGCATTTCGAGTAGGCTCCACTTTAACGGGTTTAAGAGCCCCTTTCTCCTTTGGGCATAAAGCACAAGGCATCGACGGGGTGCCGCCAGCATCTTCCTTCAATGACCACCCTGTAGACTCTAGATATGTACACCAAGCACACAACCATTGCCCATCAGGCACAGCATGCAAACCATAACACTTCTGGTGCACTGACACCTTGCAGTTGCTGCAGTTAACTATCCTATTGGACTCCATGGAACTTTCTCCAAGACAACAAACATCACAGCTTGAAGATGCCTCAGCCCCTACGCGTGGAAGCAGAACAAGCTGCTCTAACCCAGCATCGACACCCAGAAGCTTTCTCTTCTTGTTGGGCCGCTCTGAAGTGAGAACAAACCGGCCTGTTGCTCCTAGCAACCAATTAAGTGAAGTTCCTTCCTCCTTGGGACATTGTGCTAGCACAACGCCACTGCTGCTCCCAGCTTGATCCACTCCAAATGATCTCCCTCCCAACTGAACAGAAACTTCGTGTATGCCATGTTCCCCTCTGTGCATATTAAGCTCTTTGTCACTGACCATCTGTTGCACAACCACATCATGTATGTCATGTTCATCGCTTTGATCATTCCTCTCTTTCTGACTAGCCAGATGCACACTTTGCACTCCGCGCTCCCGGTTGCTGACCACTTCTTCGCCACCAACACCCAAATACGAGGTTGTTTCAGCCACAGCCACGTCATATGTCTCAGCTTGGTTTATTAATTCCTTGCCACTCCCCAGAAATGGTATTAGCATACATGAGTCGACATTGCTGTAGCCGAATGGGAGCTTTGGTCTTAACATTTCGATATCAGCCAGTGTTACAGGACGGAAATAAGCCTCAAACTGGTCCCACAAGCCAACCTTCGCAGGGGTGGCTACAGGTGACTGTGGTGGAGGCTCCGGAGCAGCATCGTCCGGAGGGGGAGGCAGAATCTTCTTGTGCTTCTTCCGGGCGTCCCCCGGCCCTGCCCAGCTGACGAGCCGCGCCGGCAGCGTGGGAACCCTGGGCGCCGCCTCGTCGCCCTCGAACGGCGTCCGCAGGGACACAGCCTTGGTGGCCTGCGCATACAGGTCGACACCGAACCCAGGGGCCTCCTCCTGGGGCAAGGCCTCAGCGCGGGCCATTTCCCCGTTCATTACGCCCTCAACAGGGAGGGGCACATCGCCGCCGGAGCCCCCCGCGGAGGCTGCGTCGCAGGGGGAGACCTCCGGCGATAAGGGACGGCGGAGAGACGGGCCGAGCTAGGGTTAGGGTTTCGTCTCGAGCCCGAGCTTGTGTTTCCCTTCCGAGCGTTCTCTTTCCTGGCGAATTTTTCCCGGCCCGAGTTTTTCGCGTGGGTGTGGGTGTCGGTCTCTCGGATAGTCGGATGCAGTGGGCGGAGCGTGGGTGTGGGTCTCGGTCGGTCTGTCGGATGGAAGCAGCTACTCTGCGTTAACTTCCGACCACTGCCGTGTGGGGCCAGGCGCTAATCGGACCCGCACGTCAGTAACTGGCCAGTAGAAGATCCGGCTGCCTCTCGGATGCAGTGGGCGGAGGGACGGTGTATGCACTCAAACCATATTTGTTTCTATATTTTTATTCGGTTTCGAATTTGAATACGGATAGATTTGTATAAGAATACGAATGTTTTCGAATTCAAACAAATTCAAATATGGATAGTCGTGTCTCGAATACGGAACTAGTCGAACATGGATATTGTCGATAACAGAAATTTTGTCGGATACTGTGTAAGATCATTTCACACATATCATGGTTGTAATCATGTATCCACTTCTTGAGTCCAAACATTTTTTAGCACTAGGTGAGTGCCCGTGCGTTGCAACGGAACCGTATAATAACATGAAAACTTATGTACATATGTGTTATATTGTTATAGATATGTGTCTGTGCGTTGCGACAGAAGTAAAAGATTTGTATGAAACATTGATACGGAACGACAAGCATCACTATAATATGCAAAATATGTGTGAAAAACATTAACAATATCACACAAATTATTTCTAAAAAGTTAATTTAGAATTTTTAATTACAGACAAATGTGTCGACAACTGTACACTAATCAGCTACTTTTTTAGCGATATCGATAAATCTCTGTTGTATGTTTGCAGGGATGGCATATTGTAACGCCCTGAATTTAGGGGTAGAATTTTTTTTCTTCTTTTCCCTCACCAAATTCAGGCGTTACCCTTTCCTTTTCCCTTTTCCCCTCGCTAAACTTTGATCTTTTCCAAAGTATAGCAGGATTCGGCTTGAGGTCCCATGTAAAGCAAAACCCTAAAATATTTTATTTTGTGTGATGCACCATGCCGAACCATGCATACCTTTTGATTGTTTAAAAATGTGAATGCATTCATCTAGAGGAAAATAGATTTTAGAAAAAGAAAACCTTTTCCTTCTCCTCTTCCCCCTCCTTCCCCATTTTCGGCCCAACCGCCCCCCCCCCCCCTTCCCCCCGCGTGGGCCTCGCGGTGGCCCAGCCGCCCCTCCCCCTTTCCTTCCCACCGTGGGCCGCCTGGCGGCCCAGCCGCGCCCCCCCACCCCCAACCGGCCCAACCGCCCCCTCCCCTTTTCTTTTTTCCAAAAATCCCCTCCCCGCGGGCCCCGCTCGTCATCCCCCCTCTCTCTCTCTCTCACCCTAACCCTAGTCGTCGTCGCCCCCGTCCTGCCCCCACGCCGCCGCCGCGCCGGCCTCCCTCTCCGGTGAGGTTTCTCCCTCCCCCCTCCCTCCTCTCCTCCCCTCCCTCCTCCTTCCCTCCCGCCGGCGTCCCCCGCCCCCGCGCCATGGGCGCGCCCGCCTCGGCCCCGGCGAGCTCGGCCCCGGCCCCGGCCGCCCCGGCCTCGCCCGCGCCCGGTCGCCCTCGGCCGCCCCGCGCTCGGCCGCCCGCTCGGCCGCCCTCCCCGCGCCGCCCCCCGCCCGTCCCCGGCCCGGCCGCCCCCGGCTCGGCGAGCTCGGCCCCGGCCTCGACCACCCCCGGCTCGGCCGCCCCGCCTCGGCCACCCCCGGCCCCGGCGCGCCACGCTCCGGCGAGCCCGCCCCTCGCCGCGCCCCGGCTGCCCCGGCTCGGCCGCCCCCGCGCGAGCCCCGCTCGGCCCCTCGCGTCCGGCCGCCCCCGTCCGGCCCGCCTCCGGCGAGCCCCGCGCCGCCCCGGCTCGGCCGCTCCCCCCGCGCCCGGCTCGACCACCCGCCCCCGCGCCCGGCCTCGCCCGGCCGTGTCCTCGCTCGGCCGCGTCCTCGCTCGCCCGTGCTCGCTTGCCCCGGCGCGCTTGCCCGCTCGTCCCGCCGTGCCTTGCTCGCGTCGTGACGGCCCCGCCGTGGCCTCGAGCTCGGCTAGTTCGTGGCGTGTGCGTGCGGTCTCGCGCGCGTGCTCGCGTAGTGCGCGTGCCTTGGCACGACCCGTCGTGCCCCGTCTACCCCCCTGTGTCCTATGCGCGCTAATCACGTGTTTATATTAATAAGATAGGAGTCTCAATTTGGAAATTGGTTACATTAGTTAACTTGTATAGCTAATTGCCTAACTCATTTAATGTTAATCTACTAAAAGTGGTCACGTTTACATTAGTGCATGTAGCTAATTCTTTTGTTAAGACCAATTGAAATTAGAACACGTGACGTCTAGTTATTCATCAACCCATAGTGTGTCTCGGTCATAAGCTTTAACTCTCGCGAGACCTTTTCTCATTTCTTTCTAACCATGGTAAGTTCATTATCGTATGTGATATTCTATGCATATTTACTTCATTTGTTCTCTTGTATGGTGTACTGTTTGTTCCCTAATTTGAATGGATGGATGTATGTATGCTTGCAATCGTATAGAGAACGATCCGGTCGAAGAGCCTGAGGAACTCGCAGGAGAAGCCCCTGAGCAGCAGTCGGTTGGTGGAGGCAAGTGTCCCTTGACCTATCTCTGTCCTATTCATTCTTTAATTCACCTCCCGCTTTACACATTTATGCCTAAGGATTGACTAGCTTTTGTTATCCATGTCCTTGTTTACCTATTTGGGTTGGATTATTATTGTTTAGCTTTATGCTATTGCTCAACTATAATCAATGAACATGATGAGATTATCTATGATACGTTGTTTTCCCTCTTCTTATTATGATGTTATACTTGTGGCCTTTAAGGGGGCTCGAGCGGTTTCTCGAGTGCCTCTCCGTAAGGACCTGTTATATGGATGACCGCCCGGGAAAACAGTGCAACCATGAGGGTGGAATGGGATGCCCTTAGCTGAATAATTAGAGGATCCGGGGTGTAGTTCACTTAGCCGTCGTGCCGTCAATGGGGCTCGGTGTATGCGGCTCGCTCTGCCAAGTTTGGGTTCGCCCCTTGGGGAGGAGTGCGTTGCATTTAGGAAACCTAACGGGTGGCTACAGTCCCGGGGAATCTTTGTAAAGGCTACGTAGTGATACCCTGCTAGACCACCTAGGTAGTGGTTAATGGGGAGTAGCTCTCTCCGGGCAGAATGGGAATCACGGCTTGTGGGTAAAGTGCACAACCTCTGCAGAGTGTTTGAAAACTGATATATCAGTCGTGCTCGCGGTTATGAGCGGCCAAGGGAGCTCCAGTGATTAGTGGTACTTGATCAGAGACATTATGGTACAGGTGGCTATGAGATCGATGGTTTTGGTTATGACTATGGTGCTGGTAAGTGGTATTCTTTCCGTTTGGAAAGGGTACATCGGGCTAATAACTTGGGTTAATGCTAAAACCTGGCTTTCTATTAGTAAATAATAATCTGACCAACTAAAAGCAACTGCTTGACTTATCCCCACATAAAGCTAGTCCACTACAGCCAAACAGGATACTTGCTGAGTATGTTGATGTGTACTCACCCTTGCTCTACACACCAAACCCCCCCATCCCCAGGTTGTCAGCATTGCAACCACTGCTCGAGAGAAGATGAAGCTGTGGAAGGAGACTTCCAGGAGTTCCAAGACTACGACGAGTTCTAGGCGTGGGTTAGCGGCAACCCCCAGTCGGCTGCCTGTGAAGGCCGCGTTTATCTACGTTTCTTTTCCGCACTTTGATTTATTGTAAGGACTATATGGACGTCTCAGACATATGATATAATCGACTATTATTTTCCTTTTTAATACTATTTTGAGCACTGTGTGATGATGTCCATGTTATGTAACTGCTGTGTACGTGAATAACTGATCCTGGCACGTACTTGGTTCGCATTCGGTTTGCCTTCTAAAACCGGGTGTGACATAAGTGGTATCAAAGCCGTGCTGACTGTAGGACCGCTAACCTAGAGTAGAATGGTCGTTCTAAGGACTATAGACCTCTGTCCCTGCCTTGACTTTGGTATCCCTTCAAAAGTTGGTCATACCGACCAAACCTATATTCTACTATATATTATACCTTGCTGAAAATTGTGTTTTATTCTAATCCTTCATTTATTTATGATTCATTATTTGCTGGTCATATTAATTCTGTTCTCACCCTTTTGCTTGCGATGTCTTTTGTAGATGGCTCGACTTAGACACACTGCACGAAAGTCCGTCATCCCCTTCTTACCCTCTCGCCTTGCTGAGCGTCCGCTTCGCCGTCCCGTGGCCGGGTAGTCCAGCCACTTGGAGAGGCTGCACCACCGCCTGCATGAGGAGTAGGAACGTCGACGACAGGAGCAGCAGGGCTCTTCCTTCTCGCTCCAACAGGAGATAGAGTCCGTGAGGAGCTGCTCCCCTGTGCTTCCCCTGGAGGCGCCCCCTGCACCACCACTGGGCGCCCCAGCTTCTGGAGTAGCTGCTGGAGGAGACCCAGATGACGGAGGTGGCGACGACAGCTCGAGCCACGACACCGACTTCTCTACTGACCATGAGCCGGAAGGATGGGTTGCTCGACCCATCACTCGCGACGCTGCTCGCGGGTGTCACTTCCACGATGCGCTCGACACCCTGCTACGTCGGGCACTTAACCGGCGTACTTGGTCCATCGAGTATCGCTGTGTGGTCTACCAGCATAGTCGCGGGGTCTACCCGGACCGCTGGGAGGCAACATGCTTGGTGCGCCGCCCGGAGAACAGTCTCCAGGGTGCGGAGGCCTGCTCAGAGCACTATTCTATCTCTGAGCGGGACTCAGCTGAGGCGGCCATGCAAGATGCTGCACGGCGTGCGCTTTCGCACTACTGCTCGGTTCTCGGTGGGGTATCTGACGGTCTTGACCTGAAGTATTACCCCTGCCGTCCATCTGGTAGCACAGGAGGCGTGATTGTTTCACCTGTCGGTGAGGACAATCCTAGGTTGAGCAGCACAGTCAACCTAGCCGCCGTGCTAAACACGGAGCTGGACCATGCATTAGACGAGCTGAGTAGGGCTCGTGCTGAGATCGCCCTGCTGCGGGCTGAGCGCGCGGAACGTCGTCACCTGGATGATGGTTCCCCCGCTCTCGTCGGGACTCAGCACCCGTACCGCTCACCTCGGCATGGACACCAGCCTTATGGCAACCCCGACTACAAGATCAAGATAAATCTAGAACCATAGATCATTAGAGTTGGATCTTGTAATTAATACAAAATATATATACATAGAAGCTACAGTCTTAGCGTTAGTCTCACTCTTAGTTAGTCTTAGTTAGACAGAGTAGTTTGCTATATCCTGTGCATTTATGTTTGTCATGATGAACTATGTTTGGTTTGGATCTTTGTAATGACTGTCACCAGAGTGTGGGTATCCCTTGCATTTTGGTTTACCTGTTATATGTTAAAGGAGTTAGTTATATAGCTGGGAAACCTTTTATTCCACTTTCCTCTTTATCTGAGAAGTTGTGTGGTCTGTGTTGGAGATCAGTGAAGATGCTCATCTGTTCAGTGCTGTTGAAGGATTCTATACTCTTTTCTTATGCTGCAAGATTTGCCAGATCAGTTCTGATGTGTGATTGCATTCTGCAAATGTCAGAGAACAGACGCAGAGGAGGAAGGCGTGCTCAGCAGGAGCGAGCCGCTCAGCAGGAGGAGGTGCCCCAGCAACAGCACCTGCCGCCCCCGCCCCCGATGTCGATCGAGCAGATGTTTCTGATGCAGACTCAGGCAGTTCAAGCCATCGGTCAGACTCTGGCCGCCATTTAGCAGCAGCAGCAGCAGCAAGCACCACCTCAGCCTCAGATGCCTCAGATGCCCAGAGACAAGCGTGCTGAATTCATGAGAGGTCATCCACCAATGTTTGCTCACTCTTCTGACCCCATGGATGCTGAAGACTGGCTACGCACTGTGGAGCGGGAGTTGCACACCGCTTAGTGCGATGATAGGGAGAAAGTCTTGTATGGTCCCCGTCTGTTGAGAGGAGCAGCTCAGTCATGGTGGGAGTCTTACCTCGCCACCCATGCCCACCCCGGCGCCATCACCTGGGAAGAGTTCAGAGGAAGCTTTCATCAGTACCATGTTCCGGCAGGTCTGATGACAGTGAAGAAGGAGGAGTTCCTGGCCCTCAAGCAAGGGTCATTGTCTGTCAGTGAGTACCGGGACAGGTTTCTGCAGTTGTCTCGCTATGCTCCTGAAGATGTCAACACCGACGCCAAGCGGCAGTACCGTTTCCTGAGAGGATTGGTTGACCCTCTGCAGTACCAACTGATGAATCATACCTTCCCGACATTCCAGCACCTGATTGACAGAGCAATCATGACAGAGAGGAAGCGTAAGGAGATGGAAGATCGTAAGTGCAAGATCAGTGGACCCCAGCCTGGAAGCAGCAACCGTCCTCGTTTCTCAAGCAATCAACCTCAGCAGTTCAGGCAGAACCAGCGTCCACCTCAGCAGCATCAGCAGTTCCAAAGGCAGTATCCTCAGCATCAGTACCAGAACCGTCAGAGCAATCAGTCGGGAGGTCAGTTTCAGAGGCAGAATCAGCAGGCACCTCGTCTTCCTACCCCAGCAAACCAGCAGAACAATCAGGCAGCACCAGCTCAGGTTGGAAACAAGCATGTTTCCACTGTGGAGAGCAAGGCCACTGGGTGATGCAATGTCCGAAGAAGGCAGCCCAGCAGTAGTCGGGCCCCAATGCCCCAGCAAAGCAGAATGTGTCTCAGCCCGGAGCAGGCAACCGCTCCCAACCGCGCTATAATCATGGGAGACTGAACCACTTGGAGGCTGAAGCAGTTCAGGAGACCCTCGACATGATAGTAGGTATGTTCCCAGTCGACACCCATATTGCAGAAGTGTTATTTGATACTGGAGCAACACATTCTTTCATTACTGCATCATGGGTAGAAGCACATAATCTTCCAATTACTACCATGTCAACCCCATTCAAATTGACTCAGCCGGTGGTAGAATTCGAGTCGATAGCATATGTTTGAATGTATGTGTGGAAATAAGGGGGATAGTGTTTCCCGCTAACCTTATAGTAATGGGTACTCAGGGAATAGATGTCATCCTAGGGATGAATTGGCTAGATAAGTATCAGGCAGTTATCAGTTGTGATAAAAGGACAATCAAGTTGGTGTCCCCACTAGGAGAGGAAGTGATGACCGAGTTAGTCCCGCCTGAGCCAAAGAAAGGAAGTTGTTATCAGATAGCTGTTGATAGCAGTGAAGCAGACCCAATTGAGAGTATCAAGGTTGTGTCCGAATTCCCAGATGTGTTTCCAAAGGACTTACCGGGTATGCCACCAGAGCGGAAAGTTGAGTTTGCCATAGAGCTTCTTCCTGGAACCGCCCCCATCTTTAAGAGAGCTTACAGAATATCCGGACCAGAGTTGGTTGAACTTAAGGAGCAGATTGATGAGCTGTCAGAGAAAGGTTACATCCGGCCAAGCACCTCGCCTTGGGCCGCTCCTGTCTTGTTTGTGGAAAAGAAAGATGGCACCAAGAGGATGTGTATCGATTATCGAGCTCTGAATGAAGTCACGATCAAGAACAAGTACCCTTTGCCCAGGATAGAAGATCTGTTCGACCAGTTGAGGGGAGCCAGTGTGTTCTCCAAGATTGATATGAGGTCAGGTTATCACCAGCTCAGGATCCGACCTTCAGACATTCCAAAGACAGCATTCATTACCAAGTATGGTTTGTATGAGTTCACAGTGATGTCTTTTGGTTTGACCAATGCGCCAGCCTTTTTCATGAATCTGATGAACAGTGTATTCATGGACTATCTCGATAAGTTTGTGGTGGTATTCATCGATGACATTCTGATTTATTCTCAAAGCGAAGAAGAGCATGCAAGTCATTTGAAGATGGTATTGCAGAGATTGCGGGAGCACCAGTTGTATGCAAAGTTGAGCAAATGTGAGTTCTGGATCAGTGAAGTCCTGTTCTTGGGTCACATAATCAACAAAGAAGGATTGGCTGTGGATCCGAAGAAAGTGGCAGACATTCTGAACTGGAAAGCGCCAACAGATGCTCGAGGAATCAAAAGTTTCATTGGAATGACCGGATATTATCGGCGATTCATTGAAGGGTTTTCAAAGATTGCGAAACCAATGACAGCATTGCTAGGCAACAAAGTTGAGTTCAAGTGGACCCAGAAATGCCAAGAGGCCTTTGAAGCGCTGAAAGAGAAGTTGACAACATCGCCTGTCCTAGTCTTGCCTGATGTGCACAAGCCCTTCTCGGTGTATTGTGATGCTTGTTACACAGGTTTGGGATGTGTGTTGATGCAAGAGGGAAGAGTTGTGGCTTACTCGTCCCGACAGTTGAAGGTTCATGAGAAGAACTACCCAATCCATGATCTAGAGTTGGCAGCAGTGGTTCACGCACTGAAGACATGGAGGCACTACTTGTATGGACAGAAATGCGATGTTTACACAGACCACAAGAGTCTGAAGTACATATTCACTCAGTCAGAGTTGAATATGAGGCAGCGAAGATGGTTAGAGTTGATCAAAGATTATGAGTTGGAGATCCATTACCATCCAGGCAAAGCAAACGTAGTGGCAGATGCTTTGAGCAGGAAGAGTCAAGTCAATCTGATGGTCGCTCGTCCGATGCCTTACGAGTTGGTCAAGGAGTTTGATAGGTTGAGTCTCGGATTTCTGAACAATTCGCGAGGAGTCACAGTTGAATTGGAACCTACCTTGGAGCGCGAAATCAAAGAAGCATAGAAGAATGATGAGAAGATCAGTGAGATCCGGCGACTAATTCTAGAAGGCAAAGGCAAAGATTTTCGAGAAGATGCAGAAGGTGTGATATGGTTCAAAGACCGCTTGTGTGTTCCTAATGTCCAGTCCATTCGGGAGTTGATTCTTAAGGAAGCTCATGAGACAGCCTATTTGATTCACCCTGGCAGTGAGAAGATGTATCAGGATCTGAAGAAGAAATTCTGGTGGTACGGAATGAAGAGGGAAATCACAGAGCATGTGGCTATGTGCAATAGTTGTCGAAGAATTAAGGCAGAGCACCAGAGACCTGCTGGATTGTTGCAACCGTTGCAGATCCCTCAGTGGAAATGGGATGAAATCGGTATGGATTTCATAGTCGGATTGCCTCGCACTCGAGCCGGCTACGATTCCATTTGGGTAGTAGTGGACCGCTTGACCAAGTCAGCCCACTTCATACCTATCAAGACCAACTACAGCAGTGCAGTATTGGCAGAGCTGTATATGTCTCGGATCGTTTGTCTTCATGGTGTGCCAAAGAAGATAGTGTCAGAACGAGGAACGCAGTTCACCTCTCATTTCTGGCAGCAGTTGCATGAAGCCTTGGGCACACATCTGAATTTCAGTTCAGCTTATTACCCGCAGACAGATGATCAGACCGAAAGAACCAATCAAATTCTTGAAGACATGTTGAGAGCTTGTGCGTTGCAAGATCAGCCCGGATGGGACAAGAGATTGCCTTATGCAGAGTTTTCCTATAACAACAGTTATCAGGCCAGTTTGAAGATGTCACCATTTCAGGCACTCTATGGAAGGAGTTGTAGAACTCCGTTGCAATGGGATCAGCCTGGAGAAAGCAAGTGTTTGGGCCAGACATTTTGCTTGAAGCCGAAGAGAACATCAGGATGGTTCGAGAGAATCTGAAGACAGCGTAATCAAGGCAGCGAATCTATGCAGACACAAGAAGAAGAGAGTTGAGTTTCGAAGTTGGAGACTTTGTCTATCTGAGAGTGTCACCGATCAGAGGCGTAAGAAGGTTCGGAGTCAAAGGCAAGCTAGCACCCCGCTACATTGGTCCGTACCAAATTCTCTCAAGGCGTGGAGAAGTGGCCTATCAGCTCAGTCTGCGAGAGAATTTATCCGCTGTGCATGATGTCTTTCATGTGTCTCAGTTGAAGAAGTGCTTGTGTGTGCCAAAAGAGCAGTTGCCAGTGGAAGGTCTCGAAGTCCAGGAGGACTTGACCTACACAGAGAAACCAGCGCAAATCCTTGAAATTGCAGACAGAGTCACCCGAAGGAAGACCATCAGAATATGCAAAGTCAGGTGGAATCACCACTCTGAGGAAGAAGCAACCTGGGAGCGTGAAGATGATCTGTTGGCTAAATACCCAGAGCTCTTTGCTAGCCAACCCTGAATCTCGAGGGCGAGATTCTTTTAAGGGGATAGGTTTGTAACGCCCTGAATTTGGGGTAGAATTTTTTTCTTCTTTTCCCTCACCAAATTCAGGCGTTACCCTTTCCTTTTCCCTTTCCCCTCGCTAAACCTTGATCTTTTCCAAAGTATAGCGGGATTCGGCTTGAGGTCCCATGTAAAGCAAAACCCTAAAATATTTTATTTTGTGTGATGCACCATGTCGAACCATGCATACCTTTTGATTGTTTAAAAATGTGAATGCATTCATCTAGAGGAAAATATATTTTAGAAAAAGAAAACCTTTTCCTTCTACTCTTCCCCCTCCTTCCCCATTTTCGGCCCAGCCGCCCCCCCTTCCCCCCGCGTGGGCCTCGCGGCGGCCCAGCCGCCCCCCCTTCCCTTCCCGCCGTGGGCCGCCTGGCGGCCCAGCCGCGCCCCCCACCCCCTTTGGGCTCAGCCGGCCCAACCACCCCCTCCCCTTTTCTTTTTTCCAAAAATCCCCTCCCCGCGGGCCCCGCTCGTCATCCCCTCTCTCTCTCTCCCTAACCCTAGCCGCTGTCGCCCCCGTCCCGCCCCCGCGCCGCCGCCGCCCCTCCCCGGCACCGCCGCCGCGCCGGCCTCCCTCTCCGGTGAGGTTTCTCCCTCCCCCCTCCCTCCTCTCCTCCCCTCCCTCCTCCTTCCCTCCTGCCGGCGTCCCCCGCCCCCGCGCCATGGGCGCGCCCGCCTCGGCCCCGGCGAGCTCGGCCCCGGCCCCGGCCGCCCCCGCGCTCGGTCGCCCGCTCGGCCGCCCTCCCCGCGCCGCCCCCGCCCGTCCCCGGCCCGGCCGCCCCCGGCTCGGCGAGCTCGGCCCCGGCCCCGGCCACCCCCGGCTCGGCCGCCCTCGGCCCCTCGCGCCCGGCTGCCCGCTTGGCCGCCCGCCCCTCGCCGCCGCTCGGCCGCCCCGCCTCGGCCACCCTCGGCTCCGGCGCGCCTCGCTCCGGCGAGCCCGCCCCTCGCCGCGCCCCGGCTGCCCCAGCTCGGCCGCCCCCGCGCGAGCCCTGCTCGGCCCCTCGCGTCCGGCCGCCCCCGTCCGCTCCGCCCTCGGCCGCCTCGCCTCCGGCGAGCCCCGCGCCCGCACGGCTCCGCCTCGCGCCGCCCCGACTCGGCCGCCCCCCGGTGAGCTCGGCCGCTCCCCCCGCGCCCGGCTCGGCCACCCGCCCCCGCGCCCGGCCTCGCCCGGCCGCGTCCTCGCTCGCCCGTGCTCGCTTGCCCCGGCGCGCTTGCCCGCTCGCCCCGCCGTGCCTTGCTCGCGTCGTGACGGCCCCGGCGTGGCCTCGAGCTCGGCCCAGCGTGCCTTTAGCGCGCGGCTTTGAGCTCGGCTAGCGCTCGGCCCCGACGTGCGCACGGCTAGTTCGTGGCGTGTGTGTGCGGTCTCGCGCGCGTGCTCGCGTAGTGCGCGTGCCTTGGCACGACCCGTCGTGCCCCGTCTACCCCCAGACGCCCCGTCTACCCCCCGTGTCCTATGCACGCTAATCACGTGTTTATATTAATAAGATAGGAGTCTCAATTTGGAAATTGGTTACGTTAGTTAATTTGTATAGCTAATTGCCTAACTCATTTAATGTTAATCTACTAAAAGTTGTCACGTTTACATTAGTGCATGTAGCTAATTCTTTTGTTAAGACCAATTGGAATTAGAACACGTGACGTCTAGTTATTCATCAACCCATAGTGCGTCTCGGGCATAAGCTTTAACTCTCGCGAGACCTTTTCTCATTTCTTTCTAACCATGGTAAGTTCATTATCGTATGTGATATTCTATGCATATTTACTTCATTTGTTCTCTTGTATGGTGTACTGTTTGTTCCCTAATTTGAATGGATGGATGTATGTATGCTTGCAATCGCATAGAGAACGATCCGGTTGAAGAGCCTGAGAACTCGCAGGAGAAGCCCCTGAGCAGCAGTCGGTTGGTGGAGGCAAGTGTCCCTTGACCTATCTCTGTCCTATTCATTCTTTAATTCACCTCCCGCTTTACACATTTATGCCTAAGGATTGACTAGCTTTTGTTATCCATGTCCTTGTTTACCTATTTGGGTTGGATTATTATTGTTTAGCTTTATGCTATTGCTCAACTATAATCAATGAACATGATGAGATTATCTATGATACGTTGTTTTCCCTCTTCTTATTATGATGTTATACTTGTGGCCTTTAAGGGGGCTCGAGCGGTTTCTCGAGTGCCTCTCCGTAAGGACCTGTTATATGGATGACCGCCCGGGAAAATAGTGCAACCATGAGGGTGGAATGGGATGCCCTTAGCTGAATAATTAGAGGATCCAGGGTGTAGTTCACTTAGCCGTCGTGCCGTCAATGGGGCTCGGTGTATGCGGCTCGCTCTGCCAAGTTTGGGTTCGCCCCTTGGGGAGGAGTGCGGTGCATTTAGGAAACCTAACGGGTGGCTACAGTCCCGGGGAATCTTTGTAAAGGCTACGTAGTGATACCCTGCTAGACCACCTAGGTAGTGGTTAATGGGGAGTAGCTCTCTCCGGGCAGAATGGGAATCACGGCTTGTGGGTAAAGTGCACAACCTCTGCAGAGTGTTTGAAAACTGATATATCAGCCGTGCTCGCGGTTATGAGCGGCCAAGGGAGCTCCAGTGATTAGTGGTACTTGATCAGAGACATTATGGTACAGGTGGCTATGAGATCGATGGTTTTGGTTATGACTATGGTGCTGGTAAGTGGTATTCTTTCCGTTTGGAAAGGGTACATCGGGCTAATAACTTGGGTTAATGCTAAAACCTGGCTTTCTATTAGTAAATAATAATCTGACCAACTAAAAGCAACTGCTTGACTTATCCCCACATAAAGCTAGTCCACTACAGCCAAACAGGATACTTGCTGAGTATGTTGATGTGTACTCACCCTTGCTCTACACACCAAACCCCCCCATCCCCAGGTTGTCAGCATTGCAACTGAAAGGGAATTAGGCTTACACCTAGTCCCTAATTAATTTTGGTGGTTGAATTGGCCAACACAAATAATTGGACTAACTAGTTTGCCAAAGTGTATAGATTATACAGGTGTAAAAGGTTCACACTCAGCCAATAAAAAGACCAAGTTTTGGATTCAACAAAGGAGCAAAAGGGGCAACCGAAGGCACCCCTGGTCTGGCGCACCGGACTGTCCGGTGCGCCACCGGACATGTCCGGTGCACCAGGGGGACTCAGTCTCAAACTCGCCACCTTCGGGAATTCCCTGAGGCGACTCGGCTATAATTCACCAGACTGTCCGGTGTACACCGGACAATGTCCGGTGCGCCAAAGGAGGTCGACCTCAGGAACTCGCCTGCTTCGGGAAACTCCAACGGCTAGTCCGCTAAAATTCACCGGACTGTCCGGTGTGCACCGGACTGTCCGGTGCGACTCCGGAGCAACGGCTATCTCCGCGCCAACGGCTCTCTGCAGAGCAATAAATGCGCGCGCAGCGCGCACAGGAGTCAGAATCGCCCATGCTGGCACACCGGACAAGGAACAGTACCTGTCTGGTGTGCACCGGACACCCAGGCGGGCCCACAAGTCAGAAGCTCCAACGGTCAGAATCCAACGGCAGTGATGACGTGGCAGGGGGCACCGGATTGTCCGGTGTGCACCGGACTGTCCGGTGCGCCATCAAACAGACAGCCTTCCAACGGCCACTTTTGGTGGTTGGGGCTATAAATACCCCAACCACCCCACCATTCATTGCATCCAAGTTTTCCCACTTCTCAACCACTTACAAGAGCTAGGCATTCAATTCTAGACACATACAAAGAGATCAAATCCTCTCCAATTCCACACAAGGCTTTAGTGATTAGCGAGAGAGATTTGCCGTGTTCTTTTGAGCTCTTGCGCTTGGATTGCTTCTTTTCTTTCTCACTTGTTCTTGTGATCAATACTCCATTGTAATCAAGGCAAGAGGCACCAATTGTGTGGTGGCCCTTGCGGGGAAGTTTTGTTCCCGGCTTTGATTTGAGAAGAGAAGCTCACTCGGTCCGAGGGACCGTTTGAGAGAGGGAAGGGTTGAAAGAGACCCGACCTTTGTGGCCTCCTCAACGGGGAGTAGGTTTGAAAGAACCGAACCTCGGTAAAACAAATCCGGTGTCACACACTTCATTATTCGCTTGCGATTTGTTTTGCGCCCTTTCTCGCGGACTCGATTTTATTTCTAACGCTAACCCGGCTTGTAGTTGTGTTTATATTTGTAAATTTCAGTTTCGCCCTATTCACCCCCCTCTAGGCGACTATCAATTGGTATCAGAGCCCGGTGCTTCATTAGAGCCTAACCGCTCGAAGTGATGTCGGGAGATCACGCCAAGAAGGAGATGGAGACCGGCGAAAAGCCCACTACAAGCCACGGGAGCACTTCATCGGAAGAGTCCCGCACCAAGAGGAAGGAGAAGAAGAAGAGCTCCTCCAACAAAGGGAAGGAGAAGAAATCTTCTTCTCACCACAAAGAGAAGAAGGAAAAGTCTTCTTCCCACAAGCCGCATCGGAAAGGCGACAAGCACAAAAGGATGAGGAAGGTGGTCTACTACGAGACCGACACTTCATCAACATCAACCTCCGACTCCGATGCGCCCTCAGTCACTTCTAAGCGCCAAGAGCGCAAGAAGTATAGTAAGATTCCCCTACACTACCCTCGCATTTCCAAACATACACCTTTACTTTCCGTCCCATTAGGCAAACCACCAACTTTTGATGGTGAAGATTACGCTAGGTGGAGCGATTTAATGCGATTTCATCTAACCTCGCTCCACAAAGGTATATGGGATATTGTTGAGTTTGGTGCACAGGTACCGTCGGTAGGGGATGAGAACTATGATGAGGATGAGGTGGCCCAAATCGAGCACTTCAACTCTCAAGCAACAACAATACTCCTCGCCTCTCTAAGTAGAGAGGAGTATAACAAAGTACAAGGGTTGAAGAGCGCCAAGGAGATTTGGGATGTGCTCAAAACCGCGCACGAGGGAGACGAGCTCACCAAGATCACCAAGCGGGAAACGATCGAGGGGGAGCTCGGTCGGTTCCGGCTTTGCAAAGGGGAGGAGCCACAACACATGTATAACCGGCTCAAGACCTTGGTGAATCAAGTGCGCAACCTCGGGAGCGTAAAGTGGGATGACCACGAAATGGTTAAGGTTATTCTAAGATCTCTTATTTTCCTTAACCCTACTCAAGTTCAATTAATCCGTGGTAATCCTAGATATACTAAAATGACCCCCGAGGAAGTTATCGGGAATTTTGTAAGTTTTGAGTGCATGATCGAAGGCTCGAGGAAGATCAACGAGCTTGATGATGCCACCACATCCGAAGCTCAACCCGTTGCATTCAAGGCAACGGAGGAGAAGAAGGAGGAGTCTACACCAAGTAGACAACCAATCGACGCCTCCAAGCTCGACAATGAGGAAATGGCACTCGTCATCAAGAGCTTCCGCCAAATCCTCAAGCAAAGGAGGGGGAAGGATTACAAATCCCGCTCCAAGAAGGTTTGCTACAAGTGTGGTAAGCCCGGTCATTTTATTGCTAAATGTCCTATATCTAGTGACAGTGACCGAGGTGACGACAAGAAGGGGAGGCGAAAGGAGAAGAAGAGGTACTACAAGAAGAAGGGCGGTGATGCCCATGTTTGTCGGGAGTGGGACTCCGACGAAAGCTCAAGCGACTCTTCCGACGACGAGGACGCCGCCAACATCGCCGTCACCAAAGGACTCCTCTTCCCCAACGTCGGCCACAAGTGCCTCATGGCAAAGGACGGCAAAAAGAAGAAGGTTAAATCCAACTCCTCCACTAAATATGAGTCTTCTAGTGATGATAATGCTAGTTGTGAGGAAGATAATTTGCGAACTCTTTTTGCCAATCTTAACATGGAACAAAAGGAGAAATTAAATGAACTAATTAGTGCCATCCATGAGAAGGATGATCTCTTGGACTCCCAAGAGGACTTCCTAATTAAGGAAAATAAAAAACATGTTAAGGTTAAAAATGCTTACTCTCTACAAGTTGAAAAATGTGAAAAATTGTCTAGTGAGCTAAGCACTTGCCGTGAGATGATTGACAACCTTAGAAATGAAAATGCTAGTTTAAATGCTAAGGTTGATTCTCATGTTTGTAATGTTTCAATTCCCAATCCTAGAGATAATAATGATGATTTGCTTGCTAGGATTGAAGAATTAAACATTTCTCTTGCTAGCCTTAGATTAGAGAATGAAAATTTGATTGCTAAGGCTAAAGATTTTGATGTTTGCAAAGTTACAATTGCCGATCTTAGAGATAAGAATGATATACTTCGTGCTAAGATTGTTGAACTTAATTCTTGCAAACCATCTACATCTACCATTGAGCATGTCACTATTTGTACTAGATGTAGAAATGTTGATATTGATGCTATTCATGATCATATGGCTTTAATTAAACAACAAAATGATCATATAGCAAAACTAGATGCTAAAATTGCCGAGCACAGCCTAGAGAATGAGAAATTTAAATTTGCTCGTAGCATGCTTTATAATGGGAGACGCCCTGGCATTAAGGATGGCATTGGCTACCAAAGGGGAGACAATGTCAAACTTAGTGCCCCTCCTAAAAGATTGTCAAACTTTGTTAAGGGCAAGACTCCCATGCCTCAGGATAACGAGGGTTACATTTTGTACCCTGCCGGCTATCCTGAGAGCAAAATTAGAAAAATTCATTCTAGGAAGTCTCACTCTGGCCCTAATCATGCTTATATGTATAAGGGTGAGACATCTAGTTCTAGGCAACCAACCCATGCTAAGTTGCCTAAGAAGAAAATTCCTAATGCATCAAATGAACATATCATTTCATTTAAAACTTTTGATGCATCCTATGTTTTGACTAACAAATCCGGCAAGGTAGTTGCCAAATTTGTTGGGGCAAACACAAGGGATCAAAGACTTGTGTTTGGGTACCCAAAGTTCTTGTTTCTAATGCCAAAGGACCCAAAACAGTTTGGGTACCTAAAGTCAAGAACTAAATTTGTTTTGTAGGTTTATGCATCCGGGGGCTCAAGTTGGATACTCGACAGCGGGTGCACAAACCACATGACAGGGGAGAAAAGGATGTTCTCCTCATATGAGAAAAACCAAGATTCCCAACGAGCTATCACATTCGGGGATGGAAATCAAGGTTTGGTCAAAGGTTTGGGTAAAATTGCTATTTCACCTGACCATTCCATTTCCAATGTTTTTCTTGTTGATTCATTAGATTACAATTTGCTTTCCGTTTCTCAATTATGTCAAATGGGCTACAACTGTCTATTCACTGATGTAGGTGTCACTGTCTTTAGAAGAAGTGATGATTCAATAGCATTTAAGGGAGTGTTAGAGGGTCAGCTATACTTGGTAGATTTTGATAGAGCTGAACTCGACACTTGCTTAATTGCTAAGACTAACATGGGGTGGCTCTGGCACCGCCGACTAGCCCATGTTGGGATGAAGAATCTTCACAAGCTTCTAAAGGGAGAACACATTTTAGGATTAACAAATGTTCATTTTGAGAAAGACAGGGTTTGTAGTGCATGCCAGGCAGGAAAGCAAGTTGGAGTTCATCATCCACACAAGAACATCATGACGACCGACAGGCCGCTTGAACTCCTACACATGGATCTATTCGGCCCGATTGCTTACATAAGCATCGGCGGGAGTAAGTACTGTCTAGTTATTGTGGATGATTATTCTCGCTTCACTTGGGTATTCTTTTTACAGGAAAAATCTCAAACCCAAGAGACCTTAAAGGGATTCTTGAGACAGGCTCAAAATGAGTTCGGCTTAAGGATCAAGAAAATAAGAAGCGACAACGGGACGGAGTTCAAGAACTCTCAAATTGAAGGCTTTCTTGAGGAGGAGGGCATCAAGCATGAGTTCTCTTCTCCCTACACTCCACAACAAAATGGTGTAGTGGAGAGGAAGAATCGAACTCTATTGGACATGGCAAGAACCATGCTTGACGAGTACAAGACTTCGGATCGGTTTTGGGCCGAGGCGGTCAACACCGCTTGCTACGCCATCAACCGGTTATATCTTCACCGAATCCTCAAGAAGACATCATATGAACTCCTAACCGGTAAAAAGCCCAACATTTCATACTTTAGAGTTTTTGGCAGCAAATGCTTTATTCTTGTTAAAAGAGGTAGAAAATCTAAATTTGCTCCTAAAACTGTAGAAGGCTTTTTACTTGGTTATGACTCAAACACAAGGGCATATAGGGTCTTTAACAAGTCCACTGGACTAGTTGAAGTCTCATGTGACGTTGTGTTTGATGAAACTAACGGCTCTCAAGTAGAGCAAGTTGATCTTGATGAGATAGGTGAAGAACAGGCTCCATGCATAGCGCTAAGGAACATGTCCATTGGGGATGTGTGTCCTAAGGAATCCGAAGAGCCTCCACATGCACAAGATCAACCATCCTCCTCCACGCAAGCATGTCCACCAACTCAAGTTGAGGAAGAGGCTCAAGATGTCGAACAAGAGGATCAAGAAGATAAGCCACCTCAAAATGACGGCAATGATCAAGGGGGAGATGCAAATGATGAAGACAAGGAGGATGAAGAACCAAGGCCGCCGCACCCAAGAGTCCACCAAGCAATACAACGAGATCACCCCGTCGACACCATCCTCGGCGACATTCATAAGGGGGTAACCACTCGATCTCGTGTTGCACATTTTTGTGAACATTACTCTTTTGTTTCCTCTATTGAGCCACACAGGGTAGAGGAAGCACTTCAAGATTCGGATTGGGTGGTGGCAATGCAAGAGGAGCTCAACAACTTCACTAGAAATGAGGTATGGCATTTAGTTCCACGTCCTAACCAAAATGTTGTAGGAACCAAATGGGTCTTCCGCAACAAGCAAGATGAGCATGGTGTGGTGACAAGGAACAAAGCACGACTTGTGGCCAAGGGATATTCCCAAGTCGAAGGTTTGGATTTCGGTGAAACCTATGCACCCGTAGCTAGGCTTGAGTCAATTCGCATATTATTGGCCTATGCTACTTACCATGGTTTTAAGCTTTATCAAATGGACGTGAAAAGTGCCTTCCTCAATGGACCAATCAAGGAAGAGGTCTATGTTGAGCAACCTCCCGGCTTTGAAGACAGTGAGTACCCTAACCATGTCTATAGGCTCTCTAAGGCGCTTTATGGGCTCAAGCAAGCCCCAAGAGCATGGTATGAATGCCTAAGAGATTTCCTTATTGCTAATGGCTTCAAAGTCGGCAAAGCCGATCCTACTTTGTTCACTAAAACTCTTGACAATGATTTGTTCGTATGCCAAATTTATGTTGATGATATTATATTTGGGTCTACTAACGAATCTACATGTGAAGAATTTAGTAGAATCATGACAAAGAAATTCGAGATGTCTATGATGGGGGAGTTGAAGTATTTCTTAGGATTTCAAGTGAAGCAACTCCAAGAGGGCACCTTCATTAGCCAAACAAAGTACACTCAATACATTCTAACCAAGTTTGGAATGAAGGATGCCAAGCCCATCAAGACACCCATGGGAACCAATGGGCATCTCGACCTCGACACGGGAGGTAAGTCCGTAGATCAAAAGGTATACCGATCGATGATTGGTTCATTGCTTTATTTGTGTGCATCTCGACTGGACATTATGCTTTCCGTTTGCATGTGTGCAAGATTCCAATCCGACCCTAAGGAATCCCACCTTACGGCCGTAAAACGAATCTTGAGATATTTGGCTTATACTCCTAAGTTTGGGCTTTGGTATCCTCGGGGATCCACATTTGATTTAATTGGTTATTCGGATGCCGATTGGGCGGGGTGCAAAATTAATAGGAAGAGCACATCGGGGACTTGCCAATTCTTGGGAAGATCCTTGGTGTCTTGGGCTTCAAAGAAGCAAAATTCGGTCGCTCTTTCCACCGCCGAAGCCGAGTACATTGCCGCAGGCCATTGTTGCGCGCAATTGCTTTGGATGAGGCAAACCCTGCGGGACTACGGTTACAAATTAACCAAAGTCCCTTTGCTATGTGATAATGAGAGTGCAATCAAAATGGCCGACAATCCCGTCGAGCATAGCCGCACTAAGCACATAGCCATTCGGTATCATTTTCTTAGGGATCACCAACAAAAGGGAGATATCGAGATTTCTTATATTAACACTAAAGATCAATTAGCCGATATCTTTACCAAACCTCTTGATGAACAAACTTTTACCAAACTTAGGCATGAGCTCAATATTCTTGATTCTCGCAATTTCTTTTGCTAAATTGCACACATAGCTCATTTGAATACCTTTGATCATATCTCTTTCATATGCTATGACTAATATGTTTTCAAGTCTATTTCAAACCAAGTCATAGGTGTATTGAAAGGAAATTGGAGTCTTCGGCGAAGACAAAGGCTTCCACTACGTAACTCATACTTCGCCATCACTCCAAGCAACTCTCTATTCCTTGGGGAGAAATGAGCATTAAAGAAAAGGACTTCGTCTTTGGTATAATCTTAACTCATTTATTTATGACCAAAGGGGAAGAAAAGCACTTCGAGGGCTCTAATGATTCCGTTTTTGGCGATTCATGCCAAAAAGGGGGAGAAAGTATGAGCCCAAAGCAAAAGGACCGCACCACCACCAATTTCACAAACTCAGTACTTTCCAAAAGTATTTTCAATTGGTATCCTATTGTGTTCAAAAGGGGGAGAAAGTAGTATTTCAAAATATATCAAAACCCTCTTGAACACTAAGAGGAGTATCTCATTTAGGGGGAGTTTTGTTAAGGAAAAGCATTTGAAACGAGGGGAGAAAATTTCAAATCTTGAAAATGCTTTGCAAACTCTTATTCATTTACCTTTGACTATTTGCAAAAGATCTTTGAAATGGATTTACAAAAGGATTTGCAAAAACAAAACATGTGGTGCAAACGTGGTCCAAAATGCTAAATAAGAAAGAAACATTCCATGCATATCTTGTAAGTAGTTTAATTGGCTAAATTCCAAGCAACCTTTACACTTACTTTATGCAAACTAGTTCAATTATGCACTTCTATATTTGCTTTGGTTTGTGTTGGCATCAATCACCAAAAAGGGGGAGATTGAAAGGGAATTAGGCTTACACCTAGTCCCTAATTAATTTTGGTGGTTGAATTGGCCAACACAAATAATTGGACTAACTAGTTTGCCAAAGTGTATAGATTATACAGGTGTAAAAGGTTCACACTCAGCCAATAAAAAGACCAAGTTTTGGATTCAACAAAGGAGCAAAAGGGGCAACCGAAGGCACCCCTGGTCTGGCGCACCGGACATGTCCGGTGCACCAGGGGGACTCAGTCTCAAACTCGCCACCTTCGGGAATTCCCTGAGGCGACTCGGCTATAATTCACCAGACTGTCCGGTGTACACCGGACAGTGTCCGGTGCGCCAAAGGAGGTCGGCCTCAGGAACTCGCCTGCTTCGGGAAACTCCAACGGCTAGTCCGCTAAAATTCACCGGACTGTCTGGTGTGCACCGGACTGTCCGGTGCGACTCCGGAGCAACGGCTATCTCCGCGCCAACGGCTCTCTGCAGAGCAATAAATGCGCGCGCAGCGCGCACAGGAGTCAGAATCGCCCATGCTGGCACACCGGACAAGGAACAGTACCTGTCCGGTGTGCACCGGACACCCAAGCGGGCCCACAAGTCAGAAGCTCCAACGGTCAGAATCCAACGGCAGTGATGACGTGGCAGGGGGCACCAGACTGTCCGGTGTGCACCGGACTGTCCGGTGCGCCATCAAACAGACAACCTTCCAACGACCACTTTTAGTGGTTGGGGCTATAAATACCCCAACCACCCCACCATTCATTGCATCCAAGTTTTCCCACTTCTCAACCACTTACAAGAGCTAGGCATTCAATTCTAGACACATACAAAGAGATCAAATCCTCTCCAATTCCACACAAGGCTTTAGTGATTAGAGAGAGAGATTTGCCGTGTTCTTTTGAGCTCTTGCGCTTGGATTGCTTCTTTTCTTTCTCACTTGTTCTTGTGATCAATACTCCATTGTAATCAAGGCAAGAGGCACCAATTGTGTGGTGGCCCTTGCGGGGAAGTTTTGTTCCCGGCTTTGATTTGAGAAGAGAAGCTCACTCGGTCCGAGGGACCGTTTGAGAGAGGGAAGGGTTGAAAGAGACCCGACCTTTGTGGCCTCCTCAACGGGGAGTAGGTTTGAAAGAACCGAACCTCGGTAAAACAAATCCGGTGTCACACACTTCATTATTCGCTTGCGATTTGTTTTGCGCCCTTTCTCGCGGACTCGATTTTATTTCTAACGCTAACCCGGCTTGTAGTTGTGTTTATATTTGTAAATTTCAGTTTCGCCCTATTCACCCCCCCTCTAGGCGACTATCAGCAACCACTGCTCGGGAGAAGATGAAGCTGTGGAAGGAGACTTCCAGGAGTTCCAAGACTACGACGAGTTCTAGGCGTGGGTTAGCGGCAACCCCCAGTCGGCTGCCTGTGAAGGCCGCGTTTATCTACGTTTCTTTTCTGCACTTTGATTTATTGTAAGGATTATATGGACGTCTCAGACGTATGATGTAATCGACTATTATTTTCCTTTTTAGTACTAGTTTGAGCACTGTGTGATGATGTCCATGTTATGTAACTGCTGTGTACGTGAATAACTGATCCTGGCACGTACATGGTTCGCATTCGGTTTGCCTTCTAAAACCGGGTGTGACACATATCGACACGAATTGTCTTCATAATTTAACAGATCAATCACAAAGTTCCTTCGAATAATCTTTGCATCCTACAGACAAAGACATAAGAGAACAAAACATATTATCTTGTAGAACGAGATAGCTGAAATGTATGTTTTGAACATAAAACGAACGTACTACACTCACCCCAACAAATTTCATTCGTCTGTCATTCCCTCACATGGACATAGCTTGTAGAACGAGGTAGCTGGTATTAAACCTATAGAATAATGTTTAGGCAACTATGTTTTATATAATGATTATCATAGAAAAAAATCTAAACTACTAAGAAGGTGGTACGGAGAAAATACCCTCTTAAGTCAATTGGAACACCAGTCTGAATTGTATGTTCCCACTTAAAGATATCCTCCGCCCATCCAGAACGTTTCTTGCTGTAAGCAATCTTATATTTTTTGAGGCCATGATAATCGCTTCCGCGAACCTCTTGTATGGCATGTGTTTACACCAATCTTGAGTCGGTGTAAAGTCGATAAAAGTCACATGCTTTTTAACATGATCTATTACGAAAAGGGCGTGACATCCATTGAATTTCCATGGCATAAGAACCTGCAAAATATCAGTCATTAGGATCATACAACAGAAGTGTCCTTTATAAATACATTCGAAATAAACACATACTTACATATCTACAACCCGTGATATAATAATTCATTGATGGCCAACAATCGAGTGTTTTGGCTAACTCTTCTGTTGTAGGATCCTGATGGTACTTTGGAAGTTTACCAAAACCAACCATTCTCTGGACAGTATATATACATGTACACATGAGGATTAGATGTAGATATTATATATTAATACATTAATGATTGCAAACAAACTTACCCAAAAACGCATGTCCATATAATGCTTTCTATTATTTATGATTTCTTCTTTCGGCCTACGTGACTCTTTATTAGCAAGCAGTCGAACATCCATGTCAAAACATCTTAGAATCATATCTTGATTTATCGTTAATATGTTTTGCAGGTCTTTGACAGATATTTCTATCTTAAAAGGATTGAAACTTCGCACCCATGTCATCCTATAATGTAGCATGACGAAAGTTTATATCAAGAATCTAAGTAGTTGACATACATAAAATAGATAAATCAATGAGCACTTACTCTAATATTGCATCGTCTTTTATTGCCATGATATAATCACATAAAACATCTATTGAATCGGCTTTGGTCACTGGCATGTCCTTTGTAGAAAGACCAACCATTAGAAAGTCATTGGTGCACCCATCGGTAGAGACTTTTACAGGAACTCTTTTATCCCAATCATCAACAAACCACCTTTGCAAGTCTGCTTGAGTAATAGGGCCTTCCTCATCTTCATACACTACTTCGCTATCATCAAGCATGTGGAGTAGTTTCCTCTTATTAGAATCTGTTGGGTTTTCTAATATCTCAACATCTGATGGGCTTCCAGAGTTAACTTCTTTTTCATTTTTGTATAACAGACACCCTCTTCTCTTATTTAGGTCTGAAGATAGTAATATATCAGCCATTTTTTCCTAAAGTGTGACATGTCATCCTACAAATAAGAAACAATTATTTAGCATTATATATGTAACACTGACTGTAGATGTGCATATATGTTGTAGTTGTAACAATATACCTGGGTAAAACTGTCAGACAATTCATCCCCTGTCCAGTATTCGATATAGTTCAAAATAAAGAGGCCACATGAAGAGCTACAATATACATTAATACCAACATAAAGATTAGTATGAATGAAGAAATTGGTATAGAAGATTTTAGGGTGTACCTATCTGTCTGCTTTGCATATCCCATGTCTATTTCTCTGAGCGGCCAAGAAGCAACTTGGAGGTCTGGCCACCTGTGGTCTTTTAACTCCTTACGTTGAGATATCATATCAATTTGTCTTTGCAGTCCTTTAATCTTTATATATTGTAAAACAAAATTAGAGATTGGGATAAGTTAATATTGAATTTATAATTGTTTAGTTTGTGCATACTCACAGAGTCAGTGAGGTCTTTGCGGTCTTGTGAAGTACCAAGTGAATCGAGCACTTGTATCTCCATATTTCTTGCATGAATCATGGCAAGGTACCAGTGCGTCTCTCGGATGTTTATCGGAATAAACACCTACAAAACAGTTAAAAATACTTGCATAAGAATAAAATACATATAAACACTAACTGTTCAGATTGCAAACTCGTATGTACCATGTCATGGTCTAGGTAAAGTAACACCCTTCGTTCAACGCTACATATGTGTGCCATGTCTTTAATTGGATATAGCTCCTCTGTTTTAATTTCAAGATCACCATCTCGCTTCAGGAAATTGAACTGGAAAGCATTTTCTATGTGAACGCGACCTCCAGATCAGCACTTTAGATGCTTTTGAGCTTTTATCAAATTTATGTAACAGTCTATAACCTGCAAGTGTGTAAGTTGTGGTTAAAAATACCAGGATGAGTAAAAAAACTTATACATAACAACGTCGCCAAATATAAAAACTAAGCATGGATTACCTCGTCACCTAAATACGCGTTCGGCTGAAATAGACACTCCATCCACTTCCTTTCAACAAAGGCATCATCAATAAGAACGACTTCTACCCTTGGTTCATAAGGGATTTCCTTGATAAAATCGATGAGAGCAAGATCACCTTGCGTGCAAATATAGTCTAGGAGCAACCAGTCATGAGATAAAACTAAAATTAGTAATTATTACAAAAAATACAAATTGATCTAGACAGACTATGAAAATTATAATACCTTCTCGAACTATTGCGTTTGCCACAGATGTTTTTGGCTTGTTATGAGACAAGCCTACAAATAGAGAATCCATTCTCGCGGGATAAAAACCTACATTCAGTATGCATGCAGTAAGAAGGTTGATGACTATCAAAAATTGTGCGGCTCTAACAAAAACAATTGTAGCATACAAACTTATAGAGTAGTAGAGATATGCTTCAATCATTGAGGGTAATCCTCAGCCAGACAAGTGTATATTAATATTAGCCAGACAAGTGCTGAGGCGAGTTTAAGGCGGCTAACAAGCCATGCTTCTCAAATCCGGCTTCAACGTCCTCGTTGCTGTGCCCTAAAACTATATGCAACTGGCTGAAAAAGTGGTCCAATTTAGGGCTGTCAGATTTCAGACTTAGTGTAAATGCAAATCCTGAATTTTAGTGTTGTGGTGTAACTTTGGAGATCTATATTGCTCTATCCATAGGGTTATAGGTTATGATGATTATAATACAATTACAGATCTAAATTAGGAGTATAAGTTTGATTAAGATACTTAGCCCTAAGGCTACTTGGAACCTAGAGAAAAGCTGGCCTAAAGTAGAGCTGTCTGAAAGTGTGGATTTCAGACTTTGTGAAATTCAGAGTCTGAATTTCAGTAATTTGGGCAAACTTTGGACCTCTGTAGTTTGGAATCTATGAGGGTTTAGCTATGGGTCACTATGTAAAACCTGTAGAGGAACTATAGGAGTATAAACTTTATTAAGTAACTTTCCCTAGAAACATTTGGAACCCAGGAAAAAGAATGGTTCCAAGTGGTGCTGCTGTGTTTCTGAATTTTCAGATTCTAAATAGTAGCTGAATCTGGAATTCAGTATTGATGGCTGTTTTGGAGCTCATTTGTGGCTGTTCTATAAGGTTTTAGACTATGGTGCTTGTAGAGGAACTAAAGACCATATATTGGTGAACAACTTCCTTAAAGGGTGGTGGACATGATCCTATACAAAAGTTGGAGTAACAACTACTCAAAGTGGACTGTCAGGTTGGCTTTAACTGAAGTTGGTTCAGTTAGCTGAAACTGAAAATCAGCAAGTTGTCTAGTTTGGAGCCCTCTAGAATTTGATCCAAGTATATTTGGTCAGGGACAATTATAAAAAACTTGGATAGCCTTAGTTGGTGAGTAAGTCTCCTATTGTGAGGCTTGTGTGGTTCTATATGAATAATGGAGTAAAACTGGCTAAAATGTAGACTGTCGGGTTTGCACTGTCTGAATTTGGGTTCAGTAGCTGAAAGCTGAAAGGCAGTATTTGGTGCCAAGTTTGGAGCACTTTTGTGATTAATCCATTTCCTTTTGGACTAAAATCTCCATAGCAACGTTGGATACCACAGTAAGGTGAACACGTTTATGCAAATAATTGGTCTTGTTACTATGTGTAATTTGGAGATAATAGTGTTACAAAACTCCCTGTCAGACTGGGTGCAGAGCTGTTTCAGACCTCTGAAAGTGGACATTTCAATATTTTGCCCAACTTTGGGGTACCACAACTTGTGATCTGTGTATTACCAGTCTTGGTGTGCTATACCAAAGTGAAAGAGCTATGGATGAGTAAACTTGGTCAAGATGGATGGGTCTGTAGTCGAGGGGATTTGGGTGATAGAGGGGCTTAAACAGGGAGGTATGCAGAGGAAGCAGCAGTGTTAGTGAATTGGATTCAGTTTTTGATTGGCCAACTGAAGAAGATCACTCTCCCATATAGGAAAATGAAGAAGTTCTTTTATTGGCCGGGTATGAAATCGGTTGTGCATAAGTATGTGACTTCTTGTGCCATCTGTCAGCAGGCCAAGCCAGATCGAGCCAAGTCATCGGGTTTGCTCCAACCTCTGGTGATTCCTCAACAGGCATGGCACACCATATCTCTGAATTTCATTGAGGGACTTCCAAGGTCTGCTCATACCAACTGCATTTTAGTGGTCATTGATAATTTCTCTAAATATGATCACTTTTTTACCTCTCTCACACAGGGGTGTACAACCTCAGGGGTATATGTTGGGGACTCCATGGCGATGGACTCATGACTCAATGTGTCAGCCAACAGTGCTCTACGTTTTCGTATGTACTCTATCTTTGACCCTTTACGCTTTGGTGTACTATTGTACAACCTAAGGCGTTCACGCCTAAACTCCCTCTCGGCGAGAGTTAAGTTTTTGTACCGCTCTCTAAAGTAGGCGGCCTTTTCCAAATTATGGTTAGACGTGTTACCAACCGTTTCATGCACACCGCCTGGAATAAGGCATGTATACGTTAAACCACCTGAAATCAGCTGTTTTGCAAATTTAGTTGAGTGAACAATCATGTACCTGGTGTCAGAAGGTCTCTCATTGTGAAAACATCGTTTGCCTTGAATGTCTCATTCCTATGCAACCAATCGCTATCATCATCTTGATTCACATTTATTTTTTCGTCTCCATCTAAAAACAATGAACACATTACTTTCTAAGTGTAGGTTTATGCACAGAAAATTAATTTAAATTTGACGTGTTTCATCACCTCCTGACACAGTGGACATCATATGTTATCCCCTTGTTTTGTTGTCGCGCCTCACGACGCTTCTTATTCAACTCGTTCCTTTGGTCTACTGACATTTTTGCACGTCGTTCTCTATGCCTTTACCTTTCTCGTTCGATAAAATTATTGGTCGATGAAGTGTTATTATTTGGAACTGCCAAATCAACAGTGGCAAAATGATTTTCATGGCTACAAAATGATTTTCATGGCTACAAAAAATTGCGACTGGTATACCCACAATACCTTGTGTTGCAAAGTTTGTGAAATCAATTGTGCTACAGCCATCTGAAAGACTAACTGTGAAACACAATGAAAACCAAAAAATAAGATTAATAGATATTCACTAATCCACAAGAGGATCTGTTAAAATAATTGTTACAATGACCATATACCTGAACCAAGATGGACGTCTCCACTTATTTCAAAGTTAACTGTCTCACATGTCTTCATATTAATGTCTTCTTTGTATATCACCCATATGCAAAAGAATACACGTCAACTTTGTATAAGGTACATGTAGGTTTAATAACAATTAGGAATTTAACTTTTTCATCACCTCTAGATGCCTCCGGCTGTATAGGAGGTCCTTTATTTCGTTGGCTTACTTCACGACGCTTTCTACTTTTATCGTTTTTTTGTTCAACGGTCATCGCGACATATCTTTCCCTTTCCCTTTGCCTCTTACGTTCCTTAGCATCAACATTTGGTCCAAGCGATTTCGATCCATTTTCATCAGCTACAATATAACCTTGTGTATTAGTGTTCCCCTACATACTACGATATAAACGTTAATCGACACAAGTGTAATTACCTTTACCTATAGTAATGGTGTTTGAGATGTTTGTCAATGGTGTGCGACCATCACTAAGTTCCATCTGATATGTTTTTGTTGGTTCTCCGTTCTCCATAAAGACCCCTATTATGGACAGTGGAATGGCTTAGTTAAGTTTTCACACATTTACTCTGTGTACAACCACAATTTAGTTCAATATATCTCTACTACACATTAAGAACACAACGAGGGCGTCCACCAAGAATCACCGTGCCCCCGCCAATAATCATTCCTTCATCATGTTTGCAAACTGATAACTTCCACAAAAGGAAACTAATTATACACCATGATGATGATGTATTGGATGTTGAAAGTGAAAATCCAGATGACTGTTCTATTTCAGATGATTCCGAGATGGATTTAGGGGATGCTTATGCAGACAAATTTTGCTAATAACATGTTTGTGGTGTACGGGTGTGTAGCAGAAAAGAACAAAAAAAGTTGTGTTAAGTTTGTTATGAAAACAAAGTTCAGCAATAATTGTTTGTGACTTCAAGTTCATGATATAATTGTACACTATACTCTAGTTGTTGTCATCTATGGAGTTCCAAGTAACACTTGAGGCGGACTGTATTCTCTTGTCGTCAGTTGTAATTGCACGTTTGAATATTGCTTATACCAGATCAGTGTCTAGTTCGTGTTCCGACGCGCGGTCCGTCATGGTTCCCGTCCCAGTCCCACGGCGGTTTCAGAATCTAGAGTAGGGAGTCCGCGGATCCTAGGCGCGCTCGATGTTCTAGGATTTTGATTCGAGGTCATTTGTTTGTGAGCTGTGGTGATATCTGTTCCGTTATAAGGACATGGTCAAGGGTTTTAGAAATATGGATATATCTAGTCATATGCGTCTCCTGTATATTTACATGTTGAATTTAGAATATCAACTAAGAATAGCGAGATACATTAACACTTTAACAGTGATTTTGGCATCTGTATCTGCTAGTTGAATCTACCTTCATCTCTGATTGGATTAACATGATACTAAAAAAAGTTACCCCATATAGGCTCCTGACTGATGTGTTACGCGCCTTTTCATGCCCGCTTAATTTCCCAGTGTCCCTACACCTATTTCAACCTTGCTATTAGAGGAGGCGAGTATACAGTGGCAGGCTCCTCAGGGTTCCTCTTATGCAATTATCTTAGATTATTGAATTTAGGTGTCAAATTCTGGTGTTGGTTTCTTATGGCACCTTCATATGCTCTGTTTCTGTGTTATGGAAACTAATCTATACTGCATTTCACATTCTGAAGAATTCCAACCAGTTGTGCCTGTTGTGAAAGCCGAGCCACTTAAAAATCAGTAGGCTGATGAAGATGTTGAAGAAGATGATGTAAAATAATCATGGGAAGAAGAGGAGGAGGAGGAGGTAAATGAAATTATATGATTTTTTAATTGATGCATCACATAAACCCTTTTATTTAACTTTGTTTCTTTTATGTATATAGGCAAAAGTAAATTTTCTCTTCTTTATACGAAATTCTATCTTTATGTAGTTGTGACTGTTATAAGCATGAATGCCTGCATGTTGATAGCACTAATTGATAATTATTATTTGTTCGTTGCTTGGCTGTTCAAAAATATTTGTTGGAGATACTTGATGCATATGCCCTTGCAGTGTAGGTCTGATTTCTTGTTCACACTACCATTCTATTTGCATATCTATCTTGGCATCTGTATCTGCTAGTTGAATCTACCTTCATCTCTGATTGGATTAACATGATACTAAAAAAAGTTACACCCATATAGGCTCCTGGCTGCTGTGTTACGCGCCTTTTCATGCCCGCTTAATTTCCCAGTGTCCCTACACCTATTTCAACCTTGCTATTAGAGGAGGCGAGTATACAGTGGCAGGCTCCTCAAGGTTCCTCTTGTGCAATTATCTTAGATTATTGAATTTAGGTGTCAAATTCCGGTGTTGGTTTCTTATGGCACCTTCATATGCTCTGTTTCTGTGTTATGGAAACTAATCTATACTACATTTCACATTCTGAAGAATTCCAGCCAGTTGTGCCTGTTGTGAAAGCTGAGCCACTTAAAAATCAGTGGGCTGATGAAGATGTTGTAGAAGATGATGTAAAAGAATCATGGGAAGAAGAGGAGGAGGAGGAGGTAAATGAAATTATATGATTTTTTAATTGATGCATCACATGAACCCTTTTATTTAACTTTGGTTGTTTCATGTATATAGGCAAAAGTAAATTTTCTCTTCTTTATACGAAATTCTATCTTTATGTAGTTGTGACTGTTATAAGCATGAATGCCTGCATGTTGATAGCACTAATTGATAATAATTATCTGTTAATTGCTTGGTTGTTCAAAAATATTTGTTGGAGATACTTGATGCATATGACCTTGCAGTGTAGGTCTGATTTCTTGTTCACACTACCATTCTATTTGCATACCTATCTTGGCATCTGTATCTGCTAGTTGAATCTACCTTCATCTCTGATTGGATTAACATGATACTAAAAAAAGTTACCCCGATAAACTCCTGACTGCTGTGTTACGCACGTTTGAATATTTGTAACCCATACAGATTATTACGGGAATTCAATTTTTGCACAAAATATTTATTAATCATGGGAACAAAAAAAATTCACAAACTATCTCTTATTAAACCCATGTCATAGGTATTACAATTCAGCCTCATGTTGCTTTTGGTTGTTCAATAACAGTACGACATGTATTCTATCATTATAGAATCTATCTAGGCCTAAACATAGTTCCAATTATTGCTCTTTGTGAAATTGTAGAATCTATCTACACCTCTGTTCTTCAAGAAATGTAACAGCAAACTGACGGTTGTTCCGCGCCACCAAAGCTTTTTGAATTGCTACAATGAATGGCACAATTAATCACATCTACACGTAGTTCATGATATAATGAGAACAATCATGATTTAAATGTAACTAATTTTTAAGAATATACTTACGTCCAAAATAGTGGGTGTTGTGATGGAACGGATTGAAGTGTATTGTGGTATGATCCGAAGACTCGAGGCACTCTAGAATTAAACATTTAAATCTCTGTTACGAATCATTATAAAGCAAAACTTGGTGACAGATGTGTTTACAAGGCGTAAAGACATGTATTACCTTGTCTTCTGAACCGCCTAAACATAGTCCCAATTATTATGCCATAATCCTCCTTAGCCAACGCCCAGCGGAGTGCATTTTTGTTTAGTAGGTCACCCCAAACTTTAATGATATGTAAAGACCCCCTACGACATTGATTTTGGTAAGAATAGGTTATTAATATTTAGTTTTGAATATACAATTAATGGAATATACCTAGCATCCATTATAACAATCTTTCTGAAAGGGCCCCACATTGTGCGATGAATTGTATCCAAGTGGACTACAATAGCCATAATGTCTACAAAAATAACAATTTATAAATGGATTAATACTGAATTTTGTGGAAACGATATTTTAATAATATTAAGAGATCGATATATTCTTACCGACTAAAGTCCTGTTTGGCAACTCAGCAATATCAGCAAGGTTCAAGAATATTTGTTTTGGGAATGACACCATTTGAATTGGAAAAGTGTATGGCTCCACGATAGTTTGTTGGTTGAGACACAATTCCATGGGACCATTTAGATGACGAAAATTAAATTCACCCGGATGAAGACTAAACTTTACATTATGCATCTTGTAAACATGCTTTTCATGGAGCAAATTGTCGAAATGTTTGACTGTCTCATACATATATGTTATGGCCTCGATCTTGGCTCCCTAATAGTATTTCAATAGGAGAAGAGGCGATGGTATGAAGATCGTGTAACTTTGAAAATGAAACTTAAAGAATTGTTGGCTTACATTGATGTCAGATAAAACGAAATGTTGTCTGTCACGAAATCGTGGTTCAATCGGGAATTTAACTTCTACCCGAGCGACAATACTGTATTTCCGCGGTAGCCCATAAAAATCTTCATCGCGGTAGTCGTCGAACAACCTGAAGCTATATTAAACATACGACTAAATAACTATCATAACTTTGATAGAGAAATTTTATGTTTAAATGGAATACGACTAAATAAGCTATAATAACTTACATAGGCATTCCTTTTAGGCGGTCCGTTGCGGCTCTTTCCCGGTTCAATACGACCGGTTCCATCAAAACCTTGTAGCATTTAACATAATTTAAAATTTAAATTTAAATGGGGTTAGAGGGGTTAGAGGGGCATGGTTTCACATAATTCTGCTACACATTTAAATTCTGCTACACATTTGATGATGAAGGTGATTTGGAAAATGGACAATTCTGCTACACATAAATTCTGCTACACATTTCAAAACGAAATTGTTTCAGATAAGATATTGATAGGACATGGATTGTACTCATCAGAATTTGTATTTTTGTCGAAGAGGTACCATGATAGGCTCACTTGCTTAATAGTATGAAATACATTGGCATGGTCTTGTCAAGAAAAAGGAATCAGATTTGTCAAACCATTACAATGGTAGCTGAGCAGTAGCTTAATATTCGGACGTAAATACCAGGGCAGCTCTCCAATGTTCTTATGTCTGATAACATGTTTGTGGTGTACGAGGTGTGTAGGTACAAGTATTTTATTTCATTGCTTCGGATTTGGATTTATGTGGTTTTTATGTGCATCAATTGTCATGTGGCCTGTGTCAACCGATATTCACCCCATGTTTGCACATGTAATTAATTAACAGTACTGCGTTATGAAGATGTGCACTGCATCATTTAGTCAGGGGCCATAAGGCCTTTGAATGTACAGAGATAATGTCTAATACCTCCCCACTATCAATTTATCTAAAAATTAGCATCAAACGATATATACCGGAAGAATGCATATAAACTTTATACCCCATTACAAACCACCAATACACATAAGCATCCATGGCATTAACACCATAGTTTGTTAGGAAAATTAAACTGACACAAGATCGAAAAAATGAAACCAAAGTGGTATGGGCAGGCTAAGAATAACATAAATGGGTTTTATGTGAATCAATTGTCATGTGGCCTGTGTCAGCTTATTCACCCCATGTTTGCACATGTAATTAATTAACAGTACTGCGTTATGAAGATGTGCACTGCATCATGTAGTCTGGGGCCATAAGGCCTTTGAATCTACAGAGATAATGTCTAATACCTCCCCACTATCAATTTATCTAAAAATTAGCATCAACGGATATATACCGGAAGAATGCATATAAACTTTATACCCCATTACAAACCACCAATACACACAAGCATCCATGGCATTAACACTATAGTTTGTTAGGAAAATTAAACTGACACAAGATCGAAAAAATGAAACCAAAGTGGTATGGGCAGGCTAAGAATAACATAAATGGTATGGGCATGAACTCTGTACCTAACAATACATGATAAAAAATAACAATTCAGCTGATCACATCTGTAACACCCTAAGGAGTGAAATCATGTTTATTTCATTAACAAATTAACAAATCAAGCAAAAGGGATGCAAAGGTTTAGTAAGGCTAACTAGGGGTTGTGTAGAGCCGCAACACGTCCAAGTTTGCTGTTGGCGTTGCCGTCGCAGTGAAGAATAACCTTGCACCAACCACATGAAGAAGCAAATTGTTTCAGCTGCATGGATTGGAACTGAAACTGGATGCACAGTTTCTGATGCACAACTTTGTTATTGAAAAGCAAGCACAGTTACTACTGCAGAACTTTGTTAAGTGTTTGAAAATGGAGCATCAGAAGCTTGTTCTTGGATTTAAATGAATTATACACATAGCACAATTCCAGAACAATAGAATATAAAACATGGTTGTTTGGTTCCTTGCCACAAATAACTGATTCAAAAACAGAATAAGTTGAAAATGGAGCACATAGCACAATTTCAGAACAATAGTCGCAGTGAAGAATAACCTTGCACCAACCACATGAAGAAGCAAATTGTTTCAGCTGCATGGATTGGAACTGAAACTGGATGCACAGTTTCTGATGCACAACTTTGTTATTGAACAGCAAGCACAGTTACTACTGCAGAACTTTGTTAAGTGTTTGAAAATGGAGCATCAGAAGCTTGTTCTTGGATTTAAATGAATTACACACATAGCACAATTCCAGAACAATAGAATATAAAACATGGTTGTTTGGTTCCTTGCCACAAATAACTGATTCAAAAACAGAATAAGTTGAAAATGGAGCACATAGCACAATTTCAGAACAATAGTCGCAGTGAAGAATAACCTTGCACCAACCACATGAAGAAGCAAATTGTTTCAACTGCATGGATTGGAACTGAAACTGGATGCACAGTTTCTGATGCACAACTTTGTTATTGAACAGCAAGCACAGTTACTACTGCAGAACTTTGTTAAGTGTTTGAAAATGGAGCATCAGAAGCTTGTTCTTGGATTTAAATGAATTACACACATAGCACAATTCCAGAACAATAGAATATAAAACATGGTTGTTTGGTTCCTTGCCACAAATAACTGATTCAAAAACAGAATAAGTTGAAAATGGAGCACATAGCACAATTTCAGAACAACAGAATAACAAACATGGTTGTTTGTTTTGGAGCATCAGAAGCTTGTTCAACTGGAGCGCGGATCCAAGTTTTTCATCCGACGCCCAGGATCAAGCAAAATCAATAATTCAAGATACTTAACTGTGCTTGCTGTTCAACTAGTCGCCCTATTCAGAAAACACAACTATTGAGGAAACAGCTAGGGGAGCAGCAAAATCAATAATTCAGAAAACACACCTATTCAGAAAACGCCCAAGATCTGCAGCTAGTCAAGATAATTAACTGTGCTTGCTGTTCAACTGGTTGCCCTATTCAGAAAACACAACTATTGAGGAAACAGCTAGGGGAGCACCAAAATCAATAATTCAGAAAACACACCTATTCAGAAAACGCCCAGGATCTGCAGCTAGGGGAGCAGCAACTCAATATTTCGGCTCCCCATTTGTTCTTGTAGGTGGGCAGAGGTTGCCGAGGTAAATGCGGCATCGTCGATGGAAGGTGAGCGACAAGAATGGTGGGGATCGCGGAGCAGAGGGGTAGAACAGCGTTGATGGCGGCCGCGCACATCCTCCCCACGCCCTCAACACGCGTGCCATCGATTTCGTGGGGTAGCAGCGCGTTTATGGTAGGCGCGATTAAGGGTGGAAGGAGGGAGGCGACGCGAGGATGGAAGGAGCGGGTGCTCGGATCCGCGCGGCTGCGGGATACGCGCGTGGGCTTGGGGCGGCAGCGGGATTTCTGCTCGGAGATGTGAGGATGTAATGAGCGAGTGCTCGGATCCGTGCGGCTGCGGGATGCGCGCGTGGGCGTGGGGTGGCTGCGGGATTTCTGCTCGGAGACGCGAGCCGGCGAGGATGGAAGGAGCGGGTGCTCGGATCCGCGCTGCTCTGATCCGCACGGCTGCTCTGATCCGCACGGGATTTCTTCTCTGATCCGCGTGGGGTGGCTGCGTGGAGGCGAGAGCCGGCGAGGATGGAAGGAGCGGGGAGGCAGGAGCCGGCGAGGATGGAAGGAGCGGGGAGGATGCGTCGCGGCGTGGCTGGGACGACTGCGGGCGTACGCGGGATGCGTGCGCGGCAGAACGTGCGCCATCCCGTTGGACGCCTACACTCCATACATAATTAGTAGTAGAGACTTCAGTCCTTGAAAGAGAAAATAAAAGATAAAGATAGAACAATTAATATATTTTTTTACCATGGATAGCACAAATGGTAACTATGAACTTCTTTTCTAAGTTGCGCTTTCTAGATTGGTGTACCACTATAGTAATTTAGTAAACCTCTCTAGAAACTTGAGTAGTGTAATTGAAGGTGTCAATCTAATAAACAATACTGATATATTGGAAAAAATATCAGTGGTTAATTGAAACTTGGAAATTTCCGTCTGAAATCTAAACTCACAATGCCTCGAGTTCCACCAGACTGCCAAATTCTAAGGGGATGCATCCACTTAAATAATTTTCTTGTTGGTACCTGCTAGTCATCCCACATTTAAATAAAAGCTATGCTGCACACCAAACCCAACTCAAATCAACAGAAATAGAGTCAGATCGGACACGAGGAAGGGCACCTGCGCCGCGCTGGAAGTGGCAGGAAGCACCGGTGCTGATCTAGGACGGGTCTCGGCGTGCTGTGGCGTCAAATGGAGGCGAAAGCCACGGGCCAGACTACGACGATCGGCAATGGGCAGATGAAGTCGTAGCAGTGGGTGGCGTGGGGGTGGAGCAGCGCTGCGCGTGGGGGAGCTGGGGAACAGACAGGGACGACGGTTCGTAGTGATTTTGTCTACCCCGCGTCCCCGCGCGACGAGCTAGGGGAGCGGAGTGTGCGGCGTGGGCGCTGGCCCAACATGGCAGTTGCTGAACGCGCGTATGGGACGAGGATGTCCGGGACGAGCCTCGGCCAGAACACCTCGCGGGGCACGGCGTCCGGGACGAGCCTGTCCGCCATGGCTTCCAGCGCGTCGCTGTCGTAGCATAGGGCCTCGATCTCCTCCTCCTTCTCATCCAGGATAAACCCCTTACTCCACGCGGCGAAGTCCTCGTCGTCCTCGGGATCGGACGTGAACGTGGCCGGATCCGCCTGGAGCGCGCGCAGCTACGCCTCGAAGCGGCTGTACCGGACGTGGGTCCCGGAGGCGGAGCTGGGGTCGGAGTCGCCTGAAAGGGAATTAGGCTTACACCTAGTTCCTATATAATTTTGGTGGTTGAATTGCCCAACACAAATCTTTGGACTAACTAGTTTGCCCAAGTGTATAGATTATACAGGTGTAAAAGGTTCACACTCAGCCAATAAAAAGACCAAGTTTTGGATTCAACAAAGGAGCAAAAGGGCAACCGAAGGCACCCCTGGTCCGGCGCACCGGACTGTCCGGTGTGCCACCGGACATGTCCGGTGCACCAGGGGGACTCAGACTCAAACTCGCCACCTTCGGGAATTTCCAGAGGCGACTCGGCTATAATTCATCGGACTGTCCGGTGTACACCGGACAGTGTCCGGTGCGCCAAGGGAGGTCGGCCTCAGGAACTCGCCAGCTTCGGGAAACTCCAACGGCTAGTCCACTATAATTCACCGGACTGTCCGGTGTACACCGGACTGTCCGGTGTGACTCCGGAGCAACGGCTATCTTGGCGCCAACGGCTACCTGCTGCGCAATAAATGCGCGCGCAGCGCGCGCAGATGGCAGGCGCGCCCATGCTGGCACACCGGACAGCAAACAGTACCTGTCCGGTGTGCACCGGACACCCAGGCGGGCCCACAAGTCAGAAGCTCCAACGGTCAGAATCCAACGGCAGTGATGACGTGGCAGGGGGCACCGGACTGTCCGGTGTGCACCGGACTGTCCGGTGTGCACCGGACTGTCCGGTGTGCACCGGACTGTCCGGTGTGCACCGGACTGTCCGGTGCGCCATCGAACAGACAGCCTCCACCAACGGTCATGTTTGGTGGTTGGGGCTATAAATACCCCAACCACCCCACCATTCATTTCATCCAAGTTTTCCCACTTCTCAACCACTTACAAGAGCTAGGCATTCAATTCTAGACACATACAAAGAGATCAAATCCTCTCCAATTCCACACAAGGCTTTAGTGATTAGCGAGAGAGATTTGCCGTGTTCTTTTGAGCTCTTGCGCTTGGATTGCTTCTTTTCTTTCTCACTTGTTCTTGTGATCAAAATTCCATTGTAATCAAGGCAAGAGGCACCAATTGTGTGGTGGCCCTTGCGGGGAAGTTTTGTTCCCGACTTTGATTTGAGAAGAGAAGCTCACTCGGTCCGAGGGACCGTTTGAGAGAGGGAAGGGTTGAAAGAGACCCGGCCTTTGTGGCCTCCTCAACGGGGAGTAGGTTTGAAAGAACCGAACCTCGGTAAAACAAATCCGCGTGTCACACACTTCATTATTCGCTTGCGATTTGTTTTGCGCCCTCTCTCACGGACTCGTTTATATTTCTAACGCTAACCCGGCTTGTAGTTGTGTTTATATTTGTAAATTTTCAGTTTCGCCCTATTCACCCCCCCTCTAGGCGACTATCAATTGGTATCAGAGCCCGGTGCTTCATTAGAGCCTAACCGCTCGAAGTGATGTCGGGAGATCACGCCAAGAAGGAGATGGAGACCGGCGAAAAGCCCACTACAAGCCACGGGAGCACTTCATCGGAAGAGTCCCGCACCAAGAGGAAGGAGAAGAAGAAGGACTTCTCCAAACGGAAGGAGAAAAAGTCTTCCTCTTCTCACCACAAAGAGAAGAAGGAAAAATCTTCTTCCCACAAGCCGCATCGGAAAGGCGACAAGCACAAGAGGATGAGGAAAGTGGTCTACTACGAGACCGACACTTCATCAACATCGACCTCCGACTCCGATGCGCCCTCCGTCACTTCTAAGCGCCAAGAGCGCAAGAAGTATAGTAAGATCCCCCTACGCTACCCTCGCATTTCCAAACATACACCTTTACTTTCCGTCCCATTAGGCAAACCACCAATTTTTGATGGTGAAGATTACGCTAGGTGGAGCGATTTAATGCGATTTCATCTAACCTCGCTCCACAAAAGTATATGGGATGTTGTTGAGTTTGGTGCACAGGTACCGTCGGTAGGGGATGAGAACTATGATGAGGATGAGGTGGCCCAAATCGAGCACTTCAACTCTCAAGCAACAACAATACTCCTCGCCTCTCTAAGTAGAGAGGAGTATAACAAAGTACAAGGGTTGAAGAGCGCCAAGGAGATTTGGGATGTGCTCAAAACCGCGCACGAGGGAGACGAGCTCACCAAGATCACCAAGCGGGAAACAATCGAGGGGGAGCTCGGTCGGTTCCGGCTTCGCAAAGGGGAGGAGCCACAACACATGTACAACCGGCTCAAGACCTTGGTGAATCAAGTGCGCAACCTCGGGAGCGTAAAGTGGGATGACCACGAGATGGTTAAGGTTATTCTAAGATCTCTTATTTTCCTTAACCCTACTCAAGTTCAATTAATCCGTGGTAATCCTAGATATACTAAAATGACCCCCGAGGAAGTTATCGGGAATTTTGTGAGTTTTGAGTGCATGATCGAAGGCTCGAGGAAGATCAACGAGCTTGATGATGCCACCACATCCGAAGCTCAACCCGTTGCATTTAAGGCAACGGAAGAAAAGAAGGAGGAGTCTACACCAAGTCGACAACCAATAGACGCCTCCAAGCTCGACAATGAGGAAATGGCGCTCGTCATCAAGAGCTTCCGCCAAATCCTCAAGCAAAGGAGGGGGAAGGATTACAAGTCCCGCTCCAAGAAGGTTTGTTACAAGTGTGGTAAGCCCGGTCATTTTATTGCTAAATGTCCTATATCTAGTGACAGTGACCGAGGTGACGACAAGAAGGGGAGGCGAAAGGAGAAGAAGAGGTACTACAAGAAGAAGGGCGGTGATGCCCATGTTTGTCGGGAGTGGGACTCCGACGAAAGCTCAAGCGACTCCTCCGACGACGAGGACGCCGCCAACATTGCCGTCACCAAGGGACTCCTCTTCCCCAACGTCGGCCACAAGTGCCTCATGGCAAAGGACGGCAAAAAGAAGAAGGTTAAATCCAACTCCTCCACTAAATATGAGTCTTCCAGTGATGATAATGCTAGTGGTGAGGAAGATAATTTGCGTACTCTTTTTGCCAACCTTAACATGGAACAAAAGAAGAAATTAAATGAACTAATTAGTGCCATCCATGAGAAGGATGATCTCTTGGACTCCCAAGAGGACTTCCTAATCAAGGAAAATAAAAAACATGTTAAGGTTAAAAATGCTTACGCTCTACAAGTTGAAAAATGTGAAAAATTGTCTAGTGAGCTAAGCACTTGCCGTGAGATGATTGACAACCTTAGAAATGAAAATGCTAGTTTAAATGCTAAGGTTGATTCTCATGTTTGTAATGTTTCAATTCCCAATCCTAGAGATAATAATGATGATTTGCTTGCTAGGATTGAAGAATTAAACATTTCTCTTGCTAGCCTTAGATTAGAGAATGAAAATTTGATTGCTAAGGCTAAAGATTTTGATGTTTGCAAAGTTACAATTGCCGATCTTAGAGATAAGAATGATATACTTCGTGCTAAGATTGTTGAACTTAATTCTTGCAAACCATCTACATCTACCATTGAGCATGTCACTATTTGTACTAGATGTAGAAATGTTGATATTGATGCTATTCATGATCATATGGCTTTAATTAAGCAACAAAATGATCATATAGCAAAACTAGATGCTAAAATTGCCGAGCACAACTTAGAAAATGAGAAATTTAAATTTGCTCGTAGCATGCTTTATAATGGGAGACGCCCTGGCATTAAGGATGGCATTGGCTACCAAAGGGGAGACAATGTCAAACTTAGTGCCCCTCCTAAAAGATTATCAAATTTTGTTAAGGGCAAGGCTCCCATGCCTCAGGATAACGAGGGTTACATTTTATACCCTGTCGGTTATCCCGAGGACAAAATTAGGAAAATTCATTCTAGGAAGTCTCACTCTGGCCCTAATCATGCTTTTATGTATAAGGGTGAGACATCTAGTTCTAGGCAACCAACCCATGCTAAGTTGCCTAAGAAGAAAATTCCTAATGCATCAAATGAACATAGCATTTCATTTAAAACTTTTGATGCATCCTATGTTTTGACTAACAAATCCGGCAAGGTCGTTGCCAAGTTTGTTGGGGGCAAACACAAGGGGTCAGAGACTTGTGTTTGGGTACCCAAAGTTCTTGTTTCTAATGCCAAAGGACCCAAAACAGTTTGGGTACCTAAAGTCAAAAACTAAATTTGTTTTGTAGGTTTATGCATCCGGGGGCTCAAGTTGGATACTCGACAGCGGGTGCACAAACCACATGACAGGGGAGAAGAAGATGTTCTCCTCATATGAGAAAAACCAAGATCCCCAACGAGCTATCACATTCGGGGATGGAAATCAAGGTTTGGTCAAAGGATTGGGTAAAATTGCTATATCACCTGACCATACCATTTCCAATGTTTTTCTTGTAGATTCTTTAGATTACAATTTGCTTTCCGTATCCCAATTATGTCAAATGGGCTACAACTGTCTATTCACTGATGTAGGTGTCTCTGTCTTTAGAAGAAGTGATGATTCAATAGCATTTAAGGGAGTGTTAGAGGGTCAGCTATACTTGGTAGATTTTGATAGAGCTGAACTCGACACTTGCTTAATTGCTAAGACTAACATGGGTTGGCTCTGGCACCGCCGACTAGCCCATGTTGGGATGAAGAATCTTCACAAGCTTCTAAAGGGAGAACACATTTTAGGATTAACAAATGTTCATTTTGAGAAAGACAGGATTTGTAGCGCATGTCAAGCCGGGAAGCAAGTTGGAACCCAACATCCACACAAGAACATCATGACGACCGACAGGCCGCTTGAGCTACTCCACATGGATCTATTCGGCCCGATTGCTTACATAAGCATCGGCGGGAGTAAGTATTGTCTCGTTATTGTGGATGATTATTCTCGCTTCACTTGGGTATTCTTTTTACAGGAAAAATCTCAAACCCAAGAGACCTTAAAGGGATTCTTGAGACGGGCTCAAAATGAGTTCGGCTTAAGGATCAAGAAAATAAGAAGCGACAACGGGACGGAGTTCAAGAACTCTCAAATTGAAGGCTTTCTTGAGGAGGAGGGCATCAAGCATGAGTTCTCCTCTCCCTACACCCCTCAACAAAATGGTGTAGTGGAGAGGAAGAATCGAACTCTATTGGACATGGCAAGGACCATGCTTGATGAGTACAAGACCTTGGATCGGTTTTGGGCCGAGGCGGTCAACACCGCTTGCTACGCCATCAACCGGTTATATCTTCACCGAATCCTCAAGAAGACATCATATGAACTCCTAACCGGTAAAAAGCCCAATATTTCTTATTTTAGAGTCTTTGGTAGCAAATGTTTTATTCTTGTTAAAAGAGGTAGAAAATCTAAATTTGCTCCTAAGACTGTAGAAGGCTTTTTACTTGGTTATGACTCAAACACAAGGGCATATAGAGTCTTTAACAAGTCCACTGGACTAGTTGAGATTTCTTGTGACGTTGTGTTTGATGAGACTAACGGCTCTCAAATAGAGCAAGTTGATCTTGATGAGATAGGTGAAGAACAGGCTCCATGCACAGCGCTAAGGAACATGTCCATTGGGGATGTATGTCCTAAGGAATCCGAAGAGCCTCCACATGCACAAGATCAACTGTCCTCCTCCACGCAAGCATCTCCACCAACTCAAAATGAGGATGAGGCTCAAGTTGATGAAGGACAAAATCAAGAAGATGAGCCACCTCAAGATAATGGCAATGATCAAGGGGGAGATACAAATGATCAAGAAAAGGAGGATGAGGAAGAACCAAGACCGCCACACCCAAGAGTCCACCAAGCAATCCAACGAGATCACCCCGTCGACACCATCCTCGGCGACATTCATAAGGGGGTAACTACTCGATCTCGGGTTGCACATTTTTGTGAGCATTACTCTTTTGTTTCCTCTATTGAGCCACACAGGGTGGAGGAAGCACTTCAAGATTCAGATTGGGTGGTGGCGATGCAAGAGGAGCTCAACAACTTCACTAGAAATGAGGTATGGCAGTTAGTTCCACGTCCTAACCAAAATGTTGTAGGAACCAAATGGGTCTTCCGCAACAAGCAAGATGAGCATGGTGTGGTGACAAGGAACAAAGCTCGACTTGTGGCCAAGGGATTCTCCCAAGTCGAAGGTTTGGATTTCGGTGAAACCTATGCACCTGTAGCTAGGCTTGAGTCAATTCGCATATTATTGGCCTATGCTACTTACCATGGCTTTAAGCTTTATCAAATGGACGTGAAAAGTGCCTTCCTCAATGGACCAATCAAGGAAGAGGTCTATGTTGAGCAACCTCCCGGCTTTGAAGACAGTAAGTATCCTAACCATGTCTATAAGCTCTCTAAGGCGCTTTATGGGCTCAAGCAAGCCCCAAGAGCATGGTATGAATGCCTTAGAGATTTTCTTATTGCCAATGGGTTCAAAGTCGGAAAAGCCGATCCTACACTCTTCACTAAAACTCTTGAAAATGACCTGTTTGTATGCCAAATTTATGTTGATGATATCATATTTGGGTCTACTAACGAGTCTACATGTGAAGAGTTTAGTAGGATTATGACACAGAAATTCGAGATGTCTATGATGGGGGAGTTGAAGTATTTTCTAGGATTCCAAGTCAAGCAACTCCAAGAGGGCACTTTCATTAGCCAAACAAAGTATACTCAAGATATTCTAAGCAAGTTTGGAATGAAGGATGCCAAGCCCATCAAGACACCCATGGGAACAAATGGGCATCTCGACCTCGACACGGGAGGTAAGTCCGTGGATCAAAAGGTATACCGGTCGATGATTGGTTCATTGCTTTATTTATGTGCATCTCGGTCGGACATTATGCTTTCCGTATGTATGTGTGCAAGATTCCAAGCCGACCCTAAGGAATCACACCTTACGGCCGTAAAACGAATCTTGAGATATCTGGCTTATACTCCTAAGTTTGGGCTTTGGTACCCTCGGGGATCCACTTTTGATTTGATTGGTTATTCAGATGCCGATTGGGCGGGGTGTAAGATTAATAGGAAGAGCACATCGGGGACTTGCCAGTTCTTGGGAAGATCCTTGGTGTCTTGGGCTTCAAAGAAGCAAAATTCGGTCGCTCTTTCCACCGCCGAAGCCGAGTACATTGCCGCAGGACATTGTTGCGCGCAATTGCTTTGGATGAGGCAAACCCTGCGGGACTACGGTTACAAATTAACCAAGGTCCCTTTGCTATGTGATAATGAGAGTGCAATCAAAATGGCCGACAATCCCGTCGAGCATAGCCGCACTAAGCACATAGCCATTCGATATCATTTTCTTAGGGATCACCAACAAAAGGGGGATATCGAGATTTCATACATTAACACTAAAGATCAATTAGCCGATATCTTTACCAAGCCTCTTGACGAACAAACTTTTACCAAACTTAGGCATGAGCTCAATATTCTTGATTCTAGGAATTTCTTTTGCTAACTTGCACACATAGCTCATAAATATACCTTTGATCACGTCTCTTTTGTATATGCTATGACTAATGTATTTTCAAGAGTATTTCAAACCAAGTCATAGGTATATTGAAAGGGGATTGGAGTCTTCGGCGAAGACAAAGGCTTCCACTCCGTAACTCATCCTTCGCCGTCGCTCCAAGAGACTCTCCATCTTTGGGGGAGAGAACAAAAGGACTTCGTCTTTGGTATAATCTTAACTCATTTATTTATGACCAAAAGGGAAGATAGCACTTCGAGGGCTCTAATGATTCCGTTTTTGGCGATTCATGCCAAAGGGGGAGAAAGTATGAGCCCAAAGCAAAAGGACCGCACCACCACCTAATTCAAAAACTTAGTTTTTCAAAAAATATTTTTATTTGATATCCTATTATGTTCAAGAAAGGGGAGAAAGTAGTATTTCAAAAATATATCAAAACCCTCTTGAACACTAAGAGGTGGATCTCCTTTAGGGGGAGTTTTGTTTAGTCAAAGGAAAAGCATTTGAAACAGGGGGAGAAAATTTCAAATCTTGAAAATGCTTTGCAAACTCTTATTCATTTACCTTTGACTATTTGCAAAAGATCTTTGAAAAGGACTTACAAAAGAATTTGCAAAAACAAAACATGTAGTGCAAGCGTGGTCCAAAATGTTAAAAATGAAGAAACAATCCATGCATATCTTATAAGTATTTATATTGGCTCAATTCCAAGCAACCTTTACACTCATATTATGCAAACTAGTTCAATTATGCACTTCTATATTTGCTTTGGTTTGTGTTGGCATCAATCACCAAAAAGGGGGAGATTGAAAGGGAATTAGGCTTACACCTAGTTCCTATATAATTTTGGTGGTTGAATTGCCCAACACAAATCTTTGGACTAACTAGTTTGCCCAAGTGTATAGATTATACAGGTGTAAAAGGTTCACACTCAGCCAATAAAAAGACCAAGTTTTGGATTCAACAAAGGAGCAAAAGGGCAACCGAAGGCACCCCTGGTCCGGCGCACCGGACTGTCCGGTGTGCCACCGGACATGTCCGGTGCACCAGGGGGACTCAGACTCAAACTCGCCACCTTCGGGAATTTCCAGAGGCGACTCGGCTATAATTCACCGGACTGTCCGGTGTACACCGGACAGTGTCCGGTGCGCCAAGGGAGGTCGGCCTCAGGAACTCGCCAGCTTCGGGAAACTCCAACGGCTAGTCCACTATAATTCACCGGACTGTCCGGTGTACACCGGACTGTCCGGTGTGACTCCGGAGCAACGGCTATCTCGGCGCCAACGGCTACCTGCTGCGCAATAAATGCGCGCGCAGCGCACGCAGATGGCAGGCGCGCCCATGCTGGCACACCGGACAGCAAACAGTACCTGTCCGGTGTGCACCGGACACCCAGGCGGGCCCACAAGTCAGAAGCTCCAACGGTCAGAATCCAACGGCAGTGATGACGTGGCAGGGGGCACCGGACTGTCCGGTGTGCACCGGACTGTCCGGTGCGCCATCGAACAGACAGCCTCCACCAACGGTCATGTTTGGTGGTTGGGGCTATAAATACCCCAACCACCCCACCATTCATTTCATCCAAGTTTTCCCACTTCTCAACCACTTACAAGAGCTAGGCATTCAATTCTAGACACATACAAAGAGATCAAATCCTCTCCAATTCCACACAAGGCTTTAGTGATTAGCGAGAGAGATTTGCCGTGTTCTTTTGAGCTCTTGCGCTTGGATTGCTTCTTTTCTTTCTCACTTGTTCTTGTGATCAAAATTCCATTGTAATCAAGGCAAGAGGCACCAATTGTGTGGTGGCCCTTGCGGGGAAGTTTTGTTCCCGGCTTTGATTTGAGAAGAGAAGCTCACTCGGTCCGAGGGACCGTTTGAGAGAGGGAAGGGTTGAAAGAGACCCGGCCTTTGTGGCCTCCTCAACGGGGAGTAGGTTTGAAAGAACCGAACCTCGATAAAACAAATCCGCGTGTCACAGACTTCATTATTCGCTTGCGATTTGTTTTGCGCCCTCTCTCGCGGACTCGTTTATATTTCTAACGCTAACCCGGCTTGTAGTTGTGTTTATATTTGTAAATTTTCAGTTTCGCCCTATTCACCCCCCCCTCTAGGCGACTATCATCGCCGCCGTCAGAGGCCTGGGGGCCGCCACCAGCGGCGGCGGCGGCCTGGGAGAGCGCCTCCTTGCCCTGCGCGACGATGTCGGCAAGTCCGTCTAGCGCGTGCGCGGAGGACGACAGGTCCCGCGCGACCCGAGCGGCGGCCTCGCGGAGCACCTCGGTCTCGCGGCGCAGGTCGGTGCCAAACTCGGTGAGGTCGCGGCGGTTGGCCTCAGGTCTCGCGGCGCAGGCCGGTGCCAAACTCGGTGAGGTCGCGGCGGTTGGCCTCTAGGACGGTCTCGAACTGCGAGGTGAGCGTCTTGGGCAAGCCACCGATGGAAGGTACGCCGTGCGCGAGGATGTCGGGTGCGGATTTGGGGCATGAGCAAGGACGCGAGGGGATCACCGGGGCGGGCAGAACCGTGGTGCACGTGTGGACGCCTACAATAGAGTTTTATAGGGTAGTAGGGATTATATGTGTACATATGTTGCGTTTTTTAAAAAAATCATAAATTTTTATGTTATGTGTGTATTATTAATTTATTTTGCATAAAATCATCAAAATGCAAATAAGTTATCAAGCCTAATAAACATTCTATAAGAATATAACATCAAGTCTCCACATGAAAATAATAAAGTGAGATATTGATTATGTTGAAACTTGGATACTTAGAGTGATTTCACATGTAATTCACGCAACAAGAGAAAGTGAAATGAAAGAAAACACTAGCATATTATAGATTTTATGGTCCAAATATATTGGAGGATCATATGTGGACATATGTTATGCCTCCATAAAATTTCATGAATTTCTAAGGCTATTTGTGTATTGTTAATTTCTTTTTACAAAAAAACAATAAAAATGCACACAACTATCCAGATAAGAGAAGATTTATCCGAGAAAATATCCGGATATTCGATATATCACGGATATCGGACGTATTGTATTCGAATTCGATATCCGAACAGAACATCTGTATTCTGTATTCGTATCTGTTATCCAAAAAAATCTGGATATCCGAAAATTTCACCCGAACCAGTGTTCACCATCTTCGAATCCAGATTCGGATGGATGTTTTCCGAACCATATTACATCCCTAGCTGCTGGGAGGTCCCAATTCATACGACTACTAAAACAATAATTTAAGGATAGAGGCTGTTGAACAACCAATTGTGGCACCAGGCACGGTCGAAAGTTGTGGCCCTGAGGCCCATACAATCTGGACAGTCCGCCCATAGGTGCGAATAGTCCGCGAATAGATCGAATCAGTCGATTAAAATTCCTATCTACTCGTGTGTTTACTCCTATAATCCTGCATGAGCTATTGGAGAACGTCTAGAAACGAGTTTAGACCTTCCCCTTATATATTTGAAGGGGTACGATCGATTGCACAACCAACAATCGATCAAACAATTAATAAACCTACAGTTATTTACATTTTGCCTTAGGAGTAGACAGTAAAATAGTTTCCTCCCTCCAATATTCACCTCTCTTTGGCTCTACGTCGTCTAGAGACATCTTGGGTATGCTGTCGGTCCCAAGACAAACCCTAGGATCTCTCATTCCCGACGGGGTCCCTCCCGGGAGCGAGATCCAGGTGATGTTGACAAACTCTGCCGCCTCTGCGCACGCGCGGACCATTCGGCTCGTCGGGCAGAAACCATAGCCTTTGCGATAGGTCGTGGACCGTCCGGCCCTCGCAACATTATTGAGTCGACTTGAGAAACCATGCCGGCCGAAGAACAACAGGAGTTTGAGAACCACAAGGAGCAGCTGATCAAGGAAGCATAAGCAAAGTTCCTGGCCAACTTCAAAGTGGACAGGAATAATAAGGTCGTTCGACAACCGGTGATGGATCTGGCTTCGCTTCGACCTGCTACGGCTACTGTGGCGGAACTGCCCGAATTATTCCGACTTAAGTGCCTAAGTCCTGCCTTAGAGGCTAGACCACACTTAAATGGGAATAACCCGTCAATCCCTCGGATCTAGTCCGACTAGGCCACTGACAGGATCAAGTACCACAATCTCACTCGAAGGTGAGTCACAGAGCAAATACAATAAAGCATAAAACCATACATTAAGGAGTATTAAATTATTACATCACCATCAGAGTTTTTGCAAAAGTAGTCATCATTGTTCGAAGTGCAGCGGAATTAAACTAACGGTAAATAAACAGAGAGATGGGGAAGCATGTCCCATCACTCCTCATGCTCCTCCTCAGCCAAGGTAGGGTCCCACTCGACAGTCCAACCCGGTGGCAAGATGGACGGCCAAGTCACTCCAGCAACCATGTCCTCCAGAGAACCTGTAAAATTATGCCACAAGCAAGGCTGAGTATACTAATACTCAGCTAGACTTACCCGGTGTGAGGAGTCTACTCCTCTACCTCTAGACATGCAGCTGTTTGGCTGTGGGGTTTGGTTGCCAAAAGCACTAGCTGAGTTTCTAAGTCAAGTTTTAACTTTGCCAATTTAAGTGTGACTCTCTTAAGGCTAAATGTGTACTATCTACTCATACATAGTAGCAAACATTATTAGCAATCAACATCTTATATCAACTCATCATATTTCCACTTGTTACTCAATGTAGCAGCATGGATCAAGCAGTCTCATTAGCAGCGAGAAAGCAGACGATTCGAATCGAGTTTTTATCCTTGCAAGGTAAACCTAAACACACGACGTGGCGAGGCACTCTGTCCCCACACACATCAACCGTCCCCATCGATTCCCCGTCAGCAGATCAGGGCTCACCGCCTTGGCGTACAATGCCTCACTGACCCCGACTGCCGTCGTGCAGTGACCGCACTTGTACCCACCATAACCGAAATGGGAGACCTCGTCTCAGGTCGCGTGAGGGGATATGTCCACTGCCAGGTTCACTCAGGTACTAGGCTTACCGATTTACCATATTTCTCAGCATGTGCTTAGTACGTTCAAACGCTTGACACACAGTACCACACCTTAATCCTTATTCCAATTTTTATCCCGTGGACAACCAATCCCCATGGATTGTTGTCCACCAACCAACATCATTATGATATGAGAGTGGGTACAACCAATTCCTGACCTCGCGCGAGTGCTAGAAAAATCACTCGACTTCTACCGAGATCCTAATTAGTAAGGCAGCTACTCGACCCGGCATACTAGTATTCATCTCAACAGGATTCCTGAGATCATGCAACTAGGGTTTCAAACAACTCCTACACTTAAGTGCACAATCAATCCTACAATCAATAAGTGTAGTAAAATAGCATAAATAACAGGTTATGCATAAAACAGGGGCTTGCCTTCCAAAGCTATGGCAGGCAGATCCTCTGGTGCAGGCTCTGGTGCTGGATCCGGGGCTACCTCCTGAGCAGCTCCTTGCTCCGGCACGAGGACGTACTCTCCGTCAGCAAGGTTATAGTCTATCGAATGCAATGAACATGTATGTCATGATTATGCAAGATTTAATAACATTATGCTGAGAGAAGAAAAACTAAGTTAATGAGCAATTTAGGGTTTCTGGGTTATACGTGGCTTGTAATGGTTTATGCTTATCACTTCTAGGTTTAGGTTTTGCTAGGGATAGGCATAGGGAATTTGTATTGCCTTTATATACTTCAGTGGGCAAGTTATAAAGAGTTTTAGGATGACACTAATTTCCTATTAATCACTTTTCCCTTTCTTTATTTTCTACTTATGGTTTCTAGTGTAGGTTTGAACTACGACAGGGTTTAATATTTTCCAAAAATTTTGTAAAAAATTACAGTGGGTTGCCCTTTGCTATTCTAGTCTGTTTTAAGAATTTGAGGCTTAAAATATAAAGGCTATGCTTTAGACAAAAATAACAAGAGTTGTGTAAAATGGGCTACTTTACACTACATCTCTTAATTAGGCATGAGTTCTGCCCTAAGGGTTATTTTTGTTGGCATCTAACAGTAATAATAGGCTTTTGTGCCAAAAATCACAGAAAGCTAAGGGATGGTCATTTAGTTATGATTTTCTAAAGTTAAATGCCAAAAAGGCACTTTCTACTACATTGTTATTTGAAAAATGTCAAACAGCAGATTTCATATTTTTCCTAAGTTTTTATTAACAAAACATTAATTATCCCAAGGGTTGGGGTGTTTTTACCTTGGGGTTATTTTTGTAGGGTTTTTCTAAGTTTTCCTTGTTTTATTAAAATAAAAGGTATCCTACTCATTTTATACTAAACCAGGGTAGGATAGATTTTTCTAGTGAACTACATTGGATAAGTACCTTAACAAAAATAGGGGTGCCCTCTGGTTCATTATTTAAATCACCTTTTCTATTTTTCTTAACCTTAAGCATATTGTAAAATAAGTGGCAAAACTAACTTAATGGGGTGGACATAGAGGTTTAGCATTTTTAATTAGGTCAGTAGGTGGACATAAATTTCTCCAAATTTTTCTAACCCTAGTCAAATAGTGCAACTATTTTTCTTCTTATTATTGAGCTTTTGGCCAAAACTATAATTAAATCAGAACCCTAAAGTTTTCTGTAGTACATAAGGGTTTTATATTTTTCCTAAGTAGTTCACATTATTTAAAGTCTGACAAAATTGGTTTGACTAAATTTGGATGAATAAAACAGAAGTTATGAATTATTCAAGTTTTGTTCAAAATTTAAATCAGATTTAATAAAGGTTTCCTGAAAAACTACTTTGCACCGAGGTCCCCAGGGTCTTTCCTAATTAATCCTCGCAGTTCTACCCTGGCGCCACTATTCCTCTGTGTGACTGACAATGCGCAAAACCCCCTGACTTTCTCTTCCTCTCCCCCGCGGTCCCTCCCAGGTGTAAACAGTATCCGTAGAGAAGAAAGGGGCGGTGCGGCTTATCGGCGGCGAGAGAGGTCCGGCGAGGGGCAGGGTTGGCTCGGGGAGGTTCTGGCGGTCACAACGATGTATGGCTCGACGGCGGGGATGGCCGGAATCGCTCGGTCCACGTGCGCAGGCGGGTGTCCTCGTCGGCGGTGGGTGTGCCGGCCAAACCACGGCGACCTAGTCCAATCCAACGGCACGGTGAGCTTCCCGGGGTGATGTAGAGGCTATTTGTGCATTGAATCGAAAAATGGCGCAGTGATTTACCCAGTCCACGTGCGCTGGCGGGGTGATGAACTCCGGCGAGCACGGTTTCGCTATTCCGGTGACGCGGGTCCTCGGTTCAAGCTTGTGTAAGCTTCACGACCTCTCAAGGAAGCTATCTGAAGGCTTGGATCGAACGGAGGAGGACAGGAAAGGGGCTGGCCACGGTGGTTGCTCTCGGGCGGCTCTGGCGGTTCGCGGGGAGGTCGCCGGAGCTAAGGGCGGGCTCGGGGGAGTTAGGCGTGGTACGGAGGAGGCAACGGGGAAGGCAGCCGGGCACTGGGACGGGCTTTATAGCCGTGGCGCGGGCGCGCGGGGGTTCGCGCACGGGCGTGCTCTAAGCGCGCCCCTGGGTGTCAGCCCGCGTCGAACACGTGGGAGCTCGCTTCTGCCATGGTTCAACGGCAGATTTGAGCACCTTAGCGTGCGTATCTTGGCAAAACCACTGTGTACGGTCTCTTCCCTGCTCCATATCCTACCTTTTTGCTGTGAGTTCCAAGTCAAGATATGGTCGGGGTAGGGAGATAGAGGGGTGAGAAGTTGGCTATGTCAGATAGGTCCAAACCGAGACAAAAATGGTGCCAAGTCGTGTCAAACGCCCTAGGGTAGGTGTCATCTCTTTCCAGGGCATTCTAGGGTTAATTTGGCGCCACTTTGTCAATTGGGTCGAAGTGTTTTGAATTTTGGATGAGGGTGAACATGTGGGATCTTTGTTCAAAGGTTAGTTTTTAGACTTAGGCAATTTCTGAATTTTCTCTTGTGCTCAACCTTTGGTGAACTTTTTGGGGCTTTTCTGAAATCTTTTTGGGGTTACTTCCTTACTATTACTTGTAAGTTATTAAGTGTACTACAACTTTTATATTTGGCCCAAGCCATGATCATAAGGTTTACATGACCTTTTGATCCTACCTACATTTAGGGTTCCCATTATCCAAAGGGGTTTGCTTTAGGGTTTTGGGCAATTCTCTCCTTTAAGTGTCCATGACAAGCTAGGGTATGATATCCAAGATGGGTTGCACTTGCTTAGGACCTTGAATTCTAAGTTTGATGTACTTTGCTCAACTAACCCACATGTGATAGTAGCTCAAAATGGTGTAGCCCTGGGTGGACACCCTGAGTAACACCTGGGGTGTTACAGCTACCCCGAAGGTAAGCGAAACAAATAAAATACAATCTCTTAAAGCTTACATAGACGAGGAGCGAGACCAAATGCAACAGATTATAAGGGGTACGCAAAATGACTATAAGAGGCTAGTTCGCGCGTTTGATAAATCTAGTGTCGCAAATTTTCCCTCGCATGAGGTTTAATCAGGGGGAAATACATGTGGTCATCGACTGCAGATTGTCACGCCCAATCACAGCCCCTTTACGGGATGTCAATGAACAAGTATTCTGGACAACCACGACCACCTACGCAAATGGGGGTAAATCCACCGATCTACGCACGACCGGAGCGTCCGTACGTGAGCGCGGACCGTCCGGACCAATGACGGTCGATCCCGTTTTTAGAAACCGAATTACCGAGATCCGCACCCGAGCCGCCATGTTATGCGCAAACCCTAAACGAACAATTCAGACCATCTGCATATAGCGTCGGACGGTCCGAATACATTACTGGATGATTCGACCATATGGCCGGACAGTCCACGCACGCAGTCGGACGGTCCACATACCTAACCGGATGATCCGACACATAATATGTAGAACACTACGAGGAAGATTATAATCCAAATATGCATGTGTCCCACCTAAACCTCCCATCACATCCTACAGCGCCCCAGCACCGTAATATAACATCTCACACACGTAGGGGTGAGTGCTTTTCCATCTCCTCCTAGAAGGTTGGAAAGGAATGGCCAGTTAGTTGAGCCGCATAGGGCAAGCATTAATGCCCCACAAAACCTAGGCCAGTGGGGAGAGAAGCAACATACTAATATCCAAACAACCACACCTATGCTGGACTAAGAGCCGGTGGACTCCCACCAACTGTCATCGACATGGTGAGGGAAGAGATAGCCAGGGCGTTCCGAGATAAGCTCAGAGTTAGTAATGATCCCCAGGGGCAGTCATATTGGAGGCCCTATGATTGTCGATTTGACTATCACCCGTACCCACAGGGAACTAGAATACCTGAATTCGCTAATTTTTCGGGTGAACAGGGTAAGGGTAAGAGCACGTACGAACACATAGGCCAGTTACTAGCACAGTTAGAAGAATTGGCCGACACAGAGGCGTTCTGTGTTCGTTTATTTTCATTGTTCCTAACAGGAACTGCATTCACGTGGTACGCCACACTGCCTCCTAATTCTATTTTCCATAGGGAGATTTAGAAGAAAATTTTCATTACCGTTTCTTCTCGGACGATTATGATTTTGATCTAGTAGACCTAGAGAAAATTGATTCGGTTAATGAATACAACTGGAGGTTTCGAGATACAAGAAATCGATGCTTATAGATACACTTGGCAGAAAAACAACTAGAAGGATTAACTTTTAATGGAATGTGTTATTATTTAAAAAGATTAGAACACATTCAGTTTTTTCACGTTAGCTCAGTTACACCATAGAGCTTTGTCTTGTGAAAGTCGAAGCAAAGATACTGCTAAAGCGGTTTGTCAAAATGTCCATGTGGTAGAACGCGACCAGAGTAGCTCGGACGACGAATCGAAAGAGGTGTATGCTGATGAAATGATTTGGCAAAAGTAGACCAAGTCTTCGGCTTGTTCCTTCTTGTAGTCGGTTCAAAAGAAACTACATGAAGATGCTAAGTTTATATCTAATGTTGGCAATTGTGATAAAATATTAAATGAATTACTCAAAAATAGCAATATTAAGATAAATCATACTATTCTATCCACCGACAAACTCAAACGTCGCGCATACCGCAAGTGGCACATTAATGAGGGACGATTGAAATTTCAGAAAATACAGGTGGACACGGAGCCCTTCTCAATAAAATAATCAACTTTGATGGCAAAAGGTCCTGATTCTGCGAGGCGCAGCCCATAAGGGCAAGAGCAAGGAGATCATCATCGGTGACGCACGAGAGGCTGATGAAAATACTAAAAATTATTGCAGGAAAGTGATGGCGGAAAAGACTCCTGATGTAGAGGAGACCTTGAAGATAATTTTGACAATATCAAACATTAGGGGCAGACGCAGGCAGTCGGCCAGGCACGGACCCCTGTCATGCGCACCGCGAACGGTCTGACACATAGACGCGGACGGTCTGAAACACTGTCGGACAGTCCAGACCGATCAAGCGGACGGTCCGGCAACGTCTAAGAGCGGCAACAACCACGTACCTTCAAACCTCAATGACCAAAAATAAGTACGTGGAAGACAAACACGTTCAGACTCTGAATATAGGACCCAATATACTGGAGCCCTATCCTTGTTGTTAGGGCATCATGCACTATGGCGCTCAATTGCCAAGCTGCATGTTGCAATTCTCATCTATAAGCATAATCCGCATCTTTGGCGTTTCATTTTTCAAGTTTTTTCATTGTTAACTGAGAGCACCTAGAGGGGTGTGAATAGGTGATCATATAAAAATCAAATACTAATAGCCACAAAACTTAGTTATAAGTGTTAGTGCGGCTAAGTGGCTTGAAGCGATCTCTTGCAAACACAATTAATCACAGAGAGGAGTAACATAAGAGACACGCGATTTTTATCCCGTGGTTCGGCCAAGTAATACTTGCCTACTTCCATGTTGTGGTGTCCTAATGGACGAGGGTTGCACTCAACCCCTTTCAAGTGATCCAATGATCAATTTGAATACCACGACTTTCTTCCTTAGTCTTTTCTCCCGTTTGCGAGGAATCTCCACAACTTGGAGCCTCTCGCCCTTACAATGATGATCACAAAAGAAGCACAGAAGTAAGGAAGGGGAGAGCAACACACACAAGACTCAAATCACAGCACAATCACGCACACAAGTCACAACTCGAGCTCAAAACACAACGCACGGAGTTCTCAACTCAAATGGAGCTCAAGTCAATATCTCAAAGAATCGAATGCGTGAAGTTGGAGTCTTAGAATGTTTCTTGTAAGCTTGGGTAACTCCTCCATGCGCCTAGGGGTCCCTTTTATAGCCCCAAGGCAGCTAGGAGCCGTTGGAGATCAATCAAGGAAGGCCAAACTTGCCTTATGTCAGATGGTGCACCGGACAGTCCGATGCACCATCGGACAGTCACTGTAGACGGTCCGGTGCCGATCTCCTTCCTTTTCTGGCGCAGACGACCGTTGCAGCTCTAGGGCAATTGGCGCACCGGACACTGTCCGGTGCACACCGGTCAGTCCGGTGCCCCCTACCGACCGTTGGCGCGGGCCACACGTCGCCCGCGGATTGCGCGGCCGACCGTTGGCTCACCGGACAGTCTGGTGCACCACCGGACAGTCCGGTGAATTATAGCCGTACGTCGCCAAATTTTCTCGAGAGCGGTCTGTTCACTGGAGTTCAGCCTGGCCCACCGGACACTGTCCAGTGCACCACCGGACAATCCGGTGTGCTAGACCGAGCTGGACTTTGGCTGCACACAGCCAAGTCTTTTGCAATTCTTTCTTTTTCTGTTTCTAGCACTTAGACAAAATATGTTAGTACTCAAAATAATGTACTAAGTCTAGAAACGTACCTTATTACATGATTTGCACTTTTTGCTTGTTTGGCACATAATAACTCACTCACTCTGTGTTGGGCACTTAATCACCAAAATATAATAGAAATGGCCCAAGGGCACATTTCCCTTTCAATCTCCCCCTTTTTGGTGATTTATGCCAACACATAAAAAAGCAACCAAAATAAGTGCAACATCAATGCAAATGAGGACTAAATTGTTTTTTACTTTAATTTGGCATATTTAGATCATTATTTGCCACCACTTGGTTTGTTTTTTGCAAATCAAATTCATTTTCCTGTCTCTAATTCAAACTCACTTGTTTGGGCATAAAGAGAGATAATCCAAGAATGAAATTGATCAAGAGCCAAAAACTCCCCCTTTTCCCATAATCAAAATGCTCCCCCATAAGAGACCAAATTTTGCAATTATAGAGTATTTTGACAAATCAAAAGTTCTAACTCTATTGTTTTCAAAATTCACAAGTGGTAGCTGATCCATTTGCTTTGGCCTTACTTTCTCCCTCTTTGGCATTAAGCACCAAAACGGGATCACTCTTGGCCCTTTAACCCCAGTGCCTCACCAAAAATGTCAATTAAGAGCACAAAGGCAATAAGAGCATAAGAATGAACTTGGAATTAAGTACACTAATACCGGAGTGCAGTGGAAGTCTTTGCATGGTCCAAGTTCACCTTTCTCTTTCAATCCACCTTTGAGACTACATCGAGTATACTCAAACAAACGGATTCATCTCAAAGGGTCAAGTTGTAGCACTTCTCCCCCTAAATATGTGCATCATTCACACATGGACTTGTGAGGTCCGGGGATCCCTTGCACAACTTGAGCACCATAAATAAACAACAAATCACATAAATACATGAAGTAACATGATCAAAGGCATAAAACACATGTATGTTATGAATCAATCCAAGTTACGCGAATATAAGGCATTTAGCTCACTACGCAGCCTACAAAAGGTTTTCTCATCTAATGGCTTGGTAAAGATATCGGCTAGCTGGTTCTCGGTGTTAATATGGTACACCTCGATATCTCCCTTTTGCTGATGGTCCCTCAGAAAGTGATGTCGGATGTCTATGTGCTTAGTGCGGCTGTGTTCAACAGGATTATCCGCCATGTGGATTGCACTCTCATTGTCACATAGGAGTGGGACTTTGCTCAGATTGTAGCCAAAGTCCCGGAGGGTTTGCCTCATCCAAAGTAGTTGCGCGCAACACTGTCCTACGGCAACATATTCGGCCTCAGCGGTGGATAGGGCAACAGAGGTTTGTTTCTTTGAGCTCCAATACACCAGGGACCTTCCTAGGAATTGGCACGTCCCTGATGTACTCTTCCTATCAACCTTGCATCCAGCATAATCTAAGTCTGAGTATCCAATCAAGTCAAAGGTAGACCCCTTTGGATACCAGATCCCGAAGCAAGGCGTAGCAACTAAATATCTAAGAATTCGCTTAACGTCCACAAGGTGACATTCCCTGGGGTCGGATTGAAATCTAGCACACATGCATACACTAAGCATAATGTACGGACTACTAGCACATAAATAAAGTAACGACCCTATCATAGACCGGTATGCCTTTTGATCAATAGACTTACCTTCTTTGTTGAGGTCGACATGTCCGTCGGTTCCCATCGGTGTCTTAGCGGGCTTGGCGTCCTTCATCCCAAACCTCTTGAGAAGATCTTGAGTGTACTTCGTTTGGGAGAGGAAGGTGCCGTCCTTGAGTTGCTTCACTTGGAACCCTAGGAAGTAGGTCAACTTGCCCATCATCGACATCTCAAAATTTTGTGTCATCAACCTGCTAAACTCCTCACAAGACTTTTGATTAGTAGAACCAAATATTATGTCATCGACATAAATTTGGCACACAAAAAGATCACTATCACAAGTCTTAGTGAAAAGAGTGGGATCAGCTTTCCCAACCTTGAAAGAATTAGCAATTAATAAATCTCTAAAGCATTCATACCATGCTCTTGGGGCTTGCTTAAGTCCATAGAGCGCCTTAGAGAGCTTACACACATGGTCGGGGTACCTGTCATCCTCAAAGCCAGGGGGTTGTTCCACATACACCTCCTCCTTGATTGGCCCGTTGAGGAAAGCGCTCTTCACATCCATTTGAAACAACCTGAAAGAGTGGTGAGCGACATAGGCTAATAATATTCGAATAGACTCTAGCGTAGCCACAAGAGCAAAAGTCTCCTCAAAGTCCAAACCTGCGACTTGGGCATAACCTTTTGCCATAAGTCGAGCCTTATTCCTTGTCACCACTCCATGCTTGTCTTGCTTGTTGCGGAACACCCACTTGGTTCCCACAACATTTTGCTTTGGACGTGGCACCAGGCTCCAAACTTCATTCCTCTTGAAGTTGTTGAGCTCTTCCTGCATGGCCAACACCCAGTCTGGATCTTACAAGGCCTCTTCTACCCTGAAAGGCTCAATAGAAGAGACAAACGAGTAATGCTCACAAAAATTAGCTCAACGTGAGCGAGTTGTTACTCCCTTGCTTATGTCACCCAGAATCTGATCGACGGGGTGATTTCTTTGAATCGTCGCTCGGACTTGACTTGGAGGGGCCAGTGGTGCTTCTTCCTCCATAACTTGTTCTTCTTGTGCTCCCCTTGATCACATGCCTCTTCTTGAGGAACCTGTCCATCATATTGAGTTGGGGGATGCACCATCGTTGAGGAAGAAGGTTGATCTTACTCTTGTTGTTCCTGTGGTCGCACATCTCCAATCGCTATGGTGCGTATTGCGGCCATTGGAACATCATCTTCATCTATATCATCAAGATCAACTTGCTCTCTTGGAGAGCCATTAGTCTCATCAAATACAACGTCGCTAGAGACTTCAACCAAACCCGATGATTTGTTGAAGACCCTATACGCCTTTGTATTTTGAGTCATATCCTAGTAAAAACCATTCTACAGCTTTGGGAGCAAATTTAGAATGTCTACATTTCTTCACCAAAATGTAGCATTTGCTCCTAAATACACGAAAGTAAGAGACATTGGGTTTGTTACCGGTAAGGAGTTCGTAGGAGGTCTTCTTGAGGAGGCGATGCAGATATAGCCGGTTTATGGCGTGGCAGGCTGTGTTCACAGCTTCCGACCAAAACCGCTCGGGTGTCTTGAACTCTCCAAGCATCGCCCTCGCTATGTCGATAAGCGTCATGTTCTTCCTCTCTACCACACCATTTTGTTGTGGTGTGTAGGGAGCGGAGAACTCGTGCTTGACGCCTTCCTCCTCAAGATACTCCTCCACTTGAAGATTCTTGAACTCTGACCCGTTGTCGCTTCTTATCTTTTTCACTTTGAGCTCAAATTCGTTTTGAGCCCTCCTTAGAAAGCGCTTGAGGGTCCCTTGGGTTTCTGATTTATCCCGCAGAAAGAATACCCAAGTGAAGCGGGAAAAATCATCAACAATTACTAAACCATACTTACTTCCCCCGATGCTAAGGTAGGCGACGGGTCCGAAGAGGTCCATGTGAAGAAGCTCCAGTGGTCTTGATGTTGTCATCACATTCTTGCTGTGATGAGTGCTTCCCACTTGTTTCCCTGCCTGACAAGCTGCACATGGTCTATCGTTTTCGAAACATACATTGGTTCGTCCTAACACATGTTCTCCCTTTAGAAGTTTATGAAGGTTCTTCATCCCAACATGTGCTAGACGGCGATGCCACAACCAGCCTATGCTAGTCTTAGCTATCAAGCATGCATCTAGATCGGCATTCTCTTTCGAAAAATCAACTAAATAGAGCTTGCCGTCTAATACACCCTTAAATGCTAATGAACCATCACTCCTTCTAAAGACAGAAACATCTATATTGGTAAATAGACAATTATAACCCATGTTACATAATTGACTTATAGACAATAAGTTGTACCCGAGTGATTCAACTAAAAACACATTTGAGATAGAATGCTTGGATGTAATGGCTATCTTTCCCAATCCTTTAACCTTGCCTTGATTCCCATCTCCAAAGATGATCGAATCCTGGGAATCCTTGTTCTTGACGTAGGAGGTGAACATCTTCTTCTCCCCCATCATGTGGTTTGTGCATCCGCTGTCGATAATCCAGCTTGAGCCCCCGGATGCATAAACCTGCAAGGTAATTTACACTTGGGTTTTAGGTACCCAACTCTTGTTGGTCCTACAAGGTTAGTCACAATAGCCTTTGGAACCCAAATACAAGTCTTGTCTCCCTTGCATTTGGATCCCAATTTTCTAGCAACTACTTTTTCATTTTTACATAAAAGCGCAAATGAAGTGTTGTAAGCATGGTAAATGGTGGAAGGTTCATTACATGTTCTCCTAGGCACATGAGGCGCAACATTGCTTTTTCTAGGCCTACTTCTACCATGCACAAAAGTAGAGCTAGAAGCAAACATAGCATGTGAATTAAACACATCATAACTCCTATTATAATGAGCATTCGTAGAAAATTTTCTATCATAAATGTAAGCATGACATTTTTTAGAACTACTAGCCATAGGAGCCTTCTCTTTCTCCTTGTTGAGAATGGGAGCCTTTTGGCATGTTAAGTTCTTGGTTTCCTTTCGAAAACCAAGTCCATCCTTAATAGAGGGGTGTCTACCAATAGTGTATGCATCCCTAGCAAATTTCAGCTTATCAAAATCAACCTTGCAAGTCTTAAGTTGGGCATTAAGACTTGGCACCTCATCATTTAATTTAGTAATGGACGCAAGATGTTCATCACAAGCATTAATATCAAAATCCTTGCATCTATTGCAAATTACAACATGTTCTACACATGAATTAGATTTATTAGCTACCTCTAGCTTAGCATTTAAATCATCATTCAAAATCTTTAAACTAGAGATAGATTCATGGCAAGCAGATAATTCAGAAGATAGCATCTCATTTCTCTTAGTTTCTAAAGCAAGAGATTTTTGCACACTGACAAATTTATCATGCTCTTCATACAAAATATCCTCTTGCTTTTCTAAAAGTCTATCCTTTTCATTTAAAGCATCAATTAGTTCATTAATCTTTTCTACCTTAGCTCTATCTAAACCTTTGAATAAGCTAGAGTAATCTATTTCATCATCACTAGAATCATCATCACTAGAAGTAGTATACTTAGAGGTATATCGAACGCTTACCTTCTTCTCCTTGGCCATGAGGCAAGTGTGGCATTCGCTGGGGAAGAGCAAAGACTTGTTGAAGGCCGAGGCTGCCAGTCCTTCATCGTCGAAGTCGGATGAAGAGCAGTCCGAATCCCATCTTTGCCAAGGTGCGCCTCGCCCTTCGCCTTCTTGTAAACCTTCTTCTTCTCCCTCTTCCCATGCTTTTCTTGTTCCTGGTCATCATCATTATCGGGGCATTGTGCTATGAAATGACCAGTCTTACCACATTTGAAACAGGAGCACTTTCCCCTTGCTTTGTTCTTGTTGGGGTACTCCTTGCGTCCTTTCAATGCGGTCTTGAAGCGCTTGATGATAAGTGCCATCTCATCTTCGTTGAGGCCTGTGGCCTCCACTTGTGCCACCTTGCTTGGTAGCATCTCCCTGTTGTTGGTTGCTTTGAGGGCAACGATTTGAGGCTCGTGGGTGGGTAGTGGACCGTTTAGAGCATCGTCCACATATCGAGCCTCCTTCACCATTGAAAGGGAAATAGGCTTATACCTTTTCCTATATGAATTTTGGTGGTTGAATTGCCCAACACAAATTAATTGGGCTAACTAGTATGCTCTAGATTATGAGTTCTATAGGTGCCAAAGGTTCGACACAAACCAATAAAAGTCCAAGAAAGGGTTCAAATAAAAGAGCAAAAGACAACCCAAAGACAGCCCTGGTCTGGCGCACCGGACAGTGTCCGGTGCACCAGGGAACCCAACTCCAAACTTGACACCTTCGGGAATTTGGGAGGTCGCTCCGCTATAATTCACCGGACTGTCCGGTGTAGCACCAGACTGTCCGGTGCACCAAGCGGAGTAATGGCTCCAAGCGCCAACGATCGTCTGCAACGCTACAGTCCGAGACTGCGCGCGCAGAAGTCAGAGCAGGCACAGAAGGCGCACCAGACAGTGAATAGTGATTGTCCGGTGCACCACCGGACTGTCCGGTGGCCCAGTTGTCAGAAGCTCCAACGGTCAGAACCCAACAACCTGGTGATGTGGCTGCCGCACCGGACAGTGTCAGGTGGCGCACCGGACTGTCCGGTACGCCATACGACAGAAGCCCTCACCAACAGTTGTTTTGGTGGTTGGGGCTATAAATACCCCCCCAACCACCACACTTCAATGTATCCAAGTTTTCAGCCAACAAACCTCATACAAGAGCTCTAGACTTCATTCAAAGACACAATCAAAGAGATCACATCCTCTCCCAAGTCCAGAATCACTCCAAACAAATTAGTGACTAGAGAGAGAGAGACATTTGTGTTCATTTGAGCTCTTGCGCTTGGATTGCTTTTCTTCTTCCTTCTTTCTTGTTTCCAACTCAATTGTAATCAAGGCAAGAGACACCAATTGTGTGGTGATCCTTGTGGGGACTTAGTGTCCTGATTGATTGAGAAGAGAAGCTCACTCGGTCTAAGTGACCGTTTGTGAGAGGGAAAGGGTTGAAATAGACCCGGTCTTTGTGACCACCTCAACGGGGAGTAGGTTTGCAAGAACCGAACCTCGGTAAAACAAATCACCGTTTCATCCGCCTTATTTGCTTGTGATTTGTTTTTGCCCTCTCTTTCGAACTTGAATTTAATTCTAATGCTAACCCCGACTTGTAGTGTGTGCTTAAGTTTGTAAATTTCAGATTCTGCATATTCACCCCCCTCTAGGCGACTTTCAATTGGTATCAGATCCCGGTACTTCATTAGAGCCTAACTGCTCAAAGTGATGTCGGGAGCATCCGCCAAGAGGGAGATCAGGACCGGCGACAAGTGCGCAAGCTCAGGGAGAACACACTCACAACAGTCCGCCCACAAGTACAAGGAGGAATCATCTTCCTCCATCAAGTCCCAACGGAAGGGTGACAAGAAGAAGAAGATGAAGAAGGTGGTCTACTACGAGACCGACTCTTTGTCACCCTCCACCTCCGGCTCGGAATCGGCATCCTCCACTTCTAAGCGCCATGAGCGCAAGAAGTATAGTAAGATGCCCCTTCGCTATCCTCGTATTTCAAAACGCACTCCATTACTTTCCGTCCCATTAGGCAAACCACCTATGTTTGATGGTGAAGATTATTCTATGTGGAGTGATAAAATGAGGCATCACCTAACCTCACTCCACAAAAGCATATGGGATATTGTTGAGTATGGAGCGCAGGTACCAAAGAAGGGGGACAAGGATTACGATTCAGAGGAGGTCGAACAAATCCAACACTTCAACTCCCAAGCCACTACTATACTCATCGCCTCTCTAAGTCGAGAGGAGTATAATAAGGTACAAGGGTTGAAGAGTGCAAAAGAGATTTGGGATGTGCTCAAGACCGTGTACGAAGGAGACGAGGTGACCAAGATCACCAAGAGGGAAACGATCGAGGGGGAGCTCGGTCGCTTCATGATTCACCAAGGAGAAGAGCCACAAGCCATGTATAACCGGCTCAAGACCTTAGTGAACCAAGTGCGCAACCTCAGGAGCACCAAATAGGATGACCATGAAATGGTCAAGGTTATTCTTAGATCACTCGTTTTCCTTAACCCTACTCAAGTTCAATTAATTCGTGGTGATCCAAGATATAAACTAATGTCTCCTGAGGAAGTGATAGGAAAATTTGTGAGCTTTGAATTGATGATCAAAGGCTCCAAGAAAATCATCGAGCAAGGCGCCACCTCAACACCCGAGGTGCAACCCGTCGCATTTAAGGCGACGGAAGAAGAAAGGAAAGACTCTATACCAAGTAGGATCCCCATCGACGCCTCCAAGCTCAACAACAAGGAAATTACGCTCATCATCAAGAGCTTTCGCCAAATCCTCAAGCAAAGGAGGGGGAAAGACTACAAGTCCCGCTCCAAGAAAGTTTGCTACAAGTGTGGTAATCCCGGTCATTTTATTGCAAAATGTCCATTATCTAGTGATAGTGACAGGGGCGACGACAAGAAGGGAAAGAGAAGAGAAAATAAGAGGTACTATAAGAAGAAGGGCGGCGATGCCCATGTTTGCCGGGAGTGGGACTCCGACGAGAGCTCCACCGACTCCTCCTCCGACGAGGACGCCGCAAACATCACCATCACCAAAGGACTTCTCTTCCCCAACGTCGGCCACAAATGCCTCATGGCAAAGGACGGCAAGAAGAAGAAGGTAAAATCAAGATCTTCCACTAAGTATGCAACTTCTAGTGATGAGGATAATTCTAGTGATGATGAGGATAACTTGCTTACTCCTTTTGCAAATCTTAACATGCAACAAAAAGAGAAATTGAATGAATTGATTAGTGCTATTCATGAGAAAGATGAACTCTTGGATAGCCAAGAGGACTTCCTTATTAAGGAAAACAAAAAACATGTTAAGGTTAAAAATGCTTATGCTCTAGAGGTAGAAAAATGTGAAAAATTAACTAGTGAGCTAAGCACTTGCCATGACACTATCTCCAACCTTAGAATTGAGAATGCTAATTTGATTGCTAAGGTTGAGAAGTCAAACATTAGTGATGATTCAATTATCAATCTTAGAAATGATAATGTTAGTCTAATTGCTAAGATTGAAAAATTGAATGCCTCTCTTTCTATCCTTAAGATTGAAAATGAAAAATTAATTATTAAGGCCAAAGACTTAGATGTTTGCAATGTTTCTATTTCTAATCTTAGAGATGAGAATGCTATTTTACATGCTAAGATTGTTGAATTAAATACTTGCAAACCCTCTACATCTACTGTTGAGCATGTTACAATTTGCACTAGATGTAGAGACATTAATGTTGATGTTATTCATGATCACCTAGCCTTAATCAAACAACAAAATGATCACATAGCTCAACTTAGTGCTAAAATTAATGAGCATGACTTAGAAAATGAAAAAATTAAATTTGCTAGAAGCATGCTCTATAGTGGGAGACGCCCTGGTATTAAGGATGGCATTGGCTTCCAAAAGGGAGACAATGTCAAGCTTAATGCTCCTCCTAAGAAATTGTCTAATTTTGTTAAGGGTAAGGCTCCCATGGTTCAGGATAACGAGGGTTACATTTTATACCCTGCTGGTTATCCCAAACACAAAATTAGAAGAATTCACTCTAGAAAGTCTCACTCTGGCTCTCATCATGCTTTTATGTATAAGAGTGAGGCATCTAGTTCTAGGCAATCAACCCATTCTAAATTGCCTAAGAAGAAAACTACTATAGCATCAAATGAACCTAATATTTCATTTAAGACCTTTGATGCTTCTTATGTGCTCACTAACAAATCAGGCAAAGTAGTTGCCAAATATGTTGGGGGCAAACACAAGGGCTCAAAGACTTGTGTTTGGGTACCCAAGGTGCTTGTTTCTAATGTCAAAGGACCCAAGACCGTTTGGGTACCTAAGAACAAGGCCTAAACTTGTTTTGTAGGTTTATGTATCTGGGGGCTCAAGCTGGATCATAGATAGCGGGTGCACAAACCACATGACTGGGGAGAAAAGGATGTTCTCCTCTTATGAGAAAAACCAAGACCCCCAAAGAACTATTACATTCGGGGATGGAAATCAAGGTTTGGTCAAAGGACTTGGTAAAATTGCTATATCTCCTGACCACTCTATTTCCAATGTTTTTCTTGTAGACTCTTTAGATTACAATTTGCTTTCCGTTTCTCAATTATGTAAAATGGGCTACAACTGTCTTTTTACGGATATAGGTGTTACTGTCTTTAGAAGAAGTGATGATTCAGTAGCATTTAAGGGAGTGTTAGAGGGTCAGCTATACTTAGTTGATTTTAATAGAGCTGAACTCGACACTTGCTTAATTGCTAAGATTAACATGGGTTGGCTCTAGCACCGTCGACTAGCCCACGTTGGGATGAAGAATCTTCATAAGCTTCTAAAGGGAGAGCACATTTTGGGGCTAACAAATGTTCATTTTGAGAAAGATAGGATCTATAGTGCATGTCAAGCAGGAAAGCAAGTTGGTGTTCATCATCTACACAAGAACATCATGACCACTGACAGGCCACTGGAGCTACTCCACATGGATTTATTCGGCCCGATAGCTTACATAAGCATCGGCGGGAGTAAGTACTGTCTAGTTATTGTGGATGATTATTCTCGCTTCACTTGGGTGTTCTTTTTGCAGGAAAAATCTCAAACCTAAGAGACCTTAAAGGGATTCTTGAGATGGGCACAAAATGAGTTCGACTTAAGGATCAAAAAGATTAGAAGCGACAACGGGACGGAGTTCAAGAACTCACAAATAGAAGGTTTCCTTGAGGATGAGAGCATCAAGCATGAGTTCTCTTCTCCCTACACGCCACAACAAAATGGTGTAGTGGAGAGGAAGAATAGAACTCTACTTGACATGGCGAGGACCATGCTTGATGAGTACAAGACTTCGGATCGGTTTTGGGCGGAAGCAATCAACACCGCTTGCTACGCCATCAACCGTCTCTATCTTCACCGAATCCTCAAGAAGACATCGTATGAACTCCTAACCGGTAAAAAGCACAATGTTTCATATTTTAGAGTCTTTGGTAGCAAATGCTTTATTCTTGTTAAAAGAGGTAGAAAATCTAAATTTGCTCCTAAGGCTGTAGAAGGCTTTTTACTAGGATATGACTCAAACATAAGGGCATATAGAGTCTTTAACAAGTCCACTGGACTAGTTGAAGTTTCTTATGACATTGTGTTTGATGAGTCTAACGGCTCTCAAGTAGAGCAAGTTGATCTTGATGAGCTAGATGATGAAGAGGCTCCGTGCGTCGCACTAAGGAACATGTCCATTGGGGATGTGTGTCCTAAGGAATCCGAAGAGCCTCCATAAGCATAAGATCAACCATCTTCGTCCATGCAAGCATCTCCACCAACTCAAGATGAGGATGAGGCTCAAGATGATGAAGGAGACAATCAAGAAGATGAGCCACCTCAAGAGGAGGACAATGATCAAGGGGGAGATGCCCATAATCAAGACAAGGAAGATGAACAAGATGCGAGGCCGCCACACCCAAGAGTCCACCAAGCAATTCAACGAGATCACCCCGTGAACACCATCCTCGGCGACATTCATAAGGGTGTAACTACTCGATCTCGTGTTGCTCATTTTTGTGAACATTACTCTTTTGTTTCCTTTATTGAGCCACACAGGGTAGAGGAAGCACTTCAAGATTCGGATTGGGTGTTGGCGATGCAAGAGGAGCTCAACAATTTCACGAGGAATGAGGTATGACATTTAGTTCCACGTCCTAACCAAAATGTTGTAGGAACTAAGTGGGTCTTTCGCAACAAGCAAGATGCGCATGGTGTGGTGACAAGGAACAAAGCCCGACTTGTGGCCAAGGGATATTCACAAGTCGAAGGTTTGGATTTCGGTGAAACCTATGCACCCGTAGCTATGCTTGAGTCAATTCGCATGTTACTTGCCTATGCTACTTACCATGGCTTCAAGCTTTATCAAATGGACGTGAAGAGTGCCTTCCTCAATGGACCAATCAAGGAGGAGGTCTATGTTGAGCAACCTCCTGGCTTTGAAGATAGTGAGTACCCTAACCATTTCTATAAACTCTCTAAGGCGCTTTATGGGCTCAAACAAGCCCCAAGAGCATGGTATAAATGCCTAAGAGATTTTCTTATCGATAATGGCTTCAAAGTCGGAAAAGTCGATCCTACTCTCTTTACTAAAACAATTGCTAATGATTTGTTTGTATGCCAAATTTATGTTGATGATATTATATTTGGGTCTACTAACAAATCTACTTGTGAAGAGTTTAGTAGGATAATGGTTCAAAAATTCGAGATGTCAATGAAGGGGGAGTTAAAGTATTTTTTAGGATTTCAAGTCAAGCAACTCCAAGAGGGCACCTTTATTTGCCAAACGAAGTTCATTCAAGATATTCAAACCAAGTTTGGGATGAAGGATGCCAAGCCCATCAAGACACCCATGGGAACCAATGGGCATCTCGACCTCGACACGGGAGGTAAATCCGTAGATCAAAAGGTATACCGGTCGATGATAGGTTCTTTACTCTATTTATGTGCTTCACGACCGGATATAATGCTTTCCGTATACATGTGTGCAAGATTCCAAGCTGATCCTAAGGAAGTTCACCTTAGGGCCGTAAAACGAATCTTGAGATATTTAGTTTATACTCCTAAGTTTGGCCTTTGGTACCCCAGGGGATCCACTTTTGATTTAATTGGTTATTCCGATGATGATTGGGCAGGGTGTAAGATTGATAGAAAGAGCACATTAGGGACTTGCCAGTTCTTAGGAAGATCTCTGGTGTCTTGGGCTTCAAAGAAACAAAATTTTGTAGCTCTTTCTACCGCCGAAGCCGAGTATATTGCCGCAGGCCATTGTTGCGCGCAATTGCTTTGGATGAGGCAAACCCTTAGGGACTACGGTTACAAATTAACCAAAGTTCCTCTCCTATGTGATAATGAGAGTGCTATCCGCATGGCGGATAATCCCGTTGAGCATAGCCGCACTAAACACATAGCCATTCGGTATCACTTTTTGAGGGATCACCAACAACGGGGGGATATCGAGATTGCATGTATTAACACCAAAGATCAATTAGCCGATATCTTTACCAAACCATTAGATGAGAAATCTTTTACCAAACTTAGACACGAGCTAAATATTCTTGATTCTAGGAATTTTGATTGGTCATTTATATACCTTTGATCATATCTCTTTCATGTGCTATGACTAATGTGTTTTCAAGTGAATATTATGTTAAGTCATAGATTGAAAGGGAAATGGAGTCCTCGGCGAAGACAAAAGGCTTCCACTCCACTCCATCGAATTATTCATCCTTCGCCGTCACTCCACAACGCTCTCCAATTTGGTATAATCTTCACTCCTATATTATTTACCAAAGGGGGAGAAGGTTTGAACAAGGGTTATATTTCACTCACAAGTATCCGTTTTTGGCGATTCATGCTAAAGGGGGAGAAAGTATTAGCCCAAAGCAAAAGGACCGCACCACCACCAATTTCAAAAATTTGTAGTCTTTTAATTTGTATTAAAGAAGTGTTTTTAAAGATTTTCAAATTGGTATCTTATTTTTGACATAATTTCCAATTTGTATACCCTCTTCAAAATTAATATCTAAAACCCTCTTGAACACTAAGAGGAGGATTTCATTAAGGGGGAGTTTTGTTTAGTCAAAGGAAAAACATTTGAAACAGGGGGGAGAAAATTTCAAATCTTGAAAATGCTTCTCAAAATCTTACTCATTTACCTTTGACTATTTGCAAAAGACTTTGAAAAGAATTTCCAAAATATTTGCAAAACAAAACAAGTGGTGCAAGCGTGGTCCAAAATTTTAAATAAGAAGAAAACCATCCATGCATATCTTATGAAATGAATATTGGTTTAATTCCAAGTAACCTTTGCACTTACATTATGCAAACTAGTTCAATTCTGCACTTTTATATTTGCTTTGGTTTGTGTTGGCATCAACCACCAAAAAGGGGGATATTGAAAGGGAAATAGGCTTATACCTTTTCCTATATGAATTTTGGTGGTTGAATTGCCCAACACAAATTAATTGGACTAACTAGTTTTCTCTAGATTATGAGTTCTACAGGTGCCAAAGGTTCAACACAAACCAATAAAAGTCCGAGAAAGGGTTCAAATAAAAGAGCAAAAGACAACCCAAAGGCAGCCCTGGTCTGGCGCACCGGACTGTCTGGTGTGCCACCGGACAGTGTCCGGTGCACCAGGGAACCCAACTCCAAACTTGTCACCTTCTGGAATTTGGGAGGCCGCTCCGCTATAATTCACCGGACTATCCGGTGTAGCACCGGACTGTCCGGTGCACCAAGCGGAGTAACGGCTCCAAGCGCCAACGGTCGTCTGCAACGCTACAGTGAAACGCTACAGTACGCGACTGCGCACGCAGAAGTCAGAGCAGGCACAGAAGACGCACCGGACAGTGAATAGTGACTGTCCGGTGCACCACCGGACTGTCCGGTGGCCCAGTTGTCATAAGCTCCAAAGGTCGGAACCCAACAACCTGGTGACGTGGCTGGCGCACCGGACAGTGTCCGGTGGCGCACCGGACTGTCCGGTGCGCCATACGACAGAAGCCCTCACCAATGGTTCTTTTGGTGGTTGGGGCTATAAATACCCCCCAACCACCACACTTCAATGTATCCAAGTTTTCAGCCATCAAACCTCATACAAGAGCTCTAGACTTCATTCAAAGACACAATCAAAGAGATCAGATCCTCTACCAAGTCCGGAATCACTCCAAACAAATTAGTGACTAGAGAGAGAGACATTTGTGTTCATTTGAGCTCTTGCGCTTGGATTGCTTTTCTTCTTCCTTCTTTCTTGTTTCCAACTCAATTGTAATCAAGGCAAGAGACACCAATTGTGTGGTGATCCTTGTGGGGAATTAGTGTCCCAATTGATTGAGAATAGAAGCTCACTCGGTCTAAGTGACCGTTTGAGATAGGGAAAGGGTTGAAAGAGACCCGGTCTTTGTGACTGAGAGCACCTAGAGGGGGGTGAATAGGTGATCCTGTAAAACTTGAAACTTAATGCCACAAAAACTTGATTAGGAGTTAGCACAATAAAGCCAAGTGGCTAGAGAGGAGTTCTTGCAAGACACGATAACCACAAGAAGATCAATCACAGATAGACGCAGTTGTTTATCCCGTGGTTCGGCCAAGTTCAACACTTGCCTACTCCACGTTGTGGCGTCCCAACGGACGAGGGTTGCAATCAACCCCTCTCAAGCGGTCCAGAGACCCACTTGAATACCATGGTGTTTTGCTTTCTTTACTTTATCCCGCTCGCGAGGAATCTCCACAACTTGGAGCCTCTCGCCCTTACACTTTGATGTTCACAAAGAAGCACAGAGTAAGGGAGGGATGAGCAACGCACACAAGACACAAAATCAGAGCGACAATACGCACACAAGTCACAACACGAGCTCTCAACACAACTCAAAGAGTTCTCTACTCAAATGGAGCTCTAGTTGCTATCACAAAGAATCGAATGCGCGGAATTGAAGTCTTGGTGCTTAGGAATGCTTAGAGAATGCTTGGTGTTTTCCTCCATGCGCCTGGGGGTCCCTTTTATAGCCCCAAGGCAGCTAGGAGCCGTTGAGAGCATTCCAGGAAGGCAATTCTTGCCTTCTGTCGCCTGGCGCACCGGACACTGTCCGCTGCGGATTTCTTTCCTTCTTTGGCGAAGCCGACCGTTGGAGATTCAGAGCCGTTGGCGCACCGAACACTGTCCGGTGCACACCGGACAGTCTGGTGCCCCCTTCTGACCGTTGGCTCTGCCACGCATCGCGCGCGGATTACGCGACCGACCGTTGGCTGGGCCGACTGTTGGCTCACCGGACAGTCCGGTGCACCACCGGACAGTCCGGTGATTTATAGCCATACACCGCCGTCGAAGTCCCGAGAGCAGCCAGTTGACAGACGCCAGCCTGGCGCACCGGACACTGTCCGGTGCACCACCGGACACTGTCCGGTGCACCACCGGACACTGTCCGGTGCCCCACCGGACAGTCCGGTGCACCCAGACCGAGCAGCCTTTTGGCTGTATACATCCAACTTCTCCAAAATTGTTTCTCCTGTTTCTAGCACTTAGACACAATACATTAGTCTTCAAAACAATGTAATAAGTCTAGAAACATACCTTTAATCTTGATTTGCACTTCTTGAGTCCTTGGCACAATTTAACACTTAGGCACTTGTGTTGGACACTTAATCACCAAAATATTTAGAAATGGCCCAAGGGCACATTTCCCTTTCAGTGACCACCTCAATGGGGAGTAGGTTTGCAAGAACCGAACCTCGGTAAAACAAATCACCGTGTCATCCGCCTTATTTGCTTGTGATTTGTTTTCACCCTCTCTTTCGGACTCAAATTTAATTCTAACGCTAACCCCGGCTTGTAGTGTGTGCTTAAGTTTGTAAATTTCAGATTTTGCCTATTCACCCCCTCTAGGCGACTTTCAACCATCATGCGCCCACTCACAAACTTCCCAAGAATCTTCTCGGGCGTCATCTTGGTGTACCTAGGATTCTCACGAATAAGGTTGACAAGATGGGGGTCAATTACCGTAAATGACCTTAGCATTAGTCGGACGATGTCGTGGTCTGTCCATCTTGTGCTTCCATAGCTTCTAATCTTGTTGACCAGGGTCTTGAGCCTATTGTATGTTTGTGTTGGCTCCTCTCCCCTGATCATCGCGAACCTTCCTAGCTCGCCTTCCACCAACTCCATTTTGGTGATCATGGTGGCGTCGTTTCCCTCATGTGATATCTTGAGGGTATCCCAGATTTGCTTGGTGTTGTCCAAGCCACTCACCTTGTTGTATTCATCCCTGCATAAGGATGCTAGCAAAACAGTGGTAGCTTGTGCATTCTTATGAATTTGCTCATTTATGAAAACGGGATTATCAGTTTTATCAAAATGCATTCTGTTTTCTACAATCTCCCAAATACTAGGATGGAGAGAAAATAGGTGACTACGCATTTTGTGACTCCAAAATGAGTAGTCTTCTCCATCAAAGTGTGGAGGTTTCCCAAGTGGAATTGATAGTAAATGAACATTAGAATTGAATGGAATACGGGAATAATCAAATGAATAATTTTGGTTAACCGTTTTCTTTTTCGATGAAGAGTCGTCGTCGTCCTCGTCTTTTGGTGAAGATGAAGAGGCATCGCTGTCGTAGTAGACGATTTTCTTGATGCACCTCTTCTTCTTCCCATCCCTCTTCTTGTGACTTGAGCCTGAGTTAGTAGGCTTGTCGTCTCTAGGCTCATTGAGGAAGGACTCCTTCTCCTTGTCGTTGACCACCATCCCCATTCCCTTTTCGGTGCACCCAGACCGAGCAGCCTTTTGGTTGTACACAACCAACTTCTCCAAAATTGTTTCTCCTATTTCTAGCACTTAGACACAATACATTAGTCTTCAAAACAATGTACTAAGTCTAGAAACATACCTTTAATCTTGATTTGCACTTCTTGAGTCCTTGGCACAATTTAACACTTAGGCACTTGTGTTGGACACTTAATCACCAAAATACTTAGAAATGGCCCAAGGGCACATTTCCCTTTCAATCTCCCCCTTTTTGGTGATTTATGCCAACACAATAAAAAGCAACTAAAAGAGGTGCAATATCAATGCAACTGAAAACTCAAATTTGTTTTGATTCAGTTTTGGCATATTTGGATCATCCTTTGCCACCACTTGGTTTTGTTTTTGCAAATCAAACTCGATTTCCTATCTCTAAGTCAAACACACTTGTTGGGACATAAAGAGAGTTGTTCCAAGAGAAATTGATCAAAGATTTCAAAAACTCCCCCTTTTTCCCATAATCTACTATTCTCCCCACAGGAGGCCAACTTTTGACAAAAGAGACAATAAGAGAATTTTGACAAACCAAAAAGCTCTATTCTACTATTTTCAAAATTCTCAAGTGGTAGCTGATCCATTTGTTGCTTTGGCCTTATTTTCTCCCCCTTTGGCATCAAGCACCAAAACGGAATCAATCTTGGCCCAAAAACCTCATTGCCTCACCAAAATTTTCAATTAAGAGCAAAAAGGCAATAAGAGCATGGATATGAACTTGGAATAAGTTACCCTCTCATCGGAGTGCAGTGGAAGTCTTGCATGGTCCAAGTCCACCTTTTCCCTTTCAAGTCACCTTTGAGACTAGATCAAGCAAACTCAAGCACACGGTTAGTCTCAAAGGGTCAAGTTGTAGCACATCTCCCCCTAAATATGTGCATCACTCACACATGGACTTTTGAGGTCCGGGGAGTGTTTGTACAACTTGAACACCATAAAACAACAAAATGCTTAAGGAACATGATCAAGGCATAAAAACACATGTATGCTATAAATCAATCCAAGTTCCGCGAATCCAAGACATTTAGCTCACTACGCAGCCTGCAAAAGGTCGACTCATCTAGAGGCTTGGTAAAGATATCGGCTAGCTGATTCTCGGTGCTAACATAAAACACTTCGATATCTCCCTTTTGCTGGTGGTCTCTCAAAAAGTGATGCCGGATGTCTATGTGCTTTGTGCGGTTGTGTTCAACAGGATTATCCGCCATGCGGATAGCACTCTCATTATCAAATAGGAGTGGGACTTTGCTCAGATTGTAGCCAAAGTCCCGGAGGGTTTGCCTCATCCAAAGTAATTGCGTGCAACACTGTCCTGCGGCAACATACTCGGCCTCAGCGGTGGATAGGGCAACGGAAGTTTGTTTCTTAGAGCTCCACGACACCAGGGACCTTCCTAAGAATTGGCACATCCCCGATGTACTCTTCCTATCGACCTTACATCCAGCATAGTCGGAGTCTGAATATCCAATCAAGTCAAAGGTAGACCCCTTTAGATACCAGATCCCGAAGCAAGACATAGCGACTAAATATCTAAGAATTCGCTTTACAGCCACTAAGTGACACTCCCTTGGATCGGATTGAAATCTAGCACACATGCATACGCTCAGCATAATATCCGGTCTACTAGCACATAAATAAAGTAAAGATCCTATCATAGACCGGTATGCCTTTTGATAAACGGACTTACCTCCTTTGTTGAGGTCGGTGTGTCCGTCGGTTCCCATTGGAGTCTTTGCGGGCTTGGCGTCCTTCATCCCGAACTGCTTGATCAAGTCTTGTGTGTACTTCGTTTGGGAGATGAAGGTCCCATCCTTGAGTTGCTTCACTTGGAACCCAAGGAAATAGCTTAACTTGCCCATCATCGACATCTCAAACTTTTGAGTCATCACCCTGCTAAACTCTTCACAAGACTTTTGGTTAGTAGAACCAAATATTATGTCATCGACATAAATTTGGCACACAAAAAGATCACCATCACAAGTCTTGGTAAAAAGAGTTGGATCGGCTTTCCCAACCTTGAAAGCATTAGCAATTAAAAAGTCTCTAAGGCATTCATACCATGCTCTTGGGGCTTGCTTAAGTCCATAGAGCGCCTTAGAGAGCTTACACACGTGGTCGGGGTACCGTTCATCCTCAAAGCCAGGGGGTTGCTCCACGTACACCTCCTCCTTGATTGGCCCATTGAGGAAAGCGCTCTTCACATCCATTTGGAACAGCCTGAAAGAATGGTGAGTAGCATAGGCTAACAATATGCGAATTGACTCTAGCCTAGCCACATGAGCAAAAGTCTCCTCAAAGTCCAAACCTGCGACTTGGGCATAACCTTTTGCCACAAGTCGTGCCTTGTTCCTTGTCACCACACCGTGCTCGTCTTGTTTGTTGTGGAACACCCACTTGGTTCCCACAACGTTTTGCTTGGGACGAGGCACCAGTGTCCAAACTTCATTTCTCTTGAAGTTGTTGAGCTCCTCTTGCATGGCCAACACCCAGTCTAGATCTAGCAAGGCCTCTTCTACCCTGAAAGGCTCAATAGAAGAGACAAAAAAGTAATGCTCACAAAAATTAACTAATCTAGAACGAGTAGTTACTCCCTTGCTTATGTCACCCAATATTTGGTCGACGGGATGATTTCTTTGAATCGTCGCTCGAACTTGGGTTGGAGGTGCCGGTTGTGCTTCTTCCTCCATTAAATGTTCATCTTGTGCTCCCCCTTGATCACACGCCTCCTCTTGATGAACCTGTTCATCTTCTTGAGTTGGGGAATGCACCGTTGTTGAGGAAGAAGGTTGATCTTGTTCCTTTTGTTCCAGTGGCCTCACATCTCCAATCGCCATGGTGCGCATTGCGGCCGTTGGAACGTCTTCTTCATCTACATCATCAAGATCAACAACTTTCTCTCTTGGAGAGCCATTAGTCTCATCAAATACAACGTCGCTAGAGACTTCAACCAAACCCGATGATTTGTTGAAGACCCTATACGCCTTTGTATTTGAGTCATAACCTAACAAAAACCCTTCTACAGCTTTGGGAGCAAACTTAGAATTCCTACCTTTCTTCACTAGAATGTAACATTTGCTCCCAAATACACGAAAGTAAGACACATTGGGTTTGTTACCGGTTAGAAGCTCATATGAAGTCTTCTTGAGGAGGCGATGAAGGTAGACCCGGTTTATGGCGTGGCAGGCCGTGCTCACGGCTTCCGTCCAAAACCGTTCGGGCGTCTTGAATTCACCAAGCATCGTCCTCGCCATGTCTAGTAGTGTCCTGTTCTTCCTCTCTACCACACCATTTTGCTGTGGTGTATAGGGAGCAGAGAACTCGTTCTTGATTCCTTCCTCCTCAAGATACTCCTCCACTTGAAGGTTCTTGAACTCAGACCCATTGTCGCTTCTTATCTTCTTCACTTTGAGCTCAAACTCGTTTTAGGCTCTCCTTAGGAAGCCTTGAGGGTCCCTTGGGTTTCAGATTTATCCTGCAAAAAGAGTACCCAAGTGAAGCGGGAAAAATCATCAACTATAACAAGACCATACTTACTTCCTCCTATGCTTAGATAGGCAACGGGTCCGAAGAGGTCCATATGAAGTAACTCCAGGGGTCTTGATGTTGTCATCACATTTTTGGCATGATGAGAGCTTCCCACCTGTTTACCTGCTTGACAAGCTGCACAAGGTCTATATTTTTAGAAAGTTACATTAGTTAGACCTATCACGTGTTCTCCCTTTAGAAGCTTGTGAAGGTTCTTCATCCCCACATGTGCTAAACGGCGATGCCACAGCCAGCCCATGCTAGTCTTAGCAATTAAGCAAGCATCTAGACCGGCCTCCTCTTTTGCAAAATCAACTAAATAAAGTTTGCCGTCTAGTACACCCTTAAAAGCTAATGAACCATCACTTCTTCTAAAGACAGACACATCTACATTTGTGAATAAACAGTTATATCCCATATTACAAAGTTGACTCACAGAAAACAAGTTATATCCAAGCGACTCAACTAAGAACACATTAGAAATAGAGTGCTCGGATGAAATAGCAATTTTTCCTAACCCTTTCACCTTGCCTTGGTTCCCATCACCGAATATGATTGAATCTTGGGGATCCTTGTTCTTGACGTAGGAAGAGAACATCCTCTTTTCCCCCGTCATGTGGTTTGTGCATCCGCTGTCGATAATCCAGCTTGAGCCCCCGGATGCATAAACCTGCAAGGCAAATTTAGGCTTGGGTCTTAGGTACCCAACTCATGTTGGGTCCTACAAGGTTAGTTACAATAGTCTTAGGGACCCAAATGCAAGTCTTGTCTCACTTACATTTGGCCCCTAATTTCCTAGCAATTACCTTCTTATCCTTTCTACAAATAGCAAAGGAAGCATTGTAAGCATAATAAATTGTAGAAGGTTCATTCATTACTTTCCTAGGAACATGAACAATATTTCTTCTAGGCATATGATGAACAACATTTTTCCTAGCCAAATTTCTATCATGTATAATAGAAGAACTAGAAGCAATCATGGCATGAAAATTAAAAGCATCATAACTTCTATAAACATTCCTAGAATGTCTCCTATCATGATACATGAAAGCAAGGTTCTTTTGAGCACTACTAGCCATAGGGGCCTTCCCTTTCTCCTTGGCGGAGATGGAAGCCTTATGGCTTGTTAAGTTCTTGACTTCCCTCTTGAAGCCAGGACCATCCTTAATTGAGGGGTGTCTACCAATCGTGTAGGCATCCCTTGCAAATTTTAGTTTGTCAAATTCACTCTTGCTAGTCTTAAGTTGGGCATTAAGACTAGCCACTTCATCATTCAATTTAGAAATTGAAACTAGGTGTTCACTACAAGCATCAACATTAAAATCTTTACACCTATTGCAAACTACAACATGTTCTACACAAGATGTTGATTTATTAGCTATTTCTAACTTAGCACTCAAATCATCATTTATGCTCTTTAAGCTAGAAATATAGTCATGGCATGTAGACAATTCACAAGAAAGCATTTCATTCCTTTTAATTTCTAAAGCAAGGGATTTTTGTGTCTCTACAAACTTATCATGTTCTTCATACAACAGATCCTCTTGCTTTTCTAATAACCTATTTTTATCATTCAAGGCATCAATTAATTCATTAATCTTATCAACCTTAGTTCTATCTAGGCCCTTGAATAAACATGAATAGTCTATTTCATCATCGCTAGATTCTTCATCACTTGAGGAAGCATAAGTACTAGTATCACGAGTGCTTACCTTATTTTCCCTTGCCATGAGGCAGGTGTGATGCTCATTGGGGAAGAGGGACGATTTGTTGAAGGCGGTGGCGGCGAGTCCTTCGTTGTCGGAGTCGGACGACGAACAATCCGAGTCCCACTCCTTGCCAAGGTGTGCCTCGCCCTTAGCCTTCTTGTAAGTCTTCTTCCTTTCCCTCTTGTTCCCTTGTTCCTGGTCACTATCATTATCGAGACAGTTAGCGATAAAATGACCAATCTTACCACATTTGAAGCATGAGTGTTTCCCCTTCGTCTTGGTTTTGTTGGGATGCTCCTTGCGACCCCTTAGCGCCGTCTTGAAACGCTTAATGATGAGTGCCATCTCTTCCTCATTGAGTCCCGCCGCCTCAACTTGTGCCACCTTGCTAGGTAGCGCCTCCTTGCTCCTCGTTGCTTTGAGAGCAATGGTTTGAGGCTCTTGGATTGGGCCATTCAACGCATCATCAACGTATCTAGCCTCCTTGATCCTCATCCGCCCGCTTACGAACTTTCCAAGTATCTCCTCGGGCGTCATCTTGGTGTACCTAGGATTCTCATGAATATTGTTCACAAGATGTGGATCAAGGACAGTAAAAGACCTTAGCATTAGGCGGATGACGTCGTGGTCCGTCCATCGCGTGCTTCCATAGCTCCTTATTTTGTTGACGAGGGTCTTGAGCCGGTTGTATGTTTGGGCTGGCTCCTCGCCCCTGATCATTGCGAATCTCCCAAGTTCGCCCTCCACCAACTCCATCTTGGTGAGCATGGTGACGTCGTTCCCCTCATGTGAGATTTTGAGGGTGTCCCAAATCTGCTTGGCGTTATCCAAGCCGCTCACCTTATGGTATTCATCCCTGCACAATGAAGCTAGAAGAACAGTAGTAGCTTGTGCATTTTTGTGAATTTGCTCATTAATGAACATGGGACTATCCGTATTATCAAAGTGCATTCCATTTTCTACTATTTCTCATATACTTGGATGGAGAGAGAACAAGTGGCTACGCATTTTGTGACTCCAAAATCCGTAGTCCTCTCCATCAAAGCGGGGGGGGGTTTACCGAGGGGAATGGAAAGCAAATGAGCATTGGAACTTTGCGGAATACGAGAATAATCAAAGGAAAAGTTTGAATTAACCGTCTTCTTTTTCTCGTAGTCGTTGTTGTCGTCCTTTTGGAAAGAGGAAGATTCGTCGCTGTCGTAGTAGACTATCTCCTTGATGCGCCTTGTTTTCTTCTTCCTCCCGTCTTTTCTTTTGTGGCCCGAGCATGAGTCAGTAGGCTTGTCATCCTTTGGATCATTGACGAAGGACTCCTTCTCCTTATCATTGACCACCATCCCCTTGCCCTTAGGATCCATCTCTTCGGGCGATTAGTCCCTTTCTTGAAGAGAACGGCTCCGATACCAATTGAGAGCACCTAGAGGGGGGTGAATAGGTGATCATGTAAAACTTGAAACTTAATGCCACAAAAACTTGATTAGGAGTTAGCACAATAAAGCCAAGTGGCTAGAGAGGAGTTCTTGCAAAACACGATAACCACAAGAATATCAATCACAGATAGACACAGTTGTTTATCCCGTGGTTCGGCCAAGTTCAACACTTGCCTACTCCACGTTTTGGCGTCCCAACGGACGAGGGTTGCAATCAACCCCTCTCAAGCGGTCCAGAGACCCACTTGAATACCACGGTGTTTTGCTTTGTTTACTTTATCCCGCTCGCGAGGAATCTCCACAACTTGGAGCCTCTCGCTCTTACACTTTGATGTTCACAAAGAAGCACGTAGTAAGTGAGAGCACCTAGAGGGGAGGTGAATAGGTGATCTTGTAAAACTTAAAACTTAACACCACAAACTTGATTAAGAGTTAGAACAATGGAATCAAGTGAGTAGAGAGGAGAGCTCTTGTGAAGCACAATAGACACAATAAGGACAAGCACAAGAGACACGAGGATTTATCCCGTGGTTCGGCCAAGTACAAAACTTGCCTACTCCACGTTGTGGCATCCCAACGGGCGAGAGTTGCACTCAACTCCTCTCAAGTGATCCAATGATCAACTTGAATACCACGGTGTTCTTCTTTACTTCACTCTTTCCCGTTTGCGAGGAATCTCCACAACTTGGAGTCTCTCGCCCTTACAATAAGAATCACAATGAAGCACTAGAGTAAGGAAAGGAAGCAACACACTCAAATCCACAGCAAATACGCACACACACAAGACCAAGACTTGAGCTCAAAAGAGTATCACAAGGTTCTCACTAGAACGGAGCTCAAATCACTAAGAATGTTGAACAAGTGTGCAAGAATGAAGTGTGAATGATCAACAATGCTCAAAGGTTGCTTGGTGTTCTCCTCCATGCGCCTAGGGGTCCCTTTTATAGCCCCAAGGCAGCTAGGAGCCATTGAGAGCATTCCTGGAAGGCAATTCTTGCCTTCTGTCGCCTGGCGCACCGGACAGTCCGGTGCACCACCGGACACTGTCCGGTGCGGATTTCTTTCCTTCTTTGGCGAAGCCGACCGTTGGCGGTTCAGAGCCGTTGGCGCACCGGACGCTGTCCGGTGCACACCGGACAGTCCGGTGCCCCCTTCTGACCGTTGGCTCCGCCACGCGTCGCGCGCGGATTACGCGGCCGACCGTTGGCCCGGCCGACCGTTGGCTCACCGGACAGTCCGGTGCACCACGGACAGTCCGGTGAATTATAGTCGTACGTCGTTAATCGCTTCCCGAGAGCAGCCAGTTGACAGATGCCAGCCTGGCGCACCGGACACTGTCCGGTGCACCACCGGATAGTCCGGTGCACCCAGACTGCGCAGAGTCTTGGCTGCCTAGCCAAGTCTTTTCCAAATTGGTCTTTTCCTATTTCTAGCACTTAGACACAATACATTAGTCCCAAAACAATGTACTAAGTCTTAGAAACATACCTTTACACTTGATTTGCACTTTGCCCATAATTTGGTATAGTCTAACACTTAAGCACTTGTGTTGGACACTAGATCACCAGAATACTTAGAAATGGCCCAAGGGCACATTTCCCTTTCAATCTCCCCCTTTTTGGTGATTTATGCCAACACAATAAAAGCAACTGAAAGAAGTGCAACATCAATGCAAATGAAAACTCAAATTTGTTTTAATTCAAATTTGGCATATTTGGATCATTCTTTGCCACCACTTGGTTTGTTTTTGCAAATCAACCTCAATTTCCTATCTCTAAGTTAAACACACTTGTTGAGACATAAAGAGAGTTGTTCCAAGAGAAATTGATCAAAGATTTCAAAAAACTCCCCCTTTTTCCCATAATCAACCATTCTCCCCACAAGAGGCCAACTTTTGACAAAAGAGTCAATAAGAGATTTTTGACAAACCAAAAGCTCTATTCTACTATTTTCAAAATTCTCAAGTGGTAGCTGATCCATTTGTTGCTTTGGCCTTATTTTCTCCCCCTTTGGCATCAAGCACCAAAACGGGATCAATATTGGCCCTTTAACCCATTGGCTCACAAAAATCTTCAACTTTAGAGTAAAAAGGCAATAAGAGTACAAAGATGAACTTGGAATCAGTTACTCTTTCATTGGAGTGCAGTGAAAGTCTTGCATGGTCCAAGTCCACCTTTTCCCTTTCAAACCTCCTTTGAGACTAAATTAAGCAAACTCAAGCACACAGTTAGCCTCAAAGGGTCAAGTTGTAACACATCTCCCCCTAAATATGTGCATCACTTGCAAATGGACTTGTGAGGTCCAGGGAGTGCTTGTACAACTTGAGCACCATTAATAAACAACAAAATGCATTAAGGAACATGATCAAGGCATAAGACACATGTATGCTATAAATCAATCCAGGTTCCGCGAATCTAAGACATTTAGCTCACTACGCAGCCTACAAAAGGTCGACTCATCTAGAGGCTTGGTAAAGATATCGGCTAGCTGGTTCTCGGTGCTAACATAAAACACTTCGATATCTCCCTTTTGCTGGTGGTCTCTCAAAAAGTGATGCCGGATGTCTATGTGCTTTGTGCGGCTGTGTTCAACAGGATTATCCGCCATGCGGATAGCACTCTCATTATCACATAGGAGTGGGACTTTGCTCATATTGTAGCCAAAGTCCCGGAGGGTTTGCCTCATCCAAAGTAGTTGTGCGCAACACTGTCCTGCGGCAACATACTCGGCCTCAGCGGTGGATAGGGCAACAAAAGATTGTTTCTTAGAGCTCCACGACACCAGGGACCTTCCTAAGAATTGGCATGTCCTCGATGTACTCTTCCTATCGACCTTACATCCAGCATAGTCGGAGTCTGAATATCCAATTAAGTCAAAGGTAGACCCCATTGGATACCAGATTTCGAAACAAGGCGTAGCGACTAAATATCTAAGAATTCGCTTCACGGCCACTAAGTGACACTCCCTTGGATCGGATTGAAATCTAGCACACATGCATACACTAAGCATAATATCCGGTCTACTAGCACATAAATAAAGTAAGGACCCTATCATAGATCGGTATGCCTTTTGATCAACGGACTTACCTCCTTTGTTGAGGTCGGTGTGTCCGTCGGTTCCCATTGGAGTCTTTGCGGGCTTGGCGTCCTTCATCCCAAACCGCTTGATCAAGTCTTGTGTGTACTTTGTTTGGGAGACGAAGGTCCCATCCTTGAGTTGCTTCACTTGGAACCCAAGGAAATAGCTTAACACGCCCATCATTGACATCTCAAACTTTTGAGTCATCACCCTGCTAAACTCTTCACAAGACTTTTGATTAGTAGAACCAAATATTATGTCATCGACATAAATTTGGCACACAAAAAGATCACCATCACAAGTCTTAGTAAACAGAGTTGGATCGGCTTTCCCAACCTTAAAAGCATTAGCAATTAAAAAGTCTCTAAGGCATTCGTACCATGCTCTTGGGGCTTGCTTAAGTCCATAGAGCGCCTTAGAGAGCTTACACACGTGGTCGGGGTACCATTCATCCTCGAAGCCAGGGGGTTGCTCCACGTACACCTCCTCCTTGATTGGCCCGTTGAGGAAAGCGCTCTTTACATCCATTTGGAACAACCTGAAAGAATGGTGAGTAGCATAGGCTAACAATATGAGAATTGACTCTAGCCTAGCCACAGGAGCAAAAGTCTCCTCAAAGTCCAAACCTGCGACTTGGGCATAACCTTTTGCCACAAGTTGTGCTTTGTTCCTTGTCACCACCCCGTGCTCGTCTTGTTTGTTGCGGAACACCCACTTGGTTCCCACAACATTTTGCTTGGGACGAGGCACCAGTGTCCAAACTTCATTTCTCTTGAAGTTGTTGAGCTCTTCCTGCATGGCCAACACCCAGTCTGGATCTAGCAAGGCCTCTTCTACCCTGAAAGGCTCAATAGAAGAGACAAAAGAGTAATGCTCACAAAAATTAATTAATCTAGAGCGAGTAGTTACTCCCTTGCTAATATCACCCAAAATCTGGTCGACGGGATGATCCCTTTGAATCGTCGCTCGAACTTGGGTTGGAGGTGCTAGTTGCGCTTCTTCCTCTATCACATGAACATCTTGTGCTCCCCCTTGATCACGCGCCTCTTCTTGATGAACCTGTTCATCGTCTTGAGTTGGGGGATGCACCATTGTTGAGGAAGAAGGTTGATCTTGCTCCTTTTGTTCCAGTGGCCTCACATCTCCAATCGCCATAGTGCGTATTGCGGTCGTTGGAACGTCTTCTTCATCTACATCATCAAGATCAACAACTTGCTCTCTTGGAGAGCCATTAGTCTCATCAAATACAACGTCGCTAGAGACTTCAACCAAACCTGATGATTTGTTGAAGACCCTATACGCCTTTGTATTTGAGTCATAACCTAACAAAAACCCTTCTACAGCTTTGGGAGCAAACTTAGAATTCCTACCTTTCTTCACTAGAATGTAACATTTGCTCCCAAATACACGAAAGTAATACACATTGGGTTTGTTACCGGTTAGAAGCTCATATGAAGTCTTCTTGAGGAGGCGATGAAGGTAGACCCGGTTTATGGTGTGGCAAGCCGTGCTCACGGCTTCCGTCCAAAACCGTTCGGGCGTCTTGAATTCACCAAGCATTGTCCTCGCCATGTCTAGTAGCGTCCTGTTCTTCCTCTCTACCACACCATTTTGCTGTGGTGTGTAGGGAGCGGAGAACTCGTGCTTGATTCCTTCCTCCTCAAGATACTCCTCCACTTGAAGGTTCTTGAACTCGGACCCATTGTCGCTCCTTATCTTCTTCACTTTGAGCTCAAACTCGTTTTGGGCTCTCCTTAGAGGGTCCCTTGGGTTTCAGATTTATCCTGCAAAAAGAATACCCAAGTGAAGCGGCAAAAATCATCAACTATAACAAGACCATACTTACTTCCTCCTATGCTTAGATAGGCGACCGGTCCGAAGAGATCCATATGAAGTAACTCCAGGGGTCTTGATGTTGTCATCACATTTTTGGCATGATGAGAGCTTCCCACCTGTTTACCTGCTTGACAAGCTGCACAAGGTCTATCTTTTTCGAAAGTTACATTAGTTAGACCTATCACATGTTCTCCCTTTAGAAGCTTGTGAAGGTTCTTCATCCCCACATGTGCTAAACGGCGATGCCACAGCCAGCCCATGCTAGTCTTAACAATTAAGCATGCATCTAGACCGGCTTCCTCTTTTGCAAAATCAACTAAATAAAGTTTGTCGTCTAGTACACCCTTAAAAGCTAATGAACCATCACTTCTTCTAAAGACAGACACATCTACATTTGTGAATAAACAGTTATATCCCATATTATTACAAAGTTGACTCACAGACAACAAGTTATATCCAAGCGACTCAACTAAGAACACATTAGAAATAGAGTGCTCGGATGAAATAGCAAATTTTCCTAACCCTTTCACCTTGCCTTGGTTCCCATCACCGAATATGATTGAATCTTGGGGATCCTTGTTCTTGACGTAGGAAGAGAACATCCTCTTTTCCCCCGTCATGTGGTTTGTGCATCCGCTGTCGATAATCCAGCTTGAGCCCCCGGATGCATAAACCTGCAAGGCAATTTTAGGCTTGGGTCTTAGGTACCCAACTCATGTTGGGTCCTACAAGGTTAGTTACAATAGTCTTAGGGACCCAAATGCAAGTCTTGTCTCCCTTACATTTGGCCCCTAATTTCCTAGCAATTACCTTCTTATCCTTTCTACAAATAACAAAGGAAGCATTGTAAGCATAATAAATTGTGGAAGGTTCATTCATTACTTTCCTAGGAACATGAACAACATTTCTTCTAGGCATAGCATTTTTCCTAGCCAAATTTCTATCATGCATAATGGAAGAACTAGAAGCAATCATGGCATGAGAATCAAACGCATCATAACTTCTATAACCATTCCTAGGATGTCTCCTATCATTATACATGAAAGCATGGTTCTTTTGAGAACTACTAGCCATAGGGGCATTCCCTTTCTCCTTGGCGGAGATGGAAGCCTTATGGCTTGTTAAGTTCTTGACTTCCCTCTTGAAGCCAAGACCATCCTTAATTGAGGGGTGTCTACCAATCATGTAGGCATCCCTTGCAAATTTTAGTTTGTCAAATTCAATCTTGCTAGTCTTAAGTTGGGCATTAAGACTAGCCACTTCATCATTCAAATTAGAAATTGAAACTAGATGATCACTACAAGCATCAACATTAAAATCTTTACACCTATTGCAAATTGCAACATGTTCTACACAAGATGTTGATTTATTAGCTATTTCTAACTTAGCATTCAAATCAACATTTATGCTCTTTAAGCTAGAAATAGAGTCATGGCATGTAGACAATTCACAAGAAAGCATTTCATTCATTTTAATTTCTAAAGCAAGGGATTTTTGTGCCTCTACAAACTTATCATGTTCTTCATACAAAAGATCCTCTTGCTTTTCTAATAACCTATTCTTATCATTCAAGGCATCAATTAATTCATTAATCTTATCAACCTTAGTTCTATCTAGGCCCTTGAATAAACATGAATAGTCTATTTCATCATCGCTAGATTCTTCATCACTTGAGGAAGCATAAGTACTAGTATTATGAGTGCTTACCTTCTTTTCCCTTGCCATGAGGCAGGTGTGATGCTCATTGGGGAAGAGGGCCAACTTGTTGAAGGCGGTGGCGGCGAGTCCTTCGTTGTCGGAGTCGGACGACGAACAATTCGAGTCCCACTCCTTTCCAAGGTGTGCCTCACCCTTAGCCTTCTTGTAAGCCTTCTTCTTTTCCCTCTTGTTCCCTTGTTCCTAGTCGCTATCATTATCGGGACAATTAGCGATAAAATGACCAATCTTACCACATTTGAAGCATGAGCGTTTCCCCTTCGTCTTGGTCTTGCTGGGATGCTCCTTGCGACCCCTTAGCGCCGTCTTGAAACGCTTAATGATGAGGGCCATCTCTTCCTCATTGAGTCTCGCCGCCTCAACTTGTGCCACCTTGCTAGGTAGCACTTCCTTGCTCCTCGTTGCTTTGAGAGCAACGGTTTGAGGCTCGTGGATTGGGCCGTTCAACACATCATCAACGTATCTTGCCTCCTTGATCATCATCTGCCCGCTTACAAACTTTCCAAGTATCTCCTCGGGCGTCATCTTGGTGTACCTAGGATTCTCACGAATATTGTTCACAAGATGTGGATCAAGGACAGTAAAAGACCTTAGCATTAGGCGGACAACGTCGTGGTCCGTCCATCGCGTGCTTCCATAGCTCCTTATTTTGTTGACGAGGGTCTTGAGCCGGTTGTACGTTTGGGTTGGCTCTTCGCCCCTGATCATTGCGAATCTCCCAAGTTCGCCCTCCACCAATTCCATCTTGGTGAGCATGGTGATGTCGTTCCCCTCATGTGAGATTTTGAGGGTGTCCCAAATCTGCTTGGCGTTATCCAAGCCGCTCACCTTATGGTATTCATCCCTGCACAATGAAGCTAGAAGAACAGTAGAAGCTTGTGCATTTTTGTGAATTTGCTCATTAATGAACATAGGACTATCCGTACTATCAAAGTGCATTCCATTTTCTACTATCTCCCATATACTTGGATGGAGAGAGAACAAGTGGCTACGCATTTTGTGACTCCAAAATTCGTAGTCCTCTCCATCAAAGTGGGGGGTTTACCAAGGAGAATGGAAAGCAAATGGGCATTGGTACTTTGCGGAATACGAGAATAATCAAAGGAAAAGTTTGAATTAACCGTCTTCTTTTTCTCGTAGTCGTTGTCGTCGTCCTTTTGGGAAGAGGAAGATTCGTCGCTGTCGTAGTAGACTATCTCCTTGATGCGCCTTGTTTTCTTCTTCCTCCCGTCTTTTCTTTTGTAGCCCGAGCCTGAGTCAGTAGGCTTGTCATCCTTTGGATCATTGACGAAGGACTCCTTCTCCTTATCATTGACCACCATCCCCTTGCCCTTAGGATCCACCTCTTCGGGCGATTAGTCCCTTTCTTGAAGAGAACGGCTCCGATACCAATTGAGAGCACCTAGAGGGGGGGTGAATAGGTGATCCTGTAAAACTTAAAACTTAACACCACAAACTTGATTAAGAGTTAGAACAATGGAATCAAGTGAGTAGAGAGGAGAGCTCTTGTGAAGCACAATAGACACAATAAGGACAAGCACAAGAGACACGAGGATTTATCCCGTGGTTCGGCCAAGTACAAAACTTGCCTACTCCACGTTGTGGCGTCCCAACAGACGAGAGTTGCACTCAACTCCTCTCAAGTGATCCAATGATCAACTTGAATACCACGGTGTTCTTCTTTACTTTACTCTTTCCCGTTTGCGAGGAATCTCCACAACTTGGAGTCTCTCGCCCTTACAATAAGAATCACAATGAAGCACTAGAGTAAGGAAAGGAAGCAACACACTCAAATCCACAGCAAATACGCACACACACAAGACCAAGACTTGAGCTCAAAAGAGTATCACAAGGTTCTCACTAGAACGGAGCTCAAATCACTAAGAATGTCGAACAAGTGTGCAAGAATGAAGTGTGAATGATCAACAATGCTCAAAGGTTGCTTGGTGTTCTCCTCCATGCGCCTAGGGGTCCCTTTTATAGCCCCAAGGCAGCTAGGAGCCGTTGAGAGCATTCTTGGAAGGCAATTCTTGTCTTCTGTCGCCTGGCGCACCGGACAGTCCGGTGCACCACCGGACACTGTCCGGTGCGGATTTCTTTCCTTCTTTGGCGAAGCCGACCGTTGGCGGTTCAGAGCCGTTGGCGCACCGGACACTGTCCGGTGCACACCGGACAGTCCGGTGCCCCCTTCTGACCGTTGGCTCCGCCACGCGTCGCGCGCGGATTACACGGCCGACCGTTGGCCCGGCCAACCGTTGACTCACCGGACAGTCCGGTGCACCACCGGACAGTCCGGTGAATTATAGTCATACGCCGTTAATCGCTTCCCGAGAGCAGCCAGTTGACAGATGCCAGCCTGGCGCACCGGACACTGTCCGGTGCACCACCGGACAGTGTCTGGTGCACCACCGGACAGTCCGGTGCACCCAGACTGCGCAGAGTCTTGGGTGCCTAGCCAAGTCTTTTCCAAATTGGTCTTTTCCTATTTCTAGCACTTAGACACAATACATTAGTCCCAAAACAATGTACTAAGTCTTAGAAACATACCTTTACACTTGATTTGCACTTTGCCCACAATTTGGTATAGTTTAACACTTAAGCACTTGTGTTGGACACTAGATCACCAGAATACTTAGAAATGGCCCAAGGGCACATTTCCCTTTCAGTAAGGGAGGGATGAGCAACGCACACAAGACACAAAATCAGAGCGACAATACGCACACAAGTCACAACACGAGCTCTCAACACAACTCAAAGAGTTCTCTACTCAAATGGAGCTCTAGTTGCTATCACAAAGAATCGAATGCGCGGAATTGAAGTCTTGGTGCTTAGGAATGCTTAGAGAATGTTTGGTGTTTTCCTCCATGCGCCTGGGGGTCCCTTTTATAGCCCCAAGGCAGCTAGGAGCCGTTGAGAGCATTCCAGGAAGGCAATTCTTGCCTTCTGTCGCCTGGCGCACCGGACAGTCCGGTGCACCACCGGACATTGTCCGGTGCGGATTTCTTTCCTTCTTTGGTGAAGCCGACCGTTGGAGATTCAGAGCCGTTGGTGCACCGGACACTGTCCGGTGCCCCCTTCTGACCGTTGGCTCTGCCACGCGTCGTGCGCGGATTACGTGGCCGACCGTTGGCTCGGCCGACTGTTGGCTCACCGGACAGTCCGGTGCACCACCGGACAGTCCGGTGATTTATAGTCGTACACCGTCGTTGAAGTCCCGAGAGCAGCCAGTTGATAGACGCCAGTCTGGCGCACCGGACACTGTCCGGTGCCCCACCGGACAGTCCGGTGCACCCAGACCGAGCAGCCTTTTGGCTGTACACAGCCAACTTCTCCAAAATTGTTTCTCCTGTTTCTAGCACTTAGACACGATACATTAGTCTTCAAAACAATGTACTAAGTCTAGAAACATACCTTTAATCTTGATTTGCACTTCTTGAGTCCTTGGCACAATTTAACACTTAGGCACTTGTGTTGGACACTTAATCACCAAAATACTTAGAAATGGCCCAAGGGCACATTTCCCTTTCAGTGACCACCTCAACGGGAAGTAGGTTTGCAAGAACTGAACCTCGGTAAAACAAATCACCGTGTCATCCGCCTTATTTGCTTGTGATTTGTTTTCACCCTCTCTTTCGGACTCGAATTTAATTCTAACGCTAACCCCGGCTTGTAGTGTGTGCTTAAGTTTGTAAATTTCAGATTTCGCCTATTCACCCCCTCTAGGCGACTTTCAACCATCATGCGCCCACTCACAAACTTCCCAAGAATCTTCTCGGGCGTCATCTTGGTGTACCTGGGATTCTCACGAATAAGGTTGACAAGATGGGGGTCAATTACCGTAAATGACCTTAGCATTAGTCGGACGACATCGTGGTCTGTCCATCTTGTGCTTCAATAGCTTCTAATCTTGTTGACCAGGGTCTTGAGCCTGTTGTATGTTTGTGTTGGCTCCTCTCCCCTGATCATCGCGAACCTTCCTAGCTCGCCTTCCACCAACTCCATTTTGGTGATCATGGTGGCGTCGTTTCCCTCATGTGATATCTTGAGGGTATCCCAGATTTGCTTGGTATTGTCCAAGTCGCTCACCTTGTTGTATTCATCCCTGCACAAGGATGCTAGCAAAACAGTGGTAGTGAAAGGGAATTAGGCTTACACCTATTTCCTAATTGATTTTGGTGGTTGAATTGCCCAACACAAATAATTGGACTAACTAGTTTTGCTCTAGTGTATAAGTTATACAGGTGCCAAAGGTTCACACTTAGCCAATAAAAAGACCAAGAATTGGGTTCAACAAAGAGAGCAAGGGATAACCGAAGTGTGCCCTGGTCTGGCGCACCGGACTGTCCGGTGTGCCACCGGACAGTGTCCGGTGCATCACCGGACAGTGTCCGGTGCACCAGGGGACTTCATGCTGAACTCCTCACCTTTGGGAAAATCCAGAGGCGACTCCGCTATAATTCACCGGACTGTCCGGTGTACACCGGACAGTGTCCGGTGCTCCAAGGAAGAGCGGCTCTGGAACTCGCCAGCTTCGGGAATTCGCAACGGCTCGTCCGCTATAATTCACCGGACATGTCCGGTGTGCACCGGACTGTCCGGTGTGACATCGAAGCAACGGATACTTCGGCGCCAATGGCTACCTGCAGCGCATTGAATGTGCGCCAGCGCGCGCAGAAGTCAGGCACGCCCATACTGACGCACCGGACACTCTACAGTACATGTCCGGTGCGCCACCGGACATCCAGGCGGGCCCAGAAGACAGAGCTCCAACGGTCGGAACCCAACGGCTTTGGTGACGTGGCTGGCGCACCGGACATGTCCAGTGTGCACCGGACTGTCCGGTGTGCACCGGACTGTCCGGTGCACCATACGACAGTCAGCCCCACCAAACGGCTAGTTTGGTGGTTGGGGCTATAAATAATGGGGCTATAAATAACCCCAACCACCCACCATTAATCGCATCCAAGTTTTTCCCACTTCAACTACTTACAAGAGCTCTAGCATTTAATTCTAGACACACCCAAGTGATCAAATCCTCTCCAAACTCCACACAACACCCTAGTCATTAGAGAGAGAGATTTGCTTGTGTTCTTTCGAGCTCTTGCGCTTGGATTGCTTTCTTCTTTCTTTGATTCTTCATTGCAATCAAACTCATTTGTAATTGAGGCAAGAGACACCAACTTTGTGGTGGTCCTTGTGGGAACTTTGTGTTCCAAGCATTTGAGAAGAGGAAGCTCACTCGGTCCGAGGGACCGCTTGAGAGAGGGAAAGGGTTGAAAGAGACCCGGTCTTTGTGACCACCTCAACAGGGAGTAGGTTTGCGAGAACCGAACCTCGGTAAAACAAATCCTCGTGTCTCACTCCTTATTCGCTTGCGATTTGTTTTGCACCCTCTCTCGCGGACTCGATTATATTTCTAACGCTAACCCGGCTTGTAGTTGTGATTATTTTTGAGAATTTCAGTTTCGCCCTATTCACCCCCCCTCTAGGCGACTTTCAATTGGTATCAGAGCCCGGTGCTTCATTAGAGCCTAACCGCTCGAAGTGATGTCGGGAGAACTCGCGAAGAGGGAGATGGAGACCGGCGACAAGCCCGCTACAAGCCACGGGTCGACTTCATCGGAAGAGTCCCGCAACAAGAGGAAGGAGAAGAAAAACTCCTCCAACAAAGGGAAGGGGAAGGAGAAGAAACCCTCTTCCCACAAGTCGGATTGGAGAGGCGACAAACACAAGAGGATGAGGAAAGTGGTCTACTACGAGACTGACTCTTCATCACCATCAACCTCCGACTCCGATGCACTGTCCGTTACTTCTAAGCGCCAAGAGCGCAAGAAGTATAGTAAGATTCCTCTACGCTATCCCCATGTTTCAAAACGTACTCCTTTACTCTCCGTTCCATTAGGCAAACCACCGGTTTTTGACGGTGAAGATTATAATATGTGGAGTGACAAAATGAGGCATCATCTAACCTCACTCCACACAAGCATATGGAATGTTGTTGAGTTTGGTGTACAGGTACCATCCGTAGGGAATGAAGACTACGACTCGGACGAGGCGGCCCAAATTCACCACTTTAACTCCCAAGCCACTACTATACTCCTCGCCTCTCTAAGTCGAGAGGAGTATAATAAGGTGCAAGGGTTAAAAAGTGTGAAGGAAATTTGGGACGTACTCAAGACCGCGCACAAAGGAGACGAGGTAACAAAGATCACCAAGCGGGAAACGATCGAGGGGGAGCTTGGTCGCTTCATGCTTCACCAAGGGGAGGATCCACAAGCTATGTACAACCGCTTGAAGACCTTGGTGAACCAAGTGCGCAACCTCGGGAGCGAAAAATGGGATGACCATGAGATGGTCAAGGTTATTCTTAGATCCCTCGTATTTCTCAATCCTACACAAGTTCAATTAATTCGAGGTGATCCTAGATATAAGCTAATGTCTCCCGAGGAAGTTATAGGAAAATTTGTGAGCTTTGAGCTAATGATTAAAGGCTCAAAGAAAATCATCGAGCAAGGCACCTCCTCCACACCCGAAGCACAACCGGTCGCATTCAAGGCAACGGAGGAGAAGAGGGAGGAGTCTACATCGAGTAGACAACCCATCGACGCTTCCAAGCTCGACAACGACGAGATGGCGCTCATCATCAAGAGCTTCTGTCAAATCCTCAAACAAAAAAGGGGGAAGGACTACAAACCCCGCTCCAAGAAAGTGTGCTACAAATGTGGTAAGCCCGGTCATTTTATTGCAAAATGTCCAATATCTAGTGACAGTGATAGGGGCGATGACAAGAAGGGGAGAAGAAAGGAAAAGAAGAGATACTACAAGAGGAAGGGCGGCGATGCCCATGTTTGTCGAGAGTGGGACTCCGACGAAAGCTCTAGCGACTCCTCCGACGACGAGGACGCCGCCAACATCGCCATCACCAAGGGCCTTCTCTTCCCCAACATCGGCCACAAGTGCCTCATGGCAAAGGACGGCAAAAAGAAGAAGGTTAAATCTAAATCCTCCACTAGATATGAGTCTTCTAGTGATGAAAATGCTAGTGATGAGGAAGATAACTTACACATTCTTTTTGCCAACCTCAACATGCAACAAAAAGAGAAACTTAATGAATTGGTTAGTGCTATTCATGAGAAGGATGATCTCTTGGACACCCAAGAAGACTTCCTTATTAAAGAAAACAAGAAGCATGTTAAGGTCAAAAATGCTTACGCTCTAGAAGTAGAAAAATGTGAAAAACTTTCTAGTGAGCTAAGCTCTTGCCATGAAACTATTGACAACCTTAGAAATGAAAATGCTAATTTGTTAGCTAAGGTTGATTCTCATGTTTGTAATGTTTCAACTTCCAATCCTAGAGATGATAATGTTGATTTACTTGCTAGGATTGATGAGTTGAATGTTTCTCTTGCTAGCCTTAGGATTGAAAATGAGAAATTGCTTGCTAAGGCTAAAGATTTTTATGCTTGCAATATTACTATTTCTAACCTTAGAAGTGAAAATGACATATTACATGCTAAGGTTGTAGAATTAAAATCTTGCAAACCCTCTACATCTACCGTTGAGCACACTTCTATTTGTACTAGATGTAGAGATGTTGATGTTAATGCTATTCATGATCACATGTCTTTAATTAAACAACAAAATGATCATATAGCAAAATTAGATGCCAAAATTGCCGAGCATAACTTAGAGAATGAAAAATTTAAATTTGCTCGTAGTATGCTTTATAATGGGAGACGCCCTGGCATCAAGGATGGCATTGGCTTTCAAAGGGGAGACAATGTCAAACTTAATGCCCCTCCTAAAAGATTGTCTAATGTTGTTAAGGGCAAGACTCCCATGCCTCAGGATAACGAGGGTTACATTTTGTATCCTGCCGGTTATCCCGAGAGCAAGATTAGGAGAATTCACTCTAGGAAGTCTCACTCTGGCCCAAATCATGCTTTTATGTATAAGGGTGAGACATCAAGTTCTAGGCAACCAACCCGTGCTAAGTTGCCTAAGAAGAGAACTCCTAATGCATCAAATGATCATGACATTTCATTCAAAACTTTTGATGCATCATATGTTTTAACTAACAAATCCGGCAAGATAGTTGCCAAGTTTGTTGGGGGCAAACACAAGGGCTCCAAGACTTGTGTTTGGGTACCCAAAGTTCTTGTTTCTAATGCCAAAGGACCCAAAACCGTTTGGGTACCTAAAGTAAAGAACTAAACTTGTTTTGTAGGTTTATGCATCCGGGGGCTCAAGTTGGATACTCGACAGCGGGTGCACAAACCACATGACAGGGGAGAAGAAGATGTTCTCCTCCTACAAGAAAAAACAAGATCCCCAACGAGCGATCACATTCGGGGATGGAAACCAAGGTTTGGTCAAAGGATTGGGTAAAATTGCTATATCTCCTGACCATTCTGTTTCCAATGTTTTTCTTGTAGATTCATTAGATTACAATTTGCTTCCTGTATCTCAATTATGCAAAATGGGTTACAACTGTCTTTTCACTGATGTAGGTGTCACTGTCTTTAGAAGAAGTGATGATTCAATAGCATTTAAGGGAGTCTTGGAGGGTCAGCTATACTTGGTAGATTTTGATAGAGCTGAACTCGACACTTGCTTAATTGCTAAGACTAACATGGGTTGGCTCTGGCACCGCCGACTAGCCCATGTTGGGATGAAGAATCTTCATAAGCTTCTAAAGGGAGAGCACATTTTAGGACTGTTGGAGCGAAGGCAGAAACGCCACCCCTCGCTCGAAGTCTCCGCTGCTTAGCCGCTGCTCTGACAGAGACAAAGCAGACAGGGACGCCCTTCGCTTGATTGGCACCAGACGAAGACCGGCGACGAAGGCATCCCACAGTGCGGCCTCGTCCAGCTCAGAGGCCCACGTGCGATCCGGCCCATTGTAACGGGCCCCGCGTAGCCGCCGCGTGTTACGGGCCTAATTTGTAAAGGCATCCCTGTAATTACAGTCTGTAACCCTGCTTTATGGGAATATTCTGGGGATAACCTAGGTAGTTGAGGGCACATGCGACCTTAACACAAGGCGCTGGGCGTTCAGGTACCTATAAATACCCCCGCACAGTGCCCGTGAGAGGCCTGGTTAACAGAGCTATTTGCCATCTCACGCGTAACCCTACCATCTACACTGTTCACCCCTGTTGGCCTTCTTGCGACTGATAGCAAGTTCCAACATTTGGCGCCCACCGTTCGTGCTACGAGAAAACCACCCGCGATGGCACCCAAGAGAGCTAACCCGAAGGCTGACGAGACTGCGAAGGCAGCACTGCTCGCCGCAAGAAAGGGCAAGGCCCTCGCCCTCACCCACTCCACCCACCTAGAGGCCACTGAAGACAATGTTCCTCGCGCCTGCGAAGACGACACCCTCCGCACCTGCGACCCTGAAGGACAACCGCAGCCGCCCTCAGGCTTCGCTCCACCGGAGGGCGCAGACCTCACCGAGGACGGTGAAGTCCTCGGCGTCTCAGCAGAAGAACAGCTACAGCTGCGCGCCCTGCGCCTCAAGAACCGCAATCTCCAGAGGCAGAAGGAGATACTGGAGGCCAAGCGCCAGCGTGTGTCCGCACTAGCCAAAGTGCGACAAATGATACGTGACGAAGAGCAGAAGGCCCAAGAACTCGAGCGGGAGATTGCGCTGATGCAGCGCGAAGGCCATCCCGGCCTGTAGCATGAGGCACCCCTCCAGCAGCGCGCACAACTCGAAGACACGCGCGAAGGCCACTTCGGCCTGCAGCATGGGCCCCCCTGCAACACCGTGCGCAACTAGAGGACCCGCGCTTCCCCCAGCGCGACTTCACCTTCCCGCACGCCGGGCCGTTCCAAGGGTCAACTATCTCGATGAGCGAAGTCCCCTGGCGCCACACCTGCAAGTGACGCCTTGGCCAGCTAACTTCCGGGCAGGGACCTATCCCAAGTACAACGGCAGCACCGACCCGGCTCAATACATAATGAGTTATCAGGTCGCCGTTGCATCTTCTGGAGGGGATGACGCCACCATGGCGAAGTCTTTCATCATCGCCCTCGAGGGCCCGGCACTCACCTGGTTCACCAGGTTGCCTCCGCTGTCCATTGATTCCTGGAGAAGTCTCCGGGACAAGTTCCTGCTCAACTTCCAAGGGTACCGCCCAGACACCGACGCCTTGGCCGAGCTCTCGCTTTGCAAGCAGCTGGAAAAGGAGACTCTGCGGGAGTATTACCGCAAATTCTTAACACTCAAGTCACAGCTGCCCTCCGTCGATGATCAGATCGCTATCCACTACGCCATCAGTGGCCTTCGTGCCGGCGTCCTCTACAGCCACTGTATCAGAGATCCACCCAAGAACCTCCAGGAGCTATATCAGCTCTTTGAAAAATATGCCAAATCCGAAGAGCTCCACCAGCGCAAGGTTGAGTCACAGAGGAAGCCGAAAGATGCCCCACGGTCCAGCCGCACGTGGACAAGGACTCCGCAGCCAGACTCCGGTCGAGACGGCCGCACCCAGCAGCAAGTGCACAACATCGCCAACCAGCATCCCGCTGCTGACCCCCCTCGCCGCCAGGAATATCCCCCCAGGGCCGTGGAAATGGCACTCGTGGTAGGGGCCGAGGGCGTGCGCAGCCGCCGCGCCGATTCTACTGCCTCTTCCATGGCGAAGACTGCGCCCACCAAACCAAAGACTGCCCCAAAACGAAGGCTACCAGAGAGAGAATGGCACGGGCGCAGCCAGCCGACAACCCCAGAATTGTCGCGCACAATTACCAGCAACCTCCACCATATATCCACGCTCCCGCCCCACATCCACCGCACCACGCTTACCAACACCATCAGGAAGTACAAATCGTACCTCCTCCACCCCCACCCCCACACCAGCAACATCAAAACATCCCCAATGCCCCAAAGCAGGAAGACTTCGCCGATCAACCATATCGCGGAGTCATCCACATGATAACTGGGGGGTCCAGCACTGACTTCGACACCAAGCGGCAGAAGCGGGACCATTACCGCAGCATCAACCATCTCACCGTCACGGGTCCAGTCGTGCAGACAAAGTGGTCCCACATACCGCTAACCTTCGACGCACGGGACGTCGACCTGTGCAGTGCCCCCCACTGCGACGCCATGGTGATCAATTGCAGCGTGGCAGGCTGGGACCTGCACAAAGTCCTAGTTGACAACGGCAGTCAGGCGGACATCATCTTCCTCCACGCCTTCGATCGCATGGGCATAAGCCACAACCTGCTTAAGCCTTCGGACAACCCGTTGTATGGCTTCGGTGGCAAGGGCACCTTCCCCGTCGGCAAAATAGAGCTGCCTCTCTCCTTCGGTGTAGCACCCAATGCCCGAAGCGAGCAAATAACCTTCGACATTGTGGACATGGTATATCCTTACAATGCCATCATGGGCCGGGGCTCCATTAATAAGTTCGAAGCAGCCATTCACGGACTGTACCTATGCATGAAGATACCAGGTCCGTTAGGCGTCATCACAGTCTTCGGCAATCAACAGACTGCGCGCAACATAGAGTGGGACTTCGTGCCCGGTCAAAGAAACGTGCACTGCCTCACGACCCAACGCGAGGTCCCCGCGCCTGCCAGCCCAACCAATAAGCAGCACGACAAGGCCCAGCTGCAGAGCAACGACGGGACCAAGATTGTCCCCCTCAACCAGGCCTCGCCCAGGCAGACAGTCATTATCAGCGAAGACCTTACTTCGCACGAAGAAGAGAAGCTCCTCTGCTGCCTGGCCAAGAACAAAGATGTCTTCGCCTGGTCGGCCCTCGATCTGGTCGGGGTTAGCCGTTCAATAATTGAGCACAGTTTGGGAGTCGACCCTTCGGTACGGCCGAAAAAGCAGCGGCTTCGCAAGATGTCCGACGAGAAGACGGAGGCCGCCAAGGCAGAAGTGCACCGCCTCCTGGAAGCCAAATTCATCGAGCCGGTGGCTTACCCCACATGGCTCTCCAATGTTGTAATGGTGCAGAAAAAAGCGGGAAATGGCGAATGTGCATAGACTTCACCAGTCTCAATAAGGCCTGCCCAAAGGACAATTTCCCGTTGCCACGGATCGACAAAATAGTCGATAGCGCGGCCGGATGCGAGGTCATGTCTCTCCTCGACTGCTTCTCCGGCTATCACCAGATATACATGAAGGAGGAAGACAAGGCTAGCACCAGCTTTATAACACCCTTCGGCACATATTGCTTCATCAGAATGCCGGAGGGACTCAAGAATGTCGGGTCCACCTTCTCTAGACTCACCAAAACAGTACTCGAAGGGCAGGTTGGTAGAAATATATTTACATATGTGGACGACATCGTCGTCGCCAGCAAGAATAAGGAGGACCACCTCGCCGACCTCGCCGAGACATTCGCGAACATGCGAGATGCACGACTCCGCCTAAACCCGGAAAAGTGCGTCTTTGGTGTTCGCCAGGGCAAGATATTGGGCTACCTGGTATCACATCGCGGCATCGAGGCCAACCCAACCAAGATCCAGGCCATCGTAGACATGTTGCCTCCGTAGTCCGTCAGGGACGTCCAGCGACTGACAGGCAGATTGGCCGCTCTCAACAGATTCATCTCCAGGTCCGCCGAGCGAAGTCTCCCCTTCCTCAAGACACTCCGCGGTGCAAAGGACTTCGCCTGGGGACCAGAGCAGGCGGCGGCCTTCGCCTCATTGAAACAGTACCTGACAGAGTTGGCCGTCCTCACCAGCCCCGACCCCTCGCTCCCCCTGCTGCTCTACGTCGCGGCTTCGCCACATGCGGTCAGCGCGGCACTAGTGCAGGAGCAGACTGTCGAGGGCGTGGTCCGGCAGTGCCCCGTATACTATGTCTCCGAAGTGCTGACACCGTCCAAGTGCAACATGACAGAGCTGGAGAAGATTGCCTAAGCAGTCGTCATGTCGTCGCGCAAACTGCGCCATTACTTCGAAGCATTCAAGGTCCGAGTCACCTCAAACAGGGGACTCGGCGAATTATTCAGAAACCCGGAGGCGTCGGTGAGGATTGCCAAGTGGGCGGCCGAACTCTCCGGCTACCACATCTGCTTCGAGCCCAGGACAGCTATCAAGTCTCAAGTCCTGGCAGACTTCGTCGTCGACTGGACTGGGCCAACAACACAGCCAGACCCATCCACAGAGAAGGTTTGGACGATCCATTGCGACGGCGCATGGTGCCATGCGGGGGCAGGCGTCGCTGCAGTCATCACCTCACCAGTCGGGGTCAAGCACAGATATGCAGCACGACTCAGCTTCAATCTGGAATCCGACAGATGCACAAACAATATAGCAGAATACGAAGCAGTCATCCTCGGCCTCCGCAAGCTGAGGGCCCTCGGAGTCACCACCTGCATCATCAAAACAGACTCCAAGGTAGTTGCCGGTAAAGTCGAGAAAGACTATGCGGCAAAGGACCCCGCGCTCATGCAGTACCTCGCGGCCATCCGAAGTCTCGAGAGGCAATTCAAGGGGTTCACCTTGCAGCATGTGGATCGGGCCAAGAATGAAGAGGCCGACGCATTGGCCAAGGCTGCCGCCAGGGGCGAAACTCTGCCCTCCGACGTGTTCTTTCACATCATCGGCACGCCAGCCGTCCGGAGCCCCGAAGGGCTCCAAATAACCAACGACAGCGAGGGCCACCGCACAGTCAACCTTATCATGACCGAGGACTGGCGGGCACCAATAACCTTGTTCCTACACGGGTATTATCATCCAGCCGACATCAGTGAGGCCAAGCGCCTCAAACATCGAAGCCGAGACTTCGCACTGATTGAAGGCCAACTCTACAAAAAAGGGGTCAGTCAGCCAATGCTTAAGTGCGTCACCGAAGCCGAAGGCATGCAAATCCTACGTGAAGTCCACAGTGGCATGTGCGGCTCTCACGCAGGGCCAAGGGCCCTAGCTGCTAAGGTGATCCGCCAAGGTTTTTACTGGCCCGCAATGATCTGCGCCGCAAATCGGGTCACCCGGTCCTGCGAAGCCTGCCAGAAGTTTTCTCCTCGGTCAGGCAGCCCCTCGCAGTATACAAAGCTGATCGCCCATACATGGCCTCTCCAGCGCTGGGGCCTGGACATCGTCGGGCCCCTGCCCACCGCTCAAGGGAACCTCAAGTTCGCCTTCGTAGCAGTCGAATACTTCACCAAATGGATTGAAGCGAGGGCTGTTTCTACAATAACATCAAAGACTGCCCAAAAATTCTTCTGACAAAACATTGTTTGCCGCTTCGGAGTACCGTCCGAGATAACAGTTGACAACGGCAAGCAGTTTGACAACCAAGATTTCAAGGATTTTTGTTTCTCCATCGGCACCAAGCTTGCCTTCGCTTCAGTCTATCATCCACAGTCCAACGGGGTCGTGGAGCGCGCCAATGGGAAAATCTTCACAGCTGTCAAGAAGATGCTCCTCGATGAAAAAAAAGGCAGATGGACCGATTTATTACCGGAGGCAGTCTGGGCGCTAAACACAACCGAGTGCAGGGCGACTGGGTTCACTCCTTTCCGCCTTCTATACGGATCGGAGGCCATGACCCCGCAAGAAATAAAGCATGGGTCCCCACGTACAGTTCCGTCAGCCGTCCCCAACGTGGACGAGCCAACTTCAAAAGATCTCATTGACGGAGACCGGGTCTTCGCCCTACAGGCCCTAAACAAATACCAAGCCCAGACCAAAGCATGGCGCGACCACACAGTCATCCCGAGGAAGTTCAGCGAAGGGGACCTCGTACTCGTCCGAACAGCTCGGACGGAGTCCAGGGGCAAGCTAGAGCCCAAGTGGGAGGGCCCCTTTATAGTCAAGACAAAAGCTTCCCCCAGCGCCTACAGGCTCACAACGCCAAACGGCGAGGACCTGGAGCACTCCTGGAACATCGACAACCTCCGCAAATTTTTTGTTTGACTCATCGGGGCTGATTCTGCCCTTGTAATTCGCCAAAAACAATCCTGTACCGGCCCGCACTCTTTTCCTCCCGGGGGGTGAGGTTTTTAACGAGGCGGAGCCATGTAATATATGTGTGAAAAATCCCCCGCAAAAACATGCGTCGAAAAAAGACCGCGACGACGGTCTTCGACATTCGACCAATTCGAGGTCACCGCGAGGCTAAGCGCTAGCCACCCTCGCGTGCGACAAATCCGCGCAGAAGTCGCCTAAGGGTGCAGCCGGACTAGCACAACAAGTGCGAAAAAACCCGAGGTCTATCGCGAAGACTATCCGCGCAGAAGTCGCCTAAGGGTGCAGCCGGACTAGCACAACAAGTGCGAAAAAACCCGAAGTCTATCGCGAAGACTATCCGCGCAGAAGTCGCCTAAGGGTGCAGCCGGACTAGCACAACAAGTGCGAAAAAAGCCGAAGTCTATCGCGAAGACTATCCGCGCAGAAGTCGCCTAAGGGTGCAGCCGGACTAGCACAACAAGTGCGAAAAAACCCGAAGTCTATCGCGAAGACTACCCGCGCAGAAGTCGCCTAAGGGTGCAGCCGGACTAGCACAACAAGTGCGAAAAAACCGAAGCCTACCGCAAAGACCATCCACGCAGAAGCCGCCTAAGGGTGCAGCCGAACTAGTACAACAAAAGCAGAAACGACAGCACCAAACCATCCGCGCTAAGACCGACTATAATCACACCAGCACAGCATAACGAAACATACCAGACAAAGTACACAACGCCTTCGCAGGCACAGGCAAGCGAGGGCACACGACTTCATCGTACAAGCCTTTACACATATACAAGCGAGGGCGCCACACTCTACATCGGCTCAACCTTAGGAATAATTCCCATCTCCCTATAATTAAATAACATTATCCTAAGCTCCTCACCCGCAAAAAGACTCCGCAGTTCCCCTTCCCCCGTACTCGCGGCGGCGGGCAAAGACAACAGTTCCTGCCGACCAGCCCTACTCACACGAAGCCGACCCCTTTCCTCCATACTAACCCTACGCTTTGCAACCGCCCTTCGCCGTCGGCGCCCGATGCTAGGACTTGGCACATCTTGCGCGTCCGCGGCATGTGGCGAGGCCTCCGCCGCAGCCACGTCCAAGGCCGCAAAATAGTCCAAGTCCTCCGGCGACTCCTCAGTCCACTCAACCGAGCTCCCAGAGTCAGTAAAATCAAAAAACTCAGATGCAGATCCACCATATTCATTACCACCTTCCGCGGTCGAAGCCGCCAAAAATTCAGTAGTAGCGGTTGCGTGCGCAGGCCCAAAATCTTGAACCTGCGCAGCAACCAAAGTTCAGCAACATATCCAAAATTCCCCAACCCTATACACCCACTACGCCACCTGCGAAGGCCCTGGCGCTGCGGAAGCCTCCGCCATTGGCTCCGCCGCTGCTTCCGCTGTTGTTTCCGCCGCCACCGCCGCGGGATCTTCAGCACTCGGCGCAGCAGCCGCAGGGGCATCAGGTGCGCCTTCGGCCACCTTCGGGGGCAGGTCTTCGCCGGCCGCTGCGGATGTGGGGGCATCCGGTGCGTCTTCCGCGGTCTCCGGGGTTGGCTCCAGGGCGACCCTGGACACGGCCTCCGCAGGGGTCGGGACCGGGTCAGGCAGCGCGCTGTTCAACGCCCCGAGGTCGTCCACCCGCTCGCCACGCAACGCCTAAGACAAAACACGCAAAATTCAGCAAACACACGCACACCCCACATCCAACAAACGCCAAACAAACGAAAATGTTACCTGAGCCATCGTCGTCTCCGCCCGCTCCCTGACCACCTCGCAACCGTGCGGACCCCACATCCGGTCGTAGAGGGCCCCGGCAGAATCCTTCACCACGAGGTCTTCAACCTTATAGACATCTCGATCAAAATCTTCATCCGCATGGTCGAAGACCTCGAAGTGCCGGCACCCTTCGCGGGAGAGCGCGTTCATCGCCCCCTCGCAGGTGACCGGGGAGGCGTACGACATAAACCCCCCCACGACAGCGGGGAGTTCCTGCAGTTCTTCCTGCACCCATTCCAGGCAGCGAAGCCTGGACTCTCGGTCCGGCACTTCGAAGTCACCAGTCCGCGCACCCAGCTCACGATATGTGCTCACAAGCTGTGTGCGCGTCCGTTCGGCCTCCGCTCGCATCGCGGCCTCGGCCTGCTCCACGCGGCTCTCCAGGGCGATGAGCCGCTCCTGCAGCTGCTCGGCGCGCTCCCTTGCAATGTTTCCCTCCGCTCTGGCCAGCTTGGCCTCCGCCTGCGAAGCTTGCGCCTTGGCGAGGGCCTCGTTGGTCTCCCTCCTCTCCCCCGCCAATTGGCGCCGGAGGTCAGCCTTCTCTCCCTCTAGTGCGGCCACCTTGTCCGCCAGCTTGCGACACTTGCTGTCGGCGGCCGATTTCTCTCGGACGGCGTCAGCATGTTATGTCCGAAGTCTCTCGACTTCGGCAGACACAGCTGCCGTGAGGGCCCCCGACGCTGTGCGGTTGGCAAAGTCAGCCACCTGCACAACACGCATAAGACCACGGCCCCGTTAAAAAAAGAGAGAGAGAGAGCGCGAGCGAAGTCCGGCTCAGCGGACCTGACTTAGCGACTCCACCACCTCCTTCAGCCAGAGGGACGCAGCGCCCGCCTTATCCCTCACAGCCGCGAGGGCCGTCACCTCGCCTCCGGCGCTAAGAGCCCCGCCCTTTGCCTTCGATGCTGCGGCAGCAACCGCTGTCGCCGCGGCAGGCGCAACCGTAACAAGTTGGCCTTCGTCCGACCCTGCAACGTATCAACGAAAAAAATAAGAATACATTAAAAAAAAAGAGAGCCAGCGACTTACCACCAAGATAGTCCTCCACACAAATGTCGGTGGCGAAGTCGGCGACACGCTTGCCTGCCGACGGCAACGCTCGGGCCGCCTTCGCGGCCTCCGCCACCCTGCTGGGCGGCGGCACAGCCTTCGCCGGTTTGGAGCCTCCGGCGCCCGCCGCTGTCTCTGGCGCCTTGCTAGATGCAGGGACGCCTGACTTCGCCGCCAGCGGCGGCTTGCCTCCGCCGGGGGCCGCAGCCTTCGCCGACCCCCGCTGCCTCTTTGGCCTGGCTTCAACAAGCCTGACAGCCGCCTGGCGCTTTTGTGCAGCCCCCTGGCGATCCTTGTCCATCACTGCCGACACAACAGCAGCAATATTCCGCCCATAAGGAAAAACTCTCCATTTGCGAACCATGCGAGATGTAAAAACGTCCCCGCTGGCCGCGCGGAGGATAGGAACATTCCTAGGCCAGCAGCCCCCGGTAACCTTCAGCATCCGAGCCGAAGACTCCCGGAGCTCGGGCGAAGACATCCTTTCCCCCGGGGCCGCGCACGTCCTCATCAACTCTCTAGCAAACCCATCGGAAACCCCAAGTCCTCCCATGGCAGTACCTAGTTTCCTCTTCTTAGAGGATGGGGCGGCCGCCGGCGCAGGGTCGTCTTTAGTCTCCACCACCGGTTTCTTCCCTCGGCGGTCTGCATCGTCTTGACCAGGATAGCCGTCATATGGCAGTTGGTTCAATTTGAAGACCCTATTCAGACGGTCATTCGACCCGCGGATCTCCCAGCTGCGCTGGCCCTCTGTCCTCGGCACATAACGCCCAACAAGCCGCACCGCCTCATCCTCCGCCTCACGCACAAAGGCGGCCGGATCACGGTTTCGCAGATTTAGCGCGAAGGCGGGACTCCGCACCACCTTTCCACCACGGAAAGGCATCTGGCGAGGGCATACTTCGCCCAACGCCCAACCATGCGCCAAGGGCCATACCCCGTACGCCACAAACTCTTCAACCAAGTCGCGCCCACTGCTCTGGCCGGCGGCACACCGAAGGGCCCCTTCGTCCACATCATCCTCCGCCACTTCAAAGGGCGGGTACGCCGAGTAAAAATGAGAGCACATCTCAGACACGGGAAGTCCCTCATGGCCTTCGACGGTGCCCTCAGCAACGTAAAACCAAAATTCATTCCAGTTGCCCCACTTGTTGCGGGCGCAAGGAACCAACCCGACTACCTGCATCGTGGTCTTGCCGGTCTTCGACGTGAATGTGCAGGACCCAAACTGAGCAACTTCGTCCCCGATCATCCTCTTCTGCCAGTGTAAACATGAATGCTTCGCAAAAACTTCGACCGATGGCTGTCCGCCGTACGAAGTCGTCGCCCAGACATACTTCGACAGGGCCACCACGGCATTCGGCGTCAGCTGATGTATTTGCACGTTGAACCTGCGCAGGACTTCGCCAACAAACCGGTGTGCAGGCAAGCGGAGACCGGCGGCGAAAAACGCCTCGAAAACAACCAACTCGCCCTCCGGCTCGGGGACTTTCTCCGTCCCCGGGGCACGCGCAACTCCGCCACCGAAGTAGCCCAACCGCTGCATATCCTCCACGCGGGCCGACGACATTCGCGACACGCCGAAATCAACAGAATCGCCGGCGCGCAACTCCTCCGCCATCAAACTACTCAGCGTCTCCTCCGACGAGGCGGCGGCCGGCGGCGAGGAACCGGCCGGCGGCATAGCGGCAGCGGAAGAAGAGGAGGACGGCATCGCTACGTACCGTCGGCGGCGGCGGGCAGTCTGCTTCACTCGCGCCAGATCTCCGGCGAACAAGAGCACGGCGGGCAGACGAGCAGCAAGACGGCGGGCGGCTAGGGTTTTCGCGGAGCGCGGAAAGTAAAGTTCAAAAAGCGCCGGCCCCCACCCCCTTTTATAGGCAGGGCGCGGCTCTTCGGGAAACCCGTAATCCAACAGGGCGCGGCGCTTCGGGAAACCCGCAATCCAACAGTACGCCGTCAATCAACGGTCACATAAAAAACCCCCGCGGAACCACTTCGAGCGAGGGCAGCGTCTCCGCCATCTAGCGACGTCTTCGGCACCAGGTGACTTTGTCGAACTGGTCCCTCGGAGGGCAAATGTTGGAGCGAAGGCAGAAACGCCACCCCTCGCTCGAAGTCTCCGCTGCTTAGCCGCTGCTCTGACAGAGACAAAGCAGGCAGGGACGCCCTTCGCTTGATCAGCACCAGACGAAGACCGGTGACGAAGGCATCCCACAGTGCGGCCTCGTCCAGCTCAGAGGCCCACGTGCGATCCGGCCCATTGTAACGGGCCCCGCGTAGCCGCCGCGTGTTACGGGCCTAATTTGTAAAGGCATCCCTGTAATTACAGTCTGTAACCCTGCTTTATGGGAATATTCTGGGGATAACCTAGGTAGCTGAGGGCACATGCGTCCTTAACACAAGGCGCTGGGCGTTCAGGTACCTATAAATACCCCCGCACAGTGCCCGTGAGAGGCCTGGTTAACAAAGCTATTTGCCATCTCACGCGTAACCCTACCGTCTACACTGTTCACCCCTGTTGGCCTTCTTGCGACTGATAGCAAGTTCCAACAAGGACTAAACAATGTTCATTTTGAGAAAGACAGTGTTTGTAGCGCATGCCAAGCAGGAAAGCAAGTTGGTGCTCATCATCCACACAAGAACATCATGACGACCGACAGGCCGCTTGAGCTACTCCACATGGATTTATTCGGCCCGATTGCTTACATAAGCATCGACGGGAGTAAAATATTGTCTTGTAATAGTGGATGATTATTCTCGCTTCACTTGGGTGTTCTTTTTGCAGGAAAAATCTCATACCTAAGAGACCTTAAAGGGATTCTTGAGACGGGCTCAAAATGAGTTCGGCTTAAGGATCAAGAAAATTAGAAGCGACAACAGGACGGAGTTCAAGAACTCACAAATTGAAGGCTTCCTTGAGGAGGAGGGCATCAAGCATGAGTTCTCTTCTCCCTACACCCCACAACAAAATGGTGTAGTGGAGAGGAAGAATAGAACTCTTTTGGACATGGCAAGAACCATGCTTGATGAGTACAAGACTTTGGATCGGTTTTGGGCCGAGGCGGTCAACACCGCTTGCTATGCCATCAACCAGTTGTATCTACACTGAATCCTCAAGAAGACATCTTATGAACTCCTAACCGGTAAAAAGTCCAATATTTCATATTTTAGAGTCTTTGGTAGCAAATGCTTTATTCTTGTTAAAAGAGGAAGAAAATCTAAATTTGCTCCTAAGACTGTAGAAGGCTTTTTACTAGGATATGATTCAAACACAAGGGCATATAGAGTCTTTAACAAGTCCTCCGGACAAGTTGAAGTTTCTTGTGACGTTGTGTTTGATGAGACTAACGGCTCTCAAGTAGAGCAAGTTGATATTGATGAAATAGGTGTTGAAGAGGCTCCATGCATCGCGCTAAGGAACATGTCCATTGGGGATGTGTGTCCGAAGGAATCCGAAGAGCCTCCAAATGAACAAGATCAACCATCCTCCTCCACGCAAACATCTCCACCAACTCAAAATGAGGATGAGGCTCAAGTTGATGAAGGAGAAGATCAAAGAGATGAGCCACCTCAAGATGACGGCAATGATCAAGGGGGAGATGCAAATGATCAAGACAAGGAGGATGAAGAACCAAGGCCGCCACACCCAAGAGTCCACCAAGCAATCCAACGAGATCATCTCGTCGACACCATCCTCGGCGACATTCATAAGGGGGTAACTACTAGATCTCGTGTTGCACATTTTTGTGAGCATTGCTCTTTTGTTTCCTCTATTGAGCCACACAGGGTATAGGAAGCACTTCAAGATTCGGATTGGGTGGTGGCGATGCAAGAGGAGCTCAACAACTTCACTAGGAATGAGGTATGGCATTTAGTTCCACGTCCTAATCAAAATGTTGTAGGAACCAAATGGGTCTTCCGCAACAAGCAAGATGAGCATGGTGTGGTGACAAGAAACAAATCCCGACTTGTGGCCAAGGGATACTCCCAAGTCGAAGGTTTGGATTTTGGTGAAACCTATGCACCCGTAGCTAGGCTTGAGTCAATTCGTATATTATTAGCCTATGCTACTTACCATGGCTTTAAGCTTTATCAAATGGACATGAAAAGTGCCTTCCTCAATGGACCAATCAAAGAAGAGGTCTATGTTGAGCAACCTCCCGGCTTTGAAGATAGTGAGTACCCTAACCATGTGTATAAACTCTCTAAGGCGCTTTATGGGCTCAAGGAAGCCCCAAGAGCATGGTATGAATGCCTTAGGGATTTCCTTATAGATAATGGCTTCAAAGTCGGAAAGGCCAATCCTACCTTATTTACTAAAACTCTTGATAGTGATTTGTTTGTATGCCAAATTTATGTTGATGATATTATATTTGGGTCTACTAACGAGTCTACATGTGAAGAATTTAGTAGGATCATGACACAAAAATTTGAGATGTCTATGATGGGGGAGTTGAAGTATTTCTTAGGATTTCAAGTGAAGCAACTCCAAGAGGGCACCTTCCTAAGCCAAACGAAGTATACTCAAGATATTCTAAGCAAGTTTGGAATGAAGGATGCCAAACCCATCAAGACACCCATGGGAACCAATGGGCATCTCGACCTCGACACGGAAGGTAAGTTCGTGGATCAAAAGGTATATCGGTCGATGATAAGTTCTTTACTCTATTTATGTGCATCTCGACCGGATATTATGCTTTCCGTATGCATGTGTGCAAGATTCCAAGCCGACCCTAAGGAAGCTCACCTTACGGCCATAAAACGAATCTTGAGATATTTAGTTTATACTCCTAAGTTTGGGCTGGTATCCTAAGGGATCCACTTTTGATTTGATTGGTTATTCGGATGCCGATTGGGCGGGGTGTAAAATTAATAGAAAGAGCACATCGGGGACTTGCCAGTTCTTGGGAAGATCCTTGGTGTCTTGGGCTTCAAAGAAGCAAAATTCCGTAGCTCTTTCTACCGCCGAAGCCGAGTACATTGCCGCAGGTCATTGTTGCGCGCAACTACTTTGGATGAGGCAAACCCTTAGGGACTATGGTTACAAATTAACCAAAGTTCCTCTTCTATGTGATAATGAGAGTGCAATCCGCATGGCGGATAATCCCGTTGAGCATAGTCGCACTAAACACATAGCCATTCGGTATCACTTTTTAAGGGATCACCAACAAAAAGGAGATATCGAGATTTCTTACATTAATACTAAAGATCAATTAGCCGATATCTTTACCAAGCCTCTTGATGAACAAACTTTTAACAAACTTAGGCATGAGCTAAATATTCTTGATTCTAGGAACTTCTTTTGTTGATTTGCACACATAGCTCTTCTATATACCTTTGATCATGTCTCTTTCATGTGTTATGACTAATGTGTTTTCAAGTGAATTTCAAACCGAGTCATAGGTATATTGAAAGGAAATTGGAGTCTTCGGCGAAGACAAAGGCTTCCACTCCGTAACTCATCCTTCGCCGTCGCTCCGCGCATCTCTCCATCTTTTGGGGGAGAGTCCAAAGCAAAAGGACTTCGTCTTTGGTATAATCTTCACTCATTTATTTATGACCAAAGGGGGACAGAATTCTTTTTAAGGGCTCTAATGACTCCGTTTTTGGTGATTCATGCCAAAGGGGGAGAAAGTATTAGCCCAAAGCAAAAGGACCGCACCACCACCTAATTTTAAAAAGAGTTTTTCAATTGGTATGATTCTCAATTGATAAATTTCAAATTGGTATCTTATTGTGTTCAAAAGGGGGAGAAAAGTAGTTTTTCAAAAATGATATGGCAACACCCTCTTGAACACTAAGAGGAGAATTTTATTTAGGAGGAGTTTTGTTTAGTCAAAGGAAAAGCATTTTGAAACAGGGGGAGAAATTTTCAATTTTGAAAATGCTTCGCAAAAATCTTATTCATTTACCTTCGACTATTTGCAAAAGAACTTCGAAGAAGATTTACAAAAGAATTTGCAAACACAAAACATGTGGTGCAAGCGTGGTCTAAAATGTCAAAATTGAAGATACAATCCATGCATATCTTTTAAGTATTTATATTGGCTCAATTCCAAGCAACCTTTGCACTTACATTATACAAACTAATTCAATTATGCACTTCTATATTTGCTTTGGTTTGTGTTGGCATAAATCACCAAAAAGGGGGAGATTGAAAGGGAATTAGGCTTACACCTATTTCCTAATTGATTTTGGTGGTTGAATTGCCCATCACAAATAATTGGACTAACTAGTTTTGCTCTAGTGTATAAGTTATACAGGTGCCAAAGGTTCACACTTAGCCAATAAAAAGACCAAGAATTGGGTTCAACAAAGAGAGCAAGGGATAACCGAAGTGTGCCCTGGTCTGGCGCACCGGACTGTCCGGTGTGCCACCGGACAGTGTCCGGTGCACCAGGGGACTTCACGCTGAACTCCTCACCTTCGGGAAAATCCAGAGGCGACTCCGCTATAATTCACCGGACTGTCCGTTGTACACCGGACAGTGTCCGGTGCTCCAAGGAAGAGCGGCTCTGGAACTCGCCAGCTTCGGGAATTCGCAACGGCTCGTCCGCTATAATTCACCGGACATGTCCGGTGTGCACCGGACTGTCCGGTGTGACATCGAAGCAACGAATACTTCGGCGCCAACGGCTACCTGCAACGCATTGAATGCGCGCCAGCGCGCAGAAGTCAGGCACGCCCATACTGACGCACCGGACACTACAGTACATGTCCGGTGCGCCACCGGACATCCAGGCGGGCCCAGAAGACAGAGCTCCAACGGTCGGAACCCAACGGCTTTGGTAACGTGGCTGGCGCACCGGACATGTCCGGTGTGCACCGGACTGTCCGGTGCACCATACGACAGTCAGCCCCACCAAACGGCTAGTTTGGTGGTTGGGGCTATAAATAACCCCAACCACCCACCATTCATTGCATCCAAGTTTTTCCCACTTCAACTACTTACAAGAGCTCTAGCATTTAATTCTAGACACACCCAAGTGATCAAATCCTCTCCAAACTCCACACAACACCCTAGTGATTAGAGAGAGAGATTTGCTTGTGTTCTTTCGAGCTCTTGCGCTTGGATTGCTTTCTTCTTTCTTTGGTTCTTCATTGCAATCAAATTCATTTGTAATTGAGGCAAGAGACACCAACTTTGTGGTGGTCCTTGTGGGAACTTTGTGTTCCAAGCATTTGAGAAGAGAAAGCTCACTCGGTCCAAGGGACCGTTTGAGAGAGGGAAAGGGTTGAAAGAGACCCGGTCTTTGTGACCACCTCAACGGGGAGTAGTTTTGCGAGAACCGAACCTCGGTAAAACAAATCCTCGTGTCTCACTCCTTATTCGCTTGCGATTTGTTTTGCACCCTCTCTCGCGGACTCGATTATATTTCTAACGCTAACCCGACTTGTAGTTGTGATTATTTTTGAGAATTTCAGTTTCGCCCTATTCACCCCCCCTCTAGGCGACTTTCAGGTAGCTTGTGCATTCTTATGAATTTGCTCATTTATGAAAACGGGATTATCAGTTTTATCAAAATGCATTCCGTTTTCTACAATCTCCCAAATACTAGGATGGAGAGAAAATAGGTGACTACGCATTTTGTGACTCCAAAATGAGTAGTCTTCTCCATCAAAGTGTGGAGGTTTCCCAAGTGGAATTGATAGTAAATGAACATTAGAATTGAATGGAATACGAGAATAATCAAATGAATAATTTTGATTAACCGTTTTCTTTTTCAATGAAGAGTCGTCGTCATCGTCGTCTCTTGGTGAAGATGAAGAGGCATCGCTGTCGTAGTAGACGATTTTCTTGATGCGCCTCTTCTTCTTCCCATCCCTCTTCTTGTGACTTGAGCCTGAGTCAGTAGGCTTGTCGTCTCTAGGCTCATTGAGGAAGGACTCCTTCTCCTTGTCGTTGACCACCATCCCCTTTCCCTTAGGATCCATCTCTTCGGGCGATTAGTCCCTTAAGTGAAGAGAACGGCTCTGATACCAATTGAGAGCACCTAGAGGGGGGGTTGAATAGGTGATCCTGTAAAAATCAAATACTAATAGCCACGAAACTTATTTATAAGTGTTAGTGCGGCTAAGTGGCTTGAAGCGATCTCTTGCGAACACAATTAATCACAGAGCGGAGTAACACAAGAGACACGCGATTTTTATCTCGTGGTTCGGCCAAGTAATACTTGCCTACTTCCACGTTGTGGCGTCCCAGTGGACGAGGGTTGCACTCAACCCCTTTCAAGTGGTCCAATGATCAACTTGAATACCACGGCTTTCTTCCTTAGTCTTTTTCCCGTTTGCGAGGAATCTCCACAACTTGGAACCTCTCGCCCTTACAATGCTGATCACAAAAGAAGCACATAAGTAAGGAAGGGGAGAGCAACACACACAAGACTCAAATCACAGCACAATCACACACACAAGTCACAACTCGAGCTCAAAACACAACGCACGGAGTTCTCAACTCAAATGGAGCTCAAGTCACTATCTCAAAGAATCGAATGCGTGAAGTTGTAGTCTTGGAGTCTTAGAATGTTTCTAGTAAGCTTGGGTAACTCCTCCATTCGCCTAGGGGTCCCTTTTATAGCCCCAAGGCAGCTAGGAGCCATTGGAGATCAATCAAGGAAGGCCAAACTTGCCTTCTGTCGGGTGGTGCACCGGACAGTACGGTGCACCACCGGACAGTCACTGTAGACAGTCCGGTGCCGATCTCCTTCCTTTTTCTGGCGCAGACGACCATTGCAGCTCCGGGGCAGTTGGCGCACCGAACAGTCCGGTGCCCCCTACCGACCGTTGGCGCGGGCCACGCGTCGCCCGCGGATTGCGCGGCCGACCGTTGGCTCACCGGACAGTCCGGTGCACCACCGAACAGTCCGGTGAATTATAGCCGTACACCGCCAAATTTTCCCGATAGCAGCCCATTCACCGGAGTTCAGCCTGGCCCAGCGGACACTATCCGGTGCACCACCGGACAGTCCGGTGTGCCAGACCGAGCTGGACTTTGGTTGCACACAGCCAAGTCTTTTGCAATTCTTTCTTTTCCTGTTTCTAGCACTTATACAAAATACGTTAGTACTCAAAACAATGTACTAAGTCTAGAAACGTATCTTGTTACATGATTTGCACTTTTTGCTTGTTTGGCACATAATAACTCACTCACTCTGTGTTGGACACTTAATCACCAAAATATAATAGAAATGGCCCAAGGGCACATTTCCCTTTCATTAACGTAGCAGCATCTTTTATGAAGGGGAACAATAAACATCACTTGACGAATAGTAGCTCTAAATAGCAAGCAGTCAATAACAAAAACTAGTTTAAGTTAGGATGATCAATTGTAATGGTTAGGGACGAAAACGATCGGAAACGGTCGGTAAACACTAAAACCATTACTATTTTCATATTTTTTATCGGAAACAAAATCGAAAATGGTAACTCCGGAAACAGAAACGATGTCGGTATTTCAGAAACATCGGAAACGAAAGTTTGGTGCGGAAAATACACCGGTACCGGTCGAATCTAAAATACGATTGGTGAACATATCAAACTTCATAATACAACAAAGTTGACAAAAGATCACAAAGACAACAAGTTAACAATTCATGATATAACAAGTTCACAATACAATAAGTTCACAAGGATCGCAAATTTATAATATAAAAAGTTTACAAAGATCACAAGTTTACAATATAACAAGTTCATAAAGATCACAAGTTCATAGAGTCAAAGTTCACAATTCACAATATCCACTCGATCTAGCTGACTTGCCATGCTTACTTATGAAATATTTTTTCTTCACATAAAGAGTTTTTCACAACCTCATAGGAAAACCCTAAAACCTAGTGTGTGGAAAAGACCAAATCGTTAATCTCAACTGCCTTCCAACACCATCTATCACAAAAAAATCTTAAAGTATCCAAAAAAAGACAAAAATAAGTAATCCTTATCTAGAGATGTACAGGCGATGCGAAAAATCACATGCTGGTAAATTCCGAGACACAATTCCGAAAAATTCCGAGACACAATTCTGGAAAATTCTGAGACACAAATCTGGTAATTTCCGACAAAACCGGTAACCGAAGGAAACGGTCGGTAAAACACCACACCGATTTCGAAAATCGATTCCGTTTTCGAAAAATGATGTTACCGATGAATCCGATCGAAAAATTTCGAAATCGGTTTCCGGAATACCGAAGAATTCCGATACCGTTTTCATCCCTAGTAATGGTACATAACGAATCATCTAACTACATCTCGGTCGTTGAGACCTCTTTGACCTGCACTATGTTGACATAGTCTTGGGAGTAGGTGCGACGGTTTGGAGACCTCACCACTCGCTCGGTGATAAGAGGTGTCTGTTGGGTACCTTCGATGAAATCATATGTCAGGTGCACCATCTATCAATAAAGGTAACGACTGTTATGCAAGTAGTCACTAGATGCAAGCGTTGAAGCAAATCATCCGATGCATTAAATCAGATTCAACAGTATATCACATTTAACACTTCAACTGTTCCATCAACGTCTCAAGCAGTGGTGAAGCTAGAGCTGTGAATATCTTGGTGCCATTGAGTGTACATGATTGGATTTAAATGGTGCTCAAGAGGTTAAAGTGAGATACTAATAACTGGAATTTCAATTTTTCCTTAGTACCCGTGCACTCAGATGGGTCTATCTAGCTTCGCCCATGATCTGAGGTACCTTTATAAGAGAATCTAACAAATCAGATCACAATCTAATAAATAAGATATTTTACTTGCACGCTTGCACCTAATGACTGCTTGCATAGAGATAGCTATAAAAAACCTAATGACACTTGATTAGGTCCCGTTGAAGGTACATCTTCGGCAATATGATCAAATCGAACAGGACAAAGAGGTTCACTTTCGTTGCCATATGTCTGAAGAAAACTCTACATAAAAGAAAACAAAATCAAAATTAAAAAAAAACTAGATTGAATAGTTTATTGTTTGTTATTAGTTCTGTGTGCCTATAGGGATGTATGTAGCCACTAGCCAGAAGCACATGAGGAGTGGATGACGATGGCCTCGCCGTCATTAGGTGTTGGTAGCCTAAACTAATGTCTAAGGAAAACATTGTAATTATGGTACGATGTGTAATGGTAAAATGAAAATCGTTTTATGATGTCTTGCCAATATACACGCCCATGGGTTGTAGTTCTGTGGCCCATATATCACAAAAGCCAGATCATACTGATGTGATAACTGCAAGCACCAATTCTAGGTAGTGTCGCTGTAAAAGCAGTTAGCAGCTGGAATAACTTTTTCGTAAAGAAGTTTTTGCGTGATAGCTGTCGCTATTCCTGAGTTTTTGCAGCACGTATTCTTCATCATCTGTTTTAAACAAATTCTTCTCGAGACAGCCTTTTTTTGATTGCCTACAGGACCTTTTGAAACGGTCTTGAATACTGTTGGCTGATGTGGACATATTATGCTCATGAGCAGAAAAGATAAGCTGCAAATCTTTTCCTGGCGTAACTCATTTTCTGAACAAGTAAATAGAAGACAGTAGCAAGTAGGGACGCATAGATATCTGAAAACAGTAGCTGCATAGAGTTGGGCATGGGATCTGAACCCTAGCTAAACTATGCTACAGAGACGCAACGCCTGCCTTGCCCTGCCCTTGCTCCAAGGATCCCAACTGTTAGGCAAGCAAAGCAAGTAGGTAACGGATACCCTGCAAGTCCTCCAGCCCGCAAGACAGAATTCTCAGCCCGCAAGAAACACCCTCCCTCCTCACATACACATGCGCAATAGAAAACCCGGTCCGGCAACAGGCAGCAAGACGCGAATCATCTCGCACGTAGCCGGAAGCTTCCCCGCTGCCCGTTGCTGTCCCCTGCTCCTAATGCAGTCCAGCTCCTCGCCGCGAGGCCTGAAAGAGCCCTCCTGCAAGCGTTAACCACTCCCGCTGTCCATTTCCCTCCTCATCTTTGACAATCCAATCCATCCATGGAGGGGGATGGCTGTGGCTCGTAAAGCGATCGATCGCGGGGATCTTTTTTTTTTTTCCTCCTCCTTCTGCGAGCTAGGCTGTTAAACCGCGTCGCCGTGGGCCTGTGCTGTGACGGCAGCTGATCTGTTGGCTTGCGCGCGCGCTTATTGATGAGCAGTCTGCTGACCTCTCTCTCTCTCTCTGTCTCTCTCTCTCTCTCTCTCTCTCTCTCTCTCTCTCACACACACACACACACACAGAGACCTCTTCTTCACCCTCCTCCTCTCCGCGGGACACCTGTCTCTGAGGTGGACGTCTGCTGCGTGAGATCTGAAAGCAATGTTGTCCAAATTTAATGTAGCGATTGCGATCGAGTATAGTATCCCATCGCGATGTGATGTTAATTTCGTTTGAAAATTGTGGCGGGGGGCTTTTTTTTTTGGTCGCTAGTAGCTTGCCTTCCTGTCCTTTTGACCCTCCTGGATTTCAGGCTTGACCATTGGAGTTACAGAAGACCGTCCTTTTCTCTCCCTTGTTATTACATATATATGTATCGTGGCAAACTGGTAGTCGAACATTACCGGCGTTAAACTACGGAATGGTCATTGTCAGGCTGGACCATGACATCACCTCAAGCAGCATGTTCACTGCATCTTTTCCTTGATAGTTGAACTTGGTAGCACTGAATCTGATATATGCCAAGGGGCTACATATCCGTCGGCAGGTTGTGCCTTTCACACGATGTGCACAAAAGAGTGAGGCTGGTGCGCAGCGGTCATCCTAGAAAATTGAACAGGGGCCGATATATTACCATTAATATTGCGATGTTGCACGATCGCGAAAAAAAGAATAAAATGCTACAACATTATTATAAGTTTGCCGGTTGAGATTATCTTGAGATCGAAGGCAATGTCAAATCACAATTTTTAGTTTTTTTATTGTAGACTGCACTGTTTGCATGGTAAGAATTTAAAATGAAGAGTAAGATATGAGGTGAGGTAGGGAGACCGTTGGACATAGTCTTACCTCATCTTTAATTCTTTTAGCTTTGCTATATATGTATTTCGAACATCTTATGGGAACATAATTAGAACAGGATAAGTTTATAGTTATAAAAGTGACAGTCACTCACGAACACCATGCTAGACCACAAAATCTTACATTAGTTTGTCTCTCCGCCAACTTATCCATCATATTCCACATCACATTCTATATTTCAAACTTCACTCTATGTGTAGTCTACAGTACTACTGAGAATATGGGCCGCACTTTCTAGTCCACCATGACCACAAATCAAAATGAAGAGACCAAAGCACGGTGCAACACGAAGACATATAAGGCGGACTAGTATGGCCTGAACCAGGTCTTAATTTTCGCCCTGCTGGGCCCCTGGTACAACCCGCACATATGGTTCGGTCTTGGACCGAGCCAACACAAAAAACATGTTGTGTTTAATTTCTTTAATTTTAGTAAGCTATGAACTTCATGTGGTTGTAATATTTAGACTTTATATATGGGCCAAGTTTGAGCCGTCATGACCCAACGGAGGCCCGACATGATTCAGGGCTATAGTCTGGAACAATGTTTCTACTATTTGAGCTAGCATGGCACGACCGAAATGTTTTTGGACCTTCTCGACTCAATCCAATTTGGCCCGAAGCATGTCGATCTAACCTAGTCTAGTTTCCACCATTAGTCTATAGTGCATAATATTATTTTAATTAGACGACTATATACATGAGATGTCGAAGAAAGCCTTGCAGTCATGCCTGGACGCCATCTACCTTTCCTTTTCTTCCCTTGCAGTCATGCCACGGTCATATGCACCCTACTTTGACCAACTAACGCCCTGGTCGGTAATTAGATAGATTCTACCCCAGCGTCCTAATTATAAAAGGAACTCCTGCAGGCATGCCCTACCTACACCCTGTACCAACAGAACACCAGGCACCAGCCGGCCCAATGAATGCGTTGCACATAAACATCGCCGCCGCAAGGTACCGGATTCTCTTGGTTCACTTGTCACCGCTCAATAAACAAGCTCGCTCTGAGCATGTCATGGTCATGGCGCAACCATGCATATATTATGCATATTGTTTCAGTAAGCAGTGCAGAGGTAGCTTCCTTAGACCAATCACATGACATAGGCACAACGGAGACCAGCTAATAGCTAAGAAAGAGATTTTTTTTCTGTGTGCTCTGTGGCTGCTGTGTGCATTCAGTTCAACGGCGGCAGGCAGCAGCATGCACGGCCGCATGGGCATGGCAGCCGGAGTCGGATCAAACAGGGACGCGCGCATGGCATGCGCGGTGTGTACGGAGGGAGGGAAGGGGAAGGGGAAGGGCCGAGGCCATGGAGAGGACGAGGACGCCCCCAAGTCAAGATCGTGCACGCGGTGGGGTTGGGGATCGGGAGGGCGGCAACGGCATGCAGCTGGCCAGGAACTGGAACTGGGCGGCTGCTGCTGCAGCGTGCTTTGCCGGGGCGGGGGGCGGCGGGCCCGGAGTTGGACTAACCGACCAATTAACCACGCTTTTCGATCTGGACTAGATGACCCATTTGTTTATGCTTACCGTACGGGTTACTTACTGTAGGACCACTGACTAAATGCCTGCTGGCTGGCACCGCGTGTGTGGTGTGGTGTGGAATGGAACGATGCAGGCTAAGATGACCATTTGTTCATGTGCCTACATTGGTAATCTGGGGCGTCGTCCGGGCCTAGCAGTTAGCTAGAGACATCTGATTGCGATGCAGCAGCTGATGATATGGCCACGGACTGGATCACTCGACCGCTGATCTGCAGCTGAGGTTCATTCAGTACGCGGCTGCGAGCTCATTCATTGTCTGTTGCGTTGCATCGGTACGTACGTACGTACGTACGTACGTGAAGTGTGAATCGCACCGCGAAAGCTAGGCGTCTGTGTTCATCTATCAACAGCCGGAGGCCAAGGTAAACGAACCTGCGTGTTTGAATCCTGAACCAACAAGGAAGCTTGACGACGGCAAAGACACACGCCGCACTCACTGCACGCCCACCGTCGGCTCGCTCTCGGCTGTGTACGAACCGTTATTGCTATATGCAGCGGCACATTCTTGTCCTTCATTCCGTGGATGCAGTGCATGAGTGTTGTCCCCATGGTACGGAAAAAACATGTGCTTCAGTCTCGCTCCGTACAGGTCGTCGATCCCACGGCTGCCAGAGGCCGTGCCAGTGCCAGCCGATCACGTAGTACTGGACGATGCCATGCATGCCCCCCCACAGGCCCAGACGATGGTCCGTGTCCGTCCTACGCAGAGCAACGTCAGCGAGAACCAAAGCATGGAAGCGTCGTCGCTATCCTGGAATCCCACCAGCCGCAGCAGGCCACCACACCGCCGCATGGGGCTGGCTAGCTACTCCGGGTCCGGGGGCGGTCGGACTCGCGCCCATGGACATGCTGATCTACGTCGAAGCCATATCCCTCTCACCGTCTGTCTCGGTCATCTCTCGTCTCTCTCCGTCAGCATCAGCTCGACGCGGTTTGCGGTCGGAGGCCAGTGCGGCTCCAGCTAGCAAGCAAGCGCGCTCGCTCCCGTCACCACCCCCTGCTATGCCAGTGGCCCACCTCCGTACGGCGCCGGTTGGTTGGTTGGTTGGTGTGTGTGCTTGTGTTGTGCGGTGCCTGCCCAGAGGCCAGAACGCCCCTCTGCTGACGCCGCGCAACGCACGCGTGCGTCCTCCCTCCTCCGCCCGCTCCTTCGCTCGCTACGGACGGACGCCCAAGCCAAGCGCGCGGTCGGGCCAGTCGCCGTCACGCCCGGCCCCCACCGTGCCCGCTGGCCGCATCTCGGACGAAGCTGCGCGCGAAGGCGCGCGCGCCACCCCCCCTCGCCGGCCGGCCGCCGCGCACGTTTCCTGGTCGGGTACGGTGGCGCGGCACCTGGCACGCGCCTCCCACCTGGCACCGCTCGATCTCGGCGTGGTTTCTCACTGCTGTACCGGGCGTGCGAGGTCTGTCTGTTGTCCGTGGCCGTGCGCGCGCGCGGACCGACCGGACTGCCGTGCCAAACTGCGCCGCGAGCAGTCGAATTGCAGGCAGCTGCTGCCGCGCGCTGGGACACTGGTCGTCGTGCGCGTGCCCGTACGTGTGCGGTGTTGTGCCTTTGCAGCCTTGCGAGCTCGGTGGATTGTGGCCGGGGTGCATGTGCATGTGCATGTGCCTGGCTGTGACTTCCTAGCCATCCTTCTGTTCTGTGTCGATTGTGGAACGGGAGAGGGATGGGCGGTGCACAGCGCGCGTTCCTGTGCGTGGTCAACTCGCCGGCTGTTCACGGTCGAAAGTAATTAGCACATGGATAACTACCTGGGTGATGGCCTCATGTCGCGTCTGCTCGCTTGTCCTGCGTATAGCTAGCTGGCCCTGGCCATGTCCATGTACACAGACAGACGACGACGACGACGCGTCGTACGTGCAGCTAGTCACCAGTTGAACTGAAACGTGCTTGTCATATCGATTTGGACGTGATTAGTGGGACCAGGTGACGTATTGGCTATCTAGACTAGAGTAATCACTCGGCAAAATTGTCAGGATCCAAAGGCAGTGTACAGACAGATCAAGCTAGCTTCAAAACTTCTCTCAGCGGCCGCGGGAACATGAAACGTGCCAACGTTCCTTGTGCCAAATTTAGGTACGTTCTTCGCTTCAGAAAACAATTACATCATCCTTATATAGTACACATATAAAAACCCTTTGTAAATAGCATGGAATACGAGCACATCTACATGCCACACACGATCGAACTTCTGGTCTGCAACCATATACAGCAACCACACTAGCGGTAAAACTGAGCTGAGCAGGCCAGTCCAGTTTGAATATATGTGTGCAGCACGAAATGATGATCGATCGATTGAGATTCTCCCCTCATGAGCTATGGGCCTATGGCCGATGGAGCAAGCCACGTACTGCACGGCATGCCGGCACTAATCATACTTATCATGTATGCATGCATGCAACATGCTGATGTGCTGCTGGAGTGCTCTGCAGACTGCAGCAGCGGCCGGCTTATCCACGCAGGCTCGAGTAAACTTGAAGCGTACAACAGCCTGTCGCCCCCTCCATCCATATCTTAGTTTTTTTCCCCCTCTGAATTATTGCAGGGAAGGGAACGGCGGCAATGGTACTGATGGAAGTACGGTCGCATAACGATGCTGAATTGGACGACGAAAAACAAATGCCGGCGATATCAGCGTGATGCGATGCGAGTATAATCGTTAGAAAAAAAACGCGCATCACACGCACAGCTAAATGAGGCGAGACAAATAATATGTTTGTGGCTGTGTCCACAGTCGGATGCGGCTGTGTCCTATAAATAAGCCACCGGACGCTGCACACTTCGCAGCAACCGGTAGCCACACACAAGACACAACCACTGTGTTGACCTACTCCAGTCCCCAGCTATCTTGCGTAGCGGCATTCTCGATCGAGCTCGTACACTCCTAACCATCGACATCACGCATCCTACTCGCTCTAGCGGCCAGAGCGTCAGAGCCAGGGGCGGCAGCAGCGCGCGCGGCGCACGACGACGACAGGTTCGTTCGCGGCATGGTGAAGGGCGCCCAGCTCCAGGACGCGGCGGCCGACGCCGCCCGCAATGCGGCGGCGGCGGCGGCGAGGCAGCAGGGCTGTGGTGGCGGCGGCCCGGCGGGCTGCGGCAAGAGGCAGTACAAGGGCGTGCGGATGCGGAGCTGGGGCTCCTGGGTGTCGGAGATCAGGGCGCCCAACCAGAAGACCCGGATATGGCTCGGCTCCTACTCCACCGCCGAGGCCGCCGCGCGCGCCTACGACGCCGCCCTGCTCTGCCTCAAGGGCTCCGCCGCCGACCTCAACTTCCCCGTGCACCTCCCCTTCCACATCCCCGCCGCCGCCATGTCGCCCAAGTCCATCCAGCGCGTCGCCGCCGCCGCCGCGGCCAATGCCACCTGCGGCAGCCCGCTGCAGGCCGGCGCCGGCGCCGCCGCCGCCGCGCCCCACTACTACTCCTACTCCTCCTCCGCCGCCTCCACGATGGCCGCCGACGGCGCCACCCCTCCGTGCAGCTACGGCGACGCGTCGTCGGGCGTGAGCTCCCCGGAGACGGCCGGGAACACTGATGACCTGTGCTACGGCGTGGCGCACGACGACGACGTGGACATGGTGGCGGGCGACGCGGACCTCGCCGCGCTCGCGGACATCGAGTCCTTCTTCCGGTCGCCCAAGTGCATGGAGTACGCTATGATGGACCCATGCAGCACGTTCTTCGCGCCAGCGCCCATGGCGACGGACGCGGCCAGCGAGTGGGAGTGGGAGGAGGAAGGCGAGATCGACCTCTGGAGCTTCTCGTCCCTCAACTGATCGCCAGACATCAGTTCGGAGGTCAAGCCGGCCTCAAGCGGTCACCATTCGTCTCAAATCAACGCTGACTGATTAATTACAACTGCAACCAACCTACGTGATCAAGAATTGGTCACGGTATAAATAAGCATCATATATAAATATGCTATGAAGGATTATTTGATTCATACCACTAGTTAATTATTGCACTATATATTACTAGTGCTAGGCTAATTATGCAATGTGGAGGGAGGCTCTCATGGAGCTACATGTTTTAAGGCAGCTTTCCATGGAGTCAATCTCCTCTCCGTTGCATGCCAGGCTATGTGTAGACGAAGCTGTGTTTTTCTGCAAGTGCAAGTAATGTATAATGAATTATCATGAATTCATGATCTACTCCTACTTGTGTCCAAAGCATCGTCCCCTTTACTATTTAAGTCATTGGACGGTACTATACTGCTCTAGTATATCTAAGTAGATGCAGGATTTTGGGGATCTTTGTGACTGAAAATTTCGTGTGGGTCATATATGACGGCCATGCGCCTATATTTGTGCTTACTGATACACAGTGACAGTACCTCTCATTTTCTCTTATTAAACCTGGATCTCAAATATGATTTTTTATTATGCATGCTGAGCTGCTGCCGCATCATTAATTTCTAGGATTTGCTTCCTCGGCACAAAAGAAACAAAGAGGACTTGTCCCAACTTTTAACGATGGGAAATAGCATTAGAAAAAAAAATCAGGATTCTCCAGGGCCGTGAAAATTCAGGCTGCCCTGCAAGAATCGCCACTATCAGTCCATCACTAGATTTGCAAAGGCAAAGGTTGTTGTTAAGTGTTGATTATATGTCTAAGAGGTAATTATATTTTGTGATAATGTTAATATGCCTTTAGGTGAAAGCATATTAGCAGAGATGGGGGGCTAACGTGCTAGCAGAGGGACTCGATCTAGCCGCCACCAACCATTGCCGCCTCTCTTCCTAGAAGGGCCACGTACGTTAAGGCGTCTTGTATATTTCCTCTTGCTACGCGTACAATGCTGGCACACCAGTATCATGTGTTTCATCCCCGGATACCATAGAGAACCTGCTGCTGTTGATGTGGCATTGATTAACAACGAACGTGAGGTGCACGTGTGGATATGTTGCTTTTGGTGGTACACGAGGATGTACAACTAATCTCATTGTACCGTCACGCTCTTCTTTCATCACGATGCGTGTCGAATGGTAACAATTCATAGATGTGTTTTCTTGGTTGAACGTGGTATATGTATGCTAGTGCATAACATACCCATTTCCTATAGTGATACCAGAGTTGTCCATGCACAATTTCTTATCTATATGGTTTGCATATAAGTGGTATGACTGGTGTATTAAATCTACTTTTGCTTTTGTTGTAACACAAATTGAGACAACAATTGATGTTGATGTAGTTGTCGAAATAGTCGCATAACTTGTTTGCGTCTACGGGTTAGAATTCCCATCGGGTGTATAAAATCAGTTTGCTTTCTCTCCTGACCACTCACATAACTTGTTCTCATTAGTTGGCATCACCGTTGGGGCTAACAATATGTACCCTTCAGGTTGGAAATAGCGGGATGGTCATTGTTGTAAGTGTGTCCTCACTTCTATTTTATCCTAGGACCGCTCGGTGGTATTATGTAGGAGTGTTGTGCTATTTCGGCTTCCTGTCCTATTTGGTTTAGGAGGTTTAGGTGATTTTTGATAGCCTATCTATAGTGTAAGAGTAACTCCAACAACTCCCAAGAAAATTACTTCAACAACTGCAGACTTAGGGAGATTGGATGAAGTGCGTATGCGACAAAATGGCGTGGGAACGGAAACCACCAGCTAGATTGGGAGCCTGCAGGTCAGCGGAAATTTGCGCACTGGCTGAGATTGTATTCGCACGTGAGACTTTAGGGGCAACATCGGTTGGACACATGGTTTTTCTTTTTCTTTTCAAAAAAACTATTTGGGACCAAGGTTTAAAGAATTGCTGGAGTTGCTCTAATCTATATCTATACTATACTTAAAGCACCAGTTTCAACAGCGTCGTGTGTCATCTTTTTGCAAAAAAACCTCTACACTTCTTCCAATTTATGTGGGTCCGCGAGTTTGTGGATTGGTTCCTTGGATTTGGAGCGTTTTTCTCTGTTAGTCTGTTGGGGCTTACTTCTCCATTTTCCCGACTGCTTGTCGCGTACTCCCTCTCTCCTACAGCGCGGGGGGAGTCAAACCGCTCGACACAACTGCTAGCGTACCAGAGCCTCGGGGTGCTCTACGGCGGGGATGGTGGGGAGGGCGGCACCTTCACGCTCTACTCCCTCATCTGCCGCCACGTCCGTGCCGGCCTCCTGCCCGGCGGCAGCACCAGAGATGAGCTCATGGAGGAAGAGAAGGCCACCGGGCGTCATGGCGAGCGACCCGTGTCCAGGGACAGAGCAGTGCTGGAGAAGTAGAGTGCTGCAGTGGCTGTTGCTACTGTTCACACTGCTCGGGACATGCATGGTCATCGGGGACGGCGTGCTCACCCGGTAGTCTCAGGTTGGACCCCTTGCCACAGTCTTGGTTTTGGATGGTTGGTCTCAATCCGCTTCCCCCGTCGCTTCACGACCGAGTCACATGCCCGCATCCGCCCGCTTCTCCCCCACCCCAATCAACACGCGCCATCCCTGGATCCCGCCGCCGCACAAGCTGCCCTGACCCTGACCCTGACCCCGACACCGGCCCGCGCGCGCCATCCCCGCTGACTACATCAAGGGGCATGCAACTGCACTTCCAGCCGTCGCAAAAGACGCCTCCAACCGGCAATGTGCATGCCGCGCTCGCACAACAACCCACCCTTGTGCTGCCGGACGCCCCGCATTAACAGCATCTGCGCATGCCACTGGTCACCGCAGCCCAACCGCCCTCTAGATCTCCCCATCTCGGATATAAAGGTTTTCATCTCTGACCCATCCGGTGAGTTTGCCCCCCGTCCTCTTCGTATTTGGTTTTGAATGTTCATCGACGCAAACCGTTTGTTGGTTGTTCTTCAAGTAATTGTTCAGACCCATCGCCAGCGACGAGAAGCTCCCAGTACGTAATGCCTCTGTTCTTGATATGCTCATGATATGCTTCCCGTTTAATGGGTCATTTTGCTTAGATGCTCATGATATGCTTCCTACTGTAGCTCCAAGGCAGGTGTAATCCTTAGAAACATTTGATGGTGTGCTTCTAGCCTTGTAGTACTCGATATGTGCAATTCTATAAATTATCACAGGTTTTTCACGTGAGCATGATATTGCTGCAAATATGATCTGGTCTCTAAATTGGCTAATGTGTGGCCAATTTTCAACTGTTTGATCGAGATGAACATGTGGTCCTTTAAATTGGCTTTTAAGGGAGAAACACTTGCTAGATCGACGCCTCATCTAGTACCTTCATTCTTGAACCAAGAGATCTCATCGCTGATAGAAGCTACTCCACCCAAGATAATTTCCATGTCCAAGCTCTCTTCTTGCTTGCAGCATTTGAGCTTGAGCAATACACTTGCTATAAATGCAACAAACAAATTACATTTACAAATAGATAGTCTCGGCTATGAATATGACAAAGAAACAAGTCTATTTATTTATTTGTTCCACTCATGGTACTCATAACCAAAGTGAATTTTATTTAAGAAAATCACAGAAAGTAAATTAACTAACATACTTTTTCTTTACATACTGACAATTGATAGTATTGTTGTTTCAAATTTTTTTACTTCAATACAAATGAATAATTTCTAATATATTTTGAGCTCTTACCAGATGTTGCTAATCAGATGATGGAGATGTATAAGTCAAATTCCATATATTTCTTCTGTCTTATGCTGCTAATGAGATGTTGTGAGAGCACCTAGAGGGGGGGTGAATAGGTGATCCTGTAAAACTTAAAACTTATTGCCACAAAAAAACTTGGTTAAGTGTTAGTGCAATAGGATCAAGTAGCTGGAGAGAAGTACTTGTGAAACACAAAAACCACTGAGAGAAACAACACAGTATACACAGTGGTTTATCCCGTGGTTCAGCCAAATACAAAACTTGCCTACTCCACATTGTGGCGTCCCAATGGACAAGGGTTGCACTCAACCCCTCTCAAGTGATCCAATGATCAACTTGAATACCATGGTGTTCCTTTTTCTTATCACTTTTCCTGTTTGCGAGGAATCTCCACAAGTTGGAGTCTCTCGCCCTTACAACAAATATCAAAGTGAAAGCACTAGAGTAAAGGAGGGAAGCAACACACACAAATCCCAGCAATACGCACACACACAAGCCAAGACTTGAGCTCAAATGAAACACAACAAGTTCACCACTAGAACGGAGCTCAAATCACTAAGAATGTCAATCGACTGTGCGAGGATGGAGTGCGGGAGTCTTAGAATGTTCAGAGTATGCTTGGTGTACTCCTCCATGCGTCTAGGGGTCCCTTTTATAGCCCCAAGGCAGCTAGCAGCCGTTGAGAGCAATCCAGGAAGGCAATTCTTGCCTTCTGTCGGGTGGCGCACCGGACAGTCCGGTGTGCCACCGGACAGGCACTGTTCAGTGTCCGGTGCAGATTGCTTTCCTAAATTGGCGCAGCCGACCGTTGAAGATTTGGAGCCGTTGGCGCACCGGACAGTCCGGTGCCCCCATCAGACCGTTGGCTCAGCCACGCGTCACGCGCGGATTACGCGGCCGACCGTTGGCTCACCGGACAGTCCGGTGCACCACCGGACAGTCCGGTGAATTTTAGTCGTACGCCGCCGACGAATTCCCGAGAGTGGCCAGTTGACCAGACTCTAGCCTGACGCACCGGACACTGTCCGGTGCACCACCGGACAGTCGGTGCACCCAGACTGCGCAGAGTCTTGGCTGCTCGAGCCAAGTCTTTTTCCTTTTGTATTTTATCTGATTCTAGCACTTAGACAAATATGTTAGTACACAAAAACCAATGTACTAAGTCTAGAATCATACCTTGTACCTTGATTTTCACTTCTTGAGTCTTTGGCACAAATTAACACTTAAACCATTTGTGTTGGGCACTTAATCACCAAAATACTTAGAAATGGCCCAAGGGCACATTTCCCTTTCAATCTCCCCCTTTTTGGTGATTTATGCCAACACAACAAAAAGCAACACATAGAAGTGCAACATCAATGCAAATGAGAACAAAAATTGTTTTTGATTCAAATTTGGCATATTTGGATCATTCTTTGCCAACACTTGGTTTGTTTTTGCAAATCAAATTCAATTTCCTATCTCTAAGTCAAACACACTTGTTGAGGCATAAAGAGAGGTATTCCAAGAGAAATTGATCAAAGATTCAAACCCCCCCCCTTTTTCCCATAATCAAACATTCTCCCCACAAGAGACCAACTTTTGACAATAAGAGACACTAAGAGAATTTTGACAAAACAAAAGTTCTAACTCTACTATTTTCAAAATTCTCAAGTGGTAGCTGATCCATTTCTTGCTTTGGCCTTAATTTCTCCCCCTTTGGCATCAAGCACCAAAACGAGATCATTTCTGGCCCTTTAACCTCATTGCCTCACCAAAATTGTCAATTAAGAGCAAAATGGCAATAAGAGCATGGAGATGAACTTAGAGTTAGTTACCCTCTCATCGGAGTGCAGTGGAAGTCTTTCATGGTCCAAGTCCACATTTCCCTTTCAATCCACTTTTGAGACTAGAACAAGTAAACTCAAACACAAGGTTAGTCTCCAAGTGTCAAGTTGTAACATGCCTCCCCCTAAATAAGTGCATCACTTGCAAATGGACTTGTGAGGTCTGGGGATCATGTGTACATCTTGAGCACCATAAAGAAGCAACAAAATGCATAAGGAACATGATCAAGGCATAAAACACATGTATGCTATGAATCAATCCAAGCTACGCGAATCTAAGACATTTAGCTCACTACGCAGCCTGCAAAAGGTCTTCTCATCTAAAGGCTTGGTAAAGATATCGGCTAGCTGGTTCTCGGTGTTAACATAAAACACTTCGATATCTCCCTTTTGCTGGTGGTCTCTCAAAAAGTGATGCCGGATGTCTATGTGCTTTGTGCGGCTATGTTCAACAGGATTATCCGCCATGCGGATTGCACTCTCATTATCACATAGGAGTGGGACTTTGCTCAGATTGTAGCCAAAGTCCCGGAGGGTTTGCCTCATCCAAAGTAGTTGCGCGCAACACTGCCCTGCGGCAACATACTCGGCCTCAGCGGTGGATAGGGCAACAGAAGTTTGTTTCTTAGAACTCCAAGACATCAGGGACCTTCCTAAGAATTGGCACGTCCCTGATGTACTCTTTCTATCAACCTTGCATCCAGCATAATCGGAGTCTGAATATCCAATTAAGTCAAAGGTAGACCCCTTTGGATACCAGATCCCGAAGCAAGGCGTAGCAACTAAATATCTAAGTATCCGCTTAACGGCCACAAGGTGACACTCCCTTGGGTCGGATTGAAATCTAGCACACATGCATACGCTTAGCATAATATCTGGTCTACTAGAACATAAATAAAGCAAAGAACCTTGAAAGGATCACGATGCCCAAGAGGGGGGTGAATTGGGCTTTTCTAAAAATCAACACTAATTAAAACCTAAGCAAGAGCTAAGCAAGAGCCCAACTTCACCCCAACAACTAGCACTAAGAAAATAATACTAGAAATGCAACAATGCTAAGACAATACTTCAAATACTTGCTAAACAAATACACAATGTAAAGTGTTGAATTAAGTGTGGAATGTAAAGCAAGGTTTAGAAGACTCCTCCATTTTTCCCGAGGTATCGAAGAGTCGACACTCTCCACTAGTCCTCGTTGGAGCACCCACGCAAGGGTATCGCTCCCCCTTGGTCCTTGCAAGAACCAAGTGCTCACTACGAGATGATCCTTTGCCACTCCGGCGCGGTGGATCCCTCGAGACCGCTTACAAACTTGAGTCGGGTCACCAACAAGATCTTCACGGTGATCACCGAGCTCCCAACGCCACCAAGCCGTCTAGGTGATGTCGATCACCAAGAGTAACAAGCCATAGACTTTCGCTTGACCAAGAGAAGCCTAATGCAAGTGGTGTGTGCTCTAGGTGGCTCTCGCTAGCGCTAATGAGGAACAGACTCGGGTTAAGATTCTCTAATCTCCTCACTAGGCTTTTGGTGCTTGCAATGCTCTAGCAATGTGCTGGAATAAATGTGGAGTGCAAGACATTGAATATGGTGGGTGGAAGGGGTATAAATAGCCCTCACCCACCAACTAGCCGTTACAGGCAACTTTTTGCGCACTGGCGCACCGGACAGTCCGGTGCGCCACCGGTGCGCCAACGGTCGACTCCAACGGCTAGTTCTGACAGCTACCCGTTGGACTCATGGCACACCGGACAGTGAACAGTCACTGTCCGGTGCACACCGGACAGTCCTGTGCGCTGTCCGGTGCGCCACTAAAATTCATCTCTGAAACCTGCGCTCTCGGGTTTCTGGGTGGAGAAGGAACTTCCCTGGGCCAGCCAGGCCCCACCTGGCAGGGGGTGCACCGGACAGTCCGGTGCCCCTAGGGCCAGAAACCCTAACTCTTGTTTTTCCGCTGATTTTCAAGTCGGTTTTCGTTCTAACTTGTGAGTGAGTTCTAGAGTGACACCTAGCACTGTATGTGAGTGTGATTGTGCACCAACACTACACTAGAACTCTCTTGGTCAAACTACTCATCGACAACCCCTCTTTATAGTACGGCTAAAAGAGAATAAAAGACCTAACTAAATCGCGAGTGTCCACATCTCCTTGACACTCGGACTCCGTAGACCTTCACCTTTTGTTTCGTCGTTTTAGCTGTCGCTTCGAGTTCTTATCTCCGGGATTGTTTTCACGGTTGTAGTATTTCTACCTGTCATGCGACCTAACTTACCATTTGTCTCTGCAAAACATACGTTAGTCACATATAATATTACGTTGTCATTAATCACTAAAACCAACCAGGGGCCTAGATGCTTTCAATCTCCCCCTTTTTGGTGATTGATGACAACCCTACAAGTTTTGAGAGAGTAGTTTGTTTTGAAGTTTCTGTCAATAGAAAGGATGGTTAGTTATACTCAGTAATCTTTGACAGAAAGAACGTGTACCATACTAATAAGAGTGAGCGCATACACATCATAAGATTCTTGTTCATATAAAAGTGAAGTTAAATCAATGAAACAAGAACTAGAAGACTGGTGATAAAATATAAGGTGAAAACATAATACACACAGTCAATCATAAGCAACGAGAGTATATATCGAGTTTGTGAGCCAAAAACATCAAGCTAGTACAGAGAGTAGCAAGCACATATATTACATCAAAATGACTCTCTACTAACTCTCTAACTCCCCCTAGCTCTCACAACTCATATCTCTCCCCCTTTGGCGTCAAACACCAAAAGGGTACCCGGACCTAAACATCTGAAGCGGGAGGAGGCGGCGGGGGCGCATCCGGTCGTGGTCGAGGCAGCAGAGCGAACGCCGGCGGAGGGTCAGAGGCAGTCTCGGATCCAGGATCTGCGGTAGAAGCTGAAGCTGGTACTGACTCGGACTGAGGCCACGCTGCAGGAGCTGCCAGAACAGAAGGGGTCACAGATACTGTCACAGCAGTAGTGGTAACAGCAGATGCTGGTGGCACTGGCGGCTGCGGGCAGACAGAGCTGAGAACCGGAGAGGTGAAAGCCAAAGTGACCGGCCAGAGCAGAGAGGGACCAACAGAAGGAATAGGGGGTCCGGTCTGAATCGCTGGCACAACTAGAGCCTGAAGCGGAGGCGGTGGAGCAGACTGAACTGGGGGAACTGAGACACCAGAATGCTGTAGCATAAGAGCCATGAATGCCCTTCTCTTAGCCCGATCCTGGAGTAGCTGCTGCTGAAGCGCATCCTGCCTGTCCTGCATGTTCTGAAACATCAGAGCATCCTCTCGGATAACCGGGCCTGCTCGGCTGCCAGGTGAGCCTGCTGCTGAGTGATAGACTTGAGAATCGAAGCAAAAGCAGGGTCCATAGCCGGAGGGGCAGCAGGGGCAGCACTAGAACTCCCAGCCTCATGATCATGAGAGCGCGGAGGCATAGGAGGCGGAGGCGGAGGAGGAACCCCAAAATCATCATCATCATCATCATCATCAACAGCTGCTGTATCCTGAGTGTCGAACTGACGAAGAGCAGCGTCCTTGGCCTGAGAGTCAAAGACAGGAGCAGAAGCTGGCACAGGAGCCTCAGGCGCAGGACGGTAGGATCCAAAAACGAGGCGTGAGGCCTCAAGTGTGCCCTGAAACCGAGGAGGCTGAATCAGCTGTGCAAAGATGTGGCACAAGTAGTGGGCATATGGCAACTGTCGATGAGCACGAATCCCATCCAAAACGGTGTCCTCGATCTCACAAATAAGGAAATCCATGATGTCAAACTCAGAGTGAGAGACCAGGGCACCAAGGAGCCAGAGCTGGATATGTGTGGTAGCCTCCCTGTATCCCATCCTCGGCAGAAGAGTCTGTCTGATAAGCTCAAATAAATACTTGGCTGTTGTAGTAAAGTCTGCCGGTGAACGTCGCGACCCATCTGAAAAGAGCGGGCGGAACAGAACCGCGACGTGAGTTGTACCCGGAGCCACACTGCCATGAGGGCGACGAGGAGGGTCAGAAGTGTACGTGTGCTGAATAGGTCAACTGCTGCAGGGTCCCTCTGAGCTGGTAACCAAGACTCCACGAGTACGTATCCGAACCTACGTACCCGTGCCGCTGTAGCACTCTGAAGGTCAAAGAGTCTGGGATCTGCAGCAAGTGGTCGTACCTCAGTCTCATCGTGCTCCCAGAATTGAGGTGGAGGGACAGGAGGAGCTGAAGCGGGAGCGGGAGGAGGAGCAGTGGAAGTTGGCATAGTGGAGGTAGCGGGTATGGTTGTGGTGGTGGATGGCGCAACAGGGGTGACGGGAGCAGGCAGAGTGGGTGGTGGAGTGGAAGCAGTGGTGTGAGTGGAGGAGCGAGGCCGGGAGGCGAGACGACGAACACGGTATGCAATCTGATCTGACGGAGTCTGCGACTGATCTCCAAGCTCGGCCTGTGCAGCGGCTGCTGCTGCTGCTGCACGGGCTGCTCTGTCCGTATGCCGCTTCTTGCGGCCTTCCTGCTGCTCCAAGTAAACTGTCTTGCCCTTGACCTGCCTGAAGGGGCAACGAGGATCCTCATCATCGCCTCCCCCGGGCACCGACACATTCTTCGTGCGCGGCATCCTGAACTGATGACTGCAGATGAGAAAGAGAGACTAAGCACAGATCGATAATATCCAATAGAATAGCAAAGGATGAGATGACTACCTGGAAAGCTCACACAAGAGGTGACGATCCAGGCAGGACAGGAGACGACACACGGGCAATCAAGGTCACTGAAATGACAGAAGAGGTGAGCACGTATTAGTCACATAGTCATAAGTATATGAAATGTGAATAAATACATACACAGAGAAATATGGCACAGAAAACACGAGATGAGACGATCGAGAGGTCAAACGACGTGAAAGCGACGTTTGAACGATAAACAATGCCATAGGAGGTTTGGAATTTGAATTGAGGCATGAAACGACATGGAATTGAGCCGATACTTCACGAATAGGTTTATATAGGTGAATATGAGTGAAGTGTGTGCTTGGTTTGAATTTAGGCGAAGAAAAAGAGATTTGGGCACTCGGCTCAAAAACGATCGTTCAAAATGGGGAATTGAGTGAAATTTAAGCCTGGAATCTCGGATTGGCGTGAACTTTGGCAAATATGTTACTGGAAGTGTTGTGAAGGTGCCTGAAAAAATTGGATTCAATTGGAGCATTTTTGGCTGGTTTGGGCATTTCACCGAACACTTGGCGTGTAGTGAATTAGGTTTTGGGAGATTGAGTCAATTTAGGTTGTGAAACCCTCCCTTAGGAGCTGAGAACCTGCAGGAGTACTCAAGGAATACAGAGGAACATTTGCAACCATTTGGGTTCACAGAGATTCACAAGAATTTGAAGAAGGCACATAAGGGGAGGAAGAGATTCACAGAGATTCACTGGTGGCATGAACTCAGAGAGACAGGGGGAAAGAGAAGGGGATACACACCAGAGAGGGAAGAGGAGATGCACTTGGACGCCGCCGGAGGATCGCCGGAGAGGAACAGCAGACGCCGGCGGGGGGGAGAAAGGATCGCCAGTGACAGAGAGCGGGGCAGAGAACAGAAGAAATGAAGCCAGGCCTCGGGCGCAAGAGGGGCAAGAATTTTTTAAAAACCGAGTATGGGCGCACCGGACAGTGTACAGTGCCTGTCCGGTGCACACCAGACAGCGCACAGTAGCTGTCCGGTGAACCACCGGACAGCGCACAGGAAAATGGAGTTCCAGCACGCGACAGCCGGTGCACCGGACATTGCACAGTGCAGTGTCCGGTGCACACCGGACTGTCCGGTGAGCCCAGACAGAGGGAAGATTGGAAAATTTTGAATTTTTCTATCTAATTTCCAACCAAACCAAATCCCAACTTATAATCACACAAAATAACACTTGTTGGGACAGGTATTGGCACCCTCATATACTTTTCAAAATATTTTGCCATAGGCTAGATAATTTTTAGAGAAAATAGGCAAATGGTGAAATTTGCATTTTGGCTTGCACTAGGGGTTTTCATGAGTGATTTGAGTTTTGAATACTCCCCCTAAGTGCAGTACCTCGTGCATATTTCAAGAACCAACAATTGCATAAAAAGTAAGAATTTAAGTGCTAAAAGCTTAAAACTAAGACTTGTCAAGTTTGACCCGAGTTAAGCTTTTTCACTCGCTTTGTTGGCGGTTATCTCAACTAGGTTAGACAAGCCCTAGATGCAATACAAGTAATTTAAACATGCAATGCAAGCTTGACAACACCATTTGACATTTTACATAAAATTTCTGAGATCAAGAATATTTAGTTCATTCCTCAACATGCATAAGCGGGACTTATCAAGTGGCTTAGTGAAAATATCCGCTAATTGATCTTCCGACATCACTCCTTCTAAAATGATATCTCCTTTAGCAACATGATCTCTAAGGAAGTGATGACGGATATCAATGTGCTTGGTGCGAGAGTGTTGTACAGGATTATTAGCAATTTTAACAGCACTCTCATTATCACACAATAAAGGTACCTTTTCTAGAACTACGCCATAGTCTAGAAGAGTTTGTTTCATATATAAAATTTGTGTGCAACAAGCACCTGCGACAATGTATTCCGCTTCGGCAGTTGACAAGGCAACACTGTTTTGCTTTTTGGATGTCCATGAAACTAGTGATCTACCAAGCAGATGGCATCCCCCAGAAGTACTTTTCCTATCAATTTTGCAACCGGCATAATCCGAATCGGAATAGCCAATTAAATCAAAAGTAGCTCCTTTGGGATACCACAGACCAACGCTTGTGGTGTGCCTGAGATACCTAAGAATTCTCTTAACATCGCGAAGATGAGCTTTCTTAGGATTAGATTGAAATCTAGCACACATGCAGACACTAAACATAATATCGGGCCTAGATGCGGTAAGGTACAATAAACTACCAATCATAGAACGGTAGAGAGTTTGATTAACAGGGTTACCTCCCTCATCTAAGTCGAGATGTCCATTTGTAGGCATGGGGGTCTTGATTGGTTTGCACTTCTCCATGTTGAACCTTTTCAACAAGTCTTTGGTATACTTCTCTTGTGAGAGAAAGTTACCATCTTTCATTTGCTTGACTTGAAAGCCGAGGAAGTACGTTAGCTCACCAATCATTGACATCTCGAACTCCTTCGACATCAACTCACCAAATTCCTTGCAATGATAGTCATTTGTCGAGCCAAAGATTATATCATCAACATATACTTGACAAATGAAAATATCACTGTTATGTTTCTTTGTGAAGAGAGTTGTGTCGACGGTCCCGATCTTGAAGCCCTTTTCGATTAGAAAGTCGCGAAGACGCTCATACCAAGCCCTTGGAGCTTGCTTTAGCCCATAAAGCGCCTTGGACAACCTGTAAGCATGGTTAGGATATCTAGGGTCTTCAAATCCAGGCGGTTGCTCAACATATACAAGTTCATTTATGAAGCCATTTAAAAATGCACTTTTTACATCCATTTGATAAAGTTTTTTATCATAGCAAGATGCATATGCAAGTAGGATACAGATGGCTTCCAGTCGAGCAACCGGTGCAAAGGTCTCTCCAAAATCTAAGCCTTCAACTTGAGAGAATCCCTTTGCGACAAGTCTTGCCTTGTTCCTTACAATCACACCTTGATCATCTTGTTCGTTTCTGAACACCCACTTTGTTCCAATGATTCTTGCATCTTGTGGGGGCTTCTCCAGGGTCCAAACTTCGTTACGGGTGAAGTTGTTAAGTTCTTCATGCATGGCATTCACCCAGTCCGGATCCTGTAGCGCCTCATCTATACAAGTAGGCTCAACACAAGAAACAAAGGAGTGATGTTCAATAAAAGAAGCATGTCTATGTGATCGAGTAATAACCCCTTGTGAAGGACTCCCGATGATTTGGTTTTGAGGATGAGCTTGAAGTAGTGATGAGTTTCTCCTGTCAACCACTTGGGAAGAAGATCCTGGAGCATCAACATCTTCGGCTTGTACCCTTGCTTGTTCATGAGAGACAAATGTATCTTCATTTGCATGCCTCTCATCTTTTTCATCATCTTGTGGTACATTTGATGAAGAAGGCCTGTCAATGATTTGCACTTCTTCTTCATCTTCTTTTGGATTGATAGCTCCAATAGGCATGTTCTTCATTGCTTCCCTGAGTGGCTCATCACCTACATCATCAAGATTTTCAAGTGCTCCTTGGGAGCCATTAGTCTCCTCAAATTCCACATCATATGTTTCTTCTACCACACCAGTGGCATGGTTGAATACTCGATATGCTTTGGACTTCAATGAATAACCCAAAAGAAAACCAATATCACAACGTCTTTGAAACTTCCCTAGGTGATGGCGTTTCTTGTAGATGTAGCATTTGCACCCAAACACCCGGAAGAAGGAGACGTCTGGCTTTTTCCCATTTAGCAGTTCATAAGGAGTCTTTGCAAGTAGCCGGTGAGGAAATAGCCTATTTGATGCATAACATGCAGTGTTGACAGCTTCGGCCCAAAACCTCTCCGGTGTGTTATACTCATCAATCATTTTTCTTGCAAGAGTGATCAAGGTCCTATTTTTCCTTTCAACAACTCCATTTTGTTGAGGTGTGTATGTGGCAGATACTTCATGCTTGATCCCAATTTCATCACAGTACTCATGAATGTTGGTGTTGTCAAATTCTTTGCCATTATCACTTCTAATCTTCTTGATCTTGCAATCAAATTCATTTTGTGCTTTCTTGGCAAACTTCTTGAATATAGATGCAACTTCAGATTTGTCATGGAGAAAGAACACCCAAGTGTATCTTGAGAAGTCATCAACAATCACTAGACAGTAGAGGTTGCCACGAGCACTTACATAATTTGTAGGTCCAAATAAATCCATATGAAGTAGTTCCAGTGGCCTTGATGTTGAAAGTTCCCTTTGCCCGGGAACAGGATCTGGATGTCGCCTAGAGGGGGGGGTGAATAGGCGAATAAAAATTATCACTTTATAACTGGAAATTCTTACTCTACTCGAAGGCTGGATCGCAGTGGAATGAAGGACCCTTCGAGTAGGTTGCAGCGGAATTGAAGTCCCTGTCTTAAAATACCCTGCACTTCGAAGACAGCTTATAGCACATATAAATATTGAAGTGCAAGTATAAACAACAAATAAGACAGAGAAACAGCACACAGCATAGAGCAGAGCACACAGACACAGGGATTTATCCCGAGGTTCGGCCAAGCCTGAAATGCTTGCCTAGTCCTCGTTGGAGTTAGCCACACCTTGGCTTGGAGTCTATTTCAACTCCTTCCTCCGTTTGCTCAGATCTGTCGGGCGACAGATAGAGCCTTCCACTATGTTGATATCAGTTACAACAAAGCCGCGGCTGCTTACAATCTTCTTGACAGCACTCCGGCGGAGTAACAATGCGCTCAAGACTTTGCTCTAGCTCTTTGCAGCACCTCTCCACTCTCTAAAGGCTTATAACTTTGCCTTCACACAAACTAGAGAGATTTACACAAGAGGGAGAGAGAGAATCGATCCGAGTGATGTATACAATTGTTGGCTGCACTTGTGTTCTGCTTGAGGCGCCTAGGGGTCCTTTTTATAGGCACAAGGGGCCTAGGAGCCGTTGGAAGCAAACCAGGAAGGCAAATCTTGCCTTCTGTCGGGTGGCGCACCGGACAGTCCGGTGCACACCGGACACTGTCCGGTGCACACCGGACACTGTCCGGTGCCCGATTTCTTTCCTTCTGTGGCGAAGCCGACCGTTGGGAGTCTTGTAGCCGTTGGCGCACCGGACATGTCTGGTGCACACCGGACAGTCCGGTGCCTCCATCTAGCCGTTGGCTCGGCCACGTGTCCCGCGCAGATCGCGCGGCCGACCGTTGGCCCGGCCGACCATTGGCTCACCGGACAGTCCGGTGCACACCGGACAGTCCGGTGAATTATAGCCGTACGTCGCCGGTGAATTCCCGAGAGCGGCCAGTTCGCTAAAGTTCAGCCTGGCGCACCGGACACTGTCCGGTGCACCACCGGACACTGTCCGGTGCACCACCGGACAGTCCGGTGTGCCAGACTGAGCTGCCTTGGCTGTACATAGCCAAGCCCTTTGCACCTCTCTTCTTTTCTTCTTCTTTCTGTTTCTAACACTTAGACAAGTATATTAGTCCACAAAACCAATGTACTAAGTATAGAAACATACCTTCTCTTAAACATTAAATCTATAGCATTCCACATGCTTGAGCTTTGATGTTGGACTCATAAATCATCAAGTTGGCTTGACTTGATCTAGATTGACATTTCTTAGCTCCAACATCCTGCAAAGGTCACATAGAACATCTCCAAACATAGGAACAACCCAAACTAAAGATCAAGATGAACTTAGCTCTTTTGGGCTGCTTCCAGTTCTGGTTTTGACACTTGTTCTCCTTCTAGTGACCTTGATCTCCTTCTTAGAGCTTGATCTTGAGCCTTATGACTTACACCACATGACTGTAGCTTTTACCTCATTGGTTGTAAGTCACGTCCTTATGTAGTGATCCTTGATGTGTCGTAGCTGTTCTCAACTCGATCACCCTTGACTTTGCAAGCCTTCTTCTTCACCCTTGGCTTTGGGTTCCTCAGTCTCCTTGACCTTCTCCCGTGCACTTGGTACCTCGAAGCTCTTCTTGCCTCAGTCCTTGGCTTGATCAGTTGTCTCCGAGCTACTTACCCGAGTATCACTTTTGCAATGTCCATCTTACTTGTGATGTCCATCATGTATCCATAATCCAGTTCTTGGACCTTCACATTTGTTCACTTGTGTTGAACCCTGTCAGCTTTACACTAAGCACCTGTTCAACACTTAACACACTTGTTAGTCCTTTAATTGAGTTGTCATCCAAACACCAAAACCACAAGAGAGCTTTCAATCTCCCCCTTTTTGGTGATTGATGGCAACGCAATTAAAGCTTACATTAGAATATGATTTAAAGCACAAACTTTGAAATCCAAGTTTATAGAATTGCTCCCCCTAAATATGTGCTTACTTCAAAATCATAATTTTGGCCTAATATGCCAATTTGCACATACTTAGGCAATTCGAAGCATTTCTACACCTCAGCACTTTTTGGAATGCATTGTGTCAAAGATCAAACCATGATGCTATAACACACAAATGCACATAATCAGAGTTAAACACCATTCAATTTAGTGGATATCTCACAGGAATATCAACCTACCACTATTCACCATTAAGATACCAATTTAAACTCAGATACTAATTTAAAGCAATCTTAAGCACCATAAACCATATGCATCATTATCAACATGACTGTCTATTTCAGAATGAACACAATAGATGCCAATTAATTCATAGCAACGGAAGCACTAGTCCATATGATGCAACACATATAATACTGCAAGAAGCATATGAATAACACAGTAGCAAAGCTCAAACTAACACATCACCCCTTAGGATAAGTCCTAAGCTTTCCTCTCAGGTTGAGATAAGCTTTAATGCACAAATTCTCCCCCTTTGACATCAAACACCAAAACCATATTTCAAGCAAGAACATAGGATGATGTCAAGGGACAGCAGGGTGTTAAGGAGGAGAGACACAGTATCAAAACTCCCCCTTACTTATTGAGCATATGCACTACCAACATTTAAGTAAGATATAAATACGCAAAAAGATTAATACTTCCTTTTGTACCTTTACCATGTAGTAGTGTACTTCCCATCTTGAAAGTATTTAATCTCTCGAGAGCTTCTCCACACTTGTGCCTGATTCTTTATCCTAACCTTTTCTTGTTGCTAAGACACCAAACTTAGAACAAGTTATAGTATTGGGCACAGGAAGAACCTTCTATTCTAGTGATTACCAAAAGATACCAATTGAAGCACACTACCAAGGCTACCAATTGAAAAATCATCACTGTCATAGCTCCATGATATTTAAAGATAAGCATCTAGGATCACCAACTATTATAGAGCACGAGCAACCTTTAAATACGTAATTACTCATAACTTTAGATACCAATTACTTGACTTGTGGAGGTACCCAAGTCCTGATTGCTCCATTTCTTGCTCATCTTCCCTTTTCCACCTTGAGACTATACAGGATCACTCAAGAAATAATTAGTCTCAAAAGACACAAGTTATGTGTGCTCCCCCTAAAGTTGTGCATCAAGTATTTGAATGACTTGCACTTTGCACATTCTAGCTTCCTCAGAACTAGAGGGGATCACAACATAACTTGGTCAAGGCATACTCTATCAATTTCATCACAAAGAGATACCAATTGAATAGTTGACTTAATACAACAACGCATGCCTCAATGAGTATAACATTTTACAAGCAACCTAGGCATGCTTCATACATGATAATCATTGCACCACATATACCAATTGAAAACGACAAGATCATGCATATAAAGCGCAATGTCTAAGTACACCATGATTAATAAGTATTTTCTTAGGTACACCAAAGGAAACAACATTTTAAAGCATAAAGCACCTAAGCCAAGATACTACCAATTGAAAGGCAAGAACATAGCTATGATCACAATCAACGGAACTTCAAGATATTCAATGAAATTGTATAGTTCCATTCTCCATACCTTTGCCTTTTACCTGAATGCCATGAGATTCATTCTTTTAGGTAGTGTGTAGTGAAAGCACCTGTTGTCACCAATTTAGGGCTCCTTTTGCTCATGCACCTCATAGCTCGAGAGGGTGCATTAGAGACACAACATGGATTTCTTGTTTTGGTATACACAGAGTACCAAGACAAAGTAATCATGTGAACATGGACTAAACAAAACTATCATGCTTGCACATAGGTTAATCATTAAAAAAACACATAGCATGACTTACAAAAAGATACATGTTTATCCACATACACCAAGAGAGTTAATCATGGTGGATATATCAAATGAAAAGCTACCCATTGAATGATTCAAGAGATATACCCTATAAAGCACACAGTTACGATTAAGCAAGCATGATTATGATCTTGGAAATCATGGATCATTAATTGAAAGATATTCAACACAAGCAATCTCAAAAGCATAACTACTCCAAGGATAGGTATAGCACGACAATCCAACTTAAAAGCAATGCTGATTAGAAATAATGCACTTAAGATACACGGGTACCGTCCTTTGGAGAGCAAGTTGCAGATTCTCATCAAAGTCCTTCGCTTGATTCACCAATAATGATCAAGGACATCTACAACTTATTTAACTCGAGATGAACATGGGATTAGTATTGCACAATAATTCAACCTTGGGTCAATAAATAGACATTAAAATTGATAGCTTAAGCATAGAGTTTGAATTAACCATCTTAAGCTTTCCCAGGGTCTCCAGTTCATCTCAAGGTACCTGCATGGTCTAGTTAGCACAGTTTGGTACCCACCTCGGTATGGGTCCATAATCATCTAAATGTGCCTTTGGTACCCAAATAGCCTTTATGCTAGTTCTCGGTGATCTTGTTATAGATCTAGCACAGGTGTATGATTTGGGTCTCCTAAGCGAATGAGATTGAGACAAATTTACTTGCTTAGAGACCTCACCGTTATTACATACCTTCGATAGATGACCCTGCTCACCACACAGTAGAGGATAAGCAGTGATCGTGAGGTTCTTGTCATTGCATCCAATGCATCTCCTTATCCCTTCACCCTTGTTGGTGTATGGACACGATGCGATGAGGTGTCCTGACTTGTTGCACTTAAAACACCTCCTTTTCCCTTTTCTCTTTTTGTTCTTAGATGACATAGAGAAAAGGTCAGTGCAAACAACATGATTAATTGAATTTTTACCTTTTTCCAAGCTCATGTTGATTTCTTTATTTTTAGGAACATTCTTCTTATTGAGCTTGACACTTGCTGCAGTTTTTCCTTTCTCAAGCTTCTTCACCACGCGCCCGTGGATATCTTGAGAGAGTTGAGCAATGCGTCTTCTCCTTAGTTGTCTTTGTTTCTTGTTCCCACACAATTTCTTTTGTGACCCTGCAGCTTGATGCTTATTCAAACATTGGCTTTCTTTTGACAAGCAGGGGTTAGCACATGGTGATGAAATATCTGAATGTGTACTTGTGCAAGAATGAAGTTCACATGAATTTAAGTTCGTAATTACGACCTCATGAGCAACTTCAAGCATGATATGCCTATCCAAGAGATTATCATGATAACAAGACAATAAGTCATATTTTTGAGTCAGAGCAAGGTTATCATGACTCAACAATTCTACTTTATTCCTAAGCATAGAATTTTCAATTTTAAGTTGAGCAACATCAGATAATACATCATGATTATTTCTTTGCTCAAATAAAATAGATTCATACCGTTGGACCAAATTATCATGAGAGCACTTTAGCTCCTCATGTTCTTTGGTCATCTTCTCCAGGATGTCGTTGGTTTTGATGAGAGTCTCCTCTAGCCTGAGAAGCGTCTCGCCTTGTTCCTTGTTCCTACTCAACAACTTAACCAAGAGCACTTTGTCTTCTTTGTTGAGATTGGTGTAGAACCGACGAATCTCCTCTTCTTCCACATCACCGGTCTCATTTTCCCTGTTATTATTATTAGTGGAAGCAATACAGGAAAATGTACCTTGTGGTGATGAAGACTCATCCTCGCTATCATCCTCATATTCCTCCTCATTATCGCTTTCGTCTCCACTATCATTATTAGCAATAAGACATTTATAACTAGTGGAAGACGAACCTGTCGGTGAGGTGGATTCATCGTTTGGTTGCCATCGTTTTTCTTCTCCCTTTGAAAGGTTAGTACCATAAGCAACATAGGGAGTAGAAGTAGTACAATTGGCCACGAAATATTTTTCTTTAATCCTATTCCATAAATCATGAGCATCAACAATTAAATTATTACCATTACTCATGATGGCAAAATAAGCACCTCTAGAAAGAGAATCAACTAAGATGCTGCAAGCACGGTGATTGAGAGAAAAACATCTTAGTTCATCATTAGAGGGATTTTTACTAATATCAGATGGAAAAATACTTCTCCTAAAGATCTGTCTCAAATCAGGATCAACACTCATGAAAGCATTATAAATAGAGACAGACCAAGATTTGTAATTAGAGCCATCGCCTAAAAGAAGTTCTACAGTTACCTCTTGTGACGACATCGTTATCTCCGGACGGCTAAGCCCACACTGGAGAGGCCTAGCTCCGATACCAATTGAAAGTTCCCTTTGCCCGGGAACAGGATCTGGATGTCGCCTAGAGGGGGGGGGTGAATAGGCGAATAAAAATTATCACTTTATAACTGGAAATTCTTACTCTACTCGAAGGCTGGATCGCAGTGGAATGAAGGACCCTTCGAGTAGGTTGCAGCGGAATTGAAGTCCCTGTCTTAAAATACCCTGCACTTCGAAGACAGCTTATAGCACATATAAATATTGAAGTGCAAGTATAAACAACAAATAAGACAGAGAAACAGCACACAGCATAGAGCAGAGCACACAGACACAGGGATTTATCCCGAGGTTCGGCCAAGCCTGAAATGCTTGCCTAGTCCTCGTTGGAGTTAGCCACACCTTGGCTTGGAGTCTATTTCAACTCCTTCCTCCGTTTGCTCAGATCTGTCGGGCGACAGATAGAGCCTTCCACTATGTTGATATCAGTTACAACAAAGCCGCGGCTGCTTACAATCTTCTTGACAGCACTCCGGCGGAGTAACAATGCGCTCAAGACTTTGCTCTAGCTCTTTGCAGCACCTCTCCACTCTCTAAAGGCTTATAACTTTGCCTTCACACAAACTAGAGAGATTTACACAAGAGGGAGAGAGAGAATCGATCCGAGTGATGTATACAATTGTTGGCTGCACTTGTGTTCTGCTTGAGGCGCCTAGGGGTCCTTTTTATAGGCACAAGGGGCCTAGGAGCCGTTGGAAGCAAACCAGGAAGGCAAATCTTGCCTTCTGTCGGGTGGCGCACCGGACAGTCCGGTGCACACCGGACACTGTCCGGTGCCCGATTTCTTTCCTTCTGTGGCGAAGCCGACCGTTGGGAGTCTTGTAGCCGTTGGCGCACCGGACATGTCCGGTGCACACCGGACAGTCCGGTGCCTCCATCTAGCCGTTGGCTCGGCCACGTGTCCCGCGCAGATCGCGCGGCCGACCGTTGGCCCGGCCGACCATTGGCTCACCGGACAGTCCGGTGCACACCGGACAGTCCGGTGAATTATAGCCGTACGTCGCCGGTGAATTCCCGAGAGCGGCCAGTTCGCTAAAGTTCAGCCTGGCGCACCGGACACTGTCCGGTGCACCACCGGACACTGTCCGGTGCACCACCGGACACTGTCCGGTGCACCACCGGACAGTCCGGTGTGCCAGACTGAGCTGCCTTGGCTGTACATAGCCAAGCCCTTTGCACCTCTCTTCTTTTCTTCTTCTTTCTGTTTCTAACACTTAGACAAGTATATTAGTCCACAAAACCAATGTACTAAGTATAGAAACATACCTTCTCTTAAACATTAAATCTATAGCATTCCACATGCTTGAGCTTTGATGTTGGACTCATAAATCATCAAGTTGGCTTGACTTGATCTAGATTGACATTTCTTAGCTCCAACATCCTGCAAAGGTCACATAGAACATCTCCAAACATAGGAACAACCCAAACTAAAGATCAAGATGAACTTAGCTCTTTTGGGCTGCTTCCAGTTCTGGTTTTGACACTTGTTCTCCTTCTAGTGACCTTGATCTCCTTCTTAGAGCTTGATCTTGAGCCTTATGACTTACACCACATGACTGTAGCTTTTACCTCATTGGTTGTAAGTCACGTCCTTATGTAGTGATCCTTGATGTGTCGTAGCTGTTCTCAACTCGATCACCCTTGACTTTGCAAGCCTTCTTCTTCACCCTTGGCTTTGGGTTCCTCAGTCTCCTTGACCTTCTCCCGTGCACTTGGTACCTCGAAGCTCTTCTTGCCTCAGTCCTTGGCTTGATCAGTTGTCTCCGAGCTACTTACCCGAGTATCACTTTTGCAATGTCCATCTTACTTGTGATGTCCATCATGTATCCATAATCCAGTTCTTGGACCTTCACATTTGTTCACTTGTGTTGAACCCTGTCAGCTTTACACTAAGCACCTGTTCAACACTTAACACACTTGTTAGTCCTTTAATTGAGTTGTCATCCAAACACCAAAACCACAAGAGAGCTTTCAGATGTTGACATGAAAGCTTTAGTAGGATGTGTATTAGCAACTTGCTTTCCAGCTTGACATGCACTACATGGCTTGTCTTTTTCAAATACCACATCCTTTAATCCTCTAACCATATCTTTCTTTAATACCTTCTTGAGTGTGCTCATCCCAACATGTGCAAGCCTCCTATGCCAAAGCCATCCAAGAGAAGCTTTGGTGAAGAGGCAAGTTCTTAAGTCTGCATCTTCTGAAGTGAAATCCACTAAGTAGAGGTTGTTGTATCTAAATCCCTTGAATACCATTGATTCATCATCCATCTTTGTTACAATAACCTCTGTTGGAGTGAATAAGCATTGAAGTCCAAGATCACAGAGTTGACCCACTGATAATAAATTGAAGCTTAAAGGTGCAACTAAGAGAACATTTGATATTGATAAATCATTTGAGATTGCCACCTTGCCAAGTCCTTGCACTTTTCCTTTTGAATTGTCTCCAAATGTGATTTTATCTTGACCATCAACATTCTCATCAAGTGAGGTGAACATCCGTGGGTTGCCTGTCATATGTTGTGTGCATCCACTGTCAATAACCCAATGGCTCCCACCGGTCTTGTAGTTCACCTACATCCACAAACAATTCAAGCTTGAGTTTTGAGGGCCCTATATTGCATAGGACCAGTGACTCTCTCAATCAAGGACTTTGCAACCCATATTTGTCTAGGTCTACTCTTGTTTGGTGGACCTAGGAATGTTACTTTGACCTTTCCATTTGCAACCTTTCTTAGAACATAATGAGCATTGAAAGCAAATGGTCTTGAGTGCTTAGACAAGGGAGTTGGTGGTTTGGCTTTGCAGTTGTGGGCAAAATGACCTTCATTTCCACACTCAAAGCATTTGATAGGCCTGTGAGTCTGCTTTGGCTTGTATTGAGTGGTAGCTTTCCTTTGCACAAAAGCATTGTATCCAATACCACTCTTGTTGTTTTTCATGACAATGTTCATAAGCAGCTCATTTTGGAGGTATTGACCCTTGTTGAACTTTTGCACACTTGTTGCAAGATGTTCATTTTCACTTTTTAGTTTCTTGACCTCATTTTTAAGTCTTTGATTATCCACTGCCAACTCATTGTTGAAATCATTGTTCTCAATAGCAACCTTTCCTCTAATAGTTGCATCAGTCAAGTAATTCTTCAATTTTTGGTTGTCTAAAGTCAGGACTTCAACTTTTTCAGTCAATTCAGCATGTAGACTAGTTTGCTCTTCTTGACTCAAATCATCACATGAGGTTGCTACATCAATCTTAACAACAGGGTTAATAGCCTCATGTGTTTTGCAAGATAAAAGTTCATTTTCAACAAGAAGATTGTCATGATCAAATTTAATTTGAGTATAGTCTTCCTTGATCTTTACTAGTCTATTTTGCAACTCCCTATTAGCTTCATTTAATTTGTCACATTTTTCCTTAGCATCTTTTAGGGAGTTTGTGAGCTCATTTACAGTTGATGACATTGTTTTATTTTCTTCTTTTATTTCATCACTAGCCTTTATAACTATGTCATATTTGGCATTTAAAGATTCATTTTCATTTTTCAACCTATCACATTTAGCTTTTGACTTTCTAATCATTTGAGTATATTCTTTAAGCAAGTCAGCTGGCTCATCATATGAAGGTGAAGCAAATTCCTCATCACTATCACTATCACTATCATCAACAATATTAATATCATTTTGTACCTTCCGTTCACCCCTAGCCATGAGGCATAGGTGAGAAGTCGATGATGGCGATGGTGGTGGTGAAGAGAAGTCCACGGCGATGGCGGCAACTTTTTCATCATTCTCTTCTTCACTTGAAGAAGACCCACTTGATGATTCAATGTCGGTGAGCCAGTCACCAACAATATATGCCTTTCCATTCTTCTTCTTGTGGAACCTCTTTTGCTTCCCATCCTTCTTCTTGAAGAATTTCTTTTCCTTCTTTTCATCATCGCTGTCATCTTCTTTCTTGCCCTTGAACTTATTCTTCTTGGGCTTGTTGCATGGATGAGCAAGATGACCGAGCTCACCACAGTTGTAGCAGTCCATCTCAGAAATGGGCTTTCTTTTGTTGGAAAAGAATTTCTTCTTTCTTGAATCAAATTTGATGCCTTCTCTATTTAGCTTCTTCAACATCTTGGTGGTCTTCCTTACCATCAAGGCAATGTTTGCATCAATGTCATCATCACTTGAGGATTCTTCCTCAACTTGTATTTTTGCTTTTCCTTTTCTTTCATGATTTGCTTTGAGGGCCAAATCCTTTCTTTTGGAAGATGATTCTTCTTTGTCATTGATGTGCATGTACATTTCATGGGCATTGATCTTTCCCAAAATCTGTGTAGGTGTGGTAACTGAAAGATCCATTTGATGTAGCACAGTGACAATGTGTCATATTTGTCTATTGGGAGGACACTGAGAATCTTCCTCACAACATCCGGTTGTGAGATTTGAGTAAGCCCCAATCCATTAACTTCCTCTACAAGAATATTGAGACGTGAGTACATAGCATTTGCATTTTCATTAGCAAGCATTTCAAAAGAATTTAACTTTCGCATGGCTATGTGATATCTCTCCTCATGCTCACTTCTAGTTCCTTCGTGTAGAGCACAAATGTCCATCCACAAATCATGAGCATTTTTATGATTTCTTACTCTATTGAACACATCTTTGCAAAGGCCTCTAAAAAGGGTGTTTTTGGCCTTAGCATTCCATTTCTCATAATTGAACTCATCACCTACAAGATTTGTGGGATCTCTAGGTTCGGGGAATCCTTGTGTGGTGGCTTTATAGACACCAATGTCTATAGCCTCTAAGTATGCTTCCATACGAATTTTCCAATAAGGAAAATCGTCACCATCAAAAACGGGAGGAGGTCCATCCCCACCGGACATCGTAACTCTTAGCGGTTAAGCTAATCTAAGAGCAACAAGGCTCTGATACCAATTGAAAGGATCACGATGCCCAAGAGGGGGGGGGTGAATTGGGCTTTTCTAAAAATCAACACTAATTAAAACCTAAGCAAGAGCTAAGCAAGAGCCCAACTTCACCCCAACAACTAGCACTAAGAAAATAATACTAGAAATGCAACAATGCTAAGACAATACTTCAAATACTTGCTAAACAAATACACAATGTAAAGTGCTTGAATTAAGTGCGGAATGTAAAGCAAGGTTTAGAAGACTCCTCCATTTTTTCCCGAGGTATCGAAGAGTCGGCACTCTCCACTAGTCCTCGTTGGAGCACCCACGCAAGGGTATCGCTCCCCCTTGGTCCTCGCAAGAACCAAGTGCTCACTACGAGATGATCCTTTGCCACTCCGGCGTGGTGGATCCCTCGAGACCGCTTACAAACTTGAGTCGGGTCACCAACAAGATCTTCACGGTGATCACCGAGCTCCCAATGCCACCAAGTCGTCTAGGTGATGCCGATCACCAAGAGTAACAAGCCGTAGACTTTCGCTTGACCAAGAGAAGCCTAATGCAAGTGGTGTGTGCTCTAGGTGGCTCTCGCTAGCGCTAATGAGGAACAAACTCGGATTAAGATTCTCTAATCTCCTCACTAGGCTTTTGGTGCTTGCAATGCTCTAGCAATGTGCTGGAATAAATGTGGAGTGCAAGACATTGAATATGGTGGGTGGAAGAGGTATAAATAGCCCTCACCCACCAACTAGCCGTTACAGGCAACTTTCTGTGCACTGGCGCACCGGACAGTCCGATGCGCCACTGGTGCGCCAACGGTGCGCCACCGGTGCGCCAACGGTCGATTCCAACGGCTAGTTCTGACAGCTAGCCGTTGGACTCATGGCACACCGGACAGTCCGATGCGATGTCCGGTGCGCTGTCCGGTGCGCCACTAAAATTCATCTCTGAAACCTGCGCTCTCGGGTTTCTGGGTGGAGAAGGATCTTCCCTGGGCCAGCCAGGCCCCACCTGGCAGGGGGTGCACCGGACAGTCCGGTGCACACCGGACAGTCTGGTGCCCCTAGGGCCAGAAACCCTAACTCTTGTTTTTCAGCTGATTTTCAAATCGGTTTTCGTTCTAACTTGTGAGTGAGTTCTAGAGTGACACCTAGCCTTGTATGTGAGTGTGATTGTGCACCAACACTACACTAGAACTCTCTTGGTCAAACTACTCATCGACAACCCCTCTTTATAGTACGGCTAAAAGAGAATAAAAGACCTAACTAAATCGCGAGTGTCCACATCTCCTTGACACTCGGACTCCGTAGACCTTCACCTTTTGTTTCATCGTTTTAGTCGTCGCTTCGAGTTCTTATCTCCGGGATTGTTTTCACGGTTGTAGTATTTCTACCTGTCATGCGACCTAACTTACCATTTGTCTCTGCAAAACATATGTTAGTCACATATAATATTACGTTCTCATTAATCACTAAAACCAACCAGGGGCCTAGATGCTTTCAAACCTATCATAGACCGGTATGCCTTTTGATCAACAGACTTACCTCCTTTGTTGAGGTTGACATGTCCGTCGGTTCCCATTGGAGTCTTTGCGGGCTTGGCGTCCTTCATCTCGAACCGCTTGAGCAAGTCTTGCGTGTACTTCGTTTGGGAGATGAAGGTGTCGTCCTTGAGTTGCTTCACTTGGAACCCAAGGAAGTAGTTTAACTCGCCCATCATCGACATCTCAAATTTTTGAGTCATCACCCTGCTAAATTCTTCACAAGACTTTTGGTTAGTAGAACCAAATATTATGTCATCGACATAAATTTGGCACACAAATAAGTCACCATCACAAGTCTTAGTGAATAAAGTTGGATCGGCTTTCCCAACCTTGAAAGCATTAGCAATTAGAAAGTCTCTAAGGCATTCATACCATGCTCTTGGGGCTTGCTTAAGTCCATAGAGCGTCTTAGAGAGCTTACACACGTGGTCGGGGTACCTGAAAGTCGCCTAGAGGGGGGGTGAATAGGGCGAAACTGAAATTCTCAAAAATAATCACAACTATAAGCCGGGTTAGCGTTAGAAATATAATAGAGTCCGTAAGAGAGGGTGCAAAACAAATCGCAAGCGAATAAAGAGTGAGACACGTGGATTTGTTTTACTGAGGTTCGGTTCTCGCAAACCTACTCCCCGTTGAGGAGGCCACAAAGGCTGGGTCTCTTTCAACCCTTACCCTCTCTCAAACGGTTACCCGGACCGAGTGAGCTTTCTCTTCTCAATCACTTGGAACACAAAGTTCCTACAAGGACCACCACAAGATTGGTGTCTCTTGCCTCAATTACAAGTGAGTTTGATCGCAATGAAGAATCAAAGAAAGAAGAAAGCAATCCAAGCGCAAGAGCTTGAAAGAACACAAGCAAATCTCTCTCACTAGTCACTAAAGCTTTGTGTGGAATTTGGGAGAGGATTTGATCACTTTGGTGTGTCTAGAATTGAATGCTAGAGCTCTTGTAAGTGGTTGGAAGTGGGAAAACTTGGATGACTTGAATGTGGGGTGGTTGGGGGTATTTATAGCCCCAACCACCAAACTAGCCGTTTGGTGAGGCTGTCTGTCGAATGGCGCACCGGACAGTCCGGTGCACACCGGACATGTCCGGTGCGACAGCCACATCACTAGACCGTTAGGGTTCCGACCGTTGGAGCTCTGACTTCTGGGCCCGCCTGGATGTCCGGTGGCGCACCGGACATGTACTGTAGAGTGTCCGGTGCGCCAGCATGGGCGTGCCTGACTTCTACGCGCGCTGGCGCGCAATAAATGCGGTGCAGGTAGCCGTTGGCGCCGAAATAGCCGTTGCCCCGCAGATACACCGGACAGTCCGGTGAATTATAGCGGAGCAGCTGAAATGAATTCCCGAAGCTGGCGAGTTCCTGAGGCCGCTCTTCCTTGGAGCACCGGACACTGTCCGGTGTACACCGGACAGTCCGGTGAATTATAGCGGAGTCGCCTCTGGAATTTCCCGAAGGTGACGAGTTTGAGTTGGAGTCCTCTGGTGCACCGGACATGTCCGGTGGTGCACCGGACACTGTCCGGTGGCACACCGGACAGTCCGGTGCGCCAGACCAGAGGTGCCTTCGGTTGCCCCTTTGCTCTTTTGTTGAACCCAATACTTGGTCTTTTTATTGGCTAAGTGTGAACCTTTGGCACCTGTATAACTTGTACACTAGAGCAAACTAGTTAGTTCAATTATTTGTGTTGGGCAATTCAACCACCAAAATTATTTAGAAACTAGGTGTAAGCCTACTTCCCTTTCAATCTCCCCCTTTTTGGTGATTGATGCCAACACAAACCAAAGCAAATATAGAAGTGCATAATTGAACTAGTTTGCATAATGTAAGTGCAAAGGTTGCTTGGAGTTGAGCCAATACTTACAAGATAGGCATGGATTGTTTCTTTATTTTTAACATTTTAGACCACGCTTGCACCACATGTTTTGTTTTTTTTGCAAATTCTTTTGTAAATCCTTTTCAAATTTCTTTTGCAAATAGTCAAAGGTAAATGAATAAGATTTTGTGAAGCATTTTCAAGATTTGAAATTTTCACCCCCTGTTTCAAATGCTTTTCCTTTGACTAAAACAAAAACTCCCCCTAAATGAGATCCTCCTCTTAGTGTTCAAGAGGGTTTTAAGATATCAAGTTTTGAAAATACTACTTGCTCCCCCTTTAGAACACAAAGAGATACCAATTTGAAATTTACCAATTGAAAATCATTAATTTTAAAAATGAGGGTGGTGGTGCGGTCCTTTTGCTTTGGGCTCATATTTTCTCCCCCTTTGGCATGAATCGCCAAAAACAGAATCATTAGAGCCCTTTAGACTACTTTCTCCCCTTTGGCAAATAAAACATAGGAGTGAAGGTTATACCAAAGATGGAGAGTGATGCGGAGCGACGGCGAAGGATGAGTTGTGGAGTGGAGTGGAAGCCTTTGTCTTCGCCGAAGACTCCAATTCCCTTTCAATATACCTATGACTTGGTTTGAAATAGACTTGAAAACACATTAGTCATAGCATATATAAAAGAGACATGATCAAAGGTATACTTATGAGCTATGTGTGCAAGTTTAGCAAAAGAAGTTCCTAGAATCAAGAATATTGAGCTCGTGCCTAAGTTTGGTAAAAGATTGTTCATCAAGAGGCTTGGTAAAGATATCGGCTAATTGATCTTTAGTGTTAATGTATGCAATCTCGATATCCCCCTTTTGTTGGTGATCCCTAAGAAAATGATACCGAATGGCTATGTGTTTAGTGCGGCTATGCTCGACGGGATTATCCGCCATGCGGATTGCACTCTCATTATCACATAGGAGAGGAACTTTGGTTAATTTGTAACCATAGTCCCGCAGGGTTTGCCTCATCCAAAGCAATTGCGCGCAACAATGACCTGCGGCGATATACTCGGCTTCGGCAGTAGAAAGAGCGACCGAATTTTGCTTCTTTGAAGCCCAAGACACCAAGGATCTTCCCAAGAACTGGCAAGTCCCCGATGTGCTCTTTCTATTAATCTTACACCTCGCCCAATCGGCATCCGAATAACCAATCAAATCAAATGTGGATCCCCGAGGGTACCAAAGCCCAAACTTAGGAGTATAAGCCAAATATCTCAAGATTCGTTTTACGACCGTAAGGTGAGATTCCTTAGGGTCGGATTGGAATCTTGCACACATGCAAACGGAAAGCATAATGTCCGGTCGAGATGCACATAAATAAAGTAATGAACCAATCATCGACCGGTATACCTTTTGATCGATGGATTTACCTCCCGTGTCGAGGTCGAGATGCCCATTAGTTCCCATGGGTGTCTTGATGGGCTTGGCATCCTTCATTCCAAACTTGGTTAGAATGTCTTGAGTATACTTCGTTTGGCAAATGAAGGTGCCTTCTTGGAGTTGCTTGACTTGGAATCCTAGAAAATACTTCAACTCCCCCATCATAGACATCTCGAATTTCTGTGTCATGATCCTACTAAATTCTTCACATGTAGATTTGTTAGTAGACCCAAATATAATATCATCAACATAAATTTGGCATACAAACAAATCATTGTCAAGAGTTTTAGTGAACAAAGTAGGATCGACCTTGCCGACTTTGAAGCCATTAGCAATAAGGAAATCTCTAAGGCATTCATACCATGCTCTTGGGGCTTGCTTGAGCCCATAAAGCGCCTTAGAGAGCCTATAGACATGGTTAGGATACTCACTATCTTCAAAGCCGGGAGGTTGCTCAACATAGACCTCCTCCTTGATTGGTCCATTGAGGAAGGCACTCTTCACGTCCATTTGATAAAGCTTGAAGCCATGGTAAGTAGCATAGGCTAATAATATGCGAATGGACTCAAGCCTAACTACGGGTGCATAGGTTTCACCAAAATCCAAACCTTCGACTTGTGAATACCCCTTGGCCACGAGTCGAGCTTTGTTCCTTGTCACCACACCATGCTCGTCTTGCTTGTTGCGGAAGACCCACTTGGTTCCTACAACATTTGGATTAGGACGTGGAACTAAATGTCATACCTCATTCCTAGTGAAGTTGTTGAGCTCCTCTTGCATCGCCATCACCCTATCCGAATCTTGAAGTGCTTCCTCTACCCTGTGTGGCTCAATAGAGGAAACAAAAGAGTGATGCTCACAAAAATGTGCAACACGAGATCGAGTGGTTACCCCCTTATGAATGTCGCCAAGGATGGTGTCGACGGGGTGATCTCGTTGGATTGCTTGGTGGACTCTTGGGTGTGGCGGCCTTTGTTCTTCATCCTCCTTGTCTTCATCATTTGCATCTCCCCCTTGATCATTGCCGTCATCTTGAGGTGGCTCATCATGTTGTTCTTCCTCTTTATCAACTTGAGCCTCGTCCTCATTTTGGGTTGGTGGAGATGCTTGTGTGGAGGAGGATGGTTGATCTTGTGCATATGGAGGCTCTTCGGCTTCCTTAGGACACACATCCCCAATGGACATGTTCCTTAGCGCGATGCACGGAGCCTGTTCTTCACCTATCTCATCAAGATCAACTTGCTCTACTTGAGAGCCATTAGTTTCATCAAACACAACGTCACAAGAAACTTCAACAAGTCCCGAGGACTTGTTAAAGACTCTATATGCCCTTGTGTTTGAGTTATATCCTAGTAAAAAGCCTTCTACAGTCTTAGGAGCAAATTTAGATTTTCTACCTCATTTAATAAGAATAAAGCATTTGCTACCAAAGACTCTAAAATATGAAATGTTGGGCTTTTTACCGGTGAGGAGTTCGTATGATGTCTTCTTGAGGATTCGGTGCAGATATAACCGGTTGATGGCGTAGCAAGCGGTGTTAACCGCCTCGGCCCAAAACCGATCCAGTGTCTTGTACTCATCAAGCATGGTTCTTGCCATGTCCAATAGAGTTCGATTCTTCCTCTCCACTACACCATTTTGTTGTGGTGTGTAGGGAGAAGAGAACTCATGCTTGATGCCCTCCTCCTCAAGGAAGCCTTCTATTTGTGAGTTCTTGAACTCCGTCCCGTTGTCGCTTCTAATTTTCTTGATCCTTAAGCCGAACTCGTTTTGAGTCCGTCTCAAGAATCCCTTTAAGGTCTCTTGGGTATGAGATTTTTCCTGCAAAAAGAACACCCAAGTGAAGCGAGAATAATCATCCACAATAACTAGACAGTACTTACTCCCGCCGATGCTTATGTAAGCGATCGGGCCGAATAAATCCATGTGTAGGAGCTCCAGTGGCCTGTCACTTGTTATGATGTTCTTGTGTGGATGATGAGTGCCAACTTGCTTCCGGCTTGGCATGCGCTACAAATCCTGTCTTTCTCAAAATGAACATTGGTTAATCCTAGAATGTGCTCTCCCTTTAGAAGCTTATGAAGATTCTTCATCCCAACGTGGGCTAGTCGGCGATGCCAGAGCCAACCCATGTTAGTCTTAGCAATTAAGCATGTGTCGAGTTCAGCTCTATCAAAATCTACTAAGTATAGTTGACCCTCTAACACACCCTTAAATGCTATTGAATCATCACTTCTTCTAAAGACAGTGACACCTACATCAGTAAAGAGACAGTTGTAGCCCATTTGACATAATTGAGATACAGAAAGCAAATTGTAATCTAAAGAATCTACAAGAAAAACATTGGAAATAGTATGGTCGGGTGATATAGCAATTTTACCCAATCCTTTGACCAAACCTTGATTTCCATCCCCGAATGTGATAGCTCGTTGGGGATCTTGGTTTTTCTTATATGAGGAGAACATCTTCTTCTCCCCTGTCATGTGGTTTGTGCACCCGCTGTCGAGTATCCAACTTGAGCCCCCGGATGCATAAACCTACAAAACAATTTTAGTTCTTGACTTTAGGTACCCAAACGGTTTTGGGTCCTTTGGCATTAGAAACAAGAACTTTGGGTACCCAAACACAAGTTTTTGACCCCTTGTGTTTGCCCCCAACAAACTTGGCAACTACCTTGCCGGATTTGTTAGTAAGCACATATGATGCATCAAAAGTTTTGAATGAAATGTCATGATCATTTGATGCATTAGGAGTTTTCTTTTTAGGCAACTTAGCACGGGTTGGTTGCCTAGAACTAGATGTCTCACCCTTATACATAAAAGCATGGTTAGGGCCAGAGTGAGACTTCCTAGAATGAATTCTCCTAATTTTACTCTCGGGATAACCGGCAGGATACAAAATGTAACCCTCGTTATCCTGAGGCATGGGAGCCTGCCCTTAACAAAGTTAGACAAATTTCTAGGAGGGGCATTAAGTTTGACATTGTCTCCCCTTTGGAAGCCAATGTCATCCTTGATGCCAGGGTGTCTCCCATTATAGAGCATACTTCTAGCAAATTTAAACTTTTCATTTTCTAAGTTATGCTCGGCAATTTTAGCATCTAATATTGCTATATGATCATTTTGTTGCTTAATTAAAGCCATGTGATCATGAATAGCATTGATATCAACATCTCTACATCTAGTACAAATAGAAGTGTGCTTAACGGTAGATGTAGAGGGTTTGCAAGATTTTAATTCTACAACCTTAGCATGCAACATATCATTCTTAGTTCTAAGGTCGGAAATAGTAGTATTGCAAACATCAAAATCTTTAGCCTTAGCAATTAACTTTTCATTTTCAATCCTAAGGCTATCAAGAGAAATATTCAATTCATCAATCCTAGCAAGCAAATCAACATTATCATCTCTAGGATTGGAAATTGAATCAATACAAACATGGGAATCAACCTTAGCAATTAATTTAGCATTTTTATTTCTAAGGTTGTCAATGGTCTCATGGCAAGTGCTTAGCTCACTAGACAATTTTTCACATTTTTCAACTTGTAGAGCATAAGCATTTTTAACCTTAACATGCTTTTTGTTTTCCTTAATAAGGAAGTCCTCTTGAGAGTCCAAGAGATCATCCTTTTCATGAATAGCACTTATCAATTCATTTAATTTTTCCTTTTGTTCCATGTTAAGATTGGCAAAAAGGGTACGCAAATTATCCTCCTCATCACTAGCATTTTCATCACTAGAAGACTCATATCTAGTGGAGGATTTAGATTTAACCTTCTTCTTTTTGCCGTCCTTTGCCATGAGGCACTTGTGGCCGACGTTGGGGAAGAGGAGTCCCTTGGTGACGGCGATGTTGGCGGCGTCCTCGTCGGAGGAGGACTCGGTGGAGCTCTCGTCGGAGTCCCACTCGCGGCACACGTGGGCATCGCCTCCTCTCTTCTTGTGGTACCTCTTCTTTTCTCTCCTCTTGCCCTTCTTGTCGTTATCCCTGTCACTGTCACTTGATAATGGACATTTAGCAATAAAGTGACCGGGCTTACCACACTTGTAGCAAACCTTCTTAGAACGGGATTTGTAATCCTTCCCCTTTCGTTGCTTGAGGATTTGGCGAAAGCTTTTGATGATTAAAGCCATCTCCTCATTGTCGAGCTTGGAGGCGTCAATTGGTTGTCTACTCGGTGTAGACTCCTCCTTCTTCTCCTCCGTCGCCTTGAATGCCACCGGTTGTGCTTCGGACGTGGAGGGTTCATCAAGCTCGTTGATCTTCTTTGAGCCTTTAATCATACATTCAAAGCTCACAAAATTCCCGATTACTTCCTCGGGAGTCATTAGTGTGTATCTAGGATTACCACGAATTAATTGAACTTGAGTGGGGTTAAGGAAAATGTGAGATCTTAGAATAACCTTAACCACCTCGTGGTCGTCCCACTTCTTGCTCCCGAGGTTGCGCACTTGGTTCACCAAGGTTTTGAGTCGGTTGTACATATCTTGTGGATCCTCCCCTTGGCGAAGACGGAAGCGACCGAGCTCCCCCTCGATCGTTTCCTGCTTGGTGATCTTGGTGAGTTCATCACCTTCGTGCGCGGTCTTGAGTAAGTCCCAAATCTCCTTTGCATTCTTCAACCCTTGCACCTTGTTGTATTCCTCCTTACTTAAAGAGGCGAGGAGTATGGTTGTGGCTTGGGAGTTGAAGTGCTCGATTTGGGCCACCTCATCCTCATCATAATTTTCATCCCCTACGGATGGTACCTGTGCACCAAACTCAACAACATCCCATATACTTTTGTGGAGCGAGGTTAGATGAAATCGCATTAAATCACTCCACCTAGCGTAATCTTCACCATCAAAAGTTGGTGGTTTGCCTAATGGGACGGAAAGTAAAGGTGTATGTTTAGAAATGCGAGGGTAGCGTAGGAGGATCTTACTATACTTCTTGTGCTCTTGGCGCTTAGAAGTGACGGATGCCGCGTCGGAGCCGGAGGTGGATGTTGATGAAGAATCGGTCTTGTAGTAGACCACCTTCCTCATCCTCTTCTTCTTGTCCCCACTCCGATGCGGCTTGTGGGAAGAAGATTTCTCCTTCTTCTCTTTGTGGTGAGAAGAGGATTTCTTCTCCTTTCCTTTGGAGTGTGAAGAAGACTTCTTCCCTTTGGAGGAGTCCTTCTTCTTCTCCTTCCTCTTGGTGCGGGACTCTTCCGATGAAGTGCTCCCGTGACTCGTAGTGGGCTTGTCGCCGGTCTCCATCTCCCTCTTGGTGTGATCTCCCGACATCACTTCGAGCGGTTAGGCTCTAATGAAGCACCGGGCTCTGATACCAATTGAAAGTCGCCTAGAGGGGGGTGAATAGGGCGAAACTGAAATTCTCAAAAATAATCACAACTATAAGCCGGGTTAGCGTTAGAAATATAATATAGTCCGTAAGAGAGGGTGCAAAACAAATCGCAAGCGAATAAAGAGTGAGACACGTGGATTTGTTTTACCGAGGTTCGGTTCTCGCAAACCTACTCCCCGTTGAGGAGGCCACAAAGACCGGGTCTCTTTCAACCCTTACCCTCTCTCAAACGGTCCCCCGGACCGAGTGAGCTTTCTCTTCTCAATCACTTGGAACACAAAGTTCCTACAAGGACCACCACAAGATTGGTGTCTCTTGCCTCAATTACAAGTGTGTTTGATCGCAATGAAGAATCAAAGAAAGAAGAAAGCAATCCAAGCGCAAGAGCTTGAAAGAACACAAGCAAATCTCTCTCACTAGTCACTAAAGCTTTGTGTGGAATTTGGGAGAGGATTTGATCACTTTGGTGTGTCTAGAATTGAATGCTAGAGCTCTTGTAAGTGGTTGGAAGTGGGAAAACTTGGATGACTTGAATGTGAGGTGGTTGGGGGTATTTATAGCCCCAACCACCAAACTAGCCGTTTGGTGAGGCTGTCTGTCGAATGGCGCACCGGACAGTCCGGTGCACACCGGACATGTCCGGTGCGACAGCCACGTCACCAGACCGTTAGGGTTCCGACCGTTGGAGCTCTGACTTCTGGGCCCGCCTGGATGTCCAGTGGCGCACCGGACATGTACTGTAGAGTGTCCGGTGCGCTAGCATGGGCGGGCCTGACTTCTGCGCTGAGAGCACCTAGAGGGGGGGGGGGTGAATAGGTGATCCTGTATACTTCAAAACTTAAGCCACAAAACTTTGATTAAGCGTTAGCACAGTTAATGCCAAGTGGCTAAAGAGAAGATCTTGCACAATATGATAACCACAAGAAGTTCAACACAGAGAAGACACAGTGATTTATCCCGTGGTTCGGCCAAGTACAAAACTTGCCTACTCCACGTTGTGGCGTCCCAACGGACGAGAGTTGCACTCAACTCCTCTCAAGTGATCCAATGATCAACTTGAATACCACAGTGTTATGCTTTTCCTTTCAATTTCTCGTTTGCAAGGAATCTCCACAACTTGGAGTCTCTCGCCCTTACACTTGAGATTCACAAAGTAATACGGAGTAAGGGAGGGAAGCAACACACACAAATCCACAGCAAAATGCGCACACACACGGCCAAGAATCGAGCTCAAAGACTATCTCACAGTTCTCACAAGAACGGAGCTCGAATCACTTAGAATAACAAACGGATGCGCAAAAACTGAGTGTGGATGATCAAGAATGCTCAAAGGTTGCTTGGGTGTCTCCTCCATGCGCCTAGGGGTCCCTTTTATAGCCCCAAGGCAGCTAGGAGCCGTTGAGAGCAAATCTGGAAGGCTGATCTTGCCTTCTGTCGTCGGGCGCACCGGACAGTCCGGTGCACACCGGACACTGTCCGGTGCCCGATTTCCTTCCTTAAACAGCGCAGTCGACCGTTGCTGATCTGGGAGCCGTTGGCGCACCGGACATGTCCGGTGCACACCGGACAGTCCGGTGCCCCCTTCCGACCGTTGGCTTGGCCACGTGTCGCGCGCAGAATCCGCGGCCGACCGTTGGCCCTAGTCGACCTTTGGCTCACCGGACAGTCCGGTGCACACCGGACAGTCCGGTGAATTTTAGCCGTACGCCGTCGGCGAATTCCCGAGAGCGGCCTGTTCGGCCGAGGCAGCCTGGCGCACCGGACACTGTCCGGTGCACCACCGGACAGTCCGGTGCCCCAGACCGAAACAGCCCCTTGGCTGTACACAGCCACCTTTTTCCTTTTCTTTTTCTTCCTGTTTCCAATACTTAGACAAGTATATTAGTACACAAAACCAATGTGCTAAGACTTAGAAACATACCTTTGCTCTTGATTTGCACTTTGTTCATCCATTGCATAAATTCACATTTTAAGCACTTGAGTTGGCACTCAATCACCAAAATACTTAGAAATGGCCCAAGGGCACATTTCCCTTTCAGTCTCCCCCTTTTCGGTGATTTATGCCAACACAACATAAAGCAACTAGAACAAGTGCGAAATCACTTCAAATAAAATTCAAATTGATTTTGACTCAATTTTGGCATATATGGATCATCCTTTGCCACCACTTGGTTTGTTTTTGGAAATCAAACTCAAATCTCTATCTCTATGTCAAACACACATATTGAGGCATAAAGAGAGTCATTCCGAAAGAGATTGATCAAAGATTTCAAAAACTCCCCCTATTTCCCATAATCAACATTTCTCCCCATACGAAGCCAACTTTTGACAAGAGAGACAATAAAAGAGTTTAACAAAACAAAAACTCTATTCTACTACTTTCAAAATCTCTCAAGTGGTAGCTGATCCATTTATCCATTTATCGCTTTGGCCTTTATTTTCTCCCCCTTTGGCATCAAGCACCAAAACGGGATCAATCTTGGCCCTTTAACCCCATTGCCTCACCAAAATCTTCAGTAAGAATACAAAGGCAATAAGAGTCTAAAGATGAACTTGGAATAAGTTACCCTCTCATCGGAGTGCAGTGGAAGTCTTTCATGATCCAAGTCCACCTTTTCCCTTTCAATTCTCCTTCGAGACTAAATCATCAAACTCAAGCACATGGTTAGTCTCGAAAGGGTCAAGTTGTAACACATCTCCCCCTAAACATGTGCATCACTTTGCAACGGACTTGTGAGGTCCAGGGAGTGTTTGTACAACTTGAGCACCACAATAAGCAACAAAATGCAGAATGAACCTGATCAAGGGCATAAACACATGTATGCTATAATTCAATCCAGGTTCCGCGAATCTAAGACATTTAGCTCACTACGCAACCTGCAAAAGGTCTTCTCATCTAGAGGCTTAGTGAAGATATCGGCTAGCTGGTTCTCGGTGCTAACATGAAACACTTCGATATCTCCCTTTTGCTGGTGGTCTCTCAAAAAGTGATGCCGGATGTCTATGTGCTTTGTGCGGCTGTGCTCAACAGGATTTTCCGCCATGCGGATAGCACTCTCATTGTCACATAGGAGTGGGACTTTGCTCAGATTGTAGCCAAAGTCCCGGAGGGTTTGCCTCATCCAAAGTAGTTGCGCGCAACACTGACCTGCGGCAACGTACTCGGCCTCAGCGGTGGATAGGGCAACGGAGGTTTGTTTCTTAGAGTTCCATGACACCAGGGACCTTCCTAAGAATTGGCACGTCCCCGATGTACTCTTCCTATCGACCTTACATCCAGCATAGTCGGAGTCTGAGTATCCAACTAAGTCAAAGGTAGACCCCTTTGGATACCAGAGCCCGAAGCAAGGCGTAGCAACCAAATATCTAAGAATTCGCTTTACCGCCACTAAGTGACACTCCTTAGGATCGGATTGAAATCTAGCACACATGCATACACTAAGCATAATATCCGGTCTACTAGCACATAAGTAAAGCAAAGAACCTATCATTGACCGGTATGCTTTTTGATCAACGGACTTACCTCCTTTGTTGAGGTCGGTGTGTCCGTCAGTCCCCATCGGAGTCTTTGCGGGCTTGGCGTCCTTCATCCCAAACCGCTTTAGCAGATCTTGCGTGTACTTCGTTTGGGAGATGAAGTTGCCGTCCTTGAGTTGCTTCACTTGGAACCCAAGGAAGTAGTTCAACTCGCCCATCATCGACATCTCGAATTTCTGCGTCATCACCCTGCTAAACTCTTCACAAGACTTTTGGTTAGTAGAACCAAATATTATGTCATCGACATAAATTTGGCACACAAACAAATCACCATCACATGTCTTAGTAAAAAGAGTTGGATCGGCTTTCCCAACCTTGAAAGCATTAGCAATTAGAAAGTCTCTAAGGCATTCATACCATGCTCTTGGGGCTTGCTTAAGTCCATAGAGCGCCTTAGAGAGCTTACACACGTGGTTGGGGTACCGTTCATCCTCGAAGCCAGGGGGTTGCTCCACGTACACCTCCTCCTTGATCGGCCCGTTGAGGAAAGCGCTCTTCACATCCATTTGGAACAGCCTGAAAGAATGGTGAGCGGCATATGCTAGCAGGATACGAATAGACTCTAGCCTAGCCACAGGAGCAAAAGTCTCCTCGAAATCCAAACCTGCGACTTGGGCATAACCTTTTGCCACAAGTCGAGCCTTGTTTCTCGTCACCACCCCGTGTTCGTCCTGTTTGTTGCGGAACACCCACTTGGTTCCCACAACATTTTGCTTCGGACGAGGCACCAGCGTCCAAACTTCATTTCGCTTGAAGTTGTTGAGTTCCTCCTGCATGGCCAATACCCAATCCGGATCTAGCAAGGCCTCCTCTACCCTTGCTAATATCACCTAGAATTTGGTCGACGGGATGATCCCTTTGAATCATCGCTCGAACTTGGGTTGGAGGTGCCGGTTGTGCTTCTTCCTCCATCACTTGATCATCTTGTGCTCCCCCTTGATCAAGCGCCTCCACTTGAGGTACCTGTTCGTCATCTTCGGTTGGGGGATGCACCATAGTTGAGGAAGAAGGTTGATCTCGTTCATCTTGTTCCTGTGGCCGCACTTCTCCAATCGCCATGGTTCGTATAGAGGCCGTCGGAACATCTTCTTCATCTACATCATCACAATCAACAACTTGCTCTCTTGGAGAGCCATTAGTCTCATCAAATACAACGTCGCTAGAGACTTCAACCAAACCCGATGATTTGTTGAAGACTCTATACGCCTTTGTATTTGAGTCATAACCTAACAAAAACCCTTCTACAGCTTTGGGAGCAAACTTAGAATTTCTACCCTTCTTCACTAGAATGTAGCACTTGCTCCCAAATACACGAAAATAAGATACATTGGGTTTGTTACCGGTTAGAAGCTCATACGACGTCTTCTTGAGGAGGCGATGAAGGTAGACCCTGTTGATGGCGTGGCAAGCCGTGTTCACGGCTTCCGACCAAAAGCACTCGGGGGTCTTGAATTCTCCTAGCATCGTTCTCGCCATATCGATGAGCGTCCTGTTCTTCCTTTCTACCACACCATTTTGTTGTGGTGTGTAGGGAGCGGAGAACTCGTGCTTTATCCCTTCCTCCTCAAGGAACTCCTCCACTTGAAGGTTCTTGAACTCGGACCCGTTGTCGCTCCTTATCTTCTTCACCTTGAGCTCAAACTCATTTTGAGCTCTCCTGAGGAAGCGCTTGAGGGTCCCTTGGGTTTCAGACTTATCCTGCAAAAAGAACACCCAAGTGAAGCGGGAAAAGTCATCAACAATAACTAGACCATACTTACTCCCTCCTATGCTCAGATAGGCGACGGGTCCGAAGAGGTCCATATGCAGCAGCTCCAGGGGTCTTGAAGTAGTCATCACATTCTTGCTGTGATGTGCTCCTCCCACTTGTTTACCTGCTTGACAAGCTGCACAAGGTCTATCTTTTTCGAATTGCACGTTAGTCAAACCTATCACGTGTTCTCCCTTTAGAAGCTTGTGAAGGTTCTTCATCCCCACATGTGCTAAGCGGCGATGCCACAGCCAGCCCATGCTAGTCTTAGCTATTAAGCATGCATCTAGACCGGCCTCTTCTTTTGCAAAATCAACTAAATAAAGTTTGCCGTCTAATACACCCTTAAAAGCTAGTGAACCATCACTTCTTCTAAAGACAGACACATCTACATTTGTAAATAGACAGTTATATCCCATATGACATAATTGACTAACAGATAGCAAATTATATCCAAGACTCTCTACTAAAAATACATTAGAGATAGAATGCTCATTAGAAATTGCAATTTTACCTAACCCTTTCACCTTGCCTTGATTCCCATCACCGAATATAATTGAATCTTGGGAATCCTTATTCTTGACGTAGGAGGTGAACATCTTCTTCTCCCCCGTCATATGGTTTGTGCATCCGCTGTCGATAATCCAGCTTGAACCCCCGGATGCATAAACCTGCAAGGCAAATTTAGGCTTGGGACTTAGGTACCCAACTCTTGTTGGGTCCTACAAGGTTAGTGCAAATTTCCTTAGGGACCCAAATGCAAGTTTTGTCTCCCTTGCATTTTGCCCCTAACTTCCTAGCAACTATTTTCCTATCCGTTCTACAAATAGCAAAGGAAGCATTTAGTGCATGATAAATTGTAGAAGGTCCATTCATAACTTTTCTAGGAATATTAACAACATTTCTCCTAGGCATATTATGAACAACATTTCTCCTATCAACATTTCTATCATGCACATAGGAAGAACTAGAAGCAAACATGACATGAGAATCAAAATCATCATAAGCATTAAAACTCCTATAAGCATTTCTAGTTTGTCTCCTATCACGGTACATAAAAGCATGGTTCTTTTGCACACTACTAGCCATAGGGGCCTTCCCTTTCTCCTTGGCGGAGATGGGAGCCTTATGGCTTGTCAAGTTCTTGACTTCCCTCTTGAAGCCAAGCCCATCCTTAATTGAGGGGTGTCTACCAATTGTGTAGGCATCCCTTGCAAATTTTAGTTTATCCAAATTACTCTTGCTAGTCTTAAGTTGGGCATTAAGACTAGCTACTTCATCATTTAATTTAGAAATGCACTCTAGGTGTTCACTACAAGCATCAACATTAAAGTCTTTACACCTAGTGCAAATCACAACATGTTCTACACAAGATGTTAATTTACTAGATTTTTCTAGCTTAGCATTTAAATCATCATTTATGCTCTTTAAGCTAGAAATTGTCTCATGGCAAGAAGATAATTCACAAGAAAGCATTTCATTTCTCTTAACTTCTAAAGCATGGGATTTTTGTGCTTCTACAAATTTGTCATGCTCTTCATATAAAAGGTCCTCTTGTTTTTCCAGTAATCTATTCTTGTCATTCAAGGCATCAATCAACTCATTAATCTTATCAATTTTAGATCTGTCTAAGCCCTTGAATAAGCATGAATAGTCTATGTCATCATCATCACTAGACTCATTATCACTAGAAGAAGCACAAGTGGAGTCTCGAGTACTCACCTTCTTCTCCCTTGCCATAAGGCATGTGTGACGCTCGTTGGGGAAGAGGGATGACTTGTTGAAGGCGGTGGCGGCGAGTCCTTCATTGTCGGAGTCGGAGGAGCAATCCGAATCCCACTCCTTTCCGATGTGTGCCTCGCCCTTGGCCTTCTTGTAATTCTTCTTCTTTTCCCTCTTGTTCCCCTGTTCCTGGTCACTATCGTTATCGGGGCAGTTAGCGATAAAATGACCAATCTTACCGCACTTGAAGCATGAGCGCTTCCCCTTTGTCTTGGTCTTGCTTGGCTGCCCCTTGTGACCTTTTAGCACCGTCTTGAAGCGTTTGATGATGAGAGCCATCTCTTCATCATTAAGTCCGGCCGCCTCAATTTGTGCCACCTTGCTAGGTAGCGCCTCCTTGCTTCTTGTTGCCTTGAGAGCAAGGGGTTGATGCTCGTTGATCGGTCCATTCAAGGCGTCGTCCACGTATCTTGCCTCCTTGATCATCATCCGCCCGCTTACGAATTTTCCGAGTACCTCCTCGGGCGTCATCTTCGTGTACCTGGGATTCTCACGAATATTGTTCACGAGATGAGGATCAAGAACGGTGAATGGCCTTAGCATTAGGCGGACGACGTCGTGATCCGTCCATCGCGTGCTTCCGTAGCTCCTTATTTTGTTGATAAGGGTCTTGAGCCGGTTGTATGTTTGGGTTGGCTCCTCGCCCCTTATCATTGCAAACCTTCCAAGCTCGCCCTCCACCAACTCCATTTTGGTGAGCATGGTGATGTCGTTCCCCTCGTGAGAAATCTTGAGGGTGTCCCATATCTGCTTGGCATTGTCCAAGCCGCTCACCTTATTGTACTCGTCCCTGCACAAAGAGGCTAGCAACACAGTAGTAGCTTGTGCATTTTTATGAATTTGTTCATTAATAAACATAGGGCTATCCGAGCTATCAAATTTCATTCCATTCTCTACGATCTCCCATATGCTTGGATGGAGAGAGAATAAATGACTACGCATTTTGTGACTCCAAAATCCGTAGTCCTCCCCATCAAAGTGTGGAGGTTTGCCGAGAGGAATGGAAAGCAAATGCGAATTCGAACTATGTGGAATACGAGAATAATCAAATGAAAAGTTTGAATTGACCGTCTTCCTGTAGTCGTTGTCATCGTCCTTTTGGGAAGAGGAAGATTCGTCGCTGTCGTAGTAGACAATCTCCTTGATGCGCCTTGTCTTCTTCTTCTTCCCATCTTTCCGTCTATGACCCGAGCCCGAGTCGTTTGACTTGTCATCCTTTGGCTCGTTGACAAAGGACTCCTTCTCCTTGTCATTGATCACGATTCCCTTCCCCTTAGGATCCATCTCTTCGGGCGGTTAGTCCCTTTCTTGAAGAGAACGGCTCCGATACCAATTGAGAGCACCTAGAGGGGGGGTGAATAGGTGATCCTGTATACTTCAAAACTTAAGCCACAAAACTTTGATTAAGCGTTAGCACAGTTAATGCCAAGTGGCTAAAGAGAAGATCTTGCACAATATGATAACCACAAGAAGTTCAACACAGAGAAGACACAGTGATTTATCCCGTGGTTCGGCCAAGTACAAAACTTGCCTACTCCACGTTGTGGCGTCCCAACGGACGAGAGTTGCACTCAACTCCTCTCAAGTGATCCAATGATCAACTTGAATACCACAGTGTTATGCTTTTCCTTTCAATTTCCCGTTTGCAAGGAATCTCCACAACTTGGAGTCTCTCGCCCTTACACTTGAGATTCACAAAGAAATACGGAGTAAGGGAGGGAAGCAACACACACAAATCCACAGCAAAATGCGCACACACACGGCCAAGAATCGAGCTCAAAGACTATCTCACAGTTCTCACAAGAACGGAGCTCGAATCACTTAGAATAACAAACGGATGCGCAAAAACTGAGTGTGGATGATCAAGAATGCTCAAAGGTTGCTTGGGTGTCTCCTCCATGCGCCTAGGGGTCCCTTTTATAGCCCCAAGGCAGCTAGGAGCCGTTGAGAGCAAATCTGGAAGGCTGATCTTGCCTTCTGTCGTCGGGCGCACCGGACAGTCCGGTGCACACCGGACACTGTCCGGTGCCCGATTTCCTTCCTTAAACAGCGCAGTCGACCGTTGCTGATCTGGGAGCCGTTGGCGCACCGGACATGTCCGGTGCACACCGGACAGTCCGGTGCCCCCTTCCGACCGTTGGCTTGGCCACGTGTCGCGCGCAGAATCCGCGGCCGACCGTTGGCCCTAGTCGACCTTTGGCTCACCGGACAGTCCGGTGCACACCGGACAGTCCGGTGAATTTTAGCCGTACGCCGTCGGCGAATTCCCGAGAGCGGCCTGTTCGGCCGAGGCAGCCTGGCGCACCGGACACTGTCCGGTGCACCACCGGACAGTCCGGTGCGCCAGACCAGAGGTGCCTTCGGTTGCCCCTTTGCTCTTTTGTTGAACCCAATACTTGGTCTTTTTATTGGCTAAGTGTGAACCTTTGGCACCTGTATAACTTGTACACTAGAGCAAACTAGTTAGTTCAATTATTTGTGTTGGGCAATTCAACCACCAAAATTATTTAGAAACTAGGTGTAAGCCTACTTCCCTTTCAGTACCGCTCATCCTTAAAGCCAGGGGTTGCTCTACGTACACCTCCTCCTTGATTGGCCCGTTGAGGAAAACGATCTTCACATCCATTTGGAACAACCTAAAAGAATGGTGAGCGGCATAGGCCAACAAAATGCGAATAGACTCTAGCCTAGCCACAGGAGCAAAAGTCTCCTCAAAGTCCAAACCTGCGACTTGGGCATAACCTTTTGCCACAAGTCTAGCCTTGTTCCTTGTCACCACTCCATGCTCGTCTTGCTTGTTGCGGAACACCCACTTGGTTCCCACAACGTTTTGCTTTGGACGAGGCACTAGGGTCCAAACTTCATTTCGCTTGAAGTTATTGAGCTCTTCCTGCATGGCCAACACCCAGTCCAGATCTAGCAAGGCCTCTTCTACCCTGAAAGGCTCAATAGAAGAGACAAAAGAGTAATGCTCACAAAAATTAGCTAATCTAGAGCGAATAGTTACTCCCTTGCTTATATCACCCAAAATTTGATCGATAGGATGATTCCTTTGAATCGTCGCTCGAACTTGGATTGGAGGGGCCTGAGGTGCTTCTTCCTCCTCAACTTGTTCTTCTTGTGCTCCCCCTTGATCACACACCTCTTCTTGATGAACCTGTTCATCGTCTTGGGTTGGGGGATGCACCATTGTTGAGGAAGAAGGTTGATCTTGCTCCTTTTGTTCCTGTGGTCGCACATCTCCAATCGCCATGGTGCGTATTGCGGCCGTTGGAATATCATCTTCATCTACATCATCAAGATCAACTTGCTCTCTTGGAGAGCCATTAGTCTCATCAAATACAACGTCGCTAGAGACTTCTGAAAGGGAATTAGGCTTACACCTTTTTCCTAATTGATTTTGGTGGTTGAATTGCCCAACACAAATAATTGGACTAACTAGTTTGCTCTAGTCTACAAGTTCTACAGGTGCCAAAGGTTCACAATAAGTCAATAAAAAGATCAAGAATGGGTTCGCACAAAGTGAGCAAGGGACAACCGAAGTGTGCCCTGGTCTGGCGCACCGGACTGTCCGGTGCACCACCGGACATTGTCCGGTGCACCAGGGAACTCGACGCCCAACTCTTGGCCTTCGGGAATTTTCAGAGGAGCTCCGCTATAATTCACCGGACTGTCCGGTGTCCCAAGGGAAAGCAACTCTGAACTCGTCAGCTTCGGGAATCCGCTCCACTATAATTCACCGGACTGTCCGGTGAGTCACCGGACAGTGTCCGGTGCACACTGGACTGTCCGGTGTGACAGCGAAGCAATGGCTACTTCGCGCGCAACGGTCGACTGCAATGCATTAAATGCGCGCCTGCGCGCGCAGAGGAGCAGGGCACGCGCGAATGGCACACCGGACAGCCTACAGGGCCTGTCCGGTGCACCACCGGACAGCCAGGCGGGCCCACAAGATAGAGCTCCAACGGTCGAACCCCAACGGTCTGCTGACGTGGCTGGCACACCGGACAGTGTCCGGTGGCGCACCGGACTGTCCGGTGCGCCATGGGACTGCAGCCTTCCAACGACCACTTTGTGGTGGTTGGGGCTATAAATATCCCAACCACCTCCACATTCAAGTCATCCAAGTTTTCCACCTTCTAGCTACTTACAAGAGCTAGCATTCAATACAAGACACACCAAAGAGATCAAATCCTATCCCAACTCCACACAAAGCTTTAGTGATTAGTGAGAGTGATTTGTTGTGTTCATTTGAGCTCTTGCGCTTGGATTGCTTCTTTTCTTTCTCATGCTTCTTGTGATTCACTCAATTGTAATCAAGGCAAGAGACACCAATTGTGTGGTGGTCCTTGCGGGAACTTCGTGTTCCGTTTGATTGAGAAGAGAAGCTCACTCGGTCCGAGGGACCGTTTGAGAGAGGGAAAGGGCTGAAAGAGACCCAGTCTTTGTGACCACCTCAACGGGGAGTAGGTTTGCAAGAACCGAACCTCGGTAAAACAAATCATCGTGTCTTACTCTTTATTCGCTCACGATTTGTTTTGCGCCCTCTCTCTCGGACTCGTTTATATTTCTAACGCTAACCCGGCTTGTAGTTGTGATTAAGTTTGTAAATTTCAGATTCGCCCTACTCACCCCCCCTAGGCAACTTTCAATTGGTATTAGAGCCCGGTGCTTCATTAGAGCTTAACCGCTCAAAGTGATGTCGGGAGATCACGCCAAGAGGGAGATGGAGACCGGCGACAAGCCCGCTACAAGCCACGGGAAGGCTTCATCGGAAGAGTCCCGCAACAAAGGGAAAGGGAAGGAGAAGAAATCCCCTTCATACAAGTCGCGTCGGAGTGGTGACAAGAAGAAGATGATGAGGAAGGTGGTCTACTACGAGACCGACACCTCATCGCCATCCACCTCCGGCTCCGACACGCCGTCCGTAACTTCTAAGCGCCATGAGCGCAAAAAGTTTAGTAAGATCCCTGTACGCTATCCTCGCATTTCTAAACATACGCCATTACTTTCCGTCCCATTAGGCAAACCACCAACGTTTGATGGTGAAGATTATGCTAGGTGGAGTGATATGATGCGATATCACCTAACCTCACTCCACAAAAGTATATGGGATTTTGTTGAGTTTGGTGTACAGGTACCATCCGTAGGAGATGAGGATTATGATGAGGACGAAGTGGCCCAAATCGTGCACTTCAACTCCCAAGCCACCAATATACTCCTCGCCTCTCTAAGTCGAGAGGAGTATAACAAGGTGCAAGGGTTGAAGAGTGCTAAAGAGATTTGGGACGTGCTAAAGACCGCGCACGAAGGAGACGAGGTGACCAAAATCACCAAGCGGGAAACAATCGAGGGGGAGCTCGGTCGCTTCCGACTTCGCCAAGGGGAGGAGCCACAAGACATGTACAACCGGCTCAAAACCTTGGTGAACCAAGTGCGCAACCTCGGGAGCAAAAAATGGGATGACCACGAAATGGTTAAGGTTATTCTAAGATCACTTGTTTTCCTTAACCCTAGTCAAGTTCAATTAATTCGTGGCAATCCTAGATATACACTAATGACTCCCGAGGAAGTAATCGGGAATTTTGTGAGCTTTGAATTGATGATCAAAGGCTCAAAGAAGATCAACGAGCTTGACGACCCCTCCACGTCCGAAGCACAACCGGTCGCATTCAAAGCGACGGAGGAGAAGAAGGAGGAGTCTACATCAAGTAGACAACCAATCGACGCCTCAAAGCTCGACAATGAGGAGATGGCGCTCATCATCAAGAGCTTCCGCCAAATCCTCAAGCAAAGGAGGGGGAAGGACTACAAATCCCGCTCCAAGAAAGTGTGCTACAAATGTGGTAAGCCCGGTCATTTTATTGCAAAATGTCCATTATCTAGTGATAGTGACAGGGGTGACGACAAGAAGGGGAGAAGAAAGGAGAAGAAGAGATACTACAAGAAGAAGGGCGGCGATGCCCATGTTTGCCGGGAGTGGGACTCCGACGAGAGCTCCACTGACTCCTCCTCCGACGAGGACGCCGCAAACATCGCCGTCACCAAGGGTCTTCTCTTCCCAAACGTCGGCCACAAGTGCCTCATGGCTAAGGGCGGCAAAAGGAAGAAGGTAAAATCAAGATCCTCCACTAAATATGAAACCTCTAGTGATGAGGGTAATGCTAGTGATGAGGAGGATAATTTGCGCACCCTTTTTGCCAACCTAAACATGCAACAAAAGGAAAAATTAAATGAATTAATTAGTGCTATTCATGAGAAGGATGATCTCTTGGACTCCCAAGAGGACTTCCTTATTAAAGAAAACAAGAAGCATGTGAAGGTTAAAAATGCTTACGCTCTAGAAGTAGAAAAATGTGAAAAACTATCTAGTGAGCTAAGCACTTGCCATGACACTATTACCAACCTTAGAAATGAAAATGCTAAATTAATTGCTAAGGTTGATTCTAATACTTGTGATGTTTCAATTCCCAATCTTAGAGATGAAAATGTTGATTTGCTTGCTAAGATTGAAGAATTGAATATCTCTCTTGCTAGCCTTAGAAATGAAAATAAAAAATTGATTGCTAAGGCTAAAGATTTTGATGTTTGCAATGTTACTATTTCTAACCTTAGAAGTGAAAATGATATATTACATGCTAAGGTTGTAGAATTAAAATCTTGCAAACCTACTACATCTACCGTTGAGCATACTTCCATTTGTACTAGATGTAGAGACATTAACATTGATGCTATTCATGATCATATGGCTTTAATTAAACAACAAAATGATTATATAGCTAAATTAGATGCTAAAATTGTCGAGCATGACTTAGAAAATGAAAAGTTTAAATTTGCTAGAAGCATGCTCTATAGTGGGAGACGCCCTGACATCAAGGATGGCATTGGCTTCCAAAAGGGAGACAATGTCAAAATTAATGCCCCTCCTAAAAGATTGTCTAATTTTGTTAAGGGCAAGGCTCCCATGCCTCAGGATAACGAGGGTTACATTTTGTACCCTGCCGGTTATCCTGAGAGCAAAATTAGGAGAATTCACTCTAGGAAGTCTCACTCTGGCCCTAATCATGCTTTTATGTATAAGGGTGAGACATCTAGCTCTAGGCAATCAACCCGTGCTAAATTGCCTAGAAAGAAAACTCCTATTGCATCAAATGATCATAACATTTCATTTAAAACTCTTGATGCATCTTATGTTTTAACTAACAAATCTGGCAAGTTAGTTTCCAAATATGTTGGGGGCAAGCACAAGGGGTCAAAACCTTATGTTTGGGTACCCAAAGTTCTTGTATCTAATGTCAAAGGACCCAAAACCATCTGGGTACCTAAAATCAAGAACTAAACTTGTTTTGTAGGTTTATGCATCCGGGGGCTCAAGTTGGATCATCGATAGCGGGTGCACAAACCATATGACTGGGGAGAAGAAGATGTTCTCCTCCTACGAGAAAAACCAAGATCCCCAAAGAGCGATCACATTCGGGGATGGAAACCAAGGTTTGGTCAAAGGATTGGGTAAAATTGCTATATCACCAGACCATTCCATTTTCCAATGTTTTTCTTGTAGACTCTTTAGATTACAATTTGCTTTCCGTATCTCAATTATGTCAAATGGGCTACAACTGTCTTTTTACTGATGTAGGTGTCACTGTCTTTAGAAGAAGTGATGATTCAATAGCATTTAAGGGAGTGTTAGAGGGTCAGCTATACTTGGTAGATTTTGATAGAGCTGAACTCGACACTTGCTTAATTGCTAAGACTAACATGGGTTGGCTCTAGCACCGCCGACTAGCCCATGTTGGGATGAAGAATATTCATAAGCTTCTAAAGGGAGAGCACATTTTAGGATTAACAAATGTTCATTTTGAGAAAGACAGGATTTGTAGCGCATGCCAAGCAGGGAAGCAAGTTGGTGTTCATCATCCACAAAAGAACATCATGACGACTGACAGGCCACTGGAGCTCCTACACATGGACCTATTCGGCCCGATAGCTTACATAAACATCGGCGGGAGTAAGTACTGTCTAGTTATTGTGGATGATTATTCTCGCTTCACTTGGGTATTCTTCTTACAGGAAAAATCTCATACCCAAGAGACCTTAAAGGGATTCTTGAGACGGGCTCGAAATGAGTTTGGCTTAAGGATCAAGAAAATTAGAAGCGACAACAGGACGGAGTTCAAGAACTCTCAAATCGAAGGCTTCCTTGAGGAGGAGGGCATCAAGCATGAGTTCTCTTCTCCCTACACCTCACAACAAAACGGTGTAGTGGAGAGGAAGAATAGAACTCTATTGGACATGGCAAGAACCATGCTTGATGAATACAAGACTTCGGATCGGTTTTGGGCTGAGGCGGTCAACACCGCTTGCTACGCCATCAACCGGTTGTATCTACACCGAATCCTCAAGAAGACATCATACGAATTTCTAACCGGTAAAAAGCCCAATATTTCATATTTTAGAGTCTTTGGTAGCAAATGATTTATTCTTGTTAAAAGAGGTAGAAAATCTAAATTTGCTCCTAAGACTGTAGAAGGCTTTTTACTAGGATATGATTCAAACACAAGGGCATATAGAGTCTTTAACAAGTCCTCAGGACTAGTTGAAGTTTCTTGTGACGTTGTGTTTGATGAGACTAACGGCTCTCAAGTAGAGCAAGTTGATCTTGATGAGATAGGTGATGAAGAGGCTCCATGCATCGCACTAAGGAACATGTCCATTGGGGATGTGTGTCCTAAAGAATCCGAAGAGCCACCACATGCACAAGATCAACCATCCTCCTCCACGCAAGCATCTCCACCAACTCAAAATGAGGATGAGGCTCAAGTTGATGAAGGAGAAGATCAACAGGATGAGCCACCTCAAGATGATGGCAATGATCAAGGGGGAGATGCAAATGATCAAGACAAGGAGGATGAAGAACCAAGACCGCCACACCCAAGAGTCCACCAAGCAATCCAACGAGATCACCCCGTCGACACCATCCTCGGCGACATTCATAAGGGGGTAACCACTAGATCTCGTGTTGCACATTTTTGTGAGCATTACTCGTTTGTTTCCTCTATTGAGCCACATAGGGTAGAGGAAGCACTTCAAGATTCGGATTGGGTGGTGGCGATGCAAGAGGAGCTCAACAACTTCACTAGAAATGAGGTATGGCATTTAGTTCCACGTCCTAATCAAAATGTTGTAGGGACCAAGTAGGTCTTCCGCAACAAGCAAGACGAGCATGGTGTGGTGACAAGGAACAAAGCCCGACTTGTGGCCAAGGGATATTCACAAGTCGAAGGTTTGGATTTCGGTGAAACCTATGCACCCATAGCTAGGCTTGAGTCAATTCGTATATTACTTGCCTATGCTACTTACCATGGCTTTAAGCTTTACCAAATGGACGTGAAAAGTGCCTTCCTCAATGGACCAATCAAGGAAGAGGTCTATGTTGAGCAACCTCCCAGCTTTGAAGACAGTGAGTATCCTAACCATGTCTATAGACTCTCTAAGGAGCTTTATGGGCTCAAGCAAGCCCCAAGAGCATGGTATGAATGCCTAAGAGATTTCCTTATTGCTAATGGCTTCAAAGTCGGAAAAGCCGATCCTACTTTATTTACTAAAACTCTTGACAATGATTTGTTTGTATGCCAAATATATGTTGATGATATTATATTTGGGTCTACTAACGAATCTACATGTGAGGAATTTAGTAGGATCATGACACAAAAATTCGAGATGTCGATGATGGGGGAGTTGAAGTACTTCTTGGGATTTCAAGTGAAGCGACTCCAAGAGGGCACCTTCACTAGCCAAACGAAGTATATTCAAGACATTCTAAACAAGTTTGGGATGAAGGATGCCAAGCCCATCAAGACACCCATGGGAACTAATGGGCATCTCGACCTCGACACGAGAGGTAAATCCATCGATCAAAAGGTATACCGGTCGATGATAGGTTCTTTACTCTACTTATGTGCATCTCGACCGGATATTATGCTTTCCGTATGCATGTGTGCAAGATTCCAAGCCGACCCTAAGGAAGCTCACCTTACGGCCGTAAAACGAATCTTGAGATATTTAGTTCATACTCCTCAGTTTGGGGTTTGGTATCCTAGAGGATCCACTTTTGATTTAATTAGTTATTCGGATGCCGATTGGGCGGGGTGTAAGATTAATAGAAAGAGCACATCAGGGACTTGCCAGTTCTTGGGAAGATCCTTGGTGTCTTGGGCTTCAAAGAAGCAAAATTCCGTAGCTCTTTCTACCGCCGAAGCCGAGTATATTGCCGCAGGTCATTGTTGCGCGCAATTGCTTTGGATGAGGCAAACCCTTAAGGACTATGGTTACAAATTAACCAAAGTTCCTCTTCTATGTGATAATGAGAGTGCAATCCGCATGGCAGGTAATCCCATTGAGCATAGCCGCACTAAACACATAGCCATTCGGTATCATCTTCTAAGGGATCACCAACAAAAGGGAGATATCGAGATTGCATATATTAACACTAAAGATCAATTAGTCGATATCTTTACCAAGCCACTAGATGAACAAACTTTTAACAAACTTAGGCATGAGCTAAATATCCTTGATTCCAGGAATTTCTTTTGATGTCTTGCACACATAGCTCATAAATATACCTTTGATCATGTCTTTTTTATATATGCTATAATGTGTTTTCAAGTGAATTTCAAACTAAGTCATAGGTGTATTGAAAGGGAATTAGAGTCTTCGGCGAATACAAAGGCTTCCACTCCATAACTCATCCTTCGCCGTCGCTCCGAGCAACTCTCCATCTTTGGTATAATCTTCACTCATATGTTTTATTTGCTAAAGGGGAGAAAGTAGTTAGCCAAGGGCTTATATTTCACTCAAAGTATCCGTTTTTGGCGATTCATGCCAAAGGGGGAGAAAGTATTAGCCCAAAGCAAAAGGACCGCACCACCTCCTAATTTAAAAACTAATGATTTTCAAATTGGTATCTTATCGTGTTCAAAAGGGGGAGAAAGTAGTATTTTCCAAATTGATATCTTAAAACCCTCTTGAACACTAAGAGGAGAAATTTATCGAGGGGGAGTTTTGTTTAGTCAAAGGAAAAGCATTTGAAACAAGGGAAGAAAATTTCAAATCTTGAAAATGCTTCGCAAAATCTTATTCATTTACCTTTGACTATTTGCAAAAGGACTTTGAAAAGAATTTACAAAAATAATTTGCAAAAACAAAACATGTGGTGCAAGCCAGGTCCAAAATGATAAAAATAAAGAAACAATCCATGCATATCTTATGAGAATTTATATTGGCTCAATTCTAAGTAACCTTTGAACTTACAACTATGCAAACTAGTTCAATTATGCACTTCTATACTTGCTTTGGTTTGTGTTGGCATCAATCACCAAAAAGGGGGAGATTGAAAGGGAATTAGGCTTACACCTTTTTCCTAATTGATTTTGGTGGTTGAATTGTCCAACACAAATAATTGGACTAACTAGTTTGATCTAGTCTACAAGTTCTACAGGTGCCAAAGGTTCACAATAAGTCAATAAAAAGACCAAGAATGGGTTCGAACAAAGTGAGTAAGGGACAACCGAAGTGTGCCCTGGTCTGGCGCACCGGACTGTCCGGTGCACCACCGGACATTGTCCGGTGCACCAGGGAACTCGATGCCCAACTCTTGGCCTTCGGAAATTTTTAGAGGAGCTCCGCTATAATTCACCGGACTGTCCGGTGCACCACGGGACAGTGTCCGGTGTCCCAAGGGAGAGCAACTCTGAACTCGCCAGCTTCGGGAATCTGCTCCGCTATAATTCACCGGACTGTCTGGTGTGACAGCGGAGCAACGGCTACTTCGCGCGCAACGGTCGACTGCAACGCATTAAATGTGCGCCTACACGCGCAGAGGAGCAGGGCACACGCGGATGGCACACCGGACAGCCAGGCGGGCCCACAAGACAGAACTCCAACGGTTGAACCCCAACGGTCTGCTGACGTGGCTGGCGCACCGGACAGTGTCCGGTGGCGCACCAGACTGTCCGGTGTGCCATGCGACTGCAGCCTTCCAACGACCACTTTGTGGTGGTTGGGGCTATAAATACCCCAACCACCTCCACATTCAAGTCATCCAAGTTTTCCACCTTTTAACTACTTACAAGAGCTAGCATTCAATACAAGACACACCAAAGAGATCAAATCCTCTCCCAACTCCACAAAAAGCTTTAGTGATTAGTGAGAGTGATTTGTTGTGTTCATTTGAGCTCTTGCGCTTGGATTGCTTCTTTTCTTTCTCATTCTTCTTGTGATTCGCTCAATTGTAATCAAGGAAAGAGACACCAATTGTGTGGTGGTCCTTGCGGGAACTTCGTGTTCTGTTTGATTGAGAAGAGAAGCTCACTCGGTCCGAGGGACCGTTTGAGAGAGGGAAAGGGTTGAAAGAGACCCGGTCTTTGTGACCACCTCAACGGGGAGTAGGTTTGCAAGAACCGAACCTCGGTAAAACAAATCATCGTGTCTTACTCTTTATTCGCTCACGATTTGTTTTGCGCCCTCTCTCTCGGACTCGTTTATATTTCTAACGCTAACCCGGCTTGTAGTTGTGATTAAGTTTGTAAATTTCAGATTCGCCCTATTCACCCCCCCTCTAGGCGACTTTCAACTTCAACCAAACTCGATGATTTGTTGAAGACTCTATACGCCTTTGTATTTGAGTCATATCCTAACAAAAAACCTTCTACAGCTTTGGGATCAAATTTAGAATTCCTACCTTTCTTCACTAGAATATAACATTTACTCCCAAATACACGAAAGTATGACGCGTTGGGTCTATTACCAGTTAGGAGTTTGTACGACGTCTTCTTGAGGAGGCGATGAAGGTAGACCCGGTTTATGGCATGGCAAGCCGTGTTCACAGCTTCCATCCAAAACCGTTCGGGCGTCTTGAATTCACCAAGCATCGTCCTCGCCATGTTTAAAAGTGTCCTGTTCTTCCTCTCTACCGCACCATTTTGTTGTGGTGTGTAGGGAGCGGAGAACTCGTGCTTGACACCTTCCTCCTCAAGGTACTCTTCTACTTGAAGATTCTCGAATTCGGACCTGTTGTCGCTTCTTATCTTTTTCACCTTAAGCTCAAATTTGTTTTGAGCTCTTCTTAGGAAGCGCTTAAGAGTCCCTTGGGTTTCTGATTTATCCTGTAAAAAGAAAACCCAAGTGAAGCGGGAAAAATCATCAACTATAACAAGACCATACTTACTTCCCCCGATGCTGAGGTAGGCGATGGGTCCGAAGAGGTCCATATGAAGTAACTCCAAAGGTCTTGATGTGGTCATCACATTTTTGCTATGATGAGTACTTTCCACCTGTTTACCTGCTTGACAAGCTGCACAAGGTCTATCTTTTTCGAAAGATACATTGGTTAGACCTAACACAGGTTCTCCCTTTAGAAGTTTGTGAAGGTTCTTCATCCCCACATGTGCTAGACGGTTATGCCACAGCCAGCCCATGCTAGTCTTAGCGATTAAGCATGCATCTAGATCGGCCTTCTCCTTCGAAAAATCAACTAAATAGAGTCTGTCGTCTAGTACACCCTTAAAAGCTAATGAATTGTCACTCCTTCTAAAGACAGACACATCTACATTTGTAAATAAGCAATTGTAACCCATATTACATAATTGACACACGGACAGCAAGTTATACTCGAGCGATTCAACTAAAAACACATTAGATATGGAATGCTTGGATGAAATAACTATCTTTCCTAGTCCTTTAACCTTGCCTTGATTCCCGACACCGAATATGATTGAATCCTGGGAATCTTTGTTCTTGACGTAGGAGGTGAACATCTTCTTCTCCCCGTCATGTGGTTTGTGCATCCGCTGTCGATAATCCAGCTTGAGCCCCCGGATGCATAAACCTGCAAGGCAAATTAGGCTTGGGTTTTAGGTACCCAACTCTTGTTGGGTCCTACAAGGTTAGTTACAATAGCCTTAGGGACCCAAATGCAAGTCTTGTCTCCCTTGCATTTGGCCCCCACCTTTTTAGCAATCACTTTTTCATTTTTACATGAAGGAACAAACTTAGTATTGCAAGCATGAAAGACAGTGGTAGATCCATTATACACTTTCCTAGGAGCATGAGACACAATATTCCTCCTAGATCTACCATTAAAGTTTGAACTTGAAGCAATCATGGCATGTGAGTCAAAGGCATTATAACTCCTACTATAATGAAAATTCCTAGTATATTTTCTATCATGGTACATGAAAAGCATGATTCTTTTGACTACCATTGGTCATGGGGGCCTTCCCTTTCTCCTTGTTGGGAATGGGAGCCCTTTGACTTGTTAAGTTCTTGGCTTCCCTTTGATAGCCAAGCTCATCCTTAATTGAGGGGTGTCTACCAACAGTGTAGGCATCCCTAGCAAATTTTAATTTGTCAAAATCACTTTTGCAAGTCTTAAGTTGAGCATTAAGACTTGCTACCTCATCATTTAATTTAGAAATAGAAATTAAATGTTCATTACAAGCATCAACATTAAAATCCTTGCATCTATTGCAAATTACAACATGCTCTACACAAGGACTAGATTTATTTGCTACTTCTAGCTTAGCATTTAAATCATCATTAATACTTCTTAAGCTAGCCACAGTCTCATGACAAGTAGATAATTCACAAGAAAGCATTTCATTCCTTTTAACTTCTAAAACAAGAGACTTTTGCACACTTACAAATTTATCATGCTCTTCATATAAAAGATCTTCTTGCTTTTCTAAAAGTCTATTCTTTTCATTTAGAGCATCAATCAATTCATTGATCTTTTCTACTTTTGCTCTATCTAATCCTTTGGACAAGCTAGTATAATCAACCTCATCATCACTAGAGTCCTCATCAGTAGAAGTAGAGTACTTAGGAGTTTCTCTAGTGTTTACCTTCTTTTCCTTTGCCATTAGGCAAGTATGATGCTCGTTGGGGAAGAGCGACGACTTGTTGAAGGCCGATGCGACGAGTCCTTCGTCCTCGGAGTCGGACGACGAACAATCCGAGTCCCACTCTTTGCCAAGGTGTGCCTCGCCTTTAGCCTTCTTGTAAACCTTCTTGTTCTCTCTCTTCCCACTCTTTTCTTGTCCCTGGTCACTATCATTATCGGGACAGTTAGCAATAAAGTGACCAGTCTTACCACACTTGAAGCAGGAGCGCTTTCCCTTTGTCTTGCTTTTGTTGGGATGCTCCTTGCGTCCTTTTAGCGCCGTCTTGAAGCGCTTGATAATGAGGGCCATTTCATCTTCATTTAGCCCAGCCGCCTCAACTTGCGCCACCTTGCTAGGTAGCGCCTCCCTGCTACTTGTTGCTTTGAGAGCAACGGTTTGAGGCTCGTGGATCGGCATTGGGCCATTCAACGCCTCATCAACATATCTTGCCTCCTTGATCATCATTCGCCCGCTTACAAACTTTCCGAGTATTTCCTCGGGCGTCATCTTGGTGTACCTAGGATTTTCACGGATAGAGTTTACAAGATGAGGATCAAGGACAGTGAAGGACCTTAGCATAAGCCGGACGACGTCGTGGTCCGTCCATCTCGTGCTTCCATAGCTCCTGATTTTGTTAACCAGGGTCTTGAGCCTGTTGTACGTTTGAGTTGGCTCCTCACCCTGATCATTGCGAACCTTCCTAGTTTGCCTTCCACCAACTCCATCTTGGTGATCATGGTGGCGTCGTTCCCCTCATGTGAGATCTTGAGGGTGTCCCAAATTTGCTTGGCATTATTCAAGCCGCCCACCTTATGATACTCTTCCCTGCACAAGGATGCTAAAAGAACAGTGGTAGCTTGTGCATTTTTGTGAATTTGTTCATTGATAAACATGGGATTATCCGTACTATCAAATTGCATTCCATTTTCTACTATCTCCCATATACTTGGATGAAGAGAGAACAAGTGGCTACACATTTTGTGACTCCAAAATCCGTAGTCCTCTCCATCAAAGTGTGGAGGTTTACCAAGAGGAATGGAAAGCAAATGAGCATTGGAATTTTGCGGGATACGAGAATAATCAAAAGAAAAGTTTGAGTCGACCGTTTTCTTTTTCTCGTCGTTGTCGTCTCTTTGGGAAGAAGAGGACTCGTCGCTGTCGTAGTATACTATCTTCTTGATGCGCCTCTTCTTCTTCCCATCCTTCTTCTTATGACTTGAGCCCGAGTCAGTGGGCTTGTCATCTTTTGGCTCATTGAGGAAAGACTCCTTCTCCTTGTCATTGATCACCATCCCCTTTCCCTTAGGATCCATCTATTCGGGCGATTAGTCCCTTCGTGAAGAGAACGACTCTAATACCAATTGAGAGCACCTAGAGGGGGGTGAATAGGTGATCCTGTAAAACTTAAAACTTATTGCCACAAAAAACTTGGTTAAGTGTTAGTGCAATAGGATCAAGTAGCTGGAGAGAAGTACTTGTGAAACACAGAAACCACAGAGAGAAACAACACAGTAGACACAGTGGTTTATCCCGTGGTTCGGCCAAGTACAAAACTTGCCTACTCCACGTTGTGGCGTCCCAATGGACGAGGGTTGCACTCAACCCCTCTCAAGTGATCCAATGATCAACTTGAATACCACGGTGTTCCTTTTTCTTATCACTTTTCCCGTTTGCGAGGAATCTCCACAAGTTGGAGTCTCTCGCCCTTACAACAAATATCAAAGTGAAAGCACTAGAGTAAGGGAGGGAAGCAACACACACAAATCCCAGCAATACGCACACATACAAGCCAAGACTTGAGCTCAAATGAAACACAACAAGTTCACCACTAGAACGGAGCTCAAATCACTAAGAATGTCAATCGAGTGTGCGAGGATGGAGTGCAGGAGTCTTAGAATGTTCAGAGTATGCTTGGTGTACTCCTCCATGCGCCTAGGGGTCCCTTTTATAGCCCCAAGGCAGCTAGGAGCCGTTGAGAGCAATCTAGAAAGGCAATTCTTGCCTTCTGTCGGGTGGCGCACCGGACAGTCCGGTGTGCCACCGGACAGGCACTATTCAGTGTCTGGTGCAGATTGCTTTCCTAAATTGGCGCAGCCGATCGTTGAAGATTTGGAGCCGTTGGCGCACCGGACAGTCCGGTGCCCCCATCAGACCGTTGGCTCGGCCACGCGTCACGCGCGGATTGCGCGGCCGACCGTTGGCTCACCGGACAGTCCGGTGAATTTTAGCCGTACGTCGCCGACGAATTCCCGAGAGCGGCCAGTTGACCAGACTCCAGCCTGGCGCACTGGACACTGTCTGGTGCACCACCGGACAGTTCGGTGCACCCAGACTGCGTAGAGTCTTGGCTGCTCTAGCCAAGTCTTTTTCCTTTTGTATTTTCTCTGATTCTAGCACTTAGACAAATATGTTAGTACACAAAAATCAATGTACTAAGTCTAGAATCATACCTTGTACCTTGATTTTCACTTCTTGAGTCTTTGGCACAAATTAACACTTAAACCATTTGTGTTGGGCACTTAATCACCAAAATACTTAGAAATGGCCCAAGGGCACATTTCCCTTTCATGTTGGACATGTATAAGTCGAATTCCATATATTTCTTGTGCCTGATGCTGCTAATTAGATGTCAGATATGTACAAGTCTAATATATTTTAGTATTCCATTTATGGAGACTAAACCCTGATAGGCGGTCATGGTTTGAGAGTTTCAAATTACTTACCATTACATCAAATTGACCACATTCTAAAACTGATTGACTGTAGGTTCGTTGCTCATCTTACCTACCTTGTAAGAGACATATGCTCTGATCTGACTATTTTTTAACCTTTGCAGTGGATCTATACATGCATTTTTTTGCTAAATGTGTTGTTCATGAGATCGCTAATGCACCTGGGATTTATTGCTTCCAGTTTTAACCTTCATCTTTTGAACATGTTTGTATTATTAGTTGGCTGACATAAAGTTGTCCTTTGGCAGGATCACTAGGGAAAAGACGTGGTTCTCCATCCACGGAGCATTGTCAGATTGTAAGCAAGCACAAGGTAGTGCCTGCCAGACAAACAAGTTTTCATATTTATCTCCATCATAGATGTTGCTTTTGAATATTCACATGGATGATATGTATAGTTTAATCGCCTGCTACAAATCGTTTGCTAATACAAGGCGTGCAAAGTGTGTCCAATGCTCTACTGCATAGAAACCAATGATGTCTACTATATAGAAATCAATGCTCTACTATATAGAAACCATGGCAGAGCATGGGCACCTAACTAATAATTGATCAAGATTTCTTCGCTTTCTCCATATACTTTTCAAGATGTGAAGAGCAAGTGTGATAGGAAAAAAGGGGTCAGTTGAGTATGATCTTTATTTGAATCTGCCAATGCTCTTGGTAATTTCAGTTCGCCTGATAGTCAACTTGTTTTTTTGTAACATTAGAGAATTCGTTTACTAAGTTGTTCCAATCCATGAGAAAATGGCTTGAATTAATATGTGAAATAAACTGTAGTTCTGATATGGTGTGGTCCATGCTTCAATTATTTCACTATGGCCCTCAGTTCCCCACCGCACCCCCACCAGCAGACCGAATTAAGGGTAACCATCTAAGCATGCATTATATTCACAAAATACATAGTATTGCCAATAATATGAATGTCGCCATGGAATTGGCTAATCCTACATGCAAGGACGATTTTTATATGTGTCGTCGTATATTACCAACATGAGTTCCAAAAATATTAAACTGGTAATTTCTTATACCTTGAAGACAACTAAATAATTTTGGCTACATATATGTAAGAACAAGTTATTTGAATCTATAGGAATTTGTTAGGTTTTATTGTTATTAACTTTATGCACTCGTGAAATGGTAAAAGGTTACCCTGCATTTCTACTGTGAGTAATCGTATAGTTCTAATACCTGGTCAATATCATTCTTCTATAACTAATTGTCTTTACTGAATTTAATGTTGTCTTATACCGAATGTACAGACTTTAAGTGTACCGATGACCAAATTCTTAGTATAATTGATGAAGTACATGGAGAATGAATGTAATGACAATATTCCAGAAGAAATAAAAAGATTATTAAGCGCATCAGTGTTTAGTTGGTTTTTAGATATACAACATATGTGATGTTATTTGCAAATACTCGAGTTTATGATAAGAAACAAAGATTAAGAATTTTTGCTCTCACTTGTTATTCCCGGCCTTTTGGTATGAATTTTAATGTATATTCACTTCGTTAGCATTACAATCCTCGCAATGCACAAATATTGTATTCACTTCTTAGACTTTTTTGTGATTTTTCACATTGTATTGTAAATTGATTTGTATTAGTTTAATTCTTCATTGGTTGTTGCAAAAGAATTTATAAGATTAAGATCGATAATATATGTTATTTGTTTTTATATAATTATTGAATACTAATATTTTATATGCCGTTGCAACGTACGGACACTTGGTAGTGGTCCATCTATGCGGTAATGTGGGGAGAGGTAAGAACAGTGCTACGCGTGACAAACTGATCCTTTAAAGAGTAGATAACATGCATGTGGACTAATGAGTTCAGCAGTAAACCAAAGAAGTCGTAACAGTAACAGTTCGGATCGGGTAACCTGCTATCGCTAGCATCCGCTAACCCTAGCAGTCTAACACTAGCAGAGGAGAACCGTAGGATTTGGCGGACGGGCGATTGCACGCCCGTGACTTCGACCCCGACGTCCCTTCCCAACTCGTCCACCGCCGCCGCCCGCCGTCGCAAAACTCGCCAGCGGCCAGCCATGGGGTACACGAAGGACCAGCTTCTCGCGCACCTCCAGGTCGGCACCGCAACTCTCTGCTACTTCCGCAGTCTGCACCATCCTTCTCGGATTTGCTTCCTCGCCCCGTGCCTTGGAGATCGACTAGAGGATTTGCTTCCTCGCCTCCGTGCCTTGAAGATCGGCGCCGGTGGCCGTAGTGCCTCTGCACGTGGCACCATCAATATGCTTCGTCGCTCTTGATCTGTCAATATTGGGCTGTTGTAAATCCTATCTTAGCGTTAAAAGGCGTGGTTGCATCGAAATTTAATCGTGTGGTGTTATAGAAGGAAAAGAGATTCTCCACAAATGTGTATAAATTGAAGTGCGTATACTTGTACCTGGATGTATGGGTTCTAGATGTTGTATCCCGAGCACACTTATCGTCACTATGGAACTCGCTAACCGGGGCTCAATTTGGTGTTCTTGTATTTTGCAGAAGCTTAAGATTGATTTCACGTGCTACGATCACCCGGTTGTGTTGACAGTGGAGGAACAGGTGAGTGGACCACCATACTTCTTATTTGGTCTCCATTGATTTACCATATATATATTACTTTACTTCTTATTTGGCTATGCCAGGCCAAACATGTTGGCCATTTAGGAGGTGCTTTGAGCAAAAATTTACTCTTGAAGGTATATCTGTGGCAACTGGTGGAATGTAGTTCTGACCGTAGCACTTGTCGTCATGCTAATGTTTCCGAATTCTGAATTTCAGGACAAGAAGCATCGGTTATATGTTATTTCTGCCCTTGCTGGCACCAAAGTTGACATGAAAAGTAGGTAGCTTTGCCACGATTACATCTTATTGTTGCTTATTTTCTGTTAGTTAATCTTGTTTTCCTTAAACTTCTAGTTCTTTCCCAACGTCTTGGGTTGGGAAAAGGTGGTCTACGAATGGCTCCTGAGGAAAATCTTCTAGAAGTACTTCAGGTCAGCCATTTATATGCTGTTCAAAACTTTCAGCAATATATTTTTCTAACCTAACCTTAGATAACCATAGGAGCAATGAAAAAAAGAAAAAAGAACATAGCACATCTTACGGTTCCATAATTCTTGCACATAATGGTCACACAGTGGTGTCATCTAGATTTACCAGTTTCACTGAACATCAATAAAGATTGCCTCTATCTTTACTTGAGTCAGGAACTCCTATGCTTTTATGTAGAAATCTCCATCTTTACCAATTGTGTGCTATTCATTCAGTTTATTTCATTGCAGGTTTTACTTCATAGTTAAATAGAAATGTTTGTAGTGAATGCTTCTCCAGATGACAAAGTTTCTATTTAATTGCTTGATCACACAAAGAGAAGTTACCCCGTGTTTTTCCTTTTTCTTTTTATTTTCAGTGAGGAGATTATGTGAGCTTAGGCGCATGCTGGTTTTATTAGGAATCTAAATGAATAGTTCCTTTTCCTTAAAACACTTGTTAATCTGTTTTACTTTCTTATTGTATCCAGGTGCCCTTAGGGTGTGTTACTCCTTTTGCTTTAATAAACGAGTCTGCGAGGTATGGGGTTTTGCTTTGATTTTATGATTGACTCTGTCTCTTACCTTTATCAAGTATGATATCCTTGATAGATGGAAAGCTATTACAACCATAAATTTGTTTCGACTGTGATATAATAGTAGCATGAGTGTGTCCCTTCAATTTGTGAGTCATATTTCTGACTGCTAGATAGAAATATCATTGATGAAGGATAGACTGCTTGAGATCTATAAATCTTGTTTTCTTTTCATAATGCTTTGTTCTGTTGCACATTCTTGTACTTATACTCTTATAGTGACTTGCAGTTCTATACTCTGAAGTAATGCTTGCTTTTTTTCTATGCCTTTTCAGTTAATGATTTAATAAATTCATACAATTCTGTTTTTGTGTGCAGTGCTGTTTCACTTTTACTTGATCAAGGTTTCAAGTCTAAACAGAGCTGCTACTTCCATCCACTGACAAATGATGTGACAATTGGTATGGTTCAGAATAACAACACTTCTTTTTACTGATTGTGTTCCATTGCTTTAACTACTGATAATACATAACTAATTAACTACTGCTATTCCCAAATGCAAACTATATATTAGGCGTTACACTTCTGTGAAGTTGCGTAAAATACTATATCCTGACCTGGCTAATATTATATATGCAAGTTGGAGGTCACTAAATTTGCATGTGCGAATAGGCAATAAAAATACCATCACTAAATGTTACAGTGAAAATCCATGCTTAGGGCTAACCCTAATGGGTAGCTATGTAGTGTTATACATGGGTCACATGGGCCTAGCCACACGGACCTACCATATACTCTAACACGCCCCCGCAGTCTGAACTTCCGTCGCAGCGGAGTTCACAGACTGGACTGAAAAAGGATGACGTACAATACACCGTACATTACACCATAGGATCCCACCACAGCCGCAACTAGCCACTACTGATGTTGAGGCTGGAGCGAAACTCGGCGAAGGTCGAGGACGGAAGACCCTTGGTGAAGATGTCAGCAAACTGGGAGGTGGTAGGGACGTGGATGACCCGAATAGCCCCGACGGCGACATAATCACGGACGAAGTGGAGATCGATCTCGACATGCTTGGTCCGCTGGTGCTGCACTGGGTTGGTGGAGAGGTAGACCGCGCTGACGTTGTTGCAGTAGACCAGCGTGCTCCTGGAGAGGGGACTGTGAAGCTCGGCGAGGAGCTGTCGGAGCCAGGCAACCTCCGCCACGCCGTTGGCCACGACACGATACTCCGCCTCAGCACTCGAGCGGGAAACGACCGGCTGGTGCTTCGCCGACCAGGACACCAGGTTGCCGCCTAAGAAGACGGCGTAGCCGGAGGTGGAGCGCCGAGTGTCTGGGCACCCGGCCCAGTTAGCGTCAGTGTAGACGACTAGCTCGGAGGATGTAGACCGGTGAAGAAGCAGCCCGTAGTCGACGGTGCCCCGGAGGTAGCGGAGGAGGCGCTTGAGAGCCGCGAGGTGGGGCTCCCGGGGATCGTGCATATGGAGACAGACCTGCTGCACAGCGTAGGAGATGTCCGGCCTAGTGAAGGTGAGGTACTGAAGGGCACTGGCAAGACTCCTGTAGCCGGTAGGGTCCGCGACTGAGTCACCCGTGGCCTCAGAGAGCTTGGCCTGCGTGTCAACTGGGGTGGAGCAGGGCTTGCAGTCACTCATCTGGGCCCGCTCCAGAATGTCAAGAGTGCATTGTCGCTGGTGAAGGAGGAGTCCGGAGGGGCGAGGCTCAGCAGTGACCCCCAGGAAATGGTGAAGCACGCCCAGATCCTTGACCTGAAACTCCCGCTGAAGGGCGTCGACGAGGCGGCAAAGAAGTGACGGACTGGAAGCGGTGAGGACAATGTCATCCATGTAGAGAAGCAAGTAGACAGTCTCTGCTCCATGATGGTGGACGAACAGAGACGTGTCTGACTTGGCCTCCATGAAGCCCAGTGTCAACAGGAACGTAGCCAGTCTGGAGTGCCACGCCCGGGGGGCCTGCTTGAGGCCGTAGAGGGACCTGTTGAGCCGGCAGACCATGTCAGGGCGAGAGGAGTCCACGAACCCCGCCGACTGACAGCAGTAGACGGTCTCGGTGAGGGCGCCATGCAGGAAGGCGTTCTTGACGTCGAGCTGGTGAACTGGCTAGGAGCGAGCGAGGGCCAGTGAGAGCACCGTGCGGACGGTGGCCAGGTTCACAACCAGGCTGAAGGTCTCATCGTAGTCTACTCCGAGGCGCTGAGTGAAGCCTCAAAGAACCCAGCGAGCCTTGTACCGCTCCAAGGTACCATCGGCCCGCCGCTTGTGCGTCCAGATCCACTTGCCGGTGACGACGTTGGTGCCGGGCGGACGGGGTACCAGATCCCACGTCTGGTTGGCGACGAGCGCCGCGTACTTTTCCTCCATCGCTCGACGCCAGTGGGGGTCTAGCAGGGCGGCGCGGACGAAGGAGGGTACCGGAGAAACCTGCGAGTCTTCGGTCGTGGCCGTCAGGACTCGAGGCAGCAGGGTACCAGTCGCGTGTCGCGTCACCATCGGGTGGACGTGCCGCGGGTCGCGGTGAAGGAGCAGTGGGTGGTACACCGGCGTCTCGACACGTGCCGCTGGTGGCTGCGGCGGAGGTGTCGGTGTCCCTGGGGAAGACTGGGCCACCGGAGGTACCGCCGGAGGTGAGGTCACCGGTGGGGACGTCGCCGGTGGAGGTGTGAACCCCGGCGGCGGCAACCGGCGCTGGTAGACGCGCACCGGCTGGGCGAAGCATGCTGGAGGGACCGGCGGTGGCGGTCCTGCGGCCGGCGACGTGGGCACCGGGGGCTGGCACTGGTAGACCCGCACCGGTTGGGCGAAGCGGGCCGGAGGGGTCGGTACTGATGGCCCCGCAGGCGTTGCAGGCCCACCACCCCCGTTGGGCACGGGGGCGATTGTAGACAGGGCCCCACGGAGAGGCGACACCACCGGACCCGGGCAAGGCACCGGGCCGGGAGTAGGACCGACAGGCGGTGAGCGAGTACCTGCAGAGAGAGGAAGGATAGGTGGCTCGATCACCATGTTAGTCGGAAAGAGAGTGAAGGGGTCAGGGTCGGAGGAGGGTGGTATGGTGGTGGAGAAGGGAAAGACGGACTCATCAAATACCACATGGCGAGAGATGAGGACCCGACGAGAGGAGAGGTCAAAGCAGCGGTAGCCCTTGTGGTCCGGGGAGTACCCGAGAAACACACAGAGGGTGGAACGGGGTGCTAGCTTGTGAGGAGCAGTGGCAACGGTGTTCGGGTAGCAAGCACACCCGAAGACACGGAGGTGGTCATAGCGCGGAGGGGTACCGAAGAGTGCCTGGTGAGGAGTGGGGGCCGGGCACGCAGTGGAAGGGAGACGGTTGAGGAGGTAGGTAGATGTGTGGAGGCCCTCGGCCCAGAAGCGTGCCCGTAGGTGCGGTTGGAGAAGAGTGCAGATGGTGTCGTTGGTCGTGCGGATCATACGCTCAGCCTTGCCGTTCTGAGAGGAGGTATACGGGCAAGACATACGCAACTGCATCCTGTGGGAGAGATAGAAGTCGCGGGAGGTGGAGTTATCGAACTCCCGACCATTGTCACACTGAACGGCCTTAATGGTGAGGCCGAACTGAGTGGACACCCAGGCGAAGAAGTGGCGAAGGGCGAGGAAAGCCTCAGACTTGGCACGCAAAGGAAAAGTCCACACATAATGAGAAAAATCATCAAGCACCACAAGATAGTATTTGTAGCCTGACATACTGGTATAGGTGAAGTCCACAAATCGCAGTGTACAAGATCAAATGCATGAGTAGCATGCGAGGAAGACGAAGAAAAAGGAAGACGAACATGGCGGCCTAACTGGCACGCATGACAAAGATGCTCATCACGTGATCTAGTACATGGGATAGTGGCACTACGAGTAAGCTGCATCAATGCCTCGCGTCCGGGGTGACCAAGGCGACGATGCCAGGTGGTAGAAGACGTGGTGGCAGCAAAAACAGCAGCAGTGGCAGGTGACGAAGACGAAGAAGAGGTGGCATGCGGAAGTCGAAGGGTGTAGAGGGGGCCGGTGCTGTCACATCGGAGGAGGGGGCGCCGAGTTGCCAAGTCCTTCACAGTAAGACCAGAAGAGTCAAACTCGACAGAACAAGAATTATCAGCAGTAAAACGACGAATAGAAAGAAGATTATGAACCAAAGAAGAAGAGACAAGAACATCGGGAAGGCGAAAAGAGCCGGGAGGGCCGACGACACCCACAAATGTGACAGGAAGACACGAGCCATTCGCCACCATGATGGACGAAGGGAGAGAGGAAGAAGGAGGGCGAACAGAGGTAAGTATACCGGGGTTGGGAGTGATGTGGTAGGTAGCACCGGTGTCCGCGATCCACTCGGGACCCATCGACAGAGTCAGAGTGGGAGTCTGGAAGGCAGCCAGGGCGGTTGCGTCCCAACCAACCAGCCCGGACGGTGGAGCAGTCGGCGGCGTGGGCCACGAGGAAGCGGCAGGCGCCGAGGTCCAGGGCGACAGAGAGGCAAAGGCGAACCCCGGCTGCACACCAGCGAACAAGGCCGCCAGGGGACGAGCCTCAGAACCGGGCCCCTGGAACGGCCACATGGAGATGCGCCCTGACCACGGGTGGTGGAAAGTGGGCCAAGGCGCACCCTGTTGGGGTCCCGACGTCGGTGCGTTGCCACGGGCACCCCCGCTGGAACCACCACCACCACCACCACGGCCACCACGACGGCGACGGCCACCACCGCCCCTGCCTCCGCCACCTCGACCCCCGTCGCCCCTGCTCGGCCCGGGTTGATGAGGGCCAAGGGCCTACTTGGATGAAGTAGGTGGACGGGTCGGGGTGATAGCCGCCAGTGCTATCGAGGAGGATGAGGACCCCGGGCCGGAGCAGGGAGCTGGGGCGGCGGCGGCCAGCCGGGGGCGCAGCGCGTGCGCGGGGCGGGCGCGGGTGCGCAGCGCAAGGGCGCCGGCGGCGGCGCTAGGAGCAGAGAGGGCGTCGGCGCTTGGAGCAGAGAGCGCGCTTGGAGCAGAGGGGACGACGTCGCTTGGAGCAGAGAGGGCCAGGGCGCCGGTGGCGGCGCTTGGAGCGGCAACGGCCGCCTGAGGGAAGGGCGGCGGCGGCTGGGTGGGAGAGGAGGTAACCTAGCGTGATACCATGTTACAGTGAAAATCCATGCTTAGGGCTAACCCTAATGGGTAGCTATGTAGTGTTATACATGGGCCACATGGGCCTACCATATACTCTAACACTAAACTTTCTGAGTTGATGTCTATAAGGTCCTATTGTGGCACAACAACAACAACGCCTTTTAGTCCGAAGAAAGTTGGGGTGGCTAGAGTTAAAACCCAACCGAAATCACAAGTCAAGGTTCATGCACATGGATAGCTGTTTTCCATGCACTTCTATTTAAGGCTAAATCTTTGGATATATTCCGTCATTTCTAGTCTTCTTTTACTACCTCTTCCCATGTTAACTTTGGCCTACCCCTACTTCTATAGTTCTATTCCCATTGTTAATGCGCCTTAGGATCCCACTACGCATTGATGCCTCTAAAGGTCTCCATTGGACATGTCCAAACCATATCAACTTGTGTTAGATAAGCTTTTCTTCAATTGGTGCTACCCCTAGCCTATCACGAATATTATCCTTCTGGACTTGATCTCTTCTTGTATAGCTACGAATCCAACGCCACATACACATTTTCACAACAATTATCTGTTGAACACTTTTTGTAGGCCAATATTCTGCACCATACAACATAGGTCTAATCGTCGTTCTATAAAACTTGTCTTTTAGCTTTTGTGGTACCCTCTTGCCATATAAACACCAGATGTTTGACCTCACTTTACCCACCCTCTTTTGATTCTATGGCTAACATATTCATTAATATCCCCATCTTTGTAGAATTGATCCTAAATACTGAAAGGTATGCTTCCTGGGCACTATTTGACCTTCCAAACTAGCATCCCCTTCCTCATGTATAGTAATGCCGAAGTCACATCTCATATATTCAGTTTTAGTTCTACTGTCTAGAACCTTTGCACTCTAGAGCACCCGCCCACAACTCTTGTTTCATATTTACTCATTCCCGACTTTCATCAATTAGTGTTACATCGTTCGTAAAAAGCATACACCAAGGTATATCCCCTTTGTATGTCCCTTGCGACCTTATCCATCACCAAGGCAAAAAGGTAAGGGCTCAAAGATGATCCTTGATGTAGTCCTATTCTAATCAGGAAGTCATCTGTCTCCCTCACTTATTTGAACACTAGTCACAACATTGTTATACACACCGTTAATGTGTTCAACGCACTTCGTTGGAACTTTATGTTTGTCCAGAGCCGACCGCATAACATTCCTTGGTATTTTGTATTAAGCCATCTCCAAGTCAATGAAAACTATGTTTAGGTCCTTTTGCTCTACCACTTGTCTTATTAAGAAAATGACTTCCATGGTTGACCTTCCAGGCATGAAACTAAATTGGTTCATAGAGATCATTGTTATTCCTCTCAGGCAATGCTCGATAACTCTCTTCCATAGTTTCATAATATCATTCATCAACTTAATTCGCCGGTAATTTGTGAATATCTCTCTGTTTTGTAGATCAGCACCACTCGTTAGGCATCTTGTTCGAGTTTTGTCTCCATTAGAATTGCTAGGTTTAACGTTGCCTCGCCAAGCCTATCATAACCCCCTTTTTTACCAGGGCTTGGGACATCCTATGTTGAGACAACATATGCAGAATTAAGTTCCTCATGCGACAACTCATCTATTTCACAGTGACATGGACATTACAGCTGCATAAGAGAATGTGATACAATTTTATTTGGCAAAAACTTTGCTAAAGATATATACCAGGGGTATTCCAAGATGGTTCAACAAAGATTATGCTGACTTTGGGGCCGATAGACTCAGACTCGGTCCGAGGACTCGAACTCGGTCTTAGGGACTCGGCGACCGGGAGCTCGGTCCACATGCCAGACAAGATTCGCCAGCCTGCTATAGATAAGGGAAGATGGTGATTCGTGATAAGAATGATATATTTGTAAATGTAGCATATCCTGAATTATAAGGGAGTTTACATGTAAAGATAGATATAAGTATTCCCATTTATTGGAGGGGGTCAGTTAGGCTGATCTCTACCCTTATCAAGCTAACGACTAGATAAACTTTCTATAACCAATGACACCTCCTTGGACTATAAAAGGGGGTAGTATCGCCCATCAAGGGCAGATCATCTGATCATATTGCATAGGCAATAGACACCGCAACACACAAGACGCATAGTATTATCTTACATTGATAGCCCGAACCTATCTAAATCTTCGAGTCCCTTGTGCATTTTCCTTAAACTCTTGATCTACCCCATAAATTCACTATCGAATATTTCTCGACAACCTTTAGCTTTATATCAAATTCATACGCCTCTTATATATTTTTTCTAGCCTCATGCATGCAACTAGCAGTATACTATTTTTCGTCCACCCAGTGCAGGTGCCAATTGCGCTGCCAACCATTTTTCTGCCAGCAGGTAAACTCGTGGGCATGGCATGTCGAAAACAGAGCTCCAATTCTTTGTTGTGTGCTTGTACCCTTGTGGGCTTGTGGTAGTCACTCTGCTATTCATCATGTCTTGCGACAGTGCTGCATGCTGGTCATCACTCTCATGTGGCATGTGGCATACTTCTGAAACAAATCATTGAGATGGTGTCTCCAAAAATTAATCTACGTACTCGTCACTGTGTGCCAAGCATGTCATTCTGACCACCGAAGATCTCATAAAGCCCTAATATCATTAGAGTCAAATAATGTCTGATAGATGAGTTAGCATGTGAATATATTGATTCTAACATGATCAGCATGCGATTGATTCAATGCAAGTGCAAGGATCATAAACATTCTTCCACTGTCCCACGACTTAACCCATTGTCGTGGTGGCACTGAACGTGGTGTCCTTGGGTGACCCACTTAGAAAATTTAGAGTTTAGTGATGGGTTTGCTCATTTTATAGTGCAGTGACCTATTTGCACATACAAGAGAAGTCTGGTGACCTCGGATGCAATTTACCCGATATATTATTTTGTTTCATGGTTTATTTATAATTTACTTCATCCAGCTCTTAGCTCAAGTAATCTGGACAAGTTTCTCATCTCCATTGGGAAGCAACCAGCATATGTGGACTTGGAGGTAATGGCTGGGTGGATTGCCTAGGTGTTCTTGCATTTTTGTATTGTAGAGATGTTTTATATCACTGCTGTGATACAGGCTGCACCAGCTGTGGGTAAGGATAATCCTCCTGATCTAGCACATTTGGTTCCAACTGGTGTGCCAAATTCTTCAGAACAACCAGTTGAGAACACGGCACCTACTAATGTTCTTAAAGAGACAGGTCAGCTATTCATGCATGCAATACTTTAAGATTTCATCCCCTTGCAGTTATTTGCTTTATCATCTATCGACAGGCCATGCTGGCATTTTGTTGCATCAACAAAATTCACGTGATTCGATGACCCTTCTGTGCATGCCCCACATTTGTTTGGATGACTGGCTAGCCGAGAAAAGTTTTTCTTCAGTATGTACTTATTATATCATATATAACAGGGTAAAATAAGTGTTTGGTAGCATTAGCATGCCCTTCTTTGTGAATCTGAATTATGCTCTCATGGTCATGGCTGGCAAGAGCTCTGTATTTTAATATGGTTTGAAAGTAGGTAGGAATTTCTTTAGGGTAACGTAAATGTTTACCATTGCCATTAGAGCAAACTAACACTTAGCTTGTGACCTTTCAGTCCACAATGCACATAATGTTGTCCAACACAAACATAAGGATCATGTAGCAGCTGCCATGAGTTAATGTGTTACCGTATCTGATTCACAAAGGCACCATTTGGATTTGGGGAATGTGGTTGTGAAGTGTTAGGGTGGGGGTAGGTTAAATTTAGCCCATTGTTTGTATATTGGGTTTGGAAATAGCAAATTAGACCTTTTCTCATCAGTCAATTCGTGGTGGAATAGCTGTTTGGTTTGGGACTGGGGAGATGTATAAGGGAAATTGTTGGAGAGAGCCTGGACATTAAATCATTCTGTTCTCATCTATTGTCTCCCTTCTCTCTACTCATCTCCTTGCTCAGCACCTCAACGCTATCAATCATGGGCTGGAAACCGGCAGCAGATTGACCAGAGATCTCCCAGAGCTATCCTATTTGGTCACTGCCTGCCTCACGATCATGACAACTTGATATCAGTATCCAGCGATCCTCCGATGGGTTCTGTTATGGATCAGTTCAAGATACAAATGCTTGTCAGTTTAGGAAGGGCACTGTGGGTCATATATAGCTAACCAGTCCATGCCAGACAGGGGGATGGGTATCCCTGATAACAGACCCATACCCACCTCTATACAATCTACCTCCACATCCCCACTCCCATCCATACAAACAGTTTGCTATGCAGATGCCACCTAATGAGCCATTGAAGTGGTCAAATGTGAATTGTGATCTTGGGGGAATCTGTGACTATTGTGTAGTACTTGACATGCACTGTCTTATGTACCTAGAATATTGTCACGGACTGTTGAAGTACATAGATTCAATATCGTTTCTGGAACTGGTCAGTTTCTGTTCTTTGTCCTTAGCTCACATACATCATAGTTCAAAGGAGGTTGCTACACTTTATGTTGCTTACTGTTGGCCTAAACTTATATACTTGCATTTTATTTGCAACTTTTCCTGAGTTTATTTATGATTTCTTAAGTTTTAATAGTCAACCATGACAATTCGTCCATTATTAGAAGTGAAGGCTAAACCCAAAGTTCAGAGCAAGGGTGCAGAAACATCGAGCAAAGTAGATAAACCTACTACCGATACCAGTGTTGACAAATTTGTAAATGATGTGTTCGAGATCATCTCCCCATTGTTCTTGTCTGAGGTAATCCAGTGAGCTTATCTATGATAGCCTTCTTTTACAACACCTGTTCTTTGTGTTGATAAATATTGCCATGCTGCCCATGCAGGCATTGAAGAAATTGGACATTAAGAAGGAAGATCTTTCTTTGATCTTAGAAGGCCTCAGGGGACGGGCAGATCCAGATTTGAAGAGTATAGCGGTTAGTTTCTCGAATGCTATTTTTAGAAGACCTGCTCGAATTATTTCATGCATGTTTTACTTTTACAACACTTGTTCAAATCCTTCTCCTAAAATATGTTTAACCATGTATGCTGAGAAAAGGGCAACCCGAAGTAGAAAGTTGTGCCTTCCTCCTATAGTTCCTTCTTCCTGTGAATTCTTCCCAAGTAAGCTTGAGTTTTCAGTGATGCAACTCTGCTTAAAATGCAATTCACCAACATTTAGTAATAGGCTAATAGCAATATCTAATTAAGTCTTGATTCACGAGAGTTCATCTGGAACATTCCTGATGGATCATTACCCCATGCCTACGAATTACAGAAAATTAAAATTTACCGTGCCACACTTGAATGGAAATGGCCTGGTCTGGACAAGAAAATTTTAACCTGTCTGTAAAACTTCTTGATGCATTTAAACACATAGTTGTGAACGATGTTGGTCCAATACAAATACAATGATATAGAACTAAGGTGCTGTTTGGTCCGTGTAATTGTAACGTATTCCGATTTCAGCTGTAAGTGTTTCCATCTTATTTTGTTTGGTGCCGGCCGCCTGTGTAATCGGATACAAAGTAATCAGATACGGGACATATACTTTTGTTACCGCTCCTTCGGCTCTGTAATCCGATTTCAGCTATTTGACTTTGTTAGTGACGTGAACCAAACAAAATCCGTTTTCGCTTACGCTGAATCAAATCACAGTGTCATCTGATTCCATTGACGTTAGTACGTTACCCCTCCGTGGCTGGAACCAAACACCACCTAATTCTTTGGTGATATATGTGCAGTTGTATTTTACATTTACTTCTACTATATACCCACCAATAATAAGCAGTGAGAAGCCATTTTTTTTTAACACCCGGGACCTGCTCGTCAATGTATATGCATAACTAACGCGGATGTTTTCATTGCAGATGACTCTGAAGAATGCATCATATACCTCAGGGTTTCACGCTGGTTACAAAACCATGCAGAATCGTGGTCTAAACGGCTGACCCACTTAGGTCCCAGTCTCTCAATTGCATGGTTTGATACAAGAAACAGGAATCTGATTTTACATATTTGTATGCTGTTGAATGAAGTCAACATATTATGTTTGATGCTCTCGTTCTATCTATGACGTATGCTCTTTTTTTGTGTATGTGTGGATTTGCCTTTTTCTCTCTCTGAGAGATCAATGGGAAATTTTCACCATACCGTGCAGTGTTCCATAGAATATGTATTTACAAGATTCTGCTACTCGCTCTACCAACATCAGAGTTTCAGTGTATCAGATACATCACATAGAAATGTCTTCGGCGCGTTCCAGAAATTACTGTTAACATGGTATATCACCCAAACAGTCGTTTTACGTGCCCTTTAACGATGTGTAATTCACTCGCCTTTACAGTGGGCGTATTTCATTTTTACATCTACGCTGATTTTGGCATCAGGCTTCCACCAATCTTCCATCTTTGACATTGAACTGAGAGAACGGCGCCATAGTTACCTGTAGTTCGCTGTTAGGTTGCTAGCACGTCGGCATTCTGAATCTGGAGGAGGCGTACATCTTTGGATGCGGATCACTTAAGGGTAGGAGGCATACATCTTTGGATGCGATAAAGACTCCACGAGAACATCTATATGAAAAACAGAGAGCGCCACCAAGCGTAGAATGCTGAAAGAAATATGAGAGATGAGAAAAGAAAACGCAGGTTGCCACAAGAACAAAGGACTGGAGGGCCGTCATGTCATTACCGCCGGCGTCCGCCGCGTCGTGCCTGCCGCGCTGCCCGTGCTCCCACGCGTCGCCGGGGTCGTCCATCCCGCGCGGTGGAAACGGCCAGGAGAATGGCCCCCATTGCACCATCGTCAGGGGCTCTCTCTCCATCTCCCTGTTCCTGTTGTTGCTGCCGTTGCTTCCGCCGCGAGGTGCGGCCTGACTGCTGCCGTTGGACCCGGCTCTAGGTAGCTGGTATCGGCAGACCGGGCAGGAGTTGTGCAGGCGGAGCCACGGCACGATGCAATCGGAGTGGTAGACGTGCTTGCACGGCAGCTGCCGCGCGGCCTCCCCGAGCTCGAAGTCCTCCTTGCACACGGGGCACTGCGAGCCGTCCGACAGGTGCGCCCCGGCGACCCGCACCGTCGGGAGCGAGTCGATTGCCGACGGTGGCGCCGGCGCCGGCCCCGGCCTGTCGTTCTGCGTGAGCTCCTCGATGAGGCTGTTCAGGTTCGGCCCCATGAAGTAGTCCCCGGGGTCGATGGCCGGGGGCGTGGACGGCCGCCGCGGCACCGGCGCCGGCGGCGGGGAAGGCACGCGCCGTCGTCGAACCAGCGCCGGTGCAGGAGCAGGAGGCGTGGCAGGTCCCTGTGCCGGCGCAGGCTGGCGGAACGCACGGCCTGGTACCGTCGTCGGCTCCTCGCCGTATATGACCCAGCGGCGCGGGCGGCCGGCGTACTGGTGCTGCGGGTGGAACGGGTGCGGAAGGAAGTGCGCCGGCGGGAACCCGTGGCGCGCCGTCGGCGGGTCGACCTCGTGGAGGAAGCGGCCGAAGCAGCGCGGGCAGAAGACGTCGGTGGACGGGCAGGAGATGATGCGGAGCGCGCGGCCGCACTGGTAGCACCAGTACGTGCGGCACGTCCGGTGGCGCGCGGGCGCTGGCGTCGCCGACGACATCAGCGGGACGGTGGTTAATTGGTTCCTTGCGTCGGGTTGGCTGTTGGTGCCTGCCTGCCTGCCTGCCTGAGCAGCTGTTGCTCTCGGAAGACCGCCTTCGGAATTTTGCATGAGATTGAGACGACGCTGGTTTTAAAGCAAATGAGGGTTTGATCGTTTGGGACGCGGAAATTGACGCACGGGTGGGAAAGGATGGCTTTGCGGGAGGAAGAAAGCGATTCTGCGGCGAGGTGTGAGATGAGGTGAGTTTGCAGGGGGCGTGCTGTGTTCGGCGACGGTGACTTGTGCGTGGCGCCAAAGCGCGTGTTGCTTGCCGGGCAGGAGGTGGTGGAGTCGGCCAGCCGGCCAGGCGGGTAAGTGGCGCGAAGCAGGAAGTAACGGCGGACGGGGGCTGCTGTGGGTTCAATTCTTGGAGGGAAAGGCACGAAGAACCAAGAACAAGCGATGGGCCTGGCCCGAGCAGGAGTTTTACGACCTAGCATTTTCGGTGATTTTTTTTGGGTTTATGGACTCCTCAGGTACCCCTCCAGTATTCGTTTTAGACAAAGTTTAAATTAAATTTATAAAATTTTAACTATAAATAACTATTTGTTATTTAGTTTTAAAACCTAGTATTTATATATACTATACCAATTTGTCTTAAAAGTAATTCTAAAATTATAAATGTATTAATAATTTATTCATATTAAAAATATATTAACTAAAGTTATATTTTAGAAACGGTGTCGTTGTCATAAATAATAATTGGTACAACCGAAGGAGTAAGCAAGTTAGGGCTTTGCTGCAGACACCGTATCTTATGAGCAAGGAGCCCTGCTGCTCCCATGAGCAAAATCAATCCAGATCACACCCTCCACATCCAACGGTGCTGTGTTAGGGAGGTTTTTGTAAAATGTACAGAGTTGCAAAGAACATTTTATAAAACCCCCTGATGCAGCACCGTTGGATGTGGAAGGTGTGGTCTGGATTGATTTTGCTCATGGGAGCACCAGCGCTCCTTGCGCACAAGATACGGTCTCTTTGCTGCAACCCGCACGCCTCCGAAAGCAACGCTTGATGTGTGTCTCTTCTGCCTTGTGCGAAGTTGCAATTAACCTTTTTTCCCTTAGAGCATCTCCAACAATATGACCTATAAAAATGCCATATAATTTGAAAATAAGTATATTTTATAGAATTTAGGTTACCAACAAAACACCTCGCTCCAACAGTAAAACCCCAAATCTAGATTATAGGGCAACCCACTATGGTGTAGTATATTTGAGTCACTTGGGATGTTGCCCTATAGTTTTTTGACAAAAAATTATGAAATAGGTGTTAGAATTATAGGCATTTTTCGTATTATTTTAATTCCATAAATCAACATTATGATGATGACATATAACAAATAATTAACCATAGAAATTGTGATCTCAAATTGATCCATACCAGTATGAATCAAGAGAACATAGAGCATGTGAATTATATAAATCATATAAATACGATAAACATGTATACTGACTGAACAAATGAAAGTAAACAGATAGAAACATAAATAGCATGACTGAAAAATTAAAACAGATAGATCTATCATATTATAATAAGACAGAACAGATAAGATAAAATCATTCGTAACTATGAAACAATATAGATGAAAATATGGAACATATATAATCTCCAGAACACAAAACAGTAAGTAAATAAACTGATCATACCCTCCTATGCGCTCTGATGATCCAGATCCTTGGCCAGCTTCCTTTGTCATGTTGAAGATGTTTTGGGCAGTCGCGTAGACGCTCCCCAAAAACCTAATTGCCGATCCCCCGTGCAAGGTCTCGAACGGCACCGGCTTCGGAGGCACCTGCCCTCTCGCTACTCTGTGCGCGCAGAGTCACGAGATGGAAATACCCTCACTCGGCGGCTGGATTCTGAGACTGAAAGTGTTTCTCGCGTGTACCGAGTGACAGGGGTGCTCCTCTATTTAACCTCTCGCAGAGGGAAGCTGAAGGAGAAAGGTCGCTGAGTCACGCCAAGAGTCGGCCAGCTCTAGCCGAGTTATGCCATGAGTCGGCCAGCTCTCGCCGAGTCACGCCATGAGTCGGCAGCTGAAGGAGAAGGGTCACTCAGCTGGCTGACGAAGAGACAGGGTCACTCGGCAGACGAAGAGACAGGGTCACTCGGCTGACGTACGCGGTTAGTGAGTGCTAAAAATTAACACAACCACACCACACCCGCTCGCCTGCCTGCCTGCCTGCCTGTCTGCCTGCCTGCCTCGCCTCGCCACGCCACGCCACGCCACGCCCGGCCCGGCCCGGCCCGGCCGGCGGCGGCGGCGGCGCGCGCGCGCGCGTGTGGCACACCCTTGTCCATTTCTTGACTTCTCAAGTTAAGTGGAATAAATCCCACCATATAAGTCAAGGCAAAAGACCCTTGGACTTCCAATGTGGTACTATTGGTATTCTCCACCATTACACACCATAGAGTTTATTCAATAAATGGGCCAAGCCCATAAAAGATCCAACAATCCCCACCAAACTCTAGGGTTTGTAATGATGAAGTATCAGAATCACAATCCTATGATATACCAGTGTTTCGATGGAGACTGTTAAGTTGAACATCCATCTAGAATAAGAGTTTCACTCATTCACAACTGAACAATGGACTATGCCTTGAATTGACAGTTTTGTGCGAAATAAGATTCACTCAAATCCTTTGCTGATACTAGGCTGCAAAAGGGTATTCCCGCTTTTTAGAAGCATATAAGTCACACTTCAGTGCCTTTCATGAGTATTTAGGGATTACCCATTTCCCATAGACTGTGACTAGCAGTCTGACTCATATAGGTGTATTCCTCTGAAGATGTTATGTAGGACAACATCTCACCTTTATAAGACTCTTGGAATACATTAAGGTAAAAACCATCCTGCCTTACAGATAGGAAAGATGTGCATCAGAAATGAGTTAAAGAAGGGATCTTTCCTCACAATCTACTCCTAGCTTGTTTCTCCACTCTACTTCACGGGATCTCCGATCACATAGAACAGGTTACCACTAGAGTAGATCTCACATGGGTCTCATACCCATTTCCCTCGATGCACTTTCTATCACATTGCGTGATAGACCCTTAGTGAATTGATCTGCCAGATTATTCGATGTGTGGACATAATCCACAGTAATAACTCCGGAGTTTTTCAACTTTCTGACGGATTTCAATCTCCTCTTAACATGCCTTGTAGACTTCATGTTATTCCTAGAACTGTTAACCTTTGTAATCACCGTTTGGTTGTCACAGTTCATGGAAATAGCCGGTATCGGTTTTTCAACTACCGGTAAGTCCAATAGGAAATCACGAAGCCACTCGGCCTCAGCCCCAGCAGTGTCTAATGCTGCGAGTTCTGCTTCCATTGTAGACTTCGTTAAGATAGTCTGCTTGCAAGACTTCCAGGAAACAGCGCCACCTCCAAACAGAAACACATATCCGCTTGTGGCATAAAGCTCATCAGCATCAGAAATCCAGTTGGCATCACAATAGCCTTCCAGCACTTTTGGGTTTCCGGTATAATGAATACCGTATGTCATAGTACCTTTCAAATACCGCAACACTCTCTCAAGAGCACGCCAGTGATCATCTCCTGGTTTCGACACAAACCGACTTAGCTTACTCACAGCATAAGAGATGTCTGGCCTTGTTGCACTTGCAAGGTACATGAGCGAGCCAATGATCTGGGAGTATGTCAATTGATCCCTTGCTATTCTCCGATTCTTTCTTAATAGCACACTGGGGTCATAAGGTGTTGGAGCAGGATCACAGTCACTAAAACCAAAGCGACTCAATACCTTTTCCACATAATGGGATTGTAACAAAGTTACCCCACCATCAGCTTCTCTAACAAGCTTGATGTTTAGAATGACATCAGCTTCTCCCAAATCTTTCATTTCGAAATTGCTCGATAGAAGATTTTTAACTTCCTCAATCACATTGAGATTTGATCCAAAGATCAAGATGTCATCAACATAAAGGCACAGCATAACAGACTCACCCCCACCATACCGATAGTATACACACGTGTCAGATTCATTTACAACAAAGCCAGCTGCTGTAAGAGTATTATCAAACTTTTCATGCCATTGCTTAGGTGCTTGTTTTAGGCCATACAATGATTTTATCAACCTGCACACCTTGTTCTCTTGACCATCCGCTATAAACCCTTCTGGCTGATTGTAGGATCTAGGACACCGGCTAGATGGGGGGTGAATAGACGGTTTTGACTAAAAACAACAATACTAAGTAAATTTAATCAATACAACAAGAGAAATAAATTTACTAGTGTCAATAAGTAAACAATGTATGAAAGACAACTACGAAGATTGAATACTTGAAGAACAATAAGCAAAACACTAATCAATTGCAAGGCAATAAGTAATGCTAGAAGGAATAGACACCGAAATTTATCCCGTGGTATCGGTGATTTGCCGATCACCCCTAATCCACGTTGAGGTGGACTTCAAGCTCTCACTTGCTCCTCTATCAAGACACGACTTGATCTTTGAGCCAAGTGGACAAGAAATCACTCAATACCTCGATTCCACTAATGTCACCTTTGCCGCTCCGGCGAGGTAGGCGCGAACCCCTCACAATCAACACCGCAGCTTCTCCACAATCTTCTTGGAGAGCTCGACGGAGACAATCACCCGAGCCGTCTAGGAGGCGGCAACCTCCAAGAGTAACAAGCCAACGACGCTTGCTCGGTGTACCACCTAGTGCCTCAAGAATCACCAAATGATGCAAATGCACTAGGAACCCTCAATCTCTCACTAGAATGCAATCTCAAGCAAAGAGTGTGAGAGAGTGAGTTGGAGGATCACAAATGAGCTCAATGTGTGCAAGGAATAGCCAAGAGAGGTCTCACACACGAGCTACCCTTCTATTTATAGTCCCCCATCTAAAACCAACCGTTATGTGCAAAAGGGGCAGTTCTGCGCACACGCGGACCGTCCGCGCCCTAGGGCCGGACGGTCCGCCGTACACCATAACGGCTATAATGACCGTTGAAACATGTCAGAGCAGACTCAAAAGGTGGGTCCGGACAGTCCGCCCGTCAAGGCCGGACCGTCCGCGACCTGGCAATTTCAAACACCCGAGCCTCGGATCAAACGGAGTTAACACACGCGGACCGTCCGGCTATAAATCCCGGACCGTCCGCGACCTGAGACAGTACTGTCCGGACTGGTCCCCCGGACCGTCCGTAGTACAAATCAATAAAAACACACAGTCTCTGTCCAAAAACGAGTTATTCACATGCGGACCGTCCGCACCTCACAGGCGGACCGTCCGCCTATAATTCAGGGACTGACCCGAAGCCACCTTCCTCTGGTCAGGACTGCGGACGGTCCGGCCCTAAGGCCCGGACGGTCCGCAGTGCAATAGGTGAAAGCTCTCTTCTGGGTTTTGGTGGTTTGGATGACAACCCAATTAAAGGACTAACAAGTGTGCTAAGTGTTGAACAGGTGCTTAATGCAAAGCTAACAGGGTTCAACACAAGTGAACAAGTGTGATGGTCCAAAGACTGGATTATCTATAGATAATGGACATCACAAGTAAGATGGACATTGCTTAAGTGAGACTCGGTGTGCGTAACTCAGAGACAGTCGATCAAGCCAAAGATGGAGGCAAGAAGAGGTTCGAGGTACCGAGTGCACGGGAGAAGGTCAAGGAGACCAGGAACCCAAAGCCAGGGGTGAAGAAGAAGACTTGCAAAGTCAAGGTTGATCGAGTTAAGAAGAGTTATGGTGCATCAAGGATCACTACATAAGGACATGACTTACAACCAATGAGGTAACATCTACAATTATGTGGTGTAAGTCATAAGGCTCAAGATCAAGCTCGAGAAGTGAACGGGGGTTGGGGCTCAGATATGTCAATCTAGATCAAGTCAAGTTGACTTGATGGTTTAGAGTCCAACATCGACCTCAAACAAGCCAAATTGGGTAAAACGATGAAAAAGGTTAAGTATGTAAGGTTTGAGTGTTCAACCATTTTGCATACACCTCTTACTACAAGTTTGGTGCTTTGGTTTGCTCTCTAACTCTTTCTGTAGAGAAAGTACCATTCTGAGCTCTGCTGGAGGAGAAACAGAAAAGCTAGGAGAAGAACAAGAAAGATGTAAGTTTCTAGGACTAAATCAATTGGATTATACTCTAAATGTGTTTGTTTAAGTCTCAGGAAAATCCTCCCAAAAGTTGAAGTCAAACGGAGAAAGAACGGAGGAAAAAGCACTTAGTGTGCTGTTGGCTGGTGCACAGGACAGTGAATAGTAGATGTCCGGTGCACAGGACAGTGAATAGTAACTCTATCCGGTGCACAGGACAGTGAATAGTAACTGTGTCCGGTGCACAGGACAGTGAATAGTCGCAGCGTCCGGTGCACAGGACAGTGAATAGTAGCTGTGTCCGGTGCACAGGACAGTGAATAGTGACCTGTCCGGTGCACAGGGCAGTGAATAGTAACCTGTCCGGTGCACCAACGGCTAGCTGTTCCAGAGAAGGAAACTGTCAATCAGATCCGTTACTGTTCACTGTCCGGTGCGCCACCGGACAGTCCGGTGCACCCGCAACCAGGGAAGGCTGGGAGCTTCCAAATGAAGCTCTAACGGCTCCTAGGCCCTTTGGGGCTATAAAAGGGACCCCTAGGCGCCTGAAACAAGAACACAAGTGCAGCCAACAATTGTATACATCACTCGGATCGATTCTCTCTCTCCCTCTTGTGTAAATCTCTCTAGTTTGTGTGAAGGCAAAGTTATAAGCCTTTAGAGAGTGGAGAGGTGCTGCAAAGAGCTAGAGCAAAGTCTTGAGCGCATTGTTACTCTGCCAGAGTGCTGTCAAGAAGATTGTAAGCAGCCGCGGCTTTGTTGTAACCCAACTCAACATAGTGGAAGGCTCTATCTGTCATACTGACAGATCTGAGCAAACGGAGGAAGGAGTTGAAATAGACTCCAAGCCCAGGTGTGGCTAACTCCAACGAGGACTAGGCAAGCATTTCAGGCTTGGCCGAACCTCGGGATAAATTCCTGCGTCTGTGTGCTTCGCTCTGTATTATGTGCTGACTCTCTGTCTTACTCACTTTTTATATCTGCACTTCAACACTTATCTGTGGTACAAGTTATATTTGAAGTGCAGGGCATTTTGAGACAGGATCTTCTATTCCGCTGCAACCTACTCGAAGGATCTTTCATTCCACTGCGATCTGGTCTTTGAGTAGAGTAAGAACTAAAGTGATAATTTTTTATTCGCCTATTCACCCCCCTCTAGGCGACATCCAGATCCTGTTCCCGGGCAAAGGGAACTTTCAATTGGTATCGGAGCTAGGCCTCTCCAGTGTGGGCTTAGCCGTCCGGAGATGACGATGTCGTCACAAGAGGTAACTCTAGAACTTCTTTTAGGCGATGGTTCTAATTATAAATCTTGGTCTGTCTCTATTTATAATGCTTTCATGCATATTGATCCTGATTTGAGACAGATCTTTAGTAGAAGTATTTTTCCCTCTAATATTAGTAAAAACCCTTCTAATACTGAACTAAGATGTCTATCTCTTAATCACAATGCTTGCAACATCTTAGTTGACTCTCTTTCTAGAGGTGCTTATTTTGCCATCATGAGTAGTGATAGTGATTTATTTGTTGATGCTCATGATCTATGGACTAGAATTAAAATAAAATATTCTGAGTCCAATTGTACTACTTCTACTCCCTATGTTGCTTGTGGTACTAACCTTTCAAAGGGAGAAGAAAAACGATGGCAACCAAACGATGAATCCACCTCACCGACAGGTTTGTCTTCCACTAGTTATAAATGTCTTATTGCTAACAATGATAGTGGAGACGAAAGCGATGATGAGGAGGAATATGAGGATGATAGCGAGGATGAGTCTTCATCACCACAAGGTACATTTTCCTGTATTGCTTCCACTAATAATAATGACAGGGAAAATGAGACCGGTGATGTGGAAGAAGAGGAGATTCGCCGGTTCTACACCCATCTCAACAAAGAAGACAAAGTGCTCTTGGTTAAGTTGTTGAGGAGGAACAAGGAACAAAGCGAGACGCTTCTCAGGCTAGAGGAGACTCTCATCAAAACCAACGACAGCCTGGAGAAGATGACCAAAGAACATGAGGAGCTAAAGTGCTCTCATGATAATTTGGTCCAACGGTATGAATCTATTTTATTTAAGCAAAGAAATAATCATGATGTATTATCTGATGTTGCTCAACTTAAAACTAAGAATTCTATGCTTAAGAGTCAAGTAGAAATGATAAATTTAGAAAAACTTGCTCTAAGTGAAAAATATGATATGCTATCTTATTCTCATAATGAATTAATTGATGACCATATCATGCTTAATATTGCTCATGAGGTTGTAATTTCAAACTTAAATTCATGTGAACCCCATTCTCGCACGTGTGCGCATTTGAATTGTATATCATCATGTGCTAACCCCTGTTGCTCAAAAGAAAGCCAATCATTGATTGAGCAACAAGTTTTAGGGTCACAAAAGAAATTCTGTGGGAATAAGAAGCAACGACAACTGAGGAGAAGACGCTTAGCTCAACTCTCTCAAGATATCCACGGGCGCGTGGTGAAGAAGCTTGAGAAAGGAAAAACTACAGCAAGTGTTAAGCTCAATAAGAAGAATGTTCCCAAAGCTATAAATGAAGAAATCAACATGAACGAGGAAAAAGGTAAAAATTCAATTAGTCATGTTGTTTGCACTGATCATCTCTCTATGTCATCCAAGAGCAAAAAGGGAAGAGGAAAAAGGAGGTGCTTCAAGTGCAAGGAATTAGGTCACTTCATTGCGTCTTGTCCACACAAAGACAAGGATGAAGGAATGAGGAGATGCTTTGGATGCAACGATAAGGACCATATGATCACTTCATGTCCGCTCATGAAGAATCAAAAACGTGCACCCTCCAAGATGACCCTCACTAAGCAAAAAGACAAACAACAAGTGTCAAGTCAGGTTGAGCGACGCTTCTGCTACATGTGTGGTGAGCATGGTCATCTACCTAAGGTATGTAAGAAGGGTAAGGTTCCTAAACAAGTAAATTTATCTCAATCTTATTCGCTCAGGAGACCCAAATCATACACTTGTGCTAGATTAGTAATGAGATCACCTAGAACTAGCACAACTGCTATTTGGGTACCAAAGGCCCTTTTAGATGAACGTTATGGACCCATCTCGAGATGGGTACCAAACCATGCCAACTAGACCATGCAGGTGCCTCGAGATGGACTGGAGACCCTGGGAGAGCTTAAGATGGTTAATTCAAACTCTATGCTTAAGCTATCAATTTTAATGTCTATTTATTGACCCAAGGTTGAATTATTGTGCAATACTAATCCCATATTCATCTCGAGTTAAATAAGTTGTAGATGTCCTTGATCATTATTGGTGAATCAAGCGAAGGACTTTGATGAGAATCTGCAACTTGATCTCCAAAGGACGGTACCCGTGTATCTTAAGTGCATTATTTCTAATCAGCATTGCTTTTAAGTTGGATTGTCGTGCTATACCTATCCTTGGACTAGTTATGCTTTTGAGATTGCTTGTGTTGAATATCTTTCAATTAATGATCCATGATTTCCAAGATCATAATCATGCTTGCTTAATCGTGATTGTGTGCTTTATAGGGTATATCTCTTGAATCATTCAGTTGGTAGCTTTTCATTTGATATATCCACCATGATTAACTCTCTTGGTGTATGTGGATAAACATGTATCTTTTTGTAAGTCATGCTATGTGTTTTTTTAATGATTAACCTATGTGCAAGCATGATAGTTTTGTTTAGTCCATGATTACTTTGTCTTGGTACTCTGTGTATACCAAAACAAGAAATCCATGTTGTGTCTCTAATGCACCCTCTCGAGCTATGAGGTGCATGAGCAAAAGGAGCCCTAAATTGGTGACAACAGGTGCTCTCACTACACACTACCTAAAAGAATGAATCTCATGGCATTCAGGTAAAAGGCAAAGGTATGGAGAATGGAACTATGCAATTTCATTGAATATCTTGAAGTTCCATTGATTGTGATCATAGTTATGTTCTTGCCTTTCAATTGGTAGTATCTTGGCTTAGGTGCTTTATGCTTTAAAATGTTGTTTCTTTTGGTGTACCTAAGGAACCTTCTTAATCATGGTGTACTTAGACATTGCGCTTTATATGTATGATCTTGTTGTTTTCAATTGGTATATGTGGTGCAATGATTATCATGTATGAAGCATGCCTAGGTTGCTTGTAAAATGTTATACTCCTTGAGGCATGCATTGTTGTATTAAGTCAACTATTCAATTGGTATCTCTTTGTGATGAAATTGATAGAGTATGCCTTGACCAAGATATGTTGTGATCCCCTCTAGTTCTAAGGAAGCTAGAATGTGCAAAGTGCAAGTCATTCAAATACTTGATGCACAACTTTAGGGGGAGCACACATAACTTGTGTCTTTTGAGACTAATTGTTTCTTGAGTGATCCTGTATAGTCTCAAGGTGGAAAAGGGAAGATGAGCAAGAAAAGGAGCAATCAGGACTTGGGTACCTCCACAAGTCGAGTAATTGGTATCTAAAGTTGTGAGTAATTACGTATTTAAAGGTTGCTCGTGCTCTATAATAGTTGGTGATCCTAGATGCTTATCTTTAAATATCATGGAGCTATGACAGTGATGATTTTTCAATTGGTAGCCTTGGTAGTGTGCTTCAATTGGTATCTTTTGGTAATCACTAGAATAGAAGCTTCATCTTGTGCCACAATACTATAACTTGTTCTAAGTTTTGTATCTTAGCAACAAGAAAAGGTCAGGATAAAGGATCAGGCATAAGTGTAAAGGAGCTCCCTAGAGATAAAACTTTCAAGATGGAAATCTTTGATGACAAAAGGAACTCCGCCTACTTAGATGGAAAGTACACCATAACATGGTAAAGGTACAAAAGGAGGTATTGACCTTTTTGCGTATTTGTACCTTAATTTTTCTCCAATGCTTGTGTTGCATATGTTTAATGTGTAAGGGGGAGTAATGTTAGTGTGTTGCATTTTCCCTGCTTAATACCCTGCTGTCCCTTGACATCATCCTATGTTCTTGCTTGAATATGGTTTTGGTGTTTGATGTCAAAGGGGGAGAATTTGTGCATTAAAGCTTACCTCGACCTGAGAGGAAAGCTTATCTTAAGGGTGAAGATTAATTTTTTTTGTGTGCTAAAGGACTCAAAGGGGTTTCCTTGAGTTCCTTTGATCTTAAAGAAAAATGTGTTAGTTTGTTGATAATACTTATCATATGCTTCTTGTTGTATTATATGGTGATAATGCAAAATTAGTGCTTCCGTTGATATGAATCAATTGGTATCTACTGTGTTTATCCTGTGATAGATATTCATGTGGTTCTGACGCTTTAAAATCGGTATCTTACTGGTGAATAGTGGTAGGTTTATATTCCTATGGTATATTTATTTAATTGGTGTTTAACTCTGATTCTGTGCATTTGTGTGTTATACGCATCACGGTTTGATTCTTCACACAATGCATCCCACAGGTGCTAAGGTGTAGCAATGCTTCGAATTAGCCTAAGTATGTGCATGTTGGCATTTAAGGCCAAAGTTAAGATTTTAATGTAAGCACATATTTAGGGGGAGCATTCTATAAACTTAGAATTCAAAATTTGTGCTTTAAATCTTATTGTTGTGTAAGCTTTAATTGTGTTGCCATCAATCACCAAAAAGGGGGAGATTGAAAGCTCTCTTCTGGGTTTTGGTGGTTTGGATGACAACCCAATTAAAGGACTAACAAGTGTGCTAAGTGTTGAACAGGTGCTTAATGCAAAGCTAACAGGGTTCAACACAAGTGAACAAGTGTGATGGTCCAAAGACTGGATTATCTATAGATAATGGACATCACAAGTAAGATGGACATTGCTTAAGTGAGACTCGGTGTGCGTAACTCAGAGACAGTCGATCAAGCCAAAGATGGAGGCAAGAAGAGGTTCGAGGTACCGAGTGCACGGGAGAAGGTCAAGGAGACCAGGAACCCAAAGCCAGGGGTGAAGAAGAAGACTTGCAAAGTCAAGGTTGATCGAGTTAAGAAGAGTTATGGTGCATCAAGGATCACTACATAAGGACATGACTTACAACCAATGAGGTAACATCTACAATTATGTGGTGTAAGTCATAAGGCTCAAGATCAAGCTCGAGAAGTGAACGGGGGTTGGGGCTCAGATATGTCAATCTAGATCAAGTCAAGTTGACTTGATGGTTTAGAGTCCAACATCGACCTCAAACAAGCCAAATTGGGTAAAACGATGAAAAAGGTTAAGTATGTAAGGTTTGAGTGTTCAACCATTTTGCATACACCTCTTACTACAAGTTTGGTGCTTTGGTTTGCTCTCTAACTCTTTCTGTAGAGAAAGTACCATTCTGAGCTCTGCTGGAGGAGAAACAGAAAAGCTAGGAGAAGAACAAGAAAGATGTAAGTTTCTAGGACTAAATCAATTGGATTATACTCTAAATGTGTTTGTTTAAGTCTCAGGAAAATCCTCCCAAAAGTTGAAGTCAAACGGAGAAAGAACGGAGGAAAAAGCACTTAGTGTGCTGTTGGCTGGTGCACAGGACAGTGAATAGTAGATGTCCGGTGCACAGGACAGTGAATAGTAACTCTATCCGGTGCACAGGACAGTGAATAGTAACTGTGTCCGGTGCACAGGACAGTGAATAGTCGCAGCGTCCGGTGCACAGGACAGTGAATAGTAGCTGTGTCCGGTGCACAGGACAGTGAATAGTGACCTGTCCGGTGCACAGGACAGTGAATAGTAACCTGTCCGGTGCACCAACGGCTAGCTGTTCCAGAGAAGGAAACTGTCAATCAGATCCGTTACTGTTCACTGTCCGGTGCGCCACCGGACAGTCCGGTGCACCCGCAACCAGGGAAGGCTGGGAGCTTCCAAATGAAGCTCTAACGGCTCCTAGGCCCTTTGGGGCTATAAAAGGGACCCCTAGGCGCCTGAAACAAGAACACAAGTGCAGCCAACAATTGTATACATCACTCGGATCGATTCTCTCTCTCCCTCTTGTGTAAATCTCTCTAGTTTGTGTGAAGGCAAAGTTATAAGCCTTTAGAGAGTGGAGAGGTGCTGCAAAGAGCTAGAGCAAAGTCTTGAGCGCATTGTTACTCTGCCAGAGTGCTGTCAAGAAGATTGTAAGCAGCCGCGGCTTTGTTGTAACCCAACTCAACATAGTGGAAGGCTCTATCTGTCATACTGACAGATCTGAGCAAACGGAGGAAGGAGTTGAAATAGACTCCAAGCCCAGGTGTGGCTAACTCCAACGAGGACTAGGCAAGCATTTCAGGCTTGGCCGAACCTCGGGATAAATTCCTGCGTCTGTGTGCTTCGCTCTGTATTATGTGCTGACTCTCTGTCTTACTCACTTTTTATATCTGCACTTCAACACTTATCTGTGGTACAAGTTATATTTGAAGTGCAGGGCATTTTGAGACAGGATCTTCTATTCCGCTGCAACCTACTCGAAGGATCTTTCATTCCACTGCGATCTGGTCTTTGAGTAGAGTAAGAACTAAAGTGATAATTTTTTATTCGCCTATTCACCCCCCCTCTAGGCGACATCCAGATCCTGTTCCCGGGCAAAGGGAACTTTCAATAGGACACAGAGTCAACACAAATGGTCAAACCCCGGACCTTCTGGAGGATCGCGGACGGTCCGCCCTAAGGGCCGGACAGTCCGCGCGACCAAGACTTCTCAAATTTCAAACATGCTTTTGAATGAACTTTTAACTCACGAAATGAGAAGCGCTGTTAGCCCTTATGCAAATGCAACTACTTGATGCTCTATGAGGCACTAAGTTTTACACAGATCTAAGTCATTGACCCCTCTTAATAGTACGGCTATCTAGCCTACTAATCCGGTCAGGTATCTTCTCTAAACACCTCAAGACCGGCAAAAGTAAAACCTATATTATACCTTTGCCTTCATCTGATCCACAACCAATGCGTATGACTCTTCAACATTTCCTGTTCTATGTGGTCCAACCCTGCATTCTTATTTCTCCAAGAATCGTTAGTCCACAAGTAGTTGTCATTAATTACCAAAACATTACCAAAGGGGCCTAGATGATTCACAATCTCCCCCTTTTTGGTAATTGATGACAACACCACATAGTATATTAAAGAGAAGTTTAGTTTCTCCAAATCTCTCTCATACCTAAGGTATAAGATAGATCTTGGAGATGAGTTTCATAGGACTTATCTTGATTTGAAGTTCTGTCCAAGAGATAGATAAATCCCAATAAAAACTCAGTATGCAAGAAAGGCTCCCCCTAAGTGTGTGTAGGATTATTTGAAGTTGAAGATATAACACACATAATATATTGGAGCTTGATGGAGACTTTCCTACAATCATGGTTATCGAGGCATACAAGAGATGATCCGTAGAGTGAGCGCAGCAATTATAATCACATCTCGATTAACCACACACAGAGTAATTTGAACTAAAACATAGTTCATCCCACAGAATATTACAGATAATAGTCCACAGACATACGACATAGAGTTAATGGATCAAGCCAAGTTCCGAATGCATAAGACATAAACTAAAGCGGCATGAGAAAGGTAAAATGCATATGCATGGTCTTAGTGTCCACATAGAACCACCAACTCCCCCTGAAGGAGACGCCTGACAACTTCTCATCACTTCTCTCCCCCTTTGGCATCAATTGCCACAAAGGAGAGACCCTACTGATCACTCGGCGGAGGATGCATGTTGTAATAATGAGTGCTGAAGGTGTCAAACAGGGAGGAGAACTGGCCAAAGTCCTGCTGGAGCTGCTGCTGCCTCTGACTTATATCATGCATGTTGTCAGTTGTAGAAAGATTATCAAACTGACTGGAGAGAGCACCCATGTTATCTTGAAAGCTTTGTTGCATATTATTCAGCCTTGACATGATGGGATCAGTGACATTAGTGTGAATTTGATCACGAAAGTCAGAAAATTCAGAGTTAAGTGCATCCCAGTTACTGTCAAAGCGAGACTGCATGTCATCAAGGCGGTGATCCACATGTGACATTAGGCCATCAAAGCGAGCATCAATATGAGTCTCCAGCCCTTGCTGCATATTGTGAAAATAAGGATCAAAATATCCTGGAGCAGGCTCCCAATAGTGCTGAGGCTGAGGAGGAGGTGGAGGAGGAGGCATCTGCTGTTCCTCAACATTAGGAGCTGCTCCACCCTCATAGCCAGGGTCTTCCTCATCATCTGGGAATGGAGTGAGTGGCCTGGTGAGAAACCCTATCTCATTCTTAAAAGGCCTGAATGGAGTGTGAACAATCTCACATGGGCCCTCAAATCTTGTCTTGGATTTAATGAGAGCCATAATGTAGGGAGCATATGCCAAGTTTTGATTCTTGTCCATCTTTAAATCATTAAGCTGCCTCATCATGAAAAGAACAATGTTCATGACTTCACCATTCATGATGTGCTGGATTATGTTCCAGAACTTATCTCGAATTTTACTCTTATCACCACTCTTGGGAAGAATGGTGACTCTGGCAATCTTGTTGATGACAGCAGGATGATGTCTGAGTCCTGCTGTTTCTCCAAACCTCCTGGGTATACCTAGCCTGGCTGGCTCATAAAACTGCACAAAATCCTCAAAATTATCTTCAGTATAAAGATCCACCCCAGCAGAAATGGTGCCATAGTCCAGACTGTTGGCAGCGGCAAAGTCAGCAAAAGAAGCAGAATACCGCTTGAAGCCAGTCATCCAGGTGATAGATTCTGCTGCAATATCAATCTCTGAGGTAGCCAAGAATTGTTTAACTGTCATTTCATTGAAATCGGTGCGCTGCCCCATAAACTGATATAACCCACTTGTTTCAAATTTGGGGATGAGACCCTCCATGACTGATTGACTGAGCAAGAAGGACCAATCAATCACCTGATGCTTATGAAAATTGGTATCCACCAGGGTGCCCCAAAAGACATCAAACTGCGGCTGAGTGTGGAAAAACTGGATATTTGTATCAGATGGCAGAGCATACTGGTTCACAGTCCGTCTAGAGCAGTACTCAGCCATAGAAAATCTCCGCTTGGGATAAGTCCATCCTTGGATATCAATGGGATAATCAGGATGAACATGAAGAAAATCTTCAGCATCCATGGATTCAGTGCCCCCAGCTGAGGATTGGGCCTCTGAATCAGTGGTCGGTGTGTAGTCATCATCATTGCCACGAGGGCGCTTGGATTTGAAGAGACCTGCAAGTTTCTTGCGGAGACCACCAAAACCACTGCAACAAGGTGACAGACATCCATAGATAAATAATTGAGATCAATCACCACTTATAAAAAGGAATGGAATGGTAATGCTCTGCCAGGGTCCGGACGGTCCGCGCTAGGGGGCCGGACTGTCCGCGCCAGAGGCCCGGACGGTCCGCGTCCACCAGGCGGACGGTCCGCGACCGACCAGGGGCGACTCCAAGAACCCTAGCCGCCACAAGTGTTCACTTTGATGTTTTTGCAGATAATACCCAGCCAAACAAGTTCAAAATTTGGCATAGCATTGATATTGAGAAGAACTATCAATCCCACCAATTAGATTTTGAAACCCACTGCTCAATTTCAGATCAGAGAAGAAACCCAAATAATCTCAAAGTTGATGAAATTTGATTAAATCCACAAGATTTGAAGATACCGTGATGAAGACATGTTGAGGGAATGTTGCTGCAAGCTGTCGGACTGTCCGCACGCAACTTCACTTCACGGTCCGCGCACACTCGACACAAGAGAGTATATGGCGAGTGGAGAGCAAGAGAGAACAAGCGAATGGGCACAACTGGCAAGTCTGCGGGCTCTGTCCCTTTTTCTGCCCTGTCGCGGACGGTCCGCGCTGGGGCGGCGGACGGTCCGCGCCCTGATGATCTCAGACGGTCTGCGAGGCTGCTCGGACTGTCCATTTCCTGATGCTGCGGACGGTCCGCGGTCCATGGGCGGACGGTCCGCGGCCTGATACTCATTTTTCCAATTTCTGTCCACTTTCTGATTTTGAATTCCGAATCCGAATTGGTGCTCATATATGGACATTTTGACCAATCCAAGAGTTGGTATGCATGTATATACATATGATGTAATTGAGTAATGCAAGATTTTTGAATTATACTATCTAGAGCAATTAGAAATGAAAAATGCACAAATAATACCAAATAAATAGCATAAAGAGCATACTTAGACCCGAGATGCAAGGCGACACATGTGTGATCAACTTCAAGTCACATTTGAGATATCGATCACATTCTTTTCACTTCTTAGAGAACAAAATCTTGTTTCATCCAAAGGTTTTGTAAAAATGTCTGCTAATTGATCATCGGTGCCAATGGAATAAATAGAGATATCTCCCTTGCCAACATGATCTCTTAAGAAGTGATGCCGTATATCAATATGCTTGGTTCTTGAGTGTTGGACCGGATTGGTAGCCAATTTTACCGCACTCTCATTATCACACATGAGAGGCACATTCTTGAAAATAATTCCATAGTCCAATAAGGTTTGTTTCATCCATAATAGTTGAGCACAACAATTTCCGGCCGATATATATTCCGCCTCGGCGGTAGATAGAGCAACCGAATTTTGTTTCTTAGAAGACCATGAAACAAGAGATCTACCAAGAAATTGACAACAACCGGAGGTGCTTTTTCTATCAACTTTGCACCCCGCATAGTCCGAATCCGAATATCCAATTAATTCAAATTGAGCACCTTTGGGATACCATAGACCAATATTGGGAGTATACTTCAAATATCTTAGAATTCTTTTAGCGGCCTTCAAGTGAATCTCTCTAGGAGAAGCTTGAAATCGAGCACACATGCATACACTAAACATAACATCGGGCCTAGATGCGGTAATATAAAGCAAACTACCAATTATTGAACGATAAAGTTTTTGATCAACTATAGTACCTCCTTCATCTAAGTCTAGATGACCATTTGTTGCCATTGGAGTCTTGATAGGCTTAGCATTTTCTAAACCAAACTTCTTGAGCATGTCCTTCAAATATTTTGATTGACTTATAAAAATTCCATCTTTCAATTGTTTGATTTGAAGGCCAAGAAAGAAGCTCAATTCTCCTATCATAGACATTTCAAATTCTTTTGACATCATTTTTCCGAACTCCTCACAAAATAATTCATTAGTAGATCCAAAAATAATATCATCAACGTAGATTTGACAAACAAATAAATCTTTGCCAATTCTTTTAGTGAATAGAGTAGTGTCAACCTTCCCAATTTTGAAGTCTTTGGAAAGCAAGAAATCCCTAAGTCTTTCATACCAAGCGCGTGGAGCTTGCTTAAGCCCATAGAGAGCTTTAGAAAGCTTGAACACATGGTTAGGTCTTTTGGGGTCCTCAAAACCGGGAGGTTGTTCAACATACACTAGTTCACTAATCTTACCATTTAGAAAGGCACTCTTTACATCCATTTGGTAGAGCTTGATATTGTGTGCACAAGCATAAGCAAGTAGAATCCGGATTGCTTCTAATCTTGCTACGGGAGCAAATGTCTCCCCAAAATCCAATCCTTCAATTTGAGTATATCCTTGTGCAACTAATCTTGCCTTGTTTCTTACTACTACACCATCTTCATTGTGCTTGTTGCGAAACACCCATTTTGTACCAATAACATTGTGGTTCTTTGGTCTCTCAACAAGCTCCCAAACTTCATTTCGAGCGAAGTTATTTAATTCTTCATGCATTGCATTCACCCAATCAACATCAAGTAGAGCTTCATCTACATGGTTAGGTTCCATACAAGATACAAAAGAGAAATGTTCACAAAATGAAGCTATGCGAGAGCGAGTTTGAACACCCTTACTAATATCACCCACAATTTGATCAACCGGGTGATCCTTCACAATGGAATGATGAATTCTTGATACCGTTTGATAGTTGCTTGTTGAAGCATTAGGAGGAACCGTAGGTCTTGAAGTACCTTGATCATGAGTATCCATGGTTTCATCGAGTTGTTGGCTTTGGTGATCTTCCTCATTTATAGTTGAGGATGAAGGAATGACAACCACACTATCTTCATCATCATCTTCCTTTGGTTTTATTTCACCAATGGCCATTGTTTTCATTGCATTTATCAATTGAGTTCCCCCAACATCATCGAGATTATCACTCTCATCTTGAGACCCATTTGTTTCATCGAATTCAACATCATATGCTTCCTCAATAATACCATGAGTTTTGTTGAAGACTCTATAAGCCTTACTATTTGATGAATATCCAAGAAGAAAACCCTCATCACATTTCTTCTCAAATTTAGAAAGCCGGCTTCCCTTTCTCAAAATATAACATTTGCAACCGAATACCCTAAAATATGAGATATTTGGCTTTCTACCAATGAGCAATTCATATGGAGTTTTCTTCAAGAGCTTGTGACAATATAGTCTATTTGATGAATGACAAGCGGTATTTATTGCCTCGGCCCAATAAGAATCCGATATATTATATTCCGCTAACATAGACCTTGCCATATCAATAAGAGTTCTATTCTTTCTTTCAACAATACCGTTTTGTTCCGGGGTATATTTGGAAGAGAATTCATGTTTGATACCCTTGTCATCACAATATTGATCAATTCTTGCATTTTTGAATTCCGACCCATTATCACTTCTAACCTTTTTGATGTCAAAGTCAAATTGATTTTGAGCCAATATAGCAAATGACTTGAATGTTTCAAACACATTGGATTTGTCTCGTAGAAAATAAACCCAAGTAAATCTTGAATAGTCATCCACAATCACAAGACAATAAGAATTACCACCAATACTTACAAAAGATGTGGGCCCAAATAAATCCATGTGAAGTAATTCCAAAGGTCGATGAGTGGACATTTGACTTTTATTTGGATGAGTGTTTGCCACTTGCTTACCGGCTTGACAAGAGCTACACAATTTGTTCTTTTCAAACTTCACATCTTTTAAGCCTCGAACTAAGTCATGCTTGGTTAGCCGATTGAGTTGCTTCATCCCAACATGACCAAGTCTTCTATGCCATAACCAACCTAGTGAAGCTTTTGAAAATAAGCAAGTTGTGAGCTTTGCCTCATTAGATGATAAATCAACAAGATAAAGATTTTCATGTCTAAAACCTTTAAATTTAAGATTGCTACCATCAACACTAGAGATAATAACATCTTCAACTATGAAATTGCAACAAAATCCTAAATCACATAATTGAGCTACGGAAAGTAAATTAAAATTCAAAGACTCAACCAATAGCACATTTGATATAGAATGATCATTTGAGATAGCAATTTTACCCAAACCTTTAACCTTTCCTTTACGATTATCTCCAAATGTGATACTATCATAATTTGAGCAATCTTCCTCACTCATTTGGGTAAACATCTTCATATCCCCGGTCATGTGTTGAGTACATCCACTATCCAACACCCAATGATTCCCTCCCGCCTTGTAGTTTACCTACAAAAGGAAATCAATCTCTTTTAGGTACCCAAACTTGCTTGGGTCCTTGGATGTTAGTGACCAAGGTCTTTGGCACCCAAATAGCTTTCTTTTTGTTTCCAACAATTGAAGTACCAACAAATTTAGCATGAACACCTTTTGCATTATGAGAAAGAACATAACAATGCTCAAAACAAGTGGAGGATACATGTTTGAACTTGGGACAATTTTTCTTAACATGTCCCTTTTTGTGACACTTGTGACACACTTTGTCACATTCTTTCACAAACAATGTCTTTTGCTTTACAAAAGCATTCTTTCCTTTCTTGGGAACATATCCAAGACCTTCACGGTTAAGAGAGCATCGTTGACTTCCCAATATGAAATCCAATTTCTTCTTACCACCATATGCCTTTTCTAGGTCATGAGTTAGAGTATTTATTCCATCCACTAACACTTCATTCTCAACAATAATTTTTGATTCATCAAGAGCAATATTATCATTGAGAGAAATTTTGCATTTATCACAAATAGAGTTAGTAGGTAGTGGTTCACTTGTAAGACTATCAAGTAAGTCACAAGTGACTCCAACATCCTTAGTGACCACCTCAACTTCATGCACAATAGATGATTTTTGAGCATCCGCAAGCTTCTCACAATTTTCTTTGAGGTCATTGTGAGAGGTCTTGAGCTCCTCAAAAGACACTTGGAGGTTTTTATACAATTCCTTCAAGGCCTTAAATTTTTCTTTTTCTTTGTGCATGTAGTCATCGGCCTCACCTAACATTCTAACAAGATCATCATATGAATAGCCATCATCATCAACATCATCGATATCATCATCATCATTTATATCATTTAAATCGGTGATGATTTTTACCTTAGCATCTCCCTTTGCCATGAGGCAATGGGGGGATGAGAAGAGTGAGGGAGCTTCCTTGATGGCAATTCCGGCATTAAGCTTGGATGAGGTGTCATCATCATCATCATCCGAGCTATCATCCGAGTCCCATTCAACTAAGTAGGCTTTGCCATCTTTCTTCTTGTTATAGTATTTCTTTTTCTTCTTGTCACTTTCATCTTTGCCCTTCTTCTTCTTGCTTGAACAATTCATGGCAATGTGACCGGGTTCCCCACACTCAAAACATTTTCTATCATTGAAAGCATTTCTTCTAGATGTTTGACCTCTTCTAGGTTGACCTCTTTTCATCTTCATGAATTTATTGAATTTCCTTACAAATAAAGCCATGTCACCATCACTCTCACTTTCATTTTCTTCATCATTGCTATCTTCCTTTTCAATTGCCTTTGAGGCCTTGGCTTTGAGAGCAATAGATTCATTTTTCACCTTCTTTGCCAAACTTAAAGCATCGGCTTGTGACTTCTTAAATATATCTTGAGTGAGAATTTCTCCCAATACTTCGGTTGGAGAGGTTGTAGATAGATCACTCCTTACTAGCATTGTCACAATAGTCTCATATTTCTCCGGAAGTGATCTAAGGAACTTGTGTGTGAAATCCACATCCGGTACATTAAAACCAAGTCCCTTGAGTTCATTTACAATCTCATTCGATCGATTGAACATATCGGATACACTCTCATCTTCTTTCATAATAAATTGCTCAAACTTCCCTTTGCACACATATAGTTTGGCACTCTTCACAATTGTAGTTCCTTCATGAATTTCCATTAGTTTTACCCAAATCTCATGAGCGGTTGTGAGATTCTTGATACGATTGAACTCATTTATATCAAGAGCATCATAAAAGACATTCATGGCTTGATCATTTGTGAGGATATTCTCATTATCACTAACGGATGGTTCATCTTCCTTCAATACAACAAATCCATTTTTAACAATTGGCCAAATTTTTCCACCCATTGCTCTAAGATGCATTGACATTCTTATTTTCCAATAATCATAATTGTTTCCATCAAAGTGCGGTGGCTTCCCAATGTGCACATTGTTGTTACTAGCCATTTTGTCCCACTCCGGGATGATTAGATCCACAAACAATGGAGTCCTCGGTTCTGATACCACTTGTAGGATCTAGGACACCGGCTAGAGGGGGGGTGAATAGACGGTTTTGACTAAAAACAACAATACTAAGTAAATTTAATCAATACAACAAGAGAAATAAATTTACTAGTGTCAATAAGTAAACAATGTATGAAAGACAACTACGAAGATTGAATACTTGAAGAACAATAAGCAAAACACTAATCAATTGCAAGGCAATAAGTAATGCTAGAAGGAATAGACACCGAAATTTATCCCGTGGTATCGGTGATTTGCCGATCACCCCTAATCCACGTTGAGGTGGACTTCAAGCTCTCACTTGCTCCTCTATCAAGACACGACTTGATCTTTGAGCCAAGTGGACAAGAAATCACTCAATACCTCGATTCCACTAATGTCACCTTTGCCGCTCCGGCGAGGTAGGCGCGAACCCCTCACAATCAACACCGCGGCTTCTCCACAATCTTCTTGGAGAGCTCGACGGAGACAATCACCCGAGCCGTCTAGGAGGCGGCAACCTCCAAGAGTAACAAGCCAACGACACTTGCTCGGTGTACCACCTAGTGCCTCAAGAATCACCAAATGATGCAAATGCACTAGGAACCCTCAATCTCTCACTAGAATGCAATCTCAAGCAAAGAGTGTGAGAGAGTGAGTTGGAGGATCACAAATGAGCTCAATGTGTGCAAGGAATAGCCAAGAGAGGTCTCACACACGAGCTACCCTTCTATTTATAGTCCCCCATCTAAAATCAACCGTTATGTGCAAAAGGGGGCAGTTCTGCGCACACGCGGACCGTCCGCGCCCTAGGGCCGGACGGTCCGCCGTACACCATAACGGCTATAATGACCGTTGAAACATGTCAGAGCAGACTCAAAAGGTGGGTCCGGACAGTCCGCCCGTCAAGGCCGGACCGTCCGCGACCTGACAATTTCAAACACCCGAGCCTCGGATCAAACGGAGTTAACACACGCGGACCGTCCGGCTATAAATCCCGGACCGTCCGCGACCTGAGACAGTACTGTCCGGACTGGTCCCCCGGACCGTCCGTAGTACAAATCAATAAAAACACACAGTCCCTGTCCAAAAACGAGTTATTCACATGCGGACCGTCCGCGCCTCACAGGCGGACCGTCCGCCTATAATTCAGGGACTGACCCGAAGCCACCTTCCTCTGGTCAGGACTGCGGACGGTCCGGCCCTAAGGCCCGGACGCTCCGCAGTGCAATAGAACACAGAGTCAACACAAATGGTCAAACCCCGGACCTTCTGGAGGATCGCGGACGGTCCGCCCCCAAGGGCCGGACAGTCCGCGCGACCAAGACTTCTCAAATTTCAAACATGCTTTTGAATGAACTTTTAACTCACGAAATGAGAAGCGCTGTTAGCCCTTATGCAAATGCAACTACTTGATGCTCTATGAGGCACTAAGTTTTACACAGATCTAAGTCATTGACCCCTCTTAATAGTACGACTATCTAGCCTACTAATCCGGTCAGGTATCTTCTCTAAACACCTCAAGACCGGCAAAAGTAAAACCTATATTATACCTTTGCCTTCATCTGATCCACAACCAATGCGTATGACTCTTCAACATTTCCTGTTCTATGTGGTCCAACCCTGCATTCTTATTTCTCCAAGAATCGTTAGTCCACAAGTAGTTGTCATTAATTACCAAAACATTACCAAAGGGGCCTAGATGATTCACACTGATCCATATAGATCTCCTCATCCAACTCTCCATTTAGGAAAGCTGTCTTAACATCCATCTGATGAATGATAAGACCATAAGAGGCTGCCACGGCTATTAATGTGCGAATTGTAGTCAATCGAGCCACTGGTGAGTAGGTATCAAAGAAATCTTCACCCTCCTTTTGGGTATATCCTTTGGCCACAAGCCTTGCCTTGTACCTCTCAATTGTACCATCAGGCCTAAGCTTTTTCTTGAAGATCCATTTGCAACCTATAGGTTGACAACCATAGGGACGGTCAACGACCTCCCAAGTTCCATTAGACATAATAGATTCCATCTCACTCCTTACTGCTTCCTTCCATAAGTCAGCATCAGGAGAGGAATATGCCTCACTAATGGTAGTTGGTGTGTCTTCCACAAGGTACACTATAAAGTCATTACCAAAGGATTTTGCAACCCTCTGTCTCTTGCTCTTTCGAGTGACTATAGTGTCATCCTCCTCAGGGATGTGCACGTGAGAATCCTCAGCATGATCTATAGGAATCGACAGTTCGTGCTCATGGGGTATTATAGTCTCATGACTTGTATCACTAGGTGTATTCTTCATAGGAAACTCATTCTCAAAAAATGTTGCGTCTCTTGATTCCATGATAGTATCAACATACATATCAGGCACATCAGATTTTATAATTAAGAACCTATACCCAGTGCTGTGAAAAGAGTACCCAAGGAATATACAGTCAACAGTTTTAGGCCCAAGTTTACGCTTTTTGTTGATTGGCACGTTCACTTTAGCCAAGCAACCCCAAGTGCGCAAATATGAGAGATTTAATCTTCTCTTTTCCCATTCCTCGAATGGTGTGATCTCTTTGTTCTTTGTTGGAACTCTATTCAGGACATGACATGCTGTCAAAATCGCCTCACCCCACCATGCCTTGGATAATCCCGCTGTACTCAACATGGCATTCACCAAATCTGTTAGAGTGCGGTTTTTCCTTTCAGCAATCCCATTGGATTGTGGTGAGAATGGCGGTGTCCTCTCATGAATAATACCATGTTCCACGCAGAACTCATCGAACACATTAGAGAAATATTCTCCACCTCGGTCGGACCTTAAACGTTTTATTTTCCTCTCAAGTTGGTTCTCAACTTCAGCTTTATAGGCCTTAAAATAATTGAACGCTTCATCTTTTGTTTTTAAGAGATACACATAACAAAATCTAGTGGAGTCATCTATAAAAGTGAGAAAGTATCTTTTACCACCTTTGGTCAAAATTCCATTCATCTCGCACAGATCAGAATGAACAAGTTCTAGAGGTGCCAAACTCCTCGCCTCAGCAGCCTTGTGAGGCTTACGGGGTTGTTTTGATTCAACACACACATGGCACTTAGACTTTTTGACCAAGTTAAATTTAGGAATTAAATTTATATTTGCTAACCGCATAAGACAGCCAAAGCTTGCATGACAAAAACGTGAATGCCATAAATCCGACTCATCAGAAAAATGAACAGAATTCACGAGTTTATTACACACATCATGCAGTGATAAGCGGAACAACCCTCCGCAGTCATATCCTTTACCAACAAAAATACCATGTTTAGACACAACACATTTATTAGACTCAAGAACAACTTTGTATCCATCTCGACATAGCATGGACGCGCTAACGAGATTCTTCTTGATAGAGGGCACATGCTGCACGCTCTTCAATGGCACCGTCTTTCCCGAAATAAACTTCAGAATGACCGTACCAACACCAAGAACATGAGCACGCGACCCATTTCCCATTAACAAGGCGCCAGACCTCCCGACCTGGTAGGAGGAGAACATAGAGGCATCAGCACACACATGAATATTTGCACCACTGTCCATCCACCACTCAGGTGAATTACAAACTGAGAGAACAAATGGTAAAGAATTACCATACCCAGATGTTCCATCTCCAGTTTCAGTGGTTACAACATTAGCTGATTTCTTGTCCTGAGTGAACTTGCGATCAGGGCACTCTCTAGCCCAATGTTGATCACTGCCACAGACAAAGCAACCTCCCTTTCCCTTGTTATTGTTGTTCTTCTTTTTAAACTGTGCTGTTTGAACAGGTTTATTCGCGTTCTCTGGTTTGTTCTGGTTTTTCTTCTTGTTAAACTTGCGGAAGTTTCTCTTCTGCACCACATTAGCAGTAGAGGTCTCCACACCTTTTCCATTGTCCTTTAATCTAGCTCTTTCCTCAACATCAAGAGTACCAATGAGCTCCTCCACATTGAACTCTTGTCTCTTATGTTTGAGAGAGGTAGCAAAGTCCTTCCAAGAAGGTGGCAACTTGGCGATTATACCGCCAGCCACAAACTTGTCAGGCAGAGGACAAGGAAAAAGTTCGAGTTCCTTAGCTAGTGCCTGAAACTCATGAGCCTGTTCCACTACAGATCGGTTCTCAACCATCTTGTAGTCATACAGCTGCTCCATGAGGTACAGCTCGCTACCAGCGTCAGTAACTCCAAACTTTCCAACAAGAGCATCCCACAGCTCTTTCCCTGTGGGAAGGATGATATAGCTTTTCTGGAATTTAGTATCCAGTGCGCTAATTACTGCTCCTCGAAAGAGGTTGTCTTCAGCCTTAAACTTAGCCTCATCCTCAGGAGGTAAGTTGGCAGGCTTGCCCTCAGCGGCATGAAAACAAGACATTGCAGTTAGCCACAATTCCATTTTAGCTTTCCATATCAAGAAGTTTTTACCATCAAAAGGATCAGGCTTTAGCACAGCAGCAAAACCTCTGACAGAAAAATGCCTAACATTAGGTTTTTGGATTGTTAGAATTATAGGCATTTTCCGTATTATTTTAATTCCATAAATCAACATTATGATGATGACATATAACAAATAATTAACCATAGAAATTGTGATCTCAAATTGATCCATACCAGTATGAATCAAGAGAACATAGAGCATGTGAATTATATAAATCATATAAATACGATAAACATGTATACTGACTGAACAAATGAAAGTAAACAGATAGAAACATAAATAGCATGACTGAAAAATTAAAACAGACAGATCTATCATATTATAATAAGACAGAACAGATAAGATAAAATCATTCGTAACTATGAAACAGCATAGATGAAAATATGGAACATATATAATCTCCAGAACACAAAACAGTAAGTAAATAAACTGATCATACCCTCCTATGCGCTCTGATGATCCAGATCCTTGGCCAGCTTCCTTTGTCATGTTGAAGATGTTTTGGGCAGTCGCGTAGACGCTCCCCAAAAACCTAATTGCCGATCCCCCGTGCAAGGTCTCGAACGACACCGGCTTCGAAGGCACCTGCCCTCTCGCTACTCTGTGCGCGCAGAGTCACGAGATGGAAATACCCTCACTCGGCGGCTGGATTCTGAGACTGAAAGTGTTTCTCGCGTGTACCGAGTGACAGGGGTGCTCCTCTATTTAACCTCTCGCAGAGGGAAGCTGAAGGAGAAAGGTCACCGAGTCACGCCAAGAGTCGGCCAGCTCTAGCCGAGTTATGCCATGAGTCGGCCAGCTCTCGCCGAGTCACGCCATGAGTCGGCAGCTGAAGGAGAAGGGTCACTCGGCTGGCTGACGAAGAGACAGGGTCACTCGGCTGACGTACGCGGTTAGTGAGTGCTAAAAATTAACACAACCACACCACACCACGCCCGCGCTCGCTCGCTCGCCGGCCTGCCACGCCTGGCCCGGCCGGCGGCGCGCGCGCGCGTGTGGCACACCCTTGTCCATTTCTTGACTTCTCAAGTTAAGTGGAATAAATCCCACCATATAAGTCAAGGCAAAAGACCCTTGGACTTCCAATGTGGTACTATTGGTATTCTCCACCATTACACAACATAGAGTTTATTCAATAAATGGGCCAAGCCCATAAAAGATCCAACAATAGGACACTGTTGGAGTAGTTTTTTTCTGTGTAGAGCATCATATTTCAATTTGAGACACTAGTTTGAGATATTATTGGAGATGCTCTTATGAGTTATGACCACCTCACAAATTGGCCAATGGACTTGAGGCGCCCCCACGGCCCCGCCCCGTCCCATTTTTCGGCACATCACAATTCACACATGGGTCAAATAGGTGGCCGGAACAACGATGTACAAGATCGTCCCGTGGAATATATTCGCCAGTATATTCTGACCATTATCACCGGCAAGTCTTAAGCCCACGCCGCACATACCGATGTGCACTATGCTACTATACTTGAAATAACAGAAATGCTATACATGGAGAATTATATGTTCAAAAGTCCCGTTTGAAATAATATTATAATACCATCCATCTTCTTCATGAAACAGCTTTAAAAGAATTTATATTTCAAAATCTCTTCTTGGATGTTTCGTAGCCTTTATCTTTTTCTCGAGTAGAGCTAGAAAATCTATGCTATTTATTTTAGCTAACAAAATGAAGAGCAAAACTTAAAAAGAAGAAGAACGAAGCAGCGCCAAACATATGACAGGTTTGTCACACTTTCCATCCTCAATCCTCTATGCATCCATTTCTTGTGCACGTAGAGCGATGAAAAGCATTGATAAAGGCACTCACGTAGAGGAGGAGAATGAAGTGACTCTATTCTTATTATTTGCATGTTTGATTTTCAAAAAAATAAGAGCGGGCAGGCTTCTACAGTCTCCATATGAGATTTACCATAAATAATTGGAATGCTGCCGTTCCAAAAAAACGACCGTATGCGAGCGCTCTCCCACCAAACAAAGAACAAAGTGACTCCATTCTATTCTACTCTTCAAACAAACAAAAAATAGAACAACTTGTTTTGATAGACAAACACAACTCTATTTTCAAAAAATAAAATGAAACAGTTATATTCCAACCAAACGCACCATAGCTGCTCACTCGGTCTCTTCCACTTCCAAGCACCAAAGATACTGCTGAATGAAATAGAAATTCTTCAGACGGTGCCAAAAGAAATGTCAAACACATTTATTTAGCATAAATATAAATAAGGTGCCACCAACCTTAAGCCAGGACCCCACATTCAGCGTCCGCGAACCCCGTTGCGCCGCAGCCTCCGAAGAGAGTGATGCCCTAGCAAGCTGGAAATTACCCCCCTTCATATTCGCCTCCGCCTCCGCGGCTGTCTCCCTCGTCAAATCCACGCGACCGCCGCGAGGGGCTCTCAGAAAGCACCAGTACCAAAAGCCACCCGAGGGAGACGAATCTTCCGAATCTCTCGGCGGCGATGGCGCTCTCCGACCGCTCCCGCGAGTCGCTCCTCCCGAGCTTCCTCTACGCCTCCTCGGCGCGCTCCTTCGCCGCCACAGGCGCCGCCGCGCGCCTCCATGCCTCCGCCCCGGCGCCTGCCGCGGCTGGAGCAGGAGGCGCCGTGCCGTTCTCGATCCAGGCGCCCAACGAGAAGATCGAGATGTACTCGCCGGCCTTCTATGCCGCCTGCACCGTCGGAGGAATCGCCAGCTGCGGCCTCACCCACATGGCCGTCACGCCGCTCGACCTCGTCAAATGCAACATGCAGGTGAGCGGGCAGCGGCCTAGATCTGTGTCCCCCGGTACTCCACGAGCCTTTTTTTAGAAATCTCGTGCGGATCTGTGGTGTTTGGTTGGTTGGGAAGGTTAGTCGTAGGCTTGAGATCTCGATTTCGTCTCCGTGATCTGGATGCTGCAAATCTAGCCGCATCCTGCGTGACTATGCGTGTAGATTTATTTCCTGTGTGCATCGGTAATTCGGTTTCCTTTCCACTTGTGAGATTCGTTGGTTCAAACTTGTGCTTGATGTTTTTTTAAAAAAAATAGTACTAGTTTGGTAGCTTGCTAGCTTAGTAGCTTTTGTGTAGATTGCTATAATGCAGGGCTTGTTCTGAGTTTCTGACTGCTTCAAGTAGGTTTGTGAATGCGTGGCTAGACCTGTGATTAGCTGTGAAATGTGATTCACTGTTGTTAACATTTGCTCAGTGCTGGAATTGATGTCTAGTAGGTGCTTGTTCTCGAACAAATTGTGATTGCAGTTGCCACATCCATTGGCATCTGCCAATTTATTTATGAATCAAACAAAACTGATGATTGTGTAATTAATTCTCTGACTATCGTTTGTGTTGGTGGTTGGATGCTCTATCAGGCTTGTTACTAAAACCATCAGTTGTGATTGTGACAATTGGCACATGGGAACCTATCCTATGTACAAGGCCTCCTTTGTGCACATATGCACACATTTAATCTGGATCCTTCGTCCACCAACCAACTGCTGAGCATGCAGGGTCTTTTCTGCAAATATGCAGCTGGGTGCAGGGGAGGATAGCGTGGAATGTGTTTTTTCGTAAAACACGTCATCCGTTCGTTGTTGGATGAATGGTTTATATTGATTTTGTGCGTATGTGCACGAAGGGGGTCTTGTACATAGCTCTGATAGGTTGTGTTTTGGAGACTTGTGAGCATTTGCCACTTATGCAGTGATATTGTGCTATCATGTTTTAGCAGGGAGAGCAATACAAATAACACTTTCCACTTGAATTTGTGGCCAATTTAATTGCTACTTTGAACCTTTGCTTTGGTCTGTGACCTTGATATCTACTCAAATCTATGCAGTGACCATGCTTTCCGTTGGGTCACATTCTTCCTTTTGGGTCACATTCTTGTTGGTTCTCTTCTATTTTATGTAATGGATAATTTTAGATAGTTAGGTACTTAGGTTTTAAACAGTACTCTCTCTGATCCCAATTTTAAGTTGTTTTAGCTGTTCTATGTCAAACTACTTCAACTTTGATCAAGTTTATGGTAATTACACAAACATCTATAATGTCAAATTAACATATATTGATAGTGCATTTATTTGATATTGTAGATGTTTTTGCATATTTCATTAAACTTGTTAAACATGTTTGGCTTATGACAAAGCTAAAGTGACTTCTATTTGAAACAGTGGCTGTATATATATAAGGTGCCTGATTCACTGTGTAAGAGATTATTTCCATGTTTAAATTAGGGATTTTTTACATATAACGTTTGTTACTTTTTTCAGATTGATCCAGCGAAATACAAGAGTATTTCATCTGGATTTGGTGTCCTATTAAAGGAGCAAGGGGCTAGGGGCTTTTTCAGAGGATGGGTTCCTACATTGCTTGGTTACAGTGCTCAGGGGGCTTGCAAGTTTGGCTTCTATGAGTTCTTTAAAAAGTATTACTCAGACATTGCAGGGCCTGAGTATGCTCAGAAGTACAAGACTCTAATCTACCTCGCAGGATCCGCATCTGCTGAGGTAATTGCTGATGTGGCTCTCTGTCCTTTTGAAGCTGTGAAGGTACGTGTGCAGACACAACCTGGATTTGCTCGTGGATTGAGTGACGGTCTTCCCAAATTTGTCCGATCTGAGGGTGCTCTTGGGTAAGCAAATTGGTTAGCTAGAAAATTATTGATTTCATGATTTGAGACTTGGTTTCTGGCCATCTGCCCTAACATCTCTCACTGCTTAATAATTTTAGGCTTTACAAGGGAATTGTTCCTCTCTGGGGTCGTCAGATTCCTTGTAAGTACATATTTCTTACCTTCTTTAGTACAACCTTATTTTTTAATCGTTTGCATTGAATGATGGTTGCAAAACCATTGAACATTTTGAAACTGAACGCTCAAATCTTGTTTGCGTGCACAACTCACTTGATGTCTTGACTTCTTGTGAACCCACAAACTTTTTTGTATGTTTTCCTGGACATGCATTTCAACTTTATTATAATTCTCAACCATTCTGTATTTTGGATGGCCATTGACTTCTATATTTCTATTAATCCACTTTATAGGGGTTACATTTTTTTATAGTTGTCCGTAACAATGGTAGTCGAGTTCACCATTCAAATAAAATCTAGGATATTGACACATCATTTGTGAAAAACACCTTTTTGTAAACCGTGTTAGAACTAAAATGTATTGATCTAGTCAATCAATCTGTTGCACGTAAATGACTATGCAGCGTGTGGCTCATTGATGGTGAGATTCTGTACTACTAAAGTTTTGTATCTGGGTTTAAGCAGTGAAATTGCTACCAACTATTGGTTGAAATTTCCATTTTGATTGAAAATTTGAAGTCTTACGAAAATTTTTGTGCATGCTGTAGTTCTCTAGTATTGGTTGAAATTTCAATTTTGATTGAAAATTTGAAGTCTTACGAATTTTTTTGTGCATGCTGTAGTTCTCTAGTAGAGGGTTTTCACCTTGAATTCAGGTGCTTCCTAGATTGTTGCATACCTTTTTGTGGATTCAGAATTGTCATTCACCATTTTTGTTAACGCTTGTTTTTGTTAGTCCTGCTTACATTCTTATGTACCATGCCATTTTTCGATAGCAGTAATGTCATTGCACCACCTGACTGTTCGTGGTAGCATCTTTAGTTGTAGTGCCTCTAAACATGATTTTAATCAACCAGGAAAAATGAACTTCACTACAACCATCTGTTTCTTGTTAACTAAATGATTACTCCCTCACTCCTAAAAAGAGCGCATGGCATGCTTTTTGAGGAGTCAAATCAATTTCAAGTTTGACTAGATTTAGAGAAAACAATATCAACATGGGTGTCTCCAAATAGGTTTACTTTGAAAATATATTGCATGATTAATCTAGTGGTACTTATTTGGTATCATAAATATTACTCGTTTTTATATATATTTGGTTAAACTTGATATTGGTTGACTCTGTGAGATGTGTACTCTTTTTGGCAGATAGGGAAGTAGATGGCTTAATTTGGTATTTGTATTATATAATTTATTTATTATCATGCAAGCCATATTCTTATGTTATAAGCTGTACTCACCTGTTGCACTCGTATGATGTATGCAGATACCATGATGAAGTTTGCTTCCTTTGAGACCATCGTTGAGCTTATATACAAGCACGCTGTGCCTGTTCCGAAGTCTGAGTGCAGCAAGACTACCCAGTTGGGTATTAGTTTTGCTGGTGGTTACATTGCTGGTGTCTTCTGTGCTATTGTTTCTCACCCGGCCGATAACCTTGTGTCTTTCCTGAACAATGCCAAGGATGCTACTGTTGGCGATGTAAGTATATATTCTTGCTTTTGCAGCAGGCATGCATTTTCTTGTTGTGCTTACTATTTGTTATACATTGTCGCTACATTTTTACAGGCTGTTAAGAAGCTTGGTCTCTGGGGTCTTTTCACTAGAGGGCTGCCTCTTCGTATCGTCATGATTGGTACCCTTACTGGTGCTCAGTGGGGAATTTACGATGCTTTCAAAGTGATGGTTGGACTGTGAGTATCTCTACTGCTTTTAGGAATAACCACTGCAACATCCATTTTTTTTTCCGAGAGATCACCAATTAACGTTTTGTTTCTCTTTCAGCCCAACAACGGGAGGTGTTACACCTGCCCCGGCAGCGAAGGCTGAACTGAAAGCCAGTGCTTGATTTTTCTGTATTCACGGAGATCATTACTTGGTGGAGGGTGGAAGTGTATCAGTCACTCGAGAGTTTAGTTTCCGATTTTTTTTTTCTTAAAAGGAAAATTTGTCCATCATCCTTTTGGTGAGAGGAACTCATTAAACAGGTGGAGTAGATCTTTTTTGTCCCGGGAAAAGTTTATGCTTTGATGCATAATAATTTGTAGGACAGCAGTGCTGTTAGAGCGCAGGTTTTGTTTACCTCCTGTACCGAGGAATGCTTACTAAGTCACATTTCACATTATGGTGTTTATTTTGAAAGCGTGCACCTCGCTTGATGTCCTTTTTTGCCCTTGCTGTCCGACATTTGGAGCGCACTAAGCAGGGAAACACTGTTTATCCTCTCTTATGGCTGTCCCAAACTAGTCCTTACCAAACACAACAGGCTATGACACCGAGGTACGTGCTACGCTGGCACAACCTGAACGACGTGGCGTCAACGTGGTACCGAGCTCGGCGCCAAGATCTATGGCGCCGAACTCGGATGTGTGGTGGACGTTCAATATTTTTTTTGTCTTTGCCACTAATTTGTTTTTTTGTTATCCATATTTTTCGTTTATGTCGCTGATTTGTCCGTCCAGATTTATTTTTCATCTAGTTTTTTGTTTTTATGACTGATTTATTTATTCATCTAGATATTTTTTATTTTTATTTTTGTTTATTCAAACTCCGTGACGCAAGTACCATGCACATAAGTAACCCACCCTATAAAAGTACGGAGTACTTTATAAAATCATCAAGTCACTGTTTATTTATACCTAGTATATTTATATTTTGGACTCTAATTATAATCTTTTTGTTTATTAAGTATATTTATATTTTGGACTCTAAAACTCCAATAATCTAATGTATTCGAAATTATACTTTTTAATATTAATTAAAATTTATCATAGCTAAACCGGTATATTTATATTTTGGACTTTAAAACTCCAATAATCTAATATACTCGAACTCACAACCTCAAGGTTGCGTGCATTATTGCGCCCGTGACCGCGATGCACCATAGCTACAGCCGCTGTGCTCGCTGGATAAACAAAAAAATATGGACGGATAAACAAATCAGTCACAAAAACAAAAAATCTGGATAAGAAATAAATCTAGACGGACAAATCAGCGACATAAACGAAAAATCTAGACAACAAAAAAATCTGACAAAGACAAAAAAAGTATTAAAACATGCCCATCATGGGGCTTGAACCCACAACCACAAGCTTAAAAGCCTTATGCTCTATCAACTGAGCTAGACAAGTTTTGTGTATATAACAGAGCTCGGCGCCAAGTTCAATGCCACGTTGGTGCCACGACGTCCGTTTGTGCCAGCGCAGCACGCACCTCGGCGCCATAGCCTATGGCGCCGAGCTGTGTTAACTCGGCGCCATTAGCGATGGCGCCGAGCAGAGGGTCCAAAAATAACATTAATATTTTCTAAGGTCCAAACGTGTATTTTTTTCCGAGGAAGGGCCAAAATATAAAAAATTCGGTCACCTCGTCCCCGTCAGTGCACCCACCTGTGCCGTATACAGGCATCGATCACGTGCTGGCCAGTGGGGCCGGAATATACAGGCACCGGCACGCGCGGCGTGGCGTGGGCATCCCGCTCCCTGTCCCTCCCCACCTCCGACAAAAAGATTCGCGCCAAGTCAAAAACTCCCCCGACGCCCCCACCTGTGCCGTGAACACACTGAACAGCAACGCTGACAAACGGGTCATAGCCACGAGTTCGCGCATCAGACGGGGGCCCAGGCCGGGCGTCGCAGCGGGGAAGGCGAGGGCCCCTGTGTCTCGCGTCGCGAGTTTGATTGCCCTGACGGCCTGCCTGCCACGGTTCACGGTTGAAACGGAGCAACGCTTGCGAACGCGCCATTCCGCTCCACGCTGCCCTGCTCTGCTCCCCCAGTCCCCCACCACAACTGGCGTCGCCTTCCCCGGGGAATGCGACCGCGCGCCAGAGCATGCCCCGCCCGGAGCCCGCGCTAGGGTTCCCCGCCCGCGCGTCCAAGCCGCCGCCCCAGCGCCGCCGCAAGAGGCAGCCGCCGACGAGGCGGAGGCGACCGGCCGGTGCCGCAGTAATAAAATCTCTCTCTCTCTCTCTCTCTGCCCTTTTCTGTTCTCGCCGCTTAAACCTCCACATGCGTTCGGCATTGCGCGTCTCGATCGATTACTTAACTAACGAGGCCGCGGTAGAAGTCAATAGATCCAAATCCAAATTCCAAACGCGCGTTTGTCTCGTACTAACCCACAAGGGATCCGAGGTTTGGCGATGGCGAAACCCTCCGGCTAAGCAAAGCATAAATAAAGCCCCAAAAAGGTTTTGAACGAAGCGAAAGCGGAGCTGCTCCCCCGCACTCGCTTCGTCGCTTTACTATCATTGCTCTTGTGGCCGTTTCGGCGGCCGACGGTTCGCGCGGCGCGGGCGGTCCCGTCACGGAAGCCGCCGCGGCCGCGCGCTGTACCGTTTCAACCCGTCCTTGCTGCCCGTCGTGCGGTGGCGTGACACCTCTACCGTTGGCGCTTTCTGCAGCCGGTGGGGCCACGCGGCGCGGCCGATCCAGATCCGGCGCACTCCTCCGCGCTGCTGCCCCTCCCAAGCGGCGGCAGTGGCTTCGCCTCGCGGGGCACGGTTGCGCCAGGTTCGTGGCGTTCATCCCGCTGAAATCCCAGTGCTCGTGCTCCTATGTTGTCCCATTTTTGTCGTCATGCGCTCTAATAGCTTTGTCGCGCAGACGAGGAAGAGGGGAGAGACGGAGCAAGCTCCGCAGAATCGGAGGAAGTGGCAAAAGCAACAAATCATTCGTTCTCCCACTCAGTGAGAGGTAATGCCGTTTACTAGTAGAAATGAATGCTACTTGTGTTGTTGAGGGAACTGGTGAAAGTGATTGCTTATTGATGGTGGAATCTGTTTGTGTGGTAGAGTGCCAGAAGCAGCGTCGACTCAAGTCAGAGAGGTCTGCACTGGCGCGCCCGACGGCCTTGCATGAGCTCAACAGCGCTGGAGGTGTTGAGCTGCTAGTGCTCTCGCCGAGATGCTTGATTGGTAACCCGGGAGGAATGAGCAAGAGCTCGACGACATCATCCCGGAGCAGATCAGGCACAGGCACAGGCACGTTCCCGAGCCCTGGGACCCCGAACTACAACCGGCATTGTGCAGGCAGCATGCAGTACTCCAAGGGTTGGAGTTCAGAGCGCGTGCCGCTGGGCACTGGTAGCAATAGACGGTATGGGGGCAGTGGGGTTGTGCTTCCGTTTAACAATGGGAGGAAGCTGCCGTCGAAATGGGAGGACGCGGAGAAGTGGATCCTAAGTCCGGTTTCCTGTGATGGTATGGGAAGGATGTCTGCACCGGCTCCGCATCATAGACGGCCCAAGTCGAAGAGCGGGCCCCTTGGCCACCCAGCTGGCATTCCAGGGGCTTATGCCGCTGTCTCACCGCTTGTTCCTTGCTTTGATGGTGTTCTGGCAGAAGCTAATTTTGCAGTGCATTCACCTTTCTCTGCTGGGGTTCTCATACCAGAGCACGGGCGCATTGGTGACTTCAGCAGTGGAAGAGGTAGATGTGGTGACGATGGTAGCAGCAGATCCTACTCTGCAGAGAAGGAGCCATATATATTAAGATCTGCAAGCATACATGCCTGGACAGAAACGCTTATGGAGGCATCTGCTTTTGCTAACATCTCCGAAGAAACCGTACAAGGTTTGGTTCAGCCTTTTCCTTAAGCATTTCCTTGTATGTATAAGTTCTTTTTTCTTGATTTCTGCCGCTTTTGCTGTTTGCTCGTTCTAGTCCATTAAATGCATTTGCCAAGCAACTGAACACGCCTAATTTAGATTTGGCTATCCATAAAGTTGCTTTTTATGACGTTACATATTACTTTCATATTGTGGTTAAAGTCCATTAACTATTTTATCCCTTCCTCGGACCCTACTCATGTGGGAGCCTCCGACACTGGGTCTGCCCATTAACTATTTTATTGAGTTATCATCTGTTTCATAATATCATCTGTTGTTTTAACATTGGCTGTATCAGCTGTGCCTATGAAACTAATAGAGTTACTTATGGTCACTGCTTTTAAAAATCAGCCACCCCACTGCCTAAGCAGGCCTAGTGCCTTTTAAGGCATTGCTTACTGTAACCTAAAAAGTCTGAAATATTTCTTGGATAGTCTTTTTAAGAAACCATTCTGTTCATATATTAGGTGGTTGGGTTTCTAAACAAGGACTATAATAAGTGGAAGGGTATTTTTTTTTCTCGAAAGCGCAGGAGAGCTGCGCATCATTATATTAAGAAAGGAAAGGTCCAAAGTGGACCGAATTACAACACCAAGACCAAACCCTCAAGTCTCCCCCACAAGGGGGAAGCCTGACGGGCCCTACGAGACCCTATTTAAAGTGACAATAATTCCCAAACTGTTTAAATGCTTCGCTCCCGCCTTACTCCAACTAATCAACTCATCTAGAAACAACCTCTTTGTCAAATTAATGGAAGGGCTCACTCCATAAAAAACAGCCCTATTACGAGAGAGCCACAAGCACCAAGGTGCTGTTTGGTTCACGAAATGTAACGTAAAGGGTAATGGTAACGGTTTACACTCGATTACGGACGGTAACAAGTTTGAATAGTCCGGTATCAATTTTTAGTATGGTATCTGATTACGGTTGAACTAAAACAAACATGATTTAACGTTATCACTTACCCATTACGTTACAAATAGTTGAACCAAACGGTACCCAAGCTCCAAGGATAATGACACTATTGAAACCCCTCCTCTTGCACCTATGGACTCTTTTAGAGACCCTCTCCCACCACGCAGCAAAGGACTGTTCAGCAGCAGTAGGAGTGAAGTTACCAAGCCCGATGGACGACAAAATGAGATGCCAAAAATCCCTAGAAAAACTGCAGTTGCAAAGGATATGCTGGATTGTTTCCTGCTCCTGATCACATAGGGGGCAACTCGTCGGGTAATGTAACCATCTCCTCTGAAGTCTGTCCGCAGTCCAACATTTATTCCTTATAGCCAGCCAAAGAAAAAATTTGAGGCTACAACTATACAACATATTCCCTCTGTCCCAAATTAAAATTCGTTTTAGATAATTAACGAGTTCATAAAATGCTTGATGTATGTGTTTTGTATGTGTCTAGATTCATGACCATCTATTCGAATATAGACATAAAAACTCAGAGCTAAAATAAATACTATTTTGGAACAGAGGGAGTATGTTTTATTTCTGTCTCGCCTTGAACGAGCATGAAAACATTCAGAATTAGAATATAATGTTTTTCCATCTTTATGCACTATAAGTTATACATTGATCAGTTTCCTTTTGATGAAAACCAATCTTAATATGATAATATCTTTCCACCCTGAGCACAGATGATAAACTGCAAGGCCAGACAGAAGCAACTTCCAATATTTCGAGTCCAATCATAAAGAAAGATGTCGGCACACAAATGAGTCCTGAGGATAATATAGCATCTCCTCCAAAAGCAAGGCATTCCTGCTCCAGTCTGCCTTCAAGGCATCTGATACAAGAAGCAAATAGTCATATACCTAAACCTGAAATTAGGGACGTGCAGGTTGATGACCAAGTAACTGTGACCCGGTGGTCCAGGCGACATGTAACACGAGGCTCTGATAAGAGGTCAACAAATATTGTCGAATGGAGGAAGAAGACCGTTGAAACCCGAGCTCCATCTTTTGATGAAAAAGAAAGAGAAGGATGCATGTCAAAGTATGATATTGCCTACATCTGCCCATCTGCTAAAAATCCCATTTCGCACTACTCCCCAGTTTTGAATTGGACTAACGCAAAAAAAAAATATGTTGCCCCAATTCTCATCTTGTAACTTCTAATACTGCAAGCTGTCGTTGTCCTATTTCATCTTTGTTAAAAAGAAGTCAGCTCAATGTTGAAGTGAAGCTACTATGGCTGTAATACCTGTCCAAATTCACAGAAAATACTAAGTATAAAAGATGCTGAATGTTGATTGATTGTTATTAAGTGGCCTGCTAATATGCTCTTAGTACTATTGAGAACTTAAAATTTAAAATAACTAGAAGTCAGAGTCAGATGGAGTAAATTGCAGATAGTGAGCTTAGGTGATACATTTGAAATATTTTGCCCACTTGAGTACTAGTTGGACATTTTCATCCTACAGCTAGTGGCACACACAGAATATCACTTAACGTGGGGTTCATTATAATGAATGGAGAACCAAACGATTGTTCGTTTATTAGAGCGCCCACCTGAGCTTGAACCCTGGTGTATTGGTTTCAGCAAATTTCCTGGCCAGCCAGGGTCTGTTACTCCCTTCTTTTAAGAGGAACCCAAGGGAATATTTTTCTTGCATGTTCAAGTTTTTTTGCTACAATCCATTGGAAGTTCACACTATAGTGTTGTTCCTTTTCTTACTGATGAGGTGGTAAAACATAAAATCATAAAGCATGAGCGAATTAGAAACTCTAGGTATTCATACAGTTAATGTGCTACTTTTACATTCTTTTTTTTTGCCATCTCAAATATTTTTAATAGTTGCATTTAGTCAGGATGTAAATCTGCAACATCTTGTATTTAGAGACCTGGTTATTTGTATTATTAAGGTGCAAAAGGGAGGAGGCAAAGATCACTGCTTGGGAAAATCTACAGAAAGCAAAAGCAGAGGCTGCCATTCGAAAGCTGGAGGTATTGTTTGTGGTCCACATGTGTAGTTTCAAATGTTTTGACCCCTCACACTGGTCTATACGTTTTTGCTATGTGAAATAAACTTACATATTGAATCCTCTATTTTTCAGATGAAACTTGAAAAGAAAAGATCATCGTCAATGGACAGAATTCTAGGCAAACTCCGCTCTGCTCAGAAGAAAGCACATGACATGCGAAGTGTAGTTTCTTATAGTGAAGATCATTGTGGTGCGAGGACAACCAAGAAGACATCTTTCCTTGTCAAAACTGGCAAGCCTTTCAGCTGCTGCTTTACCTACCGTGCTTGCTAGTTGTGGCACAGCTGGTGCCACTGGATTCAGCAATGGATATAGTTCTATGCGGTGAGTCCCTTTGGCATTTATATTATATGCAGTTTAACATCTAAAACTCACACTAGTTCAACATTAATGCCTTGCTGCTTGTAATTTTGTATTTGTATGTATTATTTCAAAATAGTTTCTAATGCTAGAAGTGTATATCTTTCTCAAGAGCTCTTCTCAGGCAACAGTTATGGATGTGAAGTCAGTTGGATTTTGACTACATGGCCTAATTGTCAATGAGATATGCACAATCTGATGAACAAGATATTATTATGGAGCAGCAGACAAAGAAGTGTCTATCTTTCTCAAGAGCTCTTCTCAGGCAACAGTTATGGATGTGAAGTCAGTTGGATTTTGACTACATGGCCTAATTGTCAATGCGATTTGCACAATCTGATGAACAAGATATTATTATGGAGCAGCAGACAAAGAAAGTCATCGAGCTAAATCCACTCATGTAGCTAATGGTGTGGACTACTATCTGCTGCTGTATAGCCTGCGACGATGACTCTGTACACCCGGTAAAAAAGCTCGTTTCACGAGCTTCATGCTAGTTAGAATCTGGATTGAGCTGATATTCATCCTGCTTCATGTGTAGCTTTCATGGAAATTGTGTATGTAACCCAAATCATGGGCGCATTACAGACCTAACGGAAAAAAGTCAGTGCTGCGCCTTTAGAATGCAGCTTGCTCTCTTCCTTATTTTGAAACTTGTTTGGTTCAGTTCTGGAGGCTTGCGGTCCAGCACTGAAACTTGGCTTGTTTGTTTATTGGTTCGCAGCGAGTGGAATTTGTAACTGAGACGACAAAAACCCTATTTCCCCTCCTTTTTGGTGAACATGATAAACGTCTCCAACTTCCGTTAGGGCACGTACAAAGCCTCTTGATCAGTTTTTTTTATGCACAAGAGATAATTAAGAGACAACATGGTACAATCATAAGTCCTTATATCATAAATTTTGTTAATAGACAATATTTACAGAGAGTTGTGTAGAGACGATCTTTATGAGAGGAGAATGTCTCATTTTTTATTTAGTCCTCTAAAGATCTCATGAGATCTCATTTTAAATGGGGTCCAATGCTCTAATGTGGCTATCAGTATCTCATATGGGGGACATCCACGTCCTCTCCTTGAGGTACGACCCTCACGATTTTCTGATCTGTAGCCACCGTACGGACTACGGAGTCGTCTCTCTTGACAATGTTTCATCTAAAAACACGACTGTCACGATTATTATCTTTGACACCGTTTTATTTACACATGATGCTCCATGTATTGGAAAGTGCAAATACTTTGTCACAATCATTACAAAGGAAGGATCAAGATATTTTGAATGTCATGTCATGTGTGAGTGCAACAAGAAACGAGCTGCAAAATGTAAGAGAGAATGGATGGAACTCACTCTTGAAGAAGACATACTTATTTTGCGATGGAAACATGCATGAGGAATATGCTAATAGGCACGCACCACGAAAGAAAACCAAAAAAGAAAACTCCATCAATACTAAATAGAAGCTTTTAATTATGTTATTGATTGGCAACTTCAAGAGCTCGATGACAGTTTCGGTGAGGTAAATTATGCATTGTTGGATCACGTGGCGACTTTTAACACAAATGACTCATTTCTTGCCTTTAACAAAGAAACAATAGTAAGGCTACCTAAGCTTTATCAATATGATTTTGATTCAAATAAATTGAATGGTCTTGACTTTGAACTTGTTATATACACTGACAACGTGAAAGCATGTAGAAGGTTTGACAATTTGGATGGGACTGTTGATCGATCTAGCTAAACTAGTGTTGCAAACAAATAAGCTTATTAGTTTCCTTTTCGCCTATCAACCTTTAAAGCTACTACTAATATTGTGGATTGCCACAACTTCAGTGCAAACATGTTTCAGTTATGAGTGTTGTAAAAAAGGTTGAGAAACAAGCTGAGTGATCAGTTCATGTGTGATTGCCAAATATGCTATGCGTAGAAAGATGTGTTTTCAGCCAACAGTATTGATAAGGTGATTGATCTTTTTAAGAAGATGAAATTTTGAATTGGGAAGCTTTAACATGTGAGCATCGTACTACAATTAATCGGACTTGTTCAAAAATTGCGAAAAAGTAACATATTTTTTTGTTCAATATACCAGGAATTAGGAAATGTTACAAAGCATCAAAGCGCTTTTTTTTAAACATGCAAACAAATGGTTTTAGGATTCTATTCAGCTGGTATATGTCTCCACTCTTTCATTTAATTTAATATCCATATGTAGCTAATATAATACTTATGTCTGAAAAAAATACATTGGTGTGCTATAGTCTCGTTATAATTTATAGTTACATGTATATTCTTAAGCGAATCCATTGACAATATTTCTTAAGCGAATCCATTAACAGCTAACACGTCCACTTGTATCATCACGCATAACACGTCTTCTTGCACAACTTCCTCGGCGTGACGATCCAACAGCATGGGACATTGGAACATCCTTTCATCTTCCTCCAACCAAACGGCCCGCCGCCGTCTCCTGGTCTCCCCACGCACAGGCAGTTTGCAGTTTCGTGCAATGACATGCTCATCAAGACGGCACCCGAAGAGGCAAACGAACTGTGCACGCAAGGTCGCACAAGCACGTATCGTCATGAGTCATGACGGACGTCTCGATCGCCTCTGCTCTTTGCCATAGCCATGGCACGACCTATCGCCGCTACTATATATACACACACAATCCAGCGTGCCCAAGTGCTTGGTACGTGCCCACACACGTACCAAATAAACGTACACTGACCGACGTCGTCGTTCACGTTGCAAGATTGCATCTTGCCGATCATCGCAACGTCGGCTAGCTCTGTGACAATGGCGAAGAGCAGACGGGAGATCTCGTTTGGTTTGGCCGTCGTCCTGTCCCTAACGGCCGCCGCACTCGTGCGAACCGGACACGGCGCCGACGCCGCCTTCGCGAGGGCGAGCGGGACACGTTTCACGATCGGTGGGCGGCCGTTCTACTCGAACGGCTTCAACGCGTACTGGCTCATGTACATGGCGTCGGACCCGGCCGACCGGAGCAAGGCGACGGCCGCGCTGGACGAGGCGGCCCGCCTCGGCGCCACGCTCGTGCGGACGTGGGCGTTCAGCGACGGCGGCTACCGCGCGCTGCAGGTGTCGCCCGGGGTGTACGACGAGGAGGTGTTCAGGGTATGCCCTGCATCTCGTGTCGGACGCCGGCGAGGCAATCAATCCTGGGCGCACGTGCTATTTTTTTTTTTTTAGATATCACGCTATTTACGCGTATAGCAACTTAATTTCTCCCCTCTCGTATATATTTCGGCTTTTCAGTTCTGATTTTTTGGAGCTATATACATGCATGCATGGATTATTGTTCTGCGGAAAAAAAAAATCTTCAGCTGCCAATGTGACATGGATGTCTCTCTGCAGGGTCTAGACTATGTGATATCCGAAGCAAAGAAGCGCGGGATCCATTTGATCCTGAGCCTGGTGAACAACTGGGACGGGTACGGCGGGAAGAAGCAGTACGTGCAGTGGGCAAGAACCCAGGGGCACAGCCTGAATTCTGATGACGACTTCTTCACCGACAGCGTGACCAAAGGGTTCTACAAGAACCATGTCAAGGCCCGTCGACCACGCACTCCATAGACGCTTGATATAATAACCATCTCAAGACGCTTGATATGATGCACCATTCTCACAGGCAGTCCTCACGAGAGTGAACAAGATGACGGGAGTGGCGTACAAGGACGAGCCTGCCATCTTCGCGTGGGAGCTCATGAACGAGCCTCGCTGCCAGAGCGACCTCTCCGGGAAGACGCTGCAGGCCTGGATCACGGAGATGGCCAGCTACGTCAAGTCCGTGGATCCCAACCACACGGTAGAGATCGGGCTCGAGGGCTTCTACGGCGATCGAGTCCACGCCCGACCGCAAGCGCCAGTTCAACCCGGGAGGGTACACCGTCGGCACCGACTTCATCTCCAACAACCTGATCCCCGGCGTCGACTTCGCCACGATCCACTCCTACCCCGACCAATGGTAAGCTGTTGTAACGACACACAAGGCGCGCGATCGAATGCATGGCGGCGACCGCGTTGGGAACGGCTCCCGATCGACCTCGTCCCTCGTATTACGTGCGTTGTGCATTGCAGGGTGCCCGGCGCGAGCGACGGCGCGCAGGTGGCGTTCATGCGGCGGTGGATGGCGTCGCACGCCGGCGACGCCGCGGCGGTGCTGCGGAAGCCGCTGCTGGTGGCGGAGTTCGGCTGGTCCGCGCGCTCCAACAGCTACACGGTGTCCATGCGGGACGCCTACTTCCGCATGGTGTACGAGGCGATCTACGCGTCGGCGAGAGCGGGAGGGCCGCTCGCGGGGGGCCTCTTCTGGCAGGTCATGGTGCCCGGGATGGAGAGCTGGACCGACGGCTACGACGTCGTGCTCGACCGTAGCCCATCCACGGCTGCCGTCGTCGGCCAGGAGTGCTCCCGGATGACCGGACTCAACTAGGTGTCCTAGCTAGTAGCCAGTAGCGGTGGACTGATTCGTGCTGGTTCAAATGTTCAAGGCAGCCACGGAGAGCCGGAGACATGACCAATGGATGTGCTCTAATAATTTAAAGTAATAACAAAAAAAATATCTTTATATTATTTCTAAATATTCTTAGTTGGTAGAAATAATACAGATTTTAGCGAAAACATACTCTTCAACAGTGGTCTCTTAATTATATTTTTAACAACAGTCTCAATTAGATCTCCAAATACTGTAATACATTTTTTTGCTGGTTAAAGATAAAGAGCGCATAAAATATAAAAATGTTTTAAAAATATTTAAAAATATTTATAAACATTTTTATTTTAATGATTATTTAAAAATATTTAAATATTCTTAGTTGGTAGAAATAATACATATTTTAGCGAAAACATACTCTTCAACAGTGGTCTCTTAATTATATTTTTAACAACGGTCTCTTAATTAGATCTCCAAATTCTTTATAATAGAGCGGGGAGGGAATCTTGCCTCTTGCTGCATCCACGTCGGCTCATTACTTTGCAGCCATAGGATCGCTTTTCAACGTCGGCTCATTACTTTGCAGCCATAGGATCGCTTTTCAACGGCAACGACCACGCCAACTTCGGCCTCTCTGTGACACGCGAAACGACGCGATGCTTCCAGAGCTCCATCATGCCCCCTCAATCGCATTCGTGGTGCCTACGTAGACCGCCACCAGGAGCCATATCCCTGTCCTCCTCAAACGCCGTGGTTGTGCCGGCGCAGGCCCAACCGCCCAAGTGTCATCCCCTCCCTCTCAAACATCACCATGTTGCCGCCGCCAGGAATTGCATTCCCCTTCTCCCCCAATGCTGTAACGTTGTCTGTGTCGACCGGCTCCAGGCTGAACGCCATCCATCGCTTCCACGCACCGCCTCCTGCCGCAGCGTCATGGCGCTCCTCCGCGTCGACGCGTGAAAGGGAATTAGGCTTACACCTAGTTCCTAATTAATTTTGGTGGTTGAATTGCCCAACACAAATAATTGGACTAACTAGTTTGCCCAAGTGTATAGATTACACAGGTGTAAAAGGTTCACACTCAGCCAATAAAAAGATCAAGTTTTGGTTTCGACAAAGGAGCAAATAGGCAACCGAAGGCCCTCTGGTCTGGGAGCACCGGACTGTCCGGTGCACACCGGACAGTGTCCGGTGCACCACCGGACAGTGTCCGGTGCACCAGAGGACTCCAACTCGAACTCGCCACCTTCGGGAATTTCCAGAGGCACTCGCGCTATAATTCACCGGACTGTCCGGTGTACACCGGACAGTGTCCGGTGCGCCAAGGAGGAGCGGCCTCAGGAACTCGCCAGCTTCGGGAATCTCTAACGGCTAGTCCGCTATAATTCACCGGACATGTCCGGTGTGCACCGGACTGTCCGGTGCAACTCCGGAGCAACGGCTATCTCCGCGCCAACGGCTACCTGCGGCGCATTAAATGCGCGTGCAGCGCGCGCAGAAGGCAGGCGTGCCCATACTGGCACACCGGACAAGGAACAGTACATGTCCGGTGTGCACCGGACATCCAGGCGGGCCCACAAGTCAGAAGCTCCAACGGTCAAAATCCAACGGCAGTGATGACGTGGCGGGGGCACCGGACATGTCCGGTGTGCACCGGACTGTCCGGTGCGCCATCGAACAGACAGCCTCCCAACGGCCACTTTTGGTGGTTGGGGCTATAAATACTCCAACCACCCCACCATTCATTGCATCCAAGTTTTCCACTTCCCAACTACTACAAGAGCTCTAGCATTCAATTCTAGACACACCAAAGAGATCAAATCCTCTCCAAATTCCACACAACACCATAGTGACTAGAGAGAGTGATTTGCTTGTGTTCTTTCGAGCTCTTGCGCTTGGATTGCTTCTTTTCTTTCTCACTTGTTCTTGTGATCAAAGTTCCATTGTAATCAAGGCAAGAGGCACCAATTGTGTGGTGGCCCTTGCGGGGAAGTTTTGTTCCCGGCTTTGCTTTGAGAAGAGAAGCTCACTCGGTCCGAGGGATCGTTTGAGAGAGGGAATGGTTGAAAGAGACCCGACCTTTGTGGCCTCCTCAACGGGGAGTAGGTTTGCGAGAACCGAACCTCGGTAAAACAAATCCGCGTGTCACACTCTTTATTTGCTTGCGATTTGTTTTGCGCCCTCTCTCGCGGACTCGTTTATATTTCTAACGCTAACTCGCCTTGTAGTTGTGTTTATATTTGTAAATTTCAGTTTCGCCCTATTCACCCCCCCTCTAGGCGACTATCAACGCGCTCTACACCTACCTACGCTTTCTCGAGAGACGGAACAAACCCGACATCTGCGAGCCTGCAAGGTATGTAGCACATCGCTGGAAGGGGAGAGCACGGATAGTGGTCGCGGGCACGCTATGGTCGCGGTGTGGTGCTGGTAGAAAGCAAGCGCCTGGAGTAGATTTCCCTGAGGTGCGTTCTTCTTGCCATGCCTATGCCCAGAGCCACATAGCAGGTACCGGTGTACTGTGTTCTGGCGTGTACAAAGACATCGAGCTCAAGGTGTTTGTGGAAATGCCACGCCCAGCGACATCCTTTCTTTGCGCTATCGGCGCCCCTCAGCTTGATGTCCTGTACGTACCTTCTTTTATATTTGCAAAAAAAAAGTTATATAAGCACCTATTGAAGTTGTTTATTGCTTGCGCCCAAAATTAGATCCTTTACTGTTTTGGCTTATCATTATTAGTACTTTACATTGCGCTGTAAAGCTTATTTGAATATGCATCGTGTTGCACAACATCTTAGTGCTTTGTTAGATTTGAGTTGCACAACATCATATTCATTTATGGGTAGCCATCATCTTTTGCATTCGGATTGTTAGAATCATTGACTAAGTTGGAAGTCATCTCTTCATCCTAGCTACCGAACCGCTTACCGCACTTGATCACCATGGCCACCACTCCTAGGAATTTTTCACCAAGGGTCTCACGGAATAGTCACCACCATCCCCACCTATCTTCCCTAACATTCCCCAAAAGCCCAATTTGTAATATAGAATCTAGGCTACTGCAACGTTCTACTACTATATCACCACTATGTATATACTTTCAGAAGTGTCACTTTTCTGTTTCTGTATCTATAATAACACTTCTTTGACTATGTATGTGTGTCGAGTCAACTATAAATATATTGTTGAAAGGCTTGCGCGAAGCGCGATCAAGTTACTAGTACTGTAATACATTTTTTTGCTGGTTAAAGATAAAGAGCGCATAAAATATAAAAATGTTATATAATATTTTAAAAATATTTATAAACATTTTTATTTTAATGATTATTTAAATAGTGATTTCGAGAGTAATTTAAGAAAAGATGGCACCAGATTAAATCTGAAAGGCAACGGATCTCGGCAACAGTTTTTAGGAGCACCTGTGGGCTGTGGCTATGTCTCGCTGCTCACCAAGTTCTTATTGTGTTCGTGTGTATGTATCATTCTGCATAATATAATTATTAAGGATGAATGCAGAGAATCATATAACATAGACGATTATAGGATAGTCAAGTCCTCCATTGTCGCCCCCAACCATTATTCCGGAAACACCGAGAGTTTCTGCAACCATTTTGCAATGTGAGATCGTAATCTATGCTAGCCCGGTACATGACCAACATGAAGCATATTTGTGATATCCATGACCAACATGAAGCATGTTTGTGATATCCGTCAAAAGAATTATATTTTATGTTTATGAATTTTGTAATCTTTATTTTTAGTAATATACTTTTATTAATTTTATGAATCATGTAAATTTTATTTTTAACTAATGTAATTTAATCTGTTTTACGAATTAAGTATATTTATATAAATCTGTAAAGGAAAAATTGACATGATGATGATTTGATCATCGATTGATAGTAAAGATTTGGCAAAGTGGAGTGATAAATAAAAGCTAGCGATTGTGGATGGTAGGATCCTTGGACCGAGCCTAATGGCAATGGGGAATTCCCTATAGGGGAATAGCTCCCTATACAAGTTTCCGCGAAGAAAAAAATTCCTACGGGGATCCCTACGAACGTTTGCGGGGACATTTGTTCCCCATCCACGTTCTCCGTGCGAATAAATCGACAGGAATCACCGTCTCTGTTTAATTATAATTTAGACATTATCCTTTGTTATTAATGCAAAACGTTTTCACTTATACATATTGTTAGATGTAAGAAATCATTATGTGTACATCAAAATAAACATATTTGTATAATGAGTGATCTTTTGAAAATATAATTGTCGGCGTTTCGAGACCGGGGGGTCCCCGAGCCGACGAGTGAGTGTGCCGCGTGCCCCAGCCCAGATGGGTCGAGCGCGTGGGCGAGCGCGAAGGGGGGAGAAGCGAGGTGGCCGGAGACGGGCGTGAGAGAGGTGGAAATCCCGCGGCCTTCGTGTTCGTCCCGCGCCCAGGTCGGGTGCGCTTGCAGTAGGGGGGTTACAAGCGTCCACGCGGGTGAGGGAAGCGAGCGGCCCCAAGAGAGCGCATGTCCCGTCCTCGTCCCCGCGCGACCAACCTTCTCTAAGAAGGCCCTGGTCCTTCCTTTTATAGGCGTAAGGAGAGGATCCAGGTGTACAATGGGGGTGTAGCAGAGTGCTACGTGTCTAGCGGAGGGAGAGCTAGCGCCCTAAGTACATGCCAATGTGGCAGCCGGAGAGATCTTGGCACCCTGCTGGCGTGATGTCGTGGCTGTCGGAGGAGCAACGGAGCCTGGCGGAGGGACAGCTGTCGGAGCGGTCGAGTCCTTGCTGACGTCCACCTGCTTCCGTAAGAGAGCTGAGAGCCGCCGTCGTCACAGAGCTTGTGGGGCGCCATCATTGCCCATCTGGCGGAGCTAGCCAGATGGGACACCGGTCTTGTTCTCTGTGACCCGAGTCGGCTCGGGGTAGGATGATGATGGCGCTTCCCGTTGACGTGGCGGGCCTGTGCTCCAGGTCGGGCGACGTGGGGGCTCCTCCGAAGCCGAGGTCGAGTCTGTCTTCTGTTGCCGAGGCCGAGCCCGAGCCCCTGGGTCGGGCGAGGCGGAGGTCGTTCGGCAGAGGCCAGAGCGGAGTCCGAGCCCTGGGGTCGGGCGAGGCGGAGTTCGTCGTCTTCCGGGGCTGAGCCCGAGTCCGAGCCCTGGGTCGGGCGGAGCGGAGTTCACCGTCTTCCGGGTCTTAGCCCGAGTCCGAGCCCTGGGTCGGGCGGAGCGGAGTTCGCCGTCTTCCGGGGCTGAGCCCGAGTCCGAGCCCTGGGTCGGGCGGAGCGGAGTTCGCCGTCTTCCGGGTCTTAGCCCGAGTCCGAGCCCTGGGTCGGGCGGAGCGGAGTTCACCGTCTTCCGGGTCTTAGCCCGAGTCCGAGCCCTGGGTCGGGCGGAGCGGAGCTCGCCGTCTTCCGGGGCTGAGCCCGAGTCCGAGCCCTGGGTCGGGCGGAGCGGAGTTCGCCGTCTTCCGGGTCTTAGCCCGAGTCCGAGCCCTGGGTCGGGCGGAGCGGAGTTTCCTATGGCACCTTTGGCAAGGCCTGACTGCCTGTCAGACTCACTCTGTCGAGTGGCACTGCAGTCGGAGTGGCGCAGGCGACGCTGTCCTCCTGTCAGACCGGTCAGTGGAGCGGCGGAGTGACGACGGTCACTTCGGCTCTGCCGGGGCGCGCGCGTCAGGATAGAGGTGTCAGGCCGCCTTTGCGTTAAATGCTCCTGCAACTCGGTCAGTCGGTGCGGCGATTTAGTCAGGGTTGCTTCTTAGCGAAGCCAAGGCCTCGGGCGAGCCGGAGATGTGTCCGCCGTTAATGGGGGGCCTCGGGCGAGACGGAAGTCCCTCGAGGTCGGCTGCCCTTGTCCGAGTCTAGGCTCGGGCGAAGCGTGATCGAGTGACTCGTATGGACTGATTCCTGACTTAATCGCACCCATCAGGCCTTTGCAGCTTTATGCTGATGGGGGTTACCAGCTGAGAATTAGGCGTCTTGAGGGTACCCCTAATTATGGTCCCTGATAGTAGCCCCCGAGCCTCAAAGGGAGTGTTAGCACTCGCTTGGAGGCTTTCGTCACACTTTTTTGCAAGGGGACCAGCCTTTCTCGGTTGCATTTTGTTCCGGTGGGTGCGCGCGAGCGCACCCGCCGGGTGTAGCCCCGAGGCCTCGGAGGAGTGGTTTCACTCCTTCGAGGTCTTAATGCCTTGCGTGATGCTTCGGCTGGTCTGGTTGTTCCCTCATGCGAACTGGCCGTAGCCCGGGTGCACGGTCGGGGCCCAAGCTCTCGGGCTGGTATGTTGACGCTGTCAACGGTTTGGCCGGAGCCGGGTTTGCGAGAGCAGCCCCCGAGCCTCCACACAGGGCGAGAGGACGATCAGGGACAGACTCGGCTTTTTTACATACACCCCTACGTCGCCTTTCCGCAAGGAGGAGGGGGGAGAGCGCCATGTTACCCTCGATGGGCACCGAACATGGTGTCTCCGGTGAGCTGCAAGCGGGTGATCCGAGTGGACGTCCGTGCCCCGTTCGTTGGGGGTCGGCTAGGGGCCCAGAGGCACGCCCAAAAGTACCTGCGGGTGATCTGCCGGACCCGGTCCCCTGGCGACGGGGTCCGAGGGCTCGATGCCTCCCTCCGATGGGATTCCGTTACAAGATCGTTCCCGCTGGTCTCGGAAATGTCCTAGGGTACCTCGAGAGCGCAGCCCGAGCCTCGGTTATGTATCGAACGTACCCCTGGTCATCCCTCGCTCGGCGTCTGAGGCGACTGTGAACCCTTCGAGGGCCAGCCTTCGAACCCCTGATCAGTAATGGGCGCGGAGCCCGAGTAGCCTGAGGCGGCCATGGAGCCCTTCGGGGGGCTGGCCTTCGAACCCCTGACCAGTAGTGGGTGTCGGGCCCACGCGATCTGAGGCGACTGTTGAACCCTTCGGAGGGCCAGCCTTCGAACCTCTGATCAGTAGGGGGGCTCGGAGCCCGGTTCCTTCACAGAGAAGGATCTTTTCGGGGTATCCCCCTTTCCCGGTCCCTGTTGCAAGAGATAGAAAAAGAGGAAAAAAGGAAAAGGATACGAAATCGAACGACGTGGCGTACCTTTTTTGGCGCGGTTATTACGGCGAAGGCGAAGCGTCGCCCGCTTCTCCTGCCAGAGGCGCCGCCTGTCCCGCCGCGGAGTTAATGCGACGGGGCAAGTGGTTGGCGGGGCGGCCGTTGCGCGTGCGCGAGCCGTTCGAGGAACGGATCACAGGCGCACTGTCTTCACGCCGTGGGAGGAGGCTCTCTTGCTGTCCCTGGATGGGACGTGAGCCTAGCTGACGACGTGACTGCTGCTCCCGCCCGCCTGTCACCGTCATTACTGCCGGCCCACTTTCGGCCGCATTGACCGTCGCGCCAGGCTGGCGCTGCTGGGTCGTGCGCTGGGTCGCCTCGAGTCGCGGCATAGGTTCCGTAACCGAAGAGGTGCGACGGTGGCGCAAGTGGCGGTGCGGTTGCTTGCATGCAGCAACTGGCGCGCTGGTTGCGTGACGCGTGGGCCTGGGCCTCCAAGCTGGCGTGTCGGAAGTCGGAGAAGCGCGTCCACCTGGCGCGGTTGCATGCCGCCTGCATGGCTGCTCGCCCCTTCCGCCCGTTGGTCTGGGCAAAAGTGGGGGGTCGCTTGTAACCGCTGGGCGGCCGCGTGCACCACGCGCGGCGGTTTGGCTTCTTCTGCTCTGAGCCGGTTTGCATGACATGCGGGACCCAGCCCCCGAGCCGCAGGGGAGGGCCTTGGAGCGTGTTGGAGAAGACTCAGCCCGTGGCGTTTGGGGGCGCACGTAGGGAGAGTTGCCTTTAAAAGGAGGGCGACCCCTTTCGGAAGGCAACCATGTCTTCTTGCTCCCTTATGCGTCGTGTCTTTCCATCTTCCAAGCCCCCGAATGGGGGGTATCCGCCGTCTTTCCGCCTCCTCGTTGGAGGAACGCAACTCCGTGGGAGTTGGTACCTTTCAGCCATCGTTCGGCTTCAAGGATTTTCATCATGCAGCCCGGCCGCACCCCTCCACCGGTGGTCACCCAAGATGGTGACCTCCGGCTTGATGGTGGGGGAAAGCGAGCCGAGCTGCGGCCTCTGCCCCTCCCTCAGCCTAAAGGATTTTCATCACCGGGGCTGGGGAGGGGAGTGCGCCGAGTTGAGGTCGGCCCCCGCGTGGGCGGCGACCCGCTCCTTCACTCAGTGATCAGAGGGAAGGGCGGTCGTCGTCCGTGGCGCTGGCAGCTGCACCGTGCCTGGCTCTCGGACGCGAGTGGCTTCGGAGCCGCTCGCGGCGCCGGCGTCCGCCACGGCAGCTTGAAGAGGTTCTTCTGCCGGTGAGGTAGCCAAGGCCGGCCACGGACCGACCTTCAACTCTGCGGACTTCTGCCCGCCCTTGCCTCACAAGTTTTGGCGTGGGCGGGGGCCTCCTGGCAGCAGCACCCGCCCTGAGGTCAGTGATGCCGCTGTTCGACCCCCCGGAGCAGAAGTCGTCGTCGTCGCCGCTGCTGGAGCAGGTGACGGCGCGCCGTTCGTCGGCCTTCCGTTGCTCCGCATGCCTTCCCCCTCGGAGTGGGGTTGTTCGTACCTGCGGAGGGGGAACCGGAGTTCCGTTTGTAATGGCACTTCGAATGCCAGTGTTTTTGTTCATTGTGGCTGTCGAGGCCTGAACATGTATGTAATTTCGGCACGGAGCCGTGTTTTTTCTTCATTTTCGAGCACTAAGTCTCGCCTGTCGATTATCTGAACCGCTTCACCAAGCATGAGTCGCCCCGTGTCAAGGTGACGAGTGAGGTATCCGTATCCCGGAGGCGTAGGAGTCCCTCGGCTCGATCGACCTTGTTGTCTGAGGCTCCTCTAGCTTAGTTAAAGGGGACCCCTTGGCCGCTCTTCGATGAGCCGAGGCCAGGGGTAGCGATATCAGTACGAACAGAGGCGGAGTTGGCTCGAAAATGGGAACCTGGTTGGCCAGAGCCTAGCCGGGTTGCCCGTCAGCGGGGCTGACGCTGGAGTCGATCAGCCGAGGCCTCGGGTCGGGCTGGCGCCCTTGGAAGATGGTTGGCCGAGGCCCCAGGGGTAACCGGCCGAGCCACCTGCTCGGGCCGGATTCCCGGAGAAGTCCCTGGACCGCGTCGCCGTCCGAGGCTGGGTCGGACCTCGCTGAAGACGTCGTCGATGCCGAGGGTGCTACAGCCTCCTTCAGCGTGAAGACCCGAGCCTGCAGGATCAGATTGTCTTGTAGCGTGTGCCTTCTGCGGCCGCCGAGGCCAGAAAACACACCCTCGCTGCGTTGTAAAGTCGCGTCTCCTTTCCTCTTATTTCGAGCATCTGGACTTTCCGTCGGTAACAGGGATGTTTGTGTGGGCGAGAGTTGCTTCTCGCGGAAGGTGATGAGTGAGGTATCCGTATCCCAGAGGCGTGGGAGTCCCTCGGCTCGGTCGGCCTTGCCGCTTACGTGTACTTTCGCCCGTCCATGAGGCCCTGTCACCGATTCAGTCGAGAAGGCTTGAAGGACCGCCTCGGCAGAAGAGCTTCCGAACGTGAAGACTTGTTCGGTCCGCGGAATCACTTTATCCGAACGCGAGTTACTTATCGCAGAAGGTGATGAGTGAGGTATCCGTATCCCGGAGGCGTAGGAGTCCTTCGGCTCGGTCAGCCTTGACTGCTTACGTGTACTCCGTCGTTTCCAGGATCCGCTTTTCGAAGTAGCCAAAAAGCACGAAAGAAATTCTGCTAAAAAGAGATCCTTTTTCGAGGAAAATTTCGACGCAGAGGGGGTCTCCCCCCTTTTAGCCCCCGAGGGAGGGTCGGGCTTTGCCGAGGCGAGGCCGACCCTTCCTTGATGACTAAACTTTGCGTGGGTGCGAGGTATATGAACAACTTGAAAACATCTTAAGGGTAGAAGCGACGTAGCTGTTTGATGTTCCAAGCGTTGCCGTAGATCTCGCCTTGATTGTTGGCCAGCTTGTATGTTCCGGGCTTCAGAACTTTGGCGATGACGAATGGTCCCTCCCAGGGGGGCGTGAGTTTGTGCCTCCCTCGGGCGTCTTGCCGCAGCCGAAGCACCAGGTCGCCCACCTGGAGGTCTCGGGGCCGGACCCCTCGGGTGTGGTAGTGTCGCAGGGACTGCTGGTACCGCGCCGAGTGTAGTAAGGCCTTGTCCCGAGCCTCTTCCAGCTGGTCCAGCGATTCTTCTCGGCTAGCTTGGTTGCTTTGATCGTTGTAGGCCCTCGTCCTCGGGGAGCCGTATTCCAGGTCAGTGGGCAAGATGGCCTCGGCCCCGTAGACCAGGAAGAACGGCATGAAACCCGTGGCCCGGCTTGGCGTTGTCCTCAGGCTCCAGATCACCGAGGGGAGTTCCTTCATCCATCGCTTGCCGAACTTGTTGAGGTCGTTGTAGATCCGGGGCTTGAGCCCTTGTAGAATCATGCCGTTGGCACGCTCTACTTGCCCATTCGACGTGGGATGAGCCACGGCGGCCTAGTCCACCCGGATGTGGTGATCCTCGCAAAAATCCAAGAATTTTTTGCCGGTGAACTGGGTACCGTTGTCGGTGATGATGGAGTTTGGGACCCCGAAGCGATGGATGATGTTGGTGAAGAACGCCACCGCCTGCTCGGACCTGATGCTGTTCAGGGGTCGGACCTCGATCCCCTTGGAGAATTTGTCGATGGCGACCAGCAGGCGCGTGTAGCCCCCGGGCGCCTTCTGCAAGGGACCGACGAGGTCCAGACCCCATACAGCGAAGGGCCAGGTGATGGGTATCGTCTGCAGAGCCTGAGCGGGCAGGTGGGTCTGCTTCGCGTAGAATTGGCACCCTTCGCAGGTGCGGACAATTCTAGTGGCGTCAGCCACCGCCGTTGGCCAGTAGAAGCCTTGCCGGAAAGCATTCCCGACAAGGGCTCGAGGCGCTGCATGATGGCCGCAAGCCCCCGAGTTTATTTCTTGCAGGAGTTCCTGACCTTCGGCGATGGAGATGCATCGCTGGAGGATGCCCGAGGGGCTCCGGTGGTAGAGCTCCTCCTCATCGCCCAGCAGGACGAACAACTTGGCGCGTCGAGCTACCCGCCGAGCCTCGGCTTGGTCGAGGGGTAGCTCTCCCTAGCGGAGATATCGCAGGTACGGGGCCTGCCAATTTCGATCAGGCGTGGCCCCGCTCTGCTCCTCCTCGACGTGCAGTGCCTCGGCCCCGGGGGCCGAGGGTACCTCGGGCCGAACCGAGGGCGCCTCGGGCTGAGCCGAGGGTGCCTCGGGCTCGGGCGTGTCGTCGATCTTGACGGAGGGTTGATGCAGATCCCGGGAGAAGACGTCCGGGGGGACCGTCGTTTGCCCCGAGGCTATTTTAGCCAGCTCGTCCGCAGTCTCGTTGTAGCGCCGAGCGATGTGGTTGAGCTCGAGCCCGAAGAACTTGTCTTCCAGGCGCCGAACCTCATCGCAGTAGGCCTCCATCTTCGGGTCGCGGCAGTGGGAGTTCTTCATGACTTGGTCGATGACGAGCTGCGAGTCACCGCGGGCGTCGAGGCGTCTGACCCCTAGCTCGATGGCGATCCGCAACCCGTTGACCAGAGCTTCGTACTCGGCCACATTGTTGGACGCCAGGAAATGGAGGCGTAGCACGTAGCGTAGGTGCTTCCCGAGGGGCGAGATGAAGAGCAGGCCCGCGCCGGCTCCCGTCTTCATCAGCGACCCGTCGAAAAACATGGTCCAGAGCTCCGGTTGGATCGGAGCCGTCGGCAGCTGGGTGTCGACCCATTCTGCTACGAAGTCCGCCAACACCTGGGACTTGATGGCCTTCCGAGGGGCGAACGAGATTGTTTCGCCCATGATTTCCACCGCCCACCTTGCGATCCTGCCCGAGGCCTCTCGGCACTGGATGATCTCCCCCAGGGGGAAGGATGACACCACAGTTACCAGATGAGACTCGAAGTAGTGTCGTAACTTCCGCCTCGTCAGGATCACAGCATACAACAGCTTCTGAACTTGTGGGTAGCGGATCTTGGTCTCGGACAGTACCTCGCTGACGAAGTAGACTGGCCTCTGAACGGGCAGTGCATGCCCTTCCTCTTGCCTCTCGACCACAATCGCGGCGCTAACCACCTGAGTGGTAGCGGCGACGTAGACCAAGAGGGCTTCTCCATCAGCTGGGGGCACCAAGACAGGCGCCTTTGTAAGGAGCGCCTTCAGGTTCCCGAGGGCTTCCTCGGCCTCAGGGGTCCAAGCGAAACTCTCGGCCTTCCTTAAGAGGCGGTACAGAGGCAGACCTCTTTCGCCGAGGCGTGAGATGAAGCGGCTCAAGGCCGCAAGACATCCCATGACCCTCTGTACGCCTTTTAAGTCCTTGATGGGCCCCATGCTGGTGATGGCTGCGATCTTCTCCGGGTTGGCTTCAATGCCTCGCTCGAAGACGATGAACCCCAGGAGCATGCCCCGGGGCACTCCGAAGACACACTTCTCGGGATTGAGCTTGACTCCTTTCGCCTTGAGACATCAGAACGTCACTTCAAGGTCGGAGAGGAGGTCGGAAGCCTTCCTTGTCTTGACTACGATGTCATCGACGTAGGCCTCGACTGTGTGACCGATGTGTTCGCCGAACACATGGTTCATGCACCGCTGGTACGTCGCGCCCGCATTCCTCAAACCGAACGGCATGGTGACATAGCAGTACATGCCGAAGGGCGTGATGAAGGAAGTCACGAGCTGGTCGGACTCTTTCATCCGGATCTGGTGATACCCTGAGTAGGCATCGAGGAAGGACAGGGTTTCGCACCCAGCAGTGGAATCCACGATTTGATCGATGCGAGGCAGAGGGTAGGGAACCTTCGGACATGCTTTGTTGAGACCAGTGTAGTCTACACACATCCGCCATTTCCCCCCTTTCTTTCTCACAAGCACAGGGTTGGCAAGCCATTCGGGATGGAATACCTCTTTGATGAACCCTGCTGCCATTAGCTTGTGGATCTCCTCGCCTATCACTCTGCGCTTCTCCTCGTCGAATCGGCGCAGAGGCTGCGTGACGGGTCGGGCTCTGGCCCGAATATCCAGCGAGTGCTCGGCGACATCCCTCGGTATGCCGGGCATGTCCGAGGGACTCCACGCAAAGACGTCGGCGTTTGCGCGGAGAAAGTCGACGAGCACTGCTTCCTATTTGGGGTCGAGCCCGGAACCAATCCGGATCTGCTTGGAGGTGTCGCCGCTGGGGTCGAGAGGGACGGCCTTAACCGTCTCCGCTGGCTCGAAGTTGCCGGCATGACGCTTCACGTCTGGCACCTCTTTGGAGAGGTTCTCCAGGTCGGCGATGAGGGCCTCGGACTCGGCGAGGGCCTCGGCGTACTCCACGCACTCCACGTCGCATTCGAACGCGTGTTTGTACGTGGGGCCGACGGTGATGACCCCGTTGGGGCCCGGCATCTTGAGCTTCAGGTAGGTGTAGTTGGGGACGACCATGAACTTCGCGTAGCATGGCCTCCCCAGTACCGCGTGGTAGGTTCCTCGGAACCCGACCACCTCGAACGTCAAGGTCTCCCTTCGGAAGTTGGAGGGCGTTCCGAAGCAGACGGGAAGGTCGAGTCGTCCGAGGGGCTGGACGCGCTTCCCAGGGATGATCCCGTGGAATGGCGCAGCGCCTGCCCGGACGGAGGACAGATCGACGCGCAGGAGCCTGAGAGTCTCGGCGTAGATGATGTTGAGGCAGCTGCCCCCATCCATCAGGACCTTGGTGAGCCTGACGTCGCCGATGACGGGGTCGACGACGAGCGGGTATTTCCCTGGGCTCGGCACGTGGTCGGGGTGGTCAGCCTGGTCGAAGGTGATGGGCTTGTCGGACCAGTCTAGGTAGACTGGCGCTGCCACCTTCACCGGGCAGACCTCCCGGCGCTCTTGCTTGCGATGCCGAGCCGAGGCATTCGCCGCATGCCCACCGTAGATCATGAAGCAGTCGCGGACCTCGGGGAACTCTCCTGCTTGGTGATCTTCGTTCTTGTCGTCGTCGCGGGCCCTGCCACCCTCTGCGGGTGGCCCGGCCCTGTGGAAGTGGCGTCGAAGCATGACGCACTCCTCGAGAGTGTGCTTGACGGACCCCTGATGGTAGGGACACGGCTCCTTGAGCATCTTGTCGAAGAGGTTAGCACCTCCGGGGGGCTTCCGAGGGTTCTTGTACTCGGCGGCGGCGACAAGGTCCGCGTCGGCGGCGTCGCGTTTCGATTGCGACTTCTTCTTGCCTTTCTTCTTGGCGCCGCGCGGAGTAGACGCCTCGGGAGTCTCTTCCGATGGGCGGCCCTGGGGCTGCTTGTCCTTTCAGAAGATAGCCTCGACCGCCTCCTGGCCAGAGGCGAACTTGGTGGCGATGTCCATCAGCTCGCTCGCCCTGGTGGGGGTCTTGCGACCCAACTTGCTCACCAGGTCACGGCAGGTGGTGCCGGCAAGGAACGCATCGATGACATCCGAGTCGGTGATGTTGGGCAGCTCGGTGCGCTGCTTCGAGAATCGCCGGATGTAGTCCCGGAGCGACTCTCCCGGCTGTTGCCGGCAGCTCCAGAGGTCCCAGGAATTCCCGGGGCGCACGTACGTGCCCTGGAAATTGCCGGCGAAGGCTTGGACCAAGTCGTCCCAGTTGGAGATCTGTCCCGGAGGCAGGTGCTCCAACCAGGCGCGAGCAGTGTCGGAGAGGAACAGGGGAAGGTTACGGATGATGAGGTTATCGTCGTCCGTTCCACCCAGTTGGCAAGCCAGGCGGTAGTCCGCGAGCCACAGTTCCGGCCTCGTTTCCCCCGAGTACTTTGTGATAGTAGTCGGGGGTCGGAACCGGGACGGGAACGGCGCCCGTCGGATGGCCCGACTGAAGGCCTGCGGACCGGGTGGTTCGGGCGAGGGACTCCGATCCTCCCCGCTGTCGTAGCGTCCCCCACGCCTGGGGTGGTAGCCTCGGCGCACCCTATCGTCGAGGTGGGCCCGACGGTCACGACGATGGTGCTCGTTGCCGAGGTGGCCCGGGGCCGCAGGCGCGGTGTTGCGCGTGCGCCCGGTGTAGACCGAGGCTTCCCGCATGAATCGGGAAGTCGCGGCATGAGGTTCCGAGGGGTATCCCTGCCTTCGGGAGGCAGTGCTCTCGGCCCGTCGGGCCGCAGCGCCTTCCAGGAGATTCTTGAGCTCTCCCTGGATTCGCCGACCCTCGGTGGTTGATGGCTCCGGCATCGTGCGGAGGAGCATCGCTGCGGCTGCCAGGTTCTGACCGACCCCGCTGGATGCGGGCGGCGGCCTGACCCTGACATCGTTGGCGACGCGGTGCTGGAGACCCTGGGGCAGGTGACGTATTTCTCCGGCTAGGGGTTGGCCCGCCCATACCTGCCCGACGTCCCGACGGATCGTCTCAAGCGCCCCTGTTCCCTCGTCGAGCCTGGCCTGCGCCTCGCGGACTTGCTCGAGCTGTGGGTCGTGACCCCCCGCCGGAACGGGGACCACAGCTAGCTCCCGTGGGATGTCAGCGCGAGGCACCGGCCTAGGAAAATCACCGTCCTCCGGCATGCCAAGATGGTTGCCTTCGGAGGGATCCCCTAGCTCGGCGTGGAAACATTCGCGGCTTGGGCCGCAGTCCTCGTCGTCAAGGCTGCGGCTTCCGTCGGAACAGTCGGAGAGGCAATAGTCACATGCGGTCATGAAGTCCCGCATGGCACTGGGGTTGCCAAATCCAGAGAAATCCCAACAGATGCTGGGATCGTCATCTTCCTCGGACCCAGAGGGCCCGTAGGTCGAGACGTCCGTCAACCGGTCCCAAGGCGACCGCATACGAAACCCCAGTGGGGTTGCACTCGCCTCAATGAGAGCGCCTGCCAAAGCGAGGTCGCTTGGCGGGTTGAGGCCGAGTCGAAAAGACGTAGGATGGGAATTAGTCGGTACCTTTTGGTCGACGCGGAGCGACGTAGTCACATCGGGGACTGGTTGCACCGTCGTCTCAGGTACGAGGGCGACGTCCTGCAAGCTCTCCGCGAGTGCGCCGGTGTCGTCCACTTGCTCGGGATTGGTGTGTCGTGGGGGGACGGCGCTCGTCTTCGTCTCGAACGCGAGGTCGACGCCCGGCGTGCCTTCCGTCGGGGCGCTGGGGATGTCGATTCGCTCGACAGCCGACGAAGCGCGGCCTCCCGCTTGGCCTTGGTTGCCCCGCCTCCTCCTCCGTTGGCGGGGGAGAGGACGGGGCGAGCTCGAATGTTGTTCTTCCACCGCGCGGGGAAGATGTCGTCGGTTCCGCCGCCGGCGGGCGGGATGTCGGCCGCCATCGTCGTTGTCGCGCGGCGGTGGAAGGAGTATCATGTCGTAGCTGCCGTTGAAGGACATGAACTCAAGACTCCCGAAACGGAGCACCGTCCCGGGCCGGAGAGGTTGCTGGAGACTGCCCATCTGGAGCTTGACGGGAAGCTGTTCGTCAGCACGCAGCAGGCCCCTACCTGGCGCGCCAACTTTCGGCGTTTCGAGACCGGGGGGTCCCCGAGCCGACGAGTGAGTGTGCCGCGTGCCCCAGCCCAGATGGGTCGAGCGCGTGGGCGAGCGCGAAGGGGGGAGAAGCGAGGTGGCCGGAGACGGGCGTGAGAGAGGTGGAAATCCCGCGGCCTTCGTGTTCGTCCCGCGCCCAGGTCGGGTGCGCTTGCAGTAGGGGGGTTACAAGCGTCCACGCGGGTGAGGGAAGCGAGCGGCCCCAAGAGAGCGCCTGTCCCGTCCTCGTCCCCGCGCGGCCAACCTTCTCTAAGAAGGCCCTGGTCCTTCCTTTTATAGGCGTAAGGAGAGGATCCAGGTGTACAATGGGGGTGTAGGAGAGTGCTACGTGTCTAGCGGAGGGAGAGCTAGCGCCCTAAGTACATGCCAATGTGGCAGCCAGAGAGATCTTGGCACCCTGCTGGCGTGATGTCGTGGCTGTCGGAGGAGCAACGGAGCCTGGCGGAGGGACAGCTGTCGGAGCGGTCGAGTCCTTGCTGACGTCCACCTGCTTCCGTAAGAGAGCTGAGAGCCGCCGTCGTCACAGAGCTTGTGGGGCGCCATCATTGCCCATCTGGCGGAGCTAGCCAGATGGGACACCGGTCTTGTTCTCTGTGACCCGAGTCGGCTCGGGGTAGGATGATGATGGCGCTTCCCGTTGACGTGGCGGGCCTGTGCTCCAGGTCGGGCGACGTGGGGGCTCCTCCGAAGCCGAGGTCGAGTCTGTCTTCTGTTGCCGAGGCCGAGCCCGAGCCCCTGGGTCGGGCGAGGCGGAGGTCGTTCGGCAGAGGCCAGAGCGGAGTCCGAGCCCTGGGGTCGGGCGAGGCGGAGTTCGTCGTCTTCCGGGGCTGAGCCCGAGTCCGAGCCCTGGGTCGGGCGGAGCAGAGTTCGCCGTCTTCCGGGTCTTAGCCCGAGTCCGAGCCCTGGGTCGGGCGGAGCGGAGTTCGCCGTCTTCCGGGGCTGAGCCCGAGTCCGAGCCCTGGGTCGGGCGGAGCAGAGTTCGCCGTCTTCCGGGTCTTAGCCCGAGTCCGAGCCCTGGGTCGGGCGGAGCGGAGTTCACCGTCTTCCGGGTCTTAGCCCGAGTCCGAGCCCTGGGTCGGGCGGAGCGGAGCTCGCCGTCTTCCGGGGCTGAGCCCGAGTCCGAGCCCTGGGTCGGGCGGAGCGGAGTTCGCCGTCTTCCGGGTCTTAGCCCGAGTCCGAGCCCTGGGTCGGGCGGAGCGGAGTTTCCTATGGCACCTTTGGCAAGGCCTGACTGCCTGTCAGACTCACTCTGTCGAGTGGCACTGCAATCGGAGTGGCGCAGGCGGCGCTGTCCTCCTGTCAGACCGGTCAGTGGAGCGGCGGAGTGACGACGGTCACTTCGGCTCTGCCGGGGCGCGCGCGTCAGGATAGAGGTGTCAGGCCGCCTTTGCGTTAAATGCTCCTGCAACTCGGTCAGTCGGTGCAGCGATTTAGTCAGGGTTGCTTCTTAGCGAAGCCAAGGCCTCGGGCGAGCCGGAGATGTGTCCGCCGTTAATGGGGGGCCTCGGGCGAGACGGAAGTCCCTCGAGGTCGGCTGCCCTTGTCCGAGGCTAGGCTCGGGCGAAGCGTGATCGAGTCACTCGTATGGACTGATTCCTGACTTAATCGCACCCATCAGGCCTTTGCAGCTTTATGCTGATGGGGGTTACCAGCTGAGAATTAGGCGTCTTGAGGGTACCCCTAATTATGGTCCCCGACAATAATTATTAATTTTTATCGTTAACTAGTATTGAGAAATATCGTCACGTGTAGATTTAACGGGTCTCCGTGGGGAACGAGAATGAAGAATGCTTTCCCATCTCCATCCCCATTTACCCATTGAGGGAAGAATTTTCTCCGTTTATATTCCCATGGGGAAAGAAACTTATCCATACTCGTCCACTAAGGGCTTATTTGATTTAAAGTGGATTGAGGGGATTAGAGGAGGTTAAATCCGTTCCTATACAAATTTTGTATAGGAGGTGATTTAACACCCTCTAATACACCTCAATTCATCTCTAAACCGAACAAACCCTAATGATTAGTTTGGGAGCTAAAATATCGGAGGGGCTAAAATTTCTTTCATATTCAAAATTGAATAAGAAGAACATTTTAGGTCATTTAATACTCTGTTTTTGTGGCTTTAAAACTAGTCGAACTAGCCTAATGGAGGACGGTAGGAATTGGGGATCGGGCCATTGCCACCTCTATTCATGGCCGGTGGCCGATCCTAATTGGTCCGTCCAATCCCTTTGGATGTGCGCGCCCAGATGCTCCCACCTAGCGCCCCCCTCTACCCACCCCTACCGGGCAGCCCGTCGCGTCACAGGCCATCAACGTCGTGCCATGGGCCGCCACGTTGCGCGCTCCGGAGCGACAGAGCCCACCACCTCACCACGTTCTGTCCGACGAGGGAGCTGGAAAAAAATCCTTGTTCCACCCGCGCGCTGCACCCACCAAAACACGTGTCTCACTGACATTCGACCCCGCGGCCAATTCGACTATCCCTGCACGAGGATAGAAATCACCGAATCAGCCCTGGCGGCCTGGCCCCTGAGGCCCTGACTGGTGGACAGGCGTCTAGTATCTGTGTACGAGTGCGGCGTGCGCGAGACCAAAGAGCGGTCTGCTTTTGAAAGTCGCCTAGAGGGGGGGTGAATAGGGCGAAACTGAAATTTACAAAATTAATCACAACTACAAGCCGGGTTAACGTTAGAAATATAATCGAGTCCGCGAGAGGGTGCAAAACAAATCGCAAGCAAATGAAGAGTGTGACACGCGGATTTGTTTTACCAAGGTTCGGTTCTCGCAAACCTACTCCCCGTTGAGGAGGCCACAAAGGCCGGGTCTTTTTCAACCCCTTCCCTCTCTCAAACGGTCCCTCGGACCGAGTGAGCTTTCTCTTCTCAAATCAATCGGGAACAAAAACTTCCCCGCAAGGACCACCACACAATTGGTGTCTCTTGCCTTAGTTACAATTGAGTTTTGATCACAAGAAAGAATGAGAAAGAAGAAAGCAATCCAAGCGCAAGAGCTCAAAAGAACACAACAAATCTCTCTCACTAGTCACTAGGGCTTTGTGCGGAATTGGGAGAGGATTTGATCACTTGAGTGTGTCTAGAATTGAATGCTAGAGCTCTTGTAAGTAGTTGAAGGTGGAAAACTTGGATGACTTGAATGTGGGGTGGTTGGAGGTATTTATAACCCCAACCACCAAACTAGCCGTTTGGTGGAGGCTGCTATCGCATGGCGCACCAGACAGTCCGGTGCGCCACCGGACACTGTCCGGTGCGCCAGCCACGTCACCAGGTTGTTGGGTTCCGACCGTTGGAGCTCTGACGTGTGGACCCGCCTGGCTGTCCGGTGGTGCACCGGACAAGTCCTGTAGATTGTCCGGTGTGCCACCCGCGCGTGCTCTACTCCTCTGCGCGCGCTGGCGCGCATTTAATGCGTTGCAGACGACCGTTGGCGCGAAGTAGCCGTTGCTCCGCTGGCTCACCGGACAGTCCGGTGTGCACCGGACATGTCCGGTGAATTATAGCGGAGCGGATTCCCGAAGCTGGCGAGTTCAGAGTCGCTCTCCTCTGGAGCACCGGACACTGTCCGGTGGTGCACCGGATAGTCCGGTGAATTATAGCGAGGCGCCTCTGAAAATTCCCGAAGGTGCGAAGTTTGGCTTGGAGTTCCCTGGTGCACCGGACACTGTCCGGTGGCACACCGGACAGTCCGGTGCGCCAGACCAGGGCTGCCTTCGGTTATCCCTTGCTCTCTTTGTTGAACCCAATTCTTGGTCTTTTTATTGGCCAAGTGTGAATCTTTGGCACCTGTATAACTTATAGACTAGAGCAAACTAGTTAGTCCAATTATTTGTGTTGGACAATTCAACCACCAAAATCATTTAGGAAATAGGTGTAAGCCTAATTCCCTTTCAATCTCCCCCTTTTTGGTGATTGATGCCAACACAAACCAAAGCAAATATAGAAGTGCATAATTGAACTAGTTTGCATAATGTAAGTGCAAAGGTTACTTGGAATTGAGCCAATATAAATACTTATAAGATATGCATGGATTGTTTCTTTTATTTTTGACATTTTGGACCACGCTTGCACAGCATGTTTTGTTTTTGCAAATTCTTTTCAAAGTCCTTTTTGCAAATAGTCAAAGGTAAATGAATAAGATTTTGCGAAGCATTTTCAAGATTTGAAATTTCCTCCCCCTGATTCAAATGCTTTTCCTTTGACTTAAACAAAACCCCCCTCAATGAAATCTCCTCTTAGTGTTCAAGAGGGTTTTAGGATGTTGATTTTGAAGATACTACTCTCTCCCCTTTTTGAACACACTGGGATACCAATTTGAAAATCATACCATTTGAAAAAACTCTTTCTAAAATTAGTACCAATTGAAAACCAAAAATTTTTAAATTGGTGGTGGTGCGGTCCTTTTGCTTTGGGCTAATACTCTCTCCCCCTTTGGCATGAATCGCCAAAAACGAAGTCATTAGAGCCCTTTTTATAACTACTTTCTCCCCCTTTGGTAAAAGACATAAGAGTAAAGATTATACCAAAGACGGAGTCCTTTTTCTTTGTACTTAGGCTCTCTCCCCCAAAGATGGAGAGTTGCCCGGCGCGACGGCGCAGGATGAGTTACGGAGTGGAAGCCTTTGTCTTCGCCGAAGACTCCAATTCCCTTTCAATACACCTATGACTTGGTTTGAAATAGACTTGAAAACACATTAGTCATAGCATATGAAAGAGACATGATCAAAGGTATATGAATGAGCTATGTGTGCAAATCAACAAAAGAAGTTCCTAGAATCAAGAATATTTAGCACATGCCTAAGTTTGTTAAAAGTTTGTTCATCAAGTGGTTTGGTAAAGATATCGGCTAATTGATCTTTAGTGTTAATATATGCAATCTCGATATCTCCCTTTTGTTGGTGATCCCTTAGAAAATGATACCGAATGGCTATGTGTTTAGTGCGGCCATGCGGATTGCGCTCTCATTATCACATAGAAGAGGAACTTTGGTTAATTTGTAACCGTAGTCCCTAAGGGTTTGCCTCATCCAAAGTAGTTGCGCGCAACAATGGCCTGCGGCAATGTACTCGGCTTCGGCGGTAGAAAGAGCTACGGAATTTTGCTTCTTTGAAGCCCAAGACACCAAGGATCTTCCCAAGAACTGGCAAGTCCCCGATGTGCTCTTTCTATTGATTTTACACCCCGCCCAATCGGCATCCGAATAACCAATTAAATCAAAAGTGGATCCCCTAGGATACCAAAGCCCAAACTTAGGAGTATAAACAAAATATCTCAAGATTCGTTTTACGGCCGTAAGGTGAGCTTCCTTAGGGTCGGCTTGGAATCTTGCACACATGCATACGGAAAGCATAATATTCGGTCGAGATGCACATAAATAGAGTAGAGAGCCAATCATCGACCGGTATACCTTTTGATCCACGGACTTACCTTCCGTGTTGAGGTCGAGATGCCCATTTGTTCCCATGGGTGTCTTGATGGGCTTGGCATCCTTCATCCCAAACTTGTTTAAAATGTCTTGAGTATACTTCGTTTGGCTAATGAAGGTGCCCTCTTGGAGTTGCTTCACTTGAAATCCCAAGAAGTACTTCAACTCCCCCATCATAGACATCTCAAATTTTTGTGTCATGATCCTACTAAACTCTTCACATGTAGATTCGTTAGTAGACCCAAATATGATGTCTGAAAGGGAAATGTGCCCTTGGACCATTTCTAAGTATTTTGGTGATTTAGTGTCCAACACAAATGCCTAAGTGTAAAATGGTGGACAAAGTACAAATCAAGTATAAAGGTATGTTTCTCAGACTTAGTACATTGTTTTAGAAACTAATGTATTGTGTCTAAGTGCTGGAAACAGGAAAAATCGAATTGGAATTGTCTTGGCTCGAGCAGCCAAGACTCTGCTCAGTCTAGGAGCACCGGACTGTCCGGTGCGCCAGGCTGGCTCGAGCGAACTGGCCGCTCTCGGGAATTCACCGGCGACGTACGACTATAATTCACCGGACTGTCCGGTGTGCACCGGACTGTCCGGTGAGCCAACGGTCGGCCGGGCCAACGGTCGGCCGCGCGATCTGCGCGGGACACGTGACCGACTGTCCATTCTAGTGTCGGGCCAACTGTCCATTCTAGTGTGCTAGTCTCTTGAGCTCAAGTCTAGGTCTTGTGTGTGCGTATTTGCTGTGATCTTTGTGTCTTGTGTGAGTTGCTAATCCCTCCCTTGCTCCGTGCTTCTTTGTGAACTTCAAGTGTAAGGGCGAGAGGCTCCAAGTTGTGGAGATTCCTCGCGAACGGGATTAAGAAAAGCAAAGCAAAACACCGTGGTATTCAAGTGGGTCTTTGGACCGCTTGAGAGGGGTTGATTGCAACCCTCGTCCGTTGGGACGCCACAACGTGGAGTAGGCAAGCGTTGGTCTTGGCCGAACCACGGGATAAACCACTGTGCCATCTCTGTGATTGATCTCTTGTGGTTATTGTGTTTTGCTAAGACTTCTCTCTAGCCACTTGGCGATTACTGTGCTAACGTCTAACCAAGTTTTGTGGCTTAAGTTTAAAGTTTTATTAGGATCACCTATTCACCCCCCCCTCTAGGTGCTCTCAATTGGTATCAGAGTCGTTCTCTTCAAGAAGGGACTAATCGCCCGAAGAGATGGATCCTAAGGGAAAGGGGATGGTGGTCAACAACAACGAGAAGGAGTCTATCTTCAACGAGCCGAAGGATGACAAGCCTACCGACTCGGGCTCGGGCCACAAGCGCAAAGACGGGAAGAAGAAGAAGACAAGGCGCATCAAGGAGATCGTCTACTACGACAGTGACGAATCTTCCTCTTCCCAAAAGGACGACGAAGATTACGAGAAAAAGAAAACGGTCAATTTGAATTTTTCTTTTGATTACTCTCGTATTCCTCAAAGTACAAATGCTCATTTATTATCCATTCCACTTGGTAAACCTCCTCATTTTGAGGGAGAGGACTACGGTTTTTGGAGTCACAAAATGTGTAGTCACTTGTTCTCTCTCCATCCTAGTATATGGGAGATTGTAGAGAGTGGAATGCACTTTGATAGTACGGATAGTCCCATGTTCATTAATGAGCAAATTCATAAGAATGCACAAGCTACTACTGTTCTTCTAGCTTCATTGTGCAGGGATGAATATCACAAAGTGAGCGGCTTGGATAACGCCAAGCAAATTTGGGATACCCTCAAAATCTCTCATGAGGGGAACGACGTCACAATGCTCACCAAGATGGAGTTGGTGGAGGGCGAACTCGGGAGATTCGCGATGATAAGGGGAGAAGAGCCAACCCAAACATACAACCGGCTCAAGACCCTTGTCAACAAGATAAGAAGCTGTGGAAGCACGCGATGGACGGACCACGATGTCATCCGCCTAATGTTAAGGTCTTTTACTGTCCTTGATCCTCATCTTGTGAACAATATTCGTGAGAATCCTAGGTACACCAAGATGACGCCCGAGGAGATACTTGGAAAATTCGTAAGCGGGCGAATGATGATCAAGGAAGCAAGATACGTGGACGACGCATTGAATGGTCCAATCAATGAGCATCAACCCCTTGCTCTCAAGGCAACAAGAAGCAAGGAGACGCTACCTAGCAAGGTGGCACAAATTGAGGCGGTCGGACTTAATGATGAAGAGATGGCCCTCATCATCAAGAGATTCAAGACAGCGCTAAAAGGTCGCAAGGAGCACCCCAACAAGAACAAGATGAAGGGGAAGCGCTCCTGCTTCAAATGTGGTAAGATTGGTCATTTTATAGCTAATTGTCCCGATAATGATAGTGACCAGGAAAAGAAGAGTGGAAAGTGGGAAAAGAAGAAAAACTACAAGAAGGCAAAGGGCGAGGCACATCTTGGAAAGGAGTGGGATTCGGATTGCTCCTCGTCCGACTCCGACAATGAAGGACTCGCCGCCACCGCCTTCAACAAGTCATCCCTCTTCCCCAACGAGCGTCACACATGCCTTATGGCAAGGGAGAAGAAGGTATGTACTCGAAACTCTACTTATGCTTCTTCAAGTGAGGACGAATCTAGTGATGAGGATGAAATAGATTATTCATGTTTATTTAAGGGCCTAGATAGAACCAAGGTAGATAAAATTAATGAATTGATTGATGCCTTGAATGATAAGAATAGGCTTTTAGAAAAGCAAGAGGATTTGTTGTATGAAGAACATGACAAATTTATAGAAGCACAAAAATCTCATGCTCTAGAAGTTAAAATAAATGAAATGCTTTCTTGTGAATTATCTTCTTGCCATGAGACAATTTCTAACTTAAGGAGCATTAATGATGATTTGAATGCTAAGTTAGAAATAGCTAGTAAATCAACATCTTGTGTAGAAATTGTTGCAACTTGTAATAGGTGTAAAGATTTTGACATTGATGCTTGTAGTGAACACCTAGTTTCAATTTCCAAACTTAATGATGAATTGGCTAGTCTTAATGCTCAACTTAAGACTAGCAAGAGCGAATTTGATAAGCTAAAATTTGCGAGGGATGCCTACACGATTGGTAGACACCCCTCAATTAAGGATGGACTTGGCTTCAAGAGGGAAGCCAAGAACTTAACAAGCCATAAGGTTCCCATTCCCGCCAAGGAGAAAGGGAAGGCTCCTATGGCAAGTAGTACTAAAAAGGACCATGCTTTTCTGTATCATAATAGGAGACATGCTAGAAATGACTATAGAAGTTATGATTCACATGCTTATGATTCACATGCTATGTTTGCTTCTAGTTCTTCTTATATGCATGATAGAAATATGTCTAGGAGATATGTCCAACATGTGCCTAGAAAGAATATTGTTCATGTTTCTAGGAAAGTTATGGATAGTCCTTCTACAATATATCATGCTTTAAATGCTTCCTTTGCTATTTGTAGAAAGAATAGGAAGATAGTTGCTAGGAAATTAGGAGCAAAATGCAAGGGTGATAAAACTTGCATTTGGGTCCCTAAGACAATTGTGACTAACCTTGTAGGACCCAACAAGAGTTGGGTACCTAAGTCCCAAGCCTAAATTTGCCTTGCAGGGTTATGCATCTGGGGGTTCAAGCTGGATTATAGACAGCGGATGCACAAACCATATGACGGGGGAGAAGAAGATGTTCACCTCCTATGTCAAAAACAAGGATTCCCAAGATTCAATCATATTTGGTGATGGGAACCAAGGCAAGGTGAAAGGCTTAGGCAAGATTGCAATTTCAAATGAGCACTCTATCTCTAATGTGTTTTTAGTTGAGTCCCTTGGATATAATTTGCTATCTGTTAGTCAATTATGTAATATGGGATATAATTGTCTATTTACAAATGTAGATGTGTCTGTCTTTAGAAGAAGTGATGGTTCATTAGCTTTTAAGGGTGTATTAGACGACAAACTTTATTTAGTTGATTTTGCAAAACAGGAGGCCGGTCTAGATGCATGCTTAATAGCTAAGACTAGCATGGGCTGGCTGTGGCATCGCCGCTTAGCACATGTAGGGATGAAGAACCTTCATAAGCTTCTAAAGGGAGAACACGTAATAGGTTTGACTAACGTGCAATTCGAAAAAGATAGACCTTGTGCAGCTTGTCAAGCAGGTAAACAAGTGGGAGGAGCGCATCACAGCAAGAATGTGATGACCACATCAAGACCCCTGGAGCTGCTACATATGGACCTCTTCGAACCCGTCGCCTATCTAAGCATAGGAGGAAGTAAGTATGGTCTAGTTATTGTTGATGACTTTTCCCGCTTCACTTGGGTATTCCTTTTGCAGGATAAGTCTGAAACCCAAGGGACCCTCAAGCGCTTCCTAAGGAGAGCTCAAAATGAGTTTGAGCTCAAAGTGAAGAAGATAAGAAGCGACAAGGGTCTGAATTCAAGAACCTTCAAGTGGAGGAGTTTCTTGAGGAGGAAGGGATCAAGCACGAGTTCTCCGCTCCCTACACACCACAACAAAATGGTGTGGTAGAGAGGAAGAACAGGACGCTCATCGATATGGCGAGGACGATGCTTGGAGAGTTCAAGACCCCCGAGTGCTTTTGTTCGGAAGCCGTGAACACGGCTTGCCACGCCATCAACAGGGTATACCTTCATCGTCTCCTCAAGAAGACGTCATATGAGCTTCTAACCGGTAACAAACCCAATGTATCTTACTTTCGTGTATTTGGGAGCAAATGCTACATTCTAGTGAAGAAGGGCAGAAATTCTAAGTTTGCTCCCAAAGCTGTAGAAGGGTTTTTGTTAGGTTATGATTCAAATACAAAGGCGTATAGAGTCTTCAACAAATCATCGGGTTTGGTTGAAGTCTCTAGCGATGTTGTATTTGATGAGACTAATGGCTCTCCAAGAGAGCAAGTTGTTGATCTTGATGATATAGATGAAGAAGAAATTCCGACGGCCGCTATACGAACCATGGCGATTGGTGATGTACGACCACAGGAACAAAAGGAGCAAGATCAACCTCCTTCCTCAACAATGGTGCATTCCCCAACTCAAGAAGATGAACAGGTTCATCAAAAGGAGGTGTATGATCAAGGGGGAGCACAAGATGATCAAGTAATGGAGGAAGAAGCACAACCGGCACCTCCAACTCAAGTCCGAGCGATGATTCAAAGGGATCATCCCGTCGATCAGATTTTGGGTGACATAAGCAAAGGAGTAACTACTCGGTCTCGATTAGTTAATTTTTGTGAGCATTACTCCTTTGTCTCTTCTATTGAGCCTTTCAGGGTAGAGGAGGCCTTGCTAGATTCGGACTGGGTGTTGGCCATGCAAGAGGAGCTCAACAACTTCAAGCGCAATGGAGTTTGGACACTGGTGCCTCGTCCCAAGCAAAACATTGTGGGAACCAAGTGGGTGTTCCGCAACAAACAGGACGGGCACGGGGTGGTGACGAGGAACAAGGCTCGACTTGTGGCAAAAGGTTATGCCCAAGTCGCAGGTTTGGATTTTGAGGAGACGTTTGCTCCTGTGGCTAGGCTAGAATCAATTCGTATTTTGCTAGCATATGCCGCTCACCATTCTTTCAGGTTGTTCCAAATGGATGTGAAGAGCGCTTTCCTCAACGGGCCAATCAAGGAGGAGGTGTACGTGGAGCAACCCCCTGGCTTCGAGGATGAACGGTACCCCGACCACGTGTGTAAGCTCTCTAAGGCGCTCTATGGACTTAAGCAAGCCCCAAGAGCATGGTATGAATGCCTTAGAGATTTCTTAATTGCTAATGCTTTCAAGGTTGGGAAAGCCGATCCAACTCTTTTCACTAAGACATGTGATGGTGATTTGTTTGTGTGCCAAATTTATGTTGATGACATAATATTTGGTTCTACTAACCAAAAGTCTTGTGAAGAGTTTAGCAGGGTGATGACGCAGAAATTCGAGATGTCAATGATGGGCGAGTTGCACTACTTCCTTGGGTTCCAAGTGAAGCAACTCAAGGACGGCACCTTCATCTCCCAAACGAAGTACACGCAAGACTTGCTAAAGCGGTTTGGGATGAAGGACGCCAAGCCCGCAAAGACTCCGATGGGAACCAACGGACACATCGACCTCAACAAAGGAGGTAAGTCCGTTGATCAAAAGGCATACCGGTCAATGATAGGGTCTTTACTTTAATTATGTGCTAGTAGACCGGATATTATGCTTAGCGTATGCATGTGTGCTAGATTTCAATCCGATCCTAAGGAGTGACACTTAGTGGCGGTGAAGCGAATTCTTAGATATTTAGTTGCTACGCCTTGCTTCGGGATCTGGTATCCAAAGGGGTCTACCTTTGACTTAATTGGATATTCAGATTCCGACTATGCTGGATGTAAGGTCGATAGAAAGAGTACATCGGGGATGTGCCAATTCTTAGAAAGGTCCCTGGTGTCATAGAACTCTAAGAAACAAACTTCTGTTGCCCTATCCACCGCTGAGGTTGAATATGTTGCCGCAGGACAGTGTTGCGCGCAACTACTTTGGATGAGGCAAACCCTCAGGGACTTTGGCTACAATCTGAGCGAAGTCCCACTCCTATGTGATAATGAGAGTGCTATCCGCATGGCGGAAAATCCTGTTGAACACAGTCGCACGAGCACATTGACATCCGGCATCACTTTTTGAGAGACCACCAGCAAAAGGGGGATATCGAAGTGTTCCATGTTAGCTCCGAGAACCAGCTAGCCGATATCTTTACCAAGCCTCTAGATGAGCAGACCTTTTGCAGGTTATGTAGTGAGCTAAATGTCTTAGATTCGCGGAACCTGGATTGATTTATAGCATACATGTGTTTATGCCCTTGATCATGTTCCTTATGCATTTCGTTGCTTACTTATGGTGCTCAAGTTGTACAAACACTCCCTGGACCTCACAAGTCCGTTTTGCAAGTGATGCACATATTTAGGGGGAGTTGTGCTACAACTTGACCCTTTGAGACTAACCATGTGCTTGAGTTTGCTTGTCTTAGTCTCAAAGGAGGTTTGAAAGGGAAAAGGTGGACTTGGACCATGAAAGACTTCCACTGCACTCCGATGAGAGGGTACCTTATTCCAAGTTCATCTCATGTACTCTTATTGCCTTTGTATTCTTATTGAAGATTTTGGTGAGGCAATGGGGTTCAAGGGCCAAGATTAATCCCGTTTTGGTGCTTGATGCCAAAGGGGGAGAAAATAAAGGCCAAAGTGATAAATGGATCAGCTACCACTTGAGAGATTTTGAAAATAGTAGAATAGAGCTTTTGGTTTGTCAAAATTCTTTTATTGTCTCTCTTGTCAAAAGTTGGCTTCTTGTGGGGAGAAGTGTTGATTATGGGAAAAAGGGGAGTTTTTGAAATCTTGAATCAATTTCTCTTGGAATGACTCTCTTTATGTCTTAACATGTGTGTTTGACTTAGAGATAGAAAGTTGAGTTTGATTTGAAAAAACAAACCAAGTGGTGGCAAAGAGTGATCCATATATGTCAAATTTGAATCAAAACAATTTGAGTTCTTATTTGAATTGATTTTGTATTTGTTCTACTTGCTTTATATTGTGTTGGCATAAATCACCAAAAAGGGGGAGATTGAAAGGGAAATGTGCCCTTGGGCCATTTCTAAGTATTTTGGTGATTTAGTGTCCAACACAAATGCCTAAGTGTAAAATGGTGGACAAAGTACAAATCAAGTATAAAGGTATGTTTCTCAGACTTAGTACATTGTTTTAGAAACTAATGTATTGTGTCTAAGTGCTGGAAACAGGAAAATCGAATTGGAATTGTCTTGGCTCGAGCAGCCAAGACTCTGCTCAGTCTAGGAGCACCGGACTGTCCGGTGCGCCAGGCTGGCTCGAGCGAACTGGCCGCTCTCGGGAATTCACCGGCGACGTACGGATTCACCGGACTATCCGGTGTGCACCGGACTGTCCGGTGAGCCAACGGTCGGCCGGGCCAACGGTCGGTCGCGCGATCTGCGCGGGACACGTGGCCGAGCCAACGGCTAGAAGTGAAAGGGAAATGTGCCCTTGGGCCATTTCTATGTATTTTGGTGATTGAATGCCAACACATGTGCTTAATTGGGAATTTATGTACATGGATGAACAAGGTGAAAAATCATGAAGTAAAGGTATGTTTCTAAGCCTTAGTACATTGGTTTTAAGTACTAATATATCTGTCTAAGTGTTAGAAACAGAAAGAAGAAGAATAGAGAAAAGGAGAAGGGACTTGGTTGTGTGCTGCCAAGACCCAGCTCGGTCTGGAGCACCGGACTGTCCGGTGTGCACCGGACAGTGTCCGGTGTGCCAGGCTGGCGCGACTCGAACTGGCCGCTCTCGGGAAATTGGCCGGCGGCGTACGGCTAAAATTCACCGGACTGTCCGGTGTGCACCGGACTGTCCGGTGAGCCAACGGTCGGCCAGGGCCAACGGTCGGCCGCGCAATCCGCGCGGGACACGTGGCCGAGCCAACGGTCGGAAGACGGCACCGGACTGTCCGGTGTGCACCAGACATGTCCGGTGCGCCAACAGCGCCAGATCTGCCAACGGTCTGCAACGGTCGTCTTCGCCGTTTAAGGAAACAAATCGGGCACCGGACAGTGTCCGGTGTGCACCGGACTGTCCGGTGCCCCCGACGACAGAAGGCAAGGATGGCCTTCCGGATTTGCTCTCAACGGCTCCTAGCTGCCTTGGGGCTATAAAAGGAGCCCCTAGGCGCATGGAGGAGACACACAAGCAACCTTTGAGCATTCTTGATCATCCACACTAAGTCTCTGCGCATTCGTTTGTGTTTCTAAGTGATTCGAGCTCTGTTCTAAGTGAGAACTCTGAGATAGTCTTGTGAGCTTGATTCTTGGCCGTGTGTGTGCGCTTTTGCTGTGGATTTGTGTGTGTTGCTTCCCTCCCTTACTCTGTGTTTCATTTGTGATCATATACTTGTAAGGGCAAGAGACTCCAATTTGTGGAGATTCCTTGCAAACGGGATAGTGAAAGGAAAACAAAACACCGTGGTATTCAAGTGGGTCTTTGGACCGCTTGAGAGGGGTTGATTGCAACCCTCGTCCGTTGGGACGCCACAACGTGGAGTAGGCAAGCGTTGGTCTTCGCCGAACCACGGGATAAAACCACTGTGTCACTCTGTGCTTGATTCTCTTGTGGTACTGTGTTTTGTTGAGATTGTTGAGACTTCACCTTAGCCACTTGGCAATAATCGTGCTAACACTTAACAAGTTTTTGTGGCTTAAGTTTGAAGTTTTTACAGGATCACCTATTCACCCCCCCCTCTAGGTGCTCTCAATTGGTATCAGAGCAGTTCTCTTCACAAAGGGACTAACCGCCCGAAGAGATGGATCCTAAGGGGAAGGGTATAGTGATCAACGACAAAGAGAAGGAATCCTTCGTCAACGAGCCGAAGGACGATAAGCCTACCGACTCCGGCTCGGGCCAAAGACGGAAGGAAGGGAAGAAGAAGAAGACCAGGCGCATCAAGGAGATCGTCTACTACGACAGCGACGAGTCTACTTCTTCCCAAAAGGACGAGGACCACAACGACTACGAGAAAAGAAAACCGGTTAATTCGAACTTTTCTTTTGATTACTCTCGTATTCCGCAAAGTTCACATTCTCATTTGCTCTCCATTCCACTCGGCAAGCCCCCACACTTTGATGGAGAGGACTACGGATTTTGGAGCCACAAAATGCGTAGTCACCTATTCTCTCTCCATCCTAGTATATGGGAGATTGTAGAGAGTGGAATGCATTTTGATAGTTCGGATAGTCCCATGTTCATTAATGAACAAATTCATAAGAATGCACAAGCTACTACTGTTCTTCTAGCTTCCTTGTGCAGGAATGAATACCATAAGGTGAGCGGCTTGGATAACGCCAAGCAAATCTGGGACACCCTCAAGATTTCTCATGAGGGGAACGACGTCACCTTACTCACCAAGATGGAGTTGGTGGAGAGCGAGCTTGGACGGTTCGCAATGATAAGGGGCGAGGAGCCAACGCAAACATACAATCGGCTCAAGACCCTTATCAACAAGATAAGAAGCTACGGGAGCACGCGATGGACGGACCACGACGTCGTCCGCCTAATGCTAAGGTCATTTACCGTTCTTGATCCTCACTTGGTGAACAATATACGTGAAAATCCCAGGTACACCAAGATGTCGCCCGAAGAAGTTCTTGGGAAATTTGTTAGCGGGCGAATGATGATCAAGGAGGCGAGATATGTGGACGACGCCTTGAATGGTCCGATCAACGAGCCGCAACCTCTCGCTCTCAAGGCAACACGAAGCAAGGAGGCGCTACCTAGCAAGGTGGCACAAATTGAGGCGGCTGGACTCAACGATGAAGAAATGGCCCTCATTATCAAGAGATTCAAGACGGTGCTAAAGGGTCGCAATGGACAGCCGAGCAAGACTAAGACCAAGGGGAAGCGATCATGCTTCAAATGCGGTAAGCTTGGTCATTTTATTGCTAACTGTCCTGATAATGATAGTGACCAGGAAAAGGGGAACAAGAGGGAAAAGAAGAAGCATTACAAGAAGGCAAAGGGCGAGGCGCATCTAGGCAAGGAGTGGGACTCGGATTGCTCCTCGTCCGACTCCGACAATGAAGGACTCGCCGCCACCGCCTTCAACAAATCAACCCTCTTCCCCAACGAGCGTCACACATGCCTTATGGCAAGAGAGAAGAAGGTATGTACTCGCAACTCTACCTATGCTTCTTCAAGTGAGGACGAATCTAGTGATGAGGATGAAGTAGATTATTCATGTTTGTTCAAGGGCTTAGATAGATCTAAGATAGACAAAATTAATGAATTAATTGATGCCTTGAATGAAAAGAATATACTTTTAGAAAAGCAAGAGGATTTGTTGTATGAAGAGCATGATAAATTTGTTGAGGCACAAAAATCCTATGCTTTAGAAGTTAAGAGAAATGAAATGCTTTCTTTTGAACTATCTACTTGTCATGAAACCATTTCTACTTTGAAAGGTGTCAACAATGATTTAAATGCTAAATTAGAAGTAGCAAACAAATCCAATCCTTGTGTAGAACATGTTGAAATTTGTACTAGGTGTAAAGACTTTGACATTAATGCTTGTAGTGAACACCTAGTTTCAATTTCCAAGCTTAATGATGAACTGGCTAGTCTTAATGCTCAACTTAAGACTAGCAAGAATGATGTCGATAAGCTAAAATTTGCAAGGGATGCCTACACAATTGGTAGACACCCCTTAATTAAGGATGGTCTTGGCTTCAAGAGAGAGGCCAAGAACTTAACAAGCCATAAGGCTCCCATCTTCGTCAAGGAGAAAGGGAAGGCCCCTATGGCCAGTAATGCTAAAAATAACCATGCTTTTATGTATTATGATAGGAGAAATGCTAGAAATGCTTATAATGATTTTGATTCACATGTTTATGATTCTCATGCCATGTTTGCCTCTAGTTCTTCTTATAAGCATGATAGGGATATGCCTAGGAGAAATATTGCTCATGTGCCTAGAAAGAATGTTATTCATGCTCCTAGGAAAGTAGTGAATGAACCTTCTATAATTTATTGTGCTTTAAACACTTCCTTTGCTATTTGTAGAAAGGATAGGAAAATAGTTGCTAGGAAGTTAGGGGCAAAATGCAAGGGAGACAGGACTTGCATTTGGGTCCCTAAGGACATTTGTGCTAACCTTGCAGGACCCAACATGAGTTGGGTACCTAAGACCCAAGCCTAAATTTGCCTTGCAGGTTTATGCATCCGGGGGTTCAAGCTGGATTATTGACAGCGGATGCACAAACCATATGACGGGGGAGAAGAAGATGTTCACCTCCTACGTCAAAAATAAGGATTCCCAAGATTCAATTATATTCGGTGATGGGAATCAAGGCAAGATAAAAGGGCTAGGTAAAATTGCAATTTCTAATGAGCATTCTATATCAAATGTATTCTTAGTGGAGAGTCTTGGATATAATTTGCTATCTGTCAGTCAATTATGTCAAATGGGATATAATTGTTTATTTACAAATGTAGATGTGTCTGTCTTTAGAAGAAGTGATGGTTCACTAGCTTTTAAGGGTGTATTAGACGGCAAACTTTATTTAGTTGATTTTGCAAAAGAAGAGGCCGGTCTAGATGCATGCTTAATGGCTAAGACTTGCATGGGCTGGCTGTGGCATCGCCGCTTAGCACATGTGGGGATGAAGAACCTTCACAAGCTTCTAAAGGGAGAACACGTGATAGGTTTGACTAACGTTCAATTCGAAAAAGATAGACCTTGTGCAGCTTGTCAAGCAGGGAAACAGGTGGGAGGAGCACATCACAGCAAGAATGTGATGACCACTTCAAGACCCCTGGAGCTGCTGCATATGGACCTCTTCGGACCCGTCGCCTATCTAAGCATAGGGGGAAGTAAGTATGGTTTAGTTATTGTTGATGATTTTTCCCGCTTCACTTGGGTGTTCTTTTTGCAGGATAAGTCTGAAACCCAAGGGACCCTCAAGCGCTTCCTCAGGAGAGCTCAAAATGAGTTTGAGCTCAAAGTGAAAAAGATAAGGAGCGACAACGGGTCCGAGTTCAAGAACTCTCAAGTGGAGGAGTTCCTTGAAGAGGAAGGGATCAAGCACGAGTTCTCCGCTCCCTACACACCACAGCAAAATGGTGTGGTAGAGAGGAAGAACAGGACGCTCATTGACATGGCGAGGACGATGCTAGGAGAGTTCAAGACCCCCGAGTGCTTTTGGACGGAAGCCGTGAACACTGCTTGCCACGCCATCAACAGGGTCTACCTTCATCGCCTCCTCAAGAAGACGTCGTATGAGCTTCTAACCGGTAACAAACCCAATGTATCTTACTTTCGTGTATTTGGGAGCAAGTGCTACATTCTAGTGAAGAAAGGTAGAAATTCTAAGTTTGCTCCCAAAGCTGTAGAAGGGTTTTTGTTAGGTTATGACTCAAATACAAAGGCGTATAGAGTCTTCAACAAATCATCGGGTTTGGTTGAAGTCTCTAGCGACGTTGTATTTGATGAGACTAATGGCTCTCCAAGAGAGCAAGTTGTTGATTGTGATGATGTAGATGAAGAAGATGTTCCGACGGCCGCTATACGGACCATGGCGATTGGAGAAGTACGGCCACAGGAACAAGATGAACGAGATCAACCTTCTTCCTCAACTATGGTGCAACCCCCAACCAAAGATGACGAACAGGTACCTCAAGTGGAGGCGCTTGATCAAGGGGGAGCACAAGATGATCAAGTGATAGAGGAAGAAGCGCAACCGGCACCTCCAACTCAAGTTCGAGCGATGATTCAAAGGGATCATCCCGTCGACCAAATTCTGGGTGACATTAGCAAGGGAGTAACTACTCGATCTCGATTAGTTAATTTTTGTGAGCATTACTCCTTTGTCTCTTCTATTGAGCCTTTCAGGGTAGAAGAGGCCTTGCTAGATCCGGACTGGGTGTTGGCCATGCAAGAGGAGTTAAACAACTTCAAGCGCAATGAAGTTTGGACACTGGTGCCTCGTCCGAAGCAAAATGTTGTGGGAACCAAGTGGGTGTTCCGCAACAAACAGGACGAGCACGGGGTGGTGACAAGGAACAAGGCTCGACTTGTGGCAAAAGGTTATGCCCAAGTCGCAGGTTTGGATTTCGAGGAGACTTTTGCTCCTGTGGCTAGGCTAGAATCAATTCGTATCTTGCTAGCATATGCCGCTCACCATTCTTTCAGGTTGTTTCAAATGGATGTGAAGAGCGCCTTCCTCAACGGGCCAATCAAGGAGGAGGTGTACGTGGAGCAACCCCCTGGCTTCGAGGATGAACGGTACCCCGACCATGTGTGTAAGCTCTCTAAGGCGCTCTATGGACTTAAGCAAGCCCCAAGAGCATGGTATGAATGCCTTAGAGATTTCTTAATTGCTAATGCTTTCAAGGTTGGGAAAGCCGATCCAACTCTTTTTACTAAGACTTGTAATGGTGATTTGTTTGTGTGCCAAATTTATGTCGATGACATAATATTTGGTTCTACTAACCAAAAGTCTTGTGAAGAGTTTAGCAGGGTAATGACGCAGAAATTCGAGATGTCGATGATGGGCGAGTTGAACTACTTCCTTGGGTTCCAAGTGAAGCAACTCAAGGACGGCACCTTCATCTCCCAAACGAAGTACACGCAAGATCTGCTAAAGCGGTTTGGGATGAAGGATGCCAAGCCCGCAAAGACTCCGATGGGGACCGACGGACACACCGACCTCAACAAAGGAGGTAAGTCCGTTGATCAAAAAGCATACCGGTCAATGATAGGTTCTTTGCTTTACTTATGTGCTAGTAGACCGGATATTATGCTTAGCGTATGCATGTGTGCTAGATTTCAATCCGATCCTAAGGAGTGTCACTTAGTGGCGGTGAAGCGAATTCTTAGATATTTGGTTGCTACGCCTTGCTTCGGGCTCTGGTATCCAAAGGGGTCTACCTTTGACTTAGTTGGATACTCAGACTCCGACTATGCTGGATGTAAGGTCGATAGGAAGAGTACATCGGGGACGTGCCAATTCTTAGGAAGGTCCCTGGTGTCATGGAACTCTAAGAAACAAACTTCCGTTGCCCTATCCACCGCAGAGGCCGAGTATGTTGCCGCAGGACAGTGTTGCGCGCAACTACTTTGGATGAGGCAAACCCTCAGGGACTTTGGCTACAATCTGAGCAAAGTCCCACTCCTATGTGATAATGAGAGTGCTATCCGCATGGCGGAAAATCCTGTTGAACACAGCCGCACAAAGCACATAGACATCCGGCATCACTTTTTGAGAGACCACCAGCAAAAGGGAGATATCGAAGTGTTTCATGTTAGCACCGAGAACCAGCTAGCCGATATCTTCACTAAGCCTCTAGATGAGAAGACCTTTTGCAGGTTGCGTAGTGAGCTAAATGTCTTAGATTCGCGGAACCTGGATTGAATTGTAGCATACATGTAGTTATGCTTTTGATCATGTTCCTTTTTGCATTATGTTGCTTATTATGGTGCTCAAGTTGTACAAACACTCCCTGGACCTCACAAGTCCGTTGCAAAGTGATGCACATGTGTAGGGGGAGATGTGTTACAACTTGACCCTTTGAGACTAACCATGTGATTGAGTTTGATAATTTAGTCTCGAAGGAGGATTGAAAGGGAAAAGGTGGGCTTGGACCATGAAAGACTTCCACTGCACTCCGATGAGAGGGTAACTAGTTCCAAGTTCATCTCATAAAATCTTATTGCCATTTGCTCTTAATTGAAGACTTTGGTGAGGCAATGAGGTTAAAAGGCCAAGATTGATCCCGTTTTGGTGCTTGATGCCAAAGGGGGAGAAAATAAAGGCCAAAGTGATAAATGGATCAGCTACCACTTGAGAGATTTTGAAAATAGTAGAATAGAGTTTTTGTGTGTCAAAAGCTTTTATTGTCTCTCTTGTCAGCTTTTATTGTCTCTCTTGTCAGCTTTTATTGTCTCTCTTGTCAAAAGTTGGCTTCTTGTGGGGAGAAGTATTGATTATGGGAAATAGGGGGAGTTTTTGAAATCTTTGATCAATCTCTTTTGGAACGACTCTCTTTATGCTTCAATATGTGTGTTTGACTCATAGATAGAGATTTGAGTTTGATTTGCAAAAAACAAACCAAGTGGTGGCAAAGGATGATCCATATATGCCAAAATTGAATCAAAACCAATTTGAGTTTTTATTTGAAGTGAGTTTGCACTTGTTCTAGTTGCTTTATGTTGTGTTGGCATAAATCACCAAAAAGGGGGAGATTGAAAGGGAAATGTGCCCTTGGGCCATTTCTATGTATTTTGGTGATTGAATGCCAACACATGTGCTTAATTGGGAATTTATGTACATGGATGAACAAGGTGAAAAATCATGAAGTAAAGGTATGTTTCTAAGCCTTAGTACATTGGTTTTAAGTACTAATATATCTGTCTAAGTGTTAGAAACAGAAAGAAGAAGAATAGAGAAAAGGAGAAGGGACTTGGCTGTGTGCTGCCAAGACCCAGCTCGGTCTGGAGCACCGGACTGTCCGGTGTGCACCGGACAGTGTCCGGTGTGCCAGGCTGGCGCGACTCGAACTGGCCGCTCTCGGGAAATTGGCCGGCGGCGTACGGCTAAAATTCACCGGACTGTCCGGTGTGCACCGGACTGTCCGGTGAGCCAACGGTCGGCCAGGGCCAACGGTCGGCCGCGCAATCCGCGCGGGACACGTGGCCGAGCCAACGGTCGGAAGACGGCACCGGACTGTCCGGTGTGCACCAGACATGTCCGGTGCGCCAACAGCGCCAGATCTGCCAACGGTCTGCAACGGTCGTCTTCGCCGTTTAAGGAAACAAATCGGGCACCGGACAGTGTCCGGTGTGCACCGGACTGTCCGGTGCCCCCGACGACAGAAGGCAAGGATGGCCTTCCGGATTTGCTCTCAACGGCTCCTAGCTGCCTTGGGGCTATAAAAGGAGCCCCTAGGCGCATGGAGGAGACACACAAGCAACCTTTGAGCATTCTTGATCATCCACACTAAGTCTCTGCGCATTCGTTTGTGTTTCTAAGTGATTCGAGCTCTGTTCTAAGTGAGAACTCTGAGATAGTCTTGTGAGCTTGATTCTTGGCCGTGTGTGTGCGCTTTTGCTGTGGATTTGTGTGTGTTGCTTCCCTCCCTTACTCTGTGTTTCATTTGTGATCATATACTTGTAAGGGCAAGAGACTCCAATTTGTGGAGATTCCTTGCAAACGGGATAGTGAAAGGAAAACAAAACACCGTGGTATTCAAGTGGGTCTTTGGACCGCTTGAGAGGGGTTGATTGCAACCCTCGTCCGTTGGGACGCCACAACGTGGAGTAGGCAAGCGTTGGTCTTCGCCGAACCACGGGATAAAACCACTGTGTCACTCTGTGCTTGATTCTCTTGTGGTACTGTGTTTTGTTGAGATTGTTGAGACTTCACCTTAGCCACTTGGCAATAATCGTGCTAACACTTAACAAGTTTTTGTGGCTTAAGTTTGAAGTTTTTACAGGATCACCTATTCACCCCCCCCTCTAGGTGCTCTCAAGAAGGAGGCACCGGACTGTCCGGTGTGCACCGGACATGTCCGGTGCGCCAACGGCTCCAAGGCTACCAACGGTCGGCTTCGCCATAGAAGGAAAGAAATCGGGCACCGGACAGTGTCCGGTGTGCACCGGACTGTCCGGTGCGCCAGGCGACAGAAGGCAAGAATTGCCTTCCTGGATTGCTCTCAACGGCTCCTAGCTGCCTTGGGGCTATAAAAGGGGCCCCTAGGCGCAAGGAGGAGAATACCAAGCATTCCTAAGCATTCTTGATCACTCACACTACATTCCTGTGCACTTGTTCGACATTCTAGTGATTTGAGCTCCGTTCTAGTGTGCTAGTCTCTTGAGCTCAAGTCTAGGTCTTGTGTGTGCGTATTTGTTGTGATCTTTGTGTCTTGTGTGAGTTGCTAATCCCTCCCTTGCTCCGTGCTTCTTTGTGAACTTCAAGTGTAAGGGCGAGAGGCTCCAAGTTGTGGAGATTCCTCGCGAATAGGATTAAGAAAAGCAAAGCAAAACACCGTGGTATTCAAGTGGGTCTTTGGACCGCTTGAGAGGGGTTGATTGCAACCCTCGTCCGTTGGGACGCCACAACGTGGAGTAGGCAAGCGTTGGTCTTGGCCGAACCACGGGATAAACCACTGTGCCATCTTTGTGATTGATCTCTTGTGGTTATTGTGTTTTGCTAAGACTTCTCTCTAGCCACTTGGCGATTACTGTGCTAACGTCTAACCAAGTTTTGTGGCTTAAGTTTAAAGTTTTATTAGGATCACCTATTCACCCCCCCTCTAGGTGCTCTCAATGTCATCAACATAAATTTGACATACAAACAAATCATTTTCAAGTGTTTTGGTAAAGAGCGTAGGATCGGCCTTTCCGACTTTGAATCCATTAGTGATAAGGAAATCTCTAAGGCATTCATACCATGCTCTTGGGGCTTACTTGAGCCCATAAAGCGCCTTAGAGAGTTTATAAACATGGTTAGGGTACTCACTATCTTCAAAACCGGGAGGTTGCTCAACATAGACTTCTTCCTTGATTGGTCCATTGAGGAAGGCACTCTTCACGTCCATTTGGTAAAGCTTGAAGCCATGGTAAGTAGCATAGGCCAATAATATACGAATTGACTCAAGCCTAGCTACGGGTGCATAGGTTTCACCGAAATCCAAACCTTCGACTTGGGAGTATCCCTTGACCACAAGTCGGGCTTTGTTCCTTGTCACCACACCATGCTCATCTTGCTTGTTGCGGAAGATCTACTTGGTTCCTACAACATTTTGATTAGGACGTGGAACTAAATGCCATACCTCATTCCTAGTGAAGTTGTTGAGCTCCTCTTGCATCGCCACTACCCAATCTGAATCTTGAAGTGCTTCCTCTACCCTGTGTGGCTCAATAGAGGAAACAAAAGAGTAATGCTCACAAAATTGTGCAACACGAGATCTAGTGGTTACCCCCTTATGAATGTCGCCAAGGATGGTGTCGACGGGGTGATCTCGTTGGATTGCATGGTGGACTCTTGGGTGTGGCAGCCTTTGTTCTTCATCCTCCTTGTCTTGATCATTTGCATCTCCCCCTTGATTATTGTCGTCATCTTGAGTTGGTTCATTTGCTTGATCTTGTATTTCATCAACTTGAGCTTCATCCTCATTTTGAGTTGGTGGAGATGCTTGCGTGGAGGAGGATGGTTGATCTTGTGCATTTGGAAGCTCTTCGGATTCCTTAGGACACACATCCCCAATGGACATGTTCCTTAGCGCGATGCATGGAGCCTCTTCAACACCTATCTCATCAAGATCAACTTGCTCTACTTGAGAGCCATTAGTCTCATCAAACACAACGTCACAAGAAACTTCAACTAGTCCCGAGGACTTGTTAAAGACTCTATATGCCCTTGTGTTTGAATCGTATCCTGGTAAAAAGCCTTCTACAGTCTTAGGAGCAAGTTTAGGTTTTCTTCCTCTTTTAACAAGAATAAAGCATTTGCTACCAAAGACTCTAAAATATGAGATATTGGGCTTTTTACCGGTTAGGAGTTTATATGATGTCTTCTTGAGGATTCGGTGTAGATATAACCGGTTGATGGCGTAGCAAGCGGTGTTGACCGCCTCGGCCCAAAACCGATCCGAAGTTTTGTACTCATCAAGCATGGTTCTTGCCATGTCTAATAGAGTTCTATTCTTCCTCTCCACTACACCATTTTGTTGCGGGGTGTAGGGAGAGGAGAACTCATGCTTGATGCCCTCCTCCTCAAGGAAGCCTTCAATTTGAGAGTTCTTGAACTCCGTCCCGTTATCGCTTCTAATCTTCTTTATCCTTAAGCCGAACTCATTTTGAGCTCGTCTCAAGAATCCCTTTAAGGTCCCTTGGGTATGAGATTTTTCCTGCAAAAAGAATATCCAAGTGAAGCGTGAATAATCATCCACAATAACTAGACAGTACTTACTCCCGCCGATGCTTATGTAAGCAATCGGGCCGAATAGATCCATGTGTAGGAGTTCCAGTGGCCTGTGAGTCGTCATGATGTTCTTGTGTGGATGATGAGTCCCAGCTTGCTTCCCTGCTTGACATGCGCTACAAACCCTCTCTTTCTCAAAATGAACATTTGTTAATCCTAAAATGTGCTCTCCCTTTAGAAGCTTATGAAGATTCTTCATCTCAACATGGGCTAGTCGGCGGTGCCAGAGCCAACCCATGTTAGTCTTAGCAATTAAGCAAGTGTCGAGTTCAGCTCTATCAAAATCTACCAAGTATAGCTGACCCTCTAACACTCCCTTAAATGCTATTGAATCATCACTTCTTCTAAAGACAGTGACACCTACATCAGTAAAAAGACAGTTGTAGCCCATTTGACATAATTGAGATACGAAAAGCAAATTGTAATCTAAAGAATCTACAAGAAAAACATTGGAAATAGAATGGTCAGGTGATATAGCAATTTTACCCAATCCTTTGACCAAACCTTGGTTTCAATCCCCGAATGTGATAGCTCGTTGGGGATCTTGGTTTTTCTCATAGTAGGAGAACATTTTCTTCTCCCCTGTCATGTGGTTTGTGCACCCGCTGTCGATTATCCAACTTGAGCCTCCGGATGCATAAACCTACAAAACAAGTTTAGTTCTTCACTTTAGGTACGCAAATGGTTTTGGGTCCTTTGGCATTAGACACAAGAACTTTGGGTACCCAAACACAAGTCTTTGACCCCTTGTGCTTGCCCCCAACATACTTGGCAACTACCTTGCCGGATTTGTTAGTTAAAACATAAGATGCATCAAAGGTTTTAAATGAAATGTCATGATCATTTGATGCAGTAGGAGTTTTCTTCTTAGGCAACTTAGCACGGGTTGGTTGCCTAGAACTAGATGTCTCACCCTTATACATAAAAGCATGGTTAGTGCCAGAGTGAGACTTCCTAGAATGAATTCTCCTAATTTTGCTCTCGGGATAACCGGCAAGGTATAAAATGTAACCCTCGTTATCTTGAGGCATGGGAGTCTTGCCCTTAACAAAATTAGACAATTTCTTAGGAGGGGCATTAAGTTTGACATTGTCCCCCTTTTGGAAGCCAATGCCATCCTTGATGCCAGGGCGTCTCCCACTATAAAGCATACTACGAGCAAATTTAAATTTTTCATTTTCAAGTTCATGCTCGGCAATTTTAGCATCTAATTTTGCTATATGATCATTTTGTTGTTTAATTAAAGCCATGTGATCATGAATAGCATTAATATCAACATCTCTACATCTAGTACAAATAGAAGTGTGCTCAATGGTAGATGTAGATGGTTTGCAAGATTTTAATTCTACAACCTTAGCATGCAACTAGGTGAGTGCCCGTGCGTTGCGACGGCAAACCAATTAGGAGAGGCCACGATAGGGGAAATGGAAGTGAGGGGATACTTGACAGGTTCTAATGTTATGTAAACACCTAGAATATGTTTCTCCACATACATTTCTTTCCATAGAATGCTATAGAACTACATTTCATAAATTGCTAGGAATCCGAGAGCAAATGACTGAATATGGACATGGTAAAAGACAAGAAAGAAAGATAGTGTTCTATAGTGAATCAACGTTTGAGTTAGTAGATGTGATGTATTTTACTTATGTCTGATGCTTTCTCCCTATTTTGCAGAGGGAGGAGATAAGTCGTATGAAAGAAAACATGTACCAAAAATCATGAACAAGTTGCACTGGAACAAATGATTTTTAGCATATTTACTAAATGGCAGTCACGACTATTACCACCCACACCTATAAAACTTAATCCAATACACCTGACTTGAATGTCTTACCTTCTACGACCATGTGTGTGACTAATTTAAGAACTACACAATCAAATTCATTCGCATAATATCAGGATACCTAACTATACAACAGAAGTAACTGATTCGTTGTTCAAGACTGAAGATTCAGATACCTTTGAACAAGGTCTCGAATGACACAAGTTGGCTTCAATGCATCCGCTTAACTTCTCGACGAACAAATTTTACTAAATCTCCTTCAACTATTTGTTGTTGTATAGGCCTTACAAACGCCCAAATAAAGGCCCTATTTGTGGGAGTTGTTGTTCGTTGTGATGGCACACACGAATTTACAATTTGAAAGCACCATATGCTAAAGATAATATTGAGTCTTTTGTAAAAAAAATTTACTGAGACAAATGAAAAGAAACAAAAACTATGGTGCCAGTGCATCCTTACGAGCTTCTTTTAACAAGAACAAATGAGTGATAAAAATTTATCATTCCACCAATCTGTAACATTTAGATGTGAGGACCTCATAAATGTTTTCTGCCTAGTTATTCAGTGATACAATACCTTCCAGCAACAACCGAATTTAGGATATAACACCTAAAAAGCTAAAGGAACAGAAAAGGTCAGGCATCAAGCTGCTACAACTGAATGATCGTGGAATACAATACCTCCATAGGAAAATATGCATGTCGTGAATCACTGTAAGTCTGATGGCAAGGCCAAGAGACATACTTCAATTTTTCTTATCCCAGTCCAAGCTGAAACGAAACACCATAGACTTTACGCTGAAACTAAACACCGTAGAATTTAGTATTAGCTTAGCCCAAAAGAGTAAATGAGATTTAATCCATAGAAAAGCTAAGACTTTCTTTGACAAATTGTTAGATACGATAGTTCAGGCATGCATGTTTGGCCAAAAAAAACATAAACAATTTTTGTAGCTAGCTACTGATTAGTGTCCAAAATGGTTTCATGTGTAGTGACCAAAAATTGAAAATCCCGACATGGCCAGCCCAGCCATACATGCCAAAGGAATGCAAAAGATACAATCTAATGATCTAATGAAATTAAACCTCATTTGTAGTCTTTCATGGGACAAGATCCTTATAGTTTTGAATTTCATCTCCATTTGAATAACTGGATGATGTCCTTTCCCCTGTAACTGCACATAAAATACAGATGAGAACTTTGATGATGAATACTCGTGCGATAACTGGACGTGAGGTATAAAGCTATGGATCAATCATGGATGCTGAGGTGAGAAGCAAGAGGATGCCTCAGTTATTAGGGGCAGCTTACGTTCATCATGCAGGAGTAGTAGGTATTGATCCAGAACGGCAGCCTATTATGCTGGTGGGAGAAGCCTGCTAGGTCAACCAAGGAGAGCTTCCAGAGCAGCGCCCTGTTTTTTTACAGGTAGCAACGATCATTCATTCCATCAATATGCCAAGTCAAACAGACAACAACTCAGCAGAATTCTAGTTCTTTCAATTTGTTGATAAATAAGTTTTATTTGTACGTCAACTGGTGAGTTTTATATTCTTTCCTGTCATCTTCTTGTAATATGTTTTACCACTTCCTGCAAAAAAACATGTATTTTTACCGCTTTACTGGCGCAATTTAAACATCATTGCACCGAAGTTTTCTGGCCACATTTTATTATTATGTTGGTCTCTTGTTCTAATCTATTGTCTGTGTGCATATTATTGATGAAAGCAATTTCTTATACCTTTTCAGTTATTACCACAACATTAAAGGAGATACCTTCACTCCAGAAAGCATTGCCTCCAGAACTTGCTGATAATGTGCTCAGGGTAACGTTTCTTTTGCACCTTTTGCTTTTTGCTGTGGTCTCCTTGGTATTATGGGTCGCGGCCAACTTTCAAATCAACTTGTACTGTTGTACTATTAATGAATAGTCAGTCATCAGGCTTCATTCATTTGCATCAGTTACCCTAAATTCTAGCTTCAGCTTTTCCAGAAGACACATCTAATATGCACCCTGTAGCCTAGTTTTTTGTTACTTTTATTAAAAATTGTCATGAATGAAACAAAACAAAATCATAGTCGATGCTGGAGAAAAACATTTTTTCTGTTTATTGTTCTCTCCTTTTTCATGATGTAGTTATATCGTGAATGCTTACAGAGGGCGAAGTATATTGGCCATCAGGTATGCATATTTTTATCTGAAAATTTACCATTGCTCTCCACCATGAAGTTGTGATTTTTTTAATAATAGACTGAACCAGCCTTTTGTAAACCAGAAACACAATACAGAACTTTTAGTCGCCATGGTGAGACAACAATTCAAGAAAAACATGCATGAAACTGATCCAGAGAAGATATAGAAAATGAAGGACGAGTAAGTGACTGCCCTGTGTAAATTTTTACTTTTGCTTTCAATTTTACCGTCTTATCTTCCAATAATTTATCATGGTTGGAGCATACCTTATGAAATTGTTTCCTGCTGTGCAGTGCTGCAAGGGGTCTTATCAATCATATTCTATATGAGTCCGAGAAGATTACAGGACGCAAGTTTTTAGGTTAAAAACAGAAGTTGAAACTGGACTTACAGTGTGTCGTGCTGTATGAATAATAGTAAAAATAATTTACTTTCTTGCCTTTGAATGATTCTGGTTCTATTGTACAAGGACCTGCAAGTATTTTTTTCCTTCGGATTGCTGAGTACTCGAGCTATTGCAGCAATGATTTTCAGTAACCAAGAGTTTGGCTGTCTTTTCTTTTGTGCATCTGTCCAATAAATGCTGACTACAAATTATTTTGGATACCGTATAAATGTAATCCTACTCATAGCCAGGAGACAGAAATATTCGGTGCCTTTGAACTCTTCCCCAGTGGTTATGGATAGTACCCTTTTCGTTTGAGGCTTTTTGCTGTTGATGTTATGGATAGTACCCTTTATGTTGGTCTCTTGTTCTAATCTATTATCTGTGTGCATATTATTTGTACAGTCAAATGTAGCTTGCACCAACAGATCAGTAGTACTCCCAATTTGTTCTAAAATAAGTACATATTTTAGAGTTAGACTATTTAACTTCAGTTATCTTTTTTTTTCTACATCCTCTTCTCGTAAAGGCAATGATTATTAGTATATATCTAATCTTTTACAGTACGAAATGTATTTGATTTGCAACGGAGGTAGTAGTAGTAACCGATCAATGGAAACTCACTTCAGTCTCTGGCCAAGAGCGGAGTCGTCGCCGGTAGAAATGTTCGTGTCGACTGACCGGAACTGCTTGTACCGGCGAATGTCCCGCCACCCGAATTCTGGGACACCGTAGGGGTCTGCTGAGCTTCTTCCGCAGGAGCCGGAGACCGACGGCGGCGACACTCTGCATCTCATCTCACCGTAACAGCAGACTGAAAAACAATAATTTGGTCCAAGGCACAATCTCAGCCCCAATAGCACCTCGCCAGCTTGCCTCACGCACACGCTTGCACAACACCGCCCAAGCTCGGACGTGTCTTCTGGTCGGCCGGCAGATGCCACACCCAGAACTCGTCCTTGGTGCCGGCGCTGGGGTGCTTCCTGGGGCTCGCCTTGGGCGACATGGGCCTGCGCCGGTGGCCGAGGACGTCCTTGGGCTAAATGTCAACTAAATTGCAGAGGTTTGTGGAGCTAGAAACTTAGGTCCCATGTTACAATCGATCTAAATTAAAAGCCCTACTATTCTGCCATCCATGACGTGATCTTCCTCCTAAACCTTGTCTATAACAGATGGATCAAAAAATGTAACAAATTTAAATCCGTGAGGCATATTAGTATGCTTGTCCTACATAATTACAGAATCAGCTATTGCCCCATATTTCTCAAAATGCTTGGAGAATTATTCTACATACAAAAATAGCAAACCAAGATTAGAGATGAAGGTGCTAAACGCAGCTCACCAGATTTATACCTCTCAATATCTGATGCGGGGCACCTGCACAGACCAGAGGAAAATTAGTTAAGAATCACATTGCAGGGAAAACACATTTCGGACACCCTTCAAAAAGTTACATTCAACTGTCATTCAGTAGGGTGGATGGGGGTGGGGTGGGACTTCATGAATACAATGAAAACTCACGTCATAGTTAGAATTGGAACTTCATCCTCATTCCCAAGATAAAGTACATTGGAGTACCAGCTATCCTGCAAGAAATTCATCCAACAGACATTAGATATATTCCAGAACTTTTGAGACTCAGTATTGCCATATAGATTAAACATGGTGTCACAATTATACTGGTAAGGCTGGGTTTGAAATTCGTCCACTGATGACATGACACGATACTGTTTTTCTTGTGTACTTTTAGCTTACTAAAATCAGCCTTCATTTCAAAGGTTTTGGAGCTCTGCCAACCTGATCATACAATCATTTCTAAGACCAGATGAACTTGAATACTCAAAGAGGCCTGTTCTGCTCCATGCTAAACAGATCAATATTAAAAGCGACCTACATCTCTATGGGAAAAAGATTTGTCATCTATCAATAAGCTCTTAGAACAGCAGTCAGCCTGTCATACGTTTAGCAGTAATGTTTTCAACAGCATGCTAGTACAGTGTTATTTAATCTCATTAAAAATCATATAGAAATTATGTACAAAGGGAAGGGTACAATTGTAGAAGTGGGACAAGCAAATCAAACCTTAATAGGTTCAAGATGAATAGCTCTGTTTGTAGATATAAACTTGATTTCAGATGAACCACTCGGACACCCCATACTTCTTTGGGGGTGTGTGGGGGCATGGCGAGGGCCCTGGCTGGAGCAGAGATGAGGGCAGGGCATGTGAGCGGCAAGGGCCCTGGCTGGAGCAGAGATGAGGGCAGGGCGCGTGAGCGGCAAGGGCCCTGGCTTGAGCGCAAAGGGCCCACGTCGCCGCCGCCGAGCTCGACAGCTTTCCTGGCTGCCTCCAGCCTGGTGACATAGTCGCACGCTGGAATATGATGGTCGGGTCACGAAAGCGGCGAGGCGAGGCGAGGTGGCGGGGAAACGGCGGGGGCTGGGTGCCTGATTCGTTGCGCTAGCGTGGGAGGGGGCCGCATCCGTGCGCGGTTGGCGCAGTTGAGGGCGAGATCCGCGGGAATGGGGGTGGGGAAATGGCGGGGGCTAGGTACCTGGTTCGTTACGCGGGCGTGGGGGAGGGCGGGGGCACAAGGAACTCATGGGCCACAGCTCCCCCTGCGTGCCCGCCTATAGAAGCCTCCTGCTTGTGGCCGAGGAAGGTCGTCTGCGGCGGGGGCAGGGGATGGATGACGATGGGCGGGATGGGCAGGAGGGACATCTGCAGAGCAAGTTTGTAGACATCGCGCAGGCGGACGCTGGAATCATGGCTGACATCGCGCGACACGGCGGGGAGGGGGGAGAACGCCGGCAATCCTGGGGGTAGGCAGGCCAAATCGTGGGGGCGAGAACGCCGACAATCTCGGGCTTGCGGGGAGAGGGGGCGTCGGGCGGAGCCACCTGTGGACGCCCTCCTTACAGACTTATAGAGTAGTAGTAGAACTACATTCCGCAAGGGAGAACTACATTTCATAAATTGCTAGGAATCCGAGAGCAAATGACTGAATATGGACATGGTAAAAGACAAGAAAGAAAGATAGTGTTCTATAGTGAATCAACGTTTGAGTTAGTAGATGTGATGTATTTTACTTATGTCTGATGCTTTCTCCCTATTTTGCAGAGGGAGGAGATAAGTCGTATGAAAGAAAACATGTACCAAAAATCATGAACAAGTTGCACTGGAACAAATGATTTTTAGCATATTTACTAAATGGCAGTCACGACTATTACCACCCACACCTATAAAACTTAATCCAATACACCTGACTTGAATGTCTTACCTTCTACGACCATGTGTGTGACTAATTTAAGAACTACACAATCAAATTCATTCGCATAATATCAGGATACCTAACTATACAACAGAAGTAACTGATTCGCTGTTCAAGACTGAAGATTCAGATACCTTTGAACAAGGTCTCGAATGACACAAGTTGGCTTCAATGCATCCGCTTAATTCTACAACCTTAGCATGCAACTAGGTGAGTGCCCGTGCGTTGCGACGGCAAACCAATTAGGAGAGGCCACGATAGGGGAAATGGAAGTGAGGGGATACTTTACAGGTTCTAATGTTATGTAAACACCTAGAATATGTTTCTCCACATACATTTCTTTCCATAGAATGCTATAGAACTACATTTCATAAATTGCTAGGAATCCGAGAGCAAATGACTGAATATGGACATGGTAAAAGACAAGAAAGAAAGATAGTGTTCTATAGTGAATCAACGTTTGAGTTAGTAGATGTGATGTATTTTACTTATGTCTGATGCTTTCTCCCTATTTTGCTAGGAGTTTTCTTCTTAGGCAACTTAGCACGGGTTGGTTGCCTAGAACTAGATGTCTCACCCTTATACATAAAAGCATGGTTAGTGCCAGAGTGAGACTTCCTAGAATGAATTCTCCTAATTTTGCTCTCGGGATAACCGGCAAGGTATAAAATGTAACCCTCGTTATCTTGAGGCATGGGAGTCTTGCCCTTAACAAAATTAGACAATTTCTTAGGAGGGGCATTAAGTTTGACATTGTCCCCCTTTTGGAAGCCAATGCCATCCTTGATGCCAGGGCGTCTCCCACTATAAAGCATACTACGAGCAAATTTAAATTTTTCATTTTCAAGTTCATGCTCGGCAATTTTAGCATCTAATTTTGCTATATGATCATTTTGTTGTTTAATTAAAGCCATGTGATCATGAATAGCATTAATATCAACATCTCTACATCTAGTACAAATAGAAGTGTGCTCAATGGTAGATGTAGATGGTTTGCAAGATTTTAATTCTACAACCTTAGCATGCAATATATCATTTTTACTTCTAAGGTTGGAAATGGTAGCATTGCAAACATCAAAATCTTTAGCCTTAGCAAGCAATTTTTCATTTTCATTTCTAAGGCTAGCAAGAGAAATGTTCAATTCTTCAATCCTAGCAAGCAAATCATCATTATCATTTCTAAGATTGGGAATTGAAACATCACAAACATGTGAATCAACCTTAGCTAACAAATTAGTATTTTCATTTTTAAGGTTGTCTATAGTCTCATGGCAAGTGCTTAGCTCACTAGATAGTTTTTCACACTTTTCTACTTCTAGAGCGTAAGCATTTTTAACCTTAACATGCTTCTTGTTTTCTTTAATAAGGAAGTCATCTTGGGAGTCCAAGAGATCATCCTTCTCATGTATACCACTAATCAATTCATTTAATTTTTCCTTTTGTTGCATGTTTAGGTTGGCAAAAAGTGTACGCAAATTATCTTCCTCATCACTAGCATTATCATCGCTAGAAGACTCATATCTAGTGGAGGATTTGGATTTAACCTTCTTCTTTTTGTCGTCCTTTGCCATGAGGCACTTGTGGCCGACGTTGGGGAAGAGAAGTCCCTTGGTGACGGCGATGTTGGCGGCGTCCTCGTCGTTGGAGGAGTCGCTAGAGCTTTCGTCGGAGTCCCACTCGCGACAAACATGGGCATCGCCGCCGTTCTTCTTGTAGTATTTCTTCTTCTCCTTTCTTCTCCCCTTCTTGTCGTCGCCCCTGTCACTGTCACTAGAAATAGGACATTTTGCTATAAAGTGACCGGGCTTACCACACTTGTAGCAAACCTTCTTGGAGCGGGGTTTGTAGTCTTTCCCCCTCCTTTGCTTGAGGATTTGGCGGAAGCTTTTGATGACAAGCGCCATTTCCTCGTTGTCGAGCTTGGAGGCGTCGATGGGTGTTCTACTTGGTGTAGACTCCTCGTTCTTCTTCTCCGTCGCCTTAAATGCGACCGGTTGTGCTTCAGACGTGGAGGGGCCGTCAAGCTCGTTGATCTTCCTTGAGCCTTTAATCATAAACTCAAAGCTCACAAAATTCCCGATTACTTCCTCGGGAGTCATTAGTGTGTATCTAGGATTGCCACGAATTAATTGGACTTGAGTAGGGTTAAGGAAAATAAGTGATCTTAAAATAACCTTAACCACCTCGTGATCACCCATTTCTTGCTCCCGAGGTTGCGCACTTGATTCACTAAGGTTTTGAGCCGGTTGTACATGTCTTGAGGCTCCTCCCCTTGGCGAAGACGGAAGCGACCGAGCTCCCCCTCGATCGTTTCCCGCTTAGTGATCTTGGTTAGTTCATCACCCTCGTGCGCGGTCTTGAGCACGTCCCAAACTTCCTTGGCGCTCTTTAATCCTTGCACCTTGTTGTACTCCTCCCTACTTAGAGAAGCGAGGAGTATGGTTGTGGCTTGGGAGTTGAAGTGCTCGATTTGGGCCACCTCGTCCTCATCATAATCCTCATTCCCTACGGATGGTACCTGTGCTCCAAACTCAACAACATTCCATATACTTTTGTGGAGTGAGGTTAGATGAAATTTCATTAAATCACTCCACCTAGCATAATCTTCACCGTCAAAGGTTGGCGGTTTGCCTAATGGAACAGAAAGTAATGGAGTATGTCTAGAAGTGCGAGGATAGTGTAAGGGGATCTTACTAAACTTCTTGCGCTCATGGCGCTTAGAAGTTACGGAGGGCGCGTCGGAGCCGGAGGTGGAAGGTGATGAAGTATCGGTCTCGTAGTAGACCACCTTCCTCATCTTCTTTTTCTTGTCGCCACTCCGATGCGACTTGTGGGAAGAGGCTTTCTTCTCTTTCCCCTTCCCCTTTTTGCAGGACTCTTCCGATGAAGCCTTCCCGTGGCTTGTAGTGGGCTTGTCGCCGGTCTCCATCTCCTTCTTGGCGTGTTCTCCCGACATCACTTCGAGCGGTTAGGCTCTAATGAAGCACCGGGCTTTGATACCAATTGAAAGTCGCCTAGAGGGGGGTGAATAGGGCGAGACTGAAATTTACAAAATTAATCACAACTACAAGCCGGGTTAACGTTAGAAATATAATCGAGTCCGCGAGAGGGTGCAAAACAAATCGCAAGCAAATGAAGAGTGTGACACGCGGATTTGTTTTACCGAGGTTCGGTTCTCGCAAACCTACTCCCTGTTGAGGAGGCCACAAAGGCCGGGTCTTTTTCAACCCCTTCCCTCTCTCAAACGGTCCCTCGGACCGAGTGAGCTTTCTCTTCTCAAATCAACCGAGAACAAAAACTTCCCCGCAAGGACCACCACACAATTGGTGTCTCTTGCCTTGGTTACAATTGAGTTTTGATTACAAGAAAGAATGAGAAAGAAGAAAGCAATCCAAGCGCAAGAGCTCAAATGAACACAACAAATCTCTCTCACTAGTCACTAGGGCTTTGTGCGGAATTGGGAGAGGATTTGATCACTTGAGTGTGTCTAGAATTGAATGCTAGAGCTCTTGTAAGTAGTTGGAAGGTGTAAAACTTGGATGACTTGAATGTGGGGTGGTTGGGAGTATTTATAACCCCAACCACCAAACTAGTCGTTTGGTGGAGGCTGCTGTCGCATGGCGCACCGGACAGTCCGGTGCGCCACCGGACACTGTCCGGTGCGCCAGCCATGTCACCAGGTCGTTGGGTTCCGACCGTTGGAGCTCTGACGTGTGGACCCGCTTGGCTGTCCGGTGGTGCACCGGACAAGTCCTGTAGACTGTCCGGTGTGCCACCCGCGCGTGCTCTGCTCCTCTGCGCACGCTGGCGCGTATTTAATGCGTTGCAGACGACCGTTGGCGCGAAGTAGCCGTTGCTCCGCTGGCTCACCGGACAGTCCGGTGTGCACCGGACATGTCCGGTGAATTATAGCGGAGCGGATTCCCGAAGCTGGCGAGTTCAGAGTCGCTCTCCTCTGGAGCACCGGACAGTGTCTGGTGGTGCACCGGACAGTCCGGTGAATTATAGCGAAGCGCCTCTGAAAATTCCCGAAGGTGCGAAGTTTGGCTTGGAGTTCCCTGGTGCACCGGACACTGTGTGGTGGTGCACCGGACACTGTCCGGTGGCACACCGGACAGTCCGGTGCGCCAGACCAGCGCTGCCTTCGGTTATCCCTTGCTCTCTTTGTTGAACCCAATTCTTAGTCTTTTTATTGGCCAAGTGTGAACCTTTGGCACATGTATAACTTATAGACTAGAGCAAACTAGCTAGTCTAATTATTTGTGTTGGACAATTCAACCACCAAAATCATTTAGGAAATAGGTGTAAGCCTAATTCCCTTTCAGCTTTTATGACCCAGCACGCACCCAAACCCAACACCATGTGCGACCTCGAGCCTGGCGACGTTTTAAACTCCCCCACACGACTCCTTGGTGGCGACACATATCCATCCATTCCCCTCGCCAAGCCGCCACGGCCTGACTTTCCCTCCCGCACACCCGCGACCATACAGGCAAGTCAGGCATACACCAACAACGCTCGTCGTGCACCTCGCGCCTCAGGTCACCCCACCAAATTCCTCTTGATACGCCGAATTTCTTTTGCTAATTCTGCTACCTCCTGTCGCTAAGCCACCATATTCAGTCTAACCCCTGCTCTGAGCTCACCTGATTGGCGGCTCCGTTCGGCCTCTGGGCCTGGGTGTACCGACTACCGAGGGCTCTTTCGAAATGTCAATTGGGTCGAGTTTGGTGGGCTACGTGAAGCATGGATGAATTTCCCGGCTGGAAGCGGGAGGCGGCAGCAGCATCCGGGGCCGGAGCACCTGTCGCCGATGACGCCGCTCCCGCTGGCGCGGTAGGGGTCGGTCTACTCGCTCACGTTCGACGAGTTCCAGAGCTCGCTCGGTGGGGCCACCAAGGACTTCGGATCCATGAACATGGACGAGCTCCTCCGCAACATCTGGTCGGCGGAGGAGACACACAGCGTCACAGCTGCGGACCATGCCGCGCGGGCGCCGTACGTCCAGTGCCAGGGCTCGCTCACCCTCCCCTGCACGCTCAGCCAGAAGACCGTCGACGAGGTCTAGCGTGACCTCGTGTGCAACGGTGGAGGACCCTCCGACGAGGCTGTGGCGCCGCCCCACCGGCCCAACGGCAGCCGACGCTCGGGGAGATCATGCTGGAGGAGTTCCTCGTCCGCGCCGGCGTGGTGAGGGAGGACATGATGGCGGCGGCGCCCGTACCACCAGCGCCGGGTTGCCCACCACCTCATCTGCAACCGCCAATGCTGTTTCCACATGGCAATGTGTTTGCTCCCTTAGTGCCTCCGCTCCAATTCGGGAATGGGTTTGTGTCGGGGGCTCTCAGTCAGCAGCAGGGAGGTGTTCTTGAGGCCCCGGCGGTATCGCCGCGGCCGGTGACGGCAAGCGGGTTCGGGAAGATGGAAGGAGACGACTTGTCGCATCTGTCGCCATCACCGGTGTCGTACGTTTTTTTGTGCTGGTTTGAGGGGAAGGAAGCCACCAGCTGTGGAGAAGGTGGTTGAGAGGAGGCAACGCCGGATGATCAAGAACCGGGAGTTGGCCGCGAGGTCGCGTGGGAGGAAACAGGTAATGTTTCTATTTGTAAGTAATTTGTCGATGCTGGCTATTCTAAATCGTCATGTTTCCTGCTTACTAGTTATATATACTGAACGTGTAATGGTGTAAGTATAATGTTTATGTTTTGTTTTTCCTCATCATGTTGAGTATTTCGCAAGAATGGCGTGGAGAAAATTTCACCGAGAGTCCATGACAATTCATTTACATCAGATTTGCTGAGCTAGGGCCTTAGGGTTTAGAATGCGCTCGCGCTCCCGTGCGGCGCTCCGCCGCCGCTCGCTCGCCTTGGGCCGCCGATCTTCCTCTGCCGCCACTCGCCAGATATCCCGCCCCGCAGTTCTGCCCACCGCTCCAGCTCCAGCTCCAGCTCCAGCTCCAGCCCCATCCTCCGGCGGCATCGCCGCTGCAGCCACCCCCGTCCTCACAATCGCCTCAACATCTGGTTTGGAAGCTGGGGAGGGGAACTCCCATAGTTTCCCCCTCACGGTAAGCCCTACAAAGGGGGATTTTTGCTTGCAGGAGCAGATCAAGGATGCTTTGCCCCATGTTTTTCAGTCCCGCAGAGACAAAGTTCCGTCAGATTTGGATCTGCAGAAGCATGCCGCAACTGCTGATGGCACGTCTCTGCTTGCTGCGTCAGCTTCAGCGCCAAAATCTACAAGAAAGTTTTATTCAGAGACATCTTCAATCGGAGATCCTGTAGATCTGTTGGCACCGGCCCGAATCCCGGTCTCAGAGAAGAGGAAATGGGCAGTGGGCAGCTCGCCGGCGCCTGACTGCAATGAAGTTGATTTCAATTTCAATGCGAGCAATGCTACTTCACATCAGCTGGCTGTGGACGGCGGACATGACCTGAGAAGTTACGGCCGACTTCATTCCGGTCAGCACAAGGCTGACGCCCCGGTACTGGAAGAAGGTGGATGGAGTGTGGTGAGGCCTAAATTCTGGTGGCGCAAGACTGTTGAAAATCTTAAGAGATCTCCGTCTCAGCAGCAACATGACACGAAAGGTACCAGCACCTTCAAGACAAAGCTTCAGGGTAAATGCTACAACTGCCTCTCGCCAGATCACTTCGCTTTTCGTTGCTCGGAGCCTACTCGATGCTGGCAGTGCCTACATTTTGGCCATAGGGCTAGGGCATGCCCAGGAATTTACTACAGAAGCAGGCACAATTCAACTCCTCCCCAACCTGAACCAGTGCAGCATTCAATGCAGTACACCAGCAATGTCAACTCCAGGCGCCAACAGCACCAGCGACAACTCAACTCTCTTCTTAAGGAGCAGAAACAGGCCCCTGAACCTGTGCTCAACTTTTCTCCAGTTCAACACAACAAATCCTACCTCCGTGCAGCTCAGGAGGGCCAGAACATGGAGGCTCGCTACCCAGGTGACCCAAGGGCAAGACCGTCGCGCGCCTTCTGTGCAATTTCGGCGACTGGTTCAATCCGTCGTCGCAGGGATGATCTCATCAGCAAGGCGGTGGTGTGCTCATTCGATGGAAATAGCCATGAGGTTGACACCATTGTGGCAGGAGACATGCTGAGAGAGAAGTTCAATCTCTGCCATGGTCAGTATCAACTTGTCAAACATTTCCCAGAACAGTTTTTCATTATCTTTCCTGATGCAAGAACCAAGCAATGGGCTATTGATAGAAGATCAGTTTCTTATCGTGGGCGTGAGTTTCATTTCGGTGACTGGTCAGAAGAGAGCTATGCTAGAAAGACCAGTTGGGAGTTTAGAGTTAAGGTCCGGGTGGAAGGGATTCCTGTTCACTGCTGGGGTGAGGAGGTGGCATCAAGGGCCTTAGGCAGGAGCTGCACTATTCATTATGTTCAGGAGCGCTCTAGGCGTAGAGAGCGTACCCGTTCTTTTGACCTTTGGGCATGGTGCTCTGACCCCTGTGAAATCCCTAAGGAGGTGTGGCTAACGGTGTCTGAACCCGACTCTGAATTACCACCTATAAGCACCCCTCTGCCTCTTGTGGGTGCTCACCATGCTGAACCGACAGATCTGAAAAAAGGCCATGTGTACACGCTTCGCAACCATATTGAAGTGGTTGAGGATCTCTGCCTCATTCATGGGAGGAACACTAGGGGTGGGCCTATGAATCGGAAGCCTCGCAGAGAGTTCGTGTGGAGCTATGGTGTGTCTGACTCTGCTGGTGAAAAGCGGGAGCGTTCAGTGGAGTTCAGAGGCAGGGAGACCATGCGTCGGGACTGGGACCATGATGATGATGAAGATTTTCACCAGCATAGGCATCAGGACACTCGTCGACAGCGTAGCCTCTCTGGGTGGGCGCGTTCCTCGCGATGCCGTGGTGGTGTGGAGGACTGCTACAGCTCGAGTGGAAGATACAGGCCATCCACTCCTTTCCGGCGTAGGGGGATGGGGATGGGGCAGCCAGGGCGCTGGATTCCCAAGATAAAGAACAAAAAGGTCTCTTTTGCAGATCCTGTCATCACTGCTATCTGGCCTACAGATGTTTCTAAAGGGCGCATCTCTGCTGAAAATTCCATTTCACTGGGAGGTATGGATCTTGGCACTCAAGCTATGGAGGAATACCAATGTTCTGCACATCCCAAGGTATCTGTCCCAATTGCATCAAATTCTGTTAATGCTTTAATCCATTCATGGTCGACTAGGGGGACAGATTCTGCTCCAGTCTCTATTATTAGTGGTAGCCATCTTGCAAATGAAACAATCCAAGGAAATTTATGTATCCAGAATGTGCAAGTCGAGTCCAATTTTTCCAATTCTGAACCAAACAGTCAAAGGAATGTTGTTACTAATGAAGATCGACAATGCTTTTTACCTAGTAATGAGGTTCCACCTATTGGCCACGAATCATCAACACATTCCACCCCTCGGTCACTAGAAAATCAGCTGAACTCAAATGATAGGTTGCAGATTTTCATTGAATCAATCACAAACACACCAGAGCCGCCCCTCATCCTGTCCCCTCCGAACAGCAACACACTTGCCAAATCACCAGTTCTAGGGGGGTCAGATAATCTAGATGCTAATGTAACTATAAATGCTGGCACACCTGGTAAACGCTCGAGTAGCAGACTGGCAGCAAAACAAAGATTAAACGTGGGGGGTAGCCGTGACGCCATTTCCAAAGCACAGGAAATTCTCATTGCCAAGTTAAATAATTCTGCAGCCATACAATATCAAGGTTCAAGTGCGTCGACCTCCAATAACCATGTAAACTCTTTTGAACAGATTGAAGGCCTTTTCTCAAGGCCTCTCAGCAAGGATCAGATGGAGGCAATTATGGAGCTGGCAAATCAAGGGAAGGGGAAGAAAGGGAGCAAGCTCAGGGGCTGCAAAGTGGCGCCACTTAAGGCTCCCATAATCAAGGCTGCTTCGGGAATATGAGATGCTCATCGTGTTGGAGTTATCAGTGGTTTCCAGTTTTTATATTATGTGTCTGAAGTTGTTCCTACTTTCCTCTTGTCTAGGGGTAGAGCATGGTGTGCCGCAGCCTCTTTTGCCAGACTTTTGGCTGCTGCTTGACATTTGGTGGTCCTGTTGGATCTCGACCCCCACTCATCTGTATCGTTCTATTTTATGGCTGAAACTAAATTGTGTGTTGTGGGTCATGTGTTTCTGTTCTTCAATATTGATGGTGATCATGGCTGCTAGTCGGCATCAGATGTTAATTATGTTACCGCCTTTATGTGGCAATGTCTATTCAAGTGGAGAAATGGTTACTATCCAATGAATACAAATTGCTGTATTTTTTCTTGGAATGTGAGAGGTCTGAATGATCCCGCTAAGCGAGAAAGTGTGAGGCAAACAATTCTTTCTACGCACGCAACTTTAGTTTGTCTTCAAGAGACAAAAATTATGAACTGGACTAACGATTTATTAAAGGACACTGTGGGTTACAAACTTGCCAAGCAGACTGCGCACTTGCCCTCTATTGGAGCATCGGGTGGAATTCTTATTGCTTGTGATGAGGACTTTTTTGATATTACTCCAGTTACTTACGCTTCAACCTACTCATTATCAGTTCGAGTGAGCTCTAGATTGGAGGATGTGGTTTGGGACCTCACGGCTGTTTATGGCCCCCAGCAGGAGAACGAAAAAATGTGTTTTCTATCTGAGTTGTGTTCCATCTCTAACCTGATGAAACCTGAATGGCTGATTTTAGGAGACTTCAACATGATAAGGAGAGTGAGGGAAAAAAATAAGGGAGCAATCAACAAAAGAGTAATGAGGAAGTTCAACCAAACTATTGACGCTCTACAGCTCCTAGAACTGGACCTTATTGGTAAAAAGTTCACTTGGTCAAATGAACAGGATGATCCTACGATGTCTAGGATTGATAGATTGATGGCAACTACTGAGTGGCATGGGCTCTATCCAGCGGCTAATTTGCAGGCATTGTGTTCCATGACTTCAGACCACTCTCCGTTATTAATGCAGGGCCACTCTCCTTGTATTTTCTATAAGGGGTTCCGTTTTGAATCTTACTGGGTTCACATTGACGGGTTCAAAGATGTAGTACAACAAGCTTGGGCGACCACAGTTAACTCCTCTGATGCCATTCTTCGGTTACATGTTAAAATGATCCGCACGGCCAAAGCTCTTAAAGCTTGGAGACGACGCACGGTCGGTAACATCAAAGTGCAATTGGCTATCATTAAGATTGTCCTTACCATGCTGGAAAAGGCACAGGAAAATAGAACACTTTCTAGTGACGAACTGGACTTCAGGAGAAGGCTAAAAATCAAAATTCTTGGCCTTGCAGGCATCCAATTATCTATTGCTAGACAACATTCCAGACAGACCTGGGTGCGGTTGGGTGATGCAAACACAAAATTTTTTCTTTTGATGGCCAATCACAGAAAAAGAAAAAATTTTATCCGATCCTTGAATTGTGGAGACTGCCTGTTAACTAGTCAGGAAGATAAGCTACAAGAGGCTCATAGACATTTCCTAGAGATCCTTGGCACTAGAGGCGGGAGGACTAGTGTTGTTCGTTGGGAAAATCTAGGCTACTCGCCTTTTGAGTTATCCGAGTTGGACACCATGATCAATGATGATGAGATTAGGAATGCGGTTATGGGCATGCATTCAGAGAAAGCGCCTGGACCTGATGGTTTTATAGGGCTTTTCTACAAGGAATGTTTTGAGGTGATTAGAGAAGACCTTTCCAAAGCGATCAATGATTTTTATCATCATAAATGCAAAAATTTGCATTTGGTCAATGAGGCAAATATTGTTCTTCTACCAAAAAGGGAGAACCCTGACAGGATGGATCTATTTAGACCAATCAGCCTTATCAATAGTTGTATGAAGATTATAACCAAAATAATGGCAACAAGGCTGGCGCCGCGTATGAATGAAATTGTCTCCACTACCCAAAATGCCTTCATTCAAAAGCGATCAATTCATGATAATTTCCTCTACGTCCAGAAAGTGATTAAAAAACTTCACAAGAGCAAACAAGCAGCCCTATTTGTCAAGCTAGACATATCAAAAGCTTTTGACTCTCTTAATTGGGCATATCTTCTAGACGTCTTAAAAGCCCTAGGCTTCACCCAAAAATGGAGAGATTGGATTGCTACCATCCTTGGATCATCTTCATCCAAAATCATCATTAATGGTCAGCAAACCAAAGAAATCAAGCACATGAGAGGGGTGCGTCAGGGGGACCCACTATCGCCTTTTCTCTTCATCCTCGCAATGGATCCCCTACAACGAATGATTGAAAGGGCAGCTCATGAGGGGCTACTGGGCCAGGTATTACCCAATGGGGCAAAGTTTCGTTGTTCTCTTTATGCAGACGATGCGGGGGTGTTTGTTAGAGCAGACAAACTAGATCTCAAAGTTCTAAAAAGAATTCTAGAAGCTTTCGAATGGTGTTCAGGTCTAAAAATCAATTTTGAGAAAACAGAGATTTTCCCAATACGTTACCCTGAATCTTTATGGTCAAATTTAATGGAAGTTTTTCCAGGCAAGTACTCTAACTTCCCTGGCAAGTATCTCGGGCTACCGCTTCACTTCAGGAATATTAAAAGAATAGAGTTTCAACCTCTAATTGAGAAAATAAATAAAAGGCTTGCTGGGTGGAAAGGTAGGCTTCTTTCAAAGGCAGGAAGGGAAACCTTGGTTAAATCTGTGTTGACAGCGCAACCGATTTATCTTCTAACTGTTTTCCCAGCTCAGAAATGGTTACTTAAAAGGATCGACAAGATAAGAAGGAACTTCCTTTGGAAAGGAGAAAATTTGGATTCATGTAGTGGGGGTCATTGCCTGATAAATTGGGCTACAACTTGTTTGCCAAAGAATAAGGGAGGTCTTGGCATACTCGATCTAGAGCGCTTTGCAAGAGCGTTAAGGCTTAGATGGCTATGGCTACGATGGACGAATAGAGACAAAGCATGGACTGGGTTGCAATTACCTTGTGATAAAGCAGATGTCGATCTATTTAATGCATCTACGATTGTAACAATTGGTGATGGCAAAATGGCTGATTTCTGGAGATCAAGCTGGATTCAGGGTCAGGCCCCAAAGAACATTGCGCCAACCTTATTCAAGAAAGCAAAGAGGAAAAATATCTCAGTGTGCCAAGCCCTTACAAACAATCGTTGGATGCACTTTTGTTCTCCTTACACACATGAGGATGAGATAAAAGAATTCATTTCCCTCTGGCAAGGTATCAACAGCACTCATGAACTAAATGATCTCGACGATACTATTTTATGGAGGTGGACGACGGATGGGAGTTATAGTTCAAGTAGTGCATACAAAATTCAGTTCGCAATGAATTTTTGTAAAATCAAAATTTCTCCTATCTGGAAAGCGAGAATTGAGCCAAAATGTCGTTTTTTCGCGTGGACCATGTTGCATAACAGAATTCTGACTGCGGACAACCTACAAAAGCGGGGATGGCCTTGCAATCCAATTTGTTGTCTTTGCAACTTATCACAAGAAAGTATGCCTCATTTAGGCAAAGACTGCCCGTTTTCTGTAGAGGTTTGGAACATGATCCTATCTTGGGCCAATCTGTCATTTCTAAGTGGCGTTCCTAACCTCGGCTCGTTGTATGATTGGTGGAAGAGATTACGGAACCGTTGCTGCAAGGAGTCAAAGAAGATTTTCGATGGACTCATCATCTCCTTTTGGTGGAATATATGGTTGGAAAGAAATAACAGAATCTTTCAGGGACTTCAAAGATCTGCTATCCAGGTTACGCAATTGGTGAAAGATCAAATTGGGAGTTGCAGTGTATGTTAGATTGAGTTAGTATTTGTTTTTTTTTCTTCCTTTCATTTTTTTCTTTTGCTCCGTCTTCTGAAGTCTGTTATCTATTTCTCTTCTAATATATTGAAGAGGCAAGTCTTTTGCCGCTTCCTTTCAAAAAAAAAAAATACATCAGATTTGCTTCAAACAAATTAGAATATATGCCTTAGTACTTTAGTAGTGTGTATAGTTATGCTACATTGGTATAAGCATATGAACTTATCAATTATGTCTATAAATCTCTCTCTCTCTTTCTCTTGAAGGAATCTAAAGTGAAACCTATTTCTGAATGAATCTAGTCTCCTTTCTCTAACGCTTCTAAACTGCTAGCGATTTTAAGTAGACATATTTGTACTTTGTAATGTTCGGCAGGCGTATATGATGGAGTTGGAAGCTGAGGTGGCAAAACTTAAAGAGTTGAACGATGAGTTGCAAAAAAACAGGTATGCTCATATGATGTTTGCATTTTTTTTATTTTTTTGGTTCACGATTGTGAAATTCAAATAGTTTAATTAATACCTTTACTTGAATTTGAGACCATTTGGGATACTAGAGAACCTTATGTCTGACTCTTGTCTGACTATGTTCTATGTGTTGTTCGATCGCATTTTCTACTCAGCCTCTCGTCTGACTATTTTCTATGTGTTGTTAGATCACATTCTTCATAACTGCTGCTATTTATTGCTAACCGATTTCTTCTCAAATATGCAGGTCGAAATGCTGGAGAAGCAAAAGAATGAGGTAATTGCTTCCCATTTTGAAGAAGATACTTTTGCTCTGGTTACAAGCTATAGACTAGACTCTTTCAATTTAGTACTAGCAGCGAACTTTGTTGATGTGTAGGAAGTTGTTTTCTACAAAAGGAATTCTATAATGTGTAGATTCCCTTGTCATGAAGTATATTACAGTCAACCCTAACAGCATCACATCATGAATATACTATAGCCCTATGATCATGCATATCAATTTTCCTCCTTTGTTGACTTGATTGGCAATGCACGGTTTGAAACCTCAACAATTATTATTGAAGAAAATGAAAGATCTCTAAACTTGTGGTCATGTGACTTGTTGGCATGATACAATATTATTGTCTGGTTGGCAGCTACTGATGTCCAGAGAGTTCTGCGTTCAAACTATCAGTCTATCATGCCCATATATTTGACTCAAGCAATACCTTGTATGTGAAGTAAAGTTGTAGAGAAATTGATAAATGATTAAGTCCAGGACGGATGTGGATGTGATTGATTGTATTTTCCTACAACTGGGGCTACGTGTGGTAGCATTTTTAAGCTGGTTAAATGATTTCAAAATTCTCTGAATGGATTGGCCAACTTCCACAACTGGTGTCGCCATGCAGTCTGTGCTTTTCTGTATGCAACTTGTGTGGTGTCCACTACAGGTTACCTATGTTTTTGTCAATGTTTTTTTTTCTCAAGCTCTTCCCGCTATTTGAATAGCTGCAGTGTCTGTCTGTGATCCTATGTTGATCTGAGAAAACTGAGGACGACCAAGAAAATATGTAGCTCTGTTTTACCATCAGAAGCTAAAAAAATGTTTGTGTAGGATAAAAAGATTGATGGACAATTGCAGCTTCCTTCTGCATAGTAAAGTTTCACAGTTAAATTTTTACTTGCATGGGGAAAAATCATTGGATGTTGCGCAAAGCAAACAAGTTGTTTCTCTATACGACATTCCATTAGATTCGTGGCCAGTTTTATTTTACCTTATTTTGTTGTTGGTTGTTCTATCCCCATTGACTGATCAGTATAATCTTCAAATCTATGGAGTATTTATTTGTTTTGTACAGAATTTCATGTTCTGACGGTTGCAAAAACAAATGAAAAAAGGGAAGTCAACAATGCTTTGGTGGTTGTTGGCTGCAGGTCCTGGAGAGAATGAGACGGCAAGTCGGACCCACGATAAAGAGAATTTGTCTGCGGAGGACGTTGGCAGGTCTGTGGTAAGCTCGTGGACCTGTACCTAGCAGTATCGCTCGTGAAGGAGGAGTGTGTATAGTAGGGGGAAGATGGACACACGGTGGCCAGAGTCGCCCTTGTTCACACCGCCATTAATCCAAAGCCTTATAGGCGCAGATAGATTGTCTGTGATTGTCACTTTATAAGCTTTTGCCCTTTACATCAAAAAAAAAAAAAAAAAAAGAAAGAGAGTTCACGCGAATAGAGAAATTTGTATGTAGATTCAGCCCGGTCAGTTTGTTGACTGAGGTAGAGTACTTATGCTCCATTTTGCTTATTTAGGCTTTCTGGTTTGGTGTGATACCATGTGACTATATGTGTATCATCATTCCTTGTGCTTTGTAAAACCAATTTAATTGTGATGTAGACTTTAGAACAGCTGACGTCCGCTGCCCAAGCTTATAGACATTGCTTAAGAAAGGAGTATTAAGTTGTCGTTGTCGTTGTTGTTGTATAATTACTTACTATTGAAGCTGTTTTGGGCGAGTCCATTCTGGGGGCGTCGTCAGTGATGCTCGCCGTCGCCGGTCAAGGGAAAGAGCAGCCTATTTGTTGTGCTTGATTGGAAGGGAAACAGCGAGAAGAGTGCCTTCAATCATACGACGCTACAAAACCTATGCGCATGGCCCCTGCGACCTCGTGTGGGCTGCTTGGCCGGGACCGGGAGGTCGTGCGGTGGTTCGGGTGGCCTGGCCGTCCTAATCGCAATTAACAGGACTCGCCCTCTCGGCACGTGCAGTGTCGGAGGCACCTGTCAGAACGGTTGGCCATCCAGTGGGCCCCGTGTGGCGCATGGAAGAACCATGGACGGAACGGAAGGCATCTGACGGTGCTCATGGAACCGGTCCCGGTCCTCAAGACGCCTGCTCCCTGCTGCACTGCATCCCGGTACGGCGCAGACATCACTGGCTGAAAGACGCCGTACGCCTCGGGTACGGACTGCAGAGGAACCGTCGCTCCTCCTCCAGTCCATTAGCGCTGGCCCGAGGTTGCTCTGAGTTATGCAAGACGAGGCCGCATTAGTTAGCGCTGTAACCACGTCGTTGTCTGCCCTTGATTAGTATAGTACGTAGTTGATTATTAGGCAGGTGCTGTGCTGCTGGACCAGGGACGGACAACAGTGCAGTTCAACCAAGAGGACGGGCACGTGATGCGTCCGTGCGCACCGCACCTCCACACCCCTGGCCCCTGCCCTGTTGCACTCGGCAGTAGCTCAACGTGACATGGGCAGCGAGCGCCGTAGCAGCTAGAAGACGGCTTCGCTGCGCCGAAACGACAGAAACGGACAGCCGGACTCCAGACACGCCCGAGTCCTCTCTTTTCCCATTCGTCCAGACAGCCTGTGGCCCGCCTCACTAAACAATTCTCGATTTCTTTTGCCGGTTTTCATGAAATTTCTTTGATCTGCAAAACCAGTGTTAAGGAACTCTGAAGGATCTATGAAGCATTCTTTTTTTTTTTTGAAAGGAATCAAATTAATCTACCTCTTGAAAGGAGGTGAGAAACTAATATGGACATGAGAAACTAATATGAACTAGGGGAAGCAAGAGGATTTTAACAATTATTAACCAAAGTGATTAGGCATGGTGTTTCGTCTTTGATTAGCTAGCGGTCCGCAATGCAAGGTGGCAGGCGGCGGACACCAAACCCTAACAGAAATCCTCTCCTTTTTTTTTTCCTTCTCGAAGCGACCGGGGATTCCTTCCTTCTGCTGTTCTGCATCTCGAATGATTGATTCTCTCCCCGCACCCCACGCCACAAATGCAAGGTGGTGGCGGCGGCGGCCATGGCTCGGCCGTACGTCCTCGAGAGCTCATCGGCGGCTCAGCAAGGACATCGCAACCACCTGCGCCCACTGCTTCAGCCGCATCTTCACCGTCTCCGGCGGGTCGCCTGCACGAACGAACGGGTCAGAGATCAGAACAATAATCGGATCGACAGATCAAGAGGGGTGTGATTGCCTAGAACGGAGCCTCGCGGGGGGGAAAGTACTGTACTATAGTATATATGGGAGATTACCTGGAGATAGTATGGACATGGGGCTGCCGAGCGGCGACTCGTCAGAGGACGCCTCCGACGCGGCGCCGCACGAGCACTTCGGCCCTTCCGCTTCGCATGCCCCGCCCCCGCCGTGGACGGCGTAGTAGAGGTCGAGCGCGGGCAGCGTGTCCAGGAGGCGGTTCCTCACGGCGCAGCCGCACGCCGCGCACACCGACTCCGCGGGCTCGAAGCCGAACCCCAGGTCGATGCACCCGCGGAGCTCGGCGAGGTCGTCGTCCGTGACGCTCCGCGCGCGCCGCAGCGCCGTGCCTCCGCGGCGCATGTCCCGGCGCCGGCGCTCCCACACCTCGTCGCGCTCGATGTCCGGTGACCACGACTTATGCTTCTGCAGCCCCAGCGCGGGCGCCGCGGCAGGACACGCCTTCTTCTCCCCGCCGCCGCCGCCGCCGCCGATAAGATGAAGATTGCGCTGCCACGCCTTGTCCATGGCCACGGCACTGCTGTACACCCTTCCCTTCCCTCCACGGCTCCACCCCCTTGCGACTGGGGTTTTTGGAGAAGCGAGAGATTCGAGGTGGCTGGAGGCGGCCGCGGCGGATTTTATCCTCCGTCGCTGTGGTGGATGCGGGCTTGGTCAGCTGCGTGACGTCTGCCGATGTAAAACGAACGTATATATAGATCGTATCTTCCTGGTACACCGGGTATGAGATGGACTCCAACGGTGGATCTTTTGGACCAGAAGAAGGCTGCAACTGTAAAAGGAGAATTATCAGGCATTGATTTCGGTCACGGACTCACGGGGGGAGGGTAAGGAATTTTCCGTTATTCTCTTACTAATGGCATTTTTGAATGATCAGTTCGAAAATTTCGTGTGTGCGCAAACTGAAACCTTCGTCGGTCAGCCATGCAAGCACACATTCCGACTGTTTAGTTGCATGCTTCTATATATATGGAGAGATTGTATCGCCGGACTATGGTATGTGCATTCTTTTTTTAAAAAAAAATATCGGTTCGTGTTCGTTTGGCTTTAATCCGTATTAGTTTCTACTGCTAATACAATGTTTTATCTCTATGGATTATAGCTGCAACAGGCAAAACAATCGTCTTACCTGCATTAAAAATCGATCGGTTTACTACAAAATGAAAAACCGGAAAGTTCAGTTTTGAAATTTTACTTCGTTTTTTCGGTGAAAAACAAACACCAAACTTAGTTACAAGACTACTTACACAACTAGTTTACATGACAGGTTATACATAATTTTAAAAGGTCAAAATTATATAGGTACAAAAAATTAGAGATACATCAAACATCACATACAAATAAGTTAATAACAATTTAATTGTATAACACATTTCGTTCACATAATCAAAGAGTCCAATTCCATAATCGATAAAGTTTGGTATTTTTGATTTTTTTTATTTCGGTTTGGTATAATGTGAAGATCGATTACGATACCAAACACCTAACTTCATAGATGCAAAAACCAAAACTGAACCGAACTGAAAAGAACCAAAATTTTAGTTGTTCGGTCGGTTTTCAATTTATATTAAAAAAATTGTCCAATAGGATAAATCCAATCAAGTGCTAGGGATGTAATTTGCCTGATTAGGCTTTCTACAACAGTGATTCTATCTCACCCTCTGTCTTCGTCCACTATTTCAAACTCTACTTTGCAGATATTATGATGTATACCACAAATCCTCAACCTCATGATTTGCTTGGAAGACCAAAGGCAGCGTACCAGCGTATACAGGTTGTCCGCATATATCGGCACACAAATGAAGACGTCTTTTTATTTTGTTTTCTCCATTTTGTCTTCTAATTTAAAATTTTAATCATCGAACCAGTTTTATACTTGTGTTTCTATTTTTTAATGAACTTAAACTACTCATATTATGTGGTATTTAAAGATTTATTTATGGATTCATCTCTAGTACATGTCTCAGTGCAAGCAATTAAACAAAGTTTATGCCTAGTCAATACAACTAACCAAACAAAAACATCCTGCACTCTCGAAGTCTGGTCTTTTACAGCTTGGCTCTCTATATACATGTTGGATCTAGCTAGACTCTCGGATTCCTAAACCAAACAGATGTATTGTGGTCAACCGCATTTTGGTAGCGTTCAATTTCGAGCTTAAGTGCCAAACGCGGTGTTTGGATGGAGCTACTAAATTTTAGTCTATTAAGTGTTCGGATGCTACTAGTTACAAGTATTAAATATAGTCTAATTATAAAACTAATCCGAACATATTAAGTCTAATTAGTTCATTATTGTGATGCTATAGTAAATATTTGGTAATCATGAATTAGTTAGGTTTAATAAATTTATCTCACTGCTAGGGGTGGACCTAGGTACATGGGAGTGAGGGCATAAATATTTGATTTCGAACTTGTATGTGTTGTTTATTCAGAATAGGTAAGGTTTTGTAAAAAAAAAAACTGTATAGATTTTTTTCCCCTGTATGTTAATTCGAGAGCTTCAAGCCACTCAGAGCATTGATGGGTTATTACCATCGTTTCCACAATCCATATGTATATATATGTACGACCAGTGGCTAGATGACCTGTTTCAGTTGTTTTCTTTGCAGCTTAGGAGTCAAAGAAGCTGTATGCATAGCTTTGGCACCTTCGATCATCTCTATAGCCTTTTTCTTCTATGAAACGGTAATACAGCTTCCTCTTTCCCGGAAGAAAGCGGACTCTGGCAGGAAAATACAGCACGGAAGTATAGGACTTGTGGGGGTATGAGTCCATGACATCACATCACTCTATAGGTCGCAGGCTAGCAGCACTGATTCTGTCGTTTCCGTGAAGACCTGGCCTCGGTTAGAAACTGAGTGCTAGTAGTGACCCGGAAACAGTGGGCAGTACGCTGACTATTTAGTTAGCGGGCCTCGTAAATGATCGTACAAATTATTATTTTTCACTTTATATTATATTATTTATAGACTAGAATTTAAAATAAAGGATAAGATAAGGAGTAGAATCGAGAGTCTTGCAGAGAACTTTGTATGCATCGTCACACCGTAGTAGACTAGTAGTACGTGCAGGAGCACCTCTGTCGAGTGTACATGGTCTGGTATCCGTATCCCTCGTGTAGTCGTGTTGTGTCGTGTCCCACGCTGCGGCGCCGGGGCCCGGGGGGCCACCTGAGTACCTGACAGCACGCCCCGGCCATCCGGTCAGGATCGATCTCGGTTGTCCGCTGCTGGCGGTTGGGCCCGCGCCGACGCCGGAAACCTGGGGCCGCCGCGGTACGGGGTTGCTGCGCGCCACGCACGCGGCGGCAGCCGGCAGGCAGGGCCCAGGATAGACGATGGCGCCGCGCCGGCCGTACCGCCGGTGCCCTGCTGTTTTATGGTCTCGAGTCTCGACTCTCGAGTGTGGCGTGATGCATCGTCCTGTCAGTGCTTACGTGCGGTACAGTATTTGTTAATCGCCCGAGGGTGATGATTGCACAGGGTACAACATGGGTGAACAGGGAGATCCTCCCGTGATTGCTCAAGGCCCGGCAGCAGCCAGCCGTGCTGTGCCCAACTGTCGATGGATTTTTTCTTCTTCTTGTTCCAGGCTCAAAGACTGCCCTGCACAGCACACCATCGAATGTGGTCTTCTTTTTCATGATTAGACAGGAAATCACACACCTCACATCTGACATGGGAGCCTGCCCGCCGGAGCTACTAGGTTCTCGAGTGGCAACAGCTTGATCAAACGGGCCGCAGCGCCACCCAGGGTCCTTGCGGCTGCATCCAAACCCAAGTCGTGCTCGCGGGCTGCGCGTCTCTGCCGTCAGCGGCAATAGATCCTAGGCTTTTCTGGGCCTGGGCCCAAAACGATTGGGCTGGCCAGGTTGGTATATAGATGGCTTCCTAAAGTTTTTAAGGCCTCCTTCGGCTTGCGGGGGTTTCTCTTCTTCCATTTTCTGCGTTTTTTCTGTGAAATCAACTTTTTAAAAATTTCTATAATACGTTCTCTGAAATTTCTGCCATACAAAGTAGACATAAATGATTTACGACAAAGGGGGGGTCTAGGCCTCGGGAAATATCACCCCACTTCTCTCCGTTCGCCGATGCACAGCGGTGACCATGCCAACGAAGTATAGGCATGTTGTCTGCCGTTTTTCTAAACTTTTCTACTTGAAGGCCATGTTCCAAATCTAAAACTACTAGTTAAAGGTTAAATTTAGCCGAAAGTTTAGAAGTTTAGAACGAATCTGCTAGTAGACCAGTTAATTGTTAGATATATTGCTTTAACGTAGCTAAAACCAACTAACAACTTAGTCTCGCTGCTCATTCCCGTGCTACTACACTGCTACCACAGAGTGACAGAGCCAGACCTATCCACTCCCTCATGCAGCATCGCGGCTAACTTCCCAGCCACTGCTTGCACCATCCCGATTCCCCCCCACCCGCCGCGCAACAAGGCGCAACCCAGACCCCGGCCCCTCCAGCTCGGAAAACCCCCCCGACGAGCCACCGCCACGCGACGCCCCCTCACTCACTCACTCCGCCGCCCGGCCCGCCGCGCGAGGCCGGTCCTGGAACACGGCGCGCCGCGCTCGTACCCATGCCGTAACGCCCGAACCCGCCAACCGAGCCGCAGCCGCCTCGCCGCGCACACATGCACTTCCCCTCGCCGCGCGCGCTCGCCATGGCCGCGCCGGCGGTCGCCCGCCCTCGCCTCGCCCCCGTGGCTCACCCCGCCTCGACCTCTTGCCTGCTGGCCCTCTGGGACCGGAGGCGCGGGCACGGCCGCGCGGTTGCGGCGGTGAGGGCGCGCGAGCAAGGCGCGGCGCCGCCCGACCCGGCGGCCTTCCTGCGCCGGCCGGAGGTAGCGACGGTGACGTCGACGGAGGAGGAGAGGGAGGCCGATGCGGGGTCCTCGTTTGATGGCCCCGGGGAGGACGAGGCGCCCGAGGAGGAAGGGGTCCGGGGGAGGAGGAAGGCGCCGGAGAGGGAGTGGGTGGATTGGGAGGACCTTATCCTCGAGGACACCGTGCCGCTCGTTGGCTTCGTACGGATGATCCTCCACTCCGGCAAGTACGCAACATTTCTCTCTTCCTGCCTCCTGTTTTGTTTGTTGGCACCAGAAATTCATCACGGACTTTGTCATCCATGCTAATAAATTTTAGAATAGCCTAATACCGTAGGTCATTGATGCTGTCGCAATTCATCGAACTTAATGCCTGCTAGGTAAACTTATCGTGCATGAGCCTGGAATGCTGACAATGCCCAGGAGGCACCATTGGATCAATTACATCTATATTTTTTTTCTTTTTGTATTCAACTCCATTGCTATAATGACCACAGTTGGTTTTATGCTGGACATAACACTATAAACAATGTAGAGAAAGCTATGTATTTATTGTTTTCTTTAAATCAAAGTATATTATTTATTTGTTTTTTTAAAAAAGATAAAATTGTGAATTATTCCTTCTGTCCCAAAAAGAATGGAAATCTCGGTTAACAAGGAGCCAAACAGTCCCATGTTTCACTAGGTTTATGATAGTATCAACATTTGTATCTTCATATAAGTTTATTGAAAATAGATTCCATAATTAATCTAGTAATACTTATTAGGCATAGCAAATATTAATAGTTTCTGTGTATATATTTGGTCAAATTTGGGATTGTTTGACTCCTCAAGAACCAAGATTTGTATTCTTTTTGGGGATGGAAGGAGTAGTTCAATTGGTTTTGCACAATTGGTTGCACAACATATTCCACCACAAGGCATGCAGTAGATTAATCTATCATGTATTACATATATACGAGTATAAATTATCATAGGTCGCAATTTGAGGGGAAGGTGTCATAACATGCTGCAGAAAAAAAACACAAAATCTACAACTCTTATAGGAGCGTTTGCATTTAATCCTACTCCCTGAGGCCTGAGCACTTAATATGTTCTGGTCTCGATTGGCTGCAGCGCTTGGCTCTGTGCCAGCAAAATTCTGAAACACTGATCTTTAAGTACCTGCTCTATTTTTTAGAGCAATAGTTCATTTTGAGAGGAACTTGCACTATTTTAACATGCATATTTGTTTAGATAGTTAATTCCAAAATGTGTTTCCTCCTTTCTTTTACAAAAGGCGAAAGGGTATCTAGCTGAGTTGGTTAGGTGGTCTGAGTAGCACTACTTAAGCTCCTGAGTTCGAATCCCAGTGGAAACGAATTTCAGACCAGTGTTTACAAGTCGTCCGACTAATCGCGATTAGTCGGTCTGGTCGCCTGGAAGAGGGCGATTAGGAGGACGACGCGATTAGGGTTTCTAGTCGTCCGACTAGTCGTCGACCTGGGCGATTAGTCGTCTGGTCGAACACTTCCTGGTCGTTTTTGGTCGTTGCAATTTTGGTACTGGGCTTCACTCTGGTTTTTGGCCCATCTACAGTAGCCCGTTCCTCCAAAAACCCTCCCAGCCGCCAGAAACCCGCCATAACCCTTCCCAGCCGCTAGAAACCCTACTCCTCTCCTCTGTCCTCTCTGGTTTCTGCCGACGTCTCTGCTCCAGCCTCCAAGTGCTCCAACCGTCCAGTACTCCAGTGCTCCTACGTCTGTCAGCTAGTCAAGAATTGAAGATGAGCTCGTCATCTGAAGGTAGCACCTGCTCTCCCTTCTCTGATTATCTCCCAGTCTCCCTTCCCTTTCCCTCTATTACCTCTGCAGCGTCCGGAAGATAGCAGTCATCTGGTATCTCCCAGTAGGCAGTAGCCCAATACCCAGTAGTTACCGTGCATCTCTGTTTGTGTGTTTGTGTTGTCTGTTCAGATTTTAATGGTGGCTGTGGACGTGCTAGTCTGCTACTAATTATGCCTATATTATTGCAGAAATGCAGTGTTTATATAGTTATATACATATGCATATGTCCTTAAATCTATAGGACGACTAACGGACGACCAGAGGTCGACCAGGACCGATTAGGTGAGGTCGACTAATCGTCGCCCTAATCGCGATTAGTCGCCTGGTCGCCCCTCTCACTTGACTAGCTGGTCGCCCGACTTGTAAACATTGTTTCAGACTAAAGTTAAAAAAGGCCACTCGCTGGTTCCCCTGATTGCCCTCATGTTGCACCGGGGGGGGGGGGGGGGGGGGGAAGCTTACGTGACCTTTCTTGGTCGGGGGCTCGGGGCTCCGATTGAGCTTCTTAATATAATACCGTGGGGGCGGTCTTTCCCCTACTGGCTGAGTTTTTTTTTCTTTTACAAAAGACCTCTCCTTGATGTACCTCCACTGCATGAGGCTGTGAGCAAGGTGTCAATGAACCATCATTTCCCCTTGCACATCCTTGTCAATCTGTTCGAGATGGTTACATATTCCTAGAATCCTAGTTGTAAACAAACAACCGCACATCGTGAACAATACTACTCCCTTTGTTCCAAATTATAAGACGTTTTGGTTTTTCTAGATTCATGGCTTTTGCTATGCACTTAGATATGCACTATGTCTAGATGCACAACTAAAGCAATATATCTAGAAAAGCCAAAACTCTCTTAATGAAACACGTTCAAATGCACGTTCCTGAAAAACAAAGCTTTATGTGATGCCAAGTTCAGCAGGAAAAGTGGGTCTTCACACTGGTATAAACGTATAGATCATGATACTGGTGTAAAGGCTGATCCATTCTACGCTTCTGTACTGTAGTGAGCCTTCGTGCTGTTCTTCACACTGGTATAATCGTATAGATCATGTTAGGCAGCAACTGTATATTGGAAATATGCAGCGTTACTTAAAGCAATATGCTGTTAGTGTAAGGCGACTCAGTCCTGACTAATGAAGCACATTAAATCAGCACTAGGCTTACTTTACAATAACATGTCTTATATAATATTGGACATGTCATGTGCTTCTATCATCATCCAGCAATCAACAGGATCCTGTTTTAGAACTGATCTGATCGGACTATACATCTATACAAAAAGATTAGGATACAACAACAGAGTATTAATTCTTCCTGTGGCAGTTATCGCGCTTGCAGTTTATGCTATGATTCCTGGATTGTTCTTCGTTGCTTTTTTTGAACGCAATCTCTTTTTTCTTGTCAAAAATTCACTTTGAAAACTTGGTGCAGGTATGAAAGTGGCGATCGGCTGTGTCCTGAACATGAGAAGGCGATTCTGGAACGTTTGCTTCCATACCATCCACAATATAATGAGAAAATTGGGTGTGGTATTGACTACATCACGGTATGTTGTCCTTGAAAATGGACTGAATAAATTAGTCTAGTTGTTGCCTTCAAGAAGTGGAGAGTTAAAAAAGTGATCATGTACAACTGTTTCTATATCTTATTGCCATTGAATGTTGAGCTTGAACTCTCAGTCAATTGTATGTCAACTTTGTGTTGTGATGTTTGAAGGACTTAAAACAGTAAAACACAATATAATCAAAAGATGCAACAAATATAAGAGTTTTTTTTTTCTGATCTGAACAGAGATTTCCTTTTCTTTTTTGAGAAAATCTGAATAGTTTGTTTCATTGACACCAGAGTTCTACACTAGTGAACGATTAGCCCTAAAATTTCAACGACAGTTTTATTTCAATCATATCAAATGCTGTTGGTTCGTGATACCTTAGTTTTTCATCTGACTTACTTGGGAACTAAAGTTGGTATGGTTTTGCAGGTAGGGTTACATCCAGAATTCGAAAACTCAAGGTGTTTATTCATAGTTAGGAAGGATGGCGAGCAGATCGATTTTTCGTTCTGGAAGTGCGTCAAAGGTCTCATTCGGCAAAAGTACCCCATGTACGCGGACAGTTTCATTCTCAGGCATTTCCGCAGGAGACAAGACTACTGAAGTAGTTGCTCGTACGGCTGTTTCAGTGTTATATTTTTCTGTGTAATTGATTTTGTCCTGTCCCTTTCATATCATGCGATTCTAGCATTTGTTACGTGGAGTTTTTCATTAAGCATATTATTCCATGCAACATAAATAGATATAGGTTTGTCGCTTGCAGATGAAATTGTAGCGCGCCATTTAGTTACTACATTTCTAATTGTGAGTCGTTCTTTTTAAAAAAATTATACTTTTTGCTGCATAATTAGATATATATTATGTATAGATGTAAAAGGTATATATAAAATAACCTAAATGACTTATAATTTGAAGAATGGAGGAAGTAGCATATTGTTACACTTTTCAGTTGTGTGTGTGATGTTTGCTTAACGTACACATGGCATTTAGAGATATGGGTTGGGCTACAAAAGTATTCTCACCGTTTGAAATATATGACACTGCGGACAATCCAATTAATAGTTTGTTGAACTAACTGGCTTGCCATCGCCATACTTTTATATTTAAAAAACGGAGGGATTGATTAATTGGTTTGTGATCAAAATGATTTTGTATCAAAATGAACTTCATGGAACTAGGGAAGGCGGCGACAAGAGCGGCTAAGAATGAAGTACCCAACTCTGTAGAATGTCAGATAAGACGGACTCCTTACCGAAGATTTGCTCCTGCTCCGCCAATGGTTACATGTTGCCAAAACCATCGAAGTCTGGTAAGAGTAGCATGATTTCTATTGCATAGAGCGGCCCCGTTTGGACAGCACATTTTAGAGGAACCATACAGAAATTGGACCAATTTTGCGTAAAAGCATAGTAGGAATTAGGAAACTTTCCAAAGCAGACCCCGCACTATCCCGTCCCCGTGCCCGGTGCCCCCCTGTTCCCATCCGCTGCAACGGCAAGCACGCAGATTCGCAGACACGATGGATCTCCCGACCCCGTCTGTCGCCGTCCCTGGGATGCTCAGACCTGTTATCCCGGCCGCCGGCAAGGATGCGACGTGAAGCCACTCCAGTCCTCTCCCTACTCCCGCTGCTCCCCTCCTATCGTCGCTCTGGAGACAGATCTGCTCGCCGTCCCCGGTCCTCCTTGTTGCCATCCCTTACCTCCTCCAGGGCTCGTGGCCGAGACGCGCCCCCGGGCGGGGAAGGTTGGCGTTGTCCAAGAGGCGGCCGCGCGCCCCGCTGTCTGGCACATGACGATGGATGTGCACGGCCGCACAGGACACGTCGCCCGCCCTTGCACGCGCATCAAAGGACAAAGGCCGGTCGCGGCGTATGGCCTGGGCTCCAAACGTGTGGCCGCTGGAGCCCCCCAAGCCAAGGCACGGTGCCATCTCGGCCGTTGCTGCCTGCTCGGTAAGCCCTGGCTCAATGTCATGCAAGTAAGCAGCCCAGTAGTACCGGGCGACCCGGTTCGACCAGATGGACGCAGCAGGAGCTATCAGAGAGAAGCCAGTGCACGGCACGCCTCGCGCCGGACCCGGTCCCGTGCGCGGGCGTCTCGCCGACGAGCGACACCGACACCGACCCTTTGGGCGGCTCATGGGGCGCCTTGCATTGCCGGTGTATCTATCACGGGTTCATGTACGTGGCCTCGGTGTCCCCACATGCTTGCCGCCTGCGCCTGGCCAAACTTTCCGGCTCTTCTTGGCTCTGCTTCAGCAATAAGCAAGCAGCGGCCGAAACTGGGGCAGCTCTTTTCCGCCCCTGTCTCCCCCCTGGTAACGGTTTTGGTGGTCTCCGGGTCCACTTGGATAGATGTGAACGTGTCAGTATGTACTCTCCAGAAAATCGAGCTTCCATTGCTTTAGAGAGGCAGATGCATATATAATTCTTGAAACGCCGCGCTGTTTCTCAACGTAGGTAGCCTCTGTCAACGCGATACAGCAGTAAACATGAGTACAACGTGAGCTCAGAGCCGTCCATGGCGTACGAGGGCACGTCGGTAAAATCTCAACGTCCCGTCCCGTGCCTGCCTGCCATTTCGATTAGTTAGAGGAGCTGCGCCTGCGTCTGCCTGCCCCCTTGAACTCCCCAAGAGCCAAGAACCAGCGCAGCAGCGCGCCCCCTCCCCGCCCCACAATAAAACAGCCACACGCTCGCCACCCATGGCCACCACCACCACCACCACCACAGCACAGGCCCACTGCCACCGCTACCGCTAACCATGGCCTCCTCAGCGTCCCTGCAGCGGTTCCTCCTGCCCTCCTCGCACGCGGCGGCGACGGCGGCCTCGCCGTCCTCCCGGCTGCGCCGCACAGGGCGCGCCCGCGCGGCCGTCTCCGTGCCGCCGCCGGCGGCGGCGGGGGAGCAGGTCCCGACGGAGCGGCTGGAGCCGAGGGTCGAGGAGCGGGCGGGCGGGTACTGGGTCCTCAAGGAGAAGTACCGGGCGGGGCTGAACCCGCAGGAGAAGGTGAAGCTGGAGAAGGAGCCCATGGCGCTGTTCATGGAGGGCGGCATCCAGGACCTGGCCAGGGTCCCCATGGAGCAGATCGACGCCGCCAAGCTCACCAAGGACGACGTCGACGTCCGCCTCAAGTGGCTCGGCCTCTTCCACCGCCGCAAGCACCAGTGTACGTCCACTCCCACTCTGCAACAGGGCTAGTTTACTTGCATGCAGCTCGTAATGCGGCCGAGCCGCTTGCCACTCGTTCGGTCTCGGGCGACTCTGTTCTTCACTTCTTGATGCGCTGTGACGTGCTGTGTCTGCGGCAGATGATTGAACAGGACAGTTGTTCTCTCTGAGACATAATGTCTGCCAATCGTTGCTTACGGCCGGCTTAGAGCTCGCGTCTGAATGTTCGACGCTTCCGTCTGATCGTTTTCGCGCGCTCATGTTTACCTTTTGGGCTGGTTCTGGAATCTGCATCTTGGTTTTGTTTCCCTTTCAGATCTGATTCACGCTGCGTCAACGTGCTTGCAAAGTGGTGAATATGCTGCGTGGGAGGGAGCCTTGTAAAGTAGTCGGACGCATGGGATTTCAGTCCCCTAAAATCACAACCTGTGCTAATCTCACCCGCATAACGACACAAGATCCCCTGCCGACTGTTAAAAACAACAGTTTAGGACGTCATTTCAAAAACAAAAACAAACGCGTAGCTGAACCCAAAAAAAGTCTCAGCTTGAACTCTTGGTAGGCAATAGAAAATTTCCTGTTGGCATCATGGGGTTGGCAGCACTAGCTAGTACTAAATAGAAGCATCCCAGCTGCCAAAGTTCTGTGCTGAATAGAACGTCTGTTCCAAATAAAATACACCTGAGGAGCCAAAGGTCAAGCATCCCAGTTGTTCAAACTGCCACTGTTACACTCCACGCTTGTGAATTGTTTTCCTTTCTTTATCCGTAATGGACTGCTAATCCAAACCTGCTACTTGTAGATTCCTCATTCGTCATGCACTTTTTTCCTTGATAAACTGGTGAAATACAAAGGTTCGTTTATATTATAGTAGCTTTTTATAGACAACGAATATATTATATACCTTACCTTTGTCACAAATACGATCTTTCCTGCCTTTCTGTGTTATCTCGAACCAGCGGCTTCAGTTTCGTTCTTTCTTGGACCACCCGTTGGTTGGTCCTACAGAGGAGAGGACAAGACGTCCCGGATTGGGTTCACTCCGAGCTGAGCCTGAGACCGTGAGACGAACTGGTCAAGCAAGGTGACAACACTGTTGTTAACTAACGAGCAACGACTAACGACACCTCCATCCCCATGGCTGTGCTGCACTGCAGACGGGCGGTTCATGATGCGGCTGAAGCTGCCCAACGGCGTGACGACGAGCGAGCAGACGCGGTACCTGGCGAGCGTCATCGAGGCGTACGGCGCCGACGGGTGCGCGGACGTGACCACCCGGCAGAACTGGCAGATCCGCGGGGTGACGCTCCCGGACGTCCCGGCCATCCTGGACGGCCTCCGCGCCGTCGGCCTCACCAGCCTGCAGAGCGGCATGGACAACGTGCGCAACCCCGTCGGCAACCCGCTCGCCGGCGTCGACCCCCACGAGATCGTCGACACGCGCCCCTACACCAACCTTCTCTCCTCCTACGTCACCAACAACTCCCAGGGGAACCCCACAATCACCAACCTGTCAGTCTCAGTCTCTCTCTCTCTCACACTGCGTTGAGTGAGCCGTTGACACGGTGTTACCAATCTGACACGCTGCTGCCGGTAATAACAGGCCGAGGAAATGGAACGTCTGCGTCATCGGCTCGCATGACCTGTACGAGCACCCGCACATCAACGACCTCGCGTACATGCCGGCCGTCAAGGACGGCGAGTTCGGCTTCAACCTTCTGGTGGGCGGGTTCATCAGCCCCAAGAGGTGGGCCGAGGCGTTGCCGCTCGACGCCTGGGTCGCCGGGGACGACGTCGTCCCCGTGTGCAAGGCCATCCTCGAGGCGTACCGGGACCTCGGCTCCAGGGGCAACCGGCAGAAGACGCGCATGATGTGGCTCATCGACGAGCTCGTAAGTTCCCCTCGATCGTCTCATCCATTCAGTCCAGTCAATGGTTATTGGTTACTACCCCAAGCGTAGGGTACGTAGCTGACACGATGCGCATACGTGCAGGGGATGGAGGTGTTCCGGTCGGAGGTGGAGAAGAGGATGCCGAACGGGGTGCTGGAGCGCGCCGCGCCGGAGGACCTCGTCGACAAGCGCTGGGAGCGGCGGGACTACCTCGGCGTGCACCCGCAGAAGCAGGAAGGCCTGTCGTACGTGGGCCTCCACGTGCCGGTGGGCCGGCTGCAGGCCGCGGACATGTTCGAGCTGGCGCGGCTCGCCGACGAGTACGGCACCGGCGAGCTCCGGCTCACGGTGGAGCAGAACATCGTGCTCCCCAACGTCAGCAACGAGAGGCTCGACGCGCTGCTGGCGGAGCCGCTGCTGCAGGAGCAGCGGCTCTCGCCGCGGCCGTCGATGCTGCTCAGGGGGCTGGTGGCGTGCACGGGCAACCAGTTCTGCGGGCAGGCCATCATCGAGACCAAGGCGCGGGCGCTGCAGGTGGCGCGGGAGGTGGAGAAGCGCGTGGCCGTGCCGCGGCCGGTCCGCATGCACTGGACCGGATGCCCCAACAGCTGCGGCCAGGTGCAGGTGGCGGACATCGGCTTCATGGGCTGCCTCACCAAGGACAGCGACGGCAAGATCGTCGAGGCCGCGGACATCTTCGTGGGCGGCCGCGTCGGCAGCGACTCGCACCTGGCCGACGTCTACCGGAAGTCCGTGCCGTGCAAGGACCTGGTGCCCATCGTGGCCGACCTCTTGGTGGAGCGGTTCGGGGCCGTGCCGAGGGAGAGGGAGGAGGATGAGGAGTAGGACCTTCGTCAAGCGCCGGCTGGGACTGTCCTGACCTATTTTATGAGGTCTTGATTGGATGTATATATATATTCATCTTAATCTATATGGATTTCTGAAGTTTGATCTAAAGTTCACACCAGATTACTGCAACCCACGTGGATTAAAGTGGATACGTAGCATTCAAACAAGTCCTCAGCGGTGAGATGTTGTTTGCTGTAAAAAGTAAGATGTTGCCTCTTCGCTGGCACGGCAAGTGTTGTTGTAGCCAAGACGTCCCCCCCCCCCCCCCCCCCCCCCCCCCTTCTCTATTCATTTCACGCTATAGAGAACGCCGATGTATAAAGTAACACGCTATCAATCATCCTACTACTGTTGTGGTCCGTCAACCTTGTTACAGTATTTTGTATGTTGTGAACTTACCCTCTTGTTTAAATCAGTTGGAATTTTTTTCGCTGTTTAATCGTCTCACAGAATATAAGGTTATTGACAATGCTACTGCGGGGTGATGTGGGTACAAGCACTATACAACACGAAATGGAAGTTCAGACGCATAGAGCAGCAAAACTGTGATGGGATAACCTACAAACATTGTAAACAATACTAGTAAGTAGCTAACATCAAAGGGGACGTAGCTCATATGGTAGAGCGCTCGCTTCGCATGCGAGAGGCACGGGGTTCGATTCCCCGCGTCTCCATTATTTTATAGTTTTTTTATACAGGTTTTGTCTCTCTTCGTTTTTCTTTATACAGTCGAACAAAGGACCTGGCATATGCTTGTTTTCTTGCGAGTTAGTACAGCCTATGGCAACTTATCAGCCAATCATGGTTACTAGAAGCTTGTGAAAGACATTTTTTGACGATGGGGCAGAGCCCCTATTTCATTAAAAAATAGGAACAAAGTTTATTATAAGGATCACGATCATAACCAACGAGACCAGTCGACAAGCAGCCAGAACAAAAGAGCGACGCAAGGCACAACCTGCAATAAAAGAGTCAGGGCCGGTCCTGACATTTTGGGGCCCTAAGCGAAAATCCATATAGAGGTCCTATACGAAAGTTTGATTTTGCTATTTTTCAACTATGATATCTGAAAAATCAAAGAAATTGACGATTTACATTTTTCTTTCAAAATAATATGATTGGAGACTGTTACAATATTTTAAGAGTTGTAAAATTATTAATATAACTCTACATTTGCTTTTAGAGCGAGTATTTTACTTTTAATTTGTCAAACTAGCCTAAATCTTAAAATGCACAGTAAACCAAATTTAAATACATTAGAGAAAATTTTCTGAAAACAAATTTCAGCAACCTCAACTTGGATTAAGCAACGTAGGTTATCAGGGTGGGCCCTTCAGTAGGCTAGAATTAAATAACGCGACAGGCACAGGTGTACAACACCTTACGACCTTCCCGCGTCAATCAATATTTAGTATTCGTCATAAGCAGAATGTTACACGATCTCGAAGAGATGATTCCAGAAAATCAGAGAGACGCAACAAAGAAACGAGAATAGAGATTTATTTGTAACATATATGTATTTAGACATAATCTGAACAAACGGGGGCCCTACTGATCTTGGGGGCCCTGAGCGGTCGCATACCCTGCATACCCTCAGGGCCGGCCCTGAAAAGAGTGCACTCGATAGATAAAAGAAGCGACCTATCGTGCAACACACGCATCCGACAGATCAGCATTTTGCTTATTACAGAACGGCACTCCAGAAAGGAGGTGAGGCTCGCAACACGCATAGCACTAAATTCACAGTTCAACCATCGGACGATCCTGCTAACTAAAGCGCCATGGACCTGACATATGTTTTTTTTTTGGGCAGAGTTTGTACAGACTACAGCAACTGGCAACTAAACAGCCAATCATGGTTACTGGTAGCTTGAGCAATTAGGAAAAGGTGCCTTGGCGGATCCCAAAAGGATGCCGGGAGCTGCAACCGAACGGTCAAGAAACGAAACATGGATAACTTATGGTTCTCAAACGAACGCAGCTCGGATAAACTTTTACAATAGGAAACACTAGAACTTTCGACGGTCAATGTAATTTTCGGCGGCCGCTGCCAAAAAAAAATTAATTATTATCGTCGGACACTTAAATTTCGGTGGCTCTGGAGAAACCACCGAAAACAGCTATCTTACTGTCGACGGTCTAAAATCAGGCGCCGAAAATAATTAAATTCCAGCGGTACTGTGGCAGGCCGACAAAAATTAACTTTAAATTTTGATTAGAAAATGGTGCAGGGTGTTAGGAATTGAAAGCATTTTTATGTTTATTTTGATTCAAATTTCTATATCAATTATGTAATGATAATATAAAATTGTATAAAATTCTACTATACTCTCTTAAGACGACATAACTCACGCCTACTTGGATCCCAGGAATTAAAGCAAAATTACTAAATTTTAGGTTCTCCTTATGAGCTAAAAGTGAGTAAAATGTTTTTTCACTATTTTAATCACTTTTAGCTTTTTTCCTGTTGAGACCTTTAGCATCTAAAGTGACTAAACTTTAATCACTATGTTTTATATTTAGCATCCAAAAATGATGGATAGAGATGGCAATGGGTAAAAACCCGCTGGGTATTACTTGCCCAAACCCGTACCCGCGAAGAAAAAATATGCCCGCTAAAAAACTCATACCCGTGACGGGTATAAAATTTTGCCCAAACCCATACCCATGCGGGTTTCGGGTACCCAACGGGTTTCCCATACCCACTAACATCAACATAAAAAAAATTCATCATGTAAATGACAATCAATACATTAATAAGCTAGCATAAAAGGAGCAAGTGATAACTAATTTTAGCCTAAAAATTGTTACATGAAGTTTAGTTCAATTAGAACGTATTCAATTAATAATATTATGAGACATATTTATAAGTAATGTTGATTTTAAGGCGGGTTTTTAAAACCCATGGGTTTGCGGGTATGGGTAGTGGAAGAACAAACCCATGCCCACGTACCCGTTGGGTTTCCATTTGAACCCATTAACAAACCCATGGGTAGAGAAATTGACCCAAACCCATACCCTAATAGAGCAAAAACCCACCGGGTTTCGGGTAGCGGGTACCCATTGCCATCTCTAATGATGGATGCTAGAAGAACATACTATTTTTTTGTATCTATCGTATATATGGTTTTGACTTTTGACATTTTATATGGAGCATTTATATGCTCTGGACCTAGTGTCATATATTAGCGTGATTCCCCTAGGATGAGAGAATATGGCTACACCTATCACACCCGATGGATATAGAAAATGGTCCAATAACATACCCGCGAGCATTGAAATTTATTGTACTCATGTTCTAATAGGAATTTTTACCTATTAGATATTGGGTGTCCAATGACATCACCGAGCCGTAGTTTTTAGAGAGATGGCTTTCTACGCTTGAGTTCGTGAGGACAGGATGAGTCGTTGGGTTGCGAGGTTTGAGTGGGATGGCCCGGTCGACATGACAAGTTGACAAGTGAACCTCTTCGGCCGGTCGCGACTCGACTTCCACGACGGCACGGGGACGCGTGCTAAACGCAGTAACGCACCGCCGGCCCGGCCCTCGCGCAGTGGTTAGGTGGGCCGGCCGACTAGCTCAACGGCGAATACAAGATAGTCTACCACCCACTTTGGGGACCGATCTCATCTGGATCTACTACTAGACAATTGCCGTTGCCGTGCCATCGTCGAGGTCTGAATCTTTTGGCTTCTCCAAAGCGGACTTGTTTTATTCAGTTCAACGACGTCAGCCAGCACAGTCGACATGTAGTTTCAGCGTCCAGGTCGCTAGGGCCAACCCCCCAAGTGGCCAAGTCGGTATGTAGATACAGGATGGACAGGGAAAAAATCTGTGTTTTCGTACACAACAGCATATGACAGCTAGCAATACGAATACAGTTAGTTAACCATTCGGACTGGTGCAGCTGTAATCTATAGAAATAAAATATCGGAGAAACTGTAGTTGTAGCCGGATTAACGCCGCAGCAACCAAGTTTGTTTGATTGAACAATAGTATGTTAATTCTTGAGTTATGAAGCACTAACATCGATAGCACTCCACGTCATATAGCAACATCAATGGTACTTCTTTCTTGAAAAAAAAGGGATATGTTTACTAACGTGCGTTGAGCTCATGATAAGAACTAATCATAAGATAATGATACCGCATGGGGCCTCCGCAGAATAGAAAAAATACCACCGCAAATGGAATGAAGCCGCTTCCACTCTGATCATCCGTCCGTCGTTCATATCTTCTTAAACTATACTCTCCGTTCACACGTACGCGATGAGAACCCGGTGCACCGCTTCGACTCCGCGTACACGGTATAAATTTCCCACTGCGCAACACCCTGAGACATCATCGCCGCGACCTCGGAGTACACGACCGCCATCTATTCTCCGCCACTTTTTGGCGACACCGACGCCACGTCGTCGCACTCGAATCGGCAGAGCCACCACCACCCCCCGCAATGACGTCGAGGCTGGAGAGCGGCGGGTTCCAGCTCCCGAACACCGAGCAGGAGAACGCACTCTTGCTCCGCGCGCTCATCTCCGTCGTGTCCGGTGACACCGCCGCCGCGTCGTTGGTCCCGGAGGCGGCCGCCGCAGAGGCCCCTGCCGCCGCGGCGTCAGCGTGCGGGTGCCCCGGCGGCTGCGACCTCGCCGCCGCGTCGAGCAGCGACAGCGATGGCGCGGAGTGCTCCGCGAGCGGCGGAGGCGCGGGCAAGCGGAGGCGGAGGCGGAGCAGGGCGAGCAGTTACATGGGCGTGCGGCGGCGGCCGTGGGGCAAGTGGGCGGCGGAGATCCGCGACCCGCGCCGCGCCGCGCGCAAGTGGCTCGGCACGTTCGACACCGCCGAGGACGCCGCCCGCGCCTACGACGCCGCCGCGGTCGAGCTCCGGGGCCGCCGCGCCAAGCTCAACTTCCCGGACGCCGCCGCCGCCGCGGCGGCGCGGGATGTGCAGCCGCGCCGCCCGTTGCCCGGTCAGAGCCTCCGCGAGAACTGCGGGTCCAACGCCGCGTCGCCGCTGCACGTGGCGGTGGCGCGGGCGCCGACCACGCTGCAGGGAACAGGGCCGGCGCCGCCCAAGGACCAGGACATCTGGGACGGCTTGAACGAGATCATGACGATGGATGACGGCAGCTTCTGGTCCATGCCGTGATCCTGCTACTTCGGCCGTCCATCTCCGGATCTTCCTCTTGTTGTTGTGCGTTTATTTTTATGATGACCAGATTCTACGGTTGTTTTTTAGGGGAAGAGAATCATAAATTGAATTTTGGAGCCATGTGGCCACCAGCTCACTGGCTGTGCTGTAAATCTGTAACTCGTCAGTCAGCCATGGCTTTCGTACGAGTTTTACACCACCGTCATCCCTCAATCCCCTTTAATACGAATGGAAAATTATGGATCCAAACTAGCCTTAGGACTGAGTTGGTAGGAGAGAAATTGAAGAGGATAGATAGAGAAGAAGAATTTCTTTGCTATTCGATTTTGAATAGCAAGGAAATTCATCCTCTGTAATCCTTTTCCATTTCTCTTATACCAAACCAGCCTTTAGGGCCTATTTTAGAAGTAGAACTTAAGGTTACTTTCTACCCATCATAGGATCGCAACATCAATCAGGTTTCTCAAAAAATATTTTTCGTCTTCGGAAAATTCCCCTAGGCGAGATATTTGTTGGTTACCTATTCTAGCTTCTACAAGAAACTGTTAACAGAACAACATAATTAAAATTATAGTAGCTTCTCCTTTTGCTGTTGGGCGATAGAAAGGCAAAAGGATAAAGATGAACACAGTGAGAAACAAATAAATGCATAAAATGTAGAGACAAGTGTTCAAAGAAATAAGTTTACGGTAATTCACTTACACCATTGTTTCAGTTAAGTTACAGTGGTACCTTCGGGACACACAAGAAAAAGGTTCTCTAGAATTGAAAGGAAACCCTAATTTTTATGATCCTGGACCTTCAAAGGTTAAACCTTGGAGAACATTTGTGAGAAGGTTAAACCTCTAAGAATGTTCAGCAAAGCATTAAATCTAATAAAAATTGAAAGAATGTTTAGTCTCTAAGAACCTCCGAGAATAAAACATAGACAAGGTTTACCTTTTAGAACCTCGAACGCAATGTTAAATCTTCGAGAACCTTTGATAGATGGTTTAACATCCAAGAACTTTTGCGGGCAAACCTTGAAGAAAAAGACTTTTGAGAACCTCCGGGTCTTTATTATAACATGCTGAAGTGAATTAAGACCTACTGACGACGTTATTTCACCAACATGAATGAATAATATTAAAGCCTATTGTCACTAAAGAATAGCATAAGCCAGACAGCAACGGGCAACGCGCAGCACCGCCCGAAAGCCCAGAACTCGTAGAGTGGCGTAGCAAACCACGTGAGCCTCGGAGTAATAAACTAGCGTATTCTTTCTGTGAGCGACTAGAAGAAGACCATAGCAAAAATCGTGTTGTATTTTACGCAGTACGAACACTAATGCTACGCGGAAAGCACGTCGGTGAGCAGTCGGCGTAGCCGACCGGTGTAATCAAATACTTGATCTTAGCTGGATCACAATCACAATCAGGAGGATCTTGACTTGGCCCAGCAATCACAATCACGAGGGCCTTGACCTGTTAGGATCGGATACTTTTCTATAACTAGAAGACACCTCCTATGTTGCCGTGGGATTTTATAGCGTTGCAGATTATGGAAGGAGGAATATTTCTTTGTTTTTAGATGGTTTTAGCCTGAAATACTAATGGAAAACAATTATCCATCTCTAGTAAAACCTAACAAAACGCCGACCGATCGAAGATATATATGGATAAAGAAAATACATGTACCTGATATATGATAAAAAAAAAGAGTAAGGCATCTGATTAATTAATTACTCACGTCCAGCCTATACAAACAAATTCTCTGCAGTTTCTCAGATATGTTTCGGTCTCCAAAAAAATATAATTTAGATTTTATTATAAAACGCATACTTCAAATTTGTTAAAAAAAATGCACATATAGAACACACACAATGAAATAGATATACTTTTTAAAATATAATTAATAAAAATATGATAATACTTATGTAATATCATAAATATGTATTATGCGACCTGTAGACACCATATTTAACTCCCGTTGGATTAACAAGTACACTAAGCCCAGATGCGAAAAAATTACCTCATTATTAATTTAGACTCTGATGATAGAAAGGCAAATATTTTCTAGTTTCAGAACAAGCGAATCCTCAGAACTTGATCCAACTAACAGGTATTACTCTGCACCATACTATGTCAATACATTATTTACTAACAGCCTCTACCAGCATGGAGAGTCTAGTCACATTTTATATTTCTATAGAATACCCTAGGAAATCAATAAATATGTTCCCTGGAGAATATGATATTCTTGATATGCAGATGACAGGCAAGTACGTAGTAATCCAAGGCCCGGTGAAAACGGGGTAGCGGCATGGCAGGTGTACCCGCAGTTCTTCAAATCTGAAAAACAGATAAAAAAGAAGAGGGTAGAAGACATTATCAAGATGTCAAAGCAGTATTACCCTGGTTAGAGGGTAGAAGACATTATCAAGATGTCAAATCAATAAGCATCACCAAAAGTTCAGTTATGAATTGTGGGCTTTACCCTGGTTAGAGGGAGCCCTTCCAGAAATTCTCTGTGGCCCTTGCGGGCCGCAGAGGGGGTTTGGAAATAGTTTTCAACCAGCAATTGACGCGCCTCGGTATAACCTCATGAGCTGCGTCATTGCCCCAAGCGCAAAGATGAGTTGCAACGTCTGCCCACGGCCTACTTTTATACATCTCTGGGGATAGGCGCTCGATAACAATAGGCGATGTGGCACTAAATGGCAAACAGACACACTACCGCTTCTATCCGCCTGGCTCGACCAGCGAGGCTGCAGCGCCAAGTAGAGCTACCGAAGTGCCGATTTGGGCTTTTCCTCTTTTATTTTACGCACTGCTAAACTGGGCCTATTAGCCGAAGCCAAGATTATTTTTTTTGCATGGGCTTTAATGGTCTGGATAACAAGGCTGACTCGAACCCGTGCTTTTGCCTGTGATTCTTTGCAGTTACTCCGGCCTCCGTGTATCAGTGACCAGCAACCTTCCCCTATGGTTTGAAGCAGCGAAAGATATAGAGAATGCTGATGAAGAGAAGCTGGAAGAAATTCAAGAATGGTAGATTCCTCTCGGTACAATTTGCGATAAAAACAAGCCTACACCTAGGTTTGTTAATAACGTGATTTCTTACTGTCACAGGGAGGTCGGCAATGCTAGTTGAGGATATGTTTGGTTTGAGATCAAAGTGTGATAATAAAGTGGGTGCGACACCGTTCCCTCGATTTTTAGGTTCATACCACCACAGAGACATACTATGGTGTTTACCTCGCTTTTACGTGACTTTCATCCAAACGCTATATAAATTATAGTCACCCTCTTCTATCCATCCATGTATATCCAACCAGACACCACGACTAACTATGCTTGGCTTCATTGTGCAAGAATCCGTAACTCGTGCCGGGCCCCCATCGACAATCTTTTGACGCACCTTTCGGACCCGTTCGACAAAAATGCCATTCACACACTCTCCTCCTCCTAAGTAATCGTCCCAAAACCTTTGTTTGTATAATGCTACGGCACATAATGGTGACAATAATGTTTTTTCTGACAGTAAATGGAATTTGTTAGGTCTGCTCGTTGCAAAGTTTTCTATCATGAAAAATGAATAAACACCCCGATAGCTCTGACGACGTGTACTGATATATAGATCATGGTAGGGGGACGGAAGATAAAGGAAATACATTTTATCATTCTTTGCGATTGATCATGATAATCCTCAGTATATCCGCTCACTTTTCATTTTCTTGGTCGATTCTTTCCTAGTTCAATCATGCTATAATCGCATAAATAGACGCTACAAGAGATACAATTAATTCGTATGGTGGTATTGTGACTCCATCGGTCTTAAAGTGCCTCAAACATTTGTGTAGAGATGTCATTTCATGTTTTGTCAAAGAGTATATTTATCGTCCGACTATTGATGATCTTAAACGACTTTTAGGGTGTGTTTGGTTTGACTTTTGGCTTTGGATTTTGTTCCCTAAAAGCCAAAAGCCAAACCAAAGAGTTGGATCGAGTAAGCAGTTTTTTTTTTAAAAAAAAAAAACTGACTTTCTCGCAGTGCAAAACTGAAAGCATCCGTGAGCCTGCTTTTATTGGCTTTTCGGATGGAACTGTGAAAACATATATCGAAGAACTTTTAATAGTTTTTAGTGGTTTCGACCAAACAAATTTTAGCTTTTTAACACCTCACAGCTCACAACAGTTTTTTTCATAGCTCACAGCCCACAACAGTTTTTTTACAGCCACAACTCAATCAAACAGACCCTTAGATAAGGGGAAGGACATGTGTTTTCCTCGTGTATTGGAAGACATTGGATGAATGGATGGAAAGAGCAGTTTAAAGGCAAGATATTTGATCTCCGACCATCACGGTCGAGGCATTTACCACGTATAACTTACGGAGTTGACACGTTTTTTTGGAGACAGTGAAGTCGAATAACGACGTCAATATATTGAACTAATCATCGGTTTTTACTAATGCACTTGAAGGAGAAGCACCAAATGTGAACTTCACGTTGAATGTACATAAATACAATCAAGAGTACTACCTCGCCGATGATGTTTACCCCTAGTGTATAAATGGTGTTTACCCCTAGTGTATAGTGTCTGTGAAGATTATTCTCCCCCCACGTACTCCAAAAAGCTGGTGTTTGTCATATGTCAAGATGGCACGTAGAATGACGTACACAGAACATTTTGGGTCCTAAAGACTCGCTTCCACATCTCACTACCCTAGGTTTTCTTTTTTCTACTAAGTACTCAATGCGATGATGCGTTCGTGTATCATTATGCATAACATGGTTATCGAGGATGACCGTGGAGGAGTATACGACGTGAACGATTGCAAGACAGTCAAGTCATCTGTTACAGTACTAACCATCACTCTCGAAGTGTTAACGTGAAACTGAAATACATACTAGTATGATCCATGATCAACTAAAAAAATATTTAATAGAACATATCTGAGATCTGCATCATAGAAATTAGATTTTAGTTTTATAAATTATGTAAATTTTAATTTCTTTCGGTTTATGTGTTTTTTTACAATTTAGTTTTTTTTTGTTTAATTGTATGCTTGGATGGTTTTTTATTTTGCCAAAATGATGTGTTTTATGTTAACTAAAAGTCCGTCAAATGAACACTAATATGGCATTGAGGTGGTTGTAGGCTAATGATAACAGCTGTGCATTGGAATGCTGCTACAGATAAGATTATATTAATGTTACAAGACAGCACATGAATATTAATATTGTCCTTCTCTTTCTGCATGGTTGTGATTTGAGTACCTAGGATAACGGCATAAAGCCATATATTAGAATTTAGAACTCGTTTAGTTGCACTGCAATCAACCTTCATTCATATGATTGAGATTTAAGAGCGAGCGAGGTGAATTGATGTACAGCCAAATAACGCCTTAGGAATTTAGACCCTGATCTGCACATGTCTAAGAAACAATCAGCAGAAAACTCCATTTCCATGGTTTTGTAGTTCCTGACGGCACGTTCCTGGGATTTTTGGTAATCAAAGCTAAGCAAGCTGAACCCTGCCACTGGTCAGCACCTGGTAATCAAATCTGTTCTGAAATTTCAAGATCTGTACAACTTTGTATCGACAAGTTTCAGTCCCCAGCTCACATCCTCGCAGTTCCTGACGTGCGGCAGCATTTTCCCTGTGTCGGCTCCACGCTTGAGCTTGCAGTCGTAGACGTGCGGCGCATGGAAGCACGGCTCCATGGACACATCCCGGAAGCACGGCGGGTCCGGCGGCGACGTGGCATTCGTGGGCTTGTGCAACACCCACGGCGTCATGCCGCCGAGCCCCTGCGCCACGTACCCGAACGTGGACCAGCCGCTGGTCACCAGCACGTCGCACAGGCTCAGCAGGTACATCTCCGCCCAGGCCCGGTCGTCGTGCGACTTCTTGCCGTACTGCTGCTGCCCCTCGTGGCTGGGCTGGTGCACGCTCACGTCCTCGCCGGTCGCCGTCGCTTGATCCCAGTACAGCCCCTTGATGCGCTCGTAGTACCACGACCGGAGAGAGGTGACCAGAACGGCCGTGGTTCTGGCGCCGCCCGGCGCCGGCACGGCGTGCTCTTCCGTGTCAAGAACCTCCGGGAGCAGTTTCTCCCTCCACAGGCACGACGTGATCTGCCGGAGAACGACCGGCGACTGCTGCGCCCAGGGATCGAAGTTGCGCACCTGGACGCCCAGACGGAGCTCCGCCCGCGCGAGGTACGCGCGGTAGTACCGCGTGACGAGGCCCCAGACGCGGTTGGTCGGATGGAACAGGTACCGCGCCAGGTGGTGGAACACGGCGTCGCGCTCCGGGAACAGCACGTCGAGCTCCTCCTGGAACGCCGCGACCAGGAACAGCCCCGGCACGGTGTACATGTCGGTCCTCATGACCAGCCACTGCACGCTCGACAGCAGCCGCTGGTCGTCGTCGCAGAAGAACATCTTGTCCTCGTCGCCGTAGTCGTGGTCGAGGTGGAGGTACACGAACGCCGGCAACTGCGTCTCCGTCGGCGGCGGCGGCACGTCGGCCCTGAGCACCCTGTTCTTCAGCATGTTGCCGTAGCTCTCGGCGGTGTCGATGCTGAAGTTAGTGTAGCTCGCGAGGGGGAACTCCCGCGGCAGCAGCCACGTCGTGCCGGGGAAAGGCTCACAGAAGAGCTCGCCCATGTCGTTGCTGGGGTCCACGAGGAGGACGCGGTCGGTGAGCACCGCGTAGAGGAACGCCGACGCGGCGGCCAGGATGCGGTTGCCGAGGCCACGGTACGAGATGGAGACGACGTACTTGCACTCGGGCGAGCCCACGCTTTTGCCGGCCCTCAGCTGCTGGACGGCGCGGCTGTACGCGTCGGTGTTCGGCCCGCACCGTCTCTGGAGCTCTTCGTGTCTCCGCAGCTTTGCTATGAGGTGCGGTGAAGGTCGCCGTGCCGGCCTCCGGCTGTACAGGGAGGACTCGTACCTGCTGCGGCACGTTCTCTCATCGAGTCCATCGGCCAGGAGGCCGCCGAGAAGTCTGTCTGGTGGGCCATCGCCGGAACCTGGAGCAGACGAAAATCCATATCCAGGTACCACGAGAAATAAACAACGACATGAAATGGAAGTGTGTAACTCACCTCGGCGTAGCTGGGCCTTGGCGGCCGCGATCCAGACCGCGGGCGCAATGCCGCCCCCAGCGAAAACGACGACGACCGGCGGCACGGCCATGACGAAGGCGACAAGCATGACGTTGACCACCGTGTTCCATCGCTTCTCGTCCAGGGAAAGCCTCTTCTTCCGCGGCACTGGTGAGTGCTCCGGAGCCCCTTCGCCCTCAGGCCAGCTGCTGTTGTGTGCCATCGCCAGCTGCGACGACGCCGGGATCTCCTGCGCCGCCGCGCTCTCGGCGCCACCCCAGACAACCTTGGCCTTGCGTTGCTGCATTTCTCTGTCTCGTGTCTCCCTGCTAGCTTGAGATGCAACGCGAATCCACAGGCTAGGTAGGAGGAGTTGAAAACTATACCTGGGCCTGGGCGTGCGTTGGGATTGGGCACTGCTAATTTGGAGCAGTAGACTGCAGTAATTGTAGTATTTGTTTTAGTCGACCGATACGCATTGGATTTGCCACTAATCGTAAGCTACACTCCAGCTGGGTGCTCACTGAGCTACTGATGCTATCAGCAGGACAGGGTTAATTACTGAATAAGAGTATCTCTACTGCTCGTAGATCTTCATATGGCCATACACTAACCAGTTGACTAGCATGGCTATTAGTTTTGTAAGTACTGTCCGGTTTGAGTAGCCCAGCTGCTGGGCATCTCGAGGTGGCATTTTTGACCTAGGGAGATTGGCCATTGGGGAGAGCTTAGTAAACGAACTGAAACTTAAAACGTCTTTTTCCAGCGGAGCATTATAGGTCCGGAACTCCGGATTGACCAATTTATCTATATTTTTTTTGTGGGGAGAAGAGAGGTTTGCACCGGATGTCTTAGCTCTGCAAGATCTCGCCGACACTCTGCAAGATCTCTTAGCTCTGCAAGGTCACTTATTATTCACTAATACAAGTTCCAAAATTTAAATAACATAGACATAGCTTGCAACACATAGTTCATTGTCAAATAGCACTCTAATCTAAGTTGAACTATCGTTGTTTTTGGTACTCTTCTCCATAATTCATCACTGCAGGTTTAGGTAGTAAGCTCTCCTGTCCTCTGTCACCTCATCAATGTACACAGCCATGATCTTGAACTCCTATCTCTTGTTCCTTCAAATCAAGCTCACGCTCCCTGCGTGCAAGTATCTCCTTGTGCTGCTCATCACGTTTAACCTCAACGAGCTCGCGATTCTTGGTCATACGCTCATGCACTACAAACACGAGCAATGGAGTCAACGGGTGCATTATTTGTATTTACTACACGCTTTTTCTTGCATGAGTCACGACCCTCAAGACGTATTGTCGCCTCAGGTTCACCAGAATGTGAAATTTTTTGTGGTTGATCTTCATTACAATCCTCCATGGACTTGTTGCAGTAGACCTTTCACACCACTTTCTCTCATTTCTCGGTAATATCCAGCAATGTGTGAATTGAAAAGGGTGATTTTGTAATTCCTCAAACATCTTCATGGCATCCTTTAGCTGTAAAAAAACTAAAACATCAGTACCATTGAACCCAATATGTCACCAAGATAAAAAAAAAGTAACTAGAAAAGTTACCCATCTTTTGCCACTTTCCCACTCTCATTTTGGTGCTCTATTCCAAACAAGTACGCACAAAACTTGGCCACTTCCTTTTTAATTGTCTTCCACCTATGTTGTACAACTATTTGTGTCCTTTGTGGTCCTTTAGGCTTGTATTTGCCACTGTAATCGGCAAAACACTTCCAATAGCCACCGCTCGTTTGGTTCATGCCAATTATCACGTCTTGGCTAACCTTTATCCAAGCAGAACATATAACCTCATCCTTCTGATGGCTGAAGTTCTTTGCTCTCCAAGCTACTTTCTTTTTTGCACTTATGTTGGGGATCGTATCCAGTGCACAAGGGCCACACCGTGCACAAATGCACAAAACGAAACCTGGTCGTCCGTCTCCCATCCAACGACCGTCGTAAATATGCAGATGAACCCTCCCGCAGCCTCCGTAGCTTGCCGAGTCTGTTTTGTGAAAAAAAACCCCGCGCCGTCATTCTTTCTCCCCGGGCTTCTTCATTCCCCAAATTGAAGTGGAGATTGAAAGGGAATTAGGCTCACACCTAGTCCCTAATTAATTTTGGTGGTTGAATTGCCCAACACAAATAATTGAACTAACTAGTTTGCTCAAGTGTATAGATTATACAGGTATAAAAGGTTCACACTCAGCCAATAAAAAGATCAAGTTTTGGATTCAACAAAGGAGCAAAGAGTCAACCGAAGGCACCTCTGGTCTGGAGGCACCGGACTGTCCGGTGTACACCGGACAGTGTCCGGTGCACCAGAGGACTCCAACTCGAACTCGCTACCTTCGGGAATTTCTCAGGCCGGCGCGCTATAATTCACCGGACTGTCCGGTGCTCCAAGGAAGCGCGGCCTCCGGAACTCGCCAGCCTCGGGAACGGGCAGCAGCCGCTCCGCTATAATTCACCGGACTGTCCGGTGTACCAGCGGAGCAACGGCTATTTCGGCGCCAACGACTACCTGCGACGCATTTATTGCGCGCTCTACGCGCGCAGAAGACAGGCGCGCCCATACTGGCGCACCAGACAAGGAACAGTGCATGTCCGGTGTGCACCGGACATCCAGGCGGGCCCACAAGTCAGGAGCTCCAACGGTCAGAATCCAACGGCAGTGATGACGTGGTGGGGGCACCGGACATGTCTGGTGTGCACCGGACTGTCCGGTGCGCCATCGAACAGACAGCCTCCCAACGGCCACTTTTGGTGGTTGGGGCTATAAATACCCCAACCACCCCCACATTCATTGCATCCAAGTTTTCCACTTCTCAACCACTTACAAGAGCTAGGCATTCAATTCTAGACACACCGAAGAGATCAAATCCTCTCCAATTCCACAAAAGGCTTTAGTGATTAGCGAGAGAGATTTGCCGTGTTCTTTTGAGCTCTTGCGCTTGGATTGCTTCTTTTCTTTCTCACTTGCTCCTGTGATCAACACTCAATTGTAATCAAGGCAAGAGGCACCAATTGTGTGGTGGCCCTTGCGGGGATGCTTTATTCCCGGCTTTGATTTGAGAAGAGAAGCTCACTCGGTCTGAGGGACCGTTTGAGAGAGGGAAGGGTTGAAAGAGACCCGGCCTTTGTGGCCTCCTCAACGGGGAGTAGGTTTGAGAGAACCGAACCTCGATAAAACAAATCCGCGTGTCACACTCTTCATTTGCTTGCGATTTGTTTTGCGCCCTCTCTCGCGGACTCGTTTACATTTCTAACGCTAACCCGGCTTGTAGTTGTGATTATTTTTGAGAATTTCAGTTTCGCCCTATTCACCCCCCCTCTAGGCGACTTTCAATTGGTATCAGAGCCCGGTGCTTCATTAGAGCCTAACCGCTCGAAGTGATGTCGGGAGATCACACCAAGAAGGAGATGGAGACCGGCGAAAAGCCCACTACAAGCCACGGGAGCACTTCATCGGAAGAGTCCCGCACCAAGAGGAAGGAGAAGAAGAAGAGCTCCTCCAACAAAGGGAAGGAGAAGAAATCTTCTTCTCACCACAAAGAGAAGAAGGAGAGATCTTCCTCTCACAAGCCACATCGGAGTGGGGACAAGCACAAGAGGATGAGGAAAGTGGTCTACTACGAGACCGACACTTCATCAACATCGACCTCCGACTCCGATGCACCCTCCGTAACTTCTAAACGCCAAGAGCGTAAGAAGTTTAGTAAGATCCCCTTACACTACCCTCGTACATCTAGACATACTCCATTACTTTCCGTTCCATTAGGCAAACCGCCAACTTTTGACGGTGAAGATTATGCTAGGTGGAGTGATTTAATGAAATTTCATCTAACCTCACTCCACAAAAGTATATGGAATGTTGTTGAGTTTGGAGCACAGGTACCATCCGTAGGGGATAAGGATTATGATGAGGATGAGGTGGCCCAAATCGAGCACTTCAACTCTCAAGCAACAACAATACTCCTCGCCTCTTTAAGTAGAGAGGAGTATAACAAAGTTCAAGGGTTGAAGAGCGCCAAAGAAGTTTGGGATGTGCTCAAAACCGCGCACGAGGGAGATGAGCTCACAAAGATCACCAAGCGGGAAACGATCGAGGGGGAGCTCGGTCGGTTCCGGCTTCGCAAAGGGGAAGAGCCACAACACATGTACAACCGGCTCAAGACCTTGGTGAACCAAGTGCGCAACCTCGGGAGCAAGAAGTGGGACGACCACGAAATGGTTAAGGTTATTCTAAGATCTCTCATTTTCCTTAACCCCACTCAAGTTCAATTAATTCGTGGTAATCCTAGATATACTAAAATGACCCCCGAGGAAGTTATCGGGAATTTTGTAAGTTTTGAGTGCATGATCGAAGGCTCGAGGAAGATCAACGAGCTTGATGATACATCCACATCCGAAGCTCAACCCGTCGCATTCAAGGCGACGGAGGAAAAGAAGGAGGAATCTACACCAAGTCAACAACCAATAGACGCCTCCAAGCTCGACAATGAGGAAATGGCGCTCGTCATCAAGAGCTTCCGCCAAATCCTCAAGCAAAGGAGAGGAAAAGACTACAAGTCCCGCTCCAAGAAGGTTTGCTACAAGTGTGGTAAGCCCGGTCACTTTATAGCTAAATGTCCATTATCAAGTGATAGTGACAGGGGCGACGACAAGAAGGGAAGAAGAAAGGAGAAGAAGAGGTACTACAAGAAGAAAGGCGGCGATGCCCATGTTTGTCGGGAGTGGGACTCCGACGAAAGCTCAAGCGACTCCTCCGACGACGAGGACACCGCCAACATCGCCGTCACCAAGGGACTCCTCTTCCCCAACGTCGGCCACAAATGCCTCATGGCAAAGGACGGCAAAAAGAAGGTTAAATCTAAATCCTCCACTAGATATGAATCCTCTAGTGATGACAATGCTAGTGATGAGGAAGATAATTTGCGTATCCTTTTTGCCAACCTTAACATGGAACAAAAGGAAAAATTAAATGAACTAATTAGTGCCATCCATGAAAAGGATGATCTCTTGGACTCCCAAGAGGACTTACTAATCAAGGAAAATAAGAAACATGTTAAGGTTAAAAATGCTTACGCTCTAGAAGTAGAAAAATGTCAAAAACTATCTAGTGAGCTAAGCACTTGCCATGAGATGATTGACAACCTTAGACATGAAAATGCTAGTTTAAATGCTAATGTTGATTCACATGTTTGTAATGTTTCGATTGCCAATCCTAGAGATAATAATGATGATTTGCTTGCTAGGATTGAAGAATTAAACATTTCTCTCGCTAGCCTTAGAATAGAAAATGAAAATTTAATTGCTAAGGCTAAAGAACTAAATGTTTGCAATGTTACAATTTCCGATCTTAGAGATAATAATGATATATTGCGTGCTAAGATCGTTGAACTTAATTCATGCAAATCCTCTACATCTAATGTTGAGCATGTTTCTATTTGTACTAGATGTAGAGATGTTAACATTGATGCTATTCATGATCACATGGCTTTAATTAAACAACAAAATGATCATATAGCAAAATTAGATGCTAAAATTACCGAGCATAACTTAGAGAATGAAAAATTTAAATTTGCTCGTAGTATGCTCTATAATGGGAGACAACCTGACATCAAGGACGGCATTGGCTTCCAAAGGGGAGACAATGTCAAACTTAATGCCCCTCCTAAGAATTTGTCTAACTTTGTTAAGGGCAAGGCTCCCATGCCTCAGGATAACGAGGGTTACATTTTGTACCCTGCCGGTTATCCCGAGAGCAAAATTAGGTGAACTCATTCTAGGAAGTTTCACTCTGGCCCTAACCATGCTTTTATGTATAAGGGTGAGACATCTAGCTCTAGGCAACCAACCCGTGCCAAGTTGCCTAGAAAGAAAACTCCTAATGCATCAAATGATCATGCTATTTCATTTAAAACTTTTGATGCTTCATATGTGCTTACTAACAAATCCGGCAAGGTAGTTGCCAAGTTTGTTGGGGGCAAACACAAGGGCTCTAAGACTTGTGTTTGGGTACCCAAAGTTCTTGTTTCTAATGCCAAAGGACCCAAAACCGTTTGGGTACCTAAAGTCAAGAACTAAAATTGTTTTGTAGGTTTATGCATCCGGGGGCTCAAGTTGGATACTCGACAGCGGGTGCACAAACCACATGACAGGGGAGAAGAAGATGTTCTCCTCATATGAGAAAAACCAAGATCCCCAAAGAGCAATCACATTCGGGGATGGAAATCAAGGTTTGGTCAAAGGTTTGGGTAAAATTGCTATTTCACCTGACCATTCCATTTCCAATGTTTTTCTTGTTGATTCATTAGATTACAATTTGCTTTCCGTTTCTCAATTATGTCAAATGGGCTACAACTGTCTATTCACTGATGTAGGTGTCACTGTCTTTAGAAGAAGTGATGATTCAATAGCATTTAAGGGAGTGTTAGAGGGTCAGCTATACTTGGTAGATTTTGATAGAGCTGAACTCGACACTTGCTTAATTGCTAAGACTAACATGGGTTGGCTCTGGCACCGCCGACTAGCCCATGTTGGGATGAAGAATCTTCATAAGCTTCTAAAGGGAGAACACATTTTAGGATTAACAAATGTTCATTTTGAGAAAGACAGGATTTGTAGCGCATGCCAAGCCGGGAAGCAAGTTGGAACCCAACATCCACACAAGAACATCATGACGACCGACAGGCCGCTTGAGCTACTCCACATGGATCTATTCGGCCCGATTGCTTACATAAGCATCGGCGGGAGTAAGTATTGTCTTGTAATAGTGGATGATTATTCTCGTTTCACTTGGGTATTCTTTTTGCAGGAAAAATCTCAAACCCAAGAGACCTTAAAAGGATTCTTGAGACGGGCTCAAAATGAGTTCGGCTTAAGGATCAAGAAAATTAGAAGCGACAATGGGACGGAGTTCAAGAACTCTCAAATTGAAGGCTTCCTTGAGGAGGAGGGCATCAAGCATGAGTTCTCTTCTCCCTACACCCCACAACAAAATGGTGTAGTGGAGAGGAAGAATCGAACTCTATTGGACATGGCAAGAACCATGCTTGATGAGTACAAGACTTCGGATCGGTTTTGGGCCGAGGCGGTCAACACCGCCTGCTACGCCATCAACCGATTATATCTACATCGAATCCTCAAGAAGACATCCTATGAACTCCTAACCGGTAAAAAGCCCAATATTTCATATTTTAGAGTTTTTGGTAGCAAATGCTTTATTCTTGTTAAAAGAGGTAGAAAATCTAAATTTGCTCCTAAAACTGTAGAAGGCTTTTTACTAGGATATGACTCAAACACAAGGGCATATAGAGTCTTTAACAAGTCCTCAGGACTTGTTGAAGTTTCTTGTGACGTTGTGTTTGATGAGACTAACGGCTCTCAAGTAGAGCAAGTTGATCTTGATGAGATAGGTGAAGAACAGGCTCCATGCATAGCGCTAAGGAACATGTCCATTGGGGATGTGTGTCCTAAGGAATCCAAAGAGCCTCCACATACACAAGATCAACCATCCTCCTCCACGCAAGCATCTCCACCAACTCAAAATGAGGATGAGGCTCAAGTTGATGAAGTAGAAGATCAAGCAAACGAGCCACCTCAAGATGACGACAATGATCAAGGGGGAGATGCAAATAATCAAGACAAGGAGGATGAAGAGCAAAGGCCGCCACACCCAAGAGTCCACCAAGCAATCCAACGAGATCACCCCGTCGACACCATCCTCGGCGACATTCATAAGGGGGTAACTACTAGATCTCGTATTGCACATTTTTGTGAACATTACTCTTTTGTTTCCTCTATTGAGCCACACAAGGTAGAGGAAGCACTACAAGATTCGGATTGGGTGGTGGCAATGCAAGAGGAGCTCAACAACTTCACTAGGAATGAGGTATGGCATTTGGTTCCACGTCCTAATCAAAATGTTGTAGGAACCAAATGGGTCTTCCGCAACAAGCAAGATGAGCATGGTGTGGTGACAAGGAACAAAGCTCGACTTGTGGCCAAGGGATACTCCCAAGTCGAAGGTTTGGATTTCGGTGAAACCTATGCACCCGTAGCTAGGCTTGAGTCAATTCGCATATTATTAGCCTATGCTACTTACCATGACTTTAAGCTTTATCAAATGGACGTGAAAAGTGCCTTCCTCAATGGACCAATCAAGGAAGAAGTCTATGTTGAGCAACCTCCCGGCTTTGAAGACAGTGAGTATCCTAACCATGTCTATAAGCTCTCTAAGGCGCTTTATGGGCTCAAGCAAGCCCCAAGAGCATGGTATGAATGCCTTAGAGATTTTCTTATTGCTAATGGCTTCAAAGTCGGAAAGGCCGATCCTACACTCTTTACTAAAACTCTTGAAAATGACTTGTTTGTATGCCAAATTTATGTTGATGATATTATATTTGGGTCTACTAACGAGTCTACATGTGAAGAGTTTAGTAGGATTATGACACAGAAATTCGAGATGTCTATGATGGGGGAGTTGAAGTATTTCTTAGGATTCCAAGTGAAGCAACTCCAAGAGGGCACCTTCATTAGCCAAACGAAGTACACTCAAGACATTCTAAACAAGTTTGGGATGAAGGATGCCAAGCCCATCAAGACACCCATGGGAACCAATGGGCATCTCGACCTCGACAAGGGAGGTAAGTCCGTGGATCAAAAGGTATACCGGTCGATGATAGGTTCTTTGCTATATTTATGTGCATCTCGACCGGACATTATGCTTTCCGTATGCATGTGTGCAAGATTCCAAGCCGACCCTAAGGAAGCTCACCTTACGGCCGTAAAACGAATCTTGAGATATTTGGCTTATACTCCTAAGTTTGGGCTTTGGTATCCTAGGGGATCCACATTTGATTTGATTGGTTATTCGGATGCCGATTGGGCAGGGTGCAAAATCAATAGGAACAGCACATCGGGAACTTGCCAGTTCTTGGGAAGATCCTTGGTGTCTTGGGCTTCAAAGAAGCAAAATTCGGTCGCTCTTTCCACCGCCGAAGCCGAGTACATTGCCGCAGGACATTGTTGCGCACAATTGCTTTGGATGAGGCAAACCCTGCGGGACTACGGTTACAAATTAACCAAAGTCCCTTTGCTATGTGATAATGAGAGTGCAATCAAGATGGCGGATAATCCCGTCGAGCATAGTCGCACTAAACACATAGCCATTCAGTATCATTTTCTTAGGGATCACCAACAAAAGGGAGATATCGAGATTTCATACATTAATACTAAAGATCAATTAGCCGATATCTTTACCAAGCCTCTTGATGAACAATCTTTTAACAAACTTAGGCATGAGCTCAATATTCTTGATTCTAGGAACTTCTTTTGTTAAATTGCACACATTGCTCTTCTATATACCTTTGATCATGTCTCTTTCATATGCTATGACTAATGTGTTTTTCAAGTCTATTTCAAACCAAGTCATAGGTGTATTGAAAGGGAATTGGAGTCTTCGACGAAGACGAAGGCTTCCACTCCGTAACTCATCCTTCGCCGTCGCTCCAAGAGACTCTCCATCTTTGGGGGAGAAAGCAAAAGGACTTCGTCTTTGGTATAATCTTAACTCATTTATTTATGACCAAAGGGGAAGATAGCACTTGAAGGGCTCTAATGATTCCGTTTTTGGCGATTCATGCCAAAGGGGGAGAAAGCATGAGCCCAAAGCAAAAGGACCGCACCACCACCAATTTCAAAAACTTCGTCTCAATTAGTATCCTATTGTGTTCAAAAGGGGGAGAAAGTAGTATTTCAAAAGGATATATCAAAACCCTCTTGAACACTAAGAGGAGGATCTCATTTAGGGGGAGTTTTGTTTAGTCAAAGGAAAAGCATTTGAAACAGGGGGAGAAAATTTCAAATCTTGAAAATGCTTCTCAAAATCTTATTCATTTGCCTTTGACTATTTGCAAAAGAACTTTGAAAAGGATTTACAAAAGAGTTTGCAAAAACAAAACATGTGGTGCAAGCGTGGTCCAAAATGTTAAATAAGAAAGAAACGATCCATGCACATCTTGTAAGTATTTAGATTGGCCCAATTCCAAGCAACCTTTACACTTACATTATGCAAACTAGTTCAGTTATGCACTTCTATATTTGCTTTGGTTTGTGTTGGCATCAATCACCAAAAAGGGGGAGATTGAAAGGGAATTAGGCTCACACCTAGTCCCTAATTAATTTTGGTGGTTGAATTGCCCAACACAAATAATTGGACTAACTAGTTTGCTCAAGTGTATAGATTATACAGGTATAAAAGGTTCACACTCAGCCAATAAAAAGATCAAGTTTTGGATTCAACAAAGGAGCAAAGAGTCAACCGAAGGCACCTCTGGTCTGGAGGCACCGGACTGTCCGGTGTACACCGGACAGTGTCCGGTGCACCAGAGGACTCCAACTCGAACTCGCTACCTTCGGGAATTTCTCAGGCCGGCGCGCTATAATTCACCGGACTGTCCGGTGTACACCGGACAGTGTCCGGTGCTCCAAGGAAGCGCGGCCTCCGGAACTCGCCAGCCTCGGGAACGGGCAGCAGTCGCTCCGCTATAATTCACCGGACATGTCCGGTGTGCACCGGACTGTCCGGTGTACCAGCGGAGCAACGGCTATTTCGGCGCCAACGGCTACCTGCGACGCATTTATTGCGCGCTCTGCGCGCGCAGAAGACAGGCGCGCCCATACTGGCGCACCGGACAAGGAACAGTGCATGTCCGGTGTGCACCGGACATCCAGGCGGGCCCACAAGTCAGGAGCTCCAACGGTCAGAATCCAACGGCAGTGATGACGTGGCGGGGGCACCGGACATGTCCGGTGTGCACCGGACTGTCCGGTGCACCATCGAACAGACAGCCTCCCAACGGCCACTTTTGGTGGTTGGGGCTATAAATACCCCAACCACCCCCACATTCATTGCATCCAAGTTTTCCACTTCTCAACCACTTACAAGAGCTAGGCATTCAATTCTAGACACACGGAAGAGATCAAATCCTCTCCAATTCCACAAAAGGCTTTAGTGATTAGCGAGAGAGATTTGCTGTGTTCTTTTGAGCTCTTGCGCTTGGATTGCTTCTTTTCTTTCTCACTTGCTCCTGTGATCAACACTCAATTGTAATCAAGGCAAGAGGCACCAATTGTGTGGTGGCCCTTGCGGGGAAGCTTTATTCCCGGCTTTGATTTGTGAAGAGAAGCTCACTCGGTCCGAGGGACCGTTTGAGAGAGGGAAGGGTTGAAAGAGACCCGGCCTTTGTGGCCTCCTCAACGGGGAGTAGGTTTGAGAGAACCGAACCTCGGTAAAACAAATCCGCGTGTCACACTCTTCATTTGCTTGCGATTTGTTTTGCGCCCTCTCTCGCGGACTCGTTTACATTTCTAACGCTAAACCGGCTTGTAGTTGTGATTATTTTTGAGAATTTCAGTTTCGCCCTATTCACCCCCCCTCTAGGCGACTTTCAGAGATGCATCCCTCGGCGACAACTATGCAGCCCGATCTACGCTGCCGCGCTTGAGTTCTAGCGAGTCCGAGGTGGGAGATGTGGGCATGCTAGCGAGGGGCTGCCAAGCCCCAGTTCCACATCAAGCTTCAGTCTTCAGTTCTCGCGAGCACCACGCTGCCAAGCTCCAGTTCCACGTCAAGGGCGCGCAGCTCCTCGACACCAGCACCGTCGCAAGCTGCCTCGTCCTCGCGCATGGTCGGCATGGATCTGGTGGTGGCCACGGTAGCTGCCTCAGGTCCGGTGAAGCTGTCCGACGTAATGTCCTGATGCTGCTGCTTATCACAACGAGACTGAAGCCTCCCTCGGCCTGAAAAATGAATTTCGAGCACAATTTTTTGTTGCTCCAGCATCAATTTTGTTAGCTATCCAGGTTTCTTGCAGGTGATTGTAAACTATTGGAGTCCAGCGTGTGTGGTTGAAAAGTGCAGAGAGTCCAACGTTACAGCCTGGTTGAAATGGCTGGAAACAAAGTGCTGCTCATTCCATTGTTACTAGAGTGAAACAAAGTGCAGCTTGTGTATTTTGATTTTGAGTCATTCAATGTAATTGTACCGATTGATTGGGTTGTAGTAAACAAAAATTAAGAGAGAGTGATTGTTTCAGTGAACAAAAATTGAGCCAATATTGTGAATGTGTTGGACAAAAATTGAGTGATGGTTTCAGTGAGGACTCACTTAACATTGAGAACCAAAATGAAGATAATATTCAGCTAACATTCAGTACCAAATTTCAGCAACATTAAACTAACACCCATAAGCAAATTTCAGCAACATTCACTCAACATTGAGAACCAAAATGAAGCTAACATTCAACTAAATTCAACCAGAATTCTATACATGTGGCTCCTTCACCATATTCTTCGCATTCTTTCCTTTGCGAGGCTTCAATAGTTCTTTTGCTCTCTTGATTCTTTTACTTCTACCCTTTGATCGAACATCATTTGGAGGGTGTATTTGTATTTCTGGTGGAATTTTGCAACCAATAAAATTCTCATATTCTTCTTGTGTAGGTTGCACTATGCTAGGTACAATGTGTCCCAAGGAATCACCTATGTTGAGAACACTTGAAACTAAGAAATCCAAGGCTTCTTTTGAACTCTTTGCTCTTTGGATCGCCTCTTCTATCTTGTTTCGCACCACTGCTATCTTTTTTCTTTTTTCCACTTCATTAGCGTCTTCGGGCTTTTCTTCCAATAGGTTGCCTTCATCATCATACACACACGCTCTAAGGTAACATGTCAAAAAGATGTTCAAGTAAGAGGATACACAAATAGGATGAGAAGATTAGTACAAATCATAATTTCTTTTACCTCTTGCATCTTGTTTCCCATCTCTTCAAAATATAAGATGAAGGTAGTTCATATAGCTTTTCACCTCGCAATGTCAAAATGATATGGCGACATGGAATTCCTATTTTTTCGAATAGTTTGCACGAGCAACATCCAAAAACATTTGATGTGCACCACTGAACCACTCTATCCCTCATAGACCCATCACTAACTATAATAAACTTAACATCCTCTTGTTTTGTAGTTCCCAGAACAGAGCAATGGTCTCTAGCAGCAATCACTTATTCCTGAAATATTTTGAACACATTGTGCGTGTACAATATGCTTGCTTGTTTCTCCACAGCCCATGGGGTACATAAGACAGGTGTGCTATGTATGCTAATATGATCAGCTTTCAACTCCTCATGTCGTTGGCATTCCAAGGCCGTATCAAATCTAAGCCAAAACTCAACGAAACATAGCTTGCGGTGGATAAAGCGATTGAAGAATGAATTTGCACTTTCAGATCTCGATGTAGTTCTAAGAACTCCTGCAAGAGATATATCCATAAAGAATGCTGGAATCCATGACTCACGAATTTTAAATCTATTACCCAACCATTCGTTGCTATGAAGACCATAAGCATCTATGATAGCAGTCCACCACATCTCAAATTCTTCTCTAGTTTCTGAACTCCATACACAATTGTTTAAAGCAGCCCAAAATTTGCCTCTTTCTTCCTCTCCATTTGTGCCACAAATAATTGAGCATCAGCATTCTTTATTTTCTCTCTAAGTCCCCGATAGTAGTTCTGGAGGTCTCGCTTCATACATCCAATATTGTCAAATTTATCACTAACCTGTAGGAGTCTATATGCTTGAGAGGTACCAATACTTGCTTTGTGGCACATGAATAAGGTAGTCTTGGCTCTTTGACTGATTGTTCGGTTCGATCGGAGAAAAGGAATTTTATCAGGCGAGACCAGACCATGGTTATGCTCCTCAACAAATGAAGCGATATAGTACCTATTGTCCTGACCCAATCTCATATATATGCGTGCATTGCATCCACATCTTGTTTCTAAGTGCTTCTTTTGCTTGTTTGGTTCAGCACGTCTCTTTGTAAAACCTTCCCTCGAACACACGAACCTCTTATGCTCAATCACATCGCTTTTCTTGCCTTGAGCTCCTATACGAACTGAAAAACCACATTCATGTGCATATGTCTTGTAAAATTCTTCCACTTCATTGAGAGAATCAAATGTCATTCCAACGACAGGTTTCAATCTGATCTCACAATCAGGTACAAACCACGGCGACTATAATGAGAAAAATCAATGTGTTGTCAGGTCAAATTGCAATAATTGTGACAATAAAAAGAAAAACAAATGTGAATGGGATCAGGTCACAAATTTCTCACCGCTGTAGAATGGATTGGAGCCTTTTTTGGTGTACTAAGTCCATCTTCAGTATCAACGTGATGTGTGCATTCAATAGGACCATAGACAGAAGCAACTGTCTGAGGAGCATCAGGAGGATACATATCGACTTGAGGAGCAGGACTATGAACAGGAGCTTGACCTTCAACCGGAGCATGGATTTCAACATCCGTCGTGCTGCCACTAGGGTCGGCTGCCCGTCGCGCATCCATGGCAGTGAGGAGTGATATCAAACTGTCACTAGGGCAAACTGGGAGCGGCTCCGCCATACCGCAGTTGTCACATGGCGACGGCGACAAGGGAGGTGGCTGTTGGTGAGATGCGCAGCGAGGGAGTCCGACGTGGTACTCCATGGCGGCGTCGGTAGTAGCGGCGGGAGGCGAGGTCGGCGGCATGGCAGCAAGGGTCCCGCGGCAAGGTCCGATCGCTATATCGTGTCTCATAAGCTTCCTGCCTAGAGCGCTCAGGGAAAGTCCGCCGCGGGGGGTTTTCGCAAAACAGACTCGACAAGCTACGGGGGCTGCGGGAGGGTTCATCTGCATATTTGCGACGGCCGTTGGATGGAAAATGGACGACCAGATTTCGTTTTGTGCATTTGTGCACGGCGTGGCCCTTGTGCACTGGATACGATCCCCTTATGTTGGCTACTTCAAGATCCTCGGTGCGCAGCCCTTGTACCTCATGTACATGTTCATTATGGTCCGAATCCTACATGGTGGACATGGCGATACAATCATATAACTGAAATTGATAGTAGTGATCACATGAAAATTTAGGTCACCTCATCCTCCATGATGTTGTAATAGCATCCATCAAAGTTTCATGTATTAATATTTGCAAACTGTGATGGATTCGAGCCAACAACAAGATTAGACCTATTTGCCTCCATATGCACAAGGTTCAATCTGTTTGAAAATTAATAACAAAGGAAACCTCAACTTGGATTTTAGAAATTACATCAAAATGGAACATCATGGTAATTTTGTTTAATGTTTGAATGAGCAATGATTGTTGCCATACAGTTGTCGATGGAAATCAAAATAGCCACACAGATAAAAAGAATAGGGACATTTACATTTCACCCACTAGTCTGGACGTCTTGCTCAGATCTACCCCGCCCAAATTCTGTACTCAGTTTTGCCCTCCACCTTCACAACCCACTCAAAAATCCCCTCACGGCGCTATTACGTCCGCAGAAAAAAGGACAAAAAATGCTGCATGGGCCAAGATTCGAACCCATTCCCTTATCACACACGGAGCCTCACAGCGGAACGAAGTAACCAATGGGACAGATACAAAATTCGTGTATGTAATGCAAAAACAACTTTATAACGTGTACGTACTAGTATAAACCATACCAAAATATCTTTTGAAGCTGAAAATAAATAAATACCAAATGTTGTCCAAAAATAGTGAAACTTGGCATGGAGTCATAATTTGGTCCTAGCTGCTTGAGATAAATAGAGCATGAGGTTATACAAAAGTGACAATATAGGTGCTTCACAAATGAACACATCTCTCACTATGTTTCATAACATTCAACTATAACATCAGTGCTTGAGCTATATTTCTTACGTTTGTCATTGTTTTTGCTTCAAAAGTGCACCATTAGTTCATCTAACAGTTACAAACTTACTTCATGTAAAGATGCCACTTTTTTATTGTTTACTAATTTATATGCTTTAAATGCCTTTTCAAGCTGAAAATAAATAAATAAATATCAAATGTTGTTAGAAAATAGTGAAACTTGGCATGGAGTCATAATTTGGTCCTAGCTACTTGAGATAAATGGACCATGAGGTTATGCAAAAGTTTCAATATAGGTGCTTCACAAATCGACATATCTATCTCTAAGTTTCATGACATTCAACTATAACATCAGTGTTTGTGCTATATTTCTTACGTTTGTCATTGTTTTTGCTTCAAAAGTGCACCATTAGTTCATCTAACAGTTACAAACTTACTTCATGGAAAGATGGCACATTTTTATTATTTACTAATTTATATGGTTTAAATACCTTTTCTAGCCAAAAATAAATAAATAAATATCAAGTTTTGTAAAAAAATAGTGAAACTTGGCATGGAGTCATAATTTGGTCTCAATTGCTTGAGATAAATATACCATAAGGTTTTGCAAAAGTGTGAATATATTAAGGGACCTGCCGGAGCCAAAGCGAATATATTTGAGCGATTTAGTATTGGTTTTATCAACATTCAACAGCACATGTTCAATTTCATGTTCAACAATTCAACACGCTAAGCTCAACAAGCAGAGCAACACGTAGTTGAGCGTTGAGCAGAGCTCGCCGTAGCCCCTGCTGTTGACAGGAGAACTCATCGTAGCTGAGCAGAGCTTGTCGTGGCTGTGCAGAGCGAGCGCCGATGACAGGGACGAGCAGGTGGCCGGAGTCGCGCAAAGACTGGAGCCGCGCAAAGACTGGGACCTGCCAGAGCCGCGCACGACGCACGACTGGGATCTGCCGCGCAAGTCTCCTGGCACATGTGACGTCTCCTCGCAGCCGTATGTCATTCCTGGCGCACCGAGGAAGATGGCCGCACAGCTCGCCAGACGAAGATGGCCGAGCAGCACGCCGGAGCGCTTGCCCGAAGACCCGGCCTAGCCGCGCTCGCTGGAGATCTGGTCGCGCCGCTCCCGCCACTGCCGAGCTCGCCTGCGCCGTGCCCGCCCCCATCCCTACCGCCCCCGCCCGCGCCGAGCCCGACTGGGAAACGGCCAGAGTCGCGCCCGCCCGCGCCGAGCTCACCTACGTCGCGCCAGCGCCCGCCCGCGCCGCGCCCGACTGGGAAACGACCGGAGCCAGGCTTGCCGGAGATTTGGACACACCGGCACACCGCGCTCGCCCGTGCCTGCGCCCGCCCCTGCCGAGCTCATCTGCGTCGCGCCCGCCCGCGCAGAGCCTGACCACGCCGAGCACGCCCGCGCCGCGCTTGACTGGGAAACGACCGCAGCCGCGCTTGCCGGAGACGCCGCACGCCGGAGACGTCGCACGGGAGTGAACCTGGGAGCGAATCTCACGTGTGATTCGATTTAGGAAGAGAAAGCAGGGGAAAGGAAAAGGTGTGGAGGTGGCGGGGCCCACATGTAAGGCATTGGTCCACCTGTAAGATGCTTTGACGGGATGGAAGTGCGCCGTGAGGTTATTTCCGAGCTAAGTGTAGAGGTGGGAGGGGAAAACTGAGGAGAGAATTTGGGCGGGTGTAGATCTGAGCAAGGCGGCCAGACTAGTGGTTCAAATGTAAATATCCCAAAAGAATAACACAGAAAGATGGACTTCCTCTTCAGTGCAGCGGACTCCTACTTCAATCTACCATGACACCTAGTTGAACCACATGGGTGCAGTGTGAAGCTATACTTATGTCACAATCGATGGTAGAATAAGATTTTTTGTTTCTTGTTTCTTGACAAAAGAGTGTAAGTGATATGTGCATAAGGTTTGCAACTAATTTGGTATCCAACGAAGGGGTGGATTTTGTGGATCCATATTGTAGCCATTGCTCATGAAATTTAGTGTCATAGAGATTGTTAGTGTAGGATGAAATTAATTTATGCAGACTCAAGTTGGATCTTAATATGTGAATTGCAATTTCATTCTCTTCTACTTCCAAATCAGTGTTGATATTTTGCAAAAGAATTTGCAATAAACATCAGACATGAGAGCATGCCGACATACTGAAACTTCATTGTTTTAGTGCAACCATTCAACATATTGGGCATGTAAAACATGAACAGAAAGCAAACCAACCTCGCGGCGCCCTGTAGCTGGCCCCTCGCGTCACCGAGTCGCCGCTTCGCCCTGCGCCGCCACGTCCTGCCCCACCGCGTGGTCTGGTTATTGCGCCCTGCACCACCAAGCTCTTATGGTTGTTGTGCTTTGCGACGTCGTCCCCGATCGCATGGAAGTAGGACGATAGTTGGTCGCACACGGTCACACGGATGCGTCAAGGATGCATAGTGGCGTGGTTTTAGAAATAGGGAGGACAATAGATTTGTGTCCAGAGGGGGATGCAAACATGGACTCACCCCAAATGGTGAATCACGAGGATCCAGCCTGATGAGCTGAGACGCAGGAGGTTATACTGGTTCGGCTCGGGGTCCTAGTCTAGTGTAGTGCTGATCACTGTATTGCTCAGTACAGGAGCGTGTTACAACAAGTGTGCTTGTGTCGAGAAAGAAGGTTGCTCGACCCTTTTATCGCTCTAGGGTGGCCTTTTATAGCTTGGTTTCGAAAGTCATGTGAGTGTTTCCTTCCTGGTCGTTCTTTTGGCAATCTTTTGCTCATGCGCGGATTGTCTGTTTGGTTTGTCCCCCTCCCCCCGCACATCCTCACGCGATCAGAGGCTCTGGCAGAGGTGCTACAGGCGGTGCAGCTAGAGATAGAGCATCTTTGCATGGGAGCCACCTGTCACACCCGAGCTTTAAGGGACAAAGCCGGGTGCATCTCATACATGCGCCAAAGAAGACAACATATATAATAACATAGTGTATAGAGATAAATGTCACAATATAATTAGAGTATTTATTACATAGCGGAAGTCTTACAAAATATAAGATAAATATAACAGGATCTAAAATCTATCCTTGGCGCCAGAAAGCTGACTGGTAGACACCACCTAGATCAAGTTGAATGCCTCAGTGTTAAGCGGCTCCTCTTCGACCACCTGTTCTTCTCCTATAGAGGGGGTGTGAGACAGCAAGAGTGAGCTCACATACGTTCATAGCTCAACAAGTCGTGGGGAATAATGTGCATGAACTCACCAAACGTGGGAGTTCATGTGAAGTGTAAGGCTGATCAACAAAATAGAAGTTGAGGCTGAGCATTGCTTTTATAAGTTGGTCAAAATTTTATTAGCAATTACTAAGTGTAAGTAAATACCAAACCTTAATAATATTAAAGAAAAGTAATAATAAAATAATCCCAAATACGATGCAAATGTCCAATTAAATTTAAGTTCCATAAATTAATCATGTGAGGGTCCGAGCTGCTCATGACCGTGAGCACGACTAATATACCAGTTTTACACTCTGCAGAGGTTGCGCATCTTTACCCACAAGTCATGTTACCCATCTGTCAAGAGATGGCCAATCCCATACACCTCTAACGAGGAGGCGAGGCAGGGTAACACTACGAGGCCTTTACAAAGTTCCATTAGCTTCAGAAATCCCGCTACAGTTTATAGGAAGCTCCAGTGCAGGAATCCCTCGCCTGACCGCCATTGCAGCAAAATCAACCCAAGGACCTCCCTACACTGACCACTCCCCTACTACCTTTGCCCCTTTCGGGTAAGGAAGACATCACTAGCTTTCCTAGTTAATCAGCCAAGAGCGTCCCATTAAACCCTTGTGGTAGCACTGTTTTCCCGGGTGGTCGCTCCATGTTCCCATTAACATAATGATCTTAACATGAACAATAATAATAAAAAAAGATAATAAAGGTATAATCATGAATAATGTATCTTCATACCTAAATCCACATAAAGCAATAGCAGGTACTACCCAAAAAATATTTCAGTGGTAAACAAGGTATAAAGATATCAAAACTGGGGTAACCTATTGGGTCCCATCAAAATTAACCTATGCAGATCATTATAATTAATAAGAACATGGCTGAGAAAAAGTAAGTGATCAAGGGCACAACTTGTCTTCAATGAGCTCATGCTCAACAACTTCTACTTGCTTAACCTCAGAATCCACAGTGGCTTGCTCATCTACTCGCATCAACACAATACATACATAGTATAGCAAAAATTAACATCACACCAAACATGTAATTAAAATACACAATAATAATCTAAACATTAAAATAAGATCACTGGAACTGGAATCATTAAATTTGGAGTTATATATTTTAATTTATGAATTTCTAAAGGTTTAATGTGCTTGAAATAGGATTAAATGAGAAATAAATTCTCTTACTGTTTTCATGTTAAAACAGAGACTCTAGGTGATAGACATTAATATTACAAAAATTTAGAAATTGTAATGGGTCAATTTGGAGTTCATTCGAATTTTCTATGAATTAAACACTTCTAGCATTTATTTTTCACATCAAAAATCAATTTCTAATTTCATTTATCTGATTTTCTTAACCTTATGGACTGGGCGCACTAAATCTGAGAAAGGCAGGGGCCTCGAGGTAAGATGCCACTGACACAGAGCACATCACAAGTGGATGGCAGCTTCTATTTCAAGGGAACCTAGGGTCTCTTATGCTAAAGTGCCCGACCGAAGGGGTATTTTCTATTGTGGGCCGGATGATCCAGATCCTGCGGTCTGGATTAGATGCTAGCGCGACGAAGCGGTATGCCATAACAACCGTCCGATCCGAGTGCAATGCTCCCGATTTAAAAACATAAGATCTAATCTCTAGCGTTCATCCGCCGATCGACGGGCGTGATCGCCCCGTTGCCCAACCGGTACACAGCGACTAATCTAGGCCGTAGATTACGCGATCGACGAACCTAGCCAATCCTGGCGTCACCCGACCGGCTCTGGCGGCGCCGCCCACCAAATCACGGCGGCCATCGCCGGAGTAGTGCCCGCACTAATCCCGCCGCCATCCAGCAATTCACTTGCGCTACACTGACATAAGACCATGGGGAACACGATGGAGGTGAAGAATACCAGGAATCGAGCGCACAGACGGGTTGTTCTCGCGTTGGGGCGGCTCGGCGGTGTTGAAGACACTCCGACGAGCAATTGCCGGAGTCGTGGTGCCCTCCTGCCCCTCCGGTGACCACCCGTACTTCCGCGATGACCAACCGAACACCCCGAAGCTACACGCCGAGACCAAATGGTGGCGTAGGCGCGATTCCTCCGTCGGCCATGCGGGACCTACTTCTACCGAGCGCTGCACTAATAGGGTTCCGGCGGCGAGAGCGTTTAATAGGGAATGGGGTCACCGGTGCATTGCGGTCTGGAGAGGGAGAGAGACTCCCGAGCTTATAGGCTCGATGAGGCGGAGCATGCGCGTAAACCTTGTCGCGGTCTTCGCGAGGTCATTGTAACGGCGACGAAGCAGCTGACAAGCCGGCCCGCGTGACAGTGAAATAGATGAGCGCGCGGCGCGGAGGTTATGTCTGGTCACGGGGCCCCACCGCACAGTGAGTCGAGAGGGAGGGGAAATGCGGTGCCACTGACCAGACTGGTCCACATGTCGGCACCGCGGATAGGTAGTGGGCTGTGCGGATCAAAAGAGAAGTTGGGCTGAATTGATGATTTTGGGCCCAACAGTAGAATTTCTCCTTTTTTCTTTTTATATTTTCAGTTTCCTATTATGTCTCCTTTTTATTTTGAATCCCAAATTTGAATTTGAGACCTTGTATGAATTTCGCCTTTGAGTAAATGTACAAATTCAAATCTTAAGGTAGAAATAATATATTTTATTGTATATATTTTTATTCTATTTTTTTGTCACATAGTATTCCCTTTCTTCCTTTTCCAAACTCTAGAATTTCTTTTAGGATTTAGTTTTCCCATTGGAGTATTAACACACTTATTATTATATTTTTTACCATATTTTTATATCATCCTAAAATGCACACAAAGTAAGACCCAGCATGATGCATAATTTGTTTTTGGGTATCTTTTGGTATTTATGTATTTGTGTAAGTAATGTGTCCACAAGAAATGATAAACATTGGTAACACTTATAGCTATAGAGTAATATGATTTCTCTTTTTAGACCTTTCTTACAAAGTGGGTGTTACACCACTCGCGCCTTAGAAGAAGAACACGAGATCGCTGACCTCCGCTCCAAAATCAGCCGTCTTCGAGGCGACACGTCATCCTTGTGCGTGGAGTGCGACGGGGCTCGTGACGACGTGGATCACCTTCAGGATGAGGGTTCCCAGCTTGGAGAGGCACTCCGTGGAGTGAAGTCTCATGCTGAGCTCACCAAGTCATCCTCACAGGTGGAGGCTCGTCTAGTGCAAGTGGACTCGGAGCACGTGAGGGAGCGCAACGCAACCTGAGGTCAACCCCCTTTCTTACCCCTTATGTATTTATCGTCCACATCCCTGACTGCCTCACGCTCTTTTTCGACAAAGCTCCGCAAGATGCTCTTGTTGGGGCGAAGGCGAAGACGCCACCCTTCGCTCGAGGCCTTCGCCGTACTCGCTGCACCAACGGTGACAAGACAACGGGCAGACTTACCCTTCGTCTCATACGCCGCCGGACGAAGACCTGTGACGAGGTCGTCTCATCTTGCGACCTCGTCCAGAATGGAGGCCCACGTGTGATCCGGCCCATTGTAACAGGCCCTGCGTGGCCGTTGCGTGTTACGGGCCTAATTTGTAAAGGCCTCCCTGTAATTACGGTCTGTAACCCCGCTTTATGGGAATATTCCGGGGATAACCTAGGCGTCTGAGGGCACATGCGTCCTTAACACGGGACGTTGGGCACCCGGATACCTATAAATACCCCCGCACAGTGCCCTTGAGAGGCTAGATTAACAGAGCTATTGCCATCTCGTGCGAAAACCCTGTTTACGTTGCTGCACCCCCTGTTGGATCAACTTGCATCAGTGAGCAAGTTCCAACATTTGACGCCCACCATTCGTGCTACGAAAAACCACCCGCGATGGCACCCAAGAAAGCTAGCTCGAAGGATGACGAGGCTGTGAAGGCAGCACTGCTGGCCGCAAAAAAGGGCAAGGCCCTCGCCCTCACCCACTCCACCCACCAAGAGGCTACTGAAGACGACGTTCTCCGCACCTGCGAAGATGACGCTCTCCGCACCTGCGGCCCTGAAGGGCAGCCGCAACCTCCCCCAGGCTTCGCTCCACCAGAGGGCACGGACTTCACCGAGGACGGCGAAATCATCGGTGTCTTAGCAGAAGAACAGCTACAGCTGCGCGCCCTGCGCATCAAGAACCGCAATCTCCAGAAGCAAAAGGAGATACTTGAGGCCAACGCTAACGTGTGTCTGCACAAGCCAAGATGCGGCAAATGATATGAGACGAAGAGCAGAAGGCCCAGGAGCTCGAGCAAGAGATCGCGTTAATGCAGCGCGAAGGCCACTTCGGCCTGCAACACGGGCCACCCCTGCAACAGCGCGCACAAGTCGAAGACCTGCACTTCCCCCAGCGCGACCATGCCATCCAACACGCCGCGCCATTCCAAGGGGTCAACTACCTCGACGAGCGAAGTCCCCTGGCACCACACCTGCAAGTGACACCCTGGCCTGCCAACTTCCGGGCAGGGACCTATCCCAAGTACAACGGCAGCACTGACCCAGCACAGTACATCATGAGTTATCAGGTCACCGTTGCATCTTCCAGAGGGGACGACGCCACGATGGCCAAGTCTTTCATCATCGCCCTCGAGGGCCCAGCTCTCACCTGGTTCACCCGGTTGCCACCGCTGTCCATCGACTCCTGGAGAAGCCTCCGGGACAAATTCCTGCTTAACTTCCAAGGGTACCGCCCAGACACCGATGCATTGGCCGAACTCTCACTCTGCAAGCAGCTGGAAAAAGAGACTCTGCGGGAGTATTACCGCAAGTTTCTGACACTCAAGTCACAGCTGCCCTCGGTCGATGACCAGATCGCCATCCACTACGCCATCAATGGCCTTCGCGCCGGCGTCCTTTACAGCCACTGCATCAGAGATCCGCCCAAGAACCTCCAGGAATTATATCAGCTATTTGAAAAATACGCCAAATCCGAAGAGCTCCACCAGCGCAAAGTTGAGTCTCAAAGGAAACCCAAAGATGCTCCACAGTCCAGCCGCACGTGGACGAGAACTCCGCAGCCAGACTCCGGTCGAGACGGCCGCAATCAGCAGTAGGTGCACAACATTGCCAACCAGCACCCCGCTGGTGACGCCCCTCGCCGCCAGGAATATCACCCCCAGGGCCGCGGAAATGGAACTCGCGGTAGGGGCCGGGGACGCGCGCAGCCGCCGTGCCGATTCTACTGTCTTTTTCACGGCGAAGACTGCGCCCACCAAACCAAAGACTACCCAGAGACGAAGGCCACCAGAGACAGGATGACACGGGCGCAACCAGCCGACAACCCTAGAGTTGTCGCGCACACTTATCAGCAACCCCCTCCACCATACATCCACGCCCCCGCCCCGCATCCACCGCACCACGCATACCAACACCACCAGGAAGTACAAATCGTACCTCCCCCACCCCCACCTCCACACCAGCAACAACAAAACATCCCCCACCCCCACGCCCCAAAACAAGAAGACTTCGCCGATCAGCCGTATCGCGGAGTCATTCATATGATCACTGGGGGGTCCAGCACCGACTTCAACACAAAGCGGCAGAAGCAGGACCACTACCGCAGCATCAACCACGTCGCCATCACCGGTCCAGTCGTGCAGACGAAGTGGTCCCATGTACCGCTAACCTTCGATGCCCGAGACGTCGACCTGCGCAGCGCCCCCCACATCGACGCCATGGTTATCAACTGCAGCGTGGCAGGCTGGGACCTGCACAAAGTCCTAGTCGACAATGGCAGTCAAGCAGACATCATTTTCCTCCATGCCTTCGACCGCATGGGCATAAGCCACAGCCTGCTCAAGCCTTCGGACAACCCGTTGTATGGCTTCGGCGGCAAGGGCACTTTTCCTGTCGGCAAAATAGAATTGCCTCTCTCCTTCGGTGTAGCACCCAATGCCCGAAGTGAGCAAATAACCTTTGATATCGTCGATATGGTGTATCCGTACAATGCCATCATGGGCCGGGGCTCCATCAACAAGTTTGAGGCAGCCATTCACGGACTGTACATGTGCATGAAGATACCAGGTCCGTTAGGCGCCATCACGGTCTACGGTAATCAGCAGACTGCGCGCAATATAGAGCGGGACTTCGTCCCCGGGCAAAGAAATGTGCACTGCCTCATGGCCCAGCGCGAGGTCCCTGCGTCCGCCAGCCCAACCGACAAAGAACACGACAAGGCACAGCTGCAGAGCAACGACGGGACCAAGACTGTTCCCCTCGACCAGGCCACGCCCAAGCAGACAGTCACCATCAGCGAAGACCTCACTTCGCATGACGAGGAGAAACTCCTATGCTGCTTGTCCAAGAACAAAGACGTCTTCGCCTAGTCCGCCCTCGACCTGGTCGGGGTCAGCCGATCCATAATTGAGCACAGCTTGGGAATCGGCCCTTCGGTGAGACCGAAAAAACAGTGGCTCCGCAAAATGTCCAACGAGATTACCGAAGCCGCCAAGGCCAAGGTACATCGCCTCCTGGAAGCCAAATTTATCGAGCCAGTGGCTTACCCCACGTGGCTCTCCAACGTTGTGATGGTGCAGAAAAAGAGAGGCAAGTGGCGAATGTGCATCGACTTCACCAGTCTCAACAAGGCCTGCCCAAAGGACAACTTCCCGCTGCCTCGGATCGACAAAATAGTCGATAGCGCGGCCGGGTGCGAAGTCATGTCACTCCTCGACTGCTTCTCCGGTTACCATCAAATATATATGAAGGAGGAAGACAAGGCCAGCACTAGCTTCATAACACCCTTCGGCACATATTGCTTCATCAGAATGCCGGAGGGACTCAAGAACTCCGGGTCCACCTTCTCCCGACTTACCAAAACAGTGCTCGAGGGGCAAGTCGGCAGAAATATATTCACATATGTGGACGACATCGTCGTCGCCAGCAGGAGCAAGGAGGACCATCTTGCTGACCTCGCCGAGACATTCGCGAACATGCGGGACGCACGACTTCGCCTGAACCCCGAAAAGTGCGTCTTCGGCGTTAGCCAGGGGAAAATATTGGGCTACCTGGTATCACACCGCGGCATCGAGGCCAACCCAACCATAATTCAGGCCATCATCAACATGACGCCCCCGCAGTCAGCCAGAGACGTCCAGCGCCTGACGGGCAGATTGGCCGCCCTCAACAGATTCATCTCCAAATCCGCTGAGCGAAGTCTCCCCTTCCTCAAAACACTCCGCGGCGCAAAAGACTTCGCTTGGGGACCAGAGCAAGCGGCGGCCTTCGCCTCATTGAAACAGTACCTGTTGGAATTGGCGGTTCTTACAAGCCCCGACTCTTCGCTACCCCTGTTGCTTTACGTTGCGGCCTCGCCGCACGCGGTCAGCGCGGCACTGGTTCATGAGCAGACAGTAGAGGGCGTGACCAGACAGTGCCCAGTTTATTACGTCTCCAAAGTGCTCACACCATCAAAATGTAACATGACGGAACTGGAAAAGATTGCCTATGCAGTTGTTATGTCTTCGTGCAAATTGCACCACTATTTTGAAGCATTCAAGGTCCGCGTCACCTCAGATAGGGGACTCAGCGAATTATTCAGAAACCCGGAGGCATCGGTACAGATCGCCAAATGGGCGGCCGAACTCTCCGGCTACCACATCACTTTCGAGCCCAGGACAGCGATCAAGTCACAAGTTCTAGCAGACTTCGTCGTCGACTGGACCGGGCCAATAACACAGCCGGACCCGTCCGCAGAGAAGGTTTGGACAATCCACTGCGACGGCACATGGTGCCATGTGGGGGCAGGCGCTGCCGCAGTCATCACCTCACCCGCCGGGGTCAAGCACAGATACGCGGCACGCTTAAGCTTCGCTCTGGAATCTGACAGATGCACAAACAACATAGCAGAATACGAAGCTGTCATTCTCGGCCTCCACAAACTAAGAGCCCTTGGTGTCACCACCTGCATTGTCAGAACAGACTCCAAGGTAGTCGCCGGCCAAGTCGAGAAATACTATGCAGCAAAGGACCCCGCACTTATGCAATACCTCGCGCCCATCCGAAGTCTCGAGAGACAATTCAAGGGATTCACCTTGCAGCATGTGGACCGGGCCAAGAATGAAGAAGCCGACACATTGGCCAAGGCTGCCGCCAGAGGCGAGTCCCTGCCCTCCAACGTGTTCTACCATGTCATCGGCACGCCAGCCGTCCGGAGCCCCGAAGGGCTCCAAATAACCAATGACAGCGAGGGCCACCGCATAGTCAACCTTATTATGACCGAAGACTGGCGGGCACCAATAACCCTGTTCCTACAGGGGTACTACCACCCAACCGACATCAACGAGGCCAAGCGCCTCAAACATCGAAGCCGGGACTTCGCACTGATTGAGGGCCAACTCTACAAGAAGGGGGTCAGTCAGCCAATGCTTAAATGTGTCACCGAGATCGAAGGCGTCCAAATCCTGCGTGAAGTCCACAGTGGTACTTGCGGCTCTCACGCAGGGCCAAGGGCCCTAGCCGCAAAGGTGATCTGCCAAGGTTTCTACTGGCCCGCAATGATCTGCGCCGCAAATCGGGTCACAAGGTCCTGCGAAGCCTGCCAGAAGTTTTCTCCTCGATCAGGCAGCCCTTCGCAATTCACAAAACTGATCGCCCACACATGGCCTCTCCAGCGCTGGGGCCTGGACATCGTCGGGCCCCTGCCCACGGCTCAGGGGAACCTCAAGTTCACTTTCGTCGCTGTCGAGTATTTTACTAAATGGATCGAGGCGAGGGCTGTTTCCACAATAACATCAAAGACTGCACAGAAATTCTTCTGGCAAAACATTGTTTGCCACTTCGGAGTACCGTCCGAACTCACAGTTGACAACGACAAGCTGTTTGACAGCCAAGACTTCAAGGATTTCTGCTTCTCCATTGGCACCAAGCTTGCCTTCGCCTCAGTATATCACCCACAGTCCAACGGAGTTGTGGAACGCGCCAATGGAAAAATTTTCACAGCTGTCAAGAAGATGCTCCTCGACGAAAAAAGGGCAGGTGGCCCGATTTGTTACCTGAAGCGGTCTGGGCGCTAAACATGACCGAGTGCAGGGCGACCGGGTTCACCCCTTTCTGCTTTCTATATGGATCGGAGGCCATGACCCCACAAGAAATAAAACATGGGTCCCCGCGAATAGTTTCGTCAGCTGTCCCCGACGTGGACGAACCCACTTCGAAGGATCTTATCGACGGAGACCGCATCTTCGCTCTACAGGCTCTAAATAAATACCAAGCCCAGACAAAAGCATGGCGCGACCACGCAGTCATCCCGAGGGAATTCAGCGAAGGAGACCTCGTACTCGTCCGAACAGCTCGGACAGAGTCCAGGGGCAAGCTGGAGCCCAAGTGGGAGGGCCCTTTCATTGTCAAGACGAAGGCATCCCCCAGCGCATACAGGCTCGCAACGCCAAACAGCGAAGACTTGGAGCATTCCTGGAACATCGACAATCTCCGCAAATTTTTTGTTTGACTCATCAGGGCCAGCTCGCCCTTGTAATTCGCAAAAACAATTTTATTCTAGCCCGCACTCTTTTCCTCCCGGGGGGTGAGGTTTTTAACGAGGCGGAGTCATGTAATATACAAGTGAAAAATCCCCCGCAAAAATCTACGTCGAAAAAAGACCGCGCCGACGGTCTTCGACATTCGACCAATACAAAGTCACCGCGAGGCCCAGCGCTAGCTACCCTCGCGTGCGACACTCCACGCAAAAGTTGCCTAAGGGTGCAGCCGGACTAGCACAACAAGTGCGTAAAATCGAAGTCTTCTTCAAAAAAGACTATCCGCGCAAAAGTCGCCTAAGGGTGCAGCCGGACTAGCACAACAAGTGCGAAAAATCGAAGTCTTCCTCAAAAAAGACTATCCGCGCAAAAGTCGCCTAAGGGTGCAGCCGGACTAGCACAACAAGTGCGAAAAATCGAAGTCTTCCTCAAAAAAGACTATCCGTGCAAAAGTCGCCTAAGGGTGTAGCCGGACTAGCACAACAAGTGCGAAAAATCGAAGTCTTCCGCGAAGAGTATCCGTGCAAAAGTCGCCTAAGGGTGCAGCCGGACTAGCACAACAAGTGCGAAAAATCGAAGTCTTCCGTGAAGAGTATCCGTGCAAAAGTCGCCTAAGGGTGCAGCCGGACCAAGCGCAACAAGTGTGAAAAAGACTACACCAAACTGTCCGCGCAAAGACCGACTACATGTGCGCCAGACAGACACAACAAATACACCAGACCAAGTGCGCAACGCCTTCGTGAGCATAACCGAATGTGCGAAGGCACACAACCTCATCATACAAGCCATTACATATGTACAGCGAGGGCATCACACTTTACATCGGCTCAACCTTCGGAATAATTCCCATCTCCCTATAGTTAAATAGCATTATCCTCAGCTCCTCACCCGCAAAAAGACCTCGTAGCTCCCCCTCACCCACACTCGCAGCGGCCGGCAAGGACAACAGTTCCTGCCTGCCAGCCCTACCCACACGAAGCCGACCGTCGTCCGCCTCACTCACTCTACGCTTCGCAACCGCCCTTCGCCGCCTACGCCCCACACTTGGACCAGGCACAACTTCAGCATCCACAGCACGCGGTGAAGCCTCCGCCGCTGCCACATCCAAGGCCGCAAAGTAATCCAAGTCCTCATCCGACGACTCTTCAGTCCACTCAACCGAACTCCCAGAGTCACCAAAATTAGAAAACTTAGACGCAGATTCATCTGATTCATTCCCATCATCCACGGTCGAGCCGCCAAAAAATTAGCAGTAGCGGTTGCGTGCGCAGGCCCAAAATCTTGAACTTGCGCAGCAACCAAGGTTCAGCAACATATGCAAAATTCCCTAACTACCCACACCCACTAAGCCACCTGCGAAGACCCAGCCGTCGCGGGATCTTCCGCTGCAGACTCCGCCGCCATCTTCACAGGATCCTCAGCCCTCGGCGCAGCAGTTGGCGACGAGCCACTGCCGGCCGCAGTGGCTGCGGGGGCATCAGGGGCGCCTTCGACGGTTTCTGGGGGCGGCGCCGGGCCGACCTCGGACACAGCTGCCACCGGGTTCGACTCCAAATCAGGCTGCGCGCTGTTCAAAGCCCCAAAGTCCTCCACTTTCTCGTTACGCGCCGCCTGAGACACAGCACACAGATTCATCAAGCCCACATATAACCCACATTCAGCAACACTAAACAAGAGTCAAACATTACCTGACCCCTCGCCGTGTCGGACCGCTCCCTAACCACCTCCCGACCGTGGGGACCCCACATCCGGTCGAAGAGGGCTCCCGCAGATTCCTTCACCACAGGGTCCTCAACCTTGTAAATCTCGCGCTCGAAATCCTCATCAGATTGGTCGAAGACCTCATAATGTCGGCACCCTTCGCGGGACAGCGCGTTCATCGCCCCTTCGCAGGTGACCAGGGAGGCATAGGACATAAAGCCCTCCACAATGGCGGGGAGCGCCAGCAACTCCTCCTGCAGCCACTCGAGGCAGCGAAGTCCGGGCTCTTGTTCTGGCACTTCGAAGTCAGCGGTCCGCGCGCCCAGCTCGTGGTACAAGTCCATAAGTTGTTTGCGCGTCCGCTCAGCCTCTGTGCGCGTCGAAGCCTCGGCCCTCTCCACACGGGTCTGCAGAGCGTTGAACTGCTCCTCCCATTCCTCGGCGCGCTGTCTGGCAAGGCTACCCTCCACCCGAGCCAAATTGGCCTCCGCCTGCGCAGACTGCGCCTTGGCGAAGGCCTCATTAGCCTCCCTTCTCTCCTCCGCCAGTTGGCGCCGGAGGTCAGTCCTCTCACCCTCCAGCGCGGCCACCTTCTCCGCCAGCTTGCGGCACTTGCTGTCGGCGGGCGACTTTTCCCGGACGGCGTCAGCATGTTGCGCCCGAAGTCTCTCGACTTCGGTAGACACAACCGCCGTAAGGGCCCCCGACGCCACGCGGTCAGTGAAGTCAGCCGCCTACAAGACACACATAAGACCACAATCCCAACGAAACTGGTAAAAGCCGAAGTCTAGCTCAACTTACCTGACTTAATGCCTCCTTCAACCGGTGGGACACAGCGCCCGCCTCATCCTTGACGGCAGTGAGTGCCGGAATCTCACCACCGGCGCTGACAGCGCTACCCCTCGCCCTAGGCACCACGGCAGCCGCCGCAGTCGCCACCGCAGGCGGAACAACAACAAGTTACCCTTCGCCCGACCCTGCAACGCATCAACAGTAAAAAAAAAAAGAAAAACCTCGGGCTAACGACTTACCAATGAGATAATCTTCCACGCTAATCTCGGTGGTGAAGTCGGCAACACGCTTGCCCGGCGGAGGCAATTCTCGGGCCTTCGCAGCTCCGGCCGGGGCAGGCTTGGTTCCGCCAGCGTTGGCCGCCTTCACGGCCTCCGGCACCCTGCTGGACCCAGGGGCGGCAGACTTCGCTACCAGCGTCGGCTGGCTGCCGCCGGGGGCAGCAGCCTTCGCAGTCCCCCGCGACCTCTTTGGCCTAGCCTCAGGCAGCCTGACGACCGCCTGGCGCTTCTGCGCAGCTCCCTGACGATCCTTGTCCATCACTGCCGACACAACAGCAGCAATATTTCGTCCATAAGGAAACACTCTCCAGTCACGAACCATGCGAGATGTAAAAAAGTCTTCACCGGCCGCGTGGGGGATAGGAACATTCTTAGGCCACCAACCCCCGGTAACCTTCAGCATCCGCGCCGAAGACTCCCGGAGCTCGGGCGAAGACATCCTCCCCCCGGGGGCCGCGCATGTCCTCATCAATTCCGTAGCAAAACCATCGGAAACCCCCAGTCCTCCCGTAGCAATACCTAGCTTCCTCTTCTTAGAGAATGGGGCGGCCGCTGGCGCGGGGTCGTCTCCAGTCTCTGCCGCCGGCTTCTTCCCACGACGATCCACATCGTCTTGCCCGGGATAACCGCCATACGACAGACGGTTCAACTCGAAGACCCTGTTCAAGCGGTCGTTGGACCCACGTATATCCCAGCTACGCTGGCCCTCTGTCTTCGGCACGTACCGACCAACAATCCGCACCGCCCCATCCTCCGCCTCACGCACAAAGGCGGCCGGATCGCGGCTATGTAGATCCAGTGCGAAGGCGAGACTTCGCACCAGCATCCCACCACGGGAAGGTATCTGGCGAGGGCATACTTTGCCAAGCGCCCAGCCATGCACCAAAGGCCACACCCCATACGCCACAAACTCCTCAACCAAATCACGCCTGCTGCTCAGGCCGGTCGCGCACCGAAGGGCCCCTTCGTCTGCATCCTCCTCCGCCACTTCAAACTGCGGGTATGCTGAGTAATAATGCGAGCACATCTCGGCCACGGGGAGCCCCGGATGGTCCTCGACCGTGCCCTCCGCAACGTAGAACCAAAACTCATACCAGTTGCCCCATTTATTGCGGGCGCAAGGAACCAACTCAACGACCTCCATTGAAGTCTTGCCGGTCTTCGGCGTAAATGTACAGGACCCAAACTGAGCAATCTTATTTCCGATCATCCTTTTCTGCCAGTGCAGACAATAGTACTTCGCGAAGACTTCGACCGATGGCTGTCCGCCGTACGAAGTCGTCGCCTAGACATATTTCGACAAGGCCACCACGACATTCGGAGTCAGCTGGTGGATCTGGACGTTGAATCTGCGCAGGACTTCTCCCACGAATCGGTGTGCAGGTAGGCGAAGACCAGCGGCAAAGAACGCCTCGAAGACAACCAACTCACCTTCTGGCTCGGGGACCTCCTCCGTCCCCGGGAGACGAGCGACTCCGCCGCCAAAGTAACCAAGCTGCTGCATATCTTGCACGCGGACCGAGGACATCCGCGACACACTGAAATCCACCGTGTCGCCGGCGCGCAACTCCTCCGCCGCCACAGTGCTCAGCGTCTCCTCAGACGACGCGTCGGCCGGCGGCGTAGCGGCAGCAGAAGAAGAAGAGGTCGACATCGCTACGTACCGTCGGCGGCGGCGGGCGGTCTGCTTCACACGGGCCAGATCTTCGGCGAACAAGAGCAAGGAGGGCAGACGAGCAGCAAGAGGTTTGAGAAGGCGGTTAGGGTTTTCGCGGAGCGCGGAAAGATAAAGTTCAAAACGCGCCGCCCCCCGTCCCCTTTTATACACAGGGCGCGGCGCTTCGGGAAACCCGCAATCCAACAGTACGACGTCAATCAACGGTCATGTCAAAAACCCCCGCGGAACCACTTCGAGCGAGGGCAGCGTCTCCGCCATCTAACGACGTCTTCGACACCAGGTGACTTAGTCGAACTGGTCCCTCGGAGGGCAAATGTTGGGGCGAAGGCGAAGACGCCACCCCTCGCTCAAGGCCTTCACCATACTCGCTGCACCAACGGTGACAAGACAACAGGCAGACTTACCCTTCGTCTCATACGCCACCGGACGAAGACCTATGACGAGGTCGTCTCATCTTGCGACCTCGTCCAGAATGGAGGCCCGCGTGTGATCCGGCCCATTGTAACAGGCCCTGCGTGGCCGTTGCGTGTTACGGTCCTAATTTGTAAAGGCCTCCCTGTAATTACGGTCTGTAACCCCGCTTTATGGGAATATTCCGGGGATAACCTAGGTGTCTGAGGGCACATGCGTCCTTAACACGGGACGCTGGGCACCCGGATACCTATAAATACCCCCGCACAGTGCCCTTGAGAGGCTAGATTAACATAGCTATTGCCATCTCGTGCGAAAACCCTGTTTACGTTGCTACACCCCCCCCCGTTGGATCAACTTGCATCAGTGAGCAAGTTCCAACAGCTCTTTCAAGCGCGGGACACGAGGGGCACGACAGATGAAGCGAAAGTGGCGGGAGCGGAGAAAGCGCACGAGCTCTTGTTTGCTCGTGAAAATGCTATCGCTGCGAGACGCCAGGCGGACGCCCTACCCTCGAAAAGCTGCGTCGAACTCCAAGAGCTCCGTATGGTAGGCAGCACGATGTGTGCCTATCTCTCTCCTCCACCGTTGATCGAGACGTCTCTGGTGATTGCTTGTGGGAGCTGCCCAGCCATGTGGAGCGTGCGGTTGCCGAGGGGGCGACATCACCCTTAGGAAAATGGTCTCTCATTTTGATGATATTGACGTCGTTGTAATTGTTGATGGCTATGCTGCCGACCGAAGCGATGAGGAGCTGGATGTCAACGAAGAGCAGGTCCACCCCCATGCTCAGTCGACCGCGAGCTGGGTCGACGTCAGGTCCCTCCTGATCGCCCCTGACCCTAGAGCCTTCCGCTTTGTGGCCCACCTGCCCCTGTTTAGACGATGTCCCTACCCTTAGGATTTATGTATCGAACCTCTTTGTGGTGTTTCTTGTGTATATGAAAACATTTGTTTCTGTGTGGACAATAGTGTGGACGCGCATTCCAAAATTCATTGATTTTGGGTGAAAATACACAGTTGTGCCTCGCTTAGATGGGGTAGTTCCTTGTCATACTTTTTTGCTGGGAGCCCACACATTCTGTGTTTGTGCTGCTCTACCCATCGACCTTTGCGCGCTTAGGGACATCGACAGCGCTCGGAGTCGTCTCGAGACCTCTTCCTTGCTCAATGAGCCTGATGGCGTCAGGGCCGATTACGGCCGTGCTGGCGGTGCCTAGAAGGACACTCCTCTAGGGTCCAGTGAGTGTCGAGGCTAGCTCGGAGCTGCCTATTCATAGGTGTATGCTACCTTGAACGACGTAGTGGCCATGATGACTCCACGCGGCCCTGGCATCTTCATCTTCAAGTATGTGTAGTTGGGTATGGCCATGAACTTGGCGTAGCATGACCTCATGAGGATGGCGTTGTAGCATCCTGGGAAGTCCACCACCTTAAATTGCATTCGTTTGGTGCGGAAGTTGGCGGGGTCCCCGAACGTGACAGATAGAGTGATCCGCCAGAGAGGGTAGGCCTGATGGGCTAGGATGACGCCATGGGACGACGTCGAGCTAGGGCACAGAGCTGAGCTTGTGATGCCCAAAACGTCAAAGGTCTCGATGTACATGATGTTGATGTCGCTTCCTCCGTCCATGAGGACCTTGGAGAGGCGTTTTGTACCCACGATCGGTTCAACTACGAGGAGGTAGTGAAAGTCGCCTAGAGGGGGGGTGAATAGGCAAATCTAAAATTTATAAAGTTTAAGCACAACTACAAGCCGGGGTTAGCGTTAGAAATATAATCGAGTCTGAAAGAGAGGGCGAAAACAAATCACAAGCAAATACGGCAGATGACATGGTGATTTGTTTTACCGAGGTTTGGTTCTTGCAAACCTACTCCCCGTTGAGGTGGTCACAAAGACCGGGTCTCTTTCAACCCTTTCCCTCTCTCAAACGGTCACCTAGACCGAGTGAGCTTGTCTTCTAAATCAAACGGGACACTAAGTCCCCACAAGGACCACCACACAATTGGTGTCTCTTGCTTTGATTACAATGATCTTGGGAACAAGAAATGGCGAAGAAGAAAGCCAACCAAGCAACAAGAACAACAAAAGAACACAAGCCAATCTTCTCACTAGTCCTAAGAACTAGAGTTGAATTGGGGACTTTGATTTGATCGGAGGCTTTGATTTGTGTCTTGGAGTGTTGTGTATTTCTCTTGTATTGAATGAGTAGTAGTGAATGCTTGGATGCCTTGAAGTGTGGTGGTTGGGGGTATTTATAGCCCCAACCACCAAAGTGGCCGTTGGGGATGGCTGCTGTCGTATGGCGCACCGGACAGTCCAGTGCGCCAGTCACGTCACCCAATCGTTAAGGTTCGATCGTTGGAGCTCTGACATGTGGGGCCACCAGACAGTCCGGTGGTGCACCGGACAGTCAATGTTCACTGTCTGGTGCGCCTTCTGACGCCTGCTCTGACTTCTGCGTGCGCAGGAGCGCACTGTAGCATTTCACTGTTCCTTTGCAGACGACCGTTGGTGCTGTTTAGCCGTTACTCCGCTGGCACACCGGACAGTCCGGTGCTACAACGGACAATCCGGTGAATTATAGCGGAGTGGCTTCCCAAATTCCCAAAGGTGACAAGTTTGGAGTGATCTCCCTGGTGCACCGGACACTGTCCGGTGGTGCATCAGACACTATCCGGGGCAGCCTTCGGTTGTCTTTTACTCTTTTTATTTGAACCCTTTCTTGGACTTTTTATTTTCTTGTGTTGAACCTTTGGCACCTGTAGAACTTATATTCTAGAGCAAACTAGTTAGTCCAATTATTTGTGTTGGACAATTCAACCACCAAAATCATTTAAGAGAAGGGTGTAAGCCTATTTCCCTTTCAATCTCCCCCTTTTTGGTGATTGATGCCAACACAAACCAAAGCAAATATATAAGTGCAGAATTGAACTAGTTTGCATAAGGTAAGTGCAAAGGTTACTTGGAATTAAACCAATAATTATTTCTACTAGATATGCATGGATGGTTTTCTTCTTATTTAAAATTTTGGACCACGCTTGCACCACTTGTTTTGTTTTGCAAATGTTTTGGAAATTCTTTTCAAAGACTTTTGCAAATAGTCACAGGTATATAATAAGATTTTGAGAAGCATTTTCAAGATTTGAAATTTTCTCCCCCTGTTTCAAATGCTTTTCCTTTGACTAAACAAAACTCTCCCTCAATGAAGTTCTCCTCTTAGTGTTCAAGAGAGTTTTAGGTATGAATTTTGAAAGAGGTCATACTAATTTGAAATTATATCAAAAATAGGATATCAATTGAAAAAACTTCTTTAACACAAATTGAAAGACTACAAATTCTTGAAATTGGTGGTGGTGCGGTCCTTTTGCTTTGGGCTAATACTTTCTCCCCCTTTGGCATGAATCGCCAAAAACGGATACTTGTGAGTGAAATATAAGCCCTTTTTCAAATTTTCTTCCCCTTTGGTAAATAATATAGGAGTGAAGATTATACCAAATTGGAGAGCGGTGTGGAGCAACGGTGAAGGATGAATAATTCGATGGAGTGGAGTGGAAGCCTTGTCTTCGCCGAATACTCCATTTCCCTTTCAATCTATGACTTAGCATGAAATACACTTGAAAAACACATTAGTCATAGCACATGAAAGAGATGATCAAGGTACACTAGTACACAGAAGCTCTATAGTGGCGGTTCTAAACCTATTTACACTGGCGTTTTTCAGTACCGCCAGTGCTAGGGGCCAGTGGAAATCAGCATTTCCACTGGCGGTTATTTTGGAACCGCCAGCGGAAATTCTATTTTCACTGGCGGTTTTCTTAAGGAAACCGCCAGTGATAATAGAATTTCCACTGGCGGTTTGCTTTATAAAACCGCCAGTGGAAATGCACTTTTCACTGGCGGTTTTCTTTATTTAGCCGCCAGTGGAAGTTTTCCCGCCTTTTTTCAAAATTTCAAACAATACTGAATTATATATATATTTATTTACACACACAAACATATATATATATCTATATTGATATTGAAAGCAACATGAAATTAAATTCTATCATACATTTATATACATCAAAGTATTCTGTTTACAACCATATATGCTTCATGCATTCTATACATCATAAGTTTTCACCTAAGCTCTAATAACTATCTCGGCTAAGAGATAATCTACTAATTTCTGTTAGTATTCTAAACTCTAGCAAAGCTAATGTTTCGGAAGCATCGTGATATTTTCCTTCTGCGGGAATGACCTCTTTCAATATGAATGTGCAGAGGTCCTCGACTATGCCATACAATGCAGCTTTAGTCAAGTTCTCCGGGTTTCCTCGTTGAAATTGCTGTAAAGGAATTTTATAAACATCATCTATTTATACTCAATAATAACACATTTGCATCTTTAATGACATAAATACATACTTGACTATTACTAATAATACCTTGTCAGGGTTCGTGATGTATCGTCCGTTCACTCTCATGAACTCGCACGCATAGAATCCACATAGGACCGATCCTTGTGGTTGCTTGTGGCACTACATAACGGGAGATTGGTTATTTAGTTGCAACATTGTGTATGATATGTATTCATAAAATCACATACTTACCGGCCAGTGATAATGGATGTCTAGTGGCACGCGTTGTTTCGACAGGTCGTACTTTCCACCTCTCATCTTATAGAATCTATAAGCCCTGTGATCTCAAATAGAATCACCATGTTATTCTCAAATTTTAATCGATAAAAGTATGCATGCATAGAAAAGGCTTACAGCTCTAAGATGCTGAGGAATTCTGCATATGTCGAAAGGTCGAAGTTCAAGAGTCGAGCACCAGCACCTTTCCAACCTTAGGATAAATGAGGAAGCATATCCAGTGGTCCCTGTACGAATCAAATTTGTGATGCATGTGTATTGAAATTATTAATTTTATTTATGCAAAATCACACTTACTTAAAGTTGTACGGGGCCATTATGGCTTCCCTGTCTTGAAATTGAAGCATTGCATGTCCTATGTAGGTGGCGTATCGATCTTCAAAATCCTTCTTCATATCCTTTATACGCTTCTCAACTTCTTCGTCCGTCTTTCCCCGTATTTCATCGTTGTCTTTCCCGATTCTAAAAGTGTGGCTTTCCTCGGATATAAGTATTGGGTTGAGATACCCAACCCTTTTACTGGCACTAGCATTGGGCTTGGTACCGTAAAGGATCTCCTGCTGATCATGTTGCATTCTGCAAGTCACACGTGCATGTCAGATATTGAAATTTTATACAGCTCACTAATAATAACACACATATGTGGAAGTATGAGCGACACTTACAATGCAAACATCGTTACAAGTTGCACGTCGAGTCTCTGAAGGTTCATCATTAACCACATGTCCTCGAATGTAACAACGGCCTTTTGGTCCGAACCAATAAAAGCATGGTCTGGTATATGCACACTGATGGTGTCGATGCCAACCGATGATGCCCGCATGTACCAGTCATGCAACCTTTTAACACCAGCCGGGACCTTTCTTAGTTTCTCAAGAGGTAGCAGAGGTCTGCCCGACACATATTTTTTAGGCACGTTTTTGTAATCTGCCTTAGTTGGCTTCTTTATCTTTGCGGCCATTGCCTCAGCCTTTTTTGCAGACTCCTCGTGCTCGGCCAAATCAACAGTTTGTGACGTGAGGCTCCGTCCAATCCCTTTCAAAAACCGAGCTGTGCCAGCAGTACTAGCTTTACTCTTCTTTTTCTGATACGGGGACACCAATTTTGGTATAGGAAGTTTAGATTTCTTTGATGGCCGTGGATCCTTTGATGGCTGTGGAGAAGGTGGATCCCTTGATGGTGGCGTAGACAGTGGGTCACCAAGAGGATGGGGAGGAGAAGGTGGTGGAGCCCTGAATGGTGATGCTTGTGGCGGAGACGGTGGGTCAGAAAAAGGATGAGGAGCAGCATGTGAAGTTTGAGGAGGTGATGATGGATGTACAATAGGAACAACAATTTGAGAAGGCGGAGACGGTTGGGCCTGCGACGAATTCGACCAATCAAGCAATTCGACATCCCTTCGAGGCCAAAGGATAAAATTCTTGATAGCTTGTCCAAGTTTCTCGATACCTTCGGGCCCAGGGATGTCTAGCATGTCGTCCTCGGATCCTTGGACGACCGTCGTCACTTCTACTTTGCAATAATCATCTGGAATATCGTTTCCATGGAACTTGCGTCCTGGGGTCGCAAGGCCTGTGGCTACTTTCTTTGTACGTTTATTGTTAATACCATATCTTATAACCAGTGTGCACACCACAGGCCTTGTGATGTCATCAACTGGATAACGGACCTTATTTCCCGTTGAAGCAACAGAGCTTGGGAATGTCGTACAATCGGTGGAAGCCGGCGGTTGAGCTGCTGGAATTATTTGTATCTGTGGAGTGGTCATCTGTTGAACAGACATCGCACTCGCCAACTGTTGCATCAATTCTGGAGGAGGATTCGATAGCATTTGAGACATCATGGCTTTGAACTCTTTCTTGGCCTCCTCCTTAAAATAATCCGCCATCTCTTCCTTGTATCGATCATGTTTCTTGTACAGACCTTCCCACTGTGGTCCGAATCCTTCCTTCCGTCCTTCCTTAGACGAGATTCCTCGTACACGACCAAGATGCTCAGGGTTACCGAGACCAGCCGTTAGGATGTCTCTTTCCCTTTGTGGCTTAAAAGTTCCTTGGCTCTGCTTAGCTGCCATTGTATATATGTTTTTTGCCGCTTCTTCGACAATGGGATCATCAAAAGATACACCGGTCTCGGTTTCCCTTGGTTTTCTAGCATGGAGCCAATTTGCCGCCCTTTCACCAAGTTGCTCGGACAGCGTCGGCAACCCTGCGGCCTTCTTCTCGGCGTCTTCTTGTGTCCATTTAGGAACCTGACGCTTGTAACCACCTATGCCTAGGTGGTGGCGGTACTTGTTCTTCTTTGCTAGTTCCGAATTTGCCTCACTTAGAGATATGAAATCAGGGCTGCTCCTCTGCTCTAGAAATACTGCCCACTGACCTGCTGAGATTTTATATTTTTTGGTCGGGTCCAGACCTTTCTTTGCAAACTTTGTGTTCATCTCAGACCTCCAGTTTCGGAAATTGATTGCAAGCTGCTTCATCGTGTATTCCTTCACGAGTTCTTCTGAACCCCGAGGCAGAACGAACCTCATTAATAGCTTATTCCATATTTGATTCTTGACATCATCTGACACATCTCTCCACTGTCGTATTGTTATGTCAAGATTATCTCTAACTAAAAACCCAAGTGCATTCCGGAACTTAGGTAGTGCCTCTTCTGGAGCTAGGGGCTGACCTTTCGGGCTCACGTCTGAGATTTTGTATGTTTTGTCGGGAAACTTGTTCAGCCCCCTGTCACCTCTTTTTCGATCGCTCTGCTTCCTTTTCCTTGACGTCTCGGTTGTTGTCTTGGTCTGTTCCGGTGCGTCTTGGGTCGGCTCCGGTACGTCTTCGTATCGTGCCACGGCTTCTTTGAGTATCGCACGAAATTCAGACACGACCTCCTATTCATGTAATAAAATGCACAAGAGATCATGCATGTGAAATCAGTAGGGTACACATACGAAGCTAAAGATGCGTACTTTTACCTCAGCTTCTCGTGGATCATAAGTAGGGTCACGTTGCAACTCACGGAGAGCGGCCCTATCTATGCTAGTGGTAGGAAAAGGGTCGCTAGGCGTTTCATATCCTTCACTGCTGGATTGTTCTTGAGCAACACTCTTGTCCATGTGGTCGGGCACTAATCCTTGGTCCTTGATCGGAGAACTCATTGAGCTATATATATACAAATACATAAGCAATAATTAAATACATATTAACACATATTAACGTAAGCAATAATTAAATTCATATTAACAAATACCCTAAACCCTTAACCCTAACCCAAAACCCCAACCCTTAACCCTAACCCTAAACCCTAACCCTAACCCTAACCCTAACTATAACCCTTAACCCTAACCCTAACCCTAACCCTAACCCTTAACCATAACCCTAACCCTAACCCTAACCCGAAACCCTAACCATATAGTATCGTATAGTCGTATAGTATCGTGTTACGGATATTATCGAGTTACGTATATTATCGAGTTACGTATAGAGAGGGAGAGAGGGAGAGTCGTATAGGACGGGGAGAGAGGGAGAGAGGGAGAGTCGCATAGGACGTATAGAGAGGGAGAGAGGGAGAATCGTATGGATATTATCGAGTTACGTATAGAGAGGGAGAGAGGGAGAGTCGTATAGGACGAGGAGAGGGAGAGAGGGATAGTCGCATAGGACGTATAGAGAGGGAGAGAGGGAGAGTCGTACGGAAATTATCGAGTTCAGATCGAATTCGGATCGGATCGGATACGGAAATTATCGAGTTCAGATCGAATTCTTGATTTTTATGTATATATTCAACTAGATGAACACACACATATATATATATATTAAACACATACATTTGAACACATATGAACACACATATATATATATATATTGAACACATACATTTGAACACATATGAACACACATATGAATAAAAATAAGTATTGTATGAATACTCTCATCTCCTCTCCTCTCTCTCCCTCTCCCTCCTCTCTCTATCTCTCTCCCTCTCCCTCTCTCTATCTCTCTCCTCTCCCTCCTCTCTCTCTCACCCTCCTCTCCCTCCCTCTATCTCTCTCCCTCTCCCTCCTCTCTCTTCCCTCTCCCTCTCCTTCCTCTCTCTTCCTCCCTCTCGGCGGTGGCGGCGCGTGCCCTCCTCTCTCTTCCCTCTCCCTCTCCCTCCTCTCTCTTCCCTCTCCCTCTCCTTCCTCTCTCTTCCTCCCTCTCGGCGGCGGCGCGTGCCCTAGGGTTTACTAAACGCGGCGGCGGCGGCTGCCGGCACGGTTGACGGCGGCGGTACGACAGAGGGGAAATAGAAAGAGAAAGAAACCTGACGGCGGTGCGGGGGCGCGGGGCGGGGATGGCGGCGTGGGGACGGGCGCGGGGACGATCGCCGGCGAAACCCTCGGGGTCGAAATCCAGCAGCCTGACGGCGTCTTGAAGTGAACTGGCGCCAGGGGACTTGTAAATTTTTCGGCTCCCGCGCGCCACCCTTTATATAGGCGCCATTTCTACTGGCGGTTGACAACGAGAACCGCCAGTAGAAATTATTTCTACTGGCGGTTGTCATAGAGAACCGCCAGTAGAAATGGCTTCTACAGTCTGTGGAAGCCATTTCTACTGGCGGTTCTCTATGACAACCGCCAGTAGAAATTGTTTTTTATTATTATTTAACATAGTTTTTTATATATTGTTTTACTTCACTTTTTATATATTATATTAAGTATACTTTTATATATTGTTTAGTATACTTTTTATATATTTAATTAGTATAGTTTTTATATATTACATTAAGTATACGTTTTATATATTACATTTACCTCTCTCCATCCCCTCTCTCTCTCCTCTCTCTCCATCCTCTCTCTCCCTCTACCTCTCCTCTCTTTCCATCCTCTCTCTCCTCTCCACTCTCTCTCCCCTCTCCCTCTCCATCCTCTCTCTCCTCTCCACTCTCTCTCCCCTCTCCCTCTCCATCCTCTCTCTCCATCCCCTCTCTCTCTCTCTCTCCTCTCTCTCCATCCTCTCTCTCTCCTCTCTCTCCATCCTCTCTCTCTCCTCTCTCTCCATCCTCTCTCTCCTCTCCCTCTCCTCTCTCTCCTCTCTCTCTCCCTCTCCTCTCTCTCCATTTACCTCACTCCTCTATAAAGTCAATAGAAAGTCATGTAAAATTGTAAATGGTAGCCACGAAAATTGAATGAAGACAATTACATGCTTCGGTTTGTCGCTAACAATAATCAATTACATGACAAGTCCTAACAATAATCAATTACATGACAAGTATATAATCTAGGAAGCTATTGTTCTGCCTTGTCCATCGTGGCGTACCCAGGGCAACGAATTGCGTGGGATGCTTCGCTCAACGTTCCTTATCTTGGTTGGATGGTCTATGAAAAGAGACATGTCGTTGAACTGGTTAAAATCCTCTAAATCAGATACACCATCAACTCCTATAGCTTGTTGTTTTCCAGGAAAAACTACATGCTTCGGTTTGTCGGTGCTTTTCTTCTCATTGTTAGAAATGATCTGTTCAGCATAGAAGACCTGTGCAGCACGATTAGCAAGGATCCATGGGTCATCTTTGTAACCTACCTTACTTAGATCAAGAACTCTGACCCCATAGTTGTCTACCGTGACATGTTTGTCTTCAACCCATTGACATCGGAAAACCGAGATCTGAAATGTACCATAGTCTAGTTCCCATATGTCCTCAATAAAGCCAAAATATGTAATAATCTCACCAGTTTCATCATCTATGGCCTCGCATCGAACACCACTGTTTTGTGACATGCTCTTTTTGTCCTTGGACTTGGTACAAAATGTGAATCCACTAATGTCATAGGTTTGCCATGTTGTGACCTGGCGTGATGGTCCAGATGCCAAGCCCTTGATGGTTTGTTCTATTGTTTCTCCACGTGGAATGTCCTTCACCATTAGCCATGTGTTGAACCGCTGCTTATGTTGCTTCATTACCCAATCATCCGTATGCCCAGGATTTTGCTCGCGAAGCTCATTGATGTGTTGTTGGATAAATGGCTCCATTATCGTTAGCTGATGTAGGATGCTCTGATGTGCCTCAAGTACTATATCGTAATCCGGTGGGATGAAAGATTTCCGTCCCATCCTCCCGCTTCCATACAGTCTACCCTCGTGTCGTGACGGAGGCAGACCTATTGCAACCTGGTCTTTTAGGATACTATTGCAGAATGGACCTCCGGACTCAATGGCCTCTTCGGTACAGTACCCCTCTATCATGGATGCCTCGGGACGAGCACGGGTTGATACATAGCCATTCAGTATTGACATGAAACGCTCATACGTCCACATTTCATGCAAGTACATAGGACCCAATGCCTCTATTTGTGGCACCAAGTGCACCACAAGGTGCACCATAATATCAAAGAACGATGGAGGGAAACACATCTCAAACTGTGATATTGTCTCCACTGCGAATTCCTGAAGAGATGCCAACTCATCACGGCCAATTACCTTTTGTGAAATCCTGTTGAAAAAGTAGCACAACCGTGTGATTGCCATCTTTAAAAACAAAGGATTTATAGCCCTGATGGCAATAGGTAGGAATGTAGTCAGCATGACATGGCAATCATGTGAGTTGTAGTTGGTGATTGTCAGGTCTTTCATTGACACAATACTCCGTATGCTAGAGCAGAATCCGGATGGGACTTTCAAATTCTTGAGCCAAACACACATCGCATGTTTCTCATCTACATTGAGATTGTAGCTTGCTGCTGGGAGATGGTACTTCCCATTTTCTTGAAGAACGGGATGTAGTTCCTTTTTTATGCCTAAATCTACCAAGTCCATGCGTGAATTGAGCCCTTCTTTTGTTTTGCCCTTTATGTCTAGCAAGGTGCCCATTATGCTTTCAAACACGTTCTTCTGAACGTGCATACCATCGATCGCATGCCACACATCTAACTCTTTCCAGTAAGGCAAGTACTCGAAGAAAATAGACTTCTTCTTGAATATAGCCCCCGGAGCTGGTTTGGCATCCTTCCTTGTTTTTCCGTCTTTTGTCTTCTTCCCGAAAACAAACTTGATATTCCTGACTATTTCAAAAACTCTATGACCTCTATTGTTACCTGATGGAGCAGTAGAATGTAGTTCACCATTATTGTCGAAGTACTTATCCATCTTTCGCATGCGGTACCTGTGTCCTTCCAATAAAAAGCGTCTGTGCCTCATGTAAACTATCTTCTTAGATGCAGCAAGGGATACGTAAGCAGTTCCATCAATGCATACTGTGCAACCAACCTTTCCCTTAAACTGGCCTGATAATGTGAAGAGAGCAGGGTAATCGTTGATCGTAACAAAAAGAATTGCTCTCAGCGTGAATGAACCTTTACGATACTCATCCAACATTTGAACACCCGTTTCCCACAATATTTTCATATCCTCCATTAAGGGCTCCAAAAATACATCCATGTCAACTCCAGGTTGTGTAGGTCCAGAAATAAGGATGGTTAGCAAAATGTACTTCCGTTTCTGCATCAACCATGGAGGAAGGTTGTATATGGTGAGGATCACCGGGCATGTGCTATGCTTGCTGCTCCTCTCAGCAAATGGGTTCATTCCATCAGTACTCAATGCGAACCTAACATTTCTTGGTTCATCGACAAAGTCTCGGTGGTTGTCATTGAAATCTTGCCACTGCTTCCCATCGGCTGGATGTCGAAGCTTCCCATCGTTTTTGTGCTCATCAGAAGCATGCCAGCTCATAAGTCTGGCATCCTCAGGATTAGCGAACAAACACCTCAATCGATCGACGACGGGGAGGTACCACATCACCAAAGCAGGAATCTTTTTGAGCGCATAATAGTCTACTTCTTTTTCTTTGCTCGTGGATTTTGAAGTCTTTTTTTGGGCTTTCTTTCACTTCTTCCCTTTAGACACGGATGCAACACACTCTTCCTCTCGATAGTCTTTATTCGTCTTGTACCTACTTGCACCGCACTTTGGGCAGCTCTCCAAGTCTTTCTAATCATCACCTCGATAAAGGATACAGTGATTTCTACACGCGTGGATCTTCTCCACACCCATAGTGAGCGGACTGATTAGTTTCTTTGCATAGTACGTGTTAGCAGGCACTTTGTTCTCCTTTGGAAGCATGTCTGCGATAATACTCAAGAACGCATCGAAGCCAGCATCAGACACACCATATCTAGCTTTTAACATCAACAGCTTTAGCACAGACCGGAGCGTCGTGAACTCTTTGGTACAACCCTTAGACTCGTCGTACAAAGGCTCTTCGGCTGCCTTCTTTAGGGACTCCATACCTTTCATGAAGAACATCGATTGATCTGTATGACGACGCAACATTGCCTCTAGCAACTCTGCATCTTCCTCATCCATAACACTTGGCAGAACATGAGGTCTATCATGTTCATTTCCTCCAGCGTAACCATGATCAGTAACATTTTGCACTACATGTTCGCTCTGTGGAAGAGGTTGGTGTGTCTCGTGAACGAACTGAAATCTGTCGTCGATGTTCTCAGGGTTTCCAGTCGTATAAGGCGAAGAGCTACCCTCTCCATGCTTTGTCCAAATTGTGTAATCCTTCATAAATCCTCGGCATACCAGATGAGATATGATTTGTTCTGTGTCATTAAATACAACAGCATTTTTGCAGTCCATGCATGGACAATATATGTGTTTTGTCTTTGTTCTCCAAGCATGGTTCGTAGCGACATCAATAAACCTATGGACCTCGGATATGTATGATGGATCTAGCCTTGATAAGTTATACATCCAGGATGTCCTCTCCATCACCACCTGTAAAAAAGTAACATAAACACACAAGAGCCAACCTTTCTTAGCAACCTTCTTCCAAAAAATAAAGATAAAAACCTCCCACCTTGTATTTTGTGAAATCTGGCCCTCCAATGGAAGTTGGGCTGCGAGCTATAGTTCTTGTCGGGAAGGATGAAGGGGTGAAACCCTATATCCAAAATGTGGCTAAATTTGAGGAAAATGAACAAAAATTGGCAAGAGGAACATAAAACCAAACTTTCCTAGCCATACTCTTCTCTCTAACACATGGTGAAGGCCTAGTTCCAAAATTGAGCAAAGATGAACAATAATTGGCAATTAAAACATAATTAAACCAACCTTTCATAGCAACTAATAAAAACAATCTTAATTACCAAACCTATCTTCTTCTCTCTCCACACAACACATGAACCATTCATTAAACAACTTAATATGTCATGGATAAACTGATTTGAGAACTAAACATGAAAAAGGAGAGAGGATAGACAAAATCTAACCATATTAAACAACTTTATTTGAGGGAATAGAGAAAATAACCTAGCTATACACTTTCTCTCAAATGGTGAAACCCTAGATCCAAAATGTGGCTAAAATTGAGCAAAAATGAATAAAAATTGACATTAGCAACATAAACCAACCTTTCTTGGCAATCTTCTTCCAAAAAATGAAGATCAAAACCTCTCCCCATGTATTTTGTGAAATCTGGACCTCCAAAATCGCCTCCAATGGAAGTTGGCTGCGAGCATACAGTTCACTGTCGGGGGAAGAAGAGGGGTATTTATAACAGACAGTTCACTGGCGGTTGGCTTTAAAAACCGCCAGTGGAAACCTATTTCCACTGGCGGTTATCTTAACTTAACCGCCAGTGGAAATAGGATGTTTCCACTGGCGGTTAAGTTAAGATAGCCGCCAGTGGAAATCAATTTTCACTGGCGGTTGGTGTTACACAACCGCCAGTGGAAACATCCTATTTCCACTGGCGGTTGTGTTAAGATAACCGCCAGTGGAAATAGGTTTCCACTGGCGGTTTTTAAAGCCGGGCCCACCTGTTTCTTTCACTGACGTTTGATAACGGAAACCGCCAGTGAAAAGTTGAACGTGCCGCAGGCTTTGAGCTCTTTTCTACTAGTGGTATATATAAATGAGCAATGTGTGCAAAGTTTCAATCAAAATTCCTAGAATCAAGAATGTTTAGCTCATGTCTAAGTTTGGTAAATGTTTTCTCATCTAATGGCTTGGTAAAGATATCGACTAATTGTTCTTTGGTGCTAACATATGCAATCTTGATATCCCCCCTTTGTTGGTGATCCCTCAAAAAGTGATGCCGAATGGCTATGTGCTTAGTGCGGCTGTGCTCAACGGGATTATCTGCCATGCGGATTGCACTCTCATTATCACATAGGAGAGGAACTTTGGTTAATTTGTGAAGCGCCCCAGATCCTCTGGAACTCAAATGTGATACAATTACTAGTCCTAGGAGGCTAGTAAACACATTTATACATCAGATAGTTTCAGATCTGCTTAAACGAGACAAACCTATAAAGGTGGCGAACAACTTTAAGAGTTGGTCCACAACTCGGGACATATCATCAGAGTGGGGCTGAAGCAGCCCGATATACGCAGCGAAGCAAATCAGCGGTCCAACAGCCACAAGCAAGGTTGGGAACAGTCGTAACTCTTACCCGATCTCCTTTTTCTGAAAAACAACAAATAAGCAAGGGTGAGTACAAACGTACTCAGCAGCCCACCTTCACCCGCGGAATGGGGAAATCAAATATAATGCATGGAATATGTGGAGCTCAGAATATTTTGCAGAAACAACAATATTTTATGCAGGGTTGTTTTGAAAAACATTTTGTACTTTTGCAAAGCGCATCCTCTCCAAAAGGAGCAGGAAGTTTTTCAGTATTATAACAAAATCCCCTGGACTAAACCATCCAGGTATCTCAGCAGTTTCCCACTGGGTTTCCTTTTCAAAAACAGCTATTGGACCTCCCGTCCACCATAGCTCACGGCTCAACTGCCAAACCTTTTAGAAACCCACTTTTCTCAAACGCACCTTTTTTTGGAAAACAAAACATTAATTGCCATACCATACCAGACTCGTCCATTCTTGTGGACACAGACTATTCGAATAGGTTTAAACTCTGCGTAGAGGTGTACACTTTACCCACTAGTCCGGCTCTGCGATCTCATAGCTAGTGAGACCCGAATCCGAATCTCTTTCTTTCCTCGCACGTCCTAACCTTAACGGTTATACTGGAAGGAGTCAGGCCACCGCCATGTCCAAACCGGACAAAACATTCCCCCTCCTTATCCTCCCGGTGCTCCCCAGCCTTCATAACCCTGGGGTTGGACCGTACGAGTTCAGATTGAGTGACTGCCCACACAGTCTCGAGTGGTTGTACTTATCATGAGTACAGGTAGTGAAAGATGACAAACCGGTCCTTATACGAGGGGACAATCCTTCTGCTCACGCCTAAACCAGCTGAGCCATCACCTTAGGCCCTCCCCTAAACCAGGGAGTCCCTGATTATCCCACTCACAAGGTGATAAGAGTGAAAACCCTTCATCATACACATTTTGAAAGGCATTTTCTTTTGAAAACTCACACCCTTTTCTCAAATCATTTGGAACATATATATCAGGGATTGATTGCGGCAAGCGGCTAGGTGACCATAATAACTTGTCTCAAAATCATATCATGCATAAAATAACAGGCTGAGGGTTGTGGTTGAAAAATCATAGGTAATTTATGCATCAAAGGGATCCAGTGAGCTTGCCGTGCTTATTCGGCGAAGGGGGAAAGGGAGCTCGCGGAACTGGCTTCTGGCTCCACCGCCTAGCGTAGACTTGCGGATCTGGCCTCCACGAGACGGCACGAACGCTCCGATAACTATGCAACATGAACAAGCAAACATACAAACTAGCAAGTATACCAACAAATATTTAGTATAGTGGTCAGAATAGCGATATATGGATGGGTAGAGTCTTGAGTAGAATCTGTGTCATGTGGTGTTGAGATACTACTAGTGGTGGAGCGGAGGTGCTTACCAGGAGGGTGGACTGGAGGCGAAGCGACACTATGCGTGTAGCCGGCAGAGCGGAGTAACTGAGTGGGTGGGGTGTTTGCCTTGGCTGAGGGTGTTGAGTGTGTGTGGAGAGGGAGAGGGTAGCTGGGTGTATTTATAGCTGGGTGTATGTGGTGTAGCACAGTGAAGTTCACTTGTTGGTGAGAATAGTGACGAATGAATCGTCTGACTTAGTATGAACAAGAGAGTTATAGGCAGAATATGGGACAAGAGTATTTTGGGAGTTTTCTGGAATATGGACCATGCTTAAGGGATGACATGGTTGGATAGGGAATAGTTTGATAAGAATTTAGAAACGAGAATTATTGGAATCTGAGTTTGGGAGCCTGGTTCGAAGGAATTTCAAGTTAAGCGTGCTCAAATTGGAGAAACCTGGGATGGGTGACCAGATGGGAAGTTCCCACTGGAAGGAAAATCACAGTCACCGGAGTTCGTATGTCTGGAATATGGGTCTGGCTGGTCTTAGGCGGACTGGACAGCATGATGTATGAGTAGTTGAAATTTGGGGTGATCGGCTAATCGATGAATAGTAACGATGAATAGTGACGACGAAAAAGTTACTATAGATATCATCGATGAGTATTAACGATGATAAATAGTAACAATGATGAATAGTAATAATGAATAGTAACGATGGTGAATAGTGTCGGTGAATAGTAACGGTGAATAGTGATGTTGAATAGTTCGTATGAACGAACGATGAACGATGAATAGGGACGATGAACGAACGATGAACGATGAATAGGAACTATGAACGAACGAACGATCGAATGATCGGACGAACGAACGATCGGAATTTCGGCAGCATAACGGCAGGACAAAGATTATCTGGAAGAACGATGAATAGGGACTATGAACGAACGATGAACGATGAATAGGAACTATGAACGAACGATGAACGATCGAATGATCGAACGAACGAACGATCGGAATTTCGGCAGCATAACAGCAGGAAAAAGATTATTTGGATGAACGAACGGACGAACGATCGAATGATCGGACGGACGAACGATCGGAATTTCGGCAGCATAACAGCAGGACAAAGATTATCTGGAAGAACGATGAATAGGGACTATGAACGAACGATGAACGATGAATAGGAACTATGAACGAATGATGAACGATCGAATGATCGAACGAACGAACGATCGGAATTTCGGTAGCATAACGGTAGGAAAAAGATTATTTGGACGAACGATCGAACGATCGGACGAACGGACGAATGAACCATGAACGATCGGACGAACGATCGAACAAACGAACGAACAAACTAAGAACAGGGGACGAACGATCGAAGAACGATCGAACGATCCTTGTGCTAGTGTGTGCTTGTGTGGAACATGGAGTGGGTGTGTGTGTGGGGGGGGGGAGAGAGTTGCCATGAAATGGCTTGGGGTGGGATGAGAGGAGGCCCTTGCCCCTCTATTTATAGCCATGGTGGGGGATTAGGGGGAGGGATGAGAGGATTAGTGGGAGATTAGCATGGATTTGTCTTATATGAGTGTAATTAGCTTGTAGAGCTCAACGTATGACACTGGAGGCATACGTATACATATGAGCATGAAGAAAGTTATGAAGAAAATATTTATAGGGACTTAAAAAATGATTCTGAAGGTACTTCTCAAGAGGAAAACACTTGGAGATAAATCGGTGGAATATCTGGGCAATATTTCTGGAAAGAACTTGAGGGGGATTACTGGGGAAATATCTGGGCAGTATTTCTGGAAAGAATTTGAGGGGGGTCACTGAGGAAATACTTGTAGGATATTCTGAGGAGGATTTTGGAGAAAATATAGACCACTATAATTTATTTGTTGATATCAACTTGCAAACAAACATTTTGAAACGAAATTTGAAATTCATTTTGAATTTAGAGCGAGTTTGAGAAAATTCCAAGATTTGAATTTTTGGGATGCTACAAATCTACCCCACTTAAAATGAATCTCGTCCTCGAGATTCGGCTTAGAAGGGTTATGGGTATGGCTTTACTTCAGATACATATCTTCACTTTGCAGACTTTTTGAGGAGATGGAACTTCAACAAAATTTGGCCTTTGAGGGGCATCCGGTTGATGATTGCAAACGCTGGTTCTAGCTACTCAAGAATAATCTTCAGGCTTCTAGCTTTTGCTTGGCAGCTAGCTTATTGAAGAAGCATCGATGCCAACACACAAACCTTCTTCTTGCGAACTTATCCACATGGATTCCTTCCTTGATTGGTCTTCTGGTGCTTCATCAACAAAACTTGGGTGACCACTTCTCATCCAGAAACTCATATGCTTGGATGATCTGGTCCTCCACAAGCTTGCTATAGGCCTTCTTCTTTTTCTCCATAGCAGGAACCTTGCTAGAACACTACCCCACTTAAAATGAATGAGGGTAGATCTCCTGAATCTTGGGAATTTGAACTCCTTGAAGTACCTCATAACAAAGGTGTTACGGGGCCTCCTTCTACTGTTGCTGCTTGACCAGGCTGCGGAGAGATGACTAACACAGGGTTGATTCTAGGAAAACCTTCTTCTTATCTTCTCTTCACTATCTTCTTTTCACTGACCCTTTCTTTCTCTTTGCTCTTCCCACTGGAGGATTCTATCGATGAGTATTACAATCATACAGAGGAGGAAACCAAAGACTATGAACCATGTGCAACAGTCTTCAACCCAAGAATCATCAAGCATTGTGATCTTAGGGGCGAGGGAGTGGAAAATGGAGTTGCTTGTGATTTGGCAGAGGGGATTTATCTGGAGTGTGCTTTGAGCGAGTTGGGAGTTGAGGGAGCTGCTGGAGGGGTTTATAGGCGAGCGTTGGTGCTCGGGGGGTGTGGAGTGGTAGTGATGGAGCAGGTGACACAAGGCAACAAGTGCGATGGAGGGGGGATGGTGTTGCTGGCGGTAATGGTGGTGGGTGCGCTGCAAAGGGGGCATGGGGTGGTGGTAGTGCGCATGGAGGCGGACACGCGTGCGGGGGGCACAGGTGAGTGGTGGGGTCAATGACCCTGATGTTTGTGGTCTCTGGTTCCAAGAATATTTGTCTCTCTGTATGGTAATAACTCCTTTGTCCTCTTTTCCTGTTTACTTTGACTCAGGGGCAGTGCTTTGATTCTCATGGTCGGTCCTTTTGACCGAGCGGCTGGACTGGTTTCTTCTGTAGCTTATTCCAGGCTTCAAGGGTAAGCTTCCCGGTATCTTCTTGGGTAAGGCACTTTTCTCTTGAGATGGGTTAAGATGAGAATGGAAGCATAAGGTGAGGATTAGATCTAATTTGTGATTTATGTTTTTAGAGAAAACCTTTCTTAAAAAGAAAGAAAACACATAAGTTCAGCAATGATAAGCACAAACAAATCAAATATTTTGAATAGGGGAAGAATAGAGTTTTTCCAAAGCACGAACTACTCAGATTCGGGGGCTAAGCATAACTACTATTGCTTGGCTCCTGAATTGAGAACTATGCTAAATGCAACTTATGAGCACTAACGTTAAAGCATCGCATATGCACTCAAAAGGGGAGAAAACATCAAGCGAAATTCATTTTGAAATGCCCTAGGGGGCCACACAATTAGAGTTTTTCAAAACACGAGGCTACACGATTACCTCTCATACACGTAAAGCTCTGACCAAAGTGAAGAAAAACTTCACTACCCAATGCATGCAGAGGACTAGGCATAACTAACTCAGATCTAGCAGCTTCTCTTCTGGCAAGGTTGGCTCACAACTTCAATCTGAGACATCTCCTGGATGGGTCAAGAGCGAGCTGATGTTGATGACTTCTTCTGGCGGCGACTGAGATGGCAAGACGGAGTCAAACTCTTCTTCAAGCTGGACTGGCTCTTGTAGCTCCTCAGAGGGCGGCGGTGCTGGTGGGGTGCTTGCAGCTTCTTCTTTGATCTCACGGGATGGTGCTGGAATCTTCTTCATGGTGAGGGGCTCAAACAACTCTGGTGGGGAATCTTGGGAGGACTCGGGGTGCTCTTGCTTATTCATAGCCTGAGGGAAGACTGGAATTCCTTCCAAGACTATGGTTCCTTCTGGGAGTTCCCAAGCCTTCTTCTCTCCTCTGATAGAGACCGGGTGACCTTCAAGAATCTGGGGATCTTCAGCTCTGACAGATTGAACTGGGTTGGATGAAGCGGGCTCTTGGATCCGCAGGGCTCTACATTGGTTATGGGTTACCAAGTAGGCCTCCATCAACTTCTGGACGTGCTCATCCTTGGCTTGCTTCAGGGCTTCAACAGCAATGACTTCACGACTTTCCAAGGCTGCTACACGGGCTTGAGCTGAGGTGAGATCCACATGGAGCTGACAGATGCGCTTCTCTGCATCTTCTGCTCGGGCAACCATCTGACGGTGGTGCCGAGCCAAGAAATCATACTGGGCATCCAGGGTGACCAGGTATGCAGTGAGGTACATGACTATGGGGTCATCCTCAAGCAGTTGCTGCTCTTCCAATGCACGCATCCTGGCCATCCAAACTGGACGGTTTCTCTGAAAGGGCGGAAAGAATCTGAGCGGTGTGTCGGCCACTTCTTCTTCATAGATCTGACACAGTGCCCTCAATGCCTTGCGAGCGACGACTTGGCAGGTATCTCTGAATCTGTGCCCAGTAGTAGTGACACTCCATTCCACATGGCGCGGACTAGATCCAATGTATACAGTCATGACACACTTCTCTGTGCCATGCTCGACAAATTCACGGCCATCATACTCTGGCTGACTCCTGATTCCGAGGCGAACTGTGCATGCTCTCAGCAACTTAGGGAAACCATCTTCATTCTGGCAAAAGCTGGTTTGGCAACGGACCTCCATCTGACTTCTGAGAGAAGGAAAGGGGGAAAGCATTTTTGAAATGAAGGGATGAGAGCAAGATTTTTTTAAAAAAATAGTTTGGACTCAAAATTTTTTGATTAGGCTAAGGGTTACGTCCTGCGGCCAACCTAACAGCTCCGATACCACCTGAAGCGCCCCAGATCCTCTGGAACTCAAATGTGATACAATTACTAGTCCCAGGAGGCTAGTAAACACATTTATACATCAGATAGTTTCAGATCTGCTTAAACGAGACAAACCTATAAAGGTGGTGAACAACTTTAAGAGTTGGTCCACAACTCGGGACATATCATCAGAGTGGGGCTAAAGCAGCCCGATATACGCAGCGAAGCAAATCAGCGGTCCAACAGCCACAAGCAAGGTTGGGAACAGTCGTAACTCTTACCCGATCTCCTTTTTCTGAAAAACAACAAATAAGCAAGGGTGAGTACAAACGTACTCAGCAGCCCACCTTCACCCGCGGAATGGGGAAATCAGATATAATGCATGGAATATGTGGAGCTCAGAATATTTTGCAGAAACAACAATATTTTATGCAGGGTTGTTTTGAAAAACATTTTGTACTTTTGCAAAGTGCATCCTCTCCAAAAGGAGCAGGAAGTTTTTCAGTATTATAACAAAATCCCCTGGATTAAACCATCCAGGTATCTCAGCAGTTTCCCACTGGTTTTCCTTTTCAAAAACAGCTATTGGACTTCCCGTCCACCATAACTCACGGCTCAACCGCCAAACCTTTTAAAAAACCACTTTTCTCAAACACACCTTTTTTTTGGAAAACAAAACATTAATTGCCATACCATACCAGACTCGTCCATTCCTGTGGACACAGACTATTCGAATAGGTTTAAACTCTGCGTAGAGGTGTACACTTTACCCACTAGTCCGGCTCTGCGATCTCATAGCTAGTGAGACCCGAATCCGAATCTCTTTCTTTCCTCGCACGTCCTAACCTTAACGGTTATACCGGAAGGAGTCAGGCCACCGCCATGTCCAAACCGGACAAAACATTCCCCCTCCTTATCCTCCCGGTGCTCCTCAGCCTTCATAACCCTGGGGTTGGACCGTACGAGTTCAGATTGAGTGACTACCCACACAGTCTCGAGTGGTTGTACTTATCATGAGTACAGGTAGTGAAAGATGACAAATCGGTCCTTATACGAGGGGACAATCCTTCTGCTCACGCCTAAACCAGCTGAGCCATCACCTTAGGCCCTCCCCTAAACCAGGGAGTCCCTGATTATCCCACTCACAAGGTGATAAGGGTGAAAACCCTTCATCATACACATTTTGAAAAGCATTTTCTTTTGAAAACTCACACCCTTTTCTCAAATCATTTGGAACATATATATCAGGGATTGATTGCGGCAAGCGGCTGGGTGGCCATAATAACTTGTCTCAAAATCATATCATGCATAAAATAGCAGGCTGAGGGTTGTGGTTGAAAAATCATAGGTAATTTATGCATCAAAGGGATCCAGTGAGCTTGCCGTGCTTATTCGGCGAAGGGGGAAATGGAGCTCGCGGAACTGGCTTCTGGCTCCACCGCCTAGCGTAGACTTGCGGATTTGGTCTCCACGAGACGGCACGAACGCTCTGATAACTATGCAACATGAACAAGCAAACATACAAACCAGCAAGTATGCCAACAAATATTTAGTATAGTGGTCAGAATAGCGATATATGGATGGGTAGAGTCTTGAGTAGAATCTGTGTCATGTGGTGTTGAGATACTACTAGTGGTGGAGCGGAGGTGCTTACCAGGAGGGTGGACTGGAGGCGAAGCGACACTATGCGTGTAGCCGGCAGAGCGGAGTAACTGAGTGGGTGGGGTGTTTGCCTTGGCTGAGGGTGTTGAGTGTGTGTGGAGAGGGAGAGGGTAGCTGGGTGTATTTATAGCTGGGTGTATGTGGTGTAGCACAGTGAAGTTCACTTGTTGGTGAGAATAGTGACGAATGAATCGTCTGACTTAGTATGAACAGGAGAGTTATAGGCAGAATATGGGATAAGAGTATTTTGGGAGTTTTCTGGAATATGGACCATGCTTAAGGGATGACATGGTTGGATAGAGAATAGTTTGATAAGAATTTAGAAACGAGAATTATTGGAATCTGAGTTTGGGAGCCTGGTTCGAAGGAATTTCAAGTTAAGCGTGCTCAACTTGGAGAAACCTGGGATGAGTGACCAGATGGGAAGTTCCCACTGGAAGGAAAATCATAGTCACCGGAGTTCGTATGACTGGAATATGGGTCTGGCTGGTCTTAGGTGGACTGGACAGCATGATGTATGAGTAGTTGAAATTTGGGGTGATCGGCTAATCGATGAATAGTAACGATGAATAGTGATGACGAAAAAGTTACTATAGATATCATCGATGAGTAGTAACGATGATAAATAGTAACAATGAACAGTAACAATGGTGAATAGTAACGGTGAATAGTGATGTTGAATAGTTTGTATGAACGAACGATGAATAGGAACGATGAACGATGAATAGGAACTATGAACGAACGAACGAACGATCGAATGATCGGACGAACGAACGATCGGAATTTCGGCAGCATAACGGCAGGACAAAGATTATCTGGAAGAACGATGAATAGGGACTATGAACGAACGATGAACGATGAATAGGAACTATGAACGAACGATGAACGATCGAATGATCGGACGAACGAACGATCGGAATTTCGGCAGCGTAACGGCAGGAAAAAGATTATTTGGATGAACGAACGGACGAACGATCGAATGATCGGACGGAAGAACGATCGGAATTTCGGTAGCATAACGACAGGACAAAGATTATCTGGAAGAACGATGAATAGGGACTATGAACGAACGATGAACGATGAATAGGAACTATGAACGAACGATGAACGATCGAATGATCGAACGAACGAACGATCGGAATTTCAGCAGCATAACGGTAGGAAAAAGATTATTTGGACGAACGAACGGACGAACGAACCATGAACGATCGGACGAACGAACGAACAAACTAAGAACAGGGGACGAACGATCGAAGAACGATCGAACGATCCTTGTGCTAGTGTGTGCTTGTGTGGAACATGGAGTGGGTGTGTGTGGGGGGGGAAGAGAGTTGCCATGAAATGGCTTGGGGTGGGATGAGAGGAGGCCCTTGCCCCTCTATTTATAGCCATGGTGGGGGATTAGGAGGAGGGATGAGAGGATTAGTGGGAGATTAGCATGGATTTGTCTTATATGAGTGTAATTAGCTTGTAGAGCTCAACATATGACACTGGAGGCATACGTATACGTATGAGCATGAAGAAAGTTATGAAGAAAATATTTATAGGGACTTGAAAAATTATTCTGAAGGTATTTCTCAAGAGGAAAACACTTGGAGATAAATCGGTGGAATATATGGGCAATATTTCTGGAAAGAACTTGAGGGGAATTACTGGGGAAATATCTGGGCAGTATTTCTGGAAAGAATTTGAGGGGGGTCACTAAGGAAATATTTGTAGGATATTCTGAGGAGGATTTTGGAGAAAATATAGACCACTATAATTTATTTGTTGATATCAACTTGCAAACAAACATTTTGAAACGAAATTTGAAATTCATTTTGAATTTAGAGCGAGTTTGAGAAAATTCCAAGATTTGAATTTTTGGGATGCTACAATTTGTAACCATGGTCCCTGAGGGTTTGCCTTATCCATAGTAATTGCGCGCAACAATGGCCTGCGGCAATGTACTCGGCTTCAGCGGTAGAAAGAGCTATTGAATTTTGTTTCTTTGAAGCCCAAGACACCATAGATCTTCCCAAGAACTGACAAGTCCCTGATGTGCTCTTTCTATCAATTTTACACCCTGCCCAATCATCATCGGAATAACCAATTAAATCAAATGTGGATCCCTTGGGGTACCAAAGGCCAAACTTAGGAGTATGAACTAAATATCTCAAGATTCGTTTTATGGCCCTAAGGTGAACTTCCTTAGGATCGGCTTGGAATCTTGCACACATGCATACGGAAAGCATAATATCCGGTCGAGATGCACATAAATAGAGTAAGGATCCTATCATCGACCGGTATACCTTTTGATCTACGGATTTACCTCCCGTGTCAAGGTCGAGATGCCCATTGGTTCCCATGGGTGTCTTGATGGGCTTGGCATCCTTCATTCCAAACTTGGTGAGTATGTCTTGAATGTACTTCGTTTGGCTAATGAAGGTGCCCTCTTGGAGTTGCTTGACTTGAAATCCTAAGAAATACTTCAACTCCCCCATCATTGACATCTCAAACTTTTGTACCATGATCCTACTAAATCTTCACATGTAGATTTGTTAGTAGACCCAAATATAATATCATGAACATAAATTTGGCATACAAACAAATCATTGGCAATTGTTTTAGTAAAGAGAGTGAGATCGGCTTTTCCGACTTTGAAGCCATTAGCGATAAGAAAATCTCTCAGGCATTCATACCATGCTCTTGGGGCTTGCTTGAGCCCATAAAGCGCCTTAGAGAGTTTATAAACATGGTTAGGGTACTCACTATCTTCAAAGCCGGGAGGTTGCTCAACATAGACCTCTTCCTTGATTGGTCCATTGAGGAAGGCACTCTTCACGTCCATTTGATAAAGCTTGAAGCCATGGTAAGTAGCATAGGCAAGTAATATATGAATTGACTCAAGCCTAGCTACGGGTGCATAGGTTTCACCGAAATCCAAACCTTCGACTTGTGAATAACCCTTGGCCACAAGTTGGGCTTTGTTCCTTGTCACCACACCATGCTCATCTTGTTTGTTTCGGAAGACCCACTTGGTTCCTACAACATTTTGATTAGGACGTGGAACTAAATGCCATACCTCATTCCTCGTGAAGTTGTTGAGCTCCTGTTGCATCGCCAACACCCAATCTGAATCCCTTAATGCGTCTTCCACCCTGTATGGCTCAATAGAAGACACAAAGGAGTAATGTTCACAAAATTGAGCAACACGAGATCGAGTGGTTACCCCCTTTTGAATATCGCTGAGGATAGTGTTCACGAGGTGATCTCTTTGTATTGCTTGGTGGACTCTTGGGTGTGGCGGTCTTGGACCCTCATCGTCTTCCTTGTCTTGATCATTAGCATCTCCCCCTTGATCATTGTCCTCTTCTTGAGGTGGCTCCTCTTGATCTTCATCATTATCATCTTGAGCTTGATCCTCATCTTGAGTTGGTGGAGATGCTTGCATGGAGGAAGATGGTTGATCTTGTGCATGTGGAGGCTCTTCAGATTCCTTAGGACACACATCCCCAATGGACATGTTCCTTAGCGCGACGCATGGAGCCTCTTCATCATCTAGCTCATCAAGATCAACTTGCTCTACTTGAGAGCCATTAGTCTCATCAAACACAATGTCACAAGAAACTTCAACTAGTCCAGTGGACTTGTTAAAGACTCTATATGCCCTTGTGTTTGAATCATAACCAAGTAAAAAGCCTTCTACAACCTTAGGAGCAAAATTTGATTTTCTACCTCTTTTAACAAGAATAAAACATTTGCTACCAAAGACTCTAAAATATGAAACATTGGGCTTTTTACCGGTTAGGAGTTCATATGATGTCTTCTTGAGGATTCGGTGAAGGTAGAGACGGTTGATGGCGTAGCAAGTGGTCTTGATTGCTTCCGCCCAAAATCGGTCCGAAGTCTTGTACTCATCAAGCATGGTCCTCGCCATGTCAAGTAGAGTTCTATTCTTCCTCTCCACTAACCATTTTGTTGTGGCGTGTAGGGAGAAGAGAACTCATGCTTGATGCCCTCATCCTCAAGAAAGCCTTCTATTTGTGAGTTCTTGAACTCCATTCCGTTGTCGCTTCTAATCTTCTTGATCCTTAAGTCGAACTCATTTTGAGCCCGTCTCAATAATCCCTTTAAGGTCTCTTGGGTTTGAGATTTTTCTTGCAAAAAGAACATCTGTCGGAGAGTAGATCTTCGGCCGGGTGGCAGAGTGCACCGCCCTAAATCCTAAGATGAGGAGGGGCTTAGGCGTTTCGCTTGATCGTTTGGATTAACTCAAGAACACACAAGGATTTAGAGTGGTTCGGGCCGCCGGAGCGTAATACCCTACTCCACTGTGGGATGTATTGCTTGTGAGCTTGTATGAGCTTGCGAGTCTAAGGTGTGTTCTAAGATTGCATATGTGTGTAATGTCGCATGCCTCCCCTTTTATAGCTGAAGGGGGGCATGCACAAAGGTACTGGGCCCCGACATGTGGGCCCAGGGACATAGAGAATATAACACTTGGGACTATAAATATTTGCTACTGGGGCAATCCCCTTGTGTCCTGTCGTCCGAGATCTGTGTATCTTCGGTGTGCTTGGGAAGCTTCTTGTAGAAGGGATAACAGAGTGCACTGCCTAGCATGGGTGCACTGTTCGCCAGCAGACCCAGCAGGCGCGCCGCCTGCTGGATGATCTCGACGCCGCCTGCCAGCGGATGGGACGAGACGCATTAAATGCTGAGAGGGCTCAATAAATGCAGGGACTGCACGACTTCACATCAGGCTCGACCCGATAGCTTATGTCATGGGCCACAAGCAGCGGGTCTCCACCTGAGCGGGAAGTGGAGGGCAAGGCCTAGACACGTGTCAGCACTGGACCCCTACTCACGCCAGGGTCCTCCTCATTCCGAGACCTTGCTGAGGTTCGAACCTACTCGGTGGCTCCGGACTTATACGTATAGGGGTCTGGTATCCTTCTGTGGGGGTCCGGACTTACTGGGATGTGTTGTCTTCCCTTGCCACGTGGCGCCCTTTGACTTGCCCATGTGGTGGGGTTAGGCGTCGTCCTCCGTGCGGCCTAGGGACGTCGCATGGGTGCGGCGTCTTCATGATGTAGAGGGTACCCCTGATTTAGGGTACCGACAGTGGCCCCCGGGCCCGCCTCAGGGGAGGATGCGAGCCTGCAGGTGGGACCAGAGTCTGATTGGCAGTTGGACCGCTGCTCCTACGCGCCTGTTGCTGCAATTATTGTCGGCCCGCCTATGGCTATGCCAACTGCTACACCTATTCCCACGGCTGACTGGCCCGTGACCATCGTACTTAATGTCACTGTTGGGCCATGCACAGGGGTGCCTTGAGTCGCTGTACTGGTTCTGAAAAATTTACCTTTTCAGACTCCCGTGACGGCCCTGAGAAGACGTGGCATTGGTGCAAGCGGTGGTGTGGTTTTTTCGTACTCGGTAACCGGTGCGCCGGTTGCATGACATGTGGGCCTGGGCCCCCAAGTTGGACCGTCGGTTGCAGCGAAGCTGAGGGGGCGCACAGCCGTGCGACAGTTGTACACTTCTTGCGTGGCGGTTCGCCTCTTTGACCGCTGGTTACGGTGAAGATGAAGGGGCGCTTAACCGTGGGGCAGTTGCATGCCCCTTGCACGGCGGTTCGCCTTCCTGACCGCTGGTTGCCACGAAAATGAAGGGGCGCGTAACCGCAGGGCAGTTGCACGCTCCTTCGGGTTAGCCTGTATGACTTGTGGGGCCTGGCCCCCGTGACATAAGGTGGGATCCTTGGTGCACGCCGGGGGAGACTTCACCCATGACGCTTCAGGGGCGCGAGTAGGGGGGTCTGCCTTTAAAAAGGGTCGACCTCCCGGGCAGTAGACATGCCTCGCTCCTCTTGTGGCCATCACGCCCTTTCGCCTTCCGGGCCTCCAAATGGGGTGCGCCAATGTTCTCTGGAGGGATCCGCGTCAAGGTCGTCCCTTCCGGCGACTTCACCGTCGGAGAGCACACGCTCGTGGTGGTGTTGCCGATCTTGTCTTCTTCTTGCTGCTGTTGGAGGGGTGCAACCCCATGGGAGTAGGCATCTTTCCACCATCATTCGGCTTCAAGGATTTTCATCATGCAGCCCGGTCGCAACCTCCGGCCGGTGGTCATCCACAAGGATGACTACCAGCCTTGTGGTGGAGAGAAGCGAGCCGGGCTGCGGCCTCCCCCCTACCCTCAGCTTCAAGGATGTTCATCATCCGCGCTGGGGAGGAGGGCGAGCCGAGTGGGAGCTTCGCCTTCCGCGTGGGCTGGCGGTCCGCTTCTTCCTCCAGCATTTGGGGGAGAAGGGCGCTCGCCAGCCTTGCAGAGGAGGAGAACTCCGGGTACGCGGGGCTGGCCGTCTGTGGCACCGTCAGCTGCCGCGTGTCTGGCTCCAGGGGCGACGGTCGCGCCATGCTCGGGTCGGCCACATCCATGGCTTCTCCCGCGCCACCGGCCGCACCGGGCGGTCGTACAAGACGTCGTACGCCGCGGGGGCGGCGGTGGCGTTCTTGGATGGTCTTGTCCTCACTCCCGCAGTGAGGACGGGAGCGAGGACCTCTTCGTGGGTGCTGGGGCAGCCGCTGCCCATTGGTGCAGAGGTGGTCGCTGCCACTGGTGGGGCTGACGTGGTCGCCTCCGCTGGTGAGGCTGCCCACTGCAGAGGTGGTTGCCTCCGCTGGCGAGACCTTTAGTGTCACCTGCCGCCGGACCTCCGGCTCTTTGGCTTTAATGGCCTCACTGTCGTCCCCCGTAGGAGGACGGGGGCGAGGACCTGTTCGCAGTAGCGCTCACCCTGAGGTGATCGCTGCTGCTGGTGAGCCGCTCGGAGCGGAGGTCGTTGTCGCTGCTGGTGCAGAGGTGGTCGCCGTCGTCGGCAATCCGTCGATGCAGAGGTGGTTGCCGCTGTTGGTGGGGCTGTCCGGAGCCAGCTTCCGGCGTGACTCTTGCTGGTGCAGCGTAGTTCATTCCTGCAGAAATGGAGCTAGGGTCTCGCTTGTAAGGGAATGTAATGACATTTGCTTGAGAGCAGAATGTAATAACATATGTACGCAGGATTTTAGTCTGGGAAGCCAAGTTGTGTGTTCGGACCCCTGGATGGTGGCTTCAAGTACTAAGACACCTACCGCAGGGCGGTGGAGTATGCAGGCTCACGGTACGGGACCAGGCTGAGCGGCTACATGGTTTCTGGACCCCCCCCAGGAGACAAGTGCTCGTTCTTCAGAGTCGGACCTCCAGGTTGTTGGACGCACAGGACTATAGTTTTAAATACTAGGACACCCGCCACGGAGTGGTGGAGTGTGCAGGATTTTGGGTACGGAACCAGGCTAACCGGCCACACAGAATCTGGACCACCCTATGGAACGGGCATCCGTTCTTTAGAACCGGCCCCCAGGCCTTCCCCTGTTTTTTGTAAAGTAATAAATATTGTCTTCTAAGCAGCATTTAACACTTATCTGTGTATCGCCTGGTCCTACTGTGTGCGATATTGTTGACTCCTCCTTAGTACCTGGCCCCCAGCCTGGGATGCAGGCTTGATGTGTTGAGGTTGGATACCAGCGTTTCTGAAAAGGTTGTCAACAATCTTCGGGAGGCAACCTCGCCAGGATCTGGATCTGTACACGACTTTTAGCTAGGAAGCATTAGTAGTACACCTCATAGGGTTCTCCGTCTGACATTAGTCGTCCTTTGATACATGCTCGGGACCCGCAGGTTTTAGTCCGTGTGGCCAAGTTGCGTGTCCGGACCCCCTTAGGTCGCGGTTCTAGATACTAGGACACTTGTCGCAGGGTGGTGGAGCGTGCAGGCCCACGTTACGAGACTAGACTGAGCGGCTACACGGGCTCCGGACCGCCCTAGGAGACTAATGTCCATTCTCTAGCTCCGGTCCCGAGGTTGTCGGACCCGCAGGACTTATAACTCCAGATACTAAGTTCCTGTCACGGGGTGGCGGAGCATGCAGGCCCACGGTACAGGACCTGGCTGAGCGGCTACACGGGATCCGGACCACCCTATGGAACGGGGTCCCGTTCTCTAGAGACAGCCCCCAGGCCGTCGGACCTCCCTTCTTTCGTATCAGGGGCCTTAAACTACAAGCCTGGCTGCTCAATTCGGATGTCGCCATGTCAGACAGATGGAAACCATACGGGTGGGTTAGCTAAAAAGTATTATCTGAAAGACTGCAAGGTAGGACCATGGAGCAGCAATATGGAACTATCACAAGAGCACAGCTGAGGGGGTAGTTTCTCTTTATAACTTGTCATGCATGTGTGCAGACCAGTAGGCCAGGTTTATGGGGGCAGACCCCACCGGGTTGTCGTACACGTATGCGTCATCTAGTTACAAAAAAGGGAAACAGATTCGACCCCTTAGTCTTGCTCTATGGATAGAACTTACAGAGATGTTCGGCATTGGGGTAAGGTACTCCTCCAGTCGTAGCTAGATGGTTGCCCCTGGGTCGGTGCATTCCCATTACCTCGAAGGGTCCTTCCCAGCTGGGGGAGAGTTGCAGAGCCCTTCTTGGTATGGTATTTGCCGTGGGGCTAGGTCCCGACCCAGGGTTCCCATCTGCATTTGACACGGGAGCCCTCGTCTCTGGATGTGGTCACTTTTGCATGTACCTGTCTGTAGCCCGGACCCGTGGGGAATCCGGAAGGGCCTTCGGAGGAAGGCGTGCTTCAGCTCTGTAGACCGGGGAACGCGGGGTCCCTCTGGGGTCCGTCTAGTTGTCTTCACTGGAGTAGGAACCTCCGGTGAAGATATCCTTCAGGTCCCCCTCGGGCGACTGATACTCGAGGTCCCGCTCAGCCACGGCCACCTCGCCGTCGTCCACCTTTTCCTTGCGGGTCGGCGGCGAGGCGGGGAGCCCTCTTTGGAAGACTGCTCGCGCTGCTCACCGACGCGTTTTGTGAGGTCAATAATCTTGCGACACTCCGCGGTGTTGTGGCGACCGTTCGGGTGCACAGGGCATGAACCGCTGCTACCCTTCTGCGGCCGCGGGCGTTTGTTGCAGTCGCCCTGGCCTCCGGTCGCGGCTGCGACCACCAGAGCGGTGGACTGCGGATTCTGGTAGTCGTGGTCCTTCTTCTTCTTCTTCTTTCCGTCCCGGAGGACGGCCCCTGAGCCACCCGACTGGGCAGCTCTAGTTTGTTGGGCCGAGTGCCATGCACAGCCCTCGGTGGCTCTGGCGCACTTGTTGGCCAGAGCGAAGAGCGTGGGGACAGTTTCCACGTCATGTGTGGCCAACTTCTTTAACATTTTTTCATCACGTACTCCATGTCGGAAGGCCGTGATGATAGAAGCATCAGAAATACGAGGTATCGTACCTCGCACCTTGGTGAAGCGGGAGATGAACTTTCGGAGGGTCTCCCCGGGCTCCTGCCTCACCGCATGGAGGTGGGCCTCCACACCGTGCTGCTGGTAAGCACTGGCAAAGTTTGCCACAAACCGCGCGCAGAGTTCCTCCCAGGAGTAGACTGATCCTAGGGTGAGGTTCATGAGCCAGGTCCGGGCAGGTCCAGACAAGGCCACATGAAAAAATGTTGCCATCACAGCGGTGTTTCCACCTGCTGCTGTGATGGCGGTAACGTACACCTGCAGGAACTCCGACGGGTTCGTCATTCCGTCGTATTTTTCTGGCAGGTGCGACCGGAACTTGGGTGGCCAGGACACCGCGCGGAGATGATCCGCAAGAGCGGCGCAGCCCACACCGGCCAAAGGGACACCTGTTTGGGACCGGGTGCCCATTGGTGTCTGCGGTGCAACCGCAACGAAGTCCTGATCGTGGTCACGGCCATCGATGTTCTGGCGACGCTCGCGGGCCCTTTCCAAGGAGACCCGGGCATCCTCTCCCACACGCCTGCGGTTGAGCTCTGCCCAGAGGTCGTTGGTCTGTGCGCCCCTTACTAAGGGCAAGCGCACAGATGTTGACACCTCGTGTTGGCGCCGGGATGACCGCGTCTTCGACCTGATCGAAGTAGAATGCGCCATTCCGAGCAGTCGATCGACGTCGTCCCACCATTGTTTCATGGCTCCTGGTGAAGCCGTGGAGCTTGGAGGGTGTCGTAACAATTCCCTAGCCGCCGATAATGCCCCCGGAGATGCCCTTGATGGAGTCCAGGATGTTTGCGCTGCTGTGTGCTGCTGTGCGGCGTGCACAGCAGGAGTACTTGGTACTGGGCGACCAAGAACCTGTGGTGTGGAGGAAGCAGCTTCTCCCTCCATCGCAAAGTCTATCGAAGTCTCGGCGTGGTGCTCAATGATCTGCACCATCATTCTTGGGCAAGGGATCAAGCAAAAACCTAATGCCTAGGCCCCTACCTGGCGCGCCAAATGTCGGAGAGTAGATCTCCGGCCGGGTGGCGGAGTGCACCCGCCCTAAATCCTGAGATGAGGAGGGGCTTAGGTGTTTTGCTTGATCGTTTGGATTAACTCAAGAACACACAAGGATTCAGAGTGGTTCGGGCCGCCAGAGCGTAATACCCTACTGCACTGTGGGATGTATTGCTTGTGAGCTTGTATGAGCTTGCGAGTCTAAGGTGTGTTCTAATATTGCGAATGTGTGTAACGCCGCATGCCTCCCCTTTTATAGCTGAAGGGGGCATGCACAAAGGTACTGGACCCCGACATGTGGGCCCATGGACATAGAGAATATAACACTTAGGACTATAAAAAATATTTGCTGCCAGGGCAATCCCCTTGTGTCCCGTCGTCCGAGATTTATGTATCTTCGGCGTGCTGGGGAAGCTTCTTGTAGAAGGGATAACACAGTGCACTGCCTGGCACGGGTGCGCTGTTCGCCAGCAGACCAAGCAGGCGTGCCGCCTGCTGGATGACCTCGATGCCGCCTGCCAGCGGATGGGACGGGACACATTAAATGCTGAGAGGGCACGTCGCCCGTCAGCGCAGTGGTAGGCGGCGCGTCCTCTCCTCAATAAATGCAGGGACTGCATGGCTTCACGTCAGGCTCGACCCGATAGCTTATGTCATGGGCCACAAGCAGCGGGTCTCCACCTGAGTGGGAAGTGGAGGGCAAGGCCTGGACACGTGTCAGCACCGGACCCCTACTCACGCCAGGGTCCTCCTCATTTCGGGACCTTGCTGAGGTTCGGACCGGACACTCTACAGTGCATGTCCGGTGTGCCACCGGACATCCAGGCGGGCCCAGCAGTCAGAGCTCCAACGGTCGGAACCCAACGGCCTCATGACGTGGCTGGCGCACCGGACACTGTTCAGCAGCCTCCACCAAACGACTAGTTTGGTGGTTGGGGTTATAAATACCCCCAACCACCCCACATTCAAGTCATCTAAGTTTTCACACTTCCAACTGTTGGAGCGAAGGCAAAGACGCCACCCTTCGCTCGAGGCCTTCGCTGCAGCCGCTGGTCCGCCGGAGGCAAAGCGGGCAGGGACACCCTTCGCAGGACTCGGCGCTTTGACGAAGGCCTGCGGCGACGACCTCACACGGCGCGGCCTCGTTCAGCCCCAAGGCCCACGTGTGATCCGGCCCATTGTAACGGGCCCCGCGTGGCCGCCTATGTATTACGGGCCTGACTTGTAAAGGCAAACTTGTAATTACAGCTTGTAACCCTGCTTTATGGGAATATTCCGGGGATAAACTAGGCGTCTGAGGGCACATGCGTCCTTAACACAAGACGCTGGGCACTCAGACACCTATAAATACCCCCGCACAGTGCCCGTGAGAGGCTAGATCAACAGAGCTATTGCCCCCGTGCACGTAACCCTGTTGTCGCCATTGTTCACCCCCGTTGGCCCCCTTGCAGCAGAGAGCAAGTTCCAACATTTGGCGCCCACCGTTCGTGCTACGACAAAACCACCCGCGATGGCACCCAAGAGAGCTAACCCCAAGGCTGACGAGGCTGCGAAGGCAGCACTGCTGGCCGCAAGAAAGGGCAAGGCCCTCGCCCTCACCCAATCCACCCACCAAGAGCCCATTGAGGACAATGTTCCCCACACCGGCGAAGACGACACCTTCCGCACCTGCGGAACCGAAGGACAGTCGCAGCCGCCCCCAGGCTTCGCCCCACTGGAAGGCGCCGACCTCACCGAGGATGGTGAGGCCCTCGGCGTCTCAACAGAAGAACAGCTGCAGCTGCGCGCCCTGCGCCTCAGGAACCGCAATCTCCAGAGGCAGAAAGAGATACTGGAGGCCAAGCGCCAACGTGTTTCCGCATTAGCCAAAGTGCGGCAAATGATACGCGACGAGGAGCAGAAAGCCCAAGACCTCGAGCGCGAGATCGCGCTGATGCAGCGCGAAGGCCACCTCGGTTTGCAGCAAGAACCACCCCTCCAACAACGCGCTCAGCCGGAGGACATGCGCGAAGGCTACCTCGGCCGACAGCACGGCCAACCCCTGCAGCACCGGGCGCAGCCGGAGAACCCGCGTTTCCCCCAGCATGACTACGCCCCCCAGCACGGCGCGCCATTCCAAGGGATCAACTACCTCGACGAGCGAAGTCCCCTGGCGCCACACCTGCAAGTGACGCCTTGGCCAGCCAACTTTCGAGCGGGGGCATACCCCAAGTACAACGGCAGCACCGATCCGGCGCAATACATCATGAGTTACCAAGTCGCCGTTGCATCAGCCGGAGGGGACGACGCCACAATGGCAAAGTCTTTCATCATCGCCCTAGAGGGCCCAGCACTCACCTGGTTCACCAGATTGCCCCCGCTGTCCATTGATTCGTGGCGAAGTCTCAGGGACAAGTTCCTCCTCAACTTCCAAGGGTACCGTCCAGACACCGACGCTTTGGCCGAGCTCTCGCTTTGCAAACAGCTGGAAAAGGAGACTCTGCGGGAGTATTACCGCAAGTTCTTAACACTCAAGTCACAACTGCCCTCTGTCGACGATCAGATCGCTATCCACTACGCCATCAATGGCCTTCGGGCCGGCGTCCTCTACAGCCATTGTATCAGGGATCCACCCAAGAGCTTGCAGGAGCTATATCAGCTCTTCGAAAAATATGCCAAATCCGAAGAGCTCCACCAGCGCAAGGTCGAGTCGCAACGGAAACCCAACAGTCAGACTCCGCAGTCCAGCCGCACGTGGACAAGGACTTCGCAGCCAGACTCCAGTCGAGACAGCCGCAGTCAGCAGCAAGTCCACAACATCGTCAACCAACAGCCTGCTGCTGACCCCCCTCGCCGCCAGGAATATCCCCCCCAAGGCCGCGGAAATGGAACGCGCGGCAGGGGTCGAGGGCGGGCGCAGCAGCCGCCGCGCCGGTTCTATTGCCTTTTCCACGGCGAAGACTGCGCCCACCAGACCAAAGACTGCCCCGAGACGAAGGCCACCAGAGATAGAATGGCGAGGGCGCAGCCGGCCGACAATCCCAGAATTGTCGCGCATAACTACCAGCCACCCCCTCCACCATACGTCCACGCCCCCGCTCCGCATCCACCGCACCACGCTTACCAACATCATCAGGAAGTACAAATCGTACCTCCTCCACCCCCACCACCACACCAGCAACACCAAAACATTCCCCATCCCCCAAAGCAAGAAGACTTCGCCGATCAACCTTATCGCGGAGTCATTCACATGATAACAGGGGGGTCAAGCACCCACTTCGACACCAAGCGGCAGAAGCGGGACCACTACCGCAGCATCAACCATGTCGCCGTCACTGGCCCAGTCGTGCAGACGAAGTGGTCCCACATACCGCTAACCTTCGACGCGCGAGACGTCGACCTGCGCAGCGCCCCCCACATCGACGCAATGGTCATCAACTGCAGCGTGGCAGGTTGGGACTTACACAAAGTCCTTGTCGACAACGGCAGTCAGGCGGACATCATCTTCCTCCACGCCTTCGACCGCATGGGTATAAGCCACAGCTTGCTGAAGCCTTCGGACAACCCGTTGTATGGTTTCGGCGGCAAGGGCACCTTTCCAGTTGGCAAGATAGAGTTGCCCCTCTCCTTCGGTGTAGCACCCAATGCCCGAAGTGAGCAAATAACCTTCGACATTGTCGACATGGTATATCCATACAACGCCATCATGGGCCGAGGCTCCATCAACAAATTCGAAGCCGCCATCCACGGGTTGTACCTATGTATGAAGATACCAGGCCCGCTGGGCGCCATCACAATCTACGGCAACCAGCAGACGGCGCGCAACATAGAGCGGGACTTCGTGCCCGGTCAGAGAAATGTACACTGTCTCACGACCCAGCGCGAAGTCCCTGCGCCGGCTAGCCCAACCGACAAGCAGCACGACAAGGCACAGTTGCAGTGCCAAGACGGGACCAAGACTGTCCCCCTCGATCAGGCCACGCCCAAGCAGACTGTAACTATCAGCGAAGACCTCACGTCACTTGAAGAAGAGAAACTTCTCTGCTGCCTGGCCAAGAATAAAGATGTCTTCGCCTGGTCTGCCCTCGATCTGGTCGGAGTCAGCCGAGCCATAATCGAACACAGCCTGGGGATTGACCCTTCGGTGCGACCCAAAAAGCAGAAGCTTCGCAAGATGTCAGATGAAAAGATAGAAGCCGCCAAGGCGGAGGTGCATCGCCTCCTGGAGGCTAAATTCATCGAGCCGGTGGCTTACCCCACGTGGCTCTCCAATGTTGTGATGGTGCAGAAGAAAAGCGGAAAATGGCGCATGTGCATAGACTTCACCAGTCTCAATAAGTCCTGCCCAAAGGACAATTTCCCGTTGCCACGGATCGACAAAATAGTCGATAGCGCGGCCGGATGCGAGGTCATGTCCCTCCTCGACTGCTTCTCCGGCTATCACCAGATATACATGAAGGAGGAAGACAAGGCCAGCACCAGCTTTATAACACCCTTCGGCACTTATTGCTTTGTCAGAATGCCGGAGGGTCTCAAGAATGCCGGGTCCACCTTCTCCAGACTCACCAAAACGGTGCTCGAAGGGCAGGTCGGCAGAAATGTATTCACATATGTGGACGACATCGTCGTCGCCAGCAAAAATAAGGAGGACCACCTCGCCGACCTGGCGGAAACATTCGCGAGCATGCGAGATGCACGACTCCGCCTAAACCCGGAAAAGTGCGTTTTCGGTGTCCGCCAGGGCAAGATATTGGGCTACCTGGTGTCCCGCCGAGGCATCGAGGCCAACCCAACCAAGATCCAGGCCATCGTCGATATGTCGCCTCCGCAGTCCGCCAGGGACGTCCAGCGCCTGACAGGCAGGATGGCCGCCCTCAATAGATTCATCTCCAGGTCCGCCGAGCGAAGTCTCCCCTTCCTCAAAACCCTCCGCGGCGCGAAGGACTTCGCTTGGGGACCGGAGCAAGCAGCGGCCTTCGCCTCATTAAAACAGTACCTGGCGGAGCTGGCCATCCTCACAAGCCCAGACTCCTCGCTCCCCTTATTGCTCTATGTCGCGGCTTCGCCGCACGCGGTCAGCGCGGCACTAGTGCAGGAGCAGACAGTCGAAGGCGCAGTCAGACAGTGCCCTGTTTATTATGTCTCCGAAGTCCTGACACCATCCAAATGCAACATGACAGAGCTGGAGAAGATTGCTTACGCAGTTGTTATGTCCTCGCGCAAGCTGCGCCATTATTTTGAAGCATTCAAGGTCCGAGTCACCTCGGACAGGGGACTCGGCGAACTATTCAGGAACCCGGAGGCATCAGTGAGAATCGCCAAGTGGGCAGCCGAGCTCTCCGGCTACCACATCAGCTTCGAGCCCAGGACAGCCATCAAATCGCAAGTCCTGGCAGACTTCGTCGTCGACTGGACTGGGCCAGTAACACAGCCGGACCCATCCACAGAAAAGGTCTGGACTATCCATTGCGACGGTGCATGGTGTCATGCGGGGGCAGGCGTCGCTGCAGTCATCACCTCACCAGCCGGAGTCAAACACAGATATGCAGCACGCCTCAGCTTCGCTCTGGAATCCGACGAATGTACAAACAACATAGCAGAGTATGAAGCAGTCATCCTCGGCCTCCGCAAGCTAAGGGCCCTCGGAGTCACCACCTGTATCATCAAAACAGACTCCAAGATAGTCGCCGGTCAGGTCGAAAAAGACTATGCAGCAAAAGACCCCGCGCTCATGCAATACCTCGCGGCTATCCGAAGTCTCGAGAGGCAGTTCAAGGGATTCACCCTACAGCATGTGGACAGGGCCAAGAATGAGGAGGCCGATGCATTAGCCAAGGCCGCCGCCAGGGGCGAGCCCCTGCCCTCCGACGTATTCTTTCACACCATCGGCACGCCAGCCGTCCGGAGCCCCGAAGGGCTCCAAATAACAAATGATAGCGAGGGCCACCGTATAGTCCACCTAATCATGACCGAAGACTGGCGGGCCCCAATAACCCTGTTTCTACAGGGATACTATCACCCAACCGACGTCAGTGAGGCGAAGCGCCTCGAGCATCGGAGCCGGGACTTCGCGCTAATCGAGGGCCAATTATACAAGAAGGGGGTCAGTCAGCCAATGCTTAAATGCGTCACCGAAACCGAAGGCATCCAAATCTTGCGCGAGGTCCACAGTGGAACTTGCGGCTCGCACTCGGGGCCAAGGGCCCTGGCTGCTAAGGTGATCCGACAAGGGTTTTACTGGCCTGCAATGATCTGCGCCGCAAATCGAGTCGCAAGGTCCTGCGAAGCCTGCCAGAAGTTCTCTCCTCGGTCAGGCAACCCCTCGCAATACACAAAGCTGGTCGCCCATACATGGCCTCTTCAGCGCTGGGGCCTGGACATCGTCGGGCCCTTGCCCACCGCTCAGGGGAACCTCAAGTTCGCCTTCGTAGCCGTCGAATACTTCACCAAGTGGATTGAAGCGAGGGCTGTGTCCACAATCACATCAAAGATTGCCCAAAAATTCTTTTGGCAGAACATTGTTTGCCGCTTCGGAGTACCGTCCGAGCTAACAGTTGACAACGGCAAGCAGTTTGACAATCAAGATTTCAAGGATTTCTGTTTTTCCATTGGCACCAAGCTTGCCTTCGCTTCAGTCTATCATCCGCAGTCCAACGGAGTCGTGGAGCGTGCCAATGGGAAAATCTTCACAGCCATCAAGAAGATGCTCCTCGACGAGAAAAAGGGCAGATGGACCGACTTGCTACCGGAGGCAGTCTGGGCGCTGAACACAACCGAGTGCAGGGCGACCGGGTTCACTCCTTTCCGCCTTCTATACGGATCAGAGGCAATGACCCCGCAAGAAATAAAACACGGGTCTCCGCGCACAGCTCCGTCAGCCACCCCTGACGTGGATGAGCCAACCTCCAAAGATCTCATTGACGGAGACCGGGTCTTCGCCCTGCAGGCCTTAAACAAATACCAAGCCCAGACCAAAGCATGGCGCGACCGCGCAGTCATCCCAAAGGAGTTCAGCGCGGGGGACCTCGTACTCATCCGAACAGCTCGGACGGAGTCCAAGGGCAAGCTGGAGCCCAAGTGGGAGGGCCCCTTCATAGTCAAGACAAAAGCTTCCCCCAGCGCTTACAGGCTCGCAACGCCAGATGGCGAGGACCTGGAGCACTCCTGGAACATTGACAACCTTCGTAAATTTTTTGTTTAATTCCTAGGGCTGAGTTCGCCCTTGTAATTCACCGCAAACAATCTTGTACCGGCCCGCACTCTTTTCCTCCCGGGGGGTGAGGTTTTTAACGAGGCGGAGCCATGTAATATATGTGAGAAAAATCCCCCGCAAAAGCATGTGTCGAAAAAAGACCGCGACAACGGTCTTCGGCATTCGACCAATTCGAAGTCACCGCGAGGCTAAGCGCTAGCCACCCTCGCGTGCGACCAATCCGCGCAGAAGTCGCCTAAGGGTGCAGCCGGACTTAGCACAACAAGTGCGCAAAAATCAAAGTCTATCGCGAAGACTATCCGCGCAGAAGTCGCCTAAGGGTGCAGCCGGACTTAGCACAACAAGTGCGCAAAAATCAAAGTCTATCGCGAAGACTATCCGCGCAGAAGTCGCCTAAGGGTGCAGCCGGACTTAGCACAACAAGTGCGCAAAAATCAAAGTCTATCGCGAAGACTAACCGCGCAGAAGTCGCCCAAGGGTGCAGCCGGACTTAGCTCCACAAGTGCGCAAAAATCAAAGTCTATCGCGAAGGCTTTTCGCGCAGAAGTCGCCTAAAAGGCGCAGCCGGAGCCTACCGCAAAAACCGCCCAAGGGCGCAGCCGACCCAGTATGGCAAAAGCAGAAGCGACAGCAAGACCAATTATAATCACACTGGCACAGCACAATCAATCACACCAGTCAAAGTACACAGCGCCCTCGCAGGCACAAGCACGCGAGGGCACACTACTCCATTTTACAAACCCTTGCACATACACAAGCGAGGGCACCACGCCCTACATCGGCTCAACCTTAGGAATAATCCCCATCTCTCTATAATTAAATAACATTATCCTAAGCTCCTCACCAGCAAAAAGGCTTCGCAGCTCCCCTTCCCCCACACCCGAGACGGCCGGCAAAGACAGCAGCTCCTGCCGACCAACCCTACTAACGCGAAGCCGAGCCCCTTCCTCCGCACTAATCCTACGCTTCGCAACCGCCCTTCGTCGTCGGTGCCCGGTGCTAGGACCGGGCACGCCTGGCGCGTCCGCAGCATGTAGCGCAGCCTCCGCCGCAGCCTCGTCCAGGGCCGCAAAATAGTCCAAGTCCTCCTCCGACGACTCCTCGGTCCATTCAGCCGAGCTCTCAGAGTCAGTAAAATCAAAAAACTCAGAAACAGACCCACCACATTCATTTCCACCTTCCGCGGTCGAAGCCGCCAAAAAACCAGTAGTAGCGGTTGCATGCGCAGGCCCAAAATCTTGAACCTGCGCAGCAACCAAAATTCAGTACATCATCCAAAAATCCCTCAACCCTAAACACCACCTACGCCACCTGCGAAGGCCCTGCCGCTGCGGGAGCCTCCGCCGCCGCCTCCGCCGTTGTCTCCGCTGGATCTTCAGCGCCCGGCACAGCAGCTGCGGGGGCATCAGACGCGCCTTCGGCCACCCTTGGGAGTAGGCCTTCGCCGGCCGCAGCAGGTACAAGGGCGCCTGGTGCATCTTCCGCGGTCACCGGGGCGACTCCAGTGGCGGCCTCCGCAGGGGTGGTCTCCGGCTCAGGCGGCTCAGGCGGCCCCAAAATCGTCCACCCGCTCGCCGCGCTCCGCCTAAGACAAAACGTACAAAAATTCAGCAAACACACGCACAAACCGCATCCAGCAAGCACCGAGTAAACGACAACGTTACCTGAGCCCTTGCAGCCTCGGCCCGCGCCCGGACCACCTCTCGACCGTATGAACCCCACATCCGGTCATAGAGGGCCCCGGCGGACTCCTTCACCACGGGGTCTTCGACCTCAAAGATATCTCGCCCAAAATCTTCATCCACCTGGTCGAGGGCCTCAAAGTGCCGGCAGCCTTCGCGAGAGAGCGCGTTCATCGCTGCCTCGCAGGTGACCAGGGAGGTGAACGACATCAACCCCGCCAAGACAGTGGGGAGCTCCTGCAGTTCCTCCTGCACCCACTCCAGACAGCGAAGTCCGGCCTCTCGCTCCGGCACCTCGAAGTCGCTCGTCCGCACACCCAGCTCGCGATATGAAGTCATGAGCTGCGTGCGCGTCCGTTCGGCCTCCGCTCGCGCCGCGGCCTCGGCCCCCTCCGCGCGGCTCTCGAAGGCAGCAAGCCGCCGCTGCAGCTCCCCGGCGAGCTCCTTGGCGACATTGCCCTCCGCCCACGCCAGCCTGGCCTCCGCCTGCGCAGACTGCTCCTTGGCGATGGCTTCGTTGGCCTCCCTTCTCTCCTCCATCAGCTGGCGCCGGAGGTCTGCCTTCTCCTTCTCAAGGGCGGCCACCTTCTCCGCCAGCTTGCGGCACTTGCTGTCGGAGGCCGACTTCTCACGGACAGCGTCCGCGTGTTGCGTCCGAAGTCTCTCGACCTCGGCAGACAACGTCGCCGTAAGGGCCCCCGACGCAGTACGGCTGGTGAAATCAGCCACCTGCAGAACACACATAAGGCCCGTGTTAAAAAAAAAAAAGCTCGGCAGACCTGACTCAGCGCCTCCATTGCTCCTTTCAGCCGGCGGGTCGCCGCGTCCGCCTCGTCTCTGACCAACGCGAGGGCAGTCACCTCGCCTCCAGCGCCAAGGGTCTCTACCCCCGCCTTCGGCGCTGGCGCAGCCGTCGCGACCGCCGCGCCAGGCACAACTAGAGCGAGCGGGCCCTCGTCCAACCCTGCAACGCATCAACAGATTAAAAAAAATATGTATACATATAGACTCACCCCCAAGATAATCCTCCACATCAATCTCAGTGCCGAAGTCGGCAACGCGTTTGCCGGGCGGCGGTAGCGATCGGGCCGCCTTCGCAGCCTCCGCCACTCCGCTGGCGGACGGCACCACCTTCGACAGCTTGGGGCCTCCGGCGCCCACCGTCGCCTCCGGCGCCTTGCCAGGCGCGGAGGCACCCGCCTTCGCCGGCAATGGCGGCTTGCCTCCGCCGGAGGCCTCAGCCTTCGATGCTCCCCGTTGCCTTTTCGGCCGGGCTTCATGAACCCTCACGGTCGCCTGGCGTTTCCGCGCCGCCGCTTGGCGATCCTTGTCCATCACTGCCCACACAACATGACCGATATTTCGCCCATAAGGAAAAACTTTCCACCGACGAGCCATACGAGATGTAAAACAGTCCTCTTCATCCCAGGGGATAGGAATGTTTTTAGGCCAGCAACCCCCGGTAACCCTCAGCATCCGAGCCGAAGACTCCCGGAGCTCGGGCGAAGACATCCTCTCCCCCGGGGCCGCACACGTCCTCATTAACTCTCTAGCGAAACTATCAGACACCCCAAGCCCTCCCATCGCAGTACCTAATTTTCTCTTTTTCGAAGAGGTGGCGGCCGCCAGCGCAGGGTCGCCTCCGGCCTCCGCCGCCGGTTTCTTCCCGCGGCGGTCTGCTTCGTCCTGACCAGGGTAGCCGTCGTACGGCAGTTGATTTAATTCAAAGACCCTGTTCAAGCGATCGTTTGACCCACGGATATCAAAACTGCGCTGGCCTTCCGTCTTCGGCACGTAGCGCCCCACGAGTCGCACCGCCAAGTCTTCTGCATCACGCACGAAGGCGGCCGGGTCACGGTTCCGCAAACTCAGTGCGAAGGCAGGACTTCGCACCTCCCTTCCTCCGTGAAAGGGCATCTGGCGAGGGCATACTTCGCCCAGCGCCCAGCCGTGCGCCAAGGGCCAGACCCCGTACGCCGCAAACTCTTCAACCAAATCACGCCCGCTGCTCTGACCGGCGGCGTACCGAAGGGCCCCTTCGTCTGTATCCTCTTCTGCCACTTCGAAAGGCGGATACGCAGAGTAATAGTGAGAACACATTTCGGACACGGGGAGCCCTTGATGGCCTTCGACAGTAGCCTCAGCAACATAAAACCAAAACTCATTCCAACTGCCCCACTTATTGCGGGCGCACGGGACCAACTCCACTACTGGCATCGTGGTCTTGCCGGTCTTCGGCGTGAAAGTGCACGACCCGAACTGCGCAACTCCGCCCTCAACCACCCTTTTCTGCCAATGCAAGCAATAATTCTTCACGAAAACTTCAACCGACGGCTGCCCGCCGTACGAAGTCGTCGCCCAGACATACTTCGCCAGCGCCACTATGGCGTTCGGCGTAAGCTGATGTATTTGAACACTGAATCTGCGCAGGACTTCGCTGACAAACCGGTGCGCAGGCAGGCGGAGTCCGGCGGCGAAGAACGCCTCGAAAACAACCAACTCGCCCTCCGGCTCGGGGACTTCCTCCGTCCCCGGAGCACGAGCGACTCCGCCGCCAAAGTAGCCCAACCGCTGCATATCTTCAATACGGCCTGACGTCATCCGTGACACACCGAATTCAACAGAGTCGCCGGCGCGCAACTCTTCCACCATCGCGTTACTCAACGTCTCCTCAGACGAGGCGGCGGCCGGCGGCGTGGCGGTGGCGGAAGAAGAAGAGGATGGCATGGCTACGTACCGTCGGCGGCGGCGGGCGGTTTGCTTCACTCGAGCCAGAACGACGGCGAGCAAAGGGAGCAGCGGAGGAAAAGGAGCAGCAAGACGGCGGGCGGCTAGGGTTTTACGGAGCGCGGAAAGCAGAATTCAAACAGCGCCGCCCCCGCCCCCTTTTATAGGCAGGGCGCGGCTCCTCGGGAAACCCACAACCCGACAGGCCGCGACGCTTCGGGAAACCCGCAATCCAACAGTACGCCGTCCATCAACGGTCACATCAAAAACCCCCGCGGAACCACTTCGAGCGAGGGCAGCGTCTCCGCCATCTAGCGACGTCTTCGGCACCAGGTGACTTTGTCGAACTGGTCCCTCGGAGGGCAAATGTTGGAGCGAAGGCAAAGACGCCACCCTTCGCTCGAGGCCTTCGCTGCAGCCGCTGGTCCGCCGGAGGCAAAGCGGGCAGGGACACCCTTCGCAGGACTCGGCGCTTTGACGAAGGCCTGCGGCGACGACCTCACACGGCGCGGCCTCGTTCAGCCCCAAGGCCCACGTGTGATCCGGCCCATTGTAACGGGCCCCGCGTGGCCGCCTATGTATTACGGGCCTGACTTGTAAAGGCAAACTTGTAATTACAGCTTGTAACCCTGCTTTATGGGAATATTCCGGGGATAAACTAGGCGTCTGAGGGCACATGCGTCCTTAACACAAGACGCTGGGCACTCAGACACCTATAAATACCCCCGCACAGTGCCCGTGAGAGGCTAGATCAACAGAGCTATTGCCCCCGTGCACGTAACCCTGTTGTCGCCATTGTTCACCCCCGTTGGCCCCCTTGCAGCAGAGAGCAAGTTCCAACACCAACTACTTACAAGAGCTAGGCATTCAATACAAGACACACCCAAGTGATCAAATCCTCTCCCAATTCCACAAAAGCTTTAGTGACTAGTGAGAGTGATTTGTTGTGTTCTTTTGAGCTCTTGCGCTTGGATTGCTTTCTTCTTTCTCATTCTTTTCGTGTGATCAAAACTCACTTGTAACCGAGGCAAGAGACACCAATTGTGTGGTGGTCCTTGCGGGGAAGTTTTGTTCCCGGTTGATTTGAGAAGAGAAAGCTCACTCGGTCCGAGGGACTGTTTGAGAGAGGGAAAGGGTTGAAAGAGACCCGGTCTTTGTGACCACCTCAACGGGGAGTAGGTTTGCGAGAACCGAACCTCGGTAAAACAAATTCGTGTGTCACACTTCTTATTCGCTTGCGATTTGTTTTGCACCCTCTCTCGCGGACTCGATTATATTTCTAACACTAACCCGACTTGTAGTTGTGATTAACTTTGCAAATTTCAGTTTCGCCCTATTCACCCCCCCTCTAGGCGACTTTCAATTGGTATCGGAGCCCGGTGCTTCATTAGTGCCTAACCGCTCGAAGTGATGTCAGGAGATCACGCCAAGAAAGAGATGGGGACCGGCGAGAAGTCCATTTCAAGCCACGGGAAGGCTCCATCGGGAGAGTCCTACAACAAAGGAAAGGGGAAGGAAAAGGAATCCCTTTCGCACAAGTCGCGTCGGAGCGGTGACAAGAAGAAGAAGATGAGGAAGGTGGTCTACTACGAGATCGACTCCTCGTCTCCATCCACCTCCGGCTCCGACACGCCGTCCGTAACTTCTAAGCGCCATGAGCGCAAGAAGTTTAGTAAGATCCCCCTACGCTACCCTCACATTCCTAAACATACGCCATTACTTTCCGTCCCATTGGACAAACCACCAATGTTTGATGGTGAAGATTATGCTAGGTGGAGTGATATGATGCGATATCACCTAACCTCACTCCACAAAAGTATATGGGATGTTGTTGAGTTTGGTGTACAGGTACCATCCGTAGGGGATGAAGACTATGATGAGGATGAAGTAGCCCAAATTGTGCACTTCAACTCCCAAGCCACCACTATACTCCTCGCCTCTCTAAGTCGAGAGGAGTATAATAAGGTGCAAGGATTGAAGAGCGCAAAGGAGATTTGGGACGTGCTAAAGACCGCGCACGAAGGAGACGAGGTGACCAAGATCACCAAGCGGGAGACGATCGAGGGGGAGCTCGGTCGCTTCCGACTTCGCCAAGGGGAGGAGCCACAAGACATGTACAACCGGCTCAAAACCTTGGTGAACCAAGTGCGCAACCTCGGGAGCAAAAAATGGGATGACCTCGAGATGGTTAAGGTTATTCTTAGATCACTTGTTTTCCTTAACCCTACTCAAGTTCAATTAATTCATGGTAATCCTAGATATACACTAATGACTCCCGAGGAAGTAATAGGGAATTTTGTGAGCTTTGAGCTAATGATCAAAGGCTCAAAGAAAATCAACGAGCTTGATGGCCCCTCCACGTCCGAAGCACAACCGGTCGCATTCAAAGCGACGGAAGAAAAGAAGGAGGAATCTACATCATGTAGAACACCCATCGACGCCTCCAAGCTCGACAACGAGGAAATGGCGCTCATCATCAAGAGCTTCCGCCAAATCCTCAAGCAAAGGAGGGGGAAGGATTACAAGCCCCGCTCCAAGAAAGTGTGCTACAAATGTGGTAAGCCCGGCCATTTTATTGCAAAATGTCCACTATCTAGTGACAGTGACAGGGGCGATGACAAGAAGGGGAGAAGAAAGGAGAAAAAGAGGTACTACAAGAAGAAGGGCGGCGATGCCCATATTTGTCGGGAATGGGACTCCGACGAGAGCTCCTCCGACTCCTCCTCCGACGAGGACGCCGCAAACATCGCCGTCACCAAGGGACTTCTCTTCCCCAACGTCGGCCACAAGTGCCTCATGGCAAAGGACGGCAAAAGGAAGAAGGTAAAATCAAGATCCTCCACTAAATATGAAACCTCTAGTGATGAGGATAATTGTAGTGATGAGGAGGATAACTTGCGCATCCTTTTTGCCAACCTAAACATGCAACAAAAGGAAAAATTAAATGAATTGATTAGTGCTATCCATGAAAAGGATGAACTCTTGGACACCCAAGAGAACTTCCTAATTAAAGAAAACAAGAAGCATGTTAAGGTGAAAAATGCTTATGCTCTAGAAGTAGAAAAATGTGAAAAATTGTCTAGTGAGCTAAGCACTTGCCATGATACTATTACCAACCTTAGAAATGAAAATGCTAAACTTATTGCTAAGGTTGATTCTAATGTTTGTGATGATTCGATTTCCAATCTTAGAAATGACAATGCCAATTTGCTTGCTAAGATTGAAGAATTGAATGATTCTCTTGCTAGCCTTAGAAATGAAAATGAACAATTGATTGCTAAGGCTAAAGATTTTGATGTTTGCGATGTTACTATTTCTAACCTTAGAAATGAAAATGATATATTACATGCTAAGGTTGTAGAATTAAAATCTTGCAAACCCTCTACATCTACTGTCGAGCATACTTCCTTTTGTACTAGATGTAGAGACATTAATGTTGATGCTATCCATGATCACCTAGCTTTAATTAAAGAACAAAATGATCACATAGCTCAACTTAATGCTAAGATCATTGAGCATGACTTAGAAAATGAAAATTTTAAATTTGCTAGAAGCATGCTCTATAGTGGGAGACGCCCTGGCATCAAGGATGGCATTGGCTTCCAAAAGGGGGACAATGTCAAACTTAGTGACCCTCCTAAAAGATTGTCTAATTTTGTTAAGGGCAAGGCTCCCATGCCTCAGGATAACGAGGGTTACATTTTATACCCTGTCGGTTATCCCGAGAGCAAAATTAGGAGAATTCACTCTAGGAAGTCTCACTCTGGCCCTAATCATGCTTTTATGTATAAGAGTGAGACATCTAGCTCTAGGCAATCAACCCGTGCTAAATTGCCTAAGAAGAAAACTCCTAGTGCATCAAATGATCATAACATTTCATTTAAAACTTTTGATGCATCTTATGTTTTGACTAACAAATCCGGTAAGGTAGTTGCCAAGTTTGTTGGGGGCAAACACAAGGGATCAAAGACTTGTGTTTGGGTACCCAAAGTTCTTGTATCTAATGCCAAAGGACCCAAAACCGTTTGGGTACCTAAAACCAAGAACTAAACTTGTTTTGTAGGTTTATGCATCCGGAGGCTCAAGTTGGATCATTGATAGCGGGTGCACAAACCACATGACAGGGGAGAAGAAGATGTTCTCCTCCTATGAGAAAAACCAAGATCCCCAACGAGCTATCACATTCGGGGATGGAAACCAAGGTTTGGTCAAAGGACTGGGTAAAATTGCTATATCACCTGACCATTCCATTTCCAATGCTTTTCTTGTAGATTCTTTAGATTACAATTTGCTTTTCGTATCTCAATTATGCAAAATGGGCTACAACTGTCTTTTCACAGATGTAGGTGTTACTGTCTTTAGAAGATGTGATGATTCAATAGCATTTAAGGGAGTGTTAGAGGGTCAGCTATACTTAGTAGATTTTGATAGAGCTGAACTTGACACTTGCTTAATTGCTAAGACTAACATGGGCTGGCTCTGGCATCGTCGACTAGCACATGTTGGAATGAAGAATCTTCACAAGCTCCTAAAGGGAGAACACATTTTGGGACTAACAAATGTTCACTTTGAGAAAGACAGGATTTGTAGCGCATGTCCGGCAGGGAAGCAAGTTGGAGTTCATCATCCATACAAGAACATCATGACGACTGACAGGCTGCTCGAGCTCCTACACATGGATCTATTCGGTCCAATTGCTTACATAAGCATCGGCGGGAGTAAGTACTGTCTAGTTATTGTGGATGATTATTCTCGCTTCACTTGGGTATTCTTTTTGCAGGAAAAATCTCATACCCAAGAAACCTTAAAGGGATTCTTGAGACGGGTTCAAAACGAGTTCGGCTTAAGGATCAAGAAAATTAGAAGCGACAACGGGATGGAGTTCAAGAACTCTCAAATTGAAGGCTTCCTTGAGGAGGAGGGCATCAAGCATGAGTTCTCCTCTCCATACATGCCACAACAAAATGGTGTAGTGGAGAGGAAGAATCGAACTCTATTGGACATGGCAAGGACCATGCTTGATGAGTACAAGACTTCGGATCGGTTTTGGGCCGAGGCAGTCAACACCGCCTGCTACGCCATCAACCGATTGTATCTACACCGAATCCTCAAGAAGACATCATATGAACTCCTAACCGGTAAAAAGCCTAATATCTCATATTTTAGAGTCTTTGGTAGCAAATGCTTTATTCTTGTTAAAAGAGGTAGAAAATCTAAATTTGCTCCTAAGACTGTAGAAGGCTTTTTACTAGGATATGATTCAAACACAAGGGCATATAGAGTCTTTAACAAGTCCTCAGGACTAGTTGAAGTTTCTTGTGACGTTGTGTTTGATGAAACTAACGGCTCTCAAGTAGAGCAAGTTGATCTTGATGAGATAGGTGATGAAGAGGCTCTGTGTATCGCGTTAAGGAACATGTCCATTGGGGATGTGTGTCCTAAGGAATCCGAAGAGCCTCCAAGTGCACAAGATCAACCATCCTCCTCCATGCAAGCATCTCCACCAACTCAAAATGAGGATGAGGCTCAAGTTGATGAAGAAGAAGATCAAGAAGATGAGCCACCTCAAGATGATGGCAATGATCAAGGGGGAGATGCAAATGATCAAGACAAGGAGGATGAAGAACCAAGACCGCCACACCCAAGAGTCCACCAAGCAATCCAACGAGATCACCCCGTCGACACCATCCTCGGCGACATTCATAAGGGGGTAACCACTAGATCTCGTGTTGCATATTTTTGTGAGCACTACTCTTTTGTTTCCTCTATTGAGCCACACAGGGTGGAGGAAGCACTACAAGATTCGGATTGGGTGGTGGCGATGCAAGAGGAGCTCAACAACTTCACTAGGAATGAGGTATGGCATTTAGTTCCACGTCCTAACCAAAATGTTGTAGGAACCAAATGGGTGTTCCGCAACAAGCAAGATGAGCATGGTGTGGTGACAAGGAACAAAGCCCGATTTGTGGCCAAGGGATATTCACAAGTCGAAGGTTTGGATTTCGGTGAAACCTATGCACCTGTAGCTAGGCTTGAGTCAATTCGTATATTATTGGCCTATGCTACTTACCATGGCTTCAAGCTTTATCAAATGGACGTGAAGAGTGCCTTCCTCAATGGACCTATCAAGGAAGAGGTCTATGTTGAGCAACCTCCCGGCTTTGAAGATAGTGAGTACCCTAACCATGTGTATAAACTCTCTAAGGCGCTTTATGGGCTCAAGCAAGCCCCAAGAGCATGGTATGAATGCCTTAGAGATTTTCTTATCACTAATGGCTTCAAAGTCGGAAAGGTCGATCCTACTTTGTTCACTAAAACACTTGAAAATGACTTGTTTGTATGCCAAATTTATGTTGATGATATTATATTTGGGTCTACTAACGAGTCTACATGTGAAGAATTTAGTAGGATCATGACACAAAAATTCGAGATGTCTATGATGGGGGAGTTGAAGTATTTCTTAGGATTTCAAGTAAAGCAACTCCAAGAGGGCACCTTCCTAAGCCAAACGAAGTATACTCAAGATATTCTAAGCAAGTTTGGGATGAAAGATGCCAAACCCATCAAGACACCCATGGGAACCAATGGGCATCTCGACCTCGACGAGGGAGGTAAATCCGTCGATCAAAAGGTATACCGGTCGATGATAGGTTCTTTACTATATTTATGTGCATCTCGACCGGATATTATGCTTTCTGTATGTATGTGTGCAAGATTTCAAGCCGACCCTAAGGAAGCTCACCTTACGGCCGTAAAACGAATCTTGAGATATTTAGTTTATACTCCTAAGTTTGGGCTTTGGTATCCTAGGGGATCCACTTTTGATTTAATTGTTTATTCCGATGCCGATTGGGCAGGGTGTAAGATTAATAGAAAGAGCACATCGGGGACTTGCCAGTTCTTGGGAAGATCCTTGGTGTCTTGGGCTTCAAAGAAGCAAAATTCCGTAGCTCTTTCTACCGCCGAAGCCGAGTACATTGCCGCAGGTCATTGTTGCGCGCAACTACTTTGGATGAGGCAAACCCTTAGGGACTATGGTTACAAATTAACCAAAGTTCCTCTTCTATGTGATAATGAGAGTGCAATCCGCATGGCGGATAATCCCGTTGAGCATAGCCGCACTAAACACATAGCCATTCGGTATCATTTTCTAAGGGATCACCAACAAAAGGGAGATATCGAGATTTCATATATTAACACTAAAGATCAATTAGCCGATATCTTTACCAAGCCACTAGATGAACAAACTTTTAACAAACTTAGGCATGAGCTAAATATTCTTGATTCTAGGAACTTCTTTTGATATCTTGCATGCATAGCTCATAAATATACCTTTGATCATGTCTCTTTTATATATGCTATGACTAATGTGTTTTCAAGACTATTTCAAACCAAGTCATAGGTATATTGAAAGGGAATTGGAGTCTTCGGCGAAGACAAAGGCTTCCACTCCGTAACTCATCCTTCGCCATCACTCCGAGCCACTCTCCATCTTTGGGGGAGCAGGACTCCGTCTTTGGTATAATCTTCACTCATTCATTTATGACCAAAGGGGGAGAAAGTAATTCTAAGGGCTCTAATGACTCCGTTTTTGGCGATTCATGCCAAAGGGGGAGAAAGTATTAGCCCAAAGCAAAAGGACCGCACCACCACCTAATTTTAAAATGATTTTCAATTGGAAATTTCAAATTGGTATCCTATTATGTTCAAAAGGGGAGAAAGTAGTATTTCAAAATTGATATATCAAAACCCTCTTGAACACTAAGAGGAGATTTCATTTAGGGGGAGTTTTGTTTTAGTCAAAGGAAAAGCATTTGAAATAGGGGGAGAAAATTTCAAATCTTGAAAATGCTTCGCTAAATCTTATTCATTTACCTTTGACTATTTGCAAAAGAACTTTGAAAAGGATTTACAAAAGAATTTGCAAAAACAAAACATGTGGTGCAAGCGTGGTCCAAAATGTTAGAAATAAAAGAAGCAATCCATGCATATATTATAAATATTTATATTGGCTCAATTCCAAGCAACCTTTGCACTTACATTATGTAAACTAGTTCAATTATGCACTTCTATACTTGCTTTGGTTTATGTTGGCATCAATCACCAAAAAGGGGGAGATTGAAAGGGAATTAGGCTTACACCTATTCCTAAATGATTTTGGTGGTTGAATTGCCCAACACAAATAATTGGACTAACTAGTTTGCCCTAGTATATAAGTTATACAGGTGCCAAAGGTTCACACTTAGCCAATAAAAAGACCAAGAACTGGGTTCAACAAAGAGAGCAAGGGATAACCGAAGGCAGCCCTGGTCTGGCGCACCGGACTGTCCGGTGTGCCACCGGACACTGTCCGGTGCACGAGGGGACTTCAAGCCAAACCCTTCACCTTCGGGAAAATCCAGAGCCGCTCCGCTATAATTCACCGGACAGTGTCCGGTGCTCCAAGGAAGAGCGTCTCTGGAACTCGCCAGCTTCGAGAATTAGCTCCGCTATAATTCACCGGACATGTCCGGTGTGCACCGGACTGTCCGGTGAGCCAGCGGAGCAACGGCTATTCGGCGCCAACGGTCACCTGCTACAGCATTAAATGCGCGCCAGAGCGCGCAGAAGTCAGGCACACACGAAGTGGCGCACCGGACACTCTACACTGCATGTCCGGTGTGCCACCAGACATCCAGGCGGGCCCAGCAGTCAGAGCTCCAACGGTCGGAACCCAACGGCCTGGTGACGTGGCTGGCGCACCGGACACTGTCTGGTGTGCACCGGACTGTCCGGTGCGCCATGCGACAGCAGCCTCCACCAAACGGCTAGTTTGGTGGTTGGGGTTATAAATACCCCCAACCACCCCACATTCAAGTCATCCAAGTTTTCACACTTCCAACTACTTACAAGAGCTAGGCATTCAATACAAGACACACCCAAGTGATCAAATCCTATCTCAATTCCACAAAAGCTTTAGTGACTAGTGAGAGTGATTTGTTGTGTTCTTTTGAGCTCTTGCGCTTGGATTGCTTTCTTCTTTCTCATTCTTTTCGTGTGATCAAAACTCACTTGTAACCGAGGCAAGAGACACCAATTGTGTGGTGGTCCTTGCGGGGAAGTTTTGTTCCCGGTTGATTTGAGAAGAGAAAGCTCACTTGGTCCGAGGGACCGTTTGAGAGAGGGAAAGGGTTGAAAGAGACCCGGTCTTTGTGACCACCTCAACGGGGAGTAGGTTTGCGAGAACCGAACCTCGGTAAAACAAATTCGTGTGTCACACTTCTTATTCGCTTGCGATTTGTTTTGCACCCTCTCTCGTGGACTCGATTATATTTCTAACACTAACCCGGCTTGTAGTTGTGATTAACTTTGCAAATTTCAGTTTCGCCCTATTCACCCCCCCCCCCTCTAGGCGACTTTCAAGACTCTTCTTTCTTCTCCTCCGTTGCTTTGAAAGCAACGGTTTGCACATCGGGTGTGGAGGAGGCGCCTTGCTCGATGATTTTCTTGATCATCAATTCAAAGCTCACAAATTTTCCTATTACTTCCTCGGGAGACATTAGTTTATATCTTGGATCACCACGAATTAATTGAACTTGAGTGGGGTTAAGAAAAACGAGTGATCTAAGAATAACCTTGACCATTTCATGGTCATCCCATTTGGTGCCCCCGAGGTTGCGCACTTGGTTCACCAAGGTCTTGAGCCGGTTGTACATGGCTTGTGGCTCCTCCCCTTGATGAAGCATGAAGTGACCGAGCTCCCCCTCGATCGTTTCTCTTTTGGTCATCTTGGTCACCTCGTCTCCTTCGTGTGCGGTCTTGAGCGCGTTCCAAATCTCTTTGGCACTCTTCAACCCTTGCACCTTATTATACTCCTCTCGACTTAGAAAGGCGAGGAGTATAGTGGTGGCTTGGGAGTTGAAATGCCGGATTTGGGCTACCTCGTCCGAGTCATAGCCTTCATCCCCCACGGATGGTTCCTGCGCACCAAATTCAACAATGTCCCAAATACTAGCGTGGAGTGAGGTTAGATGGTGCCCCATTTTATCACTCCACATACAATAATCTTCACCGTAAAAAACCGGTGGTTTGCCTAGTGGGATGGAAAGTAAAGGGGTACGTTTGGAAATACGAGGGTAGCGTAAGGGAATCTTACTAAAATTCTTGCGATCATGGTGCTTAGAAGTGACGGAAGGCGTGTCGGAGCCGGAGGTGGAGAGTGACGAAGAATCGGTCTCGTAGTAGACCACTTTTTTCATTTTCTTCTTCTTGTCGCCACTCCGGTGCGACTTGACGCGGGGAGGTGACTCCTCCCTCTTCTTGTTGCCAGACTCCCCCGATGGAGCCTTCCCGTGGCTTGTGGCGGGCTTCTCGTCGGTCACCATCTCCTTCTTGGCGTGAGCTCCCGACATCACTTCGAGTGGTTAGGCTCTTAATGAAGTACCGGGCTCTGATACCAATTGAAAGTCGCCTAGAGGGGGGTGAATAGGCAAATCTGAAATTTATAAAGTTTAAGCACAACTACAAGTCGGGGTTAGCGTTAGAAATATAATCGAGTCCGAAAGAGAGGGTAAAAACAAATCACAAGCAAATACGGCGGATGACACGGTGATTTGTTTTACCGAGGTTCGGTTCTTGCAAACCTACTCCCCGTTGAGGTGGTCACAAAAACCGGGTCTCTTTCAACCCTTTCCCTCTCTCAAACGGTCACCTAGACCGAGTGAGCTTCTCTTCTCAATCAAACGGGACACTAAGTCCCCACAAGGACCACCACACAATTGGTGTCTCTTGCTTTGATTATAATGATCTTGGGAACAAGAAATGGCGAAGAAGAAAGCCAACCAAGCAACAAGAACAACAAAAGAACACAAGCTGATCTTCTCACTAGTCCTAAGAACTAGAGTTGATTTGGGGACTTTGATTTGATCGGAGGCTTTGATTTGTGTCTTGGAGTGTTGTGTATTGCTCTTGTATTGAATGAGGAGTAGTGAATGCTTGGATGCCTTGAAGTGTGGTGGTTGGGGGTATTTATAGCCCAAACCACCAAAGTGGTCGTTGGGGATGGCTGCTGGCGTATGGCGCACCGGACAGTCCGGTGCGCCAGCCACGTCACCCAACCGTTAGGGTTCGACCGTTGGAGCTCTAACATGTGAGGCCACCGAACAGTCCGGTGGTGCACTGGACAGTCACTGTTCACTGTCTGGTGCGCCTTATGACGCCTGCTCTGACTTCTGCGTGCGCAGGCGCGCACTGTAGCGTTTCACTGTTCCTTTGCAGACGATCGTTGGTGCTGTTTAGCCGTTACTCCGCTGGCACACTGGACAGTCCGGTGCTACACCGGACAGTCCGGTGAATTATAGCGGAGTGGCTTCCCAAATTCCCGAAGGTGGCAAGTTTGGAGCTGATCTCCCTGGTGCACCGGACACTGTCCGGTGGCACACCGGACAGTCCGGTGCGCCAGACCAGGGTAGCCTTCGGTTGTCTTTTGCTCTTTTTATTTGAACCCTTTCTTGGACTTTTTATTGGTTTGTGTTGAACCTTTGGCACCTGTAGAACTTATATTCTAGAGCAAACTAGTTAGTCCAATTATTTGTGTTGGGCAATTCAACCACCAAAATTGTTTAGGAAAAGGGTGTAAGCCTATTTCCCTTTCAGGTAGGTCTCAGGGTGCGGGACCATGCTCTAGTGGTTGCACTGGTCGAAGGCGATCGATAAGTCTGACCACTGGAGGTGTCGAGGGTTAGTGGGTTGTGCCACACACATTTCCTGGCCTTCATGTCTACGCTCGTTGCCAGGCGCCCACCGGCGGCTTGCTTCGACCATATTTCCAAATGATGGTGGTGTCTCTCCTGTTTGTTGCTCGGTGTTGCCTGTGGGTCGACGGGAGCATCGCTCGAGGGCAGCGGGTTCCCTTTCGTGATATCATCTCTCCACCTCGCTCCTGGTGGAGCGTTTGGATCCCGTGCACTGGGGGTCGATTGCCCTCGATCCAGCAAGGCGGAGCTTGCCAGTGGCAGCTGCAAGGAAGTCGAGAGAGCTGAACTTGATGTTGCTCCAAGGGGCGAAGGTTTTGCCCCCAGCAGATGCTGATGAATTGGCCATCGGAGTGAAAAACATCGCTTGGCACGCTTGCGGTCCCCTATCTGGCGCGCCAACTGTTGTGGTTTCGAAAACCGGGGGACAATAGATTTGTGTTCTGTGGGGGATGCAAGCGTCGACTCACCTCGAATGGTGAATCGCGAGGATCCTGGCTGAGAAGCTGAGACACAATAGGGTTATACTAGTTTGGGCTAGGGCCCTAGTCCAGTGTAATGCTGATCAATGTATTGCTCAGGAGCTTGTTACAACAAGCGTGTTTGTGTCGAGAAAGAAGGTTGTCCAGTCCTTATATAGCTAAAGGGTGGCCTTTACAGTTGGGACTTGTATTCTACTCTGGGGTACTTGCTTGTTGCCCTTGGGTTGCTCTAGCCCTCCTGGTGTCGTCTGTGGGGGTGCGCGTTGTCGTACTCTCGATACGACGTTCTGCCCCGTACTCTCTCCATATGAATCTCATAGCTTGTTCGGTGTCAACGTTGTGGAACCTGGCAGGTCCCGCAAAGTGGGCTTACGGTGAGGTTCACGGTCGTATTCAGTATAACTTCATCTTCCGTCATACCCCTTGCGTCACCTTCCAACACGCGTAAGCATACTCCTGGTATGGAGTATTGTCTTGTCCTTTCTAGTGTATGGGTCACTATAGAGACTTTGATGCTGAGGTCCTCGCAACTGGAGTTGACCGGCCCCACGAGTCAGCGAGGATATATCCGAGGATGCACACGAGGTGTACCATCGTGTTTGTCAGATACCTTTTGGTATTGTACGTACGATCTCAACATGATTTGGTGATGACGCGTCTTGTCGCGACCAACATGGTCCAGCAGCGTTAGCCTAAGTTCTTTCCTTGTGGGTCCGCTTGGCGAGAATTTGATCGTTTGCTCTGCCTCACGGACTTGCTCGGCAGGAATTTGGTTGTTCTCCTCGCCTCGAGTATTTTCTTGGCGGAGACTTGGTCGCTAGCCCCGCTTCGTAGACTCCCTCGACGGAGACTTGGTCATTCGCGCCGCCTCGCACACTCGCTTTACGGGGACTTGGTTGTTTGCCCGCCTCGTAGACTTGCTCGGCCAATGGGCTAGAAAGAGGTTATGAGCCTCACTTTGGATACCACGCTCCTAGGTACCCGACATATAGAGCAATGTTTTCGTCGAAGGTGGGTGCAGATATTTTGGGCCGGCCAATAATGGCCCAGCTGATGGAGCCTGCTATTTTAAGTTTTCAACACATAGGAGCTATTTTTACAAATAGGCCTGCAGATGCCTCTACTCTTGGAGACGGTCTTAGGTGGTTAGAGTAGTACTCCTCGGTTCCTTGGTTTGACTTTCGTTGGAGTGATTTTCTGGCTGTGGTTAAAAAAATTATATCGTTTGTCCAATGTCAAAGCATAGATATAAGGCCTAGTATAGCCGCGGTCGTTCTCACATGGGTTACGACGTCGCTGTTTTTGGGTGGGACAGAGGGTTCGGGTTTTTTCGACCTGCATAAGAATATCTTCTTAATATAATAGGTCGAGTTTTTTTAATGACATTGAAATTCAGGCTAGGAAACATTTATAGCAGTCTATATACTGTATATATGCGATTTGTTTTCTGAAGAACGAATTTGAAACAGTACTCAAAACATTTTTGTAACTTAACTTAATTCGCACCTGTACACGACTACAAGGTACCGCTTAAACGAATACAACGAATCTCGAAATGCCTAACTCCACAGACCACAGGCCAGACACGCAGTTCAGAAAAGAGTTGGATCGTCGAGCTGTACGTCCACTGAGAGAGTTAGCTATCGAACAACTTGAGGCCGAAGCCGACGTCCTCGCAGTGCCGGACGTACGGCTTGACAGCGGCGACGTCGACGTCCGTCTTGGCCCTGCACCCGAGGATCGGCGGCGAGTGCAGGCACGGCTCCACGGACGTGGACCGGACGCACGCGACGTCGGAGGTCTCCCTGTTCCAGTCCGGCCGGATCAGGATCCACGGCTTCACGCCGGCGAAGCTGTACGCGACGTAGCCGAAGGTGGACCAGGCGCTCATCGTGATCTTGTCGCAGTAGCTGAGCAGGTAGATCTCGGCCAGCGCCTTCTGGTTGTGGTCGTTGGACGTGTACTGCTGCTGCTCCTCGTGGCTGGGCTGGAACACCGCCACGATCTCCCCACTCTTGGTGGGGCTCTCGTAGTACATGCCGCGGATCTTCTCGTAGTACCCCGAGTAGAGCGACGCGATCAGCACCGCCTTCACCTTCCCGTCGCCAGCGTCGGCCGTCGCGTTCGTCGGCGGCTCGGCGGGGCCGAGCTCCGGCAGCAGCCGCTGCTCCCTGACGCACCGCATCAGCTGCTCGTACATGTTCTCGAACTTGATCGGCTTCTCCGGGAAGATCCGGATCTGGAACCCGATCTTCTCGTCGACCCTGGCAAGGTACGCCTCGTAGTACCTCCTGACGATCCCCCAGACTCGGTTGGTCGGGTGGAAGAGGTACCGTCCCAGGTGGTGGAACACGGCCTCCCTCCGCGGGAACATCTTGGCCAGCTCGGCCTCGAACATGGGCGTCAGGAACAGCGCCGGGGCGAAGTAGCTGTCGGACTTGAGCAGCATCCAGTTGAACTTGCTGAGCGTGACCTGGTCCTCGTCGCAGAAGACGTTGTCGGACAGCTTCAGCTGGAACTGCTCCAGGTGGAGGTAGACGTACGGAGGCAGCGACGACGACGCCGGCGCGCCGGGGCCGTCGTCGTTGCGGACGATGTTGTTCTTGAGCATGTTCGCGTAGCTCTCCGGCGCGCCGATGTGGAGCTTGTGGGGATTGTTCTGCGGGAAGCTGCCCGGGAGCACCCACGAGCTGACCGGGAACGGCTCGCAGAAGAGGCCCTCCTGCTCCGCCGGGACGTGCACGAGGAGCACCCGGTCGGTGAGCAGCGCGTAGAGGAAGGTGGAGGCGATGGTGAGCATGCGGTTGCCGAGGCCGTTGCAGGGGAACCACACCACGTACTTGCACTCCGAGTCGTCCGTGTTGCGCCCGGCCTTGAGAAGCTTGACGGCCCGCCGGTACCGCTTCGTCCTCGGGCCGCACTTCTTGTGCCTCGCCTCGTACTTCCTCAGCTTCTGCACCAGGTAGGGGGACAGCGGGAACGGGGATGGCTTCCGGTACAGGTTCGATTTGTAGCGGCTCTGGCAGGAGGATTCGTCGAATGCCGCGGACAGCAATCCGCCTAGAAGCTTATCCTGGGACACTGATGTTGCCGTCGATACAGAGACGTTGTTCAGACCAACAGGTTCTGCAGAGAAAAATGGTAGGTGAATAGGCTATCAGAGATGACGAGTTGAAAAATGCAGGAAAAAAATTGTTGCAAACATGTGTGAATTGAATTTTTTGAATTGCGCCTACCCAGTGTGTGAGGTTGACATGTGAGTATTGGGGCTACAACACTACATGTCACCATTTTTTTATTAACCCTGATCTTTTCTTTTGCTAATTACTTTGATGATCTAAAATTGCGTCCATTTAAATTAATGCCCAAGTCACGTGTCATCCTCAACTAAATATCGCAGCCAAAAAAAAAACGTCGCAATCTCGACTAAATATCGTAGCAACAAAATACGGCAGACAATAAAGCGCAATTCCTCACTTCCTATTTAGACTTGGACACTACTTTGTATTTTTCTTTTATATAAAAAACACTACATTGTTAAGGCTAAAAATACTAGTAACAGTTTGGTCTCCTAAAGCCAGGGACCACTCAAGCGAAAACTGTGTGCATCTAGTCTAGAAGAGCAGAATACACCCAGCGTTTACGCAGAAGCCTTTGGAAGGAACTGTGATGAGTGATGAGATTGAGGCAGGACAAGATCCGGATAGTGATGCATCATGCGCCAGTGCGATGGACGCTGAGCCGCTGACGCAACAAACAGGATCGCCTCTGTACAGCATCAGCATGGCCACAAACTCAACTGCTGCAGTGTTGCTGTACGCAGCAAGCCGGATCTGAATTCCGATCCTGGCCCAAAATGAATTGCTCGTTCATGCATGAAGCAGCAGATCAGCGATCCGATCACGAATCCGGACTGCCTGCACGGGGACAGCTCCATAGTGCCACGCACGATCCATGTGATCTGATTGATGCGCGCGGTGTGCTCCGCCAATGGCCATGGCGCCACAGCGAACCGTAGCAAGTACCACGAACGAAGCAGCGAGCGAGCGACGACGTCTTCTAGAATCGGACGCTGAGCTAGTGAGCAGCGAGCTGCCTCCCGACAAAACGCCAACTCGCTTTTCGCCATGACGAACAAAAAAAGGCGCAGGGAAATTGCATACGATACGACAGCGTCTCCCCGTTCGGTTCGTAGGCCCAGCGGCCCAACCCGCGTCTGAGAATCCCCCCAGTTCCTTCCTTCCCACGCGTCGAATGGCCTCCGGTCAACGAGCTACGTGCGACGACGTGAGTACGTGACCCCCGAAACCCACAGGCCCAGAACGGAGCGCGGAGGGCAGGGCAGGGAGGCTTACTTTGGCCCTGACGAGGCGTCGCGCCGCGGTCGCCGCCGCCGCCGTCCACGCGGCGGGCGGTAGGCTTGGGGACGACGGGCGGAGAGGAGGTAGCGGACGACGACGACGACGAAGGGAAGGAGCCGCTGCCCCAGCGGCCGCCGAAGACGAGGAAGAGGAGGGGTAGCGTGAGGAGGAAGCCGACGAGCACCATCTCCGGGCGGACGCCGCCGGAGCCGCGCCACCCGCCGCCGCCGCCGGCACGCTTCCTGTCGTCGTCGGGCGGAGCCCGAGGGCTCCGCGACCGCTTCACGTCCATCTCCCTCCCGCAACTCCGCCGCGCGCGGCCTGCTAGCTGCTAGCTCGATCCGCTCGGACTGCTGCCTCTCTGGTGTCAATTAAAAGCTAGCTCTCGTTTCGATTTTTGATCCGTGTGGCGACGGCTTGCTTGTGCCGGCTTCTCTCTCTCTCTCCTCCGCTTGGAGCAGGTCAACCTGGTGGAAGAAGCTACGGGCGGGGCGGGGGGCTTGAAATGGAAGGAGAGAGAGGGAGTGACGCCGACGTGTGCCCGCTCGTGCATCGTTGGTTTATGCAGCACGCACCGCTTCTATTCTAATTCGCTACTACTAATTCGCATTTGCGGCAAGTACTCATCAACTGCTGTGTGCAGTGCACCCGCGCGGGAGCTGTTAGGTTTGATTACCGTTGAATTAATTAGTTAGCTGGCTTGTGGGTTGTTGTCACTGTGTGGGAACGAGGAACAATTTCCTATAGCTTCGGCCGGTTCCATGGAAAAGTCTCTGCTCTTTCTAGCCTAACTATAACTTTCTTTTTGCACTGGTATCCTCGCCTCCAAGGCTCCAAAGTTCATATGTTTTGACCGTGTTTTCTTCCGAAGCAATAGGTGGTAGTAATCGTCATATCGAACTGTTCGTTAAAATTCTTGTAAAAAAAGGGTACGACGATATGTATTGAAATTGCTTGCCCGCTGTCGACTTCCTTTCGCGCTTCTCATCTTGCTGCAGAGAGAGGACGCACTTTCCTTTGCATGCAGGGGAATTGCATCCATAGCTCCGTCTCCGAACCGCGATCACGGTCACGGCCATGCTGCCGTGCGTGCGCTAGGGTTTCTTCCTTCGCTTCCGCGGCCCGCACATGTTTTCGTTTTCCATTGGCAGGACTCTCACATGGTTTTTTGGTAGTTTGCGACGTCCTGCTGCACCTCTGATGACCTGTCACTAGCTAGTTTCCGTGAGACCGGGGGGGGGGGGGGGGGGGGGGGGGGGGCACAGGACAGGACGGCTTCCCGCGAGGACATGTGGTCAGATTCTTCCGAGAAGTTTTTTTTACTTCGTTTTCATGGGCTGCGGAGTTGCAGGCCGGCCAGGGATCAGCTAGCAGCGTCGGCTCTATCATTGGAGCTTAATTCAATGGTGGTAGGTAGGTGGAGTAATGGAATGGAATGGGTACGTACGCGCATCTGAAATTCTGAATCGTTCAACGCCAACGAGCTGCGGAAATGTCGTAATCAACCCTAGTGATGTACTACGTACGTATCGTATTCGTACATTTACTTGTTGAATACTTCAAAAACTCGTCCGTCGCCGTCACCCGTCACCATCAGGGAGAAGGCCAGAGCTCAGGCTGCGCATAGGTGTCGTCGACCAGAGACATTGCACCATCATCACATCACAGATTAATGCAGCACAGAAGCCGGAAGTGCGGAGACTGTCGTCTCCAGAAGCTGGAGATCTACGATCTTCTGCGCTCGATCCTCAGAGGAGGGAGGATCTGTGATCTGCCATATGTCCACGAGAATGCAAGGAGCCACGTGCAACAGCCACTGCTGGCCAGTGCCGCATCTATCACCACCATCCCTCCTCGTAGGACGCCCTATTTTCCTAAGCTGCAGCCTGCAGAGGAGACTGATGAAGAATAATGTTCTTTTATTATTAGAGCCAGTAGCCGGACGTCAACGCGAGCGCAACTAACGCAGACGGCAGACTGGCCGGCGGTTCCAGCAAGTGTGCCTGTCACCGGCCGGGCAGCAAGTCCGCGTGAACCAGCGTAATTAGTTCAGCTCGTACGCGATCACTGCACGCGCCATCGGATGCTGCCGCCGTGGGTTCATCATCGTGTCTCGTCGGTGAGCGATGGACACGGAGGAGTGGAGGTGGAGCTATTACCCATGACTCCCGCTCCCACCGATTTTACTGTCTGGATACCGGGAGCGTGACACGACCGCACCGCATCATGCCGCTGCACAAGCTAGTGCCAACTGCGCACATGGCTTGCCGCTTGGCGCTTGGCGACTTCTACTGTGCGCAGCATGGACAGAAGAGGTGGACGGATACCCTCCCGTCGCCACGCGCGTCGGTGACTACTGACGCGAACAAGGTTTACTTGTGTCTGTGGTCCGAATTAATGACGAATAATTATCAGCAACGATTCTAGACTCACCTCTTGTGTAAGGAGATCCGCAACGATTTTGTCTGTCGATTATGTCTAAGAGCTGTATTGTTTCATCTGAGCAAGGGTCACAGGACCGGCCTATAGCTTTTGGTAGGCTTTAAATTCAGTTCGTGCTCTTGCTGATTTTCTGAAGTCTTTTGTCCTTGAGTTCTTCGTCTCTTTGTTCTTGTTGATTTGAGAAGAACCATCGAGTTCTTGTGTTTTCATGTGTTTTTTGGGATTTGTTGGTGTGCGAAATATACTCTTAGAATCACTACTTACGTCCTATTGGCGCAGTCTGTGATTGTGATCTTAGTTGGTCTTGTTTTGAGTTCGTTTTAGAAAACATCAACAAAACCCAATTCTATTCGTATTTTTAGATCCGTGGTCGATTCACAAGTTCGATTGGGCTCAAAATTTGTCCAGGTGTGTGTAAGATTTTATCTCAATCGGAGCTCGTTTGGTTCAGTTTCGTATTCGAGAACTGAATTTTGTGCTGCTGAAACGAGCACTTGTTCGTGACACGGTTTTAGACGGATTCGGACTTTTTGGTGTCCGATTTGCGATGCGTTTGTTTTGCTAGTCTCGTGTGAGTATTAGAAATGTTTTGTTTTGAAATCATAAGATCACTGTTTTGCTGATGTAATTTTGGTTTGATCGCTTACTTTATTTTAATTGAAGTGAGGTGACCATATTTAATGTTTGGTAGCTGGTTCGAGTTTTGAAGAAACTTGGCTGGATCGCGTGAAGCACGGTGCCAAGAGCCGTTAAGCCGTCTGCAGCAGTCTATCTAAAGTTTAGTCAAAAGAACTATTTTGTACTGCTCCTAAAGTCGAGTTTAAAATGAGCTGAGGCAGAATTTCCATGCCGCGCGGGGCGCGCGGCAACGAAAGCTAGAGCCCAGACAAGCAAGACGGGGCCGTGTCACGCAATGGCCGGCCTGACGGTAGCAACGTTTGGGCAGTAGATAAATAAAAAGATAGAAAATTAATAACAGAAGTATATAGAAATAGATAAATAAAGAAATAACATAACAGATGCACAAGGCACATCACAAATGCACAATAATATTTAAGTAAATTTCGTTGACGGTCCTCTCAAACTTGTCCTAAGTTTTCATCAAGGTCCCGGTACTTTCAAATTACACATTTAGTTCTATAAACTTATCCCAAATTCTCATGTATAGCCCACCTACCAAGACCACATAGTAGTTGCTCCAGCGTGATGCTTGGCGTATCAAGTTATCTCTAAGTGTCAATTTCCCCAACAACAAACTGAATATCTTGGCCACATCATCAGTGGAGTGCCCAGGGAGTCTTTACAGGCCCAGCCAGAGTGTAAGCCGCAGCATATTGGTCTACTCCCATGTCTGTCAAAGAGGTTCAAAGTTTCCTGGGGCTAATAGATTATTATCGAAAGCTTGTCAGACACTTCACCATCATTGTCAAACCACTAACAGGCCTGTTAAAAAAGGGGGCTCACTCTTCATGTTGACTGAAAGACACCAAACAGGTTTGCAGAGTGCAGACTATCTATTCCCTAGTGGCACTTCCTTGTACGATTGGTGGACGGACCTGCGTAGTCTTTGCAGCAGACAGATAAGAAGGGACTTCGACGGTCTGCTAATTCAATTCTGGTGGAATCTATGGCTGAAAAGAAATGTCACAATCTTTCAAGGTCAGCATAGGGGTGTAGACCAAGTTACTATGGCTATCATGGGCAATGCTAGTAGCTGAGGCCTTGTTAGGTTTTTTCCTAGTGGCTGTTTTGTTTTTGCCCTGTTTTTTCCTTTTTTGATTTCTTTCTTGTTCTCTTGATTTTCCTTGTTTCTTCTTCACTTCAGTTGCTTCGAGTCTGTTGTTCCCCTTTGTTTACTTCCTCATCTAATATAGATCGGAGCGGCAAGCCTTTTTGCCCCTTTCTTAAAAAAAAAAGAGTGCAGACTATCAAGACTGCTCATACTTCAGCTCTAGTGTTGGCCTCACCATATTTCAGTAAAAACTTTGCAATCGAGATGGATCCTTGACAGACTGGTGTGGGTGCAGTACTTGCTCAACAAGGACAGCCCTTGGCTTCCATTAGCGGGCCTCTTGGTCCAAAAAAATCGGGATGCCTCCACTTATGAAAGAAAGAGTATTTAGCCATCCTAATTGCAGTGGAACAGTGGCGTCCTTACTTGCAGCTAACTGAATTCTTGATCTGTACAACCAAAAGGGTTTGTTCCACCTTAGTTCTTGTTCGGTTAATCTCGTTACCCATGTATTAAATGAGATTGGAAAAAAATAAGAAAAAGTTTGACTTGCTTGGGATTTAAACTCACCCAATCCCACTCAATCCACATGGATTAAGAGTTAACCGAACAAGCACTAATAAGCAAAGATCGCATACTCATTGGCAGCAAAAGTTTTTTTACTAAGTTACTAGAGATTTGTCCTGCAAGATCATCTACAAGCAAGGGATTTCGTCTATGCAATGGAAACGGTTCAGACCTGTCATAAAAGGAAAATGCCACCAGCTGTGGTTCTCAAACTGGACTTAGCAAAGGCATTCGACACAGTCAATTGGGCAGCTCTCCTTCAGATTATGAATGTTAGGGGCTTCCCACCGCAATGGTGTGTGCATGGGTCCATCAGGTCCTCCCCACCTCCCGCTCGGCCCCTGGTTTCACTGCAAAAAAAGGACTCCGACAGGGTGATCCCCTATCACCCTATCTCTTCCTTCTTGTCGCCGATGTACTCCATAATCATCACCCGTGCTGACCATGTAGGGATCTCCAACTCCAAGCTCAAGACAATTCTGTGCACCATTGCCAAAACTTCACTGGCCTGAATATCAACTTCGACAAGAGTACCCTAGCCTAGCCCCTATCCATGCCAGCTCCGAAAATGCATCGCGCCTTGCATCTCGGTGTTGCAGTGCAAACTTGAAAGTCTCCCCTTGAGCTATATCTAGGTCTCCCATTGTCAACCACGAAAATCAAATTGTCTATCCACAATACCTTACTGCCGAAATCCGACCGATTCCTCTCCGGTTGGAGCTCTCTTCTCCTGAACCCGGCCGGTCGAACGGTCCTTGTCAGCTCCGTGCATTGCTTACCTCACAGCTGGTTTACGTCATGTCAGCATTGCTCATCCCCCCTGTGGCATCGTCAGAAAGGTTGACTCCCGCCGCCGTGCTTTCCTCTGGAATGGTCGTGATAACACCACTGGTGCGCGTTGTCTGGTCTCCTGGGATAAAGTCTGTCAAAAGAAAGCTCCTTGGAGGTTTAGGTGTGACTGATATGCATGTTCAGAACTGCTGCTTGCTCCTGAAGCTAGTTCACAAACTGCACAAACCCGCGTCATCCTCTTGGACACGCTGGATTCAATCGGACCAGGACGCTAGCTAAGCCAGCTGGAGATCATTGGGACAAACTGCAAACCCTCCTCCCGCTTTATCAGGCCATTACGTCGGTTAAGGTGGGTGATGGACGAACCACGTCCTTTTGGTATGATGACTGCCTGCCTGCCGGACCAATCTCTGAAACCTTCTCTGTGATCGCCATTCGCCGGCCACACCACAAAACCTGGAGCTTCAGTCAGGTAAGTGCTCACCTCCAATCTATCTGACCCAATACACTCCAATCCACCGTCGCATCGCATTGCTTCTTCTGGTGCTGGTGTGTTGTTGCATATGCTAATCAAGTGGTCCAGTCCAGACTGTCACCATCGTTGGTCACATGGAAAGGTGACACCATGCAACCACGCTCCCCACGCACTCCTGCAGCTCTCCTATTATATTCTCTATGTCACGTCGTATTTAGAACTCCCCTCTACAAACAATGTATACAAGCACCTTATATAAGTCATCTAGACCAATCACAAACCCATCCAAAACAGTGCTATTCACACCCAGCGTCCTCCACAATAGAGAGCAAAAAAAAGGACAGTTAAATTACATAGAATCGATGGAAACGAAGATACATTACATAGTCAAACAAAAGAACCACGAAAGCAAGTTCTGCCATTTCGCATCAATCAATCATCTACCTAATCATGCCCAGCGGTATGGCCGGCGGCGCCCCCATCACCGCGCCGCCGCCGGCAACTCCTCGTCTCTGCCGGTCCATGTTAGCCTCCCAGCCTTCTCGCACAAACACATACACGAGGACGACGACATTCAGCAGGCCGTATGGTTATGAGCGCGCGCGCGCGCACACACACACGCACGTAATAGAACGCAATTTGCACTGCATGCGCTTACCGATCCCCAGGTCGAAGCCGCGGTTCTTGAGCTCGCGGTACTCCTGGCACAGAGCCAGGTGCTCGCAGCAGCAGTGCACCAGGATGTCCGGGCACTCCCCTTCGTCCAGGTCGTACTCGGCCCTCAGCTTGGACCGGTAGAGGCACGAGTACAGGCACCCCATCCCCGTCGACGCGCAGATGAGCCCGTACACCAGTCCGCTCGCGATACATGCTGCCAAAGCCACAGTGAGTCGGCGAGATCTGACTGAGTTGTTTCAGGAGAGAAAACCAGAGGAAAGAGATTGATTGACTCACGGCAGGTGCCCTTGTCCACGATGTCAGCGACCTGCCCGAACGTGACACAGGGGCACAGGCATGTGATGAGACCTGGGCGTGGGCGCCATGGAAGAAAGAAACGCGTGTCAAGTGGTAACTAACTGAGCTCGAATAGCTAGCCATATTCACTGGAATCTGTCTGGCCTCCTATGAACTATTGAACTGTATGTATCTGGAGAAGAAGGGGAACGAACGAACGAACGAACGACTTACAGTTCCCCGGGTCGTCCATGCAGTGGAAGAGGCCGGTGGACCATTTCCTCAGCCCGCCGCCGGGGCGTGAAGTGTCCATGTTCGCCCCGTGCTGCTGCTGCTGGTACGCTGCCGGCGGCGGCGGCGCCGTTGGCGGAGCCCCGGCGCTGAACTTGTTATACGCGTCCGGAGGGGCTGACGGATACATTGCTTGGGAGTAGAACTAGGATCTCTTGTTTATGCGAACAGCAACGCGCAAAGCAAGGACCCGGTGCTGCTTTAATGATTCTCTCAGCACAGCTCTTCATCCAGGCGCAGCAGGCCCCAGGTCGGCAAGACTCGACTCGAGAGGTCTCCCTCAAGTCACCACTCACGTACTGCGGTACTAACTAGTTAAAGGCTATCTTCAACAGCTTAATTATCTCCATTATCTATTTCAAAATCTATTATATAAATAATACGGTCTATATTATAAAATAGTATTTTAGGTGACCATACCAATAAATAATGCCGCGTTACTTTTCAACGGGAATCCGATGCAGATGCAGTTCCTTAATATCAAATCAAGGAAGGGTTTGGTTACTGCACTAAACACGAGAGCATTAGTATATTTGCACATCCCGCGATTCCGATGCACAGTCGCAGCAGCATGTATTGTCTTTTCTATTTTTTTTTTGATTATGGAAACAAGAGTTCCGGCTTTAGCATACAAATGCGTACAGCCATTACATAACGATTATTGGACCATAGAGCAATTGCTTGAATAATTAAACTAACTCAAAGAAAACAAAATGCCATGACTATAGAAAACACTAGCCATCTTCAATTCTTGCATTCGAGCGCCATCCATGCATTGCAAAAACTTCCATCGCCACCACCTCCAAAGCTCGACAGGCATCGAGAATTTGTTGGTGCTTTTCCTCCTTCTGTAGAAGTCTCCAGAATCTGAACCAGTGAGTAACCCTGAAAATAACCTGCACAATTGATGGTATTGGTTTATGATTAAACACCACCTCATTTCGACAGAGCCAGATGGACCAAAATAAAGCGGATATTCCAGTCAGTAATAATGTTTTGTATGCCAGAGCATTATTAGATTCCCAAGACCCGATAATATGATTAATGCTAATGGGCATGTCTATTTTTAAAGCAAAGTAAATGATTCTCCATATACTTTTGGCAATGTAACAATCAAAAAAGAGATGATGTATACTCTCATTGTTGTTGCAAAAGCTACAGGTCAAGCTACCATTCCAACGCCTTCTAGCTAAATTATCTTTAGTGAGGATCGCTCCCCGACATAAATTCCACAGGAAAACTTTTATTTTCAGAGGGAGCTTAAGTCTCCAAAGCATCTTACTCCGATTGCTGTTAGAATTATTCATCAAAAGATGGTACATCGATTGGACAGAGAAAATTCCATTCTTATGACCATCCCAAACAAAATTGTCCCTAGCCGGATTCAGAGTAATCGTAGTTAGCAAGTTTAACAAGTTGTGCCATTCCACCATTTTAATTCCCCTAATTGTTCGGCGAAAAGATAAATTAAGATTTGAATCTGAAAAGACGTCTACAACCAAGGCCGATTTGTTACGCACTATATTAAACAGGTTCGGGAATTGCTCACTAAGAGGTCGACTGGTTAACCAAATATCCTTCCAGAATCTGGTAGCATGACCATTCCTCACTTGAAAGTGACCCCATCGAAGAAATTGATCCTTAATATTCATTAGACCTGACCAAAAGTGTGAATCGTCCGGTCTTCTAGATATTTGAGTAAGAGATTTATGTCCTAAGTATTTGTTTTTAAGTAGCTGTTGCCACCTCCCCTCCTCATTGAGTAATTTAAATAGCCATTTGCTGAGTAAGCTAATATTTTTTAAAGCCAGATTAGAGACACCTAAGCCTCCTAACGCTTTGGGTTGACAAACAATATGCCACTTGGCCAGCCTATATCTCTTTTTACTGCTTCCTCCCTGCCAAAAGAATCTGGATCGAATAGCATTAAGTTTCTTCAGGACGCCTACCGGAATCTCAAAGAAAGACATCATAAAGATAGGCAGACTACTTAACACTGAATTAAGTAAGACCAATCGTCCCCCTGAAGATAGGAATTTGGCCTTCCATGTACTAAGCCTCTTTTCAAATCGGTCTATAACACCCTGCCAGTCACTATTTCTCAATCTTTTCTATTACCTTTCCAATTATTAAATTTATCTTCAACAGCTTATTCATCTCACCGTATACTTCTATTTCAAATTCTACTATGTAAACAATTTGTACATGGTCTGCTAGTTATAACCAACTTTTTTTTACAGATGAACAATATAGTATACAATATAAAATAATATACTCCCTTCGGTTTTTATATTTGACGTTGGTTAGCGTAAATTTGAACTAGCTAGCGTCAAATAAAAAATGGAGGTAGCAATATACAATATAAAACAATATTTTGTATAGTTATATGCAGACTGGTCATAGCCGACTCGTTTTTTTTTTCTGATGAACAAGGCAGTGGGTCGGAGGGAAGGTGCTAAAACTGCAGCTACATTTGTCACCAGTTAGGTGAAAGATTCGGTTTGATTGAAGTCGAATAAGTTATTTAAATTGACATACTCCATCCGTCCTAAAATATAAGTCAATCCAATATTTTTAGAGAGTCAAAGTTTTTTCATGTTTTATCAAATATGTACAATGAAGTAATTATATTTATGATATCAAATATATACCATTAGATTCTCCATTATATATATTATACTATATCTATTCCGTGTCATAAATCTTTATGATTCTCGCTATACTTTTAATCAAACTTTTAAAACTTTGACGCTCCAAAAATCTTAAAATAACTTATATTTTGGAAGTATTAAATAATCACGTGCGAGCACATTGGTTTGCTCTGCCTTGAATAATGCTCCTCGCATTAGACTATGCTCAACTGTCCCCGCTAGCTCCCCCCTCTCCTTGTTGTGCGCGTCAGCCGTGCTCCTGTCAAACGTTCACCGGTGCCCTCTATTGATGTTATAATACTGATAGCGATTGGTAGAGGACTATGCCAGATCAAGAGTGCAGCTGTTGGCCCCCTTTTCATCGGGTTCAGTGCACATGAGTATTTATTAGTTGTGGAAAAATGGTAATAAGCGATAAATAGATATGGAAAAATAATATTTTATGACTGTAATAGGTATAAAATGAGAATTTATGGGAAACCACGTAGACAGTGGAGGTGGAGATATAGAGGAAGACAAATAGTTGATGTGGCTGGATAGTGAGGTATATGGAAATAAATTTAGAGGACACCCGTCTTAGTCGAGTCTAGCTAGGGGTGGATGATGAGCCAGCTTGGCTCGGCTCGTCCGAGTTCGAACTGACTCGTTAAGCTAATGATATAGCTCGGCTTCGATTCATTTACGAGCTCGAGCTGACTCGTTTAGCTCGCGAGCCAAAGCAGAAAAATAGTATATTCATAATAATTAATTTTTAGTTAGTTTTAAACTAATTTAACATTAGAAAATACTCCCTCCGTTTCTTTTTATTTGTCGCTGGATAGTACAAAATTACACTATCCAGCGACAAATAAAAAGAAACGGAGGGAGTAATAATTATACTCATAGTTTTACAAACCACATCAATATAACACCAAATTAACACAATTCATCACTCATCAATTCACATACATGTTCATCAGTTTAACCCACAATTATATTTGCATAAACCAATTTAACACATAGTCATAGTTCATTAATCATTAGTTTAACTCATAGGCCATATACACCTCACATACATATAACTTGTTCATCATTATTCCATAAATGATATGTATATAGTTTCGTTTTGCTGGAATGTGGTAGCTCGTTTAGCTCACGAATTGGCTCGTTAACAAATTGAAGTAGGATGTCGGCTCAGCTCGTGAAAAAATTCAAACGAGTCAATCCAAGCCAAACCGAGCTGATCATGAACTGAGCGAGCCAACGAGGCACGAGCATTTCATCCAAGCCTAAGTCCAGCAGCTCCCGAACACGATGTGGTCGTGTGGACACGTGAAGTACGCAGTGAGTTAGCACTGTAGCGCTTTTAAACAAGAGGACTTATCTGGTGCACATGGAAGCTTAGTGGACATATTAAATTATCATTATCCATTTTAGATTTAACGTCTCTAGTTAATCATTGCAATTTATAAATAACATCTTCCACCACTACATTCCACCACATCGGAGGATGTACTTAGCAAAATATTCCAAACAAATAGAGACATTAGATCTAAAATATGTAGTAATGATTTAATATGTGCACAAATATGTTCTCTTTAAACAAATATTGAGTGCGGCTGCGAATAAGAGGTGAGCGTGCTAGCAGCACGGTGCACGGATACCTGTGTACTCTCTCCTCCACCAGCGCTCCAATGGCCGCTACAGTGCCCGAGAAGGTTTTCGCATCTGGATATGCGCACTACTCGAAGACGCGTACGCGAGACCGCGTGTCTGAGGCTCGCCCACTGCGAGACGAGGAATGTTTTCGCATCCGCGATGCGGGAGTTGGGGAGTTGCTGGACAAGATCGATCTTATGAGAAAATGTTGGAAGTGGAATACTCGATGATATAATCTCTTCTTCTTCTTCTTATCTTTGGTTAATAACAGCTGTGAAGCCGATTACTTCTGCTATAAGGTAGAATCAACCTGCTGAATTTCTTGCCTAAGCTTTTGCTGAAATTCTCGACCAACGCTTACCTAACGGCTAAGCCTACGCGTGATCATTGCCTCTCTCACAAGCCACCTCGCGCCCGACGGTTTCGAATGAAAAATCTTTGACGTGCAACGTCGCGTCCCGGCTATCTTCTAGAACAGGACACGGCTACTTGGCTACGACTGGCACCACCATGCATATAGACGAACTGTTGTACTCCGTGGTCGCTCTCATTCTTCTTCGCTCCATGGAAGATTTGGTGTATAAGGGGCGGACCCTCGTATTACATGGAGGGCCACTTTTCGTGATTTTTCTTGATCGAGGTTTCGACTAAGTCTCTTTTTAATATAATACCGTGACAACGGTCTTTTTCTCCTACCATGAGTTTATTTCTCTTTCTTTGCTCCATGCGTTCAAATCTGTCACTAGGCAATCAACATGGCCACAACAGGCCACGTACTGCAGGTCCACAGCGTGCGCGGCAAAGGTTGAAGGCATCCGATTCTTCGTCCCCGCGCCCATCCACGAATTCTGATGCCGGCCTCTTCTCGTTTCAAGCAACGAATCTTAAGCGGCCAAGTGGTGTCCGAGGATCACCACCCTGATTCTCCTCTCTGCCTAACAATGCACACGAATTCCACGCCTCCTCATATACACGTCGTCGTCCATGACCGGCGCGCCGCGCTCGCACCAAACGTGCGGCAACCGAACTGCAAAGAAATCTCCAGAGAGCCTTTGTTCCGGCCTAACCGCGCAGACCGGCCGGGAGACAGTATATATAGCGGCGCTGTTATCTATAGCCCCACGGTTGCCTCTTGTCTCGTGTGGATACTGGATTGGCTGTATCATATATCACCATACTGTACCAGGTTGACGAGCGAGGACTAATAACAGACAACAATGGCGTTCATGCGGTACTACCGTGCGCTGCCGCAGGGGGAGACGACGGTGGAGGAGTTCAGGGCGTGGCTGAGCCAGTTCGACGCGGACGGCGACGGCAGGATCAGCCGGGAGGAGCTGGAGCGGGCGCTGCGCAGCCTCAACCTGTGGTTCGTGTGGTGGAAGGCGCGGGAGGCGGTGCGCGCGGCCGACGCCAACCGCAACGGCGCGGTGGACGGCGACGAGATGGGCCGGCTGTACGCCTTCGCGCACAAGCACCTCCACCTCAAGATGAGCCAGCTGGGCCTGGGTCTGGGCCTGGAGGAGTAGCGCTGGGCCGCTGGCCTGCTAGAGTTCTAAGGCGTTGCCGGGAACGCTGGGTTTTTCGCTGTAAATTGGACTGTTATTAGACTCAAGTGGTCGTGCTAGCTCTTGGTCGTGGATTTTGTTGTTTCATAAGCTCGGCAAGTAGAGGTGGTGATATTAATTTGTAAATGAAAGTAGTATGTATAAACTCTTTTTTTTCGATTACATAGGCTACACCAGCAACATATACTTTTATGAATCTGGACACTGTAAAGTTTTGACAAATGGACGTGTGGACATATTATGCTGCTCATCATGGGAAAACAATTTGGTTACAAATGGTCCTCTGATGCACTCATTAGCTGATAGGGTAGAGAATGCACTCAAATTATATGCAAAGGTTTCTGTGAGGATCTTCCAAGTTGCAATAATACAACGGTTTTCTTAGTCATATCTGAAAAGCCTCGCTAGACCAGTTTCATGCAGAGATAGATACCCATATTTGGTAAGAATAAGTGTGATTTCCCTCAAATCATTGTAGACAATTATTATTTTTCCAGGTAAATAGTCTTTCATTAAATATAATGCTCATTAAAATATATTCATATATTTTTCATGCCATTAATAGTCATGGTTGCATCACTGCAAATGGCTTCAGGTATTCAAATGACACCATGATTTGGGAAATTAAACTGGGATCAGTTTTCTGCCGCTGTCGTTGATACGTTTGGGGTCCTATGAGTACCCCAAGGCCATGTATGATTTCTTACCTTTGACGCAGACTGGTTCTATAGATTCTTATGTCACAGAATTTGATGATCTGCGTTTTAGTACTGCTATGCATAATCCTGAGTTGGATGAAATCTTCTTTGCCAACAGTTTATGAAGGGTTTGAAACAAGATCTTCAGGGACCTGTGATGTGTTGGCCAAGTTGCTGCAAGAAGTGCGGGAAAAGAGTAAGTTCAGGTCTCAGAAAGGTGCTGTGGTTCAGAAACATAATATACAGAGCAAATTCGAGCTCATATCTGGTGCTTGGGGGGTCTAAAGACGAGTATATGCTTCTAAATGCAGTAAGCAGGTTCAGACTTCTCTGAATGCTCTGACAGTTGAGGACCAAGTGTAGTTTTGGTTAAGTTTGTTACTCTCTCGGTTCTAAAAATATAGTTCTTTATAGTCATCTTTTTTCCGTCTATATTCAAATACAAATAAATGATAATGAACGTAAACATACATATAAACTACATTTATAAATTAATTAATGAATGTAATTTTAGTCTAAAATGAATTATATATTAGGACGGATGGAGTATTTATGATTATGTTACCTTTAGTAGAGTAGTACTGCATACATCTGCACATGGTCTTGGGGGTTGTAGCTGTACCCTCTTAAGCTCTCCCGTCCAAAAGTTTCAGTCGGCGATCGGCGTGTAGCGGGCTGCGCAAAAAAAAGGTTCAGAAAAAGTGAGATCTGCACTATGGAGAGGAGACCAACTGGTGGATTTAAGCATGCCGTTCCGACAAACAACTAAACCGGCCACTTGGATGATCCGCTTTCATCTCCAGCTGTCCTTCATTGAAGCCTCTGTCCATGTGGGTGACAGCCACACACTTTCAGTTAATTAGCCTAAAAGCTCGAAATCAGCACTGCTCTACGCACCCTGTTGGCGTGGTCAGGTCAAGTAGCCTTGGCGATTACGAATCCGTTAATTCTTAGCGTGCGATTCAGCAATTCAGGGTGAAGAAGCCATTCTTTTACGGTAGGAAGGGAGTGCTTTTGGCATCTCATATGCCCCATCTCTCTGTCCCAACAAAAGAAAGTGCAGTCAGTTTTCATCGTTGATTCAAGTTTATAGAAAATAGTATCAGTATTTATATTTACTAACAGTATTTAGTTCAACCATATATTAGCAAAAAAAATTTTGTCAAATTTCAGATCGGTTGAATTAGAAAAGCAAAACTACAATCGCACTTCTTCTTTTATTTTCCCTGTGTAGGGTGCCATGCCATTGAGATCTGAACTGTGTGAGGGCGGTGGGGGTGGGGTGATTGATTGTTGGTGTTTGTTTCTTTTTTCTCCTGAGATCTGTAGAGGATCAAAGGGAGTCGGGGGGGTCACGATGAGGCACCATCCCTCACATGTGGAGAAAAGAAGAAGAAAAGAATTGTGATGTTCATGTGCTCACATGGTGGGTGCTGATCGCAATGCCCTCGCCTAAACTCTGTGTCGGTTTGACTTGACCACGTACGTACTCCCGGGTCTCCATGCACGCTAACTTGTGAGAGTCCCTTGATAGAATGAATATTCCCTCATGATCGAGCAGCCAATTAAAGATCACTCCACAAGTTACCACCACGTGTTCCAATGGCGCGAGGTGCATGGTATAGAATCCTGAAAGGCCATTGGTGTGGTGCTTAAACTGGGTCGTATTTCCAACAGGGGCCGCTGTTGTGATTTTATTGCAAATCGTACCAGCACGCACCTACAAGGGAACAAACAAGAACCCTTTGACTGGTCCGTTGTCGCTTGTGTGGCACACAAAGACCAGGTTGGTCTGTGCTATCTATCTATCATTGCCTGGTCATGGTCATGGTCATGGAGAGGTGGAACCGAAACGGGGAGAGGGTGGTTCTTGGGGATCATCACATGCATGGTCCTATTCCGAGAGAGGTCGACGTTGCCAGCTCACGCAGGAGGCTTGTATAACAGATCGACCGGTCGTCAAGGTGTGCCAATCAATCAAATGATTCAGTCACAAAACCTCCTCCGATCCCCGTCCCTATGTTTGCTTGTGTTCGTTTTGATATTAGCTGCCACTGACACCCTGCCGTGTTTAAAACCCCATCCATCTTAATGGATGTCTTCAGCAGATTTCTGAATCATGTATAGGAGTGTACACACTCCCCTTTTTGACATCTAGGACTGACTGCCAAGCTTTCCCGATATGATCCGTTGCTTGGCCCCTTGTTGTACTCTGCTTGTTTTGATGGCAGGGTTACCCCCTGGGTCGCTTTCTCGCTGAACAGCATATCTGTTTGCTTCTAATGACGGTCGCTTTCGTTCTCTGCTGGGCCCATCTCATCTGATGTGGTCTTCGTCGTCAGTCTCGGGTTCTCAGATCAGAACCAGCCACAGCCAGTAGGAGAGAGGAGCAGCTGGTCCCTGATCCACGACCACGCCAAGAACTAGTAGAAAGCTACCACCGGCCTACACCTCTGCACCGTCGGCGTGTACGGCCTTCTTGTTCCTTGGCTGGTATTCGGTTCATGAACCGAGCCTTCTTCAAACCCGCTATGTCCGGCACGGTCTCGCACAGTCACCCGGCATGCATGGTTCTGTGCCGCATGGTGGTGGTGGTGGATCACCATGCGCGAGCGAGGAAAGGGACCGTGCGTGCGCCTTGGAATTGGAACCTTGCCAATCACTCTCCCTAGCTTCAGTCTCAGGCCTCCCATGGATCGGAAGCTTTGTACTCCACCACCTCTGGGAATGCAGGAAAAGGCTAGCTTAGCCTCTTGTTCTTGCATTATATTATTGGTGTATATAGACCCGGCCGCTAGATTATTGGCAGATTGATCCGGACCACAATTATTGCATGGTCTATAAAGGATTAATAATCTTATGCATAGTACTAGTGGTAGTGGCAAACGAAATCTGGACACGACCATGATAGCGATTTCGACATCGGCCCTAAACATTATGAAACCGTACTGCTACTGAATAATCGTGCTGTCCTGAAATTCGGTGAGCTGGGCCATGCATTGCTTGTAGACACGCGGACGCGGGCGTCGTACGCAAATACGCAATGCAGGCGACGAGGGTCCTCCGAAATTTCAGTACCGCTGGCTGGCCGGCACATTTGTCAGTAGTTCGTTTATACCCCCTGCCTCTTGCTGTGGGTACTTATGCTTTAAATAAGGTTTGGTCAAAAAAAAAAAGGAATTGGAACTCTTTACAGCTGTTAATTTTTTTTAAAAAAAACAAAAAATAAAATAAAAATCTTATTTGTAAACTTGTCTTTCGTATGATTGTATCGCTCAACAATCATTACGTGTTCAATAATGATTAATAATTCTGTTGCACTAGTAGCAGACGAAATGCAGACACGACGATAATATGGATTTTGACGTTGGCCGGCCGTCAACATTATGAATGGTGCTGGGTAGTACGGTACTGATTATTTGGCGAGTTGTAGGGGCCTGGTAGACACGAGGGATGAGGGTCCTCCAGGTTTCTGTATGTATGATTTGAGCCATTACTTTACTTGTCGCTGCTTGTTTACATAATAATGGCCTTGGCCAGAGTCCCTAATCCCTCAATGGCAATGCTACGGCCTCCAGTGCTGCAGCTGTACATCAGGTTCTGGACGTAGTACGTACACAGGTTCGAGAAAAAAAAAAACGGAGGGCCACATCTATCCACGTGGCGCAACTACTGCGAGGCCTACCCAAAATTCAATCCAGCCAACCACCGAGCCGGTAAATTAATTCAAACTGCATGTACATTTGCCAAAGAACATGCATGGGGCTGGATGCACAATTATAGTTTGACCAGACTAGTCCAACAAGCATTGGCATTGGCCACCTATGCAATGCAACGCAACGCAAAGCAACTCCTCTAGCTACCCTTAACCGAATACTCCCTCCGTTTCTTTTTAGTTGTCGCTGGATAGTTTAATTTTATACTATCCAGCGACAACTAAAACGAAACAGAGAGAGTATTTTTTATCCTTTTTTTTTCAGATGGCGCCCACGCTCCGATACGTCTCCATACGTATGTAGTTCTGCAAGTTGGGCCGAGCCGACCAGGCACGGGCCCGTCGTGCTTCAGGCTTAAATACTTCGGACCAGGCTAGCACGAATTACATTCGGGCCGGACTAAATCGTACTTACATCCTAAAATGTAGGCCCAGCACGGCCCTAAAGCACGACGGACTTGCATCGGGCCGTGCTGGCCCAGACCCGGCCCGTAAGAGTGCTTCAGGTGACTAGGTCATATACAGAAACAAATCTAACCCCTCTCAGGCAACATAAACACAATTTTGAGAGAAACAAGTCATATATTTAAATAAACTGTTACAATAAATTAGACAAGACAAACAAAAATTTGAGAGAAACTACTTTTTATTCCTCGATCTGCCTCGTTAAAAACCTTACACCCCAGTGTGGGGCTCCCTCTGTAAGGAAAAGAGTACAGATCGGAAAAAAGTTTTAATGTCCACAGTCTATATTACAATAATAGTCCATATTACAATAACAGTCCATATTAACAGAATGAACTAGATAAAAGAAGTAACACTAATCATGGTTGAAATCAGCAAAAGCTTGTTCAACCTCAGGATCTTCAAGTTGATGTTGTTTTCTATCTTCTGCTCTTTTCCAATCCTTAAGGCAGGTGATGGCCTCCGCTGTCTCAGGTGCATGCAAGAGAGGACATCATTTCTTCAATAATTCTACCAACTGTGCTAAATGTTGCTTCAGAGGAAACCGTAGAAACAGGAACAAGAAGAATATCTCTAGCAAAATGAGATAATACTGGAAAACTGTACTTGTGTTCCCTCCACCATTCAAGTAATTTTACCTTTTCACCCTTCAAGGTGCGATCAGTCGCTGCAAAGTTAGTAGACAGATAATGATTCAATTCAGCATTAGGATTCCACCTTTGATTTGTTGTAGAGTTAGAAGATTCTTTCCCCTTAGATCTCTTCCATAAGTGGGCTGTCAAAGAACTATCTGAATGTTCTATGTCATGTTCAGCCATTGTTCCTATAACATCACTTTCACCATATTTGTTATAGTAAAAGCCAAAAACACGAAATAATTCATCTTTCACATGATTAAAAGCATCCGAATAGTCCATATCTAGCAAGTCGCCAATTCCTTCTAAAGCAGTTTGTAACCCATCAAGTTTTTTTCTAAGATCCAAAATAGTTGCAAAGCAAAATAAATGGGATATGTTATCAAAGTATTTTAGAAATTTAACTCCATTGGAGCAACAATAGTGCAAAGAAGGGAATCACATCTGTGCTTAGCAAATGACTCGGCAATTAACCAAATGTAATCAATGACTAAGCAGGATGTAGGATAGTAAACACCTGATAGAACATTTGTGGCTACATAAAAGGGCATCAAATACTCTCTAAAATGTTTAACCATATACCAATCAGCTTCAGTTAGCACCAAATCAAGATCAAGAGCATTAGCATTCACAAAAACAGTTATAATTTTCTCATAACCTTCTAGTTTCTTAAGCATAAGATAGGTAGAATTCCATCTTATCTTCATATCAAGGCCAATTTTCCTTTGTTTCATATTATTTGCCTTGCAATACTCACTGAATTTCGTAATCATTTGAGGGGTACTTGTTATGAAACGAACAACAGCACGAACATTATCCAAATATTTGCTAACTACTGTTATGCCATCCTGAACAACCAAATTAATAATGTGGCACACACATCTTTGATGGACAATATAATCATCTATGTATGAATGCAGATGATGGGATAGGGATTCATTGCATTTGTATTTGATAAAGCATTATCAAGAGTAATAGACAGAATCTTATTACTTATATCAAAATCATTAACCCCCTCAAGAATATGCTTAGCAATTGCAGAACCAGTATGTGAATCATTCATCACTCTAAAACCTATAACTCTGGAATGTCGAGGAACCGAGGAGGACGAGGGATGGAGCGGCGGCGGGTTGGGCGGCTGGCAGTGTTTAGCCGAGGAACCGACGAGGAGCCGCTCAGCCGAGGAACCGAGGAGGAGGGAAGGAGCGGCGGTTGGCTGGGTGGTGTTCCTAGTCGCAGACTCGTGGTCGTGGTCTCGCGGAACGGTGGAAGTCGGAAGAGAACGAGCGGACTAGCGGAGGAACTGAGGGAGGAGGAGAAGTGAAGGGACCGAGAGCTGCCGCCACAGGAACCGAGCAGTCGCTCAACCCTAACCCTAACTGAGAGCCGCCGCCAATAAATATCGCGCGAGAGACGGACGTCGCGCGGCTACCAGTCCTAACCCTAAATCGTGTCGGGCTAGCCCGAGCACGGCCCACGAAGGCGTGCCGGGCTACTTGGCCCATCGGGCCACCAGCCGGAGCACGGTCCAGCTCGTCTAACATGTCGTGCTAGCCCGGTTTTTCCTAATTCATGCTGGGTCGTGTTGTGTGCCTTCCATTTCGTGTTGGACTCGTGCTGACCCAGTAAGCACGACCCAAACTTGAATGACTATACGTATGTATGGTCCATCGCCGTCCGTCTCCTCGGGATCGCATACATGTTCAACATCCCAAAGGCCATGCATCAACATCATGCATGTAGTAGCAAAGAAAAGTCTCAGAGCCGGATCGTAATCGTTCTCTTTCCCTCCACCACGTCCACCCCACATGACATGCGCGTGGAAGCAAAGCTTGCTGCCCTATGAAACTGTTACAAAATATTTGTACATGTGATCTAATCCATCCATGTGACAGTTATTCCCAAGGGACACACCTCTTGAGAACACTTGTATATATACTACCCTGCATGCAATAAAGAATTCATCCCTGTCATTTGTCTCTGTTCTCTCCATTTGCCACTGAGCACTGCAACATATTGCAACACGTTATCAGCACTGTCTCAAGGAGAAATCAGAGAAGGGAAAGAGGAAGAACACGCTGTTCTTGACAAGAACAGCAAGATCGATCTACACATCAACAGCAAGGTATGGAGCATACCGTTTCCATGCGCATACGCCGTATGCGTGAAGTTCTTCATATTGTTGATGATGCGATGTTGGAAGCGTTCACCGTTGGGCAAGCCGCAGCGCTTCCACCGGTGCACGCGATCCCTGAACGCCGTGTGCAAGTGCAAAATGTGCACTTCTGCGTTATCCATGGATGGACAGCGGTGGTTCCGCTGCCGGTGGTGGAGTGTGGACTCCCCACTGCATCCCCGTCGCCACCGGTGCCGGTGGTTGACGTGAGATCGTCTGCATCCGCTCCTATGGACGTCGATTTGGAGGCACCACCGCCACCTCCGCCCACTGCAGCGGCAGTTGCTCGTCGTTTGCCATCTCCACCAGTGCCTGTGGTCGTCGGGACCATCGCTGCCCGTCGTGGGCAGCCTGCTCGCGCTGTTGATGCCCCGAGAGACCGCATCATCTTCACCGGCCATCACCCAAATGGGGTGGCCTCATCTTCCTCCTCCAATCGAAGGGCCTAATGGCCCTCGATCCGGCCGCCACGTCGGCCGTTTGGGGGGAGGGGGTGGGGAGCGGCGCGGCAAACCCGGCGCGAGCGCGCTCTGCGGAGCACGGCCGACGCTCTGCGCGACATCCGGTCAGCGGCTCGGCGCGACCGGACCTGCCCTGGCGCGGGAGAAGCCCCGGCGGGCGCGCGCGCGACTCGCGGGCCGCCTCCGAGGGCGCTCGTCGCGGCTCCAGAGCACGGGCGCGGAGCAGACCCCGGCGAAGGCGCGCTCCATGGGCTCGGCGTGGCCTCCCGAGCGCGGCCGGCGTGCGCAGAGGCCCTCGGCGTGTCGCACGGGCGCGGACAGCCCCCGGCCGGCCAGACGAGCCGGCGAGGACGCTCGGCGCGGCTCCCACCGAACGCAGGCGTGCGCGACTCGGCCTGGCCGAGTCCGGCACGGGGGGCCCGTAGGCCCCTTCCTCCTTGGCGCGGCGGCTTCTGGCTGGAGCCCGATGGCGGCTCTCCGCCCGACGGCTGGCGGCGCTCGGGCGGGCCCCACGCAAACGCGCGCAGACGTGCGCAGAAGCCCTGGCGGCGGCTGGAGCTGGCCGCTCCCTTCTGGCGCCAAGGGCGGCGGCTGGACCCAAAGCCGCGCGGCGGCCAAGGCTCGGCGAGACGCGCAGGCCAGGCGGCGGCGGCCTAGAGGCCAGTCGATGGCGGCGGCTGGTTGGCTGGGGCGGTTAGGGTTTGGCAAACCCTAACCACTCCCATTTATAATGGGCTCTGTAGCCTCTGTTTGGCCGCCTGGGCCGGTCAGCTAGGCTGGGCCGGCGTGCAGGCCTTCTGGCCGCTGCCTGGCTCGCCTGGCAGGCCGCCTGGGCTACTTTCAGAGGCCCAATATAGCCTGTTTTACCATTTTTAAGTTCTGAATTTCAGTATAAGACTCTGTTTTATATGTAATTTTAGTTCAAAGTTATCTTAGGCGTCTAAATTCGTAATTTAGACTACATATATTGTAAAGACATATCTGTTTTATTGTATATATAGCAGATTTTAGTTCGTGAATTATTGTCTGTTTTACATTAATAATTCACATATCTCTAGTTGCTATTATTTACACATTCATTTATGTTTGCATATAAATATAGCATTTATTAAGTTCAGACTTAATAAAACTCATGCAAAACAAAATTACATTATTTTGGATCAAGAGCATAGGGAGATAGAGTCCTAAGCATTGGCCGCACTAAATTCTTTTATAGAATTTAGTAGCCCAGAGACCGTGCTTGTGGCAGCATTTGGAATGCCTATCTCTATGAGGTCTACATCCCTCAGGATGATTACCTATACGTGCTATCCAAAATAACAGAATATGGAGTTATTGAATTTTACTTTGATAATTAGTAGAGCATGGGTAGTGGAGACCTAAGCATTGGCTGCGGTTCGTTCATCCGTGAACTTATCTGCCTAGAGACCGTGCTTTTAGGCAGCAAATTCCTTGCCCACTACTAGATCTACCTCATTAATTTGAGGATTATCTATACTATTCTTACTAAAATTCAAAGTATTTATTCAATTGGAAGGTTTGGAACCTTCAGGCAACTCATATCACATGTAAGAGTTAGTGAATTTTACTTTGATAATTAGTAGAGCATGGGTAGTGGAGTCCTAAGCATTGGCTGCGGTTTGTTCATCCGTGAACTTATCAGCCCAGAGACCGTGTTTTTAGGCAGCAAGTTTCTTGCCCACTACTAGATCTACCTCATTAATTTGAGGATTATCTATACTATGCTTACTAAAATTCAAAGTGTTTATTCCATGGGAAGGTTTGAAACCTTCAAGAAACTCGTTACATATGTAATTTTTAAGAATTTTTGCATAATGAGCTTACAACATCACCATTGTGACTATTAATTTATACGTAAATTAATGGATGTACATGGTAATGACTGTAGGAACATGTCAACCAAAGAGTTCGAGGAACTCGCCCTTGATGGGCATAACTACCCAACTTGGGCTTCAGATATTGAAATAACTTTTGCTTCTCGTGGGATCATTGATGCAATTGCAGCACCCATCACTGGTACTGATCCAGTGAATGAGGTTAAAAAGAACACAACACTTTTCCTTTTGAGGCTTTACATCCATAAGGACCTTAAGCAAGAGTACCTTATGGAGAGATGCCCTCATAACTTGTGGAAATCTCTCAAAGAGCGCTATGAACAGCAGAAGGAGCTCATATGGCCGTCAGCCAACCATGAGTGGAACCACCTTCGTCTGCAAGATTTTAAATCTGTTGCAGAATATAACCATGCTCTTCATAGCATTTGTTCTAAATTGAAATTTTGCGAGAAAGAGCCCTATGAAGGAGACAAGATAGAGAAGACTCTATCTACCATGCTTCCAGAGGACAGGATATTGCATCAGCAGTATCGCTCTAGCAATTTCCAGAGATATTCTCAACTCATGCACACATTGACCCAAGCAGAAAAGCATCATGAGCTTCTTCTAAAGAATGCTCAGCAGCGCCCTCCTGGGTCTGCCCCTCTGCCTGAGGTACATTTCAATGTGCATAAGACTGAGAATAAGAAAGGATTCAAGAAAAACTTCAAGAATCCTTCTGGACCTCGCAAATTCAATAAGAACAAATTCCACAAGAAAGGTAAAGGAAAAGGAAAAGGAAATGGCAAGCCTCTACCATCCAAGGGCAATAGAGCTTGCCTTAAATGTGGTACTGAGGGCCATTTTGCTAGGGATTGCACTTGCCCTAAGCACCTTGTTCTTTTGTATCAACAATCCCTAAAGAAGCCAAAGTCTGATAAGCCTGGTTTTGAGGCTCATTTCAATTCTACTGAAGCACCAATTGAGGTTGGAAGTTCTTCACTGGCTTCTGGTGACTTGAAGAACACTCTTGCTAAAGAGCACCTCAATGTGGTTGACAACAAGCCTCCACTTCTACAAGAAGATGAATATGATGATATGATCATTGAGTATATGTCAAAGGATCCATTTGGAGATTTGGCATAAATCTCTCATGCTTGGAGATTTGATCATGATCACTGTGGCTTGTGTGGTTGTTCTATACTGTCTTTATAATGTTGTTGTAATAAGTAGAGGTATACAATCTCATGTGTTGAGATGTAACATACTCTACAGACCAGTGTTGGGTCCTGTGAGTAGTGCGAACTCATTGGATGAGTCGCCATACCATTATTGTAATATTGTTTCGACATTGTGATATTTAATATCATGTTATGTATAGTAATAAGTTGCATCATAAAATTCTTATTCAGAATTTTTATTTATGTATAGATGCATAATGACGACAACTCGACGGAAGAGGAATTATGCCTTGTGGACAGTTGTACCACAAACTCTATACTTAGGGAGATCAAATACTTTCAGACTCTTAAGAAAAGAGATGGGAAAGTTTTGACCATCGCCGGACGCGATGCTGTGATAGTTGGCTCTGGTCGAGCAACTATTACCCTCCCTATGGGTACTGAAATTGTGATCGAGGATACATTATTGTATCCTGATTCCACACGTACCCTACTAAGTTTTAGAGATATCCGGCAAAATGGATTTCATATTGAAACCCATGATGAAAATCAAGAAGAGTTTCTCTTCTTGACCAAGCCGAATAAATATGGCAAGCGCATATGCGAGAAAATTCCATCGCTCACGTCAGGGTTGTACTATACATATATTAAGAGCAATGCACATGTTGCATACAAGGTAATTTTCCAAGATGTTGATGCATTCCAGATTTGGCATGATCGACTTGGTCATCCTGGTATAGGGATGATGAGGAAATTTACAGGCAATTCAATTGGTCATAATTTGCCCACAACAAGTTTTCCCAAATCTCAGGATTTTGTTTGCACCGCATGTGCAACTGGGAAACTTATTTTGAGACCATCATATCTCAAAATTAAAGCTGAACCGCTTAAATTCCTTGAAAGGATTCAAGGAGATATTTGTGGGCCAATTATACCAACTTCTGGGTCGTTCAGGTATTTCATGGTACTGATTGACGCATCTACTAGATGGTCACATGTGTGTTTACTATCAACACGCAACCATGTATTTGCCAAGATAATGTCTCAAATTATCAAGTTAAAGGCAAATTTTCCTGAACATCGGATTAGTTCAATCCGAATGGACAATGCTGCTGAATTCAAATCTCAGGCATTCAATGATTATTGTATGGCGCTGGGGATTCAAGTACAGCACTCGGTACCGTATGTCCACACCCAGAATGGTTTGGCTGAGTCACTAATCAAGAGGATTAAACTCATAGCAAGACCATTATTGATGAATTGCAAATTGCCTTCGTCGTGTTGGGGTCATGCAGTTCTGCACGCTGCTGACCTTATACAATTACGAGCAACTGCATACCATTCAACATCCCCAATACAAATGGTACGTGGAAATCCTCCAAGTATTTCCCATTTGCGTAAATTTGGATGTTGTGTATACATTCCAATCTCACCACCTCAAAGAACAGCTATGGGCCCACACAGGAAAGTGGGGATCTATGTGGGATTTCAATCTCCGTCGATCATTAAGTATTTAGAACCCTTAACAGGGGATCTATTTACAGCCCGTTTTGCTGACTCTATTTTTGATGAGGAACATTTCCCGACATTAGGGGGAGAATTTAAGTACCAAAAAGAATGCCAGGAAATAAATTGGAATACTCAATGTGTTCCAGGTTCTGATCCACGTACTTCAGAAACTGAACTGCAAGTTCAGAAAATTATACATTTGCAAAGACTTGCAAATGAACTGCCAGATGCATTCACTAATTACAAAGGTGTCACTAAATCATTCATTCCTGCTAGGAATGCACCAGAAAGAGTGGAAGTACCGAATAAGGCCACTCAACTCCTAGAGAGGAGAAGTATGGTGAATAAGCGTTGTTCTGTTGCTAAGAAGCAAAGAACATTAGTGAATGCAAAAGGACACCAATATGATACAATGTATCATGTGGATTGTGATGATCCACAACCCAGCTCGGATGTGCACATAACCGAGGCTGGGACATCGGAAAATCCTAGACACATCAATTTGGGAAATTCTGATGAGTCTCTAAGGAATGATGAAATTGCCATCAACTATGTTGAGACTGGTGAAACATATGATAGAAAAGCTACCAATGTCGACATATATTTCTCCGAGCAGATTGCTGAGGACCTTCAAAATGATCTAGATCCTAAGACCATGGCAGAGTGCAGTAAGCGCTCGGATTGAATCAAATGGAAGGCAGCAATCGAAGCGGAGTTAGCCTCGCTTTACAAAAGAGAAGTTTTCTCTGCTGTAATACCTACACCACGTGATATCTTCCCTGTGGGATATAAGTGGGTTTTCATTCGGAAACGAAATGAAAATGGTGAGGTAGTGAGATACAAAGCAAGGCTAGTAGCACAAGGGTTTACGCAAAGACCCGGCGTTGATTTCAACGAAACTTATTCACCAGTCATGAGTGCAATAACATTCCGATATTTAATATCTTTGGCAGTGCAAAATCGTCTATCTTTGCAGTTGATGGACGTAGTGACCGCATATCTCTATGGGTCACTGGATTCTGATATATACATGAAAGTTCCTGATGGAATAGATGTACCGAATCCAAAGGCAAAGCGCAACATGTATTGCGTAAAGTTGCAGAAGTCATTATATGGCTTAAAACAATCGGGCAGAATGTGGTACAACCGATTGAGTGAATTCCTTTTGCGTAAGGGATACACAAAAAATGATGATTGCCCGTGCATCTTCATCAAAAGATCCAAAGTGGGATTCTGTATCATATCAGTTTATGTTGATGACCTTAACATCATAGGAAATAAACTTGATATTGATGAAGCACGTCATCATTTAACGACGGAATTTGAGATGAAGGATTTGGGTAAAACCAAATTTTGCTTAGGCCTACAACTTGAGCATTTACCTTCTGGAATCCTTGTACATCAAAGTACATATACCCAAAAGGTATTGGAAAAATTCAATATGCATATGTCTTATCCTTCAAAGACTCCTATGGTGGTCAGATCTTTGGATTTAAAGAAAGATCCATTCAGACCACGGGATGATGAAGAACAGACATTGGGACCGGAGTTCCCATATCTCAGTGCTATTGGTGCATTGATGTATCTTGCTAACAATACCCGGCCGGATATTGCTTTTGCAGTAAATTTGTTAGCAAGGCACAGTTCTGCCCCAACGAAAAGACACTGGGTTGGCATTAAGAATATTTTCTGATACCTAAATGGCACAAAGGATCTAGGACTCTTTTACAAGAGAAGTAATGATCCTAGTTTAATTGGGTATACAGATGCTGGCTATTTATCTGATCCCCACAATGGCCGATCGCAAACAGGATTCGTATTCTTACAAGGTGGAACTGCCATCTCGTGGAAATCGTCTAAGCAGACTTTGGTGACCACGTCCACCAACCATTCTGAAATAATTGCATTATTTGAAGCATCACGTGAGTGTGTATGGCTTCGTAGAATGGTGAATCATATACTCACAACTTGTGGTATTGGTTCTCTTGACTCACCAACAATTATCTATGAAGATAATTCAGCTTGTGTTGTTCAGATGGATACAGGTTATATCAAGAGTAATATCAATAAGCATATTTCTCCTAAACTGTTTTATCCCCATGAACTTCAGGAAAAAGGGGATATAAACATCTTGCAAACAAAGTCTTGTGATAATCTTGCAGATCTATTCACAAAATCTCTACCATACTCTACATTTCAGAAATGTGTTGAGGGGATTGGTATGAGACGACTTAAGTGCTTGCAAGGTTCAGGGGGAGTAATTCCCCATGATATATAACCTGTATTGAACCATCGTATTACACTCTTTTCTTTTTATGAGTTTTGCCTTGCTAAGGTTTTCTCATTCAAAGTTTTTAACGAGGTAATATCAACAAAGCTATATGCTTCATCATTGATTTTCCCCATAGGGGTTTTTATACATGATGATTACAAGCATATTTTCTTTTGGAGACTATGTGAGATTATTCTCATTATCCAAAAGACATTGTGTACTCCTTGTTAGACTACCCGTCTAGGGTTTGTGTTATTCCCCATGTAATGACCGTCATACTGAAAGTCGCCTAGAGGGGGGGTGAATAGGGCGAAACTGAAATTCTCAAAAATAATCACAACTACAAGTCGGGTTAGCGTTAGAAATATAAACGAGTCCGCGAGAGAGGGAGCAAAACAAATCGCAAGCAAATGAAGAGTGTGACACGCGGATTTGTTTTACCGAGGTTCGGTTCTTGCAAACCTACTCCCCGTTGAGGAGGCCACAAAGGCCGGGTCTCTTTCAACCCTTCCCTCTCTCAATCGGTCCCTCGGACCGAGTGAGCTTCTCTTCTCAAATCACTTGGGAATCAAACTTCCCGCAAGGGCCACCACACAATTGGTGCCTCTTGCCTCAATTACAAGTGAGTGTTTGATCACAAGAAAGAATCAAGAAAGAAGAAAGCAATCCAAGCGCAAGAGCTCGAAAGAACACAAGCAAATCTCTCTCTCTAGTCACTAGGGAGTTGTGTGGAATATGGAGAGGATTTGATCTCTTTGGTGTGTCTAAAATTGAATGCTAGAGCTCTTGTAGTAGTTGGGAAGTAGAGAACTTGGATGCCATGAATGGTGGGGTGGTTGGGGTATTTATAGCCCCAACCACCAAACTTGACCGTTGGCTGGGTTGTCTGTTCGATGGCGCACCGGACAGTCCGGTGCACACCGGACATGTCCGGTGCCCCCGCCACGTCACCAGTGCCGTTGGAAATCGACCGTTGGAGTTCTGATTTCTGGGCCCGCCTTGATGTCAGGTGGCGCACCGGACATGTACTGTAGAGTGTCCGGTGCGCCAGCATGGGCGTGCCTGACCTCTGCGCGCGCTGGTGCGCAATAAATGCGCTGCAGGTAGCCGTTGGCGCCTGAAGTAGCCGTTGCTCCCAGATGCACCGGACAGTCCAGTGCACACCGGACAGTCCGGTGAATTATAGCGGAATGGCCTCTGGAAATTCCCGAAGGTGACGAGTTTGAGACCTGAGTCCTCTGGTGCACCGGACATGTCCGGTGGCACACCGGTCAGTCCGGTGCGCCAGACCAGAGGAGCCTTTGGTTGCTCCTTTGCATTTTTGTTGAACCCAACACTTGGTCTTTTTATTGGCTAAGTGTGAACCTTTGACACCTGTATAACTTATACACTAGAGCAAACTAGTTAGTCCAAAGATTTGTGTTGGGCAATTCAACCACCAAAATTATTTAGGAACTAGGTGTAAGCCTAATTCCCTTTCAATCTCCCCCTTTTTGGTGATTGATGCCAACACAAACCAAAGCAAATATAGAAGTGCATAATTGAACTAGTTTGCATAATGTAAGTGTAAAGGTTGCTTGGAATTGAGCCAATATAACTACTTACAAGATATGCATGGATTGTTTCTTTCTTATTTAACATTTTGGACCACGCTTGCACCACATGTTTTGTTTTTGCAAACTCTTTTGTAAATCCTTTTCAAAGTTCTTTTGCAAATGGTCAAAGGTAAATGAATAGGATTTTGCAAAGCATTTTCAAGATTTGAAATTTTCTCCCCCTGTTTCAAATGCTTTTCCTTTGACTAAACAAAACTCCCCCTAAAGGAGATCCTCCTCTTAGTGTTTAAGAGGGTTTTGATATATCATTTTTGAAATACTACTTTCTCCCCCTTTTGAACCCAATAGGATACCAATTGATAAATACTCTTGGAAAACACTAAGTTTTTGAAATTGGTGGTGGTGCGGTCCTTTTGCTTTGGGCTCATACTCTCTCCCCCTTTGGCATGAATCGCCAAAAACGGAATTATTAGAGCCCTCGAAGTAATGTCTTCCTCTTTGGTCATAAACAAATGAGTTAAGATTATACCAAAGATGAAGTCCTTTTGTTCTCTCCCCCAAAGATGGAGAGAGGCTTGGAGCGACGGCGAAGGATGGGTTGCGGAGTGGAAGCCTTTGTCTTCGCCGAAAACTCCAATTCCCTTTCAATATACCTATGACTTGATTTGAAATAGACTTAGAAACACATTAGTCATAGCATATAAAAGAGATATGATCAAAAGTATATAAATGAGCTATGTGTGCAATCTAACAAAAGAAGTTGCGGGAATCAAGAATATTGAGCTCATGCCTAAGTTTGGTAAAAGTTTGTTCATCAAGTGGCTTGGTAAAGATATCGGCTAATTGATCTTTAGTATTAATGTAAGCAATCTCGATATCTCCCTTTTGTTGGTGATCCCTAAGAAAATGATACCGAATGGCTATGTGCTTAGTGCGGCTATGCTCGACGGGATTGTCGGCCATTTTGATTGCACTCTCATTATCACATAGCAAAGGAACTTTGGTTAATTTGTAACCGTAGTCCCGCAGGGTTTGCCTCATCCAAAGTAATTGCGCGCAACAATGACCTGCGGCAATGTATTCGGCTTCGGCGGTTGAAAGAGCGACCGAATTTTGCTTCTTTGAAGCCCAAGACACCAAGGATCTCCCCAAGAACTGGCAAGTCCCTGATGTGCTCTTCCTGTTAATCTTACACCCCGCCCAATCGGCATCCGAATAACCAATCAAATCAAATGTGGATCCCCGAGGGTACCAAAGCCCAAACTTAGGAGTATAAGCCAAATATCTCAAGATTCGTTTTACGGCCGTAAGGTGGGATTCCTTAGGGTCGGATTGGAATCTTGCACACATGCAAACGGAAAGCATAATGTCCGGTCGAGAAGCACATAAATAGAGTAAGGAGCCTATCATCGACCGGTATATCTTTTGATCCACGGACTTACCTCCCGTGTCGAGGTCGAGATGCCCATTGGTTCCCATGGGTGTCTTGATGGGCTTGGCATCCTTCATCCCAAACTTGCTTAGAATATCTTGAGTATACTTTGTTTGGCTAAGGAAGGTGCCCTCTTGGAGTTGCTTCACTTGAAATCCTAAGAAATATTTCAACTCCCCCATCATAGACATCTCGAATTTCTGTGTCATGATCCTACTAAATTCCTCACAAGTAGATTCGTTAGTAGACCCAAATATGATATCATCAACATAAATATGGCATACAAACAAATCATTGTCAAGAGTTTTAGTGAATAGAGTAGGATCCGCCTTGCCGACTTTGAAGCCATTAGCGATAAGGAAATCTCTAAGGCATTCATACCATGCTCTTGGGGCTTGCTTGAGCCCATAAAGCGCCTTAGAGAGCTTATAGACATGGTTAGGGTACTTACTATCTTCAAAGCCGGGAGGTTGCTCAACATAGACCTCTTCCTTGATTGGTCCGTTGAGGAAGGCACTCTTCACGTCCATTTGATAAAGCTTGAAGCCATGGTAAGTAGCATAGGCTAATAATATGCGAATTGATTCAAGCCTAGCTACGGGTGCATAGGTTTCACCGAAATCCAAACCTTCGACTTGGGAGTATCCTTTGGCCACAAGTCGAGCTTTGTTCCTTGTCACCACACCATGCTCATCTTGCTTGTTGCGGAAGACCCATTTGGTTCCTACAACATTTTGGTTAGGACGTGGAACTAAGTGCCATACCTCGTTCCTTGTGAAATTGTTGAGCTCCTCTTGCATCGCCACCACCCAATCCGAATCTTGTAGTGCCTCCTCTACCCTGTGTGGCTCAATAGAGGAAACAAACGAGTAATGCTCACAAAAATGTGCAACACGAGATCTAGTAGTTACCCCCTTATGAATGTCGCCGAGGATAGTGTCGACGGGGTGATCTCGTTGGATTGCTTGGTGGACTCTTGGGTGTGGTGGCTTTTGTTGTTCGCCCTCCTTGTCGTCATCATTTGCATCTCCCCCTTGATCGTTGCCATCATCTTGAGGTGGCTCATCCTTTTGATCCTCTCCTTCATCAACTTGAGCCTCGTCCTCATCATGGGTTGGTGGAGATGCTTGCGTGGAGGAGGATGGTTGATCTTGTGTATTTGGAGGCTCTTCGAATTCCTTAGGGCACACATCCCCAATGGACATGTTCCTTAGCGCGATGCACGGAGCCTGTTCTTCACCTATCTCATCAAGATCAACTTGCTCTACTTGAGAGCCGTTAGTTTCATCAAACACAACGTCACAAGAAACTTCAACAAGTCCTGAAGACTTGTTAAAGACTCTATATGCCCTTGTGTTTGAGTCATATCCTAGTAAAAAGCCTTCTACAGTTTTAGGAGCAAATTTAGATTTTCTACCTCTTTTAACAAGAATAAAGCATTTGCTACCAAAAACTCTAAAATAGGAAATGCTGGGCTTTTTACCGGTTAGGAGTTCATAGGATGTCTTCTTGAGGATTCGGTGTAGATATAACCGGTTGATGGCATAGCAAGCGGTGTTGACCGCCTCGGCCCAAAACTGATCCGGTGTCTTGTACTCATCAAGCATGGTTCTAGCCATGTCCAAAAGAGTTCGATTCTTCCTCTCCACTACACCATTTTGTTGTGGCGTGTAGGGAGAAGAGAACTCATGCTTGATGCCCTCCTCCTCAAGGAAACCTTCTATTTGTGAGTTCTTGAACTCCGTCCCATTGTCGCTTCTAATTTTCTTGATCCTTAAGCCGAACTCATTTTGAGCCCGTCTCAAGAATCCCTTTAAGGTCTCTTGGGTATGAGATTTGTCCTGCAAAAAGAATACCCAAGTGAAGCGAGAATAATCATCCACAATAACTAGACAGTACTTACTCCCGCCGATGCTTATGTAAGCAATCGGGCCGAATAGGTCCATGTGTAGGAGCTCCAGTGGCCTGTCGGTCGTTATGATGTTTTTGTGTGGATGATGGGTACCAACTTGCTTTCCGGCTTGGCATGCGCTACAAATCCTGTCTTTCTCAAAATGAACATTGGTTAATCCTAAAATGTGTTCCCCCTTTAGAAGCTTATGAAGATTCTTCATCCCAACATGGGCTAGTCGGCGGTGCCAGAGCCAACCCATGTTAGTCTTAGCAATTAAGCATGTGTCGAGTTCAGCTCTATCAAAATCTACCAAGTATAGCTGACCCTCTAACACTCCCTTAAATGCTATTGAATCATCACTTCTTCTAAAGACAGTGACACCTACATCAGTAAATAGACAGTTGTAGCCCATTTGACATAATTGGGATACGGAAAGCAAATTGTAATCTAAAGAATCTACAAGAAAAACATTGGAAATAGTATGGTCAGGTGATATAGCAATTTTACCCAATCCTTTGACCAAACCTTGATTTCCATCCCCGAATGTGATAGCTCGTTGGGGATCTTGGTTTTTCTCATATGAGGAGAACATCTTTTTCTCCCCTATCATGTGGTTTGTGCACCCGCTGTCGAGTATCCAACTTGAGCCCCCGGATGCATAAACCTACAAAACAATTTTAGTTCTTGACTTTAGGTACCCAAACGGTTTTGGGTCCTTTGGCATTAGACACAAGAACTTTGGGTACCCAAACACAAGTCTTGGAACCCTTGTGTTTGCCCCCAACAAACTTGGCAACTACCTTGCCGGATTTGTTAGTCAGCACATAAGAAGCATCAAAAGTTTTAAATGAAATGTCATGGTCATTTGATGCACTAGGAGTTTTCTTTCTAGGCAACTTAGCATGGGTTGGTTGCCTAGAGCTAGATGTCTCACCCTTATACATAAAAGCATGATTAGGGCCAGAGTGAGACTTCCTAGAATGAATTCTCCTAATTTTGCTCTCGGGATAACCGGCAGGGTATAAAATGTAACCCTCGTTATCCTGAGGCATGGGAGCCTTGCCCTTAACAAAATTAGACAATCTTTTAGGAGGGGCACTAATTTTGACATTGTCTCCCCTTTGGAAGCCAATGCCATCCTTGATGCCCGGGCGTCTCCCATTATAAAGCATGCTACGAGCAAATTTAAATTTCTCATTTTCTAAGTTGTGCTCGGTAATTTTAGCATCTAGTTTTGCTATATGATCATTTTGTTGTTTAATTAAAGCCATATGATCATGAATAGCATTAACATCAACATCTCTACATCTAGTACAAATAGATACATGCTCAACAATAGATGTAGAGGGTTTGCAAGAATTAAGTTCAACAATCTTAGCATGTAGTATATCATTTTTATCTCTAAGATCGGAAATTGTAACTTTGCAAACATCAAAATCTTTAGCCTTAGCAATCAAATTATCATTTTCTACTCTAAGACTAGTAAGAGAATCATTCAATTCCTTAATCTTAGCAAGCAAATCATCATTATCATTTCTAAGATCGGGAATTGAATCAATACAAACATGAGAATCAACCTTAGCAATTAATCTAGCATTTTCATTTCTAAGGTTGTTAATGGTCTCATGGCAAGTGCTTAGCTCACTAGACAATTTTTCACATTTTTCTACCTCTAGAGCATAAGCATTTTTAACCTTAACATGTTTCTTATTTTCCTTGATTAGGAAGTCCTCTTGGGAGTCCAAGAGATCATCCTTTTCATGGATGACACTAATTAGCTCATTTAATTTTTCTTTTTGTTCCATGTTAAGGTTGGCAAAAAGGATACGCAAATTATCTTCCTCACCACTAGCATTATCATCGCTAGACGATTCATATTTAGTGGAGGAGTTGGATTTAACCTTCTTCCTTTTGCCGTCCTTTGCCATGAGGCACTTGTGGCCGACGTTGGGGAAGAGAAGTCCCTTGGTGACGGCAATGTTGGCGGCGTCCTCGTCGTCGGAGGAGTCGCTTGAGCTTTCGTCGGAATCCCACTTTCGACAAACATGGGCATCGCCGCCCTTCTTCTTGTAGTACTTCTTTTTCTCCTTTCTTCTTCCCTTCTTGTCGTCGCCTCGGTCACTGTCACTTGATATAGGACATTTAGCAATAAAATGACCGGGCTTACCACATTTGTAGCAAACCTTCTTGGAGCGGGACTTGTAGTCTTTCCCCCTCCTTTGTTTGAGGATTTGGCGGAAGCTCTTGATGACGAGCGTCATCTCCTCATTGTCAAGCTTGGAGGCGTCGATTGGTTGTCTACTTGGTGTAGACTCCTCCTTTTCTTCCGTCGCCTTGAATGCGACGGGTTGAGCTTCGGATGTAGATGGATCATCAAGCTCGTTGATCTTCCTCGAGCCTTCGATCATGCACTCAAAACTTACAAAATTCCCGATAACTTCCTCGGGGGTCATTTTAGTATATCTAGGATTACCACGAATTAATTGAACTTGAGTGGGGTTAAGGAAAATGAGAGATCTTAGAATAACCTTAACCATTTCGTGGTCGTCCCACTTGACGCTCCCAAGGTTGCGCACTTGGTTCACCAAAGTCTTGAGCCGGTTGTACATGTGTTGTGGCTCCTCCCCTTTGCGAAGCCGGAACCGACCGAGCTCCCCCTCGATCGTTTCCCGCTTGGTGATCTTGGTGAGCTCATCTCCTTCGTGCGCGGTTTTGAGCACATCCCAAACCTCCTTGGCGCTCTTCAACCCTTGAACTTTGTTATACTCCTCTCTACTTAAAGAGGCGAGGAGTATTGTTGTCGCTTGAGAGTTGAAGTGCTCGATTTGGGCCACCTCATCCTCATCATAATTCTTGTCCCCTACGGATGGTACCTGTGCACCAAACTCAACAACATCCCATATACTTTTGTGGAGTGAGGTTAGATGAAATCGCATTAAATCACTCCACCTAGCATAATCTTCACCATCAAAAGTTGGTGGTTTGCCTAACGGGACGGAAAGTAAAGGTGCATTTTTAGAAATGCGAGGGTAATGTAGGGGGATCTTACTAAACTTCTTACGCTCTTGGCGTTTAGAAGTTACGGAGGGCGCATCGGAGTCGGAGGTCGATGTTGATGAAGTGTCGGTCTCGTAGTAGACCACTTTCCTCATCCTTTTGTGCTTGTCCCCTCTCCGATGTGGCTTGTGGGAGGAAGATCTCTCCTTCTTCTTTTTGTGGTGCGAAGAAGATTTCTTCTCCTTCCCTTTGTTGGAGGAGCTCTTCTTCTTCTCCTTCCTCTTGGTGCGGGACTCTTCCGATGAAGTGCTCCCGTGGCTTGTAGTGGGCTTTTCGCCGGTCTCCATCTCCTTCTTGGCGTGATCTCCCGACATCACTTCGAGCGGTTAGGCTCTAATGAAGCACCGGGTTCTGATACCAATTGAAAGTCGCCTAGAGGGGGGGTGAATAGGGCGAAACTGAAATTCTCAAAAATAATCACAACTACAAGCCGGGTTAGCGTTAGAAATATAAACGAGTCCGCGAGAGAGGGAGCAAAACAAATCGCAAGCAAATGAAGAGTGTGACACGCGGATTTGTTTTACCAAGGTTCGGTTCTTGCAAACCTACTCCCCGTTGAGGAGGCCACAAAGGCCGGGTCTCTTTCAACCCTTCCCTCTCTCAATCGGTCCCTCGGACCGAGTGAGCTTCTCTTCTCAAATCACTTGGGAATCAAACTTCCCGCAAGGTCCACCACACAATTGGTGCCTCTTGCCTCAATTACAAGTGAGTGTTTGATCACAAGAAAGAATCAAGAAAGAAGAAAGCAATCCAAGCGCAAGAGCTCGAAAGAACACAAGCAAATCTCTCTCTCTAGTCACTAGGGAGTTGTGTGGAATATGGAGAGGATTTGATCTCTTTGGTGTGTCTAAAATTGAATGCTAGAGCTCTTGTAGTAGTTGGAAAGTAGAGAACTTGGATGCCATGAATGGTGGGGTGGTTGGGGTATTTATAGCCCCAACCACCAAACTTGACCGTTGGCTGGGCTGTCTGTTCGATGGCGCACCGGACAGTCCGGTGCACACCGGACATGTCCGGTGCCCCCGCCACGTCACCAGTGCCGTTGGAAATCGACCGTTGGAGTTCTGATTTCTGGGCCCGCCTTGATGTCCGGTGGCGCACCGGACATGTACTGTAGAGTGTCCGGTGCGCCAGTATGGGCGTGCCTGACCTCTGCGCGCGCTGGTGCGCAATAAATGCGCTGCAGGTAGCCGTTGGCGCCTGAAGTAGCCGTTGCTCCCAGATGCACCGGACAGTCCGGTGCACACCGGACAGTCCGGTGAATTATAGCGGAGTGGCCTCTGGAAATTCCCGAAGGTGACGAGTTTGAGACCTGAGTCCTCTGGTGCACCGGACATGTCCGGTGGCACACCGGTCAGTCCGGTGCGCCAGACCAGAGGAGCCTTTGGTTGCTCCTTTGCATTTTTGTTGAACCCAACACTTGGTCTTTTTATTGGCTAAGTGTGAACCTTTGACACCTGTATAACTTATACACTAGAGCAAACTAGTTAGTCCAAAGATTTGTGTTGGGCAATTCAACCACCAAAATTATTTAGGAACTAGGTGTAAGCCTAATTCCCTTTCACATACCCCCAGTGTAATGGGCCTGGCCCAGTTACCTACTCTATTAATATCACTCCCAACCCTGTTTAGGGTATGGGTTCAGTTCCCAACATGGTATCAGCTAGGTTTAGTTTGTTTTTCTCTCCCCGAGCAGCCACAGCCGCCACCCCTCCTCCTTCCCGGCGCCCCTCCCGTCGCCCCTCCCCTGCGCGCTCATCGCGCCCAGGGAGCGCCTCCCGTCGCCCCTCCCCTGCGCGCCCGTCGCGCACAGGGCCTCTGCCCCTGCGCGGCCGCCGCCGCCGACCTCCAGCCCCCGCCGCCGGCGCCACCGGCCTTCTCCCGGGGACCGGCGCCCGTCCTCACCACACCTGGCACCGCCGCCAGGCCCTCAGGCCCGGCTGCGCCCCTCCTCCCTGTGACTCCCTCCTTCCGCCGCCGCCATGGACGCCAACACCACTGCCGCCACCGGCCCCATCGCCCTTGCTGCGATCGGCAGCGAGCCCGCCCATGGAGGGCTCCCTTACATCACCGGGCTCGGGCCGCTCCACGCCTCCTCCCCGCTGCCCCTGCGTCGCACCTCCCCGCCGGGCTTCCCCGCCTTCGCTTCACCCACCTGGAGTCATCGTGTCGCACCCTCCACAATCCCCACCACCGACCCCCCGCTCGTCGGCACCCTCGCCACGATCCAGGCCGCTGTGACGGCCTCGCGGGAGCGCGAGCGCGCTGCATCCCTCGCCCTGGAGCGTGAGCGTGCCCTGGGCGCTGCTCTGACCACCTAGATGGCCACCACGCAGCGACTCCTCGGTCGCCCGACACTCGCCGATGCGGAGCCCCCAGAGGACCCCCACGCCTCTGACCTCGACGCCGACCTCATCGCTGCTCTCCACGCTCAAGCCGCCGGCCTGCACAACATCCGGGCCCTCGTGTCCGTGGTGTTGCATCCGGCGTCTCCCCACTACTCCCGGTGGCGAGGACAGGTTCTTCTCACGCTGCGGCGGTTCGTCCTCGACGATCACGTCCTCGTCGACCACGACACTCCGTCGCCTCGCTCCTGGTGCCTCATGGACAGCGTTGTCCTCTCGTGGCTCCACGGCACCATCACCGTCGAGCTACAAGACATCATCCGCGACCAGGCGGACACTGCGCACCAGGCGTGGCTCGCGCTCGAGGACCAGTTCCTCGGGAATCGTGATGCTCGAGCACTCCACCTCGACGCCCAGTTCCACCTGTTCTCTCAGGGGGACCTCTCCATGGGCGAATACTGACGCCCAGTTCCACCTGTTCTCTCAGGTGAACCCCCCCTACGGCCACCTGAAGGCTCTCATCAAGAGGAGCGTGCCCTTCCCCACCTTCCACGCCGTGCGGAACGAGCTTCTCCTTGAGGAGCTCACCATGGCGAATGAGGCACCCACTCCTGCCTCGGCTCTCTACAGCGCTCCTACCAGCGGTAAGCCGCCCTCGGGGGGCCCGGCCACCCGTTCCCCGCCAACCGGGGCTCCTGCCCGCCCACCACCCTCCGTCCCGGCGGCCCCTCGTCCACCTTCCACGGCCGACGGAAGTCGTCGCTCCCGCAAAGGCGGCCGTGGGGGTGGCGGATCCTCTCGTGGTGGTCCCTCCGGCCGGGGTGGCGGCCACGCGTGGCCGTCCTTCTACAACCCCTGGACCGGGACCATCGCCATGTGGCCGGGTCAGGCACCGAGTGCCCCCCGTCCCTCGGCGTCGGCCCTCCTGACTGCACCTCACTACGGCATGCCCCCGACGCCTCCTTACGGTGTGCCCGTCGTGCCTCAGGCTCCGCCTGCGCTCCTGCCTCCGGGGACCCACACCTCGGTGCCCTGGTCCCCGCCGGCTGGCGGTTGGGACAACGCATCCCTTGCTGCTGCCTTCAGCACCATGGCGATGACCCCACCCCCCTCCGACTGGGTGATCGACTCCGGTGCCTCGTACCACACCACCCCCACGACAGGCACGCTCTCTCGCTCTCATCCCCCCTCCCCTCTCACCCATCCTCGATCGTCGTTGGAAACGGTTCCACTCTGCCTGTCACCTCAGTAGGTGCCTCGGTTCTCCCCGGGCCGTTTTACCTCAACGATGTTCTCGTAGCTCCCCACATCACTCACAACCTTCTTTCTGTTCGTCGATTCACCACTGACAACTCCTGTTCCATTGAGTTTGACCCCTCTGGTTTTTCTGTGAAGGATCTGGCCACCAGGACCCTTCTCGCCCGCTGTGACAGCTCGGGGCCTCTCTACACGCTCCAGCCCTCCACCGCCGGCGTGTCTCCACCTCCTGCCCTGGTCTCCACCACCTCATCCACCACATGGCATCGACGTCTCGGCCACCCTGGACCCGACGTCATGACCAAGATCACCAGTAGTCTAGATCCTTCATGTAGTAGGGGACATTTTGAGGGTCTCTGTCATGCTTGTCAGTTAGGCCGACATACTCGTCTCCCATTTACTACTTCTTCTTCTCGGGCTGAGCAGGCTTTTGACCTGGTTCACTGTGATCTTTGGACCTCCCCTGTACTCAGTCTTTCTGGCTATAAATACTATTTGGTGATTTTGGATGATTTTTCCCATTTTCTCTGGACCTTCCCGCTTCGGTTGAAGTCGGACACATTCACCACCCTCACACACTTCTTCACCTGGGTATCCACTCAGTTTCGTCGCCCGGTCCGTGCTCTGCAGTGTGACAATGGCCGCGAGTTCGATAACAACGCCTCTCGCTCTTTCTTCCTCACTCATGGCGTCCAGTTGCGTCTCTCGTGCCCCTACACCTCTGCACAGAACGGCCGAGCCGAACGCATGATCCGCACCACCACTAATATGCTCCGCTGCCTCCTCTTCCAGGCGTCTCTCCCTGCCAGCTACTGGGCAGAGGCTCTGCACACTGCCACCCACCTCCTGAACCGTCTTCCCTCGAAGGCGGTTCGCCACCCTACCCCTCACTTCGCCCTATACGACACAACTCCTTCCTATGACCACCTTCGTGTGTTCGGCTGTGCTTGCTACCCCAACACTTCCGCCACCGCTCCACATAAGCTTTCTCCTCGCTCCACCCGCTGTCTATTCCTTGGCTACTCCCCTGACCACAAGGGGTACCGGTGTCTGGACCTCACCTCCCACCGCATCATCATCTCTCGTCATGTCATCTTTGACGAAGATGTGTTTCCCCTTGCTGGCTCCACCCCACCCACCGATCTTGACTCCCTCCTCGAGTCCGATCCGATTCCTCCCCCACCTTCGGCTCCCCGTCTTGCGTCGTTACCTGCTCCTCGTGCGGCCACCACGACCTCTTCCGCGCCACGCGCGGCCCCATCGACCTCGCCTGCGCCACGCGCGGCCCCGTTGACCCCGCCTGCGCCACGCGCGGCCCCGTCGATCCTGCCTGCACCACGCGCGGCCCCGTCGACCCCGCCTGCGCCACGCGCGGCCCCGTCGATCCTGCCTGCGCCACGCGCGGCCCCGTCGACCCCGCCTGCGCCACGCGCGGCCCCGTCGACTCTGGCTCGATTCGCCAACCCCGCCCTCGTCTACCATCGCCGCGGCCACGCCACTACCTCGGCGCCCCCCGACTCGGGCCCGTCGCCGAGCGCGGCCCGATTCGCCGACCCCGCCGTCGTCTATCACCGCCGCGAGCCGGCCCCACCAGCCGCTCCCGACGTTCCGGCGGTTCAATCCGAGTCGTCCGTCTACCACCCAGTCGCCATCCACCGCGACCCTGGGCACGTCCACCCGATGGTGACTCGGCGCGCTGCTGGCGTTCTCCGCCCCGTCGACCGGCTGATCCTGGCAGCTACTACGACCAGCACCCCCCCCCACGCTTCCCCGATGCCCTCCTCCGTTCGCACTGCCCTCGCCGACCCACATTGGCGTCGGGCTATGGAGGAGGAGTACGCGACCCTCTTGGCCAACCACACCTGGGACCTGGTGCCGCGTCCACCAGGCACCAATGTGCTCACCGGCAAGTGGCTATTTCGCCACAAGCTGACCTCGGATGGCTCCCTCGACCGCTACAAGGCCCGTTGGGTCCTTCGGGGCTTCACACAGCGCCCCGGAGTGGACTACGACGAGACCTTCAGCCCCATCGTCAAGTTCGCCACTGTTCGCGCCGTCCTCTCCCTCGCCCTCTCCCGCGACTGGGCGATTCATCAGCTCGATGTCAAGAATGCCTTCCTCCATGGCACTCTGACAGAGACTGTCTACTGCAGCCAGCCCACCGGTTTCGTTGACGCCGACCGTCCGGATCTGGTCTGCCGGCTGAACCGGTCCCTGTACGGCCTCAAGCAGGCGCCACGGGCTTGGTACAGTCGCTTTGCCTCCTACCTGGCCTCCATCGGCTTCGTTGAGGCCAAGTCGGACACGTCCCTATTCATCTACCGGCGCGGCGACGACACCGTCTACCTCCTGCTCTACGTCGACGACATTGTGCTCACGGCATCCACCGCCGACCTTCTACACCACACGATCGTCGCCCTTCAGCGGGAGTTCGCGATGAAGGACCTGGGGCCCCTCCACCACTTCCTTGGCATCACCGCCGAGCGTCGTCCCCAGGGTCTCTTCCTCCACCAGCGCCAGTACGCCATCGACATCCTGGAGCGGGCTGGCATGTCTGACTGCAAGCCCTGCTCCACGCCTGTCGACACTCAGGCGAAGCTCTCTGAGGACGACGGGCCTCCGGTCGCCGACGCGACGTCCTACCGGAGCCTGACCGGCGCACTCCAGTACCTCACCTTCTCCAGGCCCGACATCGCATATGCCGTCCAGCAGGTGTGCCTGCATATGCACACTCCGCGGGAGCCCCATCTCACCGCGCTCAAGCGCATTCTGCGCTACCTTCGTGGCTCCCTCGACTACGGCCTCCTCCTCCGACCGTCCCCGACGTCGGAGCTCGTGGTCTACACCGACGCTGACTGGGCTGGCTGTCCCGACACGCGCCGGTCCACCTCCGGTTACGCCGTGTTCCTGGGCGCCAACCTAGTCTCTTGGGCCGCTAAGCGTCAGCACGTCGTCTCTCGCTCCAGCGCTGAGGCCAAGTACCGTGCCGTGGCCAACGGCGTGGCCGAGGCCTCCTGGCTGCGCCAGCTCCTCCACGAGCTCCACAGTCCCCTCCAGCGCGCCACCCTCGTCTACTGCGACAACGTCAGCGCGGTCTACCTCTCCACCAACCCCGTGCAGCATCAGCGCATGGAGCATGTGGAGATCGACCTGCACTTCGTCCGCGAGCGTGTCGCTGCCGGTGACGTCCGTGTTCTCAGCGTCCCCACCACGCTTCAGTTCGCCGACATCTTCACCAAGGGGTTACCGTCGAGTGTCTTTTTAGACTTTCGATCCAGTCTCAACATCTGTACAAGATAGAGTTGTGACTGCGGGGGGTGTTAGACTACCCGTCTAGGGTTTGTGTTATTCCCCATGTAATGACCGTCATACCCCCAGTGTAATGGGCCTGGCCCAGTTACCTACTCTATTAATATCACTCCCAACCCTGTTTAGGGTATGGGTTCAGTTCCCAACACTCCTTATTTTTCCCACAGGGTTTTTGAGGAGATCAAGAATTTGATGACAGATTGCAGATGATCAAATGGATTAGGATTGATCAAGGGGGAGTGTTACAAAATATTTGTACATGTGATCTAATCCATCCATGTGACAGTTATTCCCAAGGGACACACCTCTTGGGAACACTTGTATATATACTACCCTGCATGCAATAAAGAATTCATCCCTGTCATTTGTCTCTGTTCTCTCCATTTGCCACTGAGCACCGCAACAGAAACAAGAATCTGCCAAAGTAATGCGTGTGTATTCAGTATGCCCGGGAGGCCGGGACCGACTGACCACCGAATTATATATTCATTTGTTGCTCTGCTCTAAACTCTGTGTAGGGTTTGGATCCGATTTTGCCTTTGAATTAATTATACTTTTCTTAATTGAGAGGCAACATTTCTGTCATTACGTTCAAAAAAGTTTATATAGTATCTTACAATATTTTTCTCTGTTTAAACTAATTCATAGAAGAAGAAAAAACAGCAACAATTATAACACCAAATAAACTTATTATAAAAATAAATTTCATGTTAAATCCAATGATATCAGAAAAAATAATATTATTATTTTAGAAGCACTCGGTGCCATGTTTTTGTCTTTGGAATAGAAGGAGTGCTGAAACGATGTCAGCAACTGACTGAGCAAAATAAATACTACTAGTACCATGCATTGTGGCCTCTGCACCTCAACGATGCCTGCATCGCCCATGCATCCATCCACCGGAGACCTCAGCCCATCCTTTCCTTCCCTTGATCCCCTCGCCTTTCTTCTTGTATATAAACCACCCAAACTGCACCTGTCCGCGCAAGAGCAAGTGACGACTAGACCGACTAATCCGACTCCCTAGCTCCCACACTACCACCATCCCACCATCTTTAAAAAGCCCCCACCACTACATCCTGCGCTGCAAACGCCTCGCCTCTCCTCGCCTCTGTTCAGCTCACGGTGGAAGAGGAGGCGACAGGCCGACAGCACACGAGAGGGAGCTAGCACTAGCAGAAGCGCGCGAAGGAGCTCAAGCAGCCACACGCCGACCAGCACCACCGCGCGATGGCGTGCATCAACATGTACAACCCAGACGGCGCGGCGGGGTTCGGCGGCGGCCCGCAGCAGCCGGCCGCGCTGGGCCCGCGCATCTCCTTCTCCAGCGACTTCGCCGTGGAGCCGACGCCGGTGCAGAACCGGGCGACGAGCCTGCGGTGCCAGGAGGAGGACCTCAACTTCGAGTTCTCCGTGGGCAGCCACCCCATGATGGCCGCCGACCAGCTCTTCTCCAAGGGCAGGATCCTTCCCCTCAAGGACAACGGCGGCGGCAGTGTCTGCTTCGCTGCCGCGCGGCCGCCCACCACGCTGCGCGACGAGCTCCGTGGCGGCGGCGACGACGACGACGAGAGGGCGGCCTTCTCCGCCGCCGGCACCAAGGGGTCCAACTCCAACCGGTGGAAGGAGATGCTCGGCCTGCGGAAGGCGCTCTGCGTCGGCGTCGGCGGCGGCGGCAACGGCAGTCCGGCCAAGAAGGCTAGCAGCAGCGACAAGCAGGGCGTCGTTGCCGCCGCTGCCCCCGGCCCCGACGACCACATGGCCGCGTCCAATCAGGTTGGCATCTCGTGCCCCGCGCGCATCTGCATGCGTCCACATGATCTGGTCGACACCTTGCCTCATCAAACATTTGTTTTTCTTACCACACAGCAGGAGCAGCTATCATGATGAGGCGACCGTACCGACGGGAGACTGGGACTGGGAGAGAGAGACGACGAGACAGCCATGGGATGGGAGCACTCCACATGCGTGAACAAGCTTTAAAATTTTGTCATCCCTCCTTCCGATCATCCTTCCTGATGCTGTTGATCGATCAACCACTTGAATCATGCTTGTCATCATCGGTCCATGCCTCCATGGTCTAGTAGGTTCTGTAAATTGTTGTGAGTTTGCTTGTGTGCTAGCTAGCTAGGTGGCCCGGCCCGGCCGTTGAAAAGTGCCAAAAAAAAAATACATGTGTATTTTCCCTGCATGCATACTCGATCTAAGTGCTCTGATGATCTTCTCTCTAGCAAGCTGTCCAGTCCACTCACTAGCAGCAGATCCATGGCCAGTCGTCTTTGCTTCTTTTCTTTGTTTCGTTCGCCTGTTAGTTCTTGGCTTTCTCCTCCGCTCCTCCACCCTGTACAAAGTGGCTGCTGCGTACGTACTCGTAGATGGGAAATTCATGGTGCAATGATTAGATTTGCCAGGTGGCCAGATCTGTCATCTGTGAGGTGAGGAGGCTCTCGTTTACCAGCGATGGAGCCTCTCTGACCGCCCCTGTGGTGGGATCAACAGTGCTCTTGTTTGTCTCATTGCTCCGCTGGATGACTATAAATTTTATAATTTCATAATAGAGAGAGAGACAACAGTCATCAGAGCGAGCATGTGTGAGGCGACAGCGAGAGCCAATGGAGGAAGGAAGGCATGGCTCCCCGCGTCCCCCAACCGTTATAGATGCGCAAGTAGGCCGTGCTAAGTAGGTCGGTATTAAGGGCCTGTTTGGCATGGCTCCAGAGCAAAACTCCAAGGAGGAGCTGGCCAGAGCATGTCAAACACCCTAACTCCAGAGTTGTAAACTCTATGGAGTTTTTGGAGCTGCAGTACAATTTTTTGGAGTACCTCTTTTGCTGCTCTGAAAACTCCAAAAAAGCAACCTAGTCATGGAGTTTTGAGTTATTTACCCGCCATTGCCACTGGTTATGAGAAACAATCTAAACTCTGGAGCAGAGCTGCTCCACCCAGAGTTTTAGAGTAGAGCTGCTCTGGGGTGTAGCAGAGCCATGCCAAACACACCCTAAGTATGGCACAACCCATAGTGTTATGTGTCGATACCGACACTATTTATATAGTATTAGTGCTGGTAAGACTCAGGCCTAGTGTTGTGTTTAGACCGTCACATCGGCATGATGGTTGACATAAGCGTGACACGACTTAGACCAACCGATGGTATACATATGTGATTGTAATTTATTATGATTTTAAACATAATGAATTCACTTTATAATTGTATAATTGTTCGAGATTTAAAATTATATATATTACCTTAAAGATCTTCTATATTTTTTAAGCTCTTAAAGTGAAATAGTGCATGGACTAGCACGGACACTATTAGATGTTAGTGACGTATAGTGTCGGCACGACCCGGATATGCATTATAGTGTAGTGTCTGGGTCGCTAGTTAGGCACTATTATCGGCACGATTACCAATAGTGTTGTGTCTAATAGTGTTAGTGGCAGTGCGGTATGAATTGTATCGTTTGACCATCTATAGACCTGGCCTGCATAATAATCACCATTTTTGTTCTGTTTTGCTTCTGTTCCTGGCAAATTGGTACCCATATCTCCTCTCATTTGAAAAAAAAAACTAGTGGACTAACCTAGCAATATGCTCCCGACATGTCCTCTGCCGTGTGTCATGGATGCACTGCTGCTGCCATCTATGCTCGCAGTGCGTTCAGATCCATCGAATCCTCGCGGCGAATTAAGTATAGGAAACCGGTGTGTGGCCACTAATTTCTTTAGCCGGCCGGTTAAAAAAAAAGAAGTAGAGGAAGCTAGAGGATAATTCGGTAGTAGTACTATACTATTGTATTGGCTCGGCGAGCATGCAATGGTGTTTGCCTGATTGCTGATGTTCAACTTTCTCATCTTTAGAGGCAAACTGGACTGCAAACAAATGCTGGTGTTTCGATCTTTAGCGGACTTCATGGACGTCTGTCTCCATTAAGCCAGACTCATCACCGCATCATATAAATAAAATAAAATAAAAATAAAATACGGAGCAACCACATATTTTAATTAATAGATATATTATATAACTTTACGGGAAAAAAAGAACTGGCAAATGGCATGTTTTTTCTGCTACCCGGCCGCTAAGGCTAATTAACTCCAACAACGGGCAGCTATATTGCGCAGCCATTTCACAGTTTACTCTATATTGCTAAGCCATTTCACAGTTTACATGCCCTCACTGTTATACCTGGCCAGCGATAACCTTCTGTTTTGAACGAAGCAGGCAAACTGGTTGTGGCCTTGGTTCAATTCGTTTTGGCGTGCGGAGACCAGCTACTTTGCCGGTTTTATTTCCTTGCATCTAATTTGCCTGGGCTCTATAGCTGGCTCTTTGGAGCCGCTATAAATAAATTGGCTTTACATGGCCAAATACCTGCCCCAGCCTGCGACCCCGACTTATACAGTGAAATAAAAAGCCTCCCATGGCATTGTAATGGAACCCATAACGAGTCACGGAGGATATGTCTCATCAACAACAGCGCACCGCAAGGCGTGCTACAATAATGTAATGTCGTCATATATGAAGAAACAGCAACGATCCATGACAAAAAAAAAAACAATAATAACAAGAACCGATGATTGGTTGAGGACTGAAGACTGATGAATAGCTTAGCTCGAGACAAACACACATCGCAGGTCCTGAGACGACTGTAGAAGAACCTGGAGCGTTATTACCTCTGAATGCATTCTCTTTACCCATGTCTATCTGAAACGCTGGGCTAGGGCACACTGTTGCCACGGCGGAACCACGTGGAACCTACGCCGGCTATCTCTTGGTGGAATTTGCACCGGAGAGATCTTGGCATGCGCCCCCCTGTCTCAAGCATGCAATGCAAGACCACCAGATCATGCAGGTATGTAACAACTAACAATAACATATATAATAGCAGTAGTATTAATTACTGTTAACCGATGGTTGATAGGGCTGTAATTAGAAGATTCGAAACATGCGATCAATCCAGCGACTGCACAGATCGTCAACGAACGCGGAACTTGACCAAATGAGCAAGACGATTATATTTTGCGTAAGGAGTTTCACTGTGTGCTACTTTGCATGCGACGTTCACATCACACAATTAACTTTTTGTTCGCTTCGAGAGCAGCTCTTGGCTGGGTTCGCAGCTAGCTACCTTTGTTTGCGATGTCAGTCAACAAAATTATGGAGCAGGCCATGCGTCTCGATCCAGAGAGAGAGAGAGAGAGACCATCGTCCAACATTGCGTTGCGCGTAGCTAGCAGGCCTGTGGACATCGACCGGTGGCGGGGCACCCGCACACCGGTTGGTCTTATCGGCGACGCAATGCAAGGCCAACGCGACAGTATTACCACGTACACATGCATGGCCGCCCGGTCGCAATGATCGATGCTGGCCGGCCCCGATCCATGTCCCGGTGAGAGGCCGTCCGTCCGTCCACGGTCCGCCCGACCTAACGCGCCAATTCGGTCGCGAGCAATCAACAGTCCCGACCCGTGCCCTGTGCGCGTTATGTTACACAGCTGGGACTGGGAGCCAGTAAAGCGACGGCGCGCGCGGCGGGCGGGACCGTACGCGTCAGCGTCAGCGTCACCGCCGAGAGGGCGCGGCTCGGATGAGCATGAGCTCGGGCGACCGTTCCAGTGCAGCCAGACGCGGTGGGCACGCCGCACACGAGGTGACCGTGTGATCGGCATCGGCACCGGCAGACCGCGACCCCGCACGCCCCGTCCGCTCGCCTGGGATCTGCAAACGCACCACGCACCGGCCCCGCGAGCGCCAAACGTAAAGGAGCCAATTTTTCTTTGGCAGGGCTGTCTTCTTATATCAACTTCAACAGTTCTCCAAAAATGAATTTGTTAAAATCATGTTTAGCAAGTTGACTTCTGACACATCCGTCCTCCTTTGTCAGGCTCCACCATAAAAAAGAGAGAGAGAGAGAAAAATAAACAGTAACGTAAATTGCGACGCCAATGCCGTTCCGTGCCGCGGAGCGGGGCCTGCGTGGGACGTGACGCAATTCGAGGCGGCCCAGTGAAATCCGCGCGGCGAGACACGGGTTTGGGCCACCGGCCGCGCTGCGTGAGCGAAGGAGGCGCGACCGCCCACGTGCTCGCTTGTTACCGCGTCCCACACAGGCCGGCGGGCTTCTTTTCGGCCATGCATGCCAGTTAGCCCAATGTATCATTTCGCCTCTTGGTTTGCCCCCACGTTTTATTTTACCTATTTTCATTGAAAAAGTACAACGTTTTTCCCTCATATTTATATTTCTTTCTTTCTTTCTTTCCGATTTTCCTCTACTCCTACACCGCTACACTGGAGTATTATTCTCCTCATCTTAGACCAAACATAATATACTCCTAGAACCGGAATGTGTTATTCTTCCTTCTTTTATTTTTATTTATCTCTTGACTTTTACCTTTCATTTCATATTTTTTTATTGTTTCATTTATTTTTTTGTATTTCTCTTTTTCCTTCCTCTTTTAGAGATCTACAGTGGATTTTATTTTCTTGGACTGGGGTTACTGCTGGTTTTCGTGTTTTGAATCAGTCGTGTACCTTTCTTGAACAATTTTATTTGTTTATATATGTAATTATGTTTACTTCTGTGTATTATCCATGAGATGTTTTGTAATGCCCTTTTTTGTCGAGAATAAACCTGTCCTAAATGCCCTGATCGGATCCAAAGACCAAAGCCGACCATTACGCGAGGCGTGAGTACATATATACGGACTGTACACAAAAATACTATCCGATCCGTGCCTTAGCTACGCAATATAATGTGCATGCAGAGCAAGAGCCATGAATGCGAACAGAAAAAGTTTACAAAACGTGCGGCGCGTACGCACACAGAAAGTACCCTTGACATGGCGCTAAAACGAGCTTGTGGTTGGCTCGCACACCTCGCCGCTATATATGGTAGCATATCTCGAATGCGCAGAAATAAATCGTCCTTTGCCTGCAGTCCTCTCCTCCTCCACCAGATTTTGCAGACACCACACTTTAATACAGGATCCGTAGCGAGCGCCAGCAGATTATGACGCCGACCCATGGAATTGATGACCGGCATTTGGACGTTTAACTGACGCCATCTCTGCCGTAAACTCTGCCATTCTCTACTTCTCTTCCCTCCAGGTCCACTGTCACACAGCACAGCAGCAGGCTTCCCTTTTCGAATTTACTCCAGGCAGCACCGCAGCTAGATGGGAGCCGCAGATCGAACAGTGCCTACCACTAGCTAACTAACAAACAAATTAAGCAAAACCTAGCTACACTAAACTATTTGATAATGACTACTATCACAACCTAATCATGAAACATATGCACCTACCTGTACATGTATATAAATCAATATCAGAACTAAATCAGCAGTTTACATATCCACCCAAAATCAAATCTGCTTGACACACTAGCATCCTAGCTAACTAGGTTTGCAAAATACACTGGACATTGGCCAAGTAAAAGTGTGTGTGAATCGAGAAGTGGGTGAAGGATACCTAGCTCTCGAAGATATATGGATCAAATCCAACTTTTAAAGGTTGAATAATCAAGATATTGGAGATGGTAGGATGGAGAGAGAGAGGGGCAGAGCGGAGAGAAATAAATGTTGTGATGCTCAGGCTTGAAACTAGTCACAGAGTTATTGTCAAAGTCTTGACGCCACGGATCATGGTGTCGAGCTCGTCAGCTCCGCACCAAATGTTGCCGGGGCGACCATTACCAGTTCAGGTGCCATGCATGTTATGTTGTTTTTGACCTCGTCGCCATGGTTCACGGTCTCTAGGCATGCTATGGGTTTTAGTGTCGGCTTTTTGAATCTAAAACCAAAAATATGGATCTCATCGGTATAAATAAGAACTTTTAACATGAAAATAGTCAAATTGAAAAAAAAAACTTAGGAACGAACCCTGCCAACCGCCTGACCCAAACCCAAAGCTAGCCAAATAAAACTAGTGACCCAAAAGGCCAAAAGTAAAGGACAAGAGTTTCAGTGCCAGCACTTGATGGTTTTCGCGGAATGTCACCGGCCTAGGGATCCTCACCTTCCTCTCGATGGGCGCAGAGTCCAATGCAAGCCACGTTTTACAAAGTGTACTGTACCGACCCCTGATTATCATATCATACGCTTGTCGCCAGTTTTCCAAGCAATAAAAGGCCCTCGCTAGTCGCTAGTTCCCCCACCCGCGGCTGTGGCTGATGGTTCGCGCGCGGCGCTCCCAGCTGGTTGGTTGATCCATGGGTGCCGCCCGGTTTCCCAAGATCTCCCCACCATCCACGGATCTCGGCTCGCCGCTAAACCTAGCTAGCTATACTTGTTTATTAGTAGCCATCAATACGCTCCAACGTGACGTGCTCCTCAACTGCTAGCTATAGACGACCATGTCATGGCGCCCATCTCCGGCCCCATGCATCCCGCAATCATCAATAACCAGACTTTCTTCCACGTCTGTTGAACGCTATATATATAGTATTCTCTACTGCTAAGTAGCTCCGTCTACGGTAGTATATAGTCTGGGGGCTTTTGATTGGCCCCTTCGAATTTGAAACGCTATGATGGCCTTCAATGTCGTTTCCTGGGCACCTAACCACACGTACTATTGACGGGAACAAAAGAAAAACTTCGCACGAGACCTTCATTTTCCACTAGCAGTAGTCTAGCACGATTTAGATTTGGATGACGACACGGCACGGCACGGCACGGGTGGATGCGCAAGCGCAAGAACGAGCGGAGCGAATATTTTCCATATCGGGATGGACTAGGAAGTGGCCAGAAAAACCGCGAGACCATGGGCAGAAAGGTAAAGGCCACAGGAAACGCTGGACCAGCATATATTTTTTTTTTAAAAAAAACAAACGCCTAGTATGAGTATCCTTTCCAGTGCAAAGCAACAAGCAAGCAAGCGGCAGGTGGGCGACGCCGCGCGGTTGGCATCGAATCACCGTCGCTTCTCTGTCCTTGCCTTCCTAGTTTTCAATTCACCAGCGTACTCTAACTCCACCAGCTGCCCAGCAGATCCCGATGGCAGTAAACATTCCTCGCTCATCAGCTGCACCCCCGGCCGCCACCTCATGCATCCCCCACTTGCCTATCCATGTGCTCACATGCGTCGTGATTCCCAATAATCCTCGTCTCCACCTCCCAGTAACATGCGTGCCTGCGTGCGTGTGTGTATCCCAACACTAGTTTAATTGCGGCAGTCACAACGCTAATCATCATGCTTTACGGCTTACTTTAATCGCGCTTTACTGCTTAACCACCCTTTGTTTTAACTGGAGTACTGGGCTGATGGTGGCAGGCAGCAGAGATGGTGATCCGCCTCGGCAAGAGCGAGAGCGAGATAGGGGCCGGCCGGGACTGCTTGGGTCCCCCCGTCGTCGTCGTCCTAACCTTCTTTCCACGGCACGCCATAGAAGCCTCCACTGCAGTTTGCCTGTCCTGGGATACAGTGACCGTTGCATGGATGGATCATGCTGCACAGTAGTAGTACTGCTACTACTGCTACTCCTACTGCGATCGAATCAGAATATCAGGTGCATGCAGGTGACGCCTGTGGCCTGCCGGGATAAAATTAATTAACCTCGCCTAGCTAGCTAGGTAGTTCGTGTGCGGCCGGTGTACGTCACCGTGGCCTTTTGCTGCTGCCTCGATATCTCTCGTTCTGTAATTTTTTTTTGGAAATTGTACTGTAGGTAGAATCCCAAGACGTACGTACGGTGATACTATAATTTTTCACCATGGTGTATGTGTTGTACGGGGAGGTTGATATGCGGTGGTTAATAACTCGGGACGGATAGTAAAAATCAGATTTTTTTTTTGGTTTGCAAGCCAGCTAGGTGCTGTACAGTAAATTAAATTCCGTCTACGATACAGGAGACAAATTACGGTAAGCGGGTGATCTGTTGGGGGGTCAAGATAACCTCTGGATAAACAGTAAATAACTACGCTGTCATTCTACAAGTCTACTCCGGAGAAAAAAGCAAGGCAGATGTTGAATGGTGGTTAGCTTAGCTAGCCTATAAAGCTCCTTTGCCTTTTCTCCTTTCCGTTATGTTTTTTTGGCGGCATCTTTTCTTTTTTTCTCCTCACTTTCTAGCTAGTAGTAGCTTCACCTTGCACCGCACGCTCGCTTCAGATGCTGACCCCTGGCGTCCACTCGAACCGGCCGGCGTCGAGGGGCACGCCGCGGACGAAGTCGAAGTTGTACCTGCCATCGCAAGGTAGATCGCAAAAGCACGCACGTCAGGTTAGCAATTCAGCACACCCCGGCCGGCCGCGGTAAGCCACGGCACGCGCGCGCCGCGAAATTAAGCACGGGGAAAGAAGTTTGCGTGCGTAATTCCTGCATGCTACGGAGAACACGCGGTAAAAAAATGTTTTCTGGACGCCGGTATATAGCTTGGCGAGGCCGAGGAGTCTTACTTGGAAGCAAAGCGTTTGGCATGGGCCGCCTCGGCGGCCGCGAAGAATTCCTGGATCTCCTGTGCTGGCGGCACGATCAGCTCCGCAGCCGATGTTGTTGTCGCCGGCGACGACGAGCAGCCAGTCTTCTGCCGCCCCACCAGATCCGACTCCAGATCGCTGAGCTCGCCGCCGTGCGCCCGGCTCGACGATGGCGTCGTCTCTCTCCTGAGTTTCCAAAAACCCACGAGCGGAACGACGTCAGGAGCACGGTGGGAGGCATAATTCAGCAGGATTGGAGAGAGACAAGAGAGGATTCTCCAACCTCTCGCGGTCCGGGACGCTCCCCGAGTTGCTCGCGGTGACGACATCCGGGACGTGATCCCCGTCAACCTGTTAGAGTTAGAGCCCGCACAATTCAGCAACGGGGGAGGGAGGCATCCGAGATCTCGCGAAATTCAGCAACGGGAGGCGCGCGCCGGAGATCTCGGGCAGGCCGGTTTAGAATTCGAATAGTTCTAGGGTTTCTCGGGCTCACAGTCTCACTCACCTCCGCAGGCGCAGCGTCGGAGCGGCAGGCGTGGCCCCCGACGTCCACCGACGACGCCGTGCTGGAGCAACGCGAGAGGCCAGCCGCGAGCGCCACCACCCCGCCCTGCTGTGCCGCACCAGCAGCCTCCACCGGCGTCAGAGCCGCCGACGGTTGCTGCTGAGGTGCTGCCATGAACAGCATGCGGCTCCGCAGGTGGATGTAGCAGCAGCTTCCGCCGTCCCCACCACCAGCGCCCACGGCACCAGGCTCCCCCGACGTCGTCACGTTCGCGGCGGGCAGCAGCGCCTTCTTCCTCCTCGGCGGAGCGACCTTCGCGACACCGCCGCCGGTCGCCGCCGCGGACCTGGACCTCGTCCGGACGCCGACGACCTGCGAGACCTCGACTGCGGCCACCCCCTCGCCCGCGGCCCCCCTGCGCTTGCGCATGTACTTCCCCATCTTACGGAACGCCGCCGCAGCACTGCCTTCTTCTCGCTTGCTTCTCTTGGCCGGTTCCTCTTTTTCACTCCCACTCCCACTCGGCCACTCCCACGCCTGCGCGGCGCTGCCTGCAGGCTGCAGCCGCTTGCGCTTTGGATTCTACTACAACAATCACGCACCCGTCGGGCGCTCGGGTGCGCCTACAAATATAAGATGCCGCGGCCGAGGGGAATGGATCCGGATCCGACGGCCAGGATCGGCCCTTCCCTGACGGCGACGTTAGCCGGATCTGTCCGTTGGGGGAGCGCCCGCACGGCGCTGGTCGCGTGCGGCCGGCCCCACCTACCGCGGCCGGTACGCTCGGCCTCGGCGCCTGGCACACGGGGGTGGGAACGGCGTGCAGTGCAGGTGCAGCCCACAAACGGAATGTAGCGGGGGAAGCTTCGACGCCTGGCACACGGCACGCGTAATTATTTTTACCAGACAGCCCCTGCGGGTCTCAGCCTGACACGTGCAGTGCGGCGGATCGGACGGCTGGCATGCCGTTGGGTGCCCGTGCCCAGGAGGGGTTTCGAATTCGAAAATCTTAACGGCGAGGAGCGGAACGGTGGCGTGCTTAACCGGCCGCGCCCCGTACTGTACAGTTCGCAGAGAGGGACGTTGCGATTCTTGCGTTACAGGCTTTGTTCCCGTGGACAGAACGTTACGGACGTCAGGGGCTCCGTTGCAGAGGTGCAGCCTTATTACCCGACGAACGAAAGAAACTGGGATGTTGTGGTCCGGAGCAGGCGACGCAGTAGAGAAGTGGAGGAGGATAGGTAACTCCTGAAAGTTTCTCTCTGAAAAAGCGTGCTGTTTAGCAGCAGGGTTGGGGCAGGACGGGCCCGGTCCAGCGAACAGTGCAGGGAGGCGGGTTCTATCCGCCTGTGACTGACGAGAGCCTGTCGGACGGAAGAGCTCTGCTGCAATTCTCTCTCTCTCTCTCTCTCTAGTACGGTGCTTCTGATAATTTTCCCAGTACACTCGCGATTGGTTTTTTTTATGAAACTGTTAGATGCGATGCAATGCAATGCAGCGTCACAGGTCAGATGGGCAGTTAGAAAAGATAGACATAATTAGGGGGCCGGCGCCGGGCACCACATCGCCCAGACCATGACACCATTTCGATGGGCTGCGGCGTGCACGTGCGTCATCTACCTAGTAGAGGTGGTGATAGGGTCTAGATTCTACACTATAAAATTTAAAAATCAAATCGAATTATGGTCGATCTCTATTTCTAGTAATATTTAAACTGAAATTATTTAAATTATTGAAGAACATTTAGATCACGAGTCATTATTACATCTGCCTGTAGAATCTTGGGAGATGCATGCATGGCGGTGTACGTACGTTTGGACGCGTTTCCCTTGTCCTCTTGCAATCAGCGTTCAGATATCGTACTCCTACTGCTACGAGTACGAATGTTGGGAGTCGAGGGCAGGGAACTAGTGGTGCCGTTTCGATCCGGTATTCTTCGTTTTATCATAACCGCTGCCAGTGCCTTCCGTTTTCGCTTTTCGATATACTGGTATAAAAATATTATGAAAAAAGGAAAATATTAGATCAGATCTAAATCGTTTTTTTTTTAAAAAAACATATGCAATTTTCACTAGAAACATTCGTTAATCCATCACAGGGCCATATCGTATATAGCACTGAGCAAATACGTTCCAAATTAAAAAGTCGTTATGATTTTTAGATACATAGATTTTAATGCAAGACTCACTTGCCTCTCTCACAAAGTTTATTGGTTTTTTTGTGTCTAAGGCGGTTGTACGTTCATAGCCCGCTTCTCCTCTCTCATCCACCTCGGCATTTAGCTCAGGAGGGTGGTCAGTTTTCTCTGTGTTCTCGAGTGAGCTGTGGCGCTGAAGGATTTTCCAGCTCATATAACTGAAGTGCAAGATCACTGAGCTTTGGTTAATGGAAGTCAATTTTCAGGTTCAAAAAAAAAGACTGACACTTGGAGTAAAGTAACAGTATCGATGAGGTCTCCCGGGGAACATGGGCAGTGGTGCTACCATTCCCAGATGACTAGCACACTGGACATTGCACCCAAGAAATATACCAGACCTGCAAAGCATATACCAGATCCTGCTTCCTGGCATTGAGGAATCTCAGAAGCAGCACTTCTATAATAAAATCACTGACTACGCGCTATGGCAGTTGAGTTTCTGTAGCCGACAAAATTACACCGGTGCCAGAGAAACCAGCAGTAGAGGGGGGAGGGGGGGGGGCATGGATGTCATCACAGAGCAAAACACCATCGAAAATCTCAGCTTGGGCTCCTTTGGTGGCAGCAGAGCACAAGAACCTTCTGTTTTGGCACTTGCTGGCGACACCATCGTGACCCATTCACCTCCCCACCCCCCCTGGAAGTTGGAACCTGCACCGTCCTGTGACTGAGCAGTACTACGTCCCCGCAGCAGCCATGCGATGGGCCGGAAGGACCGAATTTTTTACATTTTAGCCCTTTTTTAGAGAAAAAATCACGTTTAGACCCTAAAAAATTTTAATAGCAATTTTGGACCCTTAGCTCGGCGCCATAGCCTATGGCGCCGAGGTACGTGCTACGCTGGCACACCCGAACGTCGTGGCGCCAACGTGGCACCAAGCTCGGCGCCACAGATCTTGGCGCCGAGCTCGGTTGTGTTTAAATAGTTTCGTTGGAAAGCTATAAGCACAAACCTTGTCTAGCCTAGTTGGTAGAGCATAAGGCTTGTCACCTTGTGGTCCTGGATTCAAGCCCCATTGTTTGCATTTTAATATTTATTTATTTATTTAGAGGAGATGTTTAGCAAATAGCATGAAACATATTTATTTATTTATTTTAAAAAGATGACTTTTGGTAATTTAATTGCTACGCTGGCATATAATAAAACGCTGGCACATAATAAAACGATGCACGTACCTCTGCACATAATAAAACGATGCAGACTGTTTGCTATTTGCTACCAAAAGTCATCTTTTTAAAATAAATAAATAAATATGTTTCATGCTATTTGCTAAACATCTCCTCTAACTATTGCACCACAAATATTGTAATATGTATAATTATATTGTTTGCATTTTAATATTTATTTATTTAGAGGAGATGTTTAGCAAATAGCATGAAACGTATTTATTTATTTATTTTAAAAGATGACTTTTGGTAGTTTAATTGCTACGCTGGCACATAATAAAACGATGCACGTACCTCTGCATATAATAAAACGATGCAGGCTGTTTGTTATTTGCTATTTGCTACCAAAAGTCATATATTTAAAATAAATAAATAAATATGTTTTATGATATTTGCTAAACATCTTCTCTAACCATTGCACCACAAATATTGTAGTATGGACACACCAGCGATATAAAAAAATAAATCAATAATAAAGACAAAAATATTGAAACACAAACTATGGGGCTTGAGAACCCAAAACCACAATGTTAGGAGCCTTGTGTTCTACCAACTAGGCTAGACAAGGTTTGTGCTTATAGCTTTCCAACGAAACTATTTAAACACAACCGAGCTCGGCGCCACGGCGTTCGGGTGTGCCAGCGTAGCACGTATCTCGGCGCCATAGGCTATGGCGCCGAGCTGTGTTACCTCGGCGCCACAGCCTATGACGCCGAGCAAAGGGTCCAAAATTGCTATTAAAATTTTTTAAGGTTTAAATGTGTTTTTTTCCTAAAAAATGGCTAAAATGCAAAAAAAATTCGGCCGGAAGGACGGGGCGGGGGACGGTGACTGCGAAGCGCGAACGCTACGGGCGCGCGTGTCGTGGTCAGGGAAGGAGTGAAGGACAGTGAGTGATGGTGCCGGACGGCATAGCAGGTCGGCGTGGGCGGGTACTGGCAGTTGTTCGGGCGGTTTGCTCTTTTCCGGTCCGATCTCTTTCCCCGGCCCGTGCCGGATCGCTCTCGCTTGTATGCACAATGCACCACGTACCACGGCGTCCTGTGATTGACGACAGACGCTGCTTGCTGGATTCTGAAGGAATCCGATGCTTGCTTGCCTGTTTGGCTACCGGCGCTACCTACGCTAGCTTCTGGGACTGGGAGGTAGGACGAGTACTACTGTACTAGTAGTCGAGTCATCCGCTTCGCTGTCCAACCTGCTTGGACTCAACCAACCGCCAATGTTGGGTTGCAAGTTGGCATATATATTTGCTTTCCTTGAGCGGTGTGGCATCATCAAAATCAGCCTATCTTATCCCTGAAAACGGGTGGTTCTCGTGCCATTCCTACCGGAGGGAAAAAAGAGAGAGAGACGAGACGAGACGACGACGTCGGCAGCGGAGTGGACTGGACCAGCAGGCGAGGGAGACGGCGGTCAGTGTCAGGCAATAATGCGCGGGAGACACCTGCATGCATATAGCAATAGCATAGCCGATCGAATCTGCCAGCACCGGCGCGTGCTGCGGCCCAGCGCGACCGCGCGCGGCCATGGGAATCAACGGCAGCCTTTCCAAGGGGTACTTGCCGCGCCGCAGCCGCTGTTGCGTTGCTTTCTACTACCTGCCAATCCGCGTGACGTGCGGTTGTCTCGCCGCGCTCGCGGCTGCCACTGACAGTGCTGCTGCTGCTCGCTCCCAGTCCCATCTGTCCAATCTTCGTCCCCGCGATTCCACTTTTCCAGATCTGACTGGACTTCACTAGGCCAAGGGCGCGCGCGCGCGCAACCGTACCGCCAGCATCCATAGCTCTCGGAAGAACGATCCAATGAATTTACTGACACCGATCTGATCTCAACGGCCCGGCCGGCTCCAGATCTACCGCGCACAGTGCAGTGCCCGCGGCTCCATCGATGAGGACAACACAGCCACGAACTGTGCTGCCGTGTGCCGTGCGCCGTGCAGGGGATCGGAATCGGATGCGACAGCCCAGGTCCCTGGACCATGCACGCGCGCGTGCGTTGTTACTCCCCCGCTAGTGGCTGTGGCTAGGCCGGTCACACGTGGTAACTAACAATGCTGGGACCAGCGCGTAGGAGTATACTACGCCTGTCCTGTATGTGTATCCCCGGCCTACTGGTGTCCTACGGCACCGGCGCACCGCCATGAATTTGCGCGTGGGACGGAACGGAAGGCGTGATCCGGCGATCCCGTTGCCGCGAGCACGGGCTGGGCCCCCACCCCCACCTCGTGATCTGTTTACGGCGGCCATTTATGCGACCGGGGTTGCAAGCCGCCATGTATGCCACTCGATCCCATCCGTCCGGCATTCATGGCCGTCATGCGCACGAGCGCTTGGCCGGTGGACGACGCGGCGTTGGCGGATCCAAAGCGTAAATGGCCTCACGACCCGTCCAATCGTCGGACCGGGCCGTGCGCACCTACTGTATGGTCTCACCTTAGAGCCTTTGACGGGCTCAATTCGCGTCGTCACCATTAACAATACTATACTTTTGTTACTCTCTCTTTAACCGACCATCACGTTCTTCGTTTGTTTCCCTTTTATAAAAAAATTTCGGTGCGGCGTAGGCTACAAAGGTTTGCAAATTTGTGCAGACTTTTCTATTAACTGCGCTGACGTATAGACCCTGTTTGAATACACTAGATTTAATATTTAGGGTTACTTTGGGAACACCTTTTTTTTTCCACAAAAGATTCCATTTCTTTTTCAAAAAATGAACTAATTTCCTTTGCGAAAACCAAACTAGTCCTTAGCTACTAAAATTAGCTAGGGAAATTCAAACAGCCTAATTATTTGTTACTTTTAGCTGAAGACATCCAAACACTCTTCACTAGTAGCCTAGGCGTCTAGCTCAATGTTAGCCACATCCTCAACTAGCTGATTTTTAACCTAGATAAAATTAACTGATAGTTAGCTAGCTAATTTAATTAGTACTTTTAGTCAGTTAACTATTAGCTCTAATGCATTCAAATTAGGGATGACACCCGTAAAATCTATCACGATCGCACCCATGGGTACAGTACCAAACCCGCACCCGAACCCATTGGGTTTCAGGTGGGTTTTAGGTCACTTGCGAGGTTTTACTAAGTGTCCACTTTTACGCAATAATTTAGGTATAAGCAATTAAATACTAGCAATAATTGAGTTTTATCTACATAAGTCAAGCCTTCCCACGTTGAGCAACAATAAAACATTTCATGAAACATCAGCTAAGTTATTTATTAAAAACAATTGCTATTGTATCTTAATTATATTTGCACAAAATAAAGAACGAATCAATTTTTAGGATGAGAGTGGGTCACCCACGGATTAAAATAGACCGCGAAATTTCAGACCGGTGCGGGACCACTGGGTCAAATTCTTCGTTCGTACTCGCACCCATTGAATCAGGTCGGGTGCCTGTCAAATTTTAGATCTACAGATTAAATGGTCATTCCTAATTTGAACAGACCTTGATATGCATGCATGGATGCCGAGATGACTGCTTAGACCAGTACTCCAGTAGCTACAGCTTTTATTTGCGATGATGATGAGGGGAGATGGGTACGTAAAAAAGGAGTAAAAGGTGCCCATCAGAGAGAGACTTTGATTAGTCGGGGAGAGACGATAGATCGCGCAAAAGAGCCATAGCACGATTTCGCTCATGATAGGGGTGGATGAGTAGAAACGAAATATTCCCTTTGTTTTTCCCCCGGTGATTGGATAAAGCTACATGTGTCCAAAGTAATGAGTGAGCTGATAAAAATAACCAGCTTAGCTATCTGATTTAGATCAATCAGGTGCAGTCACTCAAAATGACACAGATCAGGTTGGTTGTGCTGTTGCTTGAATAACACTAGTATTAACTTAGTCCTGTATGACTGGCCTGTATCTGAGATTCTGTTACCCTCTGAGCAAAGTTAATTGAAGCTTCCAACATTAAACAAGTCACTAATTTGTACCAGAGAACACAGCCCCTCACTAATTAATTGATCATGTGTACTTGTAACGGTTGCTAATGATTCCAGACCAGAAACTCCCACCACTGCGGCGAACGTGCGTAGCCTGCGCATTGGTCTGGTCGTCGGCGTCGGTCGAATCGCGGGGTGCGGGGTCCTGCGAGATCGAATCGGGGAGCTTCCGTATCGAAGTCGGAGGCCGCGGGGCACAATGCCGGGATGGCGGAGGCGGCGCCATGGCGAGGGGCATAGCGCGGGCGTCGTCGTTCGGGGGCCGCGCCACCACCCCGTGGTGCTCCTGCAGGCACGTCACCGTGGATGTCTGCCTCGGCAAACTCGTCGCCGCTCTGCTCGTGCTCCGCTCCCTCACCGCCCCCGCCCCCCGCTTCCTTCGCGCCCACCTTTCCCAACCGTGAGTGGAATCCCTCGCCATGTTTACACCTTCGGCTCACTTTCTTTGGCGGTACAGCCACTATACAACTCTTTTTTTTTTGTTCTTTATTTTGATAGATTAGTTCCTAGCTAGTCCACTGAAATAATTCAAAGGTAAAAGAAGCTGCGGAAGAAATTCGCACGGCAGAAGCGACGGGAGGAACTGCGGTTGGTGCCGCAGCAGAAGGTTTCTTATGATATTGTACGGAAGTTGCTGGACTTGGGAGATAACAGCAGCCTCGCGTAGCAGAGAGGTACTCTGTGTAAGGTCGCTGTTTTATGTGCAATGAGTTCGTGCCATTTTTTTTATACCACCCATGCATAACTTGGCCCTGTATTTTATCTTATCTCATTGTTCGTCGCCCACCTGGCATGCATTTGTGCAAAGGGCCTATTTTTGGCACATCCAGTGTTGACCTGAAGAGAAGTGTTTTTAAATTTCTTGTTGCTTATCAGTTCAAGTTGCACTTATGAGCTATGACCCATGTTAAATGCTCTTGCCTGAGTGGTTCTTTGAGCATAATGGAATTATGAATTAATCTGTAAAGCAAAAACGATTAGATAGGAGGCCCTGCCCCAATGAGCTAATGGTCTTAGTCATTTGGCACAAGCGTTCCTTCAGTCTTTGCTTAATTTGTTTCCAGTATTTTCTCCGCCATTTTCGAAATTTACTCTTAACATGAACCTTCTGGTTTTGTGCTATGCATGCTTCTTTCTTGCTTTTGCAGCATGCCAGATCTAGATTGATTTAGAGCATTGATTTATGACCAAAACACAGCCTTCCAGTATTATAGAGAGGTTGAAGTATGTATCTCTCTTTTACTATATATATGGGCATATGGCAGGACCGCAGGAGTGGTGGAACTATGGCGTGTTGAGAAGTTAAAAGGCATCAAAGTTGCATCTACTTGGAATCAATCAAATTTGGACCTATCTAGTGAGGAAATCAGTATGTGACCATAACTTTCCGTGTTTGGCATCTTTTGTGCTTCTATATATTTTGTTTCCTCAACTGTAAAACTTGAGTTTGGTCTTACCCTATAGGAATTTTCAAACGAGCCAAGGCATATGCTTCTGGAGGCCATTGGCCTTTGGATACCAGGGGAAGTCACACGTACTGTACTGTCTGTACATGATGATAAACGTGAAAATGAACCAGAAGGTTTGTTCTTGTATGGGTCATGCATTGTGTTTGTGTTGGTTTATATGATGTTTAGAGCATTTGGTGTCAATTTGGATCCTTTTTGTACTTACTTGATGAGTTGATTAAAATGTAACTTTTGAATCGCCCTTAGAAAGATTTGATTTGTGATTTCCAATGTTCTCTACTGTTGCAGAAGAAGAGATAGTAGCAGGTCCACCCTTGTCCCGACAATGTAATGCTGAGCTCCATACAGATTATGATGGTGCCGCTGTTAGATGGGATTAACGCACCACAAAGAATATGTTGCTGATTGTTGTCAAGCTTGTCTTGATCAAGCTACGAACGCCAAGCCAGGGGAATTGAAGTGCAATATATGGGTTTATTGCCCATCGGAATTTGGATGCTTCTGACAAGACAAATATGAGCATAAACATCAGGAGTGCTGGTTGAAACAGGTAGCGCATGTCTGTTCTATATGTGTTTTAGCAACCACCGCAACCCTTTGATTTTTAGATGACTGTCAGCATCTGATTCTTCATGATTCTTTAAGCAAAGATCCCGGTGTTTTATGCAATTTTTGCGTATCACACAGGTTAATTGTTACTAACAGTATGTAAATGTGGTGATAGTTTATATTACTTCGAAGTCTAAAATTGTTGTACTTTCTTATAAATAGCTGCTAGAGATTTAACTAGCAGAAGCAAGGTAAAAACGTGGTGTTGCTGCCCATTTGCCCATTGTAGTTTCATATAGCCATCACAGCTGTTTCCGGCTAGGATTGCAGAGTAATCTTATTGTTCCACAAGCTTCCAGCTCGTTGCAGTTTGTGGACTAGTGGAGTTCAGTTTATCTTATTGTTAGCTGAGATATGCATTCTATAACATTTTTTTACCTAATCTGAATAATGAGTTAGGTTGGTGCATGAACACGTTAGTGGCATAATTTATTTACAGTCTTGGATTTATTTAAGCTAGTATTCTTTGTAAAAATCATTAGTCATGGCAACAACCAATTTTGTTGCATAAGTCTGGTCTAAGGCCCAGAGTGTAGTGCAAGCCATTGTTGCTGAAGGACAAATATGGTGCCTGGCCGGGGCTTCAGCCCTCCAGGACCTTATCCTAAAATTTGGACCACTTAGGGTCGGGTCTGGTTTTGATAATCTGTAAGGGCTTGTTCGGTTAGCTCTCAATCCATGTAGATTGAGTGAGATTGGATAGGTTTAAATCCCAAACAAAGTCAAACTTCTTCTCATTTTTTTTCCAATCCCATCCAATCCATGCGTATTGGAAATAACCAAACAAGCCCTAAAGTGTTAATATGTACTAACCCCCTCCCCCGGGAAGGGTGGTTTCCTTTCTCTTCTTAATAATAAAATGACACGTAATTCTCTGGCATGGTTCGAGAAAAAAATAAGTCTGGTTTATGACTGCAAGATGCTTGGGCAGGCTGATTTGTCCTGCTACATTAGAAATAATTAGTCTGACAAAGCCAAAGATCCTTTTCATGTTAGGTTTCTTCTATACAAGACTAATATTTTGTCTCTATACAAGCCAAAGGTCTCTTGTTTTTTAATTTATCATGTGGGAGTGGACGCTAAGCCATTTCCGTTTCCCTCGCATATATATCTCGTTTATGATGGTTTTTGCTGCTGCTTGCAGGCTGACCACCCCAAACTGAACTTCAAAGACAAGTTAAGTATTCAGAGCCTTACAAGATGCTCGTCCCAATGCACCTGTTGTCGTGCCGTGGATGTCTGGTGTCACCTGTGCTTGCACTACCTCTTACCAAACGAACAGCATCGAGACTCAGGAATTAATTAGACTAGTGCTGTGCTGATCCAACCAGTTCCACCGTACATATTTTTTCTTTTCATTTTGGGAATATACTCTTTTCTTTTTCTTCGTTTGGCCCCGGTATATACGATGTAAAAGTAAAACTTAGCTTAGTCAACCTGGCAATTGGATTTGGTGGGTGGTGGTTGATTGAATCCAGTGATTCACCTATTGGCGACCTTAATTTTCCTCTGATTAATACTGATTGTTATCAGTTCACGGATATGCTCATTTGTTAATTTTGATCTCTACCTGTCCCTGAACGGCGATGAAGTGTGATCGGTTCAGATCAATCCGGTTGATTATCGCTTCAGCAGCCCCCCCAGGCCCCACTTCACACTGCCGGTGTGTAGTGTGTACTGGTAGTGTAGTCGGTTTCCATTCTTTCTCGCTTGGCCATCCACTTACGCCAGTCCATCCAAGATCCAACCTCTCTCTCTCTCTCTCTCTCTCTCTCTCTCGGTAGTCCGATCCACCAAACCATGTCGGGCAGCCAGGTCGGCGGCGGCGGGCTGCGAGGGTGGAGCCCTTTCGACGTGATCCGCAGCTTCCCGTCGACGCCCGAGTCGCTAATGTCGCAGATCGACGCGGCCATCGTCTCCACCGAGTACGCCCGCGCCTGCGCCCTCCTCGACCCCTCCCAAGTCTCAGCCTCGTCGCCGCCCGAGATCGATCCCGAGGGCCAGGGGGACCGGGGAGCCTCCCCTCTGCCTCCGGCCTGCTACGACGCGAGGGTCGCGGACGAGGCGTACCGCGCGGCGTGCGCGGCGCTGGGAGCGGGACGGCCCGACGCCGCCGTGCGGTCGCTGCGGGCGGCGCTGGCGAGCTGCCCGCCGGACAAGGCCGCGGCTGTGGCCAAGGTGAGGTCCATGCTGGCCATCGCGTCAGCGCAGCTGCACAAGCAGCAGCACCAGGCCCAGCAGCAGCAGAGCAGGAACTGAGGCCGTCCTACTTCGCCATAGCTGCTGCAATCTATTGATGCAATTATTACTGCGATGTTTTATTAGGCCATGATCAGACGCAATAAACGTTCAGATTAATGCATCCTGTTCCATTTGCAGCCATGTATGTGGCCCAAATCATGGAAAGGGAATCTTGTGAGCGTTCGTTTCTTACTCCATCCCACAAAGACAGCCGTGATCAGAGCGGAATGGCTTAGGCCATGGCCATCTGCCGGTCTAAACAATTCGTGCATCCGTTCTTCTGTGCAAAATCTCGTTGTCTCTCAAGTTTATTCTGTCAGAATTACAAGAACCTGCATACAAGGGGAAACACAGCATCATTGCATCAACTGCAATCTTTCACACAATGACAGTATGTCAGTATGCTTAGCTGGCTACACACACAGACTGACAGTTCTTGCCCCCAATGTTGCATGGTATTCGCTCTTCTGCATCGACGGACACGGTTACACGGGCACAAGGCAACCGGAAACCTGGTTGTCTTCGATGGTTTATACCGCTTGAGCAAACTCCTTTAAAATCTTTCTGACTGTCACCGCCACATCAAAACTGAATTAAGTACTCTCCGTTCCAAAATATAGTTCTTTTTACCCCATATTTTTTCCGTCCATATTCAATCACTAGTTGAATGCCCGTGCGTTGCAACGAAAACATATAATATCATGATAACTTATTACTAATGTGTGTTATACTATTACGAGAAAATGTTACATAGTCCATTCGAACGGAATTAATAAATCCGAATCTGGATCAAACAATTTCTACATTTTTAAAGGATAGTCTCTTTCAGCTATCGTACACACAGACTTCAAAACGTTTGCGACCTCTAGCAATTAAGTGCGTGACTCGACGAAGCAGAGAACTCACTATCGGCGTCACGATTGGAGAGAAAGGCGATCTTCACGAGCAGGGAACAGTGGACGAGCTGCTTTACAATCTGAAAAAGAACAAGAACAAGTATTAAAACCAAAAAGAGCTATACTCTTAGAAGCTATTACAAAAAGAGGTAAATCTGTACCAAAACATCAACCCACCTTATTATTCACAACAGAGGGGTTTAATAAGGTGAACATATGCAATTATAAAAATATAAACATGAAACTGAATATTATATGAACATAAACACAAGAGAACAATATTTCACTGCATATCTAATTGCAGTTATCTCAAGCCATCAACCCAGCTTATTATTCACAAGAGAGGGGTTTCTCAACCAAAGCAACATCGCTTCTCATTTTTCATGCAACAGAGGCACCATGTGTATTCACAACAGAGGCATTTCTCAACCAAAATAGCAATGCATATAATCTTTTTAAAACAGAAAAGAGCTATTTTTCTAAAAGCTATTATGCTATGTCTGGTATACGAAACCCTCGCACCATGCCAGTCAGGCAATAAATATTTTTCCTTTACAACAGAGTTTATTCTCAACCAAAACATAATCGTGTATCAGGGACAACATCCCTCTATTGTGTTTAGCTGACAAGTGCATTCCTATTAGAAACTTCAGACTTGTTTATATAAATGAGTTGTGGGGAACATACATGTAGGCAATTCCTAGAGAGGTATCATATTTCTAGATCAGTAGTATAGGACATACACCTAATTGTGAGAGAGGGCGTTGATGGCGGTGGATGACATGAGAAGATAAATGAGAAGATGGCAAAGAAATAAATGCACAATATTAGCTCTCAAGGAAACCTATTTTATTTACATGGCCATATTTCTATATCTGGCAGTCATAGAATTATTATTTATTGACAAAAGATAACGGTTCGGTATATAAAGAGTAAATCTCCTTTAGATTGAAGGTCTCCTAGTTCTGGTTAGATGGTTAAAAAATGGATACCTTGTTTCCCTTTCCTTCTATGTCCCTCTACTCTGCAAGAACTGTCCCACAGATGAGTTTCATATTTCCCACTCCATCTATGCCTGCACAAATTGATGACTTTGGCAAAATTGACCCAGTATGCTTAGCAGACAATGTGTATTTAGGTAAGATACCAAAGTGATAAATCAATTGAATTGTTTGTCTCCCCTTAGCAATTGCTACAAATTACAGGGACATGCCACTCACCTAGTCACACCATGGAAACTTGACGATCGGGAGCCAGCAGGTCGCACCACAGAAGTGGCGGCAGAAGCGCCTACAACACCCTTCGCTTCAAGGCACCCTGCAACTGTCCCAGGATTAATACGGTCGTCAATGTCATATGCAGGCTCGTCCTTCTTGACAATGGTGAGCACTTGAACTCTCTCATCCTCGTCGCCGCAATATTCATTTCCAACCAAAGTAACTAAAGCAGCCCTCTTGCCAGGGTTCTCATCATCTGCGCAGCCTTCAACTTCACTTCCATAGTCGACCTGCTCACACTTGGGTAACTTCTCCTCCTGTCGATCGCCACTGGATTGCCCTGCCTTTCCTTTGCCTGCATCCTTGGTTCCTGGCACTGCTACACCGTGCGTCTCACAGTTTCCCTGGGTGCTCATCGCCTCTACAGCAACGCCTGGCACTCTATTCAGATTGATAAACTATGGAAGTAGCTAACGAAATACAACAAACTATGCATGAATTAAGGATGCAGTGTAGGGGATGATATAGTCGCTAGCCTCGGGGACATGGAGACACAAAATGTCGCTGATGAGCTGAGCTCTGCGCCCATGGGCAGGTCCGAGGACACCACTGCCTTGCCAGGCCTGCATCTGCACAAGAACACATGCATTTACATGTGTGAAAAAAGTTAATGTGGGCGAGAGTCAGGCATCACACAGGCAATGCAAGATTGATTGATCTAGGTGGAAGAAGCAACCAACCCTAAAATGGAGGCGTAGAGGAAAAGGAAGGCAGAGAGACCGGCGGAGAGCCAGATCTTGGCCTCAGGGATCTCCTGGTCCTGCAAGAGCCTGGCAATGGTGGCCAGCTGGTCAGGGGAGCACGGCGCCGGAGAAGGTGAGGCCCCAGCGCCCCACGGAGGCGCGAGCACAGCCACGAGAAGGTGAGGCTCGAGTCCCTAAGGTCCAGCTTGTAAGGCCCAAAAGTCGTATAAAAAAATAATAACAAAATAAATATATGAAGAAAGAAAATAGTAAATTCAGTAATCTCAAATTATACTTGAGTGTTGAAAATTGAGAAGTGAATTTTGGAAAACAAGAATTATTTTAGAAAAGTAATAGAAATACATTTATGTCCACATATGGATTTAAGACCTAGTTTGCAAATTAGAATATGGAGAAGGAGAAGGAAAAACACTATATAAAATAAAACAAAATATATGGATAGAAATAAATTTACATCCAAATTTGTGAGTTAATGACTCACTTGAATAATTGAGAATGAGAGGTAATCAAGAAAAGAGGGGAGGAAAGAAAACATTATATAAAAAAACATATATAAATAAATACATAATATTCTTGCAAATTTGAGTTGAATTTGTACATTGGGCTCTAGGGTGAAATTCAAATACATATATAGATTCAAATTTGAAATTCAGAGAAAAGAAAACAGAAAAAGGAGAAAAACCCTACATGGGCCAAATCCGTTTCCCTCAGCCCATCCCCACTCCCCCAACCCGCGCGGCCCAGCTCGCGCGCGCGCTTCGGCCAACCCTCCTCCCACTGCGCTTGGTCGCTGTCACCGGGCCCCGCGCTATCAGCCTCTCTTGACCAGCCGCACAGCCTTCTCAATGCATCTCCTTGTGTCACTGCTAGTGGGACCCGCGTGTCGGCGCCTCAAGATGGAGCTGCTGGTCCTCACTGCTGCATGGGCCCATTAGTCGGAGACACGGGATGGCGCTTGCGCGGGTGTCGCTGCGATGTGGGACCCGGATTCTGGAACTGTTCCCCTCACGCCGAGCTTGCCTCTGACCGCAACAGATCGCGGCGAGCTCGCCGCCGAAAATCTCTCGCGCTCACCGACATATGGGGACCCCGGGTCAGTCTTTTGGCGCCAGTCACTTTCAGCGCGTGCCACCGTCGCCTGGGCCGAGTCGTTAGGGCCTCCTCCCCAACAGAATCGTGGGCGTTCCCTGTAGATCTTCTCCGCGTCGCCATGGTCTTCGCCGCGATTCTCTCTAGGAAGTTAGTAGCTAGCCGTGGCTTTCGCCCCTATATATAGCGCCCTCTGTGGGGATCTCTTAATACCGACCGCGTGCGCATCCTCAACACGGCTCGACCGCAGTCACTGCTGCCGCGGGCGTTTTCCGGTTTACCATCTCAACGCCGGGGGGGTTCCTCCTTTGCGTCTCCGATCCGCCGGTGGGTGCGCGGATTGCGCTCGGGGGACAATCGGGGTGTTCAAGGACTCGACTAATCATGAATTCGTCGCCGTAGTGGAGACTCCGCTGCGGGATCGCGACATCACGGGGGCAGGAGAATCTTCGGCTCACATCGAGGTAAATGGTATACCATCCTCTCCGCTTTTCGATGGGCATCGCGTTGGGGGGCGCAGATTAAGCTTTGGGGCCTTGTGGTGTGGATTGGCGGGCGGTCCGGTGGTGGGCTACCGTGCTTGGGGCGTCGCCGCCGTCTGGTTGTTCGGTGAGAGAGAGAAGACGAACCGTGAGCCGTTAGATTAGAGTCGACGGCCCGGATTAGATGCCGCATACCGTTTCGATTAGATAGGATTCGGACCGTTGGATCTGGCGCGTGCGGATCAGATTAGATCGGGATGCCGATTTGATCGCGTCCACCCATGACCGTCGATTGGCGATCCGATGGTGGGGAATCGGATCTAAACTTCATTAAACCTTGGCCGTTGATCTTGAATCGTGCGTATCCTGCTCCGTACCGGTTCGGGGGAAGCGCAGATGTAATCTGGGCCGCCGGTTTCTAATCGGGCGGCTGTGGGCTTCTAATACCCTTTCGGCCTGACACATTTTCTTATGAGTCCCTACAGTTTGTTGATATCAACCCGCAATCCACCCTGTATAGTGCTTTGTGTCTCGGTTTCTTTTACGATTGAGCCCCTGCACTTTTTGGAATTTGAGGCCCACTCAAGAGAATTATAAAACCAGGAAAATTATTTAGAAAATAGTTTTTAGTACATATTTAATTGCAGAAACTTGTTTAATTTGTAGAAAATCCATATGAACTCCAAATTAGTCAATTTCAGTTCCTAAATTTTTGTAATATTATTGTATATCCATTTGGGCCACAGTTTTGGCATGAAAGGCACATTAGAATTATTCTAGTACTTAATCTTGTATTAAACACATAAAACATTGGAAAATCCATAACTTAAAATCTATAACTCCAAAATTAATAATTCCTGTTCCTGTGATCTTATTTCAATATGTAGATCATTATTATGTATTTTGCATATATGTTTGGTGTAATGTTAATTTTGCCTATACACTGTTTGTTTGTAATGCTACGACTAGCGCGAGGTTACGTGTCATCTGAAGAGCAAGTTGGTACCTGGAATCTCAAGTTTCCAGGCAAGTTGTGCCCTTGATCACTTCTTTTTACCCAGCTATGTTCTGATTAATCATAATGATCTGCATAGGTTAATTTTGATGGGACCCAATAGGTTACCCTAGTTTGTCTATCTTTATACCTTGTTTACCATTGAACTTTTTGGGTAGTACTTGCTAGTGCTTTATGTGGTTTTGGGTATGACGATACATTGTTCACGATTATACTTTTATTATCTGTTTATTATCACTGTTCATGATAAGATCATTATGTTAATTAGAACATGGAGCGACCACCCGGGAAAACAGTGCCACCACAAGGGTTTATGGACGCCCTTGGCTGATTAATTAGGAAAGCTAGTGGAGGACTACCTTACCCGAAAGGGGCAAGGGCAGTAGGGGAGTGGTCAGTGTAGGGAGGTCCTTGGTTGATTTTGCTGCGATGGCGGTCAGGCAAGAACCCTGCATTGGAGCTTCCTATAAACTGTAGCGGGTTTTCTGAAGCTAGTGGAACTTTGTAAAGGCCTTATAGTGTTACCCTGCCTCGCCTCCTCGGTAGAGGTGTATCGGAAGTCGCGATCCCTTGGCAGATGGGTAACATGACTTGTGGGTAAAGGGTACAACCTCTGTAGAGTGTAAAACTGGTATACTAGCCGTGCTCACTGTCATGAGCAGCTCGGACCCTCACATGATTAATTTATGGAACTAAATTCAATTTGTCATATGCATTGCATCGCAGGTGATGTTATTACTTTTCTTAATTGGGTTGGTATTTACTTATACTTAGTAATTGCTAATAAAATTTTGACCAACTTTAAAAGCAATGCTCAACTCTAACCATCCTCTTTGGTAAGCCTTACACTTCACGTGAGCTCCCACCTTTGGCGAGTTCATGCACATTATTCCCCACAACTTGTTGAGCGATGAACGTATGTGAGCTCACTCTTGCTGTCTCACACCCCCCACAGGTCAAGGACAGGTACCACAGGATGAGGCGCATGGAGGATGCTGCGATGTGTTCGTGAGAGGTCTAGGCCGTCGTCTCCCAGTCAACTTTGGGTTGCTAGACCGTTGTCTCCTTATAATGTAATTATTTATTTTGTATAGAATTCCTGTTATATAGTAAAGATGTGACATTCGATCCTGTGCCATGATTCATCATATGTGTGAGACTTGGTCCCAGCACACCTGGTGATTATGTTCGCGCCCGGGCTTTGGACCCCTAAAACCCGGGTGTGACAGAAGTGGTATCAGAGGAATGTTGACTGTAGGACAAAACCTAGATAGAGCTGGACAACCACTATCTACTTACCTTTGTTACTCTGATTCTATTCTAAACTTATCTTAATCTTTTCTCATCTATTTCCGCTTTACTCTGATTATTCTTACCTTTTCTTTCTAAAGACAAATGTGGATCTCACACTTTGAGATCCTGTGCCTAAAGCGACCTTTAGGAATAGGAGACCTATTCTTAGGAACAAAAACAAAACTATTTTTATAGGTGTCTATGTGCTTGAGTGTTTGTTCTTATGATACTTGTCTGATTTGGATCTTTGATTGAGTGTGATGGGTTGGGGAGTAATGTCCACAATTACATCTGCATATACATATAAAAAATGCTTATAACTAGACAAACTAGATTATCCCTCATTAAAGTACCTAGCCCAACAATATCCATCTCATCTAAAAAGATTCTATTCTACACTCATGGATCCATCCTATCTTAAAAGAAACTCACCTTATCTTAAAAGACTCTCTCTTATTCTAATAGATTCATCCTATCATGAAAGATTCGTTTTATCCTAAACACTATATTTATCTGATCCTAAAGTAACCACCAGGACCTAATCCAAAATAATGAGATCTTAACTAGTTTAATCTAGTCGTACCAACCTAATCTAGATTCTATCTAATCTATTATGATCTAATCTAGAGTAAGTTACTTAATGCTGGTACAACGGACTAAGCCATACTCCAAATCCACTTAAGCTTAAACTGGTGACCTAGATCAACTCGGCCATACCCAACAACTTGACCTACATAACAGATCTATCTTAACCTCTTGTCCCTAATCTAGATGAAGACTCGAAAAGAAGGAGATCAAACTCGTTGAAAGAATAATAAGAGTCAAGCCATACCTTCAAAGGAATCAAGATCCACAATCTTGGATGCTTTAAAGACATCTTTTATCATACCTAATAAAGTGGCTATACATATATATACCCATGTTTTCATAACCACTTTCTAAATAACATGACACTTCTTAGAAGTTAAAGGCTAAACTACAAATAAAGATTTTTTTTACTTCCCTGTCCTTACAAATCTCGAGGACGAGATTTCTGTTAAGGGGGGTAGGATTTGTAAGGCCCAAAAGTCGTATAAAAAAATAATAACAAAATAAATATATGAAGAAAGAAAATAGTAAATTCAGTAATCTCAAATTATACTTGAGTGTTGAAAATTGAGAAGTGAATTTTGGAAAACAAGAATTATTTTAGAAAAGTAATAGAAATACATTTATGTCCACATATGGATTTAAGACCTAGTTTGCAAATTAGATTATGGAGAAGGAGAAGGAAAAACACTATATAAAATAAAACAAAATATATGGATAGAAATAAATTTACATCCAAATTTGTGAGTTAATGACTCACTTGAATAATTGAGAATGAGAGGTAATCAAGAAAAGAGGGGAGGAAAGAAAACATTATATATAAAAAACATATATAAATAAATACATAATATTCTTGCAAATTTGAGTTGAATTTGTACATTGGGCTCTAGGGTGAAATTCAAATACATATATAGATTCAAATTTGAAATTCAGAGAAAAGAAAACAGAAAAAAGGAGAAAAACCCTACATCGGCCAAATCCGTTTCCCTCAGCCCATCCCCACTCCCCAACCCGCGCGGCCCAGCTCGTGCGCGCGCTTCGGCCAACCCTCCTCCCACTGCGCTTGGTCGCTGTCACCGGGCCCCGCGCTATCAGCCTCTCTTGACCAGCCGCACAACCTTCTCAATGCATCTCCTTGTGTCACTGCTGGTGGGACCCGCGTGTCGGCGCCTCAAGATGGAGCTGCTGGTCCTCACTGCTGCATGGGCCCATTAGTCGGAGACACGGGATGGCGCTTGCGCGGGTGTCGCTGCGATGTGGGACCCGGATTCTGGAACTGTTCCCCTCGCGCCGAGCTTGCCTCTGACCGCAACAGATCGCGGCGAGCTCGCCGCCGGAAATCTCTCGCGCTCACCGACATATGGGGACCCCGAGTCAGTCTTTTGGCGTCTGTCACTTTCAGCGCGTGCCACCGTCGCATGGGCCGAGTCGTTAGGGCCTCCTCCCCAACAGAATCGCGGGCGTTCCCTGTAGATCTTCTCCGCGTCGCCATGGTCTTCGCCGCGATTCTCTCTGGGAAGTTAGTAGCTAGCCGTGGCTCTCGCCCCTATATATAGCGCCCTCCGTGGGGATCTCTTAATACCGACCGCGTGCGCATCCTCAACACGGCTTGACCGCAGTCACCGCTGCCGCGGGCGTTTTCCGGTTTACCATCTCAACGCCGGGGGGGGGGGTTCCTCCTTTGCATCTCCGGTCCGCCGGTGGGTGCGCGGATTGCGCTCGGGGGACAATCGGGGTGTTCAAGGACTCGGCTAATCGTGAATTCGTCGCCGTAGTGGAGACTCCGCCGCGGGATCGCGGCATCACGGGGGCAGCAGAATCTTCGTCTCACATCGAGGTAAACAGTACACCATCCTCTCCGCTTTTCGATGGGCATCGCGTTGGGGGGCGCGGATTAAGCTTTGGGGCCTTGCGGTGTGGATTGACGGGCGGTCCGGCGGTGGGCTGCCGTGCTTGGGGCACCGCCGCCGTCTGGTTGTTCGGTGAGGGAGAGAAGACGAACCGTGAGCCGTTAGATTAGAGTCGATGGTCCGGATTAGATGCCGCATACCGGTTCGATTAGATAGGATTTGGACAGTTGGATCTGGCGCGTGCGGATCAGATTAGATCGGGATGCCGATTTGATCGCGTCCACCCATGACCGTCGATTGGCGATCCGATGGTGGGGAATCGGATCTGAACTTCATTAAACCTTGGCCGTTGATCTTGAATCGTGCGGATCCTGCTCCGTACCGGTTCGGGGGAAGCGCAGATGTAATCTGGGCCGCCGGTTTCTAATCGGGCGGCTGTGGGCTTCTAATACCCTTTCGGCCTGACACATTTTCTTATGAGTCCCTACAGTTTGTTGATATCAACCCGCAATCCACCCTGTATAGTGCTTTGTGTCTCGGTTTCTTTTACGATTGAGCCCCTGCACTTTCTGGAATTTGAGGCCCACTCCAGAGAATTATAAAACCAGGAAAATTATTTAGAAAATAGTTTTTAGTACATATTTAATTGCAGAAACTTGTTTAATTTGTAGAAAATCCATATGAACTCCAAATTAGTCAATTTCAGTTGCTAAATTTTTGTAATATTATTGTATATCCATTTGGGCCACAGTTTTGGCATGAAAGACACATTAGAATTATTCTAGTACTTAATCTTGTATTAAGCACATAAAACATTGGAAAATCCATAACTTAAAATCTATAACTCCAAAATTAATAATTCCTATTCCTGTGATCTTATTTCAATATGTAGATCATTATTATGTATTTTGCATATATGTTTGGTGTAATATTAATTTTGCCTATACACTGTTTGTTTGTAATGCTACGACTAGCGCGAGGTTACGTGTCATCTGAAGAGCAAGTTGGTACCTGGAATCTCAAGTTCCCAGGCAAGTTGTGCCCTTGATCACTTCTTTTTACCCAGCCATGTTCTGATTAATCATAATGATCTGCATAGGTTAATTTTAATGGGACCCAATAGGTTACCCTAGTTTGTCTATCTTTATACCTTGTTTACCACTGAACTTTTTGGGTAGTACTTGCTAGTGCTTTATGTGGTTTTGGGTATGAAGATACATTGTTCACGATTATACTTTTATTATCTGTTTATTATCACTGTTCATGATAAGATCATTATGTTAATTGGAACATGGAGCGACCACCCGGGAAAACAGTGCCACCACAAGGGTTTATGGACGCCCTTGGCTGATTAATTAGGAAAGCTAGTGGAGGACTACCTTACCCGAAAGGGGCAAGGGCAGTAGGGGAGTGGTCAGTGTAGGGAGGTCCTTGGTTGATTTTGCTGCGATGGCGGTCAGGCAAGAACCCTGCATTGGAGCCTCCTATAAACTGTAGCGGGTTTTCTGAAGCTAGTGGAACTTTGTAAATGCCTCGTAGTGTTACCCTGCCTCGCCTCCTCGGTAGAGGTGTATGGGAAGTCGCGATCCCTTGGCAGATGGGTAACATGACTTGTGGGTAAAGGGTACAACCTCTGCAGAGTGTAAAACTGGTATACTAGCCGTGCTCACGGTCATGAGCAGCTCGGACCCTCACATGATTAATTTATGAAACTAAATTCAATTTGTCATATGCATTGCATCGCAGGTGATGTTATTACTTTTCTTAATTGGGTTGGTATTTACTTATACTTAGTAATTGCTAATAAAATTTTGACCAACTTTAAAAGCAATGCTCAACTCTAACCATCCTCTTTGGTAAGCCTTACACTTCACGTGAGCTCCCACCTTTGGCGAGTTCATGCACATTATTCCCCACAACTTGTTGAGCGATGAACGTATGTGAGCTAACTCTTGCTGTCTCACACCCCCACAGGTCAAGGACAGGTACCACAGGATGAGGCGCATGGAGGATGCTGCGATGTGTTCGTGAGAGGTCTAGGCCGTCGTCTCCCAGTCAACTTTGGGTTGCTGGACCGTTGTCTCCTTATAATGTAATTATTTATTTTGTATAGAATTCCTGTTATATAGTAAAGATGTGACATTCGATCCTGTGCCATGATTCATCATATGTGTGAGACTTGGTCCTAGCACACCTGGTGATTATGTTCGCGCCCGGGCTTTGGACCCCTAAAACCCGGGTGTGACACAGCTCCACCGCGCCGGAGCCAGCGCCGCCACCCTCTCCTGCGTGGCAACGAGGGAGAGGAGCTGTGAGAAGAGTACCAGCGACCGCGATGACACGAAGAACCAGTAGAAGTCAAGCACGACCACAAGTGGCAGTCTCGTTCCAACAAACATGTGCAACAATGTAGTCACCTCGGTGATGAGCAAGACTGTGGATACCACTGCCGCCATGTCATCCTGACCCAAACACGACCAAACCCCGGAAGACATGTGTTAGCCTTCCATCGACGACGTGAACCACTAACAAACCTCGGAAGACGAAGGCAATGACTCGCCGGAGACGCGGGACTGGAAACCTGTGCCATAAGGTAGAAAGCAGTAAAGGCTAACACAAAGTTGCTGTGAGAATGAAAGCAACAACCCATGTGATTCCTAATCCAAGAGGAACCTAAAGAGGCAGCATCAGTAGTTCAGAAATTAGCCTCTCATATCAACCAGCATGCAACACAGATGAAGGTAATGTGCTACTGGTTGCTTCTAGACTTTTAATTATAAGAAGACACTATCGTTACTAAGCTAGCTAATTTCCAGGAACCATTAGCAGAGCAAAACATGTGCCCAAGAAGAAGGCCTATGCGAAGTTGATAAAAGAGTTTACAAATGAAGGTAATGTGCTACTGGGGCAGATCCAATCCACATAATGCAGTGCAAAGTTATTATGAAACTTAAAGACACCGTGCAAAATATTGTAGTTAGGATCAAACTTCAGAGGAGTCATCAACTTACGGAATCAACAGAAGCAATAATTGATACAACACACATCACAAGGCCCATTTTCCAGGAAAAAACTGGAGTTCCCCACTGCAATGGATAAGGAAATCTGAACCAGGGTGAAGATCTTAAGGCGTGCGAAGTGTCTACACGGTAAGATCTCACATGCTTCCGAAAAAATAATTGCTGGGAACATGCCATGTTAGAATACTGCTTTCTCTGAAACAAACAAAAAATCAAGACAAATCTTATGCACGGATCTATGATAAAAACCAGGAAAACCTGAGAAGAAACACCTGGGATAGCACCTGAGATAGATAAGAAGCACCTGAGATAGCAACCCCCACAACCTGGGAAGAAAACAACTGACAAGCAATGGCTTGCATCGGCGCCCATTCCTCAGACTACTCTCGGGCGTGCCCAACCTCGCCAGCCCGCCGTGCAACGTGGCTATGGTGGCAAGCAGGGCACTTGAGAAAATAATAAAAAGATCATTTGTTAAGCAACCAAATCAAATGATTGGGGCTGCGATTGTAGCCTCTGAACTGCAGCTGATTGGTTCGGATCGGAGGCATCCCAATTACACCAATAATGAAGGCTTTCCTTGAGCTTATCATGGATGGAACAGGGGGGAAATTTGGGCAGAATGCAGAGTCGAGTTGTTGAGAACAAATTTGTAGCCAGAACAACCTCCCAATGATGGGAATTTGGTGCAGGATCCTACATCGGCGCCCATTCCTCAGACTACTCTCGGGCGTGCCCAACCTCGCCATCCTGCCATGCAATGTGGCTGTGGTGGCAAGCAGGAAGTCACGCTCCTCCCAATGCCACACTCCCGGCCTAGGTCCTCAAGGCTGATGCTGAGGAGTAGGAACTCGTCACTCTAGCACTTCGGTTTTCTGAAATCTGAAGCAGAAACGAGATCTCATCTAGAGCTTCAGTGTTCTAGCGACCAGGGAGGGGAGGCCCGCGCGGCACTATGGCGAACCGACGGTGGAAGCTGGAGGTGGAGCCGTTGTTGACCGTCTTGGATTGGAGCCGAGCCGCCGATGAGGGGAGGGCAGCATGGGCCTGCGACGAACCTATGGAGTGTGGTAGGGCACAAGCAGGGGGTGAAGAGGTTGCCAGATCCTGGATCTGTGTTGGACGCACGTCGCGAAGGGTGCTAGCAGTCCGGTTGTTGAGCTCATCGCCACGGGCACCGGTGACCAGCCTTCGAGCTCAACCACCACCAGGCAGCAGCATAAGACAGGACAGAGCATCATCCGCCGCCATGGATTGCTGGGGCGTGACGGGCGCAAAACTATGTCGCCGGAGATTGAGGGGCGAGGGTTTCGGGGGAGGGGCGTAGGAGGGGCCTGGGTGCGCGCCGGCATGGCGGGATGTGTGGCCGGGACGGAGTTGCCGGGGGGTGGGGAGGAAGGTGACGGGGCTGCGGGGGACCGGGGAGCACTGATGGCGGAGAGCGGAGGAAGCCGCAGGATTCTAGGATGGAGCGCGGAGGGAGGCGGATGGAGCGCGCTTGAAAGGGAATTAGGCTTACACCTATTTTCCTAACTAATTTTGGTGGTTGAATTGCTCAACACAAATAATTGGACTAACTAGTTTGCTCTAGTCTATAAGTTATACAGGTGCCAAAGGTTCACACTTAGCCAATAAAAAGACCAAGAAATGGGTTCAACCAAAAAGGCAAGGGACAACCGAAGGCTGCCCTGGTCTGGCGCACCGGACTGTCCGGTGTGCCACCGGACAGTGTCCGGTGCACCAGGGAACTCGATGACCAACTTCGCACCTTCAGGAATTTTCAGAGGCGCTTCGCTATAATTCACCGGACATGTCCGGTGCTCCAGAGGAGAGAGACTCTGAACTCGCCAGCTTCGGATTCCCGCTCCGCTATAATTCACCGGACATGTCCGGTGCACACCGGACTGTCCGGTGAGCCAGCGGAGCAACGACTACTTCGCGCCAACGGTCGACTGCAACGCATTAAATACGCGCCAGCGCGCGCAGAGGAGCAGAGCACGCGCGGGTGGCACACCGGACAGTCTACAGGACTTGTCTGGTGCACCACCGGACAGCCAGGCGGGCCCACACGTCAGAGCTCCAACAGTCGGAACCAAACGGCCAGGTGACGTGGCTAGCGCACCGGACACTGTCCGGTGGCGCACCGGACTGTCCGGTGCGCCATGCGACAGCAGCCTCCACCAAACGGCTAGTTTGGTGGTTAGGGTTATAAATACCCCCAACCACCCCACATTCAAGTCATCCAAGTTTTCCACCTTCCAACTACTTACAAAAGCTCTAGCATTCAATTCTAGACACACTCAAGTGGTCAAATCCTCTCCCAATTCCGCACAAAGCCCTAGTGACTAGTGAGAGAGATTTGTTGTGTTCTTTTGAGCTCTTGCGCTTGGATTGCTTCTTTTCTTTCTCAATCTTTCTTGAGATCAAACTCACTTGTAATTGAGGCAAGAGACACCAATTGTGTGGTGATCCTTGTGGGAACTTTGTGTTCCAAGTGATTGAGAAGAAAAGCTCACTCGGTCCGAGGGACCGTTTGAGAGAGGGAAAGGGTTGAAAGAGACCCGGTCTTTGTGACCACCTCAACGGGGAGTAGGTTTGCAAGAACCGAACCTCGGTAAAACAAATCCGCGTGTCACACTCTTTATTTGCTTGCGATTTGTTTTGCACCCTCTCTCTCAGACTCAATTATATTTCTAACGCTAACCCGACTTGTAGTTGTGATTAATTTTGTAAATTTCAGTTTCGCCCTATTCACCCCCCTCTAGGCGACTTTCAATTGGTATCAAAGCCCGGTGCTTCATTAGAGCCTAACCGCTCGAAGTGATGTCGGGAGATCACGCCAAGAAGGAGATGGAGACCGGCGACAAGCCTACTACAAGCCACGGGAAAGCTTCATTGGAAGAGTCCCGCAAAAAGGGGAAGGGGAAGGAGAAGAAAGCCTCTTCCAACAAGTCGCATCGGAGTGGCGACAAGAAAAAGAAGATGAGGAAGGTGGTCTACTACGAGACCGATACTTCATCACCTTCCACCTCCGGCTCCGACGCGCCCTCCGTAACTTCTAAGCGCCATGAGCGCAAGAAGTTTAGTAAGATCCCCTTACGCTATCCTCGCATTCCTAAACATACGCCTTTACTTTCCGTCCCATTAGGCAAACCACCAACCTTTGATGGTGAAGATTATGCTAGGTGGAGTGATTTAATGCGGTTTCACCTAACCTCACTCCACAAAAGTATATGGGATGTTGTTGAGTTTGGTGTACTGAAAGGGAAATGTGCCCTTGGGCCATTTCTAAGTATTTTGGTGATTGAGTGCCAACTCAAGTGCTTAAAATGTGAATTTATGCAATGGATGAACAAAGTGCAAATCAAGAGCAAAGGTATGTTTCTAAGTCTTAGTACATTGGTTTTGTGTACCAATATATTTGTCTAAGTGTTAGAAACAGGAAGAAAAAGAAAAGGAAAAAGGTGGCTGTGTACAGCCAAGGGGCTGTTTCGGTCTGGGGCACCGGACTGTCCGGTGGTGCACCGGACAGTGTCCGGTGCACCAGGCTGCCTCGGCCGAACAGGCCGCTCTCGGGAATTCGCCGACGGCGTACGGCTAAAATTCACCGGACTGTCCGGTGTGCACAGGACTGTCCGGTGAGCCAACGGTCGACTAGGGCCAACGGTCGGCCGCGGATTCTGCGCGCGACACGTGGCCAAGCCAACGGTCGGAAGGGGGCACCGGACTGTCCGGTGTGCACCGGACATGTCCGGTGCGCCAACGGCTCCCAGATCAGCAACGGTCGACTGCACTGTTTAAGGAAGGAAATCGGGCACCGGACAGTGTCCGGTGTGCACCGGACTGTCCGGTGCGCCCGACGACAGAAGGCAAGATCAGCCTTCCAGATTTGCTCTCAACGACTCCTAGCTGCCTTGGGGCTATAAAAGGGACCCCTAGGCGCATGGAGGAGATAACCAAGCAACTCTTGAGCATTCTTGATCATCCACACTCAGTCTTTGCGCATCCGTTTGTGATTCTAAGTGATTCGAGCTCTGTTCTTGTGAGAAACTGTGAGATAGTCTTTGAGCTCGATTCTTGGCCGTGTGTGTGCGCATTTCGCTGTGGATTTGTGTGTGTTGCTTCCCTCCCTTACTCCGTGCTTTTTGTGAATCTTAAGTGTAAGGGCGAGAGACTCCAATCTGTGGAGATTCCTCGCAAGTGGGATAAAGATAAGCAAGGCAAAATACTGTGGTATTCAAGTGGGTCTTTGGACCGCTTGAGAGGGGTTGATTGCAACCCTCGTCCGTTGGGACGCCACAACGTGGAGTAGGCAAGTTTTGTACTTGGCCGAACCACGGGATAAATCACCGTGTCTACTCTGTGTTGAATTCTTTGTGATTGTCGTATTGTGCAAGATCTCCTCCTTAGCCACTTGGCAATTATTGTACTAACCCTTAACAAGTTTTTGTGGCTATAAGTTAAGTTTTTACAGGATCACCTATTCACCCCCCCTCTAGGTGCTCTCAATTGGTATCGGAGCCGTTCTCTTCACAAAGGGACTTACCGCCCGAAGAGATGGATCCTAAGGGGAAGGGAATAGTGATCAACGACAAGGAAAAAGAGTTCTTTGTCAACGACCCAAAAGATGACAAATCCAACGACTCTGGCTCGGGGCATAGACGGAAGGAAGGGAAGAAGAAGAAGACAAGGCGCATCAAGGAGATCATCTACTACGACGATAGTGATGAGTCTACTTCTTCCCAAAAGGATGATGACAACGACTACAAAAAGACGGTCAATTCGAACTTTTCATTTGATTATTCTCGTATTCAACATAGTTCGAATTCGCATTTGCTTTCCATTCCTCTTGGCAAACCTCCACACTTCGATGGGGAGGACTACGGATTTTGGAGTCACAAAATGCGTAGTCACTTATTCTCTCTCCATCCAAGCATATGGGAGATTGTAGAAAATGGAATGAAGTTTGATAGCTCGGATAGCCCTATGCTTATAAATGAACAAATTCATAGAAATGCACAAGCTACTACTGTTCTCTTAGCATCTTTGTGCAGGGAAGAGTACAATAAGGTGAGCGGCTTGGACAATGCCAAGCAGATATGGGACACCCTCAAGATCTCTCACGAGGGGAATGACATCACCATGCTCACCAAGATGGAGTTGGTGGAGGGCGAGCTTGGACGATTCGCCATGATAAGGGGAGAGGAGCCAACTCAAACTTACAACCGGCTCAAGACCCTTATCAACAAAATAAGGAGCTACGGAAGCACGTGTTGGACGGATCACGACGTCGTCCGCCTAATGCTCAGGTCCTTTACCGTTCTTGATCCTCATCTCGTGAACAATATTCGTGAAAATCCCAGGTACACGATGATGACGCCCGAGGAAGTACTTGGAAAATTCGTGAGCGGGCGAATGATGATCAAGGAGGCAAGATACGTCGACGACGCGTTGAACGGTCCACTCCACGAGCCTCAACCCATTGCTCTAAAGGCAACAAGGAGCAAGGAGTCGCTACCTAGCAAGGTGGCACAAGTTGAGGCGGCCGGGCTCAATGATGAAGAGATGGCTCTCATCATCAAGAGATTCAAGACGGCGCTAAAAGGTCGAAAGGGACAGCCAAGCAAGGCCAAGACCAAGGGAAAGCGATCATGCTTCAAATGCGGTAAGCTTGGTCATTTTATTGCTAACTGTCCCGAAAATGATAGTGACCAGGAGCAAGGGAAAAATGGGAAGAGAGAGAACAAGAAGGTTTACAAGAAGGCCAAAGGCGAAGCACACCTTGGAAAGGAGTGGGATTCGGATTGCTCTTCGTCCGACTCCGACGACGAAGGACTTGCCGCCACTGCCTTCAACAAATCGGCTCTCTTCCCCAACGAGCATCACACGTGCCTCATGGCTAAGGAGAAGAAAGTAAGTACTCGAAACTCTACTTATGCTTCTTCTAGTGAGGATGAGTCTAGTGATGATGAAATAGACTATTCATGCTTATTTAAAGGCTTAGATAGATCTAAGATTGACAAAATTAATGAATTGATTGATGCTTTAAATGATAAGAATAGGCTACTAGAAAAGCAAGAGGATCTCTTGTACGAAGAACATGATAAGTTTGTAGAGGCTCAAAAATCCCTTGCATTAGAAATTAAGAGAAATGAAATGCTTGCTTGTGAATTGTCTACATGCCATGATTCAATTTCTAAATTAAAGAGCATTAATGATGACTTAAATGCTAAACTAGTAGAAGCACAAAAATCCAACTCTTGTGTTGAACATGTTGAAATTTGCACTAGGTGTAAGGATGTTGATATTAATACTTGTAGTGAACACTTAGTTTCCATTTCAAAATTGAATGATGAATTAGCTAGTCTTAATGCCCAACTTAAGACTAGCAAGAGTGAATTTGAAAAACTAAAATTTGCAAGGGATGCCTACACTATTGGTAGACACCCCTCAATTAAGGATGGACTTGGCTTCAAGAGGGAAGCCAAGAACTTAACAAGCCATAAGGCTCCCATTCCCGCCAAGGAGAAAGGGAAGGCCCCTATGGCTACTAGTGCTAAAAGGAACCATGCCTTTTTGTATCATGATAAAAGACAAACTAGAAATAGAAGTTATGATGCTTTTGATTCATATGTTTATGATTCTCATGCCACGTTTGCTCCTAGTTCTTCTTATGTGTATGATAGAAATGTTACTAGGAGAAATGTTGTTCCTAAAAGAAATGTTGCAAATGTTCATAGAAAAGTAGTGAATGAACCCTCTACAATTTATTGTGCTTTGAATGCTTCCTTTGCACTTTGTAGAAAGGATAGAAAAGTAATTGCTAGGAAGTTAGGGGCAAAATGCAAAGGTGATAAAACTTGCATTTGGGTCCCTAAGGAAATTGTGACTAACCTTGTAGGACCCAACAAGAGTTGGGTACCTAAGTCCCAAGCCTAAATTTGCCTTGCAGGTTTATGCATCCGGGGGTTCAAGCTGGATTATCGACAGCGGATGCACAAACCATATGACGGGGGAGAAGAAGATGTTCACCTCCTACGTCAAGAATAAAGATTCCCAAGATTCAATTATATTCGGTGATGGGAATCAAGGCAAGGTAAAAGGTTTAGGTAAAATTGCAATTTCTAATGAGCACTCCATACCTAATGTGTTTTTAGTTGAGTCTCTTGGATATAATCTGCTATCTGTGAGTCAATTATGCAATATGGGATATAACTGTCTATTTACAAATGTAGATGTGTCTGTCTTTAGAAGAAGTGATGGTTCACTAGCTTTTAAGGGTGTATTAGACGGCAAACTTTATTTAGTTGATTTTGCAAAAGAAGAGGCCGGTCTAGATGCATGCTTAATAGCTAAGACTAGCATGGGCTGGCTGTGGCATCGCCGCTTAGCACATGTGGGAATGAAGAACCTTCACAAGCTTCTAAAGGGAGAACACGTGATAGGTCTAACTAATGTTCAATTCAAAAAAGATAGACCTTGTGCAGCTTGTCAAGCAGGTAAACAAGTGGGAGGAGCACATCACAGCAAGAATGTGATGACCACTTCAAGACCCCTGGAGCTGCTGCATATGGACCTCTTCAGACCCGTCGCCTATCTGAGCATAGGAGGGAGTAAGTATGGTCTAGTTATTGTTGATGACTTTTCCCGCTTCACTTGGGTGTTCTTTTTGCAGGATAAGTCTGAAACCCAAGGGACCCTCAAGCGCTTCCTCAGGAGAGCTCAAAATGAGTTTGAGCTCAAGGTGAAGAAGATAAGGAGCGACAACGGGTCCGAGTTCAAGAACCTTCAAGTGGAGGAGTTCCTTGAGGAGGAAGGGATCAAGCATGAGTTCTCCGCTCCCTACACACCACAGCAAAATGGTGTGGTAGAGAGGAAGAACAGGACGCTAATCGACATGGCGAGGACTATGCTTGGAGAGTTCAAGACCCCCGAGCGTTTTTGGTCGGAAGCCGTGAACACGGCTTGCCACGCCATCAACAGGGTCTACCTTCACCGCCTCCTCAAGAAGACGTCGTATGAACTTCTAACCGGTAACAAACCCAATGTATCGTACTTTCGTGTATTTGGGAGCAAGTGCTACATTCTAGTGAAGAAGGGTAGAAATTCTAAGTTTGCTCCCAAAGCAGTAGAAGGGTTTTTGTTAGGTTATGACTCAAATACAAAGGCGTATAGAGTCTTCAACAAATCATCGGGTTTGGTTGAAGTCTCTAGCGACGTTGTATTTGATGAGACTAATGGCTCTCCAAGAGAGCAAGTTGTTGATTGTGATGATGCAGATGAAGAAGACGTTCCAACGGCCGCCATACGCACCATGGCGATTGGAGAAGTGCGGCCACAGGAACAAGATGAGCAAGATCAACCCTCTTCCTCAATTATGGTGCATCCCCCGACTCAAGACGATGAACAGGTTCATCAAAAGGAGGCGTGTGATCAAGGGGGAGCACAAGATGATCACGTGATGGAGGAAGAAGCGCAACCGGCACCTCCAACCCAAGTTCGAGCGACGATCCAAAGGGATCATCCCGTTGACCAAATTCTGGGTGACATTAGCAAGGGAGTAACTACTCGGTCTCGATTAGTTAATTTTTGTGAACATTACTCTTTTGTCTCCTCTATTGAGCCTTTCAGGGTAGAAGAGGCCTTGCTAGATCCGGACTGGGTGTTGGCCATGCAAGAGGAGCTAAACAACTTTAAGCGCAATGAAGTTTGGACACTGGTGCCTCGTCCCAAGCAAAATGTTGTGGGAACCAAGTGGGTGTTCCGCAACAAACAGGACGAGCACGGGGTGGTGACGAGAAACAAGGCTCGACTTGTGGCAAAAGGTTATGCTCAAGTCACAGGTTTGGATTTCGAGGAGACTTTTGCTCCTGTGGCTAGGCTAGAATCAATTCGTATCTTGCTAGCATATGCCGCTCACCATTCTTTCAGGTTGTTCCAAATGGATGTGAAGAGCGCGTTCCTCAACGGACCAATCAAGGAGGAGGTGTACGTGGAGCAACCCCCTGGCTTTGAGGATGAACGGTACCCCGACCATGTGTGTAAGCTCTCTAAGGCGCTCTATGGACTTAAGCAAGCCCCAAGAGCATGGTATGAATGCCTTAGAGATTTCTTAATTGTAAATGCTTTCAAGGTTGGGAAAGCCGATCCAACTCTTTTTACAAAGACATGTGATGGTGATTTGTTTATGTGCCAAATTTATGTCGACGACATAATATTTGGTTCAACTAACCAAAAGTCTTGTGAAGAGTTTAGCAGGGTGATGACGCAGAAATTCGAGATGTCGATGATGGGCGAGTTGAACTACTTCCTTGGGTTCCAAGTGAAGCAACTCAAGGACGGCACCTTCATATCCCAAACGAAGTACACGCAAGATCTGCTAAAGCGGTTTGGGATGAAGGACGCCAAGCCTGCAAAGACTCCGATGGGAACAGACGGACACACCGACCTCAACAAAGGAGGTAAGTCCGTTGATCAAAAAGCATACCGGTCCATGATAGGTTCTTTGCTTTACTTATGTGCTAGTAGACCGGATATTATGCTTAGTGTATGCATGTGTGCTAGATTTCAATCCGATCCTAAGGAGTGCCACTTAGTGGCGGTGAAGCGAATTCTGAGATATTTAGTTGCTACGCCTTGTTTCGGACTCTGGTATCCAAAGGGGTCCACCTTTGACTTGGTTGGATACTCAGACTCCGACTATGCTGGGTGTAAGGTCGATAGGAAGAGTACATCAGGGACGTGCCAATTCTTAGGAAGGTCCCTGGTGTCGTGGAACTCTAAGAAACAAACCTCCGTTGCCCTATCCACCGCTGAGGCCGAGTATGTTGCCGCAGGACAGTGTTGCGCGCAACTACTTTGGATGAGGCAAACCCTCAGGGACTTTGGCTACAATCTGAGCAAAGTCCCACTCCTATGTGATAATGAGAGTGCTATCCGCATGGAGGAGAATCCTGTTGAGCACAGCCGCACAAAGCACATTGACATCCGGCATCACTTTTTGAGAGACCACCAGCAAAAGGGAGATATCGAAGTGTTTCATGTTAGCACCGAGAACCAGCTAGCCGATATCTTCACTAAGCCTCTAGATGAGAAGACCTTTTGCAAGTTGCGTAGTGAGCTAAATGTCTTAGATTCGCGGAACCTGGATTGAATTGTAGCATACATGTATTTATGCTTTTGATCATGTTCCTTTTTGCATTTTGTTGCTTATTGTGGTGCTCAAGTTGTACAAACACTCCCTGGACCTCACAAGTCCGTTGCAAAGTGATGCACATGTTTAGGGGGAGATGTGTTACAACTTGACCCTTTGAGACTAACCATGTGCTTGAGTTTGATGATTTAGTCTCGAAGGAGGATTGAAAGGGATAAGGTGGACTTGGACCATGAAAGACTTCCACTGCACTCCGATGAGAGGGTAACTTATTCCAAGTTCATCTTTCGACTCTTATTGCCTTTGTATTCTTACTGAAGATTTTGGTGAGGCAATGGGGTTAAAGGGCCAAGATTGATCCCGTTTTGGTGCTTGATGCCAAAGGGGGAGAAAATAAAGGCCAAAGCGATAAATGGATCAGCTACCACTTGAGAGATTTTGAAAATAGTAGAATAGAGTTTTTGTTTTGTCAAAAGCTTTTATTGTCTCTATTGTCAAAAGTTGGTTTCTTGTGGGGAGAAGTGTTGATTATGGGAAATAGGGGGAGTTTTTGAAATCTTTGATCAATCTCTTTTGGAATGACTCTCTTTATGCCTCAACATGTGTGTTTGACATAGAAATAGAGATTTGAGTTTGATTTGCAAAAACAAACCAGGTGGTGGCAAAGGATGATCCATATATGCCAAAATTGAGTCAAAATCAATTTGAATTTTATTTGAAGTGATTTCGCACTTGTTCTAGTTGCTTTATGTTGTGTTGGCATAAATCACCAAAAAGGGGGAGATTGAAAGGGAAATGTGCCCTTGGGCCATTTCTAAGTATTTTGGTGATTGAGTGCCAACTCAAGTGCTTAAAATGTGAATTTATGCAATGGATGAACAAAGTGCAAATCAAGAGCAAAGGTATGTTTCTAAGTCTTAGTACATTGGTTTTGTGTACCAATATATTTGTCTAAGTGTTAGAAACAGGAAGAAAAAGAAAAGGAAAAAGGTGGCTGTGTACAGCCAAGGGGCTGTTTCGGTCTGGGGCACCGGACTGTCCGGTGGTGCACCGGACAGTGTCCGGTGCACCAGGCTGCCTCGGCCGAACAGGCCGCTCTCGGGAATTCGCCGACGGCGTACGGCTAAAATTCACCGGACTGTCGGCCGACCGTTGGCCCTAGTCGACCGTTGGCTCACCGGACTGTCCGGTGAGCCAACGGTCGACTAGGGCCAACGGTCGGCCGCGGATTCTGCGCGCGACACGTGGCCAAGCCAACAGTCGGAAGGGGGCACCGGACTGTCCGGTGTGCACCGGACATGTCCGGTGCGCCAACGGCTCCCAGATCAGCAACGGTCGACTGCGCTGTTTAAGGAAGGAAATCGGGCACCGGACAGTGTCCGGTGTGCACCGGACTGTCCGGTGCGCCCGACGACAGAAGGCAAGATCAGCCTTCCAGATTTGCTCTCAACGGCTCCTAGCTGCCTTGGGGCTATAAAAGGGACCCCTAGGCGCATGGAGGAGATAACCAAGCAACTCTTGAGCATTCTTGATCATCCACACTCAGTCTTTGCGCATCCGTTTGTGATTCTAAGTGATTCGAGCTCTGTTCTTGTGAGAAACTGTGAGATAGTCTTTGAGCTCGATTCTTGGCCGTGTGTGTGCGCATTTCGCTGTGGATTTGTGTGTGTTGCTTCCCTCCCTTACTCCGTGCTTTTTGTGAATCTTAAGTGTAAGGGCGAGAGACTCCAATCTGTGGAGATTCCTCGCAAGTGGGATAAAGATAAGCAAGGCAAAATACTGTGGTATTCAAGTGGGTCTTTGGACCGCTTGAGAGGGGTTGATTGCAACCCTCGTCCGTTGGGACACCACAACGTGGAGTAGGTAAGTTTTGTACTTGGCCGAACCACGGGATAAATCACCGTGTCTACTCTGTGTTGAATTCTTTGTGATTGTCGTATTGTGCAAGATCTCCTCCTTAGCCACTTGGCAATTATTGTACTAACCCTTAACAAGTTTTTGTGGCTATAAGTTAAGTTTTTACAGGATCACCTATTCACCCCCCCTCTAGGTGCTCTCATGTACAGGTACCATCCGTAGGGGATGAGGAATTCGATGAGGACGAGGTGGCCCAAATTGAGCACTTCAACTCCCAAGCCACAACAATACTCCTTGCCTCTTTAAGTAGAGAAGAGTACAACAAGGTGCAAGGACTAAAGAGCGCCAAGGAAGTTTGGGACGTGCTCAAAACCGCGCACGAGGGAGATGAGCTAACCAAGATCACCAAGCGGGAGACGATCGAGGGAGAGCTCGGTCGCTTCCGGCTTCGCAAAGGGGAAGAGCCACAAGACATGTACAACCGGCTCAAAACCTTGGTGAACCAAGTGCGCAACCTTGGGAGCAAAAAGTGGGATGACCATGAAATGGTTAAGGTTATTCTTAGATCACTTATTTTCCTTAACCCTACTCAAGTTCAATTAATTCGTGGTAATCCTAGATATACACTAATGACTCCTGAGGAAGTAATTGGGAATTTTGTGAGCTTTGAGTACATGATCAAGGGCTCAAAGAAAATCAATGAGCTAGATGATCCCTCCACATCCGAAGCACAACCGGTCGCATTTAAGGCGACGGAGGAAAAGAAGGAGGAGTCTACACCGAGTAGACAACCAATCGACGCCTCAAAGCTCGACAACGAGGAAATGGCGCTCGTCATCAAGAGCTTCCGCCAAATCCTCAAGCAAAGGAGGGGGAAAGATTACAAGCCCCGCTCCAAGAAGGTTTGCTACAAGTGTGGTAAGCCCGGTCACTTTATAGCAAAATGTCCTATTTCTAGTGATAGTGACAGGGGCGACGACAAGAAGGGGAGAAGAAAGGAGAAGAAGAAATACTACAAGAAGAAGGGTGGCGACGCCCATGTATGCCGCGAGTGGGACTCGGACGAGAGCTCCTCCGACTCCTCCTCCGACGAGGACGCCGCCAACATCGCCATCACCAAGGGACTTCTCTTCCCCAACGTCGGCCACAAGTGCCTCATGGCAAAGGACGGCAAAAAGAAGAAGGTTAAATCCAAATCCTCCACTAAATATGAGTCCTCTAGTGATGATAATGCTAGTGATGAGGAGGATAATTTGCATACTCTTTTTGCCAACCTAAACATGCAACAAAAGGAAAAATTAAATGAATTGATTAGTGCTATCCATGAAAAGGATGATCTCTTGGACTCCCAAGAGGACTTCCTTATTAAAGAAAACAAGAAGCATGTTAAGGTTAAAAATGCTTATGCTCTAGAAGTAGAAAAGTGCAAAAAATTATCTAGTGAGCTAAGCACTTGCCATGAGACTATTGACAACCTTAGAAATGAAAATGCTAATTTGTTAGCTAAGGTTGATTCACATGTTTGTAATGTTTCAATTCCCAATCCTAGAAATGATAATGATGATTTGCTTGCTAAGATTGAAGAATTGAACATTTCTCTTGCTAGCCTTAGAAATGAAAATGAAAAATTGCTTGCTAAGGCTAAAGATTTTGATGTTTGCAATGCTACCATTTCCGACCTTAGAAGTAAAAATGATATATTGCATGCTAAGGTTGTAGAATTAAAATCTTGCAAACCATCTACATCTATCGTTGAGCACACTTCTATTTGTACTAGATGTAGAGATGTTGATATTAATGCTATTCATGATCACATGGCTTTAATTAAACAACAAAATGATCATATAGCAAAATTAGATGCTAAAATTGCCAAGCATGAACTTGAAAATGAAAAATTTAAATTTGCTCGTAGTATGCTTTATAGTGGGAGACGCCCTGGCATCAAGGATGGCATTGGCTTCCAAAAGGTGGACAATGTCAAACTTAATACCCCTCCTAAGAAATTATCTAACTTTGTTAAGGGCAAGGCTCCCATGCCTCAGGATAACGAGGGTTACATTTTGTACCTTGTCGGCTATCCTGAGAGCAAAATTAGGAGAATTCATTCTAGGAAGTCTCACTCTGGCCCTAACCATGCATTTATGTATAAGGGTGAGACATCTAGCTCTAGGCAACCAACCCGTGCTAAGTTGCCTAAGAAGAAAACTCCTGGTGCATCAAATGACCATAGCATTTCATTTAAAACTTTTGATGCTTCCTATGTGTTAACTAACAAATCCGGCAAAGTTGTTGCCAAGTATGTTGGGGGCAAACACAAGGGGTCAAAGACTTGTGTTTGGGTACCCAAAGTTCTTGTTTCTAATGCCAAAGGACCCAAAACCATTTGGGTACCTAAAGTGAAGAACTAAACTTGTTTTGTAGGTTTATGCATCCGGGGGCTCAAGTTGGGTAATTGACAGCGGGTGCACAAACCACATGACAGGGGAGAAAAAGATGTTCTCCTCCTACGGGAAAAACCAAGATCCCCAACGAGCTATCACATTCGGGGATGGAAATCAAGGTTTGGTCAAAGGATTGGGTAAAATTGCTATATCACCTGACCATTCTATTTCCAATGTTTTTCTTGTAGATTCATTAGATTACAATTTGCTTTCCGTTTCTCAATTATGCAAAATGGGCTACAACTGTCTATTTACTGATGTAGGTGTCACTGTCTTTAGAAGAAGTGATGATTCAATAGCATTTAAGGGAGTGTTAGAGGGTCAGCTATCACTACACGACGGTTGATCTTTAGCGACCCTTATTAGATACCAACTGTTGGTTGCTAAAGGTTAGGGACCGACGGTCAGTCGCTAAATCCTTTTGTAGCAACGGTCGGTTGGTCGCTAAAAGTCTAGAAATTTAACAGCTTATAGTTGGTCGCTATAGATGTCGTCGGGGACTAGCGGTGGGTCGCTATAGAGCAAGGATCACTATCAAATCTTATAGCCTGAACGTACCTATAGATGTTAGTGACTAAAAATTAATTAAAACAAGTAAACATTGATCGCTTGGGGTTAAGCCATCGACGTCTTACCCAAACTCTAATCTTTGAAATCAACTGTGGTTCCTAAGAATTCATTTGAAATTCTTTCACGCTTGCGTAGCACGTGTCTCTCTGTGACATGGCGTGGCACGTGGCACGTGCTAACCGGTGTCTGGACAGTGCACAGCCTCTCGCCCGCGTGAGCGATGCGTGACGTCGCTTCCGAAAGGATCACACTTTCAAAGTCGCATCGATCTTGCGTATTTATTTCGCGATATGTCGAGTCTTGTGTCCGTTTAAAATTTATAGATTAAGAGAATACGAATTTGGAAGCTCGACCCACTCTTACGATTTTATCCTGAACAAATTAATTGGAACTCGACGAAAATGGTTTTCAGTCCGAAACAGACCAGACCAGTGTGATTAGAACTGAAAGCGAGTAATTGATAATTGCATTTAACTTTGTGTAAAGAAATGGGAGAGGGAAAATATCCAGCCGATCCTCATCGTCTCGCACAGTAAAAAAATCTCTGAAAGAAAAATCTTCTCCTGCCGCGTGTGCCAGCCTCATCCGCTCGGGCAGCAGGGCAAAAGATCTGTCCCACGCGCGTCCCTGCTTCAGCGCCCTCTCCTCCCTGCCCTGGAGCTCGCCCCATCTCCCATGGCTGCCCCTCCCTGCTGCAGCTCGACGCCCCCCTGCAGCAGGCCTGCCATGGCGCCCTCACCTCTAGTCGCCTCTCACTGCTCCACCCCTTCCCATGGCCGCCTGCAGCTTCACCATGGTGAGCTCGCCCTCCCTCAAAAACCCTAGCCGAGTTTTCCCATGGCTCCCTGGACACCAACGCCCTCTCTTGCTGTCTCCCATGGCTAAGCACCTCCCTAGTGGCTGAGCATAGCCCCTGCACTCGCCCTTCCTCTGCTGCAACAGCAGTAGCCCGTTCCACGGTGTCGTCGACCTTTGGTGAGACCCTGCTGTTCTCACTGTTTGTGTGCCCTAGCTGCTCGATGAAATGTCTAAACCATGTGTTGTCGCTACGCGCAGCTAGTTGTCAACACCACGCCTCGCGCGGATCGTCCGGTGGTAAGGTAGGCCAACTAGGTTTTGCTCCCTATGTGGATGATGTGTGTGATGTTGAGATGATGATTGATTGGTGCGTGTCCTTTGCAGCGATTTAGGAAGATGGTAGTACTATGTTTGAATAAGCAGGTGAGGTCCGTGCGACGTTTGTTAGGTGTTCGATAGAAGGCTTGAACCAGAGATCCTCGCCGTTTCATGGTTTTCATGGTAGTACTCTTGTTGGTTGATTTGATGAATAACTTGGAGGATTATGACCATGCTTATAAGATTGTTATGCCATATAAACCTTAGATTTAAAATGATTATGTGGGAGTAGTAGTGGTGCTTCCCATAAACTTGTTTAAGTATGTGTATAGTGCGCTTAAATTGCTTCTTTGATTACATAATGTGACTGAGAGTAGATTCAAAATACTAGGTTATGTAAAGTGGATGGATTCATGGTTATAAAGTAGAACTAATCTATATATGTGATTAGAAAGTGCCAAGCCCATGATAATTATAGGAGTAAATTGAATGTTTGCTGTTTGGACTGTGTCCAGTTTTAGAATGTAGGTAGTTAAGGGAAGTAAACTTTGTTTTCTGAAGAGATGTTATATATAAAAGTTGTAGATAACCTCTTCATCTTACTTGTGTTAAAATTTCATGGTCATATGTTTAGTAGTTTAGAAGTTATGATTTTTCCAAGTCCAGTTTCAGAATCTGTCCAAATTCAGTACAGGTTACGAAAATTGGATTGTTTGGCTAAGTTAAAATGAGAATCAGTCCTTAGTGATTATAGAAGAATTTTAGTACTTTTCTTAAGCGTTCCAACAAATTTTGGATCACTCTTTTTGATGATCTATAAGTCCAGTTACAGCTGTTTGAACTATAGAGTCTGAATCTGTCCAAATCTGGACAGAGAAGTCTGTTTGTGTAAACTGACTTTGATATGCATTGAATTAATCTGAGATGGTTATAAATGAGTTGTAGACAATTTTATTAGCTTTCTAAAAAGTTTAGGATCACATGTTTTGGATGTCTAAATCTCTGGTTATGGATTTTCGAAGTGAGTAGTCGAAATCTGCCCCTATCTGGACAGCACTGTCGTTTTAATACTTTTTGGCCTTGCTAAGCATTGAATCACTTTGAGATGATAATACTAAAGTTGTAGAGGACTTTCTAAGCTTTCTAGAAAGTCCTTGTTCACCCCTTTTGGATGAATATTTTGTAAGTTATGAGCAAAACCGTTGACTACTGTGCTGCTGTCCAGAAAAATCTGCATGTGGTAAATTGATTGTTTGGCGTCATTCTTGTTTGGCTTGATAGAATTAGTTAATTTTTTTATTATTGAAGACTGGTTGAATATAGTGGTTATAGTAATCCATGCTATGCTTTAGTAGGAATCCCGCGCGCGAGTTGGGCCTGGATAAAAAACAATATCCTTTTAGGTTTGTTTTTCCATAACATCATGCATGCAATGATAAATGGGGTCTATAAAATTCTAGTCGGGTCTGGATGAGACATCAGTTGAAGATGACCTATTCTTATGTACATTTTTGTTCACCGTATGTAAATGTATGGCATGGGAAAAATATGCTAAGTGCTAACACCACACTCTATCATGCGCTCATGCTTCCTTCGCTTTTAGCATGATTGAATTGTATATTTTTCTTTTTCTGCTAGAGAATACTATTAAGTTCTGGTCTATATGTTAGTTGTCCTGGTACCAATAGAACTGACTTATTCCAACAAGAATGCTATGCAACCAGCCATTGACTTGATAATTTGATATAGAAGTGCTATGGGCCAATTGTGTTTGCGTTAGAATTTCAGTAGTGAATGGAATGTGGGTTTTTTCTTTGCCTTGCATTTTATCCATTTTAGTTTTAGCGCCCTCATGGCCTCGTCAGAGAAATACAGTAGATGTTTTCTGACCTATTGCAGTTTTCTTTATTGGCTTATTACAGGGTTAAATGGCAAATAGAGCAAGATGGATGATGAAGTACGAAAAGGGTCTTGTTGATATACTTCATGAGAACAATACTTCACATTATTGATCCAAAATCCATTGACTTTCACCATCTTAAATACTCCACCTATTTTATTATTGGTATTTCATTCATAACTCTGGGCTATGTCTCAAATAGTCATGTAGCAGATAATGAAGGTTTCCTCTTATCACTCTTATGTGACTAGTATGATAATCTGAATTGCTTACTTGCTACTGGCTGAGCAGAGTTTAGATGAATTTTAAATATTGTTTAGGTGAATTTTTAGGTGAATTGCTTACTAGTATGATAATCTGGATTGTTTAGGTGAATTTTAAATATTGTTGAATTGGTTGTCAGGCCTTTGTTGTTAGTTTGTCATCTGGCAGACTGATATGAAATCTTTAAGTATATGGATTTTTTCAGATATGCTGTGACTTGCACATTCATTTCTTGTATGGAAATATGAACTGATCTGAGATCCTGAAACCATATCATTAATTTTACTAGTTTCTCCTGATTCATGTACAATCCTTATCTTCGTGTCATTCAGTAATTTTTCTGCTACAGCCAGATCTTGTAGAAAACTGTAAAAAATTGGCTGTGATGTCCTAGTTCTTATCTAGTCACTGTCTCTTCTTTTTCCTTTTTTTCTTTATCAATTTACTCTGTGCTACTTGATATACTGGAGGCAATAGAGTCCATATAAATTCATTGCCATATGTTGATCATGGTATTTGAATCCTATCGATGAAAATTGAAATGTCTGTACCGCTTTACTCACATGGGAATGAATCTTTCCACCTTTTGCTTCTGAATTTTTGATAGTCACTGCAGTAAACTAACTATGAATATATCAATTTATGAATAGTGTAAAAGCACTTTTTTCTAACAATATGTTATTTCCCAGACTACTATGATTCGTTGGCATGCCCCTCACTTTTAACTTTCTTTCAGGCTGCAATTGAGTACATTCATTCTTTATCAAGGGCACAGCCTGCTCGTTCTCTCAATGGTGCTGGCCTTTGTCCTGCTAGTAGATCACTTAGCACCCAGGCCACCACTACGTCAAGCACACCACAGTCGAAAGCACACCACGTCAAGCACCCAGGCCGCCACTACGTCAAGCAAAACAGAAGACGAGAAGAACTGATGTAGCCATGTTCATGCTTCCACTGTTGAAATGCATATTCAGCATAGCTTGCTCAGCTCCTATCTGCTGTTTCAACGTTGATTTAAAAGAAGAGCTGGTAGTTTGGGCTTTTGAACAATAGCTGGAGTGATATGAAACATTAGTGATGTTATAATTGATCTAGTTGTGAATGATATTATAATTGTGATGCTTTTGTGAATATATAATTGTGGTGTTTTTGTGTTTATGTGATGGATCTACGACTGTGGTATACTGATTAACTGTGTATGTCTTTATGATTTGTGTATAAAAATCTATGATTTGTGGTGCTTAATTAAATGTATATTTTTATTAATAACAACTGTAAAAAGGGTGACTTTCTGTTGGTTGCTAAATGTATAGTATGACGACTTACGGTTGGTTGCTAAATCGATAGTACAGCAATCCACGGTTGGTCGCTAAATATACAATATTAGCAACCGATGGTCGGTCGCTAAAAAGATGTCGGTCGCTAAAGCCTTTAGCGACGGCACTTACAGCGACCATCCTTATGGGTCGCTAAAGGTTTTTAGCGACCAACCGTAGGTCGCTGAAGGCCGTTTTAGCAACCAACCGTAGGTCGCTGTAAGTGAACCGTCGTGTAGTGTATACTTAGTAAATTTTGATAGAGCTGAACTCAACACTTGCTTAATTGCTAAGACTAACATGGGCTGGCTCTGGCATCGCCGACTAGCACATGTTGGGATGAAGAATCTTCATAAGCTTCTAAAGGGAGAGCACATTTTAGGACTAACAAATGTTCATTTTGAGAAGACAGGATTTGTAGCGCATGTCAAGCAGGAAAGCAAGTTGGTGCCCATCATCCACATAAGAACATCATGACGACTGACATTGCCACTGGAGCTCCTACACATGGATCTATTCGGCCCGATAGCTTATATAAGCATCGGCGGGAGTAAGTACTGTCTAGTTATTGTGGATGATTATTCTCGCTTCACTTGGGTGTTCTTTTTGCAGGAAAAATCTCATACCCAAGAGACCTTAAAAGGATTCTTGAGACGGGCCCAAAATGAGTTGGGCTTAAGGATCAAGAAAATTAGAAGCGACAACGGGACGGAGTTCAAGAACTCTCAAATTGAAGGCTTCCTTGAGGAGGAAGGGATCAAGCATGAGTTCTCTTCTCCCTACACACCACAACAAAATGGTGTAGTGGAGAGGAAGAATAGAACTCTATTGGACATGGCAAGAACCATGCTTGATGAGTACAAGACTTTGGATCGGTTTTGGGCCGAGGCGGTCAACACCGCCTGCTACGCCATCAACCGGTTATATCTACACCGAATCCTCAAGAAGACATCATACGAACTCCTAACCGAGTTTAGTAGGATCATGACACAAAAATTCGAGATGTCTATGATGGGGGAGTTGAAGTACTTCTTGGGATTTCAAGTGAAGCAACTCCAAGAGGGCACCTTCCTAAGCCAAACAAAGTATACTCAAGATATTCTAAGCAAGTTTGGGATGAAGGATGCCAAGCCTATCAAGACACCCATGGGAACCAATGGGCATCTCGACCTCGACACGGAAGGTAAATCCGTCGATCAAAAGGTATACCGGTCAATGATAGGTTATTTACTCTATTTATGTGCATCTCGACCGGATATTATGCTTTCCGTATGTATGTGTGCAAGATTCCAAGCCGACCCTAAGGAAGCTCACCTTACGGCCGTAAAACGAATCTTGAGATATTTGGCTTATACTCCTAAGTTTGGGCTTTGGTATCCTAAGGGATCCACATTTGATTTGATTGGTTATTCGGATGCCAATTGGGCGGGGTGTAAGATTAATAGAAAGAGCACATCGGGGACTTGCCAGTTCTTGGGAAGATCCTTGGTGTCTTGGGCTTCAAAGAAGCAAAATTCCGTAGCTCTTTCTACCGCCGAAGCCGAGTACATTGCCGCAGGCCATTGTTGCGCGCAACTACTTTGGATGAGGCAAACCCTTAGGGACTACAGTTACAAATTAACCAAAGTTCCTCTTCTATGTGATAATGAGAGTGCAATCCGCATGGCGGATAACCCCATTGAACATAGCCGCACTAAACACATAGCCATTCGGTATCATTTTCTAAGGGATCACCAACAAAAGGGAGATATCGAGATTGCTTATATTAACACTAAAGATCAATTAGCCGATATCTTTACCAAGCCACTAGATGAACAAACTTTTAACAAACTTAGGCATGAGCTAAATATTCTTGATTCTAGGAACTTCTTTTGTTGATTTGCACACATAGATCATTCATATACCTTTTGAAAGTCGTCTAGAGGGGGGGGGGGGGGTGAATAGGGCGAAACTGAAATTCTCAAAAATAATCACAACTACAGGCCGGGTTAGCGTTAGAAATATAATTGAGTCCGCGAGAGAGGGTGAAAAACAAATCGCAAGCAAATAAGGAGTGTGATACACGGATTTGTTTTACCGAGGTTCGGTTCTCGCAAACCTACTCCCCGTTGAGGTGGTCACAAAGACCGGGTCTCTTTCAACCCTTTCCCTCTCTCAAACGGTCCCTCGGACCGAGTGAGCTTTTCTTCTCAATCACTTGGAACACAAAGTTCCCACAAGGACCACCACAAGATTTGTGTCTCTTGCCTCAATTACAAGTGAGTTTGATCGCAATGAAGAATCAAAGAAAGAAAAAAGCAATCCAAGCGCAAGAGCTCGAAAGAACACAGGCAAATCTCTCTCTCTAATCACTAGGCGTTGTGTGGAGTTTGGAGAGGATTTGATCACTTGGGTGTGTCTAGAATTGAATGCTAGAGCTCTTGTAAGTAGTTGAAGTGGGAAAACTTGGATGACTTGAATGTGGGGTGGTTGGGGGTATTTATAGCCCCAACCACCAAACTAGCCGTTTGGTGGGGCTGTCTGTTGCATGGTGCACCGGATAGTCCGGTGCACACCGGACATGTCCGGTGCGCCAGCCACGTCACCAATGCCGTTGGGTTCCGACCGTTGGAGCTCTGTCTTCTGGGCCCGCCTGGATGTCCGGTGGCACACCGGACATGCACTGTTGAGTGTCCGGTGTGCCAGCGCGCGTGCCTGACTTCTACGCGCTCTGGCGCGCATTAAATGCGCCTGCAGGTGACCTTTGGCGCGAAGTAGCTGTTGCTCTGCTGGTTCACCGGACAGTCCGGTGTACACCGGACAGTCCGGTGAATTATAGCGGAGCGATTTCCCGACGCTGGCGAGTTCCTGAGGCGCTCTTCCTTGGAGCACCGGACACTGTCCGGTGTACATCGGACAGTCCGGTGAATTATAGCGGAGCGCCTCTGGATTTTCCCGAAGGTGAGGAGTTCAGTGTGAAGTCCCCTGGTGCACCGGACACTGCCCGGTGCGCCAAACTAGGGCACACTTCAGTTATCCCTTTGCTCCTTTGTTGCCCATTTCTTTGTCTTTTTATTGGCTAAGTGTGAACCTTTAGCACCTGTATAACTTATACACTAGAGCAAACTAGTTAGTCCAATTTATTTGTGTTGGGCAATTCAACCACCAAAATCATTTAGGAAATGGGTGTAAGCCTAATTCCCTTTCAATCTCCCCCTTTTTGGTGATTGATGCCAACACAAACCAAAAGTGCATAATTGAACTAGCTTGCATAATGTAAGTGCAAAGGTTGCTTGGAATTTAGCCAATATAAATACTTATAAAATATGCATGGATTGTTTCTTCAATTTTTGACATTTTGGACCACGCTTGCACCACATGTTTTGTTTTTGCAAATTCTTTTTGTAAATCCTTTCAAAGTTCTTTTGCAAATAGTCAAAGGTAAATGAATAAGATTTTGCGAAGCATTTTCAAGATTTGAAAATTTCTCCCCTTGTTTCTAATGCTTTTCCTTTGACTAAACAAAACTCCCCCTAAATGAAATTCTCCTCTTAGTGTTCAAGAGGGTTTTGTCATATCAATTTTGAAATACTACTTTTCTCCCCCTTTTAAACACAATAAGATACCAATTTGAAATTTATCAATTGAGAAACATACCAATTGTAAAACTCTTTTTTTTTTAAAATTAGGTGGTGGTGCGGTCCTTTTGCTTTGGGCTAATACTTTCTCCCCCTTTGGCATCAATCGCCAAAAACGGAGTCATTAGAGCCCTTGGAATTTCTTTCTCCCCCTTTGGTCATAAATAAATGAGTGAAGATTATACCAAAGGCGAAGTCCTTTTGCTTTGGACTCATGCTCTCTCCCCTCAAGGATGGAGAGTTGCGCGGAGCGACGGCGAAGGATGAGTTACGGAGTGGAAGCCTTTGTCTTCGCCGAAGACTCCAATTTCCTTTCAATACACCTATGACTTGGTTTTGAAATAGACTTGAAAACACATTAGTCATAGCATATGAAAGATACATGATCAAAGGTATATAAATGAGCTATGTGTGCAAATCAACAAAAGAAGTTCCTAGAATCAAGAATATTTAGCTCATGCCTAAGTTTGTTAAAAGTTTGTTCATCAAGAGGCTTGGTAAAGATATCGGCTAATTGATCTTTAGTATTAATGTATGAAATCTCGATATCTCCCTTTTGTTGGTGATCCCTTAAAAAGTGATACCGAATGGCTATGTGCTTAGTGCGGCTATGCTCAACGGGATTATCCGCCATGCGGATTGCACTCTCATTATCACATAGAAGAGGAACTTTGGTTAATTTGTAACCATAGTCCCTAAGGGTTTGCCTCATCCAAAGTAGTTGCGCGCAACAATGGCCTGCGACAATGTACTCGGCTTCGACGGTAGAAAGAGCTACGGAATTTTGCTTCTTTGAAGCCCAAGACACCAAGGATCTTCCCAAGAACTGGCAAGTCCCCGATGTGCTCTTTCTATTGATTTTGCACCCCGCCCAATCGGCATCCGAATAACCAATCAAATCAAAAGTGGATCCCCTAGGATACTAAAGCCCAAACTTAGGAGTATAAACTAAATATCTCAAGATTCGTTTTACGGCCGTAAGATGAGCTTCCTTAGGGTCGGCTTGGAATCTTGCACACATGCATACGGAAAGCATAATATCCGGTCGAGATGCACATAAATAGAGTAAAGATCCTATCATCGACCGGTATACCTTTTGATCGACGGATTTACCTCCCTCGTCGAGGTCGAGATGCCCATTGGTTCCCATGGGTGTCTTGATGGGTTTGGCATCCTTCATTCCAAACTTGCTTAGAATGTCTTGAGTATACTTCGTTTGGCTAAGGAAGGTGCCCTCTTGGAGTTGCTTCACTTGAAAACCTAAGAAGTACTTCAACTCCCCCATCATAGACATCTCGAATTTCTGTGTCATGATCCTACTAAACTCTTCACATGTAGATTCGTTAGTAGACCCAAATATAATATCATCAACATAAATTTGGCATACAAACAAATCATTTTCAAGTGTTTTGGTAAAGAGTGTAGGATCGGCCTTTCCGACTTTGAAGCCATTAGCGATAAGGAAATCTCTAAGGCATTCATACCATGCTCTTGGGGCTTGCTTGAGCCCATAAAGCGCCTTAGAGAGCTTATAGACATGGTTAGGATACTCACTGTCTTCAAAGCCGGGAGGTTGCTCAACATAGACCTCTTCATTGATTGGTCCATTGAGGAAGGCACTCTTCACGTCCATTTGATAAAGCTTGAAGCCATGGTAAGTAGCATAGGCCAATAATATTCGAATTGACTCAAGCCTAGCTACGGGTGCATAGGTTTCACCGAAATCCAAACCTTCGACTTGGGAGTATCCCTTGGCCACAAGTCGTGCTTTGTTTCTTGTCACCACACCATGCTCATCTTGCTTGTTGCGGAAGACCCATTTGGTTCCTACAACATTTTGATTAGGACGTGGAACTAAATGCCATACCTCATTCCTAGTGAAGTTGTTGAGCTCCTCTTGCATCGCCACCACCCAATCCGAATCTTGAAGAGCTTCCTCTACCTTGTGTGGCTCAATAGAGGAAACAAAAGAGTAATGCTCACAAAAATGTGCAACACGAGATCTAGTGGTTACCCCCTTATGAATGTCGCCGAGGATGGTGTCGACGGGGTGATCTCGTTGGATTGCTTGGTGGACTCTTGGGTGTGGCGGCCTTTGCTCTTCATCCTCCTTGTCTTGATCATTTGCATCTCCCCCTTGATCATTGCCGTCATCTTGAGGTGGCTCATTTGCTTGATCTTCTCCTTCATCAAATTGAGCTTCATCCTCATTTTGAGTTGGTGAAGATGCTTGCGTGGAGGAGGAAGGTTGATCTTGTGCATTTGGAGGCTCTTGGGATTCCTTAGGACACACATCCCCAATGGACATGTTCCTTAGCGCGATGCATGGAGCCTCTTCAATACCTATCTCATCAAGATCAACTTGCTCTACTTGAGAGCCGTTAGTCTCATCAAACACAACGTCACAAGAAACTTCAACTTGCCCGGAGGACTTGTTAAAGACTCTATATGCCCTTGTGTTTGAGTCATATCCTAGTAAAAAGCCTTCTACAGTCTTAGGATCAAATTTAGATTTTCTACCTCTTTTAACAAGAATAAAGCATTTGCTACCAAAGACTCTAAAATATGAAATATTGGGCTTTTTACCGGTTAGGAGTTCATAGGATGTCTTCTTGAGGATTCGGTGTAGATATAACCGGTTGATGGCGTAGCAAGCGGTGTTGACCGCCTCCGCCCAAAACCGACCCGAAGTCTTGTACTCATCAAGCATGGTTCTTGCCATGTCCAATAGAGTTCTATTCTTCCTCTCCACAACACCATTTTGTTGTAGGGTGTAGGGAGAAGAGAACTCATGCTTGATGCCCTCCTCCTCAAGGAAGCCTTCAATTTGAGAGTTCTTGAACTCCGTTCCGTTGTCGCTTCTAATCTTTTTGATCCTCAAGCCGAACTCATTTTGAGCCCGTCTCAAGAATCCTTTTAAAGTCTCTTGGGTTTGAGATTTTTCCTGCAAAAAGAATACCCAAGTGAAGCGAGAATAGTCATCCACAATAACTAGACAGTACTTACTCCCGCCGATGCTTATGTAAGCAATCGGGCCGAATAGATCCATGTGTAGGAGCTCTAGTGGCCTGTCAGTCGTCATGATGTTCTTATGTTGATGGTGAGCACCAACTTGCTTCCCTGCTTGGCATGCGCTACAAATCCTGTCTTTCTCAAAATGAACATTTGTTAATCCTAAAATGTGCTCTCCCTTTAGAAGTTTGTGAAGATTCTTCAACCCAACATGGGCTAGTCGGCGGTGCCAGAGCCAACCCATGTTAGTCTTAGCAATTAAGCAAGTGTCGAGTTCAGCTCTATCAAAATCTACCAAGTATAGCTGACCCTCTAACACTCCCTTAAATGCTATTGAATCATCACTTCTTCTAAAGACAGTGACACCTACATCAGTGAATAAACAGTTGTAGCCCATTTGACATAATTGAGATACGGAAAGCAAATTGTAATCTAATGAATCTACAAGAAAAACATTGGAAATGGAATGGTCGGGGGATATAGCTATTTTACCCAAACCTTTGACCAAACCCTGGTTTCTATCCCCGAATGTGATAGCTCGTTGGGGATCCTGGTTTTTCTCATAGGAGGAGAACATCTTTTTCTCCCCTGTCATGTGGTTTGTGCACCCGCTGTCGATAATCCAACTTGAGCCCCCGGATGCATAAACCTACAAAACATGTTTAGTTCTTGACTTTAGGTACCCAAATGGTTTTGGGTCCTTTGGCATTAGAAACAAGAACTTTGGGTACCCAAACACAAGTCTTTGACCCCTTGTGCTTGCCCCCAACATATTTGGCAACTACCTTGCCGGATTTGTTAGTTAAAACATAAGATGCATCAAAAGTTTTAAATGAAAAGTTATGTTCATTTGATGCATTAGGAGTTTTCTTCTTAGGCAACTTAGCATGGGTTTGTTGCCTAGAACTAGATGTCTCACCCTTATACATAAAAGCATGGTTAGGGCCAGAGTGAGACTTCCTAGAGTGAATTCTCCTAATTTTGCTCTCGGGATAACCGGCAGGGTACAAAATGTAACCCTCGTTATCCTGAGGCATGGGAGCCTTGCCCTTAACAAAATTAGACAATTTCTTAGGAGGGGCATTAAGTTTGACATTGTCCCCCTTTTGGAAGCCAATGCCATCCTTAATGCCAGGGCGTCTCCCACTATAAAGCATACTACGAGCAAATTTAATTTTTTCATTTTCAAGTTCATGCTCGACAATTTTAGCATCTAATTTTGCTATATGATCATTTTGTTGTTTAATTAAAGCCATGTGATCATGAATAGCATTAATATCAACATCTCTACATCTAGTGCAAATAGTAGTGTGTTCAACGGTGGATGTAGAGGGTTTGCAAGATTTTAATTCTACAACCTTAGCATGTAGTATATCATTTCTACTCCTAAGGTCGGAAATAGTAGCATTGCAAACATCAAAATCTTTAGCCTTAGCAAGCAATTTTTTATTTTCATTTCTAAGGCTAGCAAGAGACATGTTTAATTCTTCAATCTTAGCAAGTAAATCATCATTATCATTTCTAAGATTGGGAATTGAAACATTACAAGCAATAGAATCAACCTTAGCTAACAAATTAGTATTCTCATTTCTAAGGTTGTCTATAGTCTCATGGCAAGTGCTTAGTTCACTAGATAAATTTTCACATTTTTCAACTTCTAGAGAATAAGCATTTTTAACTTTAACATGCTTTTTGTTTTCCTTGATTAGGAAGTCCTCTTGGGAGTCCAAGAGGTCGTCCTTCTCATGGATGGCACTAATTAATTCATTTAATTTCTCTTTTTGTTGCATGTTTAAGTTGGCAAAAAGAGTGCGCAAGTTATCTTCCTCATCACTAGCATTTTCATCACTAGAGGATTCATATCTAGTGGAGGATTTAGATGTAACCTTCTTCTTTTTGCTATCATTTGCCATGAGGCACTTGTGGCCGACGTTGGGGAAGAGAAGTCCCTTGGTGACAGCGATGTTGGCGGCGTCCTCGTCGTCGGAGGAGTCGCTAGAGCTTTCGTCGGAGTCCCACTCGCGACAAACATGGGCATCGCCGCCCTTCTTCTTGTAGTATCTCTTCTTCTTCTTTCTTCTCCCCTTCTTGTCGTCACCCCTGTCACTGTCACTAGAAATAGGACATTTAGCTATAAAGTGACCGGGCTTACCACATTTGTAGCAAACCTTCTTGGAGCGGGGCTTGTAATCTTTCCCGCTCCTTTGTTTGAGGATTTGGCGGAAGCTCTTGATGACGAGCGCCATTTCCTCGTTGTCGAGCTTGGAGGCGTCGATGGGTGTTCTACTCGGTGTAGACTCCTCCTTCTTCTCCTCCGTCGCCTTGAATGCGACCGGTTGTGCTTCGGACGTGGAGGGGCCGTCAAGCTCGTTGATCTTTCGTGAGCCCTTGATCATAAATTCAAAGCTCACAAAATTCCCGATTACTTCCTCGGGGGTCATTAGTGTATATCTTGGGTTGCCACGAATTAATTGTACTTGAGTGGGGTTAAGGAAAATAAGTGATCTTAGAATAACCTTAACCACCTCGTGGTCATCCCATTTCTTGCTCCCGAGGTTGCGCACTTGGTTCACCAAGGTTTTGAGCCGGTTGTACATATCTTGTGGCTCCTCCCCTTGGCGAAGACGGAATCGACCGAGCTCCCCCTCGATCGTTTCCCGCTTGGTGATCTTGGTGAGTTCATCACCCTCGTGCGTGGTCTTGAGCACGTCCCAAACTTCCTTGGCGCTCTTTAATCCTTGCACCTTGTTGTACTCCTCCCTACTTAGAGAGGCGAGGAGTATTGTTGTGGCTTGGGAGTTGAAGTGCTCGATTTGGGCCACTTCATCAATATCATAATCTTCATCCCCTACGGATGGTACCTGCACACCAAACTCAACGACATCCCATATACTTTTGTGGAGTGAGGTTAGATGAAATCGCATTAAATTACTCCACCTAGCATAATCTTCACCATCAAAAGTTGGTGGTTTGCCTAACGGGACGGAAAGTAAAGGTGTATGTTTAGGAATGCGAGGGTAGTGTAGGGGGATCTTACTAAACTTCTTGCGCTCATGGCGCTTAGAAGTTATGGAGGGCGCGTCGGAGCCGGAGGTGGAAGGTGATGAAGTGTCGGTCTCATAGTAGACCACCTTCCTCATTTTCTTTTTCTTGTCGCCACTCCGATGCGACTTGTGGGAGGAGGCTTTCTTCTCCTTCCCTTTCTTTTTGTTGCGGGACTCTTCCGATGAAGCCTTCCCGTGGCTTGTAGCGGGCTTGTCGCCGGTCTCCATCTCCTTCTTGGCGTGTTCTCCCGACATCACTTCGAGCGGTTAGGCTCTAATGAAGTACCGGGCTCTGATACCAATTGAAAGTCGCCTAGAGGAGGGGGGGTGAATAGGGCGAAACTGAAATTCTCAAAAATAATCACAACTACAAGCCAGGTTAGCGTTAGAAATATAATCGAGTCCGCGAGAGAGGGTGAAAAACAAATCGCAAGCAAATAAAGAGTGTGATACGCGAATTTGTTTTACCGAGGTTCGGTTCTCGCAAACCTACTCCCCGTTGAGGTGGTCACAAAGACCGGGTCTCTTTCAACTCTTTCCCTCTCTCAAACGGTCCCTCGGACCGAGTGAGCTTTTCTTCTCAATCACTTGGAACACAAAGTTCCCACAAGGACCACCACAAGATTGGTGTCTCTTGCCTCAATTACAAGTGAGTTTGATCGCAATGAAGAATCAAAGAAAGAAGAAAGCAATCCAAGCGCAAGAGCTCGAAAGAACACAGGCAAATCTCTCTCTCTGATCACTAGGGCGTTGTGTGGAGTTTGGAGAGGATTTGATCACTTGGGTGTGTCTAGAATTGAATGCTAGAGCTCTTGTAAGTAGTTGAAGTGGGAAAACTTGGATGACTTGAATGTGGGGTGGATGGGTGTCACACCCGGTTTTAGAAGGCAAACCGAATGCGAACCATGTACGTGCCAGGATCAGTTATTCACGTACACAGCAGTTACATAATATGGACATCATCACACAGTGCTCAAAATAGTATTAATAAGGGAAATAGTCGATTACATCATACGTCTGAGACGTCCATATAGTTCTTACAATAAATCAAAGTGCGGAAAAGAAACGTAGATAACACGGCCTTCACAGGCAGCCGACTGGGGGTTGCCGCTAACCCACACCTAGAACTCGTCGTAATCTTGGAACTCCTGGAAGTCTCCTTCCACAGCTTCATCTTCGCCTGAGCAGTGGTTGCAATGCTGACAACCTGGGGGGGGTTTGGTGTGTAGAGCAAGGGTGAGTACACATCAACATACTCAGCAAGTATCCTGTTTGGCTGTAGTGGACTAGCTTTATGTGGGGATAAGTCAAGCAGTTGCTTTTAGTTGGTCAGATTATTATTTACTAGTAGAAAGCCAAGTTTTAGCATTAACCCAAGTTATTAACCCGATGTACCCTTTCCAAACGGAAAGAATACCACTTACCAGCACCATAATCATAACCAGAACCATCAATCTCATTGCCACCTGTACCACAATGTCTCTGATCAAGTACCACTAATCATTGGAGCTCCCTTGGCCGCTCATAACCGCGAGCACGGCTGATATATCAGTTTCATAACACTCTGCAGAGGTTGTGCACTTTACCCACAAGCCGTGATTCCCTCTCTGGCCCGGGCTTGCAAGACCCTTATTCACTCCCGAGGTGAATGGCCAGGGATTCACTACGAAGCCTTTACAAAGATTCCCCGGGGCTGTAGCCACCCGTTAGGTTTCCTAAATGCACCGCACTCCTCCCCAAGGGGCGAACCCAAACTTGGCAGAGCGAGCCGCATACACCGAGCCCCATTGACGGCACGACGGCTAAGTGAACTACACCCCGGATCCTCTAATTATTCAGCTAAGGGCACCCCATTCCACCCTCATGGTTGCACTGTTTTCCCGGGCGGTCATCCATAGAACAGGTCCTTACGGAGAGGCACTCGAGAAACCGCTCGAGTCCCCTTAAATGCCACAAGTATAATCATAAAGAAGAACGGGAAAACAGCGTATCATAGATAATCACATCATGTTCATTGATTAGAGTTGAGCAATAGCATCAGACTAAGTAGTAATAATCCGACCCAAATAGGTAAACAAGGACATGGATAACAAAAGCTAGTCAATCCTTAGGTATAAATGTGTAATGCGGGAGGTGAATTAAAGAATGAATAGGACATAGATAGGTCAAAGGACACTTGCCTCCACCAAACGACTGCTGCTCAGGGGCTTCTCCTGCGAATTCCTCGGGCTCTTCGACCGGATCGTTCTCTATGCGAGCGCAAACATACATACATACATCCACACATTTAATACAAAAGAACAGTACACCATACAAGATAACAAATAAAGCGAATATGCATCAAGTATGACATTCGATAACGCATTTGTTATGGCTAGAAAGAAACGGGAAAGGTCTCGCAGGGGGTTAAATCTTATGCACTAATGACACAATTGGTTTTTAACAAAATAATTCTGTTATACATATTTATATATACTAATGGAAACCTAATCACTTTTAGTTGATCAACATTGCACAGGGTAAACAATTAACTACGTGAATCAATAGCATAACGGAATTTAAATTAAACTTCCTATTTTCTCATAGCATGAACAGTGATTAGCCTACTTAAAATGCAGTAATTATGATCACAGAAAGTAAATAAAATAAAATAAAAAAAAAATAAAAAAACAGAAGGGGGGGGGGGGGGCGGTTGAACCGGCCCTAGGGCGGTTGAACCGGCCCGGGGGCAGGCGGCCGAACTGGGGCGGCCGAGCGCGGGGGCGGCCGAGCTGGGGGGGGGGGGGGGGGGGGGGGGCGGGGCGGCTGAGCCGGGGCCGAGGCCGGCTGAACCGGCCCGGGACAGGGGGGCGCGACCAGGGGCCAGGGCGGGCGGCGGGCGCGGCCAGGGGGCCGAGCGGCGCGGGCGCGGCCAGGGGGCCGAGCGGCGCGGGGCTGGGGGCGGCCGGGCGGCCGGGCGGCGCGGCCAAGGGCCAGCGGCCAAGGGGAGAAGGAGGGGAGGGGGAAGGAGAGAGGAGGGAGAAGGGGGAGGGGAGGGGCTCACCGGCGAGGGGGGGGGGGTGGCCGACGGCGAGGGCGCGCAGCCGGGGTCGGGGCAGCGGCGACGGCTAGGGCAGGGAGGTGGGTGGGGGCGGCGGCTTGGGTGGGGAGGGAGAGAGGGAGAGAATGAGGGAGAGGGAGAGGGGATTTGGGGAAAAAGAGGGGAGGGTGGGGGCGGCTGGGCCGGCTTTGGGCCCAAGAGGGGGGCGCCAGGGGGCGGCTGGGCCGGCCGGGGTCGGCCCACGGCGCGGGAGAGAGAGAAAAAGAGGAGAGAAAAAGAGAGGGAGAAAAAAAGAAAGAAAAGATCTTCTCCACATTTTCGAAATCCGATCTTTCTACATGAATGCAATTGCGCTTTCAAAGCAATCAAAAGAAATGCAAGGTTCGGCATGGTGCATCAAGCAACATAAAGCATTTAGGGTTTTTATACGTACGGGAATTCCAAACCGAATCCCGCTAGAACTTTGGAAAAGGTCAAGGTTTAGCGAGGGGAAAAAGAAAAGGAAAAGGTAACGCCCGAATTTTGGCGAGTAAAGAAAAGAAAAAATTCAACTGCAAAATTCGGGGCGTTACAAACCTATCCCCCTTAAAAGAATCTCGCCCTCGAGATTCAGGGCTGGCTAGCAAAGAGTTCCGGGTACTTGGCCATCAGATCATCTTCACGCTCCCAGGTTGCTTCTTCCTCAGAGTGGTGACTCCATCTGACTTTGCACATTCTGACGGTCTTCCTTCGGGTGACTCTATCTGCAACCTCAAGGATCTGAGCTGGCTTCTCAACATAGGTCAAGTCCTCCTGGACCTCAAGACCTTCCACTGGCAACTGCTCTTCTGGCACACGCAAGCACTTCTTCAACTGAGACACATGAAAGACATCATGCACAGCAGACAAATTCTCTGGCAAACTGAGCTGATAAGCCACTTCTCCTCGTCTTGCAAGAATCTGATACGGACCAATGTAGCGGGGTGCTAGCTTGCCTTTCACTCCGAATCTTCTGACTCCTCTGATCGGTGACACTTTCAGATAGACAAAGTCTCCGACTTCGAAACTCAGCTCTCTTCTTCTTGTGTCTGCATAACTTCGCTGCCTCGATTGCGCTATCTTCAGATTCTCTCGGACCATCTTGATGTTCTCTTCGGCTTCGAGCAAAATGTCTGGCCCAAACACTTGCTTTTCTCCAGGCTGATCCCATTGCAACGGAGTTCTGCAACTCCTTCCATACAGCGCTTGAAACGGTGACATCTTCAAACTGGCCTGGTAACTGTTGTTATAGGAAAACTCTGCATAAGGCAATCGCTTGTCCCATCCGGACTGATCTTGCAACGCACAGGCTCTCAACATATCTTCAAGAATTTGATTGGTTCTTTCAGTCTGACCATCTGTCTGCGGGTGATAAGCTGAACTGAAATTCAGATGCGTGCCCAAGGCTTCATGCAACTGCTGCCAGAAATGAGAGGTGAACTGCGTTCCTCTGTCTGACACTATCTTCTTTGGCACACCATGAAGACAAACGATCCGAGACATATACAATTCTGCCAATACTGCACTGTTGTAGTTGGTCTTGACAGGTATGAAGTGGGCTGACTTGGTCAAGCGGTCCACTACTACCCAAATGGAATCGTAGCCGGCTCGAGTGCGAGGCAATCCGACTATGAAATCCATACCAATTTCATCCCATTTCCACTGAGGGATCTGCAACGGTTGCAACAATCCAGCTGGTCTCTGGTGCTCTGCCTTAATTCTTCGGCAACTATCGCACATAGCCACATGCTCTGCGATTTCTCTTTTCATTCCGTACCACCAGAATTTCTTCTTCAGATCCTGATACATCTTCTCACTGCCAGGGTGGATCGAATAGGCTGTCTCATGAGCTTCCTTAAGAATCAACTCCCGAATGGACTGGACATTGGGAACACACAAGCGGTCTCTGAACCATATCACGCCTTCTGCATCTTCTCGAAAATCTTTGCCTTTGCCTTCTAGAATCAATCGCCGGATCTCACTGATTTTCTCATCATTCTTCTGCGCTTCTTTGATTTCGCGCTCCAAGGTAGGTTCCAATTCAACTGTGACTCCTCGCGAATTGTTCAGAAATCCGAGACTCAACCTGTCAAACTCTTTGGCCAACTCATAAGGCATCGGGCGAGCGACCATCAGATTGACTTGACTCTTTCTGCTCAAAGCATCTGCCACTACGTTTGCTTTGCCTGGATGGTAATGAATCTCCAACTCATAGTCTTTGATCAATTCTAACCATCTTCGTTGCCTCATGTTCAATTCTGACTGAGTGAATATGTACTTCAGACTCTTGTGGTCTGTGTAAACATCGCATTTCTGTCCATACAGATAGTGCCTCCATGACTTCAGTGCGTGAACCACTGCTGCCAACTCTAGATCATGTATTGGGTAGTTCTTCTCATGAACCTTCAGCTGTCGGGACGAGTAAGCCACAACTCTTCCCTCTTGCATCAACACACATCCCAAACCTGTGTAACAAGCATCGCAATACACCGAGAAGGGCTTGTGCACATCAGGCAAGACTAGGACAGGCGCTGTAGTCAACTTCTCTTTCAGCGCTTCAAAGGCCTCTTGGCATTTCTGGGTCCACTTGAACTCAACTTTGTTGCCTAGCAACGCTGTCATTGGTTTCGCAATCTTCGAAAACCCTTCAATGAATCGCCGATAATATCCGGCCATTCCAATGAAGCTCTTGATTCCTCGAGCATCCGTTGGCGCTTTCCAGTTTAGAATGTCTGCCACTTTCTTCGGATCCACAGCCAATCCTTCTTTGTTGATTATGTGACCCAAGAACAGGACTTCACTGATCCAGAACTCACACTTGCTCAACTTTGCATACAACTGGTGCTCTCGCAATCTCTGCAATACCATCCTCAAATGATCTGCATGCTCTTCTTCACTTTGAGAATAAACCAGAATGTCATCAATGAATACCACCACGAACTTATCAAGATAATCCATGAATACACTGTTCATCAAGTTCATAAAGAATGCTGGCGCATTGGTCAAACCAAAAGACATCACTGTGAACTCATATAAACCATACTTGGTAATGAATGCCGTCTTCGGAATGTCCGAAGGTCGGATCCTGAGCTGATGATAACCTGACCTCAGATCAATCTTGGAGAACACACTGGCTCCTCTCAACTGGTCGAACAGATCTTCTATTCTGGGCAAGGGATACTTGTTCTTAATCGTGACCTCATTCAGAGCTCGATAATCGACACACATCCTTTTGGTGCCATCTTTCTTTTCCACAAATAGGACAGGGGCGGCCCAAGGCGAGGTGCTTGGCCGGATGTAACCTTTCTCTGACAGCTCATCAATCTGCTTCTTAAGCTCAACCAACTCTGGTCCAGATATTCTGTAAGCTCTCTTAGAGATGGGGGCGGTTCCAGGAAGAAGCTCTATAGCAAATTCAACTTTCCGCTCTGGTGGCATACCCGGTAAATCCTTTGGAAACACATCTGGGAATTCAGACACAACCTTGATACTCTCAATTGGATCTGCTTCACTGCTATCAACAGCCATCTGATAACAACTTCCTTTCTTTGGCTCAGGCGGGACTAACTCGGTCACCACTTCCTCTCCTAGTGGGGACACCAACTTGATTGTCCTTTTATCACAACTGATAACTGCCTGATACTTATCTAGCCAATTCATCCCTAGGATGACATCTATTCCCTGAGTACCCATTACTATAAGGTTGGCGGGAAATGCTATCCCCCTTATTTCCACACTTATATTCAAACAAATGCTATCAGCTCGAATTCTACCACCGGCTGAGTCAATTTGAATGGGGGTTAACATGGTAGTAGTTGGAAGATTATGTGCTTCTACCCATGATGCAGTAATGAAAGAATGCGTTGCTCCAGTATCAAATAACACTTCTGCAATATGGGAGTCGACTGGGAACATACCTACTGTCATGTCGGGGGTCTCCTGAACTGCTTCAGCCTCCAAGTGATTCAATCTTCCATGATTATAGCGCGGCTGAGAGCGATTGCCTGCTCTAGGCTGAGGCACATTCTGCTTTGCTGGGGCATTGGGGCCTGACTGCTGCTGGGCTGCCTTCTTCGGACATTGCATCACCCAATGGCCTTGCTCTCCACAGTGGAAACACGCTCTGTTTCCAACCTGAGCTGGTGCTGCCTGACTGTTCTGCTGATTTGCTGGGGCAGGAAGACGAGGTGTTTGCTGATTCTGCTTTTGAAACTGACCTCCTGACTGATTGCTCTGACGGTTCTGGTACTGATGCTGAGGGTACTGCCTTTGGAACTGCTGATACTGCTGACGCTGCTGATGCTGCTGAGGTGGACGCTGGTTCTGCCTGAACTGCTGAGGTTGATTGCCTGAGAAACGGGGACGGCTGCTGCTTCCGGGCTGGGGTCCACTGATCTTGCGCTTACGATCTTCCATCTCCTTGCGCTTCCTTTCTGTCATGATTGCTCTGTCAATCAGGTGCTGGAATGTCGGGAAGGTGTGGTTCATCAGCTGATACTGCAGAGGGTCAACCAAGCCTCTCAGGAAACGGTATTGCCGCTTGGCGTCGGTGTTGACATCTTCGGGAGCGTAGCGAGACAATTGCAGAAACTTGTCTCGATACTCACTGACAGACGATGACCCTTGCTTAAGGGCCAGGAACTCCTCCTTCTTCACTGTCATCAGACCTGCAGGCACATGGTACTGACGAAAGCTACCTCGGAATTCTTCCCAGGTGATGGTGTCGGGGTTGGCATGGGTGGCGAGGTAAGACTCCCACCATGATTGGGCTGCTCCTCTCAACAGACGGGGACCATACAGAACTTTCTCCCGGTCATCGCACTGAGCGGTATGCAACTCCCGCTCCACAGTGCGCAGCCAATCTTCAGCATCCATGGGGTCGGAAGAGTGAGCGAACGTTGGTGGATGACCTCTCATGAATTCAGCACGCTTGTCTCTGGGCATCTGAGGCATCTGAGGCTGGGGTGGTGCTTGCTGCTGTTGCTGCTGCTGCTGCTGAATGGCGGCCAGAGTCTGACCGATGGCTTGAACTGCCTGAGTCTGCATCAGAAACATCTGCTCAATCGACATCGGGGGCGGGGGCGGCAGGTGCTGCTGCTGGGGCACCTCATCCTGCGGAGCGGCTCGCTCCTGCTGAGCACGCCTTCCTCCTCTACGCCTGTTCTCTGACATCTGCAGAACGCAACCACACATCAGAACTGATCTGGCAAAGCTTGCAGCATAAGGAAAGAGTATAGAATTCTCCAACAGCACTGAACAGATGAGCATCTTCACTGATCTCCAACACAGACCACACAGCTTCTCAGATAAAGAGGAAAGGAGAATAATGGGTTTCCCAACTATATAACTAACTTTATTGACATAGTATGTAAACCAAAATGCAGGGGATACCCACACTCTGGTGACAATCATTACAAAGATCCAAACCAAACATAGTTCATCATGACAAACATAGATGCACAGGATATAGCAAACCACCCTGTCTAACTAAAACTAACTAAGACCGAGACTAACGCTAAGACTGAAGCTTCTATGCATTTATTTATTTCGTATTAATTACAAGATCCAACTCTAACGATCTATGGTTCTAGGTTTATCTTGGTCTTGCAGGCGGGATTGCCATAAGACTGGTGTCCACGCTGAGGTGAGCGGTACGGGTGCTGAGTCCCAACGGGAGCGGGGGAACCACCGTCCAGAAAACGACGTTCCGCGCGCTCAGCCCGCAGCAGGGCGATCTCAGCACGAGCCCTACTCAGCTCGTCTAATGCATGGTCCAGCTCCGTGTTTAGCACGGCGGCTAGGTTGACTGTGCTGCTCAACCTAGGATTGCCCTCACCGACAGGTGAGACAATCACGCCTCCTGTGCTGCCGGATGAACGGCGGGGGTAATACTTCAGGTCAAGACCGTCAGCTGCCCCACCGAAAACCGAGCAGTAGTGCGAAAGCGCACGCCGTGCAGCATCTTGCATGGCTGCCTCAGCTGAGTCCCGCTCAGAGATAGAATAGTGCTCTGAACAGGCCTCTGCTCCCTGGAGACTGTCCTCCGGGCAGCGCACCAAGCAAGTCGCCTCCCAGCGGTCCGGGTAGACCCCGCGACTATGCTGGTAGACCACACATCGATACTCGACGGACCAAGTATGCCGGTTAAATGCCCGACGTAGCAGGGTGTCGAGCGCATCATGGAAGTGACACCCGCGAGCAGCGTCGCGAGTGATGGGTCGAGCAACCCATCCTTCCGGCTCAGGGTTAGCAGAGAAGTCGGTGTCGTGGCTCGAGCTGTCGTCGCCATCTCCGTCGTCTGGGTCTCCTCCAGCAGCTACTCCAGAGGCTGGGGCGCCCAGTGGTGGTGCAGGGGGCGGCTCCAGAGGAAGCACAGGGGAGCAGCTCCTCACAGACTCTATCTCCTGGTGGAGCGAGAGGGAAGAGCTCTGCTGCTCCTGTCGTCGACGTTCCTGCTCCTCACGCAGGCGATGGTGTAGTCTCTCCAAGTGGCTGGACTGTCCGGCCACGGGACGGCGAAGCGGACGCTCAGCAAGGCGGGAAGGTAAGAAGGGGATGACTGACTTTCGTGCAGTGTGTCTAAGTCGAGCCATCTACGAAAGACATCGCAAGCAACAGGGTGAGAACAGAATTAATATGACCAGCAAGTAATGAATCATAAGTAAATGAAGGATCAGAATGAAACATAATTTTCAGCAAGGTATAATATGTAGTAGAACATAGGTTTGGTCAGTAGGACCAACTTTTGAAGGGATATCAAAGTCAAGGAAGAGACAGAGGTCTATAATCCTTAGAACGACCATTCTACTCTAGGTTAGCGGTCCTACAGTCAGCACGGCTTTGATACCACTTATGTCACACCCGGTTTTAGAAGGCAAACCGAATGCGAACCATGTACGTGCCAGGATCAGTTATTCACGTACACAGCAGTTACATAATATGGACATCATCACACAGTGCTCAAAATAGTATTAATAAGGGAAATAGTCGATTACATCATACGTCTGAGACGTCCATATAGTTCTTACAATAAATCAAAGTGCGGAAAAGAAACGTAGATAACACGGCCTTCACAGGCAGCCGACTGGGGGTTGCCGCTAACCCACACCTAGAACTCGTCGTAATCTTGGAACTCCTGGAAGTCTCCTTCCACAGCTTCATCTTCGCCTGAGCAGTGGTTGCAATGCTGACAACCTGGGGGGGGTTTGGTGTGTAGAGCAAGGGTGAGTACACATCAACATACTCAGCAAGTATCCTGTTTGGCTGTAGTGGACTAGCTTTATGTGGGGATAAGTCAAGCAGTTGCTTTTAGTTGGTCAGATTATTATTTACTAGTAGAAAGCCAAGTTTTAGCATTAACCCAAGTTATTAACCCGATGTACCCTTTCCAAACGGAAAGAATACCACTTACCAGCACCATAATCATAACCAGAACCATCAATCTCATTGCCACCTGTACCACAATGTCTCTGATCAAGTACCACTAATCATTGGAGCTCCCTTGGCCGCTCATAACCGCGAGCACGGCTGATATATCAGTTTCATAACACTCTGCAGAGGTTGTGCACTTTACCCACAAGCCGTGATTCCCTCTCTGGCCCGGGCTTGCAAGACCCTTATTCACTCCCGAGGTGAATGGCCAGGGATTCACTACGAAGCCTTTACAAAGATTCCCCGGGGCTGTAGCCACCCGTTAGGTTTCCTAAATGCACCGCACTCCTCCCCAAGGGGCGAACCCAAACTTGGCAGAGCGAGCCGCATACACCGAGCCCCATTGACGGCACGACGGCTAAGTGAACTACACCCCGGATCCTCTAATTATTCAGCTAAGGGCACCCCATTCCACCCTCATGGTTGCACTGTTTTCCCGGGCGGTCATCCATAGAACAGGTCCTTACGGAGAGGCACTCGAGAAACCGCTCGAGTCCCCTTAAATGCCACAAGTATAATCATAAAGAAGAACGGGAAAACAGCGTATCATAGATAATCACATCATGTTCATTGATTAGAGTTGAGCAATAGCATCAGACTAAGTAGTAATAATCCGACCCAAATAGGTAAACAAGGACATGGATAACAAAAGCTAGTCAATCCTTAGGTATAAATGTGTAATGCGGGAGGTGAATTAAAGAATGAATAGGACATAGATAGGTCAAAGGACACTTGCCTCCACCAAACGACTGCTGCTCAGGGGCTTCTCCTGCGAATTCCTCGGGCTCTTCGACCGGATCGTTCTCTATGCGAGCGCAAACATACATACATACATCCACACATTTAATACAAAAGAACAGTACACCATACAAGATAACAAATAAAGCGAATATGCATCAAGTATGACATTCGATAACGCATTTGTTATGGCTAGAAAGAAACGGGAAAGGTCTCGCAGGGGGTTAAATCTTATGCACTAATGACACAATTGGTTTTTAACAAAATAATTCTGTTATACATATTTATATATACTAATGGAAACCTAATCACTTTTAGTTGATCAACATTGCACAGGGTAAACAATTAACTACGTGAATCAATAGCATAACGGAATTTAAATTAAACTTCCTATTTTCTCATAGCATGAACAGTGATTAGCCTACTTAAAATGCAGTAATTATGATCACAGAAAGTAAATAAAATAAAATAAAAAAAAAATAAAAAAACAGAAGGGGGGGGGGGCGGTTGAACCGGCCCTAGGGCGGTTGAACCGGCCCGGGGGCAGGCGGCCGAACTGGGGCGGCCGAGCGCGGGGGCGGCCGAGCTGGGGGGGGGGGGCGGGGCGGCTGAGCCGGGGCCGAGGCCGGCTGAACCGGCCCGGGACAGGGGGGCGCGACCAGGGGCCAGGGCGGGCGGCGGGCGCGGCCAGGGGGCCGAGCGGCGCGGGCGCGGCCAGGGGGCCGAGCGGCGCGGGGCTGGGGGCGGCCGGGCGGCCGGGCGGCGCAGCCAAGGGCCAGCGGCCAAGGGGAGAAGGAGGGGAGGGGGAAGGAGAGAGGAGGGAGAAGGGGGAGGGGAGGGGCTCACCGGCGAGGGGGGGGGGGGGTGGCCGACGGCGAGGGCGCGCAGCCGGGGTCGGGGCAGCGGCGACGGCTAGGGCAGGGAGGTGGGTGGGGGCGGCGGCTTGGGTGGGGAGGGAGAGAGGGAGAGAATGAGGGAGAGGGAGAGGGGATTTGGGGAAAAAGAGGGGAGGGTGGGGGCGGCTGGGCCGGCTTTGGGCCCAAGAGGGGGGCGCCAGGGGGCGGCTGGGCCGGCCGGGGTCGGCCCACGGCGCGGGAGAGAGAGAAAAAGAGGAGAGAAAAAGAGAGGGAGAAAAAAAGAAAGAAAAGATCTTCTCCACATTTTCGAAATCCGATCTTTCTACATGAATGCAATTGCGCTTTCAAAGCAATCAAAAGAAATGCAAGGTTCGGCATGGTGCATCAAGCAACATAAAGCATTTAGGGTTTTTATACGTACGGGAATTCCAAACCGAATCCCGCTAGAACTTTGGAAAAGGTCAAGGTTTAGCGAGGGGAAAAAGAAAAGGAAAAGGTAACGCCCGAATTTTGGCGAGTAAAGAAAAGAAAAAATTCAACTGCAAAATTCGGGGCGTTACAATGGGGGTATTTATAGCCCCAACCACCAAACTAGCCGTTTGGTGGGGCTGCCTGTTGCATGGTGCACCGGACAGTCCGGTGCACACCGGACATGTCCGGTGCGCCAGCCACGTCACCAATGCCGTTGGGTTCCGACTGTTGGAGCTCTGTCTTCTGGGCCCGCCTGGATGTCCGGTGGCACACCGGAGTGCCACCGGACATGCACTGTAGAGTGTCCGGTGTGCTAGCGCGTGCGTGCCTGACTTCTGCGCGCTCTGGCGCGCATTAAATGCGCATGCAGGTGACCGTTGGCGCGAAGTAGCCGTTGCTCTGCTGGTTCACCGGACAGTCCGGTGAATTATAGCGGAGCGATTTCCCGACGCTGGCGAGTTCCTGAGGCGCTCTTCCTTGGAGCACCGGACACTGTCCGGTGTACACCGGACAGTCCGGTGAATTATAGCGGAGCGCCTCTGGATTTTCCCGAAGGTGAGGAGTTCAGTGTGAAGTCCCCTGGTGCACCGGACACTGTCCGGTGGCACACCTGACAGTCCAGTGCGCCAAACCAGGGCACACTTCGGTTATCCCTTTGCTCCTTTGTTGAACCCATTTCTTTGTCTTTTTATTGGCTAAGTGTGAACCTTTAGCACCTGTATAACTTATACACTAGAGCAAACTAGTTAGTCCAATTTATTTGTGTTGGGCAATTCAACCACCAAAATCATTTAGGAAATGGGTGTAAGCCTAATTCCCTTTCACCTTTGATCATGTCTCTTTCATGTGCTATGACTAATGTGTTTTCAAGTAAATTTCAAACCAAGTCATAGGTATATTGAAAGGGAATTGGAGTCTTCGGCGAAGACAAAGGCTTCCACTACGTCAATCATCCTTCGCCGTCGCTCCGAGCCATTTCTCCAACATTGGTATAATCTTCACTCGTATATTATTTGCCAAAGAGGAGAAAGTAGTAACAAAGGGCTCTAATGATTCCGTTTTTGGCGATTTATGCCAAAGGGGGAGAGAGCATGAGCCCAAAGCAAAAGGACCGCACCACCACCTAATTTTAAAAAGAATTTCTCAATTGGTATGATTTTCAATTTGGTATCTCCTTGTGTTCAAAAGGGGAGAGAGAGTAGTATTTTCAAAATCAATATCTTAAAACCCTCTTGAACACTAAGAGGAGAATTTCATTAAGGGGGAGCTTTGTTTAAGTCAAAGGAAAAGCATTTGAAACAAGGGGAGAAAATTTCAAATCTTGAAAATGCTTCTCAAAAATCTTATTCATTTACCTTTGACTATATTGCAAAAGGACTTTGAAAAGGATTTACAAAATAATTTGCAAAAACAAAACAAGTGGTGCAAGCGTGGTCCAAAATGTCAAAAACTAAAGAAACAATCCATGCATATCTTATGAGTAGTTATATTGGCTCAATTTCAAGTATCCTTTGCACTTACATTATGCAAACTAGTTCAATTATGCACTCCTATATTTGCTTTGGTTTGTGTTGGCATCAATCACCAAAAAGGGGAAGATTGAAAGGGAATTAGGCTTACACCTATTTTCCTAACTAATTTTTTGTGGTTGAATTGCCCAACACAAATAATTGGACTAACTAGTTTGCTCTAGTTTATAAGTTATACAGGTGCCAAAGGTTCACACTTAGCCAATAAAAAGACCAAGAAATGGGTTCAACCAAAAAGGCAAGGGACAACCGAAGGCTGCCCTGGTCTTGCACACCGGACTGTCTGGTGCACCACCGGACAGTGTTCGGTGCACCAGGGAACTCGACGACCAACTTCGCACCTTCGGGAATTTTCAGAGGCGCTTCGCTATAATTCACCGGACATGTCCGGTGCACACCGGACAGTGTCCGGTGCTCCAGAGGAGAGAGACTCTGAACTCGCCAGCTTCGGATTCCCGCTCTGCTATAATTCACCGGACATGTCCGGTGAGCCAGCGGAGCAACGGCTACTTCGCGCCAACGGTCGACTGCAACGCATTAAATGCGCGCCAGCGCGTGTAAGGAGCTGAGCACGAGCGGGTGGCACACCGGACAGTCTACAGGACTTGTCCGGTGCACCACCGGACAGCCAGGCGGGCCCACATGTCAGAGCTCCAACGGTCGGAACCCAACGGCCAGGTGACGTGTCTAGCGCACCGGACTGTCCGGTGCGCCATGCGACAGCAGCCTCCACCAAACGACTAGTTTGGTGGTTGAGGTTATAAATACCCCCAACCACCCCACATTCAAGTCATCCAAGTTTTCCACCTTCCAACTACTTACAAGAGCTCTAGCATTCAATTCTAGACACACTCAGGTGATCAAATCCTCTCCCAATTCCGCACAAAGCCCTAGTGACTAGTGAGAGAGATTTGTTGTGTTCTTTTGAGCTCTTGCTCTTGGATTGCTTTTTTTCTTTCTCATTCTTTCTTGAGATCAAACTCACTTGTAATTGATGCAAGAGACACCAATCGTGTGGTGATCCTTGTGGGAACTTTGTGTTCCAAGTGATTGAGAAGAAAAGCTCACTCGGTCCGATGGACCGTTTGAGAGAGGGAAAGGGTTGAAAGAGACCCGGTTTTTGTGACCACCTCAACGGGGAGTAGGTTTGTAAGAACCGAACCTCGGTAAAACAAATCCGCGTGTCACACTCTTTATTTGCTTGCGATTTATTTTGCACCCTCTCTCTCAGACTCAATTATATTTCTAACGCTAACTCGGCTTGTAGTTGTGATTAATTTTGTAAATTTCAGTTTCGTCCTATTCACCCCCCTCTAGGCGACTTTCAGCGCTGGCGACGACAGAACCGTGCACCGTAGAGAAATGTGGATGCCTACGATACTAACATAAGTAGTAGTAGAGAAATGATAATGAATATAGACATACATGCTAACTACATTCGTATGTTACCTAATAAATATATAATTAGTCTAAAACGAATTATATTTTGGGACGGAGGGAGTAACAACTAGCTAAGTAAGCAACCGATATTATCTTAGTGCTACTCCAAAATATATAGATATTTTTGGTGGTGCTGTAATGAAATCTGGTGAGGTAAATCGTGCTTTCCAAAAAACTTTGTTCCAAACAGGGTCAGTGTTTGTTGGTGCAACCGGATAACATGTCCGATCTGGATATGTGAAAGCCATTGTGTAGGCCCATGGCCTATGGGCAGGTAAATGCCCTTCCGCATGTTTTTTAATAACTTATATAAACCGCATAAATTTGCTTTGAGGTGGACTGGAGGCCCAAGCCAAGAAGGCAGCACTTGCTCGTTTGCACTAGTCTCCGCCACGTTCGTATCCACCTATTGCGCCTTTCTTTTCCGGCTTCCCTCTCAAAAGCTCCTCGCCGCGACGCGCACCTCCGTAGACCATACCCAACGCGATGGAGGTCATGTCACCGGCGCCGCCGCAGGAGTTCCTGCTCGACAGCGCGGCCTCTGCCGCATACACCCCAAAGCCCGCGATCATGAACCCGTTCGCCTGCACCGACGACGTGGCGGTGGGCAACCCCTTCCTAGCCACGGCGGTGACGGCGCCCTCGTCGCCCAACCCGTTCGAGCAACTCCCTCCCGGCGCCTCCGACGCCGGCCCCTTCGACCTCTTCGAGCACTTCACCAGCGCTCCCACCAGCCCGGCACGGGCCGCCGCCATATACGCGCAGTTCGACAGCGTCAGCGGCGGTGCCATTGGCAAGGACGACGACGACGACGATGACGTGGGGTTCCAGCCCCGCGTGTCTTACTCTATGTCCAAGCCTGCGGTGGTCACCACCGTGCCATTCGACTGGGAAGAGAAGCCAGGGAAGCCGAAGGCCGAGTTCGCCAGCGTGTCCGCGACTGTGGTGGTGGAAGCGGGCGAGACGGACGGCGCGGACTTCGACTTCGGCGTCCTCCTCGACAAGGCCGCGCAGGCGGAAGAATTGACGACGGCCGACGAGCTCTTCAACGACGGCAAGATCCGGCCTCTGAAGCCCCCGCCGCGTTTACTCGAAGGCGGGAGCGTGGGGTCCTCGCCACGATCGGCCAGGTCCGTGATGTGGTCGCCCCGGCTCCGGGGCCTGGCCGGGCATGGCAGTGCCAATAACGCCAACTTTGACCCGTTCGCCGCCGCGCTGGCGAAGGCGGCCAATGCCCCCTCCCCCCTTGGCGCCGGCACCAAACACGACGCGGGCGGCGTCGGCGCTGCAGCGTCCCCGCCCTCCAGTCCTCCGGTCACCGGCAATGGCGGCGGCAGGAAGAAGTGGCGGCTCAGAGACCTGCTCCTCTTCCGGAAGGCAGCCAAAGGCCGGACCACCGCCGCCGGCAGCGTTAGCAAAGACCCGGTGTTCAAGTACGCGCCGGTGCAACAGCGTGGCGTGCCGGAGAAGGCGGCGATCGCAGGGCCCGTGGCTGCCGAAGGCGACGCCTCGTCCGGCAAGCACAAGAAGCAGAGCAAGAAGGCGGCGCCGGCAGAGGGCGGCATGGCGATGCCAATGCCAATGCCGCAGCGGCAGAACCTGATGATGGGTTGCGTCCGGCTGCACCCGGGCCTTCACCGGCTGGCCAAAGGGTTCCACGGCCACGCGGCGCCACCAGGCCGGCGCCATGAATGAGAAGCGTAAACGCTTCTCGGAACAACGATCGCCGTTGTTCGCTGTGGCATTTCGCCACTTGCTAGTTGCTACTGCTACCCAGTGTATACTTTGTACAATTCGGTTCGCTTTTTTTTTTCCAGTAATTTGTTTGGCCTTCGGTTTTACTCTCTACCGGGATGTATTAAAACGGCAATGATAGAAGAGATTATGCAATACTACTACAACTGTCAATTGGATTGTTTGCGGCATATATGCTTCATTTCATGGAGAACACCAGCGTCCGTCTCCGTGTGCAACGAGTGCCTGGCGCAGAAATCGTCGGCAATGGTGGTAGTGGGAGGACACGTCCGCCACTCTACTTGTTAGTTGAATTGAGGACGTGGTTCCAACTTCCAACACCCTGAGATGCCAACCGGTTGTACTTACCGACAGGAGTTGTCAAGCAAATTGGTGTCGTCGTCGTGCAATGAATCAGGGATACACACACTGACACACACGTAATTTAATTAGGTGAACCTATTACATCGCTGCTGTAAACTCAGACTTGATCGCTAATGCTATCTGATAATCATGTTGGTCGTCGTACCACGTTTGTATGGCATTTATCTTCAAGCCGAGCACGCTAAATCAATAGCTCCATAAATCGTCTCAGACTTGTCGGGGAAAGTGCCGGTCATGTTCTGAATTTGTGAACGTCTGCATCACCACACAATTAACATGCAGATCACTTCGTCGTAGTCACGGATCACACGTCTTAACCGCTAATGATGCGGGCAGCATGACCACCTGAATCGGACTGTATTGTATTCGCAGAATCATTTGACTGCCCGGACATTCCATTCCATTCCTCTCGCCCGGGGTCAAACGCAACGTGCCGATGTCACCCCAGTCCAAGCCACGAACAGATGTTGTTTCCCTGGCCGGCCAACGACACGCGCCCCCCCTTTTTTAGTGAAACGTGCAACGCATCTTCTTCAATAAGTCGGCGCACAGCACGTAGTACATGCACATGGGGATTTGGTTCGAGCCGGCGAATCTTGCACGATGCAACGTTGCGGGTCGTCACGACTCACACTCACGAGGAAGCACGTACGTATGCATGTTTTGGACAGCAACCCTACAAATTCCACGCCACCAGTATACAATTTATTCAGGCGGCGTTTGGTTTCACCCAAATTCTAAGAATTAATCCAGATATTCTCGAGAGGTTCTTGCTAACCATAGTGTTTGGATCTATGGATTTTTTGCATCGGATAATGTGACAACTCTTCAATATCTCCTATTATCAAGCATGAAAGAGATTGTTGGATTTTGCTTTGGATAAAAGTGCCACCTCTAGTCTGCATTACCTCACACAGTACGGAGGCCGTGCCAGCTGTGCACAAGCACATGGCCCCTAAATTGACGGGGCCTCCACTTTTTTTCCTTTGACCATTAACAAACAGTAAGTAGATGTAAAGATCACGGCTGCTTTTGACCTGTTCATCCGTCTCATACCATGGTGATTAGATTAGAATACAATTACAATGAACCGTCATCGTTTGGGATTAACGTGTTTCTCTAGAACATGAGGTCAACACTGTGTTTGCTCTTTTAGCATTGGTATATGATATGAAACAATACATATCTAAGTTATTTGAGTGAGTGAAAACATGTCTTAGCTATACTATACATATAGATTTTCATATATATTTTGGGTCTCTTGTCGAGTTCGCTCCGAGGCCCCATATTTCTGAAGACCGCCCTAACCTCACATGCCCAAAATATGTTGGTACTAAACAAGGCCTTAACCTAGTAGACAACTTATTTATGTAAAATCGATTGTTCTGGTATGAAGAGCTTGTTTGGAAGAAAAACATTTCTATATTTTCTGGGCAATTCCATGTTTTTAATAATAATAGAGTATTTTATGCCATGAGTTCTTTGGTTGCATTTCTAAAAGCTATGTTTTAAAACTTTGATATTCTAAATACCATGATATTTTTGGAGTATTTTAAACTCCACTCCAACCCCAAGTTTTCATGGCATGGCTATCTTTTGCCTAAATACCATGGTTTATAATGTTTTATCCAAACATTAGGTAGTATTCTTGGAGGTGACCAAAACTATGGTATTAACATGACAATTGCAAAGTATAGTATTGTAAAACCATGGTTTTAAGAAATATTGTTGCCAAACATGCCCGAATTGTTGGACATTGGTCACAGTTTACCACGTTACAGTTATAGTTGTAGTGGAAATATGTCCCTACTAATGTGGAGAACGTAATAAGTGTGAAACAACATCACACATGATTCGAACATATTCTCATTCACGGGGTTGATCTGTTCTCTATCACATTATTGAAAGGAGATGTACACGATTCAACATAGCGAAGGGACAACAAACATACATGGCAAGCATCCAGTTGTAAATTCTTTGTATGCAGGCGCTAGGAGGCGTAAGTAGCGACCCCTATGCATATGGAGGAGATCGAAGGTTGGGTGGCTTAAGGTGAACATTTATGAAGACTACAACAACATGTCGAGGGAAGGCTACCTTGAGGTGATGGACAGAGATGACTAGAAATGTCAATTGGTCTCGATCACCGTTCCCTGTCGAGGAATTCCTCCATTTGGGAATAAGTACATATATAATTTCCCCCTATTGGGATGAATGTGAGAAAAACATTTAAAGGGTAGGCGATCATATGTGAGCTAAATAGGAGCCAATAAAAATATTTACTTTGAGGCAATCTTGGTTTGATTCCCAAAGTTCAGCCTAACCACTAGAACACAAAAAACTTTCCAAATGGTTCAAATCGAGAATACCTCAACCAGTTAGTGGTTGAATGACCCAGAACAAATTCATGAGATGATGATAAACTCAACAAAACAAAGCGAACTCAATTTGGACACTAGAAAGTTCAAGAAAGAACTAAACGAGAACCATTAGGTTAGAGCAATACAACTACTTAGAATTCCGACTGTGTTGGGGCACGGTAGGCCACTTAGAGACGTGGTAGTGCTGCTTGAGCAAAAATGCTCTGGTCATCTTCAAACTTTAGAGGCAGATAGGTGTATAGAAAAGAGGTAGATTCCAGAAGTTTGATCAACAAAAGATCAAAACATGAAAGCCAGATCAGAAAACTCAAACTTCATTTGGGATTTTGTTAGAAGTACAATTCGGTTAGACAACTTGTCCATGGATTGAATCAGCCCATACTTGAGGTGGCAATGGTTCCAGAATGGTTTCTTAACACAAAATCAACCCCAAAACACTTCTCTAACTTGAAAAGCAAATATCAACTTAAAAAACTCAACCACATGAGTACAAAGAAGACTAAAACCAAGAACAATATCAACCAGATTTCCACATGAGTTAAAAATGTAGAAGTCATCGCGTGGTTATAGCCACACTTCCTCAAAATCATGAATACAAAGATGTTGCCCTTCAAAAGATCTAGGGATCTCCTAACAAAAGGAATAGGGAAATGAAAGAACCAAGCTAGCTAGAGATATGGCTAGTTGTGTAGACCTCACCCTTATTTATTGAGGATTTTTTCTATTTTCTAAACTACACATAGATACATAAAACGTATCCACTCAGTTGGGGGCAAAATGGACCAACTGTTGATACATTGATCTGATGACCATGTTCTCTTAATGAAGTTGCTTCGCCTCGACGCACCCTGAGCGATGGCACCACATGTTGCCTCTAATTCCTCCAGAATTGTGTCATTGGGTTTTGAGGCACAAACCTAGCAGAACCTGTAAAATTGTCGTTGTGTGGTTTTGAGGCTCAACCACTGTCGATGTTTTGGGTCCGACCGCACACCCGGGATTGCCCCTCAAGGTATTTTAGGAGTAGGACGGTGTCGCCGACTATAGCTAAATGGTTTGTGCCTGACGCACGAGGAACAATGGACAATGTTTACAGGTTCGGGCCGCTTGGAAATGCGTAATACCCTACGTCCTGGTGAGTATGCTTTGCGTATGGAATACAAGGTTGCTCTCCAGAGCGCAGAGAGTTGAGGTAGATGGTAGAATAGTAATGAGGTCGATCGATCTGAAGGGGTGCCCCCTAGGCCTTATATATTCGACCGTGGGGCAATACATGTGGATATGATAACAATGTGCACCTAAAAGATAGTGAACTGTTTGAGTCTATCTTCCTATGGTTCTGCCGACCTATCCTCGCCTGGTTCCGTTGCATGGGGCTCCAGCGCGGGAAAGTCGGATCTTTGTTGTGGTCGCTTGCTCAACGCTGTGGGCCGTCCGGGCTTGCACCAATCCGGCCTTACGTCAACCTGCTTCACTGATTGTCCCTCCCCAGGCCCACGAAGGAATGGCCTTACGATTTATTGGGCCCTTGGGCCTCTCGTGAGGTCTTTTACCCTTCCAGTGGACCCGGGGATATCTGTCCCCCACAAGCCCCCAATCTTTGGGTTGATTTTGAGGTAATCAGCCCAAAGATCCCAGGTCCAGCTTGTAGGTAATTTGGAGAAAAACAATTTCTTACTGTCTCCTTCTGCTTTGATCACTCGTAAACTGGAGCTTTGTTTCATGCTTGTGCCTTAGAGGTCGGCATTTCATATTGTAGAACCCTGAACTTCATTGGGTGCACCGGAGTTGCACCCAATGGGTGTAGCCCCCGAGCTTTGAGTGGATTTTTGAAAATAATCCTCTCGAAGGTCTTCATTTCTTGTCCTTCTGCTGAGAATAGTCCTTTCTTTTTTCTGAATGCCTTAGAGGTCAGCATTATGTCATCAATATTATGCTTTAGAGGTCAGCATGTATTTTGTCTTTTTCAGCCGAGTTCGTGATCCGCCCATATCTCGCTAGGTGGTGCAATTTATTTGCTCTGCGACTGATTGGACATTTGATGGACGTTCCCTGGCTAGTCTTCACGTCGCTTCTGTTGGTCAGATTTTGTACTTCACCGGCTATATTTGGCTTTCCTCTGATCCTTACTGATATCTCATTTTTGTCTTGAGGTATTCATTGCATGCCCTGCGCGGATGTGACAGTTTTGAAAAATATACTGATAATTCCTGGGCGTCCCCCTCCCAATGGGTGTGGGCAAGGGACGGCTTGGTACGCTGAGTGTTTTAGCCGGCTGCTTCTGAGTAGTAATGTGATGTGACGGCGGGTGTAATCATATCATCCGCGTTGTTGACTGGAGTCCCAATGGGTGTTGCGTTGCGTGAATCGGCGTCAGCCGCCTGACGTGTCTTCAGACGAGTTGAAGTTTGTATTGAATGCTTCCCGACTGTTCAGTGACCGTGGTTGGAGGTGATCAGTTGCATTCTTCTTCTATAAATAATGCCTTTGCCTCTCCGGTTTTTTCACATCTCTTGCTGTTCTCTGCTGCTTGCTTTCTTCTTCTTTCTTTACTTCCACCATGGGCAAGAACAACAAGCGCAAGCGTGAGCCGACTCCTCCATCAGAGGACTTCAGTGACTCAGAGTACTCAGAGGAGGAGTTCTCCTCTGAGTCCGAGGGGTCTCCAGCTCCCATCCCTCTGCGTGAGTCGTCTGACGATTCAGACGACTCCCAGGGGCTTGCGGCGGAGGTCTGGACTTACATCCGGGCCGCCGAGCGCTTCGGGCTCGAGGGCTCGGATGAGTCGGAGTACTCCTCGGACGAGGAGGACTCGTCCAAGGAGGACGGTGGCGGCGATGGCGAGGACGACGACGACGACGAAGGCGGTGGCAGCGATGACGGTGACGGCGGCGGCAGGGGCGGCAGCAAGGATGGCAACGGCGGCAGCAGCAGCAAGGGCAGCAACAAGGCCAGTGGCTAAATGCCACTGGTTTTTAGATATTAGTATAGATTAGAAGTAGTATAGTGAAATAATGTAGTAGTATTAGTAGTGTATAGTAGTATAGTGTAGTGTAGTAGTAGTAGTAGGGAAGTATCAACTCATAATGAGTTGATTTGTAAGTGCTGTTACTTCCCTTTAATGAAGAATGACGTTGCTTTCTCTGTGCCGATTGTTTTGCTTCGTAATCAGTTAATTTCTGCCATGATATTCATTGCCCATGATGTTCTCTATCCGTTATGTTTGCAGCATAACTTAGAGTTCTTGAATCATTCCTCCGCCCACCTTATTTGTGAAGTTGATTCTCTTGGAATAGTAAGTAAATAACTCGGGCATCATATCGACGCTTTTAGAGGTAGCTGCCGAGTGACTTGAAGACGACGTTGGAGTTTTAGAGATAACTGCCGAGCGACTAAAGACGACGTCGGCGTGTTAGAGGTAACTGCCGAGCGACTAAACACAATGTCGGAGTTTTAGAGGTAACTGCCAAGCGACTGAGGACGACGTCGAAGTTTTAGAGGTAACGCCGAGTGACTTGAAGACGACGTCGAAGTTTTAGAGATAACTGTCGAGCGACTGAAGACGACGTCGGCGTGTTAGAGGTAACTGCCGAGCGACTTGAAGACGACGTCGGAGTTTTAGAGATAACTGCCGAGCGACTGAAGACGACGTCGGCGTGTTAGAGGTAACCGCCGAGCGACTGAACATGACGTCGGAGTTTTAGAGGTAACTGCCGAGCGACTGAACACGACGTTGGAGTTTTAGAGGTAACTGCCGAGCGACTGAACACGACGTTGGAGTTTTAGAGGTAACTGCCGAGCGACTGAGGACGACGTCAGAGTTTTAGAGGTAACACCGAGTGACTTGAAGACGATGTCGGAGTTTTAGAGGTAACGCCGAGTGACTTGGAGACGACGTTGGAGTTTTAGAGGTAACGCCGAGTGACTTGAAGACGACGTCGGAGTTTTAGAGGTAACGCCGAGTGACTTGGAGACAACGTCGGCGTGTTAGAGGTAACTGCCGAGCGACTGAAGGTAACATCGGCGTTTTAGAGATAACGGCCGAGTTAGAATGGGCTACGCCGGCCATGTTGAGGGTAATAGCCGAGTGATGATGTGGAAGTGACCGCCGGGTGCCAACGTGGCGCGCTGGTGTTTTGAAAGTAACTGCCGGGTGCTGACTGGGCGCTTTTAGAAACGGTATCTGACTCGGGAATATCCCATAAGTACTGCGCTTTTAGCCGCCTCTGCTTTCCGTGCCCTAGTTCTTGCTTTCCTGCCTCCAAATCCTCTCTGCAATTCGTCTTCTACTCTGTTCGCCGGTAGAATTGAGATGGCGCCCAAGAGGAAGGCCTCGAGTTCATCCGCCGCAGTGATTCCCCCAATCGACCTCAACAGTCAGTTGCCTTTCGCAGGTAACCACATGTTTGTTGTCTCCGAGCCCGACCTTCTCCACCTCGTGTCCATCGGGGTCCTTCCCCCGAGGGAGCTATGTTCTTGGCGGATTTGTCATGGGGTCACTGTCCCGACAGAGGATACCCATGAATCCGTAATTTACGTTCCTTTTCTTCTCCGCGGTCTCGGTCTTCCCATTTCTCCCTTTTTCCGCGGCCTCCTTGATTTCTATCGCCTTAACCTGACCCATCTGAATCCCAATTTCATTCTGCAAATTTCCATTTACATTCATTTGTGCGAAGCTTTTCTTGGCGTGTTGCCACATTTTGGGTTGTGGAAGTACTTGTATCACTGTCGCCCTGGGATGGCCAGGGGGCAGCATCAGCTGGTTGGGGGTGCTAGTTTAGAGATGCGTCGCGGGAGGAAGACTGAATATCTTGAAATCCCTCTCAAAGACAGTATCAAGGGATGGCGCTTGGAGTGGTTTATTGTTGAGAACCATGGAAATTCTCTCCCCCCTAGGTCGGGAAGACAGCCGGATGTTCGCACTCCAAGTTGGACCGAATCCCCCACTGATCAGGAGGTAGCTGAGGCAGGTGCTTTGCTAGCTGAAGTTGGGCTGCTGAAGGAGAGGGGTCTGACTGCTGAGGCTGTGGTTGCTGATTTTGTTTTCAAGAATATTCAGCCGTTGAAAGACAGGGCATACCCGGCTTATATGTACCAAGGCCTAGCTGACTCAACTCGGGTTACCAACAGAAAAATTCCCTCTGTAGACTTGGTGAACCGACTTGAGATGATTCTTAGAGGCAAGGTATCAAATGTTGGTGCCCCAGTGGCATACTCAGCTTGGAACTTGCCTCCTCCCAAGGCCTTCACTCTTTTTGTGTTGAATCCACCTGTCACTGATGGCAGTTTGGGCCTTAGAGTGCGACCCTCTGCTGAAGAAGTTAGCGTCTTGGTTGCCTCGCTCGGGGAAATTCCTGATGATGAACGGCAGGTCCACTTTGAGGTGCCTTTGGATCCTAGTGATGCAGAAATAAGTGCTATACTTGATTTGCTGGCCGAGGACTCTTCTGATGCTGCTCCTGCTGGGACATTGGTGGTGGCGCCTCTCCTAGAAACTGGTACAACCTTGGATATCCAGAAGCCTGCCAGTACTCGCCCGAGACGCCCTTGCCGAGCCAATCAACTTGATCCTTCCGCAGATGAGCAGAAAAAGAAAAAGAGACGCCTCCGACGAGTATCTAGTTTGGATCAGGACGTTGGTACTTCGGTTCCTGCTGCTGAAGAAGTGCCTGTGCCTTAATTTACTGACACTGACCCCGATGGGTGCGCTCCATCTGTTGCTGATCCCAATGGGGGTGCTCCATTTGCTGCTAATCCCAATGGGTGTGCTCCCTCTGTTGCTGATTCCAATGTGGGTGTTGCCTGTGTTGCTGGTGAAGACGACGGGGAGGAAGAGGACGAGCTCCCTCTGACTCGAAAGAACAGTCGACAGTTCGTCGCCAGTGGTGAAAGTAGTGGAGTTCCTTCTCCTGCTTTGTCTGCTCTCATTGGTCTGCAAGAATTGTCCCTGGCAAATTTTGATCAGACTCTTGAGGATATGGTTCCAGAGGATCTGTTATCAGAGCCAGCAGATGATGGTGTGATAGAGGTTTGTGCTGATGTGCTCGATGATGGGTTGAGGTCATCCCGTGCCTCATCGACCTTAGAACGCGGTCTTGAGGGTCAGGAGACTGACTTGGATCATCTTGGTCCCATGGAAGTAACTGAGGGTCCATCAGCCTTAGAGGCGGCTACTGCAGAGAACTTGGTCCTCAAGGACGGTGTTGACACTTGCCCAGCCCCCGAGGATGTTACCGAGGATGACTCGGCTCGGGTGGGAAGCGCAAGCCACTGCCCAGCCCCCGAGGGTACTGCTGGAGATGATCCGGCTCAAGTGGGTAGCGCAAACCGTGACCCAGCCCCCGAGGGTGTCCGAGCGGGGTCTCCCTCTTGTACTTCCATGGACGTTCATGCGGGATCGCCTCCGCACTCCGGCTGCATGGTGGTAGCCCAAGCTTTGGACCAGGGAGTCGCTTTAGAGGGCAGCGTCCACGCTGACCAAGTTTTGGGCTCTGTTGATGGCACTGAGTTGGTTCCTGCTGGTTCGTTGCAAGCTGCTTCGGGTGGCGACCTTACGCCCGGTCATCAATTGATCTCTCATGATTTGGGAGTCCCTTCGTTCTTTTCCAACCTCCAGGTACTATGATATATTTTAGCTTGATTTTTGCACCGCATGAACTGCTATCATTACACTCATCTGTTCTCCTTATCAGGCTTTGGTGGACGGGATGGCTAGCCTGCTGAGGTTGCAGGGTGCTTCTGTTCCAGAAGGAGCTTTGTCTCTTGCACGTTGGAATCCAGTGTTACTTCAGCATCGTGTCTCTGACTTGGAGGCGGCCAATGCTGGTTAGTGCTTTTTTGCTTCTCTTTGTCTTCATTATTGAACTGCCTTACATTCTGACCCCTTTTGTTTGATTGTCTCCTGCCAGATATGACTCGGCAGATTTCCACTCTTGAAGAAAAACATTCTCGAGATCAGGCTGAACTGGTCCAACGGTGCTCTGATTTTGAAGAAAAGTATTCTCAAAGCCAGACTGAACTAGCTCAGGTCTCTGCTGCCCTAGATGACGCCAATGCACTGAGCTCTTCCCTTCGCACTCAGCTTGATTCTGAAAAGGTGACTTATGGAACTGTGCCTTGCATTACTGTGTTCCTATTGCTTGCTTGATGTTTGAAGGAGTTGATTTTTGTTTGCAGGAAGAAAAACGTATCCTTGCTGCTTCTCGCGACAATCTTGAGAGACTGTATCGCGACTCTAGCAACTCGTTGACCATCCTGGAGAGGAGTCATCGCTTCACCATGGAGGAGTTAGACAACCATCGCTGTAAGCTGCAGGAATCCACGGATGAGGTGATCCTGCTCAAGCAATTGATATCGGCGAAGGGTGCTACTATCAAAGAACTCCGTGCTTCCAAGAAATCCATCGCACAGGAGCTAGAAACCGCTCAGTTGGCTGCCAAGGTTGCTAAAGAAACTTCCATTACTCTGAGAGCCCAGCGCGACAGAGCCATGGATAAGGCCATTCGGGCGGGGCGAATCTTGATGAGGAGACCTGGCGTGGTTGTTCCCGAAGATATAAGGGCTGACGTGAATGCTGCTCCTGATTCCTCAAGTCGCCCTTCCTCGTCGATTGCTCCTGAGAAAGATATCGCGAAATAGAGAAATATTTTGCATGCTTTGAGCGCGCGGTTAGCATGGTCAGACATTTGTTAGAGGACACCAGTTTAGCACTTGAACGATATTGTTATTCTCCTATTGTTTCAGAATTCAATCAGTACGTAAATTTGCAGTAGTAAAATGATGTGTGATGGTTTTGAAACTTGTTTGCGGGATATAGAAGTCATCCTTATATGAGTAATCGTAAGCGCGTCAGATCGCCTTAAGTTGCCGCTGACTTAAGTCGGTTGCTTCTGTTAATAGGGCATAGTGGTCACCCCGAGTTACGTAAGCACGAGCATGTTGCACCGGCTTAAGTCGTTGCCGACTTAAGCCAATTGCTCCGTTAGCAGGGCATAGTGGTCACCCTGAGTTAAGTAAGCGCGAGCATGTTGCACCGGCTTAAACGTCTCGGCGACTGTTGATGGCGTGTCGTAGATCGTTCGGCGGGTGAGCAAGCGGTAGAAGATGGTTGGCTGCCTGGGTGAACAGTCGTCGATAGCCCTCGGCGTCGGGAGTCCGAGGGAGTCCATCAGCTATCCGAGCTAGTACTCCCCAACATCACTCGGCGTGTTCATGGCTCGGGCGAAGTCGGGATTCAGGTTGCGCCCGAAGAGTGGATTCTCCCGGCATTGCCTTGCATCTTGCTCGGCTTGTTCCTGAGTCCGGCAGCGATCACGTCGTCGGGAGTTCCTTCGTTCTCTGAAGACGCGTTCCTCCGTAGTTTCTCCTATCTCCGAGACCTCGTCCCGCAAAACAGGTTGCTCCGGATCCCGTTCTCCGGCCTTGTGGTGTCGCCGAATGTTCCGGCGCCAGTTTCTCCGTCGGCGGGATTCCCGCTGAGGTGGTTCTTCTCTGGGTGCGGTCGGCTCGTCGTCGGAGACGGGGGGCGACTCCACTCTCCCGATGAAGAGGACGTCGGGGTAGAATGGTACGGCGGTCGTGACGATCTTTTTTCCGTTCTCCTTTGAGGGCGGAGGAACGGAAAGAACAACTTGCTTTCTCCGGGCCTCTTTCTTCCTTGCGACCTGTGTGCATTCTTTCGTCGGGGAAGTAGACAGTGGAGTTCTCCGGGTCAGCGGACCCTCGGCCCCTGACTTTCTGAAGGCGATCTTTTTTCGGAGAGCTGGAGGTTGCGCTTCTCCGGTATTTTCGGAGTTTGTTGGAGGAGACTTCTTTTTCGGCGGATCCACAATGCGGTGTAGAGTTCCCTCTTCATCTGCTATGGACGAGATTGTTCCAAAGTAGAATACGGATCCGGGACAGAGAGTGATCTTGCTGTGGAAGGTGACGGCCATTGAGCTAGCTTGGATCGTCGACACACCCCCTACCTGGCGCGCCAGCTGTCGGTGTTTTGGGTCCGACCGCACACCCGGGATTGCCCCTCAAGGTGTTTTAGGAGTAGGACGGTGTCGCCGACTGTAGCTAAATGGTTCGTGCCTGACGCACGAGGAACAATGGACAATGTTTACAGGTTCGAGCCGCTTGGAAATGCGTAATACCCTACGTCCTGGTGAGTATGCTTTGCGTATGGAATACAAGGTTGCTCTCCAGAGCGCAGAGAGTTGAGGTGGATGGTATAATAGTAATGGGGTCGATCAATCTGAAGGGGTGCCCCCTAGGCCTTATATATTCGTCCGTGGGGCAATACATGTGGATATGATAACAATGTGCACCTAAAAGATAGTGAACTGTTTGAGTCTATCTTCCTATGGTTCTGCCGACCTATCCTTGCCTGGTTCCGTTGCATGGGGCTCCAGCGCGGGAAAGTCGGATCTTTGTTGTGGTCGCTTGCTCAACGCTGTGGGCCGTTCGGGCTTGCACCAATCCGGCCTTACGTCAACCTACTTCACTGATTGTCCCTCCCCAGGCCCACGAAGGAATGGCCTTACGATTTATTGGGCCCTTGGGCCTCTCGCGAGGTCTTTTACCCTTCTAGTGGACCCGGGGGATATCTGTCCCCCACAACCACCAACTTCCATAGGTAGTATACTCCATATGTGCCCCCTACATCCTAGACATCTATCCTATCGATCCTCAATCGTGTCTACAACATGATCCGCTCCAACATGACCTTGCGTCTGTCGGTGTCCCCTGATGTCAGCCACCATGGCTAGTCACCTGGCTTCTTGAGTCCCTTAGTCAAGACCCATTGCTCAGCCTTCATCTCTCTCAGTCCATTGACATAAACCCGCATGTCCTTCACCTTCGTCGTCGACCACCATCTCCAAACTTCACACTTGTGCACCACAAGCCAAGAGATATGTTGCATACACACACTCACGCTCCATTTAGTCCACATGACTCCCAAGACGCTACTCCATTGACAATCACTTATCACAAATCCAAACCATAAAGGCACATATCGTCCTTGTGTTCACAATATTATCCCCGATTTGCGAGTTCGAGTATAGGACATGTATCCCCATCTCCATTTCCCCATGGGGACCCCTTAAAGACCCATTTAACAAAAATATGTATTGTGGCCCATGTTCTGGCCCACTTAAGGCCATCTAAATGTAACAGTATGAGAGTTATGTGGAAAGTGGTGCCTCTCCTAGGAGATTGTCGATAATTTCTATGTTAAGCTAAACTTGGTCGAAAAGTCATATGCAAGGCGATTACAACAACCAGAAAAATCTAAATTTCCTACACTTATCTATGTTTGTTGGTCCTTTTTCTCAGATGCTATACATCAAGAACAAAGCAACAAAATTGTTAATGATAAAAGACCTTTGTCCTTCGAAACATTATCTCCTTTCGGGTATAATGATCTTCAGACGAAGGTCATGAAGGGTATACCTTCATCATCTCAGTAAACAAATATGAATGAAGGTATATATAATACGAAAGAATGTAAATAATGGTGATATATCGATAAATTATTTACATTCTCATTTCATAAACGTGAATAAATATTCACAATATTTATATTACATTGATACCTTAGGCTTGTCAGAAGGTGAAAATGTGAGAGTGACGCGAGAGCGATTACAATGCAGCATGAACAGTACGATGTTATTGTTCATCTATTTATAGGCACGGGGTGCAACCCGAACAAAATTACACTCATATCCCTGACATTTACTGCTAATCATAAGGCGAGCTATCAAGGGCTGAGTAGTCTTTTCCCTTTTAGGTCGGTTTCATCTTCCACCTTCATCATCATACTAAGCCAAAGCTCCTTCAGCCATAGCTTTGGTGCTCGTTCATCCTTCCTTCAGATCGTACCTTCATATGACACATGCCTTCGTCTCAAAGTGAGAGCATCTAGAGGGGGGGTGAATAGGTGATCCTGTAAAATTCAACACTAAATTCCAACAAGCTTAATTAAAGAGATATTAGCACAAGTTAATCAAGTCACAATCACAGAGAGATCAATACAAGACACACGATTTTTATCCCGTGGTTCGACCAAGTAACACTTGCCTACTTCCACGTTGTGGCGTCCCAATGGACGAGGGTTGCACTCAACCCCTTTCAAGTGATCCGATGATCAACTTGAATACCACAGTATTTTCCTTAGAGTATTTTCCCGTTTGCGAGGAATCTCCACAACTTGGAGTCTCTCGCCCTTACAACAAAGATCACAATAAAAGCACATAGTAAGTTTGGGAAGAGCAACACACACAAGACTCAAATTCGCAGCACAACCACGCACACAAGTGAAGACTCGAGCTCAAATGACAACACGGGGAGTTCGCGACTCGAATGGAGCTCAAATCTCTAACACAACAAAGCAAATGCGCGGGAGCAGAGTCTGGATGCCTTAGAATACTTAGTGAATGCTTGGGTGACTCCTCCATGTGCCTAGGGGTCCCTTTTATAGCCCCAAGGCAGCTAGGAGCCGTTGGAGGCCAACTTGGAAGGTCAAACTTGCCTTCTGTCGGGTGGTGCACCGGACAGTCCGGTGCACCACCGGACAGTCCCTGTAGCTGTCAGGTGCGCGATCGCCTTTCAAATCAGGCACATCCGACCGTTGCAACTCCGGGCCCGTTGGCGCACCGGACACTGTCCGGTGCACACCGGACAGTCCGGTGCCCCCCGCCGACCGTTGGAGCTGCCACGCGTCGCGCGAAGATTTCGCGGCCGACCGTTGGCGCTGGCGACTGTTGGCTCACCGGACAGTCCGGTGCACCACCGGACAGTCCGGTGAATTATAGCCACGTCGCCTTTTTGCTTTTCCCGAGGGCGATGAGTTCGCCGCGGATGACTCACCGGACAGTCCAATGCACCACCGGACGGTCCGGTGAATTATAGCCGTACGCCGCCGTTGATTCTCGAGAGCGGCCTTTTCACCGGAGACCAGTTTGGCGCACCGGACACTGTCTGGTGCACCACCGGACAGTCCGGTGTGCCAGGCCGAGCTGAAGTTTGTTGCATATAGCCAACTCTTTTTCCAATTCTTTTCTCACTGTTTCTAGCACTTAGACAGAACACATTAGTACTCAAAACAATGTACTAAGTCTAGAAACATACCTTTTGCCTTGATTTGTACTTCTCACTTTATTTGACACATGAGAACTTAATTAAATGTGTTGGGCACTTAATCACCAAAACATTATAGAAATTGCCCAAGGGCACATTTCCCTTTCAATCTCCCCCTTTTTGGTGATTTATGCCAACACATCAAAAAGCAACTAAAATAAGTGCAACCTCAATGCAAATGAGGACCAAATCATTTTTGACTATAATTTGGCATATTTGGATCATTCTTTGCCACCACTTGGTTTGTTTTTGCAAATCAAATTCAATTTCCTATCTCTAAGTCAAACTCACTTGTTTGGGCACAAAGAGAGATAAATTAAGAGTGAAATTGATCAAGTGCCAAAAACTCCCCCTTTTTCCCATAATCAAAATTCTCCCTCACAAGAGACCAAATTTTGCAATAAGAGTATTTTGGACAAATCAAAAGTTCTAACTCTATTGTTTTCAAAATTCACAAGTTGGTAGCTGATCCATTTGCTTTGGCCTTAATTTCTCCCCCTTTGGCATTTAGCACCAAAACGAGATCATTTTTGGCCCTTTAACCCCATTGCCTCACCAAAAATGTCAATTAAGAGAAAAATGCAATGAGAGCATAAGTATGAACTTGGAGGTGAGTACACTAGTACCGGAGTGCAGTGGAAGTCTTTGCATGGTCCAAGTCCACATTTCTCTTTCAATGCACCTTCTAGACTACTCATACAACTAGGTTAGTCTCAAAAGGTCAAGTTGTACCACATCTCCCCCTTAATATGTGCAACACTTGCATATGGACTTGTGAGGTTCGGGGATCATGTGTACAACTTGAACACCACAAATAAAACAATAATGGATTTAAATGCATAAGGTAACATGATCAAAGGCATAGAACACATGTATGCTATAGATCAATCCAAGTTACGCGCATCTAAGACATTTAGCTCACTACGCAACCTGCAAAAGGTTTTCTCATCCAACGGCTTGGTAAAGATATCGACTAGTTGGTTCTCAGTGCTAATATGGTACACCTCGATATCTCTCTTTTGCTGGTGGTCTCTCAGAAAGTGATGCCGGATGTGTATGTGCTTGGTGCGGCTGTGCTCAACAGGATTATCCGCCATGCGGATTGCACTCTCATTGTCACATAGCAGTGAGACTTCGCTCAGATTGTAGCCAAAGTCCCGAAGGGTTTGCCTCATCCAAAGTAGTTGCGCGCAATACTGTCCTGCGGCAACATACTCAGCCTCAGCGGTGGATAGGGCAACGAATGTTTGTTTCTTTGAACTCCACGACACCAGGGACCTTCCTAGAAATTGGCACGTCCCCAATGTGCTCTTCCTATCAACCTTGCACCCGGCATAATCGGAGTCTGAATATCCAATCAAGTAAAAGGTAGACCCTTTTGGATACCAGATCCCAAAGCAAGGCGTAGCAACTAAATACCTAAGAATTCGCTTAACGGCCACAAGGTGACATTCCTTAGGGTCGGATTGAAATCTAGCACACATGCATACACTAAGCATAATGTCCGGTCTACTAGCACATAAATAAAGCAAGGAACCTATCATAGACCGTATGCCTTTTGATCAACGGACTTACCTCCTTTGCTGAGGTCGACATGCCCGTCGGTTCCCATCGGTGTCTTCGCGGGCTTGGCGTCCTTCATCCCAAACCTCTTGAGAAGATCTTGTGTGTACTTCATTTGGGAGAGGAAGGTGTCGTCCTTGAGTTGCTTCACTTGGAACCCAAGAAAGTAGGTCAACTCGCCCATCATCGACATCTCGAACTTTTGTGTCATCACCCTGCTAAACTCCTCACAAGACTTTTGATTAGTAGAACCAAATATTATGTCATCGACATAAATTTGGCACACAAAAAGATCACCATCACAAGTATTAGTGAAAAGAGTGGGATCGGCTTTTCCAACCTTGAAAGAATTAGCAATTAAGAAATCTCTAAGGCATTCATACCATGCTCTTGGGGCTTGCTTAAGTCCATAGAGCGCCTTAGAGAGCTTGAACTCATGGTCGGGGTACCTGTCATCCTCAAAGCCAGGGGGTTGTTCCACGTATACCTCCTCCTTGATTGGCCCGTTGAGGAAAGCGCTCTTCACATCCATTTGAAATAACCTGAAAGATTGGTGAGCGACATAGGCTAATAATATTCGAATAGACTCTAGCCTAGCCACAGAAGCAAAAGTCTCCTCGAAATCCAAACCTACGACTTGGGCATAACCTTTTTCCACAAGTCTAGCCTTGTTTCTTGTCACCACCCCGTGCTCGTCTTGCTTGTTGCGAAACACCCACTTGGTTCCCACAACATTTTGCTTTGGACGTGGCACCAGGCTCCAAACTTCATTCCTCTTGAAGTTGTTGAGCTCTTCCTGCATGGACAACACCCAGTTCGGATCCTGCAAGGCCTCTTCCACCCTAAAAGGCTCAATAGAAGAGATAAACGAGTAATGCTCACAAAAATTAGCTAAACGTGAGAGAGTCGTTACTCCCTTGCTGATATCACCTAGAATCTGATTGACGGGGTGATTTCTTTGGATGGTCACTCGGACTTGAGTTGGAGGGACCCGTGGTGCTTCTTCCTCCATAACTTGTTCTTCTTGTGCTCCCCCTTGATCACACGCCTCTTCTTGAGGAACCTGTCCATCATCTTGAGTTGGGGAATGCACCATTGTAGAGGAAGATGGCTGATCTTGCTCTTGTTGTTCCTGTGGGCGCACATCACCTATCGCCATCGTGCGCATTGCGACCGTTGGAACATCATCTTCATCTATGTCATCAAGATCAACTTGCTCTCTTGGAGAGCCATTAGTCTCATCAAATACAACGTCGCTAGAGACTTCAACCAAACCCGATGATTTGTTGAAGACTCTATACGCCTTTGTATTTGAGTCATACCCTAGTAAAAACCCTTCTACTGCCTTGGGAGCAAATTTAGAATGTCTACCTTTCTTCACCAGAATGTAACATTTGCTCCCAAATACACGAAAATAAGATACATTGGGTTTGTTACCAGTAAGGAGTTCATACGAGGTCTTCTTGAGAAGGCGATGTAGGTAGAGCCGGTTTATGGCGTGGCAAGCTGTGTTCACAGCTTCCGACCAAAACTGCTCGGGCGTCTTGAATTCTCCAAGTATCGTTCTCGCCATGTCGATAAGCGTCCTGTTCTTCCTCTCTACCACACCGCGTTGCTGTGGTGTGTAGGGAGCGGAGAACTCGTGCTTGACGCCTTCTTCCTCAAGATACTCCTCCACTTGCAGATTCTTGAACTCGGACCCGTTGTCGCTTCTTATCTTTTTCACCTTGAGCTCAAATTTGTTTTGAGCCCTCCTTAGAAAGCGCTTTAGGGTCCCTTGGGTTTCTGATTTATCCTGCAAACAGAACACCCAAGTGAAGCAGGAAAAATCATCAACAATTACAAGATCATACTTACTTCCCCCGATGCTAAGGTAGGCAACGGGTCCGAAGAGGTCCATGTGAAGAAGCTCCAGTGGTCTTGATGTTGTCATCACATTTTTGCTGTGATGAGTGCTTCCCACCTGTTTCCCTGCCTAGCAAGCTGCACAAGGTCTATCTTTCTCGAAACAAACATTGGTTAGTCTTAACACATGTTCTCCCTTTAGAAGTTTGTGAAGGTTCTTCATCCCAACATGTGCTAGACGGCGATGCCAGAGCCAGCCCATACTAGTCTTAGCCATTAAGCATGCATTTAGATCGACATTCTCTTTCGAAAAATCAACTAAATAGAGCTTGTCGTCTAATACACCCTTAAATGCTAATGAACCATCACTCCTTCTAAAGACAGATACATCAACATTTGTAAACAAACAATTGTAGCCCATGTGGCACAATTGACTTACAGACAGGAGGTTGTATCCTAATGACTCTACTAAAAATACATTTGAAATAGAGTGCTCGATTGTGATGGCTATCTTTCCCAAACCTTTGACTTTGCCTTGATTCCTATCTCCAAATATGATTGTATCCTGGGAGTCCTTGTTCTTGACGTAGGAGGTGAACATCTTCTTCTCCCCCGTCATGTGGTTTGTGCATCCGCTGTTGATTATCCAGCTAGAGCCTCTGGATGCATAAACCTACAAGGAATTTAAGCTTAGGTTTTAGGTAGCCAACTCTTGTTGGGTCCTACAAGGTTAGTCACAATAGTTTTTGGAACCCATATGCAAGTTTTGTCTCCCTTGCATTTGGATCCCAATTTCCTAGCCACTATTTTTGCATTCTTACATGAAACAACAAAAGAAGTGTTGCAAGCATGGAAAACAGTAGTAGATTCATTACACACTTTCCTAGGCACATGATGCACAACATGATTTCTCCTAGGCCTACTTCTACCGTGAACAAAAGTAGAACTAGAGGCAAACATAGCATGTGAATTAAAAGCATCATGATCATAACTCCTATTATAATTGGAATGACTAGCAATTTTCCTATTATAAATGAAAGCATGATTCCTTTGAGTACTACTAGCCATAGGGACCTTCCCTTTCTCCTTGTTGGGAATGGGAGCCCTTTGGCTTGTTAAGTTCTTGGCTTCCTTTCGAAAACCAAGCCCATCCTTAATTGAGGGGTGTCTACCAATGATGTAGGCATCCCTAGCAATTTTTAACTTATCAAAATCAATTTTGCAAGTCTTAAGTTGAGCATTAAGACTTGCCACCTCATCATTTAGTTTAGCAATGGAAATAAGGTGTTCATTACAAGTATCAACATCAAAGTCTTTACATCTATTGCAAATAACAACATGCTCTACACATGAACTAGATTTGTTAACTTCCTCTAGCTTAGCATTTAAATCATCATTTAAAATCTTTAAACTAGAGATAGATTCATGGCAAGCAGATAACTCAGAAGATAGCATTTCGTTTCTCTTAGTTTCTAAAGCAAGAGACTTTTGTACACTAACAAATTTGTCATGTTCCTCATATAAAATGTCTTCTTGCTTCTCTAGCAATCTATATTTTTCATTTAGAGCATCAATTAATTCATTAATTTTCTCTACTTTGGCTCTATCTAAACCTTTAAATAAGCTAGAGTAATCTACTTCATCATCGGAAGAATCATCATCGCTAGAAGTAGTGTACTTAGGGGTTTCTCGAACACTTAAATTCTTCTCCTTGGCCATGAGGCAAGTGTGGCGTTCTTTGGGGAAGAGCGAAGACTTGTTGAAGGCCGAGGCAGCGAGTCCTTCATCGTCGGAGTCGGATGAGGAGCAGTCGGAATCCCATTCTTTTCCAAGATAAGCCTCGCCTTTCGCCTTCCTATAGCTTTTCTGTCACACCCGGATTTTAGGGGCACCAAGACCCGGGCGCGAACATAATCACCAGGTGTGCTGGGACCAAGTCTCACACATATGATGAATCATGGCACAGGATCGAATGTCACATCTTTACTACATAACAAGAGTTCTATACAAAATAAATAAGTAATTACATTATAAGGAGACAACGGTCCAGCAACCCAAAGTTGACTGGGAGACGACGGCCTAGACCTCTCACGAACACATCGCAGCACCCTCCATGCGCCTCATCCTGCGGTACCTGTTCTTGACCTGTGGGGGGTGTGAGACAGCAAGAGTGAGCTCACATACGTTCATCGCTCAGCAAGTTGTGGGGAATAATGTGCATGAACTCGCCAAAGGTGGGAGCTCACGTGAAGTGTAAGGCTTACCAAAGAGGATGGTTAGAGCTGAGCATTGCTTTTAAAGTTGGTCAAAATTTTATTAGCAGTTACTAAGTATAAGTAAATACCAACCCAATTAAGTAGTAGAACAAAAGTAACAACATCACCTGCAATGCAATGCATATGACAAATTGAATTTAAGTTCCATAATTTAATCATCAGAGAGTCCTGAGCTGCTCATGACCGTGAGCTCGGCTAGTATACCAGTTTTACACTCTGCAGAGGTGGTACCCTTTACCCACAAGTCATGTTACCCATCTGCCAAGGGATCGCGACTTCCCATACACCTCTACCGAGGAGGCGAGGCAGGGTAACACTACGAGGCCTTTACAAAGTTCCACTAGCTTCAGAAAACCCGCTACAGTTTATAGGAAGCTCCAATGCAGGAATCCCTTGCAGGACCGCCATCGCAGCAAAATCCTCCCGAGGGCCTCCCTACACTGACCACTCCCCTACTGCCCTTGCCCCTTTCGGGTAAGGTAGTCCTCCACTAGCTTTCCTAATTAGTCAGCCAAGGGCGTCCCATTAAACCCTTGTGGTGGCACGTGGTTCTCAAGTTAAGCTCTATGTTCCAATTAACATTTTAATGATCTTGTCATGAACATAAATAGAATAACAACATAATTGGAACATAGATATAATGAAATATTAACCCAAAACCATATAAAGCAGTAGCAGAACTACCCAAGTGATTCAGGGGTAAACAAGGTATTTAGGATGAACAAACTAGGGTGACCTATTGGGTCCCATCAAAATTAACCTATGCAGATCATTATGATTAATCAGAACATGAGTAGGTAAAAGAAGTGATCAAGGGCACAACTTGCCTAGGACTTGAGATTCCAGGTACCAGGATGATCTTCAGATGACACGTGTCCTCGCGCTAGTCGTAGCAATACAAACAAACATGGTATAGATAAAATTAACATCACACCAAACATAAGAACAAACTGAATAATAATGATCTACGCGTTTCTACGAGACTAACGCAACTGGAACGAGTCAAATCGGATTTAAAACGGGGAAATTATAAATTTCCTAAGGTTTATGTATTTTGCACAATATTAAATAGGATATAAATTTTAATGTGACTTTCATGTGAAAACAGTGACACTAGGTGATAACCAACATTATTACAAAATTATAGGAATTAGAATGGATCAATTTGGGCTCAATATGAATTTTATATGAATTTTATAAGTTCTAGCCATTATTTTCCTATTAAAAATCCCTTTTCCAATTTATTTACTCAATTTCACACAGCTCTGGATCGGGCCTCATTTAAACAGGAACATAAGGGGCTCGGGGTAAGATGTCCAAGACACAGTGAACAGTTGAGTATGGACGGCGGGTTGATTCGCTAAAAGGTGAGGGGCTCAAGTGTAAAATAGTGGCCGAAGGGGTGTCGGCCATGATGGGCCGATGGATCGATGGTGAACGGCCTGGATTTGATGAATCGCAGACCCACACCGCGCCATCGGATCATGATCTAACGTTCCAGGAAAGTTTTCCCAATCGGTATGCCAGCACCTAATCTCAGCCGTTGAACCAGATATCAGCGGCAAATGCTTCGGATCTACTCGTAACCGTATAACCCGAGATCGACGGCTCCAGCACCCATCGTCCCCGAGCTCCCGCGTTACGGCCGCGCACCCAGAGCCACGGCGGCGCTCGCTACCGGCGGGCATCCACCCCGCGCTCCCGCTTCCCCATTCGTCGCCGCTACACTATGCGCAATGCATAATGAGGACAAGGATGGGCTTGTTACCGGTAATCGATGTCACGGCGACGCTGGCCGCGACGAAGAGCGGATCGCGGCGGAGATTTGAAGTCCGATGAGCAATTGCGCCTTGCTCGCCAATCGATCTCCCCCACGGACGGCACGCCACTCGCCCAAAAGGCCCACGGACGCTCCTAGACTAATTCCTGGGGTCCCAACGCCGGTGACCACTTGGTTCGGATGTGGCGGCGGGCTTAGTTCTCTCACGGCGCGGCGGCGGTGTGGTGTATGACGTGGAGAGCGGAATACGGGGAAGGTAGGGGCCTGCGCTCGCACCTTATGGACAAGCGAGTCCGCGCCGAGCGAGAGGAAGGCGGGATGGTGGTTAGAACCACCCGCGCGAGGTCCGCGCATCAGCCGAGCTTCACGCCATCGGTTGGAGATGGATCTGGCTTCGAGGGCCCATCGGTCAGTGGCACAGAGGAGTGCACGCGCGCGATTCGCGGCTGACGGCAGGGTCCCACAAGTCGGCGCCTGGTTCATGTAGCTGGGCTGTGCGGCATGGAGGGGAAATTCGCGAGATGGGCCGAAATTCAAGCCACCGGCCCAAGTAGCAGGGTTATTCCTTTTCCTTTTATTTTTCCTTTAATTTCCTTTTTTTTCCTTTTTGAATTCAAACTTGAATTTGAATTTGGTTATGAGTTCCTCCCTTGAGTTATTTACACAATTTCAATCTCTAGTTTTGGAACCATATATTTTTTTCCCATAATATTCATTTCTTCTCTTTTCTAAATTCCCAAAATTCCTTTTAGATCTCAAATTCCACTCTAGTTTTAACTTATTCATTTTTATATTGTTTTTTTTCTCCTTACATTGTCACAAGTAATGCACACACAAGAAAAGCTCAGCATGATGCATAATTTAGTAGCATGTACTCTTTTATTAATCATTTGCTTTTGAATATGGTGTTCCCATGGAATGATACATAAAGGTCAAACCCACGCAAGGAGAAATTGTTTCTCTATTGATATTATTTCTAGCAAATTACAAAGTGAGTGTTACAAATCCTACCCCCCTAAAAAAAATAATCTCGTCCTCGAGATTTGTAAGAAAAGAGATGCATAAGGATTGGTTTGTGATTCGGCTTTTAGTCTATAATAGGTTCAAGATCCAGAGTTTCATATATATATATTTTTTTGACAATAGTGGGTGATTAGGAAGGCTTGTGTATATATGGGTATACCCACTTATGCAGGATGAAAGATATCTTTAAAGCATATATAGTTTTGGGTAAGAAAGAATGGGGTAAGAAAAGACTCCATCCAAGATTGTGGATCTTGATTCCTTTGAAAATCTGGCTTGAATCTTATCTTTCCTTGATTTGACGAGGTTGATCATCTTCGATCTTTGGTCTTGACATCATCATCCGAGCTATTGACATATAGTTAAAATAGCTTGTAGATAAGAACATTTAGCTAATAGGTAGATGGCATAGGATGAGTGTGCTATAGCCAAACATGGTCTAGTTGCTTTGTTAGGTTGACTAGGTACAGATCTTTAGGAACATGTAGGTTAGTTGGGCAGGATAGAATATTTTGTTGCGAAATAAATAGTTTACGCAACCTATCAAAATATATAGGTTAGGTTATTTGTGTATTGATCGGATTGGCCTAAGCCACCAATTTAGGTTTAGGTGAACTAGGAGTATGGCCTCATATTTTGTACCAACATTAAGCAACTTACATTAGATTAGCTCAACTTAAGGTTAGCCTTCGTTAGGTTAGACTAATCTATCACATTAGATCAGGTCTAGGTTAGATTGGTATGACTGGACAGACTAGATAAGATCTCATTAATTGGGATTAGATCATGATTGTTACTTTAGGATGGGATATGTAAAGTGGTTAGGATAGGATGAATCTATTAAGCTAAATATATTAGGATAAGTTAGGATCTTTTGAGATAAGGTGGATCTATTAAGATAAGAAAGAATCTTGGAGGATAAGATGGATCTATCAAGATAAGGGAGAACCTTTTAAGATAAGAGGGTCTATATGAAATAGATACACTTCAATGGAGGATAATCTAAGTTGTTTAGTTATTTTGATGAAATTTTTTTTTCCTATATGTATATGCAGATGTAATTGTGGACATTACTCCACAACTCATCACACTCAATCAAAGATCCAAATCAAACAAGTATCATAAGAACAAACACTCAAACATATAGATACCCATAAAATAATAGTTTTGTTTTTGTTCCAAAGAATGGGTCTCCTATTCCTAAAAGTCACTTTAGGCACAGGATTTCAAAATGTGAAATCCACATTTGTCTTTAGAAAGAAAAACATAAGAATAATCAGAGTAAGCGGAAATAGATGAGAAAAGATTAAGGAAAGTTTAGAAAAAGAATCAGAGTAGCAAAGGTAAGTAGATAATGGTTGTCCAGTTTTATCTAGGTTTCGTCCTACAGTCAACATTCCTCTGATACCACTTCTGTCACACCCGGATTTTAGGGGCACCAAGACCCGGGCGCGAACATAATCACCAGGTGTGCTGGGACCAAGTCTCACACATATGATGAATCATGGCACAGGATCGAATGTCACATCTTTACTACATAACAAGAGTTCTATACAAAATAAATAAGTAATTACATTATAAGGAGACAACGGTCCAGCAACCCAAAGTTGACTGGGAGACGACGGCCTAGACCTCTCACGAACACATCGCAGCACCCTCCATGCGCCTCATCCTGCGGTACCTGTTCTTGACCTGTGGGGGGGTGTGAGACAGCAAGAGTGAGCTCACATACGTTCATCGCTCAGCAAGTTGTGGGGAATAATGTGCATGAACTCGCCAAAGGTGGGAGCTCACGTGAAGTGTAAGGCTTACCAAAGAGGATGGTTAGAGCTGAGCATTGCTTTTAAAGTTGGTCAAAATTTTATTAGCAGTTACTAAGTATAAGTAAATACCAACCCAATTAAGTAGTAGAACAAAAGTAACAACATCACCTGCAATGCAATGCATATGACAAATTGAATTTAAGTTCCATAATTTAATCATCAGAGAGTCCTGAGCTGCTCATGACCGTGAGCTCGGCTAGTATACCAGTTTTACACTCTGCAGAGGTGGTACCCTTTACCCACAAGTCATGTTACCCATCTGCCAAGGGATCGCGACTTCCCATACACCTCTACCGAGGAGGCGAGGCAGGGTAACACTACGAGGCCTTTACAAAGTTCCACTAGCTTCAGAAAACCCGCTACAGTTTATAGGAAGCTCCAATGCAGGAATCCCTTGCAGGACCGCCATCGCAGCAAAATCCTCCCGAGGGCCTCCCTACACTGACCACTCCCCTACTGCCCTTGCCCCTTTCGGGTAAGGTAGTCCTCCACTAGCTTTCCTAATTAGTCAGCCAAGGGCGTCCCATTAAACCCTTGTGGTGGCACGTGGTTCTCAAGTTAAGCTCTATGTTCCAATTAACATTTTAATGATCTTGTCATGAACATAAATAGAATAACAACATAATTGGAACATAGATATAATGAAATATTAACCCAAAACCATATAAAGCAGTAGCAGAACTACCCAAGTGATTCAGGGGTAAACAAGGTATTTAGGATGAACAAACTAGGGTGACCTATTGGGTCCCATCAAAATTAACCTATGCAGATCATTATGATTAATCAGAACATGAGTAGGTAAAAGAAGTGATCAAGGGCACAACTTGCCTAGGACTTGAGATTCCAGGTACCAGGATGATCTTCAGATGACACGTGTCCTCGCGCTAGTCGTAGCAATACAAACAAACATGGTATAGATAAAATTAACATCACACCAAACATAAGAACAAACTGAATAATAATGATCTACGCGTTTCTACGAGACTAACGCAACTGGAACGAGTCAAATCGGATTTAAAACGGGGAAATTATAAATTTCCTAAGGTTTATGTATTTTGCACAATATTAAATAGGATATAAATTTTAATGTGACTTTCATGTGAAAACAGTGACACTAGGTGATAACCAACATTATTACAAAATTATAGGAATTAGAATGGATCAATTTGGGCTCAATATGAATTTTATATGAATTTTATAAGTTCTAGCCATTATTTTCCTATTAAAAATCCCTTTTCCAATTTATTTACTCAATTTCACACAGCTCTGGATCGGGCCTCATTTAAACAGGAACATAAGGGGCTCGGGGTAAGATGTCCAAGACACAGTGAACAGTTGAGTATGGACGGCGGGTTGATTCGCTAAAAGGTGAGGGGCTCAAGTGTAAAATAGTGGCCGAAGGGGTGTCGGCCATGATGGGCCGATGGATCGATGGTGAACGACCTGGATTTGATGAATCGCAGACCCACACCGCGCCATCGGATCATGATCTAACGTTCCAGGAAAGTTTTCCCAATCGGTATGCCAGCACCTAATCTCAGCCGTTGAACCAGATATCAGCGGCAAATGCTTCGGATCTACTCGTAACCGTATAACCCGAGATCGACGGCTCCAGCACCCATCGTCCCCGAGCTCCCGCGTTACGGCCGCGCACCCAGAGCCACGGCGGCGCTCGCTACCGGCGGGCATCCACCCCACGCTCCCGCTTCCCCATTCGTCGCTGCTACACTATGCGCAATGCATAATGAGGACAAGGATGGGCTTGTTACCGGTAATCGATGTCACGGCGACGCTGGCCGCGACGAAGAGCGGATCGCGGCGGAGATTTGAAGTCCGATGAGCAATTGCGCCTTGCTCGCCAATCGATCTCCCCCACGGACGGCACGCCACTCGCCCAAAAGGCCCACGGACGCTCCTAGACTAATTCCTGGGGTCCCAACGCCGGTGACCACTTGGTCCGGATGTGGCGGCGGGCTTAGTTCTCTCACGGCGCGGCGGCGGTGTGGTGTATGACGTGGAGAGCGGAATACGGGGAAGGTAGGGGCCTGCGCTCGCACCTTATGGACAAGCGAGTCCGCGCCGAGCGAGAGGAAGGCGGGATGGTGGTTAGAACCACCCGCGCGAGGTCCGCGCATCAGCCGAGCTTCACGCCATCGGTTGGAGATGGATCTGGCTTCGAGGGCCCATCGGTCAGTGGCACAGAGGAGTGCACGCGCGCGATTCGCGGCTGACGGCAGGGTCCCACAAGTCGGCGCCTGGTTCATGTAGCTGGGCTGTGCGGCATGGAGGGGAAATTCGCGAGATGGGCCGAAATTCAAGCCACCGGCCCAAGTAGCAGGGTTATTCCTTTTCCTTTTATTTTTCCTTTAATTTCCTTTTTTTCCTTTTTGAATTCAAACTTGAATTTGAATTTGGTTATGAGTTCCTCCCTTGAGTTATTTACACAATTTCAATCTCTAGTTTTGGAACCATATATTTTTTTCCCATAATATTCATTTCTTCTCTTTTCTAAATTCCCAAAATTCCTTTTAGATCTCAAATTCCACTCTAGTTTTAACTTATTCATTTTTATATTGTTTTTTTTTCTCCTTACATTGTCACAAGTAATGCACACACAAGAAAAGCTCAGCATGATGCATAATTTAGTAGCATGTACTCTTTTATTAATCATTTGCTTTTGAATATGGTGTTCCCATGGAATGATACATAAAGGTCAAACCCACGCAAGGAGAAATTGTTTCTCTATTGGTATTATTTCTAGCAAATTACAAAGTGAGTGTTACATTTTCTTCTTCTCCTTCTTCCCATGTCTTTCTTGTCCCTGGTCATTTTCATTTATCGGGACATTGAGCAATAAAATGACCAGTCTTACCGCATTTGAAGCAGGAGCGCTTTCCCTTTGTTTTATTCTTGTTGGGATACTCCTTGCGTCCTTTAAGTGCGGTCTTGAAGCGCTTGATGATAAGCGCCATCTCATCTTCGTTGAGGCCGACAGCCTCTACTTGAGCTACCTTGCTTGGTAGAGCCTCCTTGCTGCTTGTTGCTTTGAGAGCAACGAGCTGTGGCTCGTAGATGGGTAGTGGACCGTTCAAAGCGTTATCCACGAATCGCGCTTCCTTCACCATCATGCGCCCGCTCACAAACTTTCAAAGGATCTCCTCGGGTGTCATCTTTGTGTACCTAGGGTTTTCACGAATAAGATTGACAAGATGGGGGTCAATTACAGTAAATGATCTGAGCATGAGTCGATGACGTCATGATCCGTCCATCTTGTGCTTCCATAGCTTCTAATCTTGTTGACCAGGGTCTTGAGCCTGTTGTAGGTTTGAGTTGGCTCCTCTCCCCTGATCATCGCAAATCTCCCTAGCTCGCCTTCCACCAACTCCATTTTGGTGATCATGGTGGCGTCATTTCCCTCATGAGATATCTTGAGGGTGTCCCAGATCTGCTTTGCATTGCCCAAGCCGCTAACTTTGTTGTATTCATCCCTGCACAGAGATGATAGCAAAACAGTAGTGGCTTGGGCATTTTTATGAATTTGCTCATTAATAAACACAGAGTTATCCGTACTATCGAAATGCATTCCATTTTCAACTATTTCCCAAATGCTAGGATGGAGAGAAAATAGATGACTACACATTTTATGACTCCAAAATGAGTAGTCCTCTCCATCAAAGTGTGGAGGTTTTCCTAGAGGAATAGAAAGTAAATGTGTATTCTAATTGTACGGCATGCGAGAATAATCAAAGGAATAGTTTTGATTAACCATCTTTTTCTTTGACGAAGAATCGTCATCGTCCTCGTCTGTTGGTGAAGAAGAAGATGCATCGCTGTCGTAGTAGATGATCTTCTTGATGTGCCTCTTCTTCTTCCTGTCCTTCTTCTTGTGACTCGAGCTAGAGTCGGTTGGCTTGTCGTCTCTAGGCTCGTTGTGGAAGGACTCCTTTTCCTTGTCGTTGACCACCATCCCCTTTCCCTTAGGATCCATCTCTTCCGGCGGTTAGTCCCTTAGATGAAGAGTACGACTCTGATACCAATTGAGAGCACCTAGGAGGGGGGGGGTGAATAGGTGATCCTGTAAAATTCAACACTAAATTCCAACAAGCTTAATTAAAGAGATATTAGCGCAAGTTAATCAAGTCACAATCACAGAGAGATCAACACAAGACACGCGATTTTTATCCCGTGGTTCGGCCAAGTAACACTTGCCTACTTCCACGTTGTGGCGTCCCAATGGACGACGGTTGCACTCAACCCCTTTCAAGTGATCCGATGATCAACTTGAATACCACAATATTTTTCCTTAGAGTATTTTCCCGTTTGCGAGGAATCTCCACAACTTGGAGTCTCTCGCCCTTACAACAAAGATCACAATAAAAGCATAGAGTAAGGTTGGGAAGAGCAACACACACAAGACTCAAATTTGCAGCACAACCACGCACACAAGTGAAGACTCGAGCTCAAATGACAACACAGGGAGTTCGCGACTCGAATGGAGCTTAAATCTCTAACACAACAAAGCGAATGCGCGGGAGCAGAGTTTGGATGCTTTAGAATACTTAGTGAATGCTTGGGTGACTCCTCCATGCGTCTAGGGGTCCCTTTTATAGCCCCAAGGTAGCTAGGAGCCATTGGAGGCCAACTTGGAAGGCCAAACTTGCCTTCTGTAGGGTGGTGCACCGGACAGTTCGGTGCACCACCGGACAGTCCCTGTAGCTGTCTGGTGCGCGATCGCCTTCCAAATCAGGCGCATCCGACCGTTGCAACTCCGGGCCCGTTGGCGCACCGGACACTGTCCGGTGCACACCAGACAGTCCGGTGCCCACCAGACAGTCCGGTGCCCCCCGCCGACCATTGGAGCTGCCACACGTCGCGCGAAGATTGCGCGACCGACCGTTGGCGCCGGTGACCGTTGGCTCACCGGACAGTCCAGTGCGCCACCGGATAGTCCGTTGAATTATAGCCACGTCGCCTTTTTGCTTTTCCCAAGGGCGACGAGTTCGCCGCAGATGACTCACCGGACAGTCCGGTGCACCACTGGACGGTCGATGAATTATAGCTGTACACCGCCGTTGATTCCCGAGAGCGACCTTTTCACCGGAGACCAGCTTGGCGCACCGGACACTGTCCGATGCACCACCGGACAGTCCGGTGTGCGAGGCCGAGCTGAAGTTTGCTGCACATAGCCAACTCCTTTTCCAATTCTTTTTTCACTATTTCTAGCACTTAGACAGAACACATTAGTACTCAAAACAATGTACTATGTCTAGAAACATACCTTTTGCCTTGATTTGTACTTCTCACTTTATTTGACAAATGAGAACTTAATTAAATGTGTTGGGCACTTAATCACCAAAACATTATAGAAATTGCCCAAGGGCACATTTCGCTTTCACAAAGCCGAAGCCTCCTGTAACAGTCTATGTTATACTGAAAACATGTTAGTCACGTTTTTGAGGACCTTCGGAAGAGGAAGGCCCCCAACAGTAGCTGTAACACCCTAATTTTGGGGGTATAAAATTTCTTTCTAATTATCACCCAAAATCATGTGCTACTCTTCTTTTTCTCACTCTAGGTTTTCTCTCTCTAGATTCATTCTCCCCTTTTCCTTTTATTAGGGATAGCTTAAACTAGTGGATGTTAATTACTTATTTTTGTCAAAACCTTATGAGTCATGACATGTTGCATCATGATGAGCTTAAAATATTTTTTGAAGTGTTGCGCAAGTTTGAATTTATTTGAATTTGAAACTTAGTTTGAATTTAGATTTGAAAAAACCCTATAGAAAAAGAAATAGAAAAGGAATTAGAAAATCCAGAGAAAAAGAAAAGGAGAAAGCAGCCCAAAGAGACCCAAGCCCACGTTCCCGGCCATCCAGCTCGCCGGAGACCGCTCCAAGCCTCCCCGAGCTCCGCCCCGAGGTGAGACACCCGTTCCCGTGCCCAATTTCCCTTATTGCGCCCTGTGTTCGTCCAATTTCGCCTTCGCCGGTGCTCGACCGCGGCGGTCCGCCTCGCTCGCGCGGTGGCCGACCGATTTAGCCCAGTCTAGTTCCCCGGTGTTAATCCCTAAGGTGCATCTGCCTCTGCTGAAGCCAGTCCAGGCCTTAGCGCGCCTTAAGTCTCCTCCCCGTGGCCGGAATGGCTCACCGGAGTTTCTCCGGTCCTCCCGAGACCTTCTCACCGCTGTTCTCCTTTCTCTGCCCATGGATTCACGGCCTCTTCCCCGCCATTGAGTTCGCCGTGGTGCCCTCTCCCTCTCTGCTCAACTCCGGCGACCCGGAGCCACCCTAGCTCGTGCCAGCCTCAACTCCAGCGACCTCACCGCCGCGGAGAGGAGCGGCGCCACCCATAGCCATCTATTTCCCCGGCTGATCCCCTCCATCCGATTCAGATCGAACGGCTCGGACCGCGGGTACCGCTTCGCGCACGCGCGCCTGACGCCCTGTCCCGCCTGTCAGCGCCGCCCGCAGCCACTCATCCTTCCCGGTCTGATTTCCCCCGTCCGATCTGGATCAAATGGCTCGGACCCCCTCGGACCCCCTCGGATCCCCCCATCCGATCTTGATCGAACGGCTCGGATCCCCTCGGACCCCTGCAGCCATCCGTTTCCCCTCTGGCGCTGGGCCCGCTCGGTCAGCGCGCTCTCCCCCTCTCTCGCTGACACTCCCTGTCCCGCCTGTCAGCGCTCGCCCGCCCGCGCGCGCGCCCTCGGCCGCAGATCTAATCTCGGCTGTCGGTTTCTGATCCGACGGTTAGATTCACCTGATACCCCTTCGCGCGGTAGTTTTCTTAAAGAGACCCTCGGTTTATTGGAAATCAACCTGCCGTCCCTGGTTTTCACGCGCAGGCCCCTATAATCTTGCAGATTTAGCCCTGGACTTTTAAATATTCACAGAATCGGCCCTAATTTCATATTTTGAATTCCCAAACTTGTTTATTTCATAACTTTTGCATATGAACTCCAAATTTAGTGATTCAAATTGCAAAATGTTCATAGAATTATTATCTGTTTAAATAAAATAGTTTCACTTACTCTCTGCACATTCTAATTTTTATGATTGAATATGAACTAATATAGATGTAGTTTTATCTATTCAATAAAATAAATAAAAGGAGAACCTTAGAGATTTATACATGTTTAATCTTATGAGATTAATAATATGTATTACATAAGTTCATCTCTGTTCTAAATTATAGGTCACAATAAAATAAATTGATCTACGATTATGTACTTGTAAATAACACTTAGGGAAATAATAATCTATTTTCAAATAAAGTTAATGTATGCCATAGTTTATGTTATACTCTGAATTCATTATCCCTTATGTAGTATTGTGTCTTTTTAAGACGTGTTCCAGTGTTTGTACATGTTTGGTGTGATGTTCATTTTTACTTTCCAAATGTATTGAATGCATGCTCGCTTTATTTAGACATCGAGCAGTCCAAGGTTCCTGAGTGTGTTGTTGGAGACCTCCTGAAAGGGAATTAGGCTTACACCTTTTCCTAATTGATTTTGGTGGTTGAATTGCCCAACACAAATAATTGGACTAACTAGTTTGCTCTAGTCTATAAGTTCTACAGGTGCCAAAGGTTCACAAAAAGCCAATAAAAAGACCAAGAAAGGGTTCAAACAAAGAGAGCAAAAGACAACCCAAAGGCACCCTGGTCTGGCGCACCGGACAGTGTCTGGTGCACCACCGAACAGTGTCCGGTGCACCAGGGCACTCGAAGCTGAACTCGCTACCTTCGGGAAAATCAGAGGGCGCTCCGCTATAATTCACCGGACTGTCCGGTGTGCCAGCGGAGCAACGACTACTTCGCGCGCAACGGTCGAATGCATCTGCATTCAATGCGCTACAGTGCGCGCCAGAGTCAGAGCACGCGCAGTTGGCGCACCGGACAGTCTACAGGACCTGTCCGGTGCACCACCGGACAGCCCAGAGGACCCACAAGTCAGAGCTCCAACGGTCGAACCCCAACGACTGGCTGACGTGGCTGGCGCACCGGACAGTGTCCGGTGGCGCACCGGACTGTCCGGTGGCGCACCGGACTGTCCGGTGCGCCATGCGACAGCAGCCTTCCAACGGCCATATTTGGTGGTTGGGGCTATAAATACTACAACCACCCCCACATTCAATGGCATCCAAGTTTCCAACCTTCAACACATTACAAGAGCTATAGCATTCAATTCTAGACACTCCAAAGAGATCAAATCCTCTCCCAAGTCTGGAATCACTCCAAATCAAATAGTGACTAGAGAGAGCGACATTTGTGTTCATTTGAGCTCTTGCGCTTGGATCGCTTCTTTTCTTTCTCATTCTTCTTGTGATCAACTCAATTGTAACCAAGGCAAGAGACACCAATTGTGTGGTGGTCCTTGCGGGAACTTTGTGTTCTGTTTGATTGAGACGAGAAGCTCACTCGGTCTAAGCTCACTCCATTACTTTCCGTCCCATTAGGCAAACCACCGACGTTTGACGGTGAAGATTATTCTAGGTGGAGTGATATGATGAGATATCACCTAACCTCACTCCACAAAAGCATATGGGACGTTGTTGAGTTTGGTGTACAGGTACCATCCGTAGGGGATGAAGATTACGATGAGGACGAGGTGGCTCAAATCGTGCACTTCAATTCCCAAGCCACCACTATACTCCTCACCTCTTTAAGTCGAGAGGAGTATAACAAGGTGCAAGGATTGAAGAGTGCCAAGGAGATTTGGGATGTACTCAAGACCGCGCACGAAGGAGATGAGGTGACCAAAATCACCAAGCGGGAGACGATCGAGGGGGAGCTCGGTCGGTTCCGACTCAACCAAGGCGAGGACCCTCAAGCCATGTACAACCGCTTGAAGACCTTGGTGAACCAAGTGCGCAACCTCGGGAGCACCAAATGGGATGACCATGAAATGGTCAAGGTTATTCTAAGATCCCTTGTTTTTCTTAATCCTACGCAAGTTCAATTGATTCGAGGTAATCCTAGATATACACTAATGTCTCCCGAGGAAGTAATAGGAAACTTTGTGAGCTTTGAGTTGATGATCAAAGGCTCAAAGAAAATCATCGAGCTAGATGGCCCCTCCACGCCCGAAGCACAACCGGTCGCATTCAAGGTGACAGAGGAGAAGAAGGAGGAGTCTACATCAAGTAGACAACCCATCGACGCCTCTAAGCTTGACAATGAGGAGATGACGCTCATCATCAAGAGCTTCCGCCAAATCCTCAAACAAAGGAAGGGGAAAGATTACAATCCCCATTCCAAGAAGGTGTGCTACAAATGTGATAAGCCCGGTCATTTCATTGCTAAATGTCCATTATCTAGTGATAGTGACAGGGGCGACAACAAGAAGGGCAAGAGGAGAGAAAAGAGAAGGTACTACAAGAAGAGGGGCGGCGATGCCCATGTGTGCCGCGAGTGGGACTCCGAGGAGAGCTCCTCCGACTCCTCCTCCGACGAGGACGCCGCCAACATCGCCGTCACCAAGGGCCTCCTCTTCCCCAACGTCGGCCACAAGTGCCTCATGGCAAAAGACGGCAAAAAGAAGAAGGTAAAATCAAAATCCTCCACTAAATATGAAACCTCTAGTGATGAGGATAATGCTAGTGATGAGGAGGATAATTTGCGCATTCTTTTTGCCAACCTAAACATGCAACAAAAAGAAAAATTAAATGAACTAATTAGTGCTATTCATGAGAAGGATGAACTATTGGACTCCCAAGAGGACTTCCTAATTAAGGAAAATAAGAAGCATGTTAAGGTTAAGAATGGTTATGCTCTAGAAGTAGAAAAATGTGAAAAATTATCTAGTGAGCTAAGCACATGCCATGATGTTATTACCAACCTTAGAAATGAGAATGCTAGTTTAATTGCTAAGGTTGATTCAAATGTTTGTGTTGCTTCAATTCCCAATCTTAGAGATAATAATGTTGAATTACTTGCTAAGATTGAAGAATTAAATGTTTCTCTTGCTAGCCTTAGGAATGATAATGAAAAATTAATTGCTAAGGCTAAAGAATTAGATGTTTTCAATGTTACAATTTCCGATCTTAGAGATAACATTGATATTTTACGTGCTAAGATTGTTGAACTTAATGCTTGCAAACCCTCTACATCTATCATTGAGCATGTCACTATTTGCACTAGATGTAGAGATGTTAACATTGATGCTATTCATGATCATATGGCTTTAATTAAACAACAAAATGATCATATAGCAAAATTAGATGCTAAAATTGCCGAGCATGACTTAGAAAATGAAAAATTTAAATTTGCTAGAAGCATGCTCTATAGTGGGAGACGCCCTGGCATCAAGGATGGCATTGGCTTCCAAAAGGGGGACAATGTCAAACTTAATGCCCCTCCTAAAAGATTGTCTAACTTTGTTAAGGGCAAGGCTCCCATGCCTCAGGATAACGAGGGTTACATTTTGTATCCTGCCGGTTACCCCGAGAGCAAAATTAGGAGAATTCATTCTAGGAAGTCTCACTCTGGCCCTAATCATGCTTTTTATGTATAAGGGTGAGACATCTAGTTCTAGGCAATCAACCCGTGCAAAATTGCCTAAAAAGAAAACTCCTATTGCATCAAATGATTCTAAAATTTCATTTAAAACTTTTGATGCATCTTATGTTTTAACTAACAAATCCGGCAAGGTAGTTGCCAAATATGTTGGGGGCAAGCACAAGGGGTCAAAGACTTGTGTTTGGGTACCCAAAGTTCTTGTATCTAATGTTAAAGGACCCAAAACCATTCGGGTACCTAAAATCAAGAACTAAACTTGTTTTGTAGGTTTATGCATCCGGGGGCTCAAGTTGGATCATTGATAGCGGGTGCACAAACCACATGACCGGGGAGAAGAAGATGTTCTCCTCCTATGAGAAAAACCAAGATCCCCAAAGAGCGGTCACATTCGGGGATGGAAATCAATGTTTGGTCAAAGGATTGGGTAAAATAGCTATATCACCTGACCATTCCATTTCAAATGTTTTTCTTGTAGATTCTTTAGATTATAACTTGCTTTCAGTTTCGCAATTATGTAAAATGGGCCACAACTGTCTTTTTACAGATGTAGGTGTTACTGTCTTTAGAAGATGTGATGATTCAATAGCATTTAAGGGAGTGTTAGAGGGTTAGCTATACTTAGTAGATTTTGATAAAGCTGAACTCGACACTTGCTTAATTGCTAAGACTAACATGGGCTGGCTCTGGCATCGCCGACTAGCACATGTTGGAATGAAGAATCTTCACAAGCTTCTAAAGGGAGAACACATTTTGGGACTAACAGATGTTCATTTTGAGAAAGACAGGATTTGTAGCGCATGTCAGGCAGGGAAGCAAGTTGGTGTTCATCATCCACACAAGAACATCATGACGACTGACAGGCCACTTGAGCTCCTACACATGGATCTATTCGGCCCGATTGCTTACATAAGCATCGGCGGGAGTAAGTACTATCTAGTTATTGTGGATGACTATTCTCGCTTCACTTGGGTGTTCTTTTTGCAGGAAAAATCTCATACCCAAGAGACCTTAAAGGGATTCTTGAGACGGGCTCAAAATGAGTTCAGCTTGAGGATCAAGAAAATAAGAAGCGACAACGGAACGGAGTTCAAGAACTCACAAATTGAAGGCTTCCTTGAGGAGGAGGGCATCAAGCATGACTTCTCTTCTCCCTACACCCCACAACAAAATGGTGTAGTGGAGAGGAAGAATCGAACTCTATTGGACATGGCAAGAACCATGCTTGATGAGTACAAGACTTCGGTTCAGTTTTGGGCCGAGGCGGTCAACACCGCTTGCTACGCCATCAACCGGTTATATCTACACCGAATCCTCAAGAAGACATCATACGAACTCCTAACCGGTAGAAAGCCAAATGTTTCATATTTTAGAGTCTTTGGTAGCAAGTGTTTTATTCTCGTTAAAAGAGGTCGAAAATCCAAATTTGCTCCTAAGGCTGTAGAAGGCTTTTTACTAGGATATGATTCAAACACAAGGGCATATAGAGTCTTTAACAAGTCCTCTGGACAAGTTGAAGTTTCTTGTGACATTGTGTTTGATGAGACTAACGGCTCTCAAGTAGAGCAAGTTGATCTTAATGAATTAGGTGATGAAGAGGCTCCGTGCGTCGAGCTAAGGAACATGTCCATTGGGGATGTGTGTCCTAAGGAATCCGAAGAGCCTCCACAAACACAAGATCAACCATCTTCCTCCACACAAGCATCTCCACCAACTCAAGATGAGGATAAGGCTCAATATAATGAAGGAGAAGATCAAGAAGTTGAGCCACCTCAAGAGGAGAGTAATGATCAAGGGGGAGATGCCCATGATCAAGATGAGGAAGATGAACAAGTTCCAAGACCGCCACACCCAAGAGTCCACCAAGCAATCCAACGAGATCACCCCGTCGACACCATCCTCGGCGACATTCATAAGGGGGTAACCACTAGATCTCGTGTTGCACATTTTTGCGAGCATTACTCTTTTGTTTCCTCTATTGAGCCACACAGGGTAGAGGAAGCACTACAAGATTCGGATTGGGTGGTGGCGATGCAAGAGGAGCTCAACAATTTCACTAGGAACGAGGTATGGCATTTAGTTCCACGTCCTAATCAAAATGTTGTAGGAACCAAGTGGGTCTTCCACAACAAGCAAGATGAGCATGGTGTGGTGACAAGGAACAAAGCCCGACTTGTGGCTAAGGGGTATTCACAAGTCGAAGGTTTGGATTTCGGTGAAACCTATGCACCCGTAGCTAGGCTAGAATCAATTCACATTTTACTTGCCTATGCTACTTACCATGGCTTTAAGCTTTATCAAATGGACGTGAAAAGTGCCTTCCTCAACGGACCAATCAAGGAAGAGGTCTATGTTGAGCAACCTCCCGGCTTTGAAGATAGTGAGTATCCTAACCATGTGTATAAACTCTATAAGGCGCTTTATGGGCTCAAGCAAGCCCCAAGAGCATGGTATGAATGCCTAAGAGATTTTCTTATCACTAATGGCTTCAAAGTCGGAAAGGTCGATCCTACTTTATTTACTAAAACTCTTAACAATGATTTGTTTGTATGCCAAATTTATGTTGATGATATTATATTTGGGTCTACTAACGAATCTACATGTGAGGAATTTAGTAGGATCATGACACAGAAATTCGAGATGTCGATGATGGGGGAGTTGAAGTACTTCTTGGGATTTCAAGTGAAGCAACTCGAAGAGGGCACCTTCATTAGACAAACCAAGTACATTCAAGACATTCTAAACAAGTTTGGGATGAAGGGTGCCAAACCCATCAAGACACCCATGGGAACCAATGGGCATCTCGACCTCGACACGGGAGGTAAATCCGTCGATCAAAAGGTATACCGGTCGATGATAGGTTCTTTACTCTATTTATGTGCATCTCGACCGGACATTATGCTTTCTGTATGCATGTGCGCAAGATTCCAAGCCGACCCTAAGGAAGCTCACCTTACGGCCGTAAAACGAATCTTGAGATATTTAGTTCATACTCCTAAGTTTGGGTTTGGTACCCTCGGGGATCCACATTTGATTTAATTGGTTATTCGGATGCCGATTGGGCAGGGTGTAAAATCAATAGAAAGAGCACATCGGGGACTTACCAGTTCTTGGGAAGGTCCCTGGTGTCTTGGGCTTCAAAGAAGCAAAATTCCGTAGCTCTTTCTACCGCCGAAGCCGAGTATATTGCCACAGGCCATTGTTGCGCGCAATTGCTTTGGATGAGGCAAACCCTTAGGGACTATGGTTACAAATTAACCAAGGTTCCTCTTCTATGTGATAATGAGAGTGCAATCCGCATGGCGGATAATCCCGTTGAGCATAGCCGCACTAAACACATAGCCATTCGGTATCATTTCTTAAGGGATCACCAACAAAAGGGAGATATCGAGATTGCATATATTAACACTAAGGAACTATTAGCCGATATCTTTACCAAGCCACTAGATGAACAAACTTTTAACAAACTTAGGCATGAGCTTAATATCCTTGATTCTCGGAATTTCTTTTGATGTTTTGCACACATAGCTCATAAATATACCTTTGATCATGTCTCTTTTATATGCTATGACTAATGTGTTTTCAAGTGTATTTCAAACCAAGTCATAGATTGAAAGGGAATTGGAGTCTTCGGCGAAGACACAGGCTTCCACTCCGCTCCATCGAGATTACTCATCCTTCGCCGTCACTCCGAGCATCTCTCCGTCTTTGGTATAATCTTCACTCATATTTTATTTGCCAAAGGGGAGAAAGTAATTAAAAGGGCTTATATTTCACTCAAATATCCGTTTTTGGCGATTCATGCCAAAGGGGGAGAAAATATTAGCCCAAAGCAAAAGGACCGCACTACCACCGATTTCAAAAATATGTTCAAATAATAAAATTTTTCAATTGATATCTTATTGTTTTCAAAAGGGGGAGAAAGTAGTATTTTCAAAATTGGTATCTTAAAATCCTCTTGAACACTAAGAGGAGGATTTTTATTAAGGGGGAGTTTTGTTTAGTCAAAGGAAAAGCATTTGAAACAGAGGGAGAAAAATTTCAAATCTTGTAAATGCTTCTCAAAATCTTATTCATTCACCTTTGACTATTTGCAAAAGGACTTTGAAAAGAATTTACAAAAGAATTTGCAAAAACAAAACATGTGGTGCAAGCGTGGTCCAAAATGTTAAAAATATAAAGAAACAATCCATGCATATCTTATGAGAATTTATTGGTTCAATTCTAAGTAACCTTTGCACTTACAATTATGCAAACTAGTTCAATTATGCACTTCTATATTTGCTTTTGTTTGTGTTGGCATCAATCACCAAAAAGGGGGAGATTGAAAGGGAATTAGGCTTACACCTTTTCCTAATTGATTTTGGTGGTTGAATTGCCCAACACAAATAATTGGACTAACTAGTTTGCTCTAGTCTATAAGTTCTACAGGTGCCAAAGGTTCACAAAAAGCCAATAAAAAGACCAAGAAAGGGTTCAAACAAAGAGAGCAAAAGACAACCCAAAGGCACCCTGGTCTGGCGCACCAGACTGTCCGGTGTGCCACCGGACAGTGTCCGGTGCACCAGGGCACTCGAAGCTGAACTCGCTACCTTTGGGAAAATCAGAGGGCGCTCCGCTATAATTCACCGGACTGTTCGGTGAAGCACCGGACAGTGTCCGGTGTCACACTGGACTGTTCGGTGTGCCAGCGGAGCAACGGCTACTTCGCGCGCAACGGTCGACTGCAACTACATTCAATGCGCTACAGTGCGCGCCAGAGTCAGAGCACACGCAGTTGGCGCACCGGACAGTCTACAGGACCTGTCCGGTGCACCACCGGACAGCTCAGAGGCCCCACAAGTCAGAGCTCCAACGGTCGAACCCCAACGGTTGGCTGACGTGGCTGGCGCACCGGACTGTCCGGTGCGCCATGCGACAGCAGCCTTCCAACGGCCATATTTTGGTGGTTGGGGCTATAAATACTACAACCACCCCACATTCAATGGCATCCAAGTTTCCAACCTTCAACACATTACAAGAGCTATAGCATTCAATTCTAGACACTCCAAAGAGATCAAATCCTCTCGCAAGTCCGGAATCACTCCAAATCAAATAGTGACTAGAGAGAGCGACATTTGTGTTCATTTGAGCTCTTGCGCTTGGATCGCTTCTTTTCTTTCTCATTCTTCTTGTGATCAACTCAATTGTAACCAAGGCAAGAGACACCAATTGTGTGGTGGTCCTTGCGGGAACTTTGTGTTCCGTTTGATTGAGAAGAGAAGCTCACTCGGTCTAAGTGACCGTTTGAGAGAGGGAAAGGGTTGAAAGAGACCCGGTCTTCGTGACCACCTCAACGGGGAGTAGGTTTGCAAGAACCGAACCTCGGTAAAATAAATCATCGTGTCTTGCTCTTTATTTGCTCACGATTTGTTTTGCGCCCTCTCTCTCGGACTCGTTTCTATTTCTAACGCTAACCCGGATTGTAGTTGTGCTTAAGTTTATAAATTTCAGATTCGCCCTATTCACCCCCCCTCTAGGCGACTTTCACCTCCCTGAGCAACAACCTGGTGAAGGCAAGTGTCCTCTGACCTATTAAGTCCTACATACTTTATGATTCACTGTCCCGCATTACTTTATGAAACCTAAGGATTGACTAGTCTGTATTCACTTATCCTTGTTTACCTTTTTGGGTTATCATGGTTAGCACGTTGCTATTGCCTTAACTTAATCAATGAACATGATGTGAACATTTATGATACGATACTGTTATCCTGATTATGTTAATGATCTTGTGATACTCTAGGGGGCTCAGGCCTTTTTCCTGAGCACCTCTCCGTAAGGACCTGTTCGTGGAGTGTTAAAAACTGGTTAAGAGCAGCCTTGAGATCCTCTTTGATTAGAAGAACTTTGGATACTTTTATGTTGATGATTAACAATGATGCTATAAAATTTGATCTTTGGTTTTTCCTCGTTTGAGGAAATACTTTTGGGTAATAACTGGGTTTATTACTAAAAGTTGGCTCTACTAATAATGATAAATACTTGACTAACTTAAAAGCAACTGCTTGACCTCAACTCCATATACAGCTAGTCCACTTTAGCCAAACAGGACGTTTACTGAGTATGTTGATGTGTACTGACCCTTGCTTTACAAACCACCCCACCCTAGGTTGTCCCCACTGTACTCAGTACTCAGGAGGTGATGCTGGCAACATGGAAGATTTCGAGGAGTTTCAGGACTACGACGAGTTCTAGTTCTTTCTTAGTGGCAAACCCCCAGTCAGCTGCCTGTGTAGGCTTAGCATCTACGTTTCGTATTTCCGCACTTTGATAATTATGTTGAAAAATGGTTATGTAATAGACTCTGTGGATGTCTTGGACATCTTGATGTAATCAAGTACCTTTCCGCTATTTATTTCGAGCATTGTGTGATGATGTCCAATTATGTAATCGCTGTGTACGTGAGTTTCTGATCCTAGCACGTACATGGTTCGCATTCGGTTTGCCTTCCAAAACCGGGTGTGATAGTAGCACCTCACAGTATTAATTTGTTTCTATATTAACAAATTCAGACTGCGACGTGAACGAAGGCCTTTAGTCGAAGGTCCGAAAAACACCTTCTCTTCGCTAGAACAACGAAAGACACTGACGTATAAGGCCCACCAAGCTATGGTGCGCTGGGCATATAAATAGGGACTCACATTGATAGCGTTTGATGTGCTATTTCAACTGCTTGCGCAATTTTTGCTAGCCTGGATTTTCTTGCTCTACTAGATTTTGATTAATTTGTGAGCTTCGGCATTTGCACAAGTGCTCACTTAATGGCTGAAGAGAAGAAGATTGTTGACCCTGCATTAGCTGGGTATTACGAGGCTATGGAGAAGACGAACACAGAGAAAATCACCAATGAAATGTTGGCTGGGTTGTCTAAAGATTCTGGCGATAGCGAAAGTTTTGATTTAGAAAGTGGAAACGAAGATGCCGAAGATCGGCCCTGGCGGCCGAGTCATACCATCTTCGAAAAGTCATCCATCAAGCAAAGTCAGATTGATGCTATGAAAGGGAGATATTTCCGTGATATTTCCATTGTGAGGGCTAGAGGAGATAGCGCCGCCCCTGCGCCCGAAGTAGACGAAGTTGTTGTTTACAGGAGCTTCATGAAGGCAGGGCTTCGATTTCCATTGAGTAAATTTTTAGTTGAAGTTTTGAAGACTTTTGAGATTTACCTTCATCAGATTACCCCCGAGGCTATCATCAGGATGGAGATTTTTATTTGGACCATGAGGAGCTAGCGACTGGAGTTGAGTGCAAAATACTTCTGCAATATGCATGAGCTGTCCTATGAGTCGAAGGCTACTGGCAAGGAGCAGTATCATAATAATTTTGGTTGTTACGACTTCGTGCCCTCTCTGATGTGAGCTATCCAGTTCCAACATTTCGGAAGAGGTGGCTAGGAGCCTGGATGGAAGAATGGTTTTATGTAAAGAACAACTTAATTGAAGGAGAAGATATAAAGGGGATCATCCAACGCTCTATTTGGTCTCGCTTCAATATTAGAAGGCCAACCACTGCTCTTGGAAATGAAATTGAAACATGCCAGAGGACTTTTAACACTGTATGCACTTTTATTGGCACAAGAGACTTAGTCCAAGAGCACATTGCTTATAGAGTATGGCCTCTTGTGAGTGACTGGGATATGCCGAAGGAAGCTGCTGCCGGGTCTAGTCAAGGCAGCTTGGTTTATCTAAAATACACTTTCAGATACAGAGATCTATTTGATGAGCCGAATGATGATTGGCTGAGTTGTGTTGAGGCAACTAGCGACGAGATGCTTGGGGCCTACACAAGGGCTGAAAATGATGCCATGACCTTAGCCTTCGGAGGACGAGGCAAGAAAAGATTAAACAGAGTTTTCAATGTTGTCGGCGTTTCGAGACCGGGGGGTCCCTGGGCCGACGAGTGAATGTCGCCGCGTGCCCCAGCCCAGATGGGTCGAGCGCGAGGGCGAGCGCGAAGGGGGGAGAGCGAGGCGGCCGGAGACCGGCGTGAGAGAGGTGGGAATCCCACGGCCTTCGTGTTCGTCCCGCGCCCAGGTCGGGTGCGCTTGCAGTAGGGGGTTACAAGCGTCCACGCGGGGGAGGGAGCGAGCGGCTTCGAGCGAGCGCCTGTCCCGTCCTTGTCCCCGCGTGGCCCACCCTCTCTAAGAGGGCCCTGGTCCTTCCTTTTATAGGCGTAAGGAGAGGATCCAGGCATACAATGGGGGGTGTAGCAGAGTGCTACGTGTCTAGCGGAGGAGAGCTAGCGCCCTAAGTACATGCCGTTGTGGCAGCCGGAGAGATTTTGGCACCCAGCTGGTGTGATGTCGTGGCCGTCGGAGGAGCGATGGAGCCTGGCGGAGGGACAGCTGTCGGAGCGGTTGAGTCCTTGCTGACGTCCTCTTGCTTCCGTAAGGGGGCTGAGAACCGCCGTCGTCACAGAGTACGTGGGGCGCCATCATTGTCTATCTGGCGGAGCTAGCCAGATGGGACGTCGGTCTTGTTCCCTGCGGCCCGAGTCAGCTCGGGGTGGGGTGATGATGGCGCCTCCTGTTGACGTGGCTAGTCTGCGCCCTAGGTTGGGCGATGTGGAAGCTCCTCCGAAGCCGAGGTCGAGTCTGTCTTCCGTGGCCGAGGTCGAGTCCGAGCCCCTGGGTCGGGCGAGGCGGAGTTCGTCGTCTTCTAGGGCTGAGCCCGAGTCCGAGCCCTGGGTCGGGCGGAGCGGAGTTCGCCGTCTTCCGGGACTTAGCCCGAGTCCGAGCCCTGGGTCGGGCGGAGCGGAGTTCGCCGTCTTCTAGGACTTAGCTTGAGTCCGAGCCCTGGGTCGGGCGGAGCGGAGTTCGCCGTCTTCCGGGACTTAGCCCGAGTCCGAGCCCTGGGTCGGGCGAAGCGGAGCTTCCTATGGTGCCTTCGGCAGGGCCTGACTGCCTGTCAGTCTCACTCTATCAAGTGGCACCGCAGTCGGAGCGGCGCAGGCGGCGCTGTCCTTCTGTCAGGCCGGTCAGTGGGGCGGTAAAGTGACGGCGGTCACTTCGGCTCTGCCAGCCGGGGGGCGCGTGTCAGGATAAAGGTGTTAGGCCACCTTTGCATTAAATGCTCCTGCGATTTGGTCGGTCGGTGCGGCGATTTAGTCAGGGTTGCTTCTTAGCGAAGGCAGGGCCTCGGGCGAGCCGAAAATATGTTCGCCGCTGGAGGGGGGCCTCGGGCGAGACGGAAATCCTCTGGGGTCGGCTGCCCTTGTCCGAGGCCAGGCTCGGGCGAGGTGTGATCGAGTCGCTCGAATAGACTGATCCTTGACTTAATCGCACCCATCAGGCCTTTGCAGCTTTATGCTGATGGGGGTTACCAGCTGAGAATTAGGAGCCTTGAGGGTACCCCTAATTATGGTCCCCGACAGTAGCCCCCGAGCCTCAAAGGGAGTGTTAGCACTCGCTTGGAGGCTTTCGTCGCACTTTTTTGCAAGGGGACCAGCCTTTCTCGGTTGCGTTTTGTTCCGGTGGGTGCGCGCGAGCGCACCCGCCGGGTGTAGCCCCCGAGGCCTCGGAGGAGTGGTTTCACTCCTTCGAGGTCTTAATGCCTTGCGTAATGCTTCGGCTGGTCTGGTTGTTCCCTCATGCGAGCTGGCCGTAGCCTGGGTGTACGGTCGGGTCCCAAGTTCTCGGGCTGGTATGTTGACGCTGTCAACGGTTCGGCCGGAGCCGGGTCTGCGAGAGCAGCCCCCGAGCCTCTGCACAGGGCGAGAGGGCGATCAGGAACAGACTCGGCTTTTTTACATACGCCCCTGCGTCGCCTTTCCGCAAGGAGGAGGGGGGAAAGTGCCATGTTGCCCTCGATGGGCGCCGAACATGGTGTCTCCGGTGAGCTGCAAGCGGGTAATTCGAGTAAACGTCCGTGCCCCGTTTGTTAGGGGTCGGCTAGGGGCCCAGAGGCACGCCCAAAAGTACCTGCGGGTGATCTGCCGGACCCGGTCCCCTGGCGACGGGGTCCAAGGGCTCGATGCCTCCCTCTGATGGGATTCCGTTACAAGATCGTTCCCGCTGGTCTCGGAAATGTCCTAGGGTACCTCAGGAGCGCAGCCTGAGCCTCGGTTATGTATCGAACGTACCCATGGTCATCCCTCGCTCGGCGTCTGAGGCGGCTGTGAACCCTTCGGGGGCCAGCCTTCGAACCCCTGATCAGTAATGGGCGCGAAGCCCGAGTAGCCTGAGGCGGCCGTGGAACCCTTCCGAGGGGCCGACCTTCGAACCTCTGACCAGTAGTGGGTGTAGGGCCCACGCGACCTGAGGCGGCTGTCGAACCCTTCCGGGGGGCTAGCCTTCGAACCTCTGATCAGTAGGGGGGCTCGAAGCCTGGTTCCTTCACGGGGAAGGATCCTTTTCGGGGTATCCCCTTTCCCGGTCCCTGTTGCAAGAGAGAGAAAGAGGAAAAAGGAAAAGGATACGAAATCGAACGACGCGGCGTACCTTTTTTGACGCGGTCATTATGGCGAAGGCGAAGCGTCGCCTGCTTCTCCTGCCAGAGGCGCCGCCTGTCTCGCCGCGGAGTTAATGCGATGGGGTGAGTGGTTCGCGGGGCGGCCGTTGCGCGTGCGCGAGCCGTTCGAGGAACGGAACACGGGCGTGTTGTCTTCACGCCGTGAGAGAGGGCTCTCTCGCTGCCCCCGGATGGGACGTGAGCTTGGCTGACGACGTGACTGCTGCTCCTGCCCGCCTGCCACCGTCATTACTGTCGGCCCATTTTTGGCCGCACTGACCGCCGCGCCAGGCTGGCGCTGCTGGGTCGTGCGCTGGGTCGCCTCGAGTCGCGGTACTGGTTCCGCAGTCGAGGAGGCGCGGTGGTGGCGCAAGGGGAGGTGCAGTTGCATGCACGAAGCATTCAGCGCGCCGGTTGCATGACGCGTGGGCCTGGGCCTCCATGTTGGGCATGTTGGGAGTCGGAGAAGCGCGCCCACTTGGCGCGGTTGCATGCCGCCTGCATGGCTGCCCGCCCCTTTCGCCCGTTGGTCTGGGCAAAAGTGGAGGGTTACTTGTAACCGCCGGGCGGTTGTGCGCACCGCGCACGGTGGTTTGGCTTCTTCTGCTTTGAGCTGGTTTGCATGACGTGTGGGACCCAGCCCCCGCGCCGCAGGGGAGGACCTTGGAGTGTGTTGGAGAAGACTCAGCCCGCGACGGTTGGGGGCGCAAGTAGGGAGAGTCGCCTTTAAAAGGAGGGTGACCCCCTTTGGAAGGCGACCATGTCTTCGCGTTCCCTTATGCATCGTGTCTTTCCGCCTTCCGAGCCCCCGGATGGGGGATACCCGCCGTCTTTCCGCCTCATCGTTGGAGGAACGCAACTCCGTGGGAGTTGGTACCTTTCAGCCATCGTTCGGCTTCAAGGATTTTCATCATGCAGCCCGGCTGCACCCCCCCCCCCCCCGCCGGCGGTCACCCAAGATGGTGACCTCCAGTTTGATGGTGGGGGAAAGCGAGCCGGGCCGCGGCCTCTGCCCCTCCCTCAGCCTCAAGGATTTTCATCACCAGGGCTGGGGAGGGGAGTGTGCCGAGTTGGGGTCGGTCCCTGCGTGGGCGGTGGCCCGCTCCTTCCCTCAGTGATCGGAGGGAAGGGCGGTCGTCGTCCGTGGCGCCGGCAGCTGCAGAGTGCCTGGCTCTTGGACGCGAGTGGCTTCGGAGCCGCTCCCGGCGCCGGCGTCTGCCACGGTAGCTGGAAGAGGTTCTTCCGCCGACGAGATAGCCAGGGCCGCCCACGGACCGACCTCCAACTCTACGGCCTTCTGCACGTCCTTGCCTCACGAGTTTGGGCATGGGCGGGGGCCTCTTGGCAGCAGCATCCGCCCTGAGGTCAGGTCAGTGCTGCCGCTGTTCGCCCCCCCGGAGCAGAAGTCGTCGTCGTCGCCGCTGCTGGAGCGGGCGACGGCGCGCCGTTCGTCGATCTTCTGTTGCTCCGCAGCCCCCCCCCATCGAGTGGGGTTGTTCGTACCTGCGGAGGTGGAACCGGAGTTCCGTTTGTAATGGCACTTTGAATGCCAGTGTTTTTGTTCATTGTGGCTGTCGAGGCCTGAACATGTATGTAATTTTTGGTACGGAGCCGTGTTTTTTCCTCATTTTCGAGCACTAAGACTCGCCTGTTGGTTGTCTGAACCGCTTCACCAAGCGTGAGTCGCCCCGTGTAAAGGTGACGAGTGAGGTATCCGTATCCCGGAGGCGTAGGAGTCCCTCGGCTCGGTCGACCTTGTTGTCCGAGGCTCCTCTAACTTAGTTAAAGGGACCCCTTGGCCGCTCTTGGATGAGCCGAGGCCAGGGGTAGCAATATCAGCATGAACAGGGGCAGAGTTGGCTCGAAAATGAAACCTGGTTTGCCGGAGCCTAGCCGGGTCGTCCGTTAGCGGGACCGACTCCGGAGTTGACCAGCCGAAGTCTCGGGTCGGGCTGACGTCCTTGGAGGACGGTTGGCCGAGGCCCCAGGGGTGACCGGCCGAGCCGCCTGCTCGGGCCGGATTCCTGGAGAAGACCCTGGCAGCGATTGCCCGGGCGTGGTGATGACGTCGTCCTTCAGAGTGGAGATCCTCGGACCGCGTCGCCGTCCAAGGCTAGGTCGGACCTCGCCGAAGTTGTCGTCGATGCCGAGGGTGCTGCTGCCCCCTTCCAGCGTCAAGACCCGAGCCTGCAGGATCGGATTGTCTTATAGCGTGTGTCTCCTGCGGCCGCCGAGGCCAGAACACACCCTCGCTGTGTTGTAAAGCTGCGTCTCTTTTCCTCTTGTTTCGAGTATCTGGACTTTTTTGTCGGTAACAGGGATGTTTGTGCGAGCGAGAGTTGCTTCTCGCGGAAGGTGATGAGTGACGTATCCGTATCCCGGAAGCGTAGGAGTCCCTCGGCTCGATCGGCCATGCCGCTTACGCGCACTCTTACCCGTCCATGGGGCTCTATCACCGACTCAGTCGAGAAGGCTCGAAGGATCGCTTCGGCAGAAGAGCTTCCGAACGTGAAGACTTGTTCGGTCCGCGGAATCACTTATCCGAACGTGAGTTACTTATCGCAGAAGGTGATGAGTGAGGTATCCGTATCCCGGAGGCGTAGGAGTCCCTCGGCTCGGTCAGCCTTGGCTGCTTACGTGTACTCCGTCGTTTTCAGGATCCACTTTTCGAAGTAGTCAAAAAGCACGAAAGACATTCTGGCAGAAAAGATCTTTCTTCGAGGAAAATTTCGACGCAGAGGGGGTTCCCCCCCTTTTAGCCCCCGAGGGAGGGTCGGGCTTTGCCGAGGCGAGGCCGACCCTTCCTTGATGACTAAACTTTGCGTGGGTGCGAGGTATATGAACAACTTGAAAACATCTTAAGGGTAGAAGCGACGTAGCTGTTGGATGTTCCAAGTGTTGTCGTAGACCTCGCCTTGACTGTTGGCCAGCTTGTACGTTCCGGGCTTCAGAACCTTGGCGATGACGAACGGTCCCTCCCAGGGGGGCGTGAGCTTGTGCCTCCCTCGGGCGTCTTGTCACAGCCGAAGCACCAGGTCGCCCACCTGGAGATCTCGGGACCGGACCCCTCGAGCGTGGTAGCGTCGCAGGGACTGCTGGTACCGCGCCGAGTGTAGTAAGGCCTTGTCCCGAGCCTCCTCCAGCTGGTCCAGCGAGTCTTCTCGGCTAGCTTGGTTGCTTTGATCGCTGTAGGCCCTCGTCCTCGGGGAGCCGTATTCCAGGTCTGTGGGCAAGACGGCCTCGGCCCCGTAGACTAGCAAGAACGGCGTGAAGCCCGTGGCTCGGCTCGACGTTGTCCTCAGGCTCCAGACCACCGAGGGGAGTTCCTTCATCCATCGCTTGCCGAACTTGTTGAGGTCGTTGTAGATCCGGGGCTTGAGCCCTTGTAGAATCATGCCGTTGCCACGCTCTACTTGCCCATTTGACATGGGATGAGCCACGGCGGCCCAGTCCACCCGGATGTGGTGATCCTCGCAGAAGTCCAAGAACTTTCTGCCGGTGAACTGGGTGTCGTTGTCGGTGATGATGGAGTTCGGGACCCCGAAGCGATGGATGATGTTGGTGAAGAACGCCACCGCCATCTCGGACCTGATGCTGTTCAGGGGTCGGACCTCGATCCACTTGGAGAATTTGTCGATGGCGACCAGTAGGTGCGTGTAGCCCCCGGGTGCCTTCTGCAAGGGGCCGACGAGATCCAGACCCCACACAGCGAAAGGCCAGGTGATGGGTATCGTCTGCAGAGCCTGAGCGGGCAGGTGGGTCTGCCTCGCGTAGAATTGACACCCTTCGCAGGTGCGAATAATTCTAGTGGCGTCGGCCACCGCCATCGGCCAGTAGAAGCCTTGTCGGAAAGCATTCCCGACAAGGGCTCGAGGCGCTGCGTGATGGCCGCAAGCCCCCGAGTGTATCTCTCGCAGGAGTTCCTGACCTTCGGCGACGGAGATGCATCGCTGGAGGATGCCCGAGGGGCTGCGGTGGTAGAGCTCCTTCTCATCGCCCAGCAAGACGAACGACTTGGCGCACCGCGCCACCCGCCGAGCCTCGGCTCGGTCGAGGGGTAGCTCTCCTTGGTGGAGATATTGCAGGTACGGGGTCTGCCAGTTTCGATCAGGCGTGGCCCCGCTTCGCTCCTCCTCGACGCGCAGTGCCTCACCCTTGGGGGCCGAGGGTACCTCGGGCTGAACCGAGGGCGCCTCGGGCCGAGCTGAGTATGCCTTGGGCTGTGCCGAGGGTACCTCGGGCTGGGCCGAGGGTACCTAGGACTGGGCCGAGGGCGCCTCAGGCTCGGGCGAGTCGTCAATCTTGACGGAGGGTTGGTGCAGGTCCCGGGAGAAGACGTCCGGGGGAACCGTTGTTCGCCCCGAGGCTATTTTAGCCAGCTCGTCCGCAGTCTTGTTGTAGCGCCGAGCGATGTGGTTGAGCTCGAGCCCGTAGAACTTGTCTTCCAAGCGCCGAACCTCATCGCAGTAGGCCTCCATCTTCGGGTCGCGGCAGTGGGAGTTCTTCATGATTTGGTCGATAACGAGCTGCGAGTCACCGCGAGCGTCGAAGCGCCGGACCCCTAACTCGATGGCGATCCGCAACCCGTTGACCAGAGCCTCATACTCAGCCACATTGTTGGACGCCGGGAAATGGAGGCGTAGCACATAGCGTATGTGTTTCCCGAGGGGCGAGATGAAGAGTAGGCCTGCGCCGGCTCCCGTCTTCATCAACGACCCATCGAAAAACATGGTCCAGAGCTCCGGTTGGATCGGAGCCGTCGGTAGCTGGGTGTCGACCCATTCGGCCACGAAGTCCGCCAAAACCTAGGACTTAATGGCCTTCCGGGGGGCGAACGAGATTGTCTCGCCCATGATTTCCACCGCCCACTTTGCAATCCTACCCGAGGCCTCTCGGCACTGGATGATCTCCCCCAGGGGGAAGGATGACACCACAGTTACTGGATGAGACTCGAAGTAGTGTCGCAACTTCCGTCGTGTCAGGATCACTACATACAGCAGCTTCTGAACTTGTGGGTAGCGGGTCTTGGTTTCGGACAGTACTTCACTGACGAAGTAAACTGGCCTCTGAGCGGGCAATGCATGCCCCTCTTCTTGCCTCTCGACCACAATCGCGGCGCTAACCACCTGAGTGGTCGCGGCGACGTAGACTAAGAGGGCTTCTCCGGCAGCTGGTGGCACCAAGATAGGCGCCTTTGTGAGGAGCGCCTTCAAGTTCTCGAGAGCTTCCTCGGCCTCGGGGGTCCAAGTGAAGCACTCGGCCTTCCTTAAGAGGCGGTACAGAGGTAGACCTCTTTCGCCGAGGCGTGAGATGAAGCGGCTCAGAGCCGCGAGACATCCCATGACCCTCTGTACGCCTTTCAAGTCCTTGATGGGCCCCATGCTGGTGATGGCTGCGATCTTCTCCGGGTTGGCTTCGATGCCCCGCTCGGAGACGATGAACCCTAAGAGCATGCCTCGGGGCACCCCGAAGACACACTTCTCGGGATTGAGCTTGACGCCTTTCGCCTTGAGACATCGGAATGTCACTTCAAGGTCGGAAAGGAGGTCGGAAGCTTTCCTTGTCTTGACTATGATGTCATCGACGTAGGCCTCGACCGTGCGGCCAATGTGTTCGCCGAACACATGGTTCATGCACCGCTGGTACGTCGCGCCCGCATTCCTCAAGCCGAACGGCATGGTAACATAGCAGTACATGCCGAAGGGTGTGATGAAAGAAGTCGCGAGCTGGTCGGACTCTTTCATCCTGATTTGATGATACCCTGAGTAGGCATCGAGGAAAGACAGGGTTTCGCACCCAGTGGAATCCACGATTTGATCGATGCGAGGCAGAGGGTAGGGAACCTTCGGACATGCTTTGTTGAGACCAGTGTAGTCTACACACATCCGCTATTTCCCCCCTTTCTTTCTCACAAGCACAGGGTTGGCAAGCCATTCGGGATGGAATACCTCTTTGATGAACCCTGCCGCCATTAGCCTGTGGATCTCCTCGCCTATGGCTCTGCGTTTCTCCTCGTCGAATCGGCGCAGAGGCTGGTTGACGGGTCGGGCTCCGGCTCGAATGTCCAGCGAGTGCTCGGCGACATCCCTCGGTATGCCGGGCATGTTCGAGGGACTCCACGCGAAGACGTCGGCGTTCGTGCGGAGAAAGTCGACGAGCACTGCTTCCTATTTGGGATCGAGCCCGGAGCCGATCCGGATCTGCTTGGAGACGTCGCCACTGGGGTCGAGGGGGACGGCCTTAACCGTCTCCACTGGCTCGAAGTTGCCGGCATGACGTTTCACGTCTGGCACCTCCTTAGAGAGGCTTTCTAGGTCGGCGATGAGGGCCTCGGACTCGGCGAGGGCCTCAGCGTACTCCACGCACTCCACGTCGCATTCGAACGCGTGTTTGTACGTGGGGCCGACGGTGATGACCCCGTTGGGGCCCGGCATCTTGAGCTTCAGGTAGGTGTAGTTGGGGACGGCCATGAACTTCGCGTAGCATGGCCTTCCCAGTACCGCGTGGTAGGTTCCTCGGAACCTGACCACCTCGAATGTCAGGGTCTCCCTTCGGAAGTTGGAGGGTGTTTCGAAGCAGACAGGAAGGTCGAGTTGTCCGAGGGGCTGGACGCGCTTCCCGGGAATGATCCCATGGAAGGGCGCAGCGCCTGCTCGGACGGAGGACAGATCGACACGCAGGAGCCCGAGGGTCTCGGCGTAGATGATGTTGAGGCTGCTGCCTCCGTCCATAAGGACCTTGGTGAGCCTGACGTCGCCGATGACGGGGTCGACGACGAGCGGGTATTTCCCCGGGCTCGGCACGTGGTCGGGGTGGTCGGCTTGGTCGAAGGTGATGGGCTTGTCGGACCAGTCTAGGTAGACTGGCGCCGCCACCTTCACCGAGCAGACCTCCCGGCGCTCTTGCTTGCGGTGCCGAGCCGAGGTATTCGCCGCTTGCCCACCGTAGATCATGAAGCAGTCGCGGACCTCGGGGAACTCTCCTGCTTGGTGATCTTCCTTCTTGTCGTCGTCGCGGGCCCTGCCACCCTCCGCGGGTGGGCCGGCCCTGTGGAAGTGGCGCCGAAGCATGACGCACTCCTCAAGGGTGTGTTTGACGGGCCCCTGGTGATAGGGGTACGGCTCCTTGAGCATCTTGTCGAAGAGGTTGGCACCTCCGGGGGGTTTTCGAGGGTTCTTGTACTCGGCGACGGCGACAAGGTCCACGTCGGCGGCGTCGCGTTTCGCTTGCGACTTCTTCTTGCCTTTCTTCTTGGCGCCGCGCTGAGTCGACGCCTCGGGAGCATCTTCCGATGGGTGGCCCTGGGGCTGCTTGTCCTTTCGGAAGATGGCCTCGACCGCTTCCTGGCCGGAGGCGAACTTGGTGGCGATGTCCATCAGCTCGCTCGCCCTGGTGGGGGTCTTGCGACCCAACTTGCTCACCAGGTCGCGGCAGGTGGTGCCGGCGAGGAACGCGCCGATGACATCCGAGTCGGTGATGTTGGGCAGCTCGGTGCGCTGCTTCGAGAATCGCTGGATGTAGTTGAAAGTCGCCTAGAGGGGGGGGGTGAATAGGGCGAAACTGAAATTTACAAATATAAACACAACTACAAGCCGGGGTTAGCGTTAGTAATAAGAAACGAGTCCGCAATAGAGGGCGCAAAACAAATCCTAAGCGAATAAGCAAGTGAGACACGGAGATTTGTTTTACCGAGGTTCGGTTCTTGCAAACCTACTCCCCGTTGAGGAGGCCACAAAGGCCGGGTCTCTTTCAACCCTTCCCTCTCTCAAACGATCCACGGATCGAGTGAGCTTTCTCTTCTCAATCACTTGGAACACAAAGTTCCCACAAGGACCACCACAAGCTTGGTGTCTCTTGCCTCAAATACAAGTGAGTTTGATTGCAAAGAAGGGATCAAGAAAGAAGAAAGCAATCCAAGCGCAAGAGCTCGAAAGAACACAAGCAAATCACTCTCTCTAATCACTATGGCGTTGTGTGGAGTTTGGAGAGGATTTGATCTCTTTGGTGTGTCTAGAATTGAATGCTAGAGCTCTTGTAGTAGTTGGGAAGTGGAAAACTTGGATGCAATGAATGGTGGGGTGGTTGGGGTATTTATAGCCCCAACCACCAAATGTGGCCGTTGGGAGGCTGTCTGTTCGATGGCGCACCAGACAGTCCGATGCACACCGGACAGTCCGGTGCACACCGGACAGTCCGGTGCCCCTGCCACGTCATCACTGCCGTTGGATTCTGACCGTTGGAGCTTCTGTCTTATGGGCCCGCCTGGGTGTCCGGTGCACACCGGACAGCTACTGTTCCTTGTCCGGTGAGCCGGAATGGGTGCGCCTGACATCTGCGCGCGCAGAGCGCGCATTAAATGCGCGGCAGAGAGCCGTTGGCGCGGAGGTAGCCGTTGCTCCGGAGTTGCACCGGACAGTCCGGTGCACACCGGACAGTCCGGTGCACACCGGACAGTCCGGTGAATTATAGCGGACTAGCCGTTGGAGTTTCCCGAAGCTGGCGAGTTCCTGAGGCCGACCTCCCTTGGCGCACCGGACACTGTCCGGTGTACACCGGACAGTCCGGTGAATTATAGCGGAGTCGCCTCTGGAAATTCCCGAAGGTGGCGAGTTGGAGCTGGAGTCCTCTGGTGCACCGGACACTGTCCGGTGTACACCGGACAGTCCGGTGTACACCGGACAGTCCGGTGCTCTCAGACCAGAGGACCTTCGGTTCCCACTATGCTCCTTTGTTGAATCCAAAACTCGGTCTTTTTATTGGCTGGGTGTGAACCTTTTACACCTGTGTAATCTATAAACTTGGGCAAACTTAGTTAGTCCAATTGTTTGTGTTGGGCAATTCAACCACCAAAATTAATTAGGGACTAGGTGTAAGCCTAATTCCCTTTCAATCTCCCCCTTTTTGGTGATTGATGCCAACACAAACCAAAGCAAATATAGAAGTGCATAATTGAACTAGTTTGCATAATGTAAGTGTAAAGGTTGCTTGGAATTGAGCCAATATAAATACTTACAAGATATGCATGGATTGTTTCTTTCTTATATAACATTTTGGACCACGTTTGCACCACATGTTTTGTTTTTGCAAACTCTTTTGTAAAATCCTTTTCAAAGTTCTTTTGCAAATAGTCAAAGGTGAATGAATAAGATTTGCAAAGCATTTTCAAGATTTGAAATTTTCTCCCCCTGTTTCAAATGCTTCTCTTTTGACTTAAACAAAACTCCCCCTAAATGAGATCCACCTCTTAGTGTTCAAGAGGGTTTTGATATACCATTTTTGAAATACTACCTCACCCCCTTTTGAACACAATAGGATACCAATTGAAAAATATTCAACACTAAGTTTTTGAAATTGGTGGTGGTGCGGTCCTTTTGCTTTGGGCTCATTTCTCCCCCTTTTTGGCATGAATCGCCAAAAACGCAATCATTAGAGCCCTCGAAGTGTTTTCTTCCTCTTTGGTCATAAATGAGTGAGTTAAGATTATACCAAAGACGAAGTCCGGTCCTTTTGCCTTGGGCTTTTATTCTCTCCCCCAAAGACAAAGTCCTTTTCTTGATGCTCATGCTTTTCTCCCCCAAGAATGGAGAGAGACTTGAAGCGTCGGCGAAGTATGAGTTACGTAGTGGAAGCCTTTGTCTTCGCCGAAGACTCCAATTCCCTTTCAATACACCTATGACTTGATTTGAAATAGACTTGAAAACACATTAGTCATAGCATATGAAGAGATATGATCAAAGGTACATAAATGAGCTATGTGTGCAATCTAGCAAAAGAAATTTCTAGAATCAAGAATATTGAGCTCATGCCTAAGTTTGTTAAAGGATTGTTCATCAAGAGGCTTGGTAAAGATATCGGCTAATTGATCTTTAGTATTAATGTAAGAAATCTCGATATCTCCCTTTTGTTGGTGATCCCTAAGAAAATGATACCGAATGGCTATGTGCTTAGTGCGGCTATGCTCGACAGGATTGTCGGCCATTTTGATTGCACTCTCATTATCACATAGCAAAGGGACTTTGGTTAATTTGTAACCGTAGTCCCGCAGGGTTTGCCTCATCCAAAGCAATTGCGCGCAACAATGGCCTGCGGCAATATACTCAGCTTCGGCGGTAGAAAGAGCGACCGAATTTTGCTTCTTAGAAGCCCAAGACACCAAGGATCTTCCCAAGAACTGGCAAGTCCCCGATGTGCTCTTCCTATTGATTTTGCACCCCGCCCAATCGGCATCCGAATATCCAATCAAATCAAATGTGGATCCCCTGGGATACCAAAGCCCAAACTTAGGAGTATAAGCCAAATATCTCAAGATTCGCTTCACGGCCGTAAGGTGAGCTTCCTTAGGGTCTGCTTGGAATCTTGCACACATGCATACGGAAAGCATAATATCCGGTCGAGATGCACATAAATAGAGTAAAGAACCTATCATCGACCGGTATACCTTTTGATCCACGGACTTACCTCCCGTGTCGAGGTCGAGATGCCCATTAGTTCCCATGGGTGTCTTGATGGGTTTGGCATCCTTCATTCCAAACTTGCTTAGAATATCTTGAGTGTACTTGGTTTGGCTTAGGAAGGTGCCCTCTTGGAGTTGCTTGACTTGGAATCCTAGAAAATACTTCAACTCCCCCATCATAGACATCTCGAACTTTTGTGTCATGATCCTACTAAACTCTTCACATGTAGACTCGTTAGTAGACCCAAATATAATATCATCAACATAAATTTGGCATACAAACAAGTCATTTTCAAGAGTTTTAGTAAAGAGTGTAGGATCGGCTTTTCCGACATTGAAGCCATTTGCAATAAGGAAATCTCTAAGGCATTCATACCATGCTCTTGGGGCTTGCTTGAGCCCATAAAGCGCCTTAGAGAGCTTATAGACATGGTTAGGATACTCACTGTCTTCAAAGCCGGGAGGTTGCTCAACATAGACCTCTTCCTTGATTGGTCCATTGAGGAAGGCACTTTTCACGTCCATTTGATAAAGCTTAAAGCCATGGTAAGTAGCATAGGCTAATAATATGCGAATTGACTCAAGCCTAGCTACGGGTGCATAGGTTTCACCGAAATCCAAACCTTCGACTTGGGAGTATCCCTTGGCTACAAGTCGAGCTTTGTTCCTTGTCACCACACCATGCTCATCTTGCTTGTTGCGGAAGACCCATTTGGTTCCTACAACATTTTGGTTAGGACGTGGAACTAGATGCCATACCTCATTTCTAGTGAAGTTGTTGAGCTCCTCTTGCATCGCCACCACCCAATCCGAATCTTGAAGAGCTTCCTCTACCCTGTGTGGCTCAATAGAGGAAACAAAAGAGTAATGTTCACAAAAATGAGCAACCCGAGATCTAGTAGTTACCCCCTTGTGAATGTCGCCGAGGATGGTGTCGACGGGGTGATCTCGTTGGATTGCTTGGTGGACTCTTGGGTGTGGCGGTCTTTGCTCTTCATCCTCCTTGTCTTGATCATTTGCATCTCCCCCTTGATCTATGCCGTCATCTTGAGGTGACTCATTTGATTGATCTTCTTCTTCATCAACTTGAGCTTCATCCTCATTTTGAGTTGGTGGAGATGCTTGCGTGGAGGAGGATGGTTGATCTTGTGCTTTTGGAGGCTCTTTGGATTCCTTAGGACACACATCCCCAATGGACATGTTCCTTAGAGCGATGCACGGAGCCTCTTCTTCACCTATCTCATCAAGATCAACTTGCTCTACTTGAGAGCCGTTAGTTTCATCAAACATAACGTCACATGACACTTCAACTAGTCCAGTGGACTTGTTAAAGACCCTATATGCCCTTGTGTTTGAGTCATAACCAAGTAAAAAGCCTTATACAGTCTTAGGAGCAAATTTAGATTTTCTACCTCTTTTAACAAGAATAAAGCATTTGCTACCAAAGACTCTAAAATATGAAATATTGGGCTTTTTACCGGTTAGGAGTTCGTATGATGTCTTCTTGAGGAGTCGGTGAAGATATAACCGGTTGATGGCGTAGCAAGCGGTGTTGACCGCCTCGGCCCAAAACCGATCTGAAGTTTTGTACTCATCAAGCATGGTTCTTGCCATGTCCAATAGAGTTCGATTCTTCCTCTCCACTACACCATTTTGTTGTGGCGTGTAGGGAGAAGAGAACTCATGCTTGATGCCTTCTTCCTCAAGAAAGCCTTCACTTTGAGAGTTCTTGAACTCCGTCCCGTTGTCGCTTCTAATTTTCTTGATCCTTAAGCCGAACTCATTTTGAGCCTGTCTCAAGAATCCCTTTAAGGTCTCTTGGGTTTGAGATTTTTCCTGTAAAAAGAATACCCAAGTGAAGCGAGAATAATCATCCACAATAACTAGACAGTACTTACTCCCGCCGATGCTTATGTAAGCGATCGGGCCGAATAGATCCATGTGTAGGAGCTCCAGTGGCCTGTCGGTCGTCATTATGTTCTTATGCGGATGATGAGTGCCAACTTGCTTTCCTGCCTGGCATGCGCTACAAATCCTGTCTTTCTCAAAATGAACATTTGTTAATCCTAAAATGTGTTCTCCCTTTAGAAGCTTGTGAAGATTCTTCATCCCAACATGGGCCAGTCGGCGGTGCCAGAGCCAACCCATGTTAGTCTTAGCAATTAAGCATGTGTTGAGTTCAGCTCTATCAAAATCTACTAAGTATAGCTGACCTTCTAACACACCCTTAAATGCTATTGAATCATCACTTCTTCTAAAGACAGTGACACCTATATCATTGAATAGACAGTTGTAGCCCATTTTACATAATTGAGATACAGAAAGCAAGTTGTAATCTAAAGAATCAACAAGAAAAACATTGGAAATGGAATGGTCAGGAGATATAGCAATTTTACCCAAACCTTTGACCAAACCTTGATTTCCATCCCCGAATGTGATCGCTCTTTGGGGATCTTGGTTTTTCTCATATGAGGAGAACATCTTTTTCTCCCCTGTCATGTGGTTTGTGCACCCGCTGTCGAGTATCCAACTTGAGCCCCCGGATGCATAAACCTACAAAACAAGTTTAGTTCTTGATTTTAGGTACCCAAATGGTTTTGGGTCCTTTGGCATTAGACACAAGAACTTTGGGTACCCAAACACAAGTCTTTGACCCCTTGTGCTTGCCCCCAACATATTTGGCAACTACTTTGCCGGATTTGTTAGTTAAAACATAAGATGCATCAAAAGTTTTAAATGAAATGCTATGTTCATTTGATGCAATAGGGATTTTCTTCTTAGGCAACTTGGCACGGGTTGGTTTCCTAGAGCTAGATGTCTCACTCTTATACATAAAAGCATGGTTAGAACCAGAGTGAGACTTCCTAGAATGAATTTTCTTAATTTTGTCCTCGGGATAACCGGCAGGGTATAAAATGTAACCCTCGTTATCCTGAGGCATGGGAGCCTTGCCTTTAACAAAATTAGACAATCTTTTAGGAGGGGCATTAATTTTGACATTGTCTCCCCTTTGGAAGCCAATGCCATCCTTGATGCCCGGGCGTCTCCCATTATAAAGCATGCTACGAGCAAATTTAAATTTCTCATTTTCTAAGTTGTGCTCGGCAATTTTAGCATCTAGTTTTGCTATATGATCATTTTGTTGTTTAATTAAAGCCATATGATCATGAATAGCATTAACATCAACATCTCTACATCTAGTACAAATAGATACATGCTCAACAATAGATGTAGAGGGTTTGCAAGAATTAAGTTCAACAATCTTAGCATGAAGAATATCATTTTTATCTCTAAGATCGGAAATTGTAACTTTGCAAACATCAAAATCTTTAGCCTTAGCAATTAAATTTTCATTTTCTATTCTAAGGCTAGCAAGAGAAATGTTCAATTCTTCAATCCTAGCAAGCAAATCATCATTATTATCTCTAGGGTTGGGAATTGAAACATTGCAAACATGAGAATCAACCTTAGCATTTAAACTAGCATTTTCATGTCTAAGGTTGTCAATCATCTCACGGCAAGTGCTTAGCTCACTAGATAATTTTTCACATTTCTCAATTTCTAGAGCATAAGCCTTTTTAACCTTAACATGTTTCTTGTTTTCTTTAATTAGACAATCCTCTTGGGAATCCAAAAGGTCATCCTTTTCATGAATAGCACTGACTAATTCATTTAATTTTTCCTTTTGAGCTATGTTAAGGTTGGCAAAAAGGGAACGCAAACTATCTTCCTCATCACTAGCATTATCATCACTAGAGGTTTCATATTTAGTGGAGGATCTTGATTTTACCTTCTTTTTGCCGTCCTTTGCCATGAGGCACTTGTGGCCGACGTTGGGGAAGAGAAGTCCCTTGGTGACGGCGATGTTGGCGGCGTCCTCGTCGTCGGAGGAGTCGCTTGAGCTTTCGTCGGAGTCCCACTCTCGACAAACATGGGCATCGCCGCCCTTCTTCTTGTAGTACCTCTTCTTCTCCTTTCTTTTCCCCTTCTTATCGTCGCCTCGGTCACTGTCACTAGATATAGGACATTTAGCAATAAAATGACCGGGCTTACCACACTTGTAGCAAACCTTCTTGGAGCGGGACTTGTAGTCTTTCCCTCTCCTTTGCTTGAGGATTTGGCGGAAACTCTTGATGACGAGTGCCATCTCCTCATTGTCAAGCTTGGAGGCATCGATTGGTTGTCTACTTGGTGTAGCCTCCTCCTTCTTTTCTTCCGTCGCCTTGAATGCGACGGGTTGAGCTTCGGATGTGGTGGGTTCGTCAAGCTCGTTGATTTTCCTCGAGCCTTCGATCATGCACTCAAAACTTACAAAATGCCCGATTACTTCCTCGGGGGTCATTTTAGTATATCTAGGATTACCACGAATTAATTGAACTTGAGTAGGGTTAAGGAAAATAAGAGATCTTAGAATAACCTTAACCACCTCGTGGTCGTCCCATTTTATGCTCCCGAGGTTGCGCACTTGGTTTACCAAGGTCTTGAGCCGGTTGTACATGTGTTGTGGCTCCTCCCCTTTGCGAAGCCGGAACCGACCGAGCTCTCCCTCGATCGTTTCCCGCTTGGTGATCTTGGTGAGCTCATCTCCCTCGTGCGCGGTTTTGAGCACATCCCAAACCTCCTTGGCGCTTTTCAACCCTTGCACTTTGTTATACTCCTCTCTACTTAAAGAGGCGAGGAGTATCGTTGTTGCTTGAGAGTTGAAGTGCTCGATTTGGGCCACCTCATCCTCATCATAGTCCTTATCCCCTACCGATGGTACCTGTGCACCAAACTCAACAACATCCCATATACTTTTGTGGAGTGAGGTTAGATGAAATCGCATTAAATCACTCCACCTAGCATAATCTTCACCATCAAAAGTTGGTGGTTTGCCTAATGGGACAGAAAGTAAAGGTGCATGTTTAGAAATGCGAGGGTAGTGTAGGGGGATCTTACTAAACTTCTTACGCTCTTGGCGTTTAGAAGTTACGGAGGGCGTGTCGGAGCCGGAGGTCGACGTTGATGAAGTGTCGGTCTCGTAGTAGACCACTTTCCTCATCCTCTTTTGTTTGTCCCCACTCCGGTGCGGCTTGTGGGAAGAAGATTTTTCCTTCTTCTCTTTGTGGTGAGAAGAAGATTTCTTCTCCTTCCCTTTGTTGGAGGAGCTCTTCTTCTTCTCCCTCCGTTTGGTGCGGGACTCTTCCGATGAAGTGCTCCCGTTGCTTGTAGTGGGCTTTTCGCCGGTCTCCATCTCCCTCTTGGCGTGATCTCCCGACATCACTTCGAGCGGTTAGGCTCTAATGAAGCACCGGGCTCTGATACCAATTGAAAGTCGCCTAGAGGGGGGTGAATAGGGCGAAACTGAAATTTACAAATATAAACACAACTACAAGCCGGGGTTAGCGTTAGTAATAAGAAACGAGTCCGCAAGAGAGGGCGCAAAACAAATCCCAAGCGAATAAGCAAGTGAGACACGGAGATTTGTTTTACCGAGGTTCGGTTCTTGCAAACCTACTCCCCGTTGAGGAGGCCACAAAGGCCGGGTCTCTTTCAACCCTTCCCTCTCTCAAACGATCCACGGATCGAGTGAGCTTTCTCTTCTCAATCACTTGGAACACAAAGTTCCCACAAGGACCACCACAAGCTTGGTGTCTCTTGCCTCAAATACAAGTGAGTTTGATTGCAAAGAAGGGATCAAGAAAGAAGAAAGCAATCCAAGCGCAAGAGCTCGAAAGAACACAAGCAAATCACTCTCTCTAATCACTATGGCGTTGTGTGGAGTTTGGAGAGGATTTGATCTCTTTGGTGTGTCTAGAATTGAATGCTAGAGCTCTTGTAGTAGTTGGGAAGTGGAAAACTTGGATGCAATGAATGGTGGGGTGGTTGGGGTATTTATAGCCCCAACCACCAAATGTGGCCGTTGGGAGGCTGTCTGTTCGATGGCGCACCGGACAGTCCGGTGCCCCTGCCACGTCATCACTGCCGTTGGATTCTGACCGTTGGAGCTTCTGTCTTGTGGGCCCGCCTGGGTGTCCGGTGCACACCGGACAGCTACTGTTCCTTGTCCGGTGTGCCGGAATGGGTGCGCCTGACATCTGCGCGCGCAGAGCGCGCATTAAATGCGCGGCAGAGAGCCGTTGGCGCGGAGGTAGCCGTTGCTCCGGAGTTGCACCGGACAGTCCGGTGCACACCGGACAGTCCGGTGAATTATAGCGGACTAGCCGTTGGAGTTTCCCGAAGCTGGCGAGTTCCTGAGGCCGACCTCCCTTGGCGCACCGGACACTGTCCGGTGTACACCGGACAGTCCGGTGAATTATAGCGGAGTCGCCTCTGGAAATTCCCGAAGGTGGCGAGTTGGAGCTGGAGTCCTCTGGTGCACCGGACACTGTCCGGTGTACACCGGACAGTCCGGTGCTCTCAGACCAGAGGACCTTCGGTTCCCACTATGCTCCTTTGTTGAATCCAAAACTCGGTCTTTTTATTGGCTGAGTGTGAACCTTTTACACCTGTGTAATCTATAAACTTGGGCAAACTTAGTTAGTCCAATTGTTTGTGTTGGGCAATTCAACCACCAAAATTAATTAGGGACTAGGTGTAAGCCTAATTCCCTTTCAGTAGTCCCGGAGAGACTCTCCCGGCTGCTGCCGGCAGCTCCGGAGGTCCGAGGAATTCTCGGGGCGCACGTACGTGCCCTGGAAATTGCCGGCGAAAGCTTGGACTAGGTCGTCCCAGTTGGAGATCTGCCCCAGAGGCAGGTGCTTCAACCAGGCGCGAGCGGTGTCGGAGAGGAACAGGGGGAGGTTGCGGATGATGAGGTTGTCATCGTCCGTTCCACCCAGTTGGCAGGCCAGACGGTAGTCCGCGAGCCACAGTTCCGGTCTCGTCTCCCCCGAGTACTTTGTGATAGTAGTCGGGGGTCGGAACCGGGTTGGGAACGGTGGCCGTCGGATGGCCCGGCTGAAGGCCTGCGGACCGGGTGGTTCGGGCGAGGGACTCCGATCCTCCCCGCTGTTGTAGCGTCCCCCACGCCTGGGGTGGTAGCCTCGGCGCACCCTCTCGTCGAGGTGGGCCCGACGGTCGCGGTGATGGTGCTTGTTGCCGAGGTAGCCCGGGGCCGCAGGCGCGGTGTTGCGCGTGTGCCCGGTGTAGACCGAGGCTTCCCGCATGAATCGGGAAGTCGCGGCATGAGGTTCCGAGGGGTACCCCTGCCTTCGGGAGGCAGAGCTCTCGGCCTGTCGGACCGCGGCGCCTTCCAGGAGATTCTTGAGCTCCCCCTAGATTCGTCGGCCCTCGGTGGTTGATGGCTCCGGCATCGCGCGGAGAAGCATCGCTGCTGCAGCCAGGTTCTAGTCGACCCCACTAGATGCGGGTGGTGGCCTGACCCTGACGTCATCGGCGACGCGGTGCTGGAAACCCTGAGGCAGATGATGTATTTCTCCGGCCGGGGGTTGGCCCGCCCATGCCTGCCCGACGTCCCGGCGGATCGGCTCAAGCGCTCCTGCTCCCTCGTCGAGCCTGGCCTGCACCCCGCGGATTTGCTCGAGCTGTGGGTCATGGCCCCCCGCCTGAACGGGGACCACAGCTAGCTCCCGTGGGATGTCAACGCGGGGCACCGGCCTAGGGAGATCACCGTCCTCCGGCATGCCGAGATGATTGCCTTCGGAGGGACCCCCTAGATCGACGTGGAAACATTCGCGGCTTGGGCCGCAGTCCTCGTCGCCGAGGCTGCGGCTACCGTCAGAACAGTCGGAGAGGCAATAGTCACATGCGGTCATGAAGTCCCGCATGGCACCGGGGTTGCCAAGTCCAGAGAAATCCCAACAGATGCTGGGCTCGTCGTCTTCCTCGGACCCAGAGGGCCCGTAGGTCGAGACGTCCGTCAGCTGGTCCCAAGGCGACCGCATGCGAAACCCCAGAGGGTTTGGACTCGCCTCTACGAGAGCGCCCGCCAAGGCGAGGTCGCTAGGCGGGTTGAGGCTGAACCCAGATGACGTGGGATGGGAATCGGTCGGTACCTCTCGGTCGACGAGCGGCGATAAAGTCACGTCGGGGATTGACTGCACCGTCGTCTCAGGTACGAGGGTGACGTCCAGCAAGCTTTTCGCGAGCGCTCTGGCGTCGTCCGCTTGCTCGGGATTGGCGCGTCGCGGGGAGACGGCGCTCGTCTTCGTCTCAAGCGTGAAGTCGATACCCGGTGCGCCCCTCGTTGGGGTGCCGACGCTGTCGACTCGCTCGACAGCCGACGAGGTGCTGCCTCCTGCTTGGCCTTGGTCGCCCTGCCTTCCCCTCCGTCGGCGGGGGAAAGGGCAGGACGAGCTCGAAGGGTGTTCTTCCACCACACGGGGAAGACGTCGTCGATTCTGCCGCCGGCGGGCGGGCTGTCGGCCGCCATTGTTGTTGTCGCGCGGCGGTGGAAGGAGTATCATGTCGTAGCTGCCGTCGAGGGACATGAACTCAAGACTCCCGAAACGGAGCACCGTCCCGGGTTGGAGAGGTTGCTGGAGACTGACCATCTGGAGCTTGACGGGAAGCTGTTCGTCAACACGCAGCAGGCCCCTACCTGGCGCGCCAACTGTCGGCGTTTCGAGACCGGGGGGTCCCTGGGCCGACGAGTGAATGTCGCCGCGTGCCCCAGCCCAGATGGGTCGAGCGCGAGGGCGAGCGCGAAGGGGGAGAGCGAGGCGGCCGGAGACCAGCGTGAGAGAGGTGGGAATCCCGCGACCTTCGTGTTCGTCCCGCGCCCAGGTCGGGTGCACTTGCAGTAGGGGGTTACAAGCGTCCACGCGGGGGAGGGAGCGAGCGGCTTCGAGCGAGCGCCTGTCCCGTCCTTGTCCCCGCGCGGCCCACCCTCTCTAAGAGGGCCCTGGTCCTTCCTTTTATAGGCGTAAGGAGAGGATCCAGGCGTACAATGGGGGTGTAGCAGAGTGCTACGTGTCTAGCGGAGGAGAGCTAGCGCCCTAAGTACATGCCGTTGTGGCAGCCGGGGAGATTTTGGCACCCAGCTGGTGTGATGTCGTGGCCGTCGAAGGAGCGATGGAGCCTGGCGGAGGGACAGCTGTCGGAGCGGTTGAGTCCTTGCTGACGTCCTCTTGCTTCCGTAAGGGGGCTGAGAACCGCCGTCGTCACAGAGTACGCGGGGCGCCATCATTGTCTATCTGGCAGAGCTAGCCAGATGGGATGCCAGTCTTGTTCCCTGCGGCCCGAGTCAGCTCAGGGTGGGGTGATGATGGCGCCTCCTGTTGACGTGGCTGGTCTGCGCCCTAGGTTGGGCGATGTGGAAGCTCCTCCGAAGCCGAGGTCGAGTCTGTCTTTCGTGGCCGAGGTCGAGTCCGAGCCCCTGGGTCGGGCGAGGCGGAGTTCGTCGTCTTCTAGGGCTGAGCCCGAGTCCGAGCCCTGGGTCGGGCGGAGCGGAGTTCGCCATCTTCCGGGACTCAGCCCGAGTCCGAGCCCTGGGTCGGGTGGAGCGGAGTTCGCCGTCTTCCGGGACTTAGCCCGAGTCCGAGCCCTGGGTCGGGCGGAGCGGAGTTCGCCGTCTTCCGGGACTTAGCCCGAGTCCGAGCCCTGGGTCGGGCGAAGCGGAGCTTCGTATGGTGCCTTCGGTAGGGCCTGACTGCCTGTCAGTCTCACTCTGTCAAGTGGCACCGCAGTCGGAGCGGCGCAGGCGGCGCTGTCCTTCTGTCAGGCCGGTCAGTGGGGCGGCGAAGTGACGGCGGTCACTTCGGCTCTGCCAGCCGGGGGGCGCGCGTCAGGATAAAGGTGTCAGGCCACCTTTGCATTAAATGCTCCTGCGATTTGGTTGGTCGGTGCGGCGATTTAGTCAGGGTTGCTTCTTAGCGAAGGCAGGGCCTCGGGCGAGCCGGAAATATGTTCGCCGCTGGAGGGGGGCCTCGGGCGAGACGGAAATCCTCCGGGGTCGGCTGCCCTTGTCCGAGGCCAGGCTCGGGCGAGGCGTGATCGAGTCGCTCGAATGGACTGATCCCTGACTTAATCGCACCCATCAGGCCTTTGTAGCTTTATGCTGATGGGGGTTACCAGCTGAGAATTAGGAGCCTTGAGGGTACCCCTAATTATGGTCCCCAACAAATGTAATTGGTTCTGTATATCCCAACTATTGCTATCCCTCGCGAAAGCAGGGAAAGAAAAGAAAGCTGCTACTTTGGCCATCTCTGCTACGTCGAAGGGTAAAAAGATCAAGGTTTTGACACACCGGCCTAGGTACATTGAAATGGCCAGGGTGCTGAAGCTTGCTGAGGGGGCTTCTCCCGCCGCTGAGCCGGAATACCCCGGTCCTGCCGGTGCCAAGGGAGAATCGGCTGAAGCACCGAAAGTAATGGGACAGGAGAAAGCCGAGTCGGCCAAAGCGCCGAAGCGTCTTGTCGAAGCCAAAGAAAAACGGTCGAAGAGTCAGAGCTAGAGGAGTTGGCAGGATTGCCAAAAATCCTGAGCCCACCACCAGAGCCGGAGTTACCGAAGGTATCCAAAATTCCTGCAATAACTCCCAAAAGGAGGAGAATGGCCACCGTGCTGGACGCTGTGATGGAGTCAACAAATGTATCAACTCCTGCTTCTGCAGAAGAGAAAAATATAAAGGAGGTCAGCGAAGCTATTATAACTTGTGTTGAAGCCGAAGTTGGGCCCTCAGTTCCTGCCGAAACAGGGTCCATTGAAATTGTTGGGAAGGATACTGAAGAAAGACCTTTGGATGCTGCTCCGGTCTTGGAAAAAGAAGGCACACCGAAGAAGGTTAAATCGCCTACTTCCGAAGCGTCTACTGAAGAGCTAGACTTTATCATACGACATGCTTCGGGTGAACAGTTGTCGAAAGAGGAGATTGCCGAAGCTAAACAGTATGCCAGGAAATTAAAGTACCCAAAAGGATCCTTGGTGTATAATAGCACTGATGAAGATGACTTTCTGTACTGCCTTCCGGACAACAAGGAAATATCTGTTTGCCGGGAGATGACAAGGAACATAGGGTTTCTAAAGCTCGAAGTTGGCCTCTTTGCATTGCCGAAAGATGACCTTGCAGACAGACTCGCTTACAATAGTCTTAAGGCAAAGATTTTTCGACTTATAAACAGATTACACTGCACAATCATAGGGTGAAAACATCCAACCAAACAGCCCCTAAAATTAGCTCGAGGCTCGCGAGCCGGCTCGAGCTCGGAGTGGCTCGGCTCGGCTCGGAGCGGCTCGCGAGCCTCGAACGAGTCGAGCCGAGCCCCTTCTTCGAGCTCGTTTTTGCAGCGAGCCGAGCCGAGCCGGCTCGTTCCAGCTCACGAGCCTTGCAAAAATGATCAATTTATGGAATAATAATGAATATTAGATAATTTTATGGATAATAGCTCATTTTTAGTCTTTGATGATGAATATATTACAAGTTATAATTTAATTTACTCATAATGTAGAATGATGATTCTATATTTTAAATTTATATAATGTTAATTCACCAAATAATGCAACGATAAGTACCAGAATATAGCTCGCGAGCCGAGCCGAGCCTCTTTTGTCAGCTCGTGGAATGGCCGAGCCAAGCTCGTTCAGGCACCGAGCCGAGCCGCCGAGCTCGGCTCGGCTCGTTTCCAGCCCTAGCGGCCAAGCTAGGAAGGCACAATCGACCCAAATTCCATTTCTACGACCATTTGCGCGATTCAAACTAAAAAAAACACCAATAAAGAGAAAGGACAAAATTTATAATAACAAACACCTGTGCATGCACATGCACTCATCATCCTGGGCTCCTGGCAACCAACGACACGAGGAATTAGCACGTACACTTTACATATGGCATCGATGACCATGGCGACAACAACCTAAGGCTCAATGTCATGCATCATCAGCCAGCTGGCTTAGACGGCGTCCACTTCTCGACCGTCGGGTAGTAGCTCGCATGTCGCGTTGTCGTCACCGGTGCCGTGGCACGAGAGGAAGGACGCAAAGCATGGCGGCACAAGCAGGCGCGCTAGCCAACAGCCGAAGTTGTCATAGGATGTGTTTGGTTTGAGGTCAAAGTGAGACGAGGCGTGGACGACACCGTCCTCTCGATTTTTTGGTATCACGCCGCCACCAAAAACTACTATGGGGTTTACTTTGGCCCAACGTGAATCTAATCCAAACACTATAGAAACTATGGCCGCCTCCTTCTACCCCTCCATGTATATCCAACCAAACACACACATAGTGGATGGCAGCGCTTGCCCACCAAGATCTATCGGCTCCACAACGCAACCTTGCCCTTCCATCTTTGTTGTCCTTCTAGACCTTGCCGATGGGCCATCGCACGGGAATCTACGGCGGTGTGACGTCTGTCGAGGGGTGAACTCAGGCCTCCAAAAACAGTGGATGGTGGGAGATAAGCATAGACGGCGATGGCGGCAGTGAGCAGGATGAGGAAACTAGAGTCTTGGAACGAGAAGCCGAGGAGTGATATCTATATAGATGGCACCGGTGCTCATCTGATCACACGAAGCTTGCGGTACTGGTTGTTAAGCTAGATTGGGGATAGATCTACGCGCGAGTGCCTCACATCGTTCCTTGACAGCCGCCGCCTGCCAGATAAGCTAGCAAGCGGCCAAGCGCCCAAGGCCTGTCGGTGGGGAGGGGGGGTTGAACTCAGGCCTCTAAAAACAGCGGATGATCGAAGATAAACATAGACGGTGATGGAGGCAGTGAGCGGGACGGAGAAACCGGAGAGGCTGGGAGCGAGAAGGTGAGGGGAGGGATATATATAGATGGGACGGGGAAACCGGAGAGGCTAGAAGCAAGAAGGTAAGGGATATATATAGATGGCACTGGTGCTCATAAAGCTTGCGGTAGTGGTTGTTAGGCTAGATTGGGGAGAGATTTATGAGCGAGCGCCCAAGCCCCTGCCCCTCATTTTAAAGGAAGGTGGCTTAATTACGAAAACATGCCAAGCCCCTGCCCCTCATCTTTAAGGAAGGTGGCTGACAATGAAAACTGGTGCTTCAATACAGTAAAGAGTATACAAATACATTTTATATAAAATCAAATCATATTACCTTAATTGATTTTTGTATAAATTACTATTATCATAATGAAATTCAATTCTAAGGATCCAAACGAGACATGGGGAAAGCGGTTCTGAAAACTAAACGGTCTCTGTAAGACAACAACTACGCTCAGGTTGTATGCAGACTCAACTTCCCAATAAGTACACACGTATAACACGAAGCATGCATGCTTGAGCACAGCTTACGGCCGGCGCGCCATGCCGATGCAAGTGGTAGGTCATAACTTTGGATAGCACAAAGTAGATAGGATTCACGAGCAGTACAAAAGTAGACACGATTCTAGTCCAGTTAACATCCTAGCAAACGGTACAAGCGCAACATCGCATCATGAAGCCACAAGGATGACAAATCAGGTTAACTGATCTCGCTTCCGATGCAAGATTATTGCAGTAGTCGGGGGTCGTCCATAAGACAATAACACAAGTGCCTATCTGCTGAAGCCGCAGCTCCACCCAGATCAACACAGACCATCTTGTTTTTTCACTTCCATGCAACACAAGGCAGCCTGCAGGATGGTGACTTCGGTAAGAAGATGCAAAAAAAAAAAAAACAAAGAAAGAAAGAAAAAGAGCACAATATTATTGACATAAAACAGAATTTCAGCTTGCCTGACCATGGTTGAGCAGACCTAAAAATTTACCTTTACATCTAATTGTATGTAGATCAGCGCTAATTTAAGCGGTACTAACTTTTGGGAGTCAAGAAATATCTAATTGACCAACTAAGAAATATAAATTTGAAAAAGAAAACTAGTTAGTTGTGGATAGAACAACTACAGATATATTTCCAAACTTAAACAAGGTAAACCCCATATTTATGAGAATGTGACCATGCTATTTGCAAGCCAATGCTAATCAAGAGACCACCATTGAATAAAGTACTCTTTAAGCTGAGAAAGGCTGCAGTTCTAGGTCTAGTCTAAATCAAGCTATTAAAATTTTAACTAGTTTTTTTTTTTAAAAATAGTACTAACATTTAAAATTCGATGAAATTCTAAACTGCAACTAAAATATATTCCATGACAAATGTAATGATATATATCTAACCTTAAATTTTAGTATATCTTTTTTATACAATTTTGATCAAATTTAAGAAAGTTTGGATGAACATTATATTAGAATTATACCCTCTGTGGAACATAGGTAGCACGTGAGAATAGGCAAAAGATAAGATGAAAGGTTACTAGCTAATCACCCTAATTTTAGAGAGACATCCGAACCATCATCATTATCCTGTGAACTCCCAGAATGCAACGCAGTCATGACTGATTCAGAGGATTGCCCATCTTCAGCGATAACATTTTCAGCATCAGCAACTGATTGCTTGCCAACTGGGGGTATGTGGGATACCTGTGTTCAGGTATAAAATTAAAATGCAGATGTGTGTGCAGATCATCAGATGGATCGTTCTGAAAGAAACGAAGGATAGCTAAAGAAGTGAAATTACTTGATTCCTCAGTTGCCTGTTCTCCTCTGCCAGTTGTGTACTCTGCAGTAAAGCATGGGAAAAATTAGTGTCTTGCAATAGTATTATAAACAGTAGGAGAAACAGAATATATTGATTGTCGCATTTAAACCACATAATATCAATAGTAAGCTTTGTGCTCCCTTCATTCCATATAGTAAGTCATTTTAGCTTTTCAAGATACATAGCTCTTGCTATGTACCAAGAATATACCGTGTCTAGATACAAGTAAAAACTACGTATCTAGAAAAAATCTGAACAACTTACAATTTGGAATAGAGAGAGTACATGCTTTAAACTAAAGTGTGCCCTCTGCAAGAAAACAGATTCCCTTGCTGTCAACCCCGGAGGAGCAGGTGCGTCTCTTCTGTCTATGTGCAGGTTTGGTCCTGGCTCGGCGTCCTGGTACCCATGATTTGGGGAGCTGAAGAACTGAGATGTTTAGGGCATGGATTGCGCGATAGAAGAGTTCAATCCACGGTGATAACCTCCAGTTAAATCCACGATGATAACCTCCAGTTAAATCCACGATGATAACCTCCACTCCGTGGAACTTTGAAAGATATCCAGTCAAATCATAAAGAATGTGGACTCCGACCTCCGCCTTTGGCTGCACTGGACCAAGGCCGCTACTCGCTCCCACCATTACTAATTGGAGGAATAATGTTTGAGAATGTAGCTTAGCAGCTAGTGCTTTTTGCTGTTGTAACTCTCTCACTATCAAAACATGTATGTTTGAACCCTAAGTCCCTAACATATGTTTATAAAAAGTTCAGCAGCAATCGTCTACCCTAGTTCCGTGCCAAAAAAAAACATTTCATCTTCTAATGCGACTTCTCAACAGCTTTAAGCATCAGCATGAAAACCTCTGTGTTCTTAAACTGAGACAAGAGTGTTCATTTTGAGATAACTGTCCAAAAACTAAAGACATGAATGTTTCTGTTGAAGTTGCAATAGAGGTGTAATTCATGTAAGTTTGCAAACATTTTTTAATGTAAATTAAAAGAAGTGTACCTTCCCGCTACTCAAATGTTAGTACTTATCACGGGAAATGTGTTTAAAACAAAACATTGCTTGCCCATATGAATGAGGGTTGGTGTATGTGTTTCCCAAAAGCAAGAGAAAAAAGTTAGCACTGCAAATCCACTTGCGTATTTCACCTATTCGTTAAAAGAATCTCAGTTGTTAAATGTTTACTACTATTTCAGTGTATCACGATCCAACAACTAACAAAACATTAAACATATGCAACCAGGGCAGTGGTTCTCAAGTATTCTAGACTAGTTACAATATTCATACCAAAGTCACATTATTTGATCTTGAATTTGCAGCAACCATTCACTAGATCAACCAACGTAACAAATATGCTATTACAATTTCCAAAATAATGTGGTGGATGGAACAGGTCATAACTTAAAGCATCTAGTAGTTGACTAAAAATAGTTGACCAACTATAGAAGCTAACCAATACATGAACATATTAGAATGCAACTAGTCAACCCATTTGTTGTTCGTTACCTTTTGTTCGAGGTCGCTGATCTGTTCCAAGAATTGTTGATCCTGCGATCATATGCCCTATCAAATATTTGCTAATGCCAAGCCTAGCTTAAAAGGAAACTGACATAGCATCATGTTTAACGACATACCTTTGTTTGAAGGACCCTATGCAGACCAGATTCCAGATTCTTCTCCAATTGCTGGAGTTCTTCAACACTCAATCCCTCAAGTTCTTCACCTCTCATCTGCCTATAAAGAAGACATGAAGCATCATAATATATGTATTAAAGACAATACTTTTTCCATGGAGCATCTATAAACAAGAAACCAGATATACCTGAGTCGAAGGCTTGCTTCCACAAGTTGCTCATTCAAATTTGCATATTTGCTATGTTCTAACTGAAAAGATATGTCACAACTATCAATATCAGCAACAAAGTTAACATGATAGTATGCCACACAACAAGAGGTTTATGCCGTTTTTTAAAGATATAAGTCTCATTTATTGCAAGTTCTCAACTACATGCTTTATGTTCGAAGGTTTTATCTCCAAAACCAATATAGAGTTCAAGAATGTCTTAAAAATCATGTTGGATTAAAAAATTATATAAAAATATAGTTTATAAATAACGATCCATCAACATAATATTGTAGATTAACATGATGTCCACTTCATAGTATGGGGATAACGTTATTTACATGAAGCGATTAAAGAAAATAAAGGAGTTATACAAAGGATAATTGCATAGTGTTTCATAGATGATTCAAGGCAAGGCCAAAAAAAAAATATAATTTGACCATTCTGCAGGTCATGGAGCAACTATTGCACAGCTGAAACAAATCGAGTTATTTTAAAATGTATTTCAGTGAAACAAAATTTCAATGTTAATAACCCAGATAAAGACAGCACATATTATATGATAATTTAACAGACAGACCTTTGACATAAAATGACCCAATTTGCAACATATCCCCCACGTTGTGTAGGTCGTTTTCATGGGTTTCCAGGTACTACGTAGTACAAACTACCTAGCATTACATTAGAGAAGATCTCTACATACGTTCAAGTCAAGTGAAGGCTGTTCTGCTTTCCCCAGGTTTTTAGAATGTGTGCTGTACTTGTCAATGATCTCATTCATACTGTCAAAGGGAAGGAAATGTCAGTACCATGACATGCTATAACCAATCAATAAAGCGAAAATGGAATTAGATGCTAAAATGAAACCATGTTTGTAATTCGAGGCTGATAGTATAATCCCCCAAAGGCACAACTTAAAGTAGGTAAATCTTCCTAGCTATATACACAATAAAGATCTCCAAAGGCACAACTTAAAGTAGGTAAATCTTCCTAGCTATATACACAATAAAGATCTCTCCTTTCATTGTTGGCGATATTCACTCGTCAGAAGTAAACAGCAGTATGACACAGTAGTTGAGATATTCAGAAAGCGTCAATGGGAAGAGATTATCTAAAACAAGAGTCAGTAATAGGTTCAGACTAAAGGGTCAATGAAACCCTATGTTAACTAAGAAGAAAAAAAAGTCAATTTGATCACACCCTTCAATAGTGACAAACCAGGCAAACGAAAGATAAAGAAGGCACTATTCAGTGGGGTGGGTAAATAGCTAGTTAGCATATTATCATGGGTTAGCGGGGCAACAAGCAAAACAGGCGACAACACAATAAACAACTTCTATTTGCATATTATTTTCAAGTTAAACTCCTATAGTTTTGCACCTCAAGAACATCAATCGGCACATCCCTTCTCTCTTTTAAATATAGGTATAGAGAGAGGACTCAAATTCAGCAATAGGACCTGCTTCCATAAGGTGAACCCAAAATAATACATTTTATATGAATGATATAAAGCAACCTGCTTCAATATTCACATATGCTGGGAAGTTTTCTCGTGAGAAGTTGTCCTTAATACAATACCCTAGGTTATATATCCCCGCAGGTCAAGTTATTTTAAGTTAAAATTTGTTGTTTAACAAACGTATCTCAATTTAGCATGTTGCAGCATTAACTAAACATCACTATGCAAATGCTAATCTATTGATTCTTGTCTAAAATCTTGAAGGCTCCGAATTCAGCTAGCAAAGCAAAGTATCATATCCACACTCATACCTGAACAATGGGACGGTCATAGCATGCAGGCTAATCAATTGATGCAAACTTAAAAACTTAAGACAAAAGCATCGGTAGCAAAGGAAAGTGATTCTAAGTATTAACAAAACATGACGCTGCAATTGTGCAAAAAAAGACTAGCTAGGAATGCCATTTATCTAGTAGATCAGACAAAATGACACTGCAATGTGTGTAAAAATATCAGTCTCTCGTTTGAAAAAGAGGTTAACCGCATCACCGATCAATGCATCTACAGGAACAAGCTTGCATCTACAGGAACAATCCCGCTACCATTCCTGTACATACAAATTAAAAGAAAATGGTAGCTTACTGTCATTCCTGTACATATAAATTAAAATAAAATGATAGACATCACTTGTAGTTAGTAGATATGTTTACTGGGAAGAGGACCACAAACAAATATGATGCTGGAAGATGCTGAAACATATACAGTGTTAGAATCCTACACTTAACTCTAAAGTCCAAAAGTTATTCCCAACAATAATCACATTCTACCTTAGGCGACAGAAGCTGGATAAAGTGGGGTATATATCATATAACAAGCATTCGAGCATAACATTAGGCACTGCAAAAGTGATTAGTCTTGGCCTCTTGGGAAGGCTCCCTTCCAGCAGAGGGAGCCAAAAGACTCGATGAGAAACTGACATGTAAAGAGTGGCACATGATTTAACGACACAAAAAAATCATATTATACAACAGTGATGGCACATGATTTAGCCAATACAGACTTTAAATCAACCAACAGTAAAGTAGGTAGCACATGATTGAGCAAGAAATACGAAGTTCTATAATAAGTCCAACCAACAGGCCTTAGTTGCAGCAATACAGAATCGCACAAAGCACGAGAACCCTCTTTTGATCGCTAGGTAATGCAACGGCACCCAGCACCACATAAAATCACAAGGACAATCGTACGCAATTGGCAGAGGAGACCTTTACCCCCACCCCCACACCGCAGAACTGGCAAGATGCACACCTCCAAACGCAATTAACTCTATACACACTGATACGCACAGCAAATAACAGATGCCACAGTGCTGGCAGGAGACAATGGAAATGCCCAATCGGAAAAAAGGAATCAAAAAAATAATATGCAAGCACATGTAGAAACTACAGTTAAAATATATATAGATTAAAAAATCCCCAGTGCTCCCATTTCGATATGGACACTCAGACGCAGCGAAGTGCGCGCCCTCATCAGACCTAACCCAAAACATCATACTCACGTGTAAAAAGTTGGATCCGAAACGATGGACATCATCGCGTGAACTCTAGGTAGAGTAGAGAACAGCGGGAACCCTAAAAAGGCCCGGGATCTTACGAGTTACAAGTCGGAAGGCGTGGAGGGAGGACAGCTGCTAGATCTAACGAAACATGGCGCCGTGGGGGTGGAAGTGAGGAAGGGGTAGACGGACGCTGGGCAGGGAAGGGAACTGCATACTGTGTTACTGTATACTACGCACCTGGAGCTGGCGAACTGGGAGAGCTTTCCCGTGGAGGAGAAGACGATGAGCGCGACGTCGGCATCGCACAGCACGGAGAGCTCCTCAGCCTTCTTGAAGAGGCCGCGGCGGCGCTTGGAGAACGTGACCTGCCGCGCCGCCGCGCTCTCTATCCTCTTTATCTCCCGACGCTCCCTCGCCATACCCCGCCGCCGATCCCTGATCTCCGTGGACGACGCAGACACTCGGCCGCCGACCCACAAGAGAGAGGGCGGGTGTGGAAGAGCTCGGAGCAGCAAAGCCAACCGGCGGTTGGGAGTCGTGGTGTGTGATGCGGAAGGAGAGGAGAGGAGAGGAGGAGAGCGAGAGAGAGGAAAGGCGGAGGGGGAGGGGCAGGAAAGGGGATTTGCTCCAATTGGCAGGTCGGCATAAATAAACCCAGCCAGGCACGGCCCACGCGATTACCCCATGATCCCCGCGAGTAAACAAAGCATTAAAAAAACGGAAACTGGGAGAGGGAAAGGCAGACGAATGGCTACGGGGCCGGCCGGCCCAGTCAGTCATTGTTTATGCTCCCCTCGCCACACGGAACGGCGCGGCGGGGCCCGCCCACCCACGCACAGCATGACAGCAGGCAGTAGACGAGGCGTAGCGTAGGGATGGTGCCAAGCGGGCGAGGTAGATGATTCCTGAAAAGGAAAGGGAGAGTGCGGACTGCGGAGTGACCGAGTGAGGGGTGGCCGGGTGGGTGCTGCCGGACCAGAACAGTACAGCCTGTAGCAGGCGGCCGCGTGGTGCGCGGTGACGGTGCGCTCTCTGCTGGCTGGCTGCCCTGCCGTAGCCTCAGCCTCACTCTGCGGCGTTGTGGGAAAATCACAAATCAGGGAGAAAGCCGGCGGGGGTGGGAGCTGGGAAGGAAGGAAGAGAAGATGCCGTGTGCTGCGCCTTCGCTTCGATTGGATTGGGTTGGCCGCGTAGCGCGTACTGCTGCTGTGCTGCATCCGCCCGGATTCGCTGTTCCGGCCCCGATTCTGTGGTGCACCGCTGTGCCGCGCGCCGCCCCGGCCCCCGGGGATTTGGCGGGCCGCCCGGATCTCGCGCAGATCTGCCCTCGCTTCGCTTCATCAGTGAACACGGTGCGTGCTGCTTCGCGCCAGGTTGTTGTATTCATTACTCCCGCCGGTTCCATCAGCTTGGTCAGGGTAATTATGGACACAGTCTGCTTTTGCTCCGTTTGCGTATCAGTCAGTCCTGGGCAATCTTATCTCGATTCTGGTTCCACGTAGTGTCAGTACCAAACAACCACCAACCGTGCTAGAGAAAGAGAAGTCATATCAATACGAGAGATTACGGGCATATTTGATTCGTTACCTCAATTGTCACACTTTGCCTAACTTTTCTGCCTAAAGTTAGTTATTCAATTCGAATGACTAACATTAGACAAAGTGTGGCACATTTAGCCACAAACCAAACATGCCCTACATGATGAGGCATTGCATATTTGGTTCGGCCCTCATCGGATCTGCTTAGCGTCCCAGGCCACCGATTTCGGACGCGCGAGAGCTAGAAATGAATGTCTCGCAGGCAGCTGATTGGGAGTCCACGATCTAAACACACCCATGGTTATTGGTGGTGTGTGCTGTGGATTGAGAAATAGAAGAGGTGAAAGACCTGATTGATTGTCTGTATGTTTGAGTCTGAGTCTGACTCACATCTATTGAGATTGGCTCTAGCCGGTCTAGTTAATAACATACACTATCTTATGTTTGGTTGTATGTTTGTATAACATGATCCGTTAGATATGTCAGAGCATGTACAACCCATATAAATGTCATGTATCTTAAGGAATATTACTGTCGGAGACCATAATTAGGGGTACCTCCAAGACTCCTAATCTCAGCTGGTAACCCCCATCAGCACAAAGCTGCAAAGGCCTGATGGGCGCGATTAATGTCAAGACTCAGTCCACTCAAGGGACACGTTCTCGCCTCGCCCGAGCCCAGCCTCGGGCAAAGGCAGCCGACCCCGGAGGATTCACGTCTCGCCCGAGGGCCCCCCTCAAGTGACGGACACACCTTCGGCTCGCCCGAGGTCCAGTCTTCGCGGAGAAGCAACCTTGGCCAGATCGCCACGCCAACCGACCGTATCGCAGGAGCATTTAATGCAAGGATCGACTGACACCTTATCCTGACGCGCGCTCCTCAGTCGACAGAGCCGAAGTGAACGCAGTCACTTCGCCGCCCCACTGACCGACCTGACAGGAAAACAGCGCCGCCTGCTCCGCTCCGATTGCTGTGCCACTCGACAGAGTGAGGCTGACAGCAGCTAAGTCCAGCCTCGGGAGCCATGGGAAGCTCCGCCTCGCTCGACCCAGGGCTCGGACTCAGCCTCGACCCCAGAAGACGGACTCCGCCTCGCCCGACCCCAGGGCTCGGACTCAGCCTCGGCCTTGGAAGACGGTCTCCGCCTCGCCCGACCCAGGGCTCGGACTCAGCCTCGGCCTCGGAAGACGGTCTCCACCTCGCCCGACCCAGGGCTCGGACTCAGCCTCGACCCCTGAAGACGGACTCCGCCTCGCCCGCCCTAGGGCTCAGACTCAGCCTCGACATCGGAAGACGGACTCCGCCTCGCCCGACCCTAGGGCTCGGACTCAGCCTCGACCTCGGAGGAGCCTCCGCCTCGCCCGACCTCGGGCTCGGACCCGCCACGTCACAGGGAAGGCCATCATTACCCTACCCCCAGCTAGCTTAGGCTACGGGGGACAAGACCGGCGTCCCATCTAGCTCGCCCCGGTAAACAAGTAATGATGGCACCCCGCGTGCTCCATGACGACGGCGGCTCTCAGCCCCTTACAGAAGCAAGGAGACGTCAGCAAGGATCCGACAGCCCCGACAGCTGTACTTCCACAAGGCTCAAGCACTCCTCCGACGGCCACGACATCACATGAACAGGGCGCCAAAACCTCTCCGGCTGCCACGACGGCATGTACTTAGGGCTCTAGCTCCTCTCTGCTAGACACGTTAGCACACTGCTACAGCCCCCATTGTACACCTGGGCCCTCTCCTTACAGAAAGGAAGGTCCAGGGCTCTCGTACGAGAAGGTTGGCCGTGCGGGAGAACGGGCCGACGCACAGGGCTCCCTCTCCCTCTCTCTCCCTCCCACGCGGACGCTTGTAACCCCCTACTGCAAGCGCACCCGACCTAGGCGTAGGACAACACGAAGGCCGCGGGTTTCCCCTTTGCTGTTTCTCACCCCCCTTTGTGCTCCGTCTCGCGCCGACCCATCTGGGTTGGGACACGCGGCGACAATTTACTCGTCGGTCCAGGGACCCCCCGGGGTCGAAACGCCGACAGTTGGCGCGCCAGGTAGGGGCCTGCTGCGTGTTGACGAACAGCTTCTCGTCAAGCTCCAGATGGGCAGTCTCCAGCAACCTCTTCAACCCGGGACGATGCTTCGTTTCGAGAGTCTGGAGTTCATGACCCTCGACGGCAGCTACGACATGATACTCATTCCTCCGCCGCGCGACAACGACAATGGCGGCCGTCAGCCCGCCCGCCGGTGACAGAGTCGACGACGTCTTCGCCTCGTGGCGGAAGAGCAACATCCGGGTCTGTCCCGTCACCTTCCCCGCCGACGGAGGAGGAGGCGGGGCAGGCACGGCCAAGCAGGAGGCGGCACCTCGTTGGCTGTCGAGCGAGTCGACGGCGCCGGCGCCCCAGCGGGGGACGCGTCGGGCGTCGACCTCGCGTCTGAGACGAAGACGAGCGCTGTTTCCCCGCAACACGCCAACTCCAAGCAGACGGACGACGCCAGCACGCTCGCGAAGGACATGCTGGGCATTAGCCTCGTACCTGAGACAACGGTGCGGTCCGCCCCTGATGCGACTTCGTCACCACCCGTCGATCAAGAGGTACCGTCCGTTTCCCGTTCCATGCCTTTTAGATCTAGTTGCGACCCACCAAGCGACCCCGCTTCGGTGGACGCTTTCATAAAGGCATGTCCAAATCCTCCGGGGTATCATATGCGGTCACCCTGGGACCGGCTGACGGCCGTCTCGACCTACGGGCCTCTGGGTTCCGAGGAAGACGACGAGCCCGACTCTGGTTGGGATTTCTCCGGGCTCGATAACCCCAGTGCCATGCGGGACTTCATGACCGCATGTGACTACTGCCTCTCTGATTGCTCCGATAGCAGCCACAGCCTCGGCGACGAGGATTGTGGCCCAAGTCACGAATGCTTCCACGTCGATCTAGGGGGTCTCGACGAAGGCAACCATCTTGGTATGCCGGAGGACGGTGATCCCCCTAGGCCTGCGCCTCGCGTTGACATCCTTCGGGAGCTAGCTGTGGTCCCAGTCCCTGCGGGGGGTCAGGACGCACAACTCGAGCAAATCCGCGAGGTACAGGCCAGGCTCGACGAGGAAGCAGGACAACTTGTGCAGCTTCGGCAAAATATCGGGCAGGAGTGGGCAGGCCGAGCACCGGCCGGAGAAGCGCGTCACCTGGCCTAGGACGTCCAGCACAACATCGCCGACGATGCCAGGGCAAGGCTACCTCCGACTTCCAGTGGGGTCGGCCAGAACCTGGCTGCAGTAGCGATACTACTCCGAGCGATGCCGGAACCATCCACCACCGCGGGGCGGCGTATCCAGGGAGAGCTCAAGAATCTCCTGGAAAATGTCGCGGTCCGACGGGCCGAAAGCTCTGCCTCCCGAAGGCAGGGGTACCCCCGGAGCATCGCGCCGGGACTTCCTGATTCATGCGGGAAGCCTCGGTCCACACCGGGCGAACGCGGAACTCAGCGCCTGCGTCCCCGGGTCGCCTCGGCAACGAGCACCACCGCCGCGACCGTCGAGCCCACCTCGACGAGAGGGTGCGCCGAGGCTACCACCCCAAGTGTGGGGGACGCTACGACAGCGGGGAGGATCGGAGCCCCTCGCCCGAACCACCCGGTCCGCGGGCTTTCAGCCGGACCATACGACGGGCGTCGTTCCCGACCCGGTTCTGAACCCCGACTACCATCACCAAGTACTCGGGGGAGTCAAAGCCGGAGCTGTGGCTCGTGGACTACCGGCTGGCCTGCCAGCTGGGTGGCACGGACGATGACAACCTCATCATCCGCAACCTTCCCCTGTTCCTCTCCGACGCTGCCCGAGCCTGGCTGGAGCATCTGCCTCCTACGCAGATCTCCAACTGGGACGACCTGGTCAAAGCCTTCGCCGGCAACTTCCAGGGCACATACGTGCGCCCTGGGAACTCCTGGGATCTCCGAAGCTGCCGCCAGCAGCTGGGAGAATCCCTCCGGGACTACATCCGGCGATTTTCGAAGCAGCGCACCGAGCTGCCCAACATCACCGACTCGGATGTCATCGGCGCGTTCCTCGTCGGCACCACTTGCCGCGACCTGGTGAGCAAGCTAGGTCGCAAGACTCCCACCAGGGCAAGCGAGCTGATGGACATCGCCACCAAGTTCGCCTCTGGTCAGGAGGCGGTCGAGGCCATCTTCCGGAAGGACAAGCAGCCTCAGGGGCGCCAGCCAGAAGACGTCCCCGAGGCGTCCGCTCAGCGCGGTGCGAGGAAGAAGGGCAAGAAGAAGTCGCAAGCGAAACGCGACGCCGCCGACGCGGACCTTGTCGCCGCCGCCGAGCATAGGAACCCTCGGAAGCCTCTTGGAGGCGCCAACCTGTTCGACAAAATGCTCAAGGAGCCGTGCCCCTATCATCAGGGTCCCGTTAAGCACACCCTTGAGGAATGCGTCATGCTTTGGCGCTACTTCCACAAGGCCGGGCCACCAGCGGAAGGTGGCCGAGCCCACAACGACGACAAGAAGGAGGATCACAAGGCAGAGGAGTTCCCCGAGGTCCACGACTGCTTCATGATCTACGGTGGGCATGTGGCAAATACCTCGGCTCGGCACCGCAAGCAAGAGCGCCAGGAGGTCTGCTCGGTAAAGGTGGCGGCGCCAGTCTACCTAGACTGGTCCGACAAGCCCATCACCTTCGACTAGGGCGACCACCCCGACCGCGTGCCGAGCCCAAGGAAGTACCCGCTCGTTGTCGATCCCGTCATCGGCAACATCAGGCTTACCAAGGTCCTCATGGACGGAGGCAGCAACCTCAACATCATCTACGCCGAAACCCTCGGGCTCCTGTAGATCGATCTGTCCTCGATCCGGGCCGGCGCGGCACCTTTTCACGGGATCATCCCAGGAAACGCGTCCAACCCCTTGGGCAACTCGATCTGCCCGTCTGCTTCGAGACTCCCTTGAGAGCACCTAGAGGGGGGGTGAATAGGTGATCCTGTAGAACTTCAAAAACTTAAGCCACAAAACTTGGTTAATTGTTAGCACAGTAATTTGCCAAGTGGCTAGAGAAGGATCTCAACACAACACAATAACCTAGAGATATCAATCACAGAGATGGCACAGTGGTTATCCCGTGGTTCGGCCAAGACCAACGCTTGCCTATTCCACGTTGTGGCGTCCCAACGGACGAGGGTTGCAATCAACCCCTCTCAAGCGGTCCAAAGACCAGCTTGAATACCACGGTGTTGCTTTGCTTCTCTTAATCCCGTTTGCGAGGAATCTCCACAGCTTGGAGCCTCTCGCCCTTACACAAGATGTTCACGAAGAATCACAGAGCAAGGGAGGGATTAGCAACTCACACACAACACAAAGATCACAGCGAATACGCACACGCAAAAACCCAGACTTGAGCTCAAGAGACTAGCACACTAGAACGGAGCTCAAATCACTAGAATGTTGAACAAGTGCGCAAGAATGAAGTGTGAGTGATCAATGATGCTCAAAGGATGCTTGGGTATACTCCTCCATGTGCCTAGGGGTCTCTTTTATAGCCCCAAGGCAGCTAGGAGCCGTTGAGCACAAATCTGGAAAGCCATTCTTGCCTTCTGTCATCGGGGGCACCGGACAGTCCGGTGCACACCGGACACTGTCCGGTGCCCGATTTCCTTCCTTAAATAGCGAAGACGACCGTTGGCAGACTTGGAGCCGTTGGCGCACCGGACATGTCCGGTGCACACCGGACAGTCCGGTGCCATCTTCTAGCCGTTGGCTCAGCCACGTGTCTCGCGCAGATTGCGCGCCCGACCGTTGGCCCGGTCGACCGTTGGCTCACCGGACAGTCCGGTGCACACCGGACAGTCCGGTGAATTTTAGCCGTACGTCGCCGGTGAATTCCCGAGAGCGGCCACTTCGCCCGAGCCAGCCTGGCGCACCGGACACTGTCCGGTGCACCACCGGACAGTCCGGTGCTCCCAGACTCAGCAGATTCTTGGCTGCTCGAGCCAAGACATTTCCAATTGGATTTTTCCTGTTTCCAGCACTTAGACACAATACATTAGTCCATAAAACAATGTACTAAGTCTGAGAAACATACCTTAATTCTTGATTTGTACTTTGTCCATCTTTTTACACTTAGGCACTCTTGTTGAACACTAAATCACCAAAACACTTAGAAATGGCCCAAGGGCACATTTCCCTTTCAATCTCCCCCTTTTTGGTGATTTATGCCAACACAACATAAAGCAAGTAGAACAAGTACAAAATCAAATCAAATAAGAACTCAATATTGTTTTGTTTCAATTTGACATATATGGATCACTCTATGCCACCACTTGGTTTGTATTTGCAAATCCAACTCAAATTTCTATCTCTAAGTCAAACACACATGTTAGGACATAAAGAGAGTCATTCCAAGAGAAATTGATCCAAGATTTCGAAAACTCCCCCTTTTTCCATAATCAATACTTCTCCCCACAAGAAGCCAGCTTTTGACAAGAGAGACAACAAAAGAGTTTTAACAAACCAAAACCAAAAGCTCTCTTCTACTGTTTTCAAAATCTCTCAAGTGGTAGCTGATCCATTTATCGCTTTGGCCTTTATTTTCTCCCCCTTTGGCATCAAGCACCAAAACGGGATCTATCTTGGCCCTTTAACCCCATTGCCTCACCAAAATCTTCAACTAAGAGCAAATAGGCAATGAGAGTATAAAGATGAACTTGGAAGAGTTACTCTTTTCATCGGAGTGCAGTGGAAGTCTTGCATGGTCCAAGTCCACCTTTTTCCCTTTCAATTCTCCTTGGAGACTAAAACAACCAAACTCAAGTACATGGTTAGTCTCAAAGGGTCAAGTTGTAGCACAGCTCCCCCTAAATATGTGCATCACTTGCAAACAGGACTTGTGAGGTCCAGGGAGTGTTTGTACAACTTGAGCACCACAATAAGCAACAAAATGCAGAATGAATATGATCAAAAGCATAAACACATGTATGCTACATTTCAATCCAAGTTCCGCGAATCTAAGATATTGAGCTCACTGCGCAGCCTGCAAAAGGTCTTCTCATCTAGAGGCTTGGTAAAGATATCGGCTAGCTGGTTCTCGGTGCTAACATGAAACACTTCGATATCCCCCTTTTGCTGGTGGTCTCTCAAAAAGTGATGCCGGATGTCAATGTGCTTTGTGCGGCTGTGCTCAACAGGATTTTCCGCTGTTCGGATAGCACTCTCATTATCACATAGGAGTGGGACTTTGCTCAGATTGTAGCCAAAGTCCCTGAGGGTTTGCCTCATCCAAAGTAGTTGCGCGCAACACTGTCCTGCGACTACGTACTCGGCCTCAGCGGTGGATAGGGCAACAGAGGTTTGTTTCTTAGAGTTCCATGACACCAGGGACCTTCCTAAGAATTGGCACGTCCCCGATGTACTCTTCCTGTCGACCTTACATCCAGCATAGTCGGAATTTGAGTACCCAATCAAGTCAAAGTTGGACCCCTTTGGATACCAGATCCCGAAGCAAGGCGTAGCGACTAAATATCGAAGAATTCGCTTCACAGCCACTAAGTGACACTCCTTCGGATCGGATTGAAATCTAGCACACATGCATACGCTAAGCATAATATCCGGTCTACTAGCACATAAATAAAGCAAAGAGCCTATCATGGACCGGTATGCTTTTTGATCAACGGACTTACCTCCTTTGTTGAGGTCGGTGTGTCCGTCGGTTCCCATCGGAGTCTTTGCGGGCTTGGCGTCCTTCATCCCAAACCTCTTAAGCAAATCTTGTGTGTACTTCGTTTGGGAGATGAAGGTGCCGTCCTTGAGTTGCTTCACTTGGAACCCAAGGAAGTAAGTCAACTCGCCCATCATCGACATCTCGAATTTCTGCGTCATCACCCTGCTAAACTCTTCACAAGACTTTTGGTTAGTAGAACCAAATATTATGTCGTCGACATAAATTTGGCACACAAAAAGATCACCATCGCAAGTCTTAGTAAAAAGAGTTGGATCGGCTTTCCCAACCTTGAAAGCATTAGCAATTAAAAAGTCTCTAAGGCATTCATACCATGCTCTTGGGGCTTGCTTAAGTCCATAGAGCGCCTTAGAGAGCTTACACACATGGTCGGGGTACCGTTCATCCTCGAAGCCAGGGGGTTGCTCCACGTACACCTCCTCCTTGATCGGCCCGTTGAGGAAAGCGCTCTTCACATCCATTTGGTACAACCTAAAAGAATGGTGAGCGGCATATGCTAGCAAGATGCGAATTGACTCTAGCCTAGCCACAGGAGCAAAAGTCTCCTCAAAGTCCAAACCTGCGACTTGGGCATAACCTTTTGCCACAAGTCGAGCCTTGTTCCTCGTCACCACCCCATGCTCGTCCTGTTTGTTGCGGAACACCCACTTGGTTTCCACAACATTTTGCTTGGGACGAGGCACCAGTGTCCAAACTTCATTGCGCTTGAAGTTGTTAAGTTCCTCCTGCATGGCCAACACCCAGTCCGGATCTAGCAAGGCCTCATCTACCCTGAAAGGCTCAATAGAAGAGACAAAAGAGTAATGCTCACAAAAATTAACTAATCTCGAGCGAGTAGTTACTCCCTTGCTAATATCACCCAATATCTGGTCGACGGGATGATCCCTTTGAATCGTCGCTCGAACTTGGGTTGGAGGTGCCTGAGGTGCTTCTTCCTCTTCAACTTGAACATCCTGTGCTCCCCCTTGATCATTCGCCTCCACTTGAGGTACCTGTTCGTCACCTTGGGTTGGGGGATGCACCATTGTTGAGGAAGAGGGTTGATCTTGCTCCAAATGTTCCTGAGGCCGTACATCTCCAATCGCCATGGTGCGTATCGCGGCCGTTGGAACGTCTTCTTCATCTACATCATCAAGATCAACAGCTTGCTCTCTTGGAGAGCCATTAGTCTCATCAAATACAACGTCGCTAGAGACTTCAACCAAACCAGATGATTTGTTGAAGACCCTATACGCCTTTGTATTTGAATCATAACCTAATAAAAACCCTTCTACGGCTTTGGGAGCAAATTTGGAATTCCTACCCTTCTTCACTAGAATGTAGCATTTACTCCCAAAAACACGAAAATACGATACATTAGGTTTGTTACCGGTTAGCAGCTCATACGACGTCTTCTTGAGGAGGCGGTGAAGGTAGACCCTGTTGATGGCGTGGCAAGCCGTGTTCACAGCTTCCGACCAAAAACACTCGGGGGTCTTGAATTCTCCAAGCATAGTCCTCGCCATATCTATGAGCGTCCTGTTCTTCCTCTCTACCACACCATTTTGCTGAGGTGTGTAGGGAGCGGAGAACTCGTGCTTGATCCCCTCCTCCTCAAGAAACTCCTCCACTTGAAGGTTCTTGAATTCGGACCCGTTGTCGCTCCTTATCTTCTTCACCTTGAGCTCAAACTCATTTTGAGCTCTCCTTAGGAAGCGCTTGAGGGTCCCTTGGGTTTCAGACTTATCCTGCAAAAAGAACACCCAAGTGAAGCGGGAAAAGTCATCAACGATAACTAGACCATACTTACTTCCTCCTATGCTCAGATAGGCAACGGGTCCGAAGAGGTCCATATGCAGCAGCTCCAGAGGTCTTGACGTGGTCATCACATTCTTGCTGTGATGTGCTCCTCCCACTTGTTTACCTGCTTGACAAGCTACACAAGGTCTCTCTTTTTCGAAATGAACATTTGTTAGACCTATTACATGTTCTCCCTTTAGAAGCTTGTGGAGGTTCTTCATCCCCACATGTGCTAAGCGGCGATGCCACAACCAGCCCATGCAAGTCTTAGCCATTAAGCATGCATCTAGACCGGCCTCTTCTTTTGCAAAATCAACTAAGTAAAGTTTGCCGTCTAGTACACCCTTAAAGGCTAGTGAACCATCACATCTTCTAAAGACAGACACATCTACATTTGTAAATAAACAGTTATATCCCATATTGCATAATTGACTAACAGATAGCAAATTATATCCAAGAGACTCTACTAAAAACACGTTAGAGATAGAGTGCTCATTTGAGATTGCAATTTTACCTAACCCTTTTACCTTGCCTTGATTCCCATCACCGAATATTATTGAATCTTGGGAATCTTTACTCTTGACATAGAAGGTGAACATCTTCTTCTCCCCCGTCATATGGTTTGTGCATCCGCTGTCAATAATCCAGCTTGAACCCCCGGATGCATAAACCTGCAAGGCAAATTTAGGCTTGGGTCTTAGGTACCCAACTCATGTTGGGTCCTACAAGGTTAGCACAAATATCCTTAGGGACCCAAATGCAAGTTTTGTCTCCCTTGCATCTTGCCCCTAATTTTCTAGCAACTATCTTCTTATTCTTTCTACAAATAGCAAAAGAAGCATTTAAAGCATGATATATTGTAGAAGGTTCATTAACTTTTCTAGTAACATTAACGACATTTTTCCTAGGCATATTATGAATAACATTTCTCCTACCAACATTTCTATCATGCACATAAGAAGAACTAGAAGCAAACATTGCATGAGAATCAAAGGCATTACAACTCCTATAAGCATTTCTAGGTTGTCTTCTATCATAGTACATAAAGGCATGGTTCTTTTGCATACTACTAGCCATAGGGGCCTTCCCTTTCTCCTTGGCGGAGATGGGAGCCTTATGGCTTGTCAAGTTCTTGGCTTCCCTCCTGTAGCCAAGTCCATCCTTAATTGAGGGGTGTCTACCAATCGTGTAGGCATCCCTTGCAAATTTTAGCTTGTCAAATTCATTCTTGCTAGTCTTAAGTTGGGCATTAAGACTAGCTAATTCATCATTTAATTTGGAAATTGAAACTAAATGATCACTACAAGCATCAATGTTAAAATCTTTACACCTATTACAAGTTTCAACAATTTCTACACAAGAATTAGATTTACTAGCTACTTCTAGTTTAGCATTTAAATCATCATTAAAACTTTTTAACTTAGCAATAGTTTCATGACAAGAAGATAATTCACTAGAGAGCATTTCATTCCTCTTAATTTCTAGAGCAAGAGATTTCTGAGCTTCTACAAATTTATCATGCTCTTCATACAACAAATCCTCTTGCTTTTCTAGAAGTATATTCCTATCATTCAAGGCATCAATTAATTCATTAATTTTGTCTACCTTGGTTCTATCTAATCCCTTGAATAAGCATGAGTAATCTATCTCATCATCATCACTAGACTCATCCTCACTTGAAGAAGCATAAGTACTAGTATTATGAGTGCTTACTTTCTTCTCCCTTGCCATGAGGCAAGTGTGACGTTCGTTGGGGAAGAGGGATGACTTGTTGAAGGCAGTGGCGGCGAGTCCTTCATTGTCAGAGTCGGACGAAGAGCAGTCTGAATCCCACTCTTTGCCAAGATGAGCCTCGCCCTTTGCCTTCTTATAGTTCTTCTTTTTCTCCCTCTTGTTCCCTTGATCCTGATCACTATCATTGTCGGGACAGTTAGCAATAAAATGACCAAGCTTACCGCATTTGAAGCATGAGCGCTTCCCCTTGGCTTTGGTCTTGCTTGGCTGTCCCTTGCGATCTTTAAGCACCGTCTTGAATCTTTTGATGATGAGAGCCATCTCTTCATCATTAAGTCCGGCCGCCTCAATCTGTGCCACCTTGCTAGGTAGCGCCTTCTTGCTTCGTGTTGCCTTGAGAGCAAGGGGTTGCGGCTCGTTGATCGGACCATTCAAGGCGTCGTCCACGTACCTTGCCTCCTTGATCATCATTCGCCCGCTAACGAATTTCCCAAGAACTTCTTCGGGCGACATCTTGGTGTACCTGGGATTTTCACGAATATTGTTCACCAAATGAGGATCAAGAACGGTAAATGACCTTAGCATTAGGCGGACGACGTCGTGGTCCGTCCATCGCGTGCTCCCGTAGCTCCTTATTTTGTTGATAAGGGTCTTGAGCCTGTTGTATGTTTGTGTCGGCTCCTCGCCCCTTATCATCGCGAACCGTCCAAGCTCGCCCTCCACCAACTCCATTTTGGTGAGCAAGGTGACGTCATTTCCCTCATGAGAGATCTTGAGGGTGTCCCAGATCTGCTTGGCATTGTCCAAGCCGCTCACCTTGTGATACTCGTCCCTGCACAAAGAGGCTAGCAACACAGTAGTAGCTTGTGCATTTTTATGAATCTGTTCATTAATAAACACAGGGCTATCCGAGCTATCAAATTTCATTCCACTTTCCACAATCTCCCAAATGCTTGGATGGAGAGAAAACAGGTGAGTACACATTTTGTGGCTCCAAAATCCGTAGTCCTCTCCATCAAAGTGAGGGGGCTTGCCAAGTGGAATGGGGAGCAATTGAGCATTTGAACTATGCGGGGTGCGCGAATAATCGAAAGAAAAGTTTGAGTTAACCGTCTTTCGTCTATCGTAGTCGTCGTCGTCCTTTTGGGAGGAGGAAGATTCGTCGCTGTTGTAGTAGACAATTTCCTTGATGCGCCTTGTCTTCTTCTTCCTCCCGTCTTTTCTTTTGTGGCCCGAGCCTGAGTCGGTGGGCCTGTCATCTTTGGGCTCGTTGACGAAGGTCTCCTTCTCCTTGTCGTTGATCACAATCCCCTTGCCCTTAGGATCCATCTCTTCGGGCGGTTAGTCCCTTTCTTGAAGAGAACGGCTCTGATACCAATTGAGAGCACCTAGAGGGGGGGGTGAATAGGTGATCCTGTAGAACTTCAAAAACTTAAGCCACAAAACTTGGTTAATTGTTAGCACAGTAATTTGCCAAGTGGCTAGAGAAGGATCTCAACACAACACAATAACCAAGAGATATCAATCACAGAGATGGCACAGTGGTTATCCCATGGTTCGGCCAAGACCAACGCTTGCCTATTCCACGTTGTGGCGTCCCAACGGACGAGGGTTGCAATCAACCCCTCTCAAGCGGTCCAAAGACCAGCTTGAATACCACGATGTTGCTTTGCTTCTCTTAATCCCGTTTGCGAGGAATCTTCACAGCTTGGAGCCTCTCGCCCTTACACAAGATGTTCACGAAGAATCACAGAGCAAGGGAGGGATTAGCAACTCACACACAACACAAAGATCACAACGAATACGCACACGCAAAAACCCAGACTTGAGCTCAAGAGACTAGCACACTAGAACGGAGCTCAAATCACTAGAATGTTGAACAAGTGCGCAAGAATGAAGTGTGAGTGATCAATGATGCTCAAAGGATGCTTGGGTATACTCCTCCATGCGCCTAGGGGTCTCTTTTATAGCCCCAAGGCAGCTAGGAGCCGTTGAGCACAAATCTGGAAAGCCATTCTTGCCTTCTGTCATCGGGGGCACCGGACAGTCCGGTGCACACCGGACACTGTCCGGTGCCCGATTTCCTTCCTTAAATAGCGAAGACGACCGTTGGCAGACTTGGAGCCGTTGGCGCACCGGACATGTCCGGTGCCATCTTCTAGCCGTTGGCTCAGCCACGTGTCTCGCGCAGATTGCGCGCCCGACCGTTGGCCCGGCCGACCGTTGGCTCACCGGACAGTCCGGTGCACACCGGACAGTCCGGTGAATTTTAGCCGTACGTCGCCGGTGAATTCCCGAGAGCGGCCACTTCGCCCGAGCCAGCCTGGCGCACCGGACACTGTCCGGTGCACCACCGGACAGTCCGGTGCTCCCAGACTCAGCAGATTCTTGGCTGCTCGAGCCAAGACATTTCCAATTGGATTTTTCCTGTTTCCAGCACTTAGACACAATACATTAGTCCATAAAACAATGTACTAAGTCTGAGAAACATACCTTAATTCTTGATTTGTACTTTGTCCATCTTTTTACACTTAGGCACTCTTGTTGAACACTAAATCACCAAAACACTTAGAAATGGCCCAAGGGCACATCAGCAGCCTCAACATCATCTACGCCGAAACCCTCGGGCTCCTGCAGATCGATCTGTCCTCGATCCGGGCCGGCGCGACAGCTTTTCACGGGATCATCCTAGGAAACGCGTCCAACCCCTTGGGCAACTCGATCTGCCCGTCTGCTTCGAGACTCCCTCCAACTTCCGAAAGAAAACCCTCACGTTCGAGGTGGTCGGGTTCCGAGGAACCTACCACACAGTGTTGGGGAGGCCATGCTATGCCAAGTTCATGGCCGTCCCCAACTACACCTACCTCAAGCTCAAGATGCCGGGCCCCAACGGGGTCATCACCGTCGGCTCCACGTACCGACACGCGTACGAATGCGACGTGGAGTGCATGGAGTATGCCGAGGCCCTCATCGCCGACCTGGAGAGCCTCTCCAAGGAGGCGCCAGATGCGAAGCGCCACGCCGACAACTTTGAGCCAGCTGAGACGGTCAAATCCGTCCCTCTCGACCCCAACAACGACGCCTCCAAGCAGATATGGATCGGCTCCGAGCTCGACCCCAAATAGGAAGCAGTGCTCGTCGACTTTCTTCGCGCGAACGCCGAAGTTTTTGCGTGGAGTCCCTCGGACATGCCTGGCATACCGAGGGATGTCACCGAGCACTCGCTGGATATCCGAGCTGGAGCCCGACCCGTGAAGCAGCCTCTGCGCCGATTCGACGAAGAAAAGCGCAGAGCCATAGGCGAGGAGATCCACAAGCTGATGGCCGCAAGGTTCATCAAAGAGGTATTCCATACCGAATGGCTTGCCAACCCTGTGCTTGTGAGAAAGAAAGGAGGGAAATGGCGGATGTGTGTAGACTACACTGGTCTAAATAAAGCATGTCCGAAGGTTCCCTACCCTCTGCCTCGCATCGATCAAATCGTGGATTCCACTGCTGGGTGCGAAACCTTGTCTTTCCTCGATGCCTACTCAGGGTATCACCAAATCAGGATGAAAGAGTCCGACCAGCTCGCGACTTCTTTCATCACACCTTTTGGCATGTACTGCTACGTTACTATGCCATTCAGTTTGAGGAATGCGGGTGCGACATACCAATGGTGCATGAACCACGTGTTCGGAGAGCACATTGGTCGAACGGTCGAGGCTTACATCGATGACATCATAGTCAAGACGAGGAAAGCTTCCGACCTCCTCTCTGACCTTGAAACGACATTCCGGTGTCTCAAGGCAGAAGGCGTAAAACTCAATCTCGAGAAGTGTGTCTTCGGAGTCCCCCGAGGCATGCTCCTGGGGTTCATTGTCTCCGAGCGGGGCATCGAGGCCAACCCAGAGAAAATCGCGGCCATCACCAACATGGGCCCCATCAAGAACTTGAAAGGAGTACAGAGGGTCATGGGATGTCTTGCGGCCCTGAGCCATTTCATCTCGCGCCTCGACAAAAGAGGCCTACCTCTGTACCGCCTCTTGAGGAAGACCGAGCGCTTCACTTGGACCCCCGAGGCCAAGGAAGCCCTCGGGAACCTAAAAGCGCTCCTTACCAGCGCGCCCATCTTGGTGCCCCCCGCTGCCGGAGAAGCCCTCTTGATCTACGTCGCCGCTACCACTCAGGTGGTCAGCGCCGCGATCGTGGTTGAGAGACGAGAAGAGGGGCATGCATTGCCCGTCCAGAGGCCGGTCTACTTCATCAGTGAAGTACTGTCCGAGACCAAAATCCGCTACCCGCAAATCCAGAAGCTACTGTACGCGGTAATTCTGACGCGGCGGAAGTTGCGACACTACTTAGAGTCTCATCCGGTGACTGTGGTGTCATCCTTCTGTAACATCCCAAAATCCCAACCCAGGTTTGAAACCCTAACCCCCCCTAATTCGCCCCCCCCCCTTGGTTTTATTCTTCTCCCTAACCCTACCCCTAGGTCACCCAATCATTTGCATATACTTAAAATGATTTGAAGCACCTCACATAGACCATATTTATCACCAAGTTCATCTAGAGAATTTTTGTTAAGAGAAAAAGAAACAAAATGACACAAAAGTAGAAAAGAAAAAGGAGAGAAATAGAAATCAGAAAAAGAAAAAAAGAAAAACCTTTCCCTCCCTCGGCTGGGCCGACTTCCAGCCCATCTCGCGCGCGCCCACCTCCCTCCCCTCTCCTTCCGGCCCAGGCGGCCCAAGCCGCGCGCCACTCCCGCCCGCTGACAGCCCGACCCCGCCCGTCAGCGCCCTGCCCCTCTCTCTCTCGCGCGGACCTCTCTCCCTGGCAGCCGACCCCACCCGTCAGCTCCTTCTCCCTCGCCCATCCCTCACCGGCGCGATCGCCGCCGAGCGCCCTCGCCTCGTCGCCTCGCCATTAATGCTCGCCAGCCTCCGCGACAACCCCGCCACTTTGCCCGAGCCGTCCCCTCATCCTCAGCCTGCCCGAGCCGTCTCGTCGCCGTTTGCTCCATGCCCGCCATCATGGAAGCTCGTCGGAGCTCGTCGTCCCCTCCATCCCTCTCCCCCTCCCGGGCGCCTATAAAAGGGGCAGCCGAGCCCGAGCCCTCCACACCAGCCCCGGCCATCTCCTCCACCCCTCCCCGAGCTCAATTGAGCTAGCAGCGCCGCCGTGCTTCCCTCCCCCGCTCCGGTAAGCTCCCCTCTCCCTCCCTGGCGACCTTCCGTTCAATTAAATAGTGCCAAGAGTTCCGCCACACTTCCACGTTCACGTCACGCCACCTCCCCCCCTCTAATTCGGCCGGAAAACTCACCGGCGGCGAAGCCGCCACGGACGCCCGCCACCGTGCCGCGGACCGGCCGCCCTAGGCCCCCGCAGAGGAAATTCGCCCCGCCCCTGTGATCCTCATCTACCACTCATGCTCCGCCACCGCTTCCCCGTCGCAAAACCGGACCGACGGCGGAGAACCGCCGTGGATCCCCACCGCCGGTCGAACCCCGGTCGAGCCCCTCTCCCCCTCCGTTATCGCCAACGCCGTCAGCCCCCTCCCCTCTCCCTGGCTGGTGGGCCCGCGCCTCCGCGCCGTCCCCCGCTGTCTCCCCCGCACAGCTGGGCCAGCTGGGCCGCCAGCCTCGCCCGCGCGAGCGCCCGCGCCCAAGTGGGCCGAAAATCCCCCCCGGCCCACAGGGAAAGGAAATCCTTTTTCTTTTTCTTTTCCCATTTTCTTTATCCCATTTTCCCATATATACTTATATGCTGATATTTTATGCACAAAAAATAGTTTAAATAAATTAGTAGGGCACAAAAATAATAAAATATAAAAGTTTGCAAACCCCACAAAGATCACTTTGTTTGATGTATTGTTTTTTTATCTGTGTTTAATTAGCGGAAGAGGGATCCAATCCTCTGGAACTCTTAGCTCCGGAAGAAGGGCAGGAACCCGACCCCTCCGAGATTAACCTTTTGTGCCAGGAAAGCTTCGACGAAGGCAAGTCCATCCTTCCCTTGATGCATTATTTACCTATTTCTCTCTACCACTGCCTATGCCTGGATTATGGGATGGGAATCAAATTGCATGGTAAGCATGAGAGAGCCCGCATTAACTATTACTTCGATTAAAAGATATGGGACAAGTAAAAAGGGGTATAAGTGAAATGTTTTCCAAAAAGAGTGCGATGAAGGGTACTCACCCTCATCACCTAGTGAAGTAGGATGATCAGGGACTCCCTGGTTTAGGGGAGGGCCTAAGGTGTTGGCTCAGCTGGTTTAGGCGTGAGCAGAAGGATCGTCCTCTCATATAAGGACCGGTTTGTCATCTTTCATTACCTGTACTCTCAAATAGTACAACCACTCGAGGCTGTGTGGGCAGCCACTCAATCTGAACTCGTACGGTCCCACCCAGGGTTATGAAGGCTGGGGTAGCACCGGGAGGATAAGGAAGGGGAATGTTTTGTCCGGTTTGGACATGGTGGTGGCCTGACTCCTTCCGGTATAACCATTAAGGTTCAGACGTACAAGGAAGGAAAGAGTTTCGGATTCGGGTCTCATTGGCCATGAGATCGCAGAGCCGGACTAGTGGGTAAAGTGTACCCCTATGCGCAGAGTCTAAACCTATTCGAATAGTCCGTGTCCACTGGTATGGACGAGTCTGGTATGGTATGACAATTAGTGTTTCTACCACAACTGGGAATAGGGAAATGTGTGTGTATGTTCTAGAAAGAAAGTAGTACCACGGGAGCGGGAAGCTCAGTGGTGGGTAAGCAAGTGTTACTTCTATTGTATTTGGGAAAACCCTAACTATTGAGTACTGCCTTTTCTCTGAAAAAGTATGAGTGACTTCAACTCCACCATAATAAGCATGTACAATATAGGTCACTTTCTCTTTACGGGAGCCGGGTGGGCTTGCGGAATACCTAGTGTATTCACCCAGATTTATTTATGTTTTTCAGCAGCTGAAGACTTCTTTTCTGCTATGCTTGATTGATGGGGCTGTGTCTTCACCCAGTTCTGCCTGTGGCCTAGGCTATTTTATCCTCCACTACGCTTTATGTTTTTCGGCTCACTCTCGAGCTTGTATCCCCGGTATTGTAATAACATTATTCAGACTCTGTAACTATTTGAAGTAATGAATGTGATTACTAGCCTCCTGGGACTAGTAATTGTATCACATTTGAGTCCCAAAGGATCGGGACGCTTCAGGTGGTATCGGAGCCTATAGGACTGGTCGTAGACCACAACCCTGACCTTAAAAGCTGTCTTAACAAGAAAACACCTCTTACCTCCAAGAAACACGCTTTCCCCTTTTCCCCGATATTAATAGACCTTTCTTTTCGTCTACCAGATGGAAAACCCCTGGGTGATTAGGACTTCCTATTGCTCAGAGGAGGAAGGCTTTCCTCACCTTCTTCGAAGCTGCGCACTACGCTTGGGGATCCGCAAGAAGCCCGAATATGTCTGGAAGGAGTACCGTGAAAATGGAATGGAAAAGTGCTCTATGGCGGTCTACTTGGGAGAAAGCCGGAACTACCCAAACCACCCTCCTTTCCAAATTACCTTCATCGGGCACCGCTTCCCAGACACATGCCAGAGCATCGCTCGAAAAGCCCTCAAACAACTGTGCCAAAACTATAGCCGAGAGATCTTTGAGACTCCCCTCCGATATTTCCCACCCAGCAACAAAAACACCCCAACTTGGAAGAAAAGACTCGAGGCTCTGTCAGGAGGAGATCCCATAGAAGATGATCCCACTATCGTCTACATGGCCGGATACCTCCACACCCTCGACAACCACTACGATGAGCTCTCCTCCCATTGTACCCACCTAAACTCCCGAGTGGAAAGCCTAGAGTAGCAAGTCAAAGAGCTTACGCAAGAGAAGGCATCTCTCCAGGAAAGTCTCAGCATAGTGGAAGGCGAGGAAGCCAACACCCGTGAGGCCTATCGGACCTTGAAGATAGACTTTGACAAGAAGCTAAAGGCACTCGCCCCCAAAAAGAAGATCCAGAAGAATACCACTAACCAAGGATGCCAGACAGAGAAGAAGAAGAAGAAGGCCCCTCTAGCCCTACCTCCCCCCAGAATCGATGACTGGTCCGACGAAGAAGATGTATCCCTAGCCAGCCTCAATGATCTTCTCAAGGCATTTGGGGACACCTTAGACAAGGAACTCGCTAGCACCTCAAAGAATGCCCTCGTGTAGTCTTCCCCTGTAGTAGTCTTATGCTTGTAATGTGATGGTGTAATGAATAAAATAACTTGGTTGAGAACAATTTGCATGTGCATAATAGTGACTCTCTTCCCTGGCAGATGGCTTTAGATAAAACCACGCCTACCGCCTCAGGGATTGGAGCAGGTTTCCCCCGAAGAGCTGAAGGGGAAGTCGTTAGAGAGGAAAGTGAAACCCACCTCCCCGCACCTCCACCCCTACCCTTAGACCTAGCCCAAGTTCTAGCCAATCAGACCCGACTCATCGAGGTCCTCACTCGGAATCTGGAAAATCAACGGCCAAATGGTGGAAGACCGCAAGACAGAATGGGGGACTTCCTGAGACTCAAACCTCCCACGTTCGCCGGATCAAGCAACCCCCTCGATGCAGACGATTGGATGTGCACGATCAAAAGGAAGCTGGAAGCCATTGGTTGCCCAGAAAACCAGCGTGTTCAACTGGCTGCCCACCAACTCTCCGGGATGGCCTTAGCCTGGTGGGACACCTTCAACGTCACCATCAGAGATGCTACCTGGGCGGAATTTGAAGCAGCTTTCCGGGAGCACCATGTGCCCCAAGGATTGGTACAGCTTAAGGAGGACGAATTCCGAGAATTGACTCAAGACGGAAGATCTGTCAGCGAATATGTGCACAAGTTCACGGAGTTAGCCCGCTACGCGCCAGATGATGTCAATACTGAGAGCAAGAAGATGGCCCGTTTCCTTAAGGGACTCAGGCCAGAACTCAAGACAATTCTGGCTAGCCAAGACTTCCTCAACTTCTCTCACCTTTCCAACAAGGCCATGCAAGTTGAAAGAGCTAAGGAGGAAGAAAAAGGACATCTCAAAAGGAAGTTCCAGGTTCTCCGGGCACAACAGCAGGACCGACACCAGAAGACTCGATCATTTGGGTTTCCACCCAAGGGGCCCAACTTCAGTAGACCAGCTGGACCCACTCCGTCACGATTCAGCCAGCAGAGTCAGAGCTCTTTCCATTCTCCCTCGGTGGCAAGCAACCAACCTCCGGCAAATGCATGTTGGCACTGCGGTGATCCAAGTCACTTCAAGAACAACTGTCCGCAGCTGAAGCCTCAGGGACCCGCCTACTCCAACTCGGTGAATGGCCCCAAGAATACCTCGGCACCCGCCCCCAAGGCGCCCTCCGCCGTCAGCCAGCAGAACAAGACTCCGTACCAAGGAAGGGCACGTGTAAATCACGTCGATGCCCAGGAAGCTCAGCAGGCTCCGGGAGTAGTACTCGGTGAGTTCCTTGTTGAATTTACTCCCGCTACCGTACTTTTCGATTCTGGAGCATCCCACTCCTTCATAGCCACTAGCTTTGTGGAAAAATATGGCATTCCCTCTACTCCCCTAGAGATTCCTTTGGTCACCCGAACCCCGGGGTCCGACCTCCTATGCCAGCTAAAATGTTCCCAAGTCAGAATCCTTTTAAGTGGGGTAGTATTCCTGGCAGACTTAACCGTCTTGCCATCCAAGGGAATTGATGTAATCCTAGGGATGGATTGGCTAACTAAACACAAAGGCATCATCAGTTGCGCAGACAAGACAGTCCTCCTCACCGACCAGCAGGGAAAGTCAGTCTCTTGCCAGGCACAGCCACCCGCCAGTGACCCAATGATGTTCAATATAACAACGGAAAGTATATCAGTAGTAGAAGAATTCATGGATGTGTTTCCCGAAGAATTGCCAGGAATGCCACCAGAAAGAGAAGTGGAGTTCTACATAGACCTAATTCCTGGAACAGCACCCATCGCAAAGAGACCATACCGCATGGCTCCAACTGAGTTAGCAGAACTGAAGCTTCAAATCTCAGATCTTCAGCAAAAAGGGTACATTCGTCCCAGCTCATCACCTTGGGGAGCGCCCGTCCTGTTCGTCTCCAAGAAGGATGGAAGTATGAGAATGTGCATTGATTACCGATCGTTAAATGAAGTCACCATCAAGAACAAGTATCCACTTCCTCGGATCGACGACCTCTTCGATCAACTTCAAGGAGCCAAATACTTCTCCAAGATAGACCTGAGGTCTGGTTACCACCAATTGAGGATCAAAGAAGCGGACATCCAAAAGACTGCATTTGTCACCCGGTACGGGCAATATGAATTCACAGTAATGCTGTTCGGACTGACAAACGCACCCGCCTTTTTCATGAACCTCATGAGTAAAGTGTTTATGGAAGAGCTAGATAAGTTTGTCGTAGTCTTCATCGACGACATCCTTATTTACTCCAAGAACCGCGAAGACCATAAGCGTCACCTTCGGATCGTCCTTGGAAAACTCAGAGCACACCAACTTTATGCCAAACTCAGTAAATGTGAATTCTGGTTGGAAAAGATAGCCTTCCTTGGGCATATCTTAACCACAGAAGGGATAGAAGTGGACCCTTCCAAGGTAGAAGCAGTGTCAAAATGGAGGCAACCAACCAACGTCAGTGAAGTTCGAAGCTTCCTAGGAATGGCAGGGTATTACCGCCGCTTCATCAAAGGATTCTCCAGCATCGCAAGGCCAATGATAGAACTTCTCAAGAAAGACCATAAGTTTGTGTGGACCCCAAAATGTGAAGAAAGTTTCCAAATCATAAAAGAGAAACTCACAACGGCACCCGTTCTATCACTGCCAGATATTCATCAAGATTTTGTCGTCTTCTGTGATGCCTCGAGGCAAGGCTTAGGGTGTGTGCTAATGCAGAACGAGAAAGTCATTGCTTACGCATCACGCCTACTCAAGCCGCACGAGCAGAATTACCCCACCCATGATCTGGAATTGGCAGCCATAGTGCATGCCTTAAAGATATGGAGGCATTACCTAATCGGAAACAAATGCCATATTTTCACCGATCACAAGAGTCTGAGGTACATATTCACTCAACCTGATCTTAACCTCCGTCAGCGAAGATGGTTAGAGCTGATCAAGGATTATGACCTAGAAATTCACTATCACCCTGGGAAGGCCAACGTGGTAGCCGACGCCCTGAGTCGAAAGCCATTCGGAATTAAAGGGACCAACTTTCTAGAAGACTGGAAGGAAGAATCAGCACAACTAAATGCATGTCTGGGAAACAACGACAGTCTCGAAGTCAAGCCAATGCTAGAAGACCTCATCTGCAAAGCTCAACATCTAGACCCAGAGACGACAAGGCTTGTGGAGAAAGCCCGCAAGGAACAACTCCCGGACCTCATGACAGATAACCAAGGAGTCCTTTGGTTCAAACACCGTCTGTGTGTACCAAAAGGGGAGGCCCGAGAAGTCCTACTCAAGGAAGCTCACGACTCGGCCTACTCCATCCACCCCGGAACTACCAAGATGTACCTGGACCTCAAGACCAGATACTGGTGGAAGGGGATGAAGAAAGAAATAGCTCAGTATGTGGCCCGATGTGACATCTGCCAACGGACGAAGGCCGAACACCAAAAACCTGCTGGCTTATTGCAACCCCTTCCGATACCTGAATGGAAGTGGGAAGAAATAGGCATGGACTTCGTAACCGGACTACCCCGGACGCAGAAAGGGAATGACTCCATCTGGGTAATAATAGATCGCCTCACTAAGGTAGCCCATTTCATTCCAGTGAAAACTACCTTTGGAGGTGCCACCCTTGCCCGAATTTACCTCAAAGAGATAGTCAGACTCCATGGCATCCCAAGGAAGATAGTATCAGACAGAGGAACCCAGTTCACATCCAAATTCTGGACAAGCCTTCAGAAAGCTATGGGCACCAAGCTAGATTTCAGTACCGCTTATCACCCTCAGACAGATGGGCAGACAGAGAGAGTCAACAAAGTCCTTGAAGATCTGTTAAGAGCATGTGTTCTAGCTTTTGATAGAAGTTGGGAGTCGAGCCTACCCTACGCAGAGTTCTCCTACAACAATAGCTATCAGTCCAGCATCAAGATGTCACCATTCGAAGCACTGTATGGACGAAAATGCCAGACCCCTCTCATGTGGTCCAACGTGGGGGAAAAACACTAGAAGGACCTGCCTTTGTCAAGGAGGCAGAGGAGAAAGTTGCACTAATCAGCAGAAGGTTGCTTGAAGCTCAGAGTCGACAGAAGAGTTACGCAGACAACAGGCGGAGGGAACTCCGATTTGAGGAAGGAGACTTCGTCTACCTTAAGGTTTCTCCAATGCGTGGTGTCAGGAGGTTCCAAGTCAAAGGGAAGCTAGCCCCACGTTTTGTAGGTCCCTATCCCATTATTGGCAAGGTAGGACCCGCAGCATACCGCCTGGAACTACCAGAATCCATGTCCGACATCCACAATGTGTTCCACGTATCCCAGCTCCGCAAATGCCTGCAAGCACCAGAAAGTCACCTCGAAGAAGAGACAGTGCAGATTCAGAAAGATCTTCAATATCGTGAGAAACCAGTGAAGATTCTTGATTCAGCAGTCAGAAAGACCCGCACCTCAGAAGTAAAGCTCTGAAAAGTTCAGTGGAGCAGGGAAGGAGAAGAGGAAGCCACCTGGGAGAGTGAGGACTTCTTGAGGAGGGAATACCCTTATCTTTTCCCAAATCCAGTCTAATCTCGAGGGCGAGATTCCTTTAAGTGGGGTAGGTTTGTAACATCCCAAAATCCCAACCCAGGTTTGAAACCCTAACCCCCCCTAATTTTCCCCCCCTTGGTTTTATTCTTCTCCCTAACCCTACCCCTAGGTCACCCAATCATTTGCATATACTTAAAATGATTTGAAGCACCTCACATAGACCATATTTATCACCAAGTTCATCTAGAGAATTTTTGTTAAGAGAAAAAGAAACAAAATGACACAAAAGTAGAAAAGAAAAAGGAGAGAAATAGAAATCAGAAAAAGAAAAAAAGAAAAACCTTTCCCTCCCTCGGCTGGGCCGACTTCCAGCCCATCTTGCGCGCGCCCACCTCCCTCCCCTCTCCTTCCGGCCCAGGCGGCCCAAGCCGCGTGCCACTCCCGCCCGCTGACAGCCCGACCCCGCCCGTCAGCGCCCCGCCCCTCTCTCTCTCGCGCGGACCTCTCTCCCTGGCAGCCGACCCCACCCGTCAGCTCCTTCTCCCTCGCCCATCCCTCACCGGCGCGATCGCCGCCGAGCGCCCTCGCCTCGTCGCCTCGCCATTAATGCTCGCCAGCCTCCGCGACAACCCCGCCACTGTGCCCGAGCCGTCCCCTCATCCTCAGCCTGCCCGAGCCGTCTCGTCGCCGTTTGCTCCATGCCCGCCATCATGGAAGCTCGTCGGAGCTCGCCATCCCCTCCATCCCTCTCCCCCTCCCGGGTGCCTATAAAAGGGGCAGCCGAGCCCAAGCCCTCCACACCAGCCCCAGCCATCTCCTCCACCCCTCCCCGAGCTCAATTGAGCTAGCAGCGCCGCCGTGCTTCCCTCCCCCGCTCCGGTAAGCTCCCCTCTCCCTCCCTGGCGACCTTCCGTTCAATTAAATAGTGCCAAGAGTTCCGCCACACTTCCACGTTCACGTCATGCCACCTCCCCCACACTAATTCGGCCGGAAAACTCACCGGCGGCGAAGCCGCCACGGACGCCCGCCACCGTGCCGCGGACCGGCCGCCCTAGGCCCCCGCAGACGAAATTCGCCCCGCCCCTGTGATCCTCATCTACCACTCATGCTCCGCCACCGCTTCCCCGTCGCAAAACCGGACCGACGGCGGAGAACCGCCGCGGTCCCCACCGCCGGTCGAACCCCGGTCGAGCCCCTCTCCCCCTCCGTTATCGCCAACGCCGTTAGCCCCCTCCCCTCTCCCTGGCTGGTAGGCCCGCGCCTCCGTGCCGTCCCCCGCCGTCTCCCCCGCACAGCTAGGCCAGCTGGGCCGCCAGCCTCGCCCGCGCGAGCGCCCGCGCCCAAGTGGGCCGAAAATCCCCCCCGGCCCACAGGGAAAGGAAATCCTTTTTCTTTTTCTTTTCCCATTTTCTTTATCCCATTTTCCCATATATACTTATATGCTGATATTTTATGCACCAAAAATAGTTTAAATAAATTAGTAGGGCACAAAAATAATAAAATATAAAAGTTTGCACACCCCACAAAGATCACTATGTTTGATGTATTGTTTTTTATCTGTGTTTAATTAGCGGAAGAGGGATCCGATCCTCCGGAACTCTTAGCTCCGGAAGAAGGGCAGGAACCCGACCCCTCCGAGATTAACCTTTTGTGCCAGGAAAGCTTCGACGAAGGCAAGTCCATCCTTCCCTTGATGCATTATTTACCTATTTCTCTCTACCACTGCCTATGCCTGGATTATGGGATGGGAATCAAATTGCATGGTAAGCATGAGAGAGCCCGCATTAACTATTACTTCGATTAAAAGATATGGGACAAGTAAAAAGGGGTATAAGTGAAATGTTTTCCAAAAAGAGTGCGATGAAGGGTACTCACCCTCATCACCTAGTGAAGTAGGATGATCAGGGACTCCCTGGTTTAGGGGAGGGTCTAAGGTGTTGGCTCAGCTGGTTTAGGCGTGAGCAGAAGGATCGTCCTCTCATATAAGGACCGGTTTGTCATCTTTCATTACCTGTACTCTCAAATAGTACAACCACTCGAGGCTGTGTGGGCAGCCACTCAATCTGAACTCGTACGGTCCCACCCCAGGGTTATGAAGGCTGGGGTAGCACCGGGAGGATAAGGAAGGGGAATGTTTTGTCCGGTTTGGACATGGTGGTGGCCTGACTCCTTCCGGTATAACCATTAAGGTTCGGACGTACAAGGAAGGAAAGAGTTTCGGATTCGGGTCTCATTGGCCATGAGATCACAGAGCCGGACTAGTGGGTAAAGTGTACCCCTCTGCGAAGAGTCTAAACCTATTCGAATAGTCCGTGTCCACTGGTATGGACGAGTCTGGTATGGTATGACAATTAGTGTTTCTACCACAACTAGGAACAGGGAAATGTGTGTGTATGTTCTGGAAAGAAAGTAGTACCACGGGAGCGGGAAGCTCAGTGGTGGGTAAGCAAGTGTTACTTCTATTGTATTTGGGAAAACCCTAACTATTGAGTACTGCCTTTTCTCTGAAAAAGTATGAGTGACTTCAACTCCACCATAATAAGCTAGTGTATTCACTTTCTCTTTACGGGAGCCGGGTGGGCTTGCGGAATACCTAGTGTATTCACCCAGATTTATTTATGTTTTTCAGCAGCTGAAGACTTCTTTTCTGCTATGCTTGATTGATGGGGCTGTGTCTTCACCCAGTTCTGCCTGTGGCCTGGGCTATTTTATCCTCCACTGCGCTTTATGTTTTTCGGCTCACTCTCGAGCTTGTATCCCCGGTATTGTAATAACATTATTTAGACTCTGTAACTATTTGAAGTAATGAATGTGATTACTAGCCTCCTGGGACTAGTAATTGTATCACATTTGAGTCCCAAAGGATCGGGATGCTTCACCTTCCCCCTGGGGGAGATCATCCAGTGCCGAGAGGCCTCGGGTAGGATTGCAAAGTGGGCGGTGGAGATCATGGGCGAGACAATTTCGTTCGCCCCTCGGAAGGCCATCAAGTCCCAAGTCTTGGCGGACTTTGAGGCTGAATGGGTCGGCACCCAGCTTCCAGCGGCTCCGATCCAGCCGGAACTCTGGACCATGTTTTTCGACGGGTCGCTGATGAAAACAGGAGCGGGCGCGGGCCTGCTCTTCATCTCACCCCTCGGGAAGCACCTCCGCTACGTGCTGCGCCTCCATTTCCTGGCGTCCAACAATGTGGCCGAGTACGAGGCTCTGGTTAACGGGTTACGCATCGCCATCGAGCTAGGGGTCCGACGCCTCGACGCTCGTGGTGACTCGCAGCTTGTCATCGACCAAGTCATGAAGAACTCCCATTGCCGCGACCCGAAGATGGAAGCCTACTGCGATTAGGTTCGGCGCCTGGAGGACAAGTTCTACGGGCTCGAGCTCAACCACATCGCCCGACGATACAACGAGACTGCGGATGAGCTGGCTAAGATAGCCTCGGGGCGGACAACGGTTCCCTCGGACGTCTTCTCCCGAGACCTACATCAACCCTCAGTCAAGACCGACGACACGCCCGAGCCCGAGAAGGTCTTGGCCCTGCCCGAGGCGCCCTCGGCTCAGCCCGAGGCACCCTCGGCCCCCGAGGGTGAGGCACTGCGCGTCGAGGAAGAGCGGAGTGGGGTCCCACCTAATCGAGACCGGCAGACCCCGTACCTGCAATATCTCCACCGAGGAGAGCTGCCCCTCGACCAAGCCGAAGCTCGGCGACTGGCGTGGCGCGCCAAGTCGTTCGTCTTGCTGGGGGACAGGAAGGAGCTCTACCACCACAGCCCCTCAGGCATCCTCCAGCGATGCATATCCATCGCCGAAGGTCAGGAGTTATTACAAGAAATACACTCGGGTGCTTGCGGTCACCACGCAGCACCTCGAGCCCTCGTTGGGAATGCCTTCCGATAGGGTTTTTACTAGCCAACCGCGGTGGCCGATGCCACCAGGATTGTACGCACCTGCCAAGGGTGTCAGTTCTACGCGAAGCAGACCCACCTGCCCGTTCAGGCTCTGCAGACAATACCCATCACCTGGCCGTTTGCTGTGTGGGGTCTGGACCTCGTCGGTCCCTTGCAGAAGGCACCTGGGGGCTACACGCACCTGCTGGTCGCCATCGACAAATTCTCCAAGTGGATCGAGGTCCGACCCCTAAACAGCATTAGGTCCGAACAGGCGGTGGCGTTCTTCACCAACATCATCCATCGCTTTGGGGTCCTGAACTCCATCATCACCGACAACGGCACCCAGTTCACCGATAGAAAGTTCCTGGACTTCTGCGAGGATCACCACATCCGGGTGGACTGGGCCGCCGTAGCTCACCCCATGACGAATGGGCAAGTAGTGCGTGCCAACGACATGATTCTGCAAGGACTCAAGCCATGGATCTACAACGACCTCAACAAGTTCGGCAGACGATGGATGAAGGAACTCCCCTCGGTGGTCTGGAGTCTGAGGACAACGTCGAGCCGAGCCACGGGCTTCACACCGTCCTTTCTAGTCTATGGGGCCGAGGCCATCTTGCCCATAGACTTAGAATACGGTTCCCCGAGGACGAGGGCGTACGACGACCAAAGCAATCAAACCAACCAAGAAGACTCACTAGACCAGCTGGAAGAGGCTCGGGACATGGCCTTACTACACTCGGCGCGGTATCAGCAGTCCCTGCGACGCTACCATGCCTGAGGGGTTCGGTCCCGAGACCTCCAGATGGGCGACTTGGTGCTTCGGCTGCGACAAGACGCCCGAGGGCGCCACAAGCTCATGCCTCCCTAGGAAGGGCCATTCATCATCGCCAAAATTTTGAAGCTCGGAACATACAAGCTGGCCAACAGTCAAGGCGAGGTCTACAACAACGCTTGGAACATCCGACAGCTACGTCGCTTCTACCCTTAAGATGTTTTCATATCGTTCATACACCTCGTTTACATACGCCAATAAAGTCTAACCATCAAGGAAGGGTCAGCCTTGCCTCGGCAAAGCCCGACCCTCCCTCAGGGGCTAGAAGGGGCAAACCCCCTCTGCGTCAAAATTTTCCTCGGAAAAAGTCTTTCTGCCAGAACATTTTTCGTGCTTTTCGACTACTTCGAAAGTGGGATCCTGAAAACGACGGAGTACATGTAAGTAGGCAAGGCCGACCGAGCCGAGGGACTCCTATGCCTCCGGGATACGGATACCTCACTCATCACCTTCTGCGATAAGTAACTCACGCTCGGATAAGCGATTCCTCTGACCGAACAAGTCTTATTGCTCAAAAACTTTTCTGCTGAAACGATTTTTTCGTGCCTTCTCGACTATATCGATAACAGAATCCTACGGACGAGTAACAGCACATGTAAGCGGCAAGGCCGACCGAGCCGAGGGACTCCTACGCCTTCGGGATACGGATACCTCACTCATCACCTTCCGCGAAAAGTAACTCTCGCTCGGACAAACAATTCTGTTACCGACAAATAAGTCTAGATACTCGAAACAAGGGGAAAAGAAACGCAGCTTTATAACACGACGACGATATGTTTGGGCCTCGGCGGCCGCAAATAACATACGCACACTACAAGATAAACTATTCCTGCAGGGTCAGACATCAGTGGGGGAGCAGTAGCACCCTCGGTGTCGACTCCACCTTCGGCGGAATCCGACCCGGCCTCGAACGGCAACACGATCGGAGAATCTCCACCTCGAAGGAACCTGTTGGCACCACGCCTGGGCCATCGTCGCTGGGGTCTCCTCCGGGAACCCGGCCCGAGCAGACGGCTTGACCGACTGCTCCGTAGCCTCAGCCAGCTGTCCCCCGAGGACATCAGCCCGGCTCGTGGCCTCGGCAACCCAACTCCGGCGCCGGTCCCGCCAGTGGACGGCTCGGCCGGGCTCCGGCCGACGAAGCTTCTTTTCGAGCCAACTCTGCCTCTGTCCGTGCTGGCACCGCTGCCTCCGGCTCCAGCTCATCACAGAGCGGCCGAAGGTTCCTTTAACTAAGCAAGAGAAGCCTCGGGCGACAAGGCCGACCGAGCCGAGGGACTCCTACGCCTCCGGGATACGGATACCTCACTCGTCACCTTCGCACGAGGCAACTCACACTTGGTTAAGCGGTTTGGCTAGCCGACAGGCGAGTTCTAGTGCTCGAAATGAGGAAAAAACACGGCTTCACGCCAAAAATACATACATGTTCAGGCCCCGACAGCCACAATGAACAGACACCGGCACTCAAGGTGCCATTACAAACGAAACTCCGGTTCCTCCCCCGCAGGTACGAACAACCCCCCACATTGGAGGGCCTGCGGGGCGACGAAACCCCAGGTGGCTCGCCGACGCCCGCTCCGGCAGCAGCGACAACGACCTCCGCTCCGGGTGGCCAAACAACAGCAGTGATGGCCTCAGGGCGGACGCTGCTGCAACGAGCCCCTCGCCCACGTCCCCACTCGAGGGGCGAGGACAAGCTATCAAAGCCAAAGAGCCAGAGGCCCGGAGCGCGGATGGTGGCGGTGATCCCGTCGGCGACGAGGACTTCTTCAGCAGCCACCACCTCAGCGCCGACGACGGAAGCCATCTGCCCACCGGCAGATCCCCACTCGGATCCTCCCGGATGGGCGAGCACCGACCTCCGCGCAGAGGCGTTGTACCGGAGCAAAGGCAGGACAGCCCAAGAACACGAACGCCGCCCTAGCAGCGCGCGACATCTTGGGCGGTCCTCCGGTGCGCGCGACGCGACAACCGCTTGTGCGGTGGGAGGGGGCACCGGGAGCCGAGCCAGAGCCAGCTGAGCCAGCGAGCCCAACGCGCTGAAGCTGACGATGCTCGCGGCCGACCGGCCCCACGTTGTCGGAGTCCGCCCCTCCCGCTAGGCCGGTGAGCGCCCTCTCCCCTGAATGCTAAGGGAGAAGGTGACCCACGAACCCGCGTGGGAGGTAGAGCTCCGGCTCAGCCCGGCCTCCGCCCCAGCCAGGATGATGAACATCCTTGAAGCTGAGGGCGGGGCAGAGGCCGCAGCCCGGCTCGCTTCTCCTCACCATCGAACTGGTGGTCACCGTCTTGGGTGACCACCGACGAGGGGATGCAGCCGGGCTGCCTGATGAAAATCCTTGAAGTCGAGCGATGGCTGAAAGGTACCAACTTCCATGAAGTTGCGTTCCTCCAACGATGACAAGACAAGAACCGCGGGCGCTCCCCATCCGGGGGCTCGGAAGGTGGAAGGGCGCGATGCATGAAGGGAGCGCGAAGACATGGTTGCCATCCAAGGGGGTCACCCCCCTTTTAAAGGCGACTCTCCCCACTTGCGTCCTCAGCCGTCGCGGACTGAGTCTTCTCCAACACGCTCCAAGATCCTCCCCCTACGACACGGGGGCTGGGTCCCACGCGTCATGCAAGCTGGCCCAGGACAGAAGGAGCCAAGGGGGCGCACCCTTTCAACTCCACTTTCGCCCAGACCAGCGGGTGAAAGGGCGGACCGCCATGCAGGCGGCATGCAACCGTACCAAGGGGGCGCACCCTTTCAACTCCGACGCGTCCAGCATGGGGCCCAGGCCCACACGTCATGTAACCGGTGCGCCGATTACTACGTGCGGGAAAACTGCACCGGCACTTGCGCCAACACCGCGCCTTCTCGACTGCGGAACCAGTGCCGCGACTCGAGGCGACCCTGCGCATGGCCCAACAGTGCCAACCGAGCACATCGATCACGGGTCGGTCAGCCGCGGGAGAAGGCGCGACGGTCAATATGGCCAAAAGTGGGCCGGCAGTAATGGTGGCGACAGGCGGGCGAAAGCAGCGGTCAAGTCGTCTGCAGGCTCACGTCCCCTCCTGGGACAGCGAGAGAGCCCTCACCCACGGAGTGAAGACGACGCGCCCGTGTTCCGTTCCTCGAACGGCTCGCGCACGCACAACGGCTGCCCCGCGAACCACACGTTCCGTCGCATTAACTCTGCGGCAGGGCAGGCGACACCTTTGGCAGGCGAAGCAGGCGACGCTTCACCTCCGCCATAATGACCGCATCAAAAAGGTGCGCCACATCGTTCGATTTCGTATCCTTTTCCTCTTCCTCTTTCTCTCTCTTGCTACAGGGACCGAGAAAGGGGATACTCCGAAAGGGATCCTTCTCCACGAAGGAAGCGAGCCCCGAGCCCCCCTACTGATCAGAGGTTCGAAGGCTGGCCCCTCGGAAGGGTTCGACATCCACCTCAGAGCACTCGGGCCCCGAGCCCTCCTACTGATCAGAGGTTCGAAGACTGGCCCCTCGGAAGGGTTCGACAGCCACCTCAGAGCACTCGGGCCCCGAGCCCTCCTATTGATCAGAGGTTCGAAGGCTGGCCCCTCGGAAGGGTTCGACAGCCGCCTCAGAGCACTCGGGCTCCGCGCCCACCACTGGTCAGAGGTTCGAAGGCTGGCCCCTCGGATGGGTTCGACAGCCGCCTCAAGCCACTCGGGCTCCGCGCCCACTACTGATCAGGGGTTCGTAGGCTGGCCCCCGAAGGGTTCGACAGCCGCCTCAGAGCACGCAGAGCGAGGGATGACTCTGGGTACGTTCGATACACAACCAAGGCTCGGGCTATGCTCCCGAGGTACCCTAGGACATTTCCGAGACCAGCGGGAGCGATTTTGTAACGGAATCCCATCAGAGGGAGGCATCGAGCCTCGAACCCTATCAAACGGGACCGGGTCCGGCAAATCACCTGCAGGTACTTTTGGAGCGCGCCTCTGGGCCACTAGCCGACCCTTATCGAACGGGGCACGGGCGTCCACTCGGATCACCCGTTAACAACTCACTGGAGACACCATGTTCGGCGCCCTCCGAGGGCAACATGGCGCTTTCCCCCCTCCTCCTTGCGGAAAGGCGATGCAGGGGCGTATGGAAAAAGCCGAGTCTGTCCTTGACCGTCCTCTCGCTCTGTGCGGAGGATCGGGGGCTGCTCTCGCAAACCCGGCTCCGGCCAAACCGTTGACAGCGTCAACATACCAGCCCGAGAACTTGGAACTCGACTATGCACCCGGGCTATGGCCAGTTCGCATGAGGGAACAACCAGACCGGCCGAAGCATCACGAAACGCGCTAAGACCTCGAATGAGTCAAACCACTCCTCCGAGGCCTCGGGGGCTACACCCGGCGGGTGCGCTCGCGCGCACCCAACGGAACGAAACGCAACCGAGAAAGGCCGGTCCCCATGCAAAAAAGTGCGACAAAAGCCTCCAAGCGAGTATCAACACTCCCTTCGAGGCTCGGGGGCTACTGTCGGGGACCATAATTAGGGGTACCCCCAAGACTCCTAATCTCAGCTGGTAACCCCCATCAGCACAAAGCTGCAAAGGCCTGATGGGCGCGATTAAGGTCAAGGCTCAGTCCACTCAAGGGACACGTTCTCGCCTCGCCCGAGCCCAGCCTCGGGCAAAGGCAGCCGACCCCGGAGGATTCACGTCTCGCCCGAGGGCCCCCTCAAGCGACGGACACACCTTCGGCTCGCCCGAGGCCCAGTTTTCGCGGAGAAGCAACCTTGGCCAGATCGCCACGCCAACCGACCGTATCGCAGGAGCATTTAATGCAAGGATCGACTGACACCTTATCCTGACGCGCGCTCCTCAGTCGACAGAGCCGAAGTGACCGCAGTCACTTCGCCGCCCCATTGACCGACCTAACAGGAAAACAGCGCCGCCTGCCCCGCTCCGACTGCTGTGCCACTCGACAGAGTGAGGCTGACAGCAGCTAAGTCCAGCCTCGGGCGCCATGGGAAGCTCCGCCTCGCCCGACCCAGGGCTCGGACTCAGCCTCGACCCCGGAAGACGGACTCCGCCTCGCCCGACCCCAGGGCTCAGACTCAGCCTCGGCCTCGGAAGACAGTCTCCGCCTCGCCCGACCCAGGGCTCGGACTCAGCCTCGGCCTCCGAAGACGGTCTCCACCTCGCCCGACCCAGGGCTCGGACTCAGCCTCGACCCCTGAAGACGGACTCCGCCTCGCCCGCCCCAGTGCTCGGACTCAGCCTCGACATCGGAAGACGGACTCGGCCTCGCCCGATCCCAGGGCTCGGACTCAGCCTCGACCTTGGAGGAGCCTCTGCCTCGCCCGACCTCAGGCTCGGACCCGCCACGTCACAGGGAAGGCCATCATTACCCTACCCCCAGCTAGCTCAGGTTGCGGGGGACAAGACCAGCGTCCCATCTAGCTCGCCCCGGTAAACAAGTAATGATGGCACCCCGCGTGCTCCATGACGACGGCGGCTCTCAGCCCCTTATGGAAGCAAGGAGACGTCAGCAAGGATCCAACAACCCCGACAGCTGTACTTCCACAAGGCTCAAGCACTCCTCTGACGGTCACGATATCACATGAACAGGGCGCCAAAACCTCTCCGGCTGCCACGACGGCATGTACTTAGGGCTCTAGCTCCTCTCTGCTAGACACGTTAGCACACTGCTACACCCCCCATTGTACACCTGGGCCCTCTCCTTACGCCTATAAAAGGAAGGTCCAGGGCTCTTGTACGAGAAGGTTGGCCGTGCGGGAGAACGGGCCAACGCACAGGGCTCCCTCTCCCTCCCTCTCTCTCCCACGCGGACGCTTGTAACCCCCCTACTGCAAGCGCACCCGACCTGGGCGCAGGACAACACGAAGGGCGCGGGTTTCCCCTTTGCTGTTTCTCACCCCCCTTTGTGCTCCGTCTCGCGCCAACCCATCTGGGCTGGGACACGCGGCGACAATTTACTCGTCGGTCCAGGGACCCCCGGGGTCGAAACGCCGACAATTATTAAGGGGTAAATATAAAAAATACAAGAAATATATGTTGGTGAAGAAACATCTCTAGCATAGTTTTCTAATTCTAAATATGGTTTCACTCATACAATCACTAGGGATGAAAACGGTCGGTAAACACTAAAACCATTACCGTTTTTATATTTTTTTATCGGAAACAAAATCGAAAACGGTAACTCCGGAAACGGAAACGATATCGGTATTTCGGAAACATCGGAAACAAAAGTTTGGTGCGGAAAATACACCGGTAACGGTCGAAATCTAAAATACGATCGCTAAACATATCAAACTTCATAATACAACAAAGTTGACAAAAGATCACAAAGACCACAAGTTAACAATTCATGATATAACAAGTTCACAGTTCACAAGGATCACAAATTTATAATATAAAAAGTTTACAAAGATCATAAGTTTACAATATAACAAGTTCACAGTATAACAAGTTTATAAAGATCACAAGTTCATAGAGTCAAAGTTCACAATTCACAATATCCACTCGATCTAGCTGACTTGCCATGCTTACTTATGAAATATTTTTCCTCACATAAAGAGTTTTTCACAACCTCACAGGAAAACCCTAAACCCTAGTGTGTGGAAAAGACCAAATCGTTAATCTCAACTGCCTTCCAACACCATCTATCCCAAAAAAACCCTTAAAATATCCAAAAAAGACAAAAATAAGTAATCCTTATCTAGAGACGTACAGGCGATGTGAAAAATCACATGCTGGAAAATTCTGAGACACAATCCCGAAAAATTCCAAGACACAATTCCGAAAAATTCCAAGACACAAATCCGGTAATTTCCGACAAAAACCGGTAACCGAAGAAAACAGTCGGTAAAACACCACACCGATTCCGATAGAAAATTCCAAAAACCGATTCCGTTTTCGAAAAATACCGTTACCGATGAATCCGATCGAAAAATTTCGAAATCGGTTTCCGGAATACCGAAAAATTCTGAAACCGTTTTCATCCCTAACAATCACATAAATGAATCGTATCTTGTGTAGTTCTAATGAATAAGATATAAGGCTTAGATACATTAGGTTGTATAAAAGGGTGTCTTAGATATATCTAGTGCTTAGAAAATCGCAATATATATATATATATATATATATATATATATATATATATATATATATATATATATATATATATATATATATATATATATATATATATAGGTTGTACATGTCCTTAATTGGTTGATTGCATGGATACTTGCTCCATAATTTAAAGGAAAACTATTAAATTTATTATATTTTCCTGTCGATTTTATGGTATCATGACTATCATTAATCTACTTTTAGTTAAATTAAAATTATTTAATAGAAACTAATTGCGTGTTAATGCATCATTAAAAAGATTAATGGTGTATCTACAATTTATAGTATCATGCCTTAAGCCTTAATCTGCTTTTAAATAATTTAAAAATTATTCAAGTGACACTAATTGTACGTTAATACACCATTAGTGGAGACAAACTTAACAACTCAGTTTGTTGCTCAACGCGACCATGCGAGCCAACACGTTGCAGAGAAATAGAGCCCATCTGCGTATTTTGGGACGACACAAGACCATTTGCATGTGGCTGGCCAGACACTGACATCAAACTAAGCAACAGGATCATGGTCCATGGACCAGGTGCAAGCAGCCAATCACGCACACTAGTACAAAGTAGCTCTATAGTGACGGTTGTAAACCTATTTTTACTGGCGTATTTTAGAACCGTCGGTTCTAAGGGCCAGTAAAAATCATTATTTTTACAGCCCACCCGCCTGTCTTCGCCGCAAGTCGCGGCATTTTTCGCACAAAATTCGCGTGCTACGCGGTTGTTAAAAATCAAACCGTCGACCTCACCCTTGCGCATACCTCCACTACCACTCCGCCTATAACATACTTTGTGTCTAGTTTATAGTTTTTTTTGTCCACATATTACAATTATTTTGAGTGTAAATTGCTTGTTTGAGAACGTAAACTAATTCAAATAAAAAAGTTGTCAACTACAAAGTTGAATAACTTTTGAAGTTCTATAACTTTTATTTTGACACTTTTTTCATCCGAGGTAGTTTGCAAAATTTGAATTTTAAATTTGACATACTTAGATTCAACTTTTTAGAAACGAAATGAGTTCAAATAAAAAGTTGTCAACTACAAAGTTTCATAACTTTTAGAGATCTACAACTTTTATTTTGGTGGTTTTATCATACGAGGTCGTTTGAAAAACTCGAAAAATTAAGGATAAAAATGATTTCTAGTGACGGCTACTTAAGAAATCCGTCACTAGAAATCGATTTCCACATGCGGTTCCTTAAGAAAACTGACACTAGAAATCATGGATTTTTACTGGCGGTTTTTTAAGGAACCGCCTGTAAAAATACGTTTTTAGTGGCGGTTTTCTTAAGCAACCGTCACTAAAAATAGCACAGGCAGTTGATAACCGAATCCGTCTGTAAAAATATATTGTCCTGCAGGCTTTGACCCTTTTTCTACTAGTGGCACCCAAATGACTTTTTCTATGGATTGGAATAATAAGTGGCTAGCTGATAAAGAACATGAACCACTGTTGGAACCCAGTTCTTTGCCGAGTGCATTTTTTCGGGCAAAGTTTTTGCCGAGTGCCCAACAAAAAGTACTAGACAAAACGTTGCTGATGTACAAGTCGGAGAGGAAATCTTCGGCTGGGTGGCTGAGTGCACCCGTCCTAAATTCTAAGATGAGGAGGGGCCTAACGTTTTGCTCGTTAGTTGGAAAATGGAAAGAACACAAGAATACACAAGGATATAGAGTGGTTCGGGCCGCCGGATCGTAATACCCTACTCCACTTGTGATGTATTGCTTGAGAGTTTGAGTTGTCTGGAATCACTTGGGTCTAAGTGTCTCTCTGCATGCCTCTCCTTTTATAGTTCAAGGGGGGGCATGTACAAGGGTTCTGAGACCCGACACGCGGGCGCAGAGACAAATGGAAGGATGGAACTACTGCTTTCCCAGCCCGTGTAATCTCCTTGCGTCATGATATCCGTAGTACGTTCTGTATTGATATCTTGCTGCAGCGCCCTCGGTAACGCGCAAGTCATGATGGGCGCGGCGCATGCCACGACGTAGGTGTACTATTGGCCAACGGGAATAGCCAGACACGCCACCCGTAGGATGGCTTGGGCGCCGCCTGCTAGTTGAGCGGATAGGGCGCATTAAATGCTGAAGGGGCACATCGCCTGTCAGCGGGGTAGTCAGACGATGCGTCCTTTCCACAATAAATGCAGGGGCAGCGTGGCCCAGCGGCCTTACGTCAGGTCCATCCCGCATGCTCACGTCATAGTAGGCCACTTGACATGTCGTCCCCGGACCCCTTTAAGGGTAGGGTCCGGGTATTCCGGGTTCCAGAATCCCGGGACCCGGCGTTGATTAGTCCGGACCCCACTCAGAAGGGTCCGGGACCCATCTCGGAGGTCCGCCCGTCACGTATGGGGGTCTAGTGCTTTCCTTGCAGTAGGTCCGGACCCACTGCGTGTATCCTGGAGCACGTTCCTTTCCTTGACCACGTGGCGACCCCAGGGCGGCTGATGTGGCGCGGCGGAGAACTGTTCTCCGCGCAACCAGAGACTTCTCCGCCGGCGCAGCGCCTTCACCTTGTAACAAGGGGTACCCCTGTTTCAAGCTACCGATAGTGGCCCCCAGGCCCACCTCAGGGGAGGGAGCGAGCCTGCAGGTGGGGCCAAAACCTGTATCCTGTGTAAGCACAACATGGCCAGTGATCGAGGCATCTTTCTTTAGCGCGCGCTGTATTAACCCAGCGCGCACATGCTGTCAGTCTGCTATTGGTCACACCAACCGTCGTGCCCGTCTTCGCGGCTGGCTGGTGCGTGGCCCCCATGCATGGTGGTTTGGCCATGCCACGCGTGCGTGGGGCGCCCTGTTGGCCCCGCTTATGTTAAAAATATCCTCCGGCAGCGGCCCCGAGGCGGCGTGGGAGCGTGCACGGCGGTTTTGCTCCTTCTGCGCATGGAAACCAACGTCCCAGCTACGCGACTCGTGGGTCCGGGCCCTCATGTCAGTGACTGAGTTGTTCGGGCGCTAGGTGTGCGTCAGGCGGATTTTTCCAGGGTGCGTGGGGAGCCTTTTCTTGAAAAGGGGGTTCTCCGCGCGCAGTGGTTTCGCTTTCGCACTTCCCCCAACTGCTCTGCCCTTTCGCCTCCGAGCCCTCCACGCTTCTCCGCGTTCGTGCTCCCCAGTTTTCCGCCGCCGCGGTTGCCATGGCCATGCTGGTTCGTCCCGATCATTTCCAGTCTGAGGAGGCGCTCAACACGGTGCGCCGCCTGCTCGGATGGGGCACGCCGGCGTTCGCCGGGAGGATCCAGGCCGGCACTACTCCCCTCGGCGGTCTCGCTGCCGAGGATTTTGTTCTCTTTGTTTCCTATCTCTTCTGCGGGTTGGCACTGCCGATTTCGCCGTTCTTCCTGCTGCTGCTGGAGGAGTTCAGACTTCAACTCCAGTATCTCACGCCCCACTCCATCCTCCAGGTGGCCATCTTTGTCCATTTCTGTGAGATGTTCGTGGGAGTGGCAGCCTGCACTTCCCTTTCCGCCAGTTTTTTGTGCTGGTGAGGTCTGGGAAGGGCAAATACCACCTTGGGGCCTACTACTTCCAGACGAGGGCAGATCCAACAGTGTCCTACATCGCCTCCCTTGGCGGCGCGAGCTGGGAGAACTGGCGAAATGACTGGGTGATCGCCAGTGCTGAGGTCAACGACCACCTTGCCCTTCGGAGTGACGGGCCCAGACTCGACCGGAAGCAATGGAGGGTAAAACCGTGCCTCGCGCTGGAGTTCGGGCCCGTCTTGGACAGGATTAAGGAACTGGCGGTTGGTGGCCTGACCTCGATGCACGTACTCGGCGATTTCCTGAAGCGCCAGGTCATGCCGCTGCAGGGGAGGCCGCGTCTGTGTTGCTGGTTTACCGGCCCTGGCGACATTGGTAGAATCCAGCGCGGGCCTGGAACTGACCTGTCCTAGGAGCAGCTAGAAATTTTGGCAAAGGGGATCACAGGTGAGGCTTTTATCCCCAAAACCTTGATACCTCCCCAGGGTATTTCGCCGCTCTGCGACAATCCAGGGTTGCGGTCGGCGGTGCTGACCCGACTGTCGACCCTTGATGAGAGTGGTGTGTTGATCCGCCAGACCGGTGGCCGGGACCCCCACCGGGGGATCCATATTCCCGCTGCACCGGTCGGAGGTCCCCAACCAGTCGATGTGGGCCCCAGAGCTCCTCCCGCGCCCCCAGTTCCTCAGACAAGGGCAAGGGGCCAGCAAGTAGCTCCTCCGCTCCGGACGCCGCCGGGAGGTCGGAGGGAGTAAGGCGACACCGACTGCGTCGCGCTGATGGGTATTTTGTTTCGGATCTACCCCTTGATTCGGACTCCCCCCAGAAGCGTCAGAAGACAGCTGGTGGGACTAAGGAGGCCGAACCTCGGGTCTAGGACGGGCAGAGGGGCGTGAACCCTCCGCCACCACCACCTTCGGATCTGACACCACCGCTACCGCCACCTGCATCAGACCGACCGCCGTCACCGCGGGGCAGCGACAGCAATAGCAGCAGGAGCGGCAGCAGCAACAACAACAGCGGGCGCCCCGCTTCCAGGGCCACTGGAAGGTTCATGGCCCCAAGTAAGTTTAGACTCTTCCAATGTTTTTCCGAGCGTAGCTTTTATGCCGACAGGTCTTGACCCGTCCTTTGCCCGTCAGGGCCTCCCCTTCTTCGGCTTCCGAGGATGCTCCTCCCCCGTCGGCCGCTATGCCCGCCGGTGGGTCTGGTTCCCAGCAGCATACATCTGCTGGGAATGTCACCTGCGACCCGTCAGCGGTTACCGTAGCGTCATCAGCGTCAGCGTCAAGCCCACCACCGGCAGCAGCCGAAGAGGTTCCTGCTGCGTTTTCCCCCACCATGCAGGGTGATGCTGGTGCTGAGGTGGCGCCGTCAGGCCCCCAGGACCCACCTGTCACCGTCGAGGCAATGCCTTCGGGTTGCCAAGTTCCAACTAGGGGTCCAGAGGTGCAGTGCCGCCAACAGTTACTGTAGATCCAACGGCGGCGATACCGTCGGATACACCGCCAGCAGTAGGCGTGGGGGGCACGACCAGCTCTATCCCGTCGCCAACTCCGGTGGATCCAGAGGTTATTCTCGGGCGACCACTTCGGTCTGGCAACAGACCAGAAACAACGCTGACTCCCCTCCCTCATGTGTTGTCCCGCGCTCATCAGGCTTAGGAAACCGAGGCGGCTATCCTGCGGGAGTGGGAGGCGCTCGAGACCGAGCACCAGCGCCTTGGCGACTGGTGCACCCAACTGGAGAAGCGCACTAAGGCGGCGTCCTGCCAATTCGCCTCAGAGCGGGCCGAGCTTGAGCAGGAGTGCGAGGACCTCAAGGAGGACATCCGAAAGGTGTCTGACCGAGAGCAGGAGGTGACCCGGAAGGAGAAAAGCTTGGTCAAGAAGAAGGAACACTTAGACCAAAGGGAGGAGGCCATCACAGCGTTCCATAATAAGCTGAAAGCCTATAATGCGATGCTGGAGAAACAGCGGGACGAGCAGGCTGCGGCTGAGGCGAAGCTGTAGAAGCTGCAGCAGGAACTTGTCGACAAGGCCAACAACATTGCTTGCGTCGAGGAAAGCCTCAGGGCTAAGGATGCCTCCCTGGAGAAACGAGCGACTGATCTCACCTGGCAGGAGGAGGACCTCGCCTTTAGAGAGGAGATGTGGGCAAGGTGGAACAAGTTGCTGGACGAGCTTGAGCTCGAGGCAGAGGAGAAAGGGAAGCGTTTGGAGGGGAAAGTGCGGGCACTGGAGGAGCAGGTCCGCTAGTTCCAGGCGGCGCAGACTGCTTAGGAGACCAGACGACCTTGGGCCCCCAAGCGGTGGAGGTGATGAGGAAGACGCTCGACGACCTCTGGGCCGATCAACGCGCCGGGGCCCAGCGCATCGCCGCCTGGGCTGACGAGGCAAGTACGACATTGGTGCCGTTGGGGATGAGTCCCATCCCGACGTTGGTGCGGCCGGCGTCCATCTCCGACGCGCTCCCGGTACTGGATTCTGCTGCTGACCGCCTCCTACGTCTGGATCAGATTCTTGGCGCCCGCCTGGAGGCCGAGGGCAGCAGACTCTGCCGGTCGGTAATAGAGTATGTCTTGACATGCTTCCGGAGCCACGACCCGACTGTCTCCTTGGGGCCAGTCGTCGCAGGCCCGGTGGTCGATACTGAAGATGCTGCCCGGGAGGGCGTGCAGGGTGTTGTGGACATGGTGGTCGGGCGCTTCCAGCGGGATCCTACTGACGATGAGTAGCCAGGCTTGCGTGGAGAAAACGAGGATTCCGCTGGGGAGAGGGTTGTAATATATCTTTGATTTTGTAAGATACTCTTTATGCACTACTTATCAGGCGATATTACAACTTATCTGCATGCCACTTTTTCTTTACTGTGTGCATTGTTACCAACTTCTTCCCTGGTACTTGGCCCCCCTAGGATATGGCCTCGACGTGTCGAGGCTGGATGCCAGGATTCTTAGGGAGGAATTGGTGTCATGGCCCCCAAGGGGCAATCTTAACTGGGACCCGACCTGCACACAGTCTTGGGTAGGAATTTTTAGTAGTGCACCCATAGGGTCCGCTAGTTAGTATTTCTTATCCTTTGATTCACGCAACAGGCCCGGCTGCAGAGTGGTGGGGCGTGTAGGCTTATGGTACTTGACCATACTAAGCGACTTCACGGCCCTGAACCACCCCGTCGTCTGGTTGCCGGGTCTGGCTACTTAATTCGGATGTCACTATACCAGCCAGGGAGGGAGACTGCATGGGTGGGTTAGATAGTAATAATGGTTGTAAACTTAAGAATAAAACCAACATAAAAACAGCTTCGTGGGTCGAACCCCTTCCTTATAACTGGATATACACGAGTGTAGGCCAACAGACCGGGTTTATTGAGGGCGGACCTCACCGGGCTGGCACATATATGTGCGCTTCTTAGTTACAGGGAAAGAGACCAAACCCCCAACTCTGTTTTTACGGAAAAAACTTACGGAGATGCTCTATATTCCAGGGATTGGGAAGAGGTACTCCGTTATCTGTGGCGAGGCGGACGCACCCGGGGTGGCATATTTCCGTCACCTTGAAGGGTCCTTCGCAGCTGGGAGAGAGCTTATGGAGCCCTTCTCAGTTCAGTACTCGCCTTAGAACCAGGTCCCCGACTTCAAGCTTCCTATTATGCACGAACCGTTGGTGGTAGCGCCTAAGCGCCTAGTTGTACCGTGCATTTTGGACTACTGCTCGCCACCTATGCTCGTCGATGAAGTCCACATCCTCGCACCGTAGTTGTTCCTGCGCAGACTCATCAAACGACTGGGCCCGTGGGGAGCCCATAATTATTTCCGGGGGAAGGCAGGCTTCGGCCCCATAGACCAGGAAGAATGGGGTCTCCCCGGTAGCTCGGCTGGGCGTGGTCCGGTTCCCCCCATAGCACGGAGGGCAGCTTAATGACCCAATTTGCGCCATGCTTCTTTAAGCAGTCATAGGTACGCGTCTTGAGTCCCCTGAGAATCTCTGCATTTGCTCTCTCCACCTGTCCGTTGCTCCTAGGGTGGGCCACGGATGCGAAGTAGAGCTGGGTGTCGATGCCTTCACAGTACTCCTGAAAGATCCGACTTGTAAACTGGGTCCCGTTGTCTGTAATGATACAACTTGGGACCCCAAATCTGCAGACAATCGACTTGAGGAAGGCGACAATAGCGCTCTGGGTGATGCTGACCACAGGGGTGGCTTCCGACCACTTGGTGAACTTATCAATGGCGACAAAGAGGTACCAATACCTGTCGACAGCCCTGGGAAACGGTCCCAGGATATCCACCCCCATACGGCGAATGGCCAGGAGGGCAGAATCATTTGCAGAGCCTAAGCCGGTGTGTGTATCTGCTTTGCGTGGTACTGGCACGCTTCGCAGGACTTTACTAGCTCGGCCGCATCCTGGAGGGTGGTTGGCCAATAAAAACCATGCCGGAAGGCCTTACCAACCAGTGTGCGGGATGAAGAATGGCTTCCGCACTCCCGTCCATGGATCTTCGTGAGTAACTCACGGCCCTCTTCCTGGGTGATGCACCGCATGAGAATGCCGTTGGCGCCACAACGGTAGAGACCCCCTTCTACCATCGTGTATCGCTTAGCCAACCGCACTATGCGCTCAGCGGAGACATGGTCTTCAGGAAGGATATTTTCCTTCAAGTAGTCCCGGATCTTGGAGATCCATGCATCGGGACCACTCTGAGTTGTCGACTGTGGTGCTATGGGGTCAGCAGAGTCCCCCAGAGCACACACAGCCTTTGGTGGGTTCTGGGACGCCACTGGGACCGCCGGCTTCGAGGTGCCGGTCTCGCCCCCTTCGCCCAGTTCGGCTGGCTGGGCGGCGGGTCTCAGCAGCTGTCTTTCGAAGACGCCCTCGGGCACGAGTGCCCGAGTTGATGCCCTCTGGGAGAGGTCATCTGCCGCTGAGTTGTCGGCCCGGGGAACATGTTGCAGTTCCAGGGCCGTGAAGTCCTTCTCCAGCTTCTTCACATGGAGGAGGTAAGCTGTGAGCCTGGGCTCGTTGCAGCTACATTCCTCGCGGACCTACTTGATGATTAGCTGAGAGTCCCCGTTCACGAGGAGATGGCGGACCCCCAGAGATAGGGCCGCGGATAGGCCGAAGATCAGTGCCTCATACTCCGCCATGTTGTTGGTGGCCTTGAACTCAAGACGCACCACATACTTCAGCTGGTCTCCGCTTCGGCCAACGAGGACTACTCCCGCGCCAGCACTCTGTTGGCGGGCGGATCCATCGAAGAAGAGCGTCCAGTGGGGCTCGGTGAAGATTGGACCACTGCGCTCCACAGGTGTGGGCCTGAAACGAGGTCCGGGCCCCGAGGGGCGCATGGGGGCAGAGTCCACTCCACGATGAAGTCGGCCAGGACCTGACTTTTGATGGTGTGGCGGGGCTGGAAGTCTAGCTGGAACTCGACAAGCTCTGCCGCCCACTTGGCGATGTTGCTGGTGGCGTTTAGGTTGTGGAGGATGGCCCTTAACGGAAAGGAGGTCACCACCACAACTTCGTGCGCCTAGAAATAGTGACGCAGTTTCCTGGATGCGACTAACACAGCGTAGAGGAGCTTGTGCGTCTCGAGGTACCTGGTCTTTGCTTCATGGAGTACCTCGCTGACGTAGTAGACCGGCTTCTGGACAGTCCGGGTCTCTGTAGCTGGTCCTAAGTTTCCAGGTTTCTGTCCTTCTTGTGTCGCCCTTCCGGTGACTAGCACCATGCTTATCGCTTCTGCAGCCGCCGCAATGTATAAGTACAGCGGTTCCCCTGGCTCTGGAGCAACCAGGATCGGTAGGGAAGCTAGGTGCTGCTTCAATTCTTGGAAGGCTTGTTCTGCCTCTTCGATCCAGGTAAATGGGCCTGATTTTCGCAGGAGCTTGAAGAAGGGCAGTGTCCTCTCAGCCAACCTCGAAATGAAGCGGCTAAGGGCTGCCAGTGACCCCGTAAGCTTCTGGATGTCCTTAATTCGGGCGGGAGGCCTCATCACCTCAATAGCCTTGATTTTCTACGGGTTAGCTTCAATGCCCCGGTATGAAACCAGGAACCCTAGCAACTTCCCTGCGGAGACACCGAAGATGCATTTCTCCGGGTTTAGCTTGGTGCGGGTTGCCCGCAGCTTGCCGAAAACTAGGGTCAAGTCTTCCACTATAGTCGACCCCTCCCTAGTCTTGACCATGATGTCATCGACGTAGATCTCCACCTTGTCCTGAATCAGGTCCCCAAAGGTCTTACTCATCGCCCGAACAAATGTTGGCAAGGCGTTTTCAGACCGTAGGGCATTACAACATAACAGTATAGCCCATCCACTGTCACAAAATCGGTATGCCTCCTATCATCTTTAGACATCCGGATTTGATGGAAACCAGAGTAGGCATCCAAGAAGGACAAAAGGTCACACCCCGAGGTAGAGTCCATGATCTGATCTATACGTGGCAGTGGATACGGGTCCTTGGGACATGCCTTATTCAGGCTGGTGTAGTCGATGCACATCTGAAGCTTCCCGTTTGCCTTTAGAACGATGACTGGGTTGGCCAGCCACACGGGGTGATGAACGTCTTCGATGAAGCCAGCATGCAACAGCTTCCGGACCTCCTCACGGATGAAGTCCTGTCGCTCCACGGACTGTCTCTGTGGCTTCTGGCTTACCGGCTTAGCGTCCGGGTAGATCTTTAGGTGGTGCTCAATCACCTCCCTGGGGATCCCAGGCATCTGCGACGGCTCCCATGCGAACACGTCGGTGTTTGCTTGCAGGAAGGCGACGAGCGTGAGTTCCTATTTTCCCCCCAGATTCCCTGCGATGCGGTTGGTCTGGGAGGGGTCTGCGCCGACCTGGATGGTCTTCGTGGGCCCGCCGTCTGCTCTGGACGGCTATACTTTCAGCGCCTTGGAGGGCGCCCTGGCACTAGGGGCAGAGGGGCCTCTCCCTCCATCGTCCGGTCGAGCGATCTCGGCCGCCAGAGTGTGTAGCTTCTCGACGACTGCTAGTGCGGCGGTGCGGTCGCGCCGCACGGTGAGGATCCCAGCGAGGGATGGCATCTTGAGGACCAAGTACCCGTAATGGGCAATGGCCATGAACCGGTACAGGGCCGGCCTCCTAATGATGGCGTTAAAAGGGAGGTTGACCTCCACGACGTCGAACTGGACGTTTTTCGTGCGTAAGTTTTCCTCCATCCCAAATGTAACCGGGAGCGTTATGCTCCCGAGGGGATATACGGGCTGCGAGCCCACCCCAGAGAATGGGCGAGAGGGCCCTAGCCACAACCCCGGGACCTGCAGCTGTCTGAATGCTGCATGGCTGATGACATTGAGGCCGGCCCCTCCGTCGATCAACACGTGATGTAGCCGCATGTCGGCAACAACAGGGGCGGTGATGAGTGGTAGTACGCCGGCCCCCGCCATGTTGTCGGGGCAGTCGGATGCCCCGAAGGAGATGGTGGTGCCCCTCCGCCGTTGGTGTGGAGCAGCTTTCGGGACCCCTGGGACCGCCGAAAGGACCTCCCGTCGCAGAGACTTGACACTCCTGCGGGAGATGAGCTCCCAGCTTCCGCCGCACATTACATACAGTTTCTTGCCTCCTTCTAGCCTGCGGTGAGGCGGCGAGACGTCCTTGGAGGACTGCTCGTGCCGCTCACTGATGCGCCTCGCGAGTTTGATAATCTCACGGTAGTCAGCGGCACGGTGGCGGCTGTTGGGGTGCACTGGGCATGTGCCACCGCTGCTTTCCTGGGGCCGTGGGTGCTTGTTGCGCTCACCTTGGCCCTCGGCAGTGGCAGCAGCAACTGAAGCAACAAACTGCGGCTTCTCGTGGCTGCGGTTCTTGTTCCTCTTTTTCTTCTTGCCTCCGCCCTGGGTGACGACATCCGAGTCGCCCACCTGGGTAACCCTGGCCTGTGGTGCCGAGTGCCAAGCATGGCCCTCGGCGGCTCTGGCTCATTTGTCAGCTAGAGCAAAGAGTGTGGTGACGTTGTCCACATCATGCGTGGCCAACTTCTCTAGCATCTTTTCATCTTGTACCCCCTAGCGAAAAGCAGTGATGATGGAAGCATCCGAGATACGGGGGTTGTCCCACATACCTTGGTGAAGCGGGAAATGAACACCCGGAGTGTCTCCCCGGGTTCCTGTCTTACTGCATGGAGGTGCGCCTCCACACCGTGCCACTGGTAAGCGCTAGCGAAGTTTGCCACGAACCGTGCGCAGAGCTCTTCTTAGGAGTAGATGGACCCTGGGGCTTGGTTCATGAGCCAAGTCTGGGTTGGCCCAGACAAGGCTACATGAAAGTAGGTTGCCATTACGACGGTGCCTCCACCTGCTGCCGTAATGGTGGTGACATAAACCTGCAGGAATTTTGACCGGTTTGTCGTACCGTCATATTTTTCTAGCAGGTGTGGCCGAAACATGGGTGGCCACGTTGCCGCGTGGAGGTGGTCCGCTAGGGCGGCGCAGCCCACTCCAGCCAACGGGATGCTGGTCTGGAATCGAGCATCCCCTGAGGCCCGCGGCGCGACCGCAGTGAAATCTTGCTCGAGGTTGCCACGACGCTCACGCGCCTTCTCTAAAGAGATACATGCATCTTTGCACGCACGCCTGCGATTGAGTTCGTCCCGCAAGTCTTCTGGTCTCTCTGGAGGAACTTGCGCGTCTCCTCCTACGCGTCTGTGGATGAGCTCCTCTCACAGATCTTCGGTCGGGGCAGCCCTTACCGAGGGCGAGCGCTCTGAGGCTGATGCCTCATACTGGCGCCGGGATGATTGAGGTTTGGGCTTGACCGAGCCAGTGTGCGCCATGCTAAGGAGGCGGTCCACGTCATCGTGCCACTGCCTCATAGCCCTTGGCGAGGCCGTGGGGCTTGGTGGGTGGCGCAACAACTCCCTGGCCGCAGAGAGCGCTCCGGCGGGAGCAACCCCTGATGGAGTCTGGGGCGCCTGCGCTGGCGTGTGCTGCCGCGCGGGGCGCACGGCTGCGGCACCAAGCTTCGGGCGACCAGAGCTCTGTGGCATAGAAGATGCGACCTCTTTCTCCATGGAGAAGTCTTCAGAAGTCTCGTCACAATGCTCGGCGATATGGACCATAGTGTCGAACAGGAAAACAAGCAAAAACCTAGTGCCTTAGCCCTCTACCTGGCGCGCCAAATGTCAGAGAGGAAATCTCTGACCGGATGGCGGAGTGCACTCGCCCTAAATCCTAAGATGAGGAGGGGCCTAAGCGTTTTGCTCGTTAGTTGGAAAATGGGAAGAACACAAGAACACACAAGGATTTAGAGTGGTTCAGGCCGCCGGAGCGTAATACACTACTCCACTTGTGATGTATTGCTTGAGAGTTGGAGTTGTCTGGAATCACTTGGGTCTAAGTGTCTCTTTGCATGCCTCCCCTTTTATAGTTCAAGGGGGGGGCATGTACAAGGGTTCTGAGCCCCGACACGCGGGCGCAGAGACAAATGGAAGGATGGAACTACTGCTTGCCCAGCCCGTGTAATCTTCGTGCGTCATGATATCCGTAGTACGTTCTGTATTGATATCTTGCTACAGCGCCCTCGGTAACGCGCAAGTCATGATGGGCGCGGCGCATGCCACGACATAGGTGTACTGTTGGCCAATGGGAATAGCCAGACACACCGCCCGTAGGATGGCTTGGGCACCGCCTACCAGTTGAGCGGATGGGGCACATTAAATGCTGAAGGGGCACATCACCTGTCAGCGGGGTAGTCAGACGGCGCGTCCTTTCCACAATAAATGCAGGGGCAGCGTGGCCCAGCGGCCTTACGTCAGGTCCATCCCACATGCTCACGTCATAGTAGGCCGCTTGACTGTACCAGGTCTCCGCCTGACCAGGGAATAGGAACGTTGCGTGGACAGGTTCACACCAAGCTAGGTCTGGACACATGTCGTCCCCAGACCCCTTTCAGGGTAGGGTCCGGGTATTCCGGGTCCCAGAATCCTGGGACCCAGTGTTGATTAGTCCGGACCCCACTCAGAAGGGTCCGGAACCCATCTCGGAGGTCCGCCCGTCACGTACGGGGTCCGGTGCTTTCCTTGCAGTAGGTTCGGACCCACTGCGTGTATCCTGGAGCACGTTCCTTTCCTTGACCACGTGGCGACCCCAGGGCGGCTGATGTGGCACGGCGGAGAACTGTTCTCCACGCAACCAGAGACTTCTCCGCCGGCGCAGCGCCTTCACCTTGTAACAAGGGGTACCCCTGTTTCAAGGTACCGACAGTACAGTTTACCAAAACTTCTTTGCCAAAAGTCACACTTGACAAAGAATTCACTGAGTGTTTTCCAGACTTTGCTGAGTGCTCCAGACACTCAACAAAGCAATCGTGTCCATTAGTCAACACAATGCCATCTTATATGTTTTTGTTTAATTAGTTAAGTGGGAATATCTTCCCTCGTGTATCATTCGTCCCGCCACTTGTCCGTGCCTAGTGATCTGCCGTCCCGTCCCTCCTCCCGCGCCGAGCGAAAAAATACACTTCAAGCAAAGAAAAATATGCATGCGTCGGATTCGAACCCACAATCAGAAAAAAACCGTCCAGCAAAGAAAACTATGCATGCGTTGGATATTTTGATGCAAACTAACAACACAAGGCACAAAGTTTCCATTATTGTACAAATAAAAGATATTGTAAATATACATGTATAGTATTGATTTGAAAATAAAAAATAATTATGTCGGGATGGGCCAACGCTCCAGACCGAGAAGGCGGTACAATCATGCCACGATCTCGAGTTGGACTGGCATGAGCCCACTTTCAATCATATCGACTCGGACACACAGGCCGTGTGAGGCGCACCGCTGGATCCGCTGCACCAACATGGAAGACACCGTCACACGCGGCATTGGTTTGGCCCGATTCGGAGGCGTGCCGGCTGTCAGTGCATGTGCTAGCACTGTCTTGGTCGTCCTTGCGATCTAAAAATCTATGGGTTTGGACCATGTTTGAATAAATATCTTATTTATGTAAAATCTTTATATCCAATATATAAAAACTGTAGTAACACACATGCCTTTACCGTCCACGCGTGTGCGTACGCGCGATAGTGGTTATGTGTGCATCGATTCTACAGTGTCCGGTGCACTTGAATTCAACCCAACTTTTGGGAGTTGGTTCCAATGGCTATACGAGTACTTGGGAGATATAAATACACCTGCAACCAACTCATTCAATATACAAGAGTTGAGTAATAGCTCCAATACACATATCAACACTCCCAAAGAGATCAAAGCCTCTCAAGTGCCAAAAAAGAGAGAATTGAGCATAGAGATAGTCTTTTGTGTGAGAATTGATATAGAGCCTTGAGAGAGTGCTAAAAAGAACAGTGTGTGCTATGTTCTCAAATCTTGGTGCAAGACACTCATCCATTGTAAAGCTAGCAAGAGCCTTCAATGTGTGAAGCACCTTGCGGAGACTTCGATCTCTTGATTGAGATAAGAGAAGTGAACTCAAGTTTGATCTTTGTGATCACTTGAGTGACAAAAGGGTTGAGATAAACCTTATCCTTAGTGGCTCCTCAACCGATATATATGTTTCTTTGTGAAACCAAACTTTGGTAAATGAATTGTCATGTCTATTGTGTCCTTTTTATTACAACTTGTTTTCCTCGTTTCTCCCTAAGTTCTCTTGCGATTATCTTCTTTACACATTCTCTTGTTTCCCTGAGTTAATTTCCTCACATTCAAGAGAGCAACTATGCAAGTAGAATTAATCCTCTCTACCAACATATTGTATGTGCTCTATCAAAATACCTATTGGCCTTCGGTGCAACTTTTGTCGATCTGTCCTACACCTTTGGATCCAAATAATAAGGGAGACAAATGGTTATATATCTGGGTTTATAATTCTTTATTGGTGAAGAAAGCATACACAAATCTTCTAGGTGATATTTCTCCCCATCACTACAGTAAAAGGAACAATTTCCGACGGCCAAAGCCGTCGGACATAAGGATTGAACCGTCGGAGATAACCTATGTCCGACGACATCAACCTATGTCCGACGATTTTAGGCCGTCGGAGATAAGGCGTCGGAAATAGCCTTATCTCCGACGGCCGCCTCGGCCCGTCGAAAGAAAAAAAGGTCAACCGTTTTACCGACCAGCTGTGGGTCCCACAACGTTATGTCCGACGGCCTAACTGTAGCCGTCGGACATAAGGGCTCACTTATGTCCGACGGCTTTAAAAACCGTCGGACATAAGTGAGCCCTTATGTCCGACGGCTACAGTTAGGCCGTCGGACATAATATATTTCAGAAGTTACAAAAAAATCTGTTTTTTAAAAAAACTGACATTTACAAAACAAAAACAGATTTCATGCACATATATACATTCACAATCACAAATATACACATTCACATAAGTATTCACATTCACAATCACAAATATTCTCACATAAATATTAACATTCACAAATTTAACATCAACATATAGGTCCGACGGTTGTTGCAAACTGACATTGTGTCTCATAAACAAGTGTTGTAATCACGGTTGCAAACAAGTGTTGCAAAGTGTTTCACAAATTAACATCACGACACATCAATCATATCCATCGCCTGGATGGTTCGAGTAGCCACCTCCTCCTGCTGGACTATGCGTGTTGAAAAGGTTATTCACCCACGAATGCGATGCGTCGTCTTGACCCGACCCGTCTCCTGGTGCTCCAACTGTAGCGGGGGGTGTCTGAAATCCCTATAACACACGCATATGAAATTGTAACCACTCAGTTTTTAATTTAAACAAATAAGACATCTATGAACATGTCACACACGCATATGTGTACATACCGTAGGGAATTGTGATGGAGGCGAAGGTGGAGGTGGAGGTGCAAGCATTGGCATCGGAAGTGTAAAGTCCGGAGGCGGCATCCCATAGGTGGGCATCGGGACGCCCGCTTGTTGGGCTAGTTGCTACAAATTATATACAAGTCATTGTTGAGCAAATAAGATACACATCATGTGTTTTACAAAATAAGCTACAAAATGTTACTTCAGCTTACCGAGAGAAGAGCTTGATTTTGGGCCTGGAGGTTTGCATAATACTCGTCCCTCTTCTTCTGGTACTCGGCTTGTTGCCTCTGGTACTCAGATTGTTGCCTCTGGTACTCCAATTGTTCCCTCAAGACTGATTGATGGTACTCTGCCTGTTGACGCAACACTGCCATCTCTATGTCGTGGGCGGATGATCGTGAATGGGACGACTGTGAAGACGACGATGTGGACTGTCGTCCACGGCATCTCAGCTCTCTAGAATCAATCGTAGAATCAAAAATACCCAACCTACAAGAGTGAACCATGCACTTAGTATAGTAACTCATGCCTCAGTTGAATCGCAAGCATATGATGACAATTTTGAAATCCAAATCAAATAATCTCACCGTCCGTGGGCTTGTCCTCCTCCGCTAGCATATGCTGCCTGAGGGTCGATTGGCTGGCTCCTCCAATCGTACTCCTACCCATGGCGTTGAACCATCTCCTGCCCATACGAAGCCTGGAGGCAAACAATATCAAATATAAGTGCATAACCCCTATGCCCTTGCAAACAATATCAAACACATAATAGATTATCAAAAACTCACTAGACGGTCGGTGGCCGTCTGAGTGCATAACACATCAGGATTCTGAGGATCAGAACCCCTATGCCCTTGCATATACACCTCCACATCTGTGGGTGTACGACCGGATTTGACTTCCTGTACATAAAAGTTACAATGACACATTTCTATGTAATTCAAAAGTTACAACAAACTGTGACTTACCATTCGCTTAGCCAAGCGCACATGACCATCACCGTCGTAGTTGTGGAACGACTCAGTCCCACGGTTTCCCCTGTTCCTTTCGGAAATGGCACAAAACTCAGGGGAAGCCCACCATCTGCACAATGCCCGATAACCCTCTGATCGGGTGGCCATCCACGGCACCGACACCTACATGAAATTTTTTAAATAAAGCAAGCAAATACATGGCTTCGTGCGATATGAGAGGCAAGAACCTGTTTACCTCTAGGTATTGCTCCTCCGTCAAGTAAATTGATGACCACTCGGCCTTGGTATTTGGCATCGGTCGATCATCAGCATTTGCTCTGTACCATGCCTTTATAGCCTGAATTCGTGCATAGTACATTGCATCTGCAACGACATCGTTCGCGTTATACTCAAACACGTAACGAGCGTTCATATCATATGATCCATCGTCCGGCAACTTGTACCGTTTCTGCAAAAAAAATTAGTGTTATCATAAAAGCAAACATATATGGAATAACTAAAATAGTATAAATAATTCATAGCCAGAATGCATCCCAAACTAGTGCCTGTGTGTTGCCAAACGTTCTACAGACACCATAGCGATAATGCTCCCAAGTGGTGGCGGGGACAGACTCGCCAGTAGGCAAAGTCACAACACCAGGCCAGTGCAGACGAACAAGATTACCAAGGACCATGTTCACCTGCCTGTAGTGTCCTGTGCCTGTGAACGAGTCGTCGATCCAAGTCCTGCAAATAGTATAAACAATGTGGAAATTAAAACATAACTTTCAATAACATTTAAGCAAAGACATGTCACTCACTTTCCACTAGGCTTTATCAAAACCCGAGATTCGGGTGGAAGCTCTGGAGGTGGTCCAACAAAATGCAGCTTCCTCGTTCTCCTAACTCGAGAAGTTCCAGACCCAGCCGCGGAATCTCCACCAGCCCCAGAATCCCCACCAGCATTGTCTCCAGCATCATCTCCCACATTATCTCCACCATCATCTTCAACATCATCTCTTGCATGATCCTCTACCACTGGTTCCTCAATTTCAGCATCCTATGAAACAAATACCTTACATCATACAATATTAAGTAACTCAAATAATGTAATTTAACAAATAACTTACATCTTGTGGAGGCAAATGTTCTGCCAGCGCTCTCCGTCTGCTCATGGTAGAACCTGTGCCCTGAAAAACTAAATCCTCACCCCTCGAGCTGCTCCTCGAGCTACTCCTCGTCCCAAGCAAACTACGAGCAAAAGACTTCATTTTCTTTGACATCCTATTTTAACAACAACAAGTTAGTACATAAATTAACAATAAAATATGCAACAAAATCATTAAATATGCAATAAAATCATAAAATATGCAATAAAATCATGATCCATACTCTTCAATCGTAATCGTAATCAAAATCGGGATCTAGTTGCTTTCGTCGATTTAATGGACGCCAAGTAGCTTTCTTCTTTCTCGTCACTCGTTTTCATTTTGGAGGAACCTCTACATCATTTTGATCACCTAATAAAGATTCTTCCAACATTTCAGTTTGTACATTAAACGTGCTTGTAAGTTCTTCGTCTTGGAAAATCTCAGCAGCCCCCACTTCGTGCTCGATTTGACTTTCAACATAACCAGCATCACCAGGAGCATATAGTCGTTCACGAGGATTAACTTTGTACACTACCCTCCAATCAACCAAACCCTTTTTCTTAGATGGATATGTCATATAATACACCTGCTCGCATTGGTGGGCAAGGATTATAGTTGTCGGTGTTCCGAGACCGGGGGGTCCCTGAGCCGACGAGTGAATGTCGCCGCGTGCCCCAGCCTAGATGGGTCGAGCGCGAGGGCGAGCGCGAAGGGGGGAGAGCGAGGCGGCCGGAGACCGGTGTGAGAGAGGTGGGAATCCCGCGGCCTTCGTGTTCGTCCCGCACCCAGGTCGGGTGCGCTTGCAGTAGGGGGCTACAAGCGTCCACGCGGGAGAGGGAGCGAGCGGCTTCAAGCGAGCGCCTGTCTCGTCCTCGTCCCCGCGCGACCAACCCTCTCTAAGAGGGCCCTGGTCCTTCCTTTTATAGGAGTAAGGAGAGGATCCAGGTGTACAACGGGGGGTATAGCAGAGTGCTACGTGTCTAGCGGAGGAGAGCTAGCGCCCTAAGTAAATGCCGTTGTGGCAACCGGAGAGATTTTGGCACCCTGCTGGTGTGATGTCGTGGCCGTCGGAGGAGTGCTGGAGCCTGACGGAGGGACAGCTGTCGGAGCAGTTGAGTCCTTGCTGACGTCCTCCTGCTTCCGTAAGGGGGCTGAGAGCCGCCGTCGTCACAGAGTATGCGGGGCGCCATCATTGCCTATCTAGCGGAGCGAGCCAGATGGGACGCCGGTCTTGTTCCCTGCGGCCCGAGTCAGCTCAGGGCAGGGTGATGATGGTGCCTCCTGTTGACGTGGCTGGTCTGCGCCCTAGGTTGGGCGATGTGGAAGCTCCTTCGAAGCCGAGGTTGAGTCTGTCTTCCGTGGCCGAGGTCGAGTCCGAGCCCCTGGGTCAGGCGAGGCGGAGACCGTCGGTTGAGGTTGGGGCGTAGTCCGAGCCCTGGGGTCAGGCGGAGCGGAGTTCGTCGTCTTCTGGGGCTGAGCCCAAGTCCGAGCCCTGGGTCGGGCGGCGCGGAGTTCGTCGTCTTCTGGGGCTGAGCCCAAGTCCGAGCCCTGGGTCGGGCGGAGCGGAGTTCGTCGTCTTCCGGGACTTAGCCCGAGTCCGAGCCCTGGGTCGGGCGGAGCGGAGTTCGCCGTCTTCCGGGACTTAGCCCGAGTCCGAGCCCTGGGTCGGGCGGAGTTCGCCGTCTTCCGGGACTTAGCCCGAGTCCGAGCCCTGGGTCGGGCGGAGCGGAGTTCGCCGTCTTCCGGGACTTAGCCCGAGTCCGAGCCCTTGGTCGGGCGGAGTTCGCCGTCTTCCGGGACTTAGCCCGAGTCCGAGCCCTGGGTCGGGCGGAGCGGAGTTCGCCGTCTTCCGGGACTTAGCCCGAGTCCGAGCCCTAGGTCGGGCGAAGCGGAGCTTCCTATGGTGCCTTCGACCGGGCCTGACTGCATATCAGCCTCACTCTATCGAGTGGCACCGCAGTCGGAGCGGCGCAGGCGGCGCTGTCTTTCTGTCAGGCCGGTCAGTGGAGCGGCGAAGTGACGGCAGTCACTTCGGCTCTGTCGGCTGGGGGGCACGCGTCAGGATAAAGGTGTCAGGCCACCTTTGCATTAAATGCTCCTACGGCTTGGTCGGTCGGCGCGGCGATTTGGTCAGGGTTGCTTCTTGGCGAAGATAGGGCCTCGGGTGAGCCGGGAACACGTTCGCCGCTGGAGGGGGGCCTCGGGCGAGACGGAGATCCTCCGGGGTCGGCTGCCCTTGTCCGAGGCCAGGCTCGGGCGAGGCGTGATCGAGTCCCTCGTATGGACCGATCCCTGACTTAATCGCACCCATCAGGCCTTTGCAGCTTTATGCTGATGGGGGTTACCAGCTGAGAATTAGGAGCCTTGAGGGTACCCTTAATTATGGTCCCCGACAGTAGCCCCCGAGCCTCGAAGGGAGTGTTAGCACTCGCTTGGAGGCTTTCGTCGCACTTTTTTGCAAGGGGACCAGCCTTTCTCGGTTGCGTTTTGTTCCGGTGGGTGCGCGCGAGCGCACCCGTCGGGTGTAGCCCCCGAGGCCTCGGAGGAGTGGTTTCACTCCTCCGAGGTCTTAATGCCTTGCGTAATGCTTCGGCTGGTCTGGTCGTCCCTCATGCGAGCTGGCCGTAGCCCGGGTGCACGGTCGGGTCCCAAGTTCTCGGGCTGGTATGTTGACGCTGTCAACGGTTCGGCCGGAGCCGGGTTTGCGAGAGCAGCCCCCGAGCCTCTGCACAGGGCGAGAGGGCGATCAGGGACAGACTCGACTTTTTTACATATGCCCCTACGTCGCCTTTCCGCAAGGAGGAGGGGGGAAAGCGCCATGTTGCCCTCGATGGGTGCCGAACATGGTGTCTCCGGTGAGCTGCAAGCGGGTAATCCGAGTGGACGTCCGTGCCCCGTTCGTTGGGGGTCGGCTAGGGGCCCAGAGGCACGCCCAAAAGTACCTGCGGGTGATCTGCCGGACCCGGTCCCCTGGCGATGGGGTCCGAGGGCTCGATGCCTCCCTCCGATGGGATTCCATTACAAGATCGTTCCCGCTAGTCTCGAAAATGTCCTAGGGTACCTCGGGAGCGCAGCCCGAGCCTTGGTTATGTATCGAACGTACCCATGGTCATCCCTCGCTCGGCGTCTGAGGCGGCTGTGAACCCTTCGGGGGCCAGCCTTCGAACCCCTGATCAGTAATGGGCGCGGAGCCCGAGTAGCCTGAGGCGGCTGTGGAACCCTTCCGAGGGGCCAGCCTTCGAACCTCTGACCAGTAGTGGGTGTAGGGCCCACGCGATCTGAGGCGGCTGTCGAACCCTTCCGGGGGGCCAGCCTTCGAACCTCTGATCAGTAGGGGGGCTCGGAGCCTGGTTCCTTCACGGGGAAGGATCCTTTTCGGGGTATCCCCCTTTCCCGGTCCCTGTTGCAAGAGAGAGAAAGAGGAAAAAAGGAAAAGGATACGAAATCGAATGACGCGGCGTACCTTTTTTGACGCGGTCATTATGGCGAAGGCGAAGCGTCGCCCGCTTCTCCTGCCAGAGGCGCCGCCTGTCCCGCCGCGGAGTTAATGCGACGGGGCGAGTTGTTGGCGGGGAGGCCGTTGCGCGTGCGCGAGCCGTTCGAGGAACGGAGCACGGGCGCGTTGTCTTCACGCCGTGAGAGAGGGTTCTCTTGCTGTCCCCGAATGGGACGTGAGCTTGGCTGACGACGGGGCCGCTGCTCCTGCCCGCCTGCCACCGCCATTACTGCCGGCCCATTTTTGGCCGCATTGACCGTCGCGCCAGGCTGGCGCTGCTGGGTCGCCTCGAGTCGCGGTATTGGTTCCGCAGTCGAGGAGGCGCGGTAGTGGCGCAAGTGGCGGTGCAGTTGCATGCACGAAGCATTTGGCGCGCCGGTTGCATGACGCGTGGGCCTGGGCCCCCATGCCGGGCGTGTTGGGAGTCGGAGAAACGCACCCACTTGGCGCGGTTGCATGCCGCCTGCATGGCTGCCCGCCCTTTCGCCCGCTGGTCTGGGCAAAAGTGGAGAGTCTCTTGTAACCGCTGGGCGGTTGTACGCACCGCGCACGGCGGTTTGGCTTCTTCTGCTCTGAGCCGGCTTGCATGACGTGCGGGACCCAGCCCCCGCGCCGTAGGGGAGGACCTTGGAGTGTGTTGGAGAAGACTCAGCCCATGACGGCTGGGGACGCAAGTAGGGAGAGCCGCCTTTAAAAGGAGGGTAACCCCCTTGGAAGGCGACCATGTCTTCGCGCTCCCTTATGCATCGTGTCTTTCCACCTTCCAAGCCCCGGATGGGGGATATCCGCCGTCTTTCCGCCTTGTCGTTGGAGGAACGCAACTCCGTGGGAGTTGGTACCTTTCAGCCATCATTCGGCTTCAAGGATTTTCATCAGCCAGCCCGGCTGTACCCCCCCGCCGGCGGTCACCCAAGACGGTGACCACCAGCCCCTGGGTGGGGAGAAGCAAGCCGGGCTGCGATCTTGGTCCCACCCTCAGCTTCAAGGATGTTCATCATCCTCGCTGGGGTGGAGGCCGGGCTGAGCCGGAGCTCTACCTCCCGCGCGGGTTCGTGGGTCACCCTCTCCTGCGGCGTTCGAGGGAGAGGGCGCTCACTGGCCCTGCGGGCGGCTCAGACTTCGACAACGTGGGGCTAGTCGACGGCGGGCGTCGCCAGCCTCGGCGTGTCGAGCTCGTCGGCTTGGCTCCCGGTGCCCCCTCCTGCCGGAAGGCGGCTGCCGCACCGTGTGCACGGGAGGACCGCCCAAGATGTCGCGCGCTGCTAGGGCGGCGTTCGTGTTCTGGGGCGGTCCTGCCTTTGCACCGGTATGGCACCTCCGCGTGGGGGTCGGCGCCCCACTCGTCCGGGAGGATCTGAGTGGGGATCTACCGGAGGGCTGACGGCCCCGGTTGTCTGTGCCGAGGTGGAGGCGGCTCGAGAAGTCCCCGTTGCCGACGGGATCACCGCCACCATCCGCGCTTCGGGCCTCCGGCTCTTTGTACTTGTCCTCGCCCCTCGAGCGTCGGCGAGGGCGAGGGCAAGATTGCAGCAGCACCCACCCTGAGGCCTACGCTGCTGCAGTTCGGCCACCCGGAGCGGTGGTCGTTGTTGCTGCTGGCAGAGCGGGCGGCGGCGAGCCGCCCGTCAGTCTTCTGTTGCTCCGCAGGCCCCCCCATCGAGTGGGGTTGTTCGTACCTGCGGAGGTGGAACCGGAGTTCCGTTTGTAATGGCACTTTGAATGCCAGTGTTTTTGTTCATTGTGGGTGTCGAGGCCTGAACATGAATGTAATTTTGGCACGGAGCCGTGTTTTTTCCTCATTTTCGAGCGCTAAGACTCGCCTGTTGGTTGTCTGAACCGCTTCACCATGCGTGAGTCACCCCATGTAAAGGTGACGAGTGAGGTATCTGTATCCCGGAGGCGTAGGAGTCCCTCGGCTCGGTCGGCCTTGTTGTCCGAGGCTTCTCTAGCTTAGTTAAAGGAACCCCTCGGCCGTTCTCCGATGAGCCGAGGCCAGGGGTAGCGGTGTCAGCATGAACAGAGGCGGAGTTGGCTCGAAAAGAAAACCTGGTTGGCCGGAGCCTGGTCGGGTCGTCTGTTAGCGGGACCGACGCCGGAATTGACCAGCCGAGGCCTCGGGTCGGGCTGACGTCCTTGGAAGACAGCTAGCCGAGGCCCCAGGGTGACCGGCCGAGCTGCCTGCTCGGGCCGGATTCCCGGAGAAGACCCTGGCAGCGATGGCCCGGGCGTGGCGATGACGTCGTCCTTCAGAGTGGAGATCTTCGGACCGCGTCGCCGTCCGAGGCTAGGTCGGACCTCGCCGAAGGTGTTGTCGATGCCGAGGGTGCTGCTGCTCCCTTCCAGCATTAAGACCCGAGCCTGCAGGATCGGATTGTCTTGTAGCGTGTGTTTCCTGCGGCCGCCGGGGCCAAAACACACCCTCGCCGTGTTGTAAAGCTGCGTCTCTTTTCCTCTTGCTTCGAGTTATCCGTACGTGAGTTACTTATCGCAGAAGGTGATGAGTGAGGTATCCGTATCCCGGAGGCGTAGGAGTCCCTCGGCTCGGTCAGCCTTGGCTGCTTACGTGTACTCCGTCGTTTTCAGGATCCACTTTCGAAGTAGTCAAAAAGCACGAAAGACATTCTGGCAGAAAGGATCTTTTTTTTCGAGGAAAAAATTCGACGCAGAGGGGGTTCCCCCCTTTTAGCCCCCGAGGGAGGGTCGGGCTTTGCCGAGGCGAGGCCGAGCCTTCCTTGATGACTAAACTTTGCGTGGGAGCGAGGTATATGAACAACTTGAAAACATCTTAAGGGTAGAAGCGACGTAGCTGTTGGATGTTCCAAGCGTTGCTGTAGACCTCGCCTTGACTGTTGGCCAGCTTGTACGTTTCGGGCTTCAGAACTTTGGTGATGACGAACGGCCCCTCCCAGGGGGGCGTGAGCTTGTGTCGCCCTCGGGCGTCTTGTCGCAGCCGAAGCACCAGGTCGCCCACCTGGAGGTCTCGGGACCGGACCCCTCGGGCGTGGTAGCGTCGCAGGGACTGCTGGTACCGCGCCGAGTGTAGTAAGGCCTTGTCCCGAGCCTCCTCCAGCTGGTCCAGCGAGTCTTCTCGGCTAGCTTAGTTGCTTTGGTCGGTGCAGGCCCTCGTCCTCGGGGAACCGTATTCTAAGTCTGTGGGCAAGATGGCTTCGGCCCCATAGACTAGAAAGAACGGCGTGAAGCCCGTGGCTCGGCTCGGCGTCGTCCTCAGACTCCAGACCACCGAGGGGAGTTCTTTCATCCACCGCTTGACGAACTTGTTGAGGTCATTGTAGATCCGAGGCTTGAGCCCTTGTAGAATCATGCCGTTGGCACGCTCTACCTGCCCATTCGTCATGGGATGAACCACGGCGGCCCAGTCCACCTGGATGTGGTGATCCTCGCAGAAGTCCAGGAACTTTCTGCCGGTGAACTGGGTGCCGTTGTCGGTGATGATGGAGTTCGGGACCCCGAAGCGATGGATGATGTTGGTGAAGAACGCCACCGCCTGCTCGGACCTGATGCTGTTCAGGGGTCGGACCTCGATCCACTTGGAGAATTTGTCGATGGCGACCAGTAGGTGCGTGTAGCCCCCGGGTGCCTTCTGCAAGGGGCCGACGAGATCCAGACCCCACACAGCGAAAGGCCAGGTGATGGGTATCGTCTGCAGAGCCTGAGCGGGCAAGCGGGTCTGCCTTGCGTAGAACTGACACCCTTCGCAGGTGCGGACAATTCTAGTGGCGTCGGCCACCGCCGTCGGCCAGTAGAAGCCTTGTCGGAAAGCATTCCCGACAAGGGCTCGAGGCGCTGCGTGATGGCCGCAAGCCCCCGAGTGTATCTCTCGCAGGAGTTCCTGACCTTCGGCGATGGAGATGCATCGCTGGAGGATGCCAGAGGGGCTGCGGTGGTAGAGCTCCTTCTCATCACCCAGCAAGACGAACGACTTGGCGCGCCGCGCCACCCGCCGAGCCTCGGCTCGGTCGAGGGGTAGCTCTCCTCGGTGGAGATATTGCAGGTACGGGGTCTGCCAGTTTTGATCAGGCGTGACCTGAGAGCACCTAGAGGGGGGGGGGGTGAATAGGTGATCCTATAAAACTTAAAACTCAAGCCACAAAACTTGGTTAAGGTTAGCACAATAATTGTCAAGTGGCTAGAGTAGAGTCTCAACAAAACACAATAGCCACAAAGATATCAATCACAGAGATGGCACAGTGGTTATCCTGTGGTTCGGCCAAGACCAACGCTTGCCTATTCCACGTTGTGGCGTCCCAACGGACGAGGGTTGCAATCAACCCCTCTCAAGCGGTCCAAAGACCCACTTGAATACCACGGTGTTTTGCTTTGCTTTTCTTTATCCCGTTTGCGAGGAATCTCCACAACTTGGAGCCTCTCGCCCTTACACTTGAAGTTCACAAAGAAACACGGAGTAAGGGAGGGATGAGCAACGCACACAAGACTCAAAAATCAGAGCAACAACACGCATACAAGTCGCAACAAGAGCTCGCAACACAACCCAATGAGTTTCCAACTCAACTAGAGCTCTAGATGCTATCACAAAGAGAGAAATGCGTGGAATCGAAGTCTTGGTGCTTAGAATTGCTTTGAGTATGCTTGGTGTCCTCCTCCATGCGCCTAGGGGTCCCTTTTATAGCCCCAAGGCAGCTAGGAGCTGTTGAGAGCAATCTAGGAAGGCTGATCTTGCCTTCTGTCGACTGGCGCACCGGACAGTCCGGTGCCCGATTTCCTTCCAAAAATGGCGCATTCGACCGTTGGCAGCCTGAGAGCCGTTGGCGCACCGGACATGTCCGGTGCACACCGGACAGTCCGGTGCCTCCTTCTAGCCATTGGCTCGGCCACGTGTCCCGCGCAGATCGCGAGGCCGACCGTTAGCCCGGCCGACCGTTGGCTCACCGGACAGTCTGGTGAATTATAGCCGTACGTCGCCTGTGAATTCCCGAGAGCGGCCACTTCGCTCGAGGCAGCCTGGCGCACCGGACACTGTCCGGTGCACCACCGGACAGTCCGGTGCTCCCAGACTGAGCAGATTCTTGGCTGCTCGAGCCAAGACATTTCCAATTGGATTTTTCCTGTTTCCAACACTTAGACACAATACATTAGTCCATAAAACAATGTACTAAGTCTGAGAAACATACCTTTATCCTTGATTTGTACTTTGTCCACCTTTTACACTTAGGCACTTGTGTTGGTCACTAAATCACCAAAATACTTAGAAATGGCCCAAGGGCACATTTCCCTTTCAATCTCCCCCTTTTTGGTGATTTATGCCAACACAACATAAAGTAAGTAGAACATGTACAAAATCAATTCAAATAAGAGCTCAAATTGTTTTGATTCAAATTTGACATATATGGATCACTCTTTGCCACCACTTGGTTTGTTTTTGCAAATCACACTCAAATTCCTATCTCTAAGTCAAATCCACTTGTAGAGACATAAAGAGAGGTTTTCCAAAGAAATTTGATCAAGGATTTCAAAAACTCCCCCTTTTTCCCATAATCAACACTTCTCCCCACAAGAGGCCAACTTTTGACATAAGAGACAATAAAAGAGTTTTGACAAACCAAAAGCTCTAATCTACTATTTCTTTTCAAAATTTCTCAAGTGGTAGCTGATCCATCTATTGGCCTTTATTTTCTCCCCCTTTGGCATCAAGCACCAAAACGGGATCAATTTTGGCCCATTAACCCCATTGCCTCACCAAAATCTTCAAATGAGAACAAAAAGGCAATAAGAGTATAAGGGTGAACTTGGAAAAGTTACTCTTTTCATCGGAGTGCAGTGGAAGTCTTGCATGGTCCAAGTCCATCTTTTCCCTTTCAATCCTCCTTTGAGGCTAAAACAATCGAACTCAAATACATGGTTAGTCTCAAAGGGTCAAGTTGTAGCACAGCTCCCCCTAAATATGTGCATCACTTGCAAAAAGGACTTGTGAGGTCCAGGGTGTGTTTGTACAACTTGAGCACCATAGTAAGCAACACAATGCAGAATGAACATGATCAAAGGCATAAACACATGTATGCTATAATTCAATCCAAGTTCCGCGAATCTAAGATATTGAGCTCACTACGCAGCCTGCAAAAGGTCTTCTCATCTAGAGGCTTGGTAAAGATATCAGCTAGCTGGTTCTCGGTGCTAACATGAAACACTTCGATATCCCCCTTTTGCTGGTGGTCTCTCAAAAAGTGATGCCGGATGTCAATGTGCTTTGTGCGGCTGTGCTCAATAGGATTTTCCGCTATTCGGATAGCACTCTCATTATCACATAGGAGTGGGACTTTGCTCAGATTGTAGCCAAAGTCCCGGAGGGTTTGCCTCATCCAAAGCAGTTGCGCGCAACACTGTCCTACGGCAACGTACTCGGCCTCAGCGGTGGATAGGGCAACGGAGGTTTGTTTCTTAGAGTTCCATGACACCAGGGACCTTCCTAAGAATTGGCACGTCCCCGATGTACTCTTCCTATCGACCTTACATCCAGCATAGTCGGAGTCTGAATATCCAATCAAGTCAAAGTTAGACCCCTTTGGATACCAGATCCCGAAGCAAGGCGTAGCGACTAAATATCTCAAAATTCGCTTCACAGCCACTAAGTGACACTCCTTAGGATCGGATTGAAATCTAGCACACATGCATACGCTAAGCATAATATCCGGTCTACTAGCACATAAATAAAGCAAAGAACCTATCATCGACCGGTATGCTTTTTGATCAACGGACTTACCACCTTTGTTGAGGTCGGTGTGTCCGTCGGTTCCCATCGGCGTCTTTGTGGGCTTGGCGTCCTTCATCCCAAACCGCTTCAGCAAATCTTGCGTGTACTTCGTTTGGGAGATGAAGGTGCCGTCCTTGAGTTGCTTCACTTGGAACCCAAGGAAGTAGTTCAACTCGCCCATCATTGACATCTCGAATTTCTGCGTCATCACCCTGCTAAACTCTTCACAAGACTTTTGATTAGTAGAACCAAATATTATGTCATCGACATAAATTTGGCACACAAAAAGATCACCATCGCAAGTCTTAGTAAAAAGAGTTGGATCGGCTTTCCCAACCTTGAAAGCATTAGCAATTAAAAAGTCTCTAAGGCATTCATACCATGCTCTTGGGGCTTGCTTAAGTCCATAGAGCGCCTTAGAGAGCTTACACACGTGGTCGGGGTACCGTTCATCCTCGAAGCCAGGGGGTTGCTCCACGTACACCTCCTCCTTGATCGGCCCGTTGAGGAAAGCGCTCTTCACATCCATTTGGTACAACCTGAAAGAATGGTGAGCGGCATATGCTAGCAAGATACGAATTGATTCTAGCCTAGCCACAGGAGCAAAAGTCTCCTCAAAGTCCAAACCTGCGACTTGGGCATAACCTTTTGCCACAAGTCGAGCCTTGTTCCTCGTCACCACCCCATGCTCATCCTGTTTGTTGCGGAACACCCACTTGGTTCCCACAACATTTTGCTTGGGACGAGGCACCAGTGTCCAAACTTCATTGCCCTTGAAATTGTTGAGTTCCTCTTGCATGGCCAACACCCAGTCCGGATCTAGCAAGGCTTCTTCTACCCTGAAAGGCTCAATAGAAGAGACAAAGGAGTAATGCTCACAGAAATTAACTAATCTTGAACGAGTAGTTACTCCCTTGCTAATATCACCCAATATTTGGTCGACGGGATGATCCCTTTGGATCGTCGCTCGAACTTGGGTTGGAGGTGCCTGAGGTACTTCTTCTTCTTCAACTTGATCATCCTGTGCTCCCCCTTGATCATGCGCCTCCACTTGAGGTACCTGTTCGTCATCTTGGGATGGGGGATGCACCATAGTTGAGGAAGACGGTTGATCTTGCTCCAATTGTTCCTGAGGCCGCACATCTCCAATCGCCATGGTGCGTATCGCGGCCGTTGGAACATCTTCTTCATCTACATCATCAAGATCAACAACATGCTCTCTTGGAGAGCCATTAGTCTCATCAAATACAACGTCACTAGAGACTTCAACCAAACCCGATGATTTGTTGAAGACCCTATACGCCTTTGTATTTGAATCATAACCTAATAAAAACCCTTCTACAGCTTTGGGAGCAAATTTAGAGGATCTACCTTTCTTCACAAGAATATAACACTTACTCCCAAATACACGAAAGTACGATACATTGGGTTTGTTACCAGTTAGCAGCTCGTATGAAGTCTTCTTGAGGAGGCGGTGAAGGTAGACCCTGTTGATGGCGTGGCAAGCCGTGTTCACGGCTTCCGACCAAAAACACTCGGGGGTCTTGAACTCTCCAAGCATAGTCCTCGCCATATCAATGAGCGTCCTGTTCTTCCTCTCTACCACACCATTTTGCTGAGGTGTGTAGGGAGCGGAGAACTCGTGCTTGATCCCCTCCTCATCAAGGAACTCCTCCACTTGAAGATTCTTGAATTCGGACCCGTTGTCGCTCCTTATCTTCTTCACCGTGAGCTCAAACTCATTTTGAGCTCTCCTGAGGAAGCGCTTGAGGGTCCCTTGTGTTTCAGACTTATCCTGCAAAAAGAACACCCAAGTGAAGCGGGAAAAGTCATCAACAATAACTAGACCATACTTACTTCCTCCTATGCTCAGATAGGCGACGGGTCCGAAGAGGTCCATATGCAGCAGCTCCAGAGGTCTTGAAGTGGTCATCACGTTCTTGCTGTGATGTACTCCTCCCACTTGTTTACCTGCTTGACAAGCTGCACAAGGTCTGTCTTTTTCGAATTGCACGTTAGTCAAACCTATCACGTGTTCTCCCTTTAGAAGCTTGTGAAGGTTCTTCATCCCCACATGTGCTAAGCGGCGATGCCACAGCCAGCCCATGCTAGTCTTAGCGATTAAGCATGCATCTAGACCGGCCTCCTCTTTTGCAAAATCAACCAAATAAAGTTTGTCGTCTAGTACACCTTTAAAAGCTAGTGAACCATCACATCTTCTAAAGACAGACACATCTACATTTGTAAATAGACAATTATATCCCATATTACATAATTGACTAACAAATAGTAAATTATAACCAAGAGACTCAACTAAAAACACATTAGAGATAGAGTGCTCATTAGATATTGCAATCTTGCCTAAACCTTTCACCTTGCCTTGGTTCCCATCACCAAATATGATTGAATCTTGGGAATCCTTATTCTTGACGTAGGAGGTGAACATCTTCTTTTCCCCCGTCATATGGTTTGTGCATCCGCTGTCGATAATCCAGCTTGAACCTCCGGATGCATAAACCTGCAAGGCAAATTTAGGCTTGGGTCTTAGGTACCCAACTCTTGTTGGGTCCTACAAGGTTAGTTACAATTGCCTTAGGGACCCAAATGCAAGTTTTATCACCCTTGCACTTTGCCCCTAATTTCCTAGCAACTATCTTCCTATCTTTTCTACAAATAGCAAAAGAAGCATTTAAAGCATGATAAATTGTAGATGGCTCATTAATTTTCCTATGAACATTAGCAACATTTCTCCTAGGCATATTGTGAACAACATTTTTCCTACCAACATTTCTATCATGCACATAGGAAGAACTAGAAGCAAACATGGCATGAGAATCAAAAGCATCATATGCATTATAACTTCTATAAGCATTTCTATATTGTCTCTTGTCATGATACATAAAAGCATGGTTCTTTTTAGCACTACTAGCCATAGGGGCCTTCCCTTTCTCCTTGGTGGAGATGGGAGCCTTATGGCTTGTTAAGTCCTTGGCTTCCCTCTTAAAGCCAAGTCCATCCTTAATTGAGGGGTGTCTACCAATCGTGTAGGCATCCCTTGCAAATTTTAGCTTATCGAAATCACTTTTGCTAGCCTTAAGTTGGGCATTAAGACTAGCCATTTCATCATTTAATTTTGCAATAGAAGCTATGTGTTCACTACAAGCATCAATATCAAAATCTTTACATCTATTGCAAATAGCAACATTTTCTACACAAGTTGTTGATTTCCTAGCTATTTCTAACTTAGCATTCAAATAATCATTAATGCTCCTTAAGCTAGAAATTGTCTCATAGCAAGAAGATAATTCACAAGAAAGCATTTCATTTCTTTTAACTTCTAAAGCATGAGATTTTTGTGCTTCTACAAATTTGTCATGTTCTTCATACAACAAATCTTCTTGTTTTTCTAGAAGCCTATTCTTATCATTCAAGGCATCAATTAATTCATTAATTTTATCTATCTTGGTTCTATCTAGGCCTTTAAATAGACATGAATAATCTATTTCATCCTCATCACTAGATTCGTCCTCACTTGAAGAAGCATAAGTAGAGTCTCGAGTACATACCTTCTTCTCCCTTGCCATAAGGCATGTGTGACGCTCGTTGGGGAAGAGGGATGACTTGTTGAAGGTGGTGGCGGCGAGTCCTTCATTATCGGAGTCGGAGGAGGAGCAATCCGAGTCCCACTCCTTTCCTAGATGTGCCTCGCCCTTTGCCTTCTTATAGTTCTTCTTCTTCTCCATCTTATTCCCTTGGTCCTGATCACTATCATTGTCGGGACAGTTAGCAATAAAATGACCAAGCTTACCACATTTGAAGCATGAGTGCTTCCCCTTTGTCTTGGTCTTGCTTGGCTGCCCCTTGCGACCTTTAAGCGCCGTCTTGAATCTTTTGATGATGAGGGCCATCTCTTCATCATTAAGTCCGGCCGCCTCAATTTGTGCCACCTTGCTAGGTAGCGCCTCCTTGCTTCTTGTTGCCTTGAGAGCAAGGGGTTGCGGCTCGTTGATCGGACCATTCAAAGCATCGTCCACGTACCTCGCCTCCTTGATCATCATTCGCCCGCTAACGAATTTTCCAAGGACTTCTTCGGGCGACATTTTGGTGTACCTGGGATTCTCACTAATATTATTCACCAGATGAGGATCAAGAACGGTAAAGGACCTTAGCATCAGTCGGACGACGTCGTGGTCCGTCCATCGCGTGCTTCCGTAGCTCCTTATTTTGTTGATAAGGGTCTTGAGCCGGTTGTATGTTTGAGTTGGCTCCTCGCCCCTTATCATCGCGAACCGTCCAAGCTCGCCCTCCACCAACTCCATTTTGGTGAGCAAGGTGACGTCGTTCCCCTCGTGAGAAATCTTGAGGGTGTCCCATATTTGCTTGGCGTTATCCAAGCCGCTCACTTTGTGGTATTCATCCCTGCACAAAGAAGCTAGAAGAACAGTAGTAGCTTGTGCATTCTTATGTATTTGCTCATTAATGAACACAGGACTATCCGTACTATCAAAGTGCATTCCACTCTCTACAATCTCCCATATACTAGGATGGAGAGAGAATAGGTGACTATGCATTTTATGGCTCCAAAATCTGTAGTCCTCTCCATCAAAGTGTGGAGGCTTGCCGAGTGGAATGGAGAGCAATTGTGAATTTGAACTTTGCGGAATACGAGAGTAGTCAAAAGAAAAGTTTGAATTAACCGATTTCCTTCTCTCGTAGTCGTTGTGGTCGTCGTCCTTTTGGGAAGAAGTAGACTCATCGCTGTCGTCGTAGTAGACGATCTCCTTGATGCGCCTCGTCTTCTTCTTCTTCCCTTCTTTCCGTCTATGGCCCGAGCCGGAGTCAGTAGGCTTGTCGTCCTTCGGCTCGTTGACGAAGGATTCCTTCTCTTTGTCGTTGATCACGATACCCTTCCCCTTAGGATCTATCTCTTTAGGTGGTTAGTCCCTTTGTGAAGAGAACGCCTCCGATACCAATTAAGAGCACCTAGAGGGGGGGTGAATAGGTGATCCTGTAAAACTTAAAACTCAAGCCACAAAACTTGGTTAAGGTTAGCACAATAATTGTCAAGTGGCTAGAGTAGAGTCTCAACAAAACACAATAGCCACAAAGATATCAATCACAGAGATGGCACAGTGGTTATCCCGTGGTTCGGCCAAGACCAACGCTTGCCTATTCCACGTTGTGGCGTCCCAACGGACGAGGGTTGCAATCAACCCCTCTCAAGCGGTCCAAAGACCCACTTGAATACCACGGTGTTTTGCTTTGCTTTTCTTTATCCCGTTTGCGAGGAATCTCCACAACTTGGAGCCTCTCGCCCTTACACTTGAAGTTCACAAAGAAACACGGAGTAAGGGAGGGATGAGCAACACACACAAGACTCAAAAATCAGAGCAACAACACGCACACAAGTCGCAACAAGAGCTCGCAACACAACCCAATGAGTTTCCAACTCAACTAGAGCTCTAGATGCTATCACAAAGAGAGAAATGCGTGGAATCGAAGTCTCGGTGCTTAGAATTGTTTTGAGTATGCTTGGTGTCCTCCTCCATGCGCCTAGGGGTCCCTTTTATAGCCCCAAGGCAGCTAGGAGCTGTTGAGAGCAATCTAGGAAGGCTGATCTTGCCTTCTGTCGACTGGCGCACCGGACAGTCCGGTGCACACCGGACACTGTCCGGTGCACACCGGACACTGTCCGGTGCCCAATTTCCTTCCAAAAATGGCGCATTCGACCGTTGGCAGCCTGAGAGCCGTTGGCGCACCGGACATGTCCGGTGCACACCGGACAGTCCGGTGCCTCCTTCTAGCCGTTGGCTCGGCCACGTGTCCCGCGCAGATCGCGTGGCCGACCGTTGGCTCACCGGATAGTCCGGTGCACACCGGACAGTCCGGTGAATTATAGCTGTACGTCGCCGGTGAATTCTCGAGAGCGGCCACTTCGCTCGAGGCAGCCTGGCGCACTGGACACTGTCCGGTGCACCACCGGACAGTCCGGTGCTCCCAGACTGAGCAGATTCTTGGCTGCTCGAGCCAAGACATTTCCAATTGGATTTTTCCTGTTTCCAGCACTTAGACACAATACATTAGTCCATAAAACAATGTACTAAGTCTGAGAAACATACCTTTATCCTTGATTTGTACTTTGTCCACCTTTTACACTTAGGCACTTGTGTTGGACACTAAATCACCAAAATACTTAGAAATGGCCCAAGGGCACATTTCCCTTTCATGACCCCGCTTTGCTCCCCCTCGACGTGCAGCGTCTCGCCCTTGGGGGCCGAGGGTACCTCGGGCTGAACCGAGGGTACCTCGGGCCGAGCCGAGGGTACCTCGGGCTGGGCCAAGGGTGCCTCAGGCTTGGGCGTGTCGTCGATCTTGACGGAGGGTTGATGCAGATCCCGGGAGAAGACGTCCGGGGGAACCGTCGTTCGCCCCGAGGCTATTTTAGCCAGCTCGTCCGCAGTCTCGTTGTAGCGCCGAGCGATGTGGTTGAGCTCGAGCCCGTAGAACTTGTCTTCCAGGCGCCGAACCTCATCGCAGTAAGCCTCCATCTTCGGGTCGCGACAGTGGGAGTTCTTCATGACTTGGTCGATGACGAGCTGCGAGTCATCGACCAAGTCATGAAGAACTCCCAGTCGATGACGAGCTGCGAGTCACCGCGAGCGTCGAGGCGTCGGACCCCTAGCTCGATGGCGATCCGCAACCCGTTGACCAGAGCTTCGTACTCAACCACATTGTTGGATGCCGGGAAATGGAGGCGTAGCACATAGCGTATGTGCTTCCCGAGGGGCAAGATGAAGAGTAGGCCTGCGCCGGCTCCTGTCTTCATCAGCGACCCATCGAAGAACATGGTCCAGAGCTCCGGTTGGATCGGAGCCGTCGGTAGTTGGGTGTCGTCGCATTCAGCTACGAAGTCCGCCAAGACCTGGGACTTGATGGCCTTCCGAGGAGCGAACAAGATTGTCTCGCCCATGATTTCCACCGCCCACTTTGCAATCCTACCTGAGGCCTCTCGGCACTGGATGATCTCCCCCAGGGGGAAGGATGACACCACAGTTACCGGATGAGACTCGAAGTAGTGTCGCAGCTTCTGCCGCGTTAGGATCACCGCGTACAGCACCTTCTGAACTTGTGGGTAGCGGATCTTGGTTTCGGACAGTACCTCGCTGACGAAGTAGACTGGCCTCTGAACGGGCAATGCATGCCCCTCTTCTTGCCTCTCGACCACAATCGCGGCGCTAACCACCTGAGTGGTCGCGGCGACATAGACCAAGAGGGCTTCTCCGGCAGCTGGGGGTACCAAGATAGGCGCCTTCGTGAGGAGCGCCTTCAGGTTCTCGAGGGCTTCCTCAGCCTCAGGGGTCCAAGTGAAGCACTCGGCCTTCCTTAAGAGGCGGTACAGAGGTAGACCTCTTTCGCCGAGGCGTGAGATGAAGCGGCTCAGAGCCGCGAGGCATCCCATGACCCTCTGTACGCTTTTCAAGTCCTTGATGGGCCCCATGCTGGTAATGGCTGCGATCTTCTCCGGGTTGGCTTTGATGCCCTGCTCGGAGACGATGAAGCCCAAGAGCATGCCTCGGGGCACCCCGAAGACACACTTCTCGGGATTGAGCTTGACGCCTTTAGCCTTGAGACATCGGAATGTCACTTCAAGGTCGGAAAGGTGATCGGAGGCTTTCCCCGTCTTGACTACGATGTCATCGACGTAGGCCTCGACCGTGCGGCCAATGTGTTCGCCGAACACATGGTTCATGCACCGCTGGTACGTCGCGCCTGCATTCCTCAAGCCAAACGACATGGTGACATAGCAGTACATGCCGAAGGGTGTGATGAAAGAAGTCGCGAGCTGGTCGGACTCTTTCATCCTGATTTGATGATACCTTGAGTAGGCATCGAGGAAAGACAGGGTTTCGCACCCAGCAGTGGAATCCACGATTTGGTCGATGCGAGGCAGAGGGTAGGGAACCTTCGGACATGCTTTGTTGAGACCAGTGTAGTCTACACACATCCGCCATTTCCCCCCTTTCTTTCTCACAAGCACAGGGTTGGCAAGCCATTCGGGATGGAATACCTCTTTGATGAACCCTGCCGCCATTAGCTTGTGGATCTCCTCGCCTATGGCTCTGCGCTTCTCCTCGTCGAATCGGCGCAGAGGCTGCTTGACGGGTCGGGCTCCGGCTCGGATGTCCAGCGAGTGCTCGGCGACATCCCTCGGTATGCTGGGCATGTCTGAGGGACTCCACGCGAAGACGTCGGCGTTCGCGCGGAGAAAGTCGACGAGCACTACTTCCTATTTGGGATCAAGCCCGGAGCCGATCCGGATCTGCTTGGAGGCGTCGCCGCTGGGGTCGAGGGGGACGGACTTAACCGTCTCCGCTGGCTCAAAGTTGCCGGCATGACGCTTCACGTCTGGCACCTCCTTCGAGAGGCTCTCCAGGTCGGCGATGAGGGCCTCGGACTCGGCGAGGGCCTCGGCGTACTCCACGTCGCATTCGAACGCGTGTTTGTACGTGGGGCCGACGGTGATGACCCCGTTGGGGCCCGGCATCTTGAGCTTCAGGTAGGTGTAGTTGGGGACGACCATGAACTTCGCGTAGCATGGTCTTCCCAGTACCGCGTGGTAGGTTCCTCGGAACCCGACCACCTCGAACGTCAGGGTCTCCCTTCGGAAGTTGGAGGGTGCTCCGAAGCAGACGGGAAGGTCGAGCTGTCCGAGGGGCTGAACGCGCTTCCCGGGAATGATCCCATGGAAGGGCGCAGCGCCTGCCCGGATGGAGGACAGATCGACACGCAGGAGCCCGAGGGTCTCAGTGTAGATGATGTTGAGGCTGCTGCCTCCGTCCATGAGGACCTAGGTGAGCCTGATGTCGCCGATGACGGGGTCGACGACGAGCGGGTATTTCCCCGGGCTCGGCACATGGTCGGGGTGATCGTCTCGGTCAAAGGTGATGGGCTTGTCGGACCAGTCTAGATAGACTGGCGCCGCCACCTTCACCGAGCAGACCTCCCAGCGCTCTTGCTTGCGGTGCCGAGCCGAGGCATTCGCCGCTTGCCCGCCGTAGATCATGAAGCAGTCGCGGACCTCGGGGAACTCTCCTGCTTGGTGATCTTCCTTCTTATCATCGTCGCGGGCCCTGCCACCCTCCGCTGGTGGCCCAGCCCTGTGGAAGTGGCGCCGAAGCATGACGCACTCCTCAAGGGTGTGCTTGACGGGCCCCTGGTGATAGGGGCACGGCTCCTTGATCATCTTGTTGAAGAGGTTGGCACCTCCGAGGGGTTTCCGAGGGTTCTTGTACTCGGCGGCGGCGACAAGGTCCGCGTCGGCGGCGTCGCGTTTTGCTTGCGACTTCTTCTTGCCCTTCTTCTTGGCGCCGCGCTGAGTTGACGCCTCGGGAGTATCTTCTGATGGGCGGCCCTGGGGCTGCTTGTCCTTTCGGAAGATAGCCTCGACCGCCTCCTGGCCGGAGGCGAACTTGGTGGCGATGTCCATCAGCTCGCTCGCCCTGGTGGGGGTCTTGCGACCCAGCTTGCTCACCAGGTCACGACAGGTGGTGCCGGCGAGGAACGCGCCGATGACATCCGAGTCGGTGATGTTGGGCAGCTCGGTGCGCTGCTTCGAGAATCACCGGATGTAGTCCCGGAGAGACTCTCCCGGCTGCTTTCGGCAGCTTCGGAGGTCCCAGGAATTCCCGGGGCGCACGTACGTGCCCTGGAAATTGCCGGCGAAAGCTTGGACTAGATCGTCCCAGTTGGAGATCTGCCCCGGAGGCAGGTGCTCCAACCAGGCGAGAGCGGTGTCGGAGAGGAACAGGGGGAGGTTGCGGATGATGAGGTTGTCATCGCCCGTTCCACCCAGTTGGCAGGCCAGACGGTAGTCCGCGAGCCACAGTTCCTGTCTCGTCTCCCCCGAGTACTTTGTGATAGTAGTCGGGGGTCAGAACCGGGTTGGGAACGGCGCCCGTCGGATGGCTCGGCTGAAGGCCTGCGAACCGGGTGGTTCGGGCGAGGGACTCCGATCCTCCCCGCTGTCGTAGCGTCCCCCACGCCTGGGGTGGTAGCCTCGGTGCACCCTCTCGTCGAGGTGGGCCCGATGGTCGCGGTGATGGTGCTCGTTGCCGAGGCGACCCGGGGCCGCAGGCGCGGTGTTGCGCATGCGCCCGGTGTAGACCGAGGCTTCCCGCATGAATCGGGAAGTCGTGGCATGAGGTTCCGAGGGGTACCCCTGCCTTCGGGAGGCAGAGCTCTCGGCCCGTCGGACCGCGGCGCCTTCCAAGAGATTCTTGAGCTCTCCCTAGATTCGACGCCCCTCGGTGGTTGATGGCTCCGACATCGTGCGGAGAAGCATCGCTGCTGCGGCCAGGTTCTGGCCGACCCCACTAGATGCGGGTGGTGGCCTGACCTCGATGTCGTCGGCGGTGCGGTGCTGGAAGCCCTGGGGTAGATGACGTATTTCTCCGGCCAGGGGTTGGCCCGCCCATGCCTGCCCGACGTCTCGGCGGATCGGCTCAAGCGCTCCTGCTCCCTCGTCGAGCCTGGCCTGCACCCCGTGGATTTGCTCGAGCTATGGGTCATGGCCCCCCGCCTGAACGGGGACCACAGCTAGCTCCCGTGGGATGTCAACGCGAGGCACCGGCCTAGGGAGATCACCATCCTCTGGCATGCCGAGATGGTTGCCTTCGGAGGGACCCCCTAGATCGACGTGGAAGCATTCGCGACTTGGGCCGCAGTCCTCGTTGCCGAGGCTACGACTACCGTCGGAACAGTCGGAGAGGCAGTAGTCACATGCGGTCATGAAGTCCCGCATGGCACTGGGGTTGCCAAGTCCAGAGAAATCCCAACAGAAGCTGGGCTCGTCGTCTTCCTCGGACCCGGAGGGCCCGTAGGTCGAGACGTCCGCCAGCCGGTCCCAAGGTGACTGCATACGAAACCCCAGTGGGTTTGGACTCGCCTCTACGAGAGCGCCCACCAAAGCGGGGTCGCTAGGCGGGTTGAGGCTGAATCCAAATGACGTGGGATGGGAATCGATCGGTACCTCTTGGTCGACGAGCGGCGATAAAGTCACGTCGGGGACTGACTGCACCGCCGTCTCAGGTACGAGGGCGACGTCCAGCAAGCTTTTCGCGAGCGTGCTGGCGTCGTCCGCTTGCTCGGGACTGGCGTGTCGCGGGGAGACGGCACTCGCCTTCGTCTCAGGCGCGAAGTCGATACCCGACGCGCCCCCCGTTGGGGCGCTGGGGCCGTCGACTCGCTCGACAGTCGACGAGGCGCTACCTTCCGCTTGGCCTTGGTTGCCCCGCCTTCCCCTCCGTCGGCGGGGAAGAGGGCGGGATGAGCTCGAAGGTTGTTCTTCCACCATGCGGGGAAGACGTCGTCGATTCCGCCGCCGGCGGGCGGGTTGTCGGCCGCCATTGTCGTTGTCGCGCGGCGGTGGAAGGAGTATCATGTCGTAGCTGCCGTCGAGGGACATGAACTCAAGACTCCCGAAACGGAGCACCGTCCCGGGTTGGAGAGGTTGCTGGAGACTGCCCATCTGGAGCTTGACGGGAAGCTGTTCGTCAACACGCAGCAGGCCCCTACCTGGCGCGCCAACTGTAAGCGTTCCAAGACCGGGGGGTCCCTGAGCCGACGAGTGAATGTCGCCGCGTGCCCCAGCCCAGATGGGTTGAGCGCGAGGGCGAGCGCGAAGGGGGAAGAGCGAGGAGGCCGGAGACCGGCGTGAGAGAGGTGGGAATCCCGCGGCCTTCGTGTTCGTCCCTCGCCCAGGTCGGGTGCGCTTGCAGTAGGGGGTTACAAGCGTCCACATGGGAGAGGGAGCGAGCGGCTTCAAGCGAGCGCCTGTCTCATCCTCATCCCCGCGCGGCCAACCCTCTCTAAGAGGGCCCTGGTCCTTCCTTTTATAGGCGTAAGGAGAGGATCCAGGTGTACAACGGGGGGTATAGCAGAGTGCTACGTGTCTAGCGGAGGAGAGCTAGCGCCCTAAGTACATGCCGTCGTGGCAGCCGGAGAGATTTTGGCACCCTGCTAATGTGATGTCGTGGCCGTCGGAGGAGTGCTGGAGCCTGACGGAGGGACAACTGTCGGAGCGGTTGAGTCCTTGCTGACGTCCTCCTGCTTCCGTAAGGGGGCTGAGAGCCGCCGTCGTCACAGAGTATGCGGGGCGCCATCATTCCCTATCTGGCGGAGCGAGCCAGATGGGACGCCGGTCTTGTTCCCTGCGGCCCGAGTCAGCTCGGGGCAGGGTGATGATGGCGCCTCCTGTTGACGTGGCTGGTCTGCGCCCTAGGTTGGGCGATGTGGAAGCTCCTCCGAAGCCGAGGTCGAGTCTGTCTTCCGTGGCCGAGGTCGAGTCCGAGCCCCTGGGTCGGGCGAGGCGGAGATCGTCGGCTGAGGTCGGGGCGTAGCCCGAGCCCTGGGGTCGGGCGGAGCGGAGTTCGTCGTCTTCTGGGGCTGAGCCCAAGTCCGAGCCCTGGGTCGGGCGGCGCGGAGTTCGTCGTCTTCTGGGGCTGAGCCCAAGTCCGAGCCCTGGGTCGGGCGGAGCATGTGCGTTACAAATATGTAGAGCATGTGCGTTACACATTATCGATTCCCAAACTATTATAGGCTTACTCATGACAAATAATTTGAAATAAGTCTGTATTAAAAATAGTCGTACCATTACAAAATATCATCCACAACTTAATTCATTACATAATGTGTGAATTGACATTTTTTCTATGACAATATGAAACAAACAAAGGATGACTCATAAACTAGACTCATCAGTAGACTCATCGCTCTCATCACTAATAACGCCAAATTAAATGAGAATCAAAGTCATGGCCCTCATGTTGTGTGTTGTTGTTCAATGGTTGAGATTAAAGAGCTGCCTTTTCTATCTGCAATTGAAATCAGAAAACCGTTCATCTCCCAAGTTACGATCCTGTGGAGTAAAATACATGATAAGTTAAACATCTAATAGTTGATTTCGGCCCAGGTGCCAAGTGGTGACTTATTCTTTTTATTTATTTCTACTTTCATTTCTATTCTAATATAAATTAAGCTCCAATGTCTAATTTCTACCACGAGATACTTTTAATGTAATAATTTTAAAAGAATTTTTATAAACTGATAATCCGTCAATTAAACAATAGAGGATTTTATGTTGTCCCTTTTCAGTTACAAATCCGAATTCTAGTCTACAACTTTTAAATCTAAACTTTGAATTACCAAAATTTTATACATCTAGCTATTTATTTAGGAAGGTATAATCCTTTATTAGAAGATACTTTAATTTGATTCCATTAAAAAATACTAAACCCAAAATCAAGATTTTGAGGCGTTACCGGAATCCACTCGAGTGAATTCTTTTTGGTTCGCTCGCCCCCCTCTCTTGCTCCGCCACTTCGACACCTGGCTTGAAGCCTCTGTCGGGCTCTTTGTCGCGTTTGACCTTTTGCTTACTGTGGTCGAAGATTGCCCCCACCGTGTCTTTCCACGACGCGTGGCTAGTCACGATGTCGAGAATTTCATTTGTAGTTTATGGGTTGTTACGGTCTAACTTGTCACACCCGGATTTAAGGGGAAAACTCGGGCGCGAATTAAATGTGTGCTAGGATCAAGTCTCACACATATGATAACTCATGTCACAGAAATGAATGTCACATATTTACTATATAATAAGAGTTCTGTACAAAATAGTTAAACAATTACATCATACAAAGACAATGATCCTCCACAACCATAGTTGGCTGGGAGACGTCAGCCTAGACCTCTCACGAATTTATCATGGCATCCTTCATGCTCCTTATATTGTGGTATCTGCCCTTGACCTAGGGGGTGAGTAAAGTAAGGGTGAGCTCACATATGTTCATCGCTCATCAAGTTGTGGGGAATAATGTGCATGAGTTCACTTATGGTGGGGGCTCATATGAAGTCTAATGCTTACCAAAGAAGATGGTTAAAGCTGAGCATTGATTTAAAGTTGGTCAAAATTTATTAGCAGTTACTAAGTGTAAGTAGATACCATCCCAATAAAATAAAAGAACAAAATCAATAATAAAACCCACAATACAATGAAAATGACAGGTTAATTTTAGTTCCATAAGTTACTCATGCTAGGGTCTGAGCTACTCATGACCATGAGCACAACTGATATACTAGTTTTACACTCTGCAAAGGTTGCACATCTTTACCCACAAGACGTGTTCCCTGTTTAGCCAGTGTTAGCTAGACCCATAGACACTTCTAAGACGAATGGCTAGGGATCCGCAGTGAGTCTTTTATAAAGTTCAACTAGAGGAGAGAACCCGCTACGGATTCTGGACCGAAGGCGATGTAGGAACCCCTCGTCCAGAAAGCCAAAAAGATTGTCCGACCCGAGGACCTTCTGAAAGGGAAATAGTCTCAAACATTTCATATAATCGATTTTGGTGTTTGACGACCATCACAAACCTTTTGGACTAACCAGTTTGCCTGGTTGATCATTTCACAGGTGCATAAGTTCATCTACAACCATTCTAACTTGACTGTCCGAAATACCGTAGATTATTCCGGACGGGAGAATCTTTTTGGAAAAACACCTAAGCACGGACCGTCCGGGCCCTTGCGGCGGACCGTTCGCAACACCAGGATGATCCTCGGACAGAAACACTGCGTAAACACAAATCAACACTACGAACCGTCCGATGAAGAAGCGAGCACCGTCCGAGACCAAGCGCGGACCATCCCGCCTCAGGCGCGGACCATCCAGTCGGTGAAGAACCAGAAACACCCGAAGGTGATGGGTTCGGTAAAATGAATTATAACGGTCCTCGCGGACCGTCCGGGGTGCACGACCGGATCGTCCGTGACTGTTGTACCTGACATCTGACAACACATTTAATGCATAGTAGCCGTTGATATAGCCGTTACTGCTGACCGTTGCGATCGTAGCCATTAATGTGCAGGGGCGGACCGTAAAGACCAGGGGCGCGGACCGTCCGCGGTCGACAGAAAGGGAGCAACGGCTAGGAAGTGGTTGGGGGCTATAAATACAACCCCAACCACCTCCATTCACTTCACCCAAGCACTCCAATCCTTCACATTCAATACAAGAGCTAGCAATCCATTCAAAGACACAATCAAAGCTTCCAATCTCTCCAAATTCCACAATTGAGACAAGTGATCATTAGTGATTAGTGACTTGAGAGAGAGAGAGTGATTTGTGTGTTATTTGTCGCTCTTGTCGCTTGGCTTTTGTAATCATGCTTTCTTCTTTTCCCATTCTTATTCTCAAGTGACTTGTAATCAAAGCAAGAGACACCAAGTGTGTGGTGGTCCTTGCGGGGTCTAAGTGACCTGTTTGATTAAGGAGAAAGCTCACTCGGTCTAAGTGACCAATTTGAGAGACGGAAAGGGTTGAAAGAGACCCGGTCTTTGTGACCACCTCAACGGGGACTAGGTTCTTTGGAACCAAACCCCGGTAAAACAAATCACCGTGTTCATCCGCTTTATTTCTTGGTTGATTTGTTTTCCCTCTCTTTCGGACTAGGATTTAATTCTAACGCTAACCCCAACTTGTAGTGTGTGCTTAAGTTTGTAAATTTCAGATTCCGCCTATCCACCCCCTTCTAGGCGACTTTCAATTGGTATCAGAGCCTGGTGCTTCATTTGAGTCTAACCACTCGAAGTGATGTCGGGAGATCACGCCAAGAGGGCGATCGTGACCGGCGGTGACAAGTCCACAAGCTCGGGAAGAACTCATTCAAGGGAGTCCGAGCACAAGCATAAGGAGGAATCCTCTTCCTCCGTCAAGTCACAGTGGAGAGGGGAAAAGAAGAAGAAGATGAAGAAAGTGGTCTACTATGAGACCGACTCTTCGTCACCCTCCACCTCTGTAACACCCTGAATTTGGGGGTATAAAATTTCTTTTCTAATATCCACCAAATTCAGGTGTTACTCTCTCATTTCTCTGCTTTTCTTCTCTTTGTCCTAAAATAAGTGGAGAATTATTTTATTTTATAAGCAGGTGTAAGCCTAGTAAAATAAAATCTTAGGGAGTCTTGAATGTTGCATCACATGCTAGAGCACATATTTCGATTGATGAAATTATTTGGTGTACATTTATTTAACTTGTGCGTCATGCTCGAGTTCGAGTCTAAATAGAAAGAAAATAAAATGAGTAAGGTAAATAGAAGCAAATAGAAAAGGGAAAAAATAAACCAGCCCAACAATCCCTCCTCCTTCTCTAGCCCACCTCGGCCCTACTACCCCCCCTTCTCCCTGCGGCCTGCTCGGCCCAACGCCCCTCCCCGGCCCATTGCGCGCGCGCCGCCCATCCTTGCCCAGGCCGCCAGCCGAGGCCCAGCTCCTCTCCGGCCCACCCTGCAGCGCGCAGCCCACCTCCCAAACCCTAGCGCGCCAGCCGCGGCCCAGCAGCTGCGCTCTGCCGTCGCCCTCCAGCAGCGCGCGGGCGCGCTCTTCCCCCAACCGCCACAGCCGCCACCCTGCGTGTGGGCGCGCGAGCAGAGGCGCTCGCCCACGCCGTTCGCCGAGTCGCCGGGCCCGCCTGTCAGTGGCGCCCAGCCCACTGTTCTTCTTCCTCACAGGAACAACCGCCCCTTTGGCGCCCACGTCGTGCACCTGCGGAGCTGCAAATCCCTTGCCCAACTTCCCTCTCTCATGCCTCCTCTCTCAGAGCCACCACCTCGCACCTCCCTTCCGCGCCCTCCTCTTGCCATTGGCGCCTTGCCGCGCTTAGCACGCCGTCCGCCGGAGGCCATGTCGCCCATGTCGTTCGTTTCCATCCGCCCATGGTGAGCCCCTCCCCTTCCTCTCTCCATCCCCTCTTCCTCTCCCCTCGTTTGCGCTCGGTGTGGTGACCGCTTGCCATGGCCGGGGCTTGGCCGAGCCAGCCCAGCCACGCCAGCACGGTCGCCTCGTGTGCCCCGTGCGCCCGTAGCCGGTCGGTCGTGGCCACCGTGCCGAGTCACCGCTGTCGAACGTCCTCGTCTGTATGTGGTCGCGGTCAGGCCAGCGCGGCCGAGCCGATCCCTAGGTTCGCGTGCCCTTGCTCCGCCCTCTGCGAGTTCCAGTCGGCTCAGCCAGGCCGTCGCGCTCGCTGCCGGCACTCACCGCGATCGGAGCAGCCAGCGACCCTCGCGGTCGGCTTACCGCACAGCAGCAACCTCGTCCCACCCTCGGATAGCCCCTGCGCGAACCCCGACCAGCCACTGCGAGGTGGGCGCCATGTCCTCGCTCGTCATGACGGACATCACGCGTCTACACTGTGCATGGCTCCCCGCACGACGCGATTCGCAGAACCGCACGTGGATGACAACCCCAAAACCACATTCTTGTAGCACGCACTCGCGTTCGCTTGCGCGTAGCCCATCGTCGAAGACGATGTTTGTCTACCCTCGCATGTGTTTGTCTACCCCCCTCCTCTACACCCTATGCAATGTCATCTACGCTTTTTTGTGTATGGATAGCCTCGCCATTGTGACATTCTCAATGTCGCGTCGTCGTCCTAAGATAAGAACGTCTACCCCATCATCGTCTACCCATGTCTACCCTCGTCTACCCCCCCTCCCCTTGCACGTGCGCGCGTTCGCGCCGTTCGCTCGTGTCGTTGTTGCCGTTCGCGTGCGCGGTCGGTGCGTGCCGTCACCGTCCGTTCGTGCTTTGTCGCGTGCGCCATTCCGCACACCTTGTTTAGCGGGTTGCGTGTCTTGTGCGCAGCGCGTCGTCAAGGTCCCGACGACATCCGTCTACCCCCCTAGACGACGTTCGTCTACCCCTAAACGACTCCCGTCTACCCCCCCCCCCCCCGTCTACCTCATCTAATCCCCTGCGCTAATTAATTTCCTATTCGATTGTCGATCAGTAAACTGAGTACTCAATTGGATTAAAATTATGATTTTAGTTAAGCGATTGTAAATATGTGATAATGTGATCTTAACGACTTAGATGTGGTATTTACCACCTATTTAGTGTTTAGTATAAACGCGATGTCTTTTAGCGACTCTTGTGAGTCGTGCGCGTCGTCGCACTGTCTACACGTTGTTCGCACGTGTGGCGCTCGCCGTCGCCTTGTTGTTCGTGTGTATAGTTCATTCGTTACTCTCGTGTTGTCGCGCATGCGGTTCGCACGCGTCACGCGTTGTTTGCGCGTGTCCGTGCGTCGTCGCATATTATTATTCACGTGATGTTTGCGCGTTGTCGACTTTCCTTCGCGCATTCGTGCCACACATCTGGGTCGCGTGTCGCATGTTGTCCGCGCGCGATATTAAAGCCGTTCGATTATAATCACTAAGATCAATTAGTTAACTATTTGTTTAATCGTCCACTATTAAAATAGTAAGTTAGTCAAAGCTATGTAGTAGTTTTAATTTATATTTGATATGATAATGTCAATTCATGTAATTATAGTTATGTCGAACTAATATTCTAATTAAGACTTGTTTAGTATAAGCACGTCGTCGATTTAGCTTTCTCGCCTGTCGCGCGTGTTGTTCAGCACGCGGTGGCGTGCTGTTTCGCGAGTCGTTCATGCTGGTCGCGCGCGCTGTCTTGTGCGTCGTTCGCGTGCTATGTCACGCGTGTTCGCGCGTCGTTTGCACGCTGCCGTGCTATTTCACGCGCTACATGTTTCGTCTCGCTCCGCTGATTCGTCCTGCTTAGGGTCGTTGATGTTATTTAACTTACTTATTTAACTAAGAATTGTTAGTGTGGCCAGTTAATTAAAATTGTGCGATAGCTCTAGTTTCATTTTAAATAAATACTGAGTAATATAATTAGGTCAAACTAAATGTTATAATTAATACTCGGTTAGTATATACGTGCTAACTTCTCGATCGTAGCTTCGAGTTCGGCGTTTCTTTTTCCTCGCGTGACCGTAGTAATGCGCTCTATTTCATTTTGTATGTTTTATTATGTTTTTCTTTGAATGGTGTAATGTTCTTATGCATATATATGTTTGTTTGTTTGTGTCTGTTTGTCTTCGCTTTGCGTTGCGATTGGATCGCGATTCGTTTCCGAACTACGAGGAATCGGCGGTCAAACTTCGGCGACCAAGTGATCTAGCTCTTTGAGTTCCACGAAGTTGAAGACTCTAAGTATCTGTTTGGTGAAGGCAAGTATCCTCTGACCCATTATGTCCTATTTACTTTATAATTCACCGTCCCGCATACTATGAACAACCTAAGGATTGACTAGCTTTCTATTTACCTGGTCCTTGATTACCTTTTGGGCTACTATGGTTAGATTCATGCTATTGTTTTACTTTAATCAATGAACATGATGTGAATACTTATGATACGATGTTGTTATTATGATTATGATGTTGGACTGTGATACTTTAGGGGGCTCGAGCAGTTTCTCGAGTGCCTCTCCGTAAGGACCTGTTCGTTGAGAGACCACCCGGGATAACAGTGCAACCATGAGGGTGAAATGGGATGCCCTTAGCTAATTAATTAGAGGAACTAGAGGTGTACTCGCTTCGCCGTCGTGCCGTTAATGGGGTCCAGGCACAGTGCTTGCTCTGCCGAGGCGGGGTGCCGAGGTCCTTTCGTTTTGCTTTTGTTAGTCACCCTCCTGCGGGGAGGAGTACTGTGTTTATCAAACTGGAGAAACCTGACGGGCGGCTATGACCTCTAGGGAATCTTTGTAAAAGCTACGTAGTGATACCCTGCCGGACCACCTAGGAAGTGATCAATGGGGAGTCATGATCCCCGGGCAAAACGGGAATCACGGCTCATGGGTAAAGTGTGCGACCTCTGCAGAGGGTTAGAAACTGATATATCAGCCGTGCTCACGGTTATGAGCGGCCTTGGGATCCTCTTTGATTAGAGATACAACTGGTTTGAGACTCAATGGTTCTATTAATGTTTTGGTTCGATGATGATCATGATGTTCCTCGAGGAGGAAGCTGTTCACGGGTTGGCTATTACTAAAACTTGGCTTCCACTAATAATAAATACCTGACCAACTAAAAGCAACTGCTTGAGCTTAACTCCACATAAAGCTAGTCCACCTCAGCCAAACGGGACATTTGCTGAGTACGTTGATGTGTACTCACCCTTGCTTTCACAAAACACCAGGTTGCCTTTGGTGCAATCTATGCTCAGGTAAAGAAGGCGTCGAGGCGGATCTCCAGGAGTTCCAGGACGTCGACGAGTTCGAGGATTAGGCTAGTGACCTCCCCCAGTCAGCTGCCTGTGGTGGGTTGTTTACGTTGGCTACGTTTCGATTCTGTGTACTTTGATTTATATTATGTAAATGACTCTAGTCTGTAATATCATTACTTACTCTTTATTGTAATTCGAAGCATTGTGCTATGATGAGTCATTTATGTAATCGCTGTGTACGTGAATTACTGATCCTGGCACGTACATGGTTCGCATTCGGTTTACCTTCAAAATCGGGTGTGACAACCTCCGGCTCTGAATCGTCGTCCGTCACTTCTAAGCGCCATGAGCGCAAGAAGTATAGTAAGATGCCCCTCCGCTACTCTTGCATTTCTAAGCGCACTCCATTACTTTCCGTTCCCTTAGGTAAACCACCATCCTTTGATGGTGAGGATTATTCTATGTGGAGTAATAAAATGATGCTCCATTTAACATCTCTCCACAAAAGTCTTTGGGATATTGTTGAGTATGGAGTGTAGGTACCTAAGGTGGGGGACAAGGACTACGATTCGGATGAGGCCGACAAAATTCGACACTTTAACTCTCAAGCCACAACTATACTCCTCGCCTCCTTATGCCGAGAGGAGTATAATAAGGTGCAAGGGTTAAAGACGGCCAAAGAAATTTGGGACGTCCTCAATATTGCACATGAAGGGGACGAGGTGACCAAGATCACCAAACGATAAACGATCGAGGGGAGCTCGGTCAATTCGTCCTCAACCAAGGAGAGGAGCCACAAGCCATGTACAACTGGCTCAAGACCTTGGTGAATCAAGTGCGCAACCTCGGAAGCACAAAATGGGATGACCATGAAATGGTCAAGGTTATTCTAAGATCTCTCGTTTTTCACAATCCTACACAAGTTCAATTAATACGTGGTGATCCTAGATATAAGCTAATGTCTCTCGAGGAGGTTATAGGGAAGTTTGTGAGCTTTGAATTGATGATTAAAGGCTCCAAACAAATAGTCAACTTGGAGCAAGGCAGCACCTCCACACCCGAGGTGCAACCCGTCGCATTCAAAGCGACGAAGGAGAAGAAAGAAGAGTCTACATCAAGTAGGCTCCCCATCGACGCCTCCAAGCTCGACAACGAGGAGATGGCGCTCATCATCAAGAGCTTCCGTCAAATCCTCAAACAAAGGAGGAGGAAGGACTACAAACCCCGCTCCAAGAGGGTGTGCTACAAGTGTGGTAAGCCCGGTCACTTTATATCTAAATGTCCTATGTCAAGTGATAGTGACAGGGGCGACGACAAGAAGGGAAAGAGGAAGGAAAAGAAGAAGTACTACAAGAAGAAGGGCGGCGATGCCCACGTGTGTCGGGAATGGGATTTCAACATAAGCTCCACCGACTCCTCCTCGGACGAGGATGCCACAAACATCGCCGTCAACAAAGGTCTTCTCTTCCCCAACGTCGGCCACAAGTGCCTCATGGCAAAGGACGGCAAAAGGAAGAAGGTAAAATCTAGAGCCTCCACTAAATATACAACATCTAGTGATGAGGGTAGCTCTAGTGAAGATGAGGATAATTTGCTTACCCTTTTTACCAACCTTAACATGCAATAGAAAGAAAAATTAAATGAATTGATAGGAGCCATTCATGAGAAGGATGAACTCTTGGACAGCCAAGAGGAATTCCTTATTAAGGAAAACAAAAGGCGTGTTAAAGTTAAAAATGCTTATGCTCAGGAAGTTGAAAAATATGAAAATTTGACTAAGGAGCTTAGCATTTGCCATGACACTATTTCCAACCTTAGAACTGAGAATGTTAGTTTAATTGCTAAGGTTGAAAAATCAAATGTTTGCCATGATTCAATTGTCAATCTTAGAAATGATAATGGTAGTTTGATTGCTAAGATTGGTAAATTGAATGAATCAATTTCTAGCCTTAAAATTGAAAATGCTAGTCTAATTTCAAAGGCTAAAGATTTGAATGTTTGCAATGACTCTATCTCATATCTTAGAGATGAAAATGTCATGCTAAAATCTAAGATAGATGAATTAAATGTTTGCAAACCATATATATATCTACTGTTGATCATGTATCTATCTGTACTAGATGTAGAGACATTAATGTTGATGCTATTCATGATCACCTTGCTTTAATTAAACAACAAAATGATCATATAGCACAACTAACTACTAAAATCAATGAGCACGAAATAGAAAATGAAAAATTTAAATTTGCTAGAAGCATGCTCTATAGTGGGAGACACCCTGGCATTAAGAATGACATTGGTTTCCAACAGGGAAGCAATGTCAAGCTTAATGCTCCCAAAAGATTAGGGTAATTTTGTTAAGGGCAAGGCTCCCATGGCTCAGGATAATGAGGGTTACATTTTATATCATGCTGGTTATTGAAAGGGAAATGTGCCCTTGGGCCATTTCTATAATGTTGTGGTGATTAAGTGTCCAACACATATTAAGTGAGTTGATTATGTGCCAAATAGGCAAGAAGTGAAAATCATGTAACAAGGTATGTTTCTAGACTTAGTACATTGTTTTGAGTACTAACATATATTGTCTAAGTGCTAGAAATAGAGAAAAGAAGAAAAAGAAAAGAATTGCAAAAGACTTGTCTGGGTGCAGCCGAAGTCCAGCTCGGCTTGGCACACCAGACTGTCCGGTGGTGCACCGGACAGTGTCCGGTGCGCCAGGCCAGCCTCCGGTGAACAGGCCACTCCCGAGAAAAATCGGTGGCATACGGCTATAATTCACCGGACTGTCCGGTGGTGCACCGGACTATCCGGTGAGCCAACAGTCGCCAGCGCAATGGTCAGCCATGCAATCCGCGGGTGATGCGTGGCCCGCGCCAACGGTCGGCACGGTGCACCGGACAGTGTCCAGTGCGCCAACTGGCCCGAAGGTTCAACGGTCATCTACGCTAGAATAGGAAGGAGATCGGCACCGGACCTTCTATAGTGACTGTCCGGTGGCACACCGGACTGTCCGGTGCGCCACCCGACAGAAGGCAAGGATGACCTTCCTTGTTGGCCTCCAATGGCTCCTAGCTGCCTTGGGGCTATAAAAGGGACCCCTAGGCGCATGGAGGAGTCACCCAAGCTTACAAGAAACATTCTAAGACTCCAAGACTCCAACTTCACGCATTCGATTCTTTGAGATAGTAACTTGAGCTCCATTTGAGTTGTAAACTCCGTGCGTTGTGTTTTGAGCTCGAGTTGTGACTTGTGTGCTTGATTGTGCTGTGGATTTGAGTCTTGTGTGTGTTGCTATCCCCTCCCTTACTTTTGTGCTTCTTTTGTGATCATCATTGTAAGGGCGAGAGGCTCCAAGTTGTGGAGATTCCTCGCAAACGAGAGAAAGACTAAGAAAGGAAAATCTGTGGTATTCAAGTTGATCATCGGATCACTTGAAAGGGGTTGAGTGCAACCCTCGTCCATTGGGACACCACAACGTGGAAGTAGGCAAGTGTTACTTGGCCGAACCACGGGATAAAAATCGTGTGTCTCTTGTGTGCTTTCTCTTTGATTGTCTGTGTTCACAAGAGCTTGTTTCAAGCTACTTAGCCGTTCTAACTTTCATAATTAAGTTTTGTGGCTATTAGTGTCGATTTTTACAGGATCACCTATTCACCCCCCTCTAGGTGCTCTCAATTGGTATCAGAGTTGTTCTCTTCACTTAAGAGACTAATCGCCCAAAGAGATGGATCCTAAGGGAAAGGGGATGGTGGTCAACGACAAGGAGGAGTCCTTCCTCAATGAGCCTAGAGACGACAAGCCTACCGACTCAGGCTCAAGTCACAAGAAGAGGGATGGGAAGAAGAAGAGACGCATCAAGAAAATCGTCTACTACGACAGTGATGCCTCTTCATCTTCACCAAGAGACGACGATGACGATGACTCTTCATCGAAAAAGAAAATGGTTAATCAAAATTATTCATTTGATTATTCCCGCATTCCATTAAATTCTAATGCTCATTTACTATCAATTCCACTTGGGAAACCTCCACACTTTGATGGAGAAGACTACTCATTTTGGAGTCATAAAATGCGTAGTCACCTATTTTCCCTCCATCCTAGTATTTGGGAGGTTGTCGAAAACGGAATGCATTTTGATAATACTGACAATCCCGTTTTCATAAATGAGCAAATTCATAAGAATGCACAAGCTACCACTATTTTGCTAGCATCTTTGTGCAGGGATGAATACAACAAGGTGAGCGACTTGGACAACGCCAAGCAAATTTGGGATACCCTTAAGATATCACATGAGGGAAACGACGCCACCATGATCACCAAAATGGAGTTGGTGGAAGGCGAGCTGGGAAGGTTCGTGATGATCAGGGGAGAAGAGCCAACACAAACATACAACAGACTCAAGACTCTGGTCAACAAGATTATAAGCTATGGAAGCACAAGATGGACGGACCACGACGTCGTCCGACTAATGCTAAGGTCATTTACGGTAATTGACCCCCATCTTGTCAACCTTATTCGTGAGAATCCCAGGTACACCAAGATGACGCCCGAGGAGATTCTTGGGAAGTTTGTGAGTGGGCGCATGATGGTGAAGGAGGCTCGATATGTGGACGATGCTCTAAACGGTCCACTACCCGTCCACGAGGCTCAAACTGTTGCCCTCAAAGCAACCAGCAGCAGGGAGACGCTACCAAGCAAGGTGGCACAAGTGGAGGCCGCGGGCCTCAACGAAGATGAGATGGCGCTTATCATCAAGCGCTTCAAGACCGCACTAAAAGGACGTAAGGAGTACCCCAACAAGAATAAGGCAAAGGGAAAGCGCTCCTGTTTCAAATGCGGTAAGACTGGTCATTTTATAGCACAATGCCCCGATAATGACAATGACCAGGAACAAGAAAAGCATGGGAAGAGGGAGAAGAAGAAGGTTTACAAGAAGGTGAAGGGCGAGGCGCACCTTGACAAAGAATGGGATTCAGACTGCTCTTCATCCGACTCCGACGATGAAGGACTGGCAGTCTCGGCCTTCAACAAGTCTTCGCTCTTCCCCAACGAATGACACACTTTCCTCATGGCCAAGGAAAAGAAGGTAAGTGTTCGAGATACCCCTAAGTACTCTACTTCTAGTGATGAGGATTCCTCCGATGATGAAGTAGATTACTCTAGTCTATTTAAAGGATTAGATAGGGCTAAAGTAGAAAAGATCAATGACTTAATTGATGCTTTAAATGAAAAAGATAAATTATTAGAAAAACAATAGGATATTTTATATGAGGAGCATGATAAATTTGTTAGTGTGCAAAAATCTCTTGCCTTAGAAACTAAGATAAATGAGATGCTATCTTCTGAGTTATCTGCTTGCCATGAATCTATCTCTAGTTTAAAGATTTTGAATGATGATTTAAATACTAAGCTAGAGGTAGCTAATAAATCTAGTTCATGTGTAAAACATGTTGTAATTTGCAATAGATGCAAGGATTTTGATATTAATGCTTGTGATGAACATCTTGCGTCCATTACTAAATTAAATGATGAGGTGGCAAGTCTTAATGCTCAACTTAAGACTTGCAAGGTTGATTTTGATAAGTTAAAATTTGCTAGGGATGCCTACACCGTTGGTAGACACCCCTCAATTAAGGATGGACTTGGCTTTCGAAAGGAAGCCAAGAATTTAACAAGCCAAAGGGCTCCCATTCCCAACAAGGAGAAAGGGAAGGCCCCTATGGCTAGTAGTTCTAAAAAATGTCATGCTTACATTTATGATAGAAAATTTTCTAGCAATGCTCATTATAATAGGAGTTATGGTGCGTTTAATTCACATGCTATGTTTGCTTCTAGCTCTACTTTTGTGCATGGTAGAAGTAGGCCTAGGAAAAGTAATGTTGTGCATCATGTGCCTAGGAGAGTATGTAATGAACCTTCTACCATTTACTATGCTTGCAATACTTCATTTCGCTCCTATGTAAGAATGAAAAAGTAGTTGCTAGAATGTTAGGATCCAAATGCAAGGGAGACAAGACTTGTATTTGGGTTCCAAAGGCTATTGTGACTAACCTTGTAGGACCCAACAAGAGTTGGGTACCTAAAACCCAAGTGTAAATTACCTTGCAGGTTTATGCATCCGGGGGCTCAAGCTGGATTATCGATAGCGGATGCACAAACCACATGACGGGGGAGAAGAAGATGTTCACCTCATACGTCAAGAATAAGGATTCCCAGGATTTGATCATTTTTGGAGATGGGAACCAAGGCAAGGTCAAAGGTTTGGGAAAGATAGCCATCACAAGCGAGCACTCTATTTCAAATGTATTTTTAGTAGAGTCATTAGGTTACAATCTCCTGTCTGTAAGTCAATTGTGCCACATGGGCTACAATTGTTTGTTTACAAATGTTGATGTTTCTGTCTTTAGAAGGAGTGATGGTTCATTAGCGTTTAAGGGTGTATTAGACGACAAACTCTACTTAGTTGATTTTTCGAAAGAGGAGGCCGATCTAGATGCATGGTTAATAGCTAAGACTAGCATGGGCTGGATGTGGCATCGTCGTCTAGCACATGTTGGGATGAAGAACCTTCATAAACTTCTAAAGGGAGAACATGTGTTAGGACTAACCAATGTCTGCTTCGAGAAAGACCTTGTGCAGCTTGTCAGGCAGGGAAACAGGTGGGAAGCACTCATCACAGCAAGAATGTGATGACAACATCAAGACCACTGGAGCTTCTTCACATGGATCTTTTTGGACCCGTCGCCTACATCAGCATCGGGGGAAGTAAGTATGGTTTAGTAATTGTTGATGATTTTTCCCGCTTCAGTTGGGTATTCTTTTTGTAGGATAAATCAGAAACCCAAGGGACCCTAAAGCGCTTTCTAAGGAGGGCTCAAAACGAATTTGAGCTCAAGGAGAAAAAGATAAGAAGCGGCAACGGGTCTGAGTTCAGAAATCTTCAAGTGGAGGAGTATCTTGAGGAGGAAGGCGTCAAGCATGAGTTCTCCGCTCCCTACACACCACAGCAAAATGGTGTGGTAGAGAGGAAGAACATGACACTTATCGACATGGCGAGGACGATGCTTGGAGAGTTCAAGACACTCGAGCGGTTTTGGTCGGAAGCTGTGAACACAGCCTGCCACGCCATAAACTGGCTATATCTGCATCGCCTCCTCAAGAAGACCTCCTACGAACTCCTTACCGGTAACAAACCCAATGTCTTTTACTTTCGTGTATTTGGGAGCAAATGCTACATTTTGGTGAAGAAAAGTAGACATTCTAAATTTGCTCCCAAAGTTGTAGAAGGGTTTTTACTAAGATATGACTCAAATACAAGGGCGTATAGGGTCTTCAACAAATCATCGGGTTTGGTTGAAGTCTCTAGCGATGTTGTATTTGATGAGACTAATGGCTCTCCAAGAGAGCAAGTTGATCTTGATGACATAGATGAAGATGATGTTCCAACGGCCCCAATACGCACCATGGCGATTGGAGATGTGCGACCACAGGAACAACAAGAGCAAGATGAATCTTCTTCCTCAACAATGGTGCATCCCCCAACTCAAGATGATGAAAAGCTTCCTCAAGAAGAGGCGCGTGATCAAGGGGAGCACAAGAAGAACAAGTTATGGAGGAAGAAGCACCACTGGCCCCTCCAACTCAAGTCCGAGCAACGATCCAAAGAAATCACCCCGTCGATCAGATTATGGGTGACATAAGCAAGGGAGTAACAACTCACTCACGTTTAGCTAATTTTTGTGAGCATTACTCGTTTATCTCTTCTATTGAGCCTTTCATGGTAGAAAAGGCCTTGCAAGATCCAGACTGGGTGTTGGCCATGCAGGAAGAGCTCAACAACTTCAAGAGGAACGAAGTTTGGAGCCTGGTGCCACGTCCCAAGCAAAATGTTGTGGGAACCAAGTGGGTGTTCCGCAACAAGCAAGATGAGCACGAGGTGGTGACAAGAAACAAGGTTCGACTTGTGGCAAAAGGTTATGCCCAAGTCGTAGGTTTGGATTTCGAGGAGACTTTTGCTCCTGTGGCTAGGCTAGAGTCTATTCGAATATTATTAGCCTATGCCGCTCACCACTCTTTCAGGTTGTTTCAAATGGATGTGAAGAGCGCTTTCCTCAACAGGCCAATCAAGGAGGAGGTGTATGTGGAACAACCCTCTGGCTTTGAGGATGATAGGTACCCCGACCATGTGTTCAAGCTCGCTAAGGCGCTCTATGGACATAAGCAAGCCCTAAGAGCATGGTATGAATGCCTTAGAGATTTCTTAATTGCTAATGCTTTCAAGGTTGGGAAAGCCGATCCCACTCTTTTCACTAAGACTTGTGACAGTGATCTTTTTGTGTGCCAAATTTATGTCGATGACATAATATTTGGTTCTACTAATCAAAAGTCTTGTGAGGAGTTTAGCAGGGTGATGACACAAAAGTTCGAGATGTCGATGATGGGCGAGTTGACCTACTTCCTTGGGTTCTAAGTGAAGCAACTCAAGGACGACACCTTCCTCTCCCAAATGAAGTACACTCAAGATCTTCTCAAGAGGTTTGGGATAAAGGACGCCAAGCCCGCTAAGACACCGATGGGAACCGACAAACATGTTGACCTCAACAAAGGAGGTAAGTTCGTTGATCAAAAGGCATACCGGTCTATGATAGGGTCATTACTTTATTTATGTGCTAGTAGACTGGAGATTATGCTTAGTGTATGCATGTGTGCTAGATTTCAATCCAACCCCAGGGAATGTCACCTTGTGGTCGTTAAGCGAATTCTTAGATATTTAGTTGCTACGCCTTGCTTCGGGATCTAGTATCCAAAGGGGTCTACCTTTGACTTAATTGGATACTCAGACTCCGACTATGATGGATGCAAGGTTGATAGGAAGAGTACATCAGGGACGTGCCAATTCCTAGGAAGGTCCCTAGTGTCTTGGAGTTCAAAGAAACAAACCTCCGTTGCCCTATCCACCGCTGAGGCCAAGTATGTTGCCGCAGGATAGTGTTGCGCGCAACTACTTTGGATGAGGCAAACCCTCAGGGACATTGGCTACAATCTGAGCAAAGTCCCACTCCTATGTGACAATGAGAGTGCAATCCGCATGGCGGATAATCCTGTTGAACACAGTCGCACTAAGCACATAGACATCCGACATCACTTTCTGAGAGACCACCAGCAAAAGGGAGATATCGAGGTGTACCATATTAACACTGATAACCAGCTAGCCGATATCTTTACCAAGCCATTAGATGAGAAAACCTTTTGCACGCTGCGTAGTGAGCTAAATGTCTTAGATTCGCGTAACTTGGATTGATCTGTAGCATACATGTGTTTTATGCCTTTGATCATGTTATTTCATGCATTTATGAAATTTGTTGCTTATTAATGGTGTTCAAGTTGTGCAAGGGATCCCCGAACCTCACAAGTCCATGTGTGTATGATGCACATATTTAGGGGGAGATGTGCCACAACTTGACCCTATGAGACTAATCCGTTTGTTTGAGTATACTTCATGTAGTCTCAAAGGTGAATTGAAAGGGAAAGGTGAACTTGGACCATGCAAAGACTTCCACTGCACTCCGGTATTAGTGTACTCACCTCCAAGTTCATACTTATGCTCTTATTGCCTTTTTGCTCTTAATTGACAATTTTGGTGAGGCAATGGGGTTAAAGGGCCAAAAATGATCTCGTTTTGGTGCTTGATGCCAAAGGGGAGAAATTAAGGCCAAAGCAAATGGATCAGCTACCACTTGAGAATTTTAAAAATAGTAGAGTTAGAATTTTTGATTTGTCCAAAATACTCTTATTGCAAAATTTGGCCTCTTGTGGGGGGAGAATTTGTGATTATGGCAAAAGGGGGAGTTTTTGTTACTTGATCAATTTTTCCATTACAATATCTCTCTTTGTGCCTAAACAAGTGAGTTTGACTTAGAGATAGGAAAATGAATCTGATTTGCAAAAACAAACCAAGTGGTGACAAAGAATGATCCAAATATGCCAAATTAGAGTAAAAACAATTTGGTCCTTATTTGCATCGATGTTGCACTTATTTTTGTTGCTTTTTGATGTGTTGGCATAAATCACCAAAAGGGGGGAGATTGAAAGGGAAATGTGCCCTTGGGCCATTTCTATAATGTTTTGGTGATTAAGTGTCCAACACATATTAAGTGAGTTGATTATGTGCCAAACAGGCAAGAAGTGTGTCGGCGTTTCGACCCCGGGGGGTCCCTAGACCGACGAGTAAATTGTCGCCGCGTGCCCCAGCCCAGATGGGTCGGCACGAGACGGAGCACGAAGGGGGGAAAGAAGGAGACAGGCAAGAAAGGGGAAACCCGCGGCCTTCGTGTTGTCCTGCGCCCAGGTCGGGTGCGCTTGCAGTAGGGGGTTACAAGCGTCCGCGTGGGAGGGAGCGAGAGGCTTGTACGCGCTGTCCCGTCCTCCCGCGCGGCCAACCTTCTCGTTCGAGAGCACTGGACCTTCCTTTTATAGGCGTAAGGAGAGGGCCCATGTGTACAATAGGAGATGTAGCAGTGTGCTAACGTGTCTAGCAGAGAGGAGCTAGTGCCCTAAGTACATGCCGTCGTGGCAGCCGGAGAGGTTTTGGCACCCTGTTCATGTGATGTCGTGGCTGTCGGAGGAGCGCGGGAGCCTTGTGGAAGGACAGCTGTCGGGGCTGTCGAGTCCTTGCTGACGTCTCCTTGCTTCCGTAAGGGGCTGAGAGCCGCCGTCGTCATGGAGCACGCGGGGCGCCATCATTATTTGTTTACCGGGGCGAGCCAGATGGGACGCCGGTCTTGTTCCCCGTAGCCTGAGCTAGCTAGGGGTAGGGTAATGATGGCCCCCCTGTGACGTGGTCGGTCCGAGCCCTAGGTCGGGCGAGGCGGAGGCTCCTCCGAGGTCGAGATCGAGTCTGTCTTCCGAGGTCGAGGTCGAGTCCGAGCCCCGGGTCAGGCGAGGCGGAGACCATCGTCTGAGGCCGAGGCTGAGTCCGAGCCCTGGGGTCGGGCGAGGCAGAGTTCGTCGTCTTCCGGAGCCGAGGCCGAGTCCGAGCCCTGGGGTCGGGCGTGGCGAAGTTCGTCGTCTTCCGGAGCCGAGGCTGAGTTCGAGCCCTGAGGTCGGGCGAAGCGGAGTTCGTCGTCCGAGGCCGAGACGGGGGCCGAGCCCTGGGGTCGGGGGAGGCGGAGCTTCCTATGGAGCCCGAGGCTGGACTTGGCTGCTGTCAGCCTCACTCTGTCGAGTGGCACAGCAGTCGGAGCGACGCAGGCGGCGCTGTCTTCTTGTCAGGCCGGTCAGTGGAGCGGCGAAGTGACTGCGGTCACTTCGGCTCTATCGACTGAAGAGCGCGCGTCAGGATAAGGTGTCAGGCCATCCTTGCATTAAATGCTCCTGCGATACGGTCGGTCGGTGTGGCGATCTGGCCAAGGTTGCTTCTCGGCGAAGACTGGGCCCCGGGCGAGCCGAAGGTGTGTCCGTTGCTTGAGGGGGCCCTCAGGCGAGATGCGAATCCTCCGGGGTCGGCTGCCCTTGCCCGAGGCTAGGCTCGGGCGAGGCGAGATCGTGTCCCTTGAGTGGACCGAGCCTTGACTTAATCGCACCCATCAGGCCTTTGCAGCTTTGTGCTGATGGGGGTTACTAGCTGAGATTAGGAGTCTTGGGGGTACCCCTAATTATGGTCCCCTACAGTAGCCCCCAAGCCTCGAAGGGAGTGTTGATACTCGCTTGGAGGCTTTTGTCGCACTTTTTTGCAAGGGGACCGGCCTTTCTCGGTTACGTTTCGTTCCGGTGGGTGCGCGCGAGCGCACCCGCTGGGTGTAGCCCTCGAGGCCTCGGAGGAGTGACTTGACTCCTTCGAGGTCTTAGCGCGTTTCGTGATGCTTCGGCCGGTCTGGTTGTTCCCTCATGCGAACTGGTCGTAGCCCGGGTGCATAGTCGAGTTCCAAGTTCTCGGGCTGGTATGTTGACGCTGTCAACGGTTTGGCTAGAGCCGGGTTTGCGAGAGCAGCCCTCGATCCTCAGCACAGAGCGAGAGGACGGTCAAGGACAGACTCGGCTTTTTCCATACGCCCCTGTGTCACCTTTCCGCAAGGAGGAGGGGGGAAAGCGCCATGTTGCCCTTGGAGGGCGCCGAACATGGTGTCTCCAGTGAGTTGCTAACGGGTGATCCGAGTGGACTCCCGTGCCCCATTCGTTAGGGGTCGGCTAGTGGCCCGGAGGCGCGCTCCAAAAGTACCTGCGGGTGATTTGCCGGACCCGGTCCCCTTTTGACGGGGTCCGAGGGCTCGATGCCTCCCTCTGGTGGGATTTCGTTACAAGATCGTTCCCATTGGTCTCGGAAATGTCCTAGGGTACCTCGGGAGCATAGCCCGAGCCTTGGTTATGTATCGAACGTACCCAGGGTCATCCCTCGCTCTGCGTCTGAGGCGGCTGTCGAACCCTTCGGGGGCCAGCCTACGAACCCCTGATCAGTAGTGGGCGCGGAGCCCAAGTGGCCTGAGGCGGCCGTTGAACCCTTCCGAGGGGCCGGCCTTCGAACCTCTGACCAGTAGTGGGCGCGGAGCCCGAGTGCTCTGAGGCGGCTGTTGAACCCTTCCGAGGGGCCAGCCTTCGAACCTCTGATCAGTAGGGGGGCTCGGGGCCCGCTTCCTTCGCGGAGAAGGATCCCTTTCGGAGTATCCCCTTTTCCAATCCCTGAGGCAAGAGAGAGAAAGAGGAAGTGGAAAAGGATACAAAATCGAATGATGTGGCGCACCTTTTTTGACGCGGTCATTATGGCGGAGGTGAAGCGACGCCTGCTTCGCCTGCCAAAGGTGCCGCCTGTCCCGCCGTAGAGTTAATGCGACGGGACGAGTGGCTCGCGGGGCGGCCATTGTGCATGCGCGAGCCGTTCGAGGAACGAGCATCTCGTTTTGAGTTTTGAATCTCGTGGCGGGTTCGAGCGAAGTGTTGAACGGGTCTCGCCTGGGCCTTTATATATTCGGGAGAGGGACCGGTGATGGTTCTTTACCCTGCTGCTTGCCTCCCACTTAGGTTTTCGCAACCCGAGGGAATCGCCAGAGAAAGGAAACCGCGCACCCAGTCCTTTCCGCCGCCACCTCTCCTGCTTGATGATGGCCGACCGGGTGACCATTGTTTCGCCGCGCGACCCGTGGCCTTTCTCCACCGTCACGGCGGATGACCTGGAGGCCCTTGTTGCTGAGGGTTTGCTTCGCCCTCTCTCTGGTGACTCGCAGCCGAAGTGGATGGCCCCTCCGAGCGGAGCCGCCCCGTCCCCGCCGCCGGGGTATGTGGTGAGCTTCGTCTCCTTTCACGAGCGGGGGTTTGGAGTGCCGGCAAGTCGTTTTATGCGGGCGATTCTGCACGTCTATGGGGTGGAGCTGCACAACCTCAGTCCCAACTCCATCTCGCAAGCCGCCATCTTCGCGGCGGTTTGTGAAGAATACTTGGGGATTGACCCCCACTGGGACCTGTGGACCCATCTCTTCTCCACGGAGCTTTTTTGCCTCGTCGACGGGGGAAAGAAGGGTTCGCATGGCGGTGCGGGCCGGTGGCTGCATCCTCCAGCTGAGGCAGGCACGGGCGCTGCAGTACATCCCCGCCATCCTCGCGTCTTTGAACAAAGGGTGGCAGCGCTGGTGGTTTTATCTCCGAAATGACGACGGGAGGCTCCCGTCGTTTTCTCAGCGAGTGGTGACCGCCGCCGCCGATAACTGGCGCTATGGGACCCCTCGCGACAGACAAAAGAATCTCCAGCCCCTTCTGAAGGCCCTGGAGGAGCTACGAAAAGGAGGGCTCACCGCAGCGGGGGTGGTTGCCGCCATTCATCGCCGGAGGGTGCTCCCCTTGACGGAGCGGCGGCTGCCGCTTTGGGAGATGACGTCGGGGTCGACTTGGAGCTTGCGGATGTCCTCGGATCCCCTTCCCGTCGACGACCTCCATAGGCGGGTAGCCGGCACGGTAGGGAAGTCAGACGCCGGCGCCCTTTCCCAGCTTTTGATGCGTCCCGATCGCGGGTGTGTGTCCCTGGTGAGTGTCCGCTACTTCTTTCTTCTTGTGTCGGGTTGCCCTTGATTCTCACAGCCGAGACTTTTCGTTCGTTTCCAGGAGGTAGGGGCTCACAAGCCTTCCCTGCCACCGGTCCCGGAGGACGCGGTGGACCGAGCTGCGCGGAGGGTCACCGCGGAGAAGAGGAAGGAGAAGAAGGACGCGAAGAAGGCTCGGGCCCGCGAGTGGACGCGGGCTCGGGACGCCTTGGAAAGGCTCCATCGTTGGCAGGAGAGGGATGGGCTCCCGAGGGAGCCATCGCCGGAGACGCCTGACGACGACGACGACGATAAAGACGATGATGAAGACGACGACATGGCTGCCCGCCTCGGCCTCAGCCCGGATCTGAGGCTGGGCCAGGGGTCGTCAAGCCAGCCCCCGAGCGGGCTGGCACCGTCGGTATCCGGGGCCGGGACGTCGGGGTCCCGGTCTGAAGAACAGGGGTAGACCGAGGGGGTACTTGACCCCTCGGTCGAGATAGTTGAGGTGACCCCGGGGAGTCAGGCCGAGCTGCCTGTTCCTCGAGAACCGTTGCCCGTGCCGACTGCGCAGGAGGGCGATCCTCGGGTCGTTGTGGCTGCGCCTGGGCAGTCCGTCCCTTGGGTGCCTCGGGCGCCCAAGGCAAGGACGGTACCGAAGCCGGCAGCGGGGCAGACCTCGGTGGTACCTTCGGGGATCGAGGTTCGAGAGACCTCCCCACAGGCACGATTGATCATGGCCCGGAGTGGGTAAGTATCTCAGGATATCTTCGTCCTGGCTCCTCCTCCGTATGTTCTGATCCTGATTTTCCCTTTCTCCTTAGCAAGCGGAGGCACGGTTCGACCAGTCTGGCTCCCCGGAAGGTCCTCAAGACGGCGTCGACTTCTACAGCTAGTGCCGCGCCGGGCCTCGCCGGCCAGCTGACCCCCTCGCAAGACACCTCACAGCGGGGGACTCAGGCGGCACCAGTTGTCGTGGGGCGAGCTCCCGAGGCTGACTCCTCTGTCGAGGCGGCCGTCGCGCTGGGGGAAGCTGCTGGCGCGGCTGTGGCCTCGGGCCCACCAGACATGTTGCCGGCGCTGGCACCAGCTGCTATCGAGGCCGTTGCCATTCTAGCCGTGGAGTCACCCGTCGCCGCCGATGCTGAGATGGCCGAGGCGTCGCTACTTGGTGCCTCGGAGGAAGGGGGCGCGGAACCGCGACCCGTCCCAGGGAGCGGCAACCTTGTCCCCGCGCGGCGCAGTCCCGACGGGCGGCGTCAGTTGCTCCGGTTCCGGACCCATGGGGCCTCGGATCCCCTCTTCGTTCTTGACGATGAGCGAGAGGAGCAATCTTGGGACGGGCTTCGTGAGTGTGCCGAGGCAATGATGGGGTCGCTTTGGTCGACCTTGGAGGTCCTTTGTAGGGACGTTCCCAAGATCCTCCAGGTAATGATTTCAAGCATACCTTTCACGTCATTAAGGCGTTCTTTGTGACGCCCCGCTTCCTTCCCTCAGGATCAGACGGATCTGAGCGCTGCCAAGTCGTCGTTCATCCACCGCGAGGCCGATGTCTGGGGTTCGCTGTGGTCCCTGAGGACCATGCTTGCCGGGGCCACCGAGCGCCTCTCCCAACGGAGCGCCGAGGTGGCAAACCTTCGGTTGCTCTGTGTCGATCTGAGAGCAGAGGCAGCAGCGGCACGCGTAGAGGCGCAGCGACGAGAGTTGGAGCTTGGCCAGGTCATCGGCGAGCGGGACCAATCTCGGGGCCGAGCCGCCGAGGCTGAAAGCCGGGCTGAGGCTCTTGGAGTCCAGTTAGCCGAGGCGTCCGCTCGGGCCGGGGCCTTTGCGACAGACCTAGCCGTGGCCCAAGCCGCATCCTCGGAGCAACGCGCCCGAGCTGAAGGTATGTCTTGGTTGTTTTAAGATTTTGATTTAGCTTCATTCCTCAACTCGTGTCTGAAGTCTTCTGCTTTGGCTGTTCGCAGAGCTCGAGTCTGCCCTTGATAAGTCTGCCAAGGCGCTTGCTCAAGCGGCCGAGCAGAGGGAGGCCGACCATGCGGCCATGTCCGAGGCCATCTCGGCCTTCTGCTGGGTCTTTGGTTTCGATGACGTGCCCTCGGGAAGCTCCCCTCAAAGTCGCCTGCAGGCCTTGGGTGACCATGCGCGCGGCAGACTCCGCGAGGCGCTGCATCACGGCGTCAGGCGGGCCTTCACCGTGCTCGCTTCCCACTATGACGTGGATCTGGAGCGGGTCAGCGAGGGGAATTGCCTTCCTGACGAGGATGAAGCCGCCCTGGCCAAAGTCCAGAGACTTGACGCGGCCGCCGCGGGCCCAAGCGCGGTGCTGGCGACCACCTTCGAGGCAGAGATCCTCCCGCTTGCGCCGTCGTCCGAGGCCGGGGCGGATCTCGCCGAGGGTGGAGATGAAGCCGAGGGCGCGACTCCTTCTCCGGGCGATGCCTGATTCTGCCGGAGCAGTTTATTTTGAATGCATGTGTGTCTTTTGCGGCCGTCGAGGCCCGAACACTTTATCATCGTAATATAAGGTTGTGTCTCTTTTCCTCCTGTTTTGCGTATCCAGACTCGTTCGTCAGTAGCAGGATTGCTTACCCAAGTAAGAGTTATTTTCGTGGTAGGCGACGAGTGAGGTATCCGTATCCCAGAGGCATAGGAATCCCTCGGCTCGGTCGGCCTTGCCACTTACATGCACCCTTATTCGTTTCTTGGGGTCCTGTTACTGATATAACCGGGAGACACGAAAGTCTTTTTGATGGAAGACTTTTTTCGAGGAAAATTTTGACGCGGAGGGGGTTCCCCCCTTCTAGCCCCCGAGGGAGGGTCGGGTTTTGCCGAGGCAAGGCCGACCCTTACTTTATGGTTAGACTTTGTATGTGAACGAGGTGTACGAACGACTTGAAAGCATCTTAAGGGTAGAAGCGACGTAGCTGTCGGATGTTCCAAGCGTTGCTGTAGACCTCGCCTTGACTGTTGGCCAACTTGTATGTCCCGGGCTTCAGAACCTTGGCGATGACGAATGACCCTTCCCAGGGAGGCGTGAGCTTGTGCCGTCCTCGGGTGTCTTGTCGCAGCCAAAGCACCAAGTCACCCACCTGGAGGTCTCGGGACCGAACCCCTCGGGCGTGGTAGTGTCGCAGGGACTGCTGATACCGCGCCGAGTGTAGTAAGGCCATGTCTCGAGCCTCTTCCAGCTGGTCCAGTGAGTCTTCTCGGTTTGTTTGATTACTTTGGTCGTCGTAGGCTCCCGCCCTCGGGGAACCGTATTCTAAGTCTGTGGGCAAGATGGCCTCGGCCCCATAGACTAGAAAGAACGGTGTGAAGCCCATGGCTCGGCTCGGCGTCGTCCTCAGACTCCAGACCACCGAGGGGAGCTCCTTCATCCATCGCTTGCCGAACTTGTTGAGGTCGTTGTAGATTCGTGGCTTGAGTCCTTGCAGAATCATGCCGTTGGCACGCTCTACTTGCCCATTCGTCATGGGGTGAGCCACGGCGGCCCAGTCCACCCGGATGTGGTGATCCTCACAGAAGTCCAGGAACTTTCCGCCGGTGAACTGGGTGTCGTTGTCGGTGATGATGGAGTTCGGGACCCCAAAGCGATGGATGATGTTGGTGAAGAACGCCACCGCCTATTCGGACCTGATGCTGTTTAGGGGTCAGACTTCGATCCACTTGGAGAATTTGTCGATGGCGACCAGCAGGTGCGTGTAGCCCCCGGGTGCCTTCTGCAAGGGACCGACGAGGTCTAGACCCCACACAGCAAACGGCCAGATGATGGGTATTGTCTGTAGAGCCTGAGCGGGCAGGTGGGTCTGCCTTGCATAGAATTGACACCCTTGGCAGGTGCGGACAATTCTAGTGGCGTCGGCCACCGCGGTCGGCCAGTAGAAACCTTGTCGGAAAGCGTTTCCAACAAGGGCTCGAGGCGCTGCGTGATGACCGCAAGCCCCCGAGTGTATTTCTTGTAAGAGCTCCTGGCCTTCGGTGATGGATATGCATCGCTGGAGGATGCCCGAGGAGCTGCAGTGGTAGAGCTCCTTCCCATCCCCCAGCAAGACGAACGACTTGGCGCGTCGCGACAGTCGCCGAGCTTTGGCTTGGTCGAGGGGCAGCTCTCCTTGGTGGAGATATTGCAGGTATGGGGTCTGCCAATCTCGATTAGGCGGGACCCCATTCTGCTCTTCCTCGACGTGCAGTGCCTCACCTTCGAGGGCCGAGGGTGCCTTGGGCTGAGCCGAGGGCGCCTCGGGCTGAGCCGAGGGTGCCTCGGGCTGGGCCGAGGCCTTCTCGGGCTCGGGCGTGTCGTCAGTCTTGACTGAGGGTTGATGTAGGTCTCGGGAGAAGACGTCTGGGGGAACCGTTGTCCGCCCCGAGGCTATCTTAGCCAGCTCATCCGCAGTCTCGTTGTATCATCGGGCGATGTGGTTGAGCTCGAGCCCGTAGACCTTGTCCTCCAGGCGCCGAACCTCATCGCAGTAGGCTTCCATCTTCGGGTCGCGACAGTGGGAGTTCTTCATGACTTGGTCAATGACAAGCTGCGAGTCGCCACGAGCGTCGAGGCGTCGGACCCCTAGCTTGATGGCGATGCGCAACCCGTTAACCAGAGCCTCGTACTCGGCCACGTTGTTGGACGCCGGGAAATGGAGGCGCAACACATAGCGGAGGTGTTTCCCGAGGGGTGAGATGAAGAGCAGGCCCGCGCCCGCTCCTGTTTTCATCAGCGACCCGTCGAAAAACATGGTCCAGAGTTCCGGTTGGATCGGAGCTGCTGGAAGCTGGGTGTCGACCCATTCAGCCACAAAGTCCGCCAAGACTTGGGACTTGATGGCCTTCCGAGGGGCGAACGAGATTGTCTCGCCCATGATTTCCACCGCCCACTTTGCAATCCTACCCGAGGCCTCTCGGCACTGGATGATCTCCCCCAGGGGGAAGGATGACACCACAGTCACCGGATGAGACTCGAAGTAGTGTCGCAAATTCCGCCGCGTCAGGATCACCGCGTACAACAGCTTCTGAATTTGTGGGTAGCGGATCTTTGTCTCGGACAGTACCTCACTGATGAAGTAGACCGGCCTCTGGACGGGCAATGCATGCCCCTCTTCTCGTCTCTCAACCACGATCGCGGCGCTGACCACCTGAGTGGTAGCGGCGACGTAGATCAAGAGGGCTTCTCCGGCAGCGGGGAGCACCAAGGTGGGCGCATTCGTGAGGAGCGCCTTTAGGTTCTCGAGGGCTTCCTCGGCCTCAGGGGTCCAAGTGAAGCACTCGACCTTCTTAAGAGGCGGTACAGAGGTAGGCCTCTTTCGCCGAGGCGCGAGATGAAGCGGCTCAGAGCCGCAAGGCATCCCATGACCCTCTATACGCCTTCCAAGTCCTTGATGGGCCCCATGTTGGTGATGGCCGCGATTTTCTCCGGGTTGGCCTCGATGCCCCGCTCGGAGACGATGAACCCCAAGAGCATGCCTCGGGGGACTCCGAAGACGCACTTCTTGGGATTGAGTTTGACGCCTTTCACCTTGAGACACCGGAATGTCGTTTCAAGGTCGGAAAGGAGGTCGGAGGCTTTCCTCGTCTTGACTACAATGTCATCGACGTAAGCCTCGACCGTTCGACCAATGTGTTGGCCGAACACGTGGTTCATGCACCTTTGGTATGTCGCACCCGCATTCCTCAAACCAAACGGCATAGTAACGTAGCAGTACATGCCAAAAGGTGTGATTAAAGAAGTCGCGAGCTGGTCGGACTCTTTCATCCTAATTTGGTGATACCCTGAGTAGGCATCGAGGAAAGACAAGGTTTCGCACCCAGCAGTGGAATCCACGATTTGATCAATGCGAGGCAGAGGGTAGGGGACCTTCGGACATGCTTTGTTTAGACCAGTGTAGTCTACACACATCTGCCATTTCCCCCCTTTCTTTCTCACAAGCACAGGGTTGGCAAGCCATTCGGGATGGAATACCTCTTTGATGAACCCTGCAGCCATCAGCTTGTGGATCTCCTCGCCTATGGCTCTGCGCTTTTCTTCGTCGAATCGGCGCAGAGGCTGCTTCACGGGTCGGGCTCCAGCTCGGATATCCAGTGAGTGCTCGGCTACCTCCCTCGGTATGCTAGGCATGTCCGAGGAACTCCACGCAAAGACTTCGGCGTTTGCGCGGAGAAAGTCGACGAGCACTGCTTCCTATTTGGGGTCGAGCTCGGAGCCGATCCGGATCTGCTTGGAGGCGTCGTTGCTGGGGTCGAGAGGGACGGATTTGACCGTCTCTGCTGGCTCGAAATTGCCGGCATGGCGCTTCACGTCTGGCGCCTCCTTGGAGAGGCTCTCCAGGTCGGCAATGAGGGCCTCGGATTCGGCGAGGGCCTCGGCATACTCCACGCACTCCACGTCGCATTCGTACGCGTGTCGGTACGTGGGGCCGACGGTGATGACCCCGTTGGGGCCCGGCATCTTGAGCTTGAGGTAGGTGTAGTTGGGGACGGCCATGAACTTGGCGTAGCATGGCCTCCCCAGCACTGCGTGGTAGGTTCCTCGGAACCCGACCACCTCGAACGTGAGGGTTTCCCTTCAGAAGTTGGAGGGAGTCCCGAAGCAGACGGGCAGATCGAGTTGTCCAAGGGGCTGGATGCGTTTCCCGGGGATGATCCGTGAAAAGGTGCCGCGCCTGCCCGGACCGAGGACAGATCGATCCGCAGGAGCCCGAGGGTTTCGGTGTAGATGATGTTGAGGCTGCTGCCTCCGTCCATGAGTACCTTGGTGAGCCTGACGTTGCCGATGACGGGGTCGACAACGAGCGGATATTTCCCCGGGCTCGGCACGCGGTCGAGGTGGTCACCCTGGTCGAAGGTGATGGGCTTGTCGGACCAGTCTAGGTAGACTGGCGCCGCCACCTTTACCGAGCAGACCTCCCGACGCTCTTGCTTGCGGTGTCGAGCTGAGGCGTTCGCCACTGGCCCACCGTAGATCATGAAGCAGTCGTGGACCTCGGGGAACTCCTCTGCCTTGTGATCCTCCTTCTTGTCGTTGTTGTGGGCCCTGCCACCTTCCGTAGGTGGCCCGGCCTTGTGAAAGTGGCACCGAAGCATGACACACTCCTCGAGGGTGTGCTTGACGGGCCCCTGATGATAGGGGCACGACTCCTTGAGCATCTTGTCGAAGAGATTGACACCTCCAGGAGGTTTCCGAGGGTTCTTGTACTCAGCGGCGGCGACAAGGTCCACGTCGGCGGCGTCGCGTTTCGCTTGCGACTTCTTCTTGCCTTTCTTCTTGGTGCCGTGCTGGGTGGACGCCTCGGGGACATCTTCCGGATGGCGGCCCTGGGGCTGCTTGTCCTTCCGGAAGATGGCCTCAACCGCCTCCTGGCTAGAGGCGAATTTGGTGGCGATGTCCATAAGCTCGCTCGCCCTGGTGGGGGTCTTGCGACCCAACTTGCTCACCAGGTAGCGGCAGGTGGTGCCGGCGAGGAACGCGCCGATGACATCCGAATCGGTGACGTTGGGCAGCTCGGTGCGCTGCTTCGAGAATCGCCGGATGTAGTCCCGGAGAGACTCTCCTGGCTGCTGGCGGCAGCTTCGGAGGTCCCAGGAGTTCCCAGGGCGCACGTATGTGCCCTGGAAGTTGCCGGCGAACGCTTGGACCAGGTCGTCCCAGTTGGAGATCTGCCCCGGAGGCATGTGCTCTAGCCAGGCTCGAGCGGTGTCGGAGAGGAACAGGGGGAGGTTGTGGATGATGAGGTTGTCATCGTTCGTTCCACCCAGTTGGCAGGCCAGCCGGTAGTCCGCGAGCCACAGTTCCGGCCTCGTCTCCCCCGAGTACTTTGTGATAGTAGTCAGGGTTCGGAACCGGGTCGGGAACGGCGCCCGTCGTATCGCCCGGCTGAAAGCCTGCGGACTAGGTGGTTCAGGCGAGGGACTCCGATCCTCCCCGCTGTCGTAGCGTCCCCCACGCCTGGGGTGGTAGCCTCGGCGCACCCTCTCGTCGAGGTGGGTTCGACGGTTGCGGTGGTGGTGCTCGTTGCCGAGGCGACCCGGGGCCGCAGGCGCTGTGTTGTGCGTGCGCCCAGTGTGGACCAAGGCTTCCCGCATGAATCGGGAAGTCGCGGCGCGATGCTCCGAGAGGTACCCCTGCCTTCGAGAGGCAGAGCTTTCGGCCCGTCGGACCGCGGCATCCTCCAGGAGATTCTTGAGCTCTCCCTGGATACGTCGCCCTTCGGTGGTCAATGGTTCCGGCATCGCGCAGAGTAGCATCGCTGCCGCAGCCAGGTTCTGGCCGACCCCACTAGAAGCCGGTGGCGGCCTTGCCCTGACGTCGTCGGCAATGCGGTGCTAGATGCCCTGTGGTAGATGACTCGCTTCTCCGGCCGGAGCTTGGTCTGCCCATTCCTGCCCGATGTTCCACCGGAACGGCTCAAGTGTTCCTACTCCCTCGTCGAGCCTGGCCTGCATCTCGCGGATTTGCTCGAGCTGTGCGTCCTGACCCCCGCAGGGACTGGGACCACAGCTAGCTCCCGAAGGATGTCAACGCGAGGCTCATGCCTAGGGGGATCACCGTTTTCCGATATACCAAGATGGTTGCCTTCGCCGGGACCCCCTAGATCGACGTGGAAACATTCACGATTTGGGCCGCAGTCCTCGTCGCCGAGGCTGCGGCTACCGTCGGAACAATCGGAAAGGCAGTAGTCGCATGCGGTCATGAAGTCCCGCATGGCACTGGGGTTACCGAGTCCGGAGAAATCCCAATAAAAGTCAGGCTCGTCATCTTCCTCGGAACCCGAGGGTCCGTAGGTCGAGACGGCCGTCAGCCGGTCCCAGGGTGACCGCATACCATACCCCGGAGGGTTTGGACATGCCTCTATGAAGGCTTCCACCGAAGCGAAGTTGCTTGGTGGGTCGAGGCTGAATCCAAAAGGCACGAGATGGGAATCGGTCGGTACCTCTTGGTCGACGGGCGGTGACGAAGTCGTGTCAGGGGCAGACTGCACCGTCGTCTCAGGTACAAGGGAGACGCCCAGCAAGTCCCTTGCGAGCGTGCTAGCGTCGTCCGTCCGCTTGGAGTTGGCGTGTTGCGGGGAAACGGTGCTCGTCTTCGTCTCAGACGCGAGGTCGATGCCCGACGTGTCCCCCGTTGGGGCGCCGACGCGTAGACTCGCTCGACAGCCGACGAGGTGCCGCCTCCTGCTTGGCCTTGGTTGCCCCGCCTCCTCCTCCGTCGGCAGGGGAGGCGACGGGACAAACCCGAATGTTGTTCTTTTGCCACGTGGGGAAGACGTCGTTGATTCCGCCACCGGCGGGCGGGTTGTCGGCCGCCATTGTCGCTGTCGCGCGGCGGAGGAAGGAGTATCATGTCGTAGCTGCCGTCGAGAGACATGAACTCAAGACTCCCGAAATGGAGCACCGTCTCGGGCCAGAAAGGTTGCTGGAGACTACCCATCTGGAGCTTGACGGGAAGCTGTTCGTCAACACGCAGTAGGCCCCTACCTGGCGCGCCAACTGTCAGCGTTTCGACCCCGGGGGGTCCCTAGACCGACGAGTAAATTGTCACCGCGTGCCCCAGCCCAGATGGGTCGGCGCGAGACGGAGCACGAAGGGGGAAAGAAGGAGACAGGCAAGAAAGGGGAAACCCGCGGCCTTCGTGTTGTCCTGCGCCCAGGTCGGGTGCGCTTGCAGTAGGGGGTTACAAGCGTCCGTGTGGGAGGGAGCGAGAGGCTTGTACACGTCGTCCCGTCCTCCCGCGCGGCCAACCTTCTCGTACGAGAGCCCTGAACCTTCCTTTTATAGGCGTAAGGAGAGGGCCCAGGTGTACAATAGGAGATGTAGCAGTGTGCTAACGTGTCTAGCAGAGAGGAGCTAGTGCCCTAAGTACATGCCGTCGTGGCAGCCGGAGAGGTTTTGGCACCCTGTTCATGTGAAAGGGGATAGAAAGATCTTGGGCACAAATACTCCAATCAAAAAAGAAATATTACTCAATCAAAGATCCAACTGATCCCCACGCCTGTATTGCAAATACGCAGTCACGAATAATCCCGCTAAAGTAATAGGGCGTGTTTGAATTACCTACCCGGGATTTTTCATATTAACTGTAGCTAGGGAATTGACTGACTCTGATTAATATCTTTGTCTAGCATTTCCAAATTGCCTCAAGACTGGGGCAAAAACATTATGTTATCCGACACCCTGGAAAAGTCTCATGATCGTATCAAGATCTATTTCAATTCGGCTCAGTCTTTTTTTTTAGAAAAGATTGAGCATGAAGAATAATGAAAGACCGTCTATACCCATATACAAATGGATGTTTGGCCTGAGAGTTGGGTGATTAGCGAAAAGAAAAGCACTAGCCACAGACCAAGGAGCAGTGTGAATCGAACAATACATGAAAATGAATGATTGGCTTCTTGTCCTGCACCCGCCCCTTTTGCCAATCTAGTAAATTGGACCTCGGATCTGATAATGGCTAGTTGATACATACGGAGTTATAAGGTCGACCCTCACTTCCTTCAATGAAAGCTAGGGCTAAGGGTTATTGGAATAAGGATTCCGGCTGGTTAGGTTAAGGGAATATCTAGGTCTGCTTACTTCTTCAGCTAATGAGTCTCCTTCTTCCAGGTTCCAAAGCGCAGCTTTTAATAATATGGCCGTGATCTGTCATTACGTGCGACTATCTCCACTATAGAAAGAAGAAAAAAAAGAAAGGAGGAAATTTTCTAGTGAATACTCAATTCTTCTTTACATCTGCAGCTCCAAGAAAAGAATCAGAAATTGAACCTTTCCACCAAGAGCCAGCCTATAGTGAAATTGGTAAGTTGAGGGCACTAAGCCTTTTGTTTAAGATGAGTAAGGGCTCCTTTTTTTCAGGGTGCCTCTATTTTAAATAGGGGTACGGCATACTTGCCTGAATCCTGAATCGCATAGTTGTCTTTTAGCTTGAACCGCCTCCTGTGATCTAAAACTACTGATACCTTTAGCAGAAAGAAAAAAGAGAAAATAGCATTTAGCTTGGGTTTTTTTAGGTCTCTTTTCGTACTAGTTCTATCCAGCTATGAGCGAAAGTAGTCACTTTCTTCAATCCAATCGCCGCTTTCATTCTGAACTGTTTCTGAAGGAAAGAAAGAAAATTCCCATGTGAAATTTCACTTTCACTTTAACAATAACAATGCCTGCTTTTTTAATGTTATAAACTTAGACCAAAAAAATAACCATACCATAAGCCGTATAACAAACAAACAAAGAATGATCACACGAGCGAAGTCACAAGGCCCTCCACTTTTCATTATAAAACCGATAAACCAGAAAAAGATGGATTGTTTTGCGAAAGAATCTTTGGACCCATAAAAAGCGGAATTTGTGCTTGTGGAAGGATTGAGATGGATGGTTGTGCTTGAAGTTACGAGTCGGGTAATGCTAAGTTGAATCGGCTGATCCGTTTCATCCTCTTTCGGCAAAGGAAGTTGGACTTTAGTTAGCTAAAAAAACTGTACCATGGCAAACACTTAAATATGAGGACATTCCCTCTGGCAAGACAGGTTAGAGACTTGAGAGACTAAAGACAAGAAGGCACAGGTTGTAGTTATTCTTCCAAGGCCAAAAGCCCCGCTAGGTGGAAGAAGCTACTGGTAAGTCCCCGAGGGGGGCTTAACTGCGATAGTTGACCGACGCGACGCTATACCGGAAAGGCCCTTCGGGGTGTTGAAAGGTATGGAAGTTTTATTCTCGCATGCGGATGGGAGGCGCGAATGCTATTTGCCAACTGGTGACCCTGCCCGAGCAGTTCAGAAAGTTCCTCTTCCGTCTTCTCACGAGCAGACAAAACTTGGGTCAACTTCTGGATAAACTTCACTTTGCTTTTCAATTCTCTCGCTGGAAGAAGGACTCCCACTATATGACAGGCAACTGCCACTGGACTAACATCGGAACCGAAGACCCAGGCAAGAATCTTCTCTGCAAGAGACCTTAAGAGGTTCTCTGTTCGCACATCCGTTTTCTTGCTCCTCGGCTAAGGGCCTTCGTCTATTCTTGGCAAGCCTTCTTGTCTGTTCTAGTTGTTACAGGCTCCCCTTCTTTGGGAATCCCCTTTCCAATCAGATAGATTTCGAGATAGATTCACTCCAGTGTGGTGTCCCGGTCCTTGGGTTACGAAGAAGAAGATGCACAAAGACTCCCATGTCTTTCTTTTGGATGGAAAACCCACTTTCGTTGGGCAGCGGATTCGCATATCAGGCAGAGTGGGTTGGGGACGGCTATCGCTATAGCACACTCCAAGGGCTGGAAATACCTCTGGATCGAGTCAGATTCAACATATGTTGTTTTTTTATTAATATTAATAAGTCAATGGCATCTAGGTAAATTGCTTACTCTTGCTGTCAACTTGCATGAAAATGGCTACTCTAGATTGTGGAATGAGAGATTTGAGGCCAGCTCCCAAATGGGCATATTGATATAATACAGAATCACTTAATACTAAGCCTTTTATACTCCGTAAGCCTAAAGAACACTTTATTCTTAGAAATCCTATCCTATATGGAATATTCTCATCATAACTAAAGAGATTTCTTAGTCTATAGTTCTAAATGTATTTCCCTCCCAGCGAGTCACTACTCTTTTTCTCAAACAAGAAGCTGACAAAGAGATCCATCCATTTCTAAGTTTGTCTCCACCTCATTGGCCATCTATTTTATTTTCCCAAGAGACTGGTTTGATTCCACCAGAGTCTCTCTTAGCGCATAAGTTGAAATTCATTCAGATTAGCATGAAAACCATTCTGCAAGATATCAAGAAATTCTTTAAATACGAAAGTGCCGGATAGTCAATGGTAACCAGAAGATCTATGGTTTTCGAGAGAAGGTAATTGGAAAAACGATTCATTCCTTTGCTTTCTTTCAGATATATATTCAATAAGTCTGACCTTACCCTTTCTATTGAAAAGGAGTCAGCTGTCTGCGCGAGTCACCTTCCTTAGGCTCCGAGTCACCTTCTTCTAAGCTCCGCTGGACGACACGGCATTCTCGTTCTATAGGCCGGCCGGCCTTTCTAAATAGTTTTAGTTAGGCGCATCCTAACTTCTTAATATCTGGGTGCCAGAGCTCACTTTGCTTTTTTATAGAGTCTTCTTTCTTCCATAAAATATTGTCTTTGTTGCTGCTTAGGACTAGGCGAACATCAGATGACTTTCAACTGAAGATGACGATTGAACTTTGGTACCGCAGCAAATGATCAAATGGACCGTGCGTTTCAAGGTGAAGATCTTCGTTAATCCTTTTTAGGATTTTTTATTTTCGTATACGCTATAGTGCCAGAGAATATCTTCTCTTCTCTTGTTGGTAGGAAAGCAGTGGTGAATGAAAGTGTGGTACTGGATGTGGCCTCCCTAATATTTGGATGAGCCTCTAGCCTACTCCACGGGGGTGCCAATCTAGCGGGCCTATCTTATCTATTCTTCAGCAGCATGCCGCCAGCGTTCATCCTGAGCCAGGATCGAACTCTCCATGAGATTCATAGTTGCATTACTTATAGCTTCCTTATTCGTAGACAAAGCGGATTCGGAATTGTCTTTCCTTCCAAGGATAACTTGTATCCATGCGCTTCAGATTATTAGCCTGGAGTTCGCCACCAGCAGTATAGCCAACCCTACCCTATCACGTCAATCCCACAAGCCTCTTATCCATTCCTTTGTCATTGTCAGTCAACTAAGGTTGGCCCTCAGAATTCTCATAGATGATACGAAAAGCAATGTACTAAAAGCAGGAAAGTAGCAGTTCTGGGAAAGTGAGAAAGCAAATCCCCCAAAGGCGAAAAAGCGCCGCCGAAGCAGGCTTCTATTGCTGCGCAACAATAGAGCAGGCGTCGTGGCTGTCGGAGGAGCGCTGGAGCCTTGCGGAAGGACAGCTGTCGGGGCTGTCGAGTCCTTGTTGACGTCTCCTTGCTTCCGTAAGGGGCTGAGAGCCGCCGTCGTCATGGAGCACGCGGGGCGCCATCAATATTTGTTTACCGGGGCGAGCCAGATGGGACGCCGGTCTTGTTCCCCGTAGCCTGAGCTAGCTAGGGGTAGGGTAATGATGGCCCCCCTGTGACGTGGTCGGTCCGAGCCCTGGGTCGGGCGAGGCGGAGGCTCCTCCGAGGTCGAGTCTATTTTTCGAGGTCGAGGTCGAGTCCGAGCCCCGGGTCGGGCGAGGCAGAGACCATCGTATGAGGCCGAGGCTGAGTCCGAGCCCTGGGGTCGAGCGAGGCGGAGTTCGTCGTCTTCCAGAGCCGAGGCCGAGTCCGAGCCCTAGGGTCGGGCGAGGCGGAGTTCGTCGTCTTCCGGAGCCGAGGCTGAGTCCGAGCCCTGGGGTCGGGCGAAGCGGAGTTCGTCGTCCGAGGCCGAGACGGGGGCCGAGCCCTGGGGTCAGGGGAGGCGGAGCTTCCTATGGCGCCCGAGAATGCTAATTTTATTGCTAAGGTTGAAAAGAGAAATGTCTGTGATGATTCAATTGTCAATCTTAAAAATGATAATACTAGTTTGATTGCTAAGATTGATAAATTGAATGAATCAATTTCTAGCCTTAAAATTGAAAATGCTAGTTTAATTTCAAAGGCTAAAGATTTAAATGTTTGCAATGCTTCTATTTCCAATCTTAGAAATGAGAATGCCATTTTACATGCTAAGATTGATGAATTAAATTTTTGCAAACCCTCTACATCTAGTGTTGATCATGTCTCTATTTGTACTAGATGTAGAGATGTTAATGTTGATGCTATTCATGATCACCTAGCTTTAATTAAAGAACAAAATGATCACATAGCTCAACTAACTGCTAAAATTAATGAGCATGAGATATAGAATGAAAAATTTAAATTTGCTAGAAACATGCTCTATAATGGGAGGCGTCCTGGCATTAAGGATGGCATTGGCTTCCAACAGGGCTCCAAGACTTGTGTTTGGGTACCTAAGGTGCTTGTTCCTAATGTGAAAGGACCCAAGACCGTTTGGGTACCTAAGAACAAGGCCTAAACTTGTTTTGTAGGTTTATGCGTCCGAGGGCTCAAGTTGGATAATTGATAGCGGGTGCACAAACCACATGACAGGGGAGAAAATGATGTTCTCCTCCTACGAGAAAAACGATGAACCCTAAAGAGCTATCACATTCGAGGATGGAAATCAAGATTTGGTCAAAGGACTTGGTAAAATTGCCATATCACCTGACAATTCCATTTCCAATGTTTTTCTTGTAGATTCTTTAGATTACAATTTGCTTTCTATTTCTCAATTATGTAAAATGGGCTACAACTGTCTTTTTCAGATATAGGTGTTACTATCTTTAGAAGATGTGATGATTCAGTAGCATTCAAGGGAGCATTAGAGGGTCAGCTATACTTAGTTGATTTCAATAGAGCTGAACTCGATACTTGCTTGATTGCTAAGACTAATATGGGTTGGCTCTGGCATCGCCGACTAGCCCATGTTGGAATGAATAATCTTCACAAGCTTCTAAAGGGAGAGCACATTTTGGGACTAACAAATGTTCATTTTGAGAAAGACAGGGTTTGTAGCGCATGTCAAGTAGGGAAGCAAGTTGGTGTCCATCATCCACACAAGAACATCATGACGACTGACAGGCCGCTTGAGCTACTCCACATGGATCTATTCGGACCGATAGCTTACATAAGCATCGGCGGGAGTAAGTACTGTCTAGTTATTGTGGATGATTATTCTCGCTTCACTTGGGTGTTCTTTTTGCAGGAAAAACCACAAACCCAAGATACCTTAAAGGGATTCTTGAGACGGGCTCAAAATGAGTTCGGATTGAAAATAAAAAAGATTAGAAGCGACAATGGGACGGAGTTCAAGAACTCACAAATTGGAGGCTTTCTTGAGGAGGAGGGCATCAAGCAGGAGTTCTCTTCTCCCTACACACCTCAACAAAATGGTGTAGTAGAGAGGAAGAATAGAACTCTACTGGACATGGCGAGGACCATGCTTGATGAGTACAAGACAACGGACCGGTTTTGGGCGGAAGCAATCAACACTGCTTGCTACTCCATCAACCGGCTCTACCTTCACCGAATGCTCAAGAAGACATCATATGAACTCCTCACCGGTAAAAAGCCCAATGTTTCATATTTTAGAGTCTTTGGTAGCAAATGCTTTATTCTTGTTAAAAGAGGTAGAAAATCTAAATCTGCTCCTAAGGCTGTAGAAGGCTTTTTACTTGGTTATGACTCAAACACAAGGGCATATAGAGTCTTCAACAAATCCACTGGATTAGTTGAGGTTTCTTGTGACATTGTGTTTGATGAGACTAATGGCTCTCAAGTAGAGCAAGTTGATCTTGATGGGCTAGATGATGAAGAGGCTCCGCACGTCGCGCTAAGGAACATGTCCATTGGGGATGTGTGTCCTAAGGAATCCGAAGAGCCTCCACAAGCACAAGGTCAACCGTCATCTTCCATGCAATCATCTCCACCAACCCAAGATGAGGATCAAGCTCAAGATGATGACAATGAATATCAAGAGGATGAGCCAACTCAAGAGAAGGACAATGATCAAGGGGGAGATGATAATGATCAAGATAGGGAAGATGATCAAGAAGTATAGGGTCAAAGACCGCCACATCCAAGAGTCCACCAAGCGATTCAAAGAGATCACCCTATGAACTCCATCCTCGACGATATTCATAAGGGGGTCACCACTCGATCTCGAGTCGCTCATTTTTGTGAACATTACTCTTTTGTGTCTTCTATTGAGCCATACAGGGTGGAAGATGCATTAAGAGATTTGGATTGGGTGTTGGCAATGCAAGAGGAACTCAACAACTTCACGAGGAATGAGGTATGGCATTTAGTTCCACGTCCTAACCAAAATGTTGTAAGAACCAAGTGGGTATTCCGTAAGAAGCAAGACGAGCATGGTGTTGTGACAAGGAACAAAGCCCGACTTGTGGCTAAGGGAATTCACAAGTCGAAGGTTTGGATTTCGGTGAAACATATGCACCCGTAGCTAGGCTTGAATCAATTCGCATATTACTTGCCTATGCTACTTACCATGGCTTTAAGCATTATCAAATAGACGTGAAAAGTGCCTTCCTCAATGGACCAATCAAGGAAGAGGTTTATGTTGAGCAACCTCCCGGCTTTGAAGATAGTGAGTACCCTAACCATGTTTATAAACTCTCAAAGGCGCTTTATGGTCTCAAGCAAGCCCCAAGAGCATGGTATGAATGCATAAGAGATTTCCTTATCACTAATGACTTCAAAGTCGGAAAAGTCGATCCTACTCTCTATAACACCCCTGGTGTTACTGCCACTAAAACTTGAGCATAACATCATAAGCATTGGCATATCATGTGTTTGTCACACCTAGAGTGCATTCACTAGGCAAAAAGTTCAAACATGTTGTATTGATGTGACATTTCATAAGTGAAACCCTAGGGTACAGTGTTTAACCCTAGATTGGGCTTAAAGGGGTAACCAAAGCCTAAACAAGAGAAAACTTCAAAACTTGATAATAATGATCATAAAATACCACCATTAATGAAATTAAGGGATATCCAAACCCTAAGAGCACAAAAAACCCTAAATAGAACCCTGAAAAACCCTAGATTAAAACCCTAGGGGGCTAAGTGCAAAACTAGTGCACTTTCGGACTAAAGTGCAAAAACCATGAAATTAAGGCACCTTAAGTCATTTGGTTCACAAGTATGTGGATTTGCAAGTTAAACCCTAAGTTTTGGGCCTTTTTGCAAAAAGCCCTATTAGAGCTCTATTGGGAATAAGTTTAAAATTCAGTGTAATTGGCTCAACTTTGGGACCTTGTAACTTCTAAACCATAAGGATTTTTCCCTAGGTCACCACATCAAGTTTGTAGAGCTATGATAGGAGAACAATTTTACTTAAGTGACTAAGCACTGGTACTAAACAGAAATTGGAGAAAAGTGTGCCTAAAGTTTAACTGTCAGACTATCTTAAGTCTGAATTCAAACTAACAGTGAGTTTGAGACACCTTTGAGCTTGGATTTGATTATAATCCAGTCAGTAATTGGTTGTGGTTGCTATAGTAAGATTGTAGCTAGTTTATTAAGCTATCACTTTGGTACAGAGAGTTGATTCAGTCCTTATACAAAATTTGGAGCAAATTGGTACCAAATGTGCTCTGTCACGCCAACTGAATAAGCTATGCCATGGTATAATGCACAGGATGGATCAGGTTCAGAGAACCTCGCCGCCGGTGACCTGTGCGCCCGTATTCGCGCCGGCGTCGCGATTCACGCCCAACCAAACTCAGATAAGCACTCCTCGATGTAAAGTATCACGCTGGAGATAAACTCCGACCACTGTTCTCACCATCGTCGTGTCTCGCCATAGTTAGTCGCGCTGGCATCACCGGCGTTCGCCGTTATCCGGCCAGGCTACGTGCCTCGACGCTTTACCCCGTCGCGGTGAGTCACTAGAAACCGCTCGGTAGCACTGGCTCGTCACCGGTGAGGTCGCCACGGTAGATACCACTGAGCTCTCGCGCCAGTAACTCCTGTCTTCTCCGGCCGCCGCGCGTCTTCGTCCAAATCCCCGGCCACCGCTTAAGCTCGTTATAAATTGAGCGTACTGCGAGCTCTGTAGGGTAATCACGCACCAAGCCACCAAGTCTTGCCTCCAATCGTTCACCAAAGAGCTCCAATTTCTCATTTCCCTCAACTCACTCAAGAACACCGCTCGGATTGACCTCACCATGGTCAACGACCTCTAGGTCTGTTCATGCTCCCTGCTATCTTGTTTCAACATTCTTGTGTGCCCCGGATACTCCCCGACCAACCTAATTGGGCTAGAGTCCCTAGGATCGCCGGGAACGCGTGTGAATATCCGCGATGCCCGCTGTCACCGTGGACAGAGCCGGTTAAATCACCGTTTGTGAAATTGAGTGAGGGGAAACGATCCTTAGGTCTTGAATTCGGTTTCTGCCGAAATAGGGCGCCGGCCATTGAGTAAATTGGTCGGTGTATGCTCGCCGGAGCGCGGCCATGCGCTGTCCACCGTCGTGGACCTCGGCCTACGAAGAAATAGAACTAGCAGGGGGTTTCTGTAAAGTGTCAGTGACTCCGTTGAATAGTGCTACGACCCCGCCTCTGGTTATTCAAAAACGACAGGGCCTTTCTGCAAATCCTGTAGCGCGGGCGCGCGTGGGCGCGTTTCTGCCCTGGCTGGGCCGGTTTGGGCCGGATTTAGTCCAGAACTGTTCATCGTTTTCCTTTTTCTTTTTCTACCAGATTTTAGAAATCTATAAGAAATTGTAGAAAAATCCTAAAAAATACCAGACCAATTTTGCTAGGCTTCTAATTTCCTATAGAATTTAATTAAAATAGTTTCATGATTTTTAGTCCAAATAGGAAATTATAGAGCATTTAAAACATCCAAAAACCATGCTTCTGGATTTTTTAGGAAATAAATAATAAATCCAAAATTCACTAAATTTTTAGGATAAACTCTAAATAATATTTAGAAGCCTTGGGTAAAGTTTGGTATGTTTTGGACCATGTTTGATACTTAGAACCCAAAACCCTAGCCCCTGCCCTTTGAACTTCACTGTTGACTCCGAAAACCCTAAGTTCTCGGAGATCCGTGAAGGAAAGTTATATTCAAGACCTTAAATAATAAACTTTTATTGTCCTTGCATCTTCATGAGCACTACATGAGCATTCATTATTATACTTGGTTATATTTAGAAAACGAGGAGGAAGTAGAAGTCGAAGCGACAAGGACTTCTCACCACCACCACCTGAAGAACATCAGGCAGACAACTGTTTTTATTTCGATATCTGCGGAACAGAGCCTGATTCACCAGTAACACAAGGCAAGCCCCGGTGCATTTGCCACCTCCTTGTTACTTTTAAAATCTTTCTCACTTGCTTGATGCATTAGGTGCTAGGAGTTGTGTGCTAAACCAATTCCTGCATTTCCTTCCTTGGATTTGATTATTTCTCCTCAAATCCCTGTTTTACAAAAGGATTTTCTTATGCTTAGCTTTGCTCTAGCAAAACAAAATGTTTTGTTTTCACAAAAGATGATGTTACAAAGTGGTTGGGATGTTTTTCAAAAAGAAAACTTGATGGTGGATCCATCATGGCCATGATGGGTTCAACATCAGAAAAGATGTACCTCTGTCAGGTACCAAACTTTGAGTTTGAAATGATTAAGCTAAGACCGGGTGGGTGACTTGCACGAGAAGAGAGTCTCGGTGTAGTGTCTCCGTTTGAGTCGATTAAGGACCGTCTCGATGTAGGCTTGCTGATCGAGGACCCTTTAACTGATCACATGCCTCATCATGGGTAAGCTTTGCCTCGGGCAGACTAATGCCAGAATAAGATAACACGCAATGGGAGTGGAAAGATGGCGAGAGTAGCGTGTACCCTCCATGGCAAGAGGCTGGACGGTGGTGTATCTGTGCTCTCGGTTGGCGTGAACCTGATCTGGTCTTAAGATCCCCGGTGGCGAGTTGACATATGCAAGGGTTAAGTGCTACATATGTCGTGTGATTGGAGATCCTCAGCTGAGTATAATCAATTCGGATCGCCGTAACTTCGCGGATATGAAGACTTGGTCATTGCCCTACACGTAGCATTCCAGTATATAAGATGGGTTGTGAAGAAATTGGCTAGTATAGGTCAAGTGATTGAACTAGGGTAGAGAGAACTCTAGTTGCAGGTAATTTTACTTAACCTGACAAATAAAACTGGATTTTTAAGGATCCACTATTAGTAAGCATTTCTGCAAACAGAGTCATTGATTATTGATAAGCCTTACCTTGACTCCCTTAAAGCCAGCATATCCTTGAGATTCTTTTACTTTGTTGGGTAAGTCTTGCGAAAGTACACTTCGTACTCAAGGCTTTGTCCCATGTTGTTTTAGGTGAAGAAGCAACAAACTTTTGTTGCTTCTGTTCAAAGGTGGTACCCAAAGAAGAGAACCAAGACTAAAGCTGCTGGAGGAAAGACCCTCCGTTAAAAACTTTTACTGTTTATTTGGGAGGGGTTTTTGCCTCCCATGTTTTGTAATAATATTACTCAGCACTCATATATTATGTTCTGATCTGTAACTATATAACTATGTCTTACGTTTCAATAAAGTAAGTTATTGTAACTGCTTCCGCGCTTTCGTATCTCCGATGAATTGTAATGTCTGCGTGACGGGTGAAACGCTCTTGGGAAAGGTAAGAAATTCAGATACCGAACTTGTCAAGTGATCAGGTGCACCTGCAGGGTTGTCTGAGATCCGTTGGACAAGGACAACTGTAGGTGGGCCTAATGACTTGGGAGGTTCCGTCACAGCTGGTTTCGGAGCGAAGCCCATCTCTGCAGATATTATGAGACATTTTCAAAGACTTATCTAGAAAATTTCTTTCCTTCTTATCCAATCACTTTCTGAGGTACTTATTTAAAAGACCAGATAGTAGAGTGCAATGTATAGAAGGTGTGAATCAACTAAGGTTGATTCTGTAATTATACATGCATCATGCTAAAAGCTATGCTAATAAGATTTTTCCCTCATGGAGATATGCCACCGCGCATAAGAAAGACCGCGCGCAAGTCTACTGGGCCGATTGGCGTACCTCGCAATCAACTTGCCCCGAGGCATGAAGACAGTAGCAGTGGTAGCAACGATCCAATCGGGGATCTGGAAGCCCAAGTTGAACAGCTTTGATCAGAACTCCGTCACAGGAACGATATATGGGTCACGGATGGTGAAAGAATAAACAAATTGAGAACAGACATCCGCCACCTGCAAGACCAACTGGCTGAATGGGATCTAGCGCTCGATTGGGCGGTTAACTCTCGTTCACTTGCTTGGGCAAAGGAAGCTAGAGCTCGAGCCCGCGTGGAGGAGCTTAGCTCAGCCGTGGATAACTTGCAGGTTTATTGTAATACACTACATGAAGAAGTTCATGTATTGTATTCACAACTGCACCCTAATGTCCCTGCGGATCCTGTCGGGAGGGAGCCGGACCATCTGGAGCAGTGGGTGAAGCCCTTGGAGGGGAACTAGACCTTTTCAGGCCTCCTCCTTCAATGAATTTGGTCGACGAATGGTCTCCTACCCCTGATAGCGAGGCTACCAAAAGCGACAAGAAGCTAGAGTAGTGTAGTATTGTGACGGAACCTCCCAAGTAATTAGGCCCACCTACAGTTGTCCTTGCTTAACAGACATCAGACACCCTGTAGATGTTCCTAAGTCACTTGACAAGTTCGGTATCTTTCCTTACCTCACCAGGAACGTTTCACCCGTCTTGCAGACATTATAGAATATCGGAGATAAAGAAATGCGGAAGCTTTTACATAAACTTACATTTTATTAGAAAGTAAGATCAAGTTACTTATTACAGACCAGAGCTATAAACGAGTGCTGAGTAGTATTATTACACATACCAAGGGGGGGGGGGGGGTAAAAACTCCTCCCGATAACTATCAAACAAAAAGTCCTATATGGAGGACCACGTCCTCCCGCATCTTCAATCTTCTACTTCATCATGGGGTACCACCTTGGAGCAAAAGCAACAAAACTTTGTCGCTTCCTCACCTAAAAACAACGAAGGGATAAACCCTGAGTATGGAATTACTCAGCAAGTCTTACCCGACTAAGGAAAAGACTCTCAAGGGTATGCTGGATAAATAGGAGTCAAGGAGAGGCTTTAGCAAAAATCAACTTATACTTTTGCTGAAGTAGCTTACTAAAGTGAGTCCTTACTTTCAACATTTTAACGCCAGATTAAGTATTAATAGACTTTGTTTGCCTTTAGTCTAATTTCATCATCTCATCAATACAACATTATTTTTATCCATAATGTTCACATCCTGACTTAGGTTGTAGAAAAGTGACCAAGTCTTCATAACCGCGAAGGTACGGCGATCCGAATCGATTATACTCAGCTAAGGATCTCCAATCACACGACATATGTAGCACTTAACCCTTGCATATGTCAACCCGCCACCGGGGTTCTTAAGACCAGATCAGGTTCACGCAAACCGAGAGCACAGATACACCACCGTCCAGCCTCTTGCCACGGAGGGTACACGCTACTCTCGCCACCGCTCCACGCCCATTTCGTGTTATCTTATTCTGGCCTTAGTCTGCCCGAGGCAACGCTTACCCATGACGAGGCATGTGACCAGTTAAAGGGTCCTCGGTCAGCACGCCTACATACGCGTCAATCCTTAATCAACCTGGGTAGAACATCACCTGTTCCTAACCCAAGTCTCAATTTAAGTATTTCCATCCTTAGGATTGTTTCTGTTCCTTAGGATGAAAGAGCATCACAGGGAACTTTGCAGTAAGATCCCACTATTGCTCTAAATGAAGAAAATATTCTTGCAGGTAGAAGCCATCCTTTCCCGGGTTAGACTAAGGACAACCTCTATCCACAAGATCTAAGCAAGGCTAAGTGTTGGGGGCCTTCGGCTTCCGAAGGTCCTCAAAAACATGATTTAACAATGTTTCTGGAGTATAATGTGTGAACAGGTATCTTCGGACTTGAATCAGAAAGGGAGAAGCTCAAAAGATACGAAGGTTGACACAGTGCCGAAGCTGTGAAGCAGGAAAGCTTCGGCATGTTCGCAGAAAGGGGAACCGACTTAAAGATGAAAAGGCCATTTAGACCTCGATAGAATGCTATAGAATTATCACCAAATGTAAAGGGCATGTATGTAATTTTGTATGGGTTGTACCCCGTGCCTATAAATAGGTGAACAGTACCCCCGTACTGTTCACGCTAACTTGTCATTTGCTTTCGCATCACGCTTGTACTTTTGCCTTCCGCAGGACCGAAGGTACATTTGTAATTCAAAGTCATTTATATTCAATGGTACAAATAGAGATAATTCTATGACAATATTTAAATGTTTATTTTATATTCTATGATTTATGTGAATGCTTCATTCTTCGTTGTTATGCTTACGAAGGTATGTCCTTCGTAACCTTCGTCCGAGATGCTTTATATCCCGAAGGGATATATCGTTATGGAGGACGAAGGGCCTTAACACTTAACATTTTTTGTGTTGCCTTGTTCTTAATTCTTAGCATTTGAGAACAAGTCCCCAACATTGGCGCCCACCTCCGGTGAACTCACTTCCACTTCGAGTCTTCGTGAACACCTTCGGAAGCTATAGACCTTCGCTATGGCACCGAAGAAAGCTTCAGCGGCTGGGGCTGCAGCACTACAACCGCTGGACCACAACCAGGAGACCGTCTCCCTTCGGGAGGCCAGAAGCCAGAAGAGAAAAGCTGCTAGCCCGACGCTTGAGGAAGAAGAGCTAGACCAAGAAATCAGAGAGATGGAGATGCTACATCAACAAGTGCAGAGGAAGAAGGAGAAGATGGCCCGCCTAGCTGAGTTGCAAAGGCAAATTGACGAAGCTTCTGAGGAAGTTCGTCATCTCACTCACGATGAGCAGAACAGAAGGCCTCATCAGAAAGACCTTCATCAGGAGGGCTTCGTCAACGAAGACGACTGGTATGATAATTTCCATCAGGGAAATTTTGTTTTTGATGATGCTTCTCCTCTGTCTGCTGAGCTGCAGGCTACTCCTTGGCCTCCATCCTATAAGCCACCCCAGCTCCCCATGTTTGACGGCCACTCCGACCCGAAGCAATTCTTGATGAGCTACGAAGCAACAGTGTCTTCGTACGGGGGCAACGCTGCAGTCATGGCGAAGTCTTTCGTCATGGCCGTCAGGAATGTTGCTCAGACCTGGTATTCCTCCCTTCGGCCAGGAACAATCACTTCATGGCAGAAGCTGAAGGATATGTTACTGACCAGCTTTCAAGGATTTCAAACGAAGCCGGTTACAGCTCAAGCCCTCTTCCAGTGTATTCAGGATCACGAAGAATACCTTCAGGCGTATGTCCGAAGGTTCTTACGATTGAGGGCGCAGGCACCAACGGTGCCCAATGAAATCGTTACCGAAGCCATGATCAAGGGGCTTCGTCCTGGACCTGCAGCTCAATACTTTGCTCGGAAGCCTCCTCAGACCTTGGAGAAATTGCTCCAAAAGATGGATGAGTACATTCGTGCCGACAATGACTTTCGCCAGAGAAGGGAGGAGGCCTTCAGATTTTCTGAGATGACCAGGGGCTTCGGAGGAAGATACTACCCGAGGCATGTCCGTTCCATTCACAGCACTCAGAATGATGATAAGGGGAGTCAGCAAAACAGGCCGCAGTGCTCCTCACAGGCTTCGGGGCAACAACAAACTTCCTTTCGGCCACCAGCTCCAAGAGGCAGAGGCGCCAGGGGCTTCGGCGGAAGATTCGGAGATCAGCCAAGGAGACTGTTTTGCCTATTCTGTGGAGAGGGCAAGGGCCACACCACTAGGACGTGCCATGTTACGATCCAGAAGCAAAAGGAACTAGCCGAAGCTGCATCTCAACAAGCTCAGTCGAAGCAGGTTATGCATACCGCTTCGTTTCATCCGCCTTATGTCCCACAATACATAGACAACCACCCTGCGGCTTCTGTAGCTTCGGCAAGTCAACCTCAAGCTTCCTGGCAGCAGCTTCCGCCTCCACCTCCATTGCAGCAAGGTCAACAGCCAGAAGGGAGTCAATACGCTCCACAGCAGAGGGACTTCAGAGAACAGTCCGAAGCTCGCACAGTCAACAGCACTGTGCCTGAGTCGAAGCACATCTATTGACATATCCTACCTTTGATAGCAGTCTTTTCTATTCAGTTTTATTTTCTGTGAAGCAAAAAACATTGATAGTTTCCATGTAATAATTTCGTTGTTTCCACGAGAAAAATTTATTTGATTCACAGGCCTAAGTTACCGAAGCCTAAAATTTCTTCCGTTACCAAGAAGGACCTTCGGACTAAAAATCCTTCGGAGTAACAAAAAGTCGTTCTAAGGAACGCAGAGTAAGTTTATAAAGTCACAAAAAGTCGTTCCAAGGGGAGCGCAGCGTAAGTTTTCTGCTCAGAAGTCGTTCCTAAAGGAATGCAGAGCCTACAGCGAAAAATCAACGCTGATACCGTCTAAGTAAAAGACGAAGAAGCTCCTAAGGGAGACTTACAGCGAAAAGTCAACGCTGATGCCGTCTAAGTAAAAGACGAAGAAGCTCCAAAGACGTTCCTAAGGGAATGCAGAGCTTACGAATATATTTTATGTGTGTCTTCGGAACAAATGTCACATGCATAACATAACATCATCACATCATTTTGCATAGCATAAGCATCATACATCATATCGCATTTGGCAAGAGAAGGGGACACTCTCAACCTTCGAAGCGATGCTTCGAAAAAGTGACATTGAAATTGTATAGCTTCGGAATACAGTTTCGGGGAATATTTTCATGAAACATGGGCGAACTTTATCAGATCAATATCAAAGTTGCATAGCTTCGGAAAATAGCTTCGGAAAATGTTTTCACGAGGCATCGATGTCATTCATCAGAATAATTTTGACGAAGGCTATCTTCTTCACGACGCATGAAAAGAAGGGAAGGTGTTTTTTCGCCGAAGGCTCAAAAGTGGTATGTATTTAAAGTTTCATGCATCGTAAAGAATTCAATAATGAAAAGAGACTTGTATATTACATTCAAATGTACAAAGTGTTGCATAGATTACACTTTAAATGTTTTTTCCAAATAGCACCTAATCTTCCCTCAATACTGCTTCGGCGGCTTCATTCAGAAGTTGGTCAACAACCTTGTCCATGATAGTTTCGGCCATTTGATTAATTTCTTCATCCCCTTTTGTGTGGGGGTCGGCAGATCGTCCAACAGTTTCTGAGCGAAGAAAACACTTCTTCAGTACTTTTACAAATCGTGAGCAAAGTTTAAAATGAAAATTACAACGCAACAAGAACGACTACTTGGTACCTAACTGTCCTTCGGGCTCCCTACTCCTTTCGGCAGCGTCTGCTACTCTTCTAGCATCGCGAATGCCTTTTTCGCTTCTTTCAATGATCTCTCGCGCCATTCCTCGGCCGCCGTCGTTCCAGATATCAGTAAAAAATTTGCCGCCAACCACGCTCGCTTCGGCCGAGGGGTCCTTGATGTCTTCGGTAGATAAGGTAGCTTCGGATTGAGCTAAAAATTTTACATGTTCGCAACCTTTCTTCTCCAGGACGGAAGCAATTCCTCTGGCGCCCGAAAAAGCACATATGTCGCCACGACTGTTCAGAATCTCTTCGAAGGCCTCTGCTTCGTGGCTAATCCATTCCAGCGGACCTTCGGGATTGCCTCGAGAGAAATTCTCTTCGCTGGAAAAGGCGCCTACGCTGGCGAAGCTGGATTTAATTTTATTCACACATTCTACAGATTTGACATAGCATTTCCCCTGAGATGTGCGAAGCTCCTTAACTTTTGATTCCAATTTGTTGACCATAAAATCACTAAGTTCTCGTTTCGTTTCCTCAAGCACGCGCTCCTCTTTAGCTCTAGCCAGCTGTTTCTGAAGATCTTTAATCTCGCGCTTTTGAGCTTCGGCCTGGGCCTTTGAAGCAGCTTCGTCTTTTTTCACTTTATCTACCAGTGTAAGTAGAATTTTATCTTTTTCCAAAGCTTCGTTTCTCAGTTTGATAACTTCGGAGCGTAAATTATTAAACGCAATTTCATAACTTTCATCTTCGGCGTTCTTTTGCGCTCTTAACGCGTTGCTTAGGACCAGGCCCTATATGCAAAAAGAATTCATATAAGAAAAAAGGAATGCGTTGCGTAAAAAAATAGGGGGTTGCGTAAAAAGAATTCAAGTGTTTAATTCCCGTACCTTCAGGCTATTGTATGCGAGGCTGTCTGCGAGATCCTCTTTCGTCATGGCACTTAACCCAGCTTCAAGCTTCGGAAAGCCTATGCTTCTCGCCATCTCTCGGCAGACGGATAGCTCTTTGTTATCAGGCAGGCAGTATAAGAAGTCATCTTCATTTGTTCCATTGAATATTACTGCCCCCTTCGGATATTTCAGCTCCTTTGCATAATGGATGGCCTCATGAGTTTCTTCCTCAGATAGCTTTTTTCCCGAAGCATGTCGTATGATGTAATCACACATGCTGGCAGGCGCTTCGGGGATGGCAGTGTCCGTCTCTTCAACTAAAATTGGTTCTGGTATTTTTATCGCTTCGGCTTCCAAAGTTTCTTCCTTGAAGGGCTCTGAAGGCCCAGCTTCAGCTTCAGTTTGTTGTGTCGGAGCTTCAAAGGAAGCTTCAGCAATTTCAACACTCTTTTTTGGAGTTGTGCTTGAAGACTTAATTGTCTCCAAGACATCTAGTACATTTACCATTCTTTTCCTTTTTGGGGTCACCATTGGAGCCTTTTGGATTTTTGTTGCTTCAATGTTTATTGCAGGACTTAAAATTTCTGAGGTTTTTTCCTTAGTCACATTTTTCGCTTCTTCCATTTCTTCTGTCGATGGTGCTTCGGCCATCTCTGCAATTTCTGGCAATAAGAGTGGCCGTTCACCTTCAGCGGCCGAAGGAGTTCCTCCAGTATACTCAGGCACCGAAGCCGGTTCAATATGGCGTGGTCGGTGTGTGAAGATCTTCAGCCTTTTTCCTTTTGGTTCTGGCTCGCTAGGAGCGGTTCCAGCTTCTTCTTTTTCAGAGGTTATGTTTTTCCTTTTTTGCCTTCGGATGGGATAACAATAATCAGGGTAGAAGAACCCGATTGCATCAAACACTCGGTTCAGTCTCTTCTTTTTTCGGCCTCCGAAGGCTGCTGATAGTGCAGTATTTTCAGCCTTCGAGAATGCCCCAAGTAATTCATCACTTAATGTTTCAATGCTTTTCAGCCAGTCATCATCAGGTTCAATAAATTTATCTGCATATTTGAATGTGTATTTTAATCTGACTAGTCCGCCTTCGTCGGACTCTTTGATGGTTTCTTTCGGCATTTCCCACTTTTCTGCAAGTGGCCATACCCTGAAGGCAATGTGTTCCTGGACCAAGTCCCTTGTCCCAATGAAGGAGCAGACTGCGCCGAAGGCTCTTTGGCATTCTTCGGCTGCTTCATCCATTTCAACCTTCGGCCTTCGAAGCCCGAAGCGTTGCCAAATTGGGTACATAATGATACTTTTGACATTATTTTGCGCTGTTAGATCATTTTTCACATAAAACCATTCAGACATCCAGGCTCCGGGCCACCTCTTCCGAAAGGTTGGCACAGGGTAGCTTGACCCGGAGCGGGCGCCGAAGCTGTAGCACCCAAAGTTGTTGTGGTATTGCTCCTTTCCCCAGGGCTTCGTCTCGTACAATAACTCGTGTATGTTGCAGAAGCTTTTAGCGTTTGGTTCCAAACCTTGGCTTCTCGCAGCCCAGACAAAAATCCCCATTCTTATAATAGCTTCGGGAGTGAGTTGATGAAGGTAGATTTGGAATGTTTTCAGTACCTCAATAACAAAATTGCTCAGGGGGAATCGAAGCCCAGCCTTGAGGAGGCTTCGGAAAATCACAACTTCATCCTCTTCAGGGGTGGGAGAAGTCTTTTCCCCGGCGTCAGCTCTCACAATAGATATGTCTCGGAAGTATCGCCCCCTCATATTATCAATGTGACTCTGCTTGACGGTTGTTTTCCCAAAAACTGAGTGACTTGGTCGCCACGGTCGATCTTCGGCCTCTTCCCCATCACTTTCCACATCATAGCTGTCGCTGTCATCAGTATCTTCGGACAAACCTTCAAGAATCTCCTTCGTGATTTTCTCTGTATTAGTCTCTGCCATCGCTATCAGGAACCCCAGATTCTTCTCCTCCTCGAGACTCAGCTTCGTCTCAGCAGGGATCTTCTTGTCTTCAGACATCTTCGGAAACACTAAAAATTTGTTCCCAAGGCCGAAGCTTCGAAATCAAAAAGACCAGCAAGTCTCAATGAGCAAGAGCTAAAAATTTTTAGTGGGCCGAAGCAAAAGGCAAGCGTGTGTACCAAATGAATTCACGATGTGTTCCTATTTATACGCCTAGGGCGTTGAAAGTTAAAAGGCCCCGCTTGTCAGTGAATGTTGCTATTCTAGCAAAGGGAAGGTGTTTTTTCGGACCTTCGGCTCAAGGCCTTCGTCCATATCGCAATCTGAATTTATTATTTCAAACAAATTAATATTGCGAGGGGCTACTGTTGGGGGCCTTCGGCTTCCGAAGGTCCTCAAAAACATGATTTAACAATGTTTCTGGAGTATAATGTGTGAACAGGTATCTTCGGACTTGAATCAGAAAGGGAGAAGCTCAAAAGATACGAAGGTTGACACAGTGCCGAAGCTGTGAAGCAGGAAAGCTTCGGCATGTTCGCAGAAAGGGGAACCGACTTAAAGATGAAAAGGCCATTTAGACCTCGATAGAATGCTATAGAATTATCACCAAATGTAAAGGGCATGTATGTAATTTTGTATGGGTTGTACCCCGTGCCTATAAATAGGTGAACAGTACCCCCGTACTGTTCACGCTAACTTGTCATTTGCTTTCGCATCACGCTTGTACTTTTGCCTTCCGCAGGACCGAAGGTACATTTGTAATTCAAAGTCATTTATATTCAATGGTACAAATAGAGATAATTCTATGACAATATTTAAATGTTTATTTTATATTCTATGATTTATGTGAATGCTTCATTCTTCGTTGTTATGCTTACGAAGGTATGTCCTTCGTAACCTTCGTCCGAGATGCTTTATATCCCGAAGGGATATATCGTTATGGAGGACGAAGGGCCTTAACACTTAACATTTTTTGTGTTGCCTTGTTCTTAATTCTTAGCATTTGAGAACAAGTCCCCAACACTAAGCATTTTTGTAAATCATAATTTTGATACTTCACAGAAGTATCTATAAAGGTATGGATATCAAGGAAAGCAATGCATCAAAGGGTTTCAAGCAATTCCTATAAACTTAATGCACATTTCACTAGACTTAAAGTGTGCGAAAAGTATTTAAAAACACAAGGAAAGGGGTTGCATGCACCGGGGCTTGCCTTCGTTCACAGGTGAGTCGGGTTCGGATCCACAAATATCGAAGTAGAAGCAGTTGCCTGCTTGAGAATCCGAAGGTGGTGGTGTCCTTTCGTCGGTGACTTCTATTTCTTCTTCACGTTCTAATCATAACCATACATATGTATAAGAATGGATGCCATGGGATGCTCATGAGGATGCAAAGATAATATAAACTTATTATCTATGTCTTGAGTACAACTTTCCTTCACGGTACTCCGAGAACTTAGGGTTTCCGAAGTCGGTAAAGGAGTTCAAAGGGCAGCGGGGGTGGTTTTGGGTTTGGTGATCAAACAAGGTCCAAATCAATTCAAATCCTACCCAAGGCTTCTAAATAATGTGGGGAGTTCATATAAAAATTTTGAACATTTTTGGCATTACTATTAATTCTCTAAAATTCCAAAACTATCTCTTTAAGCTATTTTAAATGCCCTAAAATTCCCTGTTTAAACTAAAAATCATGAAACTATTTTTATTAAATCCTAGGGAAAATAAGGAGTCTAGCAAAATTGGTTTCACAATTTTAGGGTTTTTCTATAATTTTTTAACAAATTTACAAAGATCTACTGAAAAAAAAAGGTTGCAATAGTGATGGGCCGGTTTCAGCCCATCGGCCCAGTTCAGAAGGAAAAGCGCGCGTGCGCCCGCGCCCTCTGGCATCTTTGCAGAAGAGACCCCGGGTTTCTGACTAACTGAAAATGAGCTTCTTCACTGCTCCTGTGTGTCGCTGACCGATTACAAATAGGACCTCCACCTTCTATTCCCTTGCACGGTGAAGTCCCCGACGGCGTTCACGCCCAGCCGAGCTCCGGTGAGCACCTACGCCGGTCGATTGGGGCAACGGCTAGGGTTCCCGAGCGGCGGACATCAAATTGGACCAAGCCCGAGCATTTCCCTTCCATTAATTTTACCAAAGGGGCACTGGATCAATCGGTTCATGGTGTCCGAGCGGATGGGCAAGGGGATGAACGTGTTCCGATCAAACAGCGATGAGGATGGCCAAATTGGGACTGGGTAAAGCTTCACGGGTTCACCAGGGTCTACGGACACATTTTGGTTTGGGAGAACAAGGCCCGAGGAGTGGGTCGACGGTGAGGGGGTCACGGCGGTGTTCTTCAGAGCAAGCACGCGTTCTGGTGATGGGCTTCAACCAAATTCTAATTGTTGATACAGGGGGCAATAGGATATCAAATACAACCGAGAACAAGGACCAATTAGATAATTACCGACTCGAGGAGCGCTGGCCACGATGAGGTTGGGTTTCGGGTATGCTTGAACCGAATTGGGGCGAATGCGAAATTAGAGCTCGTAGGGAATCGGCTAGGAGCAATACTTGGTGTGGGGGTGCACAATGATATTGCGAAGCTAGTCACGAGCTCAATTTATAGGCAACTTCGTCGGTGGCACTTGAATTGAGGATGGCGCGGTGGCGGCCGGAGAGGAAAAAGGTCTCTGGCGCATGACACAGTGGCCTTTCACCGTGGCAGGTGCTCCGGTGATCACCGGACATGCACCGCATGATTCACCGTGACGAGAGCCAGCGCTAAGGCACGTGGTGCGCGACGGTGACAGCATGACGGCGGTGAGAACCCTATCCGAAAGATCAGTGTGCAGGGGAGGGGCACGGCGGCTAGCCGGAGTGGAGTCCAGCTCACCGACGGTGATGCACTTTCACCCCGCGACGTTATCTACTTGCCACCCGCACGAACCCAAACACCAGCGACACGAATCACGGCGGAGGTATCGTCGGCGGTGAGAGTTCCGCGCTGGCAGCCTGATCCAATCCAGGCTACTGTACCATCGCGAGTTTCAGTCAGATGAACCTGACAGCCAATGTTGAACTCGAATTTCCTCCAAATTTACTGTGGTGACAGATTTAAGTCTCTATACTAAAGTTATAGACCTATAGTTCATCTTCAACTTTGCCACGGAGCTCACCATAAAATAGTTACCGAATCCAACTCAAAATCAGGTTCAAAGCCTGCCTAAGTCCACTGTTACTGGAAATTCAGTCCTAGGGTTGCCTGACAGCCTGACTTTGGGTGTGTTTTTCTCTAATTTTTGTATAACAACAACAGGAGATGTCTGCATCAAAGTTGCTCTCCTATAATAGGTTTACAAAATTTATGTGGTGGCCTAGGGCAAAAACCCTATATTTTGAAAGTTGCAAGGTCACAAAGGTGAGCACAATACACTAAAATTCAGACTTAGCCAAAAGAGTTCAAATGTGGCTCTTTTGCAAGTAAGTCCAAAACTCAGGGTTTGGCTTGTAAATTCACATATGAATGACCCAAATGACTTAATATACTTATTTAACTTGGTTCTTGCACTTTAGTCCAAAAGTGGACTAATTTTGCACATATGCCCCTAGGGTTTTGGATTTAGGGTTTTCCAGGGTTCTAATTGAGATTTTTGGTATCCCAGGGGTATAAATGTGATTCAACTTTATTTTTGGGGATATTTTATGACTTTTACCCTAAAGCTTTTAGGTTTTCTCAACTTGGTTTAGGTTTTACCCCTTAACCCCTATTTAGGGTTAAGTTCCCTATCCAGGGTCCTATTTGAAAAACATTAGAACAATACAACTTGTTTGAAATTTTTACCTAGTGAATGCACTCTAAGTGTATCAAACATATGCAATGCCAATGCTTATGATATCATGCTCAAGTTTTAGTTACAGTAACACCAGGAGTGTTACATCCTTCCCCCCATAAAAGAATCTCGTCCCGAGATTAAAAGTCCTAGGGTAAGTAATGGAAAAGGAAACGCAACATACTTTTATTTCCTTAGTTTTGGTACATGGCAGGGGTGATGTGGGGGTCACTTCTTTATTACACAGCTATACAGGCTTTACAATTTACATGAGGCTAAAAAGCCTGGGAAATTCTTATTCAAGAAGTCTTGAGTTTCCCAAGTAGCTTCATCTTCAGAATGCTGGTTCCACTGTATCTTATAAAACTTGAGAGTTTTTCTCCGGGTAACCCTGTCCTTTTGATCCAAGACTCGAATAGGATGCTCAGAATATGTCAAGTCCGACTCAAGGACAACATCAGTTATTTCAACGGTTCGATCCGGAACCCGAAGACACTTCTTCAATTGTGACACGTGGAACACATTATGCACAGCAGACAATGTTTCGGGTAGTTGGAGTCGGTATGCCACTGGTCCACATTGCTCAAGCACTAGGAATGGACCAATGTACCTGGGTGCAAGTTTCCCTTTAACCCTGAAACGCGATACACCCTTCATTGGTGAAACTTTCAAGTAGACATAATCGCCTATCAGAAAGCATAAGGGTTGTCGTCGTCGGTCTGCATAACTCTTTTGTCGAGTCTGAGCTTTCTTCATATTATAAATTATTTTCTGAACCTTTTCTTCAGTCTCTTTTACCAGGTCAGGCCTGAAGAAGTACCTTTCACCTGGTTCAGACCAATTTAGCGGAGTACGACATCGTCGTCCATATAAAGCTTCAAAGGGCGCCATCTTGATACTTTCTTGATAACTATTATTATATGAGAATTCCGCTAAGGGCAAACATTCATCCCATTTCTGTAAGAAGTCTAGAACACATGCCCGCAGCATATCTTCAAGTATCTGATTTACTCTCTCAGTCTGTCCACTGGTTTGAGGATGATAGGCCGAACTGTGGAGCAGTTTAGTACCCAGGGATTTATGAAGTTCTTCCCAGAATTTGGATACGAATTGAGGTCCACGATCCGACACTATAATCTTTGGAACACCATGCGGACTAAGAATATGAGCAATATATAATTGGGCATTGACAGTAACCGGGTGATATGTCTTGACTGGCAGAAAATGAGCAATTTTCGTAAACCGATCAACAATAACCCAGATAGAGTCATACCCTTTTGTAGTCCTGGGTAATCCCATGATAAAGTCCATACAATATCTTCCCCTTTCCATGTTGGGATAGGTAAGGATTGTAATGGACCAACAGTCTTCATGTATATGGCCTTGACACGTTTACAAGTGTCACATCTAGCCACATAGTGTGCAATTTCAATTTGCATCTCTGCCCACCAGAAGAACACATAAGGTTCCCTATGTGCAATTTGCTTCTTCTGTTGACACTGTACTATCTGAGTCTATTGGGCGAGCGGCAATTACGCACTTTACCCAAATAGAATCAGATGCACCATCTTGGGTAAAACACACAGAAAGAGGTTTACCAACAAGTGGTTACAGGAAATTTCATAGCACAGGGGACGTGTGTGGATGTCGAATACTGTCGCGGTTAACATATGGCTAACCCAAGAATTCAAGTCCACGAAAGATGGTATAGATTCGAGAGAATCACCAGTGAAGGGGGCTGGACTATACAACCAGTCCATTTTATCCAGCATTAGTCGTGAATCGGCATGATCACACACGCAGGAAAAACACGCGTGAGGCAGTCGAGGTATGACTAGAGCGATAATTAAGTGGTTACTGGTCGACTTAATTTGATTTTGGTAAGCACTTTCTTTAGGGTGGGTTGAACCAAAGTGAGTTTAGACAACTCGATAAAACGATCTCTAAACTCAGCCTTCGTTCATTGGGCAATTACAAGTTAGTCAAAACCAACTTGTTGAACTACTTTTGACATTAAACAGATCCTCTCAATACCATTGGTAAGCCAAGGGTTGAGAGTTCACATTTGCAAGCAAAAGGTCATGCATTTGGGTAGAAATCCATTTGGTCAGGTCGTTCATCCATTTTTCTCATGCGAGATGAATTATCCACTTGGTTAGGGAATACATGGATTAAATAAGAGAGCGAATGAACAAACTCCTGCATTTCAGCAGCAGAGAAAACAAATCTCCATTTTAGGAGCTAATCAGTTGTTGTCCAACACTAAAAAGCTCCAAGACTTCACCTTTACACAAAGGATGTAAAGGGAACTCCTATAAGTAGTCACTACCAAGATCAAAAGAAAAGAGACCACGCCTAAAAGTGGTATGCCCCTTTTGATCCAACAGAGATGATAGATGTTGCTTGGCCATTTGACAAACAACATAGAAATTGTTTCAAGGATGAGGTGTCCACGAAAGATCACACATCAGTGTTGTTCCATAATGGATCATGACCAGAGACCTTGATACCGACATGCGCCAAGCAGCAGAATCCTGTGTGCACATTTACAGGAGGTTCTCAGTTTCGCTGCAGTACCATAAGTTCTTAACCATGACACCATTAGAAAACTGGCACCAATAATGGATCTCACGTGGTAAGAACGATTTGCGTAGAGATAACATATTGATATAATCTCATAATGGATTATGACTACTAACTGTGATACAAGCGTGCATCGAGCAGCACAACCTTGTGTGTATACCCACAAGAGGCCCTCGGTTATGGCACGGCATCATCAATTTTAGTCATAACGCCAATACCAGACATAACCAATAAGGAATCTCACACAACACAAATAGACTGGTCAAGGATGACAAGGTACAAAAGAGACTCCACCTATAAAAATGGTTACAAGTAGAGATCCAAATAGATCATGGCCCAAGGAAGTGAACAAGGCATGGCCATAACCTAAACTTGATGAAAGGAGTATGATGGGAGACTGTTAATTCAGACCCAAGCATATTTCTATGCTCATCATAGAGATTACAAAATCAAGGATTAGTATCAGATTAGATACAGAGGGAAAACAATCACAAGATTGAATTGGTATGCCTTCGATAGATGTGGGGAAACCAAAGGCATCAAATTCAAGAAAATGAGTGGACATGTCTTTCCTAGGTTAGGTTGATAAAACAACATGACGATTCTTAAGAACAGGCAAACTAGATCAGGGACATTAGCTTGTGCCAATCGAACAAGGGCATGGTCTAGGATGGAAATATGACTCAAGATTCTTATTTTAAGCCTGATTACACTTTAGGTTCAGCAAAGAAATTATCTAAGCCTTTATTTGTATAAGTTTGGGTCAAGGAGGGGTAACGGAAAAATCAACTTTGGTCATGGTTCACCAAATACTAATATAGCCTAATCTTGGTTTAGGCAATCAAGTCACCAACTCTTTATTGGCCATAACTCAACCTGATGGTTCTCAGATCAGGGTTGAGAATTGCTTTTTGCTGGACTAACCAGTTTATGCCCAAGATGACATCTATGTCTTGGCCTTTCAGAACGATCATATTAGTAGGAAAGTTTCGTCCGGCCAATGTTACGGGCACTTGGTAAGCCACTTTTTTTACTTTTGGTAGCTTTACTGTCGGGCGTAGAAGATCATTCGTCAACCAACTTCATAGAGGGAGGGGGCTTGAAAAGGTCCAGTTCACCATCAAGTGCTTCTCTCGCTACACAAGAAGGTCCGGCTTCCATCCCAACAGGATCCGCAGGGACGTTCGGGTGCAGTTGTGAATACAACCCATGAACTTCTTCATGTAGTGTATTATAACAGACCTGCAAGTTATTCATGGCTAAGCTAAGCTCCTCCGTGCGGGCTCGAGCTTTGGCTTCCTTAGCCCAGGCGAGTGGACGAGAGTTAACCGTCCAATCGAGCGCTAGATCTCGTTTCGCGAATTGGTCTTACAAGTAGCGGATGGCTGCATCCGCGACCCATAGATCATTCTTATGACGGAGTTCTGATTGAAGCAGTTCGACTTGTGCTTCCAGATCCCGATAGGATCGTTGCTACCACTGCTACTTTTTTCATGTCTTGGGGTAAGTTAATGGCAGGGTACGCCAATGGGTCTAGTAGATTCACGCGCGGTCTTTCTAGTGTGCGACAACATTTTTCTAAGGGGGAAATTTTATTAATATAGTGCTTAACATGATGCATGTGTAAGTACAGAATCAACCTTAGTCGATTCAACCTTCTATACATTGCACTCTTCCTATCTGGTCTTTAAGATAGACTCTTCAGAATACTTAGGTAAGAAGAGAAAAGAGTTTTTAGGTAAGACTTTTAAAAATCCTTTTGAAGATGCCTCATAATATCTGCAAAGAAGGGCTACGCTCCGATACCAGCTGTGACGGAACCTCCCAAGTAATTAGGCCCACCTATAGTTGTCCTTGCTTAACAGACATCAGACACCCTGTAGATGTTCCTAAGTCACTTGACAAGTTCGGTATCTTTCCTTACCTCACCAGGAACGTTTCACCCGTCTTGCAGACATTATAGAATATCGGAGATAAAGAAATGCGGAAGCTTTTACATAAACTTACATTTTATTAGAAAGTAAGATCAAGTTACTTATTACAGACCAGAGCTATAAACGAGTGCTGAGTAGTATTATTACACATACCAAGGGGGGGGTAAAAACTCCTCCCGATAACTATCAAACAAAAAGTCCTATATGGAGGACCACGTCCTCCCGCATCTTCAATCTTCTACTTCATCATGGGGTACCACCTTGGAGCAAAAGCAACAAAACTTTGTCGCTTCCTCACCTAAAAACAACGAAGGGATAAACCCTGAGTATGGAATTACTCAGCAAGTCTTACCCGACTAAGGAAAAGACTCTCAAGGGTATGCTGGATAAATAGGAGTCAAGGAGAGGCTTTAGCAAAAATCAACTTATACTTTTGCAGAAGTAGCTTACTAAAGTGAGTCCTTACTTTCAACATTTTAACCCAGATTAAGTATTAATAGACTCTGTTTGCCTTTAGTCTAATTTCATCATCTCATCAATACAACATTATTTTTATCCATAATGTTCACATCCTGACTTAGGTTGTAGAAAAGTGACCAAGTCTTCATAACCGCGAAGGTACGGCGATCTGAATCGATTATACTCAGCTGAGGATCTCCAATCACACGACATATGTAGCACTTAACCCTTGCATATGTCAACCCGCCACCGGGGTTCTTAAGACCAGATCAGGTTCACGCAAACCGAGAGCACAGATACACCACCGTCCAGCCTCTTGCCACGGAGGGTACACGCTACTCTCGCCACCGCTCCACGCCCATTTCGTGTTATCTTATTCTGGCCTTAGTCTGCCCGAGGCAAGGCTTACCCATGACGAGGCATGTGACCAGTTAAAGGGTCCTCCGTCAGCACGCCTACATACGCGTCAATCCTTAATCAACCTGGGTAGAACATCACCTGTTCCTAACCCAAGTCTCAATTTAAGTATTTCCATCCTTAGGATTGTTTCTGTTCCTTAGGATGAAAGAGCATCACAGGGAACTTTGTAGTAAGATCCCACTATTGCTCTAAATGAAGAAAATATTCTTGCAGGTAGAAGCCATCCTTTCCCGGGTTAGACTAAGGACAACCTCTATCCACAAGATCTAAGCAAGGCTAAACATTTTTGTAAATCATAATTTTGATACTTCACAGAAGTATCTATAAAGGTATGGATATCAAGGAAAGCAATGCATCAAAGGGTTTCAAGCAATTCCTATAAACTTAATGCACATTTCACTAGACTTAAAGTGTGCGAAAAGTATTTAAAAACACAAGGAAAGGGGTTGCATGCACCGGGGCTTGCCTTCGTTCACAGGTGAGTTGGGTTCGGATCCGCAAATATCGAAGTAGAAGCAGTTGCCTGCTTGAGAATCCGAAGGTGGTGGTGTCCTTTCGTCGGTGACTTCTATTTCTTCTTCACGTTCTAATCATAACCATACATATGTATAAGAATGGATGCCATGGGATGCTCATGAGGATGCAAAGATAATATAAACTTATTATCTATGTCTTGAGTACAACTTTCCTTCACGGTACTCCGAGAACTTAGGGTTTCCGGAGTCGGTAAAGGAGTTCATAGGGCAGCGGGGGTGGTTTTGGGTTTGGTGATCAAACAAGGTCCAAATCAATTCAAATCCTACCCAAGGCTTCTAAATAATGTGGGAGTTCATATAAAAATTTTGAACATTTTTGGCATTACTATTAATTCTCTAAAATTCCAAAACTATCTCGTTAAGCTATTTTAAATGCCCTAAAATTCCCTGTTTAAACTAAAAATCATGAAACTATTTTTATTAAATCCTAGGGAAAATAAGGAGTCTAGCAAAATTGGTTTCACAATTTTAGGGTTTTTCTACAATTTTTTAACAAATTTACAAAGATCTACTGAAAAAAAAGTTGCAATAGTGATGGGCCGGTTTCAGCCCATCGGCCCAGTTCAGAAGGGAAAAGCGCGCGTGCGCCCGCGCCCTCTGGCATCTTTGCAGAAGAGACCCCGGGTTTCTGACTAACTGAAAACGAGCTTCTTCACTGCTCCTGTGTGTCGCTGACCGATTACAAATAGGACCTCCACCTTCTATTCCCTTGCACGGTGAAGTCCCCGACGGCGTTCACGCCCAGCCGAGCTCCGGTGAGCACCTACGCCGGTCGATTGGGGCAACGGCTAGGGTTCCCGAGCGGCGGACATCAAATTGGACCAAGCCCGAGCATTTCCCTTCCATTAATTTTACCAAAGGGGCACTGGATCAATCGGTTCATGATGTCCGAGCGGATGGGCAAGGGGATGAACGTGTTCCGATCAAACAGCGATGAGGATGGCCAAATTGGGACTGGGTAAAGCTTCACGGGTTCACCAGGGTCTACGGACACATTTTGGTTTGGGCAGAACAAGGCCCGAGGAGTGGGTCGACGGTGAGGGGGTCACGGCGGTGTTCTTCAGAGCAAGCACGCGTTCTGGTGATGGGCTTCAACCAAATTCTAATTGTTGATACAGGGGGCAATAGGAGATCAAATACAACCGAGAACAAGGAGCAATTAGATAATTACCGACCCGAGGAGCGCTGGCCACGATGAGGTTGGGTTTCGGGTATGCTTGAACCGAATTGGGGCGAATGCGAAATTAGAGCTCGTAGGGAATCGGCTAGGAGCAATACTTGGTGTGGGGGTGCACAATGATATTGCGAAGCTAGTCACGAGCTTAATTTATAGGCAACTTCGTCGGTGGCACTTGAATTGAGGATGGCGCGGTGGCGGCCGGAGAGGAAAAAGGTCTCTGGCGCATGACACAGTGGCCTTTCACCGTGGCAGGTGCTCCGGTGATCACCGGACATGCACCGCATGATTCACCGTGACGAGAGCCAGCGCTAAGGCACGTGGTGCGAGACGGTGACAGCACGACGGCGGTGAGAACCCTATCCGAAAGATCAGTGTGCAGGGGAGGGGCACGGCGGCTAGCCGGAGTGGAGTCCAGCTCACCGACGGTGATGCACTTTCACCCCGCGACGTTATCTACTTGCCACCCGCACGAACCCAAACACCAGCGACACGAATCACGGCGGAGGTATCGTCGGCGGTGAGAGTTCCGCGCTGGCAGCCTGATCCAATCCAGGCTACTGTACCATCACGAGTTTCAGTTAGATGAACCTGACAGCCAATGTTGAACTCGAATTTCCTCCAAATTTACTGTGGTGACTGATTTAAGTCTCTATACTAAAGTTATAGACCTATAGTTCATCTTCAACTTTGCCACGGAGCTCACCATAAAATAGTTACCGAATCCAACTCAAAATCAGGTTCAAAGCCTGCCTAAGTCCACTGTTACTGGAAATTCAGTCCTAGGGTTGCCTGACAGCCTGACTTTGGGTGTGTTTTTCTCTAATTTTTGTATAACAACAACAGGAGATGTCTGCATCAAAGTTGCTCTCCTATAATAGGTTTACAAAATTTATGTGGTGGCCTAGGGCAAAAACCCTATATTTTGAAAGTTGCAAGGTCACAAAGGTGAGCACAATACACTAAAATTCAGACTTAGCCAAAAGAGTTCAAATGTGGCTCTTTTGCAAGTAAGTCCAAAACTCAGGGTTTGGCTTGTAAATTCACATATGAATGACCCAAATGACTTAATATACTTATTTAACTTGGTTCTTGCACTTTAGTCCAAAAGTGGACTAATTTTGCACATATGCCCCTAGGGTTTTGGATTTAGGGTTTTCCAGGGTTCTAATTGAGATTTTTGGTATCCCAGGGGTATAAATGTGATTCAACTTTATTTTTGGGGATATTTTATGACTTTTACCCTAAAGCTTTTAGGTTTTCTCAACTTGGTTTAGGTTTTACCCCTTAACCCCTATTTAGGGTTAAGTTCCCTATCCAGGGTCCTATTTGAAAAACATTAGAACAATACAACTTGTTTGAAATTTTTACCTAGTGAATGCACTCTAAGTGTATCAAACATATGCAATGCCAATGCTTATGATGTCATGCTCAAGTTTTAGTTACAGTAACACCAGGAGTGTTACAAGTATAGAAGTAGTAATAATGTGTAATAGGTAATGTAATCATGTTGTAAATACGAGTCTGTAACATTACCCTTTTTAAGTAATGTGAAATCGATGGTTTGTTTTGGCACATCATATTTCTTCAAATGTTCTTTGCCTCAGATGCCATCCAAGACTCGCGCATAGGATGGGGCAGGAACCTCCCGTGGGAGGGAGGCAACCCCGAATCCACCCCCAGTACCTCCAACATTAGCTGAGGCCATCGCTGCCTTAGTTAATGCCACAGCTGACAACACCCGCTTTCTGCGGGAAATGGCGGGGCAACAAATGCAGCAGCAAGGCGGGAGAGCATATCCGCAAGGACCCCGTGAAACATCACATCTGGATTTCTTAGAGACACGTCCCCCATTGTTTGTCAAGGCGAAAGATCCTCTGGAAGAGGATGAGTGGATCCGCGTTATTGAACAAAAGTTTGGGCTTCTCCGATGTATGGAGACTCAAAAGCCCTTGTTTGCGGCACAACAGTTACGAGGCCTTGCCAGTACATGGTGGGGAAATTATGTTGCCGTTCAGCCGGCCGGTCATCAAATTACATGGGACGAGTTCAAATTGGCTTTCCGGGAGCATTATATACCTGAAGGGGTACTCCATATGAAGCAGGAGGAGTTTATGAAGCTCAAGCAAGGTGGGGATACTGTCACTCAGTATCTCAATAAATTTAACCACTTGTCCCAATATGCTATCGATCAAGTCAACATGGATTTAAAGAAGAGAAATTGGTTCATGAGAGGCCTTAATGATCGAATGCAATGAAAGATGGCCACCTGCATTGATATTTCTTACGGAAGGGCTGTCAGCACGGCGCTGGCAGTTGAAGCCAAATATGCAGGCTCCGGAAAATCAAAGGGGAATGGAGGTGACAGGCCCAATCAAGGGTCTGAGAAAAGACAAAGGTTGGTAATCCGACCTTTTAATCAGAATCGTTCTTCATCGCGCCCACCCTCCTACCCTTTCAAACAACCGATTTTTATCCGTCCTACCGCTGCCCCCACCGCTACAAATCAGCCGGGTGCCCCTCGCTCTCGTTTCCCCGCTCTCCCAAACTCTTCAACAGGCTGCTTTAATTGTGGAAAGTCCGGACATTTTATCAAGGACTGTCTATATCCGAAGCAGAATCGATCAAATAATCAGCAGAGTTCTAGGAGTTCCGCTCAAGTCAAGGGAAATGCAGCAAACAATAACGCGGGCAAAAATATGAGGAAGATAGGGCGGATTTATTACACTCAAGTGGCCACAACACCGGAAGGCGAACCGGTTATGATGGGTACGTTTCTCGTGGCCAATCACCCTGCCGTTATCCTTTTTGATTCTGGTGCTTCGCATACTTTCATAAGCAAGAAGTTTGTGGAGAAACATTGCATTCCATATACTGAATCAAGGGAAGGGTTTGCAATTCATTCGCCTGGGAGACAAATATTTACTAAAGAGGTGGCTTACCATGTGCCCATAACATTGGCTGAACGGGACTTTCCTACAAACATGATTGTTCTGAAAGGCCAAGACATAGATGTAATTTTGGGCATGAATTGGTTAGCCTAGCATAAAGCAATCCTCAACACTGATCTGAGAACCATCAGGTTGAGTTATGACCAAGAAGAGGTTCTTTTGTCCATCCCCGTAGCCATTCCAGCTAAACTAACTGGCAGAGTATATGAAGCCATCATACCGGAGATCCAAGATATTCCGGTAGTATGTGAGTTCCCAGACGTCTTTCCAGAAGATCTGCCGGGATTGCCTCCAGAAAGAGATGTAGAATTTGTGATTGAGTTGAAGCCCGGTATGGCTCCTATTTCTAGAAGGTCGTACCGAATGCCTCCAAATGAACTGGCAGAACTCAAGACCCAATTACAAGATCTACTTGAAAAAGGATTCATCCGACCAAGTTCATCGCCTTGGGGTTGTTCAGCCATCTTTGTCAAGAAGAAGGACCAAACAATACGAATGTGCGTGGATTATAGACCCCTTAATGAGGTCACCATCAAGAATAAGTACCCTCTTCCCCGGATTGACATTCTATTTGATCAACTTACCAGAGCTCAGGTATTCTCCAAGATTGACCTCAGGTCGGGTAATCATCACATCCGTATCCGACCCGAAGATATACCAAAGACCCCATTCACTACGCGGTATGGATTATTTGAATATATGGTTATGTCTTTCGGACTGACAAATGCTCCTGCCCACTTCACATATCTGATGAACTCGGTATTTATGCCCGAGTTGGACAAATTTGTGGTGGTATTCATTGACGATATCTTAATATACTCCAAGAATGAAGAGGAGCATGCTCAGCACTTGCGGATCATATTAACGCGCTTAAGGGAACACCAATTATATGCTAAGTTTAGTAAGTGCGCATTCTGGCTGGAGGAGATTCAATTTCTGGGACATGTATTATCTGCCAAGGGGATTGCGATGGATCCCAGCAAAGTCAAGGATATTTTGGAGTGGATACCCCCAACCACTGTACATCAAGTCCGAAGTTTCCTTGGACTGGCTGGTTATTACCGCTGATTCATACCAGATTTTTCCAAGCTTGTGAAACCAATCACAAGTTTATTGAAGAATGATACTAAATTTAATTGGTCTTCAAAATGTAATGAAGCCTTTGAGCAGCTAAAAGTGTTATTAACCACTGCTCCGGTATTGGCTCAACCGGACATTGAAAAGCCCTTTGATGTGTATTGTGACGCATCAGGCAGTGGTCTCGGCTGTGTTCTAATGCAAGAGGGCTGAGTGATAGCTTATGCTTCAAGGCAGTTGCGCCGGCATGAGGAACATTATCCAACTCATGACCTAGAATTAGCTGCGATAGTTCATGCCCTAAAAATATGGCGTCATTATCTGCTGGGGAATGTCTATCACATTTATACAGATCATAAGAGCTTGAAGTACATCTTTACTCAGTCAGATCTTAATATGAGACAAAGGAGATGGCTTGAGCTAATCAAGGATTATGAATTAGAGATTCACTATCACCCAGGCAAAGCTATAAGACTTTCTATCATTGCCTTGCCATAAAGACTTCTGACATTACTTTATGCCAAGAAATGGAGAAGTTGAACCTAGGAATGATTCAGCATGGAACTTCAAATCACTTGAAGCTTGAGTCAGTCATCCTGCAAAGAATAATTGACGCACAAAGAAATGATGAGGGAATAAAACACATTCTTGAGAAAATAGAAGCTGGTAAAGCCAACTGGTTCAGAAGAGATGATCAAGGTGTTGTATGGTTTAACAACCGCATAGTTGTGCCTAAAAGTGATGAGATCCGCTAGCAAATTCTAGATGAAGCACATATTATTCGCTATTCTATTCATCCCGGAAGCACTAAGATGTATCATGATCTAAAACAACATTATTGGTGGATAAAGATGAAGATTGAAATCGCACGCTATGTGGCAAAATGTGACACTTGTAGACGTGTCAAGGCCATACATATGAAAGCTGCTGGTCCATTACAATCTTTACCTGTCCCTACATGGAAATGGGAGGATATTAGTATGGACTTTATTGTGGGATTTCCTAGGACCGCCAAAGGGTATGATTCTATTTGGGTTATCATTGATCGACTTACAAAGATCGCCCACTTCCTTCCTGTCAGGGTAAGGTATATAGTGGCCACATATGCAGAATTATACATTGCCCATATTCTCAGTTTGCATGGTGTTCCGAAGACTATAGTGTCGGATCGTGGACCGCAATTCGTGTCCAAATTTTGGGAAGAACTTCACAAGGCTTTGGATACTAAGTTGCTCCATAGTTCGGCCTATCATCCTCAAATTAGTGGGCAGACTGAGAGGGTAAATCAGATACTTGAAGATATGTTGCGAGCTTGTGCTTTGGAATTCTCACAGAAATGGGATGATTGTTTACCATTAGCGGAGTTCGCATATAATAATAGCTATCAAGAAAGCATTAAGATGGCACCCTTCGAAGCTTTATATGGACGATGGTGTCGTACTCCGTTAAACTGGTCTGAACCAGGTGAAAGAAATTTCTTCAGGCCTGATATGGTAAAGGAGACAGAAGAGAAAGTTCAACGAATAATTCATAATTTGAAAGAAGCTCAAGCTCGTCAGAAGAGTTATGCAGACAAGCGACGACAACCCTTGTACTTCCTAGTTGGAGATTTTGTCTACCTGAAAGTTTCACCAATGAAGGGGGTATCGCGTTTCGAGTAAAAGGGAAGCTTGCACCCCAGTATATTGGTCCTTTTCCTATCCTTGAAAGATATGGACCAGTGGCATATCGACTCCAGTTACCCGAAACATTGTCTGTCGTACATAATGTGTTCCATGTGTCTCAATTGAAGAAGTGTCTTCGGGTTCCCAATCGAACCATTGAAGTAACAGATGTTGCCTTAGAACCAGACTTGACATATTTAGAGCACCCTATTCGAGTCTTGGATCAAAAGGACAGAATTACCCGAAAGAAAACTCTCAACTTTTACAAGATACAATGGAACCAACACGCGGAAGATGAGGCTACATGGGAAACTCAGGACTTTTTAGAAAAGAATTTCCTAGGCTTTTTAGCCTCATGTAATTTGTAAAATGTATACAATTGTTGTAATAAAGGAATGAGCCCCAAACCACACCCGTCTTGTACCAAAAATAAGGAAATAAAGATGTGTCGTGTTTCCTTTTCCATTACTTGCCCTAGGACTTTTAATCTCGGGACGAGATTCTTTTATGGGGGGAAGGATGTAACACCCCTGGTGTTACTGCCACTAAAACTTGATCATAACATCATAAGCATTGGCATATCATGTGTTTGTCACACCTAGAGTGCATTCACTAGGCAAAAAGTTCAAACATGTTGTATTGATGTGACATTTCATAAGTGAAACCCTAGGGTACAGTGTTTAACCCTAGATTGGGCTTAAAGGGTTAACCAAAGCCTAAACAAGAGAAAACTTCAAAACTTGATAATAATGATCATAAAATACCACCATTAATGAAATTAAGGGATATCCAAACCCTAAGAGCACATTTATACATCAGATGATTCCAGATCTGCTTAAACGAGACAAACCTATAAAGGTGGCGATCAACTTTAAGAGTTGGTCCACAACTCGGGACATATCATCAGAGTGGGGCTGAAGCAGCCCGATATACGTAGTGAAGCAATTCAGCGGTCCAACAGCCACAGGCAAGGTTGGGAACAGTCGTAACTCTTACCCGATCTCCTTTTTCTGAAAAACAGCAAATAAGCAAGGGTGAGTACAAATGTACTCAGCAGCCCACCTTCACCCGCGGAATAGGGAAATCGGATATAATGCATGGAATATGTGGAGCTCAGAATATTTTGCAGAAACAGCAATATTTTATGCAGGGTTGTTTTGAAAAACATTTTGTACTTTTGCAAAGCGCATCCTCTCCAAAAGGAGCAGGAAGTTTTTCAGTATTATAACAAAATCCCCTGGACTAAACCATCTAGGTATCTCAGCAGTTCCCACTGGTTTTCATTTTCAAAAACAGCTACTGGACTTCCCGTCCACCATAGCTCACGGCTCAACTGCTGAACCTTTTAAAAACCACTTTTCTCAAAACCATCTCTTTTTTTTGGAAAACAAAACATTAATTGTCATACCATACCAGACTCGTCCATTCCTGTGGACACAGACTATTCGAATAGGTTTGAACTCTGCGCAGAGGGGTACACTTTACCCACTAGTTCGGCTCTGCGATCCCATGGCCAATGAGACCCAAATCCGACTCTCTTTCTTTCCCCGCACGTCCTAACCTTAACGGTTATCCGGAAGGAGTCAGGCCACCACCATGTCCAAACCGGACAAAACTTTCCCCCTCCTTGTCCTCCCGGTGCTCCCCAGCCTTCATAACCCTGGGGTTGGACCGTACGAGTTCAGATTGAGTGACTGCCCACACGGTCTCGAGTGGTTGTACTTATCATGAGTAAAGGTAGTGAAAGATGACAAACCGGTCCTTATAAGAGGGGACAATCCTTCTGCTCACGCCTAAACCAGCTGAGCCATCACCTTAGGCCCTCCCCTAAACTAGGGAGTCCCTGATTATCCCACTCACAAGGTGATAAGGGTGAAAACCCTTCATCACACACATTTTGAAAAGCATTTTCTTTTGAAAACTCACACCTATTCTCAAATCATTTGGAACATATATATCAGAGATTGATTGCGGCAAGCGGCTGGGTGGCCATAATAACTTGTCTCAAAATCATATCATGCATAAAATAACAGGCTGAGGGTTGTGGTTGAAAAATCATAGGTAATTTATGCATCGAAGGGATCCAGTGAGCTTGCCGTGCTTATTCGGCGAAGGGGGAAGGGGAGCTCGCGGAACTGGCTTCTGGCTCCACCACCTAACGTAGACTCGTGGATCTGGCCTCCACGAGACGGCATGAACGCTCCGATAACTATGCAACATGAACAAGCAAACATACAAACGAGCAAGTATACCAACAAATATTTAGTATAGTGGTCAGAATAGTGATACATGGATGGGTAGAGTCTTGAGTAGAATATGTGTCATGTGGTGTTGAGATACTACTAGTGGTGGAGCGGAGGTGCTTACCAGGAGGGTGGACTGGAGGCGAAGCGACACTATGTGTGTAGCCGGTAGAGCAGAGTAACTGAGTGGGTGGGGTGTTTGCCTTGGCTGAGGGTGTTGAGTGTGTGTGGAGAGGGAGAGGGTAGCTAGGTGTATTTATAGCTGGGTGTATGTGGTGTAGCACAGTGAAGTTCACTGTTGGTGAGAGTAGTGACGAATGAATTGTCTGACTTAGTATGAACAGGAGAGTTATAGGCAGAATATGGGACAAGAGTATTTTGGGAGTTTTCTGGAATATGGACCATACTTAAGGGATGACATGGTTGGATAGGGAATAGTTTGATAAGAATTTAGAAACAAGAATTATTGGAATCTGAGTTTGGAAACCCGGTTCAAAGGAATCTCAAAGTTAAGCGTGCTCAACTTGGAGAAACCTGGGATGGGTGACCAGATGGGAAGTTCCCTACTGGAAGGAAAATCACAGTCACCGGAGTTCGTATGACTGGAATATGGGTCTGGCTGGTCTTAGGTGGACTGGACAGCATGATGTATGAGTAGTTGAAATTTGGGGTGATCGGCTAATCGATGAATAGTAACGATGAATAGTGACGACGAAAAAGTTACTAGATATCATCGATGAGTAGCAACGATGATGAATAGTAACGATGATGAATAGTAACATTGAATAGTAACGATGGTGAATAGTGCCAGTGAATAGTAATGATGAATAGTGATGGTGAATAATCGTATGAACGAACGATGATCGATGAATAGGAACTATGAACGAACGAACGAACGATCGAATGATCGGACGAACGAACGACCGGAATTCCGGCAGCATAACGGCAGGACACAGATTATCTGGAAGAACGATGAATAGGGACTATGAACGAACGATGAACGATGAATAGGAACTATGAACGAACGATGAACGATCGAATGATCGAACGAACGAACGATCGGAATTTCGGCAGCATAACGGCAGGAAAAAGATTATTTGGATGAACGAACGGACGAATGATCGAATGATCGGTCGATCGAACGATCGGAATTTTGATAGCATAACGGCAGGACAAAGATTATCTGGAAGAACGATGAATAGGGACTATGAACGAACGATGAATAGGAACTATGAACGAACGATGAACGATCGAATGATCGAACGAACGAACGATCGGAATTTCGGCAGCATAACGGTAGGAAAAAGATTATTTGGACGAACGAACGGACGAACCATGAACGATCGGACGAACGAACGAACAAACTAAGAACAGGAGACGAACGATCGAAGAACGATCGAACGATCCTTGTGCTAGTGTGTGCTTGTGTGGAACATGGAGTGGGTGTGTGTGGGGGGGGGAAGAGAGTTGCCATGAAATGGCTTGGGGTGGGATGAGAGGAGGCCCTTGCCCCTCTATTTATAGCCATGGTGGGGGGATTAGGGGGAGGGATGAGAGGATTAGTGGGAGGATGAGATGATTAGTGGGAGGTTAGCATGTATTTGTCTTGTATAAGTGAGATTTGCTTGTAGAGCTCACCGTATGACACTAGAGGCATACGTATACGTATGAGCATGAGGAAAGTTATGAAGAAAATATTTGTAGGGACTTGAAAATTGATTCTGAATGTATTTCTCAAGAGGAAAATACCTAGAGATATATCGGTGGAATATTTGGGCAGTATTTCTGGAAAGAACTTGTCGGCGTTTCGAAAACCGGGGGGGTCCCTGGACCGACGAGTAAATTGTCGCCGCGTGCCCCAGCCCAGATGGGTTGGCGCGAGACGGAGCGCGAAGGGGGGAGGAAGTCGGAGGGAGACGGGCGTGAGAGGTGGAATCCCGCGGCCTTCGTGTTTGTCCCGCGCCTAGGTCGGGTGCGCTTGTAGTAGGGGGTTACAAGCGTCCACGCGGGAGGGAGCGAGCGGCCTCACGCGAGCGCCGTCCCGTCCTTCCCCGCGCGGCCAACCTTCTGTAAGAGGGCCCTGGTCCTTCCTTTTATAGGCGCAAGGAAAGGATCCAGGTGTACAATGGGGGTGTAGCAGTGTGCTAACGTGTCTAGCGGAGGAGAGCTAGCGCCCTAAGTACATGCCATCGTGGCAGCCGGAGAGGTTTTGGCACTCGATTCGTGTGGTGTCGTGGCCGTCGGAGGAGCGCTGGAGCCTGGCGGAAGGACAACTGTCGGGGCTGTCGAGTCCTTGCTGACATCCTCTTGCTTCCGTAATGGGGCTGAGAGCCGCCGTCGTCATAGAGTGTGCGGGGCGCCATCATTACTTGTCTGGCGGAGCGAGCCAGATGGGACACCGGTCTTGTTCCCCGTAGCCTGAGTCAGCTTGGGGCAGGGTAATGATGGCGCCTCCTGTTGACGTGGTCGGTCCGAGCCCTAGGTTGGGCGAGGTGGAGGCTCCTCCGAGGTCGAGGTCGAGTCTGTCTTCCGAGGCCGAGGTCGAGTCCGAGCCCCCGGGTCGAGCGAGGCGGAGACCGTCGGTTGAGGCCAGGGCTGAGTCCAAGCCCTGGGGTCGGGCGAAGCGGAGTTCGTCGTCTTCCGGGGCTGAGCTCGAGTCCGAGCCCTGGGGTCGGGCGAAGCGGAGTTCGTCGTCTTCTGGGGCTGAGCCCGAGTCCGAGCCCTGGGGTCGGGCGAAGCGGAGTTCGTCGTCTTCCAGGGCTGAGCCCGAGTCCGAGCCCTGGGGTCGGGCGAAGCGGAGTTCGTCGTCTTCCAGGGCTGAGCCCGAGTCCGAGCCCTGGGGTCGGGCGAAGCGGAGTTCGTCGTCTTCCGGGGCTGAGCCCGAGTCCGAGCCCTGGGGTCGGGCGAAGCGGAGTTCGTCGTCTTCCGGGGCTGAGCCCGAGTCCGAGCCCTGGGGTCGGACGAAGCGGAGTTTCCTATGGCGCCTGAGGCCGGACTCGGCTGCTGTCAGCCTCACTCTGTCGAGTGGCACAGCAGTCGGAGCGGCGCAGGCGGCGCTGTCCTCTTGTCAGACCGGTTAGTGGAGCGGCGAAGTGACTACGGTCACTTCGGCTCTGTCGACTGGAGGGCGTGCGTCAGGATAAAGGTGTCAGGCCACCTTTGCATTAAATGCCCCTGTGATTTGGTCGGCTGGCGTGGCGATTTGGCCAAGGTTGCTTCTTGGCGAAGACTGGGCCTCGGGCGAGCCGAAGGTGTGTCCGTTGCTGGAGGGGGTCCTCGGGCGAGACGTAAATCTTCCGGGGTCGGCTGCCCTTGCCCGAGGCTGGGCTCGGGCGAGGCGTGATCGCGTCCCTCGAATGGACCGATCCTTGACTTTGTCGCACCCATCAGGCCTTTGCAGCTTTGTGCTGATGGGGGTTACCAGCTAAGATTTAGGAGTCTTGAGGGTACCCCTAATTATGGTCCCCGATAGTAGCCCCCGAGCCTCGAAGGGAGTGTTAATACTCGCTTGGAGGCTTTTGTCGCACTTTTTTGCAAGGGGGCCAGCCTTTCTCGGTTGCGTTTTGTTCCGGTGGGTGTGCGCGAGCGCACCCGCCGGGTGTAGCCCCCGAGGCCTCGGAAGAGTGGTTTGACTCCTTCGAGGTGTTAATGCATTTCGCAACACTTCGGCTGGTCTGGTTGTTCCCTCATGCGAGCTGGCCATAGCCCGGGTGCACGGTCGGGTCCCAAGTTCTCGGGCTGGTATGTTGATGCTGTCAACGGTTTGGCCGGAGCCGGGTTTGCGAGAGCAGCCCCCGAGCCTCTGCACAGGGCGAGAGGACGGTCAAAGACAGACTCGACGTTTTTACATACGCCCCTGCGTCGCCTTTCCGCAAGGAGGAGGGGGAAGCGCCATGTTGCCCTTGGAGGGCGCCGAACATGGTGTCTCCGGTGAGCTACTGACGGGTAATCCGAGTGGACGCCCGTGCCCCATTTGTTAGGGTCGGCTAGAGGCCCGGAGGCGCGCTCCAAAAGTACCTGCGGGTGATCTGCCGGACCCGGTCCCCTTTCGACGGGGTCCGAGGGCTCGATGCCTCCCTCTGATGGGATTCCGTTACAAGATCGTTCCCGCTGGTCTCGGAAATGTCCTAGGGTACCTCGGGAGCGTAGCCCGAGCCTTGGTTATGTATCGAATGTACCCAGGGTCATCCCTCGCTCTGTGTCTGAGGCGGCTGTGAACCCTTCGAGGGCCAGCCTACGAACCCCTGATCAATAGTGGGCGCGGAGCCCGAGTGGCCTGAGGCGGCCGTTGAACCCTTCCGAGGGGCCGGCCTTCGAACCTCTGACCAGTAGTGGGCGTGGAACCCAAGCGCTCTGAGGCGGCCGTTGAACCCCTCCGAGGGGCCAGCCTTTGAACCTCTGATCAGTAGGGAGGCTCGGGGCATGTTTCCTTCACAGAGAAGGATCCTTTTCGGGGTATCCCCCTTTCCCGGTCCCTGTTGTAAGAGAGAGAAAGAGGAAAAAGAAAAGGATACGAAATCGAATGACGTGGCGTACCTTTTTTGACGCGGTCATTATGGCGAAGGCGAAGCGTCGCTTGCTTCTCCTGCCTGAGGCGCCGCCTGTCCCGCCGCGGAGTTAATGTGACGGAGCGAGTGGTTCACGGGGCAGCCATTGCGCGTGCGCAGGCCGTTCGAGGAACGGGACACGGACGCGTCATCTTCACGCCGTGAGAGAGGGTTCGCTCGCTGTCCCACGAGGTGACGTGAGCTTGGCTGACGACGTGACCGCTGCTTCTGCCCGCCTGCCACCGCCATCACTGTCGGCCCATTGTTGGCCGCATCGACCGTCGCGCCTTCTCCCGCGGCTGACTGGCCCGTGATCGATGCGCCTGGCTGGCACTGTTGGGTCATACGCAGGGTTGCCTCGAGTCGCGGTACTGGTTCCGCAGTCGAGGAGGCGCGACAGTGGTGCGAGTGGCGGTGCAGTTGCTCGCATGTAGCAACCAGCGCGCCGGTTGCATGACGTGTGGGCCTGGGCCTCCATGCTGGGTGCGTGGGAAGTCGGAGGGGCGCGCCCACTTGGCGCGGTTGCATGCCGCCTGCACGGCTGTCCGCCCTTTCACCCGCTGGTCTGGGCAAAAGTGGAGGAATGCTTGTAACCGCTGGGCGGTTGCATGCACCGCGCGTGGCGGTTTGGCTTCTTCTGCCCTGGGCCAGTTTGCATGACGCGTGGGACCCAGCCCCCGCGCCGTAGGGGGAGGACCTTGGAGCGTGTTGGAGAAGACTCAGCCCACGACGGCTGGGGACGCAAGTAGGGAGAGTCGCCTTTAAAAGGAGGGTGACCCCCTTGAAAGGCGACCATGTCTTCGCGCTCCCTTATGCATCGTGTCTTTCCACCTTCCGAGCCCCCAGATGGGGAACACCCGCAATCCTTCCGCCTTGTCGTTGGAGGAATGCAACTTCGTGGAAGTTGGTACCTTTCAGCCATCGTTCGGCTTCAAGTATTTTCATCATGCAGCCCGGCTGCACCCCCTCGCCGGCGGTCACCCAAGACGGTGACCTCCAGTTCGATGGTGGGGAAAAGCAAGCCGGGCTGCGGCCTCTGCCCCTCCCTCAGCTTCAAGGATTTTCATCATCAGTGCTGGGGAGGGGAGTGTGCCGAGTTGGGGTCGGTCCCTGCGCGGGCGGCGTCCCGCTCCTTCCCTCAGTGATCGGGGGGAAGGGCGTTCGCCGTTCGTGGCGTTGGCAGCTGCCGCGTGCCTGGCTCTCTAAGCCGAGTGGCTTCAGAGCCGCTCCCGGCGCCGCCTTCCGCCACGGCACCGGAAGAGGTTTCTCCGCCGACGAGATAGCCGGTACCGCCCACGGACTAACCTCCAACTCTACGGCCTTCTGCCCGTCCTTGCCTGTCGAGTGAGGGCATGGGCGAGGGCCTCATGGCAGCAACATCCGCCCTGAGGTCATCGATGCTGCTGTTCGGCCCCCCGGAGCAGAAGTCGTCGTCGTCGCCGCTGCTGCAGCGGGCGACGGCGAGCCATTCGTCAGTCTTCTGTTGCTCCGCAGGCCCCCCAATCGTGTGGTGTTGTTCGTACCTGCGGAGGTGGAACCGGGGTTCCGTTTGTAATGGCACTTTGAATGCCGGTCTTTTGTTCATTATGGCTGTCGGGGCCTGAACATGTATGTATTTTCGGCACGGAGCCGTGTTTTTTCCTCATTTCGAGCACTAAGGCTCGCCTGTCGGCTATCTGAACCGCTTCACCAAGCGTGAGTCGCCTCGTGCGAAGGTGATGAGTGAGGTATCCGTATCCCAGAGGCGTAGGAGTCCCTCGGCTCGGTCAGCCTTGCTGTTCGAGGCTTCTCTTGCTTAGTTAAAGGAACCCCTCGGCCGCTCTTCGATGAGCCGAAGCCGGGGGTAGCGGTGTCAGCTCTAACAGAGGCAGGGTTGGCTTCGAAAAGAAGACTTGGTCGGCCGGAGCCTGGCCGGGTCGTCCACTGGTGGGACCGACGCCAGAATTGAGTTGCCGAGGCCTCGGACCGGGCTGATGTCTTCGGGGGACAGCTGGCCGAGGCCTCGGGGTGGCCGGCCGAGCCGTCTGCTCGAGCCGGATTCCTGGATAAGACCCTGGCAGCGATGGCCCGGGCGTGGTGCTGATGTCGTCCTTCAGAGTGGAGATCCTTCGACCGCGTCGCCGTCCGAGGCTAGGCCGGACCTCGCCGAAGGTGTAGTTGACGCGGAGGGTGCTGCTGCTCCCTTCAACTATCAAGATCCGAACCTGCAGGGTCGGATAATCTTGTAGTGTGTGTATGTTTTCTGCGGCCGCCGAGGCCCAAACATACCATCGTCGTGTTGTAAAGCTGCGTTTCTTTTCCTCTTGTTTCGAGTATCTGGACTTATATGTCGGTAACAGAATTGTTTGTGCGAGCGAGAGTTGCTTTTCACGGAAGGTGATGAGTGAGGTATCCGTATCCCGGAGGCGTAGGAATCCCTCGGCTCGGTCGGCCTTGCCGCTTACGCACACTCTTACTCGTCCATAGGGTTCTGTCACCGACGCAGTCGAGAAGGCCCGAAAAATCGTTCCGGCAGAGGAGCTTCCGAGCGTGAAGACTTGTTCGGTCCGCGGAATCACTTATCCGAGCGCGAGTTACTTATCGCAGAAGGTGATGAGTGAGGTATCCGTATCCTGGAGGCGTAGGAGTCCCTCGGCTCGGTCAGCCTTGGCTGCTTACGTGTACTCCGTCGTTTTCAGGATCCACTTTCGAAGTAGTCGAAAAGCACGAAAGACATTCTGGCGAAAAAGATCTTTTTCCGAGGAAAATTTTGGCGTAGAGGGGGTTCCCCCCTTTTAGCCCCCGAGGGAGGGTCGGGCTTTGCCGAGGCAAGGCTGACCCTTCCTTGATGACTAAACTTTGCGTGGGAACGAGGCATACGAACGACTTGAAAGCATCTTAAGGGTAGAAGCGACGTAGCTGTTGGATGTTCCAAGCGTTGTTGTAGACCTCGCCTTGACTGTTGGCCAGCTTGTACGTTTCGGGCTTCAGAACTTTGGCGATGACGAACGGCCCTTCCCAGGGAGGCGTGAGCTTATGCCGCCCTCGGGCGTCTTGTCGCAGCCGAAGCACTAGGTCGCCCACCTGGAGGTCTCCGGACCGAACCCCTCGGGCGTGGTAGCGTCGCAGGGACTGCTGGTACTGCGCCGAGTGTAGTAAGGCCATATCCCGAGCCTCTTCCAGCTGGTCCAGCGAGTCTTCTCGATTAGCTTGATTGCTTTGGTCGGCATGGGCCCTCGTCCTTGGGGAACCGTATTCTAAGTCTGTGGGCAAGATGGTCTCGGCCCCAAAGACTAGAAAGAACGGTGTGAAGCCCGTGGCTTGGCTCGGCGTCGTCCTCAAACTCCAGACCACCGAGGGGAGTTCCTTCATCCACCGCTTGCCGAACTTGTTGAGGTCGTTGTAGATCCGAGGCTTGAGTTCTTGCAGAATCATGCCGTTGGCACGTTCTACCTGCCCATTTGTCATGGGGTGGGCCACGGCGGCCCAGTCCACCCGGATGTGGTGATCCTCGCAGAAGTCCAGGAACTTTCTGCCGGTGAACTGGGTGCCGTTGTCAGTGATGATGGAGTTCGGGACCCCAAAGCGATGGATGATGTTGGTGAAGAACGCCACCGCCTGTTCGGACCTGATGCTGTTTAGGGGTCGGACCTCGATCCACTTGGAGAATTTGTCGATGGCGACCAGCAGGTGCGTGTAGCCCCCGGGTGCCTGCTGCAAGGGGCTGACTAGGTCCAGACCCCACACCGCAAATGGCCAGGTGATGGGTATGGTCTGCAGGGCCTGAGCAGGCAGGTGGGTCTGCCTTGCGTAGAACTGACACCCTTCGCAGGTGCGGACAATTCTAGTGGCGTCGACCACCGCCGTCGGCCAGTAGAAACCTTGTCGGAAGGCGTTTCCAACAAGGGTCCGAGGTGCTGCGTGATGGCCGCAAGCCGCCGAGTGTATCTCTTGTAGGAGCTCCTGACCTTCGGCGATGGAAATGCATCGCTGGAGGATGCCCGAGGGGCTGCGGTGGTAGAGCTCCTTCCCGTCTCCCAGCAAGACGAACGACTTGGCGCGCCGCGCCAACCATCGAGCTTCGGCTCGGTCGAGGGGTAGCTCTCCTCGGTGGAGATATTGCAGGTACGAGGTCTGCCAGTTTCGATTAGGCGTGACCCCGCTTCGCTCCTCCTCGACGCGCAGTGCCTCACCCTCGGGGGCCGAGGGTGCCTCGGGCCGAGCGGAGGGTACCTCGGACTGTGCCGAGGGTACCTCGGACTGAGCCGAGGGTACGGTACCTCGGACTGAGCCGAGGGTGCCTCGAGCTGGGCCGAGGCCTTCTCGGGCTCGAGCGTGTCGTCGGTCTTGATGGAGGGTTGATGCAGGTCTCGGGAGAAGACGTCCGAGGGAACCGTTGTTCGCCCCGAGGCTATTTTAGCCAGCTCGTCTGCAGTCTCGTTGTAGCGTCGGGCGATGTGGTTGAGCTCGAGCCCGTAGAACTTGTCTTCCAGGCACCGAACCTCATCGCAGTATGCTTCCATCTTCGGGTTGCAGCAGTGGGAGTTCTTCGTGATTTGGTCGATGACGAGCTGCGAGTCACCACGAGCGTCGAGGCGTCGGACCCCTAGCTCGATGGCGATGCGCAGCCCGTTGACCAGAGCCTCATACTCGGCCACATTGTTGGACGCCGGGAAGTGGAGGCGTAGCACATAGCGTAGGTGCTTCCTGAGGGGCGAGATGAAGAGCAGGCCTACGCCTGCTCCTGTCTTCATCAGCGACCCGTCGAAGAACATGGTCTAGAGTTCTGGTTGGATCGGAGCTGTGGGGAGCTGGGTGTCGACCCATTCAGCCACGAAGTCCGCCAATGTCTGGGACTTGATGGCCTTCCGAGGGGCGAACGAGATCGTCTCGCCCATGATTTCCACCGCCCACTTTGCAATTCTACCCGAGGCCTCGCGGCACTGGATGATCTCCCCTAGGGGGAAGGATGACACCACAGTTACCGGATGAGACTCGAAGTAGTGTCGCAACTTCCGCCGCGTCAGGATCACCGTGTACAGCAGCTTCTGAATTTGTGGGTAGCGGATCTTGGTCTCGGACAGTACCTCGCTGATGAAGTAGACTGGCCTCTGGACGGGCAATGCATGCCCCTCTTCTCGTCTCTCAACTACAATCGCGGCGCTAACCACCTGAGTGGTCGCGGCGACGTAGATCAAGAGGGCTTCTCCGGCAGCGGGGGGCACCAAGATGGGCGCGTTTGTAAGGAGCGCCTTCAGGTTCCCTAGGGCTTCCTCGGCCTCAGGGGTCCAAGTGAAGCACTCGGCCTTCCTTAAGAGGCGGTACAGAGGCAGGCCTCTTTCGCCGAGGCGCGAGATGAAGCGGCTCAGAGCCGCAAGGCATCCCATGACTCTCTGTATGCCTTTCAAGTCCTTGATGGGCCCCATGCGCTGCTTCGAGAATCGTCGGATGTAGTCCCGAAGAGACTCTCACGGCTGCTGTCGGCAGCTTCGGAGATCCCAGGAGTTTCCAGGGCGCACGTACGTGCCCTGGAAATTGCCGGCGAAGGCTTAGACCAGGTCGTCCCAGTTGGAGATCTGCCCCGGAGGCAGGTGTTCCAGCCAGGCGCGAGCGGTATCGGAGAGGAACAGGGGGAGGTTGCGGATGATGAGGTTGTCATCGTCCGTTCCACCCAGTTGGCAGGCCAGCCGGTAGTCCGCGAGCCACAGTTCCAGTCTCGTCTCCCCCGAGTACTTTGTGATAGTAGTCAGGGTTCGGAACCGGGTCAGGAACGGCGCCCGTCGTATGGCGCGGCTGAAAGCCTGCGGACCAGGTGGTTCGAGCGAGGGACTCTGATCCTCCCCGCTGTCGTAGCGTCCTCCACGCCTGGGGTGGTAACCTCGGTGCACCCTCTCGTCGAGGTGGGCCCGACGGTTGCGGTGATGGTGCTCGTTGCCGAGGCGACCCGGGGCCGCAGGCGCTGTGTTGCGCGTGCACCCGGTGTGGACCGAGGCTTCCCGCATGAATCGGGAAGTCGAGGCGCGATGTTCCGAGGGGCACCCCTGCCTTCGGGAGGCGGAGCTTTCGGCCCGTCGGACCGTGGCGTCCTCCAGAAGATTCTTGAGCTCTCCCTGGATACGCCGCCCCTCGGTGGTTGATGGCTCCGGCATCGCGCGGAGAAGCATTGCCGCTGCAGCCAGGTTCTGGCCGACTCCACTGGAAGTCGGTGGCGGCCTTACCCTGACATCGTCGGCGATGCGGTGCTGGATACCCTGGGGTAGGTGACGCACTTCTCCGGCCGGAGGTTGGCCCGCCCATTCCTGCCCAATGTCCCGGCGGATCGGCTCAAGTGTTCCTGCCCCCTCGTCGAGCCTGGCCTGCATCTCGCGGATTTGCTCGAGCTGTGGGTCATGACCCCCCGCCGGGACGGGGACCACAGCTAGCTCCCGTAGGATGTCAACGCGAGGCATAGGCCTAGGGAGATCACCGTTCTCCAGCATACCAAGATGGTTGCCTTCATTGGGACCCCCTAGATCGACGTGGAAACATTCACGACTTGGGCCGCAGTCCTCGTCGCCGAGGCTGCGGCTACCGTCAGAATAGTCAGAAAGGCAGTAGTCGCACGCGGTCATAAAGTCCCGCATGGCACTGGGGTTACCAAGTCCGGAGAAATCCCAACAGAAGTCGGGCCCGTCATCTTCCTCGGACCCCGAGGGCCCGTAGGTCGAGACGTCCGTCAGCCGGTCCCAGGGTGACCGCATACGATACCCCAGAGGGTTGGGACTCGCCTCTATGAGAGCGTCCACCAAAGCGAAGTCGCTTGGTGGGTTGAGGCTGAATCCCAAAGGCGTGAGATGGGAATCGGTTGGTACCTCTTGGTCGACGGGCGGTGATGAAGTCACGTCAGGGACTGACTGCACTGTTGTCTCAGGTACGAGGGTGACGCCCAGCAAGTCCTTCGCGAGCGTGCTGGCGTCGTCCGTTGGCTTGGGGTTGGCGTGTTGTGGGGAGACGGCGCTCGTCTTCGTCTCAGACGCGAGGTCGATGCCCGACGTGTCCCCCGTTGGGGCGCCAGCGCCGTCGACTCGCTCGACAGCCGACGAGGTGCCGCCTTATGCTTGGCCTTGGTTGCCCCGCCTCCTCCTCCGTCGGCGGGGGAGGGGACGCGGGGAAGACGTCGTCGATTCCGCCGCCGGCGGGCGGACTGTCGGCCTCCATTGTCGCTGTCGCACGGCGGGGGAAGGAGTATCATGTCGTAGCTGCCGTCGAGGGACATGAACTCAAGACTCCCGAAACGGAGTACCGTCCCGGGCTGGAAAGGTTGCTGGAGACTGCCCATCTGGAGCTTGACGGGAAGCTGTTCGTCAACACGCAGCAGACCCCTACCTGGCGCGCCAACTATCGGCGTTTCGAAACCCGGGGGGTCCCTGGACCGACGAGTAAATTGTCGCTGCGTGCCCCAGTCCAGATGGGTCGGCGCGAGACGGAGCGCGAAGGGGGGAGGAAGCCGGAGGGAGACGGGCGTGAGAGGTGGAATCCCGTGGCCTTCATGTTTGTCCCGCGCCTAGGTCGGGTGCGCTTGCAGTAGGGTGTTACAAGCGTCCATGCGGGAGGGAGCGAGCGGCCTCACGCGAGCGCCGTTCTGTCCTTCCCCGCGCGGCCAACCTTCTGTAAGAGGGCCCTGGTCCTTCCTTTTATAGGCGCTAGGAAAGGATCCAGGTGTACAATGGGGGGTGTAGTAGTGTGCTAACGTGTCTACCAGAGGAGAGCTAGCGCCCTAAGTACATGCCATCGTGGCAGCCGGAGAGGTTTTGGCACACGATTCATGTGGTGTCGTGGCCGTCGGAGGAGCGCTGGAGCCTGGCGGAAGGACAGCTGTCGGGGCTGTCGAGTCCTTGCTGACGTCCTCTTGCTTCCGTAATGGGGCTGAGAGCCGCCGTCGTCATAGAGCGTGCGGGGCACCATCATTACTTGTCTGGCGGAGCGAGCCAGATGGGACGCCGGTCTTGTTCCCCGTAGCCTGAGTCAGCTTGGGGCAGGGTAATGATGGTGCCTCCTGTTGACGTGGTTTGTCCGAGCCCTAGGTTGGGCGAGGTGGAGGCTCCTCTGAGGTCGAGGTCGAGTCTGTCTTCCGAGGCCGAGGTCGAATCCGAGCCCCCGGGTCGGGCGAGGCGGAGACCGTCGGCTGAGGCCAGGGCTGAGTCCGAGCCCTGGGGTCGGGCGAAGCGGAGTTCGTCGTCTTCCGGGGCTGAGCCCGAGTCCGAGCCCTGGGGTCGGGCGAAGCGGAGTTCATCGTCTTCCGGGGCTGAGCCCGAGTCTGAGGCCTGGGGTCGGGCGAAGCGGAGTTCGTCGTCTTTCAGGGCTGAGCCCGAGTCCGAGCCCTGGGGTCGGGCGAAGCGGAGTTCGTCATCTTCCGGGGCTGAGCTCGAGTCCGAGCCCTAGGGTCGGGCAAAGCGGAGTTCGTCGTCTTCCAGGGCTGAGCCCGAGTCCGAGCCCTGGGGTCGAGCGAAGCGGAGTTCGTCGTCTTCCGGGGCTGAGCCCGAGTCTGAGCCCTGGGGTCGGGCGAAGCGGAGTTCGTCGTCTTCCGGGGCTGAGCCCGAGTCCGAGCCCTAGGGTCGGGCGAAGCGGAGTTTCCTATGGCGCCTGAGTCCGGACTCGGCTGCTGTCAGCCTCACTCTGTCAAGTGGTACAACAGTCGGAGCGGCGCAGGCGGCGCTGTCCTCTTGTCAGACCGGTCAGTGGAGCGGTGAAGTGACTACGGTCACTTCGGCTCTGTCGACTGGTGGGCGTGCGTCAGGATAAAGGTGTCAGGCCACCTTTGCATTAAATGCCCCTGCGATTTGGTCGGTTGGCGTGGTGATTTGGCCAAGGTTGCTTCTTGGCGAAGACTGGGCCTCGGGCGAGCCGAAGGTGTGTCCGTTGCTGGAGGGTGTCCTCGGGCGAGACGTAAATCTTCCGGGGTCGGCTGCCCTTGCCCGAGGATGGGCTCAGGCGAGGCGTGATCGCGTCCCTCGAATGGACCGATCCTTGACTTTGTCGCACCCATCAGGCCTTTGCAGCTTTGTGCTGATGGGGGTTACCAGCTGAGATTTAGGAGTCTTGAGGGTACCCCTAATTATGGTCCCCGATAGTAGCCCCCCAGCCTCGAAGGGAGTGTTAATACTCGCTTGGAGGCTTTTGTCGCACTTTTTTGCAAGGGGACCAGCCTTTCTCGGTTGCGTTTTGTTCCGGTGGGTGCGCGCGAGCGCACCCGCCGGGTGTAGCGCACGAGGCCTCGGAGGAGTGGTTTGACTCCTTCAAGGTCTTAATGGGGGTTACCAGCTGAGATTTAGGAGTCCTGAGGGTACCCCTCATTATGGTCCCCGACAGAACTTGAAGAGGATCACTAGGAAAATATCTGGGCAGTATTTCTATAAACAATTTGAGGGGGATCACTGCGGAAATATTTGTAGGATATTTTGAGGAGGATTTTAGAGAGAATAAAGACCACTATACTTTATATCAACTCGCAAACAAACATTTTGAAATGAAATTTGAAATTCATTTTGAATTTAGAGCGAGTTTGAGAAAATTTCAGGATTTGAATTTTTGGGATGCTACAAATCTACCCCACTTAAAAGGAATCTCGTCCTCGAGATTCGGCTTAGAAGGGTTATGGGTATAGCTTTACTTCAGCTACATATCTTCACTTTGCAACTCTTCGAGGAGATGGAACTTCAACAAAATCTTGCCTGGCGGAGCATCTGGTTGCTGATTGCAAACGCTAATTCTGGCTACTCAAAGATCATCTTCAGGCTTCTGGCTTTCGCTTGGCAGCTAGCTTATTAAGGAAGCATTGATGCCAACACGCAAACCTTTCTCTTGCGAACTCCCACATGGATTCCTTTCTTGATTGGTCTTCTGGTGCTTCATCAACAAAACTCTGGTGACCACTTCTCATCCAGAAACTTATATGCTTTGATGATCTGGTCCTCCACAAGCTTGCTACAAGTCTTCTCCTTTTTCTCCACAGCAGGAACCTTACTGGAATACTACCCCACTTAAAAAGAATGAGGGTAGGACTCTTGAATCTTGGGGATTTGAACTCCTTGAATTACCACATAACAAGGGTGTTATGGGTCCTTCTGCTGCTGTTGCTGCTTGAGCTGGCTGCGGAGGGATGACTGGCACAGGGTTGATTCTGGGAGAACCTTCTTCTTATCTTCTCTTCACTATCTTCTTTTCTCTTCTCACTTTTCACTTTTCACTGCCTCTTTCTTTCTCTTTGCTCTTCCCACTGGAGGAGTCTATCGATGAGTATCACCATCATATAGAGGAGGAAACCAAAGACTATGAACCATGTACAACAGTCTTCAACCCAAGAATCACCAAGCATTGTGATCTTAGGGGTGAGGGAGTGGGAAAATGGAGTTGCTTGCAATTTGGCAGAGGGGATTTTATCGGGGTTGTTTTTGCTTTGTGCGAGATGGGAGTTGAGGGAGCTGGTGGGGGGTTTTATAGGCGAGCAGGGGTGTTCGGTTGCGGAGTAGTGGTGATGGAGTAGGTGCTACGCGGCAGCGGGTGCGATAAGGGGAGGGGGGCCTGGTGTTGCCGGCGATGATGGTGGCGGTGGGTGCGCTGCAAAGGTGGTGTGGGCGGCGGTAGTGCGCTGCAAAGGGGGGGCGTGGGGCGGTGGTAGTGCGCATGGAGGCGGGCACGCGTGCGAGGGGCACGGGTGAGTGGTGGGGTCGATGACCCTGATGTTTGTGGTCTCTGGTTCCAAGAATCTTTGCCTCTCTGTATGGTAATAACTCCTTTTGTCCTCTTTTCCTGTTTACTTTGACTCGGGGTAGTGCTTTGATTCTCAAGGTCGGTCCTTTTGACTGAGCGGTTGGACTGGTTTCTTCTGTAGCTTGTTCCAGGCTTCAAGGGTAAGCTTCCCGGTATCTTCTTGGGTAAGGCACTTTTCTCTTCAGATGGGTTAAGATGAGAATGGAAGCATAAGGTAAGGATTAGCTCTAATTTGTGATCTATGTTTTTAGAGAAAACCTTTTTAAGAAAAACGAAAAGAAAACACACAAGCTCAGCAATGATAAGCACAAACAAATCAAATGTTTTGAATAAGGGAAGAATAGAGTTTTTCCAAAGCACGGACTACTCAGATTCGGGGGCTAAGCATAACTACTACTGCTCAGCTCCTAAACTGAGAACTATGCTTAAATGCGACTTATGAGCATTAACGTTAAAGCATCACATATGCACTCAAAAGGGAAGAAAACATCAAGCGAAATTCATTTTGAAATGCCCTAGGGGGCCACACAAATAGAGTTTTTCAAAGCACGGGACTACACGATTACCTCTCATACATGCAGGGCTCTAGCCAAAGTGAAGAAAAACTTCACTACCCAATGCATGCAGAGGACTGGGCATACTAACTTCAGACCAGGCAATTCTCTTCTGGGAAGGCTTGCACACAACTTCAATCTAAGACATCTCCTGGATGGGTCAAGAGGGAGCTGATGTTGATGACTTCTTCTGGCAGCGACTGAGATGGCAGCACGGGGTCGAACTCTTCTTCAAGCGGGACTAGCTCTTGTAGCTCCGCAGAGGGCGGTGGTGCTGGCGGGGTGCTTGCAGCTTCTTCCTTGACCTCAAGGGACGGTGCTGGAATCTTCTTCATGGTGAGGGGCTCAAACAACTCTGGCGGGGGATCTTGGGAGGATTCAGGGTGCTCTTGCTTATCCATAGCCTTAGGGGAGACTAGAATTCCTTCCAAGACTATGGCTCCTTCCGGGGGTTCCCAAGCCTTCTTTTCTCCTCTGGTAGAGACCGGGTGACCTTCAAGAATCTGGGGGTCTTCTACTCTCCTGGGTTGAACTGGGTTGGATGAAGCGGGCTCTTGGATCCGCAGGGCTCTACGTTGGTTATGGGTTACCAAGTAGGCCTCCATCAACATCTAGACGTGCTCATCCTTGGCTTGCTTTAGGGCTTCAACAGCAATGACTTCACGACTCTCCAAGGCAGTTGCACGGGCTTGAGCTGTGGTGAGATCCACATGCAGCAGACGGTTGCGCTTCTCTGCATCTTCTGCTCGGGCAATCATCTAACGGTGGTGCCGAGCCAAGAAATCATACTGTGTATCAAGGGTGAGCAGGTATGCAGTGAGGTACACGACTGTGGGGTTGTCCTCAAGCAGCTGCTGCTCCTCCAATGCACGCATCCTGGCCATCCAAGCGGGACGGTCTCTCTGAAAGGGCGGAAAGAATCTGAGTGGGGTGTCGGCCACTTCTTCTTCATATATCTGACACAGGGCCCTCAATGCCTTGCGAGCAACGACTTGGCAGGTGTCTTTGAATCTGTGCCCAGCAGCAGTGACACTCCATTCCACATGGTGTGGACTAGATCCAATGTATACAGTCACGACACACTTCTCTGTGCCATGCTCGACGAACTCACGACCATCATACTCTGGCTGGCTCCTGATTCCGAGGCGAACTGTGCATGCTCTCAGCAACTTGGGGAAACCATCTTCATTCTGGCAGAAGCTGGTTTGGCACTGAACCTCCATCTGACTTCTGAGAGAAGGAAAGGGGAAAACATTTTTGAAATGAAGGGATGAGAGCAAGAATTTTTTTTAAGAAAATAGTTTTGACTCAAAAACTTTTGATCAGGCTAAGGGTTACGTCCTGCGGCCAACCTAACATCTCTGATACCACCTGAAGCGTCCCCAATCCTCTGGGACTCAAATGTGATACAATTACTAGTCCCAGGAGGCTAGTAAACACATTTATACATCAGATGATTCCAGATCTGCTTAAACGAGACAAACCTATAAAGGTGGCGATCAACTTTAAGAGTTGGTCCACAACTCGGGACATATCATCAGAGTGGGGCTGAAGCAGCCCGATATACGCAGTGAAGCAATTCAGCGGTCCAACAGCCACAGGCAAGGTTGGGAACAGTCGTAACTCTTACCCGATCTCCTTTTTCTGAAAAACAACAAATAAGCAAGGGTGAGTACAAACGTACTCAGCAGCCCACCTTCACCCGCGGAATGGGGAAATCAGATATAATGCATGGAATATGTGGAGCTTAGAATATTTTGCAGAAACAGCAATATTTTATGCAGGGTTGTTTTGAAAAACATTTTGTACTTTTGCAAAGCGCATCCTCTCCAAAAGGAGCAGGAAGTTTTTCAGTATTATAAAAAAATCCCCTGGACTAAACCATCCAGGTATCTCAGCAGTTCCCACTGGTTTTCATTTTCAAAAACAGCTACTGGACTTCCCGTCCACCATAGCTCACGGCTCAACTGCTGAACCTTTTAAAAACCACTTTTCTCAAAACCATCTCTTTTTTTTGGAAAACAAAACATTAATTGTCATACCATACCAGACTCGTCCATTCCTGTGGACACAGACTATTCGAATAGGTTTGAACTCTGCGCAGAGGGGTACACTTTACCCACTAGTTCGGCTCTGCGATCCCATGGCCAATGAGACCCGAATCCGACTCTCTTTCTTTCCCCGCACGTCCTAACCTTAACGGTTATCCGGAAGGAGTCAGGCCACCACCATGTCCAAACCAGACAAAAATTTCCCCCTCCTTATCCTCCCGGTGCTCCCCAGCCTTCATAACCCTAGGGTTGGACCGTACGAGTTCAGATTGAGTGACTGCCCACACAGTCTCGAGTGGTTGTACTTATCATGAGTACAGGTAGTGAAAGATGACAAACCGGTCCATATAAGAGGGGACAATCCTTCTGCTCACGCCTAAACCAGCTGAGCCATCACCTTAGGCCCTCCCCTAAACTAGGGAGTCCCTGATTATCCCACTCACAAGGTGATAAGGGTGAAAACCCTTCATCACACACATTTTGAAAATCATTTTCTTTTGAAAACTCACACCTATTCTCAAATCATTTGGAACATATATATCAGAGATTGATTGCGGCAAGCGGCTGGGTGGCCATAATAACTTGTCTCAAAATCATATCATGCATAAAATAACAGGCTGAGGGTTGTGGTTGAAAAATCATAGGTAATTTATGCATCAAAGGGATCCAGTGAACTTGTCGTGCTTATTCGGCGAAGGGGGGAGGGGAGCTCGCGGAACTGGCTTCTGGCTCCACCGCCTAGCGTAGACTCGCGGATCTGGCCTCCACGAGACGGCACGAACGCTCCGATAACTATGCAACATGAACAAGCAAACATACAAACGAGCAAGTATATCAACAAATATTTAGTTTAGTGGTCAGAACAGCGATATATAGATGGGTAGAGTCTTGAGTAGAATATGTGTCATGTGGTGTTGAGATACTACTAGTGGTGGAGCGGAGGTGCTTACCAGGAGGGTGGACTAGAGGCGAAGCGACACTATGCGTGTAGCCGGCAGAGCAGTGTAACTGAGTGGGTGGGGTGTTTGCCTTGGCTGAGGGTGTTGAGTGTGTGTGGAGAGGGAGAGGGTAGCTGGGTGTATTTATAGCTAGGTGTATGTGGTGTAGCACAGTGAAGTTCACTGTTGGTGAGAGTAGTGACGAATGAATCGTCTGACTTAGTATGAACAGGAGAGTTATAGGCAGAATATGGGACAAGAGTATTTTGGGAGTTTTCTGGAATATGGACCATGCTTAAGGGATGACATGGTCGGATAGGAAATAGTTTGATAAGAATTTAGAAACAAGAATTATTGGAATCTGAGTTTGGAAGCCCGGTTCAAAGGAATCTCAAAGTTAAGCGTGCTCAACTTGGAGAAACCTAGGATGGGTGACCAGATGGGAAGTTCCCTACTGGAAGGAAAATCACAGTCACCGGAGTTCGTATGACTGGAATATGGGTCTGGCTGGTCTTAGGTGGACTGGACAGCATGATGTATGAGTAGTTGAAATTTGGGGTGATCGGCTAATCGATGAATAGTAACGATGAATAGTGACGACGAAAAAGTTACTAGATATCATCGATGAGTAGCAACGATGATGAATAGTAACGATGATGAATAGTAACACTGAATAGTAACGATGGTGAATAGTGTCAGTGAATAGTAATGATGAATAGTAATGGTGAATAGTGATGGTGGATAGTCGTATGAACAAACGATGAACGATGAATAGGAACTATGAACGAACGGACGAACGATCGGAATTCCGGCAGCATAACGGCAGGACAAAGATTATCTGGAAGAACAATGAATAGGGACTATGAACGAACGATGAACGATGAACAGGAACTATGAACGAATGATGAACGATCAAATGATCGAACGAACGAACGATCGGAATTTCGGCAGCATAACGGCAGGAAAAAGATTATTTGGATGAACGAACGGACGAACGATCGAATGATCGGTCGAACGAACGATCGGAATTTCGGCAGCATAATGGCAGGACAAAGATTATCTGGAAGAACGATGAATAGGGACTATGAACGAACGATGAACGATGAATAGGAACTATGAACGAACGATGAACAATTGAATGATCGAACGAACGAACGATCGGAATTTCGGTAGCATAACGGTAGGAAAAAGATTATTTGGACGAACGAACGAACGAACCATGAACGATCGGACGAACGATCGAACGATCGGACGAACGAACGAACCATGAACGATCGGACGAACGATCGAACGATCGGACGAACGAACGAACAAACTAAGAACAGGAGACGAACGATCGAAGAACGATCGAACGATCCTTGTGCTAGTGTGTGCTTGTGTGGAACATGGAGTGGGTGTGCGGGGGGAAGAGAGTTGCCATGAAATGGCTTGGGGTGGGATGAGAGGAGGCCCTTGCCCCTCTATTTATAGCCATGGTGGGGGGATTAGGGGGAGGGATGAGAGGATTAGTGGGAGGATGAGATGATTAGTGGGAGGTTAGCATGTATTTGTCTTGTATAATTGAGATTTGCTTGTAGAGCTCACCGTATGACACTGGAGGCATACGTATACGTATGAGCATGAGGAAAGTTATGAAGAAAATATTTGTAGGGACTTGAAAATGATTCTGAAGGTATTTCTCAAGAGGGAAATACGTGGAGATATATCGGTGGAATATTTGGGCGGTATTTCTGGAAAGAACTTGAAGAGGATCACTAGGGAAATATCTGGGCAGTATTTCTATAAACAATTTGAGGGGGATCACTGGGTAAATATTTGTAGGATATTTTGAGGAGGATTTTAGAGAGAATATAGACCACTATACTTTATATCAACTCGCAAACAAACATTTTGAAATGAAATTTGAAATTCATTTTGAATTTAGAGCGAGTTTGAGAAAATTTCAGGATTTGAATTTTTGGGATGCTACAATGCCACTGAGCTCTCACGCAAGTAACTCCTGTCTTCTCCGGCCATCGCGCGTCTTCGTCCAAATCCCCGGCCACCGCTTAAGCTCGTTATAAATTGAGCGTACTGCGAGCTCCGTAGGGTAATCACGCACCAAGCCACCAAGTCTTGCCTCCAATCGTTCACCAAAGAGCTCCAATTTCTCATTTCCCCCAACTCACTCAAGAACACCGCTCGGATTGACCTCACCGTGGTCAGCAACCTCTAGGTCTGTTCATGCTCCCTGGTATCTTGTTTCAACATTCTTGTGTGCCCCTGATACTCCCCGACCAACCCATTTGGGCTAGAGTCCCTAGGATCGTCGGGAACGCGTGTGAATATCCGCGATGCCCGCTGTCACCATGGACAGAACCGGTTAAATCACCGTTTGTGAAATTGAGTGAGGGGAAACGATCCTTAGGTCTTGAATTCGGTTTCTGCCAAAATAGGGCGCCGGTCATTGAGTAAATTGGCCGGTGTACGCTCGCTGGAGCGCGGCCATGCACTGTCCAGCGTCGTGGACCTTGGCCAGCGAAGAAATAGAACTAGCAGGGGGTTTCTGTAAAGTGTCAGTGACTCCGTTGAATAGTGCTGCGACCCCGCTTCTGGTTATTCAAAAACGACATGGCCTTTCTGCAAAACCTGCAGCGAGGGCACGCGTGGGCGCGTTTTTGCCCTGGCTGGGCCGGTTTGGGCCGGATTCAGCCCAGAAGTGTTCATCGTTTTCCTTTTTCTTTTTCTACCAGATTTTGTAAATCTATAAGAAATTAAAAAAAATCCTAAAAATACCAGACCAATTTTGCTAGGCTTCTAATTTCCTATAGAATTTAATTAAAATAGTTTCATGATTTTTAGTCCAAATAGGAAATTATAGAGCATTTAAAATAGCCAAAAACCATGCTTCTGGATTTTTAGCAAATAAATAATAAATCCAAAATTCACTAAATTTTTAGTATAAACTATAAATAATATTTAGAAGCCTTGGGTAAAGTTTGGTATGTTTTGGACCATGTTTGATACTTAGAACCCAAAACCCTAGCCCCTACCCTTTGAACTTCACTATTGACTCCGAAAACCCTAAGTTCTCGGAGATCCATGAAGGAAAGTTATATTCAAGACCTTAAATAATAAACTTTTATTGTCCTTGCATCTTCATGAGCACTACATGAGCATTCATTATTATACTTGGTTATATTTAGAAAACGAGGAGGAAGTAGAAGTCGAAGAGACAAGGACTTCATCACCACCACCACCTGAAGAACATCAGGTAGGCAATTGTTTTTATTTCGATATCTGCGGAACAGAGCCTGATTCACCAGTAACACAAGGCAAGCCCCGGTGCATTTGCCACCTCCTTGTTACTTTTAAAATCTTTCTCACTTGCTTGATGCATTAGGTGATAGGAGTTGTGTGCTAAACCAATTCATGCATTTCCTTCCTTGGATTTGATTACTTCTCCTCAAATCCCTGTTTTACAAAAGGTTTTTCTTATGCTTAGCTTTGCTCTAGCAAAACAAAATGTTTTGTTTTCACAAAAGATGATGTTACAAAGTGGGTGGGATGTTTTTCAAAAACAAATCTTGATGGTGGATCCATCATGGCCATGATGGGTTCAACATCGGAAAAGATGTACCTCTATCAGGTACCAAACTTTGGGTTTGAAATGATTAAGCTGAGACCGGGTGGGTGACTTGCACGAGAAGAGAGTCTCGGTGTAGTGTCTACGTCTGAGTCGATTAAGGACCGTCTCGATGTAGGCTTGCTGATCGAGGACCCTTTAACTGGTCACATGCCTCGTCATGGGTAAGCTTTGCCTCAGGCAGACTAATACCAGAATAAGATAACACGCAACGGGAGTGGAGAGATGGCGAGAGTAGCGTGTACCCTCCGTGGCAAGAGGCTGGACGGTGGTGTATCTGTGCTCTCGGTTGGCGTGAACCTGATTTGGTCTTAAGAACCCCGGTGGCGAGTTGACATATGGAAGGGTTAAGTGCTACATATGTCGTGTGATTGGAGATCCTCAGCTGAGTATAATCGATTCGGATCGCCGTAACTTCGCGGATATGAAGACTTGGTCACTGCCCTACACGTAGCATTCCAGTAAATAAGATGGGTTGTGAAGAAATTGGCTAGTATAGGTCAAGTGATTGAACTAGGATAGAGAGAACTCTAGTTGCAGGTAATTTTACTTAACCTGACAAATAAAACTGGATTTTTAAGGATCCACTATTATTAAGCATTTCTACAAACATAGTCATTGATTATTGATAAGCCTTACCTTGACTCCCTTAAAGCCAGCATATCCTTGAGAATCTTTTACTTTGTCAGGTAAGTCTTGCGAAAGTACACTTCGTACTGAGGGCTTTGTCCCATGTTGTTTTAGGTGAAGAAGCAGCAAACTTTTGTTGCTTCTGTTCAAAGGTGGTACCCAAAGAAGAGAACCAAGACTAAAGCTGCGGGAGGAAAGGCCCTCCGTTAAAAACTTTTACTGTTTATTTGGGAGGGGTTTTTGCCTCCCATGTTTTGTAATAATATTACTCAGCACTCATATATTGTGTTCTGGTCTGTAACTATATAACTCTGTCTTACTTTTCAATAAAGTAAGTTATTGTAACTGCTTCCGCGCTTTCGTATCTCCGATGAATTGTAATGTCTGTGTGACAGGTGAAACGCTCTTAGGAAAGGTAAGGAATTCAGATACCGAACTTGTCAAGTGATCAGGTGCACTTGCAGGGTTGTCTGAGGTCCGTTGGACAAGGACAACTGTAGGTGGGCCTAATGACTTGGGAGGTTCCGTCACACTCTCTTTACTAAAAATATTGCAAATGATTTGTTTGTATGCCAAATTTATGTTGATGATATCATATTTGGGTCTACTAACAAATCTACATGTGAAGAGTTTAGTAGGATCATGATTCAAAAATTCGAGATGTCTATGATGGGGGAGTTGAAGTATTTTCTAGGATTTCAAGTCAAGCAACTCCAAGAGGGCACCTTCATCAGCCAAACGAAGTACATTCAAGACATACTTACCAAGTTTGGAATGAAGGATGCCAAGCCCATCTAGACACCCATGGGAACCAATGGGCATCTCGACCTCGACACGGGAGGTAAATCTGTAGATCAAAAGCTATATCGGTCGATGATAGGATCTTTACTCTATACATGTGCATCTTGACCGGATATTATGCTTTCTGTATGCATGTGTGCAACGTTCCAAGCCGATCCTAAGGAAGTTCACCTTAGGGCCGTGAAAAGAATCATGAGATATTTAGTGTATACACCTAAGTTTGGTCTTTGGTACCCCAAGGGATCCACTTTTGATTTAATAGGTTATTCCGATGCCGATTGGGCAGGGTGTAAAATTGATAGGAAGAGCACATCAGGGACTTGTCAGTTTCTAGGGAGATCCCTGGTGTCTTGGGCTTCAAAGAAACAAAATTCAGTAGCTCTTTCTACTGCCGAAGCCGAGTATATTGTCGTAGGCCATTGTTGTGCACAATTACTTTGGATGAGGCAAACCCTTAGCGACTATGGCTACAAATTGAGCAAAGTCCCTCTCCTATGTGATAATGAGAGTGCAATCCGCATGGCGGATAATCCCTTTGAACACAGCCGCACTAAGCACATAGCCATTCGGTATCACTTTTTGCGGGATCACCAACAAAGGGGGGATATCGAGATTGCTTATGTTAGCACAAAAGAACAATTAGCCGATATCTTTACCAAACCAAGATGAGAAAACCTTTACCAAACTTAGGAATGAGCTAAACATTCTTGATTCTAGGAACTTTGATTGAAACTTTGCACACATAGCTCATTCATATACTTTTGATCATATCTCTTTTATGTTTACGACTAATGTGTTTTCAAGTATATTTCTATGATGAGTCGTAGATTGAAAGGGAAATGGAGTCTCCGGCGAAGACAAGTCTTCCACTCTACTCTATAGGTATCATCTACCCTTCGCCATCACTCCACTCTCCACTTTTGGTATAATCTTCACTCTTATTACTCATACCAACGGGGAGAAAGCAAAAGGGCTCTCAAACGACTCCGTTTTTGGCAATTAATGCCAAAGGGGGAGAAATATTAAGCCCAAAGCAAAAGGACCACACCACCACCAATTTCAAAATTTTCCATTGATATATTTTAATATATATTCAAAGATTTTTCAATTGGTATCTAAATCTTTTTTATATTGGTAAAACCCTCTTGAACACTAAGAGGAGAATTTCATCCAGGGGGAGTTTTGTTTAAGTCAAAGGAAAAGCATTTTGAAACAGGGAAAGAAAAAATTTCAAATCTTGAAAATGCTTCTCGAAATCTTATTCATATACCTTTGACTATTTGCAAAAAAACTTTTGAAAAAGAATTTCCAAAAAGATTTGCAAAAACAAAACAAGTGGTGCAAATGTGGTCCAAAATATTAAAAGAAAGAAAGCAATCCACGCATATCTAGTGAAAGTATAAATTGGTTTAATTCCAATCAACCTTTGCACTTGCCTTATGCAAACTAGTTCAATTCTGCACTTATATATTTGCTTTGGTTTGTGTTGGCATCAATCACCAAAAACGGGGATATTGAAAGGGAAATAGGGTCAAACCTTTTCCTATATGATTTTGGTGGTTGAAATGCCCAACACAAATAATTGGACTAACTAGTTTGCTCTAGATTGTATATTCTACAGGTGTTAAAGGTTCAACACAAACCAATAAAAAGATCCATGTTAGGGTTCAAAACAAAGGAGCAAAAGAAACCGAAGAGAATTCTGGTCTGGCGCACCGGACTGTACGGTGCACCAGGGGCGATCGACTCAAACTCTTCACCTTAGGGTTTCTGGAGAGCCGCTCCACTATAATTCACCGGACTGTCCGGTGGGTCACCGGACTGTCCGGTGTGCCAGCGGAGCAACGGCTATCGAGCGCAACGGTCAACTCCAATGGTCGCCTACAAACGTGAACAGTGCGCGGACAGTTCGCGCAGAGTCAGAGCAGCGCCAGAAGGCGCACCGGACAGTGAACAGTGCCTGTCCAGTGCGGCACCGCCTGTCCGGTGCCCCAAGATGTCAGAGCTCCAACGGTCGAAACCGTCAGAACCCTAACGGTTGGGTGACGTGGTTGGTGCACCGGACAGTGTACGGTGGCGCACCGGACTGTCCGGTGTGCCCATCGACAGACAGCCTCCCCAACGGTTGGTTTGGTGGTTGGGGCTATAAATACCCCCAACCACCACCACTTCAAGTATCCAAGTTTTTCAGACATCTCATTCAATACAAGAGCTAGTGCAATCAATACAAGACACAATTCAAAAGAATCAAAGCCTCTCCAAGTCCCAAATACACTCCAAACGCCTAGTGACTAGAGAGAGAGTTTTGCTCGTGTTTTTTGAGCTCTTGTTCTTGGATCACTTTCTTCTTCCCATTCTTGTTCTTCAAGCACTTGTAATCAAAGCAAGAGACACCAATTATGTGGTGGTCCTTGTGGGGTCTAAGTGACCCGTTTGATTAAGGAGAAAGCTCACTCGGTCTAGGTGACCGTTTGAGAGAGGGAAATGGTTGAAAGAGACCCGGTCTTTGTGACCACCTCAACGGGGACTAGGTTCTTTGGAACCGAACCTCGGTAAAACAAATCACCGTGTCATCCTCCTTATTTCTTGGTTGATTTATTTTTGCCCTCTCTCCTGGACTCGAATTTTGTTCTAACGCTAACCCGGCTTGTAGTTTATGTGTAAAGTTTATAATTTTCAGATTCTGCCTATTCACCCCACCTCTAGGCGACTTTCAGTGTCCCATTCCACCCTTGCGGTAGCACTTTTTCCCTGGTGGTCGCTCCATTTTCCATTTAACATAATAATCTTATCATGAACAATAATTAAACCAACAATATTAATGGAACATGATCATAATTCAGTATAACATTAATCCCAAAACCAGGTAGAGCAATAGCAAGTCTACCCAGTAGTTCATTTGTTTGCAAGGTGTGGGGTAAACAAAACTAGGGTAACCTATTAGGTCCCATCAAATTAACCTAATCATGTCACAGTGATTAACATGAACATTATTAGGTAAAGAAGAGTGATCAAGGGCACAACTTGCCTTATACTTGTGATATCCAGGTGCTTCACCAAGTTGGTCTTCCGATTTCTCGTCACCTCGCTTCTATCCGTAGCAATACATACAATCAAGCAAATAATTGGTATGGTAACATTACAACCAAGCATATAAACAAACTGTGTAAGAGTATTCTATGCGACGTTACAAGATCGTAGGTTTGAGAATCACTAAAATCGGAGTTACGGTTAGAAAGACATAGTTTTCAGAAGATCTACGTGATTAACAATGAAAACTATGTTCTATGTGTATTAATATGAATCATATGAGAAAGATGTACTAAATAAATAACTATTTTAATTTTAATTTAAGTTCTAACTTTATTACAAAACATTTTTAGTCAAATTATAACTAGGGACTGGTTAACTTTGATTAGAGAGGTTAGAACATAGGTTAAATGAATCTCTAATTACAAAAGTCTATGATACGACATAAATAGTGTTATTATGATGTAGGAAATTTTTATCATGAAGATGACGCAACTCGAGCGGGCTAAAATAGAGTTAAAATGAACAAGATATGATATACACAAGTTTCCAAGTTATTTTAGTATTTTTAATACTAGAATTAGCTTCCAGGGGCATATATAAAATTTCCAAGGACCTTGAGGCAATATTCTTGCACTACTGAGGAATGGCGGGTTTAATATGTGCAAGCACATGGTTTCTTTAGCAAAACGGCTCGGCGAAGGGGTATCTGTGATCCCTGGCCGTCCGAACTGATTTCGAGAGCCCAGATTGGATCTAGCTTTTAATGAACCAGTGTCTCTTATGGGTCGCTAGATCGGGATCCAATGACCCGATTCTTATCTAGACTAAACTAGTATGTGGCTTATGATCTCGACCGTCCATCCCAAAGTCTACGGCCTCGATCAAAATGAGCTGGAAAGGTACCATCTTCTAAGCTCCACTGTCAATGATCGATCGGACAGCACACGACTCCTCTCCTACATTCGGTCGGCACCATGCGACGGCGCAGACCACTACGATGGCGCCCTTCACTAGTGTTCGGCCAACCGGCGCCCCGCGCCCTACCCCCCACATATACCTGAGATTAGAGAAGAGAAGGGAGAGGCGAAATCGATAAGAACACATACTATTGATGGAGAGTGATGGGGCGAGCGGGCCACGATGAATGGTGGCTCGACTGGTGGGGAAAATCTACGGCGATCAATTTTGTGCGCGCACAATGGACACGGGTGCAGGAGAGTCATGTGCATGACTCAATGGATCCCCGGAGATGACCCCTAGGCACCCACCAAGGCTAAGCCAACGACGAGGTGAAGATCGCATGCGGTGGTACTGCCTCATTCACACTCAGCGTCGAGGATTTCTGCCCAACGCTGTGCATCAGGGTCTTCTCACTCATCCTGCGTGGGCATGATCTCCACTGGTGCGGCCCAATGCGACTTCTTGGACTGCCCACAAGGACCCAACAACGATGGTCTAAGCATCGTCTGCGGCGAACCCTCCCCCCAATACCGACGGTGCTCTCTCCCTCCCTCCTTGAAGCAACAGAGGCTCTCGACATGGCTCCGTGGTTGTGGGTGCCTGGCTAGCACTTATACTCGTGAGAGGGGGGCGACGCCGAGCTAAGGGGATCAAATCTTACCAGAATTTTGTGATCCTAACCAATCGCGCGCGTTCTGCACGATTGGGTGAAGGAGAGGGTGGAGCTAACCACCAGGTTCCACATGGAAGTGGCGAAGGCGCGAGGCTGGGGCTGACGGTCGGGGCCCATTTGGCGGCCGCTGCAACAACCCACGTGCGATGATTGGTGTCGGGGACCATAATTAGGGGTACCCTCAAGGCTCCTAATTCTCAGCTGGTAACCCCCATCAGCATAAAGCTGCAAAGGCCTGATGGGTGCGATTAAGTCAGGGATCGGTCCATTCGAGGGACTTGATCACGCCTCGCCCGAGCCTAGCCTCGGACAAGGGCAGCCGAACCCGGCGGATCTCCGCCTCGCCCGAGGCCCCCCTCATGTGGCGAACACATCTCCGGCTCGCCCGAGGCCATGTCTTCGCCAAGAAGCAACCCTGACCAAATCGCCACGCCGACCGACCAAAACACAGGAGCATTTAATGCAAAGGTGGCCTGACACCTTTATACTGACGCGCGCCCTTCAGTCGACAGAGCCGAAGTGACCGCCGTCACTTCGCCGCTCCACTGACCGGCCTGACAGAAAGACAGCGCCGCCTGCGCCGCTCCGACTGCGGTGCCACTTGACAGAGTGAGGCTGACAGGCAGTCAGGCCCGGCCGCAGGCGCCATAGGAAGCTCCGCTCCGCCCGACCCAGGGCTCGGACTCGGGCTAAGCCCCGGAAGACGGCGAACTCCACTCCGCCCGACCCAGGGCTCGGACTCGGGCTAAGCCCCGGAAGACGGCGAACTCCGCTCCGCCCGACCCAGGGCTCGGACTTGGGCTCAGCCCCGGAAGACGGCGAACTCCGCTCCGCCCGACCCAGGGCTCGGACTCGGGCTAAGCCCCGGAAGACGGCGAACTCCGCTCCGCCCGACCCAGGGCTCAGACTCGGGCTAAGCCCCGGAAGACGGCGAACTCCGCTCCGCCCGACCCAGGGCTCGGACTTTGGCTCAGCCCCGGAAGACGGCGAACTCCGCTCCGCCCGACCTAGGGCTCGGACTTGGGCTCAGCCCCAGAAGACGACGAACTCCGCTTCGCCCGACCCCAGGGCTCGGACTCAGCCCTGCCTTCAGCCGACGGTCTCCGCCTCGCCCGACCCAAAGGCTCGGACTCGACCACGGCCACAGAAGACAGACTCGACCTCGGCCTCGGAGGAGCCTCCACATCACCCAACCTAGGGCGCGGGCCAGCCACGTCAACAGGAGAAGCCATCATTACCCTACCCCGAGCTGACTCAGGCTACGGGGAACAAGACTGGCGTCCCATCTGGCTCGCTCCGCCAGATAGGCAATGATAGCGCCCCGCACACTCCCTGACGACGATGGCTCTTGGCCCCCTTACGGAAGCAAGAGGACGTCAGCAAGGACTCAACCGCCCCGATAGCTGTCCTTCCGCCAGGCTCCAGCGCTCCTCCGACAGCCACGACATCACACCAACTGGGTGCCAAAACCTCTCCGGCTGCCACGACGGCGTGTACTTAGGGCACTAGCTCCCCTCCGCTAGACACGTAGCACTCTGCTACACCTCCCATTGTACACCTGGATCCTCTCCTTACGTCTATAAAAGGAAGGACCAGGGCCCTCTTACGGAGGGTTGGCCACGCAGGGACAAGGACGAGACAGGCCCTCGCGTGAGGCCGCTCGCTCCCTCTCCCGCGTGGACGCTTGTAATCCCCTACTGCAAGCGCACCCGACCTGGGCGCGGGACGAACACGAAGGCCGCGGGATTTCCACCTCTCTCACGCCCGTCTCCGGCCACCTTTCTCCCCCCTTCGCGCTCGGCCTCGCACCGACCCATCTGGGCTGGGGCACGCAGCGACATTTCACTCGTCGGCCCAGGGACCCCCCGGTCTCGAAACGCCGACAGTTGGCGCGCCAGGTAGGGGCCTGCTGTGTGTTGACAAACAGCATCCCGTCAAGCTCCAGATGGGCAGTCTCCAGCAACCTCTCCAACCCGGGACGGTGCTTCGTTTCAGGAGTCTTGAGTCCGTGTCCCTCGACGGCAGCTACGACATGATGCTCCTTCCACCGTCGTGCGACAGCGACGATGGCGGCCGACAGCCCGCCCGCCGGCGGCGGAGTCGACGACGTCTTCCCCGCGTGGTGGAAGAACAACGTTCGAGCTCACCCCGTCCTCTCCCCCGCCGACGGAGGAGGAGGCGGGGCAACCAAGGCCAAGCAGGAGGCAGCCCCTCGTCGGCTGTCGAGCGAGTCGACAGCGCCGGCGCCCCAACGGGGGGCGCGTCTGGCATCGACCTTGTGTTTGAGACGAAGACGAGCGCCATCTCCCCACAACACGCCGATTCCGAGCAAACGGACGACGCCAGCGCGCTCGCGAAAGGCTTGCTGGACGTCACCCTCGTACCTGAGACGACGGTGCGGTCAGTCCCCGACGTGACTTCATCACTGCCCGTCGACCTAGAGGTACCGACCGATTCCCATCTCACGCCTTTCAGATTCAGCCTCGAACTGCCAAGCGACCTCGCTTTAGCGGACGCTCTCGTAGAGGCGAGTCCAAACCCTCTGGGGTATCGTGTGCGGTCACCCTGGGACCGGCTGACGGACGTCACGACCTACGGGCCCTCTGGGTCCGAGGAAGACGACGCGCCCGACTTCTGCTGGGATTTCTCTGGATTTGGCAACCCCAGTGCCATGCGGGACTTTATGACCGCGTGCGACTACTGCCTTTCCGACTGTTCCGATGGTAGCCGCAACCTCGGCGACGAGGACTGCGGCCCAAGCCGCGAATGTTTCCACGTCGATCTAGGGGGTCCCTCCGAAGGCAACCATCTCGGCATGCCGGAGGACGGTGATCTCCCTAGGCCGGTGCCTCGCGTTGACATCCCACGGGAGCTAGTTGTGGTCCCCGTTCCGGTGGGGGGTCACCCACAGCTCGAGCAAATCCGCGGGGTGCAGGCCAGGTTCGACGAGGGGGCAGGAGCACTTGAGCCGATCCGCCGGGACGTCGGGCAGGAATGGGCAGGCCAGCCTCCGGCCGGAGAAATACATCATCTACCCCAGGGCTTCCAGCACCGCATCACCGATGATGTCAGGGTCAGGCCGCCACCCGCATCCAGTGGGGTCGGCCAGGACCTGGCTGTAGCAGCAATGCTTCTTCGTGCGATGCCAGAGCCATCAACCACCGAGGGGCGGCGAATCCAGGGAGAGCTCAAGAATCTCCTGGGAGGCGCCACGGTCCGACGGGCCGAGAGCTCCGCCTCCCGAAGGCAGGGGTACCCCTCGGAACATCGTGTCGCGACTTCCCGATTTGTGTGGGAAGCCTCGGTCCACACCGGGCGCACGCGCAACACAGCGCCTATGGCCCCGGGTCGCCTCGGCAACGAGCACCATCACCACGACCGTCGGGCCCACCTCGACGAGAGGGTGCGACGAGGCTACCACCCCAGGCGGGGAGGACGCTACGACAGCGGGGAGGATCGAAGTCCCTCGCCCGAACCGCCCGGTCCGCAGGCCTTCAGCCGAGCCATACGACGGGCGCCGTTCCCGACCCGGTTCCAACCCCCGGCTACTATCACAAAGTACTCGGGGGAGACGAGACCGGAGCTGTGGCTCGCGGACTACCGGCTGGCCTGCCAACTGGGTGGAACGGACGATGACAACCTCATCATCCGCAACCTCCCCCTGTTCCTCTCCGACACCGCTCGCGCCTGGTTGGAGCACCTGCCTCCGGGGCAGATCTCCAACTGGGACGACCTGGTCCAGGCCTTCGCCGACAATTTCCAGGGCACGTAAGTGCGCCCTGGAAACTCCTGGGACCTCCGAAGCTGCCGGCAGCAGCCGGGAGAGTCTCTCCGGGACTACATCCGGCGATTCTCGAAGCAGCGCACCGAGCTGCCCAACATCACCGACTCAGATGTCATCGGCGCGTTCCTCGCCGGCACCACCTGCCACGACCTGGTGAGCAAGCTGGGTCGCAAGACCCCCACCAGGGCGAGCGAGCTGATGGACATCGCCACCAAGTTCGCCTCTGGCCAGGAGGCAGTCGAGGCTATCCTCCGGAAGGACAAGCGGCCCCAGGGCCGCCCACTGGAAGATGCCCCCGAGGCGTCAACTCAGCGCGGCGCCAAGAAGAAGGGCAAGAAGAAGTCGCAAGCGAAACACGACGCCGTCGACGCGGACCTTATCGCCGCCGCCGAGTACAAGAACCCTCGGAAACCCCCCGGAGGTGCCAACCTCTTCGACAAGATGCTCAAGGAGCCGTGCCCCTACCACCAGGGACCCGTCAAGCACACCCTTGAGGAGTGCGTCATGCTTCGGCGCCACTTCCACAGGGCCGGGCCACCCGCGGAGGGTGGCAGGGCCCACGACGGCGACAAGAAGGAAGATCAACAGGCAGGAGAGTTCCCCGAGGTCCGCGACTGCTTCATGATCTACGGTGGGCAAGCGGCGAACGCCTCGGCTCGACACCGCAAGCAGGAGCGTCGGGAGGTCTGTTCGGTGAAGGTGGCGGCGCCAGTCTACCTAGACTTGTCCGACGAGCCCATCACCTTCGACCGAGCTGACCACCCCGACCACGTGCCGAGCCCGGGGAAATACCCGCTCGTTGTCGACCCCGTCATCGGCGACGTCAGGCTCACCAAGGTCCTCATGGACGGAGGCAGCAGCCTCAACATCATCTACGCCGAGACCCTCGGGCTCCTGCGTGTCGATCTGTCCTCGGTCCGGGCAGGCGTTGCGCCTTTCCATGGGATCATTCCCGGGAAGCGCGTTCAGCCCCTTGGACAACTCGACCTTCCCGTCTGCTTCGGAACACCCTCCAACTTCCGAAGGGAGACCATGACGTTCGAGGTGGTCGGGTTCCGAGGAACCTACCACGCGGTACTAGGAAGGCCATGCTACGCGAAGTTCATGGCCGTCCCCAACTACACCTACCTGAAGGTCAAGATGCCGGGCCCCAACGGGGTCGTCACCGTCGGCCCCACGTACAAACACGCGTTCGAATGCGACGTGGAGTGCGTGGAGTACGCCGAGGCCCTCGCCGAGTCCGAGGCCCTCATCGCCGACCTGGAGAGCCTCTCTAAGGAGGTGCCAGACGTGAAGCGTCATGCCGGCAACTTCGAGCCAGCGGAGACGGTTAAGTCCGTCCCCCTCGACCCCAGCAGCGACGCCTCCAAGCAAGTCCGGATCGGCTCCGAGCTCGATCCCAAATAGGAAGCAGTGCTCGTCGACTTTCTCCGCGCGAACGCCGATGTCTTCGCGTGGAGTCCATCGGACATGCCCGGCATACCGAGGGATGTCGCCGAGCACTCGCTGGACATCCGAGCCGGAGCCCGACCCGTCAAGCAGCCTCTGCGCCGATTCGGCGAAGAAAAACGCAGAGTCATAGGCGAGGAGATCCACAAGCTAATGGAGGCAGGGTTCAACAAAGAGGTATCCCATCCCGAATGGCTTGCCAACCCTGTGCTTGTGAGAAAGAAAGGAGGGAAATGACGGATGTGTGTAGACTACACTGGTCTAAACAAAGCATGTCTGAAGGTTCCCTACCCTCTGCCTCGCATCAATCAAATTGTGGATTCCACTGCTGGGTGCGAAACCCTGTCTTTCCTCGATGCCTACTCAGGGTATCACCAAATCAGGATGAAACAGTCCGACCAGCTCGCGACTTCTTTCATCACACCCTTCGGCATGTACTGCTATGTCACCATGCCGTTCGGCTTGAGGAATGCGGGCGCGACGTACCAGCGGTGCATGAACCATGTGTTCGGCGAACACATTGGCCGGACGGTCAAGGCCTACGTCGATGACATCGTAGTCAAGACGAGGAAAGCCTCCGACCTCCTTTCCGACCTTGAAGTGACATTTCGATGTCTCAAGGCGAAAGGCGTGAAGCTCAATCCCGAAAAGTGTGTCTTCGGGGTACCCCGAGGCATGCTCTTAGGGTTCATCGTCTCCGAGCGGGGCATCGAAGCCAACCCGGAGAAGATCGCAGCCATCGTCAGCATGGGGCCCATCAAGGACTTGAAAGGCGTGCAGAGGGTCATGGGATGTCTTGCGGCTCTGAGCCGCTTCATCTCACGCCTCGGTGAAAGAGGTCTGCCTCTATACCGCCTCCTAAGGAAGGCCGAGTGCTTCACTTGGACCCCCGAGGCCGAGGAAGCCCTCGGGAACCTGAAGGCGTTTCTCACGAATGCGCCTATCTTGGTGCCCCCAGCTGCCGGAGAAGCCCTCTTGATCTACGTCGCCGCGACCACTCAGGTGGTTAGCGCCGCGATTGTGGTTGAGAGGCAAGAAGAGGGGCATGCATTGCCCATTCAGAGGCCAGTCTACTTCATCAACGAGGGGAGATCATCCAGTGCCGAGAGGCCTCGGGTAGAATCGCAAAGTGGGCGGTGGAAATCATGGGCGAAGCAATCTCGTTCGCCCCTCGGAAGGCCATCAAGTCCCAGGTCTTGGCGGACTTCGTGGCTGAATGGGTCGACACCCAGCTACCAACAGCTCCGATCCAACCAGAGCTCTGGACCATGTTCTTCGACGGGTCACTGATGAAGACAGGAGCCGGCGCAGGCCTACTCTTCATCTCGCCCCTCGGGAAGCACCTACGCTACGTGCTACGCCTCCATTTCCCGGCGTCCAACAATGTGGCTGAGTACGAGGCTCTGGTCAACGGGTTGCGGATCGCCATCGAGCTAGGGGTCCGACGCCTCGACGCTAGCGGTGACTCGCAGCTCGTCATCGACCAAGTCATGAAGAACTCCCACTGCCGCGACCCGAAGATGGAGGCCTACTGCGATGAGGTTCGGCGCCTGGAAGACAAGTTCTACGGGCTCGAGCTCAACCACATCGCCCGGCGCTACAACGAGACTGCGGACGAGCTGGCTAAAATAGCCTCGGGGCGGACAACGGTTCCCCCGGACGTCTTCTCCCGAGATCTACATCAACCCTCCGTCAAGATCGACGACACGCCCGAGCCTGAGGCCCCCTCGGCCCATCCCGAGGTACCCTCGGCACGGTCTGAGGCACCCTCGGTTCAGCCCGAGGTACCCTCGGCCCCCCGAGGGGGATACGCTGCATGTCGGGGGGGAGCGAAGCGGGGTCACGCCTGATCAAAACTGGCAGACCCCGTACCTGCAATATCTCCACCGAGGAGAGCTACCCCCCGACCTAGCCGAAGCTCGGCGGTTGGCGCGGCGCGCCAAGTTGTTCGTCTTGCTGGGAGATGAGAAGGAGCTCTACCACCGCAGCCCCTCAGGCATCCTCCAGCGATGCATCTCCATCGCCGAAGGTCAGGAGCTCCTGCGAGAGATACACTCGGGGGCTTGCGGCCATCACGCAGCGCCTCGAGCCCTTGTCGGGAATGCTTTCCGACAAGGCTTCTACTGGCCGACGGCGGTGGCCGACGCTACTAGAATTGTCCGCACCTGCGAGGGGTGTCAATTCTACGCAAGGCAGACCCACCTGCCCGCTCAGGCTCTGCAGACGATACCCATCACCTGGCCTTTTGCTGTGTGGGGTCTAGACCTCGTCGGCCCCTTGCAGAAGGCACCCGGGGGCTACACGCACCTGTTGGTCGCCATCGACAAATTCTCCAAGTGGATCGAGGTCCGACCCCTAAACAGCATCGGGTCCGAGCAGGCGGTGGCGTTCTTCACCAACATCATCCATCGTTTCGGGGTCCCGAACTCCATCATCACTGACAACGGCACCCAGTTCACCGGCAGAAAATTCCTGGACTTCTGCGAGGATCACCACATCCGGGTGGACTGGGCCGCCGTGGCTCACCCCATGTCGAATGGGCAAGTAGAGCGTGCCAACGGCATGATTCTACAAGGACTCAAGCCTCGGATCTACAACGACCTCAACAAGTTCGGCAAGCGATGGATGAAGGAACTCCCCTCGGTAGTCTGGAGCCTGAGGACAACGTCGAGCCGGGCCACGGGCTTCACGCCGTTCTTTCTAGTCTATGGGGCCGAGGCCATCTTGCCCACAGACTTAGAATACGGTTCCCCGAGGACGAGGGCCTATGCTGACCAAAGCAACCAAGTTAGTCGAGAAGACTCGCTGGACCAGCTGGAGGAGGCTCGGGATAAGGCCTTGCTGCACTCGGCGCGGTACCAGCAGTCCCTACGACGCTACCACGCCCGAGGGGTCCGGTCCCGAGACCTCCAGGTGGGCGACCTGGTGCTTCGGCTGCGACAAGATGCCCGAGGGCGGCACAAGCTCACGCCCCCCTGGGAGGGGCCGTTCGTCATCGCCAAAGTTCTGAAGCCTGGAACGTACAAGCTGGCCAACAGTCAAGGCAAGGTCTACAACAACGCTTGGAACATCCAATAGCTACGTCGTTTCTACCCTTAAGATGCTTTCAAGTCATTCATATACCTCGCTCCCACGCAAAGTTTAGTCATCAAGGAAGGGTCGGCCTCGCCTCGGCAAAGCCCGACCCTCCCTCGGGGGCTAAAAGGGGGGAACCCCCTCTGCGTCGAATTTTTTCCTCGAAAAAAGATCCTTTCTGCCAGAATGTATTTCGTGCTTTTCGACTACTTCGAAAGTGGATCCTGAAAACGACGGAGTACACGTAAGCAGCCAAGGCTGACCGAGCTGAGGGACTCCTACGCCTCCGGGATACGGATACCTCACTCATCACCTTCTGCGATAAGTAACTCACGTTCGGATAAGTGATTCCGCGGACCGAACAAGTCTTCACGTTCAGAAGCTCTTCTGCCGGAGCGATTCTTCGAGCCTTCTCGACTGCGTCGGTGACAGAACCCCATGGACGGGTAAGAGTGCGCGTAAGCGGCAAGGCCGACTGAGCCGAGGAACTCCTACGCCTCCGGGATACGGATACCTCACTCATCACCTTCCGTGAGAAGCAACTCTCGCCCGCACAAACAATTCTGTTACCGACAAAAAAGTCCAGATACTCGAAACAAGAGGAAAAGAGACACAACTTTACAACACGGCGAGGGTGTGTTTTGGCCTCGGCGACCGCAGAAAACACACGCTACAAGATAATCTGATCCTGCAGGCTCGGATCCAGACAGTTGAGGGAGCCGCAGCACCCTCGGCGTCGGCAACACCTTCGGCGAGGTCCGACCTAGCCTCGGACGGCGACGCGGTCAGAGGATCTCCACTCCAAAGGACGGCGTCATCACCACACCCGGGCCATCGCCGCTAGGGTCTTCTCCGAGAATCCGGCTCGGGCAGGCGCCTCGGCTGGTCGCCCCGAGGCCTCGGCCAGCTGTCCCCTGAAGACATCAGCCCGGCCCGAGACCTCGGAAGATCAACTCCGGCGTCGGTCCCGCTAGCGGACGACCCGACCAGGCTCCGGCCAACCAAGTCTTCCTTTCGAGCCAACTCTGCCTCTGTCCATGCTGACACCGCTACCCCTGGCCTCGGCTCATCGAAGAGCGGCCGAGGGGTTCCTTTAACTAAGCAAGGGAAGCCTCGGACAACAAGGCCGACTGAGCCGAGGGACTCCTACGCCTCCGGGATACGGATACCTCACTCGTCACCTTTACACGGGGCGACTCACGCTTGGTGAAGCGGTTCGGACAACCAACAGGCGAGTCTTAGCGCTCGAAAATAAGGAAAAAACACGGCTCCGTGCCGAAATCACATACATGTTCAGGCCTCGATAGCCACAATGAACAAAAACACTGGCATTCAAAGTGCCATTACAAACGGAACTCCGGTTCCACCTCCGCAGGTACGAACAACCCCACTCGATGGGGGGGCCTGCGGAGCAACGGAAGACCGATGAACGGCGCGCCGTCACCCGCTCCGGCAGCGGCGACGACGACGACTTCTGCTCTGGGGGGCCGAACAGCAGCGGCGATGACCTCAGGGCGGATGCTGCGGCCAGGAGGCCCCCGCCCATGCCCAAACTCGTGAGGCAAGGACGGGCAGAAGGCCGTAGAATTGGAGGTCGGTCCGTGGGCGGCCCTGGCTATCTCGTCAGCGGAAGAACCTCTTCCAGCTGCCGTGGCAGAAGCCGGCGCCGAGAGCGGCTCCGAAGCCACTCGGGTCCGAGAGCCAGGCACGCGGCAGCTGCCAGCGCCACGGACGACAACCGCCCTTCCCCCCGGTCACTGAGGGAAGGAGCGGGCCACCACCCACGCAGGGGCCGACCCCAACTCGGCACACTCCCCTCCCCAGCCCTGGTGATGAAAATCCTTAAGGCTGAGGGAGGGGCAGAGGCCGCGGCCCGGTTTGCTTTCCCCCGCCATCGAACTGGAGGTCACCATCTTGGGTGACCGCCGGCGGAGGGGTGCAACCGGGCTGCATGATGAAAATCCTTGAAGCCGAACGATGGCTGAAAGGTACCAACTCCCACGGAGTTGCGTTCCCCCAACGACAAGGCGGAAAGATTGCGGGTATCCCCCATCCGGGGGCTTGGAAGGCGTAAAGGCACGATGCATAAGGGAGCGCGAAGACATGGTCGCCTTTCAAGGGGGTCACCCTCCTTTTAAAGGCGACTCTCCCTACTTGCGTCCTCAACCGTCGGGGGCTGAGTCTTCTCCGACACGCTCCAAGGTCCTCCCCCTACGGCGCGGGGGCTGGGTCCCACACGTCATGCAAGCCGGCCCAGAGCAGAAGAAGCCAAACCGCCGTGCGCGGTGCGTGCAATCGCCCAGCGGATTACAAGCGGCTCTCCACTTTTGCTCAGACCAGCGGGCGAAAGGGCGGGCAGCCGTGCAGGCGGCATGCAACCGCGCCAAGTGGGCGCACTTCTCCGACTTCCAGCACGCCCAGCATGGAGGCCCAGGCCCACGCGTCATGCAACCGGCGCGCCGGATGCTTCGTGCAAGCAACTGCACCGCCACTTGCGCCACTACCGTGCCTCCTCGGCTGCGGAACCGATACCGCGACTCGAGGCGACCCAGCGCACGACCCGGCAGCGCCAGCCTGGCGCGACGGTCAATGCGGCCAAAAATGGACCGGCAGTAATGGCGGTGGCAGGCGGGCAGGAGCAGCGGTCACGTCGTCAGCCAAGCTTACGTCCCATCCGGGGACAGCGAGAGAACCCTCTCTCACGGCGTGAAGACGACGCGCCCGTGTTCCGTTCCTCGAACGGCCCGCGCACGCGCAACGGCCGCCCCGCGAACCACTCGCCCCGTCGCATTAACTCTGTGGCGGGACAGGCGGCGCCTCTGGCAGGAGAAGCAAGCGACGCTACGCCTTCGCAATAATGACCGCGTCAAAAAAAGGTACGCCGCGTCGTTCGATTTTGTATCCTTTTCCTTTTTTCCTCTTTCTCTCTCTTACAACAGGGACCGGGAAAGGGGGATACCCCGAAAAGGATCCTTCCCCGTGAAGGAACCAGGCTCCGAGCCTCCCTACTGATCAGAGGTTCGAAGGCTGGCCCCTCGGAAGGGTTCAACAGCCGCCTCAGAGCACGTGGGCTCCACACCCACTACTGGTCAGAGGTTCGAAGGTCGGCCCCTCGGAAGGGTTCAACGGTCGCCTCAGGCTACTCGGGCTCCGCGCCCACTACTGATCAGGGGTTCGAAGGCTGGCCCCCGAAGGGTTCACAGCCGCCTCAGACACAGAGCGAGGGATGACCATGGGTACGTTCGATACATAACCAAGGCTCGGGCTGCACTCCCGAGGTACCCTAGAACATTTCCGAGACCAGCGGGAACGATCTTGTAACAGAATCCCATCAGAGGGAGGCATCGAGCCCTCGGACCCCGTCGACAGGGGACCGGGTCCGGCAGATCACCCGCAGGTATTTTTGGGCGCGCCTCTGGGCCTCTAGCCGACCCCTAGCGAATGGGGCACGGACGTCCGCTCGGATTACCCGCCTGCAGCTCACCGGAGACACCATGTTCGGCGCCCACCGAGGGCAACATGGCGCTTTCCCCCCCTCCTCCTTGCGGAAAGGCGACGCAGGGGCGTATGTAAAAAAGTCGAGTCTGCCCCTGATCGCCCTCTCGCCCTGTGCAGAGGCTCGGGGGCTACTCTCGCAAACCCGGCTCCGGCCAAACCGTTGACAACGTCAACATACCAGCCCGAGAACTTGGGACCCGACCGTACACCCGGGCTACGGCCAGCTCGCATGAGGGAACGACCAGACCAGCCAAAGCATTACGCGAGGCATTAAGACCTCGGAGGAGTCAAACCACTCCTCCGAGGCCTCAGGGGCTACACCCGGCGGATGCGCTCGCGCGCACCCACCGGAACAAAACGCAACCGAGAAAGGCTGGTCCCCTTGCAAAAAAGTGCGACGAAAGCCTCCAAGCGAGTGCTAACACTCCCTTCGAGGCTCGGGGGCTACTGTCGGGGACCATAATTAGGGGTACCCTCAAGGCTCCTAATTCTCAGCTGGTAACCCCCATCAGCATAAAGCTGCAAAGGTCTGATGGGTGCGATTAAGTCAGGGATCGGTCCATTCGAGGGACTCGATCACGCCTCGCCCGAGCCTAGCCTCGGACAAGGGCAGCCAAACCCGGAGGATCTCCGCCTCGCCCGAGGCCCCCCTCCAGCGGCGAACACATCTCCGGCTCGCCCGAGGCCATGTCTTCGCCAAGAAGCAACCCTGACCAAATCGCCACGCCGACCGACCAAATCGCAGGAGCATTTAATGCAAAGGTGGCCTGACACCTTTATCCTGACGCGCGCCCTTCAGTCGACAGAGCCGAAGTGACCGCCGTCACTTCGCCGCTCCACTGACCGGCCTGACAGAAAGACAGCGCCGCCTGCGCCGCTCCGACTGCGGTGCCACTTGACAGAGTGAGGCTGATAGGCAGTCAGGCCCGGCCGCAGGCGCCATAGGAAGCTCCGCTCCGCCCGACCCAGGGCTCGGACTCAGGCTAAGCCCCAGAAGATGGCGAACTCCGCTCCGCCCAACCCAGGGCTCGGACTCGGGCTAAGCCCCGGAAGACGGTGAACTCCGCTCCGCCCGACCCAGGGCTCGGACTTGGGCTCAGCCCCGGAAGACGGCGAACTCCGCTCCGCCCGACCCAGGGCTCGGACTCGGGCTAAGCCCCGGAAGACGGCGAACTCCGCTCCGCCCGACCCAGGGCTCGGACTCGGGCTAAGCCCCGGAAGACGGCGAACTCCGCTCCGCCCGACCCAGGGCTCGGACTTGGGCTCAGCCCCAGAAGACGACGAACTCCGCTTCGCCCGACCCCAGGGCTCGGACTCAGCCCTGCCTTCAGCCGACGGTCTTTGCCTCGCCCGACCCAGGGGCTCGGACTCGACCACGGCCACGGAAGACAGACTCGACCTCGGCCTCGGAGGAGCCTCCACATCACCCAACCTAGGGCGCGGGCCAGCCACGTCAATAGGAGGCGCCATCATTACCCTACCCCGAGCTGACTCAGGCTACGGGGAACAAGACTGGCGTCCCATCTGGCTCGCTCCGCCAGATAGGCAATGATAGCGCCCCGCACACTCCCTGACGACGGCGGCTCTCGGCCCCCTTACGGAAGCAAGAGGACGTCAGCAAGGACTCAACCGCCCCGATAGTTGTCCTTCCGCCAGGCTCCAGCGCTCCTCCGACAGCCACGACATCACACCAACTGGTGCCAAAACCTCTCCGGCTGCCACGACGGCGTGTACTTAGGGCACTAGCTCCCCTCCGCTAGACACGTAGCACTCTGCTACACCTCCCATTGTACACCTGGATCCTCTCCTTACGTCTATAAAAGGAAGGACCAGGGCCCTCTTACGGAGGGTTGGCCGCGCGGGGACAAGGACGAGACAGGCGCTCGCGTGAGGCCGCTCGCTCCCTCTCCCGCGTGGACGCTTGTAATCCCCTACTGCAAACGCACCCGACCTGGGCGCGGGACGAACACGAAGGCCGCGGGATTTCCACCTCTCTCACGCTCGTCTCCTGCCACCTTTCTCCCCCCTTCGCGCTCGGCCTCGCGCCGACCCATCTGGACTGGGGCACGCAGCGACATTTCATTCGTCGGCCCAGGGACCCCCCGGTCTCGAAACGCCGACAAGTGGTTTGGCTGACATGCGGGGCCCCATTTCGGCGCGTGAGGGAGCTCTGGGTTGTGCGGGAGTTCGGCCGAGCAGATGAAAAGGCGGGTCAGCGAGGTGGTAAAGCAGCCCAGTAACAGGTTTGGCCTCCTTTTCTTTTTCTTTTATTCCAGTTTTCCTTTATCTTTGGATTTTCTTTAGATTTAAAATATAAATTAGGTTTTGAACTTCAATTCATTTAGCATGCACAATCAAGCAAGACCCAACATGATGCAAAAATAAATTATTATTTTGTTAATTTAATTATCATCTTATTTTGTCCATCAAACAAATGCTTCCCAATACGCAATTCGTATACGCAAAACATATGTTTTAAGGAAATAACTCCTATTACATAATTTGTACTAAAAGATAGTTTAACTTAACCTATTTAGAGAATATCTCTAAATATATTATCCAAAAGAATAATTTAACTTATATAAGATTGTTCATTTTAATCTTTTACTATGAGCTATATTTATTTTAGGAGATGTGACTTACAAGGTGAGAAAATTTTATTAAAAGATATTTTGTTTCAAGATCTCAAGTATCTAAAATAAAATTTTAGGGTGTTACAAAACTTGTGTTCAATTCTAAACTCCAATTCAGCGACACCTAAATAATAGAATTGAAATTACATCTCATTTCAATACCTTAACAGATTTGGTATCGCACCCAATTCAATTTCATACCCTAACGTCCAAACTTAAGTATTAGAGTCCCGTCACGCGGCATGGGCCTGCCCACGAGTTTGAGCGCACGCAAGCGTCCCCGTCCACACGCTATCTGCACGACGGACTATTTTACAGCTGCTACAGTCTCGCCGCAGCGGTCCGGTCCAGCACTCCTGTGCTTCCCTACCGCGATGCGATGCAGCCTTTTTTCTCAAGTGGATTCGTACTCGTACGGCCGCATGTCCTCGAGGGCGTGCTGACCATTCCGCTTCTCACTCATCGGGAGCTTAGATTATCTTTTTAAGGGCTGATTTGGTGATTAAAGATCCCTAGGGATCTATGGGGAGGAATCCCCTTGTAATTCAATTTTAAATAGCAAGAGGATTTCTTCCTCTTGGGATCCCGGTCACCAAATCAGCCCTAAAAAAAAGAAAAAAAAAAGAGAAGAAAAAGAAACATCATACGAGAAGGATTGTGCACGGTAACAAAGAATCCTGCCTCCGGAAGTGAACAGCGTTTATAATCCCCTCTCATCGTCGACCCCCTGATCGGGATCCCCACTGTTCACCAAGTACACCCAGCGTGGACATAGGCTACCACAAGTAGAAACGCTAGGCCTCAGCACTAGCTTCCGGACTACGAGTATAGTACTCCCTCCAAAAATACAGACGGGAACAGGCACCGACAACGACGACGCGAGCATACCCATCAGTCATTCCATCACGTAGAAGGCTGCCGACCCGTCCAATCTTGGGCCCCCCGGTTCGGGCGCAGCTGTCGCGATCAGCACACGCATTTCTTCGGCGGATACCCGAGCCGAGTCCCCCCTCCGCCGCTCAGGCGTACAACAACAAGTGTACGCACCCCCCTAACTAGCGCTGCACCTGAACAGACGACGGACTCACGGGCAGAGCAGTGATCCGAGCCGGATCCAGGGACAGCGCGGGCGGCGAGACGCGATCAGGCGGCCGATGACTGAGTGACCCAATCGTACGTACGTGCCAAGCCTGATCGTACGCACTCGTCACTCTTCAGGCAAGCAGCGAGCCGAGCCGCCAGCCGCGGCACTGGCGCTGAGGCGCACTGCTACTCTCGTCCTATGGCCGATGCGTGCCTCCGGCCTCCCTTTCCGCGCAGCAAAACGACGCGGCCGGTGGGCGGCAGCATCCTGGGGCTGGGAGACCGGACTCCGGATACTTACCAGCGCGCTCGGATCTCCTGTGCCATCGCCGCGGCGCTACAGGCAGCCCCGCTGTGCCCGGTTGTTCCATACGCATAGAAGAGGATTTAAAAAAATGGGTCACGGTCGCTCTGTGAGAGTGACCACATTTTACGCCTCGGGATTCGCTCCAGCATCCATCTCGCGTAACAGTAAAAAACAGTGATGGAACCATGACTTGAACGATTGGGGAACACACAACACAGGGTAGCACTGCAGTCTGCGTTGTGCACAGCAACCAAAATCACTGTTTCCACGCGCAACGCACCAGTAGCGAGTTGAGAGGGAGAGGGACGCGGCGTGGTGCGGGCGGCGCGGTTCACGGCGAGGTCGCCGCAGGCTGGCGGCGGTGGGTGAGGCCACACCGGAGCATGTTTGGATGTAGATCTAGCTTTGTCTGATCTTGCTCAGCAGCTCAGGTGAGCGTAATCCTGCCCACTCGAAAAGCTAATTTCGCTAGCAGACTTCAGCCAAATAAAAAACTACTTTGCATAGAATTAAAAGGCAGCAATTTCCGCAAAAATAAAAGAAGCTAAGACAGCAAAGCTAGGGAACCAAACTCATCCCTGTCTTCAGTTTCTAGCTACACAAGACAAGATGGGAGTCGCCTGCAGACCAAAATCCATCCTAAGTTTTCCATGCTCGACGACAGTTCGGTTTCGGAAATAAAAATTTTATAGCTGACGGCCTAAAGGGACTGTTCGGTTGTGTATGGATCGAATATATTTGAAGGGATAAAATCTATTTCTAGTCAAAATTGAATAGGAAAAGATTTAGAAGTTTGGTTCACGAAATGTAACTTAAACGACAACGGTAATTAACTGAGAGTAAAATCACTCAGACCAAAATCTATTTAGATGTTTACATTGTCGGAGAGTAAACTCCAGCCGGGTGGTAAAAAACACTCGTCTAATTCTATGAATAGGGGGGCAGCAAAGGGTTTAAATGATGCGAAGGATGAACACAAAAACACACAAGAGTTTAGAGTAGTTTGGAACGCCAAAGCGTAATACACTACTCCACTGTGGTTGTATTGCTGAGGGTGTGCTTGAGGTTGTCTCCAGGTAAGTCTGAGTGAGCTCGTCCTCTCCCGTTGTAGCGCGGGTGCCCTACCTTCTATAGACCAAGGGGGCACGCACAAGAGAGCTAGGCCCCGACATGTGGGGCTAGGCGATCTGGTATTAAATATACACTACATGGAGCAACAAACGCAATGGCGCACAGAGATCTCTTCATTCATTATGCGGATAACCTGTTCGGACGTGTCTTGTGTCCCAAATTGTCGGTTTGTGCTTGTCTCGGTGTGTACTTGTATGCTGATGTATGTAAGGGTTGGGCAGGCTGACGCGCTCAGGAGTTAATGAGATGAGAGTGCACGTGCTATCCAAACCAGCGACTATCATGATAGTGTTGTCCTCGCGCAAGACGCCAAGACACATCCACGTGGCATGGTGTTAGAGAGCGTATTGTACAAGCCTTTGTACGTGGTACTGCCGCGCAACTGTTTGCTTTGGTAACGCGAGGAGGGGTTAGTCGTGCTCGCACAACCTTTGCTATCGTGGCACGGGGGAGGTGGACGCCTCTGTGATCACCGAAGGGGCCCTGAATGAGACCGCTTCGCGCCTTCCCTCGGTGAGTGTTTTTAAACTTAGCTTGCTATCTTCGTCGCTCTTTGGCTGACAATGTGCTTTTCTTAGCTTGTTGCTGTCGTCGACGTGCTAACCCCCTTGGCGAGGGCCCGAGAGGAAGAAGCTGCCGCCAAAGCAGAGTCCGCGACCGTTAAGGCGAGCTTAAAGGAGAAGAAGGCGAAGGCCGATCGGGAGAGGCAGAGGGCGAAGTTTGCTAAGGCCGAGGTCGCCTTCTTGAGAAAGGAGCTGGAGACGGCCATGAACAAGTTGTTCGTTGAGCGCTTGCGCTCAGCGGGCTTCGCCCACAGCGTGCAGGTGTATGTCTGGGTTGTGTTCAATGACTTCAGGCAGGTGCATGAAGGGTTAGGGGCGACCATTCACCCTATTTAGCTCCCCCTATATACTATAATTCAGTTATTTGACTTTTTTCATCAGTTTTTGAAGTTTAAAAAATCATAGACTATCCACACTGCTATAATACACATTGTTTTCGGGTTACGGTAATTAAAGGAGATTAATATCATAAAGAAATGGATTAATTAAAGTATGAGGGAGATTGGAACTTACCTCATATGTGGAGCCCCTATGTGGCTAACTGGCTATGTGGGGTGTGATGTACTGGTGTAAGGGGGTCATTGGAGGTGTTTGTCACCTCATAATCCACTGGACGTGGGGTAGGGGAGGGTTACAGGTACGTAGGAGATGGTCTTAGATGAAATTACAGTGTAGTAAAATTTTCCCATCCACTAGAATCTAGTCGGGTGGATGAATCGCCAGACGCTAGGACAACAAGAGCGCCAATAACAACCGATCCCAGTTACCCCAGGCCCAGAGCGGTATCTCGCAGGCTAGCGCGGCCCACTCCTTCTGCACGGCTGCTCTCTGGCTATTGGGAACTGTCTGGCGACAAGTCGACAACGCAGACCCGGCCCCACAACATATACAACCCTCACCAACCGGTGAGCGCCTCACCCAACACTTTCGAGCGTCTGTAGGTAGGCTGAACATCTATCTGATCGGAGTTAACACGGGCATGGATTACAGCACTCCAGTTTCTGCTCGCCGACGTCATGCCTTCGTGCATTCATCCATGTATTCGTCATCATAGTTACGGTACAAATTTCTGCAACGGACAAGACGATGAAGTCGGTCTCCCAGCCCAATGCTGTTTCTCAAAAGCCTGAAGGCTTCTTTGCTCTGAACTCCCCATTACCAATGCTGTTTCTGAAGTACTCAACATTGAAAAAGAGCTACTATACTAGTAGTGGATAGATTGTGATCTACACCCAACATTGAAAAAGAGCTGGCTGCGCAACCTGCAAGGGAGATGTTTGTGGGCGCCGAAACAACATTTAAGGAAGGTGAACACTGAACAGAGCTAAATCCAAACTTAAATTCCAACTGCACGCGAAAATTACATTAGCTCTAGCTTCCACTCCGAGACATGTGCCTGGTAAGTTAGCAAAGTTTTACATATTATCACTTTGTTTTTCTATCAATCTAGCCGCGCATCATATTTTAGAGTTGTTGCTAATGGCAAACTCCTGCTTAAGCACACAACGTGAGCTGCAGGGAAGTTCTGGTTTAAAATCTTCTCCCATGTGTGGGTGACAGTTTGAAACTATTTTGACAGGTTGAGTTGCAGAAAAATTGTTGCTATGCTTTATCAATATCATCACTTGTTGACGTCGATACATAATACTTCATTTGTCCAATTACAAATCCCTTGATATGTTTGTCATGATAAAAAAGACGGAGTATTTTGGCTTAGCATTCTTCTGTGTATATCATGTACACGTAACATCATACTGCCCTGGTTGTGGGTTGTGCAGCGGCTCAGTTTTCTGCTAGGATGTCAGTCTGGATACCTATCAGTGATCACTCTTTTTTTCAGATGGAACTGTAGTCTTACGAAGATTGATAGCCAGTTGTCTGAGAACACTTTATGACGGTCACATACAAGTGCCTGACGACCATTGCCTATTTACATGTACTATTTGAGTGACTCTGCTTTTCTTCTGCTGTCCTTTTTCTGTATCAAATCGAAGCCGCAACCTGATGAATCGATTCCTTTGTGCAGGGTGTTCTTGGGCAGTGTGAGCAGCTACTGTATCAACCATGTGGGCTGTCCTGTTGTTGTGATCAGGCTGGCCGAACCGGTGACTGTAAACGGTGGACTGAAAATATTTATAGCGCGTGAGCAGCTGCAACGATGGACTGGACACACTACTGTAAACTTATGGTTGCATTGGAGAACCTCACATGTAGCGCGTCCTTTTCTTTAACTGTATAATCTCTCTCCTCTTTTGGTTGGCTGGTACGTGGGACGGCTGCAGGTGCGTATAAAAAAGAATTGAAAAAATAATATAATATATGATATTGGTATAGGGTTGGGATATAGAGTAAACATGAGTGCGGAGGATTGTGCTATAGAGTAAAGAATTTTGCTGACTAAGATAGAATATTCTTTTTAGTATAGAAATTTAGAGTAGTATGAGTGCGGATAGCCTCAAGGGCACTTGAGAGTTGAGAGTTGAGAGTCCCTCAGCCCAGAATTCTTTGGCGTACTTCCATTCAGGGGTTTTGTGGTTTCTATTGTGCCATTCGTGATCGTTTACGATATATTACTGCACATTGTGCATTTGTTGGTGCTGCTGAGGGATGTGGGTTGGTATGTGGTCTCTTTTCAATGTAAAGGAGGAAGTTTTGTTGATCGTGTAGTTATACGGTATCATACAGTACAGTTTCATGGCACGTTTTTCCTTAGAAGAGGAAGAATACTTTACAATCTCCTCAGCGGTAAGCACGAGGTTTACCAGTGAAGATCGTGAAACGCAAACAGACGGACAGAGCTATCACACACACACACACACACACACACACACACACACAAACTCATTTGCGACCTAAAGCCCGACACGAACGGCGCTAACTCATTGAGGAAACAGAAGCGATGTCACGTCAACTGCCCGAAACCCACTCGGACCCACGTATTATGCCTCATCCACAACCTGCCTGGACAGATTTCATGGCGATGCGTGAACGTCCTGGGGTGTTCCTTTCCTTCCAAAGCATCAAGACCGAGCCTACTCAGAAAAAAAAAACTGTCTGCTGAAGATATGCAACCCAAGTGATCCATTGTGGCATTGTTTAGCCCGTGGCGACGGGAAGGCGCAGAAATTTTCCACATTTCCTTGGGCTCTATGGCCTCTTCATTATACAAGACAAAGGTGTATCAGTTGTGTAACTGTAAAAAACAGATCGGCTCTTTTGCACAATACTGTACATCCCTCAGCAAACAGTTTCTTCATTATATGAGTTCTTGTGATTGTTGGAGACCTGGTGCATTGGTGCTATCTGCAAGTCTGAACATCACAAATTTGCTTGAAATGCCATTGTATTTGTCTGTTGTCTTGTGATTTTTAGGACGTCATATTTTCCATTTTTTTATTTATCCATCTATTTCATTTTAACCTGCCCATTTTCTTTCATTTTAATCTGTCCATTTCTTTCATATTTACCTGTCCATTTCCCGTAGTAAAATTTATGCCTGTTCCTCTAATGGATGGTGTCAAGAAGACAACTGTGAACGTCATAGATCAACACAGATGATACATCATATGAGAAACTTATCACCAAGCTACAAGTCACGCAAACAACAACAACTGAAAAGAGAAGAAAACCCAGCAAGAACAAACCAGATCAAGAGGTACAAATCACAGCCTACTAGACTGCAACTGATAAGAATATTCCCTGACTCCAGTCCATTACCATGTATTCATTGTGTATGCAGTCGGTTTATAACTGATGTGATGTTGCTGCTCTCCCGGGAAGCTAGAACAGCTTCACTCCATAAAAGCGCCGCTGCAGGCTGCAGCCTTTTCACATTCCATAAAAGAAGCAGAATCAACTCTCCTGATCCTTACGGAGCATCTGCACCAACAATTTGCGTTTGTAGGAGTATGCCGTTGGAGTCCCAGTGATGTCTGAAAGTAAGAGCTTCCTCGCCATGTTCTTGAATTCACAATTGGTAGTCTCATCTGGCCGACTGTAAAACACCCCTTCCTTAAGGTCAAAGGCAGGAGGTGATAGCAGCTCCGTTCTGGTGCTGGTGCCGGCATGGCTGTTGTCCTCGGCGGGGGCAACCTTCTTGACCCCAATAAAAGCTTCAGCGAAGCGGTGGATGTATATGGTGCGGTAGTTCTGCGGCAAGCTGAACGCGCTCAACGAGTCAATTGGGGCGGCAAGAATGCCTCCATGCTTGAGCACCCGATCGGCGAAGGCGAACCTGTCAGCGTCTTCGTTGAAGTACCCGAAATCCAGCAGAAAGTCCACTGACGACTCCCCTATCATCAGCATCCGCCGCAGGTCCTGCTTCGGTGCGGTCGAATCGCAGACGCCATTGGCGACGAGGACGACGGCGCGGGCTCCGTGGACGGGCAGGCCCTCCTGGTGAAGGTCGCGCAGCAGGAGCTCCGCCTGGGCCGCGGCTGCGCCGCACGTGTCGACGGCGCGGCCTCGGGCGGGCGCCTCGGCGGGGCGGAGCCATGGCAGGAAGAGCAGCGCGACGGCAAAGAGCACGGAGCGCGCGAGCACGCGGAGGGCGCGCGGGCCGGGGAGACGGATCACGACGATGTCAGCCGGCATCGCGGACGCCGGGCTGAGCTGAGCGAGAGCGCTGTCTTTTGCCGTTTGAGTCGGCGGTGAAGAGAAGGCCGGCGCGGAAGATGGTGAGGAGGCGAGCTTAGCGGGTGCAGAAGCGAGCGGCGGTGTGGTTGCCACCCACGAGGGCGAGGCGGGCGGGCGGCGCCCGGAGAGTGAGGAGGATGAGCTCCCGGATCCGCTCGGTCTCCATGGTGGTGGATCTGCGCAGTTGGGTTGAGATAGGAGTGGCTCTGCTGTTAGATCTCCATCGGCGGTGGCCGCCGGTGGGATGGTGGTGCGGAATTGGGAGGTTCCGCTTCCGTGTGGGAATTGGGATGGAGGACGGCGGCGAGCGGCTGTGCGCTGCGCCGGAAGTTTATGTTTGGTCTGGACCGCTGGACCGAACGGTTTCGGAACGATTTCGTGGGGTGGATGGTGGATTCTAGCAAAGGGGCCGGATTTCATGTTTGGTCGTTCGTCTCATTCAGTTTTGGGTTGGGTTTTTGGCCAAACTCCGTGTTGAGTATTTGGAAATGGTCCTAATCTCCAAATCATCAAATGGAAGTAGGGCCGTAAACCAGCCAAGCCGGCTCGGCTCGATGTGGTGATTGAGCTCAACTCACTCAACGAACTTCAAAACGAGCCTCACCTCGGCTCGATATCGTCTCCCGAGCCGACTAGGCTTGGCTCGTGAGCAGAGATGATAATGTGTACCCAAAATCTGATGAGTTTTTATCGTATTAGTGTATGAGGTTTGAGTCAATTTTCATACCCATGGATTTGTTAATGGGCATAAATCTAACCCGACGAGTTTATGTGTACGGGTTTGTTTCTACAGTACTCAAACTCGTGAACTCGTGAGTTTTTTAAATCCGACAAAACCTAGTACATGTTGCCATTTTATTTTATAAACGAACAACAAACTTGTTATCTCTCTATTTACTTCCTAATTTACAAATGGTGAATGTATAAATAGTTGGTGAGAGTGTTGCTTGCTTGCTATTTTAGTTTTTACTAGCATTATATATGTGATGGATGGATAACTTAGTGCAAGGTCACTTGATTATACAACTTATTATTTGTATTTCATTCTCTCTACTAATAATTTTTATACCAAATCATGAACTTGTTGTTCATCACATAAATTTTGGACCATGATCTCATTAATCATTACAATACTTATTGATTATGAGAAGAACAAGCATATTGGAGATAAAACCCGCGGGTAACCCATGGGTACCCGCTAACCCGATGGGTACGGGTTTAGACAAAATTTCAAACCGTCATGGGTACGTGTTTTTAATGGGTATAGATATTTTTCAGGGTACGAGTTTGGGATGGCAAAACCCAGCGGGTTTGTACCCGTTGCCATCTCTACTCGCGAGCTGTACCTTTAAAAATAATTTTGTATTGTATAGTGAATTAATAGTCTATAAATATGAAATAAATAATCATAATGTGTCATTATAAAAATCTAAATTATAAATGTCATGTATCCATTATTGACTATTAATAATCATAATGTGTCATTATAAGATTAAGAAACGAGTCAGGTATCTATAAAATTATCTAATATCTATCATTATTGTGTATGTTAATTAATTTTGTGCAGCCGGCTCGCGAGTCAGAGCGGCTCGGCTCGGCTCAGCTCATTGCCTAACAAGCTTGAAAACCTGGCTCGGCTCGTGAGCCGCTCTGAGCTCGAGCCGACTTGCGAGGTTCGAGCTTTTTTCGACACTAAATGAAAAAACAAGTGAGCATAATCTTGCATTACCAAAGAATTCAGTTTGTTATTTTTGTAACTCCTATATATTTTTTTACCTTAAAAATATATTCGGAACTAAGTGTGTCGGATCTTTGGACTATAGTTTAAATTTTGGATGATAATTAGAAAACTGAATATGAGTTATCTATGAAACTAATTGCATGAGCGATGGCTAATTCATGAGATAAATCTATCAAACCCAATTAATTAGAGTTATCATATGTTACTGTACAAGACTAAAGCTAACCATATATTAATTAGAGATAATAGTTTGCATTAAGAATTAGCCACAAATTATGCAATTTATTTTATAATTAGCTCATGTATAGTCCTTCTAATTGGTATCCAAAATCTTAACTAAACTTTACCTTGTAAATAACAAAATCACGTATTTGGGTGGCATAATATTGAATTTATAATGTTTGCTGATTTAAGCTAAAAGGAAAAAAATTCCAAAAGTTTAATAAAATGGTAATGACAAAAAATCCTTCCAAATGCCATTTGACAAAAATAATTATTTGTGCTATAAATATAGTTCTTAAAGGAGATAACAAATGCTACTAGGACAGAAATACTTTATTTAAAGATCCATTAATCTTTTGTTTTTCACTCTTAGGTCTTTTATTGAGCTAGAGCCTCTCTTTCCTTTTGACATAAACATAGACCTAATAACGAGTCATCCAACCCAAAAAAAATGCTAGAGTGTCATTGGGTTTAGGTCATGATTCTTTACTCGGGACAAGAAACATCTCAACTCGATCCATTAGTTCTTGGAGACAGATGAAAACCCTATGTTTGTGTTTTGGTAATTGAGCGGTAATTAATAGACTAACCTTTATCATTAGTGTTGCGATTGAGCTAGGTTATGTCAACACCAAGGGTTGAGCAAAGGTGGCACTCATAGAGGAAATAAGAGGTTGCCCCATACGATGATAAGCTAAAAGAGAGAAAAAAAACAAAAGTCCACATATACTATGATAAGCTAAAAGAGAAAAAAACTCTAGGTGCATAGTTACTGACCTCTTTAAGTGTTCTATTTAGGTTGTACCATGCATCTCACCAGATACGTATGGTGAGTACTTTATTTCTTCCACTCATCTGCAACCTCTCTGGATACCTTATCTGGTGCATCACTTGACATGTTTGGTGAGTGTATGACCTCTCACACTCGTCTGCAACTCGTCTGCAACGCAGGATACGTCGACATACTATCTGTTCTGAGCAAGGCAAGTCGTTTTTGGTGCATCATATTTTGTATACACATCAGACATGTTCATTGACTTTGCACCACCACCAACTCATTTGTTTTAAACACCTTTTGAATTGGTTTGAGCTCACACTTCACTTGGGCTTCCATAAGGCTACCTGCAACTAGATTTTACAAGTGTACGTCATCACTAGACTTACCTAGGTCAAGATATTTATCAATGTCCTCATTTATAGTAAGACCAAAGAAAAAAAATAATAAAGACTCAATCGCTAATCTATGTATCTATCAACTCTATTTACACTTAGAACTAGTCGATCCTTGATCTTCTTGTTTATCTTTTGAAAATCAATAATTAACTTCTATCAATAGGGGCATGAAAACCATATAAGCCTAATCAACCACCATTACTATTACCTAACTCAATTTTTCTCCGCAAAACACATGTTAGATGTAGTAGCCTCGATGAATAAGCGGCGACTCCTTTTTTTCTAGGCTTTGATGCTTAGGATGCGATGTTCAATCGTAGGACTGAGATCGATCTGATCCGGAGTTGGAAGCGAACCTTGCGCACTGCATAGTTTGTTTCTCTTTCTTTTATATTATGATTAACACTATTTGATCTGCAGTAATTGTTCGCTAAATTTTTGCTTATTACTACTCTTGGTTTATTTTCAGGGATGGGTCGTGATCTATCCAAGAAATTTTGGAGGTAAACTATCACTCTATTTTCTTGATTTACATGGAAGTTTAGCGCATCAGTGCACGTGTACGCTGAAAGTAGGGGTGGATATTTAGCCAGCTCGGCTTGTTATGTCTTGTTACTATAACGAGTCAGCTCGGCTCGGCTCATTATACTAACGAGCTAAACATCAGTCTTGGCTCGACTCGTTAGAAAGCTTGAGCCATCTTGTTAAAAATCATAAACTTACAGATTTATATACATAAATATATATATATATATATTTTAAATACAAAGATTTATATACATAAATATAAAGATTTATATACATAAATATATATATATATATATATATATATATAACAAAAAAAAATCATATTTTAAGTGTTTAACACTACAAACCCAAAACCTTTATAATATTATTATCCTGTCATCGTCCTAGCTTCTAAATTTTAATATTAAATTAAATAACCAAATATGTATTAACTTACAGATTTACAAACCCTTATTATAATAAGATAGCAACAAGCATCATTATAAAGTAATTCATCATCCATTCCAAAAACATGTAACATTTCATTGCACAACAGTAACATTATATGCTGTTAGAAACAAAGTTCACAAAACCATAACCAATAATCAAATATTAAATATGCAATGTAGATATGTAGCCATGCAATAATGCAAATATTTAAGCACATGACACATCCATACATGTCCATATCATAGATCATAACTACGAGAAAACAAGACTATGAGAGATGAGACGACACCAACGACTAGACAAACTTGTGTTGTGGCTTGACTCGTTTGGCTCGCGAGCTAGCTCCCGAGCTAACCCGAGCTGGTTCATTAGAGAACCGAGCTAGAATGCTAGTTTGGCTCGCTACAAAATTAAAACGACTCGAGTCGAGTCGAGATACTAACGAGCCAAGTCGAACGAGTTATCGAGCCACGAGTATTTCGTCCAGCCCTAGCTGAAAGTAGTTATTTTCTTGCCAGTCACCGTGTTCTGTTGTTTCTTTCAGCACCAAGGACACGGGGCAGCAACCATTCAGTTTCAACATTAGTCAGGGTTCAGTGATCAAAGGTAATCATGCCACAGATCGTCAGCAGTTCACGTACATACCTAATAACTTTGGCTATTGTTGGCGCCAATCCGAGCGCCAATCACTGCGATGATAACCGGCGTCGGTGCTCTCTGCACAGGCGCGGACGGTCCGCGGCCGAGGCCGGACGGTCCGCGACCTGGTGCAGGGCTCGGGTTCCCTGCCTGACGAGCCGGACGGTTCGCGCCTATAGGCCGGATAGTCTGCGCGTGCGCAGGAGCGGCGGAGTTCGCTGACGGCTCCTGAATATCCCTGCCGTGAGGGACCCGTCGGGGGAGGAGAGATCCTAGGTGTTGTCTAGAGTCGGCAGGCCGTCCTAGACACCTCTAATCGACGTAGAGCCGAAGAGAAGCGGAGAATTTGAGGATTGAGAGGCTAAACTAGAACTACTCCTAATGCCTAAGGTAAAAACGAGAGATAAACTGATTATTGATTCGATTGTTCATGATTAATCGATCGCATTTCTCTATATTTATAGAGGAGGGGGCTTGGACCCGTTACAAACCAATCTCCTAGGCTAATCCCGCGGATCTAGCTAACAATAGTAGCAAGAAACTCGGAACCCTAATTGGCTCTGCGCGCGCGTGAACCGTCCGCACCACCAGTGCGGACGGTCCGGTCACCCATTTGGTGCTCAACATATGCCCCCTGCCTGTTGGTGGAGCTGAGCGAACCAAAAGCAACTAACACGATGTGATCACATCTGTTTCCTTAGGCATCTTGCCACATACTAGGATGGTACTGTTTGAGGAAAGCCCGTTTTACGCCTTGGGCAAGTCTTTGCCTTGTAATGTTTGCAACAATTAGGCGTTACCATACATCACCTGTACGGCCTTATAAGGGCCTTCCCAGCTTGGCGACCACTTCCCAAACTTCCGGTCTTTGCTCCTTAGAGGCAAGACGGTCTTCCATACCAGGTCCCCTACTTGGAACGATTTAGACTTGACCTTCTTGTTGTAATCTTTGGCGACCATGATCTTGTCCTTTTCTATTTCTCCTAAGGCTATCACTCTCTTGTCAGTTACTTCATCAATATTATCCATCATTGCATTATAATAATCACCGATAGTCAGATCATTTTTCTTGGCGAACCTGACAACATTTAAACTTATCTCTACAGGTAACACTGCTTCCTGCCCATAGACAAGCTCAAACGGAGATACTTTAGTAGCACATTGTTTAGATATTCTATGAGCCCATAAAGCTTCGGACAAAATCCTATGCCAACGCTTAGGATGATCAAATATCTTCTTTTTTATCAGGCTAGTCAATGTCCTATTACTAGACTCGGCCTGTCCATTGGCCTGAGCATAATACAGAGATGAATTGAGCAATTTAATTCTATATAATTCAGCAAACTCACGTACCTCCTTTGACATAAAAGAAGCCCCTGGTCTGTGGTCAAAGTCTGGGGAATGCCGAATCTATGAATAATATGTTCAGTTACAAAATCAATTACCTCCATGTGTGTCATGTTCTTCAGAGCGACGACTTCAGTCCATTTGGTAAAGTAATCAATGGCAACTAACACGAACCGATGTCCTTTTGATGATGAAGGATGAATCTCTCCTATAAAGTCCAATCCCCATCCTCTGAAAGGCCAAGGTTTAACGATAGGATGTAATTCGGCTGCGGGGACCAACTGCAGGTCGCCGAATTTCTGACATACTTGGCACCCTTTGTAGTACTTGAAATAATCAGCTATCATGTTGGGCCAATAGAACCCAGATCTTCGCAATAACCACTTCATCTTCGGAGTCGATTGATGGTTACCATAAATTCCTTCATGTACTTCGGCCATGGCTAATATAGCATCACTTAGGTCCAAGCACTTAAGCAGGATGTCATCAGCCGTTCGGCAGTACAGTTCATCGCTTATTAAAACATACTTGAAAGTCGTACGCCGAACGTTCCTATCTGTCCTAACACTAGGATTTCATAGGTAATCAATTATGGGTGTCCTCCAATCAGTTCCATCAGCTTTGTTATCAGCCGATTTTACCAGGAGGACTTCTGTCGGTGTTTGGGACCCGACCGCGCACCCGGGGTTACCCTTCAAGGTGCTTTTGGTAGGACGGTGTTACCGACTGTAGCTCGATGGTTCGTGCTAGGCGCACGAGAGACGATAGACAATTTTCTACAGGTTCGAGCCGCTTAGAGAGGCATAACACCCTACTTCCTAGTGTGGATCTTTATGTGTTGGGTTACATGGGGATTCTCTAGTATGAAGGATGCTAGAGAATGGAGTAGATGGCTGATGAATGACCTTTCTTTTGATGGGGTGCCCCCTAGGCCTTATATACTCGACCGTGGGGTGTTACATGCAGGTATGATAACAACGTGCACCTAAGTAATAGTGAATCGATTGAACTTATCTTCCTATAATCCTACCGACTTATCTTCATTTAGTTCCGACGTCTGAGGGTATTGCGCGGGAGAATCAAATCAATGCTGCGGATAATGCTTAAATCCCATGAGTCGTCTGGGCCCGAGTCTATCCAATCCTGTGTCAGTCCATTCTGCCAGCAGTTCCTCCCCTGGCCCACGAAGGGATGGCCTTGCGAAATAATGGGCCCAAAGCCTTTCGCGTGGCCTTCTAGCCTTCTAGTGGACCCGGGGGATATCTGTCCCCCACAAGCCCCCAATCTTTGAGTTGATTATGAAATAATCGGCCCAAAGATTCTAGGTCTAGCTTGCGGTTTTGGTTTTGATAATGGATGCTTTGAAAATACACCTGTCGAATCGTTGCTTCTGAACTCTGAGCAATTCAAAAACAATCTTCTGTTATCCTCCTTTGGCACATTCAACGTTCTTCACCTTATACTTCAAAAACCGGTGCTCTGTCACTGGCTTATGCTTTGGAGATCAGCATTCTGTCCTTTGGGGTTGAGGATTCATTGGGTGCACCGGAGGTGCACCCAATGGGTGTAGCCCCCGAGCTTTGAGTGGATTACTGAAAATAATCCACTCAAAGGTCTTCATCTCATGCTTTTTAGGAATCATCATTTTATCTTTGTCTCCTGCTTTAGAAATCAGCATTTTATCGTCGGTTCATGCTTTAGAGATCAACATTCTGTCTTTTGGGGTTAATAATTCATTGGGTGCACCAGAGGTGCACCCAATGGGTGTAGCCCCCGAGCTTTGAGTGGATTACTGAAAATAATCCACTCAAAGATCTTCATCTCATGCTTTTTAGAAATCATCATTTTATCTTCGTCTCATGCCTTAGAACTCGACATTATATCATCAGCTTATGCTTTAGAGATCAGCATGTTGTCTTCGTTTCATGCTTTAGAAACTAGCAGCGTGATCTGCCCATCTCCTGTTAGGTTTGAAATTTATTTGATCGGCGGCAGATTGGACGTCTGGTAGATAGCTCTTGGCTAGTCTTCATTTCGCTTTGTGCTTCAATGCTTCTATTGACTAGACTTGTACTTTAGCAGCTATATTTGGCTTTCCTCTGATCTCCATCGATATCTTTCTTCTGTCTTGATACATTCATTGCGTATACTGTACGGATGTGACTGCTTGGGAAAATCTATTAAAAATTCTTGGTCGTCCCCCCAATGGGTGTGACCGAGGGACGTCTTGGTACGCCGAGCGTTTAGCAAACTGTCCTTGAGTAGTAACTTGACGTGATCGCTGTGTGTAATCATTTTGTCCAAGCAGTTGACCTTAGTCCAAATGGTGTCGTGTTACGCGAAGCGGCGTCTGCTGCCTGACTTATTTCCAGACGATTTGAATTGCTTATTGAATACTTGCGTCTTCCGGCCTCTATAAATAGACTGCCTACCTTGCTAGTGTCTTCACACATCTTCTGATCGTCTATTTCTTCTTTTCCCACTTTTCTCTTCTCTGCCAATCGGCCATGGGCAAGAACAAGAAAGGTCGAGGTTCGTCGCACCACTCCGGTAATAAGCGGAAGCGCGAGCCAAGTCTTCCCTCGGAGGACTTTGGTGACTCCGAGTACTCGGAGGAGGAGTTCTCCTCCGAGTCTGGGGGTCGCCAGTCTACGCCTCTCCCCCGGTGTCGTCCGATGATTCGGACGATTCCCAGGGGATTGCCGTCGATGTGTGGATGTACATCCGGGCCATCGAGCACTCCGGGCTCGAGGGCTCGGATGAGGCGGAGGTCTCCTCGGACGAGGAGAACTCTTCCGACTCGTCCGAGGAGGAGAGCAGCAGTGATGACGACGACGAGTACGACGACGGCGATGATAGTGACGACGACGACAAGGGCGGTGAAGGCGACGGCGGCAAGGGCGACGGCGGCAGCGACGACAAGGGCGACGACAACGGTGGCAAGGGCAGCGGCGGCGGCAGCAAGGCCAGTGGCAAAGCGCCACTGGCTTAAACATTAGTATAGATAATTAGTAGTAGCAGCAACAGTAGTAGCAGAATAATGTAGTACTAGTTAGTAGTATAGTGTAGTGTGAGTAATGTAGTAATGTAATGTAGTGAAAAAGGGAGAAAAGGCTGTCTCATAATGAGTTAGTTTTTAAGTTTTGAAAAACTTCCCTCCTCTACGTATTGAAGAATTTTCAGCTATTCCGGGCAACCTCTTGCTTTTACGATGTTCTTTCTTTATTGTCGATTGATAGTTTGTCTTCGCGCCTAACGCTGCTGACGTTATTAGAAAAATAATTACCAAGTGATAACTGGTAACTGCTGAGTCATGTTTGGTTCTGCCGGTGTTTTAGAGGTAACGACCGAGTTATGATAGACACTGTCAGCGTTTTAGAGATAACAACCGAGTGGTGCTTGATGTTGCCAGCGTTTTAGAGGTAACAACTGAGTTATACTTGACCCCATCGGCGTTTTTAGAGGTAACAACCAAGTTATGACTGACACTATCAGCGTTTTAGAGGTAACGACTGAGCTATGGCTGACACTATCGGCGTTTTAGAGGTAACGGCCGAGTGGTGCTTGATGTTGCCGGCGTTTTAGAGGTAACGGCCGAGTGGTGCTTGATGTTGTCGGCGTTTTAGAGGTAACAGCCGAGTTATGTCGGAAGTCTCGCTTTCCTGAGTGATGACTTGGCACTTTTTAGAAATGGTGCCCAACCCGGGAAAACTCCATTTATACTCATATCGACATGCGCTTTTGAGTTCTGAGCCCTAACTTTACATTTCCGCCTCGAACCACTCCTCTGTTTCCCTAAGATTTCACCCTTGTTCGATCCGGCGGCGAGATTGCGATGGCGCCCAAGCAGAAGAATCAGAGTTCTACTGCAGCAGTCATTCCTCCCATCGATCCCAATAGCCAGTTGCCGTTCGCAAGTAACCACATATCTGTTGTCTCGGAATCAGATCTCCTCCACCTTGTTGATGTTGGAGTTCTTCCTCCAAAAGAGCTCTGCTCTTGGCGGATTTGCCGTGGGGTCACTGTTTGTAACATCCCAAAATTAATCCCAAGGTTAGAAACCCTAAAACTCCTAAACCCCCCTTAATTATCTCTTAAGGCCCCCACCTCATAAGACATTTCATTCATCATATGCATACACCATGATTGTTAGTAGCACCTCACATAGAATATTTTTGACACCCAAGAAACATAGATAAATATTTGTTCAAAAGAAAAAGGAGATTAAAGAAAAAGAGAAAAAGAAATATAAATATAAATAGAAAAAGAAAAAGGAAATCCTCCCCCTCGGCTGGGTCGGATCCGGGCCAACCCCTCTCTCTCCCACGCGCCCGTTCCCCGCTCGGCCCACGCGGCCCATCTCCTGCGCGCCCGCCCGCGCTCGCGCCACGCCTCCCCTCCCGCTGATCGGCCGACCCCACTCATCAGCGCGCCCGCCCTCCCCCTCTCAATCACCCTCTCTCTGACAGGCGGGCCCCGCCTATCAGCTCTCTCCCCTCGCCCGTGATCTGCTATCGACGCGATCACCGCCGGCCACCGCTCGCCCCATCGCCTCGCCATTAACGCGCTCGCCAGCAGGGTTTGGTGCCTTTCGTCCCTGTCTCGTTGCGCCTGCCCGAGCCATCCCGTCACTCGCCTGCCCGAGCCATCCCGTCGCCACTGTGCGCCATCATCGCCGCTGCGGCAAGCATCGCTGGTGCGCGCCACCTCCCTCCCTTCCCCTTCCCGGCCGCCTATAAAAGGACTGCCCCGAGCTCCCCCAACTCCTCACACCGGCCTCAGCCTCCGCACACCCCTCCCCCGAGCTCAATCGAGCCGCGCCGCCGTGCCCTTCCTCCACTCCGGTGAGTGCTTCCTCCTTTCTCTGGTAGCTTAGAGTTCAATTGGGTTAGCCTCAGGTGTTGGCTCAGCCGGGTTAGGTGTGAGCAGAAGGATTGTCCCCTCACATAAGGACTAGTTTGTCATCCTTCACTACCTGTACTCATGACAAGTACAACCACTCGAGACTGCATGGGCAGTCACTCAATCTGAACTCGTACGGTCCAAACCCCAGGGTTATAATGGCTGGGGAGCACCGGGAGGATAAGGAGGGGGAATGTTTTGTCCGGTTTGGACATGGCGGTGGCTTGACTCCTTCCGGTATAACCGTTAAGGTAAGGACGTGCGAGGAAAGAAAGAGATTCAGATTCGGGTCTCATTGGCCATGAGACCGCAGAGCCGGACTAGTGGGTAAAGTGTACCCCTCTGCGCAGAGTTCAAACCTATTCGAATAGTCTATGTCCACTGGTATGGACGAGTCTGGTGTGGTATGACAATTAGTGTTTATGACATCCGCAAACAGGGAAATGTGTGAGTGGGTGTGTTTTTGGAAATGAAAACAATGTCACGGGAGCAGGAAGCTTAGTGGTGGTTGAGTGTGAAAATGTGCTACTTCCTTCTTTGGGGAAAACCATCAAAGTATTGCCTTTTCCTGAAAAAGAAGAGTGACTTCAACTCCACCATATAAAGCATGTATTATATAGGTCCCTCTCTCTTTACGGGCGGGATGGGCTTGCGGAATACCTAGTGTATTCACCCAGATTTATTTATGTTTTTCAGCAGTTGAAGACTTCTTTTCTGCTACGCTCGACTAGAAGGGGGTTGTGTCTGCACCCAGTCTGCCTGTGGCTTGGGCTAGTTGAATCTTCCACTGTGTTCTGTATTTGAGGCTCAATAGAGCTTGTACTCTAGTATTGTAATAACTTTTATTCAAACTCTGTACTATTTGAAGTAAGGAATGTGGTTACTAGCCTCCTGGGACTAGTAATTGTATCACATTTGAGTCCTAGAGGATTGAGGCGCTTCAGGTGGTATCAGAGCCATAGGACTGGTCGTAGATCGCAGCCCCAACCTTAAAAGTTTGCCTTAAAAAGAAAAGACCTCTTATCCTCTAAGAAGAATCTTCTCTCCTTTTCCCCGATATTAACAAACCCTTCTTATCTTCTACCAAATGGAAGGCTCCTTTGTCATTAGGACATCCTACTGCTTAGAGGTGGAAGGATTCCCTCATCTTTTACGGAGTTGCGCGCTTCGCATGGGGATATGCAAGAAGCCGGAGTACGTCTGGAAAGAATACCGGGAGAATAGAATTGAGAAATGCTCTATGGCAGTCTACCTGGGAGAAAGCCAAAACTACCCAAATCACCCTCCTTTCCAAGTCATCTTCACTGGACACCGCTTCCCAGACACTTGCCAAAATGTTGCCCGAAAAGCCCTTTGCCAGCTATGCCAAAACTACAGCAGGGAAGTCTTTGAGACACCCCTTCGTTACTTTCCACCCAACAACAAAAATACCCCTACCTGGAGGAAAAGACTTCATGCTCTATCAAGAAGAGATCCTACTGAAGATGACCCCACCATAGTCTACATGGCCGGATATCTCCACACCCTTGACAACCACTATGACGACCTTTTCTCCCACTGCACGCACCTAAACTCCCGGGTGGAGAGCCTAGAGCAACAAATCAAGAAATTAAAAGAGGAGAAGGCGTCCCTCCAAGAAAGTCTCGAAATAGCAGAAGGTGAAGAGGCCAACACTCGTGAAGCCTACCGAACCCTGAAGATGGACTACGATAAGAAGTTAAAGAAGCTCACCCCCACTAAGAAGATCCGAAAGCGGACCAAAAGCCAAGGTGCCAGACTGAACGAAAAGAGGAAGCCCCACCAACACTGCCTCCCTCCAGGATAGAAAACTTGTAAGACATTGAGGATATGTCCCTAGCTAGCCTTGACGACCTTCTCAGGGAATTTGGGGACACCTTAGAAAGGGAGTTTGGAAGCACATTAGAAAGCGCTCGCGTGTTGTGATTTGTGGTAACTGTATGCTTGTAATGAACTTGTGTGATGAATAAAATAACGTGTTTGAAATTTTTTTGGCATGTGCATAGTGGTAATCCTCTCCCCCTGGCAGATGGCTTCGGATAAAATCACGCCTACCGCCTCTGGGATTGGAGCAAGGTTCCCCCTAAGAGCTGAAGGAAAAGTCGGTGGAGAAGGAAGTGAGACCCACCTCCCCGCACCTCCGGAGCTGCCATTAGACTTAGCCTAAGTTCTGGCCAACCAAACCCGACTCATTGAGGTCCTCACCAGAAGCCTTGAGAACCAGCGCCCGAATGGTGGAAGACCTCAGGACAGGATGGGAGATTTTCTAAGGCTCAAGCCTCCCACATTTGCTGGATCTAGCAATCCGCTCGACGCTGATGACTGGTTGCGCACAATAAAAAGGAAGTTAGAAGCCATCGGATGCCCTGAGAACCAGCGTGTTCATCTGGCTGCTCATCAACTTTCTATGATGGCCCTATCCTGGTGGGATACCTTCAGCATTGCCGTCAGAGATGCTACTTGGGCAGAATTTGAAGCCGCCTTCTGAGAACATCATGTGCCCCAAGGGATCGTTCAGCTCAAGGAAGATGAATTTCGGGAATTAACTCAAGGAGGAAGACCTTTCAGTGAGTACGTGCACAAATTCATAGAATTGGCTCGCTATGCGCCTGACGATGTCAGCACATAAGCCAAGAAGATGGCCCATTTCTTGAAGGGGCTAAGACCAGAACTCAAGACTATCCTTGCCAGCCAAGATTTCCTCAGCTTCTCGCACCTCTCAAACAAGGCCATACAAGTGGAAAGGGCTAGGGAAGAAGAAAAGGGTCACCTCAAGAGGAAATTCCAAGTCCTTCGAGCTCAGCAGCAGGACAGGCACCAGAGAGTTCGATCTTTTGGGTTTCCACCCAAGGGACCAAGCTTCAACAAGCCAGCTAGATCCACTCTGTCACGTTTCAGTTAGGAGGGGCAAAGTTCCCTCCAGGCCCCCTCCGTTGCAAGCAACCAACCTCCAGCAAATGCCTGTTGGCACTGCGGAGACCCTAGTCACTACAAGAATAATTGCCCCCAGTTGAAGGCATCTGTGCCTACTTACTCCAACTCGGTGAATGGCCCCAAGAATGCCCCAGCAACCGCCTCCAAGGCACCCTCCTCCAACAGCCAGCAGAGCAAGAGCCAGTATCATGGCAGGGCACGAGTAAACCAAGTCAATGCTCAAGAGGCTCAGCAAGCCTCGGGAGTCGTGCTCGGTGAGTTCCTAGTTGAATTTACTCCCGCTACTGTACTTTTTGATTCGGGAGCATCTCATTCATTCATAGCCACTAGTTTTGTGGAAAAGCATGGCATTCCCACTACACACCTAGAAATCCCCTTGGTCACCCGAACCCCAGGGTCAGACCTTCTATGCCATCTCAAATGCTCCCAAGTCAGGATTCTTTTAAGTGGGATAGTGTTTTGGCAGACTTAGCCGTCTTGCCATCCTAAGGAATTGATGTGATCTTAGGAATGGATTGGTTAACCAAGCATAATGGCGTCATAAGTTGCGCAGATAAGACCGTTCTTCTCACTGACCACCAAGGAAAGTTAGTTTCATGTCAGGCTCAGCCACTCGCCCAAGATCCAATGGTGTTTAATCTAGCAGCAGAAAGCATATCTGTAGTAGAAGAATTCATGGATGTATTCCCAGAAAAATTGCCAAGAATGCCGCCAGAAAGAGAAGTGGAGTTCTACATTGATCTAATTCCCAGCACCGCACCAATCGCAAAAAGACCATACCACATGGCTCCCGCCGAATTAGCAGAACTAAAACTCCAGATCATAGAACTTCAACAGAAAGGGTACATTCGTCCCACCTCATCTCCTTGGGGAGCACCAGTCCTATTCGTCACCAAAAAGGATGGAAGTATGAGGATGTGTATTGATTACTGATCCTTGAATGAAGTTACAATAAAAAACAAGTACCCACTACCTCGGATCGATGACCTCTTCGACCAGCTTCAAGGGGCCAAGTATTTTTCCAAGATAGACCTAAGGTCAGGATATCACCAGCTGAGAATCAAGGAAACAGATGTTCAGAAGACTGCATTTGTCACCCGGTACGGACAATATGAGTTCATAGTAATGCCCTTCGGACTAACCAACGCACCCGCCTTTTTCATGAATATCATGAATAAGGCATTTATGGAAGAGTTGAATAAGTTTGTCGTAGTCTTCATTGATGACATCCTTATCTACTCCAAGAGTCGCGAAGATCATGAGCATCACCTCCGGATTGTCCTCAGAAGACTCAGAGCACATTAACTCTATGCTAAGCTCAGCAAATGTGAATTCTGGTTAGAAAAGATAGCCTTTCTCGGGCATATCTTAACTGCAGAAGGAATAAAAGTGGACCCATCCAAAGTAGAAGCAGTATCCAAATGGAAGCAACTATCCAACGTTAGTGAAGTTCGAAGCTTTTTGGGAATGGCAGGATATTACCGCCGTTTTATCAAAGGGTTCTGCAGCATAGCAAGACCTATGACCGAGCTCCTCAAGAAAGACAATAAATTTTTGTGGACTCCGAAGTGTGAGGAAAGCTTCCAAATCATAAAGAAGAAGCTCACAACCGCGCCAGTATTGACACTACCAAATATCCACCAGAATTTCGTCATCTTCTGTGATGCTTCAAGGCAAGGTTTAGGATGTGTGCTTATGCAAAATGAGAAAGTCATTGCCTATGCATCACGCCTACTCAAGCCGCATGAGCAGAATTATCCAACACATGATTTGGAATTAGCAGCCATAGTGCATGCCCTAAAAATATGGAGGCACTACCTGATTGGGAACAAATGTCACATCTTCATAGATCACAAGTGCCTGAAGTACATTTTCACTCAGCCAGACCTCAATCTCCGTCAGCGAAGATGGCTGGAATTGATCAAAGATTATGACATTGAGATACACTACCACCGCAGGAAGGCCAACGTGGTAGCAGACGCCCTCAACCGAAAACCTTTCGGGGAGAAAGAAACCAACTTCTAGGAAGAATGGAAGAAAGAATCAGCTAAACTGAATGCTTGTCTGGGAGACAATGGCAGCCTAGAAGTCAAGGCAATGCTAGAAGACCTCATACGCAAGGCTCAGCGCCTGGACACTGAGACAACAAGTCTTGCGGAGAGGACTCGCAAAGAACAACTCCCGGACCTCAGGACAGATGAAGAAGGAATCCTTTGGTTCAGAAACCGACTGTGTGTACCAAAAGGAGAGGCATGAGAAGTCCTGCTCGACAAAGCTCACAACTCAGCCTACTCTATCCACCCAGGGACCACCAAGATGTACCTATACCTCAAGACCAGATACTGGTGGAGAGGAATGAAAAAGGAGATAGCAAAGTATGTGGCCCGGTGCGACACTTGCTAGCGAACTAAGGCAGAGCATCAGAAGCCTGTAGGTCTACTACAACCCCTCCCAGTACCCAAATGGAAGTGGGAAGAAATAGGCATGGATTTCGTAACCGGACTGCCTCGGACCCAAAAAGGGAATGATTCTATCTGGGTTATAATCGACCGTCTTACCAAGGTAGCTCATTTCATCCCAGTAAAAACTACCTTTGGAGGAGCCACCCTTGCCCGGATATATCGTAAAGAAATAGTTAGATTCCATGGTATTCCATGGAAGATAGTGTCAGACAGGGGAACACAGTTCACCTCAAAATTCTGGATGAGCCTTCAGCAAGCTATGGACACCAAGCTAGACTTCAACACCGCCTATCACCCTCAGTCAGATGGTCAGACAGAAAGGGCAACAAAGTCCTCGAGGATTTGTTGAGAGCCTATGTGTTGACTTTTGACAGGAATTAGGAGTCTAGTTTGTCGTATGCAGAGTTCTCGTATAACAACAGCTACCAGGCCAGTATCAAGATGTCACTGTTTGAAGCCTTGTATGGACGAAAGTGTCAGACCCCTCTGATGTGGTCCAATGTAGGGGAAAAGACACTGGAAGGGCCTGCCTTCGTTAAGGAGGCAGAAGAGAAAGTTGCCCTAATCCGCAAAAGACTACTCGAAGCTCAGAGTCGACAGAAGAGTTACACAGACAACAGGTGGAGAGAACTCAGGTTTGAGGAAGGAGACTTCGTCTACCTCAAGGTCTCCCCAATGCGTGGAGTCAAAAGATTTCAAGTGAAAGGGAAGCTAGCTCCACGATTCGTCCCCCGTATCCTATAATTGGCAGAATAGGACCCGCAGCCTACCGCCTTGAATTGCCAGAATCCATGTCAGATATCCACAATGTGTTTCACGTATCCCAGCTCCGCAAATGCCTAAAAGTGCCAGAAAGTCACATCGAAGAAGAGGCAATTCAGATTCAGAAGGATCTACAGTACCGAGAAAAGCCAGTAAATATTCTTGACTCAGCCGTCCGAAAGACCCGAAGCTCAGAAGTAAGACTATGTAAAGTTCAGTGGAGTAGAGAAGGAGAAGAAGCTACCTGGGAGAGTGAGGACTATTTGAGGAGGGAATACCCTTACCTTTTCTCAAACCCAGTCTAAATCTTGAGGGCGAGATTCCTTTAAGTGGGGTAGGTTTGTAACATCCCAAATTTAATCCCAAGGTTAGAAACACTAAAACTCCTAACCCCCCTTAATTATCTCTTAAGGCCCCCACCTCATAAGACATTTCATTCATCATATGCATACACCATGGTTGTTAGTAGCACCTCACATAGAATATTTTTGACACCCAAGAAACATAGATAAATATTTGCTCAAAAGAAAAAGGAGATTAAAGAAAAAGAGAAATAGAAATGGAAATAGAAATAGAAAAAGAAAAAGAAAAAGGAAATCCTCCCCCCCTCGGCTGGGCTGGATCCGGCCCAACCCCCCCTCTCTCTCCCGCGCGCCCGTTCCTTGCTCGGCCCATGCAACCCATCTCCCGCGCGCCCGCCCGCGCTCACGCCGCGCCTCCCCTTTCGCTGATCGGCCGGCCCGACTCGTCAGCGCGCCCGCCCTCCCCCTCTCGATCACCCTCTCTCTGACAGGCGGGCCCCGCCTGTCAGCTCTATCCCCTCGCCCGTGATCTGCTATCGACGCGATCACCGCCGGTCGCCGCTCGCCCCGTTGCCTCGCCATTAACGCGCTCGCCAGCAGGGTTTGGTGCCTTGCGTTTCTGTCTCCTTGCGCCTGTCCGAGCCATCCCGTCACCCGCCTGCCCGAGCCATCCCGTCGCCACTGTGCGCCATCATCGCCTCCGCGGCAAGCATCGCCAGTGTGCGCCACCTCCCCCTTCCCCTTCCCGGCTGCCTATAAAAGGACCGCCCTGAGCTCCCCCAACTCCTCACACCGGCCTCGGCCTCCTCACACCCCTCCCCCGAGCTCAATCGAGCCGCACCGCTGCGCCCTTCCTCCACTCTGGTGAGTGCTTCCTCCTTTCTCTGGTAGCTTAGAGTTCAATTGGGTTGGCCTGTTAGGTTCACCGCTCCATCACAAACACGGCACACCCTTTCCCTCCACCTATTGCGCCCGACAGCCTCACCAGCGATCTCACCGTCACGGGCGCCCGCCACCTCGCCTTGGACCGGCCGTCCTGAGCACCCTTCGACCAAATTAACCCCTCCACCATGATCCCCTACCCCCACCCGTGCTTAGCCACCTCCCCGACCACCCGAAACCGGGACCGCGACGGAGAACCACCGCGGAACCTCACCGACGGTCGGCTCCGGCCGGTTCGCCCCCCGTCATCGCCCCCCTAACGCCGTTCCCCTTCCTCGCTGGCATGTGGGCCCGCGTCCCCGCGCCATCCCCTGCTGGCGGGCCAAGCTAGGCCGCCTGCCGCGCGGCCGCGCATGCGCGCACCCCGGCTGGGCCGAAATCCCCCCCGACCCAGTTAGCAGGGAAATCCTTTTTCTTTTTTCCTTTTTCCATTTCTTTTTCCTATTTTCATATATTTATGCATATATTGATATTTTATGCACAAAAAATAGTCTAAATAAATTATAGGGCACAAAATAATAATATTCAAAAACTTGGCACACTCCACCAAGCCACCATGGTTGATGTATTGTTCATTACATATTTTTGCTAGGAGAAGAGGGATCCGATCCTCCGGAATTTGTAGCTCCGGAAGAAGGGCAGGAACCCGACCTCTCTGAAATAGATCTTTCGTGCGAGGAGAACTTCGATGAAGGCAAGTCCATTCTTCCCTTGATGCATAAATTACCTACTCTTTCTACCACTACCTAAGCCGGGAATAAGGGATGGGTCTTTTGCATTGTGAGAAGAGAGATAGCCCGCATTAAAGAATATCTTTTGATTACAAAATGTGGGATGAGAAAAGGATGGTGTTTTTTTACTAAACGATGTTTTCAAAAAGTGTATGATGAAGGGTATTCACCCTTATCACCTTTTGAGTGGGATTATCAGGGACTCCCTGGTTTAGGGGAGGGCCTCAGGTGTTGGCTCAGTCGGGTTAGGTGTGAGCAGAAGGATTGTCCCCTCACATAAGGATCGGTTTGTCATCCTTCACTACCTGTACTCATGACAAGTACAACCACTCGAGACTGTATGGGCAGTCACTCAATCTAAACTCGTACGGTCCAAACCCCAGGGTTATGATGGCTGGGGAGCACCAGGAGGATAAGGAGGGGGAATGTTTTGTCCGGTTTGGACATGATGGTGGCCTGATTCCTTCTGGTATAACCGTTAAGGTAAGGACGTGTGAGGGAAGAAAGAGATTCGGATTCGGGTCTCATTGGCCATGAGACCGCAGAGCCGGACTAGTGGGTAAAGTGTACCCCTCTGCGCAGAGTTCAAACCTATTCGAATAGTCCGTGTCCACTGGTATGGACGAGTCTGGTGTGGTATGACAATTAGTGTTTATGACCTCCTCGAACAGGGAAATGTGTGAGTGGGTGTGTTTTTGGAAATGAAAACAATGTCACGGGAGCAGGAAGCTCAGTGGTGGTTGAGTGTGAAAATGTGCTACTTCCTTCTTTGGGGAAAACCATCAAAGTATTTGCCTTTTCCTGAAAAAGAAGAGTGACTTCAACTCCACCATATAAAGCATGTATTATAGAGGTCACTCTCTCTTTACAGGCGGGATGGGCTTGCGGAATACCTAGTGTATTCACCCAGATTTATTTATGTTTTTCAGCAGCTGAAGACTTCTTTTCTGCTATGCTCGACTAGAAGAGGCTGTGTCTGCACCCAGTCTGCCTGTGGCTTAGGCTAGTTGAATCTTCCACTGTGTTCTGTATTTCAGGCTCAATAGAGCTTGTACTCTGGTATTGTAATAACTTTTATTCGAACTATGTACTATTTGAAGTAAGGAATGTGGTTACTAGACTCCTGGGACTAGTAATTGTATCACATTTGAGTCCCAGAGGATTGGGGCACTTCACTATTCCGACAGAAGATACCCACGAGTCCGTCGTCTATTTTCCTTTTCTCATCCGCGGCCTTGCTCTTCCCGTTTCTCCCTTCTTCCGCGGTCTCCTTGATTTTTACAATCTAAACTTGACCCATCTGAATCCCAATTCCATCTTGCAAATTTCTATCTTTATGCATCTATGTGAGGCCTACCTCGAAATTCTTCCTCATTTCGGACTATGGAAGTATTTGTATCACTATCGGCCTGGGATGGCTAGGGGGGAGCACCAGCTCGTTGGTGGTGCAAGTTTGGAGATGCGCCGCGGGAGGAAGACAAAATACCTCAACAGTCCTCTCAAGGTAGCATTAAAGGGTGGCGCCTTGAGTGGTTTATTGTGGAAAACAACTGCAAGTCCCTCCCCCCTCGGTCGGGGAGACCGCCAGATGTACGTACTCCGAGCTGGGTTGAGTCTCCAACTTCCTTGGAGGTAACAGAGGCTAGAGTTCTGCTTGGTGAGATCTGTCTGCTGAAGGAGAGAGGTCTGACTGCCGAAGCTGTGGTTGCTGACTTTGTTTTCAAGAACATTCAGCCTTTGAAAGACAAGGCGTATCCATCTTACTTGTACAGTGGTATTACTGACTCTACCCGGGTCACCAACAAGAAAATTCCTACTGAGGATCTGGTGAGCCGACTAGACATGATCCTGAGGGGCAAGATATCAAATGTTGGTGCTCCTGTTGCCTATTCTGCTTGGAATCTACCACCTCATAGGTCATTTTTCAATTTCGTGTCCAACCCTCCTACTAGTGATGGTGGTCTGGGTCTTAGAGTGCGACCCTCTCCCGAGGACATTGAGGCTCTGGTTGCTCCCCTTCGTGATATTCCCAATGATGAGAGACATAATCACTTTGAGATGCCAGCAAGTCCAGATGATGCAGAAATAGATGCTGTACTCAGTATGTTGGCTGGAGAATCTTCTGACTCGACCCATGCTGAACCGATGGCTATCAAGGTTGGACAAGAGCTTAACAAAACAGTGGAGACCCAAAAGCCTGAAGGTACCTGTACGAAGCGTCCTCGCCAAGTTAGCCGTCCGACTGCGCCTGTTGAGGAAAAGAAGAAGGAGGAGGCGGCTTTGGCGACTGTCATGCTTGGACCAGGATGCCGGTCCTTCTGCTCCGATTTGCGATGAAGTGCCAGTAGAGGTCCTTTCTGAGGTTGATCCCAATGGTGACGTCCATGTTGAAGTTGAACCCAATGGGTGTAACCATGCTAAAGTTGATCCCAATGGGTGTAACCATGCTGAAGTTGATCCCAATGGGTGTAACCGTGCTGAAGTTGATCCCAATGGGTGTAACCGTGTTGAAATTGATCCCAATGGGTGTGACCGTGCACCGGCTGTTGTCCGTATTTTTTATGAGGACGAAGAAGAGGAAGAAGAAGTCCCGCTGATTCGTAAGAATAGCCAACATTATAGAGGTAGTAAGGGGGATATTGATATTCCTTCTCCAGCTCTGTCCGCTCTTGTCAGTCTTCAAGAACTGTCAATAACGGATTTTGATCAGGCCCTTGAAGATGTCGTTCCTAAGGATATGCTATCGGAGCCGACTGCTGACGACATGATGGATGTTTGTTCTAAAATTCCAGACATGGGATTAGAGGTATCCCGAGTAGTGTCTCGTGCATCATCGACTTTGGAAGGCAGTCTTTGATGTCAAGACGTTGGTCAGGATTGCCCGACTCACATGGAGGTGACTGAGGATCCTTCAGCCTTAGAGGTGGCTGTTGCAGAAAACCCAGCCCCCGAGGGTGGTGCTGGCAGTTACCTAGCCCTCGAGGGTGTCGCCAGTAGTGATCCGACTCTGGTGGGTAGTGCGAGCTGCGACCCAACCCCCGAGGGTGTTGCCGATAGTGATCTGGCTCTGGTGGGTGGCGTGAGCTGCAACCCAGCCCTCGAGGGTGTCCAAGTGAGCTCTCCTTCCCACACCTCCATGGATGTCCATGTCGGGTCGTCTCCACCACGATCTGATGGGGTGATGGCGATGCATGCTTCTTTGACTTCGAGCAAACAAGTCGCCTTGGAGGTCGGCGAGCCAGATGCAAAAAGTCTGATATCCGCTGGCGGGGCTGAGCCAACCCCTGACAACGTTCTTCAAATTGTTCCGGTTGATCTTCCTTCATCGAGCTACGACGTAGCTCCTCCTGACTTGGGGTTACCATCATTCTTCTCCAATCTTTAGGTAACTCAGCTCTTGCGTTCTATCGTTCCTCCTAGTAAATTATCTTCCCTATACTCATTTGTCTTCGATCACAGGCTTTGGTTGAAGGAATGTCTGCTCAGTTGAGATCACATGACGCCACTATCCCAGAAGGGAGTCTGTCTCTGATGCAGTGGAACCCATTGCTGCTTCAGAAACAGATAGCTGACTTGAAGGCGTCAAACGCTGGTTAGTAACTTTGTTTCTTCCTTGGCTGATTGATCAACTTGTTTTTAACCGTGTATCCTTCTTCGACTGCCTTGTCAGATATGGCTCGGTGGTGCTCTGAGCTTGAGGAAAAACATCTTCAACATCATGCCGACTCAACCCGATGGTACTCTGATCTTGAGGAGAAGTATTCTTAAGGTCAGACTGACTTGGCTCGGGTTTCTGCTTCTCTGGACGATGCACATTCTTTGAATTTTTCTCTCAATGCTCAGCTTAACATCGAAAGGGCAGCACATGAGGTAAACTTCCTTAATTGGCTCTGCCGTGCTTACTGTTTACTGGATGCTGAAAGTTGATTCTTGTCTGTAGGAGGAGAAACGAGCGCTTGCAGTTTCTCGTGATAATCTGGACAGGTTAGATCATGATGCCAGCAATTCCTTAACCATCTTGGAGAGGAGCCATCGCTTTACTATGTCGGATCTGGATCATCATCGTCGCGAGCTGCAAGTGTCCTAGGATGAGGTTCTGTGGCTTAGACAGTTGGTGTCAAGCAAGGATTCCATCGTCAAAGATCTGCGTGCCTCCAAGAAGTTAGTCGCCCAAGAGCTAGAGGCCGCTCGACTGGCTACCAAAGTTTTAGAGGGCAACTGCGCCATTCTGAAGGCTCAGCGCGACAAGGCTATGGACAAAGCCATTCATGCGGGGCGGATCTTGATGAGGAGGCCCGGCGTAGTGGTTCCTGATGACATTGTTGCCGACGTTAAGGCTGCGCCTGATGCCTCGAGTCGACCTTCTTCCTCGATTGCTCCTGCGAAAGATTTTACCAAATAGAGACGTTCCGATGTAGTGACATTCTAAGAGACACTGAATGTAATTGTGAATTCTATGTGCGTGTGATCATTGTGTTCAAATATTCGGTGGATAGGGCACTAGAATGTGTCCTTGGTGCTGACAACTATAATATTTTGTTTCTGTTGTCAGGATGTAACAGTTATCCTGAACAATTGCGGAAGTAAATGTGGGCGTGCTAGTTTTGGAGTTTTTTCCTGACTTATGCCAATCGCTTGGCTGGTAAGGCATAGTGGTCACCCTAAGATGAATAGGCGTGAGCATGTCGCACTGTCTTAAGTCGTCGTCGACTTAAGCCGATTGCTCTGTCAGTAGGGTATAGTGGTCACCCTAAGTCGAGTAAGTGCGAGCATGTTGCAACGTCTTAAGTTGTCGCTGACTTAAGCTGATTGCTCCATTAGTAGGGTATGGTGGTCACCCTAAGTTGAGTAAGCGCGAGCATGTTGCACTGTCTTAAGTCGTCGCCGACTTAAGCCGATTGCTCTATTAGTAGGGTATAATGGTCACCCTAAGTCGAGTAAGCGCGAGCATGTTGCACCGTCTTAAGTCGTCGCCGACTTAAGGCGATTGCTCCGTTAGTAGGGTATAGCGGTCACCCTAAGTCGAGTAAGTGTGTTGATTCCAAGTCTAATCAAATCGAATTCAATTGATAACCAACAGTTTGAATGCCTTTGAGAATGAAATCTTTTATTGATGACGTATTCTCCAATTACAGAGTACAACATTGCTCTGATAGCTTTTGAGGTCTTGCTAAGGGTAAAATTTCCTAAGATGCTCTATATTCCATGAATTCCCCACTTCCGTGCCATCCATTTGAGTAAGCCGATATGATCCTGGCCAAGTGACCTCCGATACCATGAATGGCCCTTCCCATAGTGGTGACAATTTGTGCCGTCCTTCCCTCGTTAGAATTCGGTGAAGGACCAAGTCTCCCACTACAAAGGATCGATGTCGTATAGCCTTATCATGATAGCGCCTTAAGGTCTGCTGGTATCTGGCTGACTGAATTACTGTGTTCAATCGCTCTTCCTCTAGCACATCAATATCCTCTAGCCTAGTAGCTTCGGCTTCAGCTATGCTTTCAAATACCAGCCTTGGTGCCCCAAACCTAAGGTCGGTAGGTAGTACTGCCTCTGAACCATAGACCATGAAGAAGGGGGTATTTCCATGCAGAGCTCGACTGGGTTGAGTTCTTAAGCTCCAAACCACATAAGGTAACTCTCTGATCCACTTTCCTGCAAACTTTTCATTTTTGTCGAACACTTTCTTCCTGAGTGCTTCCAGTATCATACCATTAGCCCTTTCCACCTGGCTATTAGCTCTTGGGTGTGCTACTGATGCATACTTGATCTGGATACGCCGTTGTTCGCAGAAATCAAAGAATTCAGAGCTAGTGAAGTTGGATCCCAGGTCAGTTATGATGCCATTCAGTATCCCAAACCTGAATATTATGTCTTGTATGGATTCCACTGCCTTGGCTGAAGTTAGAGAAGCAATGAGTTTGTACTCTATCCATTTGGTGCATTTATCGATGGCGACCAGCACGTGAGTATAGCCTCCCTGAGCTTTCTTGAAGGGTCCAATCATGTCCAATCCCGAGCACGCAAATGGCCATGTTATAGGTATGGTCTGCAGGTGCTGTGCTGGTAAATGTTGTTGCTTTGATAAGAATTGGCAAGCTTCACATCTCTGGACTAACTCGGCTGCGTCACCCTTTGTTGTTGGCCAATAGAAACCAGACCTGAAGACTTTCCCCACCAGAGTTCTGGACGCTGCATGTATTCCACACTGTCCGGCGTGGATCTCATCTAATAGCTGCTTCCCAGTAACCGAGGAAATGCACTTCATGAGGACTCCTGTCGCACCCCTTCTATACAGTGCGTCCCCTATGAGGGTGTAGTAGGCCGACTGTCTCGCGATGCGTTCTGCTGCAGCCTTATCATCCGGTTCTTCTTCATTCTTTATATACATGATGATAGGCTCTCTCCAGTCATTAGAGTCCGACTCTGGCTGGCTCAAAGTGTTGCACTCTTCCACCTGATCTAAGGAAATACTTGGGCGTGACACTTCTTGGATGAAGACTCCGGGTGGGGCCTGAGCCCGACTGGATCCTAGCTTCGACAACGCGTCTGCCGCTGCATTGTGATCTCTTTCCACGTGATGGAATTCCAAACCTTCGAATTTGTCTTCCAATTTTCGGACGGCCATACAATATTTGCCCATGGAATCAGTCGAGCAATCCCAATTTTATTTATCTGGCTTATGACCACTAGTGAATCTCTGTATACCATCATCCTCTTAATGCCCAGTGATATGGTGATGTTCAACCCATGGATCAGAGCCTCATATTCTGCTGCATTATTTGATGCTAGGAATAATAGCTCAAGAGCGTACTTGAGTTGTTCACCTCCAGGGGTAATGAAGAGGATTCCTGCGCCTGCTCCCTGCAGTTTCAGCGAGCCATCAAAATACATTCGCCATACTTTAGTAGCCTCCAGGTTGTCAGGAACTTGTTGCTCGGTCCACTCTGATACGAAGTCAACCAGTGCTTGAGTCTTTATTGTTGTGCGAGGCTGAAACTCTATGTCATGAGCTCCCAGCTCGCAGGCCCACTTGGCTATTCTTCCGATGGCTTCTTTGTTGTGAAGAATATCCCCTATTGGAAACCCGGTGACTACTATGACTTTGTGGTCGTCAAAGTAGTGACGGAGTTTGCGAGCAGTTAGAAGTACTGCGTACAATAGTTTTTGAACTTGAGGATACTTCTTTTTAGAGGGTCCTAGAACTTCACTGATGAAGTAGACCGGATGCTGTACTGGATATGAGTGTCCTTCTTCTGCCCACTCGACTACCAACACGGTGCTCACCACGTGAGTCGTGCAGGAGATGTATTATAACAGATCTTCTGCCGGCTGATCTGGCATGGCTCGGCATGGTGGCTTTAGTATTAGTGGCATGGTCAAGAACTTCTTCAACGCATCGAGAGCTTCCTGTGCTTCTACGGTCCACTGGAACTTGTCCACCTTCTTGAGCAATTTGTAGAATGGTAAGCCTTTTTCGCCTAGTCTTGATATGAATCTGCTCAAGGCTTCCATGCATCCAGTAAGCCTTTGCACTTTTTTCTGTGATCGTGGTGCTTCCATTCTCATGATAGCCTCGATTTTTTTGGGTTAGCTTCAATTCCTCGGTGGCTGACAATGAATCCGATCAACTTCCCTGCTGGGACTCCAAAGACACATTTTTCTGGATTGAGCTTGCACCGGTATCACCTCAGGCTGTTGAAGACCAGCTGCAAATCTTCAATGAAGTTTTCTGAGTTTTCTGTTTTGATCACCACATCATCAACATAAGCTTCTACCCGCTTGCCCCAGTGATCAACTAAGCATGTTTGAATAGCTCTTTGGTAAGTCGCTCCAGCGTTCTTGAGACCAAACGACATGGAGGTATAGCAGAAAGCTCCAAATGGGGTAATGAATGCAGTTTTTTCCTCATCTTCTTTTGCCAGGATGATCTGATGGTATCCAGAGTAGCAGTCCAGGAAGGACAACATAGAACATCCGGCGGTCGAATCTACCACCTGATCTATTCTAGAGAGTCCGAAGGGATCCTTCGAACAATGTTTGTTGAGATCTGTATAGTCGACGCACATGTGCCAATCACTTTATTCTTTTTGAGTACAAGAACAAGATTTGCTAGCCACTCATGATGCAGTACTTCTCTAATGAACCATGTTGTGACTAAGCGAGCTAGCTCGGCGTGAATAGCTTCTCTCTTATCAGGCATGAAGCGACACTGTTTTTGTCGGATCGGTCTTGCCTGGGGATAGACCTTCAGTTTATGCTCGACCAGTTCTCTCGGGACTCCCGGCATATCTGTAGGCTGCCATGCGAATACGTCTCAGTTATCTTGCTGGAACTGGACGAGCGCCTTCCTATTTGTCGTCCAGGCTGGAGCTGATGATGGCAGTCTTGCGTTCATTGGCGAACCCAAGGTTGATTCTCTTCGTCTCCTCAGTCGGCCGCATAGAGGTCACGACTTGAGTTTCGTTCGCAGGTATCGCGAGGTCTTCCTCAGGCTTTGAGTTTGCTTGCGCGGAGGAAGTCGTTTGTGGTTTGGTAGTAAGGGCTGCCTGAATGGCCACTTGGAAACATTATGCGGCGCCTTGGAAGTCAGTGCGCACGGTGATGATCCCTTGTGGCCCCAGCATCTTCAATATCATGAATGAATAGTGCGGAATGGCCATGAATTTTGCCAATCCTGGCCTGCCGATGATGGCATTGTATCAACAGTCGAAGCTCGCCATCTCGAACCTTAGGAACTCGGTTCTGTAGTTTTCCGGAGTTCCAAAGGTGACAGGCATGTAGATGTGTCCAAGCGGGTATTCTCCTTCGGTCGACACAATGCCAAAGAAAGGAGTGTCTGACTCGTGGAGCTCTTTGAGTGCAACTCCCAAGCCTAAGAGTGTCTGGGGGGAAGGTGACGTTGATGCTGCTTCCCACGTCCACCAATACCTTCTTTACCCTACTCTCTCAGATCACCGGATCAATGAGGAGCGGGTACTTGCCCGGATGATCGAAGTTGAGCCATTGATCCACCCGAGTAAAGGTGATCGGGTGTTCTGACCACCGATAGGGGGTGGGAGCACTGGTGGTCGCCACCAATATCTGTCGATCGTTGAGCTTCTGTTGCCTTTTGTTCTCTTGCGACCCGTGTCCTCCGAAGATGACGTGACCTCTCTGTCGACGCGAGGGAATGCTCCACCTCCTCCCCCTTCCTGCTGCTATGGTTGTCGAGGTTCTCCGGGTCCTCCTCGCGGTGGGGGAGGTGGTAGAGGTTGGAAGGGTCAGCCATTCCCGACGGAATGCTTGAAGTCTCTGCAGTTCTGCAAGGTGTGGCGCATATCCCTGTGGTACGAGCACTAGGCGTCGAGGATGTCGTCCAATGTTCGTTCAACTCCGCGGGGTGCCCCTCGGGCGCAAGAGACGGGTGGTCCAGCGGCGTGGACCTCTTCATGAGGCCTCTTCTCCCAGTGCTTGTCTGTCTGCTGGTTTGCGTCACGTCGTGGTGCTGATGGAGCAGGCTTCGTTCCCCCGATGAGGTCTTGAGTTCGTTGATCGGCGGTGATGTAGAGGTCCACCTCCCTGAACAGCTGCTCGGAAGTGGTCGGAGCCTTTTGTAGTATGGCTCGGACGAAGGCCGAGTCATTGGATCCCTGGTAGAAGTCCTCGATCACTGTTGCTTCAGTGACCTCGGGAATACAATTTCTCATGGTCTGAAATCTCTTGAGGTACGACCGAAGAGTCTCATCCCCTCGGTGCCTGATGGATTTGAGGTCCCACGGCTGCGCTGGCTTGTCGGAGAGGGATTGGAAGTTGGCGATAAAACACCGACTGAAGTCGCTCCAATCGTCGATGCAGTGCCGGGGTAGGTGCCTTAGCCATTGCAGTGCATCTTGCCCGAGGACGATGGGCAAGTATGCAGTCATCACATCTTCAGTTGCCCCAGCGGCCCGGGCAGCGGTTGTATATACGACCAACCAGCCTCCCGAGTCCTGCTTAGGCTCGTATTTGTCGATGTTGGAGACCTTGAAGTTTGGGGTTCAATGAATGGCCCTGAGACGCGGAGTGAGCGCAGATACTCCACACGTGTCCTCCTGTCGACGACCATGGTGTCGGTCCCATGGAGGAGAGTTGTCGATGTGCTGTCTCGACCATCCCCGGGTAGTGCCACCAGTTGAAGCCATTGCCGACTCAACTCTAGTGGCATGACTTCGTGCTGGAATGCCATGATCCCGATCGTACTCCTCTCGGCGCCGTATCTCATTCTCGTGTCGCCGTTCGCGGGAAGCGTTGATGGAGCTCCGCGCGTCCCACCGACTATTGATGGTGTGCCGTAGATCGCTCGGAGGATGAGCGAGAGGTAGAAGATGATTAGCCGCCCGAGTGAGCAGGAGTCCAGGGGAGACCATCGGCTATCTGAGCCAATACTCCCTCGACCTCACTCGGTGTGTTCTTGGCGCGGGCGAATTCAGGGTTCAGGTTTTGCGCGAAGAGAGGGTTCTCTCGGTGTAGCCTCGCATCCTGCTCAACTTGCTCTTAAGCCTACCGACGATCACGTCGGCGGGAATTCCTCCTTTCCCTGAAGACTCGTTCGTCAGGGGTTTCTCCCACCTCTGAGATCTCATCTCGAGATACAGGCTGCGTCGGGTCTCGTTCTCCAGCTTCATGATGTCGCCGAACATTCCAGCGTTGGTTCCTCCGTCGGTGAGCTTCTCGCTTAGGAGGTTCTTCCCCGTGCACGGTTGGCTCGTCGTCGAAGATGGGAGACGATTCCACTCTTCCCCGGATGAAGAGGACGTTGGGGTAGAATGGAGTTGTTGTGGTGACAAGCTTCTTTCTATCCTTCTTTGAGGGCGAAGGTGCCAGAAGAGCAGCTTGGCGGGCCTCTATCCCGTTTGCTTCTTTTTTTCCTCGTAATATGTGTCCACTCTTTCGTGGATGAGGTGGACAACGTGGTTCTTCGGGTAAACGAACTCTCTGCTCCTGGCTTGCAGGAGGTAGTCTTCGCCCGGGGTGCTGGAGGTTGCGCTATTTGCTGCCTCGTTCCAGCTTTTTCGGAGATTTTCAAGGAAGCCTTCTTCTCCGGTGGATTCGCTATACGATGTAGAATTCCTTCTTTGTCTGCCACAGATGAGATGGTCCCGAAGCAGAACATAGATCCAGGGCGGAGAGCAATCTTGTGCTGGAAGGTGATGGCCATTGAGCTAGCTTGGATCAGCGACACACCCCTACCTGGCGCGCCAGCTATCGGTGTTTAGGACCCGACCGTGCACCCGGGGTTAACCTTCGAGGTGCTTTTGGGTAGGACGGTGTTACCGATTGTAGCTCGATGGTTCATGCTAGGCGCACGAGAGACGATAGACAATTTTCTACAGGTTCGGGGCCGCTTAGAGAGGCGTAACACCCTACTTCCTGGTGTGGATCTTTATGTGGTGAGTTATAGGGGGATTCTCTAGTATGAAGGATGCTAGAGAATGGAGTAGATGGCTGATGAATGACCTATCTTTTGATGGGGTGCCCCCTAGGCCTTATATACTCGACCGTGGGGCGTTACATGCGGGTATGATAACAACGTGCACCTAAGTAATAGTGAATCGACTGAAATTATCTTCCTATAATCCTGCTGACTTATCTTCATTTAGTTCCGACGTCTGAGGGTACTATGTGGGAGAATCGGATCAATGCTGTGGATAATGCTTAAATCCCTTGAGCCGTCTGGGCCCGAGTCTATCCAATCCTGTGTCAATCCATTCCGCCAGCAGTTCCTCCCCTGGCCCACGAAGGGATGGCCTTGCGAAATAATGGGCCCAAAGCCTTTCGCGATGCCTTCTAGCCTTCTAGTGGACCCGGGGGATATTTGTCCCCCACAACTTCCCTGGCAACCCCGGGCGATCCAGAGCCCTCACTTGGACGATCCACGACCTAGGGAATGGGCCCTGCACTGGTTATCAAATTTTTGGTGTTGTGAAATTTCCCTCGCTTTATCCGATAACCTGATGCATCTTGTGCCAAATTATTAGCTCTGTGATTCTCAACCCTAGTGATGTGCCGAATGCTGAATTCGTCAAAAGAATGAATTATGCCCCAACATTTTTTAAGGTAACTATTTAGAGTACCATCAAAACATTGATACTCTTCTAATACATGTTGGACAACCAGCTGAGAATCACCAAATGCCTTCACATGTTTTACTCCCATATAACTTAAAAGCTCCAAGCTGAACAAAAGGGCCTCATATTCGGTTAGATTGTTAGTGCAATAAGTTTTTAATCGGCTAGAGAAGTCGAAGGAGATATTACTTGGTGAAACGAGCACGATGCCAATTCCTTGTCTGTCACACCCGGGTTTCAGGGCACCAAGACCCGAGCGTGAACATAATCACCAGGTGTGCTCGGACCAAGTCTCACACATAGGGCTGGATCTTGAGCCAGCTCGGCTCGGCTCGGCTCGACTCGGTTTGGCTCGTTTCGCTAATGAGCTAGCTTGACTCGGATCGTTAGTAAAACGAGCAAAAAAGCCAGCTCGGCTCAGCTCGTTAAGAGCTCGAGCTAGCTCGTAAGGCTCACGAGCCATGCATTGAAAATACAGTTATAAATGAAATATTTAGTCACAGATTCACAATTCACGAATTTTAGATGACTGCACTACATGCCAGCATCACAAATTTACAATACAAATGCTTCAGGCTCACAGTCATGAGTTCAACACAAGTCCACAAATAAGAAATAAACTAGAAGTCTAGAACTAACATTAGACAACTCACAGCTAGCTGCAACAGAGCTTAATTTGTCCAGTCAAACTCTACAAAGCATTAATAGACATATAATATATTACATGTCCCTAGAATAAAATTTAGATTACAAGCATTTTTATATTACATAACTTGGATGTGAGCATTCAGGTTTCAAAAGTGAACAAAGGCCCTTGCATGCAGCTTGTTCAAAGAGTGAGAAGTCCTGCAATGGATAAGTAATTTTAGAAAAATATTTGTAAGACAAAAATGGTGTTAGGCATCAGACATCACAACGCCATGATAAAAGAAGTAGGGCAGAAGCACATACTTAGAATTAGTTGCTTTCTACAATACTGTTGGGGGCCTTCGTTCTCCGAAGGTCCTCAAAAACGTAATTTAACAATGTCTTCCAAGTATGGCTTATGGACAGGTACCTTCGGATTCATGATAAAAGCGTACATGATGAGAAGAGCATGATCGTGACAAAGTTTGCCGTTGCTCCGAAGCTACACGAAAGGGAGCTTCGGCTTATCTGCGGGAAAAGGAACCAACTTAAAGGAGAAAAGGCTATTTAGTCCTCATAGATTTGTATATAAGTCAATAATAAATGTAAAGGGCATGAATGTAATTCCTCATAGGCTGCGTCCTGTGCCTATAAATAGATGAACAGTACCCCCGTACTGTTCACGCTGACTTGTGCTTGCTTTTACGTCACACTTGTACTTTCTTTCCTTCCATCAAGCCGTAGGTACTTTTGTAACTCAATATTGTTCCTGCCTTTCCATGATTATATAATTAGAATAAATTAATAATGATATATAATTGTTTATGTTGTTTCCTATTTGCCATATGCTTCTTCTTTTATTTAATATATACTGCGATGATGAAGGTATGTCCTTCATGACCTTCGTCTGAAGATCATTATATCCTAAGGGGAATAATGTTTCGAAAGACGAAGGACATTAACATTTAACATCTTGTGTTGCCTTGTTCTTAATTCATAGTATTAGAGAACAAGTCCCCAACATTGGCGCCCACCTCCGGTGAACCCTTTTTCGACCACCTTCGGCAAGCACTGACCTTCGTCATGCCGCCGAAGAAAGTTTCAGCGCCAGGGGCTGCCGCACTACAGCCACTAGACCCAAATCAGGAGACCCTCTTTCTCCGAGAGGCCCGAAGTCAGAAAAGGAAGGCCACCAGTCCAACACTCCAGGAGGAGGAGCTGGACCAAGAAATCAGAAACATGGAGATAATACATCAGCAAGTACAAAGGAAGAAGGAGAAGATGGCCCGACTGGCTGATCTTCAAAGACAGATCGATGAAGCATCTGAAAAAGTACGCTATCTTGCTCAAGACAAACAAGATCGAAGGCCCCAACATAGGGAGCTTCATCAAGAAGGCTTATTCAACAAGGATAGATGGTATGATGATCTTAATCATGATACCTTTACCTTTGATGATGCTTCTCCCTTGGCAGCAAAACTGCAGGCTATCCCGTGGCCTCCATCATACAAGCCACCACAGCTCCCCATGTATGATGGGCATTCAGATCCGAAGCAGTTTTTGATGAGTTATGAAGCAACCATATCTTCATATGGAGGCAATGCAGCTGTCATGGCCAAGTCCTTCGTTATGGCAGTTCGGAATGTGACCCAAACATGGTATTCTTCTCTTCGGCCAGGGACTATTACTTCGTGGCAGAAGCTCAAGGATATGCTAGTGACAAGTGTTGGGACCATGCTTCGTCGCCGAAGGTCCTGCGGAAAGAAACAGCTTCGGCTGAAGCTGCTCGTACGTGATGTCGAAGGTACCATTCATGAAGCTTCGGTATTACAGCATATCCGAAGATGAAGGGTCGAACCGACTTAAAGATAGAATGACCTTTTAGTCCATAAGGGTCTGAGTCATTGTTGTAAACTTTTATGAGGGGCATGATTGTAATTCCTCACAGGCTGTGTCCTGTGCCTATAAATAGTGAACAGTATTCCTTTACTGTTCACGCATTCCTGTAATTGCAAACGCATCACTCGGGAATTATTATTTGCCAAGGCAAAGGTATAAATGTACCTAAACATTATGTTCTAACATTTGAGATTCACATAATAAGAGATGCGAATGATGTCATTTATTTCTGATATATTTATCTTCAATGTTTCACATTTTATATTACTTTGTATTACTCTGTAAGTTTAATTACGAAGGTGAAACCTTCGTAATATTCTGCTCGTGGTCTTCGTCCGAAGTTCATTAAATCCTTGGGGAGATAATGCTTCAGCAGACGAAGGGCATTAATATTTAACATTTTATGTTGCCTTGTTCTTAATTCTTAGCATTTGAGAACAAGTCCCCAACATTGGCGCAACTCACTTCCACTTTCCTGAGACAATGGCTTCGTTCAAGAACCAAGCTGGAACTGCTTCGGCTCCGAAGCTGATTCTCCCAATAACAGGCGGTTCATGCTCAGAGCCGGCTAACAAGAAACAGAAGAAGGAGACACAGAGAAGAGTACAACATGTAGGGGTACAAGGACCTTTCATCAAGTCAAGATGGTCTCACATTCCAATTACCTTCTCTCAAGAGGATCTTCAGCTCAAGGATTACCCACACAACGATGCTATGGTTATCTCTTGTGTGATCAAAGGATTTCTGGTCCATAATGTTTTGGTTGATACAGGCAGTGCAGCTGATATCATATTTGCTAAGGCCTTCAGACAGATGCAAGAGCCCGAAGACAAGATCCATGATGCCACACATCCCCTTTGTGGCTTCGGAGGAAGGCAGATTGTAGCACTTGGAAAAATCACAATGCCAGTAACCTTTGGATTTATTAACAACACAAGGACTGAACAAGTTGTGTTCGACATTGTTGACATGGACTACCCTTACAATGCAATCATTGGTCGTGGTACTCTCAATGCCTTCGAAGGAATTCTTCATCCAGCATATCTTTGCATGAAGATACCTTCGGACCAAGGACCTATTGCCATTCATGGAAGTCAGGAAGCTGCCAGAAGGGCCGAAGGAAACTGGACAGACTCAAAGGCAATCCATAACATAGATGGAGCTGAAGCTTGTGAGCAGTACAAGTTTAGAAGGGAGAAAGCTGCTTCGGCCGATCAGCCGAAACCCATGCTTTTATGTGAGGACATAGCAGAACAAAAGGTGCTATTGGGATCCCAACTGTCTGAAGAACAAGAGAAAACCTTGATAAGGTTTCTGTTCAACAATAAAGATGTTTTTGCATGGTCAGCCAATGATCTTTGTGGAGTCAACATGGATGTTATTGAACATTCGCTCAATGTTGACCCATCCTTTAGAACCAGAAAGCAGAGGCTTCGGAAGATGTCTGATGACAAGGCCGAAGGTGCTCGGAATGAAGTAAAAAGGCTCCTTAGTGCCGGAGTTATCAGAGAGGTAAAATACCCAGAATGGCTGGCTAATACTGTTATGGTAAAAAAGGCCAATGGTAAATGGAGAATGTGTATTGATTTTACTGATCTCAACAAGGCCTGTCCGAAGGACGAGTTTCCATTGCCAAGGATAGATTCTCTAGTCGATGTAGCAGCTTCATCAGAGCTTATGAGTCTGCTGGATTGTTATTTAGGCTATCATCAAATTTGGATGAAGAAGGAGGATGATCCAAAAACTAGCTTCATAACCCCTAGTGTAACATATTGTTACCTTCGGATGCCTGAGGGGCTCAAGAATGCTGGAGGAAGCTTCAACAGAATGACAGCGAAGGTTCTTCATTCTCAGATAGGCAGAAATGTGCTAACTTATGTTGATGATATCATTGTAAAAAGCACGAAGCAAGATAATCACATCGCTGATCTGCAGGAGACTTTCGCTAATTTTAGACAGGCTGGTTTAAAGTTGAACCCAGAAAAATGTGTCTTCGGAGTGAAGAAAGGGAAATTTCTTGGCTTTCTAGTCTCAACAAAAGGGATTGAAGCTAATCCAAATAAAATCGAAGCTATCCTTCGAATGGAGCCACCAAGTACAAAGAAGGGAGCTCAAAGATGGACAGGAAGACTGGCATCTCTCAACAGATTTATATCTAGATCAGCAGAGAGAAATTTACCATTTTTCGAAGTGCTGAAGTCAGCTAAAGTTTTTCAATGGGGACCAGTTCAGCAGAAAGCCTTCGAAGAGCTGAAGCAATATTTGATAGACCTAACAACACTAACTCCACCAACGCCAGGGGCTCCTCTGTTGTTATATGTGGCTGCTTCGCACTCAGCGGTAAGTGCAGCACTTGTCCAGGAGAAGCTTGAAGGTCAAGTCAAAAAGCAAGCCCCAATATACTTTGTATCCGAAGTTCTTAGTTTATCAAAGAGAAATTACACAGAGTTGGAGAAGGTGTTGTATGCTGTTTTAATGGCCTCCAGGAAGCTTCGACACTATTTTCAGGCATACAATATAGTTGTTCCTTCTTCACAACCGTTGAAGGATATTATGAGAAATAGAGAATCTACTGGAAGGGTTGGAAAATGGGCCGCGAAGCTCAATGAATTCTGTATTGATTATGTGCATAGATCTTCGATTCAATCTCAAGCATTGGCAGACTTCATTGCTGACTGGACGCCAGGGGCTCAGGAAGAAGAAACGAATAAAAATGCTGAAGTTTGGACAATATTTTGTGATGAATCTTGGGGAACCTTCGGAGCAGGAGCAGCTGCTGTGTTGGTTGCACCTTCCAAAGTTAAAACTTGTTATGCAACAAGACTTGATTTCAGTTGCACAAATAATATTGCTGAGTACGAAGCTTTACTTTTGGGTCTTCAGAAGTTAAAGGCGATGGGAATCAGAAGGGCGGTTCTAAAAACTGATTCCCAAGTTATTTCTGGTCATATTGATAAAAGTTATAAAGCAAGAGATCCGAAGCTTGAAAAATATTTAGACACGGTCCGAAGGATTGAGGCTTCCTTTGAAGGCTTTTCTGTTAAAAATATTCCTCGTGGAGAAAATGAATATGCTGATTTATTAGCTAAGTCAGCAGCACAGGGGCTGCCCTTACCTTCGGAAGTATTTTTCGAAACAATAAAAGCACCTTCGGTTGAGCTTCTTGAAACAACGGTCCTCAATATATCCCCTGTTTATAGTGAAGACTGGAGAACTGAGATCATCTCTTTCCTTCAGGGTAACTTTCTTTTAGATGACGAAGCTTATAACAGGAGGATAGAGGCAAGAGCTCGACCATATGTTATAATAGAAGGGGAACTATACAAGCGTGGGGTCTGTTCTCCGTTACTCAAGTGTTTAACCAGAGCCGAAGGTATAGAATTGATGAAGGAAATACACGCAGGCTTATGTGGATCTCACATTGGATCTAGGCCTTTGCTTGGAAAAGTTTTCCATCAAGGATTTTATTGGCCAAAGGCAGCTTCGGATGCAGCGGAATTAGTCCAAAAGTGTGAAGGTTGTCAGAAATGTGCAAGAGATCAAAAACAACCTTCGTCTTTAACTCAGTTAATACAACCCACTTGGCCGTTGCAAAGGTGGGGCCTTGATTTGTTAGGTCCGTTACCACCAACACAAGGCAACTTAAGATATGTTGTAGTGGCAGTGGAATATTTTTCTAAGTGGATTGAGGCAAAGCCTTTAGCCACAATAACTTTGGTCACTATTCAAAAGTTTTTCTGGCAAAATATTGTTTGTCGCTTCGGAGTGCCAAAGGCCATTACTGTGGATAATGGGACACCGTTTGATTCCGAAGCTTTCAGAGAATTTTGCGATCAAATTGGCACGAAGATCCATTTTGCATCAGTTCGACATCCAGAGTCAAATGGACTTGTTGAAAGAGCTAATGGGATCATAATGACAGGAATAATGAAGTTAATCTTCAATCAGCCCAGGGGAAAGTGGCCAGACGAATTAATCAAAGTGGTGTGGAGCCATAACACAACAGTATCAAGATCAACAGGCTTTACACCATTCAAACTATTGTTTGGTGACGAAGCAATAACTCCAGAAGAAGCTAAAGCAGGATCAATAAGAATAGTAGCTTCGGCAGAAGACGAAGCTGAAGCTGATTACTCTGTGGAAAAAGATGCTATAGAAGGGATCATGCTTCAAGCCGTGGAAAACATCAACAAATACCAAGCTGAAACAATAAAATGGCGTGATAGAAAGGTTAGGCTAAAGAACATTGAACCAGAACACTTGGTGCTTCGAAGAGTAGCCAACCCTGAGACAGTAGGCAAATTACAGCTGAAGTGGGAAGGACCTTTTTTGGTAGTATCTTCGTCAAGACCCGGTTCCTACAGATTGAAGGATATGGACGACAACGACATTCCTAGATCATGGAATGCGGATGAGCTTCGGCGATATTATGTTTAGCTTGATGTAATTTTTTCTATTCTTTTTTGTGGCACCCTTTTCCTTTCCAAAGGGGGAGAAAGGTTTTTAATGGGGCCACAACATGTAATTTTTCTTTTCCTTATTTCAATTCTATAAGAGTGATACCCCCAAAAATGTAAATGTAAATGCAAAGGGAAAAGAAAAGAAAATAGGGAGAAGCTCAAAAGTCGTTCCTAAGGGAATGCAGAGCTTACAGCGAAAAATAAACGCTGATTCCGCCGAAAGTAAAAGGCGAAGAAGCTCCTAAGGGAGGCTTACAGTGAAAAATAAACGCTGATTCCGCCGAAAGTAAAAGGCGAAGAAGCTCCTAAGGGAGGCTTACAGCGAAAAATAAACGCTGATTCCGCCGAAAGTAAAAGGCGAAGAAGCTCCTAAGGGAGGCTTACAGCGAAAAGTCAGCGCTGATACACCGAAAAGTAAACGGTGAAGCCGAAAAGTAAACGGCAAAAAGATTTGAATCATTCCCAAGGGGATGAAGGGCCATGATTATGGTTTTGAATATATATTCCGATATTCATTTGCACGATACATTACATCATGACATTTGCATTCATAAACATTCATTTAGACATATATAGAATCATCATCATCATATCACAAAAGACAGATGCTTCGGCTATGAGAAAAACTTCGAAGAAAGAGGAAATGTTCATGCTTCGTTGTGTACGAAAAGAAGGGAAGATGTTTTTCGCCTTCGGCTCAAAAGTGAAGTTTCGTTCACAGCAAAGCAGATTGTACACGGATAAAGGAGACAAGATATATTACAAGGTATGTACAAATTTACATAAGTTTTTTCCACAATTATATTACAAAGATTTCTCCAGAATTTTTTGCAGGAAAGTCTTTTATAGCAACTGTTAAACTTCAGCCCGTCATTCTTCAGCTTCGTCATCCTGCATGTAGGATTACGGGGAGGCTACACTAGCGCAAAACAAAATTTTCAACCCCATAATACCAAGAACTACTGCGGTTATAGGTCATGGGATTACCACTAGACGCGCAGAGCAGCGGAAGACGTCTCGATGTAGACGAACGCGTCGAGCAGTGCCGTGCAGTCGCCGGCGTCCTTCACGTCCTCGCACGGTTCGTCCAAGTGCTCCAGATGCAGCACCTCCGAGGTATCCACACGTACAGGGAGGAAGCACCGCGTACCGAACTGCTAGGTTTGCGACGGCGGCTTGGCGAGGGCGAGAGTCGAGCGGCGACTGCTGGTTTGCAGGTGGCGAATTAGGTTATCTCTTAACCGCGCCCCCGCCCCTCATTATATAGGCGTTATGGTGGGCTTCTGACGCCGAGGCCCATCATTAACCCTAAAGCCCAGTCTAATTTCGGATCTAATCCGAATTAGGCTTCCTTCCCCTTAAGTGTGTGACCCTATAGGTTCACGTACAAATAGACATAGCCCGAGTACTCTTACTTGGCCCAATAATTGACAGCGGCCTCTAGCAAGACATGTCAACTCCTATGTGTACGTAAAGATCATATCAGACGAACCATTGCGACATTACGTACATGCTGTTCCCTTTGTCTCACGATATTTGGTCTGGCTCTAAGCTGACCTCTCTTTCTCGATACTGTGAATTGGAATCCTTTCAATGGTTAACTCTTAACCCTAGCACGGCCATGCATTTCTGGATCCAATCACTCGAGGGGCCCAGAGATATCTCTCTCACAAAGAGAGGGACAAATTCCATCTTGACTGACCATGCCTCACAGCATGCTTCCTGACAAACCCAAAACTACCTTTATAACTACCCAGTTACGGGATAGCGTTTGATAGTCCCTAAGTAAGTCAATTCACATCTTGAGAACATGCGACAATCTCAGGTCTAAGGATACAGTATTCATGTTGCAAGAAGAGAACTATATTACAATATCTCACGTTGGGTCGGTCCAGCCTCATGTCATACATGCGCCCACATTATTAGTTTAACATCTCCATGTTCATGACTTGTGAAATGTAGTCATCAACTAATACATGTGCTAGTCATCGACTCTGACTAGGGACATCATTTAGAATAACCATATAAGTAAAGAATCTCACAAACAATTCACATAATTGCTAATCAATACAAGGTGCCTTCCATGGATATTCAATTAAGCAATATATATATATATATCATGGATACAAAGAAATATGCTCATCTCTATGATTATCTCTAGGGCATATTTCTAACACTGCACATATTAAAAAGCAGAATAAGAAAGGTGCAAATTTCAAGGAGAAGGTAAAAGTAACAAATATAAGTCTCTCACCGGCTTAAGGTGGCTCCGAGCCTCGTCACCAGCCATTTTTCACCCGCCATTTACCCAAATCTGGGTCATAAATCTGTTTCCGATGCTTTGGGCTAGGCTTGGGATATCAACCAAATCTGCTGCTGACAAGCTAAAGTTTGGCATGTTTACAATTTTTCCGTGCGTACAGCGAGCCTTCAGGAAAGCGGTAGCTGTGCCTCGAGAAGCTACCAGGGCACAGAAGTCAGCATGCCCAGCAATAACTTCGTCAAGAGCATCAACCTCGCCTTCAATGTATTCCAAGGTGCTGGGCAGGTTTTCAGCTGAAGGTGTAAATTTTTCAGAGCTGGCTTCGATAGAGTGAAACACATCCTTCAGCCGTTGCACGCATCGGCTACCAAAATTTAGGCATCTCTCCTGAAGCTCCTTCAATGATTTTTGCAAAATTGAATTCTTTTCGATCTCGGCCTTGAGACTTGTCTCGAGATTCTTCTTTTCATGCTCAGATTTTTCTGATTTTTTGAGTAATTCATTCTTTAACCTACATTTTTGGCTTGGACCTCAGCCAGTGAGCCTTCCATAGAATGAATAACAAAGTCTTTCTTTTCTAAGTCAGCTTCGTGTTCTTTAGCTATGATTTCAAGGTCATGAATGACGAAATCCTTCTTCTTCAGAACAGCTTCGTAATTTTCAACTTTGTCTTCTAAATCTTTGATGATAACTTTGTTTTTCTCCTCTTCAAGATCTTGTTGCATTTTTAGCACTTTACTTAGTAGTATACTCTGCCAAAACAACCTTCGTCAGAAAACGACCTAAAAAATAATAATAAAATAATAATAATATTTTTTACCTTAAAATTAGCATAGAGCAAGCTACCAGCGATATGTTGTCGCTGGTACCTGCAAAGGTCCGCTTCTATCTTCGGCAGGCCAACGCTTTTGGAGAAGGTCCTAACAACTTTGGCCTCGGTGCGATTCCGAAGGCATCTTAGATTCCCTTCGTTGACCCCACCAAATAGCATAGACCCTGGTTTATATCCACAGGATATGGCATATTTCTTCAGCTCTTCTTTTTCAGCACCTGTTAATTCTTGTCCAAGTAAATCTTGAAAGTTAAAATTTCCTTCCTCCAAAATGTCTTCAACCTGCTCTTTTCCTTTTTCAGTAGCCGTGTTCACCGCAGCCACAGCAGCTTCTTCTTCAGCCATTTTCAGAAGTATATTGTCAATAACATCAAGTGTGGTTTCCAGGTTCGAATCTTCGGTGGTCCCGGCTTCGGCTCCGGTGGCTTCGGCTCCGGTAGCTTCGGCTCCGGCGGTTCCAGCTTCAGTGGTTTCGGCTCCGGTAGCTTCGGCTGTGGCGACTTCGGCTCCAGCGGTCTCGGTAATAACAATTTTTGTCACCGATACCGGTGGCGGTGTCTGATGAATCACATCTGCCACTTGGATAATTCTTCGTTTTTTCGGCTTTGCAGGACTTTCTGCTGCCGAAGCTTCTTTGTCCTTCTGAAAAAACTTCGTCAGTTCCGGCGCCAGCGGACTTAGCTTGACAGGCAAAGATTCAGTCATTACCTTTAGAATCTCTTCTACTTCGGCAACAGAAGGTGTCGCAGGAACTTCCTCCTCTCGGACCAATGTCTTTGGTTCTGGAGATGCAGGTTTTGGAGATGCAGCTTTTCTTTTTCTTGGAGCAGCTACCTTCGGCTCTGGGCTCAGTTTTTTGGAAATTTCTTGATCCTTTTTGGCCAATTTGGTGCTTTCCTTGTCAAGGGCGCTGGCAATTCTTTTTCTCTTCGTGCCTTCGGCATCTCCGCCTGGTTGCTCATAATCAGGATACTCAAAATTCAAGGCATCTAACACCCGATTCAATCTTCGTTTGGGGTGACTGCCGAAGGCTGCTGTCATCAACTGATCTTCCTTCTTAGAATAATTTCCGAGGATATCGTTGCACATAATCTCGATTGTGTCTAACCATTCCTGGCAAGGTTCTTTAAAGTGTTTCTTAAACTTGTAGTAATACGGTAATCGAACAAGTTCTCCCTTTTTCTTTTCCCCCTCTAGCTTCGGCATCTCCCAATCCCTCATTGTTGGGAACACTTTAAAAGCCAGAAATTCCTGCACCAAGTCCCTAGTGCCAATGTGATCTGAAATCACGCGAAATTCAGCCATAGCAATTTGGCTCGGGCTCCCCCTTATCATGTTGCATCGGGGCCTTGTTTCTCCAAAGGTTAGCTCTAGTGGATTCTGGACCAATTTATCTTCATCTTTATCAACTTTAACATAAAACCACTCAGATTTCCATCCGGCTGGCCATTTGCTTCGGTAGCTTATCACTGGAAACTTCGTAGTATTGCGATAAGCAAAGTTGTAACATCCAAAATTCTCATGAAGACCATCTCTTCTGGCTTTAGTCTGATAGTGTAGTTCATGGACTCGGTAGAAACCTTCGCCGAACGGTTCCACTCCTTGACTACGAAGGGCCCAAATATAAACACTTAATCTGACAATGGCATTAGGGGTCAACTGATGAAGGTAAACCCCAAATTTCTTCAAAACATCAGCAATCATCCCATTCAAAGGAAATCTTAATCCTGCTTTAAAGAAGCTTTTGAACACTACTACCTCATTCTTTTCCGGCTTCGGAGTAGTTTCCTCTCCGCCAAAACGAACCAGCTCCTTTTTTGCTTCGCTGAAGTAGCCCAGCTTCACCATTTTTGGAAGGTCAGCTTTAGAGATGGTGGACTTTCCAAAGTCCAAATGACTAGGTTTAGTTGGTACCCCGCAGCTGAAGTCATCCTCAGAACCAACTTCTTCAACATCAGCTTGTGTTGCTTCGGCAGCAGGTGTGTCCTCTACTGTAACTAGCCCGGAACGCTTCATCGCTTCAGAAATCGGAACAGTTTCAGCAGCTTCGGCCTCATCTCCATCACGCTCAACTCTAGCAGTAGAGCGCACTCTGGCCATTTGATTTTGAATTTCTTAAAAATTCCTTGCAAATTAATAACCTTTTTTCCGAAGCTCTTCTTCTGACGAAACAGAGACTAAACTGGAGCTTCGTTTGAATGCGAAAGTCAAGCTTCGGCTATGGTTAAATTTTTGGCAGCAAAACAGTGCAATAGTAGTGAATGCTGTGGTAACTTCACACCTACCTGTCTGTTTATATAGTGTTGCAGGTAAGAAGGTGAATCGTCAGGATTTTTACACCGGGAAAACAGTCGCTCGCACCCACTGCACGGTGGGCTGCAAAAACCAAAAAGTGAACCTGCATGGTGGGACCGCTCCGCGCTCGAAAACTGTATCGTTTCTCGACAACGAGCTCAGGGAAGGTGTTTTTTGGACCTTCGGCTTCCTGAAGCCTAAGAGACTTTTTTCACGGATCAAGCTCGTTACGAAAAACGATCTAGCACCGCAAAGGGGCTACTGTTGGGACCATGCTTCATCGCCGAAGGTCCTGCGGAAAGAAACAGCTTCGGCTGAAGCTGCTCGTACGTGATGTCAAAGGTACCATTCATGAAGCTTCGGTATTACAGCATATCCGAAGATGAAGGGTCGAACCGACTTAAAGATAGAATGACCTTTTAGTCCATAAGGGTCTGAGTCATTGTTGTAAACTTTTATGAGGGGCATGATTGTAATTCCTCACAGGCTGTGTCCTGTGCCTATAAATAGTGAACAATATTCCTTTACCGTTCACGCATTCCTGTAATTGCAAACGCATCACTCAGGAATTATTATTTGCCAAGGCAAAGGTATAAATGTACCTAAACATTATGTTCTAACATTTTAGATTCACATAATAAGAGATGCGAATGATGTCATTTATTTCTGATATATTTATCTTCAATGTTTCACATTTTATATTACTTTGTATTACTCTGTAAGTTTAATTACGAAGGTGAAACCTTCGTAATATTCTGCTCGTGGTCTTCGTCCGAAGTTCATTAAATCCATGGGGAGATAATGCTTCAGCGGACGAAGGGCATTAATATTTAACATTTTATGTTGCCTTGTTCTTAATTCTTAGCATTTGAGAACAAGTCCCCAACAACAAGTTTCCAAGGCTTTCAGACGAAGCCAGTCACAGCTCAGGCCCTGTTTCAGTGCACGCAAGACCATGAGGAGTATCTCCAAGCATATGTCCGAAGGTTCTTGCGTCTGAGAGCACAAGCGCCTACAGTGCCCAATGAAATTGTCATTGAGGCCATGATCAAGGGGCTTTGTCCAGGACCTACTGCCCAATATTTTGCTAGAAAGGCTCCACAGACTCTGGAGAAGCTGCTTCAAAAGATGGATGAGTACATCCGGGCTGACAATGACTTTCGCCAAAGAAGGTAGGAAGCTTACAGGTTCTCTGAGATGACCAGGGGCTTCGGAGGAAGAATCCACCCGAGGCATGTCAGGTCAATTCACAACTCCACTCAGAGTGATGACAGAGGAAGTCAGTTGCAGAGGCCGCAATATACTTCACAATCTTCGGGGCAGCAACAAAGCTCTTTCCGGCCGCCAGCTCCAAGAGGCAGAGGCGCCAGGGGCTTCAGAGGAAGATATGGGGATCAGCCCAGGAAGATCTACTGCCTATTTTGTGGTGAAGACAAGGGACATACTATAAGAATGTGCCAAATCACCATCCAAAAGCAGAAAGAGATCGCAGAAGCCGAAGCCCAGCAAAGTCAACCGAAGCAAGTCCTACACACTGCTTCGTGTCACTCACCCTACATACCAGAATTTGTGGGTAATCATTCTGCAGCTTCTGTTGCTTCGGCTAGTCAGCCACAAGCTTCTTGGCCACAGCTTCCACCTCCGCCACCACTACAACCTGCCTATTCACGAGGTCAGCAGCCAGAAGTGAGCCAACAGACCCATCAGCAGCGAGATTTCAGGGAGGAATCCGAAGCTCGCACAGTCAACAGTACTGTGCCAGAATCAAAACACATCTATTGAGAGATATCCTACCCCTAAAACATTTTTACATTCATTGTCATTTTCTTTTCAATAAGGAACAATCAATGTAAACCTAGCTTTCATGTCATTTTTTATTTCTTGTAATAGCTTCGTTCTTGTCATAGTGAAATATATCTTTTCCACAGACTCACGAAGCTCAAAAATTACTGAAGCACAAAAGCCGTTCCTAAGGGAATGCAAAACTAAAAATCGCATTGCAAGTTTTACCGAAGCTTCAAAAAGTCATTCCTAAGGAGCACAGCGTAAGTTTGCCGAAGCTACAAAAAGTCGTTCCTAAGGGAGCACAGTGTAAGTTTTCTGCTCAAAAGTTGTTCCAAAGGAAATGCAGAGCCAAATACCGCCGAAATATAAGGCAAAGCGCGAAAAGTCAACGAGAATACCGCTCAAATAGAAGGCGAAGAAGTTCAAAAGACGTTCCTATGGGGATGCAGAACTTACACCGAAAAATAAGAGGTGAAGCCGAAAAATAAACGGTAAAGAGATTTTGATCGTTGCTAAGGGGACACAGAGATTGTGTTTCAGCGTGGGTATGTGTCTTCGGCATTAGCATCATTCTTTGCATCATATCATCGCATCATATCGCATAGCATCACATCATACATCATATCACACCAATGACATGAATTGGAGACGAAGCCAATCTTCGGAGAATGGTTTACAAAAATCAAAAGGTGCTAAGGCACAAAGTAAGCTGAAAATTACAGCTTCATCAGTTCTAATGTGGAAGAAGGGATCTATTGTTTACAAAGCATTGATGTTTTTACGAAGTATGGATGTTCTTACGAGGCATAAAAACTCTTCTTTATGAAGCATGAAAAGAAGGGAAGATGTTTTTTCGCCGAAGGCTAAAAAACAGTATGTACATAAAGTTTCATGCATCGCAAAGAACTGAGTTACAAACAACTTACATATTACGTTCAAAATTATAAACATCAAATATTACAGACTTAGTTCAGCAAATGTTACATTAATATCCTAGAAATGTTTTTACAATAACTGCTATTCTTCATTCAGAACTTTCTCTGCAGCTTCGTTAAGCAGTTTGGTAACAACTTCATCGACAATAGCTTCGGCCATGTTAATGATTTCTATTGCTTTCTTTGTTTCTGGGTCGGCCAGTGGGTCGAACGGCTCTGGTGGAGGAGGTAGTTCAGCTGCGGTAGAAAACAACAATTAGTTCGTAGTCACGAAAATAAATGGCAAAGCTAAAAGCCATTAAGTAATACCTATCCGTCTCTCGAGTTCCGTAGCTTTCTCATCTTCTTTCGTTGCTTCTCGGGCGTCATGAATATCTTTTTCGCTCTTCTTCATTATTTCATGAGCCATTTCTCGGTCGCCATTTTCCCAGATATCAGTGAAAATTTTCTGCCTATTAAACTTGCTTCGACCGAGGGGTCCTTCGTGTCATCCACGGAGAAGGCAGCTTCGGCCTGGGCCAAGGTTTTAACATGATCACAACCCGCCTTCTCCAGGACGGCTGCAACTCCTCTCGCACCAGAGAATGCGCAGACGTCCCCACGATCACTTAAGATTTCCTCAAAAGCTTTGGCTTCACCACTGATCGACTCGATAACGCCTTCAGGGTTGCCTCGTATTCGTTTGAATAAGCACCCACGTTGGCGAAGCTAGTCTTCATCTTCTTCACGCGCCCCACAGATTTTTCAAAACATCTTTCCTTGGATGCGCGAAGCTTTGCAACTGTTTTTTCTAAATATTTTTTTTCCAATATTCGCTGGCATCTCGATTAGCTTCAGCGACAACACATTTTTCTTTGGCCTCAGCTAGTTGTTTCCGAAGGTCTTCGATTTCATTCTTCTGGGCCTCAGCTTGAGCTTTGGAATTGGCGTCATCTTCTTTTATTTTGTTTACCAATCGTCTTCTTTTATTTTGTTTACCAATGAAATTAATATTTTATCCTTCTCAAGGCCTTCGTTCCTTAGTTCGATCACCTCTGAACAAAGGTTGTTCAGAGCCATTATACACCCTTCATCTTCGATATTTTTCTGGGCTCTGAGGGCATTGCTAAGGATCAAGCCCTGCAAGAGGAGTACAATATTAAGTATAAACAAATGAAATAATTTGTTTTCAAAAACAAAATTGATTTTCATACCTTTATGCTATTATATGCTAAACTGTCAGCCAATTCATCCTTTGATAGTACAGAAAGGCCATCTTCTAGCTTCGGAAATCCGAAGCTTCTTCCTATCTCCCGGCTGACGGATATCTCTTTGTTATCCAGGAGACAGTACAAAAAATCTTCTTCTCCGCTGCCATTAAACACCAATGCCCCCTTCGGATATTTCAGCTTTTGGGCATAATGTTGAGCTTCTCGTTTTTCTTCCTTAGAAAGCGTTTTCCCGAAGCATGGCAGATGATGTAATCAATGCTCTCTTTCAAAGCTTCGGGAGCAGGAGTAGCAACCTTTTTAGGCGCAGTTTGCTCTGAGGCCTTTTCTTCTATTGCCTTTTCTTCAATTTCTGAAGGTTTTTTCTCGGCGAGCTCTGAAGGCCCAGCTTCGGCACCAGCTTGGCTTACTGCATCTTCAATTTCGGCCGGCTTTGTTTCAGCTTCGGTTCGCATTTTCGAAGCCTCGACGATTTTCCCTGAAGGAGTAGAGGTTAAAGCCTTTACTGTTTCTAGCACATCTAGTACATTTGCCATCCTTCTTCTCTTGGGAGTTGCTGCAAAGCTTTTTTGTGCCTTCGGTTCTGTTACTTCTGCCGAAGGTCTTAAAATTTCTAACATTTTTGTTCCTTCAATTTTTGGCTCTTCGGCCTTATCTTTATTAATCTTTGACTCAGCCAGCTCGGCTGAGGGTGCCTTCGGCATGATAGCCGGATCTTCAGCCTTCTGTGTAGGAGGAATGGGCTCCTTTGGTTCAGCAGCTGAAGAAGTCTCCCCGCCAAACTCAGGCACCACGACCGGTTCAATATAACATGGCCGGTGGGTAAGGACTTTCAACTTTTTGGTCTTCGGCGCATGCTCATCTGGAGTGGCCGAAGCAGCAGTCTTGGCCGAAGCAGCAATTTTCCTCTTCTTTCCCTGCCCCCGCAGCGGGTAGCAGTAGTCGGGGTAAACAAAACCAATGGCATCAAAAACTCTATTCAGCCTCCTTTTTCCCCGGCCTCCGAAGGATGTGGATAATGCATTATCTTCTGCTTTGGAATACGGCCCAAGCAGTTCATCACTTGTAGATTCGATACATTTCAGCTAGTCGTCATTTGGTTCATCAAATTTATCTCCATATCTGAAGGTGTATTTCAGTCGAACCAGCTCACCTTCGCTGGACTCGGTGACAGTCTCCTTCGGTATTTCCTAGTTCTCTATAAGCGGCCATACTCTGAAGGCTATATGCTCTTGAATTAAATCTCTTGTACCAATAAAAAAGCAGACAATACCAAAAGCCTTTTGGCATGCTTCAGCGGCTTCGTCAATCTCAACCTTCGGCCTTCGGAGGCCGAAGCGGGACTAAATGGGGCGCATAATAACCTCCTTAACATCCTCCCTCGCTACCAAATCGTTCTTCACATAAAACCATTCCTCCATCCAGTTTCCAGGCCATCTTTTCTGAAATGTTGGCACTGGGTAGCTTGAGTTGGGACGGGCAATAAATCCATAACAACCGAAGTTGTTGTGATACTGTTCTTTCCCAGTAGCCTTCGTTTCATACATAAGTTCGTGCATGCTGCAGAAGCATTTTGCGCTTGGGTCTATACCTTGGCTCCTTGTTGCCCAGACGAAGACTCCCATCCTCAATATAGCTTCGGGGGTCAGTTGATGAAGGAAAATTTGGAAGGTTTTTAACACTTCAACTACAAACCTGCTCAGTGGGAATCGAAGCCCAGCTTTAAAGAAGCTTCGGAAAATCACAACTTCATTCTCCTCAGGCACATGAGTGTTATTGTCTTCGCCAGCCCTCACAATAGACATATCTCGAAAGTATCTCCCCCTCATGCTCTCAAGGTGACTTTGCTTGATGGTCGATTTTCCGAAAATTGTATGGCTTGGCCTCCACGGTCGATCTTTGGAATCTTCACCCCCACTTTCTGCATCATAATTGTCACTGTCACTAGTGTCCTCAGACAGGCCCTCCAATATCTCTTTTGTAATCTTCTCTGTATTTGATTTTGCCATTGATTCTAAAAACCCAGCTATATAAGGATTCACAACCTTCTTCTGCTGAAAGAGCTTCTCCTCTTCGGTTAGCTTCGTCTCAGCAACAACCTTTTTGTCTTCAGACATCTTTTCTTCGGAAATGACGAAAACATGTCCTTCAGACCAAAGCTTAGAAATCTTGAGAAACTAAGCAAGCGTTGGTGAGCAAGAGCTATAAAATTGAGCAAATAAAGTGAGTGGCACAAACAACGTACCAAATGTGGTCAGGGTGAGTTCTTATTTATACGCTCGACGCACCCCGAGTTGGAGGGTCCCGTCTGTCATTGACTGTTGCTATTCTAGCAAAGGGAAGGTGTTTTTTCGGACCTTCGGCTTAAGGCCTTCGTCCATGTCGCAGTCTGAATTCGTTATCTTAAACAAATTAATACTGCGAGGGGCTACTGTTTGGGGCCTTCGTTCTCTGAAGGTCCTCAAAAACGTAATTTAACAGTGTCTTCCAAGTATGGCTTATGGATAGGTACCTTTGGATTCATGATAAAAGCGTACACGATGAGAAGAGCATGATCGTGACAAAGTTTGCCGTTGCTCCGAAGCTACACGAAAGGGAGCTTCGGCTTATCCGCGGGAAAAGGAACCGACTTAAAGGAGAAAAGGATATTTAGTCCTCATAGATTTGTATATAAGTCAATAATAAATGTAAAGGGCATGAATGTAATTCCTCACAGGCTGCGTCCTGTGCCTATAAATAGATGAACAATACCCCCGTACTGTTCACACTGACTTGTGCTTGCTTTTACGTCACACTTTTACTTTCTTTCCTTCCATCAAGCCGAAGGTACTTTTGTAACTCAATATTGTTCCTGCCTTTCCATGATTATATAATTAGAATAAATTAATAATGATATATAATTGTTTATGTTGTTTCCTATTTGCCATATGCTTCTTCTTTTATTTAATATATACTGCGATGATGAAGGTATGTCCTTCATGACCTTCGCCTGAAGATCATTATATCCTAAGGGGAATAATGTTTCGAAAGAAGAAGGACATTAACATTTAACATCTTGTGTTGCCTTGTTCTTAATTCATAGTATTTGAGAACAAGTCCCCAACAAATACATTTTGGAAATTCGATGAACCCAAACTCAACACTATCATCATTCTCTTCTTCCTGAAAATACAATGCAAATTGAAGGTTATTCAGTTAGACATATCACATATGCAATTACAACAAAGGGAAAATTTGAGTAGTTGTACCAGATTCATTTCATTTGCAGCACCTCGTATCCAGCTTGAAGAACACACAAGTGCCTGAACCATTTCTGGATTCAGAGAACTGCGATAATCATCTAGAATTCTTCCTCCAGTACTGAAGGTACATTATGAAGATACACTACTAGCAGGGACTGCCAAGAAGTTCTTTGCCATCTTAGACACTACTGGAAACCTATGTGAATTTACCTTCCAGAAATTAACTAAATTGAACTCCTTGTCATTGCATTTCACATTAGCTTCATCTAGGTAGATGAGTAATTCTGATTTGGAACATTCTGTGGAACTTTCTTCTAAATAATCTTGAAATCCACTAGGTACAAAAGAGGCTACCGAGCTGCTTGTTGTGACTTTTGAAGATGATGACAAATCAGCATTGCTCATCTTCTTTTGGCGATAGTCACTTTCAAACACTTTGTACAACCCTTCCAACTCTTCAGTGATCTCTTCCATCTCTCGAGCAGCCCTCAAGGAGTCATACATCTACCCAAAACACCATTTAATATACCTCGTCTTGAATCTAGGGTCAAGGATGGTAGCAATGACCATAAGGTTGTTCTTCTTCTCCCAATACTTGCTGAACTTTAGCATCATTGCATCAGCCATACACTTCAATTGTCTGTCTTGTAATTTTTGTGCTGCTACTAGTGAAAGCTTAACATTCACGATATAGGGATAGAACATATTAGCAGTGGGGTAGGTGGATCCTGAAAATGCAGTGGTAATTTCTGCAAATGCCTTCAATATTGGCTGCAATTTTTCATACATGATCCACTCAGATGGTGAAGGTTGCCATGCATACTTAGTGTCCTTATCAGCATAGTAACTGAATGCATGCCTATATGCAATGCATGAATCCAACATTTTGTAGGTAGAATTCCATCTTGTTTTGAAATCAAGGCATAACCCTTTTCCAATTGTGATATCATATTCATTACAAACTGCCATGAACTTGTGCAAACGGGATGGAGATTTTTTTGAAGTATTTCACAGTATTTCTAAGCTTGTCTATTAAAGAGTCCACTTCATGCAATCCATCTTGAACAACCAAATTCACTATATGGGAAGAGCAACGGACATGAAAGTATGTTGGATTGAACCGTGAATTCTTCCTAGCAACAAACTTGACCACCAATGAATTAACAGCAGTATCATTGTTATTAGCATTGTCAAGGGTTATTGTCATGATCTTGTCTTCTATTTTCCACTCAATCAAACAGTCAAAGATAGCTTGAGCTATGACAAGCCCGGTATGTGGAGGATCCAAATCAACAAAATTTAGTACACGACATTGCATCACCCAATTAGGATCTATGTAATGTGCGATCAGACACATGTAACCAATGTTTTGATTTGAAGTCCACAAATCACAAGTTAAACTTATTGAGTCAACATCTTTAAGTGCCTTCTTCAAGATTTCTTTTTCAGATTCATATACCTTCATGCATTCTTTTCTTATACCCTTCCTACCAATGTACTGATAATGGGGATTCAACCAATTCATCAAGACATTGAACCAAGTATGCTCTACCATTCTAAATGGATACTCATGGGCAATGATCATCTTTGCAATTAATAGACGAGTGTGGTCATGATTGTATTCATAGGGGTTGACAACAAGAGAATCAACCTTGTCGGGAGCAAAGTTGAGTGTACCTTGAGCTTTAAGCTTTGCCAATTTGTTTAGCAATGGTGTGCACTTTCCTATGTGGCGGTTCAGCTGTGAAGTTGGGCCTCCGGAGTATAAGCATAAGTAGTATGGCAAAACCTACACTTGGCCTTTGTCACCATAACCCCTCTCTCCTTTGATGAAGCAACCTCGATTTCCTTAAAATACTTCCAGCAAGAAGCTCTCCTTCCTCTCTTAGTTGCAGGAGCTATGGCATCCTTCTGACTCTTTGATACTTCATCTCCATCCTTGCCCGCCCCTTCAAGTGAAGCACATGAAGGCATGCTTACTGATAAATCATCATTCATGTCAATCCTGTTAATTTCCTCTTCATCCTCATCAGCCTCCTGGATGGCCTACATTAACCACATATAAGAGTTAATTTGTAAATCTCTATAATGCACTTGCATATGATTTACCATGTGTTGAGTAAAAACTAAGTACTAACCATGTCTATGGAGGGAGGAGCTTCCGACGCACTGTTGCAATGGTTACCAACCTTTGCATACTGACAACGGCCACACGTTGTTGGTCTTTTGCTAGGTGGCAACAAAGGCCCCACCTTGCGCTTGTTCCTTGACTCTTCACTTGGTTGCTGACCCATGGATTGTATTTTTTAATATATATATATATCTGTTAATCACAAGAGAAACAAGATTAGAAGACAACAAAACACTACAAGAGGATAAAAAGTAATATATACGATCATACGAATTACACATTATTAGATTATATAGTGCGGCTGGTTGTGTGTTGTCATGTCAGCCTAATAGGAAACAAAGAAGCAAATAAAATATGATAATCTCAGTAGCAAATTGTTAATTACATCACATGAGTTGTGTGTTGCAGACTTGCATGTCTGCACCTAGCCTAACAGCCACAAAATGTGAACAACAAAGAGTAGTAGTGTAGGCTATAGGCTGTAGCATAATGTTTGGATAATGGGCATCTCACAATGTTTGGATATTGCGATCAACTAAGGGTACAAAGTGCAACAAAGTGTGGAATATCGCACCCTTTAAGTTTAAAGAAAAAAAGAAAATCTAGGACAAGCTTCTCAGCTTGATTTGAGCTGGACGCATGTACTGTACTGTACATCTGTACTAGTAGCAGCACTACGGGCGCTAGACAGCTAGAGGCTAGAGCATACCACGACGACATTTGTCGGGTGTTGATGATGGCGCGATGATGTAGGTTGTAGGCGTCTGGTGTTGATGCAGGATTCGTCGCCCAGGTGTTTATCGCCAAACCCTAATCGTCATCGCCATGGGTTTGGATGCGGCGGACTGCGGAGCCTGGAATCGAGTGGACTGCAAAGTGGCCTTGGAAATCAGCAGAGACCAGAAAAATGACCACCTGGGCCTTGGGCTTTTGAGTTTGGCTTCAAAGTGGTCATGTAAGTGATCAGTTGATATATTTTGGCCTCTAGCTCGGTCAGCTCGTGAGCAGCTTGCGAGCTAGCTCAAGCTAGCTCGTTAACACAACGAGCAAAAAAACATGCTCAGCTTGTTAAAATATCCGTCGAGCCGAGCCGAGTAGAGCCGAGCTGAAATCGAGCTGAGCTAGCTCGCGAGTTTCGATCTTTTGGTCCAGCCCTACTCACACATATGATGAATCATGGTACAGAAACAAATGTCACATCTATACTATATAATAGGAGTTCTGTACAAAATAAACAAATAATTACATCATAAGGAGACAACGATCCAACAACCCAAAGTTGACTAGGAGACGACAGCCTAGACCTCTCACGAACTCATCATAGCATCCTTCATGCGCCTCATCCTGCGGTACCTGTTCTTGACCTATGGGGGGTTGTGAGATAGCAAGAGTGAGCTCACATACGTTCATCGCTCAACAAGTTGTGGGGAATAATGTGCATGAACTCGCCAAAGGTGGGAGCTCATGTGAGTGTAAGGCTTACCAAAGATGATGGTTAACGCTAAGCATTGCTTTTAAAGTTGGTCAAACTTTTATTAGCAATTACTAAGTATAAGTAGATACCCCCAAATAATTAGTAGATCAAAATTGATAACAACACCCGCGATACAATGCATATGACAAATTAAGTTTAGTTCCATAAAATCATGTGAGTGTCCGAGCTGCTCATGACCGTGAGCACGACTAATATACCAGTTTTACACTCTGCAAAGGTTGCACATCTTTACCCACAAGTCATGTTACCCATCCGCCAAGGGGTCATGAATCCCATACACCTCTACCAAGGAGGCGAGGCAGGGTAACACTATGAGGCCTTTACAAAGTTCCACTAGCTTCAGAAAACCCGCTACAGTTTCTAGGAAGCTCCAATGCAGGGATCTCTCGCCTGACCGCCATCGCAGTAAAATCAACACAAGGACCTCCCTACACTGACCACTCCCCTACTGCCCTTGCCTCTTTCGGGTAAGGTAGTGAGAGCACCTAGAGGGGGGTGAATAGGTGATCTTGTAAAAACTTAAAACTTAACACCACAAACTTGATTAGGAGTTAGAACAATGAAATCAAGTGATTAGAGAGGATAGCTCTTGTGAAGCACAATAGACACAGTAAGAACAAGCACAAGAGACACGAGGATTTATCCCATGGTTCGGCCAAGTACAAAACTTGCCTACTCCACGTTGTGACGTCCCAACGGACGAGAGTTGCACTCAACTCCTCTCAAGTGATCCAATGATCAACTTGAATACCATGGTGTTCTTCTTTACTTTACTTTTTCCCGTTTGCGAGGAATCTCCACAACTTGGAGTCTCTCGCCCTTACAATAAGAATCAAAATGAAGCACTAGAGTAAGGAAGGGAAGCAACACACTCAAATTCACAGCAAATACGCACACACAAGGCCAAGACTTGAGCTCAAAAGAATATCACGAGGTTCTCACTAGAACGGAGCTCAAATCACTAAGAATGTCGAACAAGTGCGCAAGAATGGAGTGTGAATGATCAACAATGCTCAAAGGATGCTTGGTGTACTCCTCCATGCGCCTAGGGGTCCCTTTTATAGCCCCAAGGCAGCTAGGAGCCGTTGAGAGCATTCCAGGAAGGCAATTCTTGCCTTCTGTCGACTAGCGCACCAGACAGTCCGGTGCACCATCGGACACTGTCCGGTGCGGATTTCTTTCCTATTCTCGCGCAGCCGACCGTTTGCGATCTGGAGCCGTTGGCGCACCGGACACTGTCCGGTGCACACCGGACAGTCCGGTGCCCCCTTCAGACCGTTGGCCCGGCCACGTGTCACGCGCGAATTGCGCGGCCGACCTTTGGCACACCTGACAGTCCGGTGCACACCGGACAGTCCGGTGAATTTTAGCCATACGCTGTTGACTTGGTTCTCGAGAGCGGCGACTTCGCCGCAGCCGACTCACCGGACACTGTCCGGTGCACCACATGACAGTCCGGTGATTTATAGCCGTACGCCGCCGTCGAGACCCGAGAGCAGCCTTTTCACCAGAGCCAGCCTGCACCACCGGACACTGTCCGGTGCACCACCGGACAGTCCGGTGCACCGAGACCGAGCAGCCTTTTGGCTGTACACAGCCAACTTCTCCATAATTGTTTCTCCTGTTTCTAGTACTTAGACACAATACATTAGTCCTCAAAACAACATATTAAGTCTAGAAACATACCTTTAATCTTGATTTTCACTTCTTGAGTTCTTGGCATAACTTAACACTTAAGCACTTGTGTTGGACACTTAATCACCAAAATACTTAGAAATGGCCCAAGGGCACATTTCCCTTTCAATCTCCCCTTTTTTGGTGATTTATGCCAACACAACAAAAAGCAACTAAAAGAAGTGCAACATCAATGCAAATGAGAACACAAATTTGTTTTGATTTAAATTTGGCATATTTGGATCATTCTTTTCCACCACTTGGTTTGTTTTTGCCAATCAAACTCAATTTCCTATCTCTAAGTCAAATTCACTTGTTGAGGCATAGAGAAAGATATTCCAAGAGAAATTGATCACTGATTCAAAAACTCCCCCTATTTCCCATAATCAAATATTCTCCCCACAAGAGACCAACTTTTGACAAAAAGAGACATTTAGAATTTTGACAAATCAAAAGTCCTAACTCTACTATTTTTAAAATTCTCAAGTGGTAGGTGATCCATTTGTTGCTTTGGCCCTTAATTTCTCCCCCTTTGGCATCAAGCACCAAAACGGGATCATTTTTTGGCCTTGGAACCCCATTGCCTCACCAAAATCTTCAATTAAGAGTAAAAAGGCAATAAGAGCATGGAGATGAACTTGGAATAAGTTACCCTCTCATCAGAGTGCAGTGGAAGTATTGCATGGTCCAAGTCCACCTTTTCCCTTTCAATCCACCTTTGAGACTAGATTAAGAAAACTCAAGCATATGGTTAGTCTCAAAGGGTCAAGTTGTAGCACAACTCCCCCTAAATATGTGCATCACTTGCAAATGGACTTGTGAGGTCCGGGAAGTGCTTGTACAACTTGAGCACCATAAATAAACAACAAAATGCATAAGGAACATGATCAAGGCATAAAACACATGTATGCTATAAATCAATCCAAGTTCCGCGAATCTAAGACATTTAGCTCACTACGCAGCCTGCAAAAGGTCTTCTCATCTAGAGGCTTGGTAAAGATATCGGCTAGCTGGTTCTCGGTGCTAACATAAAACACTTCGATATCTCCCTTTTGCTGGTGATCTCTCAAAAAGTGATGTCGGATGTCTATGTGCTTTGTGCGGCTGTGTTCAACAGGATTATCCGCCATGCGGATAGCACTCTCATTATCACATAGGAGTGGGACTTTGCTCAGATTGTAGCCAAAGTCCCTGAGGGTTTGCCTCATCCAAAGTAGTTGCGCACAACACTGTCCTGCAGCAACATAGTCGGTCTCAACGGTGGATAGGGCAACAGAAGTTTGTTTCTTAGAGCTCCACGACACCAGGGACCTTCCTAAGAATTGGCACGTCCCTGATGTACTCTTCCTATCGACCTTGCATCCAGCATAATCGGAGTCTGAATATCCAATCAAGTCAAAGGTAGACCCCTTTGGATACCAGATCCCGAAGCAAGGCGTAGCAACTAAATATCTAAGAATTCGCTTCACGGCCACTAAGTGACATTCCCTTGGATCGGATTGAAATCTAGCACACATGCATACACTAAGCATAATGTCCGGTCTACTAGCACATAAATAAAGCAAGGAACCTATCATGGACCGATATGCTTTTTGATCAACGGACTTACCTCCTTTGTTGAGGTCGACGTGTCCGTCTGTTCCCATTGGAGTCTTTGCGGGCTTGGCGTCCTTCATCCCAAACCGCTTTAGCAAGTCTTGCTTGTACTTCGTTTGGGAGATGAAGGTGCCTTCCTTGAGTTGCTTCACTTGGAACCCGAGGAAGTAGTTCAACTCGCCCATCATCGACATCTCAAACTTTTGAGTCATCACCCTGCTAAACTCTTCACAAGACTTTTGATTAGTAGAACCAAATATTATGTCATCGACATAAATTTGGCACACAAATAAATCGCCATCACATGTCTTAGTGAATAAAGTTGGATCGGCTTTCCCAACCTTGAAAGCATTAGCAATTAAAAAGTCTCTAAGGCATTCATACCATGCTCTTGGGGCTTGCTTAAGTCCATAGAGCGCCTTAGAGAGCTTACACACGTGGTCGGGGTACCGTTCATCCTCAAAGCCAGGGGGTTGCTCTACGTACACCTCCTCCTTGATTGGCCCGTTGAGGAAAGCGCTCTTCACATCCATTTGGAACAACCTGAAAGAATGGTGAGCGACATAGGCTAACAATATGCGAATTGACTCTAGCCTAGCCACAGGAGCAAAAGTCTCCTCAAAGTCCAAACCTGCGACTTGGGCATAACCTTTTGCCACAAGTCGTGCCTTGTTCCTTGTCACCACCCCGTGCTCGTCTTGTTTGTTGCGGAACACCCACTTGGTTCCCACAACGTTTTGCTTGGGACGAGGCACCAGTGTCCAAACTTCGTTTCTCTTGAAGTTGTTGAGCTCTTCCTGCATGGCCAACACCCAGTCCAGATCTAGCAAGGCCTCTTCTACCATGAAAGGCTCAATAGAAGAGACAAAAGAGTAATTCTCACAAAAATTGACTAATCTAGAGCGAGTAGTTACTCCCTTGCTAATATCACCCAAGATTTGGTCGACGGGATGATTCCTTTGAATCGTCGCTCGAACTTGAGTTGGAGGTTCCGGTTGTGCTTCTTCCTCCATTACATAATCATCTTGTGCTCCCCCTTGATCACACGCCTCCTCTTGATGAATCTGTTCATCGTCTTGAGTTGGGGGATGCACCATTGTTTAGGAAGAAGGTTGATCTTGCTCCGTTTGTTCCTGTGGTCGCACATCTCCAATTGCCATGGTGCGTATGGCGGCCGTTGGAACATCTACATCATCAAGATCAATAACTTGCTCTCTTGGAGAGCCATTAGTCTCATCAAATACAACATCGCTAGAGACTTCAACCAAACCCGATGATTTGTTGAAGACCCTATACGCCTTTGTATTTGAGTCATAACCTAACAAAAACCCTTCTACAGCTTTGGGAGCAAACTTAAAATTTCTACCTTTCTTCACTAGAATATAACATTTGCTCCCAAATACACGAAAGTAAGACACATTGGGTTTGTTACCGGTTAGAAGCTCATATGACGTCTTCTTGAGGAGGCGATGAAGGTAGACCCGGTTTATGGTGTGGCAAGTCGTGTTCACGGCTTCCGACCAAAATCGCTCGGGGGTCTTGAACTCTCAAAGCATCGTCCTTGCCATGTCAATGAGCGTCCTGTTCTTCCTCTCTACCACACCATTTTGCTGTGGTGTGTAGGGAGTGGAGAACTCGTGCTTGATCCCTTCCTCCTCAAGGTACTCCTCCACTTGAAGGTTCTTGAACTCGGACCCATTGTAGCTCCTTATCTTCTTCACTTTGAGCTCAAACTCATTTTGAGCTCTCCTTAGGAAGCGCTTGAGGGTCCCTTGGGTTTCTGTTTTATCCTGCAAAAAGAATACCCAAGTGAAGCGGGAAAAGTCATCAACGATAACAAGACCATACTTACTTCCTCCTATGCTTAGATAGGAGACGGGTCCGAAGAGGTCCATATGAAGCAATTCCAAAGGTCTTGATGTGGTCATCACATTTTTGGTATGATGAGAGCTTCCCACCTGTTTACCTGCTTGACAAGCTGCACAAGGTCTATCTTTTTCGAAAGTCACATTTGTTAGACCTATTACATGTTCACCCTTTAGAAGTTTGTGAAGGTTCTTCATCCCCACATGTGCTAAACGGCGATGCCACAGCCAGCCCATGCTAGTCTTAGCAATTAAGCATGCATCTAGACCGGCCTCCTCTTTTGCAAAATGAACTAAGTAGAGTTTGCCGTCTAATACACCCTTAAAAGCTAATGAACCATCACTTCTTCTAAAAACCGACACATCTACATTTGTGAATAAGCAATTATATCCCATATTACAAAGTTGACTAACAGACAACAAATTATATCCGAGCGATTCAACTAAAAACACATTAGAGATAGAGTGCTCGGAAGAAATAGCTATTTTTCCTAGTCCTTTAACCTTGCCTTGATTCCCGTCACCGAATATGATTGAGTCTTGGGAGTCTTTGTTCTTGACGTAGGAAGAGAACATCTTCTTCTCCCCCGTCATGTGGTTTGTGCATCCGCTGTCGATAATCCAGCTTGAGCCTCCGGATGCATAAACCTTCAAGGCAATTTAGGCTTGGGTCTTAGGTACCCAACTCTTGTTGGGTCCTACAAGGTTAGTAACAATGGTCTTAGGGACCCAAATGCAAGTTTTATCTCCCTTGCATTTTCCCCCTAATTTCCTAGCAATCACTTTCTTGCCCTTTCTACAAATAGCAAAGGAAGCATTGCAAGCATGATAAATTGTAGAAGGTTCATTACTTGTTCTCCTAGGTACATGAACATTTCTCCTAGGCATATGATGAATGACATTTCTCCTAGCCAAGCTTCTATCATGCATAATAGAAGAACTTGAAGCAATCATGGCATGTGAAACAACATCATTGTAACTTCTATCATAATGAACATTCTTAGAATATCTCCTATCATGGTATATGAAAGCATGGTTCTTTTGAGCACTATTAGCCATAGGGCCTTCCCTTTCTCCTTGGTGGAGATGGGAGCCTTATGACTTGTTAAGTTCTTGGCTTCCCTCTTGAAGCCAAGCCCATCCTTAATTGAGGGGTGTCTACCAATGGTGTAGGCATCCCTTGCAAATTTTAGTTTATCAAATTCATTTTTGCTAGTCTTAAGTTGGGCATTAAGACTAGCCACTTCATCATTTAACTTTGCAATAGAAACTAGGTGTTCACTACAAGCATCAACATTAAAATCTTTACACCTATTGCAAATCACAACATGTTCTACACAAGAGTTAGATCTATTTGCTACTTCTAGTTTAGCATTTAAATCATCATTAACACCTTTTAAACTAGAAATGGTCTCATGGCAAGTAGATAGTTCACAAGAAAGCATTTCATTCCTTTTAACTTCTAATGCAAGAGAATTTTGTGCACTTACAAATTTATCATGTTCCTCATACAAAAGATCCTCTTGCTTTTCTAATAATCTATTCTTATCATTCAAGGCATCAATCAACTCATTGATCTTATCAATCTTAGTTCTATCTAAGCCCTTGAACAAACTAGCGTAGTCTATTTCATCATCGCTAGATTCATCATCACTAGAAGCATAAGTAGACTTTCTAGTGTTTACCTTCTTCTCCTTTGCCATGAGGCAGGTGTGATGCTCGTTGGGGAAGAGGGACAATTTGTTGAAGGCCGAGGCGGCGAGTCCTTCGTTGTCGGAGTCGGACGACGAACAATCCGAGTCCCACTCTTTGCCAAGGTGTGCCTCGCCCTTAGCCTTCTTGTAAGCCTTCTTCTTTTCCCTCTTCTTCTCTTGTTCCTGATCACTATCATTATCGGGACAATTAGCGATAAAATGACCAATCTTACCACATTTGAAGCATGAGCGCTTCCCCTTCGTCTTGTTCTTGTTGGGATGCTCCTTGCGACCTTTTAGCGCCGTCTTGAAACGCTTGATGATGAGGGCCATTTCATCTTCATTTAGCCCAGCCACCTCAATTTGTGCCACCTTGCTAGGTAGCGCCTCCCTGCCACTTGTTGCCTTGAGAGCAATGGCTTGAGGCTCATGGATTGGGCCATTTAACGCATCATCAACGTATCTTGCCTCCTTGATCATCATCCGCCCGCTTACGAACTTTCCAAGTATTTCTTCGGGCAACATCTTGGTGTACCTAGGATTCTCACGAATATTGTTTACCAGATGTGGATAAAGGACAGTGAAAGACCTTAGCATTAGGCGGACGACGTCGTGGTCCGTCCATCGTGTGCTTCCATAGCTCCTTATTTTGTTGACGAGGGTCTTGAGCCGATTGTACGTTTGGGTTGGCTCCTCTCCCCTGATCATCACGAACCTTCCTAGTTCGCCTTCCACTAACTCCATCTTGGTGAGCATGGTGACGTCGTTCCCCTCATGTGAGATCTTGAGGGTATCCCAAATCTGCTTGGCGTTATCCAAGCCGCTCACTTTATGATATTCATCCCTGCACAATGAGGCTAACAACACAGTAGTAGCTTGTGCATTTTTATGAATTTGTTCATTAATAAACAAGGGACTATCCGTACTATCAAATTGCATTCCATTCTCTACTATCTCCCATATACTTGGATGGAGAGAGAACAAGTGGCTACGCATTTTGTGACTCCAAAATCTGTAGTCCTCTCCATCAAAGTGAGGAGGTTTACCAAGGGGAATGGAAAGCAAATGAGCATTTGAACTTTGCGGAATACGAGAATAATCAAAAGAAAAGTTTGAATTGACCGTTTTCTTTTTCTCGTAGTCGTCATCGTCCTTTTGGGAAGAAGAGGACTCTTCGCTGTTGTCGTAGTAGACGACCTTCTTGATGCGCCTCTTCTTCTTCCCGTCCTTCTTCTTATGACTTGAGCCCGAGTCAGTAGGCTTGTCGTCTTTTGGCTCATTGATGAAGGACTCCTTCTCCTTGTCATTGATCACCATCCTCTTGCCCTTAGGATCCATCTCTTCGGGCGATTAGTCCCTTTCTTGAAGAGAACTACTCTGATACCAATTGAGAGCACCTAGAGGGGGGGGTGAATAGGTGATCCTGTAAAAACTTAAAACTTAACACCACAAACTTGATTAGGAGTTGGAACAATGAAATCAAGTGATTAGAGAGGAGAGCTCTTGTGAAGCACAATAGACATAGTAAGAACAAGCACAAGAGACACGAGGATTTATCCCGTGGTTCGACCAAGTACAAAACTTGCCTACTCCATGTTGTGGCGTCCCAACGGACGAGAGTTGCACTCAACTCCTCTCAAGTGATCCAATGATCAACTTGAATACCACGGTGTTCTTCTTTACTTTACTTTTTCCCGTTTGCGAGGAATCTCCACAACTTGGAGTCTCTCGCCCTTACAATAAGAATCAAAATGAAGCACTAGAGTAAGGAAGGGAAGCAACACACTCAAATTCACAGCAAATACGCACACACAAGGCCAAGACTTGAGCTCAAAAGAATATCACGAGGTTCTCACTAGAACAGAGCTCAAATCACTAAGAATGTCGAACAAGTGCGCAAGAATGGAGTGTGAATGATCAACAATGCTCAAAGGATGCTTGGTGTACTCCTCCATGCGCCTAGGGGTCCCTTTTATAGCCCCAAGGCAGCTAGGAGCCGTTGAGAGCATTCCAGGAAGGCAATTCTTGCCTTCTGTCGACTGGCGCACCGGACAGTCCGGTGCACCACCGGACACTGTCCGGTGCAGATTTCTTTCCTATTCTGGTGCACCCGACCGTTGGCGATTTGGAGCCGTTGGCGCACCGAACACTGTCCGGTGCACACCGGACAGTCCGGTGAATTTTAGCCGTATGTTGTTGACTTGGTTCCCGAGAGCGGCGACTTCGCCGCAGCCGACTCACCGGACACTGTCCAGTGCACCACCGGACAGTCCGGTGATTTATAGCCGTACGCCGCCGTCGAGACCCGAGAGCAGCCTTTTCACCAGAGCCAGCTTGGCGCACCGGACACTGTCCGATGCACCACCGGACAGTCCGGTGCACCTAGACCGAGCAGCCTTTTGGCTGTACACAGCCAACTTCTCCATAATTGTTTCTCCTGTTTCTAGTACTTAGACACAATACATTAGTCCTCAAAACAATGTACTAAGTCTAGAAACATACCTTTAATCTTGATTTTCACTTCTTGAGTCCTTGGCATAACTTAACACTTAAGCACTTGTGTTGGACACTTAATCACCAAAATACTTAGAAATGGCCCAAGGGCACATTTCCCTTTCAGGTAGTCCTCCACTAGCTTTCCTAATTAGTCAGCCAAGGGCATCCCATACCACCCTTGTGGTAGCACTGTTTTTCCGGGTGGTTCTCCATGTTCCAATTAACAATATTATCTTATCATGAACAATAATAAAACAACCACATAATTGGAACATGATCATAATGAAACATTAGTTTCCCAAAACCAAGTAGAGTAATAGCAAAACTACCCCAATAATTCATCTGTTTGCAAGGTGGGGAAGGACAATGCTAGGGAAACCTATTAAGTCCCATCAAATTAACCTGAGCATGTCATAGTGATTAACAGCGAACATTATTAGGTAAAAAGGAGTGATCAAGGGCACAACTTGCCTGGAACTTGAGATTCTAGGTACCAACTTGCTCTTCAGAGGACTCGTGACCTCACTGCTAAACGTAGCAATACAAACAAACATGGTATATGCAAAATTAACATTACACCAAACATGAGAACAACAACGTAAGAATATTCTATGTGTCGTAGCGAGATCGTGGGCTCGAGAACCACTAAATTCGGAGTTACGGTTGAAAAGATTGGTATTCAGAAGATCTAGGTGATTTAATAGTAAAAGTACATCCCCTATTAATTAATATAAATCATGTGAGAAGAATATTATAAATAAATAACAAATTCTATTTCAATCCAAGGTATAACTTGATTAGTTATCATATTTTAGTCAGGTTATACTCATAGATAGGTTAATTTTGATTAGCAAGCTTAATTTACTAGATATAGATTAAACAATATCCATCTATAAAAATATGTGTTATGATAAAGCTAATGTTGTTATTGTGGAGATAATGTTATTACGAAACTAATGCAAATGGAACGAGCCAAATTGGAATTAAAATGAGTAAATTATGGGGTTTACAAGTTTTCTATTCATTTTTACTTAGATTTTATACCTTAAAATAGATCCCAGGGGTCTATTTGGAAAGTCCAGGGGCGCAACTGTTATTGCAACAACACTGGGTGATCGGCGGGTAAATTCATAGAAACTAGGGGGTCCTATTTGTAAAACTGGTTCAGCGAAGGGGTAGGGTTCAATATGAACCGTACAGATTTAGATCAATGGTTCAGATTAGATCTACCATAACCCGAACCAGTATGCGATAGTGGCCGTCGGATCTTGATCCAGTGATCCAGTTCAGATCAAGAATCGAGTGCCCAGGACCGCACATCCCAAGATCTATGTCGTAGATTTAATGAAGCTTGATTCCACTTGGATTAGGTTGTTGCACGCCTGTGATTTCCGGTGAGTTGTTAAGATCGCGCCGGGAGAAGAAGTGAAGAACAGTGGAGAGGACCCACATGTCATTGCCCATGCGCGGTGAATAGAACAACGGTTGATTTGCTTGCTTGATGTCATGCCTGTGTAATGCTGACGCCATGTGCGGCCAGGATAATAAAGAAAGGAACAACACCATGGGCTGTGCGGGAGGGTATTTCCTGCTAGGCCAGGATGAGGGTCAAAGAGTCTGCTTCTTTTTTTATTTCTATTTGCTTTTCTATTTGAATCTGAATTCGAACTAGAGTTTGCTGTAACTTTAAATTAAATACACAAACGAACACCGGCATGAATGCAAATTTATTTAGGTGTAGATATATATCTATGTTCATTACTTTATTCATCGATTAGGTAAAAAGGTTCCAAATATGTAGTGTACACAGGTAATAAACATTTTTTGTAATTTCTAGTGTATAATTTTTTTAGAAAATACTTCTAGATTTATATTTCGACAAAAGTATGATTTAATTCATATGCGGTTCTTTCTATTATTAGAAAGCACATTTATTTATTTATTTATTTTTAGGAGAAGTGGCTTCAAGCGTATTAAAATTTCTTTAACCGCAAAATCTTTGGAGAATTATTGTTTTCTACATTCCAAAACAGGATTTTGATTGATACAAATTCTATACGCAGATCAAAACCCAGCATGATATTTAACTATTATTTATTTTATTCATTTGAAAAATACTAATGTAGATTACATGAGAAATTTATTCATCCATATTCCAGTTTCAAGAATAATTTAAAATTATCGTAGGTTTCAAATCCAAATTCCAGTTTCAAGACCAAGGTATGGCTTTAAAAATTGAATTTTAGTACTACCATCTATTTATTTTAAGAGCTATTAAGAATCCTTATTAGAAACATTTTTAATCCAAAATCTTTTGAAGAACTTGCCTAATCTCCAAGATAATATTTTTAGGGTGTTACATTGTCCTTCATTGCAAACTGATCCATCAAAATATAAAGTCTAGGGAGTAACAATGAGGTATGATATGTCTGGTTTATGAATATCATCAATCCGATGTTGTACAATAAAATCTGCTACGACTTGACCTTTCATAGATTTTAATGGTTCATAAGCCAAGTCATATTCTATGAGTCCATAAGCCCATTTACCAATTCTATCACTCATAATCGGGTTTTGCAACATGTATTTGATCACATCGGTTTGACCGGAAACGATGCAATGACTAGACAACAAATAACATATACACTTGGTGCATGCATAAAACAGGCATAAGCATAACTTCTCGATGAAAGTACCCGTTTTATATGTCCTATGTTATGTTCGTACATAGGTCTATTTCTCTCTCCCCTCCCTCTCCCTCTTGCTATCAATGGGCTGTTACACTATATATAGGTCGCGACAGGAAACCATATGCAGAGCAATGCCCACATGTAATAGCACCTTGCTAACTAAGGCAAACCAAGTTTCCATATAAACCAACTAACAAAAGTCATAATTTTTTTAAAAAATATAGATGTGCTATATTATCTATTCTACCATTGTATAAAATTTCAAATTCAATAAATAAAGACCACAGAAAATTTAGCTAAATTACGTGAGAGAACTGTCCAAACATAGGTTAAGGTTTAAGACACCTTTTTTCCATCATACAGTTGCTAAAAAGTTGGAATAAAGAATTCAAAAACAATAGATCACCTTTGAAACAAAAAATAGCGTTTCTATGATATTGAGGGCATTGTATTCAGACGAGAGGGTATTAATTAGTAGAACTAGTGGATAAAGACGTTAGTGGGCTAGCTAATGACCTTTTGTGATAACAGGTTTTCTATAATCCCCTCTATTCAAGGAATACCTAGACAATGTTTGTGTCCACTCAAGTAAAACACCACACATCAAAATGCCACATCGTTTCTCAAAATAAAATAAGGAACATGGAAAATTTAGCCAAATTGCGTCAGAGAACTGTCGAAACATAGGTTAAGGTTGTAAGACACCTTTTTTCCACCACACAGTTGCTGAAAAGTTGGAATATAAAGAATTCAAAACAATAGATCACCTTTGAAACTAAAAATAGTGTTTCTATGATATTGAGGGCATTGTATTCGCACGAGAGGGTATTAGAGTAGAACTAGTGGATGAAGACGTTAGTGGGTTAGTTAATGACCTTTTGTGATAATAGGTTTCCTATAATCCCCTCTATTAAAGGCATATCTAGACGTTGTTTATGTCCACTCAAATAAAACGCCACACATAATTATGCCACATCGTTTCTCAAAATGAAAGAAAGACCATGGAAGATTTAGCCAAATTGCGTGAGAGAACTGTCCAAACATAGGTTAAGGTTGTAATGCACCTTTTTTCCACCATACAGTTGCAAAAAGTTGTAATATAAAGAATTCAAAACAATAGATCACATTTTAAACCACAAATGATGTTTCTATGATATTGAGGATATTGTATTCGCACGAGAGGGTATTAGAGTACAACTAGTGGATGAAGATGTTTTTGGGATAGCTAATGACCTTTTGTGATACCAAGTTTCCTATAATCCCCCTAATCAAGGCATACCAAGACGGTGTTTATGTCCACTCAAGTAAAACACCACACATCATTATGCCACATCCTTTCTCAAAATAAAAAAAAGACCATGGGAAATTTAGCCAAATTGCGTGAGAGAACTGTCCAAACATAGGTTAAGGTTGTAAGGCACTTTTTTCCACCATACAGTTGCTAAAAAGTTGGAATATAAAGAATTCAAAACAATAGATCACCTTTTAAACAACAAATGACGTTTTTATGATATTGAGGGCATTGTATTCGCACGAGAGGGTATTAGAGTACTAATAGTGGATGGAAACGTTATTGGGCTAGCTATTGACCTTTTGTGATATTATGTGTCCTATAATCCCCTCTATTAAAGGCATATCTAGACGGTGTTTATGTCCACTCAATTAAAACACCACACATAATTATGCCATATCGTTTCTCAAAATAAAAGAAAGACCATGGAAAATTTAGCCAAATTGCGTGAGAGAACTGTCCAAACATAAGTTAAGGTTGTAAGACACCTTTTTTCTACCATATAGTTGCTAAAAAGTTGGAATATAAATAATTCAAAACAATAGATCACCTTTGAAACTAAAAATAGTGTTTCTATGATATTAAGGGCATTGTATTCGCACGAGAGGGTATTAGAGTACAACTAGTGGATGAATGTCACACTCGGATTTAAGGGGTAAATCCGGGTGCGTATCATATGTGCTCCTGCTTCCTTTCATCATCAGCCACCGCCTCTGGAGCATACCTTGACAGCTGAATGAATTTATCACGATATTCACTCACTATCATATTGCCTTGCTTGAGTGATAAGAATTCATTCTTCTTTATTTTCATCAGGCCAGCAGAAATATGGTAGTTCCTAATTTGTGTAGAAAATTCTACCTAGGTAATAGTGTTGGCAGCAGCATGGGCAACACAATAGGAGTCCCACCAATCAGCAGCAGGGCTAGTGAGATGACCCGACGCATAAAGCACCTTCTCCCGATCAGTACATTGAGGAATATTGAGCATTCTATCCATTGACTTCAGCCAGTCATCAGCATGTAGAGGATTTGGAGATCTGGAGAATGTGGGCGGCTTGTGACTCATGAACTCCCGATGCTTGTCCCGGGGTGGAGCTGGTGGTGGTGGAGGTAGTGGTGGTTGTTGCTGCCGTTCCAGTCATTCTTGTCTCATCTCCTGTCGCATTTCCTACCGCTCCTGGCGCATCTCCTGACGTTCTTGTCGCATCTAAGCTTGCATATCTGTCATGGTGTTTGCCATTTGCTGCAGCAGATGCATCTGAGGAGCAGCTACTAGATCTGCTCTAGCTAGTGGAGGGTTCGGTGGAGGATCCATCTCTGGCTGTGATTGGTTAACAATTCTCCTGCGACGGTTGTTGGCAGGTAGGTCGATACCGCCTCCCTTCCTGGTATTGACCATCTGGGTTAGAAACACATGGTAAGATAGAATTGCAGATAAGACGAGTAATTACGAGACATGATCTTTTGGGGTTTTTATAGCTCAGTAGATTAGTGTGTCACCTACTAATACTACTGCATTACCTTATGGTGGTACATGCTAGAATGTCCTGCTATACTATTTCAGTCAATCAAAGAAGCAAATCAAGCATTTATCATCAGAACAAACATCCAAACACTTTAGATAGAGAAAAAAATATATATTTTTGTCTTAGGTCTCCTATCTCTTTATGGAGTCTTTAGATGTAGGATTCCAAGGTGTGAAATCCTTCTTGTGTTTCGAGAGTAGCAAGATAAGAGTAGTCAGAGTAGAACAACCAAAGGTGAGACAAGATCGAGAAAAGTATAGAAAGAATCACAGTAAGGTAAGTAGGTAAGGGTTTTGTCCAATTCTATCTAGGTTTCATTCTACACTCAACATTTGCTCTGATACCACTTCTGTCACACCCAGATTTAAGGGGTAAAGCTAGGTGCGTCTCATATGTGAGCCAAAGAAGAACAACAAATATAATGACCAAGTGTATAGAGATAAATGTCACAAATATTATTACATAGCACAAGTATCTTACAAAAATAATTGATAACAATAAAACGAACTAATAATTATTACTTGGCGCCATCAAACTGATTGGGAGACGCCACCTAGATAAGCTCGTAATCAATGACCAGACAACCCCCATTTTTGTCGAAAATAGCCATTTACGACCATTTACAATAATACCGAAGGCTAACACCTACAAATTTTTGACCAAGAAATGGTCACCACCAAAAATCATAAAATGTGATCTATGGCAAGGAAACATATGTGGCATGAGGTGTACGAGCCTCTGGTCGATGATCAATGGCCACACAACCCCCATTTTTGTCAAAAATAGCATGAATGACCATTTTTAATAATACTGAAGGGTAACACCTATGAATTTTTGACCAAGAAATGGTCCCCACTAGAAATCCAAGAATGCAATCTATGGCAAGAAAAGATATGTGGGGAGAGGTGTACGATCCTCTGGTCGATGATCAATGGCCACACAACCCCCATTTTTGTCGAAAATAACATGAACAACCATTTTCAATAATACCGAAGGCTAACACCTACGGATTTTTGACCAAGAAATGGTCTCCAACAGAAATCCAAGAATGTGATCTATGGCAAGGAAACTTATTTGGGTGAGGTGTACGAGCCTCTGGTTGATGATCAATGGCCACATAACCCCCATTTGTTTTTCAAAAATAGCCATGAACGACCATTTTCAATAATACCGAAGGCTAACACCTAAGGATTTTTGACCAAGAAATGGTCTCCACCAGAAATCTAATAATGTGATATATGGCAAGGAATCAAATGTGGGGTGAGGTGTACGAGCCTCTGGTCGATGATCAATGGCCACACAACCCCCATTTTTATCGAAAATAGAATTAACAACAATTTTCCATAATACCAAAGTCTAACACCTACGGATTTTTGACCAAGAAATGGTCTCCACAAGAAATCTAATAATGTGATATATGACAAGGAAACTAATGTGGGGTGAGGTGTACGAGCTTCTAGTTTATGATCAATGGCCACACAACCCCCATTTTTATCAAAAATAGCCATGAACGACCATTTTTCAATAATACCGAAGGCTAACACCTACGTATTTTTGATCAAGAAATAGTCTCCACTAGAAATCCAAGAATGCGATCTATGTAAAGGAAACATATGTGGGGAGGGGTGTACGATCCTCTTGTCGATGATCAATGGCCACACAGTCCCCATTTTAGTCGAAATTAGCATGAACGACCATTTTCAATAGTACCAAAGTCTAACACCTATGGATTTTTGACCATGAAATGGTCTCCACCAGAAATACAAGAATGTGATCTATGGCAAGGAAACTAATGTGGGGTGAGGTGTATGAGCCTCTGGTTTATGAATAATGGCCACAGAACCCCCATTTTTATCAAAAATAGCCATGAACGACCATTTTAAATAATACCGAAGGCTAACACCTATAGTTTTTTGACCAAGAAATGGTCTCCACCAGAAATCTAAGAATGTGATCTATGAGAAGGAAAAATATGTGGGGTAAGGTGTATGAGCCTCTGGTCATTGATCAATGGCCACACAACCCCTATTTTTTTCGAAAATAGCATGAATAACCATTTTCAATAATACTGAAGGCTAACACCTACGGATTTTTGACCAAGAAATGGTCTCCACCAGAAATCCAAGAATGTGATCTATGGCAAGGAAACATATGTACGGTGCGATGAACAAGCCTCTGGTTGATGATTAATGGCCATACAACCAACAATTTTGTCGAAAATAACCATGAATGCCATTTTCAATAATACCGAAGGCTAACACCGACAGATTTTTGACCAAGAAATGGTCTCCACCAGAAATCTAAGAATGTGATCTATGGCAAGGAAACATATGTGGGGTGAGGTGTACGAGCCTCTGGTCGATGATTAATGGCCACACAACCCCCATTTTTGTCGAAAATAGCCATTAACGCCCATTTTCAATAATACCGAAGGCTAACACCTACGAATTTTTTACCCAGAAATGGTCTCCACCAGAAATCCAAGAATGTGATCTATGGCAAGGAAACATATGTGGGGTGAGGTGTACGAGCCTCTGGTCGATGATCAATGGCCACACAACCCCCATTTTTGTCGAAAATAGCCATGAACCACGATTATCTATAATACCGAAGGCTAACACCTACGGATTTTTGACCAAGAAATGGTCTCCACCAGAAATCCAAGAATACGATCTATGGCAAGGAAACATATGTAGGGTCAGGTGTATGAGCCTCTGGTCGATGATCAATGGCCACACAACGCTCATTTTTGTCGAAAATAGCATGAACGACCATTTTCAATAATACCGAAGGCTAACACCTACGGATTCTTGACCAAGAAATGGTCTCCACTAGAAATCCAAGAATGCGATTTATGGCAAGAAATTATATGTGGGGAGAGGTGTACGAGCCTCTGGTCAATGATCAATGGTCACACAACCCCCAATTTTGTCAAAAATTGCATGAAAGGCTAACACCTGCGGATTTTTGACCAAGAAATGGTCTCCACCAGAAATCCAATAATGTGATCTATGACAAGGAAACATATGTGGGGTGGGGTGTACGAGCCTTTGGTCGATGTTCAATAGCCACACAACCCCCATTTTTGTCGAAAATAGCCATGAGCGACCATATTCAATAATAACGAAGGCAAACATCTACAGATTTTTGACTAAGAAATGGCCTCCACCAGAAATATAATAATGTGATTTATGGCAAGGAAACATATGTGGGGTGAGGTGTACGAGCCTCTGGTCGATGATCCATGGCCACACAAGCCCCATTTTTGTCGAAAATAGCCATGAACGACCATTTTCAATAATAACGAAGGCTAACACCTACGGATTTTTGATTAAGAAATGGTCACCACCAGAAATACAAGAATGTGATCTATGGCAAGTAAAAATAAGTGGGGTTAGGTCTATGAGCCTCTAATCGATAATCAATGGGCACACAACTCCTATTTTTATTGAAAATAGCATGAACAACCATTTTCAATAACAGCGAATGCTAACAACTGCGGATTTTTGTACAAGAAATGGTCTCCACCAGAAATCCAAGAATGTGATCTATGGCAAGGAAACATATGTGACGTGACGTGTATGAGCCTCTGATCGGTGATCAATGGCCACACAACCCCTATTTTTGTCGAAAATAGCATGAACGATCATTTACAATAATACGAAAGGCTAACACCTACGAATTTCTGACCAAGAAATGGTCTCCACCAGAAATCCAAGAACGTGATCTATGGCAAGGAAACATATGTGGGGTGAGGTGTAAAAGCCTCTAGTCAATGATCAATGGCCACACAACCCACATTTTTGTCGAAAATAGCATGAATGACCATTTTCAATAATACCGAAGGCTAACATCTACAGATTTTGACCAAGAAATAGTCTCCACTAGAAATCCAAGAATGCGATCTATGGAAAGGAAACATATGTGGGGAGAGGTGTACGATCCACTTGTCAATAATCAATGGCCACACAATCCCCATTTTAGTCGAAATTAGATTGAACGACCATTTTCAATAGTACCAAAGTCTAACACCTTTGGATTTTTGACCATGAAATGGTCTCCACCAGAAATCCAAGAATGTAATCTATGGCAAGGAAACTAATGTGGGGTGAGGTGTACAAGCCTTTGGTTTATGATCAATGGTCACAGAACCCCCATTTTTGTCAAAAATAGCCATGGACGACCATTTTGAATAATACGGAAGGCTAACACCTATAGATTTTTGACCAAGAAATCGTCTCCACCAGAAATCTAACAATGTGATCTAGGAGAAGGAAACATATGTGGGGTGAGGTGTACAAGCCTCTAGTCGTTGATCAATGGCCACACAACCCCTATTTTTGTCGAAAATAGCATGAATAACCATTTTCAATAATACTGAAGGCTAACACCTACAGATTTTTTTACCAAGAAATGGTCTCCACCAGAAATCCAAGAATGTGATCTATGACAAGGAAATATATGTAGGGTGCGATGAACAAGCCTCTAGTCGATGATTAATGGCCAGACAACCTCCATTTTTGTCGAAACTAACCATGAATGACCATTTTCAATAATACCAAAGGCTATCACCTACGGATTTTTGACCAAGAAATGGTCTCCAGCAGAAATCCAAGAATGAGATCTATGGCAAGAAAACATATGTGGGGTGAGGTGTACGAGCATCTGGTCGATGATCAATGGCCACACAACCCCCATTTTTGTCGAAAATAGCCATGAACACCCATTTTCAATAATACCGAAGGCTAACACCTAGGGTTTTTTGACCAAGAAATGGTCTCCAACAGAAATCCAACAATGTGATTAATGGCAAGGAAACATATGTGGGATGAGGTGTACGAGCCTCTGGTCGATAATCAATGGCCACACAACCCCCATTTTTATCGAAAATAGCCATGAACCACCTTTATCTATAATACCGAAGACTAACACCTACAGATTTTTGACTAAGAAATGGTCTCCACTAGAAATCCAAGAATATGATCTATGGCAAGGAAACATATGTGGCGTGAGGTGTACAAGGCTCTGGTCGACGATCAATGGCCACACAACGCTCATTTTTATCGAACATAGCATGAACAACCATTTTCAATAATACCGAAGGCTAACAACTACAGATTCTAGACCAAGAAATGGTCTCCACTAGAAATCCAAGAATGCGATTTATGGCAAGGAAACATATGTGGGGAGAGGTGTACGAGCCTCTGGTCGATGATCAATGGTCACACAACCCCCTTTTTTGTAAAAAATAGCATGAGCGACATTTTCAATAATACCGAAGGCTAACACCTACGAATTTTTGACCAAGAAATGGTCTCAACCAGAAATAAAAAATGTGATCTATGGCAAGGAAACATATGTGAGGTGAGGTGTACGAGCCTTTGGTCGATGTTCAATGGCCACACTACCCCCATTTTTGTCGAAAATAGCCATGAATGACCATTTCCAATAATAACGTTGGCAAACACGTTCAGATATTTGACCAAGAAATGGTCTCCACCAGAAATCTAAGAAAATGATCTATGGCAAGGAAACATATGTGAGGTGAGGTGTACGAGCCTCTGGTCGATGATCCATGGCCACACAAGCCCCATTTTTGTCGAAAATAGCAATGAACGACAATTTTCAATAATAACAATGGCTAACACCTACGATTTTTTGACCAAGAAATGGTCTCCACCAGTAATACAAGAATGTGATCTATGGCAAGGAAAAATAAGTGGGGTTAGGTCTACGAGCCTCTAGTCGATAATCAATGGGCGCACAACTCCTATTTTTATCGAAAATAGCATGAACGACCATTTTCAATAACAGCGAATGCTAACAACTACAGATTTTTGAACAAGAAATGGTCTCCACCAGAAATCCAAGAATGTTAACTATGGCAAGGAAACATATGTGAGGTGAGGTGTATGAGCCTCTGGTCGGTGATTAATGGCCACGCAACCCCTATTTTTGTCGAAAATAGCATGATCGACCATTTTCAATAATACGGAAGGCTAACACCTACGAATTTTTGACCAAGAAATGGTCTCCACCAGAAATCCAAGAATGTGATCTATGGCAAGGAAACATATGTGTGGTGAGGTGTACAAGCTTCTAGTCGATGATCAATGGCCACACAACCCACATTTTTGTCGAAAATAGCATGAACAACCATTTTCAATAATACCGAAGGATACCACCTACGAATTTTTGACCAAGAAATGGTCTCCACCAGAAATCCAAAAATGCGATCTATGACATGGAAACATTTGTGGGGTGAGGTGTATGAGCCTCTGGTCGATGATCAATGGCCACACAACTCCTAGTTTTGTCGAAAATAGCATGAACGACCATTTTCAATAATACCGATGGCTAGCACCTACGAATTTTTGACCAAGATATGGTCTCCATTAGAAATACAAGAATGTGATCTATGGCAAGGAAACATATGTGGGGAGAGGTGTACGATCCCTTGGTCGATGATCAATGGCCACACAACCCCCATTTTTGTCGAAAATAGCTTGAACGACCATTTTCATTAATACTGAAAGCTAACACGTACGGATTTTTGACAAAAAAAATGGTCTCCACAAAAATTCCAAGAATGTGATCTATGGCAAGGGAACATATGTGGACTGAGGTGTACAAGCCTCTGGTTGATGATCAATGGCCACATAATCCCCATTTTTGTCAAAAATAGCCATGAATGACTATTTTCAATAATACCGAAGGCTAACACCTATGGATTTTTGACCAAGAAATGGTCTCCACCAGAAATCTAAGAATGTGATTTATGGCAAGAAAACATATGTGGGGTCAGGTGTACGAGCCTCTGGTCGATGATCAATGGCCACACAACCCCATTTTTGATCCAGGGATTGGACGGGGTGTTACAAGTGGTATCAGAACCGACCCTCGTGGTTTCACGGGCGTGTGTGGGCTAGCGGGTTCGGGTATATGGCGCATGGCACATGTGGGCCCAGAGTGGTCACATGGTATGGCATATGACAGCACTAGACATACAGACGTGGCCAAGAGGGGAGGTTCCTGGATTGGGGTTGATCGACAAGGATGTCAGTCTTCTAGGATGGTGATTTCCTGGCCCAAGGCTTAATGGAATTAATAGAGTATCCGTACCAACAAGGTGCATCTTCTTTTTTGGAAGCCTATCTCGAAAGAACCTCCAAGTTAAGTGTGCTTGGCTTGGAGCAATTTGGGATGGGTGATCGACCAGGAGGTTTTCTCGGGTGCGCATGAGTGAGGACAAAGTGCGCACAAAAGACTCATGTTGGTATGTGGAGACAATATATGATCCTATAGAGCTTCCAGGAGTAAGTACCGCTGGTACAGGGATTGGACGGGTTGTTACAACACCAACGGATTTTTGACCAAGAAATGGTATCCATCAGAAATCCAAAAATGTAATCTATGGCAAGGAAACATATGTGGGGTGAGGTGTACGAGCCTCTGTCGATGATCAATGGCCACACAACCCCTATTTTTGTCGATAATAGCGTGAACGACAATTTTCAATAATACCAAAGGGTAACACCTACGAATTTTTGACCAAGAAATGGTCTCAACCAGGAATCCAAGAATGTGAACTATGGCAAGGAAACATATGTGAGGTGAGGTGTACGAGCCTCTAGTCGATGATCAATGGCCACACAACCCCTATTTTTGTCGAAAATAGCATTAACGACCATTTTCAATAATACCGAAGGCTAACACTTATAGATTTTTGATCAAGAAATGGTCTCCACCAGAAATCCAAGAATGTGATCTATGGCAAGGAAACATCTGTGGGGTGAGGTGTACGAGCCTCCGGTCGATGATCAATGGCCACACAACCCACATTTTTGTCGAAAATTGCATGAACAACCAATTCAATAGTACTAAAGGATAACACCTACGAATTTGTGACCAAGAAATGGTCTCCACCAGAAATCCAAGAATGCAATCTATGGCAAGCAAACATATGTGGGGTGAGGTGTACGAGCCTCTAGTCGATGATCAATGGCCACACAACTCCCATTTTTGTCAAAATAGCATGAACGACCATTTCAATAATGCCCAAGGCTAACACCTACGAATTTTTGACCAAGAAATGGTCTCCATCGGAAATCCAAGAATGTGACCTATGAAAAGGAAACATATGTGGTGTTAGGTGTACGAGGCTCTAGTCGACGATTAATGGCCACACAACCCCCATTTTTTCGAAAATATTATGAACGACCATTTTTAATAATACGAAAGGCTAACACCTATGAATTTTCGACCAAGAAATGGCCTCCACCGGAAATCCAATAATGTGACCTATGGCAAGGAAACATATGTGGGGTGAGGTGTATGAGCCTCTGGTCGATGATCAATGGGCACATAACTCCTATTTTTTTTGAAAATAGCCATGAATGACAATTTTCAATAATACCGAAGGCTAACACCTACGAATTTTTGACCAAGAAATGCTCTCCACCAGAACTCCAAGAATGTGATCTATGGCAAGGAAACATATGTGGGGTGAGGTGTACGAGCCTCTGATCGATGATCAAATGCCACACAACCCCTACTTTTTTCGAAAATAGCATGAACGACCATTTTTAATAATACCGAAGGCTAACATCTATGGATTTTGGACCAAGAAATGGTCTCACACCAGAAATCCAAGAATGCGATCTATGGCAAGGAAACATATGTGGGGTGAGGTGTACGAGACTCTGGTCGATGATCAATGGCCTCAGAACTCACATTTTTGTCAAAAATTGCATGAACGACCATTTTCAATAATACTAAAGGATAACACCTACGGATTTTTGAGCAAGAAATAGTCTCCACCAGAAATCCAAGATTGCAATCTTTGGCAAGCAAACATATGCGGGGTGAGGTGTACGAGCCTCTAGTCACTGATCAATGGCCACACAACACCATTTTTGTCAAAAATAGCATGAACGACCATTTTCAATAATACCGATGGCTAACACCTACGGATTTTTGACTAAGAAATGCTCTCCCCTAGAAATCCAATGATGTCGAAAATTGAATTAACGACCATTTCAATAATGCCGAAGGCTAACAACTACAGATTTTTGACCAAGAAATAGTCTCCACCAGAAATCCAAGAATGTGATGTATGACAAGGAAACATATGTGGTGTCAGGTGTACGAGACTCTGGTCGATGATTAATGGCCACACAACCCTCATTTTTGTCGAAAATATTATGAACGACCATTTTCAATAATTCCAAAGGCTAACACGTACGAATTTTTGACCAAGAAATGGCCACCACCAAAAATCCAAGAAGGTGATCTATGGCAAGGAAACATATGTGGGGTGAGGTGTATGAGCCTCTGGTCGATGATCAATGGCCACATAACCCTCATTTTTGTCGAAAATAGCCATGAACGACCATTTTAAATAATACCTAAGGCTAACAACTACAGATTTTTGACCAAGAAATAATCTCCACCAGAAATCCAAGAATGTGATGTATGAGAAGTAAACATATGTGGTGTCAGGTGTACGAGACTCTGGTCGACGATTAATGGCCACACAACCCTCATTTTTGTCGAAAATATTATGAACAACCATTTTCAATAATTTCAAAGGCTAACACGTACGAATTTTTTACCAAGAAATGGCCACCACTAGAAATCCAAGAAGGTGATCTATGGCAAGGAAACATATGTAGGGTGAGGTGTACGAGCCTCTAGTCGATGAGCAATGGCCACACAACCCTCATTTTTGTCGAAAATTACATGAACGACCATTTTCAATAATATCGAAGGATAACACGTATGGATTTCGGACCAAGAAATGTCTCCACCAGAAATCCAAGAATGTGATCTATGGCAAGGAAACATATGTGGGGTGGGGTGTATAAGCTTCTGGTCGATGATCAATGGCCACACAACTCCCATTTTTGTCGAAAATAGCCATGAACGGCCATTTTCAACAATAATGAATGCTAACATCTATAAATTTGTCACCAAGAAATGGTCTCCACCAGAAATCCAAGAATGTGATATATGGAAAGCAAAAATATGTGGGGTCAGGTGTACGAGCCTCTGGTTGATAATCAATGGCCACACAACTCCTATTTTTGTCGAAAATAGCAATGAACGACCATTTTCAATAATACCGAAGGCTAAAACCAACAGATTTTTGATCAAGAAATGCTCTCGACCAGAAATCCAAGAATGTGATATATGGCAAGGAAACATATATGGGGAGAGGTGGACGAGCCTCTGGTCGATGATCAATGGCCACAGAACCCCTATTTTTGTTGAAAATAGCATGAACGACCATTTTCAATAATATCGAAGGCTAACACCTACGAATTTTTGACCATGAAATGGTCACCACAAGAAATACAAGAATCTGATCTATGGCAAGGAAACATATGTGGCGTGAGGTGTACGAGCCTCTGGTCAATGATCAATGGCTGCACAACACCCATTTTTATCGAAAATAGCATGAACGACCATTTTTCATAATACCGAAGGCTAACACCTACGGATTTTTGACCAAGAAATGGTCTACAGCAGAAATCCAAGATTGTGATCCATGGCAAGGAAACATATGTGGGGTCAGGTGTACGAGCCTCTGGTTGATGATCAATGGCCACACAACTTCCATTTTCATCGAAAATAGCATGAACGACCATTTAAATAATACCGAAGGCTAACACCTACAGATTTCTGATCAAGAAAAGGTCTCCACCAGAAATCCAAGAATATTATCTATGATAAGGAAACATATCTGGGGTGGGTTGTACGAGCCTCTGGTCAATGATCAATGGCCACACGACCCCCATTTTTGTCGAAAATAGTCATGAACGACCATTTTCAATAATATCGCAGGCTAACACCTACAGATATTGACCAAGAAATGGTCTCTACCAGAAATCCAAGATTGTGATCTATGGCAAGGAAACATATGTGGGGTCAGGTGTACGAGCCTCTGATCGATGATCAATGGCCACACAACCCCATTTTTGTCGAAAATAGCATGAACCACCATTTTCAATAATACCGAAAGCTATCACCTATGGATTTTTGACCAAGAAATGGTCTCCTCCAAAAATCCAAGAATGTGATCTATGGCAATGAAACATATGTGGGGTGAGGTATACGAGCCTCTGGTTGATGATCAATGGACACACAACCCCTATTTTTGTTGAAAATTGCATGAACGTCCATTTTCAATAATACCGAAGGCTAACACCTACGAATTTTTGACCAAGAAATGGTCTCCAATAGAAATACGAGATTGTGATCTATGGCAAGGAAGTACATGTGAGGTTAGGTGTACGAGCCTCTATTCGATGATTAATGGCCACACAACCCCCCATTTTTGTCGAAAATAGCATGGACAATCATTTTCAAAAATACCGAAGGATAACACCTACGGATTTTTGACCAAGAAATGGTCTCCACCAAAAATCGAAGAATGTGATATATGGCAAGGAAACATATGTGGGGTGAGGTGTACGAGCCTCTGGTTGATGACCAATGACCACACAACCCCCATTTTTATCGATAATAGTATGAACGACCATTTTTAATAATACTGAAGGCTAACACATACGGATTTTTGACCAAGAAATGGTCACCACCAAAATCTAAGAAAGTGATCTATGGCAAGGAAACATATGTGGGGTCAGGTGTACGAGCCTCTGGTTGTTGATCAATGGCCACACGACACTCTTTTTTGTCGAAAATAGCCAAGAACGACCATTTTCAATAATGCCGAAGGCTAACACCTACGGATTTTTCACCAAGAAATGGTCCCCACCAGAAATCCAAGAATGTGATCTATGGCAAAGGAAAATATGTGGGATGATTTGTACTAGCCTCTAGTCGATGATCAATGGCCACACAACCTCTATTTTTGTCGAAAATAGCATGAACGACCATTTTCAATAATACCGAAGGCTAACACCTACAGATTTTTGACCAAGAAATGGTCTCCTCTAGAATTCCAAGATTGTGATCTATGGCAAGGAAACACATGTGTGGACAGTTGTACTAGCCTCTGGTCGATGATCAATGGCCATACAACCCCCATTTTTGTCGAAAATAGCATGAATGACCATTTTCAATAATACCGAAGGCTAACACGTACGGATTTCTGACTAAGAAATGTTCTCCAGCAGAAATCCAAGAATGTGATCTATGGCAAGGTAACATATTTGGGGTGGAGTTTACAAGATTCAAGTTGATGATCAATGGCCACACAACCCCATTTTTTTCGAAACTAGCCATGAACGACCATTTTCAATAATACCGAAGGCTAACACATCTATGGATTTTTCACCAAGAAATAGTCTCCACCAGAAATCCAAGAATGTGATCTATGGCAAAATAAAAATATATGGGGTCAGGTGTACGAGCTTCTGGTCGATGATTAATGGCCACACAACCCTTATTTGTTTCGAAAATAGAGTGCACGACCATATTCAATATAACCAAAGGCTAACACCTAGAAATTTTTAACCAATAAATGGTGTGCACCAAAAATTCAAGAATATGATTTATGGCAAGGAAACATATGTGGGTCAGGAGTGCGAGCCTCTGGTCGATGATCAATGGCCACACAACCCCCATTTTTGTCGAAAATAGCCATTAATGACCATTTTCAATAATACCGAAGGTTAAAACCTACAAATTTTTGACCAAGAAATGGTCTCGACCAGAAATCCAAGAATGTGATCTATGGCAAGGAAACATATGTGGGGTGAGGTGTACGAGCCACTGGTCGATGATCAATGGCCACACAATCGCTATTTTTGTTGAAAATAGCATGAACGCCTATTTTCAATAATACTGAAGGCTAACACCTACAAAATTTTGACCAAGAAATGGTCACAACTAGAAATCCAAGAATGTGATCTATGGCAAGGAAACATATGTGGGTTCATGTCACACCCGGTTTTAAAGGACAAAGCCGGGTGCATCTCATACATGCGCCAAGAAAACAACATATATAATAACAGAGTGTATAGAGATAAATGTCATAAAACATCAGAGTACTTATTACATAGCGAAAGACTTATTACAAAATAAAAGAATAATTATAAAACGAACTAAGGATCGTTGGCGCCAATGTCGACTGAGAAACGCCACCTAGATCAGATCAAACTCCTCGCCTTGTGGCTCCTCCTGAACCACCTGTTCTTCTCCTGTGGGGGGGGGTGTGAGACAGCAAGAGTGAGCTCACATACGTTCATCGCTCAACAAGTCGTGGGGAATAATGTGGCATGAACTCACCAAAGGTGGGAGTTCATGAAGTGTAAGGCTGATCAATGGAATAAAGGCTGAAGCTGAGCATTGCTTTTATAAGTTGGTCAAAATTTTATTAGCAATTACTAAGTGTAAGTAAATACCAAACCCTTAGAAATAATAAGTAAAAGTAATAATAAAATAATCCCAAATGCAATGAAATGACAGATTAAGTTTAAGTTCCATAAATTAATCATGTGAGGGTCCGAGCCGCTCATGACCGTGAGCACGGCTAGTATACCAGTTTTACACTCTGCAGAGGTTGCGCATCTTTACCCACAAGTCATGTTACCCATCTGCCAAGAGATGGCCAATCCCATACACCTCTACCGAGGAGGCGAGGCAGGGTAACACTACGAGGCCTTTACAAAGTTCCACTAGCTTCAGAAATCCCGCTACAGTTTATAGGAAGCTCCAATGCAGGGTTCTTGCCTGACCGCCATCGCAGCAAAATCAACCCAAGGACCTCCCTACACTGACCACTCCCCTACTGCCCTTGCCCCTTTCGGGTAAGGAAGACTTCCACTAGCTTTCCTAGTTAATCAGCCAAGGGCGTCCCATTATACCCTTGTGGTAGCACTGTTTTCCCGGGTGGTCGCTCCATGTTCCCATTAACATAATGATCTTAACATGAGCAGTAATAATAAAAAGATAATAAAAGTGTAATTATGAGTAATAAATATCTCTATACCCAAAACCACATAAAGCAATAACATGTACTACCCAAAAATTTAGTAGTAAAATCAGTGGTGAAACAAGGTATAAAGATAGTCAAATCTAGGGTAACCTATTGGGTCCCATCAAAATTAACCTATGCAGATCATTATAATTAATAAGAACATGGCTGGGAAAAAGTAAGTGATCAAGGGCACAACTTGCCTGACACTTGAGATTCCAGGTACCAACTTGCTTTTCAGATGACACGTGTCCTCGCGCTAGTCGTAGCAATACAAACAAACATGGTATAGATAAAATTAACATCACACCAAACATAAGAATACACTGCATAATAATGATCTACGCGTTGCTACGAGATCGTGGGAACGAGAACCACTAAAATCGGAGTTAAAACGAAGGAGTTATGATTTTCTGAAGATTCTATGTGTTTTGTACAAGATTAAATGGGATATATATTTTAATGCGATTTTCATGTCAAAATAGTGGTACTAGATGATAGACAATAATATTACAAAATTATAGGAATTGAAACAGATTAATTTGGACTTAATATGGATTTTCTATGAATTTAACAAGTTTATGTAATTATTTTTACTCTAAAAAGTATTTTCCAATTGTATTTATTTGGTTTTATGTTTCTCTAGCCGAGCACATCATTATCAAAATCCCTAGGGACCAAACCATAAAATCTTCCCAGACTCAGACTGCACCTGCCCTGGACCGCGGGTTATTTTTAGTAATTCCCAGGGGCCCATACGCAATTGAGCCACGACGAAGAGGTATGTAAGAATTCCATCCATCGGATCACAATTGAACGGCCCAGATCATAACCCCCTACATCCGAACAGGTACACGTTGACGCCCTTTGGATCAAAATCCCACGGACCAGATCTTACGTCCCCACATTAAATCTCGTCTGCAAACTTGGTGATCAATGGCTCAGGTTCACCCAGCGAACCGGTATGCTACCCATTTAATCCCGGTCGCAGATCCATTACTCAATGGTCCACGCGCGCCGCCCGCGAATCCTTTCACCCCGACGGACAAAGACAGCAGCGGCGAGCCTCCAGCGGTGGCGGCATCGCCGGAGAGTACCTGATTCGTACGCCGAGCCCTCAAACTCAGATTGGACACACTCTACACGAAGCTACGACTTCACCCAACCCGAGCGACCTCCATATAGGTTCAATCGCCACGAGCCGATGCCAACCAGTCACCCATGGCGGCCCTACGACGTAGACGAAATCCGGTGAGCAATCCCCGGCTACCCGCCAACCCATCTGCCCTACCCATCGGCGACATACGCTCCTACAGGTGTAATGGAATGGCTAGACTACTTACCGGAGATCGGGATGAGGTTGGAGAGCTTGGTCACAACGCGGTCGACGGCCTGCGCCCACGGTCGGCGAAATCCGCCCCGGCGAGGCTTCCCCTGCGCACACCGCTACACCAGCGAGCGACACTGCTACTCCCCGCCACCGAGCAGCGAGCTACTAACACCGAACGCACCCCAATTCCGCGCGCCCGCGATGGGTGGATCTCCGCTCCACGATTGACCCGGTTTCCTACGACGGCGGCGGTCGAAATGGTTGGAGCGTGGGAGAACTAGAGTGGGCTACGATCCCAGGGAAAGCGACAGTAGTTAAGCGCCTCGCGACCCCGGAATCCCCGGCTCGATCGCGAGCTTGCGCGGTCAAAGCGGAGCACCGGTGCGCGTGAGATCTCTGGAGGGGAAGTACCTGCCAGCCCGGGCCCATCCGCCAGTGAACCAGCGCATGGCGCGGCGTGGAGTACAGGCTGCCAGGTGGGACCGTGGTGTCGGCGCATGGTTGCTAACGGCTTCACGCGGGGGAGAGCTGACGTGTATGGCCCACCTGGAAGTGTTAGCGGGAGAGCAGCGCGTAGGAACTGACGGGGTGGCCCCACGTGGCGACGACAGACCCCATTTCCCACGGGCTGCGCGGAGGCAAGTGCTAATGGGCCGAAATGGGTGCAGGGATCCCAGCTAGGTTTCTTTTTTTTTCTTTTATTCTCTTTTCTCTCTTATTTTTTTTAGTCTCAATTTGAACTTTAAATTTATGGTGAACTTGTACTCAATTTCTGAGTATGTGATTTGAATAAATTATTGTGGAATAAATTTATCTACTTATAAGTTTTATTAAAAAAAATTGTATTGTATAGCATTTTCTCTTTTCCTTCTCTATTTCAAACCCTAATTCTCAATTTAGGATTCAAATTCCTCTCATTATTATATTTCTTTTATTATTATTATTTTTATATTGTCACAAATAATGCACTCCAAAAATAAGTCCCAGCATGATGCATATTTTAGTGGCGTGTATCTTATTAATTATGTTTTTTTAGCAAGGTTTTCACATGTGATGATACATAAAGGTCAAACTCATATATAGATAAAGAGAATTTGTTTCTCCATTTATATTATCTCTAACAAATTACAAATTGGGTATTACAAATCCTACCCCCCTTAACAAGAATCTCGTCCTCGAGATTTAGGAGGAACGAGGGAAAAGATGGGGGAAATCTATGCGTAACTCTTCTTCTCTTTCCCAAGTAGCTTCATCTTCTCCATGATGGCTCCATTGCACTTTTCACATCTTTATTACCTTATTTCTTGTAACTCGAGTCAAAACATCAAGAATCTCGACGGGATACTCCATGTAGGTCAAATCACCCTGAACACTGAGTTCATCCATTGGTAACTGTTCCTCAGGGATACGGAGACACTTCTCAAGTTGAGATACATGGAATACATTGTACACATCAGATAGACTAGCAGGTAGCTCGAGTTGATAGGCCATCTCTCCACCTCGCCTAAAAACTCTAAATAGTCCAATAAAGTGAGGGAACAATTTGCCCTAACTTTAAATCTCCTCATTCCATGAAATGGTGACATCTTGGGGTACACATGATCACCTTCCTCAAATTCCAGTGGTCTTCTATTATCAGCGTAGCTCTTTTGTCTGGTCTGAGCTACCCTCAAATTCTCCCAAATTATACGGATTTGTTCTTCTACCTCTTGAATAAGTTCAGGTCCAAAGAACTGTCTTCCTCTAGTCTGATCCAATATAGAGGAGCCTTGTATTTCCTGCCATACAGAGTCTCGAACGGTGACATCTTCAGACTGGTCTGGTAACTATTATTATATGAGAACTCAGCATAAGGTAGACTCTTGTCCCAACTACTACCATGCTGAAGGGCACAAGCTCTCAACATATCCTCCAACACTTGGTTAGTCCTTTCGGTCAGTCCATCAGTCTGAGGATGGTAGGTCGAACTAGAATTCAACTTCGTATCCAATGACTCGTGTAACTTCTTCCAATACCGAGAGGTAAACTATGATCCCCGGTCTGATACAATCTTCTTTGGCACACCATGCAGGCATACAATCCGTGCCATGTACAACTCTGCCAACTTGGCTCCTGAATAAGTGGCCTTCACTGGAATAAAGTGGGCTACTTTAGTTAGCCTGTCCACAATCACCCATATAGAATCATATCCAGCAGACGTGCGGGGTAATCCAACAATGAAGTCCATGCCAATCTCTTCCCATTTCCACTCAGGTATCTTCAGTGGATGCAGTAGTCCGGCTGGCCTCTGGTGTTCAGCCTTAACTCTTTGGCATACATCGCACATAGCCACATGTGCAGCCACATCTCTCTTCAATCCATACCACCAGTATTTTTGCTTCAAATCCTGATACATCTTAGTGCTACCAGGATGAATAGAATAATCCAAGTCATGGGCCTCCTTTAAAATAGTCTCACGAAGGCTTTCAATATCAGGAACACATATCTTGTCCTTGAACCATACGGTGCCTTGCTCATCTTCCGTGAATTCCGGACCTCGACCTTCAGTAATTAGACCCTTAATCTCTTATATTTTAGCATCACCAATTTGTCCTTTGCGGATTTCTTGCTCCAAGGTAGGTTCCAATTCGATGGTAACTCCTTCCGTATGTGTAACAATTCCTAGGTTGAGCCTCTCAAAATCTTTTTGCTAATTCATCAGGTAGCTGGACAACGAAAGCGGAGTGAACATGCTCCTTTCGACTCAAGGCATCTGCAACCAAATTTTGCCTTGCCAGGGTGATAATGAATCTCCAAATCGTAATCCTTAATAAGCTCCAACCAACAGCGTTGCCTAAGGTTGAGATCCTTCTGAGTGAATATGTGCTTCAAACTCTTATGATCCGTGTATACTTGGCACTTAGTTCCCATAATGTAGTGTCTCCAAATCTTAAGTGCATGCACAACTGCTGCCAGCTCTAAGTCATGAGTGGGGTAGTTCAATTCATGTTTCCGCAACTGACGAGACGCATAGGCGATCACATGTCCTTCTTGCATGAGCACACATCCTAATCCTTGGCCACATGCATCACAATAAATGTCAAATCCTTTTTGTAGATCTGGCATAATCAACACTGGTGGTGACATCAATCTCTTCTTTAATTGATCAAAGCTATCTTGGCACTTCTCATCCCACTTGAAATATCTTCCCTTCTCCAGAAGTGAGCTCATAGACTGAGCAATCTTAGAAAATCCTTCAATAAATCTCTGATAATATCTTGTAAGCCCCAAGAAATTCCGAATCTTCGTAACTGTAGTGGGTATGCTCCACACCACTATCTCCTTGACTTTAGCAGGATCCACTGATATCCCTCCATTAGAAATGATATGCCCAAGGAATGACACCTTGTCAATCCAGATCTCGCACTTACTGTACTTGGCGTAGAGTCGTTTATCTCGTAGCTTCTGTAGCACCAATCTCAGGTGTTCCTCATGATCACTTTCACTCTTAAAATAGATAAGAATATCGTCGATAAATACTATGACGAAACTGTCCAAATACTCCATAAACACCTTATTCTTCAGATCCATAAAATAGGCTGGTGCATTAGTTAGACCAAATGACATAACGGTGAACTCATATAAACCATATCGGGTCGAGAAATCCATCTTGGGAATATCTGATGGCCTAATCTTCATTTGATGGTAACCCGATCAGAGGTCAATCTTCGAGAATACCCTTGCGCCTCTCATCTGATTAAATAAATCCTTAATGCAGGGTAATGGACACTTGTCTTCACAGTGACGTCGTTAAGAGACCTATAATCCACGCACATCCCTTGTGATCCTTCTTTCTTCTGTACAAATAGAACTGGTGCTCCCCAAGGTGAGGAACTCGGACGAATGTACCCAGCCTCTTGTAATTCCGTTAGTTGCTTCTTAAGTTCCTTTAGTTCTTCTACGGACATCATGTATGGCCGTTTAGAAATAGGAGCAGTCCCAGGTAAAAGATCAATGACAAACTCAACTTCCATATCTGGTGGCATCCCTGGTAACTCCTCTGGAAAGACATCCGGAAAATCCTTAACCACATGGATGTTGTCACCAAAAAAAAACTTCCCATCGACTAAAAATGTCGCTAGTTTGGTGGCGGTAGTTACTGCAATTTCAACTTCAAATCTTTCTCCTTTGGAACTGGTGAGTTTTATGGTTCCTCTAACACAGTGTATAAACTTTCTTTGCCTTTCTTAACCATGACATACCAAGGATCAAGTCTATACTGCTCTCTTCTAACACTATAGGGGTAGCCCATCTGGGTTAGAAATACAGGGTAAGAAAGGAAGAATTGTATACAAGGTGTGTAATTACGATGAATGTTACCGCGGGGGATTTATTAGCTAAATAGATTAGTGCGTTAACCACTAAAGCTAATACATTACCTTATGATGGTACATACTAAGATGTCCGTCTATACTATTTCAATCAATCAAAGAAGCAAATCAGACATTTATCATCAGAACAATCAAACAACATTTTTAAATATAGAAAATAGTTTTGGTTTGGTCTTAGGCCTCCTATCTCTTAAAAATGTCATAGGGGTAGGGATTCCAAGGTGTGAAATCCATCTTGTCTCAGAATAGAAAAGATAAGAATGATCAGAGTAGAACAGTAGAAGGTGAGACAGGATCAAGATAAGTATAGAAAGAATCAGAGTAAGGTAAGTATAGAATGAATCAGAAATAGATAAGTGGGTAAGGGTTTGTCCATTTCTATCTAGGTCTTGTCCTACAGTCAACATTGCTCTGATACCACTTCTGTCACACCCGGTTTTAAAGGACAAAGCCGGGTGCATCTCATACATGCGCCAAGAAGACAACATATATAATAACAGAGTGTATAGAGATAAATGTCATAAAACATCAGAGTACTTATTACATAGCGGAAGACTTATTACAAAATAAAAGAATAATTATAAAACGAACTAAGGATCGTTGGCGCCAATGTCGACTGAGAAACGCCACCTAGATCAGATCAAACTCCTCGCCTTGTGGCTCCTCCTGAACCACCTGTTCTTCTCCTGTGGGGGGGTGTGAGACAGCAAGAGTGAGCTCACATACGTTCATCGCTCAACAAGTCGTGGGGAATAATGTGGCATGAACTCACCAAAGGTGGGAGTTCATGAAGTGTAAGGCTGATCAATGGAATAAAGGCTGAAGCTGAGCATTGCTTTTATAAGTTGGTCAAAATTTTATTAGCAATTACTAAGTGTAAGTAAATACCAAACCCTTAGAAATAATAAGTAAAAGTAATAATAAAATAATCCCAAATGCAATGAAATGACAGATTAAGTTTAAGTTCCATAAATTAATCATGTGAGGGTCCGAGCCGCTCATGACCGTGAGCACGGCTAGTATACCAGTTTTACACTCTGCAGAGGTTGCGCATCTTTACCCACAAGTCATGTTACCCATCTGCCAAGAGATGGCCAATCCCATACACCTCTACCGAGGAGGCGAGGCAGGGTAACACTACGAGGCCTTTACAAAGTTCCACTAGCTTCAGAAATCCCGCTACAGTTTATAGGAAGCTCCAATGCAGGGTTCTTGCCTGACCGCCATCGCAGCAAAATCAACCCAAGGACCTCCCTACACTGACCACTCCCCTACTGCCCTTGCCCCTTTCGGGTAAGGAAGACCTCCACTAGCTTTCCTAGTTAATCAGCCAAGGGCGTCCCATTATACCCTTGTGGTAGCACTGTTTTCCCGGGTGGTCGCTCCATGTTCCCATTAACATAATGATCTTAACATGAGCAGTAATAATAAAAAGATAATAAAAGTGTAATTATGAGTAATAAATATCTCTATACCCAAAACCACATAAAGCAATAACATGTACTACCCAAAAATTTAGTAGTAAAATCAGTGGTGAAACAAGGTATAAAGATAGTCAAATCTAGGGTAACCTATTGGGTCCCATCAAAATTAACCTATGCAGATCATTATAATTAATAAGAACATGGCTGGGAAAAAGTAAGTGATCAAGGGCACAACTTGCCTGACACTTGAGATTCCAGGTACCAACTTGCTTTTCAGATGACACGTGTCCTCGCGCTAGTCGTAGCAATACAAACAAACATGGTATAGATAAAATTAACATCACACCAAACATAAGAATACACTGCATAATAATGATCTACGCGTTGCTACGAGATCGTGGGAACGAGAACCACTAAAATCGGAGTTAAAACGAAGGAGTTATGATTTTCTGAAGATTCTATGTGTTTTGTACAAGATTAAATGGGATATATATTTTAATGCGATTTTCATGTCAAAATAGTGGTACTAGATGATAGACAATAATATTACAAAATTATAGGAATTGAAACGGATTAATTTGGACTTAATATGGATTTTCTATGAATTTAACAAGTTTATGTAATTATTTTTACTCTAAAAAGTATTTTCCAATTGTATTTATTTGGTTTTATGTTTCTCTAGCCGAGCACATCATTATCAAAATCCCTAGGGACCAAACCATAAAATCTTCCCAGACTCAGACTGCACCTGCCCTGGACCGCGAGTTATTTTTAGTAATTCCCAGGGGCCCATACGCAATTGAGCCACGACGAAGAGGTATGTAAGAATTCCATCCATCGGATCACAATTGAACGGCCCAGATCATAACCCCCTACATCCGAACAGGTACACGTTGACGCCCTTTGGATCAAAATCCCACGGACCAGATCTTACGTCCCCACATTAAATCTCGTCTGCAAACTTGGTGATCAATGGCTCAGGTTCACCCAGCGAACCGGTATGCTACCCATTTAATCCCGGCCGCAGATCCATTACTCAATGGTCCACGCGCGCCGCCCGCGAATCCTTTCACCCCGACGGACAAAGACAGCAGCGGCGAGCCTCCAGCGGTGGCGGCATCGCCGGAGAGTACCTGATTCGTACGCCGAGCCCTCAAACTCAGATTGGACACACTCTACACGAAGCTACGACTTCACCCAACCCGAGCGACCTCCATATGGGTTCAATCGCCACGAGCCGATGCCAACCAGTCACCCATGGCGGCCCTACGACGTAGACGAAATCCGGTGAGCAATCCCCGGCTACCCGCCAACCCATCTGCCCTCCCCATCGGCGACATACGCTCCTACAGGTGTAATGGAATGGCTAGACTACTTACCGGAGATCGGGATGAGGTTGGAGAGCTTGGTCACAACGCGGTCGACGGCCTGCGCCCACGGTCGGCGAAATCCGCCCCGGCGAGGCTTCCCCTGCGCACACCGCTACACCAGCGAGCGACACTGCTACTCCCCGCCACCGAGCAGCGAGCTACTAACACCGAACGCACCCCAATTCCGCGCGCCCGCGATGGGTGGATCTCCGCTCCACGATTGACCCGGTTTCCTACGACGGCGGCGGTCGAAATGGTTGGAGCGTGGGAGAACTAGAGTGGGCTACGATCCCAGGGAAAGCGACAGTAGTTAAGCGCCTCGCGACCCCGGAATCCCCGGCTCGATCGCGAGCTTGCGCGGTCAAAGTGGAGCACCGGTGCGCGTGAGATCTCTGGAGGGGAAGTACCTGCCAGCCCGGGCCCATCCGCCAGTGAACCAGCGCATGGCGCGGCGTGGAGTACAGGCTGCCAGGTGGGACCGTGGTGTCGGCGCATGGTTGCTAACGGCTTCACGCGGGGGAGAGCTGACGTGTATGGCCCACCTGGAAGTGTTAGCGGGAGAGCAGCGCGTAGGAACTGACGGGGTGGCCCCACGTGGCGGCGACAGACCCCATTTCCCACGGGCTGCGCGGAGGCAAGTGCTAATGGGCCGAAATGGGTGCAGGGATCCCAGCTAGGTTTCTTTTTTTCTTCTTTTATTCTCTTTTCTCTCTTATTTTTTTTTGTCTCAATTTAAACTTTAAATTTATGGTGAACTTGTACTCAATTTCTGAGTATGTGATTTGAATAAATTATTGTGGAATAAATTTATCTACTTATAAGTTTTATTAAAAAAATTGTATTGTATAACATTTTCTCTTTTCCTTCTCTATTTCAAACCCTAATTCTCAATTTAGGATTCAAATTCCTCTCATTATTATATTTCTTTTATTATTATTATTTTTATATTGTCACAAATAATGCACTCCAAAAATAAGTCCCAGCATGATGCATATTTTAGTGGCGTGTATCTTATTAATTATGTTTTTTAGCAAGGTTTTCACATGTGATGATACATAAAGGTCAAACTCATATATAGATAAAGAGAATTTGTTTCTCCATTTATATTATCTCTAACAAATTACAAATTGGGTATTACAGTTCAGGTGTACAAGCCTATGGTCATTGATCAATGGCCACACAACCCCTATTTTTGTCGAAAATAGATATGAACGACCATTTTCAATAATACTGAAGGTTAACACCTACACATTTTTTTACCAAGAAATGGTCTCCACCAGAAATCCAAGCATGTGATCTATGGCAAGAAAAAATATGTGGGATGAGGTGTACGAGGCTTTGGTCGATGATCAATGCACACACAACCCGTATTTTTGTTGAAAATACCATGAACGACCATTTTCAATAATACCGAAGGCTAACACCTACGATTTTTTACCAAGAAATGGTCTCCAACAGAAATCCAAGAATGTGACCTATGGCAAGGAAACATATGCGGGGTGAGGTATACGAGCCTCTAGTTGATGACCAATGGCCACCCAACCCTCATTTTTGTCGAAAATAGCCATGAATGACCATATTCAATAATACCGAAGCCTAAAACCTACAGATTTTTGACCAAGAAATGGTCTCGTCCAGAAATCCAAGAATGTGATCTATGGCACGGAAACATATGTGGGGTGAGGTGTATGAGCCTCTGGTCGATGATCAATGGTCACACAACCCATATTTTTGTTGAAAATAGCATAAACGACCATTTTCAATAAAACTGAAGGGTAATACCTACGGATTTTTGACCAATAAATGGTCAACATCAGAAATCCAAGAATGTGATCTATGGCAAGGAAACTTATGCGGGGTCATGTGTACGAGCCTCTAGCCATTAATCAATGGCCACACAACCCGCATTTTTCGAAAATAGCATCAACGACCATTTTTAATAAAACCAAAGGGTAACACCTACAGAATTTTGACCAATAAATGGTCTCCACCAGAAATCCAAGAATGTAATCTATGACAAGAAAACATATGTGGGTGAGGTGTACGAGCCTCTGCACGATGATTAATGGCCACACAACTCCTGTTTTTTCGAAAATAGCCGTGAACCACCATTTTCAAAAATACTGAAGGCTAACACCTACGGATTTTTGACCAAGAAATGGTCTCTACCAGAAAACCGAGAATCTGATCTATGGCAAGGAAACATATGTGGGGTGAGTTGTACGAGCCTTTGGTCGATGATAAATGGCCACACAACCCCCATTTTTGTCGAATATAGCATGAACGACCATTTTCAAAAATACCGAAGGCTAACACCTATGAATTTTTTAACGACAAATGGTCTCCACCAGAAATCCAAGAATTTGATCTATGGCAAGGAAACATATGTGGGGTGAGGTGTACGAGCCTCTGGTCAATGATCAATGGCCACACAACCCCATTTTTGTTTAAAATAGCTATGAATGACCATTTTCAATAATACCAAAAGCTAACACCTACGATTTTTGACCAGGGAAACGTCATTTGTGGTTTATAAGGTGATCTATTGTATTGAATTTTTTATATTCTAACTTTTTAGCAAATGTATAGTGGAAAAAGGTGTCGTACAACCTTAACCTATGTTTGGACAATTTTCTCATGCAATTTGGCTAAATTTTCCATGGACTTTATTTTATTTTGAGAAACGATGTGGCAAATTGATGTGTGGTGTTTTACTTGAGTGGACATAAACATCGTCTAGGTATGCATTAAATAGAGGGGACTATAGGAAACCTGGTTTAACAAAAAGTCATTAGCTAGCCCAATAATGTCTTCATCCTATAGTTGTACTCTAATACCCTCTCGTGCTAATACAGTGCCCTCAAAATCATAGAAACGTCATTTGTGGTTTTAAAGGTGATCTATTGTTTTGAATTCTTTATATTCCAACTTTTTAGCAACTGTATGGTGGAATAAATGTGCCTTACAACTTTAACCTATGTTTGGACTGTTCTCTTACAGAATTTGGCTAAATTTTCCATGGTCTTTGTTTTATTGAGAAACATTGTGGCATATTAATGTGTGGGGTTTTACTTGAGTGGACATAAACACCGTCTAAGTATGCCTAGAATAGATGGGATTATAGGAAACCAGGTATCTCAAAAGGTTATTAGCTATCATATCATCTTCATCCGCTAGTTGTACTCTAATACCCTCTCGTGCGAATACAATGCCCTTGATATCAAGGAAACATCATTTTTAGTTTAAAAGGTGATCTATTGTTTTGATTTCTTTATATTTCTACTTTTTAGCAACTGTATGGTGGAAAAAGGTGCCTTACAACCTTAACCTATGTTTGGAAAGTTCTCTCACGCAATTAGCCTAAATTTTCCATGGTCTTTATTTTATTTTGAGAAACGATGTGGCATAATGTTGTGCGTTGTTTTACTTGAGTGGACATAAACAACATCTAGGTATGCCTTAAATAGAGGGGATTATAGGAAACCTGGTATCACAAAAGGTCATTAGCTAGCCCAATAACGTCTTCATCCACTAGTTGTACTCTAATACCCTCTCGTGTGAATACAATGCCCTCTATATCATAGAAATGTTATTTGAGTTTTAAAAGGTGATCTATTGTTTTGAATTCTTTATATTCCAACTTTTTAGCAACTGTATGACGGAAAAAAGTGCCTTACAACCTTAACCTATGTTTGGACGGTTCTCCCACACAATTTGGCTAAATTTTCCATGGACTTTATTTTATTTTGAGAAACGATGTGGCATATTGATGTGTGGTGTTTTACTTGAGTGGACATAAACACCGTCTAGGTATGCCTTGAATAGAGGGGATTATAGGAAACCTGGTATCACAAAAGGTCATTAGCTAGCCCAATAATGTCTTCATCCACTAGTTGTACTCTAATACCCTCTCGCGCAAATATAATGCCCTCAATATCATAGAAACACTATTTTTAGTTTCAAAGGTGATCTATTGTTTTGAATTCTTTATATTCCAACTTTTTAGCAACTGTATGGTGGAAAAAAGATGCCTTATAAACTTAACGTATGTATGGACAATTCTCTCAAGCAATTTGGCTAAATTTCCCATGGTCTTTATTTCATTTTGAGAAACGATGTGGCATAAAGATGTATGGTGTTGTACTTGAGTGGACAAAAACACCATCTAGGTATGCCTTGAATATAGGGGATTATAGGAAACCTGATATCACAAAAGTCATTAGCTAGCCCAATAACGTCTTCATCCACTAGTTGCACTCTAATACCCTCTCATGCGAATATAGTGCCCTCAAAATCATAGAAACGTCATTTGTGGTTTAAAAGGTGATCTATTGTTTTGAATTCTTTATATTCCTACTTTTTAGCAACTGTATGGTGGAAAAAACGTGCCTTACAACCTTAACCTATGTTTGGACAATTCTCTCACTCAATTTGGCTATATTTTCCATGGTCATTGTTTTATTTTGAGAAACGATGTGGCATATTGATGTGTGTTGTTTTACTTGAGTGGACATAAACACCGTATAGGTATGCCTTGAATAGAGGGGATTATAGGAAACCTAGTATCACCAAAGGTCATTAGCTAGCCCAAGAACAACTTCATCCACTAGTTGTACTCTAATTCCCAGTCGTGCGAATAAAATGCCCTTGACATCAGGGAAACAACATTTTTAGTTGAAAAGGTGATATATTGTATTGAATTCTTTATATTCATACTTATTAGCAATTGTTTGTTGGAAAAAGGTGCCTTACAACCTTAACCTATGTTTGGACAATTCGCTCGCACAATTTGGCTAAATTTCCCATGCTCTTTATTTTATTTTGAGAAACGATGTGGTAAATTGATGTGTGGCATTTTACTTAAGTGGACATAAACACCATCTAAGTATGCCTTGAATAGAGGGGATTATAGTAAACCTGTTATCACAAAAGGTCATTAGCTTGCCCACTAATGTCTTCATCCACTAGTTGTACTCTAATACCCTCTTGTGCGAATACAACGCCCTCAATATCATAGAAACACTATTTTTGGTTTGAAAGGTGATCTATTGTTTTGAATTCTTTATATTCCAACTTTTTAGCAACTGAATGTTGGAAAAAGGTGCCTTACAACCTTAACCTATGTTTGGACAGATCTCTTACATAATTTGGCTAAACTCCCATGGTCTTTATTTTAGTTTAAAAGGTGATATATTGTTTTGAATTCTTTATATTCCTACTTTTTAGCATCTATATGGTGGGAAAAAGGTAACTTACAACCTTAACCTATGTTTGGACAGTTCTCTCACGCAATTTGGCTAAATTTTTTGTGGTCTTTATTTTATTTTGAGAAACGATCATGCCAATTGATGTGTGGTGTTTTACTTGAGTGGACATAAACACCGTCTAAGTATGCCTTGAATAGAGTGGATTATAGGAAACCTGTTATCACAAAAGGTAATTAGCTAGCCCATTAACGTCTTCATCCACTAATTGTACTCTAATACCCTCTCGTGCGAATACAATGCCCTCGATATCATAGATACATTATTTTTAGTTTCGAAGGTGATCTATTGTTTTGAATTCTTTATATTCCAACTTTTTAGCAACTTTATGGTGGAAAAAGGTGCCTTACAACCATAATCTATGTTTGGACAGATCTCTCACGCAATTTGGCTAAATTTCCCAAGGTCTTTATTTTACTTTGAGAAACGACGTGGCATAATGATGTGCGGTGTTTTACTTGACTGGACATAAACACAATCTAGGTATGCCTTGAATTGAGGGGATTATAGGAAATCTGGTATCACAAAAGGTCATTAACAAGCCCAATTACGTCTTCATCGACTAGTTGTACTCTAATACCCTCTCGTGTGAATACAATGCCTTCAATATCATAGAAATGTCATTTGAGGTTTAAAAGGTGATCTATTGTTTTGAATTCTATATTTTCCAACTTTTTACTAACTGTATTGTGGAAAAAGGTGCCTTACAACCTTAACCCATGTTTGGACAGTTCACTCACGCAATTTGGCTAAATTTTCCATGGTCTTTATTTTATTTTGAGAAACGATGTGGCATATTGATGTGTGGTGTTTTACTTGAGTGGACATAAACACCATCTAGGTATGCCTTGAATAGAGGGGATTATAGGAAACCTGGTATCACAAAAGGTCATTAGCTAGCTCAATGACGTCTTCATCCACTAGTTGTACTCTAATACCCTCTCGTTTGAATGCAATGCCCTTGACATAAGGGAAACATCATTTGTGGTTTAAAAGATGATCTATTGTATCGAATTGTTTATATTCCAACTTTTTAGCATCTGTATGATGGAAAAATGGTGCCTTACAACCTTAACCCATGTTTGGACAGTTCTCTCACGCAATTTGGCTAAATTTTCCATGGTCTTTATTTTATTTTGAGAAATGATGTGGCAAATTGATGTGTGGTGTTTTACATGAGTGAACATAAACACCGTCTATGTATGCCTTGAATAGAGGAGATTATAGGAAACATGTTATAACAAAAGGTCATTAACTAGCCCACAAACGTCTTCATCGACTAGTTGTACTCTAATACACTCTTGTGCGAATACAATGCCCTTAATATCATTGAAACACTATTTTTAGTTTCAAAGGTGATCTATTGTTTTGAATTCTTTATATTCTAACTTTTTAGCAACTGTATGGTGGAAAAAATTATCCTTTCAACCTTAACCTATGTTTGCACAGATCTCTTACGCAATTTGGCTAAATTTCCCATGGTCTTTAATTTATTTTGAGAAACAATGTGGCATAATGATGTGTGGTGTTTTACTTGAGTGGCATAAACACCATCTAGGTATGTCGTGAATAGAGGGAATTATAGGAAACCTGTTATCACAAAAGGTCATTAGCTAGCCCAATAACGTCTTCATCCACTAGTTGTACTCTAATAACCTCTCGCGCGAATACAATGCCCTTGACATGAGGGAAACATCATTTTTAGTTTAAAAGTTGATCTATTATTTTGAATTCTTTATATTCCTACTCTTTAGAAACTATATGGTGGGAAAAAGGTGCCTTAGAACCTTAACCTATGTTTAGACAGTTCTCTCACGCAATTTGGCTAAATTTTTCATGGTCTTTATTTTATTTTGAGAAACGACGTTGCAAATTGATGTGTGGTGTTTTAATTCAGTGGACATAAACACCGTCTAAGTATGCCTTGAATAGAGGGGATTATAGGAAACCTGTTATCACAAATGGTCATTAGCTAGCCCACTAACGTCTTCATCCACTAGTTGTACTCTAATACCCTCTCGTGCGAATACAATGCCCTCAATATAATAGAAACATTATTTTTAGTTTCAAATGTGATCTGTTGTTTTGAAATCTTTATATTCCAACTTTTTAGCAACTGTATGATGGAAAAAGGTGCCTTACAACCTTAACCTATGTTTGGACACTTCTCTCACACAATTTGGCTAAATTTTCCGTGGTCTTTATTTTATTTTGAGAAACAATGTGACAAATTGATGTGTGGTGTTTTACTTGAGTGGACATAAACACCGTCTAAGTATGCCTTGAATAGAGGGGATTATAGGAAACCTGTTATCACAAAAGGGCATTAGCTAGCCCACTAACGTCTTCATCCACTAGTTGTACTCTAATACCCTCTCGTGCGAATACAATGCCCTCAATATCATAGAAACATTATTTTTAGTTTTGAAGGTGATCTATTGTTTTGAATTCTTTATATTCTAACTTTTTAGCAACTGTATGGTGGAAAAAGGTGCCTTACAACCATAAACTATGTTTGGACATATCTCTCACGCAATTTGGGTAAATTTCCAATGGTCTTTATTTTAGTTTGAGAAACTATGTGGCATAATGATGTGCAGTGTTTTACTTGAGTGGGCATAAACACCATCTAGGTATGCCTTGAATTGAGGGGATTATAGGAAACCTGGTATCACAAAAGGTCATTAGCAAGCCTAATAACGTCTTCATCGACTAGTTGTACTCTAATACCCTCTCGTGCGAATACAATGCCGTTGACATCAAGAAAACATCATTTTTAGTTTAAAAGTTGATCTATTATTTTGAATTCTTTATATTCCTACTTTTTAGCAAATATATGGTCGAAAAAGGTGCCTTACAACCTTAACCTATGTTTGGACAGTTCTCTCATGCAATTTGGCTAAATTTTTCATGGTCTTTATTTTATTTTGAGAAACGACATGGCAAATTGATGTGTGGTGTTGTTGGGGACTTGTTCTCAAATGCTTCGAATTAAGAACAAGGCAACACGGAAAATGTTAAGTATTAAGGTCCTTCGTCCTTCATAACGATATATCCTTTCGGGATATATAGCATCTCGGACGAAGGTTACAAAGAACATACCTTCGTAAGCATAACAATGAAGAATAAAGCATTCACATAAATCATGAAATAAACATGTAAATATTATCATAGAATTATCTATACTTGTATTAATGAATATAAATGACTTTGAAGTACAAATGTACCTTCGGTCTTGCAGAAGGCAAAAAGTACGAATGTGATGCGAAGGCAAAAAGCAGGTTCGCGTGAACAGTACAGAGGTACTGTTCATCTATTTATAGACACAGGTCGCAGCCTGTGACAAATTACAATTATGCCCCTTGCGGAAGTTTACAACATTGACTCGGACATACATGTATAAAAAGGTCATTCTGCCTCTATGTCGGTTTAAAACGCCGAAGCTCCATGAAAAGGGACCTTCGGCCATCTCTTAGAAACGACTTTGGCCGAAGCTGCTTCTTCGTGTGAGACCTTCGGCGTACCGAAGCACGACCCCAACAGTAGCCCCTTTCGCGGTGCTAGATCGTTCTTCGTAACGAGCTTGGCCCGTGAAAAAAAACCTCTTCAGCTTCGGGAAGCCGAAGGTCCAAAAAACACCTTCCCTGAGCTCGTTGCGGAGAAACGATCCGACTTCCGAGCGCGTGCCAAGCCCACTTTGTAGAGTTACTGTTTGGTCTTTGCGGTCCACTGCACAGCGGGTATGAGTTACTGCGCGCCTGGTGTAACAGTTCCACCGCTTCGCCTTCCTACCTGCAGCACTATATAAACAAACAGGTGGGTGTGAAGTTACCACAGCATTCATTGCTATTTGCACTGTTTCGCTGCCAAAATTTTTCACCATAGCCGAAGCTTAAGTCTCAGAATCGAACGAAGGTGCCTCTCAACGTCCGCTTCGTCAGAAAAAAGAGCTTCGGAGAAAAGAAAAAAGGAAAAAAGTTTTTGACTTCCCAAACTTAGAATCAAATGGCGAGAATACGATCTACTGCCAAAGTTGTACGTGAGGGAAACGAAGCCGAAGGTTCAGACACTGTGCCCATCTCCGAAGCAATGCAGCGTTCCGGTCTACTGACTACAGAAGAAATGCCTGCTGCTGAAGCAGGCCCAACAACTGCCGAAGGAAAAGAAAACATTGAAGGGACTGACTCCGAAGATGACTATCACCTTGCTACGCCCAGCAAGCCCAGTCACCTGGATTTTGGGAAATCAACTGTTTCAAAAGCTGACCTTTCGAAGATGGTGAAAGCAGGTTATTTCAATGAGGACCAGAAGAAGCTACTCCGCTTCGGGGAAGAAGAAACCACCCCGAAGCCAAGGAAGGATGAGATTGTTATTTTCAAGAGTTTTTTAAAAGCTGGGCTTAGATTCCCTCTCCACGGTATTGTTGCGGAGATACTAAGGAGGTTTGGTATCTACTTTCATCAATTGACTCCTAACGCCATCGTTAGGCTCAATGTTTATATCTGGGCCCTCCGAAGCCAAGCTGTGGAACCATTTGCTGACAGCTTCTGCCGAGCTCACGAATTACATTACCAAACAAAAGCCAGAAAAGATGGGCTTCATGATAATTTCGGTTGCTATAATTTTGCCTACCGGAAGACAACAAAGTGTCCTGTCATCAGCTACCGAAGCAAATGGCCAGCAGGTTGGAAATCTGAGTGGTTTTATGTAAAAGTCGATGAAGACAAAGAAAAATTGGTACAAAGCCCTCTGGAGTTAATCTTCGGAGAGACAAGGCCACAATGCCACATTGGCGACCTAAAAGGTCCCACCTGGGCTGCTCTGGGTGAATTTGAAATTATCTCAGAACATATTGGCACCAGGGATCTAGTTCAAGAGTTCTTGGCATTCAGAGTTTTCCCTACTCTAAAAGAGTGGGAGATGCCGAAGCTGGAGGGAGAGAAGAAGAAGGGGGAGCTTGTCCGGCTTCCCTATTACTTCAAGTTCAAGAAGTTCTTCAAAAAACCCTGCAAAGAATGGTTAGACACTGTTGAGGTGATGTGCAACGAAATCCTGGGGAATTACTCCAAAAAAGAGGATCAACTAATGACAGCAGCCTTCGGTGCCCGACCGAAACGAAGGCTGAACCGAGTGCTTGACGCCCTAGGCTTCGAATACCCAGACTACGAACAATTAAACAAGGGCGCCGAGGGCCTCAAAAGAAAAAGAGTAGCCGAAGCTCTGATCAGGGATGAAGAAATACCAGCAAAGGAGAAGAAAGTTTTCAAGAAAAGAAAAATATCTGCTCCGAAGCGCAAATCACTCGAAGAAGAGGAGACCCCCACACCGCCTTCTACCAGCGACGTGGAGGAAATTTTAAAGGTAATGACTGAACCCATGCCTACGAAGCTAAGTCCACTAGGGCTCCAACTGACGAAGCTTTTTGAAAAGGTGGACGAGCCGGATCAACCGAAGATAAACAAACCCAAACGGCAAAGAATTATTGCGGTAACTGAGGTTATCGACAAAACTCCACCTAGGTTGTCAATTCAGAAAACGGCAGCTGCTGAAGGTAGAGCTTCGGAAGTTGCGGCTACCGAAGCTGCCACACCCGAAGATGTAAATTTAGAAACTACTCTTGAAAATATTGACAAAATTTTGACAGAAAACATTGAAGAAGCTGCCACCGTTACTGAAGAAATCCTGGCCACAGTGCCAGGGAAAGGGAAAGAAATAGTCGAAGAAACTCCGGACGACGAAGCCTATTCTTTCCAGAATCTAATTGGGCAGAAACTGACGAAGGACGAAATAGAAGAACTGAAAGACTATGCCAAATCTTGCGGCTACAAGCCAGGAGCCCTTCTATTTGGGGGTGTAGATGATGAAAAACTAGGCTGTATTCGAGACCAGACTGGAGCTAAGGTAATCTGTACTCTATCGAAGAGTATCGGTTTTCCGAAGTTAGAGACAGACATCAGCCGCTACCGACGACAACATATCGTCGGCAGCTTGTTTTATTCTAACTTCAAGGTAAACAACCTTTTTCTCTGGTTTTTATTGCCGTTAACAATGAAAATATTACTTAACATAAGTTGTTTCTGTTCAGAGCATGCTACTGAGCAAAGCTCTGAAGATGCAACAAGACTTGGAGGACAAAAAGCACGAAGCTATAATTGAAAACTTGGAAAGCAAAATAAAAGAGCAATCTGCCATCATTGAAAAGAAAGACTTCGAGCTCCAATCGACCGAAGGCTTGCTGGCTGAAACTGAGGCTAAAATATTAGAGTTAAATTCGAAGCTTATCAATCAATCAAAACAATTTGATCAGGAGAAGCTAGAACTGAATTCGAAGCTTAAAGCCGAAGTCCAGACCAGCTCAGAATTGAAGAAAGCATTAACAAGCCTTCAAGACAAATGCTTGAACTTTGGCAATAATTGTATTGGACGATTAAAAAAGATATTTTACTCTGTTGGAGCCAGCAGTGGGAAATTTAACCCTTCGGCGGAAAATTTACCCCAGGCCTTCGATCATATTGAAGCTGAAATCGAAGAGCTTGACGAAGTTATAGCCGGGCACGGCGACTTCTGTGCCTGGGTAGCTTCTCGGGGTACCGCTGCTGCATTTCTGAAGGCCGGCTGCGAACATGGAAAGGTTGTCAACAGGCCCAACTTCACCTTATCTTCATCAATCCTGGATGATATGCCCGACCTCGCCCGAAGTATCTCCAATAGATTTATAAAAATGGTATGGACAAAGGGCGGGCGAGAGAAAGCTGGAGACGAAGCCCGAAGTCATCTTGAACCAGTAAGAAATAACATTTCGTGCTTACCTTTTCCTTTGGGCTTGATTCTTATGATTCCTTGACTCATGTAGGATGACGAAGGTGAAGATGATGCCTAGGATATGTCGCCGAAGTTGTCGTCGAAGCTGAAGCTTAATGAAGACTAGCAGAAGTGTGCTTTAGAAAAACTCAGGATAATTTTGTAACAACTCTTGTAAATAGAATTAAACTGTTCTTCAAGGAACTTTGTACATACCTTGTAATATATTCTTACCCTTCGATTGAGGTGCTTTGATGTGGACGAAATCAGTTTTTTGAGCCGAAGGCGAAAAAACACCTTCCCTTCTTTTCGTACACAACGAAGCATAAAAGGCCGCTTCCTCTTTTTGCCGAAGCCTTTCCTTACATAACAAAACATAAAAGACTGCTACTCTTATCTGCCGAAGCTTTTATTTACATAACAAAACATAAAAGACTGCTACTCTTATACACAACGATTCATAAAAAACCACTTCTTCGAAACCTTTCTTTTACATAACGAATCATAACAAACCATTTATCCGAAACTTTTCTCTGTGCCGAAGCAACCATTTAGGAACACAAATGCTATGAATGAATGCTTATGCATGCAAATGCCATGATGTAATGTGCAAATGAATGTCCGAAGCGTATGTCCGAAGCCACACTCATCCATCATTTTCTTAGGAGCAAACACACGTCAGCTCTGCATTCCCTTAGGAACGACTTTGGAGCATCTTTGCCTTTTACTTAGGCAGTATCAGCGTTGACTTTTCGCTGTAAGCTCTGCATCCCCCTAGGGACGTCTTTGGAGCTTCTTCGTCTTTTACTTAGACGGTATAAGCTCTGCATTCCCTTAGGAACGACTTTGGAGCTTCTTCGCCTTTTACTTTCGGCGGAATCAGCGTTGACTTTTCGCTGTGAGCTCTGCATCCCCTTAGGGACGTCTTTGGAGCTTCTTCTCTTTTTTAGTTTCGGCACTCGATGGTGCGCTCTCAGCTTTTACATTTACATTCTTTGGGGGATTTTGCTCTTATAAAACTAAAAAGGAAATTACATATGATGGCCCCATTAAAAACCTTTCTCCCCCTTTAGAAAGGAAAAGGGTGCCATGAAAAAGAAAAGAAAAGTCAAAATTACATCGAGTTATACATAAAACCGCCGAAGCTCATCCGCATTCCAAGATCTTGGAATTTCATTGCCATCCATGTCCTTCAGTCTGTACGAACCAGGCCTTGACGAAGATGCTACTAAGAAAGGCCCTTCCCATTTCAGTTGCAATTTGCCCACTGTATCCGGATTGGCCACTCTCCGAAGCACCAAGTGTCCTGGCTCAATATTTTTTAGCCGGACCTTTCTATCTCGCCATTTAACTGTTTCAGCCTGGTACTTATTGATATTCTCCACGGCCTGAAGCCTGATCCCTTCTAAGGCATCTTTTTCCACGAGACAAGTATCTTCGGGACCTGATTCTGCCGAAGCTACCACTCTTATTGATCCAGCTTTAGCTTCTTCCGGGGTTATTGCTTCGTCACCAAATAACAACTTAAATGGGGTAAAGCCTGTAGATCTTGATGTTGTTGTGTTATGGCTCCATACCACTTTGGTAAGCTGATCTGGCCACTTTCCCCTTGGTTGATTAAAGATTAGCTTCATTATTCCTGTCATTATGATGCCGTTGGCCCTTTCAACAAGCCCATTCGACTCCGGGTGCCTGACTGACGCAAAGTGGATCTTCGTGCCAATTTGATCACAAAAATTTCTGAATTCTTCGGAGTCAAATTGTGTTCCATTATCTACAGTTATAGCCTTCGGCACTCCGAAGCGACAGACAATATTCTGCCAGAAAAATTTTTGGACAGTGGCCGAAGTTATTGTAGCTAATGGCTTCGCCTCAATCCACTTGGAAAAATATTCCACAGCAACTACAACATATTTCAGATTGCCTTGAGCCGGTGGTAATGGGCCCAGCAAATCGAGGCCCCACCTTTGCAATGGCCAGATGGGTTGTATTAGCTGTGTCAAAGACGAAGGTTGTTTTTGATCTCTTGCACATTTCTGACAACCTTCGCACTTTTGAACTAACTCAGCTGCATCCGAAGCTGCCTTCGGCCAATAAAATCCTTGACGGAACACTTTTCCAAGTAACGGCCTGGATCCGATGTGGGATCCACAAAGGCCTGCATGTATCTCCTTCATCAACTCTATACCTTCGGCTCTAGACAAGCACTTGAGCAGCGGGGCACAAACTCCATGCTTGTATAACTCCCCTTCTATAATGATATACGGACGAGCTCTTGCCTCTATTCTTTTATTATAAGCTTCGTCATCTGATAGGAATTTGCCCTGAAGGTAAGAAATTATTTCAGTTCTCCAATCTTCACTGTACACAGGAGAAATAGTAAGAACTGCTCTTTCAAGTAACTCCACTGAAGGTGCCTTTATTGTTTCGAAGAATACATCCGAAGGTAGCGGCAGCCCCTGTGCTGCAGACCTGGCTAACAAATCAGCATGTTCATTTTGCCCTCGAGGGATATTCTTAACAGAAAATCCTTCGAAAGAAGCTTCGATCCTTCGGACTGTGTCTAGGTATTTTTCCAGCTTCGGGTCTTTAGCCTTGCAACTTTTGTCAATATGACCCGAAACAATCTGAGAATCAGTTTTAAGGATCGCCCTCCTGATCCCCATCGCCTTTAGTTTCCGAAGACCCAGGAGCAGGGCTTCGTACTCAGCAATATTATTTGTGCAGCTGAAGTCCAGTCTTGCTGCATAGCAAGTTTTTACCTTGGACGGTGAAACCAAAACAGCAGCTGCTCCTGCTCCGAAGGTTCCCCAGGAGCCATCACAAAACACTGTCCATGCTTCGGCATCTTTATTCGCTTCTTCGCCCTGAGCCCCTGGCGTCCAGTCGGCAATAAAATCTGCCAATGCTTGAGACTGGATCGAGGATCTGTGCACATAATCAATGTAAAATTCATTAAGCTCCGCAGCCCATTTTCCAATTCGGCCAGTAGCTTCTTTATTTCTCATGATATCTTTCAATGGCTGCGAAGAAGGAACAATAATATTATATGCCTGAAAATAATGCCGAAGCTTCCTGGATGCCATTAGAACGGCATACAACACCTTCTCCAGTTCTGTATAATTTTTCTTTGAGACACTAAGGACCTCAGATACAAAATATACTGGGACCTGCTTCTTGATTTGTCCATCAAACTTCTCCTGCACAAGTGCCGCACTTACTGCTGAGTGCGAAGCTGCCACATACAACAACAGAGGAGCCCCTGGCATTGGTGGAGTTAATGTTGTTAGATCTATCAGGTATTGCTTGAGTTCTTCGAAAGCTTTTTGTTGAGCTGGGCCCCATTGAAAGACTTCAGCTGATTTTAGCACCTCGAAGAAGGGTAGATTTCTTTCCGCTGATCTGGATATAAATCTGTTAAGAGATGCCAGTCTTCCTGTCAATCTTTGGGCCCCCTTTCTTGTGGTTGGTGGCTCCATTCGAAGTATAGCTTCGATTTTATTTGGGTTAGCTTCAATTCCCTTTGTTGAAACCAAGCATCCAACGAACTTACCCTTCTTTACTCCGAAGACACATTTTTCTGGATTCAGCTTCAGACCAGCTTGTCTGAAGCTGGCGAAGGTCTCCTGCAGATCAGCAATATGGTCTTCTTGCTTCGTGCTTTTTACAATAATGTCATCAACATAGGTCAACACATTTCTGCCTATCTGAGATTGGAGAACCTTCGCAGTCATCCTGCTGAAACTCCCTCCAGCATTCTTAAGCCCCTCAGGCATCCGAAGATAGCAATATGTACCACTTGGGGTTATGAAACTAGTCTTCGGCTCATCCTCCTTTTTCATCCAGATTTGATGATAGCCTGAGTAACAATCCAGGAGACTCATGAGTTCCGAAGAAGCTGCTGCATCAACTAAAGAGTCTATCCTTGGCAGCGGGAACTCATCCTTCGGACAAGCCTTGTTGAGATCTGTGAAATCAATACACATTCTCCACTTTCCATTGGCCTTCTTTACCATAACAGTGTTAGCTAGCCATTCTGGATACTTCACTTCTCTGATAACTCCTGCACTTAGGAGTCTTTTTACTTCGTTGCGAGCCCCTTCGGCCTTGTCATCAGACATTTTCCGAAGCCTCTGCTTGCGGGGTCTGAAGGATGGGTCAACATTGAGCGAATGTTCAATAACATCCCGATTCACTCCACAAAGATCATTGGCTGACCATGCAAAAACATCTTTATTGTTGAATAAAAACCTTATCAAGGTTTTCTCTTGATCTTCAGATAATTGCGAGCCCAATAGCACCTTCTGCTCTGCTATATCCTCACACAGCAGCATGGGCTTCGGCTGATCAGCCGAAGCTGCTTTTTCCCTCCTGAACTTGTACTGTTCACAAGCTTCAACTCCATCTATATTATGGATTGCCTTGGAATCAGTCCAGCTTCCTTCGGCCCTTCTGGCAGCTTCCTGACTCCCATGAATAGCAATAGGCCCTTGGTCCGAAGGTATCTTCATGCAGAGATAAGCTGGGTGAAGAATTGCTTCAAAAGCATTTAGGGTACCACGACCAATGATGGCGTTGTAGGGGTATTCCATGTCAACAATATCAAACACAATTTGCTCAGTCCTTGTGTTATTAACAAATCCGAAGGTTACCGGCATGGTAATCTTCCCGAGTGCCACAATCTGCCGCCCTCCGAAGCCACAAAGAGGGTGCGTAGCATCATGAATCTTGTCTTCAGGCTCTTGCATCTGTCTGAAGGCTTTGGCAAATATAATGTCAGCTGCACTGCCTGTGTCAACTAGGACATTGTGAACCAGAAACCCTTTGATCACACAAGAAATGACCATAGCATCATTGTGAGGATAGTCCTTGAGCTGAAGATCTTCCTGAGAGAAGGTAATTGGAATGTGAGACCATTTTGACTTAATGAAGGGTCCCTGCACTCCAACATGCTGCACCCTTCTCTGAGCCTCCTTCTTCTGCTTTTTGTTAGCTGGCTCTGAGCAAGAACCGCCTGTTATCGGGAGCACCAGCTTCGAAGCCGAAGCAGCTCCAGCTTGAGTGTTGAACGAAGCCATCAGCTCAGAACGGTGGAAGTGAGTTGACCGGAGGTGGGCGCCAATGTTGGGGACTTGTTCTCAAATGCTTCGAATTAAGAACAAGGCAACACGGAAAATGTTAAGTATTAAGGTCCTTCGTCCTTCATAACGATATATCCTTTCGGGATATATAGCATCTCGGACGAAGGTTACAAAGAACATACCTTCGTAAGCATAACAATGAAGAATAAAGCATTCACATAAATCATGAAATAAACATGTAAATATTATCATAGAATTATCTATACTTGTATTAATGAATATAAATGACTTTGAAGTACAAATGTACCTTCGGTCTTGCAGAAGGCAAAAAGTACGAATGTGATGCGAAGGCAAAAAGCAGGTTCGCGTGAACAGTACAGAGGTACTGTTCATCTATTTATAGACACAGGTCGCAGCCTGTGACAAATTACAATTATGCCCCTTGCGGAAGTTTACAACATTGACTCGGACATACATGTATAAAAAGGTCATTCTGCCTCTATGTCGGTTTAAAACGCCGAAGCTCCATGAAAAGGGACCTTCGGCCATCTCTTAGAAACGACTTTGGCCGAAGCTGCTTCTTCGTGTGAGACCTTCGGCGTACCGAAGCACGACCCCAACAGGTGTTTTACTTCAGTGGATATAAACACCGTCTAAGTGTGCCTTGAACATAGGGGATTATAGGAAACCTATTATCACAAATGGTCATTAGCTAGCCCAATAACGTCTTCATCCACTAGTTGTATTCTAATACCCTCTCGTGCGAATACAATGCCCTCAATATAATAGAAACATTATTTTTCGTTTCAAATGTGATATATTGTTTTGAATTTTTTATATTCCATCTTTTTAGCAACTGTATGGTGGAAAAAGGTGTCTTACAACCTTAACCTATGTTTGGACAGTTCTCTCACACAATTTGGCTAAATTTTCCGTGGTCTTTATTTTATTTTGAGAAACAATGTGGCAAATTGATGTGTGGTGTTTTACTTGAGTGGACATAAACACCGTCTAAGTATGCCTTGAATAGAGGGGATTATAGCAAACCTGTTATCACAAAAGGTCATTAGCTAGCCCACTAACGTCTTCATCCACTAGTTGTACTCTAATACCCTCTCGTGCGAATACAATGCCCTCAATATCATAGACACATTAATTTTAGTTTTGAAGGTGATCTATTGTTTTGAATTCTTTATATTCTAACTTTTTAGCAACTGTATGGTGGAAAAAGGTGCCTTACAACCATAAACTATGTTTGGACAGATCTCTCACGCAATTTGGCCAAATTTCCAATGGTCTTTATTTTAGTTTGAGAAACTATGTGGCATAATGATGTGTAGTGTTTTACTTGAGTGGGCATAAACACCATCTAGGTATGCCTTGAATTGAGGGGATTATAGGAAACCTGGTATCACAAAAGGTCATTAGCAAGCCTAATAATGTCTTCATCGACTAGTTGTACTCTAATACCCTCTCGTGCGAATACAATGCCCTTGACATCAAGAAAACATCATTTTTAGTTTAAAAGTTGATCTATTATTTTGAATTCTTTATATTCCTACTTTTCAGCAAATATATGGTCGAAAAAGGTGCCTTACAACCTTAACCTATGTTTGGACAGTTCTCTCATGCAATTTGACTAAATTTTTCATGGTCTTTATTTTATTTTGAGAAACGATGTGGCAAATTGATGTGTGGTGTTTTACTTCAGTGGATCTAAACACCGTCTAAGTGTGCCTTGAACATAGGGGATTATAGGAAACCTATTATCACAAATGGTCATTAGCTAGCCCAATAACGTCTTCATCCACTAGTTGTACTCTAATACCCTCTCGTGCGAATACAATGCCCTCAATATAATAGAAACATTATTTTTCGTTTCAAATGTGATATATTGTTTTGATTTTTTTATATTCCAACTTTTTAGCAACTGTATGGTGGAAAAAAGGTGCCTTACAACCTTAACCTATGTTTGGACAGTTCTCTCACACAATTTGGCTAAATTTTCCGTGGTCTTTATTTTATTTTGAGAAACAATGTGGCAAATTGATGTGTGGTGTTTTACTTGAGTGGACATAAACACCGTCTAAGTATGCCTTGAATAGAGGGGATTATAGCAAACCTGTTATCACAAAAGGTCATTAGCTAGCCCACTAACGTCTTCATCCACTAGTTGTACTCTAATACCCTCTCGTGCGAATACAATGCCCTCAATATCATAGAAACATTAATTTTAGTTTTGAAGGTGATCTATTGTTTTGAATTCTTTATATTCTAACTTTTTTAGCAACTGTATGGTGGAAAAAGGTGCCTTACAACCATAAATGTTTGGACAGGTCTCTCACGCAATTTGGCTAAATTTCCCATGGTCTTTATTTTAGTTCGAGCAACTATGTGGCATAATGATGTGCAGTGTTTTACTTGAGTGGACATAAACACCATCTAGGTATGCCTTGAATTGAGGGGATTATAGGAAACCTGGTATCACAAAAGGTCATTAGCAAGCCCAATAACGTCTTCATCGACTAGTTGTACTCTAATACCCTCTCGCGTGAATACAATGCCTTCAATATCATAGAAACGTCATTTGAGGTTTAAAAGGTGATGTATTGTTTTGAATTCTTTATATTCCAACTTTTTAGCAACTGTATGGTGGAAAAAATGTGCCTTACAACATTAACCTATGTTGGACAGTTCACTCACGCAATTTGGCTAAATTTTCCATGGTCTTTATTTTATTTTGAGAAACGATGTGGCATAATGATGTGTGGTGTTTTACTCGAGTGGACATAAACACCGTCTAGGTATGCCTTGAATAGAGGGGATTATAGGAAACCTGGTATCACAAAAGGTCATTAACTAGCCAAATGGCATGTTCATCCACTAGTTGTACTCTAATACCCTCTTGTGCAAATACAATGCCCTTGACATGAGGGAAACATCATTTGTGGCTAAATTTCACATGGTCTTTATTTTATTTTGAGAAACAATGTGGCATAATGATGTGTGGTGTATTACTTGAGTGGACATAAACACCATCTAGGTATGCCTTGAATAGAGGGGATTATAGGAAACCTTGTATCACAAAAGGTCATTAGCTAGCCCAATAACATCTTCACCCACTAGTTGTACTCCAATACCCTCTCGTGCGAATACAATGCCCTTGACATGAGGGAAACATCATTTTTAGTTTAAAAGTGATCTATTGTTTTGAATTCTTTATATTCCCACTTTTTAGCAACTATATGGTGGGAAAAAGGTGCCTTACAACCTAACATATGTTTGGACAGTTCTCTCACGCAATTTGGCTAAATTTTCCATTGGCTTTATTTTATTTTGAGAAACAATGTGGCAAATTGATGTGTGGTGTTTTACTTCAGTGGACATTAACACCGTCTAAGTATGCCTTGAATAGAGGGGATTATAGGAAACCTGTTATCACAAAAGGTCATTAGCTAGCCCACTAACGTCTTCATCCACTAGTTGTACTCTAATACCCTCTCGTGCGAATATAATGCCCTCAATATAATAGGAACATTATTTTTAATTTAAAATGTGATCTATTGTTTTGAATTCTTTATATTCCAACCAACCATTTCCTAGTCAAAAATTGTAGGTGTTAGCCTTCGGTATTATTGAAAATGGTCATTCATGGTTATTTTCGACAAAAATGGTGGTTGTGTGGCCATTGATCATCGACCAGAGGCTTATACACCTCACCCCACATATGTTTCTTTGCCAGAGATCACATTCTTGTATTTCTGGTGGAGACCATTTGTTGGTCAAAAATCTGTAAGTGTTAGCCTTCGATATTATTGAAAATGGTCGTTCATGCTATTTTCCACAAAAAATGGGGGTTGTGTGGCCATTTATCATCGACAAAAGGCTCGTACAACTCACCCACATATGTTTCCTAGCCATAGATCAGGTTCTTGGTTTTTCGGTGGAGACCATTTCTTGGTCAAAAATCCGTAGGTGTTAGTCTTCGACATTTTTGAAAATGGTCGTTCATGGCTATTTTCAACAAAAATAGGGGTTGTGTGGCCATTGATCATCGACCAGAGGCTCGTACACCTCACCCCACATATATTTTCTTGCCATAGATCACATTATTGGATTTCTAGACGAGACCATTTCTAGGTTAAAAAGCCATAAGTGTTAGCCTTCAATATTATTGAAAATGGTCATTGATGGCTATTTTCGACAAAAATGGTGATTGTGTGGCCATTGGTCATCAACTAGAGGCTCGTACACCTCACCCCACATATGTTTCCTTGCGATAGATCACATTCTTGGATTTCTGTTGGAGACCATTTCTTGGTAAAAAATTGTAGGTGTTAGCCTTCGATATTATTGAAAATGGTTGTTCATGCTATTTTCAACAAAAATAAGGGTTGTGTGGCCATTGATCATCGACCAAAGACTCGTACACCTCATCCCACATATGTTTTCTTGCCATAGATCACAAGCTTGGATTTCTAGTGGAGACCATTTCCGGGTCAAAAATGCATAGGTGTTTGCCTTCAGTACTATTGAAAATGGTCGTTCATTGCTATTTTCGACAAAAATGGGGGTTGTGTGGCTATTGATCAATGACCTGAGGCTCGTACACCTAACCATACATATGTTTCCTTGCCATAGATCACATTGTTGGATTTCTGGTGGTGACCATTTCTAGGTCAAAAATCCGTAGGTGCTAGCCTTCGGTATTATTGAAAATGGTCGTTCATGCTATTTTCAACAAAAATAGTGGTTGTGTGGCCATTGATTATCGACCAGTGGCTCATACATATGTTTTCTTGCCATAGATCACATTCTTGGATTTCTGGTCAAGACTATTTCTTGGTCAAAATTATGTAGGTTTTAGTCTCCAGTATTATTGAAAATGGTTATTCATGGCTATTTTTGACAAAAATGGGGGTTGTGTGGCCATTGGTCATCGACTAGAGGCTCGTACACCTCACCCCACATATGTTTCCTTGCCATAGATCACATTCTTGGAATTCTGGTGGACACCATTTATTGGTAAAAATCTGTAGGTGTTAGCCTTCGGTACTATTGAAAATGGTCGTTCACACTATTTTCGAAAAATAGGGGTTGTGTGGCCATTGGTCATTGTCTAGAGGCTTGTACACCTGACCCCATATATTTTTCTTTGCCATCGATCACATTCTTGGATTCTGGTGGAGACTATTTCCTGGTGAAAATTCGTAGGTGTTAGCCTTCGGTATTATTGAAAATGGTCGTTCATGGCATGTTTTGATAAAAATGGGTTGGTGTGGCCATTGATCATCGACAAGAGTCTTGTACACCCCACCCCACATATGTTACCTTGCCATTGATCACATTCTTGTATTTCTAGTGGTGACTATTTCTTGGTCAGAAATCCATAGGTGTTAGCCATCGGTATTATTGAAAATGGTCGTTCATGCTATTGACAAAAATGGGGGTAGTGTGGCCATTGATCATCGACCAGAGGCTCGTACACCTGACCCCACATATATTTCTTTGCCATAGGTCACATTCTTGGATTTTTGGTGGATACCATTTCTTGGTGAAAAATCTGTAGGTGTTAGCCTTTGGTATTATTGAAAAAGGTTGTTTTTGGCTATTTTCGACAAAAATGTGGGTTGTGTGGCCATTGATCATCGACAAGAGGCTTTAACACCTGACCCCACATATGTTTCCTTGCCATAGATCATATTCTTGATCAAAAATCCGTAGGTGTTAGCCTTCAGTATTATTGAAAATGGTCGTTCATGCCATTTTCAACAAAAATAGGGGTTGTGTGACCATTGATCATCGACCAGAGGCTCGTACACCTCACCCCACATCTGTTTCATTGCCATAGATCACATTCTTGGATTTCTGGTGGAGACCATTTCTTGGTCAAAAATCTGTTGGTGATAGCCTTCGATATTATTGAAAATGGTGGTTCATGCTATTTTCAACAAAAATGAGGGTTGTGTGGCCTTTGATCATCGACCAGAGGCTCGTACATCTGACCCCACATGTGTTTCATTGCCATAGATCATAATCTTGGATTTCTGGTGGAGACCGTTTCTTGGTAAAAAAATCCGTAGGTGTTAGCCTTCGGTATTATTGAAAATGGTTGTTCATGCTATTTTCGACAAAAATAGGGTTGTGTGGCCATTGATCATTGACCAGAGGCTCGTAGACCTCACCCCACATATGTTTATTTCCATATATGACATTCTTGGATTTCTAGTGGATACCATTTCCTGGTGAAAAATATGTAGGTGTTAGCCTGCGGAATTATTGAAAATGGTCGTTCATGACAATTTTCGACAAAAATGGGGGTTGTGTGGCCATTGATCATTGACCAGAGGCTCGTACACCCCACCCCAGATATGTTTCCTTGCCATAGATCACATTCTTGGAATTCTGGTGGAGACCATTTCTTGTTCAGAAAACCTTAGGTGTTTGCCTTCGATATTATTCAAAATGGTCGTTCTTGCTATTTTCGACAAAAATGGGAGTTGAGTGGCCATTGATCATCGACCAGAGGCTCGTACACCTGACCCCACAAATGTTTCCTTGCCATAGCTCACACTCTTGGATTTCTGCTGGAGACCATTTCTTGGTCAAAAATCCAAAGGTGTTATCCTTCGATATTATTGAAAATGGTAGTTCATGCTATTTTTGACAAAACTAAGGGTTGTGTGGCCATTGATCATCGACCAGAGGCTCATACACCTCACCCCACATATGTTTCCTTGCCATAGATCACATTCTTGGATTTCTTGTGGTGACCATTTCATGGTAAAAAATCCATAGGTGTTAGCCTTCGATATTATTGAAAATGGTCGTTCATCCTATTTTCAACAAAAATAGGGGTTGTGTGGCCATTGATCATCGACCAGAGGCTCGTACACCTCACCCCACATATGTTTTCTTGCCATAGATCACATTCTTGGATTTTTGGCCGAGGCCACTTCTTGGTCAAAAATCTGTTGGTTTTAGCCTTCGGTATTATTGAAAATGGTCGTTCATGGCTTTTTTCGATAAAAATATGGATTGTGTGGCCATTGATCATCGACCATAGGCTCGTACACCTTAACCCACATATTTTTCCTTTCCATAGATCACATTCTTGGATTTCTGTGGAGACCATTTCTTGGTCAGAAATCCATAGGTGTTAGCCTTCGGTGTTATTGAAAATGATCGTTCATGCTATTTTCGACAAAAATGGGATTGTGTGGCCATTGATCATCGATCAGAGGCTCGTACACCTTGCAACACATATGTTTCCTTGCCATAGATCACATTCTCGGATTTCTGGTGGAGACCAGTTCTTGGTCAAAAATCCGTAAGTGTTAGCCTTGAGTATTATTGAAAATTATCGTTCATGGCTATTTTCGAAAGAAATGGGGGTTGTGTGGCCATTGATCATCGACCAGAGGCTCGTACACCTCACCCAACATATGTTTCCTTGCCATAGATCACATTCTTAGATTTCTTGTGTAGACCATTTCTTGGTCAAAAATCCGTAGGTGTTAGCCTTCGATATTATTGAAAATGGTCGTTCATAAAATTTTCAACAAAAATGGGGGTTGTGTGGCCATTGATCATTGAACAGAGGCTCATACACCTGACCCCACATATGTTTCCTTGACATAGATCACATTCTTGGATTATTGGTGGAGACCATTTCTTGGTCAAAAATCCGTAGGTGTTAGCCTTTGGTATTATTAAAATGGTCGTTGCTGCAATTTTCGACAAAATGGGGGTTATGTGGCCATTGATCATCGACCAGAGGCCCGTACAACTCACGCCACATATGTTTCCTTGCCATAGATCACATTCTTGGATTTCTGGTGGAGGCCATTTCTTGGTCAAAAATCCGTAGGTGTTAGCCTTTGGTATTATTGAAAATGGTCGTAGATAATATTCTCGACAAAATGGGGTTGTTGGCCATTAAACGTGAACCAGAGCCTCCTTCACCTGAACCACATATGTTTTCTTTTCATAGATCACATTCTTGGATTTCTGGTAGAGACCATTTCTTGGTCAAATATTTGTAGGTGTTAGCCTTCGGCATTATCAAAATGGTCGTTCATGCAATTTTCAACATCCTTGGATTTTTGATGGAGACCATTTCTTGGTCAAAAATCTGTTGCTGTTAGCCTTTGGTATTATTGAAAATGGTCGTTCATGCTATTTTCGACAAAAATGGGGGTTGAGTGGCCATTGATCATTGACTAGAGGCTCGTACACCTCACCCCACATATGTTTGCTTGCCATAGATTGCATTCTTGGATTTCTGGTGGAGATCATTTCTTGGTCAAAAATTTGTAGGTGTTAGCCTTCGTTATTATTGGAAATTGCCGTTCATGGCTATTTTCGACAAAAATGGAGATTGTGTGGCCATTGATCATTGACCAGAGGCTCGTTCAACTCACCCCACATAAGTTTCCTTGCCATATATCACAATCTTGGATTTCTAGTGGAGACCATTTATTGGTCAAAAATCCGTAGATGTTAGCCTTCGGTATTATTGAAAATGGTCATTCATGTTATTTTTGACAAAAATAGGGGTTGTGTGGCTGTTGATCATCAACCAGAGGCTCGTACACCTCACCCCACATATGTTTCCTTGCCGTAGATCACATTCTTGGATTTCTGATGGAGACCATTTCTTGGTGAAAAATCTGTTGGTGTTAGCCTTCGGTATTATTGAAAATGGTTGTTCATGCTATTTTCAACAAAAATGGGGGGTTGTTTGGCCGTTGATCATTGACCTGAGGCTCATACATGTCACACTAATTTCCTTGCCATAGATCACATTCTTGTATTTCTGGTGGAGACCATTTTTTGGTAAAAAATTCATAGGTGTTAGCCTTCTGTATTATTGAAAATGGTCGTTCATGCTATTTTCGACAAAAATGGGGGTTGTGTAGCCATTGACCATCGAACAGAGGCTCGTACACCTGACCCCACATATGTTTCCTTGCCATAGGTCACATTCTTGGATTTCTTGGTCAAAAAACCGTAGGTGTTAGCCTTCGGTATTATTGAAAATGGTCGTTCATGCTATTTTCTACAAAATGGGGGTTGTGTGGTCATTGATCATCGACCAGAAGCTCGTACACATCACCCTACATTTGTTTCCTTGCCATAGATCACATTCTTGGATTTCTGGTGGAGACCATTTCCTGGTCAAAAAGTTTTAGGTGTAAGCCTTCGATATTATTGAAAATTGTCGATCATGGCTATTTTCGACAAAAATGGGGGTTGTGTGGCCATTGATCATCGACCAGAGTATCATACACATCACCCCACATATGTTTACTTACCATAGATCATATTCTTGGATTTCTGTTGGAGACCATTTCTTGGTCAAAAATTCGTAGGTGTTAGCCTTTGGTATTATTGAAAATGGTCGTTTATGCTATTTTCGACAACAAATTGGGGTTGTGTAGCCACTGATGATTGACCAGAGGCTCATACACCTCACCCCATATATTTTCCTTGCCGTAGATTACATTCTTGGATTTCTGGTGGAGACCATTTCTTGGTCAAAAATCTGTAGGTGTTAGTCTTCGGTATTATTGAAAATGGTCGTTCATGCTATTTTCGACCAGAGGCTCGTATACCTCACCCTACATATGTTTCTATGCCATAGATCACATTTTTGGATTTTTGGTGGAGACCTTTTATTGGTCAAAAATCTGGAGGTGTTAGCCTTCAGTATTATTGAAAATGGTTGTTGACGCAATTTTCGGCCAAAATATGCGTTGTGTGGCCGTGATCATCGACCAGAGGCTCGTACACCTCAATCCACATATTTTTCCTTGCCATAGATCACATTCTTAGATTTCTGGTGGAGACCATTTCTTGGTCAAAAATCCGTAGGTGTTAGCACTCGGTATTATTGTAAATGGTCGTTCATGCTATTTTCGACAAAAATGGGGGTTGTGTGGCCATTGATCATACACCACACCCCACATATGTTTCCTTGCCATATATCACATTCTTGCATTTCTGGTAGAGACCATATCTTGGTCAAAAATCTGTAGGTGTTAGCCTTCAATATTATTGAAAATGGTTGTTCATGCTATTTTCGACAAAAATGGGGATTGTGCGGCCACTTATCATCGACCAGAGGTTTGTACACCTCACCCACATATGTTTCCTTGTCATAGATCAAATTCTTGGATTTTTGGTGGAGACCATTTCTTGGTCAAAAATACGTAGGTGTTAGCCTTCGGTATTATAGAAAATGGTCGTTCATGCTATTTTGGACAAAAATGGAGGACTGTGTGGCCATTGATCATCGACCAGAGGCTCATACACCTGACCCCACATATGTTTCCTTGCCATAGATCACATTTTTGGATTTTTGGTGGAGACCATTTCTTGGTCAAAAATCCGTAAGTGTTAGCCTTCGGTATTCTTGAAAATGGTCATTCATGGCAATTTTCGGCAAAAATGGAGGTTGTGTGGCCATTGATCATCGACTAGAGGCTCGAACACCAGACCCCACATATGTTTCCTTGCCATAGATCACATTCTTTGTTTTCTGGTAGAGACCATTTCTTGGCAAAAAATAGCCATGAACGACCATTTTCAATAATACCGAAGGCTAACACCTATGGATTTTTGACCAAGAAATGGTCTCCACCAGAAATCCAAGAATGTGATCTATGGTAAGGAAAGATATGGGGGTGAGGTGTACGAGCCTCTGGTCGATGATCAATGGCCACACAACTCCAATTTTTGTCGAAAATAGCATGAAGGACCATTTTCAATAATACCAAAGGCTAACACCTAAAGATTTTTGACCAAGAAATGGTCTCCACCAAAAAAACCAAGAATGTGATCTATGGCAAGAAAACATATGGGGGTGAGGTGTACGAGCCTCTGGTCGATGATCAATGGCCACACAACCCCCATTTTTGTCGAAAATAGCAAGAACGACCATTTTCAATAATACCGAAGGCTAACACCAACGGATTTTTTGCCAAGAAATGGTCTCTACCAGAAAACAAAGAATGTGATCTATGGCAAGGAAACATATGTGGGGTCTGGTGTTCGAGCCTCTAGTCGATGATCAGTGGCCACACAGTCCTCCATTTTTGTCCAAAATAGCATGAACGACCATTTTCTATAATACCGAAGGCTAACACCTATGGATTTTTGACCAAGAAATTGTCTCGACCAAAAATCCAAGAATGTGATCTATGGCAAGGAAACATATGTGGGATCAGGTGTGGGAGCCTCTAGTCGATGGTCAATGCCCACACAACCCCCATTTTTATCTAAAATAGCATGAACGACCATTTTTCAATAATATCGAAGGCTAACACCTACGGATTTTTGACCTAGAAATGGTTCCCACCAGAATTCCAAGAATGTGACCTATGACAAGGAAACATCTGTGGGGTTAGGCGTACGAGCCTCTATTCGATGGTCAATGGCTATATTACCCCATTTTTTTGAAAATAGAATGAACGACCGTTTTCAATAATACCGAAGGCTAACACCTATGGATTTTTGACCAAGAAATGGTCTCCACTAGAAATCCAAGAATATGATCTATGACAAGGAAACATATGTGGGGTGAGGTGTACGAGTTTCTGGTCGATGTTCAATGGACACACAACCCCCATTTTGTCGAAAATAGCCATGAACAACCATTTACAATTATACCGAAGGCTAACACCTACGGATTTTTGAACAAGAAATGGTCTCCACCAGAAATCCAAGAATGTGATCTATGGCAAGGAAACATATGTGGGGTGAGGTGTACGAACCTCAGGTCAACGATCAATGGCCACACAACCCTCATTTTTGTCGAAAATAGCATGAACAACCATTTTCAATAATACCGAAGGCTAACACCAACTAATTTTTCACTAAGAAATGGTCTCCACCAGAAATCCAAGAATGTGACCTATGGCAAGGAAACATATGTGGGGTGAGGTGTACGAGCCTCTGGTCGATGATAAGTGGTCGCAAAATCCCCATTTGTGTTGAAAATAGCATGAACGACCATTTTCAATAATACCGAAGGCTAACACCTACATATTTTTGACCAAGATATGGTCTCCACCAGAAGTGAAATAATGTGATCTATGGAAAGGAAACATATATGGGGTGTGGTGTATGAGGCTCTGGTCGATGATCAATGGCCACACAACCGCCATTTTTATCAAAAATAGCATGAACGACCATTTTCTATAATACCGAAGGCTAACACCTACAAATTTTTTACCAAGAAATGGTCTCCACCAGAAATATAACAATGTGATCTATGGCAAGGAAACATAAGTAGAGGTGAGGTGTACGAGCCACTGGTCGATGATCAATGGCCACACAACCCCTATTTTTGCCGAAAATTGCATCAACGACCATTTTCAATAATACCGAAGGCTAACACCTACGGATTTTGACCAATAAATGGTCTCCACCAAAAATCCAAAAATGTGATATATGGCATAGAAACATAAGTGGGGTGAGGTGTACGAGCATCTGGTCGATGATCACAAAACCCCTATTTTTATCGAAAATAGCATGAACGACCATTTTCAATAATATCAAAGGCTAACATATATGGAATTTTGACCAAGAAATGGTCACAACTAGAAATCCAAAGAATGTGATCTATGGCAAGGAAACATATGTGGGGTGAATTGTATGAGCTTCTGGTCGATCATCAATGGCCACACAACCCCCATTTTTGTCGAAATAGCATAAATGGCCATTTTCAATAATACCGAAGGCTAACACCTACAAATTTTTGACCAAGAAATGGTCTCCAATAGAAATCCAAGTATGTGATCTATGGTCAGGAAACATATGTCGGGTGAGGTGTATGATCCTCTGGTCGATGATCAATGGCCACACAACCCCCATTTTGTCAAAAATAGCCATGAACGACCATTTTAAATAATACCGAAGGCTAACACCTACTGATTTTTTACCAAGAAATGGTCTCCACCAGAAATCCAAGAATGTGATCTATGGCAAGGAAAGATATGTGGGGTGAGGTGTACGAGCCTGCGGTCAATGATCAATGGCAACACAACCCCCATTTTTGTCAAAATATCACAAACCACAATTTTCAATAATACCGAAGGCTAACACCAACCGATTTTTCACCAAGAAATGGTCTCCACCAGAAATCTAAGAATGTGATCTATGGCAAGGAAACATATGTGGGTGAGGTGTACGAGCTTCTAGTTGAAGATCCAAGGCCACACAATCCCTATTAATGTTGAAAATAGCATGTACGACCATTTTCAATAATATCGAAGGCTAACACCTACGGATTTTTGACCAAGAAATGGTCTCCACAAAAAATCCTAGAATGTGATCTATGACAAGAAAACATATGTGGGGTGAGGTGTACGAGCCTCTAGTCGATGATCAATGGCCACACAACTCCCATTTTTGTCAAAAATAGCATGAAGGACCATTTTCAATAATACCGAAGGCTAAAACCAAGAATGCGATCTATGGCAAGTAAACATATGTGGGGTGAGGTGTACGAGCCTCTAGTCTATGATCAATGGCCACACAACCTTCATTTTTGCCGAAAATAGCCTTGAACGACCATTTTCAACAATACCCAAGGCTAACACCTACAGATTTGTGACCAAGAAACGGTCTCCCCCAAAAATTCAAGAATGTGATCTATGGCAAGGAAACATATGTGGGGTCAGGTGTATGTTCCTCTGGTCGATGATCAATGGCCACACAACCCCCATTTTTGTCCAAAATATCATGAATGACCATTTTCAATAATACCGAAGGCTAACACCTATGGATTTTTGACCAAGTAATGCCTCCACCAAAAATCCAAGAATGTGATCTTTGACAAGGAAACATATGTGGGGTAAGGTGTATGATCCTTTGGTCGATGATCAATGGCCACACAACCCCCATTTTGTCGAAAATAGCCATAAACGACCATTTTAAATAATACCGAAGGCTAACACCTACATATTTTTCTTACCAAGAAACAGTCTCATACAGAAATCCAAGAATGTGATCTATGGCAAGGAAAGATATGTGGGGTGAGGTGTACGAGCCTCTGGTCAATGATCAATGGCCACACAACCCCCATTTTTGTCGAAATAGCACGAACGACAATTTTCAATAATACCGAAGGCTAACACCAACCGATTTTTTACCAAGAAATGGTCTCCACCAAAAATCTAAGAATGTTATCTATGGCAAAGAAACATATGTGGGTGAGGTGTACGAGCCTCTGGTTGAAGATCAAAGGCCACACAACCCCTATTATTCTCGAAAATAGCATGAACGAGCATTTTCAATAATATCGAAGGCTAACACCTACGGATTTTTGACCAAGAAATGGTCTCCATCAGAAATCCAAGAATGTGATCTATGGCAAGGAAACATATGTTGGGTGAGGTGAACGAGCCTCTGGTCATTGATCAATGGCCACACACCCCATTTTTGTCGAAAATATTCATGAACGACCATTTTCAATAATACCGAAGGCTAACACCTACGGATTCTTGACCAAGAAATGGTCTCCACCTGAAATCCAAGAATGTGACCTATGGCAAGGAAACATATTGGGGTGAGGTGTACGAGCCTCTGGTCGATGATCAATGGCCACACAACCCCCATTTTTGTCAGGAATAGCCATGAACGACCATTTTCAATAATACCGAAGGCTAACACCTACGGATTTTTGACCATGAAATGGTCTCCACCAGAAATCCAAGAATGTGAAATATGGCAAGCAAACATATGTGGGGCGAGGTGTACGAGCAACTGGTCGATGACCAATGGCCACACAACCGCATTTTTTGTTGAAAATAGCATGAACGATCATTTTCAATAATACCGAAGGCTAACACCTACAGATTTTTGACCAAGAAATGGTCTCCACCAGAAATCCTAGAATGTGATCTATGGCAAGAAAACATACGTGGGGTGAGGTGTACGAGCCTCTGGTCGATGATCAATGGCCACACAACTCCCATTTTTGTCAAAAATAGCATGAAGGACCATTTTCAATAATACCGAAGGCTAACACCTACGGATTTTTTTACCTAGAAATGGTCTCCACCAGAAATTCAAGAATGTGATTTATTGCAAGGAAAGATATGTGGGGTGAGGTGTACGAGCCTCTGGTCAATGATCAATGGCCACGCAACCCACATTTTTGTCGAAAATAGAATGAACGACCATTTTCAATAATACCGAAGGCTAACACCAACCGATTTTTCACCAAGAAATGGTCTCCACCAGAAATATAAGAATGCGATCTATGGCAAGGAAACATATGTGGGTGAGGTGTATGAGCCTCTGGTTGATGATCAATGGCCACACAACCCCCATTTTTGTCAGAAATAGCCATGAACCATTTTCAATAATGCCGAAGGCTAACACCTACGGATTTTTGACAATGAAATGGTCTCCATCAGAAATCCAAGAATGTGACCTATGACAAGCAAACATATGTGGGGTGAGGTGTACGAGCAACTGGTCCAGGATCAATGGCCACACAACCCCCATTTTTTCGAAAATAGCCTGAACGATCATTTTTAATAATACCGAAGGCTAACACCTACGGATTTTTGACCAAGAAATGGTCTCCACCAGAAATCCTAGAATGTGATCTATGACAAGAAAACAAATGTGGGGTGAGGTGTACGAGCCTCTGGTCGATGATCAATGGCCACACAACTCCCATTTTTGTCAAAAATAGCATGAAGGACCATTTTCAATAATACCGAAGGCTAAAACCAAGAATGTGATCTATGGCAAGGAAACATATGTGGGGAGCAGTGTTCGAGCCTCTAGTCTATGATAAATGGCCACACAACCTTCATTTTTGTCGTAAATAGCATTAACGACCATTTTCAATAATACCGAAGGCTAACACCTACAGATTTTTAACCAAGATATGGTCTCCACCAGAAATGCAAGAATGTGATCTATGGAAAGGAAACATATGTGGGGTATGGTGTATGATCCTCTGATTGATGATCAATGGCCACACAACCCCCATTTTTGTTAAAAATAGCATGAACGACCATTTTCAATAATACCAAAGGCTAACACCTACGGATTTTGACCAAGAAATGGTCTCCACCAGAAATCTAAGAATTTTATCTATGGCAAGGAAAATAGGTCAGGTGAGGTGTACGAGCCTCTGGTCGTTGATCAATGGCCACACAACCCTTATTTTTGCCGAAAATTGCATCAACGACCATTTTCAATAATACTGAAGGCTAACACCTATGGATTTTTGACCAATAAATGGTCTCCACCAAAAATCCAAAAATGTGATCTATGGCATAGAAACATATGTGGGATGAGGTGTACGAGCCTCTAGTCGATGATCAATGGCCACACAACCCCTATTTTTGTCGAAAATAGCATGAACGATGATTTTCAATAATATCGAAGGTTAACACCTATGGATTTTTGACCAAGAAATGGTCTCCACTAGTGTTGGGGCCATGCTTCGTCGCCGAAGGTCGTGTAGGAACAAACACCTTCGGCAAATCCGTTTAAACGCAGTGCCGAAGCTACCACTCACGAAGCTTCGGTACTATAACGTATATAAAGACGAAGGTTCGAACCGACTTAAAGATGAAATGACTTCTTAGTCCATAAGGGTCTGAGTCATAATTGTAATACTTTGTAAGGGGCATGATTGTAATTTCTCACAGGCTGCGTCTTGTGCCTATAAATAGATGAACAGTACTCCTTTACTGTTCACGCAATCCTGTAATCATCGACGCATTACACTGGATTTATTGCTCTTTGCCAAGGCAAAGGTATAAATGTATCTAAATATTGTGTTTTAATATTTAGGTTTGAATAATAAAATATATGTATAATAATATTTGTCTTTGGTATAAATTTCTTTAATGTTTCATGTTTTATTATTGCTTATATTATTTTGTAGAGTTGGTCACGAAGGTAAAATCTTCGTGGTATTTTTGCTTATGGTCTTCGTCCGAAGTTCATTATGTCCTAAGGGAGATAATGCTTCAACGGATGAAGGGCATTAACATTTAACATTTTATGTTGCCTTGTTCTTGATTCATAGCATTTGAGAACAAGTCCCCACCATTGGCGCCCACCTTCGGTGAACTCACTTCCACTTTCTGAGCTGATGGCCTCGTTCAACAACAAAGCTAGCGCTGCTTCGGCTCCGAAGCTGGTGCTTCCAGTAACAGGCGGTTCATGTTCAGAGCCAGCTAACAAGAAGCAGAAGAAGGAGGCACAGAGAAGGGTATAGCATGTCGGGGTACAGGGACCCTTCATCAAGTCATGATGGTCTCATATCCCAATTACCTTTTCCCAAGAGGACCTTCAGCTCAAGGATTACCCTCACAATGATGCTATGGTTATTTCTTGTGTTATCAAAGGATTTCTGGTTCACAATGTTCTGGTTGACACAGGCAGTGCAGCGGATATTATATTTGCTAAGGCCTTCAGACAGATGCAAGAGCCCGAAGATAAGATCCATGATGCTACACGTCCCCTTTGTGGCTTCGGAGGAAGGCAGATTGTAGCACTCGACAAGATTACCATGCCAGTGACCTTCGGATTTGTCAACAATACAAGGAATGAGCAACTTGTGTTTGACATTGTCGGCATGGAGTACCCTTACAATGCAATCATTGGTCGCGGAACACTCAATGCTTTCGAAGGAATTCTTCATCCAGCATATCTTTGCATGAAGATACCTTCGGATCAAGGACCTATTGTTGTTCATGGGAGTCAGGAAGCTGCCAGAAAGGCTGAGGGGAATTGGACAGATTCAAAGGCAATCCACAACATAGATGAAGCCGAAGCTTGTGAACGGTACAAGTACAGAAGGGAGAAGGCTGCTTCGGCCAATCAGTCGAAACCTATGCTTTTATGCGAAGATATTGCAGAGCAGAAGGTGCTGCTGGGATCTCAATTATCTGAGGAACAGGAGAAAAACTTGATAAGGTTTCTGTTCAACAACAAAGATGTCTTTACATGGTCAGCTAACGATCTCTGTGGTGTTAACAGGGATGTTATTGAACACTCGCTCAATGTCGATCCATCCTTCAGACCCAGAAAGCAGAGGCTTCGGAAGATGTCTGATGACAAGGCCGAAGGTGCTCGAAATGAAGCAAAAAGACTTCTCAGTGCTGAAATTCCTTGGTTGTCTGGTCTCGACAAAGGGAATCGAAGCTAATCCAAATAAGATCGAAGCTATTCTTCGGATGGAGCCGCCAAGCACAAAGAAGGGGGCTCAACGACTAACAGGAAGACTGGCATCTCTCAATCGATTCATATCTAGATCAGCAGAGAGAAATTTGCCATTCTTCGAAGTGCTGAAGTCAGCCAAAGTCTTTCAATGGGGATCAGCTCAGCAAAGAGCCTTCGAAGCGCTGAAACAATATTTGATAGACCTAACGACGTTAACTCCACCAACGCCAGGGGCTCCTTTGTTGCTGTACGTGGCAGCTTCGCATTCAGCAGTGAGTGCGGCACTTGTTCAAGAAAAACTTGAGGGACAAACCAAAAAGCAAGCCCCAATATACTTTGTCTCTGAAGTCCTTAGTCTATCAAAGAAGAATTATACAGAATTGGAGAAGGTCTTATATGCCGTCTTAATGGCATCTAGGAAGCTTCGGCATTATTTTCAAGCATATCATATAATTGTTCCTTCGTCACAACCTTTGAAGGATGTCATGAGGAACAGAGAAGCTACTGGAAGAATTGTAAAGTGGGCTGCGGAGCTCAATGAGTTCAGCATTGATTATGTGCACAGATCCTCAATACAATCTCAGGCGTTAGCAGACTTCATTGCCGATTGGACGTCAGGGGCTCATGGAGAAGAAACAACTAAAGATACTGAAGTATGGACGGTATTTTGTGACGATTCTTGGGGAACCTTCGGAGCAGGAGCAGCTGCTGTGTTGGTTGCACCCTCCAAAGTTAAAACTTGCTACGCAGCAAGACTTGATTTTAGCTGCACAAATAATATTGCTGAGTATGAAGCTTTGCTTTTGGGTCTTCGGAAGTTAAAGGCAATGGGGATTAGAAGGGCGGTTCTTAAAACTGATTCCCAGGTTATTACTGGTCATATTGACAAGAGTTGTAAAGCAAGAGACCCAAAGCTTGAGAAATATTTAGACACGATCTGAAGGATTGAAGCTTCCTTTGAAGGGTTTTCTGTCAAAAATATTCCTCGAGGAGAAAATGAACATGCTGATTTGCTAGCCAAGTCAGCAGCACAGGGGCTGCCCTTACCTTCGGAAGTATTTTTTGAATCAATAAAAGCACCTTCGGTTGAACTTCTTGAAAGAGCAGTCCTCAATATTTCTCCTGTTCATAGTGAAGATTGGAGAACTGAGATCATCTCTTTCCTTCAGGGTAATTTCCTTTTAGATGACAAAGCTTATAACAAGAGAATAGAGGCAAGAGCTCGACCATATGTTATAATAGAAGGGGAGCTGTACAAGCATGGAGTCTTTTCTCCGCTACTCAAATGTTTATCCAGAGCCGAAGGTATAGAATTGATGAAGGAAATACACGCAGGCCTGTGTGGATTTCACATTGGATCTAGGCCTTTGCTGGGAAAAGTTTTTCGTCAAGGATTTTATTGGCCAAAGGCAGCTTCGGATGCAGCGGAGCTAGTCCAAAAGTGCAAAGGCTGTCAGAAATGCGCAAGAGATCAAAAACAGCCTTCGTCTCTAACTCAATTAATACAACACACTTGGCCATTGCAAAGGTGGGGCCTTGATTTGTTAGGTCCGCTTCCACCAGGACAAGGAAATTTAAAATATGTTGTAGTAGCAGTAGAATATTTTTCGATGTGGATTGAGGCGAAGCCTTTAGCCACAATAACTTCGGTTACCATTCAGAAATTTTTCTGGCAAAATATCGTTTGTCGCTTCGGAGTACCGAAGGCCCTTACTTTGGATAACGGAACACAGTTTGATGCCGAAGCTTTTAAAGAGTTCTATGGACAAATTGGCACGAAGATCCATTTTGCATCGATTAGGCATCCAGAGTCAAATAGACTTGTCGAAAGAGCTAATGGCATCATAATGATGGGAATAATGAAATTAATCTTCAATCAGCCCAGAGGAAAATGGCCAGATGAATTAATTAAGGTAGTATGGAGCCATAATACAACGACATCAAGGTCAACAGGCTTTACTCCATTCAAGTTATTATTTGGTGATGAAGCAATAACTCCGGAAGAAGCAAAAGCAGGATCAATAAGAACAGTGGCTTCGGCAGAAGACGAAGCTGATTACTCTGTGGATAAAGATGCTATAGAAGGGATCAGGCTCCAGGCTGTGGAAAACATCAATAAATACCAAGCCGAAACAATAAAATGGTGTGATAGAAAGGTTCGGCTAAAGAATATCAAGCCAGGACATTTGGTGCTTCGGAGAGTGGCTAACCCAGACACAGTAGGCAAGCTACAGCTGAAGTGGGAAGGACCTTTTCTGGTAGTATCTTCGTCAAGACCCGGTTCTTACAGATTGAAGGATATGGACGACAACGACATTCCTAGATCATGGAATGCGGATGAGCTTCGACGATATTATGTCTAGCTTGATGTAATTTTTCTATTCTTTCTTATGGCACCCTTTTCCTTTCCAAAGGGGGAGAAAGGTTTTTAACGGGGCCATAGCATGTAATTTCTCTTTTTCTTATTTCAGCTCTATAAGAGCAATATCCCCCAAAGATGTAAATGTAAAAGCTGAGAACGCACCATCGAGTGCAAACAAAAAAGAAAAGAAAACAGGCAGAAGCTCAAAAGTCGTTCCTAAGGGAATGCAGAGCTTACAGCGAAAAATAAATGCTGATTCCGCCGAAATAGAAGGCGAAGAAGCTCCTAAGGGAGGCTTACAGCGAAAAATAAACGCTGATTCTGCCGAAATAGAAGGCGAAGAAGCTCCTAAGGGAGGCTTACAGCAAAAAGTCAGCGCTGATACACCGAAAAATAAACGGTGATGCCGAAAAACAAGCGGCAAAAAGATTTGAGTCATTCCTAAGGGAATGAAAGCTATGATTATGGCTTCGAATATATATTTGGACATTCATTTGCACGATACATTACATTATGACATTTGCATTCATAAACATTCATTTAGACATACATAGGATCATTATCATCATATCATACAGAAAAGCCAGATGCTTCGACTTTGAGGATAAAGCTTCGGAGAAAAACAGAAAGAAGAAATTTTCATGCTTCGTTGTGTACGAAAAGAAGGGAAGGTGTTTTTCGCCTTCGGCTCAAAAAGAAAATTTCGTCCACAGCAAAGCAGATCGTACACGGACAAAGGGGAAAAGATATATTACAAGGTACGCACAAATTTACAAAAGTTTCTTTACAATCATATTACAAAATTTTCTCTAGAATCTTCTGCAGCAAAGTCTTTCGAAACATCTGTTAAGGCTTCAGCTCGTCATTCTTTAGCTTCATCATCCTGTACATATTAAAATGGAATGAGCAAAGTGCAGAGTTCAAGGAGAAGGTAAAAGTAACAAGTATAAGTTTCTCACTGGTTTAAGGTGGCTTTGAGCTTCGTCACCAGCCATTTTCGCCCGCCGTTTATCCAAATTTGAGTCATAAACCTGTTTCCTATACTTCGAGCTAGGCTGGGAATGTCAATCAAATCTGCTGGTGACAAACTGAAGTTTGGCCTATTAACAATTTTCCCGTGCGTGCAGCCAGTCTTCAGGAAAGCAGTAGCTGTGCCTCGAGAAGCTAACAGGGTGCAGAAATCGGCATGCCCAGCGATAACTTCGTCAAGTGCATCAACTTCGCCCTCAATATATTCAAAGGTGCTCGGCAGATTTTCAACTGAAGGTGTAAACTTATCAGAGCTGGCTCCAATTGAGTGAAAGATATCCTTCAGCCGTTGCACGCATCGGTTGCTGAAGTCTAAACATTTATCCTGAAGCTCTTTCAATGATTTCTGCAAACTTGAATTCTTCTCAATTTCGGTTTTAAAATTCGTTTCAAGATTCTTCTTTTCTTGCTCAGATTTTTCTGATTTTGTGAGTAATTTGCTGTTTAACCTGTCAATTTCGGCTTGAGCTTCTGCTAGCGAACCCTCCATAGAGTGGATGACGAAGTCCTTTTTCTCCAAAGCAGCTTCGTGTTCTTTGACTTTATTTTCTAGATCTTTAATTGTAGCTTCGTTTTTCTCGTCTTCGAGATCTTGTTGCATCCTCAGCACTTTACTTAATAATATACTCTGCCAAAACAACCTTCATCAGAAAACATCTTAATTCAAAAAATAATAAAAAGTTAAGAGTTTTACCTTAAAATTAGCATAGAACAAGCTACCGACGATATGATGTCGCTGGTACCTGCAGAGGTCCGCCTCAATCTTCGACAGGCCAACATTCTTCGAGAAAGTCCTAACAACCTTTGCCTCGGTTCGATTCCGAAGGCACCTCAATTTCCCTTCATTAACTCCGCCAAACAGCAAAGCCCCTGGTTTGTACCCACAGGATACAACATATTTCTTCAGTTCTTCCTTTTCAGTTTCTGATAACTCTTGCCCTAGTATATCTTGAAAATTGAAGTTTTCCTCTTCCGAAGTATCTTCAATTTGTTCTTTTCCTTTCTCAATTATTGTGTCCACCACGACCGCAGCAGCATCTTCCTCAGCCATTTTTAGAAGCATGTTATCAATATCACTGTGGCGGAACTGCCCGAATTATTCCAACTTAAGTGCCTAAGTCCCGCCTTAGAGGCTAGACCACACTTAAATGGGAATAACCCGTAAGTCCCTCGGATCTAGTCCGACACGGCCACTGACAGAATCAAGTACCACAATCTCACTCGATGGTGAGTCACAGAGCAAATACAATAAAGCATAAAACCATGCATTAAAGAGTATTAAATTATTACATCATCATCGGAGTTTTGCAAAAGTAGTCATCATTGTTCGAAGTGCAGCGGAATAAAACTAACGGTAAATAAACAGAGAGATGGGGAAGCCTGTCCCATCACTCCTCATGCTCCTCCTCAGCCGAGGTAGGGTCCCACTCGACAGTCCAACCCGGTGGCAAGATGGACGGCCAAGTCACTCCAGCAACCATGTCCTCCAGAGAACCTGTAAAATTATGCCACAAGCAAGGGTGAGTATACTAATACTCAGCTAGACTTACCCGGTGTGAGGAGTCTACTCCTCTACCTCTAGACATGCAGCTGTTTGGCTGTGGGGTTTGGTTGCCAAAAGCACTAGCTGAGTTTCTAAGTCAAGTTTTAACTTTGTCAAATTTAAGTGTGACTCTCTTAAGGCTAAAAGTGTACTATCTACTCATACATGGTATCAAACATTTTTAGCAATCAACCTCTTTTGTCAACTCATCACATTTCCACTTGTTACTCAATGTAGCAGCATGGATCAAATAGTCTCATTAGCTGCGAGAAGCAGACGATTCGAATCGAGTTTTATCCTTGCAAGGTAAACCTAAACACACGACATGTAGGGGCACTCCGTCCCCACACACATCAACCGTCCCCATCGATTCCCCGTCAGCAGATCAGGGCTCACCGCCTTGGCGTACAATGCCTCACTGACCCGACTGCCGTCGTGCAGTGACCGCACTTGTACCCACCATAACCGGAATGGGAGACCACGTCTCAGGTCGCGTGAGGGGTAAAGTCTACTGCCAGGTTCAATCAGGTACTAGGCTTACCGATTTACCATATTTCTCGGCATGTGCTTAGTACGTTCAAACGCTTGACTCACGGTACCACACCTTAATCCTTATTCCAATTTTTATCCTATGGACAACCAATCCCCCTGGATTGTTGCCCACAACCCAACATCAATATGATAAGAAAGTGGATACAGCCAATTCCTGACCTCGCACGAGTGCTAGAAAAATCACTCGACTTCTACCGAGATCCTAATTAATAAAGCAGCTACTCGACTTAGCATACTAGTATTCATCTCAATGGGATTCCTGAGATCATGCAACTAGGGTTTCAAACAACTCCTACACTTAAGTGCACAATCAATCCTACAATCATTAAGTATATTAAAATAACATAATTAACAGGTTATGCATAAACCGGGGCTTGCCTTCCAAGGCTGTGGCAGGCAGATCCTCTGGTGCAGGCTCGGGTGCTGGATCCGGGGCTACCTCCTGAGCAGCTCCTTGCTCCGGCACGAGGACGTACTCTCCGTCAGCAAGGTTATAGTCTATCGAAATGCAATGAACATGTATGTCATGATTATGCAGGATTTAATAACATTATGCTAAGAGAAGAAAAACTAAGTTAATGAGTAACTTAGGGTTTCTGGGTCATACGTGGCTTTTAGTGGTTTATGCTTATCACTCTAGGTTTAGGTTTTGTTAGGGCTAGGCATAGTGAATTGGTATTGCCTTTATATATTTCAGTGGATAGGTTATAAAGGGTTTTAGGATGACACTAATTCCTATTATTCATTTTTCCCTTTCTTTATTTTCTATTTATGGTTTCTAGTGTAGGTTTGAACTACAACAGTGGTTTAACTTTTTCCAAAAATTCTGTAAAAATTACAGTGGGTTGCCATTGGTAATTATAGCCTGTTCTAGGAATTTGAGGTTTAAAATAAAAAGGCTATGCTTTAGACAAAAATAACAAAAGTTGTGTAAAATGGGCCACTTTGCACTACATCTCTTAATTAGGGGTGGGTTCTGTCCTAAGGATTATTTTTGTTGGCCTCTAACAGTAATAATAAGCTTCTGTGCCAAAGATCACAGAAAGCTAAGGGATGGTTATTTAGTTATGATTTTCTAAAGGTTAATGCCAAAAAGGCACTTTCTACTACATTGTTATTTGAAAAATGTCAAACAGCAGATTTCATATTTTTCCTAAGTTCTTACTAAGAAAACATTAATTATCCCAAGGGTTGGGGTGTTTTCACCTTGGGGTCATTTTTGTAGGGTTTTTCTAAGTGTTCCTTATTTTCCTAAAATAAAAGGGATCCTACTCATTTTATATTAAACCAGGGTATAATAGATTTTTCTAGTGAACTACATTGAATAAGTACTCTAACAAAAATAGGAGTGCCCTCTGGTTCATCATTTTAATCACCTTTTCTATTTTTCTAAATCTTAAGCATATTGTAAAATAAATGGCAAAAACTAACTTAATGGGTTGGACAGAGAAGTTTAGCATTTTTAAACAGGTCAGTAGGTGGCCATAAGCTTCTCCAAATTTTTCTAACCTTAGTCAAATAGTGCAACCATTTTTAATTCTATTATTTAGCTTTTGGTCAAAACAATAATTAAATCAGAACCCTAAAGTTTTCTGTAGTACATAGGGGTTTTATATTTTTCCTAAGCAGTTTACATTATTTAAAGTCTAACAAAATTGGTTTGACTAAATTTGGATGAATAAAACAGAAGTTATGAATTATTCAAGTTCTGTTCAAAATTTAAATCAGATTTAATAAAGGTTTCCTGGAAAACTACTTTGCGCCGAGGACCCTGGGTTTAATCCAAATCAATCCACTCAAATCTACCCCTGCGCCAATATTCATTTGAGTCACTGACATTTCACAAAACCCCCCAGACTTCTTTCCTTCTCCCCCGCGGTCCTTCCCTAGGTTTAAACAGTACCCGCAAGAAAGAAAAGGGTGGCGCGGCTTACCGGCAGCGAGGGAGGTCCGGCGAGGGGCAGGGTTGGCTCGGGGAGGCTCTGGCGGTCACAGCGATGTACGGCTCGACGGCAGGGATGGTCGGAATCGCTCGGTCCACGTGCGCAGGCGGGTATCCTCGTCGGTGGCGGGTGTGCCTGCCAAATCACGGCGATCTGGTTCAATCCAATGGCACGGTGAGCTTCACGGGGTGATGTAGAGGCTAGCTGTGCCTTGAATCGAAAAATGGCGCTGTGGCTTACCCGGTCTACGTTCGCCGTGGTCGGAGGGATTCCGGCGACCGTGGACTGGCCTCTCCGGCGAAGCAGACTTCGATTCCTCGCTCGGGGAGCTTCTCCGAGGTGTGCTCAGTCGTCTCCGAGGGTCGGACGGGGTTGGGAAAGGCTGGGCTGGCCGGTCTACGGCGGCAGGGGCTCGGGTGGCCGCGGACACGCCGTGCACGGGCAAACGACGGTGAGTTTGAGCCCCGGTGAGGTTGAGTGTGCGCGGAAGGGTATGGTCGACGCTTGAGTGGGCTTTATAGGCGCGGGCGCGGGCCATGGCATCGGCTGGCCTTTGGCGCGACGCGGGGCGCGCGCGGGCGTGCTCTGGCGTGCACAGAGCGCGTCGAACACGTGTAGGTTTTCTTCTGCCCATGTTCCACAGCTCGCCCAAGTCGCAAACGTGCGAATCTTGGCAAAAATCCGACGCGAGTCTTTCCTGGCACCTAGGGCTGTCTCTCATCCGTGAGTCGCCATGGCAGATATGCCCTAGGTAGGGAGATCTTTGGATGCCAAATCAGGTATGTCTCTCTACCCACCTCGCGACAAAAACAATGCCAAGGCATGTCAAACGTCAAGGTCTCGGGCTCAACTTTTTCCAGTGGGTGCCCTAGGTGGTATGCCACATTTTTGGTATAGAACTTAGGTGGTTTTGATGCCATCTTCAAGGTGAACACGATTGATCTTTAGATTAGGTGTAGTTTTTGACTTAGAGAGAATTTGAGAGCTCTAGCTCTTTCTCTACTTAAGGAAGGGATTTGGGGTTTCTCAAGGGGTCTTTTTGCAACATTTCCTTCCTATATTTGCTGGTTATAAAGTTACTTAAAGTTTGGTTAAAAATTAACTCATGATTTGCACATTTGCTTATTCTCCCCCCTCTCAACCATGGTTTTGGGAGATAGGGTTCAAGAGGGGTCTAGGGTTTACTCTCCTCTTGCCGAGGATCTCGTTGCACATAACCTCAATTGTGTCCAACCACTCTTGGCAAGGTGCTTTAAAATGTTTCTTAAACTTGAAATAATAAGGTAGCCGAACAAGCTCTTTCTTCTTCTCCCCTTTCAGCTTCGGCATGTCCCATTCCTTCAAAGTTGGGAATACTCTGAAGGCTAAGAATTCTTGGACCAGATCCCTGGTGCCAATGTGCTCTGCAACAACCCGAAATTCGCCCAGTGCAATCTGGCACGGACTATCTAGAGACATGACGCATTGGGGTTTAGTTTCTCCGAAGGTTAAACTCAAAGGGCTCTAAACTAGTTTCTCCTTCTTCTCATCTACTTTGACATAAAACCACTCACTCTTCCAGCCAGCTGGCCATTTTGTACGATAGCTGATAACTGGATACTTGGCATCTTTCTGATATGCAAAATTGTAGCAGCCAAAATTATCATGCAGCCCATCTTCTCTAGCTTTTGTTTGGTAATGAAGCTCGTGTGCCCGGCAAAAACCTTCGGCAAACAGCTCTACCTCCTGTCTTCGGAGTGCCCAGATGTAAACACTAAGCCTAACAATGGCGTTAGGAGTTAACTGATGAAGGTGAATCCCAAATCTCTCTAAAACATCTGCAATCATCCCATGCAGGGGAAACCTTAACCCTACTTTGAAAAAGCTCTTAAAAACCACCACCTCATCTTTTTATGGCTTCGGGGTAATTTCCTCTCCTCCGAAGCGAATCAGCTCCTTTTTGTCTTCGCTAAAATAGCCTAGCTTCAGTAACTTAGCCATATCACCTTCGGTAATAGTAGACTTCCCAAACTCTAAGTGGCTGGGTTTAGATGGCGTTGCACCGTACTCATCTTCAAATTCATCTTCTTCAACATCAGCTTGTTTTGCTTCGGCGGCAGATGTATCCCCTGATGTTGCCAGCCCAGACCGCCTCATTGCTTCGGAAATCGGAACAGTTTCAGTGGCTTCGGTCTCATCTCCCTCACGCTCAACCCTGGCAGTGGAACACACTCTAGCCATTTGATTATGAATTTCTAGAAGTTTTTTGAAATTAACGACCTTTTTTCCGAAGCTCTTCTTGTGACGAAGCAGAATCCTATGTGGTGCTTCGTTTGAAGTGCAAGGGTCAAGCTTCGGCTATGGTTAAATTCCTGGCAGCAAAACAGTGCAATAGCAATGAATGCTGTGGTAACTTCACACCTACTCGTCTGTTTATATAGTGCTGCAGGTAAGAAGGTGAATCGTCAAGTCTCTTACACCGGACGAACAGTCGCCCGCACCCACTGAACGGTGGGCCACAAAACCCGAGAAGGTGAATCTGCATGGTGGGACTATTCTGCGCTCGGAAATTTTATCGTTTCCCGGCAACGAGCTCAGGGAAGGTGTTTTTCGGACCTTTGGCTTCCCGAAGCCTAAGAGACTTTTTCACGAATCAAGTTCGTTACGAAAAACGATCTAGCACCGCGAAGGGGCTACTGTTGGGGCCATGCTTCGTCGCCGAAGGTCCTGCAGGAACAAACACCTTCGGCAAATCCGTTTAAATGCAGTGCCGAAGCTACCACTCATGAAGCTTCGGTACTATAACGTATATAAAGGCGAAGGTTCGAACCGACTTAAAGATGAAATGACTTCTTAGTCCATAAGGGTCTGAGTCATAATTGTAATACTTTGTAAGGGGCATGATTGTAATTTCTCACAGGCTGCGTCCTGTGCCTATAAATGGATGAACAGTACTCCTTTATTGTTCACGCAATCCTGTAATCATCGACGCATTACACTGGAATTATTGCTCTTTGCCAAGGCAAAGGTATAAATGTATCTAAATATTGTGTTTTAATATTTAGGTTTGAATAATAAAATATATGTATAATAATAATTGTCTTTGGTATAAATTTCTTTAATGTTTCATGTTTTATTATTGCTTATATTATTTTGTAGAGTTGGCCACGAAGGGAAAACCTTCGTGGTATTTTTGCTTATGGTCTTCGTCCGAAGTTCATTATGTCCTAAGGGAGATAATGCTTCAACCGGACAAAGGGCATTAACATTTAACATTTTATGTTGCCTTGTTCTTGATTCATAGCATTTGAGAACAAGTCCCCAACAACTAGAAATCTAAGAATGTGATCTATGGCAAGGAAACATATGTGGGGTGAGGTGTATGAGCCTCTGGTCGATCATCAATGGCCACGCAACCCCCATTTTTGCCGAAATAGCATAAACGACCATTTTCAATAATATCGAAGGCTAATACCTATGAATTTTTGACCAAGACATGGTCTCCAACAGAAATCCAAGTATGTGTTCTATGGTAAGAAAACATATGTGGGGTGAGGTGTATGATCCTCTGGTCGATGGTCAATAGCCACACAACCCCCATTTTTGACGAAAATAGCCATGAACGACCATTTTCAATAATACAGAAAGCTAACACCTACGTATTTTTTACCAAGAAATGGTGTCCACTAGAAATCCAGTAATGTGATCTATGGCAAGGAAAAATATGTGGGTGAGGTGTATGAGCCTTTGGTCAATGATCAATGGCCACAGAACACACATTTTTGTCGAAAATACCATGAACGACCAGTTTCAATAATACCGAAGGCTAACACCAACAGATTTTTCACCAAGAAATGGTCTCCACCAGAAATCTAAGAATGTGATCTATGGCAAGGAAACATATGTGGGTGAGGCGTACGAGCCTCTTGTTGAATATCAAAAGCCACACAACCCTTATTTTTGTTGAAAATAGCATGAACGACCATTTTCAATAATACCAAAGGCTAAAACCTACTGATTTTGACCAAGAAATGGTCTCCACCAGAAATCCAAGAATGTGATCTATGGCAAGGAAACATATGTGGGGTGAGGTGAATGAGCCTCTGGTCATTGATCAATGGCCACACAACCCCCATTTTTTCGAAAATAGCCATGAACGACCATTTTCAATAATACCGAAGGCTAACACCTACGGATTTTCGACCAAGAAATAATCTCCACTAGAAATCCAAGAAGGTGATCTATGGCAAGGACACATATGTGGGGTGAGGTATATTAGCATTTGGTCAATGATCAATGGCCACAAAACCCCCATTTTTGTCGAAAATAGCATGAACAACCATTTTGAATAATACAGAAGGCTAACATCAATGGATTTTTCACCAAGAAATGGTCTCCACCAGAAATCCAAGGATGTGATCTATGGCAAGGAAACATATATGGGATTAGGTATTCGAGCCTCTGGTTGATGATCAAAGGGGACAGAACCCCTATTTTTGTCGAAAATATCATGAACGACCATTTTCAATAATACCTAAGGCTAACACCTACACATTTTTGACCAAGAAATGGTCTCCACCAGAAATCCAACAATATGATCTATGGCAAGGAAACATATGTGAGGTGAGGTAAACGAGCCTCTAGTCAATGATCAATAGCCACACAACCCCCATTTTTGTCGAAAATAGCCATGAACGACCATTTTCAATAATATTGAAGGCTAACACCTACAGATTTTTGACCAACAAATGGTGTCCACCAAAAATCCAAGAATCTGATCTATGGCAAAAAAACATATGTGGCTGAGGCGAACGAGCCTCTGGTCAATGATCAATGGCCACACAACCCCCATTTTTGTCGAAAATAGCCATGAACGACCATTTTCAATAATACCGAAGGCTAACACGTACAGATTTTTGACCAAGAAATGGTCTCCACCAGAAATCCAAGAATGTGACCTATGGCAAGAAAACATATGTGGGGTGAGGTGTACGAGCCTCTAGTCGATGATCAATGGCCAGACAACCCCCATTTTTGTCGGTAATAGCCATGAACGAACATTTTCGATAATATCGAAGGCTAACACCTACGTATTTTTGACCAAGAAATGGTCTCCACCAGAAATCCAAGAATGTGATCTATGGCAAGGAAACATATGTGGGGTGAGCTATATGTGCCTCTCGTCGATGATCAGTGGCCACACAACTCCTATTTTTGTCGAAAATAGCCATGAACGACCATTTTCAGTAATACCGAAGGCTAACACCTACAGATTTTTGACCAAGAAATGGTCTCCACCAAAATCCAAGAATGTGAAATATGGCAAGGAAATGTATGAGGGGTGAGGTGTACGATCATCATTTGATGATCAATAGCCACACAACCCCTAGTTTTGTTGGAAATAGCCATGAACGACTATTTTCAATAATATCGAAGGCTAACACCTACGGATTTTTGACCAAGAAATATTCTCTACCAAAAATCTAAGAATGTGATCGATGGCAAGGAAACATATATGGGGTGAGGTGTACGAGCCTCTGGTCGATGATCAATGGCCACAGAACCCCTATTTTTGCCAAAAATTGCATGAACGACCATTTTCAATAATACCGAAGGCTAACACCTACAAATTTTTGACCAATAAATGTAGGTGTTAGCATGAATGACCATAGGCTCGTACACCTCACCCCACATATGTTTCCTTGCCATAGATCACATTCTTGGAATTCCGGTGGAGACCATTTCTTGGTCAAAAAACCGTAGGTGTTAGCATTCGGTATTATTGAAAATGTTCGTTCATTCTATTTTTGACAAAAATGGGGTTGTGTGGCCATTGATCATCATCCAGAGGCTCGTACACCTCACCCCACATATGTTTCCCTGCCATAGATCACATTCTTGGATTACAGGTGGAGACCATTTCTTGGTCAAAAATCTGTAGGTGTTAGCCTTCGATATAATTGAAAATGGTCGTTCATGGCTATTTTCGACAAAAATGGGGGTTGTGTGGCCATTGATCATTGACTAGATGCTCGTACACCTCACCCTACATATGTTTCCATGCCATAGATCACATTCTTGGATTTCTGGTTGAGATCATTTCTCGGTCAAAAATCCATAGTGTTAGCCTTCGGTATTATTGACAATGGTCATTCATGGCCATTTCCTACAAAATGGGGGTTGTGTGGCCATTGATCATCGACCAGAGGCTCGTACACCTCACCCCACATATGTTTCCTTGCCATAGGTCACATTCTTGGATTTTTGGTGGAGACCATTTCTTGGTCAAAAATCCGTAGGTGTTAGCCTTCGGTATTATTGAAAATGATCGTTCATGGCTATTTTCGAAAAAATGGGGGTTGTGTGGCCATTGATCATCGTCCAGAGGATCCTACACCTCACCCCACATATGTTTCATTGACATAGATCTCATTCTTGTATTTTTGGTGGAGACCATTTCTTGGTAAAAAATTTGTAGGTGTTAGCCTTCGGTATTATTGGAAATGGTCGTTCAAGGCTATTTTCGACAAAAATGGGGGTTGTGTGGCCATTGATCATTGACCAGAGTCTCGTTCACCTCAGCCCACATATGTTTCCTTGCCATAGATCACATTCTTGGATTTCTGGTGGAGACCATTTCATGGTCTAAAATCCGTTGGTGTTAGCCTTCGGTATTATTGAAAATGGTCGTTCATGCTATTTTTGACAAAAATAGGGATTGTGTGGCCATTGATCATCAATCAAAGGCTCGTACAGCTCTCTCCACATATGTTTCATTGCCATAAATTACATTCTTGGATTTTTGGTGCAGACCATTTCTTGGTCAAAAATCTGTAGGCGTTAGCCTTCGGTATTATTGAAAATGGTCGTTAATGGCTATTTCCGACAAAAATGGGGGTTGTGTGGCCATTGATCATCGACCGGAGGCTCGTACACCTCACCCCACATATGTTTCCTTGCCATAAATCACATTATGGATTTCTGGTGGAGACCATTTCTTGGTCAAAAATCCGTAGGTGTTAGCCTTCAGTATTATTGAAAATGGTCATTCAAGCTATTTTCGACAAAATAGGGGTTGTGTGGCCATTAATCATCAACCTGAGGTTTGTACACCTCACTCCACATATGTTTCCTTGCCATAGATCACATTCTTGGATTTCTGGTGGAGACTATTTCTATGTCAAAAATCCATAGGTGTTAGCCTTTGGTATTATTGAAAACAGTCGTTCATGCTATTTTCGACAAAAATGGTTGTTGTGTGGCCATTGATCATCGACCAGAGGCTTGTGCACCTCGCCCCACATATATTTCCTTGCCATAGATCACATTCTTAGATTTCTAGTGGAGACCATTTCTTGGTCCAAAATCCGTAGGTGTTAGCCTTGGGTATTATTGAAAATGGTCGTTCAAGCTATTTTCCACAAAAATGGGGGTTGTGTGGCCATTGATCATCGACCAGAGGCTCGTACTCCTGACCCCACATAGGTCACATTCTTGGATATTTAGGGGAGACCATTTCTTGGTCAAAAATCTTTAGGTGTTAGTCTTCGGTGTTATTGGAAATGGTCGTTCAAGGCTATTTTTGACAAAAGTTGGGGTTGTGTGGCCATTGATCATTGACCAGAGGTCGTTCGCCTCACCCCACATATGTTTCCTTGCCAAAGATCACATTCTTGGATTTCTAGTGGAGACCATTTCTAGGTCAAAAATCCATAAGTGTTAGCATTCGGTATTATTGAAAACAGTCGTTCATGCTTTTTCGACAAAATGGTTGTTGTGTGGCCATTCATCATCGACCAGAGGCTCATACACCTCACCCCACATATGTTTCCTTGCCATAGACCACATTCTTGGATTTCTGGTGGAGACCATTTCTTGGTCCAAAATCCGTAGGTGTTAGCCTTGGGTATTATTGAAAATGGTCATTCATGTTATTTTCCAGAAAAATGTGGGTTGTGTGGCCATTGATCATTGACCAGAGGCTCGTACTCTTGACCCCACATATGTTTCCTGGCCATATATCACATTCTTTGATTTCTGGTGGAGACCATTTCTTGGTCAAAAATCCGTAGGTGTTAGCCTTTGGTATTATTGAAAATGGTCGTTCATGCTATTTTCAACAAAAATAGGAGTTGTGTGGCCATTGATCATCGACCAGAGTCTCGTACACCTCTCCCCACATTTGTTACCTTGCCATTGATAACATTCTTGGATATCTAGTGGAGACCATTTCTTGGTCAAAAATCCGTAGGTGTTAGCCTTTGGTATTATTGGAAATAGTCGTTCAAGGCTATTTTTGACAAAAATGGGGTTTGTGTGGCCATTGATCATCGATCAGAGGTTCGTTCACCTCAGCCCACATATGTTTCCTTGTCATAGAACACATTCTTGGATTTCTGGTGGAGACCATTTCTTGGTCCAAAATCCATAGGTGTTAGCCTTGGGTATTATTGGAAATGGTCGTTCATGTTATTTTCCACAAAAATGTGGGTTGTGTGGCCATTGATCATCGACCAGAGGCTCGTACTCTTGACCCCACATATGTTTCCTAGCCATATATCACATTCTTTGATTTCTGGTGGAGACCATTTCTTGGTCAAAAATCCGTAGGTGTTAGCCTTCGGTATTATTGAAAATGGTCGTTCATGCTATTTTCGACAAAAATAGGAGCTACGAGGCAATTGATCATCGACTAAAGTCTCGTACACCTCTCCCCACATTTGTTACCTTGCCATTGATAACATTCTTGGATATCTAGTGGAGACCATTTCTTGGTCAAAAATCTATAGGTCTTAGCCTTTGGTATTATTGTAAATAGTCGTTCAAGGCTATTTTCGAAAAAATGGGGGTTGTGTGGCCATTGATCATTGACAAGAGGCTCGTTTACCTCACCCCACATATGTTTCCTTGACATAGGTCACATTCTTGGATATTTAGGGGAGACCATTTCTTGGTCAAAAATCTGTAGGTGTTAGTCTTTAGTATTATTGGAAATGCTCGTTCAAGGCTATTTTTGACAAAAGTGGGGGTTATGTGGCCATTGATCACTGACCAGAGGCTCGTTCACCTCACCCCACATATGTTTCCTTGCCAAAGATCACATTCTTGGATTTCTGGTTGAGACCATTTCTAGGTCAAAAATCCATAAGTGTTAGCATTCGGTATTATTGAAAACAGTCGTTCATGCTTTTTCGACAAAAATGGTTGTTGTATGGCCATTCATCATTGACCAGAGGCTCATACACCTCACCCCACATATGTTTCCTTGCCATAGACCACATTCTTGGATTTATGGTGGAGACCATTTCTTGGTCCAAAATCCGTAGGTGTTAGCCTTGGGTATTATTGAAAATGGTCGTTCATGTTATTTTCCACAAAAATGTGGGTTGTGTGGCCATTGATCATCGACAAGAGGCTCGTACTCCTGACCTCACATATGTTTCCTAGCCATATATCACATTCTTTGATTTCTGGTGGAGACCATTTCTTGGTCAAAAATCCGTAAGTGTTAGCCTTCGGTATTATTGAAAATGGTCGTTCATGTTATTTTCCACAAAAATGTGGGTTGTGTGGCCATTGATCATCGACCAGAGGCTCGTAATCCTGACCCCACATATGTTTCCTGGCCATATATCACATTCTTTGATTTCTGGTGGAGACCATTTCTTGGTCAAAAATCCGTAGGTGTTAGCCTTCGGTATTATTGAAAATGGTCGTTCATGCTATTTTCGACAAAAATAGGAGCTGTGTGGCCATTGATCATCGACCAGAGTCTCATACACCTCTCCCCACATTTGTTACCTTTCCATTGATAACATTCTTGGACATCTAGTGGAGACCATTTCTTGGTCAAAAATCCGTAGGTGTTAGCCTTTGGTATTATTGGAAATAGTTGTTTAAAGCTATTTTCGACAAAAATGGGGGTTGTGTGACCATTGATCATCGACCAGAGGCTCGTTCACCTCAGCCACATATATTTCCTTGTCATAGATCACATTCTTGGATTTCTAGTGGAGACCATTTCTTGGTCCAAAATCCTTAGGTGTTAGCCTTGGGTATTATTGAAAATGGTCGTTCATGTTATTTTCCACAAAAATGGGGGTTGTGTGGCCATTGATCATCAACCAGAGGCTCGTACTCCTGACCCCACATATGTTTCCTGGCCATATATCACATTCTTGGATTTCTGGTGGAGACCATTTCTTGGTCAAAAATCCGTAGGTGTTAGCCTTCGGTTTTATTGAAAATGGTCGTTCATGCTATTTCCGTCAAAAATAGGAGCTGTGTGGCCATTGATCATCGTCAAGAGGCACATACATCTCACCCCACATTTGTTTCCTTGCCATAGATAACATTCTTGGATTTCTAGTGGAGACCATTTCTTGGTCAAAAATCCGTAGGTGTTAGCCTTTGGTATTATTGGAAATGGTCGTTCAAGGCTATTTTCGACAAAAATGGGGGTTGTGTGGCTATTGATCATTGACCAGAGGCTCGTACACCTCACCACATATATGTTTCCTTGCCATAGGTCACATTCTTGGATTTCTGGTGGAGACCATTTCTTGGTCAGAATCCGTAGGTGTTTGCCTTCGATATTACTGAAAATGATCGTTCATGGCTATTTTCGAAAAAATGGGGGTTGTGTGGCCATTGATCATTGACCAGAGGCTCGTTCACCTCACCCCCACATATGTTTCCTTGCCATAGGTCACATTCTTGGATATTTAGGGGAGACCATTTCTTGGTCAAAAATCCGTAGGTGTTAGTCTTCAGTATTATTGAAAATGGTCGTTCATGCTATTTTCGACAAAAATAGAGGTTGTGTGGCCATTGATCATCAACCAGAGGCTCGTACACCTCACCCCACATATGTTTTCTTGCCATAGATCACATTCTTAGATTTCTGGTGGAGACCTTTTCTTGGTTAAAAATCTGTTGGTGTTAGCCTTCGGTATTATTGAAAATGGTCGGTCATGCTATTTTTGACAAAAATATGGGTTGTGTAGCCATTGATCATTGACCAAAGGCTCGTATACCTCACCCCACATATGTTTCCTTCCCTTGGATCACATTCTTGAATTTTTGGTGGAGACTATTTCTTGGTAAAAAATCCTTAGGTGTTAACCTTCAGTATTATTGAAAATTTCGTTCATGGCTATTTTTGACAAAATGGGGGTTGTGTGGTCATTGATCATCGACCAGAGGCTCGTAGACCTCACCCCACATATGTTTAATTGCTATAGATCACATTCTTGGATTTCTGGTTAAGACCATTTCTTGGTCAAAAATTCGTAGGGGTTAGCCTTTGGTATTATTGAAAATGGTCATTCATTCAATTTTCGACAAAAATGGTTGTTGTGTAGCCATTGACCATCGAATAGAGGCTCATACACCTGAACCCACATATGTTTCCTTGCCATAGGTCACATTCTTGGATTTCTAGTGGGGACCATTGGTCGAAAATCCGTAGGTGTTTGCCTTCAGTATTATTGAAAATAGTCGTTCATGCTATTTTCGACAAAAACAGGGGTTGTGTGGCCATTTATCATCGACCAGAGGCTCGTACACATCTCCCTACATTTATTTCCTTGCCATAGATCACATTCTTGGATTTCTAGTGGAGACTATTTCTTTGTCAAAAATCCTTAGGTGTTAGCCTTCGGTATTATTGAAATGGTCATTCATGGCTATTTTCGACAAAAATAGGGGTTGTTTGGCCATTGGTCATCGACCATAGGCTCATACACCTCACCCCACTTATGTTTTCTTACCATATTTCACATTCTTGGATTTCTGGTGGAGACCATTTCTTAGTAAAAAATCCGTAGGTGTTAACCTTCGGTATTATTGAAAATGGTCGTTCATGCTATTTTCAACAAAAATGGGGGTTCTGTGGCCATTGATGATCGACTAGAGGCTCGTACAACTCACCACACATATGTTTCCTTGCCATAGATCACATTCATGAATTTTAGTGGAGACCATTTCTTGGTAAAAACTCCATAGGTGTTAGCCTTCAGTATTATTGAAAATGATCGTTCATGCTATTTTCGACAAAAATAAGGGTTGTGTGGCCATCGATCATTGACCAGAGGCTCATTCACCTCACCCCACATATGTTTCCTTGCCAAAGATCACATTCTTGGATATCTAATGGAGACCATTTCTAGATCAAAAATCCATAAGTGTTAGCATTCGATATTATTGAAAATAGTCGTTCATGCTTTTTCGACAAAAATGTTTGTTGTGTGGCCATTCATCATCGACCAGGGGCTTATACACCTCACCCCACATATGTTTCCTTGCCATAGACCACATTCTTGGATTTCAGGTGGAGACCATTTCTTGGTCCAAAATCCGTAGGTGTTAGCCTTGGGTATTATTGAAAATGGTCGTTCGTGTTATTTTCCACAAAAATGTGGGTTGTGTGGCCATTGGTCATCGACCAGAGGCTCGTACTCCTGACCCCACATATGTTTCCTGGCCATATATCACATTCTTTGATTTCTGGTGGAGACCATTTCTTGGTCAAAAATCCGTAGGTGTTAGCCTTCGGTATTATTGAAAATGGTCGTTCATGCTATTTTCGACAAAAATAGGAGCTATGTGGCCATTGATCATCGACCAGAGTCTCGTACACCTCTCCCCACATTTATTACCTTGCCATTGATAACATTCTTGGATATCTAGTGGAGACCGTTTCTTGGTCAAAAATCCATAGATGTTAGCCTTGGGTATTATTAAAAATAGTCGTTCAAGGCTATTTTCGACAAAAATGGGGGTTGTGTGGCCATTGATCATCGACCAGAGGCTCGTTCACCTCACCCCACATATGTTTCCTTGCCATAGACCACATTCTTGGATTTCTGGTGGAGACCATTTCTTGGTCCAAAATCCGTAGGTGTTAGCCTTGGGTATTATTGAAAATGGTCGTTCATGTTATTTTCCACAAAAATGGGGGTTGTGTGGCCATTGATCATCGACCAGAGGCTCATACTCCTGACCCCACATATGTTTCCTGGCCATATATCATATTCTTGGATTTCTGATGGAGACCATTTCTTGGTCAAAAATCCGTAGTTGTTAGCCTTCGGTATTATTGAAACTGGTCGTTCATGCTATTTTCGTCAAAAATAGGAGCTATGTGGCCATTGATCATCGACCAGAATCTCGTACACATCTCCCCACATTTGTTACCTTGCCATTGATAACATTCTTGGATATCTAGTGGAGACCATTTTTGGTCAAAAATCCGTAGGTGTTAGCCTTTGATATTATTGGAAATAGTTGTTCAAGGCTATTTTCGACAAAAATGGGGGTTGTGTGGCCATTGATCATCGACCAGAGGCTCGTTCACCTCAGCCCACATATGTTTCCTTGTCATAGATCATATTCTTGGATTTCTGGTGGAGACCATTTCTTGGTCCAAAATCCGTAGGTGTTAGCCTGGGGTATTATTGAAAATGGTCGTTCATGTTATTTTCCACAAAAATGGGGGTTGTCTGGCCATTGATCATCGACCAGAGGCTCGTAATCCTGACCCCACATATGTTTCCTGGCCATATATCACATAATTGGATTTCTGGTGGAGACCATTTCTTGGTCAAAAATCTGTAGGTGTTAGCCTTCGGTATTATTGAAAATGGTCGTTCATGCTATTTTCAACAAAAATAGGAGTTGTGTGGCCATTGATCATCGACCAGAGGCACATACAGCTCACCCCACATTTGTTTCCTGGCCATATATCACATTCTTGGATTTCTGGTGGAGACCATTTCTTGGTCAAAAATCTGTAGGTGTTAGCCTTTGGTATTATTGGAAATGGCCGTTCAAGGCTATTTTCGACAAAAATGGGGGTTGTGTGGACATTGATCATTGACCAGAGGCTCGTACACCTCACCCCACATATGTTTCCTTGCCATAGGTCACATTCTTGGATTTCTGGTGGAGACCATTTCTTGGTCAAAAATCCGTAGGTGTTTGCCTTGGGTATTACTGAAAATGATCGTTCATGGCTATTTTCAAAAAATGGGGGTTGTGTGGCCATTGATCATTGAACAGAGGCTCGTTCACCACACCCCACATATGTTTCCTTGCCATATGTCACATTCTTGGATATTTAGGGGAGACCATTTCTTGGTCAAAAATCTGTAGGTGTTAGTCTTCGGTGTTATTGGAAATGGTCGTTCAAGGCTATTTTTGACAAAAGTGGGGGTTATGTGGCCATTGATCATTGACCAGAGCCTCGTTCACCTCACCCCACATATGTTTCCTTGCCAAAGATCACATTCTTGGATTTCTGGTGGAGACCATTTATAGGTAAAAAATCCATAAGTTTTAGCATTCAGTATTATTGAAAACAGTCGTTCATGCTTTTTTGACAAAAATGGTTGTTGTGTGGCCATTCATCATCGACCAGAGGCTCATACACCTCACCCCACATATGTTTCCTTGCCATAGACCACATTCTTGGATTTCTGGTGGAGATCATTACTTGGTCCAAAATCCGTAGGTGTTAGCCTTGGGTATTATTGAAAATGGTCGTTCATGTTATTTTCCACAAAAATGTGGGTTGTGTGGCCATTGATCATCGACTAGAGGCTCGTAATCCTGACCCCACATATGTTTCCTGGCCATATATCACATTCTTTGATTTCTGGTGGAGACCATTTCTTGGTCAAAAATCCGTAGGTGTTAGCCTTCGGTATTATTGAAAATGATCGTTCATGCTATTTTCGACAAAAATAGGAGCTGTGTGGCCATTGATCATCGGCCAGAGTCTCATACACCTCTCCCCACATTTGTTACCTTGCCATTGATAACATTCTTGGACATCTAATGGAGACCGTTTGTTGGTCAAAAATCCCTAGGTGTTAGCCTTTGGTATTATTGGAAATAGTCATTCAAGGCTATTTTCGACAAAAATGGGGGTTGTGTGGCCATTGATCATCGACCAGAGGCTCGTTCACCTTAGCCCACATATGTTTCCTTGTTGTTGGGGACTTGTTCTCAAGTGCTATGAGTTAAGAACAAGGCAACACAAAAAATATTAATCGATAAAGTCCTTCGTCCTTCGAAGCATTATTTCCCTTAGGATATAATGATTTTCGGACGAAGGTTATGAAGGACGTACCTTCATAAACATAGCATACAATGACGAAGAACGAATCATAAAGAATATAAAGGATTACACAGAAAATAATATATCATTATCAATTTATCATTATTGCAGAGAAACAGAAATAATATCGAATTACAAATGTACCTTCAGCTCGGAAGGGAATGAAAGTACAGGTGTGACGCAAAAGTGAATGTCAGAATCCGCGTGAACAGTACGGGGGTATTGTTCACCTATTTATAGGCACGGGACACAGCCCATACAAAATTACATTCATGCCCTTTACATTTGATAATAATTCTATAGTAATCTATCGAGGTCTGAATAGCCTTTTCATCTTTAAGTCGGTTTCATTTTCTGCTACCATGCCGAAGCTTTCCTGTTCACATCTTCGGCGCTGTATCAACCTTCGTACTATTCTGGTCTGCTGTGATACCGACTTGAGTCCGAAGATACCTGCTCACACATTGTACTCTAGAAATATTGTTAAATCCTGTTTTTGAGGACCTTCGTAAGCCGAAGGCCCCCAACAGTAGCCCTTCGCAATATTAATTTATTTTAAAATAATAAATTTAGATTGCGACATGGACGAAGGCTTTACGCCGAAGGTCCGAAAAAACACCTTCCCTTTGCTAGAATAGCAACATTCACTGACAAGCGGGGTCTTTCAATTTTCAACGCACTGGGCGTATAAATAAGATCATACCGCAAACTTATTTTGGCACGCTCTCTTGCCATCTGCTCCCGCTCACTCAATTTTTAGCTCTTGTGCATCAAGATTTGCTGAGCTTTTAAGTTTTGAAGCTTCGGCTTTGAAAACAGTTTTTTAGTGTTTCCGAAGATGTCTGAAGATAAGAAGGCTGCTACCGAGATGAAGCTGAGTCTCGAAGAAGAGAAGAATCTGGGGTTTCTTATAGCAATGTCGAAGACCAATACAGAAAAAATCACCAAGGAGATTCTAGAAGGTTTGTCTGAAGATACTGGTGACAGCGACAGTTATGATGTGGACAGTGGTGGTGAAGACTCCGAAGATCGCCCTTGGCGACCAAGCCATGCGGTTTTCGGTAAATCAACTATCAAAGAAAATCATCTTGTCAACATGAGAGGAAGGTATTTCCGGGATTTATCCGTTGTGAGGGCCGACGAAGGGGAAAAGACTTGTCCACACCCTGAAGAGAATGAAGTCGTAGTGTACCGAAGCTTTTTGAAAGCTGGACTACGATTTCCCCTGAGCAGCTTCGTCGTAGAGGTGCTGAAAATATTCGAAGTCTATCTTCACCAACTTACCCCCGAGGCAATTATAAGGCTGAACATCTTCGTATGGGCCGTGAGAAGCCAAGGTCTGGAGCCTGATGCGAAAAGTTTCTGTAATATACACGAATTATCATACGAAACAAAACCTTGGGGCAAGGAACAGTATCACAATAATTTTGGTTGCTACAGTTCCGTTTCTCGGTCTGGGTCAAGCTGTCCCGTGCCAACCTTTCGGAAGAGATGGCCCGGCGACTGGATGACAGAATGGTTTTATGTGAAGAATGACCTGAAAACACGAGAAGATATCAAAGGTATAATTATGCGCCCTATTTGGCAAAGCTTCGGTTTGCGGAGGCCGAAAGTTGAAATGAATGAAGCTACCGAAGAATGCCAGAGAGCCTTCGGAGTTATTTGTTATTTTATTGGAACAAGAGATTTAGTCCAAGAGCATATTGCCTTCAGAGTATGGCCGCTTGCGGAAAAATGGGAAATGCCGCAAGAGACCATAAAGGAGGCTGACGAAGGTGGCCTTATTAGGCTGAAGTATACTTTCAAGTTTGGAGATAAATTCGTTGAGCCAGATGATGACTGGCTAAAAAGCATTGAAAATTTGAGTGATGAGCTACTTGGGGTTTACTCGAAGGCTGAAGATACTGCATTGTCAGCAGCCTTCGGAGGCCGGAAAAAGAAAAGACTGAACCGGGTTTTTGACGCAATCGGGTTTGTCTACCCTGACTATCGTTATCCCATTCGAGGGCAAAAAAGAAAGAACATAACCTCTGCGAAAGAAGAAGTTGTAACTGCTCCTAGCGAGCTAGAACCGAAAAGAAAGAGGATAAAGGTCCTCACACATCGGCCACGCTATATTGAACCAGCTTCGGTGCCTGATTTCACCGGAGAAACTTCTTCGGCCACCGAAGCTGAAAAGCTAACCAAGCCAACCTTGCTGCCAGAAGTCGCAGAAATGGCCGAAGCGCCAACAAGGATAGAATTGGAAGAACTGAAGATTTTGTTACCAGAAACCAAAGAGATGGCCGAAGCGCCATCCACAGAAAAAATGGAAGAAGTGAAAAAACCAACTGAGGAAAAAACATCAGAAGTTTTGAGTCCTGCAGCAAATGTTGAGACAGTAAAAAATCAAAAGGTGCCAGCAGTGACTCCGAAAAGAAAGAGAATGGTCAATGTGCTAGATGTTCTGGAAACAATTAAATCCTCAAGCACGCCTCCGAAGAAGACTGTTGCCATCCCCGAAGCAAAAACTGAAATTTCTGATACTAAGGCTCCGGAGCAAGAAACTGAAGCTGAAGCTGGGTCCTCAGAGCCCACGAAGATAAAATCCTTGGAAACCGAGGAAGAAAAAATAACAGAGGCAACTTTTGTTGAAGAAATCAGTGTGATTGCCCCCGAAGCATCCCCCAAAGTCCTTGATTATATTGTTCGTCATGCTTCGGGGAGACAATTATCAGAAAAAGAAAAACAAGAGGCCCAGCTTTACGCCCAAAAACTGAAATATCCAAAGGGGGCGTTAATATTCAATGGCAGCGGAGAAGAAGACTTTTTGTATTGTCTCCCCGGCAGCAAGGAGATTTCTGTCTGTCGGGAGATGAGCAGGAGCTTCGGATACCCAACACTAGAAGACGGGCTTTCGGTGCTGTCAAAAAAACGATCTGGCCGACAGCCTGGCCTACAATAGCTTAAAGGTACAAAAAATGAGATCTTTGTACTTAAATATTTTTTGAAACCAAAATTTTTCGTTTGCTTAAATATATTGACATATACATATCGTTCCTTGCAGGGCCTTATACTTAGCAATGCCCTCAGGGCCCAAAAAGATGCCGAAGACGAAGGGTGCGCTATTGCCCTGAGCAACCTTCGTTCCGAAGTAATTGAACTAAGGAACGAAGGTCTCGAAAAAGATAAAATATTACATTCATTGTTAAATAGAATAAAAGAGGACGAGGCTACTTTTAAGGGTCAAGTTGAGGCTCAGAAGCACGAAATTGAAGATCTTCGGAAACAACTGGCCCGAGCCAAAGAGGAACGGATACTTGAAGAAACGAGGCGAGAACTCAGCGACCAATGGGCAAATCATTTAGAGGGAACTGTTGAAGAGCTTCGTTCGTCCAAGAAAAGATGCTATAACAAATCCATAGAGTGTGTCAAGAAGTTGAAAGCTAGCTTCGCCAGCGTCGGCGCATTCTCGAGCGAAGAGAACTTTACAAGAGGCAACCCCGAAGGTCCCATCGAATGGATCGATCACGAAACTGAAGCCTTCGAAGAGATTTTAAATAGCCGCGGAGACATATGTGCTTTCTCGGGTGCCAGGGGAATTGCCACCATTTTAGAGAAAAAGGGCTGCGAACATGTAAAAATTTTAGCGCAATCCGAAGCTGCTTTGTCCTTCGAAGATGCGAGAGATCCTTCAGCCGAAGCTAGCATGGTTGGTGGAAAATTTTTCACCGATGTCTGGGATAATGGTGGCCGAGAAATGGCCCGAGAAATTATTCGAAAAAGCGAAAAGGGCATTCACGATGCTAGAGAAGTAGCTGAGGCTGCTGAGAAGAGCGCAGAGCCCGAAGGGCAACTAGGTATTAACTAATGGTTTTTATTGTGTTGTAATTTTTGGTTTTAAACTTCGTTCGCAATTTGTAATAGCAATGTAGTCGTATCCTGTCCTCCTTCAGATCCTGCTAAAGCGTCTCCGGGCTCTCACCCGAAGGGAGACGATGAAATTAAAAAGATGGCTGAAGCTATTATGGACGAAGTTGTCAATCGGCTCCTGAATGAGGCTGCAAAAGTTGTTCTGAGAGAAGATTAAATACTATTGCAAAAAACTTCTGAAATGTAATATGTGTGACATCTTGCAGCCCTGAATGTAATATACCTGCTTTTATTGTTTAATTCTTTACGATGCATGAAATTTTACATACGTACCGTTTTTGAGTCTTTGACGAAAAAACACCTTCCCTTCTTTTCATGCTTCGTGAAGAATAATTTTCATTTGTCACAACAATATTCGTGAAGATATTCTCCGAAGCTACACTTCCGAAGATCAATAGTGTATCTGCTTGCGACTTAGCATGATTTTCCCCTTTCAAAGCATTCTTCCGAAGATCGATATCATGTCCCCTTCTTGTGTCATATGCAACATGATGTATGATGCTTTATGCTATGCGAAATGATGCGATGATGTTATGTTATGTAAGATGATGTTTATTCCGAAGATACACACACATTCCCGCGATAAAACACATAATCTTTTCGAATCAGTGTTGTCTTTTTACTATAAGCCTCCCTTAGGAGCTTCTTCGCCTTTTACTTCAGCGGAATCACCGTTTATTTTTCGCTGTAAGCCTCCCTTAGGAGCTTCTTCGCCTTTTACTTTCAGCGGTATTCGTGTTGACTTTTCACGCTTCGCCTTTTACTTAGGCGGTATCAGCGTTGACTTTTCGCTGTATGCTCTGCATTCCCTTTGGAACGACTTTGGAGCAGAAAACTTACACTGCGCTCCCTTTGGAACGACTTTTTGTGACTTCGGCAAACTTACTCTGCGTTCCTTAGAACGACTTTTTGTTGCTTCGAAGAATTTTCGATAATTCGAAGGTCCTCTTTATTATCACAAATCTTTGAACTTCAACAACTTAAGCCTGTGAAGAAAATATATTTTCCTTGTGGGAATCAACGAAACTATTTACATGAAACCTAAACAATGTCCTTTATTACATAGAAAATAAAACTGAATGAAAAAGATTGCTATTAAGGTAGGATATTTGTCAATAGATGTGCTTTGACTCTGGCACAGTGCTGTTGACTGTGCGAGCTTCGGACTGTTCTCTGAAGTCCCTTTGGTGTGGAGCATATTGGCTCCCTTCTGGCTGCTGGCCTTGTTGCAGCGGTGGTGGAGGCGGAGGCTGTTGCCAGGAAGCTTGAGGTTGACTCGCCGAAGCAACAGAAACTGCAGGGTGATTGCCTACATACTCTGGGATGTAAGGCGAATGATACGAAGCAGTGTGCATGACCTGCTTCGGCTGAGCCTGTTGTGCTGCCGCTTCGGCTATTTCCTTTTGCTTCTGGATGGTAACATGGCACATCCTGGTGGTATGGCCTTTGTTCTCACCACAGAACAAGCAAAAAATTCTTCTTGGCTGATCGCCAAATCGTCCGCCGAAGCCCCTGGCACCTCTGCCTCTCGGAGCTGGTGGTCGGAAGGAGCCTTGCTGTTGCCCCGAAGCCTGTGAGGAACACTGTGGCCTTTGCTGTTGGCTCCCTCTATCATCATTTTGGGTAGAGTTATGAATTGATCTAACGTGCCTCGGATAGAACCTCCCTCCGAAGCCCCTGGTCATTTCAGAAAACCTGAAAGCCTCCTCCCTTCTTTGGCGAAAATCATTATCGGCCCGAATGTACTCGTCCATCTTCTGGAGCAGCTTCTCCAAAGTTTGAGGAGGCTTCCTAGCGAAGTACTGAGCTGACGGTCCTGGCCGAAGCCCCTTGAACATGGCCTCAATGACAATTTCGTTGGGCACTGTTGGTGCCTGTGCCCTCAAACGCAAGAACCTCCGGACATACGCCTGAAGGTATTCTTCGTGATCCTGGGTGCACTGGAATAGAGCTTGAGCAGTGACCGGCTTCGTCTGAAACCCTTGAAAGCTGGTTAACAACAAGTCCTTCAACTTCTGCCATGAAGTGATCGTTCCTGGTCGAAGGGAGGAATACCAGGTTTGAGCAACACTCCTGACAGCCATAACAAAAGATTTGGCCATGACTGCAGCATTGCCACCATATGAAGATACTGTTGCTTCGTAGCTCATCAAAAACTGCTTCGGGTCTGAGTGGCCATCGAATATGGGAAGCTGAGGCGGCTTGTAAGACGGAGGCCAAGGTGTAGCCTGCAGCTCAGCGGACAGAGGAGAAGCATCATCAAAAACAAAATTCCCATGATGGAAATTGTCATACCAGTCATCTTCGTTGGGGAAATCCTCCTGATGAAGGTCTTGGTGCTGAGGCCTTCGGTGTTGCTCATCCTGAGTAAGATGACGAACTTCTTCAGAGGCTTCGTCTATCTGCCTTTGCAGTTCAGCTAGCCTGGCCATCTTTTCTTTCTTCCTCTGCACCTGTTGATGAAGCATCTCCATGTCTCTGATTTCTTGATCTATCTCATCCTCTGGTGGTGTCGGGCTAACAGCCTTCCTCTTCTGGCTTCGGGCCTCCCGAAGAGAGACTGTCTCCTGGTTATGGTCCAGAGGCTGCAGAGCTGCAGCCCCAGTTGCTGAAGCTTTCTTCGGTGCCATAGCGAAGGTTTATGATCGCCGAAGGTGTTCAAAAACTCAAAGAGTGGAAGTGAGTTCACCGGAGGTGGGCGCCAATGTTGGGGACTTGTTCTCAAGTGCTATGAGTTAAGAACATGGCAACACAAAAAATATTAATCGATAAAGTCCTTCGTCCTTCGAAGCATTATTTCCCTTAGGATATAATGATTTTCGGATGAAGGTTATGAAGGACGTACCTTCATAAACATAGCATACAATGACGAAGAACGAATCATAAAGAATATAAAGGATTACATAGAAAATAATATATCATTATCAATTTATCATTATTGCAGAGAAACAGAAATAATATCGAATTACAAATGTACCTTCAGCTCGGAAGGGAATGAAAGTACAGGTGTGACGCAAAAGTGAATGTCAGAATCCGCGTGAACAGTACGGGGGTACTGTTCACCTATTTATAGGCACGGGACACAGCCCATACAAAATTACATTCATGCCCTTTACATTTGATAATAATTCTATAGTAATCTATCGAGGTCTGAATAGCCTTTTCATCTTTAAGTCGGTTTCATTTTCTGCTACCATGCCGAAGCTTTCCTGTTCACATCTTCGGCGCTGTATCAACCTTCGTACTATTCTGGTCTGCTGTGATACCGACTTGAGTCCGAAGATACCTGCTCACACATTGTACTCCAGAAATATTGTTAAATCCTATTTTTGAGGACCTTCGTAAGCCGAAGGCCCCCAACACTTGTCATAGATCACATTCTTGGATTTCTCGTGGAGACCATTTCTTGGTCCAAAATCCGTAGGTGTTAGCCTTGGCTTTTATTGAAAATGGTCGTTCGTGTTATTTTCCACAAAAATGGGGGTTGTGTGGCCATTGATCATCGACCAGAGGCTCGTACTCCTGACCCCACATATGTTTCCTGGCCATATATCACATTCTTGGATTTCTGGTGGAGACCATTTCTTGGTCAAAAATCTATAGTTGTTAGCCTTCGGTATTATTGAAAATGGCCGTTCATGCTATTTTCGACAAAAATAGGAGTTGTGTGGCCATTGATCATCGACCAGAGGCACATACAGCTCACCCCACATTTTTTTCCTTGCCATAGATAACATTCTTAGATTTCTAGTGGAGACCATTTCTTGGTCAAAAATCTGTAGGTGTTAGCCTTCGGTATCATTGGAAATGGTCGTTCAAGGCTATTTTCGACAAAAATGGGGGTTGTGTGGCCATTAATCATTGACCAGAGGCTCGTACACCTCACCCCACAAATGTTTCCTTGCCACAGGTCACATTCTTGGATTTCTGGTGGAGACCATTTCTTGGTCAAAAATCCATAGGTGTTTGCCTTCAGTATTACTGAAAATGATCGTTCATGGCTATTTTCGAAAAAATGGGGGTTGTGTGGCCATTGATCATTGACCAGAGGCTCGTTCACCTCACCCCACATATGTTTCCTTGCCATAGGTCACATTCTTGGATATTTAGTGGTGTCGGGGACCATAATTAGGGGTACCCTCAAGACGCCTAATTCTCAGCTGGTAACCCCCATCAGCATGAAGCTGCAGAGGCCTGATGGGTGCGATTAAGTCAGGGATCAGTCCATACGAGTGACTCGATCACGCTTCGCCCGAGCCTAGCCTCGGACAAGGGCAGCCGACCTCGAGGGACTTCCGTCTCGCCCGAGGCCCCCCTTTTTACGGCGGACACATTTCCGGCTCACCCGAGGCCTTGGCTTCGCTAAGAAGCAACCCTGACTAAATCGCCGCACCGACTGACCAAGTTGCAGGAGCATTTAACGCAAAGGTGGCCTGACACCTTTATCCTGACGCGCGCCCCCCAGCAGAGCCGAAGTGACCGCCGTCACTCCACGGCTCCACTGACCGGTCTAACAGGATAGCGCCGCCTGTGCCACCCCGACTGCAGTGCCACTTGACAGAGTGAGACTGACAGGCAGTCAGGCCTTGCCAAAGGCGCCATAGGAAACTCCGCTCCGCCCGACCCAGGGCTCGGACTCGGGCTAAGCCCCGGAAGACGGCGAACTCCGCTCCGCCCGACCCAGGGCTTGGACTCGGGCTAAGACCCGGAAGACGGCAAACTCCGCTCCGCCCGACCCAGGGCTCGGACTCGGGCTAAGCCCCGGAAGACGGCGAACTCCGCTCCGCCCGACCCAGGGCTCGGACTCGGGCTAAGCCCCGGAAGACGGCGAACTCCGCTCCGCCCGACCCAGGGCTCGGACTCGGGTTAAGACCCGGAAGACGACGAACTCCGCTCCGCCCGACCCAGGGCTCGGACTTGGGCTCAGCCCCGGAAGACGACGAACTCCGCCTCGCCCGACCCCAGGGCTCGGACTCCGCTCTAGCCTCTGCCGAACGATCTCCGCCTCGCCCGACCCAGGGGCTCGGGCTCGGCCTTGGCCACGGAAGACAGACTCGACCTCGGCTTCGGAGGAGCCCCCACGTCGCCCAGCCTAGGGCACAGGCCCGCCACGTCAACAGGAAGCGCCATCATCATCCTACCCCGAGCCGACTCGGGTCACAGAGAACAAGACCGGTGTCCCATCTGGCTAGCTCCGCCAGATGGGCAATGATGGCGCCCCACGAGCTCTGTGACGACGGCGGGTCTCAGCTCTCTTACGGAAGCAGGAGGACGTCAGCAAGGACTGGACCGCTCCGATAGCTGTCCCTCCGCCAAGCTCCGTTGCTCCTCCGACAGCCACGACATCACGCCAGTAGGGTGCCAAGATCTCTTCGGCTGCCACATTGGCATGTACTTAGGGCGCTAGCTCTCCCTCCGCTAGACACGTAGCACTCTGCTACACCCCCCATTGTACACCTGGATCCTCTCCTTACGCCTATAAAAGGAAGGACCAGGGCCTTCTCAGGGAAGGTTGGCCGCGCGGGACCGAGGACGGGACAGGCGCTCTCTTGGGGCCGCTCGCTTCCCTCACCCGCGTGGATGCTTGTAACCCCCCTACTGCAAGCACCCCGACCTGGGCGCGGGACGAACACGAAGGCCGCGGGATTTCCACCTCTCTCACGCCCGTCTCCGGCCACCTCGCCTCTCCCCCCTTCGCGCTCGCCCACGCGCTCGACCCATCTGGGCTGGGGCACGCAGCACACTCACTCGTCGGCTTAGGGACCCCCCGGTCTCGAAACGCCGACAGTTGGCGCGCCAGGTAGGGGCCTGCTGCGTGCTGACGAACAGCTTCCCGTCAAGCTCCAGATGGGCAGTCTCCAGCAACCACTCCGGCCCGGGACGGTGCTCCGTTTCGGGAGTCTTGAGTTCATGTCCTTCGACGGCAGCTACGACATGATACTCCTTCCACCGCCGCGTGACAACGACAATGGCGGCCGACATCCCGCCCGCCGGCGGCGGAACCGACGACATCTTCCCCGCGCGGTGGAAGAACGACTTTCGAGCTCGCCCCGTCCTCTCCCCCGCCAATGGAGGAGGAGGCGGGGCGACCAAGGCCAAGCGGGAGGCCGCGCTTCGTCGGCTGTCGAGCGAATCGACGTCCCCAGCGCCCCGACGGAAGGCTCGCCGGGCGTCGACCTCACGTTCGAGACGAAGGCAAGCGCCGTCCCCCCGCGACACGCCAATCCCGAGCAAGTGGACGACGCCGGCGCACTCGCGGAAAGCTTGCAGGACGTCGCCCTCGTACCTGAGACGACGGTGCAACCAGTCCCCGATGTGGCTACGTCGCTCCTCGTCGACCAAAAGGTACGGACTAATTCCCATCCTACGTATTTTCGACTCGGCCTTAACCCGCCAAGCGACCTCGCTTTGGCGGGCGCTCTCATTGAGGCGAGTGCAACCCCACTGGGGTTTCGTATGCGGTCGCCTTGGGACCGATTGACGGACGTCTCGACCTACGGGCCCTCTGGGTCCGAGGAAGATGACGATCCCAGCATCTGTTGGGATTTCTCTGGATTTGGCAACCCCAGTGCCATGCGGGACTTCATGACCGCATGTGACTACTGCCTCTCCGACTGTTCCGACGGAAGCCGCAGCCTTGACGACGAGGACTGCGGCCCAAGCCGCGAATGTTTCCACGTCGAGCTAGGGGATCCCTCCGAAGGCAACCATCTTGGCATGCCGGAGGATGGTGATCTTCCTAGGCCGGTGCCCCGCGCCGACATCCCGCGGGAGCTAGCTGTGGTCCCCGTTCTGGCGAGGGGTCGCGACCCACAGCTCGAGCAAGTCCGCGGGGCGCAGGCCAGGCTCGACGAGGGAACAGGAGCACTTGAGACGATCCGTTGGGACGTCGGGCAGGTATGGGCGGGCCAACCCCCGGCCGGAGAAATACGTCACCTGCCCCAGGGTCTCCAGCACCGCGTCGCCAACGATGTCAGGGTCAGGCCGCCGCCCGCATCCAGCAGGGTTGGTCAGAACCTGGCAGCCGCCGCGATGCTCCTCCGCGCGATGCCGGAGCCATCAACCACCGAGGGTCGGCGAATCCAGGGAGAGCTCAAGAATCTCCTGGAAGGCGCTGCGGCCCGACGGGCCGAGAGCACTGCCTCCCGGAGGCAGGGATACCCCTCGGAACCTCACGCCGCGACTTCCCGATTCATGCGGGAAGCCTCGGTCTACACCGGGCGCACGCGCAACACCGCGCCTGCGACCCCGGGCCACCTCGGCAACGAGCACCACCGTCGCGACCGTCGGGCTCACCTCGACGAAAGGGTGCGCCGAGGCTACCACCCCAGGCGTGGGGGGCGCTACGACAGCGGGGAGGATCGGAGTCCCTCGCCCGAACCACCCGGTCCGCAGGCCTTCAGTCGGGCCATCCGACGGGCGCCGTTCCCGACCCGGTTCCGACCCCCGACTACTATCACGAAGTACTCGGGGGAAACGAGACCGGAACTGTGGCTCGCGAACTACCGCCTGGCCTGCCAACTGGGAGGGACGGACGACGACAACCTCATCATCCGTAACCTCCCCCTGTTCCTCTCCGACACTGCTCGTGCCTGGTTGGAGCACCTGCCTCCGGGGCAGATCTCCAACTGGGACGACTTGGTCCAAGCCTTCGCCGGCAATTTCCAGGGCACGTACGTGCGCCCCGGGAATTCCTGGGACCTCCGGAGCTGCCGGCAACAGCCGGGAGAGTCTCTCCGGGACTACATCCGGCGATTCTCGAAGCAGCGCACCGAGCTGCCCAACATCACCGACTCGGATGTCATCGGCGCGTTCCTTGCCGGCACCACCTGCCGTGACCTGGTGAGCAAGTTGGGTCGCAAGACCCCCACCAGGGCGAGCGAGCTGATGGACATCGCCACCAAGTTCGCCTCTGGCCAGGAGGCGGTTGAAGCTATCTTCCGAAAGGACAAGCAGCCCCAGGGCCGCCCATCGGAAGAGGCTCCCGAGGCGTCTACTCCGTGCGGCGCCAAGAAGAAGGGCAAGAAGAAGTCGCAATCGAAACGCGACGCCGCTGACGCGGACCTTGTCGCCGCCGCCGAGTACAAGAACCCTCGGAAGCCCCCCGGAGGTGCTAACCTCTTCGACAAGATGCTCAAGGAGCCGTGCCCCTACCATCAGAGGCCCGTCAAGCACACCCTCGAGGAGTGCGTCATGCTTCGGCGCCACTTCCACAGGGCCGGGCCACCCACGGAGGGTGGCAGGGCCCGCGACGACGACAAGAACGAAGATCACCAAGCAGGAGAGTTCCCCGAGGTCCGCGACTGCTTCATGATCTACGGTGGGCATGCGGCGAATGCCTCGGCTCGGCATCGCAAGCAAGAGCGCCGGGAGGTCTGCTCGGTGAAGGTGGCGGTGCCAGTCTACCTAGACTGGTCCGACAAGCCCATCACCTTCGACCAGGCTGACCACCCCGACCATGTGCCGAGCCCGGGGAAATACCCGCTCGTCGTCGACCCCATCGTCGGCAACGTCAGGCTCACCAAGGTCCTGATGGATGGGGGCAGCTGCCTCAACATCATCTACGCCGAGACCCTCAAGCTCCTGCGCGTCGATCTGTCCTCCGACCGGGCAGGCGCTGCGCCCTTCCACAGGATCATCCCTGGGAAGCGCGTCCAGCCCCTCGGGCGGCTCGACCTTCCCGTCTGCTTCGGAATGCCCTCCAACTTCCGAAGGGAGACCTTGACGTTCGAGGTGGTCGGGTTCCGAGGAACCTACCACGCGGTACTGGGAAGGCCATGCTACGCGAAGTTCATGGCCGTCCCCAACTACACCTACCTGAAGCTCAAGATGCCGGGCCCCAACGGGGTCATCACCGTCGGCCCCACGTACAAACACGCGTTCGAATGCGACGTGGAGTGCGTGGAGTACGCCGAGGCCCTCGCCGAGTCCGAGGCCCTCATCGCCGACCTGGAGAACCTCTCCAAAGAGGTGCCAGACGTGAAGCGCCATGCCGGCAACTTCGAGCCAGCGGAGACGGTTAAGGCCGTCCCTCTCGACCCCAGTGGCGACACCTCCAAGCAGATCCGGATCGGTTCCGGGCTCGACCCCAAATAGGAAGCAGTGCTCGTCGACTTTCTCCGTGCAAACGCCGACGTCTTTGCGTGGAGTCCCTCGGACATGCCCGGCATACCGAGGGAGGTCGCCGAGCACTCGCTGGATATTCGGGCCGGAGCCCGACCCGTCAGGCAGCCTCTGCGCCGATTCGACGAGGAGAAGCGCAGAGTGATAGGCGAGGAGATCCACAAGCTAATGGCGGCAGGGTTCATCAAAGAGGTATTCCATCCCGAATGGCTTGCCAACCCTGTGCTTGTGAGGAAGAAAGGGGGGAAATGGCGGATGTGTGTAGACTACACAGGTCTCAACAAAGCATGTCCGAAGGTTCCCTACCCTCTGCCTCGCATCGATCAAATCGTGGATTCCACTGCTGGGTGCGAAACCCTGTCCTTCCTCGATGCCTACTCAGGGTATCACCAGATCCGGATGAAAGAGTCCGACCAGCTCGCGACTTCTTTCATCACGCCGTTCGGCATGTACTGCTATGTCACCATGCCGTTCGGTTTGAGGAATGCGGGTGCGACGTACCAGCGGTGCATGAACCATGTGTTCGGCGAACACATCGGTCGCACAGTCGAGGCCTACGTCGATGACATCGTAGTCAAGACAAGAAAGGCTTCCGACCTCCTCTCCGACCTTGAAGTGACATTCCGATGTCTCAAGGCGAAAGGAGTCAAGCTCAATCCTGAGAAGTGTGTCTTCGGGGTGCCCCGGGGCATGCTCCTGGGGTTCATTGTCTCCGAGCGAGGCATCGAAGCCAACCCGGAGAAGATCGCAGCTATCACCAGCATGGGACCCATCAAAGACTTAAAAGGCGTATAGAGGGTCATGGGATGCCTCGCGGCCCTGAGCCGCTTCATCTCACGCCTCGGCGAAAGAGGTCTACCTCTGTACCGCCTCTTAAGGAAGACCGAGTGTTTCGCTTGGACCCCTGAGGCCGAGGAAGCCCTCGGGAACCTGAAGGCGCTCCTTACAAAGGCGCCTGTCTTGGTGCCCCCGCTGATGGAGAAGCTCTCTTGGTCTACGTCGCCGCTACCACTCAGGTGGTTAGCGCCGCGATTGTGGTCGAGAGGCAAGAGGAAGGGCATGCATTGCCCGTTCAGAGGCCAGTCTACTTCGTCAGCGAGGTACTGTCCGAGACCAAGATCCGCTACCCACAAGTTCAGAAGCTGCTGTATGCTGTGATCCTGACGAGGCGGAAGTTACGACACTACTTCGAATCTCATCCGGTGACTGTGGTGTCATCCTTCCCCCTGGGGGAGATCATCCAATGCCGAGAGGCCTCGGGCAGGACCGCAAAGTGGGCGGTGGAAATCATGGGCGAAACAATCTCGTTCGCCCCTCGGAAGGCCATCAAGTCCCAGGTGTTGGCGGACTTCGTGGCCGAATGGGTCGACACCCAGCTACCAACGGCTCCGATCCAACCAGAGCTCTGGACCATGTTTTTCGACGGGTCGCTGATGAAGACGGGAGCCGGCGCGGGCCTGCTCTTCATCTCGCCCCTCGGGAAGCACCTGCGCTACGTGCTACGCCTCCACTTCCCGGCGTCCAACAATGTGGCCGAGTACGAGGCTTTGGTCAACGGGCTGCGGATCGCCATCGAGCTAGGGGTCAGACGCCTCGACGCCCGCAGTGACTCGCAGCTCGTCATCGACCAAGTCATGAAGAACTCCCACTGCCGCGACCCGAAGATGGAGGCCTACTGCGATGAGGTTCGGCGCCTGGAAGACAAGTTCTTCGGGCTCGAGCTCAACCACATCGCTCGGCGCTACAACGAGACTGCGGACGAGCTGGCTAAAATAGCCTCGAGGCGAACCACGGTTCCCCCGGACGTCTTCTCCCGGGATCTACATCAACCCTCCATCAAGATCGACGACGCTCCCGAGCCCGAGGCGCCCTCGGCACAGCCCGAGGCACCCTTGGCACAGCCCGAGGCACCCTCGGCTCAGCCCAAGGCACCCTCGGCTCAGCCCGAGGCGTCTGCGGTTCAGCCCGAGGTAGCCTCGGCCCCCGAGGGCGAGGCACTGGACGTCGAGGAGGGGCAGAGCGGGGCCACGCCTGATCGAGATTGGCAGGCCCCGTACCTGCAATATCTCCGCCGAGGAGAGCTACCCCTCGACCAAGCCGAGGCTCGGCGGGTAGCGCGACGCGCCAAGTCGTTCGTCTTGCTGGGCGATGAGGAGGAGCTCTACCACCGGAGCCCCTCGGGCATCCTCCAGTGATGCATCTCCATCGCCGAAGGTCAGGAACTCCTGCAAGAAATACACTCGGGGGCTTGCGGCCATCATGCAGCGCCTCGAGCCCTTGTCGGGAATGCTTTCCGGCAAGGCTTCTACTGGCCAACGGCGGTGGCTGACGCCACTAGAATTGTCCGCACCTGCAAAGGGTGCCAATTCTATGCGAAGCAGACCCACCTGCCCGCTCAGGCTCTACAGACGATACCCATCACCTGGCCCTTTGCTGTATGGGGTCTGGACCTCGTCGGTCCCTTGCAGAAGGCGCCCGGGGGCTACACGCACCTGCTGGTCGCCATCGACAAATTCTCCAAGTGGATCGAGGTCCGACCCCTGAGCAGCATCAGGTCCGAGCAGGCGGTGGCGTTCTTCACCAACATCATCCACCGCTTCGGGGTCCCGAACTCCATCATCACCGACAACGGTACCCAGTTCACCGGCAAAAAATTCTTGGATTTTTGCGAGGATCACCACATCCGGGTGGACTGGGCTGCCGTGGCTCATCCCATGTCGAATGGGCAAGTAGAGCGTGCCAACGGCATGATTCTACAGGGGCTCAAGCCTCGGATTTACATTGACCTCAACAAGTTCGGCAAGCGATGGATGAAGGAGCTCCCCTCGGTGGTCTGGAGCCTGAGGACGACGCCGAGCCGAGCCACGGGTTTCACGCCGTTCTTCCTGGTCTACGGGGCCGAGGCCGTCTTGCCCACTGACCTGGAATACGGCTCCCCGAGGACGAGGGTCTACAACGATCAAAGCAACCAAGCTAGCCGAGAAGACTCACTGGACCAGCTGGAAGAGGCTCGAGACAAGGCCTTACTACACTCGGCGCGGTACCAGCAGTCCCTGCGACGCTACCATGCCCGAGGGGTCCGGTCCCGAGACCTCCAGGTGGGCGATCTGGTGCTTCGGCTGCGGCAAGACGCCCGAGGGAGGCACAAGCTCACGCCCCCCTGGGAGGGGCCATTCATCATCGCCAAAGTTCTGAAGCCCGGAACATACAAGCTGGCCAACAATCAAGGCGAGGTCTACGGCAACGCTTGGAACATCAAACAGCTACGTCGCTTCTACCCTTAAGATGTTTTCAAGTTGTTCATATACCTCGCACCCACGCAAAGTTTAGTCGTCAAGGAAGGGTCGGCCTCGCCTCAGCAAAGCCCGACCCTCCCTCGGGGGCTAAAAGGGGGGAGACCCCCTCTGCGTCGAATTTTTCCTCGAAAAAAGATCTCTTTTTAGCAGAATTTCTTTCGTGCTTTTTGACTACTTCGAAAAGCGGATCCTGGAAACGACGGAGTACACGTAAGCAGCCAAGGCTGACCGAGCCGACGGACTCCTACGCCTCCGGGATACGGATACCTCACTCATCACCTTCTGCGATAAGTAACTCGCGTTCGGATAAAGTGACTCCGTGGACCGAACAAGTCTTCACGTTCGGAAGCTCTTCTGCCAAAGCGGTCCTTCAAGCTTTCTCGACTAAGTCGGAGACAGGGCCTCGTGGACGGGCGAAAGTACGCGTAAGCGGCAAGGCCGACCGAGCCGAGGGACTCCCACGCCTCTGGGATACGGATACCTCACTCATCACCTTCCGCGAGAAGCAACTCTCGCCCACACAAACATCCCTGTTACCGACGGAAAGTCCAGATGCTCGGAATAAGAGGAAAAGAGACGCGGCTTCACAACGCAGCGAGGGTGTGTTTTCTGGCCTCGGCGGCCGCAGAAGGCACACGCTACAAGACCATCTGATCCTGCAGGCTCGGGTCTTCACGTTGAAGGGGGCTGTAGCACCCTCGGCATCGACGACGCCTTCAGCGAGGTCCGACCCAGCCTCGGACGACGACGCGGTCCGGGGACTTCTCCGGGAATCCGGCCCGAGCAGGCGGCTCAGCCGGTTACCCCTGGGGCCTCGGCCGACCATCTTCCAAGGGCGCCAGCCCGACCCGAGGCCTCGGCTGATCGACTCCGGCGTCGGCCCCGCTGACGGGCAACTCGGCTAGGCTCCGGCCAACCAGGTTCCCATCTTCGAGCCAACTCCACCTCTGTTCGTACTGATATCGCTACCCCTGGCCTCGGCTCATCGAAGAGCGGCCGAGGGGTCTCTTTAACTAAGCTAGAGGAGCCTCAGACAACAAGGCCGATCGAGCCGAGGGATTCCTACGCCTCCGGGATACGGATACCTCACTCGTCACCTTGACACGAGGCGACTCATGCTTGGTGAAGCGGTTCAGATAATCAACCGGCGAGACTTAGTGCTCGAAAATGAGGAAAAAACACGGCTCCGTGCCGAAATTACATACATGTTCAGGCCTCGACAGCCACAATGAACAAAAACACTGGCATTCGAAGTGCCATTACAAACGGAACTCCGGTTCCCCCTCCGCAGGTACGAACAACCCCACTCCATGGGGAAGGCCTGCGGAGCAACAGAATACTGACGAGCGGCTCGCCGCCGCCCGCTCTGACTACGACGACGACTCCCGCTCCGGATGGCCGAGCCGCAGCAGTGCAGGCCTCAGGGTGGGCGCTGCTGCAATCTTGCCCTCGCCCACGCCGACGCTCGAGGGGCGAGGACAAGTACGAAGAGCCGGAGACCCGGGGCGCGGATGGTGGCGGTGATCCCGTCGGCGACGGGGACTTCTCGAGCCGCCTCTGCCTCGACGCTAATGGCGAGGGCCACCAGCCCCCCGGCAGATCCCCACTCAAATCCTCCCAGACGAGTGGGGCACCGGCCTCTGCGCGGGGGCGCCATCCCGGTGCAAAAGCAGGGCCACCCCAGAACACGAACGCCGCCCTAGCAGCGCGCGACATCGTGGGTGGTCCTCCCATGCACACGACGCGGCAGCCGCCCTCCGGCAGGGGGGGCCGCCGGGAGCCAAGCCGATGACTCCGACACGCTGGAGGTGACGACGCCCGCCGTCGATCAGCCCCACGTTGTCTAAGTCTGCGCCGCCCGCAGGGCCAGTGAGCGCCCTCTCCCTCGAACACCGCGGGAAGTGGTGACCCGCGAACCTGCGTGGGAGGTAGAGCGCCGGCTCAGCCCGGCCCCCACCCCAGCGAGGATGATGAACATCCTTGAAGCTGAGGGTGGGACCAAGATCGCAGCCCGGCTTGCTTCTCCCCACCCAGGAACTGGCGGTCACCGTCTTGGGTGACCACCAGCGGGGGGAAGCGACCGGGCTGCATGATGAAAATCCTTGAAGCCGAACGATGGCTGAAAGGTACCAACTCCCACGGAGTTGCGTCCCTCCAGCGAGGAGGCAGAAAGACGGCGGATACCCCCCATCCGGGGGCTTGGAAGATGGAAAGACACGACGCATAAGGGAGGGAGAAGACATGGTTGCCTTCCGAAAGGGGTCGCCCTCCTTTTAAAGGCAACTCTCCCTACGTGCGCCCCCAAACGCCACGGGCTGAGTCTTCTCCAACACGCTCCAAGGCCCTCCCCTGCGGCGCGGGGGCTGGGTCCCGCATGTCATGCAAACCGGCTCAGAGCAGAAGAAGCCAAACCGCCGCGCGTGGTGCACACAACCGCCCAGCAGCTACAGGCGACCCCCCACTTTTGCCCAGACCAACGGGCGGAAGGGGCGGGCAGCCATGCAGGCGGCATGCAACCGCGCCAGGTGGACGCGCCTCTCCAACTTCTGACACGCCAGCTTGGAGGCCTAGGCCCACGCGTCACGCAACCAGCGCGCCAGTTGCTGCATGCAAGCAACCGCACCGCCACTTGCGCCACCGTCGCACCTCTTCGGTTGCGGAGCCTATGCCGCGACTCAAGGCGACCCAGCGCACGACCCAGCAGCGCCAGCCTGGAGTGACGGTCAATGCGGCCGAAAGTGGGCCGGCAGTAATGACGGTGGCAGGCGGGCGGGAGCAGCAGTCACGTCGTCAGCCAGGCTCACGTCCCATCCAGGGACAGCAAGAGAGCCTCCTCCCACGGCGTGAAGACGGTGCGCCCGTGACCCGTTCCTCGATCGGCTCGCGCACGCGCAACGGCCGCCCCACCAACCACTCGCCCCGTCGCATTAACTCTGCGGCGGGTCAGGCGGCGCCTCTGGCAGAAGAAGCGGGCGACGCTTCACCTTCGCCGTAATAACCGCGCCAAAAAAGGTACGCCGCGTCATTCGATTTCGTATCCTTTTCCTTTTTCCTCTTTCTCTATCTCTTGCAACAGGGACCGGGAAGAGGGGGATACCCCGAAAAGGATCCTTCTCTGTGAAGGAACCGGGCTCCGAGCCCCCCTACTGATCAGAGGTTCGAAGGCTGGCCCCCCGAAGGGTTCAACAGTCGCCTCAGATCGCGTGGGCCCGACACCCACTACTGGTCAGGGGTTCGAAGGCCAGCCCCCCGAAGGGCTCCATGGCCGCCTCAGGCTACTCGGGCTCCGCGCCCATTACTGATCAGGGGTTCGAAGGCTGGCCCCCGAAGGGTTCACAGTCGCCTCAGACGCCGAGCGAGGGATGACCAGGGGTACGTTCGATACATAACCGAGGCTCGGGCTGCGCTCCCGAGGTACCCTAGGACATTTCCGAGACCAGCGGGAGCGATCTTGTAACGGAATCCCATCGGAGGGAGGCATCGAGCCCTCGGACCCCGTCGCCAGGGGACTGGGTCCGGCAGATCACCCGCAGGTACTTTTGGGCGTGCCTCTGGGCCCCTAGCCGACCCCCAACGAACGGGGCACGAACGTCCACTCGGATTACCCGCTTGCAGCTCACTGGAGACACTATGTTCGGTGCCCATCGAGGGTAACATGGCGCTCTCCCCCCCTCCTCCTTGCGGAAAGGCGACGTAGGGGCGTATATAAAAAGCCGAGTCTGTCCCTGATCGCCCTCTCGCCCTATGCGGAGGCTCGGGGGCTGCTCTCGCAAACCCGGCTCCGGCCAAACCGTTGACAACGTCAACATACCAGCCCGAGAGCTTGGGCCCCGACCGTGCACCCGGGCTACGGCCAGTTCGCATGAGGGAACAACCAGACCAGCCGAAGCATTACGCAAGGCATTAAGACCTCGAAGGAGTAAAACCACTCCTCCGAGGCCTCGGGGGCTACACCCGGCGGGTGCGCTCGCGCGCACCCACCGGAACAAAATGCAACCGAGAAAGGCTGGTCCCCTTGCAAAAAAGTGCGACGAAAGCCTCCAAGCGAGTGCTAACACTCCCTTCGAGGCTCGGAGGCTACTGTCGGGGACCATAATTAGGGGTACCCTCAAGACGCCTAATTCTCAGCTGGTAACCCCCATCAGCATGAAGCTGCAGAGGCCTGATGGGTGCGATTAAGTCAGGGATCAGTCCATACGAGTGACTCGATCACGCTTCGCCCGAGCCTAGCCTCGGACAAGGGCAGCCGACCTTGAGGGACTTCCGTCTCGCCCGAGGCCCCCCCTTTTTACGGCGGACACATTTCCGGCTCGCCCGAGGCCTTGGCTTCGCTAAGAAGCAACCCTGACTAAATCGCCGCACCGACTGACCAAGTTGCAGGAGCATTTAACGCAAAGGTGGCCTGACACCTTTATCCTGACGCGCGCCCCCCAGCAGAGCCGAAGTGACCGTCGTCACTCCACCGCTCCACTGACCGGTCTAACAGGATAGCGCCGCCTGCGCCACCCCGACTGCAGTGCCACTTGACAGAGTGAGACTGACAGGCAGTCAGGCCTTGCCAAAGGCGCCATAGGAAACTCCGCTCCACCCGACCCAGGGCTCGGACTCGGGCTAAGCCCCGGAAGACGGCGAACTCCGCTCCGCCCGACCCAGGGCTCGGACTCGGGCTAAGACCCGGAAGACGGCGAACTCCGCTCCGCCCGACCCAGGGCTCGGACTCGGGCTAAGCCCCGGAAGACGGCGAACTCCGCTCCGCCCGACCCAGGGCTCGGACTCGGGCTAAGCCCCGGAAGACGGCGAACTCCGCTCCGCCCGACCCAGGGCTCGGACTCGGGCTAAGCTCCGGAAGACGGCGAACTCCGCTCCGCCCGACCCAGGGCTCGGACTCGGGTTTAGACCCGGAAGACGACGAACTCCGCTCCGCCCGACCCAGGGCTCGGACTTGGGCTCGGCCCCGGAAGACGACGAACTCCGCCTCGCCCGACCCCAGGGCTCGGACTCCGCTCTGGCCTCTGCCGAACGATCTCCGCCTCGCCCGACCCAGGGGCTCGGGCTCGGCCTCGGCCACGGAAGACAGACTCGACCTCGGCTTCGGAGGAGCCCCCACGTCGCCCAGCCTAGGGCACAGGCCCGCCACGTCAACAGGAAGCGCCATCATCATCCTACCCCGAGCCGACTCGGGTCACAGAGAACAAGACCGGTGTCCCATCTGGCTAGCTCCGCCAGATGGGCAATGATGGCGCCCCACGAGCTCTGTGACGACGGCGGGTCTCAGCTCTCTTACGGAAGCAGGAGGACGTCAGCAAGGACTGGACCGCTCCGACAGCTGTCCCTCCGCCAAGCTCCGTTGCTCCTCCGACAGCCACGACATCACGCCAGCAGGGTGCCAAGATCTCTCCGGATGCCACATTGGCATGTACTTAGGGCGCTAGCTCTCCCTCCGCTAGACACGTAGCACTATGCTACACCCCCCATTGTACACCTGGATCCTCTCCTTACGCCTATAAAAGGAAGGACCAGGGCCTTCTCAGGGAAGGTTGGCCGCGCGGGACCGAGGACGGGACAGGCGCTCTCTTGGGGCCGCTCGCTTCCCTCACCCGCGTGGACGCTTGTAACCCCCCTACTGCAAGCGCACCCGACCTGAGCGCGGGACGAACACGAAGGCCGCGGGATTTCCACCTCTCTCACGCCCGTCTCCGGCCACCTCGCCTCTCCCCCCTTCGCGCTCGCCCACGCGCTCGACCCATCTGGGCTGGGGCACGCAGCACACTCACTCGTCGGCTTAGGGACCCCCCGGTCTCGAAACGCCGACAAGTGGAGACCATTTTTTGGTCAAAAATATGTAGGTGTTAGTCTTCGGTATTATTGGAAATGGTCGTTCAAGGCTATTTTTGACGAAAGTGGGGGTTGTGTGGCCATTGATCATTGACTAGAGGTCGTTCACCTCACCCCACATATGTTTCCTTGCCAAAGATCACATTCTTGGATTTCTGGTGGAGACCATTTCTAGGTCAAAAATCCATAAGTGTTAGCATTCGGTATTATTGAAAACAGTTGTTCATTCTTTTTCGACAAAAATGGTTGTTGTGTGGCCATTCATCATCGACCAGAGGCTCATACACCTCACCCCACATATGTTTCCTTGCCATAGACCACATTCTTGGATTTCTGGTGGAGACCATTTCTTGGTCCAAAATCCGTAGGTGTTAGCCTTGGGTATTATTGAAAATGGTCGTTCATGTTATTTTCCACAAAAGTGTGGGTTGTGTGGCCATTGATCATCGACCAGAGGCTCGTACTCTTGACCCCACATATGTTTCCTGGCCATATATCACAATCTTTGATTTCTGGTGGAGACCATTTCTTGGTCAAAAATCCGTAGGTGTTAGCCTTCGGTATTATTGAAAATGGTCGTTCATGCTATTTTCGACAAAAATAGGAGCTATGTGGCCATTGATCATCGACCAGAGTCTCGTACACATCTCCCCACATTTGTTACCGTGCCATTGATAACATTCTTGGATATCTAGTGGAGACCATTTTTGGTAAAAAATCTGTAGGTGTTAGCCTTTGATATTATTGGAAATAGTCGTTCAAGGCTATTTCGACAAAAATGGTGGTTGTGTGGCCATTGATCATCTTCCAGAGGCTCGTTCACCTCAGCCCACATCTGTTTCCTTGTCATAGATCATATTCTTGGATTTCTGGTGGAGATCATTTCTTGGTCCAAAATCCGTAGGTGTTAGCCTTGGGTATTATTGAAAATGGTCGTTCATGTTATTTTCCACAAAAATGGGGGTTGTCTGGCCATTGATCATCGACCAGAGGCTCGTACTCCTGACCCCACATATGTTTCCTGGCCATATATCACATTCTTGGATTTCTGGTGGAGACCATTTCTTGGTCAAAAATCTGTAGGTGTTAGCCTTCGGTATTACTGAAAATGTCATTCATGCTATTTTCATCAAAAATAGGAGTTGTGTGGCCATTGATCATCGACCAGAGGCACATACAGCTCACCCCACATTTGTTTCCTTGCCATAGATAACATTCTTGGATTTCTAGTGGAGACCATTTCTTGGTCAAAAATCCGTAGGTGTTAGCCTTCGGTATTATTGGAAATGGTCGTTCAAGGCTATTTTCGACAAAAATGGGGGTTGTGTGGCCATTGATCATTGACCAGAGGCTCGTACACCTCACCCCACATATGTTTCCTTGCCATAGGTCACATTCTTGGATTTCTGGTGGGGAACATTTCTTGGTCAAAAATCCGTAGGTGTTTGCCTTCGGTATTACTGAAAATGATCGTTCATGGCTATTTTCGAAAAATGGGGGTTGTGTGGCCATTGATCATTGACCAGAGGCTCGTTCACCTCACCCCACATATGTTTCCATGCCATAGGTCACATTCTTGGATATTTAGGGGAGACCATTGCTTGGTCAAAAATCTGTAGGTGTTAGTCTTCTGTATTATTGGAAATGGTCGTTCAAGGCTATTTTTGACAAAAGTGGGGGTTGTGTGTCCATTGATCATTGACCAGAGGCTCGTTCACCTCACCCCACATATGTTTTCTTATCAAAGATCACATTGTTGGATTTCTGGTGGAGACCATTTCTAGGTCAAAAATCCATAAGTGTTAGCATTCGGTATTATTGAAAACAGTCGTTCATGCTTTTTCGACAAAAATGGTTTTTGTGTGGCCGTTCAACATCGACCAGAGGCTCATACACCTCACCCCACATATGTTTCCTTGCCACAGACCACATTCTTGGATTTCTGGTGGAGACCATTTCTTGGTCCAAAATCCGTAGGTGTTAGCCTTGGGTATTATTGAAAATGGTCGTTCATGTTATTTTCACAAAAATGTGGGTTGTGTGGCCATTGATCATCGACCAGAGGCTCGTACTCCTTACCCCACATATGTTTCCTGGCCATATATCACATTCTTTGATTTCTGGTGGAGACCATTTCTAGGTCAAAAATCCGTAGGTGTTAGCCTTCGGTATTATTGAAAATGGTCGTTCATGCTATTTTCGACAAAAATAGGAGCTGTGTGGCCATTGATCATCGACCAGAGTCTTGTACACCTCTCCCCACATTTGTTACCTTTCCATTGATAACATTCTTGGATATCTAGTGGAGACCATTTCTTGGTCAAAAATCCGTAGGTGTTAGCCTTTGGTATTATTGGAAATAGTCGTTTAAGGCTATTTTCGACAAAAATGGGGGTTGTGTGGCCATTGATCATCAACCAGAGGCTCGTTCACCTCAGCCACATATGTATCCTTGTCATAGATCACATTCTTGGATTTCTGGTGGAGACCATTTCTTGGTCCAAAATCCGTGGGTGTTAGCCTTGGGTATTATTGAAAATGGTCGTTCATGTTATTTTCCACAAAAATGTGGGTTGTGTGGCCATTGATCATCGACTAGAGCCTCGTACTCCTGACCCCACATATGTTTCCTAGCCATATATCACATTCTTTGATTTCTGGTGGAGACCATTTCTTGGTCAAAAATCCGTAGATGTTAGCCTTCGGTATTACTGAAAATGGTCGTTCATGCTATTTTCGACAAAAATAGGAGCTATGTGGCCATTGATCATTGACCAGAGTCTCGTACACCTCTCCCCACATTTGATACCTTTCCATTGATAACATTCTTGGATATCTAGTGGAGACCATTTCTTGGTCAAAAATCCGTAGGTGTTAGCCTTTGGTATTATTGGAAATAGTCGTTTAAGTCTATTTTCGACAAAAATGGGGGTTGTGTGGCCATTGATCATCGACCAGAGGCTCGTTCACCTCAGCTAGATATGTTTCCTTGACATAGATCACATTCTTGGATTTCTGGTGGAGACCATTTCTTGGTCCAAAATCCGTAGGTGTTAGCCTTGGGTATTATTGAAAATGGTCGTTCATGTTATTTTCCACAAAAATGGGGGTTGTGTGGCCATTGATCATCAACCAGAGGCTCGTACTCCTGACCCCACATATGTTTCCTGGCCATATATCACATTCTTGGATTTCTGGTGGAGACCATTTCTTGGTCAAAAATCTATAGGTGTTAGCCTTTGGTATTATTGGAAATGGTCGTTCAAGGCTATTTTCGACAAAAATGGGGGTTGTGTGGCCATTGATCATTGACTAGAGGCTCGTACACCTCACCCCACATATGTTTCCTTGCCACAGGTCACATTCTTGGATTTCTGGTGGAGACCATTTCTTGGTAAAAAATCCGTAGGTGTTTGCCTTCGGTATTACTGAAAATGATCGTTCATGGCTATTTTCGAAAAAATGGGGGTTGTGTGGCCATTGATCATTGACCAGAGGCTCGTTCACCTCACCCCCACATATGTTTCCTTGCCATAGGTCACATTCTTGGATATTTAGGGGATACCATTGCTTGGTCAAAAATCTGTAGGTGTTAGTCTTCGGTATTATTGGAAATGGTCGTTCATGGCTATTTTTGACAAAAGTGGGGGTTGTGTGGCCATTGATCATTGACCAGAGGCTCGTTCACCTCACCCCACATATGTTTCCTTGCTAAAGATCACATTCTTGGATTTCTGGTGGAGACCATTTCTAGGTCAAAAATCCATAAGTGTTAGCATTCGGTATTATTGAACACAGTCGTTCATGCTTTTTCGACAAAAAATGGTTGTTGTATGGCCATTCATCATCGACCAGAGGCTCATACACCTCACCCACATATGTTTCCTTGCCATAGACCACATTCTTGGATTTCTGGTGGAGACAATTTCTTGGTCCAAAATCCCTAGGTGTTAGCCTTGGGTATTAGTGAAAATGGTCGTTCATGTTATTTTCCACAAAAATGTGGGTTGCGTGGCCATTGTCATCGACCAGAGGCTCGTACTCCTGACCCCACATATGTTTCCTGGCCATATATCACATTCTTTGATTTCTGGTGGAGACCATTTCTTGGTCAAAAATTCGTAGGTGTTAGCCTTCAGTATTATTGAAAATGGTCGTTCATGTTATTTTCCACAAAAATGTGGGTTGTGTGGCCATTGATCATCGACTAGAGGCTCGTACTCCTGACCCCACATATGTTTCCTAGCCATATATCACATTCTTTGATTTCTGGTGGAGACCATTTCTTGGTCAAAAATTCGTAGGTGTTAGCCTTCGGTATTTGTGAAAATGGTCGTTCATGCTATTTTCGACAAAAATAGGAGCTGTGTGGCCCTTGATCATCGACCAGAGTCTCGTACACCTCTCCCCACATTTGTTACCTTTCCATTGATAACATTCTTGGATATCTAGTGGAGACCATTTCTTGGTTAAAAATCCGTAGGTGTTAGCCTTTGATATTATTGGAAATAGTCGTTTAAGGCTATTTTCGACAAAAATGGGGGTTGTGTGGCCATTGATCATCGACCAGAGGCTTGTTCACCTCAGCCACATATGTTTCCTTGTCATAGATCACATTCTTGGATTTCTGTTGGAGACCATTTCTTGGTCCAAAATCCGTAGGTGTTAGCCTTGGGTATTATTGAAAATGGTCGTTCATGTTATTTTCCACAAAAATGGGGGTTGTGTGGCCATTGATCATCAACCAGAGGCTCGTACTCCTGACCCCACATATGTTTCCTGGCCATATATCACATTCTTGGATTTCTGGTGGAGACCATTTCTTGGTCAAAAATCCGTAGGTGTTAGCCTTCGGTTTTATTGAAAATGGTCGTTCATGCTATTTTCGTCAAAAATAGGAGCTGTGTGGCCATTGATCATCGACCAGAGGCACATACATCTCACCCCACATTTGGCCAAGAAGTGTTGCACCCCCTTGAAATGAGTGCATGTACATCACACCTCCTACGGTGGTTGCCAAAGCTCCGAGTGAACCCGAAATAGGCCATGGACTTGGATCTACCAAATGATAAGAATGCCTCTGAGATTCAATCATAAACCACTTTGCGCCGGTTGTATGTAAACCCCCCTTCACCCCCATCCCAAAAGTGGTAAAGAAGGAGGCTCTTCTTTGTCTCATTAGGACAAACAAATAGGAAGGGATAGTTCTTTCATTGCATTGATAGAAGTGATACTATCAAAAGATCTCTCTATTATTTTAGAGAAGAGTCGGCGTTGGTTCTACCAACGAAACGAAGAAGTTTTGGATTGGTCTTTATCATGTCATGGGATAACCCCCCCGAAAGAAGAGTGCAAAGACCAAGTTCCCATTTCCTCCGTTCATCCACGAGAATCGATATTCGTTCTTTCCACTTTGAATACGTCAATTCTCATCCGTTACTTGAGATTCGATACATAAGATACGTCCTTTCTCATCTGTAACTTCCATCCGATAAGGGCAATAAAGCCAAGGCAAGCTCATATTTGCGTATCTAAAGGCTTGGTGTGGAGTTTTGGGGAGGTTTCGGGAGATGAAAAAAGCCTACTTTTACAGCTAAGTGATTAGGACTTGACCGAAAAATATTGCTCTCAAAACATGCATTTATGAGGTAAACTAGAAAAACACTACTTTTGACCCAGTGATCCGCACTTTTTTCATTGGAAATCGAGTTTCCTTAGGGAAAAAGGACTTGCTAACTTTTGCAGCTATATGAAACGGGTTCCTTGCCATAGATAACATTCTTGGATTTCTAGTGGAGACCATTTCTTGGTCAAAAATCCGTAGGTGTTAGCCTTTGGTATTATTGGAAATGGTCGTTCAAGGCTATTTTCGACAAAAATGGGGGTTGTGTGGCCATTGATCATTGACCAGAGGCTCGTACACCTCACCCCACATATGTTTCCTTGCCATAGGTCACATTCTTGGATTTCTGGTGGAGACCATTTCTTGGTCAAAAATCCGTAGGTGTTTGCCTTCGGTATTACTGAAAATGATCGTTCATGGCTATTTTCGAAAAAATGGAGGTTGTGTGGCCATTGATCATTGACCAGAGGCTCGTTCACCTCACCCCCACATATGTTTCCTTGCCATAGGTCACATTCTTGGATATTTAGGGGAGACCATTTCTTGGTCAAAAATCCGTAGGTGTTAGTCTTCAGTATTATTGGAAATGGTCGTTCAAGGCTATTTTTGACAAAAGTGGGGGTTGTGTGGCCATTGATCATTGACTTGAGGCTCGTTCACCTCAGCCCACAAATGTTTCCTTGTCATAGATCACATTCTTGGATTTCTGGTGGAGACCATTTCTTGGTCAAAAATCCGTAGGTGTTAGCCTTCGGTATTATTGAAAATGGTCGTTCATGCTATTTTCGACAAAAATAGAGGTTGTGTGGCCATTGATCATCAACCAGAGGCTCGTACACCTCACCCCACATATGTTTCCTTGCCATAGATCACATTCTTAGATTTCTGGTGGAGACCTTTTCTTGGTTAAAAATCTGTTGGTGTTAGCCTTCGGTATTGTTGAAAATGGTCGGTCATGCTATTTTCGACAAAAATATGGGTTGTGTGGCCATTGATCATTGACCAAAGGCTCGCACACCTCACCCCACATATGTTTCCTTCCCTTGGATCACATTCTTGGATTTTTTGTGGAGACTATTTCTTGGAAAAAAATCCTTAGGTGTTAACCTTCGGTATTTTTGAAAATGTCGTTCATGGCTATTTTTGACAAAATGGGGTTGTGTGGTCATTGATCATCGACCAGAGGCTCGTATACCTCACCCCACATATGTTTACTTGCTATAAATCACATTCTTGTATTTCACATATGTTTCCTAGCCATATATCACATTCTTTGATTTCTGGTGGAGACCATTTCTTGGTCAAAAATCCGTAGGTGTTAGCCTTCGTTATTATTGAAAATGGTCGTTCATGCTATTTTCGACAAAAATAGGAGCTGTGTGGCCATTGATCATTGACCAGAGTCTCGTACACCTCTCCCCACATTTTTTACCTTTCCATTGATAACATTCTTGGATATCTAGTGGAGACCATTTCTTGGTCAAAAATCCGTAGGTGTTAGCCTTTGGTATTATTGGAAATAGACGTTTAAGTCTATTTTCGACAAAAATGGGGGTTGTGTGGCCATTGATCATCGACCAGAGGCTCGTTCACCTCAGCCAGATATGTTTCCTTGACATAGATCACATTCTTGGATTTCTGGTGGAGACCATTTCTTGGTACAAAATCCGTAGGTGTTAGCCTTGGGTATTATTGAAAATGGTCGTTCATGTTATTTTCCACAAAAATGGGGGTTGTGTGGCCATTGATCATCAACCAGAGGCTCGTACTCCTGACCCCACATATGTTTCCTGGCCATATATCACATTCTTGGATTTCTGGTGGAGACCATTTCTTGATCAAAAATCTGTAGGTGTTATCCTTTGGTATTATTGGAAATGGTCGTTCAAGGCTATTTTCGACAAAAATGGGGGTTGTGTGGCCATTGATCATTGACCAGAGGCTCGTACACCTCACCCCACATATGTTTCCTTGCCACAGGTCACATTCTTGGATTTCTGGTGGAGACCATTTCTTGGTCAAAAATCCGTAGGTGTTTGCCTTCGGTATTACTGAAAATGATCGTTCATGGCTATTTTCGAAAAAATGGGGGTTGTGTGGCCATTGATCATTGACCAGAGGCTCCTTCACCTCACCTCCACATATGTTTCCTTGCCATAGGTCACATTCTTGGATATTTAGGGGATACCATTGCTTGGTCAAAAATTTGTAGGTGTTAGTCTTCGGTATTATTGGAAATGGTCGTTCAAGGCTATTTTTGACAAAAGTGGGGGTTGTGTGGCCATTGATCATTGACCAGAGGCTCGTTCACCTCACCCCACATATGTTTCCTTGCTAAAGATCACATTCTTGGATTTCTGGTGGAGACCATTTCTAGGTCAAAAATCCATAAGTGTTAGCATTCGGTATTATTGAACACAGTCGTTCATGCTTTTTCGACAAAAATGGTTGTTGTATGGCCATTCATCATCGACCAGAGGCTCATACACCTCACCCCACATATGTTTCCTTGTCATAGACCACATTCTTGGATTTCTGGTGGAGACAATTTCTTGGTCCAAAATCCCTAGGTGTTAGCCTTGGGTATTAGTGAAAATGGTCGTTCATGTTATTTTCCACAAAAATGTGGGTTGCGTGGCCATTGATCATCGACTAGAGGCTCGTACTCCTGACCCCACATATGTTTCCTGACCATATATCACATTCTTTGATTTCTAGTGGAGACCATTTCTTGGTCAAAAATTCGTAGGTGTTAGCCTTTAGTATTATTGAAAATGGTCGTTCATGTTATTTTCCACAAAAATGTGGGTTGTGTGGCCATTGATCATCGACTAGAGGCTCGTACTCCTGACCCCACATAAGTTTCCTAGCCATATATCACATTCTTTGATTTCTGGTGGAGACCATTTCTTGGTCAAAAATTCGTAGGTGTTAGCCTTCGGTATTTTTGAAAATGGCCGTTCATGCTATTTTCGACAAAAATAGGAGCTATGTGGCCATGATCATCGACCAGAGTCTCGTACACCTCTCCCCACATTTGTTACCTTTCCATTGATAACATTCTTGGATATCTAGTGGAGACCATTTCTTGGTCAAAAATCCGTAGGTGTTAGCCTTTGATATTATTGGAAATAGTCGTTTAAGGCTATTTTCGACAAAAATGGGGGTTGTGTGGCCATTGATCATCGACCAGAGGCTTGTTCACCTCAGCCACATATGTTTCCTTGTCATAGATCACATTCTTGGATTTCTGCTGGAGACCATTTCTTGGTCCAAAATCCGTAGGTGTTAGCCTTGGGTATTATTGAAAATGGTCGTTCATGTTATTTTCCACAAAAATGGGGGTTGTGTGGCCATTGATCATCAACCAGAGGCTCGTACTCCTGACCCCACATATGTTTCCTGGCCATATATCACATTCTTGGATTTCTGGTGGAGACCATTTCTTGGTCAAAAATCCGTAGGTGTTAGCCTTCGGTTTTATTGAAAATGGTCGTTCATGCTATTTTCGTCAAAAATAGGAGCTGTGTGGCCATTGATCATCGACCAAAGGCACATACATCTCACCCCACATTTGTTTCCTTGCCATAGATAACATTCTTGGATTTCTAGTGGAGACCATTTCTTGGTCAAAAATCCGTAGGTGTTAGCCTTTGGTATTATTGGAAATGGTCGTTCAAGGCTATTTTCGACAAAAATGGGGGTTGTGTGGCCATTGATCATTGACCAAAGGCTCGTACACCTCACCCCACATATGTTTCCTTGCCATAGGTCACATTCTTGGATTTCTGCTGGAGACCATTTCTTGGTCAAAAATCTGTAGGTGTTTGCCTTCGGTATTACTGAAAATGATCGTTCATGGCTATTTTCGAAAAAATGGGGGTTGTGTGGCCATTGATCATTGACCAGAGGCTCGTTCACCTCACCCCCACATATGTTTCCTTGCCATAGGTCACATTCTTGGATATTTAGGGGAGACCATTTCTTGGTCAAAAATCCGTAGGTGTTAGTCTTTAGTATTATTGGAAATGGTCGTCCAAGGCTATTTTTGACAAAAGTGGGGGTTGTGTGGCCATTGATCATTGACTTGAGGCTCGTTCACCTCAGCCCACAAATGTTTCCTTGTCATAGATCACATTCTTGGATTTCTGGTGGAGACCATTTCTTGGTCAAAAATCCGTAGGTGTTAGCCTTCGGTATTTGTTGGGGGCCTTCGGCTTACGAAGGTCCTCAAAAACAGGATTTAACAGTATTTCTGGAGTATAATGTGTGAACAGGTATCTTCGGACTCAAGTCGGTATCACAGTAGGAGAAGCCCAAAATAATACGAAGGTTGATACTACGATGAAGGTGTGAGCGGGAAAGCTTCGGCGTGGTAGCAGAAAATGAAACCGACTTAAAGATGAAAAGGCCATTCAGACCTCGGTGGATTACTATAGAATTATTATCAAATGTAAAGGGCATGAATGTAATTTTGTATGGGCTGCGTCCCGTGCCTATAAATAGGTGAACAGTATCCCCGTACTGGTCACGCGGATTTGGCATTTGCTCTTGCGTCACATTTGTACTTTCATTCCCTTCCAAGCTAAAGGTACATTTGTAATTCAATATTATTTCTGTCTCTCTACAATAATGATAAGTTGATAATGATATATAATTATCTATGTAATCCTTCATATTCTTTATGATTCGTTCTCTGTCATCGTATGCTATGTTTATGAAGGTACGTCCTTCATAACCTTCGTCCGAAAACCATTATATTCTAAGGGAAATAATGCTTCGAAGGACGAAGGACTTTATCGATTAATATTTTTTTTGTTGCCTTGTTCTTAACTCATAGCATTTGAGAACAAGTCCCCAACATTGGCGCCCACCTCCGGTGAACTCACTTCCACTCTTTGAGTTTTTGAACACCTTCGGCGATCATAAATCTTCGCTATGGCGCCGAAGAAAGCTTCAGCAACTGGGGCTGCAGCTCTGCAGGCTCTGGACCATAACCAGGAGACAGTCTCTCTTCGGGAGGCCCGAAGCCAGAAGAGGAAGGCTGTTAGCCCGACGCCACCAGAGGATGAGATAGATCAAGAGATCAGAGACATGGAGATGCTTCATCAATAGGTGCAGAGGAAGAAAGAAAAGATGGCCAGGCTAGCTGAACTGCAAAGGCAGATAGACGAGGCCTCTGAAGAAGTTCGTCATCTTACTCAGGATGAGCAACACCGAAGGCCTCAGCACCAAGACCTTCATCAGGAGGGTTTCCCCAACGAAGATGACTGGTATGACAATTTCCATCATGGGAATTTTGTTTTTGATGATGCTTCTCCTCTGTCCGCTGAGCTGCAGGCTACACCTTGGCCTCCGTCTTACAAGCCGCCTCAGCTTCCCATATTCGATGGCCACTCAGATCCGAAGCAGTTTTTGATGAGCTACGAAGCAACAATATCTTCATATGGTGGCAATGCTGCAGTCATGGCCAAATCTTTTGTTATGGCTGTCAGGAGTGTTGCTCAAACCTGGTATTCCTCCCTCCGACCAGGAACGATCACTTCATGGCAAAAGCTGAAGGACTTGTTGCTAACCAGCTTCCAAGGGTTTCAGACGAAGCCAGTCACTGCTCAAGGATCACGAAGAATACCTTCAGGCGTATGTCCGGAGGTTCTTGCGCTTGAGGGCACAGGCACCAACCGTGCCCAATGAAATTGTCATTGAGGCCATGATCAAGGGGCTTCGGCCAAGACCTTCAGCTCAGTACTTTGCTAGGAAACCTCCTCAAACTTTGGAGAAGCTGCTCCAGAAGATGGACGAGTATATTCGGGCCGATAATGATTTTCGTCAAAGAAGGGAGGAGGCTTTCAGGTTTTCTGAAATGACCAGGGGCTTCGGAGGAAGGTTTTATCCGAGGCATGTTAGGTCAATCCATAACTCTACTCAAAATGATGATAGGGGAAGCCAGCAGCAAAGGCCACAGTGCTCCTCACAGGCTTCGGGGCAACAACAAGGCTCCTTCCGACCACCAGCTCCAAGAGGCAGAGGCGCCAGGGGCTTCGGAGGAAGATTTGGAGATCATCCAAGAAGAATTTTCTGCTTATTCTGTGGTGAGAACAAAGGCCATACCACCAGGATGTGCCATGTTACCATCCAGAAACAAAAGGAAATAGCCGAAGCTGCAGCACAACAAACTCAGCCGAAGCAGGTCATGCACACTGCTTCGTATCATTCGCCTTACATCCCAGAGTATGTAGGCAATCACCCTGCAGTTTCTGTTGCTTCGGCGAGTCAACCTCAAGCTTCCTGGCAACAGCCTCCGCCTCCACCACCGCTGCAACAAGGTCAACAGCCAGAAGGGAGCCAATATGCTCCACACCAAAGGGACTTCAGAGAACAGTCCGAAGCTCGCACAGTCAACAGCACTGTGCTAGAATCAAAGCACATCTATTGACAAATATCCTACCTTAATAGCAGTCTTTTTCATTCAGTTTTATTTTCTGTGTAATAAAGGACATTGTTTAGATTTCATGTAAATAGTTTCGTTGTTTGACAAAAGGAAAATATATTTTCTTCACAGGCTTAAGTTGTTGAAGTTTAAAGATTTGTGATAACAAAGAGGACCTTCGAATTATCAAAAATTCTTCGAAGCAACAAAAAAAAGCCGTTCCAAAGGGAGCGCAGTGTAAGTTTGTCGAAGTCACAAAAAGCCGTTCCAAAGGGAGCGCAGTGTAAGTTTTCTGCTCCAAAGTCGTTCCAAAGGGAATGCAGAGCATACAGCGAAAAGTCAACGCTGATACCGCCTAAGTAAAAGGCGAAGCGCGAAAAGTCAACGCGAATACCGCTGAAAGTAAAAGGCGAAGAAGCTCCTAAGGGAGGCTTACAGCGAAAAATAAACGCTGATTCCGCTGAAGTAAAAGGCGAAGAAGCTCCTAAGGGAGGCTTATAACAAAAAGTCACCTCTGATTCAAAAAGATTATGTATTTTATCGCAGGGATGTATGTTTGTCTTCAGAATAAATATCATCTTGCATAGCATAACATCATCACACCATTTCGCATACCATAAGCATCATACATCATGCTGCATATGGCACAAGAAGGGGGCACAATATCGAACTCCAGAAGAATGTTTTGGAAAAGGAGAAAATCATACTAAGTTGTAAGGAGTTACACTATTGATCTTCGGAGGTGTAGCTTCGGAGAAAATCTTCACGAAGCTTGGATATTATTCATCAAAACACTACGGATATTGTCGCAATAGATAAAAAGTCTTCTTCACGAAGCATGAAAAGAAGGGAAGGTGTTTTTTTCGTCAAAGACTCAAAAACGATACGTATGTAAAATTTCATGCATCGTAAAGAATTGAATAATAAAAACAGGTATATTATATACAGGGCTACAAGATGTTACACATGTTACATTTCAGAAGTTTTTACAATAGTACTTAATCTTCTCTCAGAACAACCTCTGCAGCTTCGTTCAGGAGCCGATTAACAACTTCATCCATAATGGCTTCAGCCATCTTTTTAATTTCGTCATCTCCTTTCGGGTGAGGGCCCGGAGACGCTTTAGTAGGATCTGAAGGAGGACAGGATACGGCTACATTGCTATTACAAATTGCGAATGAAGTTCAAAACCAAAAATTACAACACAATAAAAACCATTAGTTAATACCTATTTGCCCTTCGGGCTCTGAGCTTTTTTCAGCAGCTTTAGCTACTTCTCTAGCGTCGTGAATGCCCTTCTCGCTTTTCTGGATAATTTCTCGAGCCATTTCTCGACCACCATTATCCCAGACATCGGTGAAAAATTTTCCACCAATCATGCTAGCTTCGGCTGAAGGGTCTCTCGCATCTTCGAAAGACAAGGTAGCTTCGGATTGCGCCAAAATTTTTACATGTTCACAGCCCTTTTTCTCCAAAATGGTGGCAATTCCTCTGGCACCCGAGAAAGCACATATGTCTCCACGGCTATTTAAAATTTCCTCGAAGGCCTCAGCTTCGTGATTAATCCATTCGATAGGACCTTCGGGGTTGCCTCTTGCAAAGTTTTCTTCGCTCGAGAATGCGCCGACGCTGGCGAAGCTAGTTTTCAACTTCTTGACACACTCCATGGATTTGTTATAGCATCTTTTCTTGGACGAGCGAAGCTCTTCAACAGTTCCCTCTAAATGGTTTGCCCATTGGTCGCTGAGTTCTCGCTTCGTTTCTTCAAGTATGCGTTCCTCTTTGGCTCTGGCTAGCTGTTTCCGAAGATCTTCAATTTCGCGCTTCTGAGCCTCAGCTTGACCTTTAAAAGTAGCTTCGTCTTCTTTTATTCTATTTATTAATGAATGTAATATTTTATCTTTTTCGAGACCTTCGTTCCTCAGTTCAATTACTTCGGAACGAAGGTTGCTCAGGGCTATAGCGCACCCTTCGTCTTCAGCATTTTTTTTGGGCCCTGAGAGCATTGCTAAGTATCAGACCCTGCAAAGAAAAATGTGTGTGCGTCAATAGACTTAAGCAAACGAAAATTTTAGTCTCAACAAAAATTGCAAAGATCCCATTTGTTGTACCTTTAAGCTATTATATGCCAGGCTGTCGGCCAGATCGTTTTTCGACAGCACCGAGAGCCCGTCTTCCAGTGTTGGGAATCTGAAGCTCTTGCTCATCTCCCGACAGACAGAAATCTGCTTGCTGTCAGGGAGACAATACAAAAAGTCTTCTTCTCCACTGCCATTGAATATTAACGCCCCCTTTGGATACTTCAGTTTTTGGGCGTAGCGCTGGGCCTCTTGCTTTTCTTTTTCTGATAATTTTTTCCCCGAAGCATGACGAACAACATAATCAAGGACTTTGGGGGATGCTTCGGGGGCAATAGCACTGATTTCTTCAGTTGGCTCTGTTATTTTTTCTTCCTCGGTTTCTAAGGATTTTACCTTCGTGGGCTCTGAGGGCCCAGCTTCAGCTTCAGTTTCTTGCTCTGGAGCCTTAGTATCAGAAATTTCAGTTTTTGCTTCGGGGATGGCAACAGTCTTCTTCGGAGGCGTGCTTGAGGATTTAATTGTTTCCAGAACATCTAGCACATTGACCATTCTCTTTCTTTTCGGAGTCACTGCTGGCACCTTTTGATTTTTTACTGTCTCAACATTTGCTGCAGGACTTAAAACTTCTTATGTTTTTGATCCCTCAGTTGGTCCTTTTACTTCTTCCATTTTTTCTATCAATGGCGCTTCGGCCATCTCTTTGGATTCCGGTGACAAAATCCTTGGTTCTTCCGATTCTATCCTTGTTGTCACTTCGGCCATTCCTGCGACTTCCGGCAACAAGGTTGGCTCGGTTGGCTTTTCAGCTTCGGTGGCCGAAGAAGTCTCTCCGGTAAACTCAGGTACCGAGGCTGGTTCAATATAGCGCGGCCGATGTGTGAGGACTTTTATCCTTTTTCTTTTTGGTTCTGGCTCGCTAGGGGCAGTTGCAGCTTCTTCTTTCGCAGAGGTTATGTTCTTTCTTTTCTGCCCTCGAATGGGGTAACGATAGTCAGGGTAGACAAACCCGATTGCGTCAAAAACCCGGTTCAGTCTTTTCTTTTTCTGGCCTCCGAAGGCTGCTGACAATGCAGTATCTTCAGCCTTCGAGTAAACCCCAAGTAGCTCATCACTCAAATTTTCAATGCTTTTTAGCCAGTCATCATCTGGCTCAACGAATTTATCTCCAAACTTGAAAGTATACTTCAGCCTGATAAGGCCACCTTCGTCAGCCTCCTTTATGGTCTCTTGCGGCATTTCCCATTTTTCCGCAAGCGGCCATACTCTGAAGGCAATATGCTCTTGGACTAAATCTCTCGTTCCAATAAAAGAACAAATAACTCCGAAGGCTCTCTGGCATTCTTCGGCAGCTTCGTTCATTTCAACCTTCGGCCTCCGCAAGCCGAAGCTTTGCCAAATAGGGCGCATAACTATACCTTTGATGTCTTCTCGTGCTTTCAGGTCATTCTTCACATAAAACCATTCTGTCATCCAGTCGCCGGGCCATCTCTTCCGAAAGGTTGGCACGGGACAGCTTGACCCAGACCGAGAAACGAAATTGTAGCAGCCAAAATTATTGTGATACTGTTCTTTACCCCAAGGTTTTGTCTCGTATGATAATTCGTGTATGTTACAGAAACTTTTCGCATCAGGTTCCAGACCTTGGCTTCTCACGGCCCATACGAAGATATTCAGCCTTATAATTGCTTCGGGGGTAAGTTGATGAAGATAGACTTCAAACATTTACAGCACCTCTACGACGAAGCTGCTCAGGGGAAATCGTAGTCCAGCTTTCAAAAAGCTTCGGAACACTACGACTTCATTTTCCTCAGGAGTCGGGCAAGTTTTCTCTCCTTCGTCGACCCTCACAATGGATAAATCCCGGAAGTATCTTCCCCTCATGTTGACAAGATGATTTTCTTTGATACTTGATTTGCCAAAAACTGAATGGCTTGGTCGCCAGGGGCGATCTTCGGAGTCTTCACCACCACTATCCACATCATAACTATCGCTGTCATCAGTATCTTCAGACAAACCTTCTAAAATCTCTTTGGTGATTTTTTCTGTGTTGGTCTTCGACATTGCTATAAGAAACCCCAGGTTCTTCTCTTCGTCGAGACTCAGCTTCATCTCAGCAGCAGCCTTCTTATCCTCAGACATCTTCGGAAACACTAAAAAACTGTTTTCAAAGCCGAAGCTTCAAAACTTAAAGCTAAGCAAATCTTGGTGCGCAAGAGCTAAAAATTGAGTGAGCGGGAGCAGATGGCAAGAGAGCGCGCCAAATGAGCTTGCAGTATGATCTTATTTATACGCCCAGTGCGTTGAAAATTGAAAGACCCCACCTGTCAGTGAATGTTGCTATTCTAGCAAAGGGAAGGTGTTTTTTCGGACCTTCGGCTTAAAGCCTTCGTTCATGTCGCAATATAAATTTATTATTTTAAACAAATTTATATTGCGAGGGGCTACTGTTGGGGGCCTTCGGCTTACGAAGGTCCTCAAAAACAGGATTTAACAGTATTTCTGGAGTATAATGTGTGAACAGGTATCTTCGGACTCAAGTCGGTATCACAGTAGGAGAAGCCCAAAATAATACGAAGGTTGATACAGCGACGAAGGTGTGAGCGGGAAAGCTTCGGCGTGGTAGCAGAAAATGAAACCGACTTAAAGATGAAAAGGCCATTCAGACCTCGGTGGATTACTATAGAATTATTATCAAATGTAAAGGGCATGAATGTAATTTTGTATGGGCTGCGTCCCGTGCCTATAAATAGGTGAACAATATCCCCGTACTGGTCACGCGGATTTGGCATTTGCTCTTGCGTCACATTTGTACTTTCATTCCCTTCCAAGCTAAAGGTACATTTGTAATTCGATATTATTTCTGTCTCTCTACAATAATGATAAGTTGATAATGATATATAATTATCTATGTAATCCTTCATATTCTTTATGATTCGTTCTCTGTCATCGTATGCTATGTTTATGAAGGTACGTCCTTCATAACCTTCGTCCGAAAACCATTATATTCTAAGGGAAATAATGCTTCGAAGGACGAAGGACTTTATCGATTAATATTTTTTTGTTGCCTTGTTCTTAACTCATAGCATTTGAGAACAAGTCCCCAACAGTATTATTGAAAATGGTCGTTCATGCTATTTTCGACAAAAATAGAGGTTGTGTGGCCATTGATCATCAACCAGAGGCTCGTACACCTCACCCCACATATATTTCCTTGCCATAGATCACATTCTTAGATTTCTGGTGGAGACCTTTTCTTGGTTAAAAATCTGTTGGTGTTAGCCTTCGGTATTATTGAAATGGTCGGTCATGCTATTTTCGACAAAAATATGGGTTGTGTGGCCATTGATTATTGACCAAAGGCTCGCACACCACACCCCACATATGTTTCATTCCCTTGGATCACATTCTTGGATTTTTTGTGGAGACTATTTCTTGGAAAAAAATCCTTAGGTTTTAACCTTCGGTATTTTTGAAAATGTCGTTCATGGCTATTTTTGACAAAATGGGGTTGTGTGGTCATTGATCATCGACCAGAGGCTCGTATACCTCACCCCACATATGTTTACTTGCTATAGATCACATTCTTGTATTTCTGGTTAAGACCATTTCTTGGTCAAAAATTCGTAGGTGTTAGCCTTCGATATTATTGAAAATGGTCGTTCATTCAATTTTGACAAAAATGGGGGTTGTGTACCCATTGACCATCGAATAGAGGCTCATACACCAGAACCCACATATGTTTCCTTGCCAAAGGTCACATTCTTGGATTTCTGGTGGGGACCATTGGTCGAAAATTCGTAGGTGTTTGCCTTCGGTATTATTGAAAATAGTCGTTCATGCTATTTTCGACAAAAACAGGGGTTGTGTGGCCATTTATCATCGACTAGAGGCTCGTACACATCTCCCTACATTTATTTCCTTGCCATAGATCACATTCTTGGATTTCTAGTGGAGACTATTTCTTGGTCAAAAATCCTTAGGTGTTATCCTTCAGTATTATTGTAAAATGGTCATTCATGGCTATTTTCGACAAAAATAGGGGTTGTTTGGCCATTGGTCATCGACCAGAGGCTCATACACCTCACCTCACTTATGTTTTCTTACCATATTTCACATTCTTGGATTTTCGGTGGAGACCATTTCTTAGTAAAAAAATCCGTAGGTGTTAACCTTCGGTATTATTGAAAATGGTCATTCATGCTATTTTCGACAAAAAATGGGGGTTGTGTGGCCATTGATGATCGACCAGAGGCTCATACAACTCACCCCACATATGTTTCCTTGCCATAGATCACATTCATGATTTTTGGTGGAGACCATTTCTTGGTAAAAAATCCATAGGTGTTAGCCTTCAGTATTATTGAAAATGGTCGTTCATGCTATTTTCGACAAAAATAAGGGTTGTGTGGCCATTGATCATCGACCAGAGGCTCATACACCACACCCTACATATGTTTCCTTGTCGTAGATCACATTCTTGGATTTTTGGTGGAGACCATTTCATGGTCAAAAATCTATAGGTGCTAACCTTTGGTATTATTGAAAATGGTTGTCCATGTTATTTTTGACATAAATAGGAGTTGTGGCCATTGATCATCAACCAGAGGCTCCCACACCTCACCCCACATATCTTTCCTTGACATAGATCACATTCTTCGATTTCTGGTGGAGACCATTTCTTGGTCAAAAATCAGTAGGTGTGCCTTCGGTATTATTGAAAATAGTCATTCATGGTTATTTTCAACAAAAATGGGGGTTGTGTGGCTATTAATCATCGACCACAGGCTCGTTCATCGCACCCCACATATGTTTCCGTGCCATAGAATGCATTTTTATATTTCTAGTGGAGACCATTTCTTGGTCAAAAATCCGTAGGTGTTAGCCTTCAGTATTATTGAAAATGGTCATTCAAGCTATTTTCGACAAAAATATAGGTTGTGTGGCCATTAATCATCAACCAGATGCTCGTACTCCTCACCCCACATATGTTTCCTTGCCATAGATCACATTATTGGATTTCTGGTGGAGTCCATTTTTAGGTCAAAAATCCATAGGTGTTAGCCTTCGGTATTATTAAAAACAGTCGTTCATGCTATTTCGACAAAAATGGTTGTTTTGTGGCCATTGATCATCGACCAGAGGCTCGTACACCTCACCTCACATATGTTTCCTTGACATAGATCACATTCTTGGATTTCTGGTGGAGACCATTTCTTGGTCCAAAATCCGTAGGTGCTAGCCTTTGGTATTATTGAAAATGGTCGTTCATGCTATTTTCCACAAAAATGGGCTTTGTGTGGCCATTGATCATCGACCAGAGGCTCGTACTCCTGACCCCACATATGTTTCCTTGCCATATAACACATACTTGGATTTCTTGTGGAGACCATTTATTGGTCAAAAATTCGTAGGTGTTAGCCTTCGGTATTATTGAAAATGGTCGTTCATGTTATTTTCGACAAAAATAGGAGCTTTGTGGCCATTTATCATCAACCAGAGGCACATACAGCTCACCCCACATTTGTTTCCTTGCCATATATAACATTCTTGGATTTCTAGTGGAGACTATTTCTTGGTCAAAAATCCGTAGGTGTTAGCCTCCTGTAATATTAAAAATGGTCGTTCATGGCCATTGATCATCGACCAGAGGCTCGTACACCTCACCCCACATATGTTTCCTTGCCATAGGTCACATTCTTGGATTCCTAGTGGAGACTATTTCTTGTTCAAAAATCGGTAGGTGCTTGCCTTCGGTATTACTGAAAATGATCGTTCATGGCTATTTTCGAAAAAATGGGGGTTGTGTGGCCATTGATCATTGACCAAAGGCTCGTTCACCTCACCCCACATATGTTTCCATGCCATTTGTCACATTATTGGATTTCTCGGGGAGACCATTTCTTGGTAAAAAAATCCGTAGGTGTTAGCCTTTAGTATTATTGGAAATGGTCGTTCAAGGCTATTTTTGACAAAAATGGGAGTTGTGTGGCCTTTGATCATTGACCAGAGGCTCATTCACCTCACTCGACATATGTTTACTTGCCATAGATCACATTCTTGGATTTCTTGTGGAGACAATTTCTAGGTCAAAAATCCATAGCTGTTAGCATTCGGTATTATTCAAAACTGTCGTTCATGCTATTTTCGACAAAAATAGTCATTGTGTGGCCATTGATCATCGACCGAAAGCTCGTACACCTCACCCCACATATGTTTCCTTGCCATAGATCACATTATTGGATTTCTGGTGGAGACCTTTTCTTGGTGAAAAATCCGTTGGCGTTAGCCTTCAGTATTGTTGAAAATGGTCGTTCATGCTATTTTCGACAAAAATGGGGGTTGTGTCACCATTGATCATTGACGAGAGGCGCGTACACCTCACCCCACATATGTTTCCTTGCCATTGATCACATTATTGGATTTCAGGTGGAGAATATATCTTGGTCAAAAATCCTTAGGTGTCAGCCTTCGGTATTATTGAAGATGGTCGTTCATGGCTATTTCCGACAAAAATGGGGGTTGTGTGGCCATTGATGATCGACTAGAGGCTTGTACAACTCACCCCACAAATGTTTACTTGCCATAGATCACATTCTTGGATTTCTGTTGGAGACCATTTCATGGTAAATAATCTATAGGTGTTAGCCTTCAGTATTATTGAAAATGGTCGTTCATGCTATTTTCGACAAAAATAGGGGATGTGTGGCCATTGATCATCGACCAGAGGCTCGTACACCTCACCCTACATATGTTTCCTTGCCATAGATCACATTCTAGGATTTCTGGTGGAGACCATTTCATGGTCAAAAATCTGTAGGTGCTAGCCTTTGGTATTATTGAAAATGGTCGTCCATGCTATTTTTGACAAAAATAGGAGTTGTGGCCATTGATCATTGACCAGAGGCTCCTACACCTCAGTCCACATATGTTTCCTTTACATTGATCTCATTCTTGGATTTCTTGTGGAGACCATTTCTTGGTCAAAAATCCGTAGGTGTTAGCCTTCGGTATTATTAAAAATGGTCATTCATGGCTATTTTCGACAAAAATGGGGGTTGTGTGGCCATTGATAATCGACCAGAGGCTCTTAAACCTCACCCCACATATGTTTCCTTGCCATAAATCACTTTCTTGGATTTCTGGTGGAGACCATTTCTTGGTCAAAAATCAGTAGGTGTTAGCCTTCGGTATTTTTGAAAATGGTCATTCATGGTTATTTTCGAAAAAATGGGGGTTGTGTGGTCATTAATCAACGACCATAGGCTCGTCCATTTTACCCCACATATGTTTCCTTGCCATAGATCATATTCTTGGATTTCTGGTGGAGGCCATTGATCATCAATCTGAGGCTCGTACACCTAACACCACATATGTTTCCTTGGCATAGATCACATTCTTGGATTTCTCGTGGAGACCATATCTTAGTAAACAATTCGTAGGTTTTAGCCTTCGGTATTACTGAAAATGGTCGTTCATGCTATTTTCGACAAAATGGGTATTGTGTGGCCATTGACTATCGACAGAGCCTCATCCAACTCACCTCACATATGTTTCCTTGCCATAGATCACATTGTTGGATTTCTGGTGGAGACCATTTCTTGGTCCAAAATCCGTATGTGTTAGCCTTTGATATTATTGAAAATGGTCGTTCATGCTATTTTCCACAAAATGTGGGTTGTGTGGCCATTGATCATCGACAAGAGGCTCGTATTCCTGACCCAACATATGTTTCCATGCCATATATCACATCCTTGGATTTCTGGTGGAAACCATTTCTTGGTCAAAAATCCATAGGTGTTAGCCTTCGGTATTATTGAAAATGGTCGTTCATGCTATTTTCAACAAAAATAGGAGTTGTGTGGCCATTGATCATCAACCAGAGGCACATACAGCTCACCCCACATATATTTCCTTGCCATAGATCACATTCTTGGGTTTCTGGTGGAGACCATTTCTTGGTCAAAAATCCGTAGGTGTTAGCATTCGATATTATTGAAAATGGTAGTTCATGGCTATTTCCGACAAAAATGGGGGTTGTGTGGCCATTGATCATCGTCCAGAGGCTCGTACACCTCACCCCACATATGTTTCCTTGACATACATCTCATTCTTGGATTTCTACTGGAGACCATTTCTTGGTCAAAAATTCGTAGGTGTTAGCCTTCGGTATTATTGAAAATGGTCGTTCATGGCTATTTTTGACAAAAATGGGGGTTGTGTGGCCATTTATCATCGACCAGAGGCTCTTACACCTCACCCCACATATGTTTCCATGCCATAAAATTATTTCTTGGATTTCTAATGGAGACCATTTCTTGGTCAAAAATCTGTAAGTGTTAGCCTTTGGTATTATTGAAAATGGTCATTCATGGTTATTTTCGAAAAAAATGGGGGTCGTGTGGCCATTAATCATCGACCAGAGGCTCGTTCATTTTACCCCACATATGTTTCCTTGCCATAAATCACATTCTTGGATTTCTGGTGGAGACCATTGATCATCAACCTGAGGCTCGTACACCTAACACCACATATGTTTCCTTGCCATAGATCACATTCTTGGATTTGTGGTGTAGACCATATCTTAGTAAAAAATTTGTAGGTGTTAGCCTTCGGTATTATTGAAAATGATCATTCATGCTATTTTCGACAAAATGGGTATTGTGTGGCCATTGACTATCGACTAGAGCCTCGTACAACTCACCCCACATATGTTTCCTTGCCATAGATCACATTGTTGGATTTCTGGTGGAGACCATTTCTTGGTCCAAAATCCGTATGTGTTAGCCTTTGGTATTATTGAAAATGGTCATTCATGCTATTTTCCACAAAATGCGGGTTGTGTGGACATTGATCATCGACCAGAGGCTCGTACTCCTGACCCAACATATGTTTCCATGCCACATATCACATTCTTGGATTTCTGGTTTAGACCATTTCTTGGTCAAAATCCATAGGTGTTAGCCTTCGGATTATTGAAAATGGTCGTTCATGCTATTTTCGAAAAAATAGGAGTTGTGTGGCACATACAGCTCACCCCACAAATGTTTTCTTGCCATAGATCACATTCTTGGGTTTCTGGTGGAGACCATTTCTTGGTAAAAAAATCCATAGGTGTTAGCCTTCAGTATTATTGAAAATGGTCGTTCATGACTATTTCCGACAAAAATGGGGGTTGTGTGGCCATTGATCATTGACCACAGGCTCGTATTCCTCACCCCACATATGTTTCCTTGCCATTGATCACATTCTTGGATTTTTGGTGGAGACCATTTCTTGGTCAAAAATCCGTAGGTGTTAGCCTTCAGTATTATTGAAAATGGTCATTCATGCTATTTTCAACAAAAATAGGGGTTGTGTGGCCATTGATCATCAACCAGAGGCTCGTACACCTCACCCCACATATGTTTCCTTGCCATATATCACATTCTTGGATTTCTGGTGGAGACCATTTCTTGGTCAAAAATCTGTAGGTGTTAGCCTTCGGTATTATTGAAAATGGTCGTTAATGCTATTTTCGACAAAAATGGATGTTGTGTGGCCATTGATCATCGACCAGAGGCTCGTATTCCTCATCCCACATATGTTTCCTTGTCATAGATCAAATTCTTGGATTTCTGGTGGCGACCATTTCTTAGTCCAAAATCTGTATGTGTTAGCCTTTGTTATTGTTGAAAATGGTCATTCATGCTATTTTCCGTAAAAATGGGGGTTGTGTGGCCATTGATCATCGACTAGAGGCTCATACTCCTGACCCCACATATGTTTCCTTGCCTTATATCACATTCTTGGATTTCTGGTGGAGACCATTTCTTGGTCAAAAATCCGTAGGTGTTAGCCTTCTGTATTATTGAAGATGGTCGTTCATGGCTATTTTCGACAAAATGGGGGTTGTGTGGCCATTGATCATCGACCAGAGGCTCGTACACCTCACCCCACATATGTTTCTTTGCCATAGGTCACATTCTTGGATTATTGGTGGAGATCATTTCTTGATCAAAAATCCATAGGTGTTAGCCTTCGGTATTATTGAAAATGATCGTTCATGGCTATTTTCGACCAAAATTGGGGTTGTGTGGCCATTGATCATTGACCAGAGGCTCGTTCACCTCACCCCACGTGTTTCCTTGCCATAGATCACATTCTTGGATTTCTGGTGGAGACCATTTCTTGGTCCAAAATTCGTAGGTGTTAGGCTTTGGTATTATTGAAAATGGTTGTTCATGCTATTTTCCAAAAAAATGGGGGTTGTGCGGCCATTGATCATCGACCAGAGGCTCGTACCCTTGACCCTGCATATGTTTCCTTGTCATATATCACATTCTTGGATTTCTGGTGGAGACCATTTCTTGGTCAAAAATATGTAGGTGTTAGCCTTCGGTATTATTGACGATGGTCGTTCATGGCTATTTCCGACAAAAATGGGGGTTGTGTGGCCATTGATCATCGGCTAGAGGCTCGTACACCTCACCCACATATGTTTCCTTGCCATAGGTCACATTCTTTGATTTCTGGTGGAGACCATTTCTTAGTCAATAATTCGTAGGTGTTAGGCTTCGGTATTATTGAAAATGATCGTTCATGGCTATTTTCGACCAAAATGGGGGTAGTGTGGCCATTAACCATTGACCAGAACTTCGTTCACCTCACCCCACATATGTTTCCTTGCCATAGATCACATTCTTGGATTTCTGGTGGAGATCATTTATTGGTCCAAAATTCATTGGTGTTAGGCTATGGTATTATTGAAAATGGTCGTTCATGCTATTTTCCACAAAAAATATGGATTGTGTGGCCATTGATCATCGACTAGAGGCTCGTTCACCTCACCCAACATATGTTTCCTTGTCATAGATCAAATTCTTGGATTTCTGGTGGAGACCATTTCTTTGTCAAAAATTTGTAGGTGTTAGCCTTTGGTATTATTGAAAATGGTCGTTCATGCTATTTTCGACAAAAATGGATGTTGTGTGGCCATTGATCATCGACCAGAGGCTCGTACACCTCACCCCACATATGTTTCCTTGTCATAGATCACATTGTTGGATTTCTGGTGGAGACCATTTCTTGGTCAAAAATTCATAGGTGTTAACCTTTGGTATTGTTGAAAATGGTCGTTCATGCTATTTTCCACAAAAATGGGGATTGTGTGGCCATTGATCATCGAACAGAAGCTTGTACTCCTAACCCCACATATGCTTCCTTGCCTTATATCACATTTTTGGATTTCCAGTGGAGACCATTTCTTGGTCAAAAATCCGTAGGTGTTAGCCTTCGGTATTATTGAAAATGATCGTTCATGGCTATTTTCGATAAAAATGGGGGTTGTGTGGCCATTGATCATTGACCAGAGGCTCGTTCACCTCACCCCACATATGTTTCCTTGCCATAGATCACATTCTTGGATTTCTGGTGGAGACCATTTCTTGGTCAAAAATCCGTAGGTGTTAGCATTCAGTATTATTGAAAATGGTCATTCATGCTATTTTCAACAAAAATAGGGGTTGTGTGGCCATTGATCATCAACTAGAGGCTCGTACACCTCACCCCACATATGTTTCCTTGCCATAGATCAAATCCTTGGATTTCTGGTGGAGACCATTTCTTGCTAAAAAATCCATAGGTGTTAGCCTTCGGTATTATTGAAAATGGTCGTTCATGCTATTTTCGACAAAAATGGATGTTGTGTGGCCATTGATCATCGACTAGAGGCTCATACACCTTATCCCACATATGTTTCCTTGTCATATATCACATTCTTGGATTTCTGGTAGAGACCATTTCTTGGTCCAAAATCCATAGGTGTTAGCCTTTGGTATTGTTGAAAATGGTCGTTCATGCTATTTTCCGCAAAAATGAGGGTTGTGTGGGCATTGATAATTGACCAGAGGCTCGTTCACCTCACCCCACATATGTTTACTTTCCATAGATCACATTCTTGGATTTCTCGGGGAGACCATTTTTGGTCAAAAATCCGTAGGTGTTAGCATTCGGTATTATTGAAAATGGTTGTTCATGGCTATTTTCGACAAAAATGGGGGTTGTGTAGCTATTGATCATTGACAAGAGGCTTGTTCACCTCACCCCACATATGTTTTCTTGCCATAGATCAGATTCTTGGATTTCTTGTGGAGAAAATTTCTTGGTCAAAAATCAGTAGGTGTTAGCCTTCAGTATTATTGAAAATGGTCATTGTTGTAATTTTCGACAAAAATAGGGGTTGTGTGGCCATTGATAATCGACCAGAGGCTCGTACACCTCACCCCAGATATGTTTCCTTGCCATATATCACATTCTTGGATTTCTGGTGGAGCCCATTTCTTAGTCAAAAATCCGTAGATGTTAGCCTTCGGTATTATTGAAAATGATCGGTCATGGCTATTTTTGACAAAAATGGGGGTTATGTGGCCATTGATCATTTACTAGAGGCACGTTCAACTCACCTCACATATGTTTCCTTGCCATAGATCACATTCTTTGATTTTTGGTGGAGACCATTTCTTGGTCAAAAATCCGCAGGTGTTAGCCTTCAGTATTATCGAAAATGGTCATTCTTGCTATTTTTGACAAAAATAGGGGTTGTGTGACCATTGATCATCGACCAGAGGCTCGTACACCTCACCCCACATATGTTTCCTTTCCATATATCACATTCTTGGATTTCTAGTGGAGACCATTTCTTAGTCAAAAATCTGTAGGTGTTAGCCCTCGGTATTATTGAAAATGATCGTTCATGGCTATTTTCGATAAAAATGGGGTTTGTGTGGTCATTGATCATTAACTAGAGGCTCGTTCACCTCATCCCACATATGTTTCCTTGGCATATATCACATTCTTTGATTTCTAGCGAAGACCATTTCTTTGTCAAAAATTCGTAGGTGTTAGCTTTCGGTATTATTGAAAATGACCGTTCATGGCTATTTTTGACAAAAATGGGGGTTGTGTGGCCATTGATCATTGACCAGATGCTCGTTCAACTCACCCCACATATATTTCCTTTCCATATATCACATTCTTGGTTTTCTGGTGGAGACCATTTCTTGGTCAAAAATCCGTAGGTGTTAGCCTTCAGTATTATTGAAAATGGTCGTTCATGCTACTTTCGACAAAAATAGGAGTTCTGTGGCCATTGATCATCGACCAGAGGCACATACAGCTCACCCCGCATATGTTTCCTTTCCATAGATCACATTCTTTATTTTCTAGTGGAGACCATTTCTTGGTCAAAAATCTGTAGGTGTTCGCTTTCGGTATTATTGAAAATGGTCGTTCATGGCTATTTCCGACAAAAATGGGGGCTGTGTGGCCATTGATCATCGACCAGAGGCTCGTACACCTCACCCAATTATGTTTCCTTGCCATAGGTCACATTCTTGGATTTTCGGTGGATACCATTTCTTGGTCAAAAATCCGTAGGTGTTAGCCTTTGGTATTATTGAAAATGATAGTTGATGGCTATTTTCGACAAAAATGGGGGTTGTGTGGCCATTGATCATTGACCAAAGGCTCGTTCACCTCACCCCACATATGTTTCCATGCCATAGATCAGATTCTTGGATTTCTGGTTTAGACCATTTCTTGGTCAAAAATCCGTTGGTGTTAGCCTTCGGTATTATTGAAAATGGTCGTTTATGGCTATTTTCGAGAAAAAAGGGAGTTGTGTAGCCATTGATCATTGACCAGAGGCTCGTTCACCTCACCCCACATATGATTCCTTGCCATATATCACATTCTTGGATTTCTGGTGGTGACCATTTCTTGGTCAAAAATCCGTAGGTGTTATCCTTCGGTATTATTGAAAGTGTTCATTCATGCTAGTTTCGACAAAAATAGTTGTTGTGTGGCCATTGATCATCAACCAGAGGCTCGTACACCTCACCCCACATAGGTATCCTTGCCATAGATCACCTTCTTGGATTCTGGTGGAGACCATTTCTTGGTCGAAAATCCGTAGGTGCTAGCCTTCGGTATTATTGAAAATGGTCATTAATGGCTATTTTCGACAAAATAGGGGTTGTGTGGCCATTGATTATCGACCAGAGGCTCATACACCTCACCCCACATATGTTTACTTGCCATAGATCACATTGTTGGATTTCTGGTGGAGGCCATTTCTTGGTAAAAAATATGTAGGTGTTATCCTTCGTTATTATTGAAAATGATCATTCATTTTACTTTCGACAAAAATGGGGGTTGTGTAGCCATTGACCATCGAACAGAGGCTTATAGACCTGAATCCACATATGTTTCCTTGCCATTGGTCACATTCTTGGATTTTTGGTGGGACCATTTCTTGGTCAAAAATCCGTAGGTGTTAGCCTTCGGTATTATTGAAAATGGTCTTTCATGCAATTTTCGACAAAACAGGGGTTGTGTGGCCATTGATCATTGACTAGAGGCTCGTATACATCTTCCTACATTTATTTACTTGCCATAGATCACATTCTTGTATTTCTGGTGGAGACCATTTCCTGGTCAAAAATTTGTAGGTGTTAGCCTTCAGTATTATTGAAAATGGTCGTTCATGGCTATTTTCGCCAAAAATGGGTGTTGTGTGGCCATTGGTCAACGACCAGAGGCTCATACACCTCACCCCAAATATCTTTCCTTACCATAGATCACATTCTTGGATTTCTGGTGGAGACCATTTCTTAGTCAAAATTCTGTAGGTGTTAGCCTTCAGTATTATTGAAAATTGTCGTTGATGCAATTTTCGGCAAAAATAGGGGTTGTGTGACCATTGATCATCGACCAGAGGCTCATACACCTCACCCCACATATGTTTCCTCGCCATTGATCACATTCTTGGATTTTCTGGTGGAGACCATTTCATGGTCAAAAATCCGTAGGTGTTAGCCTTCGGTATTATTGAAAATGGTCGTTCATGCTATTTTTCACAAAAATGGGGGTTGTGTGCCCATTGATCATCGACTAGAGGTTCATACACCACACCCCACATATGATTCCTTGCCATAGATCACATTCTTGCATTTCTGGTGGAGACCATATCTTGGTCAAAAATCTGTAGGTGTTAGCCTTCGATATTATTGAAAATGGTCGTTCATGCTATCTTCGACAAAAATAGGGATTGTGCGGCCACTTATCATTGACCAGAGGCTCGTACACCTCACCCCACATATGTTTCCTTGCCATGGATCACCTTCTTGAATTTTTGATTGAGACCATTTCTTGGTCAAAAATCCGTAGGTGTTAGCCTTCGGTATTATTGAAACTGGTCGTTCATGGCTATTTTCGATAAAAATGGGAGTTGTCTGGCCATTGATCATCGACCAAAGGCCGATACACCTAACCCCAAATATGTTTCCTTGCCAAAGATCACATTCTTGGAGTTTTGGTGGAGACCATTACTTGGTCAAAAATCCGTAGGTGTTAGCCTTCGGAATTATTGAAAATGGTCGTTCATTCTATTTTGGACAAAAATCGGGTTGTGTGGCCATTGAGCATCGACCTGAGGCTCATACACCTGACCCCACATATGTTTCCTTGCCATAGATCACATTCTTGGATTTTTGGTGGAGACCTTTTCTTGGTCAAAAATCCATAGGTATTAGCCTTCGGTATTATTGAAAATTGTCGTTCATGGCTATTTTCGGCAAAAATGAAGGTTGTGTGGCCATTGATCATTGACTAAAGACTAGTACACCTGACCCCACATATGTTTCCATGCCATAGATCACATTCTTGGATTTCTGGTGGAGACTGTTTCTTGGCCAAAAATTTGTTGGTGTTAGTCTTCGGTATTATTGAAAATGGTCCTTCATGCTATTGTCAACAAAAATGGGGGTTATGTGGCCATTGATCATCGATTAGAGACTCATACACCTCACCCCACATGTTTTCTTACCATAGATCACATTCTTGGATTTCTGGTGGAGAACATTTCTTGGTCAAAAATCCATAGGTGTTAGCCTTCGGTATTATTGAAAATGGTCGTTCATGCTATTTTCGACAAAAAATGGGGGTTGTGTGGCCATTGATCATCGACTAGTTGCTCGTACACCTCATCCCACATATGTTTCCTTGCCATAGATCACATTCTTGGATTTCTGGTGGAGACCATTTTTGGTCAAAAATCCATAGGTGTTAGGCTTCGGTATTATTAAAAATGTTCGTTCATGCTATTTTTGAGCAAAATAGGGGTTGTCTGGCCATTGATCATCGGCCAGAGGCTCATACACCTCTCGCCACATATGTTTCCTTGACATAGATCACATTCTTGGATTTTTGGTGGAAACCATTTCTTGGTTAAAAATCCGTAGGTGTTATTCTTCGGTATTATTGAAAATGGTCGTTCATGATATTTTCGACAGAAATGGGGTTGTGTGGCCATTGATCATCGACCAGAGGCTCGTACACCTCACCTCACATATGTTTCCTTGCCGTAGATCACATTCTTGGATTTCTGGCGGGGACCATTTTCTTGGTCAAAATCTGTAGGTGTTAGCCTTTGATATTATAGAAATTGGTCGTTCATGCTATTTTCGACAAAAATGGGGGTTGTGTGGCCATTGATCCTCGACCAGAGGCTCATACACCTGACCCGCACATAAGTTTCCTTGCCATAAATCACATTCTTAAATTTCTGGTGGAGACCATTTCTTGGTCAAAAATACGTAGGTGTTAGACTTTGGTATTATTGAAAATGATCGTCTATGCTATTTTTGACAAAAATAGGGGTTGTGTGGCCATTGATCATCGACTAGAGGCTCATACACCTCATCCCATATATGTTTCCTTGACTAGATCACATTCTTGGATTTCTGGTGGAGACCATTCCTTTGTCAAAAATTCGTAGGTGTTAGCCTTCGGTATTGTTGGTCACTTGTTCTTGAATGTTGTATATGAAGAACAAGGCAACACGACTGTTAATTATAATGGACCTTCATCTTCTGAAGCATTATTTCCACAAGGGCATAATGCTCATCAGATGAAGGTCAAGAAAGACATACCTTAATCATTAATCGTGTGAATAAAAATGCGTAAGGATGAAGACAGTATGCTTCTTATTAATTCATTCATATTTGTATTCTATAAAACTTGTATGAATATTAACAGGATTAATATTACATTGATACCTTCGGCTTGCTCGAAGGCGTGAATGCGAGAGAGTGATTATAATACAGTGTGTACAGTACGGTGCTACTGTTCATCTATTTATAGCCACGGGACGCAGCCCTGGTGAAAGTACATTTATGCCCTTGACATTCATCTATAAACATAATACGAATCATTAAGGATTGAATAGTCTTTGTCCCTTTTTGGTCTTCATCATACATGGTATTTGTCATCACGTCAAGTCGAAGCTCTTCGACTATAGCTCCATTGTCCATTTTCATCACCTTCGCGTCATATTTCCACCCTGTCATGAGAGAAAACCTTCATCCCGAAGCCAAGCCCCCCTCTGCAATTACCCATGTCATACTAGAAACACATGGTTAGTCATGTTTTTGAGGACCTTCAAAGGAAGAAGGCCCTCAACAGTAGCCCCTCGCAGTATTGATTTGTTTCTTTGTAACAAATTTAGACTGCAACGTGAACGAAGGCCTTTAGCCGAAGATTCAAAAAACACCTTCCCTTCCCTAGAATAGCGAATCCCACTGACTTGCAAGAACCACCAATCTGTGGGGTTCTGGGTATATAAATAGAAGCCTGTGTCGTGAGTATTTTTCATGCTGTTTTAGCTGCTTGCATTGTGTCTACCATTTTAACCTTCCTTGCTTCGTCGAGTTTAATTGAATTTTGAGCTTCGGGATTTTGGCAACCATTGTCTAAACGGTTGAGGAGAAGAAGATCATTGACCCGGCGCTGGCCGGATTTTACGAAGCTATGGAAAAAACCAACATGGAGAAAATTACCAATGAGATGTTGGCTAGAATATCTGAAAACTCCAGCGATGGTGAGAGTTTGGACGTGGAAAGTGGAAATGAAGATGCCAAAGATCGACCATGGAGACCGAGCCATGTTGTTTTCAGAAAGTCGACTATTAAACAAGGGTAGATTCAAGCAATGAGAGGTAGATACTTTCGTGACATTTCAATTGTGAGGGCCGGAGGAGAGAATGATGTTCCTCTTCCTGAAGCTGATGAAGTGGTAATTTTTAGAAGCTTCATGAAAGCCGGACTTCGGTTCCCCCTGGACAAAATATTGGTCGAAGTTCTAAAAACTTTTGAAATTTATCTTCATCAACTTAATCCTGAAGCTATTATCAAGGTAGGGGTTTTTATATGGGCCATGAGAAGCCAAGGGCTGGAGCCAGATGCCAGGTGTTTCTGCAATATCCATGAGTTATCATATTAAACGAAGGCGATCGGGAAAGAGCAATACCACAACAATTTTGGCTACTACAGCTTCATACCCCGTGCTGAGGCCAATTATCCTGTGCCAACATTTCGAAAAAAGTGGCCAGGTTCTTGGATGCAAGAATGGTTTTATGTGAAGGTTGACCTAAGTCAAAGGGAAGATATAACAGGGGTTATCCATCGCCTTATATGGTCTCGCTTCGGCATTAGGAGGCCGGTCATTGCACTTGGAAATGACGTGCAAGCGTGCCAGGCAGCTTTCAATATAGTGTGTACTTACATCGGCACAAGAGACTTGGTCCAAGAGCATATTGCTTACAGAGTGTGGCCACTTGCAAGCGGGGAGATGCCGAAGGAGGCTGCCGCTGGCTCCAGCAAAAATGGTTTGTCTATCTGAAGTATACTTTCCGATACAGGAGCCAGTTTGATGAGCCAAATGATGACTGGCTAGATGCTATAGAGGCAACTAGTGATGAGTTGCTTGGAGCATACTTCAAGGCCGAAGATGAAGCTATGACAACTGCCTTCGGTGCTCGGGGCAAAAAGAGATTGAATAGGGTGTTTGATGTTATCGGGTTTGTGTACCCGGATTACTGCTATCCCACACGAAAGCAGGGAAGAAGAGGAAAGCTGCTACCTCGTCAACTTCTAGTCTGTCGAGGTCGAAAAATGTTAAAGTTTTGTCACGCCGTCCCAGGCGCATTGAAACGGCCGACGTGCCGAAGCTAAAGGAGGGGGCTGCTCCTGTCACAGAGCCATGTCGCTCTATGCCAGTTGAAGCTAGGACAAATATGACTGAAGAGCCAAAACTGGAGAAGACAGCAAAGCAGTTAAAGGCACTGAGTCCACCATGCACAATGGAACTGCCGAAGCCATCAAGCATCCCCATAGCAACTCCAAGGAAAAGGAGAATGGCTACTGTGCTAGATGCTGTGATGGAGTTTGTGAAAACATCAACTCCTGCATCTGCCGAAGCACTTAGTAGAGAGGCTAAAGTTACAAAGAAAAACGACGACGTCAGCATGGCTCAGACTATTGCTGAAACTGGGCCTTCAGAAGTTCATGCTGAAGCTAGACCTTTGGAAAGCGCTCCGATAACTGTTTCACCCGGGTTTTAGGGGTCCAAAACCCGGGCGCGAAATAAACACCAGGTGTGCTGGGACCAAGTCTCATACATATGATGAATAGTGGTATAGAAACGAATGCCACATCTTTACTACATAATAGGAGTTCTGAATAAAATAAATAAATAATTACATCATAAGGAGACAATGATCCAGCAACCCAAAGTTGACTGGGAGACGATAACCTAGACCTCTCACGAACTCGTCACAACATCCTCCATGCGCCTCATCCTGTGGTACCTGTTCTTGACCTGTGGGAAGTGTGAGACAGCAAGAGTGAGCTCACATACATTCATCGCTCAACAAGTTGTGGGGAATAATGTGCATGAACTCGCCAAAGGTGGGAGCTCATGTGAAGTGTAAGGCTTACCAAAGAGGATGGTTAGAGCTGAGCATTGCTTTTAAAGTTGGTCAAAATTTTATTAGCAATTACTAAGTATAAGTAAATACCAACCCAATTAAGTAGTAGAACAAAAGTAATAACAACACCTACGATGCAATGCATATGACAAATTGAATTTATTTCCATAAATTAATCATGTGAGGGTCTGAGCTGCTCATGACCGTGAGCACGGCTAGTATACCAGTTTTACACTCTGCAGAGGTTGCACATTTTTACCCACAAGTCATGTTACCCATCTTCCACGGGGTTGTACGGGCCCCATACACCTCTACCAAGGAAGCGAGGCAGGGTAACACTACGAGGCCTTTACAAAGTTCCACTAGCTTCAGAAAACCCGCTACAGTTTATAGGAAGCTTCAATGCAGGGATCCCTCGCCTGACCGCCATCGCAGCAAAATCAACCCAAGGACCTCCCTACACTGACCACTCCCTTACTGCCCTTGCCCCTTCGGGTAAGGTAGTCATCCACTAACTTTCCTAGTTAATCAGCCAAGGGCATCCCATACTACCCTTGTGGTAGCACTGTTTTCCCGGGTGGTCGCTCCATGTTCCAATTAACATAATGATCTTATCATGAACAGTAAATAACAACTGATAATAAAAGTATGATAATGAATAAGGTGTATCTCTATACCTAAAACAACATATAGCAATAGCAGGTACTACCTAAGAATTCAGTGGTAAACAAGGTATAAAGATAGTCAAACTAGGGTAACCTATTGGGTCCCATCAAAATTAACCTATGCAGATCATTATGATTAATCAGAACATGACTGGGTAAAGAGAAGTGATCAAGGGCACAACTTGCCTGGCACTTGAGATTCCAGGTACCAACTTGCTTTTCAGATGACTTGTGACCTCGCGCTAGTCGTAGCAATACAAGCAAACATGTATAGGCAGAATTAACATCACACAAAACATAAGAACAAACTGAATAATAATAATCTACACGACGTAATGAGATCGTAGCAACAAGAATTACTAAATTCAGAGCTACGGTTACCGAGTTATGATTTTCCGAAAATCCACGTGGTTAAATATAGAATAGACTAAGTGCAACATTTTAACCTATATTTCATGACAAAACAAAGTTACCAGATGATAATAAATATTATTGTGAGACTAATGCAACTAGAATGGATCAAAACGGAGTTACGGTTATTGAGTTATGAAATTCTGGAGTTATTAAGTTGGTTCGGCTTTGTAACGGCGTGTGCTCTCCCTTTTATAGCTCAAGGGGGGCACATACAAGGGTGTTGAGCCCCGATATGTGGGCCCAGGGGCAAAACGAAGGGAATACATATGGAAGTATTCAATGCCAGTGTCGCCCAGAAGATCTCCGAGCGCCATAATGTCCGTAGTCCATATAGTATCAATATCTCGCGGTTGCTTCCTCGGTAACGCGCAAGCCATGATGAGCACAGTGTATGCCGCAGCACGGGCGCACTGCCTACCAACGGAATGGACAGGCACGCCGCCTGCAGGGTGGTTTGGTCGCCACCCGTCAGTGGAGTGGACAGTCCACATTTAATGCTGAGGCGGCACATCGCCTGCCAGTGGAGTGACATGGCTCATTAAATGCTGAGGCGGCACATCACCTGCCAGTTTGACAGGCGGCGCGCCTTATCCTCAATAAATGCAGAGGACACGCGACCCAGAGGCCTTACGTCAGGCTCCGCCCGCTGGCTTACGTCACGGGCAGTGGGCCACGTGGCAGCATTGGGTCTCTGCCTGAGCGGGGAGAAGAAGCGTACGTGGTATGGTCCGGACACGTGTTAGCTCCGAACCCCCGCCCAGTCTTGATTAAGGTCCGGGTAATCTTTGTCCCAGAATCCCGGGACCCTGTTGTGAGTGGCCTGGACCCCACACAGAGGGGTCCGGGACCCATCCTAGGGGTCCGGTTTGTGCCCGTGGAGGTCCTGGACCTTACCCAGAGGTCCGGTCCGTGTATACAGGGGTCCGGCACTTTCCCATGGGGGTCCGGACCCACTGCTGATGCCTTGGAGCATATCGTCTTCTCTAGCCACGTGGCGGCCCCGGAGCCATCCGCGTTGTGGGGTCGGGTGTTGTTTGCCACGCGCCTAGAAATAGCCGCGTGGACACCGCGCCTTCATACTGTAGTAAGGGGTACCCCTGTTTCAGGGTACTGATATTGGCCCCTGGGCCCACCTCAGGGGAGGATACGAGCCTGCAGGTGGGGCAAAGCTTGACTGGCAATTGGCGCGCCGCTTCCGTGCGTTTGCTGACGTAATCACTGCCAGTCCGCCTTCGGTCACGCCAACTGCCACGTCTATCCCCGTGGCTGACTGACCCGTGGCCCCCACACATGATGGTTTCGCCAGGCCACGCGCGAGGCGCCTCGATACCGCTGCATTGGTTTGAAAAATTACCTTCTCTGTCTTCTGTGGCGGCCCCGAGGAGGCGCGGTGTTGGCGCGAGTGGCGGTTCGCCTTCTCCGCACCCAGGAGCCGGCGCCCAAGGAGTATGACTCGTGGGCCCGGGCCCCCGTGCTAGAGACTGGGCCGTTTGTTTCTTGCGGCGGAGATGAAGAGGCACACTACCGCGGGCAGCAGTTTGCTTTTCAGGTGCGTGCGGCAGCTCGCCTCCTCCGCACCTAGGAACCGAGACCCAAGGAGTATGACTCGTGGGCCCGGGTCCCCGTGTCAGCGACTGGGCCGTTGTTTTTGGCGGAGACGAAGGGGCGCACTACCGTGGGTGGCGGTTCGCTCCACGTGGCAGTTTGCCTTCTCAGCACTCAAAGGCCCACACACCATCTGTATGACTTTTGGGCCTGGGCCCCCGTGTCATAGGCTGGGCTGTTTCAGTGCGCGTCGGGCGAGATTTCCTGTGGCGTCTCGGGACGCGAGCGGGAGTGTCTTCTTTGAAAAGGGATTCACCCTGCGTGTGGTAGTTACGCTTTTGTATTCTTTCCAACTGTTGCGCCCTTTCACCTTCGAGTTCTCCGCGCCCCCATTGCATTTGCACTCCTCTGCTTTCCGCCGCCGTAGTTTCCGTGGCTTTGCTAGTCCATCCTGGGCGCTTCCACTCCAAGGTGGCACTCAACCTGGTGCGCAACCTACTCGGATGGGGCGCGCCAGCATTCGTCGGAAGGATCCGCGCTGGCGCTTCTCTCCTCAGCGGTCTCGCCGCCGGGGAGATCGTGCTCTTCGTCTCCTACCTCTCCTGCAGGTTGGTGCTGCCGGTCTGGCCTTTCTTCCTGCTGCTGCTGGAGGAGCTCGGCCTCCAACATCAGCACCTCACGCTGCACTCCATCCTTCAGGCGGCCATCTTTGCCCACCTCTTCGAGACGCCGACGCCTCATTTTGACGCCGGGATGACCGAGGCCTGGGCCTGGTTGAGCCAGAGTGCGCCATGCCGAGCAGACGGTCGACATCGTCGCGCCACTGCTTCATGGCCCCCGGCGAGGCCATGGAGCTAGGAGGGTGGCGCAGTTCTCTAGCCGCCGATAGCGCCCCAGGCGCAGCCCTAGATGCCCTAGATGTCTGCGCGGGAGTGTGCTGCCGTGCAGAGTGCACAGCAGCAGCTACGCTAGGCGCAGGGAGGTTGGTGGCCCATGGTGTGGAAGAGGCCGCCGCCTCCTCCACTATGAAGTCCTCGGGCATGAAATCATGGTGCTTGACGATGTGGACCATGGCGTCGAGCAGAAGGACAAGCAAAAACCTAAAGCCTAGCCCACTACCTAGCGCGCCAGATGTCGGAGAGGAAATTTTCTAGCCGGGTGGTGGAACGCACGCGCCCTAAATCCTAAGATGAGGAGGGGCCTAAGCGTTTTGCTTGCTAGATGGAATCGGGAAGAACACAAGAAGACAAAAAAGTTTAGAGTGGTTCGGGCCGCCGGAGCGTAATACCCTACTCCACTGTGTGATGTATTGAGCTTGAGAGCTTGTATGAACTTGTGAGTTTGAGTGTGTGGATCTGCCTTGTAACATCGTGTAACTTGTAAGTTGTATCTGCCTTGTAATGCCGTGTGCTCTCCCTTTTATAGCTCAAGGGGGCACGTACAAGGGCGTTGAGCCCTGATATGTGGGCCTAGGGGCAAAACAAAGGGAATACGTATGGAAGTATCCAATGCCAGTGTCGCCCAGAAGATCTCCGAGCGCCATAATGTCCGTAGTCCATATAGTATCAATATCTCACGGCTGCTTCCTCGGTAACGCGCGAGCCATGATGAGCACAGTGTATGCCGCAGCACGGGCGCACTGCCTGCCAATGGAATGGACAGGCACGCCGCCTACAGGATGGTTTGGTTGCCGCCCGTCAGCGGAGTGGACAATCCACATTTAATGCTGAGGCGGCACATCGCCTGCCAGTGGAGTGACAGGGCTCATTAAATGCTGAGGCGGCAAATCACCTGCCAGTTTGATTGGCGGTGCGCCTTATCCGCAATAAATGCAGAGGACGCGCAGCCCAGAGGCCTTACGTCAGGCTCCGCCCGCTGGCTTACGTCACGGGCAGTGGGCCACGTGGCAGCATCGGGTCTCCGCCTGAGCGGGGAGCAGAAGCGTACGTGGTGTGGTCCGGACACGTGTTAGCTCCGAACCCCCGCCCGGTCTTGATTAAGGTCCGGGTACTCTTTGTCCCAGTATCTCGGGACCCTATTGTGAGTGGCCCGAACCCCAGATAGAGGGGTCCGAGACCCATCCTAGGGGTCCGGTTCGTGCCCGTGGAGATCCTGGACCTTACTAGAGGTCCGGTCCGTATATACTAGGGTCCGGCACTTTCCCATGGGGGTCCGGACCCACTGCTGATGCCTTGGAGCATATCGTCTTCTCTAGCCACGTGGCGGCCCCAGAGCCGTCCGCGTGGTGGGGTCGGATGTTGTTTGCCACGTGACTAGAAATAGCCGCATGGACACCGCGCCTTCATACTTTAGTAAGGGGTACCTCTGTTTTACGGTACCGACAATATAGATTAATTCAGATGAATAATTTTAATTCATATTTCATTGCTAAACAGAGCTACTAAGTGGTAGACAATATTAAAACAAAATTAATGTCTCTGGAATGAATTAATTTGGAGTAAAAATGAATTTAATATGAATTATATAATTTTCTGGATTTATTTTTATACTAAAAATAAATTCCTATAATCATTTTTCCAATTTTCTTCTGTTTCCTGGACTGTGCGCACAAATATTGAGTAGCTCGGGGCCGGATCTGCAAAAATCCCCAAGACATAGACTGGGCCGAATCTGCAAAAATCCCCAAGACATAGATTTTCTTCAGGGTGGACTGCGGGTTGATTTGTATTAACCCGAGGGACTCCTTTGGAAAAAGAACACGGCTGAAAGGGTATCGGTGGATCTCGGCCGCTAGATCTGATCTGAGCGGTCCAGATTACATAGGGTTTTTAAGTGAACCAGTACGCACAATGGACCGTTGGATCCCAGATCTAATCGTGTGCGTCCACTGTGGATCCAACGACCACAACCCCCATCCTATGTGATCTAGTCCGGGTCGTTCGAACACAGATCAAAGGTTCACAGCCACCGCAACTCTCTCTTCTTCCCCCGATCATCTGAGCGGCCAGGAGTGAGTTCCACGGCGGTGCACAAGTTGACGGCGGTTGTGCCACCGGCAACGACGAGCCATCATCGGTTTTGCGTACCAGAGCGGCCCATCACAAAGTAGAGACAATATCCTCACAGGAGAAGGGACTCACCTCCAGTGAAGACATTGTAGGGTGTGCAGGCGGATTGGTGCGGCCAGGGGCAGACGTCCGCCATTGGTGAGCCCTTGCTTGACCCCTCCCCCAATCGCACCGAGGCACCACAAGACCCCAGATATGGCGCAGGGTTAAGTACTTAAGTATTTATACACAGATTGGCGAGATGAGCTAGGGAGAGACAAATCGTGCCAACATCGCATCTCTGGCTAAGAAATCCAGTCATGGTTGTTAGGATGAAGAAGAAGATATGCCCAGCAATGCGGACCCCACCAGTCGGGGACCTACTCGAGTTCAAGCTCGCGCGGAGCCAAGTCCGCGGTTCACGACGACGGTTGAGGGTTCAGTTGGTCGGTGTTGAAGATCTGTGGTGTCCGGCTTCATCACAACCATGGTGTTTTCTGTTTGAGTCTGCAGCCGAGATGAGGGCGAAGCTGACGCCACGGACCCATACATCAGTGCCACGGGTGCGCTGGGAGTAAGGAGGGGGTGAGGCTAGGTCGTTGGCCCCACCTGATAGTGACTCCACAACGCAGGCGCGTGGATGGCTGCGAGAGCAGGGCAAATTGGAAGTGGGCCGCGTGGGTGGAAAGGGGATAAGGAGTGGATGGGCCGCAGTGAAGGAAATCGGCCCAGTACTAGGTTTTCTCTATTCTTTTTTTATTTTCTTTCCTAATTTCACATTAGATTCAAATTCAAATTTCAAATTAAATAGAGTTTAAACTTAAAGTATATTTAAGTGTCAAACAAAAACTCCAATATGTTATACATGGTATATTTTATTTTATATATCAAATATTTATTTAGTCTGTGTTGCAAATACGAAATAACCACCCATCATTTACTTGAGGAAAAAAGGTTGTTATGATTGTGTGATTTAATTAAAAGTTAATTCCTCTATGGTTATCCATTATGTATTTTATTTGAGCAAGTTATGTGAAATCTCTATCAAGATATATTTTAACCTATTATTTTAAAATGTTTTCACTTATATATTTTATGAGGAGAATAATCCTCTTTGAATAAATTAATAAAAACATGTAAATATTTATTTATTTATATGATTATTTTTATCTGATACAAATTTTGGGCTTTACAATAACCCTAGAGGAAGAGAGTGCTTCTGAGAAATCTAAATCTCCTGCTCCTGAAGCATCTACTAGAGAGCTGGAATTCATTGTTCGACATGCTTCGGGAAAGCAGCTATCAGAAAAGCAGGTTGCTGAAGTGCAACATTATGCCAGGGATCTGAAGTACCCCCGAGGGTCCTTGATGTATGGTGGCGATGATGAAGATGACTTCCTTTACTGTATGCCAGACAATAAAGAGATACATGTCTGCCGTGAAATGGCGGACAATATAGGATATCCGAAGCTTGAACTCGGCTTGTCTGCAATGTCGAAGGATCAGCTTGTGGACAGCCTTGCCTACAATAGTCTGAAGGTGTGTATGTTTTGACTTGTTGTAAAATAAATTATTTTTATAGCTTTTCTTATCATTATGTGCTCATTCTTCATTTTGTAGGGCTTAATTCTAAGTAAGGCTCTAAAGGCCCAGAAGGAAGCAGAAGATGAGAGCTACCGAATAGCTCTTGGGAATCTTTGCTCATAAGTTATCATACTAAGGAACGAAGCTCTCAAAAAGGATAAGACATTACGTTCCTTAGTGGATAGGCTGAAATCTAATGAAGCCAAACTTGCTGAAGCAACTGAAAAGCCGAAGTGGAAGAGCTAAAAAGGAAGGTTGCTGAAGCAACTGAAAAATTTGAAGTTGAGGCAGTGAAACATGAAATTTGCGAGATCGAAAGGTCAAGAGCACAAAAGAACACCGATGAGCTTCGGGCTTCGAAAGAGAAATGTTATAAAATATCCCTGGAGTGCGCCAAGAAATTAAAGGACAGCTTTGCTAGGGTTGGGGCATATTCCTCTGAGCAAAAATTCATCCGCGACAACCCTGATGGAGTGTTCCAGTGGATTAGTGGGGAGGCCGAAGCTTTTGACGAAATTTTAAGTGACCGAGGAGATTTCTGCGCCTTTGCTAGTGTGCGAGGGGCCACATCGGTCTTAGAGAAAGCTAGCTGCGAACATGCCAAGGCTGTAGTTTAGCCAGAATTTGTCTTTTTAGTGGATGATATAAAAAACCCTTCAGCTAAACCTTCTGCGCTAGGCGAGAAATTTTACTGAAGCTGACCCGGCCTTGAAGGAAGCACTAGATATGATTAAAATTGCTAATGAAGTTGTTGACGAAGGTGTCAACAGACTTCTAAATGAAGTCAATGAGAAAGTGTTGAAAGAAGATTAAAATTTTGTATATTTTAGAGTTTAATGTTTGTATATGGCTTTCGTCTTTTGTAAGAACAAAACATCAAGTATTTGTATGTGTGTTAATGTAATATATTTCTTTGTGATGCATGAAACCTTTGTACATACCGTTTTTGAGCCGCTAGCAAAAAACACTTTCCCTTGTTTTCATGCTTCACGAAGAAAAAGATTCCCCTTCTGTTGAAGGCATATCTTGTGTTGCAACATGTTCTTTCATGATCCAACAAATATTTTCGAGGAAGCAATTTTTCCTTGTTTCTCCATGGCTTTTTGCTGATGCAAAATGATGTATGATGCGATGCTATTCGATATGAAATGATGGTATGATGCAAAATGATGTTTGTGCCGAAGGTAAAAATCCACACAAATACACACCGAGACTCTGCATCCTCTTGGGAACAACTTTGGAGTCTCTTCACCTCTTACTTAGGTGGTATTGCAGCTCTGCATTCCCTTAGGAATGACTTTAGAGCTAAGCTCTTCATCCCCTTAGGAACGACTTTGGAGCTTCTTCACCTTTTATTTAGGTGGTATTTAAGCTCTGCATCCCCTTAGGAACGACTTTGGAGCTTCTTCACCTTTTATTTAGGTGGCATCTAAGCTTTGCATTCCCTTAGGAACGACTTTGGAGCTTTGTGACTTACTCTGCATTCCTTTAGGAACAACTTTGGAGTTTTGTGAGTCGTTATTTGTTACACTTGATGATGTAACTACAATCTTATTAGATCAGGGTGAAGGTTAAACCTTCTTGTATCGTCTTTTTAGAGGAAAATGTAAAGACAGAAAATGAGTAAGAATACATTGGATTAAAGCACTCTTTGGCATAAGCGTTGTGCCACCTTCAGTAGATATGCCTTGACTCGGGAACAGTGTTGTTGACTGTGCGAGCTTCAGACACCTCCTGAAGGCCACACTGTTGCTCAACCTAAGGATGCCCTTCTGGCTATTGATTATGATTCGGGGCAGGCGCCAGTGGTGGTGGTGGTGCCAACTAAGCCCAGGAAGCTTGGGAATGACTTGTCGAAGCAACAGAGGTCGTAGGCTGTTGGTTGCCCACATACTCCGAGATATACAGAGAGTAGCATGAAGTAGTATGCAAGACCTGCTTCGCCTGATTCTGCCGTGCTTTGGCTTCAACGATTTCCTTCTGCTTCTTGATCGTGACTTAGCATGTCCTTGTGGTGTGTCCCTTATCTTCACCATAGAATAGGCAGAACAGTTTCCTGGGCTGATTACCATACCTTCCTCCAAAGCTTCTCCCCCTCTGCCTCTTGGGGCTAGTGGCCTATAGGAAGTTTGTTGCATTCCCGAAGACTGTGAGCTGTGCTGGCTGCTCTGAGTATGGTTGGTCCTATCATCATTTGTGTTGGCATTGTGGATTGTTCTGACATGCCTATGGTGGAGTCTTCCTCTGAAGCCCCTAGTCATCTCAGAATACTTATATGCTTCCTCCCTTCTTCGGTGGAAATCGTTGTCAGCTTGGATGTATTCATCCATCTTCAGGAGGAGCTTCTCCACGGTTTGTGGTGGCTTTCTTGCAAAGTATTGTGCTGTGGTCCTGGCCGGAGCCCCTTGATCATGGCCTCAATGACAATCTCATTGGGCACTGTAGGCACTTGAGCTCTCAGTCGCAAGAACCTTCAGATGTACGCCTGCAGGTACTCCTCATGGTCCTGTGTGCACTGGAACAGAGCTTGGGCAGTGACTGGCTTCATTTGAAAGCCATGGAAGCTGGTAACTAGCATATCCTTTAGCTTCTGCCACGACGTAATTGTCCTCGGCCGAAGAGAAGAATACCATGTCTGAGCCACACTTCTGACTGCCATGACGAAGGAGTTCGCCATGACGACAGTATTGCTCCCATACGAGGATATGGTTGCCTTGTAGCTCATGAGGAACTACTTCGGATCTGAATGTCTATCATACATGGGGAGCTGAGGTGGCTTATAAGATGGTGGCCACGGGGTAGCCTGCAACTCTGCTGCCAAAGGAGAAGCATCATCGAAAGCAAAGTTAACATGGTGAAAATCGTCGTACCATTCATCATCATTGATTGGGCTCTCTTGGCGAAGCTTCCTGTGTTGGCGCCTTTGGTGTTGGTCATCCTGAGTGAGATGACGCATTTCCTCAGCTGCTTCATTAATCTTCCTCTAGAGGTCGGCTAGCCGAAGCATCTTTTCCTTCTTCCTTTGTACTTGATGATGAATGGTTGCTAGATCCCTGATCTCCTGATCCAACTCCTCCTCCTGAGGTGTTGGGCTGGTAGCCTTTCTCTTCTGGCTCCTAGCTTCTCGCAGGGAGAGTGTCTCCTGGTTTGTGTCCAGTGGCTGCAGAGCAGCCCCTGGCACTTTTGTCTTCTTCGGCGGCATGATGAAGCTGAATGCTTGCCGAAGGTGGTCGTTTGAGTTCACCGGAGGTGGGCGCCAATGTTGGTCACTTGTTCTTAAATGTTGTATATTAGGAACAAGGCAACACGATTGTTAATTATAATGGACGTTCGTCTTCCGAAGCATTATTTCCACACGGGCATAATGCTCATCACACGAAGGTCAAGAAAGACATACCTTCATCATTAATGTGAATAAAAATGCATAAGGATGAAGACAGTAATTGCTTCTTATTAATTCATTCATATTTGTATTCCATAAAACATGTATGAATATTAACAGGATTAATATTACATTGATACCTTTGGCTTGCTCGAAGGCCTGAATGCGAGAGAGTGATTATAATCCAGCGTGTACAGTACGGTGCTACTGGTCATCAATTTATAGGCACGGGACGCAGCCCGGGCAAAAGTACATTTATGCCCTTGACATTCATCTATAAACATAATACAAATCATTAAGGATTGAATAGTCTTTGTCCCTTTTTGGTCTTTATCATACTTGGTCTTCGTCATCACGTCATGCCGAAGCTCTTCGGCTATAGCTCCATTGTTCATTTTCATCACCTTCGGGTCATATTTCCACCCTGTCACGAGAGAAAACCTTCATCCCGAATTCGAAGCCCCCTCTGCAATAACCCATGTCATACTAGAAACATATGGTTAGTCACGTTTTTGAGGACCTTTGAAGGAAGAAGGCCCCAACAGTTATTATTGAAAATGGTCGTTCATGGCTATTTCCGACAAAAATGGGGGTTGTGTGGCCATTGATCATCGACCAGAGGCTCGTACACCTCACCCCATATATGTTTCCTTGACATAGATCACATTCTTGGATTTCTGGTGGAGACCATTTCTTGTTCAAAAATCTGTAGGTGTTAGCCTTCGGTATTATTGAAAATGGTCATTCATGGTTATTCTCGACAAAAATGGGGGTTGTGTGGCCATTAAAAAAACCAGAGGCTCGTTCATCTCACCCCACATATGTTTCCTTGCGATAGATCACATTCTTGGATTTCTGGTGGAGACCATTTCTTGGTCAAAGATCCGTTGGTGTTAGCCTTCAGTATTATTGAAAATAGTCCTTCATGCTATATTCGACAAAAATAGGGGTTGTGTGGCTATTGATCATCAACCAGAGGCTCGTACACCTCATCCCACATACCTTACAACCAAAACCTATGTTTGGACAGATCTCTCATGCAATTTGGCTAAATTTACCATGATCTTTATTTTATTTTGAGAAATGATATGGCATAATGATGTGCGTTGTTTTACTTGAGCGGACATAAACACCATCTAGGTATGCCTTGAATAGAGGGGATTATAAGAAAACTGGTATCACAAAAGGTCAGTAGCTAGCCCAATAACGTCTTCATCCACTAGTTGTACTCTAATACACTCTCGTGTGAATACAATGACCTCAATATCACAGAAACAAATTATTGAGGTTTAAAAGGTGATCTATTGTTTTGAATTCTTGATATTACAACTTTTTAGCAACTGTATGGTGGAAAAAAGGTGTCTTACAACCTTAACCTATGTTTGGACAGTTCACTCACGCAATTTGGCTAAATTTTCCATGGTCTTTATTTTATTTTGAGAAAGGATTTGGCATATTGATGTGTGGTGTTTTTCTTGAGTGGACAAAAACACCGTTTAGGTATACCTTGAATATAAGGGATTATAGGAAACCTAGTATCACAAAAGGTCATTAGCTAGCCCAATGACGTCTTCATCCACTAGTTGTACTCTAATACCCTCTCATGTGAATACAATGCCCTCAATATAATAGAAACGTCATTTGAGGTTTAAAAGGTGATCTATGGTTTTGAATTCTTTATATTCCAACTTTTTAGCAACTGTATGGTGGAAAAAGGTGCCTTACAACCTTAACCTATGTTTGGACAGCTCACTCACGCAATTTGGCTAAATTTTCCATGGTCTTTATTTTATTTTGATAAACGATGTGGCATATTGATGTGTGGTGTTTTTCTTGAGTGGACATAAACACCGTTTAGGTATACCTTGAATATAAGGGATTATAGGAAACCTAGTATCACAAAAGGTCATTAGCTAGCCCAATGACGTCTTCATCCACTAGTTGTACTCTAATACCCTCTCGTGCGAATACAATGCCCTTGACATCAGGGAAACGTCATTTGTGGTTTAAAAGGTGATCTATTGTATTGAATTCTTTATATTCCAACTTTTTAGAACCTGTATGGTGGAAAAAACGTGCCTTGCAACCTTAACCTAGGTTTGGACAGTTCTCTCACGCAATTTGGCTAAATTTTCCATGGTCTTTATTTTATTTTGAAAATGATGTGGCAAATTGATGTGTGGTGTTTTACTTGAGTGGACATAAACACCGTCTAAGTATGCCTTGAATAGAGGTGGTTATAGGAAACCTGTTATCACAAAAGGTCGTTAGCTAGCCCACTAACATCTTCATCCACTAGTTGTACTCTAATACCCTATTTTGCGGATACAATGCCCTCAATTTCATAGAAACACTATTTTTAGCTTCAAAGATGAACTATTTTTTGAATTCTTTATATTCTGACATTTTAGCAACTGTATGGTGGAAAACAGTGCCTTACAACCTTAACCTATGTTTGGACAGATCTCTTAGCAATTTGGATAAATTTCCCATGGTCTTTATTTTATTTGGAGAAACGATGTGGCATAATGATGTGTGGTGTTTTACTTGAGTGGACATAAACACCATCTAGTTATGCATTGAATAGTGGGGATTATAGGAAACCTGGTATCACAAAAGGTCATTAGCTAGCCCAATAACGTCTTCATCCACTTGTTGTACTCTAATACCGTCTCGTGCGAATACAATGCCCTTGACATTAGGGAAACATCACTTTTAGAGTAATAGAGCACATTCTTCGATTTCTGGTGGAGACCATTTCTTGGTCAGAAATCCATAGGTGTTTGCCTTCAGTATTATTGAAAATGGTCGTTCATGCTATTTTCAACAAAAATAGGGGTTGTCTGGCCATTGATCGTCAACTAGAGGCTCGTACCCCTCACCCCAAATACCTTACAACCATAACCTATGTTTGGACAGATCTCTGATGCAATTTGGCTAAATTTCCCAAGGTCTTTATGTTATTTTGAGAAACAACGTGGCATAATAGTATGACGTGTTTTACTTGAGTGGACATAAACACCATATAGGTATGCGTTGAATAGGGGGATTATAGGAAACCTAGTATCACAAAAGGTTACTAGCTAGCCCAATAACATCTTCATCCACTAGTTGTACACTAATACCATCTCGTGTGAATACAATGCCCTCAATATCATAAAAACTTTATTTGAAGTTTAAAAGGTGATCTATTGTTTTGAATTCTTTATATTCCAACTTTTTAGAACCTGTATGGTGGAAAAAAGGTGCCTTACAACTTTAACCTATGTTTGGACAGTTCACTCACGTAATTTGACTAAATTTTCCATGGTCTTTATTTTATTTTGAGAAACGATGTGGCATATTGGTGTGTGGTGTTTTTCTTGAGTGGACATAAACATCGTCTAGATATGCCTTGAATAGAGGGGATTACAGGAATCCTGGTATCACAAAAGGTCATTAGGTAGCCCAATGACGTCTTCATCCACTAATTCTACTCTAATACTCTCTCGTGCGAATACAATGCCCTTGACATCAGGGAAACATCATTTGTGGTTTAAAAGGTGATCTATTATATTGAATTCTTTATATTCCAACTTTTTAGCAACTGTATGGTGGAAAAAACGTGCCTTACAACCTTAACTTATGTTTGGATAGTTCTCTCACGCAATTTGGCTAAATTTTTCATGGTCTTTATTTTATTTTGAGAAACGATCTGGCAAATTGATGTGTGGTGTTTTACTTTAGTGGACATAAACACCATCTATGTATGCATTGAATAGAGGGGATTATAGGAAACATGTTATCACAAAAGGTCATTAGCTAGCCCACTAATATCTTCATCCACTAGTTGTACTCTAATACCCTCTCGTGCAAATACAATGCCCTCAATATCATAGAAACACTATTTTTAGCTTCAAAGGTGAACTACTTTTTTGAATTCTTTATATTCCAACATTTTAGCAACTATATGGTGGAAAAAAGGTGCCTCACAACCTTAACCTATGTTTGGACTTATCTCTTCCGCAATTTGGATAAATTTCCCACGATCTTTATTTTATTTTGAGAAACGATGTGGCATAATGATGTGTGGTGTTTTACTTGAGTGGACATAAACACCATCTAGTTATGCATTGAATAGTGGGGATTATAGGAAACCTGGTATCACAAAAGGTCATTAGCTAGCCCAATAACGTCTTCATCCACTTATTGTACTCTAATATCGTCTCATGCGAATACAATGCCCTTGACATCAAGGAAACATCATTTTTATTGTAATAGAGCACAATCTTGGATTTCTGGTGGAGACCATTTCTTGGTAAAAAATCCATAGGTTTTAGCCTTCAGTATTATTGAAAATGGTCGTTCATGCTATTTTCGACAAAAATAGGGGTTGTGTGGCCATTGATCATCAACTAGAGGCTCGTACCCCTCACCCCAAATACCTTACAACCAAAACCTATTTTTGGACAGATCTCTAATGCAATTTGGCTAAATTTCCCATGGTCTTTATGTTATTTTGAGAAACGATGTGGCATAACAATGTGAGGTGTTTTACTTGAGTGGACATAAACACCATCTAGGTTTGTGTTGAATAGAGGGGATTATAGGAAACCTAGTATCACAAAAGGTCAGTAGCTAGCCCAATAACGTCTTCATCCACTAGTTGTACACTAATACCCTCTCGTGTGAATACAATGCCCTCAATATCATAGAAACTTTATTTGAGGTTTAAAAGTTGATCTATTGTATTGAATTCTTTATATTTCAACTTTTTAGCAACTTTATGGTGGAAAAAAGGTGACTTACAACTTTAACCTATGTTTGGACAGTTCACTCACGCAATTTGGCTAAATTTTCCATGGTCTTTATTTTATTTTGAGAAACAATGTGGCATATTTGTGTGTGGTGTTTTTCTTGAGTGGAAATAAACACCGTCTAGATATGCTTGAATAGAGGGGATTACAGGAAACTTGGTATTACAAAAGGTCATTAGGCCCAATGACGTCTTAATCCACTGGTTGTACTCTAATACCCTCTCGTGCCAATACAATGCCGTTGACATCAGGGAAACATCATTTGTGGTTTAAATGGTGATCTATTATATTGAATTCTTTATATTCCAACTTTTTAGCAACTATATGGTGGAAAAAAACGTGCCTTACAACCTTAACCTATGTTTGGACAGTTCTCTCACGCAATTGATGTGTGGTGTTTTACTTGAGTGGACATAAACAACGTCTTAGTATACCTTGAATAGAGGGGATTATAGGAAACATGTTATCACAAAAAGGTCATTAGCTAGCCCACTAAAGTCTTCATCCACTAGTTGTACTCTAATACCCTCTCGTGCGAATACAATACCCTCATTATCATAGAAACACTATTTTACTTTCAAAGGTGAACTATTGTTTTGAATTCTTTATATTCCAATTTTTAGCAATTGTATGGTGGAGAAAGGTTCCTTACAACCATAACCTATGTTTGGATAGATCTATCACGCAATTTGGCTAAATTTCCCATGGTCTTTATTTTATTTTGAGAAACGATGTGGCATAACGATGTGGAGTGTTTTACTTGATTGGACTTAAACACCATCTAGGTATGTGTTGAATAGAGGGGATTATAGGAAACCTGGTATCACAAAAGGTCAGTAGCTAGCCTAATAACGTCTTCATCCACTAGTTGTACACTAATACCCTCTCGTGTGAATACAATGCCCTCAATATCATAGAAACGTTATTTGAGGTTTAAAAGGCGATCTATTGTTTTGAATTCTTTATATTCCAACTTTTTAGCAACTGTATGGTGGAAAAAACGAGCCTTACAACCTTAACCTATGTTCGGCCAGTTCTCTCACACAATTTGGCTAAATTTTGCATGGTCTTTATTTTATTTTGAGAAACGATGTGGCAAATTGATGTGTGGTGTTTTACTTGAGTGGACGTAAACACCGTCTTAGTATACCTTGAATAGAAGGGATTATAGGAAACCTGTTATCACAAAAGGTCATTAGCTAGCCCACTATAGTCTTCATCCACTAGTTGTACTCTAATGCCCTCTTGTGCGAATACAATGCCCTTAATATCATAGAAACACTATTTTAGTTTCAAAGGTGAACTATTGTTTTGAATTCTTTATATTCCAACTTTTTAGCAATTGTATGGTGGAGAAAGGTGCCTTACAACCCTAACCTATGTTTGGATAGATCTCTCATGCAATTTGGCTAAATTTCCTATGGTCTTTATTTTATTTTGAGAAACGATGTGGCATAATGATGTGCGGTGTTTTACTTGAGTGGGCATAAACACCATCTAGGTATGCCTTGAATAGAGGTGATTATAGGAAACCTGATATCACAAAATGTGAGTAGCTAGCCCAATAACGTCTTCATACACTAGTTGTACTCTAATACCATCTCATGTGAATACAATGCCCTCAATATAATAGAAACGTTATTTGAGGTTTAAAAGCTGATCTATTGTTTTGAATTCTTTATATTCCAACTTTTTAGCAACTGTATGGTGGAAAAACGGTGCCTTACAATCTTGACCTATGTTTCGACAGTTCACTCACGCAATTTGGCTAAATTTTCCATGGTCTTTTTTTATTTTGAGAAACGATGTGGCTTATTTATGTGTAGTGTTTTTCTTGAGTGGACATAAACATCGTTTAGGTACCTTGAATAGTGGGGATTATAGGAAACCTGGTATCACAAAAGGTCATTAACTGTCACACCCGGGTTTTAGGGGCACCAAGACCCGGGCGCGAACATAAACACCAGATATGCTGGGACCAAGTCTCACACATATGATGTATAGTGGCACAGGATCGAATGTCACATCTTTATATATAACAGGAGTTCTATACAAAATAAATAATTACATTATAAGGAGACAACGGTCCAGCAACCCAAAGTTGACTGGGAGACGACGGCCTAGACATCTCACGAACACATCATAGCATCCTCCATGCGCCTCATCCTGTGGTACCTGTTCTTGACCTGTGGGGGGTGTGAGACAGCAAGAGTGAGCTCACATACGTTCATCGCTCAACAAGTTGTGGGGAATAATGTGAATGAACTCGCCAAAGGCGGGAGCTCATGTGAAGTGTAAGGCTTACCAAAGAGGATGGTTAAAACTGAGCATTGCTTTTAAAGTTGGTCAAAATTTTATTAGCAATTACTAAGTATAAGTAAATACCAACCCAATTAAGTAGTAGAACAAAAGTAACAACATCACCTGCGATGCAATGCATATGACAAATTGAATTTAGTTCCATAAATTAATCATGTGAGGGTCCGAGCTGCTCATGACCGTGAGCACGGCTAGTATACCAGTTTTACACTCTGCAGAGGTTGCGCATCTTTACCCACAAGTCATGTTACCCATCTGCCAAGGGATCGCGACTTCCCATACACCTCTACCGAGGAGGCGAGGCAGGGTAACACTACGAGGCCTTTACAAAGTTCCACTAGCTTCAGAAAACCCGCTACAGTTTATAGGAAGCTCCAATGCAGGAATCCCTTGCAGGACCGCCATCGCAGCAAAATCCTCCCGAGGGCCTCCCTACACTGACCACTCCCCTACTGCCCTTGCCCCTTTCAGGTAAGGTAGTCTTCCACTAGCTTTCCTAATTAATCAGCCAAGGGCGTCCCATTAAACCCTTGTGGTAGCACTGTTTTCCCGGGTGGTCGCTCCATGTTCCAATTAACATAATGATCTTATCATGAACAGAAATAATAAATTGATAATAAAAGTGTAATCATGAATAATGTATCTTCATACCCAAAACCACATAAAGCACTAGCAAGTACTACCCAAAAAGTTCAGTGGTAAACAAGGTATAAAGATAGTCAAACTAGGGTAACCTATTGGGTCCCATCAAAATTAACCTATGCAGATAATTATGATTAATCAGAACATGAGTAGGTAAAAAGAAGTGATCAAGGGCACAACTTGCCTGGGACTTGAGATTCCAGGTACCAGGATGATCTTCAGGTGGCTCGTAACCTCGCGCTAGTCGTAGCAATACAAACATGGCATAGGCAAAATTAACATCACATCAAACATATATGCAAAATACATAATAATGATCTATATATTGAAATAAGATCACAGGAACAGGAATTATAATTTTTGGAGTTACAGATTTTAAGTTATGAATTTTCAAAGGTTTTATGTGTTTGAAATAGAATTAGATGAGGAATAAATTTTCTTTACTGTCTTCATGACCAAACAGAGGCTCTAAGTGATGGAGAATAAAAGTACAAAATTTTAGAAACTGGAATGGAGTAATTTGGAGCTCATATGAATTTTCTATGAATTATCAAAGTTCTAGCATATATTTTCACATTAAAAATCCTTTTATAATTCAATTTCTCGGGTTTTATAATACTCTAGACTGGGCCTCAATAAATGGAAAACGCAGGGGCTACAGAGTAAAACTCCTAAGACACAGCGCACAGTGATCTAGGACGGCGGGTTGATTTCACTAAAGTCCGAGGGTTCTTTAGAAAAATATCCAGGCCGAAGGGGTATGAGTTAAACTGAGTCGTTGGATTAGAAATAGGCGGTACGGATTAGATCGGATATCCAGCGAATCGGTACGTGGTCCCAGCCACCTGATCTAACTTCAACGATCCAGATTTAAATTCTGGGATGGGATCCCATACGTCCGATCTTGATCCTACGGACTAGCCTACATCGCGTGAATCAGGCAGGCCAGATCGAATCCCAACCGCAGAATATCAGATCGACGGCCGCGAGTCCTTCTCCCTTGCACGAAAACGATGGCGCCGGCGCCCGCGGCCACCACGGCGGCGCCATTGCCGCAGCGCCCTGACCTCACGACTCGAGCTACGATCTTTGATCCTACCTGCACTACATCTAGTGAAGGTTGAAGTGAGTCCAGTGGCAAGATCTTACCGGCTAGGGCGGCGATGGAGCTGTCCCCGCGGTTCGCTGTGGATTGGAGGACGGGGTGAGCACCGGCGTGCAATTGCCGGTTTCTCGGCCATGGTTCACACCCGACGAGGCCCAATTCCCGTGCGGTGGAGACCCGCGATGTGTCATTACTGCACCGAAGCGCGCACGAGAGTACACCGACGAGCCGCCACGACGTAGGCGTAGCCCAGACCGCGCAACAACGTCGCAGCGGGCACCGGCCTTGATGGCCCAACTTCCAGTGTTCGGCAGCAATGAGGATATCACGAGATTAAGGCTGCGACGACGAGGGAGGTAGTATAGTGCAGACGCGAAATGATTGCAGCACCATCGAGCTTTCTCTCTTTGTCATGGCGATAGAACTTTCGTGTTGGCTCGGTGGCTTCTCAACCTCGCGCGATTCCTTGAAAACTATCAGGGGGCCGGTGGGCAGAGCTATCGATATATATATATATATGTCGAAACCTGATAGCTGCATGGCTGCGTGCAGTCTGTTGCAACAACCCCAATGAATCGGCCGGATATCCCGTGGTTGCACAACGAATTTTGACCCGCTATTTGCACGGAGTTGGCTTCGATCATGGAAAAGCTTTTGTGTCCGTTACGAACGACGGAGGGATACGAGTTGCTGATGTCGTAGTGACACAATATACGACTTGAATAATAAAGAAAAAAATACACTATGTGAAGAGGACGAGGACGACGTTGGCTGAAAAGGCCATCCGCTTCACGACCGAGGTGAGGCTTTACCTTTTTTTCCTTGTTTTGTTTGTTTTCTTTTGTTTCTCTATTTTCTGTTTTTATATTTTAATGCCAAATTTAAATATGGGTTGGGATTTCGGTTATAATTTAAGTGCACAAACAAACATCGGCATGATGCAAAGCAATTTTTTTTATTTACTTATTTATTTAGATAAATACTTCTAGATGTACCATTAATGAAAGGAATATTCACTCAAACAAATAAATAGATAATCTTTGTTTTTGTTTTGCATTTTTTTTAATATGGATTACTATATAAAATTCAAATCCGAATCAAAATTTAATATTACCATTTATCTATTTTAAGAAAACGAATTTAAAAAAAAATAAGGAAATCCTTATTAAGAATACATTTTTATTTGGATTGTTTGGAGAATATTACTAAACCAAAAATAGGATTTTTTTGTGTGTTACAAATTCTACCCCCCTTAAAAATAATCTCGTCCTCGAGATTAGTAAGAAAAGGGATGCAACAAGTTTGGTTTGTGGTTTTAGCTCTTAGTTTCTAATTATTCTCAAGAACCAAAGTTTTTTTTAAGTTTCTAATTATGGTAAGCAAGTGGCTAGAAAATCATGGGCATAATGTATATTTGCTAATGGGTAAGATTAGAGAAGGGTAGGATGAGAGAAGATTAGGTAAGGAGAATTCCTATCCTGGGTGGTGACTCTTGACTTGTCCGAAGATGTTCTTTGTCGTCTATCCTTCCTTGATGATGATGTTGTCTTCCTTTTTGGGTCTTGATGTTTCCATCAAAGTTATGGACACCTAGTTTAAATAGTTGTGAGTATGATAGACTACATTAAGTAGGTCTAGATCTTGTTTGATGTTGGTTTGGAATGGATTTTTATCATCAGCAGGTTGGTTAGATCGTTTGTTCTTGGACGAGTTGGTCTATGACACCAATTTAGGTGAAAACATGTTTATAGGAGCAGGGTCCAATCTATTTCACCAGTATTAACTAACGTGTTTAAGTAACCCACATTAGATTTGATTATATTAGGTTAGATATGATCTAGATTAGATTGGTATGGCTAGTTTGGACTAGATAAGATCTAATTAATTTAGTTTAGATCCTGGTTTTTACTCTAGGATGGGATAAGCAAATAGGTTAGAATAAGATAAGATAGAGTCTTTCAAGATAAGATGGAGTTATTAAGATAGTTTTCTATTATTATTTTTCTTTATGGGGATTAATCTAAGTTGATTAGTTATTTTCGAATACCGGTTTTGATGCCTATATGTATATGTAGGTGCAATTGAGGACATTAATCCACAACTCACCACACTCAATCGAAGAATCAAATCAGACAAGTATCATAAGAACAAACATTCAAGCATACCAATATCTACAAAAATAGTTTTGCTTTTGTTCCTAAGATTAGGTCTCCTATTCCTAAAGGTCACTTTAGGTACAGGATTTCAAAGTGTGAAATCCAAGTTTGTCTTTAGAAGGAAAAAGGTAAGAATAATCAGAGTAAAGCGGAAATAGATGAGAAAAGATTAAGAAAAGTTCAGAAAGAATCAGAATATCAAAGGTAAGTAGATAATGGTTGTCCAGTTCTATCTAGGTTTCGTCCTACAGTCAACATTCCTCTGATACCACTTCTGTCACACCCGGGTTTTAGGGGCACCAAGACCCGGGCGCGAACATAAACACCAGATATGCTGGGACCAAGTCTCACACATATGATGTATAGTGGCACAGGATCGAATGTCACATCTTTATATATAACAGGAGTTCTATACAAAATAAATAATTACATTATAAGGAGACAACGGTCCAGCAACCCAAAGTTGACTGGGAGACGACGGCCTAGACATCTCACGAACACATCATAGCATCCTCCATGCGCCTCATCCTGTGGTACCTGTTCTTGACCTGTGGGGGGTGTGAGACAGCAAGAGTGAGCTCACATACGTTCATCGCTCAACAAGTTGTGGGGAATAATGTGAATGAACTCGCCAAAGGCGGGAGCTCATGTGAAGTGTAAGGCTTACCAAAGAGGATGGTTAAAACTGAGCATTGCTTTTAAAGTTGGTCAAAATTTTATTAGCAATTACTAAGTATAAGTAAATACCAACCCAATTAAGTAGTAGAACAAAAGTAACAACATCACCTGCGATGCAATGCATATGACAAATTGAATTTAGTTCCATAAATTAATCATGTGAGGGTCCGAGCTGCTCATGACCGTGAGCACGGCTAGTATACCAGTTTTACACTCTGCAGAGGTTGCGCATCTTTACCCACAAGTCATGTTACCCATCTGCCAAGGGATCGCGACTTCCCATACACCTCTACCGAGGAGGCGAGGCAGGGTAACACTACGAGGCCTTTACAAAGTTCCACTAGCTTCAGAAAACCCGCTACAATTTATAGGAAGCTCCAATGCAGGAATCCCTTGCAGGACCGCCATCGCAGCAAAATCCTCCCGAGGGCCTCCCTACACTGACCACTCCCTACTGCCCTTGCCCCTTTCAGGTAAGGTAGTCTTCCACTAGCTTTCCTAATTAATCAGCCAAGGGCGTCCCATTAAACCCTTGTGGTAGCACTGTTTTCCCGGGTGGTCGCTCCATGTTCCAATTAACATAATGATCTTATCATGAACAGAAATAATAAATTGATAATAAAAGTGTAATCATGAATAATGTATCTTCATACCCAAAACCACATAAAGCACTAGCAAGTACTACCCAAAAAGTTCAGTGGTAAACAAGGTATAAAGATAGTCAAACTAGGGTAACCTATTGGGTCCCATCAAAATTAACCTATGCAGATAATTATGATTAATCAGAACATGAGTAGGTAAAAAGAAGTGATCAAGGGCACAACTTGCCTGGGACTTGAGATTCCAGGTACCAGGATGATCTTCAGGTGGCTCGTAACCTCGCGCTAGTCGTAGCAATACAAACATGGCATAGGCAAAATTAACATCACATCAAACATATATGCAAAATACATAATAATGATCTATATATTGAAATAAGATCACAGGAACAGGAATTATAATTTTTGGAGTTACAGATTTTAAGTTATGAATTTTCAAAGGTTTTATGTGTTTGAAATAGAATTAGATGAGGAATAAATTTTCTTTACTGTCTTCATGACCAAACAGAGGCTCTAAGTGATGGAGAATAAAAGTACAAAATTTTAGAAACTGGAATGGAGTAATTTGGAGCTCATATGAATTTTCTATGAATTATCAAAGTTCTAGCATATATTTTCACATTAAAAATCCTTTTATAATTCAATTTCTCGGGTTTTATAATACTCTAGACTGGGCCTCAATAAATGGAAAACGCAGGGGCTACAGAGTAAAACTCCTAAGACACAGCGCACAGTGATCTAGGACGGCGGGTTGATTTCACTAAAGTCCGAGGGTTCTTTAGAAAAATATCCAGGCCGAAGGGGTATGAGTTAAACTGAGTCGTTGGATTAGAAATAGGCGGTACGGATTAGATCGGATATCCAGCGAATCGGTACGTGGTCCCAGCCACCTGATCTAACTTCAACGATCCAGATTTAAATTCTGGGATGGGATCCCATACGTCCGATCTTGATCCTACGGACTAGCCTACATCGCGTGAATCAGGCAGGCCAGATCGAATCCCAACCGCAGAATATCAGATCGACGGCCGCGAGTCCTTCTCCCTTGCACGAAAACGATGGCGCCGGCGCCCGCGGCCACCACGGCGGCGCCATTGCCGCAGCGCCCTGACCTCACGACTCGAGCTACGATCTTTGATCCTACCTGCACTACATCTAGTGAAGGTTGAAGTGAGTCCAGTGGCAAGATCTTACCGGCTAGGGCGGCGATGGAGCTGTCCCCGCGGTTCGCTGTGGATTGGAGGACGGGGTGAGCACCGGCGTGCAATTGCCGGTTTCTCGGCCATGGTTCACACCCGACGAGGCCCAATTCCCGTGCGGTGGAGACCCGCGATGTGTCATTACTGCACCGAAGCGCGCACGAGAGTACACCGACGAGCCGCCACGACGTAGGCGTAGCCCAGACCGCGCAACAACGTCGCAGCGGGCACCGGCCTTGATGGCCCAACTTCCAGTGTTCGGCAGCAATGAGGATATCACGAGATTAAGGCTGCGACGACGAGGGAGGTAGTATAGTGCAGACGCGAAATGATTGCAGCACCATCGAGCTTTCTCTCTTTGTCATGGCGATAGAACTTTCGTGTTGGCTCGGTGGCTTCTCAACCTCGCGCGATTCCTTGAAAACTATCAGGGGGCCGGTGGGCAGAGCTATCGATATATATATATATGTCGAAACCTGATAGCTGCATGGCTGCGTGCAGTCTGTTGCAACAACCCCAATGAATCGGCCGGATATCCCGTGGTTGCACAACGAATTTTGACCCGCTATTTGCACGGAGTTGGCTTCGATCATGGAAAAGCTTTTGTGTCCGTTACGAACGACGGAGGGATACGAGTTGCTGATGTCGTAGTGACACAATATACGACTTGAATAATAAAGAAAAAAATACACTATGTGAAGAGGACGAGGACGACGTTGGCTGAAAAGGCCATCCGCTTCACGACCGAGGTGAGGCTTTACCTTTTTTTCCTTGTTTTGTTTGTTTTCTTTTGTTTCTCTATTTTCTGTTTTTATATTTTAATGCCAAATTTAAATATGGGTTGGGATTTCGGTTATAATTTAAGTGCACAAACAAACATCGGCATGATGCAAAGCAATTTTTTTTATTTACTTATTTATTTAGATAAATACTTCTAGATGTACCATTAATGAAAGGAATATTCACTCAAACAAATAAATAGATAATCTTTGTTTTTGTTTTGCATTTTTTTTAATATGGATTACTATATAAAATTCAAATCCGAATCAAAATTTAATATTACCATTTATCTATTTTAAGAAAACGAATTTAAAAAAAAATAAGGAAATCCTTATTAAGAATACATTTTTATTTGGATTGTTTGGAGAATATTACTAAACCAAAAATAGGATTTTTTTGTGTGTTACATTAACTAGCCCAATGGCGTATTCATCCACTAATTGTACTCTAACACCCTCTCGTGCGAATACAATGCCCTTGACATCAGGGAAACATCATTTGTGGTTTAAAAGGGGATCTATTGTATTGAATTCTTTATATTCCAACTTTTTAACAACTATATGGTCGAAAAAACATGACTTACAACCTTAACCTATGTTTGGACAGTTCTCTCACGCAATTTGGCTAAATTTTCCATGGTCTTTATTTTATTTTGAGAAACGATGTGGCAAATTGATGTGTGGTGTTTTACTTGAGTGGACATAAACACTGTCTAAGTATGCCTTGAATAGAGAGGATTATAGGAAACCTGTTATCACAAAAGGTCATTAGCTAGCCCACTAACGTATTCATCCACTAGTTGTACTCTAATACCCTCTGATGCGAATACAATGCCCTCAATATTATAGAAACATTTTTTTAGTTTTAAAGGTGATCTATTGTTTTGAATAGTTTATATTCCAACTTTTTAGCAACTGTATGGTGGAAGAAAGGTGCCTTACAAACATAACCTATGTTTGAACAGATCTCTCACGCAATTTGGCTAAATGTCCAATGGTCTTTATTTTATTTTGAGAAACGATGTGGCATATTGTTGTGTGGTGTTTTACTTGAGTGGACATAAACACCGTCTAGGTATGCCTTGAATACAAGGGATTATAGGAAACCTGGTTTCACAAAAGGTCATTAGCTAGCCCAATGATGTGTTCATCCACTAGTTGTACTCTAATACCCTCTCGTGCGAATACAATGCCCTTGGCATCAGGTAAACGTCATTTGTGGTTTAAAAGGTGATCTATTATATTGAATTCTTTGTATTCCAACTTTTTAGCATCTGTATGGTGGAAAAAAGGTGTCTTACAACCTTAACCTATGTTCAGACAGTTCTCTCACGCAATTTGGCTAAATTTCCCATGGTCCTTATTTTATTTTGAGAAACGATGTGGCATATTGATGTGTGGTGTTTTACTTGAGTGGACATAAACACCGTCTAGGTATGCCTTGAATAGATGGGATTATAGAAAATCTGGTATCACAAAAGGTCGTTAGCTAGCCCAATGACCTGTTTATCCACTAGCTGTACTCTAATACCCTCTCGTGCCAATACAATGCCCTTGACATCATGCAAAACGTCATTTGTGGCGTAAAAGGTGATCTATTGTATTGAATTCTTTATATTCCAACTTTTTAGCATTTGTATGGTGGAAAAAGGTGCCTTACAACCTTAACCTATGTTTGGACAGTTCTCTCACGCAATTTGGCTAAATTTTCCATGGTATTTATTTTATTTTGAGAAATTATGTGGCAAGTTGATGTCTGGTGTTTTACTTGAGTAGACATAAAACATCGTCTAAGTATGCCTTGAATAGAGGGGATTATAGAAAACCTGTTATCACAAAGTTCGTTAGCTAGCCCACTAATGTCTTCATCCACTAGTTGCACTCTAATACCCTCTCGTCTGAATACAATGCCCTCAATATTATCGAAACACTATTTTTAGTTTCAAAGGTGACCTATTGTTTTGAGTTCTTTATATTCCAACTTTTAGCAACTGTATGGTGGGAAAAGGTGCCTTACAACCTTAACTTATGTTTGGACAGATCTCTTACGCAATTTGGCTAAATTTCCCATTGTCTTTATCTTATTTTGAGAAACAATGTGGCATAATGATGTGTGTTGCTTTACTTGAGTGGACATAAACACCATCTAGGTATGCCTTGAATAGAGGGGATTATAGGAAACCTGGTATCACAAAAGGTCATTAGCTATCCAATACGTCTTTATCAACTAGTTGTACTCTAATACCTTCTCGTGCGAATACAATGCCCTTGACATCAGGGAAACATTATTTTTAGTTTAAAAGGTGATCTATTGTTTTGAATTCTTTATATTGCTACTTTTTAGCAACTGTATGGTGGAAAAAAGGTGCCTGACAACCCTAACCTATGTTTGGAAAGTTCTCTCACGCAATTTAGCTAAATTTTCCATGGTCTTTATTTTATTTTGAGAAATGATGTGGCAAATTGATGTGTGGTGTTTTACTTCAGTGGACATAAACACCGTCCAAGTATGCCTTGAATAGAGGGGATTATAGGAAACCTATTATCACAAAAGGTCATTAGCTGGCCCACTAACGTCTTCATCCACTAGTTGTACTTTAATACCCTCTCGTGCGAATACAATGCCATCAATATAATAGAAACATTATTTTTAGTTTCAAATGTGATCTATTGTTTTGAATTATTTATATTCCAACTTTTTAGCAACTGTATGGTGGAAAAAGGTGCCTTACAACAATAACCTATGTTTGGATTGATCTCTCCTGCAATTTGGCTAAATTTTCTGTTGGTCACTTGTTCTTAAATGTTTTGAATCAAGAACAAGGCAACACACTTGTTAAAGGTCATGGACCTTCGTCCCCCGAAGCATTATCTCCTCTTGGATATAATGATCTTTAGACGTAGGTCATGAAGGACATGCCTTCATCATTCATGAGAATAAGAGTACATAGAGATAATGAATGTAATTCATGGCTCATACACATATGTATTTCATAATGCACACATGAACATTAACAGAATTTACATTACATGGATACCTTCGGCTTGTTCGAAGGTGTTGATGTGAGAGCGATTACAATTCAGCGTGAACAATACAATGGTACTGTTCACCTATTTACAGGCACGGGACGCAGCCCGGGTAAAAGTACATTTGTGTCCTTAACATTTACTCACAATTATAAAATAAATAATTAGGAACTAGCTAGTCTTTTCCTCTTCGGCTCAGCACCATGCTTGGTCTTCGTCACCATTTTAAGCCGAGGTTGTTATTCTTCGGCTATAGCTTCAGTGTTCATTCTTATCATCCTCGTGCTATACCTTCGTCTTGTATACCTTCGCCATAGGAGAAGACTCCCATCATGAACCGAATCTCCCTGTAGGAATCAATATTATGCTAGAAGCAAATGGTTAGTCATGTTTTTGAGGACCTTCGGAAGAGGAAGGCCCCCAACAGTAGCCACTCTACAGTATTAGTTTGTTTCTTTGTAACAAATTTAGACTGCAATATGAACGAAGGCCTTTAGCCGAAGGTCCGAAAAACATCTTCCCTTCGCTAGAATAGCGAATCGTTCTGAACTGTGGGACCCACCGAGCGGTGGAGCTCTGAGTATATATATAGAGGCATGTGGTGTGAATGTTTTGCGTGCCATCTAGCTGTTTGTGTTGTGATTGCCATTTTAGCCTTCTTCTTTTGCGAGCACGATTGTTTTTTGAGCTTCGGCTTTTGCTGCGATCATCATCAAATGGCTGAGGATAAGAGGATTGTAGACCCCACAACTGTTGGTTTTTACGTAGCAATGGAAAAGACCAACGTTGAAAAAATCACCAATGAGATGCTGCTAGGCTATCTAGGGATTCCAGCGACAGTGATAGCTTTGATGTGGAGAGTGGAAATGAAGATGCCGAAGACCGGCCGTGGAGGCCGAGCCATGTTGTTTTTGGAAAGTCCAGTGTTAAACAAGGACAAATTGAAGGGATGAAGGGAAAATATTTTCACGATATATCCATTGTGAGGGCTGGAGGAGAAAACACGGTTCCTCTTCCAGAAGCAGATGAAGTAGTGGTGTTTAAAAGCTTCATGAAGGCTGGGCTTCATTTTCCAATGCACAAGATGCTAGTTTAAGTACTGAAGACGTTCGAAATATACCTTCATCAACTTAGTCCCGAAGCTTTGATTAAAGTGAGGGTTTTCATTTGGGCTATGAGGAGCCAAGGGCTAGAGCCAGATGCTAGGTGCTTCTGTAATATACATGAATTATCTTACCAGACAAAGGCAACTCGGAAGGAGCAATACCATAACAACTTCGGGTGCTATAGCTTCGTGCCCTGCTCTGAGGCAAGTTATCTCGCGCCAACATTTCGGAAGAAATGGTCGGGTTCTTGGATGAAGCAATGGTTCTATGTAAAGAATTATCTGAGCGAGAGGGAGGATGTGAGGGGCATTATTCATCGTCCCATATGGTCACACTTCGGCATTAGAAGGTCGTTGATTGCAATTGGAAATGAGGTGCAAGCACGCCTAATGGCTTTCAACACTGTGTGTACTTACATCGGTACCATGGATTTGGTATAGGAACACATTTCTTACAAGGTATGGCCTCTTGTGAATGAGTGGGAGATGCCGAAGGAAACTACTGTTGGCTCTAGACAAGGTGGTTTGGTTTATCTTAGATATACCTTCCAGTATAGAAGCCAGTTTGACGAACCAAATGGCGATTGGCTAGATGCTGTTGAGGCAACCAGTGATGAGCTGCTGGGAGCCTACACGAAGGCAGTGGACAAGGCCATGATCGTTGCCTTCGGTGCTCGAGGAAAAAGGAGACTAAATAGAGTTTTAGATGTGATCAGGTTTGTTTATCCTGACTATTGTTTTCCTGCTCGAAAGCAAGGAGGGAAGAGAAAAATTGCCACTTCGACCTCTTTTGGTGCGCCGAAGTCGAAGAGAGACAAGGTCCTGACCTATAGGCCGAAGATGCAATCTTTAGAAAAGACAGTTGTGGTGCCCACGATAGAGGAGGTGAAGTTTATTGAGAGTGCTGAAGCTATTTCTGCAATGCCAACCGTAGCTACGGAAACAGTTCCTGCCATGCTAGCCGAAGCTAGTGCTGATGCGGTAGAAGATCCAGAAACAAGGAAAACAACAAAAGAATAGCCAAAGCTGTTGAGCCCTCTAGTAGTGGCAGAGTTGTTGAAGCTATCAACTACTGCAACAACAACCCCAAGGAAGAGGAGGATGGCTAGTGTTTTGGATGCTGTTTTGGAATTGATGAAAACACCAACTCCTGCTTCTGCCGAAGATTCTGGTAAGAAAATTGGAGATGCAAGGAAAGTGATTACTGCCAACGCTGCTTCTATTCATGCTGAAGCATGACCTTTGGGAGCTACGCCAGTAAAGCTGATAGGAGAGAGCCTTCCAGAAAAGCCCACATTACCTGCTCCCGAAGCACCTTCGGAGAGTGATATGGAATATATTGTTCGACACGCTTCGGGAAAGTAGTTATCATCAAATTGTCGAAGTGCAACATTATGCCAAGGACTTGAAATACCCTCGAGGGTCCTTGGTATACGGAGGAAATGATGAAGATGACTTCCTCTACTATGTGAGAGACAATAAAGAGATTAATGTTTTCCGCGAGATGATGGACAACATGGACTATCCAAAACATGAGCTTGGTCTGTCTACGATTATGAAGGATCAGCTTGTTGATAGCCTCGCCTACAACAACTTGAAGGTTTATACATTTTGGCTTTGCATTTGGTATTTTTTGTTACTGTGAACTATTTTTGTGGTAATTCTTACTATTATTATTTGTCCATTCTTTGTCTGGCAGGGTCTAATTTTTAGTAAGGCTCTAAAAGCTCAAAAAGATGCAGAGGATGTAAGCTACCAGATGGCAATTGGAAACCTTTGATCGAAGGTTATAACTTTGAGGAACGAAGCTCTTGAAAAGATAAGATTCTACTATCTTTGGTTGAAAGGATAAAATCCAGCGAAGCTAAACTGTCCACTCAAGCAGAACTGCATAGATCTAAAGTACAAGAATTAGAAAAGAAACTTGGCGAAGCAACTAAAAATTTCAATGTGGAGTTAACAAAACGTGAAATATCTAATGTTGAACGCTTATGAGTACAGAAAAATGTCGAAGAGCTTCGTCAAGCTAAAGAGGAGTGCTACAATGTTGCTATATAATGTGCTAAGAATTTGAAGAATAGCTTTTCTAAAGTTGGTGCATTTTCCTCAGAACAGAATTTTATCCGCGGTGATCCTGATGTGGTTATTCGGTGGATTAACGGTGAAACTGAAGCTTTTAAGGAGATTCTTAGTGACAGAGGGGATTTCTGTACCTTTGCCAGTGCCTGTGGGGGTCCTGGAAAAGGTCGTCTGCGAACATGCCAAGGCTGTGGTTTAGCCAGGATTTTCACTCTTAGCCAACGATATTAAAAACCCTTCAATTGGAGCCACTGCACTAGGTGGAAAATTTTATTCCGAAGTATGGCTGAAGGGTGGCCGAGAGATAGCTGACAAAGCTATTAGAAAGAAAGAGAAAGAATCTCATGATGCCTTGGAAGAGGCCAGAAGAGTTGAAGAAGCCACTGAATGTGCCAGTCTTATAGGTATACCTTTCATGATTTAGCTTCGTAAATTATTTTAGCTTCAGTAGTAATAGACACTTATATCGTGGTACATCCAAGCTTTCTCCCCCTCCAGAGCCATACGACCCTGAAGCTGATCCATCTGTGATGGAGGCGCTCGATGTAATTAGGATTGCTAACGAGGTCGCTGACGAAGCTGTCAACAAACTACTGAACAAAGCTGCCGATAAAGTTTTAAAGGAGGATGACTAGAGCTTATTTATTAAGACTTTAGATTCTCTGTATATAATTTTTCTTTTGTAAGCAACACTTATCAACTATCTGTATATTTAATGATGTAATATATTTCTTTATGAGGCGTGAAAACTTCGTACGTAGCGTTTTTTGAGCCGTAGGCGAAAAAACACCTTCCCTTCTTTGCACGTTTCATAAAGAAAGAAAGAAATTCCCCTTCTTTGCTGAAGCAATTCTAAAGCTCTTACCATAGATGTTGCATAAGAATACCATTGTCGAAGGCATAATCTTCGTATGACAGTACCTCTGTCATAAGCATGGGTCTTGCTTTATTGATGCGTTCTTTCATGACTCTTTGCCGAAGCTGGACTTAACTTCATGGGTCAGCCGGTATGTTAGAAGGAGTAATTTTCCATTTTTACTGTTTGTGTTGGTGCAAAATGATGTATGATGCGATGCCATGCAATATGATGTGATGGTATGATGCAAATGACGTTGACGCACAAAACATAAAATAAGACTTTGCATCCCCTTAGGAACGACTTTGGAGTCTCTTCACCTTTTACTTAGGTGGTATTTCAGCTCTGCGTTCCCTTAGGATCGACTTTGGAGCTAAGCTCTGCATCCCCTTAGGAACAACTTTGGAGCTTCTTCACCTTTTACTTAGGTGGTATTTTTGTTCTGCATTCCCTTAGGGACGACTTTGGAGCTTCTTCACCTTTTACTTAGGTGGTATTTTAGCTCTGCATTCCCTTATGAATGACTTTGGAGCTTCATCACCCTTTCTGTTACACTCGATGGTGTAACCCCAGATTCATTACATTAGGCCGAAGGTTGAACCTTCTTATATTGCCTTTCGAAGAAAAAAAATACAAAGATAGAATAGTAACGAGTACATTAAGCATGAAAATCTTTTGTTTGAGGCCATGTATTGCTTCAGTAAATATGTCTTGACTCAGGCACAGGAAATACAATGAAAATCTTCTGTTTGATGTACTCTAATACCCTCTCGTGCGAATACAATGCCCTTGACATCAGGGAAACATCATTTTTAGTTTAAAAGGTGATATATTGTTTTGAATTCTTTGTATTCCAACTTTTTAGCAACTGTTTGGTGGAACAAAGGTGTGTTACAACCTTAACCTATGTTTGGATAGTTCTCTCACATAATTTGGCAAAATTTCCCATGGTCTTTATTTTATTTTGAGAAACGATGTGGCATAATGATGTGCGGTGTTTTACTTGAGTGGAAATAAACAACATCTAGGTATGCCTTGAATAGAGGAGATTATAGGAAACCTGGTATCACAAAAGGTAATTAACTAGCCTAATAAAGTTTTCATCCACTAGTTGTACTCTAATACCCTCTCGTGCGAATACAATGCCCTCAATATCATAGAAACACTATTTTTAGTTTCAAAGGTGATCTATTGTTTTGAATTCTTTATATTCCAACTTTTTAGCAACTGTATGGTTGAAAAAAGATGGCTTTTAACCTTAACCTTTGTTTGGACAAATGTCTCACGCAATTTGGCTAAATTTCCCATGGCCTTTATTTTATTTTGACAAACTATGTGGCATAATGATGTATGGTGTTTTAATTGAGTGGAAATAAACACCATCTAGGTATGCCTTCAATAGAGGGGATTATAGGAAACCTAGTATCAGAAAAAGTCATTAGATAGCCCAATAACGTCTTCATCCACTAGTTGTACTCTAATACCCTCTCGTGCGAATACAGTGCCCTCAATATCATAGAAACGTCATTTGTGATTTAAAAGGTGATCTTAGCAACTGTATGGTGGGGAAAATGTGCCTTACAACATTAACCTATGTTTGGACAATTCTCTCACTCAATTTGGCTAAATTTTCCATGGTCTTTGTTTTATTTTGAGAAACGATGTGGCATATTGATGTGTGTTGTTTTACTTGAGTGAACATAAACACCGTCTAGGTATGCCTTGAATAAGGGGGATTATAGGAAACCTAGTATCACAAAAGGTCATTAGCTATCCTAATAACATCTTCATCCACTAGTTGTGCTCTAATACCCTCTCGTGCGAATACAATGCCCTTGACATCGAGGAAACGTCATTTGTGGTTTAAAAGGTGATCTATTGTTTTAAATTCTTTATATTCCAACTTTTTAGCTACTGTATGTTGGAAAAAATGTGCCTTACAACCTTAACCTATGTTTGGACAGTTCACTCACGCAATTTGGCTAAATTTTCTGTGGTCTTTAAGAGAAACGATGTGGCATAATGATGTGTGGTTTTTTACTTGAGTGGACATAAACAACGTCTAGGTATGCCTTGAATAGACGGGATTAAAGGAAACCTGGTATCACAAACGGTCATTAGCTAGCCCAATAACGTCTTCATCCACTAGTTGTACTCTAATACCCTTTCGTGGGAATACAATGTCGTTAATATCATAGAAACACTATTTTTAGTTTCAAAGGTGATATATTATTTTGAATTCTTTAAATTCCAACTTTTCAGCAACTGTATGGTGGAAAAAGGTGCCTTTTAACTTTAACCAATGTTTGGACAGTTGTCTCACGCAATTTGGCTAAATTTCCCATGGTCTTTATTTTATTTTGAGAAACAATGTGGCATAATGATGTATTATGTTTTACTTGAGTGCAAATAAACACCATCTAGGTATGCTTTGAATAGAGGGGATTATACGAAACCTGGTATCACAAAAAGTCATTAGCTTGCCCAATAACGTCTTCATCCACTAGTTATACTCTAATACCCGCTCGTGCGAATACAGTGCCCTCAATATCATAGAAACATTATTTTTAGTTTCAAAGATGATCTATTGTTTTGAATTCTTTATATTCCAACTTTTTAGCAACTATATGGTGGAAAAATGGTGCCTTTTAACCTTAACCATTGTTTGGACAGTTGTCTCACTCAATTTGGTTAAATTTTCCATGGTCTTTGTTTTATGTTAAGAAACGAAGTGGCATAATGATGTATTTTACTTGAGTGGAAATAAACAACATCTAGGTATGCCTTGAATAGAGGGGATTATAGGAAACCTGGTATCACAAAAAATCATTAGCTAACCCAATAACATCTTCATCCACTAGTTTTACTCAATACCCTCTCGTGCGAATACAATGCCCTTGATATTGGGGAAACATCATTTGTGGTTTAAAAGGTGATCTATTGTTTTAAATTCTTTATATTCCAAGTTTTTAGCAACTGTATGGTGGAAAAAGGTGCCTTACAACCTTAACCTATGTTTGACAGTTCACTCACTCAATTTGGCTAAATTTTCTATGGTCTTTATTTTATTTTGAGAAACATTGTGGCATAATGATGTGTGGTGTTTTACTTGAGTGGACATAAACACCATCTAGGTATGCTTTGAATAGAGGGGATTATAGGAAACCTGGTATCACAAAAGGTCATTAGCTAGCCCAATAATGTCTTCATCCACTAGTTGTACTCTAATACCCTCTCGTGCGAATACAATGCCCCAAATATATAGAAACACTATTTTTAGTTTCAAAGGTGATCTATTGTTTTGAATTCTTTATATTCCAACTTTTTAGCAACTTTATGGTGGAAAAAGGTGCCTTTTAATCTTAACCTATGTTTAGACAGTTGTCTCACGCAATTTGAGTAAATTTCCCATGGTCTTTATTTTATTTTGAGAAACGATGTGGCATAATGATGTATGTTGTTTTACTTGAGTGGAAATAAACACCATCTATGTATGCCTTGAATAGAGGGGATTATAGGAACCTGGTATCACAAAAAGTCATTACCTAGCCCAATAAAGTCTTCATCTACTAGTTGTACTCTAATACACTCTCGTGCGAATACATTGCCCTCAATATCCTAGAAACGTCATTTATGGTTTAAAAGGTGATCTATTGTTTTGAATTCTTTGTATTCCAACTTTTTAGCAACTGTATGGTGGGAAAAATATGCCTTACAACCTTAACCTATGTTTGGACAATTCTCTCACTCAATTTGGCTAAATTTTCCATGGTCTTTGTATTATTTTGAGAAAGGATGTGGCATATTGATGTGTGGTGTTTTACTTGAGTGGACATAAACACCGTCTAGATATGCCTTGAATAGTGGGGATTATAGGAAACCTGGTATCACAAAAGGAAATTAGCTGGCCCAATAACATCTTCATCCACTAGTTGTACTCTAATACCCTCTCGAGCGAATACAATGCCCTTAACATTAGGGAAACATCATTTTTAGTTTAAAAGGTGATCTATTGTTTTGAATTCTTTATATTCCTACTTTTAGCAACTGTATGGTGGAAAAAGGTGCCTTACAACCTTAACCAACGTTTGGACAGTTTTCTCACGCAATTTGGCTAAATTCTCCATGGTCTTTATTTTATTTTGAGGAACGATGTGGCATATTGATGTGTGATGTTTTGCTTGAGTGGACATAAACATCATCTAGGTATGCCTTGAAAGTGGGGATTATAGGAAACCTGGTATCACAAAAGGTCATTAGCTAGCCCAATGACGTCTTCATCCACTAGTTGTACTCTAATACCCTCTCGTGCGAATACAATGCTCTTGACATCATGGAAACATCATTTGTGGTTTAAAAGGTGATCTATTGTATTGAATTCTTTATATTCCAACTTTTTAGTAACTGTATAGTGCAAAAAAGGTGCCTTACAACCTTAACCTATGTTTGGGCAGTTCTCTCACGCAATTTGGCTAAATTTTCCATAGTCTTTATTTTATTTTTATAAACGATGTGGCAAATTGATGTGTGGTGTTTTACTTGAGTGGACATAAACATCGTCTAGGTATGCCTTGAATATAGGGGATAGGAAACCTGGTATCACAAAAGGTCATTAGCTAGCCCAATAATGTCTTCATCCGTTATTGGGCTTGCTAATGACCTTTTGTGATACCAGGTTTCCTATAATCCCTTCTATTCAAGGCATATTTAGATGGTGTTTATGTCCACTTAAGTAAAACACCACACATCATTATGCCACATCGTTTCTCAAAATAAAAATAAATACCATGGAAAATTTAGCCAAATAGCGTGAGTGAACTATCCAAACCTAGGTTAAGGTTGTAAGGCACCTTTTTCCACCATACAGTTGCTAAAAAGTCTGACCTTCGGCTAAAGGTCTTCGTTCATGTTGCGGTCTGATTTTGTTACAAAGAAACAAACTAATAGTGCAAGGGGCTACTGTTGGGGGCCTTTCCTCTTCCGAAGGTATTCAAAAACATGACTAACCATTTATTTCTAGCATAATGTCGAGTACTGCAGGAGCTTCGCCAAAAACAAAGGTTCATGATGGGAGCTCTCTTCTCCGCCGGAGGTCTTTAAGACGAATACATTGCTCGAAAATGATAACGATGAACGCCGAAGTTATAGCCGAAGAGCAACAACTTCGGCTTAAAGTGGTGTCGAAGATCAAGCATGATGCTGAGCCGAAGAGGAAAAGACTAGCTAGTCCCTAATGATTTATATTATAATTATGAACTCATGTTAAATGTATTTTTACCTGGGCTGCGTCCCGTGCCTATAAATAGATGAACAGTACCCACATATTGTTCACGTTGGATTGTAATCGCTCTCGCGTCAACACATTCGAACAAGCCGAAGGTACCAATGTAACATGAATCTTACCCATATGTTCATCATAAAAAAAATAAATAGATCAATATATGAATGGATAATGCTTATCATCTTTTGAATTGTTATTCTTACAAATGATGAAGGTGCGTCCTTCAAAACATTTGTCTGAAGATCATTATATCGGAAAGGAGATGATGCTTCGGAGGACGAAGGCCCTTAATCTTTAACAATTGTGTTGCCTTGTTCTTGATTCACATTATTTGAGAAGAAGTGAACAACAAGATCACCTTTGAAACTAAAAATAGTGTTTCTATGATATTGAGGGCATTGTATTCGCACGAGAGGGTATTAGAGTACAACTCGTGGATGAAGATGTTAGTGGGCTAGCTAATGACCTTTTGTGATAACAGGTTTCCTATAATCCCCTCTATTCAAGGCATACTTAGACGGTGTTTATGTCCACTCAAGTAAAACACCACACATCAATTTGCACATCGTTTCTCAAAATAAAATAAAGACCATGGAAAATTTAGCCAAATTGCGTGAGAGAACTATCCAAACATAGGTTAAGGTTGTAAGGCACCTTTTTCCACCAAAGATTTGCTTAAAAGTTGGAATATAAAGAATTCAATACAATAGATTAGCTTTTAAACCACAAATGACGTTTCCCTGATGTCAAGGGCATTGTATTCGCACGAGAGGGTATTAGAGTACAACTAGTGGATGAAGACGTCATTGGGATAGCTAATGACCTTTTTGTGATACCAGGTTTCCTATAATACCCTCTATTCAAGGCATACCTAGACAGTGTTTATGTCCACTCAAGTAAAACACCACACATCAATATGCCACATTGTTTCTTGAAATAAAATAAAGACCATGGAAAATTTAGCTAAATAGCGTGAGAGAACCGTCCAATTATAGGTTAAGGTTGTAAGGCACCTTTTTCCACCATACAGTTGCTAAAAAGTAAGAATATAAAGAATTCAAAACAATAGATCACCTTTTAAACCACAAAGGGTGTTTCCCTTATGTCAAGGGCATTGTATTCACACGAGAGGGTATTAGAGTACAACTGGTGGATGAAGATGTTATTGGGCTAGCTAATGGCCTTTTGTGATACTAGGTTTCCTATAATCCTCTCTATTCAAAGCATACCTAGACAGTGTTTATTTCCATTCAAGTAAAACAACATACATTAATATGCCACATCGTTTCTCAAAATAAAACAAAGACCATGGAAAATTTAGCCAAATTGAGTGAGAGAACTGTCCAAACATAGGTTAATGTTGTAAGGCACATTTTTTCCACCATATAGTTGCTAAAAAGTTGGAATATAAAGAATTGAAAACAATAGATCACCTTTGAAACTAAAAATAGTGTTTCTATGATAGTTAGGGCATTGTATTCCCACGAGAGTGTAATAGAGTACAACTAGTGGATGAAGACGTTATTGGGCTAGCTAATGACCTTTTCTGATACCAGGTTTCCTATAATCTCCTCTATTCAAGGCATACCTAAACGTTGTTTATGTCCACTCAAGTAAAACACCACACACATTATGCCACATCGTTTCTAAAAATAAAATAAAGACCATGGAAATTTTAGCAAAATTGTGTGAGTGAACGGTCCAAACATAGGTTAAGGTTGTAAGGCACGTTTTTCCACCATACAGTTGCTAAAAAGTTGGAATATAAAGAATTTAAAACAATATATCACATTTTAACCTACAAATGACATTTCTAGGATGTTGAGGGCACTGTATTCGCACGAGAGGTTATGAGAGTACAACTAGTGGAAGAAGACGTTATTGGGCTAGCTAATCACTTTTTGTGATACCAGATTTCCTATAATCCCCTCTAATCAAGGTATACCTAGATGGTGTTTATGTCCACTCAAGTAAAACACCATACATCATTATGCCATATGATTTCTCAAAATAAAATAAAGACCATAGGAAATTAGCCAAATTGTGTGAGAGAACTGTCCAAACATAGGTTAAGGTTACAAGGCACCTTTTTTATACCATACAGTTGCTAAAAAGTTGGAATATAAAGAATTTAAAACAATAGATCACCTTTGATACTAAAAATAGCGTTTCCATGATATTTAGGGCATTGTATTCCCACGAGAGTGTAATAGAGTACAACTAGTGGTTGAAGACGTTATTGGGCTAGCTAATGACCTTTTGTGATACCAGGTTTCCTATAATCCCCTCTATTCAAGGCATACCTAAACGGTGTTTATGTCCACTCAAGTAAACACCACACACATTATGCCACATCATTTCTCAAAATAAAATAAAGACCATGGAAAATTTAGCCAAATTGCGTGAGTGAACTGTCAAACATAGGTTAAGCTTGTAAGGCACATTTTCCCACCATACAGTTGCTAAAAAGTTGGAATATAAAGAATTTAAAACATTATATCACCTTTTAGACCTCAAATGACGTTTCTATGATATTGAGAGCATTGTATTCACACGAGATAGTATTAGAGTACAACTAGTGCATGAAGAGGTTATTGGGCTAGCTAATGACGTTTTGTGATACTAGGTTTCCTATAATCCCCTCTATTCAAGGCATACTTAGATGGTGTTTATGTCCACTCAAGTAAAACACCGCACATCATTATGCCACATTGTTTCTCAAAATAAAATAAAGACCATTGGAAATTTAGCCAAATTGCGTGAGAGAACTGTTCAAACATAGGTTAATATTGTAAGGCACCTTTTTCCACCATATAGTTGCTAAAAAGTAGGAATATTAGGTATTCAAAACAATATATCACCTTTTAAACTAAAAACGATGTTTCCCTAATGTCAAGGGCATTGTATTGGCTCGAGAGGGTATTAGAGTACAACTAGTGGATGAAGATGTTATTGGGCTAGCTAATGACCTTTTGTGATACCAGCTTCCTATAATCCCCTCTATTCAAGGCATATCTAGACGATGTTTATCTCCACTCAAGTAAAACACCACACATCAATATGCCACATCGTTTCTCAAAATAAAACAAAGACCATGGAAACTTTAGGCAAATTGAGTGAGAGAACTGTCCAAACATAGGTTAAGGTTGTAAGGCACATTTTCCCCACCATACAGTTGCTAAAATGTTGGAATATAATGAATTCAAAACAGTAGATCACCTTTTATACCACATATGACGTTTTATGGTATTGAGGGCACTATATTCGCACGAGAGGGTATTAGAGTACAACTAGTGCATGAAGATGTTATTGGGCTAGCTAATGACTTTTTGTGATACCAGGTTTCCTATAATCCTCTCTATTCAAGGAATACCTAGATGGTGTTTATTTCCACTCAAGTAAAACACCATACATCATTATGCCACATCGTTTCTCAAAATAAAATAAAGACCATGGGAAATTTAGCCAAATTGCGTGAGACAACTGTCCAAACACAGGTTAAGTTTAAAAGGCACCTTATTTCCACCATACAGTTGCTAAAAAGTTGGAATATAAAGAATTCAAAACAATAGATCACCTTTGAAACTAAAAATAATGTTTATATGATATTGAGGGCATTGTATTCGCACGAGAGGGTATTAGAGTACAACTAGTGGATGGAGACATTAGTGGGCTAGCTAATGACCTTTTGTGATACCAGGTTCCCTATAATCCCCTCTATTCAAGGCATACCTAGACGGTGTTTATGTCCACTCCAGTAAAACACCACACATTAATATGCCACATTGTTTCTAAAAATAAAACAAATACCATGCAATATTTAGCCAAATTGAGTGAGAGAACCGTCCAAACATAGGTTAAGGTTGTAAGGCACATTTTTCCACCATACAGTTGCTAAAAAGTTGGAATATAAAGAATTCAAAACAATAGATCACCGTTTAAACCACAAATGATGTTTCTATGATATTAAGGGCACTGTATTCGCATGAGAGGGTATTATAGTGCAACTAGTGGATGAAGACATTATTGGGCTAGCTAATGAATTTTTGTTATACCAGGTTTCCTAAAATCCCCTCTATTCAAGGCATAACTAGATGGTGCTTATGTCCACTCAAGTAAAACACCATACATCATTATGCGACATCATTTCTCAAAATAAAATAAAGACCATGGGAAATTTAGCCAAATTGCGTGAGAGAACTGTCCAAACATAGGTTAAGGTTATAAGGCACCTTTTTCCACCATACAATTGCCAAAAAGTTGGAATATAAAGAATTCAAAACAATATATCACCTTTGAAACTAAAAATAGTGTTTCTATGATATTGAGGGCATTGTATTCGCACGAGAGGGTATTAGAGTACAACTAGTGGATGAACACGTTATTGGGCTAGCTAATGACCTTTTGTGATACCAGGTTTCCTATAATCCCCTCTATTCAAGGCATACCTAGAGAGTGTTTATGTCCACTCAAGTAAAACACCACACATCAATATGCCACATCGTTTCTCAAAATAAAATAAAGATCATGGAAAATTTAGCCAAATTGCGTGAGAGAACTGTCCAAACATAGGTAAGGTTGTAAGGCACCTTTTTTCCACCATACAGTTGCTATAAAGTGGGAATATAAAGAATTCAAAACAATAGATCACCTTTTAATCCTCAAATGACATTTCTATGATATTGATGTCATTGTATTCACACGAGAGGGTGTTGGAGTACAACTAGTGGATGAAGACGTTATTGGGCTAGCTAATGACCTTTTGTGATACCAGGTTTCCTATAATCCCCTCTATTCAAGGCATACCTAGATGATGTTTATGTCCACTCAAGTAAAACACCACACATCATTATGCCACATCATTTCTCAAAATAAAATAAAGACCTTGGGAAATTTAGCCAAATTGCGTGAGAGAACTGTCCAAACATAGGTTAAGGGGAATAATCTGCTGGTGTTAGCCTTCGGTATTATTGAAAATGGTTGTTCGTATTATTTTCGACAAAAATACGGGTTTTCTGGCCATTGATCATCGACCAGAGACATGTTATTGGGCTATACTCTTATTACTCTTATCTTCTCTCTTCTAAAGACCAAATGGATTTCACACCTTGGAATCTTGTACCTAAAGTGACCTTTAGGAATAGGAGACCTAATCTTAGGAACAAAAACAAAACTCTTTTTTAGGTATCTATACGGTTCCATGTTTGTTCTGATGATATCTATCTGATTTGGTCCTTTGATTGAGGGTGATGAGTTTTGGAGTAATGTCCACGATTACATCTACATATACATATAGGCATAAAAATTTATTATAAGATAATTGGACAATCTAGATTATTCCCCGTTAAAATGTATCTAGCGTCACAGATCCATCTTATCTTAAAAGATTCTCTCGTATCTTAATGGATTCCATCTTATCCTAGTGAATCTACTTATCCCAACCTAGAAGGATAAACCTAATCTTCTAATCAAGTAAAAAAATCTAGTCTAATCTAGTCATACCAATCTAGTTTTAATCCCATCTAATCTAATGTGAACTAATTCGATATGGCATAATCCAGTAAAGCCTAGTTGGTCGATTCACATTTCTTGCACCAATTTGTAGGGAAGAATAAATTAAGCTAGCTTAGTTAATAGATTAGACTCAACAACTATAGACTCTTTTCCCACCTAATTCAACTAAATTGGTGCCTTAAACAAACACAGTCATAAACAAACAACCTGACCTACATATTTGCAATAGGTCGTCTAATCTCTCTAGTTCAAAACAAGATTCTAACCTACCAACCAGATCCACATGTTGATAATAATCAGCATAGTTTATCTAGCCCGATCTTACACAAAAGCAACTAAACCAAGTTTTGCCATTGCACACTCAGCCTATGCTACCTACCTGTTGACTATCTGTTTAGCCTACAATTTGTCTTAAGTACGTAACCCTAACTCGGATGACAACACCAAGACCCGAGAAGCAAGAGATCAACATCAACAAGGAAGGCCACGAGTCAAACCAGATCTCCAAATGAGTCAAGATCCATCATCCAATTTAAAACTTTTTCTTACCCTAATCCTTCTTACCCTAACTCATCCTCACTATAAACACCCCTCACCTTGACTATTAAACGGTTTCACATAAAAGATGCTTATGCCCTCCCTAATCACCGACTAGCTAATATTAAAGGAATAGGAATCTGTTGGTACTGGAACCAAGTGCAAAAAAAAACTAAACCGCAACACAAACTTGTTGCATCCCTCCTCTTGCTAATCTCGAGGACGAGATTATTTTTAAGGGGGTAGTATTTGTAACACTCCAAATTCCTATTTTGAGAATATTGTAAAACTCTCTAAATGTTTTAGATTAAAAGGTCATGGAATAAGAATTTTTGTTTCTTAACTTGAAGTACATCTTTGAAAACTAATATGGTTTTTAATAAAGATTGAATAAAAGGATCTTTGGTTATCCTTTTGTTGAATAATATATTACTATCCTCTAAAGAGAAATTTAACCTAAACACCCTTGTGATAGTGATCATACCTTAGAAATTATTTTCTCCTACGCAATATATGGTAAGGAGTATTGGTTGATATTTGAATAATTTACCTAAACAAATACAAAAATTGAAATTAAAATATTTTATATATAATTGCATAGCATGTTGGATTTTTGATTGTGCACTCAGTTTTGAATTTTAAAACTCAAATTAGAGTTTAGTTTGAAACTTGTGAATTAAAACTAAAAATATAAAATAAATTAGAAAAGAAAAAAAAGAAGGAAGTATCTGCGCTCTTGGGATGAAACTGCCCAGTCGGCCCAACTGGGCAATCCCACGCGTCGGCCCAATTCCACCCAGCTTCTCACGTGCAGTCACCCGTCCTGTGGCCGGCCAATGGGACCCACTTGTCATCGTTCCCAACCGTGCTCGTGCCGTGCACTGACAGGCCGACCCCACTTGCCAGCTGCGTTGTCAAGCTCGTATCGGCGTAGGAAAATATCCGAACTAATTCTCACGAGATCCTCGGAAGTCGTTGAAGATATCTTCACCCCTTCTTTATCACATTCTTAGATTTCTGGTGGAGACCATTTCTTGGTCAAAAATCCATAGGTGTTAACCTTTGGTATTATTGAAAATGGTCGTTCTTGATATTTTTGACAAAAATGGGGGTTGTGTGGTCATTGATCATCGACCAGATGCTCGTAAACCTCACCCCACATATGTTTCGATGCCATAGATCACATTCTTGGATACCGAGTGGAGACCATTTCTTGTTCAATAATCTGTAGGTGTTAGGCTTCGATATTATTGAAAATGGTCGTTCATTCTATTTTCGACAAAAATGGGGGTTGTGTGGCCATTGACCATCGACCAGATGCTCGTAAACCTCACCCCACATATGTTTCTTTGCTATAGATCACATTCTTGGATTTCTGGTGGAGACCATTTTTTGGTCAAAATCCATAGGTGTTAGCCTTCGGTATAATTGAAAATGGTCGTTCATGGCTATTTTCGACAAAAATGGGGGTAGAGTGGCCAATGATCATCGACCAGAGGTTCGTACACCTCACCCCACATATGTTTCCTTGCCATAGATCACATTCTTGGATTTCTGGTGGAGAACATTTCTTGGTCAAAAATCCGTAGGTGTTCGCCTAAATATTATTGAAAATGTTCGTTCATGCTATTTTCGACAAAAATGGGGTTGTGTGGCCATTGATCATCAACTAGAGGCTCATACACCTCACCCCACATATGTTTCCTTGCTATAGATCACATTCTTGGATTTCAGGTGCAGACCATTTCTTTGTAAAAAATCCGTAGGTGTTATCCTTCGATATTATTGAAAATGGTCATTCATGTCTACTTTTGACAAAAATGGGGGTTGTGTGGCCATTGACCATCGACCAAAGGCTCATACACCTCACCCCACATATGTTTCCTTGCCATAGATCTCATTCTTAGATATCTGGTGGAGAACGTTTCTTGGTAAAAAGATCCATAGGTGTTAGCCTTCGGTATTATTGAAAATGGCTGTTCATGCTATTTTCAAAAAATGGGGGTTGTGTGGCCATTGATCATTGACCAGAGGCTCGTACATCTCACCCTACATATGTTTCCTTTCCATATATCACATTCTTGGATTTCTGGTAGAGACCATTTCTTGGAAAAAATCCGTAGGTGTTAGCCTTTGGTATTATTGAAAATGGGCGTTCATGCTATTTTCGACAAAAATGGGGGTTGTGTGGCCATTGATCATCCCCCAAAAGCTCGTACACCTGACCCCACATATGTTTACTTGCCATAGATCACATTCTTGGATTTCTAGTGGAGACCATTTCTTGGTCAAAAATCCATAGGTGCTAGCCTTTGGTATTATTTAAAATGGTCGTCCATGCTATTTTTGACAAAAATAGGGGTTGCGTGGCCATTGATCATCAACCAGAGGCTCATACACCTCACCCCACATATGTTTCCTTACCATAGATCACATTCTTGGATTTATAGTGGAGACCATTTCTTGGTAAAAAATCTGTAGGTGTTAGCCTTCGCTATTATTGAAAATGATCGTTCATGGCTATTTCCGACAAAAATGGGGGTTGTGTAGCCATTGATCATCGACCAGATGCCCGTACACCTCACCCCACATATGTTTCCTTTCCATAGATCACATTCTTGGATTTCTAGAGGACACCATTTTCTTGGTCAAAAATCATTAGGTGTTAGCCTTCGGTATTATTGCAAATGGTCATTCATGGTTATTTTCGACAAAAATGGGGGTTGTGTGCCCATTAATCATCGACCAGAGGCTCGTTCATCGCAACCCACATATGTTTCCTTGCCATAGACCACATTCTTGAATTTCTAGTGGTACCATTTCTTGGTCAAAACTCCATAGGTGTTAGCCTTCAGTATTATGGAAAATGGTCATTCATGCTATTTTCGACAAAAATATGGGTTATGTGGCCATTGACCATCAACCAAAGGCTCGTACACCTCACCCACATATGTTTCGTTGCCATAGATCGCATTCTTGGATTTATGGTGGAGACCATTTCTAGGTCAAAAATTCGTAGGTGTTAGCCTTCGGTATTATTGAAAATGGTCGTTCATGCTATTTTCGACAAAAATGGGTGTTGTGTGGCCATTGGTCATCGACTAGAGGCTCGTACACCTCACCCCACATATGTTTCCTTGCCATAGATCACATTCTTGGATTTCTGGTGGAGACCAATTCTTGGTCCAAAATCCGTAGGTGTTAGCCTTCAATATTATTGAAAATGTTTGTTCATGCTATTTTCGACAAAAATGGGGTTGTGTGGCCATTGATCATCAACCAGAGGCTCGTACACCTCACCCCCACATATGATTCCTTGCTATAGATCACATTCTTGGATTTCATGTGGAGACCATTTCTTTGTCAAAAAGTCGTAGGTGTTATCCTTCGATATTATTGAAAATGGTCATTCATGTCTACTTTTGACAAAAATGGGGGTTGTGTGGCCATTGACCATCGACAAGAGGCTCATACACCTCACCCCACATATAATTTGTTGCCATAGACCTCATTCTTAGATATCTGGTGGAGACCATTTCTTGGTCAAAAATTCGTAGGTGTTAGCCTTCGGTATTATTGAAAATGGTCGTTCATGCTATTTTCAAAAAAATAGGTGTTGTGTGGCCATTGATCATCGACAAGAGGCTCGAACATCTCACCCAACATATGTTTCCTTGCCATATTTCACATTCTTGGATTTCTGGTGGAGACCATTTCTTGGTCAAAAATCCGTAGGTGTTAAACTTTGGTATTATTGAAAATGGGCGTTTATGCTATTTTCGACAAAAATGGGGGTTGTGTGGCCATTGATCATCGCCCAAAGGCTCGTACACCTGACCCCACATATGTTTACTTGCCATAGATCACATTCTTGGATTTCTGGTGGAGCCCATTTCTTGGTAAAAAATTCGTAGGTGCTAGCCTTTGCTATTATTTAAAATGGTCGTCCATGCTATTTTTGACAAAAATAGGGGTTGCGTGGCCATTGATCATCGACTAGAGGCTCATACACCTCACCCACATGTGTTTCCTTACCATAGATCACATTCTTGGATTTCTAGTGGAGACCATTTCTTGGTCAAATATCCGTAGGTGTTAGCCTTCAGTATTATTGAAAATGATCGTTCATGGCTATTTCCGACAAAAATGGGGGTTGTGTAGCCATTGATCATCGACCAGATGCCCGTACACCTCACCCCACATATGTTTCCTTGCCATAGATCACATTCTTGGATTTCTGGTGGACACCATTTCATGGTCAAAAATCCGTAGATGTTAGCCTTCGGTATTATTGCAAATGGTCATTCATGGTTATTTTCGACAAAAATGGGGGTTGTGTGCCCATTAATCATCGACCAGAGGCTCGTTCATCGCAACCCACATATGTTTCCTTGCCATAGATCACATTCTTGAATTTCTGGTGAGGATCATTTCTTGGTCAAAACCCCTAATTTCCTTGGCCATTAGCCTCTGGTTGATGATCAATGGCCACAAAACCCCTAATTTTGTCGAAAATTGTATGAATGACCATTTTCAATAATACTGAAGGCTGACACCTACGGATTTTTGACCAAGAAATGGTCTACATCTAAAATCCAATAATGTGATCTATGGCAAGGAAACATATCTGGGGTGTGATGAACGAGCCTCTGGTCGATGTTAATGGCCACATAACCCCCATTTTTGTCGGAAATAGCCATGAACGAAAATTTTCAATAATACCGACGGCTAACAACTACAAACTTTTTACCAGGAAATGTCTCCACTAGAAATCCAAGAATGTGGTCTATGGCAAGGAAACAATTATAGGGAGATGTGTACGAGCCTCTGGTCGATGATCAATGGCCACACAACCCCTATTTTTGTCGAAAATAGCATGAACGACTATTTTCAATAATACCAAGGCTAACACCTTTGGATTTTTGACCAAGAAATGGTCCCCACCAGACATCCAAGAATGTGACCTATGGAAAGGAAACATATGTGGGGTCAGGTGTACGAGCCTCTGTTCGATGGTCAATGGCTACACAACCCCTATTTTTGTTGAAAATAGAATGAACGACCATTTTCAATAATACCGAAGGCTAACACCTTTGGATTTTTGACCAAGAAATGGTCCCCACCAGACATCCAAGAATGTGACCTATGGAAAGGAAACATATGTGGGGTCAGGTGTACGAGCCTCTGTTCGATGGTCAATGGCTACACAACCCCTATTTTTGTGGAAAATAGCAAGAACGACAATTTTCAATAATACCAAAGGCTAACACCTACGGATTTTCGACCAAGAAATGTCTCCACCAGAAATCTAAGAATGTGACCTATGGCAAGGAAACTTATGTGGGGTCAGGAGTACGAGCCTCTAGTCCATGATCAATGACCACACAACCCCCATTTTGTGGAAAATAGCAAGAACGGCAATTTTCAATAATACCAAAGGCTAACACCTACGAATTTTTGACCAAGAAATGGTCTTCACCAGAAATCCAGGAATGTGATTTATGGCAAGGAAACATATGTGGGCTGAGGTGTACGAGCCTCTGGTTGATGATCAATGGACACAAAACCCCTAATTTTGTCGAAAATTGCATGAATGACCATTTTCAATAATACTGAAGGCTAACACCTACGGATTATTGACCAAGAAATGGTCTACATCAAAAATCCAATAATGTGATCTATGGCAAGGAAACATATCTGGGGTGTGATGAACGAGCCTCTGGTCGATGTTAATGGCCACATAACCCCCATTTTTGTCGGAAATAGCCATGAACGACAATTTTCAATAATACCGACGGCTAACAACTAGAAATTTTTTACTAGTAAATGTCTCCACTAGAAATCCAAGAATGTGGTCTATGGCAAGGAAACAATTGTAGGGAGATGTGTACGAGCCTCTGGTCGATGATCAATGGCCACACAACCCCTATTTTTGTCGAAAATAGCATGAACGACTATTTTCAATAATACCGAAGGCTAACACCTTTGGATTTTTGACCAAGAAATGGTCCCCACCAGACATCCAAGAATGTGACCTATGGAAAGGAAACATATGTGGGGTCAGGTGTACGAATCTCTGTTCGATGGTCAATGGCTACACAACCCCTATTTTTGTTGAAAATAGAATGAACGACCATTTTCAATAATACAGAAGGCTAACACCTACGGATTATTCGCCAAGAAATGGTCTCCACCAGAAATCCAAGAATGTGATCTATGGCAAGGGAACATATTTGGGCTGAGGTGTATGAGCCTCTGGTCGATGATCAATGTCCACAACTCCCATTTTGTCAAAAATAGCCATGAACGACCATTTTCAATAATACCGAAGGCTAACACCTAATGATTTTTGACCAAGAAATTGTCTCCACCTGAAATCCAAGCATGTGATTTATGGCAAGTAAACATATATGGGGTGAAGTGTATGAGCCTCTGGTCAATGATCAATGGCCACACAACCCCTATTTTTGTCGAAAATAGCATGAACGACTATTTTCAATAATACCGAAGGCTAACACCATTGGATTTTTGACCAAGAAATGGTCCCCACCAGACATCCAAGAATGTGACCTATGGCAAGGAAACATATGTGGGGTCAGGTGTACGAGCCTCTGTTCGATGGTCAAGGGCTAAACAACCCCTATTTTTGTTGAAAATAGAATGAACGACCATTTTCAATAATATCGAAGGCTAACACCTATGGATTATTCGCCAAGAAATGGTCTCCACTAGAAATCCAAGAATGTGATCTATGGCAAGGGAACATATTTGGGCTGAGGTGTACGAGCCTCTGGTCGATGATCAATGTCCACAACCCCCATTTTGTCGAAAATAGCCATGAACGACCATTTTCAATAATACCGAAGGCTAACACTTAATGATTTTTGACCAAGAAATGGTCTCCACCAGAAATCCAAGAATCTGATCTATGGCAAGGAAACATATGTGGGGTGAAGTGTATGAGCCTCTGGTCAATGATCAATGGCCATACAACCCCCATTTTTGTCCAAAATAGCATGAACGACCATTTTCAATAATACCAAAGGCTAACACCTAACGATTTTTGACCAAGAAATGGTCTCTACCAGAAATCCAAGAATATGATCTATGGCAAGGAAACATATGTGGGGTGAGGTTAATGAGCCTCTGGTCAATGATAAATGGCCACACAACCCCCATTTTTGTAGAAAATAGCCATGAACGACCATTTTCAACAGTACTGAAGGCTACCACCTATAGATTTTTGCACAAGAAATGGTCCCCAACAGAAATCCAAGAATGTGATCTATGGCAAGGAAACATATGTAGGGTGAGGTGAACGAGCCTCTGGTCAATGATCAGTGGCCACACAACCCCCATTTTTTTGACGAAAATAGCCATGAACGATCATTTTCAATAATATCGAATGCTACGGATTTTTTACCAAGAAATGGTCTCCACTAGAAATCCAAGAATGTGACCTATGGCAAGGAAACATATGTGGGGTGACGTGTACGAGCCTCTGGTCGATGATCAATGACCACACAAACCCCATTTTTTCGGAAATAGCCATGAACGACCATTTTCAATAAAAGGCAAGGCTAGCACCTATGGATTTTTGACCAAGAAATTGTCTCCACTAGAAATCCATGAATGTGATCTATGGAAAGTAAACATATGTGGGGTGAGCTATATGTGCCTCTGGTCGATGATCAATGGCCACACATCTCCGATTTTTGTCGAAAATAGCATGAACGACCATTTTCAATAATACCGAAGGCTAACACCTATGGATTTTCGACCAAGAAATGGTCTCCACCAGAAATCTAAAAATGTGATCTATGGCAAGGAAACTTATGTGGGGTCAGGAGTATGAGTCTCTAGTCGATGATCAATGGCCACACAACCCCCATTTTTGTGGAAAATAGCATGAACGACCATTTTCAATAATACCAAAGGCTAACACCTACGGATTTTTGACCAAGAAATGTCTCCACAGAAATCTAAGAATGTGACCTATGGCAAGGAAACTTATGTAGGGTCAGGAGTACGAGCCTCTAGTCCATGATCAATGACCACACAACCCCCATTTTGTGGAAAATAGCAAGAACGACAATTTTCAATAATACCAAAGGCTAACACCTACGAATTTTTGACCAAGAAATGGTCTCCACCAGAATTCCAGGAATGTGATTTATGGCAAGGAAACATATGTGGGCTGAGGTGTACGAGCCTCTGGTTGATGATCAATGGCCACAAAACCCCTAATTTTGTCGAAAATTGCATGAATGACCATTTTCAATAATACTGAAGGCTAACACCTACGGATTTTTGACCAAGAAATGGTCTACATCAAAAATCCAATAATGTGATCTATGGCAAGGAAACATATTTGGGGTGTGATGAACGAGCCTCTGGTCGATGTTAATGGCCACATAACCCCCATTTTTGTCGGAAATAGCCATGAACGACAATTTTCAATAATACCGACGGCTAACAACTAGAAGTTTTTTACCAGTAAATGTCTCCACTAGAAATCCAAGAATGTGGTCTATGGCAAGGAAACAATTGTAGGGAGATGTGTACGAGCCTCTGGTCGATGATCAATGGCCACACAACCCCTATTTTTGTCGAAAATAGCATGAACGACTATTTTCAATAATACCGAAGGCTAACACCTTTGGATTTTTGACCAAAAAATGGTCCCCACCAGACATCCAAGAATGTGACCTATGGAAAGGAAACATATGTGGGGTCAGGTGTACGAGCCTCTGTTCGATGGTCAATGGCTACACAACCCCTATTTTTGTTGAAAATAGAATGAACGGCCATTTTCAATAATACTGAAGCCTAACACCTACGGATTATTCGCCAAGAAATGGTCTCCACCAGAAATCCAAGAATGTGATCTATGGCAAGGGAACATATTTGGGCTGAGGTGTATGAGCCTCTGGTCGATGATCAATGTCCACAACTCCCATTTTGTCAAAAATAGCCATGAACGACCATTTTCAATAATACCGAAGGCTAACACCTAATGATTTTTGACCAAGAAATTGTCTCCACCAGAAATCCAAGAATGTGATTTATGGCAAGTAAACATATATGGGGTGAAGTGTATGAGCCTCTGGTCAATGATCAATGGCCATACAACCCCCATTTTTGTCGAAAATAGCATGAACGACCATTTTCAATAATACCAAAGGCTAACACCTAATGATTTTTGACCAAGAAATGGTCTCGACAAAAATCCAAGAATATGATCTATGGCAAGGAAACATATGTGGGGTGAGGTTAATGAGCCTCTGGTCAATGATCAATGGCCACACAACCCCCATTTTTGTAGAAAATAGCCATGAACGACCATTTTCAATAGTACCAAAGGCTACCACCTATAGATTTTTGACCAAGAAATGGTCTCCACCAGAAATCCAAGAATGTGATCTATGGCAAGGAAACATATGTAGGGTGAGGTGAACGAGCCTCTGGTCACTGATCAATGACCACACAACACCTATTTTTGTCGAAAATAGCATGAACGACTATTTTCAATAATACCGAAGGCTAACACGTTTCTGACCAAGAAATGGTCCCCACCAGAAATCCAAGAATGTGACCTATGGCAAGGAAACATATGTGGGGTCAGGTGTATGAGCCTCTATTCGATGGTCAATGGCTAAACAACCCCTATTTTTGTTGAAAATAGAATGAACGACCATTTTCAATAATATCGAAGGCTAACACCTACGGATTATTCGCCAAGAAATGGTCTCCACCAGAAATCCAAGAATGTGATCTATGGCAAGGGAACATATTTGGGCTGAGGTGTACGAGCCTCTGGTCGATGATCAATGTCCACAACCCCCATTTTGTCGAAAATAGCCATGAACGACCATTTTCAATAATACCGAAGGCTAACACTTAATGATTTTTGACCAAGAAATGGTCTCCACCAGAAATCCAAGAATGTGATCTATGGCAAGGAAACATATGTGGGGTGAAGTGTATGAGCCTCTGGTCAATGATCAATGGCCACACAACCCCCATTTTTGTAGAAAATAGCCATGAACGACCATTTTCAATAGTACCAAAGGCTACCACCTATAGATTTTTGACCAAGAAATGGTCTCCACCAGAAATCCAAGAATGTGATCTATGGCAAGGAAACATATGTAGGGTGAGGTGAACGAGCCTCTGGTCAATGATCAATGGCCACACAACCCCTATTTTTGTCGAAAATAGCATGAACGACTATTTTCAATAATACCGAAGGCTAACACCTTTGGATTTTTGACCAAGAAATGGTCCCCACCAGAAATCCAAGAATGTGACCTATGGCAAGGAAACATATGTGGGGTCAGGTGTACGAGCCTCTATTCGATGGTCAATGGCTAAACAACCCCTATTTTTGTTGAAAATAGAATGAACGACCATTTTCAATAATATCGAAGGCTAACACCTACGGATTATTCGCCAAGAAATGGTCTCCACCAGAAATCCAAGAATGTGATCTATGGCAAGGGAACATATTTGGGCTGAGGTGTACGAGCCTCTGGTCGATGATCAATGTCCACAACCCCCATTTTGTCGAAAATAGCCATGAACGACCATTTTCAATAATACCGAAGGCTAACACTTAATGATTTTTGACCAAGAAATGGTCTCCACCAGAAATCCAAGAATGTGATCTATGGCAAGGAAACATATGTGGGGTGAAGTGTATGAGCCTCTGGTCCATGATCAATGGCCATACAACCCCCATTTTGTCGAAAATAGCATGAACGACCATTTTCAATAATACCAAAGGCTAACACCTAACGATTTTTGACCAAGAAATGGTCTCCACCAGAAATCCAAGAATATGATCTATGGCAAGGAAACATATGTGGGGTGAGGTTAATGAGCCTCTGGTCAATGATAAATGGCCACACAACCCCCATTTTTGTAGAAAATAGCCACGAACGACCATTTTCAATAGTACCGAAGGCTACCACCTATAGATTTTTTACCAAGAAATGGTCTCCAACAGAAATCCAAGAATGTGATCTATGGCAAGGAAACATATGTAGGGTGAGGTGAACGAGCCTCTGGTCAATGATCAGTGGCCACACAACCCCCATTTTTTGACGAAAATAGCCATGAACGACCATTTTCAATAATATCAAATGCTATGGATTTTTGACCAAGAAATGGTCTACACTAGAAATCCAAGAATGTGACCTATGGCAAGGAAACATATGTGGGGTGAGGTGTACGAGCCTCTGGTCGATGATCAATGACCACACAAACCCCATTTTTCGGAAATAGCCATGAACGACCATTTTCAATAAAAGGCAAGGCTAGCACCTATGGATTTTTGACCAAGAAATTGTCTCCAGTAGAAATCCATGAATGTGATCTATGGCAAGTAAACATATGTGGGGTGAGCTATATGTGCCTCTGGTCGAAGATCAATGGCCACACATCTCTGATTTTTGTCGAAAATAGCATGAACGACAATTTTCAATAATACCGAAGGCTAACACCTATGGATTTTCGAGCAAGAAATGGTCTCCACCAGAAATCTAAGAATGTGATCTATGGCAAGGAAACTTATGTGGGGTTAGGAGTATGAGTCTCTAGTCGAAGATCAATGGCCACACAACCCCCATTTTTGTGGAAAATAGCATGAACGACCATTTTCAATAATACTAAAGGCTAACACCTATGGATTTTTGACCAAGAATTGTCTCCACCAGAAATCTAAGAATGTGACCTATGGCAAGGAAACTTATGTGGGGTCAGGAGTACGAGCCTCTAGTCCATGATCAATAACCACACAACCCCCATTTTGTGGAAAATAGCAAGAACGACAATTTTCAATAATACCAAAGCCTAACACCTACGAATTTTTGACCAAGAAATGGTCTCCACCAGAAATCCAAGAATGTGATTTATGGCAAGGAAACATATGTGGGCTGAGGTGTACGAGCCTCTGTTTGATGATCAATGGCCACAAAACCCCTAATTTTGTCAAAAATTGCATGAATGACCATTTTCAATAATACTGAAGGCTAACACCTACGGATTTTTTACCAATAAATGGTCTACATCAAACATCCAATAATGTGATCTATGGCAAGGAAACATATCTAGGGTGTGATGAACGAGCCTCTGGTCGATGTTAATGGCCACATAACGCCCATTTTTGTCGGAAATAGCCATGAACGACAATTTTCAATAATACCGACGGCTAACAACTACAAATTTTTTACCAGGAAATGTCTCCACTAGAAATCCAAGAATGTGGTCTATGGCAAGGAAACAATTGTAGGGAGATGTGTACGAGCCTCTAGTCGATGATCAATGGCCACACAACCCCTATTTTTGTCGAAAATAGCATGAACGACTATTTTCAATAATACCGAAGGCTAACACCTTTGGATTTTTGACCAAGAAATGGTCCGCACCAGACATCCAAGAATGTGACCTATGGAAAGGAAACATATGTGGGGTCAGGTGTACGAGCCTCTGTTCAATGGTCAATGGCTACACAACCCCTATTTTTGTTGAAAATAGAATGAACGACCATTTTCAATAATACCGAAGGCTAACACCTACGGATTATTTGCTAAGAAATGGTCTCCACCAGAAATCCAAGAATGTGATCTATGGCAAGGGAACATATTTGGGCTGACGTGTATGAGCCTCTGGTCGATGATCAATGTCCACAACCTCGATTTTGTCGAAAATAGCCATGAACGACCATTTTCAATAATACCGAAGGCTAACACCTAATGATTTTTGACCAAGAAATGGTCTCCACCAGAAATCCAAGAATGTGATTTATGGCAAGTAAACATATGTGGGGTGAAGTGTATGAGCCTTTGGTCAATGATCAATGGCCATACAACCCCCATTTTGTCGAAAATAGCATGAATGGCCATTTTCAATAATACCAAAGGCTAACACCTAATGATTTTTGACCAAGAAATGGTCTCGACCAGAAATCCAAGAATATGATCTATGACAAGGAAACATATGTGGGGTGAGGTTAATGAGCCTTTGGTCAATGATCAATGGCCACACAACCCCCATTTTTGTAGAAAATAGCCATGAATGACCATTTTCAATAGTACCGAAGGCTACCACCTATAGATTTTTTACCAAGAAATGGTCTCCACCAGAAATTCAAGAATGTGATTTATGGCAAGGAAACATATGTAGGGTGAGGTGAACGAGCCTCTGGTCAATGATCAATGGCCACACAACCCCTATTTTTGTCGAAAATAGCATGAACGACTATTTTCAATAATACTGAAGGCTAACACCTTTGGATTTTTGACCAAGAAATGGTCCCCACCAGACATCCAAGAATGTGACATATGGCAAGGAAACATATGTGGGGTCAGGTGTACGAGCCTCTATTCGATGGTCAATGGCTACACAACCCCTATTTTTGTTGAAAATAGAATGAACGACCATTTTCAATAATATCGAAGGCTAACACCTATGGATTATTCGCCAAGAAATGGTCTGCACCAGAAATCCAAGAATGTGATCTATGGCAAGGGAACATATTTGGGCTGAGGTGTACGAGCCTCTGGTCGATGATCAATGTCCACAACCCCCATTTTGTCGAAAATAGCCATGAACGACCATTTTCAATAATACCGAAGGCTAACACTTAATGATTTTTGATCAAGAAATGGTCTCCACCAGAAATCCAAGAATGTTATCTATGGCAAGGAAACATATGTGGGGTGAAGTGTATGAGCCTCTGGTCAATGATCAATGGCCATACAACCCCCATTTTTGTCGAAAATAGCATGAACGACCATTTTCAATAATACCAAAGGCTAACACCTAACGATTTTTGACCAAGAAATGGTCTCCACTAGAAATCCAAGAATATGATCTATGGCAAGGAAACATATGTGGGGTGAGGTTAATGAGCCTCTAGTCAATGATAAATGGTCACACAACCCCCATTTTTGTAGAAAATAGCCATGAACGACCATTTTCAATAGTACCGAAGGCTACCACCTGTAGATTTTTGACCAAGAAATGGTCTCCAACAGAAATCCAAGAATGTGATCTATGGCAAGGAAACATATGTAGGGTGAGGTGAACGAGCCTCTGGTCAATGATCAGTGGCCACACAACCCCCATTTTTTGACGAAAATAGCCATGAACGACCATTTTCAATAATATCGAATGCTACGGATTTTTGACCAAGAAATGGTCTCCACTAGAAATCCAAGAATGTGACCTATGGCAAGGAAACATATGTGGGTGAGGTGCACGAGCCTCTGGTCGATGATCAATGACCACACAAACCCCATGTTGGGGGCCTTTGGCTTCCGAAGGTCCTCAAAAACATGATTTGACAATGTTTTCCAAGTGAAATATGTGAACATGTATCTTCGGAGTCGGGTTGTGAGTATGCAAGAGCATGATCAGGACGAAGCCTGAGCGAGACGAAAGGTGATTATGTCGAAGGACAAGGTGATCATGAAGCTGTGCGCAGAAAAGCTTCGGCATGACAGCAGAGAAGGGGAACCGACTTAAAGATGAAAATGCAAATTAGACCTCGAAGAATTACTATAGAGTTATTAGCAAATGTAAAGGGCATGAATGTAATTCTACATGGGCTGCGTCCCTTGCCTATAAATAGATGAACAGTACTCCCGTACTGTTCACGCTTACTTGGCATTCGCTTTTTGCATCACGCCTGTACCCTTATTTTCCGTCAAACCGAAGGTACATTTATAATTTGTTATTGAGAATATAGTAATAAAAAAAATAAGTTGATGATAATGTTTATATTGTTTTTCGTATTTTGTATATGAATTCTTCCTCATCATTTACTATGCTTACGAAGGTTTTTTCCTTCACAACCTTCGTCCGGAATTCATTATATCCGAAGGGAAATAATGTCTTGAAGGACGAAGGACTTTAACATTTAACACTCTTCATGTTGCCTTGTTCTTAACTCTTAGCATTTGAGAACAAGTCCCCAACATTGGCGCCCACCTCCGGTGAACTCACTTCCACTTTTTGAGTTTCGAACACCTTCGGCAAGCATAGACCTTCGTCATGCCACCGAAGAAAGCTTCAGCAACAGGGGCTGCAGCTCTGCAACCGCTGGACCCCAACTAGGAGACCCTCTCTCTTCGGGAGGCCCGAAGCCAGAAGAGGAAGGCCACCAGTCCAACGCCTCAGGAGGATGAATTAGATCAAGAAATCAGAGATATGGAAATGCTTCATCAACAGGTGCAAAGGAAGAAGGAAAAGATGGCTAGGCTAGCTGACCTGCAAAGGCAGATAGACGAAGCCTCTGAAGAAGTTCGCCATCTTACTCAAGATGAGCAGAACTGAAGGCCTCAGCACAGAGAGCTTCATCAGGAGGGCTTCTTCAACGAAGATGACTGGTATGAGAATTTCCATCATGGAAATTTTGCTTTTGATGATGCTTCTCCTCTGTCAGCTGAACTGCAGGCTACACCCTGTCCTCCGTCCAACAAGCCACCTCAACTACCCATGTACGACGGCCACTCAGATCCGAAGCAGTTTCTGATGAGTTACGAAGCAACAATATCTTCATATGGTGGCAATACTGCAGTCATGGCGAAATCTTTCGTCATGGCAGTTAAGAGTGTTGCACAAACCTGGTACTCCTCTCTTCGGCCAGGAACGATCACATCGTGGCAGAAGCTGAAGGATATGATGATCACCAGTTTTCAAGGATTTCAAACGAAGCCGGTCATTGCTCAAGCCTTATTCCAGTGCACCCAAGATCATGAGGAATATCTTCAGGCGTATGTCCGAAGATTCTTACGCCTGAGGGCACAAGCGCCAACTGTGCCCAATGAAATTGTCATTGAGGCCATGATCAAGGGGCTTCGGCCGGGACCTTCAGCCCAGTACTTTGCCAGGAAACCCCCTCAGACTCTGGAGAAGTTGCTTCAGAAGATGGATGAATACATCCGCGCCGACAATGACTTTCGACAGAGAAGGGAGGAAGCTTACAGATTCTCCAAAATAGCCAGGGGCTTCGGAGGGAGGTTTCATCCTAGACATGTCAGATCGATTCATTCCACCAAGAATGATGACAGGGGAAGCCAGCAGCAGAGGCCGCAATATTCCTCCCAGGCTTCCCAGGCTTCGGGGCAGCAGCAGAGTTATCCTCGGCCTCCAGCTCCAAGGGGCAGAGGTGCCAGGGGCTTCGGAGGAAGATTTGGGGATCAGCCAAGGAAAATCTATTGCTTATTCTATGGTGAAGACAAGGGCCACACCACCAGGATGTGCCATGTCACCATCTAGAAACAAAAAGAAATAGCAGAAGCTGCAGCCCAACAGACTCAGCCGAAGCAAGTCATGCATACTGCTTCGTACCACTCGCCCTATATCCCAGAGTATGTGGGTAACCACCTTGCAGCTTCTGTTGCTTCGGCAAGTCAATCTCAGGCATCTTGGCAACAGCTTCCACCTCCACCACCAATGCAACGAGGCCAGCAGCCAGAAGGGAGTCAGAATACTCAACACCAACGAGACTTCAGAGAAGAGTCCGAAGCTCGCACAGTCAATAGTACTGTGCCAGAATCGAAGCACATTTATTGACAAATATCCTACCTCCACAACAGTTTTTGCATTCAATATCATTTTCTTTTTAATAAGGAACAATTATTGAAAGTTTAAATGTTTTCGTTGTCGTTTTCAATTTCTTGTAATAGCTTCGACTTTGCTATAGTACAAGTATACCTTCTCCACAGAATAACAGAGTCCAAAAAAGTTGCCGAAGCATAAGAACCTATGGTTACGGGGTGAATCTTCGAAATAACAAAAAGTCGTTCCTAAGGGAGCGCAGCGTAAGTTTTCTCCTCAAAAGTCGTTCCGAAGGGAATGCAGAGCTTACAGCGAAAAATAAACGCTGATTCCGCTGAAAGTAAAAGGCGAAGAAGCTCCTAAGGGAGGCTTACAGCGAAAAATAAACGCTGATTCCGCTGAAAGTAAAAGGCGAAGAAGCTCCTAAGGGAGGCTTACAGCGAAAAATAAACGCTGATTCCGCTGAAGTAAAAGGCGAAGAAGCTCCTAAGGGAGGCTTTCAGTGAAAAAACGTCGATCTTCGGCAAATATCATTTTGCATAACATCACATCATTACATCATTTGCATAGCATAACATCATACATCATATTGCATCAACAACGCAAGAAGGGGGTCTCAGTATTGATATTCGAAGATTGTTTCGAAGAAATAGTGACAGGGCACAAAAAATAGCTATTGAGGAATTATACCTTCGTCAAACTCTGAAATGAAAATATCTATTGATTATTGATTTTACGAGGATTGGTTACTAATTTTATGAGAACACGGATATTATTTACGAAGCATGAAAAGAAGGGAAGGTGTTTTTTCGCCGAAGGCTCAAAAACGGTACGTATATGAAGTTTCATGCATCGTAAAAAATAGAACCATAAATAGCTAGTATATTACATTCAAAGTTACAAAATATTACACATGTTTCTCAACAAGCATTACATTCTAAATGTTTTTACAACAACATCTAATCTTCCCTTAGAACTACTTCTGCAGCTTCGTTTAGTAGCTGATCAACAACTTTATCCATGATGGCTTCGGCCATTTTCCTAATTCCGTCGTCCCCCTTCGTGTGGGGGTCCGCCAATGGCCCGACAGGCTCTAAGGGAGGAGAAGATACGGCTATATTACTATTACAAACCGTAAACAAGTTTGAAATCAAAAAATTACAACAAAGAGCCAAAAACCACTAGTCAATACCTATTTGCCCTTCAAGCTCCGCACTTTTCTCAGCGGCCTCTGCTACTTTTCTAGCATCATGAATGCCTTTTTCGCTTTTTCGTATAATTTCTTGGGTCATTTCCCGGCCACCATTGTCCCAGATGTCAGTAAAAAAATTTCCACCGACCAGGCTCGCTTCGGCCGAGGGGTCTTTTATATCTTCAGAGGATAAGGTGGCTTCGGATTGTGCCAAGAATTTCACATGGTCACAACCTTTCCTCTCCAAAATGGTAGCAATCCCCCTGGCACCCGAAAAGGCACATATGTCTCCATGACTGTTCAAAATTTCTTCAAAGGCTTCAGCTTCGTGGCTGATCCATCCAACTGGGCCTTCGGGGTCACCCCTTATGAAGTTCTCCTCACTTGAGAAAGCGCCAACGCTGGCGAAGCTGGTTCTTACTTTCTTAACACATTCTATAGATTTTTCATAGCATCTTTTCTTAGATGCACGAAGCTCTTCAACGTTTTTTTCCAAATGATTTGCCCATTGTTCACTGATTTCTCGTTTTGTCTCTTCAAGTTTGCGTTCCTTTTTAGCTCTGGCTAGTTGTTTTCGAAGGTCTTCAATTTCACGCTTCTGAGCCTCAGCTTGAGCTTTAAAAGTAGCTTTGTCTTCTTTTATTCTATTTACCAATGAATGTAATATTTTATCTTTTTCGAGACCTTCGTTCCTTAGTTCAATTACTTCAGAACGAATTTTGCTTAGGGCCATAACACACCCTTCGTCTTTGGCATCTTTTTGGGCCCTGAGGGCATTGCTAAGTATAAGGCCCTTCAGAAAAAATGTGTGTGTGTCAATAAGTTTAAGCAAACGAAAAATTTTGGTTTCAAGAAATAATACAAAGACCTCATTTTTGCACCTTTAAGCTATTGTACGCCAAGCTGTCGGCCAGCTCGTTTTTCGACAACATCGAGAGCCCGTCTTCTAATGTTGGGAATCCGAAGCTCTTGCTCATCTCCCGACAGACAGAAATCTCCTTGCTGTCAGGGAGACAAAACAAAAAGTCTTCTTCTCCGCTGCCGTTGAATATCAACGCCCCTTTGGATATTTCAGTTTTTGGGCGTAAAACTGGGCCTCTTGCTTTTCTTTTTCAGTCAACTTTTTCCCCGAAGCATGTCGTAAAATATAATCGAAAGCTTCGGAAAATGCTTCGGGGGCGGCAGTGCCAGTTTCTTCAGCCAAAATTTGTTCTGCTGTTTCTGTTTCTTCGGCTTCCAAGGATTTCACCTTGGTGGGCTCTGAAGGCCCAGCTTCAGTCTCAGATTGGTACTTTGAAGCTTCGGCACCAAAGGCTTCAATTTGCGCGTCGGAAGTTTCAACAATTTTCTTCGGAGTTGTGCTTGAAGACTTTATTGTTTCCAACACATCCAGTATGTTAACCATTCTTCTCCTCTTGGGCGTCATCATCGGCATTGGCATTGGCACCTCCATTCTTGCTGAAGGACTTAGAATTTCTGATGACTTTGTTTCATCAGCCCTCTGTTCTTCTATTTTTTCCGTCGCTGGCACTTTGGTTGGCCCTTCAATATTCGGCAGGAGAGTTGGCTCCTTGGCTTCGGTGGCCGAAGAGGTCTCATCGACATATTCAGGCACTGTGGCCGGTTCAATGTAGCGTAGCCGGTGTGTGAGAACCTTCATCTTTTTCCTCTTCGGCGCCGGCTCACTAGGAGCGGCTGAAGCAACTTCCTTCGCAGAAGATGTATTTTTTCTTTTTTGACCCCGTGTTGGATAACGATAGTCGAGTTAGACAAACCCAATTGCATCAAATACTCGGTTGAGTCTTTTCTTCTTTCGGCCTCCGAAGGCCGCAAATAGTGCAGTGTCTTCTGCCTTCGAGTATAATCCAAGCAGTTCATTACTTATGGCCTCAATACTTTTTAGCCAGTCATCATCTGGCTCAACGAATTTATCTCCATATTTGAATGTGAATTTTAGCCTAACTAGTCCACCTTCGTCAGGTTCCCTGACGGTTTCCTTTGGCACTTCCCACTTTTCCGCAAGTGGCCATACTCTGAAGGCAATATGTTCTTGGATCAAATCCCTTGTCCCAATAAAAGAGCAAACCACGCCGAAGGCCCTTTGGCATTCTTCGGCTGTTTCGTCAATTTCCACCTTCGGCTTCCGAAGGCCGAAGCGCTGCCAGATAGGGCGCATAATAATACCTTTAATATCTTCTCGCGTTTTCAAGTCGTTCTTCACATAGAACCATTCCTTCATCCAGTCCTCAGGCCATCTCCTCCGAAAAGTTGGCACGGGACAGCTCGACCCAGAGCGGGCGCCGAAGCTGTAGCAGCCAAAATTGTTATGGTATTGCTCTTTGCCCCAAGGTTTTGTCTCATATAATAACTCATGCATGCTACAGAAACTTTTGGCATTTGGCTCCAAACCTTGACTCTTCACAGCCCATACGAAGATGCCCATCCTTATGATTGCTTCAGGAGTAATTTGATGGAGGTAGATTTCAAATATCTTCAAAACTTCCACGACAAAACTACTCAAGGGAAACCGAAGTCCAGCCTTTAAGAAGCTTCGGAATATCACGACTTCATTCTCCTCGGGAGTCGGACAAGTTTTCTCTCCTTCGTCAGCCCTCACAATAGACAAGTCCCAAAAATATCTACCCCTCATACTGGCAAGATGGGTTTGTTTAATGCTTGATTTCCCAAAAACTGCATGGCTTGGTCGCCAAGGTCGATCTTCAGAATCTTTACCACCACTTTCTACATCATAGCTGTCACTATCACCAGTGTCTTCAGAGAGGCCCTCTAAAATCTCCTTAGTAATCTTCTCTGTGTTTGTCTTTGCTATTGATTCAAGGAAGTCGAGATTCATCTCTTCGGAAAGGCTTAGCTTCGACTCAGCGACAGCTTTCTTGTCTTCAGACATCTTCGAAAATGCTGAGAAGGTGCTCTCAAAGCCGAAGCTTAAAAATTTAAAAAGCCAACCAAATGTTGGTGCGCAAGAGCTGAAAATTGAGTAAGCAAGAACAGATGGCAAGAAAGCGTGCCAAATGAACCCGTGGTGAGTTCTTATTTATACGCCTAGCATGCTGGGAACTGGAAGGTCCCGCTTGTCAGTGACTGTTGCTATTCTAGCAAAGGGAAGGTGTTTTTCCGGACCTTCGGCTTAAGGCATTCGTCCATTTCGCAATATGAATTTATTATTCTAGCAAATTAATATTGCGAGGGGCTACTGTTGGGGGCCTTTGGCTTCCGAAGGTCCTCAAAAACATGATTTGACAATGTTTTCCAAGTGAAATATGTGAACAGGTATCTTTGGAGTCGGGTTGTGAGTATGCAAGAGCATGATCAGGACGAAGCCTGAGCGAGACGAAAGGTGATTATGACGAAGGACAAGGTGATCACGAAGCTGTGCGCAGAAAAGCTTCGGCATGACAGCAGAGAAGGGGAACCGACTTAAAGATGAAAAAGGCAAATTAGACCTCGAAGAATTACTATAGAGTTATTAGCAAATGTAAAGGGCATGAATGTAATTCTACATGGACTGCGTCCCTTGCCTATAAATAGATGAACAGTACTCCCGTACTGTTCACGCTGACTTGGCATTCGCTTTTTGCATCACGCCTGTACCCTTATTTTCCGTCAAACCGAAGGTACATTTATAATTTGTTATTGAGAATATAGTAATAAAAATAAAAAATAAGTTGATGATAATGTTTATATTGTTTTTCGTATTTTGTATATGAATTCTTCCTCATCATTTACTATGCTTACGAAGGTTTTTTCCTTCACAACCTTCGTCCGGAATTCATTATATCCAAAGGAAAATAATGTCTTGAAGGACGAAGGACTTTAACATTTAACACTCTTCATGTTGCCTTGTTCTTAACTCTTAGCATTTGAGAACAAGTCCCCAACACCCCATTTTTCGGAAATAGCCATGAACGACCATTTTCAATAAAAGGCAAGGCTAGCACCTACGGATTTTTGACCTATTGTCTCCACTAGAAATCCATGAATGTGATCTATGGCAAGTAAACATATGTGGGGTGAGCTATATGTGCCTCTGGTCGATGATCAATGGCCACACATCTCCGATTTTTGTCGAAAATAGCATGAACGACCATTTTCAATAATACCGAAGGCTAACACCTATGGATTTTCGACCAAGAAATGGTCTCCACCAGAAATCTAAGAATGTGATCTATGGCAAGGAAACTTATGTGGGGTCAGGAGTATGAGTCTCTAGTCGATGATCAATGGCCACACAACCCCCATTTTTGTGGAAAATAGCATGAACGACCATTTTCAATAATACCAAAGGCTAACACCTACGGATTTTTGACCAAGAAATGTCTCCACCAGAAATCTAAGAATGTGACCTATGGCAAGGAAACTTATGTGGGTCAGGAGTATGAGTCTCTAGTCGATGATCAATGGCCACACATCCCCCATTTTTGTGGAAAATAGCATGAACGACCATTTTCAATAATACCAAAGGCTAACACCTACGGATTTTTGACCAAGAAATGTCTCCACCAGAAATCTAAGAATGTGACCTATGGCAAGGAAACTTATGTGGGGTCAGGAGTATGATCTTCTAGTTCATGATCAATGACCATACAACCCCCATTTTGTGGAAAATAGCAAGAACGACCATTTTCAATAATACCAAAGGCTAACACCTACGAATTTTTGACCAAGAAATGGTCTCCACCAGAAATCCAAGAATGTGATTTATGGAAAGGAAACATATGTGGACTGAGGTGTACGAGCCTCTGGTTGATGATAAATGGCCACAAAACCCCTAATTTTGTCGAAAATTGCATGAATGACCATTTTCAATAATACTGAAGGCTAACACATACGGATTTTTAACCAAGAAATGGTCAACATAAAAAATCCAATAATGTGATGTATGACAAGGAAACATATCTGGGGTGTGATGAACGAGCCTCTGGTCGATGTTAATGGCCACATAACCCCCATTTTTGTCGGAAATAGCCATGAACGACAATTTTCAATAATACTGACGGCTAACAACTACAAATTTTTTACCAGGAAATGTCTCCACTAGAAATCCAAGAATGTGGTCTATGGCAAGGAAACAATTGTAGGGAGATGTGTACGAGCCTCTGGTCGATGATCAATGGCCACACAACCCCTATTTTTGTCGAAAATAGCATGAACGACTATTTTCAATAATACCGAAGGCTAACACCTTTGGATTTTTGACCAAGAAATGGTCCCCACCAGACATCCAAGAATGTGACCTATGGAAAGGAAACATATGTGGGGTCAGGTGTACGAGCCTCTGTTCGATGGTCAATGGCTACACAACCCTATTTTTGTTGAAAATAGAATGAACGACCATTTTCAATAATACCGAAGGCTAACACCTACGGATTATTTGCCAAGAAATGGTCTCCACCAGAAATCCAAGAATGTGATCTATGGCAAGGGAACATATTTGGGCTGAGGTGTATGAGCCTCTGGTCGATGATCAATGTCCACAACCCCCATTTTGTCGAAAATAGCCATGAACGACCATTTTCAATAATACCTAAGGCTAACACCTAATGATTTTTGACCAAGAAATGGTCTCCACCAGAAATCCAAGAATGTGATTTATGGCAAGTAAACATATGTGGGGTGAAGTGTATGAGCCTCTGGTCAATGATCAATGACCATACAACCCCCATTTTTGTCGAAAATAGCATGAACGACCATTTTCAATAATACCAAAGGCTAACACCTAATGATTTTTGACCAAGAAATGGTCTCGACCAGAAATCCAAGAATATGATCTATGGCAAGGAAACATATGTGGGGTGAGGTTAATGAGCCTCTGGTCAATGATCAATGGCCACACAACCCCCATTTTTGTAGAAAATAGCCATGAACGACTATTTTCAATAGTACCGAAGGCTACCACCTATAGATTTTAGACCAAGAAATGGTCTCCACCAGAAATCCAAGAATGTGATCTATGGCAAGGAAACATATGTAGGGTGAGGTGAACGAGCCTCTGGTCAATGATCAATGGCCACAAACCCCATTTTTTGACGAAAATAGCATGAACGACTATTTTCAATAAAAGGCAAGGCTAGCACCTATAGATTTTTGACCAAGAAATTGTCTCCACTAGAAATCCATGAATGTGATCTATGGCAAGGAAACATATGTGGGGTGAGCTATATGTGCTTCTGGTCAATGATCAATGGCCACACATGTTCGATTTTTGTCGAAAATAGCATGAACGACCATTTTCAATAATATCGAAGGCTAACACCTACGGATTTTCGACCAAGAAATGGTCTCCACCAGAAATTTAAGAATGTGATCTATGGCAAGGAAACTTATGTGGGGTCAGGAGTACGAGTCTCTAGTCGATGATCAATGGCCACACAACCTCCATTTTTGTGGAAAATAGCATGAACGACCATTTTCAATAATAACAAAGGCTAACACCTATAGATTTTGGACCAAGAAATGGTCTCCACCAAAAATCCAAGAATGTGATCTATGGTGTACGAGCCTCTGGTCGATAATCAGTGGCCACACAACACCCATTTTTGTCAAAAATAGCATGAACGACCATTTTCAATAATACCGAAGGGTAACACCTATGGATTTTTGACCAAGAAATGGTCTCCACCAGAAATGCAAGAATGTGATCTATGGCAAGGAAACATATGTGGGGTGAGGTGTACGAGCCTCTGGTTGATGATCAATGGCCACACAACCCCTATTTTTGTTGAAAATAGCATTAATGACCATTTTCAATATACTGAAGGCTAAAACCTATAGATTTTGACCAAGAAATGGTCTACACCAGAGATCCAAGAATGTGACCTATGGCAAGGAAACATATGTGGGTGCGATGAACGAGCCTCCGGTCGATGATTAATGGCCACATAACCCCCATTTTTGTCAAAAATAACCATGAATGACCATTTTCAATAATACCGAAGGCTAACACCTACGGATTTTTGACCAAGAAATGGTCTCCACTAGAAATCCAAGAATGTGATTTATGGAAAGGGAACAGATGTGGGGTGAGGTCTACGAGCCTCTAGTCGATGATCAATGGCCACACAACCCCAATTTTTGTCGGATATAGCCATGAACGACCAATTTCAATAATACCGAAGGCTAACACCTATGGATTTTTTACCAAGAAATGGTCTCCACTAGACATCCAAGAATGTGATTTATGGCAAGGAAACATATGTGGGGTGAGGTGTATGAGCCTGTGGTTGATGATCCATGACCACACAACCCCTATTTTTGTCAAAAATAGCATGGACGACCATTTTCAATAATACCAAAGGCTAGCACCTACGGATTTTTGACCAAAAAGTGGTCTCCACCAGAAAACAAAGAATGTGATCTATGGCAAGGAAACATATGTGGGGTGAGGTGTACGAGCCTATGGTCAATCATCAATGGCCACACAACCCCCATTTTTGTCGAAACTTGCATGAACGACCATTTTCAATAATACCGAAGGCTAACACCTACAAATTTTTTACTAAGAGATGGTCGCCACCAGAAATCCAAGAATATGATCTATGGTAAGAAAACATATGTGGGGAGAGGTGTACGAGCCTCTGGTCGATGATCAATGGCCACACAACCCCTATTTTTGTCGAAAATAGCATGAACGACTATTTTCAATAATACCGAAGGCTAACACCTTTGGATTTTTGACCAAGAAATGGTCCCCACCAGACATCCAAGAATGTGACCTATGGAAAGGAAACATATGTGGGGTCAGGTGTACGAGCCTCTGTTCGATGGTCAATGGCTACACAACCCTATTTTTGTTGAAAATAGAATGAACGACCATTTTCAATAATATCGAAGGCTAACACCTACGGATTATTTGCCAAGAAATGGTCTCCACCAGAAATCCAAGAATGTGATCTATGGCAAGGGAACATATTTGGGCTGAGGTGTATGAGCCTCTGGTCGATGATCAATGTCCACAACCCCCATTTTGTCGAAAATAGCCATGAACGACCATTTTCAATAATACCGAAGGCTAACACCTAATGATTTTTGACCAAGAAATGGTCTCCACCAGAAATCCAAGAATGTAATTTATGGCAAGTAAACATATGTGGGGTGAAGTGTATGAGCCTCTGGTCAATGATCAATGGCCATACAACCCCCATTTTTGTCGAAAATAGCATGAACGACCATTTTCAATAATACCAAAGGCTAACACCTAATGATTTTTGACCAAGAAATGGTCTCGACCAGAAATCCAAGAATATGATCTATGGCAAGGAAACATATGTGGGGTGAGGTTAATGAGCCTCTGGTCAATGATCAATGGCCACACAACCCCCATTTTTGTAGAAAATAGCCATGAACGACTATTTTCAATAGTACCGAAGGCTACCACCTATAGATTTTAGACCAAGAAATGGTCTCAACCAGAAATCCAAGAATGTGATCTATGGCAAGGAAACATATGTAGGGTGAGGTGAATGAGCCTCTGGTCAATGATCAATGGCCACAAACCCCATTTTTTGACGAAAATAGCATGAACGACTATTTTCAATAAAAGGCAAGGCTAGCACCTATAGATTTTTGACCAAGAAATTGTCTCCACTAGAAATCCATGAATGTGATCTATGGCAAGGAAACATATGTGGGGTGAGCTATATGTGCTTCTGGTCAATGATCAATGGCCACACATGTTCGATTTTTGTCGAAAATAGCATGAACGACCATTTTCAATAATATCGAAGGCTAACACCTACGGATTTTCGACCAAGAAATGGTCTCCACCAGAAATCTAAGAATATGATCTATGGCAAGGAAACTTATGTGGGGTCAGGAGTACGAGTCTCTAGTCGATGATCAATGGCCACACAACCTCCATTTTTGTGGAAAATAGCATGAACGACCATTTTCAATAATAACAAAGGCTAACACCTATAGATTTTGGACCAAGAAATGGTCTCCACCAAAAATCCAAGAATGTGATCTATGGTGTACGAGCCTCTGGTCGATAATCAGTGGCCACACAACACCCATTTTTGTCAAAAATAGCATGAACGACCATTTTCAATAATACCGAAGGGTAACACCTATGGATTTTTGACCAAGAAATGGTCTCCACCAGAAATGCAAGAATGTGATCTATGGCAAGGAAATATATGTGGGGTGAGGTGTACGAGCCTCTGGTTGATGATCAATGGCCACACAACCCCTAATTTTGTTGAAAATAGCATTAATGACCATTTTCAATATACTGAAGGCTAAAACCTATAGATTTTGACCAAGAAATGGTCTACACCAGAGATCCAAGAATGTGACCTATGGCAAGGAAACATATGTGGGTGCGATGAACGAGCCTCCGGTCGATGATTAATGGCCACATAACCCCCATTTTTGTCAAAAATAACCATGAATGACCATTTTCAATAATACCGAAGGCTAACACCTACGGATTTTTGACCAAGAAATGGTCTCCACCAGAAATACAAGAATGTGATTTATGGAAAGGGAACAGATGTGGGGTGAGGTCTACGAGCCTCTAGTCGATGATCAATGGCCACACAACCCCAATTTTTGTCGGATATAGCCATGAACGACCAATTTCAATAATACCGAAGGCTAACACCTATGGATTTTTTACCAAGAAATGGTCTCCACTAGACATCCAAGAATGTGATTTATGGCAAGGAAACATATGTGGGGTGAGGTGTATGAGCCTATAGTTGATGATCCATGACCACACAACCCCTATTTTTGTCAAAAATAGCATGGACGACCATTTTCAATAATACCAAAGGCTAGCACCTACGGATTTTTGACCAAAAAGTGGTCTCCACCAGAAAACAAAGAATGTGATCTATGGCAAGGAAACATATGTGGGGTGAGGTGTACGAGCCTATGGTCAATCATCAATGGACACACAACCCCCATTTTTGTCGAAACTTGCATGAACGACCATTTTCAATAATACCGAAGGCTAACACCTACAAATTTTTTACCAAGAGATGGTCGCCACCAGAAATCCAAGAATATGATCTATGGTAAGAAAACATATGTGGGGAGAGGTGTACGAGCCTCTGGTCGATGATTAATGGCTACACAACCCCCGTTTTTATCGAAAATATCCATGAACGACCATTTTCAATAATATCGAAGGCTAACACCTACAAATTTTTGACCAGGAAATGGTCTCCACCAGAAATCCAAGAATATGATCTATGGCAAGGAAACAATTGTATGGAGATGTGTACGAGCCTCTAGTCGATGATCAATGGCCACACAACCCCAATTTTTGTCGAAAATAGCATGAACGACCATTTTCAATAATTTCGAAGGCTAACAACTATGGATTTTTTACCAAGAAATGGTCGCCAACAGAAATCCAAGAATGTGACCTATGGCAAGAAAATATATGTGGGGTCAGGTGTACGAGCCTCTGTTCGATGGTCAATTGCTACACAACCTCCATTTTTGTCGAAAATAGAATGAACAACCATTTTCAATAATACCGAAAGCTAACACCTATGGATTTTTTACAAAGAAAAGGTCTGCACCAGAAATCCAAGAATGTGCTCTATGGCAAGGGAACATATGTGGGGTGAGGTGTACGAGCCTCTAATCGATGATCAATGGCCACACAACCCCCATTTTTGTCGGAAATAGCCATGAACGACCATTTTCAATAATACCGAAAGCTCGCACCTATGGATTTTTGACCAAGAAGTGGTCTCCACCAGAAATCCGAGAATGTGTTCTATGGCAAGGAAACATATGTGGGGTCAGGTGTACAAGCCTCTGGTCGATGATCAATGGCCACACAACCCCCATTTTTGTCGAAAATAGCAGGAACACCCATTTTCAATAATACCAAATGCTAACACATAAAGATTTTTGACCAAGAAATGGTCTCCACCAGAAATCCAAGAATGTGATCTATGGCAAGGAAACATACGAGGGGGAGGTGTACGAGCCTCTAGTTGATGATGAACGGCCACACTACCCCCATTTTTGTCTAAAATAGCCATGAACGACAATTTTCAATAATACCGAAGGCTAACACCTACGGATTTTCAACAAGAAATCGTCTACACAAAAAATCCAATAATGTGCTCTATGGCAAGGAAACATATGTGGGGAGAGTTGTACGAGCCTCTGGTTGATGGTCAATGGCCACACAACCCCCATTTTTATCGAAAGTGGCCATGAATGACCATTTTCAATAATATCGAATGATAACACCTACGGATTTTTGACCAAGAAATGGTCTTCCTCAGAAATCCAAGAATGTGATTTATGGCAAGGAAACATATGTGGGGTGAGGTGTACGAGCATCTGGTTGATGATCAATGGCCAGATAACCCCCATTTTTGTCGAAAATAGTATGAACGACCATTTTCAATAATACCGAAGGCTAACATCTATGGATTTTAGACCAAGAAATAGTCTCCACCAGAAATCCAAGAATGTGATATATGGCAAGGGAACATATGTGGTGTGAGGTATACGAGCCTCTGATCGATGATCAATGGCCACACAACCCCCATTTTTTCGAAAATAGCCATGAACGACCATTTTCAATAATACCGAGGGCTAACACCTACGAATTTTTTACCAAGAAATGGTCTCCACTAGAAATCCAAGAATATGATCTATAGCAAGGAAACATATGTGGGGTGAGGTGTATGAGCCTATGGTTGATGATAAATGGCCACACAACCCCTATTTTTGTCAAAAATAGCATGGATGACCATTTTCAATAATACCAAAGGTTAGCACCTATGGATTTTTGACCAAGAAGTGGCCTCCACCAGAAATCCGAGAATGTGATCCATGGCAAGGAAACATATGTGGGGTCAGGTGTACAAGCCTCTGGTCGATGATCTATGGCCACACAACCCCCATTTTTGTCGAAAATAGCAGGAACACCCATTTTCAAAAATACCAAATGCTAACACATACCAGAAATCCAAGAACACGATCTATGGCAAGGAAACATATGTGGGTGAGGTGTACAAGCCTCTGGTTGATTATGAACGGCCACACTACCCCCATTTTTGTCTAAAATAGCCATGAACGACAATTTTCAATAATACTGAAGGCTAACACCTACGGATTTTTAACAAGAAATGGTCTCCACCAAAAATCCAAGAATGTGCTCTATGGCAAGGAAACATATGTGGGGAGAGGTGTACGAGCCACTGGTCGATGGTCAATGGCAACACAACCCCCATTTTTGTCGAAAGTGGCCATGAATGACCATTTTCAATAATATCGAAGGATAACACCTACGAAATTTTGACCAAGAAATGTTCTTCCCCACAAATCCAATAATGTGATTTATGGCAAGGAAACATATGTGGGGTGATGTGTACGAGCATCTGGTCAATGATCAATGGCCACACAACCCCCACTTTTGTCGAAAATAGCATGAACGACCATTTTCAATAATACCCAAGGCTAACATCTATGGATTTTTGACCAAGATATAATCTCCACCAGAAATCCATGAATGTGATCTATGGCAAGGAAACATATGTGGGGTGCGATGAACGATCCTCTGGTCGATGATTAATGACCACTTAACCCCCATTTTTGTCGAGAATAACCATGAATGACCATTTTCCATAATACCGAGGGCCAACACCTACGGATTTTTGACCAAGAAATGGTCTCCACCAGAAATCCAAGAATGTGACCAATGGCAAGGGAACATATGTGGGGTGAGGAGAATGAGCCTCTGGTCAATGATCAATGGCCACATAACCCTCATTTTTGTCGAAAATAGCTTGAACGACCATTTTCAATAATATCGAAAGCAAACATATGTGGGTGAGGTGTACGAGCCTCTGGTTGATGATCAATGGCCAGACAACCCCCTTTTTTGTCGAAAATAGCATGAACGACCATTTCTAATAATATCGAAAGCTAATATTTATAGATTTTTGACCAAGAAATGATCTCCACCAAAAATCCAAGAATGTGATCTATGGCAAGGAAACATATGTGGGGTGAGGTGTATTAGCATGTGGTTGATGATCAATGGCCACACAACCCCTATTTTTGTCAAAAATAGCATGGACGACCATTTTCAATAATACCAAAGGCTAGCACCTACTAATTTTTGACCAAGAAGTAGTCTCCACCAAAAATCCAAGAATGTGATCTGTGGCAAGGAAACATATGTTGGGTCAGGTGTACAATCCTCTGGTCGAAGATCAATGGCCACACAACCCCCATTTTTGTCGAAAATAGCATGAACGCCCATTTTCAATAATACCAAAGGCTAACACCTACGAATTTTCGACCCAGAAATGGTCTCCACCAGAAAACCAAGAATGTGATCTATGACAATGAAACATATGTGGGGTGAGTTGTATGAGCCTCTGGTCTATGATCAATGGCAACACAACCACATTTCTGTCGAAAATAGCATGAACGACCATTTAAATAACACCGAAGGCTAACCCCTTTGGATTTTTTACCAAGAAATGGTCTCCACCAGAAATCCAAGAATGTGGTCTATAGCAAGGAAACATATGTGGGGTGAGGTGTATGAGCCTCTGATTGATGATCAACGGCCACGCTACCCCCATTTTTATCGAAAATAGCCATGAACGACCATTTTCAATAATACCGAAGGCTAACACCTACAAATTTTTACCAAGAAATGGTCTCCACCAGAAATCCAAGAATGTGCTGAATGGCAAGGAAACGTATTATTGGAGAGGTGTACGAGCCTCTGGTAGATCATCAATGGCCACACAACCCTATTTTTAGTCAAAAATAGCATGAACGAACATTTTCAATAATACCGAAGGCTAACACTTATCGATTTTTGACCAAGAAATGGTATCCACCAGAAATCCAAGAATGTGATCTATGGCAAGAAAACATATGTGGGGTGAGGTGTATGAGCATCTGGTCGATGATCAATGGCCACACAACCCCATTTTTATCGAAAATAGCATGAACGACCATTTTCAATAATACCGAAGGCTAACACCTACGGATTTTTGACCAAGAAATGGTCTCCACCAGAAATCCAAGAATGTGATCTATAGCAAGGAAACATGTGGGGTAAGGTGTATGAGCCTCTGGTCGATGGTCAATGGCCACACAACCCCATTTTTGTCGAAAGTAGCCATGAATTACCACTTTCAATAATATCAAAGGATAACACCTATGGATTTTTGACCAAGAAATGGTCTTCACCAGAAATCCAAGAATGTGATTTATGGCAAAGAAACATATATGTGGTGAGGTGTACGAGCATCTGGTCGATGATCAATGGACACAACCCCATTTTTGTCGAAAAATAGCATGAGCAACTATTTTCAATAATACCGAATGCTAACAAATACAGATTTCTGACCAAGAAATGGTCTCCACCAGAAATCCAATAATGTGAGGTGTACGAGCCTCTTGTCGACGATCAACGGCCACACAACCCCCATTTTTGTCAAAAATAGCATGAACGACTATTTTCAATATTACCGAAGGCTAACACCTACGGATTTTTGACCAAGAATTATTCTCCACTATAAAGCCAAGATTGTTACTATGGTAAGGAAACATATGTGGGGTGAGGTGTACGAGCCTCTGGTCGATGATCAATGGCCACACAACTCCCATTTTTGTCAAAAATTGTCATGAACGACCATTTTCAATAATACCAAAGGCTAACAGCTACGAATTTTGGACATAGAAATGGTATCCACCAGAAATCCAAGAATGTGATCTATGGCAAGTAAACATATATGAGGTGAGGTGTACGAGCCTCTGGTCGATGATCAATGGCCACACAACGCCCATTTTTGTCGGAAATAGCCATGAACGATTAATTTCAATAACACCGAAGGCTAACACCTCCAGATTTTTGACCAAGAAATGGACTCCGCCAGAAATCCAAGAATGTGATCTATGGCAAGGAAACATATGTGGGGTCAGGTGTATGAGCCTTTGGTCGATGATCAATGGCCACACAACCCCTGTTTTTATCGAAAATAGCATGAACGACCATTTTCAATAATACCGAAGGATAACATCTATGGATTTTTGACCAAGAAATGGTCTCCACCAGAAATCCAAGAATATGAAATATGGCAAGGAAACATATGTAGGGTGCGATGAACGATCCTCTGATCGATGATTAATGGCCACATAACCCCCATTTTTTCAAAAATAACCATGACTAACCATTTTCAATAATACCGAAGGCTAACACCTACAGATTTTTGACCAAGGAATGGTCTCCACCAGAAATCCAAGAATGTGATCTATGGCAAGGAAACATATGTGGGGTGAGGTGTATGAGCCTGTGGTTGATGATCAATGGCCACACAACCCCTATTTTTGTCGAAAATAGCATGAACGCCCATTTTCAATAATACCAAAGGCTAACGCCTACGAATTTTCGGCCCAGAAATGGTCCCCACCAGAAAACCAAGATTGTGATCTATGACAAGGAAACATATGTAATGTGAGGTGTATGAGCCTCTGGTCGATGATCAATGGCCACACAACCCCATTTCTGTCGAAAATAGCATGAACGACCATTTAAATAACATCGAAGGCTAACACCTACGGATTTTTTACCAAGAAATGGTCTCCACCAGAAATCCAAGAATGTGGTCTATGGCAAGGAAACAAACATGGGGTGAGGTTTAAGAGCCTCTAGTTGATGATCAACGGCCACACTACCCCCATTTTTGTCGAAAATAGCCATCAACGACCATTTTCAATAATACGGATTTTTACCAAGAAATGGTCTCCACTAGAAATCCAAGAATGTTCTCTATGGCAAGGAAACATATGAGGGGAGAGGTGTACGAGCCTTTGGTCGGTCATCAATGGCCACACAACCCCTATTTTTGTCAAAAATAGCATGAACGAACATTTTCAATAATACCGAAGGCTAACACTTATGGATTTTTGACCAAGAAATGGTCTCCACCAGAAATCCAAGAATGTGATCTATGGAAAGAAAACATAAGTGGGATAAGGTGTATGAGCATCTGGTCGATGATCAATGGACACACAACCCGCATTTTTGTCAAAAATAGCATGAACGACCATTTTCAATAACACCGAAGGCTAACACCTACGGATTTTGACCAATGAAATGGTCTCCACCAGAAAACCAAGAATGTGAACTATGGCAAGGAAACATATGTGGGGTGAGGTGTATGAGCCTCAGGTCGATGATCAATGGCCACACAACCCCCATTTTTGTCGAAAGTAGCAATGAATTACCATTTTCAATAATATCGAAGGATAACACCTACGGATTTTTTTACCAAGAAATGGTCTTTACCAGAAATCCAAGAATGTGATCTATGGCAAGCAAACATATGTGCGGTGAGGTGTATGAGCATCTCGTCGATGATCAATGGACACACAACCCCCATTTTTTGTCGAAAAATAGCATGAACGACCATTTTCAATAATATTGAGTGCTAACACATACGGATTTTTCACCAAGAAATGGTCTCCACCAGAAATGCAAAATGTGATCTATGGCAAGGAAACATATGTGGGGTGTGGTGTACGAGCCTCTGGCCGACTATCAATGGCCACACAACCCCCATTTTTGTCAATAATAGCATGAACGACCATTTTCAATATTACCGAAGGCTAACACCTACGTATTTTTTACCAAGAAATAGTCTCCACAAGAAAACCAAGATTGTTGTCTATGGTAAGGAAACATATGTGGGGTGAGGTGTATGAGCCTCTGGTCGATGATCAATGGCCACACAACCCCCATTTTTGTCAAAAATAGTCATGAACGACCATTTTCAATAATACTGAAGGCTAACATCTACGAATTTTGGACATAGAAATGGTCTCCACCAGAAATCCAAGAATTTGATCTATGGCAAGGAATCATATATGGGGTGAGGTGTACGAGCCTCTGGTCGATGATCAATGGCCACACAACCCCCATTTGTCGAAAATAGCAATGAACGACCATTTTCAATAATACCGAAGGGTAATACCTACAGTTTTTTTTACCATGAAATGGTCTCTACCAGAAATTTAAGAATGTGATCTAGCACAAGGAAACATATGTGGGGTGAGGTGTACGAGCATCTAGTCGATGATTATTGGCCACACAAGCCCCTTTTTGTCGAAAATAGCATGGACGACCATTTTCAATAATATCGAACGCTAGCACCTACGGATTATTAACCAAGAAATGGCCTCTACCTGATATCCTAGAATGTGAACTGTTGGGGACTTGTTCTCAAATACTATGAATCAAGAACAAGGCAACATAAAATGTTAAACGTTAATACCCTTCGTCCTTCGGAGCATTATTTTCATAAGGTTATAATGATCTTTGGACGAAGGTCATGAGGGGCATACCTTCATGAATTCTTCATACATAAATGTATGATTATTAACAACGAATGAAGCATGTAAAGCATAAGAAATAATGTGAACAACAACATTATCATACATATAATTTTCAGTATATAAATGCAAATCAACATAAGGACAATATTGAATTACATTTAATACCTTCGGCTTGATAAACAACAAAGGTACGAGCGTGACATAAAAGCAAATGTCGAGTCAGCGTGAACAGTACGGGAACACTGTTCATCTATTTATAGCCACGGGACGCAGCCCATGTAAAATTACACCCATGCCCTTTACATTTGTTAATGACTATAGTAATCCATCGAGGTCTAAATAGCCTTTTCCCTTTTAAGTCGGTTCCCTTTTCTACTGTCATGCCGAAGCTCCCTTGCGCGTAGCTTCGGCGCTGCGTCAACCTTCGTATTCTTTGTACTTCTCACACTGCGGTTCTGATCCGAGTCCGAAGGTACCTGTTCATGTATTACACTCCAGAAACATTGTTAAATCATGTTTTTGAGGACCTTTGGAAGACGAAGGCCCCCAACATGATCTGTGGCAAGGAAACATATGTGGGGTGAGGTGTACGAGCCTCTGGTCGACGATCAATGGACACACAACCCCCATTTTTGTCAAAAATGACATGAACGACCATTTTCAATAATACCGAAGTTTAACACCTGTAGATTTTTGACCAAGAAATGGTCTCCACTAGAAATCCAAGAATGTGATCTATGGCAAGGAAAACTATGTGGGGTCAGGTGTATGAGCCTCAGGTCGATGATGAATGGCCACACTATCCTTATTTTTGTCGAAAATATCCAGGAACGACCATTTTCAATAATACTGAAGACAAACTATGTGGAGACCATATTTTTACCATGAAAAGGTCTCCACCAGAAATCCAAGAATGTGATCTATGGGAAGGAAACATATGTGGAGTGAGGTGTATGAGCCTCTAGTCGATGAACAATGTCCACACAACCCCCATTTCTGTCGAAAATAGCATGAACGACCATTTTCAATAATATTGAAGGCTAACACCTACGAATTATTCGCCAAGAAATGGTCTCCACCAGAAATCCAAGAATGTGATCTATGGCAAGGGAACATATTTGGGCTGAGGTGTACGAGGCTCCAGTCGATGATCAATGTCCACAACCCCCATTTTGTCGAAAATAGCCATGAACGACCATTTTCAATAATACCGAAGGCTAACACTTAATGATTTTTGACCAAGAAATGGTCTCCACCAGAAATTTAAGAATGTGATCTATGGCAAGGAAACATATGTGGGGTGAAGTGTATGAGCCTCTGGTCAATGATCAATGGCCATACAACCCCCATTTTTGTCGAAAATAGCATCAACGACCATTTTCAATAATACCAAAGGCTAGAACCTAACGATTTTTGACCATGAAATGGTCTCCACCAGAAATCCAAGAATATGATCTATGGCAAGGAAACATATGTTGGGTGAGGTTAATGAGCCTCTGGTCAATGATAAATGGCCACACAACCCCCATTTTTGTAGAAAATAGCCATGAACGACCATTTTCAATAGTACCAAAGGCTACCACCTATAGATTTTTGACCAAGAAATGGTCTCCAACAGAAATCCAAGAATGTGATCTATGGCAAGGAAACATATGTAGGGTGAGGTGAACGAGCCTCTGGTCAATGATCAGTGGCCACACAACCCCCATTTTTTGACGAAAATAGCCATGAACGACCATTTTCAATAATATCGAATGCTACAGATTTTTGACCAAGAAATGGTCTCCACCAGAAATCCAAGAATGTGACCTATGACAAGGAAACATATGTGGGGTGAGGTGTACGAGCCTCTGGTCGATGATCAATGACCACACAAACCCCATTTTTCGGAAATAGCCATGAACAACCATTTTCAATAAAAGGCAAGGCTAGCACCTAAGGATTTTTGACCAAGAAATTGTCTCCACTAGAAATCCATGAATGTGATCTATGGCAAGTAAACATATGTGGGGCGAGTTATATGTGCCTCTGGTCGATGATCAATGGCCACACATCTCCGAATTTTGTCGAAAATAGCATGAATGACCATTTTCAATAATACCGAAGGCTAACACCTATGAATTTTCGACCAAGAAATGGTCTCCACCAGAAATCTAAGAATGTGATATATGGCAAGGAAACTTATGTGGGGTCAGGAGTATGAGTCTCTAGTCGATGATCAATGGCCACACAACCCCCATTTTTGTGGAAAATAGCATGAACGACCATTTTCAATAATGCCAAAGCCTAACACCTACGGATTTTTGACCAAGAAATGTCTCCACCAGAAATCTAAGAATGTGACCTATAGCAAGGAAACTTATGTGGGGTCAGGAGTACGAGCCTCTAGTGCATGATCAATGACCACACAACCCCCATTTTGTGGAAAATAGCAAGAACGACCATTATCAATAATACCAAAGGCTAACACCTACGAATTTTTGACCAAGAAATGGTCTCCACGAGAAATCCAAGAATGTGATTTATGAAAAGGAAACATATGTGGGCTGAGGTGTACGAGCCTCTGGTTGATGATCAATGGCCACAAAACCCCTAATTTTGTCGAAAATTGCATGAATGACCATTTTCAATAATACTGAAGACTAACACCTACGGATTTTTGACCAAGAAATGGTCTACGTCAAAAATCCAACAATGTGATCCATGGAATGGAAACAAATCTGGGGTGTGATGAACGAGCCTCTGGTCGATGTTAATGGCCACATAACCCCCATTTTTGTCGGAAATAGCCATGAACGACAATTTTCAATAATACCGACGGCTAACAACTACAAATTTTTTTACCAGGAAATGTCTCCACTAGAAATCCAAGAATGTGGTCTATGGCAAGGAAACAATTGTAGGGAGATGTGTATGAGCCTCTGGTGATGATCAATGGCCGCACAACCCCTATTTTTGTCGAAAATAGCATGAACGACTATTTTCAATAATACCGAAGGCTAACACCTTTGGATTTTTGACCAAGAAATGGTCCCCACCAGACATCCAAGAATGTGACCTATGGAAAGGAAACATATGTGGGGTCAGGTGTATGAGCCTCTGTTCGATGGTCAATGGCTACACAACCCCTATTTTTGTTGAAAATAGAATGAACGACCATTTTCAATAATACCGAAGGCTAACACCTACGGATTATTCGCCAAGAAATGGTCTCCACCAGAAATCCAATAATGTGATCTATGGCAAGGGAACATATTTGGGCTGAGGTGTATGAGCCTCTGGTCGATGATCAACGTCCAGAACCCCCATTTTGTCGAAAATAGCCATGAATGACCATTTTCAATAATACCGAAGGCTAACACCTAATGATTTTTGATCAAGAAATGGTCTCCACCAGAAATTCAAGAATATGATTTATGGTAAGTAAACATATGTGGGGTGAAGTGTATGAGCCTCTGGTCAATGATCAATGGCCATACAACCCCCATTTTTGTCGAAAATAGCATGAACGACCATTTTCAATAATACCAAAGGCTAACACCTAATGATTTTTGACCAAGAAATGGTCTCGACCAGAAATCCAAGAATATGATCTATGGCAAGGAAACATATGTGGGGTGAGGATAATGAGCCTCTGGTCAATGATCAATGGCCACACAACCCCCATTTTTGTAGAAAATAGCCATGAACGACCATTTTCAATAGTACCGAAGGCTACCACCTATAGATTTTTGACCAAGAAATGGTCTCTAACAGAAATCCAAGAATGTGATCTATGGCAAGGAAACATATGTAGGGTGAGGTGAACGAGCCTCTGGTCAATGATCAGTAGCCACACAACCCCCATTTTTTGATGAAAATAGCCATGAACGACCATTTTCAATAATATCGAATGCTACGGATTTTTGACCAAGAAATGGTCTCCACTAGAAATCCAAGAATGTGACCTATGGCAAGGAAACATATGTGGGGTGAGGTGTACGAGCCTCTGGTCAATGATCAATGAACACACAAACCCCATTTTTCGGAAATAGCCATGAACGACCATTTTCAATAAAAGGCAAGGCTAGCACCTATGGATTTTTGGCCAAGAAATTGTCTCCACTAGAAATCCATGAATGTGATCTATGGCAAGTAAACATATGTGGGGTGAGCTATATGTGCCTCTGGTCGATGATCAATGGCCACACATCTCCGATTTTTGTCGAAAATAGCATGAATGACCATTTTCAATAATACCGAAGGCTAACACCTATGAATTTTCGACCAAGAAATGGTCTCCACCAGAAATCTAAGAATGTGATCTATGGCAAGGAAACTTATGTGGGGCAGGAGTATGAGTCTCTAGTCGATGATCAATGGCTACACAACCCCCATTTTTGTGGAAAATAGCATGAACGACCATTTTCAATAATACCAAAGGCTAACACCTACGGATTTTTGACCAAGAAATGTCTCCACCAGAAATCTAAGAATATGACCTATGGCAAGGAAACTTATGTGGGGTCAGGAGTTGAGCCTCTAGTCCATGATCAATGACCACACAACCCACATTTTGTGGAAAATAGAAAGAACGACCATTTTCAATAATACCAAAGGCTAACACCTACGAATTTTTTACCAAGAAATGGTCTCCACGAGAAATCCAAGAATGTGATTTATGGCAAGGAAACATATGTGGGCTGAGGTGTACGAGCCTCTGGTTGATGATCAATGGCCACAAAACCCCTAATTTTGTCAAAAATTGCATGAATGACCATTTTCAATAATACTGAAGGCTAACACCTACGGATTTTTGACCAAGAAATGGTCTACTTCAAAAATCCAATAATGTGATCTATGGCAAGGAAACATATCTGGGATGTGATGAACGAGCCTCTGGTCGATGATAATGGCCACATAACCCCCATTTTTGTCGAAAAAATAGCCATGAACGACAATTTTCAATAATACCGACGGCTAACAACTACAAATTTTTTACCAGGAAATGTCTCCACTAGAAATCCAAGAATGTGGTCTATGGCAAGGAAACAATTGTAGGGAGATGTGTATGAGCCTCTGGTCGATGATCAATGGCCACACAACCCCTATTTTTGTCGAAAATAGCATGAACAACTATTTTCAAAAATACCAAAGGCTAACACCTTTGGATTTTTGACCATGAAATGGTCCCCACCAGACATCCAAGAATGTGACCTATGGAAAGGAAACATATGTGGGGTCAGGTGTACGAGCCTCTGTTCGATGGTCAATGGCTACACAACCCCTATTTTTGTTGAAAATAGAATGAACGACCATTTTCAATAATACCGAAGGCTAACACCTACGGATTATTCGCCAAGAAATGGTCTCCATCAGAAATCCAAGAATGTGATCTATGGCAAGGGAACATATTTGGGCTGAGGTGTATGAGCCTCTGGTCGATGATCAATGTCCACAACCCCCATCTTGTCGAAAATAGCCATGAACGACCATTTTCAATAATACCGAAGGCTAACACCTAATGATTTTTGACCAAGAAATGGTCTCCACCAGAAATCCAAGAATGTGATTTATGGCAAGTAAACATATGTGGGGTGAAGTGTATGAGCCTCTGGTCAATGATCAATGGTCATACAACCCCCATTTTTGTCGAAAATAGCATGAACGACCATTTTCAATAATACCAAAGGCTAACACCTAATGATTTTTGACCAAGAAATGGTCTCGACCAGAAATCCAAGAATATGATCTATGGAAAGGAAACATATGTGGGGTGAGGTTAATGAGCCTCTGGTCAATGATCAATGGCCACACAACCCCCATTTTTGTAGAAAATAGCCATGAACGACCATTTTCAATAGCACCGAAGGCTACCACCTATAGATTTTTGACCAAGAAATGGTCTCCACCAGAAATCCAAGAATGTGATCTATGGCAAGGAAACATATGTAGGGTGAGGTGAACGAGCCTCTGGTCAATGATCATTGACCACACAAACCCCATTTTTGTCGAAAATAGCATGAACGACCATTTTCAATAATACCGAAGGCTATCACCTACGGATTTTCGACCAAGAAATGGTCTCCACCAGAAATCTAAGAATGTGATCTATGGCAAGGAAACTTATGTGGGGTCAGGAGTATGAGTCTCTAGTCGATGATCAATGGCCACACAACCCCCAGTTTTGTGGAAAATAGCATGAACGACCATTTTCAATAATACCAAAGGCTAACACCTATAGATATTGGACCAAGAAATGGTCTCCACCAAAAATCCAAGAATGTGATCTATGGTAAGGAAATATATGTCGGGTGAGGTGTACGAGCCTCTGGTCGATAATCAGTGGCCACACAACACCCATTTTTGTCAAAAATAGCATGAACGACCATTTTCAATAATACCAAAGGGTAACACCTATGGATTTTTGACCAAGAAATGGTCTCCACCAGAAATGCAAAGAATGTGATCTATGGAAAGGAAACATATGTGGGGTGAGGTGTACGAGCCTCTGGTTGATGATCAATGGCCACACAACCCCTATTTTTGTCGAAAATGGCCTTAATGACCATTTTCAATAATACTGAAGGCTAAAACCTATAGATTTTGACCAAGAAATGGTCTACACCAGAAATCCAAGAATGTGATCTATGGCAAGGAAACATATGTGGGTGCGATGAACGAGCCTCCGGTCGATGATTAATGGCCACATAACCCCCATTTTTGTCAAAAATAACTATGAATGACCATTTTCAATAATACCGAAGGCTAACACCTACGGATTTTTGACCAAGAAATGGTCTCCACCAGAAATCCAAGAATGTGATTTATGGAAAGGGAACAGATGTGGGGTGAGGTCTACGAGCCTCTAGTCGATGATCAATGGCCACACAACCCCAAATTTTGTCGGATATAGCCATGAACGACCAATTTCAATAATACCGAAGGCTAACAGCTACGGATTTTTTACCAAGAAATGGTCTCCACTAGACATCCAAGAATGTGACCAATGGCAAGGGAACATATGTAAGGTGAGGAGAATGAGCCTCTGGTCAATGATCAATGGCCACATAACCCTCATTTTTGTCGAAAATAGCATGAACGACCATTTTCAATAATATCGAAGGCTAACACCAACCGGTTTTTCACCTAGAAATGGTCTCCACCAGAAATCCAAGAATGTGATATATGGCAAGCAAACATATGTGGGTGAGGTGTATGAGCCTTTGGTTGATGATCAATGGCCAGACAACCCCCATTTTTGTCAAAAATAGCATGAACGACTATTTTCAATAATATCGAAGGCTAATATTTATAGATTTTTGACCAAGAAATGGACTCCACCAAAAATCCAAGAATGTGATCTATGGCAAGGAAACATATGTGGGGTGAGGTGTATTAGCATATGGTTGATGATCAATGGCCACACAACCCCTATTTTTGTCAAAAATAGCATGGACGACCATTTTCAATAATACCAAAGGCTAGCACCTACTAATTTTTGACCAAGAAGTAGTCTCCACCAAAAATCCAAGAATGTGATCTATGGCAAGGAAACATATGTAGGGTCAGGTGTACAATCCTCTGGTCGAAGATCAATGGCCACACAACCCCCATTTTTGTCGAAAATAACATGAACGCCCATTTTCAATAATACCAAAGGCTAACACCTACGAATTTTCGACCCAGAAATGGTCTCCACCAGAAAACCAAGAATGTGATTTATGACAATGAAACATATGTGGGGTGAGGTGTATGAGCCTCTGGTCTATGATCAATGGCCACACAACCCCATTTCTGTCGAAAATAGCATGAACGACAATTTAAATAACACCGAAGGAAACATATGTGATCTATGGCAAGGAAACATATGTGGGGTGAGGTGTATGAGCCTGTGGTTGATGATCAATGGCCACACAACCCCTATTTTTGTCGAAAATAGCATGAACGCCAATTTTCAATAATACCAAAGGCTAACGCCTACAAATTTTCGGCCCAGAAATGGTCCCCACCAGAAAACCAAGATTGTGATCTATGACAAGGAAACATATGTAATGTGAGGTGTACGAGCCTCTGGTCGATGATCAATGGCCACACAACCCCCATTTGTCGAAAATAGCAATGAACGACCATTTTCAATAATACCGAAGGGTAATACCTACAGTTTTTTTACCATGAAATGGTCTCCACCAGAAATTTAAGAATGTGATCTAGCACAAGGAAACATATGTGGGGTGAGGTGTACGAGCATCTAGTCGATGATTATTGGCCACACAAGCCCCTTTTTGTCGAAAATAGCATGGACGACCATTTTCAATAATATCGAACGCTAGCACCTACAGATTATTAACCAAGAAATGGTCTCCACCTGATATCCTAGAATGTGATCTGTTGGGGACTTGTTCTCAAATACTATGAATCAAGAACAAGGCAACATAAAATGTTAAACGTTAATACCCTTCGTCCTTGAGAGCATTATTTCCATAAGGTTATAATGATCTTCGGACGAAGGTCATGAAGGGCATACCTTCATGAATTCTTCATACATAAATGTATGATTATTAACAACGAATGAAGCATGTAAAGCATAAGAAATAATGTGAACAACAACATTATCATACATATATTTTTCAGTATATAAATGCAAATCAACATAAGGACAATATTGAATTACATTTAATACCTTCAGCTTGATAGACAACAAAGGTACGAGCGTGACGTAAAAGCAAATGCCGAGTCAGTGTGAACAGTTCGGGAACACTGTTCATCTATTTATAGCCACGGGACGCAGCCCATGTAAAATTACACCCATGCCCTTTACATTTGCTAATGACTCTATAGTAATCCATCAAGGTCTAAATAGCCTTTTCCCTTTTAAGTCGGTTCCCTTTTCTGCTGTCATGCCGAAGCTCCCTTACGCGTAGCTTCGGCGCTGCGTCAACCTTCGTATTCTTTGTGCTTCTCACACTGCGGTTCTGATCCGAGTCCGAAGGTACCTGTTCATGTATTACACTCCAGAAACATTGTTAAATCATGTTTTTGAGGACCTTCGGAAGACGAAGGCCCCCAACATGATCTATGTCAAGGAAACATATGTGGGTGAGGTGTACGAGCCTCTGGTCGACGATCAATGGACACACAACCCCCATTTTTGTCAAAATGACATGAACGACCATTTTCAATAATACTGAAGTTTAACGCCTGTAGATTTTTGACCAAGAAATGGTCTCCACTAGAAATCCAAGAATGTGATCTATGGCAAGGAAAACTATGTGGGGTCAGGTGTATGAGCCTCAGGTCGATGATGAATGGCCACACTATCCTCATTTTTGTCGAAAATATCTAGGAACGACCATTTTCAATAATACTAAAGACAAACATCTACATATTTTTACCATGAAAAGGTCTCCACCAGAAATCCAAGAATGTGATCTATGGGAAGAAACATATGTGGAGTGAGGTTTATGAGCCTCTAGTCGATGAACAATGTCCACACAACCCCCATTTCTGTCGAAAATAGCATGAACGACCATTTTCAATAATACCGAAGGCTAAGACCTACGGATTTATGACCAAGAAATGGTCTCCACCAGAAATCCAAGAATGTGATTTATGGCAAGCAAACATATGTGGGGTGAGGTGTATGAGCCTCTGGTCGATGATCAATAGCCACACAACTACCATTTTTGTCTAAAATAGCATGAACGACCATTTTCGATAATACCGAAGGCTAACACTTACGGATTTTTGGCCAAGAAATGGTCTCCACCAGAAATCCAAGAATGTGACTTATGGCAAGGAAACATATGTGGGGTGAGGTGTACGAGCCTCTGGTCGATGATCAATGACCACACAACTTCCATTTTTGTCGAAAATAGCATGAACGACCATTTTCAATAATACGAAGGCTAAAACCTACGGATTTTTTTATCAAGAAATGGTCTCTACCAAAAATCCAAGAATGTGATTTAAGGCAAGGAAACATATGTGGGGTGAGGTGTACGAGTCTCTGGTCGATGATCGATGGCCACACAACCCTAATTTTGTCGAAAATACCATGAACGACCATTTTCAATATTACCGAAGGCTAACATCTACAAATTTTTTACCAAGAAATGGTCTCCACTAGAAATCCAAGATTGTGATCTATGGTAAGGAAACATATGTGAGGTGAAGTGTACGAGCCTCTGGTCGATGATCAATAGCCACACAACCCCCATTTTTACGAAAATAGCCATGAATGACCATTTTCAATAATACCGAAGGCTGACACCTACGGATTTTTGACCATGAAATGGTCTCCACCAGAAATCCAAGAATGTGATCTATGGTAAGGAAACATATTTGGGGTAAGGTGTACAAACCTCTAGTCGATGATTTATGGCCACACAACCCCCATTTTTGTCGAAAATAGCCATGAACGACCATTTTCAAAAATACCGAAGGCTAACACCTACGGATTTTTGACCATGAAATGGTCTCCACCAGAAATCCAAGAATTTGATCTATGGCAAGGAAACATATGTGGGGTGAGGTGTTCGAGCATCTAGTCGATGATCAATGGCCACACAACCCCCCTTTTTTGAAAATAGCATGGACGACCATTTTCAATAATATCGAAGGCTAACACCTACGGATTATTGACCAAGAAATGGTCTCCACCCTATATCCTAGAATGTGATCTATGACAAGGAAACATATGTGGGGTGAGGTGTACGAGCCTCTGGTCGACGTCAATGGCCACACAACTCCCAATTTTGTCAAAAATAACATGAACGACCATTTTCAATAATACCGAAGTTTAACACCTACGGATTTTTGACCAAGAAATGGTCTCCACCAAAAAACCAAGAATGTGATCTATGGTAAGGAAACATATGTGGGGTCACGTGTATGAGCCTCTGCTCGATGATCAATGGCCACACTACACTCATTTTTGTCGAAAATAGCCATGAACGATCATTTTCAATAATACTAAAGCCTAACACCTACGGATTTTTGACCATAAATGGTCTCCACCAGAAATCCAAGAATGTGATCTATGGCAAGGAAACATATGAGGGTGAGGAGTACGAGCCTCCCGTCGATGACCGATTGCCACATAAATGTCATTTTTGTCAAAAATAGCATGAACGGCCATTTTCAATAATACCGATGGCTAACACCTACGGATTTATGACCAAGAAATGGCCTCCACCAGAAATCCAAGAATGTGATTTATAGCAAGCAAACATATATGGGGTGAGGTGTACGAGCCTCTGGTCGATGATCAATGGCCAGACAACTACCATTTTGTCGAAAATAGCATGAACGACCATTTTCGAAAATACCGAAGGCTAACACCTACGGATTTTTGGCCAAGAAATGGTCTCCACCAGAAATCCAAGAATGTGATTTAAGGCAAGAAAACATATGTGGGGTGAGGTGTATGAGTCTCCGGTCGAAGATCAATGGCCACACAACCCCTAATTTTGACGAAAATAGCATGAACGACCAATTTAAATATTACCAAAGGCTAACACCTACGAATTTTTGACCAAGAAATGGTCTCCACAAGAAATCCAAGAATGTGATTTATGGCAAGGAAACATGTGGGGTGAGGTGTACGAGCCTCTGGTCGATGATCAATGACCACACAACTACCATTTTTGTCGAAAATAGCATGAACGGCCATTTTCAATAATACCGAAGGCTAACACCTACGGATTTTTGGCCAAGAAATGGTCTCCACCAGAAATCCTAGAATGTTATTTAAGGCAAGGAAACATATATGGGGCGAGGTGTACAAGTCTCCGGTCGATGATTGATGGCCACACAACCCCTAATTTTGTCTAAAATAGCATGAACGACCATTTTCAATATTACCGAAGGCTAACACCTATGGATTTTTGACCAAGAAATGATCTCCACTAGAAATCCAAGGTTGTGATCTATGGTAAGGAAACATATGTGAGGTGAAGTGTACGAGCCTTTGGTCGATGATCAATAGCCACACAACCCCCATTTTTGACGTAAATAGCCATGAATGACCATTTTCAATAATACCGAAGGCTGACACCTACGGATTTTTGACCATGAAATGGTCTCCACCAGAAATCCAAGAATGTGATCTATGGTAAGGAAACATATCTAGGGTGTGGTGTACACACCTCTAGTCGATGATCAATGGCCACATAGCCCACATTTTTGTCGAAAATAGCCATGAACGACCATTTTCAATAATACCCAAGGCTAACATCTATGGATTTTTGACCAAGATATAATCTCCACCAGAAATCCAAGAATGTGATCTATGGCAAGGAAACATATGTGGGGTGCGATGAACGATCCTCTGGTCGATGATTAATGACCACTTAACCCCCATTTTTGTCGAAAATAACCATGAATGACCATTTTCCATAATACCGAGGGCCAACACCTACGGATTTTTGACCAAGAAATGGTCTCCACCAGAAATCCAAGAATGTGACCAGTGGCAAGGGAACATATGTGGGGTGAGGAGAATGAGCCTCTGGTCAATGATCAATGGCCACATAACCCTCATTTTTGTCGAAAATAGCATGAACGACCATTTTCAATAATACCCAAGGCTAACATCTATGGATTTTTGACTAAGAAATGGTCTCCACCAGAAATCCAAGAATGTGATATATGGCAAGCAAACATATGTGGGTGAGGTGTACGAGCCTCTGATCGATGATCAATGGCCAGACAACCCCCATTTTTGTCGAAAATAGCATGAACGACCATTTTCAATAATATCAAAGGCTAATATTTATAGATTTTTGACCAAAAAATGGTCTCCACCAAAAATCCAAGAATGTAATCTATGGCAAGGAAACATATGTGGGGTGAGGTGTATTAGCATGTGGTTGATGATCAATGGCCACACAACCCCTATTTTTGTCAAAAATAGCATGGACGACCATTTTCAATAATACCAAAGGCTAGCACCTACTAATTTTTGACCAAGAAGGAGTCTCCACCAAAAATCCAAGAATGTGATCTATGGCAAGGAAACATATGTAGGGTCAGGTGTACAATCCTCTGGTCGAAGATCAATGGCCACACAACCCCCATTTTTGTCGAAAATAGCATGAACGCCCATTTTCAATAATACCAAAGGCTAACACCTACGAATTTTCGACCCAGAAATGGTCTCCACCAGAAAACCAAGAATGTGATCTATGACAATGAAACATATGTGGGGTGAGGTGTATGAGCCTCTAGTCTATGATCAATGGCCACACAACCCCATTTCTGTCGAAAATAGCATGAACGACCATTTAAATAACACCGAAGGCTAACCCCTATGGATTTTTTACCAAGAAATGGTCTCCACCAGAAATCCAAGAATGTGGTCTATAGCAAGGAAACATATGTGGGTGAGGTGTACGAGCCTCTGATTGATGATCAACGGCCACGCTACCCCCATATTTATCGAAAATAGCCATGAACGACCATTTTCAATAATTCCGAAGGCTAACACCTACGAATTTTTACCAAGAAATGGTCTCCACCAGAAATCCAAGAATGTGCTGAATGGCAAGGAAACGTATTATTGGAGAGGTGTACGAGCCTCTGGTTGATCATCAATGGCCACACAACCCTATTTTTAGTCAAAAATAGCATGAACGAACATTTTCAATAATACCGAAGGCTAACACTTATCGATTTTTGACCAAGAAATGGTATCCACCAGAAATCCAAGAATGTGATCTATGGCAAGAAAACATATGTGGGGTGATGTGTATGAGCATCTGGTCGATGATCAATGGCCACACAACCCCATTTTTATCGAAAATAGCATGAACGACCATTTTCAATAATAACAAAGGCTAACACCTACGGATTTTTGACCAAGAAATGGTCTCCACCAGAAATCCAAGAATGTGATCTATAGCAAGGAAACATGTGGGGTAAGGTGTATGAGCCTCTGGTCGATGGTCAATGGCCACACAACCCCATTTTTGTCGAAAGTAGCCATGAATTACCACTTTCAATAATATCGAAGGATAACACGTATGGATTTTTTACAAAGAAATGGTCTTCACCAGAAATCCAAGAATGTGATCTACGGCAAAGAAACATATGTGTGGTGAGGTGTACGAGCATCTGGTCGATGATCAATGGACACACAACCCCATTTTTGTCGAAAAATAGCATGAACAACTATTTTCAATAATACCAAATGCTAACAAATACAGATTTCTGACCAAGAAATGGTCTCCACCAGAAATCCAATAATGTGTGGTGTACGAGCCTCTGGTCGACGATCAACGGCCACACAACCCTCATTTTTGTCAAAAATAGCATGAACGACCATTTTCAATATTACCGAAGGCTAACACCTACGGATTTTTGACCAAGAATTAGTCTCCACTATAAAGCCAAGATTGTTACTATGGTAAGGTAACATATGTGGGGTGAGGTGTACGAGCCTCTGGTCGATGATCAATGGCCACACAACTCCCATTTTTGTCCAAAATTGTCATGAACGACCATTTTCAATAATACCGAAGGCTAACAGCTACGAATTTTGGACATAGAAATGGTATCCACCAGAAATCCAAGAATGTGATCTATGGCAAGAAAACATATATGGGGTGAGGTGTACAAGCCTCTGGTTGATGATCAATGGCCACACAACGCCCATTTTTGTCGGAAATAGCCATGAACGACCAATTTCAATAATACCGAAGGCTAACACCTCCAGATTTTTGACCAAGAAATGGTCTCCGCCAGAAATCCAAGGATGTGATCTATGGCAAGGAAACATATGTGGGGTCAGGTGTATGAGCCTTTGGTCGATGATCAATGGCCACACAACCCCCGCTTTTGTCGAAAATAGCATGAACGACCATTTTCAATAATACCGAAGGATAAGAAATATGGATTTTTGACCAAGAAGTGGTCTCCACAAGAAATCCAAGAATATGAAATATGGCAAGGAAACATATGTAGGGTGCGATGAACGAGCCTCTGGTCGATGATTAATGGCCACATAACCAACATTTTTTCAAAAATAACCATGACTAACCATTTTCAATAATACCGAAGGCTAACACCTACGGATTTATGACCAAGAAATGGTATCCACCAGAAATCCAAGAATGTGATTTAAGGCAAGGAAACATATGTGGGGTGAGGTGTATGAGTCTCTGGTCGATGATCAATGGCCACACAACCCCTAATTTTGACGAAAATAGCATGAACGACCATTTTAAATATTACCAAAGGCTAACACCTACGGATTTTTGACCAAGAAATGGTCTCCACAAGAAATCCAAGAATGTGATTTATGGCAAGGGAACATATGTGGGGTGAGGTGTACGAGCCTCTGGTCGATGATCAATGACGACACAACTACCATTTTTGTCGAAAATAGCATGAACGACCATTTTCAATAATACCGAAGGCTAACACCTATGGATTTTTGGCCAAGAAATGGTCTCCACCAGAAATCCAAGAATGTGATTTAAGGCAAGGAAATATATGTGGGGCGAGGTGTACGAGTCTCCGGTCAATGATCGATGGCCACATAACCCCTAATTTTGTCGAAAATAGCATGAACGACCATTTTCAATATTACCGAAGGCTAACACTTACGTATTTTTGACCAAGAAATGGTCTCCACTAGAAATATAAGATTGTTATCTATGGTAAGGAAACATATGTGAGGTGTAGTGTATGAGCCTCTAGTCGATGATCAATAGCCACACAACCCCCATTTTTGACGAAAATAGCCATGAATCACCATTTTCAATAATACCGAAGGCTGACACCTACGGATTTTTGACCATGAAATGGTCTCCACCAGAAATCCAAGAATGTGATCTATGGTAAGGAAACATATCTGGGGTGAGGTGTACACACCTCTAGTCGATAATCAATGGCCACACAACCCCCATTTTTGTCGAAAATAGTCATGAACGACCATTTTCAATAATACCGAAGGCTAACACCTACGGATTTTTGACCATGAAATGGTCTCCACCAGAAATCCAAGAATGTGATCTATGGCAAGGAAACATATGTGGGGTGAGGTGTTCGAGCATATAGTCGATGATCAATGGCCACATGACCCCCTTTTTCGAAAATAGCATGGACGACCATTTTCAATAATATCGAAGGCTAACACCTACGGATTATTGACCAAGAAAGGGTCTCCACCCGATATCCTAGAATGTGATCTATGGCAAGGAAACATATGTGGGGTGAGGTGTACGAGCCTCTGATCGACGATCAATGGCCACACAACCCCCATTTTTGTCAAAAATAACATGAACAACCATTTTCAATAATACCGCAGTTTAACAAGAATGTGATCTATGGCAAGGAAACATATGTGGGGTCAGGTGTATGGGCCTCTAGTCGATGATCAATGGCCACACTACACTCATTTTTGTCGAAACTAGCCTTGAACGACCATTTTCAATAATACTGAAGCCTAACACCTACAGATTTTTGACCAAGAAATGGTCTCCACCAGAAATCTAAGAATGTGATCTATGGCAAGGAAACATATGAGGGTGAGGAGTACGAGCTTCTTGTCGATGACCAATGGCCACATAAATGCCATTTTTGTCAAAAATAGCATGAACGACCATTTTCAATAATACCGAAGGCTAACACCTACGAATATTTGACCAAGAAATGGTCTCCACCAGAAATCCAAGAATGTGATTTATGGTAAGGAAACATATGAGGGGTGAGGTGTCTGAGCCTCTGGTCGATTATCAATGGCCTGACAACTACCATTTTTGTCGAAAATAGCATGAACGACCATTTTCGATAATACCGAAGGCTAACACCTATGGATTTTTGGCCAAGAAATGGTCTCCACCAGAAATCCAAGAATGTGATTTAAGGCAAGGAAACATATGTGGGGTGAGGTGTATGAGTCTCCGGTCGATGATCAATGGCCACACAATCCCTAATTTTGACGAAAATAGCATGAACGACCATTTTAAATATTACCGAAGGCTAACACCTATGGATTTTTGGCCAAGAAATGGTCTCCACCAGAAATCCAAGAATGTGATTTAAGGCAAGGAATATGTGGGGTGAGGTGTATGAGCCTCTGGTCGATGATCAATGGCCACACAATCCCTAATTTTGACGAAAATAGCATGAACGACCATTTTAAATATTACCGAAGGCTAACACCTATGGATTTTTGACCAAGAAATGGTCTCCACCAGAAATTCAAGAATGTGATTTATGGCAAGCAACCATATGTGGGGTGAGGTGTACGAGCCTCTGGTTGATGATTAATGGCCAGACAACTACCATTTTTGTCGAAAATAGCATGAACGACCATTTTCAATAATACCGAAGGCTAACACCTACGAATATTTGGCTAAAAATGGCCTCCACCAGAAATCCAAGTATGTGATTTAAGGCAAGGAAACATATGTGGGGCGAGGTATATGAGTCTCCGGTCGATGATCGATGTCCACACAACCCCTAATTTTATCGAAAATAGCATGAACGACCATTTTCAATATTACCGAAGGCTCACCTACGGATTTTTTACCAAGAAATGGTCTCCACTAGAAATCCAAGATTTTGATCTACGGTAAAGAAACATATGTGAGGTGAAGTGTACGAGCCTCTAGTCAATGATCAATAGCCACACAACCCCTATTTTTGATGAAAATAGTTAGGAACGACCATTTTCAATAATATCGAAGGCTAACACCTACAGATTTTTGACCATGAAATGGTCTCCACCATAAATCCAAGAATGTGATCTTTGTCAAGGAAACATATGTGGGGTGTGGTGTACGAGCCTCTGGTCGATGATTAATGGCCACACAACTACCATTTTTGTCGAAAATAGCATGAACGACCATTTTCGATAATGCCGAAGGCTAACACCTATGGATTTTTGGCCAAGAAATGGTCTCCACCAAAAATCCAAGAATGTGGGGGTGAGGTGTACGAGCCTCTGGTCGATGATCAATGGCCACACAACCCTTATTTTTGTCAGAAATAGTATGAACGACCAATTTAAATATTACCGAAGGCTAACACCTACGGATTTTTGACCAAGAAATGGTCTCCACGAGAAATCCAAGATTGTGATCTATGGTAAAAAAACATATCTGGGGTGAGGTTTACGAGCCTCTGGTCGATGATCAATGGCCACACATCCCTCATTTTTGTCGAAAATAGCATGAACGACCATTTTCAACAATACTGAAAGGCTAACACCTACGGATTTTTGACCATGAAATGGTCTCCACCAGAAATCCAAGAATGTGATCTATGGCAAGGAAACATATGTGGGGTGAGGTGCATGAGCATCTAGTCGGTGATCAATGGCCACATAACCCCCTTTTTTGAAAATAGTATGGACGACCATTTTCAATAATATCGAAGGCTAACACCTACGGATTATTGACCAAGAAATCGTCTCCACCCAATATCATAGAATGTGATCTATGGCAAGGAAACATATATGTGGTGTAGATTATGAGCCTCTGATCGACGATCAATGGCCACACAACCCCCATTTTTGTCAAAAATAACATGAACGACCAGTTTCAATAATACCGAAGTTTAACACCTACGGATTTTTGACCAAGAAATGGTCTGCACCAAAAATCTAAGAATGTGATCTATGGCAAGGAAACATATGTGGGGTCAGGTGTTTGAGCCCCTAGTCGATGATCAATGGCCACACTTTCCACATTTTTGTCGAAAATAGCCATGAACGACCATTTTCAATAATACTAAAGGCTAACATCTACATATTTTTGATGAAGAAAAGGTCTCCACCAGAAATCCAAGAATGTGATATATGGAAAGGAAACATATGTGGGGTTAGGTGTATGAGCCTCAGGTCGATGATCAATGGCCACACAACCCCCATTTTTGTCGAAAATAGCATGAACGACCATTTTCAATAATACCGATGGCTAACACCTACGGATTTATGACCAAGAAATGGTCTTCACCAGAAATCCAAGAATGTGATTTATGGCAAGGAAACATATGTGGGGTGAGGTGTATGAGTCTCCGGTCGATGATCAATGGCCACACAACTGCCATTTTGTCGAAAATAACATGAACTACGGATTTTTTTGCTGAGAAATGGTCTCCAACAGAAATCCAAGAATGTGATTTAAGGCAAGGAAACATATGTGGGGTGAGGTGTATGAGTCTCCGGTCGATGATCAATGGCCACACAACCCCTAATTTTGTCGAAAATAGCATGAACGACCATTTTCAATATTAGCGAAGGCTAACACCTACGGATTTTTGAACAAGAAATGGTCCCCACTAGAAATCCAAGATTGTGATCTATGGTAAGGAACATATCTGGGGTGAGGTGTACACACCTCTTGTCGATGATCAATGGCCACACAACCCCCATTTTTGTCGAAAATAGCCATGAATGATCATTTTCAATAAAACCGAAGGCTAACATCTACAGATTTTTGACCAAGAAAAGGTCTCCACCAAAAATCCAAGAATGTGTTCTATGGAAAGGAAACATATGTAGGGCGAGGTGTACGTGCCTCATGTCGATGATCAATGGCCACACGACCCCTAATTTTGTCGAAAATAGCATGAACGATCATTTTCAATATTACCGAAGGCAAACACCTACGAATTTTTTTACCAAGAAATGGTCTCCACTGGAAATCCAAGATTGTGATCTATGGTAAGGAAACATATGTGAGGTGAAGTGTACGAGCCTCTGGTCGATGATCAATGGCCACACAACCCCCATTTTTGACGAAAATAACCATTAATGACCATTTTCAATAATACCGAAGGCTAACACCTACGGATTTTTTACCATGGAATGCTCTCCACCAGAAATCTAAGAATGTGATGTATGGTAAGGAAACATATCTAGGGTGAGGTGTACTCACCTCTAGTCGATGATCTATGGCCACACAACCCCTATTTTTGTCGAAAATAACCATGAACGACCATTTTCAAAAATACCGAAGGCTAACACCTATGGATTTTTGACCATGAAATGGTCTCCACCAGAAATCCAAGAGTGTGATCTATGGCAAGGAAACATATGTGGGGTGAGGTGTTCGAGCATCTAGTCGATGATCAATGGCCACAAAACTCCTTTTTTGAAAATAGCATGGACGACCATTTTCAATAATACCGAAGTTTAACACCTACAGATTTTTGACCAAGAAATGGTCTCCACCAGAAAAACAAGAATGTGATCTATGAAAAGGAAACAAATGTGGGGTCAGGTGTATGAGCCTCTGGTCGATGATCAATGGCCACACTACACTCATTTTTGTCGAAAATAGCCATGAACCACCATTTTCAATAATACTCAAGCCTAACACCTACAGATTTTTGACCAAGAAATGGTCTCCACTAGAAATCCAAGAATGTGATCTATGGCAAGGAAACATATGAGGGTGAGGAGTACGAGCCTCTTGTCGATGACCGATTGCCACATAAATGCCATTTTTGTCAAAAAAAGCATGAACGACCATTTTCAATAATACAGAAGGCTAACACCTACGGATTTATGACCAAGAAATGGTCTCCACCAGATATCCAAGAATGTGATTTATGGAAAGCAACCATATGTGGGGTGAGGTGTACGAGCCTCTGGTCGATGATTAATGGCCAGACAACTACCATTTTTGTCGAAAATAGCATGAACGACCATTTTCGATAATACCGAAGGCTAACACCTACGGATTTTTTGGCCAAGGAACGGTCTCCACCAGAAATCCAAGAATGTGATTTAAAGCAAGGAAACATATGTGGGGTGAAGTGTATGAGTTTCCGATCGATGATCAATGGCACAACCCCTAATTTTGACGAAAATAGCATGAACGACCATTTTAAATATTACCGAAGGCTAACACCTATGGTTTTTTGACCAAGAAATGGTCTCCACAAGAAATCCAAGAATGTGATTTATGGCAAGGAAACATATTTTGGGTGAGGTGTACAAGCCTCTGGTCGATGATCAATGACCACACAACTACCATTTTTGTCGAAAATAGCATGAACGACCAATTTCAATAATACCGAAGGCTAACACCTACGGATTTTTGGCCAAGAAATGGTCTCCACCAGAAATCCTATAATGTGATTTAAGGCAAGGAAACATATGTGGGGCGAGGTGTACGAGTCTCCGGTCGATGATCGATGGACACACAACCCCTAATTTTGTCGAAAATAGCATGAACGACCATTTTCAATATTACCGAAGGCTAACACCTACAGATTTTTGACCAAGAAATGGTCTCCACTAGAAATACAAGATTGTGATCTATGGTAAGGAAACATATGTGAGGTGAAGTGTACGAGCCTTTGGTCGATGATCAATAGCCACACAACCCCCTATTTTTGACGTAAATAGCCATGAATGACCATTTTCAATAATACTGAAGGCTGACACCTACGGATTTTTGACCATGAAATGGTCTCCGCCAGAAATATAAAGAATGTGATCTATGGTAAGGAAACATATCTGGGGTGAGGTGTACACACCTCTAGTCGATGATCAATGGCCACACAACCCCCATTTTTGTCGAAAATATCCATGAATGACCATTTTCAATAATACCGAAGGCTAACACCTATGGATTTTTGACCATGAAATGGTCTCCACCAGAGATCCAGAATGTGATCTATGGCAAGGAAATATATGTGGGTGAGGTGTTCGAGCATCTAGTCGATGATCAATGGCCACACAACCCCCTTTTTTCGAAAATATCATGGACGACCATTTTCAATAATATCGAAGGCTAACACCTACGGATTATTGACCAAGAAATGGTCACCACCCGATATCCTAGAATGTGATCTATGGCAAGAAAACATATGTGGGGTGAGGTGTACGAGCCTCTGGTCGACGATCAATGGCCACACAACCCCCATTTTTATCAAAAATAACATGAACGACCATTTTCAATAATACCGCATTTTAACACCTACCCATTTTTGACCAACAAATAGTCTCCACCAGAAAACCAAGAATAAGACCTATGGCAACGAAACATATGTGGGGTCAGGTGTATGAGCCTCTGGTCGATGATCAATGGCAACACTACAGTCATTTTTGTCGAAAATAGCCATGAACGACCATTTTCAATAATACTGAAGCCTAACACCTACGGATTTTTGACCAAGAAATGGTCTCCACCAGAAATCCTAGAATGTGATCTATGACAAGGAAACATATGAGGGTGAGGAGTACAAGCCTCTTGTCGATGACCGATGGCCACATAAATAACATTTTTGTCAAAAATAGCACGAACGGTCATTTTCAATAATACCGAAGGCTAACACCTACGGATTTATGACCAAGAAATGGACTCCACCAGAATCCAAGAATGTGATTTATGACAAGAAAATATATATGGGGTGAGGTGTATGAGCCTCTAGTTGATGATCAATGGCCACACAACTACCATTTTTGTCGAAAATAGCATGAGCGGCCATTTTCGATAATACCGAAGGCTAACACCTACGGATTTTTGGCCAAGAAATGGTCTCCACAAAAAATCCAAGAATGTGATTTAAGGCAAGGAAGCATATGTGGGGTGAGGTGTATGAGTCTCCGTTCTATGATCAATGGCCACACAACCCCTAATTTTGACGAAAATAGCATGAACGGCCATTTTAAATATTTCCGAAGGCTAACACCTATGGATTTTTTACCAAGAAATGGTCTCCACCAGAAATCCAAGAATGTGATTTATGGCAAGGAAAACATATGTGGGGTGAGGTGTACGAGCCTCTGGTCGATGATCAATGACCACACAACTGCAATTTTTGTCGAAAATAGTGTGAACGACCATTTTCAATAATACCGAAGGCTAACACCTACGGATTTTTGGCCAAGAAATGGTCTCCACCAGAAATCCAAGAATGTGATTTAAGGCAAGGAAACATATGTGGGGCGAGGTGTACGAGTCTCCGGTCGATGATCGATGGCCACACAACCCCTAATTTTGTCGAAAATAGCATGAACGACCATTTTCAATATTACCGAAGGCTAACACCTATGGATTTTTGACCAAGAAATGGTATCCACTAGAAATCCAAGATTGTGATCTACGGTAAAGAAACATATGTGAGGTGAAGTGTAGGAGTCTGATCAATAGCCACACAACCCCTATTTTTAATGAAAATAGTCAGGAACCACCATTTTCAATAATATCGAAGGCTAACACCTACAGATTTTTTACCATGAAATGGTCACCACCATAAATCCAGGAATGTGATCTTTGTGAAGGAAACATATGTGGGGTGGGGTGTACGAGCCTCTGGTCGATGATCAATGGACACACAACTACCATTTTTGTCGAAAATAGCATGAACGACCATGTTCGATAATACCGAAGGCTAACACCTATGGATTTTTGGCCAAGAAATGGTCTCCACCAGAAATCAAAGAATGTGATTTAAGGCAAGGATACATGTGGGGTGAGGTGTATGAACCTCTAGTAGATGATCAATGGCCACACAACCCTTATTTTTGTCGGAAATAGCATGAACGGCCATTTTAAATATTACTGAAGGCTAACACCTACAGATTTTTTACCATGAAATGGTTTCCACCATAAATCCAAGAATGTGATCTTTGTCAAGGAAACATATGTTGGGTGTGGTGTACGAGCCTTTGGTCGATGATTAATGGCCACACAACTACCATTTTTTCGAAAATAGCATGAACGACCATTTTCGATAATACCGAAAGCTAACACCTATGGATTTTTGGCTAAGAAATGGTCTCCACCGGAAATCCAAGAATGTGATTTAAGGCAAGGAAACATGTGGGGTGAGGTGTACAAGCCTCTGGTCGATGGTCAATGGCCATACAACCCTTATTTTTGTCGGAAATAGCATGAACGACCATTCGAAATATTACCGAAGGCTAACACCTATAGATTTTTGACTAAGAAATGGTCTCCACGAGAAATCCTGAAAGGGAAATGAGCCCTTGGTCCATTTCTATAATGTTTTGGTGATTAAGTGTCTAACACATAGTGAGTGAGTTGCTATGTGTCAAACAAGCAAGAAGTGCAAATCATATAACAAGGTATGTTTCTAGACTTAGTAATTGGTTTTTGTATAACTAATGTATTTGTCTAAGTGTTAGAAACTGAGCAGAGAAGAAAAGAAACAAAGTGGAAAAGCTTGGCTGCGTGCAGCTAAATAGCAACTCTGGTCAGGTGCACCGGACAGTGTTCAGTGGTGCACCGAATAGTGTTCGGTGCGCTAGGCTGGTCCGCGATGAACTGGACGCTCTCGGGATTCGACGGCGGCGTACGGCTATAATTCACCGGACCGTCCGGTGGTGCACCAGACTGTCCGGTGAGCCAACGGTCGCCAGCGCAATGGTCGGCCGTGCAATTCGCGGGCGACGCGTGGCCCGCAGCAACGGTCGGTTGGGCACACCGGACTGTCCGGTGCACCAACCGACCCTGAGGACCAACGGTCGGATGCGCCAGAAAAGGAAGGAGATCACGCACCGGACAACTACAGTGACTGTCCGGTGGTGCACCGTACTGTCCGGTGCACCACCTGACAGAAGGCAAGTTTGGCCTTCCAAGTTGGCCTCCAACGGCTCCTAGCTGCCTTGGGGCTATAAAAGGGACCTCTAGGAGCATGGAGGAGGTACACAAGCTTACAAGAAACATTCTAAGGCTCCCAGACTCCGACTCCACGCATTTGATTCTTTGTGTTAGCGATTTGAGCTCCAATTGAGTTGCGAACTCCGTGTGTTGTACTTCAAGCTCAATTTGTGACTTGTGTGCGTGGTTGTGCTGTGGATTTGAGTCTTGTGTGTGTTGCTCTTCCCAACCTTACTCTATGCTTTCTTTGTGATCTCTATTATAAGGGAAAGGGACTCCAATTTGTGGAGATTCCTTGCAAATGGATAAAATGCTCTAAGGAAAATACCGTGGTATTCAAGTTGATCATCGGATCACTTGAAAGGGGTTGAGTGCAACCCTCGTCCATTGGGACGCCACAACGTGGAAGTAGGCAAGTGTTACTTGGCCGAACCACGGGATAAAAATCGTGTGTCTTGTGTTGATCTCTCTGTGATTGTTTGTGTTCACAAGAACTCGCTTCAAGCTACTTAGCCATACTAACACTCATAACTAAGTCTTGTGGCTATTAGTGTTTGATTTTTACAGGATCACATATTCACCCCCCCCCCCCTCTAGGTGCTCTAAATTGGTATCAGAGTCGTACTCTTCATCTAAGGGACTAACTGCCCGAAGAGATGGATCCTAAGGGAAAGGGGATGGTGGTCAACGACAAGGAGAAGGAGTCCATCTTCAACGAGCCAAGAGATGACAAGCCCACTGACTCAGGCTCGAGTCACAAGAAGAAGGACGAGAAGAAGAAGAGGTACATCAAGAAGATCATCTACTACGACAGCGATGCATCTTCTTCTTCACCAAGAGACGACGACGACGATGATTCTTCGTCAAAGAAAAAGACGGTTAATCAAAACTATTCCTTTGATTATTCCCGTATTCCGTACAATTCAAATGCCCATTTACTTTCTATTCCTCTTGGAAAACCCCCACACTTTGATGGAGAGGATTACTCATTTTGGAGTCATAAAATGTGTAGTCATCTATTTTCTCTCCATCCTAGCATCTGGGAAATTGTGGAAAGTGGAATGCATTTCGATAGTACAGATAATCCTGTGATGATAAATGAACAAATTCATAAGAATGCACAAGCTACCACTATTTTGCTAGCATCTTTGTGCAGGAATGAATACAACAAGGTTAGCGGCTTGGACAACGCCAAGCAAATCTAGGACACCCTCAAGATCTCACATGAGGGAAATGATGCTACAATGATCACCAAAATGGAACTGGTGGAAGGCGAGTTGGGAAGATTTTCCATGATCAGGGGAGAAGAGCCAACTCAGACTTACAACAGGCTCAAGACCCTGGTCAACAAGATCAGAAGCTATGGAAGCACAAGATGGACGGATCATGATGTCGTCCGACTCATGCTAAGGCCATTTACTATAATTGACCCCCATCTTGTCAATCTTATTCGTGAGAATCCCAGGTACACCAAGATGATGCCCGAGGAGATTCTCAGAAAATTTGTGAGCGGGCGCATGATGGTGAAGGAGGCTCGATACGTGGACGATGCTCTAAACGATCCACTACCCGCCTACGAGCCCCAACCCATTGCTCTTAAGGCAACCAGTAGCAGGGAGGCACTTCCAAGCAAGGTGGCACAAGTGGAGGATGCTGGCCTCAACGAGCATGAGATGGTGCTTATCATCAAGCGCTTCAAGACCGCACTTAAAGGACGCAAGGAGTACCCCAACAAGAACAAAACAAGGGGAAAGCGCTCTTGCTTTAAATGCGGTAAGACTGGTCACTTTATTACAAATTGTCCCGATAATGATAGTGACCAGGGACAAGAAAAGAATGGGATGAAAGAAAAGAAGAAGAACTATAGGAAGGCGAAGGGCGAGGCGCATCTTGGGAAAGAATGGGACTCTGATTGCTCCTCATCCGACTCCAACAATGAAGGATTGGCTGCCAAGGCCTTCAACAAGTCTTCTCTCTTCCCCAACGAACACCACACTTGCCTCATGGCCAAGGAGAAGAAGGTATGTATTCGAGATTCTCCTAAGTACTCTACTTCTAGTGATGAGGAATCCTCCGATGATGAAGTAGATTACTCTAGTTTATTTAAAGGTTTAGATAGAGCAAAAGTAGAGAAAATTAATGAATTGATTGATGTTATAAATAAAAAGGATAGACTTTTAGAGAAGCAAGAGGACATATTATATGAAGAACATGATAAATTGGTTAGTACTCAAAAATCTCTTGCTCTAGAAATTAAAAGAAATGAAATGCTATCCTCTGAGTTGTCTGCTTGCCATGAATCTAGTCTAGTTTAAAGAATTTAAATAATGATTTGAATGCTAAACTAGAGGAAGCTAGTAAAATAAGTTCATGTGTAGAGCATGTTGTCATTTGCAATAGATGTAAGGATTTTGATGTAATGCCTATAATGAACATCTTATTGCTATTACTAAATTGAATGATGAGGTGGCAAGTCTTAATGCTCAACCTAATACTTGCAAAAGTAATTTTGATAAATTGAAATTTGCTAGGGATGCCTACACTATTGGTAGACACCCTTCAATTAAGGATGGACTTGGTTTTCGAAAGGAAACCAAAAACTTAACAAGCCAAAAGGCTCCCGTTCTCAACAAGGAGAAAGGGAAGGCCCATATGGCTAGTAGTTCTCAAAGATGTCATGCCTACATTTATGATAGAAAATTTTCTAGGAATACTTATAGAGATTATGATCATGCTATGATTGCTTCCAGTTCTACTTATGATTGTAGTAGAAATAGGCCTAGGCGCAATCATGTTGTGTCTCATGCGCCTAGGAGAAATAATGTTGTGTCTCATGTGCCCAGAAAAATGTGCAATGAACCCACTACTGTTTTTCAAACTTGCAACACTTCTTTTATTCTTTCATGTAAGAATGCAAAAGTAGTGGCTAGGAAGTTGGGATCCAAATGCAAGGGAGACAAAACTTGCATATGGGTTCCAAAGACTATTGTGACTAACCTTGCAGGACCCAACAAGAGTTGGGTACCTAAAACCCAAGCTTAAATTCCTTGCAGGTTTATGCATCCAGGAGCTCAAGCTGGATTATTGACAGCGGATGCACAAACCACATGACGGGGGAGAAGAAGATGTTCACCTCCTATGTCAAGAATAAGGATTCCCAGGATACAATCATCTTTGGAGATGGGAACCAAGGCAAGCTCAAAGGCTTGGGCAAGATAGCCATCACCAACGAGCACTCCATATCGAATGTATTTCTAGTAGAGTTGCTTGGTTACAACCTTCTGTCTGTAAGTCAATTGTGTCACATGGGTTACAATTGTCTTTTTACAAACGTTGATGTATCTGTCTTTAGAAGGAGTGTTGGTTCATTAGCTTTTAAGGGTGTATTAGACGACAAACTCTATTTAGTTGATTTTTCGAAAGGGGAGGCCGATCTAGATGCATGCTTAATAGCTAAGACTAGTATGGGCTGGCTGTGGCATCGCCGTCTAGCACATGTTGGGATGAAGAACCTTCATAAACTTCTAAAGGGAGAACATGTGTTAGGACTAACCAATGTTTGTTTCGAGAAAGATAGACCTTGTGTAGCTTGTCAGGCAGGGAAACAGGTGGGAAGCACGCATCACAGCAAGAATGTGATGACAACATCAAGACCACTGGAGCTTCTTCACATGGACCTCTTCGGACCCGTTGCCTACCTTAGCATCGGGGGAAGTAAGTATGGTCTTGTAATTGTTGATGATTTTTCCCGCTTCACTTGGGTGTTCTTTTTGCAGAATAAATCAGAACCCCAAGGGATCCTAAAGCGCTTTCTAAGGAGCTCAAAATGAATTTGAGCTCAAGGTGAAAAAGATAAGAAGCGACAATGGGTCCGAGTTCAAGAATCTGCAAGTGGAGGAGTATCTTGAGGAAGAAAGCGTCAAGCACGAGTTCTCCGCTCCCTACACATCACAGCAAAACGGTGTGGTAGAGAGGAAGAACAGGACGCTTATCGACATGGCGAGAATGATGCTTGGAGAATTCAAGACGCCCGAGCGGTTTTGGTCGGAAGCTGTGAACATAGCGTGCCACGCCATAAACCGGCTCTACCTACATCGCCTTCTCAAGAAGACCTCGTATGAACTCCTTACCGGTAACAAACCCAACGTTTATTACTTTCGTGTATTTGGGAGCAAATGTTACATTCTGGTGAAGAAAGGTAGACATTCTAAATTTGCTCCCAAGGCAGTAGAAGGGTTTTTACTAGGGTATGACTCAAATACAAAGATGTATAGAGTCTTCAACAAATCATCGGGTTTGGTTGAAGTCTCTAGCGATGTTGTATTTGATGAAACTAATGGCTCTCCAAGAGAGCAAGTTGATCTTGATGACATAGATGAAGATGATGTTCCGACGGCCACAATGCGCACGATGGCGATAGGTGATGTGCGACCACAGGAACAACAAAAGCAAGATCAGCCATCTTCCTCCACAATGGTGCATCCTCCAACTCAAGACGGTGATCAGGTACCTCAAGAAGAGGGATAGGATCAAGGGGGAGCAAAGGAAGAACAAGTGATGGAGGAAGAAGCACCATGGGTCCCTCCAACTCATGTCCGAGCGACGATCCAAAGAAATCACCCTGTTCATCAGATTCTGGGTGACATAAGCAAGGGAGTAACAACTCGCTCACGTTTAGCTAATTTTTGTGAGCATTACTCGTTTGTTTCTTCTATTGAGCCTTTCAGGGTAGAAGAGGCCTTGCAGGATTCGGATTGGGTGTTGACCATGCAGGAAGAGCTCAACAACTTCAAGAGGAATGAAGTTTGGATCCTGGTGCCACGTCCAAAGCAAAATGTTGTGGGAACCAAGTGGGTGTTCCGCAACAAGCAAGATGAGCACGGGGTGGTGACAAGAAACAAGGCTCAACTTGTGGCAAAAGGTTATGCCCAAGTCGTAGGTTTGGATTTCGAGGAGACTTTTGCTCCTGTGGCTAGGCTAGAGTCTATTCAAATTTTATTAGCCTATGCCGCTCACCACTCCTTCAGGTTGTTTCAAATGGACGTAAAGAGCGCTTTCCTCAACGGGCCAATCAAGGAGGAGGTATACATGGAACAACCCCCTGGCTTTGAGGATGACAGGTACCCCGATCATGTGTTCAAGCTCTCTAAGGCGCTCTATGGACTTAAGCAAGCCCCAAGAGCATGGTATGAATGCCTTAGAGATTTCTTAATTGCTAATGCCTTCAAGGTTGGGAAAGCCGATCCCACTCTTTTTACAAAGACTTGTGATGGTGATCTTTTTGTGTGCCAAATTTATGTCGATGACATAATATTTGGTTCTACTAATCAAAAGTCTTGTGAGGAGTTTAGCAGGGTGATGACACAAAGTTCGAGATGTCGATGATGGGCGAGTTGACCTACTTCCTTGGGTTCCAAGTGAAGCAACTCAAGGACGGCACCTTCCTCTCCCAAACAAAGTACACTCAAGATCTTCTCAAGAGGTTTGGAATGAAGGATGCCAAGCCCGCAAAGACACCGATGGGAACCGACAGGCATGTCTACCTCAACAAAGGAGGTAAGTCCGTTGATCAAAAGGCATATCGGTCTATTATAGGGTCATTGCTTTATTTATGTGCTAGTAGACCAGACATTATGCTTAGTGTATGCATGTGTGCTAGATATCAATCCGACCCCAAGGAATGTCACCTTGTGGCCGTTAAGCGAATCCTTAGATATTTAGTTTCTACGCCTTGCTTAGGGATCTGGTATCCAAAGGGGTCTACCTTTGACTTGATTGGATACTTAGACTCCGATTATGCCGGGTGCAAGGTTGATAGGAAGAGCACATCGAGGACGTGCCAATTTCTAGGAAGGTCCCTGGTGTCCTGGAGTTCTAAGAAACAAACATCTGTTGCCCTATCCACCGCTGAGGCCGAGTATATTGCCGCAGGACAGTGTTGCGTGCAACTACTTTGGATGAGGCAAACCCTCCGGAACTTTGGCTACAATCTGAGCAAAGTCCCACTCCTATGTGACAATGAGAGTGCAATCCGCATGGCGGATAATCCTGTTGAACACAGCCGCACTAAGCACATAGACATCCGACATCACTTCCTAAGAGACCACCAGCAAAAGGGAGATATCGAGGTGTACCATATTAGCACCGAGAACCAGCTAGCCGATACCTTCACCAAGCCGTTGGATGAGAAAACTTTTTGCAGGTTGCGTAGTGAGCTAAATGTCGTAGATTCGCGTAACTTGGATTGATCTATAGCATACATGTGTTCTATGCCTTTGATCATGTTACTTTATGCATTTACTACATGTGTTATCTGCTTGTGGTGCTTAAGTTGTACAAGATCTCCCCGGACCTCACAAGTCCGTTTGCAAGTGATGCACATATTAAGGGGGGGATGTGGTACAACTTGACCCTTTGAGACTAACCTGTGTATTTGAGTACTCTTGATGTAGTCTTAAAGGTGCATTGAAAGGGAAAATGGACTTGGACGTTGCAAAGACTTCCACTGCACTCCGGTATTGGTGTATTTCATTCCAAGTTCATTCTTGTGCTCTAATTGCCTTTTTGCTCTTAATTGACATTCTTGGTAACGCAATGGGGTTCAAGGGCCAATAATGATCCCGTTTTGGTGCTTAATGCCAAAGGGGGAGAAATTAAGGCCAAAGCAAATGGATCAGCTACCACTTGTGAATTTCAAAAATAATAGAGTTAGAATTTTTGATTTATCCAAAATACTCTTATTGCAAAATTTGGTCTCTTATGGGGGAGAATTTTGATTATGAGAAAAAGGGGGAGTTTTTGGCACTTGATCAATTTTACTCTTGGAATAACTCTTTATGTGCCCAAACAAGTGTGTTTGACTTAGAGAAAGGAAAATGAATTTAATTTGCAAAAACAAACCAAGTGGTGGCAAACAATGATCCAAATATGCCAAATCATTAGCGAAAACAATTTGGTCTTCAATTGCATTGATGTTGCACTTCTTTTGTAACTTTTTGATGTGTTGGCATAAATCACCAAAAAGGGGGAGATTGAAAGGGAAATGTGCCCTTGGGCCATTTCTATAATGTTTTGGTGATTAAGTGTCCAACACATAGTGAGTGAGTTGCTATGTGTCAAACAAGCAAGAAGTGCAAATCATATAACAAGGTATGTTTCTAGACTTAGTAATTGGTTTTTGTATACCTAATGTATTTGTCTAAGTGTTCGAAACAGAGCAAAGAAGAAAAGAAACAAACTAGAAAAGCTTAGCTGCGTCCAGCCAAACAGCAACTCTGGTCAGGTGCACCGGACTGTCCGGTGGTGCATCGGACTGTCCGGTGCGCCAGGCTGGTCCGCGGTGAACTGGCCGCTCTCAGGATTCGACGGCGGCGTACGGCTATAATTCACCGGACCGTCCGGTGGTGCACCGGACTGTCCGGTGAGCCAACGGTCGCCAGCGCAACGGTCGTTCGCACAATCCGTGGGTGACGCGTGGCCCGCAGCAACGGTCGGTTGGGCACACCGGACTGTCTGGTGTGCCAACCGACCCCGAGGACCAACGGTCGGATGCGCCAGAAAAGGAAGGAGATCGCGCACCGGACAGCTACAGTGACTGTCTGGTGGTGCACCGGACTGTCCGGTGCACCACCCGACAGAAGGCAAGTTTGGCCTTCCATGTTGGCCTCCAACGACTCCTATCTGCCTTGGGGCTATAAAAGGGACCCCTAGGCGCATAGAGGAGGTACACAAGCTTACAATAAACATTCTAAGACTCCTACACTTCGACTCCACGCATTTGATTCTTTGTGTTAGCGATTTGAGCTCCAATTGAGTTGCGAACTCCGTGTGTTGTACTTCGAGCTCAATTTGTGACTTGTGCGCGTGGTTGTGCTATAGATTTAAGTCTTGTGTGTGTTGCTCTTCCCAACCTTACTCTGTGCTTTCTTTGTGATATCTATTGTAAGGGCAAGAGACTCCAATTTGTGGAGATTCCTTGCAAACGGGAAAAATACTCTAAGGAAAATACCGTGGTATTCAAGTTGATCATCGGATCACTTGAAAGGGGTTGAGTGCAACCCTCGTCTATTGGGACGCCACAACGTGGAAGTAGGCAAGTGTCTTGTGTCAATCTCTTTGTGATTGTTTGTGTTCACAAGAACTCGCTTCAAGCTACTTAGCCAAACTAACACTCATAATTAAGTCTTGTGGCTATTAGTGTTTGATTTTTACAGGATCGCCTATTCACCCCCCCTCTAGGTTCTCTCAATCCAAGATTGTGATCTATGGTAAAAAACATATCTGGGGTGAGGTGTACGAGCCTGTGGTCGATGATCAATGGCCACACATCCCTCATTTTTGTCGAAAATAGCATGAACGACCATTTTCAATAATACCGATGGCTAACACCTACGGATTTCTTTACCATGAAATGGTCTCCACCAGAAATCCAAGAATGTGATCTATGGCAAGGAAACATATGTGGGGTGAGGTGTATGAGCATCTAGTCGGTGATCAATGGCCACATAACCCTCCTTTTTTCGAAAATAGCATGGACGACCATTTTCAATAATATCGAAGGCTAACACGTACAGATTATTGACCAAGAAATGGTCTCCACCCGATATCCTAGAATGTGACCTATGGCAAGAAAACATATGTGCGATGTGGAGTACGAGCCTCCGGTCGACTATCAATGGCCACACAACCCCCATTTTTGTCAAAAATAACATGAATGACCATTTTCAATAATACCGAAGTTTAACACCTACGAATTTTTGACCAAGAAATGGTCTCCACCAAAAATCCAAGAATGTGATCTATGGCAAGGAAACATATGTAGGGTCAGGTGTTTGAGCCTCTAGTCGATGATCAATGGCCACACTTTCCACATTTTTGTCGAAAATAGCCATTAACAACCATTTTCAATAATACTAAAGGCTAACATCTACATATTTTTGACCAAGAAATGGTCTCCACCAGAAATCCAAGAATGTGATCTATGGCAAGGAAACATATGTGGGGTCAGGTGTATGATCCTCTGGTCGATGATCAATGGCCACACAACCCCCATTTTCAATAATACCAAAGGCTAACACCTACGGATTTATGACCAAGAAATGGTCTCCACCAGAAATCCAAGAATGTGATTTATGGCAAGGAAATATATGTGGGGTGAGGTGTACGAGCCTCTGGTCGATGATCAATGACCACACAACTGCCATTTTTGTCGAAAATAACATGAACGACCATTTTCAATAATACCAAAGGCTAACACCTATGGATTTTTGGCTGAGAAATGGTCTCCAATAGAAATCCAAGAATGTGATTTAAGGCAAGGAAACATATGTGGGGCAAAGTGTATGAGTCTCCGGTCGATGATCAATGGCCACACAACCCCTAATTTTGTCAAAAATAGCATGAACGACCATTTTCAATATTACCAAAGGCTAACACCTATGGATTTTTGAACAAGAAATGGTCTCCACTAGAAATCCAAGATTGTGATCTATGGTAAGGAACATATCTGGGGTGAGGTGTACACACCTCTGGTCGATGATCAATGGCCACACAACCCCCATTTTTGTCGAAAATAGCCATGAACGACCATTTTCAATAATACTGAAGGCTAACATCTACAGATTTTTGACCAAGAAAAGGTCTCCACTAGAAATCCAAGAATGTGATCTATGGCAAGGAAACATATGTGGGGTCAGTTGTATGAGCCTCTGGTCGATGATCAATGGCCACACAACCCCCATTTTTGTCGAAAATAGCATGAACGACTACTTTCAATAATACTGAAGGCTAACACCTACGGATTTATGACCAAGAAATGGTCTCCACCAGAAATCCAAGAATGTGATTTATGGCAAGGAAACATATGTGGGGTGAGGTGTACGAGCCTCTCGTCGATGATCAATGACCACAAAACTGCCATTTTGTCGAAAATAACATGAACAGCCATTTTCAATAATACCGAAGGCTAACACCTACAAATTTTGGGCTGCGAAATTGTGACGGAACCTCCCAAGTAATTAGGCCCACCTACAGTTGTCCTTGTCTCACAGACATCAGACAACCCTGTAGGTGCCCCTGAACTACTTGCCAAGTTCGGTATCTTTCCTTACCTTACCAAGAACGTCTCACCCATCTTGTAGACATTACAGAACATCGGAGATGAAGAAATGCGGAAGCGAATTACATAATCTTACATTTATTTCATAAGCAAACTTGAGTTATATTATTACAGACCAGCCTAAAAATGAGTGCATAGAGTAATATTATACAAACCAGGGGAGGCACAAACTCCTCCCGATAAGTTTAATAAGCAAAAGATCCTAAGTGGAGGACTGAGTCCTCCCGCACTTCAGTCTTCTTTTTTCTCATTTGGTACCACCTTGGAGCAGAAGCAACAAAAGTTTGTCGCTTCCTCACCTAAAAACAACAAAGGGATAAACCCTGAGTATGGAATACTCAGCAAGTCTTACCCGACTAAGGAAAAGACTCTCAAGGGTATGCTGGATAAATAGGAGTCAAGGAGAGGCTTTAGCAAAAATCAACTTATACTTTTGCAGAAGTAGCTTACTAAAGTGAGTCCTTACTTTCAATCTTTTAACGCCATGTTAAGTATTAATAGACTCCATTTGCATCTAGTCTAATTTCACATCACATCAAGACAACATCATTCTTATTCATTGTGTTCACATCTTGACTCTAGGTTGCAGGGAAGTGACCAAGTCTTCATAACCGCGAAGGTACGGCGATCCGAATCGATTATACTCAGCTGAGGATCTCCAATCACACGACATATGTAGCACTTAACCCTTGCATATGTCAACCCGCCACCGGGGTTCTTAAGACCGGATCAGGTTCACGCAGACCGAGAGCACAGATACACCACCGTCCAGCCTCTTGCCACGGAGGGTACACGCTACTCTCGCCACCGCTCCACGCCCATCTCGTGTTGTCTTATTCCGGCCTTAGTCTGCCCGAGGCAAGGCTTACCCATGACGAGGCATGTGACCAGTTAAAGGGTCCTCGGTCAGCACGCCTACATACGCGTTAATCCTTAACCAACTTGGGTAGAACATCACCTGTTCCTACCCCCAAGTTTCAATTTAAGTATTTCCACCCTTAGGAATGTGTCTGTCCCTTAGGATGAAAGAGCATCACGGGGAGCTTTGCAGTAAGATCCCACTATTGCTCCAAATGAAAATATTCTTGCAGGTAGAAGCCATCCTCTCCATGGTTAAATTGAGGACAACTTCTATCCACAAGATCTAAGCAAGTCTAAGCATTTTTGTAAATCATGTTTTGATACTTCACCGAAGTATCTATAAAAGGTATGGATATCAAGGAAAAGCAATGCATCAAAGGGTTCCAAGTAACTCCTATGAACCTAATGCACATTTCACTAGACTTAAGTGTGCAAAAAGTATTTTTTAAAACACAAGGAAAGGGGTTGCATGCACCGGGGCTTGCCTTCGTTTACTGGTGAATCAGGCTCAGATCCACAGATATCAAAGTAGAAATGATTCCCGGCCTGATACTCCGAAGGTGGTGGTGGTGTCTCCTCTTCAGTTACTTCTACCTCTTCTTCTCGTTCTAATCATAACCATACATATGTATAAGAATGGATGCCATGGGATGCTCATGAGGATGCAAAGATAACATAGACTTATTAGTTATGTCTTGAATACAACTTGCCTTCACGGAGTTCCGGGAACTTAGGGTTTCCGGAGTCGGTAAAGGAGTTCATAGGGCAGGGGGGGTGTTTTGGGTTTAGTGATCAAACAAGGTCCAAATCAAACCAAACTCTACCCAAGGCTTCTAAATATTGTATAACACTCATATAAAAATTTTGGGCATTTTAGGACTTATCAATTATTTTCTAAAAATCTATAACCAAGACTTTTAACTACTTTAAATACCCTAAAATTTCTTACTTCCACTAAAAATCATAAACTTATTTTTATTAAATACTATGGAAAATAACAATTCTAGGAAAATTGGTTTCACCATTTTAGCATTTTTCTACATTTTTCTACATATTTTTGAATCTCTGTTGAAAAAGAAAAAAGAAAAAACGATGAACAGGCTTGGGCCGAAACCAGCCCAGGTCGGTCCAACAGCAGCAGAATCGCGCCCGCGCCCGCGCGCGATGGCGGCTTTGCACAGGGGCCCTCAGCGTTTTGACTAAACCAGAACAGGGTCGCTCACTATTTTCGCAAGTCACTGACACTTTGCAAGAAGGTCCTCCAGTTTCTATTTCTTCGCACGGCTAGGACTCCGACAGCGCTCGCGCACGGAGAAGCTCCGGCGAGCAACTGTACCGGCCGATTGGGGTGATGACCGGCGTACCCGAGCGGCGGACACCAAATCCAAGCTACCCCGAGTAATTCCCCTAAGTTAATTGCACAATTGGTGCCCTATTCTAGCCTGCCCACGAGAACCGCGAAGACCAAGATCGGTTGATCGTGTTCCCAACGAGTGGGGGTCTCTTAGTTCAAATTGGAGGCTCGGTAAGCATCACAGGGTGACAAGAGTGCTCAAACAAGGGAGGGTGAGGGATGAACGGACCTAGAAAGGACTGGCCGCGGCGAGCAGTTTCTTGCGGTGGCAGAAACCTGATTTGGGGAGAACTCCAAATTCGCGGATTCCAGTGAATGACTGTGGCTGATTCGTGGTGGCTGGACAGCTTACTAGCCTACGGAGCTCGGGGAGGGGTCAATTTATAGGGAGGGTAAGCGGCGGTGGCGAATTTGACCGAGCAGTGCTGGCGGTCGGAGCTGGAGAAGAACGTAGGTGCGGTGAACACGTATTTATCGCGGTGGCAGGCTCATCGACGCTGATGGGACTGCAGTAGGGAATCGCGGTGATGTAATGGCGCGGTTAGGACACGCGGTGGCCAACGGCGAAGGCACGTCGGCGGTGAGCAGCTTTATCCACGACGGTGAGCAAGGGGAGAGGTACCGCGGCTGGCCGGGATGGCGTCCAGCTCACCGGCGGCGAGGATTTTTACCGAGCTACGTTTATCCGATGGCCACGGCGCACGAATCACGGCGAGCGGCAATCAACGGCGGCGGGCCACCGGCGGTGAAGACAGCCGTGCGGCGACCTTATCTGATTCAGTTACTGTACCATGGGAAACACTGATTCAGAGCGACTGACAGAGCAACTTTAGAGCAATTTTTCTCTCAAATCTTCATGGCAACAGGTCCAACTCTCTGCAGCAAAAGTGTAGAGCAATATGCCCTCTACAACTTTGTAATATGATGATGCCACAAAAACTCATTGGATCATGCTTGAATTTAAGCTTGAAGTTGATGGCATCAATCTGCCAGTCTGATTTTCAGACTTATCCAACCTGACAGCCTGACTTTAGGCTTACTTATCTCAATATTTCTCTTAACAACTATGCTTACACCTTTAAGCAAAGTTGTTCTCCTATAGTTGAGCTTCAATTTTGATGTGGTGACCTAGGGCAAAAACCCTATGCTTTGCAAGTTACAAAGCCCTAAAGTGGAGCCTTTAACACTGAATTTCAGACTTAGTGTAGAACTCAAATGAGGTCCATTTTGCACTTAAGTCCAAATCTCAGGGTTTGGCTTGTAAATTCACATATTTGTGAACCAATTGGCTTTAGATGCTTAAACATAGTAGTTTTTACATTTTAGTCCAAAGGTTCATCACTTTTGCACATAAGCCCCTAGGGTTTGGACTTAGGGTTTTCCAGGGTTCCAATTAGGGTTTCTGGTATCCCAGGGGTATAAAAGTGATTCAAGTTTATTCTTAGGGTCATTTTATGACTTTTACCCTAAAGTATTTAGGTTTTCTTAACTTGGGTTAAGTTTTACCCCTATAATCCCTATTTAGGGTTAAGTTCCTAAACCAGGGTTTCATTTGCAAAAACATTAAAACAATACAACTTGTTTGAAATTTTTGCCTAGTGAATGCACTCTAGGTGTGTCAAACATATGCAATGCCAATGCTCATGATGTCATGCTCAGGTTTTAGTTATAGTAACACCAGGGGTGTTACATCCTTCCCCCCATAAAAGAATCTCGTCCCGAGATTAAAAATCCTAGGGTAAGTAATGGTAAAGGAAACGCATCACATTTTTATTTCCTTATTTTTGGTACAAGACAGGGGTGATGTGGGGGTTACTTCTTTATTACAACAGCTATACAGGCTTTACAACTTACATGAGGCTAAAAAGCCTGGGAAATTCTTATCCAAGAAGTCTTGGGTTTCCCATGTAGCCTCATCTTCCGAATGCTGGTTCCACTGTATCTTGTAGAATTTGAGAGTCTTTCTTCGGGTGACCCTGTCCTTTTGATCCAGAACTCGAATAGGATGTTCCGAGTATGTTAAATCTGGTTCCAGGACAACATCAGTCACTTTAACGGTTCGATCAGGAACCCGAAGACACTTCTTCAGTTGTGACACGTGGAATACATTATGCACAGCAGACAATGTTTCGGGGAGCTGAAGTCGGTATGCCACTGGTCCACATTGCTCAAGCACCAGGAATGGACCAATGTATCTGGGTGCAAGTTTCCCTTTTACCCCGAAACGCGATACACCCTTCATTGGTGAAACTTTTAAGTAGACATAATCGTCTACCAGAAAGCATAAGGGTTGTCGTCGTCGGTCTGCATAACTCTTTTGTCGAGCCTGAGCTTTCTTCATATTATGGATAATTCTTTGAACCTTTTCTTTGACCTCTTTCACCATATCAGGTCTAAAGAAGTATCTTTCTCCAGGTTCAGACCAATTTAGCGGAGTTCGACACCGTCGCCCATACAAGGCTTCAAAAGGTGCCATCTTGATACTTTCTTGATAACTGTTATTATATGAAAATTCTGCTAGGGGCAAACATTCATCCCATTTTGGTGAGAAATCCAGGACACATGCTCGCAGCATATCTTCAAGTATTTGGTTCACCCTCTCAGTCTGCCCACTGGTTTGAGGATGATAAGCCGAACTGTGGAGTAATTTAGTACCCAAGGAGTTGTGAAGTGCTTCCCAAAACTTGGCTACAAATTGAGGTCCACGATCCGACACAATGGTCTTCGGAACACCATGCAGACTGAGAATACGGGCAATGTATAATGCTGCATAAGTGGCTACTGTATATTTGGCCCTGACGGGTAAGAAGTGGGCGATCTTTGTGAGTCGATCAACTATAACCCAAATAGAATCATACCCATTGGCCGTCCTGGGCAGTCCCACAATAAAGTCCATACTGATGTCTTCCCATTTCCATGTTGGGATTGGCAAAGATTGTAATGGACCAGCAGTTTTCATGTGTATGGCCTTGACACGTCTGCAAGTGTCACACTTCGCCACATAGCGTGCAATTTCAATCTTCATCTTTGTCCACCAGTAATGTTGCTTTAAGTCTTGATACATCTTAGTGCTTCCGGGATGAATAGAATAACGACTAAGATGTGCTTCATCCAGAATTTGCTGGCGGAGCTCTTCGTTCTTTGGTACCACTATGCGGTTTTTAAACCATACCACACCTTGATCGTCTTCTTTGAAACACTTGGCTGTTCCAGCCCTTATCTTTTCTCGTATGTGCTTCATACCCAGATTATCCTTCTGAGCATCAATTATTCTTTGCAAAATGATTGACTCAAGCCTTAACTGATTTAGAGTCCCTTGTTGGATGATCCCCAGGTTTAGCTTTTCCATTTCTTGACACAAAGTGTTCTCGGAGGTCTTTGCCATAAGACAGTGGCAGGAAGTCTTACGACTCAACGCATCAGCCACCACATTGGCCTTGCCTGGGTGGTAATGGATCTCTAGTTCATAGTCTTTGATGAGCTCAAGCCATCGTCTTTGCCTCATATTTAACTCTGACTGGGTGAAGATGTACTTCAAACTTTTATGATCTGTATATATGTAACAGATATTTCCCAGCAGATAGTGACGCCATATTTTCAGGGCATGAACCACCGCAGCTAACTCCAGATCATGAGTTGGATAGTGCTCCTCATGTCGGCGTAACTGCCTTGAAGCATACGCAATCACTCGGCCCTCTTGCATCAGTACACAGCCGAGCCCACTGCCAGATGCATCACAATATACGTCAAAAGGCTTAGTGATGTCCGGTTGAGCTAATACCGGAGCAGTGGTCAATAGTGTCTTCAATTGCTCAAAGGCTTCATTGCACTGAGAAGACCAATTGAACTTAATGTCATTCTTCAACAAACTTGTGATTGGCTTCACAAGCTTAGAAAAATCTGGTATGAATCTGCGATAATACCCAGCTAGTCCAAGAAAACTCCGGACTTGGTGAACAGTTGTTGGGGGTTTCCACTCCAGAATATCCTTGACCTTGCTAGGATCTACCGCAATTCCTTTGGCTGACAACACGTGCCCCAGAAATTGAATTTCCTCCAGCCAGAACGCGCACTTGCTGAACTTGGCATATAGCTGATGTTCCCTCAGGCGCGTCAATACAATCCGTAGGTGCTGAGCATGCTCCTCTTCATTCTTAGAATATATCAAGATATCGTCTATGAAGACTACCACGAATTTGTCCAACTCGGGCATGAACACCGAGTTCATCAAATAGGTGAAATGGGCAGGAGCATTTGTGAGCCCAAAAGACATTACCAAGTATTCAAATAATCCATACCGCGTAGTAAACGCGGTCTTCGGTATATCCTCGGGCCGAATACGGATCTGATGATAGCCCGACCTAAGATCAATTTTAGAAAATACCCTCGCCCCAGTTAGTTGATCAAATAAGATGTCGATTCTTGGAAGAGGGTACTTATTCTTGATGGTGACCTCATTCAGGGGCCGATAGTCCACGCACATGCGCAAGGTTTGATCCTTCTTCTTCACAAAGATGGCGGGACAACCCCACGGGGACGAGCTTGGCCGGATAAATCCCTTATTCAGCAGGTCTTGTAATTGAATCTTCAATTCTGCCAATTCATTAGGGGGCATACGGTACGATCTTCGGGAAATCGGAGCCGTACCGGGCTTTAGCTCAATCACAAATTCTACGTCTCTTTCAGGGGGTAGTCCAGGCAAATCTTCCGGAAATACATCTGGAAACTCACATACTACCGGAATGTTCTTGATCTCCGGTACAATGGCTTCATAGACTCTACCAGAAGCTTTGGCTGGATTGACTGCGGGGAGAGTCAAGAGAATCTCTTCTTGGTTATAGCTCAACCTGACGGTTCTGAGTTCAGTGTTGAGGATTGCCTTATATTGGGTTAGCCAATTCATTCCCAAAATTACATCTATATCCTGGCCCTTCAGAACAATCATGTTAGCAGGAAAGTTCCGTCCGGCCATTGTTACTGGCACTCCATAGGCCACTTCTTTAGTAAAAATATGTCCCCCAGGTGAATGAATTTTAAATCCCTCTTTTGATTCATGACATGCAATATGATGTTGCTCCACAAATGTCTTGCTAATGAAGGTATGCGAAGCACCAGAATCAAAAAGAATAATTGCTGGTTGACTGGCCACAGGGAACGTACCCATCATCACCGGCTCTCCCTCCGGTGTGGTAGCCACTTGCGTATAATATATTCGCCCCGTTTTCTTAGTATTCTTGCCCGAAGTACTTCCCTTGCCTGGAGCTGAATTTCCCGATCCTTGCTGATTATTAGCCTGATTTTGCCTTGGATAGGGACAATCTTTAATAAAATGCCCAGATTTGCCACAGTTAAAACATCCCGTTGAAGAACTTGGCAGCGCAGGGAATCGAGTGCCTGGGGCACCCGGCTGACTTGAGGCAGTAGGGGCTTTGTTGGAACGAATAATTATAGGCTGCTTGAAAGGGAAAGATGGTGCACTTGAACGGTTCTGGTTAGAGGGCCGAAGAATAAACCGTTGTCTCTTTACCGGGCCCTGATTAGGCCGATTACCACTGAATCCCTTACTTTTCCCAGAAGTTGCATATTTGGCCTCCACAGATAAGGCTGTGCTGACAGCCTTTCCATAAGTAAGATCAATACATGCAGCCATTTTTCGCTGCATGCGGTCATTCAGACCTCGCATAAAACAGTTCTTCTTTTTCAAATCCGTATTCACCTGATCAATTGCATACTGTGACAGGTGATTGAACTTGTTGAGATACTGATTAACAGTATCTCCCCCTTGTTTCAGTTTCATAAACTCTTCTTGTTTCATGTGTAACACTCCCTCAGGAATGTAATGCTCGCGGAATGCTGCTTTGAACTCGTTCCATGTAATTTGATGGTTGTCCGGCTGGATGGCCACAAAATTCCCCCACCAAGTACTGGCAGGTCCTCGGAGTTGCTGTGCTGCAAACAGTGGCTTCTGTACTTCCGAACAACGTAGAAGGCCAAACTTCTGCTCTATGACCCGTATCCATTCGTCGGCCTCAAGCGGGTCTTCTGCTTTGATGAAGAGAGGCGGACGAGTCTCGGAGAAATCCAGGTAAGTGGTCTCACGGGGACCTTGTTGGAATCCTCTTCCTGCTTGTTGTTGAAGCTGTTGCTGACCCGCCATCTCCCTCAGGAAGCGGGTGTTGTCGGCTGTGGCGTTCACCAAGGCAGCAATTGCCTCGGCAAGCGTGGGTGGAACGGGAGGCGGATTCGGGGTAACGTCCCGACCCCCGGATGTTCCGGCTGCATCCTGTGCACGAGTCCTGGTCGGCATCTGTGGCAAAAACATTTGAAGTAAACATAATGTGCCAGAGAAAACCTTCCATTTTACATTACTATAAAAAGTAATGATACAGACTCGATATTACATAACAGGATACAATACCCATTATACAAAAGTTCAACCTATTAACAGGATACAATACCCATTATACACAATACACCCTACAATACCCTACAATACACTACTCTACTTCTATTACACCCTTATTCCTGCTTGCCATCAGTCTTGGCGGCTTCATCGTCAGGTGTGGGAGTCTAGACGTCCACCAACCTCAAAGAAGGAGGAGGCTCAAAAAGGTCTAACTCCCCACCCAGCGCACGTCCCGCAACGTGAGATGGTCCAGCTTCGGCCTCAGCAGGTGGTGCAGGCTCACTTGAGTGTAGTTGTGAGTATAATATATGGACTTCCTCGTGCAAAGTATTGCAGTAAACCTGCAGGTTATCAACCGTCGAGCTAAGTTCTTTAACTCGGGCCTGAGCCCTTGCTTCCTTAGCACACATTAGCAAACGAGACTGGACGGCCCAGTCAAGAGCTAAGTCCCGATCAGCGAGTTGATCCTGCAAGTGTCGGATGTCCCTTCGTAGTTCGTTGATTCTATCACCATCAGCGACCCAAGCATCAGTCCTATGTTGAAGTGCTGCTTGAAGTCGACTCACACGAGCTTCAAGGTCTCCAATTGGGTCGTTGCTTCCACTGCTGCTACTTTCATGTCGGGGAGCCAATTGATGCCGAGGCACCCCAATTGGTCCCGTGAACTTGCGAGCCGTTAGCCTGGTACGTGGCGGCATCTTTTCTAAGGGGGAAAATGTTATTAGTAAGATTCTTAGCATGATGCATGTATAATTACAGAATCAACCTTAGTCGATTCAACCTTCTATATGTTGCACTCTTCCTATCTGGTCTTTGAGATAGACTCTTCAGAATACTTAGGTAAGAAGAGAAAAGAGTTTTTAGGTAAGACTTTTGAAAATCCTTTTGAAGATGCCTCATAATATCTGCAAGAAGGGCTACGCTCCGTTACCAGCTGTGACGGAACCTCCCAAGTAATTAGGCCCACCTACAGTTGTCCTTGTCTCACAGACATCAGACAACCCTGTAGGTGCCCCTGAACTACTTGCCAAGTTCGGTATCTTTCCTTACCTTACCAGGAACGTCTCACCCATCTTGTAGACATTACAGAACATCGGAGATGAAGAAATGCGGAAGCGAATTACATAATCTTACATTTATTTCATAAGCAAACTTGAGTTATATTATTACAGACCAGCCTAAAAATGAGTGCATAGAGTAATATTATACAAACCAGGGGAGGCACAAACTCCTCCCGATAAGTTTAATAAGCAAAAGATCCTAAGTGGAGGACTGAGTCCTCCCGCACTTCAGTCTTCTTTTTTCTCATTTGGTACCACCTTGGAGCAGAAGCAACAAAAGTTTGTCGCTTCCTCACCTAAAAACAACAAAGGGATAAACCCTGAGTATGGAATACTCAGCAAGTCTTACCCGACTAAGGAAAAGACTCTCAAGGGTATGCTGGATAAATAGGAGTCAAGGAGAGGCTTTAGCAAAAATCAACTTATACTTTTGCAGAAGTAGCTTACTAAAGTGAGTCCTTACTTTCAATCTTTTAACGCCATGTTAAGTATTAATAGACTCCATTTGCATCTAGTCTAATTTCACATCACATCAAGACAACATCATTCTTATTCATTGTGTTCACATCTTGACTCTAGGTTGCAGGGAAGTGACCAAGTCTTCATAACCGCGAAGGTACGGCGATCCGAATCGATTATACTCAGCTGAGGATCTCCAATCACACGACATATGTAGCACTTAACCCTTGCATATGTCAACCCGCCACCGGGGTTCTTAAGACCGGATCAGGTTCACGCAGACCGAGAGCACAGATACACCACCGTCCAGCCTCTTGCCACGGAGGGTACACGCTACTCTCGCCACCGCTCCACGCCCATCTCGTGTTGTCTTATTCCGGCCTTAGTCTGCCCGAGGCAAGGCTTACCCATGACGAGGCATGTGACCAGTTAAAGGGTCCTCGGTCAGCACGCCTACATACGCGTTAATCCTTAACCAACTTGGGTAGAACATCACCTGTTCCTACCCCCAAGTTTCAATTTAAGTATTTCCACCCTTAGGAATGTGTCTGTCCCTTAGGATGAAAGAGCATCACGGGGAGCTTTGCAGTAAGATCCCACTATTGCTCCAAATGAAAATATTCTTGCAGGTAGAAGCCATCCTCTCCATGGTTAAATTGAGGACAACTTCTATCCACAAGATCTAAGCAAGTCTAAGCATTTTTGTAAATCATGTTTTGATACTTCACCGAAGTATCTATAAAAGGTATGGATATCAAGGAAAAGCAATGCATCAAAGGGTTCCAAGTAACTCCTATGAACCTAATGCACATTTCACTAGACTTAAGTGTGAAAAAAGTATTTTTTAAAACACAAGGAAAGGGGTTGCATGCACCGGGGCTTGCCTTCGTTTACTGGTGAATCAGGCTCAGATCCACAGATATCAAAGTAGAAATGATTCCCGGCCTGAGACTCCGAAGGTGGTGGTGGTGTCTCCTCTTCAGTTACTTCTACCTCTTCTTCTCGTTCTAATCATAACCATACATATGTATAAGAATGGATGCCATGGGATGCTCATGAGGATGCAAAGATAACATAGACTTATTAGTTATGTCTTGAATACAACTTGCCTTCACGGAGTTCCGGGAACTTAGGGTTTCCGGAGTCGGTAAAGGAGTTCATAGGGCAGGGGGGGTGTTTTGGGTTTAGTGATCAAACAAGGTCCAAATCAAACCAAACTCTACCCAAGGCTTCTAAATATTGTATAACACTCATATAAAAATTTTGGGCATTTTAGGACTTATCAATTATTTTCTAAAAATCTATAACCAAGACTTTTAACTACTTTAAATACCCTAAAATTTCTTACTTCCACTAAAAATCATAAACTTATTTTTATTAAATACTATGGAAAATAACAATTCTAGGAAAATTGGTTTCACCATTTTAGCATTTTTCTACATTTTTCTACATATTTTTGAATCTCTGCTGAAAAAGAAAAAAGAAAAAACGATGAACAGGCTTGGGCCGAAACCAGCCCAGGTCGGTCCAACAGCAGCAGAATCGCGCCCGCGCCCGCGCGCGATGGCTGCTTTGCACAGGGGCCCTCAGCGTTTTGACTAAACCAGAACAGGGTCGCTCACTATTTTCGCAAGTCACTGACACTTTGCAAGAAGGTCCTCCAGTTTCTATTTCTTCGCACGGCTAGGACTCCGACAGCGCTCGCGCACGGAGAAGCTCCGGCGAGCAACTGTACCGGCCGATTGGGGTGATGACCGGCGTACCCGAGCGGCGGACACCAAATCCAAGCTACCCCGAGTAATTCCCCTAAGTTAATTGCACAATTGGTGCCCTATTCTAGCCTGCCCACGAGAACCGCGAAGACCAAGATCGGTTGATCGTGTTCCCAACGAGTGGGGGTCTCTTAGTTCAAATTGGAGGCTCGGTAAGCATCACAGGGTGACAAGAGTGCTCAAACAAGGGAGGGTGAGGGATGAACGGACCTAGAAAGGACTGGCCGCGGCGAGCAGTTTCTTGCGGTGGCAGAAACCTGATTTGGGGAGAACTCCAAATTCGCGGATTCCAGTGAATGACTGTGGCTGATTCGTGGTGGCTGGACAGCTTACTAGCCTACGGAGCTCGGGGAGGGGTCAATTTATAGGGAGGGTAAGCGGCGGTGGCGAATTTGACCGAGCAGTGCTGGCGGTCGGAGCTGGAGAAGAACGTAGGTGCGGTGAACACGTATTTATCGCGGTGGCAGGCTCATCGACGCTGATGGGACTGCAGTAGGGAATCGCGGTGATGTAATGGCGCGGTTAGGACACGCGGTGGCCAACGGCGAAGGCACGTCGGTGGTGAGCAGCTTTATCCACGACGGTGAGCAAGGGGAGAGGTACCGCGGCTGGCCGGGATGGCGTCCAGCTCACCGGCGGCGGGGATTTTTACCGAGCTACGTTTATCCGATGGCCACGGCGCACGAATCACGGCGAGCGGCAATCAACGGCGGCGGGCCACCGGCGGTGAAGACAGCCGTGCGGCGACCTTATCTGATTCAGTTACTGTACCATGGGAAACACTGATTCAGAGCGACTGACAGAGCAACTTTAGAGCAATTTTTCTCTCAAATCTTCATGGCAACAGGTCCAACTCTCTGCAGCAAAAGTGTAGAGCAATATGCCCTCTACAACTTTGTAATATGATGATGCCACAAAAACTCATTGGATCATGCTTGAATTTAAGCTTGAAGTTGATGGCATCAATCTGCCAGTCTGATTTTCAGACTTATCCAACCTGACAGCCTGACTTTAGGCTTACTTATCTCAATATTTCTCTTAACAACTATGCTTACACCTTTAAGCAAAGTTGTTCTCCTATAGTTGAGCTTCAATTTTGATGTGGTGACCTAGGGCAAAAACCCTATGCTTTGCAAGTTACAAAGCCCTAAAGTGGAGCCTTTAACACTGAATTTCAGACTTAGTGTAGAACTCAAATGAGGTCCATTTTGCACTTAAGTCCAAATCTCAGGGTTTGGCTTGTAAATTCACATATTTGTGAACCAATTGGCTTTAGATGCTTAAACATAGTAGTTTTTACATTTTAGTCCAAAGGTTCATCACTTTTGCACATAAGCCCCTAGGGTTTGGACTTAGGGTTTTCCAGGGTTCCAATTAGGGTTTCTGGTATCCCAGGGGTATAAAAGTGATTCAAGTTTATTCTTAGGGTCATTTTATGACTTTTACCCTAAAGTATTTAGGTTTTCTTAACTTGGGTTAAGTTTTACCCCTATAATCCCTATTTAGGGTTAAGTTCCTAAACCAGGGTTTCATTTGCAAAAACATTAAAACAATACAACTTGTTTGAAATTTTTGCCTAGTGAATGCACTCTAGGTGTGTCAAACATATGCAATGCCAATGGTCATGATGTCATGCTCAGGTTTTAGTTATAGTAACACCAGGGGTGTTACAGAAATGGTCTCCAATTGAAATCCAAGAATGTAATTTAAGGCAAGGAAACATATGTGAGTCTCCGTTCGATGATCAATGGCCACACAACCCCTAATTTTGTCGAAAATAGCATGAACGACCATTTTCAATATTACCGAAGGCTAACACCTACGGTTTTTTGAACAAGAAATGGTCTCCACTAGAAATCTAAGATTGTGATCTATGGTAAGGAACATATCTGGGGTGAGGTGTACACACCTCTGGTCGATGATCAATGGCCACACAACCCCCATTTTTGTCGAAAATAGCCATGAACGACCATTTTCAATAATACCGAAGGCTAACATTTACAGATTTTTGACCAAGAAAAGGTCTCCACCAGAAATCCAAGAATGTGATCTATACCAAGGAAACATATGTGGGGCAAGGTGAACGAGTCTCCTGTCGATGATCAATGGCCACACAACCCCTAATTTTGTCGAAAATAGCATGAACGACCATTTTCAATATTACCGAAGGCTAACACCTACGAATTTTTGCCCAAGAAATGGTCTCCACTAGAAATCCAAGATTGTGATCTATGGTAAGGAAACATATGTGAGGTGAAGTGTACGAGCCTCTGGTCGATGATCAATGGCCACACAACCCCCATTTTTGACCAAAATAGCCATGAATCACCATTTTCAATAATACCGAAGGCCAACACCTACGGATTTTTGACCATGAAATGGTCTCGACTAGAAATCCAAGAATGTGATCTATGGTAAGGAAACATACCTGGGATGAGGTGTACACACCTCTAGTCGATGATCAATGGCCACACAACCCCCATTTTTGTCGAAAATAGCCATGAACTACCATTTTCAATAATACCGAAGGCTAACACCAACGGATTTTTGACCTGGAAATGGTCTCCACCAGAAATCCAAGAATTTGATCTATGGCAAGGAAACATATGTGGGGTGAGGTGCTCGAGCATCTAGTCGATGATCAATGGCCACACAACCCCCTTTTTTCGAAAATAGCATGGACGACCATTTTCAATAATATCAAAGGCTAACACCTACGGATTATTGACCAAGAAATGGTCTCCACCCGATATCCTAGAATGCGATCTATGGCAAGGAAACATATGTGGGGTGAGGTGTACGAGCCTCTGGTCGACGATCATTTTCAATAATACCCAAGTTTAACACCTACGGATTTTTGACTAGGAAATGATCGCCACCAGAAAACCAAGAATGTGATCTATGGCAAGGAAACATATGTGGGGTCAGGTGTATGAGCCTCTGGTCGATGATCAATGTCCACACTACACTCATTTTTGTCGAAAATAGCCATGAACGACCATTTTTAATAATACTGAAGCCTAACACTTACGGATTTTTGACCAAGAAATGGTCTCCACCAGAAATCCAAGAATGTGATCTATGGCAAAGAAACATGTGAGGGTGAGGAATATGAGCCTCTTGTCGATGACTGATTGCCACATAAATGCCATTTTTGTCAAAAATAGCATGAACGGCCATTTTCAATAATACCGAAGGCTAACACCTACGGATTTTTGGCCAAGAAATGGTCTCCACCATAAATTCAAGAATGTGATTTATGGCAAGCAAACATATGTGGGGTGAGGTGTACGAGCCTCCGATCGATGATCAATGGCCACACAACTACCATTTTTGTCGAAAATAGCATGAACGACCATTTTCGATAACACCGAAGGGTAACACCTACAGATTTTTGGCCAAGAAATGGTCTCCACTAAAATCAAAGAATGTGATCTATGGCAAGGAAACATATGTAGGGTTAGGTGTACCAGCAACAAGTCGATGATCAATGGCCACACAACCCCCTTTTTTGCTGAAAATAGCATGGATGACCATTTTCAATAATATCGAAGGCTAACACCTACGTATTATTGACCAAGAAATGGTCTCCACCGGATATCCTAGAATGTAATCTATGGCAAGGAAACATATGTGGGGTGAGGTGTACGAGCCTCTGGTCGATGATCAATGGCCACACAACCGCCATTTTTGTCGAAAATAGCATTAACGACCATTTTCAATAATACTGAAGGCTAACACCTACGGATTTTTTACCAAGAAATTGTTCCAGCAAAAATCCAAGAATGTGATATATGGCAAGGAAACATATTTGGTGTGAGGTGTACGTGCCTCTGGTCGATGATCAATGGCCCCACAACCCCTATTTTTGTTGAAAATAGCATGAACGACCATTTTCAATAATATCGAAGGCTAACACCTACGGATTTTTTACCAAGAAATGGTGTCCACCAAATATACAAGATTGTTATCTATGTTAAGGAAACATATGTGGGGTGAGGTGTACGAGCCTCTGGTCGATGATCAATGGCCACACAACCCCCATTTTTGTCAAAAATAGCCATGAACGACCATTTTCAAAAATACCGATGGCTAACACCTACGGATTTTTGACCAAGAAATGGTCTCGGCTAGAAATCCAAGAATGTAATCTATGGCAAGGAAACATATGTGGGGTGAGGTGTACGAGCCTCTGGTCTATGATCAATGGCCACACAACCCCTATTTTTGTCAAACATATCATGAACGACCATTTTCATTAATACCGAAGGCTAACACCTACGGATTTTTGACCAAGAAATGGACTCCACCGAAAATTCAAGAATGTGATCTATGGCAAGGAAACATATGTGAGGTCAAATGTATGAGCCTCTGGTCGATGATCAACGGCCACACAACCCCGATTTTTGTCGAAAATAGTATGAACGACCATTTTCAATAATACGAAAGGCTAACACCTACGGATTTATGACCGAGAAATGGTCTCCACTAGAAATCCAAGAATGTGATTCTATGGAAAGGAAACATATGTGGGGTGAGGTGTACGAGCCTCTAGTCGATTATCAATGGCCACACAACTGCCATTTTTGTCGAAAATAGCATTAACGACCATTTTCAATAATACCGAAGGCTAACACCTAAGCATTTTTTTACCAAGAAATGGTCTCCACTAGAAATCCAAGAATGTGATATATGGCAAGGAAACATATGTGGGGTGGGGTGTACGAGCCTGTGGTCGAAATTAGCATGAACGACCATTTTCAATAATACCGAAGCCTAACACCTATGGATTTTTGACCAAGAAATGGTCCCCAGCAGAAATCCAATATTGTGATCTATGGTAAGGAAACATATGTGGGGTGAGGTGTACGAGCATCTGGTCTATGAGTCTATGATCAATGGCCACACAAGCCCTATTTTTGTTGAAAATATCATGAACGACCATTTTCATTAATACCCTAACACCTACAGATATTTGACCAAGAAATGGTCTCCACCAGAAATCCAAGAATGTGATCTGTGGCAAGGGAACATATGTGGGGTCAAGTGTATGAGCCTTTGGTCGATGATCAATGGCCACACTACCCTCATTTTTGTAGAAAATAGCCATGAACGACCATTTTCAATAATATTGAAGGCTAACACCTACAGATTTTTGAACAAGAAATGGTCTCCATCAGAAATCCAAGAATGTGATCTATGGCAAGGAAACATATGTCGGGAAAGGTGTATGTGCCTCTGGTCGATGATCAATGGCCAAACAATCCCCATTTTTGTCGAAAATAGCATGAACGACCAATTTCAATAATACCGAAGGCTAACACCTACGGATTTATGACCAAGAAATGGTCTCCACCAGAAATCCAAGAAGGTGATCTATGGCAAGGAAACATATGTGGGTGAGGTGTACAAGCCTCTGGTCGATGATCGATGGCCACATTAATGCCATTTTTGTCAAAATATCATGAATGGCCATTTTCAATAATACCGAAGGCTAACACCTACGAATTTTTGGCCAATAAATGGTCTCCAACATAAATTCAAGAATGTGATTTAAGGCAAGGAAACATATGTGGGGTGAGGTGTACGAGCCTTCGGTCGATGATCAACGGCCACACAACCCTTATTTTTGTCGACAATAGCATGAACTACCATTTTCAATATTTCCGAAGGCTAACACCTATGAATTTTTTGACCAAGAAATGGTCCACACTAGAAATCCAAGATTTTGATCTATGGTAAGGAAACATATGTGGGGTGAGGTGTACGAGCCTTTGTCGATGATCAACGGCCACACAACCCCCATTTGTCGAAAATAGCAATGAACGACCATTTTCAATAATACCGAAGGCTAACACCTACGGATTTTTCACCATGAAGTGGTCTCCACGAAAAATCCAAGGCTGTGATCTCCGACAAGGAAACATATGTGGGGCGAGGTGTACGAGCATCTAGTCGATGATCAATGGCCACACAACCCCCTTTTTTGTCGAAAATAGCATGGAAGACCATTTTCGATAATATCGATGGCTAACACTTATGGATTATTGACCAAAAAATGGTCTCCACCCAATATCCTAGAATGTGATCTATGGCATAGAAACATATGTGGGGTGGGGTGTACGAGCCTCTAGTCGATGATCAATGGCCACGCAACCCGTAATTTTGTCTAAAATAGCATGAACGACCATTTTCAATATTACCGAAGGCTAACACCTACGAATTTTTGACCAAGAAATGGTCTCCACTAGAATACCAAGATTATGATCTATGGTAAGGAAAGATATCTGGGGTGAGGTGTATGAGCCTCTGGTCGATGGTCAATGGCCACACAGCTCCCATTTTTATCGAAAATAGCCATGAACGACCATTTTCAATAATACCAAAGGCTAACACCTACGGATTTTTGACCATAAAATGGTCTCCACCATAAATCCAAGAACGTGATCTATGGCAAGGAAACATATGTGGGGTGAGGTGTACGAGCCTCTGGTCGATGATCAATGGCCACACAACCGCCATTTTTGTCGAAAATAGCATTAACGACCATTTTCAAAAATACTGAAGGCTAACACCTACGGATTTTTTACCAAGAAATTGTCTCCACCAGAAATCCAAGAATGTGATATATGGCAAGGAAACATATTTGGTGTGAGGTGTACGTGCCTCTGGTCGATGATCAATGACCCCACAACCCCTATTTTTGTTGAAAATAGCATGAACGACCATTTTCAATAATATCGAAGGCTAACACCTACGGATTTTTTACCAAGAAATGGTGTCCACCAAATATCCAAGATTGTTATCTATGTTAAGGAAACATATGTGGGGTGAGGTGTACAAGCCTCTGGTCGATGATCAATGGCCACACAACTCCCATTTTTGTCAAAAATAGCCATGAACGACCATTTTCAAAAATACCGATGGCTAACACCTACGGATTTTTGACCAAGAAATGGTCTCGGCTAGAAATCCAAGATTGTAATATATGGCAAGGAAACATATGTGGGGTGAGGTGTACGAGCCTCTAGTCTATGATCAATGGCCACATAACCCCTATTTTTGTCAAAAATATCATGAACGACCATTTTCATTAATACCGAAAGCTAACACCTACAGATTTTTGACCAAGAAATGGTCTCCACCAAAAATTCAAGAAAGTGATCTATGGCAAGGAAACATATGTGAGGTCAAATGTATGAGCCTCTGGTCGATGATCAACGGCCACACAACCCCGATTTTTGTCGAAAATAGTATGAACGACCATTTTCAATAATACGAAAGGCTAACACCTACGGATTTATGACCAAGAAATGGTCTCCACTAGAAATCCAAGAATGTGATCTATGGAAAGGAAACATATGTGGGGTGAGGTGTATGAGCCTCTAGTCGATTATCAATGGCCACACAACTGCCATTTTTGTCGAAAATAGCATTAACGACCATTTTCAATAATACCGAAGGCTAACACCTAAGGATTTTTTACCAAGAAATGGTCTCCACCAGAAATCCAAGAATGTGATATATGGCAAGGAAACATATGTGGGGTGAGATGTACGAGCCAGTGGTCGATGATCAATGGCCATGTTGGGGACTTGTTCTCAAATGCTAAGAGTTAAGAACAAGGCAACATAAAAAGTGTTAAGTGTTAAAGTCCTTCGTCCTTCGAAGCATTATGTCCCTTCGGGAAATAATGAGTTTCGGACGAAGGTCATAAGAGACATACCTTCGTAAACATAACAAGTAATGACGAAGGATTCATATAAAGCATGAAATATAATATAAGCATCATCATAGAATCATTTCTATTTTATTAACATGGAAAAATAGAAATGATTTCAAATTACAAATGTACCTTCGGTCCTGAGAGAAGATAAAAAGTACAAGCGTGACGCAAAAGCAAATGCCAAGTCCGCGTGAACAGTACGGGAGTACTGTTCATCTATTTATAGACGCGGGACGCAGCCCACGTAAAATTACATTTATGTCCATTACATTTGTCAATGACTTATGGAAATCTGACAAGGCCCACGTAGTCTTTTCATCTTTAAGTCGGTTCCCCTCTCTGCTATCGCGACGAAGCTTCCCTGCGCACAGCTTCGGCTGTGCACCATCCTTCGTGGAGCTTGGTAATCAGCCCGTCCTTCGTCTGGTTCAGGCTTCGTCCTGACCGCACTTCATGTTCGTAATTCTGAGTCCGAAGGTACCTGTTCACATAATCCACTTGGAAAACATTGTCAAATCATGTTTTTGAGGACCTTCGGAGGACGAAGGCCCCCAACAGTAGCCCCTCGCAATATTAATTTGTTAATGATAAATTCAGATTGCGATATGGACGAAGGCCTTGAGCCGAAGGTCCGAAAAAACACCTTCCCTTTGCTAGAATAGCAACTTTTACTGATAAGCGGGGTCTTTCAATTTTCAACGCCCTGGGCGTATAAATAAGATCATACCGCAAACTCATTTGGTACGCACACTTGCCATCTGCTTCGGCCCACTAAATTTTTAGCTCTTGTGCACTAAGATTTGCTGATCTTTTTGATTTTGAAGCTTCGGCCTTGAAAACAGTTTTTTAGTGTTTCCGAAGATGTCTGAAGGTAAGAAGATCCCTGCTGATACGAAGCTGAGTCTCGACGAGGAGAAGAACTTGGGATTCCTTATAGCGATGGCGGAGACTAATACGGAGAAAATCACCAAGGAGATTCTTGAAGGTTTGTCCGAAGATACTGGTGACAGCGACAGTTATGATATAGAAAGTGGAGGGGAAGAATCCGAAGATCGACCATGGCGGCCAAGTCACACGGTTTTCGGGAAAACCACCATTAAGCAGAGTCACATTGATAACATGAGAGGGAGATATTTTCGTGATATATCTATCGTGAGGGTTGATGCTGGAGAAAAGACTTCTCCCACCCCCGAAGAAGATGAAGTCGTGATCTTCCGAAGCTTTCTCAAGGCAGGGCTTCGATTCCCCCTGAGCAACTTTGTCATTGAAGTCCTGAAGACATTTCAAGTCTACCTTCATCAACTTACTCCCGAAGCTATCATAAGAATGGGGATGTTTGTCTGGGCTGCGAGAAGACAAAGTTTAGAACCAAATGCTAAAAGCTTTTGCAACATTCATGAGTTGTTATATGAGACGAAGCCCTGGGGGAAGGAACAATATCACAACAACTTTGGGTGCTACAGCTTCGGTGCCCGCTCCGGGTCAAGCCGCCCTGTGCCAACTTTTCGGAAGAGGTGGCCCGGAGCCTGGATGACTGAATGGTTCTATGTAAAGAATGACTTAACGGCGCAAGAAAATGTCAAGAGTATCATTATGCGCCCCATCTGGCAACGCTTCGGACTTCGAAGGCCGAAGGTTGAAATGGATGAAGCGGCCGAGGAATGCCAAAGAGCCTTCGGCGTAGTCTGCTCTTTTATTGGGACAAGGGACTTGATTCAAGAACATATTGCCTTCAGGGTGTGGCCACTTGCAGGAAAGTGGGAGATGCCGAAGGAGACCATCAAAGAGTCCGACGAAGGCGGACTGGTCAGACTGAAATACACATTCAAATACGGGGATAAATTTGTTGAACCCGATGACGACTGGTTGAAAAACATTGAAACATTAAGTGACGAACTGCTTGGGGCATATTCGAAGGCCGAGAACACTGCGTTATCAGCAGCCTTCGGAGGCCGAAAGAAGAAAAGACTCAACCGGGTATTTGACGCAGTCGGGTTTGTCTACCCTGATTATCACTATCCGATACTGGGTCGCAAAAGAAAGAATACTTCTCTTGCAACAGAAGCTACCACAAGTGCCACTAGTGAGCCAGCGCCGCAAAGGAAAAAGATGAAGGTGCTCACCCACCGAGCGCGTTTTATTGAGCCGGCCACAGTGCCAGAATTTATTGGTGAAGTCTCTTTAGCCTCTGAAGCTATAGAACCAGCTCCAGTGCCGAAGATAGAAGAGAAATCTGAAGCGCCTTCAGCAGAGAAGGCAGAAAAACCGAGAATTGAAGGACAAAAAATATTGGAAATCTTAAGTCCTTCAGCAAATGTCGAAACAAGAAAAATCCAAAAGGGCCCATTGGTGACCCCAAAAAGGAAAAGAATGGTGAACGTACTAGATGTCTTGGAGACAATTAAGTCTTCAAGCACAACTCCAAAGAAGACTATTGATCTTGCTGAAGCGTCTACTGAAGCTTCGAAGCAACAAGCTGAAGCTGGGCCTTCAGAGCCCACCAAGGAACAATCTTTGGAAACCGAAAAAATAAAAACATCAGAACCATTTTTGGTTGAGGAAATTGACACTGCCGTCCCCGAAGCTCCTGCCAGCACATGCGATTACATCATACGACATGCTTCGGGGAAGAAATTATCTGAAGAAGAGACTTATGAAGCCAACTACTATGCCAGAGAGCTAAAATATCCGAAGGGGGCAGTAGTATTCAACGGGACAAAAGAGGATGACTTCCTATACTGCCTGCCTGATAATAAAGAACTATCTGTCTGCCGAGAGATGGCTAGGAGTATGGGGTTCCCGAAGCTCGAAGCTGGATTATGTGCTATGACAAAGGAGGATCTCGCGGACAGTCTTGCGTACAATAGCCTAAAGGTATGGGAATTAGTCGCTTGAAAAAACTTTTTAATACGTAATTCATTCTTTTATTCTTATATGGATACTTTTTCGTATAGGGCTTAATCCTAAGCAACGCATTAAGAGCACAAAAAAGCACCGAAGATGAAAGCCATGAAATTGCGTTCAACAATTTACGCTCCGAAGTTATTAAACTGAGAAACGAAGCTCTAGAAAAAGATAAAATTCTGGTTACATTAGTAGACAAGATAAAAAAGGACGAAGCTGCTGCAAAGGTTCAAGCCGAAGCTCACAAACGCGAAATTAAGGACCTTCAGAAGCAATTGGCCCGGGCGAAAGAAGAACGCATACTTGAAGAAACAAGACGTGAATGCAGCGACCAATGGGCTGATCATTTGGAAGCAACCGTGGAAGAGCTTCGGTCTTCTAAGAAAAAATGCTACGAAAAATCCATGGAAGGCGTAAAGAAAATCAAAACCAGCTTCGCTAGCGTGGGCGCATTTTCCAGTGAAGAGAACTTCTCGAGAGGCGATCCCGAAGGTCCAATAGAATGGATCAGTCACGAAGCAGAGGCCTTCGAGGAAATCCTGAGTAGCCGCGGTGACATCTGCGCTTTTTCGGGCGCCAGAGGAATTGCTACTGTCTTGGAGAAAAAAGGTTGTGAATATGTAAAATCTTTAGCTCAGTCCGAAGCTGCCTTATCCTCCGAAGACATCAAAGACCCCTCGGCCGAAGCAAGCATGGTTGGCGGTAAATTCTTCACTGATATCTGGGACAACGGCGGCCGAGAAATGGCGCAAGAAATTATTCAAAGAAGTGAAAAAAGGCATCCATGATGCCAGGAAAGTGGCAGAAGTTGCCGAAGGGCAAATAGGTATTAATTAGTCGCACTTATTGTGTTGTAATTTTTATTTCAAACTTTACTCGCAGTTTGTAATAGTAATGCAAAAATATTCTGTTTCCTCAGAACCTACTGGATCGTCTATTGACCCTCACATCAAAGAGGATGACGAAATCAAACAAATGGCCGAAGCTATCATGGATAAAGTTGTTGAACAACTTCTAAATGAGGCTGCCGAAGTAGTATTAAGAGAAGACTAGATGTTATTAGAAAAAACATTTGAAGTGTGATCTATGTAATATTTTGTACATTTGAATGTAATATATAAGTCCCTTTTCATTATTCAATTCTTTACGATGCATGAAATTCTACATACATACCATTTTTGAGCCTTCGGCGAAAAAACACCTTCCCTTCTTTTCATGCTTCGTGAAGAAGACATTCTCCGAAGCTGTACAATTTCGATATTACTCTGATGAAGCTCATCCATGCTTCGTAAAAACATTCTCCGAAGCTGTATTCCGAAGATTATCATTGTATTTCCTCATGACTTTACACAATTTTCACTTTCTCAAAGCGTCCTTTCGAAGGTTGATACGGTGTCCCCTTCTTTTGCCATATGCAACATGATGTATGATGCTTATGCTATGCAAAATGGTGTGATGATGTTATGTTATGCAAATGACGTTTGTTCCGAAGATACACACAAAATATCTCTGTAAACTCTGCATTCCCTTAGGAACGTCTTTGGAGTTTCTTCGCCTTTTACTTAGGCGGTATCAGCGTTGACTTTTCGCTGTAAGCCTCCCTTAGGAGCTTCTTCGCCTTTTACTTAGGCGGTATCAGCGTTGACTTTTCGCTGTAAGCCTCCCTTAGGAGCTTCTTCGCCTTTTACTTAGGCGGTATCAGCGTTGACTTTTCGCTGTAAGCTCTGCATTCCCGTAGGAACGACTTTTGAGCAGAAAACTTACACTGCGCTCCCTTTGGAACGGCTTTTTGTGACTTCATCAACTTACTCTGCGTTCCTTAGAACGACTTTCTGTTGCTTCGAAGGATTTTTAATAATTCGAAGGTCCTCCTTGTTAGCGCAAAAAAAATTTTAAGCTTCAGGGACTTAAGCCTGTGAAGAAAATGGGTTTTCCTCGTGGGAAACAACGAAATTATTACATGAAAACTAACAATGTTCTTTGTTTCACAGAAAATAAAACTGAATAGAAAAGACTGCTATCAAAGGTAGGATATGTGTCAATAAATGTGCTTCGACTCTGGCACAGTGCTGTTGACTGTGCGAGCTTCGGATTGTTCTCTGAAGTCCCTTTGGTGTGGGGCATATTGACTCCCTTCTGGCTGTTGACCCTGTTGCAGTGGAGGTGGAGGCGGAGGCTGCTGCCAGGAAGCTTGAGGTTGACTTGCCGAAGCTACAGAAGCTGCAGGGTGGTTGTCTATGTATTGTGGGATGTAAGGTGGATGATACGAAGCAGTATGCATGACCTGCTTCGGCTGAGCTTGTTGAGATGCAGCTTCGGCTATTTCCTTTTGCTTCTGGATTGTAATATGGCACGTCCTGGTGGTATGGCCCTTGCTTTCTCCACAGAACAAGCAAAACAGTTTCCTTGGTTGATCTCCGAATCTTCCGCCGAAGCCCCTGGCGCCTCTGCCTCTTGGAGCTGGTGGCCGGAAGAAAGTTTGTTGTTGCCCCGAAACCTGTGAGGAGCACTGCGGTCTGTTCTGCTGACTCCCCTTATCATCATTCTGAGTAGAGTTGTGGATGGACCTGACATGCCTCGGATAGGATCTTCCTCCGAAGCCCCTGGTCATTTCAGAAAATCTGAAGGCCTCCTCCCTTCTTTGGCGAAAGTCATTGTCAGCACGAATGTACTCGTCCATCTTTTGGAGCAGCTTCTCCAGGGTCTGAGGAGGCTTCCTAGCAAAGTATTGAGCAGCAGGTCCAGGACGAAGCCCCTTGATCATGGCTTCGATGACAATTTCATTGGGCACCGTTGGTGCCTGCGCCCTCAAACGCAAGAACCTTCTGACATACGCCTGAAGGTATTCTTCATGATCCTGAGTGCACTGGAACAAGGCTTGAGCAGTGACCGGCTTCGTCTGAAATCCTTGAAAGCTGGTCAATAACATATCCTTCAGCTTCTGCCATGAAGTGATCGTTCCTGGCCGAAGGGAGGAATACCAGGTCTGAGCAACACTCCTGACGGCCATAACGAAAGACTTTGCCATTACTGCAGCATTGCCACCATACGAAGACACTGTTGCTTCGTAACTCATCAAGAACTGCTTCGGGTCCGAATGGCCATCGAACATGGGAAGCTGGGGTGGCTTATAGGACGGAGGCCAAGGTGTAGCCTGCAGATCAGCGGACAGAGGAGAAGCATCGTCGAAAACAAAATTTCCATGATGGAAATTGTCATACCAGTCATCTTCATTGAAGAAGCCCTCCTGATGAAGGTCTTTTTGTTGAGGCCTTCGGTTCTGCTCATCGTGGGTAAGATGACGGACTTCTTCAGAAGCTTCGTCTATCTGCCTCTGCAGCTCAGCTAGCCTGGCCATCTTCTCCTTCTTCCTCTGCACCTGTTGATGTAGCATCTCCATGTCCCTGATCTCTTGGTCTAGTTCATCCTCCTGAATCGTCGGGCTGACAGCCTTCCTCTTCTGGTTTCGGGCCTCCCGAAGAGAGACGGTCTCCTGGTTGGGGTCCAGCGGTTGCAGTGCTGCAGCCCCAGTCGCTGAAGCTTTCTTCGGCGCCATAGCGAGGGTCTATAGCTTCCGAAGGTGTTCAAAAAACTCGAAGTGGAAGTGAGTTCACCGGAGGTGGGCGCCAATGTTGGGGACTTGTTCTCAAATGCTAAGAGTTAAGAACAAGGCAACATAAAAAGTGTTAAGTGTTAAAGTCCTTCGTCCTTCGAAGCATTATGTCCCTTCGGGAAATAATGAGTTTCGGACGAAGGTCATAAGAGACATACCTTCGTAAACATAACAAGTAATGACGAAGGATTCATATAAAGCATGAAATATAATATAAGCATCATCATAGAATCATTTCTATTTTATTAACATGGAAAAATAGAAATGATTTCAAATTACAAATGTACCTTCGGTCCTGAGAGAAGATAAAAAGTACAAGCGTGACGCAAAAGCAAATGCCAAGTCCGCGTGAACAGTACGGGAGTACTGTTCATCTATTTATAGACGCGGGACGCAGCCCACGTAAAATTACATTTATGTCCATTACATTTGTCAATGACTTATGGAAATCTGACAAGGCCCACGTAGTCTTTTCATCTTTAAGTCGGTTCCCCTCTCTGCTATCGCGACGAAGCTTCCCTGCGCACAGCTTCGGCTGTGCACCATCCTTCGTGGAGCTTGGTAATCAGCCCGTCCTTCGTCTGGTTCAGGCTTCGTCCTGACCGCACTTCATGTTCGTAATTCTGAGTCCGAAGGTACCTGTTCACATAATCCACTTGGAAAACATTGTCAAATCATGTTTTTGAGGACCTTCGGAGGACGAAGGCCCCCAACAGGCCACACAACCCCTATTTTTGTCGAAATTAGCATGAACGACCATTTTCAATAATACCGAAGCCTAACACCTACGGATTTTTGACTAAGAAATGGTCCCCAGCAGAAATCCAATATTGTGATCTATGGTAAGGAAACATATGTGGGGTGAGGTGTACGAGCATCTGGTCTATGAGTCTATGATCAATGGCCACACAAGCCCTATTTTTGTCGAAAATATCATGAACTGCCATTTTCATCAATACCCTAACACCTACAGATATTTGACCAAGAAATGCTCTCCACCAAAAATCCAAGAATGTTATCTATGGCAAGGGAACATATGTGGGGTCAGGTGTATGAGCCTTTGGTCGATGATCAATGGCCACAATACCCTCATTTTTGTAGAAAATAGCCATGAACGACCATTTTCAATAATATTGAAGGCTAACACCTACGGATTTTTGAACAAGAAATGGTCTCCACCAGAAATCCAAGAATGTGATCTATGGCAAGGAAACATATGTCGGGAAAGGTGTATGTGCCTCTGGTCGATGATCAATGGCCACACAATCCCCATTTTTGTCGAAAATAGCATGAACGACCAATTTCAATAATACCGAAGGCTAACACCTACGGATTTATGACCAAGAAATGGTCTCCATCAGAAATCCAAGAATGTGATCTATGGCAAGGAAACATATGTGGGTGAGGTGTACAAGCCTCTGGTCGATGATCGATGGCCACATTAATGCCATTTTTGTCAAAATAGCATGAATGGCCATTTTCAATAATACCGAAGGCTAACACCTACGAATTTTTGGCCAATAAATGGTCTCCAACATAAATTCAAGAATGTGATTTAAGGCAAGAAAACATATGTGGGGTGAGGTGTACGAGCCTTCAGTCGATGATCAACGGCCACACAACCCCTATTTTTGTCGAAAATTGCATGAACGACCATTTTCAATATTTCCGAAGGCTAACACCTACTAATTTTTTGACCAAGAAATGGTCCACACTAGAAATCCAAGATTTTGATCTATGGTAAGGAAACATATGTGGGGTGAGGTGTACGAGACTTTGTCGATGATCAACGGCCACCCAACCCCCATTTGTCGAAAATAGCAATGAACGACCATTTTCAATAATACCGAAGGTAACACCTACGGATTTTTGACCATGAAATGGTCTCCACGAAAAATCCAAGACTATGATCTCCGACAAGGAAACATATGTGGGGCGAGGTGTACGAGCATCTAGTCGATGATAAATGGCCACACAACCCCCCTTTTGTCGAAAATAGCATGGACGACCATTTTCAATAATATCGAAGGCTAACACCTATGGATTATTGACCAAAAAATGGTCTCCATCCGATATCCTAGAATGTGATCTATGGCATAGAAACATATGTGGGGTGGGGTGTATGAGCCTCTAGTCGATGATCAATGGCCATGCAACCCGTAATTTTGTCTAAAATAGCATGAACGACCATTTTCAATATTACCGAAGGCTAACACCTACGAATTTTTGACCAAGCAATGGTCTCCACTAGAATACCAAGATTATGATCTATGGTAAGGAAAGATATCTGGGGTGAGGTGTATGAGCCTCTGGTCGATGGTCAATGGCCACACAACCCCCATTTTTGTCGAAAATAGCCATGAACGACCATTTTCAATAATACCAAAGGCTAACACCTACGAATTTTTGACCATGAAATGGTCTCCACCAGAAATCCAAGAATGTGATCTATGGCAAGGAAACATGTGGGGTGAGGTGTACGAGCATCTAGATGATGATCAATGGCAACACAACCCCATTTTTACGAAAATAGCATTGATGACCATTTTCAATAATATCAAAGGCTAACACCTACAGATTATTGACCAAGAAATAGGCTCCACCTGATATACTAGAATGTGATCTATGGCAAGAAAACAAATGTGCGGTGAGGTGTATGAGCCTCTGGTCGACGATCAATGGCCACACAACCCCTATTTTTGTCAAAAATAACATGAACGACCATTTTCAATAATACTGAAGTTTAACACCTACGAATTTTTGACCAAGAAATGGTCTCCACCAGAAATCCAAGAATGTGATCTATGGCAAGGAAACATTTGTGGTTGAGGTCTACAAGCCTCTGGTCGATGACCGATGGCAAAATAAACGCCATTTTTGTCAAAATAGCATTAACGGCCATTATCAATAATACCGAAGGCTAATACCTAGAGATTTTTGGCCAAGAAATGATCTCCACCATAAATTCAAGAATGTGATTTAAGGCAAGGAAACATATGTAGGGTGAGGTGTACGAGCCTCCGGTCGATGATCAATGGCCACATAACCCCAATTTTTTATCAAAATAGCCATGAACGACCATTTTCAATATTTCCGAAGGCTAACACCTACGGATTTTTGACCAAGAAATGGTCTCCACTAGAAATCCAAGATTGTGATCTATGGTAAGGAAACATATGTGAGGTGAAGTGTACGAGCCTCTGGTCGATGATCAATAGCCACACAACCCCCATTTTTGACGTAAATAGCCATGAATGACCATTTTCAGTAATACCGACGGCTGACACCTACGGATTTTTGACCATGAATTGGTCTCCACCAGAAATCCAAGAATGTGATCTATGGTAAGGAAACATATCTGGGGTGTGGTGTACACAGCTCTAGTCGATGATCAATGGCCACACAGCCCCCATTTTTGTAGCCATGAACGACCATTTTCAATAATACCGAAGGCTAACACCTACGGATTTTTGACCATGAAATGGTCTCCAACAGAGACCTAGAATGTGATCTATGGCAAGGAAACATATGTGGGGTGAGGTGTTCGAGCATCTAGTCGATGATCAATGGCCACACAACCCCCTTTTTCGAAAATATCATGGACGACCATTTTCAATAATATCGAAGGCTCACCTACGGATTATTGACCAAGAAATGGTCTCCACCCGATATCCTAGAATGTGATCTATGGCAAGGAAACATATGTGGGGGAGGTGTACGAGCCTCAGGTCAACGATCAATGGCCACACAACCCCCATTTTTGTCAAAAATAATATGAACGACCATTTTCAATAATACCGAAGTTTAACACCTACGGATTTTTGACCAAGAAATGGTCTCCACCAGAAAACCAAGAATGTGATCTATGGCAAGAAAACATATGTCGGGTCAGGTGTATGAGCCTCCGGTCGATGATCAATGGCCACACTACACTCATTTTTGTCGAAAATAGCCTTGAACGACCATTTTCAATAATACTGAAGCCTAACACCTACAGATTTTTGACCAAGAAATGGTCTACACCAGAAATCCAAGAATGTGATCTATAGCAAGGAAACATATGAGGGTGAGGAGTACGAGCCTCTTGTCGATGACCGATTGCAACATAAATGTCATTTTTGTCAAAAATAGCATGAACGGCCATTTTCAATAATACCGAAGGCTAACACCTACGGATTTTTGGCCAAGAAATGGTCTCCACCAGAAATCCAAGAATGTGATTTAAGGCAAGGAAACATATGTGGGGTGAGGTGTATGAGTCTCCAGTCGATGATCAATGGCCACACAACCCCTAATTTTAACGAAAATAGCATGAACGGCCATTTTAAATATTACCGAAGGCTAACACCTAGGGATTTTTGACCAAGAAATGGTCTCCACAAAAAATCCAAGAATGTGATTTATGGCAAGGAAACATATGTGGGGTGAGGTGTACGAGCCTCTGGTCGATGATCAATGACCACACAACTACCATTTTTGTCGAAAATAGCATGAACAGCCATTTTCAATAATACCGAAGACTAACACCTACGGATTTTTGGCCAAGAAATGGTCTCCACAAAAAATCCAAGAATGTGATTTAAGGCAAGGAAACACATGTGTGGCGAGGCGTACGAGTCTCCGGTCGATGATCAATGGCCACACAACCAATAATTTTGTCGAAAATAGCATGAACGACCATTTTCAATATTACCGAAGGCTAACACCTACAGATTTTTGACCAAGAAATGGTCTCCACTAGAAATCCAAGATTGTGATCTATGGTAAGGAAACATATATAAGGTGAAGTGTACGAGCCTCTGGTCCATGATCAATAGCCACACAACCCCCATTTTTGACGTGAAAAGCCATGAATGACCATTTTCAATAATACCGAAGGCTGACACCTACGGATTTTTGACTATGAAATGGTCTCCACCAGAAATCCAAGTATGTGATCTATGGTATGGAAACATATCTGGGGTGAGGTGAACACACATCTAGTCGATGATCAATGGCCACACAGCCCCCATTTTTGTCGAAAATAGCCATGAACGACCATTTTCAATAATACCGAAGGCTAACACCTACGGATTTTTGACCATGAAATGGTCTCCACCAAAGATGCAGAATGTGATCTATGGCAAGGAAACATATGTGGGGTGAGGTGTTCGAGCATCTAGTCGATGATCAATGGCCACACAACCCCCCTTTTTTCGAAATATCATGGACGACCATTTTCAATAATATCGAAGGCTAACACCTACGGATTATTGACCAAGAAATGGTCTCCACCCGATATCCTAGAATGTGATCTATGGGAAGGAAACATATGTGGGGTGAGGTGTACGAGCCTCTGGTCGACGATCAATGGCCACACAACCCCCATTTTTGTCAAAAATAACATGAACGACCATTTTCAATAATACCGAAGTTTAACACCTACGGATTTTTGACCAAGAAATGGTCTCCACCAGAAAACCAAGAATGTGATCTATGGCAAGGAAACATATGTGGGGTCAGGTGTATGAGCCTCTGGTCGATGATCAATGGCCACACTACACTCATTTTTGTCGAAAATAGCCTTGAACGACCATTTTCAATAATACTGAAGCCTAACACCTACGGATTTTTGACCAAGAAATGGACTCCACCAGAATCCAAGAATGTGATTTATGGCAAACAAACATATGTGGGGTGAGGTGTATGAGCCTCTGGTCGATGATCAATGGCCACACAACTACCATTTTTGTCAAAAATGGCATGAACGACCATTTTCGATAATACCGAAGGCTAACACCTACGGATTTTTGGCCAAGAAATGGTCACCACAAGAAATCCAAGAATGTGATTTAAAGCAAGGAAACATATGTGGGGTGAGGTGTATGAGTCTTCGATCGATGATCAATGGCCACACAACCCCTAATTTTAACGAAAATAGCATGAACGGCCATTTTAAATATTACCGAAGGCTAACACCTATGGATTTTTTACCAAGAAATGGTCTCCACCAGAAATCCATGAATGTGATTTATGGAAAGGAAACATATGTGGGGTGAGGTGTACGAGCCTCTGGTCGATGATCAATGACCACACAACTGCCATTTTTGTCGAAAATAGCATGAACGACCATTTTCAATAATAACGTAGGCTAACACCTACGGATTTTTGGCCAAGAAATGGTCTCCACCAGAAATCCAAGAATGTGATTTAAGGCAAGGAAATATATGTGGGACGAGGTGTATGAGTCTTCGGTCGATGTTCGATGGCCACACAACCCGTAATTTTGTCGTAAATAGCATGAACGACCATTTTCAATATTACCGAAGGCTAACACCTACGGATTTTTGACCAAGAAATGGTCTCCACTAGAAATCGAAGATTGTTATCTATGGTAAGGAAACATATGTGAGGTGAAGTGTACGATCCTCTGGTCGATGATCAATAGCCACACAACCCCCATTTTTGACGAAAATAGCCATGAATGACCATTTTCAATAATACCGAAGGCTGACACCAACGGATTTTTGACCATGAAATGGTCTCCACCAGAAATCCAAGAATGTGATCTATGGTAAGGAAACATATATGGGGTGAGGTGTACACACCTCTAGTCGATGATCAATGGCCACACAACCCCCATTTTTTGTCGAAAATAGACATGAACAACCATTTTCAATAATATCGAAGGCTGAGACCTACGGATTTTTGACCATGAAATGGTCTCCACCAGAAATCCAAGAATGTGATATATGGCAAGGAAACATATGTGGGGTGAGGTGTTCGAGCATCTAGTCGATGATCAATGGCCACACAACCCCCCTTTTTCGAAAATAGCATGGACGACCATTTTCAATAATATCGAAGGCTAACACCTACGGATTATTGACTAAGAAATGGTCTCCACTCGATATCCGAGAATGTGATCTATGGCAAGTAAACATATGTGATCAATAGCCACATAACCCCCATTTTTATCAAAAATAACATGAACGATCATTTTCAATAATACCGCAGTTTAACACCTACGATTTTGACCAAGAAATGGTCTCCACCAGAAAACCAAGAATGTGATCTATGGCAAGGAAACATATGTGGGGTCAGGTGTATGAGCCTCTGGTCGATGATTAATGGCAACACTACAATCATTTTTGTCGAAAATAGCCTTGAACGACCATTTGCAATAATACTGAAGCCTAACACCTACGGATTTATTACCAAGAAATGGTCTCCACCAGAAATCCAAGAATGTGATCTATGGCAAGGAAACATATGAGGGTGAGGAGTACGAGCCTCTTGTCGATGACCGATGGCCACATAAATGCCATTTTTGTCAAAAATAGCATGAACGGCCATTTTGAATAATATCGAAGGCTAACACCTACGGATTTATGACCAAGAAATGGACTCCACCAGAATCCAAGAATGTGATTTATGGCAAGCAAACATATGTGGGGTGAGGTGTATGAGCCTCTGGTCGATGATCAATGGCCACACAACTACCATTTTTGTCGAAAATAGCATGAACGACCATTTTCGATAATACCGAAGGCTAACACCTACGGATTTTTGGCCAAGAAATGGTCTGCACCAGAAATCCAAGAATGTGATTTAAGGCAAGGAAACATATGTGGGGTGAGGTGTATGAGTCCCCAGTCGATGATAAATGGCCACACAACCCCTAATTTTGACGAAAATAGCATGAACGGCCATTTTAAATATTACCGAAGGCTAACACCTATGGATTTTTTACCAAGAAATGGTCTCCAATAGAAATCCAAGAATGTGATTTATGGCAAGGAAAACATATGTGGGCTGAGGTGTACGAGCCTCTGGTCGATGATCAATGACCACACAACTGCCATTTTTGTCGAAAATAGATGAACGACCATTTTCAATAATACTGAAGGCTAACACCTACGGATTTTTGGCCAAGAAATGGTCTCCACCAGAAATCCAAGAATGTGATTTAAGGCAAGGAAACATATGTGGTGTGAGGTGTACGAGTCTCCGGTCGATGATCGATGGCCACACAACCCCTAATTTTGTCGAAAATAGCATGAACGACCATTTTCAATATTACCGAAGGCTAACACCTACGGATATTTGACCAAGAAATGGTCTCCACTAGAAATCCAAGATTGTGATCTACCGTAAAGAAACATATGCTAGGTGAAGTGTACGAGCCTGATCAATAGCCACATAACCCCTATTTTTGATGAAAATAGTTAGAAACGACCATTTTCAATAATATCGAAGGCTAACACCTACAGATTTTTTACCATGAAATGGTTTCCACCATAAATCCAAGAATGTGATCTTTGGGAAGGAAACATATGTGGGGTGGGGTGTACGAGCCTCTAGTCGATGATAAATGGCCACACAACTACCATTTTTGTCGAAAATAGCATGAACAACCATGTTCGATAATACCGAAGCCTAACACCTATGGATTTTTGGCCAAGAAATAGTCTCCACCAGAAATCCAAGAATGTGATTTAAGGCAAGGAAACATGTGGGGTGAGGTGTACGAGCCTCTGGTCGATGATCAATGGCCACACAACCCTTATTTTTGTCAGAAATAGCATGAACGGCCATTTTAAATATTACCGAAGGCTAACACCTACATATTTTTTACCATGAAATGGTTTCCACCATAAATCCAAGAATGTGATCTTTGTCAAGGAAACATATGTTGGGTGTGGTGTACGAGCCTCTGGTTGATGATTAATGTCCACACAACTACTATTTTGTCGAAAATAGCATGAACGACCATTTTCGATAATACCGAAAGCTAACACCTATGAATTTTTGGCTAAGCAATGGTCTCCATCAGAAATCCAAGAATGTGATTGAAGGCAAGGAAACATGTGGGTGAGGTGTACGAGCCTCTGGTCGATGATCAATGGCCACACAACCCTTACTTTTGTCAAAAATAGCATGAACGGTCATTTTAAATATTACCGAATGCTAACACCTACAGATTTTTGACCAAGAAATGGTCTTCACGAGAAATCCAAGATTGTGATCTATGGTAAAAAAACATATCTGGGGTGAGGTGTACGATCCTGTGGTCGATGATCAATGGCCACACATCCCTCATTTTTGTCGAAAATAGCATGAACGACCATTTTCAATAATACCGAAGGCTAACACCTACGGATTTTTTACCATGAAATGGCCTCCACCAGAAATCCAAGAATGTGATCTATGGCAAGGAAACATATGTGGGATGAGGTGTATGAGCATCTTGTCAGTGATCAATTTCCACATAACCCTCCTTTTTTCGAAAATAACATGGACGACCATTTTCAATAATATCGAAGGCTAACACCTAAGGATTATTGACCAAGAAATGGTCTCCACCCGATATCCTAGAATGTGACCTATGGCAAGGAAACATATGTGCGGTCTGGAGTACGAGCCTCCGGTCGACGATCAATGGCCACACAACCCCCATTTTTGTCAAAAATAACATGAACGACCATTTTCAATAATATCGCAGTTTAACACCTACGCATTTTTGACCAATAAATGGTCTCCACCAGAAATCCAAGAATGTGATCTATGGCAAGGAAACATATGTGGGTCAGGTGTTTGAGCCTCTAGTCGATGATCAATGGCCACACTTTCCACATTTTTGTTGAAAATAACCATTAACGACCATTTTCAATAATACTAAAGGCTAACATCTACGTATTTTTGACCAAGAAAAGGTCTCCACCAGAAATCCAAGAATGTGATCTATGGCAAGGAAACATATGTGGGGTCAGGTGTATGAGCCTCTGGTCGATGATCAATGGCCACACAACCCCCATTTTTGTCGAAAATAGCATGAACGACCATTTTCAATAATACCGAAGGCTAACACCTACGGATTTATGACCAAGAAATGGTCACCACCAGAAATCCAAGAATGTGATTTATGGCAAGGAAACATATGTGGGGTGAGGCGTACGAGCCTCTGGTCGATGATCAATGACCACACAACTGCCATTTTTGTCGAAAATAACATGAACGACCATTTTCAATAATACCGAAGGCTAACACCTACGGATTTTTGGCTTAGAAATGGTCTCCAACAGAAATCCAAGAATGTGATTTAAGGCAAGGAAACATATGTGGGGCGAGGTGTATGAGTCTCCGGTCGATGATCGATGGCCACACAACCCCTAATTTTGTCGAAAATAGCATGAACGACCATTTTCAATATTACCGAAGGCTAACACCTACGGATTTTTGAACAAGAAATGGTCTCCACTAGAAATCCAAGATTGTGATCTATGGTAAGGAACATATCTGGGGTGAGGTGTACACACCTCTGGTCGATGATCAATGGCCACACAACCCCCATTTTTGTCAAAATAGCCATGAACGACCATTTTCAATAATACCGAAGGCTAACATCTACAGATTTTTTACCAAGAAAAGGTCTCCACCATAAATCCAAGAATGTGATCTATGGCAAGGAAACATATGTGGGGCAAGGTGAACGAATCTCCTGTCGATGATCAATGGCCACACAACCCCTAATTTTGTCGAAAATAGCATGAACGACCATTTTTAATATTACTGAAGGCTAACACCTACGGAATTTTGACCAAGAAATGGTCTCCACTAGAAATCCAAGATTGTGATCTATGGTAAGAAAACATATGTGAGGTGAAGTGTACGATTCTCTGGTCGACGATCAATGGCCACACAACCCCCATTTTTGACCAAAATAGACATGCATCACCATTTTCAATAATACCAAAGGCTAACACCTATGGAATTTTGACCATGAAATGGTCTCCACCAAAAATCCAAGAATGTGATCTATGGTAAGGAAACATACCTGGGATGAGGTGTACACACCTCTAGTCGATGATCAATGGCCACACAACCCCCATTTTTGTCGAAAATAGCCATGAACTACCATTTTCAATAATACCGAAGGCTAACACCTACAGATTTTTGACCAGGAAATGGTCTCCACCAGAAATCAAAGAATGTGATCTATGGCAAGGAAACATATGTGGGGTGAGGTGTTCGAGCATCTACTTGATGATCAATGGCCACACAACCCCCTTTTTTCGAAAATAGCATGGACGACCATTTTCAATAATATCAAAGGCTAACACCTATGGATTATTGACCAAGAAATGGTCTCCACCTGATATCCTAGAATGTGATCTATGGCAAGGAAACATATGTGGGGTGAGGTGTACGAGCCTCTGGTCGACGATCAATGGCCACACAACCCCAAATTTTTTGTCAAAAATAACATGAACGACCATTTTCAATAATACCGAAGTTTAACACCTACGGATTTTCGACCAGGAAATGATCTCCACTAGAAAACCAAGAATGTGATCTATGACAAGGAAACATATGTGGGGTCAGGTGTATGAGCCTCTGGTCGATGATCAATGGCCACACTAAACTCATTTTTGTCGAAAATAGCCATGAACGACCATTTTCAATAATACTGAAGCCTAACACCTACGAATTTTTGACCAAGAAATGGTCTCCACCTGAAATCCAAGAATGTGATCTATGGCAAGGAAACATATGAGGGTGAGGAGTATGAGCCTCTTGTCGATGACTGATTGCCACATAAATGCCATTTTTGTCAAAAATAGGATGAACGGTCATTTTCAATAATACCATAGGCTAACACCTACGGATTTTTGGCCAAGAAATGGTCTCCACCATAAATTCAAGAATGTGATTTATGGCAAGCAAACATATGTGGGGTGAGGTGTACGAGCCTCCGGTCGATGATCAATGCCCACACAACTACCATTTTTGTCGAAAATAGCATGAACGACCATTTTCGATAATACTGAAGGCTAACACCTACGGATTTTTGGCCAAGAAATGGTCTCCACTAAAATCCAAGAATGTGATCTATGGCAAGGAAACATATGTAGGGTGAGGTGTACGAGCAACTAGTCGATGATCAATGGCCACACAACCCCATTCTTGTCGAAAATAGCATGGATGACCATTTTCAATAATATCGAAGGCTAACACCTACGTATTATTGAACAATAAATGGTCTCCACCGTATATCCTAGAATGTGATCTATGGCAAGGAAACATATGTGGTGTGAGGTGTACGAGCCTCTTGTCGATGCTCAATGGCCACACAACCCCCATTTTTGTCAAAAATAACATGAACGACCTTCTTCTATAATACCGAAGATTAACACCTACGAATTTTTGACCAAGAAATTGTCTCCACCAGAAATCCAAGAATGTGATCTATGGCAAGGAAGCATATGTGGGGTTAGGTGTACAAACCTCTTGTCGATGATCAATGGTCACACATCCCCCATTTTTCTCAAAATTAGCCATCGACGACTATTTTCAATAATATCGAAGGATAACTCCAATGGATTTTTTACCAAGAAATGGTCTCCACCAGAAATCCAAGAATGTGATCTATGGCAAGGAAAAATATGTGGGGTGAGGTGTACGAGCCTCTGGTCAATGATCAATGGCCACACAACCCCTATTTTTGTCGAAAATAGCATGAACGGCCATTTTCAATAATACCGAAGGCTAACACCTACGAATTTTTGACCAAGAAATGGTCTCCACCAGAAATCCAAGAATGTGATCTATGGCAAGGAAACATATGTGGGGTGAGGTGTATGAGCCTCTGGTCGATGATCAATGGCCACACAACCCCATTTTTGTCGAAAATAGCATGAACAACCATTTACAATAATACCGAAGGCTAAAACCTACGGATTTTTGACCAAGAAATGGTCACCACTAGAAATCCAAGAATGTGATCTATGGCAAGGAAACATATGTAGGGTCAGGCGTACGAGCCTCTGGTCGATGATCAATGGCACGCTACCCTCATTTTTGTCAAAAATAGCCATGAACGACTATTTTCAATAATACTGAAGGCTAACACCTATGTATTTATGACCAAGAAATTGTCTCCGCCAGAAATCCAAGAATGTGATCTATGGCAAGAAAACATATGTGGGGTCTGGTGTATGAGACTCTGGTTGATGATCAATGGCCACACAACCCCCATTTGTCGAAAATAGCAATGAACGACCATTTTCGATAATACTAAAAGCTAACTCCTATGGATTTTTGACTAAGAAATGGTCTCCACCAGAAATCCAAGAATGTGATCTATGGCAAGGAAAAATATGTGGGGTGAGGTGTACGAGCCTCTGGTCAATGATCAATGGCCACATGTTGGGGGCCTTCGTCCTTCAAAGGTCCTCAAAAACATAATTTAACAATGTCTTCCAAGTATGGTTTATGGACAGGTATCTTCGGATTCATGATGAAAGCAGACATGATATGGAGCTTGATTGTGACGAAGGTTGACGCATCGCCGAAGCTACGCGGAAGGGGGCTTCGGCATGACAGCTGGAAAGAGAACTGACTTAAAAGGGAAAAGACTACTTAAACCTCAATGAATTAATTTAGAGTCATTAGCAAATGTAAGGGGTACGAATGTAATTTCACAAGGGTTGCGTCTCGTGCCTATAAATAGATGAACAGTACTCCCGTACTGTTCAGGCTGACTGGGCATTTGCTTTTTGCGTCACGCTTGTTCCTTTGCTTTCTGTCAAGCCGAAGGTACCAAATGTAATTCAATATTGTTCTTATATTGATTTACGATTATGTACTGAGAAATGTATATATATGATGATGCTATTGTGCATATTCTTTCTTATGCTTTACATGCTTCATTCGTTGTTAATAATCATACATACATATATATATATATATATGTCGAGATGATGAAGGTATGTCTTTCGTAGCCTTCGTCCGAAGATCATTATACCCTTGGGGAAATAATGCTTCGAAGGACGAAGGGCATTAACATTTAACATTTTTGTGTTGCCTTGTTCTTAACTCATAGCATTTGAGAACAAGTCCCCAACATTGGCGCCCACCTCCGGTGAATCCTTTTCGACCACCTTCGGCAAGCACTGACCTTCGTCATGCCATCGAAGAAGGCTTCAGCGACAGGGGCTGCCGCTCTACAGCCACTGGACCCAAACCAGGAGACCCTCTCTCTTCGAGAGGCCCAAAGCCAGAAGAGGAAAGCCACTAGTCCAACACTCCAGGAGGAGGAGTTGGACCAAGAAATTAGAAACATGGAGATGCTTCATCAACAAGTACAAAGGAAGAAGGAAAAAATGGCCCGGCTAGCTGATCTTCAAAAGCAGATCGATGAAGCCACTGAAGAAGTACGCCATCTTGCTCAAGATGAACAAGAACGAAGGCCCCAACACGGGGAGCTTCATCAAGAAGGCTTTTTCGACGATGATGGATGGTATGATGATTTTAATCATGGTACCTTTACTTTTGACGATGCTTCTCCCTTGGCAGCAGAACTGCAGGCTATCCCATGGCCCCCATCATACAAACCACCTCATCTTCCCATGTATGATGGGCATTCAGACCCAAAGCAGTTTTTGATGAGTTATGAAGCAACTATATCTTCATACGGAGGCAATGCAGCTGTCATGGCCAAGTCCTTTGTCATGGCAGTTAAGAATGTGGCCCAAACATGGTATTCTTCTCTTCGGCCAGGAACTATTACTTCATGGCAGAAGCTCAAGGATATGCTGGTGACAAGTTTCAAGGGCTTTCAGACGAAGCCAGTCATAGCTCAGGCTCTGTTTCAATGTACGCAAGATCATGAGGAGTATCTCCAGGCATATGTCTGAAGGTTCTTGCGTCTGAGAGCACAAGCGCCTACAGTGCCCAATGAAATTGTCATTGAGGCCATGATCAAGGGGCTTCGTCCAGGACCTACTGCCCAATATTTCGCTAGAAAGCCTCCATAGACTTTGGAGAAGCTTCTTCAAAAAATGGATGAATACATCCAGGCTGACAATGACTTTCGCCAAAGAAGGGAGGAGGCCTATAGGTTCTCTGAGATGACCAGGGGCTCGGAGGAAGAATCCACCCAAGGCATGTCAGATCCATTCACTCTACTCAGAGTGATGACAGAGGAAGTCAACAACAGAGGCTACAGTATTCCTCGCAAGCTTCGGGGCAGCAACAAAGCTCTTTCCGGTCACCAGCTCCAAGAGGCAGAGGCGCCAGGGGCTTCGGAGGAAGGTTTGGGGATCAGCCTAGAAAAATTTATTGCTTATTCTGTGGTGAGGACAAGGGCCATACTACAAGGATGTGTCATGTCACCATCCAGAAACAAAAGGAAATAGCAGAAGCCGCAGCTCAGCAGATCCAGCCGAAGCAGGTCATGCACACTGCTTTGTATCATTCACCCTACATACCAGAGTATGTGGGTAACCATCCTGCAGCTTCTGTTGCTTCGGCTAGCCAGCCACAGGCATCTTGGCTACAGCCTCCACCTCCGCCACCACTACAACCTGCATATTCACGAGGCCAGCAGCCAGAAGGGAGCCAACAAACTCATCATCAGCGAGATTTCAGGGAGGAGTCCGAAGCTCGCACAGTCAACAGTACTGTGCCAGAATCAAAACATATCTATTGAGAGATATCCTACCCCTGAAACAGTTTTTACATTCATTGTCATTTTCTTTTTTAACAAGGAACAATTATTGTAAACCTAGTTTTCTTGCCATTTTCAATTTCTTGTAATAGCTTCGTTCTTGCCATAGTGAAATATATCTTCTCCACAGACTCACGAAGTCCAAAAATTGTTGAAGCTCAAAAGTCGTTCCTAAGGGAATGTGGGGCTAAAAATCACATTGGAAGTATCACCGAAGCTACAAAAAGTCGTTCCTAAGGAACGCAGCGTAAGTTTGCCGAAGCTACAAAAAGTCGTTCCTAAGGGAGCGCAGTGTAAGTTTTCTGCTCAAAAGTCGTTCCAAAGGGAATGCAGAGCCAAATACCACCGAAATATAAGGCGAAGCGCGAAAAGTCAATGCGAATACCGCCGAAATAGAAGGCGAAGAAGTTCAAAAGATATTCCCAAGGGAATGCAGAACTTACAGCGAAAAGTCAGCGCTGATACACCAAAAAATAAGCAGTGAAGCCGAAAAATAAGCGGCAAAGAGATTGTGTATTCCACTATGTGGGTGTGAGTGTCTGTCTTCGGCATAAACATCATTTCGCATAACATAACATCATCACATCATTTCGCATAACATAACATCATACATCATATTGCATCAATGGCACAAGAAGGGAATACAATGTTGATCTTCGGAGAATGCTTCGAAAAAGAGAAATTGTGCTAAGGCACAAAATAAGTTTTGAAGAACCACAGCTTCATCAGCTCTGATGTGGAGGAAGAAATCTATTATTTACGAAGCATTAATGTTTTTACGATGCTTGGATGTTCTCTATGAAGTATAAATTTCTTCACGAAGCATGAAAAGAAGGGAAGGTGTTTTTTCGCCGAAGGCTCAAAAACGGTATGTACATAAAGTTTCATGCATCGTAAAGAACTGAATTACAAACAATTTACATATAACATTCAAAGATACAAACATCGAGTATTATAGACTTAGTTCAGTAAATATTACATTAATATCTTAAAAATATTTTTACAATAGCTACTCTTCTTCCTTCAGAACTTTTTCAACAGCTTCGGTTAGCAGCTTGGTAACAACTTCATCCACAATAGCTTCGGCCATATTAATAATCTCTATTGTTTTCTTTATCTATGGGTTGGCCAGCGGGTCGAATGGCTCTGGGGGAGGAGATAGTTCAGCTACAGTAGAAGACATAAATTAGTTCAAAGTCACAAAAATAGACAACAAAGTTAAAAGCCATTAAGTAATACCTATTCGTCTTTCGAGCTCCGTAGTTTTTTCAGCTGCTTTTGTTGCTTCTCGAGCGTCATGAGTATCTTTTTTGCTTTTCTTTATTATTTCATGAGCCATCCCTCGGCCGCCATTTTCCCAGATGTTAGTAAAAAAATTTCCGCCTATTAAGCTTGCTTCGGCCGAGGGGTCCTTCGTATCATCAATGGAGAAGGCAGCTTCGGCCTGAGCCAAGGTTTTAACATGTTCGCAACCTGACTTCTCCAAAATATCTGCAACTCCCCTTACACCAGAGAAGGCACAGACGTCCCCGTGGTTACTCAAAATCTCTTCAAAGGCCTCGGCCTCACCGCTGATCCACTCGATTACGCCCTCAGGGTCGCCAAGTATGAAGTTCTCTTCACTTGAATACGCGCCCACGTTGGCGAAGCTAGTATTTATCTTCTTTACACACTCTACAGATTTTTCAAAACATCTCTCTTTTGATGCGCGAAGCTCTGCAACTTTTTTTCACAATAATTTTTCCAGTAATCACTGGCATCTCGTTCAGCTTCGGCAACAGCGCATTTTAATTTGGCTTCAGCCAGCTATTTCTGAAGGTATTCAGTTTCACATTTCTGGGCTTCAGCTTGGGCTTTGGAAGTAGCCTCATCTTCTTTTATTTTGCTCACCAATGAAATTAATATTTTGTCTTTTTCAAGACATTCGTTCCTTAGTTCAATTACTTCTGAACGAAGGTTATTCAGAGCTATAGTGCATCCTTCGCCTTCGATATTTTTCTATGCCCTGAGGGCATTGCTAAGGATCAAGCCCTGCAAAAGAAGTATAGTATTGAGTATAAGCAAATGAAAAAAATCGTTTTTAAGTACAAAAAATTTGATTTTCACACCTTTATACTATTATATGCTAAACTGTCGGCCAATTCATCCTTCGACGGTACTGAAAGCCCATCTTCTAATGTTGGAAATCCGAAGCTTCTGCTCATTTCCCGGCAGACAGATATCTCCTTATTGTCCGGGAGATAGTACAGAAAATCCTCTTCTCCGCTGTTGTTGAACACTAATGCCCCTTTTGGATATTTCAGCTTATGGGCATAGTGTTGTGCTTCTTGTTCTTCTTCTTTAGAAAGTTTCTTTCCCGAAGCATGACAGATGATATATTCAATATTTTCTTTTAAAGCTTCGGGACCAGACGCGGGAGTTTTCTCAGGCAAACTTTGTTCTTTAGCCTCTGCCTCTGCTGCTTTCTCTTCGAATTCCGAAGGTTGTTCATTAGCGGGCTTTGAAGGCTCAGCTTCGGCACTGGCCTGGCTTGCGGCAGCTTCGACTTCGGCTGGTCTTGTTTCAACTTTGATTTGCAATTTCGAAGCCTCGGCGATTTTCCCTGGAGGAGTAGACCTTAAAGTCGTCACTGTTTCTAGCACATCTAATACATTTACCATCCTTTTCCTCTTCGAAGTTGCCGCAAGACCTTTTTGTGTCGTCGGCACCGTTATTTCCGCCGAAGGACTTAAAATCTCTAACCTTTTTACTTCTTCAGTTTTTGGTTCTTTGGCTTTATCTCTATCAGCCTTTGGTTCAGTTATCTCGGCTAAGGGCGCCTTCGATATGGTAGCCGGTTCTTCAGCCTTCTATGTAAGAGGAGTAGGCTCCTTTGAAGCAGCAGCTGAAGAAGTTTTCTCGCCAAAATCAGGCACCGCGGCCGGCTCAATGTAGCGTGGCCGATAAGTAAGAACCTTCAATTTTTTCCTCTTCGGTGCAGGCTCGCTTGGAGTAGCCGAAGTAGCAACTTTTCCAGAGGTTGTACCTTTTCTTTTCTGCCCCCGTGGTGGGTAGCGGTAATCAGGGTACACAAATCCAATAGCATCAAAAACTCTATTCAATCTTTTCTTTTTTCGGCTCCCAAAGGCCTCAGATAATGCATTATCTTCGGACTTGGAATATGTTCCAAGTAGCTCATCACTAGTACTTTCAACACACTTCAGCCAGTCATCATCTGGTTCGACAAACTGGTCTCCAAACCTGAAGGTGAATTTCAATCGAACCAAACCACCTTCGCTAGGGTTAGTGATTGTTTCTTTTGGCATTTCCCAGCTGTCTATCAGTGGACATATCCTGTAGACTACATGTTCTTGAACTAAGTCTCTTGTCCCAATAAAAGAGCAAAATGTGTTGAAGACCCTTCGGCATGCTTCGACTGCCTCATCAATTTCTACCTTCGGCTTTCGGAGACCGAAGCGGGACCAGATGGGTCGCATAATGATTTATTTAATATCTTCTCTCGCCTTTAAATCATTTTTCACGTAAAACCATTCTTCCATCCAGGCCCCGGGCCACCTCTTCTGAAACGTTGGCACTGGGTAGCTTGAGCCAGAGCGAGCAACGAAGCTATAGCAACCAAAATTGTTATGATACTGTTCTTTACCTAGGGCTTCGTCTCATACGAAAGTTCGTGCATACTGCAAAAACACCTTGCACTTGGCTCTAGACCTTGACTTCTCACAGCCCAGACGAAGATCCCCATTCTAACAATTGCCTCGGGAGTGATCTGGTGAAGAAAAATTTGGTATATCTTTAAAACTTCAACAACAAATCTGCTTAATGGGAACCGAAGTCTAGCTTTGAAGAAGCTTCGGTAGATCACAACTTCATTTTCTTCGGGAGCAGGAACGGCCCTGTCTACGTCAGCCTAACAATAGACATATCTCGAAAGTACCTTCCTCTCATATGGTCAAGATGACTCTGCTTGATAGTCGATTTCCCGAAGACTGCATGACTTGGCCGCCAGGGCCAATCTTTAGAGTCTTCGCCTCCACTCTCTACATCATAACTATCGCTATCATCGATATCTTCAGACAAGCCTTCAAGTATCTCTTTTGTAATCTTCTCTGTATTTGTTTCACTATTGACTCTACAAATCCAGCAGTCTTCTCCTCAAGGAGCTTCTCCTCTTCGCTCAGCTTCGTCTCAGCAGCAACTTTTTTGTCTTAAGACATCTCTTCTTCGGAAATGGTGAAAATGTGTCCTTAAAACCGAAGCTTAGGAAGTCTAAGAAACTAAGCAAGTGCTGGTAAGCAAGGGCTAAAAAATTGAGCAAACAACGCAAGCAGCAAGTAGCGTACCAAGTGTGCTCGGGGTGAGTTCTTATTTATACACCCTGTGCTCCAATTTGGAGGGTCCCATTTGTCATTGACTGTTGCTATTCTAGCAAAGGTAAGGTGTTTTTTCGGACCTTTGGCTTAAGGCCTTCGTCCATGTCGCAGTCTGGATTTGTTAACAGATTAATACTGTGAGGGGCTACTGTTGGGGACCTTCGTCCTTCGAAGGTCCTCAAAAACATAATTTAACAATGTCTTCCAAGTATGGTTTATGGACAGGTATCTTCGGATTCATGATGAAAGCAGACATGATATGGAGCTTGATTGTGACGAAGGTTGACCCAGCGCCGAAGCTACACGGAAGGGGGCTTCGGCATGACAGCTGGAAAGAGCACCGACTTAAAAGGGAAAAGACTACTTAAACCTCAATGAATTACTTTAGAGTCATTAGCAAATGTAAGGGGTACGAATGTAATTTCACAAGGGCTGCGTCTCGTGCCTATAAATAGATGAACAGTACTCCTGTACTGTTCAGGCTGACTGGGCATTTGCTTTTTGCGTCACGCTTGTACCTTTGCTTTCTGTCAAGCCGAAGGTACCAAATGTAATTCAATATTGTTCTTATATTGATTTACGATTATGTACTGAGAAATGTATATATATGATGATGCTATTGTTCATATTGTTTCTTATGCTTTACATGCTTCATTCGTTGTTAATAATCATACATACACATATATATGTGTCGAGATGATGAAGGTATGTCTTTCGTAGCCTTCGTCCGAAGATCATTATACCCTTGGGGAAATAATGCTTCGAAGGACGAAGGGCATTAACATTTAATATTTTTGTGTTGCCTTGTTCTTAACTCATAGCATTTGAGAACAAGTCCCCAACACCAAACAACCCCTGTTTTTGTCGAAAATAGCATGAACAACCATTTTCAATAATACCGAAGGCTAACACCTACGGATTTTTGACCAAGAAATGGTCTCCACCAGAAATCCAAGAATGTGATCTACGGCAAGGAAACATATGTGGGGTGAGGTGTATGAGCCTCTGGTCGATGATCAATGGCCACACAACCCCATTTTTGACGAAAATAGCATGAACAACCATTTACAATAATACCGAAGGCTAACACATACGGATTTTTGACCAAGAAATGGTCACCACTAGAAATCCAAGAATGTGATCTATGGCAAGGAAACAAATGTGGGGTCAGGCGTACGAGCCTCTGATCGATGAACAATGGCCACACTACCCTCATTTTTGTCGAAAATAGCCACGAACGACCATTTTCAATAATACTAATGGCTAACACCTATAGATTTTTTGCCAAGAAATGATCTCCACCAAAAATCCAAAAATGTGATCTATGGCAAGGAAACATATGTGGGGACCGGTGTACAAGCCTCTGTTCTATGATCAATGGCCACACAACCCCTATTTTTCGAAAAAATCATGAACGACCATTTTCATTAATACAAAGGCTAATACCTACGAATTTTTGACCAAGAAATGGTCTCCACCAGAAATCCAAGATTGTGATCTATGGTAAAGAAACATATATGGGGTGAGGTGTAGGAGCCCCTGGTCGATGATCAATGGCCAGACAAGCCCTATTTTTGTCCAAAATAGTCATGAACGACCATTTTCAAAAAACCAAAGGCTAACACCTACGGATTTTTGACCTAGAAATCATCTCCACCAGAAATCGAAGAATGTGATCTATGGCAAGGAAACATATGTGGGGTTAGTGTACGAGCCTCTGGTCAATGATCAATGGGCGCACAACCCCTATTTTTGTCGAAAATATAATGAACGACAATTTTCATTAATACCGAAGGCTAACACCTACAAATTTTTGCCCAAGAAATGGTCTCCACCAAAAATCCAAGAATGTGATCGATGCCAAGGAAACATATGTGAGGTCACGTGTATGAGCCTATGGTCGATGATCAATGGCCACACAACCCCTATTTTTGTTGAAAATTGCATGAACGACCATTTTCAATAATAGGGAAGGATAACACCTACGGATTTATGATCAAGAAATGGTCTCCATCAGAAATTGAAAAATGTGATCTATGGCAAGGAAACATATGTGGGGTGAAGTGTACAAGCCTCTGGTCGATAATCAATGGCCACAGTACACTCATTTTTGTCGAAAATAGCCTTGACCGACCATTTTCAATAATACTGAAGGCTAACACCTACGGATTTTTGACCAAAAATGGTCTCCAGCAGAAATCCAAGAATGTGATATATGGCAAGGAAATATATGTGGGGTGAGGTGTACGAGCCTCTGGTCAATGATCAATGGCCACACAACCCCTATTTTTGTCGAAAATAGCATGAACGACCATTTTCAATAATATCGAAGGCTAACACCTACGGATTTTTAACCAAGAAATGGTCTCCACCAGAAATCCAAGATTGTGATCTACGGTAAGGAAATATATGTGGGGTAGGTGTACGAGCCTCTAGTCGATGATCAATGGCCACACAGCCCCCATTTTTGTCAAAAACAGCCATGAACGACGATTTTCAAAAATACTGAAGGCTAACACCTACGGATTTTTGACCAAGGAATGGTCTCGGCTAGAAATCCAAGAATGTGATCTATGGCGAGGAAACATATGTGGGGTGAGGTGTATGAGCCTCTGGTCTATGATCAATGGCCACATAACCCCTATTTGTGTTAAAAATATCATGAACGACCATTTTCATTAATACCGAAGGCTAACACCTACGGATTTTTGACCAAGAAATCATCTCCACCAGAAATCCAAGATTGTTATCTATGGTAAGGAAACATATGTGGGGTGAGGTGTACGAGCCCCTGGTCGATGATCAATGACCACACAACTCCCATTTTTGTCCAAAATAGCCATGAACGAACATTTTGAAAAAACTAAAGGCTAACACCTACAGATTTTTGACCAAGAAATGGTCTCCAACAGAAATCCAAAAATGTAATCTATGACAAGGAAACATATGTGGGGTGAGGTGTACGAGCCTCTGGTCTATGATCAATGGCCGCACAACCCCTATTTTTGTCGAAAATATCATGAACGACAATTTTCATTCATACCGAAGGCTGGCACCTACGAATTTTTAACCAAGAAATGGTCTCCACCAGAAATCCAAGAATGTGATCTATGGCAAGGATGCATATGTGGGGTGAGGTGTACGAGCCTCTGGTTCATGATCAATGGCCACACATCCGCCATTTTTGTCGAAAATAGCATGAACGACTATTTTCAATAATACCGAAGGCTCACACCTACGGATTTTTTACCAAGAAATGGTCTCCACCAAAAATCGAAGAATATGATCTATGGCAAGGAAGCATATGTGGGATGAGGTTTATGAGCCTCTTGTCGATGATCAATGGCCACACAACTCCTAATTTGTCGAAAATAGCATGAACGACCATTTTTAAAAATACCAAAGGCCAACGCCTACGTATTGTTGACCAAGAAATGGCCTCCACTAAAAATCCAAGAATGTGATCTATGGCAAGGAAATATATGTGGGATGAGGTATACGAGCCATTGGTCGATGATCAATGGCCACATAACCCCATTTTTGTTGAAAATAGCATGAACGACCATTTTCAATAATACTAAAGGCCGACACCTACGAATTTTTGACCAAGAAATGGTCTACACCAGAAATCCAAGAATGTGATTTATGGCAAGAAAACATTTGTGGGGTGAGGTGTACGAGCCTCTGCTCGATGATCAATGGCCACTCTACACCCATTTTTGTCGAAAATGGCCATGAACGACAATTTTCAATAATACCGAAGGCTAACACCTACGGATTTTTGACCAAGAAATGGTCTCCACCAGAAATCCAAGAATGTGATCTATGGCAAGGAGAAATATGTGGGGTGAGGTGTACGAGCCTCTGGTCGATGAGCAATGGCCACACAACCCCTATTTTTGTCAAAATAGCATGAACGAAAATTTTCAATAATACTGAAAGCTAACACCTACGGAATTTTGAACAAGAAATGGTCTCGACCAGAAATCCAAGAATGTTATCTATGGCAAGGAAACATATGTGGGGTGAGGTGTACGAGCCTCTGGTCGATGATCAATGGCCACACAACCCTCATTTTTGTCGAAAATGGCATGAACGACCATTTTTAATAATACTGAAGGCTAACACCTACGGATTTTTGACCAAAAATGGTATCCACTATAAATCCAAGAATGTGTTCTATGGCAAGGAAACATATTTGGGGAGAGGCGTACGGACCTCTGGTCAATGATCAATGGCCACACAACCCCCATTGGGGTGAGGCTATTGATCCGTAGGTGTTAGCCTTCAGTATTATTGAGAATGGTCATTCATGCTATTTTCGACAAAAATGAGGGTTGTGTGGCCATTGATCATCGACCAGAGGCTCGTACACCTCACCCCACATATGTTTTCTTGCCATAGATCACATTCTTGGATTTCTGGTCGAGACCAATTCTTGGTCAAAATTCTGTGGGTGTTAGCCTTCGGTATTATTGAAAATGGTCGTTCATGGCTATTTTCGACAAAAATGGGTGTAGTGTGCCCATTGATCATCGTGCAGAGGCTCGTACACCTGAACCCACATATGTTTTCTTGCCAAAGATTACATTCTGGATTTCTGGTGGAGACCATTTATTGGTCAAAAATTCGTAGGTGTTAGCCATCGGTATTATTGAAAATGGTCATTCATGCTATTTTCGACGAAAAATGTTGGTTGTGTGGTCATAGATTGTCGACCAAAGGCTCGTACACCTCACCCAACATATGTTTACTTGCCATAGATCACTTTATTGGATTTCTGGTGGATATCATTTCTTGGTAATAAATCCGTAGGTGTTAGCCTTCGGTATTATTGAAAATGGTCGTTCATGCTATTTTCGACAAAAATGGGGGTTGTGTGGCCATTGATCATCGACTGGATGCTCATACAACTGACCCACATATGTTTCTTTGCCATAGATCACATTCTTCGATTTCTGGTGTAGACCATTTCTTGGTCAAAAATCCATAGGTGTTAGCCTTCAGTATTATGGAAAATGGTCATTCATGAGTATTTTCGACAAAAATGAGGGTAGTGTGGCCATTGATCATTGACCAGAGGCTCATACACCTGACCCCACATATGTTTCCTTGCCATAGATCACATTCTTGGATTTCTAGTGGAGACCATTTCTTGGTTAACAATCCGTAGGTGTTAGCCTTCAGTATTATTGAAAATAGCTGTTCATGCTATTTTCGACAAAAATAGGGGTTGTCTGGCCATTGATCATCGACCAGAGGCTCGTACACCTCACCCCTCATATGTTTCCTTGCCATCGATCACATTCTTGGATTTCTGGTGGAGACCATTTCTTTGTCAAAAATCCTTAGATGTTAGCCTTCGGTATTACTGAAAAATGGTCGTTCGTGCTATTTTTGACAAAAATGGGGTTGTGTGGCCATTGATTATCGACCAATGGCTCGTACACCTCACACCACATATGTTTCCTTGTCATAGATCATATTCTTGGATTTTTGGTGGAGACCATTTCTTGGTCAAAAATACGTAGGTGTTAGCCTTTGGTATTATTGAAAATGGTCGTTCTTGTTATTTTCGACAAAAATAGGGGTTGTGTGGCCATTGATCATCAACAAGAGGCTCGTACACCTCACCACACATATGCTTTTTTGCCATAGATCACATTCTTGGATTTCTAGTGGTGACCATTTCTTGGTCAAAAAACCATAGGTGTTAGCCTTCGGTATTATTGAAAATGGTCGTTCAAGCTATTTTCGACAAAATAGGGGTTGTGTGGCCATTGATCATCGACCAGAGGCACGTACACCTCACACCACATATGTTTCCTTGCCATATATCTGGATTTCTGTTGGATACCATTTCTTTCTCCAAAATCCGTAGGTGTTAGCCTTCGGTATTATTGAAAATGGTCGTTCATGATATTTTCGACAAAAATAGGGATTGTGTAGCCATTGATCATAGAACACAGGATCGTACACCTCACCCCACATATGTTTCCTTGCCTTAGATCACATTCTTGGATTTCTGGTGGAGACCATTTCTTGGTCAAAAATTCGTAGGTGTTAGCCTTATGTATTATTAAAAATGGTAGTTCATGCTATTTTCGACAAAAATAGGGGTTGTGTGGCCATTGATCATCAACAAGAGGCCCATACACCTCACCCCACATATGCTTCCTTGCCATAGATAACATTCTTGGATTTCTGGTGGAGACCATTTATTGGTCAAAAATCCGTAGGTGTTAGCCTTCGGTATTATTGAAAATGTTCGTTCATGCTATTTTCGACAAAAATGGCGGTTGTGTGGCCATTGATCATCAACCAGAGGCTTGCACACCTCACCACACATGTTTTTCCTTGCCATATATCACGTTCTTGGATTTCTAGTGGAGACAATTTCTTGGTCAAAAATCCGTAGGTGTTAGCCTTCAGTATTATTGAAAATGGTCGTTCATGGCTACTTTCGACAAAAATGGGGGTTGTGTGACCATTGATCATCGACCAGAGGCTCGTACACCTCACCACACATATGTTTCCTTACCGTAGATCACAATCTTGGATTTCTAGTGGAAACCATTTCTTGGTCAAAAATCCGTAGGTGTTAGCTTTCGGTATTATTGAAAATGGTCGTTCATGCTATTTTCGACAAAAATAGGCGTTGTGCGGCCATTGATCATCGACCGGAGGCTCGTACACCCCACCCCACATATGTTTCCTTGCCTTAAATCACATTCTTGGATTTCTTATGGAGACCATTTCTTGGCCAAAAATCGGTAGGTGTTAGCATTCAGTATTATTAAAAATGGTCACACAACTCCCCCATTGTTGAAAATAGCATGAACGATCATTTACAATAATACCGAAGGCTAACACCTACGTATTTTTGATGAAGAAATGGTCTCCACTAGACATCCAAGAATGTGATCTATGGCAAGGAAACATATGTGGGAGAGGTGTACGAGCCTCTGGTCGATAATCAATGGCCACACAACCCCCATTTTTGTCGAAAATAGCATGAACGACCATTTTCAATAAATCAAAGGATAACAACTACGGATTTTTTGACCAAGCAATTCAAAAATATGATCTATGGCAAGTAAACATATGTGGGGTGAGGTGTACGGGCCTCTGGTCGATGGTCAATGGCCACACAACCCCCATTGTTGTCAAAAATACCATGACCGAGAAATCCAAGAATGTTATCTATCGTAAGGAAACATATGTGGGGAGAGGTGTACGAGCCTTCGGTCGATGATCAATGGACACACAACCCTCATTTTTGTTGAAAATAGCATGAACGACCATTTTCATTAATACCGAAGGCTAACACCTACGGATTTTTGATCAAAAAATGGTCTGCACCAGAAATCCACGAATGTGTTTATGGCAAGGACACATATGTTGGCTGAGGTGTATGAGCCTCTAGTCAATGATTAATGTCCACACAACCCCTATTTTGTCGAAAATAGCACGAACAACCATTTTCAATAATACCAAAGGCTATAACACCTACAGATTTTTGACCAAGAAATGGTCTCCACTAGAAATCCAAGGATGTGAACTATGGCAAGGAAACATATGTGGGGTTAGTTGTACAAGCCTCTAGTCAACAATCAATGGCCACACAACCCCCATTTTTGTCGAAAATAACATGAACGACCAATTTCAATAATACCGAAGGCTAACACCTGCGGATTTTTGTCCAAGAAATGGTCTCCACCAGAAATCCAAGAATGTGATCTATGGCAAGGAAAAGTTTGTTGGGTGAGGTGTAAGAGCCTCTGGTCGATGATCAATGTCCAATCAACCCCCATTTTTGTTAAAAATAGCCACGAACGACCATTTTCAATAATACCACAGGCTAACACCTACGGATATTTGACAAAGAAATGGTCTCCAGCAGAAATCCAAGATTGTGATCTATGGCAAGGAAACATATATGGGGTGAGGTGTACGAGCCTCTCGTCGATGATCAATGGCCACATAACCCACATTTTTATCGATAATAGAATGAACGACCATTTTCAATAATACCGAAGGCTAACACCTACGGATTTTTGACCAAGAAATGGTCTCCACTAGAAATCAAAGAATGCTATCTATGGCAAGGAAACATTTGTGAGAGAGGTGTACGAATTTCTGGTCGATGATCAATGGCCACACAACCCCCATTTTTGTAGAAAATAGCATGAACGACCATTTTTAATAATACTGAAGGCTAAGAGCTATGGATTTTGGACCAAGAAATGGTCTCCACCAGAAATCCAAGAATGTGGTCTATGGCAAGGAATCATATGTGTGGTTAGGTGTACAAGCCTCTTTTCGATGATCAATGGACACACAACCCCCAATTTTTGTTAAAAATAGCCATGAACGACCATTTTCAATAATAAAATTGGCTAACACCTACGGATTTTTGACCAAGAAATGGTCTCCAGCAGAAATCCAAGAGTGTGGCCTATGGCAAAGAAACATATATGGGGTGACGTGTACGAGCCTCTGGTCATTGATCAATGGCCACACAACCCACATTTTTGTCGAAAATAGCATAAACGATCATTTTCAATAATACTGAAGGCTAACATCTCCGAATTTTTAACCAAGAAATGTTCTTCACCAGAAATCCAAGAATGTGATCTATGGCAAGTAAACATGTGTGGGGTGAGGTGTACGAGCCTCTGGTAGATGATCAATGGCCACACAACCCCCCATTTTTGTCGAAAATAGAATGAACGTCCATTTTCAATAATATCGAAGGCTAACACCTACGGATTTTTGACCAAAAATGGTATCCACTATAAATCCAAGAATGTGTTCTATGGCAAGGAAACATATTTGGGGAGAGGTGTACGGGCCTCTGGTCGATGATCAATGACCACACAACCCCCATTTTGTCGAAAATACCATGAACAACCATTTTCAATAATAACGAAGGCTAACACCTACGGATTTTTGACCAAGAAATGATCTCCATGAGAAATCAAAGATTGCGATCTATGGCAAGGAAACATATGATGGGTGAGGTGTACAAGCCTCTGGTCAATGTTCAATGGCCACACAACCCCCATTTTTGTCGAAAATAGCATGAACGATCGTTTTCAATAATACGAAGGCTAACAACTATGGATTATTGATCGTGAAATGGTATCCACTAGAAATCCAAGAATGTTATCTATGGCAAGGAAACATATGTGGGGAGAGGTGTACGAGCCTCTGGTCGATGATCAATGGCCACACAACCCTCATTTTTGTCGAAAATTGCATGAACGACCATTTTTAGTAGTACCGAAGGCTAACACCTACGGATTTTTGACCAAGAAATGGTCTCCACCAGAAATCCACGAATGGGATATATGGCAAGGAAACATATGTTCGATGAGGTTTATGAGCCTCTGGTCGATGATTAATGGCCACACAACCCATATTTTTGTCAAAAATAGCACGAACAACCATTTTCAATAATACCAAAGGCTAACACCTACGGATTTTTGACAAAGAAATGGTCTCCACTAGAAATCCAAGAATGTGATTTATGGCAAGGTAACATATGTGGGGTTAGGTGTACAAGCCTCTGGTCGACAATCAATGGCCACACAACCCCATTTTTGTCGAAAATAGCATGAACGGCCATTTTCAATAATACCGAAGGCTAACACCTGCGGATTTTTGTCCAAGAAATGGTCTCCACCAGAAATCAAAGAATGTGATCTATGGAAAGGAAACGTATGTTGGGTGAGGTGTACGAGCCTCTGGTCGATGATCAATGTCCACACAACCCACATTTTTGTCGAAAATAGCATAAACGACCATTTTCAATAATACTGAAGGCTAACACCTCTGAATTTTGGACCAAGAAATGTTCTCCACTAGAAATCCAAGAATGCGATCTATGGAAAGTAAACATATGTGGGTGAGGTGTACGAGCCTCTGGTATATGATCAATGGCCACACAACCCCATTTTTGTCGAAAATAGCATGAACGTCCATTTTCAATAATACTGAAGGCTAACACCTACGAATTTTTGACCAAAAATGGTATCCACTATAAATCCAAGAATGTGTTCTATGGCAAGGAAACATATTTGGGGAGAGGTGTACGGGAATGGCCACACAACCCCCATTTTGTTGAAAATACCATGAACGGCCATTTTCAATAGTAACGAAGGCTAACACCTACGGATTTTTGACCAAGAAATGGTCTCCATGAGAAATCAAAGATTGCGATCTATGGCAAGGAAACATATGATGGGTGAGGTGTACAAGCCTCTGGTCAATGTTCAATGGCCACACAACCCCCATTTTGTCGAAAATAGCATTAACGATCGTTTTCAATAATATGAAGGCTAACAACTATGGATTGTTGATCGTGAAATGGTCTCCACTAGAAATCCAAGAATGCTATCTATGGCAAGGAAACATATGTGGGGAGAGGTGTACGAGCCTCTGGTCGATGATCAATGGCCACACAACCCTCATTTTTGTCGAAAATTGCATGAACGACCATTTTTAGTAATACCAAATGCTAACACCTACGAATTTTTGACCAAGAAATGGTCTCCACTAGAAATCCACAAATGTGATTTATGGCAAGGAAACATATGTTGGATGAGGTGTATGAGCCTCTGGTCGATGATTAATGGCCACACAACCCCTATTTTTGTCGAAAATAGCAGGAACAACCATTTTCAATAATACCAAAGGCTAACACCTACGGATTTTTGACCAAGAAATGGTCTCCACTAGAAATCCAAGAATGTGATCTATGGCAAGGAAACATATGTGGGTTAGGTGTACAAGCCTATGGTCGACAATCAATGGCCACACAACCCCCATTTTTGTCGAAAATAGCATGAACAACCATTTTCAATAATACCGAAGGCTAACACCTGCGGATTTTGTCCAAGAAATGGTCTCCACCAGAAATCCAAGAATGTGATCTATGGCAAGGAAAAGTATGTTGGGTGAGGTGTATGAGCCTCTGGTAGATGATAAATGTCCACACAACCCACATTTTTGTCGATAATAGCATAAACGACCATTTTCAATAATACTGAAGGCTAACACCTCTGAATTTTGGACCAAGAAATGTTCTCCACCAGAAATCCAAGAATGAGATCTATGGCAAGTAAACATATGTGGGTGAGGTGTACGAGCCTCTGGTATATGATCAATGGCCACACAACCCCCGTTTTTGTCGAAAATAGCATGAACGTCCATTTTCAATAATACTGAAGGCTAACACCTACGGATTTTCACCAAAAATGGTACCACTATAAATCCAAGAATGTGTTCTATGGCAAGGAAACATATTTGGGGAGAAGTGTACGAGCCTCTGGTCGATGATCAATGGCCCCACAACCCCCATTTTGTCGAAAATACCATGAACGGCCATTTTTCAATAATAACGAAGGCTAACACCTACGGACTTTTTACCAAGAAATGGTCTCCACGAGAAATCAAAGATTGCGATCTATGGCAAGAATACATATGTGGGGTGAGGTGTACAGCCTCTGGTCAATGATCAATGGCCACACAACCCCCATTTTTGTTGAAAATAGCATGAACGATCGTTTTCAATAATACTGAAGGCTAGCACCTACGGATTTTTGACCAAGAAATATTCTCCACTAAAAATCCAAGAATGTGATCTATGACAAGGAAACATTTGTGGTAGAGGTGTACGAGCCTCTTGTAGATGATCAATGGCCACACAACCCCATTTTTGTCGAAAATAGCATGAACGACCATTTTCAATAAACCGAAGGCTAACACCTATGGATTTTTGACCAAGAAATGGTCTCCACGAGAAATCTAAGATTACAATCTATGGCAAGGAAACATATGTGGGGTGAGGTGTACTAGCCTCTGGTCGATGGTCGATGGCCACACAACCCCCATTTTTTGTCGAAAATAGCATGAACGACCTTTTTCAATAATATGAATGCTAACACTTATGGATTTTTGACCGAGAAATGGTGTCCACTAGAAATCCAAGAATGTGATCTATGGCAAGGAAACATATGTGGGGAGAGGTGTACGAGCCTCTGGTCGATGGCCACAAAACCCTCATTTTTGTCGAAAATAGCATGAACGATCTTTTTCAATAATACGAAGGCTAACACCTATGGATTTTTGACCGAGAAATGGTCTCCAGCAGAAATCCAAGAATGTGATCTATGGCAAGGAAACATATGTTGGGTGAGGTGTACGAGCCTCTAGTCGATGATCAATGGCCACACAACCCTGATTTTTGTCGAAAATAGCATGAACGGCCATTTTCAATAATACTGAAGGCTAACACCTACGGATTTTTGACCAAAAATGGTATCCTCTATAAATCCAAGAATGTGATCAATGGAAAGGAAACATATGTGGATGCTATTTTCGACAAAAATAGGGGTTGTGTGGCCATTGATCATCGACCGGAGGCTCGTACACCTAACCCCACATATGTTTCCTTGCCATAGATCACATTCTTGGATTTTTGGTGGAGACCATTTCTTGGTCAAAAATCCATAGGTGCTAGCCTTTGATATTATTGAAAATTGCTGTCCATGGTATTTTTGAAAAAAAATAGGGGTTGTGTGGCCATTGATCCTCGGCCAGAGGATCATACACATCACCCCACATTTGTTTCCTTACCATAGATCACATTCTTGGATTTCTGGTGGAGACCATTTCTTAGTCAAAAATCCGTAGGTGTTAGCCTTCTGTATTATTGAAAATGGTCGTTCATGGCTATTTCCGATAAAAAAAGGGGCTGTGTGTTCATTGATCATCGACCAGAGGCTCGTACACCTCTCCCCGCATATGTTTCCTTGCCATAGATCACATTCTTGGATTTTTTGTGGAGACCATTTCTTGGTCAAAAATCCGTAGGTGTTAGCCGTCGGTATTATTGAAAATGGTCGTTCATGGTGATTTTCGACAAAAATGGAGGTTGTGTGGCCATTAATCATCGACCAGAAGCTCGTTCATCGCACCCCACATATGTTTCCTTGCCATAGATTGCATTCTTGGATTTCAGGTGGAGACCATTTCTTGTTCAAAAATCCGAAGGTGTTAGCCTTTAGTATTATTGAAAATGGTCCTTCATGCTATTTTTTATAAAAAAAATAGGGGTTCTGTGGCCATTGATCATCAACCAGAGGCTCGTACACCTCACCCCACATATGTTTCCTTGCCATACATCACATTCTTGGATTTCTGGTGGAGACCATTTCTTTGTCAAAAATCCGTAGGTGTTAACCTTCGGTATTATTGCAAATGGTCGTTCATGCTATTTTCAACAAAAATGGGGTTGTGTGGCCATTGATCATCGACCAGAGGCTCGTACACTTGAGCCCTACGGATTTTTTGTCAAAAAATAGCATGAACGACCATTTTCAATAATACCGAAGGATAACACCTAAAGATTTTAGAGCAAGAAATAGTCTCCACTACAAATGCAAGAATGTGATCTATGGCTAGGAAACATATGTGGGCTGAGGTGTACGACCAACTGGTCAATGATCAGTGGCCACACAACCCCCATTTTTGTCGAAGATAGCATGAACGACCATTTCCAATAATACCGAAGACTAACACCTACGGATTTTTGACCAAGAAATGGTCTCCACCAGAAATCCAAAAATGTGATCTATGGCAAGAAAACATACATGGCGTGAGGTGTACGAGCCTCTAGTCGATGATCAATGGCCGCACAACTCCCATTTTTGTCGAAAATAGCATAAAGGACCATTTTCAATAATACCGAAGGCTAAGAATAACATATTTTTGGCCAAGAAATGGTCTCCACCAGAAAACCAAGAATGTGATCTATGGCAAGGAAACATATGTGGGGTGAGGTGTACGAGCCTCTAGTCGATGATCAATGGCCACACAACCTTCATTTTTGCGGAAAATAGCCAGGAACGACCATTTTCAATAATACCAAAGGCTAACACCTACGGATTTTTGACCAATAAATGGTCTCCACCAAAAATACAAGAATGTGATCTATGGCAAGGAAACATATGTGGGGTGAGGTGTATGAGCCTCTGGTCGATGATCAATGGCCACACAATCCCCATTTTTGTCCAAAATAGCATTAACGACCATTTTCAATAATACCAAAGGCTAACACCTACGAATTTTTTACCAAGTAATGGTCTCCACCAAAATTCCAAGAATGTGATCTTTGGCTAGGAAACATATGTGGGGTGAGGTGTACAAGCCTCTGGACGATAATCAATGGCCACAAAACCCCATTTTTGTCGAAAACAACCATGAACGACCATTTTCAATAATTCCGAAGGCTAACACCTACGTATTTTTTACCATGAAATGGTAATTTGATCTATGGCAAGGAAACATATGTGGGGTGAGTTGTACGAGCCTCTAGTCCATGATAAGTGGCCGCACAATCCCTATTTTTGTCGAAAATAGCATGAACGACCATTTTCAATAATAACAAAGGCTACCTATGAATTTTTGACCAAAAAATGGTCTCCGCCAAAAATCCAAGATTGTGATCTATGGCAAGGAAACATATGCGGGGTCAGGTATACGAGCCTCTAGTCAATGATCAATGGCTACACAACCCCCATTTTTGTCAAAAATAGCATGAACGATCGTTTTCAATAAAACTGAAGGCTAACACCTACGGATTTTTGACTAAGAAATGTTCTCCACTAGAAATCCAAGAATGCGATCTATGATAAGGAAACATATGTGGTAGAGGTGTACGAGCCTCTGGTGGATGATCAATGGCCACACAACCCCCATTTTTTTGAAACTAGCATGAGCGACCATTTTCAATAAACCGAAGGCTAACACCTACGAATTTTTTACCAAGAAATGGTCTCCACCAGAAATCTAAGAATGCAATCTATGGCAAGGAAACATATGTAGGGTGAGGTGTACGAGCCTCTGGTCGATGGCCACACAACCCACATTTTTGTTGAAAATATCATGAACGACCATTTTCAATAATACGAAGGTTAACACTTATGGATTTTTGACCGAGAAATGGTCTCCACAAGAAATCCAAGAATGTGATCTATGGCAAGAAACATATGTGGGGAGAGGTGTATGAGCCTCTGGTCGATGATCAATGGCCACACAACCCTTATTTTTGTCGAAAATAGCATGAACGACCATTTTCAATAATATCGAAGGCGAACACCTACAGATTTTTTACCAAGAAACGGTCTCCACCAGAAATCCACGAATGTGATCTATGGCAAGGAAACCTTTGTTGGGTGTGGTGTATGAGCCTCCAGTCGATGATCAATGGCCACACAACCCCTATTTTTGTCGAAAATAACAAGAACAACCATCTTCAATAATACCGAAGGCTAACACCTACAAGTTATTAACCAAGAAATGGTCTCCACTAGAAATCCAAGAATGTAATCTATGACAAGGAAAGATATGTGGGGTTATGTGTACCAGCCTCTGGTCGATAATCAATTGCCACACAACCCCCATTTTTGTTGAAAATAGCATGAACGACCATTTTCAATAATACCGAAGGCTAACACCTACGGGTTTTTGTCCAAGAAATGGTCTCCACCAAAAATCCAACAATGTGATCTATGGCAAGGAAACATATTTTGGGTCAGGTATACGAGCCTCCGGTCGATGATCAATGGCCAAACAACCCCCATTTTTGTTAAAAATAGCCATGAACGACCATTTTCAATAATACCGAAGGCTAACATCTATGGATTTTTGACAAAGAAATGGTCACCAGCAGAAATCTAAAATGTGATCTATGGCAAGGAAACATATGTGGGGTGAGTTGTATGAGCCTCTGGTCGATGATCAATGGCCACACAACCCACATTTTTGTCGAAAATAGCATGAACGACCATTTTCAATAATACCGAAAGTAAACACCTACAGATTTTTTACAAAGAAATGGTCTCCACCAGAAATCCAAGATTGCGATCTATGGCAAGGAAGCATATGTGGGTTCAGTTGTACGAGCCTCCTATCGATGATCAATGGCCACACAACCACCATTTTTGTCGAAAATAGCATGAACGATAATTTTCAATAATACCGAAGGCGAACACCTACGGATTTTTGACCAAGAAATAAATCCAAGAATGTGATCTATGGCAAGGAAACATATGTGGGAAAGGTGTACAAGTTTCTGGTCAATGATTTATGGTCACACAACCCCCATTTTTGTTGAAAATAGCATAAACGACCATTTTGAATAATACCGAAGGCTAACTCCTACATATTTTTGACCAAGAAATGGTCTCCACCAAAAATCCAAGGATGTGATCAATGGCAAGGAAACATATGTGGGGTTAGATGTACAAGCCTCAGTTCGATCATCAATGGCCACAGAACACCCATTTTTTGTGGAAAATAGCATGAACGACCATTTTCAATAATACGGAAGGCTTACGCCAACGGATTTTTTACCAAGAAATGGTCTCCACCAGAAATCCAAGAATGTGATCTATGGCAAGGAAACATATGTGGGGTGTGGTGTACAGCATATGGTTGATGATCAAAGGCCACACAACCCCTAATTTTGTCGAAAATAGCTTGAACGATCATTTTCAATAATACCTAAGGCTAACACCTATGGATTTTTTACCAAGAAATGGTCTCCACCAGAAATCTAGGAATGTGATCTATGGCAAGGAAACATATGTGGGGTGAGGTGAACGAGCCTCTGGTCAATGATCAATGGCCACACAACCCCCATTTTTGTCGAAATTAGCCATGAACGACCATTTTCAATAATACCGAAGCCTAACACCTATGGATTTTTTACCAAGATATGGTCTCCACCCAAAATCCAAGAGTGTGATCTACGACAAGGAAACATATGTGGGGTGAGGTGAACGAGCCTTTGGTCAATGATCAATGGCCACACAACCCCCATTTTTCGAAAATAGCGTGAACGACCATTTTCGGTAATACCGAAGGCTAACACCTATGGAATTTGACCAAGAAATGGTCTCCACCAGAAATCCAAGATTGTGATCTATGGCAAGAAAACATATGTGAGGTGAGGTGTACGATCATCTGGTTGATGATCAATGGCCACACAACTCCCATTTTTGTCGAAAATAACATGAAGGACCATTTTCAATAATACCGAAGGCTAACACCAACAGATTTTTAGCTAAGAAATGGTCTCCACCAGAAAAACCAAGAATCTAATCTATGGCAAGGAAACATATGTGTGGTGAGGTGTAAGAGCCTCTAGTCGATGATCAATGGCCACACAACCTTCATTTTTGCCGAAAATAGCCATCAACGACCATTTTCAATAATACCGAAGGCTAACAGCTACGGATTTTTGACCAAGAAATGGTCTCCACTAAAAAACCAAGAATATGATCTATGGCAAGGAAACATATGTGGGTCAGGTGTATGATCCTCTAGTCGATGATCAATGGCCACGCAACCCCCATTTTTATCCAAAATAGCATGAACCACCATTTTTAAAAATATCGAAGGCTAACACCTACGGATTTTTGTCCAAGTAATGGTTTCTGTTGGGGACTTTTTTCTCAAATGCTATGAGTTAAGAACAAGACAACACAAAATATTAAATGTTAATATCATTCATCCTTCGAAGCATTATTTCCCTTAGGATATAACGATCTTCGGACGAAGGTCATGAAGGACGTACCTTCATCATCAGAGTATACATTAATGAAAGACAAAGCATATGAAACATGAAAGATAACATGAATAATCATATAACATCATTCATATACCTTTATTATATAATCTTGAATAGATAAAGACAATATTTAATTACATTTGTACCTTCGGCTTGACAGAAGGCAAAAATCCAAGCGTGACGCGCGAGCGAATACAAGTCAGTGTGAATAGTACGGGGGTACTGTTCATCTATTTATAGGCACAGGATGCAGCCTGTGAGAAATTACATTCATGCCCTTTACAAATGATTACAATCATAATACAAGTTATCATGGGACGATTGGTCATTTCATCTTTAAGTCGGTGCATCTGGAAGCATGCTACGAAGCTCCCTGATTGGTAGCTTCGGCTTTGCTTCTGTGTTGATCTTCCGAAGGTGTTTATTCTTATGGGACCTTCGGCGACGAAGCAGACCCCCAACAGTAGCCCCTTCACGGTGCCAGATTGTTTTTCGTAACGAGCTCGACCCGTGAAAGATTCTCTTAGGCTTCGGAATGCCGAAGGTCCGAAAAACACCTTCTCTGAGCTCGTTGTCGAGAAACGATTTAAATATTCCGAGTGTAAGGTGGTCCCACCATACGACAGGTACGCGTGGTTTGGTGATTCGCCTTCTCGCGCACTATGGTCCACCGTTCAGTGGGTGCGGGCGACTGTTCAGCGGGTGCGAGCGGCTTGACGATTTACCTTCCCACCTGCAGCACTATATAAACAGACGGGTAGGTGTGAAGTTACCACAGCATTTACTACTATTGCACTGTTATGCTGCCGAAAAATTTGACCACAGCCGAAGCTTATTCACTGTATTCTCAATCAAAGCATCGTTTTGGTTTAGCTTTGTCATAAGAGGGAGCTTCAGCAAAGATAAAAAGTAATCAACTTCGTCAAAACACAAGAAATTTAGCATCAAATGGCCAGGGTGCGTTCAACAGCTAGGGTTACACGCGACAGAGAGGAGGCCGAAGCTGCTCAGACTGCTCCAATCTCCGAAGTAATGAGACAATCAGGCCTGGTTGTACCAGAGGGTGCTTCTGACGAAGGTGCACCTGCTGCCGAAGCCGAGCAGGCAGATATTGAAGAGGGTGATGCTGGTGAAGAAGAGATAGATTATAACACCACTATGCCATCCAAACCCAACCACTCGGATTTTGGGAATTCGACTGTCTCCGAAGCTGATATGCCGATGATGATAAAACTAGGCTACTTCGGGGAAGCCGAGAAGAAGCTGATTCACTTTGGCGGGGAAGAGACCATCCCGAAGCCAGAAAATGATGAGGTGGTAGTTTTTAAGAGCTTCTTCAAAGCAGGGTTGAGGTTTCCTCTACATGGAATGATTGCAGATGTTTTGGAAAACTTCAAAATTTATCTTCATCAGTTGACTCCTAATGCTATCATTAGGCTCAGCGTCTTTATCTGTGCTCTTCGAAGCCAAGGAGTGGAGCCACTTGCCGAAGCCTTCTGCCGGGTGCACGAACTTCACTATCAGACGAAGGCTAGAGAAGATGGATTGCATGAGAATTTCGCCTGTTATAATTTAGCCTACCGCAAAGACATGAAGACACCGGTGGTTAGCTATCGCACCAAATGGCCAACCGGTTGGAAAACTGAGTGGTTTTATGTTAAAATTGATGAGAAAAAGGAGAAGCTAGTTCAGAGCCCGTTGGACCTAACCTTCGGGTTAACTAGGCCTCAGTGTCGCATGACGCCGGGGACGTCATGCCCAGATGTTGTGGGCGAATTGAGAGTTGTGTCTGAGCATATTGGTACAAGGGATTTGGTTCAGGAATACTTAGCCAATAGGGTATTTCCGACATTAAAGGAATGGAGTATGTTGAAGCTTAAAGGAGAGAAGAAAAAGAATGAACTTGTTCGACTGCCCTATCATTTTAAGTTCAAGAAACACTTCAAAGAACCCTGCCAGGAATGGTTGGATACGATTGAAGTTATGTGCAATGAAATCTTGGGCAATTATACGAAGAAAGAAGATCAATTAATGACGGCAGCCTTCGGCACCCGACTGAAACGAAGGCTGAACCGAGTAATGGACGCTCTGAAATTTGAATATCCAGACTATGAACGGTTGAGCAAAGGTGCCGAAGGGCTAAAACGAAAAAAAGTTGTCAGTGTTATGCAAAGACAAGCTGCCAGAATGATAAAAGAAGAAGAAAATTTAGCAAAAAAGAAAAAATCCAGCCCTGAGCCGAAGGTGGTCGTTTCAAAGAAAAGAAAAGCCACAGCTTCGAAGCCAAAAGCTGATTTAGAAGAAGAAATCCCCTCAACACCTTCTGCCACTGACGCAGAAGAAATTTTAAAGGTAATGACCGAATCTCTACCTAATAGGCTAAGTCCGCTGGGACCGGAACTGATGAAGCTTTTTCAAAAGAAGAAGGAGCCTTCGGCTGCTGAGAAGCCCGCTGAACCAAAAAAACAAAGAATCATTACTATCATTGAGGATATTGAAGAAACGCCGCTGTTAGCTTCAGCGCCAAAAATAGCAGCAGCCGAAGTTGCTCCTGCCAAAGCTTCTACTTCCGAAGCCGCAGCAGCCGAAGCCACAAATTTGGAAAACACGCTTTCTGTTATTGATGAAATGATTTTGAATATGGCTAAGGAAGAAACTGTTGTAGCTGCTGAGGAAACCCCGGCTGCAGTGCCTGAAAAAAGGGAGAAGATGCCTGGAAAAGAGAAGGAGCTTGCCGAAGATGCTTCGGAAGAAAAGAATTTCAACTTTCAAAACATAATTGGGCAAGAGTTGTCTAAGGCTAAAAAAGAAGAACTGAGGGACTATGCTATATCTTGCGAGTACTAGCCAGGGGCGCTGCTCTTCGGTGGTGTTGCCGAAGAGTGTTTAGGATGCCTTTGGGACCGAGTTGGGGTAAAGGTTGTCAGCACTCTATCAAAGAGTGTTGGCTTTCCAAAGCTTGAGGCTGACCTCAGCAGATACCGGCGACAACATATCGCCGGCAGCTTGTTTTATTCTAACTTTAAGGTAAAATTCTTCCCTTAACTTTTTTATTGTTTTGATATGAAGATGTTTTCTGATGAAGGTTATTTTGTCAGAGCCTACTACTAAGCAAAGACTTGAGGATGCAACAAGACCTCGAGGACAAGAAAAACGAAGTTATAATTGAGGGCTTAGAGAACAAGATTAAAGATCATGAAGCTGCCCTAGAAAAGAAAGACTTCGTGCTTCAAACGATGGAAGGTTCACTGGCAGAAGCTCAAGCCGAGATCGCCAGATTGAACAGTGAACTTTCCCTAAAGTCAAAAAACTTTGAGCAAGAGAAGAAAGATTTCAATACAAAACTCGAAGCCAAAGTTGAAAAAAGTTCAAATCTGCAGAAATCACTCAAGGATCTTCAAGAAAAATGCTTAGGCTTCGGCACCCGGTGCATTCAACGGCTGAAGCAGGTCTTCAACTCAGTTGGAGCCAGTTCCGAAAAGTTCAAACCTTCGGTTGAAGACCTGCCGGGCACATTTGATCATATTGAAGGTGAAGTTGATGCTCTCGACGAAGTTATAGCTGGACATGGTGACTTTTGTGCTCTGCTAGCTTCTCGAGGCACAGCTGTCGCTTTCATGAAGGCTGGCTGTACACATGGAAATATTGTAAGCAGACCAAACTTCAGCCTCTCACCAGCAGACTTTGATGACATCCCCGGCCTGGCCCTAAGCATCGGAAATAGATTCGTTACTCAAATCTGGGCAAAGGGCGGGCGAAACTTGGCTGGTGACTAAGCTCGAAGTCACCTTAAACCGGTAATAAACTCATACCTTGTGCTTACCTTTTCCTTGAAACTTGAATTTACCTTATAATGCTTTGATATGTACAGGATGATGAAGCCGAGGAGCATTTAGTCAAAGCTTTGCAGATGATCCAAAGCTTAGCAGATGATGATGAAGCCGAAAACCTTGCTGTGAAAAAACTCTAGAAAAACTCTTGTATTATCCTTGTAAAGAATATTGTAATTTGAGAATCAGATACTACTCTGTAAATTTGTCCATACCTTGTAATATATTTTTACCTTTCTGTCCATGTATGAACTGCTTTGATGTGGACGAAACTTGTATTTTTTGAGCCGAAGGCGAAAAACACCTTCCCTTCTTTTCGTACACAACGAAACATAAATCTGCTTCCGAAGCCATATCCTTAGAGCCGAAGCAACTGTCTGTATCTGTATGATATGATGATAATGATCCTATGTATGTCTAAATGAATGTTTATGAATGCAATGTATGATGTAATGTATCGTGCAAATGAGTGCCCAAACACACACATACGAAGCCACATCCATAACCTTCATTCCCTTAGGAATGACTGAAGTCTCTTTACCATTTATTTTTCGGCCGCACCGCTTATTATTCGGTGTAAGTTCTGCATCCCCTTAGGAATGTCTTTTGAACTTCTTCGCCTTCTATTTCGGCAGTATTCGCGTTGACTTTTCGCTCTTAGCCTTATATTTTGGTGGTATTTGGCTCTGTATTCCCTTAGGAACGACTTTTGAGCAAAAAACTTACGCTACGCTCCCTTAGGAACGGCTTTTTGTAGCTTCGTCATGCTCTGCATCCCCTTAGGGACGACTTTAGAGCTTCTCCCTGTTTTTTTTTCTTTTTTCTGCACTCGATGGTGCATGCTTAGATTTTACATTTACATATCTTGGGGGATTTTGCTCTCGTAGAGCTGAATAAGTGAAAGTGCATTCATCCTTTTTGTGAGTTTTGGTGATTTGGATAACAACACATTTAAAGGTCTAACGAGTTTGCTAAGTGTTGAACAGGAAATTCAGTATGATGAACATACTTGAATAGTGTATAATGATTAGTGAACAAAGGTTCAACACGAGGTTATATAACCAATGATACAATGCAAATGGATATAATATGATCTCTATATTGGTTTGAATATATGGACAAGACCTGAGAAATCACTACATACATATGACCAGAATAGAGGACAAAGTGATTTAGAGGATTGGTCAAGCCAAAGAGAATAAGATATGAGGAATCATGAATTGGCTTGACCATATTACTATCAGTCCATATATGCTTCTATGAGAATCAAACTAGAGCTTGATTGATCTTAATGGTTATATCTAGAAGACATTCAAGCAAGGTTCACAATATTGAAGAAATGATTCTCTCAATGGTTGATCAATATGATGTGACTCAAGAATGGCTTGATAGGGTGAAGATAGCAAGGAAAGGGCTTCGAGGAACTAAGCGAAGGTGAAGGCCAAGCGACGGCTTGTAGACCGAGGTACCATGGCTAAGGTGAAGAAGAGAGTACTTGCACTAAGTCGATGAACTAATCAGCTATGAAGAGTTATAACATGTTGATGCATTAGTAAGGTGACTTGAAGCCATGATTTGAACTCATATAAGGTGAGATGGTACAAGTCACAGGGTTTGATTTGAGTTTGCTTCAAAAGGTGAGACAAAGATGTTTGTGATCCTTATGAAGCAATGCCATGGAGAAATCACACAAGAGACACCAATGACTCAAGGAGTTTACTTCATTATATTTTATTTAACTTGAGTATAGGAATCGTCGTACTATAAAGGGGGATCCAAAAAGAAGGTTGGTGTTTGCCAAAGCTCAAACCTCTATATTCAAAAGCTATTTTTGAAAAGCAAAAATCTCTTTAACGTTCTATGGTTGACCGTGGTTAGGGTTGAGAAACCTAGAGTGTTCTTGCTGAAAAGCAGCTGAACTTCTTCAACTGCAGCTGAGCTTTCCAGCTGAACTTGACTTCAGCTGAGTTGAGCTTCTTCAGCTGCAGCTGAGCTTTTCAGCTGAGCTGTACTTCAGCTGAGTTGAGCTTTCTCAACTTCAGCTGAACTCAACTTCAGCTGTGAACCTCTTTGACCATACACCAGCTGAACTTGCCTCCGGGAAGTTGAGCTGGGGTTTTCTCTCCTAAACTCTCTGGTCAAGACCAGTTGAACTGGTCCTGAGGGGCAGTTCAGCTGGTCTCTGACCCCTCTGACCTCTGACCAACAGTCTGCAAGTCAGACTGGCAAACAGGTCGCCAGAGGTGTCAGGGGCGGTTCAACCGCCCTGGGGGGGCGGTTCAACCGGTCTGGTCAACCCTGACCAGTCTGCAGGTCAGTCTGCGCGTCAGTCTGCCAGTCAGACTGGCAGACAGGCTGCCAGGCCTGCCAGGGGCGGTTCAACCGCCCTAGGGGGCGGTTCAACCGGTCTCAGGCAGAAAAATCTGCCCAACGGCTAGTTTTGAGCTCCACCTATATATACTACCTCCTACCTCTCTCCCCAAAGAAGAGAGCACGATTTGAACTCCATTTCTAACCCAAGAAACACCTCCCTCTCTCTCTCACACACACATCTCTTGCCTCTCCCATTTCAAATCTTTGGAGAGAAATCTTTGAGTGAGCTTGAGAGCTGCGGTTTTGTGCTTCATCTCTAAATCTCTCTTGCTCTTCTTCTTCATTCGAGCTTTGGTACTACATCGAGTTCTTTGTGGATTCATTACTCTTGGAGCTTCTAGCTCCTAGACGACTAGGTGTCTCTTGTGAGTCTCCAAATCTTGTGGAAGACCACAAGCAAGTTTGTATTACCCGCTCGTTTGAGCAAAGATTATTGTGTGGGCTTGACCTTTGTGGTCGGCAAAGGGAGGATTAGGGTTGAAAGAGACCCGACTCTTTGTGGGCGCCTCAACGAGGAAGTAGGGCACCTTTTGTGGTGTGACCGAACCTCGGGATAAATCTTGTGTATCTTGTGTTCTTGCTCATTGTGTTTGTTAGTGTTCTTCGTTCTCTCACCATACCGTGGAAGATTTGTTTATATATTTTTGGTGTGTGGATTTTGAGAAGTGCCCTTCTCAGATCTACTACTTTGAACCCTATGGATCATTTAGAACATCTCATTTTCCAAAGTTAACTGGGTGAATTTCGAGATCAATTCAGTTTTACCCAGTTTGCTTCTAGTTTTTGTTGAAAAAGTTTTAACTTGCCTATTCACCCCCCCTCTAGGCAACTTTCAATTGGTATCAGAGCCTAATCCTCATTCTAACGCTTAACCGCGTGAGGAAAGATCATGTCGGGGGGACTAAGAAACGAAAGTGCTTCTAAGCTTGAAAAAGTTGAGGTTGCCTCGACTTTATCTTTTGGTGCAGATACTGATCCTAGGGCAATAGATCTTGCCATGAAAATCGCCGAAAGGATGTTCCTCAAAATGAAGGAAGATGAGGCGAAGAACAAGATTGAAGAAGAAGAAAATGATCGATGGAGACCAAACGACGAATCCACCTCTTCACAAGGTTCGTCTTTCAAATCCACTTCTCATATGTGCTTTATTGCTAATGGGAGTGACAGTGAAAGCGAAAGTGAGGATGAGGAGGAGCAAAAAGTGATAGTGAAGATGAGGATGATCTTCAACAATTCTTCGCTCAGCTAAGCAAGAAACATCGGATGAGCTTGCTTAAACTCATGAAAAGAGCGGAAGAACAAAAAGAAATGCTTCATAAGCAAGAAGACTTCCTCATCAGAAAAATTGAAGACTTAGAGAAGTTGACCAAAGAGCATGAGAAGCTAAAGTGCTCTCATGCATGATGATTTGGTCCAAAGGTATGAAGACATTTCAATTGAGCAAATTAAAGCTGTTAATCATTCATCATATATTGCTCAATTAGAAAATAAAAATGCTATGTTCAAGAACACGATAGAAAGGCTAAATATTGAAAATCTAGCTTTGCAAGAAAAACATGATATGCTTGTGTGCTCTCATAATAAATTTATGGATTCACATATCATGTTAGAAATGGCTCATGAGGTTGTGTTAACTAATTTGAAATCATACCAACCTCACATGTGCACATATGTTGAAATTGAAACTATATTACCATGTGCTAACAAATGTTGCTCTCAAGAAAGCCAATCTTCCATTGAGCTAGACATTTCAGGAATTAGTGATATTTCTATCACACAAGAAAATAAAGAGCTCAAGGAAGAAGTTGGAATGCTAAGAAGGAGCTTAACTCGTTTGAAGGGAAAGTGTCATGCTCAACCTTCTCAAGATAACCATGATAATGTGGTGAAAAAGCTTGAGAAGGGGACAACCGTAGCATGCACAAAACCCCTTCAAAAGAATACCAAGCTTTCCAAGAAGGGCATGAGCAAAATCCATGGTGAGAAAATTAATGCTCATATGATTTGCTCTAACAATGTACCTATGTGCTTCAACAAAGAAAGATCAAAGAGAATCGATAGGAGATGCTATGGATGCAAGGAGAAGGGCCATGAAATTGATTCATGCCCCCACATGAAGAATCAAGATCTTGCACGATCAATAAAGATGACCATCAAAAAGGATGAAAGCAAAAGGCAAATGCATTGCAAGGACAAGCATCGCATATGCTACAATTGCCGTGAAAAAGGTCATCTATTCAAGGTTTGTCCAAAGGGTAAAACTCCTAAGCCTAACTTGTCAATACATTCAAATATGCTTAGGAGACCCAAATTTGACTCTTGTGCTAGAAAGGTGATGAGTTCACCACATTCTAGGACCAAGGCTATTTGGGTGCCTAAGTCCTTATTGGCTAACCTTGATGGACCTATCATGAGATGGGTACCAAAATGTACTTAATAAGTTTTGCAGGTACCCAGAGATGATATGAAGCTTTGGGGTGCTTGAGCGGTTTAACTCAATTCTTATCTCAAGCTATCAATCTTACATTGTCTATCATTTAAGATTGACCCAAAGATGAATTGAGTTGTTATATCACTAACTTCATATTCTTCTCTAGCAAGAACTTGTGTTGTAGGGAATAAGGATTAACCTTTGTAGGAATCAAGCAAAAGGCCTACAACCAAGTGATATCCAAAGGATGGTAACAATTAACTCTTAAGTGCACATTGCTTTTAATTGGTATATTCCTTTGTGTCTTTTGTAGCCACATAGGAAAAATGAAGCACTTGAGAATGAACTTAAAAGATTTTACCTTGCTTTGGAAAGGATCTAATTATATGGTAGATTGCAACTTCATATTTTTATATTGTGACAATCTACATGCTCTAAATTGATTGTATGTATCTTGTGGCATATTTCAAGTTTATTCATCATATTATTGCCATAACCTAGACATAAAGAGTATTATTCCATGTTCTAAAATGAATAGAGTGCTAAGTAAGAAATTCAAATTCTTAAAGCACTTACCAAAAGGGAAATTCTCTATATGACTAGAGTTGTGAGACTAATGTTTTTGTCTAAGTGATTTATGTAGTTTCACAACATGAGAATGTGTTTCTCAAATGGAGTGTGCCATTCAATCTATGCGTACATTTTAAAATTTGAAATGAGGTTTATTGTGAAAAAATTATTTTAAAATTCATTCCAAGCTCAACTGGTTTGACCAGCTGAACTTTCTAGTTCAGCTGGGGAGACCAGCTGAACTTCTGAGTTGAACTTCAGCTCCGCTGGTATTCACCAGGAAACCCCCTGGCTGAAACCGGTTGAACCGGTGTCCAGGACCGGTTGAACCGGTCTGGTGCAGTCTGAGCCGCTGGCGCCCGTCAGTCTGACCGTTTGACTGACCGCGTCAGCCCCCTTTTTCAGACGCCTTTTCAGACTGCGCCAATACCTTTTTCAGGCGTCAGGTCACCTTTTGCAGCACTTTTTCAGTCATTTTTTTTGTCGCGTCAGGTCACCTTTTCATAAACCTGTGCAGTACCTTTTCAGCTTTATTTTTGCAGACTTTTACTGTTTCATTTGGTATGTGACCAATAATAGTTCCTTTCAAGTGACATTTTTTTCAATTGGTAATAATCTATTTTATGCAAAGAAATGTCAATATGAAAGTTAAATTCTTTTTGGCTTAAATTTGTAAATTGGTGCATATTATTAATTCACTCATCCATGTGCATTAATTTAAAAGGAATTTAATTTATGCCTTTATGCCTCATAAATGATGATTTATTTGCCATTCATATATATATATATATATATCATCATTCATTAAATACTTCCTTGTACTACTAATACCTTTTTTCAAAGTGTTTTATCGACTAGTTTAAAAAGGAAAAGAGATAACAAAGAAGGAAGTCTCCACAAATGATGAAAAGAAGAATACTAAGGTGACACCACCACAGATAGTAAGATCTATCAAATTGGTATAACAAATGGTACATTCTATATGGTGGTAAGTATTCTTAGGCATAAGTTAATTCATTGCAAATTTGTCATGCCTTGACCAATATATGTAATGTACTCCTCATGAGACTCTTAACTGAATTGAAAGTGCATATGGTAAGTCATTCAAATACTTGATGCACATATCTAGTGGGAGAACATTATATATCTTGTGTCATAGAAAATAAGTTTCACTTGAGTAAGCTATACTAAGACAATCCAAAATGGTAAATTTGTATCTCATTCATATGGATTGTAATCTTTGTTTTCTAAATAGCTACTCTTGATGTAGTTTAAAATTCCCTTATCGTTAAATCTAAAAGTGCATAAGAATCCTTTTTGTTGATATTCATCACATACATATGCACTAACATGGATATGATTTTTAAACTGTAAAAGGTACAATTAGTGATCCATACTCTCTAAATTTTGGAAACCCATATTTTGATATCTTAGAAATCTAATTCAATCGGTATCCATATGCTTTACATTGAATTGGATCACTAAGTTGTAAATTCCATGCATAACTTGTCTTTATGATATGAATGCTTGTGCAACTAACCTTGATAAGGTAGGTGCACCCAAAGTCAAGGTAGGTTCATCATCAAGAAGGCAACACAACGATGTATCAAGAAAAGGAGAAAAGGCTCCTAGTCTTAACTCTTGCTCTTATCTGTGAGTTTACATATTAACTTGGAACCATAGTAAGATGGTTGTCAAGTATATGTGGATGCCTACACAAAGAGAAAGGCCACAATAAGGAATGTGTGGGTACCCAAGGCTCTTACTACTAATCTTAAAGGACCCAATTAAAATTGGGTACCAAAATACAAAGCTTAAACTTGTTTTGCAGGATCACTCCTTCAATGGATTAAGTTGGGTGCTCGATAATGAATATATAAATCATATTTGGAGATAGTAGCAAGGGTGGTAACAACTGAATCTCAAGTGCATATTATTTTCAAATCTTATCTCTTTTGTGACTTGTGTAGCCACTAAGGGAAAAGAAGCACTTGAGGATATACATCAGTTATTGATTATGAAATAAAGGTCCAATTGGAAGATAAATGAATATTATCATATGGTCAACAAATCCAAAACTATGTGATGTACTCTCTCTAGTTAATTTGGATTTGATTCTTCTATATTAGACACTCACCATAATATGGATTAAGTCAGCCCTTTAGACTTTATTGAATAACCATGCATATTATCCATATCATTCAAAATATATTGTGCATGAGGGCTCAAGGGAAATTTAGTCCATATTATGAGGTTTCTCTATTTTAGCAACTCGTTTGACTTTCACATATAAAGGGTTGCTAAATAAGAAACTAGTGCTTGTGCTACTAATTCCATCTCTTGTGTTGAGTTTATCCATAGAAAATCTATGTTGAGAGATGGTGCTTATTTTTAAATTGGATAAATCACAAGCTTAAAGGATACTATTCAACTAAATTAAAGTAAGAAGAAGTTGATAAGAGGCCAAGGTATGAAAACTTCCTCTCCTTCAGTTGTTTTAGTATTCTATCCTTAGTGGGATGTACCATAGTATAGGTTAATTTCCTTTCAATATAAAATGTTCAATAGTGCATATAACTTTGACATCAACTATATGTGTGCACTAATTTAAAGGAATTTAATCTATCTTTTTGGGTTTCAAGAATGATGATTCATTTTCCATCCACATATAAGGATTATCATTTGTGAAACCCTCCCTTATGTTTCTAATGCTCTCTTTTCTAAGTGTTTCAATAAGGTCTTTCCAAGTGCTTTCAAGATGGATTCAAAATCTACAGATATAAGAGTCTTGGTTGTTTCAATCATTGAGTTTCAATGGGTCTCATATCAAGTTTGATTGAACCAAGCCAAGATCAATGAAGTTCAAGATCGCCTGGTTGGATGAAATCATAAAGAGAAAAGAAATCACAGTGATTCAAGAAGGGAGTTACACTTTTTGTCAACCTAATAATGAAGATGTAGTGACATATTTATATGATATCCTTCATTATGAGGTTTAAGGTTCATATTAGCATGCTTTACCCTCCAAGATTTCAATTGATATACTTTTAGTTCTTAAACTTTTAATTGGTTTAATTTTCATCATCTATGTAAAGCATGTTATGTTAAACCAAGATATAGTGCAAACATCTCCTTTAACCTCGTATTGTTAATGTGCATAAGTGTACTTTGTGTACTCTTGCATGCACAAATTGAGGAAGAGTTTAGCCTATATCTTGTGAGGCTAATGATTTCTTCAAGTTCATATTTTGTAGTCTCACACCTTGGAGAACATCAAATGAGGATGAGTGGTTCCAAGGAAATGATCAAATATTTACCACATGTCACCCCATGGATTAGTTCTATTGGGGAATGATATGTGTTCTCTAGCATAAATTCAATTGTTTCATATATATTATGCCTTGACCAAGATATATGATGAACTCCTCTAAGAATCTTAATTGAATCAAGTGCATGTTACAAGTAATTCGAGTACTTGATGCATACATTTAGGGGGAGCTCATTCTATATCTTGTGTCCTTAAAGACTAACATTTTATTTTAGTGAATTTGTGTAGTTCTTTGAAGAGAATGAGTTTCTCTTGATCGCTTAAAGAGGATAAGTTTCTCTTTGAAATGTCAAGCCTATCAAAAGCTAAGATAGAAATTCATGATTATAATGAAGACCATATGGCATGGAACAAAGGTGTGTCACTCCATGAACTATTGTATTACATTTGTGTATTTAGGCTCTTACAAGTTAGTGTATGCATGTATATGCAATATCTTAAGTCACATCATAAGGTTGCACTTGAATCTTGGCTTAAAATATTGCATATCATGTCTATTAGTATATCGTTTGATTATGAGTAATTCCTTAAATTGGTGCAATTTCATATTTTCATACTTTATTTGTACCAAGGTTCAAATTGTAGAACTTAATCCCCTGGCCTATCAAGTCCAAGTGCATAAGCTAAACAAGTATTCATCACTTGTATGCACACATTTAGGGGGAGAATGGTCTATAATTTGAATCTTTGAGACTAACTTCATTTTCAAGTCTATTATGTGTGTAGTCTCAAATTAGAAAGGAACCTTCGGGCAAAGACAATCGCTTCCATTATAAATTTGATGGGTATCAAAGATTCTTTGCTCCAATAAATGTATCTTTTATACATTTCATAGGAGAATGAGTTTCTCTTGTATATGCTACTCCAACGTCATCTAAAATTGGTAAAAATGTATCATATTCTTTTGGTTTGCAAATGTCTAAAGTAGCATAGCTTATGAATTCTCCTCTCTAGAACTTAATTGATTAAATAGTGCACATATTCCTTATGTTGCATGATTATGTTCAATTGATACTCTTTTTATGCCAATGGTACTTTAAATTGCAAATAAGTACTCTCAATAGGTATCAATTGAATACATATATGTGTGTGCAACAAAACTTGAGGAGAACTTAATGTAATATGAAATTAGTGATATGTTTATCTATCAAATTTAATCAATTGGTGCTTTCAATTGATATTCTCTTAAATGATCACTAGTTGTAGAATCCATACTTGTGCAATTTTCATGTTGCCTCTTGTTATGATAAGAAAATGTTAGGTGACATCTAGACTCCAGGTATCAAGATTTATCTATCAATTAGTATGACAATATTCATTTGATATCTTGGACCTATTTTACAATTATGACAACAAGAGCGCGCAAATGAATTCTAAGTCCAACACAAGTTTGGAACACCCCCTTGAAAAGGTAAAATGCAAAGGTAAATCACTTCATGTCACTTCTACATTACCTTTGTGCCATCTAAGGACCCTCTTCATGATAGTGTGTTAACATCTTGCTTAATCATAATTTCTACTCTTTATATTCTTTGTATCCTTTTTGGAGATTTATGACAAAGGGGGAGAAATTTTGTATTAAAGCTTACCTTTAGTCTTATGTAACTAAGTGTTAGAAGACTTTTAAAAAGGGGAGAAATAATTAACAAAAGGGGGAATCATAAGAAAAACATAAGATGTAGAAAATTGGTAAGTGCATTCTTTGTCATGAGCATCACGTTTATTTTATGACACACTGCACCCAATGAATAGTATGATATAAGTTGTCTCCATACTTTGACCTAAATATGTGCTTTTGGCATTTGAGTACAAAAGTGTTATTTTCTGAAATACACATATTTAGGGGGAGGAAACTATATCATAGGATTTAAAATCTTATTTATCAAATCTTATGTAAGCTTTAAATGTGTTGTCATCAATCACCAAAAAGGGGGAGATTGAAAGTGCATTCATCCTTTTTGTGAGTTTTGGTGATTTGGATAACAACACATTTAAAGGTCTAACGAGTTTGCTAAGTATTGAACAGGAAATTCAGTATGATGAACATACTTGAATAGTGTATAATGATTAGTGAACAAAGGTTCAACACGAGGTTATATAACCAATGATACAATGCAAATGGATATAATATGATCTCTATATTGGTTTGAATATATGGACAAGACCTGAGAAATCACTACATACATATGACCAGAATAGAGGACAAAGTGATTTAGAGGATTGGTCAAGCCAAAGAGAATAAGATATGAGGAATCATGAATTGGCTTGACCATATTACTATCAGTCCATATATGCTTCTATGAGAATCAAACTAGAGCTTGATTGATCTTAATGGTTATATCTAGAAGACATTCAAGCAAGGTTCACAATATTGAAGAAATGATTCTCTCAATGGTTGATCAATATGATGTGACTCAAGAATGGCTTGATAGGGTGAAGATAGCAAGGAAAGGGCTTCGAGGAACTAAGCGAAGGTGAAGGCCAAGCGACGGCTTGTAGACCGAGGTACCATGGCTAAGGTGAAGAAGAGAGTACTTGCACTAAGTCGATGAACTAATCAGCTATGAAGAGTTATAACATGTTGATGCATTAGTAAGGTGACTTGAAGCCATGATTTGAACTCATATAAGGTGAGATGGTACAAGTCACAGGGTTTGATTTGAGTTTGCTTCAAAAGGTGAGACAAAGATGTTTGTGATCCTTATGAAGCAATGCCATGGAGAAATCACACAAGAGACACCAATGACTCAAGGAGTTTACTTCATTATATTTTATTTAACTTGAGTATAGAAATCGTCGTACTATAAAGGGGGATCCAAAAAGAAGGTTGGTGTTTGCCAAAGCTCAAACCTCTATATTCAAAAGCTATTTTTGAAAAGCAAAATTCTCTTTAACGTTCTATGGTTGACCGTGGTTAGGGTTGAGAAACCTAGAGTGTTCTTGCTGAAAAGCAGCTGAACTTCTTCAACTGCAGCTGAGCTTTCCAGCTGAACTTGACTTCAGCTGAGTTGAGCTTCTTCAGCTGCAGCTGAGCTTTTCAGCTGAGCTGTACTTCAGCTGAGTTGAGCTTTCTCAACTTCAGCTGAACTCAACTTCAGCTGTGAACCTCTTTGACCATACACCAGCTGAACTTGCCTCCGGGAAGTTGAGCTGGGGTTTTCTCTCCTAAACTCTCTGGTCAAGACCAGTTGAACTGGTCCTGAGGGGCAGTTCAGCTGGTCTCTGACCCCTCTGACCTCTGACCAACAGTCTGCAAGTCAGACTGGCAAACAGGTCGCCAGAGGTGTCAGGGGCGGTTCAACCGCCCTGGGGGCGGTTCAACCGGTCTGGTCAACCCTGACCAGTCTGCAGGTCAGTCTGCGCGTCAGTCTGCCAGTCAGACTGGCAGACAGGCTGCCAGGCCTGCCAGGGGCGGTTCAACCGCCCTAGGGGGCGGTTCAACCGGTCTCAGGCAGAAAAATCTGCCCAACGGCTAGTTTTGAGCTCCACCTATATATACTACCTCCTACCTCTCTCCCCAAAGAAGAGAGCACGATTTGAACTCCATTTCTAACCCAAGAAACACCTCCCTCTCTCTCTCTCACACATCTCTTGCCTCTCCCATTTCAAATCTTTGGAGAGAAATCTTTGAGTGAGCTTGAGAGCTGTGGTTTTGTGCTTCATCTCTAAATCTCTCTTGCTCTTCTTCTTCATTCGAGCTTTGGTACTACATCGAGTTCTTTGTGGATTCATTACTCTTGGAGCTTCTAGCTCCTAGACGACTAGGTGTCTCTTGTGAGTCTCCAAATCTTGTGGAAGACCACAAGCAAGTTTGTATTACCCGCTCGTTTGAGCAAAGATTATTGTGTGGGCTTGACCTTTGTGGTCGGCAAAGGGAGGATTAGGGTTGAAAGAGACCCGACTCTTTGTGGGTGCCTCAACGAGGAAGTAGGGCACCTTTTGTGGTGTGACCGAACCTCGGGATAAATCTTGTGTATCTTGTGTTCTTGCTCATTGTGTTTGTTAGTGTTCTTCGTTCTCTCACCATACCGTGGAAGATTTGTTTATATATTTTTGGTGTGTGGATTTTGAGAAGTGCCCTTCTCAGATCTACTACTTTGAACCCTGTGGATCATTTAGAACATCTCATTTTCCAAAGTTAACTGGGTGAATTTCGAGATCAATTCAGTTTTACCCAGTTTGCTTCTAGTTTTTGTTGAAAAAGTTTTAACTTGCCTATTCACCCCCCCTCTAGGCAACTTTCAATAAGAAAGGAGAAATTACAAACTATGGCCCCATTAAAAACCTTTCTCCCCCTTTGGAAAGGAAAAGGGTGTCATAGTAAAAATGAAAAAGATTACATCAATTTATACATAATATCGTCGAAGCTCATCCGCATTCCAAGATCTAGGAATGTTGTTGTCGTCTTAATCTGTAAGAACTGGGTCTTGACGAAGATACTACCAGAAAGGGTCCTTCCCACTTCAGCTGAAGCTTGCCTACTGTGTCAGGGTTGGCTACTCTCCGAAGCACCAGATGTCCTGGCTTAATGTCTTTCAACTGAAATTTTCTATCACGCCATTTTATTGTTTCGGCTTGATATTTGTTGATATTTTCCACAGCCTGAAGTCTGGTCCCTTCTATAGTATCTTTTGCCACAGAATAATTAGCCTCGTCTTCTACCGAAGCTATTGTTCTTATTGACCCCGCTTTAGCCTCTTCGGGGGTTATAGCTTCGTCGCCAAACAATAATTTGAATGGTGCAAAACCTGTTGATCTTGATATAGTTGTATTGTGGCTCCACACCACTTTAACCAACTCATCTGGCCACTTTCCTCTGGGCTGATTGAAGATTAACTTCATTATTCCCGTCATTATAATACCATTTGCCCTTTCAACTAGTCCGTTTGATTCCGGGTGCCTGACTGATGCAAAATGAATTTTCGTGCCGATCTGATCGCAGAAATCTTTGAAAGTTTCAGCATCAAATTATGTTCCATTGTCCACAGTTATAGCCTTCGGCACACCGAAGCAACAAACTATATTCTGCCAAAAGAATTTTTGGACTGTAGCCGAAGTTATCGTAGCCAAAGGCTTCGCTTCGATCCACTTAGAAAAATATTCTACCGCCACCACGACATATCTCAAGTTGCCATGCGCTGGTGGAAGTGGACCTAGCAGATCTAGGCCCCATCTTTGCAACGGCCAGGTTGGTTGTATTAGCTGAGTCAATGACGAGGGTTGCTTCTGATCCCTTGCACATTTTTGGCAATTTTCGCATTTTTGAACCAAATCTGTTGCGTCCGAAGCTGCCTTCGGCCAATAGAATCCTTGTCGAAAAACCTTTCCTAGAAGAGGTCTGGACCCAATGTGGGATCCACACAATCCTGCATGTATCTCCTTCATCAGTTCTATACCTTCGGTTCTGGATAAGCATTTCAGAAGTGGGGAGCAAACTCCATGTTTATATAATTCCCCTTCTATTATGACATATGGTCTTGTTCTGGCTTCCATTCTTTTGTTATAAACCTCATCATCCAAGAGACAGTTACCATGGAGGAAAGATATAATCTCAGTCCTCCAATCTTCACTATGGACAGGAGATATTGTGAGTACTGCTCTTTCGAGGAGTTCAACCGAAGGTGCTCTTATTGTCTCAAAAAATACTTCCGAAGGTAGAGGAAGCCCCTGTGCCACTGACTTGGCTAGCAGACCAGCATGCTCATTTTCCCCTCTTGGAATATTGTTAACAGAAAATCTTTCAAAAGAAGCTTCAAGCCTTCGAACTGTGTCCAGATATTTCTCAAGCTTCGGATCTCTTGCCTTGCAACTTTTGTCAATATGACCAGAAATAACTTGAGAGTCTGTTTTAAGGACTGCCCTTCTTATTCCCATTGCTTTTAACTTTCGAAGCCCCAAAAGTAAAGCTTCGTATTCAGCAATATTATTTGTACACCTGAAGTCAAGCCTTGTTGCATAGCATGTTCTGACCTTGGAAGGTGCAACTAGGACAGCAGCCGCACCTGCACCGAAGGTTCCCCAGGAACCATCGCAGAACACTGTCCAAGCTTTAGCATCTTTATTTGCTTCTTCTTCCTGAGCCCCTGGCGTCCAATCAGCAATGAAATCTGCTAACGCCTGGGACTGAATTGAAGATCTATGCACATAGTCAATACTGAATTCGTTAAGCTCTGCAGCCCACTTTCCAATTCTTCCAGTAGCTTCTCTGTTCCTCATAATATCCTTCAGGGGCTGTGATGAAGGAACAATTATGTGGTATGCTTGAAAATAATGTCGAAGCTTCCTGGAGGCCATTAAGACAGCATACAACACCTTCTCAATTTCTGTATAGTTTTTCTTTGATAAACTTAGAACTTCAGAGACAAAGTATACTGGGGCTTGCTTTTTAATTTGTCCTTCAAGCTTCTCCTGTACAAGCGCCACACTCACTGTAGAGTGCGAAGCTGCCACATACAATAGTAATGGAGCCCCTGGCGCAGGTGGAGTTAATGTTGTTAGATCAATCAAGTATTGCTTCAGCTCTTCGAAGGATTTCTGTTGAGCTGGGCCCCATTGAAAAACTTCGGCTGACTTTAGTATTTCAAAGAATGGCAAGTTTCTTTCTGCTGATCTAGATATTAATCTATTCAATGATGCCAGTCTTCTTGTCAGTCGTTGGGCCCCCTTCTTTGTGCTTGGTGGCTCTATCCGAAGGATAGCTTCAATCTTGCTTGGGTTAGCTTCAATCTCCTTCATTGAAACTAGACAGCCAAGGAACTTACCCTTCTTCACTCCAAAGACACATTTTTCTGGATTTAATTTCAGGCTAGCTTGCCTGAAATTAGCAAATGTTTCTTGCAGATCAGTAATGTGATTTTCTTGCTTCGTGTTTTTTACTATGATATCATCAACGTATGTTAGCACATTTCTGCCTATCTAGGAATGAAGGACCTTGGCTGTCATTCTGCTGAAGCTTCCTCCAGCATTCTTGAGCCCCTCAGGCATCCGAAGATAACAATAGGTGCCACTGGGAGTTATGAAGCTAGTCTTCAGCTCATCCTCCTTCTTCATCCATATTTGATGATATCCTGAGTAGCAATCCAGCAGACTCATAAGCTCTGAAGAAGCTGTTGCATCTACAAGAGAGTCTATTCTTGGTAATGGAAATTCGTCCTTTAGACAGGCCTTGTTAAGATCTGTGAAGTCAATACACATTCTCCATTTGCCATTGGCCTTCTTCACCATAATAGTATTGGCTAACCACTCTAGATATTTTACCTCTCTAATGACACCAGTATTGAGAAGTCTTTTTACTTCATTCCGAGCACCTTCTGCTTTATCAGTAGACATTTTCCGAAGCCTTTGCTTTCTTGGCCTGAAGGACGGGTCGACATTGAGTGAATGTTCAATGATGTCTCTGTTGACACCACATAGATCATTGGCCGACCAAGCAAAAACATCCTTGTTGTTGAATAAAAACCTTATCAAAGTTTTCTCCTGCTCTTCAGATAGTTGAGACCCCAGCAGTACCTTCTGCTTTGCTATGTCTTCACATAGAAGCATGGGTTTCGGCTGATCAGCCGAAGCAGCCTTCTCTCTTCTGTACTTGTACTGTTCACAAGCTTCGGCCCCATCTATATTGTGGATCGCTTTTGAGTCTGTCCAGTTTCCTTTGACTTCCCTAGCGGCTTCCTGACTCCCATGAACAGCAATGGGCCCTTGTTTCGAAGGTATCTTCATGCATAGATATGCTGGATGAAGTATTGCTTCAAAAGCATTAAGTGTCCCACGACCAATGATTGCATTGTAGGGGTATTCCATATCAACAATGTCAAACACAACTTGTTCAGTCCTTGTATTGCGGACGAAGCCGAAGGTCACTGGCATCGTGATTTTGCCAAGTGCTGCAATCTGCCTTCCTCCGAAGCCGCAAAGAGGGTGTGTAGCATCATGAATCTTGTCGGCTGGCTCTTGCATCTATCTGAAGGCCTTAGCAAATATGATATCCGTTGCACTACCTGTATCAACCAGAACATTGTGGACCAGAAATCCCTTGATGACACAAGATATGACCATAGCATCATTGTGAGGGTAATCCTTGAGCTGAAGGTCCTCCTGGGAGAAGGTGATTGGGATGTGGGACCATTTTGACTTGATGAAGGGTCCTTGCACCCCAACATGCTACACCCTTCTCTGTGCTTCATTCTTCAGCTTCTTGTTACTCGGCTCTGAACTTGAGCCGCCTATTATTGGGAGCACCAGCTTCGTAGCCGAAGGTGCTACGACTTGATTGTTGAATGAAGCCATCAGCTCAAAAGTGCAAGTGAGTTCACCGGAGGTGGGCACCAATGTTGGGGACTTGTTCTCAAATGCTATGAGTTAAGAACAAGGCAACACAAAATATTAAATGTTAATGTCCTTCGTCCTTCGAAGCATTATTTCCCTTAGGATATAACGATCTTCGGACGAAGGTCATGAAGGACGTACCTTCATCATCACAGTATACATTAATGAAAAACAAAGCATATGAAACATGAAAGATAACATGAATAAGCATATAACATCATTCATATACCTTTATTATATAATCTTGAATAGATAAAGACAATATTTAATTACATTTGTACCTTCGGCTTGACAGAAGGCAAAAATCCAAGTGTGACGCGCGAGCGAATACAAGTCAGCGTGAACAGTACGAGGGTACTGTTCATCTATTTATAGGCACAGGACGCAGCCTGTGAGAAATTACATTCATGCCCTTTACAAATGATTACAATCATAATACAAGTTATCATGGGCTGATTGGTCATTTCATCTTTAAGTCGGTGCATCTGGAAGTACGCTACGAAGCTCCCTGATTGGTAGCTTCGGCTTTGCTTCTGTGTTGATCTTCCGAAGGTGTTTATTCTTATGGGACCTTCAGCGACGAAGCAGACCCCCAACAGTCTCCACCAAAAATCCAAGAATTTCGTCTTTGCCAAGGAAACATATGTGGTGAGTGTCACACCCAGTTTTAAGGGATAAATCCGGGTGCGTCTCATATGTGCGCCAAAGAAAAACATCACATATAATGACAAAGTGTATAGAGATAAATGTAACAAATATCATAAATATCATTATTACATAGCGGAAGTCTTACAAAATAAATGAGAACAATAAAGCGAACTAAGTATTATTCCTCGATGTCATAAAGCTGACTGGGAGACGCCACCTAGATAAGCTCGTACTCCTCGTTGCAAGGCTCCTCCTGGACCACTTGTTCTTCTCTTGTGGGGGGATTATATATCGCAAGGGTGAGCTCACAAAAGATCATAGCTCAACAAGTTGTGGGGAATAATGTGCATGAACTCACCAAAGGTGGGAGTTCATGTGAAGTGTAAGGCTGATCAACAAATAAGGGTTAAAGCTGAGCATTGCTTTTAATAAGTTGGTTAAGTTTTATTAGCAGTTACTACATGTAAGTGGATACAAAAGTAGATTAATAATAGATCAAAATTAATAATAACTCACAATGCAATGCAATGCAAATGACAAATTGAATTTAATTCCATAAATTAATCATGCGAGAGTCATGAGCTGCTCATGACCGCGAGCACGACTAGTATACTAGTTTTACACTCTGCAGAGGTTATACCCTGTACCCACAAGTCATGTTACCCATCTGCCACGGGGTTGTACGGACCCCATACACCTCTACCAAGGAAGCGAGGAAAGGTAACACTACGAGGCCTTTACAAAGTTCCACTAGCTTCAGAAAACCCGCTACAGTTTCTAGGAAGAGCAATGCAGGAATCCCCGTCTGACCGCCATCACAGCAAAATCAACCTGAGAACCTCCCTACATGCCTACTCCCCTACTTCCCTTGCCCCTTTCGGGTAAGGTAGTCATCCACTAGCTTTCCTAATTAGTCAGCCGAGGGCGTCCCATTCCACCCTTGTGGTGGCACATGTTTCTCAAGTTAAGCTCCATGTTCCAATTAACATAATGGTCTAATCATGAATAGAATTAGAACAATAATAATAAAGAATTACCATGTGTAATAGTTATCTCAACACCCAAAACCATATATAGCAATAGCAAAGACTAACCAAAAGTTCAGGGGTAAACAAGGTGTAAAGATGACCAAATTAGGGTGACCTATTGGGTCCCATCAAAATTAAGCCTATGCATGCCAAAATGATTATAGAGAACATTATTAGCTAAATAAAAGTGGTCAAGGGCACAACTTTCCTTTAATGAGCTCCTGCTCAGCAACTTCTACCTGCTGAACACCTGGATCCTCGGTCACTGGCTCATCTACTCGAGGCAATACAAACAGACATGGTATAGAAGAAACTAACATCGCACCAAACATGAATACAAGAATAAATAATAATAATCTACGCATCAAAACGAAATAGTAGGAACAAGAATCACTAAATTCGGAGTTACGGATTTCAAGTTATGATTTTCCGAAGGTTTTATGTGTTTGGTACAGAAATAATTAAGCGATCAATTTTTATATGGGTTTCATGCTAAAACAGAGTTACTAAGTGATAAACGATATTAATACCAAATTAATGCAACTGGAATGGATTAAAAAGGAGTTAAAATGAATTTTCTAGGAATTAAAGAAGATCTAGAATTATTTTTATGCCTAGAAAATCCTTTCCTATATTACTTTATCCAATTTCCTCTATCTCTGGACTGCGCTCATAAATTTAAAGGAGTTCAGGGTGGATTTTGTAAATGTTTGGGTCTCTGCGTAATTACTTTACAGTTGACCAGGACCACGGGTTATTTCTAGTAAATCATAGGGGCTCTTACGCAACTATGCCACGGCGAAGGGGTATCCTGGGACCCTGACCGCCCGATCACAAGTGAACGGCCCCGATTATATCGACTCCGTGAGTGAACTGATGCGCGATCCAGGAAGCTCGGATCCCGATCCGATGGTCCAAATAGACTCAGCTCCTACTCGAGCTCCCAACCCTCCGATCAAAGATCTACGACCAATACTAGACTCGGCCGAAACGCTACAATCACCCTAATCTCCGTCACTCATACCCGATCCAACAGTGCACATGCATCGTCATCTTCCCAGACAGCAAACGGCTGAAGGCTCCGGCGAGCCCGACGGTTATTCGCAGTAGGGCCCCACAGCCTTCCCGAGGTCGTCTAAACGCAACATAGAACTAACGCGAATCATATGGGTGTGGTATTACCAGACGTTGTGCAGAAGAGGGCCTCAATCACGGCGAGGAGCGGAGTGCGGGGTTGGGGCAGCGCCGGCGAGAAATTCGGATACCTCCGAACACCGAACTTGCCTAGGGAGAGCACCACTACGCGTGGAGCACCGCGTCCTGTCCCTGGAACATGTCGACACTTGACTTTCGACACGTAGATGCGGCGTCCCCAGCGGCCGCCTCTCTATCTCTCACCTCACAGCTCGCGTCCCTCGATCTAGATCCACGGTGTGGTAAATTCGTCTTATCAGGAAGGGGATCGTGAAGGTTGGTGGCCGTCCTATTTTATACAGAGGGCGAGGGGACTCCAGCTCGCTCGACGAACGGTTGGCGCGGTTGCGGTGGCTTTGGCACGTCCGCAACGGACTCGACGAAGACAACGCCGACCCATGGGCCCCACTGCACAGCGGGCGAGGAAGAGAGGAGACTGCACCCTAGGCCCACGCCACGGTAGCGCACAACACCAGGTGAGGGCGTCCGACAAATGGGCCTGCATCGTCAGTGAGACCAAGAAACGAAGCACGCGCCATGGTGACCAACGAGTGGGCCCCCCATGTCAAGTGTCTGCAGGGTTGCCACGCGCGTGGACGCACGAAGGGTTATGGGCCGGCTGGGTTCAGCCCATGCTGCACCCTTTCTTTTTCTTCTTATTTTATTTTTTTCCTATTTATTTCATATTCGGATTTAGGTTTCAAATTTGAATTCATTTTTTTGAAATTCCTACTTAGGTTAAATCCCTAAACTCAAATACTAGTACGGGCAGATTATATTTATTTATATATGTATTTCCTTTATATTATGTCATATTTTCTTCTCTTCCTCCAAATTTTTTATTCCAAACTAGGTTTTTAAATTCTAATTTGTACATTAATTTATTGTTATTGATATTATTATTTTTATTATTTATAAATGCACAATCAAATAAACTCCAGCATGATGCATAGGTTATCTATGTGACATTTGCTAATTAATCATCTTAAATGTGGTTGTTCACATGCTCCATTAAATATCTCCATTAAATAGAGGCAAAACACATAAGGGAATTATCTCCTTTTATATGGTTTACAAATTTGGGTATTACAAATCCTACCCCCCTTAAAAAGAATATCAACCTCGAGATTAGGAAGAAATAGGGAAGATGTGAGGAAATTCTATTCGAAGCTCTTCTTCTCTCTCCCAAGTAGCCTCATCTTCACCATGGTGACTCCATTGCACTCTGCATATTTTGATCACTTTATTCCTTGTAACCCGAGTCAAAGTGTCAATAATCTTGATAGGATACTCCGTGTAAGTCAGATCACCTTGCACACTGAGTTTTTCCATTGGTAATTGTTTCTCTGGAATACGGAGACACTTCTTGAGTTGTGACACGTGGAATACATCATGCACATCAGATAGATGATCTAGTAGCTCAAGTTGATAGGCCATCTCCCCAACTTGCCTAAAGATTCTGAAGGGTCCAATAAAGCGAGGGGATAACTTGCCTTTAACTTTGAATCTCCTCATCCCATGAAATGGTGACACCTTTAAGTACACGTACGTGGTCACCCTCTTCGAATTCTAGTGGTCTTCTTCGGTTATCCGCATATCTCTTATGTCGAGTCTGTGCTATCCTCAGGTTCTCTCGGATCATACAAACTTGTTCTTCGGTCTCTTGAATAATTTTAGACCCAAAGAACTGTCGTTCACCAGTCTGATCCCAATATAGAGGAGTTCTGCACTTTCTGCCATATAATGCTTCAAATGGTGACATCTTCAGACTGGCCTAGTAACTATTATTATAAGAGAACTCAGCATATGGTAGACTCTTGTCCCAACTGCCTCCATGCTTAAGGGCACAAGCTCTCAACATATCCTCAAGTACTTGGTTAGTTCTCTCAGTCTGGCCATTAGTTTGGGGATGATAGGCCGAACTGAAGTTCAACTTTGTATCCATGTTCTCATGAAGGCTGTTCCAAAATCTTGAGGTAAACTGTGATCCTAGATCAGAAATAATCTTCTTTGGTACACCATGTAGGCACACAATTTGAGCCATATATAACTCTGCTAATTGAGAACCCTTATAAGTAGTCTTGACCGGAATGAAGTGAGCTACTTTGGTCAATCTGTCCACGGTCACCCATATGGAATCATAACCCTTCGGGGTGCGAGGCAACCCAGTAATGAAATGCATACCAATTTCTTCCCACTTCCATTCGGGTACCTTTAATGGGTGTAGCAGTCCAACTGGTCTTTGATGTTCAGCTTTGACTCTTTGACATACATCACACACAGCCACGTGTGCAGCTACATCTCTTTTCAGTTCATACCACCAGTATTTTTTCTTCAGATCTTGATATATCTTAGTGCTACCAGGATGAATAGAGTAATCAGAGTCATGGGCTTCCTTCAGAATAGTTTCTCGAGGGTTGTCTATCTCAAGAACACATATCCGGTTCTTGAACCATATTGTGCCTTGTTCATCCTCCGTGAAGTCTGGACCTCTACCTTCAGCCATCAGATCCTTGATTTCTTGGATTTTAGCATCACCGATCTGACCCTTGCGTATTTCTTGCTCCAAGGTAGGTTCTACTTCAATAGTGATTCCTTCAATGTGTGCAACTATTCCTAGGTTGAGTCTTCTAAAATCTTCTACTAACTCATCGGGTAACTAGGCGACAATAGCTGCATATACATGCTCCTTCCGACTCAAGGCATCCGCAACCAGATTCTCCTTGCCCGAATGATAGTGAATCTCCAAGTCATAATCTTTAATGAGCTCCAACCAACGGCATTGCCTAAGGTTGAGATATTTTGAGTGACGATATACTTTAAGCTCTTATGATCAGTGTAGACATGGCACTTAGTTCCCATTATATAATGCCTCCATATCTTGAGCGCATGCACTACGGCTGTCAGTTCTAAGTCATGAGTGGGGTAGTTCAACTCATGCTTCCGCAAATGGCGAGACGTGTAGGAGATGACATGTCCTTCTTGCATAAGAACACATCCCAAGCCCTGGCGGCATGCATCATAATATATATCAAACCCATTCTGCAGATCTGGCATAATCAACACTGGGGGTGACATCAATCTTAACTTCAGTTAATTGAAACTATCTTGGCATTCATGAGACCAAGTAAACTCCCTTCCCTTCTCTAATAGTGAGGTCATAGGCTTAGCAATCTTGCAATCTTGGATAATCCTTCAATAAATCGCCGGCAGTAGCCTTCGAGTCCCAAAAACTCCGAATTTCTGTGACCAAGCTTGGTATCTTCCATGACATGGTCTTTCTCACTTTAGCAGGATCCACTGATATTCCTCCATTAGAGATGATGTGTCCAAAGAATGGCACTTTGTCAATCCAGAACTCACACTTGCTATACTTGGCATAGAGTTGATTATCCCTTAACTTCTGTAGCACCATCCGCAGATGTTCCTCATGATCGCTATTATTCTTGGAATAAATAAGAATGTAGTTGATGAATACCACGACGAATCTATCAAGATACTCCATGAACACCTTGTTCATCAGATTCATGAAGTAGGCTGGTGCATTAGTTAAGCCAAACGACATGACCGTGAACTCATACAGACCATATCGGGAAGAGAAAGTCGTCTTGGGAATATCATATGGTCTAATCTTCATTTGATGGTATCCCGATCTGAGATCAATTTTAGAGAATACCCTAGCACCTCTCATCTGATCAAATAAATCTTCAATAAAGGGTAAAGGATACTTGTTCTTAATTGTAACATCATTAAGTGATCTATAATCCACACACATCCTTTGTGATCCATCCTTCTTCTGTACAAACAGAACTTGCGCTCCCCAAGGTGAGAAACTTGGACGAATGTACCCCGCCTCTTGTAACTCTGTTAGTTGCTTCTAAGTTCTTTTAGTTCGTCTACTGACATCATGTATGGTCTTTTTGAAATAGGAGCGGTCCCAAGTAAAAGATCAATACAAACTCAACTTCCCTATCTGGTGGCATCACGGGTAACTCCTCTAGAAAGACATCTGAGAAATCCCTCACCACACGGATGTCACTGCCTACAAACTTCCCATTTACTAGATATACGGCGGGTCTGGTAGAGGCAGTTATGGTAATCTTGACTTCAAATCTTTCTCCTTTTGAGCTGGTGAGTTCTACGGTTCCCCTAGCACAATGTATAATTGCCTTTGCCTTCCTTAACCATTACATACCATGTATCAGATCTATACTGCTTTCCTCTAATACTATAGGCATAGACTAGAATTCCCTTCCCATAATTGTCAGTGTTAATTTGTTGGTCATAAAATTTGCTTCAACAGGCCCTTTAGGGGTAATTACTATAAGTGGCTTTTGTATATTTTGAAGTGGTAATTCATTTGTGTTGGCATATCGAGCACACATAAAAGAATGTGTAGCACCAGAATTGAATAATATGGCTACAGGAATTGAATTAATATAAAACATACCAATAGCGATGTCAGCTCCATCGGCGGTAGCATCAGCACTGACTTGATTGACCCTGGCAATGCTGAATCCCTTGCCAGATGTTGGAGTTGGTTGCTTGCTTTGGACAGGTGTACAGGGAATCCTCTTCGGACAAGCATTTCCATAGTGCCCAACCTGACCACACTTGAATCATGTGGTGACTGTACCCTGTCTTGCAGTTCTCACCGAGGTGCCAGTGGGGGTAGCCTGACGAGTGTGTGGAGTCTGTGGAGTCCCCTGTGGTGCATACTGAGTTGGGCGTTGTCCTCCTCTAGGACGAACTAGTGTACCTTGGGGCGAAACATATCAAGGACGGATGCCACTGCTCCCCTGCGCCTAGGTGATAGCCTTCCTCTTCATTTCACCCAGCTGAACACACTTGTGTTCAATAGCTAAAGCCTTGTCTAGGAGCCCCTGGAATGATGGAAAGGTGTGAGCAACCAGTGAATACTGAAGTGGTCCATTAAGTCCCTCCATGAAATGTTCCTGCTTTCTTTCATCATCTGCCACTTCGTCTGGAGCATATCGTGATAGCTAAATAAATTTGTCACGATATTCACTGACTGATGTTGCCCTGCTTCAGTGATAGAAATTCCTTCTTCTTGATTTTCATCAGGCCAGCAGGAATATGGTAGTTTCTGTACTGAGTAGTAAATTCTGCCTAGGTAATAGTATTGGCAGCATCATGGACAGCAGTGTAAGAATCCCACCAATCAGCAGCGGGGCCAGTAAGACGACCAGAAGCGTAAAGCACCTTCTCCCGGTCAGAGCATTGGGCGATATTCAGCATCTTCTCCACTGATTTTAACCAATCATCAGCATATGATCTAGAGAGTTGGCGAATGTAGGTGGCTTGTGACTCATAAACTCTCGGTGCTTGTCCCGGGGTGGAGCTGGTGGTGGACAAGGAGGCATTGGTGGTTGTTGTTGTCGCACCATTCTCTCTTGCCTCATTTCCTCCCGCATCTCCTGCCTTTCCTGCCGCATCTCCTGGCGTTCTTGCCTCTTTTGAGTTTGCATCTCATTCATCGTGTTTGCCATCTTTTGTAGCATCTGCATCTGAGCTGCAACCACTGGATATGTCCCAGCTGGTGGAGGATTCATTTCTGCTTGATGTTGTCTAACAATCCTCCTATTGTGTGGGTTGGCAGGTAGATCAATTCCGCCTCCCTTCCTGGTATTGACCATCTGGGTTAGAAATACATGGTAAGATAAAATTGTAGATAAGACGAGTATTTACGTGACATGATCTTTTGGGGTTTTATTAGCTAAGTAGATTAGTGTGTCACCTACTAATGCTAATACTTTATCTTATGGTGGTACATGCTAGAATGCCCTGCTATACTATTTCAATCAATCAAAGAAGCAAATCAGGCATTTATCATTAGAACAATCATCCAAACACTTTAGATAGAAAAATAATTTTAATTTTTTCTTAGGTCTCCTATGTCTTTAAAGGGTCATAAATCTAGGATTCCAAGGTGTGAAATACTTCTTGTCTTTCTAGAGTATAAAAGGTAAGAGTAGTCAGTGTAGAACAGCAAAAGGTGAGACAAGATCAAGATAAGTATAGAAAGAATCAGAGTAAGGTAAGTAGGTAAGGATTTTGTCCAGTTCTATCTAGGTTTCGTCCTACAGTCAACATTTGTCTCTGATACCACTTCTGTCACACCCGGATTTAAGGGGTAAAGCCGGGTGCGTCTCATATGTGCGCCAAAGAAAAACATCACATATAATGACAAAGTGTATAGAGATAAATGTCACAAATATAATAAATATCATTATTACATAGCGGAAGCCTTACAAAATAAATGAGAACAATAAAGCCAACTAAGTATTATTCCTCGTCGCCATAAAGCTAACTAGGAGACACCACCTAGATAAGCTCATACTCCTCGTTGCAAGGCTCCTCATGGACCACCTGTTCTTCTCCTGTGGGGGGTTATATATCGCAAGGGTGAGCTCACAAAAGATCATAGCTCAACAAGTTGTGTGGAATAATGTGCATGAACTCACCAAAGGTGGGAGTTCATGTGAAGTGTAAGGCTGATCAACAAATAAGGGTTAAAGTTGAGCATTGCTTTTAATGAGTTGGTCAAGTTTTATTAGTGGTTACTACATGTAAGTGGATATCAAACCAGAGTAATAATAGATCAAAATTAACAATAAACCATAATGCGATGCAAATGACAAATTGAATTTAATTCCATAAATTAATCATGCGAGAGTCCTGAGCTGCTCATGACCGCGAGCACGGCTAGTATACCAGTTTTACACTCTGCAGAGGATGTACCATGTACCAACAAGTCATGTTACCCATTTGCCACAGGGTTGTACGGACCCCATACACCTCTACCAAGGAAGCGAGGCAGGGTAACACTATGAGGCCTTTACAAAGTTTCACTAGCTTCGGAAAATCCGCTACAGTTTCTAGGAAGAGCAATGCAGGAATCCCCCGTCTGACCGCCATCGCAGCAAAATCAACCCGAGAACATCCCTACACGCCTACTCTCCTACTGCACTTGCCCCTTTCGGGTGAGGTAGTCCTCCATTAGCATTCCTAATTAGTCAGCCAAGGGTGTCCCATTCCACCCTCGTGGTGGCACGTGTTTCTCAAGTTAAGCTACATGTTCCAATTAACATAATGGTCTTATCATGAACAGAAGTATAACAATAATAATAAAGAAAGACCATGTGTAATAGTTATCTCAACACCGAAAACCATTATAGCAATAGCAAAGACTACCCAAAAGTTCAGGGGTAAACAAGGTGTAAAGATGACCAAACTAGTGTGACCTATTGGGTCCCATCAAAATTAAGCCTATGCATGCCAAAATGATTATAGAGAACATAATTGGGTAAATAAAAGTGGTCAAGGGCACAATTTGCCTTCAATGAGCTCCTGCTCAGCAACTTCTACCTACTGAACATCGGATCCTCGATCACTGGCTCGTCTACTCGAAGCAATACAAACAGACATGGTATAGGAGAAATTAACATCGCACCAAACATGAATATAGAATACATAACAATAATCTACGCATCGAAACAAAATCGTAGGAACAAGAATCACTGCGCTCATAAATTTACAGGAGTTCAGGGTGGATTCTGTGAATGTTTGGGTCTCTACCTAATTACTTTACAATAGACTAGGACCGCGGGTTATTTCTAGTAAATCACAGTGGCTCTTACGCAATTATGCCGCGGCGAAGGGGTATCCTGGGACCCTGACAGCCCGATCACAAGTGAACGGCCCTGATTATATCGGCTCCGTGAGTGAACTGATGCGCGACCCATGACGCTCGGATCCCGATCTGATGGTCCAAATAGACCCAGGTCCTACCCGAGCTTGAAAGTCGCCTAGAGGGGGTGAATAGGCAAATCTGAAATTTATAAAGTTTAAGCACAACTACAAGTCGGGGTTAGCGTTAGAAATATAATCGAGTCCGAAAGAGAGGGCGAAAATAAATCACAAGCAAATAAGAGCGAATGACACAGTGATTTGTTTTACCGAGGTTCGGTTCTTGCAAACCTACTCCCCGTTGAGGTGGTCACAAAGACCGGGTCTCTTTCAACCCTTTCCCTCTCTCAAACGGTCACTTAGACCGAGTGAGCTTCCCTTCTCAATCAACCGGGACACTAAGGCCCCTCAAGGATCACCACACAATTGGTGTCTCTTGCCTTGATTACAATTGAGTTGGAAACAAGAAAGAAGGAAGAAGAAAAGCAATCCAAGTGCAAGAGCTCAAATAAACACAAATGTCTCTCTCTCTCTCTCTAGTTACTAATTTGTTTGGAGTGATTCCGGACTTGGGAGAGGATTTAATCTCTTTGATTGTGTCTTTGAATGAAGTCTAGAGCTCTTGTATGAGGTTTGATGGCTAAGAACTTGGATGCATTGAAGTGTGGTGGTTGGGGGGTATTTATAGCCCCAACCACCAAAAGAACCGTTGGTGAGGGCTTCTGACGTATGGCGCACCGGACAGTCCGGTGCGCCACCGGACACTGTCTGGTGCGCCAGCCACGTCATCAGGGCGTTGGGTTCTGACCGAGCTTCTGACAGCGGGGCCACCGGACAGTCCGGTGGTGCACCGGACAGGTCCTGTTCACTGTCCGGTGCGCCTTCTGATGCCTGCTCTCACTCTACACGAGCAGTCTGCAGTGTTCCTGTTCACTGTAGCCGTTGCAGACGACCATTGGTGCTTGGAGCCATTGCTCCGCTTGGTGCACCGGACAGTCCGGTGCTACGCCGGACAGTCCGGTGAATTATAGCGGAGCGTCCTCCCCAAATTCCCGAAGGTGGCAAGTTTGGAGTTGGGTTCCCTGGTGCACCGGACACTGTCTGGTGCGCCAGACCAGGGCTGCCTTTGGGTTGTCTTTTGCTCTCTTTGTTTGAACCCTTACTTGGTCTTTTTATTGGTTTGTTGTGAACCTTTGGCACCTGTAAAACTTATAATCTAGAGCAAACTAGTTAGTCCAATTATTTGTGTTGGGCAATTCAACTACCAAAATCAATTAGGAAAAGGTGTAAGCCTATTTCCCTTTTAATCTCCCCCTTTTTGGTGATTGATGCCAACACAAACCAAAGCAAATATATAAGTGCATAATTGAACTAGTTTGCATAATGTAAGTGCAAAGGTTGCTTGGAATGAAACCAATAATTATTTCTACTAGATATGCATGGATGGCTTTCTTCTTATTTAAAATTTTGGACCACGCTTGCACCACTTGTTTTGTTTTGCAATATTTTGGAAATTCTTTTTCAAAATCTTTTGCAAATAGTCAAAGGTATATGAATAAGATTTTGGGAAGCATTTTCAAGATTTGAAATTTTATTCCTCTGTTTCAAATGTTTTTCCTTTGACTAAACAAAACTCCCCCTTAATGAAATCCTCCTCTTAGTGTTCAAGAGGGTTTTAGATATTAATTTTGAAGAGGGTATACCAATTTGAAATTATATCAAAAATAAGATACCAATTTGAAAATCTTTAAAAACACTTCTTTAATACAAATTGAAAGACTACAAATTTTTGAAATTGGTGGTGGTGCGGTCCTTTTGCTTTGGGCTAATACTTTCTCCCCCTTTGGCATGAATCGCCAAAAACGGATACTTGTGAGTGAAATACAAGCCCCTTTTTTCAAACTTTCTCCCCCTTTGGTAAATAATATAGGAGTGAAGATTATACCAAATTGGAGAGCGGTGTAGAGCGACGGCGAAGGATGAATAATTCGATGGAGTGGAGTGGAAGCCTTGTCTTCGCCGAAGACTCCATTTCCCTTTCAATCTATGACTTAGCATGTAATACACTTGAAAATCACATTAGTCATAGCACATGAAAGAGAGATGATCAAAGGTATACAAATGATCTATGTGTGAAAAATATCAATCAGAATTTCTAGAATCAAGAATATTTAGCTCATGCCTAAGTTTGGTAAAAGATTTCTCATCTAATGGCTTGGTAAAGATATCGGCTAATTGATCTTTGGTGTTAATGTAAGCAATCTCGATATCTCCCCTTTGTTGGTGATCCCTCAAAAAGTGATACCGAATGGCTATGTGTTTTGTGCGGCTGTGCTCAACGGGATTATCCGCTATGCGGATAGCACTCTCATTATCGCATAGGAGAGGAACTTTGGTTAATTTGTAACCATAGTCCCTAAGGGTTTGCCTCATCCAAAGCAATTGCGTGCAACAATGGCCTGCTGCAATATACTCGGCTTCGACGGTAGAAAGAGCTACAGAATTTTGTTTCTTAGAAGCCCAAGACACCAGAGATCTTCCCAAGAACTGGCAAGTCCCTGATGTGCTTTTTCTATCAATCTTACACCCTGCCCAATCAGCATCTGAATATCCAATTAAATCAAAAGTGGATCCCTTGGGGTACCAAAGGCCAAACTTAGGAGTATAAACTAAATATTTCAAGATTCGTTTCACGGCCCTAAGATGAACTTCCTTAGGATCGGCTTGGAATCTTGCACACATGCATATGGAAAGCATAATATCCGGTCGTGAAGCACATAAATAGAGTAAAGATCCTATCATCGACCGGTATACCTTTTGATCTACGGATTTACCTCTCGTGTCGAGGTCGAGATGCCCATTGGTTCCCATGGGTGTCTTGATGAACTTGGCATCCTTCATCCCAAACTTAGTGAGTATGTCTTGAATGTACTTCGTTTGGCTAATGAAGGTGCCTTCTTGGAGTTGCTTGACTTGGAATCCTAAGAAATACTTCAACTCCCCCATCATTGACATCTCGAATTTTTGTACCATGATCCTACTAAACTCTTCACATGTAGATTTGTTAGTAGACCCAAATATAATATCATCAACATAAATTTGGCATACAAACAAATCATTGGCAATTGTTTTAGTAAAGAGAGTGGGATCGGCTTTTCCGACTTTGAAGCCATTAGCGATAAGAAAATCTCTTAGGCATTCATACCATGCTCTTGGGGCTTGCTTGAGCCCATAAAGTGCCTTAGAGAGTTTATAAACATGGTTAGGATGCTCACTATCTTCAAAGCCGGGAGGTTGCTAAACATAGACCTCCTCCTTGATTGGTCCATTGAGGAAAGCACTTTTCACGTCCATTTGGTAAAGCTTAAAGCCATGGTAAGTAGCATAGGCAAGTAATATACGAATTGACTCAAGCCTAGCTACGGGTGCATAGGTTTCACCGAAATCCAAACCTTCGACTTGTGAATATCCCTTGGCCACAAGTTGGGCTTTGTTCCTTGTCACCACACCATGCTCATCTTGTTTGTTGCGGAAGACCCACTTGGTTCTTACAACATTTTGGTTAGGACATGGAACAAGATGCCATACCTCATTCCTTGTGAAGTTGTTGAGCTCCTCTTGCATTGCCAACACCCAATCTGAATCTCTTAATGCGTCTTCTACCCTGTATGGCTCAATAGAAGACACAAAAGAGTAATGTTCACAAAAATGAGCAACACGAGATCGAGTAGTTACCCCCTTATGAATATCACCGAGGATGGAGTTCACGGGGTGATCTCGTTGTATTGCTTGGTGGACTCTTGGGTGTGGCGGTCTTGGACCCTTATCATCTTCCTTGTCTTGATCATTAGCATCTCCCCCTTGATCATTGTCCTCCTCTTGAGGTGGCTCATCTTCTTGATCTTCATTTTCATCCTCTTGAGCTTGATCTTCATCTTGGGTTGGTGGAGATGCTTGATTTGAGGAAGATGGTTGATCTTGTGCATGTGGAGGCTCTTCGGATTCCTTAGGACACACATCTCCAATGGACATGTTCCTTAGCACGACGCACGGAGCCTCTTCATCATCTAGCTCATCAAGATCAACTTGCTCTACTTGAGAGTCGTTAGTCTCATCAAACACAATGTCATAAGAAACTTCAACTAGTCTAGTGGACTTGTTAAAGACTCTATATGCCCTTGTGTTTGAGTCATAACCAAGTAAAAAGCCTTCTACAGCCTTAGGAGCAAATTTAGATCTTCTACCTCTTTTAACAAGAATAAAGCATTTGCTACCAAAGACTCTAAAATATGAAACATTGGGCTTTTTACCGGTGAGGAGTTCATAAGATGTCTTCTTGAGGATTCGATGTAGATATAACCGGTTGATGGCGTAGCAAGCGGTGTTGAACGCCTCGGCCCAAAACCGATCCGAAGTCTTGTACTCATCAAGCATGGTCCTCGCCATGTCTAATAGAGTTCTATTCTTCCTCTCCACTACACCATTTTGTTATGGTGTGTAGGGAGAAGAGAACTCATGCTTGATGCCCTCCTCCTCAAGAAAGCCTTCTATTTGTGAGTTCTTGAACTCCGTCCCATTATCGCTTCTAATCTTTTTGATCCTTAAGCCGAACTCATTTTGAGCCCGTCTCAAGAATCCCTTTAAAATCTCTTGGGTTTGGGTTTTATCCTGCAAAAAGAACACCCAAGTGAAGCGAGAATAATCATCCACAATTACAAGACAATACTTACTCCCGCCAATGCTTATGTAAGCTATCGGGCCGAATAGGTCCATGTGGAGTAGTTCAAGCGGCCTGTCGGTCGTCATGATGTTCTTGTGTGGATGATGAACACCAACTTGCTTCCCTGCTTGGCATGCGCTACAAATCATGTCTTTCTCAAAACAAACATTTGTTAGTCCTAGAATGTGCTCTCCCTTTAGAAGCTTGTGAAGATTCTTCATTCCAATGTGGGCTAGTCGGCGATGCTAGAGCCAGCCCATGTTAGTCTTAGCAATTAAGTAAGTGTCGAGTTCAGCTCTATTAAAATCAACTAAGTATAGCTGACCCTGTAACACTCCCTTAAATGCTACTGAATCATCACTTGTTCTAAAGACAGTAACACCTATATCCGTAAAAAGACAATTGTAGCCCATTTTGCATAATTGAGAAACAGAAAGCAAATTGTAATCTAAAGAATCTACAAGAAAAACATTGGAAATAGAATGGTCAGGTGATATAGCAATTTTACCAAGTCCTTTGACCAAACCTTGATTTCCATCCCCAAATGTGATAGCTCTTTGGGGATCTTGGTTTTTCTCGTAGGAGGAGAACATCATTTTCTCCCCAGTCATGTGGTTTGTGCACCCGCTATCAATGATCCAACTTGAGCCCCCGGATGCATAAACCTACAAAACAATTTTAGGCCTTGTTCTTAGGTACCCAAACGGTCTTGGGTCCTTTCACATTAGAAACAAGCACCTTGGGTACCCAAACACAAGTCTTTGACCCCTTGTGTTTGCCCCCAACATATTTGGCAACTACTTTGCCTGATTTGTTAGTGAGCACATAAGAAGCATCAAAAGTTTTAAATGAAATATTAGGTTCATTTGATGCAATAGGAGTTTTCTTCTTAGGCAATTTAGCATGAGTTGATTGCCTAGAACTAGATGCCTCACTCTTATACATGAAAGCATGATGAGAGCCAGAGTGAGACTTCCTAGAGTGAATTCTCCTAATTTTGTGCTCAGGATAACCGGCAGGGTATAAAATGTAACCCTCGTTATCCTAAGGCATGGGATCTTTGCCCTTAACAAAGTTAGACAATCTTTTAGGAGGGGCATTAAGCTTGACATTGTCTCCCTATTGGAAGCCAATGCCATCCTTAATCCCAGGGCGTCTCCCACTATAAAGCATACTATGAGCAAATTTAAATTTTTCATTCCCTAATTCATGCTCGGCAATTTTAGCATCTAATTTTGCTATATGATCATTTTGTTGTTTAATCATAGCAATGTGATCATGAATAGCATCAATATTAACATCTCTACATCTATTGCAAATAGTAACATGCTCAACGGTAGATGTAGAAGGTTTGCAAGTTTTTAATTCAACAATCTTAGCATGTAAAATAGTGTTCTCATCTCTAAGATTGGAAATAGCATCATTGCAAACATTTAAATCTTTAGCTTTAGCAATTAATTTTTCATTTTCAATCTTAAGGCTAGAAAGAGATGCATTCAATTTGTCAATCTTAGCAATTAAACTAGCATTATCATTTCTAAGATTAATAATTGAATCATCACAAACATTTGATTTCTCAACCTTAGCAATTATTTTGGAATTTTCATTTCTAAGGCTAGAAATAGTGTCATGGCAAGTGCTTAGCTCACTAGTTAATTTTTCACATTTTTCTACCTCTAGAGCATAAGCATTTTTAACCTTAACATGCTTTTTGTTTTCCTTAATAAGGAAGTCCTCTTGGCTATCCAAGAGTTCATCCTTCTCATGAATAGCACTAATCAATTCGTTCAATTTCTCTTTTTGTTGCATGTTAAGATTGGCAAAAAGAGTAAGCAAGTTATCCTCATCATCACTAGAATTATCCTCATCACTAGAGGTTGCATACTTAGTGGAGGATCTTGATTTTACCTTCTTCTTCTTGCCGTCCTTTGCCATGAGGCACTTGTGGTCGATGTTGGGGAAGAGAAGCCCTTTGGTGATGGCGATGTTTGCGGCGTCCTCGTCGGAGGAGGAGTCGATAGAGCTCTCGTCGGAGTCCCACTCCCGGCAAACATGGGCATCGCCGCCCTTCTTCTTGTAATACTTCTTCTTTTCTCTTCTCTTTCCCTTCTTGTTGTCGCCCCTGTCACTATCAGTAGATAATGGACATTTAGCAATGAAATGACCGGGCTTACCGCACTTGTAGCACACCTTCTTGGAACGGGGCTTGTAATCTCTCCCTTCCTTTGCTTGAGGATTTGGCGAAAGCTTTTGATGATTAAAGCCATCTCCTCGTTGTCGAGCTTTGTAATACCCAAATTTGTAAATCATATGATAAGAGAATATTTCCTTTATCTATATGTGTGTACCATCTCTAGATACTATCACATGTGAATAAACACCATCAAAAGGGGATTAAATAACCACTAACACCTAAATAAACCATGCATCATGCTGAGTTTTTACTTGATTGTGCATTTATGGCTAATAAAATAAAGGTATTATTAATATGTTAATAGACACATGGAATTTAAATTCTATTTTGGAAAACAAAACCCCAAAGAATTATGGAGGGGGGAAGGAAAAGAATTACTAAAAAGGAAAATATATACAAAATAAATATTATAAATAAAAGTAAGACTAGTATGTTCAAAATTAGACTTTAAATCTGAGGAGAATTTACCAAAGAATTTGAGTTTGAAATTTGAACTCAAATGAAAAAGGGAAAATATAAATAAGAAAAGGAAAGGAAAATAAAAAGAAAGAAAGGGCGATGGGCCACGACAACTCAATTTGGCCCAATGACTCCACGGACTGTGCGGGCTGGCCACCTTCACCGCGCGGCCCCAACCGAGTCTCCACTGCTCGCCTGGGAAGGACACTGGCGTGCGGTCCCGTGGGGTAGCGCACCGTGGAACCGAGCCAAGTCCGGACTATCACTGCCGTGTGGGGCCTCGCGTCAGGATCCGAAGACGGAGTCCTGTACTTCTTCTCTCGCGAACGAACTCGCCGAACGGAGCGCGCGGAAGCACAGCTGGGGTGGTTGCAACCATCTTCTCCGATTCTCCCTGCGCCGCGCTCGGTCGTGTGGATAAATAGGGCCGAGTGCACTGTTGTGGCCGTTAGCGTTTGCGCCGTGCGTTGAGGTTGTAGGAACCATCGCTAGCGCTTGGTGAGGGACCGCCGGCGACCACCTCGTCTTCGCTCTGGTGTGGTGCTCGCTTCGGGGCACGTGAGTTGCCTACGTGGGCGGCGAAGGCGTTCATCACCCGCGAGCGACTTGGGTGCCTTTGTGGTGGCCTGTCCATCATCGGGGGAAGAGGCTCTTGTTAGAATCTATACTGTCTAGGATCGATTCCTAAGTCCTTAGAAAACCAATCCGTAACTGGAAGTAAAATCTTGATGACGAGTAGATCTGATCTACTAAGAGGAATAGGAAAACATACCTTTGTTGTTGTTGGAGAGTTGCAGTCGCAGTCTTCATATTGTTGCCCTGCAGAGAAACAGCACGCATCGAATTCGAGCTGCTGCAGGTTGTTGCGTTTCCAAACACTCCGACGCCTAGGCGATGGGGGCCTCTTGGGGACTAGGGTTTTGGGGCGAGGTACTAGCGTTAGTCTTTCCTGCGACCCCTTAGTCTAATATATAGTGTCGTGTGTCTGGGGGCTCCAACCGAGGTTAGCGTGGGCCCTCCCGATCAAGGGCCCGACTAAAGGAACGATAGTTGGGTTAAGCCCAATCCAGTCTCTATTGACCGGCTGTAGAGGACACACCCAACAATCTCCCCTTTGTTCTCTACATTCCTTGTACTCAACTTTTCTGAATTCCATCCCTCGACAAGTTTACACATAGAGACCAATGTGTGACAATAACCGATTAAGTATCATCGCACTCATTGACTACAACATGCTCGCCTGCTTCAGAACAAAAAAAGAGACTTTATTTGGTTTCAATCTGTAGCCCCTTTGATTCAAGATCATAGGTACTCCCTTAAACCCATGCCGGCTGCGTGATTACTAAACACACTGGGTGGAAGACCTTTTGTGAGCGGATCCGCTAGCATCTGCTATCTTCTGTTATGCTCATATTTTATGGTTTGATCCTGAATCTACTCCTTAACAACGTAATACTAAAAGTCAATGAACTTGGCAGCGCCACATGACTTGCTGTTATAGGAGTACGGTACCGCTGGCTCATTATCGCAGTAAATTCTCAGTGGTCGCCCTATGCTATCAACCACTCTTAATCCGGGTACAAATTTCTTTATCTTTATTGCCTGCCCATTTGCCTCATGCATGGTTACAAACTCAGTGTGCATTGTCGACGATGCTCTCACTGTCTGTTTGCAACTTTTATAAGAAATAACTCCCCCAGATATAGTAAATTTATACCTCGAAATAGGGAACTAGATCTTCTGTTTGTTAGCATGAGGCCATTTTTGTACCTTGGAGGTACATTAGAGCCTTCTTAACTGCTTAACAGTGTTCTATGCTTGGGTTGATCTGATATCTCCCAAGCATCCCGGTAGTAAATTCTAAGTCAGGGTGAATATATATTTGAGCATACAAAATGCTTCTGATAGTAGAAGCATATGGTACTGACTTTATTTGATCTTTCTGACACTGAATCTGGGGACACTGATGATTCCCAAACTTATCACCCTTGACTTTTGGCGCAGGCGCGGCCTTACACTGATGCATACTGTACTTCTTTAGTATTTTCCTATGTATGACTTCTGTGAGAGTTCTAATACTTCATTATGTCTATCTCTGTGAAATTCTATTTTAAAACATAAGAGGTTTCTCCTATGTTTTTTTATATCGAAGTTCGAGGAACAAAACTTTCTGTTTCCGCCAGTAGATCTTTATCACTACTAGCTAAACATATGTCATCGACATACAGAACAAGGAAGATATACTTTCTTTTTCCTTAGATTTCGCATAAATGCAATTGTCTTCCTCGTTATCCTCGAAACTAAACTTTCTGATAGTCTGATCAGACTTGACGTACCACTATCTGGAGGAATGTTTTAATCCATAAATGGACCTCCTTAAGTGACATATCTTGTTTTTCTTTTACTGCTCACAACAAAACCCTTTGGTTGTGTCATGAACACGTTTTTCTGTTAACTCTCCATTTAGTGATGTTGTCATTACATCCATCTGATGGAGCTCTGGATCAAAAAAAAGAGCCACTAATGCCATAATGATTTGAAATGAATCTTTTGTTAGGACAAGTGAGAAGGTTTTATGGTAGTCAATGCCTTCTCACTTTGTGAACGCCTTGGCCACATGTCCTTGTATCTTTCTATATTTCCGTTGGAGTCACGCTTGGTCTTCAAGACCCACTAATTTGCACTTCTCGTAGCTGTTTCATATGTAATGGGATCACTTTCTGCTTCAATGTCCTCACACATATAAATCTCATCGCTTTCTATGTCTACACTTGTGTAAACTCCATAATCATCAGGAATCCCAGATCATCTAGACCTTTGAGACCTTCATAAACTTGTTTCTAGTTCTGGTTCGTTATGGGGCTCCTGCATTGGTGCGTCACTTGGCACAACACTACCACTCTCATGTGAGCTCTCTTGTGCAACCGACACAGAAGAGCCAGACTGTGCAAAAGGTGAATTGACTTACTCTGTGGTAGTTGCACTTGGTGATGCAATATTTGCAGCAGGGGTTTCACCTCGAGTCGTTACAACTGTTGGTGGAACCACAACGGGTATCGAGAAGTATGGTTCTTCAACCATCGGAATTGGGACATACGTCCTCTTTTCCTGAAGGTCAACCTCTCTGAGTACCTTACTCCCCTTGATCATGTCATCTTCTAGGAAAATGGCATGTCTAGTTTCTATAAACTTGGTTTGTCTGCCTGGATAGTAGAATCTGTAACCCTTCGATCTCTCAGGGTAGCCAATAAAATGGCAGTTAGTGGTTCTCTCATCTAGCTTTTCCTGTCCAGGATTAAATATTCGAGCTTCTGCTAGATAACCCCATATGTTGAAGTAGTTGAGCGTGGGCTATCTGCCAGTCAACAACTCATATGGAGTTTTAGCCACTGATTTACTAGGAACTCTATTTAGTATATGCATGGTGGTTTTTAAAGCCTCCATCCATAGACCCAATGGTAAGTTAAAGTAACTAAGCATACTCATTACCATGTCCATCAGTGTTCTTCTTACGCCTTTAGGCAACCACATTCTGTTGCGGTTCACCAGGTGTTGAATATTGTGCTACAATACTGTTTTCACTTATGAACCTCGCGAAAGGATCCTGGGACCTGTCCATACTCAGTATGGTGCCCTCAGTACTCCCCCACACGATTTGATATGACAATCTTTGTGTTCAAATCGTGTTGTTTTTCTACATCAGCATTGAACTATTTAAACTTGTCTAAATCTTATGATTTGTCCCTTAAAAAAGGGTAAATATAATCGTAGCGAGAGTAGTCATGTGTGAAGGTTATGAACAAGTCAAAACCCATCTACTGTCCTAACTGGAAAAGGACCACATATATCTATATGAATAATTTCTAACACTCTCGTACTGTGCATGCAATCTTTGCATTGCACTAAGTCTGTCAAGTCTAGGTGATGGAGAATTTGTCCCTTAACGAGACTTCTTTTCTCCCCCTCAAAATATGGCCCAAACGATAGTGCCATAATTTCGACGAGGTTTCTCCATCACGTTGTTTTCTTACTCCTGCCGATGTTGGCTAGTTTGTTTTCTGGTGTATCTAGCACCACTGTGCGAAGATAAATAAAGCATGTATCGTCAGATGGCGAAACCAACATCTTTATTATCAAAACTGAATAATACAGTCTCTATCACCGAAGTGATATTGGATGTGCTGATTGTCTAATCACAAAACTGAAGTTAAGTGTCTGCTTGCTTTCCGTTAACCACTGTAACGGTTTTCAGCCCTCTGGGAGCCTTAGGTTTGTACGGAATTGCATTCTGTAGCATCTATTGCAGGAATTCTGGACACTTTCTATTGTATGCCCTGTCTTCTTGCAATAGAGGCAGGTCTCAGGGGATCTGAGAAACAGTCTGATTGTTGCATGTAGAAAACATTGTGATCATGTTTGATCTTATTCTTGAACCTTTCTTAGAGGTCTTGTTCTGTCTGAGGATTCTTAGTTTGGGAAGATTGATAGAATCACTTATTTGACTTATCAACCTTTCCTCCTTCTAGACACACTGTGTCATGAGTTGATCTATATAACACTTGTCCATTTAGACATGTGTTTTACTGATCATGAAATGTCTCATATTCTGGAATAGCACCCTCATAGGATCCTGGATGAGACTCTTATTGTGACCAAGTACAATACACTTGGATCTTTTTCAGTTGACCTTATAGATGCTGTACTGCGCCATCTTAAGGTCATCCTAAGGTGAGCCTACTGTAGGCTTAGTGGGTTTCTTAAACCACAGTGAGGAATCTATTTCATTCACTGCAGTTATCATTTCAATCTTTTCCGGCCATAAGTGACAATAAATACCACATAGCGGTTTAATCTACCTTATCTGGCCAACTAGTAGGCCAATATGTGCACTTTTGCAAAGTAAAACAGAAAATATTTAGGACAGCTCAAGTAAATACTGAAAACATAGAACTTGCATGAATTAAATATTCGACGTTGGTCAAATAACCATACCTGATCTACAAAAAATTCTGGTTCTAAAATTCTAAACCATCGTTGCATGATCTAGAAAACATAATTCTTGTATAAAATGTGGCAACAATATTCGACGTTGGTCGAAATATTCAATCACCACAAAAAATCTGAATTTCTATGCACTTAAAGATAATCCATGTAGGCTTCATAATAAACAATAAGGCATAGAAAAAAACAAATAATAATCTGGTTCTAAAATTCTAAAACCATCGTTGGATGATCTAGAATATATATACTTCTTGCTCAAAATGTGGTAATAATATCTAACGTTGGTTAGAATATTCAATTACCGCAAATTTTCTGAATTCTATGCAATTTAAACAATAAATTAATCCACGTTGGTTTCATAATTAACTGAAAATTGCATAAGATACAGAATAAAATACCAAAGTACGCAGCGGAATAAAATAGTCCATAAATTCTCTGTAATTTTACTCATCTCAGAAAATTATTTCTATAATTTTCTGAATTTTCTCTTCTATTTTACAATTGTTCTTTTTCTGTTTACTGTTTCTAGGAAATGAACGTAGAATTGAAGCCACCAAAAAAAATGAATGGGCAAAAAAAATGAATGCCCATACGGTCGGGTGGGAAAAAGGCGGGGCGCGCCCAGGCCGCAACCTGGGCCTGGGCCGCCAATTCGGCCTATTGCACGGGCGCAGCCTCCTCGCCTCTTTGATCTGAACCGTCCAAATTGATCTAACGGCTCAAATTTTGCGCAGCCGGCTATAAGGAACGTGAAAATCGGAGAAGGTCTGAACCCTAGTTTCATTTCCTCATGTTCCAGCCGCCCACCGAAGAACCGGTCGCCAGAAACTTGGGCCGACCGAGCTATTCTTTTCTCCTGTTCCTTTTGGCCGTTCGCCCTCCTTTGTTTCTGTTTTTTTTTCTTTCTAGCATCTGGCGGCTGCTAGTTACTCTTTCTCTCTTTCTGTTTTTTTTTGTTTCTAGCAGCTGTCCGCTAGTTTCTCTTTTTTTTCTTTCTTCTTCTAGCAGTTGGCCGCTAGTTTTCTAGCCGAGCCCAGGCATTTTAGTCTGCGCGGCAGCCATACGACCGTCGATGAATCGGCCGGCAGCCATACTCGGTTGTTCAGTCTGCGCGGCGAAGCGGGACCCCGCGGGCTCTCCCGCCGGCGTGCGCGTCCCCTAGTGCGGGCGCGGCGCCGTCGGTAGAGCGGTCAGCGGTGGTCCCTGCAAACCCGGCTTAATCTGTTTTTTTTCTGTGACTTCTTCTATTTTCTCGCCCGGATCTAGCCTCTATCTCGAATCCCTCTGAGTGAATGAATGTATGAAATGAAACTATATGTAATTTTGGGATCGAGTACGGAGGTCTAAAGCGTGGATCTGGTTCCCTTTGCGTTTTTTCCTGTGATTCACGCGTGGATCCGGTCACTGGATTAAATGAACATTGCTCTGTGCAATTTCACCGATCCGGATTTTAGGGTTAAATCGGTTAAGGTTGAACCCTAAGTCGATCTGTGTTTCTGTTACTTTTCTTGACTTTGTTCTTCGTCGTGGATCGTTGGATCCCGAGCTACTGTGATATCTGTACCCAGATGAAAACCGATTTGGGTTAGGTTACTAAAACCCTAACTCTAAAATGTTGATCTGTTTTTACTATCTCGGGTTAGGTTAAAACCCTAACCCGAGAGAAACAACCTCTTTCTATATATTCTTTCTGGATCTAATCTGTCTGTTCTCGGGTGATTTTTGATGATAAAAAAGAGTTCAATCATATTGAACTGATACCTTTATGTGATCTCATAAAATCGATGTGGATTAGGAGTTCTAGGGTTCTTAGGATGGCTCCGATACCATTGTTAGAATCTATACTGTCTAGGATCGATTCCTAAGTCCTTAGAAAACCAATCCGTAACTGGAAGTAAAATCTTGATGACGAGTAGATCTGATCTACTAAGAGGAATAGGAAAACATACCTTTGTTGTTGTTGGAGAGTTGCAGTCGCAGTCTTCATATTGTTGCCCTGCAGAGAAACAGCACGCATCGAATTCGAGCTGCTGCAGGTTGTCGCGTTTCCAAACACTCCGACGCCTAGGCGATGGGGGCCTCTTGGGGACTAGGGTTTTGGGGCGAGGTACTAGCGTTAGTCTTTCCTGCGATCCCTTAGTCTAATATATAGTGTCGTGTGTCTGGGGGCTCCAACCGAGGTTAGCGTGGGCCCTCCCGATCAAGGGCCCGACTAAAGGAACGATAGTTGGGTTAAGCCCAATCCAGTCTCTATTGACCGGCTGTAGAGGACACACCCAACAGCTCTTCCCTCACTGCGATCTGTGCGACGACGCCACCAACTCTGCTCTCGTCACGCCCTTGGTGAGGTTCTTTCCCTATCGTACCTTGGGGAGTGCTCCGCATTCGTTTTACTAGATTGAGGGGCATAAGGATTGCTAGTGCACCAGGGAAGCTTCCTAGCCATGGCGCCACCGCGCCAGGATTCTAGCGCCGCCGCCCTGGGAACGCTTGGGTGGACGATGGTTCCGGACCGTCGGATCACGGATTGGGCGGTCTGGATGTAGCATGTGGGTACCGGTTCGCCTGGACCAAAGGATAATCGTTGATCACAGATCGTAGGGTTATGTGAGGATCACGTTTCATTAAATCTGATCCATCAGATCGAATCCAACGGCTAAAATCAAGAGATACCTCTTCGCCGCGCACGTTTTGCTGAAGAGCCCTTAGATTTTTAGAAAACTAACCCGCGGTCCAACTCGGGATTAAACTGAGTCTGGGGAAAACTTACAGGCCAGCCCCTGCGCTTTCCTGTAACTGACGCCCAGTCCAGAAGGTTAGAAGATCCATTAAAGTAAATAGAAATTGATTTTAATGCATAAATAAATGCCAGAATTTGTTTAATTCATATAAAATTCATATGAACTCCAAATTGGTCCATTCTAGTTCCTAATTTTTTGTAATATTATTGTCTAGCCATTACTGCCTCTGTTTTGGCATGAAAGACACATTAACATTTATCTAGTACTTAATCTTGTATTAAATACATAAAACCTTCAGAAATTCATATCTTAAAATCTATAACTCTAAAATTAATAATTCTAGTTCCTATGATCTTATTTTAATGTCTAGATTATTACTATGTATTTTTGTTTACATGCTTGGTGTGATGTTAATTTTTGCTATACTATGTATGTATTGTGTTGATGCGAGTAGACGAGCAAGCTACTGAGGATCCTGAGGTTCAGCTGATAGAGACTGCTGAGCAGGAGCTCGTTGAAGGCAAGTTGTGCCCTTGATCACTTCTTTTACCCATTCATGTTCTTATTAATTATAATGATCTGCATAGGTTAATTTTGTTGGGACCCAATAGGTTACCCTAGATTTGACTATCTTTATACCTTGTTTCACCACTGGTTTTACTACTAAATTTTTGGGTAGTACATGCTATTGCTTTATGTGGATTTGGCTATAAAGATATTTATGACTCATGATTACACTTTCTATTATCTGTTCATTATTTTATGTTCATGATAAGATCATTATGTTAATGGGAACATGGAGAACCACCCGGGAAAACAGTGCTACCACAAGGGTTTATGGACGCCCTTGGCTGATTAATTAGGAAAGCTAGTGGAGGACTACCTTACCCGAAAGGGGCAAGGGCAGTAGGGGAGTGGTCAGTGTAGGGAGGTCCTTGGTTGATTTTGCTGCGATGGCGGTCAGGCAAGAACCCTGCACTGGAGCTTCCTATAAACTGTAGCGGGTAGTCTGAAGCTAGTGGAACTTTGTAAAGGCCTCGTAGTGGTACCCTGCCTCGCTTCCTCGGTAGAGGTGTATGGAGTCTGATCAACTCCGTGGCAAATGGGTAACACGACTTGTGGGTAAAGATGCGCAACCTCTGCATAGTGTAAAACTGGTATACTAGCCGTGCTCACGGTCATGAGCGGCTCGGACACTCACATGATTAATTTATGGAACTTAAACTTAATCTGTCATTTCATTGCATTTGGGATTATTTTATTATTACTTTTACTTATTATTATAATGGTTTGGTATTTACTTGCACTTAGTAATTGCTAATAAAATTTTGACCAAGTTAAAAGCAATGCTCAGCTTCAGCCTTATATCATTGATCAGCCTTACACTTCATGAACTCCCACCTTTGCTGAGTTCATGCCACATTATTCCCCACAACTTGTTGAGCGATGAACGTATGTGAGCTCACTCTTGCTGTCTCACACCACCCCCCCACAGGAGAAGAACAGGTGGTTCAGGAGGAGCCACAAGGCGAGGAGTATGATCTGATCTAGGTGGCGTTTCTCAGTTGACATTGGCGCCGACGATCCTTAGTTTGTTTTATATTTATTCTTTTATTTTGTAATAAGTCTTCCGCTATGTAATAAGTACTCTGATGATTGGTGACATTTATCTCTATACACTCTGTGATTATATATGTTGTCTTGTTTGGCGCATGTATGAGATGCACCCGGCTTTGTCCCTTAAAGCCCGGGTGTGACAGAAGTGGTATCAGAGGAAATGTTGACTGTAGGACGAAACCTAGATAGAAATGGACAAAACCCTTCCCTACTTACCTTCTTCTAATTCATTCTATACTTATCTCACTCTGATTCTTTCTATACTTTTCTTAATCCTGTCTCACCTTCTACTGTTCTACTCTGATCATTCTTATCTTTTCTATTCTAAGACAAGATGGATTTGACACCTTGGAATCCTACACTTATGATCTTTTTAAGAGATAGGAGACCTAAGACAAAAACCAAATTTATTTTCTTTATTTAAAAATGTTGGTTGATTGTTCTGATGATCAATGCCTGATTTGCTTCTTTGATTGATTGAAATAGTATAGACGGGCATCTTAGCATGTACCACTATAAGGTAATGAATTAGCTTTAGTAGGCGACACACTCAGCTAATAAATCCCCCAAAGTAACATGCCTCGTAATTACATGCCTTGTCTACAACCCTTTCTTTCTTACCCTGTGTTTCTAACCCAGATGGGCTACCCCTATAGTGTTAAAGAGAACACTATAGACGTGATCCTTGGTATGTCATGGTTAAGAAAGGCAAAGGTAGTTTATACACTGTGCTAAAGGAACCATTGAACTCACCAGTTCCCAAGGAGAAAGATTTGAAGTTGGAATTGCAGTAACTACCGCCACAAGACTAGCGACATTCTTAGTAGATGGGAACTTTGTTGGTGACAACATCCGTGTGGTTAAAGATTTTCCGGATGTATTTCCAGAGGAGTTACCAAGGATGCCACCAGATAGGGGAGTTGAGTTTGTCATAGATCTCTTACCTGGGCTGCCCCTACTTTCAAACGACCATACAGGATGTCTGTAGAAGAGTTAAAGGGACTGAAGAAGCTGTTAACGGAATTACAAGAGGTTGGGTACATTTGTTCGAATTCCTCACCTTGGGGGAGCGTCGTTCTATTTGTACAGAAGAAAGATGGATCGCAAGGGATGTGCGTGGATTATATGACCCTTAATGATGTCACTGTGAAGAACAAGTATCTATTACCTCGCATTGAAGATTTATTTGATTGGATGAGAAGTGCCAAGAAAGCTTTGATCAATTGAAGGAGAGATTGATGTCACCACCAGTGTTGGTTATGCCAGATCTGCAGAAAGGATTTGACATTTATTGTGATGCATGTGGCCAAGGATTGGGATGTGTACTTATGCAAGAAGGACACGTGATCGCTTATGCATCTCGTCAGTTGCGGAAACATGAATTGAACTACCCCACTCATGACTTGGAACTGGCTGCCGTTGTACATGCACTTAAGATTTAGAGACATTACATTATGGGAACTAAGTGCCAAGTATATACGGATCATAAGAGTTTGAAGTATATATTCACTCAGAAGGATCTCAACCTTAGGCAACGCCGTTGGTTGGAGCTCATTAAGGATTATGATTTGGAGATTCACTATCATCCAGGCAAGGCGAATTTGGTTGCAGATGCCTTGAGTCGGAAGGAGCGTGTTCACTCCGCTTTTGTTGTCCAGCTACCCGATGAATTAGCAAAATATTTTGAGAAGCTCAACCTGGGAATTGTTACTCACACTGAAGGAGTTACCATTGAGTTGGAACCTACCTTGGAGCAAGAGATTCGTAAAGGTCAGGTTGGTGATGCTAAAATTCAAGAGATTAAGGATCTTATTACTAAAGGTCGAGTCCCAGAATTCACGGAGGATGAGCAGGGTACAATATGGTTCAAGGATCGGATAAGTGTTCCGGAGATTGATAGCCTTCATGAGACTATATTGAAAGAAGCTCATGATTCTGACTACTCTATCCACCCTGGTAGCACTAAGATGTATCAGGATTTGAAGCAAAGGTACTGGTGGTATGGATTAAAGAGAGATGTTGCTGCTCATGTGGCTAAGGGTGATGTATGTCAAAGAGTAAAGGCCGAACATCAGAAACCAGCTGGATTATTGCACCCATTGAAGATACCCGAGTGGAAATGGGAAGAAATTGGTATGGATTTCATTGTTGGATTACCCCGCACTCCAGCAGGATATGACTCTATTTGGGTTATTGTGGATAGACTGACCAAAGTGGCTCATTTCATTTTGGTCAAGACTACTTATAAGGTATCTCAATTGGCAGAGTTATATATGGCTCGGATTGTGTCTCTACACGGTGTACCGAAGAAAATCATTTTGGATAGAGGATCACAGTTTACCTCTAGATTTTGGAAAAGTTTTCATGAGAATACGGATGCGAAGTTGAATTTTAGTTTGGCCTACCTCAGACTGATGGACAGCCTGAAAGGACTAACCCAGTATTGGAAGACATGTTGAGAGCTTGTACCCTTCAGCATGGTAGTAGTTGGGACAAGAGTCTACCTTATGCTGAGTTCTCATATAATAATAATTACCAGGCCAGTCTGAAGATGTCACTGTTCGAGACTTTGTATGATTGGAAATGCATGACTCCTCTATAGTGGATCAGACTAGGGGAAGACAGTTCTTTGGGCCTGAGCTTATTCAAGAGGCAGAAGAACAAGTGCGAATGATAAAGGAGAATTTGAGAATTGCACAATCAAGGCAGAAGAGCTATGTTGATACCCGGTGAAGACTGCTTGAGTTTAAGGAGGGTGACCACGTGTATCTGAAGGTGTCGCCAATCCGGGGTATGAGGAGATTTAAAGTTAAAGGAAAGTTGTCCCCTCGCTTCATTGGACCTTTCTTGATCTTAAAGCGAGTGGGAGAAGTTGCATATTAACTGGAATTACTCGATCATCTGTCAGATGTACATGATGTATTTCATGTATCCCAGCTGAAGAAATGTCTCAGGGTACCTGAGGAGCAGTTACCAATGGAGGACCTTAGGGGGTGTTTGGTTTGAGGAATCACTTCATCCAAAATGTGGTGGTGCATCATGGGTTCATTCCTCAAATTTGGTGGAATGTCCTCATTCCTCATATTAGTACTAACTAAATAACTATAAGGAATGAGGTGATGATGGATCAACTCAATCCATTCCACAAACCAAACAAAAAAGTGAGGAGTGAGAAGACGATGGACTAGATCATTCCTCAAACCAAACAGCTTATTAGTGTTCAAGATGGCCTGACATATGCTGAGTATCCCATCAAGATTTTGGACACTTTGACTCGAGTTACAAGAAATAAGGTGATAAAGATGTGCAAAGTACAATGGAGTCACCACGGAGAAGATGAAGCTACATGGGAGAGAGAAGAAGAGCTTCGCATAGATTTTCCCCATCTTTTCCCTAGTCCTTCCTAAATCTCGAGGACGAGATTCTTGTTAAGTGGGGTAGGATTTGTAATACCCAAATTTGTAAATCATATGATAAGAGAATATTTCCTTTATCTATATGTGTGTACCATCTCTAGATACTATCACATGTGAATAAACACCATCAAAAGGGGATTAAATAACCACTACCACCTAAATAAACCATGCATCATGCTGAGTTTTTACTTGATTGTGCATTTATGGCTAATAAAATAAAGGTATTATTAATATGTTAATAGACACATGGAATTTAAATTCTATTTCGGAAAACAAAACCCCAAAGAATTATGGAGGGGGGAGGAAAAGAATTACTAAAAAGGAAAATATATATAAAATAAATATTATAAATAAAAGTAAGACTAGTATGTTCAAAATTAGACTTTAAATCTGAGGAGAATTTACCAAAGAATTTGAGTTTGAAATTTGAACTCAAATGAAAAAGGGAAAATATAAATAAGAAAAGGAAAGGAAAATAAAAAGAAAGAAAGGGCGCTGGGCCACGACAACTCAATTTGGCCCAATGATTCCACGGACTGTGCGGGCTGGCCACCTTCACCGCGCGGCCCCAACCGAGTCTCCACTGCTCGCCTGGGAAGGACACTGGCGTGCGGGCCCGTGGGGTAGCGCACCGTGGAACCGAGCCAAGTCCGGACTATCACTGCCGTGTGGGGCCTCGCGTCAGGATCCGAAGACGGAGTCCTGTACTTCTTCTCTCGCGAACGAACTCGCCGAACGGAGCGCGCGGAAGCACAGCTGGGGTGGTTGCAACCATCTTCTCCGATTCTCCCTGCGCCGCGCTCGGTCGTGTGGATAAATAGGGCCGAGTGCACTGTTGTGGCCGTTAGCGTTTGCGTCGTGCGTTGAGGTTGTAGGAACCATCGCTAGCGCTTGGTGAGGGACCGCCGGCGACCACCTCGTCTTCGCTCTGGTGTGGTGCTCGCTTCGGGGCACGTGAGTTGCCTACGTGGGCGGCGAAGTCGTTCATCGCCCGCGAGCGACTTGGGTGCCTTTGTGCAGGGGCGGAGACAGGAATATAATATAAGGGAGGTCGATTAATTCATCAATACTATCTGATAAAAAAATATTGTATAATGTTATCAAGTTTAAGCACTCGACATGGAATAAGAATTTTAGATCTTTATAAATTATTTTAGTGGATGAGTCCATTTTCTAGCTAATTGATATATTGAATTAAAGTTGTGACACAAAAACAATACTAAAATAATAAAGACGATATAACGATGAATATTTGACTGATGAGATTCAACTTTTATATAATGAATCTAATATTCATGAGGCAGCTAACAAATTTTTGAGAGAATTCAAAAATCCAACTAGCCTCGAGGATTCATGAAAATTCATCAAACTACGCAGGTACACGTCAAATTTGTCGTGTACACACCAATTATAAGGTGACAACTTTAGTTGAAATTTGTAGATTTTATTATCCACGAGATCTAATGTAGTATGTTTACAAGTTGTTGGCGCTCATTCTGCTCCTTCGCATGATCACCTTCTTTGGACTTTGGTTGTGGGGCTATGGCAGAGGCAAGTCAAGTGGTCAGCGGTAATCGCAACTGTCTAGTCAGATGATAGAATAAATCATAAAGGGGTGAGGTTTAGATATTAGCGTCTGAAGCGAATTAGGTTTGACGTTTTATGTATCGATTGGTCATTCAATGAATATTTTATCTTATATTCTTTGTCTTTTTTAGACTTTGGTTGGCATACTACAACATAGTTATGGATCATGTATTACTAACCACTATATTACACATTTGATTAATTATGCTGCACAAAATTTAGAGTATATATATTTATACACACAAAATTTAGACTATATATATATATATATATTCTTGTATGTGTTGCAGCCTTGGGAGGGGCCATGGCCCCTGCCGGCCCCCCCTTGGCTCCGCCCCTGCCTTTGTGGTGGCCTGTCCATCATCGGGGGAAGAGGCTCTTCCCTCACCGCGATCTGTGCGACGACGCCACCAACTCTGCTCTCGTCACGCCCTTGGTGAGGTTCTTTCCCTATCGTACCTTGGGGAGTGCTCCGCATTCGTTTTACTAGATCGAGGGGCATAAGGATTGCTAGTGCACCAGGGAAGCTTCCTAGCCATGGCGCCACCGCGCCAGGATTCTAGCGCCGCCGCCCTGGGAACGCTTGGGTGGACGATGGTTCCGGACCGTCGGATCACGGATTGGGCGGTCTGGATGTAGCATGTGGGTACCGGTTCGCCTGGACCAAAGGATAATCGTTGATCACAGATCGTAGGGTTATGTGAGGATCACGTTTCATTAAATCCGATCCATCAGATCGAATCCAACGGCTAAAATCAAGAGATACCTCTTCGCCGCGCACGTTTTGCTTAAGAGCCCTTAGATTTTTAGAAAACTAACCCGCGGTCCAACTCGGGATTAAACTGAGTCTGGGGAAAACTTACAGGCCAGCCCCTGCGCTTTCCTGTAACTGACGCCCAGTCCAGAAGGTTAGAAGATCCATTAAAGTAAATAGAAATTGATTTTAATGCATAAATAAATGCCAGAATTTGTTTAATTCATATAAAATTCATATGAACTCCAAATTGGTCCATTCTAGTTCCTAATTTTTTGTAATATTATTGTCTAGCCATTACTGCCTCTGTTTTGGCATGAAAGACACATTAACATTTATCTAGTACTTAATCTTGTATTAAATACATAAAACCTTCAGAAATTCATATCTTAAAATCTATAACTCTAAAATTAATAATTCTAGTTCCTATGATCTTATTTTAATGTCTAGATTATTACTATGTATTTTTGTTTACATGTTTGGTGTGATGTTAATTTTTGCTATACTATGTATGTATTGTGTTGATGCGAGTAGACGAGCAAGCTACTGAGGATCCTGAGGTTCAGCTGATAGAGACTGCTGAGCAGGAGCTCGTTGAAGGCAAGTTATGCCCTTGATCACTTCTTTTACCCATTCATGTTCTTATTAATTATAATGATCTGCATAGGTTAATTTTGCTGGGACCCAATAGGTTACCCTAGATTTGACTATCTTTATACCTTGTTTCACCACTGGTTTTACTACTAAATTTTTGGGTAGTACATGCTATTGCTTTATGTGGATTTGGGTATAAAGATATTTATGACTCATGATTACACTTTCTATTATATGTTCATTATTTTATGTTCATGATAAGATCATTATGTTAATGGGAACATGGAGAACCACCCGGGAAAACAGTGCTACCACAAGGGTTTATGGACGCCCTTGGCTGATTAATTAGGAAAGCTAGTGGAGGACTACCTTACCCGAAAGGGGCAAGGGCAGTAGGGGAGTGGTCAGTGTAGGGAGGTCCTTGGTTGATTTTGCTGCGATGGCGGTCAGGCAAGAACCCTGCACTGGAGCTTCCTATAAACTGTAGCGGGTAGTCTGAAGCTAGTGGAACTTTGTAAAGGCCTCGTAGTGGTACCCTGCCTCGCTTCCTCGGTAGAGGTGTATGGAGTCTGATCAACTCCGTGGCAAATGGGTAACACGACTTGTGGGTAAAGATGTGCAACCTCTGCATAGTGTAAAACTGGTATACTAGCCGTGCTCACGGTCATGAGCGGCTCGGACACTCACATGATTAATTTATGGAACTTAAACTTAATCTGTCATTTCATTGCATTTGGGATTATTTTATTATTAATTTTACTTATTATTATAATGGTTTGGTATTTACTTGCACTTAGTAACTGCTAATAAAATTTTGACCAAGTTAAAAGCAATGCTCAGCTTCAGCCTTATATCATTGATCAGCCTTACACTTCATGAACTCCCACCTTTGCTGAGTTCATGCCACATTATTCCCCACAACTTGTTGAGCGATGAACGTATGTGAGCTCACTCTTGCTGTCTCACACCACCACCCCCCCCCCCCCCACAGGAGAAGAACAGGTGGTTCAGGAGGAGCCACAAGGCGAGGAGTATGATCTGATCTAGGTGGCGTTTCTCAGTTGACATTGGCGCCGACGATCCTTAGTTTGTTTTATATTTATTCTTTTATTTTGTAATAAGTCTTCCGCTATGTAATAAGTACTCTGATGATTGGTGACATTTATCTCTATACACTCTGTGATTATATATGTTGTCTTCTTTGGCGCATGTATGAGATGCACCCGGCTTTGTCCCTTAAAGCCCGGGTGTGACAAGCTTGGAGGCATCGATGGGAAGCCTACTTGGTGTAGACTCTTCCTTCTTCTCCTCCATCGCTTTGAAGGCAACGGGTTGCACCTCGGGTGTGGAGGTGGCGCCTCGCTCGATGATTTGTTTGGAGCCTTTGATCATTAGTTCAAGCTCACAAACTTTCCTATCACTTCCTCGGGAGACATTAGTTTATATCTTGGATCACCACGAATTAATTGAACTTGAGTAGGATTAAGAAATATGAGTGATATAAGAATAACCTTGACCATTTCATGGTCATCCCATTTGGTGCTCCCGAGGTTGTGCACTTGGTTCACCAAGGTTTTGAGCCGATTGTACATGGCTTGTGCCTCCTCTCCTTGGTGAAGCATGAAGTGACCGAGCTCCCCATCGATCGTTTCTCTCTTGGTGATCTTGGTCACCTCGTCTCCTTCATGCGCGGTCTTGAGCACGTCCCAAATCTCCTTTGCACTCTTCAACCCTTGTACCTTATTATACTCCTCTCGACTTAGAGAGGCAAGTAGTATAGTGGTGGCTTGGGAGTTGAAGTGTTGGATTTGTTCGACCTCCTCTGAATCATAATCCGTGTCCCCCTTTTTCGGTACCTGCGCTCCATACTCAATAATATCCCATATGCTTTTGTGGAGTGAGGTTAGGTGAAGCCTCATTTTATCACTCCACATAGAATAATCTTCACCATCAAACATAGGTGGTTTGCTTAATGGGACGGAAAGTAATGGAGTGCGTTTTGAAATACGAGGATAGCGAAGGGGCATCTTACTATACTTCTTGCGCTCATGGCGCTTAGAAGTGGCGGATGCCGATTCCGAGCCGGAGGTGGAGGGTGACGAAGAGTCGGTCTCGTAGTAGACCACCTTCTTCATCTTCTTCTTGTTGTCACCCTTCCGTTGGGACTTGATGGCGGAAGAGGATTCCTCCTTGTGCTTGTGGGCGGACTCTCTTGAGTGAGTTCTCCCCGAGCTTGCGGACTTGTCACCGGTCCCGATCTCCCTCATGGCGGATGCTCCCGACATCACTTCGAGCGGTTAGGCTCTAATGAAGTACCGGGCTCTTATACCAATTGAAAGTCGCCTAGAGGGGGGTGAATAGGCAAATCTGAAATTTATAAAGTTTAAGCACAACTAGAAGTCGGTGTTAGTGTTAGAAATATAATCGAGTCTGAAAGAGAGGGCGAAAACAAATCAAGCAAATAAGAGCGAATGACACGGTTATTTGTTTTACCGAGGTTCGGTTCTTGCAAACCTACTCCCCGTTGAGGTGGTCACAAAGACCGGGTCTCTTTCAACCCTTTCCTTCTCTCAAACGATCACTTAGACCGAGTGAGCTTCTCTTCTCAATCAACTGGGACACTAAGTCCCCACAAGGATCACCACACAATTGGTGTCTCTTGCCTTGATTACAATTGAGTTGGAAACAAGAAAGAAGGAAGAAGAAAAGCAATCCAAGCGCAAGAGCTCAAATGAACACAAATGTCTCTCTCTCTAGTCACTAATTTGTTTGGAGTGATTCCGGACTTGGGAGAGGATTTGATCTCTTTGATTGTGTCTTTGAACGAAGTCTAGAGCTCTTGTATGAGGTTTGATGGCTGAGAACTTGGGTGCATTGAAGTGTGGTGGTTGGGGGGTATTTATAGCCCCAACCACCAAAAGAACCGTTGGTGAGGGCTTCTGTCGTATGGCGCACCGGACAGTCCGGTGCGCCAGCCACGTCACTAGGCCGTTGGGTTCTGACCGTTGGAGCTTCTGACAACGGGGCCACCAAACAGTCCGGTGGTGCACCAGACAGGTTCTGTTCACTGTCCGGTGCGCCTTCTGACGCCTGCTCTGACTCCGTGCGCGCAGTCTGCACTGTTCCTGTTCACTGTAGCTGTTGCAGACGACCGTTGGCGCTTGGAGCCGTTGATCCGCTTGGTGCACCGGACAGTCCGGTGCTACACCGGAAAGTCAGGTGAATTATAGCGGAGCATCCTCCCCGAATTCTCGAAGGTGGCAAGTTTGGAGTTGGGTTTCCTGGTGCACCGGACACTGTCCAGTGGTGCACCGGACACTGTCCGGTGCGCCAGACAAGGGCTGCCTTTGGGTTGTCTTTTGCTCTCTTTGTTTGAACCCTTACTTGGTCTTTTTATTGGTTTGTTGTGAACCTTTGGCACCTGTAAAACTTATAATCTAGAGCAAACTAGTTAGTCCAATTATTTGTGTTGGGCAATTCAACTACCAAAATCAATTAGGAAAAGGTGTAAGCCTATTTCCCTTTCAGAGCTCCCAACCCTCCGATCAAAGATCTACGGCTAATACTAGCCTCGACTGAAATGCTACGATCACCCTAATCTTCGTCGCTCATACCCGATCCAACGGTGCACAAGCATCGTCATCTTCCCAGGCAGCAGACGGTGGCGCAGAGTCTACGGCGGCGGAAGTCTACGGCGAGCCCGACGATTCTTCGCAGTATGGCCCCACGGCCATCCCGAGGTCGTCTAAATGCAACATAGAACTAACACGAATCATATGGGTGCGGTATTACCAGACGTCGTGCAGAAGAGGGCCTCAATCACGACGAGGGGCGAAGTAGCGGGGTTGGGGCAGCGCCGGCGAGAAATTCGGACGCCTCCGAACACCGAACTTTCCTAGGGAAAGCACCAGTATGCGCGGAGCACCCCGTCCTGTCCCTGGCACCTGTCGACACTCGACTTCCGGCGTGCAGACGCGGCGTCCCCAAAGGCGGCGTCTCTCTCTCTCTCACCTCACAGCTCACGGCCCTCGATCTAGATCCACGGTGTGGTAAATTCGGCTTATTGGGAAGGGGATCGCGAAGGTTGGGAGTCATCCTATTTTATACGGAGGGCGAGGGGAGTCCAGCACTCTAGCTCGCCCGACGAATGGTTGGCGCGGTTGCGGTGGCTTCGGCACGTCCGCAACAGACTCGACAAAGACAATGTCGACCCACGGGCCCCACCGCACAGAGGACGAGGAAGAGAAGAGCTGCACCCAGGGCCCGCGTCGCGGTTGCGCACAACACCAAGTGAGGGCGTTCGACAAATGGGCCTGCGTCGTCAGTGAGACCAAGAAATGGAGCACGCGTCATGGTGACCGACGAGTGGGCCCCAATGTCAGGTGTCTGTGGGGTTGCCGCACGCGTGAACGAACGAAGGGTTATGGCCCGGCTAGGTTCAGCCCATGCAACACCCTTTCTTTTTTTTCTTTTTCTTCTTATTTTATTTTTTCCTATTTATTTCTTTTTCGGATTTAGGTTTCAAATTTGAATTCATTTTTTAAGCTCCTACTTAGGTTAAATCCCTAAATTCAAATACCAGTACGGGCATATTACATTTATTTATATATGTATTTCCTTTATATTATGTAGAATTGTCTTCTCTTCCTCCAAATTTTTTATTCCAAACTAGATTTTTAAATTCTAATTTGTACATTAATGTATTGTTATTGATATTATTATTTTGTTATTTATAAATGCACAATAAAATAAACTCCAGCATGATGCATAGGTTATTTATGTGTCATTTGCTAATTAATCATCTTAAATGTGCTTGTTCACATGCTCAATTAAATAGAGGCAAAACACATAAAGGAATTATCTCCTTTCATATGGTTTATAAATTTGGGTATTACAGTGAGGTGTACAAGCCTATGGTCGATGATCAATGCCCCACAACCCCCATTTTTGTCGAAAACAACCATGAACGACCATTTTCAATAATACCGAAGGCTAACACCTACGGATTTTTTACCAAGAAATGGTGTCCACCAAAAATCCAAGAATTTGATCTATGGCAAGGAAACATATGTGGGTGAGGTGTACGAGCCTCTGGTCGATGATAAGTGGCCGCACAATCCCCATTTTTGTCAAAAAATAGCATGAACGACCATTTTCAATAATACTGAAGGCTAACACCTACAGATTTTTGACCAAGATATGGTCTCCACCAGAAATGCAAGAATGTGATCTATGGCAAGGAAACATATGTGGGGTGGGGTGTATGAGCCTATGGTCGATGATCAATGGCCACACAACCCCTATTTTTGTCGAAAATAGAATGAACGATCATTTTCAATAATACCGAAGGCTAACACCTACGGATTTTTTACCAAAAAATGGTCTCCACCAGAAATCTAAGAATGTGATCTATGACAAGGAAACATATGTGTGATGAGGTGTACAAGCCTCTGGTCGATGATCAATGGACACACAACCCCTATTTTTGCCGAAAATGCATCAATGACCATTTTTAATAATACCGAAGGCTAACACCTACGAATTTTTGACCACTAAATGGTCTCCACCAAAAATACAAAAATGTGATCTATGGCATAGAATCATATGTGGGGTGAGGTGTACGAGCCTCTAATCGATGATCTATGGCCACACAACCCCTATTTTTGTCAAAATAGCATGAACGACCATTTTCAATAATACCGAAGGCTAACACCTATAAATTTTTTACCAAGACATGGTCTCCTATCATATTTTAAGAGATACAAAAATAAATAATTCTAAGATAATTTTAACTTGAAATTTTATACGGTGGTAGAGTGGACAATGAAGTACATCTATAAATTTTTTAGAATTTTTGTGACTTTTGTTAGTTGGTTTGAACGGAGTTTGCACGAAAACTTAATTTGCACCTGCATTGAAGAGGGCGAGCGAGCTATAAAAAAGAGTTCGGGTTCCTTTTTAACTTATAACTTTATCGGTCTTTTGACTAATATATAGTATAATATTTGTTTCATCAGTTTAATATCTGATTTGACGACTATATGTTCATTTTGATATTAAATTTATTTCTCTCACTAAAACACATCAAATATTTGAACATTAATCGCGAGTCTGTCGCCCTAGCGCTGGCGACCTGCCCTAACTGCTCACTGTAATGTGTCATCCATCATGTTGAATGAGGAAACCCTAATAGGTACTCTAACACCCCCCTCTCCGCAGTCACAACTTTATCTTGTACAGATGTTGAGACTGGACCGGAAGTCTAGGAATACACTGGACGGTAGTCCCTTGGTGAAGATGTCGGCGAACTGCAGTGTTGTGGGGGACACTGATGACCCGAACGTCGCCCACTACGACACGCTCCCGGACAAAGTGCAGTTCGATCTCCACATGCTTCGTGCACTGATGTTGCACGGGATTAGTGGAGAGGTAGACGGAGCTGACGTTATCGCAGTAGACTAGGGTGGCGCGCTGGAGGGGGCTGTAATGCTCATGGAGGAGGTGGCGCATCCAGGAAGCCTCTGCCACGCCATTGGCCACGGCGCGGTACTCAGCCTCGGCGCTGGAGCGGGAGTCGACGGGCTGCCGCTTGGTGGCCCAAGAGACGAGGTTGGCGCACAGGAACACAACATAGCCAGAGGTGGACCGGCGCGTGTCGGGGCAGCCGGCCCATTCAACGTCGGTGTAGACCATAAGATCCGACGTCGAGGATGGTCGAAGGACGAGGTCGTAGTCGAGTGAGCCACGCAGGTAGAGTAGAATCCGCTTGAGAGCGGTGAGGTGGGGCCTCGTGGTGTGTGCATATGGAGGCACACTTGCTGAACGGCTTAGGCAATGTCAGGCCGGGAGAAGGTGAGGTACTGTAGTGCGCCTGTCAAGCTCCGGTAAGATGTCGTGTCAGCGACCGGGGAGCCATCGTACTCAGAGAGCTTCGCCTTGGTGTCAATGGGCGTGGAGCAGGGCTTGCAGTCAGACATGCCAGCTCGCTCCAGGATGTCGATGGCGTACTGACATTGGTGCAGGAAGATGTGACAGAACCTCTCAAGTCATTAGGCCCACCTACAGTTGTCCTTGTCCAACGGACCTCAAACAACCCTGTAGGTGCACCTGATCACTTGACAAGTTCGGTATCTGAATTTCTTACCTTGTCCAAGAGCGTTTCACCTGTCACGTAGACATTACAATACATCGGAGGTACGAAAATGCGGAAGCAATTAAAATAACTTACCTTATATTAAAGTAAGAAAGAGTTGTATTATTACAGACCAGAACAAAATATAAGAGTGCTGAGTATTATTATTACATAACCTGGGAGGCAAAAACCCCTCCCGATAAACAGTAAAAAGTTTTATAGGAGGACACTTCCTCCCACAGCTTTAGTCTTGGTTTTCTTATTTGGGCACCACCTTGGAACAGAAGCAACAAAAGTTTGTTGCTTCTTCACCTAGAACAACATGGGACAAAGCCCTGAGTACGAAATGTACTTTCGCAAGTCTTACCCGTCAAAATAAAAGACTCTCAAGGATATGCTGGCCTTCGGGAATCAAGGTATGGCTTGTCAATAATCAAAGACTCTGTTTGCAAAAATGCTTACTAATCATGGATCCTTAAAAGTTCAGTTTTATTAGCAAGTTAAGTCATTACCTGAGTTCTAGAGTTCTTTCTACCCTAGTTCAAGCATTTGACCTATACTAGCCAATTTCTTATCAACCCTTCTTATTCACTGGAATGCTATGTGTAGGTCAGTGACCAAGTCTTCATGTCCACGAAGTTACGGCGATCCGTATCGATTATACTCAGCTGAGGATCTCCAATCACACGACATATGTAGCACTTAACCCTTGCATACGTCAACTCGCCATCTGGGTTCTTAAGACCAGATCAGGTTCACGCCAACCGAGAGCATAGATACACCACCGTCCAGCCTCTTGCCACGGCGGGTACACGCTACTCTTGCCATCTCTCCACTCCCATTGCGTGTTATCTTATTCTGGTATTAGTCTGCCCGAGGCAAAGCTTACCCATGACGAGGCATGTGACCAGTTAAAGGGTCCTCGATCATCAAGCCTACATCGAGAAGGTCCTTAATCGACTCAGACGGAGACACTACACCGAGACTCTCTTCTCGTGCAAGTCACCCGCCCGGTCTCAGCTTTATCATTTCAAACCCAAAGTTTGGTACCTGGCAGAGGTACATCTTTTCCGATGTTGAACTCATCATGGCCATGATGGATCCACCATCAAGTTTTGTTTTTGAAAATATCCCACCCACTTTGAAGCATCATCTTGGTCAAAACAAAACATTTTGTTTTTCTAGAGCAAAGCTAAGCATAAGAAAAACCTTTTTGTAAATCAGGGGATTAAGGAGAAGTAATCAAATCCAAGGAAGGAAATGCAGCAACTGTTTTAGCACACAACTCCTATCACTTAATGCATCAAGTAAGTGAGAAAGATTTCAAAATAGCAAGGAGGTGGCAAATGCACCGGGGCTTGCCTTGTGTGATAGGTGAATTAGGCTCTGCTCCACAGATATCAAAGTAAAAGCAGATTCCTGTCTGAGGTTCTTCATGTGGTGGTAGTGTAGTCCTCGCTTCTTCAACTTCTATTTCCTCCTCGTTCTCTAGATATAGCCATATATAATCATGAATGCACATGTAATGCTCATGAAAATGCAAAGATAATAAAACTTTTTTATCTAATGTCTTGAATATAACTTTCCTTCACGAGCCTCCGGGAAACTAGGGTTTTTGGAGTCTATAGTGAAGTTCATAGGGCAGGGGACTAGGGTTTTGGGTTCTAAGTACCAAACATGGTTCAAATCATACCAAATTTTACCCAAGGCTTCTAAATATTATTTAAAGATTATCTAAAAAGTTTGGTGAATTTTGGGATTATTAATTACTCTCTAAAATTCCAGAAGCATGTGTTTTGGCTAATTTAAATATCCCAAAATTCCCTATTGGAACTAAAAATCATGAAACAATTTTTATTAAATACTATAGAAAATTAGGAGCCTAGAAAAATTGGTCTGATATTTTTAGCAGTTTTCTGTAATTTTCTAGGAATTCTCTAAGTCCAGAAGAAAAAGAAAAAGGAAAAGATGCTACAAGATTGGGCTAAATCTGGCCCGAGCCGGCCCATACGCTGGCGAAAGCGCGCCCGCGCTGTTGGTTTTGCAGAAACGCCCCTACCGGTTCAAAAATTAGAGCGGCAGACCTCGGCACTATTCACACATTTCACTGACACTTGCAAAAACACCCTTGCGCTTTCATTTCTTCACAATTCATGGTCCACGACGTCGCATGGCGGAGAATCAAACTCCGGCGAGCTTGCACTGGCCAGGACACGCGATGACCGGTGCTCTCCTTCGGCTGAGACCTAATTCAAGCCCTAACCAGAATTTCCCCTCAACTAATTCACTAGCGGAGCTCTAACTCGCTCTATCCACGGTGGCAGCGGGCACCACGGACAATCGAACGCGTTCCCGGCGATCTAAGGGGTCCTAGTTCAATTGGAAGGGTCGGGGAGCATCAGAGGCACACAAGGACATTGAAACGAAAGAGTAGAGGGTATGAGCGGACCTGAGATGAGCTAGCCACGGCGAGGCGTCTTTCACGGTGGCAGAAACAGAATTGGGGGAAATGGGAAATTGGCGAGCTCTGGTGATCAATTGAGGGCATGGCTTGGTGGCTTGGTGCTTGACTACCCTACGGGCCCGTCGGGGTGCTCAATTTATAGTGTGCTTAAGCGGTGGCCTCCAATTTTGGATTGGCGCGCTGGCGGTCGGAGAAGAAAGGAGTCACTGGCGCACGAGATTAGTGGCTGCAACCGTGGCAACCTCACCGGCGATCTCTGGATAAGTCAGTACGAGTCACGGCGGTGTGGTTAAAGTGTTAAGGCACGTGGCACAAGACCATGAGGTGTCTAACTCCGGCAAGGGTTGATTCAAGGTGATCGGGGTAGAGCGGACACGGTGGCCAGACAAACAGTGCCTTAAGCATCCGGGGGGAGAAGATCTTTTCACCGCGGAACGTTATCCGGGCGCCGGTGAGCACGAATCACCTCACCGGCGTGAATCCACGCGTGGGGTCGCCGGCGGCCGGTTCACTGAACCAATAGATTTTTCTGGTCACTGTACCATCAAATTCTTCTTCAGTCAGTCTGACAGACCATGTTTGGGGCGAATTTCCTCCCGATTTTGTATGGTAACCAGACCAATGCTCTGCAGCAAAGTTGTAGCCTAATAGACCAGCTCAAACTTTTCTACATTGTGCACCCACAAAAAGTCATAGAAACTCGCTTAAAATCGAGCCCTAAGTTCATTCAATCTCATTGTCAGTCTAAATTCAGACTTAGGGCAGTCTGACAGCCCAACTTTGAGCTCATTTTACTCCAAATTTTTCATGTGACCAAGGCTTAATCCCTATAGAAAAGTTATTCTCCTTACATAGCTCTACAAATTTGATGTTCTGACTTAGGGCAAAATCCTTATAGTTTTGAAATTACAGGGCTTCAAAGTTGATCCCATTCACTGAAATTCAGACCTAGCCTTATAAAGGAATTGAATGGCCTTTTTGCAAATAAGCCCAATTCACACCTTTTGGCTTGTAAATCTTCAAACATGTGAACCATTTGACATGAGGTACCCTATTTCCATGATTTTTGCACTTAGGTCCAAAATGTGCACACCTTTACAGATAACCCCCTAGGGTTTTAGTTCAGGGTTTTCTAGGGGTCTGTTTAGAATTTTTGGTACTCCTAGGGTTTGGATGCTACTTAAGTCCATCCATGGTGACATTTTATGATTATTACAACTAAGTTTTGAAGTTTTCTTTTGTTTAGGCTTTGTTTACTCTTCTAAGCCCAGTTTAGGGTTAAGTATTGTACCCTAGGGTTTCACCCATGAAATGTCACATCAATACAAGTTGTTTGAACTTTTTGCCTAGTGAATGCATTCTAAGTGTAACAAACACATGATATGCCAATGCTTATGATGTTATGCTCAAGTTTTAGTGGCAGTAACACCAGGGGTGTTACAGAAGAGACCCTGGGATCGGCGTTCGGCAGTGATGCCGAGGAAGTGATGGAGAGGCCCCAGGTCCTTCATCGCAAACTCTTGCTGGAGGGTGATGATCGTGCATTGCAGGAGGTCGATGGTGAATGCCGTGAGCACAATGTCGTCGACGTAGAGGAGGAGGTAGACGATGTCCTTGCCCCGCCGGTAGATGAAGAGGGATGTATCCGACTTGGCCTCGACGAAGCCGATGGAGGCCAAATAGGTGGTGAAGCGGCTATACCAGGCTCGCGGCGCCTGCTTGAGGCCGTAGAGTGAGCAGTTCAGCCGGCAGACCAGGTCCGGGTTGGCGGCGTCGACGAAGCCAGTGGGCTGGCTATAGTAGACAGTCTCCGTCAGAGTGTCATGAAGGAAGGCGTTCTTGATGTCGAGCTGATGGATTGCCCAGTTCCAGGAGAGGGCGAGGGAGAGGACGGTGCGGACGGTGGCGAACTTGACGATGGGGCTAAAGGTCTCATCGTAGTCCACGACGGGGCACTAGGTGAAGCCCTGAAGAACCCAGCGAGCCTTGTAGCGGTCGAGGGAGCCATTCGAAGTCAGCTTGTGATGAAATAGCCATTTGCCAGTGACAACATTAGTGCCGGGAGGAGGAGGCACCAGGTCCCAGGTGTGGTTGGCCAGCAGGGCCACATACTCCTCCTCCATGGCCCGACGCCAATGAGGGTCAACGAGGGCAGTGCGGACGGAGGAGGTGATCGGGGATACGTCTGATAGGGTAGCGGACGTGTCGGCGGGCAGGATCAGCCTGTGGACAGGCTGAAGGACACCGGCAGCACGACGAGTCACCATGGGGTGAGTGTGCCTAGGGGCACGGTGAATGGCGACGGGGTGGTACACCAACGGCTCAGGGACCGCGGGCGTGGCCGGTCCGTGGCGATGATAGACGACGGCGGGGTCAGCGAATCGGGTCGCGTTCGTCGAGGGGTCCGGGTCCGTGGGCGTAGAGGGAGGAGCGCTCCCGCGGTGGTGGTAGATGATGGTGAGGTCGGTGAAGCAGGTCCCACTCGTAGATGGGGCCGAAGTCATCAGACCTGTACAAGGCGCAGGCGGGGTCGACGTGGCCGTGTGTGGCGCATGCGGGGTCGACTGGGCCGCGTGTGGCGTAGACGATGTCGACTGTGTCGTGCATGGCGCAGGCATGGTCGGCGGGGCCACGCGTGGCACAGGCAGGATCGACGGGGCCGCGCGTGGCGTAGGCAAGCGTGCGAGAGGGGGCGTCGGAGCTACATGTGGCAGGCACAGGGTCATCGAGGCCGCACGAGAAGGCGGTGACGCGGTGTGAGGTGTGGGTAATGATGCAAGGCGAGGTGCCTGGGAGGGATGGGTACTCGGATCGGACTCAAGGAGGGAGTCGAGATCGGTGGGCGAGGAGGGGCCGGCAAGAGGAAACACATCTTCGTCGAAGACGACATGACGAGAGATGACGATGCGATGGGTGGTGAGGTCTAGACAGTGATACCCCTTGTGGCCAAGAGATTAGCCAAGGAAGAGACAGCGGGTGGAGCGTGGAGACAGCTTATAAGGAGGAGTAGCGGAAGTGTTGGGATAGCAGGCACAGACAAACACACAAAGGTGGTCCTAGGAGGGGGTCTGTCGGGGACCATAATTAGGGGTACCCTCAAGTCTCCTAATTCTCAGCTGTTACCCCCATCAGCATAAAGCTGCAAAGGCCTGATGGGTGCGATTAAGTCAGGGATCGGTCCATTCGAGGGACTCGATCATGCCTCGCCCGAGCCTAGCCTCGGACAAGGGCAGCCGACCCCGGAGGATCTCCGTCTCGCCCGAGGCCCCCCTCCAGCGACGAACATACTTCCGGCTCGCCCGAGGCCCTGTCTTCGCCAAGAAGCAACCCTGACCAAATCGCCATGCCAACCGACCAGATCGCAGGAGCATTTAATGCAAAGGTGGCCTGACACCTTTATCCTGACACGCGTCCTCCAGTCGACAGAGCCGAAGTGACCGCAGTCACTTCGCCGCTCCACCGACCGGCCTGACAGAAGGACAGCGCCGCCTGCGCCGCTCCGACTGCTGTGCCGCTCGACAGAGTGAGGCTGACAGGCAGTCAGGCCCGACCTCAGGCACCATAGGAAGCTCTGCTCTGCCCGACCCAGGGCTCGGACTCGGGCTCAGCCCCGGAAGACGGCGAACTCCGCTCCGCCCGACCCAGGGCTCGGACTCGGGCTCAGCCCCGGAAGACGGTGAACTCCGCTCCGCCCAACCCAGGGCTCGGACTCGGGCTCAGCCCCGGAAGACGGCGAACTCCGCTCCGCCCGACCCAGGGCTCGGACTCGGGCTCAGCCCCGGAAGACGGCGAACTCCGCTCCGCCCGACCCAGGGCTCGGACTCGGGCTCAGCCCCGGAAGACGGCGAACTCCGCTCCGCCTGACCCAGGGCTCGGACTTGGGCTCAGCCCTAGAAGACGACGAACTCCGCTCCGCCCGACCCTAGGGCTCGGACTCAGCCCTGGCCTCAGCCGACGGTCTCCGCCTCGCCCGACCCAGGGGCTCGGACTCGACCACGGCCATGGAAGATAGACTCGACCTCGACCTCGGAGGAGCCTCCACATCGCCCAACCTAGGGCGCGGACCGACCACGTCGACAGGAGGCGCCATCATTACCCTACCCCAAGCTGACTTAGGCTACGGGGAACAAGACCGGTGTCCCATCTGGCTCGCTCCGCCAGATAGGCAATGATGGTGCCCCGCACGCTCTGTGACGACGGCGGCTCTCAGCCCCCTTACGGAAGCAAGAGGACGTCAGCAAGGACTCGACAGCCCCGACAGCTGTCCTTCCGCCAGGCTCCAGCGCTCCTCCGACGGCCACGACACCACACGAACCGGGTGCCAAAACCTCTCCGGCTGCCACGACGGCATGTACTTAGGGCGCTAGCTCTCCTCCGCTAGACACGTAGCACTCTGCTACACCCCCCATTGTACACCTGGATCCTCTCCTTACGCCTATAAAAGGAAGGACCAGGGCCCTCTTACAGAGGGTTGGCCGCACGAGGAAGAGGACGGGACAGGCGCTCGCGTGAGGCCGCTCACTCCCCCTCCCGCGTGGACGCTTGTAACCCCCTACTGCAAGCGCACCCGACCTGGGCGCGGGACGAACACGAAGGCTGCGGGATTTCCACCTCTCTCACGCCCGTCTCCGGCTGCCTTTCTTCCCCCCTTCGCGCTCGGCCTCGCGCCGACCCATCTAGGCTGGGGCACGCGGCGACATTTCACTCGTCGGCCCAGGGACCTCCCGATCTCGAAACGTCGACAGTTGGCGCGCCAGGTAGGGGCCTGCTGCGTGTTGACGAACAGCTTCCCGTCAAGCTCCAGATGGGCAGTCTCCAGCAACCTTTCCAGCCCGGGACGGTGCTCCGTTTCGGGAGTCTTGAGTTCATGTCCCTCGACGGCAGCTACGACATGATACTCCTTCTCCCGCCGTGCGACAGCGACAATGGCGGCCGACAGCCCGCCCGCCGGCGACGGAATCGACGGCGTCTTCTCCGCGTGGTGGAAGAACAACATTCAAGGTCACCCCGCCCTCTCCCCCACCGACGGAGGAGGAGGTGGGGCAACCAAGGCCAAGCAGGAGGCGGCCCCTCGTCGGCTGTCGAGCAAGTCGGCGGCGCCGGCGCCCCAACAGGGGGCGCGTCGGGCATCGACCTCGCGTTTGAGACGAAGACGAGCGCCGTCTCCCCGCGACATGCCAATTCCGAGCAAACGGACGACGCCAGCACGCTCGCGAAAGGCTTGCTGGGCGTCACCCTCGTACCTGAGACGACGGTGCAGTCAGTCCCTGACGTGACTTCGTCACCGCCCGTCGACCAAGAGGTACCCACCGGTTCCCATCTCACGCCTCTTGGATTCAGCCTCGACCCGCCAAGCGGCTTCGCTTTGGCGGACGCTCTCGTAGAGGCGAGTCCAAACCCTCTGGGGTTTTGTATGCGGTCACCCTGGGACCGGCTGATGGACGTCTCGACCTACGGGCCCTCAGGGTCCGATGAAGATGACAAGCCCGACTTCTGTTGGGATTTCTCTGGACTTGGCAACCCCAGTGCCATGCGGGACTTCATGACCGCATGCGACTACTACCTTTCCGACTGTTCCGACGGTAGCCACAGCCTCGGCGACGAGGACTGCGGCCCAAGTCGTGAATGTTTCCACGTCGATCTAGGGGGTCCCTCCGAGCGCAACCATCTCGGTATGCCGGAGAACGGTGATCTCCCTAGGCCTATGCCACGCGTTGACATCCTACGGGAGCTAGCTGTGGTCCCCGTTCCGGCGGGGGGTCATGACCCACAGCTCGAGCAAACCCGCGGGGTGCAGGCCAGGCTCGACGAGGGAGCAGGAGCACTTGAGCCGATCCGCCGGGACGTCGAGCAGGAATGGGCGGGCCAACCTCCGGCCGGAGAAGTGCGTCACCTACCCAAGGGCTTCCAGCACCGCATCGCCGACGATGTCAGGGTGAGGCCACCACCCGCTTCTAGTGGGGTCGGCCAGAACCTGGCTGCAGCAGCAATGCTTCTCCGCGCGATGTCGGAGCCATCAACCACCGAGGGGCGGCGAATCCAGGGAGAGCTCAAGAATCTCCTGGAGGGCGCCGCGGTCCGACGGGCCGAGAGCTCCGCCTCCCGAAGGCAGGGGTACCCCTCAGAACATCGCGTCGTGACTTCCCGATTCATGCGGGAAGCCTCGGTCCACACCGGGCGCACGCGCAACACAGCGCCTGCGGCCCCGGGCCGCCTCGGCAATGAGCACCATCACCGCGACCGTCGGGCCCACCTCGACGAGAGGGTGCGCCGAGGCTACCACCCCAGGCGTGGAGGACGCTACGACAGCGGGGAGGATCGGAGTCCCTCGCCCGAACCACCCGGTCCGCAGGCTTTCAGCCGCGCCATACGACGGGCGCCGTTCCCGACCCGGTTCCGACCCCCGACTACTATCACAAAGTACTCGGGGGAGACGAGACCGGAACTGTGGCTCGCGGACTACCGGCTGGCCTGCCAACTAGGTGGGACGGACGATGACAACCTCATCATCCGCAACCTCCCCCTGTTCCTCTCCGACACCGCTCGCGCCTGGTTGGAGCACCTACCTCCGGGGCAGATCTCCAACTGGGACGACCTAGTCCAAGCCTTCGCCGGCAATTTCCAGGGCACGTACGTGCGCCCTAGAAACTCCTGGGACCTCTGAAGCTGCCGGCAGCAGCCGGGAGAGTCTCTCCGGGACTACATCCGGCGATTCTCGAAGCAGCGCACCGAGCTGCCCAACATCACCGACTCGGATGTCATCGGTGCGTTCCTCGCTGGCACCACCTGTCGCGACCTGGTGAGCAAGCTGGGTCGCAAGACCCCCACCAGGGCGAGCGAGTTGATGGACATCGCCACCAAGTTCGCCTCTGGCCAGGAGGCGGTTGAGGCTATCTTCTGGAAGGACAAGCAGCCCCAGGGCCGCCCACCGGAAGATGCCCCCGAGGCGTCAACTCAATGTGGCGCCAAGAAGAAGGGCAAGAAGAAGTCGCAAGCGAAACGCGACGCCGCCGACGCGGACCTTGTCGCCGCCGCCGAGTACAAGAACCCTCGGAAACCCCTCGGAGGTGCCAACCTCTTCGACAAGATGCTCAAGGAGTCGTGCCCCTATCATCAGGGGCCCGTCAAGCACACCCTTGAGGAGTGCGCCATGCTTCGGCGCCACTTCCACAGGGCCGGGCCACCCGCAGAGGGTGGCAGGGCTCGCGACGACGACAAGAAGGAAGATCACCAGGCAGGAGAGTTCCCCGAGGTCCGTGACTGCTTCATGATCTACGGCGGGCAAGCGGCGAACGCCTCAGCTCGGCACCGCAAGCAAGAGCGTCGGGAGGTCTATTCGGTGAAGGTGGCGGTACCAGTCTACCTAGACTGGTCCGACAAGCCCATCACCTTCGACCAAGCCGACCACCCCGACCACGTGCCGAGCCCGGGGAAATACCCGCTCATCGTCGACCCCGTCATCGGCGACGTCAGGCTCACCAAGGTCCTCATGGACGGAGGCAGCAGCCTCAATATCATCTACGCCGAGACCCTCGGGCTCCTGCGTGTTAATCTGTCCTCGGTCCGGGCAGGCGCTGCGCCTTTCCACGGGATCATCCCCGGGAAGCGCGTCCAGCCCCTCGGACAACTCGACCTTCCCGTCTGCTTTGGGACGCCCTCCAACTTCTGAAGGGAGACCATCACGTTTGAGGTGGTCGGGTTCCGAAGAACCTACCACGCGGTACTGGGGAGGCCATGCTACGCGAAGTTCATGGCCGTCCCCAACTACACCTACCTCAAGCTCAAGATGCCGGGCCCCAACGGGGTCATCACCGTCGGCCCCACGTACAAACACGCGTTCAAATGCGACGTGGAGTGCGTGGAGTACGTCGAGGCCCTCGCCGAATCCGAGGCCCTCTTCACCGACCTGGAGAGCCTCTCTAAGGAGGTGCCAGACGTGAAGCGTCACGCCGGCAACTTCGAGCCAGCGGAGACGGTTAAGTTTGTCCCTCTCGACCCCAGCAGCGACACCTCCAAGCAGATCCGGATCGGCTCCGAGCTCGATCCCAAATAGGAAGCAGTGCTCGTCGACTTTCTCCGCGCGAATGCCGATGTCTTCGCGTGGAGTCCCACGGACATACCCGGCATACCGAGGGATGTCGCCGAGCACTCGCTGGACATCCGAGCCAGAGCCCGACCCGTCAAGCAGCCTCTGCGCCGATTCGACGAAGAGAAGCGCAGAGCCATAGGCGAGGAGATCCACAAGCTAATGGCGGCAGGGTTCATCAAAGAGGTATTCCATCCCGAATGGCTTGCCAACCTGTGCTTGTGAGAAAGAAAGGAGGGAAATGGCGGATGTGTGTAGACTACACTGGTCTAAACAAAGCATGTCCGAAGGTTCTCTACCCTCTGCCTCGCATCGATCAAATCGTGGATTCCACTGCTGGGTGCGAAACCCTGTCTTTCCTCGATGCCTACTCAGGGTATCACCAAATCAGGATGAAGGAGTCCGACCAGCTCGCGACTTCTTTCATCACACCCTTCGGCATGTACTGATATGTCACCATGTCGTTCGGCTTGAGGAATGCGGGCGCGACGTACCAGCGGTGCATGAACCATGTGTTCGGCCAACACATTGGCCAGACGGTCGAGGCCTACGTCGATGACATTGTAGTCAAGACGAGGAAAGCCTCCGACCTCCTTTCCGACCTTGAAGTGACATTCCGATGTCTCAAGGCGAAAGGCGTGAAGCTCAATCCCGAAAAGTGTGTCTTCGGGGTGCCCCGAGGCATGCTCTTGGGGTTCATCGTCTCCAAGCGGGGCATCGAAGCCAACCCGGAGAAGATCGCAGCCATCACCAGCATGGGGCCCATCAAGGACTTGAAAGGCGTACAGAGGGTCATGGGATGTCTTGCGGCTCTGAGCCGCTTCATCTCACGCCTCGGCGAAAGAGGCCTGCCTCTGTACCGCCTCTTAAGGAAGGCCGAGTGCTTCACTTGGACCCCTGAGGCCGAGGAAGCCCTCGGGAACCTGAAGGCGCTCCTCACGAATGCGCCCATCTTGGTGCCCCCAGCTGTCGGAGAAGCCCTCTTGATCTACGTCGCCGCGACCACTCAGGTGGTTAGCGCCGCGATTGTGGTTGAGAGACGAGAAGAGGGGCATACATTGCCCGTCCAGAGGCCAGTCTACTTCATCAGCGAGGTACTGTCTGAAACCAAAATCCGCTACCCACAAGTTCAGAAGCTGTTGTACGCGGTGATCCTGACGCGGCGGAAGTTGCGACACTACTTCGAGTCTCATCTGGTAACTGTGGTGTCATCCTTCCCCCTAGGGGGAGATCATCCAGTGCCGAGAGGCCTCGGGTAGAATCGCAAAGTGGGCGGTGGAAATCATGGGCGAAACCATCTCGTTCGCCCCTCGGAAGGCCATCAAGTCCCAAGTCTTGGCGGACTTCGTGGCTGAATGGGTCGACACCCAGCTCCCAACAGTTCCGATCCAGCCGAAACTCTGGACCATGTTCTTCGACGGGTCGCTGATGAAGACAGGAGCCGACGCAGGCCTACTCTTCATCTCGCCCCTCAGGAAGCACCTACGCTACGTGCTACGCCTCCATTTCCCGACGTCCAACAATGTGGCTGAGTATGAGGCTCTGGTCAACGGGTTGCGGATCGCCATCGAGCTAGGGGTCCGACGCCTCGACGCTCGCGGTGACTCGCAGCTCGTCATCGACCAAGTCATGAAGAACTCCCACTGCCGCGACCCGAAGATGGAGGCCTACTGCGATGAGGTTCGGCGCCTGGAAGACAAGTTCTACGGGCTCGAGCTCAACCACATCGCCCGGCGCTACAACGAGACTGCGGACGAGCTGGCTAAAATAGCCTCGGGGCGAACAACGGTTCCCCCGGACGTCTTCTCCCGAGACCTGCATCAACCCTCCGACAAGATCGACGACACGCTCGAGCCCGAGGCACCTTCGGCCCAGCCTGAGGTACCCTCGGCTCAGTCCGAGGCACCCTCGGCCCGGCCCGAGGCACCCTCAGCTCGGCCTGAGGCACCCTCGGTTCAGCCCGAGGCACCCTCGGCCCCCGAGGGTGAGGCACTGCGCGTCGAGGAGGAGCGAAGCAGGGTCACGCCTAATCGAAATTGGCAGACCCCGTACCTGCAATATCTCCACCGAGGAGAGCTACCCCTCGACCGAGCCGAAGCTCGGTGGTTGGCACGGCGCGCCAAGTCGTTCGTCTTGCTGGGAGATGGGAAAGAACTCTACCACCGCAGCCCCTCGGGCATCCTCCAGCGATGCATTTCCATCGCCGAAGGTCAGGAACTCCTACGAGAGATACACTCGGGGGCTTGCGGCCACCACGCAGCACCTCGAGCCCTTGTCGGAAATGCTTTTCGGCAAGGTTTCTACTGGCCGACGGCGGTGGCCGACGCCACTATAATTGTCCGCACCTGCGAAGGGTGTCAGTTCTACGCAAGGCAGACCCACCTGCCTGCTCAGGCTCTGTAGACCATACCCATCACCTGGCCTTTTGTTGTGTGGGGTCTGGACCTCGTCGGCCCCTAGCAGAAGGCACCCGGGGGCTACACGCACTTGTTGGTCGCCATCGACAAATTCTCCAAGTGGATCGAGGTCCGACCCCTAAACAGCATCAGGTCCGAACAGGCGGCAGCGTTCTTCACCAACATCATCCATCGTTTTGGGGTCCCGAACTCCATTATCACCGACAACGGCACCCAGTTCACCGGCAGAAAGTTCCTGGACTTCTGCGAGGATCACCACATCCGGGTGGACTGGGCCGCCGTGGCTCACCCCATGACGAATGGGCAAGTAGAGCGTGCCAACGGCATGATTCTACAAGGACTCAAGCCTCGGATCTACAACGACCTCAACAAGTTCGGCAAGCGATGGATGAAGGAACTCCCCTCGGTGGTCTGGAGCCTGAGGACAACGCCGAGCCGAGCCACGGGCTTCACGCCGTTCTTTCTAGTCTATGGGGCCGAGGCCATCTTGCCCACAGACTTAGAATACGGTTCCCCGAGGACGAGGACCTATGCTGACCAAAGCAACCAAGCTAATCGAGAAGACTCGCTGGACCAGCTGGAAGAGGCTCAGGACAAGGCCTTACTACACTCGGCGCGGTACCAGCAGTCCCTGTGACGCTACCACGCCTGAGGGGTCCGGTCCCGAGACCTCCAGGCGGGCGACCTGGTGCTTCGGCTGCGACAAGACGCCTGAGGGCGGCACAAGCTCACGCCTCCCTGGGAAGGGCCGTTCGTCATCGCCAAAGTTCTGAATCCCAGAACGTACAAGCTGGCCAACAGTCAAGGCGAGGTCTACAGCAACGCTTGGAACATCCAACAGCTACGTCGCTTCTACCCTTAAGATGTTTTCAAGTTGTTCATATACCTCGTTTCCACGCAAAGTTTAGTCATCAAGGAAGGGTCAGCCTTGCCTCGGCAAAGCCCGACCCTCCCTTGGGGGCTAAAAGGGGGGAACTCCCTCTACGTCGAAATTTTCCTCGAAAAAAGATCCTTTCTGCCAGAATGTCTTTCGTGCTTTTCGACTACTTCGAAAGTGGATCCTAAAAACGACGGAGTACACGTAAGCAGCCAAGGCTGACCGAGCCGAGGGACTCCTACGCCTCCGGGATACGGATACCTCACTCATCACCTTCTGCGATAAGTAACTCACGTTCGGATAGGTGATTCCGCGGACCGAACAAGTCTTCACGTTCGAAAGCTCCTCTGCCGAAGCGATTCTTCGAGCCTTCTCGACTGCGTCGGTGACAGAACCCTATGGACGGGTAAGAGTGCGCGTAAGCGGCAAGGCCGACCGAGCCGAGGGATTCCTACGCCTCCGGGATACGGATACCTCACTCATCACCTTCCGTGAGAAGCAACTCTCGCTCACACAGACAATTCTGTTACCAACGAAAAAGTCCAGATACTCGAAACAAGAGGAAAAGAAACGCAGCTTTACAACACGGCGAGGGTGTGTTTGGGCCTCGGCGGCCGCAGAAAACACACGCTACAAGATAATCCGATCCTGCAGGCTCGGATCTTGACGGTTGAAGGGAGCAGCAGCACCCTCGGCGTCAACTACACCTTCGGCGAGGTCCGACCTAGCCTCCGACGGCGACACGGTCCGAGGGTCTCCACTCTGAAGGACGACTTCATCATCACGCCCGGGCCATCGCCGCCCGGGTCTCCTCCAAGAATCCGACTCGAGCAGGCAGCTCGGCTGGTCACCCCGAGGCCTCGGCCAGCTGTCCCCCGAAGACATCAGCCCGACCCGAGGCCTCGGCAGATCAACTCCGGCGTCGGTCCCGCTAACGGACGACCCGGCCAGGCTCCGGCCGACCAAGTCTTCTTTTCGAGCCAACTCTGCCTCTGTCTGTGCTGACACTGCTACCCCTGGCTTCGGCTCGTCGAAGAGCGGCCGAGGGGTTCCTTTAACTAAGCAAGAGAAGCCTCGGACAGCAAGGCCGACCGAGCCGAGGGACTCCTACGCCTCCGGGATACGGATACCTCACTCGTCACCTTTGCACGGGGCGACTCACACTTGGTGAAGCGGTTCAGACAACCAACAGGCGAGTCTTAGTGCTCGAAAATGAGGAAAAACACGACTTCGTGCCAAAAATACATACATGTTCAGGCCTCGACAGCCACAATGAACAAAAACACCGACATTCAAAGTGCCATTACAAACGGAACTCCGGTTCCACCTCCGCAGGTACGAACAACCCCACTCGCTGGGGGGGCCTGCGGAGCAACAGAAAATCGACGAACGGCACGCCGTCACCCGCTCCAGCAGCGGCGACGACGACGACTTCTGCTCCGGGGGGCCGGACAGCGGCAGCGATGACCTCAGGGCGGATGCTGCTGCCAGGAGGCCCTCGCCCATGCCCAAACTCGTGAGGCAAGGACGGGCAGAAGGCCGTAGAGTTGGAGGTCGGTCCGTAGGCGGCCCCGGCTATCTCGTCGGCGGAGGAACCTCTTCCAGCTGCCGTGGCGGAAGGCGGCGCCGGGAGCGGCTCCGAAGCCACTCGCGTCCGAGAGCCGGGCACGCGACAGCTGCCAGCGCCACGGACGGCGAACGCCCTTCCCCCCGTTCACTGAGGGAAGGAGCGGGCCACCGCCCACGCAGGGGCCGACCGCAACTCGGCACACTCCCCTCCCCAGCACTGGTGATGAAAATCCTTGAGGCTAAGGGAGGGGCAGAGGCCGTAGCCCGGCTTGCTTTCCCCCGCCATCGAACTGGAGGTCACCGTCTTGGGTGACCGCCGGCGGAGGGGTGCAGCCGGGCTGCATGATGAAAATCCTTGAAGCCGAACGATGGCTGAAAGGTACCGACTCCCACGGAGTTGTGTTCCTCCAACGACAAGGCGAAAGGACCGCAGGCATCCCCCATCCGGGGGCTCGGAAGGTGGAAAGACACAATGCATAAGGGAGCGCGAAGACATGGTCGCCTTTCAAGGGGGTCACCCTCCTTTTAAAGGCGACTCTCCCTACTTGCGTCCCCAGCCGTCGTGGGCTGAGTCTTCTCCAACACGCTCCAAGGTCCTCCCCCTACGGCGCGGGGGCTGGGTCCCACACGTCATGCAAGCCGGCCCAGAGCAGAAGAAGCCAAACCGCCGCGCGCGGTGCATGCAACCGCCCAGCGGTTACAAGCAGTTCTCCACTTTTGCCCAGACCAGCGGGCGAAAGGGCGGGCAGCCATGCAGGCGGCATGCAACCGCGCCAAGTGGGCGCACCTCTCCGACTTCCAACGCGCCCAGCATGGAAGCCCACGCCCACGTGTCATGCAACCGGCACGCCGGTCGCTACGTGCAAGCAACTGCACCGCCACTCGCACCACTGCCACGCCTCCTCGACTGCGGAACCAGTACCGCGACTCGAGGCAACCCTGTGTACGACCCAGTAGTGCCAGCCAGGCGCGACGGTCAATGCGGCCAAAAATGGGCCGGCAGTGATGGCGGTGGTAGGCGGGCGGGAGCGGCGGTCACGTCGTCAGCCAAGCTTACGTCCCATCCTGGGGCAGTGAGAGAGCCCTCTCTCACGGCGTGAAGACGACGCGCCCGTGTTCCGTTCCTCGAACGGCTCGCGCACGCGCAACGGCCGCCCCGCGAACCACTCGCCCCGTCGCATTAACTCCGCGGCGGGACAGGCGGCGTCTCTGGCAGGGGAAGCGAGCGACGCTTCGCCTTCGCCATAATGACCACGTCAAAAAAGGTACGCCGCGTCATTCGATTTCGTGTCCTTTTCCTTTTCCTCTTTCTCTCTCTTACAACAGGGACTGGGAAAGGGGATACCCCGAAAAGGACCCTTCTCCGTGAAGGAACCAGGCTCCGAGCCTCCCTACTGATCAGAGGTTCGAAGGCTGGCCCCTCGGAGGGGTTCAACAGCCGCCTCAGAGCACGTGGGCTCCACACCCACTACTGGTCAGAGGTTCGAAGGCCGGCCCCTCGGAAGGGTTCAACGGCTGCCTCAGGCCACTCGGGCTCCGCGCCCACTACTGATCAGGGGTTCGTAGGCTGGCCCTCGAAGGGTTCACAGCCGCCTCAGACACAGAGCGAGGGATGACCATGGGTACGTTCGATACATAACCAAGGCTCGGGCTACGCTCCCGAGGTACCCTAGGACATTTCCGAGACCAGCGGGAACGATCTTGTAACGAAATCCCATCAGAGGGAGGCATCGAGCCGTCGGACCCCGTCGACAGGGGACCGGGTCCGGCAGATCACCCGCAGGTACTTTTGGGCGCACCTCTGGGCCTCTAGCCGACCCCTAACAAATGGGGCACGGACGTCCGCTCGGATTACCCGCCAGCAGCTCACCGGAGACACCATGTTCGGCGCCCATCGAGGGCAACATGGCGCTTTCCCCCCTCCTCCTTACGGAAAGGCGACGTAGGGGCGTATGTAAAAAAGTCGAGTCTGTCCCTGATCGTCCTCTCGCCCTGTGCAGAGGCTCGGGGGCTGCTCTCGCAAACCCGGCTCCGGCCAAACCGTTGACAGCGTCAACATACCAGCCCGAGAACTTGGAACCCGACCGTGCACCCGGGCTACGGCCAGCTCGCATGAGGATAGACCAGCTGAAGCATTATGCGAGGCATTAAGACCTCGGAGGAGTCAAACCACTCCTCCGAGGCCTCGGGGGCTACACCCGGCGGGTGCGCTCGCGCGCACCCATCGGAACAAAACGCAACCGAGAAAGGCTGGTCCCCTTGCAAAAAAGTGCGACGAAAGCCTCCAAGCGAGTGCTAACACTCCCTTCGAGGCTCGGGGGCTACTGTCGGGGACCATAATTAGGCGTACCCTCAAGTCTCCTAATTCTCAGCTGGTAACCCCCATCAGCATAAAGCTGCAAAGGCCTGATGGGTACGATTAAGTCAGGGATCGGTCCATTCGAGGGACTCGATCACGCCTCGCCCGAGCCTAGCCTCGGACAAGGGCAGCCGACCCCGGAGGATCTCCGTCTCGCCCGAGGCCCCCCTCCAGCGACGAACATACTTCCGGCTCGCCTGAGGCCCTGTCTTCACCAAGCAACCCTGACCAATCGCCACGCCAACCGACCAGATCGCAGGAGCATTTAATGCAAAGGTGGCCTGACACCTTTATCCTGACACGCGTCCTCCAGTCGACAAAGCCGAAGTGACCGCAGTCACTTCGCCGCTCCACCGACCGGCCTGACAGAAGGACAGCGCCGCCTGCGCCGCTCCGACTGTTGTGCCGCTCGACAGAGTGAGGCTGACAGGCAGTCAGGCCCGACCTCAGGCACCATAGGAAGCTCCGCTCCGCCCGACCCAGGGCTCGGACTCGGGCTCAGCCCCGGAAGACGGCGAACTCCGCTCCACCCGACCCAGGGCTCGGACTCGGGCTCAGCCCCGGAAGACGGCGAACTCCGCTCCGCCGAACCCAGGGCTCGGACTCGAGCTCAGCCCCGGAAGACGGCGAACTCCGCTCCGCCCGACCCAGGGCTCAGACTCGGGCTCAGCCCCGGAAGACGGCGAACTCCGCTCCGCCCGACCCAGGGCTCGGACTTGGGCTCAGCCCCAGAAGACGACGAACTCCGCTCCGCCCGACCCCAGGGCTCGGACTTAGCCCTGGCCTCAGCCGACGGTCTCTGCCTCGCCCGACCCAGGGGCTCGGACTCGACCACGGCCACGGAAGACAGACTCGACCTCGACCTCGGAGGAGCCTCCACATCGCCCAACCTAGGGCGCGGACCGACCACGTCGACAGGAGGCGCCATCATTACCCTACCCCAAGCTGACTCAGGCTACGGGGAACAAGACCGGCGTCCCATCTGGCTCGCTCCGCCAGATAGGCAATGATGGCGCTCCGCACGCTCTGTGACGACGGCGGCTCTCAGCCCCCTTACGGAAGCAAGAGGACGTCAGCAAGGACTCGACAGCCCCGACAGCTGTCCTTCCGCCAGGCTCCAGCGCTCCTCCGACGGCCACGACACCACACGAACCGGGTGCCAAAACCTCTCCGGCTGCCACGACGGCATGTACTTAGGGCGCTAGCTCTCCTCCGCTAGACACGTAGCACTCTACTACACCCCCCATTGTACACCTGGATCCTCTCCTTACGCCTATAAAAGGAAGGACCAGGGCCCTCTTACAGAGGGTTGGCCGCGCGGGGAAGAGGACAGGACAGGCGCTCGCGTGAGGCCGCTCGCTCCCCCTCCCGCGTGGACGCTTGTAACCCCCTACTGCAAGCGCACCCGACCTGGGCGCGGGACGAACACGAAGGCCGCGGGATTTCCACCTCTCTCACGCCCGTCTCCGGCTGCCTTTCTTCCCCCCTTCGCGCTCGGCCTCGCGCCGACCCATCTGGGCTGGGGCACGCGGCGACATTTCACTCGTCGGCCCAGGGACCCCCCGGTCTCGAAACGCCGACAGGGTCGTGTCGTATAGGGCGAAGTGGGGGTGGGATGGCTCACCGCCTTCGATGGGAGGTGGTTGAGGAGGTGGGTAGCTATGTGAAGGGCCTCTGCCCAGTAGCTGGTGGGGAGAGACGCCTAGAAGAGGAGGTAGCGGATCATATTGGTGGTAGTGTGAATCATGCGCTCGGCCCGGCCATTCTGGGTGGAGGTGTAGGGGCACGAGAGACGCAACTGAATGCCACTGGTGAGGAAGAATGGTCGAGAGGCGTGGTTGTCGAACTCACAGCCATTGTCACACTGTAGTGTATGGACCGGCGACGGAACTAGGTGGAAACCCAGGCGAAGGAGTGAGTGAGGGTGGTAAATGTGTCGGACTTCAAGCGAAGAGGAAAAGTCCATAGGAAATGTGAAAAATCGTCCAAAATCACCAAATAGTATTTGTATCCAGAGAGACTGAGTACATGAGAGGTCCAAAGATCACAATGAACCAGGTCAAAAGCCTGCTCAACCCTAGAAGAAGATTGAGTAAAAGGGAGACGGGTATGGCGGCCAAGCTGACATGCATGACAATGGCCCTCAAAATGTCCCCTATTACAAGAAGAATCTAAGGTGCTAGAAAGCTTGGTCATGACGTCAGGTCTTGGGTGGCCGAGACAACGATGCCAAGTGGTGGAGGTGGTGGTGGAGACCAAGACAGGAGGTGGAGACACGCTGGTGGACGATGGCCGCAGCGTGTAGAGGGGACCGACGCTGTCACATTGGGCGAGAGGGGTCCTGGTGACCAGATCCTTCACAGAAAAACCGGTAGGGTCAAACTCAATGGAACACGAATTGTCGGTGGTGAACCGACGGACATAAAGGAGATTGTGAGTGATGTGAGGAGCTACGAGAATGTCGTTGAGGTAGAACGGTCTAGGGAGTACCGAGGCACCGATAAAGGTGACCCGAAGAGTGGAACTGTTCCGAACGACGATCGAGGTAGGGTGTGTGGGAGAAGGTGGTTGTGAGCTAGAGAGCGTGCCTGTGGTGGGGGTGGTGTGATAGGATGCACCGGAGTCGATGGCCCAGTCAGAAGGCGGTGGAGTCAACGCCATGGTGTTGTAGGCGGAGGCGAGGGCGGCAGGGTCCCAGCCAACAGCGAGCGAGGACCATGGTGTCGTGGTAGATGGTCCCATAGGCGGGAGCGGAGGTGGTCCGCTGTAAGGTGGCATGTCGTAGGCAGGTGGCGTAGTCAGGAGAGCCAGCGCCGGTGTCGGAGGACGGGAGGCGCTGGGGGCTTGACACGACCACATGGAGATGGTGTCGGTCCAGGGGTTGTAGATCGACGGGCAACTGGGGCCGCCACCCCGGCTGGCGAAACCGCCACGAGAGGAGTTGCCGCCCCCACGTCCGCCCTTGCGGGGCGACGACCGCCGTTGGTGGTGGAATGCGGACGAGGGGCCGGGGGAGGTGCAGTAGGGGCTGAGCATGGGTCCTGGTCGACGGAGCGTGGGAAGGCTGCCCCCCCCCCCCCCCCGGAGATGCCTGGGCGCCAGGGGTGGTGCTGTAGAGGGTCGATGCCTTGGTGGGAGCCTCGAAGGTCATGGTGAGCTCCTCAAGGAGAAGCTCACTTCTCACGGCATGGAAGGTGGGGAAAGGCACGGTCCTCTTGATCAGAGCCTTCAGGTGGCCATAACGGGGGCTGAGGCCACGCAGGAGGTTCAACACCAAGGTACGGTCTGCCACTGGCTCACCGAGATCGCAGAGGGAGTCCATCAAACCTTTCATCTGGCGGTAGTACTCCTCCACGGAGAGGTCCCCCTAGGAGAACTGGTGGAACTGAGCGTCGAGGTGTAGAGCCCGAGCATCACGGTTCTCGAGGAATTGTTCCTCGAGAGCGAGCCACACCTGGCGGCCCATGTGCGCCTGGTCGCGGATGATGTCCTGGAGCTCGACGGTGATGGTGCCATGGAGCCATGAGAGCACCACGGTGTCCATCAGGTACCAAGTCGGGGACGGTGGGTCGGCGAGCACAAAGTGACGCAGGGTGAGTAGCACCTTCCTCGCCAGCGAGGGTAGTGGGAGGATTCCGGGTCCAGCGTGATGGAGACGAGGGACCAGATGTTGTGGAGGCCGGCAACCTGGGCGTGAAGAGTGGCGACGTGGTCGGCATCGAGCCCAGAGGCGTGGGGGCCTCTGGGGTGGGCGGTGGTGCGTCAAGACCCGCCGGGGAATGCACGTGGATGAGGCGTTGCGCGGTGGCCAGCTCAGCGGTTAGGGCGGCACTCGTGGCCCGCTCATGCTCTAGGGCCAGGGATGCGGCGTGCTGGCGCTCATGGGAGGCGGCAACGGCAGCCTAGATGGTGGCAATGGTGGCGACGAGCGTGGCAGGCGCAGGCGCAGTGGACGGCGGGGATGGGGCAGCCTCCGTCCACACGGGGTTGTGGGTGGAAACCCCCGGTGGGGAGCGAGAGGAGCGTCGTTGGGTGGCCGGGAGGATGGTGGGTAGGGGCCCGAGGCCAGAGATGAACGGAGGCTCATCGACGAGCGGGAGGAAACCCCCGGTGCGCCAGGGGGTGCCAGAAGAGTCACGGCGGCGCTAGTGGGGAGCGATGCGGCGTGCACGGCGGCACGGCGGCTGCGTCGGTTGGGCCGGATGGGACAGCGAGGCTGGCGGCCAAGGCAGGCGCTGGCGGGTGGAGGGCGGAGCCGGCGGGGTCAGCCATCGGCGCAGGGTGAAGGGGCCGGTCCACGAGCGCCTGGATGAGGGAGGAGACGAGGCCGAGACGCTGGTGGCCACGGGGCGCGCGGAGGGCCGCGGGGGAGTGGGCGGCGACCGCACCTGGGCGCGGACAGCAGCCGGCGGCGGCGGCAGGGGGCGGCGACCGCGCCTGGGCTAGCCGGCGACGGCAGCAGGCCGCGGGGGAGGGGCGGCGACCGCACCTGGGAGGAGGGGAGGGGCGGCGACCGCGTCGAAGGGGTGGGCGACCGGAGGTGGCGGTGCCAGGGAGTGGCGGTTGGTCGGCTGGGACTGGGAGAGAAGAAAAAAAATTAAATTGACTCTAGTACCATGTTGAATGATGAAACCCCCTAATAGGTACTCTAACGCATTCCAACCGGCTTTTTTTCAGCGTGCCCCCTGTTGTCGCCCTGGCCGCCGCCTGGCCGCCGACGACCTCACCGCTCACAGCAAAAACAGCACGGATGATGATAAACTACCCTATTTCAATCGTGTTGGCAACACTTGTGAATCGTCCCTTGTTATCATAATACTTGAAATTGTGGATAATACTGTTTATATTGAAAGTTAAAGACTTGTATGCTTATTTTTCAATATTGCTACACAATACAGAGGCATCGGTAACCATCAAAGTTTTTTTTTTGGCTCTCCATACCTTTCAAAAAAAATCCTAAGAACAGTTAACATGTTCAAAAATAGAGCAACTGCTTAACCACAGCTAGGTGCTATCAATGAAGCTAACCTACAATGTTAATTGGATCACACCGCGCAATCCAGTTTCCATATGTAGACCCCATCCCACAGGCAATGGGAACATAGGCAGGTTAACCAGCAAAAATATTTTTTCTGGTGTAACACAAGGCTAGTTTCTCAGAGATCACTGAGCCTCCTCCAGAATCCAGACCTCGTTGGTCCTTTTCTTTATAAAGACCCGGACACCTTGACCTTTTTCTCTCCAAGATAAAGCTGCATGCGCTGATGTGCATGACTATTATGTACAGTGACCTTGATCATCAATAGTAGAAACTAGAATTCTTCTGGCGGGGTGCATCTTTGCAGAGAATAGAGCGAACTTCCACGACGGATCTGGGTGGCTCCAGGTCCTTCGGCGGGATTGTATTGCCTAGCAGCTGTTGCAGCTGGGATGCGAAAGTATCATCCAATACCTGCAGGATTAACAGGTTTTATTAAACTAGTGCCGTGATGGGAAGCATCAAAAGGGAAGGCGAATACATGGTCGATAAGTTACAAGGGGCCGGGGGAACATGAACATACGGAGATTGCGACTCGTGCACCTTTATACCAGGCTTTATTTTCTTTGCGATTCTCCAGGAAACTCAGCACATCCTAAATATTGATCAAATTAGTAACAGTAGTAGGAAAAAGGACCATCGCTACTCACTACTGATACTTCATGTACCTGTCCCATCCGGTCCCAAAAACCTCGGCATATGGCTACAAAAACATGTACTTCAGAGACTTTGTGCACATGATTTATCGCCTGAATTAGCTGATCCTTCAACGCCTGCATCCTGGTGCGGATATCAGATTCAAGCACCAACTCTTTTGAATCCTGAATGATCTTTTTGAGCTTTGTGGTATTTTGCATACGGGTCTGCATAAAAAACTTTGGTAAGAAAATTGTTCTTCGCAACAATTGTACTTATCTCTGTAAAGTGCCAATAAGGCCTCTCCGATTCTATTCATTAATAGATCAGTGGCCAAATAGCTAAGGGTGCAACAGAAAGTTCAATGTGGAATTAGAGTGTGGAATTAGGACTTGGTACGATAAAACCTGAATCTCTACAAAATGATAATAGATGAAATCACCCCTACATAGAACCTCAAATGATCTTAGTTGTTATAATCTTACCAGTATCAAATGAACATGAAAGCATTCATAATTCTGGTTTCATACTGATACCTCCCAGGCAATGGAGCTTGTAGCATATACATAGAAATTTAATTTGGTAGAAGTAGGACACCATTCTCAGTACAAGAGAAGTACCCATAATGATAAATTTACATTAGAAACTAAATCCTAGGCTCATGCAAACAGATCTATGCCAGAACTTGCTGCATGGATAAAGAAAACTCATTAAACAAAATTCGTTTTTCATTTTCAAGTAAAGCTACGTATGGAAATTAAGTGACTAGGTTTTATGACAAAGTAAGTTTGTGCCTAGTTTCAGGGAGATATCAGAGATTCACAAGAAATTGTAACAAGCAGAGATCAGTAAAAATAACGAGACATAAAAAGACACTCACATTCTCAGAAAGCTTCTAGGTAAAAAATAACGAGACGTAAAAAGACACTCACATTCTCAGAAAGCTTCTCAACAACCGCTTGCATGTAATTTCGGAATTTAGCTCTCAATGTCACTGTAACTTCACTAAGTTTTTCTCCAATGGCCGCAGAATTTCCTCCGTTAGGTATACAAGAACTCCATGACTTCAAGTGACTCTCAATCCGAGGTCGCAAAACATCAAGTAGTCTTTTCAATGTATTCAAGAGAATGCCAAGCTAAAAGCAGATAGGGGGTCAGATATTATTATATTAAAATTAAAGTTCCAAGAAACGTAAATCAATACGAAACTTACATCTTCAGGTACGGTATAGGGCACCGTTGAATTGCGCTTTGTGAGTTTTTGGACAACTTTGAGGCCGAATTTCTTTGGTGCAACACAATCCTTTGGTGGAGCCAAAACATCCGCATATTGTTTTTCCATAGACTCAATAACTGCCTTTTCAACATCTGCAATGGCCTTTTGTTTTAAGGAATAAAAAATATATAATATAAGTTGCCCAAGGGGCAAGACGCGCTTACCGGGGACAATCCCGTGAAAGGGCGTCGCACCGGCCCGGATCGTGGACAGATCGATCCCCAAGAGCCCGAGGGTCTCGGCGGAGATGATGTTGAGGCTGCTGCCTCCGTCCATGAGGACCTTTGTGAGCCTGGCGTTGCCGATGACGGGGTCGACAACGAGCGGGTACCTTCCTGGGTTTGGCACGCAGTCGGGGTGGTCGCCTTGGTCGAAGGTGATGGGCTTGTCGGACCAGTCTAGGTAGACTGGCGCCGCCACCTTCACCGAGCAGACCTCCCGACGCTCCTGCTTGCGGTGCCGAGCCGAGGCGTTCGCCACTTGCCCACCATAGATCATGAAGCAGCCGTGGACCTCCGGGAACTCCTCTTCCTTGTCGCTCTCCTTCTTGTTGTTGCATTGGTCCTTGCCACCTTCCGCCGGGGGCCCGGCCTTATGGAAGTAGCCGGAGCATGATGCATTCTTCAAGGGTGTGCTTGACGGGACCCTGGTGATAGGGGCATGACTCCTTGAGCATCTTGTCGAACAAGTTGGCCCCTCCGGGAGGCTTCCGTGGGTTCCTGTGCTCGACAGCAGCGACGAGATCCGCGTCAGCGGCGTCGCGTTTCGCTTGCGCCTTCTTCTTGGCCTTCTTCTTCGTGCCACACTGGGCGGACGCCTCGGGGACGTCTTCTTTCTGCCTCTCCTGAGGCTGCTTGTCCTTCCGGAAGATGGCCTCGACCGCCTCCTGACCAGAGGCGAACTTGGTCGCGATATCCATCAACTCGCTCGCCTTGGTGGGAGTCTTGCGCCCCAGTTTGCTTACCAGGTCTCGGCAGGTGGTGCCGGCGAGGAACGCCCCGATGACGTCCGAGTCGGTGATGTTGGGCAGCTCGGTGCGCTGCTTTGAAAACTGTCGAATGTACTCTCGCAGGGATTCCCCTGGCTGCTGGCGGCAGCTTCGGAGGTCCCATGAGTTCCTAGGGCGCACGTACGTACCTTGGAAGTTTCCCGCGAAGGCCTTGACCAGGTCGTCCCAGTCGGAGATCTGCGCAGGAGGCAGATGCTCCAGCCATGCCCGGACAGCGTTAGAGAGGAACAGGGGGAGGTTGCGGATGATGAGGTTGTCGTCGTCCGTCCCTCCCAGCTGGCATGCCAGCCGGTAGTCCGCAAGCCACAGCTCCGGCCTTGTCTCCCCCGAGTACTTGGTGATGGTAGTCGGGGCTCGGAACCGAGCCGGGAACGGCGCCCATCGTATGGCCCGGCTGAAGGCTTGCGGACCTGGTGGTTCGGGCGAGGGACTCCGATCCTCCTCACTGTCGTAGCGTCCTCCGCGCCTGGGGTGGTAGCCTCGGCGCACCCTCTCGTCGAGGCGGGCTCGACGGTTGCGATGGTGTTGCTCGTCGCCGAGGCGATCCGGGGCTGCAGGCGTCCCGTCCCGCGTGCGCCCGGTGTGGACCGAGTCCTCCCGCATGAGTCAGGAAGTCGTTGTGCGATGCCCCAGGGGGCACCCTTGCCTTTGGGAGGCGGAGCTTTCGGCCCGTCGGACCGCGGCATCCTCCAGGAGATTCTTGAGTTCTCCCTGGATACGCCGCCCCTCGGTGGTGGATGGCTCCAGCATTGCTCGGAGTAGTATTGCCACTGCAGCTAGATTCTGGCCGACCCCGCTGGAGGCCGGGGGCAGCCTTGCCCTGGCATCGCCAATGATACGACGTTGGACGTCCCGGGCCCGATGATGCGCTTCTCCGGTGAGTGCTCGGCCTGCCCACTCCTGCTCGACGTTTTGCCGGAGCTGCACAAGTTGCCCTGCTTCCTCGTCGAGCCTGACCTGCATCTCGCGGATTTGCTCGAGCTGTGTGTCCTGGCCCTCCGCAGGGACTGGGACCACAGCTAGCTCCCGCGGGATGTCAACGCGAGAAGCAGGCACAGGAGGGTCGTTATCCTCCGGCATACCGAGGTGGTTGCCTTCGTCGTGATCCCCCAGATCGACGTGGAAACATTCGCAACTTGGGCCACAACCTTCGTCGTCAAGGTTGTGGCCATCGTCAGAGCAACCGAGAGGCAGTAGTCACACGCGGTCATGAAGTCTCGCATGGCACTGGGATCACGGAGCCCGGAGAAATCCCAACTGGAGTCGGGGTCGTCTTCTTCCTCGGAACTCGGGGGCCCGTAGGTTGAGACGGCCGTCAGTCGATCCCAAGATGACCACATATGGTACCCCGGAAGGTTAGGGTATGCCTTTACGAAAGCGCTCACCGAAGCGGGGTCGCTTGGTGGATCGAAGCTGAATCTAAAAGGCACAGGGTGGAAAACGGACGGTACCTCTTGGTCAATGGACGGTGGGGAAGTCGCGTCGGGGACGGACTGCACCGTTATCTCAGGTACGAGGCTAACGTCCAGCAAGTCCTTCGCGAGAGTGCTGGCGTCATCAGTCCACTTGGGGTTGGCACGTTGCGGGGAAACGACATCAGTCGTTGTCTCAGGTGCGAGGACAATGCCCGACATGTCCCCCGCTGGGGTGCCGGCGTCGTCGACTTGCTCTGGTCCAACAGCCGATGAGGTGCCGCCTCCTGCCTGGCCATGGTTGCCCCGTCTCCTCCTCCTGCGGCGAGGAGGGTGGCGGGGCAAACCCGGATGCTGCTCTTCCGCCACGGGGGGAAGACGTCGTCGAGTTCGCCGTCGCCGGGCGAGCTGACGACCGTCGTTGTTGCTGTCGCGCCGCGGGGGGAGGAGTATCATGTCGTAGCTGCCGTCGAGGGACATGAACTCGAGACTCCCGAAGCGGAGCAGCGTCCCCGGCTGAAGAGGTTGTTGAAGACTACCTATCTGGAACTCAACGGGAAGGTGTTCGTTAACACGCAGCATGCCCCTACCTGGCGCGCCAACTGTCGGTGTTTCGGACACGGGGGACCCTCAACCGAGCCGACCAGTGATTTTATCGCTGTGTGCCCCTGCCCAGATGGGTTGGCGCAAGATGGAACACAAGGGGGAATGCGGCTTGTATTATCTCGCACCGGGGATGCTCGTAGTAGGGGTTACAAGCGTCATGAGAGAGAGAGAGAGCCTGTTTGTTTGCTCGTCCCCCGCGTGACCACCCCCCCCCCCCGCAGGAAGGTCCTGGACCTCCCTTTTATAGATGCAAGGAGAGGGTCTAGATGTACAATGGGGGTGTAGCTATGCGCTAACGTGTCTGGCAGAGAAGTGTCTGAGCCCTGTGTACATGCCAACGTGGCTGTCGAAGAAGTGCTTGAGCCCTGTGTACTCGATAACGTGGCCGTCGGAGAAGTGCCTGAGCCCTGTAGAAGCACAGCTGGCGGTGCGGCTGGTATCCTGCTGACGTCTCCTTGCTTCTGTAGGGGGCTGAGAACCACCGACGTCATGAACGCACGCGGGGAACCATCATTAACTGTTACCAGGGCGAGCGAGCCAGATGGGACGTCGGTCTTGTTCCCTCGTAGCTTGAGCTAGCTAGGGGTAGGGTAATGATGTATCCCCTGTGGCGCGGTCGGTCCGAGCCCAAGGTCGAGCGAGGCGGAGACTTCTCCTGAGGTCGAGGCCGGGGTCGGGCGAGGACGTGATTCCTCCCGAGGCCAAGGCTGAGGCCGAGTCTCGGGGTCGGGCGAGGCGGAGACCTCCTCCCGAGGCCGAGGCCTAAGGTCGGGCGAGGCGGAGCTTCCTGTTGCGCCCGAGGCTGAACTTGGTTGTTGTCAGCCTTACCCGGGTGGTTGGCACAGCAGTCGGAGTGGGGCGAGTGGCGCTGTTTTCCTGTCGGGTCGGTCAGTGAAAGGGCGAAGTGACTGCGGTCACTTCGACCTTGCCAACTGAGGCGCGCGTGTCAGGATAAGGTGCCAGGCGATCTTCGCATTGAATGCGCCTGCGATACGGTCAGTTGGTAAGGCGATTTGGCCAAGGTTGCTTCACGACGAAGCCTACCCGAGCTAGGCTTCGGGCGAGCTGAGGGTGCGCCCACTGCCTGAGGAGGCCCTCGGGCGAGGCGTGAATTCGTCCGGGACTACTATTCCCGCCTGAGGCCAGGCTCGGGCGAGGCGAGGTTGCGTCCCTTGGTAGACGAGGCCTTGTCCTGAATCGTGCCCATCAGTCTTTGTGGTTTGTGCTGAGGGTGCTTACCAGTCGTGTTTAGGAGTGTTGGGGGTACCCCTAATTATGGTACCCGACAGTATGTTTTAAATGTGTTTGTGAATATCTGACTAAAATTCTGTGGTGTAGTGCTAAACGGGCTAAATGGGCTAAACGGGCTAAACGAGCCTACCGTGCCGGCACGGCACGGCTAAGCAGGCTTAGTGTCGTGCTTGGGCCTGGTCTTAGGCACTAGTGCCGTGCCGGCACGGCACGGCTATTAAACGGGCCAAACGGGTCGTGCCCTAACCGTGTCGTGCCTGGCCGTGCTGGGTCGGGCCGCCCATTTGGCCATGTATAGTGGTGGGCAAGCGCTAGCTACGCTACTCCGTGGACCGTGGTGCGGACTGCTGAGTGGCCGAGTGGAGTGTTGTGGACCGGCCTGTGGTAGGACTAGGCAAAAAAAATCGTAACTCGAAACCCGAACCCGGAATACCCGAACTCGAACCTGAAATACCTGAAACCCGAATTTTGTTTGGGAATTTCGAGTAGCAACTTGCAAAACCCGAATTTATTTCGGGCAATTCGGGTATCACAATCGGGTACCCGAATTACCCGAACTCTCATGTGTCATGTACTCATGTCATGCTTGATTATTAATTTGTGCATCTATAATTATGTGTAAGTGTGCATAACTTGTGATTGTAGATTGCTTGTGTTTTATATGTCCATGTATATCATTATTTAAACTATATTTTTTATACTAATTTAATAGGGTGTATGTGTTTTTATGAAGCCGACACAATAGTTCGGGTAGTTCGGGAATACCTGAACCCGAAATTCCGGGTACCCGATTTTTCGGGTATTGCAAAACCCGTTGTAATTTCGGGTATCGATTCTCAAAACCCGAAATACCCGACCCGAAATTTTCGGGTAATCCAAACGCCCACCCCTAGCCTGTGGGAACATTCGCCTCTCCAGCCCCGCTACCTCTCCAAGTCTCCCGTCCACAGCGTCATCTTTGGTTGAACCTTCCAAGTTTCAACAAATTGCAGTTTTGAAACAATACTATGGTATTTAATGATACTATAGTATTGGAGCTTAAAAGGTGTTTGGTTTGTACAGTCAAAACTCAATTTTAAATACTATGGTTTATCCAAAACTGTGGTATTTTTGGAGTTTTTGAAACTCCACTCAGGACCTCAGTTTTCTTCTATTCTTTCTACATATACTTTGTTTTCCAGTAGAACCAAACAGATCTCGATTTTGAGTAATACTGTAATTTTACTGTGGTAAAACAATATCGTAGTATTTATGTCATGTACAATTGTAAACTATGGTATCTTAAAACTACAGTATTTCAAAACTGCATTCTCAAACAGACCCTTATTTTGTCAGTGTGTGAGACACGGAGCGGGCTAGCTCTCTCTCTCTCTTGAGTTTTTGTTGTTGTTGTTGCTTGGGTGCTAGGCGGAAAAGGGTGCCGGTTTGGTTGGATACTCGGGTTAAGGGGTTTTGATCCATCAAGTATCAATGTCACATTGAGTATTTGAATAATAATTATAAATATTAAATATAATATAATTATAAAACTAATTACATATGAAGAATAAGGACGAGATGAAGTTATTAAACCCAATTAAATCTATATTTAGTAGTTATTATTGATATTCAAATTTTGGATGTGACACGAATCAAACTTTAGCCTAGCTAGAGAACAAACACCCCCTTAGACGAGAAACGGTCTGGTCATTCGATGGGTTGTGCTGACACGATGCATGAGTGTCGTCTCGTCTCCTACCGTCCTACGTAGAGCTAAAAGTTGAGCGTGTCGTGCTAGCACGGTCTGGGCCCATCATGCATCAGGCTGATTTTTTTGAGGCAGCACGACACGAAATAATTTCAGGCTAAACTGTGTCATGCTCATATACTAAAAGCTAGGCATAATCTGTCTCGAAGCACGGTGGGCCAACGATCATGTCGGTCCAAGCGACACGGACAAAAAACTTATATATATCTAAAAATGCATCCTCAAAATATTTGTAACTTTATTATATCCTAAAAATCTATGAGAAAGAGTAATTAATGTTTTCTATAACTTTTGCGAAGAGAAAAAATATTAGAGCATGAAATAACCATTAAAACGCTAGTTTTCTAATTCGTGTCTTATTTCATACTGTGTCGGACCAAGCTCAACCCATCCAGTCGTGTCGTACTGTGCAGCCCATCGTGCCTAAGTTTAAAGCACCATAGGACCTATTTTTCTTCGTGTTGGATCGAGCTTTAAGCTCTTGTTTTCGTGTCGTACCGTGCTGGTGCTAAATAGTCTGGTCCAAACTTTAAGGTCTACTCATACATATGTACATGTACGTACGCGATGCTCACACGTATGGAATGGAACGCATTTAAGAGCGTGACCTATGACCCACATAAAGTCTTATCGGTGTCTTTGATCTAGACGCAATCGAATAAGGCCTAAAGATGTGCCCGTCCTCCCGCAGTACCGCTTCCGCTCATCTGAATCTGATGGAACCGTGGTCATCTTTGCACTATTTTTGTTTAGTGCCAAATGGGGATGCAAAAGCAGAGCTGGCGTCTAGATTACACGGCTTTGATCCGAAATTCAGATGCTTATCATCCCGATGGACACAGACGATGCTCATTTATTAGAAAAGAGTATACCTAAAAAGTCGACTAAAACAACCTTCAGTATTGTAGTATTGTATTAAGAGAAGACTTTCTCGTACATGTCAATAAAACATCCGAACTACTGCTCTATCCGGCGACGCCATAAACCATGTGAGAACGATCCCAATAGCTCCAACAGAGAGTCAAACTTAGAACCTTAGAAGTACTACTTAGACCATCTAACCAATTCAGTTATAGCCCTTCGCAAAAAGAGTATATCTACAATCTCATTAACACAGCATTAAACTTTTTTCTGGCTATAGTTCAAAGGTATGTATTAGGTATACTTGATATTGCGCTCTGTACATGACAAAATGTACAAATTCTCTCATATTTAGGGATGTGCTTGCTACATTACAAATGAGGATTTCAAAAAGAAAGGAATAGCATCGTTGAAAGTCAGCTAAGTTGAGCTGCAGCTCCGTCGGTCTCACAGAAGGCTCGAGCTTAACATATGGTATCTGAAATGTTTACTGGACACTGGATTTCAAAACTTGCATAGGAGCGAGAACATACTAATTGCATTCATCTTTTTAAAGCTTTATTCGGCAGCATACACATAGGATTGAGTAAAAAACATCGAGAGTGACCTGAAGAAGCACACTAGCCAAACTTGAGAAGCCTAATGACAGACCCCGTGAGAAGAAAAATTAGATATACGACCTTCTTTACCCCTTCAGTAATATTTGAAAGGGGAGAAAACCTAATAATAAGCAGGCTGTAAAGCCTAAACACGTGACCAGATATCGATGGTAGATCAAATGATCCTCTCTTTGATATCCTTGAACTTTGCAAACATGCCATCTCTGCTTTCCTGCATATATAGAAAATTTGAAGAAAAAAACATCTTCAGGTCACTGAAAACACAACAGAAACATGTACAAATGTACAATCGTGGCAGGTTTAATAGGATGACTGAGATTTGAGGATTCAGATGTACCTTGAAAAGGAGATGCCGTGCGGTGAACCAAATTGAGTAACCAGTTCCTACTAATTCCAGCAATTTTGGGAGCTGTTACGAGTCAGTCAACCAGGTTAGTGGAACATTTGGTACCAAAATTAAGTGCAGATTCCATGAAGAGGTACTATATTTCCTACCAGGGGGACTGAATCAACTGCAGAAACAACAGAAGATAGGATCCATAAAGCAACAAAGGCACCAGATCCAGTGAGGATTAAAATCGGAGTCACTTCAATGTTCAACTGGAAGATATAGGCACGTTATATAAGTAAGCATCAATATGGCAATGGATAACTCATCCAAGATAAAGTTTGTATCTGAAAAAAAACTATCTTCACATATGAAAGCTGCTACAGGATCATGACTTATTCAATGCATTACCAAAATAAAATATGCCATAGCATGATAAGTCTGGCATAATCTGGAGCAAAAAAAACTAAGATACTCGTAATTTCATAACATGTTGTGCCTTTGGAGTTCTAGAGTTCTGCAAATGTTAAGGGTTAAACCATAGCTGAATCACTCAGGTTGTTGATTCAAAAGCTCTACAGGTAAGATGGTGATACTAAACAATACATGATAGTGAGATGTACTATATACATACGGGCAAGCATGTGCAGGGAGTGCATTTACTTAGGGCCTCGATTTTTTTAACTACTATACTTAGTATTAGTAGTAATCAACAAATTAGGTGGATAACAAATAGATTAGCAATAAAAAGTCTTTCCCATCCCATGGCCAAGCAACTCCTGAGGCTCATGCATTATCCCTACCTACAATTAATACCCACCATAGAGTCAAAAGCAGGCATCTCCCTCACTCCCGCTTTAATTTCAATCAACAATCACCACAACAATTGGGAGGAATTTTTTTTCCAAGAAATTAACTGCCATCCCATTGCAGAAGGATATCATTTTAGGTAAAAGCTAATGTATCATTGTAGTCAATATTTCAAGAGCTCCAATATTTGCTTTTGGCAAGGCATGATGCTATGAGAATAACATCCATTTTTTCCTCAGCTTGTAATGGGGCCAATTTTTTGTTCCGCACCGTGCCTCAAAATTCTCCGGTACATCACAAAATAGGCGATAATGCAATTGTTGATGTTACATTTTGTATAGACTGCCTTGCAGGCTTGCAGCAAAATCTGGAAAGGTTACTGCAAGCTTAGACCATGTTTGAGAGGGTTTTGTCCATGTTGCTCCTCCGTCGGAGCCAGAGCCCAGAGCCAAAACGTGGCTCCGCCTCCATACATACAACTCTGGCTCCTCTGCTCAACGGCCCAGAAGGGCTCCTCGCCTCCTCCCATCCGACCACATTTGGTGCGGCTCCTCAGCTCCGGTGCTGGAGCCGGAGCAGCATGAGCGGCCCTTACTATTAGTCTATTATTACAGTAATGAGCAAGGATAACAATTGCTATTTTGCCCGGCTGTAGTTATAATGTCAAACTGAACCCATTGCTTTTCCGTATGATCCATTTAAGATAGGAAAAAAAAACATTTCAGTTTGCTTTAGTTTCACATAAGAGTTTACCACTGTAGCATTCAAAGGTGTGACACGCAGCGGAATCGAAAGGCAAGTAAAGCTTTGCTGGGACCTAGGACTCTGAACAGCAAAGCAGGTGCCAGCAGCACGGCGATACCTTGCTTAGTATCTCATCCAGACCGCCGTCATCCGTGGACGGGGACGGGGACGCCTCTGATGACACCGGTTCTGCTACGGGCGCCTCCGCGGAGCCACTAGGCGCGGCGCTAACCTCGTCGACCTTGTCATCGGCAGGCGAATCGGGCTTGTCCGCGACGACGACGGTGTAGGAGGCGGATGCGAGCTCTTCGGAGGGCGCCGGGTCAGGCACGGCCGCGCTGGCGCAACACCAGCCTGAAGCGAAAGCATCAGAGCAAGCGAGACGGCGCGTGAGCTACAAGAGTGAGGGCTGGCTAGGCCGTACCTCGAGTTGGGATTCGGCGGTGGAGCGGGAGGGCGGTGGAAGCAGACGCGCCTCGCCGGGGCGGGGCGAAGGATATGGGCGCGGCGGTGGCGCGGACGGAGGCAGTGGTAGAGACGCAGAGCTCCATGATCTCCCGCTCTCTCTGCTCTCCTCTTTCTGTGGACACCTGGACGCCGGCCTGGTTGGGTTTTGAGGTATCTCTGTGAGCCGCGAAACGGAGGATGAGGGTGCTGGTGGCTCGCTGGCGCTGTACTCCACTGCGGAGGACTGGGCAGTTTGTGCGACATCCAACGGCTCCCCCGCCTGGCAGGCTGCGCGGTGGGCGCCTGGGCCCTGTGCTTTTTGGGGGCCGAGCCGATTCTTCGTGCATGCCTTTGGTGCTTGGACGGCAGGTGGTGCTTTCGCTTTTGCTTCTCTCCTGTTCCGGGGCCCGTCATGTCCTGTGTGATTTTGCATTTTTGTGGTTTCCTCCAAAGTGAAAGAGGAACGCCTCTCCACTTCTTTTATCCTTTTTTTTCTTTCGTCGGTGCTTGTTGGTTGTAGCATCCATAGTTAATTCTATATTAACAGAGACAAAAAATATCAGGCAAAATAGCAATTCTAGTAGTAAAGAATAAGATTTAGTATCGCATAGTATGTCTACTAATTTATAATGCCTAAAACATAGCTATTTTTATAGAGGTTTGGGTTACAGAGAGTGTAATATCATAAGTTCTCTAACTAATTATTGGTTGGTGTATGTATACTGATATAAAGAGATTCTAAGCTGCAACACCAGGGAGCTCCAAGACCTTCAAATCGAGGAATAAGCTATGGCCCATCCAAAACAAATAACACATCCAAGATATGCAATGCAGGGCACTAGATGCATATTGATCTCTCAAGTTGTCGTATGCATATGTTGCAGAGCATGTTATGGAATGTAGTAACCGGACGACCAATATACATCTGATCGCATAATATCAATTGACAAGCTCAAGATCTTGCAACTGTACACTGCAACGTATATAATGAAATGATGTGCTCATCGTATCCAACTGTGCTAACTCTAAAGTATTTTGCAAAACATATTAGAGTAGAGTTAGCATGTCCAAAGTGTTTTTCTATAACTATTTCCGCTTACTCTCTAAGCGGTGTAACCTCTTATTATGTCCTTGCAACTTTGGTTTGGAATTGGGATTGAGAAGGAGCACCTTGCTGTGCATCGTCCGTGTATATCGAGTAGACATATTTGGTCCTTTTAAAATTTACCGAGAGTAAAATGAGAAAAATAACCCAAAAGGGTCTAGAAAATTTTCGAAGCATTCTAACTAATGTATAAATATATTTTAAAAACCGTCTTACAAAATATGAGATGCAGCAAGCGTGAATGGAGCATACATTAATGTTGAATGCACTCACTCTAATTGTGTCTTATGTTTTTTGTTGTGTGTTTTTTTTGAAAACATGATTTGACATCAATTAAAATGTTCTATAGATTGTAGGCTATGTTTTTTTTCATTTTTTATAGAAATAAATCTAATTTTTGGAAGCTTCTACATGAATTTTCTACCAGCTCTAAGCACTTGATTTAGGTGTCATAAGATGTCTAGTTTTCAAATATGAGGATGAAAATCAGGCCACGACCATAGTTCAAGAGATAAAAATGTATTTTGTTTTCCATATATTACATGTCTGAAGATTAGCTCGTCGGCCCAGTAACAGTTGGCACAAACCAGGCCCATGCACTTGGACCCAACCCAGTATGCTGAATCTTCTAGGGCACTGGGCTTCCAAAATAAGTCAGCCCACGGCCGGATGCATGGTGCCCTTCTGTTAAATGGGCCCAGTATTTATTGATGTAGATATGGCATTGTTTTAATTTTTTTATAAGCTTATTTTTTTTTTGAAAAAAAATAGCCACGAACTATCTGCTGTGGCAAGCTTGTGCAGGAGCCCGAGTTCTCTCCCACCCCCAAAAAAAAACAAATGGCCATCCCGGTAGGTTTTCCTCTTTTGGTTTTCGACGGCAGGTACGCATGCCCGGCCGGCTGCGATGCTACTGGGCACTGGATGTTATGTAGCACATGGCTGCAGCGATCGGCCTGCCCCCACGGCGTGTCCGCGTGAGCGGCTGGAGCGTTTGTTTACTCGCGCCCCGATGGGAGCCTGGTGCTTGACCGATCCATCCGCCACGCACAAGACGCGCCTCTGGCCCGTGGCGGGCTGGCGGCGCACGCACGCGGTATATTATATACCCCAGCCCAGCAGCAGTAAATCCGACGGGCACAAGATTATGTTTCGGGGTGAATCGCGGTAGCGACGGGCACAACAAAGTGCCTCCGATCGAGAAAGAGAGACGGACCCTCCCCTGCCTTCTCGTGCATCGCCAGAACGTGACATCCCTCGTGCCACACAGAGACCCCCTCCCTTTGCCTTTGGTCCGCGCTCTGCCACCTCCATAACTGCGTAGAGACACCACCAGCAGAGGCTGCAAAGTACAGGAGTACGTCTGCCCCTGTCCGATCAATGCGCGTGCATACGCGTCGCCGCAGACCGCAGTGCGCGGACGGCGCCGCCGAGCAGGCTAGGAGACGGTGGCGCGAGGAGTTGAATGAGAAAGATACGCTAGTAGCCTAGGATGGTCCGGCCGGACCCGGGGCGTGGCACCGTGTGCCGGCGCCACTGCGCTGCGCGCTTGTATGGCCGGATCGGAGGTGGGCGTAGCGTAGCGTACGTGCTGGGTGCTGGCCCCATCCCTCCCAGTCCCAGGGCGGCTCGGCGGTGGGCAATGAAGACAGACAGACGGCCGCGGTCGGCGCATTGAAACCCGGCTTCCTGATCGCCTCGCCGGTTCGTTCGCTGCCGTTGACAAGGGTTCTCGGCTTGCTGCTCGGTCAAATGAAAAAAAGGTTACATTTACTACATCGCGCGGTCGTAGTCTATTCTACTTTACCCTGGTCAGTTTCCCCTAACGATGCATGGGACTCGGGAGCTACGGATAATCTAATGTATCCGCGTCGGGATTAGCGACGGAGCAGCTAGCTAGTAGCAGCCTAGCACACGTACGTACGAACGACACGACGCCCGCCACCGCTCACCGCCCATGGACAAGGACGGCGGCGAAGGGGTCGAGCCGAACCGGCCCAGGCGAGCCGTGTGGCGGTCATCGCTCGTCTGCAATCCAACCGTGCAGGACAGACAGGGGGCGGCCGGAGACGTTAGAATCTGACTCGGCCACTCGGGACACCTGCCGATCCCTTTGCGTCTTTTGCTTTGGCCGGCCGGGGCACCAGCGACAACGCACGCACCGAGAGGAGCCGAGGCCAATTTTCCTGCATGCTGGCCACCATTCGCCGTCGGTGCGATACGCATCTTTCACATACCAATACCACCGCCACCACCACCGAGACGCGTACGCGATCGCCCGGCGAGCTAGTTGGTGGAGATCTGAGTCTGCAGATCTTTGGGGGTGGGGTGGGGGGGACACCGCGCATGTGTGCCGCCCCTGTCCTCCTCGCCCTGGCGGCCTTAGTTTACTCGAGAGCCTTTTTTGAGGCCAGGCCATGGCCATGGCCACCACAGCCGCAGCGTGCGGTGCCGGTGCCGCCCGCCCGCTTGGATTTCCTCCCGGTCCCTTTTTAATACTGTGTGCTGTTTTCCCCTCTCGACGCGATGTCGGTTCTTACTTAGCCTAGCCCTATAGTACGAGTGAGTAATACAGTAGGTAAACCTGTGTGTGGCCGATCGCAGCAGCCACTGTGCGCGGCACGTTCGGGCGGCGACGCGACGGGGAGGGGATCAGATTCGAAGCATCCGCCGCTGCCATCTGCCTCTCGCGGATGCTGGCGAAACGAGAACAAAAACAAAAGCACGCACAGCAGCAGCAGGCAGATCGGTGACGGCAGAGCCTACGTACCCGCGCGCGGCATGTTCTGCTGCCGCTTTGGATCTGCCGGATTTGGACTGTTTTCCACCCGTTTCTTGCGTCTAGGCCTAGCGATCCGTGCGCCACGTACGGGGAACAGGTAGCCAGACGTTCCGAAGCGTCTGATCAACGTAACGCTAAACCCGCGATGGATCGTCCATCGGTGTGCGGATCCATCACTGATGGCCCGGCTTGCCGTTGAGCCGATCGGTCTGCCGCGCCGCCGTGCGCCGTGCACGCACGCGGGCGAGTGGTACGTTAGATGTGGATCTACTGCTGGTCGAGGGGGGCAAGAGCGGTGTGAAGGAATGATAGCCGTCGTCGGTCCCTTGTACCCGTCGTCGCTGATCTTTTTATTTTTATTTTTCGTGAGGAGAAGAAAAAGGAAGGAAACCAGGGAGGGAGTGATGATCAGGACCATCTTCCACGCACGCTGCTAGCTAGCCTTTGAGCTGCTGCTGCTGCTGCCGTCCATGACCATGAGCCTTGCTTTGATTCTACTCCTCCAGGGGAGTGTGCCAACACTGTCTGACAGGCAGCTAGCGAGTGGGATCGGAGTCGGAGCAGGGTGAAAGAGGCCTCCCTCGATCTCCTTTTCTTTTTAATTTACGCGGCTCCATGACCGTACGGAACGGGTGGTCGATGCGAGGAGGACACCCACCCAAGGGCTGATCCGATCGGAGCCTTCCCCCCGGGATAGACGGCGACCGACGGAGGACGTTTCGCCTCTGGTGGTCATCTATAATCGAGCCGGCCGGCCGGTTCTCTATCCATGTACCCACGTCACATGATATATATATATATATAACACGCCGGGGCCGGCGGTCGACGTGGCCGCTGGGCGGGAAGATGAGATCGATCGATGCTTCCGGACCAACAGTACAGGTGCAAAGGCGATGGATGGTTACTTTTTTTTCGGGGGGGCACCAACTCCGCGCATGCTTGCTTGCTAGGTGTCCATCGATCCGGCGCACTGCTATGCTCTCCCCCCTCCCGATCGCCACCGAGGCCAGATCGGGGCATGGGAATTATTGGACATGATAAAGGATGACATAACTCGACTCCATCCATCGATTGAGAGACCGAGCGGTGCGCGGACAGGGACAATTTACACTCCAACATGGGAGTGTGGGACACACACCGGTGCCTGCCTGGCTAGGGCTAGTCAACCGATCGGATGGAAGCTATACGTCGTCGTCCTCCGATCCGTCCCGCGTGGAGTACGTACGAACGCAGTGCGCGATCCGCGGGGAATGGGCACGATCGCACGAGAATTCCATGTCCATGAGCGGTGGAATCCGAGGGCGGGCGGCTATATACACGGAATTCTTCCCTAGTACTCTCTCCATATATCGCTTTCTCTCGGTGCTAGCTCATCACTCTCGCACGAGACAACCTTAGCTTATTCGGTGGGGGTTCCAGATAAGCCACGAAAGGTGCCATCAACAAAGTAAAATAAACGAGAGAGAGAGAGAGAAAAAAGGCCATGGAAAAACTAGATCTTTCGGAGTGGAGGCGCGCGCGAGATTTTGTTCCTCTCTGGATGGAGTTTTGCGAGATTGACAGGCGTTACAGCCAACTGATTAACCGAGACAGGAGCGGGGCAGATATAGAGAGAGAGAGAGACGCCCACCACCAAACCATGCACGATGATGACAAGTGTTGTGTGACCGAACGAACGCCCAGGGCCCAGGGAGCAGCGCCAGCAAGCACCCGTCGCGTTCAATGATGGCTAGCTAGCTACCGCTACCGCTGCTCTGGTGGTCCGCGCGCTGCCATGGCTGCTGGTGGTGTTATCGTCGTGCTAGTGCTACACCACAGCGCCTATATAGAGCCACACCGCCACCGGGAGCGGGAGCCCTGCTGACCTGCCTGTGCCTCGCACGACAAGGCACGGCACCAACAGAACGGAGCGTGCGAGCGTGCGTGCATGCCCTCCAGGCCACTTGGCATCGCGGTGTGCACCCGTGGGAGAGCGACGGCGACCCCGACCGACTTTCCCGAGGCCGTACGTGGCTGGTCCAAGACTCCAACCAAGTCCAAAGGATGATGCCCCTGCCATGCCGCTACCTCGAGTGGAAGGAAGGGAAGTGTGGAACGACCGATGCATCCATCCACCAAAGCTCTCGCACCCACCCACACCCACCCATCGACGACCTCCTGTCGGGGTTCCGAACTGAACACAGGCGGGCGGGTCCATGCAGGGCGCCGATCCAGCGGATAGCGACGCTGCCTCGAGCCGATCCAACGGCCCCAAGACCGCCAGCGAGTAGTCCTCATCTCCGCACCGCAGTGGCGTGCCCATCCCGAATTGCGCGGGCCGGCAGAGCTGCAACTGCAACTCCCCCCCTCGTCTGCCTGTCCCGACGCCGACGCCGACGCCATTTTCTCCGCTTCGCCTGCTCAGCGGCGCCAGCCACCCGTCGCACGCGAGAGCTTCGGAAGCGCGTGCGCTGCTGGATCGGCTGCGACACGGCTGCCACTGGCATTGGCGTTGCGCTGCTGCTTTTATTTATATACACAAAGGGGAATTTAAGCGCAGCGCAGCGCGGTTGGTCAATACTATACGATCAAGGGAAGCGTACCGACGATCAGACGACTAATTGCTGCAAATAAATTACTGACTAATCGTGGCCTGAGCAGGAGATGATGGCCACTCGCGCTGCACGATTTCGTCAATAAACAACAGCGGAAGTACTGCCAAATGGAAAAGCTAGTGGAAACACCGAAAGCTCTACCTTTGCCGCCTACGCATTTCCTACTGTCGCCGGGAGGAAGAAGAAAAAAAAAAACCTGCGCAGAATCAATCGTCGAGAATTCGGAATTCACAAGGGCCAAGAAGAAGAATCTGCGTACGCCCTAGCAAGTGCTACGTGCAAAACCATTCATGCATCTTCTTAACTGGCCAAAAAAAAAAGCCATGTGCTGCAACTCCCAACTCCAAGCAAACATGGCACCGTGGAGGACAAATAATGCGAGTGGAGGTGGAAATGGTCTCACCTTTTTTTTTTTTTGCCCTCCACTTTGAAGCCACTGTTCTTCTCATCGCCTGCGCGCGAGAAACTTCGTCTCCCACCTACCTTTCCCGGGCACCTGATTCCCCCACTGAGATGCACCTTTCTTTTATGTCCTTTCCTGAGAAATGCACCTGGTAATTTCTCACAAGACACACCACACATAAGGCCTAGTGGCTCCTTTTTTTGTGTGTTGTTTATCGCACTTAGGCTGCTGTCGAGCATTGAGAAATTTATTAGGTATTGTCCGGGATGACTTTTTTGTTTCGTCCTGGCCTCGTTTTATAGCCCTTTATTGTTATAGCCTTTTATTTGCAACAATTCCTGGAGCCAACATAGAAATAATGTGATGCCTTGTTTTTAACAGGAGCATCAAATTCTAAAAATTGTTGTAACTTTTAAATTGTTATTTGCTAATGCTTCACCAGGCTGTATTAGGTTCACCAACTGTAGTTAAAAATTAAGTTTTAGAATGGTACTGCATGGTGTCATCTTTGTACATCCTAGGTAATATAATGCCATGACGTCGTGTAAATAGCCGTGCAAAGTACTGTTTTGTATTATAGATTGCACTGTTTGTATAATAAAGTTTTAAAATAGGAAGTGAAATATAGAATATGCTGGAGATAGTCTTAACCCGTTAGGCATCTTTAACTCTGATTTTTGCACTAGATGTTGTATGATCTAAAGTCATAGAGGATCCGTTGCTTTCTGGTGTACGTGATCATGTAGATTTGCAACAGGCATGGTGACACAGAAGATCCTACCCTTGTCATACGCACAGATAATGAAGGTGGGCTGCGTTCTGTGCACGTGAGAGGGTGAGAGTAGAGAACTCCCTTATTAGTCCCGGCAAGGCAAATGGCCTTGGCTCTCTTGCCCAGCACTGTATAGCTTCGCTTGGCAAGACCAGCTATTTGGTGGCAAAAGAAAAGCTTGCTTTGCCTGGCAAACTTGCTTGGCTCGGCAAGGATTTTTTTTGCCTGGTGAGGCGAGCCAGATTGGCTCTCCAGTACAGTCAAGCTTGCTGGCTGCATCCATCTCACCATCTGCCAGGCTGAACCCCTCTGGTGATGCTGCTGCAGGAGCAAGCAAATCGAACACCGGGGAAAAAACATCGCTCTTCCTTTGCTAAGCTAGTTTTATCCTATCTGTGCCAGCTAGGTAAACCAGTAAAAAGAGCCCTCTGAAATCCCCCGGCTAATCAAATGACTGGAGTGATCCGGGCTGTGCTCACCGTTTGACTGGAGAAGGTACTCACCGTTTGACTGCCGCTAGGCAGCGTGAGGAGAGACGCGTGACGGCGTCAACCCTGTTCGGCACTTCGGCTGCGGCTGCAGCCTGCAGCCGCCTTTCTCCATTTACAGACTGCAGCCGGCCGTGCTTGCTGCGGCTCTGCAGCAGAGCCGCAGGCTCAGCCAGAACCGTTTGTACTCCGTTTGCGGCGCCGTTAAGCGTTAATACTATTTGCTTTTGCGGGACCGCGCTGCCGGTTGGACGAATGAGGACCTTTCGTACGTGTACTGGTTATGCCGATTTTCCAACAGGGAGGGGGGGGTGTTTGCTTTCGCGACTAAAATTTAATTCGTATCACAACAATTGTTTAAATATCAATTATAAATATTTAATGTAGATTTAATTAGGTTTATTAAATTTGTATTGTCTTCTAGTCTTTATCTATATAATTAGTTTTATAATTAAACTATATTTATATACCCATAATTATCATGTAAATATTTGATGTGATAGATACTAAACCTCTTAATGTAGGCTAACCATGTCGTGTTATATGATGCTGCAAAATACTATTTTACACATCAGATTATATTTGTCAGTACCCTAAATCAGGGATACTCTCTTCTACAGCATGAAGATGTCGCACCCATACGACGTCTCCTAGCCACGCGGGGGACGGCGCCTGATCCCACCGCATGGACGGACCAAAGGCCACCACGTGGCAAGGAAAGGCAACACAATAAGTCCGGACCCACACAGAGGGACATCGGACCCCTATACATATAAGTCCGGAGCACCCAGGTAGGTCCGAACCTCAGCAGGGTCCCGGAACGAGGAGGACCCTGGTATGAGCAGGGTCCGGTGCTGACACGTGTTCGGGCCTTGCCCTCCACTTCCCGCTCAGTCAGAGACCCGTTGCTTGTGGCCCGTGACATAAGCTACCGGCCCGAACCTGACGTGAAGTCATGCAGCCCCTGCATTTATTAGAGAAAAGACGTGCCACCTGCCACTGCGCTAACGGGCGACGTGCCCTCTCAGCATTTAATGCGTACCGTCCCATCCGCTGGCAGACAGCGTCAAAGTCATCCAGCAGGCGGCGCGCCTACTGGGTCTACTGGCAAAACAGTGCGCCCGTGCCGAGCGGCACGCTGTACTCATCCATCCTTCTGCAAGAAGCTTTCCCTGCACGCCAAGGATACGCAGATCTCGGCGTCAGGGCACAAGAAGATTGTCTCGGCTACAAACATTAGTAGGCTCCAAGCGATATATTCTTTATGTCCCTGGGCCCACATGTCGGGGCCCAGTCCCTTTGTGCATGCCCCCCTTCAACTATAAAAGGAGAGGCATGCGACGTTACACACTCACGCAATCTTAGACCACACCTCATATTTGCAAGCTCACAAGCAGTACATCTCACAGTGAAGTAGGGTATTACGCTCCGGCGGCCCGAACCACTCCAAATCTCTGTGTGTTCTTGTGTTCTTCTCGTTCATTCCAACGATCAAGCAAAACGCCTAAACCCCTCCTCATATCAGGATTTTGGGCGGGTACACTCCGCCACCCGGCCGGAGATTTACTCTCCGACAATATTGTTTACATAGTAGACTATATTGTTTGTAAAATGAAGTTTAAAACATGATATGAGATATAAAAGATTGCTGGAGATAGTGTTACAGTTCTCCAAAATCACGTACAGGTCATCCCCATGTTTCCTAGGCTAGGATTAGCTCTTCGCATTTGTGGATCAAAGCTGGGGTTTGGAGAAGATGTGTGCCACAGTAGCGTTTATCTGCGTATCTGCCTCCTGACATTCTTTTCATTGATGGCTTGATATTCTTTTAAATTATCGGTCCTCATTAAACAAGTTCCATTAGACGCGGATGGACCGTAAAAGATGCTACATAAGATTTATGGTGATATAGAAAAAAGAGAGGAAAAAACAGACAACTCACTAGTAGCGAGCTAGTAAAAGTTGGCTGCTCACAAACTTCAAAACAGTTTGAGAGATGAGTAATATTTAAGGTACAACTAGTATTATAAGAGTGTTATTATATGACAATTTTTTGGTTGGCTATATGTGACATAACAACATCATAAAATTCAAACCGCTGTGGTGCCGGGACTTTTATAAAGATAAAGATTCATGGTTGGCGGCACTTTTAAAGTTTAACATAATGCAAATATGGACTGAAAATCATCCACATATAGTATTGAAAATTGAAAAGGCTAAGCAACAAAACCACATATATTGTCTATTTGTGATTTAGTAGAGTTTTCAATTTTTCCATAAATAACAACCGAAAAGAGGTGTTGGATTAATTTATTTTGGTTACAGAAACTATACTTCAGGCTTCCTACCCACCTTCACGTTTTCAATTTATCTTTAGTAAGAATCACTTCTCTTTCTAGATACCAAAGAGAATTTGTGATCTTAAGGAGAAGTTTTAGTTTCCATAGCCAACAATGTTTTTTGAACTTGGAATGTTATTAGAATATTGTACATAGATCGAACTGAGAAATGTCTAGATGCATTCGTCTTTCACGTAAGATCCTTGTATATGGAAGACACATCTTATATTGCATTAAGGTAGATTGATTTATATTTATTTTCTAAAAATAGCTGATAAACAAAAACTTTGTCCTTTTTAATGTAAAAAACTCATGAGTTAATAAAAAATTTAAAATAAACACCGCCAAGTTTTGAACTATCGGGATTGTAAACATATAGAACGGTTGGAAAAAGTGAAAATGTAGAAAGGTAATCTGCTTAAATGAACATAACTAAAACAAAGCAGAATCAAAATGTGATGGCGGCCACGCTTTTACTTGGATTATAGTTGAAAGTAGCCTAGAGGGGGGTGCATAGGCTACACCTAAAATTTTTTCACTAAAAACTTCGAGATATGTTAAATTAAAGTTGCACTGGTGCAAACCGGTTCAGTTGATTTTGTTTACAACTGAACAAGTTTGAACCTGCTCAACTTAGATTAGATAATCTGTTAAACAAATATGACGAAGTAGTGAAGGATTTTGCTAATGACTTTCCCTACACAAAATCTACTCGAATAGATAATATGAACCAACCAACAAATTTAAAGCGCTTAACAAGAACACACAATATAACCCGAGGTTCGGCAACCACCACAAAGGTGTCCTACTCCTCGTTGAGGAGCCCACAAAGGGCTGGGTCTTTTCCAACCCTAATCCTCCACAAGCCGACCACAAAGGTCAAGCCAATCTCTTCTCAAATATGCTCAAAGAGCGGGTGATACAAACTTCTTGGAGTCATCCACAAATTTGGAGACTCCCAAGCAATCTCTAACCGTCAAGGAACATAAGGTTCCAAGAGTAACAAATCCGCACAAGGTTAAGTTTGCAACGAGCTCAAGAACAAAGAGAATAGGAAAATCGAGATGAAAATGACAGCGTGTTAGATCGAGTTCACCTCACACCAAGGATCCTTCAAGCGATTGAAGGAGATGCGATTGTGGGTGTGAGAGGTGAAATGAATGCACTTGTTGAGAGTTTGGTCAGCCAAGATTTCGTGGGAGAGGTAGAAGTAAATAAGAGAGTGAGAGAGAGAGTGTGTGTGGGGGGGGGGGTATATAAAGGATCCCCCAAAAGCTGGCAGCCGTTTGGGAGAAAAGAGGCAAAAACCGGTTGAACCGGTTTACAGACCGGTTGAACCGGTTTCCACCAGGAAGATCCCGGTTCACTAACCTACTCAGCCGGAGACTCGACCAGATTCAAAATCGGTCGAGCCGGGAAAAATTCCGGTTGAACCGGTTTTCCCAAAAAATTTGCAACGACTTTTCTGACAGCTCGGACTGTCAGACAGGTCAGAGCAGGGATGACAGAGGAACAGTCCCGAAACCGGTTGAACCGGTTTCAGGTCCGGTTGAACCGGTTTCAAAGGCTGAAACACAAGTTTTGAATATTTTGAAGTGAACAAAGGTGGAACTCTTGTGGGAAGTAAAAATGGTTTTTCCCAAAGGCATTCATGATCTGGAAAAGTGTTCTTAAAGATGATTTTGAAGGATTTTGAACTTAGCTCATTGCATAACTTACTTAACCATTGCGGATCCCTCTTAATTGAACGATGATTCCTACAACTCAAAAATTATAAAATGAACACTGCTGTTGTTTCCAAGCACTTGGAGCACGCCATTTGATATAGAATTTTAAATACGCTGTGCTTTACATTTTTATGCTTATAAGATTTGTGCTTCTCCTGTCTTGTAGAATTATTGTGTACATGCTAGGAGCAAACTTGTTAGAATCTCTGTTTGTTTTGTCATTTAATCACCAAAACCCTCAATTAGGGTTGATTGCACTTACAATAGTATTACTATCACTATGCTTGAAACCGGCTTGAACCATTAGTAACATGAATGCACGTCTCCTGATATGAATTCGAAACCATTTATGCTCGGTTTAGATTAGGACAACAGAATTTAAGCTTTAGAACAGCTTTACACTGAGATAGATTTTAGTTCATCATTCCAATTATAGTGTTTGGATAATAAATTGAGAACAAGGATTATAATCCAGATCAACTCCGGTATGCAGATCCACGGAGATCAATCTGTGGAGACTGGAGACACGAGCCAAGCAAGGATCACTACCCAATCCCACCCCCGTCGCCGTGATATAACCACTAGGATAAAGTTCTCCCGGTATCTTATTCCCATTCGCGACCATACAGACCGTTTGCCAAATGCAAACACGGGTTAGGGTATAAACGTTCTCCTTGTATCCCATTCCCAAAACTCATTTCCCACCTCCCAAACCCCCACCTGCTGTTTGCCTGTTTGGGCGTACTCTAGACCGAGGAAATCCTAACCAGCTTCTACCCCATCCCTCTCTCTCCGAGTTTCCGTTCCTTGGCGGCCATGCGCTTTGCTGCCACCGGAACCGAGCAAGAAGATGGAGATCGGACGAGGTAGAGCGGCGCGGCTCGAGGAGGCCGTGGCGAGAGGTGGGGCGAGCCGCTCATAGAGCCCGTACTTGTGAGGGCGGGCGGGGGTCTCGCGCCGCTCGGGAAGGGTCAGAACCGGCCTCCCTCGATCCGGCATCACCTCGCCGGACCAGGGGCCACCTCACCTCGTCTACCTCGCGGTCAAGGCTGCGGGATGGTTGAGCGTTGCAACCTGGGGACGGCAAGCCGCAAGCGGCGTCGCCATTTTCGTGAGATTACGACCTCGCCGGAGCGCCGCTTCCAGCCTTCCACTAGGCTCCCTCCGATGACCGGATCTGTTGTTATGAAACTCTTGCGTGCGTGCGTTCTCGAGCGACCGGAAAATTTGGATTTTGTCAAAGAGTTAATGAACTAGTACTATTAATCTGGATTTTGTCAAAGAGTTCATATAAATTTCTCAACGAGTTTTGAACTAGTACTAGACTTTCTCTTTAATGCAATTATGCAAACGCACCCTGCATCGATTTCACTAGCCTACGTTAACGCAGTGATGATAATAACGGAAAAAGCCTTGCCCCGGCTACACACTCCACGCAAAACACGATCCAGTGTCGTGCGCGCAGAGGATCCGCGCTCCGAAAACTCACCTAGGAAAATGCCAAAAACAAAACAACCCCAAAGAAGTCGCAGGCATGTTTTACAGAAAACCCCCTCGTTTCTATACCATATCCTCTCTACCATCACTAGGCACAGAGCCCGGCCGCCCTACATAAACCCCGCTCTCCACTGGTCTCTCTCCTCCTGTTTCCGCACTGCAGTGGCCTAGCCGGCGTCGTCCTCCCCCTCTCTCGCTCCTCTGTCCTCCCCTCTCCACTTGAGAAGAACACAATTAGGAAAAAAAGGCAAAAAACATTTACCTTTTTTCTATCTGTATATTATCTGAATAAATCAAGAGGAGGAAGAGGGGAGGGAGCGAGGGAGGGGGAGGAGTAGCAAATCCAGACTCCATAGCAACCAGCTCGCGAGAAGGGGAAAAGGGGGAGGAAGAGCTTCGCTTGTGTATTGATTGCTCGCTGCTCCAGTCCCTGCATTCGTGCCGTTTTTGGCAAGTAGGTGGCGTGGCAAGCATGGTGCCGGGCTATGACTGCGCCGCCTCCGTGCTGCTGTGCGCGGAGGACAACGCTGCTATTCTCGGCCTGGACGACGATGGGGAGGAGTCCTCCTGGGCGGCCGCCGCTACGCCGCCACGTGACACCGTCGCCGCCGCCGCCGCCGCCGCCACCGGGGTCGCCGTCGATGGGATTTTGACGGAGTTCCCCTTGCTCTCGGATGACTGCGTTGCGACGCTCGTGGAGAAGGAGGTGGAGCACATGCCCGCGGAGGGGTACCTCCAGAAGCTGCAGCGACGGCATGGGGACCTGGATTTGGCCGCCGTCAGGAAGGACGCCATCGATTGGATTTGGAAGGTGAGTTCACTTAATCGATGGATCCTTTGTTTGCGATGCTAGTGAGATGCGTGACGCGCCCGATTTGCGTAAAGCTCTCTCTTTTAGAGTTTACCGTGGTTCTTGACTTCGTTGACGCCCATCGGTATCATCTTCCAGCATAAATCTCCCTCAAAGCTCACTGAATCCGCATCTTATTTGCTCGATAGGTCATTGAGCATTACAATTTCGCACCGTTGACTGCCGTTTTGTCTGTGAACTACCTCGATAGATTCCTCTCCACGTATGAGTTCCCTGTAAGTCTTGCAATTTTAGTATCACTGGAAGCAGTCCTACTCAAATTGCATAGTGCTGATGGGAGGAAGATCCAAATCATGGCAGGAAGGCAGAGCTTGGATGACTCAGCTCTTGGCAGTGGCTTGCTTGTCTTTGGCTTCGAAAATCGAAGAGACTTTTGTGCCACTCCCCTTGGATTTGCAGGTGAGTCAGTGTAATGGATCTCATTCTCATCACTTGCCTGTACATACATTGTGATGTTTTGTTTGTCTTTTCCAGCAAGTAATTTTTAGACTTTGCGTGCAGGTAGCGGAGGCAAAGTTTGTTTTTGAGGGAAGGACCATAAAAAGGATGGAGCTTCTGGTGCTAAGCACCTTAAAGTGGAGGATGCATGCTGTTACTGCTTGCTCATTTGTTGAATACTTTCTTCATAAATTGAGTGATCATGGTGCACCCTCCTTGCTTGCACGCTCTCGCTCTTCGGACCTTGTCTTGAGCACCGCTAAAGGTACGATTTAGGACTTAGTCGGATACGATTCCTGGTCTTATTGATCAGCATACAGAAATTCTCAATTTGGCAGCAATCAATTCCTAAAGTCTGACAATTGGTTCTGCAGGTGCTGAATTCGTGGTATTCAGACCCTCCGAGATTGCTGCCAGTGTTGCACTTGCTGCTATCGGCGAATGCAGGAGTTCTGTAATTGAGAGAGCTGCTAGTAGCTGCAAATATTTGGACAAGGTAATAATTTCAGAGCTCAATGTTCCTACTAAACCATATGGCACTTATCATTGGATGGTATCCTTTGAGCGCGAACTTGTTTAACCATGTTTACTTACCATTACTGATTGCTCAAATTGTTTCCAAATTAGTCTAAAACGACATTAATGTGTTTCAGGAGAGGGTTTTAAGATGCCATGAAATGATTCAAGAGAAGATTACTGCGGGAAGCATTGTCCTAAAGTCTGCTGGATCATCAATCTCCTCTGTGCCACAAAGCCCAATAGGTGTCCTGGACGCTGCAGCCTGTCTGAGTCAACAAAGCGATGACGCTACTGTCGGGTCTCCTGCAGTATGTTACCATAGTTCTTCCACAAGCAAGAGGAGAAGGATCACTAGACGTCTACTCTAATTGTGGTACGCTTCAGGTGTGCTCCTCACCGCTCTAGGAGTTTTTGATTGGTTCAAACATCTTAAATTTAGTTTGGCCGCTGGAGGATTATGGTTTAGTCAAGTAGTTGCTGAATGGAACAACAAAACACGCACACTACTTGGTCCATAAAGACAAGAAAATAACTGGCAGCGTCCCGCGAGCCAGCGCTGCAATCCAGTTCATGCAAGACCCTAGAGTCCAGGGGGGGTGCTGGTGTAGGTAGAGAGGGAACAAGGCATTCACATACGCCGTAGAGATGAGAGAGCCTCTCGTATGTTTTGTACTTTTGCTCCTTCAGTTTGCAATGAACTATATAAACAAGGATTGCCTTGGGGCAGTGAACATTTGTCGGATGAAAAGAATCAAAAAGGATGGGGGTCGGCAGAGGAATAGAACAATTTGATATATTTCCATAAACTACAGATATGTTTCCTTTTTCATAATGATGAGCTATCATTTTTGTTGATGGTAACATGGTATTTGGCGTCCCGTTTTGTTTGCATCAGGCCATTGGTTGATTGCTTCCAATGTACCTTCATTGATTATCCAATTTTTGTTTGCATTGGGCCATTAGTTGATTACTTCCAATGTACCTTCATTGATTATCCAATTTTTGTTTGCATCATGCCATTGGTTGATTACTTCCAATGTAACCTTCATTTATTATCCTTGATTGCTACTCAGCCTGTACTGTCCATTCTATCTATTAATCTGGAATTCTGGATACGCAAACAGGCTTTAGAAGAGACATGGATTTAAAATTGATCACATTTCAAGGTCAGCAAATTATAGGCAATCTGGGGAGCATAGTGGGATCTTTCTTGTCCCTTAGTTATTTGCATACGCTTGGGGGATAGTATTTCATTAGATCATTGCTGGTGAACCCTAATAACAATGGTAGATCAGTAGTGCTGATAAACCTTAGATCTACTCGCCAAACCCCTAGAAGAATCCTCTTGCCGCGAACATTGAAGTGTGCTGGGACTTTGCAGTATCTGATTGTTAACTAGAGTTCCATATCTGTAAAACAAACCTGAGATCCGCCTTCTGTCCTGCGGTCAAGCATTGGCTAGAATGAATCTCTAGTGTGTGTGCGCGTGTGTTTTCCTTTGCCATTTAACATTTTCTTATCCGTCGAAGTCGACTGCATCTGCTACAGATGCATCCATGTGACCCTTGTCACTACTGCACCATTTACATAGAGTTTTCGAAAAAAACCGTCCGATAGCTGGAGGCCCCGGCCCGAAGGGCCAATTGAGTTTTCTGGAACCCTGGTACATGCTGTCACTGTCGCCCAGCAAAGATGTCAAGTACACGATTGTTGGTCGAAGTGGCAGCTGTTCTCTACCGGCAATGTAGCCGTATTACTTTCTACCATGTACCATCGGCGCATGCCTTGCGCCCTTGCCTGGACGACCTCAGCTTTTCGTATGCTGTAGTGTGTAGACTGTCGTGAGTGTACACTGTATGGCAGTCTGCCGCCGGTGATGAACACTACTGTTTGCCCCAGCACTGGCTGGCTAGTGCCGGGTCTACATGATCAGTTTCGTTCTGCGACAGTCCCAGACAAATGTCCGGACCAGCTCGCAACTACTGCTGTTGCTATAGATCCAGCACCCTGGCCCCCGGTCATGCTGCCGACAAGCTCCTGCTTGGCATTTGCTGGACGAAGGCAAAATCCAAACCAAATCCAGGCAGAAGCTCTGCACATGAGAGAGACCTTTTAGCTTGCTTAGCGTTCTTTCTTCCTTCACACCTCATTCATTTACAATAAAAGGTAACTTTACCTCATATACGGCGTTCGTTTTTAAAAAAATCAACTAAACGAGGAAGGATAAGTGATAAAATGGTTGTGTATCAACCGGCTACTGCCGGTTGCTGTCTCCTCAATCAACCGCCCTTTTTTTTCCTGATGGGTTCTTGTTCCTCCCTTTTACACGTGGGAGCCAATGGGAAAGGCCCAGATCGGTCTGTATTATAGTCCCTTTTCTTCTGTTGCTTGCTTTCCCGAGAGTAAGTGGAAAGCTACAAATCTGGATCGCAGTTATATATGTATGCTTCATTTGAAAAGAAAAGAAAAGAAAAAAAAAGAAGTGCGTGGAAGTTATGTTCCCGAATCCACTTTAATTAAACATTTTTCCTTTATTGGTTGATTGACAGTACGATCATTTCATAATTCTTAATTCATACCTGAGAGAACTGTCTATTGCAGAATGTCCGTTCCAAATGTACTGTTTCCTTTTATATGCATTAGAGAGAGAAAAAATATAATCATATAAATTGCTAAAGGCAAGTAGTATATATAGCACATGCTTTAATCATGTTCTGCAACGAGGCAAAAATACCTTCTGTGAACCCAGACCGAGTCTGTGCCTCCCGGGGCACTGGTCGAGCGAGCCTGCAACTTGCGAGCCACATGATCATTGATCAATCGAAGGAGCCAGCCAGAAGAAGGCACGCACGGCGCATTCCCAGCGATCTGCGTCTGCTCAGTGGCTGGAGTAGCCTACCATGATTCCGTTATCGGCTCGATGGAAGCGCATGATGATGAGGATGAGCCCGTCGTCCTCGTCCTCGTCGTCCTCCACAGTTCGTGGACCTCGCATCGCATTGCCGGCACCGGCAGGCAAGGGGAGTGCCTCCGTGGGCGTGGCTGGGCTGGGCTGGACCTGGACCTCCTCATTCGGCGCTCCCATGCCTGCTTCCTACCACCTGCATGAATTCGCTTGTCGCCCCTACCAAAGCCAATCGAGCGCTGCACATCTACTTGTCGCCCTGGATCTCGATCGGTCGCCCCCGCCTGCCCAGCAGCAGCTCGATCATGCTGCTCCCACTCCTCGTTGGCACGCACCGCTTGGCCAGCAGTTGGCCCCCCCCCCTACTGCGCTGCTTTGACAGCACCTTCAGAGATGGGTTCGGAGACTCAGCGCTGAAACCACCCGCGTAGTCCGTACTCCGTAGTGTAACACTAACACCTGACCTGCTGCTGCCTCTGCCTGCAGTGCACTGCACTGCAGTCAGTCCATGGAAAATGGGCATGATCTGCATCATCAGATGAGACCAACTAGGTGAGTGGTGGTGACTTCAGTTCGGTGTTGACACTACACTGCTGTGCCGTCTCTCTCCCCCTGTAGCGGACGGCTTGTCTAAACAGTGAATTTGTTGCTGCCTGCTGGTGACCACAACCACACCACGCCATTGGCAGGTCCGCCGGCCGGCCCGGTACACATGAAGCCAACTGAATTCAATGGTGTGTTCGGCCGGCGTACGCACGGGCCGTCGGGCCCCCCGGCATCCTCCTGCCGGTGCAGTACAAACCCCTGCCATGCGTCACAAGCGCTCGGCGTCGCTGACGGCGTGCCCTCGGAATCCTGTCAGTTCTCGTTTCACGGATTCATCTCAGAAGAGCGTGTTACTTCTGGTAACACTTTCTCGCGACTAACACAGGGAAGAGCGCAGCGCAGGCGTGCCAACGCATCTATCAATTAGGGGAAAAGACAGATCTGGAGCTGTTCGGAGCGAGGAGGCAGGGCGTCCGGCCCGGTCGGCGACAACGCCGGCGCAGGCACCACCACCGTACCGTACCCACCTCAAAATCCCATGGAAGAGCTCAGCTCAGTTCGTTTTCAACTGCGCGCCGTACGTGTCTACGTGACGGGATAACGTGCACGCGGGCGGATCCGGAGAGGCCGCCGCGATCTGATCTGCCGTGTGCTGCCTCCTTCGAAATCTGGATTCCGCGCCGCGGATTCGCGGGTTTCTGCGAGCGAAACGGCAGTGCCACTGCTCTGTGCGCGGGAAAGCGGGCACGCACGCACGAGGGACTCCAGACTCACTCCACTCATCTCTAATTCGCGCCTCGGTGGACCAGGTTTCGCTTCTAGCTTCACCTTCACCCCGCTGCAATACTATTATATACCACCTCTAATTCTCTATGAATGCATCCAAAAGGATAGGCCGGTAGATGTTGGAATTAATGAAGTTGACATAGCTGTTTTGCTAACTATGGATATGCTACCTACCACTTAGAATAGCAACCAATTAGCCAAAATTGCAGGCACTTAGAGCAGCTCCAACAGAATAGCTAAACAGTCCGCGCTCTTAAAAAAAGAAAAACTCCGTGCAAAAAGCTTCCAACAGTCTCTTCATCAACTTCGCCATCGCATCTGGCTCGCCATCGTTTCCCCGTCGCTGGTCATTTTTGGCTAGCTCTCAGGACTCGCCATCTCCTAGCCGACGCGTCCTACCCTCCTGCTTCCTCCCGCACTCTCTCGCTTTGGTTCCCATGGCTCCCCGAGCAAGTTTGTCGTCTCGCTGTGATGAGTGAGCTCTCCCCTGACGAACCCACCTTTCCATTACCGTTGCTTCTTGCTTGTTTCGTCCCTATAGCTTCACCACAGTGACATCACATTCCAGTTGAACTGGTTCAAAAATAGGATTGTCAATGATACTAGGGAATATGAATCCGATGTTTGAACTGTTCAGTTGGCCCAGCTCCCATTCAGTTTAATCCAACTGTGACAGATGTGTTGTTATGGCTTCTTGAACACAGATTGTCTAGTTTGTTGAAGTGGAATGAAAACATAATCCACATTCTTTTCTAGTTTGTTGAAGTGGACCGAACAACTTTGTGTCTGTATTATGTGCTTGAAATTGGCACCAAATGTTGTGTCTGGGTGTCAGACCGATTCAGAACGATCATGCGCCATGTCCGTCAACTACAGCAGATGAAAATTCATGCGCCAAAAAAAGAACCGTATGAGTTGGCCAGTTGAGAGTTTTATAGGTCATCATCTATATTTGAAGAGTTTGTTGGATACACTCACATATTATGAACTTATCTATTTTTTACAGCTCTCAATACTTCAAATTTAGCTAGGATTTATACCTAGTCTTTTGGAGTTGCTCTTAGAGCAGCTCCAACAGAATAGCTAAACAGTCCGCGCTCTTAAAAAAAAGAAAAACTCCGTGCAAAAAGCTTCCAACAGTCTCTTCATCAACTTCGCCATCGCATCTGGCTCGCCATCGTTTCCCCGTCGCTGGTCATTTTTGGCTAGCTCTCAGGACTCGCCATCTCCTAGCCGACGCGTCCTACCCTCCTGCTTCCTCCCGCACTCTCTCGCTTTGGTTCCCATGGCTCCCCGAGCAAGTTTGTCGTCTCGCTGTGATGAGTGAGCTCTCCCCTGACGAACCCACCTTTCCATTACCGTTGCTTCTTGCTTGTTTCGTCCCTATAGCTTCACCATAGTGACATCACATTCCAGTTGAACTGGTTCAAAAATAGGATTGTCAATGATACTAGGGAATATGAATCCGATGTTTGAACTGTTCAGTTGGCCCAGCTCCCATTCAGTTTAATCCAACTGTGACAGATGTGTTGTTATGGCTTCTTGAACACAGATTGTCTAGTTTGTTGAAGTGGAATGAAAACATAATCCACATTCTTTTCTAGTTTGTTGAAGTGGACCGAACAACTTTGTGTCTGTATTATGTGCTTGAAATTGGCACCAAATGTTGTGTCTGGGTGTCAGACCGATTCAGAACGATCATGCGCCATGTCCGTCAACTACAGCAGATGAAAATTCATGCGCCAAAAAAAGAACCGTATGAGTTGGCCAGTTGAGAGTTTTATAGGTCATCATCTATATTTGAAGAGTTTGTTGGATACACTCACATATTATGAACTTATCTATTTTTTACAGCTCTCAATACTTCAAATTTAGCTAGGATTTATACCTAGTCTTTTGGAGTTGCTCTTAGAGCAGCTCCAACAGAATAGCTAAACAGTCCGCGCTCTTAAAAAAAAGAAAAACTCCGTGCAAAAAGCTTCCAACAGTCTCTTCATCAACTTCGCCATCGCATCTGGCTCGCCATCGTTTCCCCGTCGCTGGTCATTTTTGGCTAGCTCTCAGGACTCGCCATCTCCTAGCCGACGCGTCCTACCCTCCTGCTTCCTCCCGCACTCTCTCGCTTTGGTTCCCATGGCTCCCCGAGCAAGTTTGTCGTCTCGCTGTGATGAGTGAGCTCTCCCCTGACGAACCCACCTTTCCATTACCGTTGCTTCTTGCTTGTTTCGTCCCTATAGCTTCACCACAGTGACATCACATTCCAGTTGAACTGGTTCAAAAATAGGATTGTCAATGATACTAGGGAATATGAATCCGATGTTTGAACTGTTCAGTTGGCCCAGCTCCCATTCAGTTTAATCCAACTGTGACAGATGTGTTGTTATGGCTTCTTGAACACAGATTGTCTAGTTTGTTGAAGTGGAATGAAAACATAATCCACATTCTTTTCTAGTTTGTTGAAGTGGACCGAACAACTTTGTGTCTGTATTATGTGCTTGAAATTGGCACCAAATGTTGTGTCTGGGTGTCAGACCGATTCAGAACGATCATGCGCCATGTCCGTCAACTACAGCAGATGAAAATTCATGCGCCAAAAAAAGAACCGTATGAGTTGGCCAGTTGAGAGTTTTATAGGTCATCATCTATATTTGAAGAGTTTGTTGGATACACTCACATATTATGAACTTATCTATTTTTTTACAGCTCTCAATACTTCAAATTTAGCTAGGATTTATACCTAGTCTTTTGGAGTTGCTCTTAGAGCAGCTCCAACAGAATAGCTAAACAGTCCGCGCTCTTAAAAAAAAGAAAAACTCCGTGCAAAAAGCTTCCAACAGTCTCTTCATCAACTTCGCCATCGCATCTGGCTCGCCATCGTTTCCCCGTCGCTGGTCATTTTTGGCTAGCTCTCAGGACTCGCCATCTCCTAGCCGACGCGTCCTACCCTCCTGCTTCCTCCCGCACTCTCTCGCTTTGGTTCCCATGGCTCCCCGAGCAAGTTTGTCGTCTCGCTGTGATGAGTGAGCTCTCCCCTGACGAACCCACCTTTCCATTACCGTTGCTTCTTGCTTGTTTCGTCCCTATAGCTTCACCACAGTGACATCACATTCCAGTTGAACTGGTTCAAAAATAGGATTGTCAATGATACTAGGGAATATGAATCCGATGTTTGAACTGTTCAGTTGGCCCAGCTCCCATTCAGTTTAATCCAACTGTGACAGATGTGTTGTTATGGCTTCTTGAACACAGATTGTCTAGTTTGTTGAAGTGGAATGAAAACATAATCCACATTCTTTTCTAGTTTGTTGAAGTGGACCGAACAACTTTGTGTCTGTATTATGTGCTTGAAATTGGCACCAAATGTTGTGTCTGGGTGTCAGACCGATTCAGAACGATCATGCGCCATGTCCGTCAACTACAGCAGATGAAAATTCATGCGCCAAAAAAAGAACCGTATGAGTTGGCCAGTTGAGAGTTTTATAGGTCATCATCTATATTTGAAGAGTTTGTTGGATACACTCACATATTATGAACTTATCTATTTTTTTACAGCTCTCAATACTTCAAATTTAGCTAGGATTTATACCTAGTCTTTTGGAGTTGCTCTTAGAGCAGCTCCAACAGAATAGCTAAACAGTCCGCGCTCTTAAAAAAAAGAAAAACTCCGTGCAAAAAGCTTCCAACAGTCTCTTCATCAACTTCGCCATCGCATCTGGCTCGCCATCGTTTCCCCGTCGCTGGTCATTTTTGGCTAGCTCTCAGGACTCGCCATCTCCTAGCCGACGCGTCCTACCCTCCTGCTTCCTCCCGCACTCTCTCGCTTTGGTTCCCATGGCTCCCCGAGCAAGTTTGTCGTCTCGCTGTGATGAGTGAGCTCTCCCCTGACGAACCCACCTTTCCATTACCGTTGCTTCTTGCTTGTTTCGTCCCTATAGCTTCACCACAGTGACATCACATTCCAGTTGAACTAGTTCAAAAATAGGATTGTCAATGATACTAGGGAATATGAATCCGATGTTTGAACTGTTCAGTTGGCCCAGCTCCCATTCAGTTTAATCCAACTGTGACAGATGTGTTGTTATGGCTTCTTGAACACAGATTGTCTAGTTTGTTGAAGCGGAATGAAAACATAATCCACATTCTTTTCTAGTTTGTTGAAGTGGACCGAACAACTTTGTGTCTGTATTATGTGCTTGAAATTGGCACCAAATGTTGTGTCTGGGTGTCAGACCGATTCAGAACGATCATGCGCCATGTCCGTCAACTACAGCAGATGAAAATTCATGCGCCAAAAAAAGAACCGTATGAGTTGGCCAGTTGAGAGTTTTATAGGTCATCATCTATATTTGAAGAGTTTGTTGGATACACTCACATATTATGAACTTATCTATTTTTTTACAGCTCTCAATACTTCAAATTTAGCTAGGATTTATACCTAGTCTTTTGGAGTTGCTCTTAGAGCAGCTCCAACAGAATAGCTAAACAGTCCGCGCTCTTAAAAAAAAGAAAAACTCCGTGCAAAAAGCTTCCAACAGTCTCTTCATCAACTTCGCCATCGCATCTGGCTCGCCATCGTTTCCCCGTCGCTGGTCATTTTTGGCTAGCTCTCAGGACTCGCCATCTCCTAGCCGACGCGTCCTACCCTCCTGCTTCCTCCCGCACTCTCTCGCTTTGGTTCCCATGGCTCCCCGAGCAAGTTTGTCGTCTCGCTGTGATGAGTGAGCTCTCCCCTGACGAACCCACCTTTCCATTACCGTTGCTTCTTGCTTGTTTCGTCCCTATAGCTTCACCACAGTGACATCACATTCCAGTTGAACTGGTTCAAAAATAGGATTGTCAATGATACTAGGGAATATGAATCCGATGTTTGAACTGTTCAGTTGGCCCAGCTCCCATTCAGTTTAATCCAACTGTGACAGATGTGTTGTTATGGCTTCTTGAACACAGATTGTCTAGTTTGTTGAAGTGGAATGAAAACATAATCCACATTCTTTTCTAGTTTGTTGAAGTGGACCGAACAACTTTGTGTCTGTATTATGTGCTTGAAATTGGCACCAAATGTTGTGTCTGGGTGTCAGACCGATTCAGAACGATCATGCGCCATGTCCGTCAACTACAGCAGATGAAAATTCATGCGCCAAAAAAAGAACCGTATGAGTTGGCCAGTTGAGAGTTTTATAGGTCATCATCTATATTTGAAGAGTTTGTTGGATACACTCACATATTATGAACTTATCTATTTTTTACAGCTCTCAATACTTCAAATTTAGCTAGGATTTATACCTAGTCTTTTGGAGTTGCTCTTAGAGCAGCTCCAACAGAATAGCTAAACAGTCCGCGCTCTTAAAAAAAAGAAAAACTCCGTGCAAAAAGCTTCCAACAGTCTCTTCATCAACTTCGTCATCGCATCTGGCTCGCCATCGTTTCCCTGTCGCTGGTCATTTTTGGCTAGCTCTCAGGACTCGCCATCTCCTAGCCGACGCGTCCTACCCTCCTGCTTCCTCCCGCACTCTCTCGCTTTGGTTCCCATGGCTCCCCGAGCAAGTTTGTCGTCTCGCTGTGATGAGTGAGCTCTCCCCTGACGAACCCACCTTTCCATTACCGTTGCTTCTTGCTTGTTTCGTCCCTATAGCTTCACCACAGTGACATCACATTCCAGTTGAACTGGTTCAAAAATAGGATTGTCAATGATACTAGGGAATATGAATCCGATGTTTGAACTGTTCAGTTGGCCCAGCTCCCATTCAGTTTAATCCAACTGTGACAGATGTGTTGTTATGGCTTCTTGAACACAGATTGTCTAGTTTGTTGAAGTGGAATGAAAACATAATCCACATTCTTTTCTAGTTTGTTGAAGTGGACCGAACAACTTTGTGTCTGTATTATGTGCTTGAAATTGGCACCAAATGTTGTGTCTGGGTGTCAGACCGATTCAGAACGATCATGCGCCATGTCCGTCAACTACAGCAGATGAAAATTCATGCGCCAAAAAAAGAACCGTATGAGTTGGCCAGTTGAGAGTTTTATAGGTCATCATCTATATTTGAAGAGTTTGTTGGATACACTCACATATTATGAACTTATCTATTTTTTTACAGCTCTCAATACTTCAAATTTAGCTAGGATTTATACCTAGTCTTTTGGAGTTGCTCTTAGAGCAGCTCCAACAGAATAGCTAAACAGTCCGCGCTCTTAAAAAAAAGAAAAACTCCGTGCAAAAAGCTTCCAACAGTCTCTTCATCAACTTCGCCATCGCATCTGGCTCGCCATCGTTTCCCCGTCGCTGGTCATTTTTGGCTAGCTCTCAGGACTCGCCATCTCCTAGCCGACGCGTCCTACCCTCCTGCTTCCTCCCGCACTCTCTCGCTTTGGTTCCCATGGCTCCCCGAGCAAGTTTGTCGTCTCGCTGTGATGAGTGAGCTCTCCCCTGACGAACCCACCTTTCCATTACCGTTGCTTCTTGCTTGTTTCGTCCCTATAGCTTCACCACAGTGACATCACATTCCAGTTGAACTGGTTCAAAAATAGGATTGTCAATGATACTAGGGAATATGAATCCGATGTTTGAACTGTTCAGTTGGCCCAGCTCCCATTCAGTTTAATCCAACTGTGACAGATGTGTTGTTATGGCTTCTTGAACACAGATTGTCTAGTTTGTTGAAGTGGAATGAAAACATAATCCACATTCTTTTCTAGTTTGTTGAAGTGGACCGAACAACTTTGTGTCTGTATTATGTGCTTGAAATTGGCACCAAATGTTGTGTCTGGGTGTCAGACCGATTCAGAACGATCATGCGCCATGTCCGTCAACTACAGCAGATGAAAATTCATGCGCCAAAAAAAGAACCGTATGAGTTGGCCAGTTGAGAGTTTTATAGGTCATCATCTATATTTGAAGAGTTTGTTGGATACACTCACATATTATGAACTTATCTATTTTTTTACAGCTCTCAATACTTCAAATTTAGCTAGGATTTATACCTAGTCTTTTGGAGTTGCTCTTAGAGCAGCTCCAACAGAATAGCTAAACAGTCCGCGCTCTTAAAAAAAAGAAAAACTCCGTGCAAAAAGCTTCCAACAGTCTCTTCATCAACTTCGCCATCGCATCTGGCTCGCCATCGTTTCCCCGTCGCTGGTCATTTTTGGCTAGCTCTCAGGACTCGCCATCTCCTAGCCGACGCGTCCTACCCTCCTGCTTCCTCCCGCACTCTCTCGCTTTGGTTCCCATGGCTCCCCGAGCAAGTTTGTCGTCTCGCTGTGATGAGTGAGCTCTCCCCTGACGAACCCACCTTTCCATTACCGTTGCTTCTTGCTTGTTTCGTCCCTATAGCTTCACCACAGTGACATCACATTCCAGTTGAACTGGTTCAAAAATAGGATTGTCAATGATACTAGGGAATATGAATCCGATGTTTGAACTGTTCAGTTGGCCCAGCTCCCATTCAGTTTAATCCAACTGTGACAGATGTGTTGTTATGGCTTCTTGAACACAGATTGTCTAGTTTGTTGAAGTGGAATGAAAACATAATCCACATTCTTTTCTAGTTTGTTGAAGTGGACCGAACAACTTTGTGTCTGTATTATGTGCTTGAAATTGGCACCAAATGTTGTGTCTGGGTGTCAGACCGATTCAGAACGATCATGCGCCATGTCCGTCAACTACAGCAGATGAAAATTCATGCGCCAAAAAAAGAACCGTATGAGTTGGCCAGTTGAGAGTTTTATAGGTCATCATCTATATTTGAAGAGTTTGTTGGATACACTCACATATTATGAACTTATCTATTTTTTACAGCTCTCAATACTTCAAATTTAGCTAGGATTTATACCTAGTCTTTTGGAGTTGCTCTTAGAGCAGCTCCAACAGAATAGCTAAACAGTCCGCGCTCTTAAAAAAAAGAAAAACTCCGTGCAAAAAGCTTCCAACAGTCTCTTCATCAACTTCGCCATCGCATCTGGCTCGCCATCGTTTCCCCGTCGCTGGTCATTTTTGGCTAGCTCTCAGGACTCGCCATCTCCTAGCCGACGCGTCCTACCCTCCTGCTTCCTCCCGCACTCTCTCGCTTTGGTTCCCATGGCTCCCCGAGCAAGTTTGTCGTCTCGCTGTGATGAGTGAGCTCTCCCCTGACGAACCCACCTTTCCATTACCGTTGCTTCTTGCTTGTTTCGTCCCTATAGCTTCACCACAGTGACATCACATTCCAGTTGAACTGGTTCAAAAATAGGATTGTCAATGATACTAGGGAATATGAATCCGATGTTTGAACTGTTCAGTTGGCCCAGCTCCCATTCAGTTTAATCCAACTGTGACAGATGTGTTGTTATGGCTTCTTGAACACAGATTGTCTAGTTTGTTGAAGTGGAATGAAAACATAATCCACATTCTTTTCTAGTTTGTTGAAGTGGACCGAACAACTTTGTGTCTGTATTATGTGCTTGAAATTGGCACCAAATGTTGTGTCTGGGTGTCAGACCGATTCAGAACGATCATGCGCCATGTCCGTCAACTACAGCAGATGAAAATTCATGCGCCAAAAAAAGAACCGTATGAGTTGGCCAGTTGAGAGTTTTATAGGTCATCATCTATATTTGAAGAGTTTGTTGGATACACTCACATATTATGAACTTATCTATTTTTTTACAGCTCTCAATACTTCAAATTTAGCTAGGATTTATACCTAGTCTTTTGGAGTTGCTCTTAGAATATTATAATAAACCTAGAACTAACTAAGCTACATCTCAGTATACGAGTAGTCATGACAGGAATATACTGCGCTTGCGGAGACCTTGGTGGATTGTTTGGATCGTAGACTTTGGATCATTATTAGCTTCAAACGAAGCAAATGTGTTCCCTGCGAGGTTCTTCTAAAAAAACTATGCTATTAATAAAAAGAACTAGACCACATGATATCATGATAATCTAACGACATAGACTAAACTGTGCCTAATACAATTAATAAATAGTACATTTGAAATAATAAAGCAAGGAAGATAACGATGCGATCCCATTAAGTTGAGAAGAAGATACTACCTAATTAAAGAGCCCAGTCGAAACAGTCAGTAAAGGATAATTTTAAATGAAAACTATAAAAATCATAGTTTGATCCCCAAATGAATTTTAGAGAAAAAATACATAAAAATAGCATGTATGATTATAACTAGTATATCGCTAAGTTCAAAAATTGACTTTACAGAAAAATTGTAATTTGCCAGAAAGCACCTGGAAAAGGTTTAGCATACGACTAACTGTCAAGAGATATATGAAAAAAAAGCAAAACTCCTAGATAGATAAACACTACAAGAAAACGTTGAAGAAGTGTCGATCACTTAAAGAGTGTCGGGGCCGACACTCTTAATCTGGATAAAAGTGTGGGTTTTACTGCACCGACACTCTTAATTTAAGAGAGTCGGGGTCACGCAGAAACCGACACTTTTTAAGTGAGTTTTTTCCACACCGACACTATTATAGAATTTAACCTAATCCCTAGCGCGTCTCTTGCCTAGCTGCTATCCGCCTGCCCAGTCCGCCACCGAGCCCGCTCGCTTTCGCCTCCACCACGCGCCGCTCCCTGTGATTTGGGACAAAATACATATGAGTCCACCTCGCCGGAATCCGCGTCCAGTTCCAGCACGGAGGCGTCGGACAGCCCGCGAAACCAAGCTTCTGAGCCACCTCGGGAGCCCAGTGCCACCGCGCCAGCTAATCCTCCAGCGGACACAGTGACGGACCCAGCTGCTATAATTAGGGTGTGACAAAAAACTATTAAAAAAAGAAACAAAAAATAAGGATTAACAAGACTTGAACCTTAACTGCTAAGTTCAAAACACAACACTTACACCACTTTACTAACTAATTTTATGTGATCTTAAAGTATGCCATGGCTCATATGAACCACCTGTTGGATCCGCCCCTGCGGACATAATGTACAGCAGGCCCAAGGTGGGGGCTGTGTACGACGTGTCAAACTGAAGTTCAAGTCGTCCAAGATGGTGGACTCGTCTCTGCGCCCGCAGCAGCAGGATTCTTTGGAAGCACAAGTGCCGCCTGCTGATGCTGGTGCATTGGAGAGCGCTGCTGTCCCTGAAGGCTACGGTTGTAATGGATGGGCAGCAAGCAGAGGGGCAGGGGCTAGAGTCGAGTGACACGGATAAGGAAAAGGTTTCAAGGTTTCAAGTTGGTGGGTCTGCCTTCTGTAGAGAGCAACACTCCGGATCGGAAATCCGATTCAACAGATGAGCGTCCTCCGAGCAAGCGGGAAGCTCTTTTGGGAAGCAAAAAAATGGAGGATGCGGTGGAGCTGAGGAGCTCACAGGAGTTCGAAGAAAAACAGTACGAAGAGAAACTTGTATTAATGAATACAAGTGGCGGCGGCTTCAATGACCCACGGACGGAATGAATTAATATGGAGGCTTATGTGAAACTTACTAGCATTGTGTTTTGTATGGACTTGAACTTGTTTCAAATGGATTTGAACTTCTTTCTTATGGACTTGAACTTGTATAAATATCGAATATGATGCTTTTGTTATGATATATTGAATATGGTACTTGTGTTGTGATATATTGAATATTGTGCTTGTATTGTGCTGTTACTGAACTGTTATGGAGGCTTCCCATCCAGAGAGGGAGAAAAATAAAACTGGATATTAAAAAAAATTATTCAGTAAGAATGTCGGCCCACACATTCTTATATGACACAGCTAGGCTAGGGACCGTGCGCACAATAAGAATGTTTGCCATGTCACTGGCCGACACTCTTAGCATAAGAGTGCCGGTTGCGTGCTGAACCGACACTCTTAACGTAAGAGTGTCAGTCCCACACATTTATACGAATAAGAGCATCCATTTCAGGTCACCTAAGAGTGTCAGTTGGCCGACACTCTTATACTAAGAGTGTTGGCTTATTTCAGTAAGAGTGTGAGTTTTTGACCGACACTCTCTGCCTTGTTTCTTGTAGTGAAAACATGCATCGAAAAGAATAGTCCTGTAAAATCAACGCTACAACTCGATTTTCCCAGCGTAGTTAGGACCTCGGCGGCATGTCAGCTGCCAGTAGTGTACCTAAATGCCAGCGTAGTTATGATCTCGGCGCCATAGGTCACGACGCTGAGCCGTGTTATCTTGGTGGCATGGTCTATGACACCGAACAAAGGGCCCAAAAACGATATTAAACCGTTAAGAATCCAAATATGTTTTTTACAAAAAATGCTAAATTGCATAAATATCAATACCCATTGATAACAAATCCCACCATATCCATTCTAATGAATAATTATCCGTGGTTATTTATCCACACGCGTACTCCACTATCATCTCTAGTTACATATAGTAGCAAACCTCTCTGATTATCCTGCTTGATGCCATAACTAGTAGCATGGTGGACAAATACGTTGAGTACTCGACCTTTTAGACATAATTTACATGCTCTCTGAGTATCCTGTTCAATAATATGTCTGGTGGTGCATTAAACAAGTCCGATGGTTATAAAGTGTATGCGATCTCTTCTTTAAGCTCTATTGGTGTCCTATTTGGTGCACCTTATCTGATGCACATGTTTTGTTGTGCATTGCCATGATGTAATGTTTAGCTTAAAAATATTGTATAAGTTATTTAATCTTATAGTTAGTAATTAATAGATTTCTATTTATATAATTGTCTAGATGGTGGATTATTGCGTATAGATTATTTAATAATCCAAATAAATATTTAATTCATAGGAACATTCAAATATTTTTATAATTAAGTCCCCGCAATTAGGGCCAGCTCTTGGCATAGGGCCAACCCGGACGGGTAGCCGCCCTAGGCCCCCAAATCATAGGTGCTCCACATCATATAGTTAATTATATAGCTAATATGAGAGCTAATGCTGAATTAAATAATCTAATTTCCGAGTTAAGAGTTTTTAGTATGTCAATAAGATAGATTTCTATTCTATTGCTTATATAAATTATCAAGTCTTATTTATTATACCTGTCATGGTGGCATCAACTGAAATGAGTTTTTCGATATTGAAATAATTGAATAACTATTTCAGATCTACAATTTTTTGAGAACGATTGAGTGGTTTTGCCACCTATACGTTGAGAAAAATATTATATTAGATCAACACAACCATTGATGATTTTATCTCAAGAAATATTAGAAGAGGCTCGATTTTTATGTTCGCCCTAGGCCCCCAAATCTCAGCTCCGACCTTGCCTACAATCCATTGGCGGACAGCAGATACTCATTTCTTCATTTTTTAAGTTCTAGAGTATAGTATTAAAATTTTGAATATTTTAAAATGTAAAAATGAGCTACCAAACCACCGAGCGCGCAGGCCAATAGAAGCCATTTCTTGCATCGACCCATTTAGAGTTTACTGGTTTCGCTTCTGAAACGGGCCTTTACAAATTGCAAAAAGCCCACTCCAGCCCAGCCCAGCCAGTAGCCGCCTTCTCAGTCACACCCTTTATCACTTTCCCCAAATTAGAATCAAACCCTAGCTTGTCCTCCTCGTCGATTTCCCCTGACCCCCCACCAGGGCACCAGGCGACTCGCCGGAACCCTAGGTAGCCGCAGATCCTACGCGCCGTGCACGCGGCCGCCTCCATGGCGACGCTCAAGGATCTCCTACCGGCGCCCAAGACGTCAGCGTCCACCTTCTACGACCACAGCAGCGACCCCTGGTTCAAGGAGCGGTACGGTGGGGAGTCGGCGCAGGCGGCCGCGGCGACGAGGCCCGCGGCCGCCGCCCGGCCCGTGCCACCTTACGGAAAGCGGACGGGGTTCGTGCCGCGACGGCCGGAGGACTTCGGGGATGGCGGCGCCTTTCCGGAGATCCACGTCGCGCAGTATCCGCTCGGCATGGGACGCCGTGATGATAAGGGCGGATCCAAGATCCTTGCGCTCACCGTCGACGCACACGGCAGCGTCGCCTTCGACGCCGTCGTCAAGCAGGGGGAGAACGCAGGCAAGATCGTCTACTCTAAGCATAGCGACCTCGTGCCGAAGATAGCCACTGCCGATTCCCAGGCGACGTCGGACGACGACGAGGAGCAGAAGCAGATCGAGGAGACAACTGAACGGACCAAGGCCGCCTTGGAGAAGGTTGTCAACGTCCGCCTCTCTGCAGCTCAGCCCAAGAATGTGCCGACTCATGATTCTGAGTCCAAGTTCATCAAGTATAAGCCGTCACAGCAATCCGCGGCCTTCAATTCAGGTGCAAAGGAGAGGATCATTAGGATGTCAGAGATGGCGGTGGATCCTCTTGAGCCACCAAAGTTCAAGCACAAGCGTGTGCCCCGGGCGTCTGGGTCACCACCTGTACCAGTGATGCACTCGCCGCCACGGCCAGTTACAGTGAAGGACCAGCAGGATTGGAAGATCCCACCTTGTATTTCAAATTGGAAAAATCCAAAGGGTTACACGATTCCGCTTGATAAGAGGTTGGCGGCTGATGGGAGGGGTCTGCAGGAGGTGCAGATCAATGATAACTTTGCAAAGCTTTCTGAAGCATTGTACGTGGCAGAGCAGAAGGCGAGGGAGGCAGTGCAGATGCGCTCCAAGGTTCAGAGGGAACTTATGCTGAAGGAGAAGGAGAGAAAGGAGCAAGAGCTAAGGGCACTTGCACAGAGGGCACGTATGGAGAGGACTGGTGCCCCACCTGCACCATCAGGTGTGCCTGCTGGTGGTGGCAGGGGAGCAATTCAGGATGTTGATGAAGTTATGGATATGGAGCAACCGCGTGAACCACGGGAATCACGTGAGCAGCGCAGGGAGTCTAGAGAAGAGAGGGAAGGAAGGATTGAGCGTGATAGAATCCGTGAGGAGCGCAGACGCGAGAGGGAGAGGGAGAGGAGGCTTGAAGCCAAGGATGCTGCAATGGGCAAGAAGAGTAAGATCACAAGGGACAGGGATCGTGATATCAGTGAGAAGATTGCTCTTGGTATGGCAAGCACTGGTGGTGCAAAAGGTGGTGAGGTTATGTATGACCAGCGTCTGTTCAACCAGGACAAGGGAATGGACTCTGGTTTTGCCACAGATGATCAGTACAATATCTACTCTAAGGGTCTCTTCACAGCGCAGTCCACGATGTCCACGCTATACAGGCCTAAGAAGGATGGGGATTCTGATGTATATGGTGATGCAGATGAACAGTTGGAGAAGGTTATGAAGACTGAGAGGTTCAAGCCTGACAAGGGATTTACTGGTGCTTCAGAGAGGACTGGCAAGCGAGACAGGCCTGTGGAGTTCGATAAGCAGGAAGAAAATGATCCATTTGGTCTGGATCAGTTCTTGACTGAGGTGAAGAAGGGTAAGAAAGCTGTGGAGAAGATTGGAGGTGGAGGAACCATGAAGGCGAGTGGTGGGTCCTCAATGAGGGATGATTATGATGGTGGATCTGGGAGGTCCCGCATCAACTTTGAAAGGGGGCGCTGAGGTATTTGCTCTGCTTCTGCAGGTTTGGAATGCTTTCTCAAATATCTTCTAGCAGAATGTCATAAGAAGCTGAACTCTGATAAGAAAGAGCATGGCTCCTGTGCTGTTATAGCTCATGTGCCTACTTTCAGTGGTTGTGCTTAAGAGTGTACTATATGGATCCTATGATGTCTATGTACTATGCGTGTATCTGTTCATTATAGGAGCTATGAGCTTCGTTTATCCATGTTCCATCAATTGTTACGAACTTACGATACATGTTATTGGGCTCTATTATTTCATCAGTTATCATTTTGGGATATGGATGGACTCAACGTGGCTATTTGTTGCCATGGTTGCTGCACATGTGCTCATTCTGTTTATGAATTTCTTGGTGGTGCCTATTAGATTATTTCTTTCTGCTTTTTATTGCGGGGATGTATTCATGGTTTACTGTTGTACTCAATAAGATTTTGCTGTGTCATGCGAACTGTGGTTATCTGTGACTCCATTTCCTAGTTCAGTGTGCTTGGTTTGAGTGGAGTCTCAGTCATGCTCTAGTTTTTGGTTGACATTAGTTTTCAGTTTTTCTGCAGTGTCCTTAACTTACCTATATCCAGTTTTTACCCTGTGAACTTGTGATACTTCAAGGTAGCTTTTATTGAATTTTAGTTATTTTCTGCCCTTATAAATATTGGGATCCTGGTTTGTTCTAATTCTCATGTAAACATTTGTTCATTTTACAAAGAAGCAAACCTTTATAGGGCAATTTTTGTTTTTTGTTTTTGATGCAGAGCTGTATCAAGTTGGTCGATCTATATTTATTGTTAAAGTTTCATGAGTTTCTTTAAAAGAGATTTAAAATTTCCTGATAATTGAGCACATATATGCAATGAATGCATGGCCGATTGCTATAACTACCGTGGACATTGCTTTGCTGTTTGCATGAGCAACAGATGATTGAAACTGGGGCAAAACGTACTTTGCTTACTGCTATCTTGTAGTAGAGTATATATGTTTCTGTGCACGCTTGCAATCAGAGATTTGATGACAGTTCCAAATTTACTGAAGCAGTATGCACACATGTTTTCTTTCCCCCACACACGGACACACCTATGATAATAATGCGGTACTAACAATTGGCTCAGAGGCTCCACCTTATGAACATTAAGACACCGTTTGGTTCAACACGTTGCCTTTTTTTTCAGTTTTACAAGCAACTTTATCAGTGAAGTTAAAGTTGATTAGCGAACCGTTTGCAAAACAGGCATACAGCTCAGTTTTTTAGTTTTACGAGCAACTTTCTCAGTGAAGTTAAAAGCTGTTTTGGTGAATCATTTGCAAGACAGCTTTGTATGTACATTTGTTCTTACAGAATCTTACAGGACCGATGAGTGTGTTTTGAAGCTGTGAAAAAGCTATTGTTTTCAGCTTCACGATATTCTATTCCTATGTGAGATCATGATTTAGGCTTCGGCATATTCTTTTCCTATGTGAGATCATGATTTAGGTTTCGTTTGGCTCACAGGACCGACGGGTGTGTGATGAAGCTGTGATAAGCTATTATTTCTAGCATCATCATATTCTATTTCTGTGTGAGATGATGAGTCAGATTTCGTTTGGCACACTTTCACTTTACTAGCGAAGCCGTTTTTTCTTTCTCCAACTTTGTGTTTTCTTCTTCAACGTCATGAATAACTTCGTGGAGTTAAAACAGTTTTGGTAAACCGTTTGATAAAACCATTTCACATGTAGCAGTTTGCATTGCAAAACGATATTCTGCACGTCTATATTTATTTGTTTGGTTAACTCTCAATCTATGTGAATGGAGTGGGATTGGGTGGGTTTAAATCCCAAACAAGTCAAAGTTTTTCTAAATTTTTTCTAATCTAATCCAATTTATATATAATGGGAATAACTAAACAAGTCCTTGCTGGGGCTGAGGGAGCAGCCAGCCCACAGAAAGCTGCCAACACGTACAAAGGGAAGAAATCAGACTGACGAGAAACAAAGAAAGACAGCCGATAGATGGAACGGAAAAATCATCCTGTCTCCGTAGTCCGTAGGAGTACTTTGCTTCGAGATGGGCCGGCATCTGCTCGTGTCTGACATGTGCTATCAAATGGGCTTCAAAAAAGGACTATCGGGCCCATCGTGGGTTTCCCTGGCACTTGGTTTTCTAGTCTTTTGTGAACCGAACCGAACGAGTGTGTGACATTTCCGCACATGGCCACCACCTCAAAAAAAAAAAAAGACGGAAACAGAGAAGAAGAATATTTCGTTTCGTGAACAAGCTGGTTTTGGGGCCGTAAATCGGCCAGCACATTTCGCATGGAGGCAGCCCCGGGTTGTCCTGCACCCGGTTTCCTTTGCTCGCCGTCCATCTCGCTGTGGTTCTGGATGCTAACGATCCCGCTTCCTGTCTGTCATGAGGATTGAGAAGACGCCACTGCGCCCCTCGTCGCTTTTGGCCGCATCGATCCGTTATCTTTTAAACTGTGCAGTCCAGCAGCTTTCGATAGTGTTCATGATCTCTCAGGGACCCAGGACAGCCAATTTCAACACTGCCGACCAGTCGCCCTCGCCCCAGCTCCTTCGTTTTCGAACCTTATCAAAGTAGAAGAAAAAAAATATTCAGGATAGTCTGTACATTGTACCTGCCAATTATACCATTCACACAGGTGAAAGATCCCGCTACTCCTTTCTTGTTTTTAGAGTCGGCCAGTCTCATAGGTCACCAGATCAGACATGGATACTTCCTTCTTTTCCTATATATATATATATATATATATATATATATATATATATATATATATATATATATATATATATATATATATATATATATATATATATATATATATATATATATATATATGCACTACATATTAAGAGAGCAAGAGTAGTCTGCCTCCCTCGTTCTGCCGTTCTGCCGTCCATGGATCTAGACCGTCGATATCGCATCGTATGTCTGCGTCTCCCACACTCCATCCTTCTCCACCGCGTGACCACCCAATCCCTAACCTCCCCCGCACTCTCTGTCGCGTTGCCCGCCCCCTGCCTCCACCGCCGACGCGACCTCTCTCCGCCTCCCCTCCTCCCTTTGCCTCCACCGCCCCTCCCCCAACGTCATCGCCACCGCCGCGCCACTCGCTCCCGCGGGATCCAGATCCGGTGGACGTAGAGCAACAGCAGTGGGAGACATGCCCCCTTGCACAGGGGTTGGGGCTGGGGCTGTGCCGCGCCGAGTAGTAGGAGCCGGGAGGCAGTGACGGACGGAACAGAAGGCGCGGGTCCTGTTGGGCGGCCGCCTGGTTCCCGGGTCCTGTTGGGCGGCCGCGGCTGGGCGGGCCATCCATCATTGCCTCCTCCGCGTGGGTGTTGGCTGCCTCCGTCGTCGTCCATCGCGGGTCGCGCGGCCGAGGTGGAGGTGAGGACTGAGGAGAACTTCCCTTCCCGTCTCATGGAGACGGAGGACTTCTTCTACTCGACGCTCCCTTCGGTTTCTCTTCTCGTCGACTCTCCCACCCATCCTCTTCCCATTTGGCTGTTCTTCAAGGAAACCCTAAACCCTGCGAGTAACAGGTGAACAGTTGAAATCTATCCTCAGGTGCAGGAATAGTTGAAGCAAACTCTTGACCTGTGAAAAGCTAGGTTCAGGATACCGAATCGAGGACAACTCTAGGGTAAGTAATTAAGACATGCTTTATTGTTTCTAGGCTTTTACTTGTTTTCCTCTTAATTTGTTTGTCTATAATTAAGTGATTCTCTTCTTCCCAGAGCAATTCCTGATGCTGGGACAAATTGGTTAATGTTTGAGCTGCTGTGGAGAGATTTCTTCAGGTATGTACCAATTGTATGGCTCTGAACTGAAGGTTTCTCTGAATTTCACATATATGTTTCCTGCAAAGCACCAACAAAGAACACAAATAAACCAAAAAGAGTAATTCCTTCATCTAAATAGATATACGTAGGTAGAAGAAAACTTTGATGTACTCTTCTACTATATAATCCTGTGTGTTTTTAGGTTTAGAACTTGCATATTATGACAAACTGTAACGAAAACTACATCGCAAAAGAAGAAAACATATAATCAAGATATGAGAAAATTGGTAAGCTCGTAAAAGGGACACAAGCAAATCAAAGTTAGCACAACCCCTACCTAGATGCCCCTAGGTAAGAATAAGGGTGACTTCAGCATGAAAATTTTGGAGCATATATTAGCAATTTTATTAAAATTATCTTAGCAGCATAGTAGTATGATGGAAAGATTTTTTTACCTATCCAATAAGCACATGCCACACTTGTCGCAAGAATTTACATTGGAGAGTGTGTAGTCTTTAAGAGAATAATGCACATCATCAGAATCTTGTGGTAGACAAACATTCTGTTTATAATTACTCAGTGCCTATTTTATTATTTTGTCTTCTGCTACTGCTATCTGCAGTTTACATTAGTTGAACTAAATTGTGACAATGGTAAACAAGTGACAGCAGATTGACACATACATTAAATCTACATTAGTTGAACTAAATTCTTGAGCTCCTAATGATGTAAGTTTATTTTAAAGGAAATAAAAAAACTGTGCTCGATGTCGCACAACTTCAAATAAGACACTGGGTCTTAGTTTTTGTGTGGGTGAGACTTGAGAATCATATCCATGATTTTTTAGTTTCATCATTTTGTCAGAGTTCACACAGAAACTGAAAATTAATATAGCATACACAATTACAAACAAAGAAGAAAGCCACACACACACAAAAAACACCAAATCCCTTCATACACGGTGGTCCACAGGCGGCTTCACTGTGACGGAGCGGCTTGTTGGTCTGTGCTCGTTTCAACGCGCAGGCTGTTTTCACGACGGTACATAGACTCTGCGCTCTGAATTCACACAGAAACTGTTAGTTAAGCACTGAATCCACTGGGGCCGGAAATAAGGTGTCACATAAACATATTAGTTTATGACCCTCGAACTCTTTTTGTGTGTGTGTGTGTTGGGGTGGGGGGAGGAAAAAGTGATGGTGCAGCTTTCGAAAGTGGTATTGATGAGATCACATACGCAACTAAAAAGCATCTTTATTGAGGCATAAAGATGTCTTTGTTTTGTTGGCTGATCATATTCAAGGTCGATTGTTTCAGTTCAGATATATTGCCTGATATCTCTCTAGCTTGTTGATAATTTCGACAATGTTTAATTGTTTATAATTTTCTTCTCCAGTGGCCCCTTCCAGTTTCCCTTTTTAGATCAAAGATCATTGGTACAACTTACTGCAGGAAGATCTCTAACACCTAAAAAACACAAACTAACTTAATACTCACCCGAATCTAAACAACCACTATGCAAACTCATCTAAAAACCTACCAGCAAAAAAATGCGACAAATATACAGCCACAGCTGCATTTACCTTCAGCAGTTCATGCAAAACAACACCAGGCTCCTGCTACCTAGCCAAAATTCAACCACAATAGAGAAAACAACACTCTAATTTTGTTCAATGTTGTTTACCATGTTCCTGATAAGCTCTGCCACTCTTTCTTTATCCTTCTGTGATACCATCACCGTCCAGTTCTGCAGCAAGGCCACCAGCTTGAATAAGGCCACTACCACCTTGGCTCCTTTATCAAGTTGTTGGAACCTTCACAGCAAAAGAGAATCACCAACCGTTGTCTTTCTATATCTAAAGCCAGGAAGAATAAAAGTCATTACAGTCTACTTTGTTTTGTTAATTCTGACTGCTGATTGGATCCTACAATGGAATGCCATCCACTGAAAGATATTCACCAGTGTAAGAGCTATGCAGTCTTTTACGTCCACCTTATGTTGATTCACCACACCACCATAAGTTAAATCTTTGTATAGAGATTTTGTTGTGTCTCCCTGACCTCTCTATCCCCAGATGTAAACTCTACTTTTCCTGAGTTCTCTTGCTGCTTGCCAAACATAAATATAACCAATGGTGTGAAGCATAGCCTCGCCAAATGCTGAAATTTTTGTTTGAGACAAGTTTAAAACTTGGAAAGCCAATACTGAAATGTCATATGCTTCAAGGTATAAAATAATTACATTAGGGGTGTCCTTGAAAAGTACCTGAAGCAGCATTAACCTGTGATTTAATGTGGTGTCCTTTGTCTCTAACCCATTCAGCTATAAATGGTACACCTATGTAAACTCTACTTTTTCCGAGTTCTCTTGCTGCTTGCTGGACATAAATATAACCAATGGTGTGAAGCATAGCCTCGCCAAATGCTGAAATTTTTGTTTGAGACAAGTTAAAGAGCTAAAACAATTACATCGATGCTGCATCACAGAAATGCATACCTTCTGAAGCTTTTCTTCTAATTGCTCATTTAACTTGCTCCTCTCAGATTTTCTCTGGTTAGAGGCAGTCTTCACAGCAAGTTGAATCTGCAAGAGCCTACTCTGTACCCGTCTTTTCTCAGATTCAAGCAGCCCCAATCGTCTCTTCTCACCAGCATTACACTTTTGTATTGCAGATTGTACACGCTCCCTGTACTTGTTTTCCCAAGTCAGCCTTTGCATAAAGTACCTTTTTGTCCTCTCCTCTAATGCAGCCTGCCTCTGCAAACGATCATGCATTAGTTGCATACGATTGTTCTCAGCCTTTTGAACCCTTATGCACTCAAACATGAACTTTGTTTCATCGTTATTTTATTTTATCCATAAGTATTAGTTCGCACAGAAAAAGCATACCATTTCTATCAGAAACATATTAGCTTGGGATAAACCTATACATCCACGTTGATTTGAAGTTGGTAGTGCTTGCATGGTTTAGATAGTTCATATTGGTATCTAGAACTAATTGTTATCAACTTTATGCACTCGTGGAATGGTAAAAGGTTACCCTGCATTTCCACTGTGAGTAACTGTGTAGTTCTAATTCTTGGTCAATATCATTTTTCTATAACTAATTGTCTTTACTGAATTTAATGTTGTCTTATACCGAATGTACAGAGGACCAAATTCTTGGTAGAGTTGATGAAGTACCAGGAGAATGAATGTAATGACAATATTCCAGAAAAAATACAAAAGATTATTAAGCGCATCAGTGTTTAGTTGGCTTTAGATATATGTGATTTTATTTGCAAATACTCGAGTTTAGGATAAGAAACAAAGATTCAGAATTTTTGCTCTCACTTGTTATTTCCGTCCTTTTGGTATGAATTTTAATGTATATTCACGTTTGATTGTAAATTGATTTGTATAATTTATAAGATTGTGATCCATAATATATGTTACTTGTTTTTATGTAATCATTGTGCATGAATAATTTGCGTGTCGTCTATATATATATATATATATATATATATATATATATATATATATATATATATATATATATATATATATATATATATATATATATGAAAATTTAAAAACAACAATGCGTTTTGAGTTTTCAAACAGCAGAGTCCTGACAAATCAAACTAGTACACGGCTATTTGTGTCATTTCCTATAAACCAAACATAAGTATATCAAAAAAAATCTCGCCGTACCCTACGCGGGGAGGTCAAGCAACCAAAAAGGCGTCGAAACTAAAGAAGGGCCGCGTACGTGAGCCGGGCACGTCCAAAGATCGCGCCGGGATTCGGCGATCCCCGCGGGCCGCCGACTCGTGGACGCCAGGGGGTCGCGGCGTTCGGACGCGTCGCTCGAGAAGCGCCAGTCGGCGGGACGACGAGTCAGAGTCACCACTCACCACCGCGTACGTGCGCATTGCTTGACCTCCCCTCGTGCCATCAGCGCTCTGTCCTCATCTGCTGCCACGTTACAAGTCTACGTCCGCGCCCATGTGAAATTAACGGTGCGTTTGGTTGAATGTACAAAGAGAGATGGAATGAGACGGCCACATTTTCTATAGTGTTTGGTTTAGAGTCAAGCGGGGGCGGGATGAACACCGGAGTGATTTTTGAGGGACGGTGGCGCCCCCGACTCATCCTACTTCGACATGAAACCAAATACACCCTAAATGTGATGGAATGAATAGCACCGTTAGGACGAGGTGATAATATATATATATATATATATATATATATATATATATATATATATATATATATATATATATATATATATATATATATATATATATATATATGGTAGGTATAACGGGAGCCCTGGGCTTCCAATAGTTAAAGGAAGCCCAGGCCGACCACCCCTGCAAACTGGTTCAATCAGCGCGCTCAAACAGGCTGTCGGGTGCGCCACCTGCCCCACGTCTGTTAGCGCAAAAAAAGGAATGCATGCATGAGTCAAACACGATCCAATGCATGCGCATAAATTTAGGAAAGATATGTGCGGCAGTTTCTATTTTTAAAATCCTTTATTTCCTCCATAAATTTAGGATCGCTGCAACAGCCATGCAGCTAGACGCGTAAGGACCATTTTATGATATATACTGAGACTAAATATGCTACACTGTGTTAATAATTATGCAATTCGATATACTGCGTAAAAATCTGTTACCAGCTGCATGCACACGAATTTATGATAAAAATAATGTGCAATGAAAGGAAATGAATTACACGCATAGAAACAAAAAATCGTATTTAATGTTTTATTTCCTTCATAAATATAAGATCCCTCCAACAGCCATGCAACTAAAACACGTTAAATCTAGTTTATGATATATATTGATACAAATTATACTACATGATGTAGGTATTTATGCAATTCGTTACACTGCGTAAAAAATCTGGCATGTTGTTCACTGGTGGACGCACCTCCGGGTTGGAGCGTAATAACCTTAAGTTTTGAGCATAAAATCCCTCAATTATAAGCGTATATACCGAGCCAATGTAAGAGGTTGATAGCTCTAGTAGGTTGTTATTACGATCCTATTTTTATGGCAGATCCGAAAAACATGGCAGTCGCATGCATGCGGTTATACAGATCCTAAAATTATGGCAAAATGCATGCATGAGTCAATCACGTTCCCTTGCATGCGCTTAAATTTAGGAAAGATATGTGTGGCGGTTTCTATTTTAAATGCTTTATTTCCTCCATAAATTTAGGATCGCTGAAACAGACATGCAACTAAAACTCGTAATGACCATTTTATGCTATATACTGATACTAAATATGCTACACTGTGTAGATAATTATGCAATTCGGTATACTGCGTAAAAATCTGCTACAGGCTGCATGCACACGAATTTATGATGGAAAGAACATGCAATGAAAGGAAATGAATTGCATGTATAGAAACAAAAAATCACATTTAATGTTTTATTTCCTTCATAAATATTGGATCCCTCCAACAGCCATGCAACTAAACGCATTAGAACTAGTTTATGATGTATACTGAAACAAATTATACTACACGGTGTAGGTATTTATGCAATTCCTTACACTGCGTAAAAAATCTGGCATGTTGTTCACTGGTGGACGCATCTCCGGGTGGAGCGTAAAAACCTTAAGTTTTGAGCATAAAATCCCTCAATTATAAGCGTAAATACCGAGTCAATTAGAGGTTGATAGCTTTAGTAGGTTGTTATTACGATCCTATTTTTATGACAGATCCGAAAACATGGCAGCCGCATGCATGCGGTTTCTATTTTTATACAGATCCAAAAATTATGGCAAAATCGTGGGAGTTTCCATTGCATGCGCGAAAATTAAGAACAACATAAATCAAGGAATTGCCTTTCAAATGTGCATGCAGTAAACTGATATACGAACTCTGTGTTAAAGCATAAAATATACAGTTTTTAGCGTAAATAATACATGTGGTAGGCATAAAACACAATAAACGAAAAGAAAAATGCGCCGGATCGGAGGATGTCACGCGCGATCATCGCTGCGCTCATCTCGCCCCTTCCGTGACGTCGCTCGCTCGAACATCGCGCCTCATGCGTCGCCGTCGCTACTCGCACGTCGACGGGCGTCGCTTGCTCGCCGGCCTTGGAAGTGCCGCCTCCTCGGGGCTTCGGGGACGCCGCTGCTTGCCTGCACAAGGGCCTCGCTGCGGATCGAGGAACCTCCGCCACCGCGCGTCGAGGTAATGGAGTTGCGGCCACCGGCCTGGAAATCGCCGCCACCGCACAAGGGCGCTGCCGCCGCTCGCCCTCTGGATCGGGGGCCGCCACCGCTGGCCTGGAAACCGCCGCCACCGCATAAGGGCGCTGCCGCCGCTCGCCCTCTGGATCGGGGCCCGCCACCGTCGGCCTGGGAACCGCTGCCACCGCCGGCCTGGCAACCGTCGATAATGAATCGAGATGGGGCGTAAAAACTGATCCCTAGCACTACGGATTTTCTTTTATAGACGCCTGGACCTGGTCCGGCTCGACCGGATTGCACTGTCTGGTCTGGGCTTCCAATAACTAAAGGAAGCCCCGGGCTCCTAATATACAATATATATATATATATATATATATATATATATATATATATATATATATATATATATATATATATATATATATATATATATATATAATATATATATATATAATATATATATATATATATATATATATATATATATATATATATATATATATATATATATATATATATATACTCCTATGCCCAAGATTAGGGTACAGTTGACAGGACCGACGGAATGACCGCTGAGTTCAGACGAACCGGCCGGTGCTTCGAAAAAGCTCAAGATTTCTGGATGACTGTGCGAGTGTTCTTTTCGAAGGCCCCCAACGAGACAACAGCGCCGATTGGCATCCCGTGGTATACTATTCCTAGTATGAAAATGAGCTCTAAATTTTACTCTATAAAATTTATAGATTATAAAATTTATAGATCAGATTATAATTGAACCTTATTTTATTTATTTTTTAACAAAAAATTATTTAGTCTTACCATTCTATGAAGAACTATTTGGATCACGATCCATTAACAACTCTACATACCACGTACGTACACACGGCATCTGTAGCTAGTTCTAGGCAACCTCGTGACGAGCTCCTCCTTGCCGGCAAGAAAAGGGTATCTCCCAAAACAGATGCATCTCCCAGAGCACTCACAAAGCGAAACGAAGCAAAGGCTAATCGGCGTCGTCCTGAAGGAAGGCGACAACCTCTCGCCGTAAACAAAGGCGTGATACCATGCCGGAGAACCCTTAACAAAAGAACCTGAGATCTAATAAAGCCCAGAGATCTCAAACCCTCAGATCGAGAAGAAAACCATCTAGATCGGTGGATCGCCTCGCCCCCAGATGCAGCTCGTGATATAAAGAAACTATAAACCGGGCAGATCGAACTGGATCCTGGAGATAACAAATGCGGGGCTCAGTGAGTCAGTGACCCCCAGGAAACAGACCACATGCTTGCCAGCCTCTCAGCCACAGCCACAGCAGAGGACTAGTGGTATAAAAGAATGCGTTCGTCCATGACAAAGAGACAACCGCATCCGTGTTTAACTATTCGGGACGGCTGGCTAGCTACTAGGGTTTGGTTCCGGCGCGCGACGCGAGTGGCTAGCACGCGGATGGAAGAAGGTGGCGCTCTCAGCTCAACAGGATCCTTTCTCAGCATATCAGCCCAGTTGGTGCCGGCTGGTGTTGGGCTGCCATGACGACCCCCTCCAGGATCCTGCAAAAGCAGCAGAATTATATATATAAAAAAGCAGACGGCCATCAGGGACAGTTTGATGTCATGACTCGTGAGGCTCTACTACATGGAACAAGGACGACCACTACCAGAGCAAATCATTGGTAGGGCCTATCGCTATGATGACACTTTCAACGAGCAGGCTACGGCCGTTTATGACAGCGATAGAGCTGTCGCAGTCGAGTTCGTAATATCTAGTAGGACTAGGAGTACGATGATGGCAAGCGATGGAACAGTAGTGTTGACAAGCGGCGGCCAGAGCTGTGGTGATGGTGAGGGGGCAAAGCCGATCAAATTTCCTCCAATAGATTCTTCATTCAAAAATAGCATGATGGTCTACAGGTCTACAAAAAAAAATATAGCTCAGGAATGCTAAAAAAACAATGGGGGAAAAGGGAGGGAAAAAAATAGCGGAGTGGTCGAGTTTTGGAGTAATCTAAAACACAAGTAATGGCCGGTGGTGGAGCACTGAAGCTTTGGACGTAGGCAGCAATGCCCCACCCAATTCATTGGTCTGATCTGAAAAATGGAACGGGAGATGGCACAAAGCACAAGTAGCTGGAGACTTGAGAGCGCCACAGAACCGTCCCCCAAGCCTGCTGACTGGAGCCATCAGTGTGCAGTCAGTTCCTGTGCAATCAGACACTACCCATCCATCACTGCTATTACTGTAAGCGCTGGCGCCATGAATGAGGAGGCCATCAGATGTCTCTCGCTCTGGATCTGGATGTGCTCCTCAACTGCCCCAACTCTGGATGCCGCCCACGCCAGATCAAGTGTGGAAAAGAATAATCGGCAGGTTCTGACTTGATTGATTTTACGATGGGACGCTCCCCTCGCCTGCAGCACCTTGAAAATCATCCGCAGGACGCTCCCCTCGCTTGCTCTGAAAACTTGGTAAGTTAACAATACAACAAACATGTTCGTGGGTACAGCAGGGCTGTGTTCTTCCGGTGGCGGCAGCAGCACTACAAGAGGGTGACGAACGGCGGAGCATCATTCCTTGGCCCTGCCAGTGACCGATACAAGTACAGCTTGTCAACGGTCTCAGCCTCCCCTTCATCTTCGGAGTGGTCCTTGATTACTTCGACCACCAGATTCTGCATCTGCTGAGCTACACCTCTACAGCCCCTCATCGTCAGCCTGCACGAGTTCATCCACAAGAACCTCATGTTGTACAAGTAGTCCAGTCCTGAGAGCAAACCCCTGTCACTGAAAGGGCTATCTCTGACCTCAAGCTTCTGCAGCTTGGTGCACCCCTCGAATACATACTGGAGGGCCATGTCACTGTTCCCAGCGAAGGCGACGGAGAGGGTCTTTATTAGCTTCCCGTGTTTTCCGATGTACGCAAAGGCCTTATCGGTGAGCAGGCCGGAGACCGAAAGCCTGGTGAGTTTCTTGCAGTTCATCACGATTGCACCGAAACCTTCGTCCATGGGCTCCCCAGTGTCCCGATCGGGTCGGTGGCGGCCCATAATGCAGAGGCGGAACACTACGAGCTCAGGACAGTTCTTCGACATATCAATTACTGCTGCATTTGTCATCCTCTGGCAAAAGTAGAGGATTGATTCCAGCTTCCGGCAGCCTTCTGAGATTGCCTGAAGACCAACGTCTGAGACCGAACCCTCGGAATCTTCAGAGGCATCCAAAGGAAAAACTCTCAGCTCACGGAGATCAGAGCATGCATCAGCCACAGCACGAAGGCCTTCATCACCCACAGTATCAAGGACCTGCAATAAGTAATTAAACATCAATGCCTGTATCTTAGTTGCCAGTCCACACACACAAAAAAATGTATATGCATCAATGAAAATCTGGAAGGCAGCCCACCCAGAAAGTGCGAAGATTCGTGCAGTTGCGAATAGCTGGCTTCAGTTCCGCAGCGGTTAGGCTTGCAAAGCTGAAGTTTAGTGACGTGAGGTTGGCACAGACAGGGTAGATCGCCGGGAGGTATTCTGGGTCAACCTCCCGGAAACCTGATAGACAAACCAGAGACCTGGATGCAGCAAAAGATGTAGCGAGCTCAGTCACAGCCAACCCCCCACCAGGGGCACCCTCAGATCGGAATGCACCAGTTCCAAAGTGCGTAAGCTGGGGTGCTCTTGCCATGAGACGACGCAGCTGCTCTACTGAAACATGGTGGTTCACACGCAGCCGTCGCAAAGCCGGTGAGCGTGCAACAAGTGCCTCCAGGGCCTCAAAGTTGAACGGGCAGCTGACACAATCGAAGACAAGCGACTCCAGAGAGGTGTTGGACTCTGGGAACTTGGAGATCCAATCCACCAGCTCCTCATCGTCGTCCTCTACGTAATCTTCGATCAGATCCAGCACACGAAGATGCCTACAAAACCAAAAACACCAACCGTGAGCATGAGATACCAGTATTACACTTAAATGCTGCTATTAGTGCTCCTATATTCCCCGATAAGGAAGAGCGTGCAACTGGAAGTGCCCCAAACCCTGAGTGTAACCAATTAATTAACGAGACTGTTCTGCCAAGGACCTAAACGGGGTAATAGGATCAAAGTTTGGCAGTAGAACTTCGCGGACTTCCCATGGCAAGAATCGGCTGTGACAGTAGCAGGTGTCACTATCTGATGATTAGAAAGTCGAGCACAATAAATAATCGATTTACTGGTAATTTTCAAAACACGACGTGTAGCGATCAGAAAGAAACCAACCAATACGACCATAAAAGGTCGGCGAGATCAGATTCTGATCCATGGCACGGCCGGACCAATTATACTGAAAAGCGTAAAAAGGCTAGGCGCGCACATTAAATAAGGCGGAATTGCGTGGTGCAGCTAGGATTGAACAAAATGCACAGTACGATACCCTCCGAAAGTAAGGAAAGCAGGTAAAATACTCCTCTTCCTCTGGATACCGCAGGGCCGCTTAGATTCACAGCCCGTGTGCAGCGAAGCATAGAAAAGGTGAGTGGTAGGGCGACATACCGGCAGCGCTCGGCGATGACGGCGAGACCGAGCGTGCTGAAGCCATCGCAGCACACGAGCGAGAGGTCCCTGAGGAAGGGGAAGGAGCTGGCGACGAGCGCGAGGTCGTCGTCGGATACGGCCATCCGCTTGAGGCAGATGCGCTGGAGCCGCGGGTAGGCGGGGCCGAGCGCGGCCACCCAGGGGGAGACGTAGGCGCCCCAGCCGTAGGGCACGAGGCTGAAGTCCGCGAAGCGGGGCTTGCCCTTGAGCACGACGGCGCGCAGGCCGCCGAAGCGCTCGACGGCGCGGCGCGGCGAGACGGCGTAGCAGTTGCCGATGAAGAGCTCGCGGCGCGTCTGCGCCTCGGCGCGGTACCAGGAGCGGCAGACGAGCGAGGCGGCGTTGCGGTCCCGCGCGGCGGTGAGGAACTCGAGCACGGTCTCGAGCACGTTCTCCAGCACCTGGTCCGGCGGAGCCCACCTCCCGCCGCCGCCGCCGCCGCCGTTGCCGCCCCGCAGATCCGGCTCCCACCGGTCCCCGCCCCCTCCGCCGGGGTCGTCCTCCGACATCTGCGACGGCGGCGAGTCGGAGTCGTCCTCCGCCGCGTCCCGCATACCGGACGCGGAGGAGGAGGAGGGCGAGGCGGAGGACGCCGTGGGTGCTAGGGTTAGGGATTGGGGGATCTGGGGAGGGGAGGCGCGGTGTGGTGGGACGGAGGAGGTGGAGGACGAGTGGGGAGTGCTCATGTGAGACTGGAAAAAAAAAGGATTAAATAATGATTAGATCTGATCGAGGGAGCGCGACGAGCGGGCGAGCTAGCAAGGTGGACTAGCACTGCTCGGAGGACTGCCTGGGACGCAGCGCAGCGATCGAAAGAAAGCCCACTCCTTTTTATATTCTCTCGCTCTCGCGGTCTCTCCCTCCTCACCGTTTGGCTGCTTTCGGTTTGGACTATCCTCTCCTCGCTGGAGGAGAGAAACGAACGGTGATCAGACCGGGCGCAAACGGCGGCCGGCGACGCCCGAGGAAGGAACAGGACGATATGCCATTACGCACGCTACGCAGGGGGGAGAGACGAAGACGCCTGGTGCATGGGCTTGTTCCTTTCTTCTCTGGGTCAGAGACTCGTAGGAGAGCGAGTACTCTTGCCACTTATTACGCGCATCCCGCCGTTGCGAGCATACAGTATGGCACGGTTTATTAGATTTAGCTCGCGCGTTAACCAGGCCCATTTCACCCGAAGGCGGTTTTCACCCCTCCGGCTTTATGATTTGTTGGTTCTTGGAAGGCTGGAAGCGCTCCTCCACGTGAGGCTAGTTCAGAATTTTCAGAGCGCCAGACACGCTCTATCCTAAAGAAATACAATTATCATTTTCTAAAGAATCGAATAATTCAATTTTTTAAATCTATAAAAAGGTATCAACAGCTAATATGTTATTAAGTAAATATGATTAGCCTAAAAATTGTGTTTCAATCTAAATAAGTATACAAATATTGATACTCGCTCTATCCCAAATATTAGTCGTTTTAGCCTTTAATTTTATGTCTATGTTCAAATTAATGATAATAAATCTCTCTCTATATAGTAATGTCTATACAGCCAGTTAAGTTTTAAAAAGATTAACATACTCTGACCAAAAAATATATATATATATATATATATACACGTTTCTTACCCCAGGAAAGGTATCCAAAACCGGGTCTCGAGTCTTGACAGGCGAGGGCGTTGTTGCAGAGCATGCATGGCTTCTTCTCCTACCGTGCAACGCGACACTGCTCTGTGTGCTTATTGCTTAATCATGCGGAGTATCCGGACCCCGGGCCCGGGCCCCGGCCACCCACAGACCCACTGTTCAGCCACACCGCGAGCTCTAGGCCTCTAGCTCGCTTTATGACTCCTGTCCTGACGTCCTGTGCGAGGATTGGCTGGCCGGGAGGAGCGCCATGGGCCATGGCACCGGCGAATGTGTACGTGTCCGATACACAACACAGGTCAGGTCACGCCAAACGCCGGGCGTGTGCACTCTGCCGTGCGGAGTAGTAATCTGCACCGCGCTTCGGGCCTTCGGCTACTCTGCAGTGCACAAAGGGAAGCAGTGCAGTCTGCAGTGGCCATATTTGTTCGACTTCCGCGCGAGTCTAAGGTTCGTAGCTCATCTTTGAAATCACATCTTAGAATCCATTATTTTTAGCCAAACAGTTTCTAGATCTTGCATTACTAGATTTTTGTGCAGAATCTCACAAATCTCTTGGTGTGGGTTGATGACGGGAATTTGTAATCTAGCTCCTTGAGAATCATTTTTCGGCCGCATACAGTAAAAAGAGACGCCGGGCTTTTCACGGCCGGGCAAGGCAAGCGGGAAGAGATCACTGGCCGTGGCAGGCAGAAATATCAAATATCTTTCCCGTCAGAGGAGCCAGCCATATTTTACTCTACCTCGGGACTCATGAAAACCCTGGAACGATCCCCGAAGCGCGCTCTACCGGGGCCCTGCCACGAGGTCTCGGTTTCAGAGAATTTCACCTGCGCTCACTGTCTGATGGCATCCGATGATCCAATCCAAAGCTCTCAATTCCAGGGTGTCTGTGTCTGTGTCTTGGCATGGTGCGTTCCAGGTTCTTCATCCAGTTGGAGGTTGGAGCAAAGGGTACACAGGTACGTATGACCGTCCTAGATCTAATTAGCTCACATGCTCACAGCCTACCAGCTATTTGGTTAAGCACCTGAAGGACCGGAGAGAGAGAGGGAGGACAAAACCAACGCCGGTCATACGCCTTTGGCGGCTTCGCCCGGTACCCCGATATGTTTGTTCATAAATCGTGTGATTGGATACATGTATCTGTATAGGCGGGCTCCCTTGAGCCTGACCCAGCGGATACACAACTTTGTCCCGTATCCACGCATGCAACCGTAAATACGCCAGTTGCACATGTGCATGCAGGCTGAACCAACTGCATGCAGGTAACCGAACGTATGCACAGAGCAAGTCAACGCATGGGAGGAGCCCTGCTACGGCACGCAACCAATCACATAGAAATAGCCAGTAGCCGTCACCTGCAAGTACGGAAGTGCCAACCTGAACTTTACTTGAACTTGATAAAAGCAAAACACGCGGTTCCACTACCAAACTATGATGTGCATCTAGAGTTTAATCGGCTCTGCTCTACGTTCTTTTAGCCATACTTTTCAGCTCTGCTCTACGTTTTTTTAGCCAGATAGATATAGTTGCACAAACTCTGCTTCAGAAAAAAGGGTAAAGTTGTAAGATCATCTAAAGGGTGCTCCAAAAACTCTAGGTCGTTTTTATAAAACTGCTCAGCCGATGGAGTTTGCAGATCAAAGTTCATAAAGCAGTTCCAAACAGGCGTAAGGCTGCAGTTAATACTTCTTGCACCGTTGGACCACCATGCACAAATGAAAACATGCTTAGAATAAACATTACTCTTGCTTAGCATAAGCAGACTGAAAAGCCAAGGATCCACTTGATAAAAGCTCAGATATAACGAATGCATGAAATCGCAGTCCGAAGTCTGAACTAGCAGAAATGGTACCTAGCACCTCCAGCTCCAGACCTTATTGTTGCAAAAATAAATAACTATCGGCACAACAATTATCTAGTTCAACTATTTGTTGCCCTGAATCATCAGAACTGGAATTCGTTCCACTTCCCTCCTGCTTAGATCCCAGATGGGGATAACAAGTAAAGCTCTTACATAAATGGCCACCAGGTAGCTTGCCTACACAAGGCATTCCAAGCCATTCGTGTCCGTTGCTCCATGATAGTTCCGTTTGTGATGTTAGCTCTAAAAAGGGAGTAGAAATGCTCGGTTGCTTACTTACCTTTCAGCATCCATTAGGTCACCTGGCTACTAGCGATTATTCAAATAGACACGTCTTTAAAACACCATGTCCTGAAGAAACCAACTAATAAGCCTATTTGTCGGCGTTTTGAGACCGGGGGTCCCTGGACCGACGAGTGAATTGTCGCCGCGTGCCCCTGCCCAGATGGGTCGGCGCGAGACGGAGCGCGAAGGGGGGAGGCAGCTGGAGGGAGACGGGCGTGAGAGGTGGAAATCCTGCGGCCTTCGTGTTTGTCCCGCGCCCAGGTCGGGTGCGCTTGCAGTAGGGGGTTACAAGCGTCCACGCGGGAGGGGGCGAGCGGCCTCACGCGAGCGCCGCCCCGTCCTTCCCCGCGCGGCCAACCCTCTGTAAGAGGGCCCTGGTCCTTCCTTTTATAGGCGCAAGGAGAGGATCCAGGTGTACAATGGGGGGTGTAGCAGTGTGCTAACGTGTCTAGCGGAGGAGAGCTAGCGCCCTAAGTACATGCCATCGTGGCAGCCGGAGAGGTTTTGACACCCGGTTCGTGTGGTGTCATGGCCGTCGGAGGAGCGCCGGAGCCTGGCGGAAGGACAATTGTCGGGGCTGTCGAGTCGTTGCTGACGTCCTCTTGCTTCCGTAAGGGGCCTGAGAGCCGCCGTCGTCATAGAGCGTGCGGGGCGCCATCATTACTTGTCTGGCGGAGCGAGCCAGATGGGACGTCGGTCTTGTTCCCCGTAGCCTGAGTCAGCTTGGGGTAGGGTAATGATGGCGCCTCCTGTTGACGTGGTCGGTCCGTGCCCTAGGTTGGGCGATGTGGAGGCTCCTCCGAGGTCGAGGTCGTGTCTGTCTTCCGAGGCCGAGGTCGAGTCCGAGCCCCTGGGTCGGGCGAGGCGAAGACCGTCGGCTGAGGCCAGGGCTGAGTCCGAGCCCTGGGGTCGGGCGAAGCGGAGTTCGTCGTCTTCCGGGGCTGAGCCCGAGTCCGAGCCCTGGGTCGGGCGGAGCGGAGTTCATCGTCTTCCGGGGCTGAGCCCGAGTCCGAGCCCTGGGTCGGCCGGAGCGGAGTTCGTCGTCTTCCGGGGCTGAGCCCGAGTCCGAGCCCTGGGGTTGGGCGGAGCGGAGTTCGTCGTCTTCAGGGGCTGAGCCCGAGTCCGAGCCCTGGGGTCGGGCGAAGCGGAGTTCGTCGTCTTCAGGGGCTGAGCCCGAGTCCGAGCCCTGGGGTCGGGCGAAGCGGAGTTCGTCGTCTTCTGGGGCTGAGCCCGAGTCCGAGCCCTGGGGTCGGGCGAAGCGAAGTTTCCTATGGCGCCTGAGGCCGGGCCTGGCTGCTTGTCAGCCTGACTCTGTCGAGTGGCACTGTAGTCGGAGCGGCGCAGGCGGCGCTGTCCTCTTGTCAGACCGGTTAGTGGAGCGGCGAAGTGACTGCGGTCACTTCGGCTCTGTCGACTGGAGGGCGCACGTCAGGATAAAGGTGTCAGGCCACCTTTGCATTAAATGCCCCTGCGATTTGATCGGTTGGTGTGGCGATTTGGCCAAGGTTGCTTCTTGGTGAAGACTGGGCCTTGGGCGAGCCGAAGGTGTGTCCGTTGCTGGAGGGGGGCCTCGGGCGAGACGTAGATCCTCCGGGGTCGGCTGCCCTTGCCCGAGGCTGGGCTCGGACGAGGCGTGATCGAGTCGCTCGAATGGACCGATCCTTGACTCAGTCGGACCCATCAGGCCTTTGCAGCTTTGTGCTGATGGGGGGTTACCAGCTGAGAATTTGGAGTCTTGAGGGTACCCCTAATTATGGTCCCCGACAGTAGCCCCCGAGCCTCGAAGGGAGTGTTAATACTCGCTTGGAGGCTTTTGTCGCACTTTTTTGCAAGGGGACCAGCCTTTCTCGGTTGCATTTTGTTTCGGTGGGTGCGCGCGAGCGCACCCGCCGGGTGTAGCCCCCGAGGCCTCGGAGGAGTGGTTTGACTCCTCCAAGGTCTTAATGCCTCGCGCAATGCTTCGGCTGGTCTGGCCGTTCCCTCATGCGAGCTGGCCGTAACCCGAGTGCACGGTCGGGTCCCAAGTTCTCGGGCTGGTATGTTGACGCTGTCAACGGTCTGGCCGGAGACGGGTTCGCGAGAGCAGCCCCCGAGCCTCTGCACAGAGCGAGAGGACGGACAAGGACAAACTCGACTTTTTTACATACGCCCCTGTGTCGCCTTTCCGCAAGGAGGAGGGGGGGGAAGCGCCATGTTGCCCTCGGAGGGTGCCGAACATGGTGTCTTCGGTGAGCTGCTGGCGGGTAATCCGAGTGGACGCCCGTGCCCCATTTGTTAGGGGTCGGCTAGAGGCCCGGAGGCGCGCTCAAAAGTACCTGCGGGTGATCTGCCGGACCCGGTCCCCTTTCGACGGGGTCCGAGGGCTCGATGCCTCCCTCTGATGGGATTCCGTTACAAGATCGTTCCCGCTGGTCTCGAAAATGTCCTGGGGTACCTCGGGAGCGTAGCCCGAGCCTTGGTTATGTATCGAACGTACCCAGGGTCATCCCTCGCTCTGTGTCTGAGGCGGCTGTGAACCCTTCGAGGGCCAGCCTACGAACCCCTGATGAGTAGTGGGCGCGGAGCCCGACTGGCCTGAGGCGGCCGTTGAACCCTTCCAAGGGGCCGGCCTTCGAACCTCTGACCAGTAGTGGGTGTGGAACCCAAGCGCTCTGAGGTGGCTGTTGAACCCCTCCGAGGGGCCAGCCTTTGAACCTCTGATCAGTAGGGAGGCTCGGGGCCTGTTTCCTTCACGGAGAAGGATCCTTTTCGGGGTATCCCCCTTTCCCGGTCCCTGTTGTAAGAGAGAGAAAGAGGAAAAGGATACGAAATCGAATGACGTGGCATACCTTTTTTGACGCGGTCATTATGGCGAAGGCGAAGCGTCGCTTGCTTCCCCTGCCAGAGACGCCGCCAGTCCCGCCGCGGAGTTAATGCGACGGAGCGAGTGGTTCGCGAGGCGGCCGTTGCGCGTGCGCGAGCCGTTTGAGGAATGGAACATGGGCGCGTCGTCTTCACACCGTGAGAGAGGGTTCTCTCGCTGCCCCTGGATGGGACGTAAGCTTGGCTGACGACGTGACCGCTGCTCCTGCCCGCCTGCCACCGCCATTACTGCCGGCCCATTTTTGGTCGTATTGACCGTCGCGCCTGGCTCGCACTGCTGGGTCGTACGCAGGGTTGCCTCGAGTCGCGGTTCTGGTTCCGCAGTCGAGGAGGCGTGGTAGTGGTGCGAGCGGTGGTGCAGTTGCTCGCACGTAGCAACCGGCGCGCCGGTTGCATGATGCGTGGGCCTGGGCTTCCATGCTGGGTGCGTTGGAAGTCGGAGGGGCGCGCCCACTTGGCGCGGTTGCATGCCGCCTGCACGGCTGTCCGCCCTTTCACCCGCTGGTCTGGGCGAAAGTGAAGGGATGCTTGTAACCGCTGGGCGGTTGCATGCACCGCGCGCGGCGGTTTGGCTTCTTCTGCTCTGGGCCAGCTTGCATGACGCGTGGGACCCAGCCCCCGCGCCATAGGGGAGGACCTTGGAGCGTGTTGGAGAAGATTCAGCCCACGATGGCTGGGGACACAAGTAGGGAGAGTCGCCTTTAAAAGGGGGGTGATCCCCTTGAAAGGCGACCATGTCTTCGCGCTCCCTTATGCACCGTGTCTTTCCACCTTTCGAGCCCCCAGATGGGGGACACCCGCAATCCTTCCGCCTTGTCGTCGGAGGAACGCAACTTCGTGGAAGTTGGTACCTTTCAGCCATCGTTCGGCTTCAAGGATTTTCATCATGCGGCCCGGCTGTACCCCCTCGCCGGCGGTCACCCAAGACGGTGACCTCCAGCTCGATGGCGGGGAAAATCCAGCCGGGCTACGGCCTCTGCCCCTCCCTCAGCTTCAAGGATTTTCATCATCGGTGCTGGGGAGGGGAGTGTGCCGAGTTGGGGTCGGCCCCTGCGCGGGCGGCGGCCTGCTCCTTCCCTCAGTGATCGGGGGGAAGGGCGTTCGCCGTTCGTGGCGCTGGCAGCTGCGGCGTGCCTGGCCCTCTGACCCGAGTGGCTTCGGAGCCGCTCCCGGCGCCGCCTTCCGCCACGGCAGCTGGAAGAGGTTCTTCCGCCGACGAGATAGCCGGTGCCGCCCACGGACTGACCTCCAACTCTACGGCCTTCTGCCCGTCCTTGCCTCTCGAGTGAGGGCATGGGCGAGGGCCTCATGGCAGCAGCATCCGCCCTGAGGTCATCACTGCTGCTGTTCGGCCCCCCAGAGCAGAAGTCGTCGTCGTCGCCGCTGTTGGAGCGGGCGACGGCGAGCCGTTCGTCGGTCTTCTGTTGTTCCGCAGGCCCCCAAATCGTGTGGGGTTGTTCGTACCTGCGGAGGTGGAACCAGGGTTCCGTTTGTAATGGCACCTTGAATGCCGGTCTTCTGTTCATTGTGGCTGTCGGGGCCTGAACATGTATGTATTTTTGGCGCGGAGCCGTGTTTTTTCCGAATTTTCGAGCACTAAGACTCGCCTGTTGGTTATCTGAACCGCTTCACCAAGCGTGAGTCGCCCCGTGCAAAGGTGACGAGTGAGGTATCCGTATCCCGGAGGCGTAGGAGTCCCTCGGCTCAGTCGGCCTTGCTGTCGAGGCTTCTCTTGCTTAGTTAAAGGAACCCCTCGGCCGCTCTTCGATGAGCCGAAGCCAGGGGTAGCGGTGTCAGCACGGACAGAGGCAGAGTTGGCTCGAAAAGAAGACTTGATCGGCCAGAGCCTGGCCGGGACGTCCACTGGCGGGACCGACGCCGGAATTGAGTTGCCGAGGCCTCGGGCCGGGCTGATGTCTTCAGGGGACAGCTGGCCGAGGCCTCGGGGTGACCGGCCGAGCCGTCTGCTCGAGCCGGATTCCTAGAGAAGACCCTGGCGGCGATGGCCTGGGCGTGGTGGTGATGTCGTCCTTCAGAGTGGAGATCCTCCGACCGCGTCGCCGTCTGAGGCTAGGTCGGACCTCGCCGAAGGTGTAGTTGACGCCGAGGGTGCTGCTGCTCCCTCCAACTGTCAAGATCCGAGCCTGCAGGATCGGATTATCTTGTAGCGTGTGTTTTCTGCGGCCGCCGAGGCCCAAACACACCATCATCGTGTTGTAAAGCTGCGTTTCTTTTCCCCTTGTTTCGAGTATCTGGACTTCTTTGTCGGTAACAGAATTGTCTGTGCGAGCGAGAGTTGCTTTTCACGGAAGGCGATGAGTGAGGTATCCGTATCCCGGAGGCGTAAAAATCCCTCGGCTCGGTCGGCCTTGCCTCTTATGCGCACTCTTACCCGTCCATAGGGTTCTGTCACCGACGCAGTCGAGAAGGCCCGAAAAATCGTTCCGACAGAGGAGCTTTCGAGCGTGAAGACTTGTTCGGTCCGCGGAATCACCTATCCGAACGCGAGTTACTTATCGCAGAAGGTGATGAGTGAGGTATCTGTATCCCGGAGGCATAGGAGTCCCTCAGCTCGGTCAGCCTTGGCTGTTTACGTGTACTCTGTCGTTTTCAGGATCCACTTTCGAAGTAGTCGAAAAGCACGAAAGGCATTCTGGCAGAAAAGATCTTTTTTCGAGGAAAATTTCGACGCAGAGGGGGTTCCCCCTTTTAGCCCCCGAGGGAGGGTCGGGCTTTCCCGAGGCAAGGCTGACCCTTCCTTGATGACTAAACTTTGCGTGGGAACGAGGTATACGAACAACTTGAAAGCATCTTAAGGGTAGAAGCGACGTAGTTGTTGGATGTTCCAAGCGTTGCTGTAGACCTCGCCTTGACTGTTGGCCAGCTTGTACGTTCCGGGCTTCAGAACTTTGGCGATGACGAACGGCCCTTCCCAGGGAGGCGTGAGCTTGTGCCGCCCTCGAGCGTCTTGTCGCAGCCGAAGCACCAGGTCGCCCACCTGGAGGTCTCGGGACCGAACCCCTCGGGCGTGGTAGCGTCGCAGAGACTGCTGGTACCACGTCGAGTGTAGTAAGGCCATGTCCCGAGCCTCTTCCAGCTGGTCCAATGAGTCTTCTCGACTAGCTTGATTGCTTTGGTCGGCGTAGGCCCTCGTCCTCGGGGAACCGTATTCTAAGTCTGTGGGCAAGGTGGCCTCGACCCCATAGACTAGAAAGAACGGCGTGAAGCCTGTGGCTCGACTCGACGTTGTCCTCAGACTCCAGATCACCGAGGGGAGTTCCTTCATCCATCGCTTGCCGAACTTGTTGAGGTCATTGTAGATCCGAGGCTTGAGTCCTTGTAGAATCATGCCGTTGGCATGCTCTACTTGCCCATTCGTCATGGGGTGAGCCACGGCAGCCCAGTCCACCCGGATGTGGTGATCCTCGCAGAAGTCCAGGAACTTTCTGCCGGTGAACTGGGTGTCGTTGTCGGTGATGATGGAGTTCGGGACCCCAAAGCGATGGATGATGTTGGTGAAGAACGCCACCGCCTGTTCGGACCTGATGTTGTTTAGGGGTCGGACCTCGATCCACTTGGAGAATTTGTCGATGGCGACCAACAGGTGCGTGTAGCCCCCGGGTGCCTTCTGCAAGGGGCCGACGAGGTCCAGACCCCACACAGCAAAAGGCCAGGTGATGGGTATCGTCTGCAGGGCCTGAGCGGGCAGGTGGGTCTGCCTTGCGTAGAACTGACACCCTTCGCAGGTGCGGACAATTCTAGTGGCGTCGGCCGCCGCCGTCGGCCAGTAGAAACCTTGTCGGAAGGCGTTTCCAACAAGGGCTCGAGGTGCTGCGTGATGGCCGCAAGCCCCCGAGTGTATCTCTTGTAGGAGCTCCTGGCCTTCGGCGATGGAAATGCATCGCTGGAGGATGCCTGAGGGGCTGCGGGGGTAGAGTTCCTTCCCGTCCCCCAGCAAGACGAACGACTTGGCGCGCCGCGCCAACCGCCGAGCTTCGGCTCGGTCGAGGGGTAGCTCTCCTCGGTGGAGATATTGCAGGTACGGGGTCTGCCAGTTTTGATTAGGCATGACCCCGCTTCGCTCCTCCACGATGTGCAGTGCCTCGCCCTCGGGGGCCGAGGGTACCTCGGGCCGAACCGAGGGTGCCTCGGGCCGAACCGAGGGTGCCTCGGGCTGGGCCGAGGGTGCCTCGGGCTGAGCCGAGGGTTCCTCGGGTTGGGCCGAGGGTGCCTCGGACTGAGCCGAGGGCGCCTCAGGCTCGGTCGAGGCCTTCTCGGGCTCAGGCGTGTCGTCGGTCTTGACGGAGGGTTGATGCAGGTCTCGGGAGAAGACGTCCGGGGGAACCGTTGTTTGCCCCGAGGCAATTTTAGCCAGCTCGTCCGCAGTCTCGTTGTAGCGTCGGGCGATGTGGTTGAGCTCGAGCCCGTAGAACTTGTCTTCCAGGCGCCGAACCTCATCGCAGTAGGCTTCCATCTTCGGGTCACAGCAGTGGGAGTTCTTCATGATTTGGTCGATGACGAGCTGCGAGTCACCGCGAGCGTCAAGGCGTCGGACCCCTAGCTCGATGGCGATGCGCAAACGGTTGACCAGAGCCTCATACTCAGCCACATTGTTGGACGCCGGGAAGTGGAGGCGTAGCACGTAGCGTAGGTGCTTTCCGAGGGGCGAGATGAAGAGCAGGCCTGCGCCTGCTCCCGTCTTCATCAGCGACCTATCGAAGAACATGGTCCAGAGTTCCGGTTGGATCGGAGCCGTTGGGAGCTGGGTGTCGACCCATTCAGCCACGAAGTCCACCAAGACCTGGGACTTGATGGCCTTCCGAGGGGCGAACGAGATCGTTTCGCCCATGATTTCCACCGCCCACTTTGCAATTCTACCCGAGGCCTCTCGGCACTGGGTGATCTCCCCCAGGGGGAAGGATGACACCACAGTTACCGGATGAGACTCGAAGTAGTGTCGCAACTTCCGCCACGTCAGGATCACCGCGTATAGCATCTTCTGAATTTGGGGGTAGCGGATCTTGGTCTCGGACAGTACCTCGCTGGACAGGCAATGCATGCCCCTCTTCTCGTCTCTCAACCACAATCGCGGCGCTAACCACCTGAGTGGTCGCGGCGACGTAGATCAAGAGGGCTTCTCCGGCAGCAGGGGGCACCAAGATGGGCGCGTTCGTGAGGAGCGCCTTCAGGTTCCCGAGGGCTTCCTCGGCCTCAGGGGTCCAAGTGAAGCACTCCGCCTTCCTTAAGAGGCGGTACAGAGGCAGGCCTCTTTCGCCGAGGCGCGAGATGAAGCGGCTCAGAGCCGCAAGGCATCCCATGACTCTCTATACGCCTTTCAAGTCCTTGATGGGCCCCATGCTGGTGACGGCCGCAATCTTCTCCGGGTTGGCCTCGATGCCCCGCTCGGAGACGATGAACCCCAAGAGCATGCCTCGGGGAACCCCGAAGACGCACTTCTCGGGATTGAGCTTCACGCCTTTCGCCTTGAGACATCGGAATGTCACTTCAAGGTCAGAAAGGAGGTCGGAGGCTTTCCTCGTCTTGACTATGATGTCGTCGACGTAGGCCTCGACCGTTCGGCCAATGTGTTCGTCGAACACATGGTTCATGCACCATTGGTACGTCGCACCCGCATTCCTCAAGCCGAACGGCATGGTGACATAGCAGTACATGCCGAAGGGTGTGATGAAAGAAGTCGCGAGCTGGTCGGACTCTTTCATCCTGATTTGGTGATACCCTGAGTAGGCATCGAGGAAAGACAGTGTTTCGCACCCTGCAGTGGAGTCCACGATTTGGTTGATGCGAGGCAGAGGGTAGGGAACCTTCAGACATGCTTTGTTTAGACCAGTGTAGTCTACACACATCCGCCATTTCCCTCCTTTCTTTCTCACAAGCACAGGGTTGGCAAGCCATTCGGGATGGAATACCTCTTTGATGAACCCTGCCGCCATTAGCTTGTGGATCTCCTCGCCTATGGCTCTGCGCTTTTCTTCGTCGAATCGGCGCAGAGGTTGCTTCACGGGCCAGGCTCCAGCTCGGATATCCAGTGAGTGCTCGGCGACATCCCTCGGTATGCCGGGCATGTCCGAGGGACTCCACGCGAAAACGTCGGCGTTTGCGCGGAGAAAGTCGACGAGCACTGCTTCCTATTTGGGATCGAGCTCGGAGCCGACCTAGATCTGCTTGGAGGCGTCGCTGCTGGGGTCGAGGGGGACGGATTTAACCGTCTCCGCTGGCTTGAAGTTGCTGGCGTGGCGCTTCACGTCTGGCACCTCCTTAGAGAGGATCTCCAGGTCGGCGATGAGGGCCTCGGATTCGGCGAGGGCCTCGGCGTACTTCACGCACTCCACGTCGCATTCGAACGCGTGTCGGTACGTAGGGCCGACGGTGATGACCCCGTTGGGGCCCGACATCTTGAGCTTGAGGTAGGTGTAGTTGGGGACGGCCATGAACTTCGCATAGCATGGCCTCCCCAGTACTGCGTGGTAGGTTCCTCGGAACCCGACCACCTCGAACGTGAGGGTCTCCCTTCAGAAGTTGGAGGGTGTCTGATAGTCGCCTAGAGGGGGGGTGAATAGGGCGAAACTGAAATTTACAAATATAAACACAACTACAAGCCGGGTTAGCGTTAGAAATATAAACGAGTCCGCGAGAGAGGGCGCAAAACAAATCCCAAGCGAATAAGCAAGTGAGACACGGAGATTTGTTTTACCGAGGTTCGGTTCTTGCAAACCTACTCCCCGTTGAGGAGGCCACAAAGGCCGGGTCTCTTTCAACCCTTCCCTCTCTCAAACGGTCCCACGGACCGAGTGAGCTTCTCTTCTCTAATCAAAGCCGGGAACAAAACTTCCCCGCAAGGGCCACCACACAATTGGTGCCTCTTGCCTTGATTACAATGGAGTTGTGATCTTAAGAACAAGTGAGAAAGAAAAGAAGCAATCCAAGCGCAAGAGCTCAAATGAACACGGCAAATCACTCTCTCTAGTTACTAGGGTTTTGTGTGGAATTGGAGAGGATTTGATCTCTTTGAATGTGTCTAGAATTGAATGCCTAGAGCTCTTGTAGTAGTTGAGAAGTGGAAAACTTGGATGCAATGAATGGTGGGGTGGTTGGGGTATTTATAGCCCCAACCACCAAAAGTGACCGTTGCTGGCAGCCTCTGTTCGATGGCGCACCGGACAGTCCGGTGCACACCGGACAGTCCGGTGCCTCTGCCACGTCACCATTGCCGTTGGATTCTAGCCGTTGGAGCTTCTGACTTGTGGGCCCGCCTGGGTGTCCGGTGCACACCGGACATGTACTGTTTGATGTCCGGTGCACCGGTATGGGCAGCCCTGACGTCTGCGCGCGCATTTAATGCTGCGCAGGGAGCCGTTGGCGCCGCAGAGAGCCGTTGCTCCGCTGGCACACCGGACAGTCCGGTGCACACCGGACAGTCCGGTGAATTATAGCGGAGCGGCTGTCGTGAAAACCCGAGGCTGGCGAGTTCCGGAGGCCGCGGTTCGTTGGCGCACCGGACATGTCCGGTGCACACCGGACAGTCCGGTGAATTATAGCGCGCCGGCCTCCGCGAATTCCCGAGGGCGAAGGGTTGAAGTCGAAGTCCTCTGGCGAAGGGTAGAAAACGAAGTCTACGGGCGCACCGGACACTGTCCGGTGCACACCGGACAGTCCGGTGCCTCCAGCCAGAGGTGCCCTCGGTTGCCTTATTGCTCCTTTGTTGAATCCAACACTTGGTCTTTTTATTGGCTAGATGTGAACCTTTTGCACCTGTATAACTTATACACTAGAGCAAACTAGTCAGTCCAATATTTGTGTTGGGCAATTCAACCACCAAAATTATTTAGGAACTAGGTGTAAGCCTAATTCCCTTTCAATCTCCCCCTTTTTGGTGATTGATGCCAACACAAACCAAAGCAAATATAGAAGTGCATAATTGAACTAGTTTACATAATGTAAGTGCAAAGGTTACTTGGAATTGAGCCAATATAACTACTTACAAGATATGCAAGGAATGTTTCTTTCTTATATAACATTTTGGACCACGTTTGCACCACATGTTTTGTTTTTGCAAATTCTTTTTGTAAATCCATTTCAAAGATCTTTTACAAATAGTCAAAGGTACATGAATAAGAGTTTGCAAAGCATTTTCAAGATTTGAAATTGTCTCCCTGAAAGGATCACGATGCCCAAGAGGGGGGGTGAATTGGGCTTTTCTAAAAATCAACACTAATTAAAACCTAAGCAAGAGCTAAACAAGAGCCCAACTTCACCCCAACAACTAGCACTAAGAAAATAATACTAGAAATGTAACAAGGCTAAAACAATGCTTCAAATACTTGCTAAACAAATACACAAAGTAAATAGCTTGAATTAAGTGCGGAATGTAAAGCAAAGTTTAGAAGACTCCTCCAATTTTTCCCGAGGTATCGAAGAGTCGGCACTCTCCACTAGTCCTCGTTGGAGCACCCGCGCAAGGGTATCGCTCCCCCTTGGTCCTCGCAAGAACCAAGTGCTCACTACGAGATGATCCTTTGCCACTCCGGCGCGGTGGATCCCTCGAGACCGCTTACAAACTTGAGTCGGGTCACCAACAAGATCTTCACGGTGATCACCGAGCTCCCAACGCCACCAAGCCGTCTAGGTGATGCCGATCACCAAGAGTAACAAGCCATAGACTTTCGCTTGACCAAGAGAAGCCTAATGCAAGTGGTGTGTGCTCTAGGTGGCTCTCACTAGCGCTAATGAGGAACAAGCGCGGATTATGATTCTCTAATCTCCTCACTAGGCTTTTGGTGCTTGCAATACTCTACCAAGGTGCTGGAATAAATGTGGAGTGCAAGACAATGAATGTGGTGGATGGAAGGGGTATAAATAGCCCTCACCCACCAACTAGCCGTTACAGGAAACTTGCTGCGCGATGGCGCACCGGACAGTCCGGTGCGCCACCGGTGCGCCAACGGTGCGCCACCGGTGCGCCAACGGTCACTTCCAACGGCTAGTTCTGACAGCTAGCCGTTGGACTCATGGCGCACCGGACAGTGAACAGTTCACTGTCCGGTGCACACCGGACAGTCCGGTGCGGTGTCCGGTGTGCCGCTAAAATTCATTTTCCGAAGGCTGTGCTCTCGGGTTTCTGCTACTGGGAAGGCTCTGCTGTGGACCAGCCTGGTCCCACCTGGCAGAGGGTGCACCGGACAGTCCGGTGCACACCGGACAGTCCGGTGCCCCAAAGCCAGAAACCCTAAGTCTTGTTTTTCAGCTGATTTTCAAATCGGTTTTCGCTCTAACTCGAGTGTGAGTTCTAGAGTGACACCTAGCACTGTGTATGAGTGTGATTGTGCACCAACACTACACTAGAACTCTCTTGGTCAAACTACTCATCGACAACCCCTCTTTATAGTACGGCTAAAAGAGAATAAAAAGCCTAATTAAAATGCGAGTGTCCACATCTCCTTGACACTCGGACTCCGTAGGCCTTCACCTTTTGTTTCGTCGTTTTAGCCGTCGCTTCGAGTTCTTATCTCCGGGATTGTTTTCTCCGTTGTAGTACTTCTACCTGTCATGCGACCTAACTTACCATTTGTCTCTGCAAAACACACGTTAGTCACATATAATAATACGTTGTCATTAATCACTAAAACCAACCAGGGGCCTAGATGCTTTCAATCTCCCCCTTTTTGGTGATTGATGACAACCCTACAAGTTTTGTGAGAGTAGTTTGTTCTGAAGATTCTGTCAATTGAAAGAATGGTTAGTTATACTCAGTAATTTTTGACAGAAAGAATGTGTACCATAATAATAAGAGTGAGCGCATACACATCATAAGATTCTTGTTCATATAAGAGAAAAAGTAAATTAATGAAACAAGAGCTAGAAGACTGGTGATTTGAAATAAGGTGAAAACGTAATACACACAGTCAACCAAAAGCAACGAGAGTATATGACGAGTTTGTGAGCCAAAAACATAAAGCTAGTACAGAGAGTAGCAGGCACAAATATTACATCAAAAGAACACTGACTCTCTCTCTAACTCCCCCTAGCTCTCACAACTCATATCTCTCCCCCTTTGGCGTCAAACACCAAAAGGGACCTGAACCTAAACACCTGATGCAGGAGGAGGCGGCGGGGGCGCATCCGGTCGAGGTCGAGGTAGCAGAGCAAACGCCGACGGAAGGTCAGAGTCAGTCTCAGATCCAGGATCTGCGGTAGAGGCTGGAGCTGGTACTGACTCGGACGCAGGCAGCGCTGCAGGAGCTACCGGAGCAGAAGCAGTCACAGATACTGCCACAGCAGTAGTGGTAACAGCAGATGCTGGTGGCACTGGCGGCTGCGGGCAGACAGAGCTGAGAACTGGTGAAGTGAACGCCAAGGTGACCGGCCGGAGCGGAGAGGTAACAGCAGGGGGTGCAGACAAGATCGAAGGCACTACTGGAGCGTGAAGCGAAGAAGGTGGAGCAGACTGAACTGGAGACGCTGAGATACCAGAGTGCTGAAGCATGAGGGCCATGAATGCCCTATTCTCTGCCCTATCCTGAATAAGCTGCTGCTGAAGTGAATCCTGCCTGTCCTGCATAGTCTGAAACATTGAGAGCATTCTCTCAGACATACGGGCCTGCTCGGCTGCCAGCTGAGCCTGCTGCTGAGTGAGAGTCTGAAGAATCGAAGCTAGAGCAGGGTCCATAGCCTGAGTGGTAGCAGGGGCAGCACTAGAGCTCCCAGCCTCATGATCATGAGAGCGTGGAGGCATAGGAGGCGGAGGTGGAGGAGGAATCCCAAAATCATCATCATCATCATCATCATCTGCTGCACCCTGGGTGTCAAACTGACGAAGTGCTGCATCCTCAGCCTGAGTGTCAAACACAGGAGCAAAAGCTGGCACTGGAATCTCTGGAGCAGGACGGTAAGATCCAAACACAAGGCGAGAGGCCTCAAGGGTGCTCTGAAAGCGAGGTGGCTGGATCAGCTGCGCAAATATGTGGCATAAGTAGTGAGCATAGGGTAGCTGCCGCCGAGCACGAATCCCATCCAGAACAGTGTCCTCAATCTCACAGATCAGAAAGTCAACAACATCAAACTCAGAGTGGGATACCAGGGCACCAAGGAGCCAAAGCTGGATATGAGTGGTGGCCTCCCTGTATCCCATCCTAGGCAGGAGTGTCCGTCTGACGAGCTCATATAAGCACTTCGCTGCAGTAGTGAAGTCTGCTGGAGAACGTCGCGACCCATCTGTGAAAGGCGGGCGGAACAGAGCCGCGACATGAGCTGTCCCTGGAGCTACACCACCGTGAGGGCGACGTGGAGGATCTGAAGTGCCATAGCAGAGACTGTGCAGGCGAGTCGACGAATCAGGGAATCCAAAAAGCTGTCTGATCTGACTGGCAGTGATCGTGACATCCTCGCGCTCAAAGCGGAACCTCATCCACTGATGATCCGGGTCAATCCAAACAGAGGCATAGAAGACACGGACCCACTCCTCAACGTATCTGCCGCTGATAGTCAGAAAGGACAGAAGCCCTGGCAAATAGGTGAGATGAGCCTCAGACTCAGCACCGGCTGCTAGCAAGAAAGCTGGAAGATCCAATAGGCGGTGCACTCGCAGCGCAATCTGAGCTGACATCTGTGCCCTGAAGAAAGACTCCTGAATCCGAGTGCTGAAAAGAACTCCTGCTGCGGGGTCTCTCTGAGCTGGCAGCCAAGACTCCACGGGTACGTACCTGAACCGACGTACCCGGGCTGCAGTGGCACGCTGAAGATCAAATAGACGAGGATCCGAACCCAGTGGACGGACCTCAGTCTCATCGCGCTCCCGGAAGCGAGGTGGAGGGACAGGTGGAGCTGAAGCGGGAGCGGGGGCAGGGGAAGCAGTGGAAGCTGGCGTGGTGCTGGTAGTGGGTATGGCGGTGGAGGTGGATGGAGCAATAGGAGTGACTGGAGCAGGCAGAGTGGGTGGCGGAGTGGAAGCGGAGGTGTGAGTGGAGGAGCGAGACCGGGAGGCGAGACGACGAGCACGGAAAGCAATCTGATCTGATGGAATATCCGGCTGATCTCCAAGTGCTGCCTGTGCAGCGGCTGCGGCAGCTGCGGCTGCTGCGCGAGCCTCTCTGTCTGAACGCCGCTTCTTGCGGCCTTCCTGCTGCTCCAGATACACAGTCTTGCCCTTCACCTGCCTGAAGGGGCGACGAGGGTCCTCGTCATCGCCACCCCCTGATGCCGACGCATTCTTCGTGCGCGGCATCCTGAACTAAAGTCTGCAAATGAGATAGAGAGACTAAGCACAGAGCAAATAGTGACTGATAGAATTAGCAAAGAGTGAGATGTCTACCTGGAAAGCGCACACTGGAGGTGACGATCCAGGCAGAACGGAAGACGGCACACACAAAGTCACTGAAATGACAGAAGAGGTGAGCACGTATTAGTCACATAGTCATAAGCATATGAAATGTGAATAAATACATACACAAAGAGATATGGCACGAGACGGAACGATCGATAAGTCAAAAGCCGTGAAAACGACGTTTTGACGGACAAATAGAGACATAGGATGATTGGAATTCAAATTGAGGCATAAAACGACATGGGATTGAGCCGATACTTCACGAATAGGTTTATATAGGTCATTATGAGTGAAGTGTGTGCTTGGTTTGAATTTAGGCGAAGAAATAGGGTTTTGGGCACTCGGCTCGGAAACGATCGTGCAAAACGAGAATTTTGGTTAAATTTAAGCCTGGGATCTCGGATTGGCGTGAAATTTGGCAAGTAGGTTACTGGAAGTGTGGTGAAGGTGCCTGAAAAATTTGGGTTCAATTGGAGCAAGTTTGGCTGGTTTGGGCATTTCACCGAGCACTTGGTGGGCGAGGATTTAGGGTTTTAGGTATATGGCCATTTGAGGTGGGAATGCCCTCCCGAAGGAGCTAAGAGTTTGCAAGGATACACAATAGAGACATTAGAGCACAAACCCACAAATTGGATTCACAGGAATTCACAGATTTGGAAGATTTGCAAAAGGGGTGGTGAGTGGAATGTCACAGAGGCCTTCAATCCGAGAGCAGGAAGATTGAGGGAAGGAAAGGAGCTGCTCACCGAGGGGAAGGGCACGGGCGAGGTCGCCGGAGCCTGGCGAGGACGGTGGCCGCCGGTGAGAGAAGGACGCCGGCGGGCGCTGGGAAATCGCCGCTGGACAGAGAGCACAGGCGCTGGCTGGGAAACAAGGGGCTTCTGGCCCGGCTCGGGCTGGAGGCCGTTTTTTAAAACGCGAGATGGGCACACCGGACAGTCTACAGTGGCTGTCCGGTGCACACCGGACAGCGCACAGTAGCTGTCCGGTGAACCACCGGACAGCGCACAGGAAAAAGACTTTTAGCGCGCGGCTGCCGGTGCACCGGACATTGCACAGTGCAGTGTCCGGTGCACACCGGACTGTCCGGTGAGCCCAGACAGAGGGGAGTTTGGAAAATTTTGAATTTTTCTATCTAACTCCTAACCAAACCAAATCCCAACTTATAATCACACAAAAGAACACTTGTTGGGACAGGTATTGGCACCCTCATATACTTTTCAAAATATTTTGCCATAGGCTAGATAATTTTTAGAGAAAATAGGCAAATGGTGAAATTTGCATTTTGGTTTGCACTAGGGGTTTTCATGAGTGATTTGAGTTTTGAATACTCCCCCTAAGTGCAGTACCTCATGCATATTTCAAGAACCAATAATTGCATGAAAGTAAGAATTTAAGTGCTTAAAAGCTTAAAAACTAAGACTTGTCAAGTTTGACCCGAGTTAAGCTTTTTCACTCGCTTTATTGGCGGTTATCTCAACTAGGTTAGACAAGCCCTAGATGCAATACAAGGAATTTAAATATGCAATGCAAGTGACAACACCATTTGACATTTCACATAAAATTTCTGAGATCAAGGATATTTAGTTCATTCCTCAACATGCAAAAGCGGGTCTTATCAAGTGGCTTAGTGAAAATATCCGCTAATTGATCTTCCGACCTCACTCCTTCTAAAATAATATCTCCTTTAGCAACATGATCTCTAAGGAAGTGATGACGGATATCAATGTGCTTGGTGCGAGAGTGTTGTACAGGATTATTAGCAATTTTAACAGCACTCTCATTATCACACAACAAAGGTACTTTTTCTAGAACTACACCATAGTCTAGAAGAGTTTGTTTCATATATAAAATCTGTGTGCAACAAGCACCTGCGGCAATGTATTCCGCTTCGGCAGTTGACAAGGCAACACTATTTTGCTTTTTGGATGTCCATGAAACTAGTGATCTACCAAGCAAATGGCATCCCCCAGAAGTACTTTTCCTATCAATTTTGCAACCGGCATAATCCGAATCGGAATAGCCAATTAAATCAAAAGTAGCTCCTTTGGGATACCACAGACCAACGCTTGTGGTGTGCTTGAGATACCTAAGAATTCTCTTAACAGCGCGAAGATGAGCTTTCTTAGGATTAGATTGAAATCTAGCACACATGCAGACACTAAACATGATATCGGGCCTAGATGCGGTAAGGTATAATAAACTACCAATCATAGAACGGTAGAGAGTTTGATTAACCGGGTTACCTCCCTCATCTAAGTCGAGATGTCCATTTGTAGGCATGGGGGTCTTGATTGGTTTGCACTTCTCCATGTTGAATCTTTTCAACAAGTCTTTGGTATACTTCTCTTGAGAGAGAAAGTTACCATCTTTCATTTGCTTGACTTGAAAGCCGAGGAAGTATGTTAGCTCACCAATCATTGACATCTCGAACTCCTTCGACATCAACTCACCAAATTCCTTGCAATGACAGTCATTTGTCGAGCCAAAGATTATATCATCAACATATACTTGACAAATGAAAATATCACCGTTATGTTTCTTGGTGAAGAGAGTTGTGTCGACGGTCCCGATTTTGAAGCCCTTTTCGATGAGGAAGTCGCGAAGACGCTCATACCAAGCCCTTGGAGCTTGCTTTAGTCCATATAGCGCCTTGGACAACCTGTAAGCATGGTTAGGATATCTAGGGTCTTCAAATCCAGGCGGTTGCTCAACATATACAAGTTCATTTATGAAGCCATTTAAAAACGCACTTTTTACATCCATTTGATAAAGTTTTATATCATAACATGATGCATATGCAAGTAGGATACGGATGGCTTCCAGTCGAGCAACCGGTGCAAAGGTCTCTCCAAAGTCTAAGCCTTCAACTTGAGAGAATCCTTTTGCAACAAGTCTTGCCTTGTTTCTTACAATCACACCTTGATCATCTTGTTTGTTTCTGAACACCCACTTTGTTCCAATGATTCTTGCATCTTGTGGGGGCTTCTCCAGGGTCCAAACTTCGTTACGGGTGAAGTTGTTAAGTTCTTCATGCATGGCATTCACCCAGTCCGGATCCTGTAGCGCCTCATCTATACAAGTAGGCTCAACACAAGAAACAAAAGAGTGATGTTCAATAAAATTAGCATGTCTATGTGATCGAGTAATAACCCCTTGTGAAGGACTCCCGATGATTTGGTTTTGAGGATGAGCTTGAAGTAGTGATGAGTTTCTCCTGTTAACCACTTGGGAAGAAGATCCTGGAGCATCAACATCTTCGGCTTGTACCCTTGCTTGTTCATGAGAGACAAATGTATCTTCATTTGCATGCCTCTCATCTTTTTCATCATCTTGTGGTACATTTGATGAAGAAGGCCTGTCAATGATTCGCACCTCTTCTTCATCTTCTTTTGGTTTGATAGCTCCAATAGGCATGTTCTTCATTGCTTCCCTAAGTGGCTCATCACCTACATCATCAAGATTTTCAAGTGCTCCTTGGGAGCCATTAGTCTCATCAAATTCCACATCATATGTTTCTTCTACCACGCCAGTGGCATGGTTGAATACTCGATATGCTTTGGACTTTAATGAATAACCCAAAAGAAAACCAATATCACAACGTCTTTGAAACTTCCCTAAATGATGGCGTTTTTTGTAGATGTAGCATTTGCACCCAAACACCCGGAAGAAAGAGACGTCTGGCTTTTTCCCATTTAGCAGTTCATAAGGAGTCTTCGCAAGTAGCCGGTGAGGAAATAGCCTGTTTGATGCATAGCAAGCAGTGTTGACAGCTTCAGCCCAAAACCTCTCCGGTGTGTTATACTCATCAATCATTGTTCTTGCAAGAGTGATCAAGGTCCTATTTTTCCTTTCAACAACTCCATTTTGTTGAGGTGTATATGTGGCAGATACTTCATGCTTGATCCCAATTTCATCACAGTACTCATGAATGTTGGTGTTGTCAAATTCTTTGCCATTGTCACTTCTGATCTTCTTAATCTTGCAATCAAATTCATTTTGAGCTTTCTTGGCAAACTTCTTGAATATAGATGCAACTTCAGATTTGTCATGGAGAAAGAACACCCAAGTGTATCTTGAGAAGTCATCAACAATCACTAGACAGTAGAGGTTGCCACCGGCACTGACATAATTTGTAGGTCCAAATAAATCCATATGAAGTAGTTCCAGTGGCCTTGATGTTGACATGAAAGCTTTAGTGGGATGTGTATTAGCAACCTGCTTTCCAGCTTGACATGCACTGCATGGCTTGTCCTTTTCAAATACCACATCCTTTAATCCTCTAACCATATCTTTCTTTAATACCTTCTTGAGTGTGCTCATCCCAACATGTGCAAGCCTCCTATGCCAAAGCCATCCAAGAGAAGCTTTGGTGAAGAGGCAAGTTCTTAAGTCTGCATCTTCTGAAGTGAAATCCACTAAGTAGAGGTTGTTGTATCTAAAACCCTTGAATACCATTGATTCATCATCCATTTTTGTTACAATAACTTCTGATGGGGTGAATAAGCATTGAAGTCCAAGATCACAGAGTTGTCCCACTGATAATAAATTGAAGCTCAAAGGTGCAACTAAGAGAACATTTGATATTGATAAGTCATTTGAGATTGCCACCTTGCCAAGTCCTTGTACTTTTCCTTTTGAGTTGTCTCCAAATGTGATTTTATCTTGACCATCAACATTCTCATCTAATGAGGTGAACATCCGTGGGTTGCCTGTCATATGTTGTGTGCATCCACTGTCAATAACCCAATGGCTCCCACCGGTCTTGTAGTTCACCTACATTCACAGACAATTCAAGCTTGAGTTTTGAGAGCCCTATATTGCATAGGACCAGTGACTCTCTCAATTAAGGACTTTGCCACCCAGATTTGTCTAGGTCTACTCTTATTTGGTGGACCTAGGAATGTAACCTTAATCTTTCCATTTGCAACCTTTCTTAGAACATAGTGAGCATTGAAAGCAAATGGTCTTGAGTGCTTAGGCAAGGGAGTTGGTGGTTTAGCTTTGCAGTTGTGGGCAAAATGACCTTCATTTCCACACTCAAAGCATTTGATAGGCTTGTGAGTCTGCTTTGGCTTGTATTGAGTGATAGATTTCTTTTGCACAAAAGCATTGTATCCAATACCACTCTTGTTATTTTTCATAACAGTGTTCATAAGCAGCTCATTTTGAGGTATTGACCCTTGTTGAACTTTTGCACACTTGTTGCAAGATGTTCATTTTCACTTTTTAGTTTCTTGACCTCATTCTTAAGCCTTTGATTATCCACTGCCAACTCATTGTTGAAATCATTGTTCTCAATAGCAACTTTTCCTCTAGTAGTTGCATCAGTCAAATAATTCTTCAATTTTTGGTTGTCTAAAGTCAGGACTTCAACTTTTTCAGTCAATTCAGCATGTAGACTAGTTTGCTCTTCTTGAATCAAATCATCACATGAGGTTGCTACATCAAGCTTAACAACAGGGTTAATAGCCTCATGTGTTTTGCAAGATAAAAGTTCATTTTCAACAAGAAGATTGTCATGATCAAATTTAATTTGAGTATAGTCTTCCTTGATCTTAACTAGTCTATTTTGCAACTCCCTATTAGCTTCATTTAATTTGTCATATTTTTCCTTAGCATCTTTTAGGGAGATTGTGAGCTCATTTACAGTTGATGACATAGTTTTATTTTCTTCTTTTATTTCATCACTAGCCTTTATAACTATGTCATACTTGGCATTTAAAGATTCATTTTCATTTTTCAACCTATCACATTTAGCTTTTGACTTTCTAATGATTTGAGTATATTCTTTAAGTAAGTCAGCTAACTCATCATATGAAGGTGAAGCAAATTCTTCATCACTATCACTATCACTATCATCATCAATATCATTTTGTACCTTTCGTTCACCCTTAGCCATAAGGCACAGGTGAGAAGTGGATGATGGCGATGGTGGTGGTGAAGAGAAGTCCCCGGCGATGGCCGCAATTTTTTCATCATCCTCTTCTTCACTTGAAGAAGATCCACTTGATGATTCGACGTCGGTGAGCCAGTCACCAACAATATAGGCCTTTCCATTCTTCTTCTTGTGGAACCTCTTTTGCTTCCCATCCCTTCTTTTGAAGAATTTCTTTTCTTTCTTTTCATCATCACTGTCATCTTCTTTCTTGCCCTTGAACTTGTTCTTCTTGGGCTTGTTGCATTGATGAGCAAGATGACCAAGCTCACCACAGTTGTAGCAGTCCATCTCAGAAATGGGCTTTCTTTTGTTGGAGAAGAACTTCTTCTTTCTTGAATCAAATTTGATGCCTTCTCTATTTAGCTTCTTCAACATCTTGGTGGTTTTCCTTACCATCAAGGCAATGTTTGCGTCAAGGTCATCATCACTTGAGGATTCTTCCTCAACTTGAATTTTTGCTTTTCCTTTTCTTTCATGATTTGCTTTGAGAGCCAAATCCTTTCTTTTGGAAGATGATTCTTCTTTGTTGATGTGCATGTACATCTCATGAGCATTGATCTTTCCCAAAATTTGTGTAGGTGTGGTAACTGAAAGATCCATTTGATGTAGCACAGTGACAATGTGTCCATATTTGTCTATTGGGAGGACACTGAGAATCTTCCTCACAACATCCGGTTGTGAGATTTGAGTAAGCCCCAATCCATTGACTTCCTCTACAAGAATATTAAGTCGTGAGTACATAGCGTTTGCATTTTCATTAGCAAGCATTTCAAAAGAATTTAACTTTCGCATAGCTATGTGATATCTTTCCTCACGTTCACTTCTAGTTCCTTCGTGTAGAGCACAAATGTCCATCCACAAATCATGAGCATTTTTATGATTCCGAACTCTATTGAACACATCTTTGCAAAGGCCTCTAAAAAGGGTGTTTTTGGCCTTTGCATTCCATTTCTCATAATTGGACTCATCACCTACAAGATTTGTGGGATCTCTAGGTTGGGGAAACCCTTGTGTGGCGGCTTTATAGACACCAATGTCTATAGCCTCTAAGTATGCTTCCATACGAATTTTCCAATAAGGAAAATCGTCACCATCAAAAACGGGAGGAGGTCCATCCCCACCGGACATCGTAACTCTAGCGGTTAAGCTAATCTATGAGCAACAAGGCTCTGATACCAATTGAAAGGATCACGATGCCCAAGAGGGGGGGTGAATTGGGCTTTTCTAAAAATCAACACTAATTAAAACCTAAGCAAGAGCTAAACAAGAGCCCAACTTCACCCCAACAACTAGCACTAAGAAAATAATACTAGAAATGTAACAAGGCTAAAACAATGCTTCAAATACTTGCTAAACAAATACACAAAGTAAATAGCTTGAATTAAGTGCGGAATGTAAAGCAAAGTTTAGAAGACTCCTCCAATTTTTCCCGAGGTATCGAAGAGTCGGCACTCTCCACTAGTCCTCGTTGGAGCACCCGCGCAAGGGTATCGCTCCCCCTTGGTCCTCGCAAGAACCAAGTGCTCACTACGAGATGATCCTTTGCCACTCCGGCGCGGTGGATCCCTCGAGACCGCTTACAAACTTGAGTCGGGTCACCAACAAGATCTTCACGGTGATCACCGAGCTCCCAACGCCACCAAGCCGTCTAGGTGATGCCGATCACCAAGAGTAACAAGCCATAGACTTTCGCTTGACCAAGAGAAGCCTAATGCAAGTGGTGTGTGCTCTAGGTGGCTCTCACTAGCGCTAATGAGGAACAAGCGCGGATTATGATTCTCTAATCTCCTCACTAGGCTTTTGGTGCTTGCAATACTCTACCAAGGTGCTGGAATAAATGTGGAGTGCAAGACAATGAATGTGGTGGATGGAAGGGGTATAAATAGCCCTCACCCACCAACTAGCCGTTACAGGAAACTTGCTGCGCGATGGCGCACCGGACAGTCCGGTGCGCCACCGGTGCGCCAACGGTGCGCCACCGGTGCGCCAACGGTCACTTCCAACGGCTAGTTCTGACAGCTAGCCGTTGGACTCATGGCGCACCGGACAGTGAACAGTTCACTGTCCGGTGCACACCGGACAGTCCGGTGCGGTGTCCGGTGTGCCGCTAAAATTCATTTTCCGAAGGCTGTGCTCTCGGGTTTCTGCTACTGGGAAGGCTCTGCTGTGGACCAGCCTGGTCCCACCTGGCAGAGGGTGCACCGGACAGTCCGGTGCACACCGGACAGTCCGGTGCCCCAAAGCCAGAAACCCTAAGTCTTGTTTTTCAGCTGATTTTCAAATCGGTTTTCGCTCTAACTCGAGTGTGAGTTCTAGAGTGACACCTAGCACTGTGTATGAGTGTGATTGTGCACCAACACTACACTAGAACTCTCTTGGTCAAACTACTCATCGACAACCCCTCTTTATAGTACGGCTAAAAGAGAATAAAAAGCCTAATTAAAATGCGAGTGTCCACATCTCCTTGACACTCGGACTCCGTAGGCCTTCACCTTTTGTTTCGTCGTTTTAGCCGTCGCTTCGAGTTCTTATCTCCGGGATTGTTTTCTCCGTTGTAGTACTTCTACCTGTCATGCGACCTAACTTACCATTTGTCTCTGCAAAACACACGTTAGTCACATATAATAATACGTTGTCATTAATCACTAAAACCAACCAGGGGCCTAGATGCTTTCACTCCCCCTGTTTCAAATGCTTTTCCTTTGACTAAACAAAACTCCCCCTAAAAGAGATCCACCTCTTAGTGTTCAAGAGGGTTTTGATATACCATTTTTGAAATACTACTATCTCCCCCTTTTGAACACAATAGGATACCAAATGATAAATACTTTTGGAAAGCACTAAGTTTTTGAATTTGGTGGTGGTGGTGCGGTCCTTTTGCTTTGGGCTCATTTCTCCCCCTTTTTGGCATGAATCGCCAAAAACGGAATCATTAGAGCCCTCGGAGTAAGTTCCTCCCCTTTGGTCATAAGTAAATGAGTTAAGATTATACCAAAGACGAAATCCGGTCCTTTTGCTTTTGAGCTTTTACTCTCTCCTCCAAGGATGAAGTCCTTTTCTTTGATGCTCATTTCTCCCCAAGGAATAGAGAGTTGCTCGGAGTGATGGCGAAGCATGAGTTACGGAGTGGAAGCCTTTGTCTTCGCCGAAGACTCCAATTCCCTTTCAATATACCTATGACTTGGTTTGAAATAGACTTGAAAACACATTAGTCATAGCATATAAAGGAAATATGATCAAAGGTATTCAAATGAGCTATGTGTGCAAGCTTAGCAAAAGAAATTTCTAGAATCAAGAATATTGAGCTCATGCCTAAGTCTGGTAAAAGATTGTTCATCAAGTGGCTTGGTAAAGATGTCGGCTAATTGATCTTTAGTGTTAATGTAAGAAATCTCGATATCCCCCTTTTGTTGGTGATCCCTAAGAAAATGATACCGAATGGCTATGTGCTTAGTGCGGCTATGCTCGACGGGATTGTCGGCCATTTTGATTGCACTCTCATTATCACATAGCAAAGGGACTTTGGTTAATTTGTAACCGTAGTCCCGCAGGGTTTGCCTCATCCAAAGCAATTGCGCGCAACAATGTCCTGCGGCAATGTACTCGGCTTCGGCGGTGGAAAGAGCGACCGAATTTTGCTTCTTTGAAGCCCAAGACACCAAGGATCTTCCCAAGAACTGGCAAGTCCCCGATGTGCTCTTCCTATTGATTTTGCACCCCGCCCAATCGGCATCCGAATAACCAATCAAATCAAATGTGGATCCCCGAGGGTACCAAAGCCCAAACTTAGGTGTATAAGCCAAATATCTCAAAATTCGTTTTACGGCCGTAAGGTGTGATTCCTTAGGGTCGGATTGGAATCTTGCACACATGCAAACGGAAAGCATAATGTCCGGTCGAGATGCACATAAATAAAGCAATGAACCAATCATCGACCGGTATACCTTTTGATCCACGGACTTACCTCCCGTGTCGAGGTCGAGATGCCCATTAGTTCCCATGGGTGTCTTGATGGGTTTGGCATCCTTCATCCCAAACTTGGTTAGAATGTCTTGAGTGTACTTCGTTTGGCAAATGAAGGTGCCCTCTTGGAGTTGCTTGACTTGGAATCCTAGAAAATACTTCAACTCCCCCATCATCGACATCTCGAATTTCTGTGTCATGATCCTACTAAACTCTTCACATGTAGACTCGTTAGTAGACCCAAATATAATATCATCAACATAAATTTGGCATACAAACAAGTCATTTTCAAGAGTTTTAGTAAAGAGTGTAGGATCGGCCTTGCCGACTTTGAAGCCATTAGCAATAAGGAAATCTCTAAGGCATTCATACCATGCTCTTGGGGCTTGCTTGAGCCCATAAAGCGCCTTAGAGAGCCTATAGACATGATTAGGATACTCACTGTCTTCAAAGCCGGGAGGTTGCTCAACATAGACCTCTTCCTTGATCGGTCCATTGAGGAAGGCACTTTTCACGTCCATTTGATAGAGCTTAAAGCCATGGTAAGTAGCATAGGCCAATAATATGCGAATTGACTCAAGCCTAGCTACGGGTGCATAGGTTTCACCGAAATCCAAACCTTCGACTTGTGAATACCCTTTGGCTACGAGTCGAGCTTTGTTCCTTGTCACCACACCATGCTCATCTTGCTTGTTGCGGAAGACCCATTTGGTTCCTACAACATTTTGGTTAGGACGTGGAACTAAATGCCAGACCTCATTCCTCGTGAAATTGTTGAGCTCCTCTTGCATCGCCACCACCCAATCCGAATCTTGGAGAGCTTCCTCTACCCTGTGTGGCTCAATAGAGGAAACAAAAGAGTAATGTTCACAAAAATGAGCAACCCGAGATCGAGTAGTTACCCCCTTATGAATGTCGCCGAGGATGGTGTCGACGGGGTGATCTCGTTGGATTGCTTGGTGGACTCTTGGGTGTGGCGGTCTTGGTTCTTCCTCATCCTCCTTTTCTTGATCATTTGTATCTCCCCCTTGATCATTGCTATCATCTTGAGGTGGCTCGTCTTCTTGATTTTGCTCTTCATCATTTTGAGCCTCATCCTCATTTTGAGTTGGTGGAGATGCTTGCATGGAGGAGGATGGTTGATCTTGTGTACTTGGAGGCTCTTCGGATTCCTTAGGACACACATCCCCGATGGACATGTTCCTTAGCGCGATGCATGGAGCCTGTTCTTCACCTATCTCATCAAGATCAACTTGCTCTACTTGAGAGCCGTTAGTTTCATCAAACACAACGTCACAAGAGACTTCAACTAGTCCAGTGGACTTGTTAAAGACCCTATATGCCCTTGTGTTTGAGTCATAACCAAGTAAAAAGCCTTCTACAGTTTTAGGAGCAAATTTAGATTTTCTACCTCTTTTAATAAGAATGAAGCATTTGCTACCAAAAACTCTAAAATATGAAATGTTGGGCTTTTTACCGGTTAGGAGTTCATATGATGTCTTCTTGAGGATTCGGTGAAGATATAACCGGTTGATGGCGTAGCAGGCGGTGTTGACCGCTTCGGCCCAAAACCGGTCCGGTGTCTTGTACTCATCAAGCATGGTTCTTGCCATGTCCAATAGAGTTCGATTCTTCCTCTCCACTACACCATTTTGTTGTGGCGTGTAGGGAGAGGAGAACTCATGCTTGATGCCCTCCTCCTCAAGGAAGCCTTCAATTTGAGAGTTCTTGAACTCCGTCCCGTTGTCGCTTCTTATTTTCTTGATCCTTAAGCCGAACTCATTTTGAGCTCGTCTCAAGAATCCCTTTAAGGTCTCTTGGGTTTGAGATTTTTCCTGTAAAAAGAATACCCAAGTGAAGCGAGAATAATCATCCACAATAACAAGACAATACTTACTCCCGCCGATGCTTATGTAAGCAATCGGGCCGAATAGATCCATGTGGAGTAGCTCAAGCGGCCTGTCGGTCGTCATGATGTTCTTGTGTGGATGATGGACTCCAACTTGCTTCCCTGCCTGGCATGCGCTACAAATCCTGTCTTTCTCAAAATGAACATTTGTTAATCCTAAAATGTGTTCTCCCTTTAGAAGCTTATGAAGATTCTTCATCCCAACATGGGCTAGTCGGCGGTGCCAGAGCCAACCCATGTTAGTCTTAGCAATTAAGCAAGTGTCGAGTTCAGCTCTATCAAAATCTACCAGGTATAGCTGACCCTCCAACACTCCCTTAAATGCTATTGAATCATCACTTCTTCTAAAGACAGTGACACCTACATCAGTGAATAGACAGTTGTAGCCCATTTGACATAATTGAGAAACGGAAAGCAAGTTGTAATCTAAGGAATCTACAAGAAAAACATTGGAAATGGAATGGTCAGGAGATATAGCAATTTTACCAAGACCTTTGACCAAACCTTGATTTCCATCCCCGAATGTGATAGCTCGTTGGGGATCTTGTTTTTTCTCATATGAGGAGAACATCCTTTTCTCCCCTGTCATGTGGTTTGTGCACCCGCTATCGAGTATCCAACTTGAGCCCCCGGATGCATAAACCTACAAAACAATTTTAGTTCTTGACTTTAGGTACCCAAACGGTTTTGGGTCCTTTGGCATTAGAAACAAGAACTTTGGGTACCCAAACACAAGTCTTGGAGCCCTTGTGTTTGCCCCCAACAAATTTGGCAACTACCTTGCCGGATTTGCTAGTAAGCACATAAGATGCATCAAAAGTTTTAAATGAAATGGCATGATCATTTGATGCATTAGGAATTTTCTTCTTAGGCAACTTAGCATGGGTTGGTTGCCTAGAACTAGATGTCTCACCCTTATACATAAAAGCATGATTAGGGCCAGAGTGAGACTTCCTAGAATGAATCTTCCTAATTTTGCTCTCAGGATAGCCGGCAGGGTATAAAATGTAACCCTCGTTATCCTGAGGCATGGGAGCTTTGCCCTTAACAAAGTTAGACAAGTTCTTAGGAGGGGCATTAAGTTTGACATTGTCTCCCCTTTGGAAGCCAATGCCATCCTTGATGCCAGGGCGTCTCCCATTATAAAGCATGCTACGAGCAAATTTAAATTTCTCATTTTCTAAGTTGTGCTCGGCAATTTTAGCATCTAGTTTAGCTATATGATCATTTTGTTGCTTAATTAAAATCATGTGATCATGAATAGCATCAATATCAACATTTCTACATCTAGTACAAATAGATACATGCTCAACAATAGATGTAGAGGGTTTGCAAGATTTTAATTCTACAACCTTAGCATGCAGCATATCATTTTTAGTTCTAAGGTCAGAAATTGTAACATTGCAAACATCTAGTTCTTTAGCCTTAGTAATCAACTTTTCATTTTCTACTCTAAGGCTAGCAAGAGAAATGTTCAATTCTTCAATCCTAGCAAGCAAATCATCATTATTATCTCTAGGAGTGGAAATTGAAACATCACAAACATGAGAATCAACCTTAGTATTTAAAATAGCATTTTCATTCCTAAGGTTGTCAATTATTTCACGGCAAGTGCTTAGCTCACTAGATAATTTTTCACATTTTTCTACTTCTAGAGCATAAGCCTTTTTAACCTTAACATGTTTCTTGTTTTCTCTAATTAGACAATCCTCTTGGGAGTCCAAAAGGTCATCCTTTTCATGAATAGCACTAACTAATTCATTTAATTTTTCTTTTTGAGCTATGTTGAGGTTGGCAAAAAGGGAACGCAAATTATCTTCCTCATTGTAACACCTACTTTGTATGAAAGGCTAAAAAAAGAGAAAGTATATTACTCCTTTATCTATATGTGTGTTATTTCTACTTACCATCATATGTGAACACCCCACTTACACAATTAAATAAATACCCCAAAGACACTTAAATAAATCTTGCATCATGTTGAGTTTTGATTTGATTGTGCATTTGTGCTTAATAAAATAAATGTATCATTAATAGCATATCAAAGGATCCATAGAATTCAAAGTCTAACTTGAAAATAAAACCATGGAAATAGAAGAGAGAAAGGAATATTATTCAATAGATAAAATTATAATTTAATAACTTCATCGCAGTAGGTATGATCAAACTAAATAATTAGTCACTGTACAAAGGTGCCACAAAGTTTGAATTTAAATTGAAGTTTGAATTTGGAAAGAAGGAAAAGATAAAAGAAAAGGAAAATAAAAGGGAAAAGGATAAAACCTAGCTGGGCCGATTTCCCTCCCTGCAGCCCATTAACTCGCGCCAGCCATCCACATCATGCACTGAGAGGCGGGTCCCACCCGCAAGTCTCACGTATGATGCGGCATCACTGCTTGTGGACCCGTGCTGTCATTCTCACCTGCGCTCGGACACTGGTCACTGGGGCCGCCTTGACAGGTTGTCCTTCCTCCCCAAAACGCGAATCCGCGGGCAGCGCGCAACAAACTCCGCAGCATCGCTCGTCGCCGTGAGTTTCGGAGCTGCTTGCGGCGCTGACCTGCGACCAGATGCCAGCAACGAATCCTCGCGCTGTTATCCGTTTACCCAGTCGCTCGGGCGCTCAGGCTCTCTGCCCGCGCGGCATCGCTTTGACCAGGCGCTGAACCGAAGCTCCACAAATCCCGGGGGGAAATCGGCCGGGGATTTGTGCTATTTTCGCGGGGTTGTTGGGATTCAGCTTCGTGGGTGGCTATATGACCCGGGCCTCTCCCCGTCGAGCAACCAGAAGAACACTTGAAGCTCTCGCCCAATCGCCCAAGCTCGGGTTCATCGCCAGGAATCCACGCGCGTCGTGCTCGGTCCCGATCCCCCGCCTGTAAGCACTCCTTTATCTATCTCGTGACTTTCTCTGTTTCAAGTTAGAGCGGAATCGAGCATTGTTTGGGGTCGGGCACTGCCCCGATTGCTCGTCGGCGTGACGTCTGGCCACCATGCCGCCTTTGCGTGTGGATGTGGTACCCTGTACCGAGAAACTTAGTATGAACTTGCAGGATCGATTAGCCTTGAAATACTCTCCGTGTAGCATCTATTAGATAGGGATTGGGCGCGTATGAGCCTGGTGCGCCCTGCAGCAGCGAGCTCGCCGGCGGGCGCCGCCTACCAGGGGGCTTGGCGCTGTCATGCGGCGTTCAGGGAGAAAGACGAGTTCATGACCGTAGATGACAGAATGATCGACCCTGATTTGTTTGAGAATACCCCTTTCACGCGTTGAATTTGGACCGTAGATGCGTGATCGTGCGATAGAAAGCAATCCTAGGTTTCATTGATCGCTGACCGTTAGATTGGGATCGGATGGGCCTAGTTGCATACCGGTTTATAAAGCCCTCGATCTAATCGTGGCCCTTGATTCGCAATCTAGCGGTCAGAAACGCTTGATACCCCTTCGCGGGTACATTTTGCTAAAGAAACCCTAGGGTATTTGATAATTAACCCGCCGTCCTACTTCCACTGTTCTCTGTGTCTAGGACGACTTACTTCGAGCCCCCTATGCTTAACTGAATTTGAGGCCCAGTCCAGAGATCGTTTAAATTGAATAAATGAAATATAAAATAGGTTTGTAATAGGAAAATAATTGCTAGAACTTCAATAATTCATAGAAAATGTATATGGACTCCAAATCACTTCATTTTAGTTTCTAAAATTTTGTAAAATTATTCTCTATCACTTTGAGTCTCTGTTTGGTCATGAAAGCAGTAAGAAAAATAATTTCTCATTTAATCCTATTTCAAGCATATTAAACCTTTGGAAATTCATAACTTAAAATCTATAACTCCAAAATTAATGATTTATGTTCCTATGATCTTATTTCAATATGTAGATTATTAATATGTATTTTGCATATATGTTTGGTGTAATGTTAATTTTGCCTATATAATGTTTGTTTGTATTGCTACGACTAGCGTGAGGTCACGAGTCATCTGAAGAGCAAGCTGGTACCTGGAATCTCAAGTGCCAGGCAAGTTGTGCCCTTGATCACTTCTTTTTACCTACTCATGTTCTGATTAATCATAATGATCTGCATAGGTTAATTTTGATGGGACCCAATAGGTTACCCTAGTTTGATTATCTTTATACCTTGTTTACCACTGAACTTTTTGGGTAGTGCTTGCTAGTGCTTTATGTGGTTTTGGGTATGAAGATACATTATTCATGATCACACTTTTATTATATGTTTATTATCACTGTTCATGATAAGATCATTATGTTAATTGGAACATGGAGCGACCACCCGGGAAAACAGTGCTACCACAAGGGTTTAATGGGACGCCCTTGGCTGATTAATTAGGAAAGCTAGTGGAGGACTACCTTACCCGAAAGGGGCAAGGGCAGTAGGGGAGTGGTCAGTGTAGGGAGGCCCTCGGGAGGATTTTGCTGCGATGGCGGTCCTGCAAGGGATTCCTGCATTGGAGCTTCCTATAAACTGTAGCGGGTTTTCTGAAGCTAGTGGAACTTTGTAAAGGCCTCGTAGTGTTACCCTGCCTCGCCTCCTCGGTAGAGGTGTATGGGAAGTCGCGATCCCTTGGCAGATGGGTAACATGACTTGTGGATAAAGATGCGCCACCTCTGCAGAGTGTAAAACTGGTATACTAGCCGTGCTCACGGTCATGAGCGGCTCGGACCCTCACATGATTAATTTATGGAACTTAAACTCAATTTGTCATATGCATTGCATCACAGGTGAGGTTGTTACTTTTGTCTACTATTTAATTGGGTTGGTATTTACTTATACTTAGTAATTGCTAATAAAATTTTGACCAACTCTAAAAGCAATGCTCAGCTCTAACCATCCTCTTTGGTAAGCCTTACACTTCACGTGAGCTCCCACCTTTGGCGAGTTCATGCACATTATTCCCCACAACTTGTTGAGCGATGAACGTATGTGAGCTCACTCTTGCTGTCTCACACACCCCACAGGTCAAGAACAGGTACCACAGGATGAGGCGCTTGGAGGATGCTGCGATGTGTTCGTGAGTGGTCTAGGCCGTCGTCTCCCAGTCAACTTTGGGTTGCTGGACCGTTGTCTCCCTATAATGTAATTATTTATTTTGTATAGAACTCCTGTTATATATAAAGATGTGACATTCGATCCTGTGCCACTATACATCATATGTGTGAGACTTGGTCCCAGCACACCTGGTGTTTATGTTAGCGCCCGGGTTTTGGACCCCTAAAACCCGGGTGTTACAGAAGTGGTATCAGAGGAATGTTGACTGTATGACGAAACCTAGATAGAACTGGACAACCATTATCTACTTACCTTTGCTACTCTGATTCTTTTTCTAAACTTCTCTTAATCTTTCTCATCTATTTCCGCTTACTCTGATTATTCTTATCTTTTTTTTCTAAAGACAAATGTGGCTTTCACACTTTGAAATCCTGTACCTAAAGTGACCTTTAGGAATAGGAGACCTAATCTTAGGAACAAAAACAAAACTATTTCTTATGCTTGGATTCTTGTTATTATGATACTTTTCTGATTTGGATCTTTGATTGAGTGTGATGAATTGTGGAGTAATGTCCACAATTACATCTGCATATACATATATACATAAATATAAATAAATAAAAAAATTATAAGATGATTGTACAAATTAAGAATACCACCACTAGAATATATCAAGCCTCATAGATCCATCTTATCTTAATAGGTTCATCTTATCTTAAAAATATTTTTATCTCATCTTAATAGATCTAACTAATCTCAAAAGATTCTATTTCATCTTATCCTAATAAGCATACTTATCCACCCTAGTTTAACAACCATGATCTAATGTAAATTAATTAGATCTTATCTAGTCAAACTAGTCACACCAATCTAACCTAGATCTGATCTAATCTAAAGTGACTTATCAAACATGTTAGATAATATTGATGAAATAGTTTAGACTCTACTTCTATAGTCATGTTCTAACCTAAAAATTGGTGCCCTGCACTAACTCGGTCATATACAACCAACCTGACCTACATGTTGGGTTGCATAACCTCCCTAACCCGACCTAGAAACAAAACAACAAGACAGGTTCTGTTTAAACTTATTTAACTCATAACCACCGACTAACCTATTTTGTTTACCTACGAAACTGCCTTAACCACATATCTCTAATTCGGATAACAACATCAAGAACGAAGACCGAAGAGGATCAACGTCATCAAGAAAGGATAAGCACCAACTCAAGTCTTCAAAGATCAAGTTGAATCGCCAGCGGAATCAAGATCCACGGTTCTGGATGAAGTCTTTCCTTATTATACTCTACCTTGCCACAACCTATACTTGTCATAACCGTACCTCATCTGATATAATAAACGGCTAGACATACATATACATATAAAAAAAAAACTTAAAACAAAACTTTGATTCCCAAAACCAAATGAGAAACTAAAATTCTAGACCAAACTTATTGTATCCCTTGTCTTACAAATCTCGAGGACGAGATTATTTTTAAGGGGGGTAGGATTTGTAACACCTACTTTGTATGAAAGGCTAAAAAAAGAGAAAGTATATTACTCCTTTATCTATATGTGTGTTATTTCTACTTACCATCATATGTGAACACCCCACTTACACAATTAAATAAATACCCCAAAGACACTTAAATAAATCTTGCATCATGTTGAGTTTTGATTTGATTGTGCATTTGTGCTTAATAAAATAAATGTATCATTAATAGCATATCAAAGGATCCATAGAATTCAAAGTCTAACTTGAAAATAAAACCATGGAAATAGAAGAGAGAAAGGAATATTATTCAATAGATAAAATTATAATTTAATAACTTCATCGCAGTAGGTATGATCAAACTAAATAATTAGTCACTGTACAAAGGTGCCACAAAGTTTGAATTTAAATTGAAGTTTGAATTTGGAAAGAAGGAAAAGATAAAAGAAAAGGAAAATAAAAGGGAAAAGGATAAAACCTAGCTGGGCCGATTTCCCTCCCTGCAGCCCATTAACTCGCGCCAGCCATCCACATCATGCACTGAGAGGCGGGTCCCACCCGCAAGTCTCACGTATGATGCGGCATCACTGCTTGTGGACCCGTGCTGTCATTCTCACCTGCGCTCGGACACTGGTCACTGGGGCCGCCTTGACAGGTTGTCCTTCCTCCCCAAAACGCGAATCCGCGGGCAGCGCGCAACAAACTCCGCAGCATCGCTCGTCGCCGTGAGTTTCGGAGCTGCTTGCGGCGCTGACCTGCGACCAGATGCCAGCAACGAATCCTCGCGCTGTTATCCGTTTACCCAGTCGCTCATGCGCTCAGGCTCTCTGCCCGCGCGGCATCGCTTTGACCAGGCGCTGAACCGAAGCTCCACAAATCCCGGGGGGAAATCGGCCGGGGATTTGTGCTATTTTCGCGGGGTTGTTGGGATTCAGCTTCGTGGGTGGCTATATGACCCGGGCCTCTCCCCGTCGAGCAACCAGAAGAACACTTGAAGCTCTCGCCCAATCGCCCAAGCTCGGGTTCATCGCCAGGAATCCACGCGCGTCGTGCTCGGTCCCGATCCCCCGCCTGTAAGCACTCCTTTATCTATCTCGTGACTTTCTCTGTTTCAAGTTAGAGCGGAATCGAGCATTGTTTGGGGTCGGGCACTGCCCCGATTGCTCGTCGGCGTGACGTCTGGCCACCATGCCGCCTTTGCGTGTGGATGTGGTACCCTGTACCGAGAAACTTAGTATGAACTTGCAGGATCGATTAGCCTTGAAATACTCTCCGTGTAGCATCTATTAGATAGGGATTGGGCGCGTATGAGCCTGGTGCGCCCTGCAGCAGCGAGCTCGCCGGCGGGCGCCGCCTACCAGGGGGCTTGGCGCTGTCATGCGGCGTTCAGGGAGAAAGACGAGTTCATGACCGTAGATGACAGAATGATCGACCCTGATTTGTTTGAGAATACCCCTTTCACGCGTTGAATTTGGACCGTAGATGCGTGATCGTGCGATAGAAAGCAATCCTAGGTTTCATTGATCGCTGACCGTTAGATTGGGATCGGATGGGCCTAGTTGCATACCGGTTTATAAAGCCCTCGATCTAATCGTGGCCCTTGATTCGCAATCTAGCGGTCAGAAACGCTTGATACCCCTTCGCGGGTACATTTTGCTAAAGAAACCCTAGGGTATTTGATAATTAACCCGCCGTCCTACTTCCACTGTTCTCTGTGTCTAGGACGACTTACTTCGAGCCCCCTATGCTTAACTGAATTTGAGGCCCAGTCCAGAGATCGTTTAAATTGAATAAATGAAATATAAAATAGGTTTGTAATAGGAAAATAATTGCTAGAACTTCAATAATTCATAGAAAATGTATATGGACTCCAAATCACTTCATTTTAGTTTCTAAAATTTTGTAAAATTATTCTCTATCACTTTGAGTCTCTGTTTGGTCATGAAAGCAGTAAGAAAAATAATTTCTCATTTAATCCTATTTCAAGCATATTAAACCTTTGGAAATTCATAACTTAAAATCTATAACTCCAAAATTAATGATTTATGTTCCTATGATCTTATTTCAATATGTAGATTATTAATATGTATTTTGCATATATGTTTGGTGTAATGTTAATTTTGCCTATATAATGTTTGTTTGTATTGCTACGACTAGCGTGAGGTCACGAGTCATCTGAAGAGCAAGCTGGTACCTGGAATCTCAAGTGCCAGGCAAGTTGTGCCCTTGATCACTTCTTTTTACCTACTCATGTTCTGATTAATCATAATGATCTGCATAGGTTAATTTTGATGGGACCCAATAGGTTACCCTAGTTTGATTATCTTTATACCTTGTTTACCACTGAACTTTTTGGGTAGTGCTTGCTAGTGCTTTATGTGGTTTTGGGTATGAAGATACATTATTCATGATCACACTTTTATTATATGTTTATTATCACTGTTCATGATAAGATCATTATGTTAATTGGAACATGGAGCGACCACCCGGGAAAACAGTGCTACCACAAGGGTTTAATGGGACGCCCTTGGCTGATTAATTAGGAAAGCTAGTGGAGGACTACCTTACCCGAAAGGGGCAAGGGCAGTAGGGGAGTGGTCAGTGTAGGGAGGCCCTCGGGAGGATTTTGCTGCGATGGCGGTCCTGCAAGGGATTCCTGCATTGGAGCTTCCTATAAACTGTAGCGGGTTTTCTGAAGCTAGTGGAACTTTGTAAAGGCCTCGTAGTGTTACCCTGCCTCGCCTCCTCGGTAGAGGTGTATGGGAAGTCGCGATCCCTTGGCAGATGGGTAACATGACTTGTGGGTAAAGATGCGCCACCTCTGCAGAGTGTAAAACTGGTATACTAGCCGTGCTCACGGTCATGAGCGGCTCGAACCCTCACATGATTAATTTATGGAACTTAAACTCAATTTGTCATATGCATTGCATCACAGGTGAGGTTGTTACTTTTGTCTACTATTTAATTGGGTTGGTATTTACTTATACTTAGTAATTGCTAATAAAATTTTGACCAACTCTAAAAGCAATGCTCAGCTCTAACCATCCTCTTTGGTAAGCCTTACACTTCACGTGAGCTCCCACCTTTGGCGAGTTCATGCACATTATTCCCCACAACTTGTTGAGCGATGAACGTATGTGAGCTCACTCTTGCTGTCTCACACACCCCACAGGTCAAGAACAGGTACCACAGGATGAGGCGCTTGGAGGATGCTGCGATGTGTTCGTGAGTGGTCTAGGCCGTCGTCTCCCAGTCAACTTTGGGTTGCTGGACCGTTGTCTCCCTATAATGTAATTATTTATTTTGTATAGAACTCCTGTTACATATAAAGATGTGACATTCGATCCTGTGCCACTATACATCATATGTGTGAGACTTGGTCCCAGCACACCTGGTGTTTATGTTAGCGCCCGGGTTTTGGACCCCTAAAACCCGGGTGTTACACTCATCACTAGCATTGTCATCACTAGAGGATTCATATTTAGTGGAGGATTTAGATTTAACCTTCTTTTTGCCGTCCTTTGCCATGAGGCACTTGTGGCCGACGTTGGGGAAGAGGAGTCCCTTGGTGACGGCGATGTTGGCGGCGTCCTCGTCGTCGGAGGAGTCGCTTGAGCTTTCGTCGGAATCCCATTCCCGACAAACATGGGCATCGCCACCCTTCTTCTTGTAGTACCTTTTCTTCTCCTTTCTTCTCCCCTTCTTGTCGTCGCCTCGGTCACTGTCACTAGATATAGGACATTTAGCAATAAAATGACCGGGCTTACCACACTTGTAGCAAACCTTCTTGGAGCGGGACTTGTAGTCCTTCCCCCTCCTTTGCTTGAGGATTTGGCGGAAGCTCTTGATGACGAGCGCCATTTCCTCATTGTCGAGCTTGGAGGCGTCTATTGGTTGTCTACTTGGTGTAGACTCCTCCTTCTTCTCCTCCGTTGCCTTGAATGCAACGGGTTGGGCTTCGGATGGGTCGCCAAGCTCGTTGATTTTCCTCGAGCCTTCTATCATGCACTCAAAACTTACAAAATGCCCGATAACTTCCTCGGGGGTCATTTTAGTATATCTAGGATTACCACGAATCAATTGAACTTGAGTGGGATTAAGAAAAATGAGAGATCTTAAAATAACATTTACCACTTCGTGGTCATCCCACTTCTTGCTCCCGAGGTTGCGCACTTGGTTCACCAAAGTCTTGAGCCGGTTGTACATGTGTTGTGGCTCCTCCCCTTTTTGAAGCCGGAACCGACCGAGCTCCCCCTCGATCGTTTCCCGCTTGGTGATCTTGGTGAGCTCATCTCCCTCGTGTGCAGTTTTGAGTACATCCCAAATCTCCTTTGCATTTTTCAACCCTTGCACTTTGTTGTATTCTTCCTTGCTTAGAGAGGCAAGGAGTATGGTTGTGGCTTGAGAGTTGAAGTGCTCGATTTGGGCCACCTCATCCTCATCATAGTTTTCATCCCCTACGGATGGTACCTGCGCACCAAACTCAACAACATCCCATATGCTTTTGTGGAGCGAGATTAGATGAAATCGCATTAAATCGCTCCACCTAGCGTAATCTTCACCATCAAAAGTTGGTGGTTTGCCTAGTGGGACGGAAAGTAAAGGTGTATGTTTGGAAATGCGAGGGTAGCGTAGAGGGATCTTACTATACTTCTTGCGCTCTTGGCGCTTAGAAGTGACGGAGGGCGCATCGGAGTCGGAGGTCGATGTTGATGAAGTGTCGGTCTCGTAGTAGACCACCTTCCTCATCCTCTTGTGCTTGTCGCCTTTCCGATGCGGCTTGTGGGAAGAAGATTTTTCCTTCTTCTCTTTGTGGTGAGAAGAAGATTTCTTCTCCTTCCCTTTGTTGGAGGAGCTCTTCTTCTTCTCCCTCCTTTTGGTGCGGGACTCTTCCGATGAAGTGCTCCCGTAGCTTGTAGTGGGCTTTTCGCCGGTCTCCATCTCCTTCTTGGCGTGATCTCCCGACATCACTTCGAGCGGTTAGGCTCTAATGAAGCACCGGGCTCTGATACCAATTGATAGTCGCCTAGAGGGGGGGTGAATAGGGCGAAACTGAAATTTACAAATATAAACACAACTACAAGCCGGGTTAGCGTTAGAAATATAAACGAGTCCGCGAGAGAGGGCGCAAAACAAATCCCAAGCGAATAAGCAAGTGAGACACGGAGATTTGTTTTACCGAGGTTCGGTTCTTGCAAACCTACTCCCCGTTGAGGAGGCCACAAAGGCCGGGTCTCTTTCAACCCTTCCCTCTCTCAAACGGTCCCACGGACCGAGTGAGCTTCTCTTCTCTAATCAAAGCCGGGAACAAAACTTCCTCGCAAGGGCCACCACACAATTGGTGCCTCTTGCCTTGATTACAATGGAGTTGTGATCTTAAGAACAAGTGAGAAAGAAAAGAAGCAATCCAAGCGCAAGAGCTCAAATGAACACGGCAAATCACTCTCTCTAGTTACTAGGGTTTTGTGTGGAATTGGAGAGGATTTGATCTCTTTGAATGTGTCTAGAATTGAATGCCTAGAGCTCTTGTAGTAGTTGAGAAGTGGAAAACTTGGATGCAATGAATGGTGGGGTGGTTGGGGTATTTATAGCCCCAACCACCAAAAGTGACCGTTGCTGGCAGCCTCTGTTCGATGGCGCACCGGACAGTCCGGTGCACACCGGACAGTCCGGTGCCTCTGCCACGTCACCATTGCCGTTGGATTCTAGCCGTTGGAGCTTCTGACTTGTGGGCCCGCCTGGGTGTCCGGTGCACACCGGACATGTACTGTTTGATGTCCGGTGCACCGGTATGGGCAGCCCTGACGTCTGCGCGCGCTGCGCGCGCATTTAATGCTGCGCAGGGAGCCGTTGGCGCCGCAGAGAGCCGTTGCTCCGCTGGCACACCGGACAGTCCGGTGCACACCGGACAGTCCGGTGAATTATAGCGGAGCGGCTGTCGTGAAAACCCGAGGCTGGCGAGTTCCGGAGGCCGCGGTTCGTTGGCGCACCGGACAGTCCGGTGAATTATAGCGCGCCGGCCTCCGCGAATTCCCGAGGGCGAAGGGTTGAAGTCGAAGTCCTCTGGCGAAGGGTAGAAAACGAAGTCTACGGGCGCACCGGACACTGTCCGGTGCACACCGGACAGTCCGGTGCCTCCAGCCAGAGGTGCCCTCGGTTGCCTTATTGCTCCTTTGTTGAATCCAACACTTGGTCTTTTTATTGGCTAGATGTGAACCTTTTGCACCTGTATAACTTATACACTAGAGCAAACTAGTCAGTCCAATATTTGTGTTGGGCAATTCAACCACCAAAATTATTTAGGAACTAGGTGTAAGCCTAATTCCCTTTCAGTGTCCCGAAGCAGACGGGAAGGTCGAGTTGTCCGAGGGGCTGGATGCGCTTCCCAGGGATGATCCCGTGGAAAGGCGCAGCGCCTGCCCGGACCGAGGACAGATCAACACGCAGGAGCCCGAGGGTCTCAACGTAGATGATGTTGAGGCTGCTGCCTCCGTCCATGAGGACCTTGGTGAACCTGACGTCGCTGATGACGGGGTCGACAACGAGCGGGTATTTCCCCGGGCTCGGCACGCGGTCGGGGTGGTCGGCTTGGTCGAAGGTGATGGGCTTGTCGGACCAGTCTAGGTAGACTGGCGCCGCCACCTTTACCGAACAGACCTCCCGACGCTCTTGCTTGCGGTGCCGAGCCGAGGCGTTCGCCGCTTGCCCACCGTAGATCATGAAGCAGTCGCGGACCTCGGGGAACTCTCCTGCCTGGTGATCTTCCTTCTTATCGTCGTCGCGAGCCCTGCCACCCTCCGCGGGTGGCCCGGCCTTGTGAAAGTGGCGCCGAAGCATGGCGCACTCCTCAAGGGTGTGCTTGACGGGCCCCTGATGATAGGGGCACGACTCTTTGAGCATCTTGTCGAAGAGGTTGGCACCTCCGGGGGGTTTCCGAGGGTTCTTGTACTTGGCGGCGGCGATAAGGTCCGCGTCGGCGGCGTCGCGTTTCGCTTGCGACTTCTTCTTGCCTTTCTTCTTGGCGCCGCGCTGAGTTGACGCCTTGGGGGCATCTTCCGGTGGGTGGCCCTGGGGCTGCTTGTCCTTCCGGAAGATAGCCTCAACCGCCTCCTGGCCAGAGGCGAACTTGGTGGCGATGCCCATCAGCTCGCTCGCCCTGGTGGGGGTCTTGCGACCCAGCTTGCTCACCAGGTCGCGACAGGTGGTGCCGGCGAGGAACGCGCCGATGACATCTGAATCGGTGATGTTGGGCAGCTTGGTGCGCTGCTTCGAGAATCGTCGGATGTAGTCCCGGAGAGACTCTCCCGGCTGCTGTCGGCAGCTTCGGAGGTCCCAGGAGTTTCCAGGGCGCACGTACGTGCCCTGGAAATTGCCGGCGAAGGCTTGGACCAGGTCGTCCCAGTTGGAGATCTGCCCGGAGGCAGGTGCTCCAACCAGGCGCGAGCGGTGTCGGAGAGGAACAGGGGGAGGTTGCGGATGATGAGGTTGTCATCGTCCGTTCCACCTAATTGGCAGGCCAGCCGGTATTCCGTGAGCCACAGTTCCGGTCTCGTCTCCCCCGAGTACTTTGTGATAGTAGTCGGGGTTCGGAACCGGGTCGGGAACGGCGCCCGTCGTATGGCGCGGCTGAAAGCCTGCGGACCGGGTGGTTCGGGCAAGGAACTCCGATCCTCCCCGCTGTCGTAGCGTCCCCCACGCCTGGGGTGGTAGCCTCGGCGCACCCTCTCGTCGAGGTGGGCCCGACGGTTGCAGTGATGGTGCTCGTTGCCTAGGTGACCCGGGGCCGCAGGCGCTGTGTTGCGCGTGCGCCCGGTGTGGACCGAGGCTTCCCGCATGAATCGGGAAGTCGGGGCGTGATGTTCCGAGGGGTACCCCTGCCTTCGGGAGGCGGAGCTTTCGGCCCGTCGGACCGCGGCGTCCTCCAGGAGATTCTTGAGCTCTCCCTGAATTTGCCGTCCCTCGGTGGTTGATGGCTCCGACATCACGCGGAGAAGCATTGCCGCTGCAGCCAGGTTCTGGCCGACTCCACTGGAAGTGGGTGGCGGCCTTATCCTGACATCGTCGGCGATGCGGTGCTGGATACCCTGGGGTAGATGACACACTTCTCCGGCCGGAGGTTGGCCCGCCCATTCCTGCCCGACGTCTCGGCGGATCGGCTCAAGTGTTCCTGCTCCCTCGTCGAGCCTGGCCTGCACCCCGCGGATTTGCTCGAGCTGTGGGTCATGACCCCCCGCCGGAACGGGGACCACAACTAGCTCCCGTAGGATGTCAACGTGAGGCACAGGCCTAGGGAGATCACCGTTCTCCGGCATACCAAGATGGTTGCCTTCGGAGGGACCCCCTAGATCGACGTAGAAACATTCACGACTTGGGCCACAGTCCTCGTCGCCGAGGCTGCGGCTACCGTCGGAACAGTCGGAAAGGCAGTAGTCACACGCAGTCATAAAGTCCCGCATGGCACTGGGGTTACCAAGTCCGGAGAAATCCCAACAGAAGTCGGGCTCGTCATCTTCCTCGGACCCCGAGGGCCCGTAGGTCGAGACGTCCGTCAGCCGATCCCAGGGTGACCGCATACGATACCCCAGAGGGTTTGGACTCGCCTCTACGAGAGCGCCCGCCAAAGCGAAGCCGCTTGGCGGGTCGAGGCTGAATCCAAAAGGCATGAGATGAGAATCGGTTGGTACCTCTTGGTCGACGGGCGGTGACGAAGTCACGTCAGGGACTGACTGCACCATCGTCTCAGGTACGAGGGTGACGCCCAGCAAGTCCTTCGCGAGCGTGCTGGCGTCGTCCGTTTGCTTGGGATTGGCGTGTTGCGGGGAGACGACGCTCGTCTTCGTCTCGGACACGAGGTCGATGCCCGACGTGCCCCCCGTTGGGGCGCCGGCGCCGTCGACTCGCTTGACCGCCGAGGAGGTGCCGCCTCCTGCTTGGCCTTGGTTGCCCCGCCTACTCCTCCGTCGGCGGGGGAGGGGACGGGGTGAGCTCGAATGTTGTTCTTCCACCACGCGGGGAAGACGTCGTCGATTCCGCCGCCGGCGGGCGGGCTGTCGGCCGCCATCGTCGCCGCCGCACGGCGGGGGAAGGAGTATCATGTTGTAGCTGCTTCCTATCAAAAAAATTAGTAGTTTTAGGTTTGTCCCAAGTCAAACATTTTTAGGTTTGACCATGAATAGCTAAAAAAACCAATAGTTTTGCAGCCAGATACCTCATGAAAAGTAATTTCGTAATATATATATTTTTGCTTTCCAAAATAAAATATTTCTTTACGAAAAATGGTGGTCAAAGTTGCACCTTGTAAACTGTTCCAATGTCCTAAAGAGTTTATATTTTTTATATCCGAGAGAGTATCAACAATACATATTGAGCTACTGATTAAGGATATAAATTATGGCATACCCAGATTTGTGTCCCGCATAGTAAAAGAAAACCATCCTACTTCATATTGGTATTTCTGTACATACATTGATTTCACTGCATTCTTAGCAGACATTGCACTATATAGTTTGGGGATGAGAAGAGGCCAAGGTAACAAACAAGTTTAGGAAAAGATACGCCATAAGAAAAGAACTCGATCGAAATATGCTGATTGCACGAACAAAATAAATACCATAAATACCTGGGTGTAAAATCCAAAGGACATTTTTAATATTATTTACTACAAATAGCTGGGAGTAAAATCAGGAAAAAAAACACAGCTTCAGTTACCTTTGAATAAGCTCCTGATTATCCACGGTAACAAGAAACGACAGCGGCAATTGCCACGGCACTCATTTCCTTCTCAGGCCTATGCTATTCGTCTTCTGAGTGATCGCAAATCGTCTCGACATAGCAACATTGTAAATTCTTCTCATATGATCTGACAACTGATGTATGGCACCGCACGAAGGTTGCCTACAGCTGATAACCTCAGCGTTAAAGCATCAAACTTCTTGTATGAAAGTTTCATGTCACGGTCTATAACCTCATCAATAGCACGTTGGCATCCTCTTCTATCCATCTCAAGCCATATATCTATTGCTCTGTGTGCCTCTCCCATCTCGAAGAGCATCACCATAAGCATATTATAGGTATATGAACACTGGGCTCAAATACCATAAGCCATTTTCCTCTCCTGCTCTCCCTTTCGCTCCCTTCTCCACGCCGCCGCCGTCGCGCATGTTTCAACAATTCAACATTTCAGCGCCGTGTTGTTAACTCCCTTCTTCTCCTTGTCTGACGGCATGACCAGCTTGCTGCCTGCCTTCCTTTCTGTCCCCATCTAGAGCTTATGCATGCCCCCGTCTTCGTGGATTATTTGTTATCCCTGTGTTTTCCCCCCTTCTGCACTGCGTGCACGTAAAAGCCAGGCAGAAGGTCATCCACTTCTTCTCTCCTGCCTACCTCTTTGTCCAGCCAGCCGTTTCGCGGTTTCCATCTAAAGGCTTGTTCGGTTAGCTCTCAATCCATGTGAATTGAGTGAGATTGGATGTCTTTGTATTTCAAACAAGTCAAATTTCTTCTGATTTTTTTAATCTCATCAAATCCATGTGTATTGGGAATAACCGAACAAGGTCTAAACAAGATTTGTTTAGGGCGATGCGTTCAGTCGAATTATAATTTAGCCTCTGTTAATTATAATCAGCATTCAGTCGAATTACGTTTCGCTTTTGGTATAGTATTTGCTGCCGTCTACACCAGCGGACGAATTTTGTGCTCCTATTTGGTGGTGATCGAGCAGCAGGCCAAGCGTGTGCCTTCAGCCTTCTTAAGGCCCCCACCGTTTTTTTTCCTTTGTTCTTTCTTCGCCCCCTCTCTGCCCCACGGCCACGGGGCGCGTCCCGGTCAGGGCTTGTTCGGTTAGGAAAGGATTGAAGGGGATTGGAGAGGATTAAATCTCTTCCTAGTCAAAAATGAATAGAAGGGGATTTAATCCCATTCAATCCCCTCCTATCCCCTTGCAACCGAACATGCCCTCAAGTGGCTCTGAACACTATCCTCGCCGGAGACCTTGATGGAGATGATAAAGGAGCTCCCATGGGCAATGGCCGTGAACTGACGTGTGATGGGAAGAAATAAAAGTCAGGTATATACGGAGGAGGAAAAAGAAAATATCCAGACATGTGCTAATCAACTCTGACTTTGGCATTTGTTATTTGGACCATCTAGTAAGGATTAGTCTGTGTCATAGTGTACAAATTCAGACAGCACTTGGAATCTTAAACAAAACCTCTTGCAAGATGAAGCAGATGAGTAGCAAGTTTCAACAAAGCTACTGCAGCGGTGCAGCTTCATTTGAGTACGTGACGTACGATGCTTGTGGCCTTTCTTCGCTTACACATGCATTGTTCAGCCGTTGGAACATTTGGATCCCCATCCAGGCTTACACATATACGTCTGGTTGAACAAAGGACAGTTCTTTCCTCCGACGGTATAGAGAGCAAGATAAACTTAGTAGTAGTATCATCTATTACTTTGATCATCAATCGTGTACGTTTTCAGGTGGAGCATGTGAATTCACTCCAAATAGAATTCGCTCCATGCTAGTGTTGAAAACGTAGTAAACATGACGGCGATATCAATTCGCGCGCAGCAGAACCCTAATTCTGAAGCAAAACGCATGACAAATTTGGTATAAAATGCATACCAACAGAAAGGATCAGGGCTACAAAGTAAACACTGTAGAAACAATAGAATCTAATAGATATAAAACGCTGTAGAAACAGTAGAATCCGATACGGATTAAAGTCAAACGAATCTCTACCTGCATACTACGTTTCTGCTCCCGCGCAAAATTATAAATAGCATTTGTACATCTCGTGTTCTCAACTTCAATCAAATTTGGACAAGAGTGGCACGTTGATCCAAGCACGAAATCTGTTGCCCACAGACCCCAAAAGCCCATTTCTTTCGCGTGTGAAAGAAGATCACTTTCAAGTTTCTACGTTGAAATCTGCTGTTCCCATTCTACGTGCGAACCTGCTGCGTAGCTGCCTTCTTCTTCTCCTCGTCCGCCGCTGCCGCCACCTCGCGGGACGCAGCGCCAGACCCGCCGCCGATCCCCTTAGCAGGAACGTCGTCGGCTTCAACGGCGGCCACGCGGTTCCCTCTCGCCCTCGTGATCGAGGACCAGGACGACACTTCTCCCAGTTCGGAGCTTACCGTTACCCTGGACGCCGAAAAGAAGGACAGCTTCCCGGAGAGCGTCCTCGCGAGAAGCAACTGCCATCTGGGCGTCCGGCCGAGCGGGGCGCTTCGTCCGCCGCGGCTGCTTCCTTCCCCGGCTCTTCGCCCGCGACGCAACTGCATGCTGTGGCTGTGCTCGCCCGCGGCGGCGACCATCTCCCTACGCACGTGCTCCGGCAGCCGCAGCGTGAAGCGCTCCAGGTCGCGGTCCAGCCGGACGGCGAGGGAGTGGCCCGTAGAGTGCGACCGGGCGAGCTGCGTCGGAACCGGCTTGCGCCCCGACCGCGACCGCCGCATGGCTCGCCGCTGGGTCCCTATCTGCTGCAGCTCCAGTGCCTCCTGCCTCCGCGCCTCTTCCTCCTGCTGGGTGATGACATCGATCACCACGGCGACCGGTAGCGGTCGTCCCTGCCCTAACACCGCAGTAGTCTCGCTGGAGATGCTGCTGGCCACTGGAATCGGCGGGACGAAGCTAGCGGGGTCTTCGTCGCTGCTGGTATCCTTGTAAGGGTCGAGGTTGCGGCGGCAGACGGGGCAGGTCACGTGGCTGGCGAGCCACTCGCCGATGCAGTCCGGGTGGAATGCGTGGCTGCACCTGGGCAAGAGCCTGAGGCGCTCCTCGTCCTCGAACTCGCTGAGGCACACCGCGCACTCGAGCGCGCTGCAGCCCTTGCCGACCCGCAGCGCCTTGGCCTCGGCGTACTTCATGGTGGGGAAGGCCTCGACCACGTCGGCGTCGAGGCCGCGCGGCCGCCGCTGCCTCCGCGACCGCGAGATGAAGGCGTCGAAGTTGGGCATGGCGCGGTGGTCGTAGTCGTCCGGCCTGGCCGCGTAGCTGCCGGTGCAGTGGCGGAGGTAGACGGTGAAGAAGGCGATGAAGACGAACACGGCGATGACGGCGGCCAGGAGCGCGATCATGGCCGTGCTGACGTGCACCTGGCCGTTGTCATCGTAGCTCGGCTGCGCGCTGGCTGCTGCGAGCGCGGACGCGAGCAGCGCGGCGAGCAGCGTGTGGCCGTGGCGAGGCATGTGCATCCTTTTTGTGCGCGGCGCGGCAGGCGGCGGTGCAGACGGCAGACGGCAGAGGCGAGGGCGGGTTGACTGGCCTGACTGCGCAGCATGCAGTGTGCTATATAGAGGGGGGTTGCATTTGATCCAAAAAGGTCAGGATCCCGCGGCGCTCGGCGGGTATCGCGGGAGGAAGCCGCTGGCAGTTTGGCTGGCCTAACGTACAGACCAGGTGTTCAGTTCGCAAGCAGCGACCGGGAAAGGGCCGTTTGGAGTTGGAAAGTCTTTGTGCAATCCTGAATTCAATCAGGAATTGGCTAGAGGGAGGGAGAATGCACATATCAGGTACAGTCTGGCCGCGGCCCGCGGGTGACGGGTCGTCCATTCTCCTGACAATTCCTATCAGAAACTAGAAATTTGAACTAACATGTCATTATTAAGATTGGCAACTATCACTTTTTTTACCCGTGGCATGGACATCAGACTTCAGAGCGCTTGATTTCTCCTACGACAATGACGCATGTTCCGTCAACGTCAGTCGAGACCCCGAGAGGACACGAGTACAGCAGATATGGCCCAGCCTGCCTGGCCAATGCAAGTAGTACGTGTGAGTATGCGCGCTGTCCAGCCGCGTAGCTGCCGCCACTCGGCTAGTGGGCCAGTGGCCGCGTGCGCAGCCAAACCGCTCGAGACGGCAAGCAAAGGGCCAGCAACATTTGCTCGCGCCTCGCGCGGACCTGGTAAAACAAAACCCGTCTGGGACACGGACCGCGAGAGGGACTCGTCCCCGCGCACGTCGGCGTGGACGCGCGCATGCGCGGACGACTTGTCGTGGGGGCCCCCCAAGCCGGCGTGCCGCCTCGTCCTCGTCCTCGTCCCGGCGTGCCGCCTCGACCTCGACGGTGCCAGGTGCACGGCGTTGAGGAGTGCAAGGCAGCGGCTCCGGCGGCACTGGGCGTGGGCGGTGCAACGGACAAACGGGAGAACATTGGCCCCAAGAGCGACGAGGTGTACGTGTCGCGACGATGTAGTGTAGGACTGTAGGTACGTGTACGTACACGCAGATCGGTGGATCGTGAAGTGTTTTGACGTTTGTGTCTGTACAGTTGTAAATGTATGGCAACTCCACTACTGTACTTCCACGCATAATTGTCTCGATTCCACGTCCGATCCCTCGGGTTTCGGCGTCTCCGGAGAGTTCTGTTGTTGACCTGTGGATCACGTAACGTGCGCGGAAACGGGTTCCCCGATCTGGAGCGCTCGTTGAATTCCGTCATCTTATGAGCAGATTGACGGCGACCCAACGGAGTATTAAATGAAACCAATCTTTTAAATGAAATCAATCTAGATTCTAGGACTTAAGCTGGAATCTGCATATGCACGGAACGGCAGGCCGCAGACGACGACCAGGCATCATCATGGATGATGTCAGAGCAGATTTCGTAGCGGACGATGTAAGAGCATTGCTCATTTATGTGTTTATTTTTTTTGCTCGTCTACAGTTGCTTGCCGTAATTCTAATTCTAATAATCATTATTTAGGCATAAAACAATTGAGCTAATATGATTTTATATAGAATACTAGACAGTTGCACGTGCATTACTACGGTTGTTATATATCATATAAATATGTATTGATATAATTATTCAAATATAATTATTGTTTATTTCTAAACACTAAGTTACGTGCGGTCTGATGGTTAGCTTCAAATTTTAGGAGAGGGAGTCGTTGATTCGAGTGCCCACTCTACACTAGTTTTTATACGGTGTAATAGCTGCGCGGGCGGGGTCCGGTGCTAGCCATGCACAGTAGTTGACGAGAGCGTTGCGCGGGGCATGGGGCCTACAGGACACGGCACCGAGGCGGCGGGTCGTGGTAGCGTCTGGCACCCACATTAGAGCATCTCCAACGGTGTGATCTATCAAAATGACCTATAATTTAAAAATGAGTAAATTTTATTGAATTTAGGGCACCAATAAAATATTATGCTCCAATACTAAAGTCCTAAACATATATTATAGGGCAGCCCACTACGGTGTAGTAATATTTGAGGCACTTGAGAGAGTGCCCTGTAATTTGTTTACTGGATTTTATTAAATGAGACACTGTTGAAGTAGTTTTTGCTGTCTAGAGCCCTATATTTCAATTTGAGGCACTAGTTTAAGGTATTGTTGAAGATGCTCTTAGGTTTTTAATAGAGTAGTATAGACGTTGCAATGAATAACGATGTATCTTATCGATAAAGACTTCCTGATAGATTATGATCTTTGATGGACTTTTGTTACACGAGAATAGAAGTTGCAATGAATGAGCGCCTAGAGCGATGAATCATATCTGAAGTGTATACAAGTTATTTGTTTTGCACAACTATATATATTGTGGTGTAAGATAGAAAATTATAGCACCCTAACCTCATTCATCTTCATTATTCCAGATGAGCAATGAGACACATATCTTGAAGATTGTGTTAGGAATAACGACTTTGACAGATGTCACCGTGTTAGGGGAGCTGTCACACCCGGTTTTAGAAGGCAAACCGAATGCGAACCATGTACGTGCCAGGATCAGTTATTCACGTACACATCAGTTACATAACATGGACATCATCACACAGTGCTCAAAATAGTATTAAGAAGGGAAATAGTCGATTACATCATACGTCTGAGACGTCCATATAGTTCTTGCAATAAATCAAAGTGCGGAAAAGAAACGTAGATAACCGCGGCCTTCACAGGCAGCCGACTGGGGGTTGCTGCTAACCCACACCTAGAACTCGTCGTAGTCTTGGAACTCCTGGAAGTCTCCTTCCACAGCTTCATCTTCGCCTGAGCAGTGGTTGCAATGCTGACAACCTGGGGATGGGGGGGTTTGGTGTGTAGAGCAAGGGTGAGTACACATCAACATACTCAGCAAGTATTCTGTTTGGCTGTAGTGGACTAGCTGTATGTGGGGATAAGTCAAGCAGTTGCTTTTAGTTGGTCAGATTATTACTTACTAGTAGAAAGCCAAGTTTTAGCATTAACCCAAGTTATTAACCCAAACGTACTCCTTTCCAAACGGAAAGAGTACCACTTACCAGCACCATAGTCATGACCAAAACCATCAATCTCATAACCACCTGTACCAAAGTATCTCTGATCAAGTACCACTAATCACTGGAGCTCCCTTGGCCGCTCATAACCGCGAGCACGGCTGATATATCAGTTTTCAAACACTCTGCAGAGGTTGTGCACTTTACCCACAAGCCGTGATTCCCATTCTGCCCGGAGATCATGACTCTCCATTGATCACTACCAAGGTGACCCAGCAGGGCATCACTACGTAGCCTTTACAAAGATTCCCCGGGGCTGTAGCCACCCGTTAGGTTTCCTAAATGCACCGCACTCCTCCCCAAGGGGCGAACCCAAACTTGGCAGAGCGAGCCGCATACACCGAGCCCCATTGACGGCACGACGGCTAAGTGAACTACACCCTGGATCCTCTAATTATTCAGCTAAGGGCATCCCATTCCACCCTCATGGTTGCACTGTTTTCCCGGGCGGTCATCCATAGAACAGGTCCTTACGGAGAGGCACTCGAGAAACCGCTCGAGCCCCCTTGAAGACCACAAGTACAACATCATAATAAGGGAAGGGAAAACAGCGTGTCATAGATAATCTCATCATGTTCATTGATTAGAGTTTGAGCAATAGCATAAAGCTAAACAATAATAATCCAACCCAAATAGGTAAACAAGGACATGGATCACAAAAGCTAGTCAATCCTTAGGCATAAATGTGTAAAGCGGGAGGTGAATTAAATAATGAATAGGACAGAGATTATCTATGATACGCTGTTTTCCCTTCCCTTATTATGATGTTGTACTTGTGGTCTTCAAGGGGGCTCGAGCGGTTTCTCGAGTGCCTCTCCGTAAGGACCTGTTCTATGGATGACCGCCCGGGAAAACAGTGCAACCATGAGGGTGGAATGGGATGCCCTTAGCTGAATAATTAGAGGATCCGGGGTGTAGTTCACTTAGCCGTCGTGCCGTCAATGAGGCTCGGTGTATGCGGCTCGCTCTGCCAAGTTTGGGTTCGCCCCTTGGGGAGGAGTGCGGTGCATTTAGGAAACCTAACGGGTGGCTACAGCCCCGGGGAATCTTTGTAAAGGCTACGTAGTGATGCCCTGCTGGGTCACCTTGGTAGTGATCAATGGAGAGTCATGATCTCCGGGCAGAATGGGAATCACGGCTTATGGGTAAAGTGCACAACCTCTGCAGAGTGTTTGAAAACTGATATATCAGCCGTGCTCGCGGTTATGAGCGGCCAAGGGAGCTCCAGTGATTAGTGGTACTTGATCAGAGATACTTTGGTACAGGTGGTTATGAGATTGATGGTTTTGGTTATGACTATGGTGCTGGTAAGTGGTACTCTTTCCGTTTGGAAAGGAGTACATTTGGGTTAATAACTTGGGTTAGTGCTAAAACCTGACTTTCTATTAGTAAATAATAATATGACCAACTAAAAGCAACTGCTTGACTTATCCCCACATAAAGCTAGTCCACTACAGCCAAACAGGATACTTGCTGAGTATGTTGATGTGTACTCACCCTTGCTCTACACACCAAACCCCCCCATCCCCAGGTTGTCAGCATTGCAACCACTGCTCAGGCGAAGATGAAGCTGTGGAAGGAGACTTCCAGGAGTTCCAAGACTATGACGAGTTCTAGGTGTGGGTTAGCGGCAACCCCCAGTCGGCTGCCTGTGAAGGCCGCGATTATCTACGTTTCTTTTCCGCACTTTGATTTATTATAAGGACTATATGGACGTCTCAGACGTATGATGTAATCAACTATCATTTCCCTTTTAATACTATTTGAGCACTGTGTGATGATGTCCATGTTATGTAACTGCTGTGTACGTGAATAACTGATCCTGGCACGTACATGGTTCGCATTCGGTTTGCCTTCTAAAACCGGGTGTGACATAAGTGGTATCAAAGCCGTGCTGACTGTAGGACCGCTAACCTAGAATAGAATGGTCGTTCTAAGGACTATAGACCTCTGTCCCTGCCTTGACTTTGATATCCCTTCAAAAGTTGGTCATACCGACCACACCTATGTTCTACTATATAATATACCTTGCTGAAAATCATGTTTTATTCTAATCCTTCATTTACTTATGATTCATTATTTGCTGGTCATATTAATTCTGTTCTCACCCTTTTGCTTGCGATGTCTTTTGTAGATGGCTCAACTTAGACACACTGCACGAAAGTCCGTCATCCCCTTCTTACCCTCCCGCCTTGCTGAGCGTCCGCTTCGCTGTCCCGTGGCCGGACAGTCCAGCCACTTGGAGAGACTACACCACCGCCTGCGTGAGGAGCAGGAACGTCGACGACAGGAGCAGCAGGGCTCTTCTTTCTCGCTCCAACATGAGATAGAGTCTGTGAGGAGCTGCTCCCCTGTGCTTCCTTTGGAGGCGCCCCCTGCACCACCACTGGGCGCCCCAGCTTCTGGAGTAGCTGCTGGAGGAGACCCAGACGACGGAGATGGCGACGACAGCTCGAGCCATGACACCGACTTCTCTGCTAACCCTGAGCCGGAAGGATGGGTTGCTCGACCCATCACTCGCGACGCTGCTCGCGGGTGTCACTTCCACGATGCGCTCGACACCCTGCTACGTCGGACATTTAACCGGCATACTTGGTCCGTCGAGTATCGCTGTGTGGTCTACCAGCACAGTCGCGGGGTCTACCCGGACCGCTGGGAGGCAACCTGCTTGGTGCGCTGCCCGGAGAACAATCTCCAGGGTGCGGAGGCCTGCTCAGAGCACTATTCTATCTCTGAGCGGGACTCAGCTGAGGCAGCCATGCAAGATGCTGCACGGCGTGCGCTTTCGCACTACTGCTCGGTTTTCGGTGGGGTAGCTGACGGTCTTGACCTGAAGTATTACCCCCGCCGTCCATCTGGCAGCACAGGAGGCGTGATTGTCTCACCTGTCGGTGAGGGCAATCCTAGGTTGAGCAGCACAGTCAACCTAGCCGCCGTGCTAAACACGGAGCTGGACCATGCACTAGATGAGCTGAGTAGGGCTCGTGCTGAGATCGCCCTGCTGCGGGCTGAGCGCGCGGAACGTCGTCACCTGGATGGTGGTTCCCCCGCTCCCGTCGGGACTCAGCACCCGTACCGCTCACCTCAGCGTGGACACCAGTCTTATGGCAATCCCGACTACAAGACCAAGATAACTCTAGAACCATAGATCGTTAGAGTTGGATCTTGTAATTAATACGAAATATATACATAGAAGCTTCAGTCTTAGCGTTAGTATCGGTCTTAGTTAGTCTTAGTTAGACAGGGTAGTTTGCTATATCCTGTGCATCTATGTTTGTCATGATGAACTATGTTTGGTTTGGATCTTTGTAATGACTGTCACCAGAGTGTGGGTATCCCCCGCATTTTGGTTTACCTATTATGTTAATGGAGTTAGTTATATAGTTGGGAAACCTTTTATTCCACTCTCCTCTTTATCTGAGAAGCTGTGTGGTCTGTGTTGGAGATCAGTGAAGATGCTCATCTGTTCAGTGCTGTTGAAGAATTCTATACTCTTTTCTTATGCTACAAGATTTGCCAGATCAGTTCTGATGTGTGGTTGCATTCTGCAGATGTCAGAGAACAGGCGCAGAGGAGGAAGGCGTGCTCAGCAGGAGCGAGCCGCTCAACAGGAGGAGGTGCCCCAGCAGCAGCACCTGCCGCCCCCGCCCCCGATGTCCATCGAGCAGATGTTTCTGATGCAGACTCAGGCAGTTCAAGCCATCGGTCAGACTTTGGCCGCTATTCAGCAGCAGCAGCAACAGCAGCAGCAGGCCCCACCTCAGCCTCAGATGCCTCAGATGCCTCAGATGCCCAGAGACAAGCGTGCTGAATTCATGAGAGGTCATCCACCAACGTTCGCTCATTTTTCTGACCCCATGGATGCTGAAGACTGGCTGCGCACTGTGGAGCGGGAGTTGCATACCGCTCAGTGCGATGACAGGGAGAAGGTTCTGTATGGTCCCCGTCTGTTGAGAGGAGCAGCCCAATCATGGTGGGAGTCTTACCTCGCCACCCATGCCCACCCTGACGCCATCACTTGGGAAGAGTTCAGAGGTAGCTTTCGTCAGTACCATGTTCCCGCAGGTCTGATGACTGTGAAGAAGGAGGAGTTCCTGGCCCTCAAGCAAGGGCCATCGTCTGTCAATGAGTACCGGGACAGGTTTCTGCAGTTGTCTCGCTATGCTCCTGAAGATGTCAACACCGACGCCAAGCGACAGTACCGTTTCCTGAGAGGCTTGGTTGACCCTCTGCAGTACCAACTGATGAATCACACCTTCCCGACATTCCAGCACCTGATTGACAGAGCAATCATGACGGAGAGGAAGCGTAAGGAGATGGAGGATCGTAAGCGTAAGATCAGTGGACCCCAGCCTGGAAGCAGCAATCGTCCTCATTTCTCAGGCAATCAACCTCAGCAGTTCAGGCAGAACCAGCGTCCACCTCAGCAGCATCAGTAGTTTCAAAGGCAGTATCCTCAGCACCAGTACCAGAACCGTCAGAGCAATCAGTCAGGAGGTCAATTTCAGAGGCAGAATCAGCAGGCACCTCGTCTTCCTACCCCAACAACCCAGCAGAACAGTCAGGCAGCATCAGCTCAGGTTGGAAACAGAGCATGTTTCCACTTGGAGAGCAAGGCCACTGGGTGATGCAATGTCCGAAGAAGGCAGCCCAGCAGCAGTCAGGCCCCAATGCCCCAGCGAAGCAGAATGTGCCTCAGCCTGGAGCAGGCAATCGCTCTCAGCCGCGCTATAATCATGGAAGGCTGAACCACTTGGAGGCTGAAGCAGTTCAGGAGACCCCCGGCATGATAGTAGTTATGTTCCCAGTCGACTCCCATATTGCAGAAGTGTTATTTGATACTGGAGCAACACATTCTTTCATTACTGCATCATGGGTAGAAGCATATAATCTTCCAATCACTACCATGTCAACCCCCATTCAAATTGACTCAGCCGGTGGTAGAATTCGAGCCGATAGCATTTGTTTGAATATAAGTGTGGAAATAAGGGGGATAGCGTTTCCCGCTAACCTTATAGTAATGGGTACTCAGGGAATAGATGTCATCCTAGGGATGAATTGGCTAGATAAGTATCAGGCAATTATCAGTTGTGATAAAAGGACAATCAAGTTGGTGTCCCCACTAGGAGAGGAAGTGGTGACCGAGTTAGTCCCGCCTGAGCCAAAGAAAGGAAGTTGTTATCAGATGGCTGTTGATAGCGGTGAAGCAGACCCAATCGAGAGTATCAAGGTTGTGTCCGAGTTCCCAGATGTGTTTCCAAAGGACTTACCGGGTATGCCACCAGAGCGGAAAGTTGAGTTTGCCATAGAGCTTCTTCCTGGAACCGCCCCTATCTTCAAGAGAGCTTACAGAATATCTGGACCAGAGTTGGTTGAGCTTAAAAAGCAGATTGATGAGCTGTCAGAGAAAGGTTACATCCGGCCAAGCACCTCGCCTTGGGCCGCCCCTGTCCTGTTTGTGGAGAAGAAAGATGGCACCAAGAGGATGTGTATCGATTACCGAGCTTTAAATGAAGTCATGATCAAGAACAAGTATCCCTTGCCCAGAATAGAAGATCTGTTCGACCAGTTGAGAGGAGCCAGTGTGTTCTCCAAGATTGATCTGAGGTCAGGTTATCATCAGCTCAGGATCCGACCTTCGGACATTCCGAAGACAGCATTCATTACCAAGTTTGTTTTGTATGAGTTCACGGTGATGTCTTTTGGTTTGACCAATGCGCCAGCGTTCTTCATGAACTTGATGAACAATGTATTCATGGATTACCTTGATAAGTTTGTGGTGGTATTCATTGATGACATTCTGGTTTATTCTCATAGCGAAGAAGAGCATGCAGATCATTTGAGGATGGTATTGCAGAGATTGCGAGAGCACCAGTTGTATGCGAAGTTGAGCAAGTGTGAGTTCTGGATCAGTGAAGTCCTGTTCTTGGGTCACATAATCAACAAAGAAGGATTGGCTGTGGATCCGAAGAAAGTGGCAGACATTTTGAACTGGAAAGCGCCAACAGATGCTCGAGGAATCAAGAGTTTCATTGGAATGGCCGGATATTATCGGCGATTCATTGAAGGGTTTTCGAAGATTGCGAAACCAATGACAGCATTGCTAGGCAACAAGGTTGAGTTCAAGTGGACCCAGAAATGTCAAGAGGCCTTTGAAGCGCTGAAAGAAAAGTTGACTACAGCGCCTGTCCTAGTCTTGCCTGATGTGCACAAGCCCTTCTCGGTGTATTGTGATGCTTGTTACACAGGTTTGGGATGCGTGTTGATGCAAGAGGGAAGAGTTGTGGCTTACTCGTCCCGACAGTTGAAGGTTCATGAGAAAAATTACCCAATCCATGATCTAGAGTTGGCAGCAGTGGTTCACGCACTGAAGTCATGGAGGCACTATTTGTATGGACAGAAATGCGATGTTTACACAGACCACAAGAGTCTGAAGTACATATTCACTCAGTCAGAGTTGAACATGAGGCAACGAAGATGGTTAGAGTTGATCAAAGATTATGAGTTGGAGATTCATTACCATCTAGGCAAAGCGAACGTAGTGGCAGATGCTTTGAGCAGAAAGAGTCAAGTCAATCTGATGGTCGCTCGTCCGATGCCCTATGAGTTGGCCAAAGAGTTCGACAGGTTGAGTCTCGGATTTTTGAACAATTCGCGAGGAGTCACAGTTGAGTTGGAACCTACCTTGGAGCGCGAAATCAAAGAAGCGCAGAAGAATGATGAGAAAATCAGTGAGATCCGGCGACTGATTCGAGATGGCAGAGGCAAAGATTTTCGAGAAGATGCAGAAGGCGTGATATGGTTCAAAGACCGCTTGTGTGTTCCCAATGTCCAGTTCATTCGGGAGTTGATTCTTAAGGAAGCTCATGAGACAGCCTATTCGATTCACCCTGGCAGTGAAAAGATGTATCAGGATCTGAAGAAGAAATTCTGGTGGTACGGAATGAAGAGGGAAATCGCAGAGCATGTGGCTATGTGCGATAGTTGCCGAAGAATTAAGGCAGAGCACCAGAGACCTGCTGGATTGTTGCAACCGTTGCAGATCCCTCAGTGGAAATGGGATGAAATTGGGATGGATTTCATAGTCGGATTGCCTCGCACTCGAGTCGGCTACGATTCCATTTGGGTAGTGGTGGACCGCTTGACCAAGTCAGCCCACTTCATACCTGTCAAGACCAACTACAGCAGTGCAGTGTTGGCAGAATTGTATATGTCTCGGATCGTTTGTCTTCATGGTGTGCCAAAGAAGATAGTGTCAGACAGAGGAACACAGTTCACCTCTCATTTCTGGCAGCAGTTGCATGAAGCTTTGGGCACGCATCTGAATTTCAGTTCAGCTTATCATCCGCAGACAGATGGCCAGACCGAAAGGACCAATCAAATTCTTGAAGATATGTTGAGAGCCTGTGCGTTGCAAGATCAGTCCGGATGGGATAAGAGATTGCCTTATGCAGAGTTTTCCTATAACAACAGTTACCAGGCCAGTTTGAAGATGTCACCATTTCAGGCGCTTTATGGAAGGAGTTGTAGAACTCCGTTGCAATGGGATCAGCCCGGAGAAAAGCAAGTGTTTGGGCCAGACATTTTGCTTGAAGCCGAAGAGAACATCAAGATGGTCCGAGAGAATCTGAAGATAGCACAATCGAGGCAGCGAAGCTATGCAGACACAAGAAGAAGAGAGCTGAGTTTCGAAGTCGGAGACTTTGTCTATCTGAAAGTGTCACCGATCAGAGGAGTCAGAAGATTCGGAGTGAAAGGCAAGCTAGCACCCCGCTACATTGGTCCGTATCAGATTCTTGCAAGACGTGGAGAAGTGGCCTATCAGCTTAGTTTGCCAGAGAATTTGTCTGCTGTGCATGATGTCTTTCATGTGTCTCAGTTGAAGAAGTGCTTGCGTGTGCCAGAAGAGCAGTTGCCAGTGGAAGGTCTTGAAGTCCAGGAGGACTTGACCTACGTTGAGAAGCCAGTGCAAATCCTTGAGGTTGCAGACAGAGTCACCCGAAGGAAGACCATCAGAATGTGCAAAGTCAAATGGAATCATCACTCTGAGGAAGAAGCAACCTGGGAGCGTGAAGATGATCTGATGGCTAAATACCCTGAGCTCTTTGCTAGCCAACCCTGAATCTCGAGGGCGAGATTCTTTTAAGGGGGATAGGTTTGTAACGCCCTGAATTTGGGGGTAGAATTTTTTCTTCTTTTCTCTCACCAAATTTGGGCGTTACTCTCTTTTCTCTTTCCCCGTTTGCTCCTTCTTCCCAATTTCAAACCAGTATAGCGGCAGGTGTCCGTGTCATGTATAAACCAAAACCTAAGTGTCATGGGTGTTGCATCATGCCGAAGCACATTTCTTTGTCTGATGTTGAGTGTTCGTCTCGTTCCGTTCCGGATTTCGATTCGCGATTTAATTCCGTTTAGTGGTCCGCGCTCGTCGTGGGTTTTCGATCCGCGAAGTGGCCCGGCCCAACCTAGTCCAGCCCAGCCCAGCCGACCCGGCCCGCCCCGGCCTGCGCGCCCCTGGCGCCCAAACCCCCCCATGCGCCCCCTCCTCTCTCTCTCTCATTTGGATCTCCCGCGCAACAACCTCTCCTCTCCCTCTTCCACCTCTCTCTCCCCGTGGTGCCCTAGGATTTGGAGACGGCGATCACCGAATTTTGGACCCCGAGGTGAGCTCCCCTCCCCTCCCCTTCTCCTCTCTCTCTCCCTATCCCTCCTCTTCTTCCCCCGCGCGCGCCCTCCCTCTCCCCCTGCCCGCGTGCGACCCCGCCCGTCCCCGCCCCTGCCCGGCGCGGCGGCGCCCGTCCCCGCCCCTGCCCGGCGCGGCGGCGCCCGACCCCGTCCCCGCCCCCGTCGGCGGCGCTTCCCCCCACCCCGGCCCGCGGCGGCGTCCCTGCCCGCCCCTCCCCGGCGGCGCTCGGCCCCCCGCCCGCCCCGACGGCGCTCGGCCCCTCCCCCTCCCTCCCCGGCGGCGCTCGGCCCCGCCCCTTCCTCCCCGGCGGCGCTCGGCCCCCCCGCTCGGCCCCCGCCCGGCCTCCCTCGCGGCGGCGCTCGGCCCCCGCCCGGCCTCCCCTCGCGGCGGCGCCCGCCCCTGCCCCGGCCCCTGCGCGTGGCGCTCGCCCGCCCCGCCCCTCGGCTCGGCCGGCCGTGGTGGCCCGGCGCCCTCCCGTGGCGCGGCGAGCCTCGCTCGCCCGCGCGCCCCCGCCCCCGGCTCGGCCGCCCGTTCCCCCGTCCCGGCCTCGCCCGACCGTATCTTCGCTCGCCCGCGCTCGCGGTGATTATTTGTTAATTAGCGTGTTGCGTCGCGCGCTTCGCCGCGCGACAGATTTGTCTAAATTCAGATTCTATCTTGTGTTGCGTCGTGCGCTTCGTCGCGCGACGATCCATTTTTGTTTCAGGTTGTTTAAGGTGTAACGCCGCGTGTGTATTCACGCGACGTTCCACTTTGGACTCAGTTTAGCCGACGTATGCCGTCGTGCGCTTCGTCGCGCGACGCTTAACGTCTCCTCTTAGCTAAGGCAAAGTGTCTCGTTGCGTGCTCGGTCGCACGACGAGTCGTTAACTTCTTAATTTGTTTTAGAGAGCTTTGTCGCGCGTCTCGCCGCGCGACCATCTTTTTATTTATCTCCACCTGCTTATAATAATTAGACATGAAACATGACTTTACTTTACGCTAAACATGGTGTCTACATTAAATTTCCTTCCATTAAGCGAGTGGTTAATTTATAATCATGTAACGTGATCGTTTCTCGACTGTCTTTTCCTCTTTCTCTCTTAACAGTACTCGCGAGCTCGCGTGGAACGTCTGTTTACTTATTGCATTCTATTGTATGGTGTACTGTTCTTTGGTATTAAATATGTGGATGTATGTATGTTTGCGCTCGCATAGAGAACGATCCGGTTGAAGAGCCCGAGGAACCCGCAGGAGAAGCCCCTGAGCAGCAGTCGGTTGGTGGAGGCAAGTGTCCCTTGACCTATCTCTGTCCTATTCATTATTTAATTCACCTCCCGCTTTACACATTTATGCCTAAGGATTGACTAGCTTTTGTGATCCATGTCCTTGTTTACCTATTTGGGTTGGATTATTATTGTTTAGCTTTATGCTATTGCTCAAACTCTAATCAATGAACATGATGAGATTATCTATGATACGCTGTTTTCCCTTCCCTTATTATGATGTTGTACTTGTGGTCTTCAAGGGGGCTCGAGCGGTTTCTCGAGTGCCTCTCCGTAAGGACCTGTTCTATGGATGACCGCCCGGGAAAACAGTGCAACCATGAGGGTGGAATGGGATGCCCTTAGCTGAATAATTAGAGGATCCGGGGTGTAGTTCACTTAGCCGTCGTGCCGTCAATGGGGCTCGGTGTATGCGGCTCGCTCTGCCAAGTTTGGGTTCGCCCCTTGGGGAGGAGTGCGGTGCATTTAGGAAACCTAACGGGTGGCTACAGCCCCGGGGAATCTTTGTAAAGGCTACGTAGTGATGCCCTGCTGGGTCACCTTGGTAGTGATCAATGGAGAGTCATGATCTCCGGGCAGAATGGGAATCACGGCTTGTGGGTAAAGTGCACAACCTCTGCAGAGTGTTTGAAAACTGATATATCAGCCGTGCTCGCGGTTATGAGCGGCCAAGGGAGCTCCAGTGATTAGTGGTACTTGATCAGAGATACTTTGGTACAGGTGGTTATGAGATTGATGGTTTTGGTTATGACTATGGTGCTGGTAAGTGGTACTCTTTCCGTTTGGAAAGGAGTACGTTTGGGTTAATAACTTGGGTTAGTGCTAAAACCTGGCTTTCTATTAGTAAATAATAATCTGACCAACTAAAAGCAACTGCTTGACTTATCCCCACATAAAGCTAGTCCACTACAGCCAAACAAGATACTTGCTGAGTATGTTGATGTGTACTCACCCTTGCTCTACACACCAAACCCCCCATCCCCAGGTTGTCTGCATTGCAACCACTGCTCAGGCGAAGATGAAGCTGTGGAAGGAGACTTCCAGGAGTTCCAAGACTACGACGAGTTCTAGGTGTGGGTTAGCGGCAACCCCCAGTCGGCTGCCTGTGAAGGCCGCGGTTATCTACGTTTCTTTTCCGCACTTTGATTTATTGTAAGGACTATATGGACGTCTCAGACGTATGATGTAATCAACTATCATTTCCCTTTTAATACTATTTGAGCACTGTGTGATGATGTCCATGTTATGTAACTGCTGTGTACGTGAATAACTGATCCTGGCACGTACATGGTTCGCATTCGGTTTGCCTTCTAAAACCGGGTGTGACAGGAGCGAATGCTTAATATTGATCACAGTTGTGAGACATTGAATGTCATATTGTATGCCCTAAAGATGTTAGTTTGATGATCATTATATGAACCCTTATGGAAGTTTTATATCCAATATGTAGATCCAGTCGATTGAACACCACCAATCTAAGTGGCTTATTTATGTTGATACGCGCATTAACCTCATGTAACCTAGAAGTGAGTTGAGGTGAAGTTCCTGAAGTAATCCTTACAACAATATGCAATCTGTTTGCTAAATCTCTATGTGCATATACTTCTAGAAGAAGGTGTTTTGCCATATTGAGATAGTTTTGCAAGGATCAGGAGAGCATGTTTATAAATTTATCCCTTGTAGAAGATTTGATGGACTTCAGATCCAGAAGATCGAAATTTGTCCCGATGACATTTGTTATACTCGAGTTTTTCTGAAGTTCCCCACATAAGGTTTTTAATGAGGCAATAAAGTGCAAATGCAATTTGCGTCACCATGTACTCATTCTCCATATTTTCCCACTGGGGTTTTGGAGTTTTAACGAGGCATGTGTTGGTCACGATATTCGCCCAAGGGGAGTGTTAAGTAACCCTAGTTAGGGTTATGTGGTCAAATATTGACTTTGCCCCTGAGAGGTCTCATGTCTCTATATAAAGGAACATGTACCTCTCATAATATAGCATATAGAAAAAGGCCAGAGGCCCAACCCTACATCATGTGTCTCGTGTGTTTCCATGTGTGTCATGCTCCTCGAAAGGGAATGAGGTTCTCTATTCCTTGCACCTCTAGTGCTCATGGGAGTGAAGAGAGCAGATCTGGTGATCCATGATAACGTAGTTATTCAACAAAAGCAAATCAATTGTTTTTAGCGATAAAGCAGGTTAATTGATACTTTGAGAAGTAAGCCAAGGCTCGTTAGTCCTTGGTTTACAGAAGGGAATGGCTGCTGTTTGGACCCAAATATATATGTACAACATGCTTGAAGGTCGAAAGGTTGGCTTGAAGCATGATTTTTCGGCCCGGTACCAGCCCCGGCTTGGCCCAATCTAGCATGGATAAGTAGGCCGGGTCTGAATAGTGATTCAAGCCTGGCATGTTCATCCGCTTTTTTACACTAAGGATGTGTTTGGTTGCAGGACAGCTGGGGACAGGCAGGACAGGGACGTCCCCTGATGTTCTATCTCATCCCTCCAATTTTTAGGAATAACTGGGGACAACACTAGATAGTCTTGTTCCAACCTCTGACCCTAAACCAAACAATCTTATTTAAGTGATCATTATATTCCATCTCGTTCTGTCATTACAACCAAACACGCCTTAAATGCGCTTTTGAGCCTGCTAAACCTGCTCTTAGACTCATTTTTTCGTGCTAACCGACCTGGTCCGGTCCGACCCGTTTAAACCCCTAGCGTGCGGGCCAAGACAGAGACACAAACCCACAGGATGGGCCTGTCCGGTTTCTAACTGTGCCTGACTGACCGGTCAATCAGAACTACTCTTTTGACCATTCTCGCATGCCATACAATTCAAATGCACATTTACTATCAATTCCCCTTGGAAAACCTCCACACTTTAATGGAGAGGACTATTCATTTTGGAGCCACAAAATGCGTAGTCATTTATTTTCTCTCCATCCTAGTATTTGGAAAATTGTAGAGAATGGGATGCATTTTGATAGTACTGATAACCCTGTGGTCATAAATGAACAGATTCATAAAAATGCCCAAGCCACTACTGTTTTGCTAGCATCTCTTTGCAGGAATGAATACAATAAGGTGAGCGGCTTGGACAACGCCAAACAAATATGGGACACCCTCAAGATATCTCATGAGGGAAATGATGCCACCATGATTACCAAAATGAAACTAGTGGAAGGCGAGCTGGGAAGGTTCGCGATGATCATGGGAGAGGAGCCAACACAAACCTACAATAGGCTCAAGACCATGGTCAACAAAATCCGAAGCTATGGAAGCACAAGATGGATGGATCATGATGCCGTCCGACTCATGCTCAAGTCATTTATGGTTATTGACCCCCATCTTGTCAACCTTATTCGTGAAAACCCATAGGTACACCAAGATGACGCCCGAGGAAATCCTCGGAAAATTCGTGAGCGGGCGTATGATGGTGAAAGAAGCTCGATATGTGGACGATGCCTTAAACAGTCCACTGCCCGTCTACGAGTCACAGCTCGTTGCTCTAAAAGCAACTAACAACAGGGAGGCACTACCAAGCAAGGTGGCACAAGTAGAGGCGGCCGAGCTCAATGAAGATGAGATGGCACTCATCATCAAGCGTTTCAAGACCGCGCTAAAAGGACACAAGGAGTACCCCAACAAGAACAAAATAAGGGGAAAGCGCTCCTGCTTCAAATGCGGTAAGACTGATCATTTCATAGCTCAATGCCCCGATAATGATAATGACCATGAACAAGAAAGACATGGGAAGAAAGAGGAGAAGAAGAATTACAGGAAGGCGAAGGGCGAGGCACATCTTGGAAAGGAATGAGATTCTGACTGCTCTTCATCTGACTCCGACGATGAAGGATTGGCTGCCTCGGCCTTTGATAAATCTTCGCTCTTCCCCAACGAACGCCATACTTGCCTTATGGCTAAGGAGAAAAAGGTACGTACTCGGGACTCTCCCAAGTATACTTCTTCTAGTGATGAAGAGTCATCTGATGATGAAGTAGATTATACTGATTTGTTTAAAGGATTAGATAGAAATAAAGTAGACAAAATAAATGAATTAATTGATGCCCTTAATGAAAAGGATAGATTGCTAGAGAAGCAAGAAGATATCTTGTATGAGGAACATGATAAATTTGTTTGTGTTCAAAAATCTCTTGCTCTAGAAATTAAAAAGAAATGAAATGCTATCCTCTGAGTTGTCTGCTTGTCATGAATCTATCTCTAGTCTAAAGGAGTTAAATGATGAATTGAATGCTAAACTAGAGAAAGCAAATGCAACTAGTTCATGTGTAGAACATGTAGTTATTTGCAAAGTGTAAAGATGTTAATTTTGATGAACATGCTATCACTATTGCTAAATTAAACAATGAGGTTGCAAGTCTTAATGCTCAACTTAAGACTTGCAAAGATGATTTTGAGAAATTAAAATTTGCTAGGGATGCCTACACCATTGGTAGACGCCCCTGAATTAAGGATGGACTTGGTTTTCGAAAGGGAACCAAGAACTTAACAAACCAAAAGACTTCCGTTCTCAACAAGGAGAAAGGGAAGGCTCCAATGGTTAGTAGCACTCAAAACAACCATGCCTATATTTATGATAGGAAATTCCCTAGTCATGCTTATAATAATAGGTGCTATAATCATGCCGCTTTACATGTTTACCATAATTCTCATGCTATGGTTGCTTCTAGCTCTACCTATGCTTATGGTAGAAATAGGCCTAGGTGTAATCATGTTGTGTCTCATGCGCTTAGGAGAAATTGCAATGGTCCTACTACTGTCTATCATGCTTGTAACGCTTCTTTTGTGCTATCATGCAAAAATGCAAAAGTAGTTGCTAGGAAGATGAGATCCAAATGCAAGGGAGACAAAATGTGCATTTGGGTTCCAAAAGCTATTGTGACTAACCTTGTAGGACCCAACAAGAGTTGGGTACCTAAAACCCAAGCTTAAATTGTCTTGCAGGTTTTATCATCCGGGGGCTTAAGCTGGATTATCGACAGCGGATGCACGAACCACATGACGGGGGAGAAGAAGATGTTCACCTCCTACGTCAAAAACAAGGATTCCCAAGATTCGATCATCTTTGGAGATGGGAACCAAGGCAAGGTCAAAGGATTGGGAAAGATAGCCATCACATCCGAGCATTCCATGTTTAATGTGTTTTTAGTTGAATCACTCGGGTATAATCTGTTATCTGTGAGTCAATTATATAACATGGGTTATAATTGTTTATTCACAAATGTAGATGTATCTGTCTTTAGAAGGAGTGATGGTTCATTAGCTTTTAAGGGTATATTAGACGACAAGCTCTATTTAGTTGATTTTTCGAAAGAGAATGCTGATCTAGATGCATTCTTAATCGCTAAGACTAATACGGGCTGGATGTGGCATCACCGTCTAGCACATGTTGGGATGAAGAACCTTCATAAGCTTCTAAAGGGAGATCATGTGTGAGGACTAACCGATGTTTGTTTTGAGAAAGACAGACCTTGTGCAGCATGTCAGGCAGGAAAACAGGTGGGAAGCACTCATCATAGCAAGAATGTGATGACGACATCAAGACCACTGGAGCTTCTTGAAAGGGAAATGTGCACTTGGGCCATTTCTAAGTATTTTGGTGATTGAGTGCCAACACAAGCGGACTTATGTTAATCTCTGCAAAGTGATGGACAAAGTGCAAATCAAGTAAAAAGGTATGTTTCTAAGACTTAGTACACTGTTTTGGAGACTAATGTATTGTGTCTAAGTGCTGGAAATAGGAGAAATCAAGTTGGAAAAGAGATGGCTTTGTTCAGCCAAAGACAGCTCGGTCTGGGTGCACCGGACAGTGTCCGGTGCGCCAGGCCGGCATCTGTCAAGTGGCTGCTCTCATGAAGCAATTAACGGCGTACGGCTATAAATCACCGGACTGTCCGGTGGTGCACCGGACTGTCCGGTGAGTCAACAGTCGGCCGGGCCAACGGTAGGCCGCATAATCCGCGTGCGACGCGTGGCAAGAGCTAACGATCAGAAGGGGCACCGGACTGTCCGGTGTGCACCGGACAGTGTCCGGTATGCACCGGACAGTGTCCGGTGTGCCAACGGCTCCAAAGCGCCAACGGTCGGCTTCGCCAAAGAAGGAAAGAAATCCGCACCGGACTGTCCGGTGCGCCAGGCGACAGAAGGCAAGAATTGCTTTCTTGAAATGCTCTCAACGGCTCCTAGCTGCCTTGGGGCTATAAAAGGGACCCCTAGGCGCATGGAGGAGAACACCAATCATTCTTTGAACATTATTGATCATTCACACTTCATTCTTGCGCACTTGTTCGGCATTCTTAGTGATTTGAGCTCCGTTCTAGTGAGAACCTCGAGATATTGTCTTGAGCTCAAGTCTTGATCTTGTGTGTGCGTATTTGCTGTGGATTTGAGTGTGTTGCTTCCCTCCCTTACTCTTGTGCTTCATTGTGATTCTTATTGTAAGGGCGAGAGACTCCAAGTTGTGGAGATTCCTCGCAAACGGGAAAGAGTAGAGTAAAGAAAAACACCGTGGTATTCAAGTTGATCATTGGATCACTTGAGAGGAGTTGAGTGCAACTCTCGTCCGTTGGGACGCCACAACATGGAGTAGGCAAGTTTTGTACTTGGTCGAACCACGGGATAAATCCTCGTGTCTCTTGTGCTTGTCCTTATTGTGTCTATTGTGCTTCACAAGAGCTCTCCTCTCTACTCACTTGATTTCATTGTTCTAACTCTTAATCAAGTTTGTGGTCTTAAGTTTTAAGTTTTACAGGATCACCTATTCACCCCCCCTCTAGGTGCTCTCAATTGGTATCGGAGCCGTTCTCTTCAAGAAAGGGACTAATCGCCCGAAGAGATGGATCCTAAGGGCAAGGGGATGGTGGTCAATGATAAGGAGAAGGAGTCCTTCGTCAATGATCCAAAGGATGACAAGCCTACTGACTCAGGCTCGGGCCACAAAAGAAAACACGGGAGGAAGAAGAAAACAAGGCGCATCAAGGAGATAGTCTACTACGACAGCGACGAATCTTATTCTTCCCAAAAGGATGACGACAACGACTACGAGAAAAAGAAAACGGTCAATTCAAACTTCTCTTTTGATTATTCTCGTATTCCGCAAAGTACAAATGCTCATTTGCTCTCCATTCCACTTGGTAAACCTCCTCACTTTGATGGAGAGGACTACGGATTTTGGAGTCACAAAATGCGTAGTCACTTGTTCTCTCTCCATCCAAGCATATGGGAGATAGTAGAGAGTGGAATGCAATTTGATAGTACTGATAGTCCCATGTTTATCAATGAGCAAATTCACAAAAATGCACAAGCTACTACTGTTCTTCTAGCTTCATTGTGCAGGGATGAATATCATAAGGTGAGCTGCTTGGATAACGCCAAGAAGATTTGGGACACCCTCAAAATCTCACATGAGGGGAACGACGTCACCATGCTCACCAAAATGGAGTTGGTGGAGGGCGAACTTGGAAGATTTGCAATGATCAGGGGCGAGGAGCCAACCCAAACGTACAACCGGCTCAAGACCCTCGTCAACAAAATACGGAGCTATGGAAGCACACGATGGACGGACCACGACGTCGTCCGTCTAATGCTAAGGTCTTTTACTGTCCTTTATCCACATCTTGTGAACAATATTCATGAGAATCCTAGGTACACCAAGATGACGCCCGAGGAGATACTTGGAAAGTTCGTAAGCGGGCGGATGATGATCAAGGAGGCTAGATACGTTGATGCTGCGTTGAATGGCCCAATTCAAGAGCCTCAAACCATTGCTCTCAAAGCAACGAGGAGCAAGGAGGCGCTACCTAGCTAGGTGGCACAAGTTGAGGCGGCCGGGCTTAATGATGAAGAAATGGCCCTTATCATCAAGCGTTTCAAGACGACGCTAAGGGGTTGCAAGGAGCATCCCAACAAGACCAAGACGAAGGGGAAGCGCTCATGCTTCAAATGTGGTAAGATTGGTCATTTTATCGCTAACTGTCCCGATAATGATAGTGACCAGGAACAAGGGAACAAGAGGGAAAAGAAGAAGGCTTACAAGAAGGCTAAGGGCGAGGCACACCTTGGAAAGGAGTGGGACTCAGATTGTTCGTCGTCCGACTCCAACAACGAAGGACTCGCAGCCACCGCCTTCAACAAGTCGGCCCTCTTCCCCAACGAGCATCACACCTGTCTCATGGCAAGGGAAAGGAAGGTAAGCACTCGTGATACTAGTACTTACGCTTCCTCAAGTGATGAAGAATCTAGCGATGATGAAATAGACTATTCATGTTTATTCAAGGGCCTAGATAGAACTAAGGTTGATAAGATTAATGAATTAATTGATGCCTTGAATGATAATAATAGGTTGTTAGAAAAGCAAGAGGATCTATTGTATGAAGAACATGATAAGTTTGTAGAGGCACAAAAATCCCTTGCTTTAGAAATAAAAAGGAATGAAATGCTTTCTTGTGAATTGTCTACATGCCATGACTCTATTTCTAGTTTAAAGAGCATAAATGATGACTTGAATGCTAAGTTAGAAATAGCTAATAAATCAACACCTTGTGTAGAGCATGTTGCAATTTGCAATACGTGTAAAGATTTTAATGTTGATGCTTGTAGTGAACATCTAGTCTCAATTTCTAATTTGAATGATGAAGTGGCTTGTCTTAATGCCCAACTTAAGACTAGCAAGAGTGAATTTGACAAACTAAAATTTGCAAGGGATGCCTACACGACTGGTAGACACCCCTCAATTAAGGATGGTCTTGGCTTCAAGAGGGAAGTCAAGAACTTAACAAGCCATAAGGCTTCCATCTCCGCCAAGGAGAAAGGAAAGGCCCCTATGGCTAGTAATGCTCAAAAGAACCATGCTTTCATATATCATGATAGGAGACCTTCTAGGAATGTTTTTAGAAGTTATGATGCTTTTGATTCTCATGCCATGTTTGCTTCTAGTTCTTCTATTATGCATGATAGAAATTTGTTGAAGAAAAATGTTGTTCATCATATGCCTAGAAGAAACATTGTTCATGTTCCTAGGAAAGTAGTGAATGAACCTTCTACAATTTATTATGCTTGCAATGCTTCCTTTGCTATTTGTAGAAAGGATAAGAAGGTAATTGCTAGGAAATTAGGGGCCAAATGTAAGGGAGACAAGACTTGCATTTGGGTCCCTAAGACTATTGTAACTAACCTTGTAGGACCCAACAGGAGTTGGGTACCTAAGACCCAAGCCTAAATTTGCCTTGCAGGTTTATGCATCCGGGGGCTCAAGCTGGATTATCGACAGCAGATGCACAAACCACACGACGGGGGAGAAGAGGATGTTCTCTTCCTACGTCAAGAACAAGGATCCCCAAGATTCAATCATATTCGGTGATGGGAACCAAGGCAAGGTGAAAGGGTTAGGAAAAATTGCTATTTCATCCGAGCACTCTATTTCTAATGTGTTCTTAGTTGAGTCGCTTGGATATAACCTGTTGTCTGTGAGTCAACTTTGTAATATGGGATATAACTGTTTATTCACAAATGTAGATGTGTCTGTCTTTAGAAGAAGTGATGGTTCATTAGCTTTTAAGGGTGTACTAGACGACAAACTTTATTTAGTTGATTTTACAAGAGAGGAGGCCGGTCTAGATGCATGCTTAATTGCTAAGACTAGCATGGGCTGGCTGTGGCATCGCCGTTTAGCACATGTGGGAATGAAGAACCTTCACAAGCTTCTAAAGGGAGAACACGTGATAGGTCTAACTAATGTAACTTTCGAAAAAAATAGACCTTGTGCAGCTTGTCAAGCAGGTAAACAGGTGGGAAGCTCTCATCATGCCAAAAATGTGATGACAACATCAAAACCCCTGGAGTTACTTCATATGGACCTCTTCGGACCCGTCGCCTATCTAAGTATAGGAGGAAGTAAGTATGGTCTTGTTATAGTTGATGATTTTTCCTGCTTCACTTGGGTATTCTTTTTGCAGGATAAATCTGAAACCCAAGGGACCCTCAAGCGCTTCCTAAGGAGAGCCCAAAACGAGTTTGAGCTCAAAGTAAAGAAGATAAGGAGCGACAATGGGTCCGAGTTCAAGAACCTTCAAGTGGAGGAGTATCTTGAGGAGGAAGGAGTCAAGCACGAGTTCTCCGCTCCCTACACACCACAACAAAATGGTGTGGTAGAGAGGAAGAACAGGACGCTACTAGACATGGCAAGGACGATGCTTGGTGAATTCAAGATGCCCGAACGGTTTTGGACGGAAGCCGTGAGCACGGCTTGCCATGCCATAAACCGGGTCTATCTTCATCGCCTCCTCAAGAAGACTTCATATGAGCTTCTAACCGGTAACAAACCCAATGTGTCTTACTTTCATGTATTTGGGAGCAAATGTTACATTCTAGTGAAGAAAGGTAGGAATTCTAAGTTTGTTCCCAATTCCCAAAGCTGTAGAAGGGTTTTTGTTAGGTTATGACTCAAATACAAAGGCGTATAGGGTCTTCAACAAATCATCGGGTTTGGTTGAAGTCTCTAGCAACGTTGTATTTGATGAGACTAATGGCTCTCCAAGAGAGCAAGTTGTTGATCTTGATGATGTAGATGAAGAAGACGTTCCAACAGCTGCAATGCGCACTATGGCGATTGGAGATGTGCGGCCACAGGAACAAAAGGAGCAAGATCAACCTTCTTCCTCAACAATGGTGCATCCCCCAACTCAAGACGATGAACAAGTTCATCAAGAAGAGGCGTGTGATCAAGGGGGAGCACAAGATGTTCATGTGATAGAGGAAGAAGCACAACCGGCACCTCCAACCCAAGTTCGAGCGACGATTCAAAGGAATCATCCCGTCGACCAAATATTGGGTGACATAAGCAAGGGAGTCACTACTCGTTCTAGATTAGTTAATTTTTGTGAGCATTACTCCTTTGTCTCTTCTATTGAACCTTTCAGGGTAGAAGAGGCCTTGCTAGATCCGGACTGGGTGTTGTCCATGCAAGAGGAGCTCAACAACTTCAAAATGAATGAAGTTTGGACACTAGTGCCTCGTCCCAAGCAAAATGTTGTGGGAACCAAGTGGGTGTTCCGCAACAAACAAGACGAGCACGGAGTGGTGATAAGGAAAAAGGCTAGACTTGTGGCAAAAGGTTATGCCCAAGTCGCAGGTTTGGACTTTGAGGAGACTTTTGCTCCTGTGGCTAGGCTAGAGTGAATTCACATATTGTTAGCCTATGCTACTCACCACTCTTTCAGGTTGTTCCAAATGGATGTGAAGAGCACTTTCCTCAACGGGCCAATCAAGGAGGAGGTGTACGTGGAGCAACCCCCTGGCTTCGAGGATGAACGGTACCCGACCACATGTGTAAGCTCTCTAAGGCGCTCTATGGACTTAAGCAAGCCCCAAGAGCATGGTATGAATGCCTTAGAGACTTTTTAATTGCTAATGCTTTTAAGGTTGGGAAAGCCGATCCAACTCTATTTACTAAGACTTGTGATGGTGACCTTTTTGTGTGCCAAATTTATGTCGATGACATAATATTTGGTTCTACTAACCAAAAGTCTTGTGAAGAGTTTAGCAGGGTGATGACTCAAAAGTTTGAGATGTCGATGATGGGCGAGTTAAGCTATTTCCTTGGGTTCTAAGTGAAGCAACTCAAGCATGGGACCTTCATCTCCCAAACGAAGTACACACAAGACTTGATCAAGCGGTTTGGGATGAAGGACGCCAAGCCCGCAAAGACTCCAATAGGAACCGACGGACACACCGACCTCAACAAAGGAGGTAAGTCAGTTGATCAAAAGGCATACCGGTCTATGATAGGTCTTTACTTTATTTATGTGCTAGTAGACCGGATATTATGCTTAGCGTATGCATGTGTGCTAGATTTCAATCCAATCCAAGGGAGTGTCACTTAGTGGCCGTGAAGCGAATTCTTAGATATTTAGTCGCTACGCCTTGCTTCGGGATCTGGTATCCAAAGGGGTCTACCTTTGACTTAATTGGATACTCAGACTCCGATTATGCTGGATGTAAGGTCGATAGGAAGAGTACATCGGGGACGTGCCAATTCTTAGGAAGGTCCCTGGTGTCATGGAGTTCTAAGAAACAAACTTCCGTTGCCCTATCCACCGCTGAGGCCGAGTATGTTGTCGCAGGACAGTGTTGCGCGCAACTACTTTGGATGAGGCAAATCCTCAGGGACTTTGGCTACAATCTGAGCAAAGTCCCACTCCTATGTGATAATGAGAGTGCTATCCGCATGGCGGATAATCCTGTTGAACACAGCCGCACAAAGCACATTGACATCCGGCATCACTTTTTGAGAGACCACCAGCAAAAGGGAGATATCGAAGTGTTTCATGTTAGCACCGAGAACCAGCTAGCTGATATCTTTACCAACCCTCTAGATGAGACGGCCTTTTGCAAGCTACGCAGTGAGCTAAATGTCTTAGATTCGCGGAACCTGGATTGATTTATAGCATACATGTGTTTTATGCCTTGATCATGTTCCTTAATGCATTTTGTTGTTTATTTATGGTGCTCAAGTTGTACAAGCACTCCCCGGACCTCACAAGTCCATTTGCAAGTGATGCACATATTTAGGGGGAGATGTGCTACAACTTGACTCTTTGAGACTAACTATGTGCTTGAGTTTGCTTAATTTAGTCTCAAAGGAGGTTTGAAAGGGAAAAGGTGGACTTGGACCATGCAAGACTTCCACTGCACTCCGATGAAAGAGTAACTGATTCCAAGTTCATCTTTGTACTCTTATTGCCTTTGTACTCTTAGTTGAAGATTTTGGTGAGGCAATGGGGTTAAAGGGCCAAAAATTATCCCATTTTGGTGCTTGATGCCAAAGGGGGAGAAATTAAGGGCCAAATCAAGAAATGGATCAGCTACCACTTGAGAATTTTGAAAAGTAGAGTTAGAGTTTTTTGGTTTGTCAAAATACTCTTGTTTGTCTCTTATTATCAAAAGTTGGTCTCTTGTGGGGAGAATATCTGATTATGGGAAATAGGGGGAGTTTTTGAAATCTTTGATCAATTTCTCTTGGAACAACTCTCTTTATGTCTCAACAAGTGTGTTTGACTTAGAGATGGGAAATTGAATTTGATTTGCAAAAACAAACCAAGTGGTGGCAAAGAATGATCCATATGTGCCAAATTTGAATCAAAACAATTTTGAGTTCTCATTTGTATTGATGTTGCACTTCCTTTAGTTGCTTTTTATTGTGTTGGCATAAATCACCAAAAAGGGGGAGATTGAAAGGGAAATGTGCCCTTGGGCCATTTCTAAGTATTTTGGTGATTGAGTGCCAACACAAGTGGACTTATGTTAATCTCTGCAAAGTGATGGACAAAGTGCAAATCAAGTAAAAAGGTATGTTTCTAAGACTTAGTACACTGTTTTGGAGACTAATGTATTGTGTCTAAGTGCTGGAAACAGGAGAAATCAAGTTGGAAAAGAGATGGCTTTGTTCAGCCAAAGACAACTCGATCTGGGTGCACCGGACAGTGTCCGGTGCGCCAGGCCGGCGTCTGTCAACTGGCTGCTCTCGGAAAGCAATTAAGGGCGTACGGCTATAAATCACCGGACTGTCCGGTGGTGCACCGGACTGTCCGGTGAGTCAACAGTCGACCGGGCCAACGGTAGTCCGTATAATCCGCGCGCGACGCGTGGCAAGAGCCAACGGTCAGAAGGGGCACCGGACTGTCCGGTGTGCACCGGACAGTGTCCGATGTGCCAACGGCTCCAAAGCGCCAACGGTCGGCTTCGCCAAAGAAGGAAAGAAATTCGCACCGGACAGTGTCCGGTGGTGCACCGGACTGTCCGGTGCGCCAGGCGACAGAAGGCAAGAATTGCTTTCTTGAAATGCTCTCAACGACTCCTAGCTGCCTTGGGGCTACAAAAGGGACCCCTAGGCGCATGGAGGAGAACACCAAGCATTCTTTGAACATTGTTGATCATTCACACTTCATTCTTGCACACTTGTTCGACATTCTTAGTGATTTGAGCTCCGTTCTAGTGAGAACCTCGAGATATTGTCTTGAGCTCAAGTCTTGATCTTGTGTGTGCGTATTTGTTGTGGATTTGAGTGTGTTGCTTCCCTCCCTTACTCTTGTGCTTCATTGTGATTCTTATTGTAAGGGCGAGAGACTCCAAGTTGTGGAGATTCCTCGCAAACGGGAAAGAGTAGAGTAAAGAAAAACACCATGGTATTCAAGTTGATCATTGGATCACTTGAGAGGAGTTGAGTGCAACTCTCGTCCGTTGGGACGCCACAACATGGAGTAGGCAAGTTTTGTACTTGGCCGAACCACGGGATAAATCCTCGTGTCTCTTGTGCTTGTCCTTATTGTGTCTATTGTGCTTCACAAGAGCTCTCCTCTCTACTCACTTGATTTCATTGTTCTAACTCTTAATCAAGTTTGTGGTGTTAAGTTTTAAGTTTTACAGGATCACCTATTCACCCCCCCTCTAGGTGCTCTCACTTCTTCACATGGATCTCTTCAGACCCGTTGCCTACCTCAGCATCGGGGGAAGTAAGTATGGTCTTGTAATTGTTGATGATTTTTCCCGCTTCACTTGGGTATTCTTTTTGCAGGACAAATTAGAAACCCAAGGGACCCTAAAGCGCTTCTTAAGGAGAGATCAAAATGAGTTTGAGCTAAAGGTGAAGAAGATAAGAAGCGACAATGGGTCCAAGTTCAAAAATCTATAAGTTGAAGAGTTTCTTGAGGAGGAAGGCATCAAGCACGAGTTCTCCGCTCCTTACACACCATAACAAAATGGTGTGGTAGAGAGGAAGAACAAGACTCTAATCGACATGACGAGAACGATGCTTGGAGAGTACAAGACGCCTGAGCGGTTTCGGTCGGAAGCTGTGAACACAACTTGCCACGCCAGAAACCGACTCTACCTGTACCGTCTCCTCAAGAAGACTTCCCACGAACTCCTTACCAATAACAAACCCAATGTCTCTTATTTTCGTGTATTTGGGAGCAAATGCTACATTCTAGTGAAGAAAGGTAGACATTCAAAATTTGCTCCCAAGGCAGTAGAAGGGTTTTTACTAGGATATGACTCAAATTCAAAGGCGTATAGGGTATTCAACAAATCATCAAGATTAGTTGAAGTCTCTAGCGACATATTTGATGAGACTAATGGCTCTCCAAGAGAGCAAGTTGATCTTGATGATATAGATGAAGATGAAGTTCCGATGGCCGCAATGCGCACGATGGCGATAGGAGATGTAACACCCCTGGTGTTACTGTTACTAAAACTTGAGCATAACATCATGAGCATCAGCATTTCATGTGTTGGACACACCTAGAATGCATTCACTAGGCAAAATTTTCAAACAAGTTGTATTGTTATGGTATGTTGCAAATAAAACCCTAGTGTAGGATATTAACCCTAAACATGGTTCTGAAGGGTAAAACAAAATCCAAATAGGCAAAACCCTAAAGCTTAAGTGAAATAGTCATAAAATGTTACTAGGAATGGACCTAAGTTACATTCACACCCTTGAAATACCAAAAACCCTAAAAAGGACCCTAGAAAAAAACCCTAAACCTAAACCCTAGGTGGTTAAGTGCAAAATCAGTGCACTTTTGGACTAAAGTGTAAAAACTATGATGTTAAAGCATATAAAGTCATTTGGTTCACAATCATGTGGATTTGCAAGTTAAACCCTAAGTTTTGGGTCTATTTGCAAAAAGCACCACTTAAACCCTATACACTTAAGTCTGAAATTCAGTGATATGGGCTCAACTTTGGAGCTTTGTAACTTTCAAATTCTATGGTTTTTTCCCTAGGTCACCACATTAATTTTGTAGCTCTATGAAAGGAGAACAACTTTGCTTAAGAGTGTAAGCATGGTTGTTATGTAAAAATTGGAGTAAAGCAAGCTCAAGGTTACTCTGTCAGAACTGGGTTAGAAAACTGAAACTGAACCCTAGATCAGAAGTGGTCACAGTGAGATGAGGCTAAATTTGGTGAGCCTTATCTTTGAATTCATTTGGTTTTAACCCAAGAATCCTATAGTAAGTTTGTAGCTTGATGTATGGTAAACAAATTTTATTAGGAGAGATTGCTCTGTTCTTGACAAGAATCCAGAGATCAAGATGGAAGAAGATGGCTGGTTCAGGCGACTGAAGAACAATTGCCATGGTACAGTGCTCTGAATAGATTAGGCTGCCAGCTCAGTTAAGTTCACCGCCGACGATCGCCGTCGCGATTCGTGCCACCGCCATCTTGACTCGTACTCGGGGTGATCAGATAAATACTCGGAGCACGCCGCCATAGATAAGTCCCGGCCAGTAAACAATTCCGGACGCCGTACCAAGCTCACCGCGGTGGAATCCGATAAGCACGCCGGTGACCGCCGTCTTCCGGCTTTGTGCCGCGTGTCCAGGCATTTCCACCACATCGTCGTGACCTACTTTTGCTCTCCGTTGATCTCCGGAGTGACTGCCACGGCGTAGGACACGAATTCGTTGCACCAGTAACTCTCCCCCTCTCCGCCCGCCAGCACCTTTCTGCCAAATTGAGCGCCACCGCTATTGCGCTCTATAAATTGCGGCCACCGTGAGCTCCGCAAGGTCATCACACACCCAGCCACCAAGAACCATCCTCAATCATTCACCAGGGAGCGCGAATTTTGAACTTCCCCCAAATCTGCTCAAGAACACCGTGAAAACGACCTCACCGCGGCCAGCGCAATTCCGGTTAGTTCATGATGTCTGCTCTCTCGTTTAAGCATTCTCATGCGTCCGTGTTGCTTGCCGACCCACCCAATTGAACAAAGAACCCACTGATCGCCGGGAACACGTTCAACTATCCGCTCTGCTCACGGTCGACGTGGCCAGAGTCAACCAGTTAGCCATTTTTGGAATTAGGTTGGGGGAAACATTCGTTAGGTCTTGAATTCGGTTTCGGCCGAAGCAGGGCACCAGTCCTTGCGTAAATCACCCAGTACAAGCTCGCCGGAGCCCGGCTCTGCGCTCGTCGCCGTCGGGGACCTCGACCTGCAAAGAAATAGAATACAGGGGGTCTTCTTGGAAACTGTCAGTGACTCAAAGTAACAGTGAAAGAACCCCACTTCAAGTTAACCAGAACGCTAGGGGTTTTCTTGCAAAGCTGCCAGCGCAGGCGTGGCGTGGGCACACTTTCCACCTGGCTTGGGCCGTCTGGGCTAGATTCGGCCCAGCACTGTTCAAGTTTTTCCCTTTTCTTTTTCAGTGAAACTTTGGAAATCTGTAGAAAATTTTAGAAAAATCCTAAAAATGTCAAACCAATTTTCTTAGATTCCTAATTTTCCATAGTATTTAATAAAAATAGTTTTATGATTTTTAGGTCAAATAGAGAATTTTGGAGCATTTCAAATAGCCTAAAACCCTGTTTCTGGATTTTTAGAAATTAGATAGTATTTCCAAAAATCCTTAAACTTTTTAGATGACCTTTATACATCATTTAGAAGCCTTGGGTAGAATTTGGTATGATTTGGACCTTGTTTGATGCTTAGAACCCAAAACCCTACCCCCTGCCCTTTGAATTCCTTTACTGACTCCGGAAACCCTAGTTTCCCGGAAAACCGTGAAGGAAAGTTGTATTCGAGACTTTAGAAATAAACCTTTACTATCTTTGCACACTCATAAGCATTTCATGAGCATTCATTCTTATATATATATGGTTATATTTAGATAACGAGGAAGAAGTTGAAGTAGAAGAAGAGAAGACTTCGCCACCACCACCTGCGGAACATCAGGCAGGAAATTGTTTTTACTTTGACATCTACGGATCCGAGCCTGATTCACCTGTAAACCAAGGCAAGCCCTGGTGCATGCAACCCCTTCCTTGTGTTTTTAAATAATTTTGCACACTTTAAGTCTACTGAAATGTGCATTAGGTTTATAGGAGTTGCTTGGAAACCCTTTGATGCATTGCCTTCCTTGATATCCATACTTTTATAGATACTTCTGGTGAAGTATCAAAACATGATTTACAAAAATGCTTAGCCCTGCTCAGATCTTGTGGATAGAGGTTGTCTTTTGCATTAAGGCTTAGCTCAGGGGTTATCCTGAGGAAAGATGGCTTCTACCTGCAAGAATATTTTCATTGAGAGCATGGTGGGATCTTACTGCAAAGTTCCCTTTGATGCTCTTTTCATCCTAAGGAATACAAACAATCCTAAGGGTGGAAGTACTTAAATCGGGACTTGGGCTAGGAACAGGTGATGCTCCGCCCGGGTCAATTAAGGATTGGATGCGTATGTAGGCCTGCTAGATCAAGGACTATCTTAACTAGCCACATGCCCTGGAAATGGGACAGAGTAAGCTTTGCCTCGGGCAGACTAATACCAGAATAAGATAACACAAAATGGGCGTGGAGAGATGGCGAGAGTAGCGTGTACCCTCCGTGGCAAGAGGCTGGACGGTGGTGTATCTGTGCTCTCGGTTGGCGTGAACCTGATCTGGTCTTAAGAACCCTAGTGGTGAGTTGACATATGCAAGGGTTAAGTGCTACATATGTTGTGTGGTTAGAGATCCTTAGCTGAGTAAATCGATTCGGATCGCCGTTATATCCCCGGAGAGTGGAGACTTGATCACTGACCTGCAACCTAAGTCAGGATGTGAACCTCATGAATAAAAATGATGTTGTATTGATGAGATGGTGAAAGTAGACCATATGCAAACAGAGTCTATTAATATTTAATCTGGCATTAAAATATTGAAAGTAAGGACTCGCTTTAGTAAGCTATTTATGCAAAAGTATCTAAGTTGATTTTTGCTAAAGCCTCTCCTTGATTCCCAAATCCAGCATACCCTTGAGAGTCTTTTCTTTAGTCGGGTAAGACTTGCTGAGTAATTCCATACTCAGGGTTTTATTCCCCATTGTTTTTAGGTGAGGAAGCAACCAACTTTTGTTGCTTCTGTTCTAAGGTGGTATCAAAAGAAGAAAACCAGGAGTAAAGCTGCGCGAGGAATGGATCCTCCATAGAACTTTTGTTTAAAACTTATCAGGAGGGATTTTTGCCTCCCATGGTTTGTAATAATAATACTCTGCACTCGTATATTATATTCTGGTCTGTAAATATTAAACACTATCTTACTTTTCAATAAAAGTAAATTATTGTAACTGCTTCCGCATTTCCGTATCTCCGATGATTTGTAATGTCTGCAAGACGGGTGAAACGCTCTTGGGAAAGGTAAAGAAGTTCAGATACCGAACTTGTCAAGTGGTCAGGTGCACTTGCAGGGTTGTCTGAGGTCCGTTGGACAAGGACAACTGTAGGTGGGCCTAATTACTTGGGAGGTTCCGTCACAGGAGATGTGCGACCACAGGAACTACAGGAACAAGATCAGCCTTCTTCCTCGACACTGGTGCATCCCCCAACTCAAGATGACGGACAGGTACCTCAAGAAGAGGAGCGTGATCAAGGGGGAGCACAGGAAGAACAGGTTATGGAGGAAGAAGAACCACGGGTCCCTCTAACTCAAGTCCGAGCGACGATCCAAAGACATCACCCCGTTGATCAGATTCTGGGTGACATCAGTAAGGGAGTAACTACTCGCTCATGATTAGCTAATTTTTGTGAGCATTACTCGTTTGTCTCTTCTATTGAGCCTTTCAGGGTAGAAGAGGCCTTGTAGGATCCGGACTAGGTGTTGGCCATGCATGAAGAGCTCAACAACTTCAAAAGGAATGAAGTCTGGAGCCTGGTGCCGCGTCCAAAGCAAAACGTTGTGGGAACCAAGTGGGTGTTCCGCAACAAGCAAGATGAGCACGGAGTAGTGACAAGAAACAAGGCTCGACTTGTGGTAAAAGGTTATGCCCAAGTTGCAGGTTTTGATTTTGAGGGGAATTTTGCTCCTGTAGCTAGGCTAGAGTCAATTCAGATATTATTAGCCTATGCTGCTCACCATTCCTTTAGGCTGTTTCAAATGGACGTAAAGAGCGCTTTCCTCAATGGACAAATTAAGGAGGAGGTATACGTGGAACAACCCCTTGGCTTTGAGGATGACAGGTATCCCGACCATGTATATAAGCTCTCTAAGGCGCTCTATGGACTTAAGCAAGCCCCTGAAAGTCGCCTAGAGGGGGGGTGAATAGGGCGAAACTGAAATTCTCAAAAATAATCACAACTACAAGCCGGGTTAGCGTTAGAGATATAATCAAGTCCGCGAGAGAGGATGCAAAACAAATCGCAAGCGAATAAAGAGTGTGACAAACGGATTTGTTTTACCGGGGTTCGGTTCTCGCAAACCTACTCCCCGTTGAGGTGGTCACAAAGACCGGGTCTCTTTCAACCCTTTCCCTCTCTCAAACGGTCCCTCGGACCGAGTGAGCTTTCTCTTCTCAATCACTTGGAACACAAAGTTCCTACAAGGACCACCACAAGGTTGGTGTCTCTTGCCTCAATTACAAGTGAGTTTGATTGCAAGAAAGAATCAAGAAAGAAGAAAGCAATCCAAGCGCAAGAGCTCGAAAGAACACAAGCAAATCTCTCTCACTAGTCACTAAAACTTTGTGTGGAATTTGGGAGAGGATTTGATCTCTTGAGTGTGTCTAGAATTGAATGCCTAGCTCTTGAAAGTGGTTGGAAGTGTAAAAACTTGGATGCAATGAATGGTGGGTGGTTGGGGGTATTTATAGCCCCAACCACCAAACTAGCCGTTTGGTGGGGCTGACTGTCGTATGGTGCACCGGACAGTCCGGTGCACACCGGACATGTCCGGTGCGCCAGCCACGTCACCAAAGCCGTTGGGTTCCGACCGTTGGAACTCTGTCTTCTGGGCCCACCTGGATGTCCGGTGGCGCATCGGACATGTACTGTAGAGTGTCCGGTGCGCCAGTATTGGCGTGCTTGACTTCTGCGCGCGCTGGCGCGCATTTAATGCGCTGCAGGTAGCCGTTGCCGCCGAAATATCCGTTGCTCCGCTGTCACACCGGACAGTCCGGTGTACACCGGACATGTCCGGTGAATTATAGCGGACTAGCCGTTGCGAATTCCCGAGGCTGGCGAGTTCCTGAGCCGCTCTTCCTTGGAGCATCGGACACTGTCCGGTGTACACCGGACAGTCCGATGAATTATAGCGGAGCGCCTCTGGATTTTCCCGAAGGTGACGAGTTTGACTGGGAGTCCTCTGGTGCACCGGACACAGTCCGGTGGCACACCGGACAGTCCGGTGCGCCAGACCAGAGGTGCCTTCGGTTGTTCCTTTGCTCTTTTGTTGAACCCAATACTTTGTCTTTTTATTGGCTAAGTCTGAACCTTTGGCACCTGTATAACTTATACACTAGAGCAAAACTAGTTAGTCCAATTATTTGTGTTGGGCAATTCAACCACCAAAATCAATTAGGAGAATAGGTGTAAGCCTAATTCCCTTTCAATCTCCCCCTTTTTGGTGATTGATGCCAACACAAACCAAAGCAAATATGGAAGTGCATAATTGAACTAGTTTGCATAACGTAAGTGCAAAGGTTGCTTGGAATTGAGCCAATATAAATACTTATAAGATATGCATGGATTGTTTCTTCATTTTTAACATTTTGGACCACGCTTGCACCATATGTTTTGTTTTTACAAATTGTTTTGTAAATTCTTTTCAAAGTCCTTTTGCAAATAGTCAAAGGTAGATGAATAAGATTTTGCGAAGCATTTTCTATATTTGAAATTTTCTCCCCTGTTTCAAATGCTTTTCCTTTGACTAAACAAAACTCCCCCTAAATAAAATTCTCCTCTTAGTGTTCAAGAGGGTTTTGATGTATCAATTTGAAATACTACTTTCTCCCCCTTTTGAACATAATAGGATACCAATTTGAAATTTCCAATTTGAAAATCATTTAGGTGGTGGTGCGGTCCTTTTGCTTTGGGCTCATACTTTCTCCCCCTTTGGCATGAATCGCCAAAAACGGATACTTTGAGTGAGATATAAGCCCTTCGAATTACTCTCTCCTCCTTTGGTCATAAATAAATGAGTGACGATTATACCAAAGTTGGAGTCCTCTTGCTTTGGACTTTCCCCCAAAAGATGGAGAGATGCGAGGAGCGACGACGAAGGATGAGTTGCAGAGTGGAAGCCTTTGTCTTCGCCGAAGACTCCAATTTCCCTTTCAATACACCTATGACTTGGTTTGAAATAGACTTGAAAACACATTAGTCATAGCATATGAAAGAGACATGATCAAAGGTATATAAATTAGCTATGTGTGCAAATTAGCAAAAGAAATTCCTAGAATCAAGAATATTTAGCTCATGCCTAAGTTTGTTAAAAGTTTGTTCATCAAGAGGCTTGGTAAAGATATCGGCTAATTGATCTTTAGTATTAATGTATGAAATCTCGATATCTCCCTTTTGTTGGTGATCCCTTAAAAAGTGATACCGAATGGCTATGTGTTTAGTGCGGCTATGTTCGATGGGATTATCTGCCATTTTGATTGCACTCTCATTATCACATAGAAGAGGAACTTTGGTTAATTTGTAACCATAGTCCCTAAGGGTTTGCCTCATCCAAAGTAGTTGCGCGCAACAATGGCCTGCGGCAATGTACTCAGCTTCGGCGGTAGAAAGAGCAACAGAATTTTGCTTCTTTGAAGCCCAAGACACCAAGGATCTTCCCAAGAACTGGCAAGTCCCCGATGTGCTCTTTCTATTGATTTTACACCCCGCCCAATCGGCATCCGAATAACCAATCAAATCAAATGTGGATCCCCTAGGATACCAAAGCCCAAACTTAGGAGTATAAACTAAATATCTCAAGATTCGTTTTACGGCCTGAAGGTGAGCTTCCTTAGGGTCGGCTTGGAATCTTGCACACATGCATACGGAAAGCATAATATCCGGTCGAGATGCACATAAATAGAGTAAAGATCCTATCATCGACCGGTATACCTTTTGATCGACGGATTTACCTCCTTCATCGAGGTCGAGATGCCCATTGGTTCCCATGGGTGTCTTGATGGGTTTGGCATCCTTCATTCCAAACTTGCTTAGAATATCTTGAGTGTACTTCGTTTGGCTTAGGAAGGTGCCTTCTTGGAGTTGCTTAACTTGAAATCCTAAGAGGTACTTCAACTCCCCCATCATAGACATCTCGAATTTTTGTGTCATGATCCTACTAAATTCTTCACATGTAGACTCGTTAGTAGACCCAAATATAATATCATCAACATAAATTTGGCATACAAACAAGTTATTTTCAAGAGTTTTAGTGAATAGAGTAGGATCGGCCTTTCCGACTTTGAATCCATTAGTGATAAGGAAATCCCTAAGGCCTTCATACCATGCTCTTGGGGCTTGCTTGAGCCCATAAAGCGCCTTAGAGAGTTTATAGACATGGTTAGGGTACTCACTATCTTCAAAGCCGGGAGGTTGCTCAACATAGACCTCTTCCTTGATTGGTCCATTGAGGAAGGCACTTTTCACGTCCATTTGATAGAGCTTAAAGCCATGGTAAGTAGCATAGGCCAATAATATGCGAATTGACTCAAGCCTAGCTACGAGTGCATAGGTTTCACCAAAATCCAAACCTTCGACTTGGGAGTATCCCTTGGCCACAAGTCGAGCTTTGTTCCTTGTCACCACACCATGCTCATCTTGCTTGTTGCGAAAAACCCACTTGGTTCCTACAACATTTTGGTTAGGACGTGGAACTAAATGCCATACCTCATTCCTAGTGAAGTTGTTGAGCTCCTCTTGGATCGCCACTACCCAATCCGAATCTTGTAGTGCTTCCTCTACCCTGTGTGGCTCAATAGAGGAAACAAAAGAGTAATGCTCACAAAAATGTGCAACATGAGATCTAGTGGTTACCCCCTTATGAATGTCGCCGAGGATGGTGTCGACGGGGTGATCTCATTGGATTGCTTGGTGGACTCTTGGGTGTGGCAGCCTTTGTTCTTCATCCTCCTTGTCTTGATCATTTGCATCTCCCCCTTGATCATTGTCGTCATCTTGAGGTGGCTCATTCGCTTGATCTTCTACTTCATCAACTTGAGCTTCATCCTCATTTTGAGTCGGTGGAGATGCTTGCGTGGAGGAAGATGGTTGATCTTGTGCATTTGGAGGCTCTTTGGATTCCTTAGGACACACATCCCCAATGGACATGTTCCTTAGCGCGATACACGGAGCCTGTTCTTCACCTATCTCATCAAGATCAACTTGCTCTACTTGAGAGCCATTAGTCTCATCAAACACAACGTCACAAGAAACTTCAACAAGTCCTGAGGACTTGTTAAAGACTCTATATGCCCTTGTGTGTGAGTCATATCCTAGTAAAAAGCCTTCTACAGTCTTAGGAGCAAATTTATATTTTCTACCTCTTTTAATAAGAATAAAGCATTTGCTACCAAAGACTCTAAAATATGAAATATTGGGCTTTTTACCGGTTAGAAGTTCGTATGATGTCTTCTTGAGGATTCGGTGTAGATATAACCGGTTGATGGCGTAGCAAGCGGTGTTAACCGCCTCGGCCCAAAACTGATCCGAAGTCTTGTACTCATCAAACATGGTTCTTGCCATGTCCAATAGAGTTCTATTCTTTCTTTCCACTACACCATTTTGTTGTGGCGTGTAGGGAGAGGAGAACTCATGCTTGATGCCCTCCTCCTCAAGGAAGCCTTCAATTTAAGAGTTCTTGAACTCCGTCCCGTTGTCGCTTCTAATCTTCTTGATCCTTAAGCCGAACTCATTTTGAGCCCGTCTCAAGAATCCTTTTAAGGTTTCTTGGGTTTGAGATTTTTCCTGCAAAAAGAATACCCAAGTGAAGCGAGAATAATCATCCACTATTTACAAGACAATACTTACTCCCGCCGATGCTTATGTAAGCAATCGGGCCGAATAGATCCATGTGGAGTAGCTCAAGTGGCCTGTCGGTCGTCATGATGTTCTTGTGTGGATGATGGGCACCAACTTGCTTTCCTGCTTGGCATGCGCTACAAACCCTGTCTTTCTCAAAATGAACATTGGTTAGTCCTAAAATGTGCTCTCCCTTTAGAAGCTTATGAAGATTCTTCATCCCAACATGGGCTAGTCGGCGGTGCCAGAGCCAACCCATGTTAGTCTTAGCAATTAAGCATGTGTCGAGTTCAGCTCTATCAAAATCTACTAAGTATAGCTGACCCTCTAACACACCCTTAAATGCTATTGAATCATCACTTCTTCTAAAGACAGTGACACCTACATCAGCAAAGAGACAGTTGTAGCCCATTTTGCATAATTGAGATACAGAAAGCAAATTGTAATCTAATGAATCTATAAGAAAAACATTTGAAATAGAATGGTCAGGTGATATAGCAATTTTACCCAACCCTTTGACCAAACCTTGATTTCCATCCCTGAATGTGATAGCTCGTTGGGGATCTTGGTTTTTCTCATAGGAGGAGAATATTTTCTTCTCCCCAGTCATGTGGTTTGTGCACCCGCTATCGATGATCCAACTTGAGCCCCCGGATGCATAAACCTACAAAACAAGTTTAGTTCTTGACTTTAGGTACCCAAACGGTTTTGGGTCCTTTGGCATTAGAAATAAGAACTTTGGGTACCCAAACACAAGTCTTGGAGCCCTTGTGTTTGCCCCCAACAAACTTGGCAACTACCTTGCCGGATTTGTTAGTTAAAACATATGATGCATCAAAAGTTTTGAATGAAATGTCATGATCATTTGATGCATTAGGAGTTCTCTTTTTAGGCAACTTAGCACGGGTTGGTTGCCTAGAACTAGATGTCTCACCCTTATACATAAAAGCATGATTTGGGCCACAGTGAGACTTCCTAGAGTGAATTCTCCTAATCTTGCTCTCAGGATAACCGGCAGGGTACAAAATGTAACCTTCGTTGTCCTGAGGCATGGGAGCCTTGCCCTTAACAAAATTAGACAATCTTTTAGGAGGGGCACTAAGTTTGACATTGTCTCCCCTTTGGAAGCCAATGCCATCCTTGATGCCAGGGCGTCTCCCATTATAAAGCATACTACGAGCAAATTTAAATTTTTCATTCTCTAAGTTATGCTCGGCAATTTTAGCATCTAATTTTGCTATATGATCATTTTGTTGTTTAATTAAAGACATGTGATCATGAATAGCATTAACATCAACATCTCTACATCTAGTACAAATAGATACATGCTCAACGATAGATGTAGAGGGTTTGCAAGATTTTAATTCTACAACCTTAGCATGTAATATATCATTTTTCACTTCTAAGGTTAGAAATAGTAATATTGCAAACATCAAAATCTTTAGCCTTAGCAAGCAATTTCTCATTTTCAATCCTAAGGCTAGCAAGAGAAACATTCAACTCATCAATTCTAGCAAGTAAATCAACATTATCATCTCTAGGATTGGAAGTTGAAACATTACAAACATGAGAATCAACCTTAGCAATTAATTTGGCATTTTCATTTCTAAGGTTGGCAATAGTGTCATGGCACGTGCTTAGCTCACTAGATAATTTCTCACAATTTTCTACCTCTAGAGCATAAGCATTCTTAACCTTAACATGCTTTTTATTTTCCTTGATTAGGAAGTCCTCTTGGGAGTCCAAGAGATCATCCTTTTCATGGATGGCACTAATTAGCTCATTTAGTTTTTCCTTTTGTTCCATGTTAAGGTTGGCAAAAAGGGTAAGCAAATTAACTTCCTCATCACTAGCATTATCATCACTAGAAGATTCATATTTAGTGGAGGATTTTGATTTAACCTTCTTCCTTTTGCCGTCCTTTGCCATGAGGCACTTGTGGCCGATGTTAGGGAAGAGAAGTCCCTTGGTGACGGCAATGTTGGTGGCGTCCTCGTCGGAGGAGGAGTCGGTGGAGCTCTCATCGGAGTCCCACTCCCGGCAAACATGGGCATCCCCGCCCTTCTTCTTGTAGTACCTCTTATTTTCTCTCCTCTTGCCCTTCTTGTCGTTGCCCCTGTCACTGTCACTAGATATTGGACATTTTGCAATAAAATGACCGGGCTTACCACATTTGTAGCACACTTTCTTGGAGCGGGGTTTGTAGTCCTTCCCCCTCCTTTGTTTGAGGATTTGACGGAAGCTCTTGATGATGAGCGCCATCTCCTCGTTGTCGAGCTTGGAGGCGTCGATGGGTTGTCTACTTGATGTAGACTCCTCCTTCTTCTCCTCCGTCGCCTTGAATGCGACCGGTTGTGCTTCGGGTGTGGAGGAGGTGCCTTGCTCGATGATTTTCTTTGAGCCTTTAATCATTAGCTCAAAGCTCACAAATTTTCCTATGACTTCCTCGGGAGACATTAGCTTATATCTAGGATCACCTCGAATTAATTGAACTTGTGTAGGGTTAAGAAATACGAGAGATCTAAGAATAACCTTGACCATCTCATGGTCATCCCATTTTTCGCTCCCGAGGTTGCGCACTTGGTTCACCAAGGTCTTCAAGCGGTTGTACATGGCTTGTGGATCCTCCCCTTGGTGAAGCATGAAGCGACCGAGCTCCCCCTCGATCGTTTCCCGCTTGGTGATCTTTGTCACCTCGTCTCCTTCATGCGCGGTCTTGAGTACGTCCCAAATTTCCTTTGCACTTTTTAACCCTTACACCTTATTATACTCCTCTCGACTTAGAGAGGCGAGGAGTATAGTAGTGGCTTGGGAGTTAAAGTGGTGAATTTGGGCCGCCTCGTCCGAGTCGTAGTCTTCATCCCCTACGGATGGTACCTGTACACCAAACTCAACAACATTCCATATGCTTGTGTGGAGTGAGGTTAGATGATGCCTCATTTTGTCACTCCACATATTATAATCTTCACCGTCAAAAACCGGTGGTTTGCCTAATGGAACGGAGAGTAAAGGAGTACGTTTTGAAACATGGGGATAACGTAGAGGAATCTTACTATACTTCTTGCGCTCTTGGCGCTTAGAAGTAACGGACGGTGCATCGGAGTCGGAGGTCGATGGTGATGAAGAGTCGGTCTCGTAGTAGACCACTTTCCTCATCCTCTTGTGTTTGTCGCCTCTCCGATTCGACTTGTGGGAAGAGGATTTCTTCTCCTTCCTCTTCCCTTTGTTGGAGGAGTTTTTCTTCTCCTTCCTCTTGTTGCAGGACTCTTCTGATGAAGTCGACCCGTGGCTTGTAGCGGGCTTGTCGCCGGTCTCCATCTCCCTCTTGGCGAGTTCTCCCGACATCACTTCGAGCGGTTAAGCTCTAATGAAGCACCGTGGCTCTAATACCAATTGAAAGTCGCCTAGAGGGGGGTGAATAGGGCGAAACTGAAATTCTCAAAAATAATCACAACTACAAGCCGGGTTAGCGTTAGAGATATAATCAAGTCCACGAGAGGGGATGCAAAACAAATCGCAAGCGAATAAAGAGTGTGACACACGGATTTGTTTTACCGAGGTTCGGTTCTCGCAAACCTACTCCCCGTTGAGGTGGTCACAAAGACCGGGTCTCTTTCAACCCTTTCCCTCTCTTAAACGGTCCCTCGGACCAAGTGAGCTTTCTCTTCTCAATCACTTGGAACACAAAGTTCCTACAAGGACCACCACAAGATTGGTGTCTCTTGCCTCAATTACAAGTGAGTTTGATTGCAAGAAAGAATCAAGAAAGAAGAAAGCAATCCAAGCGCAAGAGCTCGAAAGAACACAAGCAAATCTCTCTCACTAGTCACTAAAACTTTGTGTGGAATTTGGGAGAGGATTTGATCTCTTGAGTGTGTCTAGAATTGAATGCATAGCTCTTGTAAGTGGTTGGAAGTGTAAAAACTTGGATGCAATGAATGGTGGGTGGTTGGGGGTATTTATAGCCCCAACCACCAAACTAGCCGTTTGGTGGGGCTGACTGTCGTATGGTGCACCGGACAGTCTGGTGCACACCGGACATGTCCGGTGCGCCAGCCACGTCACCAAAGCCGTTGGGTTCCGACCGTTGGAGCTCTGTCTTCTGGGCCCGCCTGGATGTCCGATGGCGCATCGGACATGTACTGTAGAGTGTCCGGTGTGCCAGTATGGGCGTGCCTGACTTCTGCGCGCGCAGGCGCGCATTTAATGCGCTGCAGGTAGCCGTTGCCGCCGAAATATCCGTTGATCCACTGTCACACCGGACAGTCCGGTGAATTATAGCGGACTAGCCGTTGCGAATTCCCGAGGCTGGCGAGTTCCAGAGCCGCTCTTCCTTGGAGCACCGGACAGTCCGGTGAATTATAGCGGAGCGCCTCTGGATTTTCCCAAAGGTGACGAGTTTGTCTGGGAGTCCTCTGGTGCACCGGACACTGTCCGGTGGCGCACCGGACAGTCCGGTGCGCCAGACCAGAGGTGCCTTCGGTTGTTCCTTTGCTCTTTTGTTGAACCCAATACTTTGTATTTTTATTGGCTAAGTCTGAACCTTTGGCACCTGTATAACTTATACACTAGAGCAAAACTAGTTAGTCCAATTATTTGTGTTGGGCAATTCAACCACCAAAATCAATTAGGAGAATAGGTGTAAGCCTAATTCCCTTTCAGCCCCAAGAGCATAGTATGAATGCCTTAGAGATTTCTTAATTACTAATGCTTTCAAGGTTGGGAAAGCTGATCCCACTCTTTTTACAAAGACTTGTGATGGTGACCTTTTTGTTTGCCAAATTTATGTCGATGACATAATATTTGGTTCCACTAACCAAAAGTCTTGTGAGGAGTTTAGCAGGATGATGATGCAAAAGTTCGAGATGTCAATGATGGGCGAGTTGACCTACTTCCTTGGATTCCAAGTGAAGCAACTCAAGGACGGCACCTTCATCTCCCAAACGAAGTACACTCAAGATCTTCTCAAGAGGTTTGGGATGAAGGACGCTAAGCCCGCGAAGACACCGATGGGAACTGACGAACATCTCGACCTCAACAAAGGAGGTAAGCCCATTGATCAAAAGGCATACCGGTCAATGATAAGTTCATTACTTTATCTTTGTGCTAGTAGACCTGACATTATGCTTAGTGTATGCATGTGTGCTAGATTTTAATCCGACCCCAAGGAATGTCACCTTGTGGTCGTTAAGCGAATTCTTAGGTATTTAGTTTCTACGCTGTCGGCGTTTCGACCCGGGGGGTCCCTGGACCGACAAGTAAATTGTCGCTGCGTGTCCCAGCTCAGATGGGTCGGCGCGAGACGGAACACAAGGGGGGAAAACAGTAAGGGGAAACCACGACCTTCATGTTGTCCTGCGCCCAGGGCGGATGCGCTTGCAGTAGGGGGTTACAAGCGTTCACGTGGGAGAGAGAGAGAGAGCGAGAGCCTTGTGTGTCGGCTCGTTCTCCCGCGCGGCCACCTTCTCGTACGAGAGCCCTGGACCTTCCTTTTGTCGATGTAAGGAGAGGGCCCAGGTATACAATGGGGGGTGTAGCAATGTGCTAACGTGTCTAGCAAAGGGGAGCCAAAGCCCTATGTACATGTCGTCGTGGCTGTCAGAGAGATGTTGCTGCCCTGTTCAAGTGATGTCGTGGTCGTCGGAGGAGCGCTTGAGCCCTGTGCAAGCACAGCTGTTGGGGTTGTCGGATCCTTGCTGACGTCTCCTTGCTTCCGTAAGGGGCTGAGAACCGCCGTCGTCATGGAGCACGCGGGGTGCCATCATTACTTGTTTACCGGGGCGTGCCAGATGGGACGCCGGTCTTGTTCCCCGTAGCCTGGGCTAGCTAGGGGTAGGGTAATGATGCCCCCCCTGTGACGTGATCGGTCCGAGCCCGAGGTCGAGCGAGGCGGTGACTCCTCCGAGGTCGAGGCTGAGTCCGAGCCCTGGGGCTCGGGCGAGGCGGAGACCGTCTTCCGAGGTCGAGGTCGAGTCCGAGCCCTGGGGTCGGGCGAGGCGGAGACCGCCTTCCGAGGTCGAGGCTGAGTCCGAGCCCAGGGGTCGGGCGAGGTGGAGACCGTCTTCTGAGGTCGAGGTTGAGTCTGAGCCCATGGGTCGGGCGAGGCGGAGACCGTCTTCCGGAGTCGAGGTTGAGTCCGAGCCCTAGGGTCGGGCGAGGCGGAGACCGTCTTCCGGAGTCGAGGTTGAGTCCGAGCCTAGGGGTTGGGCGAGGCGAAGACCGTCTTCCGGAGTCGAGGTTGAGTCCGAGCCCTGGGGTCGGGCGAGGCGGAGCTTCCTATGGTGCTCGAGGTCGGTCTTAGCTGCTGTCGGCCTCACTCTGGCGAGTGGCACAACAGTCGGAGCAGGGCAGGCGACGCTGTTTTCCTGTCAGGTCAGTCAGTGGAGCGGCGAAGTGACTGCGGTCACTGCGGCCCTGTCGACTGAGGAGCGTGCGTCAGGATAAGGTGTTAGGCGATCCTTGCATTGAATGCTCCTGTGATACGGTCGGTTGGCGTGACGATCTGGCCAAGGTTGCTTCTCCGAGAAGCCTACCCGAGCTAGGCCTCGGGCGAGTCGAAGGCGCGTCCGTTGTTTGAGGAGACCCTCGGGCGAGGCGTGAATTTGCCTTGGTATACTGTTCCTGCCCGAGGCTGGGCTCGGGCGAGACGAGATCGTGTCCTTTGAGTGGACGGAGCCTTGACCGGAATCGCGCCCATCAGGCCTTTGCAGCTTTGTACTGATGGGGGTTACCAGCTGAGATTAGGAGTCTTGGGGGTACCCCTAATTATGGTCCCCGACATACGCCTTGCTTCGGGATCTGGTACCCAAAGGGGTATACCTTTGACTTGATTGGATACTCAGACTCCGACTATGCCGGGTGTAAGGTTAATAGGAAGAGCACATCAGGGATGTGCCAACTTCTAGGAAGGTCTATGGTGTCCTGGAGTTCCAAGAAACAAACATCTGTTGCCCTATCCATCGCTGAGGCCGAGTATGTTGCCGCAGGACAGTGTTGCGTGCAACTGCTTTGGATGAGGCAAACCCTCCGAGACTTTGGATACAACCTGAGCAAAGTCCTACTCCTATGTGACAATGAGAGTGCAATCCGCTTGGCGGATAATCCTGTTGAACACAGCCGCACTAAGCACATAGACATCTGTCATCACTTTCTGAGATACCACAAGCAAAAGGGAGATATCGATGTGTACCACATGAGCACCGAGAACCAGCTAGCCGATATCTTCACTAAGCCTTTAGACGAGAAAAGGTTTTGCAGGTTGCGTAGTGAGCTAAATGTCTTAGATTCGCGTAGCTTGGATTGATCTATATCATACATGTGTTCTATGCCTTTGATCATGTTACTTTGAGGATTTCAATCAATTATTGTGTGTTTGTGGTGCTCAAGTTGTACAAGTCATCCCTGGACCTCACAAGTCCGTATGCAAATGATGCACATGTTTAGGGGGAGATGTGCTACAACTTGACTCCTTTGAGACTAACTTGCTTGCTTGAGTACACTTGAAGTAGCCTCGAAGGACCATTGAAAGGGAAAATGAACTTGGACGATGAAAAGACTTCCACTGCACTCCGGTATTAGTGTATTTACTTCCAAGTTCATACTAATGCTCTCGTTGCCTTTTTGCTCTTATTTGACATTTTCGTGAGGCAATGGGGTTAAAGGGCCAAAAGTTTTTCCGTTTTGGTGCTCAATGCCAAAGGGGGAGAAATTAGGGAAATCAAGGGCCAAAGCAACTGGATCAGCCAATCACTTGTGAATTTCAAAAATAGTAGAGTTAGAATTTGTATTTTGCACAAATAACTCTTATTTGCACAAATAACTCTTATTGCAAAATTTGGTCTCTTATGGGGGAGAATTTTGATTATAGAAAAAGGGGGAGTTTTTGACACTTGATCAATTTTTACTCTTGCAATATCTCTCTATTTACCCAAACAAGAGTGTTTGACTTAGAGATAGGAAAAAGAATTTGATTTGCAAAAACAAACCAAGTGGTGGCAAGAGTGATCCATATATGTCAAATCCTATGTGAGTAGATTTGGTCTCAAATTTGCACTTCTTAGTTGCTTTTTAATGTGTTGGCATAAATCACCAAAAAGGGGGAGATTGAAAGGGAAATATGCCCTTGGGCCATTTTTATAATTGTTTTGGTGATTAGATGCCCAACACATGGTTCTAAGTCTATATGTGTCAAGGTGCAAATCAAGTAATAAGGTATGTCTCCGGACTTAGTAAATTGTTTTTGGGTACTAACATGTTAATCTAAGTGCTAGAGATATAGCCAAGAAAAGAGGAAAAGAATTGAAGAAGGAATGGCTAAGTAAGCCAAAAACCAGCTCCAGCCTGGCACATCGGACTATCCGGTGGTGCACCGGACAGTGTCTGGTGCCCTAGGCTGGCTCGGCGACGAACAGGCCGCTCTTGGGAATCGGCGGAGCGACGTGGCTAAAATTCACCGGACTATCTGGTGGTGCACCGGACTGTCCGATGAGACGTCAGCGCTAGTGCCCAAGTACATCGGCGATGAACTCGTCGCTCTCGGGAAACGAAGGAAGCGCCACGGCTAAAAATCATCGGACTGTCCGGTGAGCCAAAGGCGCTCGCGGCCAACGGTCGGCTGTGCAATCCGCGGGCGACGCGTGGCCCGCGCCAACGGTCGGATGGGCACACCAGACTGTCCAGTGCGCCAACCGGTCCCAAGGCCCAACGGTCGGCTGCGCCCGATATGGAAGGAGATCGCGCACCGGACTGCTACAGTGGCTGTCCGGTGGTGCACCGGACTGTCCGGTGCACCACTCGACAGAAGGCAAGAATAGTCTTCCAAGTTGATCTCCAACGGCTCCTAGCTGCCTTGGGGCTATAAAAGGGACCCCTAGGCGCATGGAGCAGTACAACAAGCATTCTCTAAGCATCCTAAGACATCTAAACTCCGCCTCCACGCACTTGATCAATCGTGTTAGTGATTTGAGCTCCATTTGAGTTGCGAACTCTCTGTGCTGTGTTTCGAGCTCAAGTCTTGGCTTGTGTGCGTGTGTCTGCTGCGGATTGAATCTTGTGTGCGTTGTTTTCCCTCCCTTACTCTTGTGCTTCTTGTGATCAAAACTTTGTAAGAGCGAGAGGCTCCAACCTGTGGAGATTCCTCGCAAACGGGAAAAGATCTCAAAAGGAAAAGACCGTGGTATTCAAGTCGATCTTTGGATCACTTGAAAGGGGCTTGAGTGCAACCCTCATCCATTGGGACGCCACAACGTGGAAGTAGGCAAGTATTACTTGGCTGAACCACGGGATGAAAATCGCGTGTCTCTTGTGTTGTTTTTCTGTGATTGTTTTGTTTGCAAGAGCTCACTTCATAACAACTTGGTTAAATCACACTAACACCTTAATAATCAAGTTTGTGGCTATTTAGTGTTTGATTTTACAGGATCACCTATTCACCCCCTCTAGGTGCTCTCAGTATAGAGCTTCAAAGATAGGTGCTCGGAAATAATTATATATATTGTCAAATATGCAATTACCTGAAGCTTAATTACTGATGCATACAACATACACATACCTTCATAGACGATGGCTCAAACATAATTTGTCTATAATGGGATTCGTACAAGCTAGGTCCTATGGGTATGTTTGGTTGCCTGGCCCAGGGCACAACCAGGCCCATTTGAAACAACGTCTCAATGTTTGGTTGCTTGGCCCAGCGCACGAGCCTGTCTCAAGCGAGCGCACAACCAGGCCCATTTCGAACGCGAAAAAGTTGCTTCGCAAGTTAGCCTGGCCACTCGCAGCCGCCGCGGCTCTAGGGTTCTCTCCTCTCACCACTCTCCTCTCGCTCTCGTCTTCAGACCCCTCGCAGCCGCCGCGGCTCTAGGGTTCTCTCCTCTCGCCACTCTCCTCTCGCTCTCGTCTTCAGATTTCTCCATCTGTCTGTGTAATCTGTGAAATCTGTGTGTAATCTGTGTGTAATCTGTGTGAAATCTGTGAAATCTGATTGCAGCTTATGGTTTCATATTTCATATGTCTGTGAAATCTGATTGCAGCTTACAGTTCTGTAGATGATTGCAATTAGTTCATTTTATGGATCGAAATTATATTTTTAGTTCAAATCTATTGTAATTTGTGTAGTAGCGTTTAAAATTTTGAAATTTGGCGGGAGCTTCATTGTACACAAGAAAACTGTCGGCAACCCACCCAATTGGGCCAAGCTAAAAAACAAGAGAATCAAACAATGTATAATATGGGACTGGTTTATTTTGACCAGGCAACCAAACAGTGTTTGTTGGCTCCGTACATGCGGGCTCCCCTGAGCCTGGTCCTCTCACTGGGCCAGGCTCAGGCTGGGCCATGCAACCAAACACATCCTATATGACCAAATGCGCTCCTACAGAACATGGTTATGATTACTTTAAGGATAGGGTTAAAATTACCAGCTTACGATGATGGGACTAGTACACTCTGATGACTAGATATTGCTTGTATGATGCTCGTCAGTTCAGTTTTTTTTCTAACTATTCATTGGCAATTCACTATTATCAGGTTAGAGCTTGGCCTTATCTAGTAAGTCAGCGCCAGTTGCCTTGTCACTACAAAATCGCAGAGTACATTCTACAATTTGTTCTGCTTGCATCACTCACATTGGTCCTGTATATTCTAGTTTGCCTATGGGAGAGAGTATACATATCAGACCAATTGCAGCTTTCCTGACAAGTGACAAACATGATTTTCTTTCTCAAACTTATGCCATTTACTTTATTTTCAGACACACCACTATAAGTCGATAATAGTGGTTGTCCCCAACATCGTCATGCTCTCCACCTAAAGGCCATCACTACGATCTTTGTGCACCTGCAACAAGGGGCAACCACGTCAAGGCAAGCATGAGTTACTTCACATTAGTCCGCTTGATACCATGCATTATTTTTTGTACTGCATGTGTGAGCGCTAGGTAAGCAAAGTTACACAGAACCCGAACTCCTTCACATAATTCACATGATTGGTTGCCTGCTTATCCGCATCCAGCGTCTCCAGGTGCGTTGACCGAGCGGCATGCTTTGTTTGGTTACATGTGTTCACAGGGCCAAAGCTGCACCCGCAGCTGCAATATTGGCTAAAATTATCTCTCGTGACTGCATGTATAGTTACATAGCAAATATCCTGTTTCCAGCGTGCCAAACTCGCACGAGCTTAGCCACACTCGTTCACCTAACCAATCAGACGAAATAACTCTGTAACTTGTGCTCAATTTTGGGGTTGGGGTTATTATGTGCTGGAGTTGGGGTTCTGGGTAGCCTTCCTTACCTTGTGCATAATTTTGGATTTGTTTAGATGGTGACCAATAGCCTTGGAGCAAAAAAGGAAGATTGCAGGGGCAAAAAAATCTGCCTAGCAAATTGTAACACCCGACACTGGCTCACCACGTGATGGGCCTCGATGTCGCATGGCCCAACTCGGAGCAGCCTAAAAGCAGGACCACAACGGCAGGAGAGGTATTGAAGACAAATCAGAAATCGGAAACAGGGTTCGTCCCTTCGCTCGTCTTCCTCCACGGAGCGGCATATCGGTGCGTCACCAGCTCCTCACGTCCCGGCTCACCATCGGCGGCTACGGGGACGTGACAGTTGGTATCAGAGGTAGTCGATTCTCGACATTTTCCTCGGTTTCGTCCTTGGTGCTCGCGACGATGGCTGAGGCGGCACAACGGGATGAAGCGCGCTGGGAGTTGGTTATGAAGAAGCTGAGTTGTCTGGTCCAGAAGATGGAGTCGTTGGTGGGGGGTCAGGCAGATCTAGCAGCAGCGGTGGCGCAGCAAGCGGCGGAGGATCTGCCCGTTCTGCCTCAGTTCGTTCGATCTGCGGGCAATACCACGACGCCAGTCTTTGACGAGGGACCTGTCTTCGACGACGAGCTGCCCATCGACTTCGGTTCCCAGGGGAAGACCGCGTCCATGGCGGCAGCAAGCGCCATGGAGGTCCCCGGATCCACCCCGACGCCCTCCGTCCCCTTCTACGACAGCGTCGACATCTTCCACCTCAATAGTGAACCCGTCTACGACGTCTACGATGACGACGAGGATGGCGATTCGTCGCAGCAGGCCGTGGTGCTCGCTGCGGACAAGAACTACTACCCCACCGCTGAAGAGATGTACGGGCCGGGCATGGAGGCGCTTGTCATGGACGAGGTCGAGCAACCGCTGGAGCAGCCCATCGTCGCAGACGCGCTTGCGCTGCTCGAGGAGATGCGAGGCAAGGGGTACCATGCTGACGTGATGAGGGCCTTGTGCAAGCTGCGCGATGCAGACAGGACGGTCCAGGTGCTCGGGGAGATGATGGAGGTCGGCTTCAGGCCATGGGTCTTGACATTGACATACAACTTTGTGGTGGCTGTGCTCGTGAAGGCAGGAAGGATGGAGGAGGCACTAAAGGTGAAGGATCAGATGTTGTTGGTTGCTGGAAAGAAGATGGATGTGGTTCTCGCGACAACATTGATGCATGGGTATTGCTTGCTCGGTGAAGTTGGGAAAGCGTTGGATTTATTTAACGAGGCTGTCAGGGATGGTGTGACAGCAACCAATGTGACATATGCGGTTCTGATAAAAGGTTGTGATGCAGAGGGGATGACAGATAAGGCATATGAGCTATGTCGTCAGATGATAGAGCAGGGATTGCTGTCAAGCACACATGGGTTCAATTTGGTGATAACAGGTCTGTTAAGAGACAAGCGGTGGGAGGATGCCATCAGCTTGCTTGAGGTTATGGTTGATATACCTTCTGCCGGTACTGCGGCTAAGTGTGAAGAGCTTGATATCATGACAGAATGTGTTGCTCAATGCAATCTTGTCACTGCTGTGTCCTCTGATTTTCATCCTGAATTCATCTGTCTGTTTGTCAAAAAATTTGGTGGCTCTGTGGCAGTATCAAGCAAGAGAGTATTGTTTCTCAGTTGGGGCTACATGGAGGAGTATGAGGTTCTGATTCCATTTCAGTTCCTTCAGGTTCGTGAGAGCCAAGTAAATGATGTTTGCCAGGACATGGGTGTGGGAGATAAGTGCTTGGCTGCCATTCATGACTTTGGCGATGTTCAGGGTGTAGATGAAGCAAAGGAGGAGCTTGTTGAGATAGTGAGCTGTCTGCATGGTTCACTGAACTCCAAGAAGCTTGGAGCAAAATTGCCCTGGGGTGTCCTGCTTGTTGGCCCTCCAGGAACTGGAAACACTCTTCTAGCATGGGCAGTTGCAGGAGAGGCTGGAATTCCATTTTTCTATGTTTCTGCTAGTGAGTTTGTTGAAGCTTTTGTTGGAAGAGGTCTTGCCCGTGTCAGGGAATTGTTCAAGGAAGCCAAAGAAGCTGCTCCATCCATCATTTTTATTGATGAACTTGATGTTATGGGTGGAAATAGAGGTAGAAGTTCTAACGATGTGAGGGACCAAACTCTAAACCAGCTAATTGCAGAAATGGATGGTTTTGACTCGGACATGAAAGTTATTGTCATGGCTGCTACTAACAGGCCAAAAGCACTGGATGTTGCTCTTTGTCGGCCTGGTCACTTCTCCAAAAAGGTGCAGTCTTGGAGACTTGGTCCTTTTACTCTAGGAGTAAGTGGTCTGCAACTTGGGCCATACATGAGGAGACAATGGGATCCTGGTATTACAAATGGGCAATTGGTGATGAGCTGCGAGGAGCTAGCTTTGCAGATCGCAGTGTTGCTTGGGGACAAGCAACATTTCGTCGGGGCGATAATGTAACACCCGACACTGGCTCACCACGTGATGGGCCTCGATGTCGCATGGCCCAACTCGGAGCAGCCTAAAGGCAGGACCACAACGGCAGGAGAGGTATTGAAGACAAATCAGAAATCGGAAACAGGGTTCGTCCCTTCGCTCGTCTTCCTCCACGGAGCGGCATATCGGTGCGTCACCAGCTCCTCACGTCCCGGCTCACCATCGGCGGCTACGGGGACGTGACACAAATTTAGATGTTGGAGAAGTTTTACTCTGGTAATTATAAGCTAATGCTTGGAAGTCTTTTCCTTTGGCTTTTCTATACATTTCATTGTTGCTGATATATCTTTCTATCCAGATGTACAGTATCCAAAGCTAGAGGAAATGGGAGAGTACACAACCTGTGTTGGTTTGACTTACAGTCAGGGCTGCATATGGTTCAAAGAGCGGAGGAGAAAAGAGAGGAGGGAGATGGGAGCCATTGGTCCTTAGATGGAAAGGCAATTTAGTGCACTGTAGGGGATGAAAGTAAAGTTATATCACAAGTTCTGTTCCCCAAGAATTATATCCTGAGCAAAATTTTCCGCAAGGATGTTCCACCTCTGATAGTGAATTTGACCCCCTCCCCCAAAATGCACATGGTTGTAACAGAGGTACGCTAGTAACAATTGTAGATTATTAAATGGTATCTCTAAATCTTTGATTTGTTCCACCAATGGCTGAATATGTAGCTGGTTCCACAAGCAGTTATGTTTGTTTCTTTTTCTGCTTCATTTATGTTCTCATGCCCACTTCAATTATTTCACTGTTCACTTTAAGCTGTGAATGTTATTGTTGGCAGTCTATTGATTCTCCCCACATTTTTGTTGAGTAATTCATTTACTCATTCTGCTACTATGTTTGTCATATTATGCATTCGCTTGATTTTGTTTGTCACTGTTTACCAATGCTGAACAATTACAGTTCTTGTTTTTCTGGTGTCGAACTTTAGTACACTTTTCTGTTGACTTGGTATAAACAGGCCCGTTTTGTTGGTTGACAAACACTACGATGTCAAATGTTAGGTACAAGAGTCCCTTGGACAAGTGTTTGCTTTCCTGGCACAAATGTATCTGTTCACATCTTCTCCTCACCTTTATAGACTCATTTCTTTGCTAAATATTCCCTAAGGCTTTGTAAACAAATTGTTGGCTACACCTTAGGCATGGTTTCTCAAAGAGGCATGGAAATATGTGGAAATGAACCAAACATGCAACTTATTTCTGATTTTCAGTTAATGTTTTCTAGCAGTACTGATGCTAACGTGGCCCCAATCTTTCATGTACAAGTTGCATTGTTTTCTTGTAAATACAGTTGATATACTAATGGTGCTGTGTGCAACTGATACAAATATTCGTTTTCTTACAAATATTTTGCAGACACTACATGACATCATTCCTAGAACCAAAGAACTATGAAGAAGAGAAAGGTACCATAATTTAATAACAATTAGAATGCATACTCATCTTTTATTTCTTTGGCATACTTTTGATTAAATTTCCACTATGCTATTTGTGTCATGCAAGGATATGCTATTCCTTATTCAGAATGATTTTTTTGGTTTCTTTGCATTACCATACCCGTGTTTGCAAGTATTTTTGGTCATCACAAATGCAAGTTCTTACCAGTGAAAGGTACCAGTGCAAGTATATTTGTTTTCTGCATCAGTTCCTAATAACACCCAAATTTGTACTGCCATAAAATATTCACATTCCCTACCTTAGTGACATCATTTGTTCAGATATATTCAGAAATGTCTTTGAGGGTGCTGCTACTTTACATCATTTTATGGTCAGATGTAAGATTAGGCTCCACTATGTCCTTTCTTGAAATTATTTTTCTTTACAACCATCTGCTGATTAAAAATAAAAAAATGATTACAATTTTTGTACAGATCAATGTGAGCTGAAATAACTTCCGGTACCATTTCATATTTTTTTTTCTTTCTAGTCCATTATTATTTTCCTCATTTTTTTATTGTGTCCCATAAACTAAAAATATCAGTTCATATTGTTTTCCTTGTTGAGCTTTCTAACATTGCACCATGTATGTTATCAAATTGTCAATTGTAGATCACTGAGTCTACTAGCCAGAGATCTGAAGTGTATGTGGATACAGATCAATGTGAGCTGCAATTTTGTGAACGTGTAAAGCTGGGTTAGTTTCTAGTCTCATGCACACGTGACACATCACTCATTCACTCATGTGGATCGTGGGTCAACGACTCAGCGTATACCCATACCCAAAACTCTGTAACGAAATTGCTGGTGGGCAGCAACAGGAACAGCCGAACAGGACCACGTCAATGGAAGTGGGAGCAGCCGCCGCCGGCAAGCTGAATGCGGAGCTGTTTCAGTGGTTGGCGTTCGGCCGCGTGATCCCGTTCAGGGCATGTTCGGTTTGAAGGGGTTTGAGGGGGATTGGAGGGGATTAAATCCCCTCCTATTTAAATTTGTATAGAAGGGGATTTAATCCCCTCCAATCCCCCTCAATCCACCCCTAACCGAACAAGCCCTCATGGAGTTTGCCAAGCGCCTGGCGGCGAGGTGGCCGCGCCGTCACCTTCCTCTCCATGCAGAGGAACGTAGCCAGACTCCCGCCCGTCATGGAGGGCCTGCCTGCCCGAGGGCGCCAAGTTCACGGCCGACGTGCCGTCGGAGAAGCACTGTTAGCAACAATACAAGAAAGACGTCAGAAGCTCACCAGCACTGAAGATGGAGCACTGAAGATGGAAAAGCTGACCAACAATACTGACGGTGTCACACCAACGAAGCGGTAGAGGCGAGGCAACACATGAGTATTTGGGCCCGAATGGGTCGTGTATTTGGTCGGACTGGTCGGTAGTTTATAAGCTCTCTCTAGTATTGTAAGAAGGTATCGAAGAATTAATGAACAGACAAAGACGCTGGTTCTCAGCCTCGTCTTCCTCCCTGCTTTCCTCGTTTCCAAGTCTTCTTCCCCAATCCTCATCCTGCTCTCTTCTAGAAGCTTCCCACTACCGACGCTAACATTTGGTATCAGATTAGGTCGTCCTGAATTCGTTCTCCCGAGGTGCCCCCGATTGTCCGCGATGGATCATCAAGATGCTATCGTCCTCAAGCTGCTTGATGCAATGGTACTGATGGAGCAGCGCTTGACAGCTGCTCTGGCTGGCCGTGATGGCGAGCAGGCCGACGCGGATGGCCCTGTCTCCGCCTCCATGGTGGATCGGGAACTGCGGTTCGACGAGTTGACCTTCAACGACGAATCGGCACCGCATCACCTCACGCCCATCCACGAGGCCCTCTTCTCCGACGGCGCTGACCCCTTCTTCGGCGAGGAGCTCGACATCCTCACCACCTCCGAGTTCGACATCGAGCAGTCGTCTGTGGACACCCGATCTCTGCGCACGCCGCCCTCCGCAGGAGAGTTCGAGCGCGTCGAGGACATGCCGGGGTTGCGACACCTAGTCGTGCTCAGCGACCGCGCTGTCGCCGATGTTTTTGTCGCGTACTCCACGCTCAAAGTGTTTGATCAAATGCCCAACCCAGGTTTCGATGGAGGTCCTATCTTTGACGAGGAACCTGTCTTCGAGGGAGAGCCGTTTCCCTCCACCACTGACTACATCGACGCGCTGCGCAACGAGATGAACGAGTTCAAGAGCAAGCGCGACGACGTCAAGCGCATGGTCGACGCCGCCGAGCGCCAGGGCATGGAGGTCACCAGCCAGGTCAGGTGCGCCCTGCTCGAGGACGCCGCCGCGCGGATCGTCGACGAGTACCAGGTGCACCCGTAGCTTCCGCCCGACCAGGCCCCCGGCTACAAGGCCACCTACCACCTCAAGGTGAAGGCAGACTTCCACAAGGTCGCTGACGAGATTGTCCAGATCCGCTTCGAGGAGATGCCGAGCGCGCCGGTCCGCAGCAAGGGCGCGCTGCTCAGCGAGCTCCACACCTGCGTCTGTGATGACGACTTGGGCGCCGTCGGCATCTACGGCATTGCGAGGGTCGGCAAAATCGCGTCCCTCAAGGTCGCAGCCGAGGGAGGCAATGCGTTCGAGTCCGGCCTGATCGTCAAGACCAACAGGGGCATACTGTACGTCGACGAGGTCAACCTGCTGGACGACCACCTCGTCGATGTGCTGCTGGATTCCGCTGCGCCGGCATGGAACACAGTGGAGAGGAAGGGTATCTTCATATCCCACACTGTTCGCTTTATCCTCATTCCATTGTAGATTTTTCCCGTCTGTGGTATGATACGTCCAATGCCCTGGCCGAGTTTCACATCAAGCGTTAATTACCGTATGAATTTGGATGCTCGTTTTGTTTGGAAACCACCATGGTCACTTCAATGGTTCACTAGAGCTTCTATCACTTTGCATGAGTTACTTATATGGTTGCGTATTTCAACAATTAGTGTTAACAATTTATTGGCACAAACTGGATTGGCAGCAACGAGAGCTTTGGTGTGTGTCCGTGCATGTCGAGGGCAGCTCCTATTTTACTACAACCACATATATTGGGTCACAGTAATTGTGTATGACGGTTGGATGATCACATGGCCATCTTTCACATGGAGGTTGCATGATGCATTGTATGAAATTTCAGATGGAGATAGGATCAGTGGTACGGCTCTAAACTTCTGCTCAGATAACTTGTCATATGATGTTGGTGCCGTCTCTGAACAAACACAACGTGGTTTCTTGTCAGTAAGGTTTGATGTGTTACAGGATAAATACAGAATGGTTGATTGTCCATTTATGTTCACCAGGTCTAATGTTCAGAGCGTTGTGCAGGATAAAGGTTTGTTGTCTTTTTTCTGGGATAGCCTCATTTATTATGGCAAGAAGTTTTTGGATATCAGATTGGTCTGGTCACACATATGCATCAAGCAACCGAGGGCGGACTGGTTGTGGCTGCAATCTATTTTTTATTACATATTCCACTCTGCTCACTTCATTCTCATCTGCTCTGGTACTCACAATCCGGAAGAGCTTTTCCGTGAGATGTTCAGTCAGGGAACAGATGACGTGTCTGAAGTTGTGCCCGAACCTATAGAGCAGCCCCTGGTGGTGTTGTCATCTTCAGCATGGTCTGGCACTGCGACAGCTACCACATGGCATTTACAAGATCAAATTCAGCATCAAGATATTCTGGTACTCATTGATTCTGGATCCTCTCACACTTTTCTCATTAATTCTGGACTGAAGCAGCTATTCATGTCTGTATACTACTCGGCCTGGTCAGGGACAACTTGTCATCAGACCCTGAAACTTAAAGGGAGAATACAGGAGAAGTCTCTGAATATCTTACTGGACAGTGGTAGTACACACACATTTGTCAATGACAAATTAATTCCATTGCTCTCTGGGGTTCGGTCCATCTCTTATCCTACGAAAGTTCAAGTGGCCAATGGCCCCATTGTTTCAGGTCGATATCAGTGGTTGCAGGCCCACTGGCAGATTCAGGAATACGAGTTTGTGTCTGATCTACTCTTTTTACCACTTCCCAGTTCTGATATGGCGGTAGACATGGATTGGGCTCAGAAATGGTTGGCTATTCTCTACAAAGGCTCAAGCATAATCTTATATGGTCAGTCCCAGACAATACCGAGTGGCACAATTGTGGAGTTATGGTCGTTGGACTCGGAGGCCCAGCAGTCTTCCCAGCCATCTCATCATCCACAAACTCAGTCGTTGCTGTTACAGTTTGCTTCTGTGTCACGGACTCCTTTTGAGGATATGGCAAATGAGTCGACAACATGGAAGGAAATCAAGATCGTCTCTTCTCCTACAAGCAGGAAGCAACCGGTACACGAGATCAACATGAGCAGCACGAAGAAACAAGGACCTGGTTCGGGTGAAAGAAGCAGAGAAGGGATGAGTGCTTCAAAAGCAAGAGCTGAACCAGTGTCCATTCATGGCAGTAGAGCAAAAGCATCATCAATTCTTATGCAATGGGCACAAGTTTGTGTCAGGTCAATTCTGTTGCTAGTGAGCCAAGGCAATTTCTCAGTTTTTATTTGGGATCCTAGGGGTCATGCGAAGAACAGCTTGGGAACAAGCTGTATTTCAAGGAGTGGGGAATGTTAGCAACAATACAAGAAAGACGTCAGAAGCTCACCAGCACTGAAGATGGAGCACTGAAGATGGAAAAGCTGACCAACAATATTGACGGTGTCACACCAACGAAGCGGTAGAGGCGAGGCAACACATGAGTATTTGGGCCCGAATGGGTCGTGTATTTGGTCGGACTGGTCGGTAGTTTATAAGCTCTCTCTAGTATTGTAAGAAGGTATCGAAGAATTAATGAATAGACAAAGACGCTGGTTCTCAGCCTCGTCTTCCTCCCTGCTTTCCTCGTTTCCAAGTCTTCTTCCCCAATCCTCACTCCTTCCTGCTCTCTTCTAGAAGCTTCCCACTACCGACGCTAACATTTGGTATCAGATTAGGTCGTCCTGAATTCGTTCTCCCGAGGCGCCCCCGATTGTCCGCGATGGATCATCAAGATGCTACCGTCCTCAAGCTGCTTGATGCAATGGTACTGATGGAGCAGCGCTTAATAGCTGCTCTGGCTGGCCGTAATGGCGAGCAGGCCGACGCGGAAAAGCTGACCAACAATACTGACGGTGTGTCGGTGTCACACCGACGAAGCGGTAGAGGCGAGGCAACACATGAGTATTTGGGCCCGAATGGGTCGTGTATTTGGCCGGACTGGTCAGTAGTTTATAAGCTCTCTCTAGTATTGTAAGAAGGTATCGAAGAATTAATGAACAGACAAAGACGCTGGTTCTCAACCTCGTCTTCCTCCCTGCTTTCCTCGTTTCCAAGTCTTCTTCCCCAATCCTCACTCCTTCCTGCTCTCTTCTAGAAGCTTCCCACTACCGACGCTAACAAGCACGAGCTGCTCAAGGAGGCGCTCGACGGCCTCGCCGCCCTGTGCGCGGCGTTCCTAGCGGACGCTGTCGCCTGTGGGAGCAGGCCAGACTGGGTCATCGGCGATAGCCGCCGGTGAGCACAAGGTGCCAGCGCCGGGTTTTGAGATCGTGCAGGCAGTCTGGATCGCATTTGTCGCGGTTGGCGAACGCTGTCCAGTGTGGCATTAGAGGCAGTGGCGTAGCTAGGATTTATTCATGAGGTATGCCATAAAAAAAATTCATACCTGTTTCAAAGTAAATTTCAATATTACTTGTCTGGCCTGCGCTTCCTTAAAGCAAAGAATGCATCAATTATGTCATCTTCTTTTACTTCTTCGAAAATGTCACGCTCAATGTATGTGACTAGAGAATCATCCAAGAGATTATCACACATCTTGTTTCTTAATTTGGGTTTGTGAAAGGGAAATGTGCCCTTGGCCATTTCTAAGTATTTTGGTGATTTAGTGTCTAACACAAGTGCTTAAATGTAAAGTGGTGGACAAAGTACAAACCAAGGATAAAGGTATGTTTCTCAGACTTAGTACATTGTTTTATGGACTAATGTATTGTGTCTAAGTGCTAGAAATAGGAAAAATCCAATTGGAAATGTCTTGGCTCAAGCAGCCAAGAATATGCTCAGTCTGGGAGCACCGGACTGTCCGGTGGTGCACCGGACAGTGTCCGGTGCGCCAGGCTGGTCCGAGCGAACTGGCCGCTCTCGGGAATTTCACCGGCGACGTACGACTATAATTCACCGGACTGTCCGGTGTGCACCGGACTGTCCGGTGAGCCAACGGTCGGCCGGGCCAACGGTCCGCCGCGCGATCTACGCGGGACACGTGGCCGAGCCAACGGCTAGAAGGGGGCACCGGACTGTCCGGTGTGCACCGGACATGTCCGGTGCGCCAACGGCTCCAAGTCTGCCAACGGTCGGCTGCGTCAGTTAAGGAAAGAAATCGGGCACCGGACAGTGTCCGGTGTGCACCGGACTGTCCGGTGCACCAGTTGATAGAAGGCAAGATCAGCCTTCCAGATTTGCTCTCAACGGCTCCTAGCTGCCTTGGGGCTATAAAAGGGACCCCTAGGCGCATGGAGGAGTACACCAAGCATTCCTACAACATTCCTAAGCACCAAGACATCGATTTCGCGCCTTTGATTCATTGTGTTAGCATAAAGAGCTCTAGTGGAGTTGTGAACTCATTGAGTTGTGTTGCGAGCTCTTGTTGCGACTTGTGTGCGTTGTGTTGCTGTGATTTCTTGTCTTGAGTGTGTTGCTAATCTCTCCCTTGCTCAGTGCTTCTTTGTGAATTTCAAGTGTAAGGGCGAGAGGCTCCAAGTTGTGGAGATTCCTCGCAAACAGGATTGAGAAAAAGCAAGCAAAACACCATGGTATTCAAGTGGGTCTTTGGACCGCTTGAGAGGGGTTGATTGCAACCCTCGTCCGTTGGGACGCCACAACGTGGAGTAGGCAAGCGTTGGTCTTGGCCGAACCACGGGATAACCACCGTGCCATCTCTGTGATTGATTTCTTGTGGTTACTGTGTTTTGACTCCTCTCTAGCCACTTGGCAATTATTGTGCTAACAATTAACCAAGTTTTGTGGCTTAAGTTTTCAAGTTTCGCAGGATCACCTATTCACCCCCCATCTAGGTGCTCTCAATTGGTATCAGAACCGTTCTCTTCAAGAAGGGACTAATCACCCGAAGAGATGGATCCTAAGGGAAAGGGGATGGTGATCGACAACAACGAGAAGGAGTCTATCTTCAACGAGCCGAAGAATGACAAATCTACCGACTTGGGCTCAAGCCACAAGCGCAAAGACGGGAAGAAGAAGAAGACAAGGCGCATCAAGGAGATCGTCTACTACGACAGCGACGAATCTTCTTCTTCTCAAAAGGATGACGACGACGACTACGAGAAAAAGAAAACGGTCAATTCGAACTTTTCCTTTGATTACTCTCGTATTCCTCAAAGTGCAAATGCTCATTTATTATCTATTCCACTTGGTAAACCTCCTCATTTTGATGGAGAGGACTACGGATTTTGGAGTCACAAAATGCGTAGTCACTTGTTCTCTCTCCATCCTAGTATATGGGAGATTGTAGAGAATGGAATGCACTTTGATAGTTCGGATAGTCCCATGTTCATTAATGAGCAAATTCATAAGAATGCACAAGCTACTACTGTTCTTCTAGCTTCATTGTGCAGGGATGAATATCACAAAGTGAGTGGCTTGGATAACGCCAAGCAGATCTGGGACACCCTCAAGATTTCACATGAGGGGAACGACGTCACCTTGCTCACCAAAATGGAGTTGGTGGAGGGAGAGCTTGGACGATTCGAGATGATAAGGGGCGAGGAGCCAACCCAAACATACAACCGGCTCATGACCCTTATCAACAAAATAAGGAGCTACGGAAGCACGCGATGGACGGACCATGACGTCGTCCGACTATTACTAAGGTCCTTTACCATTCTTGATCCTCATTTGGTGAATAATATTCGTGAGAATCCCAGGTACACCAAAATGTCGCCCGAAGAAGTCCTTGGAAAATTCGTAAGCGGGCGAATGATGATCAAGGAGGCGAGGTACGTGGACGACGCGTTGAACGGTCCAATCCATGAGCCTCAACCCATTGCTCTCAAGGCAACAAGGAGCAAGGAGGCGTTACCTAGCAAGGTGGCGCAAGTTGAGGCGGCAGGGCTCAATGATGAGGAGATGGCTCTCATCATCCAGCGCTTCAAGACGGCGCTTAAGGGTCGCAAGGGACAGCCAAGCAAGACCAAAGCCAAGGGGAAGCGCTCATGCTTCAAATGCGGTAAGATTGGTCATTTTATTGCTAACTGTCCCGATAATGGAAGTGACCAGGAACACGGGAGCAAGAGGGAAAAGAAGAAAAATTACAAGAAGGCCAAGGGCAAGGCACATCTAGGAAAGGAGTGGGACTCGGATTGCTCCTCCTCCGACTCTGACAATGAAGGACTCGCCGCCACCGCCTTCAACAAGTCATCCCTCTTCCCCAACGAGCGTCACACATGCCTCATGGCAAAGGAGAAGAAGGTATGTACTCGAGACGGTACTACTTATGATTCTTCTAGTGATGATGAGTCTAGCGATGAGGAAATAGATTACTCTAGCTTGTTCAAGGGATTGGATAGAAATAAAATTGATAAAATCAATGAGTTGATTGATGCCTTGAATGAGAAGGATAGACTCTTAGAGAAACAAGAGGATTTGTTGTATGAAGAACATGATAAATTTGTAGAGGCACAAAAATCCTATGCTTTAGAAGTTAAAAGAAATGAAATGCTTTCTTTTGAACTATCTACTTGCCATGAAACCATTTCTACCTTAGAAAGTGTTAACAATGATTTAAATGCTAACTTAGAAGTAGCAAATAAATCTAATTCTTGTGTAGAACATGTTATGATTTGCACTAGGTGTAAAGATTTTGATATTGATGCTTGTAGTGAACACCTAGTTTCAATTTCCAAATTAAAAGATGAATTGGCTAGTCTTAATGCCCAACTTAAGACTAGCAAAAGTGATTTTGATAAACTAAAATTTGCTAGGGATGCCTACACGATTGGTAGACACCCCTCAATTAAGGATGGGCTTGGCTTCAAGAGGGAAGCCAAGAACTTAACAAGCCATAAGGCTTCCATCTCCACAAAGGAGAAAGGGAAGGCCCCTATGGCTAGTAGTGTGCAAAAGAACCATGCCTTTATGTATCATGATAGGAGACAATCTAGAAATGCTTATAGGAGTTGTAATGCATATGATGCTTTTGATTCTCATGCCATGTTTGCTTCTAGTTCTTCTTATGTGCATGATAGAAATGTTGGTAGGAGAAATGTTGTTCATAATATGCCTAGGAGAAATGTTGTCAATAATCCTAGGAAAGTTAATGAACCTTCTACAATTTATCATGCCTGTGATACCTCATTTGCAATTTGTAGAAAGGATACAAAGGTGATTGCTAGGAAATTAGGGGCAAAATGCAAGGGAGATAAAACTTGCATTTGGGTCCCTAAGACAATATTGACTAACCTTGTAGGACCCAACAAGAGTTGGGTACCTAAGTCCCAAGCCTAAATTTGCCTTGCAGGTTTATGCATCCGGGGGCTCAAGCTGGATTATCGACAGCGGATGCACAAACCATATGACGGGGGAGAAGAAGATGTTCACCTCCTACGTCAAAAACAAGGATTCCCAAGATTCAATAATATTCGGTGATGGGAACCAAGGCAAGGTAAAAGGGTTAGGTAAAATTGCAATCTCAAATGAACACTCTATCTCTAATGTGTTTTTAGTTGAGTCTCTGGGATATAATTTACTATCTGTTAGTCAATTATGCAACATGGGGTATAACTGTTTATTCACAAACATAGATGTGTCTGTCTTTAGAAGAAGTGATGGTTCATTAGCTTTTAAAGGTGTATTAGACGGCAAGCTTTACTTAGTTGATTTTGCAAAAGAAGAGGCCGGTCTAGATGCATGTTTAATTGCTAAGACTAGCATGGGTTGGCTGTGGCATCGCCGCTTAGCACATGTAGAGATGAAGAACCTTCACAAGCTTCTAAAGGGAGAACACGTGATAGGTTTAACTAATGTGAAATTCGAAAAAGATAGACCTTGTGCAGCATGTCAAGCAGGTAAACAAGTGGGAGGAGCACATCACGGCAAGAATGTGATGACCACATCAAGGCCCTGGAGCTGCTACATATGGACCTCTTCGGACCCGTCGCCTATCTAAGCATAGGGGGAAGTAAGTATGGTTTAGTTATTGTGGATGACTTTTCCCGCTTCACTTGGGTATTCTTTTTGCAGCATAAGTCTGAGACCCAAGGAATCCTCAAGCGCTTCCTAAGGAGAGCTCAAAACGAGTTTGAGCTCAAGGTGAAGAAGATAAGGAGCGACAACGGGTCCGAGTTCAAGAACCTTCAAGTGGAGGAGTACCTTGAGGAGGAAGGGATCAAGCACGAGTTCTCCGCTCCCTACACACCACAGCAAAATGTTGTGGTAGAGAGGAAGAACAGGACGCTAATCGATATGGCAAGGACGATGCTTGGAGAATTCAAGACCCCCGAGCGTTTTTTGGTCGGAAGCTGTGAACACGGCTTGCCACGCCATCAACAGGGTCTACCTTCATCGCCTCCTCAAGAAGACTTCGTATGAGCTTCTAACCGGTAACAAACCCAATGTATCTTACTTTCGTGTATTTGGGAGCAAATGCTACATTCTAGTGAAGAAGGGTAGAAATTCCAAATTTGCTCCCAAAGCAGTAGAAGGGTTTTTGTTAGGTTATGACTCAAATACAAAGGCGTATAGGGTCTTCAACAAATCATCGGGTTTGGTTGAAGTCTCTAGCGACGTTGTATTTGATGAGACTAATGGCTCTCCAAGAGAGCAAGTTGTTGATCTTGATGATGTAGATGAAGAAGACGTTCCAACGGCCGCAATACGCACCATGGCGATTGGAGATGTACGGCCTCAGGAACAATTGGAGCAAGATCAACCTTCTTCCTCGACTATGGTGCATTCCCCAACTCAAGACGATGAACAGGTTCATCAACAGGAGGCGTGTGATCAAGGGGGAGCACAAGATGATCAAGTAATAGAGGAAGAAGCACAACCGGTACCTCCAACCCAAGTTCGAGCGGTGATTCAAAGGGATCATCCCGTCGACCAAATTTTTGGGTGACATTAGCAAGGGAGTAACTACTCGATCTCGATTAGTTAATTTTTGTGAGCATTACTCCTTTGTCTCTTCTATTGAGCCTTTCAGGGTAGAGGAGGCCTTGCTAGATCCGGATTGGGTATTGGCCATGCAGGAGGAACTCAACAACTTCAAGCGCAATGAAGTTTGGACACTGGTGCCTCGTCCCAAGCAAAATGTTGTGGGAACCAAGTGGGTGTTCCGCAACAAACAAGACGAGCACGGGGTGGTGACGAGGAACAAGGCTCGACTTGTGGCAAAAGGTTATGCCCAAGTCGCAGGTTCGGACTTTGAGGAGACGTTTGCTCCTGTGGCTAGGCTAGAATCAATTCGTATCTTGCTAGCATATGCCGCTCACCATTCTTTCAGGTTGTAACAAATGGATGTGAAGAGCGCTTTCCTCAATGGGCCAATCAAGGAGGAGGTGTACGTGGAGCAACCCCCTGGCTTCGAGGATGAACGGTACCCCGACCACGTGTGTAAGCTCTCTAAGGCGCTCTATGGACTTAAGCAAGCCCCAAGAGCATGGTATGAATGCCTTAGAGACTTCTTAATTGCTAATGCTTTCAAGGTTGGGAAAGCCGATCCAACTCTTTTTACTAAGACTTGCGACGGTGATCTTTTTGTGTGCCAAATTTATGTCGATGACATAATATTTGGTTCTACTAACCAAAAGTCTTGTGAAGAGTTTAGCAGGATTATGATGCAGAAATTCGAGATGTCGATGATGGGCGAGTTGAACTACTTCCTTGGGTTTCAAGTGAAGCAACTCAAGGACGACACCTTCATCTCCCAAACAAAGTACACGCAAGACTTGCTAAAGCGGTTTGGGATGAAGGACGCCAAGCCCGCAAAGACTCCGATGGGGACCGACGGACACACCGACCTCAACAAAGGAGGTAAGTCCGTTGATCAAAAAGCATACCGGTCAATGATAGGGTCTTTACTTTATTTATGTGCTAGTAGACCGGATATTATGCTTAGCGTATGCATGTGTGCTAGATTTCAATCCGATCCTAAGGAGTGTCACTTAGTGGCGGTGAAGCGAATTCTTAGATATTTGGTTGCTACGCCTTGCTTCGGGCTCTGGTATCCAAAGGGGTCTACCTTTGACTTGGTTGGATACTCAGATTCCGACTATGCTGGATGTAAGGTCGATAGGAAGAGTACATCAGGGACGTGCCAATTCTTAGGAAGGTCCCTGGTGTCGTGGAACTCTAAGAAACAAACCTCCGTTGCCCTATCCACTGCTGAGGCCGAGTATGTTGCCGCAGGGCAGTGTTGCGCGCAACTACTTTGGATGAGGCAAACCCTTCGGGACTTTGGCTACAATCTGAGCAAAGTCCCACTCCTATGTGACAATGAGAGTGCTATCTGCATGGCGGAAAATCCTGTTGAACACAGCCGCACAAAGCACATTGACATCCGGCATCACTTTTTGAGAGACCACCAGCAAAAGGGAGATATCAAAGTGTTTCATGTTAGCACCGAGAACCAGCTAGCCGATATCTTTACCAAGCCTCTAGATGAGAAGACCTTTTGCAGGCTGCGTAGTGAGCTAAATGTCTTAGATTCGCGGAACTTGGATTGAATTGTAGCATACATGTATTTATGCTTTTGATCATGTTCCTTTTTGCATTTTGTTGTTTAGTATGGTGCTCAAGTTGTACAAACACTCCCTGGACCTCACAAGTCCGTTGCAAAGTGATGCACAGTTTTAGGGGGAGATGTGTTACAACTTGACCCTTTGAGACTAACCATATGTTTGAGTTTGCTTGTTTTAGTCTCGAAGGAGAATTAAAAGGGAAAAGGTGGACTTGGACCATGCAAGACTTCCACTGCACTCCGATGAAAAGAGTAACTTTTCCAAGTTCATCTTTTAACTCTTATTGCCTATTTGCTCTTAATTGAAGATTTTGGTGAGGCAATGGGGTTAAAGGGCCAAGATTGATCCCGTTTTGGTGCTTGATGCCAAAGGGGGAGAAAATAAAGGCCAAAGCAATAGATGGATCAGCTACCACTTGAGAAATATTGATAGAGCTTTTGGGTGTCAAAACTCTTTTATTGTCTCTTATGTCAAAAGTTGGTCTCTTGTGGGGAGAAATGTTGATTATGGGAAAACGGGGGAGTTTTTGAAATCCTTGATCAAATTTCTTTGGAAAACCTCTCTTTATGTCTCTACAGGTGGAGTTGACTTAGAGATAGGAATTTGAGTTTGATTTGCAAAAACAAACCAAGTGGTGGCATAGAGTGATCCATATATGTCAAATCTGATTCAAAACAACTTTGAGTTCTTAGTTGAATTGATTTTATACTTGTTATACTTGCTTTATGTTGTGTTGGCATAAATCACCAAAAAGGGGGAGATTGAAAGGGAAATGTGCCCTTGGCCATTTCTAAGTATTTTGGTGATTTAGTGTCTAACACAAGTGCTTAAATGTAAAGTGGTGGACAAAGTACAAACCAAGGATAAAGGTATGTTTCTCAGACTTAGTACATTGTTTTATGGACTAATGTATTGTGTCTAAGTGCTAGAAACAGGAAAAATCCAATTGAAAATGTCTTGGCTCAAGCAGCCAAGAATATGCTCAGTCTGGGAGCACCGGACTGTCCGGTGGTGCACCGGACAGTGTCCGGTGCGCCAGGCTGGTCCGAGCGAGCTGGCCGCTCTCGGGAATTTCACCGGCGACGTACGGCTATAATTCACCGGACTGTCCGGTGTGCACCGGACTGTCCGGTGAGCCAACGGTCGGCCGGGCCAACGGTCGGCCGCGCGATCTGCGCGGGACACGTGGTCGAGCCAACGGCTAGAAGGGGGCACCGGACTGTTCGGTGTGCACCGGACATGTCCGGTGCGCCAACGGCTCCAAGTCTACCAACGGTCGACTGCGTCAGTTAAGGAAAGAAATCGGGCACCGGACAGTGTCCGGTGTGCACCGGACTGTCCGGTGCACCAGTTGACAGAAGGCAAGATCAGCCTTCCAGATTTGCTCTCAACGGCTCCTAGCTGCCTTGGGGCTATAAAAGGGACCCCTAGGCGCATGGAGGAGTACACCAAGCATTCCTACAACATTCCTAAGCACCAAGACATCGATTCCGCGCCTTTGATTCATTGTGTTAGCATAAAGAGCTCTAGTGGAGTTGTGAACTCATTGAGTTGTGTTGCGAGCTCTTGTTGCGACTTGTGTGCGTGGTGTTGCTGTGATTTCTTGTCTTGAGTGTGTTGCTAATCTCTCCCTTGCTCAGTGCTTCTTTGTGAATTTCAAGTGTAAGGGCGAGAGGCTCCAAGTTGTGGAGATTCCTCGCAAACAGGATTGAGAAAAAGCAAGCAAAACACCGTGGTATTCAAGTGGGTCTTTGGACCGCTTGAGAGGGGTTGATTGCAACCCTCGTCCGTTGGGACGCCACAACGTGGAGTAGGCAAGCGTTGGTCTTGGCCGAACCACGGGATAACCACCGTGCCATCTCTGTGATTGATTTCTTGTGGTTACTGTGTTTTGACTCCTCTCTAGCCACTTGGCAATTATTGTGCTAACAATTAACCAAGTTTTGTGGCTTAAGTTTTCAAGTTTCGCAGGATCACCTATTCACCCCCCCCTCTAGGTGCTCTCAGTTTGATTATAGTCATCGCAGAGAATGCCCTTTCAACACTAGTTGTTGCCACTGGCAGCATCAATACCAATTTGAGGAGCAAGTAAACCATATCATATAATTTATCTCTCTTTGTTTCCACAAGCTTAATCGAGAGATCAACTATATTGTTTATGCCTTTGCAGTTATCATCTTGTCTCATGACATCAATATAATTATCAAGTTGCAACTCAAGTTTCAGCAAATCAGTGCCCCTGATGTCATTAGGGTAGAATTCAGCAAGTCTACGTACCTTCTGTGCATCAAAAGAAGCAAATGAGTTTGATGGATCAAAGGCTGTCATACATGAAAGCAACTCCATATTGACCTCATTAAACCGACTCTCAAGCTCTTGGCTGATTCGATCAATTACCCCAATATATACTTTTCTTCTAAAGTGATCATCATTTCTTTGGTTTTGAACAAACCGTGTTGACCTTCCGTAAGGTATGTAATTATCCTCCATAGCAGGAACATTGACACCATGTTTGTTGCAAAACAATGTAACCTTTTGAAGGAATTGTTCCCAACCATCAGACCTTAATTGTTGCATTCTTCTCTTTGCCACAGTAATGAGTGAGATCGCATTAAGTATATCTTGCTCCCTCCTCTGCAAACACTCTGATAATTCATTTGTGTATCCAAGAATAACAAACATTAGGTGTGCATCAAAAACAAAGTCAAATGACTCAAATGCTCCAACCATGAAATGTATCTTAGACCAATCACTTTTAATTGTTGTATCCTCTCCAAGTGTAATGAGCACATCACGTATTATAGGATACATAGCAATGATGTTACATACAATTTTGTAATGAGAGCCCCATCGAGTTTCACCTGGCCTAGGCAACCCCATCTCTTGATTTAATCCACTACCACTTTCAATCTGGCCACATTCAAGTGCTTTTATGATATTCTCAAGCCTAGCAGTTCGAAGCATTCCATGACGCTTACAAGAAACTCCAACAATATTCAACAAGAGAGAAACTTGATAAAAAAACCAGACACAATCATTGTTTCCCTTGGCCACAGCAACAAGAACTAATTGGAGTTGATGGGCAAAACAATGGATATAATAAGCAGAAGGTGATTCTTGCAAGATCAGTGTTTTCAACCCCTTAATATCTCCTTTCATGTTACTAGCCCCATCATAACCTTGACCACGGATTCTTGTCATACTTAAACCATGACTAACAAGTACAGTCTCAATTGCATTCTTAAGTGATGAAGAGGTTGTATCATCTACATGAACAACTCCAATAAAATGCTCACATGGCCTTCCCAATTTATCAACATACCGCAAGCAAAGAGCTAGTTGTTCTTTATGTGATACATCACTAGACTCATCTGCTAAAATAGCAAAGGGCTCTTCACCAAGTTCTTCAATTATTTTTTTTCTAGTTTCCATGGCACAACAATGAATAATCTGTGCTTGAATCATTGGGCTAGTTAAAGTGCAGTTACCTGGAGCATTGTTCAACACAACCTTGTTCACCTCTTCACTGTTAGTAGCAAGAAATTTCAAAAGCTCAATAAAATTGCCCCTGTTGCTAGACTCTTTGCTTTCATCATGTCCACGGAATGCCAACCCTTGATGCAAAAGATATTTCAAACATCTAATTGAATAAGTAAGTCTTATCTTATATAAACGAAGGTCCTCATCACTCCACTTCTCAATTTGGTCATCAATTGATGCATTAGGATTCATATAGCCAATGTATTTCTCTTGAGCTGTCTTGTGTGCCATAGAACCTGCATGTTTCAAAAGTGATTTGCTTCCTATATTCCAATTTCTCCATCCACCCACAGTAAATGCATCTGTGCCCTTGCCCTTACTTTTCTTATTTTTGAATAAATAACACACAAAACAAAATACTGCATCATTCTTGATACTATATTCAACCCAAGGAAAATTATGGAACCACACAAAATTAAAGTTGCGGTCTCTATCTCCAATTTTTCTTTTTGGAAATTCATGTCCATATGGTTGCAAAGGACCTTTCAGAATATATGCTCTTCGAATTGCATCATGATCATTAACATGATAACTTGATATGGGTTGTCTTTCACCTGGATCATGTGGAAGACGATTGATATCATAAACCGGCGGTGCTGATGATTGTGATGTTGGTGGTGGTGGTGAAGAAGGCATATGATTCTGATTTTCTTCGATCACTCCTTCCTCTTGTTCATTACTAGGTTGTTCTTGATTTACTGCCGGAGTTGAAGAAGGATATGACGGGGAGGTAGCAAGCTTCTTTGCTTCGTGTTTTCGAAAAAGTGAAGCAATATCTCCACCCCTCTTCATGTTCAATCGCTGTATTGTACAAGTAAATTGACATTAATAATGAACTTCAGATTTACATAAAATTGCTGACTGACATAAAATTGCAGATTCACTAATTAAAATTGTAAAGATAAAAATAGGGTTTGTTAAAAAAAATAACCTCTCTGTTGTAGCCTGTAACCTATAGCCTGTAGACTAAAAAAATTGCGAAGGAGAAGGACCGAGACGGCGAGACGGTGGATGGCCGGATGGGGATGCAGACTGTATAATACAGCAGAGTGGTGCAGGCCAGGCTGCAGTCGCCCGTGCAGCAGAGCGGTGCAGGCCAGGGCGCCAGGCAGCAGCCGCGGGCGGCGGGTCGGCGGATCGACGGGAGGAGCCACCGAGCCAAAGCGGCGGGTCGGCGGGAGAAGCCAAAGCGACGTGATCAAGTGGACTGGCTGTCTACGTAGGTTTTTTGGCGTTTGGTGTTGTCCACTGTCCAGCCGTGGCCTTCAAGCAGCCAGGCTGCAAGTCGCCAGACGCCAGGATTAGTGGTCCGGTGGGCCGGCCCATAGGATATGCCACGGCCCACCCGGACCACCCTGTAGCTACGCCTCTGATTAGAGGATTCCATCTATAGCGACCAAACATTTAGTGTGGCAATAGAGGGTCCACCTTATAAGCAAAATCGACCTCGATTCATTTACAGTTTTGATTTTTGTTGTTTGATTGATCAATATTATTATACGCATGATTACACAGACTAATGATGTTTGCTAATATATTTTATTTAGTTCAAATAAGATACAAATTAGACTTGGACTTAGACAAAACAATGATCTAGATGATTAACACCCTAAGTAAGACATTACAAACTTGATAGAAAACTTAATGGACAAACAAAAGTCCAAGATACAAGATAAAACCAAGACGAACGTTGAAGATCATAAAGAAAAACGTGTTTGAGACATCAAACCGAGTGACTACACCGATCCTAAGGTGTGTCACGATACACTTAGGCTTATTCTTTTTGCTCTCAATCTATATGGATTGATTGAGATTAAGTATTTTCATACCAAACAAGTTAAAATCTTTCATAATTTTTTCAGTGTCATCCAATCCACGCGAGATAAGAATAACTGAACAAGAGCTCACTAGGAATGCCGAACAGAGATGTGCTAAATACCTATCCTTTTTCTTACTTCGATATTCGTAAAGCGCTAGTGGTTGGTAGAAAACCTTCGGGCCCCGTTTGTTTGGTTGGAATTGAATTCCATTTTAATAATTATAATTTAGACAAAACTAATTAAGTTTATATATTTATATATGTAATATATTTGAATATTATCCTAAATCATATGAGAGAGATAATTATATACTACATTTATGTTATATTGAAGCAAGTAGAAGAGTGTGCTATAAGTTATGCATCGGAAAAATACTATGTAAATCTATAGAATCAATTTCCATCTCTCACCCCATGAATTTGAGATAGGCTAAAATGATAACTTTGGAAAGTGGTGGAACGTCACATTCTAAAAAAATAGCCTATTCCATTATTAAGATTCCAATTCCTTAAAATGAAAGGAAACAAACGAGACCTCGTGTATAATTGAGCATTCTAATTTATGCCTAAATTGTATTCCAGGCTAGCTAGTAGCACATATAAAGAGGAACGGGTCGTGCTACCTTCGTTGATCTCTCTTCAAGTTTCTACTGAGGCCCTGTTTCAATCTCAAGAGATAAACTTTAGCAGTTTTTAGCTGCTTTTAGCCATTTGGTGATCTAAACAGGAGAGCTAATAGTGGTATGATAAAATTTAGCACCTATTATCTCATAAGCTGCCAAGGGGTGCTAAAAATAGCTAAACATAGGTCAGAGAACCCCATTTTACACCCATACCCTTATCTAACCCTATTCTCTCTCTCCATATTAGGGGCATGGATGTCTTTTTATTCCAATATGCTAAACTTTATTATAGTAGTCCAACACACCAAGAAGCTAAACTTTAGCACTTTAATTTATATGGCTAAAGTTTAGCAGGAAGCTAAAGTTTATCCTATGAAATTGAAACGGGCCTGAATCAAAGCAAAAGTCAGCGACTCAGCTTGAACAATTCAAGTCAACAGAGGGGATGCCGATATGGCATACATACAGCTCGTTCGTGTAGCGGCATAGGTATAGGTGCATTAACAAAAACGAAATGGCATCACTTGATGTTAAAACCAATCAAAGAATATCGATCAACGGATCAAGAAGCACAAGTTCTTAGCTTTAGATCTGCACAAAACATATGGATTTTTCGATAGCCTAGCTGCATGCCACTTTGACACCTAGGCGAAAGCCACCAACAAAATGCACCAAAAGAACCCAAAGAAAAAAATGTTCGCAGAAGACTAGAAATGAAGCCATCGACCGATCGACGGAACCAGAACAACGCAGCGAGGAGCGGCGGCCTGCCTGCATCTGCATGCATGGCAGATGCGGCAACTAGGATGTCCCGATCAGAAGAGGACCCACTTGGCCGCGGCGGCCCTCTCCTCGAGCGTCTTGGTGCCGGGCGCGGCCAGCGAGCACCCTCGATCCTTCTTCCCTCCTCCTGCCCGCGCCGCGTGCAGCAGCTTGGCCCAGAAGCTCGTGGCCGCCGTCCTCCTCCTCCTCCTCGCCAGGAGGAACGCCGCCACGGCGTCGGCGTCCCCGACGACCCGCTCGTGCCGCATCAGCAACGACACCCGCGCCGCGCGCCTCACCTCGTCGTGGAACCTCGGCTCACCGGGCGCCGGGCTGGCGCACTCCGACGCCGACGCCACGCTGGAGCCCTCCGAGGAGTAGGCCGTGGACACCTCGGAGCATGAGGACGATGCCTCCTCCTCGTGGTATCTGCTGTGCCTGTATCCCTCCTCCTCGCCGCAGCCGCGCACGACGGACGGCGGCAGCGACAGGTGGGACAGGCGCTCCCGCAGGCAGCACGCGCAGACGCCCGCCCCCTGCTGCCGGTGCCGCCGGCACCGCGCGCCCTCCGCCTTGCACATCACCATGCGGAAACCGAACCGCAACTAGCTCGCCGACGACGGGACCAGAAACGCTACCGCCACTTCTCGTGTAAAAACCCAGCAGCACCTGTCACGGCCGGGGTGTGGGTGGTCGCGCTCGTGTGCTGCAATATATATATGTACGTACGTGGGTCGTCAGGTCAGGCGGTGTGGGGGGGAGCTTCGCGGATGCTGCATCTGCACGCGAGCTGTGGAGGAGCTGAGATGCGGTTGGACTTTTGATGTGGCCTGGCTGGCGCGCGTAGGTGAGGGTGAGGCTCGGGCTCGGGCAGCGGAGGACCCTGGCTGGATCTGGGCTGGCGGCGTGTGCGCGCGGTACGGACTACGGGGGCGGAGTCGTACTAGGCATGCACGGCGTTTGATCGGGCATGAGGGTTTTTTTATGGGTCGATCGGGGTTTCTTCTCGGCCTTTTCGCAGCCTTTCCTTTGCCTTTTCCTTTTTGGAAGCTTCAGATCCTGCATCTCCGATGGCATCGTGATGGTTCAGTTCTGATTCATCGTCTCCACCGTGGGGAATTTCGCTTCATTGTCTCGCTTTTTGTGTTGGGTTGTGTAGGGGTTGCTTTCTTTTGACTACTGCTACTGTGATGGATCCGATGATCGCCATCCACGATAGTTTCTTTACTGTGCATCGCTATATATCAGGGACGGCGGATCCACAATGTAGGTAAAGTAGGCCATAAGCTCACCTCGATTTTTAGAAGTTTTTATACCTACCTTTTATATATACTATAAAATAAAAAATAGATAAACATCAAGCCTACCACAACATAACATCCACTAACCTACGAGGTCTAACCCACCATCCTAGGCTACGACTTATGTCCACTAAAACATATAATGAGCAAAACACCAATCCCACGTCTGTAGCATTCAACCCCCACTTAGCGCTCGTCCTAGCGTTGTGCCTACTGCTCAACCGTCATCCAACAGTCAGCTTATCGTCGTTGGCCTACCGCCCAACCACCCACCCAACCGTCACCGCCAGCTGCTAGCACACCGTCGCTAACTTGTGGCTCGCCTGCCATCGCCGCCAACCCATCGTCTAACCGATAGTCCATCATGGCCAACCTGCCTCCACTCGGCGCTCGCCACGGTCCCCCACTAGAGTGCAAGCTGTCACAGCACCACAAGGTTGACGTTTAATGGTGTTTTCGCTATTTTTCTATATAGTTTCCTTTACATTGATACTTACCTAATTTTTTTTCTAATTGTAGATTGGATTTTCAATTGGTGATTTGGTGCCGCTAAAAGGGTTTTCAATATCCACATTATTTTGCAATAGTCATGATATTACAACATGCTATTACCAAAAAAACCACTTATAGTTTACCATTTTTTTTGTCATTTCTCCATTACGGATTGGCCCCATCTGGACTTTCGTCATACGTCCGTCACTGATTAGAATGGATCTAAATGCGTTCTCATGTCCCATCTTCTATTCTACTCCCTATTTTAAACTTAAGTCTCGTGTCGTCTCCTAATTAGTTCACACTGTTTTAAAGTCTAAAGAAATTTAGAATAAAAAAATCAAAAATCTAAAAAAAGAATCCGACCTATAAATAATGGAGGCGTTTGTGTTTATTCACACATCTCACTCTCCAAATTACCTTTACCACTTCTCATTTCACGCCTCTGACTCTCATTTCACACCACTAAACCATTTTCGGTATGTCTCCCTTAGGCTTTGGACATTGAGACGACGAAGACAAGCTAAAATTAATGCCCTCATTCAGAAAAGATCGAACTGATTTTAAAGCACTGCATGCTAAACCATTGTCGGTATGTCTTCCTAACCTCACCCTCACTATTTGCAGAGCAAACAGGCATCCATCTTGACGTTACTGCAAACACAGAGATCCCATCTCCATCAGCCACAAGCGCACGGTGGAGGAGCAGGAGCTCGCGCATGTCGCGAAGCAGCTGCGAAAACGGCGGGAATGCGCCCAGTCGTGGTCTCCTGAAGATGGGTCGTCTGATGTTTTCTGTAGAATCCGGTCGTCTGAATCAGGTTGACTTCTGACCGGTTGGTTTCACGGCGGCGGAAAATGGGGCCTTTGCTTCTGTCCGAGCTAGACCGAGTCCTAAAGCTCCGCAGTTGGTCCCAATTGCTGTTTCTGTTTTCAAGATTTCCAGGAGACATGAAACTTCCTGGCATGGTTTCGACGGCAAGCAAGCAAGCTCGGTGCACGATGCCGGCTTCGGTACGACTTCCATGAAACTTTGCTCGAACTTTCAAATAGGGCAGGCAAAAAAAACACACATTTGGCACCAGCCGTGGACGTAGAAATAAAAAGGACAGTTTGTTTCATCTTTTTTTTTATTGACGAGTTTCACTAAAAGTATCGTAGAAATTACACGTGAAAAATAGTCCATAGTATTTAGGATCCAGAAAATAACGAATTCTTAATATCGGAATGATTTGATCGATTATATGTCTACCCTGATTTTAGACAATTTTATCAAAACGATTCTCATAAAAACTGGTTGAAAACTGTTATTTTAATTTAAATCACTATTTAGTATTTGTAATTTTAATTTAAATCGGGATACAAATGTTATTGGATACTAATATAAAATGAATATCTCGATAATTACTTGATTCAAAGTAATATTTATCTTTTTTGATTATCTATAGTTTTTTAGTACAATATAATTAGTACGAATGATGGAATTTAAAATATATCTATATAGCACCATTGATAAAGACAACCATAAAAAATGATTTAATCAATATTTAAATAATTAAACATAAAAAGAGATATATATTAATTACTGAATTTAATTAACTAAAAATAAATTATAAATATATAAATAAAATACAGAGTGATATAATTATCTTTACTTAAATTAATTAAATCTAAGATTTATATTTTTACTATAGTTATAACAACCCCACATAACTTTTAAATAACGTTGCATATCAACGTTATATTAATTTTTTATTTATATACTTAATTAGTCGTAGTTATATGATTTAGATGATTATAGATTAATTTATACTTAATGGATATGAATAATATATGATATTTTGGTTTTTAGCATATAATGAACAACTGTGGCAGAACCGACAAGATTATTTGCTTAAGTGTCCAAGTCTCGCTTTAAAGTCAATGGCACACTTAAATTGAAATAATCTGTCAGCCCGTTGGTCTCGTCCGATAAAACCACTCAACAAGGATTAAGTATCACTTGTTCACTCGAAGGTGAGGCACAAAGAATAAAGTAAAGCATAATACCACGATTTAAAATAGTATTTAAAGTTATTACATCAATCGAAGTTCAGACGTAGAAAGCATAGTTTTTTATGCAGCGGAAATAAACCAACGAAGATAACTGGAGAGTAGGGCGAATCCTGCACACTCCTCCTCCTCCTGGTCCTCTCGATTTTTTTAAAAATTAAAATAAATATATTTATTTAATATCTATATTTAAGTTAGATATGAATACGTATACTCATATTTACCATAAAAACGCAGAACATCCGTATCGACATCGACGTGCCGAGTGCAGAATGCGAACTTGGTAATCCGCGCCAAAGTCGGCAATGTCAAGCGTGAACTCGAATATTTTTGGGGTTATGGTGAGGCGAGGGGACCAGCGTAAACAATCCGTTTTTATTTATTAACGCGGTGGTCGCTTTTGCATCGCCGCCGTGCACGCCACGCGCGCGGGGCGCGAGATGAGCAGCGGGGTTCCCGACCTGGGCTGGGGCGCCGGCGGCATGGTGGCTAGCGACCTGGCTGTGGAGTACGGCAGTTCCGTGCTTACTCCGATGTGGCGCTGTCCAGTTGTCGTCGTCGCATGCACTCATCAGCACATGGACGCTCGACGCTTCCTCGTCGGCCGAGACGCGGACGGGGTTGTGGCGGTGCGACCTGATTTGGCACCGGCACCGCCTGGGATTCTCGTAGTACGCCGTTGTAAACTCGCCGTCAGAACCTACTCAAGCTGTGGAAGTCAAGCTGTTTCCACGGGACACTCGCCATAATTCGCCAGACTCGCACCGCCGTGCAGTATGGTTTCATGTTCAGATAGGGCTTTCAACACAACACGGAGGCACCGGCAAGGCAAGCAGTCAGATTCTCCCTACTGTTCTACACCTGTACGTGCAGGTGCAACCACCTAAAACCTGAGAGCAGAGGCATTTCATCGTACGTAGAGTAGGCTGGTAGGTCCGATTCTCTGGACAGGGATTGAGAAGAAGACACCAATGCCTCTGAGATGGAGACATATCCATCGATGTGTTCGCCGATCAAACAAGAGATGAACATGACAGTAGGCACCACCAAAACTTCAGTTCCTACTTACGTATTTGATTCCAGAGACTAAAAGTGTTTAGGAGTTAGAACTCATCAAATGACTCATAAGTGTTTAGGAGTTAACTAGAACAAGAGTTTGGGTTTAGAGTTCAGAGGCCTCTTGTGATCTTGTCCCCGTGGACTTAACGGAACAACGGGTGACTGAGCTGTGAGCTAGAGGCCTAGAGTCAGGCACCAAGGCAAAGCACTTGCCATTTGGTGTCGTCAGCGATGTGTCAATTTTAGTGGAAGGCGAGTGATGCTGGCTGGGTACGAACAAAATGGCTACAGGATTTAGCCGGTCTCTTATCGTCCAACTCATCACATCCTTTGCTATTAGTTGCAGGATAATTCAGCTAGCTGAAGGAACAAAAAAAAAAGACTATGGCCCAAGGCAACTAACACCAGAGGCCGAGCAAAAAACACCAGTTTCTCTAGAAATTATGTCTCGTAGAACATTTTATTTTTCTATTTAAAACATTTGTTTTCTCATGTAACTTTTTTTCTAGTAGAAATATAGTTGCTTCCAGTCAAGAATAATACACCACCGTGAAGGGGCAATTAAAGTTGTTATACTTGATTTAGTTGAAGATAAGTGGATTGTACGGCTGAACTTATTTTCAACGTTGTAAACTTATTTGCAGACGACCAGACGGCGTTACGCAGACGACCGCCTGACGGAAGCCGCTGTCCCAGACGTCAATGCGCAGACGGCCGCTTAACGGAAGCCGCTGTCCCAGACGTCACTGCGCAGACGCCCGCCTAACGGAAGCTCCCGGTGTCGGAGTCATCAGCTTCAGCTCGGCTCGATTACACGGCTCAGCCGCGCCCGCGAATGCCACGAAACCTGCTAATATGACATGGGCCTTCATAGGCCTAATTTATGTGCAGATGGGCTAAATTAATCTCACACGTGGGCTTCCCTCTGCCTAATTTACTGCCTGTTTGGTTTGCACATGCGGGGCAATTCGACTGGTTCAAGGAAAGTGATTTGCACGGTTTGGTTGCACGGCGATTTAGAGTGGAGTCGAGACACCAGTCACCAGCTTGGCAAGTATACTATACCCCAGCTAGCTCGATCCGGACCAAAGAACAAACACATACGTTACACTGTTACATACCCTGGTCGACCACGGTCCATGGCCGCCCTTTGCCTAGAGCAGCGCTAGCCGGACGCCCACACACCAAACCAGACTAAATCCAGCCAACGCCGCCGACCCAAGGCCGGCCGCGCTGGGGTATGACGTGAACGGAGTCATGCCCGGGGTCGCCGTGGTGCCGCCGCCGCCAGAGCACGTCGGCGTCGTGTACGGCGTGGTGGTGGCCGGCGTCGTGTACGGCGTGGTAGGGGTCGGGGACGACGTCCGCGGCGTGGCAGCAGGGGAGTTGGAGCCGCCGACGGTCACCGCCAGCTTCATCCCGGCGCCGCAGTGCCCCGTGATGCTGCACACGAAGTAGTGGGTGCCTGGCGTCCTGAGGGCCACGGTGGTCGCGCCGCTGCTGTCGGAGCCCAGCGGGTTGGCGGCCGTGCACGCCATGTACTCGGCCGCGCTCACCTCCACCACCGTGTGCAGCCCTTTCGCGTAGTTGAACACTGCGACCCACATATCGGACAAACAAATTAAACTCGATCGCGTGAGCCAAAGGACGAAACCAGAACGCGTGCGTGACGACATGTGCCTGCGTATGCATGCACATGCATGAAGCAAGACGACAGCACGCATATACGTACCGAGATTGTCCCCGACTTTGAAGTTTTTGGAGGCGGCCCAAGATGTGTAGTCGACGCCGGTTGTCCAGCCGGACCCGTCGCCGACGGTGTAGCTTGTGGCGGCTGCCGTGGAGGAGAAGCAGGCCACGAGCAGCAGCACTACTGCGAGCGGCAACCGAGAACCCCAGGAAGAAGCCATTGATCGAGCTGTTGCGATCAAGCGTTTCCCAAGAAAGCAGCTTTAGCTTGAATGGTGTCGATCGCTTCCACTGACGCGGAGACGCGGGGGAAATACGGCCCTATATAACCGCAACGCGGGGTTGGTATGGTGGGCAATAGGCTTCCACCGGCTGCGTGGGAAAGAATATATCGATCCGCTTTACCTATGACTCTATGAGGAAATGAAACGCTTTCGACGAATAGGAGCGGCGATTAATTGTTCATGCTAGCTAGTTCGGATCGGGGGCTCTATCTGTCTGTTCATGCCACCAACAACCAATGATACAAGGTTTCGAGAACGAAGTTTCGACAACAACAAGTTTTCCATCATAACAAACAGGACTTTTATGTAGCATTGATGGATCTCCTGTCGCCTGTTCATCAGCGTTCAGGGAGACCATAGATTTTGTCGTCATATGATCTCATCGTCGTCGTCGCATCCATTTCCCTGCCACCAGCAGCTTAACTGATCAACCCCTTGAGTAAATCTTACTCCACACTAAGCTATGCAGTGTCTTTTTCGCCTACACAGATTATTCTCTCGCAAAACTAGTCCCAAACATTCGATCTCGAACGGGTGGCTCTGATGAAACTCCACATATTTTATTTACAGATTCGCGGACGACCAAGGGAGATATGCATCGGAAACGCACCCATGCATTATCGCTTTGCGTCGGTCCATGCATTTGGTTTTTTAGGTGCCATATCTTTTCATATGATATATAGTGTAGGCCAAAGTGAGGTGAATCTGATTGTGTCCGGTGCTGGCGGGGTGGCATCTGATTTCTCTTCTTCACATGGAGATCGGTTGGGTTAAGCTACCTAATCTTTTGACAATGACTTCACACTTGTATGTCGATCGCTCAAGGTGCATGCTTTCCATGTTCATGTATGCCGAGGACATGAGAAGACCCTTGAAATAAAACTTAATCTAACGCATGATCATAACCTATACATAATGCCGAAGTTCTTGATGTCAGGCCAGAGTTGTGTGCAGCCATAGCAGCCTCTGGTGATGATGCAATATTCGTAGGTGTAGCAGATGACTTCAATAATTTACCACCGGAGGACGAGTTGATGCAATATCCTCTGCGGGTGAAGAACGAGTTGTCGGGTAGCGGTGACCTTCTGGTTCTGGACGCTACCGGCACTCACCTGGACGGGGACGGATCTTCCTAAACCTTCCAACATCTTAGACTATGTTTGAATACTCGGCGTATAAATTACAATTTACATTCTAATCCCCCTCAACCTATATGTATACTATAACATCCAAAGGTGTAAAGTAATGAAGAGTATTGAGCATAATCCCTCATTATTGAGGGATTCTAGTCCTCTACTCCTCTCAATCATCTTCTCCCAAACAAGCACTAGGAGCAAGTGTAATGGAGAGGATTGAGAGGGTCATTTTAAATAGTAAGGGCTTGTTCGGATTAAGATGGATCGAAGGAATTAAACCTTCTCCTACTTAAATTTGTATATATAGGTCCAATGCCCATCAATCCATTTCTAACCGAACAAGTCCTAATACTGGCCGCGCAGTGAGGCGCTTCAAACCGAACGCTACCAGATATACTTATTAGGAGTTATTTATATGGCCCTATTACCCATAATTATATACTCTCCACTAAGCCCATGCTTAATGGATGTTGTATAGAAAGGTTATATGGTAAGCCTTTAGTAAGTTGCTATATAAACATCAACTTAGTACCTATGTCCTCAAATTTAATAGTATGATTCTGAGTTCTATCCTTCACAACATAATACTTGAGGTCTAAATGTTTTGACCCCTTAGTTAATTTTTCGTTACCAGAAAATAGTATCACAATTCACAACCTAATATCCTAAAAGTAAGTGGTTTTGAAATGGTGTCTACAAATTTAAGGCCCACCACAAAATTTTTAAGCCAAATAGCCTAGCTTGTTGTGTTGTAACAAGCAATAATTTCAGCTTGCATCATCATCATCGACGATTTTTATGCAAATGACTCTCCAAATGATAATTTAGAGAGTAAAATTTAGAAGAAAAAAATCTTAGAGATGCTATAAGATATAAAAAAACTGATCAAACATTTTATAAAATTGATTAGCTTTATAGAAATTATTACTAACATATGTACGTCCAAATAAGTTTGTTAAAAAAAGTATATCTACCGATTCATCCAATGGTACTAATTACTACCTCCGTCCTACAATATTTGTCGTCCGCTAGTTTATTTTTGAACTAGAACGCGATAAATAAAAAACGGAGGGAGTAAGAATGTGATATCCTGACCCCTAGGTGATGATGTCCTGATCCAAGGCTTAATATAATTAATAGAGTATCCATACTAATATGGTGTATCTTCTTTTTCGGAAGTTTAGTTCGAAAGAACCTCTAAGTTAAGCGTGATTGACTTCGAGCAATTTGGAATGGATGACCGACCGGGAAGTTTTTCTCGGGTGCGCATTTGAAGGACAAATTATGGTATATGATCCTAGAGAGCTGGCAGGACTAAGTACCACCCGTCCAGTGATTGGACAGAATGTTACAAAGAATCAAAATTATTAATATATTTTTACATATATTTAGCTAAAACTAAAAACATTTGACTTCTCGTCAGCCGAGAATGAAACCCTTTACGAGAGGGAGGGAGTTATGCCAATAAAATGCTGTAAGCTGTTTGGTTAATGGACATGACCCTACCTTATCTCTTTTAAAACAGTTGTCAAACATCAATCTATTTTTATCATATAGAAGAGTATGTTGAAAGCAAGATTTAAGGTACTGTAAAAATATATACCATGCCAAAGTAGATACTTCGAAAAACCAGCTTGAGATTCTAACTCTTCGATTGAGTGACGTTATATTATTTACAACAAAAACACTTTGTAGAAGGTAAACTTAACTCATCGTTCATGATTGACCATTCTACACACTACATCCGTGCCGGTCTAAAGCAGCAATGCTATGATAAGTGCATACCGTTGTTTTGGCTTCTTCCCTGCTTTGTAGCGTAAAGCATACCTCGCGAATACTCCACTTTGCTCCATGAAGAGCGGCGCTCGATTTTTCAAAGTCACTGCGATCCCTTTCTGGTTTTATGGATAAAGGAAGGCACCGAAGTCCAGTTTCGAGGGCTCTGCCAGCAAGCAACCTAAATACCTAATCCAGGTAAATTGCAAGCGTATTGGCCTAGTGGTGTGCTGCTCTGGTCAGACTAAGGGCCTGTTTGACACGGCTCCGTCTCCTCTAAAATGACTCCGACTCTGGTTTCTCTTAAGAACATCATTTCTATAGGATCAAGTGTTTTTTAACAAAACGGCTTCTCTTAACGTTAACGCGAGAGGAGCCGTTGGGAGCTATTTTTTGGCTCCGGTTTCTTTCTATAAAAATAGCTTCACCCTCAGTGCTCTTTGTTGAGGGTTATTTTTTTAAACCGTTTGGAAGGGCTCCTCGAAGAGTCAGAGCCGGAGCTAATTTGAGAGCCCTCCCAGACGCCCTAATCAAAACAACTCTGCTCATCGAGGTATGAACTGAGCGCCATTCACTGCTTTTGCTTTGGTCACTGCAAACTCTGGTCGTATTAGCCGGTGGGCTCCAGCGCGGGGCAGCCCAACAGGCTCTCTATCACAGTAATATCCCGCATGCGCCGCCCCACGAGTAGGCATGGCAACGGGGAATTCCCCGTCGGGTTTTAGCTCCCTATCTTCGTCCCCGCGACGAAAAATTTTCCCCGCGGGGATCCCCATGAACGTTTACGGGGGACATTTCTTCCCCATCCCCGTTACCCGCGGGGATAAATCCCCATCGGGGATCCCCGTACCCGCTTAAATTATAATTAGATCATACTTCATTTTTTATTAATGTAAAACATTGTCACTTATACATATTGTTAGATGTAAAAATTATTATGTGTACATTAAAATGAACACATTTGTACAACTAGTAATCTTTTGTCAAGATAATTATTTATTTATATTATTAACTATTATCTAAAAACATCGTCATATATAAGTTTAACGGGTCCCCGCGGGGAACGGGGATGGGGAATGCTTCCCCATCCCCGTCCCCGTTTACCCGTCGGGGGAGAAATCTTCCGTATTTACATCCCCGTGGGGGAAGAAATTTCCCCATCCCCATCCCCTAATAGAGGAATTCCCCGCGGGGAATCGGGGATCGGATCCCCATTGCCATCTCTACCCACGAGGCTGTTGGCCCATCTGCCACCGCCCGTGGTACGTGGGCTGTGCATCCGTGGCTTTCTCATGCCTCGTCCTCTATAAACTCGGTACACTTTTGACTGGGCCAGCCTCCCTGTTGTGGATTATTGGGCCCGTCTAACCATGCGGTATTCGAGGGTTATTACTTTAGAGTCCGGCCTGGCCTGCTGGTCGTCCAACACACACCAACGGCTTTGTTCCGTTCCTGTCTTCCAGACACCTAAACTCTGAACGATGTGGTGAGTCATGACTCGAGTGAACGGTAATGTGGCACGAATGCACCAGAGCGCTCGTGTCGTGACAAACAAAGAAATCCAGCGTTGGGAAGTGAAACAGTATCTCTGACTAACCTAATTTTTCTTCGTTTCTTATTTTCTCTAATGATTTTAGTGTTACATGCCATTCAGTCACTTGCCGCCCTAGCCTGCCCACACATGCTGACACCGTCCAAGTGTACAGCAGCCTTCGGGAAAAAAAAAAGAACGGCGGTCATGGCGGCTTTATGCAATGCTTGTTTGGTTAGAGGTCTATTAAAAGGGATTAGAAAGGATTAAATCCACTTAAGGTCTTGTTCGTTTGTGCTGGATTGATGGGTCGGATTAGTTTCTTAACCGGATTGCTTCTCTAATTTATATAAACTTTGATTAACTGGAACGATTCCGGGTGCAATCCGACGTAAACGAACAAGGCCTAAGGCTTTATTTCGGTACTTTTTAATATTGATTTCAATCCACATGTGTTAAAGTGGATTGATGCGTAGATTAGTTTAGCTTACACTGACATGTGGGTGGATACTCAAACTAGACTTGACATGGCGCGGCACACCCGCGCCGTCCAGTCCAACTATTCCCATCCATCCGGCCGCTTCAATGGACAACAGTCGCACGTCTCTTTACGAGCTGAATTTGCTCTCACTTTCTCGTAGCCTACTAGGCTACTACTGTTGCACGAGCCTGACGATCCACCAAGTCAGACCTTTCTTTCCAGCCAGCCACAGCAGTCCGTCCCCATTGTCGCTTCTCAATTTCTGCAATGATTTTTCACAAGATGGGGCGACGCAGTGCAGCACAGGAACCGATTGACGGGGGCCAGGCCGGGCCGGGTAGCTTTACCGCCGCGCGGGGGAAGGGTATCGATCCCCTGACAGGTCTTAATTTGATGCCGCGCGCAGCGGGGCAGCAGCAGCAGGAGGAGGAGGTGACCTGTTTCCCCTGCCTGCTTGTCGCTCGATGCATATGCATCACACAGATAGAATTTTGAGCGAAAATAATAGCGTCTGTATGTATTATAGCTGGATGATCCAAAGAGACAAGAGGGTGGAGGGGTATCGGGTGGTAGGTAAGACGTATTGCCTGAATGGTGCTTATTTGTCTGGATTCAGCTGGTCTTTGTCTCGATTCAGAAGAGTTCAGAGCACCCGCATCCGATGTCTGCAAACATTTAGTTCCAATTTTCACCTTCGTCTAGCTATCAGGAGCTGAGCCTACGTTCTTCTGATACTTGACCCCCCCCCCCACCCCCCCCCCCCTTTCTTTTTTTACACGGTGACTGCACGTACTGCAGCCCCTCCATCGATGATCTGATGCCGGGAATCCTTCTGACGGTGGCGCCATTGGCATGCTCCTCGACTGGAAGCTCGATGGACCACTGGAGATCAACGGTTCCTTTCAGACACCCCAAGTGTTCTACTCCGGCTGTCTGATCTAATCTGTGGTGTTGCGTGGTAGTACACTGGTACTGGTAGCAGTAGTTCAGTGCTTCTGTTGCTCTTCCCATAATTTGTGTGCACAGCCGCATGTGCGTGCTCCTTGTAGCTTGCGGCTTGCCTCTGGACGAGGGAATGTATAATGGCGTTGCCAGTTCAGGACAAGATCCAGAGGCACAGACCTTGTCTTGCTCTGCAACTTCTACTTCATTCAGGCTCATCCATACAGTTAAGTTTATTAAGGCAAGTTGGAGTATTTCTCCAACAGTTAGGCAACCTTAGGAGGGCCGCTTTACGATTTTTTTTTTCAATTTTTTGCTCCGAAGGCGACGCATCTTGTTGTCGGATTTTAGAAGTAAGCAGGAAAATGTGCCTTGATTGAGACCGACTCCAATTGAATATTCACTCCCCTCTCTCTAAATATAGAAGACAATCATCTATCCTCCGTATATATAGATTCCCTCTTCTATCTATTTTAACAGTTTAAATAATAGAGTAAGCAAGACTAAAATATGTATAAAATATTTGAGGGTTTGTTAAAAATATAGGGTAAGATACGTCTTTAATATATATAGGGTAAGATGGTGGGATTGAGTTCTCGGCTGTCATGCAGCAGTTGCATGATGTGCATGCTCGTCAGTAGTCATCAGTCATCACTCTGGAATTAAAATACGACGTTCGTAACATTTCGAGAATAACCATGCAGTTTTATTTGCCACTCTAAACCCCGAAAGGAAATCCACTAGAAGAACGGTTCAAGGGCGACACGTATACGCTGGTTCCACAGCCGCACTTCCTCTGAATCAGCGCATGTGGCCAGGTTTTGTTTGTACAGCGAGCGTCAGGGCTACAAATCGAAGGAACAGGGGGTGGGTGAGCACAGGGTAGGACGACGTGAAACAAAGCTACGAGCCGTAGCCTGTAGCATCGAGAGGCGAGCATAGCAAACACACAAAGGCTGGCATATGCATGCATGCACGTACTTACGAAAGCCCTTACTAGTTGCCAGCTGCACCAGTTTCGTTTCGTAGGCATGCACGTCCTAGTGTGACATTCTTTTTCAGTCACAGTAGACACAGTACCGTCGTCCATTTGCTCGCTTGCTTTTACCTCCACGCCCCTTTCCACGGATCCATCGACCCTACAAGAGAAAGGAAGAAAAAAAAAACAATAGCCCGCGTTCAATTTCAACCCGGATCCATTGGCACGTCGTCCTAGTAACATTCTTTTTCAGTCACAGTAAACATGGGCCACCCTTTTTCAGGTCGTTTTCACCTCTCATACCCTTCTTCAATAGTTGAAGCGTAAACTCGATGCCTGGAGCCGTAAGAGCACACGCAAGATCGTTGCGCAACATGAGAAGGACGAAGACGACTGCAGCCTTAAAACGCGACAGGGGCTGGCTGAATAATCCATGCTACTAATTCTTGTCTGGCGAAAGCGTGCAGACTGGTCAGACAAAACAGATTCCTGAAGCAAAAAAGCGCTGGTCGTCCACGAGTTCACGGACCTCGAACAGGTCACCCGTGTGCGCTGCGCACGCAGCAGGCGTCGTCTCGATCTCGACCGATCGGTGCTAATAATTGGCGCTGACGCGGGAATAGATGCGAATGAATCTGAATTCTGGGTAGATACACACGAATAATACAGTACTACTAAAACATGTTTAATTGCAAGAGACTGAGCTGGTCCAACCGATACATGTTTAATTGCACGCAAACGACGTATGGAGCGCGTGGTAGCACCGCGTGACAGTGGCGCCAATTGCGACTTGCCAGTGCGTTTTCCAATATTAGGATCGAATTGGTGGTGTTGCAACAACAATACATGACACCTGCTAAAACAGACTTGCCGCTACGCTACGCGGCTAGTAGGTGACGGCTGGCGCGCTCGTCGGAGATCTTGCCGAGTATGTCGTTCACCGCGGCGGCGATGTCGTCGACCGACGACAGCCGGCACTGGTCCTCCATCTGCATGCAGCAGCAAGGACCACGAGGATCGAGAATGTGTTAGTGTTACTGGCTGCTCAGCTCATCAGCTGGAGACTGGAGTCCATCGTTGCAGTGTTGCCGGTAGTCTGTTGTTATACTAGCTGTTAGTTACCTTGAGGCTGAGAGAGTACAAGACCAGCTGGTCGGCGGTGGTGGTCACGTTGAGGTGGAGCACGGTGAGGCCGAGGCACTGCAGCGCCACCACCATCCTCAGCAGCTGCCTGGGCCGCCGCGGCGTGACCACCTTCACGCTCGCGTGGCTCTCCGCCACGGCCACCTCGATGTCGGCCACGCCCCGCCGCGCCCCCGCCGCGCAGGCGCCGCCGCCGGAGCCAGCACCGTCACCAGAGCCAGCGACGACACCCGTCGCGGCGGTGGAGTACTGAGGGAACGTGAACAAGCCGGCGAACGGCGCCGGCGCCGGTGGCTCGGTGCACCCCTGGCGCCGCCGCTTCTGCGCCTCCAGCGACTGCAGCAGGTGCTCCAGCTCCTTGACGAAGTTGATGGCACCGGCCACGATCGACGCCTGGTCACCCTGCACCAACCAACCACATCAGCGCTCGATCGGTCGCGTAGGAGACTGTAGGGAGCACGCACGTTGCAAAGGGAACATGCCATTCGGTCGGTCGCGACCAAGGGCTCGGCGCTCAAGAAGGTGCGCGGCTTTTGATGAACGATGATGATGCCTGCAGTGCAGTACACACGATCCCTAGAGATTCCGTGACATGTGCCACCAAAGCGCGGCGAGGCAGCTCCAGCGGATGGCCAGGGGCCAGAGGGAGGGGGGCAGCAAGATTTGACATCCGTTACAGTAAAAGCTGGGCGGGGCCGGCAGCGGCAATCAGCAGCACGGTGGAATGCCAAGCCGTTCGTGCACATGCATGGCATTGGTGACATGACCTGCAAAGCTCTTGCGGCTAGGATACTGCCGGGGAGCGGCAGCCATGGAGGAGATCGTGTGCGTGCGTACGTACCCGCTGCGGGTAGGAGGGCGGCAAGGCGGAGCGGAGCACGGAGAGGTACTCGTTCATCTGCCGCCGCCGGTTGCGCTCCACGGCAATGTGGTTGCGCCGCTGGCTCTCCACCTCCTCCGTGTTCTTCACCGCCTTCGGGCGTTGCCGCCGTCTCCGCCGCGCCGCGGCAGCTGCCTTGCCGTGCCCGGACGATGGCGCTGCGACGGCGGCGGAGGGCGCCGGCGGCAGCGGAGGGGACGCGGAGAGCCGGTGCCGCACGTCGTCCCAGCACTCCTCCACGGCACCAGCAGGTGGAGTGGAGCACGGGCAGAGCGCCGCGTCCCAGCACTCCCACGTGGTGGCCGCGCCGGCACCGGGCGCATCGCTGGCCTCTCCTTGCAGAACCACACCGCCGTTGTCCTCGACCTCCTCGGTGCGGAAGCCGCAGGCCAGTGACGACGCCGAGCGCGCCTTGGCAGTGCCCGCTAGGTGCTCCTTCGGGAACACCACCGCTTCCAGCGCCATGGCCTGCCCTTCCCTCCTGCCCTCCTTCCTAGCTACCTGCCACGACTCGGCGTCTGCTGCACGGGGTGAGTTAGAGCTGCATGCTGGGCAGGCAACAACTGCGACTGCGAGTAGCGCTCAGCTTGGTTGCCCTCGCCACGATGGCCGTGGACATGGAGGAGGAGGAGGAGGAGGAGGAGGAAGAGGAGTGACGAAGTGGCCCTTTAAAAAGGGGTTGTGGAATAACATGGATGAGCAATGGAGACAACGACCCGGTCTGCCACGGGGGGCATGGACCCTGGAACGCGAGGGCGGGGCGCCGGGGCGGTCAGTGGAGGCAAACGACACATATCCGCTCTGGAGCCACTACGTGTCTCCTATACGGATCCGTATTTTTCAAATGCTGCCTTGATTGTTTTGCGCTAGTCGGGCTTGACCAGAGCATCCTAGCATAGCAGGATGACTCTGGCCAACAACAGTTAAGCGTGGTGCAGTCGCAAGAGACCGAACATGGGCAGCTCATGGCATGCCCTCGCCCCACCGATCGCTGAACGAGAACGACGCATGCGTTCTGCACAGTCACTGCGTCACAGCACCACTCAGTCGGGATGGGAACCAGGACTCCTGCCCCTGCAAGAGTTCCCCGATTGAGAAAGCCAAGTACGCGCACCTGCCATCGCCGACGGGTAACCCAAAGCTCGCAACGCAAGAGGGACTGAGGCCCTCACTACACTAGGCTGCAGGTCTCGTGGCAATCCCGGTCCTGAAGGCTTTTTGCCCCGGATTTGAGGGGACGAGCGATGAGATACCATCCATGCCCGCTTAGCTGCCAATTAACGCTACCGAGCTCCGGTTGGACGGACGCGGACCCTCATCAACTTGGTCGAGTGCACACTGCAGACACACACACACACATACTAGCTAGTCCTGTTGACTTAACTGCCCATTTGGCATTTGCCATCTCTGCTGCGCTGGAGCCCGAAAGGCACCGGTCGCCATTAGTCTCCCGTCTCACGCCCGCGCTGGCCCCGTTCGTTCACCCCACGCCCAGCCTGCACGCCGCCGTGACCGACGGCGCCCGGCCATGTTCGGGAACACTACTGCCCGAAGGCGCGCCGTCACGTCGCGGGTGCGAGAAGCCTAGGCGACAGTGACACCACCGTCGCGAGACCCGAGAAAACGCCGGGCTCGTCGTCCTCCTCGTGCAACGGAGAGCAGGTAGCCGTGCGGAGACATGGCCATGGCCTAGCGCCCTGGCCCCTGCCCGCCCCTCCTGGATGCAAAGGGAGCCGACGAGACCGGCTGGGGATACGGGGAAAAGACGGGTGGTGCACGCGTCGGTACGAGCGGGCGTAGGTAGGCAGCGCGCCGGCTGCCGCGGGGCCGGGTCACCCGTGGTGGAATCTGGGAAACCCCGGGTCGTCCCGTCCCGCCGCGGTCGCTCGCAGCCGCAGCTGTTCGATTGGGATGGCACTGTTGGTTGATGCGTCATGCACCTGATCGAACAGCTGCGTGAGGCCGAGCCAACTGGCGAGAGCTGCAGCTGCTCCGGCGTCCGGCCCGCTCGGTCAGGCGGTCAGTGTCGAAAACCTCAGCGCAGCTGCGATCGGACCGTCCGCGCGATCGCTGTGCGTGTGGCGGAATGAAGATGCTGCTACGCTACAGCAAACAGGCGTTTTCGTTGTGAATCGTGGTGTCAGGCGTGGTAGGGTAGCAGCCTAGCAGGAGTTGCCGCCGGCGTATTGATACGTATCTACAATTCAAGATAGCACTATAAGTATACAGAGTGAATATTACACTATACTGTATAGTAACTCAAAAAAAAAGAATTGTGGGTAACCCGTAACTCTTGCATGTTACATGTGACCATGTACTAAGTAACCGAGCAGTCGGACCCATGGATCGAGACCCGTTGACAGTCGGACCCATGGATCGAGACCCGTTGACAGGGCCATTGGCCTCATGATCCGCTACTCACTCGGAGACAGGTCCGGTGCCACCACATGTCCCAAGGATAAAAATACCCAGAGACTACTACCATAAGTACGGACCTCCGTAAGTGGGTCCCAGACCTTCACGTGTACGGTCTAGACCCCCACGGGGGAGTCTAAGACCTCCACGTATGTCATCTGGAACCCTGACGATCCCCTCCAGACTTTAAGCCAGCATGCGCTCTTGGTCCCCGCTCTCTGCTCGGATAGAGGTCCGGTACCGCCACGTGGCCTATGGGCGCGTGGCACAAGCCTTCGGTTGTAAGCAAGCTCGCACGCCCGCATTCAATACGGGCGGTTGAGGCACGCTGCTTTGCACAGGGTATGGACAGGCTTTTGACAGGCAGTGCAGGCTCGAATGATCGCACCACGCGTTACCGAATGGACGGTTGTGTGCCAGCGCCGCGCGCATGGGTCGCACAGTAAGACACGTGTTAACGAGTCAGGTAGTGGTGTCTCAGCGCTGCTGCACGTGGCCGGCCCATCATAACCTACCGCCGGATTGGGCAGTGCACCCTCTACAGCACCGATCAGAAGCGACAACTCAGGTCTATTAACATAACCAGCCCATACGCAGGTTAGCATAACCAACTCCACTCCGTAGCTAACACGTGTCAGCAAACAGGACGAAGGTGTGCTCGGGTCAGAAGATCCACGTGAAGGCCAAGGGAGAAGATCTTCGTCTGCCACAACATTTAATACTCAATGTTGTACCTTATTTAATACTAGATTAATGGGGGCCCACCTATCGGTACCAAGCGCCCTTGTATGTGCGCCATTTAGCCTATAAAAGGGAGGGCCCATGCGATACAAAAACTCGAGCTCTCAAGCACACAGACATCCTCAGCAATGCAACTCCAAGTGGATGTAGGGCAGGGGCGGATCTGCGTCCGGGGCTGCAGCCCCGGTCGCGGCCCAGCTACAGAGAATAGGCAGCTCGCAGCCCATCAGGTTACCGGTCACGCAGTCACGTAGAGTCGCAGTCGTCCCTCCAGCCGCCAGCCCGACACTACGCGTCTACGCCTCCCTCCAGCTCCAGCCGGCAGCCGCCACTAGCCCACTCACCTCGCGCCGTCTCGCGCCCGGAGGCCAGAGGCCAGAGCACCGCCGCGGGCCCGCGGCGCCACGGGCGCTCCCTCCTGGTCTTGGGCTCCTGGCCGGCTGGCCTCCTTTCGTCCTTCGCCAGTTCGCCTCACGCCCTCACCGCCATGACGCGCCAGCGCCCAGAGTCCAGACAAGCAAATCAAGCAAGTCCAGGCGAGCAGCCGAGCAGGGGCGGTCGGGCGGGCGCGGACTGCAGACAAGCAGGCAAGCAAGCCGTGAAGCCAAGCAGACTGCAGACAAGCAAAGCAAGCAGTGACGCCGTGAAGGTGCAGACGTGTGCAGACTGCAGCGTGCTATTGTTTGCTTGCTTCGATTTGAAGTTTCGATTTGATTTGATTATAGGAATAAGATGGACAAATTTCTCATCATGAACCAGAAGAAAGATAAATTTTCAAGGTTTAAGAACTCGGAAGATAAATTTACCTCGCAGCATCAACTCATGAACGATACACATTGATTATTGTATTTCTAGAATTGTATCGATTTATTTTTGGGCTACAAATTTCTTGAATATTTAAATTATATCTTGCTTCTTGTATCATATTAAACATCAATTATATTTTTTTGTTTGGTTTAAAAAAATTATAGCCTTAGCTTAATAGTCCCCCTCTTGGATCAATTCTGGATCCGCCACTGATGTAGGGTATTCCGCTCTGGTGGCCTGAACCACTCTAAACCTTTGTATGTTCTCATGCTCTTGCAACTCCTTAGGATAACCCTAGGTGGCCCCTTGTTCTTAGGATTAGGAGAGTGCTCTCCGCCACCCGGCTGGAGTTTACCTCCGATATTTAGCGCGCCAAATAGGGGTTTTGGCTTAGGTTTTCACTTGATCTCTTGCTTGACATGATAGTTCATATAGTCGAGCACTTTGATTCCTTCTCTAACGGTAACTATACGTCTATCGGTCTAGAACACCCATAAACCCTACAGTGAAGATAGTGGTCTAACTATTCATGCCTTCTCCCTCCAAATCAGGCTCTGTTTGGTTTCTTTAGGTCATGTTTGATTCCTTTATGTCACTTCTAGTCTCTAAACTACCAAACAGGTTAGACCTCCTAAACTTTAACCCTTTAGGCCATGTTTGGTCCTAGTCCTTTAGACTCTGTTAGTTCCTTTAGTTATTTTTTAAACTTCAAGGACTAAACTTTAGTCCCTAGAATACCATGTTTAGTTCTAAATACCAAAACTTACTAAAGAGCATTAACTATTGTATATAAAGACAAGATTACTCCTAATTAATGTAGATAGAGGAACGATAAGGACTAGCTGAAGGGCAAACCATATATAGTGCAAGTTTAGTCATCTTTAGGCCCCTTCGGTAATGCTCTTCCAAAAGCTCCTCCAACATATTCTTGAAAAAATCTACCAAATAGGAGGCTCTTTGACGAGCTCTTCCTAGTCAAGAAAAGCCCCTCTAAATGTGATATCCTGGCCCAAGGTTTAATAAAATTAATAGAATATTTATACCAACAAGATGCATCTTTTTTTAGAAGCTTATCTCGAAAGAACATCTGGGTTAAGCGTGCTTGGCCTAAAGTAATATTGAGATTGGTGACCGACCGGGAAGTTTTCTCAGATGCGCACGAGTGAAGACAAAGTGTGTGCAAAAGACTCGTGTTGATCTATGGGGATGGTCTATGATCCTAAAGGGCTGATAGGACTAAGTACCACTGATTCAAGAGTGGACGGGGTGTTACAAATGGTATCAGAGCTGACCCTCACGATTTCTCGGGCGTGTGTGGGCTAAGGGTTCAAGTATATAGCGCATGACATATGTCGACACTAGACACACAAACATGGCCGAGGGGGAGGTTCCTGGCTTAGGGTTGATCGACAAGGACATCGGTCTTCTAAGGGGTGAATTGTGATATCCTGGCATAAGGCTTAATAGAATTAATAGAATATTTAACAAGGTGTATCTTCTTTTTTGGAAGTCTATCTCGAAAAAACCTCTAGGTTAAGCGTGCTTGGCCTATAGCAATCTTGGGATGAGTGATTGACTGAACGTTTTCTCGGGTGCGCACGAGTGAGGACAAAGTGTGTGTAAAAGACTCATGTTGGTCTATGAGGATGGTCTATAATCCTAAAGGGCTACCAGGAATAAGTACCACCGGTCTGGTAGTGGACAGTGTGTTACACTAAAAAACAATAGGAGTCATGAACCAAGGCGCTTCTATCGGCTCTTCTACCATGTTTAGCTCTTCGTCAGGACCACATTATAGTGAAGCTTCAGGAGGAGCTGCGTTTTCAACCAAATAGAGTGCTCTTTCTAGAGCACTTTTTGAAAATAAAGAGAAACTTATTTTTCCAAAGAAGCCAGTGCCAAAGCGAGCGGAGGAAAAGCCCTACCAAAGGGTCCTTAGTCGCACTCTTGCATATGTTTTGAAAAACTTCCACTTTAGGTTTGTTCGATTGCAGTAGAATTGAAGAGGATTGATGAGATTAAATCTCCTTCTATTCAACTTTGACTAGTAAGGGATTTGATCCCCTCCCATCCCCTTGAGGCCTTGTTTAGTTACATTTGAATTAAATGGGATTGAGAGGGATTAAATCCCCTTTTGTTCAATTTTGACTAGATAGGTATTTAATCCCATTCGATTCAGACGTAACCGAACAATCCCTTAATCAAATCCTAACTGTTGGAGCGGAGGCCAAACACGACCTTGATTTGTCTTACCCAGTTACGACCAGACATTTCTTATACAGATACATCAGGCGAAGGGTACTTCAGATCAGGCACGTAGCAGCCTCCACTCCTCTCCCTTTGTAAGGGGGCAAAGGCGAAGGCCCACGTCAAACGAGGGGGCTCGCCGTAGCCTAGGACGCACCCTGAAGGCTTTCTCTCAGACGGCGAATTCCAAGTCTTAGTAAAGGCTAGGACGTGACTTCGCGGAACCAAGAGTGCGACACACAAGCGAAGGCTAGAACAAAAAACAGAGAGACCTAGGCTCCGCCCCGTAGGCATCCCAGCCCAATTGTAAGCCCCTTGCGCGGTAGGTTTCATAGTATGCCTGAACCATTGTACTCTGTCCACTGTAATGACCTTGTTAAGGGGAACATTCTAGAAATGTAGCAGATAACCAAGGCCATAATAGTAATTGGAGACCACTGCTCCTCCCTGTTACCTATAAATATCTCAACCATGTGCATGGATGGGACATGTGCATGGATGGGACACGTATAACAAGACACTGTTGTTCCCTATCTACTGTCTCATTGTGCACCTGAGTCGTATTGCCTCTAGAGTGTTGGGCCCACCTGCCCAGAAGGAGCCCACACTAACCGAACAAACTCTTAGGGTATGTACAACCTAGAGACACTACATCGGTTTTTTAAATACATAAGACACCGAAGAGACCACGTGATACAATCTAGAAAACATGTGGATCATAAATTGTGTATGGAGAGTCGTGAAGACATTGAACCACATGTATTTATGTTCATGCCCGATCGCAGTGGTTTTCACTAATTCGTGCTGTACCCTTAATCGTGCCTATTCCAACTGTAACACGTGCACCCTAAAAAAAGAACCAGTTAATGAAGTACAAATGTGCATTTTTTATGTCAGGCAGTAGACAAGAAGTGTCCACAAGTTGCCGTCAAATACAGGTCTGACGTCTGCTACACAGAAACACTTGGGGTTTTTGTCCCGATTAGGTATATATTTGATAGTACGTTTTTACAGGTTACAACTCAGGCACGTTAACCTTCACATGGAATCCTAGGTACACATTTACATCCTTTGGCTTCGATCACAGATCAGCATCTCCAATACAGATTCAAAAAAGGTAAGATAATCAACAAGTCAACAATGTTACCTGCATATAGTGGAGGACATATCCTGTGCAATCACTCATTTTGGTACAAGCGTGCAATCAAACTATCGAGAGCATCCAATCTAGATCCAACGGTTTCATGGAAGGAGTTAAAAGTAAAATAGGTACTATGTTTTAGGTGGAAGGGGTTAAATATAAAATAACAGTCATAATTAGATCTAGATCAGATGCATCAGATCGCTTGATTGCATGTTTGCACCAGGATAAGTGATTGCATAGGATATTTTCCCCATATAGTGAAGTAGAAGTCCCAAACCTTCTTGGTGGGGAAATCTCAAGCCTTTCTGCAAAGGCAGTCAGCTTGTCATCATATCTTACTTCCATTTTGAAGTTTTTTCAGATGGCAGGCGTCTTGAGATTCCAGGAATCACACCAAACCATCATCAGATCTATACATCCTCTATATCTTCTTTGAGCGTCTAATGCTATACCAATCCTTTTAGTTTTTCTGTGCATGCATATTCTGAACCTAAAAGAATATCACAACCTATTTCATTGATCCTGGAAATGCACATCCATATCTCGTGTGTTGTTGTTGTCATCGTCATCAAGGTAATCCACAAGCACATTTGCAGGCCGTCGTTTCAACCTTTGGAATATGTCATCAAGAGATTCAGGTGAAGAGACACTCAAATTTAGAACAAATCCTGGATCCTGGCGCAAAGGAAGAAACTTCTTCGAACCCAAATTGGCTTTGAAATTTTGAAAACCTATCTTCATCGAGGCCCATGTTGCAGACACACCAGTTGGTGGTATACCAGTATTGGACCACTGCTCAGAACTTCTTTCTTCAAGCAAAGATACAGAGTTTGATGAAATTTCCTTTTTCACTGCCTTCCCTGACTGCCGGTTCTGTTCCCTAATAGAAGTGTATTTGCTGGCGATAGTCTCCCTGCTGTTTGCATATTTCAACTGGCCAGCTCTCCCATCATTTCTGGAAGAAGCTGCCCCTACTTTCATCTCCACTGTGTTTCCAACCTGCAACACAGTAGCCAAATGGAAATAGAAACCAGTAGATACCAAGTAACAAAAATAAGGTAAATTTCAGCTGCAAATGACCAAAGGAAAGATATCAGTCCATCACTCATCTCACCCACTAAACTATCCCTAGACTAAAACATACTCCTCCGTCCTAGAACATAAGGACTTCTGAGAACTCATCTGTGCAATCTTCTTAAAATCAGCCATTTTGTGCCATGGATTAACCCAAGATGGCCAGAAATTAAACCAACAGGAGTTGGCCTGGCTATTTAAGAAGGGGGCACATAGACTTCTTCATTGCTGCTTAATTTGTCCAAAAATTTGAAGTCCTTATATTCTAGGATGGAGGGAGTATCCATCAAATATTTTATTCCAAAAACATAATTGGTCCAAATAAACCTCTTCTCAAAGGCCCCTTAGTTTAACTGCTGTGCTGATCCAATTCAGTTTTCAGAGTACGTTGACATGTTTCGTGTACCTAGTCGACACAGGACTACATAAAACAGCCTCCCCAAATATCGGTTCAGTATGAAGAGGATGTAATCTCATTAGATGGTATGTTACCCACCAGTATTTTGGGGCAAGGGCTGTCATTTGGACCTTCCATAACGAGTGGGTAAAAAAGATCATGCATGCAATTTTCAGAAATTCTCTGAACCCACAAAAGGAGGGAGAAGAGAGGATTTCAAAAAGATTAAAAGAGAACAGCAGATAGTTGAATCTCCTATGTAAGCAAAGAAACCATTCTACGCACCAATGGCACATTTTGTGATTCAATATCTGTGTTCACGCCATTGAAATTCCTTGCCAATGGGATAACATGCTCGCCCACATTGCACCCTTGTTCCATCCAAGATCTCTCTTGGACAAAAAGACCAAATAAACCTCTTCTCAAAGGCCCCCTTAGTTTAACTGATGTGCTGATCCAATTCAGTTTTCAGAGTATGTTGACATGGTTCGCGCACCTAGTCGACACAGGACTACATAAAACAGCAAAGAAGCCTCCGTTTAGTATGAACATGATGTAATCTCATTAGATGTTATGTGACCCACCAGGATTTTGGGGCAAGGGCAAGGGTTATCATTTGGACCTTCCATAACCAGTGGGTAAAAAAGATCATGCATGCAATTTTCAGAAATTCTCTGAACCCACAAAAGGAGGGAGAAGAGAGGGTTTCAAAAAGATCAAAAGATAACAACAGATAGTTGAATCTCCTATGTAAGCAAAGAAATCATTCCACGCACCAATGGCACATTTTGTGATTCAATATCTGTGTTCACGCCATTGAAATTCCTTGCCAATGGAATAACATGCTCACCCACTTTGCACCCTTGTTCGATCCAAGATCTCTCTGGACAAAAAGATAAAAATATATATTAAAGCAAATCATGCTTTCAATGCCAGTCTTTGTAGCAACAATTCAACAGTAGTTACACAAATATTGTGATTGTTTTCACTAATTAGATAAAGCATCATATTAAAGCTAGAAAAATCATCGACAATCATAATTCAAGATCCTGATTTTCTTTTCATGAGCAAAGGAAATCATGAGAGTATGAAACTGAAATCCTTCAGAAAACTTAAGGAATAAAATAACTCCAGTTCTCCAGATGCATATGCGGAATCTTTACCTTTTTGTACAATAATCATTCCAGAGGGATCTAAACCATCTATATTCTCTTCTTCCTGTTGTAACTTGAACCTTTTCCAGCTTCCCAAAAAGTCAATCACACGGCCAAAGAAATTACTAGCAACCAATAGCGTATAAACAACCATAATCAGTGGGTAGATCTTGTTGAAGCCTCTGCCAAAGAAAGGAACTGCATCATCAATGTTCCCCATTCTCTGAAACAGACAATTTTGTCAGCGGTTAGGATTTAGGAATAAATTTTCTATTTGTTAAACAGAAAACATAACAAATAAATGAAGGGAAAAAAGCCAAAAATCATTCCCTTCCAGCTGACAAGTAATAAGGCATGCTCATGTACACAATTGATATAGCTATACCACAAACAACACGAAAGGGTCTCTAGCTAAGTTGGTTAGGTGGTCTGAATAGTACTCCTCAAGTCCTAGGTTCAACTCCTCGTGGGAGCAAATTTCAGGATGTGGTTAAAAGAATCACCTTGTCTATCCCACGCCAAAGCACAAGTCTAAGACCCGGCCTCGGTCACGGTCGTTCTCATATGGGCTACGATGCCGTGTGTATGGATGGGGCAGTGGTTTTCTCAACCTGTGTGAGGTCTTCTTCTTAATATAATGTCGTGGGGCAGTATTACCGCCCGCAGGTCGAGTCTTTTTATACCACAAACAGCAAAGAACAACAAAAAACACAATTATTACCTTCTCAAATGTAGTTTTAGCATTGCCACCAAGGCGGATGAGATTCAGAAAGTTATAAGAGATAGGAGGTGCATATCTTGCAACCATTCTGCAAACCAAATTTGGTGCATGACTACAATGAGTCAAGTGGCTTTGGAATAGAAACATGTCAACCATAAAAAATGAAGCATTAAAACTCACGAACAGATCATAAGCAAGCTGACAGAGCTGGTTTGTCTTGGAGTCAGGGAATAGAACATCAACATACCAATCTTGAATAATGAATAATATGTGCAAATGAACATATACATCAAGGGTACAAAAGCAGCAACCTGTGAAGAAACCCAAATTCATAAAGATGACCAAAAAACTGAAAATTATGAAGTTATAACAGAGTGAAACAGAAGACCGATTTTTTTCCGGTATGGCAATAGTGAGGAGTTAAAGGATGTCACTCATTTTACATGCTCCAAGTGTTGCCTAGTAACTATACTCACATATATAAAGATTGAATGTGTTTGTTTGAAATTTGAATAATGAAAAGGTGGCAGATGAACCTAATTGTTGTGTTCTATGCAAATAAATTATCTAATGTTATCACTAACACAAGACAACAAGTATTGTAGAGAGACAAAATAGTATTGCAGAGGGTAGTCAAATTCACAAGCAATAAAACTTATTTGGTAAACTGGAGAGGCAGAAAATCGGTTAGAAGTACATAAAGTGTCAGATTTTTTTTGTATTTTAGCACTTTTTGAAAAAAAATCACGTTTAGACCCCCTAAAGGACTTAATGTCGTTTTTGGACTCTTTTCTCGGCTCTATAAGCCATGGTGACAAGGTAACACTTCTCGGCGCCATGGCCTATGGCACCGAGGAACGTCCATTGCTGGCACTAGCGGGCTGGCGTGGCAGTCGACGTGGCACCTAGCACGGCGCCATAGATCTTGGCGCCGAGCTAGGCAGTGCTATAAAACTCCCCTTCCCTGTCCGAGAGCTACGACCAACCATTTGTCTCCCTCGTTTCCCTCTTCATCCATACCGCCGAGAGTTGCTCCAATCTTCGTATTCGAGTTGGAAAACTTTGATTTCATCCTTATAGCTTGAAGACTAAGGTATGGTGTCTCACTGATTCATTTGTTACATATATTGCATAGTATGGTTTTGATTAATTAGTTTTGATTGGTGAACATATTGTTGTTAGTTACGATTTATAAGATATATGGTTGATATGGTGATTACGGATGGTTAAATAGTTTGTTAATTGTTGGTTTAAAAAATAGGGTTTTGAAACTATGATTACCATGTTATTTATAAGTTGAAACCATTTCTGTTATTTCTCTAGTGGTGTTAATATAAAATCATTTCGGAGATGAAATATATGTATCGAGAGATGTTGTGGCAGAAGAGAGGTCGTCCTCGAGAGTTATATCCCAATGCGTCTAGCAAGGATACTCCAGTTCCTCCTGATCTTCTTGTGCCTAATTGTGACTGTGGCAGATTGGCTTGGGTATTTCAATCCAAACATCCAGACACGGCTGCTCGCTGCTTCTACACATGTGGCAGTATTAACGTACGTAGTTTTTTTACTTGTATGTTCTTGTTGTTTAATAGATGTGTAATGATGTTTTGTTCCATCCTTGTAGGATCACTTGAGGTGTTTTTTTCTAGTGAATCGACGGTCCTGGTAAGTTTGACCCTCGGTATCTCCTTTTCGATAATTGGTTGAGCGGGAAGAATACACATGAACGTTTTAAGCGTTGGGTGCCTCCTCCCCCGAACCCGCCAGCAATGACCGAGGAGAAGAACCTAGCCACATATAGACGACCGGAGTCTCTGCTTTGGTTCAATTGAGGAAATCGTGCTGTGATATGTGAGGATATCGAGCAGTACTTCGTGTGTCCCAACAATAATTATGTAAATGCATAACATATGTCCACAACTTTGCTAGTTTTTCCACAAATTTATTAATGTATTCTCCTGCAGCCATACAGTGGACGTAGGTGTATTTTCATAGAGTGGTTGTATGGTTCTAGGTCCCATTGGCCTGAGCCAGAGGCAAAGGAGAAGAAAAAGAACGAGGCGGAACAGTGAGTCTGGTCCTGTACTATGCAAATGTAGTGTTGAAGCTAAGTATGGACTAGTTCCTTCCGAGCTTGGTGTCAGCTATTTTTGTGGCCATATGGTAGATTACGAAGAGGTTGGTGTGGACTATATTTGTTTTTGATGGCATGAGATGTACAGTTGCATCCGTCCTCACTTATTGTTTCTTTTGTGTAGAAAACCAGGAAATGCACTTGGGAGACATTCTTTGGTAAAGACGAGGTGATGCAGACGATAAGGTCGAAGAGGCTCATGGGACAGAAGATGCAGTGTGGATCACAGCTCGTCGATTCCTACATTAAATATCGCAGACAGGAGATGCGTAGGTAAGCCGAATCACAAGATTGTGATAGCCCGATGCGTGTTGAGTGGAGTAGATTGAAGGCGGCATACGAGAAGAGAACACAAGATGCAAAGAAATGGAGGCGGCTAGAGTCGAGAAATAGATGTTGGGGAATCTTGTTGGTCGTCTGAGTGCGAGTGAGAAAAGCATGCGTTGTTTTCTCTTGCACATTTAATTTTTGTTGTTGTTGCTAACTTATTTGTCTTAATATATTGCAGAGATTGGATGCACCGGGAACTATATCGCAGACGAGACTCGTGCAAGGTACATTCAGGAAAAATGGCGAGGGTGGAGCTGATGGGGGAGGACACATTAAGGTTGAGTGAGCTCATCGCGCGCTAGCTGAGCCAGGATTACATGGATAAGAGGAGGACAACACATCAAGGTTGAGTGAACTCATCGCGCTAGGTGAGGCAGGACTACATGGAGAAAAGGAGGACGACAAGTTTATGTCTCAGGCCGCCGATGAAGCGGAGGCCGCTTATTACAAGCAAAAGGCCGATGAATCAGAAGTTGAGGACCAGCTATTTTCCTAGGCTGTAGATTTGGCAAAAGCAGCTTACTACCATATGGCCGGCGGCGAAGAGCAGGCGGCAGCAGGGCACGACTCGGGTGGCAGCGGCGCGGGCTCGGAGAAAGAAGGGAGAAATGAGAGAATGGAGAAAGGAGACGGCGCCCGCACCTAAATCCTAGCTCGGCGCCAAGATCTGTGGTGCCGAGCTAGGGGGCCACGTCGGGGCCACGTTAGCCCTTAGTCGCCAGCGCGACACGTACTTCAGCGCCACAACCTATAACGTCGAGCAATATTACCTCGGCGCCATGGCATGTGGCGCCGAGCAAAGAGTCCAAAAACGACATTAAGTCGTCCATGGGTCTAATCGTGATTTTTTTTGAAAAAATGGGCTAAAATACAAAAAAATCGACATGAAGTGTTCAGTTCCTTACCTGAACTAAAACCTCTTGTTTTCCTACAACTTTTATAAGAATAGAAAAGAGAGATAGATCAACACTTGGAAGTAAAGTAGCTTCAGCCAACAAGATAGCAGCTGACATGCAACCAAGGATAACAGCAAATGCTTTTTGAAGCTGCTTTCTCAGTATACATTGCCAAATGAACTCTGGAAATGCAACAAAGTATCCCTGAGTCAGCTCCATCAAATTTTAACCACATCTAAGAATTAACAAAACCAAGAAAAGTAAGAATCTAATCTAACTGAGATGCTGGTTTTAAGGAATTATGAAAACCAATGCAGGGAAGGTAAGAAGAATACCAATAGTATCCAAAATTGGTCCAAGTGTGCCCGAACGTCTGTCTCTAAAACTTGATACATATTTCCTGTTTAAAAAAACAATACTAATATAATTGAATGGGACAAAATAACATTCCTATAAGACTGAAATGCTACTCGCACACAAGATTTTTAAAGCAACGAGATTACATTGCAAATATAAAATCAATAAACTCACCATCCGCTAGCATCACGGCGTTCATAATTTTTTATGGTGTCTTCTAGTTTGAGGGCTTCCATGACACAAGTCATATACTCACTGCAAAATGACAGCACTCTTAAAACTTGGTGATTAAAAAGGGCAGCACCAGTCACACTTTAAATATTATTATTAGTTCTATACGCTAGTATTTACTGCTTATTAGCTTTTCACAAACCTGCATGTGTCATTTTTGACAGTCCACAACTCCACATTACTAAATAAAATATATACAATGACTTATCCTATAATACCTTTTGCCCCTATAGTACTCCTCATGGGCCCTCCTGAGTTGGCGTCGAAGTGTGGCCATCGATTTATCATCTGTATCATAGTCCATATCATTTTCACCGAATCTACCACCAGAAGGTTTGAAGGATGGATCCTCCCGCAGCTGCGTTGGATAAAAAATATAAGATATTTTGCATATACAAAAGCAATATTTACATTCAATCCATTCACAGATTACAGCAGTACCATTTGAGACAGCATGTTATCAATAATATCCATGTAAGGCCTCAAAATGTCACGTTTTGACATTTGATTTGATGTAGCTTGAGCAACCTGGAAATTGAACGCCACTTCAGAAACATTGAAGAAAATGAATGGTAATGCTTAAACATTTATGAAATATACGTACAACAATTGCATTTGAATATTCTTGATGGGCATTATCAAGCTTTACAGCCATTTTGGCAACTCTATGAGAAAGTACTTTTTGGCGGTGAGACCAGTATGCATTTTTCCAAATGTTTCTTGGAATTTCGCTTAACCCAAAACCAAGAAGAAAAGCACCAGTCACCAATCCAAAGGTATTTGAGCATGCCATTGCAAATCCCACAATACCACCATCCCTGTCAATAAAAGTTATTCTAGGTCAAACACCCTATTAGATATATGTATAAAGGACAGCTATTTTCAGAAGAAATATACTCACTGGGGATGAAAGCAAGCACCATTCATTGGAAATGAAGGCGATAGCGATACTTTGATAGTACCGATGAATATATTTTATTCATCTCATGCATGGTTTTTAAAGCGGTAAGGCGGTCCAAGGCGTTGGAGCACCGCCTGGACGCCTAGGCGGCGCCTAGGCGAGGTAGGCGGGCAAGGCGCCTAGGCGTTAGACCACCGCCCGGACGCCTAGGCGACGCCTTAAGAACAGATATCTCATGAACCAAAAGTGACTGTCAACACTAATCTAGACAATAAACATAATGTTTTGATTTTTGAACTGTTTTTTGTCGAATCTTATATACATGTTTCAGCAAAACAATTCGCCACTAGCTTGGCAGCATCAATACCATGAAAATGACAAAGGCACAATGGTGAACAATATTGAAGTGACACCGCAACACTGTGTTCAGACATTAGATTGTAGTGTGAAATTGAGTTCAAGTAAAAGATTGAACATACCAAGCTCTATGCATGATTAAGAGTAATATGACACCAATAAGGCCAATGGCTCCCACAATTGAATAAAAAAGCAGGTTCATATGAATGCTAGTTTTCAGCCTTTCTTTAACAGTGAAATCTCCTGCGTCTTCATAGCCCTGGATAGTAGGAACTACAGCCCTGTTTGAAGACATAAAAACAAGCCTTGTTTAGAAATATCAGCGACAATGCAAATGTTCAGAAGAAACACTAGTGCATCCAAGAAAAATTGTGACGGAAGATGTAAGCGAACCATAACTATGATTATACAAGAGAACTAAGTTCAAACAGAGCTGTCCTACTAGGAAATGAGTATGCTACAATAATACATTCAGCATAAGATTGGATACACTCAAAGCCTCAAAATCAAGCAGTTAATATAGATTGTATTATATGAACAGGAAGATAAAATTTCCAGGATTTTTTTTCTTTCTACAGGCCATATAATGCATAGCCAGTGTTTTCCCAAGTACCGACCTAGTTTGGATAAAACCAAAAGAGTTGCATTGATGCCCAAATGATGGAGCAGCATAGAATGAAGAGATTGCACATTTTGAGAAATAGTACTAAAATCGTGGTTATAACTGGAAATGGATGTATCAAGTCATCAAATATATGTTTTTTCTTTGTTTTTTATGACACTAAGAACAGGGAAATTCAACCATCGGGCGGAACTTATGCAATACATGTTCATAGCATACCATGTTAGGATAAATGTGCTCCAATAGGACCAGCTCCAAAAGAATCCAATGCCCCCCTTCGCACTGGCAGTTAATGTCTGCGATAGAATGATAGAAGGGTTTGAACCAAAGGAGTACAAAAAGAGAATTTTCAAGCCCGGTAGATAAATTTGTCATTTCATTACAACTAATAAATTTATCAATATTATTTAATGGATATACGTATATTTTTGTAAAGGGAAGGGGGTGGCTTTGAAAGATTAAAAAGAACATAAAAATTTGATCTATGCTCAAATCTGTACTACTAAATACAGAAACATTAAGGTAGGCCAAGTTAGCTGCTAGGGTTTTTCATTAGCCAAAGATTATACTGCACCTGGTTTCTGTGGCTAATGTAACTACTCAAGAGTGTGAAACCTAAAAATGATGAAATCCCATTCATGAATTTGACAGAATACTGAATTAACTCCATAACTATAAAAGAGAAATGAAGATTCGAAGGTGGCATCAGGACTATAGAGGGTTGAACCAAAATCAGTTACTCAGTTATTGAGGCTCAAATAGTGTAGAAACAGAGTTGTCTAAAAGTAAATTGCAGTCATGCACATTATGAGCCTGTTTGGTAGGCTGCCTCGGGCGCCACACCGCGCCACACTCCGGCCGCCGCGGGTGTGGCGCCCAAATCGGCCGCCGCACCTTAGGCGTGCTGCGGCGCCGTAGGAGCCTATCCAAACAGGCCCTATATGCACTACTCCTAATCCCAGGGTAACATACTAACAGTAACAATCAATTTGCCTCGTCCCTCGTACAAGGCTTCCACTGCATTTGTCAGCAGCTTCGCATACCTCATCCGTAGCAAGACGCGTCAATTCATAAGCGTGCTCCAGCAGTAACACGAAGTTTGTGATTCAATTCCTACATACACCCCAAGATTGCAACGCAACTAGAACACGACACGAGCCACACCCGGTGGATCTAACAACACCGACAGCCAAGCCGGCGGAGCCTGGGGCCGACGATGGCCGGAACAGGGGACGGTGGATGAAAAGGTGGGAGAGGGACGCGGCAAGGGATCTGACCTGCCAGATGTCGGCGGGGACGAGGATGATGATGGAGAGGGAGCAGAACCATGCGTATCCTACGGTGGCGACAACGTAGCGCGGCACGGCAGGGCCGGCGAAGTAGCGGAGCGTGACGACGACCATGCCCAGCGTCAGAGGCAGCGATATCAGGTAGAACACCCACATGTCGCCGCCCCGACGCTCTCCGCTAATCCGCTTGGACGCCTCGCCGGCTGGAGGGAAAGGAAGAGTCGGAGTAGCCTGGCCGGCTGGGAACCGGCAGCTTCTCCGTTTCAGAGGCACGCGGGCGGGGAGGTGGGGCCGGGTCCCGCCGGGAGATCGCGGGGTGCTCCTTTGTCTCCAGGGCAGTGGAGAAGCGCGCACGGCTGGCGAAGAACCGAAGAAGGAAGAGGAAGGTGACGATGGACCAAACAGGATCGTTCGGTGGAGTTCGGAAAGCGTACTGGCACGCACGCCAAGGTTGCATCTCCGCCGTCCACCACGAAGCGCACCAAGAAGCGGTTTACGACGACCCTCAAACACAAGGTCGGATATCTCAAAAAAAACTTCTAACTTATTTAGTTTTAAAAACTTTATAAATATATTTCAATCCAAACTTTATAAATATATTTCATTCATTGCATTAATTCCTAAGGTGAATAACCCGGTTAAGGTTTCTGACTTCAGGTCAATTTCTCATCTTAGCATAGCTATCAAGTTAATCACAGAACTCATAGCTGACAGTTCATAAAAAACAGTATGGTTTCATTAAAAATCGTACTATCCAAGATTGTCTTGCTTGGGCTATGAATACTTGCATCAGTGTAAACATTCCAAGAGGGAGTGATGAGTCTTAAGCTAGATTTTTGAAGATAAAAAAAGATTTTGACACAGTTGAACACAGTGATATATTGTTAATGCTCACCAAGCTTGGGTTCTAAAAAATAGGTTCAGTTGGTTCACTCAGTTCTTTGCCACTCACCTCTAAATTGTGGCAAATAGTTAATTTTTCCCAGCGATCGATTTAGGATCAAGGTCACATGAAGAGGGCGATTAACGCATCTCTGTTGTCTGGATAATACGTCATGGATCTTTTGCAGAGGAAGTCGAATAATGGGAACATCCGAACGTGTCCGACGGCTGCGCCTTCCTCAGTTTTGCATAGGGCGTGTTTGGTTTAGGGTAGATTTTGAGGAGCTGATTTTAATAGCAACTCTAAAAGTAGGTTAAAAATTTTACCAAAAAATATTATTAAGAGTAGGTTAAAAGGTTTTAAGAATGAATTATGTACTCAACGGTTTCTCTAAAACCAATACGTGAAGGAATGGATTGGGAAAGATGCAAGAGGCAAAATTTTGGGAAGAACGAATGGATTGAGAAAGATGCCAGACGCAAATTTTTGGGAAGAACGGGAAAGTAAAAAAACCACTATTCGTTACTAAATATGTGTTTTGGGATGTATTCGTTATTAATATGTTTAACCACTATTCGTTACTAATATGTGTTTTGGGATGTATTCGTTATTAATATATGTTTTAGGGTTAGTTTACACGTCCTTTTTGAGTCCCTAAATATATTATGGATCGGATCCAAAGTGAGTTTATTCTATGCCTTGGAGCGCTAGCAGAAACAAAATCTGAAGAATAAGTGAGAGTTGGGTTTGAACATGCATATTTTAAAAATCTGCGGAAACCAAACACGGCATAGAGAACGTGTGTCCAGGTAGGAAATACAAAGAAAATAAAATAAACATAGGCGACTCCACCGGCCTTGACACGAAAACTGAAGCGACGTTGCTTATTTCATACTGATAGAAGATAGACGAGAAAAATGAAAGAAGAGAAATCTGATTCCAGAATCCAGATCAGATTGAGAGAGAGGAATCCTAGTTTGGCAGTGCCCCTCCAATCCTCCATCCCGTACCGGCACTTGCTTCTATTTGGAAACATCTACTCGACGTTGACTTGGAACACGTCCTTGCGCTGCTGCTCCTTCACCTTCGGCACGACCACCTTGAGCACGCCGTTCTTCATCTCCGCCTTGATCTTGTCCATCCTGTAAACCTCTGGCGCGAGCTCGATGCGACCGCTGTATCTCGGAGGCGGGGCGGCCTCGTCCTCGCTATCCTCCTTCTCGCCCTCGCCCTTGATCACCAGGCTGTTCTGCTCCGCCCACACCTTGACGTGCTCCTTCCCCAGGCCTGGCATGTCCACCCTCAGGTGCAGCGCCTCCTCGTCCTCCTTCGCGTTCCAGCCACGGCGCACCGCACGACCTGGCGCCGCCACCGCCAAGTCGTCCACAAGGTTCAGCAGGCGGCCAATGCTGTGCGGCGCACTAAGCGGATCACGGAAAATATCTGGACAGGGACCAACAAGACGAAGTCAGCACTCAGCACAGCCATTTCGAAGCGATGTAGTCTCACCACCATCTCATTTGAGAGTTGAGAGAGCAAAGCAAATGGGTCTGGCATGAAGCGAAGATGACGACTACCTGAGAACAGGCTGGGCACAGCGTAGTCCCGGCCGCCGTGCCGCCCATCGTACTCGCGGACGCTATCGTCTTCCGACTCGGCCCCCTCGTAGCGTCGGAGCGGAGCGCCGGTGTTGTAGCCGCGGAGGCCGCCGGCGACTGCCACCGGCCTGAGGGCGGAGCCAGTCCCGGGAGCGGAGGACGCTGCGATGAGCTTCTCCAGAGCGCGAACTAGAGGAACGGCCCTCCTGGAAGCGACAATGGAAGCCATGACGACACTCTCCCCTCCCTTTTGGCCTCTTTCTCCCTGGGTGGCTAGGTTGGTCTGCTTTCTCCTTCGCTGTTGTGGTGGATCCTTGCGGTGAGAATACCGTAGGAAGTGGCCCGAGCTTTATACAGCGGCGCGGCGGGGCACGGCTTGGGGAAGAATTCAGAAGGTTCACGAAGATCCTGCGGCAGCCGAACACTCCAGAAGCCACCCGAGTGGCCGAGTCCAGTCTGTCGAATGTCGATGCTGTCGCTCTCGTTTTACAGTGGGTCCAACTTAATAATATATATTAATATATAGCCGAGTTCATTTGCTCTAGTCTCTTGGACTCTACCCGTAACAAACTTATAAATCATACATAACTTTCTTTATTTTTAAACTCATACCTAAAAGACTTTTTCATTTGTTCTTCTTATTTAACTTAATCAAAACTGTAAATTAATGTAAAAAAACTAATTTAATAAATTCTAATTATCTAATCTATATCCTGAATATATGATATAATTTAGTGTAAACCTAAATAATAACTCAATCATGTATAATTCCCTGACCAGTTGAAGCGGTGCTAGCCATTCCAGCCTTCCCTCCGGATGGCATGCAAATGGAGGGAAATCAAGATCAGGAGGATGTAAACATGTAAATCAAAGAGAATATCAATGTGGGCCTTATGCAACACCTGGAACACTCCAACCCTGACCCAGCATATGAGAACTTCCTGGCTAGAAAGCGTTTCAACTCCTGGGCTGGTACTCTCCCAGGCAACTCAGACCTAGTCACTGTTCCAAAAGTGTGGGCTGAATTTTTCATAGGCTTGCTTTTGAGGTCGGATTCCTTTGAATGGTCCAAAAAATTCTTAACGTTAGATGCAATATCTGCTCTTGTGGAGCTCAGCATGGAAACTGTTTCTCTTCTAATCCCTCCAAAGTGCCTGCCACCCCCTAGTCAAGAGCTGCATGTGGAGCAACAATCGCCTTCTGCATTAGAAGCTGCCTCCAAGCAAAAAGAGCCAATTATATTTGAAACAGAAGTTAGAAGAAGCATACGGCTTCGAGAAAAGGCGAAGGTCTTCAAGAATTGCTCAAAGACCTGAAAGGAGATGCTCTTGTTGTGCACGCATATCCCCACCCTCAATTTCCCACAAAATCATTAAAAAGCTTAGAAAATAATTTTGCAAAGTTGCTCCAATGTCCCTTGACTTAGGTTCTCTGAATTTTTCCAAGACTACAGGCAATACTATCTAGAGGAAAAGTGAATCAAACATCAGCAGAAATGAAGAATCCATTGAAAAACTATCAGAGGTGCAATGGAATATGGTTGAACACCATACCTTCCTAGGCTGCGGTGGCTGCATGTTATATAGGCTAGGAAAATCCCCTTGCATGGTGTTGAGCTCTAAAAAGAGCAGTGCGGACGGTCCGCGGTCCGGACTGTCCGCGGTGGTGGCGCGGACGATCCGCGCGCGCAGAGTCAGTTAGGGTTCCTAGTTTCTCGCGGGATTTGTTACCTAAAACCACGGGATAAACTCAGGAAACAGTTGGAAACGGATCCAGACCACCCCCTTTATATAGATGAAGGGCTACGGCCGATTGAACCCCCAACAATCGAACCAATACCACTTCTATCTCGCATTTATTTCCATCACAATTAGGAGTAGTTCTAGTCTAGTTCTAGTTTAGCCCTAGTTTAGTATTCCAATCCCCAAATTCTCTGCCTCTCCTCGACTCTACGTCGATTAGAGGAGTCTAGGTCGGTCTGCCCGAGCCTAGACAACTCCTAGGATCTCTCCTCCCCGACGGGGTCCCTCCCGGGAGCGAGATCCAGGCGCCGCCGGCGATCTTCCGCCGCCCCTGCGCACGCGCGGACCGTCTGGCCCTAGGGCGCGGACCGTCCGGCCGTCAGGCAGGGAATCCTAGCTCCTGCACCAGGTCGCGGACCGTCCGGCCCTGTGCTGCGGACCGTCCGCGTCTGACCAGGGAGCACCGCCGCCTCGCGCCAGGTCACGGACCGTCCGGCCCAGGCCGCGGACCGTTCGCGCCTGACCAGAGAGCACCGCCGCCGGTTCTTTTGAGTGATTGGCGCCTCCAAAAAGGTGTCAACATACTTTTTGGCGACTCCGCTAGGGAAGAGGTTGCAGGTCTACAAAATCAGGCTTACATGGCCGATTCTAAAGATCTCAACAGTGCTTCTCCAAACAGCAACACAAGGCTGACTAATTTATCGGCCGCTGAGCATGAAAGATTAAAAGATGACATGAAGAAAATAGACGAGGAGGTCCAGCGACAAGCAGATCAGGTGCTCAAGGTGGCAGATAAGTGGTTCCTCTCGCACTTCAGGGTAGATTGCCACCAGAAGGCCGTCCAAGAGAGGGAGATAAACGCCGAGTACATGTCAGTCGTGCTGCAACAGCTCCCCACGATAGGTGATGCCAGGTCAGCTGATGATATTCCATTTATTAAAATTTCTTTTGATAATCGGATTAAAAGTATCACAGAGGATATAGAAAGGATGGCGCATGCACTAGAAAAAACTCACATGCCTAATTTTTTATCACATAAATTAGGCGCCAAAACAATTGCGCCAAATACATCGACAACAAATGGGTTTCCCCAGCCATATTCTGGTATGCCGATGGACTCATATCCAGGACGAGCGTCACCACCATCTTCGCTAAATGGTGAGTCAACTCTGAGCACGGCCGGACCGTCCGCACACAATTGCGGACCGTCCGCTGTCACACCCGGTTTTAGAAGGCAAACCGAATGCGAACCATGTACGTGCCAGGATCAGTTATTCACGTACACAGCAGTTACATAATATGGACATCATCACACAGTGCTCAAAATAGTATTAATAAGGGAAACAGTCGATTACATCATACGTCTGAGACGTCCATATAGTTCTTACAATAAATCAAAGTGCGGAAAAGAAACGTAGATAACGCGGCCTTCACAGGCAGCCGACTGGGGGGTTGCCGCTAACCCACACCTAGAACTCGTCGTAGTCTTGGAACTCCTGGAAGTCTCCTTCCACAGCTTCATCTTCGCCTGAGCAGTGGTTGCAATGCTGACAACCTGGGGGGGGGGGGTTTGGTGTGTAGAGCAAGGGTGAGTACACATCAACATACTCAGCAAGTATCCTGTTTGGCTGTAGTGGACTAGCTTTATGTGGGGATAAGTCAAGCAGTTGCTTTTAGTTGGTCAGGTTATTACTTACTAGTAGAAAGCCAGGTTTTAACATTAACCCAAGTTATTAGCCCAATGTATCCTTTCCAAACGGAAAGAATACCACTTACCAATACCATAATCGTAATCAGAACCATCAATCTCATTGTCACCTGTACCAAAGTATCTCTGATCAAGTATCACTAATCTCTGGAGCTCCCTTGGCCGCTCATAACCGCGAGCACGGCTGATATATCAGTTTTCAAACACTCTGCAGAGGTTGTGCACTTTACCCACAAGCCGTGATTCCCTCTCTGGCCCGGGCTTGCAAGACCCTTATTCACTCCCGAGGTGAATGGCCAAGGATTCACTACGAAGCCTTTACAAAGATTCCCCGGGGCTGTAGCCACCCGTTAGGTTTCCTAAATGTACCACACTCCTCCCCAAGGGACAAATCAACCTTGGCAGAGCGAGCCGCATACACCGAGCCCCATTGACGGCACGACGGCGAAGCGAACTACACCCCGGATCCTCTAATTATTCAGCTAAGGGCACCCCATTCCACCCTCATGGTTGCACTGTTTTCCCGGGCGGTCATCCATTGAACAGGTCCTTACGGAGAGGCACTCGAGAAACCGCTCGAGTCCCCTTAAATGCCACAAGTATAATCATAAATAAGAACGGGAAAACAGCGTATCATAGATAACCACATCATGTTCATTGATTAAAGTTGAGCAATAGCATCAAACTAAGCAGTAATAATCCGACCCAAATAGGTAAACAAGGACATGGATAACAAAAAGCTAGTCAATCCTTAGGTATAAATGTGTAATGCGGGAGGTGAATTAAAGAATGATTAGGACAGAGATAGGTCAAAGGACACTTGCCTCCACCAACCGACTGCTGCTCAGGGGCTTCTCCTGCGAATTCCTCGGGCTCTTCGACCGGATCGTTCTCTATGCGATTGCAAACATACATACATCCATCCACATTTAATACAAAAGAACAGTACACCATACAAGGGAACAAATAAAGTGAGTATGCATCAAGTATGACATTCGATATCGCATTTGTTATGGTTAGAAAGAAACGGGAAAGGGTCTCGCAGGGGGTTAAATCTTATGCACTAACGATCAATTACAATTGGTTCTTAACAAAAGAATTCTGTTATATGCACTAATGGAAACCTATTCATTTTAAGTTGATCAACATCGCACGAGATAAACAATTAACTACATGAATCAATTAGTATAACGGAATTTTAAATTAAACTTCCTATTTCAATGGCATGAACAATGATTAGCCTACCTAAAATAAAATATCTATGATCACAGAAAGTAAATAAAATAAAATAAAAAAAATAAAAAAAACAGGGGGGGGCGGTTGAACCGGCCCTAGGCTGGGCGGCCGAGCTGGGGGCCGGGGCGGCCGAGCTGGCCCGGTTGAACCGGCCGGCCAGGCGGGCGCGCGGGGGGGGGGGGGGGGTCGGGCTGGCAGGCGGCCGAGTCGGCCAGGCGCGCGGCCGGGGCGCGGGCCGGGGGGCGGCCGGGGTTGGCCAAGGGGCGGGCCGGGGCCGGCTGGGGCTGGCCGGGGGCCAGGGCGGCGCGGCAGCGGCCGGCTGGGGGCGCGGCCAGGGCGGTCAGCGGCCACGGCGCGGCCGGGCGCGGGCTGCCGAGGAGAGAGGAGGGGAGAGGGGAGAGGGAGGGAGGAGGGAGAGAGGGAGGAGGGGGGGGGGGGGGGCTCACCGGCGGGGGCGGCCGACGGCGGGGAGCGGCGGCCGAGCGCTAGGGCAGGGCGGCGGTTGGGCAGGGGGTAGGGGCGGCGCTAGGGAGAGAGAGAGGGAAAATGAGAGGGAGAGGGAGAGGGTTTGGGGAAAAAAGGGGGGATGGGGGGGGGCGGCTGGGCCTGCCAAGGCCCAAGAGGGGGCGCCAGGGGCGGCTGGGCCGGCCGGGGTCGGCCCACGGCGTGGGAGAGAGAGAAAAAGAGGAGAGAGAAAGAGAGAGAAAAAGAAAGAAAAGATCTTCTCCTCATTTTCGAAATCCGATCTTTCTACATGAATGTATTTGCACTTTCAAAGCAATCAAAAGAAATGCAAGGTTCGGCATGGTGCATCAAACAACATAAAGTATTTAGGGTTTTTCTTACACGGGAAATCCAAACCGAATCCCGCTAGAACTTTGGAAAAGGTCAAGGTTTAGCGAGGGAAAAAAGAAAAAGAAAAGGTAACGCCCGAATTTGGCGAGTAAAGAAAAGAAAAAATTCAACTGCAAAATTCGGGGCGTTACAAACCTATCCCCCTTAAAAGAATCTCGCCCTCGAGATTCAGGGCTGGCTAGCAAAGAGCTCTGGGTACTTGGCCACTAGATCATCTTCACGCTCCCAGGTTGCTTCTTCCTCAGAGTGGTGATTCCATCTGACTTTGCACATTCTGATGGTCTTCCTTCGGGTGACTCTGTCTGCAATCTCAAGGATCTGAGCTGGCTTCTCAACATAGGTCAAGTCCTCCTGGACTTCCAGACCTTCCACTGGCAACTGCTCTTCTGGCACACGCAAACACTTCTTCAATTGAGACACATGAAAGACATCATGCACAGCAGACAAATTCTCTGGCAGGCTGAGCTGATAAGCCACTTCTCCACGCTTTGAGAGGATCTGGTACGGACCAATGTAGCGGGGTGCTAGCTTGCCTTTCACTCCGAATCTTCTGACTCCTCTGATCGGTGACACTTTCAGATAGACAAAATCTCCGACTTCAAAACTCAGCTCTCTTCTTCTTGTGTCTGCATAGCTTCGCTGCCTTGATTGCGCTATCTTTAGATTCTCTCGGACCATCCTGATGTTCTCTTCGGCTTCAAGCAGAATGTCTGGCCCAAACACTTGCTTCTCTCCAGGCTGATCCCATTGCAACGGAGTTCTACAACTCCTTCCATAAAGCGCCTGAAACGGTGACATCTTCAAACTGGCCTGGTAACTGTTGTTATAGGAAAACTCTGCATAAGGCAATCGCTTGTCCCATCCGGACTGATCTTGCAACGCACAGGCTCTCAACATATCTTCGAGAATTTGATTGGTCCTTTCAGTCTGGCCATCTGTCTGCGGGTGATAAGCTGAACTGAAATTCAGATGTGTGCCCAAGGCTTCATGCAACTGCTGCCAGAAATGAGAGGTGAACTGCGTTCCTCTGTCTGACACTATCTTCTTTGGCACACCATGAAGACAAACGATCCGAGACATGTACAACTCTGCCAATACTGCACTGTTGTAGCTGGTCTTGACAGGTATGAAGTGGGCTGACTTGGTCAAACGGTCCACCACTACCCAAATAGAATCGTAGCCGGCTCGAGTGCGAGGCAATCCGACTATGAAATCCATACCGATTTCATCCCATTTCCACTGAGGGATCTGCAACGGTTGCAACAATCCAGCTGGTCTCTGGTGCTCTGCCTTAATTCTTCGGCAACTATCGCACTTAGCCACATGCTCTGCGATTTCCCTCTTCATTCCGTACCACCAGAATTTCTTCTTCAGATCCTGATACATCTTCTCACTACCAGGGTGAATCGAATAGGCTGTCTCATGAGCTTCCTTGAGGATCAACTCTCGAATAGACTGGACATTGGGAACACATAAGCGGTCTTTGAACCATATCACGCCTTCAGCATCTTCTCGAAAATCTTTGCCTCTGTCATCTAGAATCAATCGCCGAATCTCACTGATCTTTTCATCATTCTTCTGCGCTTCTTTGATTTCTCGCTCCAAGGTAGGTTCCAATTCAACTGTGACTCCTCGCGAATTGTTCAGAAACCCGAGACTCAACCTGTCGAACTCCTTGGCCAACTCATAAGGCATCGGGCGAGCGACCATCAGATTGACTTGACTCTTTCTGCTCAAAGCATCTGCCACTACGTTTGCTTTGCCTGGATGGTAATGAATCTCCAACTCATAGTCTTTGATCAGCTCTAACCATCTTCGTTGCCTCATGTTCAGCTCTGTCTGAGTGAATATGTACTTCAGACTCTTGTGATCTGTGTAAACATCGCATTTCTGTCCATACAGATAGTGCCTCCATGTCTTCAGTGCGTGAACCACTGCTGCCAACTCTAGATCATGGATTGGGTAGTTCTTCTCATGAACCTTCAACTGTCGGGACGAGTAAGCCACAACTCTTCCCTCTTGCATCAACACACATCCCAAACCTGTGTAACAAGCATCACAATACACCGAGAAGGGCTTGTGCACATCAGGCAAGACTAGGACAGGCGATGTAGTCAACTTCTCTTTCAGCGCTTCAAAGGCCTCTTGACATTTCTGGGTCCATTTGAACTCAACCTTGTTGCCTAGCAACGCTGTCATTGGCTTCGCAATCTTCGAAAACCCTTCAATGAATCGCCGATAATATCCGGCCATTCCAATGAAACTCTTGATTCCTCTAGCATCTGTTGGCGCTTTCCAGTTCAGAATGTCTGCCACTTTCTTCGGATCCACAACCAATCCTTCTTTATTGATTATGTGACCCAAGAACAGGAATTCACTGATCCAGAACTCACACTTGCTCAACTTTGCGTACAACTGGTGCTCTCGCAATCTCTGCAATACCATCCTCAAATGATCTGCGTGCTCTTCTTCGCTTTGGGAATAAATCAGAATGTCATCAATGAATACCACCACAAACTTATCAAGGTAATCCATGAATACACTGTTCATCAGATTCATAAAGAACGCTGGTGCATTGGTCAAACCAAAAGACATCACTGTGAACTCATACAAACCATACTTGGTAATGAATGCCGTCTTCAGAATGTCCGAAGGTCGGATCCTGAGCTGATGATAACCTGACCTCAGATCAATCTTGGAGAACACACTGGCTCCTCTCAACTGGTCGAACAGATCTTCTATTCTGGGCAAGGGATACTTGTTCTTGATCGTGACCTCATTCAAAGCTCGATAATCGATGCACATCCTCTTGGTGCCATCTTTCTTTTCCACAAATAAGACAGGGGCGGCCCAAGGCGAGGTGCTTGGCCGGATGTAACCTTTCTCTGACAGCTCATCAATCTGCTTCTTAAGCTCAACCAACTCTGGTCCAGATATTCTGTAAGCTCTCTTAAAGATGGGGGCGGTTCCAGGAAGAAGCTCTATAGCGAATTCAACTTTCCGCTCTGGTGGCATACCCGGTAAATCCTTTGGAAACACATCTGGGAATTCAGACACAACCTTGATACTCTCAATTGGGTCTGCTTCACTGCTATCGACAGCCGTCTGATAACAACTTCCTCTCTTCGGCTCAGGCGGGACTAACTCGGTCACCACTTCCTTTCCTAGTGGGGACACCAACTTGATTGTCCTTTTATCACAACTGATAACTGCCTGATACTTATCTAGCCAATTCATCCCTAGGATGACATCTATTCCCTGAGTACCCATTACTATAAGGTTGGCGGGAAACGCTATCCCCCTTATTTCCACACTTATATTTAAACAAATGCTATCAGCTCGAATTCTACCACCAGCTGAGTCAATTTGAATGGGGGTTGACATGGTAGTAGTTGAAAGATTATGTGCTTCTACCCATGATGCAGTAATAAAAGAATGCGTTGCTCCAGTATCAAATAACACTTCTGCAATATGGGAGTCGACTGGGAACATACCTACTATCATGCCGGGGGTCTCCTGAACTGCTTCAGCCTCCAAGTGATTCAATCTTCCATGATTATAGCGCTGTTGAGGGCGGTTGCCTGCTCCAGGCTGAGACACATTCTGCTTTGCTGGGGCATTGGGGCCTGACAGCTGCTGGGCTGCCTTCTTCGGACATTGCATCACCCAATGGCCCTGCTCTCCACAGTGGAAACATGCCCTGTTTCCAACCTGAGCTGGTGCTGCCTGACTGTTCTGCTGGTTTGCTGGGGCAGGAAGACGGGGTGCTTGCTGATTCTGCCTTTGAAACTGACCTCCTGACTGATTGCTCTGACGGTTCTGGTACTGATGCTGAGGATACTGCCTTTGGAACTGCTGATGCTGCTGACGCTGCTGAGGTGGACGCTGGTTCTGCCTGAACTGCTGAGGTTGATTGCCTGAAAAACGAGGGCGGCTGCTGCTTCCAGGCTGGGGTCCACTGATCTTGCGCTTACGATCTTCCATCTCCTTACGCTTCCTTTCTGTCATGATCGCTCTATCAATCAGGTGCTGGAATGTCGGGAAGGTGTGATTCATCAGTTGATACTGCAGGGGGTCGACCAAGCCTCTCAGAAAACGGTATTGTCGCTTGGCGTCAGTGTTGACATCCTCAGGAGCATAGCGAGACAATTGCAGAAACCTGTCTCGATACTCACTGACAGATGATGACCCTTGCTTAAGGGCCAGGAACTCCTCCTTCTTCACTGTCATCAGACCTGCAGGCACGTGGTACTGACGAAAGCTACCTCTGAATTCTTCCCAGGTGATGGTGTCGGGGTTGGCATGGGTGGCGAGGTAAGACTCCCACCATGATTGGGCTGCTCCTCTCAACAGACGGGGACCATACAAGACTTTCTCCCTGTCATCACACTGAGCGGTATGCAACTCCCGCTCCACAGTGCGCAGCCAATCTTCAGCATCCATGGGGTCAGAAGAGTGAGCGAACGTTGGGGGATGACCTCTCATGAATTCAGCACGCTTGTCTCTGGGCATCTGAGGCATCTGAGGCTGGGGTGGTGCTTGCTGCTGTTGCTGCTGCTGCTGCTGAATGGCGGCCAGAGTCTGACCGATGGCCTGAACTGCCTGAGTCTGCATCAGAAACATCTGCTCGATCGACATCGGGGGCGGGGGTGGCAGCTGCTGCTGCTGGGGCGCCTCATCTTGTTGACCGGCTTGCTCCTGCTGAGCACGCCTTCCTCCTCTGCGCCTATTCTCTGACATCTGCAGAATGCAACCACACATCAGAACTGATCTGGCAAGTCTTGCAGCATAAGAAAAGAGTATGGAATTCTTCAACAGCACTGAGCAGGTGAGCATCTTCACTGATCTCCAACACAGACCACACAGCTTCTCAGATAAAGAGGAAAGTGGAATAAAAGGTTTCCCAACTATATAACTAACTCCATTAACATAATATGTAAACCAAAATGCAGGGGATACCCACACTCTGGTGACAATCATTACAAAGATCCAAACCAAACATAGTTCATCATGACAAACATAAATGCACAGGATATAGCAAACTACCCTGTCTAACTAAGACTAACTAAGACCGAGATTAACGCTAAGACTGAAGCTTCTATGCATATATTTCGTATTAATTACAAGATCCAACTCTAGCGATCTATGGTTCTAGATTTATCTTGGTCTTGCAGTCGGGATTGCCATAAGGCTGGTGTCCACGCTCAGGTGAGCGGTACGGGTGCTGAGTCCCGACGGGAGCGGGGGAACCACCATCCAAGTGACGACGTTCCGCGCGCTCAGCCCGCAGCCGGGCGATCTCAGCACGAGCCCTACTCAGCTCGTCTAATGCATGGTCCAGCTCCGTGTTTAGCACGGCGGCTAGGTTGACTGTGCTGCTCAACCTAGGATTGCCCTCACCGACAGGTGAGACAATCACGCCTCCTGTGCTGCCAGATGGACGGCGGGGGTAATACTTCAGGTCAAGACCGTCAGCTGCCCCACCGAAAACCGAGCAGTAGTGCGAAAGCGCACGCCGTGCAGCATCTTGCATGGCTGCCTCAGCTGAGTCCCGTTCAGAGATAGAATAGTGCTCTGAGCAGGCCTCTGCACCCTGGAGACTGTTCTCCGGGCAGCGCACCAAGCAGGTTGCCTCCCAGCGGTCCGGGTAGACCCCACGACTATGCTGGTAGACCACACAGCGATACTCGACGGACCAAGTATGCCGGTCAAATGCCCGACGTAGCAGGGTGTCGAGCGCATCGTGGAAGTGACACCCGCGAGCAGCGTCGCGAGTGATGGGTCGAGCAACCCATCCTTCCGGCTCAGGGTTAGCAGAGAAGTCGGTGTCGTGGCTCGAGCTGTCGTCGCCATCTCCGTCGTCTGGGTCTCCTCCAGCAGCTACTCCAGAAGCTGGGGCGCCCAGTGGTGGTGCAGGGGGCGCCTCCAGAGGAAGCACAGGAGAGCAGCTCCTCACAGACTCTATCTCCTGGTGGAGCGAGAAAGAAGAGCCCTGCTGCTCCTGTCGTCGACGTTCCTACTCCTCACGCAGGCGGTGGTGTAGTCTCTCCAAGTGGCTGGACTGTCCGGCCACGGGACGGCGAAGCGGACGCTCAGCAAGGCGGGAGGGTAAGAAGGGGATGACGAACTTTCGTGCAGTGTGTCTAAGTCGAGCCATCTACAAAAGACATCACAAGCAAAAGGGTGAGAACAGAATTAATATGACCAGCAAATAATGAATCATAAGTAAATGAAGGATTAGAATAAAACATGATTTTCAGCAAGGTATTATATTTAGTAGAACATAGGTTTGGTCGGTATGACCAACTTTTGAAGGGATATCAAAGTCAAGGCAGAGACAGAGGTCTATAGTCCTTAGAACGACCATTCTACTCTAGGTTAGCGGTCCTACAGTCAGCACGACTTTGATACCACTTATGTCACACCCGGTTTTAGAAGGCAAACCGAATGCGAACCATGTACGTGCCAGGATCAGTTATTCACGTACACATCAGTTACATAATATGGACATCATCACACAGTGCTCAAAATAGTATTAATAAGGGAAATAGTCGATTACATCATACGTCTGAGACGTCCATATAGTTCTTACAATAAATCAAAGTGCGGAAAAGAAACGTAGATAACGCGGCCTTCACAGGCAGCCGACTGGGGGGTTGCCGCTAACCCACACCTAGAACTCGTCGTAGTCTTGGAACTCCTGGAAGTCTCCTTCCACAGCTTCATCTTCGCCTGAGCAGTGGTTGCAATGCTGACAACCTGGGGGGGGGGGTTTGGTGTGTAGAGCAAGGGTGAGTACACATCAGCATACTCAGCAAGTATCCTGTTTGGCTGTAGTGGACTAGCTTTATGTGGGGATAAGTCAAGCAGTTGCTTTTAGTTGGTCAGGTTATTACTTACTAGTAGAAAGCCAGGTTTTAACATTAACCCAAGTTATTAGCCCAATGTATCCTTTCCAAACGGAAAGAATACCACTTACCAATACCATAATCGTAATCAGAACCATCAATCTCATTGTCACCTGTACCAAAGTATCTCTGATCAAGTATCACTAATCTCTGGAGCTCCCTTGGCCGCTCATAACCGTGAGCATGGCTGATATATCAGTTTTCAAACACTCTGCAGAGGTTGTGCACTTTACCCACAAGCCGTGATTCCCTCTCTGGCCCGGGCTTGCAAGACCCTTATTCACTCCCGAGGTGAATGGCCAAGGATTCACTACGAAGCCTTTACAAAGATTCCCCGGGGCTGTAGCCACCCGTTAGGTTTCCTAAATGTACCGCACTCCTCCCCAAGGGACAAATCAACCTTGGCAGAGCGAGCCGCATACACCGAGCCCCATTGACGGCACGACGGCGAAGCGAACTACACCCCGGATCCTCTAATTATTCAGCTAAGGGCACCCCATTCCACCCTCATGGTTGCACTGTTTTCCCGGGCGGTCATCCATTGAACAGGTCCTTACGGAGAGGCACTCGAGAAACCGCTCGAGTCCCCTTAAATGCCACAAGTATAATCATAAATAAGAACGGGAAAACAGCGTATCATAGATAACCACATCATGTTCATTGATTAAAGTTGAGCAATAGCATCAAACTAAGCAGTAATAATCCGACCCAAATAGGTAAACAAGGACATGGATAACAAAAAGCTAGTCAATCCTTAGGTATAAATGTGTAATGAGGGAGGTGAATTAAAGAATGATTAGGACAGAGATAGGTCAAAGGACACTTGCCTCCACCAACCGACTGCTGCTCAGGGGCTTCTCCTGCGAATTCCTCGGGCTCTTCGACCGGATCGTTCTCTATGCGATTGCAAACATACATACATCCATCCACATTTAATACAAAAGAACAGTACACCATACAAGGGAACAAATAAAGTGAGTATGCATCAAGTATGACATTCGATATCGCATTTGTTATGGTTAGAAAGAAACGGGAAAGGGTCTCGCAGGGGGTTAAATCTTATGCACTAACGATCAATTACAATTGGTTCTTAACAAAAGAATTCTGTTATATGCACTAATGGAAACCTATTCATTTTAAGTTGATCAACATCGCACGAGATAAACAATTAACTACATGAATCAATTAGTATAACGGAATTTTAAATTAAACTTCCTATTTCAATGGCATGAACAATGATTAGCCTACCTAAAATAAAATAGCTATGATCACAGAAAGTAAATAAAATAAAATAAAAAAAATAAAAAAAATAGGGGGGGCGGTTGAACCGGCCCTAGGGCGGTTGAACCGGCCCTAGGCTGGGCGGCCGAGCTGGGGGCTGGCGCGGGCGCGGGCAGCCGAGCTGGGGGCCGGGGCGGCCGAGCTGGCCCGGTTGAACCGGCCGGCCAGGCGGGCGCGCGGGGGGGTCGGGCTGGCAGGCGGCCGAGTCGGCCAGGCGCGCGGCCAGGCGCGCGGCCGGGGCGCGGGCCGGGGGGCGGCCGGGGTTGGCCAAGGGGCGGGCTGGGGCCGGCTGGGGCTGGCCGGGGGCCAGGGCGGCGCGGCAGCGGTCGGCTGGGGGCGCGGCCAGGGCGGTCAGCGGCCACGGCGCGGCCGGGCGCGGGCTGCCGAGGAGAGAGGAGGGGAGAGGGGAGAGGGAGGGAGGAGGGAGAGAGGGAGGAGGGGGGGCTCACCGGCGGGGGCGGCCGACGGCGGGGAGCGGCGGCCGAGCGCTAGGGCAGGGCGGCGGTTGGGCAGGGGGTAGGGGCGGCGCTAGGGAGAGAGAGAGGGAAAATGAGAGGGAGAGGGAGAGGGTTTGGGGAAAAAAGGGGGGATGGGGGGGCGGCTGGGCCTGCCAAGGCCCAAGAGGGGGCGCCAGGGGCGGCTGGGCCGGCCGGGGTCGGCCCACGGCGCGGGAGAGAGAGAAAAAGAGGAGAGAGAAAGAGAGAGAAAAAGAAAGAAAAGATCTTTTCCTCATTTTCGAAATCCGATCTTTCTACATGAATGCATTTGCACTTTCAAAGCAATCAAAAGAAATGCAAGGTTCGACATGGTGCATCAAACAACATAAAGTATTTAGGGTTTTTCTTACACGGGAAATCCAAACCGAATCCCGCTAGAACTTTGGAAAAGGTCAAGGTTTAGCGAGGGAAAAAAGAAAAAGAAAAGGTAACGCCCGAATTTGGCGAGTAAAGAAAAGAAAAAATTCAACTGCAAAATTCGGGGCGTTACATCCGCACACAATTGCGGTCCGTCCGGCCCTCCGTCAGACCGTCCGGCACCCTACGCTGGACAGTCCGGAGTTACACAGAGCCCACCACAAGGGTCACAGGTGTTGCCGGACGTGACCGGACAGTCCGAGGATAGTACCGGACCGTCCGATCCACCCGCAGACCGTCTGACTGTGCAGGTCGGACCGTCCGGAGCACCAGAAGTCACCTGTGATCCACCTAATGCGGAAAGCCGACATAAATATAACCGGCCACCCAAGCCCCAAGAACCAAAAAAGTCACATGTCCTTGAGCTTGTTTGGCCCACTAAGGACAAACCTTCTGTTCGCTCTCACCCGCACTCGACACAAAAGGAAAAAGTTAAGTTCACATTCAATATTACTAAATGTGATAAAATATTTGATGAGTTGCTTAAACATGGTAATATTAAATTGTCACATGTAATTCCTCCGGTTGAACAATTAAAAGGGCGCGTTTATTGCAAATGGCATGGCTCCTTTCTCCATAACACCAATGATTGTGTCGTCTTCCGTCGGCAAATACAATCGGCTATAAACGAAGGCTGGTTGAGGTTTCAAAAAGAGGTGAAAAGTGACAGGCCACCTGTTCCTGTCACCACATTACAGCCAACGAGCAAAAAGGCCATAATTCGGCCTTGTGCGGCCGATAAAAGTAAAAATAAAAATATCGTCATTGGTGATCCTCGCACACCAAATATGCCACGCAGAATGGTTACTCTGAAGGCTTCGGACAAAAGAAAGACCGGAGGCACCGGGGGGCAAGCACGATCGGACACCCGATCACGGTCACCTGTCCTGCGTACGCCGGAGGATCCGGGTACTAAGGCCGAACAGTCCGAGACAGGTGCGGGCAGTCCGGCTATGATGGCCAAACGGTCCGTAGATGGTCAGAAGCAGCAACCTCAGACCATCGGACCACAACGTTCCAACACAAGTGTTAGGAAACAAAACACTACTAAGACGTCTGGACGACTCAGTAGAGTCGGCCCTACTTTTGGTCAGTTGCTTGCCAAATATATGAAGAAGGCCGTTCCACACAACCGACCAATAAAACAAACGAAGTCAAAAGGGCGACCTGTGCGAAAGCAAAAGCCGACTAAACGGACCCAAAGGGTACCTCAACCAAGATCGCCTTGTCATCCTCCTTTGGGGATAACATGGTGCGTCCCGTTCTATCCATCGCCGATGTGTTGTCCTGCTCATGTGTGAGGTGGTACGGCGATGAATTCATATTACTGGCCCAATCCGTTTGCTTATTTGGGCTGGGGGGCACCACAAGTTTTTGCCTATTGACAGGTTGATCAGGTAGACATGGCCGAAGAGGATGCGATCTGAAACGGCCTCTGTGCATTAAAGTTCCATCAAATATTTATATTATCTAATCGCAAGAGCCGATGACTTGCATCGAGCTGAGTCCTTACTTTGGAAACAAAAGCTCATGAGGTCATTTTTTTTCGAAGTTTTCGCTGATGCTTTTGGTTTGCCAAGCTCCACCAAAAGGCAGGGGGGCATATGTTGGACACCAAAATGAGCGGACGGTCCGGCCCTTAGGCCCGGACGGTCCGCGTGTCCCGAGATTAGATTAACTCGGATGTTTATCCTTATCTCGTGCGTGGTTATCCATCTAATCACGTGGGAGTTTGTTGGCTATCTCTTAGGAAAAGGTCCAGACCTCCTCCCCTATAAATATAAAGGGGTACGGCCGATTGAGGACCCCCGAACACATTCCAATCGAACCAATTACCTTATTTACTTTTCCTGCCCTAGGAGTAGATGTAGCATAGTTCTAGTTGTAGCCTTCCGCATATCCACCTCCACCCCTAGTCGACTGTACGTCGTCTAGATCCATCTTGGGTGGCCTGCCGATCCCAAGGCGACCCTAGGATCTCACCCCTCCCGGGGGCAAGATCTAGTTGTCCATCCAAGACCTCTTCCTCGATTTGATCTCTTAATTCCTAGGCGACTCCACGTCGTCTGGGGACGCCCCGGGTGACCTGTCGACCCGGAGCACCTTAAGATCTTTTCCCCCAAGGGGACGAGATCTAGATTCCAGCAAGGAGGAGGAAGACGACACTGTCGCCAGGTCGCGGACCGTCCTGTCCAGAGCTGCGGACCGTCCGGTGTGACGCAGGAAGACACCGCTCCTACGCCCAGGTCGTGGACCGTCCGGCCCAAGGCCGCGGACCGTCCGCGTCGTCGCAGAGGGCACTACCAGGCGATCCGGCGACCTGTCGCAGGCCGCCACTACTGTTCACCTTGCGGAGCCGAACCCAAGGTATTGCTCATCACGAGAAGGTCCTAGGGTTCGTTGCTATTTGGTCCCAAATAGGTGGTGACCATCATATAGGTGTTGCCCCACATTTAGGATAACCACTTTATTTGACCCTACATCATCTAAAGGTGCCAAGTACCGCCAAGCGGTTCATTATAGTGTTTGGTGACAAAAAAGGCACCAACATACTTTTATTTGACCCTACATCATCTAAAGGTGCCAAGTACCGCCAAGCGGTTCATTATAGTGTTTGGTGACCAAAAAGGCACCAACATACTTTTGGCGACTCCGCTGGGGATTATGTGTCTAGACCTGCTAAAAATCGGCCCATAGATGGCCGGTTCTAAGGATCACACCAAGATCTCCACTACCAACATCATCAAGCCGGCCATGGAGGCGCTCCCGGCTGATGACCAAAGGCCCTTTGAAGACCTCGTAATGCGCGATGAGAAGGAGGTGATGAGGCAATGGAACGAACAACACGACAAGGAAGAGGCAGAACTGCTGCATAAACTCTCCGAACGGCGCAAGGAGGCGGCGGACAAGTACTTGTCACACTTCACGGTAGATCGCCACCAGAAGATCGTCCGTCAAGGGGAGATCGATATGGAATCTCTCCTGCCTCCACTTCAGGGTCCCGCTGTAAGTACTCCAGATCTATCTCTTACGACTTTCATGGATCAACGAGGAGATCAGTTAAAGCAATATGTAGATGAATCTATTAAAATGCATTTACGTGCATACGAGAAATCAGCTGCTCCTAACTTTCCATCGCGAGAGTCTAATACAGTGCCACCCGCGTCAAACACATCGGCTATAAATGGGTCACCCTTGATCCAGCCATCATATGGTATGCCGATGCACGCTTTCGTGCCACCATCACAGCCACAACCACTAGGCACGCGGCAAGTACTGGACGCGGCCGGACCGTCCGAACATCATCTCAGACAGTCCGGTTATACCGCGGACCGTCCGGCGTATTTCGCCGGACCGTCCGACCAGATGCAGGCCCGCACACAAACCGCCCAGGTCGCACCATACATGGCCGGACCATCAGGGTATAACCCCGAACAATTCGGCCCCATCATGGACCGTTCGACGCATCACGCCGGACCGTCCGGATATATTGCGGACCGTCCGCCATCTTACGTCGGACCGTCCGGATATGGCATGAACCGGCCAACGTATTACGCCGGACCATCCGACTCTACACGAGTCCACGTGCACATTGCCCAAGTCACGCCATATATGACCGATCCGTCCGGGTACAGCCCTGGACCATTCGAACCGATCGCGGACCGTCCAGTTCTTTACGACAGACGGTCTGGGTACGAGACTACCCACGTAACACCTTATACGGCTAGGCATTCCGGATATACCTTCGGACCGTTTGGCCAGGTCGCGGACCATCCGGCCTCTTACGCCGGACCATCCGGATATGCGTACGCAGAGCCGAGAACTGCGCAATATGCATAGTTTCCACATTCATCGCAACAACATTATGGTGCCCCACCAGCAACACATTATAATCATACCATACCACCTCATGGACATAGGGCTGAATACTGTTCGGCCACAAGAGAGCCTGAGAGGTATAGGGCAGAAGCTGATGACATTAATAGGACACCTAACACACACCTCAAACATCCCTGGGAGGAAAGCCGACAGAGTGATGTCAGGCAACCTGAGATTTCCACCCACAAACTCAATGGATGGTCGCCAGACATGGCAGAGAGGATCAGAGACGAAGTAGCTGGGGTGTTCAGGGACAAACTCGGTGTTAGTGTGTCAGGTACAGGGCAATCGTATCGGAAGCCTTATAGCCACCGATTCGACACTGTGCCATACCCACGGGGAACTAGAATACCAGACTTCTCTAAGTTTTCTGGTGAAAGTGGGAAAAGCACACACGAACATATAAGCCAATTCATAGCACACTTGGGAGAATTGGCTGATGGGGAAGCCTACCGCGTTCGTTTATTCTCGTTGTCCCTTACTGATACTGCATTTGCATGGTACGCAGCTTTGCCACCAAACTCTATTAACTCTTGGGAAGAATTAGAGGAGAAATTTCATGAACACTTCTTCTCAGGAGAACATGAGTTAGAATTGGCTGACTTAGCTTCAGTCCGACATGGGCCTGAAGAATCGGTTAATGACTATATCCGGAGATTCCGGGACACTAGAAACCGATGCTTTCAGATTCATGTCGCAGAAAAACAACTGACAGGGCTAGCTTTCAATGGGTTGCGACCCTACTTAAAAGAAAAATTAGATGGCACCCAATTCTTTTCACTAGTGCACTTACACCAGCGGGCTATGACCTGTGAAAGCCGAAGTAAGGAAACATCAAAATCGGCTAGCCATAAGATGCATCTAGTGGGATACGATAATTCGGACGATGGGTCCACGGATGTATACACTGCCGAATTGGTTTGGCCAGGACAGGCTAAACCTTCAACGTGTTCTGCTTTACAGTCGATTCGAAAGAATCGACAAGAGGAAGTTAAGTTTACTTTTAATGTTGCCAAATGCGATAAAATATTTGACGAGTTACTGAAAAACGGCAACATTAAATTAACTCATACTATTCCTCCTCCTGATGAATTAAAGAGGCGTGCTTATTGTAAGTGGCATAATTCCTTTTCTCATGCCACCAATGATTGTAATGTTTTTCGTCGACAGATACAATCGACCATAAATGAGGGTCGATTGGCTTTTCAGGAGATGCAAGTAGACACACAACCCTTTCCTGTTAATACAATAGAACTCACATGCAAAAAGGTCTTGGTTCGGCCCGAAATGGCCGATAAAGGCAAAGGCAAGGGCATCGTCATCAGCAATCCTTGCATGTCAGATATATCACAAAAGGAGATTGCTCGAAAGGCTTCGAACGAGAAGGCTAAAAGGTCCGAAGACGCCGGGGGGCAGACACAGTTAATAAACCAAACACATCAGCCTAGCCCCAGCATCGTAGATGGTCCGACACCTACGTGCGGACAATCCGGTGCCCAGACAAACGGTCCGGCTAACTCAGCTGGACAGTCCACCTATGACCAAAGGCGTCAACCTCTACACAAAGCAAGGAAAAAGACGCAAGGTCAAAGCACATATAATCGGCTGATCAAAGCCGATCCTACTTTTGATCAGTTGCTCTCCAAAAATACTAGCAAAAGACTGTTCCACGTGATCGGTCAACAAAGAAACCCCGGTCACTTGCTAAAACAAAACGGTCAAACAAAACGACCCGAAAGGCGACACAACAAGCATCGCCTATTCATTCTATGAGACCAGGGTACTTTCCACCTATTTACTCATCATCGGTATATTATCCTATTCAAACATGGAATGGCACGATGATGAATCCATGGTACATGTATAGTCCCTTCGTCTATCCAGACTGGGGGGCACCTCCATTCTATTCCTTTTGATCCATTGATCAAATGGTCATGGCCGAGAAAGATACAATCTGAAACGGCCTTTATATTGGTGCTTTATTGAATAATCTCCATATCGAAAAACCGGTGACCTACATCAGGTTTAGTTCATATGCTTTTGGTTCGTCAACCTTCACCAAAAGGCAGGGGGCATATGTTGAGCTCTAAAAAGAGCAGTGCGAACGGTCCGGCCCCGAGGCCGGACGGTCCGCGGTCCGGACTGTCCGCGGTGGTGGCGCGGACGGTCCGCGCGCGCAGAGTCAGTTAGGGTTCCTAGTTTTTCGTGGGATTTGTTACCTAAAACCGTGGGATTAACTCGGGAAACAGTTGGAAACGGATCCAGACCTCCCCCTTTATATAGATGAAGGGCTACGGCCGATTGAACCCCCAACAATCGAACCAATACCACTTCTATCTCGCATTTATTTCCAGCACAATTAGGAGCAGTTCTAGTCTAGTTCTAGTTTAGCCCTAGTTTAGTATTCCAATCCCCAAATTCTCTGCCTCTCCTCAACTCTACGTCGATTAGAGGAGTCTAGGTCGGTCTGCCCGAGCCTAGACAACTCCTAGGATCTCTCCTCCCCGACGGGGTCCCTCCCGGGAGCGAGATCCAGGCGCCGCCGGCGATCTTCCGCCGCCCCTGCGCACGCGTGGACCGTCTGGCCCTAGGGCGCGGACCGTCCGGCCGTCAGACAGGGAATCCTAGCTCCTACACCTGGTCGCGGACCGTCCGGCCCTGTGCCGCGGACCGTCCGCGTCTGACCAGGGAGCACCGCCGCCTCACGCTAGGTCGCGGACCGTCCGGCCCCAGACCGCAGACCGTCCGCGCTTGACCAGAGAGCGCCGCCGCCGGTTCTTTTGAGTGATTGGCGCCTCCAAAAAGGTGTCAACACATGGATTACAAGATATGTGTGAAGTTTGTTACAACAAACAATATCTTAACAAAGAGATAAGATCGGTGCATGCTATAGTTACAAGGATATCTCTCCTATATTCTAGGATATCTTATCTAATAGTCCCCCACAATTGAACCTTGGTAAGGTTGAGATTGTGCTTAAAATTTTCTAGCTTCTGAACTGATAGTGCTTTAGTGAATCCATCTGCTACTTGATCATTTGTAGAAACAAAATCAATATTCAATAAATTCTTTGTGACTCATTTTCTCACAAAATGATAATCAACTTCAATATGTTTTGTTCTGACATGAAAGATTGGATTCACAGATAAATATTTTGCACCCATATTATCACACCATAATTTTGCCCGTGCTGGACAATTTATACCAATCTCTTTAAGTAAAATTTGAACCCACATTGTTTTAGCTGTGGCATTAGCTAAAGCCTTGTATTCTGCTTCAGTACTTGACCTTGCAACTGTTGCTTGTTTCTTTGCATTCCAAGAAATTAAGTTTCCTCCAAGAAATATAGCAAAACCACATGTTGATCTTCTATCATCTAGCGATCCAGCCCAATCAGCATCTGAAAATCCATTCACAACCATAGACTTTGACTTGCTAATTTTTATTCCAATCTTAGTATCCTGCTTTATATACCTTATAACTCGCTTCACAGCTACCCAATGTACCACTGTGGGTGCATGAAGAAACTGACACACCTTATTGACGGCAAAGGCTATATCAGGTCTAGTAAGAGTCAAATATTGAAGAGCTCCTATAATACTCATGTACTGAGTAGCATCTTTTTCTCCTAGAAGAGAACCATCATGGACTGATAATTTTTCACTTATCGACATAGGGGTAGATACTGGCTTACAATTTGACATGTTCACCTTTTTTAATAGATCAGTAGCATATTTATCTTGAGTCAAAACTATCCCATCTTTTACCTTGCTTACTTCTATGCCCAAGAAATAATGCAGCTCACCCAAATCCTTTAGAGCAAACTCTTGCTTTAGATTTCTTAAGAGCCCATTAATTGCATTCGGAGTGGAGCTTTCTACTATTATATCGTCAACATATACCAACAAGAAAATTGCCACCTCCCCTTTGTGAAAAAAGAAAAGTGACGTATCAGCCTTGGAGGAATTGAAACCAAGATCAATAAGCTTTGTACTCAGGCGAACATACCAAGCACGCAGAGCTTGTTTTAATCCATACAAGGCTTTATCTAATTTGCACACATAATTGGGATGATTCTTATCCTCAAAGCCAGGCGGTTGTCTCATATAAATATCTTCCTTTAAAAACCCATGTAAAATGGCATTTTGCACATCAAGATGTCTTAGACTCCATCCCCTAAAAACAATAATAGATAAGACTATTCTAATAGTGGCCATTTTTATAATTGGACTGAAAGTATCTTCATAATCAAGACCATATCTTTGTCTAAATCCTTTAGCTACCAAACGGGCTTTGTATCTATCCAAACTCCCATCAGCAACACCATGAATCCTTTAGTAGGCATTGTAGTCACCGAAAAACTCTCCAAAAACAATCATGCCGTATGGCAAGCATAAATCCTTCCCTCTATTCGAGGAGCACGGCTCATGGGCCATCTCACCAGTGCAACTTCGGCACCAGCTATTGAGGTGGACAGTCAGATTGAGGGCAAAACCTGCAAGGTTCCTAATCCTGCTTATAATGATTGGTATGCCACGGACCAACAGGTCCTTGGTTTCATCATCTCCTCCCTATCATGGGAGATTGTGGAGCATGTTGCCACCAAGAAGACCACGACGGACGTCTGGCCAGATCTCACAACCATGTTCTCGTCACAGACCAGGGCGCGTGTTGTCAACACGCGTCTTGCTATTGCGACTACTAAAAAGGGCAGCCAAACTATTGCCGAGTATGTCGGCAAGATGAGGTCTCTCGGAGATGAGATGGCTACAGCCAGGCGACGCATAGAAGATGGTGTACTCGTGGAATATATTCTTGCCAGGCTCGACATTGACTTCAATTCCGTCGTCACCTCTCTTGTTACCAGAACAGATCAAGTTTCTATGAATGAGCTGTATTCCCAGCTTCTTGTGTTTGAAACTCGAATGGATCTACAATCCAGTTTCGGATCTACGGTCAATTCCGTCAACCGAGGTGGACGCGGCAATCGAGGACGTGGAGGTGGCCGCACTAGTAGCCGTGGAAGTGGTGGTGCAGACTTCAATCAACGCCAAGGGAGCAATAGTCAAGGGAGCAATAGTGCGACCTATCAACGTCAAGGGGGCAACAACTTTTGTGGACGGCACAACAACAGCAACCGGCCCCTTTGCCAGGTCTGTTACAAGGTTGGGCACACTGCTGATAAATGTTGGCATCGGTTTGAAGAAGATTTTGTTCCCGATGAATGACATGCTACTGCTGCAACCACTTCCTATAATATTGAGACAAATTGGTACACCGACATAGATGCTACTGATCACATCACTGCTGATCTAGAGAAGTTAGCAACTCGTGAAAAATACAATGGTACAGATTAGATTCATACCGCTAGCGGTGCAGGTATGAATATTATGCATATTGGTTGATCTACTATCCATACCCTCAGTCGCAATCTTAAATTAAACAATATTCTACATGTCCCATCCGCGTCTAAAAATATTGTCTCTGTTCATCGCCTTGCCAGTGATAATAATGTATTTCTTGAGTTTCATCTAAACTTTTTCTTTATAAAGGATCTCATCACGAGGAGCACTCTGCTTAAGGGGGCTTGTCAGCGTGGCCTATATCCTCTTCCTTCTACAACAACAATCAAATAGGCGTTTGGAGTTAATAAAATCTCTCTAGAGAGATGGCATAGTCATTTGGGTCATCATGCTCTTCCAATTGTTGAGCGGGTCATTAGGAGTCATAATCTTCCTTTTGTTGAGTCAGAAAAACAATATGTGTGTGATGCTTGTCAATAAGCTAAGAGTCATCAGCTGCCATATCCTACATCCACTAGCACATCTGAACACCCTCTTCAACTTGTGTTCTCCGATGTATGGGATCCTGCACCTGATTTGGTTGGACGATATAAGTATTATGTTAGTTTTATTGATGATTTTAGCAAGTTCACTTAGATTTATCTGCTCAAGTTTAAATCTGAAGTTTTTCATAAATTCCATGAATTTCAAAATCTTGTTGAGCGCATGTTTGATCGTAAAATTCTCGCCATACAAACCGATTGGGACGGAGAATATGAAAAACTCAATCCTTTTTTACCAAAACCGGAATATCTCACCGTGTTTCTTGTCCTCACACTCATCAACAAAACGGTGCTGTTGAACGCAAGCACCATCATATTGTTGAAGTAGGCTTATCTCTCCTAGCTCAAGCCCATATGGCGCTTAATTTTGGGATGAAGCGTTCTTTGCAGCTACCTACCTTATAAATCGTGTACCAAGTAAGGTCATTCATTATTCCACTTCTCTTGAACGTCTTTTTCAAATTAAACCCAATTACTCATCTCTCCGGATTTTCGGTTGTGCATGCTGGCCCAACCTTCGTCCTTATAATAAACACAAACTTGCTTTTCGTTCAAAAAGATGTGTCTTCCTTGGTTATAGTAGCTTACACAAAGGCTTCAAATGTTTAGATAACTCTATTGGACGAGTTTATATCTCTCGGGATGTTATTTTTTATGAAAATACTTTTCCCTTTGCTACTCTTTCACCAAATGTTGGGTCAAGTCCACAGTCTGATATTCATCTTCCTCCTGTTCTTCACACTTCTTTCACGGGGGATGAAGTAGTAGAACGCCATTTGCTCTGATACCATGAAAAACTATCATAGGTGTAATGGAATGTGGTTGAACACCATACCTTTCTAGGCTGTGGTGACTGCATATTATATACGCAAGGAAAATCCCTTTGTGTGGATTACAAGATAGGCGTGAAGTTTGTTACAACAAACAATATCTTAACAAAGAGATAAGATCAGTGCATGCCATAGTTACAAGGATATCTCTCCTATATTCTAGGATATCTTATCTAATATCCATGTCATCAGATGAGCAGTTGAAAGCCAATAATAATGATGATGAAGTGGGGACTAGCGCCCCAACTAGGGAGTAAGGCAATATGTCCTCTGCATGGGCTGTGCAGTTTTATCTGTGCTCCCTCTTTTGATTTTGTCATTTGGATGTTATCTATGTGTACGTCCAAGCTAGATGCTTTTGGTGGTGCACATGTTGCGCAACTTTTGTTTACCCTAATGAACTTCGGGCGAGTCTTTGACTCTTTCATTAATGGCATGGACACTTGTGATGTTTGGGCGCTATATTACTTGATATTATTATGGTCTTTATGGAATCCCCCTTTTATGGTTATATTGATTGAATATGTTACGCTTATCCAAGGGTTATTATGGTCTTTTTGGAATTCCCCTTTTATGGATATCTATTTGAATATGTTACGCATATTCAAGGGCTTCAATATAATGATTATTGCATTCAATGGATAACTCACATCATCATACTCGTCGTGATTTGAAAATTTTGTCACGAAATATTCGGGGAATTAATGCCGCCAATAAATGGAATTCTTTGAGTTATAATATTATGGAGACCAAATGTGACATCCTGTGTATCTAGGAAACAATTTTTTTGATGATTCCTACATCCGTAATTTTTGCACTAGGTCCTTGGACAAATTTGCTTTTGGACCTTCTATTGGTGCATCTGAGGGTTTATAACGATTTGGAAAAGTTCTCATTTTGATGCTGAGGTGATTCAGCAAAATGAGTTTGGTCATACTATTTCATTCCACTCAAAATTGACAAATCAAGTTTGGTGGCTCACGAATATTTATGCTCATTGTACTCCTCATGGTAGGGAAGCCTTCTTTCATTGGTTCTCTAACCTTAAGACCCTTGGAGAGAGACTTTGGATCTTTCTTGGCGACTTCAACATTATTAGAGCCCCTGAGAATCGCAACAAACCAGGGGGAGACATACAAAGGATCCTTAATTTCAATTTGGCAATTAGTCAACTGGGTGTTCAAGAAATGCCTCTTAAAGGGCAGGCTTTTACATGGTCAAACATGCAACGTGACCCTCTGCTGGAAAAGCTTGATTGATGTTTTGTTTCGCAAGCTTGGTCTATTCAATTCCCAACAACTGAAAGTCGCCTAGAGGGGGGTGAATAGGCGAAACCTGAAATTTATCAACTTTAAACACACACTAAGGCCGGGGTTAGCGTTAGAATTAAATTCAAGTTAAAAGAATGTTTCTCTTGCTAAGAGTTGCTCAAAGAATGTGGATGACGCATCGGAGCCAACTCAAATCAATACTAGCAAGGAAACGTAGAGAGGGAAAACAAATCAAACGAAAACCAAAGCGAGTGAACACGATGATTTGTTTTACCGAGGTTCGGTTTCAAAGAACCTAGTCCCCGTTGAGGAGGTCACAAAGACCAGGTCTATTTCAACCCCTTCCTTCTCTCAAACTGTCACTTAGACCGAGTGAGCCTTTTCGTTAATCGCACAGGTCACTTAGACCCCGCAAGGACCATCACACACTTAGGTGTCTCTTGCTTCGATTACAAGTCTCTTGAGAATAAGAAGGGAAAAAGAAAAGGCCAAACCAAGCGACAAGAGCAACAAAGAACACAAGTGATCCTCTCACAAACCCTAATGCACTAGAGTTGATTTTGGGGCTTTGAGTGGATTAATTGCTTTGATTGTGTCTTGGAGTGTTGGGATTTTGCTCTTGCAATGAATGAAGATTTCAGAAGGCTTGGATAGGAGTGAATGAGGTGGTTGGGGTATTTATAGCCTCCCAACCACTTCTAGTCGTTGGCTGATTTCTGCTGGCGATGGGTGCACCGGACAGACTGTGCACTGTCCGGTGCGTGCCACGTCAGCGCAACCGTTAGGGTTCGGAGCAGTTGACCGTTGGAGACGTTTGTCTTCTAGCTGCACTGGACAGTCCGGTGCCACATCGGACAGTCCGGTACCCTCTGACTTCTGTGCTCTGACTTCTGTCGCGGCACTGTTGGGCATTGTTGCTTTTGTAGAGAGCCGTTGGCGCGCAGGAAGCCGTTGCTCTGCTGGCTCACCGGACAGTCTGGTGAATTATAGCGGAGCGCCCCTGGTAGAAACCCGAGAGTGGCTCGTTTGGAGGGTGCCTAGCTGGTGCACCGGACAGTGTCCGGTGCACCATTTTCCAGCACACTCTAAGTCTTGCTCCATTTTTAATTGTGTCCCTAACTTGATTTCTTTCTTGGTTTGTGTTGAACCTTATGCACACGTAATACATAAATTCTAGACAAACTAGTTAGTCCATGTGTTTGTGTTGGTCGTCAACCACCAAAATTAATTATAGGAAATGGTTAACCCTATTTCCCTTTCAATCTCCCTATTTTTGGTGATTGATGCCAACACAAACCAAAGCAAATGAAGAGTGTAGAACTGTAACTAGTTTGTAATTGAGATGACTGTGCATGGGTTACTTAGAATTAAACCAATGAAAGATTTTAAGCATATGAATAAGAGTGAATGTATTGCCTTTCTTTTATTTAATATTTCTGACCACATTTGCACCACTAGTTTTGTTTTTGCAAATCTTTTGGAAATCTATTCAAATTTTTTTGCAAATAGTCAAAGGTATAGGAAATTGTCGGTACCCTAAATCAGGGGTACCCTCTTCTATAGCATGAAGACGCCGCACCCATGCGACGTCCCCTAGCCACGCAGGGAACGGCGCCTGACCCCACCGCATGGGCAGACCAAAGGGCGCCACGTGGCAAAGAGAGACAACACATCTCAGTAAGTTCGGACTCCCACAGAGGGACACCGGACCCATATACATAAAAGTCCGGAGCCCCCGGGAGGTCCGAACCCTAGCAGGGTCCCAGAACAAGGAGAACCCAGGTATGAGCAGGGGTCCGGTGCTGACACATGCCTGGGCCTTGCCCTTCACGTCCTGCTCAGGCGGAGACCCGTTGCTTGTGGCCCATGACATAAGCTATCAGGCCAAACCTGACGTGAGGTCGTGCAGCCCCAGCATTTATTAAAGAAAGGACACGCCGCCTGCCACTGCGCTGACGGGCGACGTGCCCTCTCAGCATTTAATGCGTCCCGTCCCATCTGCTGGCAGGCGGTGTCAAGGTCATCCAGCAGGCGGCGCGCCTGTTGGGTCTGCTGGCAAACAGTACGACCGTGCCAGGCAGCACACTGTACTCAACATCCCTCCTATAAGAAGCTTCCTCTGTACGCCAAGGATACGCAGATCTCGGGTGTCAGGGACGAGAAGATTGTCTCGACAACAGGCATTAGTAGCTCCAAGTGCTATATTCTTTATGTTCCTAGGCCCACATGTCGAGGCCCAGTCCCTTTGTGCATGCCCCCCTTCATCTATAAAAGGGGAGGCATGCGACGTTACACACACACACACGCAATCTTAGACTCGCTAGCTCATACAAGCTCTCAAGCAATACAACTCACAGTGGAGTAGGGTATTACGCTCCGGCGGCACGAACCACTCTAAACCCTTGTGTGTTCTTGAGTTCTTCCCCTTCACTCCAACGATCAAGCAAAACGCCTAAGCTCCTCTTCATCTTAGGATTTAGGGCGGGTGCACTCCGCCACCCGACCGGAGACTTCCTCTCCGACATTTGGCGTGCCAGGTAGGGGCTAGGCATTAGGTTTTTGCTTGATCCCTTGCCCAAGCATGATGGTGCAGATCGTAGAGCACCGCGCCAAGACTTCGGTAGACTTTGCGATGGAGGGAGAAGTTGCTTCCTCCACACCGCAGGCTCCCAGTCGCCCGGCACGAGTCACTCCTGTTGTGCACGCTGCACGCCAGTACACGGTAGCGCAAACATCCCGGACTCCATCAAGGGCGTCTCCGGGGGTGTTGTCAGCAGTCAGGGAGTTGTTGCGACACCCTCCAAGCTCCACGGCTTCACCAGGGGCCATGAAGCAATGGCGGGACGACGTCGACCGACTGCTCAGTATGACACATTCTACCTCGACCAGATCAAAGACGCGGTCATCCCGGCGCCAACACGAGGCATCAGCATCAGTGCGCTCGCCCTCAGTAAGGGGCGCATAGACCAACGACCTCCGGGCAGAACTCAACCGCAGGCGTGCGGGAGAGGACGCCCGGGTATCCTTGGAAAGGGCACGCGAGCACCGCCAAAACATCGATGGACGCGACCTCGATCAAGACTTCGCTGCGATTACGCCGCAGACACCAATGGGCACCCGGTCCCAAACGGGTGTCCCCTTGGCCGGAGTGGGCTGCGCCGCACTGGCGGATCATCTCCGCGCGGCGTCCTGGCCACCCAAGTTTCGGCCGCACCTGCCGAAAAAATACGGAGGAACATCAAACCTGTCGGAGTTTCTGCTGGTGTACGTTACCGCCATCACGGCAGCAGGTGGAAACACCACTGTGATGGCAACATACTTTCATGTGGCCTTGTCTGGACCTGCACGGACCTGGCTCATGAACCTCACCCTAGGATCAGTCTACTCCTGGGAAGAACTCTGTGCGCGGTTCGTGGCGAACTTCGCCAGTGCTTACCAGTAGCACGGTGTGGAGGCCCACCTCCATGCAGTAAGGCAGGAGCCCAGGGAAACCCTCCGGAAGTTCATCTCCCGCTTCACCAAGGTACGAGGTACGATACCTCGTATTTCTGATGCTTCTATCATCACGGCCTTCCGACAGGGAGTACGTGATGAAAAAATGTTGGAGAAGTTAGCCACACATGACGTGGAAACTATCCCCATGCTCTTGCTCTGGCCGACAAGTGCGCCAGAGCCGCCGAGGACCGTGCATGGCACTCGGCCCCACAAACTGGAGCTGCCCAGTCGGGTGGCTCGGGGGCCGTCCTCCGGGACGGAAAGAAGAAAAAGAAGAAGGACCGCGACTACCAGAAGCCATGGTCCACCGCTCTGGTGGTCGCAGCAGCGACCGGAGGCCAGGGCGACCGCAACAAACGCCCGCGACCGCAGAACGATAGCAGCGGTTCATGCCCTGTGCACCCGCATGGTCGCCACAGCGCCGCGGAGTGTCGCGAGATCATTGACCTTGCAAAACGCGTCAGCGAGCGGCACGAGCAGTCCTCCAAAGACGGCTCCCCGCCTCGCCGCCGACCCGGCAAAGAGAAGGTGGACGACGTCGAGGTAGCCGCGGCTGAGCGGGACCTCGAGTATCAGTCGCCCGAGGGGGACCTGAAGGATATCTTCACGAGAGGCTCCTACTTCGGTGAAGACAACTAGACGGACCTCGGAGGGACCCCGTGTTCCCCGACCTACGGAGCTGAAGCACGCCTTCCTTCGGAGGCCCTTCCGGACCCCCACGGGTCCGAGCTACAGACAGGTACATGCAGAAGTGATCACAGCCAGAGACGAGGGCTCCCGTGTCAAATGCAGATGGGAACCTTGGGTCGGGGCTTAGCCCCACGGCAAGTGCCATACCAAGAGGGGCTCCGCAACTCTCCCCCAGCTGGGAAGGACCCTTCAAGGTAACGGGAGTGCACCGACCCAGGGGCAACCATCTAGCTACGACTGGAGGAGTACCTTACCCCGATGCCAAATATCTCTGTAAGTTCTATCCATAGAGCAAGACTAAGGGGTCGAGTCTGTTTCCTTTTTTGTAACTAGATGACGCATACGTGTACGACAACCCGGTGGGGTCTACCCCCATGAACCCGGACTATTGGTCTGCACACATGCACGACAAGTTATGAAGAAGAAACTACCCCCCTCAGTCGTGCTCTTGTGATAGTTCCATCTTGCTGCTCCATGGTCCTACCTTGCAGTCTCTCAGATAATACCTTTCAACTGACCCACCCGTATGGTTTCCATCTGTCTGACATGGCGACATCCAAATTGAACAGCCATGCTTGCAGTTTAGGGCCCCTGACACGAAAGTAGGGAGGTCCGACAGCCTGGGGGTCGGCTCTAGAAAATGGGACCCCGTTCCATAGGGTAGTCCAGAGCCCGTGTAGCCGCTCAGCCAGGTCCTGTACCGTGGGCCTACATGCTCCACCACCCCGTGACGGGAACTTAGTATCTAGAGTTATAAGTCCTGCGGCCGACAACCTCGGGACCGGAGCTAGAGAACGAACATTAGTCTCCTGGGGTGGTCCGGAGCCCGTGCAGCCGCTCAGCCTGGTCCCGTGCCGTGAGCTTGCACGCTCCACCACCCTACGACAAGCGTCCTAATATCTAGTACCGTGACCCAAGGGGGTCCGGACACGCAACTTGGCCACCCGGACTAAAACCTACAGGTCCCGAGCATGTATCAAAGGGCGACTAATGTCAGATGGAGAACCCTATGAGGTGTACTACTAATGCTTCCTAGCTAAAAGCTGTGTATAGTTCTAGATCCCAGTGAGTTGCCTCCCGAGGATTGTTGACAACCTTTTCAGATACGCTGGTATCCAACCTCAACACATTAAGCCTGCATCCCAGGCGGGGGGCCAGGTACTAAGGAGGAGTCAACAACATCGCACACAACAGGAACAGACATTACATAGATAAGTGCTAAATGCTGCTTAGAAGGCAATATTTATTTCTTTACAAAAACAAGGGAAGGCCTGGGGGCCGGTTCTAAAGAACGGATGCCCGTTCCATAGGGTGGTCCGGAGCCTGTGTGGCCGGTTAGCCTGGTTCCGTACCCAAAATCCTGCACACTCCACCACTTTGTGGGGGGTGTCCTAGTATTTAAAACTAAAGTCCTGTGCATCCAACAACCTGGAGGTCCGGCTCTGAAGAATGGGCACTTGTCTCCTGGGGGGGTCCGGAAACCATGTAGCCGCTCAGCCTGGTCCCGTACCGTGAGCCTGCATACTCCACCGCCCTGCGGCAGGTGTCTTAGTATTTGAAGCCACCATCTAGGGGGTTCAGACACACAACTGGGCTTCCTAGGTTAAAATCCTGCGTACATATGTTATTACATTTTGCTCTCAAGCAAATGTCATTACATTCCCTTACAAGCGGGACCCCAGCTCCATTTCTGCAGGAATGAACTACGCTGCACCGGCAAGAGTCGCGTTGGAAGCTGACGCCGAACATCCCCACCAACGATGGCGACCACCTCTGCACCAGCAGCGACAACGACCTCTGCTCCGAGCGGCTCGCCAGTAGCAGCGATCACCTCCGGGTGAGCGCTACTGCGAATAGGTCCTCGCCCCCGTCCTCCTACGGGGGGTAACAGTGAGGCCATTAAAGCCAAAGAGTCGGGGTCTGACGGCAGGTGGCACTGACGGTCTCGCCAGCGGAGGCAACCACCTCTGCAATGGGCAGCCTCACCAGCGGAAGCGACCACATCATCCCCACCAGTGGTAGCGACCACCTCTGCACCGATGGACAGCGGCTGCACCAGCACGCACGAAGAGGTCTTCGCTCTCGTCCTCACTACGAGAGTGAGGACAAGACCATCCAAGAACGCCGCCTCCACCCGCACAGCGTACAACGTCTTGTACGACCTCTCGGTGCGACTGGTGGCGCGGGAGAAGTCGTGGATGTGGCCAACCCACGCACGACGTGACCGTCACCCGTGCGGTGGACGGGCAGCCACGCTCCACCCTAGTGGCAGGAGGCAGCGCCGGAGGCGGCACCAGAGCCGCCCAGGCCTAGGAGCCAGACACGTGGCAGCTGATGGCGCCATAGACGGCTGGCCCCGCGTACCCAGAGTTTGCCTCCTCCGCGAGGCCGGCGAACGCCCTTCTCCCCCGAATGCTGGAGGAAGAAGCGGACCGCCAGCCCACGCGGAAGGCGGAGCTCCCATTCGGCTCGCCCTCCTCCCCAGCGCGGATGATGAACATCCTTGAAGCTGAGGGCAGGGGGAGGCCGCAGCTCGGCTCGCTTCTCTCCACCACAAGGCTGGTAGTCATCCTTGTGGATGACCACCGGCCGGGGGTTGCGACCGGGCTGCGTGATGAAAATCCTTGAAGCCGAATGGTGGTGGAAGGATGCCAACCCCCATGGGGTTGCACCCCTTCAACAGCAGCAGGAAGAAGACAAGATCGGCGACACCACCACGAGCGCACGCTCTCCGACGGTGAAGTCACCGAAAGAGACGACCTTGACGCGGATCCCTCCAGAGAACACCGACGCACCCCATCTGGAGGCCCGGAAGGCGAAAGGGCGCGGTGGTCGCAAGCGGAGCGAGGCATGTCTACTGCCCGGGGGATCGACCCCTTTTTAAAAGGCAGATCCCCCCACTCGCGCCCCTGAAGCGTCACGGGTGAAGTCTCCCCTGGCGTACACCAAGGATCCCACCTTATGACACGAGGGCCAGGCCCCACATGTCATACAGACCAACCCTAAGAAGGAGCGTGCAACTGCCCTGCGGTTACGTGCTCCTCCATTTTCGGGGCAACCAGCAGTCAGGAAGGAGAACCACCACGCAAGGGGCATGCAACTGCCCTACGGTTAGGCACCCCTTCATCTTCGCCGCACCCAGCGGTCAAAGAGGCAAACCGCCGCGCAAGAAGCATACAACCGTCCTACGGCTGTGCGCCCCCTCAGCTCCACCGCAACTGGCGGTCCAACGCGGGGGCCCAGGCCCACATGACATGTAACCGGCGCGCCGGTTACCATGTGCGAAGAAACCGCACCACCGCTTGCGCCAATACCACGTCTTCTCGAGGCTATCACGGGAGTCTGAAAAGGTAAATTTTTCAGAACTAGTGCAGCGACTCGAGGCAGCCCTGCACATGGCCCAACAGTGCCATTAAGTACGATGGTCACGGGCCAGTCAGCCGTGGGAATAGGCGCGGCAGCTGGCATGGCCATAGGCGGGCCGGCAGTAATTGCAACAACAGTCGCGCAGGAGCAGCGGTCCAACCGCCAATCAGACTCTGGTCCCATCTGCAGGCTCGCATCCTCCCCTGAGGTGGGACTGGGGGCCACTGTTGGTACCCTAAATCAGGGGTACCCTCTTCTACAGCATGAAGACGCCGCACCCATGCGACGTCCCCTAGCCACGCAGGGAACGATGCCTGACCCCACCGCATGGGCAGACCAAAGGGTGCCACGTGGCAAGGAGAGACAACACATCTCAGTAAGTTTAGACTCCCACAGAGGGACACCGGACCCCTATACATAAAAGTCCGGAGCCCCCGGGAGGTCCGAACCCTAGCAGGGTCCCAGAACGAGAATCCTGGTATGAGCAAGGGTCCGGTGCTGACACGTGCCTGGGCCTTGCCCTTCACGTCCTGCTCAGGCGGAGACCCGCTGCTTGTGGCCCATGACATAAGCTATCGGGCCAAACCTGACGTGAGGTCGTGCAACCCCTGCATTTATTAAAGAAAGGACGCGCCGCCTGCCACCGCACTGACGGGCGATGTGCCCTCTCAGCATTTAATGCGTCCCGTCCCATCCGCTGGCAGGCAGTGTCAAGGTCATCCAGCAGGCGGCGCGCCTGCTGGGTCTGCTGGCGAACAGTACGACCGTGCCAGGCAGCACACTGTACTCAACATCCCTCCTACAAGAAGCTTCCTCTATACGCCAAGGATACGCAGATCTCGTGCATCAGGGACGAGAAGATTGTCTCGACAACAGGCATTAGTAGCTCCAAGTGCTATATTCTTTATGTTCCTGGGCCCACATGTAGGGGCCCAGTCCCTTTGTGCATGCCCCCCTTCAGCTATAAAAGGGGAGGCATGCGACGTTACACACACACACGCAATCTTAGACTCGCTAGCTCATACAAGCTCTCAAGCAATACAACTCACAGTGGAGTAGGGTATTACGCTCCGGTGGCCCGAACCACTCTAAACCCTTGTGTGTTCTTGAGTTCTTCCCCTTCACTCCAACGATCAAGCAAAACGCCTAAGTCCCTACTCATCTTAGGATTTAGGGCGGGTGCACTCTACCACCCGGCCGGAGACTTCCTCTCTGACAGAAATGATTGGAAGAAGCATTTTTAGGATTTGAAATTCCTCTCCCTGTTTCAAATGCTTTTCCTATGACTAAATAAAAGCTCCCCCTAAATGAAATTCTCCCCATAGCTTTTAAGAGGGTTTTGAAATAGATACCAATTTAAAATTTTACTTACACATATCAATTTAAAATTAGATACCAATTGGAAATACACCAATTGAAATTTCTTTTCGAAATTTTTTGAAATGGTGGTGCGGTCGGTCCTTTTGCTTTAGGCTTAATACTTTCTCCCCCTTTGACATTAATTGCCAAAAACGGAGAACTTGAGAGACCTTGACAATTTTCCTAATACTTTTTGTCCATTGGTACAAGGAAATATGAGTGAAGAGTCATACCAATTGAGAGTTTGGAGGAGTAACGACAAAAGGTAAATGATACCGTCAGAGTTGGAGTGGAAGCCTTGTCTTTGCCGAATACTCCATTTCCCTTTCAATCTAAGACTAAGTATAGAAATACACTTGAAAGCATATTAATCTTAGCCTTGGCACAAGAAGAATAAGAAGTATGCATTTGTACCAAATAAAAGAGATATGATCAAAGGTATATACTTGAGCTATGTGCGCAATGTTTCAATCAAAATTCCGCGAATCAAGTATATTTAGCTCATTCCTAAGTTTGCTAAAAGTTTTCTCATCTAATGGCTTGGTAAAGATATTGGCTAATTGGTTGTGGGTGCTTACACAAGCAATTTCGAAATCCCCTTTTGTTGGTGATCTCTCAAAAAGTGATACCAGATGTCTATGTGCTTAGTGCGGCTGTATTCAACGGGATTATCCGCCATGCGGATTGCAATCTCATTATCACACAGGAGAGGGACTTTGCTCAATTTTTAGCCATAGTCCCTAAGGGTTTGCCTCATTCAAAGCAATTGCACACAACAATGTCCTACGACAATGTACTCGGCTTCGGTGGTGGAAAGAGCTAGGGAGTTTTGTTTCTTTGAAGCCCAAGACACAAGGGATCTTCCCAGAAACTGATAAGTCCCTGATGTGCTCTTTCTATCTATTTTACATCCGGCATAATTGGCATCGGAATACCCTGTTAGATCAAAGGTATATCCCTTGGGGTACCAAAGCCCAAACTTAGGAGTGTAAACTAAATATCTCATGATTCTTTTCACGACCCTAAGGTGAACTTCCTTAGGATTTGCCTGGAACCTTGCACACATGCATACGAAAAGCATAATGTTTGATCGTGAAGCACATAAATAGAGTAAAGATCCTATCATCGACCGGTATACCTTTTGATCTACGAATTTACCTCCCGTGTAGAGGTCGAGATGCCCATTGGTTCCCATGGGTGTCTGATGGGTTTGCCATTCTTCATTCCAAACTTCTTAAGTATGTCTTGGATGTACTTAGTTTGGCTGATGAAGGTGCCCTGTTGGAGTTGCTTGATTTGAAATCCAAGAAAATACTTCAACTCCCCCATCATAGACATCTTGAATTTCTGTATCATGATCCTACTAAACTCTTCACAAGTTTACTTGTTAGTAGACCCAAATATAATATCATCAACATAAATTTGGCATATAAACAAGTCTTTTGCAATAGTTTTAGTGAAAAGAGTAGGATCGACTTTTTCGACTTTGAAACCATTGGTGATAAGAAAATCTCACAGGCATTCATACCTTGTCCTTGGGGATTTCTTGAGCCCATAAAGCGCCTTTGAGAGTTTATACACATGGTTAGGATACTCACTGTCTTCAAAGCCGGGAGGTTGCTCAACATAGACCTCTTCCTTGATGAGTCCATTGAGGAAGGCACTCTTCACGTCCATTTGATAAAGCTTGAAGCTGTGGTAAGTAGCGTAGGAGAGTAATATGCGAATTGATTCAAGCCTAGCTACGAGTACATAGGTTTCATCTAAATCCAAACCTTCGACTTGTGAATATCCCTTTGCCACAAGTCAGGCTTTGTTCCTTGTCACCACACCATGCTCATCTTGTTTGTTGCAGAATACCCATTTGGTACCTACAACATTTTGATTAGGACGTGGAACTAAATGCCATACCTCATTCCTCGTGAAGTTGTTGAGCTCCTCTTGCATAGCCACCACCCAATCCGGATCTCTTAGTGCATACTCCACCCTGTATGGCTCAATAGAGGACACAAAAGAGTAATGTTCACAAAAATGTGCAACTCAAGATCTAGTGGTTACCCCTTTATGAATGTCACCAAGAATGGAGTTGACGGGGTGATCTCTTTGAATTGCTTGGTGGACTCTTGGGTGTGGCAGTCTTTGATCCCGAATCTCTTGATCATCTTCTTTGTCATTATTGTCTTCATCTCCCCATTGATCAATGTCCTCCTCTTGAGGTGGCTCATCGTCTTGATCTTCTTCATCTTCTTGAGCCTGATCCTCATCCTAAGTTCGTGGAGATGCTTGCATGGAAGATGATGGTTGATCTTGTGTTTGTGGAGGCTCTTCGGATTCCTTAGGACACACATCCCCGATGGACATGTTCCTTAATGTGACACATGGAGCCTCTTCATCATCTAATTCATCAAGATCAAATTGCTCCACTTGGGAGCCATTAGTCTCATCAAACACAATGTCACAAGAAACCTCGACTAATCCAGTGGATTTGTTGAAGACTCTATATGCCCTTGTGAGTCATACCCTAGTAAAAAGCCTTCTACAACTTTAGGAGCAAATTTAGAACTTCTACCTCTTTTAATAAGAATAAAGCATTTACTCCCAAAGACTCTAAAATATGAAACATTGGGCTCTTTACCAGTGAGGAGTTCATATGATGTTTTCTTGAGGATTCAGTGAAGGTAGAGCCAGTTGATGGAGTAGCAAGCGGTGTTGATTGCTTCTGCCCAAAACCGGTCTGAAGTCTTATATTCATCAAGCATGGTCCTTGCCATGTCCAGTAGAGTTCTATGCTTCCTCTCCACTACACCATTTTGTTGAGGTGTGTAGGGAGAAGAGAACTCATGCTTGATGCCCTCCTCCGCAAGAAATCCTTCAATTTGAGAGTTCTTGAACTCCGTCCCATTATCGCTTCTTATCTTTTTTATCCTTAATCCGAACTCATTTTGAGCCCGTCTTAAGAATCTCTTTAGGGTCTCTTGGGTTTGAGATTTTTCCTGCAAAAAGAATACCCAAGTGAAGCAAGAATAATTATCCACAATAACTAGACAGTACTTACTCCTGCCGATGCTTATATAAGCGATCAGACCAAATAGATCCATGTGGAGTAGTTCAAGCGGCCTGTCAGTCGTCATGATGTTCTTTTGTGGATGACGGACTCCAACCTGCTTTCCTGCTTGACATGCGCTACAAATCCTATCTTTCTCAAAATGAACATTTGTTAGTCCTAAAATGTGCTCTCCCTTTAGAAGCTTATGAATATTCTTCATCCCAACGTGGGCAAGTCGGCGATGCCAGAGCCAACCCATCTTAGTCTTAGCAATTAAGCAAGTGTCTAGTTCAGCTTGATTATCATTAAAATGAACTAAGCATAGCTGACCATCTAGCATTCCCTTAAATGCTACTGAATCATCACTTCTTCTAAAGACAGTAACACCTACATCAGTAAATAGACAGTTGTAGCCCATTTTGTATAATTGAGAAACAGAGAGCAAGCTGTAATCTAAAGAATCTACGAGAAAATCATTGGAAATAGAATGGTCAGGGGATATAGCTGTTTTCCCAAACCTTTGACCAAACCTTGATTTTCATTCCCGAATGTAATAGCTCGTTGGGAATCTTCATTTTTCTCATAGGAGGAGAACATCCTTTTCTCCCATGTCATGTGGTTTGTGCACCCACTATCGATTATCCAACTTAAACCACTGGATGCATAAACCTACAAAACAAATTTAGGCCTTGTTCTTAGGTACCCAAATGGTCTTGGGTCCTTTCATATTAGAAACAAGCACCTTAGGTACCCAAACACAAGTCTTTGGACTCTTGTGTTTGCCTCCAACATATTTGGCAACTACTTTGCCTGATTTGTTTGTTAGCACATAAGCAGCATCAAAAGTTTTAAATGAAATGTTGTGCTCATTTGATGCATTGGGAATTTTCTTTTTAGGCATTTTAATATGAGTGGTATGCCTAGAACTAGAAGCCTCATTTTTATATATAAATGCACGATGAGAAACAGAATGAGATTTCCTAGCATGAATTCTCCTAATTTTATGCTCAGGATAGTTTGCAGGATATAAAATGTAGCCTTCACTATCCTGAACCATGGGAGCCTTGCCCTTTACAAAGCTAGACAATTTATTGGGGGCATTAAGCTTGACATTGGATTGACTCACTTGTTGGAATCCAATGCCATCCTTAATGTCAGGGCATCTCCCATTATAGAGCATGCTTCTAGCAAATTTAAATTTCTCATTTTCTAACTCATGCTCAGTAATTTTAGCAGTTAATTTAGCTATGTGATTATTTTGTTGTTTAATCATGGCAAGGTGACCATCCATAGCTTCAATATTAACATCTCTACATCTAGTACAAATAATAACATAGGGGTGGGCAAAAAAACCCGTAACCCAAAACCCGAACCCGAAATACCCGAAACCCGAATTTGGTTTAAGAATTTTGGCTAGCAACTTGCAAAACCCGAAATTATTTCGGGTAATTCGGGTACCATAATCGGTTACCCGAAATACCCGAACTTTCATGTGTCATGTACTCATGTCATTCTAAATTATTAATTTGTGCATCTATAATTATGTATAACCGTGCATAACTTGTGATTTTAGATTTGTGTTTTTTATATTCATGTATATTATTATTCAAACTATATTTTTATACTAATTTAATAGGGTGCATGTGTTTTATGAAGTTGAGACAACAGTTCGGGTAGTTCTGGAATACCCGAACCCAAAATTTCGTGTACCCGAAGTTTCGGGTATTGTAAAACCCGTTGTAATTTCGGGTATCGATTCTAAAAACCCAAAATTTTAAATACTTGAATTACCCGACCCAAAATTTTCAGGTAACCCGAACGCCCACCCCTAAGTAACATGATCAAAAGTAGATGTAGATCGTTTGCAGTCATTCAATTCTTCTTTCTTAGTACTTAATCTAATATTCTCATCTCTAAGACAGGAAATTGAATCATTGCAAACATTCAACTTTTCAATCTTAGAAACTAAACTAGCATTCTTAGTTCTAAGACTTAAATTGAATCATGACAAATGCTAAGCTCCTTAGATAAATTTTCACATTTTTCTACTTCCTGAGCATAAGCATTTTTCAATTTAACATTTTTTATTTTCTTTAACGAGCAAGTCCTCTTGGCATTCCAAGAGATCATCCTTCTCGTTAATGGTCTCAATTAATTCATTTAATTTTTTCTTTTGTTCCATGCTAAGGTTGGCAAAGATAGAAAGTAAAACATCCTCATTAGCGCTAGAGCTACCCTCATCACTAGATGTAGCATATTTGGGGTTGGCTCTACTGTGTACCATTTTCTTCTTGCCGTCCTTAGCCATGAGACACTTGTGGCCGACGTTGGGGAAGAGGAGACCTTTGTTGACGGCGATGTTGGCGGCGTCCTCATTGGAGGAGGAGTCGGTGGAGCTCTCGTCGGAGTCTCATTCCCGGCACATGTGTGCATCATCGCCCTTCTTCTTGTAGTATCTCTTCTTCTCCTTCTTCCCCTTCTTGTCTTTGTCCCTGTCACTTTCACTAGAAATTGGATATTTAGCTATGAAATGACCGGACTTAGCACACCGGTAGCACACCCTCTTGGAGCGGGGCTTGTAATCCTTCCCCCTCCTTTGCTTGAGGATTTGGCGGAAGCTCTTGATGATGAGCGCCATCTCCTCATTGTCGAGCTTGGAGGCGTCGATTGGAAGCCTACTTGGTGTAGACTCCTCCTTCTTTTCTTCTGTTGCTTTGAATGCGACGGGTTGCACCTCGGGTGTGGAGGTGGCGCCTTGCTCCAAGTTGACAATGTGTTTGGAGTCTTTGATCATGAGTTCAAAGCTCACAAACTTGCCAATTACCTCTTCGAGAGACATCTATTTGTATCTAGGATCCCCACGTATTAATTGAACTTGAGTAGGATTACGAAATACGAGGGATCTAAGAATAACCTTGACCATTTCATGGTCATCCATTTTGTGCTCCCGAGGTTGCGCACTTTGTTGACCATCGTCTTGAGTCGGTTGTACATGGCTTGCGACTGTTCCCCTTTGTTGAGAATGAATCGACCGAGTTCTCCCTCGATCGTCTCACGCTTGGTGATCTTGGTCACTTTGTCCCCTTCGTGCGCGGTTTTGAGGACGTCCCAAATTTCTTTGGCGCTCTTTAACCCTTGCACCTTATTATACTCCTCTCGACATAAAGAGGCAAGGAGTATAGAAGTTGCTTGGGAGTTAAAGTGTCGTATTTGGGCGGCCTCGTCTGAGTCGTAGTCCTTGTCCCCCACCTTTGGTGCCTGCGCTCAAAACTCAACAATATCCCAAATACTTTCGTGGAGTGAGGTTATGTAATACCCAATTTGTAATAGATAATAAAAGAGGAGAAAAGTTATTTTCCTAGATTTTTGGGTGTGTTGAACCCACTTATCCTCACATGTGAACACCATATTCAAAAACAAATAATTAATAAAAGAATATATGCCATTAATTTATGTATCATGCTGGATTTTATTTTGTGTGCATTTTGTGACAAAAAATATATAAAAAGAAATACATTAATATTCAAATTTGGGAATTTAACCTTAATTTTCAAATTAGGGTTTAGAGAAGAGAGGAAAATTCTATACAAAAATAAAGAAATATGTATAAAAATATTTGAACCTTCCATATTATTGGGCTCAAATGGTACATTTAAAATGAATATAAATTCACATTTAAAATTGGATTCAAATTTGAATTCTAGAAATTGAAAAAGGAAGAAAAGAAAAAGGAAACATAAAAAGGAAAAAGAGAAAGGAATAAAATCTACCTGGGCCGCAGACCTTCATTTCGGCCCATTTGGCCAACTCCTCCGCACAGCCCAACACCTGGTGAGGTGGCGCCGACACCCTGGGCCCAGTCGTAAGTCTCTTGTGCGAGTGAGTCATCACTGGCATGTGGACCCGGGAACGAGACACTTCCCACCGCGCGCACTCAGCTAACTTGAAGCGGGCCCATCGGTCAGCCCCGTCTGCTATTTCTCTCCCGCGCCTCGCGTCTCCACCTTCACTGTCTTGCGGGCCCGACAAGTCAGAGCTTTCTTCCCCGGAAGAATCGCGCACGCCGTTGCAACGGCCGCCGCAATTTCTCGAGGAATTGGCCAACTAGCGCCCACCACCTGGAGCTATCGGCCACCCGCGTACCCTTATTAGCGCCTGAGACCCGTCCGCGCCTATCCCACCGGATCCACCATTGGAGAAGCCCCGCGATATATACCCCTCACCGACCGAAAGGGGAGGGAGAGCATCGCCGTGACCGAAGTAGGCAAACTACTGTTGGGTCTCGGAGAGTTCATCGGTGGCGTTCTCCAAGTCTTCTGGGAGCGTTTCATGTAGTCCGCGGGTGGGAAAGGCCCCTGTGCGTGGAACAATTTCTCGCCGGCGCCTGGGAACCACCCTTCGTCGTGGGAAACCCCCCTGTGACCGTCTCCAACCCCGGTGAGCTGTCCATTTTCTTGGCTGTACCTGTGGCATGGCGTGGGACGTTGGTATTATGAGTTAGAGGGCGTGGCTCGGGTTTTGGTGGAACTCCGGCGATAGTCCGCCGCAGACCTTGGCGGCGGCACTGTTCTGCTCGGGTGCACGGGGGGAGAGAAAGGCATGGCCGCTGGATCCAGAGTCGACTGCTGCGATTAGTTGGGGTTAACCTTTCGCAATGTCGAATCATGACCGCAGATCCGTGATCGTGTGGCCAAGATTAGAGATAACGTATCCTCTCACTTCATTAAGCTATGGCCGTAGATCCTTGAATGAACGACTGTGGTGGGAACCTGCGTACCTCCCCCTTTGAGCCGTTGTAATCTGGACCGTTGAGATGGGATCAAGCGGCCCATATCTGCGAATACCCCTTTGGTCGTAAGTTTTATTAAAGAACCCCTGGAGTTTTGGGATTGTTGGGCCTATGCTTCGTCGCCGAAGGTCTTCTAGGAAGAAGCGGTTTTCGGCTGAAGCTGTTTGTATAAGATGGCCGAAGGTCCCTCTTCATGAAGCTTCGGTATTACAAACCGACTTAAAGATAGAATGACCTTTTAGTCCATAAAGGTCTGAGTCAATGTTGTAAACCTTTATAAGGGGCATACTTGTAATCCCTCACAGGCTGCGCCCTGTGCCTATAAATAGTGAACAATATTCCTTTACTGTCCACGGATTCTAGTGACTGCAATTGCGTATTCTGGAATTCAACCTTTTGTCAAGGCAGAGGTATTATTGTATTCAATGATTGGATATATTAAGAAAATATAATATAATCCGTCTATGACTCGTTTACCTCTTTTATATCTTTTATTTTATGTCATCTTGTAATATTTAATGGAATTTTATTACGAAGATCTAAGCTTCGTAATTCTACTTTCATCAACCTTCGTCCAAGATCCATTATCCTCAAGGGAATAATGTTCTATGGACGAAGGACGTTGACATTTAACACTTTATGTTGCCTTGTTCTTAATTCATAGCACTTGAGAACGAGTCTCCAACATTGGCGCCCACCTCCGGTGAACTCACTTCCACTTTTTAAGCTGATGGCTTCGATCAATGACCAAGCTGGAGCTGCTTCAGACCCGAAGCTGGTACTCCCGATCACAGGTGGTTCGTCCTCAGAACCAGCTAACAAGAAACAAAAGAAGGAAGCACAGAGAAGGGTACAGCATGTTGGGGTGCAAGGACCCTTCATCAAGTCAAGATGGTCTCACATTCCTATTACCTTCTCCCAAGAGGACCTTCAGCTCAAGGATTACCCACACAACGATGCCATGGTTATCTCTTGTGTTATCAAAGGATTTCTGGTCCACAATGTCTTGGTTGACACAGGCAGTGCAGCTGATATCATATTTGCTAAGGCCTTCAGACAAATGCAAGAGCCAGAAGATAAGATTCATGATGCTACACATCCTCTCTGTGGCTTCGGAGGGAGACAGATTGTAGCATTAGGCAAGATCACCATGTCAGTAACCTTCGGGTTCATCAACAACACTAGAACTGAGCAAGTTGTGTTTGACATTGTTGACATGGAATACCCTTACAATGCAATTATTGGTCGTGGCACCCTCAATGCTTTCGAAGCAATTCTTCATCCTGCCTATCTTTGCATGAAGATACCTTCGGATCAAGGACCCATCGCTATACATGGAAGTCAGGAAGCTGCCAGAAGGGCCGAAGGCAATTGGACTGACTCGAAAGCAATCCATAACATAGATGGAGCTGAAGCTTGTGAACAGTACAAATTCAGAAGGGAGAAAGCAGCTTCAGCAGATCAGCCGAAGCCTATGCTCTTATGTGAGGACATAGCAGAGCAGAAGGTGCTGTTAGGCTCTCAATTATCCGAAGAGCAGGAGAAAACCTTGATAAGGTTTTTGTTCAACAACAAAGATGTTTTTGCATGGTCAGCTAATGATCTCTGCGGAGTAAATAGGGATGTTATTGAACACTCGCTCAATGTTGATCCATCCTTCAGAGCCAGAAAGCAGAGGCTTTGGAAAATGTCAGATGATAAGGCCGAAGGTGCTCGTAACGAAGTCAAAAGACTCCTCAGTGCAGGAGTCATCAGAGAAGTAAAGTACCCAGAATGGCTAGCTAACACTGTTATGGTAAAAAAGGCCAATGGCAAGTGGCGAATGTGTATCGATTTTACAGACCTCAACAAGGCTTGTCCGAAGGACGAATTCCCATTGCCAAGGATAGACTCTTTAGTAGATGCAGCAGCTTCTTCCGAGCTCATGAGTCTGCTAGACTGTTACTCAGGCTATCACCAAATTTGGATGAAAAAGGAAGATGAGCCGAAGACTAGCTTCATAACTCCAAGTGGCACATATTGCTATCTTCGGATGCCTGAGGGGCTCAAAAACGCTGGAGGAAGTTTCAGCAGAATGACTGCGAAGGTTCTCCAGTCTCAGATAGGCAGAAATGTGCTAACTTATGTTGATGACATCATTGTAAAAAGCACGAAACAGGAGAATCATATTGCTGATCTGCAGGAGACCTTCGCCAATTTCAGACAAGCTGGTTTAAAGCTGAATCCAGAAAAATGCGTCTTTGGAGTAAAGAAGGGAAAATTTCTTGGATGCTTGGTTTCAACAAAGGGAATTGAAGCTAATCCAAGTAAAATTGAAGCTATACTTCGGATGGAGCCACCAACTACAAAGAAGGGGGCTCAAAGATTGACAGGAAGGTTGGCATCTCTCAATAGATTCATATCCAGATCAGCAGAGAGAAACTTACCATTCTTCGAAGTACTGAAGTCAGCCGAAGTCTTTCAATGGGGACCAATCCAGCAGAAGGCTTTTGAAGAGCTGAAACAGTATTTGATAGATCTAACAACATTAACTCCACCGACGCTAGGGGCTCCTTTGTTGTTATATGTGGCAGCTTCGCACTCAGCGGTAAGTGCAGCGCTTGTCCAGGAGAAGCTTGATGGTCAAGCCAAGAGGCAGGCCCCAATATATTTTGTATCCGAAGTTCTTAGTTTATCAAAGAAAAATTATACAGAGTTGGAGAAGGTACTGTATGCTGTCTTGATGGCCTCCAGGAAGCTTCAGCACTATTTTCAAGCTTACAACATAATTGTTCCTTCTTCACAACCTCTGAAGGATATTATGAGGAACCGAGAAGCTACTGGAAGGATTGGAAAATGGGCTGCAGAGCTCAATGAATTTTGTATTGAATATGTTCATAGATCTTCGATTCAGTCCCAGACTTTGGCAGACTTCATTGTTGACTGGACGCCAGGGGCTCAGGAGGAAGAAACAAATAAAGACGCCGAAGCATGGACAGTGTTTTGTGATGGATCTTGGGGAACCTTCGGAGCAGGAGCGGCTGCTGTATTAGTTTCACCTTCCAAGGTCAAAACTTGTTATGCGGCAAAACTTGATATTAGTTGCACAAATAACATTGCCAAGTACGAAGCCTTGCTTCTAGGTCTTCGGAAGCTAAAAGCAATGGGAATCAGAAGGGCTATACTCAAAACTGATTCCCAGGTTGTTTCGGGTCATATTGACAAGAGTTGCAAGGCTAAGGATCCGAAGCTTGAAAAATATCTGGATATGGTTCGAAGAGTTGAAGCTTCCTTCGAAGGATTTTCTGTCAAAAATATCCCTCGAGGACAAAATGAGCATGCTGATTTGTTAGCCAAGTCAGCAGCACAGGGGCTGCCCTTACCTTCGGATGTGTTCTTCGAAACAATAAAAGCACCTTCGGTGGAACTTCTTGAAAGGGCAGTCCTCAATATATCCCCTGTTTATAGCGAAGATTGGAGAACTGAGATCATCTCTTATCTTCAGGGAAAATTCCTTTCAGATGACGAAGCTTATAACAGGAGGATAGAGGCAAGAGCTCGTCCATATGTCATGATAGAAGGGGAGTTGTACAAGCATGGAGTTTGTGCTCCGTTACTCAAGTGTTTATCCAGAGCCGAAGGTATAGAGTTAATGAAAGAAATACATGCAGGCCTGTGTGGATCTCACATTGGATCTAGGCCGTTACTTGGAAAAATTTTCCGCCAAGGATTTTATTGGCCAAAGGCAGCTTCGGATGCAGCGGAATTAGTCCAAAAGTGCGAAGGTTGTCAGAAATGTGCACGAGATCAAAAACAACCTTCGTCCTTAACACAGCTCATACAACCCGTTTGGCCACTGCAAAGGTGGGGCCTTGACTTGTTAGGTCCGTTACCACCGGCCCAGGGGAACCTAAGATATGTTGTAGTGGCGGTGGAGTATTTTTCTAAATGGATTGAGGCAAAGCCTTTAGCCACAATAACTTCGGCCACAGTCCAAAAGTTTTTCTGGCACAATATTGTTTGTCGGTTCGGGGTACCAAAGGCTATTACTGTGGATAATGGAACACAATTTGACTCCGAAGCTTTTAGGGATTTCTGTGATCAAATTGGTACGAAGATCCATTTTGCATCAGTCAGACATCCGGAGTCAAATGGACTCGTTGAAAGAGCCAATGGCATCATAATGACAGGAATAATGAAGTTAATCTTCAATCAACCCAGGGGAAAGTGGCCAGATCAGTTAACCAAAGTGGTGTGGAGCCATAATACAACAACATCAAGATCTACAGGCTTTACTCCATTCAAGTTATTATTCGGTGACGAAGCAATAACTCCAGAAGAAGCTAAAACTGGATCAATAAGGGTAGTAGCTTCGGCAGCATCAGATTCCGAAGCTGCTTATTCTGTGGAAAAAGATGCTCTAGAAGGGATCAGGTTGCAAGCCGTGGAAAACATCAATAAATATCAAGCCGAAACAATTAAATGGCGAGATAGAAAGGTTCGGCTAAAGAATATTGAGCCAGGACACTTGGTGCTTCGGAGAGTGGCCAACCCAGAAACAGTGGGCAAGTTGCAGTTGAAATGGGATGGACCTTTCTTAGTAGCATCTTCGTCAAGACTCGGTTCATACAGATTGAAGGATATGGACGGCAACGACATTCCTAGATCTTGGAATGCGGATGAGCTTCGGCGATATTATGTATAACTCGATGTAGTTTTCCATATTTTTTATTTTTTTTCTTTCATGGCACCCTTTTCCTTTCTGAAGGGGGAGAAAGGTTTTTAATGGGGCCATCGCATGTAATTTCCTTTTTTAGTTCTATAAGAGTAAAATCCCCCAAAGAATGTAAATGTAAAAGCTGAGAACGCACCATCGAGTGCTGAAAAGTAAAGGCGAAGAAGCTCCAAAGTCGTTCCTAAGGGAATGCAGAGCTTACAGCGAAAAGTCAACGCTGATTCCGTCAAAAGTAAAGGCGAAGAAGCTCCAAAGTCGTTCCTAAGGGAATGCAGAGCTTACAGCGAAAAGTCAACGCTGATTCCGCCAAAAGTAAAGGCGAAGAAGCTCCAAAGTCGTTCCTAAGGGAATGCAGAGCTGAGGTGTGATTGTGGCTATGGGTATGGCTTCGGATACGCGTTTGGACATTCATTTGCACATCACATCATAGCATTTGCATTCATAAACATTCATCTAGGCATATGTAGAATAATCATCATCATGGCATAAAAGCTTGCTTTGGCAAAAAGAGAAAAAAAGGGGAAGAAAGAGCTTCGTCTACAAAAAGGAAAAGCTTCGGAAAAAAGGGAAATGTTGTTTTCTATGCTTCGTTGCGCACGAAAAGAAGGGAAGGTGTTTTTTCGCCTTCGGCTCAAAAAAGGAAAATTTCGTTCACATCAAAGCATTTCTCATACATCAATGGAAGGGTAAAGGATATATCACAAGGTATGAACAGAATTCATTAAAGACAAGTTTTAGTTACATTCACAAAAGTTATCTCAAAAGTTCCTCAAGTACTGTCTAGACTACTGTTTAATCTTCAAGGAGCTTCAGCTTCGGCGTCATTTTCAATCATCGGCTTTGGCTTCGTCATCCTACATGAATAACATCGTTGTAAGTCGAAATCGAGCTTACAAGAAAAGGTAAGCACAAGGTATGGTTTCTTACTGGTTCAAGGTGGCTACGAGCTTCGTCTCCAGCCTTTTCTCGCCCACCTTTTGTCCATATCATTTTTACAAACCTATTAGAGATACTTCGGGCGAGATCAGGGATGTCATCCAGGATTGATGGTGATAAAGTGAAATTTGGCCTATTGACAATCTTTCCATGCTCGCAGCCAGCTTTCAGGAAAGCTGCAGCAGTGCCTCGAGAAGCCACCCAGGCACAGAAGTCACCATGCCCAGCTATGACTTCGTCGAGCTCGTCAATCTCACCCTCAATATGTTCGAAGGTCTTCGGTAGATCTTCAGCTGAGGGGGTGAATTTTTTACTGCTCGCTCCAACTGAGTGAAAATTTTTTCTTAATCGTTGAATGCATTTGTTGCTAAATTCCAGACATTTTTCTTGAAGGCTTGTCAATAGTTTTCTCAAATCTGAATTTTGTTGAGCTTCGGCTTCAAGTTTTGCATTAAGCTCTAGCTTTTCTCGCTCGAACTGTTCAGACTGGCGGAGAAGCTTCGAGTTCAGTTCTGTTATTTTTGCTTCAGCTTCCGCCAATGAACCTTCGGTTGCCTGGAGCTCAAAGTTCTTTTTCTCAATAACATCCGATTGCTCCTTTATTCTGCTTTCCAAATTTTCAATTATAACTTCGTGCTTCTTGTCTTCAAAATCTTGCTGCATTTTCAAGGCTTTGCTCAATAGCATACTCTGCACGAAAACAACCTTCGTCAGATATGTTTTCATTATTAGAAATAATAAAAGTTAAGGGAAAAGTAATTCACCTTGAAATTGGAATAAAATAAACTACCAACGATATGTTGTCGTCGGTAGCGGCTGATGTCTGTTTCTAGCTTCGGAAAACCGATACTCTTTGACAGAGTACCGATAATTTTGGCCCCAGTCTGATCTCGAATGCAATCTAATTTTTCATCATCAATGCCTCCGAAGAGGAGTGCTCCAGGTTTGTATCCGCAGGATTTTGCATATTCTCTAAGCTCTTCTCTTTCAGCTTTTGACAGTTTTTCTCCAACTAAATTCTGGAACATGAAAGCTTCGTCTTCTGAAGCTTCATCAGCAATTTCCTTCCCTTTCCCCGACGCTGCGGTCACGGCCTCTTCGGCGGCGGTGGTAGCTTCTTCTGCAGCCATATCTAGCAGTATTTTATCAATATTTTCGATTGTGCTATCCAGGTTCAAATCTTCAGCTGATGCAGCTTCGGCAGCCGCGACCTCCGAAGGTGTAATTTCAACATCTGTCCCTTCCGCAGACGCTGGTGTTTTTTGAGCTGCAGCTCTTGGCGGTGTCTTGTCAATTACTTCTGTCACAGTAATAATTCTTTGTTTCTTTGCTTTGATTGTTTTCTTCGATTTTTCGGGCTCCTTGTCCTTCTGAAAAAACTTTGTCAGTCGAGGCCCCAGTGGACTTAGCTTCGCAGGTAAGGATTCAGTCATTACCTTCAGAATTGCCTCCACATCAGTGGCAGAGGGTGATGCGGGGGATTTCTCTTCGTCGGATATTTTTCGTTTCGGAGAAGAAGCTTTCCTTTTCTTTGGAATTTTCTTTTTTGGTGTCTCTTTTTCATCTTCGTTTGAGGCTTCGGTTGTTCTTTTCCTTTTCTGGCCTCCGGCACCTTTGTTCAGATTTTCATAGTCAGGGTATTCAAAATTCAAGGCGTCCAGCACTCGATTTAGCCTTCGCTTCGGACGGGTGCCGAAGGCTGTGGTCATCAATTGATCTTCTTTTTTGGAATAATTACCAAGTATTTCATTGCACATCACTTCAATTGAATCTAGCCACTCTCGGCAAGGTGTTTTAAAGTACTTTTTAAACTTGAAATAGTAAGGTAAACGTACAAGTTCACCTTCTTTCTTTTCCCCCTGTAGCTTCGGCATTTCCCATTCTTTCAAACTAGGAAAAACTTTGAAAGCCAAAAACTCCTGAACCAGGTCCCTTGTGCTGATATGCTCTGCAATAATTCTGAATTCATTCATTGCTTGTTGTGTTGGACCTTCGGGTGTCATGTTGCAGCGAGGTCGGGTTTCTCCGAAGATCAGTTCGAGTGGACTTTGCACAAGCTTTTCCTTGTCATCATCAACCTTGACATAGAACCATTCTGATTTCCAGCCTGCTGCCCACTTGCTTCGGTAGCTAATTACAGGAAACTTTGTAGTTTTCCGATAGGCGAAGTTATAGCAACCAAAATTATCGTGCAATCCATCCTTTCTAGCCTTTGTTTGATAATGCAACTCGTGAACCCGGCAAAAGCTGTCCGCAAATGGTTCCACCGCTTGGCTTCGGAGTGCCCAGATATAAACAATAAGCCTAACGATAGCGTTAGGGGTCAGCTGGTGAAAATAGATACCGAACCTCTTCAGCACCTCTGCAATAATCCCATGTAGGGGGAATCTTAATCCAGCCTTTAGAAAGCTTTTGAAAATAACAATTTCATCCTTCTCCGGCTTTGGGGTAGTCTCTTCTCCTCCGAAGCGCAATAGCTTCTTCTGGTTTTCAGTAAAAAAGCCCGATTTTACCATCTTGGACAGATCAGCCTTCGAAACAGTAGATTTCCCGAAGTCCAAGTGGCTGGGTTTGCTCGGCATGGCAATGCGATAATCATCTTCGGGATCAGTTTCCTCAATATCTTCTTCCTCTGCTTCAGCGATTGCTTGTTCTGCATCATCATTAGGAACCTCTTCCGAAGTCACTAGCCCAGATCGTTGCATGGCTTCGGAAATGGGGACAGTCTCCGAAGCTTCAGTTTCGTCCCCCTCACGTTCAACCCTGGCGGTAGAACGCACTCTGGCCATTTAATTATGAACTTGTGGAACTTTAATACTTTCTTCCTCCGAAGCAGGTTTCAAACTGGAGCTTCGTTCGATTCCGACAGACAAGCTTCGGCGACGGTTAAAAATTTTGGCAGCAAAACAGTGCAAATAGCAATGAATGCTGTGGTAACTTCACACCTACTCGTCTGTTTATATAGTGCTGCAGGTAAGAAGGCGAAGCGCCAGGATTTTTACACACCCGCTCGCACTCGCTGCGTGGTGGACCGCAGAGACCGAACAGTAACTCTAAAAGGTGGGGCCGCTACACGCTGAGAACTTGAATCGTTTCTCGACAACGAGCTCAGGGAAGGTGTTTTTTAGACCTTCGGCGCTCCGAAGCTTAAGAGACTTTTTTCACGGATCAAGCTCGTTACGAAAAACGATCTAGCACCGCGAAAGGGGCTACTGTTGGGCCTATGCTTCGTCGCCGAAGGTCTTCTAGGAAGAAGCGGTTTTCGGCTGAAGCTGTTTGTATAAGATGGCCGAAGGTCCCTCTTCATGAAGCTTCGGTATTACAAACCGACTTAAAGATAGAATGACCTTTTAGTCCATAAAGGTCTGAGTCAATGTTGTAAACCTTTATAAGGGGCATACTTGTAATCCCTCACAGGCTGCGCCCTGTGCCTATAAATAGTGAACAGTATTCCTTTACTATCCACGGATTCTAGTGACTGCAATCGCGTATTCTGGAATTCAACCTTTTGTCAAGGCAGAGGTATTATTGTATTCAATGATTGGATATATTAAGAAAATATAATATAATCCGTCTATGACTCGTTTACCTCTTTTATATCTTTTATTTTATGTCATCTTGTAATATTTAATGGAATTTTATTACGAAGATCTAAGCTTCGTAATTCTACTTTCATCAACCTTCGTCCAAGATCCATTATCCTCAAGGGAATAATGTTCTATGGACGAAGGACGTTGACATTTAACACTTTATGTTGCCTTGTTCTTAATTCATAGCACTTGAGAACGAGTCTCCAACAGGGATATCAACCCGCAGTCCACCTTGTTTGTCGTCTGTGCCTTAGGAATTCTTGCGCCGAGCCCCCTGTGCTTCCCAAATATTGATGCACAGTCCAGAAACTGGTGAATTGGTTAAATAATTATGAAAATGGATTTTTAATACACAAATAATTGCTAGAACTTGTATAATACATAGAAAATTCATGTGAACTCCAAACGGATCCATTCCACTTTCTAAAATTTTGTAATATTATTTCCTATCACTTAGAATCTCTGTTTTGTCATGAAAACAGTAATAAAAATAATTTCTCACTTAATCCTATTTTAAGCACATAAAACCTTTGGAAATTCATATCTTAAAATCTATAACTCCAAAAATTATGATTCCTCTTCCTAGGATTTTATTTTAATGTGTAGATTATTATTATGTAATTTGTTTACATGTTTGGTGTGATGTTAATTTTTTTTATATACTGTGTTGATTTGTATTGTGGCGAGTAGAAGAACCGGTGACTGAGGATCCTGGTGACCAGCAGATAGAAGTAGCTGAGCAGGAGCTCATTGAAGGCAAGTTATGCCCTTGACCACTTTTATACCCAATAATGTTCTTTAATGTCATTTATTCATGCATAGGTTAATTTTGATGGGACCCAATAGGTCACCCTAGATTGTTTATCCCTTGTTACCTTATTATCTCTGAATCACCTAGGTAGTTTTACTATTGCTATACATGGTTTGGGATAATCTTTCATTATATCCATGTTCCAATTCTTTTGTTATTCTACTTATGTTCATGTCAAGATCATTAATGTTAATTAGAACATGGAGCTTAACTTGAGAAACACGTGCCACCACAAGGGAGGAATGGGACCCCTTGGCTGACTAATTAGGAAAGCTAGTGGAAGACTACCTTACCCGAAAGGGGCAAGGGCAGTAGGGGAGTTGCATGCAAGGAGGTTCTCGGGTTGATTTTGCTGTGATGGCGGTCAGACGGGGGATTCTTGCAAGTGCTCTTCCCATAAACTGTAGCGGGTTTTCGGAAGCTAGTGGAACTTTGTAAAGGCCTCGTAGTGTTGCCCTGCCTCGCTTCCTAGGTAGAGGTGTATGGGAGTCGCGATCCCTTGGCAGATGGGTAACATGACTTGTGGTTAAAGGGTGCAACCTCTACAGAGTGTAAAACTGGTATACTAGCCGAGCTCACGGTCATGAGCAGCTCAGGACTCTCTGATGATTAATTTATGAAACTTAAATTCAATTTTGTCATTTGCATTTGCATGAGATTATTATTAATTTTGTTCTATTACGTTATTTAAGGTTTGGTATTTACTTACATTTAGTAACTGCTAATAAAATTTTGACCAACTAATTAAAAGCAATGCTCAGCTTTAACCCCTGTCATTGATTAGCGTTACACATCACACGAACTCCCACCTTTGGTGAGTTCATGTCCACTGGTTCCCCACAACTTGTTGAGCTATGATCATGTGTGAGCTCACCCTTGCTGTCTCACACCCCCACAGGAGAAGAGCAGGTGGTTCAGAAGGAGCCACAAGGCGAGGAGTTTGATCTAATCTAGGTGGCGCTTCCCCAGTTGACTTCTGCGCCAAGGATGATCCTTAGTTCGTTTTATATTTATCTTTTATTTTGTATTAAGACTTCTGCTATGTAATAAATACTCTGATGTTTTTGTGACATTCATCTCTATACACTCTGTTATTATATATGTTGTCTTCTTGGCGCATGTATGAGATGCACCTGTCTTTGTTCCTTAAAGCCGAGTGTGACAGAAGTGGTATCAGAGGAAATGTTGACTGTAGGACGAAACCTAGATAGAAATGGATAAACCCTTACCTAATTACCTTACTCTGATTCATTCTATACTTATCTTATCTTGATCCTGTCTCACCTTTTGCTGTTCTACTCTGATCATTCTTACCTTTTCTACTCTGAGACAAGATGGATTTCACACCTTGGAATCCTACAATTAAGAACATTTTAAGAGATAGGAGGCCTAAGACAAAATTAAAACTATTTTCTCTATTTAAAATGTTGGTTGATTGTTCTGATAATAAATGCCTGATTTGCTTCTTTGATTGATTGAATTATTATAGATGGGCATCTTAGCATGTACCACCATAAGGTATTGAGTTAGCTTTAGTAGGTAAAACATTAATCTGCTTAGTTAATAAATCCTCCCAAAGTAACATAATTCGTAACTACCTGCCTTGTCTACTATTCTCTCTTACCATATGTTTCTAACTTAGATGGATCCTCCACCACCGCCTCCACCAGCAGGAGTTGACCCACTGGTTGCAGCTCAAATGAGGATGATGCAACAAATGGCGGACACTATGGCAGATATGCGTGCTCAGATGCAGCAGGAATGCCAGGAAATGCGCCAAGAGCGGGAGGAGATGCGTCGAGAGCTGCGCCAAGAACGAGAAGAGATATGGCAGGAAAGGAGGGCGCAACAGCAACAGTAGCAACAGCAACAAGCACCACTGCCTCCTCCTCCACCACCACCACCACCAGTTCCACCCCAAGATAAGCACCGGGAGTTCATGAGCCATAAGCCACCGACATTCGCCAGCTCTCCTAATCCACTGGACACAGATGATTGGCTGAAGTCCGTAGAGAAGATGTTGAACATTTCTCAGTGCACTGACCGGGAGAAGGTTTTATATGCTTCTGGTCGTCTGATAGGTCCTGCTGCTGATTGGTGGGATTCATACACTGCTACCCACGATGCTGCAGACACTATAACATGGGTGGAGTTCACGACGCAGTTTAGGAACCATCATATACCAGCTAGATGGATGAAGATTAAGAAGAAGGAATTTTTATCGCTGAAGTAAGGAAGCATGTCAGTCATCGAGTACCATGACAAGTTTATCCAGCTATCCAGATATGCTCCAGATGAAGTTGCTGAGGATGAGAGGAAGCAAGAGCATTTTATTGAAGGACTTAATGGACCCCTGCAATATGCTCTAGTGGCACATACGTTCCCATCATTTCAGATGCTGCTCGATAAGGCTCTAGCTATTGAACACAAGCGTGTTCAACTAGGAGATTTGAAGAGGAAGGCTATATCCCAAGGACAAGGAAGCAGCAGTGTTCGTCCACGCTACAGTTCACCCCAGGGTACACCGGTTCACACTGGCAGAGGCCAGCGCCCAGTTCAACAATCACCTCAGAGGACTCTACCGCCTCGTCAAGCTACCCCCACTGGTACCCCGACGAAATTCTCAGGATAGAGTGTAGGCACTACTTGCTACAAGTGTGGGAAGATTGGACATTATGCAAATGTTTGCCCATAGAGGATTGCTACTACTCTAGTTCATAATAAGCAGCAGACTCCAAGATCTGGCAAGGGATTCTCTATTGCCAGGGTTAATCAAGTCAGTGTTGATGCTACTCCTGATGGTGATGACATCGTACTTGGTATGTTTTACGTTAATGCAATTCCTGCAACCATATTATTTGATTCTGGTGCTACACATTCATTTATGTCTGCTCGATATTGTCGGCGTTTCGAGACCGGGGGGTCCCTGGGCCGACTAGTGAATGTCGCCGCGTGCCCTAGCCCAGATGGGTCGAGCGCGAGGGCGAGCACGAAGGGGGGAGAGCGAGGCGGCCGGAGACCAGCGTGACAGAGGTGGGAATCCCGCGGCCTTCGTGTTCGTCCCGCGCCCAGGTCGGGTGCGCTTGCAGTAGGGGGTTACAAGCGTCCACGCGGGAGAGGGAGCGAGCGGCCCCAAGCGAGCGCCTGTCTCGTCCTCGTCCCCGCGCGGCCAACCCTCTCTAAGAGGACCCTGGTCCTTCCTTTTATAGGCGTAAGGAGGGGATCCAGGTGTACAATGGGGGGTGTAGCAGAGTGCTACGTGTCTAGCGGAGGAGAGCTAGCGCCCTAAGTACATGCCGTTGTGGCAGCCGGAGAGATTTTGGCACCCAGCTGGTGTGATGTCGTGGCCGTCGGAGGAGCGATGGAGCCTGGCGGAGCGACAGCTGTCGGAGCGGTTGAGTCCTTGCTGACGTCCTCCTGCTTCCGTAAGGGGGCCGAGAGCCGCCGTCGTCACAGAGTATGGGGGGCGCCATCATTGCCTATCTGGTGGAGTGAGCCAGATGGGACGCCGGTCTTGTTTCCTGCGGCCCATGTTAGCTCGGTTTAGGGCGATGATGGCGCCTCCTGTCGACGTGGCTGGCCTACGCCCTAGGTTGGGCGATGTGGAAGCTCCTCCGAAGCCGAGGTCGAGTCTGTCTTCCGTGGCCAAGGTCAAGTCCGAGCCCCTGGGTCGGGCGAGGCGGAGGCCGTCGGCTGAGGCTAGGGCGGAGTCCGAGCCCTGGGGTCGGGCGAAGCGGAGTTCGTCGTCTTCTGGGGCTAAGCCTGAGTCTGAGCCTTGGGTCGGGCGGAGCGGAGTTCGCCGTCTTCCAGGACTTAGCCTGAGTCCGAGCCTTGGGTCGGGCGGAGCTGAGTTCGCCGTCTTCCAGGACTTAGCCCGAGTCCGAGCCCTAGGTCGGGCGGAGCGGAGTTCGCCGTCTTCCGGGACTTAGCCCGAGTCCGAGCCCTGGGTCGGGCGGAGCAGAGTTCGCCGTCTTCCGGGACTTAGCTCGAGTCCGAGCCCTGGGTCGGGCGGAGCGAAGTTCGCCGTCTTCCAGGACTTAGCCCGAGTCTGAGCCCTGGGTCGGGCGGAGCGGAGTTCGCCGTCTTCCGGGACTTGGCCCGAGTCCGAGCCCTGGGTCGGGCGGAGCGGAGTTCGCCGTCTTCCGGGACTTAGCTCGAGTCCGAGCCCTGGGTCGGGCGAAGCGGAGCTTCCTATGGTGCCTTCGGCCGGGCCTGGCTGCCTGTCAGTCTCACTCTGTCAAGTGGCACCGCAGTCGAAGTGGCGCAGGCGGTGCTGCCCTTCTGTCAGGCCAGTCAGTGGAGCGGCGAAGTGACGACGGTCACTTCGGCTCTGTCGGCTGGGGGGCGCGCGTCAGGATAAAGGTGTCATGCCACCTTTGCATTAAATGCTCCTGCGATTTGGTCGGTTGGGGCGGCGATTTGGTCAGGGTTGCTTCTTAGCGAAGGCAGGGCCTCGGGCGAGCCGGAAATATATCCGCCGTTGGAGGGGGGCCTCGGGCGAGACGGAAATCCTCCGGGGTCGGCTGCCCTTGTCCGAGGCTAGGCTCGGGCAAGGCGTGATCGAGTCGCTCGAATGGACTGATCCCTGACTTAGTCGCACCCATCAGGCCTTTGCAGCTTTATGCTGATGGGGGTTACCAGCTGAGAATTAGGAGCCTTGAGGGTACCCCTAATTATGGTCCCCGACAGTAGCCCCCGAGCCTCGTAGGGAGTGTTAGCACTCGCTTGGAGGCTTTCGTCGCACTTTTTTGCAAGGGGACCAGCCTTTCTCGGTTGCATTTTATTCCGGTGGGTGCGTGCGAGCGCACCTGCCGGGTGTAGCCCCCGAGGCCTCGGAGGAGTGGTTTTACTCCTTCGAGGTCTTAATGCCTTGCGTAATGCTTCGGCTGGTCTGGTTGTTCCCTCATGCGAGCTGGCCGTAGCCCGGGTGTATGGTTGGGTCCCAAGTTCTCGGGCTGGTATGTTGACGCTGTCAACGTTTCGGCCGGAGCCGGGTTTGCGAGAGCAGCCCCCGAGCCTCTGCACAGGGCGAGAGGGCGATCAGGGACAGACTCAGCTTTTTTCATACGCCCCTGCGTCGCCTTTCCGCAAGGAGGAGGGGGGAAAGCGCCATGTTGCCCTCGATGGGCGCCGAACATGGTGTCTCCGGTGAGTTGCAAGCGGGTAATCCGAGTGGACATCCGTGCCCCGTTTGTTAGGGGTCGGCTAGGGGCCTAGAGGCACGCCCAAAAGTACCTGCGGGTGATCTGCCGGACCCGGTCCCCTGGCGACGGGGTCCGAGGGCTCGATGCCTCCCTCTGATGGGATTCCGTTACAAGATCGCTCCCGCTGGTCTCGGAAATGTCCTAGGGTACCTCGGGAGCGCAGCCCGAGCCTTGGTTATGTATCGAACGTACCCATGGTCATCCCTCGCTCGGCGTCTGAGGCGGCTGTGAACCCTTCGGGGGCCAGCCTTCGAACCCCTGATCAGTAATGGGCGCGGAGCCCGAGTAGCCTGAGAAAGCCGTGGAACCCTTCTGAGGGGCCGACCTTCGAACCTCTGACCAGTAGTGGGTGTAGGGCCCACGCGATCTGAGGCGGCTGTCAAACCCTTTCGGGGGGCCAGCCTTCGAACCTCTGATCAGTAGGGTGGCTCGGAGCCTGGTTCCTTCACAGGGAAGGATCCCTTTCGGGGTATCCCCCTTTCCCGGTCCCTGTTGCAAGAGAGAGAAAGAGGAAAAAAGGAAAAGGATACGAAATCGAACGACGCGGCGTACCTTTTTTGGCGCGGTTATTACGGCGAAGGCGAAGCGTTGCCTGCTTCTCCTACCAGAGGCGTCGCCTGTCCCGCCGCGGAGTTAATGCGACGGGGCGAGTGGTTGGCGAGGCGGCCGTTGCGCGTGCGTGAGCCGTTCGAGGAACGGAACACGGGCGCGTTGTCTTTACGCCGTGAGAGAGGGTTCTCTCGCTGCCCCCAGATGGGACGTGAGCTTGGCCGACGACGTGACCGCTGCTCCCGCCCGCCTGCCACCGCCATTACTGCCGGCCCATTTTTGGCCGCACTGACCGTCGCGCCAGGCTGGCGCTGCTGGGTCGTGCACTGGGTCGCCTCGAGTCGCGGTATTGGTTCTGCAATCGAGGAGACGCGGTGGTGGCGCAAGTGGTGGTGCGGTTGCATGCACGAAGCGTTCGGCGCGCCGGTTGCATGACACGTGGGCCTGGGCCTCCATGCTGGGCGTGTTGGGAGTCGGAGAAGTGCGCCCACTTGGCGCGGTTGCATGCCGCCTGCATGCCGCCTGCATGGCCGCCCGCCCCTTTCGCCCGTTGGTCTGGGCAAAAGTGGAGGGTCACTTGTAACCGCTGGGCGGTTGTGCACACCGCGCACGGCGGTTTGGCTTCTGCTCTGAGCCGGCTCGCATGACATGTGGGACCCAGCCCCCGCGCCGCAGGGGAGGGCCTTGGAGCGTGTTGGAGAAGACTCAGCCCGTGACGGCTGGGGACGCAAGTAGGGATAGTCGCCTTTAAAAGGAGGGCGACCCCCTTGGAAGGCGACCATGTCTTCGCGCTTCCTTATGCATCGTGTCTTTCCACCTTCCAAGCCCCCGGATGGGGGATACCCGCCGTCTTTCCGCCTCATCGCCGGAGGAGCGCAACTCCGTGGGAGTTGGTACCTTTCAGCCATCGTTCGGCTTCAAGGATTTTCATCATGCAGCCCGGCCGCACCCCTCCACCGGCGGTCACCCAAGATGGTGACCTCCAGCTTGATGGTGGGGGAAAGCGAGCCGGGCTGTGGCCTCTGCCCCTCCCTCAGCCTCAAGAATTTTCATCACCAGGGCTGGGGAGGGGAGTGTGCCGAGTTGGGGTCGGCCCCTGCGTGGGCGGTGGTCCGCTCCTTCACTCAGTGATCGGAGGGAAGGGCGGTCGTCGTCCGTGGCGCCGGCAGCTGCACCGTGCCTGGCTCTCGGACGCGAGCGGCTTCGGAGCTGCTCGCGGCGCCGGCGTCTGCCACGGCAGCTGGAAGAGGTTCTTCCGCCGACAAGATAGCCAGGGCCGGCCACGGACCGACCTCCAACTCTACGGCCTTCTGCCCGTCCTTGCCTCACGAGTTTGGGCATGGGCGGGGGCCTCTTGGCAGCATCATCCGCCCTGAGGTCAGTGCTGCCGCTGTTTGGCCCCCCGGAGCAGAAGTCGTCGTCGTCGCTGCTGCTGGAGCGGGCGACGGCGCGCCGTTCGTCGGTCTCCTGTTGCTCCGCAGGCCCTCCCCCATCGAGTGGGGTTGTTCGTACCTGCGGAGGGGGAACCAGAGTTCCGTTTGTAATGGCACTTTGAATGCCGGTGTTTTTGTTCATTGTGGCTGTCGAGGCCTGAACATGTATGTAATTTTGGCACGGAGCCGTGTTTTTTTTCTTTCTCATTTTCGAGCACCAGGACTCGCCTGTTGGTTGTCTGAACCGCTTCACCAAGCGTGAGTCGCCCCGTGTCAAGGTGACGAGTGAGGTATCCGTATCCCGGAGGCGTAGGAGTCCCTCGGCTCAGTCGGCCTTGTTGTCTGAGGCTTCTCTAGCTTAGTTAAAGGGACCCCTTGGCCGCTCTTCGATGAGCCGAGGCCAGGGGCAACAATATCAGCATGAACAGGGGCAGAGTTGGCTCGAAAAGGAAACCTGGTCGGCCAGAGCCCAGCCGGGTCGTCCGTTAGCGGGACCGACGCTGGAGTTGACCAGCCGAGGCCTCGGGTCGGGCTGGCGCCCTTGGAGGACGGCTGGCCGAGGCCCCGGGGCGACCGGCCGAGCCGCCTGCTCGGGCCGGATTCCCGGAGAAGACCCTGACAGCGATTGCCTGGGCGTGGTGATGACGTCGTCCTTTAGAGCGGAGATCCTTGGAACGCGTCGCCGTCCGAGGCTAGGTCGGACCTCGCCGAAGGTGTCGTCGATGCCGAGGGTGCTGCTGCCCCCTTTCAGCGTCAAGACCCGAGCCTGCAGGATCGGATTGTCTTGTAGCGTGTGTCTCCTGCGGCCGCCGAGGCCTGAACACACCCTCGCTGTGTTGTAAAGCTGCGTCTCTTTTCCTCTTGTTTCGAGTATCTGGACTTTTTTGTCGGTAACTGGGATGTTTGTGCGAGCGAGAGTTGCTTCTCGCGGAAGGTGATGAGTGAGGTATCCGTATCCCGGAGGCGTGGGAGTCCCTCGGCTCGGTCGGCCTTACCGCTTACGCGCACCTTTACCCGTCCATGAGGCTCCGTCACCGACTCAGTCGAGAAAGCTCGGAGGATCGCTTCGGCAGAAGAACTTCCGAACATGAAGACTTGTTCGGTCCGCGGAATCACTTATCCGAGCGTGAGTTACTTATCGCAGAAGGTGATGAGTGAGGTATTCGTATCCCGGAGGCGTAGGAGTCCCTCGGCTCGGTCAGCCTTGGCTGCTTACGTGTACTCCGTCGTTTTCAGGATCCACTTTTCGAAGTAGTCAAAAGGCACGAAAGATATTCTGGCAGAAGAGATCTTTTTTCGAGGAAAATTTCAACGCAGAGGGGGTTCCCCCCCTTTTAGCCCCCGAGGGAGGGTCGGGCTTTGCCGAGGCGAGGCCGACCCTTCCTTGATGACTAAACTTTGCGTGGGTGCGAGGTATATGAACAACTTGAAAACATCTTAAGGGTAGAAGCGACGTAGCTGTTGGATGTTCCAAGCGTTGCCGTAGACCTCGCGTTGACTGTTGGCCAGCTTGTACGTTCCGCGTTTCAGAACCTTGGCGATGACGAACGGTCCCTCCCAGGGGGGCGTGAGCTTGTGCCTCCCTCGGGCGTCTTGTCGCAGCCGAAGCACCAGGTCGCCCACCTGGAGGTCTTGGGACCGGACCCCTCGGGCGTGGTAGCGTCGCAGGGACTGCTGGTACCTCGCCGAGTGTAGCAAGGCCTTGTCCCGAGCCTCCTCCAGCAGGTCCAGCGAGTCTTCTCGGCTAGCTTGGTTGCTTTGATCGCTGTAGGCCCTCGTCCTCGGGGAGCCGTATTCCAGGTCTGTGGGCAAGACGGCCTTGGCCCCGTAGACTAGGAAGAACGGCGTGAAACCCGTGGCTCGGCTCGGCGTTGTCCTCAGGCTCCAGACCACCGAGGGGAGTTCCTTCATCCATCGCTTGCCGAACTTGTTGAGGTTGTTGTAGATCCGAGGCTTGAGCCCTTGTAGAATCATGCCGTTGGCACGCTCTACTTGCCCATTTGACATGGGATGACCACGGCGGACCAGTCCACCCGGATGTGGTGATCCTCGCAGAAGTCCAAGAACTTTCTGCCGGTGAACTGGGTGTCGTTGTCGGTGGTGATGGAGTTTGGGACCCTGGAGCGATGGATGATGTTGGTGAAGAACGCCACCGCCTGCTCAGACCTGATGCTGTTCAGAGGTCGGACCTCGATCCACTTGGAGAATTTGTCGATGGCGACCAGCAGGTGCATGTAGCCCCCGGGCGCCTTCTGCAAGGGGCCGACGAGGTCCAGACCCCACACAGCAAAGGGCCAGGTGATGGGTATCGTCTGCAGAGCCTGAGCGGGTAGGTGGGTCTGCTTCGCGTAAAATTGACACCCTTCGCAGGTGCGGACAATTCTGGTGGCGTCGGCCACCGCCGTCGGCCAGTAGAAGCCTTGTTGGAAAGCATTCTCGACAAGGGCTCGAGGCGCTGCGTGATGGCCGTAAGCCCCCGAGTGTATCTCTCGCAGGAGTTCCTGACCTTCTGTGACGGAGATGCATCGCTGGAGGATGCCTGAGGAGCTGCGGTGGTAGAGCTCCTTCTCATCGCCCAGCAGGACGAACGACTTGGCGCGCCGCGCCACCCGCCGAGCCTCGGCTCGGTCGAGGGGTAGCTCTCCTTGGTGGAGATATTGCAGGTACGGGGCCTGCCAGTTTCGATCAGGTGTGGCCCCGCTTCGCTCCCCCTCGACGCGCAGCGCCTCACCCTCGGGGGCCGAGGGTACCTCGGGCTGAACCGAGGACGCCTCGGGCCGAGCTGAGGGTGCCTCGAACTGGGCCGAGGGCGCCTCGGGCTCGGGCGTGTCGTCGATGTTGACGGAGGGTTGATGCAGATCCCGGGAGAAGACGTCCGGGGGAACCGTTGTTCGCCCCGAGGCTATTTTAGCCAGCTCGTCCATAGTCTCGTTGTAGCGCCGTGCGATGTGGTTGATCTCGAGCCCGTAGAACTTGTCCTCCAAGCGCCGAACCTCATCGCAGTAGGCCTCCATCTTCGGGTCGCGGCAGTGGGAGTTCTTCATGACTTGGTCAATGACGAGCTGCGAGTCACCGCGGGCGTCCAGGCGCCGGACCCCTAGCTCGATGGCGATCCGCAACCCATTGACCAGAGCCTCGTACTCAGCCACATTGTTGGACGCCGGGAAATGGAGGCGTAGCACATAGCGTAGGTGTTTCCCGAGGGGCGAGATGAAGAGCAGGCCTGCGCCGGCCCCCGTCTTCATCAACGATCCGTCGAAAAACATGGTCCAGAGCTCCGGTTGGATCGGAGTCGTCGGTAATTGGGTGTCGACCCATTCGGCCACGAAGTCCGCCAAAACCTGGGACTTGATGGCCTTCCGAGGGGCGTCCGAGATTGTCTCGCCCATGATTTCTACCGCCCACTTTGCAATCCTACCCGAGGCCTCTCGGCACTGGATGATCTCCCCCAGGGGAAGGATGACACCACAGTTACCGGATGAGACTCGAAGTAGTGTCGCAACTTCCGCCGTGTCAGGATCACCGCATACAGCAGCTTCTGAACTTGTGGGTAGCAGACCTTGGTTTCAGACAGTACCTCGCTGACGAAGTAAACTGGCCTCTGAACGGGCAATGCATGCCCCTCTTCTTGCCTCTCGACCACAATCGCGGCGCTAACCACCTGAGTGGTCGCGGCGACGTAGACTAAGAGGGCTTCTCCGGCAGCCGGAGGCACCAAGATGGGCGCCCTTGTGAGGAGCGCCTTCAAGTTCCCGAGAGCTTCCTCGGCCTCGGGGGTCCAAGTGAAGCACTCGACCTTCCTTAAGAGGTGGTACAAAGGTAGACCTCTTTCGCCAAGGCGTGAGATGAAATGGCTCAGAGCCGCGAGACATCCCATGACCCTCTGTACGCCTTTCAAGTCCTTGATGGGCCCCATGCTGGTGATGGCTGCGATCTTCTCCGGGTTGGCTTCGATGCCCCGCTCGGAGACGATGAACCCCAAGAGCATGCCTCGGGGCACCCCGAAGACACACTTCTCGGGATTGAGCTTGACGCCTTTCGCCTTGAGGCATCGGAATGTCACTTCAAGGTCGGAAAGGAGGTCGGAAGCTTTCCTCGTCTTGACTATGATGTCATCGACGTAGGCCTCGACCGTGCGACCGATGTGCTCGCCGAACACATGGTTCATGCACCGCTGGTACGTCGCGCCCCATTCCTCAAACCGAACGACATGGTGACATAGCAGTACATGCCGAAGGGTGTGATGAAAGAAGTCGCGAGCTGGTCGGACTCTTTCATCCTGATTTGATGATACCCTGAGTAGGCATCGAGGAAAGACAGGGTTTCGCTCCCAGCAGTGTAATCCACGATTTGATCGATGCGAGGCAGAGGGTAGGGAACCTTCGGACATGCTTTGTTGAGACCAGTGTAGTCTACACACATCCGCCATTTCCCCCCTTTCTTTCTCACAAGCACAGGGTTGGCAAGCCATTCGGGATGGAATACCTCTTTGATGAACCCTGCCGCCATTAGCTTGTGGATCTCCTCGCCTATCGCTCTGCGCTTCTCCTCGTCGAATCGGCGCAGAGGCTGCTTGACGGGTCGGGCTCCGGCCCGAATATCCAGCGAGTGCTCGGTGACATCCCTCGGTATGCTGGGCATGTCCGAGGGACTCCACGCGAAGACGTCGGCGTTCGCGCGGAGGAAGTCGACGAGAACTGCTTCCTATTTGGGATCGAGCCCGGAGCCGATCCGGATCTGCTTGGAGGCGTCGCCGCTGGGGTCGAGGGGGACGGCCTTAACCGTCTCCACTGGCTCGAAGTTGCCGGCATGACGTTTCACGTCTGGCACCTCCTTGGAGAGGCTTTCCAGGTCGGCGATGAGGGCCTCGGACTCGGCGAGGGCCTCGGCGTAATCCACGCACTCCACGTCGCATTCGAACGCGTGCTTGTACGTGGGGCCGACGGTGATGACCCCGTTGGGGCCCGACATCTTGAGCTTCAGGTAGTTTTAGTTGGGGACGGCCATGAACTTCGCGTAGCATGGCCTTCCCAGTACTGCGTGGTAGGTTCCTCGGAACCCGACCACCTCGAACGTCAGGGTTTCCCTTTGGAAGTTGGAGGGCGTTCTGAAGCAGACGGGGAGGTCGAGTTGTCTGAGGGGCTGGACGCACTTCCCAGGAATGATCCCATGGAAGGGCGCAGTGCCTGCTCGGACGGAGGACAGATCGACACGCAGTAGCCCGAGGGTCTCGGCGTAGATGATGTTGAGGCTGCTGCCTCCGTCCATGAGGACCTTGGTGAGCCGGACGTCGCCGATGACGGGGTCGACGACGAGCTGGTATTTCCCCGGGCTCGGCACATGGTCGGGGTGGTCGGCTTGGTCGAAGGTGATGGGCTTGTCGGACCAGTCTAGGTAGACTGGCGCCGCCACCTTCACCGCGCAGACCTCTCGGCGCTCTTGCTTGCGGTGCCGAGCCGAGGCGTTCGCCGCTTGCCCACCGTAGATCATGAAGCAGTCGTGGACCTCGGGGAACTCTCCTGCTTGGTGATCTTCCTTCTTGTCGTTGTCGCGGGCCCGGCCACCCTCCGCGGGTGGCCCGACCCTGTGGAAGTGGCGCCGAAGCATGATGCACTCCTCAAGGATGTGCTTGACGGGCCCCTGGTGATAGGGGCACGGCTCCTTGAGCATCTTGTCGAAGAGGTTGGCACCTCCGGGCGGTTTCCGAGGGTTCTTGTACTCGGCGGCGGCGACAAGGTCCGCGTCGGCGGCGTCGCGTTTCGCTTGCGACTTCTTCTTGCCTTTCTTCTTGGCGCCGCGCTGAGTTGACGCCTCGGGAGCATCTTCCGACGGGCGGCCCTAGGGCTGCTTGTCCTTTCGGAAGATGGCCTCGACCGCCTCCTGGCCGGAGGCGAACTTGGTGGCGATGTCCATCAGCTCGCTCGCCCTGGTGGGGGTCTTGCGACCCAACTTGCTCACCAGGTCGCGGCAGGTGGTGCCGGCGAAGAACGCGCCAATGACATCCGAGTCGGTGATGTTGGGCAGCTCGGTGCGCTGCTTCAAGAATCGCCGGATGTAGTCCCGGAGGGACTCTCCCGGCAGCTGCCGGCAGCTTCGGAGATCCCAAGAATTCCCGGGGCGCACGTACGTGCCCTGGAAATTGTCGGCGAAGGCTTGAATTAGGTCGTCCCAGTTGGAGATCTGCCCCGGAGGCAGGTGCTCCAGCCAGGCGCGAGCGGTGTCGGAGAGGAACAGGGGGAGGTTGCGGATGATGAGGTTGTCATCGTCCGTTCCACCTAGTTGGCAGGCCAGACGGTAGTCCGCGAGCCACAGTTCCGGTCTCGTCTCCCCCGAGTACTTTGTGATAGTAGTCGGGGGTCAGAACCGGGTCGAGAACGGTGCCTGTCGGATGGCCCGGCTGAAGGCCTGCGGACCGGGCGGTTCGGGCGAGGGACTCCGATCCTCCCCGCTGTCGTAGCGTCCCCCACGTCTGGGGTGGTAGCCTCGGCGCACCCTCTCGTCGAGGTGGGCCCGACGGTCGCGGTGATGGTGCTCAATGCCGAGGCGGCCCGGGGCCGCAGGCGCGGTGTTGCGCGTGCGTCCGATGTAGACCGAGGCTTCTCGCATGAATCGGGAAGTCGCGGCATGAGGTTCCGAGGGTATCCCTGCCTTCGAGAGGCAGAGCTCTCGGCCCGTCAGACCGCGGCGCCTTCCAGGAGATTCTTGAGTTCCCCCTGGATTCGCCGGCCCTCGGTGGTTGATGGCTCCGGCATCGCACGGAGAAGCATCGCTGCTGCAGCCAGGTTCTGGCCGACCCCACTAGATGCGGGAGGCGGCCTGTCCCTGACGTCGTTGGCGACGCGGTGCTGGAAACCCTGGGGCGGGTGACGTATTTCTCCGGCCAGGGGTTGGCCCGCCCATGCCTGCCCGACGTCCCGGCGGATCGGCTCAAGCGCTCCTGCTCCCTCGTCGAGCCTGGCCTGCACCCCGCGGATTTGCCCGAGCTGTGGGTCATGGCCCCCCGCCTGAACGGGGACCACAGCTAGCTCCCGTGGGATGTCAACGCGGGGCGCCGGCCTAGGGAGGTCATCATCCTCCGGCATGCCGAGATGATTGCCTTCAAAGGGACCCCCTAGATCGACGTGGAAACATTCGCGGCTTGGGCCGCAGCCCTCGTCGCCGAGGCTGCGGCTACCGTCGGAACAGTCGGAGAGGCAGTAGTCACATGCGGTCATGAAGTCCTGCATGGCACTGGGGTTGCCAAGTCCAGAGAAATCCCAACAGATGCTAGGCTCGTCGTCTTCCTCGGACCCAGAGGGCCCGTAGGTCGAGACGTCCGTCAACCGGTCCCAAGGCGACCGCATGCGAAACCCCAGAGGGTTTGGACTTGCCTCTACGAGAGCGCCCGCCAAAGCACGGTCGCTAGGCGGGTTGAGGCTGGATCCAAATGACGTGGGATGGGAATCGGTCGGTACCTCTTAGTCGACGAGCGGCGATAAAGTCACGTCGGGGACTGACTGCACCGTCGTCTCAGGTACGAGGGTGACATCCAGCAAGCTCTCCGCGAGCGCGCTGGCGTCGTCTGCTTGCTCGGGATTGGCGTGTCGCGGGGAGACGGCGCTCGTCTTTGTCTCAAGCGCGAAGTCGATACCCGGTGCGCCCCTTGTTGGGGTGTCGGGACTGTCGACTCGCTCGACAGTCGACGAGGCGTTGCCTCCTGCTTGGCCTTGGTCACCCTGCCTTCCCCTCCGTCAGCGGGGGAAAGGGCAGGATGAGCTCGAAGGTTGTTCTTCCACCACGTGGGGAAGACGTCATCGATTCCACCACCGGCGGGTGGGCTGCTGGCCGCCATTGTCGTTGTCGCGCGGCGGTGGAAGGAGTATCATGTCGTAGCTGCCATCGAGGGACACGAACTCAAGACTCCCGAAACGGAGCACCGTCCTGGGTTGGAGAGGTTGCTGGAGACTGCCCATCTGGAGCTTGACGGGAAGTTGTTCATCAACACGCAGCAGGCCCCTACCTGGCGCGCCAACTGTCGGCGTTTCGAGACCGGGGGGTCCTTGGGCCGACGAGTGAATGTCGTCGCGTGCCCCAGCCCAGATGGGTCGAGCGCGAGGGCGATCGCGAAGGGGGGAGAGCGAGGCGGCCGGAGACCGGCGTGAGAGAGGTGGGAATCCCGCGGCCTTCGTGTTCGTCCCGCGCCCAGGTCGGGTGCGCTTGCAGTAGGGGGTTACAAGCGTCCACGCGGGAGAGGGAGCGAGCGGCCCCAAGCGAGCGCCTGTCTCGTCCTCGTCCCCGCGCGGCCAACCCTCTCTAAGAGGGCCCTGGTCCTTCCTTTTATAGGCGTAAGGAGGGGATCCTGGTGTACAATGGGGGGTGTAGCAGAGTGCTACGTGTCTAGCGGAGGAGAGCTAGCGCCCTAAGTACATGCCGTTGTGGCAGCCGGAGAGATTTTGGCACCCAGCTGGTGTGATGTCGTGGTCGTCGGAGGAGCGATGGAGCCTAGCGGAGCGACAGCTGTCGGAGCGGTTGAGTCCTTGCTGACGTCCTCCTGCTTCCGTAAGGGGGCCGAGAGCCGCCATCGTCACAGAGTATGGGGGGCACCATCATTGCCTATCTGGCGGAGCGAGCCAGATGGGACGCAGGTCTTGTTTCCTGCGGCCCGTGTCAGCTCGGGGGTAGGGCGATGATGGCACCTCCTGTCGACGTGGCTGGCCTACGCCCTAGGTTGGGCGATGTGGAAGCTCCTTCGAAGCCGAGGTCGAGTCTGTCTTCTGTGGCCGAGGTCGAGTCCGAGCCCCTGGGTCGGGCGAGGCGGAGGCCGTCGACTGAGGCTACGGCGGAGTCCGAGCCCTGGGGTCGGGCGAAGCGGAGTTCGTCGTCTTCTGGGGCTGAGCCTGAGTCCGAGCCCTAGGTCGGGCGGAGCGGAGTTCGCCGTCTTCCGGGACTTAGCCTGAGTCCGAGCCTTGGGTCGGGCGGAGCTGAGTTCGCCGTCTTCCGGGACTTAGCCCGAGTCCGAGCCCTGGGTCAGGCGGAGCGGAGTTCGCCGTCTTCCGGGACTTAGCCCGAGTCCGAGCCCTGGGTCGGGCGGAGCGGAGTTCGCCGTCTTCCGGGACTTAGCCCGAGTCCGAGCCCTGGGTCAGGCGGAGCGGAGTTCGCCGTCTTCCAGGACTTAGCCCGAGTCCGAGCCCTGGGTCGGGCGGAGCGGAGTTCGCCGTCTTCCGGGACTTGGTCCGAGTCTGAGCCCTGGGTCGGGCGGAGCAGAGTTCGCCGTCTTCCGGGACTTAGCCCGAGTCCGAGCCCTGGGTCGGGCGAAGCGGAGCTTCCTATGGTGCCTTCGGCCGGGCCTGACTGCCTGTCAGTCTCACTCTGTCAAGTGGCACCGCAGTCGAAGTGGCGCAGGCGGTGCTGCCCTTCTATCAGGCCAGTCAGTGGAGCAGCGAAGTGACGGCGGTCACTTCGGCTTTGTCGGCTGGGGGGCGCGCGTCAGGATAAAGGTGTCAGGCCACCTTTGCATTAAATGCTCCTGCGATTTGGTCGGTTGGGGCGGCGATTTGGTCAGGGTTGCTTCTTAGCGAAGGCAGGGCCTCGGGCGAGCCGGAAATATATCCGCCGTTGGAGGGGGGCCTCGGGCGAGACGGAAATCCTCCGGGGTCGGCTGCCCTTGTCCGAGGCTAGGCTCGGGCGAGGCGTGATCGAGTTGCTCGAATGGACTGATCCCTGACTTAGTCACACCCATCAGGCCTTTGTAGCTTTATGATGATGGGGGTTACCAGCTGAGAATTAGGAGCCTTGAGGGTACCCCTAATTATGGTCCCCGACAGATATGCCAACACAAATGAGATACCACTGCTAAATATGAGAAAACCAATGATAGTAATCACACCTAAAGGGCCTGTTGAGGCAAATCAAATGACACGTATATTGACATTAACAATTATGGGAAGAGAATTTGGAGCTACTGCTATAATATAAGAGGCAAATAGTATAGATCTGATCCTTGGTATGTCATGGTTAAGAAAGGCAAAGGCCATTATAGCATGTGGTAGAGGTACTGTAGAACTCACTACCCCTAAAGGAGAAAGCTTTCAAGTTAATATTGCAGTAACCACCTCATCCAAACGTGCAATGTTCTTTATACCAAAGGAGTTTGTTGGTGACAACATCCGTGTGGTTAGGGATTTTCCGGATGTCTTTCCAGAGGAGTTACCATGGATGCCACCAGATAGGGAAGCTGAGTTTGTTATTGATCTCTTACCTGGGACTGCCCCTATTTCTAAACCGCCATACATGATGTCTGTAGAAGAGTTAAAGGAACTTAAGAAGCAATTAACTGAGTTACAAAAGGTTGGGTACATTTGTCCGAGTTCCTCACCTTGGGGAGCACTGGTATTGTTTGTACAGAAGAAGGATGGTTCGCAACGGATGTGTGTGGATTATAGATCTCTTAATGATGTTACTGTGAAGAACAAGTATTCGTTACCCTGTATTGAGGATTTATTTGATCAGATGAGAGGTGCTAGGGTATTCTCGAAGATTGATCTCCGATCGGGTTACCATCAGATGAAGATTAGACCATTGGATATTCCCAAGACAGCTTTCTCGACTCGATATGGATTATATGAGTTCACGGTTATGTCATTTGGACTAACTAACACACCAGCCTATTTTATGAATTTGATGAATAAGGTGTTTATGGAGTATTTGGACAGATTCGTCGTAGTATTCATCGACGATATACTTATTTATTCCAAGAGTGATAGTGATCATGAGGAACATCTGAGATTGGTGCTACAGAAGCTATGAGATAATCAACTCTACGCCAAGTTTAGCAAGTGCGAGTTTTGGATTGGCGAGGTGCCATTCCTTGGACATATCATTTCTAATGGAGGAATAGCCGTGGATCCTGCTAAAGTCAAGGAGATAATGGAGTGGAGCGTACCCACTATGGTTATGGAGATTCGGAGTTTCTTAGGACTTGCCGGATACTATCGGAGATTTATTGAAGGATTTTCTAAGATCGCTAAGCCTATGACCTCACTTCTGGAGAAAGGAAGAGAATTTAAGTGGGACGAGAAGTGCCAAGATAGCTTTGATCAATTAAAGAAGAGATTGATGTCGCCACCAGTGTTGGTTATGCCAGATCTGCAGAAGGGATTTGACATTTATTGTGATGCATGTGGCCAAGGCTTGGGATGTGTGCTCATGCAAGAAGAACATGTGATCGCCTATGCGTCTCGTCAGTTGCGGAAACATGAATTGAACTACCCCACTTATGACTTAGAATTGGCAGCCGTTGTGCACGCGCTTAAGATTTGGAGACATTATATTATGGGAACCAAGTGCCAAGTGTACACGAATCATAAGAGTTTGAAGTATATATTCACTCAGAAGGATCTCAACCTTAGGCAACGCCGTTGGTTGGAGCTTATTAAGGATTATGATTTGGAGATTCACTATCACCCGGGCAAGGCAAATTTGGTTGCAGATGCCTTGAGTCGAAAGGAGCATGTTCATTCAGCTATTGTTGCCCAGCTACCCGATGAGATTGTTGAGGATTTCAGGAGACTTAACCTGGGGATAGTTGCTCACACTGAAGGAGTTACTATTGATGTGGAACCTACTTTGGAGCAAGAAATCTGCAAAGGACAGATTGGTGATGCTAAAATACAAGAGATCAAGGATCTGATTACCGAAGGTCGAGGTCCGGAATTCACGGAAGATGAGCAAGGCACCATATGGTTCAAGGACAGGATATGTGTTCCTGATATTGAAAGCCTTTGTGAGACTATTTTAAAGGAGGTCCATGACTCGGATTATTCTATTCATCCTGGTAGTACCAAGATGTATTAGGATTTTAAGCAGAAGTATTGGTGGTATGGATTGAAGAGAAATGTGGCTATGTGCGATGTGTGTCAAAGAGTTAAGGCTGAACACCAGAGGCCAGCTGGACTATTGCATCCACTGAAGATACCCGAGTGGAAGTGGGAAGAGATTGGTATGGATTTCATTACTGGATTGCCTCGCACCCAGAAAGGATATGATTCTATATGGGTGATTGTGGATAGATTGACTAAAGTGGCTCACTTCATTCCTGTTAAGACTACTTATAAAGGTTCTGAACTACCAGAGTTATATATGGCTCGGATTGTGTGTTTACATGGAGTACCAAAGAAGATTGTGTCTGATCGAGGTTCTGTAGCATCCCAAAAATTCAAATCCTGAAATTTTCTCAAACTCGCTCTAAATTCAAAATGAATTTCAAATTTCATTTCAAAATGTTTGTTTGCGAGTTGATATCAGCAAATAAAATATAGTGGTCTATATTTTCTCCAAAATCCTCCTCAAAATATCCTACAAATATTTCCTCAGTGACCCCCTCAAATTCTTTCCACAAATATTGCCCAGATATTTCCCCAGTGATCCCCCTCAAGTTCTTTCCAGAAATATTGCCCAGATATTCCACCGATATATCTCCAAGTATTTTCCTCTTGAGAAATACCTTTAGAATCATTTTCAAGTCCCTATAAATATTTTCTTCATAACTTTCCTCATGCTCATACGTATATGTATGCCTCCAGTGTCATACGGTGAGCTTAATCTCACTTATACAAGACAAATACATGCTAATCTCCCACTAATCCTCTCATCCTCCCACTAATCCTCTCATCCCTCCCCCTAATCCCCCACCATGGCTATAAATAGAGGGGCAAGGGCCTCCTCTCATCCCACCCCAAGCCATTTTATGGCAACTCTCTTCCCCCCCCCACACACACCCACTCCATGTTCCACACAAGCACACACTAGCACAAGGATCGTTCGTCATTCTTCGATCGTTCGTCCCCTTGTTCTTAGTTTGTTCGTTCGTTCGTTTGATCGTTCGTCCGATCGTTCATGGTTCGTTCGTCCATTCGTCCGATCGTTCGATCGTTCGTCCATTCGTTCGTCCAAATAATATTTTTCCTGCCGTTATGCTGCCAAAATTCCGATCGTTCGATCATTCGATCGTTCATCGTTCGTTCATAGTTCCTATTCATCGTTCATCGTTCGTTCATAGTCCCTATTCATCGTTCTTCCAGATAATCTTTGTCTTGCCGTTATGCTGCCGAAATTCCGACCGTTCGTTCGTCCGATCATTCGATCTTTCGTCCGTTCGTTCGTCCAAATAATCTTTTTCCTACCGTTATGCTGCCGAAATTCCGATCGTTCGTTTGTTCGATCATTCGATCGTTCATCGTTCGTTCATAGTTCCTATTCATCGTTTATCGTTCGTTCATAGTCCCTATTCATCGTTCTTCCAGATAATCTTTGTCCTGCTGTTATGCTGTCGAAATTTCGATCGTTCGTTCGTCTGATCATTCGATCGTTCGTCCATTCGTTCATAGTTCCTATTCATCATTCATCGTTCGTTCATCGTCACTATTCATCGTTCATCGTTCATTCATACGAACTATTCACCATCACTATTCACTATTACTATTCATCGTTGCTATTCACTATTACTATTCAGCATCGTTACTATTCATCGTTACTATTCATCGATGATATCTGTGGCAACCTTTTCGTCGTCACTATTCATCGTTACTATTCATCGTTACTATTCATCGATCATCCGATCACCCCAAATTTCAACTACTCATCTGTCATGCTGTCCAGTCCACCTAAGACCAGCCAGACTAATATTTCAGTCATACGAACTCCGGTGACTGTGATTTTCCTTCCAGTGGGAACTTCCCATCTGGTCACCCATCCCAGGTTTCTCCAAGTTGAGCACGCTTAACTTTGAGATTCCTTCGAACCAGGCTCCCAAACTCAGATTCCAACAAATCTTGTTTCTAAATTCTTATCAAACTATTCCCTATCAAACCATGTCATCCCTTAAGCATGGTCCATATTCCAGAAAACTCCCAAAATACTCTTGTCCCATATTCTGCCTATAACTCTCCTGTTATACTAAGTCAGACGATTCATTCGTCACTATTCTCACCAACAGTGAACTTCACTGTGCTACACCATATACACCCAGCTATAAATACACCCAGCTACCCTCTCCCTCTCCACATACACTCAACACCCTCAGCCAAGGAAAACACCCAACCCACTCAGTTACTCCGCTCTTCCGGCTACACACATAGTGTCGCTTCGTCTCCAGTCCACCCTCCTAGTAAGCACCTCCGCTCCACCACTAGTAGTATCTCAACACCACATGACACAGATTCTACTCAAGACTCTACCCATCCATATATCGCTATTCTGACCACTATACTAAATATTTGTTGGTATACTTGTTGGTTTGTATGTTTGCTTGTTCATGTTGCATAGTTATCGGAGCGTTCGTGCCGTCTCGTGGAGGCTAGATCTGCAAGTCTACGCCAGGCGGTGGAGCTAGAAGCCAGTTCTGCGAGCTCTCCTTCCCCCTTCGCCGGATAAGCACGACAAGCTCACTGGATCCCTTTGATGCATAAATTACCTATGTTTTACAACCACAACCCTCAGCCTGTTATTTTATGCATGATATGATTTTGAGACAAGTTATTATGGCCACCCAAGCCGCTTGCCGCAATCAATCCTTAATATATTTGTTACAAATGATTTGAGAAAAGGTATGAGTTTTTCAAAAGAAAATGCTTTTCAAAATGTGTATGATGAAGGGTTTTCACCCTTATCACCTTTGAGTAGGGATGATCAGGGACTCCCTGGTTTAGGGGAGGGCCTAAGGTGATGGCTCAGCTGGTTTAGGCATGAGCAGAAGGATTGTCCCCTCATATAAGGACCGATTTGTCATCCTTCACTACATGTACTCATGATAAGTACAACCACTCGAGACTGTGTGGGCAGTCACTCAATCTAAACTCGTACGGTCCAACCCCAGGGTTATGAAGGCTGGGGAGCACCGGGAGGATAAGGAGGGGGAATGTTTTGTCCGGTTTGGACATGGCGGTGGTCTGACTCCTTCCGGTATAACCGTTAAGGTTAGGACGTGCGAGGAAAGAAAGAGATTTGGTGTTGGATCTCATGGCAGTAAGATCGCAGAGCCGGACTAGTGGGTAAAGTGTACACCTCTGCGCAGAGTTTGAAAACCTATTCGAATAGTCTATGTCCACAGGAATGGACGAGTCTGATGTGGTATGACAATTAGTGTTTTGTTTTTTTAAAAAAGGATGCTTTTGAGAAAAGTGATTTTTAAAAGGTCCGGCGGTTGAGTCGTGAGCTATGGTGGACGGGAAGTCCAGTAGCTGTTTTTGAAAAGGAAAACTAGTGGGAAACTGCTGAGATACCTGGATGGTTTAGTCCAGGGGATTTTGTTCTATATTGAAAAAAACTTCCTGCTCCTTTGGGAGAGGATGCACTTTGAAAAATACAAAATGTTTTACAAAACAACCCTGCATAAAATATTGCTGTTTCTGCAAAATATCCTGAGCTCCACATATTCCATGCATTATATCTGATTTCCCCATTCCGCGGGTGAAGGTGGGCTGCTGAGTACGTTTGTACTCACCCTTGCTTATTTGTTGTTTTTCAGAAAAAGGAGATCGGGTAAGAGTTACGACTGTTCCCAACCTTGCCTGTGGCTGTTGGACCGCTGATTTGCTTCGCTGCGTATGTCGGGTTGCTTCAGCCCCACTCTGATGATATGTCCCGAGTTGTGGACCAACTCTTAAAGTTGATCGCCACCTTTATAGGTTTGTCTCGTTTAAGCAAATCTGTAATCATCTGATATATAAATGTGTTTACTAGCCTCCTGGGACTAGTAATTGTATCACATTTGAGTCCCAGAGGATTGGGGACGCTTCAGGTGGTATCGGAGCTGTTAGGTTGGCCGTAGGACGTAACCCTTAGCCTGATCCAAAAGTTTTTGAGTCAAAACTATTTTCTTAAAAAAATTCTTGCACTCATCCCTTCATTTCAAAAATGCTTTCCCCCTTTCCTTCTTCAGAAGTCAGATGGAGGTTCGTTGCCAAACCAGCTTTTGCTAGAATGAAGATGGTTTCCCCAAGTTGCTGAGAGCATGCATAGTTCGCCTCGGAATCCGGAGCCAGCCAGAGTATGATGGTCGTGAATTCGTCGAGCATGGCACAGAGAAGTGTGTCGTGACTGTATACATTGGATCTAGTCCTCACCATGTGGAATGGAGTGTCACTGCTGCTGGGCACAGATTCAAAGACACCTGCCAAGTCGTCGCCCGCAAGGCATTGAGGGCCCTGTGTCAGATCTATGAAGAAGAAGTGGCCGACACACTGCTCAGATTCTTTCCGCCCTTTCAGAGAGACCGTCCAGTTTGGATGGCCAGGATGTGTGCATTGGAAGGGAAGCAACCGCTTGAGGACGACCCCACAGTCGTGTACCTCACTGCATACCTGCTCACCCTTGATGCACAGTATGATTTCTTTGCTCGGCACCACCATCAGATGATTGCTCGAGAAGAAGATGCAGAGAAGAGCAACCGTCAGCTCCATGTGGATCTCACCACAGCTCAAGCCCGTGTAGCTGCCTTGGAAAGTTGTGAAGCCATTGCTGTTGAAGCCCTGAAGCAAGCCAAGGATGAGCACGTACAGAAGTTGATGGAGGCCTACTTGGTAACCCATAACCAACGTAGAGCCCTGCGGATCCAAGAACCCGCTTCATGCAACCCAGTCCAACCCATGAGAGCTGAAGATCCCCAAATTCTTGAAGGTCACCCGGTCTCTACCAGAGGAGAAAAGAAGGCTTGGGAACTCCTAGAAGGAGCCATAGTCTTGGAAGGAATTCCAGTCTTCCCTTAGGCTTTGAATAAGCAAGAGCACCCCGAGTCCTCCCAAGATCCCCCGCCAGAGTTGTTTGAGCCCCTCACCATGAAGAAGATTCCAGCACCATCCCGTGAAATCAGATAAGAAGCTACAAGCACCCCGCCAGCACCGCCGCCCTCTGAGGAGCTACAAGAGCCAGTCCCGCTTGAAGAAGAGTTCGACCCCGTGTTGCCATCTCAGTCGCCGCCAGAAGAAGTCATCAACATCAGCTCCCTGTTGACCCATCCAGGAGATGTCTTACACTGAAGTTGTGTGCCAGCCTCACCAGAAGAGAAGCTGCCTGGTCCGAAGTTAGTTATGCCCAGTCCTCTGCATGCATTGGGTAGTGAAGTTTTTCTTCACTTCGGCCAGAGCCCTGCATGTATGAGAGGTAATCGTGTAGACTCGTGTTTTGCAAAACTCTAATTGTGTGGCCCCCTAGGGCATTTCAAAATGAATTTCGCTTGATGTTTTCTCCCCTTTTGAGTGCATATGTGATGCTTTAACGTTAGTGCTCATAAGTCGTGTTTAGCATAGTTCTCAATTCAGGAGCTGAGCAATAGTAGTTATGCTTAGCCCCCGAATCCAAGTAGTTCGTGATTTGGAAAAACTCTATTCTTTCCTTATTCAAAACATTTGATTTGTTTGTGCTTATCATTGCTGAGCTTGTGTGTTTTCTTTCTTTTTAAGAAAGGTTTTCTCTAAAAACATAGATCACAAATTAGAGCTAATCCTCATCTTATGCATTACTTCTCCCCTTAACCCATCTCAAGAGAAAAGCACCTTACCCAAGAAGATACCGGGAAGCTTACCCTTGAAGCCTGGAATAAGCTACAGAGGAACCTATCCAGTCGCTCAGTCAAAAGGATCGACCGTGAGAATCAAAGCACTGCCCCTAAGTCAAAGTAAACAGGAAAAGAGGACAGAAGAAGTTATTACCATACAAAGAGGCAAAGATTCTTGGAACCAGAGACCACAAACATCAGGGTCATTGACCCCACCACTCACCTGTGCCCCTCGCACGCGTGCCCGCCTCCATGCGCACTACCACCGCTATAGATGTCCAATAAGCACGAGGCCCGCGAGCCCGGCACGAAGCCCGTTTTTTGGGCCCGGTCCGAGCCCGGCACGGCCCGGTTATATGCAGGCTCGGGCTGGCCCGGCACGAATAAGCGGGCCGGGCTCGGACAGGAAATTAGGCACGATGGGCTAGCCCGGCACGGCCCGTTTAGCTCTAAGCCCGTTAAGCCCGCTTTTTTACACTAAAACGTGCTTTTCGGCCCGTATAGCTCGCTTTTCGGCCCGCTTTTTTCGTGCTAAACGGGCCGACCCTGCCCGTTTAGGCCCGTTGCGGGCCGGGCTCGGACAAGAAATTGAGCCCGCGTGCTTAGCCGGCCCGGCCCGGGTTTTTAATCGTGCCTGGCGGGCCGGGCCCAAAACGGGCCGGGCTTCACCGGGCCCGGGCCGGACCGGGCCGGGCGGCCCGTTTGGACATCTCTAACCACCGCCCCACGCCCCTTTGCAGTGCACTACCGCCACCCACGCCCCCTTTTGCAGCGCACCCACCACCATCGTCGTCGGCAACAGGCCCCCTTCCCCTTGTCACACCTGCTGCCTCGTGTCACCTGCTCCATCACTACCACTCCACACCCCTCGAGCACCCCCCGCTCGCCTATAAACCCCCCCACCGGCTCCCTCAACTCCCATCTCGCTCAAAGCAAAGCACACTCCAGATAAAATCCCCTCTGCCAAATCGCAAGCAAATCCATTTTCCACTCCATCGCCCCTAAGATCACAATGCTTGGTGATTCTTGGGTTGAAGACTGTTGTACATGGTTCATAGTCTTTGGTTTCCTCCTCTGTGTGATGGTAATACTCTTTGATAGAATCCTCCAGTGGGAAGAGCAAAGAGAAAGAAAGAGGCAGTGAAAAGTGAGAAGAGAAAAGAAGATAGCGAAGAGAAGATGAGAAGAAGGTTGTCCCAGAATCAACCCTATGTCAGTCATTACTCCGCAGCCTGCTCAAGCAGCAACAGCAGAAGAAGGCCCCGTAACACCCTTGTTATGAGGTACTTCAAGGAGTTCAAATCCCCAAGATTCAAGAGTTCTACCCTCATGCTTTTTTAAGTGGGGTAGTGTTCTAGCAAGGTTCCTGCTATGGAGAAAAAGAAGAAGGCCTATAGCAAGCTTGTGGAGGACCAGATCATCGAAGCTTATAAGTTTCTGGATGAGAAGTGGTCACCCAAGTTCCGTTGATGAAGCACTAGAAGAGCAATCAAGGAAGGGACCCATGGATAAGTTCGCAAGAAGAAGGTTTGTGTGTTGGTATCGATGCTTCTTCAATAAGCTAGCTGCCAAGAAAAAGCTAGAAGCCTAAAGATGATCTTTGAGTAGCCAGAATCAGCATTTGCAATCAGCAACCGGATGCTCCTGAAAGGCCAGATTTAGTTGAAGTTCCATCTCGAAGAGTCTGCAAAGTGAAGATATGTAGCTGAAGTAAAGCTATACCCATAACCCTTCTAAGCCGAATCTCGAGGACGAGATTCATTTTAAGTGGGGTAGATTTGTAGCATCCCAAAAATTCAAATCTTGAAATTTTCTCAAACTCGCTCTAAATTCAAAATGAATTTCAAATTTTATTTCAAAATGTTTGTTTGCGAGTTGATATCAGCAAATAAAATATAGTGGTCTATATTTTCTCCAAAATCCTCCTCAAAATATCCTACAAATATTTCCTCATTGACCCCCCTCAAATTCTTTCTAGAAATACTGCCCAGATATTTCCCCAGTGATCCCCCTCAAGTTCTTTCGAGAAATATTGCCCAGATATTCCACCGATATATCTCCAAGTATTTTCCTCTTGAGAAATACCTTCAGAATCATTTTTCAAGTCCCTATAAATATTTTCTTCATAACTTTCCTCATGCTCATACGTATATGTATGCCTCCAGTGTCATACGGTGAGCTCTACAAGCTAATCTCACTTATACAAGACAAATACATGCTAATCTCCCACTAATCCTCTCATCCTCCCACTAATCCTCTCATCCCTCCCCCTAATCCCCCACCATGGCTATAAATAGAGAGGCAAGGGCCTCCTCTCATCCCACCCCAAGCCATTTCATGGCAACTCTCTTCCCCCCCACACATACCCACTCCATGTTCCACACAAGCACACACTAGCACAAGGATCGTTCGGTCGTTCTTCGATCGTTCGTCCCCCTGTTCTTAGTTTGTTCGTTCGTTCGTCCGATCGTTCGATCGTTCATCCAATCGTTCATGGTTCGTTCGTCCGATCGTTCGATCGTTCATCCGTTCGTTCGTTCAAATAATCTTTTTCCTGCCGTTATGCTGCCGAAATTCCGATAGTTCGTTCGTTCGATCATTCGATCGTTCATCGTTCGTTCATAGTTCCTATTCATCGTTCATCGTTTGTTCATAGTCCCTATTCATCATTCTTCCAGATAATCTATATCTTGTCGTTATGCTGCCGAAATTCCGATCGTTCATTCGTCCGATCATTCGATCGTTCGTCTGTTCGTTCGTCCAAATAATCTTTTTCCTGCCGTTATGCTGCCGAAATTCCGATCGTTCGTTTGTTCGATCATTCGATCGTTCATCGTTCGTTCATAGTTCCTATTCATCGTTTATTGTTCGTTCATAGTCCCTATTCATCGTTCTTCCAGATAATCTTTGTCCTACCGTTATGCTGCCGAAATTTCGATCGTTCGTTCGTCCGATCATTCGATCGTTCGTCCATTCGTTCATAGTTCCTATTCATCATTCATCGTTCGTTCATCGTCACTATTCATCAGTCATCGTTCGTTCATACGAACTATTCACCATCACTATTCACCATTACTATTCATCGTTGCTATTCACTGTTACTATTCAGCATCGTTACTATTCATCGATGATATCTGTGGAAACCTTTTCGTTGTCACTATTCATCGTTACTATTCATCGATCATCCGATCACCCCAAATTTCAACTACTCATCCGTCATGTTGTCCAGTCCACCTAAGACCAGCCAGACCAATATTTTAGTCATACGAACTCCGGTGACTGTGATTTTCCTTCCAGTGGGAACTTCCCATTTGGTCACCCATCCCAGGTTTCTCCAAGTTGAGCATGCTTAACTTTGAGATTCCTTCGAACCAGGCTCCCAAACTTAGATTCCAATAATTCTTGTTTCTAAATTCTTATCAAACTATTCCCTATCCAACCATGTCATCCCTTAAGCATGGTCCATATTCTAGAAAACTCCCAAAATACTCTTGTCCCATATTCTGCCTATAACTCTTTTGTTCATACTAAGTCAGACGATTCATTCGTCTCTATTCTCACCAACAGTGAACTTCACTGTGCTACACCACATACACCCATCTATAAATACACCCAGCTACCCTCTCCCTCTCCACACACACTAGACACCCTCAACCAAGGAAAACATCCTACCCACTCAGTTACTCCGCTCTTCTCGCTACACGCATAGTGTCGCTTCGCCTCCAGTCCACCCTCCTGGTAAGCACCTCCGCTCCACCACTAGTAGTATCTCAACACCACATGACACAGATTCTACTCAAGACTCTACCCATCCATATATCGCTATTCTGACCACTATACTAAATATTTGTTGGTATACTTGTTGGTTTGTATGTTTGCTTGTTCATGTTGCATAGTTATCGGAGCGTTCGTGCCGTCTCGTGGAGGCCAGATCTGCAAGTCTACGCCAGGCGGTGGAGCCAGAAGCCAGTTCCGCGAGCTCTCCTTCCCCCTTCACCGGATAAGCACGACAAGCTCACTGGATCCCTTTGATGCATAAATTACCTATGTTTTACAACCACAACCCTCAACCTGTTATTTTATGCATGATATGATTTTGAGACAAGTTATTATGGCCACTCAAGCCGCTTGCCGCAATCAATCCTTAATATATTTGTTACAAATGATTTGAGAAAAGGTATGAGTTTTTCAAAAGAAAATGCTTTTCAAAATGTGTATGATGAAGGGTTTTCACCCTTATCACCTTTGAGTAGGGATGATCAGGGACTCCCTGGTTTAGGGGAGGGCCTAAGGTGATGGCTCAGCTGGTTTAGGCGTGAGCAGAAGGATTGTCCCCTCATATAAGGACCGGTTTGTCATCCTTCACTACCTGTACTCATGATAAGTACAACCACTCGAGACTGTGTGGGCAGTCACTCAATCTGAACTCGTACGGTCCAACCCCAGGGTTATGAAGGCTGGGGAGCACCGGGAGGATAAGGAGGGGAATGTTTTGTCCGGTTTAGACATGGCGGTGGCCTGACTCCTTCTGGTATAACCGTGAAGGTTAGGATGTGCGAGGAAAGAAAGGGATTCGGTGTCGGATCTCATGGCAGTAAGATCGTAGAGCCGGACTAGTGGGTAAAGTGTACACCTCTGCGTAGAGTTTGAAAACCTATTCGAATAGTCTGTGTCCACAGGAATGGACGAGTCTGGTGTGGTATGGCAATTAGTGTTTTGTTTTTAAAAAAAAGGGATGCTTTTGAGAAAAGTGATTTTTAAAAGGTCCGGCGGTTGAGCCGTGAGCTATGGTGGACGGAAAGTCCAGTAGCTGTTTTTGAAAAGGAAAACTAGTGGGAAACTGCTGAGATACCTGGATGGTTTAGTCCAGGGGATTTTGTTCTACATTGAAAAAAAACTTCCTGCTCCTTTGGGAGAGGATGCACTTTGAAAAATACAAAATGTTTTACAAAACAACCCTGCATAAAATATTACTGTTTTTGCAAAATATCCTGAGCTCCACATATTCCATGCATTATATCTGATTTCCCCATTCCGCGGGTGAAGGTGGGTTGCTGAGTACGTTTGTACTCACCCTTGATTATTTGTTATTTTTCAGAAAAAGGAGATCGGGTAAGAGTTACGACTGTTCCTAACCTTGCCTGTGGCTGTTGGACCGCTGATTTGCTTCGCTGCGTATATCGGGCTGCATCAGCCCCACTCTGATGATATGTCCCGAGTTGTGGACCAACTCTTAAAGTTGATCGCCACATTTATAGGTTTGTCTCGTTTAAGCAGATCTATAATCATCTGATGTATAAATGTGTTTACTAGCCTCCTGGGACTAGTAATTGTATCACATTTGAGTCCCAGAGGATTATGGACGCTTCAGGTTCACAGTTCACCTCAAGATTTTGGAGAAGCTTTCATGAGAACATGAATACAAAGTTGAACTTCAGTACAACCTATCACCCTCAGACTGATGGACAGATTGAAAGGACTAATCAAGTATTGGAAGATATGTTGAGAGCATGTGGCCTTCAGCATGGAGGAAGTTGGGATAAAAGTCTACCATATGCTGAGTTCTCATATAACAATAGTTATCAGGCCAGTCTGAAGATGTCACCTTTTGAAGCTTTATATGGGAGGAAGTGCAGGACTCCTCTATATTGGGATCAGGCTAGAGAAAGACAGTTCTTTGGGCCTGAACTGATTCAAGAAGCAGAAGAACAAGTCCGTATGATTCGAGAGAATTTGAGGGTAGCTCAGACCAGGCAAAAGAGCTATGCTGATAACAGAAGAAGACCACTGGAATTTGAAGAAGGAGATTATGTGTACCTCAAGGTGTCACCACTTTGTGGAATGAGGAGATTCAAAGTTGAGGGCACATTGTCCCCTCGCTATATTGGACCATTCATGATCTTTAGGAGAGTTGGGGAGATGGCATACCAACTCGATCTACCTGCTAGTCTATCGGATGTGCATAATGTATTTCATGTGTCTCAACTTAAGAAGTGTCTCCGTGTCCCTGAGAAACAGTTACCGATGGAAGAGCTCAGTGTTCAGGGAGATTTGACTTATACGGAATAGCCGATCAAGATTCTGGATACATTGACTCGAGTTACAAGAAATAAGATGATAAAGATGTGCAAAGTGCAATGGAGTCACCATGGACAGGATGAAGCAACGTGGGAAAGAGAAGAAGAGCTTCGCATAGATTTTCCCCATCTTTTCCCTAGTCCTTCCTAAATCTCGAGGACAAGATTCTTTTTAAGGGGGTAGGATTTGTAATACCCAATTTGTAATAGATAATAAAATAGGAGAAAAGTTATTTTTCTAGATTTTTGTGTGTGTTGAACCCACTTATCCTCACATGTGAACACCATATTCAAAAACAAATAATTAATAAAAGAATATATGCCATTAATTTATGCATCATGCTGGATTTTATTTTGTGTGCATTTTGTGACAAAAAATATATAAAAAGAAATACATTAATATTTAAATTTGGGAATTTAACCTTAGTTTTCAAATTAGGGGTTAGAGAAGAGAGGAAAATTCTATACAAAAATAAAGAAATATGTATAAAAATATTTGAACCTTCCATATTATTGGGCTCAAATGGTACATTTAAAATAAATATAAATTCACATTTAAAATTAGATTCAAATTTGAATTCTATAAATTGAAAAAGGAAGAAAAGAAAAAGGAAAGATAAAAAGGAAAAAAAGAGAAGGGAATAAAATCTACCTGGGCCGCAGACCTTCATTTCGGCCCATTTGGCCAACTCCTCTGCACAGCCCAACACCTGGTGAGGTGGCGCCGACACCCTGGGCCCGGTCGTAAGTCTCTTGTGCGAGTGAGTCGTCACTTGCGTGTGGACCCGCGAACCAGACACTTCCCACCGTGCGCACTCAGCTAACTGTGAAGCGGGCCCATCGGTCAGCCCCGTCTGCTATTTCTCTCCCGCGCCTCGCATCTCCACCTTCACTGTCTTGCGGGCCCGGCAAGTCAGAGCTTTCTTCCCTGGAAGAATCGCGCACACCGTTGCAACGGCCGCCGCAATTTCTCCGGGAATTGGCCAACTAGCGCCCACCACTCGGACCTCTCGGCCACCCGCGTAACCTTATTAGCGCCTGAGACCCGTCCGCGCCTATCCCACCGGATCCACCATTGGAGAAGCCTCACGCTATATACCCCTCGCCGACCAAAAGGGAAGGGAGAGCACCACCGTGACCGAAGTAGGCAAACTGTTGTTGGGTCTCGGAGAGTTCATCGGCGGCCTTCTCCAAGTCTTCTAGGAGCGTTTCGCGTAGTCCGCGGGTGGGAAAGGCCCCTGTGCGCGGAACAATTTCTCGCCGGCGCCTGGGAACCGCTCTTCGTCGTGGGAAACCCCCCTGTGACCGTTCCAACCCCGGTGAGCTATCCATTTTCTTGGCTGTACCTGTGGCATGGCGTGGGACGTTGGTATTATGAGTTAGAGGGCGTGGCTCGGGTTTTGGTGGAACTCCGGCGATGGTCCGCCGCAGACCTTGGCGGCGCCGCGGTTCTGCTCGGGTGCACGGGGGGAGAGAAAGGCGTGGCCGCTGGATCTAGAGTCGACGACTGCGATTAGTTGGGGTTAACCTTTCGCAATGTCGAATCATGACCGCAGATCCGTGATCGTGTGGCCAAGATTAGAGATAACATATCCTCTCGCTTCATTAAGCTATGGCCGTAGATCCTTGAATGAACGGCTGTGGTGGGAACCCGCGTACCTCCCCCTTCGAGCCGTTCTAATCTGGACCGTTGAGATGGGATCAAGCGGCCCATATCTGCGAATACCCCTTTGGCCGTAAGTTTTATTAAAGAACCCCTGGAGTTTTGGGATATCAACCCACAGTCCACCGTGTTTGTTGTCTGTGCCTTAGGAATTCTTGCGCCGAGCCGCCTGTGCTTCCCAAATATTGATGCGCAGTCCAGAAACTAGTGAATTGGTTAAATAATTATGGAAATGGATTTTTAATACACAAATAATTGCTAGAACTTGTATAATTCATAGAAAATTCATGTGAACTCTAAACGGATCCATTCCACTTTCTAAAATTTTGTAATATTATTTCCTATCACTTAGAATCTCTGTTTTGTCATGAAAACAGTAATAAAAATAATTTCTCACTTAATCCTATTTTAAGCACATAAAACCTTTGGAAATTCATATCTTAAAATCTATAACTCCAAAAATTATGATTCCTGTTCCTAGGATTTTATTTTAATGTGTAGATTATTATTATGTATTTTGTTTACATGTTTGGTGTGATGTTAATTTTCTTTATATACTGTGTTGATTTGTATTGTGGCGAGTAGAAGAACCGGTGACTGAGGATCCTGGTGACCAGCAGATAGAAGTAGCTGAGCAGGAGCTCATTGAAGGCAAGTTATGCCCTTGACCACTTTTATACCCAATAATGTTCTTTAATGTCATTTATTCATGCATAGGTTAATTTTGATGGGACCCAATAGGTCACCCTAGATTGTTTATCTCTTGATACCTTATTATCCATGAATCACTTGGGTAGTTTTGCTATTGCTATACATGGTTTTGGGATAATCTTTCATTATATCCATGTTCCAATTCTTTTGTTATTCTACTTATGTTCATGTCAAGATCATTAATGTTAATTGGAACATGGAGCTTAACTTGAGAAACACGTGCCACCACAAGGGAGGAATGGGACCCCTTGGCTGACTAATTAGGAAAGCTAGTGGAAGACTACCTTACCCGAAAGGGGCAAGGGCAGTAGGGGAGTTGCATGCAAGGAGGTTCTCGGGTTGATTTTGTTGCGATGGCGGTCAGACGGGGGATTCTTGCAAGTGCTCTTCCCATAAACTGTAGCGGGTTTTCGGAAGCTAGTGGAACTTTGTAAAAGCCTCCTAGTGTTGCCCTTCCTCGCTTCCTAGGTAGAGGTGTATGGGAGTCGCGATCCCTTGGTAGATGGGTAACATGACTTGTGGGTAAAGGGTACAACCTCTGCAGAGTGTAAAACTGGTATAGTAGCTGAGCTCACGGTCATGAGCATCTCAGGACTCTCTGACGATTAATTTATGAAACTTAAATTCAATTTAGTCATTTGCATTTGCATGAGATTATTATTAATTTTGTTCTATTACTTTATTTAATGTTTGGTATTTACTTACATTTAGTAACTGCTAATAAAATTTTGACCAACTAATTAAAAGCAATGCTCAGCTTTAACCCCTGTCATTGATTAGCCTTACATATCACACGAACTCCCACCTTTGGTGAGTTCATGTCCACTGGTTCCCCACAACTTGTTGAGCTATGATCATGTGTGAGCTCACCCTTGTTGTCTCACACCCCCCCACAGGAGAAGAGCATGTGGTTCAGGAGGAGCCATAAGGCGAGGAGTTTGATCTTGTCGGGGACCATAATTAGGGGTACCCCCAAGACTCCTAAACTCGGCTGGTAACCACCATCAGCACAAGCTGCAAAGGCCTGATGGGCGCAATACAGGTCAAAGCTCCGTCCACTCAAGGGACACGATCTCGCCTCGCCCGAGCCCAGCCTCGGGCAGGAACAGTAGACCCAGGCGGATTCACGCCTCGCCCGAGGGCATCCTCAAGCAACGAGCGCACCTTCGACTCGCCCGAGGCCTAGCTCGGGCAGGCTTCGCAGTGAAGCAACCTTGGCCAGATCGCCTCGCCAACCGACCAAATCGCAGGAGCATTCAATGCAAGGATCGCCTGACACCTTATCCTGATGCATGTTCCTCAGTCGACAGGGCCGAAGTGACCGCAGTCACTTTGCCCCTCCACTGATTGACCAGACAGGAAAACAGCGCCGCCTGCCCTACTCCGACTGCTGTGCCACCCGCCAGGGTGAGGCTGACAGTAGCCGAGTCCATCCTCAGGCGCCATAGGAAGCTCCGCCTCGCTCGACCCCGGGGCTCGGCCCCCGCCTCGACCTCGGAAGACGGTCTCCGCCTTGCTTGACCCCAGGGCTCGGACTCAACCTCGACCTCGGAAGACGGTCTCCGCCTCGCCCGACCCCGGGGCTCGGCCCCAGCCTCGACCTCGGAAGACTGTCTCCGCCTCGCCCGACCCCAGGGCTCGGACTCAACCTCGACCTCGGAAGACGGTCTCCGCCTCGCCCGACCCCAGGGCTCGGCCCCCGCCTCGACTCCGGAAGACGGTCTCCGCCTCGCCCGACCCCAGGGCTCGGACTCAGCCTCGACCTCGGAGGAGTCACCGTCTCGCCCGACCTTGGGCTCGGACCGACCATGTTACAGGGGGGTACATCATTACCCTACCCCTAGCTAGCTCAGGCTACGGGGAACAAGACCGGCATCCCATCTGGCTCGCCCCGGTAAAACAAGTAATGATGATACCCCGCGTGCTCCCATGACGACGGCGGTTCTCAACCCCCTACGGAAGCAAGGAGACGTCAGCAAGGTCCCGACAGCCCCGACAGTTGTGCTTCTATAGGGCTCAAGTGCTCCTCCGACGGCCACGACATCACATGCACAGGGCACTAGCACCTCTCCGGCAGCCACGTAGTCGTGTACATAGGACTCTGGCTCCTCTCTACCGGACACGTTAGCACACTGCTACACCCCCCATTGTACACCTGGGCCCTCTCCTTACGTCTATAAAAGGAAGGTCCGGGGCCCTTGTATGAGAAGGTGGCCGCGCGGGAGGACGGGCTGACGAACAGGCTCTCTCCCTCTCTCGCGAACGCTTGTAACCCCCTACTGCAAGCGCATCCGCCCTGGGCACAGGATAACACGAGCCGCGGTTCCCCTTTTCTTTCCCCCTTGTGTTCCATCTCGCGCCGACCCATCTGGGCTGGGACACGCAGCAACAATTTACTCGTCGGTCCAGGGACACCCCGGGGTCAAAACGCCGATAGTTGGCGCGCTAGGTAGGGGCCTGCTGCGTGTTGATGAACAGCTTCCCGTCAAGCTCCAGATGGGTAGTCTCCAGCAACCTTTCCAGCCCGGGACGCTGCTCCGTTTCGGGAGTCTCGAGTTCATGCCCCTCGACGGCAGCTACGACATGGTACTCCTTCCTCCGCCGCGTGACAACGACAATGGCGGCCGTCAGCCCGCCTGACGGCGGCGGAATCGACGACGTCTTCCCCGCGTAGCGGAAGAGCAGCATCCGGGTCTGTCCCGTCACCTTCTCCGCCACAGGAGGAGGAGGCGGGGCAACCATGGCCAAGCAGGAGGCGGCACCTCGTTGGCTGTCGAGCGAGTCGACGATGCCGGCGCCCCAACGGGGGACACGTCGGGCGTTGACCTCGCGTCTGAGACGAAGACGAGCGTCGTTTGCTCGCAACACACCAACCCCAAGCGGACAGATGACGTCAGCACGCTCGCAAAGGACTTGCTGGGCGTTAGCCTCGTACCTGAGATAACGGTGCAGTCCGTCCCCGACGCGACTTCGTCACCATCCGTCGATCAAGAGGTACCGTCCGTTTTCCATCCTGTGCCTTTTAGATTCAGCTTCGACCCACTAAGTGACCCCGCTTCGTGGACGCTTTCATAAAGGCATATCCAAACCTTCCGGGGTACCATATGTGGTCAACCTGGGACCGACTGACGGCCGTCTCGACCTACGGGCCCCCGGGTTCCGAGGAAGATGACGACCCCGACTCTGGTTGGGATTTCTCCGGGCTCCGTGCTCCTAGTGCCATGCGGGACTTAATGACCGCATGTGACTACTGCCTCTCCGATTGCTCCGATGATGGCCACAGCCTTGACGACGAGGGCTGTGGCCCAAGTCGCGAATGTTTCCATGTTGATCTAGGGGGTTTCGACGAAGGCAACCACCTTGGTATGCCGAAGGACGGCGATCCCCCTAGGCCTGCGCCTCGTGTTGACATCCTTCGGGAGCTAGCTGTGGTCCCAGTCCCTACGGGGGGTCAGGACACACAGCTCGAGCAAATCCGCGAGATGCAGGCCAAGCTCGACGAGGAAGCATGACAACTTGTGCAGCTCCGGCAAAACATCGGGCAGGAGTGGGCAGGCCGAGCGCTAGCCGGAGAAGCGTGTCATCAGGCCCAGGACGTCCAGCACCGCATCGCCGATGATGCCAGGGCAAGGCTGCCCCCGGCTTCCAGTGGGGTCGGCCAGAACCTGGCTGCAGCAGCAATACTACTCCGAGCGATGCCGGAGCCATCCACCACCGAGGGGCGGCGTATCCAGGGAGAGCTCAAGAATCTCCTGGACGATGCCGCGGTCTTACGGGCCGAAAGCTCTGCCTCCCGAAGGCAGGGGTACCCCCCAGAGCATCACGCCACGACTTCCCGATTCATGCGGGAAGCCTCGGTCCACACCGGGCGCATGCGGGACGCAACGCCTGCAGCCCCGGGTCGCCTCGGCCACGAGCACCACCGCCGCGATCGTCGAGCCCACCTCGACGAGAAGGTGCGTCGAGGCTACCAGCCCAGGCGTGGGGGACGCTACGACAGCGGGGAGGATCAGAGCCCCTCGCCCGAACCACCCGGTCCGCAAGCTTTCAGCCGGGCCATACGACGGGCGCCGTTCCCGACCCGGTTCCGAGCCCCGACTACCATCACTAAGTACTCGGGGGAAACAAGGCCGGAACTGTGGCTCGCGAACTACCGGCTGGCCTGCCAGCTGGGTGGAACGGACGATGACAACCTCATCATCCGCAACCTCCCCATGTTCCTCTCTGACGCCGCCTGGGCCTGGCTGGAGCATCTGCCTCCGGCGCACATCTCCAACTGGGACGACCTGGTCAAAGCCTTCGCCGGAAACTTCCAGGGCACATACGTGCGCCTGGAAACTCCTGGGATCTCCGAAGCTGCCGCCATCAGCCAGGGGAATCCCTGCAGGACTACATCCGGTGGTTTTCGAAGTAGCGCACCGAGCTGCCCAACATCACCGACTCAGATGTGATCGACGCGTTCCTCGCCGGCACCACTTGCCAAGACCTAGTGAGCAAGCTGGGTCGCAAGACTCCCACCAGGGCGAGTGAGCTGATGGACATCGCCACCAAGTTCGCCTCTGGTCAGGAGGCGGTCGAGGCCATCTTTCGGAAGGACAAGCAGCCTCAGGGACGCCAGCAGGAAGACGTCCCCGAGGCGTCTGCCCAGCGCGACACGAAGAAGGGCAAGAAGAAGTCGCAAGCGAAACGCGACGCCGCCGACGTAGATCTTGTCGCTGCCGCCGAGCACAGGAACCCTCGGAAGCCTCCCGGAGGGGCCAACATGTTCGACAAGATGCTCAAGGAGTCGTGCCCCTATCATTAGGGTACCGTCAAGCACACCCTTGAGGAGTGCGTCATGCTTTGGCGCTACTTCCACAAGGCCGGGCCCCCGGCAGAAGGTGGCAGAGCCCACGACAACGACAAGAAGGAAGGCAACAAAGCAGAGGAGTTCCCCGAGGTCCATGACTGCTTCATGATCTACGGTAGGCAGGTGGTGAACGCCTCGGCTCGGCACCGCAAACAGGAGCACCGGGAGGTCTGCTCGGTGAAGGTGGCGGCGCCAATCTACCTAGACTGGTCCGACAAGCCCATCACCTTCGACCAAGGCGACCACCCCGACCGCGTGCCGAGCCCAGGAAAGTACCCGCTCGTCGTCGACCCCGTCATCGGCAACGTCAGGCTTACCAAGGTCCTCATGGACGGAGGCAGCAGCCTCAACATCATCTACGCCGAGACCCTCGGGCTCTTGCAGATCAATCTGTCCACGATCCGGGCCGGTGTGGCGCCCTTTCACGGGATCATTCCCGGGAAGCACGTCCAGCCCCTTGGACAACTCGATCTGCCCGTCTGCTTCGGGACTCCCTCCAACTTCCGAAAGGAAACCCTCACGTTCGAGGTGGTCGGGTTCCGAGGAACCTACCACACAGTGCTGGGGAGACCATGCTACATCAAGTTCATGGCCGTCCCCAACTACACCTACCTCAAGCTCAAGATGCCGGGCCCCAACGGGGTCATCACCATCGGGTCCACATACCGACACGCGTACGAATGCGACGTGGAGTGTGTGGAGTATGCTGAGGCCCTCACCGAGTCCGAGGCCCTCATCGCCGACTTGGAGAGCCTCTCCAATGAGGTGCCAGATGTGAAGCGCCACGTCGGCAACTTCGAGCCAGCAGAGGCGGTTAAATCCGTCCCTCTCGACCCCAGCAACGACGCCTCCAAGCAAGTCCGGATCGGCTCCGAGCTCGACCCCAAATAGGAAGCAGTGTGTTGGGGACTTGTTCTCAAATGCTTTGAGTTAAGAACAAGGCAACACAGAAAATGTTAATCGATAAAGTCCTTCGTCCTTCGAAGCATTATCTCCTTTAGGATATAATGATTTTTGGACGAAGGTTATGAAGGACGTACCTTCATAAACACAGCATGCAATGATGAAGAATGAAACACAAAAAATATGAAGGATAACATGGGTAATTATATATTATTATCAACTTATTATTATTATGAAGAAACAGTAATAACATCGAATTACAAGTGTACCTTTCAGCTTGAAAGGAGATGAAAGTACAGGTGTGACGCAAAAGCCAGTGTCAAAATCAGCGTGAACAGTACGGGGGTACTGTTCACCTATTTATAGGCACGGGACACAGCCCATACAAAATTACATTCATGCCCTTTACATTTGATAATAACTCTATAGTAATTCACCGAGGTCTGAATAGCCTTTTCATCTTTAAGTCGGTTTCATTTTCTGCTACCACGCCGAAGCTTTCCCGCTCACATCTTCGGCGCTGTATCAACCTTCGTATTATTTTGGGCTTCTCCTACTGTGATACCGTCTCGAGTCCGAAGATACCTGTTCACACATTATACTCCAGAAATACTATAAAATCCTGTTTTTGAGGACCTTCGTAAGCCGAAGGCCCCCAACAGTAGCCCCTCGCAATATTAATTTGTTTAAAATAATAAATTTAGATTGCGAAATGGACGAAGGTTTTAAGCCGAAGGTCCGAAAAAACACCTTCCCTTTGCTAGAATAGCAACATTCACTGATAGACGGGGTCTTTCAATTTTCAACGCGCTTGGCGTATAAATAAGACCATACCGCAAGCTCATTTGGCACGCTCTCTTGTCATCTGCTTCCGCTCACTCAATTTTTAGCTCTCGCGCACCAAGATTTGCTTAGCTTTTAAGTTTTTAAGCTTCGGCATTGAAAACAGTTTTTAGTGCTTCCGACGATGTCTGAAGATAAGAAGGCTGCTGCCGAAATGAAGCTGAGTCTCGATGAAGAGAAGAATCTGGGGTTTCTTATAGCAATGTCGAAGACCAATACAGAAAAAATCACCAAAGAGATTTTAGAAGGTTTGTCTGAAGATACCGATGACAGCGACAGTTATGATGTGGATAGTGGTGGTGAAGACTCCGAAGATCGTCCTTGGCGACCAAGCCATGCGGTTTTTGGTAAATCGAGTATTAAGGAAAATCATCTTGTCAACATGAGAGGAAGGTATTTCCGGGATTTGTCTGTTGTTAGGGCCGACGAAGGAGAAAAGACTTGTCCGAACCCTGAAGAAAATGAAGTCGTGGTGTACCGAAGCTTTTTGAAAGCTGGACTTAGATTTCCCCTGAGCAACTTTGTCGTAGAGGTGCTGAAAATATTCGAAGTCTATCTTCACCAACTTACTCCTGAAGCAATCATAAGGCTGAATATCTTTGTGTGGGCCGTGAGAAGCCAAGGTCTGGAGCCTGATGCAAAACGTTTCTGCAATATACACAAATTATCATACGAAACAAAACCTTGGGGTAAGGAACAGTATCACAATAATTTTGGCTGCTACAGTTTCGTTTCTCGGTCTGGGTCAAGCTGTCCCATGCCAACCTTTCGGAAGAGATGGCTCGGCGACTGGATGACAGAATGGTTTTATGTGAAGAATGACCTGACAGTGCGGGAAGATATCAAAGGTATAATTATGCGCCCTATTTGGCAAAGCTTCGGCCTGCGGAGGCCGAAGGTTGAAATGAATGAGGCTGCCGAAGAATGCCAGAGAGCCTTCGGAGTTATTTGTTCTTTTATTGGAACGAGAGATTTGGTCCAAGAGCATATTGCCTTCAGAGTATGGCCTCTTGCAGAAAAATGGGAAATGCCGCAAGAGACCATAAAGGAAACTGACGAAGGTGGTCTTATTAGGCTGAAGTATACTTTCAAATTTGGAGATAAATTCGTTGAGCCAGATGATGACTGGCTAAAGAGCATTGAAAATTTAAGTGATGAGCTGCTTGGGGTTTACACGAAGGCTGAAGATACTGCATTGTCAGCAGCCTTCGGAGGCCGAAAGAAGAAAAGACTGAACCGGGTGTTTGACGCGATCGAGTTCGTCTACCCTGACTATCGTTATCCCATCCGAGGGCAGAAAAGAAAAAACACAACCTCTGCGAAAGAAGAAGCTGCAACTGCTCCTAGCGAGCCAGAACCGAAAAGAAAAAGGATAAAGGTCCTCACACATCGGCCACGCTATATTGAACCAGCCTCGGTGCCTGAGTTCACCGGAGAGACTCCTTCGGCCACCGAAGCTGAAAAGCCAATCAAGCCAACCGTGCTGCCAGAAGTTGCAGAAATGGCCGAAGCACCAACAAAAACAGAATTGGAAAAACCAAAGATTTTGTTATCCGAAACCAAAGAGATGGCCGAAGCGCCATCGACAGAAAAAATGGAAGAAATAAAAGGACCAACTGAGGGATCAAAAATATCAGAAGTTTTAAGTCCTTCAGCAAATGTTGAGACAATAATAAAATCAAAAGGTGCCAGCGGTGACTCCGAAAAGAAAAAGAATGGTCAATGTGCTAGATGTTCTGGAAACAATTAAATCCTCAAGCACACCTCCGAAGAAGACTGTTGCCATTTCCGAAGCGAAAACTGAAATTTCTGATACAAAGGCTCCAGAGCAAGAAACTGAAGCTGAAGCTGGGCCCTCAGAGCCCACGAAGGTAAAATCCTTAGAAACCGAGGAAGAAAAAATAACAGAGCAAATTCTTGTTGAAGAAATCAGTGCTATTGCCCCCGAAGCATCCCCCAAAGTCCTTGATTATATTGTTCGACATGCTTCGGGGAAAAAATTATCAGAAAACGAAAAGCAAGAGGCCCAGCTTTACGCCCAAAAACTGAAGTATCCAAAGGGGGCGTTAATATTCAATGGCAGTGGAGAAGAAGACTTTTTGTATGGTCTCCCTGACAGCAAGGAGATTTCTGTCTGTCGGGAGATAAGCAGGAGCTTCGGATTCCCAACACTAGAAGACGGGCTCTCGGTGCTGTCGAAAAACGATCTGGCCGACAGCCTGGCATACAATAGCTTAAAGGTACCAAAAATAAGATCTTTGCACTTTTTCCTGAGACCAAAATTTTTTGTTTGTTTAAACCTATTGACGCACACACATTCTTCCTTGCAGGGCCTTATACTTAGCAATGCCCTCAGGGCCCAAAAAGATGCCGAAGACGAAGGGTGCGCTATAGCCTTGAGCAACCTTCGTTCCGAAGTAATTGAACTATGGAACGAAGGTCTCGAAAAAGATAAAATATTACATTCATTGATAAATAGAATAAAAGAAGACGAAGCTACGTTTAAAGGTCAAGCTGAGGCTCAGAAGCGTGAAATTGAAGATCTTCGGAAACAATTGGCCAGAGCCAAAGAGGAACACATACTTGAAGAAACGAAGCGAGAACTCAGCGACCAATGGGCAAATCATTTAGAGGGAACTGTTGAAGAGCTTCGCTCGTCCAAGAAAAGATGCTATAACAAATCTATGGAGTGTGTTAAGAAGTTGAAGGCTAGCTTCGCCAGCGTCGGCGCATTCTCGAGCAAAGAAAACTTTACAAGAGGCAACCCCGAAGGTCCCATCAAATGGATTAATCACGAAGCTGAGGCTTTCGAGGAAATTTTAAATAGCCGCGGAGACATATGTGCTTTCTCGGGTGCCAGGGGGATTGCCACCATTTTGGAGAAAAAGGGCTGCGATCATGTAAAGATTTTAGCGCAATCCGAAGCTGGCTTGTCCTTCGAAGATGCGAGAGATCCTTCAGCCGAAGCTAGCATGGTTGGTGGAAAATTTTTCACCGATGTTTGGGATAATGGTGGTCGAGAAATGGCTCGAGAAATTATTCAGAAAAGCGAGAAGGGTATTCACGACGCTAGAGAAGTAGCTGAGGCTGCTGAGAAGAGCGCAGAGCCCGAAGGGCAACTAGGTATTAACTAATGGTTTTTATTGTGTTGTAATTTTTGGTTTTAAACTTCGTTCGCAATTTGTAATAGCAATGTAGTCGTATCCTGTCCTTCTTCAGATCCTGCTGAAGCGTCTCCGGGCCCTCGCCCGAAAGGAGACGACGAAATTAAAAAGATGGCTGAAGCTATTATGGACGAAGTTGTCAATCGACTCCTGAATGAGGCTGCAGAAGTTGTTCTGAGAGAAGATTAAATACTATTGTAAAAACTTCTGAAATGTAATATATGTGACATCTTGTAGCCCTGAATGTAATATACCTGCTTTTATTGTTTAATTCTTTACGATGCATGAAATTTTACATACGTACCATTTTTGAGTCTTTGACGAAAAAACACCTTCCCTTCTTTTCATGCTTCGTGAAGAAGAATTTTCATTTGTCACAACAATATCCGCAGTGTTCTGATGAATAATATCCAAGCTTCGTGAAGATATTCTCCGAAGCTACACTTCCGAAGATCAAAAGTGTATCTCCTTGCGACTTAGCATGATTTTCCCCTTTTTCGAAACATTATTCCGAAGATCGATATCGTGTCCCCTTCTTGTGCCATATGCAGCATGATGTATGATGCTTATGCTATGAAAAATGATGCGATGATGTTATGTTATGTAAGATGGTGTTTATTCCGAAGATACACACACATTCCTGCGATAAAACACATAATCTTTTTGAATCAGCGTTGTCTTTTTACTATAAGCCTCCCTTAGGAGCTTCTTCGCCTTTTACTTCAGCGGAATCAGCGTTTATTTTTCGCTGTAAGCCTCCCTTAGGAGCTTCTTCGCCTTTTACTTTCAGCGGTATTCGCGTTGACTTTTCGCGCTTCGCCTTTTACTTAGGCGGTATCAGCGTTGACTTTTCGCTGTAAGCTCTGCATTCCCTTTGGAACGACTTTGGAGCAGAAAACTTACACTGCGCTCCCTTTGGAGCGGCTTTTTGTGACTTCGGCAAACTTACTCTGCGTTCCTTAGAACGACTTTTTGTTGCTTCGAAGAATTTTTGATAATTCGAAGGTCCTCTTTGTTATCGCAAATCTTTAAGCTTCAACAACTTAAGCCTGTGGAGAAAATATATTTTCCTTGTGGCAAACAACGAAACTATTACATGAAATCTAAACAATGTCCTTTATTACACAGAAAATAAAACTGAATGAAAAAGACCTCTATCAAGGTAGGATATTTGTCAATAGATGTGCTTAGACTCTGGCACAGTGCTGTTGACTGTGCGAGCTTCGGACTGTTCTCTGAAGTCCCTTTGGTGTGGAGCATATTGGCTCCCTTCCGGCTGCTGACCTTGTTGCATCGGTGGTGGAGGCGGGGGCTATTGCCAGGAAGCTTGAGGTTGGCTCGCCGAAGCAACAGAAACTGCAGGGTGGTTGCCTACATATTCTGGGATGTAAGGCGAGTGATACGAAGCGGTGTGCATGACCTGCTTCGGCTGAGCCTGTTGTGCTGCCGCTTCAGCTATTTCCTTTTGCTTCTGGATGGTAACATGACACATCCTGGTGGTATGACCTTTGTTCTCACCGCAGAACAAGCAAAAAATTCTTCTTGGTTGATCGCCAAATCTTCCGCCGAAGCCCCTGGCGCCTCTGCCTCTCGGAGCTGGTGGTCGGAAGGAGCCTTGCTGTTGCCCCGAAGCTTGTGAGGAGCACTGTGGCCTTTGCTGTTGGCTCCCCCTATCATCATTTTGGGTAGAGTTATGAATTGATCTAACGTGCCTCGGATAAAACCTCCCTCCGAAGCCCCTGGTCATTTTAGAAAACCTGAAAGCCTCCTCCCTTCTTTGGCGAAAATCATTATCGGCCCAAATGTACTCGTCCATCTTCTGAAGCAGCTTCTCCAAAGTTTGAGGAGGCTTCCTAGCGAAGTACTGAGCTGAAGGTCCTGGCCAAAGCCCCTTGATCATGGCCTCAATGACAATTTCGTTGGGCACTGTTGGTGCCTGTGCCCTCAAACGCAAGAACCTCCGGACGTACGCCTGAAGGTACTCTTCGTGATCCTGGGTGCACTGGAATAGAGCTTGAGCAGTGACTGGCTTCGTCTGAAACCCTTGGAAGCTGGTTAACAATAAGTCCTTCAGCTTTTGCCATGAAGTGATCGTTCCTGGTCGAAGGGAGGAATACCAGGTTTGAGCAACACTCCTGACAGCCATAACAAAAGATTTGGCCATGACTGCAGCATTGCCACCATACGAAGATACTGTTGCTTCGTAGCTCATCAAAAACTGCTTCGGGTCTGAGTGGCCATCAAATATGGGAAGCTGAGGCGGCTTGTAGGACGAAGGCCAAGGTGTAGCCTGCAGCTCAGCGGACAGGAGAAGCATCATCAAAAACAAAATTCCCATTATGGAAATTGTCATACCAGTCATCTTCATTGAGGAAACCCTCCTGATGAAGGTCTTGGTGCTGAGGCCTTCGGTGTTGCTCATCCTGAGTAAGATGACGAACTTCCTCAGAGGCTTCGTCTATCTGCCTTTGCAGTTCAGCTAGCCTGGCCATCTTTTCCTTCTTCCTCTGCACCTGTTGATGAAACATCTCCATGTCTCTGATTTCTTGGTCTATCTCATCCTCTGGCGGTGTCGGGCTAACAACCTTCCTTTTCTGGCTTCGGGCCTCCCGAAGGGAGACAGTCTCCTGATTGTGGTCCAGCGGTTGGAGAGCTGCAGTGCCAGTTGCTGAAGCTTTCTTCGGCGCCATAGCGAAGGTTTATGATCGCCGAAGGTGTTCAAAAACTCAAAGAGTGGAAGTGAGTTCACCGGAGGTGGGCGCCAATGTTGGGGACTTGTTCTCAAATGCTTTGAGTTAAGAACAAGGCAACACAGAAAATGTTAATCGATAAAGTCCTTCGTCCTTCGAAGCATTATCTCCTTTAGGATATAATGATTTTTGGACGAAGGTTATGAAGGACGTACCTTCATAAACACAGCATGCAATGATGAAGAATGAAACACAAAAAATATGAAGGATAACATGGGTAATTATATATTATTATCAACTTATTATTATTATGAAGAAACAGTAATAACATCGAATTACAAGTATACCTTTCAGCTTGAAAGGAGATGAAAGTACAGGTGTGACGCAAAAGCCAGTGTCAAAATCAGCGTGAACAGTACGGGGGTACTGTTTACCTATTTATAGGCACGGGACACAGCCCATACAAAATTACATTCATGCCCTTTACATTTGATAATAACTCTATAGTAATTCACCGAGGTCTGAATAGCCTTTTCATCTTTAAGTCGGTTTCATTTTCTGCTACCACGCCGAAGCTTTCCCGCTCACATCTTCGGCGCTGTATCAACCTTCGTATTATTTTGGGCTTCTCCTACTGTGATACCGTCTCGAGTCCGAAGATACTTGTTCACACATTATACTCCAGAAATACTGTAAAATCCTGTTTTTGAGGACCTTCGTAAGCCGAAGGCCCCCAACATAGTGCTCGTCGACTTTCTCCGCGCGAACGCCGAGGTTTTTGCGTGGAGTCTGTAACACCCTGAATTTGGGGGTATAAAATTTCATTTCTAATATTCACCAAATTCAGATGTTACCCTCTCTTTTCCTTGCTTTTCTTTTCTTTTTCCTAAATAGTGAAGAGTTATTTTGTTTTTATGTCTAGGTGTAAGCCTAGTAAAATAAAAATCTTAGTGGAACTTTGATTCTTGCATTCATGCTGATGCATAGTGTTTGTGAGTGCAAAATGTTATCGTAACAGATTAAAATATCTCGAGGATGTTCGTAAGAGTTTTTGGAATCTTTAGAATGTTTCTTCGAGTATTAAATATGATTTTCAGTTTTTATAATATTAATTAAATACCTACAATTTAGTATTTGCAAAAAAATTATAAAATTTTGGAAACTCAATTATATATATATATATATATTCTTCCTCGTTGAGCCTGATCCAGATCTTGAGTCATTTTCGCGAGATCGCCAAACTGTCTCTCCTCGCAAACGTCGTGTTGCTCGTGTCTACCCCCATCGATCACTCAACCACCTTGTCTAACAATGCTAAAACCCTCTTCCCTGCACAGATATTCATTTCCCCAGATCCAGATCACACGAGCAGGCGTGCAGTTGCTGAGCGTCGTCCTCGCTTTCCTTCTGGCTCTATGTACTGGCCGAGCAGCCCCAGGCACCCACGCGCGTGCTCTGCGATGCCGACCCAGCGAAGCCTCGCGACAATCGTCTCTGGAAGTCCTCTGGCGTCCGTTCCTGATGTCCACGCGATCGCCAAGGTACAAAGTCTCCCATCCTCTCTCCTCCCATGGTGGTCGACATCTAGAGGCTAAATCCCCAGCGCCTAATCCCACGGTCCTACCTGCAGGCGGCCATCTCCCTCTCGTCCAGCATACCCGAGCGGCCATATCCCATGTGCGGCGTACCAGGCCTGCTCGAAGCCCTCCAAAATCCTTTCATGTAATCTCTCGTCATGTGATTAGTCCTGCACCCTCCAGCTTCTTCACGTGGCTAGCACATCAGGTAAGGAACTCCACTCCTAATCGTTCTCCAAATCTTGGATGAGACAAGCCTCCTCGTGCACCACTAATCCCTGCATGCATCCATCCAATAGAGAAAATGCCCCTCATCATCTATGGATTTTCTGCTGCTAAGATCTTGTGGCCATAGGTGTGGACATCCTCCAGCCAATAAAATTATGCCATGTCACCCTGGATACACTATTTATTAAATAGCGATAAACAAATATATAGTTTTAATTTACGCTTTATAAATACCTTTATTATGATTACGCTTGATCCAACGTTTTTGAATTAATACTGGTTAGTATAAATGTGTTGCCGCGTGAATCGTCTATTGTCGATCGCGGGTGTCTCGCGTGCTGTCCGCACGTTATTTAATTATTTCCGTTTGTGTCGCTCGCGCTAATTAGTCAATTATTGTTTAGTTGTTGGTCAAATTAAAATAACAATTCAATTAGAATGACTCTATAGTTTTAACTCGTGCTTTTATAAATATAAATATTAATTAACATGATTAATACCAGCTTAAATACTTCTCGTTAATTATTTGTTTGTTGTTGTTCGCGCCCGACATTGTTTGCGCGTCATCGTGCTGTTCGCGCGCGTAGCCGTGTCGTGCGCTGTCGTGCACGTTATTTCGCGTGTGTCGCGCGTGCTGTTCGCACGCGTTGTCATACGTCGTGTGCGTGCGTCGCGTGTGCCATTTGCACGTGTCGCTTGCCTTGCCGCGCGTAGTTAGTGCGTACCTCGCGTATCGATCACGTGTGTCGCACGACATCTGCGCGTGATAATAAATTGTTTTCGCTTATAAACACTCATGTTAATAATGTTAATTCGTCAGATCACATATTTTAGATAATTAATTTAAGGTTTGCCCGACTAATATTTATTAGATTAATATTTCAATTAGATTAAATATATAGTGTTCAACTGTGCTTTTATAATAAATATTAGCATGACCAATATTAACTTAACTACTTTTTAATAATTTAATATTTGTTTAGTATAAACCCGTCACCTATTTAGTTTTCCTCGCCTGTCGCGCGTGCTGTTGTGCACATGGCATGCTCGTTCGCGCTGTTTCGTGTGTCGTCAGCGTGCTATGTCGTGCGTGCCTGCGCGTCGTTTGCACGCTGTCATGTTGGGTTCGCCGTCATCACGTTGTCTGCGCTTGCCATGCGTGGTGCGCGCGCTAGGTCGCGTGTGATCGTTCTGTTCCACACGTTACGTATTTCGTCTCGCTCCGCTAATTCGTCCCGCTTAGAGTCGCTGATGTTATTTAAATTACTTATTTAACTAAGAATTGTTAGTGTGCTTAGCTAATTAAAACTGTGCGATAGCTCTAGTTCATTTTAAATAATTATTGATTAATATAATTAGATCAAACTAAATGTTATGATTAATACTCGGTGAGTGTAGACGCGATAACTTCTCGACCGTCGCGTTTCTTTTTCCTCGCGTGACCGTAGTAACACGCCCTATTTTGTTTTGCATATTTTATTATGTTCTCATTTGAATGGTGTAATGTTCTTATGCATATATATATGTTTGTTTGTGCCTGTTTTATTCGTTGTGCGTCGCGAATAGATTGCGATCCGTTTCCGAGCTTCGAGGGATCAAAGATCAAGCGTTGGCGACCAAGTGATCCAGTTCTTCGAGTTCCACAAGGTTGAAGACCCTGAGCATCTGTTTAGTGAAGGCAAGTGTCCTCTGACCCATTATGTCCTATCTATTTATAATTCACTGTCCTGCACTACTTAATTGAAACCTAAGGATTGACTAGCTTTCTATTTACCTTATCCTTGTTTACCTTTCGGGTTACTATGGTTAGCTTCATGCTAGCGCTTTACTTTAATCAATGAACATGATGAGATACAATGATGATACTATGGTCTTATTCTGGATATGATGATATACTTGTGGCATTTAAGGGGACTCGGGCTGTTTCCCGAGTACCTCTCCATAAGGACCTGTTCGTTGAGAGACCACCCGGGATAACAGTGCAACCATGAGGGTGAAATGGGATGCCCTTAGCTAATTAATTAGAAGAACTAGAGGTGTAGTTGCTTCGCCGTCATGCCGTCAATGGGGTCCAGGCACAGTGCTTGCTCTGCCGAGGCTGAGTGCCGAGGTTCTTTCGTTTTGCTTTTGTTAGTCACCCTCCTGCGGGGAGAGGTACTGTGTTTATCAAACTGGAGAAACCTAACGGGCGGCTATAACCTCTAGGGAATCTTTGTAACAGCTACGTAGTGATACCCTGCCAGACCACCTAGGGAGTGATCAATGGGGATTAGCTCTCCCCGGGCAGAAAGGGAATCATGACTCATGGGTAAAGTGTGCGACCTCTGCAGAGGGTACTGAAACTGATATATCAGTCGTGCTTGCGGTTAAGAGCAGCCTTGGGATCCTCTTTGATTAGAGATACTTGATCAGAGATGGTTGGTTTACAGGTGGTGACAAGGATGATGGTTATGACAATGGTAATGGTAAGTGGTATTCTTTCCGTTTGGAAAGGGTACTTTGGGTTAATAACTTGGGTTAATGTTAAAACCTGGCTCTCAATTAATAATAATAACCTGACCAACTAAAAGCAACTGCTTGACTTAACTCCACATAAAGCTAGTCCACTACAGCCAAACGGGACATTTTGCTGAGTACGTTGATGTGTACTCACCCTTGCTTTCACAAAACACCAGGTTGCCTTTGGTGCAATCTATGCTCAGGTAAAGAAGAAGGTGTCGATGCAGATCTCCAGGAGTTCCAGGACGTCTATGAGTTTGAGGATTAGGCTAGCGACCTCCCCCAGTCAGCTGCCTGTGGTGGGTTGTTTATGTTGGCTACGTTTCGATTCTGTGCACTTTGATTTATATTATGTAAATGGCTCTAGTCTGTAATATTATTACTTACTCTTTATTGTGATTCGAAGCATTGTGCTATGATGAGTCATTTATGTAATCGCTGTGTACGTGAATTACTGATCCTGGCACGTACATGGTTCACATTCGGTTTACCTTCAAAACCGGGTGTGACATAAGTGGTATCAAAGCCTTGCTGACTGTAGGACCGCTGACCTAGAGTAGCATTGGCCGTGTTAAGGACTTATTAATTATTATTACTTTACCTCATCCTTGGTTCTGCTTCAAAATATTAGTCACATCGCCTAATTCTGTGTTGTGCTCCTATATGCCCCCTTGCCAAAAAAGTATTTTATTATAGTATGGTCTATACATTAGATCTGACCTCACTCTTGTGCTTGCGACGTCTTTTGTAGGTGCCCCCTGACCATAACTTTCTTGTCTTTTGGGATTTTTTTCCTTTTCTATCGTTAAATTCATAACTTTTGACAATATCTATTCCATTGGTATTGACATGCTGCATCTCTTGGATTCTTCCATACCCTTGTCCATTAATTCAAATACTTAACTCTGAAAACTTTGTTGCTTATTTAAACATTCCAGTTATATTTTCATGACTTTCCTATATTTTGAGATCCCTTCCTATTCTGTTGTTAAGTCATCGACAAATTCTATTACCTTAGTCTTAGTATGCTTGTATCCTTGGAGTCTTGCATACTCTTATATTTTAATGTATACTTATATTCATACCCCAATGTCTGTTTAAGACGTTTTAGTTTACATGCCCTTGACCACCCTTGTTTCCTAATGATCCATGAGCGGTCATTTTATTTTGCACACCCTGGTGATCTCGTTAATTCCTTGTAACTTTCTTCGGTAATGAATTTTTACTTCAAGTTTTCTGTCGGAACCTCACTTATCTTATCCTTGATTGTTTCCCCACTTTGCCACTTCGTGAGTCTTGTCTCAACTCTATCCTTTGTTATGCTTTTCGTTATTATCGATGTCACCTTTGACACCTCCATATCTTACATTGAGGTTATCTTATACTTGCCCTTTAAAATCTCCTTTCTCCCATCTCAATCTGAGCGTTGTACTGTACCTATTTTCCCTTGGTCGTATCCTCTTCTTTGTCACCTGCAAGTTTTTTAACTCTATCATTTGTTGTGTTTTGTTTGTCATCTCCTTTACCCTTCTCATCACTCTATCCTACCTTGTAATTACATTATGTCTATTATCTAAAATCTCTAATCTCCCATCTTAGTTCAAGAGTGGTGTTTTACTCATTCCGTCCTTGTCCGTAACCTCATCTTTGCCATGTGCAAGTCTTGTTGTGACCCCATTCTTGGTTGTACTTGTACCGCGGGCTCTTCAATGCCTTCATCTTTTCTCTAATACCTTTGTCTGTTATCGCCTTTGACCCTTGCATTATTGATGTCTTCTACTTGAATGCTTACCTTGAGCTTATCCTTTAAAAGCCTCCCCTTTCTTTCAACCCAGTTTGAGGGTTGCAGGTTACCTATCTCTCCCTTGATTTCTTTTCCCTCCTTGTCGCCTTACAAGTCTTGTCTAATTCCATCATTTGCTGTTTTTTTTTGCTATCACCATTACCTTGCCATCCATCGATATTACCTTCATACTTATCTTTATGCTTGCTCTTTAAAAAAAATCTCCTCTCTTCCACCTCAATTTGAGAGTTGTAGTTTACCTATTTGGCCCATGGATGTACCCTCTCCTTTTCCATTTGCAGGTCTTGTCTTAACTCCATCCTTTGTGGTATTTATATTCTTGGTTCTTATGCCCATTTACCTCCCCTCCCACATCCTTGTCTGTTATCGCCTTAAAACCCTCGTGATATCTATGCCCTTGCCCTCATGCTTACTTTGAACCTACCCTTTAAAGCCTCCTCTTTTCCATCCCTGTTCGAAGATAATGCCTCACCTACTTCACCATTGATTGCTTCCCCTTCTTTGACGCCTTGCAATTTTTGTCTAAAATACATCCTTTATTGTGTGTTTGTTCGTTATCACCTTAACCCTTGTCATCCCTCGATCGTTACCTTGATGCTTATCTTGTACCTGCATTTTAAGGCCGCCTTTCCCATTTCCGTTCAAGAGTGTTGTCTTACCCACCCCGCTCTTGTTCGTTCCATTTTCCTCTGCCTCGTTGCCAGTCGTAGCTTTTGCTTGATATCACCCTTACCTTTGTAATCTCTAGATCTTGACTTGATGCTTATCTTAGGTCTGATTTTTGGAATCTCCCCTTTTCTATCTCAACTCAAGAGTGGTGTTCTACCCAATATGCCCTTGGTCATATCCTTTTCCTGGTCGCTCACGATGCTTGCTTTAACTCCATAGTTTATGGTGCTCGTGCCCCTATCCTACACGTCTTGTTCTTCTCCTCCTCCTTCGACAACCTTAGAGATTAGTTACTCCCTTTTCAGGAAAGACCACCGTCTAGTTAACATTCAAGTGTAGCAACGATATGTTTGTTGTGGTATGCTTGTGATGTTTGTATTTGTGTTATGACCAATTTGCTTCTTTGTGATGAGTGTTGATGTGTTGTGGCCCTTGGTCCGCAATGACATCAGTTTACTAGTTGATTGCCATAGAGTAAGGTAGCTGGGTGCTCTCCCTTTTCTCTCTTTAATCCGTCTATACTTACCTTTTCTCGTTATTCTTTCCTCTTGCACCTGTCCATTTGGCAACCTCCAACTCCTCCAAATCAGTCAAGATCAGAGTCGGCAGCATCTTCACCAAGTGCATATCAACGCTCATGTTAAGGGGGTTAGCCGCTAACACCAATAAAGACGATGCGACCAACATCAACCAACATCAACCAACAAGATTAAAGTGGCGCAGCAGAAGCGTGTGTGGGTCCTAACCCACAGGTCCAGAAGATCCTCAAGAATTGCATCAGTGGGTCGTGAACATCTGAAGGTCAACACAACTAGTCCACGAGTTAAGCTTGCAGATTCAAAGTCAACTCAAGGAAGCCGTGAATAACCTATGAACCAACCTTGTTTTCTTGCTAGCTTCTTCTTGAATCTCGAGGGCGAGATTCCTGTTAACAGGGTTAGATTTGTAACACCCTGAATTTCGGGGTATAAAATTTTATTTCTAATATTCACCAAATTCAGATGTTACCCTCTCTTTTCCTTGCTTTTCTTTTCTTTTTCCTAAATAGTGAAGAGTTATTTTGTTTTTATGTTTAGGCGTAAGCCTAGTAAAATAAAAATCTTAGTGGAACTTTGATTCTTGCATTCATGCTGATGCATAGTGTTTGTGAGTGCAAAATGTTATCGTAACAGATTAAAATATCTCGAGGATGTTCGTAAGAGTTTTTGGAATCTTTAGAATGTTTCTTCGAGTATTAAATATGATTTTCAGTTTTTCTAATATTAATTAAATACCTACAATTTAGTATTTGCAAAAAATTATAAAATTTTGCAAACTCAATTATATATATATATTCTTCCTCGTTGAGCCTGATCCAGATCTTGAGTCATTTTCGCGAGATCGCCAAACTGTCTCTCCTCGCAAACGTCGTGTTGCTCGTGTCTACCCCCATCGATCACTCAACCGCCTTGTCTAACAATGCTAAAACCCTCTTCCCTGCACAGATATTCATTTCCCCAGATCCAGATCACACGAGCAGGCGTGCAGTTGCTGAGCGTCGTCCTCGCTTTCCTTCTGGCTCTATGTACTGGCCGAGCAGCCCCAGGCACCCACGCGCGTCCTCTGCGATGCCGACCCAGCGAAGCCTCGCGACAATCGTCTCTGGAAGTCCTCCGGCGTCCGTTCTTGATGTCCACGCGATCGCCAAGGTACAAAGTCTCCCATCCTCTCTCCTCCCATGGTGGTCGGCACCTAGAGGCTAAATCCCCAGCGCCTAATCCCACGGTCCTACCTGCAGGCGGCCATCTCCCTCTCGTCCAACATACCCGAGCGGCCATATCCCATGTGCGGCGTACCAGGCCTGCTCGAAGCCCTCCAAAATCCTTTCATGTAATCTCTCGTCATGTGATTAGTCCTGCACCCTCCAGCTTCTTCACGTGGCTAGCAGTAAGGAACTCCACTCCTAATCGTTCTCCAAATCTTGGATGAGACAAGCCTCCTCGTGCACCACTAATCCCTGCATGCATCCATCCAATAGAGAAAATGCCCCTCATCATCTATGGATTTTCTGCTGCTAAGATCTTGTGGCCATAGGTGTGGACATCCTCCAGCCAATAAAATTATGCCATGTCACCCTGGATACACTATTTATTAAATAGCGATAAACAAATCTATAATTTTAATTTACGCTTTATAAATACCTTTATTATGATTACGCTTGATCCAACGTTTTTGAATTAATACTGGTTAGTATAAATGTGTTGCCGCGTGAATCGTCTATTGTCGATCGCGGGTGTCTCGCGTGATGTCCGCACGTTATTTAATTATTTCCGTTTTTGTCGCTCGCGCTAATTAGTCAATTATTGTTTAGTTGTTGGTCAAATTAAAATAACAATTCAATTAGAATGACTCTATAGTTTTAACTCGTGCTTTTATAAATATAAATATTAATTAACATGATTAATACCAGCTTAAATACTTCTCGTTAATTATTTGTTTGTTGTTGTTCGCGCCCGACATTGTTTGCACGTCATCGTGCTGTTCGCGCGCGTAGCCGTGTCGTGCGCTGTCGTGCACGTTATTTCGCGTGTGTCGCGCGTGCTGTTCGCACGCGTTGTCACACGTCGTGTGCGTGCGTCGCGTGTGCCATTTGCACGTGTCGCTTGCCTTGCCGCGCGTAGTTAGTGCGTACCTCGCGTATCGATCACATGTGTCGCACGACATCTGCACGTGATAATAAATTGTTTTCGCTTATAAACACTCATGTTAATAATGTTAATTCGTCAGATCACATATTTTAGATAATTAATTTAAGGTTTGCCCGACTAATATTTATTAGATTAATATTTTAATTAGATTAAATATATAGTGTTCAACTGTGCTTTTATAATAAATATTAGCATGACCAATATTAACTTAACTACTTTTTAATAATTTAATATTTGTTTAGTATAAACCCGTCACCTATTTAGTTTTCCTCGCCTGTCGCGCGTGCTGTTGTGCACATGGCATGCTCGTTCGCGCTGTTTCGTGTGTCGTCAGCGTGCTATGTCGTGCGTGCCCGCGCGTCGTTTGCACGCTGTCATGTTGGGTTCGCCGTCATCACGTTGTCTGCGCTTGTCATGCGTGGTGCGCGCGCTAGGTCGCGTGTGATCGTTCTGTTCCACACGTTACGTATTTCGTCTCGCTCCGCTAATTCGTCCCGCTTAGAGTCGCTGATGTTATTTAAATTACTTATTTAACTAAGAATTGTTAGTGTGCTTAGCTAATTAAAACTGTGCGATAGCTCTAGTTCATTTTAAATAATTATTGATTAATATAATTAGATCAAACTAAATGTTATGATTAATACTCGGTGAGTGTAGACGCGATAACTTCTCGACCGTCGCGTTTCTTTTTCCTCGCGTGACCGTAGTAACACACCCTATTTTGTTTTGCATATTTTATTATGTTCTCATTTGAATGGTGTAATGTTCTTATGCATATATATATGTTTGTTTGTGCCTGTTTTATTCGTTGTGCGTCGCGAATAGATTGCGATCCGTTTCCGAGCTTCGAGGGATCAAAGATCAAGCGTTGGCGACCAAGTGATCCAGTTCTTCGAGTTCCACAAGGTTGAAGACCCTGAGCATCTGTTTAGTGAAGGCAAGTGTCCTCTGACCCATTATGTCCTATCTATTTATAATTCACTGTCCCGCACTACTTAATTGAAACCTAAGGATTGACTAGCTTTCTATTTACCTTATCCTTGTTTACCTTTCGGGTTACTATGGTTAGCTTCATGCTAGCGCTTTACTTTAATCAATGAACATGATGAGATACAATGATGATACTATGGTCTTATTCTGGATATGATGATATACTTGTGGCATTTAAGGGGACTCGGGATGTTTCCCGAGTACCTCTCCGTAAGGACCTGTTCGTTGAGAGACCACCCTGGATAACAGTGCAACCATGAGGGTGAAATGGGATGCCCTTAGCTAATTAATTAGAAGAACTAGAGGTGTAGTTACTTCGCCGTCGTGCCGTCAATGGGGTCCAGGCACAGTGCTTGCTCTGCCGAGGCTGAGTGCCGAGGTTCTTTCGTTTTGCTTTTGTTAGTCACCCTCCTGCGGGGAGAGGTACTGTGTTTATCAAACTGGAGAAACCTAACGGGCGGCTATAACCTCTAGGGAATCTTTGTAACAGCTACGTAGTCATACCCTGCCAGACCACCTAGGGAGTGATCAATGGGGATTAGCTCTCCCCGGGCAGAAAGGGAATCATGACTCATGGGTAAAGTGTGCGACCTCTGCAGAGGGTACTGAAACTGATATATCAGCCGTGCTTGCGGTTAAGAGCAGCCTTGGGATCCTCTTTGATTAGAGATACTTGATCAGAGATGGTTGGTTTACAGGTGGTGACAAGGATGATGGTTATGACGATGGTAATGGTAAGTGGTATTCTTTCCGTTTGGAAAGGGTACTTTGGGTTAATAACTTGGGTTAATGTTAAAACCTGGCTCTCAATTAATAATAATAACCTGACCAACTAAAAGCAACTGCTTGACTTAACTCCACATAAAGCTAGTCCACTACAGCCAAACGGGACATTTTGCTGAGTACGTTGATGTGTACTCACCCTTGCTTTCACAAAACACCAGGTTGCCTTTGGTGCAATCTATGCTCAGGTAAAGAAGAAGGTGTCGAGGCAGATCTCCAGGAGTTCCAGGACGTCTATGAGTTCGAGGATTAGGCTAGCGACCTCCCCCAGTCAGCTGCCTGTGGTGGGTTGTTTATGTTGGCTACGTTTCGATTCTGTGCACTTTGATTTATATTATGTAAATAGCTATAGTCTGTAATATTATTACTTACTCTTTATTGTGATTCGAAGCATTGTGCTATGATGAGTCATTTATGTAATCGCTGTGAACGTGAATTACTGATCCTGACACGTACATGGTTCGCATTCGGTTTACCTTCAAAACCGGGTGTGACAGAGTCCCTAGAACATGCCTGGCATACCGAGGGATGTCACCGAGCACTCGCTGGATATCCGAGCTGGAGCCCGACCCGTGAAGCAGCCTCTGCGCCGATTCGATGAAGAAAAGCGCAGAGCCATAGGCGAGAAGATCCACAAGCTGATGGCTGCAGGGTTCATCAAAGAGGTATTCCATCCCGAATGGCTAGCCAACCCTGTGCTTGTGAAAAAGAAAGGTGGGAAGTGGAGGATGTGTGTAGACTATACTGGTCTAAACAAAGCATGTCCGAAGGTTCCCAACCCTCTGCCTCGCATCAATCAAATCGTGGATTCCACTGCTAGGTGCGAAACCCTATCATTCCTCGATGACTACTCAGGGTATCACCAAATCATGATGAAAGAGTCCGATCAGCTCGCGACTTCTTTCATCACACCTTTTGGCATGTACTGCTATATTACTATGCCATTCGGTTTAAGGAATGCAGGCGCGACATACCAAAGGTGCATGAACCACGTGTTCGGAGAGCACATCGGCCGAACGGTCGAGGCTTACATCGATGACATCGTAGTCAAGACGAGGAAATCCTCCGACCTCCTCACTGACCTTGAAACGACATTTAAGTGTCTCAAGGCGAAAGGCGTGAAACTCAATCCCGAGAAGTGTGTCTTCGGAGTCCCCCGAGGCATGCTCCTGGGGTTCATCGTCTCCAAGCGGGGCATTGAGGCCAACCCGGAGAAAATCGTGGCCATCACCAACATGGGGCCTATCGAGGACTTGAAAGGAGTACAGAGGGTCATGGGATGCCTTGCGGCTCTAAGCCGCTTCATCTCGCGCCTCGGCGAAAGAGGCCTACCCCTGTACCGTCTCTTAAGGAAGATCGAGCGCTTCACTTGGACCCTCGAGGCCGAGGAAGCCCTCAGGAACTGAAAGGCGCTCCTTACAAGCACGCCCATCCTGGTGCCCCCCGCTGCCGGAGAAGCCCTCTTGATCTACGTAGCCGCAACCACTCAGGTGGTCAGCGTCGCGATCGTAGTCGAGAGATGAGAAGAAGGGCATACATTGCTCGTCCAGAGACCGGTCTACTTCATCAGTGAGGTACTGTCCGAGACCAAAATCCGCTACCCACAAATTCAGAAGCTACTGTACACAGTAATTCTGACACAGCGAAAGTTGCGACACTACTTCGAGTCTCATCCGGTGACTGTGGTGTCATCCTTCCCCCTGGGGGAGATCATCTAGTGCCGAGAGGCCTCGGGTAGGATTGCAAAATGGGTGGTGGAGATCATGGGCGAGACAATCTCGTTCGCTCCTCGGAAGGCCATCAAGTCCCAAGTCTTGGCGGACTTTGTGGTTGAATGGGTCGACACTCAGCTTCCAGCAGCTCCGATCCAACCGGAACTCTGGACCATGTTTTTCGACGGGTCGCTGATGAAAACAGGAGCGGGCGCGGGCCTGCTCTTCATCTCACCCCTCGGAAAGCACCTCCGCTACGTGCTACTCCTCCTTTTCCCGGCGTCAAACAACGTGGCCGAGTACGAAGCTCTGGTTAACGGGTTGCGCATCGCCATCGAGCTAGGGGTTCGGCGCCTCGACGCTCGTGGCGACTCGCAGCTTGTCATCGACCAAGTCATGAAGAACTCCCACTGCCGCGACCCGAAGATGGAGGCCTACTACGACGAGGTTCGGCGCCTGGAAGACAAGTTCTACGGGCTCGAGCTCAACCACATCGCTCGACGGTACAACGAGACTGCGGACGAGCTGGCTAAAATAGCCTCGGGGCGGACAATGGTTCCCTCGGACGTCTTCTCCCGAGACCTACACCAACCCTCCGTCAAGACCGACGACACGCCCGAGCCCAGGGAGGCCTCGGCCCAGCCCGAGGCACCCTCGGCCCCCGAGGGTGAGGCTTTGCGCGTCGAGGAAGAGCGGAATGGGGTCACGCCTAATCGAAACTGGCAGACCCTGTACCTGCATTATCTCCACCAAGGAGAGCTACCCCTCGACAGAGCCGAGGCTCGGCGGCTGGCTCGGCACGCCAAGTCGTTCGTCTTGCTGGGTGACGAGAAGGAGCTCTACCACCGCAGCCCCTCAGGCATCCTCCAGCGATGCATATCCATCGCCGAAGGTCAAAAGCTATTGCAAGAAATACACTAGGGGGCTTGCGGTCATCACGCAGCGCCTCGAGCCCTTGTTGGAAACGCCTTCCGACAAGGTTTCTACTGGCCAACCGCGGTGGCCGACGCCACTAGGATTGTACGCACCTGCCAAGGGTGTCAATTCTACGCAAGACAGACACACCTGCCCGCTCAGGCTCTGCAAACAATACTGTCGGGGACCCTAATTAGGGGTACCCTCAAGACTCCTAAATCTCAGCTAGTAACCCCCATCAGCACAAAGCTACAAAGACCTGATGGGTGCGACTAAGTCAGGGATCGGTCCATTCGAGGGACGCGATCACGCCTCGCCCGAGCCCAGCCTCGGGCAAGGGCAGCCGACCCCGGAGGATCTACATCTCGCCCGAGGCCCCCCTCCAGCAACGGACACACCTTTGGCTCGCCCGAGGCCCAGTCTTCACCAAGAAGCAACCTTGGCCAAATCGCCACGCCAACCGACCAAATCGTAGGGGCATTTAATGCAAAGGTGGCCTGACACCTTTATCCTGACGCACGCCCTCCAGTCGACAGAGCCGAAGTGACCGCAGTCACTTCGCCGCTCCACTGACCGGTCTGACAAGAGGACAGCGCCGCCTGCGCCGCTCTGACTGCTATGCCACTCGACGGAGTGAGGCTGACAGCAGCCAAGTCTGGCCCTAGGCGCCATGGGAAACTCCGCTTCACCCGACCCCAGGGCTCGGACTCGGGCTCAGCCCCGGAAGACGACAAACTCTGCTTCGCCCGACCCCAGGGCTTGGACTCAGGCTCAGCCCCGGAAGACGACGAACTCTGCTTCGCCCGACCCCAGGGCTCGGACTCGGGCTCAGCCCCGGAAGACGAAGAACTCCGCTTCGCCCAACCCCAGGGCTCGGACTCGGGCTCAGCCCCGGAAGACGATGAACTCCGCTTCGCCCGACCCCAGGGCTCGGACTCGGGCTCAGCCCCAGAAGACGACGAACTCCGCTTCACCCGACCCCAGGGCTCGGACTCAGCCCTGGCCTCAGCCGACGGTCTCCGCCTCGCCCGACCCGGGGCTCGGACTCGACCTCGGCCTTGGAAGACAGACTCGACCTCGACCTCGGAGGAGCCTCCACCTCGCCCAACCCAGGGCGCGGACCGGCCACGTCAACAGGAGGCACCATCATTACCCTGCCCCAAGCTGACTCAGGCTATGGGGAACAAGACCGGCGTCCCATCTGGCTCGCTCCACTACACGAGTAATGATGGCGCCCCACACGCTCTATGACGACGGCGACTCTCAACCCCCTTACGGAAGCAAAGGACGTCAGCAAGGACTCGACAGCCCCGACAGCTGTCCTTCCGCTAGGCTCCGGCGCTCCTCCGACGGCCACGACATCACACGAACCGGGTGCCAAAACCTCTCCGGCTGCCACGATGGCATGTACTTAGGGCGCTAGCTCTCCTCCGCTAGACACGTTAGCACACTGCTACACCCCCATTGTACACCTGGATCCTTTCCTTACGCCTATAAAAGGAAGATCCAGGGCCCTCTTACGGGGGTTGGCCGCGCGGGGAAGGACGGGACGGCGCTCGCGTGAGGCCGCTCGCTCCCTCCCGCGTGGACTCTTGTAACCCCCTTCTGCAAGCGCACCCGACCTGGGCGCGAGACAAACACGAAGGCCGCGGGATTTCACCTCTCATGCCCGTCTCCCTCCGGCTTCTTCCCCCCTTCGTGCTCTGTCTCGCGCCGACCCATCTGGGCTGGGGCACGCGGCGATAATTTACTCGTCGGTCCAGGGACCCCCCGGGTTCGAAACGCCGACATTTGGCGTGCTAGGTAGGGGCCTGCTGCGTGTTGACGAACAGCTTTCCGTCAAGCTCCAGATGGGCAGTCTTCCGCAACCTTTCCAGCCTGGGACGGTGCTCCGTTTTGGGAGTCTTGAGTTCATGTCCCTCGACGGCAGCTACGACATGATACTCCTTCCCCCGCCGCGCGACAGCGACAATGGCGGCCGACAACCCGCCCGCCGGCGGTGGAATCAACGACGTCTTCCCCACGTGGTGGAAGAACAACATTCGAGCTCACCCCTTCCCCTTCCCCTCCCCTGCCGACGGAGGAGGAGGCGGGGCAACCGAGGCCAAGCAGGAGGTAGCACCTCGTCGGCTGTCGAGCGAGTCGACGGCGCCGGCGCCCCATCGGGGGGCACATCGGGCATCGACCTCGCGTCTGAGACGAAGACGAGCGTCGTCTCCCCGCAACACGCCAATCCCAAGCAAACGGACGACGCCAGCACGCTCGCGAAGGACTTGCTGGGCGTCACCCTCGTACCTGAGACGACGGTGCAGTCAGCCCCTGACGTGACTTCATCACCGCCCATCGACCAAGAGGTACCAACTGATTCCCATCTCATGCCTTTTGGATTCAGCCTCGACCCACCAAGCGACTTCTCTTTGGTGGCGCTCTCATAGAGGCGAGTCCAAACCCTCTGGGGTATCGTATGTGGTCACCCTGGGACCAGCTGACGGACGTCTCGACCTACGGGCCCTCGGGGTCCGAGGAAGATGACGAGCCCGACCTCTGTTGGGATTTCTCCGGACTTGGTAACCCCAGTGCCATGCGGGACTTTATGACCGCGTGCGACTACTGCCTTTCCGACTGTTCTGACGGTAGCCGCAGCCTCGACGACAAGGACTGCAGCCCAAGTCGTGAATGTTTCCACGTCGATCTAGGGGGTCCCAACGAAGGCAACCATCTTGGTATGCCAGAGAACGGTGATCTCCCTAGGCCTATGCCTCGCGTTGACATCCTACGGGAGCTAGTTGTGGTCCGCGTCCCGGTGGGGGGTCATGACCCACAGCTCGAGCAAATCCGCGAGATGCAGGCCAGGCTCGACGAGGGGGCAGGAACACTTGAGCCAATCCGCCGGGACATCGGGCGGGAATGGGCGGGCCAACCTCTGGCCGGAGAAGTGCGTCATCTACCCCAGGGTATCTAGCACCGCATCGTTGACGATGTCAAGGTAAGGCCACCACCGACTTCTAGTGGAGTCGGCCACAACCTGGCTGCAGCGGCAATGCTTCTCTGTGCGATGCCGGAGCCATCAACCACCGAGGGGCGGCAAATTCAGGGAGAGCTCAAGAATCTCCTGGAGGACGCTGCGGTCCGACGGGCCGAAAGCTCCGCCTCCCGAAGGCAGGGGCACCCCTCGGAACATCGCGCCGCGACTTCCCGTTTCATGCGGGAAGCCTCGGTCCACACTGGGTGCACACGCAACACAGCGCCTGCGGCCCCGGGTCGCCTCGGCAACGAGCACCATCACCGCAACCGTCGGGCCCACCTCGACGAGAGGGTGCGCCGAGGCTACCACCCCAGGCGTTGGGGACGCTACGACAGCGGGGAGGATCGGAGTCCCTCGCCCGAACCACCCGGTCCGCAGGTTTTCAGCCGCGCCATACGACAGGCGTCGTTCCCGACCCGGTTCCGAACCCCGACTACTATCACAAAGTACTCGGGGGAGACGAGATCGGAACTGTGGCTCGCGGACTACCGGCAGGCCTGCCAACTGGGTGGAACGGACGATGACAACCTCATCATCCGCAACCTCCCCCTGTTCCTTTCCGACACCGCTCGCGCCTGGCTGGAGCACCTGCCTCCGGGGCAGATCTCCAACTAGGACGACCTGGTCCAAGCCTTCACCGGCAATTTCCAGGGCACGTACGTGCGCCCTGGAAACTCCTAGGATCTCCGAAGCTGCCGCTAGCAGCCGGGAGAGTCTCTCCGGGACTATATCCGACGATTCTCGAAGCAGCGCACCGAGCTGCCCAACATCACCGATTCAGATGTCATCGGCGCGTTCCTCGCCGGCACCACCTGCCGCGACCTGGTGAGCAAGCTAGGTCGCAAGACCCCCACCAGGGCGAGCGAGCTGATGGACATCGCCACCAAGTTCGCCTCTGGCCAGGAGGCGGTTGAGGCTATCTTCCGGAAGGACAAGCAGCCCCAGGGCCGCCCACCGGAAGATGTCCCCGAGGCGTCAACTCAGCACGGCGCCAAGAAGAAAGGCAAGAAGAAGTCGCAAGCGAAGCACGACGCCGCCGACGCGGACCTTGTCACCGCCGCCGAGTACAAGAACCCTCGAAAACCTCCCGGAGGTGCAAACCTCGTCGACAAGATGCTCAAGGAGCCGTGCCCCTATCATCAGGGGCCCGTCAAGCACACCCTTGAGGAGTGCGCCATGCTTCGGCGCCACTTTCGTAAGGCCAGGCCACTCGCGGAGGGTGGCAGGGCTTGCAACGACGACAAGAAGGAAGATCACCGGGCAGGAGAGTTCCCCGAGGTCCGCGACTGCTTCATGATCTACGGTGGGCAGGTGGTGAACGCTTTGGCTCGGCACCGCAAGCAAGAGCGTCGGGAGGTCTGTTCGGTAAAGGTGGCGGCGCCAGTCTACCTAGACTGGTCCGACAAGCCCATCACCTTCGACCAAGCCGACCACCCCGACCGCGTGCCGAGCCCGGGGAAATACCCGCTCGTTGTCGACCCCGTCATCGGCGACTTCAGGCTCACCAAGGTCCTCATGGATGGAGGCAGCAGCCTCAACATCATCTACGCCGAGACCCTCGGGCTCCTGCGGGTCGATCTGTCCTCGGTTCGGGCAGGCGCTGCGCGTTTCCACGAGATAATCCCCGGGAAATGCGTCCAGCCCCTCGGACAACTCGATCTACCCGTTTGCTTTGGGACGCCCTCCAACTTCCGAAGGGATACCCTCACGTTCGAGGTGGTCGGGTTCCGAGGAACCTACCACGCAGTGCTGGGGAGACCATGCTACGCCAAGTTCATGGTCGTCCCCAACTACACCTACCTCAAGCTCAAGGTGACGGGCCCCAACGGGGTCATCACCATCGGCCCCACGCACCGACACGCGTACGAATGCGACGTGGAGTGCGTGGAGTACGCCGAGGCCCTCGCCGAATCCGAGGCCCTCATCGCCGACCTGGAGAGCCTCTCTAAGGAGGTGCCAGACGTGAAGCGCCACGCCGGCAACTTCGAGCCAACGGAGACAGTTAAATCCGTCCCCCTCGACCCCAGCAGCGACGCCTCCAAGCAGATCCGGATCGGCTCCGAGCTCGATCCCAAATAGGAAGCAGTGCTCGTCGACTTCCTCCGTGCAAACACCGACGTTTTCGCGTGGAGTCCCTCGGAACATGCCCGACATACCGAGGGATGTCGCCGAGCACTCGCTGGATATCCGAGCTGGAGCCCGACCCGTGAAGCAGCCTCTGCGCCGATTCGACGAAGAAAAGCGCAGAGCCATAGGCGAGGAGATCCACAAGCTAATGGCAGCAGGGTTCATCCAAGAGGTATTCCATCCCGAATGGCTTGCCAACCCTGTGCTTGTGAGAAAGAAAGGAGGGAAATGGCGGATGTGTGTAGACTACACTGGTCTAAACAAAGCATGTCCGAAAGTTCCCTACCCTCTGCCTCGCATCGACCAAATCGTGGATTCCACTGCTAGGTGCGAAACCCTGTCTTTCCTTGATGCCTACTCAGGGTATCACCAAATTAGGATGAAAGAGTCCGACCAGCTCGTGACTTCTTTCATCACACCCTTCGGCATGTACTGCTATGTCACCATGTCGTTTGGTTTGAGGAATGTGGGTGCGACGTACCAACGGTGCATGAACCATGTGTTCGGCGAACACATTGGCCGAACGGTCGAGGCCTACGTCGATGACATCGTAGTCAAGACAAGGAAAGCCTCTGACCTCTTTTCTGACCTTGAAGTGACATTCCGATGTCTCAAGGCGAAAGGCGTGAAGCTCAATCCCGAGAAGTGTGTCTTCGGGGTTCCCCGAGGCATGCTCTTGGGGTTCATCGTCTCCGAGCGGGGCATCGAGGCCAACCCGAAGAAGATCGCAACCATCACCAGCATGGGGCCCATCAAGGACTTGAAAGGCGTACAGAGAGTCACGGGATGTCTTGCGGCCCTGAGCCGTTTCATCTCGCGCCTCGGTGAAATAGGCCTGCCTCTATACCGCCTCTTAAGGAAGGCTGAGTGCTTCACTTGGACCCCTGAGGCCGAGGAAGCCCTCGGGAACCTGAAGGCGCTCCTCACGAACGCGCCCATCTTGGTGCCCCCCGCTGCCGGAGAAGCCCTCTTAATCTACGTCACCGCGACCACTCAGGTGGTCAGCGCCGCGATCGTAGTTGAGAGACGAGAAGAGGGGCATGCATTGCCCGTCCAAAGGCCAGTCTACTTCATCAGCGAGGTACTGTCGAAGACCAAGATCAGCTACCCACAAATTTAGAAGCTGCTATACATGGTGATCCTGACGCGGCGGAAGTTGCGACACTACTTCGAGTCTCATCCGGTAACTGTGGTGTCATCCTTCCCCCTGGGGGAGACCATCCAGTGCCGAGAGGCCTCGGGTAGAATTGCAAAGTGGGTGGTGGAAATCATGGGCGAAACGATCTCGTTTGCCCCTCGGAAGGCCATCAAGTCCCAGGTCTTGGTGGACTTCGTGGCTGAATGGGTCGACACCCAGCTCCCCACAGCTCCGATCCAACCGGAACTCTGGACCATGTTCTTCGACGGGTCGCTGATGAAGACAGGAGCAGGCGCAGGCCTGCTCTTCATCTCGCCCCTCGGGAAGCACCTACTCTACGTGCTACGCCTCCACTTCCCGGCGTCCAACAATGTGGCTGAGTACGAGGCTCTGGTAAACGGTTTGCGCATCGCCATCGAGCTAGGGGTCCGACGCCTCGACGCTCGCGGTGACTCGCAGCTCATCATCGACCAAGTCATGAACAACTCCCACTGCCGCGACCCGAAGATGGAAGCCTACTGCGATGAGGTTCGGCGCCTGGAAGACAAGTTCTATGGGCTCGAGCTCAACCACATCGCCCGACGCTACAACGAGACTATGGACGAGCTGGCTAAAATAGCCTCGGGGCGAACAACGGTTCCCCCGGACGTTTTCTCCTGAGACCTGCATTAACCCTCCGTCAAGACCGACGACACGCCCGAGCCCGAGAACGCCTCGGCCCAGCCTGAGGCACCCTCGGCTCAGTCTGAGGTACCCTCGGCTCGGCCTGAGGCACCCTCGGCTCAACCCGAGGCACCCTCGGCTCGGCCCAAGATACCCTCGGCCCCCGAGGGTGAGGCACTGCGCATCGAGGAGGAGCGAAGCGGGGTCACGCCTAATCGAAACTGGCAGACCCCGTACCTGCAATATCTCCACCGAGGGGAGCTACCCCTCGACCAAGCCGAAGCTCGGCGGTTGGCGCGGCGCACCAAGTCGTTCTTCTTGCTGGGAGATGGGAAGGAGCTCTACCACCGCAGCCCCTCGGGCATCCTCCAGCGATGCATTTCCATCGCCGAAGGCCAGGAGCTCCTACAAGAGATACACTCGGGGGCTTGCGGCCATCACGCAGCACCTCGAAACCTAGTTGGAAACGCCTTCCGACAAGGTTTCTACTGGCCGACGGTGGTGGCCGATGCCACTAGAATTGTCCGCACCTGCGAAGGGTGTCAGTTCTACGCAAGGTAGACCCACCTGCCCGCTCAGGCCCTACAGACCATACCCATCACCTGGCCGTTTGCTGTGTGGGGTCTGGACCTAGTCGGACCCTTGCAGAAGGCACCCGGGGGCTACACGCACCTGTTGGTCGCCATCGACAAATTCTCCAAGTGGATCGAGGTTCGACCCCTAAACAGCATCAGGTCCGAACAGGCGGTGGCGTTCTTCACCAACATCATCCATCGCTTTGGGGTCCCGAACTCCATCATCAGCGACAACGGCACCCAGTTCACCGGCAGAAAGTTCCTGGACTTCTGCGAGGATCACCACATCCGGGTAGACTAGGCCGCCGTGGCTCACCCCATGATGAATGGGCAAGTAGAGCGTGCCAACGACATGATTCTACAAGGACTCAAGCCTCGGATCTACAACGACCTCAACAAATTCGGCAAGCGGTGGATGAAGGAACTCCCCTCGGTGGTCTGGAGTCTGAGGACAACGCCGAGCCGGGCCACGGGCTTCTCACCGTTCTTTCTAGTCTATGGGGCCGAGGCCATCTTGCCCACAGACTTAGAATACGGATCCCCCAGGACGAGGGCCTATGCCGACCGAAGCAATCAAGCTAATCGAGAAGACTCACTGGACCAGCTGGAAGAGGCTCGGGACATGGCCTTACTACACTCGACACGGTACCAGCAGTCCCTGCGACGCTACCACGCCCGAGGGGTTCGGTCCTGAGACCTCCAAGTGGGTGACCTGGTGCTTCGGCTGTGACAAGACGCCCGAGGGCGGCACAAGCTCACGCCTCCCTGGGAAGGGCCGTTCGTCATCGCCAAAGTTCTGAAGCCCGGAACGTACAAGCTGGCCAACAGTCAAGACGAGGTCTACAGCAACGCTTGGAACATCCAACAGCTACGTCGCTTCTACCCTTAAGATGCTTTCAAGTTGTTCGTATACCCCGTTCCCACGCAAAATTTAGTCATCAAGGAAGGGTCAGCCTTGCCTCGACAAAGTCCGACCCTCCCTCAGGGGCTAAAAGGGGGGAACCCCCTCTGCGTCAAAATTTTCAATCAAAAAGGCTTCCGCGTTCCCCGGCTATGTCGGTAGCAGGACCCCAAGAAGCGAACGCGGGTGCATGTAAGTGGCAAGGCTGACTGAGCCGAGGGACTCCTACGCCACTGGGTTACAGATACCTCACTCATCACCTACCACGAAAAATGACTCCTACTTGGGCAAGCCACCCTGCTACTGATGAACGGGGCCGGACACGCAAAATGAAAGGAAAAGGAGCACGACTTTATACTACGATAATAAAGTGTTCGGGCCTCAACGGCCGCAAAAGACACACGTGCATTCAAAGGAAGCCGCTCCGGCAGAGTTAGGCGTCGCCCGAGGAAGGAGCCGCGCCCTCGGCTTCGTCCCCGCCTTCGGCAAAGTCCACCCCAGTTTCGGACGACGGCGCAGGCGGGAGGATCTCTGCCTCGAAGGTGGTTGCCAGCACTGCGCTCGGGCCCACGACAGCCGCGTCGAGCCTCTGGACTTCAGCCAGGGCGGCTTCATCTTCGTCAGGGAGGCAATACCCCTCGCTGACCCACTCCAGATCCACGACGTAGTGGGAAGCAAGCACGGCGAAGGCCCGCCTGACGCCGTGGTGTAGCGCCTCGCGGAGTCTGCCGCGCACGTGGTCACCCAAGGCCTGCAGGCAACTTTGAGGGGAGCTTCCTGAGGGGACGTCGCCGAAGCCAAAGACCCCGCAAAAGTCCGAGATGGCCTCGGACATGGCCGCATGGTCGGCCTCCCTCTGCTTGGCCGCCTGGGCAAGCGCCATGGTGGACTCATCAAGGGCAGACTCGAGCTCTGCGAACAGCTGGAGCGCAAGGCCTCAAACACAAGTGGAGGAAATGAGCTGAAACGAAAACCGAAAATAGCCAGGACATACCTCCGGCTTGGGCACGCTGCTCCGAGGCTGTGGCTTGGGCTACAGCTAGGTCTGCTGCAAGGGCTCTGGCCCGGCTTTCGGCCTCGGTGGCCCGGCCCCGAGATTGATCCCGCTCATCAGCGACCTGGTCAAACTCCGACTGCTGTCGCTGCACCTCTGCGCGTGCCGCTGCCGCCTCTGCTCTCAGATCGGCGCAGAGCAACCGAAGGTCCGCCACCTCGGCGCCCTGCTGGGAGAGGCGCGCGGTAGCCCTGGCAAGCGAGGTCCCCAAGGATCGCAGCGAGCCCCAGACATCGACCTCGCGGCGGATGAACGACGACTTGGCGGCGTTCAGGTCCGTCAGATCCTGAGGGAAGGAAGCGGGGCGTCACAAAGGACGCCTTGATCACAAAAAAAGAGGTATGCCTGAAATCATTACCTGGAGGATCTTGGGGACGTCCCTGCAAAAGACCTCCAAGGATGACCGGAGCGACCCCACCGTTGCCTCGGCACACTCGTGGAGCTCGTCCCAAGACTGCTCCTCCCGCTCATCATCAAGAACGAAGAAGGGATCCGAAGCCTCACGGGTCCGGAACCGGAGCAACTGGCGCCGCCCCTCGGAGCTCCGCCGCGCAAGGACAAGACTGCCGCTCGGCGGGACAGGTCGCGTTTCCACGCCCCCCTCCTCCGAGGCACCAAGAAGCGACGCCTCGGCCATCTCAGCGTTGGCGGCGACAGGTCGCTCCACGACCAAGACAGCAGCAGCTTCGGCAGCGGCTGGCGCTAGCGCCGATGGCATGTCTGGTGGGCCCGAGGCCACGTCCGCGCCAGCCGCCTCCCCTAGCGCGACGGCCACCTCGACAGAAGGGCCAGCCTCGGGAACTCGCTCCACGGCAACTGGAGCCACCTGAGCCCCCCGCTGTGGGCATCTTGCGAGAAGGTCAGCTGAACGGCGAGGCCCGGCGCGGCACCGGTTGCGGAAGCCGACGCCGTCTTGAGGACTTTCCGTGGAGCCAGATCGGTCAGGCCATGGCTCCGCTTGCTGAGAAGGAAAGGAAAGTCACGGTCGGGACATACAAATGAGGAGCCAGGACGAAGACGTTCTAAGGTACTTACCCGCTCCGGGCCATAATCAATCGTGCATGTGGGGAGGTCTCTCGGATCTCGACCCCCGAAGGTACCGCCGAGGTCCGCCTCGCCGCCGGCCTCGGTACCATCCTCGCGTTGGGCACCTTGGGCGCCCGGGAGACGGATTGCCCAGGCGCTGCCACGGCGACCTGAGGGTCGCTCTCCTGCGCTGCCGGCATGGGCGACGATTTTCGGGGAATAGGCACCTCGGCCTGACTCCCCGGAGTCACCTCAACTTCCCCAGCCGAGGGGTCGAGTACCCCCTCGGTCTGCCCCCGCTCTTCGGGCCGGGACCTCGGTGTCCCGACCCTAGGAACTGACGGCGCCAGCCCGCTCGGGGGCTGGCTTGACGACTCCTGGCCTAGCCTCAAACCCGGGCTGAGGCCAAGGCGGGCAGCCATGTCGTCATCCTCGTCATCGTCAGGCGTTTCCGGTGACGGCTCCCTCGGGAGTCCGTCCCTTTCCTGCCGACGATGGAGCTTTTCCAAGGCGTCCCGGGCCCGCGTCCGCTCGCGGGCCCGAGCCTTCTTCGCGTCCTTTTTCTTCCTCTTCTCCTCCGCGGCAACCCGCCGTGCTGCTCGGTCCACCGCATCCTCCGGGACCCGTGGCCGGGAAGGCTTGTGACACCCCACCTCGTGGAGACAGATGAAAAGCCTCGGCCATAAGGATCAAGGGTGATCCGACGCGAGGAGAAAGAAGGAGCGGACACTCACCAGGGACACATACCCACGGTCGGGACGCATCAAGGGCTGAGAGAGGGCGCTGGCGTCCGGTTTCCCCAACGCGATGGCCACCCGCCCGTGAAGAACGTCGACGGGAAGGGGATCCGAGGACGTCCGCGAGCCCTCCAAGTCGGCCTCTGGCGTCATCTCCCAAAGCGGCAACCGCCGCTCCGCCAAGGGAAGCACCCTCCGGCGATGAATGGCGGCAATCACTCCCGCAGCGGTGAGCCCTCCTTTCCGTAACACCTCGAGGGCCTTGAGAAGGGGCTCGAGGTTCTTCTGTCTGTCGTGCAGGGTCCCGTAGCCCCAAGCGTCGGCGGCGACGGTGACCACCCGCTGAGAAAACGACGGGAGCTTCCCGTCGTCATTCCGGAGATAGAACCACCCGCGCTGCCACCCTTTATTCGAGGACGCAAGGACGGCGGGAATATACTGCGACGCCCGTGACTGCCTCAGCTGGAGGATGCAGCCGCCGGCCCGCACTGCCACGCGGACCCTTCTCTCCCCCGTCAGTGAAGCAAAAAGCTCCGCGGAGAAGAAATGAGTCCACAGGTCCCAGTGGGGGTCGATCCCCAAATATCCTTCCCAAACCGCTGTGAATATGGCGGCTTGCGAGATGGAGTTGGGGCTGAGGTTGTGCAGCTCCACCTCGTAGTTGTGCAGAATCGCCCGCATGAAGCGGCTTGCCGGCACTCCGAATCCCCGCTCGTGGAAGGAGACGAAGCTCACGACGTACCCCGACGGCGGGGACGGGGCGGCTCCGCTCAGGGGGGGGATCCACTCCGGCTGCCTCTCATCAGAGAGAGGGCAAAGTAAACCCTCGGCAACGAGGTCCTCCAGGTCATCCGCCGTGACTGTGGAGAAAGGCCATGGGTCGCGCGGCGGAGTAATGGTCACCCGGTCGGCCATCACCAAGCAGAGGAGGTGGCGGCGGAAAGGATTGGGTGGGCGGATTCCTTTTCTCTGGCTAATCCCTCAGGCCGCGAAAACCTAAGAAGGAGGCGAGTAGCAGAGCAAGGAACCGTCACCGGGCTCTCCCCCGAGTATATAAAGACCCCGGCGAGACCCGTTCAACGCGTCGCTCGAACCCGCCGTAGGATTCAAAACTCAAAGCGAAACAGCCGTTCCTCGAACGGCTCGCGCACGCGCAACGACTGCCCCGCGAACCACCCGCCCCGTCGCATTAACTCCACGGTGGGACAGGCGGCGCCTCTGGCAGGAGAAGCGAGCGACGCTTCGCCTTCGCCATAATGACCGCGTCAAAAAAGGTACACCACGTCATTCGATTTCGTATCCTTTTCACTTTCCTCTTCCTCTCTCTTACAATAGGGACCGGGAAAGGGGGATACCCCGAAAAGGATCCTTCTCCGTGAAGGAAATAGGCCCCGAGCCTCCCCTACTGATCAGAGGTTCAAAGGCTGGCCCCTTGGAGGGGTTCAACAGCCGCCTCAGAGCGCTTGGGTTCCGCGCCCACTACTGGTCAGAGGTTCGAAGGCCGGCCCCTCGGAACGGTTCAACGGCCGCCTCAGGCCACTCGGGCTCCGTGCCCACTACTGATCAAGGGTTCGTGGGCTGGCCCTCGAAGGGTTCACAGCCGCCTCAGACACAGAGCGAGGGATGACCCTGGGTACGTTCGATACATAACCAAGGCTCGGGCTACGCTCCCGAGGTACCCTAGGACATTTCCGAGACCAGCGGGAACGATCTTGTAACGGAATCCCATCAGAGGGAGGCATCGAGCCCTCGGACCCCATCAAAAGGGGACCGGGTCCGGCAGATCACCCGCAGGTACTTTTGGAGCGCGCCTCTGGGCCTCTAGCCGACCCCTAACAAATGGGGCACAGGCGTCCACTCGGATTACCCGTCAGCAGCTCGCTGGAGACACCATGTTGGGCGCCCTCCAAGGGCAACATGGCGCTTCCCCCCATCCTCCTTGCGGAAAGGCGACGCAGGGGCGTATGTAAAAAAGTCGAGTCTGTCCTTGACCGTCCTCTCGCCCTGTGCAGAGGCTCGGGGGCTGCTCTCGCAAACCCGGCTCCGACCAAACCATTGACAGCGTCAACATACCAGCCCGAGAACTTGGGACCCGACCGTGCACCCGGGCTACGACCAGCTCGCATGAGGGAACAACCAGACCAGCTGAAGCATTGCGTGAGGCATTAAGACCTCGAAGGAGTCAAACCACTCCTTCGAGGCCTCGAGGGCTACACCCGGCGAGCGCACCCACTGGAGCAAAACGCAACCGAGAAAGGTTGGTCCCCTTGCAAAAAAGTGCGACAAAAGCCTCCAAGCGAGTATTAACACTCCCTTTGAGGCTCGGGGGCTACTGTCGAGGACCCTAATTAGGGGTACCCTTAAGACTCCTAAATCTCAGCTAGTAACCCCCATCAGCACAAAGCTGCAAAGGCCTGATGGGTGCGACTAAGTCAGGGATCGGTCCATTCGAGGGACGCGATCACGCCTCGCCTGAGCCCAGCCTCGGGCAAGGGCAGCCGACCCCGGAGGATCTACGTCTCGCCCGAGGCCCCCCTCCAGCAACGGACACACCTTCGGCTCGCCCGAGGCCCAGTCTTCACCAAGAAGCAACCTTGGCCAAATCGCCACGCCAACCGACCAAATCGCAGGGGAATTTAATGCAAAGGTGGCCTAACACCTTTATCCTGACGCACACCCTCCAGTCGACAGAGCTGAAGTGACCGCAGTCACTTCGCCGCTCCACTAACCGGTCTGACAAGAGGACAGCGCCGCCTGCGCCGCTCTGACTGTTGTGCCACTCGACAGAGTGAGGCTGACAGCAGCCAAGTCCGGCCCTAGGCGCCATGGGAAACTCCGCTTCGCCCGACCCTAGGGCTCGGACTCGGGCTCAGCCCCGGAAGACGACGAACTCCGCTTCGCCCGACCCCAGGGCTCGGACTCAGCCCTGGCCTCAGCCGACGGTCTCCGCCTTGCCCGACCCGGGGCTCGGACTCGACCTCGGCCTTGGAAGATAGACTCGACCTCGACCTCGGAGGAGCCTCCACCTCGCCCAACCCAGGGAGCGGACCAACCACGTCAACAGGAGGCGCCATCATTACCCTGCCCCAAGCTGACTCAGGCTACGGGGAACAAGACCGGTGTCCCATCTGGCTCGCTCCACTACACGAGTAATGATGGCGCCCCGCACGCTCTATGACGACGGCGGCTCTCAGCCCCCTTACGGAAGCAAAGGACGTCAGCAAGGACTCGACAGCCCCGACAGCTGTCCTTACGCCAGGCTTCGGCGCTCCTCCGACGGCCACAACATCACACGAACCGGGTGCCAAAACCTCTCCGGCTGCCACGATGGCATGTACTTAGCGCTAGCTCTCCTCCGCTAGACATGTTAGCACACTGCTACACCCCCATTGTACACCTGGATCCTTTCCTTACGCCTATAAAAGGAAGATCCAGGGCCCTCTTACGGGGGTTGGACGCGAGGGGAAGGACGGGACGGCGCTCGCGTGAGGCCGCTCGCTCCCTCCCGCGTGGACGCTTGTAACCCCCTACTGCAAGCGCACCCGACCTGGGCGCGGGACAAACACGAAGGCCGCGGGATTTCACCTCTCATGCCCGTCTCCCTCCGGCTTCTTCCCCCCTTCGCGCTCCGTCTCGCGCCGACCCATCTGGGCTGGGGCACGCGGCGATAATTTACTCGTCGGTCCAGGGACCCCCCCCGGGTTCGAAACGCCGACAAATACCCATCACCTGGTCTTTTGCTGTGTGGGGTCTGGACCTCGTCGATCCCTTGCAGAAGGCACCCGGGGGCTTCACGCACCTGCTGGTCGATATCGACAAATTCTCTAAGTGGATTGAGGTCTGACCCCTAAACAGCATCAGGTCCGAGCAGGCGGTTGCGTTCTTCACCAACATCATCCATCGCTTTGGGGTACCGAACTCCATCATCACCGACAACGGCACCCAGTTCACTGGCAAGAAGTTTCTGGACTTCTGCGAGGACCACCACATCCGGGTGGACTGGGCCGCCGTAGCTCACCCCATGATGAATGGGCAGGTAGAGCGTGCCAACGACATGATTCTGCAGGGACTTAAGCCGAGGATCTACAACGACCTCAACAAGTTCGACAGACGATGGATGAAGGAACTCCCCTTGGTGGTCTAGAGTTTGAGGACGACGCCAAGCCGGGCCATGGGCTTCACGCCGTTTTTTCTAGTCTATGGGGCCGAGGCTATCTTGCCCACAGACTTAGAATATGGTTCCCTGAGGACGAGGGCGTACGACGACCGAAGCAACCGGACAAGCCGAGAAGACTCACTAGACCAACTGGAAGAGGCTCGGGACATGGCCTTACTACACTCGGCGCGGTATCAGCGGTCTTTGTGACGCTACCACGCCCGAGGGGTTCGGTCCCGAGACCTCCAGTGGGGGACTTGGTGCTTCGGCTACGACAAGACGCCCGAGGGCGCCACAAGCTCACACCTCCCTGGGAAGGGCCGTTCATCATCACCAAGATTTTGAAGCCCGGAACATACAAGCTGGCCAACAGTCAAGGCGAGGTCTACAGCAACGCTTGGAACATCCGACAGTTATGTCGCTTTTACGCTTAAGATGTTTTCAAGTCGTTCATATGCCTCGTTCTCTTTACATACACAAAAAGAGTCTAACCATCAAGGAAGGGTCAGCCTTGCCTCGGCAAAGCCCGATCCTCCCTCGGGGGCTAGAAGGGGGGAACCCCCTCTGCGTCAAAATTTGGATGAAGAAGGAAGATGAGCCAAAAACCAGCTTCATAACCCCCAGTGGTACATATTGTTATCTTTGGATGCCTGAGGGGCTCAAGAATGCTGGAGGAAGCTTCAGTAGAATGACAGCCAAAGTCCTTCACTCTCAGATAGGCAGAAATGTGCTAACATATGTCGATGATATCATAGTAAAGAGCACGAAGCTGGAAAATCACATTGCTGATCTGCAGGAAACATTTGCTAATTTTAGGCAAGCTGGCCTTAAATTAAATCCAGAGAAATGTGTCTTCGGAGTAAAGAAGGGAAAATTCCTTGGTTGTCTAGTTTCAACGAAAGGGATCGAAGCTAATCCGAACAAAATCGAAGCTATTCTTCGGATGGAGCTGCCAAGCACAAAGAAGGGGCTCAACGGCTGACAGGAAGACTGGCATCTTTGAATCGATTTATATCTAGATCAGCAGAGAGAAATTTACCATTCTTTGAAGTGCTGAAGTCGGCCAAAGTTTTTCAATGGGGATCAGCTCAGCAGAAAGCCTTCGAAGAGCTGAAGCAATACCTGATAGATCTAACAACGCTAACTCCACCCACGCCAGGGGCTCCTCTGCTATTATATGTGGCAGCTTCGCACACTACAGTAAGTGCGGCGCTTGTACAGGAGAAGCTTGAAGGACAAACTAAAAAGCAAGTCCTAGTATATTTTGTCTCCGAAGTATTAAGCTTATCAAAGAAAAATTACACAGAATTGGAGAAAGTGTTGTATGTTGTGTTAATGGCATCCAGGAAGCTTCGGCATTATTTGCAAGCTTACCATATAATTGTTCGCTCGTTACAACCTCTGAAGGATATTATGAGGAACAGAGAAGCTACTTGAAGGGTTGGAAAGTGGGCCGCGGAGCTCAATGAATTCACCATTGACTACGTGCACAAATCTTCAATTCAATCTCAGGCGCTAGCAGACTTTATAGCTGACTGGACGCCAGGGGCTCATGAAGAAGGGACAAGCAAAGATACCGAAGCTTGGACGGTGTTCTGCGATGGTTCTTGGGGAACCTTCGGTGCAGGAGCAGCTGCGGCCCTAGTGGCACCTTCAAAAGTCAAAACATGTTTTGCAGTCAAACTGGATTTCAGTTGCACAAATAATATTGTTGAGTACGAAGCACTTCTTTTGGGGCTTTGGAAACTAAGGGCAATGGGAATAAGAAGGGCCATCCTAAAGACTGATTCTCAAGTCATTGCTGGCCATGTGGATAAGAGCAACAAGGCACGAGATCCGAAGCTTAAAAAATATATGGATGCAGTCCGAAGGTTGGAAGCTTCCTTCGAAGGTTTTTCCGTCAAAAATATTCCAAGAGGTGAAAATGAGCATGCAGATTTGCTAGCCAAATCAGTGGCTCAGGGGCTCCCCCTACCCTCTGAAGTATTTTTTGAAGCAATAAAAGCACCTTCGGTTGAGCTCATGGAGAGAGCAGTGCTTACTATTTCTCCAGTACACAGTGAAGACTGGAGAACTGAAATAATATCTTTCCTTCAAGGCAATTGTCTTTCAAGTGACGAAGCTTATAACAAAAGAATGGAGGCAAGAACAAGACCATATGTGATAATAGAAGGGGAATTGTTTAAACATGGAGTTTGTTCACCACTCCTCAAATGTTTATCAAGAACCGAAGGTATGGAATTAATGAAAGAGATACATGCAGGTCTGTGTGGATCTCACATTGGATCTAGGCCCTTGTTGGGAAAAGTTTTTTGACAAGGATTTTATTGGCCGAAGGCAGCTTCGGATGCGGCAGAATTAGTCCAAAAATGCGAAGGCTGTCAAAAATGTGCAAGAGATCAGAAACAACTTTCATCTCTCACTCAATTAATACAACCCACTTGGTCGTTGCAAAGGTGGGGCCTCGATTTACTAGGCCCACTTCCACCAGCACAAGGAAATCTAAAATATGTTGTGGTGGCGGTAGAGTATTTTTCCAAGTGGATTGAGGCAAAGCCTTTAGCCACAATAACTTCAGTCAATGTCCAGAAATTTTTCTGGCAAAATGTTGTTTGTCGCTTCGGAGTGCCGAAGGCTATTACTGTGGACAACGAGACACAATTCGATGCTGAAGCTTTCAAAGAATTATGTGAACAAATTGGCACGAAGATTCATTTTGCATCGGTCAGACATCCGGAGTCAAATGGACTTGTGGAAAGAGCTAATGGCATTATAATGACGTGAATAATGAAGTTAATCTTCAATCAGCCCAGAGGAAAGTGGCCAGATGAATTGATCAAAGTGGTGTGGAGCCACAACACAACAATATCAAGGTCAACAGGCTTTACACCATTCAAATTACTGTTTGGTGACGAAGCAATAACCCCAGAAGAAGCTAAGGCAGGATCAATAAGAACAATGGCTTCGACAGAGGACGAAGCTGACTGTTCTGTGGCAAAAGATGCTATAGAAGGGATCAGGCTTCAGGCAGTGGAGAACATCAATAAATATCAAGCCGAAACAATAAAGTGGCGTGACAGAAAAGTTCGGCTAAAGAACATTAAGCTAGGGCACTTGGTACTTCGGAGAGTGGCCAACCCAGATATAGTAGGCAAGCTACAGCTGAAGTGGGAAGGACCTTTTTTGGTAGTATCTTCATCAAGACCCGGCTCTTACAGATTGAAGGATATGAACGACAACGACATTCCTAGATCTTGGAATGCGGATGAGCTTCAGCGATATTATGTTTAGCTGATGTAATATTTTTTATTTTTCCTATGGCACCATTTTCCTTTCCGAAGGGGGAGAAAGGTTTTTAATGGGGCCATAGCACGTAATTTCCCTTTTTCTTATTCAGCTCTACGAGAGCAAAATCCCCCAAAAATTTAAATGTAAAAACTCAGCATGCACCATCGAGTGCAGGCAAAAAGGAAAAAACAGGGAGAAGCTCGAAAGTCGTCCCTAAGGGGATGCAGAGCACGACGAAGCTACAAAAAGTCGTTCCTAAGGGAGCGCAGCGTAAGTTTTCTGCTCAAAAGTCGTTTCAAAGGGAATGCAGAGCTTACAGCGAAAAGTCAACGCTGATTCCGCCGAAATATAAGGCGAAGCGCGAAAAGTCAACGCGATACCACCGAAATAGAAGGCGAAGAAGTTCAAAAGACGTTCCTAAGGGGATGCAGAACTTACAGCGAAAAGTCAGCGCTGATACACCAAAAAATAAGCGGTGAAGCCGAAAAATAAGCAGCAAAGAGACTTCGGTCATTCCCAAGGGAATGAAGGCTATGGTTGTGGCTTCGTATGTGTGTTTGGACATTCATTTGCACGACACATTACATCATACATTTGCATTCATAAACATTCATTTAGACATACATAGGATCATCATCATCATAACATACAGACACAGGCGGATGCTTCGGCTCTAAAAATAAGGCTTCGGCAAAAAGAGAAAAAGAAGCAGTTTTATGCTTCGTTGTGTACGAAAAGAAGGGCAGGTGTTTTTCGCCTTCGGCTCAAAAAATGCTAGTTTCGTCCACAGCAAAGCAAATCAATGCAAGTACAAGTGTTGTTCACATCGAAGCACTTCATACGTTGATGGAAAGGTAAAAATATATTACAAGGTATGGACAAAGTTTACAGAGTAAAATCTAATTCTCAAGTTACAATATTCTTTACAAAGGTTATTACAAGAATTCTTAGAGTTTTTTCCACAGCTATCTATTCAAGCTTCATCATTATCTATTAAGCTTCGGCTTCGCGCTCTTCAGCTTCGTCAACTTGCTCCTCAGCTTCGTCATCCTGTACATATTTAAGTATTGTAAGAATTATTCAAGTTTAAAGGGAAAGGTAAGCACAAGGTATGATTTTGTTACCGGCTTAAGATGACTTCGAGCTTCGTCACCAGCTATGCTTCGTCCACCCTTTGTCCATATTAGTTTTATAAACCTGTTTCCTATGCTTCGGGCAAGATTGGGAATATCAACCAGATCTGCTGGTGATAAACTAAAGTTGGGCCTATTAACAATATTTTCATGTGTACAACCAGATTTCAGGAAGGCGACAGCTGTGCCCCGAGAAGCTACCAGGGCACAGAAATCACCATGTCCGGCTATAATTTCATCAAGGTCATCAATTTCACCCTCGATATGTTCGAAGGCCCCTAGCAAGTCTTCAGTCGAAGGACTAAATTTTTCATAGCTGGCTCCAACCGAATTGAAGATCTGCTTCAGCCGTTGTACACATCGGCTACTGAACTCCAGACATTTGTTTTGAAGCTCTATCAATGATTTTTGCAGATTCGAACTTTTCTCGACCTCAGTCTTAAATTTGGCATTTAACTTCTGCTTCTCCTGTTCGAAGCTTTCTGACTTCGAGAGAAGCTCCGTATTTAACTTTGCAATTTTAGCTTCAGCTTCTGCCAATAAACCTTCTGTTGTCTGAAGCTCGAAATCCTTCTTTTCAAGAGCAGCTGCTTGATCTTTCATTTTACTTTCTAAACCCTCAATTATAACTTCATGTTTTTATCTTCAAGATCTTGTTGCATTCTCAAAGCTTTACTCAACATCATACTCTGTGCACAAGCAACCTTCGTTAGAAAACACCTTCGTTGTTCAAAACAATAAAAAGTCGAAGAAAAGTTTTTACCTTGAAATTAGAATAGAATAAGCTACCGACAAGATGCTGTCGTCGGTAGCGGCTTATGTCGGTCTCAAGCTTCGGGAAACCAATACTCTTTGATAGAGTACCGATAACCTTCGCTCCGGTTTGATCTCAGACGCAGCCTAACTTTTCATCGTCAACACCACCGAAGAGTAGTGCCCCTGGTTGATATCCACAGGATATGGCATATTCTTTTAACTCTTCTTTCTCAGCCTTCATCAACTCTTGTCCAACTAAGTTTTGAAAGTTGAAAATTTCCTCTTCCGAAGCATCTTCAGCTATTTTCTTCCCCTTCTCAGGTACTGTAGCCATGGCTTCTTCAGTGGCTGCGACAGCTTCTTCTGTGGCCATGTCCAGAAGTATCTTATCAATGTTAGAAATTGTGCTTTCTAAATGTACATCTTCGGCCGTGGTAGCTTCGGCAGCTGCAGCTTCAGCAGGTGCAGTTTCGGTCGCTATTGTGCTCTCAACAACTGGTGCCTTCGAAGCCGAAGCTTGCGGTGGTGTCCCTTCAATAACTTCTGTCACAATAACAATTCTTCGTTTTTTCGGCCTAGCTACCTTCTTCGTTAGTGAGGGCTCCTTTTCCTTCTGAAAAAGCTTCATCAGATGCGGCCCCAGTGGACTTAGCTTGATAGGCAAAGATTCAGTCATTACCTTTAAGATTTCCTCCATGTCGGTGGCAGAAGCTGTTGCAGCAGTTTCTTCTTCTATATCAGTTGCCTTCGGCTTCGGAGCCATAGCCTTTCTTTTCTTCGAAGCATCTGTCTTCGGCTCAGGCCTCAGCTTTCTCTTTTTCAGTTTTTCTTCATCATCTTTCACCAATTTAGCATCTGTCTTCAGGACGCTCTATCCTTCGGCGCCTCGGTCCAGTCGCTCATAGTCAGGATACTCAAAGTTCAGAGCATCCATTACCCGGTTTAACCTTCGTTTCGGACGAGTGCCGAAGGCTGCAGTCATCAGTTGGTCTTCTTTTTTAGAATAATTGCCAAGAATGTCGTTGCACATAACTTCAATTGTGTCTAACCATTCTTGGCAAGGTACTTTGAAATGTTTCTTGAATTTATAATAGTAGGGCAGCCGAACAAGTTCCCCCTTTTTCTTTTCTCCCTTGAGCTTCGGCATGTCCCACTCTTTCAAAGTTGGGAACACTCTAAAAGCCAAGAATTCTTGCACCAGATCCCTAGTGCCAATATGCTCCGCAATAACTCGAAATTCGCCCAGTGCAATTTGGCTTGGACTCTTCGGTGTCATGTTGCACTGGGGCCTGGTTTCTCCAAAGATTAATTCCAGTGGACTTTGGACCAGCTTCTCCTTTTCTTCATCAACTTTGACGTAAAACCATTCGGTCTTCCAGCCAGCTGGCCACTTGGTACGATAGCTGATAACTAGAAACTTTGTATTTTTGCGATAAGCAAAATTGTAGCAGCCGAAGTTTTCATGCAGCCCATCTTCTCTGGCTTTTGTTTGATAATGAAGCTCATGTACTCGGCAGAAGCCTTCGGCAAATGGTTCTACCCCCTGGCTTCGGAGGGCCCAGATGTAGACACTAAGCCTAACGATGACGTTAGGAGTTAGTTGATGAAGATAAATCCCAAACTTCTTCAAAACATTAGCAATCATCCCATTCAAAGGAAATCTTAATCCTGCTTTAAAGAAGCTTTTGAACACTACCACCTCATCCTTTTCCGGCTTCGGAGTAATTTCCTCTCCGCCAAAACGAACCAGCTCCTTTTTTGCTTCACTAAAATAGCCCAGCTTCATCAGCTTAGACATATCACCTTCGGTAACGGTGGATTTCCCAAACTCTAAGTGGCTGGGTTTAGATGGCACAGCGCTGTAATCATCTTCAGATTCAATTTCCTCAGCATCAACCTGTTCAGCTTAAGCGGCAGGTGCATCCTCCGGTACTACCAGCCCTGACCGTTGCATCACTTCAGATATTGGAGCGGTTTCGGCATCTTCGGCTTCCTCTCCGTTGCGAGTAACCCTAGCTGTTGAGCGTACCCAAGCCATCTAATGATTGAATTTCTTGTTTTTTGGTGAAGTTGAAATTTCTTTAACTTTGCCGAAGCTCTTTCTTGTTACGAAGCTTGAGCAAAATGAATAGCTTCGGTTGACGATGTAGTAAGCAAGCTTCGGCTATGGTCAAATTTTTAGCAGCAAAACAGTGCAATAGCAATGAATGTTATGGTAACTTCACACCTACCCGTCTGTTTATATAGTGCCGCAGGTGGAAAGGTAAATCGTCAAGTCTTTCGCACCGGACAAACAGCCGCCCGCACCCACTGAGCAGTGGGCCACAAAGCCCGAGAAGGTGAATCGCCAGGACGCGCGTAACTGCTGCATGGCGAGGCCACCTCGTGCTCGGATTATTTTAATCGTTTCTCGGCAATGAGCTCAGAGAAGGTGTTTTCGGATCTTCAGCATCCCGAAGCTGTCACACCCGGATTTTAGGGGTCCAAAACCCGGGCGCGAACATAATCACCAGGTGTGCTGGGACCAAGTCTCACACATATGATGAATCATGGCACAAGATCGAATGTCACATCTTTACTATATAACAGGAGTTCTATACAAAATAAATAAATAATTACATCATATGAGGAAACGATCCAGCAACCCAAAGTTGACTGGGAGACGACGACCTAGACCTCTCACGAACACATCGCAGCATCCTCCACGCGCCTCATCCTGTGGTACCTGTTCTTGACCTGTGGGGGGGTGTGAGACAGCAAGAGTGAGCTCACATACGTTCATCGCTCAACAAGTTGTGGGGAATAATGTGCATGAACTCGCCAAAGGTGGGAGCTCACATGAAGTGTAAGGCTTACCAAAGGAGATGGTTAGAGCTGAGTATTGCTTTTAAAGTTGGTCAAAATTTTATTAGCAATTACTAAGTATAAGTAAATACCAACCCAATTAAGTAGTAGAACAAAAGTAACAATCTCACCTGCAATGCAATGCATATGATAAATTGAATTTAATTCCATAAATTAATCATGTGAGGGTCCGAGCTGCTCTTGACCGTGAGCACGGCTAGTATACCAGTTTTACACTCTGCAGAGGTTGCGCATCTTTACCCACAAGCCATGTTACCCATCTGCCAAGGGATCGCGACTTCCCATACACCTCTACCGAGGAGGCGAGGCAGGGTAACACTACGAGGCCTTTACAAAGTTCCACTAGCTTCAGAAAACCCGCTACAGTTTATAGGAAGCTCCAATGCAGGAATCCCTTGCAGGACCGCCATCGCAGCAAAATCCTCCCGAGGGCCTCCCTACACTGACCACTCCCCTACTGCCCTTGCCCCTTTCGGGTAAGGTACTCCTCCACTAGCTTTCCTAATTAATCAGCCCAGGGCGTCCCATTAAACCCTTGTGGTAGCACTGTTTTCCCGGGTGGTCGCTCCATGTTCCAATTAACATAATGATCTTATCATGAACAGTAATAATAAACAGATAATAAAAGTGTGATCATGAATAATGTGTATCCTTATACCCAAATCCACATATAGCACTAGCAAGTACTACCCAAAAAGTTCAGTGGTGAACAAGGTATAAAGATAATCAAACTAGGGTAACCTATTGGGTCCCATCAAAATTAACCTATGCAGATCATTATGATTAATTAGAACATGAGTGGGTAAAAAGAAGTGATCAAGGGCACAACTTGCCTGGGACTTGAGATTCCAGATACCAGGATGATCTTCAGGTGACACGTGTTCTCACTGCTAGTCGTAGCAATACAAACAAACATGTATAGGCAAAATTAACATCACACCAAACATAAGAATAAACTACATAATAATAATCTATGTGCTGCTACGAGATCGTGGGAACAAGAATTACTAAATTCGGAGTTACAGTTAGAAAGTTATGATTTTATGGAGTTATTTAGTGCTTAGAATAGATTAATCCTATTTAACAATTTTAATTCAAGTTTCATGGTTAAACAAAGGTACTAGGTGATATAAATATTAAAATAAAATTAATGCAACTGGAATGGATCAATTTGGAGTTACACTCATAAAGTTATGAATTTTCTAAGCTCATCATATTTATTTTTGTCATGAAAACCCTTTTAGATTTTATTTTTCTGAAATTCTCAGACCCGAGGACGGCGGCCACAATTCCAGAGAAGTCCGAGGGGTCACACGCAAACTTCAGGGCCCAGCTGCGATAGTTCTAAAACTTGGTGGGACCGCGGGTTGATTATAGAGAACTTGAGGGGCTCTTTAATAAAAATGCGTCGCGAAGGGGTATTCTTGGATCTTAGCCGTTGGATTCCGGTTCTGTGGCCCAGATTAGATCCGAGCCCCGGTAGGCACCAGAGCCACAGGATCAGCGATCTACGGCCCTAATTCCGCTGGGTGAAGGGATACACTGGATCAGATCGGGACCGTAAGCCAGCGATCCTACGGCTACAGACGTCGCGCGGCAAAAACCAATCTAGGCCGTCCAAGACCCATCAGACGGTCCGCACCCTTCTTCTCTCCCACGCGAACAGCCGAGCACCCAAGAACACGCGCACGGCGGCGAAGCGTCGATGTGCTCCCTCCGGCTACCCCACAATCCCACTTCTCTGTATAAATCCGAACGCGACAAGTGTTACACAACGTGGGAGGTACGACGGACACGATGGAGGGGCACTCACCTCGTTTCACGGCGACAACAGGTCTGGCCACGACGCCTTGCGGTCCACGGCGGAGCTGCACGACCACCGAGCAATTCCGAGCACCACAGCGGGTCAATCTTCAATTAACCTCACACACAACTCCGCTAAGGTACGAACCACCACCGTATAGCTCAATTGAAGCCCGACTCTCGCCGCTGACGGGAATCCGCAGAGGTGTCCTCTCTACCTCCCCGCGTCTGGCGACGGCGCGGGTCCTTATAGACGTGGGCGCGGATGGCCGAGTCAGCCAGGGCCGAGATTCTCGGCACGGCAGGTACCGCCTTCCGCCATGCCAAAATCACCGGCGGATTTCCAGCCGAGCGCGCTGTAGAAGTTGTTGAGGGGAGGAAGGATAGAGCTGACGGAGTCCGTGCGCTAGGTTGGGATGAATCCGACCTACGGGTCCCACCTGGCGGCCACCACGCGGAGGCTGACGGGGAAGTGGTCACGCAAGCTGGCACCAGGGAGCCCGCGTCCGCGAGGAAGACGGCGATTTCTGTTTCGCCCAAGCACGCGGATAGGGATGAGTTGACCTGACGCGGCGGTCCCACGAGTCAGCGTGGAGCACGCGCGGATGAGTACGTAGTTGCCCGGGAAACCGACATGTGGGCCCCACGCGCCAGTGAGTCCGGGCGCGGTGGCGATGGGCTGGCGGGGAGAGCACGGGTAGTGGGCCGAATTGGTTAGGAACCGGCCCAAACAACATTTTGACCTTTTTCTTTTTATTTTCCCACCTTCTTTTCTTCATTTTCAATTTCAAACTCATTTAAAACTTAAATTCCATTCTTGTGGCCATTTTATACTTAGGTCTATATTGTGCCATTAAAATACTGACTTTGAAGATACATACTATTTATATATATATATATATATATATATATATATATATATATATATAAATTTCTATATTCTTTCTCTTTCTTCTCCTTTCACAATTCAAACTCCAATTTGAATTTAAATTTGATTTCTGTGACAACTTGTCTCCAAATTAAATATCCCACTTGAATATGACATGAGATAAATTAATCTATTTTTAAGAAATTTTATTTGGTGATGGCTAATGCTTTTCCCCTTCTCCACATTTCTTTAGAATTTTTGCTTTCCATCAATAGAATTTAAATCCATGCGTCTATTAATATATTAACAATACCTTTATTTTATTAGCCCCAGATGCACAATCAAGTAAAACTCAGCATGATGCCAGGTTTATTTAGATGTCATTGGTTATTAAATCCCCCTTTTGATGGTGTTTATTCACATTTGATATTAAGTAGAGATGGTACACACATGTAGATAAAGGAAATATTCTCTCTTCATACGATTTCCAAATTTAGGTGTTACAGAAGCCTAAGAGACCTTTTCACGGATCAAGCTCATTACGGAAAAATGATCTAGCACCGCGAAGGGGCTAATGTTGGGGGTATGCTTCGTAGCCGAAGATCCTGAAGAAAGAAACACCTTCAGCGGATCCTCTCAAAAGCAATGCCGAAGCTATCACCTATAAAGCTTCGGCATAGTGACATGTCCAAGACGAAGGAGTGAACCGACCTAAAGATGAAATAACCAATAAACCCATGATAGTTTGTGTCATGATTGTAATCGATTGTGAAGGGCAAAAATGTAATTTCACACAGGCTGCGCCCTATACCTATAAATAGATGAACAGTACCCCTGTACTGTTCACACTATCTTGTAATCGCTCGCCCGCAACACTTGGGTTTTTGCCTTCTGTCAAGCCCAAGGTATAAATGTAATTAAATATCGTATTTAAATATCAAGTTTGTATAATGATAATATATGAATGATATTACGTGCTTATGTGTGTTTATCTTTCATGTTTTATATGTTTTATCTTTCATTATCTTATAACCATGATGACGAAGGTACGTCCTTCATGACCTTCGTCCAAAGATCGTTATATCCTAAGGGAAATAATGCTTCGAAGGACAAAGGACATTAACATTTAATACTTTGTGTTGCCTTGTTCTTGACTCTTAGCGTTTGAGAACAAGTCCCCAACACTTCCATTTTGCATTGTGCGATAGGAGGCAGGCCATGAAAGTTCGTCGAGCCACAGAAAAAATGGATAGGGAGCGTGGTAGGGTGGTTGTTGGATCATATTCAGTAGTTCACCAATATAATCACCTAAAACATAATTTTACACTATAAACTACACTGCTCAGAGGGTGGAGTTTGAATTTAGATATGGAGATGAATAAGCTATTGGAGATAATATTAGAGTTGGTCTAAAACGTCTTTAGAAGATAAATTTCACAAGAACTATACAGAAATTTCATAGAAAATAGTTTATTTTGTAGGAACCGACAAATTCCAATAGGGGCCTAAGACGGCTGAAGATGACTTCGCTGATACCCTTCGGTTCCTTGCACTCTGGCGACACTTCTTGGTTAATCGGAGATGGCTTCGCTGAAACCTTCGGGCTGATGTCTGCACTTGTCAACATTTGGGAATTGATCATGCAAAATACAGAAAAATGACACCCAGCGTCGTGTTAACACGATAGAGTGGGGAGGAAGGAAGAAGGGAATGCTTGGAGAGGAAGAAGATGAGATACCGGGAATCGTTCTGTTCACAATTCTCTGAATGTCTCTCCTTACAGAAGCCAGTGGCTTTTATGCGCGTCGTGGCAACTAGGCTGCACACACACACGCGACGCCACAACGGCCCATTGGCCTCACACCTCACAACGCTTACAGGACCCAATTGTTGTTGTGGATCCGACAATTGGGCGCCCTTGCACTGTGGATGTGAAAAAAGCTGCTGTGGGCTGTGAGCTATGGGAAAAGCTACTGTAGGCTGTGAGCTGCTAAAAAGCTAAATCTGTTTGGTCGAAACCACTAAAAATCATTAAAAGTTCTTCGATATATGTTTTCACAGTTCTATCTGAAAGCCACTAAAAGCAGGTCCAGGGGTGCTTTTATTTTTGCACTGCGAGAAAGTTGGCTTTTAGAAAAAGCTGCTTTCTAGATCCAGCCCTTTGGTTTGACTTTTGGCTTTTAGGGGATAAAAGCCAAAGTCAAAAGCCAAACCAAACACACCCAAAGTCCCTCAAGTGCTGACGGTGGAGATGCAGGTGTAACATCCCCCCTATTGTGTCGCAGCTTGTCCCCATGTCGGCGCAAAAGGAAACGCCTAACGTAAGGAGTCCTCATCTTCCCAAGTCGCCATTGAGGCCGGCCAATTGAACCACTTGATTAAAGCTTGGTGGCGAGGACGTAGGCCATGAGAAAAGATGCGACAACGTAGAACCTGCTCAGGAAATCGATGATCAGTGATATCAGCTAGAAGGATGGGACAAACCTAATGAGCAGTTGGGGCAGCAAGCTTCAGCTGTGAGACATGAAACATCGGATGAATGGATGATGAAGGTGGAAATTCCAATTTATATGCAATGGAACCAATACGATACAACACCCGGAATGGACCAAAGAATTTATATGCCAATTTATGGTTAGCCCGAGGTGCTAAAGATGATTGGATGTACGGCTGGAGCTTTACAAACACCTCAGCTCCCACCTGAAACACGCGCTCGGATCGTCCCTTGTCAGCATGTCTTTTCATGCGTGCATGAGACCAAACCTGATGTTGTTTGATGAGCGTTGTCTTAGCTTCTCGGTCACGCAGCCAATGACCAAGGTCTGGGAAGCCACAGCATTATCAGGCTAAATACCAAAATGGTGTGGTTCATAGCCATATAGAGCCACAAATGGGGAGCAACCGATGGAGGAGTGATGGGACGAATTATACAAGAACTCAACAAGGTGGATCCAGGCAGCCCATTTGGAAGGACATGACCTCAATGTTTCCTATAATTGATTTTGGTGTTTGATGTCCATCACAAACCATATGGATTAACTAGTTTGCCTAGTGGATATTTTTCTCAGGCGCATAAAGTTCACATAGACATACAAAGAAAATGACCTTGGGGGAATTCTACACACTTGGAACAAAACATGATTGTTGCAGCCTGTGGCGCACCAGACATTGTCCGCTGCCGTGGCTGGAGCACTCCACGAACAGGCCGCTCTCGAAAATCCTCGGCGCTCGTCCACTAAAATTCACCGAACTGTCCAGTGTACCACCATACTGTCTGGTGAGCCCTCGGAGCAACAGTCATCTTCGCGCAACGGTCGACTGCACTAACTGTGGCACGGTCTATAGCACATAAGTCAGAAGATAGTCTGCAACGTCAAGTTGCACCGGACTGTCCGGTGCAGCAAAAGGGCAGATGACTTCAACGTTCAACCGCTCCATACCCCAATGGTCGGCTGACGTGGCACTCACCGGACAGTGAACAGTGGGGTGTTCGGTGCACCACCGGACAGTCCGGTGTGCCCATCGACAGAGCAGTCAGCCAGCGGCTAGAATAGTGGTTGGGGCTATAAATACCCCAACCATCTCCATTCAAGTCATGCGAGCATCCCACTCTCTTCATTCAATACAAGAGCAAAAAATACATTCCAAAGACACATTCAAAGCCTCAAATCCTTTCCAAGTTCCAAAATCAAGTCAAGTGTTCTAAAGTGTTTAGTGACTTGAGAGGGTGATTTGTGTTCCAATTTTGCTCTTGTTGCTTGGTTGTTTTCTTCTTCTCACTCTGATCTTTTCAAGTGTTTTGTAAAGCAAGCAAAAGACACCTAATTGTGTGGTGATCCTTGCGGGGTGTAACACTCCAAATTCCTATTTGGAGAATATTGTAAAACTCTCTAAATGTTTTAGATTAAAAGGGTCATGGAATAAGAATTTTTGTTTCTTAACTAGAAGTTACTTCTCCGAAAACCAATATGGTTTTTAATAAAGATTGAATAAAAGGATATTTGGGTATCCCTTTATTGAATAATATATTAGTATGTCACACCCGGATTTAAGGGACAAATCCGGATGCATCTCATATGTGCGCCAAGGAAGAACAACACATATAATAACAGAGTGCATAGAGATAAATGTCATAAATATCATAAATGTACTTATTACATAGCGGAAGTCTTACAAAAATAAATGATAAAGTAAAGTGAACTAAATATTATTCCCTGGCGCCACAAAGCTGACTGGGAGACGCCACCTAGATCAAGTCGAAAGCCTCAGAGTTAGGCGGCTCCTCTTCGACCACCTGTTCTTCTCCTGTGGGGGGTGTGAGACAGCAAGAGTGAGCTCACATATGTTCATAGCTCAACAAGTCATGGGGAATAATGTGCATGAACTCACCAAAGGTGGGAGTTCATGTGAAGTGTAAGGCTGATCAACAAAATAGGGGCTAAAGCTGAGCATTGCTTTTATAAGTTGGTCAAAATTTTATTAGCAATTACTAAGTGTAAGTAAATACCAAACCTTAATAATAATAAAGAAAAGTAATAGTAAAATAATCCCAAATGCGATGCAAATGTCCAATTAAATTTAAGTTCCATAAATTAATCATGTGAGGGTCCGAGCTGCTCATGACCGTGAGCACGGCTAGTATACCAGTTTTACACTCTGCAGAGGTTGCACATTTTACCCACAAGTCATATTACCCATCTTCCAAGAGACGACCAATCGCATACACCTCTACCGAGGAGGCGAGGCAGGGTAACACTATGAGGCCTTTACAAAGTTCCACTAGCTTCAGTAATCCCGATGCAGTTTATAGGAAGCTCTAGTGCTGGAATCCCTCGCCTGACCGCCATCGCAACAAAATCAACCCAAGGACCTCCCTACACTGACCACTCCCCTACTGCCCTTGCCCCTTTCGGGTAAGGAAGTCATCCACTAGCTTTCCTAGTTAATCAGCCAAGGGCGTCCCATTAAACCCTTGTGGTAGCACTGTTTTCCCGGGTGATCGCTCCATGTTCCCATTAACATAATGATGTTAACATGAACAGTAATAATAAAAGATAATAAAAGAGTAATCATGAATAATGTATCTCCATACCCAAATCCACATAAAGCAATAGCAAGTACTACCCAAAAAAATTTCAGTGGTAAGACAAGGTATAAAGGTAACCAAAACTGGGGTAACCTATTGGATCCCATCAAAATTATCCTATGCAGATCATTATAATTAATAAGAACATGGCTCGGAAAAAGTAAGTGATCAAGGGCACAACTTGCCTTCAATGAGCTCCTGCTCAGCAACTTCTACCAGCTGAACCTCAGGATCCACAGTAGCTTGCTCGTCTACTCACATCAACACAATACATACATAGTATAGCAAAAATTAACATCACACCAAACATGTAAATAAAATACGCAATAATAATCTACACATTAAACTAAGATTTTAGGAACATGAATCATTAATTTTGGAGTTATGGATTTTAAATTATGAATTTCCAAAGGTTTAATGTGCTTGAAATAGGATTAAATGAGAAATAATTTTCTTGTTGTTTTCGTGACAAAACAGAGACTCTAGGTGATAAACATTAATATTACAAAATTTTAGAAATTGGAATGGATCAATTTGTACTACAAATGAATTTTCTATGAATTAAATAAGCTCTAGGAATTGTTTTTGTATTAAAAATACATTTACTAATTCATTTATTCATTTTAAACAGGCTCTGGACTGGGCGTCTATTTTTAGAAAGATCAGGGGCTAAACCAGAGTTTTTACAAAGACACATATTACTGCTACATGAACTACGGGTTGATTTGTGTATTGGACAGGGTCTCTTATGCAAAAGGCTTCGGCCGAAGGGGTATGGGCCGCTCGTGGCCGTCCGATTAGACATCGACGCATCAGATTAGCTCGGAGCGAGCTGCTCACCCGCGCACACCCCTGGCCGTCAGATCCGGAGTCCGCGGCCACGATTTAATTACGCGAAGGGGCACGCCAAGATTCGTTCTAAGCCATCCATCTAGGATCTACGGTTGCGATCGAATAAGCCGAACGGATATTTCAAGGTCTAATCCTGGCCGTGTTTTCACAGATCAATGGTCACAGAGCTCCTGCGTTAATTCACTCCGCGCCCACTGAACTGCGGCGGCGGAGCAGTACGACACGGCGGCGCCATGGCCGGACTTCCGGGCACGGTGATTTAGCGTCCTAAACTCTATCTTGTTGGGTGCTACACAATCAAAAGAACGGGCGAACACGATGTGGTGCTTACTCACCGAAGAGGGGAGCTAATGAAGTCGCCTGCGACGCACGGCGGATCGCTAACTTCGGCGAGAGATTCACACGGTCACCGGTCACCACCGACCGATTGTGCCCGCGAACAGCTTCTTCGGGATCGGCACAAGCCCCAGATGACCTGGCTGGGGACTAATTTGTGCTATCGGCGGTTGTCCGCGGTGGCGATGGTGCTTCCTGGTGGCGGCGGTGTTTTCCTGGTGACGGCGGCGCAAGGTTTGACTTGGGGTGGTTGGGAACGGGGAATAGGTCGCGGCACCCCGGCTACGCCCCCTTTTATGGCCGCCCGAGACTGGTTCGTGCACGCCCTCAACGGATTCCGCCCCGCGCGCCCTGACCGAGTTCGCCCGAGCCGAGCGGCGAAGAAAGAGGGAGACCCTGACAGAGCGGGCCCCGCGTGGAAGTGGAAGACGGAGTGAGCTGAGCGCGCATGCCGGTGACCGACAAGCTGGGCCCGCTTGTCGGCGCCAAGCTCTGAGTGGGCTGCGCGGCGGTGTGAAGGCGCTGGGCCGAAAAGAGGTGGGCAGCCCAACTGGCTTTTCTTTTTCTTTTATATTTCTTTTTCCCTTTTACTTTTAAATACTAATTTTAATTTCAATTTAGATTCAAACTTTTGTGGCTCATCATTTACAAATTTTATTTGTGCACTAAAAGTACTAAGTTTGAGAATATTTATTTAAATATATTATTTATTATTTTTTTGTATCCCTTCTCTTTTTTCTTATTTCCAAACCCTAATTTCAAATTAGGGTTTAATCCAATTTCTAGTATTTATTATCTTATTATTATTATCCTTATTATTTTAATTTAATGCACAAACATATAAACTCCAACAAGATGCACTTTCTTTTATTTTAGTGTCATTGGTTAAATTTAATCACTCTTAATTTTATGTATGCTCTTTTCATGACGCAAATAAGGCACATAAAATGATAAAATCCTCTATATATTCCTTTTATACAATTTTGAGTATTACATAGTATCCTCTAAAGAGAAATTTAACCTAAACACCCTTGTGATAGTTGTCGGGGACCATAATTAGGGGTACCCCCAAGACTCCTAATCTCAGCTGGTAACCCCCATCAGCACAAAGCTGCAAAGGCCTGATGGATGCGATTAAGTCAAGGCTCGGTTCACTCAAGGGACACGATCTCGCCTTGCCCGAGCCCAGCCTCGGGCAAGGGCAGCCGACCCCGGAGGATTCACGTCTCGCCCAAGGGCCCCCTCAGGCAACGGACACACCTTCGGCTCGCCCGATGCCCAGTATTCGCCAAGAAGCAACCTTGGCCAGATCGCCACGCTGACCGACCGTATCGCAGGAGCATTTAATGCAAGGATGGCCTGACACCTTATCCTGACGCGCGCTCATCAGTCGACAGAGCCGAAGTGACCGCAGTCACTTCGCCGCTCAACTGACCGACCTGACAGGAAGACAGCGCCACCTGCATCGCTCCGGCTGCTGTGCCGCTCGACAGAGTGAGGCTGACAGCAGCCAAGTCCGGCCTCGGGCGCCATAGGAAGCTCCGCCTCGCCCGACCCCAGGGCTCGGACTCGGGCTCGGCCCCGGAAGACGACGAACTCCGCCTCGCCCGACCCAAGGGCTCGGACTCGGGCTCGGCCCCGGAAGATGACGAACTCCGCCTCGCCCGACCCCAGGGCTCGGACTCGGGCTCGGCCCCGGAAGACGACGAACTCCGCCTCGCCCGACCCCAGCGCTCGGACTCGGGCTCGGCCCCGGAAGACGACGAACTCCGCTTCGCCTGACCCCAGGGCTCGGACTCGGGCTCGGCTCCGGAAGACGACGAACTCCGCCTCGCCCGACCCCAGGGCTTGGACTCGGGCTCGGCCCCGGACGACGACGAACTCCGCCTCACCCGACCCCAGGGCTCGGCCTCGCCCCCAGACGACGGTCTCCGCCTCGCCCGACCCGGGGCTCAGACTCGACCTCGACCTCGGAATACAGACTCGACCCCGACCTCGGAGGAGCCTCCGCCTCGCCCGACCCAGGGCTCGGACCGACCACGTCACAGGGGGGCCATCATTACCCTACCCCTAGCTAGCTCAGGCTACGGGGAACAAGACCGGCGTCTCATCTGGCTCGCCCCGGTAAACAAATAATGATGGCGCCCCGCGTGCTCCATGACGACGGCGGCTCTCAGCCCCTTACGGAAGCAAGGAGACGTCAGCAAGGACTCGACAGCCCCGACAGCTGTCCTTCCGCAAGGCTCCAACACTCCTCCGACGGCCACGACATCACATGAACAGGGTGCCAAAACCTCTCTGGCTGCCACGACGGCGTGTACTTAGGGCACTAGCTCCTCTCTGCTAGACACGTTAGCACACTGCTACACCCCCCATTGTACACCTGGACCCTCTCCTTACGCCTATAAAAGGAAGGTCCAGGGCTCTCTTACGAGAAGGTTGGCCGCGCGGAGAGGACGGGACGGCGCGCGCAGGCCTCTCGCTCCCTCCCGCGCGGACGCTTGTAACCCCCTACTGCAAGCGCACCCGACCTGGGCACGGGACAACACGAAGGCCGCGGGTTTCCCCTTTACGCCTGTCTCCTTGTTTCCCCCCTCCGTGCTCCGTCTCGCGCCGACCCATCTGGGTTGGGCCACGCGGCGACAATTTACTCGTCGGTCGAGGGACCCCCCGGGGTCAAAATGCCGACAGTTGGCGCGCCAGGTAGGGGCCTGCTGCGTGTTGACGAACAGCTTCCCGTCAAGCTCCAGATGGGTAGTCTCCAGCAACCTTTCCAACCCGAGACGGTGCTCCGTTTCGGGAGTCTTGAGTTCATGTCCCTCGACGGCAGCTACGACATGATGCTCCTTCCTCCGCCGCACGACAGCGACAATGGTGGCCGACAACCCGCCCGCCGGCGGCGGAATCAACGACGTCTTCCCCACGTGGCGGAAGAACGACATTCGGGTTTGTCCCGTTGCCTCCCCCGCCGACGGAGGAGGAGGCGGGGCAACCAAGGCCAAGCAGGAGGCGGCACCTTGTCGGCTGTCGAGCGAGTCGGCGGCGCCGGCGCCCCAACGGGGGACACGTCGGACGTCGACCTCACGTCTGAGACGAAGACGAGCGCCGTTTCCCCGCAACACGCCGACTCCAAGCGGACGGACGATGCCAGCACGCTCGCAAAGGACTTGCTGGGCGTCACCCTCGTACCCGAGACGACGGTGCAGTCTGCCCCCGACGCGACTTCGTCACCGCCCGTCGACCAGGAGGTACCGACCGATTCCCATCTCGTGCCTATTGGATTCAGCCTCGACCCACCAAGCGACTTCATTCCGGTGGAAGCCTTCATAGAGGCGTGTCCAAACCCTCCGGGGTACGGTATGCGGTCACCCTGGGACCGGCTGACGGCTGTCTCGACCTACGGACCCTCGGGTTCCGAGGAAGATGACGAGCCCGACTTTTGTTGGTATTTCTCCGGACTCGGTAACCCCAGCGCCATGCGGGACTTCATGACCGCATGCGACTACTGCCTTTCTGATTGTTCCGACGGTAGCCGCAGCTTCGGCGACGAGGACTGCGGCCCAAGTCGTGAATGTTTCCACGTCGATCTAGGGGGTCCCGACGAAGGCAACCATCTTGGTATACCGGAAAACGGTGATCCCCTAGGCCTGCACCTCGCGTTGACATCCTTCGGGAGCTAGTTGTGGTCCCAGTCCCTGCGAGGGGTCGGGACTCATAGCTCGAGCAAATCCGCGAGATGCAGGCCAGGCTCGATGAGGGAGCAGGAACACTTGAGCCGCTCCGCCGGAACATCGGGCAGGAATGGGCAGACCGAGCTCCGGCCGGAGAAGCATGTCATCTACCCCAGGGTGTCCAGCTCCGCATTGCCGACGACATCAGGGCAAGGCCGCCACCGGCTTCTAGTGGGGTCGGCCAGAACCTGGCTGCAGCGACAATACTTCTTCGCGCGATGCCGGAGCCATCAACCACCGAAGGGCGGCGTATCCAGGGAGAGCTCAAGAATCTCCTGGAGGATGCCGCGGTCCGACGGGTCGAAAGCTCTGCCTCCCGAAGGCAGAGGTACCCCTCGGAGCATCGCGCCGCGACTTCCCGATTCATGCGGGAAGCATCGGTCCACACCGGGCGCACGTGCAACACAGCGCCTGCGGCCCTGGGACGCCTCGGCAACAAGCACCATCACCGCAACCGTCGAGCCCACCTCGACGAGAAGGTGCGCTGAGGCTACCACCCCAGGCGTGGGGGACGCTACGACAGCGGGGAGGATCGGAGTCCCTCGCCCGAACCACCCGGTCCGCAGGCTTTCAGCCGGGCCATACGACGGGCGCCGTTCCCGACCCGGTTCTGAACCCCGACTACTATCACAAAGTACTTGAGGGAGACAAGGCCGGAACTGTGGCTCGCGGACTACCGGCTGGCCTGCCAACTGGGTGGAACGAACGATGACAACCTCATCATCCGCAACCTCCCCCTGTTCCTCTACGACACCGCTCGAGCCTGGTTGGAGCACCTGCCTCTGGGGCAGATCTCCAACTGGGACGACCTGGTCCAAGCCTTCGCCGGCAACTTCCAGGGCACGTACGTGCGCCCTGTGAACTCCTGGGATCTCCGAAGCTGCCGCCAGCAGCCGGGAGAGTCTCTCCGGGACTACATCCGGCGATTCTCGAAGCAGCGCACCGAGCTGCCCAACGTCACCGACTCGGATGTCATCGGCGTGTTCCTCGCCGGCACCACCTGCCGCGACCTGGTGAGCAAGCTGGGTCGCAAGACCCCCACCAGGGCGAGCGAGCTGATGGACATTGCCACCAAGTTCACCTCTGGCCAGGAGGCGGTTGAGGCCATCTTTTGGAAGGACAAGCAGCCCCAGGGGCGCCAACCGGAAGATGTCCCCGAGGCGTCCACTCAGCGTGGCACCAAGAAGAAAGGCAAGAAGAAGTCGCAAGCGAAACGCGACGCCCCCGACGCGGACCTTGTCGCCGCCGCTGAGTACAAGAACCCTCGGAAACCTCCCGGGGGTGCCAATCTCTTCGACAAGATGCTCAAGGAGCCATGCCCCTATCATCAGGGGCCCGTCAAGCACACCCTCGAGGAGTGCGTCATGCTTCGGCGCCACTTTCACAAGGCCGAGCCACCTGCGGAAGGTGGCAGGGCCCACAACAACGAGAAGAAGGAGGATCACAAGGCAGAGGAGTTCCCCGAGGTCCACGACTGCTTCATGATCTACGGTAGGCCAGTGGCGAACGCCTCGGCTCGGCACCGCAAGCAAGAGCGTCGGGAGGTCTGCTCGGTAAAGGTGGCGGCACCAGTCTACCTAGACTGGTCCGACAAGCCCATCACCTTCGACCAGGGCGACCATCCCGATCGCGTGCCGAGCCCAGAGAAGTATCCGCTCGTTGTCGACCCCGTCATCGGCTTCGTCAGGCTCACCAAGGTCCTCATGGACGGAGGCAGCAGCCTCAACATCATCTACGCCGAGACCCTCGGGCTCCTGCGGATCGATCTGTCCTCGGTCCGGGCGGGCGCGGCGCCTTTTCACGGGATCATCCCCGGGAAACGTGTCCAGCCCCTCGGACAACTCGATCTGCCCGTCTGCTTCGGGACTCCCTCCAACTTCCGAAGGGAAACCCTCACGTTCGAGGTGGTCGGGTTCCGAGGAACCTACCACGCAGTGCTGGGGAGGCCATGCTACGCCAAGTTCATGGTCGTCCCCAACTACACCTACCTCAAGCTCAAGATGCTGGGCCCCAACAGGGTCATCACCGTCGGCCCCACGTACCGACACGCGTACGAATGCGACGTGGAGTGCGTGGAGTACGCCGAGGCCCTCGCCGAATCCGAGGCCCTCATCGCCGACCTGGAGAGCCTCTCCAAGGAGGCGCCAGACGTGAAGCGCCATGCCGGCAACTTCGAGCCAGCGGAGACGGTTAAGTCCGTCCCTCTCGACCCTAGCAACGTCGCCTCCAACCAGATCCGGATCGGCTCCAAGCTCGACCCCAAATAGGAAGCAGTGCTCGTCGACTTTCTCCGCGCAAACGCCGACGTTTTCGCGTGGAGTCCCTCGGACATGCCCGGCATACCGAGGGATGTCGTCGAGCACTCGCTGGATATTCGAGCTGGAGCCCGACCCGTGAAGCAGCCTCAGCGCCGATTCGACGAAGAAAAGCGCAGAGCCATAGGCAAGGAGATCCACAAGCTAATGGCAGCAGGGTTCATCAAAGAGGTATTCCATCCCGAATGGCTTGCCAACCCTGTGCTTGTGAGAAAGAAAGGAGGGAAATGGCGGATGTGTGTAGACTACACTGGTCTAAACAAAGCATGTCCGAAGGTTCCCTACCCTCTGCCTCGCATCGATCAAATCATGGATTCCACTGCTGGGTGCGAAACCCTGTCTTTCCTCGATGCCTACTCAGGGTATCACCAAATCAGGATGACAGAGTCCGACCAGCTCGCGACTTCTTTCATCACACCTTTTGGCATGTACTGCTACGTTACTATGCCATTTGGTTTGAGGAATGCGGGTGCGACATACCAAAGGTGCATGAACCACGTGTTCGGCCAACACATCGGTCGAACGGTCGAGGCTTACATCGATGACATAGTAGTCAAGACGAGGAAAGCCTCTGACCTCCTTTCCGACCTTGAAACGACATTCCGGTGTCTCAAGGCAAAAGGCGTAAAACTCAATCCCGAGAAGTGCGTCTTCGGAGTACCCCGAGGCATGCTCTTGGGGTTCATCGTCTCCGAGCAGGGCATCGAGGCCAACCCAGAGAAAATCGCGGCCATCACCAACATGGGGCCCATCAAGGACTTGAAAGGCGTACAGAGGGTCATGGGATGCTTTGCGGCTCTGAGCCGCTTTATCTCGCGCCTCGGCGAAAGAGGCCTACCCCTGTACCGCCTCTTAAGAAAGGCCGAGTGCTTCACTTGGACCCCTGAGGCAGAGGAAGCCCTCGGGAACCTGAAGGCGCTCTTCACGAACACGCCCATCTTGGTGCCCCCCCCCCCCCCCCGCTGCCGGAGAAGCCCTCTTGATCTACGTCGCCGCTACCACTCAGGTGGTCAGCGCCGCGATCGTGGTTGAGAGACGAGAAGAGGGGCATGCATTGCCCGTCCAGAGGCCGGTCTACTTCATTAGTGAGGTACTATCCGAGACCAAGATCCGCTACCCACAAATTCAGAAACTGTTGTACACAGTGATCCTGACGCGGCGAAAGTTGCGACACTACTTCGAGTCTCATCCGGTGACTGTGGTGTCATCCTTCCCCTGGGGGATATCATCCAGTGCCGAGAGGCCTCAGGTAGGATCGCAAAGTGGGCGGTGGAAATCATGGGCGAGACAATCTCGTTCGCCCCTCGGAAAGCCATCAAGTCCCAAGTCTTGGCGGACTTTGTGGCTGAATGGGTCGACACCCAGCTTCCAGCAGCTCTGATCCAATCGGAACTCTGGACCATGTTTTTCGATGGGTCGCTGATGAAAACAGGGGCAGGCGTGGGCCTTCTCTTCATCTCGCCCCTTGGGAAGCACCTCCGCTACGTGCTGCGCCTCCATTTCCCGGCGTCCAACAATGTGGCCGAGTACGAGGCTCTGGTTAACGGGTTGCGCATCGCCATCGAGCTAGGGGTCCGACGCCTCGACGCTCGCGATGACTCACAGCTCATCATTGACCAAGCCATGAAGAACTCCCACTGCCGCGACCCGAAGATGGAAGCCTACTGCGACGAGGTTCGGCGCCTGGAAGACAAGTTCTGCGGGCTTGAGCTCAACCACGTCGCCCGACGATACAACGAGACTGCGGACGAGCTGGCTAAGATCGCCTCGGGGCGAACAACGGTTCCCCCGGACGTCTTCTCCCGAGACCTACATCAACCCTCAGTCAAGACCGACGACACGCCTGAGCCCGAGAAGGCCTCGGCACAGCCCAAGGCACCCTCGGCTCAGCCCGAGGCACCCTCGGCCCCCGAGGGTGAGGCACTGCGCGTCGAGGAAGAGCGGAGCGGGGTCACGCCTAATCGAAACTGGCACACCCCGTACCTGCAATATCTCCACCGAGGAGAGCTGCCCCTCGACCAAGCCGAAGCTCGGCGATTGGCGTGGCGCGCCAAGTCGTTCGTCTTGCTGGGGGACGGGAAGGAGCTCTACCACCACAGCCCCTCAGGCATCCTGCAGCGATGCATATCCATCGCCGAAGGTCAGGAGCTCTTACAAGAAATACACTCGGGGGCTTGCGGTCATCACGCAGCGCCTCGAGCCCTTGTTGGAAACGCCTTCCGACAAGGTTTCTACTGGCCGACCGCGGTGGCCGACGCCACTAGAATTGTCCGCACCTGCCAAGGGTGTCAATTCTACCAAAGGCAGACCCATCTGCCCGCTCAGGCTCTACAGACAATACCCATCACCTGGTCGTTTGCTGTGTGGGGCCTGGACCTCGTTGGTCCCTTGCAGAAGGCACCCGAGGGCTACACGCACTTGCTGGTCGCCATCGACAAATTCTCCAAATGGATCGAGGTCCGGCCCCTGAACAGCATCAGGTCCGAACAGGCGGTGGCATTCTTCACCAACATCATCCATCGCTTCAGGGTCCCGAACTCCATCATCACCAACAACGGCACCCAGTTCACCGGCAGAAAGTTCCTGGACTTCTGCGAGGATCACCACATCCGGGTGGACTGGGCCGCCGTGGTTCACCCCATGACGAATGGGCAAGTAGAGCATGCCAACGGCATGATTCTGCAAGGACTCAAGCCACGGATCTACAACAACCTCAACAAGTTCGGCAAGCGATGGATGAAGGAGCTCCCCTCGGTGGTCTGGAGTCTGAGGACAACGCCGAGCCGAGCCATGGGCTTCACACCGTTCTTTCTAGTCTATGGGGCCGAGGCCATCTTGCCCACGGACTTAGAATACGGTTCCCCGAGGATGAGGGCATACGACGACCGAAGCAACCAGACCGACCGAGAAGACTCACTGGACCAGCTCGAAGAGGCTCGGGACACGGCCTTACTACACTCGGCGCGGTACCAGCAGTCCCTGCGACGCTACCACGCCCGAGGGGTTCAGTCCCGAGACCTCCAGGTGGGCGACTTGGTGCTTCGGCTGCGACAAGACGCCCGAGGGCGGCACAAGCTCACGCCTCCCTGGGAAGGGCCGATCGTCATCACCAAGGTTCTGAAGCCCGGGACATACAAGCTGGCCAACAGTCAAGGCGAGGTCTACAGCAACGCCTGGAACATCCAACAGCTACGTCGCTTCTACCCTTAAGATGTTTTCAAGTTGTTCGTACACCTCATTCACATACAAAGTCTAACCATCAAGGAAGGGTCAGCCTTGCCTCGGCAAAGCCCGATCCTCCCTCGGGGGCTAGAAGGGGGGAACCCCCTCCGCGTCAAAATTTTTCCTCGGAAAAGATCTTTTCTGCCAGAACGTCTTTCGTGCTTTTCGACTACTTCGAAAGTGGGATCCTGAAAACGACGGAGTACACGTAAGCAGCCAAGGCCGACCGAGCCGAGGGACTCCTACGCCTCCGGGACATGGATACCTCACTCATCACCTTCTGCGATAAGTAACTCACGCTCGGATAAGCGATTCCGCTTACCGAACAAGTCTTAATGCTCGGAAACCCTTCTGCCGAAACGATTTTTTGGGCCTTCTCGACTACATCGTTAGCAGAATCCTACGGACGAGTAAGAGTACACGTAAGCGGCAAGGCTGACCGAGCCGAGGGACTCCTACACCTCCGGGATACGGATACCTCACTCATCACCTTCCATGAAAAGTAACTCTCGCTCGGACAAACAATTCTGTTATCGACAAATAAATCCTGATACTCGAAACAAGGGGAAAAGAAACACAGCTTTACAACACAACGACAGTATGTTTGGGCCTCGGCAGCCACAGAAAACATACGCACACTACAAGGTAAACCGATCCTGCAGGCTCGGACCTTGACAGAAGGGGAGCAACAGCACCCTCGGTGTCAACTCCACCTTCGGCGAAGTCCGACCGAGCCTCGGACAGCAACGCGGTCGGAGGGTCTCCACTCCGAAGGACGACGTCAGCGCCACTCCTGGGCTATCGCCGCCAGGGTCTCCTTCAGGAATTCGGCCCGAGCAGACGGCTCGGCCGGCCGCCCCGAAGCCTCAGCCAGTTGTCTTCCGAGGACACCAGCCCGGCTCGTGGCTTCGGCAACTCAACTCCAGCGCTGGTCCTGCTAGTGGATGGCCCGGACAGGCTCCGGCCGACGAAGTCTTCTTTTCGAGCCAACTCTTCCTCTGTCCACACTGACACCGCTGCCTCCGGCTTCGGCTCATCGAAGAGCGGCCGAGGGTTCCTTTAACTAAGCAAGAGAAGTCTCGGGCGGCAAGGCCGAGGGACTCCTACGCCTCCGGGATACGGATACCTCACTCGTCACCTTCGCACGAGGAAACTCACACTTGGTTAAGCGGTTCAGTTAGCCGACAGGCGAGTCCTAGTGCTCGAAATGAGGAAAAAACATGGCTCCGTGCCAAAAATACATACATGTTCAGGCCTCAACAGCCACAATGAACAGACATCGGCACTCAAGGTGCCATTACAAACGGAACTCCGGTTCCACCTCCGCAGGTACGAACAACCCCCCATGATTGGAGGGCCTGCGGAGCAACAGAAGGCCGACGGATGGCTCGCCGCCGCCCGAAGAGCAGCAGCGACAACGACTTCTGCTCCGAGCGGCCGAACAGCAGCAGCGATGACCTCAGGGTGGATGCTGCTGCTGTAAGGCCCTCGCCCACGTCCCCACTCGAGGGGCGAGGACGAGCAGAAGGCCGTAGAGTTGGAGGTCAGTCCGCGGGCGGCGCCGACTATCTCGTCGGCGGAGAAACCTCTTCCGGCTGCCGCGACGGAAGGTGGCACCGAAAGCGGCGCCGAAGCCGCTCGGGCCGGAGAGCCGGACACGCGGCAGCTGCCAGCACCACGAACGGCGAACGCCCTTCCCCCCGATCACTGAGGGAAGGAACGGGCCACTGCCCACGCGGAGACCGACCCCAACTCGGCGCACTCCCCTCCCCAGCACTGATGATGAACATCCTTGAAGCTGAGGGAGGGGCAGAGGCTGCAGCCCGGCTTGCTTCTCCCCACCCAGGAGCTGGTGGTCACCGTCTTGGGTGACCATCGGTGAGGGGATGCGGCCGGGCTGGCTAATGAAAATCCTTGAAGCCGAGCGATGGCTGAAAGGTACCAACTTCCGCGAAGTTGCGTTCCTCCAACGACAGCAAGACGAAAGCGACGCGAGTGTTCCCCATCCGGGGGCTCGGAAGGTGGAAGGACGCGATGCATGAGGGGAGTGCGAAGACATGGTTGCCTTCCAAGGGGATCACCCTCCTTTTAAAGGCAACTCTCCCCACTTGCGTCCTCAGCCGTCGCGGACTGAGTCTTCTCCAACACGCTCCAAGGTCTTCCCCCTATGACACGGGGGCTGGGTCCCACGCGTCATGCAAGCTGGCCCAGGGCAGAAGAAGCCAAACCGCCGCGCGCGGTGCGCGCAACTGCCCAGCGGTTACGAGCATTCCTCCACTTTCGCCCAGACCAGCGAGCAAAAGGGCGGACCGCTATGCAGGCGGCATGCAACCGCACCAAGGGGGCGCACCCTTTCGACTTCGACGCGTCTAGCATGGAGGCCCAGGCCCACACGTCATGTAACCGGCGCGCCGGTTACTGCGTACAAGAAACCGCACCGCCACTCGCGCCACTACCGTGCCTCCTCGACTGCGAAACCAGTACCGCGACTCGAGGTAACCCTGCGCATGACTCAACAGTGCCAACCAGGCACATCGGTCACGGGTCAGTCAGCCACGGGAGAAGGCGCGACGGTCGATACGACCAGAAATGGGCCGGCAGTAATGACGGTGGCAGGCGGGCGGAAGCAGCCGTCACGAAGTCAGCAAGCTCACGCCCCCTCCTGGGACAGCGAGAGGACCCTCACCCACGGTGTGACGACGGCGCGTCCGTGCTCCGTTCCTCGAACGGCTCGCGCATGCGCAACGGCTGCCCCGCGAACCACTCATCTCATCGCATTAACTCTGCGGCAGGACAGGCGGCACCTTTGGCAGGCGAAGCAGGCGACGCTTCACCTCCGCCATAATGACCGCGTCAAAAAAGGTACGCCACGTCATTCGATTTCGTATCCCTTTCCACTTCCTCTTTCTCTCTCTTGCCACAGGGACCGGGAAAGGGGATACCCCAAAAGGGATCCTTCTTCACGAAGGAAGCGGGCCCCGAGCCCCCCTACTGATCAGAGGTTCAAAGGCTGGCCCCTCGGAAGGGTTCAACAGCCGCCTCAGAACACTCGGGCTCCGCGCCCACTACTGGTCAGAGGTTCGAAGGCCGACCCCTCGAAAGGGTTCAACGGCCGCCTCAGGCCACTCGGGCTCCGCGTCCACTACTGATCAGGGGTTCGTAGGCTGGCCCTCGAAGGGTTCGACAGCCGCCTCAGACACAGAGCGAGGGATGACCCTGGGTACGTTCGATACATAACCAAGGCTCGGGCTACGCTCCCGAGGTACCCTAGGACATTTCTGAGACCAACGGGAATGATCTTGTAACGGAATCCCACCAGAAAGAGGCATCGAGCCCTCGGACCCCGTCAAAAGGGGACCGGGTCCGGCAAATCACCCGCAGGTACTTTTGGAGCGCGCCTCCGGGCCACTAGCCGACCCCTAATGAATGGGGCATGGGCGTCCACTCGGATTACCCGTTAGCAGCTCACTAGAGACACCATGTTCGGCGCCCTCCAAGGGCAACATGGCGCTTTTCCCCCCCTCCTCCTTGCGGAAAGGCGACGCAGGGGTGTATGTAAAAAAGTTGAGTCTGTCCTTGACCGTCCTCTTGCTCTGTGCGGAAGCTCGGGGGCTGCTCTCGCGAACCTGGCTCCGGCCAAACCGTTGACAACGTCAACATACCAGCCCGAGAACTTGGGACTCGATTGTGCACCTAGGCTACGGCCAGTTCGCATGAGGGAACAACCAGACCGGCCGAAGCATCACGAAACGCATTAAGACCTCGAAGGAGTCAAACCACTCCTCCGAGGCCTCGGGGGCTACACCCGGCGGGTGCGCTCGCTCGCACCCACCGGAACGAAACGCAACCGAGAAAGGCCGGTCCCCTTGTAAAAAAGTGTGACAAAAGCCTCCAAGCGAGTATTAACACTCCCTTCGAGGCTCGGGGGCTACTGTCGGGGACCATAATTAGGGGTACCCCCAAGACTCCTAATCTCAGCTGGTAACCCCCATCAGCACAAAGCTGTAAAGGCCTGATGGGTGCGATTAAGTCAAAGCTCGGTCCACTCAAGGGACACGATCTCACCTCGCCCGAGCCCAGCCTCGGGCAAGGGCAGCCGACCCCGGAGGATTCACGTCTCGCCCAAGGGCCCCCTCAGGCAACGGACACACCTTCGGCTCGCCCGAGGCCCAGTCTTCGCCAAGAAGCAACCTTGGCCAGATCGCCACGCCGACCGACCGTATCGCAGGAGCATTTAATGCAAGGATGGCCTGACACCTTATCCTGACGCGCGCTCATCAGTCGACAGAGCCGAAGTGACCGCAGTCACTTCGCCGCTCCACTGACCGACCTGACAGGAAGACAGCGCCGCCTGCATCGCTCCGACTGCTGTGCCGCTTGACAGAGTGAGGCTGACAGCAGCCAAGTCCGGCCTCGGGCGCCATAGGAAGCTCCACCTCGCCCGACCCCAGGGCTTGGACTCGGGCTCGGCCCTGGAAGACGACGAACTCCGCCTCGCCCGACCCCAGGGCTCGAAGTCGGGCTCGGCCCCGGAAGACGGCGAACTCCGCCTCGCCCGACCCCAGGGCTCGGACTCGGGCTCGGCCCCGGAAGACGACGAACTCCGCCTCGCCCGACCCTAGGGCTCGGACTCGGGCTCGGCCCCGGAAGACGACGAACTCCGCCTCGCCCGACCCCAGGGCTCGGACTCGGCCTCGGCCCTAGACGACGGTCTCCGCCTCGCCCGACCCGGGGCTCGGACTCGACCTCGACCTCGGAAGACAGACTCGACCCTGACCTCGAAGGAGCCTCCGCCTCGCCCGACCCAGGGCTCGGACCGACCACGTCACAGGGGGGCCATCATTACCCTACCCCTAGCTAGCTCAGGCTACGGGGAACAAGACCGGCGTCCCATCTGGCATTCTGGCTCGCCCCGGTAAACAAATAATGATGGCGCCCCGCGTGCTCCATGACGACGGCGGCTCTCAGCCCCTTACGGAAGTAAGGAGACGTCAGCAAGGACTCGACAGCCCCGATAGCTGTCCTTCCGCAAGGATCCAACGCTCCTCCGACGGCCACGACATCACATGAACAGGGTGCCAAAACCTCTCTGGCTGCCACGACGGCGTGTACTTAGGGCACTAGCTCCTCTCTGCTAGACACGTTAGCACACTGCTACACCCCCCATTGTACACCTGGACCCTCTCCTTACGCCTATAAAAGGAAGGTCCAGGGCTCTCTTACGAGAAGGTTGGCCGCGCGGAGAGGACGGGACGGCGCTGAAAGGGAAATGTGCCTTTGGGCCATTTCTAAGTATTTTGGTGATTGAGTGCAAACACAAGTGCTTAAATGTGAAAATATGCCCATGGATGAACAAAGTGCAAATCACAAGTTAAGGTATGTTTCTAAGCCTTAGTACATTGGTTTTGTGTACTAATATTCTTGTCTAAGTGTTAGAAACAGGAAGAAGAAGAAAAGAAGTGGAGAGTGGCTGTGTACAGCCAAAGGCTGTTTCGGGCTGGGGCACCGGACTGTCCGGTGTGCACCGGACAGTGTCCGGTGCGCCAGACCAGCACAGAGCAAACCAGCTGCTCTCGGGTTTTTCTCCGGCGACTTCGGCTAAAATTCACCGGACTGTCCGGTGTGCACCGGACTGTCCGGTGAGCCAACGGTCGGCCGGGCCAACGGTCGGCCGCGCGATCGGCGCGCGACACGTGGCCGAGCCAACGGTCGGAAAGATACACCGGACTGTCCGGTGTGCACCGGACATGTCCGGTGCGCCAACGGTGCGCAGATCTGACTCAGACAGCAACGGTCGGATGCGCTGTTTAAGGAAACAAATCGGGCACCGGACAGTGTCCGGTGTGCACCGGACTGTCCGGTGCGCCCGACGACAGAAGGCAAGAATAGCCTTCCAGATGTGCTCTCAACGGCTCCTAGCTGCCTTGGGGCTATAAAAGGGACCCCTAGGCGCATGGAGGAGCACACCAAGCATTCCTTGAGCACTCTTGATCACTCACACATCAATCTTGCGCACTTGTTCGACATTCTAGTGATTTGAGCTCCGTTCTAGTGTGCTAGTCTTTTGAGCTCAAGTCTGGGTCTTGTGTGTGCGTATTCGCTGTGATCTTTGTGTCGTGTGTGAGTTGCTAATCCCTCCCTTGCTCCGTGATTCTCTGTGAACATCTTTTGTAAGGGCGAGAGGCTCCAAGTTGTGGAGATTCCTCGCAAACGGGATTGAGAAAAGAAAAGCAAGAACACCGTGGTATTCAAGTTGATCATTGGATCACTTGAGAGGAGTTGAGTGCAACTCTCGTCCGTTGGGACGCCACAACGTGGAGTAGGCAAGTTTTTGTACTTGGCCGAACCACGGGATAACCACCGTGTCATCTCTGTGATTGATTTCTTGTGGTTATTGTGTTTTGACTCCTCTCTAGCCACTTGGCCATACTTGTGCTAACCCTTAACAAGTTTTTGTGGCTTAAGTTTTGAAGTTTTACAGGATCACCTATTCACCCCCCCCCCCCCTCTAGGTGCTCTCAATTGGTATCGGAGCCGTTCTCTTCAAGAAAGGGACTAACCGCCCGAGGAGATGGATCCTAAGGGGAAGGGAATTGTGATCAACGACAAGGAGAAGGAGTCCTTCGTCAACGAGCCAAGGGATGACAAGTCCAATGACTCGGGCTCGGGCCACAAGCGAAAAGATGGGAAGAAGAAGAAGACAAGACGCATCAAGGAGATCGTCTACTACGACAGCGATGAGTCCTCTTCTTCCCAAAAGGACGACGACCACGACAAACAAAAGACGGTTAACTCAAACTTTTCTTTTGATTATTCGCGCATTCCATATAGCTCAAATGCTCATTTGCTCCCCATTCCACTTGGCAAGCCTCCTCACTTTGATGGAGAGGACTACGGATTTTGGAGTCACATAATGCGTACTCACCTATTTTCTCTCCATCCAAGCATTTGGGAGATTGTGGAAAGTGGAATGAAATTTGATAGCTCGGATAGCCCTTCATTCATTAATGAGCAAATCCATAAGAATGCACAAGCTACCACTGTTCTTCTAGCTTCATTGTGCAGGGATGAATATAACAAAGTGAGCGGCTTGGATAACGCCAAGCAGATCTGGGACACCCTCAAGATTTCTCATGAGGGGAATGACGTTACCTTGCTCACCAAAATGGAGTTGGTGGAAGGCGAGCTTGGACGATTCGCGATGATAAGGGGCGAGGAGCCAACTCAGACATACAACCGGCTCAAGACCCTTATCAACAAAATAAGGAGCTACGGAAGCACGCGATGGACGGACCACGACGTCGTCCGACTAATGCTCAGGTCCTTTACCGTTCTTGATCCTCATTTGGTGAATAATATTCGTGAGAATCCCAGGTACACCAAAATGTCGCCCGAAGAAGTCCTAGGAAAGTTCGTCAGCGGGCGAATGATGATCAAGGAGGCAAGGTATGTGGACGACGCCTTGAATGGACCGATCAACGAGCCGCAACCTTTTGCTCTCAAAGCCACAAGGAGCAAGGAGGCACTACCCAGCAAGGTGGCGCAAATTGAGGCAGCCGGTCTTAATGATGAAGAAATGGCCCTCATCATCAAGAGATTCAAGACGGTGCTAAAGGGTCGCAATGGACAGCCGAGCAAGACTAAGACCAAGGGGAAGCGATCATGCTTCAAATGCGGTAAGCTTGGTCATTTTATTGCTAACTGTCCTGATAATGAAAGTGACCAGGAAAAGGGGAACAAAAGGGAGAAGAAGAAGCACTACAAGAAAGCCAAGGGCGAGGCGCATCTAGGCAAGGAGTGGGATTCGGATTGCTCCTCCTCCGACTCCGACAATGAGGGACTCGCCGCCACCGCCTTCAACAAATCGGCCCTCTTCCCCAACGAGCGTCACACGTGTCTCATGGCTAAGGAGAAGAAAGTAAGTACTCGAAACTCTACTTATGCTTCTTCTAGTGATAATGATTCTAGTGACGATGATGAAATAGACTATTCTAGTGTATTTAAAGGTCTAGATAAAATTACAATTGGCAAAATTAATGAATTAATTGATGCATTGAATGAGAAGGATAAACTCTTAGAGAAACAAGAGGATTTATTGTATGAAGAGCATGATAAATTTGTTGAGGCACAAAAATCCTATGCTTTAGAAGTTAAGAGAAATGAAATGCTTTCTTTTGAACTATCTACTTGTCATGAAACCATTTCTACTTTGAAAGGTGTCAACAATGATTTAAATGCTAAATTAGAAGTAGCAAATAAATCCAATTCTTGTGTAGAACATGTTGAAATTTGTACTAGGTGTAAAGATTTTGACATTAATGCTTGTAGTGAACACCTAGTTTCAATTTCCAAGCTTAATGATGAACTGGCTAGTCTTAATGCTCAACTTAAGACTAGCAAGAATGATTTCGATAAGCTAAAATTTGCAAGGGATGCCTACACAATTGGTAGACACCCCTCAATTAAGGATGGACTTGGCTTCAAGAGAGAAGCTAAGAACTTAACAAGCCATAAGGCTCCCATTCCCGCCAAGGAGAAAGGGAAGGCCCCTATGGCTAGTAATGTGCAAAAGAACCATGCTTTTATGTATTATGATAGGAAACAAACTAGAAATGCTTATAGGAGTTATAATGCTTTTGATGATTTTGACTCTCATGCCATGTCTGCTTCTAGTTCTTCCTATATGCATAGTAGAAATATGTCTAGGAGAAATGCTATTCATCATGTGTCTAGAAAGAATGCTATTCATGCTCCTAGGAAAGTAGTGAATGAACCTTCCACAATTTATTATGCTTTAAATGCTTCCTTTGCTATTTGTAGAAAGGATAAGAAAATTGTTGCTAGGAAATTAGGGGCAAAATGCAAGGGAGACAAAACTTGCATTTGGGTCCCTAAGGATATTTGCACTAACCTTGTAGGACCCAACATGAGTTGGGTACCTAAGACCCAAGCCTAAATTTGCCTTGCAGGTTTATGCATCCGGAGGTTCAAGCTGGATTATTGATAGCGGATGCACAAACCATATGACGGGGGAGAAGAAGATGTTCACTTCCTACGTCAAGAATAAGGATTCCCAAGATTCAATCATATTCGGTGATGGGAATCAAGGCAAGGTAAAAGGGTTAGGTAAAATTGCAATTTCTAATGAGCACTCTATCTCTAATGTGTTTTTAGTAGAGTCACTAGGATATAATTTACTATCTGTTAGTCAATTGTGCAATATGGGATATAACTGTCTGTTTACAAATGTAGATGTGTCTGTCTTTAGAAGAAGTGATGGTTCACTAGCTTTTAAGGGTGTATTAGACGGCAAACTTTATTTAGTTGATTTTGCAAAAGAAGAGGCCGGTCTAGATGCATGCTTAATGGCTAAGACTTGCATGGGCTGGCTGTGGCATCGCCGCTTAGCACATGTGGGGATGAAGAACCTTCACAAGCTTCTAAAGGGAGAACATGTGATAGGTCTAACCAATGTTCATTTCGAAAAAGATAGACCTTGTGCAGCTTGTCAAGCAGGGAAACAGGTGGGAGGAGCGCATCACAGCAAGAATGTGATGACCACTTCAAGACCCCTGGAGCTGCTGCATATGGACCTCTTCGGACCCGTCGCCTATCTAAGCATAGGGGGAAGTAAGTATGGTCTAGTTATTGTTGATGACTTTTCCCGCTTCACTTGGGTGTTCTTTTTGCAGGATAAGTCTGAAACCCAAGGGACCCTCAAGCGCTTCCTCAGGAGGGCTCAAAATGAGTTTGAGCTCAAAGTGAAAAAGATAAGGAGCGACAACGGGTCCGAGTTCAAGAACCTTCAAGTGGAGGAGTTCCTTGAAGAAGAAGGGATCAAGCACGAGTTCTCCGCTCCCTACACACCACAGCAAAATGGTGTGGTAGAGAGGAAGAACAGGACGCTCATCGATATGGCGAGGACGATGCTAGGAGAGTTCAAGACCCCCGAGTGCTTTTGGACGGAAGCCGTTAACACTGCTTGCCACGCCATCAACAGGGTCTACCTTCATCGCCTCCTCAAGAAGACGTCGTATGAGCTACTAACCGGTAACAAACCAAATGTATCGTACTTTCGTGTATTTGGGAGTAAATGCTACATTCTAGTGAAGAAGGGTAGAAATTCTAAGTTTGCTCCCAAAGCTGTAGAAGGGTTTTTATTAGGTTATGACTCAAATACAAAGGCGTATAGAGTCTTCAACAAATCATCGGGTTTGGTTGAAGTCTCTAGCGACGTTGTATTTGATGAGACTAATGGCTCTCCAAGAGAGCAAGTTGTTGTTTGTGATGATGTAGATGAAGAAGATGTTCCGACGGCCGCTATACGGACCATGGCGATTGGAGAAGTACGGCCACAGGAACAAGATGAACGAGATCAACCTTCTTCCTCAACTATGGTGCATCCCCCAACCGAAGATGACGAACAGGTACCTCAAGCGGAGGCGCTTGATCAAGGGGGAGCACAAGATGATCAAGTGATGGAGGAAGAAGCGCAACCGGCACCTCCAACCCAAGTTCGAGCGATGATTCAAAGGGATCATCCCGTCGATCAAATTCTGGGTGACATTAACAAGGGAGTAACTACTCGATCTCGATTAGTTAATTTTTGTGAGCATTACTCCTTTGTCTCTTCTATTGAGCCTTTCAGGGTAGAGGAGGCCTTGCTAGATCCGGATTGGGTATTGGCCATGCAGGAGGAGCTCAACAACTTCAAGAGAAATGAAGTTTGGACGCTGGTGCCTCGTCCGAAGCAAAATGTTGTGGGAACCAAGTGGGTGTTCCGCAACAAACAGGACGAGCACGGGGTGGTGACGAGAAACAAGGCTCGACTTGTGGCAAAAGGTTATGCCCAAGTCGCAGGTTTGGACTTTGAGGAGACTTTCGCTCCTGTGGCTAGGCTAGAGTCCATTCGTATCTTGCTAGCATATGCCGCTCACCATTCTTTCAGGTTGTACCAAATGGATGTGAAGAGCGCTTTCCTCAACGGGCCAATCAAGGAGGAAGTGTACGTAGAGCAACCCCCTGGCTTCGAGGATGAACGGTACCCCGACCATGTGTGTAAGCTCTCTAAGGCGCTCTATGGACTTAAGCAAGCCCCAAGAGCATGGTATGAATGCCTTAGAGACTTTTTACTTGCTAATGCGTTCAAGGTTGGGAAGGCCGATCCAACTCTTTTTACAAAGACATGTGATGGTGATTTGTTTGTGTGCCAAATTTATGTCGATGACATAATATTTGGTTCTACTAACCAAAAGTCTTGTGAAGAGTTTAGCAGGGTGATGACGCAGAAATTCGAGATGTCGATGATGGGCGAGTTGAACTACTTCCTTGGGTTCCAAGTGAAGCAACTCAAGGACGGCACCTTCATCTCACAAACGAAGTACACGCAAGATCTGCTAAAGCGGTTTGGGATGAAGGACGCCAAGCCCGCAAAGACTCCGATGGGGACCGACGGACACACCGACCTCAACAAAGGAGGTAAGTCTGTTGATCAAAAAGCATACCGGTCAATGATAGGTTCTTTGCTTTATTTATGTGCTAGTAGACCGGATATTATGCTTAGCGTATGCATGTGTGCTAGATTTCAATCCGATCCTAAGGAGTGTCACTTAGTGGCGGTGAAGCGAATTCTTAGATATTTGGTTGCTACGCCTTGCTTCGGGCTCTGGTATCCAAAGGGGTCTACCTTTGACTTAGTTGGATACTCAGACTCCGACTATGCTGGATGTAAGGTCGATAGGAAGAGTACATCGGGGACGTGCCAATTCTTAGGAAGGTCCCTGGTGTCATGGAACTCTAAGAAACAAACATCTGTTGCCCTATCCACCGCTGAGGCCGAGTACGTTGCCGCAGGTCAGTGTTGCGCGCAACTACTTTGGATGAGGCAAACCCTCCGGGACTTTGGCTACAATCTGAGCAAAGTCCCACTCCTATGTGATAATGAGAGTGCTATCCGCATGGCGGAGAATCCTGTTGAGCACAGCCGCACAAAGCACATAGACATCCGGCATCACTTTTTGAGAGACCACCAGCAAAAGGGAGATATCGAAGTGTTTCATGTTAGCACCGAGAACCAGCTAGCCGATATCTTCACTAAGCCTCTAGATGAGAAGACCTTTTGCAGGTTGCGTAGTGAGCTAAATGTCATAGATTCGCGGAACCTGGATTGAATTGTAGCATACATGTACTTATGCTTTTGATCATGTTCCTTTTTGCATTTTGTTGATTATTATGGTGCTCAAGTTGTACAAACACTCCCTGGACCTCACAAGTCCGTTGCAAAGTGATGCACATGTTTAGGGGGAGGTGTGTTACAACTTGACCCTTTGAGACTAACCACGTGCTTGAGTTTGATAATTTAGTCTCGAAGGAGGATTGAAAGGGAAAAGGTGGACTTGGACCATGAAAAGACTTCCACTGCACTCCGATGAGAGGGTAACTAATTCCAAGTTCATCTCATGAAATCTTATTGCCATTTGCTCTTAATTGAAGACTTTGGTGAGGCAATGGGGTTAAAAGGGCCAAGATTGATCCCGTTTTGGTGCTTGATGCCAAAGGGGGAGAAAATAAAGGCCAAAGCGATAAATGGATCAGCTACCACTTGAGAGATTTTGAAAACAGTAGAATAGAGCTTTTTGTCTTAGCAAAACTCTTTTATTGTGTCTCTTGTCAAAGTTGGCTTCTTGTGGGGAGAAGTGTTGATTATGGGAAATAGGGGGAGTTTTTGAAATCTTTGATCAATCTCTTTTGGAATGACTCTCTTTATACTTCATCATGTGTGTTTGACTTAGAGATAGAGATTTGAGTTTGATTTGCAAAAACAAACCAAGTGGTGGCAAAGGATGATCCATATATGCCAAAATTGAATCAAAACCAATTTGAGTTTTTATTTGAAGTGATTTTGCACTTGTTCCACTTGCTTTATGTTGTGTTGGCATAAATCACCAAAAAGGGGGAGATTGAAAGGGAAATGTGCCTTTGGGCCATTTCTAAGTATTTTGGTGATTGAGTGCAAACACAAGTGCTTAAATGTGAAAATATGCCCATGGATGAACAAAGTGCAAATCACAAGTTAAGGTATGTTTCTAAGCCTTAGTACATTGGTTTTGTGTACTAATATTCTTGTCTAAGTGTTAGAAACAGGAAGAAGAAGAAAAGAAGTGGAGAGTGGCTGTGTACAGCCAAAGGCTGTTTCGGGCTGGGGCACCGGACTGTCCGGTGTGCACCGGACAGTGTCCGGTGCGCCAGACCAGCACAGAGCAAACCAGCTACTCTCGGGTTTTTCTCCGGCGACTTCGGCTAAAATTCACCGGACTGTCCGGTGTGCACCGGACTGTCCGGTGAGCCAACGGTCGGCCGGGCCAACGGTCGGCCGCGCGATCGGCGCGCGACACGTGGCCGAGCCAACGGTCGGAAAGATACACCGGACTGTCCGGTGTGCACCGGACATGTCCGGTGCGCCAATGGTGCGCAGATCTGACTCAGACAGCAACGGTCGGATGCGCTGTTTAAGGAAACAAATCGGGCACCGGACAGTGTCCGGTGTGCACCGGACTGTCCGGTGCGCCCGACGACAGAAGGCAAGAATAGCCTTCCAGATGTGCTCTCAACGGCTCCTAGCTGCCTTGGGGCTATAAAAGGGACCCCTAGGCGCATGGAGGAGCACACCAAGCATTCCTTGAGCACTCTTGATCACTCACACATCAATCTTGCGCACTTGTTCGACATTCTAGTGATTTGAGCTCCGTTCTAGTGTGCTAGTCTTTTGAGCTCAAGTCTGGGTCTTGTGTGTGCGTATTCGCTGTGATCTTTGTGTCGTGTGTGAGTTGCTAATCCCTCCCTTGCTCCGTGATTCTCTGTGAACATCTTTTGTAAGGGCGAGAGGCTCCAAGTTGTGGAGATTCCTCGCAAACGGGATTGAGAAAAGAAAAGCAAGAACACCGTGGTATTCAAGTTGATCACTGGATCACTTGAGAGGAGTTGAGTGCAACTCTCGTCCGTTGGGACGCCACAACGTGGAGTAGGCAAGTTTTTGTACTTGGCCGAACCACGGGATAACCACCGTGTCATCTCTGTGATTGATTTCTTGTGGTTATTGTGTTTTGACTCCTCTCTAGCCACTTGGCCATACTTGTGCTAACCCTTAACAAGTTTTTGTGGCTTAAGTTTTGAAGTTTTACAGGATCACCTATTCACCCCCCCCCCCTCTAGGTGCTCTCAGGCGCGCGCAGGCCTCTCGCTCCCTCCCGCGCGGACGCTTGTAACCCCCTACTGCAAGCGCACCCGACCTGGGCGCGGGACAACACGAAGGCCGCGGGTTTCCCCTTTACGCATGTCTCCTTGTTTTCCCCCCTCCGTGCTCCGTCTCGCGCCGACCCATCTGGGCTGGGGCACGCGGCGACAATTTACTCGTCGGTCCAGGGACCCTCCGGGGTCGAAACACCGACAATAGTGATCATACCTTATAAATTATTTTCTCCTACGACAGTGAATATTGAATTTTAATGAACTTTTAGTTAAGCAATATATGGTAAGGAGTATTGGTTGCATATTTGAATCATTTATCTACACAGATACAAAAAATAAAATAAAAATACTTTATATATAATTGCATAGCATGTTGGATTTTTGACTGCGCACTCAGTTTTGAATTTGAAAAGTCAAATGAGAATTTAGGTTGAAACTTGTGAAATAAAACTAAAAATAGAAAATAGAAAAGAAAAAAGAAGATGGGAGAACACCACTCGGGCCGATGCTACACCCGGTCGACCCAACACCATGTTACTTCCGCGCGGCCATCATCCAATTGCCCCCTGTGCGGCCCAGTATCGGTGCCACTTGTGAAACCCACCCACTCGCGCGTGGGTCGCTGATTCGTGGGCCCTGCTCGGCAGGTCTTAGTACTACACCAGCGTGTGCCCTTGGTCCTCTGACGGGTGGGATCGGTACGTCAACTTCCCCTCCAATCTCGGTTGTGGACTCGAAACAGAATCGCGCGACAATGTCATGTGACTGCCAACCCAGGGTTCCTTAATTCCATGATTTATGGGTGTGTTTGGTTTGAGGTCAAAGTAGGATGAGTCGGGGGCGCCACCGTCCCCTCGAATTTTTGGGATCACGCCGCCCCCAAAAATAACTCCGGTGTTCACCTCGCCCCCGCTTGACTCTCAACCAAACACTATAGAAAACGTGGCCGCCTCATTCCATCCCTCTTTGTACATTCAACCAAATGCACCCATATATATCCACTAGGACCGCGCCCCTCGGTTGATGTGTGGAGACCGGACAGGTAGCCACCGCGTCGGGTCGCCACCGAGGGCGGTTGGGAGGAGATGGGCGCCGCCGCACGTGAGATTGGGAATTGGCGACGTCGGGTCCATGGTGGGGATCCGTGGGGATTCTCTCGGGCGTGTGGTACGCGCGCGTGTGGCCTGCGGTCTCGGGGACGGACCAGAACGATGGTGATTTCTCGCTGGATTTATGGGCCACCAGGGAGCCGCGGCCTCGTCGTGGATTGGGTGCTATACAACGCAATCGCCGATAAGCAACCATCTACCTATTTCTCCTAGTCATGCGCATCGCGTAGCACGAGTCGGCGTGGATGGGGGCTCGCCGTGGGGCCAAATCGTCGGACTCCGACATGAGCCCGCCATGAGCAGCACGGCGCCACGGTCGTAGTCCGATCGGGACATGGGAGAGAGGTGGGGTCGTTGGATCCCTGATCGAGGGTGTGGGCTATAGCACATGTACCAGTTCGACTGGGATCGCGTCAGTTGTAGATCTCCCATCGTGTGGTTGCGATTAGATTGGGGATAGTGTTTCAAAGGATGTGATCGAGACAGTTGGGTGGCAATCGGAGGGTTCGGGTTGGATCACAACGTGGATGTATTGTGGGTCGTGTGATTTAGATCCAAGGGCTAAGGATGTGTACCGGTTCACTTAAAACTCGATCTAATCTGGACCGCTCAGATCAGATCATGCGGCCGAGACTTCAAGATACCCCTTCGGCCGAGAAGATTGCATAACAGACCCTAGGTTTTTGTAAAACAAACCAGCGGTCCACCGCAATAGAAGAACCCTCGCCAACAGGTCCTGGAATTTATGCAGAACCCCATGAACTCTTCTGAAATAGTGTCCCTAGTCGACAGTGCTTGAATTAAGTAAAATAAGTTTGAGAAAATGATTTTTAGTGTAAAAATAAATCTAGAATCTTGATTAATTCATAAGTAATTCATTTTAACTCCAAATTGATCCATTCCATTTGCATTAAATTCATAATAATGTTGTTTATCATATGGTAACCTTAGTTTGTTATGAAACCTAGATTAAAATTATTCACTTAATTTATTTTGTATCCAACACTTAAATCTTCAGAAGATCATATATCGTTCATCGTAACTCCGAATTTAGTGATTCTCGAACCTTCGATCTCGTTACGACGCATAGATTATTATTATGCAATTTGTGCTTATGTTTGGTGTGATATTAATTTTGCCTAGACCATGTTTGTTTGTCTTGCTACGAATAGCAGTGAGGTCACGAGAATTTGAAGATCATCCTGGTACCTGGAATCTCGAGTCCTAGGCAAGTTGTGCCCTTGATCACTCCTTTTTACCTAATAATATTTGTTGTTATTCACTGTGACATGCTCAGGTTAATTTGATGGGACCCAATAGGTTTCCATAGCATTGTTTATCTCTCACCTTGCAGACAGATGAACTATTGGGTAGAATTGCTATTGCTCCACCTCGTTTTGGAAATCTAATGTTTTATTATGATCATGTTCCAATTATGTTGTTGTTTAATTATTGTTCATGATAAGATCATATTGTTAATTGGAATATGGAGAACCACCCGGGAAACAGTGATACCACAAGGGTGGTATGGGATGCCCTTGGCTGATTAATTAGGAAAGCTAGTGGAGGACTACCTTACCCGAAAGGGGCAAAGGTAGTAGGGGAGTGGTCGGTGTAGGGAGGTTCTCGGGTTGATTTTGCTGTGATGGCGGTCAGACGGGGGATCCCTGCATTGCGCTTCCTAGAAACTGTAGCGGGTTTTTTTGAAGCTAGTGGAACTTTGTAAAGGCCTCGTAGTGGTACCCTGCCTCGCTTCATTGGTAGAGGTGTATGGGGTCTGATCAACTCCGTGGCAAATGGGTAACACGACTTGTGGGTAAAGATGCACAACCTCTGTAGAGTGTAAAACTGGTATATCAGTCGTGCTCACGGTCATGAGCGGCTCGGACACTCACATGATTAACTTATGGAATTAAACTCAATTTGTCATTTGCATTGCATTGTGGGTGTTGTTATTAATCTTGATATCTTATTTAATTGGGTCCGCTTTAACCATCTTTAAAAGCAATGCTCAGCTTTAACCATCTCTTTTGGTAAGCCTTACACTTCACATGGGCTCCCACCTTTGGTGAGTTTATGCACATTATCCCCCACAACTTGTTGAGCGATGAACGTATGTGAGCTCACCCTTGCTGTCTCACACCCCCCACGGGTCAAGAATAGGTACTCCAGGATGAGGCACATGGAGGATGCTACGATGAGATCGTGAGAGGTCTACGATGTCATCTCCCAGTCAACTCCGTGTTGCTGGATCGTGTCTTCACATGATGTAATTATTTAACTATTTTGTATAGAACTCCGTTATATATTAATGTTGTGACATCCGTTTATGTACCATGAGTCATCATATGTGTAAGACTTGGTCCTAGCACACTTGGTGATTATGTTCACTCCCGGGTCCCTAAAACCCGGGTGTGACACGGGGTCTTAGTGACCGATTGAGAGAGGGAAAGGGTTGAAATAGACCCAGCCTTTGTGGCCTCCTTAATGGAAAGTTGGTTCTTTGGAACCGAACCTCGGGAAACAAATCGTCGTGTCCACTGTGTTAATCTTCACTATTCGATTTGTTTCTTCCCTCTTCTCTCTCTCTAAAGTTCTCTTGCTCACATTGTTTTGAGTTAGCTTCCAAAGTTATCTGCATTGATTGGGCAACTCATTGCAAGGAGTACTAACTTCCGCACTCCGAATTCATAATTATTTATTTCTAACCCTAACCCCGGGTAAAGTGCGTGTTCAAAGTTTATAACTTTCAGGTTTCGCCTATTCACCCCCCTCTAGGCGACTTTCAACAAGCATTGATGAAACAACGAAGAAAGGTTTACATCGTCTGGTTCAGTCGCTCTGTTTGTCCGTAGGATTGTGCGTGATAGGATGATGACATTTGTAACTAAACGTCGGCAAGACAAAACAGTTCCTTCCAAAGCGAGCTAGTGAATATTCTGTTCCGATCAGAAACAATTGATGAAGGCATCCCATGCAGACGATACACATGCAGCAAGAATAACTTGGAAACGCTGGTAGTTGTGAACAGATGGCGAAGAGGAATAAAGTTACCATACTTTGTAAAAAAGTCAATAACAACCAAGATGTAGTTGTATGAAGAAGAAGTCGGCAAGCCTTCCACAAAGTCCAAAGAAATAATCTGCCAAGCTGATGAGGGCACTGGTAACGGATGTAGAAGGCGTGGTAAATGGGTCCTATCCGGTTTAGCTTGCTGGCATACTAGACATGTTTGCACAAACAACTTCACCGTAGCACGCATGCCGGACCAAGCAAACAGCTTCTTCATCCTCATATATGTTACCGGGAATCCGGAATGGCCACCCAAGTCACTAGCGTGACAAGCTGATAGCAGTTTCTGTTGTAGTGGCACATTATGGTCAATCCAAACTCTAGACTAATAGTGCAGAAATCCCTCCACCTATGTGAAATTGGGCACAGATGCTGGATCCACAACCAATTGAGCTCGTAGGTTCGCTGCATGGGTATCCTGATCGTATCCAGCAATCACCTCGGCAAACCACTATGGAGTAGCTAATGAAATAGCTGCACAAGAAGTTTCATGAGAGGATTTCCATGAAGGGCATCTGCCACTCGATTCTCAGTGTCGCGTTTGTAAACAATACGGTAATTAGGGCCCAAGAGTTTGGAAAACACCCACTGTTGCCACGGTGTATGGAGGCGTTGTTTGGACAATGATATCATACTGTGTTGGTTAGTAAAAATGGTGAATTCTTTGAGCTTCAAATAAGCACGCCAGTGAGACACTTCTAAAAGAATGGCCATGTACTCTTTTTCATAAGTGGATAGGCCTTGAGATTTTTGGCCTAATGCCTTGCTGATAAAGGCTATTGGGTGACCATCCTGAATCAATATTGCACCCACTCCGGTTGCTGATGTGTCAGTTTCAATTGAAAATGGCCGTCCAAAGTTGGGCAACTTCAACACAGGCGCTGAGCACAAGGACTGTTTTAGAACGTTGAAGGCTTGATCATGTACCGATGTCCACACAAACACTGGATGTTTCTTGAGGAGAAGAGTCAAAGGTTTGGATAACACCCCAAAATTACGAACAAATTTGCGGTAGTAACCAGACAATCCAAGGAAGCTGCGCAGTTCCTTCACTGTTTGAGGACAAGGCCAACTAGCAATGACCGACACCTTGTCGGGATTAGTAGCTACACCACGGGCACTGATAATGTGGCCCAAATAGTGGATTTGTTGTCGTGTAAATGAACATTTGGACAGTTTAATACACCACTTGTCTTGAGCTAACAGCTGTAGTACTGTCCGAAGGTGTATGACATGGTCATACAAGGATGAGCTGTAGACTAAAATGTCGTCGAAAAACACCAGTGCACACTAACACAGGCATCAGGCTAAAGTAGAGTTCATGGCCGACTGAAACGTGCCTGGGGCGCCTATGAGGCCAAACGCCATGACCTTAAACTCATATTGTCCACAGTGTGTCTGAAATGTTGTCTTATGTTCTTCTCTCGGCTTCAGTCAGATCTAGTGGAACCCAGCACAAAGTTCAAGTTTGGAGAACCAAGAAGATGTTGTTGATAATTCATCGAGAAGCTCGTCAATAACTGGTACATGATACTTGCCCTTCACAGTGATAGCATTCAAGTGACAGTAGTCAACACAAAACCGCCAGGAACCGTCCTTCTTCTTCACCAACAACGCTGAAGAAGAGAAGGGACTAGCACTGGGTTAGATGATGTCATTGGCCAACATGTCACGAAGTTGCTTCTCGATTTCATCCTTGAGTGCTGGAGCATAACGATAAGGACGAACCGTGACCGGAGAAGCACTAGGGACCAGTGGAATTGCATGGTCACATGCTCGGGCAGGGGGTAATTCCATGGGCACAGCAAACAAGGCTGAAAGCTCTGATAACACTGCTTGAATGGCAGGGGGAACCTCAAAAACTGTGGCATCTAATTCTGGGCACTCAACCAACGAGCATAATTAAACCACAGTGCCCTCATGAATGGAACAATTGGACCCTTGCAATAAGACTGATGCTCCTTGGTATGGAAGTACCATCCATTGTTGTTGCTAGTGTATGTGCATCGAACTGAATTGACACAACCAATCAATCCCCAATATAGCTGTCACACCCATTTCCCAAGGGGCAGAGCCGGGTGCATCGCATATGTGTGCCAGGATCTATTTCCACACATATGTTGACGTCACAAGTGTAATATATCAAAAGAACAATGCATAAGAGCGTAAATAAAGATTTTATTAACATATTACACTTCGAACAGACATAATGTCTTAACCTTTATTCATCAAAGTACAGCGAAACATGAACATCCATCCACAGGAAGATGACCAGGGAATCACTAGACTAGCATCCATGGAGTTCAGCATCATAACTTCATCTGCAAACTTTTGATCAAAATTAAGCAAGGGTGAGCTCACTTATGGTCGGGGCTCAGCAAGTGGGGGAAAATGCAAGGTAACAAGGTAAGGCTAAAGTTAAATGCGGTTAGCATTTTAGTTGGTCAACATTTTATTAACAACACCTGTCTTACTAATAAGTGTGAATCCCAAGTATTTCCATTAAACAAAGGTATAAGAGTATATCAAAAACACTTAAGTGAAACCACTTAAGCAAACCATTGGCAGATCATCGGATCTCAATTTATTTCCATCTTCAAGTTCAATTATCATGTGAGGAGTCCAGGCTGCTCATAACCGTGAGCACGGTTGATATATCAGTTTTACACTCTGCAGAGGTGGCGCATCTTTACCCATGAGTCACGATTCCCTTCTAGCCCGGGTTAGCTAGACCCGTATTCACTTCCGAGGTGAATGGCCAGGGTCTCACTACGAGGCTTCTCCCTAGAGTCCTCATTACGCAAATGTTGGAAATGGCCAACTTCATAAGGTACACCTACCGTAACCAACTTATAGTCCAGTCCACAGGGTAAAGCTTTGGGAACTATGCCCGTATCCAATCTGCCTGAGGCGGTACTATAAGTGCTTGCCAGGTGCCCCCGTTCCTGGTCGACCACGACCAACACCCAATATAAAACTTCCCTAGTTATTTAGCCAAGACCAGAGCCATGATAGTTCTCATGATAGCATTGTTTTCCTGGGTGGTCACTCCATGTTCCAATTAATATGCAATAATCATGTTTAACCATCGGGTTAACAATAATAATGTAAACTTACCATTTGAAACATTAATACCATAAATAGGAGTGACTGCATAAAGTTAAGTTGTAGCAATAGCATAGCTACTTGATTAGATCGTAATCCCAGGTTAAACAAGGAGTAAGGTTGGAAAGGTTAGGGATATCTAAATAGGTAACCCATCAAATTATGCATATATATATCGAAGAATAAACTTTATTAAATGTATTGTTTGGGATCAAAAAGAGTATGCAGAGGGAGAAGTCCACTTGCCTTGCTTATTGAAAACTTGAGTTTCTTCCATGGATCGGAATAGATCTTGATTCTTAACTACTAGATCAACCACTGAATATCACACAAACAAACAAGAAGAACAAACACCACTCAATAACATACCACATTCACCATACGCAAAGCTAAAAGAAAGCTTAACGAAAAGAGTGTTCGCTTTTCAAAAACATTACAAGTAATGGCTATAATAAGAGGGTATTCTTTTAAAAAATGTGTGATCTATACTTTATAAAACAAGACATGAGCTTAAAAATATATTAATTAAAATATACAATTATTAGGTTCACCTATTTAATCGTTTATAAAACGTCATATGTGATATGTCTAAGATTAAGGGTTTATAAGATAATAAAACACGTTATAACAATATTAAACCTTTTTAACCTTTTTAGAAAAGGTATATGTTATATATCTAAGGTTAATGGGCTACGAAATACGTTATTAATTTTGGAAGCATTATGGAACGTATTATAATTCATTGTTAAACCTTCACTTATGATAAACTAAGATATAAGTCTAAATAGGTTTTATGTGACAAGACAACTAAATAATTATTATCTTCATTTTCATTAAGAGAACACATAGCCTATATTACTAGTCATAAACAAATTGTTTATATGATTAATTAATAAATAAAAAGATAATTGATCTATTATTTATCTTTAGTATTAATTTAGAAACTAATGATCTAATTCTTTAATAAGGAAATTGAAATTGTTTTCGACATTCTATAAACTATCATTTTATTTTACAAAAGCAATAACACTAATTAATCTATTTTAACACTTATTTTAGAAAAAACTCCATATTACTTTTAAACATTGTGAGATGTAATATATCATCATTTATAAAAACTTGAATATAAGGCTAAATATAATTAGACAAATATTTATCTTTTATTTTTATTAATAAAACTAATAAAACTATTTCTATTTTATTTGGGTTCTAAATTTGCATTTTATAATAAAAATTGTAACATGGACCTACATATAAATAAAGGTAGACTAGAAGGGGTAGCCGATAAATTTGTATTTTATATATAGATGTCATTATAAATATCTATCTTTTGGTTACCAGAACATAAAGGCTAATTTTTTTTTAATTTCTTATTTAGAAAACCATACGTAGATCAATTATAACCAACATAGTTAAAATTACAAAAAAACATGTAATTTGTTGTAAGTGCTACATATGAAGTTAGCACCACAAGGACCCAATTATTTGAGGTCAAATTAACCTTTTTTTTACAAACTGAAAAATGTTGTAGAGCTAAAATACGATTAACTGTAGACCATAGGTGGTAACGTGTAAATAAATTAGACTTTTTTCTACTTTGGATTGAGTAGAGAGGGCTTTGGCGCAGCAGGTTCGACGATGAATAATGGTAGTTGCTGCGCGGTGTCGTGGAACAGAGAAGATGGAGAATTCTGTTGTTGACGAACGTTTAGCAATAGGCGCCGGGGATACATCGGCGTCGTGGCGCGAACTCCAGTAGAACAGGCGATGGCGGTGAGGTTCAACACAACGACGAGCTCAAGCGACGTCGTTGTGCGATAATAGCACGGCGAGCAACTGCAGCAGCTCGGTATGGCGACGTCGGTAACAACAGCAAGCATGGTGTAGCATGACAAGTAGCCCGCACGGCTCTCGCGACGTCAGGGTGGTGACCAAGCGCAGGCGCAGCGTACGCCGACGAGCACTAGCAAGGGGATTCAACGAACTATAATGACGTGTCACGAGAGATTGGAATCAACAACGGAAATGGTGCGGTGGTGTAGTGTGTGCAAGAAGCTCAAGCAAGAGGGGAGCAGGCGAGTAGAGACCCGAAGGACTGATAAGAGAGTGTGGCGTGGTGAGAAGCGCGGACGGGTCTGCTCTTATAGTTGAGCAGAGGAAGGGGAGAGGGCGTCTGGTGCCAGCTTAAAGGTGCCTTGAAGGCTATTTGCTGTGGTGTTGAATGTCGTGATTGAAATCTCCATTAATGGAGGAGGTAAGGCTGGGAAAGAAACCATCGTGACGAGAAACGGGCGAGCGACTGATTGGGCGCTAGGCCAACGAGGCGACATGGGCTGAATCGACGATGACTGCTGCTGCTGATTATTGTGAACAGAGCAACGTGAGAGAAAGTGGAGGAGAAGAGAAATAGTGTCATGGGTCCCATGTGTCATTGAGAGGTGAGAGAAGAGAGGAAGAGTGCGAGAGGAATGTGCTAGCTAGGTAGAACGACCGTGCATTTTCTTTTGTTTTTTCCTGTTTAAAATATATATATATATATTAAAAACTATAATAAGTTCATTGATAAAAAATTTCTAAATTTGAATAATAAATTAGTTTTGGACGAACATTTATTATTAAATAGATTGAGCTGTCACAAAAAGAAACAAAGCAAATGAAATGTTCACGTATTCCTATGATGATCATTATTAACCTATCAACACGCATATTCAAAAAAAAATATTTTATCAACTCTTTATTATTTTATAAAATAAGATCTTCTCACCAATACAAAAATTGGATGTATCACACAAAATTTATGCTTCAGTATGAATACATCAAACACTTAGACCTAATTGTATCTAATCAAGAAATTATTCAATTTATTTATATCATCAATTCATTTTTTTTTTGAAAATATAAATATTTTTCTTTCTGCTGTAAATTAGAAATATGGACTAAGTATCATTTTGTCGGCGTTTCGACCCCGGGGGGTCCCTGGACCGACGAGTAAATTGTCGCTGCGTGTCCTAGCCCAGATGGGTCGGCGCGAGACGGGACACAAGGGGGAAAACAGTAAGGGGAAACTGCGGCCTCGTGTTGTCCTGCGCCCAGGGCGGATGCGCTTGCAGTAGGGGGTTACAAACGTTCGCGTGGGAGAGAGAGAGAGAGCGAGAGCCTTGTGCGTCGGCCCGTTCTCCCGCGCGGTCACCTTCTCGTACGAGAGCCCTGGACCTTCCTTTTATAGACGTAAGGAGAGGACCCAGGTGTACAATGGGGGGTGTAGCAGTGTGCTATCGTGTCTAGCAGAGAGGAGCCAGAGCCCTATGTACATGCCGTCGTGGCTGTCGGAGAGGTTTTGGCGCCCTGTTCATGTGATGTCGTGGCCGTCGGAGGAGCGCTTGAGCCCTGTGGAAGTACAGCTGACGGGGCTGTCAGATCCTTGCTGACGTCTCCTTGCTTCCGTAAGGGGCTGAGAGCCGCCGTCGTCATGGAGCACGCGGGGTGTCATCATTACTTGTTTACCGGGGCGAACCAGATGGGACGTAGGTCTTGTTCCCCGTAGCCTGAGCTAGCTAGGAGTAGGGTAATGATGGCCCCCCTGTGACGTGGTCGGTCCGAGCCCGAGGTCGGGCGAGGCGGAGGCTCCTCCGAGGTCGAGGCTGAGTCCGAGCCCGGGGGTCGGGCGAGGCGGAGATCGTCGTCCGAGGTCGAGGCTGAGTCCGAGCCCTGGGGTCGGGCGAGGCGGAGATCGTCGTCCGAGGTTGAGGCTGAGTCCGAGCCCTGGGGTCGGGCGAGGCGGAGTCCGTCGTCCGAGGTCGAGGCTAAGTCTGAGCCCTAGGGTCGGGCGAGGCGGAGTTCGTCTTCCGAGGTCGAGGCTGAGTCCGAGCCCTGGGGTCGGACGAGGCGAAGTCCGTCGTCCGAGGTCGAGGCTGAGTCCGAGCCCCGGGGGTCGGGCGAGGCGGAGACCGTCGTCCGAGGTCGAGGTTGAGTCCGAGCCCTAGGGTCGGGCGAGGCGGAGTCCGTCGTCCGGCGTCGAGGTTGAGCCCGAGCCCTGGGGTCGGGCGAGGCAGAGCTTCCTATGGCACCCGAGGCTGGACTTAGCTGCTGTCAGCCTCACTCTGTCGAGTGGCACAGCAGTCGGAGCAGGGCAGGCGACGCTGTTTTCCTATCAGGTCGGTCAGTGGAGCGGCGAAGTGACTGCGCACTTCGGCCCTGTCGACTGAGGAGCGCGCGTCAGGATAAGGTGTCAGTCGATCCTTTCATTAAATGCTCCTGCGATACGGTCGGTTGGCGTGGCGATCTGGCCAAGGTTGCTTCTCCGCGAAGCCTGGGCCTCGGGCGAGCCGAAGGTGCGTCCGTTGCTTGAGGAGACCCTCGGGCGAGACGTGAATCCTCTTGGGTCGGCTGCCTTTGCCCGAGGCTAGGCTCGGGCGAGGCGAGATCGTGTCCCTTGAGCGGACGGAGCCTTGACCTGAATCGCGCCCATCAGGCCTTTGCAGCTTTGTGCTGATGGGGGTTACCTGCTGAGATTAGGAGTCTTGGGGGTACCCCTAATTATGGTCCCCGACAGTAGCCCCCGAGCCTCGAAGGGAGTGTTAGTACTCGCTTGGAGGCTTTTGTCGTACTTTTTTGCAAGGGGACCGGCCTTTCTCGGTTGCATTTCGTTCCGGTGGGTGCGCGCGAGCGCACCCGCCGGGTGTAGCCCCCGAGGCCTCAAAGGAGTGGTTTGACTCCTTCAAGGTCTTAGCGCGTTTCGTGATGCTTCGGCCGGTCTGGTTGTTCCCTCATGCGAACTGGTCGTAGCCCGGGTGCATAGTCAGGTTCCAAGTTCTCGGGCTGGTATGTTGACGCTGTCAACGGTTTGGCCGGAGTCGGGTTTGCGAGAGCAGCCCCCGAGCCTCCGCACAGAGCGAGAGGACGGTCAAGGACTGACTCGGCTTTTTTTATACGCCCCTACGTCGCCTTTCCGCAAGGAGGAGGAGGGGAAAGCGCCATGTTGCCTTCGGAGGGCGCCGAACATGGTGTCTCCAGTGAGTTGCTAACGAGTGATCCGAGTGGACGCCCGTGCCCCGTTCGATAAGGGTCGGCTAGTGGCCCAGAGGCGCGCTCCAAAAGTACCTGCAGGTGATTTGCCGGACCCGGTCCCGTTTGATAGGGTCCGAGGGCTCGATGCCTCCCTCTGATGGGATTCCGTTATAGAATCGCTCCTACGAGTCTCGAAAATATCTTAGGGTACCTCGGGAGCATAGCCCGAGCCTCGGCCATGTATCGGACGAACCCAGAGTCATCCCTCGCTCTGCGTGCTCTGAGGCGGCTGTCGAACCCTTCGGGGGCCAGCCTACGAACCCCTGATCAGTAGAGGGCGCGGAGCCTGAGTGGCCTGAGGCGGCTGTCGAACCCTTTCGAGGGGCCAGCCTTCGAACCTCTGACCAGTAGTGGGCGCGGAGCCCGAGTGCTCTGAGGCGGCTGTCGAACCCTTCCGAGGGGCCAGCCTTCGAACCTCTGATCAGTAGGAGGGCTCGGGGCCCGTTTCCTTCGCGGAGAAGGATCCCTTTCGGAGTATCCCCTTTCCCGGTCCCTGTAGCAAGAGAGAGAAAGGGGAAGAAAAGGGATATGAAATTGAACGACATGGCGTACCTTTTTTTGACGCGTTCATCATGGCGGAGGGGAAGCGTCGCCTGCTTCGCCTGCCAAAGGTGCCGCCTGTCCTGCCGCAAAGTTAATGCGATGGGACGAGTGGTTCGCGGGGCAATCGTTGCGCGTGCGCGAGCCGCTCGAGGAACGGAACACGGGCGCGTCGTCTTTACGCCGTGGGAGAGGGTTCTCTCGCTGCTCCAGGAGGGGACGTGAGCCTGCAGTCGATTTGACTGCTGCTTCTGCCTGCCTGCCGCCGTCATTACTGCCGGCCCACTTTTGGCCATATCGACCGTCGCGCCTTCTCCCGCGGCGAACTGACCCATGACCGATGTGCTCGGTTGGCACTGTTGGGCCATGCGCAGGGTTGCCTCGAGTCGCGGCACCGGTTCCGCAGTCGAGAAGGCGTGGTACTGGCGCAAGTGGCGGTGCAGTTTCTCGTACGTAGTAACCGGCGCACTGGTTACATGACGTGTGGGCCTGGGCCCCATGCTGGAGACGTCGAAGTCGAAAGGGTGTGCCCCCTTGGTGCAGTTGCATGCCGCCTGCATGGCGGTCCGCCCTTTCGCCCGCTGGTCTGGGTGAAAGTGGGGGAGTGCTTGTAACCGCTGGGCAGTTGTGCGCTCCGCGCGTGGTGGTTTGGCTCCTCCTGTCCTAGGCCAGCTTGTATGACGCGTGGGACCCAGCCCCCGTGTCGTAGGGGGAAGACCTTGGAGCGTGTTGGTGAAGACTCAGTCCGCGACGGCTGAGGACGTAGGTGGGGAGAGTCGCCTTTAAAAGGAAGGTGACCCCCTTGGATGGCAACCATGTCTTCGCACTCTCCTCATGCATCGCGCCCTTCCACCTTCCGAGCCCCCGGATGGGGAGCGCCCGCGTTGCTTTCGTCTTGTCGTCGTTGGAGGAACACAACTTCACGAAAGTTGGTACCTTTCAGCCATCGCTCGGCTTCAAGGATTTTCATCAGGCGGTCTGGCTGCATCCCCTCGCCGATGGTCACCCAAGACGGTGACCACAAGTTTGATGGTGGGGAGAAGCAAGCCGGGCTGTGGCCTCTGCCCCGCCCTCAGCTTCAAGGATGTTCATCATCAGTGCTGGGGAGGGGAGTGCGCCGAGTTGGGCCTGTCTCCGCGCGGGCAACGGCCCGCTCCTTCCCTCAATGATCGGGGGGAAGGGCGTTCGCCATTCGTGGCGCTGGCGGCTGCCGTGTTTCTGGCTCTCCAGCCCGAGCGGCTTCGGCGCTGCTTCCGGTGCCACCTCCCACCGAGGCAGCCGGACGAGGTTTCTCTGCCGACGAGATAGTCGGTGCCACCCGCGGACTGAACTCCGGCTCTACGGCCTTGGTAGCTTGTCCTCGTCCCTCGAGTGGGGACGTGGGCGAGGGCCTTGTCGCAGCAGCGTCTGCCCTGAGGTCATCGCTGCTGTTGTTTGGCCGCCAGGAGCGGAGGTCGTTGTCGCTGCTGCCGGAGTGGACGGCGGCGAGCCACTTGGGGTTTTGCCGTCCCGCAGGCCCTCCAATGTGGGGGGTTGTTCGTACCTGCGGGGGTGGAACCGGAGTTCCGTTTGTAATGACACCTTGAGTGCCGGTGTTTGTTCATCGTGGCTGACGGGGCCTAAACATGTGTGTATTTTGGCGTAAAGTCGTGTTTCTTCCTCATTTCGAGCACTAGGACTCGCCTGTCGGCTAGCCGAACCGCTTAACCAAGTGTGAGTCGCCTCGTGCGGAAGGTGACGAGTGAGGTATCCGTATCCCGGAGGCGTAGGAGTCCCTCGGCTCGGTCGGCCTTGCCGCCCGAGGCTTTTCTTGCTTAGTTAAAGAAACCCTCGGCCGCTCTGCGATGAGCCAGAGCCGGAGGAAGCGGTGTCAGCGTGGACAGAGGCGGAGTTGGCTCGAAAAGAAGCTTTGTCGGCCGGAGCCTGGCCAGGCCGTCCACTGGCGGGACCAGCGCCGGAGTCGGGTTGCCGAGGCCATGAGCCGGGCTGATGTCCTCGGGGGATAGCAGGCTGAGGCTACGGAGCGGCCAGTCGAGCCGTCTACTCGGGCCGGGTTCCTGGAGGAGACCCCGGCGACGATGGCCCAGGCGCGGTGCTGACAGGTTCCTTTGAGGTGGAGATCCTCCGACTGTGTCGCCGACCGAGGCTGGGTCGGACTCCGCCGAAGGTGGAGTCGACGCCGAGGGTGCTGTTGCTCCCCCACTGATGTCTGATCCTGCAGGAACAGTTTAAGTGTAGTGTGCGTATGTTTTTTGCGGCCGCCGAGGCCCAAACATATCGTTGTCGTGTTGTAAAGCTGCGTTTCTTTTTTCCCTTGTTTCGAGTATCAGGACTTGTTCGTCGGTAACAGAATTGTTTATCCGAGCAAGAGTTACTTTTCACGGAAGGTGATGAGTGAGGTATCTGTATCCCGGAGGCGTAGGAGTCTCTCGGCTCGGTCGGCCTTGCCGCTTACGTGTACTCTTACTCATCCGTTGGATTATGTTATCGATATAGTCGAGAAGGCACGAAAAATCGTTTCGGTAGAAAAGTTTTCGAGCATTAAGACTTGTTCGGTCAGCGGAATCGCTTATCCGAGCGTGAGTTACTTATCGCAGAAGGTGATGAGTGAGGTATCCGTATCCCGGAGGCGTAGGAGTCCCTCGGCTCGGTCGGGCTTGCCTGCTTACGTGTACTCCGTCGTTTTCAGGATCCCACTTTTGAAGTAGTCGAAAAGCACGAAAGATGATCTGGCAGAAAGACTTTTTCTAAGGAAAATTTTGACGCAGAGGGGGTGCCCCCCTTCTAGCCCCCGAGGGAGGGTCGGGCTTTGCCGAGGCAAGGCTGACCCTTCCTTGATGGTTAGACTTTGTTTGCGTATGTAAATGAGGTGTATGAACGACTTGAAAACATCTTAAGGATAGAAGCGACGTAGCTGTCGGATATTCCAAGCGTTGTTGTAGACCTCGCCTTGACTGTTGGCCAGCTTGTACGTTCCGGACTTCAAAATCTTGGCGATGATGAATGGCCCTTCCCAGGGAGGCGTGAGCTTGTGGCGCCCTCGGGCGTCTTGTCGTAGCCGAAGCACCAAGTCGCCAACCTGGAGGTCTCGGGACCGAACCCCTCGGGCGTGGTAGCGTCGCAAGGACTGCTGATACCGCGCCGAGTGTAGTAAGGCCATGTCCCGAGCCTCTTCCAGCTGGTCCAGTGAGTCTTCTCGGTTGGTCCGGTTGCTTCGATCATCGTACGCCTTCGTCCTCGGGGAACCGTATTCTAAGTCTGTGGGCAGGATAGCCTCGGCCCCATAGACTAGAAAGAACGGCGTGAAGCCCATGGCTCGGCTTGGCGTCGTTCTCAGACTCCAGACCACCGAGGGGAGTTCCTTCATCCATCGCCTGCCGAACTTGTTGAGGTCATTGTAGATCCGTGGCTTGAGTCCTTGCAGAATCATGTCGTTGGCACGCCCTACCTGCCCATTCGTCATTGTTGGGGACTTGTTCTCAAATGCTATGAGTTAAGAACAAGGCAACACAGAAAATGTTAAACATTAAGATCCTTCGTCCTTTGAAGCATTATTTCCCTTAGGATATAACGATCTCCGGACGAAGGTCATGAAGGATTAACCTTCATCACTACAATATACATTAGTAAAAGACGAAGCATATGAAACATAAAAGATAGCGTGAATAATCATATAACATTATTCATTTAACTTTATTAACTCATCATAAAGAAATAGAAACAATATTGAATTATAAATGTACCTTCGGCTTGGAAGGAGATGAAAATACAAGTGTGACGCAAAAGCAAATGCCAAGTCAGCGTGAACAGTACGGGGGTACTGTTCACCTATTTATAGGCACGGGGTACAACCCATACAAAATTACATACATGCCCTTTACATTTGGTGATAATTCTATAGCATTCTATCGAGGTCTAAATGGCCTTTTCATCTTTAAGTCGGTTCCCTTTTCTGCGAACATGCCGAAGCTTTCCTGCTTCACAGCTTCGGCACTGTGTCAACCTTCGTATCTTTTGAGCTTCTCCCCTTCTGATTCAAGTCCGAAGATACCTGTTCACACATTATACTCCAGAAACATTGTTAAATCATGTTTTTGAGGACCTTCGGAAGCCGAAGGCCCCCAACAGTAGCCCCTCGCAATATTAATTTGTTTAAAATAATAAATTCAGATTGCGATATGAACGAAGGCTTTATGCCGAAGGTCCGAAAAAACACCTTCCCTTTGCTAGAATAGCAACATTCAATGACAAGTGGGGTCTTTCAACTTTTAACGCATCAAGCGTATAAATACGGCCATACCGCAAACTTATTTTGCACGCTTTCTGGCCAACCACTCCTGCTCACTCATTTTTTAGCTTTGAAGCTTCGGCTTTTAAAAACAGTTTTTTAGCGCTTCCGAAGATGTCTGAAGCTGCTAAGAAGGCTGCTGCTGAGATGAAGCTGAGTCTTGATGAAGAGAAGAACCTAGGGTTTCTTATAGCGATGTCGAAGTCCAACACAGAAAAGATTACCAAGGAAATTCTGGAGGGGCTGTCTGAAGATACTGGTGACAGTGAAAGTTATGATATGGACAGCGGTGGCGAAGACTCCGAAGATCGCCCCTGGCGACCGAGCCATTCAGTTTATGGTAAATCAACTATCAAAGAGAATCATCTTGTTAATATGAGAGGAAGGTATTTCCGGGATCTGTCCATTGTGAGGGCGGACGAAGGGGAAAAAACTTGTCCACACCCTGAAGAAAATGAAGTTGTGGTGTACCGAAGCTTTTTGAAAGCTGGATTGCGATTCCCCTTGAGCAGCTTCGTCGTAGAGGTGTTGAAAATCTTCGAAGTCTATCTTCATCAACTTACTCCCGAGGCAATTATAAGGCTAAATATCTTCGTGTGGGCCGCGAGGAGCCAAGGTCTGAAGCCTGACGCAAGAAGCTTCTGTAATGTTCATGAATTATTATATGAAACAAAGCCTTGGGGCAAAGAACAGTACCATAACAACTTTGGCTGCTACAGCTTCGTTTCTCGGTCCGGGGCAAGCTGTCCCGTACCAACCTTTCGGAAGAGATGGCCCGGGGATTGGATGACAGAATGGTTTTATGTGAAGAATGACTTATCAGCACGAGAAGACATCAAAGGTATACTTATGCGTCCTATTTGGCAAAGCTTCGGCCTTCGGAGGCCGAAGGTTGAAATGAACGAAGCCGCCGAAGAGTGCCAAAGAGCCTTCGGCGTTGTCTGCTCTTTTATAGGAACAAGGGACTTGGTACAAGAACATATCGCCTTCAGGGTGTGGCCGCTTGCTGAGAAATGGGAAATGCCACAAGAAACCATAAAAGAGGCCGAAGAAGGTGAGCTTGTGAGACTGAAGTACACCTTCAAATTTGGAGATAAATTTATTGAGCCAGATGATGAGTGGTTGAAAAGCATTGACAATTTAAGTGATGAGCTACTCGGGACCTACTCGAAGGCTGAAGATAATGCAATGTCAGCAGCCTTCGGAGGCCGAAAAAAGAAGAGACTGAATCGGGTGTTTGATGCAATTGGGTTCTTTTACCCTGACTATCGTTATCCCACTCGAGGGCAGAAAAGAAAGAACACAACCTCTGCAGAAGAGGAAGCTGCAACTGCTCCTAGCGAGCCAGAATCAAAGAGAAAGAGGATAAAAGTCCTCACACACCGGCCACGCTATATTGAACCAGCTTCGGTGCCTGAGTTCACCGGAGAAGCTTCTTCGGCCACCGAAGCTGAACAGCCAACCTTGCTGCCAGAAACTGCAGAGATGGCCGAAGCACCATCCACAGAAAAAATGGAAGAAGCGAAAAAGCCGACTAAGGAAAAAACATTAGAAGTTTTGAGTCCTGCAGTAAATATTGAAACAGCAAAAAACCAAAAGGGGCCATCAGTGACCCCAAAAAGGAAAAGAATGGTAAATGTACTAGACGTCTTGGAGACAATTAAGTCTTCAAGCACAATTCCAAAAAAGAGTGTTGAAGTTGCTGAAGCTTCTACTGAAGCTTCGGCTCAACAAGCTGAAGCTGAAGCTGGGCCTTCAGAGCCCTACAAGGAGCAACCTTTTGAAGCCGAAGCAATAAAAATTCCAGAACCAGTATTAGTTGAAGAAACTGACACCGCCATCCCCGAAGCACCTGCCAGCATGCATGATTACATGATACGACATGCTTCGGGGAAGAAGCTATCTGAAGAAGAAACTCATGAAGCCATCCATTATGCAAAGGAACTAAAATATCCGAAGGGGGCAGTAATATTCAATGGAACGAATGAAGATGACTTCTTATACTGCCTGCCTGACAACAAAGAGCTATCTGTCTGCCGAGAAATGGCCAGAAGTATTGGTTTCCCGAAGCTTGAATCTGGATTAAGCGCCATGACGAAAGAAGATCTCGCAGACAGTCTTGCGTACAACAGCCTGAAGGTATAGGAATTAAACACTTGAAAAACCCCCTTATTTTTACGCAACTCATTCCTTTTTTCTTATATGAATTCTTTTTCGTATAGGGCCTGATCCTAAGCAACGCACTAAGAGCCCAAAAGAGCGCCGAAGATGAAAGCTATGAAATTGCGTTTAATAATTTACGCTCCGAAGTTATCAGACTGAGAAACGAAGCTTTGGAAAAAGATAAAATTCTGCTTACACTGGTAAATAAAGTGAAAAAAGACGAAGCTGCTTCAAAGGCCCAGGCCGAAGCTCAAAAACGCGAGATTAAAGATCTTCAGAAACAGCTGGCTAGAGCTAAAGAGGAGCGCGCGCTTGAGGAAACGAAACGAGAACTTAGTGATTTTATGGTCAGCAAATTGGAATCAAGAGTTAAGGAGCTTCGCACATCTCAGGGGAAATGCTATGTCAAATCTGTAGAATGTGTGAATAAAATTAAATCCAGCTTCGCCAGCGTAGGCGCCTTTTCCAGCGAAGAGATTTTCTCTCGAGGCAATCCCGAAGGTCCGCTGGAATGGATTAGCCACGAAGCAGAGGCCTTCGAAGAGATTCTGAACAGTCGTGGCGACATATGCGCTTTTTCGGGCGCCAGAGGAATTGCTTCTGTCTTAGAGAAGAAAGGTTGCGGGCATGTAAAATTTTTAGCTCAATCCGAAGCTACCTTATCTTCCGAAGACGTCAAGGACCCCTCGGCCGAAGCAAGCGTGGTTGGTGGCAAATTTTTTACTGATATCTGGAACGACGGCGGCCGAGGAATGGCGCAAGAGATCATCCAAAGGAGCGAAAAAGGCATTCATGACGCCAGAAAAGTGGTAGAAGCTGCCGAAAGGAGTACAGAGCCCGAAAGGCAATTAGGTACCAATTAGTCGCTCTTATTGTGTTGTAATTTTTATTCCGAACTTTGCTCAAGGTTTGTAAAAGTAATGAAGAAATGTTCTCTTCCCTCAGAAACTGCTGGATCAAATGTCGACGAAGAAATTAAACAAATGGCCGAAACTATCCTGGACAAGGTTGTTGACCAACTTCTGAATGAAGCCGCCGAAGCAGTATTGAGGGAAGATTAGATGCTATTTGGAAAAAACATTTAAAATGTAATCTATGCAACACTTTGTACATTTGAATGTAATATATAAGTCTCTTTTCATTATTGAATTCTTTACGATGCATGAAACTTTAAATACATACCACTTTTGAGCCTTCGGCGAAAAAAAACACCTTCCCTTCTTTTCATGCGTCGTGAAGAAGACAGCCTTCGTTAAAATTATTCTGATGAATGACATCGATGCCTCGTGAAAACATTTTCCGAAGCTATTTTCCGAAGCTATACAACTTTGATATTGATCTGATAAGGTTCGCCCATGTTTCGTGAAAATATTCCCCGAAACTGTATTCCGAAGCTATACAATTTCAATGTCACTTTTTCAAAGCATCCCTTCGAAGGTTGAGAGTATCCTCTTCTCTTGACAAATGCAATATGATGTATGATGCTTATGCCATGCAAAATGATGTGATGATGTTATGTTATGCATGTGACATTTGTTCCGAAGATACACACAAAATACATTCGTGAGCTCTGCATTCCCTTAGGAACGTCTTTGGAGCTTCTTCGTCTTTTACTTAGACGGTATCAGCGTTGACTTTTCGCTGTAAGCCTCCCTTAGGAGCTTCTTCGTCTTTTACTTAGACGGTATCAGCGTTGACTTTTCGCTGTAAGCTCTGCATTCCTTTAGGAACGACTTCTGAGCAGAAAACTTACTCTGCGCTCCCTTTGGAACGGCTTTTTGTGACTTTATAAACTTACTCTGCGTTCCTTAGAACGACTTTCTGTTATTCCGAAGGATTTTTAATCCGAAGGTCCTCCTTGGTAACGGAAAAAGTTTTGGGCTTCAGTAACTTAAGCCTGTGAAGCAAATAAACTTTCCTCGTAGGAAACAACGAAATTATTACATGAAAACTATCAATGTTTCTTGCTTCAAAAAATAAAACTGAATAGAAAAACTGCTATCAAAGGTAGGATATGTCAATAAATGTGCTTCGACTCTGGCACAGTGCTGTTGACTGTGCGAGCTTCGGACTGTTCTCTGAAGTCCCTCTGATGTGGAGCGTATTGACTCCCTTCTGGCTGTTGACCTTGCTGCAATGGAGGTGGAGGCGGAAGCTGCTGCCAGGAAGCTTGAGGTTGACTTGCCGAAGCTACAGAAGCTGCAGGGTGGTTGTCTATGTATTGTGGGATATAAGGCGGATGATACGAAGCAGTATGCATGACCTGCTTCGGCTGAGCTTGTTGAGATGCAGCTTCGGCTATTTCCTTTTGCTTCTGGATTGTAACATGGCACGTCCTAGTGGTATGGCCCTTGCCTTCTCCACAGAACAAGCAAAACAGTCTCCTTGGCTGATCTCCGAATCTTCCGCCGAAGCCCCTGGCGCCTCTGCCTCTTGGAGCTGGTGGCCGGAAGGAAGTTTGTTGTTGCCCCGAAGCCTGTGAGGAGCACTGCGGTCTGTTCTGCTGACTCCCCTTATCATCATTCTGAGTGTTGTGGATGGAACGGACATGCCTCGGGTAGTATCTTCCTCCGAAGCCCCTGGTCATTTCAGAAAATCTGAAGGCCTCCTCCCTTCTTTGGCGAAAGTCATTGTCAGCACGAATGTACTCATCCATCTTTTGGAGCAATTTCTCCAAGGTCTGAGGAGGCTTCCGAGCAAAGTATTGAGCTGCAGGTCCAGGGCGAAGCCCCTTGATCATGGCTTCGATAACGATTTCATTGGGCACCGTTGGTGCCTGCGCCCTCAATCGTAAGAACCTTCGGACATACGCCTGAAGGTATTCTTCGTGATCCTGAATACACTGGAAGAGGGCTTGAGCTGTAACCGGCTTCGTTTGAAATCCTTGAAAGCTGGTCAGTAACATATCCTTCAGCTTCTGCCATGAAGTGATTGTTCCTGGCCGAAGGGAGGAATATCAGGTCTGAGCAACATTCCTGACGGCCATAACGAAAGACTTCGCCATGACTGCAGCGTTGCCCCCGTACGAAGACACTGTTGCTTCGTAGCTCATCAAGAATTGCTTCGGGTCGGAGTGGCCGTCAAACATGGGAAGCTGGGGTGGCTTATAGGATGTAGGCCAAGGTGTAGCCTGCAGCTCAGCAGACAGAGGAGAAGCATCATCGAAAACAAAATTTCCCTGATGGAAATTATCATACCAGTCATCTTCGTTGACGAAGCCCTCCTGATGAAGGTCTTTCTGATGAGGCCTTCTGTTCTGCTCATCGTGAGTGAGGTGGCGAACCTCCTCAGAGGCTTCGTCTATTTGCCTTTGCAACTCAGCTAGGCGGGCCATCTTCTCCTTCTTCTTCTGCACTTGTTGATGTAGCATCTCCATCTCTCTGATTTCTTGGTCTAGCTCTTCTTCCTCAAGCGTCGGGCTGACGGCTTTTCTTTTCTGGCTTCTGGCCTCCCGAAGAGAGACGGTCTCCTGGTTGTGGTCCAGCGGTTGTAGTGCTGCAGCCCCAGCCGCTGAAGCTTTCTTCGGCGCCATAGCGAAGGTCTATAGCTTCCGAAGGTGTTCACGAAGACTCGAAGTGGAAGTGAGTTCACCGGAGGTGGGCGCCAATGTTGGGGACTTGTTCTCAAATGCTATGAGTTAAGAACAAGGCAACACAGAAAATGTTAAACATTAAGATCCTTCGTCCTTTGAAGCATTATTTCCCTTAGGATATAACGATCTCCGGACGAAGGTCATGAAGGATTAACCTTCATCACTACAATATACATTAGTAAAAGACGAAGCATATGAAACATAAAAGATAGCGTGAATAATCATATAACATTATTCATTTAACTTTATTAACTCATCATAAAGAAATAGAAACAATATTGAATTATAAATGTACCTTCGGCTTGGAAGGAGATGAAAATACAAGTGTGACGCAAAAGCAAATGCCAAGTCAGCGTGAACAGTACGGGGGTACTGTTCACCTATTTATAGGCACGGGGTACAACCCATACAAAATTACATACATGCCCTTTACATTTGGTGATAATTCTATAGCATTCTATCGAGGTCTAAATGGCCTTTTCATCTTTAAGTCGGTTCCCTTTTCTGCGAACATGCCGAAGCTTTCCTGCTTCACAGCTTCGGCACTGTGTCAACCTTCGTATCTTTTGAGCTTCTCCCCTTCTGATTCAAGTCCGAAGATACCTGTTCACACATTATACTCCAGAAACATTGTTAAATCATGTTTTTGAGGACCTTCGGAAGCCGAAGGCCCCCAACAGTCATGGGGTGAGCTACGGCAGCCCAGTCCACCCGGATGTGGTGATCCTCGCGGAAGTCCAGGAACTTTCTGCCAGTGAACTGGGTGCCGTTGTCGGTGATGATGGAGTTCGGGACCCCAAAGCGATGGATGATGTTGGTGAAGAACGCCACCGCCTGTTCGGACTTGATGCTGTTTAGGGGTCTGACCTCGATCCACTTGGAGAATTTGTCGATGGCGACCAGCAGGTGCGTATAGCTCCCGGGTGCCTTCTGCAAGGGACCGACGAGGTCCAGACCCCACACAGCGAACGGCCAGGTGATGGGTATTGTTTGCAGAGCCTGAGCGGGCAGGTGGGTCTGCTTTGCGTAGAATTGACACCCTTGGCATGTGCGTACAATCCTAGTGGCGTCGGCCACCGCGGTTGGCCAGTAGAAACCCTGTCGGAAGGCATTTCCAACGAGGGCTCGAGGCGCTGCGTGATGACTGATGACCGCAAGCCCCCGAGTGTATTTCTTGTAATAACTCCTGACCTTCGGGGATGGATATGCATCGCTGGAGGATGCCTAAGGGGCTGCGGTGGTAGAGCTCCTTCCCGTCACCCAATAAGACGAACGACTTGGCGCGCCGCGCCAGTCGCCGAGCTTCGGCTCTGTCGAGGGGTAGCTCTCCTCGGTGGAGATATTGCAGGTACGGGGTTTGCCAGCTTCGATTAGGCGTGACCCCATTCCGCTCTTCCTCGACGCGCAGTGCCTCACCCTCGGGGGTCGAGGGTGCCTCGGGCTGAGCCGAGGGTGCCTCGGGCTGAGCCGAGGGCGCCTCGGGCAGGGCCGAGACCTTCTTGGGCTCGGGCGTGTCGTCGGTCTTGACTGATGGTTGATGTAGGTCTCGGGAGAAGACGTCCGGGGGAACCGTTGTCCGCCCCGAGGCTATCTTAGCTAGCTCGTCCGCAGTCTCGTTGTATCGTCGGGCGATGTGGTTGAGCTCGAGCCCGTAGAACTTGTCCTTTAGGCACCGAACCTCATCACAGTAGGCTTCCATCTTCGGGTCACGGCAATGGGAGTTCTTCATGACTTGGTCAATGATGAGCTGCGAGTTGCCACGAGCGTCGAGGCATCGGACCCCTAGCTCGATGACGATGCGCAACCCGTTAACCAGAGCCTCGTACTCGGCCACGTTGTTGGACGCCGGGAAATGGAGGCGCAGCACGTAGCGGAGGTGCTTCCCGAGGGGCGAGATGAAGAGCAGGCCCGCGCCCGCTCCTGTTTTCATCAACGACCCGTCGAAAAACATGGTCCAGAGTTCCGGTTGGATCGGAGCTGCTGGAAGCTGGGTGTCGACCCATTCAGCCACAAAGTCCGCCAAGACTTGGGGCTTGATGGCCTTCCGAGGGACGAACGAGATTATCTCGCCCATGATCTCCACCGCCCACTTTGCAATCCTACCCGAGGCCTCTCGGCACTGGATGATCTCTCCTAGGGGGAAGGATGACACCACAGTCACCGGATGAGACTCGAAGTAGTGTCGCAACTTACACCGCGTTAGAATTATTGTGTACAGTAGCTTCTGAATTTGCGGGTAGCGGATTTTGGTCTCGGACAGTACTTCACTGATGAAGTAGACCGGCCTCTGGACGGGCAATGTGTGCCCCTCTTCTCGTCTCTCGACCACGATCGCGGCGCTGACCACCTGAGTGGTAGCGGCGACGTAGATCAAGAGGGATTCTCCGAGGTCGAGGCTGAGTCCGAGCCCGGGGGTCGGGCGAGGCGGAGATCGTCGTCCGAGATTGAGGCTGAGTCCAAGCCCTAGGGTCGGGCGAGGCAAAGATCATCGTCCGAGGGCGAGGCTGAGTCCGAGCCCTGGGGTCGGGCGAGGCGGAGTCCGTCGTCCGAGGTCGAGGCTGAGTCCGAGCCCTGGGGTCGGGCGAGGCGGAGTCCGTCTTCCGAGGTCGAGGCTGAGTCCGAGCCCTGGGGTCGGGCGAGGCGGAGTCCGTCGTCCGAGGTTGAGGCTGAGTCCGAGCCCCGGGGGTCGGGCGAGGCGGAGACCGTTGTCCGAGGTCGAGGTTGAGCCTGAGCCCTGGGGTCGGGCGAGGCGGAGTCCGTTGTCCGGCGTAGAGGTTGAGCCCGAGCCCTGGGGTTGGGCGAGGCGGAGCTTCCTATGCCGCCCGAGGCTGGACTTAGCTGCTGTCAGCCTCACTCTGTCGAGTGGCACAGCAGTCGGAGCAGGGCAGGCAGCGCTGTTTTCCTGTCAGGTCGGTCAGTGGAGCGGCGAAGTGACTGCGGTCACTTCGGCCCTGTCGACTGAGGAGTGGGCGTCAGGATAAGGTGTCAGTCGATCCTTGCATTAAATGCTCCTGCGATATGGTCGGTTGGCGTGGCGATCTAGCCAAGGTTGCTTCTCCGCGAAGCCTAGGCCTCGGGCGAGCCGAAGGTGCGTCCGTTGCTTGAGGGGACCCTCGGCGAGACGTGAATCTTCCTGGGTCGGCTGCCTTTGCCCGAGGCTGGGCTCGGGCGAGGCGAGATCGTGTCCCTTGAGCGGACAGAGCCTTGACCTGAATCGCGCCCATCAGGCCTTTGCAGCTTTGTGCTGATGGGGGTTACCTGCTGAGATTAGGAGTCTTGGGGGTACCCCTAATTATGGTCCCCGACACATTTATTTGGTGGATTTAGTGTGTTACAAAATCTACCCCCTAAAAAGAATCTCGTCCTCGAGATTAGGGAAGGCTAGCAAGAAAACAAAGGTGATATATGGTTATTTGTAGGTTCTTGGTTCTCATGGGACTCTTCTAAATTTAAGGAACTCATTATTTAGCGGCCTTCTCAAGTCGATCTACATGCTTCTTGGGGCTTTAGTGAATGATATGTCCTTCATATTTGCAGTAGTAGCAAGCACCTCTTGCTTTGAGTTCTTTGCGAGTCAACTTTGCTTGACCAACAGGGGGTGAGGGTTGATTGGGTGTCTGTGTCTCATATAGCTGAGCCTGACTTGATCTTCTGTTTGGGTATCCATGTGTTTCGTGGCTTTTGCTTGTGGTTGAGGTGGACTAATTGAAAGTCGCCTGGAGGGGGGGTGAATAGGGTGAAACTGAAATTTACAAAGTTAATCACAACTACAAGCCGGGTTAGCGTTAGAAATATAATCGAGTCCGAGAGAGAGGGTGCAAAACAAATTGCAAGCGAATAAAGAGGTGAGACACAAGGATTTGTTTTACCGAGGTTCGGTTCTCGCAAACCTACTCCCCGTTGAGGAGGCCACTAAGGCCGGGTCTTTTTCAACCTCTTCCCTCTCTCAAACGGTCCCTCGGACCGAGTGAGCTTTCTCTTCTCAAATCAACCGGGAACAAAACTTCCCCGCAAGGAACACCACACAATTGGTGTCTCTTGCCTCGGTTACAATTGAGTTTTGATCACAAGAAAAGAATGAGAAAGAAAGCAATCCAAGCGCAAGAGCTCAAAAGAACACAACAAATCACTCTCACTTAACACTAAGGCTTTTGTGGAATTTGGAGAGGATTTGATCACTTGGGTGTGTCTTGTATTGAATGCCTAGCTCTTGTAAGTGGTTGGAAGTGTGAAAACTTGGATGACTTGAATGTGGGGTGGTTGGGGGTATTTATAACCCCAACCACCAAACTAGCCGTTTGGTGGAGGCTGCTGTCGCATGGCGCACCGGACAGTCCGGTGCGCCACCGGACACTGTCCGGTGCGCCAGCCACATCACCAGGCCGTTGGGTTCCGACCGTTGGAGTTCTGACGTGTGGGCCCGCCTGGCTGTCCGGTGGCGCACCGGACAAGTCCTGTAGACTGTCCGGTGTGCCACCCGCGCATGCTCTGCTCCTCTGCGCGCGTTGGCGCGCATTTAATGCGTTGCAGTTGACCGTTGGCGCGAAGTAGTCGTTGCTCCGCTGGCTCACCGGACAGTCCGGTGTGCACCGGACATGTCCGGTGAATTATAGCGGAGCGGATTCCCGAAGCTGGCGAGTTCAGAGTCGCTCTCCTCTGGAGCACCGGACACTGTCCGGTGTGCACCGGACATGTCCGGTGAATTATAGCGAAGCGCCTCTGAAACTTCCCGAAGGTGCGAAGTTTGGCTTGGAGTCCCCTGGTGCACCGGACACTGTCCGGTGGCACACCGGACAGTCCGATGCGCCAGACCAGGGCACACTTCGGTTGTCCCTTGCTCTTTTGGTTGAACCGATTTCTTGGTCTTTTTATTGGCTAAATGTGAACCTTTGACACCTGCATAACTTATACACTAGAGCAAACTAGTTAGTCCAATTATTTGTGTTGGGCAATTCAACCACCAAAATCAATTAGGAAAATAGGTGTAAGCCTAATTCCCTTTCAATCTCCCCCTTTTTGGTGATTGATGCCAACACAAACCAAAGCAAATATAGAAGTGCATAATTGAACTAGTTTGCATAATGTAAGTGCAAAGGTTGCTTGGAATTGAGCCAATGTAAATACTTATAAGATATGCATGGATTGTTTCTTTGATTTTAACATTTTGGACCACGCTTGCACCACTTGTTTTGTTTTTGCAAATTCTTTTGTAAATTCTTTTCAAGGCCTTTTTGCAAATAGCTAAAGGTAAATGAATAAGATTTTGTGAAGCATTTTCAAGATTTGAAATTTTCTCCCCTTGTTTCAAATGCTTTTCCTTTGACTAAACAAAACTCCCCCTTAATGAAATCTCCTCTTAGTGTTCAAGAGGGTTTTAAGATATTGATTTTGAAAATACTACTCTCTCCCCCTTTTGAACACAATGAGATACCAATTTGAAAATCATACCAATTGAAAAACTCTTTCTAAAATTAGTACCAATTGAAAACCAAAAATTTTTAAAGTGGTGTGGTGTCCTTTTGCTTTGGGCTCATCCTCTCTCCCCCTTTGGCATAAATCGCCAAAACGGAATCATTAGAGCCCTTTTGAATAGCTTTCTCCCCCTTTGGTAGAAGACATATGAGTTAAGATTATACCAAGAGACGGAGAGATGCTCGGAGCGACGGCGAATAATGAGTTACGGAGTGGAAGCCTTTGTCCCCGCCGAAGACTCCAATTCCCTTTCAATACACCTATGACTTGGTTTGAAATAGACTTGAAAAACACATTAGTCATAGCATATATAAAAGAGACATGATCAAAGGTATACGAATGAGCTATGTGTGCAAATCAACAAAAGAAGTTCCTAGAATCAAGAATATTTAGCTCATGCCTAAGTTTGTTAAAAGTTTGTTCATCAAGAGGCTTGGTAAAGATATCGGCTAATTGATCCTTAGTGTTAATATATGCAATCTCGATATCTCCCTTTTGTTGTTGATCCCTTAGAAAATGATACCGAATGGCTATGTGTTTAGTGCGGCTATGCTCAACAGGATTGTCCGCCATGCGGATTGCACTCTCATTATCACATAGAAGAGGAACTTTGGTTAATTTGTAACCATAGTCCCTAAGGGTTTGCCTCATCCAAAGTAGTTGCGCGCAACAATGGCCTGCGGCAATGTACTCGGCTTCGGCGGTAGAAAGAGCGACGGAATTTTGCTTCTTTGAAGCCCAAGACACCAAGGATCTTCCCAAGAACTGGCAAGTCCCCGATGTGCTCTTTCTATTAATTTTACACCCCGCCCAATCGGCATCGGAATAACCAATTAAATCAAATGTGGATCCCCTAGGATACCAAAGCCCAAACTTAGGAGTATAAACTAAATATCTCAAGATTCATTTTACGGCCGTAAGGTGAGCTTCCTTAGGGTCGGCTTGGAATCTTGCACACATGCATACGGAAAGCATAATATCCGGTCGAGATGCACATAAATATAGTAAAGAGCCTATCATCGACCGGTATACCTTTTGATCCACGGACTTACCTTCCGTGTCGAGGTCGAGATGCCCATTGGTTCCCATAGGTGTCTTGATGGGTTTGGCATCCTTCATCCCAAACTTGCTTAGAATATCTTGAGTATACTTCGTTTGGCTTAGGAAGGTGCCCTCTTGGAGTTGTCTCACTTGAAATCCTAAGAAGTACTTCAACTCCCCCATCATCAACATCTCGAATTTTTGTGTCATGATCCTACTAAATTCTTCACATGTAGACTCGTTAGTAGACCCAAATATAATATCATCAACATAAATTTGGCATACAAACAAGTCATTTTCAAGAGTTTTAGTGAATAAAGTAGGATCCGCTTTTCCGACTTTGAATCCATTAGTGATAAGGAAATCTCTAAGGCATTCATACCATGCTCTTGGGGCTTGCTTGAGCCCATAAAGCGCCTTAAAGAGTTTATACACATGGTTAGGATACTCTATCTTCAAAGCCAGGAGGTTGCTCAACATAGACCTCTTCCTTGATCGGTCCATTAAGGAAGGCGCTCTTCACGTCCATTTGATAAAGCTTGAAGCCATGGTAAGTAGCATATGCTAATAATATACGAATTGACTCAAGCCTAGCTACGGGTGCATAAGTTTCACCGAAATCCAAACCTTTGACTTGTGAATATCCCTTGGCCACAAGTCGGGCTTTGTTCCTTGTCACCACACCATGCTCATCTTGCTTGTTGCGGAAAACCCACTTGGTTCCTACAACATTTTGATTAGGACGTGGAACTAAATGCCATACCTCATTCCTAGTGAAGTTGTTGAGCTCCTCTTGCATTGCCACCACCCAATCCAAATCTTGTAGTGCTTCCTCTACCCTGTGTGGCTCAATAGAGGAAACAAAAGAGTAATGCTCACAAAAATGTGCAACACGAGATCTAGTGGTTACCCCCTTATGAATGTCGCCGAGGATGGTGTCGACGGGGTGATCTCATTGGATTGCTTGGTGGACTCTTGGGTGTGGCAGCCTTGGTTCTTCATCCTCCTTGTCTTGATCATTTGCATCTCCCCCTTGATCATTGCCGTCATCTTGAGGTGGCTCATTTGCTTGATCTTCTCCTTCATCAACTTGAGCCTCATCCTCATTTTGAGTTGGTGGAGATGCTTGCGTGGAGGAGGATGGTTGATCTTGTGCATTTGGAGGCTCTTCGGATTCCTTAGGACACACATCCCCAATGGACATGTTCCTTAGCGCGATGCACGGAGCCTCTTCATCACCTATCTCATCAAGATCAACTTGCTCTACTTGAGAGCCGTTAGTCTCATCAAACACAACGTCACAAGAAACTTCAACTTGTCCAGTGGACTTGTTAAAGACTCTATATGCCCTTGTGTTTGAATCATATCCTAGTAAAAAGCCTTCTACAGTCTTAGGAGCAAATTTAGATTTTCTACCTCTTTTAACAAGTATAAAGCATTTGCTACCAAAGACTCTAAAATATGAAATATTGGGCTTTTTACCGGTTAGGAGTTTGTATGATGTCTTTTTGAGGATTCGGTGTAGATATAACCGGTTGATGGCGTAGCAGGCGGTGTTGACCGCCTCGGCCCAAAACCGATCCGAAGTCTTGTACTCATCAAGCATGGTTCTTGCCATGTCCAATAGAGTTCTATTCTTCCTCTCCACTACACCATTTTGTTGTGGGGTGTAGGGAGAAGAGAACTCATGCTTGATGCCCTCCTCCTCAAGGAAGCCTTCAATTTGAGAGTTCTTGAACTCTGTCCCGTTATCGGTTCTAATCTTCTTGATCCTTAAGTCGAACTCGTTTTGAGCTCGTCTCAAGAATCCCTTTAAGGTCTCTTGGGTATGAGATTTTTCCTGTAAAAAGAATACCCAAGTGAAGCGAGAATAATCATCCACAATAACTAGACAGTACTTACTCCCGCTGATGCTTATATAAGCTATCGGGCCGAATAGATCCATGTGTAGGAGCTCTAGTGGCCTGTCAGTCGTCATAATGTTCTTGTGTGGATGATGAGCACCAACTTGCTTCCCTGCTTGGCATGTGCTACAAATCATGTCTTTCTCAAAATGGACATTTGTTAATCCTAAATTGTGTTCTCCCTTTAGAAGCTTATGAAGATTCTTCATCCCAACATGTGCTAGTCGGCGATGCCAGAGCCAGCCCATGTTAGTCTTAGCAATTAAGCAAGTGTCGAGTTCAGCTCTATCAAAATCTACCAAGTATAGCTGACCCTCTAACACTCTCTTAAATGCTATTGAATCATCACTTCTTCTAAAGATAGTGACACCTACATCAGTAAAAAGACAGTTGTAGCCCATTTGACATAATTGAGAAATGGAAAGCAAATTGTAATCTAATGAATCTACAAGGAAAACACTAGAAATAGAATGGTCAGGAGATATAGCAATTTTACCCAATCCTTTGACCAAACCTTGATTTCCATCCCCGAATGTGATAGCTCTTTGGGGATCTTGGTTTTTCTCGTAGGAGGAGAACATCTTCTTCTCCCCTGTCATGTGGTTTGTGCACCCGCTGTCGATTATCCAACTTGAGCCACCGGATGCATAAACCTACAAAACAAGTTTAGTTCTTCACTTTAGGTACCCAAATGGTTTTGGGTCCTTTGGCATTAGATACAAGAACTTTGGGTACCCAAACACAAGTTTTTGATCCCTTGTGTTTGCCCCCAACATATTTGGCAACTACTTTGCCGGATTTGTTAGTTAAAACATATGAAGCATCAAAAGTCTTAAATGAAATATTATGGTCATTTGATGCACTAGGAGTTTTCTTCTTAGGCAACTTAGCACGGGTTGGTTGCCTAGAACTAGATGCCTCACCCTTATACATAAAAGCATGGTTAGGGCCAGAGTGAGACTTCCTAGAATAAATTCTCCTAATTTTGCTCTCAGGATAGCCGGCAGGGTACAAAATGTAACCCTTGTTATCCTGAGGCATGGGAGCCTTGCCCTTAACAAAGTTAGATAATTTCTTAGGAGGGGCATTAAGTTTGACATTGTCCCCCTTTTGGAAGCCAATGCCATCCTTGATGCCAGGGCGTCTCCCACTATAAAGCATACTACGAGCAAATTTAAATTTTTCATTTTCAAGTTCATGCTCGGCAATTTTAGCATCTAATTTTGTTATATGATCATTTTGTTGTTTAATTAAAGCCATGTGATCATGAATAGCATTAATATCAATATCTCTACATCTAGTACAAATAGAAGTGTGCTCAATGGTAGATGTAGATGGTTTGCAAGATTTTAATTCTACAACCTTAGCATGTAATATATCATTTTTACTTCTAAGGTCGGAAATGGTAGCATTGCAAACATCAAAATCTTTAGCCTTAGCAAGCAATTTTTCATTTTTATTTCTAAGGCTAGCAAGAGAAATGTTTAATTCTTCAATCCTAGCAAGCAAATTATCATTATCATTTCTAAGATTGGGAATTGAAACATCACAAACATTTGAATCAACCTTAGCTAACAAATTAGCATTCTCATTTCTAAGGTTGTCTATAATCTCATGGCAAGTGCTTAGCTCACTAGATAGTTTTTCACATTTTTCTACTTCTAGAGCGTAAGCATTTTTAACTTTAACATGCTTCTTGTTTTCTTTAATAAGGAAGTCCTCTTGGGAGTCCAAGAGATCATCCTTCTCATGGATAGCACTAATCAGTTCATTTAATTTTTCTTTTTGTTGCATGTTTAGGTTGGCAAAAAGTGTACGCAAATTATCTTCCTCATCACTAGCATTATCATCGCTAGAAGACTCATATCTAGTGGAGGATTTGGATTTAACCTTCTTCTTTTTGTCGTCCTTTGCCATGAGGCACTTGTGGCCGACGTTGGGGAAAAGAAGCCCTTTGTTGATGGCGATGTTGGCGGCGTCCTCGTCGGAGGAGGAGTCGGAGGAGCTCTCGTCCGAGTCCCACTCGCGGCATACATGGGCATCACCACCCTTCTTCTTGTAGTATTTCTTCTTCTCCTTTCTTCTCCCCTTCTTGTCGTCGCCCCTGTCACTATCACTAGAAATAGGACATTTTGCTATAAAGTGACCGGGCTTACCACACTTGTAGCAAACCTTCTTGGAGCGGGGCTTGTAATCTTTCCCCCTCCTTTGCTTGAGGATTTGGCGGAAGCTCTTGATGACGAGCGCCATTTCCTCGTTGTCGAGCTTGGAGGTGTCGATTGGTTGTCTACTCGGTGTAGACTCCTCCTTCTTCTCCTCCGTCGCCTTGAATGCGACCGGTTGTGCTTCGGACGTGGAGGGATCATCAAGCTCATTGATTTTATTTGAGCCCTTGATCATATATTCAAAGCTCACAAAATTCCCGATTACTTCCTCGGGAGTCATTAGTGTATATCTAGGATTACCACGAATTAATTGAACTTGAGTAGGATTAAGGAAAATAAGTGATCTAAGAATAACCTTAACCATCTCGTGGTCATCCCACTTTTTGCTCCCGAGGTTGCGCACTTGGTTCACCAAGGTTTTGAGCCGGTTGTACATGTCTTGTGGCTCTTCCCCTTTGCGAAGCCGGAAGCGACCGAGCTCCCCCTTGATTGTCTCCCGCTTGGTGATCTTGGTTAGCTCATCTCCCTCGTGCGCGGTCTTGAGCACATCCCAAACTTCATTGGCGCTCTTTAATCCTTGCACCTTGTTGTACTCCTCTCTACTTAAAGAGGCGAGGAGTATTGTTGTGGCTTGGGAGTTTAAGTGCTCAATTTAGGCCACCTCGTCCTCATCATAATCCTCATCCCCTACGGATGGTACCTGTGCTCCAAACTCAACAACATTCCATATACTTTTGTGGAGTGAGGTTAGATGAAATTTCATTAAATCACTTCACCTAGCATAATCTTCACCGTCAAAGGTTGGCGATTTGCCTAATGGAACGGAAAGTAATGGAGTATGTTTAGGAGTGCGAGGGTAGCGTAGGGGGATCTTACTAAATTTCTTGCGCTCATGGCGCTTAGAAGTTACGGAGGGCGCGTCGGAGCCGGAGGTGGAAGGTGATGAAGTATCGGTCTCGTAGTAGACCACCTTCCTCATCTTCTTTTTCTTGTCGCCACTCCGATGCGACTTGTGGGAAGAGGCTTTCTTCTCCTTCCCTTTCCCTTTTTTGCGGGACTCTTCCGATGAAGCCTTCCCGTGGCTTGTAGTGGGCTTTTCACCGGTCTCCATCTCCTTCTTGGCGTGTTCTCCCGTCATCACTTCGAGCGGTTAGGCTCTAATGAAGCACCGGGCTCTGATACCAATTGAAAGTCGCCTAGAGGGGGGTGAATAGGGCGAAACTGAAATTTACAAAGTTAATCACAACTACAAGCCGGGTTAGCGTTAGAAATATAATCGAGTCCGAGAGAGAGGGTGCAAAACAAATCGCAAGCGAATAAAGAGGTGAGACACAAGGATTTGTTTTACCGAGGTTCGGTTCTCGCAAACCTACTCCCCGTTGAGGAGGCCACTAAGGCCGGGTCTTTTTCAACCCCTTCCCTCTCTCAAACGGTCCCTCGGAGGCTCGGACCGAGTGAGCTTTCTCTTCTCAAATCAACCAGGAACAAAACTTCCCCGCAAGGACCACCACACAATTGGTGTCTCTTGCCTCGGTTACAATTGAGTTTTGATCGCAAGAAAAGAATGAGAAAGAAAGCAATCCAAGCGCAAGAGCTCAAAAGAACACAACAAATCACTCTCACTTAACACTAAGGCTTTTGTGGAATTTGGAGAGGATTTGATCACTTGGGTGTGTCTTGTATTGAATGCCTAGCTCTTGTAAGTGGTTGGAAGTGTGAAAACTTGGATGACTTGAATGTGGGGTGGTTGGGGGTATTTATAACCCCAACCACCAAACTAGTCGTTTGGTGGAGGCTGCTGTCGCATGGCGCACCGGACAGTCCGGTGCGCCAGCCACGTCACCAGGTCGTTGGGTTCCGACCGTTGGAGTTCTGACGTGTGGGCCCGCCAGGCTATCCGGTGTGCCACCCGCGCGTGCTCTGCTCCTCTGCGCGCGCTGGCGCGCATTTAATGTGTTGCAGTCGACCGTTGGCGCGAAGTAGTCGTTGCTCCGCTGGCTCACCGGACAGTCCGGTGTGCACCGGACATGTCCGGTGAATTATAGCGGAGCGGATTCCCGAAGCTGGCGAGTTCAGAGTCGCTCTCCTCTGGAGCACTGGACACTGTCCGGTGTGCACCGGACATGTCCAGTGAATTATAGCGAAGCGCCTCTAAAACTTCCTGAAGGTGCGAAGTTTGGCTTGGAGTCCCCTGGTGCACCGGACACTGTCCGGTGGCACACCGGACAGTCCGGTGCGCCAGACCAGGGCACACTTCGGTTGTCCCTTGCTCTTTTGGTTGAACCGATTTCTTGGTCTTTTTATTGGCTAAATGTGAACCTTTGACACCTGTATAACTTATACACTAGAGCAAACTAGTTAGTCCAATTATTTGTGTTGGGCAATTCAACCACCAAAATCAATTAGGAAAATAGGTGTAAGCCTAATTCCCTTTCACTAATCATGTATCCAAACATTTTTCTATTCCTTTTGTTGTTGTTCATTCCATTCATTGAATATCTCTATGACTCATTTTTCTCGTTCATAGTTGTTAAGGTAGGAATATTGTCGTTGGCATCATTTACTTTATTTCCATTGGGGTTCATCATCTAGTCAGAGGGTTAAAGAGTTAGTGAGACAGACTGCATAAGAGGCTTGTATGACATTAAGATAAAGAGTGAACACAACTTTTTGATTTCCAAGATAGTCAAGGAACAAGGGTGGTTTCATATTTCTCCTAGCTTCATCATACTACAAGAGTGTACAAGTGTTATAATCTTTAACAAAGATCTTTTGAACTTTATAGATTTCAGAGCATGATATCCCAAATCATGTTTCTGATCCAACAGTATTTCTTTGAGCACAAATTGAGAGAAAGACTTGAGCGGGACTTTAGGGCCACTAGAGTAGAACATCACATTGTTTGCATATAGCAGATGACACCATACTTTATTCTCTTTATAAAGAGGCAAAACACAATAGGTGTGAAAGATTCTCCAAATTTATTCATATATCACTTAGCACAATTACAAATCTTGAAAGGGGCAACACCTTGACATTTTTTTGAGACATACTCCTTATTCTAGCTAAATGATATATTATTCTTCCTTGTCAGATGTACCAATCTTCCGGGCTGGAGATCGGTTGTCTTCAACTACTATTCTTTCTCCAGATGGGGTTTCCAAACATATGGTTCTCTCAGTATGTTGGATACTACCTTAGTTCTTTGTAACCAATTCTTTCCAAGAATCACATCCTTTCCCATTGATTCTATCACTATAAGATCAGCTAGAAAATCTATACCATTGATTTTAACACTTACTTTTGGACATATGTAGTTCACTAACATTTTCCTTTCGGGTGCACTGATGATCTTCCTTGATCTCAAGGGACACTTAAAGATACCATACTTTGTTGCAAACTAGGCACTGATAAAAGAATGTGTTGTACGAGGATAATACAACACGGTGGTGATGGTTGTGTGAATGACCAGTTGTTGGCACCTTTTTGGGGCGCCGATCACTCAACAAGAACCAGTGACGGTGCTCTCTGGCCAGGCGCGGACGGTCCGCAGCACAGGGCCAGACGGTCCGCGACCTGGCGCGAGGCTAGGGTTCCCTACCTGACGGTCGGACAGTCCGCGCCCTAGGGCCGGACGGTCCGCGACCTGGCGACAGGGTTGTCTTCCTCCTCCTTGCTGGAATCTAGATCTCGTCCCCTGGGGGGGAAAGATCTTAAGGTGCTATGGGTCGGCAGGTCACCCGGGGCGTCCCCAGACAACGTGGAGCCGCCTAGGAATTAAGAGATCAATTCGAGGAAGAGGTCTTGGACGGACAACTAGATCTTGCCCCCCGGGAGGGGTGAGATCCTAGGGTCGTCTTGGGATCGGCAGGCCACCCAAGACGGATCTAGACGACGTAGAGTCGAATAGGGATGGAGGTGGATATGTGGAAGACTACAACTAGAACTATGCTACATCTACTCCTAGGGCAGGAAAAGTAAATAAGGTAATTGGTTCGATTGGAATGTGTTCGGGGGTTCTCAATCGGCCGTACCCCTTTATATTTATAGGGGAGGAGGTCTGGACCTTTTCCTAAGAGATAGCCAACAAACTCCCACGTGATTAGATGGATAACCACACACGAGATAAGGATAAACATCTGAGTTAATCTAATCTCGGGACACGCAGACCGTCCGGGCCCAAGGGCCGGACCGTCCGCACATTTTGGTGTCCAACATATGCCCCCCTGCCTTTTGGTGGAGCTTGGCGAACCAAAAGCATCAGCGAAAACTTCGGAAACAATTGACCTCATGAGCTTTTGTTCCCGAAGTAAGGACTCAGCTCGATGCAAGTCATCGGCTCTTGCGATCAGATAATATAAATACTTGATGGAACTTTAATGCACAGAGGCCGTTTCGGATCGCATCCTCTTCGGCCATGTCTACCTGACCAACCTGTCAATAGGCAAAAACTTGTGGTGCCCCCCAGTCCAAATAAGCAAACGGATTGGGTCAGTAATACGAATGCATCGTCGTACCACCCCACACATGAGCAGGACAACATATCGGCGATGGATAGAACGGGACGCACCATGCTATCCCCGGAGGAGGATGACAAGGCGATATTGGTTGTGCTACCCTTTGGGTCCGTTTAGTCGGCTTTTGCTTTCGCACAGGTCGCCCTTTTGACTTCGTTTGTTTTATTGGCGGGTTGTGTGGAACGGTCTTCTTCATATATTTGGCAAGCAACTTACCAAAAGTAGGGTCGACTCTACTGAGTCGTCCAGACGTCTTAGTAGTGTTTTGTTTCCTAACACTTGTGTTGGAACGTTGTGGTCCGATGGTCTGAGGTTGCTGCTTCTGACCATCTGCAGACCGTCCGGCCATCATAGCCGGACTGTCCGCACCTGTCTCGGACTGTTCGGCCTTAGTACCCGGATCGTCCGGCGTACGCAGGACAGGTGACTGTGATCAGGTGTCCGATCGTGCTTGCCCCCGGTGCCTCTGGTCTTTCTTTTGTCCGGAGCCTTCAGAGTAACCATTCTGCGTGACATATTTGGTGTGCGAGGATCACCAATGATGATATTTTTATTTTTACTTTTATCGGCCGCACAAGGCCGAATTATGGCCTTTTTGCTCGTTGGCTCTAATGCGGTGACAGGAACAGGTGGTCTGTCAATTTTCACTTCTTTTTGAAACCTCAACCGGCCTTCGTTTATAGCCGATTGTATTTGCCGATGGAAGACGGCACAATCATTGGTGTTGTGGAGAAAGGAGCCATGCCATTTGCAATAAATGCGCCCTTTTAATTGTTCAACCAGAGGAATTATATGTGAAAATTTAATATTACCATGTTTAAGCAACTCATCAAATATTTTATCACATTTAGTAATGTTAAATGTGAACTTAACTTTTCCTTTTGTGTCGAGTGTGGGTGAGAGCGAACAGAAGGTTTGGTCTTAGTGGGCCAAACAAGCTCAGGGACATGTGACTTTTTTAGTTCTTGGGGCTTGGGTGGCCGATTATATTTATGTCGGCCTTCCGCACTAGGCGGATCATAGGTGACTTCTGGTGCTCCGGACGGTCCGACCTGCACAGTCGGACGGTCTGCGGGTGGATCGGACGGTCCGGTACTATCCTCGGACTGTCCGGTCATGTCAGGCAACACCTGTGACCGTTGTGGTGGGCTCTGTGTAACTCCGGACTGTCCGGTGTAGGGTGTCGGACGGTCTGACGGAGGGCCGGACGGTCCGCTATTGTGTGCGGACGTTCCGGCCGCGCTCAGAGTTGACTCACCATTTAGCGAAGATGGTGGTGACGGTTGTCCTGGATATGAGTCCATCGACATACCAGAGTATGGCTGGGGAAACCCATTTGTTGCCGATGTGTTTGGCGCAATTGTTTTGGCGCCTAATTTATGTGATAAAAAAACTAGGATTGTGAGTTTTTCCTAATGCATGCGCCATCCTTTCTATATCCTCTGTGATACTTTTAATCCGATTATCAAAAGAAATTTTAATAGATGGAATATCATTGACTGACCTGGCATCACCTATTGTGGGGAGCTGTTGCAGCATGGATGACATGTAATCGGCGTATATTTCCCTTTCTTGGACGGTCTTCTGGTGGCAATCCACCCTGAAGTGCGAGAGGAACCATTTATCCGCCACCTTGAGCACCTGATCTTTTTGTCGTTGGACCTCCTCGTCTATTTTCTTCATATCATCTTTTAATCTTTTATGCTCAGCGGCCGATAAATTAGTCAACCTTGTGCTGCTGTTTGGAGAAGCCCTGTTGAGACCTTTAGAATCGGCCATATAAACCTGATTTTGTAGATCTTCAACCTCGTCCCCAGCGGAGTCGCCAAAAAGTATGTTGGCACCTTTTTGGGGCGCCAATCACTCAACAAGAACCAGTGACGGAGCTCTCTGGTCAGGCGCGGACGGTCTGCGGCACAGGGCCAGACAGTCCGCGACCTAGCGCGAGGCTAGGGTTCCCTGCCTGACGACCGGACAGTCCGCGCCCTAGGGCCGGACAGTCCGCGCCCTAGGGCCGGACGGTCTGCGACCTGGCGACAGGGTCGTCTTCCTCCTCCTTGCTGGAATCTAGATCTCGTCCCCTGGGGGGGAAAAGATCTTAAGGTGCTATGGGTCGGCAGGTCACCCGGGGCGTCCCCAGACAACGTGGAGCCGCCTAGGAATTAAGAGATCAATTCGAGGAAGAGGTCTTGGACGGACAACTAGATCTTGCCCCTCGGGAGGGGTGAGATCCTAGGGTCGTCTTGGGATCGGCAGGCCACCCAAGACGGATCTAAACGACGTAGAGTCGAATAGGGATGGAGGTGGATATGTGGAAGACTACAACTAGAACTATGCTACATCTACTCCTAGGGCAGGAAAAGTAAATAAGGTAATTGGTTCGATTGGAATGTGTTCGGGGGTTCTCAATCGGCCGTACCCCTTTATATTTATAGGGGAGGAGGTCTGGACCTTTTCCTAAGAGATAGCCAACAAACTCCCACGTGATTAGATGGATAACCACGCACGAGATAAGGATAAACATCCGAGTTAATCTAATCTCGGGACACGCGGACCGTCCGGGCCCAAGGGCCGGACCGTCCGCACATTTTGGTGTCCAACACCAGTGTTCCAAAAATTACTGCATTATCATTTGGAATGGTTCCTGTCACTGCATAACTTATCCTTCCCATGGACTTTTTCCGTTGGTTATTCTTTGTTGATGCATGAGTTTGAGGGTGTTGTCATTTCTTTTGGACCTTATTGATCTCCACATCTTTCTTAGGACAACTATTAACAAGATGGCCGGTATCACCACAGCCAAAGCAAGTACGACTTGATAAGTTACATGGTGGAGTTGTCTTTACGTTGTTGGTAGAAGTTTCTGTGCATTTTTGTTCATATTCCATGTCTGAAGACTGAGATAGCTTTATCTCGGGGGTGATCTGTAGTGAACTCTTCTCAGGACAGTTACGGAAGTAATGACGTTCACGTCCACATTGATAGCAAGCTTTTCTTGAAGTTATTTCTTGACTCATTCAATGTTTTCCTTTTCATTTCTTGGACCTGATGCGACCACAAGGCTTAACTGTGTGCACGTAATAGTCCATCCATCAATGTAACACTCATGTGTTTCTTCTTGGGACTAGGCATCCTTGTGATGTTTCCTTTTTGGAATACTTTGCAATTCATCAACTGACAGTGCATTAGGTATGAGAGACTCTGCTATTAGTTGTTCTTGGGGAGACATTTATCTTTTAGTGCCAGAAAACAAAATCCGGTTCTTCTGTTTTGTAGTTTCACTTTCGTTTGTACTGATCTGGCGATAAGGAATTCCATAGTACTCACAACAACAACATGTTCCAAGGTCACTTGTCTGTTGGTTTGGTTGTGCATCCTTTTGTGTCTTGAATGTCTGTTCATCAACCGTTTTATTTATAGTGTTGTTTTGACTTGTCAACACACCGCATTCTTTGCATTTAGTGACATCACTTGTAGTTGACATTCCAAGGTCTGACATCTATATGGTTATGGGAGAATGGAAGGGGCGAAAGGTGAAAGGGAAATGTGCCCTTGGGCCATTTCTAAGTATTTTGGTGATTGAGTGCAAACACAAGGGCTTAAATGTGAAAATATGCTCATGGATGAACAAAGTGCAAATCACAAGTAAAGGTATGTTTCTAAGCCTTAGTACATTAGTTTTGTGTACTAACATCTTGTCTAAGTGTTAGAAACAGGAGAAAGAAGAAAAGAAAAGAAGTGGAGAGTGGCTGTGTACAGCCAAAGGCTGCTTCGGACTGGGGCACCGGACTGTCCGGTGTGCACCGGACAGTGTCCGGTGCGCCAGACCACCACAGAGCAAACCAGCCGCTCTCGGGTTTTTCTCCGGCGACTTCGGCTAAAATTCACCGGACTGTCCGGTGTGCACCGGACTGTCTGGTGAGCCAACGGTCGGCCGGGCCAACGGTCGGCCGCGCGATCGGCGCGCGACACGTGGCCGAGCCAACGGTCGGAAGGAAGCACCGGACTGTCCGGTGTGCACCGGACATGTCCGGTGCGCCAACAGTGCGTAGATCTGACTCAGACAGCAACGGTCGGATGCGCTGTTTAAGGAAACAAATCGGGCACCGGACAGTGTCTGGTGTGCACCGGACTGTCCGGTGCGCCCGACGACAGAAGGCAAGGATAGCCTTCCAGATGTGCTCTCAACGGCTCCTAGCTGCCTTGGGGCTATAAAAGGGACCCCTAGGCGCATGGAGCAGTACACCAAGCATTCCTTGAGCACTCTTGATCACTCACACATCAATCTCGCGCACTTGTTCGACATTCTAGTGATTTGAGCTCCGTTCTAGTGTGCTAGTCTTTTGAGCTCAAGTCTGGGTCTTGTGTGTGCGTATTCGCTGTGATCTTTGTGTCGTGTGTGAGTTGCTAATCCCTCCCTTGCTCTGTGATTCTCTGTGAACATCTTTTGTAAGGGCGAGAGGCTCCAAGTTGTGGAGATTCCTCGCAAACGGGATTGAGAAAAGAAAAGCAAGAACACCGTGGTATTCAAGTTGATCATTGGATCACTTGAGAGGAGTTGAGTGCAACTCTCGTCCGTTGGGACGCCACAACGTGGAGTAGGCAAGTTTTGTACTTGGCCGAACCACGGGATAACCACTGTGTCATCTCTGTGATTGGATTCTTGTGGTTATTGTGTTTTGACTCCTCTCTAGCCACTTGGCATAAACTGTGCTAACGCCTAATCAAGTTTTGTGGCTATAAGTTTAAGTTTTTACAGGATCACCTATTCACCCCCCCCCCCCTCTAGGTGCTCTCAATTGGTATCAGAGCCGTTCTCTTCAAGAAAGGGACTAACCGCCCGAAGAGATGGATCCTAAGGGGAAGGGAATTGTGATCAACGACAAGGAGAAGGAGTCCTTCGTCAACGAGCCAAGGGATGACAAGTCCAATGACTCGGGCTCAGGCCACAAGCGAAGAGATGGGAAGAAGAAGAAGACAAGACGCATCAAGGAGATCGTCTACTACGACAGCGATGAGTCCTCTTCTTCCCAAAAGGACGACGACCACGACAAACAAAGGAAACCGGTTAATTCTAACTTTTCTTTTGACTACTCTCGTATTCCGCAAAGTTCAAATTCACATTTGCTTTCCATTCCACTCGGCAAGCCCCCACACTTTGATGGGGAGGACTACGGATTTTGGAGCCACAAAATGCGTAGTCACCTATTCTCTCTCCATCCTAGCATATGGGAGATTGTAGATAGTGGAATGCACTTTAATAGTTCGGATAGTCCTATATTCATTAATGAGCAAATCCATAAGAATGCACAAGCTACTACTGTTCTTCTAGCCTCATTGTGCAGGGATGAATATAATAAAGTGAGTGGCTTGGATAACGCCAAGCAAATCTGGGATACCCTCAAGATCTCTCATGAGGGAAATGACGCTACCTTGCTCACCAAAATGGAGTTGGTGGAGGGCGAGCTTGGACGGTTCGCAATGATAAGGGGCGAGGAGCCAACTCAGACATACAACCGGCTCAAGACCCTTATCAACAAAATAAGGAGCTACGGAAGCACGCGATGGACGGACCACGACGTCGTCCGACTAATGCTCAGGTCCTTTACCGTTCTTGATCCTCATTTGGTGAATAATATTCGTGAGAATCCCAGGTACACCAAAATGTCGCCCGAAGAAGTCCTAGGAAAATTCGTCAGCGGGCGAATGATGATCAAGGAGGCAAGGTATGTGGACGACGCCTTGAATGGACCGATCAACGAGCCGCAACCTTTTGCTCTCAAAGCCATAGGGAACAAGGAGGCGCTACCCAGCAAGGTGGCGCAAATTGAGGCGGCCGGTCTTAATGAAGAAGAAATGGCCCTCATTATCAAGAGATTCAAGACGGTGCTAAAGGGTCGCAATGGACAGCCGAGCAAGACTAAGACCAAGGGGAAGCGATCATGCTTCAGATGCGGTAAGCTTGGTCATTTTATTGCTAACTGTCCCGATAATGATAGTGACCAGGAAAAGGAAAACAAGAGGGAAAAGAAGAAGCATTACAAGAAGGCAAAGGGCGAGGCGCATCTAGGCAAGGAGTGGGACTCGGATTGCTCCTCGTCCGACTCCGACAATGAAGGACTCGCCGCCACCGCCTTCAACAAATCAACCCTCTTCCCCAACGAGCGTCACACATGCCTTATGGCAAGGGAGAAGAAGGTATGTACTCGCAACTCTACCTATGCTTCTTCAAGTGAGGACGAATCTAGTGATGAGGATGAAGTAGATTATTCATGTTTGTTCAAGGGCTTAGATAGATCTAAGATAGACAAAATTAATGAATTAATTGATGCCTTGAATGAAAAGAATATACTTTTAGAAAAGCAAGAGGATTTGTTGTATGAAGAGCATGATAAATTTGTTGAGGCACAAAAATCCTATGCTTTAGAAGTTAAGAGAAATGAAATGCTTTCTTTTGAACTATCTACTTGTCATGAAACCATTTCTACTTTGAAAGGTGTCAACAATGATTTAAATGCTAAATTAGAAGTAGCAAATAAATCCAATTCCTGTGTAGAACATGTTGAAATTTGTACTAGGTGTAAAGATTTTGACATTAATGCTTGTAGTGAACACCTAGTTTCAATTTCCAAGCTTAATGATGAACTGGCTAGTCTTAATGCTCAACTTAAGACTAGCAAGAATGATTTCGATAAGCTAAAATTTGCAAGGGATGCCTACACAATTGGTAGACACCCCTCAATTAAGGATGGACTTGGCTTCAAGAGAGAAGCTAAGAACTTAACAAGCCATAAGGCTCCCATTCCCGCCAAGGAGAAAGGGAAGGCCCCTATGGCTAGTAATGTGCAAAAGAACCATGCTTTTATGTATTATGATAGGAGACAAACTAGAAATACTTATAGGAGTTATAATGCTTTTGATGATTTTGACTCTCATGCCATGTTTGCTTCTAGTTCTTCCTATATGCATGGTAGAAATATGTCTAGGAGAAATGCTATTCATCATGTGTCTAGAAAGAATGCTATTCATGCTCCTAGGAAAGTAGTGAATGAACCTTCCACAATTTATTATGCTTTAAATGCTTCCTTTGCTATTTGTAGAAAGGATAAGAAAATTGTTGCTAGAAAGTTAGGGGCAAAATGCAAGGGAGACAAAACTTGCATTTGGGTCCCTAAGGATATTTGCACTAACCTTGTAGGACCCAACATGAGTTGGGTACCTAAGACCCAAGCCTAAATTTGCCTTGCAGGTTTATGCATCCGGGGGTTCAAGCTGGATTATTGATAGCGGATGCACAAACCATATGACGGGGGAGAAGAAGATGTTCACCTCCTACGTCAAGAATAAGGATTCCCAAGATTCAATCATATTCGGTGATGGGAATCAAGGCAAGGTAAAAGGGTTAGGTAAAATTGCAATTTCTAATGAGCACTCTATCTCTAATGTGTTTTTAGTAGAGTCACTAGGATATAATTTATTATCTGTTAGTCAATTGTGCAATATGGGATATAACTGTCTGTTTACAAATATAGATGTGTCTGTCTTTAGAAGAAGTGATGGTTCACTAGCTTTTAAGGGTGTATTAGACGGCAAACTTTATTTAGTTGATTTTGCAAAAGAAGAGGCCGGTCTAGATGCATGCTTAATGGCTAAGACTTGCATGGGCTGGTTGTGGCATCGCCGCTTAGCACATGTGGGGATGAAGAACCTCCACAAGCTTCTAAAGGGAGATCATGTGATAGGTCTAACCAATGTTCATTTCGAAAAAGATAGACCTTGTGCAGCTTGTCAAGCAGGGAAACAGGTGGGAGGAGCGCATCACAGCAAGAATGTGATGACCACTTCAAGACCCCTGGAGCTGCTGCATATGGATCTCTTCGGACCCGTCGCCTATCTAAGCATAGGGGGGAGTAAGTATGGTTTAGTTATTGTTGATGATTTTTCCCGCTTCACTTGGGTGTTCTTTTTGAAGGATAAGTCTGAAACCCAAGGGACCCTCAAGCGCTTCCTCAGGAGAGCTCAAAATGAGTTTGAGCTCAAAGTGAAAAAGATTAGGAGCGACAACGGGTCCGAGTTCAAGAACCTTCAAGTGGAGGAGTTCCTTGAAGAAGAAGGGATCAAGCACGAGTTCTCCGCTCCCTACACACCACAGCAAAATGGTGTGGTAGAGAGGAAGAACAGGACGCTCATCGACATGGTGAGGACGATGCTAGAAGAGTTCAAGACCCCCGAGTGCTTTTGGACGGAAGCCGTGAACACGGCTTGCCACGCCATCAACAGGGTCTACCTTCATCGCCTCCTCAAGAAGACTTCGTATGAGCTTCTAACCGGTAACAAACCCAATGTATCTTACTTTCGTGTATTTGGGAGTAAATGCTACATTCTAGTGAAGAAGGGTAGAAATTCTAAGTTTGCTCCCAAAGCTGTAGAAGGGTTTTTGTTAGGTTATGACTCAAATACAAAGGCGTATAGAGTCTTCAACAAATCGTCGGGTTTGGTTGAAGTCTCTAGCGACGTTGTATTTGATGAGACTAATGGCTCTCCAAGAGAGCAAGTTGTTGATTGTGATGATGTAGATGAAGAAGATGTTCCGACGGCCGCTATACGGACCATGGCGATTGGAGAAGTACGGCCACAGGAACAAGATGAACAAGATCAACCTTCTTCCTCGACCATGGTGCTACCCCCAACTCAAGACGATGAACAGGTTCATCAACAGGAGGCATGTGATCAAGGGGGAGCACAAGATAATCATGTGATGGAGGAAGAAGTGCAACCGGCACCTCCAACCCAAGTTCGATCGATGATTCAAAGGGATCATCCCGTCGACCAAATTCTGGGTGACATTAGCAAGGGAGTAACTACTCGATCTCGATTAGTTAATTTTTGTGAGCATTACTCCTTTGTCTCTTCTATTGAGCCTTTCAGGGTAGAAGAGGCCTTGCTAGATCCGGACTGGGTGTTGGCCATGCAAGAGGAGTTAAACAACTTCAAGCGCAATGAAGTGTGGACACTGGTGCCTCGTCCGAAGCAAAATGTTGTGGGAACCAAGTGGGTGTTCCGCAACAAACAGGACGAGCACGGGGTGGTGACGAGGAACAAGGCTCGACTTGTGGCAAAAGGTTATGCCCAAGTCGCAGGTTTGGATTTCGAGGAGACCTTTGCTCCTGTGGCTAGGCTAGAGTCAATTCGAATCTTGCTAGCATATGCCGCTCACCATTCTTTCAGGTTGTACCAAATGGATGTGAAGAGCGCTTTCCTCAACGGGCCAATCAAGGAGGAGGTGTACGTGGAGCAACCCCTGGCTTCGAGGATGAACGGTACCCCGACCATGTGTGTAAGCTCTCTAAGGCGCTCTATGGACTTAAGCAAGCCCCAAGAGCATGGTATGAATGCCTTAGAGACTTTTTACTTGCTAATGCTTTCAAGGTTGGGAAGGCCGATCCAACTCTTTTTACAAAGACATGTGATGGTGATTTGTTTGTGTGCCAAATTTATGTCGATGACATAATATTTGGTTCTACTAACCAAAAGTCTTGTGAAGAGTTTAGCAGGGTGATGACGCAGAAATTCGAGATGTCGATGATGGGCGAGTTGAACTACTTCCTTGGGTTCCAAGTGAAGCAACTCAAGGACGGCACCTTCATCTCCCAAACGAAGTACACGCAAGATCTGCTAAAGCGGTTTGGGATGAAGGACGCCAAGCCCGCAAAGACTCCGATGGGGACCGACGGACACACCGACCTCAACAAAGGAGGTAAGTCCGTTGATCAAAAAGCATACCGGTCAATGATAGGTTCTTTGCTTTATTTATGTGCTAGTAGACCGGATATTATGCTTAGCGTATGCATGTGTGCTAGATTTCAATCCGATCCTAAGGAGTGTCACTTAGTGGCGGTGAAGCGAATTCTTAGATATTTGGTTGCTACGCCTTGCTTCGGGCTCTGGTATCCAAAGGGGTCTACCTTTGACTTAGTTGGATACTCAGACTCCGACTACGCTGGATGTAAGGTCGATAGGAAGAGTACATCGGGGACGTGCCAATTCTTAGGAAGGTCCCTGGTGTCATGGAACTCTAAGAAACAAACATCCGTTGCCCTATCCACCGCTGAGGCCGAGTATGTTGCCGCAGGACAGTGTTGCGCGCAACTACTTTGGATGAGGCAAACCCTCCGGGACTTTGGCTACAATCTGAGCAAAGTCCCACTCCTATGTGACAATGAGAGTGCTATCCGCATGGCGGAGAATCCTGTTGAGCACAGCCGCACAAAGCACATAGACATCCGGCATCACTTTTTGAGAGACCACCAGCAAAAGGGAGATATCGAAGTGTTTCATGTTAGCACCGAGAATCAGCTAGCCGATATCTTCACTAAGCCTCTAGATGAGAAGACCTTTTGCAGGTTGCGTAGTGAGCTAAATGTCATAGATTCGCGGAACCTGGATTGAATTGTAGCATACATGTACTTATGCTTTTGATCATGTTCCTTTTTGCATTTTGTTGCTTATTATGGTGCTCAAGTTGTACAAACACTCCCTGGACCTCACAAGTCCGTTGCAAAGTGATGCACATGTTTAGGGGGAGATGTGTTACAACTTGACCCTTTGAGACTAACCATGTGCTTGAGTTTGATAATTTAGTCTCGAAGGAGGATTGAAAGGGAAAAGGTGGACTTGGACCATGAAAGACTTCCACTGCACTCCGATGAGAGGGTAACTAATTCCAAGTTCATCTCATGAAATCTTATTGCCATTTGCTCTTAATTGAAGACTTTGGTGAGGCAATGGGGTTAAAAGGCCAAGATTAATCCCGTTTTGGTGCTTGATGCCAAAGGGGGAGAAAATAAAGGCCAAAGTGATAAATGGATCAGCTACCACTTGAGAGATTTTGAAAATAGTAGAAATAGAGTTTTTGTTTTGTCAAAAGCTTTTATTGTCTCTTATTGTCTCTATTGTCAAAAGTTGGCTTCTTGTGGGGAGAAGTGTTGATTATGGGAAATAGGGGGAGTTTTTGAAATCTTTGATCAATCTCTTGTGGAATGACTCTCTTTATGCTTCAATATGTGTGTTTGACTTAGAGATAGAGATTTGAGTTTGATTTGCAAAAACAAATCAAGTGGTGGCAAAGGATGATCCATATATGTCAAAATTGAATAAAACTCAAAGTCAGTTTTTATTTGAAGTGATTTTGCACTTGTTCTAGTTGTTTTATGTTGTGTTGGCATAAATCACCAAAAAGGGGGAGATTGAAAGGGAAATGTGCCCTTGGGCCATTTCTAAGTATTTTGGTGATTGAGTGCAAACACAAGGGCTTAAATGTGAAAATATGCTCATGGATGAACAAAGTGCAAATCACAAGTAAAGGTATGTTTCTAAGCCTTAGTACATTAGTTTTGTGTACTAACATCTTGTCTAAGTGTTAGAAACAGGAGAAAGAAGAAAAGAAAAGAAGTGGAGAGTGGCTGTGTACAGCCAAAGGCTGCTTCGGACTGGGGCACCGGACTGTCCGGTGTGCACCGGACAGTGTCCGGTGCGCCAGACCACCACAGAGCAAACCAGCCGCTCTCGGGTTTTTCTCCGGCGACTTCGGCTAAAATTCACCGGACTGTCCGGTGTGCACCGGACTGTCCGGTGAGCCAACGGTCGGCCGGGCCAACGGTCGGCCGCGCGATCGGCGCGCGACACGTGGCCGAGCCAACGGACGGAAGGAAGCACCGGACTGTCCGGTGTGCACCGGACATGTACGGTGCACCAACAGTGCGCAGATCTGACTCAGACAGCAACGGTCGGATGCGCTGTTTAAGGAAACAAATCGGGCACCGGACAGTGTCCGGTGTGCACCGGACTGTCCGGTGCGCCCGACGACAGAAGGCAAGGATAGCCTTCCAGATGTGCTCTCAACGGCTCCTAGCTGCCTTGGGGCTATAAAAGGGACCCCTAGGCGCATGGAGCAGTACACCAAGCATTCCTTGAGCACTCTTGATCACTCACACATCAATCTCGCGCACTTGTTCGACATTCTAGTGATTTGAGCTCCGTTCTAGTGTGCTAGTCTTTTGAGCTCAAGTCTGGGTCTTGTGTGTGCGTATTCGCTGTGATCTTTGTGTCGTGTGTGAGTTGCTAATCCCTCCCTTGCTCTGTGATTCTCTGTGAACATCTTTTGTAAGGGCGAGAGGCTCCAAGTTGTGGAGATTCCTCGCAAACGGGATTGAGAAAAGAAAAGCAAGAACACCGTGGTATTCAAGTTGATCATTGGATCACTTGAGAGGAGTTGAGTGCAACTCTCGTCCGTTGGGACGCCACAACGTGGAGTAGGCAAGTTTTGTACTTGGCCGAACCACGGGATAACCACTGTGTCATCTCTGTGATTGGATTCTTGTGGTTATTGTGTTTTGACTCCTCTCTAGCCACTTGGCATAAACTGTGCTAACGCCTAATCAAGTTTTGTGGCTATAAGTTTAAGTTTTTACAGGATCACCTATTCACCCCCCCCCTCTAGGTGCTCTCAAAAGGGTTGAGTAAAGACAGATTATAGAGAGCAGAGAAAATTCATATATCTAAGGTTTTACCTAGCTAACTGATGTCATTGTGGACAAAAGTCACACAATACACCAACAATCATTTCAAAGAAGCAAATCAAACATGAACACAAAGGACAATGAACTCAAGCATACCAGCACAACATAATCCAGTTCTACTCATTCAACCAAAACAAAAGGTGACACAAGGTTTGGAATAAGAAAGATATTATAACATCAAGGAGTTGGGTAAGAATTATCAAGGAGTTAGATAATACATATTTGTTGGTGGCCAAGAGTGAAATAAGATAACCATGAACTATTAAAGTGAGGATGAATGATACAACCAAGGATATGAGGTGAGTTAGGGAGAAAGTATTATCAAGGGGAAAAGTAGAGAGGCAAAGGTTTAATATATCAAGGTAGATATTGCGCAAGGGTGGCAATACAATGGCAAGAAAACAAAAGTATAAGAAGTCAAGGGTTATATAGTAATATTATGAATTAGAAAACCACTATAATATAATATCGCCCTTACCGAACTAGTCGAAAATCTTAATACTAAAGAACAATCCTATCAACCTAGCCAAGAAGTCAAATAATAGATCTAGGGGATCCATAACAAAACTTCTTGCGGACTGGGGATAAGACAGAAAATAGAGTATCGTTGATAGCTTCGAAAGGGTTTCTTCTAGCAAACTTCGCTTCAAGTCCGCAATCTTAGCTTGATCATCTTGCAATACTTCTCATTAGAACCTTCTGATAGACGAAGAATCAGACAAGAAGGGTTGAAAATAAAAGAGACAAGTTTTAATATAAAGTAAGTTTTAATGGAAGAAATTAGACCATGTTTTGAAATAATGACTGGGCTTTCCATTTCTAACTAATCTAGCGACCTACGGTCACATTGCTTTGATACCACTTCTGTCACACCCGTTTCCCAAGGGGCAGAGCCGGGTGCATCGCATATGTGTGCCAGGATCTATTTCCACACATATGTTGACGTCACAAGTGTAATATATCAAAAGAACAATGCATAAGAGCGTAAATAAAGATTTTATTAACATATTACACTTCGAACAGACATAATGTCTTAACCTTTATTCATCAAAGTACAGCGAAACATGAACATCCATCCACAGGAAGATGACCGGGGGAATCACTAGACTAGCATCCATGGAGTTCAGCATCATAACTTCATCTACAAACTTCTGATAAAAATTAAGCAAGGGTGAGCTCACTTATGGTCGGGGCTCAGCAAGTGGGGGAAAATTCAAGGTAACAAGGTAAGGCTAAAGTTAAATGTGGTTAGCATTTTAGTTGGTCAACATTTTATTAACAACACCTGTCTTACTAATAAGTGTGAATCCCAAGTATTTCCATTAAACAAAGGTATAAGAGTATATCAAAAACACTTAAGTGAAACCACTTAAGCAAACCATTGGCAGATCATCGGATCTCAATTTCCATCTTCAAGTTCAATTATCATGTGAGAAGTCCAGGCTGCTCATAACCGTGAGCACGGCTGATATATCAGTTTTACACTCTGCAGAGGTGGCACATCTTTACCCATGAGTCGCGATTCCCTTCTAGTCCGGGTTAGCTAGACCCGTATTCACTTCCGAGGTGAATGGCCAGGGTCTCACTACGAGGCTTCTCCCTAGAGTCCTCATTACGCAAATGTTGGAAATGGCCAACTACATAAGGTACACCTACCATAACCAACTTATAGTCCAGTCCACAGGGTAAAGCTTTGGGAACTATGCCTGTATCCAATCTGCCTGAGCCGGTACTATAAGTGCTTGCCAGGTGCCCCCGTTCCTGGTCGACCACGACCAACACCCAATATAAGACTTCCCTAGTTAATTAGCCAAGACCAGAGCCATGATAGTTCTCATGGTAGCACTGTTTTCCTGGGTGGTCACTCCATGTTCTAATTAATATGCAATAATCTTGTTTAACCATCGGGTTAACAATAATAATGTAAACTTATCATTTGAAACATTAATATCATAAACAGGAGTGACTGCATAAAGTTAAGTTGTAGCAATAGCATAGCTACTTGATTAGATCATAATACCAGGTTAAACAAGTAGTAAGGTTGGAAAGGTTAGGGGTATCTAAATAGGTAACCCATCAAATTATGCATATATATATCGAAGAATAAACTTTATTAAATATATTGTTTGGGATCAAATAGAGTATGCAGAGGGAGAAGTCCACTTGCCTTGCTTATTGAAAACTTGAGTTTCTTCCACGGATCGGAATAGATCTTGATTCTTAACTACTAGATCAACCACTAAATATCACACAAACAAACAAGAAGAACAAACACCACTCAATAACATACCACATTCACCATACGCAAAGCTAAAAGAAAGCTTAACGAAAAGAGCGTTCGCTTTTCAAAAACATTACAAGTAATGACTATAATAAGAGGGTATTCTTTTCAAAAAATTGTGATCTATACTTTATAAAACAAGACATGAGCTTAAAAATATATTAATTAAAATATACAATTATTAGGTTCACCTATTTAATCGTTTATAAAACATCATATGTGATATGTCTAAGATTAAGGGTTTATAAGATGATAAAACACGTTATAACAATATTAAACCTTTTTAACCTTTTTAGAAAAGGTATATGTTATATATCTAAGGTTAATGGGCTACGAAATACGTTATTAATTTTGGAAGCATTATGGAACGTATTATAATTCATTGTTAAACCTTCACTTATGATAAACTAAGATATAAGTCTAAATAGATTTTGTGTGACAAGACAACTAAATAATAATTATATTCATTTTCATTAAGAGAACACATAGCCTATATTACTAGTCATGAACAAATTGTTTATATGATTAATTAATAAATAAAAAGATAATTGATCTATTATTTATCTTTAGTATTAATTTAGAAACTAATGATCTAATTCTTTAATAAGGAAATTGAAATTGTTTTTGACATTCTATAAACTATCATTTTATTTTACAAAAGCAATAACACTAATTAATCTATTTTAACACTTATTTTAGGAAAAACTCCATATTACTTTTAAACATTGTGAGATGTAATATATCATCATTTATAAAAACTTGAATATAAGGCTAAATATAATTAGACAAATATTTATCTTTTATTTTTATTAATAAAACTAACAAAACTATTTCTATTTTATTTGGGTTCTAAATTTACATTTTATAATAAAAATTGTAACATGGACCTACATATAAATAAAGGTAGACTAGAAGGTGTAGCTGATAAATTTGCATTTTATATATAGATGTCATTATAAATATCTATCTTTTGGTTACCAGAACATAAAGGCTAAATTTTTTAATTTCTTATTTAGAAAACCATATAACCAACATAGTTAAAATTATAAAAAAATGTAATTTATTGTAAGTGCTACATATGAAGTTAGCACCACAAGGACCCAATTATTTGAGCTCAAATTAATATTTTTTTATAAACTGAAAAATGTTGTAGAGCTAAAATACGATTAACTGTAGACCATAGGTGGTAACGTGTAAATAAATTAGACCTTTTTTCTACTTTGGATTGAGTAGAGAGGGCTTTGGCGCAGCAGGTTCGACGATGAATAATGGTAGTTGCTGCGCGGTGTCGTGGAACAGAGAAGCTAGAGAACTCTGTTGTCGACGAACGTTTAGCAATAGGCGCCGGGGATACATCGGCGTCGTGGCGCGAACTCCAGTAGAACAGGCGATAGCGGTGAGGTTCAACACAACGACGAGCTCCAGCGACGTCGTTGTGCGACAGCAGCACGGCGAGCAACTGCAGCAGCTCGGCATGGCGACGTCGGTAACAGCAGCAAGCATGGTGTAGCACGACAAGTAGCCCGCACGGCTCCCGCGACGTAAGGATGGTGACCAAGCACAGGCGCAGCGTACGCCGACGAGCACTAGCAAGGGGATTCAGCGAACTATAATGACGTGTCACGAGAGATTGGAATCAACGACGGAAATGGTGCGGTGGTGTAGTGTGTGCAAGCAGCTCAAGCAAGAGGGGAGCAGGCGAGCAGAGACCCGAAGGACTGATAAGAGAGTGTGGCGAGGTGAGAAGCGCGGACGGGTCTGCTCTTATAGTTGAGCAGAGGAAGTGGAGAGGGTGTCGGGTGCCAGCTTAAAGGTGCCTTGAAGGCTATTTGCTGTGGTGTTGAATGTCGTGATTGAAATCTCCATTAATGGAGGAGGTAAGGCTGGGAAAGAAACCATCGTGACGAGAAACGGGCGAGCGACTGATTGGGCGCTGGGCCAGCGAGGCGACATGGGCTGAATCGACGATGACTGCTGCTGCTGATTATTGCGAACAGAGCAACGTGAGAGAAAGTGGAGGAGAGGAGGAATAGTGTCATGGGTCCCATGCGTCATTGAGAGGTGAGAGAAGAGAGGAAGAGTGCGAGAGGAATGTGCTAGCTAGGTAGAACGACCGTGTATTTTATTTTGTTTTTTTTCCTGTTTAAAATATATATATATTAAAAAACTATAATAAGTTCATTGATAAAAAATATCTAAAATTAAATAATAAATTAGTTTTGGACGAACATTTATTATTAAATAGATTGAGCTGTCATAAAAAGAAACAAAGCAAATGAAATGTTCACGTATTCATATGATGATCATTATTAACCTATCAACACGCATATTCAAAAAAAAATATTTTATCAACTCCTTATTTGTTTTATAAAATAAGATTTTTCTCACCAATACAAAAATTGGATGTATCACACAAAATTTATGCTTCAGTATGAATGCATCAAACACTTAGACCTAATTGTATCTAATCAAGAAATTATTCAATTTATTTATATCATCAATTCATTTTTTTGAAAATATAAATATTTTTCTTTCTGCTGTAAATTAGAAATATAAACTAAGTATCATTTATTTGGTGGATTTAGTGTGTTACAATAGCATCATAAGAGGACACATCCAAGATTTTGAAGTCTGTAGAAAAAGTGAACCCTTAGACCGACCATGTAGTCCGAATTTTTTGTTTTTTAGCCCCTTTCGGGACAAAAATTTACGTTTGGACCCCCAAAAATTTTATTTGCATATTGTTAGTGTTTAGTAAATTCTTAGTGATTATATAGTTAGCATTTTGTTTAGCGCATTGATATTACATGTTTTCTGTGTTGGCAACCATCGTGTTGTCGCTTATTCGCAGGTTCTATAAACATCACTTTAGAGGGGAGGTGCTGCCAAATTTTTTATTGACAATAGGTTTTTTTGTACGTAGGTGTTCGTTCGACTTGACCTTCTCCACCGTTAGCTGGACTCGTACGCGTTCTCAGGTATACATTGTTTTCGTACATTATTTATAGATTATGTAATTTCGTTTGATGTGTTCATTTAATATTTACTATATAGTTATTAGTTAATATATATTTATTACTTAGTAAGTTAGTAGGCTTAAGTATATAGCCATTATTGAGTTAGTAATCCATTTTTGCAATAGATGGACAGCCTAGTAACACTATACCATGGAGGAAGGGTGGAGATAGATGCTTATGGGAGTGTTACTTTTGATGGTATGAAGATCGTGACCATGTTGTTCGATGAAAGACCATCTTTTGACAAGCTTTTGGCTCGAGCTTGTGAGGAGATTAGTTGCGACATAAACGACCCTAGAATATCAATTCAGGGTTTGTTGTCCCATATTACATATGGAACAGTTGTCCGACGGTTGATCTCCATTACCTCAGAAGATGATTGGGTGATATATTTAAGAATTGTGAAGACGATGGTTCCACCATGTTTGGATGTGGTTGTTCAAAAGTTACCTGTTAGTCATTGCGATGGTCCAGTCGGGTTATCTCCACAAATGCCAAATGCATCTCGTATTGAAGCTCCTTTGGTAGAGCTTCATGAAGAAGTGGTTGTTGTGCCCGATGCTCAATCGGGTCCGCACGAGTATGGGATTTCACGTCCTATTCCTGGCGTTTGTGGGGCTTCTAATGCGGTGGTACCCCCCAAGAGATCCCATTGACCCAGGATCCAGTTCACGATCATCCTAGTAAGTGTCTTCGACACATTGTTCGTATCCATCGTTATTTCGTTTGATTAGACTTTTTAATGTGGTTTTTCTTGCTCCGACCCGCTGCAGGATCTCCACATATCGATAATGCTGCTTATCTTGATGTGCCTGTGTCATATAATATGGACAACATATGCAGGGCATCCAATAGTGTTGATGTTCAGATTGAGGATGAGGGGAGCCATATGAGGCTGCACGGGCCTTAGATTCTGATGATGACCGTCCGGTTCAAGAAATGACCGAGCAAGAAATTGAACTCATAAGACGTTTGTGTCCGGAGCGAGACCCTGCAGTACATGAATTTAGCAGTTTAAGTCATTCCACCCGTGCTTATGCTGAAGGACGTGACGATGAACTGCTAGAGGCTCCGGATAACGCCGACAGCATTGAGATTAAGGTAGGCTTACTTTTCAAGGACCTACCTACACTGAGACGATGGCTACAGGAATATTCTATGAACCGGAAGAGGCCGTTCAAGGTGAGACATTCGTATGCACAGCGTCGTTACACTGTTGTGTGCGAGGTGTCGGAATGTAATTGGAGGGTATGTGCCCGAAGGCAGAAGGACACCGGAAAGTTTAAGATCACCAAAATTGTAGGTCCACACACTTGTGCCCAGACAGAGCTGAGCTCTAAGCATCGTCAGTTGACATCTACCCTGATTGCGAAAAGGATATTGGGGATATTGAAGGGTCAGCCAAACTTGAAGGTGAAGTCAATTATGACCATGACTTCGGAGCTGTTTGGTTACAGGATCAAATATGGGAAAGCATGGAGGGCAAAGCAGCGAGCATGGAAGATGATATACGGGGATTGGGAGGAGGGTTATGAGAAGTTACCAGCATTGTTCAATGCAATGAAAGCAAAAAACCCAGGCATGCATTATGAGTACATCCCCAAACCTAATGAATGGAGGAACGGCAAAGAGATATTTTTTCGTGATTTCTGGTGTTTCTCGCAGTGCGTAGAGGCCTTCGGGCATTGTCGTCCCGTGCTCTCTATTGATGGTACTTTTCTGCTTGGGAAGTATAAGGGCACATTGTTGGTTGCCATATCATGTGACGCAGATAACGCACTGGTTCCTTTGGCATTTGCTTTGGTGGAGAGGGAGAACAGAGATAGTTGGTCTTGGTTCTTGCGGCTTGTACGCATCCATGTCGTAGGCCCTGGACGCGAGGTTGGTGTCATATCTGACAGACACCAAGGTATTCTTAATGCAGTGCAAGAGCAGATTCCTGGCTACGCACCCATGCACCACAGATGGTGCACTCGACATCTAGCAGAAAATCTTCTTCGAAAGGATCATAGCAAGGCTAACTTCCCCCTTTTTGAGGAGGTATGTCGACAGTTGGAGGTTTCGTTTTTCGAGGATAAGTTGAAGGAACTAAAAGATGCAACAAATGCTGAAGGTAAGAACTGGATTGCTGGATTGAAGAGGGAACCGCAGAAATGGACAAGGGCCTACGACGAAGGTGGCTGGCGGTTCGAGTTTCAGACTAGCAACATGGCCGAGTCATTTAACAGTGTGCTCAAGGGTATACGGGGCATGCCAGTCAATGCTATAGTAACATTCACTTTTTATAGGCTTGTGGCTTGGTTTAATGATAGACACGCGCAGGCCAAGGCAATGCAGACCCGAGGGCAGAGATGGGCACCTAAACCAACATCACACCTTAATAATGCAAAGGAACGTGCCCATAGACATGAGGTACAATGCTTTGATGAGGAGTTGGGTAAATACGAGGTAACAACACTAGGCGGCATAACTTCCGACGGTGAAGTGCGACCTTCGAGGACACATGTCGTGTTACTTGATGCATTCTGGTGCGGATGTGGTAAACCTAGACAATACCATTTTCCATGTTCTCATTATGTTGTGGCCGCACGTCATCGTAACTTTGCATTTGAGAGCAGAATACCTTCTGAGTTCAGTGTAGAGAGCTTAGTACGTACCTGGAGCCCTCGTTTTGAGCCATTTCTTGATGAGTCACAATGGCCAACGTACACTGGTCCGGTATACGTTGCTGATCCAGCGCATCGATGGGACAAACGTGGTAGTAGGAAAAGGAGCCGGTGCAACATGGTTATGGATCAGGTTTCCGGTCGCAGTAGGAGAGGTCGAGTGTCCCCCTTTCTCGTGGACCCAGAGCAGAATGAATGCGGAAAATGCGGTAGACTTGGCCACAACTCACGTACATGCATTTGGACACTTAGTCAGGTGTGATATATTTTTTTATACACAAATTTTATTCTAATATGTCGATGTTTTTGTTACACTTTGTACACAACTTATATTCTAATATGTTGATATCTTAATTTGCAGGATGGCGCAGTTCCACTTGCTGGACCCTCACTATGACGAGCACCACAGGGGCCGTCTCACCGCAGAGGGAGAGGTAATATTTTGTACATAAATTAAATTTTCGAATTAATATATGCGACCTATATTTGACTAATGAAAATTCTTTTGATTGCTAGGTGTTGCCTGTTTTGCGGGTCCGGACCCACGACCGGTTTCTGGAGGAGATGAGGTACGATGAGAGGTACACTCCTCTCCTACAGAGGGCTGGCTTGGACGTCTTATCGTACCAGGTCCGCCGTGGGCTGCCCACTTTCAACCCAGTCATGTCGCGTATGTCGCGTATGCGATCGTTAATGTACGAATCGACGAGCCGAGATCCACAACGCATCTTATGTCCCATTATTCTCTTGGACTCTATTGTGCGCATCACCTCTCCTTTGTCGTCGTAACTCTCCCAACTGCATTTCCTCGTCTCCTACAAAAAAATAGTAAGTACCGCTATAACATTACAGCTGGTGCAAAAAAAATACCAACCTCATCGTAATCGACCATATGTCCACAAAAATATCCAACACCAAGCTCCGAAGGAACTAATCCATACTTAGCTTCAATACCACATTTGCAGAGTACTGGATCAAATTTGACCTCTTCTGCCGCCCACCCGTTGTATCTCTTTTCCTTTACCTCTGGCTCTGGCCAATGGGACAAAGGACCATACAACCACTCTCTGAAACAACACTTACGCCGCCCGTATGGCTGCAGGAGAAAAAATTAGTAATTTATTGTAAATAAAAACTAGTTCATACATTTAGCGTATCAATGGGCTCACATAATCAATGTTCGGACAACAGAACTGCTTGTCATAGTCTTCGTCGATGACAGCACGGTCTCCACAATCGCATCGAGGCGGTGAGTCCATCCGTCTTTCTGTTGCTACCTCCTTCTCCGCATCCGTCATTGGTGGAGGATTTGGGGTAGGAGGTACCCAACGCTTAAAACACTCATGACTGGTCTTTCCACTCAACCAATTAACGAAAAGAAGATATCGAGGGTCAAATTTATCAGGACCATCGATCCACTGGAAAAAGAAACACCTCTGATGTCCCTAAAATAATGGAAAGAAGCACTATTACATATCTACAAAATAATGAATGCGAACAAAATTAAGTGACAAGTCATAAGCTACGTACGTCCAAACTGCCACAAAGGTAGTAGGAGCGAGCAGCCGTGTCTGGATGTTGTGATTGATGTACCCAAGCCAGTCTGCCACAGTCACAGTTAGGCACGGGGAGTTCAGGAGGAACAGGAGCATCCTTACTAGATACGTCCGGATATAACTCCCGAGGACGACCTCTCTTCTGCCACAACGCCTCTCGGTACATGTCTTTCATCTAATAAACGATTATAATTATCACGTGTACCTATTATGCTTTATAATAAGTTTACACAAACTAATAATCGAAATGATAATATAATAGGTGTATACAAATTATTAAACTAACAACCCAATATACAAAACGAATCAGTTGGAAATCATACATTGGTCTACGAAGTGAACCAACTCAAATCTTTGAATCCAGCAAATTTTGACGAAGTTTGGAAATGGGATGAAATGAGCTGCTCTCGGTCAGCCGCGCGGGCGTTTTTATAGGAATTCGTAGCTCGGCGCCAAGATCTGTGGCGCCGAGCTACGAGGCCGCGCCGCCACCACGTCAGAGCCAGGTCAGCCCTAGACGCAACTAGCCGTTGCTGCCACGTCATAGCTCGGCGCCATAGGCTGTGGCGCTGAGCTATGTTAGCTCGGCGCCACAGGCTATGGTGCCGAGCTAAGGGTCCAAAATTGAGTTTAAAATTTTTTTAGGTCTAAACGTGATTTTAAACCTGATAAAGGGCTAAAATACAAAAAAATCGGCCATGTAGTGGCTAGGCAATGCACTGAACACTGTAACCGAGCACCATTAGCGGCTTGAACAACAATAGGAACCGATAGAGAAACAACGCCTTGAAGCTGAGTGGCCAATTTCGTTCTCAAGAAGGAATGAGAACTGTCGGAGTCCACCAGGATTCAAACAGCTTGGTGATGAATAATACCATCCAGACAAAATGTACGTGGACCTAGCATTCCAGACACAACAGCCACAGACACAAACATAAATATCTGCTCTGAAGGTTGGATTGGGTCATTCCCTTCCGATTGAGCATCAGAATCCCACTGAAACAGTTCAAAGATCTCCTGCACAACGTTGAGTTGAACCGAAACAGCACATCGTTGAGTTGAACCATTTATCTACACACTTAATACAAAGCCCCCTTGCACGCCGATAAGCCCAAAGGGTGGACCACTTGTCCTCCAAATTCTTTGAGTTAGTGCCCCGACGGTCCTCGCCCTTAGTTGTCTGTTTCTCTCCTTTCCACGGGGGTGGTGGAAGTGGAAGAGGAGCTGGTGGTGCTAACCAAGTCATCTAGAAGGGATCAGGTCGCCGGGTCGGTGGCCTCTTCCCGTACTCTAACACCTCCTCCTGCAATTGAGCCAACACGCAGGCAGATTCCCAAGAAATGGATGTTGAACCAAAACAGCAGACTTATTAATATCATCTCGCAAACCATCAATAAAGTGCATGGTCAAATAAAGGGGTCTGTGTGAGATCCTTAAGCTGTCAATTGATCAACAAGGGAGGAGAAACTATCGATGTACTTAGACACCGATGAAGTTTGCCGAATGTGGAACAACTGACGGATCAACAATTCGTGATGATCACGGCCAAATCGAACCAAAACCCAACCACATAACTCTGACCACGAACAGGATCTAAGATGGCTCTGAACAGTTTGCACCCAGCGAGATGTAGCAGTAGTGAAATGCATAGATGAGACCCTCACCCACCGCGTTGGATCAACACTATACAGATCAAAGTAATCCTCACATCTACGGATCCATAACTTGGGTTGATCCCCATCGAACGTAGGAAACGGCATTTTAGGTAAATGATCAGATAAACCAGCCAAACTCCCACCCACAGGTTCCCTAAACTCGGATCTCGAACGATGGAAAGTAGGAGAGGCAAACACATGGGGGTGAGATGGGGATGACACACCCTTTGTCGGGTGATGATCGAGAGTTGTGACAACTCCGCAACCATCATCCCGGATTGATGGATTCAGGTAGTGCCCGTCGGGTCGGGCGGCCGTGGAGGCAGCAGCAGATGGGCGCGCGACCGGAGAGGGAGCCAGAGCGAGCACACCAGTCATGATGGTCGGGTGCTCCACTGCCGACCGTTCGTAGAGCTTGGACAACTTGGAGACGTGAAGACGGATGTCATCGACGAAACCCTCCATGCTAGGACGCCAATCATCGAAGGAGATGACAGCCGACTCGAGCTGCGACAAGCACGTCTCATTGGCCGTGGAGGCCGTGGAGAGCGAAGCCAACTTGCCATCCATCCATGCATCGAGATCCGCCATACGACGCTCGAGTTCCAGATCACGATCTAGAAGGCGCTGCTGCTGCTTGACGTCATAGTCGGAGAGGCGTTGTGTCAACTTCGCATCCTAGCCGCCGAAGCGCTTGGACATTTCGTCAAGCAGGTGCTAGAAGTCAATGTTCATGGTGGCGCGCTGGCGACGAAGACGAGTGTCGTAGGGGTAGGAGGTTGCAGGATCCAGAGTGGAACAGGGACGAGGATCGGACCCCTCTGAGGCCCTGTTCGGTTAGAGGTGGATTGAGAGGGATTAGATGGGTTTGAATCCCAAACAAGTCAAACTTCTTCTTAATTTTTTCTAATCTCATCCAATCCAATCTATGTGTATTGGGAATAACCGAATAAGCCCTGAGTGGGGAAGAAGGAAGAAGGGAATGCTTGGAGAGGAAGACGAGAGATACGAGGAATCGTTTGTTTACAATTCTCTAGATGTCGCTCCATACAAAAGCCAGTGGCTTTTATGCGCGCCGTGGCAACTGGGCTGCACGCACACGCGCGACGCCACACCGGCCCATAGGCCTCACACCCAATCACTGTTGTGGATCCAACAATTGGGCGCCCTTGCACGCGAGCCGAACGAAGACCCTCAGGTGCTGATGGTGGAGATGCAGGTGTAACACGCCGTCCCAACACAGTGGAATAATTGGTATTTTACCACTCAGAATGTTGTCAATCCAACAGTTCTCCAAATCTATAAATTCTAAACCAAGATACACATAATCAACACAACAAACAAAAGAAAATAAAAACCTAAACTGCTAAAAGTTACAAGTCATAACAACACTTAACCAACAAATTCACTACGCTATTAATTACAGTACTAGTTTCATTACTACCGCCGCCTCCTGGTACTGCGCCTCATCGGCTCGGCCTCAACAAGTCTTTTGAGGAATGGCTGGGGAGCGGAAAGCCCCACTGATTCTGGGATGTCAAGATCACCATTAGCTGATGGAACAGCCATCTCTGGCTGCTTACTTGACATGTGCAGCGGCTGGATTCTTGATTTTTCCACCTGAAAGAGCACTCCAGTTAAACACTGCAGCATGTGCCTTGTGGGTATTCGATTTAATGAGAACTGATATTTGATTTGATGGGCAATTGAGTGGTTGCAAGTATGCAACTATGCAAAACTTTACAGTTTTGTGAGTGGGTGCAAGTATGCAACTGGCTTAACTTCAAATCTCCACTGTTAACTTACCAGCTCATGGTGAAAAGAATGAGAATAAGCTTCAGAAAGTCTTCTCTGCAGATCGTCTTCCTTCTTTCCTTCGTACTCAGAGTTCTCCATTTCATTTTCCTTCTCTTCCAGTTCACGATATAACTCTAATAGTTTGTAAACAAATAAAACACTCTGAAATCAGACACAGTTTGCATCAAGCCATCAACCTCTAAAGAAATGAATATGACGACTAATAACCAGGCCGTAAAAGCAGAAAACATTTTGTATCAACTTCTGTTTTCAGAACATGCCAGTGAGTGAAAAAGAGACCGTGTACTACAAAATCGTTTTCATGGTTTGAGAACAAATCCACATAGCCTAAATGCCTTACCTGTAAATACTGACAAGATCCAGATTTGGGTTGGAATATCAAATAGCGTCTTAGCTAAGGTCAACGAAGACTTCAGGATCTCTTTAGCCTGTGCTGCGTCATGTAGCTGAAGCGCCAATGTGCCCAGTATTGTCAAATACTGAGAAACTAACTGGATGTTACCCAACTGTTGGTGCGCTATTTTCAAACCACTTGCAAGGCGGTTCCTGGTATTACATAAGCATTAAATATTTATGAAATACAAATGCACAAACATGCTAATTGTGTGCTCAGAAGGTCAATAAAATTGCTACTCCATCCATTCCAAATTATCGTTCACTTTGGGTTTCTTCTAAGTCAAACTTCTTTAACTTCGACCAAGTTTATAGAAAAATATCTACAACATCAATTTTGTTTCATCAATGTTTTACATGCAATATAATTTCAAAGTGCATTTATTTGAAACTGTAGATGCTAAATTGCTAATATTTTTTTTCTAAAAACTTAATCAAAAGTTAGAGAAATTTAACTTAGGACAAAAGACAAAGTACAGTATAACTTGAAACGGAGGGAGTATGTGACAAGACAACAATAGGAAAAATAATGCAGAATATTAACTAAAATATCATATTTGTTGGAAGAAACCTCGGCCCTAATCTATTACACAATACAAACATTTATATACTCATGCTCACAAATGCAGCTTGGAGCACTAATAAGGCTATATGTAGAATGGAGTTTATGAAATCATCATACTTACCGTGCTTCCTGCGGATTATGCTGTCTCATAAGTAATAGTCCATAAACAAAAATGATACAGGTTTTCTCTCGCACACCAACAAATGAGTCCATTGTTCTATAGGCAGGACCAACCAGTTCTAGTGCCTAAAGAATAAAACAGGCAGGTGATATTCAGTTGTCAGTTACCCCCAGCAGTAGATAGGTACAAACTACAAAGCAAGATAAGCTATCAAGCTCTACTGTACCTGTGAAGACGACTCTGCATCACCCTTACAAATATATGACACAGCTGCATAGGTTTCACACATCGATTGCATTGATTTACTCTCTGTCAGCTGAGACCATTACAGGCAAACAAATATTAACAGGCTTGGCCTAATATAGAAAGACATACATGTTAAATTTGGCAATCTGGTAAGGGTATATAAGAGATCGGCCAAAAATACCTTTTTTGCTTCAAGAAAGTGGAAAGCTGCTTCATCGAAGCAGCCAACAGAATGTGCATATTGTCCCCTTAAATTTTCAATGATACTTTCGCAACCTTGAAGAATTGTGGGGAAGCGAGTAAACCAGTTTTTCATCTGAGCTAAAGCCTACAGAAGTTGGCCAATTGAAAAGGAAATGAGTTGGCTAACAAGATCATTAGATCAACTGTAAAGTATCACAATGAACAAATATGATTACATCAAAATCCATAATCTGCATATATAACATAAATCTAGGAAACATGTATGTCTTTCATAAACATGAATCCATAATCTGCATGTATAACATAATCGACAAGTCCAGATAGTGCGCGGCCAAACTCCCCTCGGTCTTGTGGAGTTTGAGTACAACCCCGACTCGGTTCACCAGATTCACGCCCTTCTTCTTGGCCTGCGAGTCCGAGTCAGTCCTGACCAACGCTGAGTACGGCGCACCAAGGATCGCCGACATCGACGAGCAACGTGCTCGAGGCGCAACAGGACACCATCGAGCTTCTCGAGGAGGCAAGGGAAACGACGACTGCAAGATCAACCAAGTTCCACCAAACGCTCCGTCCAAGCCACAGTAAACATGTTCACACGAGGTCCTTCAATGTAGAACTCATTTTGAGGCAGGTAGAATCGACCAATAGGAGACACAAGTTGTCCCTGACTTGGGATGGTCCCTACGTCGTCACCCAGGTCTACGACCAGAGTCGTACAAGCTCAAGGACTCCAACAGCAACGTCCTTGCCAACGCATGGAACATTGAAAAGCTAAAAAATACCCTTAAGTTTATCGATTCTTAAATGTGTTAACCGGGCGAGTAGGCATCTTACCGAGAGCCCATCCCAGGGATGACCTTGGGTTGGCCGACCTCGCCCAGTAGGTGGTAAGCTCCCAACGGTCCTTAGTCATTCTGGCTTGAGCCTAGGCCAACCCTAGCGCAGCCTTTGGCCATTCCACTCCGAACAAGGCCGATCGACAGGAAAACAAACTCCCCCCGATCCGCTCAGTTCGCCGCGACCCATGCTCGGTCACCTTGACCCCTCAAAGCTAAGGCCCCACGCGACCAGAAACCAGTGTGAACAAGGAAAGATTGGACATAAAAATTGGGCTCGTCGGGCACTTTTATATACAGAGAGACAAATGTTTACAACAGTTACTAAAAAATTAAAACCTAATCGAAATCCTTCCCTAGAAATAAGTTGGGGTTGATCTTCGTCGTTAGGGTCTCACCTTGAGGCATGACCTCGATCTGGTCAATGTCCTCTGACGTGCGATTGGCCACGAAGCCTTCAGCGATGGCTTCCAAGTCGACGTCGTCATAGTGCTACATCGTCAAGGCTAGCACCACTCCCGCATCATCCGCCATCGCCACCCAGAAGATCCAAAGGACGTGTGCGGGCACGCCCATCAGACGATGGGCTAGGATGCTACTCCAATCCTCGAGAAGGACCCAATCGCAGATTTCCTGCCTGGTCTCCTAAAGCTCGAACAACTTCGTCACGACCGTCGAGTCTGGCTCATCGGTATATGCATGCGCCGATACCTCTGTTGGAAGATTGAAAACCCTAACCATAATTGGGTAGAGGATATATTAATACATATCCATGGTACATGGCCCAAGGCCCCTTACAATACATTGTATGCTAACACCCCCGCAGTCGCAACTCTATCATGTACACATGTTGAAGATGTACCGAAACTCAGAGAATATTGTGGATGGGAGCCCTTAGTGAAGATGTCGACGAACCGTGAAGTGGTCGAGACGCAAAGAATATGGACTCGCCGACAGCGACAAGTTCGTGGATGAAGTGAAGGTCGATCTCCACGTGCTTCATGCGCTGGTGCTGCACGGGATTGGTGGAGAGGTAGACCACGCTGACATTGTTGCAGTAGATGAGGGTGGCACGCGCGAGGGGGCTCTGGAGCTCCTTAAGTACCTGACAGAGTCAGGACGCCTCTGCCACGTCATTTGCCATAGCGCAATACTCGGCCTTAGCGTTGGAACGCGAGACAACGGACTACCGCTTCAAGGACCAGGGGACGACGTTGACCACACCGCGATACTCGACCGATGCTGCACTGACTGTGTTGTGTGAGACTGTGACGTAGAGTAGCAGTGGGGTCTTCAAGTCTACGCTAACAAGAGTTGTTACTTCTATGAGGTATGCCTTTAGTGACTCGAAGGTTGCTTCTGTTCTTGCCGACAGGCTAAGTCTTGAGAAAGGGTAGACTTCTCTTGGCTGATTGTGAGATGGATCTCTTAGTGTTGCTATTCTTCCTATTAGCTTTTGTATATCTCTCAAGGTCTAGGGGTCTTCATGTCGACGATGACCTTAATCTTGTCAGGGTTAGCTTCAATGCCTCTGCGAGAGACAAGGCAACTTATGACCTTCCACTTGCATACTCTGAAAATGCACTTTTCTAGGTTAATGTGTAAGTTTGCCTCTCGCATGTTTGCAAATGTTTCTGCGAGGTCATGTTAGGTGATCCTCTTTCTTCTTACTGACGACAACTATGTCGTCGATGTCTGTGAAGATATTGCGACCAGTGTGACTTTCCAGGATAGTCTTCGCCATTCTACAGAAAGTCCAATCAGCATTCTTGAGGCCTTCGGACATGCGAATAAAGCAGTAAGTCCCTTAGGATGTTTTTTTCTCAAATACGCGGGAGAGCTAAGCGTCATTATATTAAGAAAAGTTTGAAATGGACAAAGTACAAAGGCCCTTCCCCCTAAGGAGGCCAACACAATGAGTACATTAAAGGATCCATAGGACACACACACAAAACCACTAAGGATCGGCTGGGTCGGCCAGCGGCCACCACACTATTACAGCCCTGGGATAAGAGCCGAGAGGATGGAAACGCTCTTGGTCTTGGCCCCAGCCATCTCCCATAGGTCTCTTTCTTCTTTGGCTTTCCTGATGATTGTCTCCATGTTGGGGTTAGCCTTCTCAAAAACACAACATTTTCTGTGATTCCAAAGGATCCAAGCTCCTAAAATGATTAGCGAATTGAGACCTTGTCTTGCAATGTCATGCACCTGATCACTTGCTCTTCTCCACCAGTCCCTGAAAAGATCACCCGGCTGAGGAGTTAATGTCTGGAGGTTGACCATATTCAGGGTTCGAAACCAAAATTCTCTAGGAAAAATGCAATCAGTGAGGTCAATTGATTCCAGAGCCTGGTCACAGAGAGGGCATCTGTCAGGATGTTCAAGCCCACGTCTCTGTAAACGATCAAAAGTCCGACAACGCCCGAGGGCAGTAAGACACAAGAAAAAATTGCATTTTGAAGGCGTCCAAGTTTTCCAAATAATATCATAGTGGGCGAACTGCATTGATCCTATAAAGCTTAGGCAACTTTGGCAGAATACTCTCTATTGCTTGCAAACCTGAAAATGTGTTTATTCGCCCTGTCCATCCTCAGCAGCATATTGGATATAGCATCCTAAAGCATAAGGAAATCAGCAAGGACACCAACTGTAAGGCTTCCCCGAATACCAGTAATCTAACCTCCGTCAAGAAGGGCTTCTCTAGCAGTTATGTTGTTGATTATTCGCTTGGGAACAACAGCTAGTAATCTTGGTACAAAGGTCTACAATACAACGACCATGTATCCATCTATCACACCAAAACAAAATTGAGGAGTCATTACCAAGTTCAGATATCACCGCAATCTGAAAGGAGGCTTTGACTTTGTCTGAAATATGTAAAGGCAGATTTGCCCATGGTCGAGAGGGGTCAGTCTTAGCCAGCCACAACCACCACATGCGGAGGGTCCATTAAGCTCTTTGAGGCTGAAGATACCAAGTCCTCCAGCCACAACCACCACATTCTCAATATGCTCGAGGGCTCCGGGAATATCTTCGATAGAAGGGGTGATTTCTTCAGATGCGGCTCCGACCGAGTTGAATATATCCTTCAATCGGTCAATGCATTGGGTGGCAAAACCGAAGCATTTATCCCGAAGATTTGTGACAGTTTCGCTTAATTTCGCGTTCTTTTTAGCTTCTGCTTCAACTTTTGCATTCAATTCCCTGGACTCGCGGTCGAAGAGCTCTGATCTCTTATCCAAAGTTGCTCGAGCTTCGTCTAGCTCTGCTCAGTTTATCATTTTGAGATCGTGCCTCGGCGAGTGAGCCTTCGGCTGAATGCAGCAGGCTGTCTTTTTCCTTTAAGGAATCTTCAAGTTTTTAAATTTTATCTTCTAAGCCTTCAATAATGATTTCATTTTTTTCTATCTTCGGCATCCTGCTGCATTTTCAAGGCTTTGCTCAACAGCAGACTCTGCAAAGCAAATCAAAGTTAGAATACCCAAATCACCACGAAGGTAATAATAGAGAGCTATAGAGAAACCTTACTTTGAAATTAGAGTAGAACAAACTGTCGATAATGTGTTGCCGCCTGTAGCAGCTAATGTCAGTTTCCAGCTTCGGAAATCCAACACTCTTGGATAAGGTACTTATAATTTTCGCCCCGGCGCGATCGCGAATGCATCCTAAAATCTCTTCGTCGACCCCGCCGAAGAGTATGGACCCGGGCTAGTAACCGCAGGATATAGCAAACTCTTTTAACACTGATTTATCCTCTTCGGAAAGTTCTTGGCCACCTAGGTGCCGGAGGTCAAAATCTTTATCTTCCGAAGAGGCATCTTCAATTCTTTTTCCCTTATCAGGCGTTGCGGCCATGTTTTCCTCGGCAGCCACATCTGATATGAGTTTGTCGATTTCCGACATTATGGTTACAAGTTCTTCAGCTTCGGCTCCAACGGCATCACCAGTATCGACAGGCATCGCTGCTTTTGCTGCCGAAGCTGAGGGCGGCGTCTGCTCAATTGCTTGCATCACATTCACTCCATCGTTTCTTCTGCCCCCCGACCTTCTCCGCAGCCGAAGCGGTTTCCTTTGATTGTAAAAGGCTAGTCTGATCTAACCTTAGTGGACTTAGCAGTGCAAATGGTATAGATTCAGTCATTACCTTCAGAATCTCCGACACTTCAGCAGCAGATGGTGAAGGAGAACTCATAATCTTCTCTGGCACATCATGTACCTTCATATCGGCAGATGATATCTTGTCAAGTTTTCGCTTCTCGGGAGCCGAATCCTTCGGCTCCGGAAGAGTCTTATGTTTCTTCGAAGCTTTATGATCCTCCTTGACAGATCGGGCAGCTTGCCTACCCAGAATACTTACAATCCTTTTCCTTTTACCCCCTCTGGCCCCTTCGTCAAGCCTGTCGTAATCTGTGTATTCAAAATTCAGGGCATCCATCACCCGATTCAACCTTCGTTTTGGTCGGATGCCGAAGGCAGCAGTCATTAATTGATCTTCTTTCTTTGTATAATTTCAAAGGATTTCATTGCACATGATTTCTATCATTTCTAACCATTCAGAAAATGGTTTTTTGAATTGCTTTTCAAATTTGAAACGGTAGGGGAGTCGAACAAGTTCATATTTTTCCCCTTTCCTTCTTCGGCATCCCCCAACCGCTAGAAGTTGGAAAAGTTTTGTTTGCCAGATATTCCTGCACTAAGTCCCTAGTGCTAATTTGACCAACTACCACCCTGAATTCTACTTCGGCCAGCTGGCATAGGGAGCCGAGTTGCATGTTGCACAGTGGCCTCGTCATGCCAAAGCTTAATCTCAGAGGACTCATTACCATAGTCATAAGTTTCCTCTCTTCTCATCAGCCTTCACATAGAACCATTCGCTAGTCCACCCGGTCAGCCATTTAGTACGGTAGCCGATCACCGGGGCCTTGGTGTCCTTTCGGCATGCAAAATTATAACACCCGAAGTTTTTGTGTAGACCATCGGCTCTGGCCTTCGTCTGATAGTGCAGCTCATGCACTCGGCAAAACCCTTCGGCATTCGCACTTTTACCCTGGCTTCAGAGAGCCCATATGTAGACGCTGAGCCTGATAATGGCATTCGGTTTCAGCTGATGGAGATATATTTCAAATCTTTTCAAAACTTCTCCTATCATATCGTATAGGGGAAACCGCAGCCCTACCCTGAAGAAGCTCCTAAACACAATAACTTCATCTTCTTTCGGCTCCGGAATCACTTCTTCGCCAGCAAAGCGAATAAGTTACCTTCATCTTCCCCAAAATAGCCCATTTTTTCATCACAACTAAGTCCTCTTCTGTTACGATCGATTTTCCGAATTCAATGTGACTAGGTTTTGATGGGCTTAGGATGTTGTTGTCCTCTTCACTTTCATCATCACTTCCGCTTTCGGCCATTCTGCTCAGCTTCGGCAGTAGCATCTTCGGCAGTAGCATCTTCCGACACAACCAGACCTGATCGTCTCATCACTTCTGATATTGGTGCCGTTTCAGTCACTTCGGCCTCATCTCCCTCATGGGACACCCTAGCAGTGGATCTTACTCGGGCCATTTCAGTGTTTAGACTCCTTAAGACAAAGCAAATTTCAAGTGACGAAGAGCTTGTTCGGAAGCGCAATCCAGAAAGCTTCGGCTTCGGTTAAAATTTTTAACAGCACAACAGTGTGATGGCAATGAATGTTGTGGTAACTTCTCACCAACCTATCTGTTTATATAGTGTTGCAGGAGAAGAAGGCGAACCGCCAGACCGTCTACACTGGCTGAACGGTGGACCGCCTAGCGCCCGGAATATTTTAATCGTTTTTCGATAACAAGCTCAGGGAAGGTGTTTTTCGGACCTTCGGCATTCCAAAGCCTTCGTATTTTTCGCGGATCGAGCTCGTTACGAAAAAAACAATCTAGCACCGCGAAGGGGCTACTGTTGGGGGTCTTCTTCTCCGTCGAAGGTCCTTAAGACATAAACACCTTCGGCAAAATGTCACAAGAGGTCCGCCCCACCTCTGTCGAAGGTTCTCATAGACGAAGATCAAGCAAAGAAGGAAAAGACTAGATAACCCTTATTAGTTTAAGTTGCTTATAAACAAATATTCAAGGGCATGGATGTAATTTTACCTGGGCTACGTCTCGTGCCTATAAATAGATGAACAATAACATCGTACTGTTCACGCTGGATTGTAATCACTCTCGCATTCACGCCTTCGAGCAAACCGAAGGTATCAATGTAATATTAATACTGTTAATATTCATATATGTTTTATGGAATGCAAATATAAATGAATTAATGAGATGTAGTTACTGTCTTTATCCTTTCGCATTCCTATTCACATATTAAATGAAGGTATCTCCTTTGACCTTCGTCTGATGAGCATTATACTCATGCGGAGATAATGCTTCAGAAGACAAAGGTCCGTAATAACTAAAAGTTGTGTTGCCTTGTTCTTGATATACAGCATTTGAGAACAAGTGACCAACAAATAGGAATAGATAAAAGAAAAGTGAAGGGGGATTGAAAGAAAATAGAAAAAGTTCGCCCCAGCCCCCCCCTTCTTTGGCCTCAGTCGACCCGGCCCATTCCCCCAGCTGGCCCATGTCGCGCCCCCTCCTCGGCCCATCGCAGTGCCCCCGTCCCGGCCCAGCTCGGCGTTGCACGCTCGCGGCCCAGGCGCCCGCGCCGGACACCCTAGCGGCCCCGTGCCCCAGTCGCGCCTCATGCTCTTAGGCCCACCTGTCAGCTGAGTTGCGAGGCCCGCTCGTCACGTTTATCTCCCTCAACCTCCCACTTCCGCTTCGTCCGGTTGGCAAACTTCAAACCCACGTCGTGGGCGCAAACTGTCGCCCCAACCGTCTCCGTGCAGGCCCCTCTCCGCCCTCGCCTCGTCGTCTGAGCTCCGTGCTGAGGTGAGCATCTGCCCCTCCCTCTTCTTCCCTGCGGGTCATGCCCCACCGCGCAAGCCCCGACCATGGCGTGCAGCCACCTCGATGCCAAGCTCGACCCCAGGCGCGCCTCCCCTCCCCCTGCTCCCGGACGACATGGCCCCAGCTCGCGGCGGCTAGGACCGGGCAAAAAACCCGTAACCCGAAACCCGAACCCGGAATACCCGAACCCGAACCCGAAATACCCGAAACCCGAATTTTGTTCGGGAATTTCGGGTAGCAACTTGCAAAACCCGAATTTAGTTCGGGTAATTCGGGTATCACAATCGGGTACCCGAAATACCCGAATTACCCGAACTTTAATGTGTCATGTACTCATGTCATGCTTAATTATTAATTTGTACATTTATAATTATGTGTATGTGTGCATAACTTGTGATTGTAGATTGCTTGTGTTTTATATGTCCATGTGTATCATTATTCAAACTATATTTTTATACTAATTTAATAGGGTGTATGTGTTTTTATGAAGGTGACACAATAGTTCGGGTAGTTCGGAAATACCCGAACCCGAAATTTCGGGTACCCGAAATTTCGGGTATTGCAAAACCCGTTGTAATTTCGGGTATCGATTCTCAAAACCCGAAATTTTAAAAACCCGAATTACCCGACCCGAAATTTTCGGGTAACCCGAACGCCCACCCCTAGCGGCGGCGGCGGTGGCCAGCCCACCCCAGCGACCTGGCGTGGCGGCGTAGTGGCGCGACCGCCGAGGCCCCTGCCTCCCATGCCGAGCACCTCCCCCCCCCCCGCACACCCCCCTCCCCTTGCTGTCGACTCCATGGAGAGGGTGGTTCAAGGAAGAAGCAGCAGCCACATGTTGATCCCACCTTTGCGATCTTTGGCGGCTATGGCGCTGTCTGTGTGGCCCTGTGTGTGGCTTGCCTGCGACCAATAGAAATCCGCCACGTCACCGTTAATCTGCGATAAACTAAAAGAATTCAGTATATAATGTGTCGTAAACCCATTTCGACTCGTTTCAATCGCATCAACTTCGTAACGACGTCGCTTTCGTATTAGTAACGTTATTTTATCACATCACAAGTTTTAATTATTTATCAGTTGTTCATTCCATGCTTATTCAAAATGACCTTCTGCTTAAAACTATTTTATAGTTTTTAACACGTGCTTTTATAAATAAATGTTAAGTTGATTAATACCAACTTAAATGTTTTTTTCATTTAATACTTGTTTAGTATAAACGCGTTATCAGTTAGCGATTATCGTGCGTCATTGCGTTGTCGGTGTGTTGTTCGCACGGGTGGCGCTCGCAGTCGTCACGTTGTTCGCGCGTCGTCACGCATGTGTCGGGGACGCCGTTTTCGCGTGTGTCACGCGCTTTGCCGCCTGTCGTTCGCGCACATCGCGTGTTGTTCGTGTACGATATTAAACCATTCTCTTATAATCACTCATGTCAGTTAATTAACTATTTGTTTAATCGTCCACTTTTAAAATGGTAAGGTAGTCAAAACTAAGTAGTAGCTTTAATTTATATTTGATAAAGGTCGGCTAATATAATTATGTTGATTGAATGTTCTAATTAATACTCGTGTGGCACAAACGCGCTAACTTCTCGACCGTAGCTCTGGTTGTTGTGTTTCTTTTCCTCGCATGACCATAGAAGCGATTTCTATTTTATATTACACGTTTTTATAATGATTTCCTTTGTATGATGTAATGTTCTTATGCATATATGTTTGTTTGCTTGTGCTTGTTCGTCTTCGCGTTGCGATTAGAATGTGATCCATTTCCGAGCTTCGAGGAATCGACGATCAAGTCTTGACGACCAAGTGATCAACCTCTTCGAGTTCTACGGGATTGAAGATCCTAAGCATCTGTTTGGTGAAGGCAAGTGTCCTCTGACCCATTATGTCCTACTCACATGATAATTCTTTTCCCCGCATTATATAATTGAAATCTAAGGATTGACTAGCTTTCTATTTACCTTGTCCTTGATTACCTTTTTGGGTTATTTTGGTTAGCTTTATGCTAGCGCTCTACTTTAATAAATGAACATGATGAGATACAATTATGATACGATGCTTTACATTTTGGTTATGATTATGAGCTTGTGATACTAGAGGCTCGGGTTGTTTCCTGAGTACTTCTCTGTAAGCACCTGTTCGCTGGATGACCACCCGGGAAAACAATGCAGCCATGAGGGTGGTATGGGACGCCCTTAGCTGATTAATTAGAGGAACTTGAGGTGTAGTTTGCTTCGCCGTCGTGCCGTCAATGGGGTCCGGGCACAGGTACTTGCTCTGTCGAGGCTGGGTGTTGTTGTTGGTCACTCTTCCTATGGGGAGATGTACTGTGTTTATCAAACTCGAGAAACCTAATGAGCGACTATGACCTCTGGGAATCTTTGTAAAAGTTATGTAGTGAGACCCTGCCAGTTCACCTTGGAAGTGATCAATGGGGAGTCATGATCCCCGGACAGAACGGGAATCACGGCTCATGGGTAAAGTGTGCAACCTCTGCAGAGGAATGAAACTGATATATCAGCCGTGCTCACGGTTATGAGCGGCCTTAGGAGCTCCTTTGATTAGAGGTACAGATGGTTCGAGACACTATGGTTCTATTTATGGATTTGGTTCGATGATGATAATGATGTTCCTCGATGAGGAAATGGTTCATGGGTTGGTTATTGCTAAAACTTGACTTCTACTAATAATAAATACTTGACGAACTAAAAGCAACTGCTTTGATCCTAACCCCACATAAAGCTAGTCCACCTCAGCCAAACGGGACATTTCCTGAGTACGTTGATGTGTATTCACCCTTGCTTTCACAAAACACCAGGTTGCCTTTGGTGCAACCTATGCTCAGGTAACCAAGAAGAAGGTGTCGAGGCGGATCTCCAGGAGTTCTAGGACTTCGACAAGCTCGAGGATTAGGCTAACAGCCTCCCCAGTCAGCTGCCTGTGGTGGGTTTATTTACGTTGGCTACGTTTCTATTATGTGCACTTTAATTTATATTATGTAAATGAATCTAGTCTGTAATATTATTACTTACTCTTTATTATTATTCAAAGCATTGTGATATGATGAGTCATTTATGTAAACGCTATATACGTGAATTCTGATCCTGGCGCGTACATGGTTCGCATTCGGTTTGCTTTCCAAAACCGGATGTGACACTTGATGGGGCCCAATACTATATACCCATTTGCTGATTTGCTCAAACACTCTATTCAAGCAAATATTCCCTTGACGGATATCAAAGCTTCTTAAAGTTTCCATCTCCGTATACTTTCCAACAACTTTGTAGCCTCTTCCTCAACTTCAAAAATGATGTCTCTTCCCTCTCCCCCCAGGGAGACTTCGAATCAGGGGATCCACACCTTAACCCCAAATAGTGGCATCTGGCGGCGTTGGACGCCAACAACTTTCCAACCGCGGCTCAGAGGCCTGACCCCACAGGCGATAAACTCCTCGACCAAGTTCTGGACGCTGCTGCAACCACCACTCAAGTTCTATCGGCTGCTGCAACCACCACTCGACGAAAGGGAATCTCATTTCGGTCCCCTTCCGCGACTTCAAATCAGGGAAATGATGTATACTGAAAAGGCACCATCTCGCTTGCCTTCGGCCACTCTTCATGGTCCTCGCCCTCCCCACCAACCTTCACATAGAACCACCCTTCGCTCCAATCCGTGCCCCACCGGCTATTGGCGCACGACACCAACTCGATAACTACATCCAAAGTCTTGTGGGTAGGGGTGGTAATGGATCGTGATCCAAATGTTACTTCATGACTTGTTAGGGCCCTAAATTATTTTTAGTTCAAAAATGAATAAAATAGAGCCTGATCCTAATCCGATCTGATCCTTACATTTTCTAGTGTAAAATTTAGAGCCCATTGTCACCACTAATTATGGGTCTTCGATGCAAAGGTGCAACTACCAAACTATGTCACCCGTTCGTCGACAGTCTTCTTTTGCCAGTTCAAGCAGTAGTGCTTGGCGAAGATTTGAACTGAGGGTTCCCCCATATGTCACCACGATCCACAAAAACATGCCAAGAGCCATGATGGCATTCAGAGTCAACTGATGGATTTGTATATTAAACTTCAACAAAACCTCCACTAAAAACTTGTGGCACGACAAACGAAGACCGGCAAAAAACGCCTCGAAGACTACAATCTCGTCTTGAGGGTCCAATGTTGTATCTGATACAGGGGTGTGCTTAGCCCCCGCAACCAAGTATTGTGACTGCTCCATCTGCCTCACGCAACCGATACCAATATGCGAACAACCGAATTCGCAGGTCTCTCCCCCGGCGGCACTCCACCTTCTCGAAGCACGCTTAACCGGCAACAGCAAACCGGTAGAATCCACGGACGACAAGCTGGCTGCCGAAATAGGACAGGATCGCGGTGGCAAATCTGGCATTGCGCCATTAACATGATACAAGTCATTGCTAGAGCTCAGCGAAGAAGAGGACAGCATGACATATCAACGACGAGGATGGGGAGTCTGCTTCAAATGCGCCAGCGCAAAAAAAAGCTTGGGTGTGGAGCTCGTCGACTCTCGGGCACGCAAAACGATGGGGAGCTTGAGAAGTGAAAGCAAGGAAGACAAAGCAGTGAAAACAAATGGCGCAAGCCAAACCCTAACCAGAAAACGGCATATATAGAATAAAATAATTTTAAAAAAAAAAGATGCAATCAATCAATCAACCAACGGTCAAAAAGATGTCGCCCCTCGAAACCACTCAACCAATGATCAAGGCCAACGTTCGTAACATTCTCCAGTCTTCAGGATCGACTCATTAGGTTAAACCTCACCCTCGAAGGGCCCATGTTGGGGAGAAGGCAAAACAAAACCTTGAGTTGACACCGTCAAACCAATTGTCGTACTTTATTGTCAACCCTAAGGATGCAGGGTCCATCGAAGATAACGACGAAATCTCCGCTCTAGGAAGCAGACCCATTGGTAATGGCCGACCAAGGCCTCGATCACTAGGTCCATCAAAGGCCACGAATGCTACGGCAAGGCCTTCACTCTTCGAGAAGCAGGACAAGAGAGACATCGTCGTCGTCGATGTATGGGCTATGCTACATACTAGGCACACGGAGCCCGATCAAAGGCGATGAGCGCACTACCGAAGGCTTCGCTAGTACAAGAACCCAGAAGGCTCAATTGATGAGTTAGAGACCTCGACCTCTTCGCTCGAACAACATTTGCAGTCCTAACGAAGACCTCGAAGGCCCCATTCAAAGAGCAAGAGGGGCAATGACAAGACCACTGAAGGAATGAGGGTACCCACGGTTAAGAGGGGGGCCAGCTAGACAAGGATATGCGCACACTGGTGCTGGTGTGTGTATGTAATTGGGTGTCTGTAACATGGGAATTGTAGTCGTCCTAAAGACATTGTTCTATAGAATATTCCTGTGATGTAGTAAGTAACCAAGGTTAAGTTTATACTTTAGGGGTCTAGCCCTTGGTTACCCTATAAATACCCCCAACCCAGACGGGTGACGGGACAACTGAAAAGACATTTGAGAACCACTATTTCGCATTTATCATCTCTCTTGTTTGGACCCCACTATCAAGTCCCAACAATCAACATGCACAGAGACTTGGGGCATCGTACATCTCACCATCACCACTACTCCCTGAGAGCCATCATCCTCCCTCCCCCCATGGATTAGATGGAAATTAGGAACAAGATTAGAATAAGTTTGAGAATAAAAGAATGTAGAGTTTGTTTAGGAAAGGAGTCCAAATCTACAAGACTCTACCTATAGAATGCATGGTGGTCAAGTCCCTTAGGGACTATAAATGCAGGGTGATATACTCGTTATGATTAAGCAAAAAACAGACAAATCCTCCTCCCTCTCATGCTCTACTGTCCCCTGCACTTCCCGCATCACCTATGGCTGCGCGGCAGCCCTGCTGCCCTAGCCATCATATTGTCCCTCATTTGCGCCTACTCCACCCTGATGTCACCCCAACCCGATTGGTGCCCATCACAAAACAACTTACAATAATCCGCAGTAAACTAATTGACAGAAAAAAAACATGATCATTTTACCAAACATGCATTTATACAATTAACTATCGATATACATGTGTCTTTACCTCTTGGGCTTCAACAAATTCTGACCTTGTAAGTTCCACAGCAACTTTGTTTTCCAGAAACTGAAGTAAAAGGATCAAGTACAGCCCTGCTGTCCATATTGTTGAGTGTTCCAAATCTGCCTCTGTGTAGCAATGGTAGTTGAATAATGAAAATAAATCGGACTACACTCAAGTCATATAAAATGAAGAAACAGGAAAAGTGCACAAGTTAGGACTAAATTGGTTAAATCCATTCTTTCTGTAAGGTACAAAATTAAAAGAAATAAAACAATGGGTTGGATCCATTCCTTCTGTCAGTTTTTAACTAAAGAACTAAGTATAAGGTTTCATGAGGAAGAAAATCAAAGACATGGTCCTCTATTTTTATTTTAATAAAATGATACACCGCTCTCCTACGTCGTTTGAGGAAAAAAAACAATGGCTATGTAACTATGGATGCATATAAAATGGCAAAAACTGTGTATTAATTACTGATTTTCTGACCTAGTGTTCACCAGTTAGCAAGTAGAATAAATGCAGGCCGCCAAATGGGCAACCATATGAAATTATGCTTCATTTGACTGATATATTTCTATGCATATTTGCTCATTCATATTCCTTCGATATTTACAGGGCTCCTTTCCCATCTTGGCTTGTTTTTAAGCCAGTACGAAAATCAAGGTTGATGTCGTTAATAAGGTTGTTTATCTTATTCCATAATCCATCCTTACTAATGGTACCACACTACCACTACTACCAATGATCTAACCAATAAGGGTAGATGTTTTCTTGTTTTCTTTTTAGGACTTAATTTGTGTGAAAAGTGCAACATGGTCCTATATTCTATAAAACAGAAGTAGTACTTACTAGTCCAGTTCAGTTCATATAGCGTATAAAAGACTAGAGAAACAAACGAATTGAAAAAAATAGCTCTCATGAACCATACAGAGCTCACATTACGTCACAAAAAGGAAATAAAGGGTGGGATCCATAAATAATAACAAGGATATTAGAAACCCATCAAGGTGATGCATTAGGGAATTCATACAGTTGTGATTGTGGGTGGTAATGGATCACGATTCAAATGTTCCTTCAAGATTCGTTTGAGCCCTTAATTAATTTTAATTCAAAAATGTATAGAAATAGAGCCCGATCCTGATACGATCGGGTCTTTAAATTTTGTAGTGTAGATTTTAGAGCCCATTACCACCCCTAGTTGTGATGCTAAAAAAGAGTAACAGGACTTATAAGAAATAAATACCCATCACACCATCCACAATGCCAAGCTTCACAAGTTCATCTGTGAAAAAACAATATGAAGCCACAATAAGTACCAAAAAGAGACAAGTTTCTATGAATTTTCACCTTTACATGCATAGGAAAAGATCTGTCAGGATCCTAACTTCTAGAAGATCCAAGATACAATCAATATTGCAAGACAGACATACTCATTTATTTCATTCCGGCGACCACTCTGGTTTAACAATGTCTTGACATATTTTTAACATTATTAATTACAGTTACACAAAATCTTACAAAGCTAAAGTTGACAACCAAAGGCTCAAATGGAATTCATAGGTAGGACGTCATACGAGCAAATACTAATAATACTACGACGTAACTGTAAAACGGTCACACTGCAACAACTAACCGGCAGAGGATGAGTGCAAAAAAATAACAATTCAGGAAAGTAGAACAGTATTTTTTCTAACTAAAATATTTATCATCGTACTTTGTACCTATTTACAACATGTCTCAAATCTCAAATGTACCATAACAAACATGGTCACTGGTCTTTGTAAATACACTCTCCTTTGTAAGGCCAAGGCAACAAGACAAGACACCTAGTTGAATTTCACATGGCGTTGACTATGGATGTCGAATGTCATGCAACACAAGCTCACCAGTAAAATTTATATAATTGCAGGGACCTTCTAAGAATGGCTGCGGACCATACCAAATATGGTTACGACCATCAAAGAAAGAACCTATATGTCTTGGTGAACATAATGTTGAGCTCAGAATCACAAATTCCAGCTTCTACCACTTTTCTACCAACATGCATGAGGAAGTGATGAAAATGAATTCTAATATAGGCCAGCTTTCTGTAGGGGAACTTGTTCATTGGAGTATAATTATGAAGTAAATCTTGAAAATTGGTTTACTATTGCCCTGGATCATAATGAGATGAAACAATTTGCAACGGTAAGGCACTTTCATGGAAGACATGATGTGAAAACAACTATAAACAAGTGATGAATCCATCAGCCGAAGAAACATGCATGTGAATTGGGTACAAATGAAATGAGGGAAGTTGTAGCTGCTCACAAGGGCAACACAAGTAAATATGCTACATGTACATTTGCACAGTACTAGGACGTTAACAAGTAATGACAATTATTTTTACAGCATTACTAGCTAACCGTAAACACTCGGTCATGATATGTAGCTTAAAAATAAATCTTAGAAGAAAATGCCAGTTTAATTGTCTTCTGAGTGAATGGATGGATTTTAGTTGGCACCTCCAAATAAGAAGCATCAGTTCATTTTGATGTGCACATGCTTCAACATATGTGTGTGTGACTCCCTGTCGATTTTGGCACATCTAGAATTGTGTAGCAGGCATTCATAGCTAAAAGTTTGTTGGTATTACAGGAAATAGTTTAAATAGGATAGAATTCAGCAATGCATACCATGGATGAGCCGGAGTCCTGAATTTATTCTCTTCCCGCACTCCTTAAATATCCCTTTCGGGCGACCTACCATAACAACCATGAGATCTACGAGCACAAACACCGCCGTCCGTGGGAGCCACTCCCCATGCATCAGCGGTGGTGCCAAAAGCAGCTTATCCCCATAATCCAACACATCATTCAATGAGTCATAGCCACACAATGCTCGCAGCTGACCCTTGAGCTGCCTTTGCTTGTGCGATAATGCCAGCATCTCCCGCTCCTTCAGCCCAGACTGCCCTAGTGTCCTCTCCAGTGTGCTGAGATCATTAGCAAGCGCCGTAATTTGGCGTCCTCTCTGCATCTCACTCTTCACAGCTGTATCCAACCTCTCTACGTGCTGTGAGGCAGCCTTGTAGTCGCAGATCCTGAGCAGGTAGAAAGTCTGCAGCAGCTGCGTGTAGAAGAAGAGTCCAACCCAGTGCTCCATCTTCACACAAATGAACAGGCAGGCACACGCATCAGGCTACATCTTTGGCGCTATATGCATTAAAAGAAACCCTAATCTGCAGCTACCTGCTCGGCTGTGAGTGCGTCCCAGAGCAGCGAGGCACGAGTGACAGCGTTCTCAACGGCAGCGCTGTCCTCCCAGCAGAGGAGGTGGACGTGGAGCTCGGAGGCGGCGAAGAAGAGCTCGAGCTGGGGGCTCCCGAGCTCGGCGGCGGCGGATGCTCCCACGGACAGTGCGGACAGCGCTGACGCGGCGTCCCCGTCATTGGTGAAAACGGACCCGAGCTGCGCCTGGAAGTTGCAAGTCCATAGAAGCGCTGGCTCGCGCTGGAGGAGCCCCGAGGCGGAAGCCGAATCCAGGAGGCCGAGGCCGCGGTGGAGCACGTGCTTCTGCGACGCGATCGCCCCCAGGACAGCATAGGCGCCCGCGAGGTGGGAGTGGGCCAACAGCTTGAGCCGCGGTGGCGCGGAGGGGAGAGGGGAGAGGATGAGCAGCGCGCGCTCGAGGTGCGTCTTGGCGGCGGCGGGAGCGCCGGCGCGCGGGACGCGGGAGGACCCGCGGGGCGCGAGGAGGAGCGAAGCGAGGCGGAGCCGCGCGCGGGCTTCGGTGAGTGGGAGGAGAGCTGCGGCGTAGGGCGGACGCAGCGCGGACTCGAGGCAAGCGGCCGCGGCGGAAAAGTCATACCGGCGCTCAGCCTCGTCGGCCAACGCGAGGAGCCCATCCGCGGACACGGCGGCGATGGACATGGCGGCGAGGAGGGGGAAGGGAGGGGCGGCGGTCGGCTAGAGCGCAGCGGCCGGCATGGTCTATTGGGGGAGTGGGGGCTTTGGGAGGCTGGAGCTTGCTGCGGAAGGAGGAAGGGAATGGGGAAACAAGCGGGCGGGGCGGCGGCGGGTTCAACGGGGTCGTCTGTTGGTCAGGTCGCAGGCTCGCAGATCGCCGAATGTGTTGGGAGTTATTTGAGATTGTAACAATTTAGTCGTGCGGCTTCGCCACTTTATTACTTCGCAGCAGCTTATCGTCATTTTGGCATTCTGGAGCTCACAGCCGCGCCAGATTGGGATAGTTAATGCTCTGCTGTTGGGGACTTGTTCTCAAATGCTATGAATTAAGAACAAGGCAACATAGAATGTTAAATGATACTGTCCTTCGTCCGCGAAGCATTATTCCTTTGAGGATAATGGATCTTAGACGAAGGTTGATAAGCGTCTTATTACGAAGTTTAACCTTCGTAATAAACTTTCAATAAACGTTGTAGAATAATGCAAAATAAAAGGTAAGAATGAATAAATGATTCACAGATGCATTATATAATATTCACTTAATATATTGAATCATAAAATACAATGATACTTATGCCTTGACAAAGGTTGTATTCCGAGAAATGCGATTGCAAATGTCAGAAAAATGCGTGAACAGTAACGTAATACTGTTCACTATTTATAGGCACAGGACGCAGCCTGTGAGGAATTACAAGTATGCCCCTTATAAGAACTTACAACGTTGACTCAGACCTTTATGGACTAAAAGGTCATTCTATCTTTAAGTCGGTTTGTAATGCCGAAGCTCTGCGAAAAGGCACCTTCGGCTATCTTGTGCGAACAGCTTCATCCGAGGATCACTTCTTTCTATAAGACCTTCGGCGACGAAGCATAGACCCAACAGTAGCCCCTTTCGCGGTGCTAGATCGTTTTTCGTAACGAGCTTGATCCGTGAAAAAAGTTTCTTAAGCTTCAGAGCGCCGAAGGTCTCAAAAAACACCTTCCCTGAGCTCGTTGTCGAGAAACGATTGGATTTCCCTGCGCGCAGCGGCCCCACCTTGCAGAGTTACTGTTCGGTCACTGCGGTCCACCGTACAGCGAGTGCGAGCGGGTGTCCGCCTGGTGTAAAACTCCTGGCACTTCACCTTCTTACCTGCGGCACTATATAAACAGACGAGTAGGTGTGAAGTTACCATTCAAGAAATATTTTAAGAAGCCCTGCCAAGAGTGGCTGGATACAGTTGAGGTGATGTGTAATGAAATTCTTGGAAATTATTCGAAAAAAGAAGATCAACTGATGACAGCAGCCTTCGGCACCCGTCCGAAGCGAAGGCTGAACCGAGTGCTTGATGCACTGGGTTTCGAATATCCTGATTATGCGCAGCTGAACAAGGGTGCTGAGGGCCAGAGAAGAAAAAGAGCGGCCGAAGCTTTAAACAAGGATGAAGAACAACCACCAAAAAAGAAGAAAATTGTCAAGAGAAAAATATCAACTCCAAAGCGAAAACTATCCGAAGAAGAGGGGACCCCCACACCACCTTCTACTAGCGACGTGGAGGAAATTCTAAAGGTAATGACTGAACCCATGCCCACGAAGCTAAGTCCATTAGGGCCTCGACTGACGAAGCTTTTTCAAAAGGTGGCGGAGCCGGAAAAAACGAAGATAGCCAAAGCGAAAAGGCAAAGAATTATTGCCGTAACAGAAGTTATTGACAAGACGCCACCGAGGGCGTCAATTCAGAAAACACCAGCTGTTGAGGGCACAGAAAATGTCGAAGTCGCACCTTCGGAGGTCGCGGCTACCGAAGCCGCTACAGCCGAAGATGTAAACTTAGAATCTACTATTGAAGACATCAACAAAATTTTAACAGACATGGCTGCAGAAGAAGCTGCCACCACTGCTGAAGAAACCATGGCCACAGTGCCTGGGAAAGGGAAAGAAATAGCCGAAGACACTTCGGACGACGAAGCCTACTCATTTCAAAATTTAGTCGGGCAAAAACTGTCGAAGGCCGAAAAAGAAGAGCTTAAGGAATACGCCAAATCTTGCGGATACAAGCCAGGAGCTCTTCTATTTGGAGGCATTGATGATGAAAAACTGGGCTGCATCCGAGACTCAGCTGGGGCTAAGGTCATCGGTACTCTATCAAAGAGTATCGGTTTTCCGAAACTAGAGACAGACATCAGCCGCTACCGACGACAACATATCGTCGGCAGCTTATTTTATTCAAATTTCAAGGTAAACATCCTTCTCTCTAACTTCTATTGTTTTTTAATAATGGCAATATTCTTTAACGAAGGTTGTTTATTTGCAGAGCATGCTTCTAAGCAAAGCTTTGAGGATGCAGCAAGATCTAGAAGATAAGAAGCACGAAGCTATAATTGAAAATTTAGAGAGCAAGATAAAAGAACAATCAGCTATTATTGAAAAGAAAGACTTTGAACTTCAATCAACCGAAGGCTTGCTGGCAGAGACTGAAGCCAAAGTAGCAGAATTGAATTCGAAGCTTCTCTGCCAATCAAAACAATTTGAACAAGAGAAGCTAGAACTTGATTCGAAACTTGAAGCCGAAGTCCAAGCCAACTCAAATTTGAAGAAATCATTAACAAGCCTTCAGGATAAATGTTTGAATTTTAGCAACAATTGTATCCAACAACTAAAGAAGATCTTTTACTCAGTTGGAGCCAGCAGCGGGAAATTTACCCCTTCGGATGAAGATTTACCAAAAGCCTTCGATCATATCGAAGCTGAAATTGAAGAACTTGACGAAGTTATAGCTGGGCACGGTGACTTCTGTGCCTGGGTAGCTTCTCGGGGTACTGCTGCAGCATTCCTGAAGGCTGGCTGCGAGCATGGAAAGATTGTCAACAGGCCCAACTTCGCCCTGTCTCCATCAATTCTCGACGACATTCCTGACCTCGCCCGGAGCATCTCAAATAGATTCATAAAAATGATATGGACAAAAGGCGGGCGAGAGAAGGCTGGGGACGAAGCTCGAAGTCATCTTGAACCAGTAAGAAATCATACTTTGTACTTACCTTCTCCTTCACACTTGATTTTTACTCGGGATACCTTGATTCATGTAGGATGACGAAGCTGAAGGTGATACTTAAAGGATATGCCGCCGAAGCAGAAACCTGACGAAGATTAATAGGAGTAGACTAGAAAAAACTCAGGAGAATTTGTAACAACTTTTTGTAAATACAATTAATCTATTCTCAAGGAACTTTGTTCATACCTTGTAATATATTCTTACCCTTTTATTGAGACGCTTTGATGTGGACGAAATCAGTATTTTGAGCCGAAGGCGAAAAAACACCTTCCCTTCTTTTCGTACACAACGAAGCATAAAAGACCATTTCTTCTTTTTGCCAAAGCTTTTCTTTTTTGTACATGACGAAACATAAAAGACCGCTTCTTCCTCTTGCCGAAGCTTTTTCTTTTTTGTACATAACGGAACATAAAAGACCACTTCTTCCTTTTGCCGAAGCAACCACTTAGGAACACAAATGCTATGAATGAATGCTTATGAATGCAAATGCTATGATGTAATGTGCGAATGAATGTCCAAAGCATATAACCGAAGCCACACTCAACCATTATTTCCTTGGAATCAACCACACATCAGTTCTGCATTCCCTTAGGAACGACTTTGGAGCTTCCTCATCTTTTACTTAGACGGTATAAACTCTGCATTCCCTTAGGAACGTCTTTGGAGTTTCTTCGCCTTTTACTTAGGCGGTATAAGCTCTGCATTCCCTTAGGAACGTCTTTGGAGCTTCTTCGTCTTTTACTTAGACGGTATAAACTCTGCATTCCCTTAGGAACGTCTTTGGAGTTTCTTCGCCTTTTACTTAGGCGGTATAAGCTCTGCATTCCCTTAGAAACGTCTTTGGAGCTTCTTCTCTTTTTTCTTTTTCAGTTTCTGCACTCGATGGTGCGTTCTCAGCTGTTACATTTACATTTTTTGGGGGATTTTGCTCTTATAAGACTAAAAAAGGAAATTACACATGATGGCCCCATTAAAAACCTTTCTCCCCCTTCGGAAAGGAAAAGGGTGCCATGAAAAAGAAAAGAAAAAACATAAAAAATTACATCATGTTATACATAGTATCGCCGAAGCTCATCCGCATTCCAAGACCTTGGAATTTCGTTGCCATCCATGTCCTTCAATCTGTACGATCCAGGCCTTGACGAAGATACTACTAAGAATGGTCCTTCCCATTTCAACTGTAGCTTACCCACTGTATCTGGGTTAGCCACTCTCCGAAGCACCAAGTGTCCCGGCTCAATATTTTTTAGCCGGACTTTTCTATCTCGCCATTTAACTGTTTCAGCCTGATATTTATTGATATTCTCCACGGCCTGAAGCCTGATCCCTTCTAAAGCATCCTTTTCCACAAGGCAAGCATCTTCGGGACCTGATTCTGCCGAAGCTACTACTCTTATTGATCCAGCTTTTGCTTCCTCCGGAGTTATTGCTTCGTCACCGAATAATAATTTGAATGGGGTAAAGCCTGTAGACCTTGATGTTGTTGTATTGTGGCTCCACACCACTTTGATTAACTGATCTGGCCACTTTCCCCTGGGTTGATTGAAGATTAACTTCATTATTCCTGTCATTATAATGCCGTTGGCCCTTTCAACGAGCCCATTTGACTCCGGATGCCTGACTGATGCAAAATGGATCTTCGTTCCAATTTGATCACAGAAATTTCTGAAAGCTTCGGAGTCAAACTGCGTTCCATTATCTACAGTGATTGCCTTCGGTACCCCGAAGCGACAGACAATATTCTGCCAGAAAAACTTTTGGACAGTGGCCGAAGTTATTGTGGCCAATGGCTTCGCCTCAATCCACTTGGAAAAATACTCCACAGCCACTATAACATATTTTAGATTCCCTTGAGCCGGTGGTAATGGACCCAACAAGTCAAGGCCCCACCTTTGCAATGGCCAGATGGGTTGTATCAGCTGTGTCAAAGACGAAGGTTGTTTTTGATCTCTTGCACATTTCTGACAACCTTCGCACTTTTGCACTAACTCCGCCGCATCCGAAGCTGCCTTCGGCCAATAAAACCCTTGGCGGAAGACTTTCCCAAGTAATGGCCTGGATCCGATGTGGGATCCACACAGGCCTGCATGTATCTCTTTCATCAACTCTATACCTTCGGCTCTAGATAAGCACTTGAGCAGCGGAGCGCAAACTCCATGTTTGTATAATTCCCCTTCTATCATGACATACGGACGAGCTCTTGCCTCTATTCTTTTATTGTAAGCTTCGTCATCTGAAAGGAACTTACCCTGAAGGTAAGAGATTATTTCAGTTCTCCAATCTTCGCTGTAAACAGGAGATATGTTGAGGACTGCTCTTTCAAGGAGCTCCACTGAAGGTGCCTTTATTGTTTCGAAGAACACATCCGAAGGTAACGGCAGCCCCTGTGCCGCAGACTTAGCTAGCAAATCAGCATGCTCATTTTGTCCTCGAGGAATATTCTTGACAGAGAATCCTTCGAAGGATGCTTCGATCCTTCGGACCGTATCTAGATATTTTTCAAGCTTCGGATCTTTAGCCTTGCAACTTTTGTCAACATGACCCGAAACCACCTGGGAATCAGTTTTAAGAATTGCCCTTCTGATTCCCATTGCCTTTAATTTCCGAAGGCCCAGAAGCAGGGCTTCGTACTCAGCAATATTGTTCGTGCAGCTGAAATCAAGTCTTGCTGCATAACAAGTTTTGACCTTGGATGGTGAAACCAACACAGCAGCTGCACCTGCTCCGAAGATTCCCCAAGAGCCATCACAAAACACTGTCCACACTTCGGCATCTTTATTTGCTTCTTCATCCTGAGCCCCTGGCGTCCAGTCGGCAATGAAATCTGCCAATGCTTGAGACTGGATCGAAGATCTATGCACATAATCAATGTAAAATTCGTTGAGCTCTGCAGCCCATTTCCCAATCCGTCCAGTAGCTTCTCTATTTCTCATTATATCCTTCAACGGCTGCGAAGAAGGAACAATGATATTGTATGCCTGAAAATAATGCCGAAGCTTCCTGGATGCCATTAAAACGGCATATAATACCTTCTCCAGCTCTGTATAATTTTTCTTTGAGACACTAAGGACCTCAGATACAAAATACACTGGAACTTGCTTCTTGAGCTGGCCATAAAGCTTCTCCTGGACAAGCGCCGCACTTACTGCTGAGTGCGAAGCTGCCACATATAACAACAGAGGAGCCCCTGGCGTTGGCGGAGTTAATGTTGTGAGATCTATCAAGTATTGCTTCAACTCTTCGAAGGCTTTTTGTTGACTTGGGCCCCATTGAAAGACTTCGGCTGACTTCAGCACCTCGAAAAATGGTAAGTTTCTTTCTGCTGATCTGGATATAAATCTGTTGAGAGATGCCAGCCTTCCTGTCAATCTTTGGGCCCCTTTTCTTGTAGTTGGTGGCTCCATTCGAAGTATAGCTTCGATTTTATTTGGATTAGCTTCGATTCCCTTTGTTGAAACCAAGCATCCAAGAAATTTACCCTTCTTTACTCCGAAGACACATTTCTCTGGATTCAGCTTCAAACCAGCTTGTCTGAAGCTGGCGAAGGTCTCCTGCAGATCAACAATATGATTTTCCTGCTTCGTGCTTTTGACGATAATGTCATCAACATAGGTCAACACATTTCTGCCTATTTGAGACTGAAGAACCTTCGCAGTCATTCTGCTGAAACTTCCTCCAGCGTTTTTGAGCCCCTCAGGCATCCGAAGATAGCAATACGTGCCACTTGGAGTTATGAAGCTAGTTTTCGGCTCATCTTCCTTTTTCATCCAGATTTGATGATATCCTGAGTAACAGTCCAAGAGACTCATGAGCTCTGAAGAAGCTGCTGCATCGACTAGAGAGTCTATCCTTGGCAACGGGAATTCGTCCTTCGGACAAGCCTTGTTGAGATCTGTGAAATCGATACACATTCTCCACTTGCCATTGGCCTTCTTCACCATAACAGTGTTAGCTAGCCACTCTGGATACTTCACTTCTCTGATAACTCCTGCACTGAGGAGTCTTTTTACTTCATTGCGAGCCCCTTCGGCCTTGTCATCAGACATTTTCCGAAGCCTCTGCTTTCGGGGTCTGAAGGATGGGTCAACATTGAGCGAATGTTCTATAACATCCCGATTTACTCCACAGAGATCATTAGCCGACCATGCAAAAACATCTTTGTTGTTGAATAAAAACCTTATCAAGGTTTTCTCCTGGTCTTCAGATAATTGCGAGCCCAACAGCACCTTCTGCTCTGCTATGTCCTCACACAATAGCATGGGCTTCGGCTGATCTGCTGAAGCTGCCTTCTCCCTTCTGAATTTGTACTGTTCACAAGCTTCAGTTCCATCTATATTATGGATTGCCTTGGAGTCGGTCCAGCTTCCTTCGGCCCTTCTAGCAGCTTCCTGGCTTCCATGGATAGCAATAGGCCCTTGGTCCGAAGGTATCTTCATGCAAAGATAGGCAGGATGAAGGATTGCTTCGAAGGCATTAAGAGTACCACGACCAATAATTGCATTGTAAGGATATTCCATGTCAACAATGTCAAACACAACTTGCTCAGTTCTAGTGTTGTTGATGAATCCGAAGGTTACTGACATGGTGATCTTGCCCAGTGCTACAATCTGTCTTCCTCCGAAGCCACAAAGAGGATGTGTAGCATCATGAATCTTATCTTCTGGCTCTTGCATTTGTCTGAAGGCTTTAGCAAATATGATGTCAGTTGCACTGCCTGTATCGACCAAGACATTGTGAACCAGAAATCCTTTGATAACACAAGAGATAACCATGGCATCGTTGTGTGGGTAATCTTTGAGCTGAAGGTCCTCTTGAGAGAAGGTAATAGGAATGTGAGACCATCTTGATTTGATGAAGGGTCCTTGCACCCCAACATGCTGTACTCTTCTCTGCGCTTCCTTCTTCTGCTTCTTGTTAGCTGGCTCTGAGGACGAGCCACCTGTGATCGGGAGCACCAGCTTCGGGTCCGAAGCAACTCCAGCTTGATTGTTGAACGAAGCCATCAGCTCAGAAAAGTGGAAGTGAGTTCACCGGAGGTGGGCGCCAATGTTGGGGACTTGTTCTCAAATGCTATGAATTAAGAACAAGGCAACATAGAATGTTAAATGATACTGTCCTTCGTCCGCGAAGCATTATTCCTTTGAGGATAATGGATCTTAGACGAAGGTTGATAAGCGTCTTATTATGAAGTTTAACCTTCGTAATAAACTTTCAATAAACGTTGTAGAATAATGCAAAATAAAAGGTAAGAATGAATAAATGATTCACAGATGCATTATATAATATTCACTTAATATATTGAATCATAAAATACAATGATACCTATGCCTTGACAAAGGTTGTATTCCGAGAAATGCGATTGCAAATGTCAGAAAAATGCGTGAACAGTAACGTAATACTGTTCACTATTTATAGGCACAGGACGCAGCCTGTGAGGAATTACAAGTATGCCCCTTATAAGAACTTACAACGTTGACTCAGACCTTTATGGACTAAAAGGTCATTCTATCTTTAAGTCGGTTTGTAATGCCGAAGCTCTGCGAAAAGGCACCTTCGGCTATCTTGTGCGAACAGCTTCATCCGAGGATCACTTCTTTCTATAAGACCTTCGGCGCTCTATTAACGTTTGTTATGTTGCTCTTCATGCAGGTTGTATTACCCTTCGTACTAATCTACCCCTTGCCGGACTTGGAGTGTTCTTGCGCGAGAGAAGTCCTGCCAACAGAAAATAGAGCGCGCGCCGCCGTCTGCCACCAGGGGGACTCGCCACCAGGTAGGCACCACTTGGAGAGTCCTGCGCGAGCTCGAGGTCTTTGTTGATGAGCCCCGCGGCGAGTAGAATTCTTCCTCTCTGTTGGGGTCGTACTTCGGTGCGCCGAAGGTCTTACACGAAGAAGCAGCTTCGGCTGAAGTCGTCTCCAAGAGATGGCCGAAGGTCCCTTTTCATGGAGCTTCGGCGTTTTAAACCGACATAGAGATAGAATGACCTTTTTATACATATAGGTCTGAGTCAATGCTATAAACTTTCGCAAGGGGCATAATTGTAATTTGTCACAGGCTGCGACCTGTGCCTATAAATAGATGAACAGTACCTCTGTACTATTCACGTGAACCTGTCATTTGCTTTCGCATCACGCTTGTACTTTTGCCTTCCGCAGGACCGAAGGTACATTTGTAATTCAAAGTCATTTACATTCATTAATACAAGTATAGATAATTCTATGACAATATTTAAATGTTTATTTCATATTCTATGATTTATGTGAATGCATCATTCTTCGTTGTTATGCTTACGAAGGTATGTCCTTCGTAACCTTCGTCCGAGATGCTTTATATCCCGAAGGGATATATCGTTATGGAGGACGAAGGATCTTAACACGTAACATTTTTTTTTGTGTTGCCTTGTTCTTAATTCTTAGCATTTGAGAACAAGTCCCCAACATTGGCGCCCACCTCCGGTCAACTCACTTCCACCTTTCTGAGCTGATGGCTTCGTTCAACACTCAAGCTGGAGCTGCTTCGGCTTCGAAGCTGGTGCTCCCGATAACAGGCGGTTCTTGCTCAGAGCCAGCTAACAAAAAGCAGAAGAAGGAGGCTCAGAGAAGGGTGCAGCATGTTGGAGTGCAGGGACCCTTCATTAAGTCAAAATGGTCTCACATTCCAATTACTTTCTCTCAGGAAGATCTTCAGCTCAAGGACTATCCTCACAATGATGCTATGGTCATTTCTTGTGTGATCAAAGGGTTTCTGGTTCACAATGTCCTAGTTGACACAGGCAGTGCAGCTGACATTATATTTGCCAAAGCCTTCAGACAGATGCAAGAGCCTGAAGACAAGATTCATGATGCTACGCACCCTCTTTGTGGCTTCGGAGGGCGGCAGATTGTGGCACTCGGGAAGATTACCATGCCGGTAACCTTCGGATTTGTTAATAACACAAGGACTGAGCAAATTGTGTTTGATATTGTTGACATGGAATACCCCTACAACGCCATCATTGGTCGTGGTACCCTAAATGCTTTTGAAGCAATTCTTCACCCAGCTTATCTCTGCATGAAGATACCTTCGGACCAAGGGCCTATTGCTATTCATGGGAGTCAGGAAGCTGCCAGAAGGGCCGAAGGAAGCTGGACTGATTCCAAGGCAATCCATAATATAGATGGAGTTGAAACTGGTGAACAGTACAAGTTCAGGAGGGAAAAAGCAGCTTCGGCTGATCAGCCGAAGCCCATGCTGCTGTGTGAGGATATAGCAGAGCAGAAGGTGCTATTGGGCTCGCAATTATCTGAAGATCAAGAGAAAACCTTGATAAGGTTTTTATTCAACAATAAAGATGTTTTTGCATGGTCAGCCAATGATCTTTGTGGAGTGAATCGGGATGTTATTGAACATTCGCTCAATGTTGACCCATCCTTCAGACCCCGCAAGCAGAGGCTTCGGAAAATGTCTGATGACAAGGCCGAAGGGGCTCGCAACGAAGTAAAAAGACTCCTAAGTGCAGGAGTTATCAGAGAAGTGAAGTATCCAGAATGGCTAGCTAACACTGTTATGGTGAAGAAGGCCAATGGAAAGTGGAGAATGTGTATTGATTTCACAGATCTCAACAAGGCCTGTCCGAAGGATGAGTTCCCGCTGCCACGGATAGACTCTTTAGTTGATGCAGCAGCTTCTTCGGAACTCATGAGTCTCCTGGATTGTTACTCAGGCTATCATCAAATCTGGATGAAAAAGGAGGATGAGCCGAAGACTAGTTTCATAATCCCAAGTGGTACATATTGCTATCTTCGGATGCCTGAGGGGCTTAAGAATGCAGGAGGGAGTTTCAGCAGGATGACTGCGAAGGTTCTCCAATCTCAGATAGGCAGAAATGTGTTGACCTATGTTGATGACATTATTGTAAAAAGCACGAAGCAAGAAGACCATATTGCTGATCTGCAGGAGACCTTCGCCAGCTTCAGACAAGCTGGTCTGAAGCTGAATCCAGAAAAATGTGTCTTCGGAGTAAAGAAGGGTAAGTTTCTTGGATGCTTGGTTTCAACAAAGGGAATTGAAGCTAATCCAAACAAAATCGAAGCTATACTTCGAATGGAGCCACCAACCACAAGAAAGGGGGCCCAAAGATTGATAGGAAGACTGGCATCTCTTAACAGATTTATATCCAGATCAGCGGAAAGAAATCTACCCTTCTTCGAGGTGCTAAAATCAGCTGAAGTCTTTCAATGGGGCCCAGCTCAACAAAAAGCTTTCGAAGAACTCAAGCAATACCTGATAGATCTAACAACATTAACTCCACCAATGCCAGGGGCTCCTCTGTTGTTGTATGTGGCAGCTTCGCACTCAGCAGTAAGTGCGGCACTTGTGCAGGAGAAGTTTGATGGACAAATCAAGAAGCAGGTCCCAGTATATTTTGTATCTGAAGTCCTTAGTGTCTCAAAGAAAAATTATACAGAACTGGAGAAGGTGTTGTATGCCGTTCTAATGGCATCCAGGAAGCTTCGGCATTATTTTCAGGCATATAATATTATTGTTCCTTCTTCGCAGCCGTTGAAAGATATCATGAGAAATAAAGAAGCTACTGGCCGAATTGGAAAATGGGCTGCGGAGCTTAATGAATTTTACATTGATTATGTGCACAGATCCTCGATCCAATCTCAAGCATTGGCAGATTTTATTGCCGACTGGACGCCAGGGGCTCAGGGCGAAGAAGCGAATAAAGATGCCGAAGCATGGACAGTGTTTTGTGATGGCTCCTGGGGAACCTTCGGAGCAGGAGCAGCTGCTGTTTTGGTTTCACCGTCCAAGGTTAAAACTTGCTACGCAGCAAGACTGGATTTCAGCTGCACAAATAATATTGCTGAATACGAAGCCTTGCTCCTGGGTCTTCGGAAACTAAAGGCGATGGGGATCAGGAGGGCGATCCTTAAAACTGATTCTCAGATTGTTTCGGGTCATATTGACAAAAGTTGCAAGGCTAAAGACCCGAAGCTTGAAAAATACCTAGACACAGTCCGAAGGATCGAAGCTTCCTTCGAAGGATTCTCTGTTAAGAATATCCCTCGAGGGCAAAATGAACATGCTGATTTGTTAGCCAGGTCTGCAGCACAGGGGCTGCCGCTACCTTCGGATGTATTCTTTGAAACAATAAAGGCACCTTCGGTGGAGTTACTTGAAAGAGCAGTTCTTACTATTTCCCCTGTCTACAGTGAAGATTGGAGAACTGAAATAATTTCTTACCTTCAGGGCAACTTCCTATCAGATGACGAAGCTTATAATAAAAGAATAGAGGCAAGAGCTCGTCCGTATATCATTATAGAAGGGGAGTTATACAAGCATGGAGTTTGTGCCCCGTTGCTCAAGTGCTTGTCTAGAGCCGAAGGTATAGAGTTGATGAAGGAGATACATGCAGGCCTTTGTGGATCCCACATCGGATCCAGGCCGTTACTTGGAAAAGTGTTCCGTCAAGGATTTTATTGGCCGAAGGCAGCTTCGGATGCAGCTGAGTTAGTTCGAAAGTGCGAAGGTTGTCAGAAATGTGCAAGAGATCAAAAACAACCTTCGTCTTTGACACAGCTAATACAACCCATCTGGCCATTGCAAAGGTGGGGCCTCGATCTGCTGGGCCCATTACCACCGGCTCAGGGCAATTTGAAATATGTTGTAGTTGCTGTGGAATATTTTTCCAAGTGGATTGAGGCGAAGCCATTAGCTACAATAACTTCGGCCACTGTCCAAAAATTTTTCTGGCAGAATATTGTCTGTCGCTTCGGAGTGCCGAAGGCTATAACTGTAGATAATGGAACACAATTTGACTCCGAAGAATTCAGAAATTTTTGTGATCAAATTGGCACGAAGATCCACTTTGCGTCAGTCAGGCACCCGGAGTCAAATGGGCTTGTTGAAAGGGCCAACGGCATCATAATGACAGGAATAATGAAGCTAATCTTCAATCAACCAAGGGGAAAGTGGCCAGATCAGCTTACCAAAGTGGTATGGAGCCATAACACAACAACATCAAGATCTACAGGCTTTACCCCATTTAAGTTGTTATTTGGTGACGAAGCAATAACCCCGGAAGAGGCCAAAGCTGGATCAATAAGAGTGGTAGCTTCGGCAGAATCAGGTCCCGAAGATACTTGTCTCGTGGAAAAAGATGCCTTAGAAGGGATCAGGCTCCAGGCCGTGGAGAATATCAATAAGTACCAGGCTGAAACAGTTAAATGGCGAGATAGAAAGGTCCGGCTAAAAAATATTGAGCCAGGACACTTGGTGCTTCGGAGAGTGGCCAATCCGGATACAGTGGGCAAATTGCAACTGAAATGGGAAGGGCCTTTCTTAGTAGCATCTTCGTCAAGGCCTGGTTCGTACAGACTGAAGGACATGGATGGCAATGAAATTCCAAGATCTTGGAATGCGGATGAGCTTCGGCGGTTTTATGTATAACTCGATGTAATTTTGACTTTTCTTTTTCATGGCACCCTTTTCCTTTCTAAAGGGGGAGAAAGGTTTTTAATGGGGCCATCACATGTAATTTTTCTTTTTAGTTTTATAAGAGCAAAATCCCCCAAAGATGTACATGTAAAAGCTGAGAGCGCACCATCGAGTGCCGAAACTGAAAAAGAGAAAAAGCTCCGAAGACGTCCCTAAGGGGATGCAGAGCTTACAGCGAAAAGTCAACGCTGATTCCGCCGAAAGTAAAAGGCGAAGAAGCTCCGAAGACGTTCCCAAGGGAATGCAGAGCTTATACCGTCTAAGTAAAAGACGAAGAAGCTCCAAAGACGTCCCTAAGGGGATGCAGAGCTTACAGCGAAAAGTCAACGCTGATATTGCCTAAGTAAGAGGCGAAGAAGCTCCAAAGTCGTTCCTAAGGGAATGCAGAGCTAATGTGTGGTTGTTTCCAAGTAATGGCTGACAATATGGCTTCGGACATATGCTTCGGACATTCATTCGTGCATTACATTACATCATAACATTCGCATGCATAAGCATTCATTCATAGCATTTGTGTTCCCAAGTGGCTGCTTCGGCAAAAAAGCTTCGGAGAAGTGTCTTTTTATGACTTGTTACGCTATGTTGTGTGCAAAAGTGAAAAGTTCCGTTGCTTTGGCACAAAGAAAAGTTTCAGTATAAGGGAGAACTGGATTTTTATGAATCGTTGTGTAAAAGAGTAGTAGTCTTTTATGTTTTGTCATGTAAAGGAAAGCTTCGGCAGAAAAGAGAAAGTAGTTTTTTATGTTTTGTAAAGGAAAGCTTCGGCAGAAAAGAGAAGTAGTTTTTAATGATTTGTACAGAAAAGCTTCGGCAGAAAGGAGAAGTAGTCTTTTATGTTTTGTCATGTACAAAAAAGCAAAGCTTCGGCAAAAAGAGGAAGCGACCTTTTAGGCTTCGTTGTGTACGAAAAGAAGGGAAGGTGTTTTTTCGCCTTCGGCTCAAAATACTGATTTCGTCCACAACAAAGCGCCTCAAGCAAAGGGTAAGAATATATTACAAGGTATGTACAAAGTTCCTTGAAGATAGTCTAGTTGTGTTTACAAGAATTGTTACAAAAATATCCTGAGTTTTTCTACAGTACACTTCTACTGATCTTCATTAAGTTTCAGCTTCGACGACATAATTTAGGCATCATCTTCACCTTCGTCATCCTACATAAATTAAGAGTTTATGAGTAAAAATCAAAAGCAAAGAAAAAGGTAACTCCGAAGTATCATTTCTTACTGGTTCAAGATGACTTCGTGCTTCGTCTCCAGCTTTCTCCCGCCCGCCTTTTGTCCATATCATTTTTATAAATCTATTGGAGATGCTTCGGGCGAGGTCAGGCATATCATCCAGGATTGATGGAGATAAGGTGAAGTTGGGCCTGTTGACAATTTTTCCGTGTTCGCAGCCGGCCTTCAGAAATGCAGCAGCGGTCCCTCGAGAAGCCACCCAGGCACAGAAGTCACCATGCCCAGCTATGACTTCGTCGAGCTCGTCAATCTCCCCCTCAATGTGTTCAAAGGTTTTCGGTAGATCTTCAGCTGAGGGGGTAAATTTTTCGCTGCTAGCTCCAACCGAGTAAAAAATCTTTCTTAATCGTTGAATGCACTTGTTGCTAAATTCCAGGCATTTTTCTTGAAGATTTGTCAGTAGTTTTCTCAAATCTGAATTCTGCTGAGCTTCGGCTTCAAGTTTTTCATTGAGATCTTGTTTTTCTCGTTCGAACTGCTCGGACTGGCGGAGAAGCTTCGAGTTTAGTTCTGATATTTTTGCTTCAGCTTCCGCCAGTAAGCCTTCGGCTGCCTGGAGCTCAAAGTTCTTTTTCTCAAAAGCACCTGATTGCTCCTTTATTTTGTTCTCTAAATTTTCAATTATAGCTTCGTGCTTCTTATCTTCTAGATCTTGCTGCATCCTCAAAGCTTTGCTTAGAAGCATGCTCTACAAATAAACAACCTTCGTTAAAGAATATTGCCATTATTAAAAAACAATAGAAGTTAGGGAGAAGGATGTTCACCTTGAAATTTGAATAAAATAAGCTGCCGACGATATGTTGTCGTCGATAGCGGCTGATGTCTGACTCTAGCTTCGGAAAACCGATACTCTTTGATAGAGTACCGATGACCTTAGCTCCAGCTGAGTCCCGGATGCAGCCCAGTTGTTCGTCATCAATGCCCCCAAATAGGAGGGCACCTGACTTGTAGCCGCAAGACTTGGCGTAGTCTTTAAGTTCTTCTATTTCGTCCTTCGTCAGTTTTTGCCCAACTAAGTTCTGGAAAGAGTAGGCTTCGTCGTCCGAAGGGTCTTCGGCTATTTCTTTTCCTTTCTCAGGCACTGTGGCCATGGTTTTTTCAGTAGTCGCACCAGCTTCTTCCGCAGCCATGTCTTCCAAAATCTTGTTGATATTCTCAATCGTGGATTTTAAGTTTGTATCTTCGGCTGTAGCGGCTTCGGTAGCCGCGACCCCCGAAGCTACGCCCTCGACGATTGCTGTATCTTCGGAAGCTGCCGATTTTTGGATTGACGCCCTTGGCGGCGTCTTATCGATAACTTCAGTTACCGCAATGATTCTTTGCCGCTTGGGTTTGCTTGTCTTCGTCTGATCCGGCTCGTCCACCTTTCGAAAAAGCTTCGTCAGTTGGAGCCCTAGTGGACTTAGCTTCGTGGGCATGGGTTCAGTCATTACCTTTAAAATTTCATCCACGTCGCTGGTAGAAGGCGGTGTGGGGGACCTCTCTTCTTCGGGAGATTGGCGCTTCGGAGTGGATATTGTTCTTTTCTTGATAATTTTCTTTTTCTTTGCTGGTCCTTCTTCACCTCCGATCAGAGTTTCGGTTTCAGCCACTCTTTTTCTTTTGTGGCCTTCGGCACCCTTATTCAACTGCTCATAGTCTGGATACTCGAGGCCCAGGGCATCGAATACTCGGTTCAGCCTTCGCTTCGGTCGGGTGCCGAAGGCTGCTGTCATTAATTGATCCTCCTTTTTGGAGTAATTCCCCAAGATTTCATTGCACATTGTCTCAACTGTGTCTAACCACTCTTTGCAGGGTTTCTTAAAGTACTTCTTGAATTTAAAGTGATAAGGCAGACGAACTAGCTCCCCCTCCTTCTTCTCTCCCTCCAGCTTCGGCATTTCCCACTCTTTTAGAGTAGGGAAAACCCTGAATGCCAAGAATTCCTGAACTAGATCCCTGGTGCCAATATTTTTTGAGATAATTTCAAATTCACCCAGAGCAGCCCAGGTGGGACCCTTTAAATCGCCGATGCGGCAGCGTGGCCTCGTCTCTCCGAAGATTAATTCCAGAGGGCTTTGTACCAATTTTTCTCTGTCTTCGTCAACTTTTACGTAGAACCACTCAGACTTCCAGCCTGCCGGCCATTTGCTTCGGTAGCTGATGACAGGACACTTTGTTGTCTTCCGGTAGGCAAAATTGTAACAGCCGAAATTATCGTGTAGTCCGTCTGTTCTGGCCTTTGTTTGGTAATGTAATTCGTGGGCTCGGCAGAAGCTGTCGGCAAACGGTTCCACAGCTTGGCTTCGGAGGGCCCAGATATAAACATTGAGTCTAACGATGGCGTTAGGAGTCAATTGGTGAAAATAAATGCCAAATTTTTGCAACACATCTCCAATAATTCCATGGAGAGGAAATCTCAGCCCAGCTTTTAAAAAGCTTTTGAAAATTACAATTTCATCCTTCTCTGGCTTCGGGGTAGACTCCTCTCCCCCGAAGCGAAGTAGCTTCTTCTGATCTTCATTGAAAAAACCTGCTTTTACCATCTTCGCAAGGTCAGCTTTTGAAACAGTTGATTTTCCAAAATCCAGGTGACTGGGCTTGCTGGGTGTAGCAATGTCGTAGTCATCTTCGGAGTCAGTCCCATCAATGTTTTCTTCTTCGGCTGTTGTCGGGTTTGCTTCGGCACCAGGCCCCTCTTCCGCAGTCACTAGACCGGAGCGCTGCATCGCTTCGGAGATGGGCACAGTGCCTGAACTTTCGGCTTCGTCTCCCTCACGAACAACTTTGGCAGTAGATCGCACTCTCGCCATTTGATTCTGAGTTTGGGGAAGTCAGAAACCTTTTTCTTTTTTCTTTTTTCCCGAAGCTCTTCTTTCTGACGAAGCAAGCGTCGAGACGGACCTTCGTTCGATTTTGGGATTTAAGCTTCGGCTATGATGGAAAATTTCGGCAGCAAAACAGTGCAAATAGCAATGAATGCTGTGGTAACTTCACACCTACCTGCTTGTTTATATAGTACTGCAGGTAAGAAGGCGAAGCGGCGGAATTGTTACACCAGGCGCGCCGTAACTTGTACTCGCTGCGCAGTGGACCGCAAGGATCAAACAGTAACTCTGCAAGGTGGGACCGACACGCGCTCGGAAGTCGGATCGTTTCTCCGCAACGAGCTCAGGGAAGGTGTTTTTTGGACCTTCGGCTTCCCGAAGCTGAAGAGGCTTTTTTCACGGGTCAAGCTCGTTACGAAGAACGATCTAGCACCGCGAAAGGGGCTACTGTTGGGGTCGTACTTCGGTGCGCCGAAGGTCTTACACGAAGAAGCAGCTTCGGCTGAAGTCGTCTCCAAGAGATGGCCGAAGGTCCCTTTTCATGGAGCTTCGGCGTTTTAAACCGACATAGAGATAGAATGACCTTTTTATACATATAGGTCTGAGTCAATGCTATAAACTTTCGCAAGGGGCATAATTGTAATTTGTCACAGGCTGCGACCTGTGCCTATAAATAGATGAACAGTACCTCTGTACTATTCACGTGAACCTGTCATTTGCTTTCGCATCACGCTTGTACTTTTGCCTTCCGCAGGACCGAAGGTACATTTGTAATTCAAAGTCATTTACATTCATTAATACAAGTATAGATAATTCTATGACAATATTTAAATGTTTATTTCATATTCTATGATTTATGTGAATGCATCATTCTTCGTTGTTATGCTTACGAAGGTATGTCCTTCGTAACCTTCGTCCGAGATGCTTTATATCCCGAAGGGATATATCGTTATGGAGGACGAAGGATCTTAACACGTAACATTTTTTTTGTGTTGCCTTGTTCTTAATTCTTAGCATTTGAGAACAAGTCCCCAACACTCTCCGAACGACGGGGAGGCCCCGTCGGGGCTCCTCGACGGCGCTGGTGCGCACTGCCGCGCCAGCGGCGGAAGCGGGCGGAGCTCGGGCGAGCTCCGGGACACCTCGTCGTCGGACGACGTCGTGTCGCTGCTCCTCTCGCCGGCTCTGCTCGCCAGCGTCCCCATGTAGAGGAACTCGGCAGAGGTAGCCGACGCCGGCGCGGCCTCCCTGACGCCGCCTCCGCCGCTGCCACCGAACTTGTCACGCGCGAAGAGGCTTGTCCTTTCCGGGTGCAAGAACTTGGCGTCCCCGCCACCAACGCACCCGCCGCTAGGGATGGCAATTTTACCCGCGGATTCGGATATCCGTCGGATATCCGACCCGTCGGGTTCGGATTCGGATGCAAAATTTGACCCGCGGGTCTTACCCATACCCGACCCGTGATAAATTCGGGTCGGGTACGAGTTTTACTTCTTACCCGCGGGTATGCAACGGATATCCGAAATTAAATTTTTAGCCCACCAATTTGGCACCAGGAGTCGGCCCACACAATAGCCCATCACCACAAACCCTATGTCCCTATCCCACTCAAGACGCTCCCAGCCTAGCCTCCCACCCATAGCCGCCAGGAGGCAGGACGCACGATGCAGGAGCCGCCGTCCTCTCCATCCGGCCATCCTGATCCCTATGTACCATCCCCTCCACAACTCCCCTGCTCCACCACACGGCCACAACAAGGCAAGAATTCGTCAGCCACTGACATCCAGCAAGGCAGCAAGCCGATTTCTAGCAAGGCGGCAAGCCTCCGCCTCCAGCAAGGCAAGTTGTTGGTCGCCGGCCATCAGTCCAAGACCAGAGGCCACCCTGACTCGTTTCCTCATGCATGTGATGTTGTTGGCTGTTACTATTGGCCGCATATAGCACATAGTTGTTTCTTGTGATGCAGTTGGTTGTTACGGTTGACACCATATTATGTGCAAAGACATTTGTGTTTGTTGTTGTTGTGATGCCCACGGATACCCGATACCCGCCCGATATCCGACGGGTATGGACACGGGTATAAAATTTTACCCACGGGTATCGTTGCGGGCGGGCATTAGTACTCTCCACGGGTATAGTCGCGGGCGGGTATTTTCTCTACCCGACCCGAACCCGACCCATTGCCATCCCTACCCGCCGCCTTGAGCAGCGGCAGCAGTATGGCCGGGACGAGCTTGGAGGACTTCTTGGACCCGTGCGAGTTGCCGGCTGATCCGGGACGAAGAAGGGCTGGTGGAGCTGCCTCCTCGCGATGGCGGGAGCGTGGGGGCCGTTGGCTCCATCGACGCAGCAAGTGGCGAGCAAGATGGGTAACAGCAGCTGCAAGAATTGGCGAGGTGTAGTATTTTGGATCTGTCTCGCTCTCTCTCCTCTCTACTCTGCCTCTTCTTTTCTATCCATCTTTGTATGCACCTTTTACAGCAGGGACAAAATTGACTTTTACCATATCTAATGGAAGCTAACAGAGCAAGGGGCATTAACTGTCCCAATATGACGCGGCTATGAGCTCCAGAATACCAAAATAGCGATGCGCAGCTGCGGAGTAATAAAGTGGCGAAGCCGCGCGACGAAAATGTTACAATCTCAAATAACTCAATGTGTAGGTGGGGTTTGGGACAGACCGACGCCCGACGAACCAGTGCAGTGCAATGGACGAGAGTCGAGTTAGTAAAGATTTGTCTACACTTATTACAGTCACAGGAAAACGCGGATAATTTATTGCTTCATTAAAAAATCATCCATCATGTCTTCGTTTCTAGGTCATGGTCTCTCACCGACGGAGTCACCCTCATCTTAAACATTAGTCCGATAGCTCCGGTCTCTCACCTCTCTCGCGTTATTTCTCTTAGACTTGTGTTTCTATAAGCCGGTAAGCGTCTATTTATATGTAGTCATACACTCATTTTATCATCATTATTTATTTGTTGGTTTATCTTAAACAATAATGTACATATTTTCTCTCGTTTTGATATTAGTGTCACGGCTACCATAGGTCAAGCAGGGCCTTCCAAACAAAGAAGAAACAGTTTCTTTGATCCTTAGAGCTATAAAATGACCCTTCTAAGCACATGGACCTGTTATCCAGGCATACCAAGAACGCACCGAACTCCGATTCAATGCAACTACGCTTTCAACTCATTCTAGAGAGAACTGAGTGTTTGGCTGATAGAAACTCTGTCGTTTTGGTTCTTGTGTTCTCTCATTTGCTTGTGTGCATAGTGTTGCTGCACTTGTACTCTTGTATGTGTTGCTATTCCCCATTACTCTTGTGCCTTGATCGAAATCATTTGTGTAAGGCGTGAGAGACTCCAACTTGTAGAGATTCCTCATAGAGGGGATTTGATATAAGGAAGAACAACGTGGTACTCAGGTCTTGATCTTTGGATCAATGAGAGGGGTTGAGTACAACCCTTGACCGAAGGAAATCACCACAACGTGGAGTAGACATCAGCCGAAACACGGGATAAAATCGTCGTGTCTCTTGTGCATTTACTTTATTGTGATTGTTGACTTCTTTACTTCTCATATTCACCTGTGTTATTGCTCCTAAGTTGATACACATTTAAAAGGAGCAATCAAGTGAATAATTATCATCTCTCTTCTTCTCTACTTACAACAACTTGGTTTTAGCTTTGACTAACACTCATTATAAACCAAATTTGCCTTGTTTAAGATTGATTATCGCAAGATCACCTATTACCCCTCCAAGGCCTTGTTCGATTATTCCCAATACACGTGGATTGGATGGGATTGAAAAAAATAAGAAAAAGTTCGACTTGTTTGGGATTCAAACACATTCAATCTCACTCAATCCACATAGATTGAGAGCTAACCGAACAAGCCCTAAATGTTTTCAGAGTCATTGTCACCGGTGGAAAGATTAGGATCCTTAGTCTTTGATAACATCAAACCTTTACAAGACTATGCCCCTGTTTGTTTCAGCTTTTTGGAGCTTCTGGCCACCAAAAGCTGCTGTAGAGTGCTAAACACTTAGCTTTTCAGTCAGCTTCTATAAAATTCGTTTGGGTAAAAACCATTCAAAATCAACATAAACACATAATCAGTTGAGTCATTGCAACAGTAGGAATCTGTCACTTTATAGGTCCTAAGTCCTATGGACACCTTTATCTTCCTCCGCACGTAATCCTAATGATACTCAGATTCTCTATACAACCAGATTCTCCCCACAACCAGATTCTCAGAAAAGCTGGTCAGAAAAAAGTTGAACCAAACATGCCCTATATAATGGAGTTTGTCGTCCTCTTATGTGTTTTTTTTGAGGAAGAACACACGTTCTGTATTATTGATTCAAAGTGACATTACAATCCCTGCTAGCAGCTTCCATAAGCCAACTAGGAAAGCAATCTAGCCAGAATAACACAGGAGCCAACTCTATAGCCTTACTTGCACAAAGGTGAGCGACCTCATTACCCTCTCTATTAACGAAAGAAACTTGAAAAGATCTGAAATTCATACTCCTCTCTTTGATTTCTTGCCATAAGCCTGCGATAGCACTCCTTCTTCCCTCCTCAGACCGAAGAAGAGCCACCAGGACAGAGTTATCCACTTCTAGAATCGCTTTTTCCACGCTGAGCATCTGGGCCAGCACCACGCCGTCACGAGCAGCCAAAGCTTCACTGGTTAGCGCATCAGGGATGTGTTCATATAGTTGTGCTGCTGCCGCCAAAACCTCTCCCTGCGAGTTCCTCATCACCACACCCCCAGCCCCTTTGCCCGTCTCAGCAACAAAAGCAGCATCCGAGTTAATTTTCACCCAACCCTCCAATGGCGCTTTCCATTTAACCCGGCAACGCAGAGAGGCTTGCGGCCCCGGCACTTTTAAACAAACAAGATCCTCCAGCATTTTCGCCACATGACTCACTGCAGCGTATGGATTCCAGCGGTCACGCCCAAACCTTCTAGCATTCCTTCCAGACCATAAAGACCAGGCACCACAAATAACCATCGTTTTAACTGAATCAGTGAAGTGGTCATCAGCCAATAAGTCCTTTGCCCAAGTGACCTCCAAAAAAACTGGTAGTTTTATCCCTGTAATGTTTTTAACCACTCGCCAGAACTGCTTTGCAACTGGACAATCAATAGCAATATGGAAAAAAGATTCTCCTTCCTCCCCACACACTTCACAGAAATTTTCACGAAGAATATGTCTCCTCTTCAATTCCTGTTTGGATGGCAAATAATTATGAAGGACTCTCCACCAGAAAATTCTTATTTTTGGAGGTATATTCAGCTTCCATAGTTTTCTCCACCAGTCTTCTTCATTCGATGAGCTTGCTGCATTAACAGCATGATCCTTCCCGACACTTTGAGACTGCTTCAACATTCGATAACATGACCGAACTGAGAACACACCATTTTCCTCATGCGCCCACCCCATCACATCAGCATCCATCCGAGTGCCAGGCCTCAGCTTCAGAATTTCCTCAGCATCCATAGCAATGAAAGACTTCCTCACCAAATCAACATTCCAGCATCTAGTACCTGGCAGAAAAAGTTCGTCCACAGATTGCACTTGGACTCCTTCAAGATGGACAGTGGGCTTCAACTGCCTAAGACTTGGAATCCAGTTGTCCTCCCAAATACTTATTGAGGATCCAGGGCCTACTCTTTTAATCAAACCCTGCCATAAGGCTTCACGTCCCAACAACACCGCCTTCCAGATTTCTGAACTTTGCTTCTTTTTATTTGCTTTCAAAAATTCATTATTGGGGTAATATTTCCCTTTAATGATCCTCGCACAAAGAGAATTAGGCCTTGTCATTAGTCTCCATCCCTGCTTTGCAAGCATCGCCTTGTTAAACAGAGGTAAGTCTCTAAAGCCCATGCCCCCACTTATTTTAGGCATTGTCAGCTTGGACCAGCTTTGCCAATGAATTTTGTGACTGTCTACTGCACTTCCCCACCAAAAATTTGAAATATAAGTCTGCATCTTTTTACACACATGTGTCTTCTGTGTTGAGAGTGCTCAAACACACTTTGACATAGTACAATCAATTGACGCGAGATTTTAGAAATGCACAGTTATCGCAGTTGCTGCTCTATTACATGTCATGTGGTTAGCCCACAAAACTGTTATCAGACCCATGAGTAGGTCGGTATGCATTAGCTTCCTATATTTGGTAACAAAGACGACGACCAAAAGTGTGCTTTACATGGTCAGACCAAATTCTTTATTTATAAGTATTATACAATGTTAGACATGTGATACAATATTTTCGAATTAAATACAAACACAATGTTTTCAACATTTTAGGATGCAATGCATGTGCAGTCTCTCATTGATTTGAGACCGACAATCTGCACATATAAAGAGAAGATCAAGTTTTGAGAAAATGATTTTTAGTTAAACTTGCAGGAATCGAAAACAATTGCTGAAGTCTACCTTTTTTCTAGTAGTGTTTTAATATAATCGAGTCCATTTGATCTAGCTATCGCAAACTTATAAAACCACTTATAACTTTCGTTGTCTTCAAACGTCAAATACTTTTTTCATTTGTTTTTCTCGATTAACTTAACAAAAAATATAAATTAATCATAAAAACTAATTTCATTAAACTCTAGTTACCTAATCTATATTGTGAATATATAATATAATTTAGTATAAACCAAAATAATAATTGAAACATATATAATTAATAAACATAAATTTTTAATACACCTCAAACATACAATAGACAATGTTTATTTTTGGATACAGAGTTTAACAAAAAGATATGCTCGTCATGTATCCTAAATTGTAGATTTATTTACATAAATTTATAAAAGGCATACACAATTCAATAAATATTGATTATGTATTATATCTCAAACATATAATGATTAGTCTGTCATAAAAAGTCACCATAATTGGACAATAAAAACCGTAGTGTGTTGTTGTATAGAATATCACGTATTCACTACGTAGATTTACATAGGTAGAGCCCAATAAAAAAGTCCACTTTATGTTTTAAGTATATTTTTAAAAAAAATATAGACAAAATAAACATAAAATGCGTTAACAAATTCAACAACTCCAACGATGACGAAGCTATCGTTTGGGCTCAACGAGCCACGATCTAACTGATCTGACCGTGTCGCCCACTCATCCCGTTCATTGGGGACGGATGAAAGTGGGTATAAGATAAATATAATATTTAAAGATAGCTACATATAAAACTTGATGCAAAAAATCTTTTCTTATAATATCAAACACATCATAAAAAAATAAAATTTTGCATATGTTGTTTTATATATTATGTCACATGGTTTTGGAGGTTAAATCGAATGCGAAACATGTACGAGTCAGGATCAGAAACTTATGTACATAGCGGTTACATGGTTGGATATCATCACACATTGCTCAAAATAAATAACGGAAATAGTACTTTATTACGTCAAAATACCCAAGACATTCACAGAGTCATTAACTTAAGTCATAGTCATAATCAAAGTGCGGATACGAAACATAGAATAATAAGTACTTCGCATGCAACTGACTGAAAGTTTGCCACTAAACACAACTATAACTCGTTGAAGTCCTGAAACTACTAAAATCCTCCATGTTGCCTTCATCTTCTCCTGATCACCGATTGCAATGGGGATAACCTGGGGTTAGAGGGTTTTAAACTAAGGGTGAGTACACATCAATGTAATCAGCAAATATCTCGTTTGGCTAAAGTGGACTAGCAGTGTGTGGAGTTAAGCTTAAAGCAGACCCTTTTAGTTGGTCAGGTATTTATTACTAGTAGTAAGCCAAGTTTTAGTACTAAAACCAGTTATTATCCAAAATTACTCCCTCCAAGAGAAAATACCAGGAACCATAGTTATAATCATCACCATTTACAATCAACATAAAAGTATCCCAAAATTATTCTAATCAAAGAGGATCCCAAGGCTGCTCTTAACTGTGAGCACGATCGATATACCAGTTTCTAACACTCTATAGATGTTGCATACTTTACTCACGAGTCATGATCCCTTCCCAGCCTAGGTTGTACAAACCCAATCTTCTCTACCGAAGTGAATGGTCAGGGATTCACTACGTAGCCTTTACAAAGATTCCCGAGAGGTCACAACAGCCCGTTAGGTTTCTCCAGATTGATAAACACAGTACCTCTCCCCACGGGGAGGGTGACTAACAAAAGCAACACGAAAGAACCTCGGCACCTAGCCTCGGCAGAGCAAGTACTGTGTCTGGACCCCATTGACGGCACGACGGCAAAGCCGACTACACCTCAAGTTCCTCTAATTAATCAGCTAAGGGCGTCCCATTCCACCCTCATGGTTTTACTGATTTCCCGGGTGGTCTCTCAACGAACAGATCATTAAGGAGAGGTACTCAGGAAACAGTCTGAGTCCCCTAAAGTATCATAAGTTCATCATCATAATCCAGATAACATCATCGTATCATAAATGTTCTCATCATATTCATGGATTAAAGTAAAGCAATAGCATGAAGCTAACCATAATAACCTAAAAGGTAATCAATGAGAAGGTAAATACAAAGCTACTCAATCCTTAGGTTTCAATTATGTAATGCAGGACAATGAATTATAAAGTAAATATAACATAATGGGTCAGATGACACTTGCCTTCACCAGGTTGCTGCTGAGGGAAGTCTCCGGCAATACACTCGGGAACCACGGACTGCTCGTTGTCTACGCAAATCAACCATTCATTCAACACACTTGGGCAATAACAAAGAACATTACGCCAAACATATGCAATAGATCAAACACAGGTTCAGTAGAAAAGTACATATTTATAAGTGAACGCTATGATCTAGGGTAGATCACTATGTTTTAAGGGTCTATTATTCTATAACAAAGTTTATCTCCGTAAATTACTTCCCTAACTAGGTCTATCTTACTAAATTACTCACTTAAAGTTATTCTAGGGATGGGGTTACACTAAATGAATTTAAGTTCACAAAGTTACACACTTGAACAATCATTAGGGCTTTACCCTTTTGTTTTATTCTTTAATAACTATTCTATTACTTAAATCGACCTAGAGTCTAGCTACAAAAATAATACATGCAGATAGTGGGTGAACATAATTAAAGCAGATAGAGAATAATATTATGAACATTTTGCAATTTGAACCATCCATTTTGGAGTTTATATGCAAAAGATATGAAATTCACAAGTTTTGGAATTCACAAACACTAAATTAGACCCAATTCTATGATAAAAATAAAGTGCAGGGGCTTCTCTACAAGAAACCAGGGGCCTGAGCGCAAGAAACAAGACTGCGGGTTGTATTACTTGAGAACCGAGGGTTCTTTTTACAAAACGGCAAACCGAAGGGGTATCAGTTCTTTGCAGCCGTAAAATCTCGGATCGGCGAAGGATTAGAACTGGCGGGCGGGCGGGCGGGCGCCTGACAGGTGGGGCTCAGGGCGGGACACAACGCTGAAGCGCGGGGCCCACGGGACAGCGGCGCGATGAGGGCACGTGGCGCTCTGGCCACCAGATCTACGATCAACGAACCTGGTTCAACGAACCACGCGAACCGTTATCTAAACACCTGGGGCATCGGAACAGGGGTGAGTGGCCAGGATCGAGCGTCCAGGGGTTTAACAGTCCCTGGCCGGCCAGGGGCGGCGCTGCTTGCGCTCGTGGCAACATAGCCGCTGGTGGTGAGGCAGGCCGGGTTTCTAGGGGTGCTAGGTGGTCTAGGTAGGTCGGGGAGGTTGGGGAGGGCCTTGCAAACACTATGGCGAAGCATGGGTCGCGAAGACGGGACCGAGGCAGGCAGACGGTGGAGGAGGACCTCGTGCAGACCGGAGACCACTCCGACGAGCAATACCCGTCGCGATGGGGGACAATCCGGCGCACCGAGGCCGACATGAGCTTAGATGAGGGGGTAAGAGTGATCTACGCCAAGGTTGGGCCTGGGGAGGGGTGTAGCGGCCAAACGTCGTGAAGGCACGGTGGCCCGACGAGGAGTGGCTCCGGCGAGCCCAAATTTCTCACGGTGAGACAAAATTAGTGCAGAAGAAGGGTGGGGCAGGTTCCTTACTCAGAGGCTGCGCTCGGGGCAGCTTGGCACATCGTGGGGGGACTTCGGTTGGCCGGACGAAGAGGAATCGCGGCAACGGTGAACTCCGGTTTGCGCAGAGGAGAGGTTAGGCGCAGACAGGCATAGAGGTTGGTGGAAGGGGAAACCACCATGGGTTCCCGGTGCACAAAGCTCACGCGAAGTTCACCGTGGCCGAGGCGATGGAGCCCGGCGAGGACGGTAGAGCAACGACGGGGCGACGATTCGAGTTGGGTGAGCGCGAGGGTAGGGAGAGAGCGAATGAGGGGCATGGGCGAGCTGAGGGGTGCGGGGACTTCACCTAGGCGCTCGGGCGACGTGCGTGGGTGAGTCATGGGGGCGTGGGGCGGTTTGACCGCGTGAAGCGCACGCCATGGGCGCAAGCGCGACGGTCGCGGGGACGGGATGGGTCTGACGTGACAGGCAAGGCCCGCGAGTCGGCGAGGGGGCGCGCGTGAGAGTGCACTGATGGGGCGGCTGAAAGGGAAATAGGGTTTAGCCTTTTCCCATAAATAATTTTGGTGGTTGAATGCCCAACACAAATAATTGGACTAACTAGTTTGCTCTAGATTATATATTCTACAGGTGCATAAAGGTTCAACACAAACCTTACACTTTGGTTTGCACTCTTCACACATTTTGCACATAAGTACTTAATTAATGTGTTGGGCATCTAATTACCAAAATACTTATAGAAATTGCCCAAGGGCACATTTCCCTTTCAATCTCCCCCTTTTTGGTGATTTATGCCAACACATCCAAAAGTAACCAAAAGAAGTGCAACATCAATGCAATTGAAGACCAAATTATTTTTGTTTATGATTTGGCATATTTGGATCACTCTTTGCCACCACTTGGTTTGTTTTTGCAAATCAAATTCTTTTTCCTATCTCTCAGTCAAACACACTTGTTTGGGCAAATCGAGAGAAATTCCAAGAGAAAAATTGATCAAGTGCCAAAAACTCCCCTTTTTCCTTGTAATCAAAATTCTCCCCCATAAGAGACCAAATTTTGGCAATACGAGTATTTTGGACAAATCACAAATTCTAACTCTACTATTTTCAAATTTCTCAAGTGGTTGGCTGATCCAGTTGCTTTGGCCTTAATTTCTCCCCCTTTGGCATTAAGCACCAAAACGAGATCATTTTTGGCCCTTTAACCCCATTGCCTCACCAAAAATGTCAATTCAGAGCAAAAAGGCAATGAGATTGCAAGTATGAACTTGGAAGTAAGTACACTAATACCGGAGTGAAGTGGAAGTCTTTTCATCGTTCAAGTTCACTTTTCCCTTTCAATGCACCTTTGAGGCTACATCAAGTGTACTCAAACAAATATGTTAGTCTCAAAGGGTCAAGTTGTAGCACATCTCCCCCTTAATATGTTCATCATTTGCATATGGACTTGTGAGGTCCGGGGATTACTTGTACAACTTGATCACCATAAATAAACATTAATGCACAAAGGAACATGATCAAGGCATATAACACATGTATGTTATAGATCAATCCAAGTTACGCGAATCTAAGACATCTAGCTCACTATGCAACCTGCAAAACCTTTTCTCATCTAAAGGCTTAGTGAAGATATCAGCTAGCTGGTTCTCGGTGCAAATATGGTACACCTTGATATCTCCCTTTTGCTGGTGGTCTCTCAGGAAGTGATGCCGGATGTCTATGTGCTTAGTGCGACTGTGTTCAACAGGATTTTCCGCCAAGAGGATTGCACTCTCATTGTCACATAGGAGTGGGACTTTGCTCAGATTGTAGCCAAAGTCCCGGAGGGTTTGCCTCATCCAAAGTAGTTGCGCGCAACACTGTCCTGCGACAACGTACTCGGCCTCAGCAGTGGATAGGGCAGCGGAGGTTTGTTTCTTAGAACTCTAGGACACCAGGGACCTTCCTAGAAATTAGCACGTCCCTGATGTACTCTTCCTATCAACCTTGCACCCGACATAATCGGAGTCTGAATATCCAATCAAGTCAAAGGTAGACCCTTTTGGATACCAGATCCCGAAGCAAGGCGTAGCAACTAAATATCTAAGAATTCGCTTAACGGCCACAAGGTGACACTCCTTGGGGTCGGATTGATATCTAGCACACATGCATACACTAAGCATAATGTCTGGTCTACTAGCACATAAATAAAGTAATGAACCTATCATGGACCGGTATGCCTTTTGATCAACGGACTTACCTCCTTTGTTGAGATCAACGTGCCCGTCAGTTCCCATCGGTGTCTTCACGGGCTTGGCGTCCTTCATCCCAAACCTCTTGAGAAGATCCTGAGTGTACTTCTTTTGGGAGATGAAGGTGTCGTCCTTGAGTTGCTTCACTTGGAATCCAAGTAGGTCAACTCGCCCATCATGGACATCTCAAACTTTTGTGTCATTACCCTGCTAAGCTCTTCATAAGACTTTTGGTTAATAGAACCAAATATTATGTCATCGACATAAATTTGGCACACAAAGAGATCACCATCACAAGTCTTTGTAAAAAGAGTGGGATCGGCTTTCCCAACCTTGAAAGCATTAGCAATTAAGAAATCTCTAAGGCATTCATACCATGCTCTTGGGGCTTGCTTAAGTCCATGGAGCGCCTTAGATAGCTTATACACGTGGTCGGGATACCTGTCATCCTCAAAGCTAGGGGGTTGTTCCACGTATACCTCCTCCTTGATTGGCCCATTGAGGAAGGCGCTCTTCATGTCCATTTGGAACAACCTAAAAGAATGGTGAGCAGCATAGGCTAACAAAATTCTAATTGACTCTAACCTAGCCACAGGAGCAAAAGTCTCCTCAAAATCCAAACCTGCGACTTGGGCATAACCTTTTGCCACAAGTCGAGCCTTGTTTCTTGTCACCACTACATGCTCGTCTTGCTTGTTGCGGAACACCCACTTGGTTCACACAACATTTTGCTTTGGATGTAGCACCAGGCTCCAGACTTCGTTTCTCTTGAAGTTGTTGAGCTCTTCCTGCATGGCCAACACCCAGTCCGGATCCTGCAAGGCCTCTTCTACCCTAAAGGGCTCAATAGAAGAGACAAACGAGTAACACTCACAAAAAATAGCTAAGCGTGAGCGAGTAGTTACTCCCTTGCTGATGTCACCCATAATTTGATCGACGGGGTGATTTCGTTGGATTGTTGCTCGGACTTGGGTTGGAGGGGCCCGTGGTGCTTCTTCCTCCATCACTTGATCTTCCTGTGCTCCCCCTTGATCCTTCCCTTCTTGAAGTACTTGGTCATCTTCATGAGTTGGGGGATGCACCATTGTAGAGGAAGATGGTTGATCTTGCTCCTGTTGTTCCTATGGTCGCACATCTCCTATCGCCATCGTGCGCATTGCGGCCGTCGGAACTTCATCTTCATCTATATCATCAAGATCAACTCGCTCTCTTGGAGAGCCATTAGTCTCATCAAATACAACATCGCTAGAGACTTCAACTAATCCTGATGATTTGTTGAAGACCCTATACGCCTTTGTATTTGAGTCATAACCTAGTAAAAACCCTTCTACAGCCTTGGGAGCAAATTTAGAGTGTCTACCTTTCTTCACGAGAATGTAGCATTTGCTCCCAAATACCCGAAAGTAAGAGACATTGGGTTTGTTACCGGTAAGGAGTTCGTAGGAGGTCTTCTTGAGGAGACGATGCAGATAGAGTCGGTTTATGGTGTGGCAGGCTGTGTTCACAGCTTCCGACCAAAACCGCTCAGGCGTCTTGAACTCTCCAAGCATTGTTCTCGCCATGTCTATCAGCGTCCTGTTCTTCCTCTCTACCACACCATTTTGCTCTGGTGTGTAGGGAGCGGAGAACTTGTGCTTGATGCCTTCCTCCTCAAGAAACTCTTCAACTTGTAGATTCTTGAACTCTGACCCGTTGTCGCTCCTTATCTTTTTCACCTTTAGCTCAAATTCATTTTGAGCCCTCCTTAGAAAGCGCTTTAGGGTCCCTTGAGTTTCTGATTTATCCTGTAGAAAGAACACCCAAGTGAAGCGGGAAAAATCATCAATAATTACAAGACCATACTTACTTCCCCCGATGCTAAGGTAGGCAACGGGTCCAAAGAGGTCCATGTGAAGAAGCTCTAGTGGTCTTGATGTTGTCATCACATTCTTGCTGTGATGAGTGCTTCCCACCTGTTTCCCTGCCTGACATGCTGCACAAGGTCTGTCTTTCTCAAAACAGACATAAGTTAGTCCTAACACATGATCTCCTTTTATAAGCTTATGAAGGTTCTTCATCCCAACATGTGCTAGACGACAATGCCAAAGCCATCCCATATTAGTCTTAGCTATTAAGCATGCATCTAGATCGGCATTCTCTTTTGAAAAATCAACTAAGTAGAGCTTGCCATCTAGTACACCCTTAAAAGCTAGTGAACCATCACTTCTTCTAAAAACAGATACATCTATATTTGTGAATAAACAATTATAACCCATGTTACACAATTGACTCACAGATAACAGATTATACCCGAGCGATTCAACTAAAAACACATTAGAGATAGAATGCTCGGATGTAATGGCTATTTTTTCAAATCCTTTGACCTTGCCTTGGTTCCCATCTCCAAAGATGATCGAATCCTGGGAATCCTTGTTCTTGACGTAGGAGGTGAACATTTTCTTCTCCCTCGTCATGTGGTTCGTGCATCCGCTGTCGATAATCCAGCTCGAGCCCCCGGATGCATAAACCTGCAAGGCAATTTAAGCTTGGGTTTTAGGTACCCAACTCTTGTTGGGTCCTACAAGGTTAGTTACAATAACTTTTGGAACCCAAATACAAGTCTTATATCCCTTGCATTTGGATCCTAACTACTTAGCAACTACTTTTGTGTTCTTACATGAAAGTACAAAAGAAGTATTGCAAGTATGGTAAATTATAGAAGGTCCATTGCACATTTTCCTAGGCACATGAGGCACAACATGATTTCTTCTAGGCCTACTTCTACCATGAACAAAAGTAGAGCTAGAGGCAAACATAGCATGTGAATCACAATAAACAGCATGATCATAAAATTCATCATTATAAGTATTCCTAGAATATTTCCTATCATAAATATAGGCATGATTCTTTTGGGAACTACTAGCCATAGGGGCCTTCCCTATCTCCTTGTCGAGAGCGGGAGCCTTTTGGCTTGTTAAGTTCTTGGTTTCCTTTCTAAAAACAAGTCCATCCTTAATCGAGGGGTGTCTACCAACAGTGTAGGCATCCCTAGCAAACTTTAATATATCAAAATCAACTTTGCAAGTCTTAAGTTGAGCATTAAGACTTGCCACCTCATTGTTTAACTTGGCAATAGGAATAAGATGTTCATCACAAGCATTAACATCAAAGTCCTTGCATCTATTGCAAATAACTACATGTTCCACACATGATCTAGTTGCATTTGCTTCCTCTAGTTTAGCATTTAATTCATCATTTAAATTCTTTAAACTAGAGACAGATTCATGGCAAGTAGACAACTCAGACGATAACATTTCATTTCTTTTAATTTCTAGAGCAAGAGATTTTTGAACACTAACAAATTTATCATGTTCTTCATACAAAATGTCCTCTTGCTTTTCTAAAAGTCTATCCTTTTCATTTAGAGGATCAATCAATTCATTTATTTTCTCTACCTTAGCTCTATCTAAACCTTTAAACAATTCAGAGTAATCTACTTCATCATCAGAAGATTCTTCATCACTAGAGGAAGTGTACTTGGGAGTGTCTCGAATACATATCTTATTCTCCTTAGCCATAAGGCAAGTATGGCGTTCGTTGGGGAAGAGTGAAGACTTGTTGAAGGCCGAGGCAGCCAGTCATTCATCGTCGGAGTCGGATGAGGAGCAATCAGAATCTCATTCCTTTCCAAGATGAGCCTCGCCTTTCGCCTTCCTATAGTTCTTCTTTTTCTCCTTCTTCCCATATTTTTCTTGTGCCTGGTCATTTTCATTATCGGGACATTGAGCAATAAAGTGACCAGTCTTACCACATTTGAAGCAGGAGCGCTTTCCCCTCGTTTTATTCTTGTTGGGGGTACTCTTTGCGTCCTTTGAGTGCGGCCTTGAAGCGCTTGATGATAAGCGTCATTTCTTCCTCATTGAGCCCAACAGCCTCCACTTGTGCCACCTTGCTAGGTAGCGCCTCCCTGCTGCTGGTTGCTTTGAGAGCAACAAGCTGTGGCTCGTAGACGGGTAGTGGACCGTTTAGTGCATCGTCCACGTATCGAGCCTCCTTCACCATCATGCGCCCGCTCACGAATTTTCCGAGGATCTCCTCGGGCGCCATTTTGGTGTACCAGGGGTTTTCACGAATAAGATTCACAAGATGGGGGTCAATTACAGTGAATGACCTTAGCATGAGTCGGGCGACATCATGATCCGTCCATCTTGTACTTCCGTAGCTTCGGATCTTGTTGACCAGGGTCTTGAGCCTGTTGTAGGTCTGAGTTGGCTCCTCTCCCCTGATCATCACGAACCTTCCCAGCTCGCCCTCTACCAATTCCATCTTGGTAATCATGGTGGCATAATTTTCCTCATGTGATATTTTGAGGGTATCCTAGATCTGTTTGGCATTATCCAAGCCACTTACTTTGTTATACTCATCCCTGCAAAGTGAAGCTAGCAAGACAGTAGTAGCTTGGGCATTTTTATGAATTTGTTCATTAATCATCACAAAGTTATCCGTACTATCGAAATGCATCCCATTTTCCACAATTTCCCAAATGCTAGGATGGAGAGAAAATAGATGACTACGCATTTTATGGCTCCAAAATGAGTAATCCTCTCCATCAAAGTGTGGAGGTTTTCCAAGAGGAATACAAAGTAGATGTGCATTTGAATTGTACGGAATACGGGAATAATCGAACGAATAATTTTGATTGACCGTCTTTTTCTTTGACGAGGAGTTGTCATCGTCCCTTGGTGAAGAAGTTGAGGCATCGTTGTCGTAGTAGATGATCTTCTTGATGCGCCTCTTCTTCTTCCCATCTATCTTCTTGTGACTTGACCTAGAGTCGATAGGCTTTTCGTCTCTTGGCTCATTGAAGAGGGACTCCTTCTCCTTGTCGTTGACCACCATCCCCTTTCCCTTAGGATCCATCTCTTCGGGTGGTTAGTCCCTTAGATGAAGAGTACGGCTCTGATACCAATTGAGAGCACCTAGAGGGGGGTGAATAGGTGATCCTGTAAAATCAAACACTAAATAGCCACAAAACTTAGTTTAGAGTGTTAGTACGACGAAGTAGCTTTGAAGCGAGTTCTTGTGAACACAACAATTACAGAGAAAGCAACACAAGAGACACGCGATTTTTATCCCGTGGTTCGGCCAAGTAACACTTGCCTACTTCCACGTTGTGGCGTCCCAATGGACGAGGGTTGCACTCAACCCCTTTCAAGTGATCCGATGATCAACTTGAATACCACGGTCTTTTCCTTTAGAGTCTTTTCCCGTGTGTGAGGAATCTCCACAGTTTGGAGTCTCTTGCCCTTACAATAGAGATCACAAAGAAAGCACGGAGTAAGGTTGGGGAGAGCAACACATGCAAGATTCAAATCCGCAGCACAACCACGCACACAAGTCACGACTTGAGCTCAAAACACAACACATGGAGTTTGCAACTCAAATGGAGCTCAAATCACTAACACAGAGAATCAAATGCGTGGAGTCGGAGTCTGAGAATCTTAGAATGTTTCTTGAAAGCTTGGTCTTCTCCTCCATGCGCCTAGGGGTCCCTTTTATAGCCCCAAGGCAGCTAGGAGCCGTTGGAGATCAATTTGGAAGGCCATTCTTGCCTTCTGTCGAGTGGTGCACCGGACAGTCCGGTGCACCACCGGACAGTCACTGTAGCAGTCCGGTGCGCGATCTCCTTCCATATTTGGCGCAATCGACCGTTGGTCCTCGGGATCGGTTGGCGCACCAGACACTATCTGGTGCACACCGGACAGTCCAGTGTGCCCAACCGACCGTTGGCAAGGGCCACGTGTCGCGCGTTGATCGCGCGACCGACCGTTGGCTGCTGGCGTCGTTGGCTCACCAGACAGTCCGGTGAATTATAGCCACGTCGCCTTTTCTGTTTCCTGAGAGTGGCGAGTTCGTCGCGGATGACTCACCAGACAGTCCGGTGCACCATCGGACAGTCCGGTAAATTATAGCCGTACAACTCCGTCGATTTCCGAGACCGGCTACTTCACTGTTGACCAGCCTGGCGCACCGGACACTGTCCGGTGCACCACCGGACAGTCCGGTGTGCCAGGCCCGAGCAAATACTTGGCTGTTCACAGCCAAGTCTTTTTCAATGCATTCCTTCTTTTGTTGGCCCTATTTCTAGCACTTAGATAAACACATTAGTATACAAAATAATATACTAAGTCTAGAAACATACCTTACACTTTGGTTTGCACTCTTCACACATTTTGCACATAAGTACTTAATTAATGTGTTGGACATCTAATCACCAAGATACTTATAGAAATTGCCCAAGGGCACATTTCCCTTTCAAGGGGGAAGGACTACAAACCCCGCTCCAAGAGGGTGTGCTACAAATGTGGTAAGCCCGCTCATTTTATCGCTAAATGCCCTACCCTATGTCTAGTGATAGTGATAGGGACAACGACAAGAAGGCTAGGAAGAAGGAAAAGAAGAAGTACTACAAGAACAGGGGCGGCGATGCCCACGTGTGTCAGGAATGGGACTCCGACATAAGCTCCACCGACTCCTCCACAGACGAGGATGCCGTAAACATCACCGTCAACAAGGGTCTTCTCTTCCCCAACGTCGACCACAAGTGCTTCATGGCAAAGGACGACAAAAAGAAGAAGGTAAAATCTAGAGCCTCCACTAAATATACAACATCTAGTGATGAAGGTAGCTCTAGTGAAGATGCGGATAATTTACTTACCCTTTTTGCCAACCTTAACTTGCATCAAAAAGAAAAATTGAATGAATTGATAGGTGCTATTCATGATAAGGATGAACTGTTGGATAGCCAAGAAGAATTCCTTATTAAGGAAAATAAAAAGCATGTTAAGGTGAAAATGTTTATGCTCAGGAGATAGAAAAATGTAAAACTTGACTAGAGAGCTTAGCATTTGCCATGACACTATCTCCAACTTTAGAACTGAGAATGTTAGTTTATTTGCTAAGGTTGAAAAATCAAATGTTTGTCATGATTTAATTGCCAATCTTAGAAATGAAAATGCTAGTTTAATTGCTAAGATTGATAAATTGAATGAATCAATTTCTAGCCTTAAAATTGAGAATGCTAGTTTAATTTCAAAGGCTAGAGACTTAAATGTTTGCAATGATTCTATTTCCTATCTTAGAAATGAGAATGTCATATTACATGCTAAGATAGAATAATTAAATGCTTGCAAACCCTCTACATCTAGTGTTGATCATGTCACTATTTGTACTAGATGTAGAGACATTAATGTTAATGCTATCCATGATCACCTTGCTTTAATTAAACAACAAAATGATCACATAGCTCAACTAACTGCTAAAATCAATGAGCATGAAATTGAAAATGAAAATTTTAAATTTGCTAGAAGCATGCTCTGTAGTGGGAGACGCCCTGGCATCAATGATGGCATTGGTTTCCAATAGGGAAGCAATGTCAAAACTAATGCCCCTAAGAGGTTGTCCAATTTTGTTAAGGGCAAGGCTACCAAGGCTCAGGATAAGGAGGGTTACAAATTATATCCTACTGATTATCCTGAGCACAAGATTAGGATAATTCATGCTAGGAAGTCTCATTCTGTTTCCCATCATGCTTTTATGTACAAGAATGAGGCATCTAGCTCTAGGCATTCTACCCATGTTAAAATGCCTAAAAAGAAAACTCCTACTGCATCAAATGAACCTAATGTTTCATTTAAAACTTTTGATGCTTCTTATGTGCTCACTAACAAATCAGGCAAAGTAGTTTCCAAATATGTTGGAGGCAAACACAAGGGCTCCAAGACTTGTGTTTGGGTACCCAAGGTGCTTATTTCTAATGTGAAAGGACCCAAGACCGTTTGGGTACCTAAGAACAAGACAAATTGTTTTGCAGGTTTATGCATCCGGGGCACAAGTTGGATTATTGATAGCGGATGCACAAACCACATGACAGGGAAGAAAAGAATGTTCTCCTCCTATGAGAAAAACGAAGATCCCCAACGAGCTATCACATTCGGGGATGGAAATCAAGGTTTGGTCAAAGGACTTGGTAAAATTGCTATATCACCTAATCATTCCATTTCCAATGTTTTTCTTGTAGATTCTTTAGATTACAATTTGCTTTCTGTATCTCAATTATGCAAAATAAGTTACAACTGTCTTTTACGGATATAGGTGTTACTGTCTTTAAAAGAAGTGATGATTCAGTAGCATTTAAGGGAGTATTAGAGGGTCAGCTATTCTTAGTTGATATTAGTAGAGCTGAACTCGATACTTGCTTAATTGCTTAGACTAATATGGGTTGACTCTGGCATCGCCGACTAGCCCATGTTGGGATGAAGAATCTTCACAAGCTTCTAAAGGGAGAACACATTTTGGGACTGACAAATGTTCATTTTGAGAAAGACAGGGTTTGTAGCGCATGTCAAGCAGGAAAGCAAGTTGGCTCCCATCATCCTCACAAGAACATCATGACGACCGACATGCCGCTTGAGCTACTCCACATGGATTTATTTGGCCTGATCGCTTACATAAGCATCGGCGGGAGTGAAAGGGAAATAGGGTCAAACCTTTTCCTAAATGATTTTGGTGGTTGAATTGCCCAACACAAATAATTGGACTAACTAGTTTGCTCTATATTATAAGTTGTATAGGTGCCAAAGGTTCAACACAAACCAATAAAAAGTTCAAGAAAGGGTTCAAATAGAAAGGAGCAAAACCAACCGAAGGCTGCCCTGGTCTGGCGCACCGGACAGTGTCCGGTGCACCAAGGAGAACAACTCTGGACTGCTCAGCTTCGGGTTTCTAGAAATGCCACTCCGCTATAATTCACCGGACTGTCCGGTGTAGCTCCGGACTGTCCGGTGTGCCAAGTGGAGCAACGGCTAACAACGCCAACGGTCGTATGCAAAAGTGAACAGTGTGTGAACAGTGCGCGCAGGGTCAGAGCAGGCGCCAGAAGGCGCACCGGACAGTGAACAGGGACTGTCCGGTGCACCACCGGACTGTCCAGTGGCCCCACTTGTCAGAGCTCCAACGGTCGAACCCAAACGGTTGGGTGACGTGGCTGGCGCACCAGACTGTCCGGTGCGCCCATCGACAACAGCCTCTCCCAACAACCACTTTGGTGGTTGGGGCTATAAATACCCCCCAACCACCACACTTCAAGGCATCCAAGTTTTCAGCCAACACATTAAATACAAGAGCTAGTGCATTCAATACAAGACACAATTAGATTGAATCAAAGTCTCTCTAAGTCCCAATTCCACTCAAAGCAATTGTGACAAGAAGTGAGAGTTTTGCCCGTGTTCTTTGAGCTCTTGTGCTTGGATCGCTTTTCTTCTTCCCCATTTCTTGTTCTCAACATCTTTGTAATCAAAGCAAGAGACACCAATTGTGTGGTGGTCCTTGTGGGGACTAAGTGTCCCAACTGATTGAGGAGAAAAGCTCACTCGGTCTAAGTGACCGTTTGAGAGAGGGAAAGGGTTGAAAGAGACCCGGTCTTTGTGACCACCTCAACAGGGGAGTAGGTTTGCAAGAACCGAACCTCGGTAAAAACAAATCACTGTGTCACACTCTTCATTTGCTTGTGCTTTGTTTTCGCCCTCTCTTTCGGACTTAATTTTATTTCTAACGCTAACCCTGGCTTGTAGTTGTGCTTAAAGTTTATAAATTTCAGATTTGCCTATTCACTCCCCTCTAGGCGACTTTCAATTGGTATCAAAGCCCGGTACTTCATTAGAGCCTAACCGCTCGAAGTGATGTTGGGAGATCACGCTAAGAAGGAGATGGTGACCGGCGAGAAGCCCGCTACAAGCCACGTGAAAGCTCCATCGGGGGAGTCCGGTAACAAGGTGAAGGGACCCCCTTCACACAACAAGTCGCAACGGAGCGGCGAGAAGAAAAAGAAGATGAAGAAAGTGGTCTACTACGAGACCGACTCTTCGTCGCCATCCACCTCTGGCTCTGACACGCCGTCCGTCACTTCTAAGCGCCATGAGCGCAAGAAGTTTAGTAAGATCCCCCTACGCTACCCTCGCATTTCTAAACATACTCCATTACTTTCTGTCCCATTAGGCAAACCACCAGTTTTGTATGTGGAGTGATAAAATGAGGCATCAACTAACATCACTCCACACTAGCATTTGGGATGTTGTTGAGTTTGGAGTACAGGTACCATCCGTAGGGGATGAAGGATATGATTCAGACAAAGTTGCCCAAATCCGGCACTTCAACTCCCAAGCCACTACTATTCTCCTCGCCTCTCTAAGTCGAGAGGAGTATAATAAGGTGCAAGGGTTGAAGAGTGCCAAAGAGATTTGGGACGTGCTCAAGACCGCGCACGAAGGAGATGAGGTGACCAAGATCACCAAGCGGGAAACGATCGAGGGAGAGCTCGGTCGATTTATGCTCAACCAAGGAGAGGAGCCACAAGCCATGTACAACCGGTTCAAGACCTTGGTGAACCAAGTGCGCAACCTTGGGAGCACAAAATGGGATGACCATGAAATGGTCAAGGTTATTCTAAGATCACTTGTTTTTCTCAATCCTACACAAGTTCAATTAATTCATGGTGACCCTAGATACAAGCTAATGTCTCTCGAGGAGGTCATAGGAAAGTTTGTGAGCTTTGAATTGATGATCAAAGGCTCTAAACAAATCATCGAGCGAGGCGCCACCTCGACACCCAAGGTGTAACCCGTCGCATTCAAAAACGACGGAGGAGAAGAAAGAAGAGTCTACGTCAAGTAGGCTCCCCATCGACGCCTCCAAGCTCGACAACGAGGAGATGACGCTCATCATCAAGAGCTTCCGCCAAATCCTCAAGCAAAGGAGGGGGAAGGATTACAAGCCCCGCTCCAAGAAGGTTTGCTACAAGTGTGGTAAGCCCGGTCATTTTATTGCTAAATGTCCATTATCAAGTGATAGTGACAGAGGCGACAACAAGAGGGGAAAAAAGAAGGAGAAGAAGAGGTAATATAAGAAGAAGGGCGACGATGCCCACGTTTGTCAGGAGTGGGACTCTGATGAGAGCTCCATGGACTCCTCCTCCGACGAGGACGCCGCAAACATCGCCGTCAATAAGGGTCTCCTCTTCCCCAACATCGGCCACAAATGCCTCATGACAAAGGACGGCAAAAAGAAGGTAAAATCTAGAGCATCCACTAAATATGCAACATCTAGTGATGAGGATAACTCTAGTGATGATGAAGATAATTTGCTTGCCTTTTTGCCAACCTAAACATGCAACAAAAAGAAAAGTTAAATGAATTGATAGGTGCTATTCATGAGATGGATGAACTCTTGGATAGCCAAGAGGACTTCCTTATTAAGGAAAATAAGAAGCATGTTAAGGTTAAAAATGCTTATGCTCAGGAAGTAGAAAAATGTGAAAAATTAAGTAGTGAGCTAAGCACTTGCCATGATACTATTTCTAACCTTAGAAATGAGAATGCTAAATTAATTGCTAAGGTTGAGAAATTAAATGTTTGTGATGATTCTTTTGTCAAACTAAAAAAATGATAATGCTAATTTGATTGCTAAGATTGACAAGTTGAATGAATCAATTGCTAGCCTTAAGATAGAAAATGATAAATTGATTACTAAGGCTAAGAATTTAAATGTTTGCAATGATATTGTTTCCAATCTTAGAAATGAAAATGCCATGTTACATGCTAAGATTGATGAGTTAAATGTTTGCAAACCCTCTACATCTAGTGTTGATCATGTTACTATTTGTACTAGATGTAGAGACATTAATGTTGATGCTATCCATGATCACCTAGCTTTAATTAAACAACAAAATGATCACATAGCTCAACTTAGTGCTAAAATTAATGAGCATGACTTAGAAAATGAAAAATTTAAATTTGCTAGAAGTATGCTCTATAGTGGGAGACGCCCTGGCATTAAGGATGGTATTGGCTTCCAACAGGGAGACAATGTCAAGCTTAATGCCCCTAAGAAATTGTCTAACTTTGTTAAGGGCAAAGCTCCCATGGTTCAGGATAACGAGGGCTATAATTTATATCCTACTGGTTATCCCGAACACAAAATTAGGAGAATTCATTCTAGGAAGTCTCACTCTGGCTCTCATCATGCTTTTATTTATAAGAGTGAGGCATCTAGTTCTAGGCAATCCACTCATGTTAAATTGTCTAAAAAGAAAACTCCTACTGCATCAAATGAGTCTATTGTTTCATTTAAGACTTTTGATGCTTCATATGTTTTAACTAACAAATCAGGCAAAGTAGTTGCCAAATATGTTGGGGGCAAACACAAGGGCTCCAAGACTTGTGTTTGGGTACCCAAGGTGCTTGTTTCTAATGTCAAAGGACCCAAGACTGTTTGGGTACCTAAGAACAAGGCCTAAACTTGTTTTGTAGGTTTATGCATCTGGAGGCTCAAGTTGGATAATTGATAGCGAGTGCACAAACCACATGACTGGGGAGAAAAGGATGTTCTCCTCCTACGAGAAAAACCATGATCCCCAAAGAGCTATCACATTCGGGGATGGAAATCAAGGTTTGGTCAAAGGACTTGGTAAAATTGCTATATCTCCTGACCATTCAATTTCCATTGTTTTTCTTGTAGATTCTTTAGATTACAATTTGCTTTCTATTTCTCAATTATGCAAAATGGGCTACAACTGTCTTTTTACATATTTAGGTGTTACTATCTTTAGAAGAAGTGATGATTCAGTAGCATTTAAGGGAGTATTAGAGGGTCAGCTATACTTAGTTGATTTTAATATAGCTAAACTCGATACTTGCTTAATTGCTAAGACTAACATGGGTTGGCTCTGGCACCGCCGACTAGCCCGCGTTGGAATGAAGAATCTTCACAAGCTTCTAAAGGGAGAGCACATTTTGGGACTAATCAATGTTCATTTTGAGAAAGACAGGATTTGTAGCGCATGTCAAGCAGGGAAGCAAGTTGGTGCTCATCATCCACACAAGAACATCATGACGACCGACAGGCCACTTGAGCTACTCCACATGGACCTATTCAGCCCGATAGCTTACATAAGCATCGGCGGGAGTAAGTACTGTCTAGTTGTTGTGGATGATTATTCTCGCTTCACTTGGGTGTTCTTTTTGCAGGATAAATCTCAAACCCAAGAGACCTTAAAAGGATTCTTGAGACGAGCTCAAAATGAGTTCGGCTTAAGGATAAAAAAGATTAGAAGCGACAATGGGACGGAGTTCAAGAACTCTCAAATAGAAGGCTTTCTTGAGGACGAGGGCATCAAGCATGAGTTCTCTTCTCCCTACACACCACAACAAAATGGTGTAGTGGAGAGGAAGAATAGAACTCTACTTGACATGGCGAGGACCATGCTTGATGAGTACAAGACTCCGGACCGGTTTTGGGCGGAAGCAATCAACACCGCTTGCTACGCCATCAACCGTCTCTACCTTCACCGAATCCTCAAGAAGACATCATATGAACTCCTCACCGGTAAAAAGCCCAATGTTTCATATTTTAGAGTCTTTGGTAGCAAATGTTTTATTCTTGTTAAAAGAAGTAGAAAATCTAAATTTGCTCCTAAGGTTGTGGAAGACTTTTTACTTGGTTATGACTCAAACACAAGGGCATATAGAGTCTTTAACAAGTCCACTGGACTAGTTGAAGTTTCTTGTGACATTGTGTTTGATGAGACTAACGGCTCTCAAGTAGAGCAAGTTGATCTTGATGAGCTAGATGATGAAGAGGCTCCATGCGTCGCACTAAGTAACATGTCCATCGGGGATGTGTGTCCTAAAGAATCCGAAGAGCCTCCATAAGCACAAGATCAACCTTCATCTTCAATGCAAACATCTCCACCAACCCAAGACGAGGATCAAGCTCAAGATGATGAAAATGAAGATCAAGAGGAGCCACCTCAAAAGGAGGATAATGATCAAGGGGGAGATGCCAATAATCAAGACAAGGAAGATGATGAGGGTCCAAGACTGCCACACCCATGAGTCCACCAAGAGATACAACGAGATCACCCCGTGAACTCCATTCTCAGTGACATTCATAAGGGGGTAACCACTCGATCTCGTGTCGCTCATTTTTGTGAACATTACTCCTTTGTGTCTTCTATTAAGCCATACAGGGTGGAAGACGCATTAAGGGATTCAGATTAGGTGTTGGCAATGCAAGAGGAACTCAACAACTTCACGAGGAATGAGGTATGGCATCTTGTTCCACGTCCTAATCAAAATGTTGTAGGAACCAAGTGGATCTTCCGCAACAAGCAAGATGAGCATGGTGTGGTGACAAGGAACAAAGCATGACTTGTGGCCAAGGGATATTCACAAGTCGAAGGTTTGGATTTCGGTGAAACCTATGCACCCGTAGCTAGGCTTGAGTCAATTCGTATATTACTTGCCTATGCTACTTACCATGGCTTTAAGCTCTATCAAATGGACGTGAAAAGTTCCTTCCTCAATGGACCAATCAAGGAGGAGGTCTATGTTGAGCAACCTCCCGACTTTGAAGATAGTGAGTACCCTAACCATGTGTATAAACTCTCTAAGGCGCTTTATGGGCTCAAGAAAGCCCCAAGAGCATGGTATGAATGCCTAAGAGATTTCCTTATCACTAATGGCTTCAAAGTCGACAAAGCCGATCCTACTCTCTTTACTAAAACTATTGCAAATGATTTGTTTGTATGCCAAATTTATGTTGATGACATCATATTTGGGTCTACTAACAAATCTACATGTGAAGAGTTTAGTAGGATCATGGTTCAAAAATTCGAGATGTCTATGATGGGGGAGTTGAAGTACTTCCTAGGATTTCAAGTGAAACAACTCCAAGAGGGCACCTTCATCAGCCAAACGAAATACATTCAAGACATACTCACCAAGTTTGGGATAAAGGATGCCAAGCCCATCAAGACACCCATGGGAACCAATTGGCATGTGAACCTCGACACGGGAGGTAAATCCGTAGATCAAAAGGTATACCGGTCGATGATATGATCTTTACTCTATTTATGTGCATCTCGACCGGATATTATGCTTTCCGTATGCATGTGTGCAAGATTCCAAGCCGATCCTAAGGAAGTTCACCTTAGGGCCGTGAAAAGAATCTTGAGACATTTAGTTCATACACCTAAGTTTGGTCTTTGGTACCCCAAGGGATCCACTTTTGATTTAATAGGTTATTCAGATGCTGATTGGGCAGGGTGTAAAATTGATAGGAAGAGCACATCAGGGACTTGTCAGTTCTTGGAAAGATCCCTGGTGTCTTGGGATTCAAAGAAACAAAATTCAGTAGCTCTTTCTACCACCGAAGCCGAGTACATTGCCGCAGGACATTGTTGCACACAATTGCTTTGGATGAGGCAAACCCTTAGGGACTATGGCTACATATTAACCGAAGTCCCTCTCCTATGTGATAATGAGAATGTAATCCGCATGACGGATAATCCCGTTGAGCACAGTCGCACTAAGCACATAGCCATTCGGCATCACTTTCTGAGGGATCACCAACAAAGGGGGGATATCAAGATTGCTTATGTTAGCACCAAAGAACAATTAGCCGATATCTTTACCAAACCACTAGATGAGAAAACTTTTACCAAACTTAGGCATGAGCTAAACATTCTTGATTCTAGAAACTTTTATTGATACTTTGCACACATAGCTCATCTATATACCTTTGATCATATCTCTTTCAAGTGCTATGACTAATGTGGTTTTCAAGTGTATTTTATGCTAAGTCATAGATTGAAAGGGAAATGGAGTCTTCGACGACGACAAGGCTTCCACTCCACTCCATCGTCTTACTTACCCTTCGCCGTCACTCCGCATCGCTCTCCACATTGGTATAATCCTTCACTCATACATTGTTTGCCAAAGGGGAGAGATTTTCCAAAGGGCTCTAAAGACTCCATTTTTGGCGATTTATGCCAAAGGGGGAGAGAATATTAGCCCAAAGCAAAAGGACCACACCACACCAATTTCAAAATTTTTCGGAAAGATGTTTTCAATTGGTATTTTTCAAATTAGTATTCCTCTAAGAAATTCTATCTCATTTGATATTTATATCTTAAGGAGGAGTTTCTCAAAATAGGTATCTAAAGTATTTGATCTTCTTTCAAATAGAAAAACCCTCTTGAACACTAAGAGGAGAATTTCATTAAGGGGGGGTTTTGATTAGTCAAAGGAAAAGCATTTGAAACAGGGGGAGAAAATTTCAAATCTTAAAAATGCTTCTCTAAATCTTATTTATATACCTTTGACTATTTGCAAAAAGACTTTGAAAAATAATTTCCAAAACATTTGCAAAAACAAAACAAGTGGTGCAAGCGTGGTCCAAAATGTTAAAATAAAGAAAGCAATCCATGCATATCTTTTAGAAGTTTATTTTGGTTTAATTCCAAGCAACCTTTACACTTACCTTATGCAAACTAGTTCAATTATGCACTTATATATTTGCTTTGGTTTGTGTTGGCATCAATCACCAAAAAGGGGGAGATTGAAAGGGAAATAGGTCAAACCTTTTCCTAAATGATTTTGGTGGTTGAATTGCCCAACACAAATAATTGGACTAACTAGTTTGCTCTAGATTATAAGTTCTACAGGTGCCAAAGGTTCAACACAAACTAATAAAAAGTCCAAGAAAGGGTTCAAATAGAAAGGAGCAAAACCAACCAAAGGCTGCCCTGGTCTGGCGCACCGGACTATCCGGTGCACCACCGGACAATCCGGTGCACCACCAGACAGTGTCCGGTGCACCAGGGAGAACAACTCTGAACTGCTCAGCTTCGGGTTTCTGGAAATGCCACTCCGCTATAATTCACCGGACTATCCGGTGTAGCACCGGACTGTCCGGTGTGCCAAGCAGAGCAACGTCTAACAGCGCCAACGGTCGTCTGCAAAAGTGAACAGTGCACAGACAGCGCGCACAGGGTCAGAGCAGGCGCCAGAAGGCGCACCAGACAGTGAACAAGGATTGTCTGGTGCACCACCGGACTGTCCGGTGGCCCCATTTGTCAGAGCTCCAACAGTCGAACCCTAACGGTTGGGTGACATGGCTGGCGCACTGGACAGTGTCCGGTGGCGCACCGGACTGTCCGGTGCGCCCATCGACAGCAGCCTCTCCCAACGGCTACTTTGGTGGTTGGGGCTATAAATACCCCCCAACCACCACACTTCAAGGCATCCAAGTTTTCAGCCAACACATACAATACAAGAGCTAGTGCATTCAATACACAATTAGATTGAATCAAAGGCTCTCCAAGTCCCAATTCCACTCAAAGAAATTAGTGACTAGAAGAGAGAGTTTTGCCCGTGTTCTTTGAGCTTTTGCGCTTGGATCGCTTTTCTTCTTCCTCATTTCTTGTTCTCAACATCTTTGTAATCAAAGCAAGAGACACCAATTGTGTGGTGGTCCTTGTGGGGACTAAGTGTCCTAATTGATTGAGGAGAAAAGCTCACTCGGTCTAAGTGACCGTTTGAGAGAGGGAAAGGGTTGAAAGAGACTCGATCTTTGTGACCACCTCAATGGGGAGTAGGTTTGCAAGAACCGAACCTCGGTAAAACAAATCACCGTGTCACACTCTTCATTTGCTTGTGATTTGTTTTCGCCCTCTCTTTCGGGCTTAACTTTATTTCTAACGCTAACCCCGGCTTGTAGTTGTGCTTAAAGTTTATAAATTTCAGATTTGCCTATTCACCCCCCTCTAGGCGACTTTCAAGGAGTAAGTATTGTCTTGTAATTGCAGATGATTATTCTCGCTTCACTTGGGTATTCTTTTTGCAGGAAAATCTCAAACCCAAGAGACCTTAAAGGGATTCTTGAGACGAGCTCAAAATGAGTTTGGATTAAGGATCAAAAAGATAAGAAGCGACAACGGGACTGAGTTCAAGAACTCACAAATAGAAGGCTTTCTTGAGGAGGATGGCATCAAGCATGAGTTCTCTTCTCCCTACACGCCTCAACAAAATGGTGTAGTGGAGAGGAAGAATAGAACTCTACTGGACATGGCAAAGACCATGCTTGATGAGTACAAGACTCCGGACCGGGTTTGGGCTAAGGCGATTAACACCGCCTGCTATTCCAACAACCGTCTCTATCTCCACCGAATCCTCAAGAAGACATCATACGAACTTGTCGGGGACCATAATTAGGGGTACCCCCAAGACTCCTAATCTCAGCTGGTAACCCCCATCAGCACAAAGCTGCAAAGGCCTGATGGGCGCGATTCCGGTCAAGGCTCCGTCCACTCAAGGGACACGATCTCGTCCCGCCCGAGCCCAACCTCGGGCAGGAACAGTAGACCAAGGCAGATTCATGCCTCGCCCGAGGGTCTCCTCAAACAACGGACACACCTTCGACTCGCCCGAGGCCCAGCTCGGGCAGGCTTCGCGAAGAAGCAACCTTGGCCAGATCGCCACGCCAACCGACCGTATCGCAGGAGCATTCAATGCAAGGATCGCCTGACACCTTATCCTGACGCACGCTCCTCAGTCGACAAGGCCGAAGTGACCGCAATCACTTTGCCGCTCCACTGACTGACCTGACAGGAAAACAGTGCCGCCTGCCCTGCTCCGACTGTTGTGCCACTCGCCAGAGTGAGGCCGACAGCAGCTAAGTCCAGCTCGGGCGCCATAGGAAGCTCCGCCTCGCCCAACCCCAGGGCTCGGACTCAACCTCGACCTCGGACGACGGACTCCGCCTCGCCCGACCCCAGGGCTTGGACTCAACCTCGATCTCGGACGACGGTATCCGCCTCGCCCGACCCTAGGGCTTGGACTCAACCTCGACCTCGGACGACGGTCTTCGCCTTGCCTGACCCCAGGGCTCGGACTCAACCTCGACCTCGGACGACGGTCTCCGCCTCGCCCGACCCCCGGGCCTGGACTCAGCCTCGACCTCGGAGGAGTCACCGCCTCGCCCGACCTCGGGCTCGGACCAACCACATCACAGGGGGGCCCATCATTACCCTACCCCTAGCTAGCTCAGGCTACGAGGAACAAGACCGGCGTCCCATCTGGCTCGCTCGGTAAAACAGGCAATGATGTCACCCAGCGTGCTCCATGACGACGGCGGTTCTCAGCCCCTTACAGAAGCAAGGAGACGCCAGCAAGGATCCGACAGCCCCGATAGCTGTACTTCCACAGGGCTCAAGCGCTCCTCCGACAGCCATGACATCACATGAACAGGGCGCCAAAACCTCTCCGACAGCCACGACGACATGTACATAGGACTCTGGCTTCCCTCTGCTAGACACGTTAGCGCATCGCTACACCCCCATTGTACACCTGGGCCCTCTCCTTACATCTATAAAAGGAAGGTCCAGGGCTCTCGTACGAGAAGGTGGCCGCGCGGGAGAATGGGCCGACGCACAAGGCTCGCTCTCTCTCTCTCTCTCTCTCTCTCTCTCTCTCTCTCTTTCCCTCGCGAACGCTTGTAACCCCCTACTGCAAGCGCATCCGCCCCGGGCGCAGGACAACACGAGGCCGCGGTTTCCCCTTACTGTTTCCTCCCTTGTGTTCCGTCTCGCGCCGACCCATCTGGGCTGGGACACGCAGCGACAATTTACTCGTCGGTCTAGGGACCCCCCAGGATCGAAACACCGACAGTTGGCGCGCCAGGTAGGGGCCTGCTGCGTGTTGACGAACAGCTTCCCGTCAAGCTCCAGATGGGTAGTCTCCAGCAACCTCTCCAACCCGGGACGATGCTCCGTTTCGGGAGTCTTGAGTTCATGTCCCTCGACGACAACTACGACATGATACTCCTTCCTTCGCCGCGCGACAACGACAATGGCGCTCGTCAGCCCGCCCGCCGGCGGCGGAATCGACGACGTCTTCCCCGCGTGACGGAAGAGCAACATCCGGGTCTGTCCCGTCACCTTCCCCGCCGATGGAGGAGGAGGCGGGGCAGGCATGGCCAAGCAGGAGGCGGCAACTCGTCGGCTGTCGAACGAGTCAACGGCGCCGGCGCCCCAACGGGGGACACGTCGAGCGTTGACCTCACGTCTGAGACGAAGACGAGCGTCGTTTCCCCGCAACACGCCAACCCCAAGCAGACGGACGACGCCGGCACGCTCGCGAAGGACTTGCTGGGCGTTAGTCTTGTACCCGAGATAACGGTGCAGTCCGTCCCCGACGCGACTTCGTCACCATCCGTCGATCAAGAGGTACCGTCCGCTTTTCATCCTGTGCCTTTTAGATTCAGTTTCGACCCACTAAGCGACCTCGCTTCAGTGGATGCTTTCATAAAGGCATATCCGAACCTTCCGGGGTATCATATGCGGTCAACCTGGGACCGACTGATGGCCGTCTCGACCTACGGGCCCCTGGGTTCCGAGGAAGATGACGGGCCCGACTATGGTTGGGATTTCTCCGGGCTCGATAACACCAGTGCCATGCAGGACTTCATGACCGCATGTGACTACTGCCTCTCCGATTGCTCCGATAGTAGCCACAGCCTCGGCGACGAGGACTGTGGCCCAAGTCGCGATTCTTTTCCACATCGATCTAGGGGGTCTCGATGAAGGCAACCACCTCGGTATGCCGGAGGACGGCGATCCCCCTAGGCCCGCGCCACGCGTTGACATCCTTCGGGAGCTAGCTGTGGTCCCAGTCCCTGCGGGGGGTCAGGACGCACAGCTCGAGCAAATCCGCGAGGTATAGGCCAGGCTCGACGAGGAAGCAGGACAACTTGTGCAGCTTCGGCAAAATATCGGGCAGGAGTGGGCAGGCCGAGCACCGTCCGGAGAAGCGCGTCATCTGGCCCAGGACGTCAGGCACCGCATCGCCGACGATGTCAGGGCAAGGCTGCCCCCGACTTCTAGTGGGGTCGGCCAGGTCCTGGCTGCAGCAGCAATACTACTCCGAGCGATGCCAGAACCATCCACCACCGAGGGGCGGCGTATCCAGGGAGAGCTCAAGAATCTCCTGGAGGATGCCGTGGTCCGACGGGCCGAAAGCTTTGCCTCCCGAAGGCAAGGGTACCCTTCGGAGCATCGCGCCGCGACTTCCCGATTCATGCGGGAAGCCTAGGTCCACACCGGACGCATGCGGGACACAGCGCCTGCAGCCCCGGGACGCCTCGGCAACGAGCACCACCGCCGTGACCGTTGAGCCCACCTCGACGAGAAGGTGCGCCGAGGCTACCACCCTAGACGTGGGGGACGCTACGACAGCGGGGAGGATCGGAGCCCCTCGCCCGAACCACCCGGTCCGCAAGCTTTCAGCCGGGCCATACGACGGGCGCCGTTCCCGACCCGGTTTCGAACCCCGACTACCATCACCAAGTACTCGGGGAGACAAGGCCGGAACTGTGGCTCGCGGACTATCGGCTGGCCTACTAGCTGGGTGGAAGGGACGATGACAACCTCATCATCCGCAACCTCCCACTGTTCCTCTCCGACGCCGCCCGAGCCTGGCTGGAGCATCTGCCTCCTGCGCAGATCTCCAACTGGGATGACCTAGTCAAAGCTTTCGCCGGCAACTTCCAGGGCACATACGTGCGCCCTGGGAACTCTTGGGATCTCCGAAGCTGCCACCAGCAGCCAAGGGAATCCCTCCGGGACTACATCCGGCGATTTTCGAAGCAGCGCACCGAGCTGCCTAACATCACCGACTCAGATGTCATCGGCGCGTTCCTCGCCGACACCACTTGCCGCGACTTGGTGAGCAAGCTGGGTCGCAAGACCCCCACCAGGGCGAGCGAGCTGATGGACATCGCCACCAAGTTTGCCTCTGGTCAGGAGGCGGTCGAGGCCATCTTCCGGAAGGACAAGCAGCCTCAGGGGCGCCAGCCGGAAGAGGTCCCCGAGGCGTCCGCTCAGCGCGACACCAAGAAGAAGGGCAAGAAGAAGTCGCAAGCGAAACGTGACGCCGCCGACGTAGACCTTGTCGCCGCCGCCGAGCACAGGAACCCTCGGAAGCCTCCTGGAGGCGCCAACCTGTTCGACAAGGTGCTCAAGGAGTCGTGCCCCTATCATCAGGGTCCCGTCAAGCACACCCTTGAGGAGTGCGTCATGCTTCGGCGCCACTTCCACAAGGCTGGGCCACCGGCGGAAGGTGGCAGAGCCCACGACAACGACAAGAAGGAAGGTCACAAGGTAGAGGAGTTCCCCGAGGTCCACGATTGCTTCATGATCTACGGTGGGCAAGTGGCGAATGCCTCGGCTCGGCACCGCAAGCAAGAGCGCCGGGAGGTCTGCTCGGTGAAGGTGGGGGCGCCAGTCTACCTAGATTGGTCCGACAAGCCCATCACCTTCGACCAGGGCGACCACCCTGACCGCGTGCCGAGCCCAGGAAAGTACCCGCTCGTTGTCGATCCCGTCATCGGCAACATCAGGCTTACCAAGGTCCTCATAGACGGGGGCAGCAGCCTCAACATCATCTACGCCGAGACACTCGGGCTCCTGCAGATCGATCTGTCCTCGATCCGGGCTGGCGCGACGCCCTTTCACGGGATCATCCCCGGGAAACGCGTCCAACCCCTTGGGCAACTCGATCTGCCCGTCTGCTTCGGGACTCCCTCCAACTTCCGAAAGGAAACCCTCACATTCGAGGTGGTCGGGTTCCGAGGAACCTACCACGCAGTGCTGGGGAGACCATGCTACGCCAAGTTCATGGCCGTCCCCAACTACACCTACCTCAAGCTCAAGATGTCGGGCCCCAACGAGGTCATCACCGTCGGCTCCACGTACCGACACGCGTACGAATGCGACGTGGAGTGCGTGGAGTACGCCGAGGCCCTCATCGCCGACCTGTAGAACCTTTCCAAGGAGGCGCCAGATGCGAAGCGCCATGCCGACAACTTCGAGCCAGCAGAGGCGGTTAAGTCTGTCCCTCTCGACCCCAACAACGACGCCTCCAAGCAAGTCCGGATCGGCTCCGAGCTCAACCCCAAATAGGAAGCAGTGCTCGTCGACTTTCTCCGCGTGAACGCCGAGGTTTTTGCGTGGAGTCCCTCGGACATGCCTGGCATACCGAGGGATGTCGCCGAGCACTCGCTCGATATCCGAGCTGGAGCCCGACCCGTGAAGCAGCCTCTGTGCCGATTCGACGAAGAAAAGCGCAGAACCATAGGCGAGGAGATCCACAAGCTAATGGCTGCAGGGTTCATCAAAGAGGTATTCCATCCCGAATGGCTAGCCAACCCTGTGCTTATGAGAAAGAAAGGCGGGAAATGGCGGATGTGTGTAGACTATACTGGTCTAAACAAAGCATGTCCGAAGGTTCCCTACCCTCTGCCTCGCATCGATCAAATCGTGGATTCCACTGCTGGATGCGAAACCCTGTCTTTCCTCAATGCCTACTCAGGGTATCACCAAATCAGGATGAAAGAGTCCGACCAGCTCGCGACTTCTTTCGTCACACCCTTTGGCATGTACTGCTACGTTACTATGCCATTCGGTTTGAGGAATGCAGGTGTGACATACCAAAGGTGCATGAACCACGTGTTCGGAGAGCACATTGGTCGAACGGTCGAGGCTTACGTCGACGACATCGTAGTCAAGACGAGGAAAGCCTCCGACCTCCTCTCCGACCTCGAAACGACATTCAAGTGTCTCAAGGCGAAAGGCGTAAAACTCAATCCCGAGAAGTGTGTCTTCGGAGTCCCCCGAGGCATGCTCCTGGGGTTCATCGTCTCCGAGCGGGGCATCGAGGCCAACCCAGAGAAAATCACGGCCATCACCAACATGGGCCCCATCAAGGACTTGAAAGGAGTACAGAGGGTCATGGGATGCCTTGTGACTCTGAGCCGTTTCATCTCGCGCCTCGGCGAAAGAGGCCTACCTCTGTACCGCCTCTTAAGGAAGACCGAGCGCTTCACTTGGACCACCGAGGCCGAGGAAGCCCTCGGGAACCTAAAGGCACTCCACACAAACGTGCCCATCTTCATGCCCCCCGCTGCCGGAGAAGCCCTCTTGACCTACGTCGCCTCTACCACTCAGGTGGTCAGCGCCACGATCGTGGTCGAGAGACGAGAAGAGGGGCACGCATTGCCCGTCCAGAGGCCGGTCTACTTCATCAGTGAAGTACTGTCTGAGACCAAAATCCGCTACCCGCAAATCTAGAAGCTACTGTACGCGGTAATTCTGACGCTGCGGAAATTGCGACACTACTTCGAGTCTCATCCGGTGACTGTGGTGTCATCCTTCCCCCTGGGGGAGATCATCCAGTGGCGAGAGGCCTCGGGTAGGATTGCAAAGTGGGCGGTGGAGATCATGGGTGAGACAATCTCGTTCGCCCCTCGGAAGGCCATCAAGTCCCAAGTCCTGGCAGACTTTGTGGCTGAATGGGTCGACACCCAGCTTCCAGCAGCTCCGATCCAACCGAAACTCTGGACCATGTTTTTCGACGGGTCGTTGATGAAAACAGGAGCGGGCGCGGGCCTGCTCTTCATCTCACCCCTCGGGAAGCACCTCCGCTACGTGTTGCGCCTCCATTTCTCAGCGTCCAACAACGTGGCCGAGTACGAGGCTCTGGTTAACGAGTTGCGCATCGCCATCGAGCTAGGGGTCCGGTGCCTCGACGCTCGTGGCGACTCGCAGCTTGTCATCGACCAAGTAATGAAGAACTCCCACTGCCGCGACCCGAAGATGGAAGCCTACTGCGATGAGGTTCGGCGCCTGGAGGACAAGTTCTACGGGCTCGAGCTCAACCACATCGCCCGACGATATAACGAGACTGCGGACGAGCTGGCTAAGATAGCCTCGGGGCGGACAACGGTTCCTCCGAACGTCTTCTCCCGAGACCTACATCAACCCTCAATCAAGACCGACGACACGCCCGAGCCCGAGAAGATCTCGGCTCAGCCCGAGGCGCCCTCGGCTCAGCCCGAGGCACCCTCGGCCCCCGAGGGTGAGGCACTGCGCGTCGAGGAAGAGCGGAATGGAGTCACGCCTAATCGAAACTGGCAGACCCCGTACCTGCAATATCTCCACCGAGGAGAGCTACCCCTCGACAGAACCGAAGCTCGGCGACTGGCGCGGCGCGCTAAGTCGTTCGTCTTGCTGGGTGAAGGAAAGGAGCTCTACCACTGCAGCCCCTCAGGCATCCTCCAGCGATGCATATCCATCGCCGAAGGTCAGGAACTATTGCAAGAAATACACTCGGGGGCTTGTGGTCACCACGCAGCACCTCGGGCCCTCGTTGGAAACGCCTTCCGACAGGGTTTCTACTGGCCAACCGCGGTGGCCGACGCCACTAGGATTGTGCGCACCTGCCAAGGGTGTCAATTCTACGCAAGGCAGACGCACCTGCCCGCTTAGGCCCTGCAAACAATACCCATCACCTGGTCGTTCGCTGTGTGGGGTCTGGACCTCGTCGGTCCCTTGTAGAAGGCACCCGGTGGCTACACGCACCTGCTGGTCGCCATCGACAAATTCTCCAAGTGGATCGAGGTCAGACCCCTAAACAACATCAGGTCCGAACAGGCGGTGGCATTCTTCACCAACATCATCCATCGCTTCGGGGTCCCGAACTCCATCATCACCGACAACGGCACCCAGTTCACTGGCAGAAAGTTCCTGGACTTCTGCGAGGGCCACCACATCCGGGTGAACTGGGCCGCCATAGCTCACCCCATGACGAATGGGCAGGTAGAGCATGCCAACGACATGATTCTGCAAGGACTCAAGCCACGGATCTACAACGACCTCAACAAATTCGGCACGCGATGGATGAAGGAACTCCCCTCGGTGGTCTGGAGTCTGAGAATGACGCCAAGCCGAACCACGGGCTTCACGTCGTTCTTTCTAGTCTATGGGGCCGAGGCTATCTTGCCCACAGACTTAGAATATGGATCCCCGAGGACGAGGGCATACGACGACCGAAGCAACCGGACCAACCGAGAAGACTCACTGGACTAGCTGGAGGAGGCTCGGGACATGGCCTTACTACACTCGACAAGGTATCAGCAGTCCCTGTGACGCTACCATGCCCGAGGGGTTCGGTCCCGAGACCTCCAGGTGGGGGACTTGGTGCTTCGGCTACGACAAGACGCCCGAGGGCGCCACAAGCTCACGCCTCCCTGGGAAGGGCCATTCATCATCGCCAAGATTTTGAAGCCCGAAACATACAAGCTGGCCAACAGTTAAGGCGAGGTCTACAGCAACGCTTGGAACATCCAACAGCTACGTCGCTTCTACCCTTAAGATGTTTTCAAGTCGTTCATACACCTCGTTTACATACGCAAATAAAGTCTAACCATCAAGGAAGGGTCAGCCTTGCCTCGGCAAAGCCCGACCCTCCCTCGGGGGCTAGAAGGGGGGAACCCCCTCTGCGTCAAAATTTTCCTTGGAAAAAGTCTTTCTGTCAGAACATCTTTCGTGCTTTTCGACTACTTCGATATGGGATCCTGAAAACGACGGAGTACACGTAAGCGGCAAGGCCGACTGAGCCGAGGGACTCCTACGCCTCCGGGATACGGATACCTCACTCATCACCTTCTGTGATAAGTAACTCACGCTCGGATAAGTGATTCCGCTGGCCGAACAAGTCTTAACTTTCAAAAGCTTTTCTGCCGAAACGATTTTTCGTGCCTTCTCGACTATATCGATAACAGAATCCAACGGACGAGTAAGAGTACACGTAAGTGGCAAGGCCGACCGAGCCGAGGGACTCTTACGCCTCCGGGATACGGATACCTCACTCATCACCTTCCGTGAAAAGTAACTCTCACTCGGATAAACAATTCTGTTACCGACAAATAAGTCCTGATACTCGAAACAAAGGGAAAAGAAACGCAACTTTACAACACGACGACGGTATGTTTGGGCCTCGGCGACCGCAAAAAACACATGCACACTACAGATAAACTGTTCCTGCAGGTTCAAACATCAATAAGGGGAGCAGCAGCACCCTCGGCGTCGACTCCACCTTCGGCGGAGTCCGACCCAGCCTCGGACGGTGACACGGTCGAAGGGTCTCCACCTCGAAGAAGGATGTCAGCACCGCGCCTGGGCCATTGTCGCCGAGGTCTTTTCCAGGAACCCGACCCGAGCAGACGGCTCGACCGGCCGCTCCGTAGCCTCAGCCAGCTGTCCCCCAAGGGCATCAGCCCGGCTCATGGCCTCGGCAACCCGACTCTGGCGTTGGTCCCGCCAGTGGATGGCCCAGCCAGGCTCCGGCCGACAAAGCTTCTTTTTGAGCCAACTCCGCCTCTGTCCATGCTGATACCGCTGCCTCCGGCTCCAGCTCATCGTAGAGCGGCCGAGGGTTTCTTTAACTGAGCAAGAGAAGCCTCGGGCGGCAAGGCTGACCGAGCCGAGGGACTCCTACGCCTCCGGGATATGGATACCTCACTCGTCACCTTCCGCACGAGGCAACTCACACTTGGTTAAGCGGTTCAGCTAGCCGACATGCGAGTCTGGTGCTCGAAAGGAGGAAGAAACACGACTTTACGCCCAAATACACACATGTTCAGGCCCCGACAGCCACAATGAACAGACACCGGCACTCAAGGTGCCATTACAAACGGAACTCCGGTTCCGCCCTCGCAGGTACGAACAACCCCCCACATTGGAGGGCCTGCGGGGCGACAAGACCCCAGGTGGCTCGCCACCGCCCGCTCCGGCAGCAGCGACAACGACCTCCGCTTCGGGCGGCCAAACAACAGCAGCGATGACCTCAGGGCAGACGCTGCTGCGACAAGGCCCTCGCCCACATCCCCACTCGAGGGGCGAGGACAGGCTATCAAAGCCAAAGAGCCGGAGGCCCGGAGCGTGGATGGTGGCGGCGATCTCATCGGTGACGAGGACTTCTCCAGCCGCCACCACCTCAGCTCCGACCTCCGCGCGGAGGCGTCGTACCGGAGCAAGGGCAGGATAGCCCAAGAACACGAACGCCACCCTAGCAGCGCACGACGTCTTGGGCGGTCCCCCGGTGCGCGCGGCGCGACCCCATACAGCGGCCGGATAGCCACACTCCGCCTGACGACGGGAGGGGGCACCGGGAGCCGAACCAGAGCCAGCTGAGCCAGCGAGCCCAACGCGCTGAAGCTGACGACGCTCGTGGTCGACCAACCCCGCGTTGTCGAAGTCCGCCCCTTCCGCTAGGCCGGTGAGCGCCTTCTCCCCTGAATGCTGAAGGAGAAGGTGGCCCACGAACCCATGCGGGAGGTAGAGCTCTGGCTCAGCCTGCCCTCCGCCCCAGCAAGGATGATGAAGATCCTTGAAGCTGAGGGAAGGGCAGGGGCCGCAGCCCAGCTTGCTTCTCCCCACCATCAAACTGGTGGTCACCGTCTTGGGTGACCATCGGCAAGGGGATGCAGCCGGGCTGCCTGATGAAAATCCTTGAAGCCGAGCGATGGCTGAAAGGTACCAACTTCCGCGAAGTTGCGTTCCTCCAACGACAGCAAAATGAAAGCAACGCGGGCGCTCCCCATCTGGGGGCTCGGAAGGTGGAAGGACGCGACGCATGAGAGGAGTGCGAAGGCATGGCTGCCATCCAAGGGGGTCGCCCCTTTTTTAAAGGCGACTCTCCCCACTAGCGTCCTCAGGCGTCGCGGACTGAGTCTTCACCAACACGCTCCAAGGTCCTCCCCCTACGACACAGGGGCTGGGTCCCACGCATCATGCGAGCTGGCCCGGGACAGAAGAAGCCAAACCGCCACGCACAGTGCGCGTAACTGCCCAGCGGTTCCAAGCGCTCCTCCATATTCGCCTAAACCAGCGGGCGAAAGGGCGAACCGCCATGCAGGCGGCATGCAACTGCACCAAGGGGGCGCACCCTTTCGACTTCGACGCGTCCAGCATGGAGGCCCACACGTCATGTAACCGGCGCTGGTTACTACGTGCGAGAAACTACACCGCCACCTGCGCTAGTACCACGCCTTCTCGACTGCGGAACCGCTGCCGCGACTCGAGGCTACCCTTGCATGGCCCAACAGTGCCAACCAAGCACATCGATCACGGGTCAGCCAACCGCGGGAGAAGGCGTGACGGTCGATATGGCCAAAAGTGGGCCTGCAGTAATGGCGGCGGCAGGCGGGCGGAAGCAGCAGTCAAGTCGTCTGCAGGCTCACGTCCCCTCCTGGGACAGCGAGAGAACCCTCTCCCACGGCGTGAAGACGACGCGCCCGTGTTCCGTTCCTCGAACGGCTCGCGCACGCACAACGGCTGCCCCGCGAACCACTCGTCCCGTCGCATTAACTCTGCGGCAGGGCAGGTGACACCTTTGGCAGGTGAAGCGGGCGACGCTTCACCCCCGCCATGATGACCACGTCAAAAAAGGTACGCTACGTCGTTCGATTTCATATCCCTTTTTCTCTTTCCCTTTCTCTCTCTTGCTACAGGGACCGGGAAAGGGGATACTCCGAAAGGGATCCTTCTCCGCGAAGGAAGCGGGCCCCGAGCCCTCCTACTGATCAGAGGTTCGAAGGCTGGCCCCCCGGAAGGGTTTGACAGCCGCCTCAGAGCACTCGGGCTCCGCGCCCACTACTGGTCAGAGGTTCGAAGGCTGGCCCCTCGGAAGGGTTCGACAGCCGCCTCAGGCCACTCGGGCTCCGCTCCCACTACTGATCAGGGGTTCGTAGGCTGGCCCCCGAAGGGTTCGATAGCCGCCTCAGAGCACGCAGAGCAAGGGATGACTCTGGGTACGTCCGATACATGGCCGAGGCTTGGGCTACGCTCCTGAGGTACCCTAGGACATTTCCGAGACCAGCAGGAGCGATTCTATAACGGAATCCCACCAGAGGGAGGCATTGAGCCCTCAGACCCTATCAAACGGGACTGGGTCCGGCAAATCACCTGCATGTACTTTTGGAGCGCGCCTCTGGGCCACTAGCCGACCCTTATCGAACGGGGCACGGGCGTCCACTCAGATCACCCGCTAGCAACTCACTGGAGACACCATGTTCGACGCCCTCCGAGGGCAACATGGCGCTTTCCCCCCTCCTTGTGGAAAGGCGACGCAGGGGCGTATGAAAAAAGCCAAGTCAGTCCTTGACCGTCCTCTCGCTCTGTGCGGAGGCTCGGGGGCTGCTCTCGCAAACCCGGCTCCGGCCAAACCGTTGACAGCGTCAACATACCAGCCCGAGAACTCGGAACCTGACTATGCACCCGGGCTACGACCAGTTCGCATGAGGGAACAACCAGACCGGCCGAGGCATCACGAAAGCCATTAAGACCTCGAAGGAGTCAAACCACTCCTCCGAGGCCTCAGGGGCTACACCTGGCGGGTGCGCTCGCGCGCACCTGAAAGTCGCCTAGAGGGGGGTGAATAGGGCGAATCTGAAATTTACAAACTTAATCACAACTACAAGCCGGGTTAGCGTTAGAAATGTAAACGAGTCTGAGAGAGGGCGTGAAAACAAATCGCAAGCGAATAAAGAGTGAGACACAAGGATTTGTTTTACCGAGGTTCGGTTTTCGCAAACCTACTCCCCGTTGAGGTGGTCACAAAGACCGGGTCTCTTTCAACCCTTTCCCTCTCTCAAACGGTCCCTCGAACCGAGTGAGCTTCTCTTCTCAATCAATTGGGAACCAAACTTCTCGCAAGGACCACCACACAATTGGTGTCTCTTGCCTTGATTACAATTGAGATGATCGCAAGAAAGAATGAGAAAAGGAAGCAATCCAAGCGCAAGAGCTCAAATGAACACAACAAATCACTCTCTCTAATCACTAAAGCTTTGTGTGGAGTTGGGAGAGGATTTGATCTCTTTGGTGTGTCTTGTATTGAATGCTAGCTCTTGTAAGTAGTTGGAAGGTGGAAAACTTGGATGCCAATGAATGTGGGCTGGTTAGGGTATTTATAGCCCCAACCACCACAAAGTGGCCGTTGGAAGGCTGCAGTCGCATGGCGCACCGGACAGTCCGGTGCGCCAGCCACGTCAGCAGACCGTTGGGGTTCGACCGTTGGAGCTCTGTCTTGTGGGCCCGCCTGGCTGTCCGGTGGTGCACCGGACAGGCCCTGTAGGCTGTCCGGTGTGCCACCCGCGCGTGCCCTGCTCCTCTGCGCGCAGGCGCGCATTTAATGCGTTGCAGTCGACCGTTACGCGCGAAGTAGTCGTTGCTCCGCTGTCACACTGGACAGTCTGATGTGCACCGGACACTGTCAGGTGACTCACCGGACAGTCCGGTGAATTATAGCGGAGCGGATTCTCGAAGCTGGCGAGTTCAGAGTCGTTCTCCCTTGGAGCACCGGACACTGTCCGGTGGTGCACCGGACAGTCCGGTGAATTATAGTGAAGCGCCTCTGAGAATTCCCGAAGGTGAAGAGTTTAGCTTGGAGTCCCCTGGTGCACCGGACACTGTCCGGTGGTGCACCGGACAGTCCGGTGCGCCAGACCAGGGCACACTTCGGTTATCCCTTGCTCTCTTTGTTGAACCATTTTCTTGGTCTTTTTATTGGCTTATTGTGAACCTTTGGCACCTGTAGAACTTATAGACTAGAGCAAACTAGTTAGTCCAATTATTTGTGTTGGGCAATTCAACCACCAAAATCATTTAGGAAATAGGTGTAAGCCTAATTCCCTTTCAATCTCCCCCCTTTTTGGTGATTGATGCCAACACAAACCAAAGCAAATATAGAAGTGCATAATTGAACTAGTTTGCATAATTGTAAGTGCAAAGGTTACTAAGAATTGAGCCAATATAAATTCTCATAAGATATGCATGGATTGTTTCTTTAATTTTTGACATTTTGGACCACGCTTGCACCACATGTTTTGTTTTTGCAAATTCTTTTGTAAATTCTTTTCAAAGCTCTTTTGCAAATAGTCAAAGGTAAATGAATAAGATTTTGCGAAGCATTTTCAAGATTTGATATTTTCTCCCCTTGTTTCAAATGCTTTTCCTTTGACTAAACAAAACTCCCCCTTAATAAAATCATCCTCTTAGTGTTCAAGAGGGTTTTAAGATATCAATTTTGAAAATACTACTTTTCCCCCTTTTGAACGCAATAAGATACCAATTTGAAAATCAGTAGTTTTAAAATTAGGTGGTGGTGCGGTCCTTTTGCTTTGGGCTAATACTTTCTCCCCCTTTGGCATGAATCACCAAAAACAGATTCTTGGAGTGAAATATAAGCCCTTTTTTTAACTACTTTCTCCCCCTTTGGCAAAATGTAACATGAGTGAACATTATACCAAAGACGAAGAGTTGGTCGGAGCGACGACGAAGGATGAGTTATGGAGTGGAGTGGAAGCCTTTGTCTTTGCCGAAGACTCCAATTCCCTTTCAATACACCTATGACTTGGTTTGAAATTCACTTGAAAACATATTAGTCATAGCATATATAAAAGAGTCATGATCAAAAGTATATGAATGAGCTATGTGTGCAAAATATCAAAAGAAATTCCTAGAATCAAGAATATTTAGCTCATGCCTAAGTTTATTAAAACTTTGTTCATCTAGTGGCTTGGTAAAGATATCGGCTAATTGTTCCTTAGTGTTAATGTATGCAATCTCGATATCTCCCTTTTGTTGGTGATCCCTTAGAAAATGATACCGAATGGCTATGTGTTTAGTGCGGCTATGCTCAACGAGATTATCCGCCATGCGAATTGCACTCTCATTATCACATAGAAGAGGACCTTTGGTTAATTTATAACCATAGTCCCTAAGGGTTTGCCTCATCCAAAGCAGTTGCGCGCAACAATGTCCTGTGGCAATATACTCGGCTTCGACGGTAGAAAGAGCTACGGAATTTTGCTTCTTTGAAGCCCAAGACACCAAGGATCTTCCCAAGAACTGGCAAGTCCCCGATGTGCTCTTTCTATTAATCTTACACCCCGCCCAATCGGCATCCGAATAACCAATTAAATCAAAACTGGATCCCCTATGATACCAAAGCCCAAACTTAGGAGTATGAACTAAATATCTCAAGATTCGTTTAACGGCCGTAAGGTGAGCTTCCTTAGGGTTGGCTTGGAATCTTGCACACATGCATACAGAAAGCATAATATCCGGTCGAGATGCACATAGATAGAGTAAAGAGCCTATCATCGACCGGTATACCTTTTGATCGACGGATTTACCTCCCGTGTCGAGGTCGAGATGCCCATTGGTTCCCATGGGTGTCTTGATGGGCTTGGCATCCTTCATCCCAAACTTGTTTAGAATGTCTTGAATATACTTTGTTTGGCTAATGAAGGTGCCCTCTTGGAGTTGCTTTACTTGAAATCCCAAGAAGTACTTCAACTCCCCCATCATCGACATCTCGAATTTTTGTGTCATGATCCTACTAAATTCCTCACACGTAGACTTGTTAGTAGACCCAAATATGATATCATCGACATAAATTTGGCATACAAACAAATCATTGTCAAGAGTTTTAGTAAATAAAGTAGGATCGACTTTTCCGACTTTGAAGCCATTAGCAATAAGGAAATCTCTTAGGCATTCATACCATGCTCTTGGGGCTTGCTTGAGCCCATAAAGCGCCTTAGAGAGTTTGTATACATAGTTAGGGTACTTACTATCTTCAAAGCCGGGAGGTTGCTCAACATAGACTTCTTCTTTGATTGGTCCATTGAGGAAGGCACTCTTCACGTCCATTTGGTAGAGCTTGAAGCCATGGTAAGTAGCATAGGCTAATAATATACGAATTGACTCAAGCCTAGCTACGGGTGCATAGGTTTCACCGAAATCCAAACCTTCGACTTGGGAATATCCCTTGGCCACAAGTTGGGCTTTGTTCCTTGTCACCACACAATGCTCGTCTTGCTTGTTGCGGAAAACCCACTTGGTTCCTACAACATTTTGATTAGGACGTGGAACTAAATGCCATACCTCGTTCCTAGTGAAATTGTTGAGCTCCTCTTGCATCGCCACCACCCAATCCGAATCTTGTAGTGCTTCCTCTACCTTGTGTGGCTCAATAGAGGAAATAAAAGAGTAATGCTCACAAAAATGTGCAACACGAGATCTAGTGGTTACCCCCTTATGAATGTCGCCGAGGATAGTGTTGACGGGGTGATCTCGTTGGATTGCTTGGTGGACTCTTGGGTGTGGCGGTCTTGGTTCTTCATCCTCCTTGTCTTGATCATTTGCATCTCCCCCTTGATCATTGCCGTCATTATGAGGTGGCTCATCTCTTTGATCTTCTTCCTCATCAACTTGAGCCTCATCCTCATTTTGAGTTGGTGGAGATGCTTGCGTGGAGGAGGATGGTTGATCTTGTGCATTTAGAGGCTCTTCGGATTCCTTAGGACACACATCCCTAATGGACATGTTCCTTAGCGCGATGCACGAGGCCTCTTCATTACCTATCTCATCAAGATCAACTTGTTCTACTTGAGAGCCGTTAGTTTCATCAAACACAACGTCACAAGAAACTTCAACTTGTCCAGAGGACTTGTTAAAGACTCTATATGCCCTTGTGTTTGAATCATATCCTAGTAAAAAGCCTTCTACAGTCTTAGGAGCAAATTTAGATTTTCTACCTCTTTTAACAAGAATAAAGCATTTGCTACCAAAGACTCTAAAATATGAAATATTGGGCTTTTTACCGGTTAGGAGTTCGTATGATGTCTTCTTGAGGATTCGGTGTAGATACAACCGGTTGATGGCGTAGCAGGCGGTGTTGACCGCCTCGGCCCAAAACCGATCCGAAGTCTTATACTCATCAAGCATGGTTCTTGCCATGTCCAATAGAGTTCTATTCTTCCTCTCCACTACACCGTTTTGTTGTGGGTGTAGGGAGAAGTGAACTCATGCTTGATGCCCTCCTCCTCAAGGAAGCCTTCGATTTGTGAGTTCTTGAACTCCGTACCGTTGTCGCTTCTAATTTTCTTGATCCTTAAGCCGAACTCATTTTGAGCCCGTCTCAAGAATCCCTTTAAGGTTTCTTGGGTATGAGATTTTTCCTGCAAAAAGAACACCCAAGTGAAGCGAGAATAATCATCCACAATAACTAGACAGTACTTACTCCCGCCGATGCTTATGTAAGCTATTGGGCCGAATAGGTCCATGTGTAGGAGCTCGAGTGGCCTGTCAGTCGTCATGATGTTCTTGTGTGGATGATGAACACCAACTTGCTTCCCTGCCTGACACGCGCTACAAATCCTATCTTTCTTAAAATGAACATTTGTTAGTCCCAAAATGTGTTCTCCCTTTAGAAGCTTATGAAGATTCTTCATTCCAACATGTGCTAGTCGGCGATGCCAGAGCCAGCCCATGTTAGTCTTAGCAATTAAGCAAGTGTCGAGTTCAGCTCTATCAAAATTCACTAAGTATAGCTGACCCTCTAACACTCCCTTAAATGCTATTGAATCATCACTCCTTCTAAAGACAGTAACACCTACATCAGTAAAAGACAGTTGTAGCCCATTTGACATAATTGCGAAACGGAAAGCAAGTTGTAGTCTAAAGAATCTACGAGAAAAACATTAGAAATGGAATGGTCAGGTGAAATAGCAATTTTACCCAAACCTTTGACCAAACCTTGATTTCCATCCCCGAATGTGATAGCTCGTTGGGGATCTTGGTTTTTCTCGTAGGAGGAGAACATCTTCTTCTCCTCAGTCATGTGGTTTGTGCACCCGCTGTCGATTATCCAACTTGAGCCCCCGGATGCATAAACCTACAAAACAAGTTTAGTTCTTGATTTTAGGTACCCAAATGGTTTTGGGTCCTTTGACATTAGACACAAGAACTTTGGGTACCCAAACACAAGGCTTTGACCCCCTTGTGCTTGCCCCCAACATATTTGGCAACTACCTTGCCAGATTTGTTAGTTAAAACATAAGATGCATCAAAAGTTTTAAATGAAATGTTATGATCATTTGATGCAATAAGAGTTTTCTTTCTAGGCAATTTAGCACGGGTTGATTGTCTAGAGCTAGATGTCTCACCCTTATACATAAAAGCATGATTAGGGCCAGAGTGAGACTTCCTAGAGTGAATTCTCCTAATTTTGCTCTCAAGATAACCGGCAGGGTACAAAATGTAACCCTCGTTATCCTGAGGCATGGGAGCCTTGCCCTTAACAAAATTAGAAAATCTTTTAGGAGGGGCATTAATTTTGACATTGTCTGTAACACCACAAAAGTCATCAACTAAAAATAATGAATTTAGTTATTATGGTAATTAGGATAATATTTTTTAAGTGATTAATTATTTATTTGTATTTTGATCATTTTCTTTGCATGCGCTTGATTGATTATCGGATGTTTATTATCAATTCCTTTTTAAAGAAATCCTAGTAAGTAAAATAATAATTAAGTAATATAATGATTATTGGTCTAAAAATAAATATTGTATTTATAAATAATTTTGGTGAATTTCTCGGAATTTTTGAGCTCTTTAAAAATACATTTCACAATTAAAAAAACAAATCCTACACTAAACCGACCCACTAGGGGCCCATTTACCATCCCAAACCCTAGCTCCCACGCCGTGCGCGCGTCCCTGGCTGTTTCCAGCCGCCGCCACCCCCTGTTGCTATCTCTCCCCCTCTTCTCTCTATGGCAACCTGGCCCCAGTCCTCTTCTCTCTCTCCCTTGCTCTCTCTCTCACGCACGCACCAGGAGGCCGCCTGGACACCGCGCGCGCCGCCCAGGCCGACCGGCGCCCAGCGCGCCCGACCGCGACCGAGCTGCCCTGACGGCGCGACGCCAGCGTGCCCGGTGCCGTGCACCGAGCCCCGGCCCCACCGCGACCGAAGCCGCGCGAGCTCGCGACGTCTGTGTGCCCAGCTCGCGACGCCAGGAACCGCGCGCGCAGGCACGACCTCGACCGAGAGCGCCCAAGCCCGACGTCGTTCCTATGCCCGAAGCCGCGCGTCCGTTCACCCACGACATTAATGGAGTTTCAATCACGACCGTTACTCCCTCCCCCACGTTCTCCCTCCATTGATGGCCTTGAAGATCGTCGTCGCGCCCTTCTCTCTCCCAGCGCCCTCTAACTTCCTCCCTCCATCTATAAATGCCGAGGCCGAGCCCTTGAAGCCCTGCCTAGACTCCTAGCCTCTCGCGCCCTCCTCGCTTGCCGAGCGCCGTTCGCAGAGCCGGCCACTGTGTCCTTCATCGCCGGAGCTTCCCTAGTCGCTGACCACCAGAGCCAGGGCGTCGTACGTCGTTGAACCGAGTGAAGCCACGACCCCGGGCGACCACCACCGGCCAAAACCCTCTGCTCGACGACCGTCCCTGCTCACCCATCGTTCTGCGCATAGGAAACAGAGAAAGGTAGAAGACAAGCGTATTGTATTCTACCCCTGCAGTGTTTTGTTGTTTTAAATTTGTAAATTTCAGAGTTCGAATCACGTGTAAATTGAATGATTGATCTCCTGTGTATATGTTGAGCTATTTCAAATAGTGTTTATGCCATTTTCCATGTTTACAACTTAGTTTGGTTATGTCGGCTGAAATTAAATTAAATATAATTTTCTAGAGTGAAGAATTTTGGAATAGAGTAGACCATATCTTTTTAATAAAAATACTATATGAATAATTCTACGGTTATTTATGCTCGGGATGAACTGTAGATTTTTAGTCAAATTATGTGTTCGTATGTGCGATTATAGATAAATTGCTTCTTCACTAAGTCGTGTTAGAGTCTCGATTAGTATTAAATAATATAGCTACTATGACTACTGTAAACTAAATAGTAGAATTATATTGGTAGGTTAATTTAGTTCTCCTAAATATCAAGGTTAAGTGACTTTTAAATAATATTGTAACGTCTACTATAATTTTCTTTTAGAAAGAAATAATAAAATATACTCCACGTACTATCCGGTAGAAATAATTGATTAGCTAATTAAACTTACTCCATAGAGTTTGGTTTAGCACGATATATATTAATGAATTTATATAGTACACACTTTCATAGTCAAATTGCCATATAGATCTCTCTAGTGAATTATGCAAACAAAATAAATAGTATGTCGTAGCAAATAAAATGATCCTTGATGTGTTTTATTTTATATTATAGTTACAAATTAAGTTTTCTTTTTGGAATGTTTTTCTTTTACGATGTGTTAATGTGTATGTAATGGTGTATGTTTATGTAATGGTGCATGTTTATTTATTTTGTATATGTTTTATTTTTGTATGTGCGATATGCAACTCTATTAGAAGCCGACTTTGTGGTAGAGGATCCGAATTCGTTCGAAGAGGATCCGCAGGACGCTTTTGAGCAAGGCAAGTGGATTCTCCCTCTGCATATTCTGTTTGTACCTATTCATTGCATATAATAATGTTTACTTTTTGATATACTGCATAAGTTGATGGGTTTTACCTAATTAAGGATTTCCTAGATTTACTACCTGTATTTCTTGTTTAACCTGGGAAAATTATTAAGCTACGCAAAATTTGTGCTACCGCTCAACTTAATGATTTCTAATGTCACTCATTAATTGGTTTTAATGTTACAAAAATTTAATTGGCAATTATGGCATTAACCCGATGGTTAAGATAATATTATTTCAAATTAATTGGAACATGGAGTGACCACCCAGGATAACAGTGCAACCACGAGTGCTATCATGGCTCTGGCTTTGGTAATTAGCTTTATATGTTTAGTGTCTAGCAACCTTACCTGAAAGATGGGCAAGAGGGGGAGCGGTAGGTGCTGGCAGCCCACGTTAACATGGGGTCGTATTCTTGGCTAAGGTACCTCACCCAGGGGGCTACCACCATCGTCTTTAGAAACCTTAGCGGGTTGCTTCGTATTAAGTGTATTTTGTGAAAGCCTCATAATGGATCCCTAGCCATTCACCTCGGCAGTGTTTAAGGGTCCGATCAACCCGGGCTAGATGGGATACATGGCTTGTGGGTAAAGTTGTACCACCTCTGCAGAGTGTAAAACTGATATATCAGCCGTGCTCCCGGTTATGAGCGACCTGGACTCCTCACATGATAATTGAACTTGAAGATGGAATTAAATTGAGATCCGATGATCTGCCAATAATTTGCTTAAGTGGTTTCACTTAAGTGTTTTTGTTATATTCATATTCCTTTGTTTAAATGGGATATTTGGGATTCACACTTATTAGTAAGACATGTGTTGTTAATAAAATATTGACCAACTAAAATGCTTACTGCTCAACCTTAGCCTCACCTTGTTATACCTGCATTAGTTTTTTCCCCACTTGCTGAGCCCCGACCATAAGTGAGCTCACCCTTGCTTATTTTGATTAGAGGGTGATGCTGGAGACTTTGATGGAGTTTTTATCGACGAGGAATTCTAAGTCTAACGATACGCCGGTCATCTTCCTGTGGGAGATTGCCCAGTTGTTTATTTCCGCTTTACTTTGATGTGATACTTGTTCAAGATACAATGTTCAGATGATGTAATAAAGTATTATACTCTCTTTACGCGTTTATTGCATTGTCTTTTGATATATTACACTTGTGACGTCAAAATATGTGTGGAAATGGATCCTGGCACACATATGGTATGCGCTCGGTTCTACCCCCTGGAAACGGGTGTGACAGAAGTGGTATCAAAGGTATGCTGACCCTAGGTCGTTAGATTAGTTAGAAATGGAAAGCCTAGTTGTTCAAAACTTGCTAATTTCATTCCTATAAATTCCTTTATCAGTCTTACCTCTTTGAAATTCAACTGAATTGTCTCTTCTCTTGTAGATGGTTCGCACTCTCCAAACTACCCGCGTCAACACCAGCTACGTCCCTTAGCCCCGGCAGATCCCGGTCTACCCAGTGGTAGTCGAGGAAGTTCCGACGGATCTCCCTCCCATCCGAGTGGAGAATGTAGTCATCCTGGAGGATAGCTCGGAGGAACAGCTGCCGACCCCCACCCCGTTGGTAGAGTCCCTGGCCTTCGCAGCTGGGTCATCGACGTCAGCACCGTCTGCACTAGCCTTCCAAGCACCTGCACCCGGAGGAGACGACCTCGACAACTCCGGAGACGACGATGACGAGGATGAAGACGACGAAGAAGGTGGAGACGAACACGTCCACGAGGAAGCTGACTACACCCAGCAGGACAACTTCATGGGGTTTGGTCCTGTTGTCGAACATTACACATCAATGTTCGAGACGGGGCACTTCCCCAACCTGCTACAAGAAGTGCTGCACGCGCTAGGCACCTACGTCCGCCCCCTGTACGAAACAAGGCGAGTGAGCGAGCCTCCTCGGGCTTGCTATTACATCACTCGCATCCACGTCAGGGTGATGGATGCAGGGGACAGGGGATTCAGGACTCTGTCTGCTCACGAGTCCCTGACACCACTATCCACCTACGCTGCCTCGGTCAGCGATGCTGCCCGTCGGACCCTATGGTCGCTCAGCCACACCTACCGGCAGCAGCTGCAGAACACGAGGTTCAGACATCTTCCTCAGCGTCTGAGTGGAGGAAGCCAGACCAACATCGTCACAGGAGAAGCCGGTGAGGATCGCCTCAACACCCTAGCTGGTGTAGTGGCCGGTCTCAACACCGACCTGGACAGTGCCACCCTGGATCTCTACAGGGTGCACTTGGAGCTGGAGAATGCCCACGCCAGGATTGCAGCCCTGGAAGCCCAACTGCAAGGACTGGAACCGCTCGAAGCCCAGGTCCCCGCCATGGCGTTGTCTCCTCCCCGCAAGAGGCTGCGCTATGGAGAGCCCGGATCCGTCACTAGGCTGCTTTAGGAGTTTTGAGTCATGATGTAATAAGTTATACTTCGCGTTAGACGATGATACTCTCTTTTAAGTTATCATATTAATAAATAACAACCATGTGATGGTGATTGGTTGACATGCTTGAGTTGGATCTTTGTTTGAGTGCAATGGTCTTATGGAATGATGGCCATAAGAACATATAAAAATTTTAAAACTTAAGCCATTTCCCCTCTAGAATCTTTCTACTCTTCTCTTCTCTAAGATGTTCACTCTCTAACCAATCAGATGGTGAACGCTCGTCAAGGACCCAACAACAACCGGAATCAGTGTGGACAACAAGTACCACCACCACCGAATCCCAATATGGAGCAGTTCATCGCCGCCCAGATGCAGATTCTGCAAGGAATCACTGCGGCTGTTCAACAAATTCAGCAGAACCAGATGAACCAACAGAATCAGCAACCCCAGCAGCAGCAATATGCACCCCCGGCCAGAGATAAGCACCGGGATTTCATGAGTCATCACCCACCGACATTTTCTCATGTGGTTGATCCTCTGGGTGCAGATGACTGGCTAAAGGTCATTGGAAAGAAGTTGGACATCACTCAGTGCAACGACCGGGAGAAGGTCTTGTACGCCTCGGGAAGACTCGAGGGTTCTGCGTCCGATTGGTGGGATGCCTTCACAGCGGCACATCCCAACGCAGATGCTATAACTTGGCAGGAGTTTCAGGAGAACTTCCGCGCTCATCACATCCCTTCAGGAATTATGAAGTTGAAGAAGAAGGAGTTCCTTTCCCTTACTCAAGGGAATATGTCCGTCAGCGAGTATCGTGATCGCTTCACTCAGCTTTCACGCTATGCCCCTGAAGAAGTGGATACAGATGAGAAGCGCCAAGAGCGTTTCCTAGAAGGACTAATTGGACCTCTGAATTATCAACTTCAGAGTCATACATTTCCCAACTTCCAGACACTGTTGAACAAGGCAATTGGCCTTGAAAGTAAAAGGAAGGAGTTATCTGACCACAAAAGGAAATTTCAAGGTCAGTCTAGCAGGAATACTCGCCCGAACAATGCTCAAGGTTCGTAGTTCCGCTCTGGAAATCAAGGAGGAAAAATTATCAAGTGCAACGCTCTGGACAGCAAGCCCAGAGAAATAATCAGAGTCAGAACCAGCAAAGGAGCAACTCCTAGACCAACCAGAGGTCTGGTGGGAGTTCACAAAACCGTCAAGGTGGCGCTAGTAACACGCAGGCCAGAAACAACGCACCTGTCCAACCCAATGGATGTTTCAAGTGCGGTGAGCTAGGCCACTATGCCAACAACTGCCCAAGGCGCAACCAGCAGACACCCCAGAAAGGCAATAATCAGAGGAATGACCAGAACACCCCCGCTCGTGGATCTGCTCAGAACAAGACTCCTCAGAACCAGAGCAGAGGAAGGGTCAATCACGTCACTGTAGAATCAGTGCCTAAGGATGCCGACATAGTGTATGGTATGTTTCTTGTTAACTCCATATCTGCATCAGTTTTATTTGACTCTGGAGCATCGCATTCGTTTATAACTGAGTCATTTGTGGAAAAACACAACATACCTAAGTACCCTCTTAAGAAGATATTACACATTAGTTCACCGGGAGGTGACATGAAGGCCACACACTCATGCCCCCATGTTAATCTCAAGATTCAAGGAATAGATTTCTCAGTCAACCCAGTGGTCCTAGGATCCAACGGTATCGATGTGATTCTTGGATGCAATTGGTTGAAAAGTTGTGATGGAGTGATACAGTGTGCCAATGGAACAATTATGTTGACAAGTCCTCAAGGTGAAAGAATCCAAGTTAACATAGACAAGTCAATAGATGAAAAAGGGAAAACAGTGATCAATCACTTGGAAGAAAAGCCCTTGGAAAATATCAAAGTAGTGTGCGAATACCCAGACGTATTTCCGGAGGAATTACCAGGTATGCCACCTGACCGTGATATAGAGTTTTCTATTGAATTATTACCCGGAACCGCACCGATCTCGAAAAGACCATATAGAATGGATGTCAAAGATTTAGTAGAACTGAAGAAACAAATAGAAGAATTACTAGAAAAAGGTTTCATTCGCCCAAGTTCATCCCCTTGGGGAGCCCCAGTGCTATTTGTGAATAAGAATGATGGTTCGAGGAGAATGTGCGTTGATTATAGAAGTTTGAATGAAGTAACCATCAAGAATAAATACCCGCTACCTCGAATTGAAGACTTATTCAATCAAATGAAGGGAGCTAAGATATTCTCGAAGATAGATCTGAGATCGGGATATCATCAGTTAAAGATTCGAGCAGAAGATGTACCGAAGACAGCCTTTACGACAATGATATGGATTATATGAGTTTTTGGTCATGTCGTTTGGACTGACTAATGCACCAGCATACTTTATGAACTTGATGAATAAAGTATTCATGGAATATCTGGATCAATTTGTGGTCGTATTCATTGACGACATACTGATATATTCTCCGAATGAAGAAACACATGAAGATCATCTAAGGCTAGTCCTACAAAAGCTTCGTGACAACCAACTATATGCGAAGTTCTCGAAGTGTGATTTTTGGTTAAAGGAAGTTGCTTTCTTAGGACATATCATTACCGATGGTGGAATTAAAGTGGACCCAGGAAAGATAAGTGAGATACTAGATTGGAAGCAACCAAAAGATGCGTCCAAGATCAGAAGTTTTCTTGGATTGGCTGGATACTATAGAAGATTTATTGAAGGTTTTTCCAAGTTAGTGAAACCTCTTACCTCTCTACTGGAGAAAGGTAAAGAGTTCAAGTGGGATGAAGCTTGTCAGAATTGTTTTGAAGAACTCAAGAAAAGGTTAACCACTGCACCAATATTGGTAATGCCAGACATCCACAAGGGATTTGATGTATATTGCGATGCATCACACCTTGGACTTGGATGTGTGCTAATGCAAGAAGGAAAAGTAATAGCTTATGCCTCAAGGCAGTTGAGAAAGCATGAGAAGAATTACCCTACGCATGATTTGGAACTAGCTGTCGTAGTGCATGCTTTGAAGATTTGGAGGCACTATATGATTGGAAACAAGTGCAAAATCTTCACAGATCACAAAAGCTTGAAATATATATTCACTCAGAAAGAACTCAACCTCAGACAGAGAAGATGGCTTGAGTTGATTAAGGACTATGATTTGGAAATACAATATCACCCCGAAAAAGCAAATGTAGTAGCTGATGCTTTGAGCCGTAAGGGTCAAGTGAACAACATCACTACTCATTTGATGTCGCAAGAATTGTGCTGGGAAATGGAACAACTCAACCTTGGATTTCTCAATAATGTAGAAGCAACGGTGATGGAAGTTGAATCTACTTTGGAAGAAGATATTCGTAAAGGACAAGAGTCCGATGAGAAAATCAAGGAAATTAAAACTTTGATTAGTTTGGGAAAAGCCCCAGATTTCACGGAAGATGAACAAGGCACAGTATGGTTTAAGAAGAGAATCTGTGTACCCGAAATTGAGCACTTGCGCCAACTTATTTTGAGAGAAGCTCATGATTCAGCTTACTCTATTCACCCTCGAAGTACAAAGATGTACCAGGATCTTAAGGAAAAGTATTAGTGGTACGGTTTGAAAAGAGATGTTGCTACTCATGTTGCATTATGTGAAGTGTGTCAGCGAGTTAAAGCCGAACACCAAAGGCCAGCAGGATTGCTACAACCTCTCAAGGTACCAGAATGGAAATGGGAAGAAATCAGTATGGATTTCATAGTTGGACTACCCCATACTCGAGATGGCTATGATTCAATATGGGTCATAGTAGACAGGTTAACTAAAGTAGCACACTTTTTATACCTGTGAAGATAACTTACTCGGGAGCCCAATTAGCAGAATTATACATATCGAGGATTGTTTGTCTGCATGGAGTACCGAAGAAGATCATATTAGATCGAGGAACCCAGTTTACCTCGCGCTTTTGGAAAAGACTTCATGAGTCCATGGATACCAAGCTAAATTTTAGTTCAGCTTATCATCCGCAGACGGATGGGCAAACAGAAAGAACAAACCAAGTGTTGGAAGATATGTTAAGAGCTTGCGCTCTAAAGCATGGTAGAAGCTGGGATAAGAGTTTGCCTTATGCAGAATTCTCGTATAACAACAGTTATCAGGCAAGTCTAAAAATGGCACCATTTGAAGCACTTTATGGACGAAAGTGTAGAACACCGCTTTACTGGAATCAGACTGGAGAAAGTGAAGTGTTCGGTCCAGAAATTCTCCAAGAAGCCGAAAAGCAAGTGCAGATTATCAGAGAAAATTTGAAGACAGCACAGTCAAGACAGAAAAGCTATGCTGATAATAGAAGAAGAGAGTTGATGTTTGAAGTAGGAGACTTTGTCTACCTTAAAGTTTCACCGATGAGAGGAATGAAAAGGTTTAAGGTTAAGGGAAAATTATCACCTCGCTATATTGGCCCATTCAAGATTTTGGAAAGAAAAGGTGAAGTAGCCTATCAGTTAGAAGTACCTGATAGTTTATCGGAGGTGCATGACGTATTTCACGTGTCACAACTTAAGAAGTGCTTAAGAGTACCGGAAGAACAGTTACCCATGGAGGAACTGAATGTCAATGAAGATTTGACTTATTCGGAGTACCCGGTCAGAATTCTGGAAATATCTCGCAGAATTACACGGAGTAAAGTCATTAACATGTGCAAGGTTCAGTGGAGTCATCATTCGGAAGATGAGGCCACTTGGGAAAGAGAAGATGAGCTCAGAGCAGAATTTCCCCAGTTATTCTCGGAAGTTCCTTAATCTCGAGGACGAGATTCTTTTTAAGAGGTGTAGGTTTGTAACACCACAAAAGTCATCAACTAAAAATAATGAATTTAGTTATTATGGTAATTAGGATAATATTTTTTTAAGTGATTAATTATTTATTTGCATTTTGATCGTTTTCTTTGCATGCGCTTGATTGATTATCGGATGTTTATTATCAATTCCTTTTTAAAGAAATCCTAGTAAGTAAAATAATAATTAAGTAATATAATGATTATTGGTCTAAAAATAAATATTGTATTTATAAATAATTTTGGTGAATTTCTCGAAATTTTTGAGCTCTTTAAAAATACATTTCACAATTAAAAAAACAAATCCTACACTAAACCGGCTCACTAGGGGCCCATTTACCATCCCAAACCCTAGCTCCCACGTCGTGCGCGCGTCCCTGGCTGTTTCCAGCCGCCGCCACCCCCTGTTGCTATCTCTCCCCCTCTTCTCTCTATGGCAACCCGGCCCCACTCCTCTTCTCTCTCTCTCCCTTGCTCTCTCTCTCTCTCACGCATGCACCAGGAGGCCGCCTGGACACCGCGTGCGCCGCCCAGGCCGACCGGCGCCCAGCGCGCCCGACCGCGACCGAGTCGCCCTGACGGCGCGACGCCAGCGTGCCCGGCGCCCTACACCGAGCCTCGGCCCCACCGCGACCGAAGCCGCGCGAGCTCGCGACGTCCGCGTGCCCAGCTCGCGACGCCAGGAACCGCACGCGCGCAGGCACGACCCCGACCGAGAGCGCCCAAGCCCGACGCCGTTCCTATGCCCGAAGCCGCGCGTCCGTTCACCCACGACATTAATGGAGTTTCAATCGCGACCGTTACTCCCTCCCCCACGTTCTCCCTCCATTGATGGCCTTGAAGATCGCCGTCGCGCCCTTCTCTCTCCCAGCGCCCTCTAACTTCCTCCCTCCATCTATAAATGCCGAGGCCGAGCCCTTGAAGCCCTGCCTAGACTCCTAGCCTCTCGCGCCCTCCTCTCTTGCCGAGCGCCGTTCGCAGAGCCGACCACCGTGTCCTTCATCGCCGGAGCTTCCCTAGTCGCTGACCACCGGAGCCAGGGCGTCGTACGTCGTTGAACCGAGTGAAGCCGCGACCCCGGGCGACCACCACCGGCCAAAACCCTCTGCTCGATGACCGTCCCTGCTCACCCATCGTTCTGCGCATAGGAAACAGAGAAAGGTAGAAGACAAGCGTATTGTATTCTACCCCTGCAGTGTTTTGTTGTTTTAAATTTGTAAATTTCAGAGTTCGAATCACGTGTAAATTGAATGATTGATCTCCTGTGTATATGTTGAGCTATTTCAAATAGTGTTTATGCCATTTTCCATGTTTACAACTTAGTTTGGTTATGTCGGTTGAAATTAAATTAAATATAATTTTCTAGAGTGAAGAATTTTGGAATAGAGTAGACCATATCTTTTTAATAAAAATACTATATGAATAATTCTACGGTTATTTATGCTCGGGATGAACTGTAGATTTTTAGTCAAATTAGGTGTTCGTATGTGCGCGTTATAGATAAATTGCTTCTTCACTAAGTCGTGTTAGAGTCTCGATTAGTATTAAATAATATAGCTACTATGACTACTGTAAACTAAATAGTAGAATTATATTGGTAGGTTAATTTAGTTCTCCTAAATATCAAGGTTAAGTGACTTTTAAATAATATTGTAACGTCTACTATAATTTTCTTTTAGAAAGAAATAATAAAATATACTCCACGTACTATCCGGTAGAAATAATTGATTAGCTAATTAAACTTACTCCATAGAGTTTGGTTTAGCACGATATATATATTAATGAATTTATATAGTACACACTTTCATAGTCAAATTGCCATATAGATCTCTCTAGTGAATTATGCAAACAAAATAAATAGTATGTCGTAGCAAATAAAATAATCCTTGATGTGTTTTATTTTATATTATAGTTACAAATTAAGTTTTCTTTTTGGAATGTTTTTCTTTTACAATGTGTTAATGTGTATGTAATGGTGTATGTTTATGTAATGGTGCATGTTTATTTATTTTGTATATGTTTTATTTTTGTATGTGCGATATGTGACTCTATTAGAAGCCGACTTTGTGGTAGAGGATCCGAATTCGTTCGAAGAGGATCCGCAGGACGCTTTTGAGCAAGGCAAGTGGATTCTCCCTCTGCATATTCTGTTTGTACCTATTCATTGCATATAATAATGTTTACTTTTTGATATACTGCATAAGTTGATGGGTTTTACCTAATTAAGGATTTCCTAGATTTACTACCTGTATTCCTTGTTTAACATGGGAAAATTATTAAGCTACGCAAAATTTGTGCTACCGCTCAACTTAATGATTTCTAATGTCACTCATTAATTGGTTTTAATGTTACAAAAATTTAATTGGCAATTATGGCATTAACCCGATGGTTAAGATAATATTATTTCAAATTAATTGGAACATGGAGTGACCACCCAGGATAATAGTGCAACCACGAGTGCTATCATGGCTCTGGCTTTGGTAATTAGCTTTATATGCTTAGTGCCTAGCAACCTTACCTGAAAGATGGGCAAGAGGGGGAGCGGTAGGTGCTGGCAGCCCACGTTAACATGGGGTCGTATTCTTGGCTAAGGTACCTCACCCAGGGGGCTACCACCATCGTCTTTAGAAACCTTAGCGGGTTGCTTCGTATTAAGTGTATTTTGTGAAAGCCTCATAATGGATCCCTAGCCATTCACCTCGGCAGTGTTTAAGAGTCCGATCAACCCGGGCTAGATGGGATACATGGCTTGTGGGTAAAGTTGTACCACCTCTGTAGAGTGTAAAACTGATATATCAGCCGTGCTCCCGGTTATGGGCGACCTGGACTCCTCACATGATAATTGAACTTGAAGATGGAATTAAATTGAGATCCGATGATCTGCCAATAATTTGCTTAAGTGGTTTCACTTAAGTGTTTTTGTTATATTCATATTCCTTTGTTTAAATGGGATATTTGGGATTCACACTTATTAGTAAGACATGTGTTGTTAATAAAATATTGACCAACTAAAATGCTTACTGCTCAACCTTAGCCTCACCTTGTTATACCTGCATTAGTTTTTCCCCCACTTGCTGAGCCCCGACCATAAGTGAGCTCACCCTTGCTTATTTTGATCAGAGGGTGATGCTGGAGACTTTGATGGAGTTTTTATCGACGAGGAATTCTAAGTCTAACGATACGCCGGTCATCTTCCTGTGGGAGATTGCCCAGTTGTTTATTTCCGCTTTACTTTGATGTGATACTTGTTCAAGATACAATGTTCAGATGATGTAATAAAGTATTATACTCTCTTTACGTGTTTATTGCATTGTCTTTTGATATATTACACTTGTGACGTCAACATATGTGTGGAAATGGATCCTGGCACACATATGGTATGCGCTCGGTTCTACCCCCTGGAACCGGGTGTGACATTGTCCCCCTTTTGGAAGCCAATGCCATCCTTGATGCCAGGGCGTCTCCCACTATAAAGCATACTACGAGCAAATTTAAATTTTTCATTTTCAAGTTCATGCTCGGCAATTTTAGCATCTGATTTTGCTATATGATCATTTTGTTGCTTAATTAAGACCATATGATCATGAATAGCATCAATATCAACATCTCTACATTTAGTGCAAATAGAAACATGCTCAACGGTAGATGTAGAGGGTTTGCAAGTTTTAAGTTCAACAATCTTAGCATGTAAAATATCATTTTCATTTCTAAGATCGGAAATAGAAGTATTGCAAACATCTAAGTTTTTAGCCTTAGCAAGCAATTTTTCATTTTCAATTCTAAGGCTAGCAAGAGAAATGTTCAATTCTTCAATCTTAGCAAGCAAATCAACATTTTCATCTCTAGGATTGGGAATTGAAACATCACAAGTATTAGAATCAACCTTAGCAATTAATTTAGCATTTTCATTTCTAAGGTTGGCGATAGTATCATGACAAGTGCTTAGCCACTAGATAATTTTTCACATTTTTCTACTTCTAGAGCGTAAGCATTTTTAACCTTAACATGATTCTTGTTTTCCTTAATTAGGAAGTCCTCTTGAGAGTCCAAGAGATCATCCTTCTCATAAATAGCACTAATTAATTCATTTAATTTTTCCTTTTGTTGCATGTTGAGGTTGGCAAAAAGGGTACGCAAATTATCCTCCTCATGACAAGCATTATCCTCATCACTAGAGGTTTCATATTTAGTGGAGGATCTAGATTTTACCTTCTTCTTTTTGCCGTCCTTTGCCATGAGGCACTTGTGGCCGACGTTGGGGAAGAGAAGACCCTTGGTGACGGTGATGTTTGCGGCGTCCTCGTCGGAGGAGGAGTCAGTGGAGCTCTCGTCGGAGTCCCACTCCCGGCAAACATGGGCATCACCGCCCTTCTTCTTGTAGTGTCTCTTCTTCTCCTTTCTTCTCCCCTTCTTGTCGTCGCCCCTGTCACTATCACTAGATAATGGACATTTAGCAATGAAATGACCGGGCTTACCACATTTGTAGCACACTTTCTTGGAGCGGGGCTTGTAATCCTTCCCCCTCCTTTGCTTGAGGATTTGGCGGAAGCTCTTGATGATGAGTGCCATTTCCTCATTGTCGAGCTTTGAGGCGTCGATTGGTTGACTACTTGATGTAGACTCCTCCTTCTTTTCCTCTATCACTTTGAATGCGACCGGTTGTGCTTCGGACGTGGAAGGGCCATCAAGCTCGTTGATCTTCTTTGAGCCTTTGATCATCAATTCAAAGCTCACAAAATTCCCGATTACTTCCTCGGGAGTCATTAGTGTATATCTAGGATTGCCACAAATTAATTGAACTTGAGTAGGGTTAAGGAAAACAAGTGATCTAAGAATAACCTTAACCACTTCATGGTCATCCCATTTTTTGCTCCCGAGGTTGCGCACTTGGTTCACCAAGGTTTTGAGCCGGTTGTACATGTCTTGTGGCTCCTCCCCTTGGCGAAGACGGAAGCGACCGAGTTCCCCCTCGATCGTTTCCCGCTTGGTGATCTTGGTCACCTCGTCTCCTTCGTGCACGGTCTTTAGCACGTCCCAAATCTCTTTAGCACTCTTCAACCCTTGCACCTTATTATTATACTCCTCTCGACTTAGAGAGGCGAGGAGTATAGTTGTGGCTTGGGAGTTGAAGTGTTGAATTTGGGCCACTTCGTCCTCATCATAATCATCATCCCCTACGAAAGGTACTTGTACACCAAACTCAACAACATCCCATATACTTTTGTGGAGTGAGGTTAGGTGATATCGCATCATATCACTCCACCTAGCATAATCTTCACCATCAAACGTTGGTGGTTTGCCTAATGGGACAGAAAGTAAAGGTGTATGTTTAGGAATGCGAGGATAGCGTAGGGGGATCTTACTAAACTTCTTGCGCTCATGGCGCTTAGAAGTAACGGACGGCGCGTCGGAGCCGGAGGTGGAAGGCGATGAAGTATCGGTTTCGTAGTAGACCACCTTCCTCATCTTCTTTTTCTTGTCGCTACTCCGATGCGACTTGTTGGAAGAGGATTTCTTTTCCTTCCTCTTCCCCTTGTTGCGGGACTCTTCCGATGAAGTCTTCCCGTGGCTTGTAGTGGGCTTGTCGCCGGTCTCCATCTCCTTCTTGGCGTGATCTCCCGACATCACTTCGAGCGGTTAGGCTCTAATGAAGCACCGGGCTTTGATACCAATTGAAAGTCGCCTAGAGGGGGGGTGAATAGGGCGAATCTGAAATTTACAAACTTAATCACAACTACAAGTCGGGTTAGCGTTAGAAATGTAAGCGAGTCCGAGAGAGGGCGTGAAAACAAATCGCAAGCGAATAAAGAGTGAGACACAAGGATTTGTTTTACCGAGGTTCGGTTTTCGCAAACCTACTCCCCGTTGAGGTGGTCACAAAGACCGGGTCTCTTTCAACCCTTTCCCTCTCTCAAACGGTCCCTCGGACCGAGTGAGCTTCTCTTCTCAATCAATTGGGAACCAAACTTCCCGCAAGGACCACCACACAATTGGTGTCTCTTGCCTTGATTACAATTGAGATGATCGCAAGAAAGAATGAGAAAAGAAAGCAATCCAAGCGCAAGAGCTCAAATGAACACAACAAATCACTCTCTCTAATCACTAAAGCTTTGTGTGGAGTTGGGAGAGGATTTGATCTCTTTGGTGTGTCTTGTATTGAATGCTAGCTCTTGTAAGTAGTTGGAAGGTGGAAAACTTGGATGCCAATGAATGTGGGGTGGTTGGGGTATTTATAGCCCCAACCACCACAAAGTGGCCGTTGGAAGGCTGCAGTCGCATGGCGCACCGGACAGTCCGGTGCGCCAGCCACGTCAGCAGACCGTTGGGGTTTGACCGTTGGAGCTCTGTCTTGTGGGCCCGCCTGGCTGTCCGGTGGTGCACCGGACAGGCCCTGTAGGCTGTCCGGTGTGCCACCCGCGCATGCCCTGCTCCTCTGCGTGCGCAGGCGCACATTTAATGCGTTGCAGTCGACCGTTACGTGCAAAGTACCCGTTGCTCCGCTGTCACACCGGACAGTCCGATGTGCACCGGACACTGTCCGGTGACTCACCGGACAGTCCGGTGAATTATAGCGGAGCAGATTCCCGAAGCTGGCGAGTTCAGAGTCGTTCTCCCTTGGAGCACCGGACACTGTCCGGTGGTGCACCGGACAGTCCGGTGAATTATAGTGAAGCGCCTCTGAGAATTCCCGAAGGTGAAGAGTTTAGCTTGGAGTCCCCTGGTGCACCGGACACTGTTCGGTGGCACATCGGACAGTCCGGTGCGCCAGACCAGGGCACACTTTGGTTATCCCTTACTCTCTTTGTTGAACCCTTTTCTTGGTATTTTTATTGGCTTATTGTGAACCTTTGGCACCTGTAGAACTTATAGACTAGAGCAAACTAGTTAGTCCAATTATTTGTGTTGGGCAATTCAACCACCAAAATCATTTAGGAAATAGGTGTAAGCCTAATTCCCTTTCAGCACCCACCGGAACGAAATGCAACCGAGAAAGGCCGGTCCCCTTGCAAAAAAGTGCGACAAAAGCTTCCAAGCGAGTACTAACACTCCCTTCGAGACTCGGGGGCTACTGTCGGGGACCATAATTAGGGGTACCCCCAAGACTCCTAATCTCAGCTGGTAACCCCCATCAGCACAAAGCTGCAAAGGCCTGATGGGCGCGATTCTGGTCAAGGCTCCGTCCACTCAAGGGACACAATCTCGTCTCGCCCGAGCCCAACCTCGGGCAGGAACAGTAGACCAAGGCGGATTCACGCCTCGCCCGAGGGTCTCCTCAAACAACGGACGCACCTTCGACTCACCTGAGGCCCAGCTCGGGCAGGCTTCACGGAGAAGCAACCTTGGCCAGATCGTCACGCCAACCAACCGTATCGCAGGAGCATTCAATGCAAGGATCGCCTGACACCTTATCCTGACGCACGCTCCTCAGTCGACAAGGCCAAAGTGACCGCAGTCACTTCGTCGCTCCACTGACTGACCTGACAGGAAAACAACGCCGCCTGCCCTGCTCCGACTGCTGTGCCACTCGCCAGAGTGAGGCCGACAGCAGCTAAGTCCAGCCTCGGGCGCCATAGGAAGCTCCGCCTCGCCCGACCCCAGGGCTCGGACTCAACCTCGACCTCGGACGACGGACTCCGCCTCGCCCGACCCCAGGGCTCGGACTCAACCTCGACCTCGGACGACGGTCTCCGCCTCGCCCGACCCCAGGGCTCGGACTCAACCTCGACCTCAGACGGCGGTCTCCGCCTCACCCGACCCCAGGGCTCGGACTCAACCTCGACCTCGGACGACGGTCTCTGCCTCGCCCGACCCCCGGGCCCAGACTCAGCCTCGACCTCGAAGGATTCACCGCCTCGCCCGACCTCGGGCTCGGACCGACCACGTCACAGGGGGCCCATCATTACCCTACCCCTAGCTAGCTCAGGCTACGGGGAACAAGACCGGCGTCCCATCTGGCTCGCCCCGGTAAAACAGGCAATGATGGCACCCCGCATGCTCCATGACGATGGCGGTTCTCAGCCCCTTACGGAACCAAGGAGACGTCAGCAAGGATCCGACAGCCCCGACAGCTGTACTTCCATAGGGCTCAAGCGCTCCTCCGACAGCCACGACATCACATGAACAGGGCGCCAAAACCTCTCCGACAGCCACGACGGCATGTACATAGGACTCTGGCTTCCCTCTGCTAGACATGTTAGCACATCGCTACACCCCCCATTGTACACCTGGGCCCTCTCCTTACATCTATAAAAGGAAGGTCCAGGGCTCTTGTACGAGAAGGTGGCCGCGCGGGAGAACGGGCCGATGCACAAGGCTCGCGCTCTCTCTCTCTCTCCCACGCGAATGCTTGTAACCCCCTACTGCAAGCGCATCCACCCTGAGCGCAGGACAACACGAGGCCGCGGTTTCCCCTTACTATTTTCCCCCTTGTGTTCCGTCTCGCGCCGACCCATCTGGGCTGGGACACGCAGCGACAATTTACTCGTCGGTCCAGGGACCCCCCGGGGTCGAAACGCCGACAGAACTCCTTACCAGTAAAAAGCCTAATGTTTCATATTTTAGAGCCTTTGGTAGAAATTGTTTTATTCTTATCAAAAGAGGTAGAAAATCTAAATTTGCTCCTAAGGCTGTAGAAGGCTTTTTACTTAGTTATGACTCAAACACAAGGGCATATAGAGTCTTCAACAAATCCACTGGATTAGTTGAGGTTTCTTGTGACATTGTGTTTGATGAGACTAATGGCTCCCAAGTGGAGCAAGTTGATCTTGATGAATTAGATGATGAAGAGGCTCCATGCGTCGCACTAAGGAACATGTCCATTGGGGATGTGTGTCCTAAGGAATCCGAAGAGCCCACACAAGCACAAGATCAACCATCATCTTCCATGCAAGCATCTCCACCAACTCAAGATGAGGATCAAGCTCATGATGATGAAAATGAATATCAAGAGGATGAGCCACCTCAAGAGGAGGACAATGATCAAGGGAGAGATGAAGCTAATAAAGACAAGGAAGATGATCACGGACAAAGACCGCCTCACCCAAGAGTCCACCAAGCGATTCAAAGAGATCACCCCGTCAACTCCATCCTCTGAGACATTCATAAGGGGGTAACCACTAGATCTCGTGTTGCACATTTCTGTGAACATTACTCTTTTGTGTCCTCTATTGAGCCAAACAGGATTGAGGATGCACTAAGAGACTCGGATTGGGTGCTGGCAATGCAAGAGGAACTCAACAACTTCATGAGAAATGAGGTATGACATTTAGTTCCATGTCCTAATCAAAATGTTGTAGGTACCAAATGGGTATTCCGCAACAAGCAAGATGAGCATGGTGTGGTGACAAGGAACAAAGCCCGACTTGTGGCCAAGGGCTATTCACATGTCAAAGGTTTGGATTTCGGTGAAACCTATGCACCCGTAGCTAGGCTTGAGTCAATTCGCATATTACTTGCCTATGCTACTTACCATGGCTTTAAGCTTTACCAAATGGATGTGAAAAGTGTCTTCCTCAATGGACCAATCAAGGAAGAGGTCTATGTTGAGCAACCTCCTGGCTTTGAAGATAATGAGTACCCTAACCATGTTTATAAGCTCTCAAAGGCGCTTTATGGGCTCAAGCAAGCCCCAAGAGCATGGCATGAATGCCTAAGAGATTACCTTATCACTAATGGCTTCAAAGTCGGTAAAGTCGATCCTACTCTCTTTACTAAAACAATTGCAAAGGATTTGTTTGTATGCCAAATTTATGTTGATGATATCATATTTGGGTCTACTAATAAATATACTTGTGAAGAGTTTAGTAGGATCATGATTCAGAAATTTGAGATGTCTATGATGGGGGAGTTAAAATATTTCCTATGATTTCAAGTAAAGCAACTCCAAGACGGCACCTTTATCAGCCAAACAAAGTACATTCAAGATATACTTAACAAGTTTGGAATGAAGGATGTCAAGCCCATCAAGACACCCATGGGAACCAGTGGGCATCTCGACCACGACATGGGAGGTAAATCCGTAGATCAAAAAGTATATTGATCGATGATAGGATCTTTACTCTATTTATGTGCATCTCGACCGGATATTATGCTTTCCGTATGCATGTGTGCAAGGTTCCAAGCCGACCCTAAGGAAGTTCACCTTAGAGCCGTGAAAAGAATCATGAGATATTTAGTTTACACTCCTAAGTTTGGACTTTGGTACCCCAAGGGATCCACCTTTGATTTAATAGGATATTCAGATGCTGATTGCGCAGGGTGTAAAATTGATAGGAAGATCACATCAGGAACTTGTTAGTTTCTAGGAAGATCCTTGGTGTCTTGGGCATCAAAGAAACACCGCCGAAGCCGAGTATATTGCCGCAGGCCATTGTTTTGCGCAATTACTTTGGATGAGGCAAACCCTCAGGGACTATGGCTACAAATTAAGCAAAGTCCTTCTCCTATGTGACAATGAGAGTGCAATCCGCATGGCAGATAATCCCGTTGAACACAACCGCACTAAGCACATAGACATTCGGTATCACTTTTTGAGGGATCACCAACAAACGGGGGATATCGAGATAGCTTATGTTAGCACCAAAGAACAATTAGTCGATATCTTTACCAAACCATTAGTTGAGAAAACCTTTAGCAAACTTTGGAATGAGCTAAATATACTTGATTCTCGAAATTTTGATTGAAACATTGCACACATAGCTCATTTATATACCTTTGATCATATCTCTTTCATGACTACGACTAATGTGTTTTCAAGTGTATTTCTATGCTAAGTCACAGATTGAAAGGGAAATGGAGTCTTCGACAAAGACAAGGCTTCCACTCTGCTCTACCGGTATCTTTTACCCTTCGCCGTCACTCTACATCACTCTCACATTGGTATAATCTTCACTCATATTTAATTTACCAATGAGGGAGAAAGTAATAAGGGCTCTCAAACATCTCCGTTTTTGGCGATTAATGCCAAAGGGGAAGAGATATTAAGCCCAAAGCAAAAGGACCGCACCACCAACTTCAAAAACTTTCAAAATGATGATTTATGTTTGTCTTTTCAATTGGTATCTTATTATAGAAATTTCTTCAATTGATATGATATTTTCAATTGGTATATTTAAAGATGGAATTTCAAAACTAGTATCTAAGTATAAGTTCCAATTGGTATCTATTAAAACCCTCTTGAAGACTAAGAGGAGAATTTTATTCAGGGGGAGTTTTGTTTAGTCAAAGGAAAAACATTTGAAACAGGGGGAGAAATTTCAAAACTTGAAAATGCTTCTTGCAATCTTATTCATATACCTTTGACTATTTGCAAAAGTCTTTGAAAAGAATTTCCAAAAAGAATTTGTAAAAACAAAACAAGTGGTGCAAATGTGGTCCAAAATGTTAAATATATCGAATCAAACTTATATGCTTAGAAATGCTCTCATTTCAAAATAACTTATGCACATCTGTTAAAACGCAAACTAGTTACATTTCTACACTTTGTATTTGCTTTGGTGTGTTGGCATCAATCACCAAAAAGGGGGAGAATGAAAGGGAAATAGTCTCAACATTTCCTATAATCGATTTTGGTGTTTGATGACCATCACAAACCTTGTGGACTAACCAGTTTGCCTAGTTGATCGTTTCACAGGTGCATAAGTTCATCTACAACTATTCTAAATCGACTGTTTGGAATACCGTAGATTATTCCGGATAGGAGAAGCTTTTTGGAAAAACACCTAAGCGTGGACCGTCTGGGACCTTGCGGTGGACCGTCCGCGGCACCAAGGTGACCCTCGGTCAGGAACACTGCAAAAACACAAGTCTACACTACGGATCGTTCGATGGAGAAGCGAGCACCATCTGAGACCAAGCGCGGACCGTTCGGCCTCAGGCGCGGACCGTCCGGTCGGTGAAGAACCAGAAAACCCAAAAGTGACGGGTTCGGTAAAATGAATTATAAGCGTCCTCGCGGACCGTCTAGGGTGCACGACCGGACCATCCGCGACTGCGGTACCTGACATCTGACGACACATTTAATGCAAAGTAGTTGTTAATATAGCCGTTACTGCTGACCATTGCTATTTCAGCCGTTGATGTGCAGGGGCGGACCGTCCGGACCAGGGGCGCGGACCGTCCGCGGCCGGCAGAAAGGGAGCAACGGCTAGGAAGTGGTTGGGGGCTATAAATACAACCCCAACCACCTCCATTCACTTCACCCAAGCACTCCAATCCTTCACATTCAATATAAGAGCTAGCAATCCATTTAAAGACACAATCAAAGCTTCCAATCTCTCTAAGTTCCACAATTGAGACAAGTGATCATTAGTGATTAGTGACTTGAGAGAGAGAGTGATATGTGTGTTATTTGTCGCTCTTGTCGCTTGGCTTTTGCAATCATGCTTTCCTCTTTTCCCATTCTTATTCTCAAGTGACTTGTAATCATAGCAAGAGACACCAAGTGTGTGGTGGTCCTTGCGGGGTCTCAGTGACCCATTTGATTAAGGATAAAGCTCACTCGGTCTAAGTGACCGTTTGAGAGAGGGAAAGGGTTGAAAGAGACCCTGTGACGGAACCTCCCAAGTCATTAGGCCCACCTACAGTTGTCCTTGTCCAACGGACCTCAGACAACCCTGCAGGTGCCCCTGATCACTTGACAAGTTCGGTATCTGTAGTCTTACCTTTCCCAAGAGTGTTTCACCCGTCACGCAGACATTACAATACATCGGAGGTATGAAAATGCGGAAGCAGTTACAATAACTTACTTTATTTAAAAGTAAGAAAGAGTAGTATTTATTACAGACTAGAACAAATATAAGAGTGTTGAGTATTATTATTACATAACCTAGGAGGCAAAAACTCCTCCCGATAAACAGTAAAAAGTTTTTCTTAACGGAGGACCCTTCCTCCCGCAGCTTCAGTCTTGATTTTCTTCTTTGGGCACCGCCTTGGAACAGAAGCAACAAAAGTTTGCTGCTTCATCACCTAAAACAACATGGGACAAAGCCCTGAGTACGAAATGTACTTTCGCAAGTCTTACCCGTCAAAGTAAAAGACTCTCAAGGAATATGCTGGCTTAAGGGAGTCAAGGTAAGGCTTATCAATAATCAAAGACTCTGTTTGCAGAAATGCTTACTAATAGTGGATCCTTAAAAATCCAGTTTTACTTGTCAGGTTTAAGTAAAGTTACCTGCAACTAGAGTTCTTTGTACCCTAGTTCAATCACTTGACCTATACTAGCCAATTTCTTAACAACCCTTCTTATTCACTGGAGTGCTACATGTAGGGCAGTGACCAAGTCTTCATGTTCGCGAAGTTACGGCGATCCAAATTGATTATACTTAGCTGAGGATGTCCAATCACACGACATATGTAGCACTTAACCCTTGCATATGTCAACTCGCCATCAGGGTTTTTAAGACCAGATCAGGTTCACGCCAACCGAGAGCACAGATACACCATCGTCTAGCCTCTTGCCACGGAGGGTACACGTTACTCTCGCCATCTCTCCACTCCCATTGCATGTTATCTTATTCAGGTATTAGTCTGCATGAGGCAAAGCTTACCCATGATGAGGCATGTGACCAGTTAAAGGGTCCTTGATCATCAAGCCTACATCGAGAAGGTCCTTAATCGACTCAGACGGAGACACTACATCGAGACTCTCTTCTCGTGCAAATCAACCGCCCGGTCTCAGCTTTATTAATTTCAACCCAAAGTCTGGTACCTGGCAGAGGTACATCTTTTCTGATGTTGAACCCATCAAGGCCTTTGAAAGATCCACCATCAAATTTTATTTTTGAAAACATTCCCACCCACTGAAGCATCACCTTTGTTTTAAAACAAAAAAAATTTGTATGCTAAAGCAAGGCTAAGCATCATAAAATTCTTTTCAAAACGGATATCAAGGAAGGGAAATCAATTTTCAAGGAAGGAAATGCATCAACGGTTTAGCACACAACTCCTATCACCTAATGCATCAAACAAGGTGATAAAGATTTTAAAACATCAAGGAGGTGACGAATGCACCGGGGCTTGCCTTGTGTGATAGGTGAATCAGGCTCTGCTCCACAGATATCAAAGTAAAAGCAGTTTCCTGCCTGAGGTTTTTCAGGTGGTGGTGGTGGAGTCCTCGCTTCTTCAACTTCTATTTCCTCCTCGTTTTCTAGATATAACCATATATACTCATGTAATGCTCATGAAAATGCAAAGATAATAAAAGTTTATTATCTAATATCTTGAATATAACTTTCCTTCATGGATCTCTGGGAAACTAGGGTTTTTGGAGTCTATAGTGAAGTTCATAGGGCAGGGGGCTAGGGTTTTGGGTTCTAAGTACCAAACATGGTTCAAATCATACCAAACTTTACCCAAGGCTTCTAAATATTACTTAAAGCTTGTTTAAAAAGTTTGGTGAATTTTGGGATTATTAATTACTCTCTAAAATTCCAGAAGTATGTGTTTTGGCTATTTTAAATATCTCCTAATTCCCTGTTGGAACTAAAAATCATGAAACTAATTTTATTAAATACTATAAAAAATAGGAGTCTAGCAAAATTGGTCTGGTATTTTTAGCATTTTCTATAATTTTCTAGAAATTCTCTAGCTCTGGCAGAAAAGGAAAAAAGAAAAAGACTCTATAGTGCTAGGCTGAAACTGGCCCGAGCCGGCCCATATGCGGACGAAAGCGCGCCCGCACGCGCCTGCGCTGTCGGTTTTGCGCTGAGAGCCCTGATGATTTGAAATTCTTTAAAGAGTTCCTCCCACTATTCTTCTGTCTCGCTGACAGTTGCAGGAACACCCTTGCGCTTTCCTCTCTTCACAATCCCCAGTCCACGACGGCGAACGACGGGGAACCGAGCTCCGTTGAGCTTGTACCAGCCGCATTACATGATGACCGGTGTTCTACTTTGGCAGAGACCGAATTCAAGTCCTAACGAGAGCTTCCCCTCAACTAATTGCACTAACGGCGCTCTAACACGCTCTGTCCACGGTGACCGTGCGATCAACGGCCAATCCAACGCGTTCCCGGCGATCTAAGGGGTCCTAGCTTAATTGGTGAGGTCGAGGAGCATCAGGGGCACACAAGAACACTAAAACGAGAGAACAGGGAGCATGAACAGACCTGGAATTCGCTGGCCACAGTGAGAGTTCTACCACGGTGGCGGAAACAGAATTGGGGGAAAAGAGGAATTGGAAGGCTCTGGTGGATAATCTGAGGCAAGGATCGGTGCGTTGGATGCATAATTACCTAGCGGAGCCGCGGGTGCGCTTAATTTATAGGCTCCGGGGGCGGCGGTGCATGAATTTGGTTTGGCGCGGTGGCGTTCGGAGATGAAAAGGGGTCACTAGCGCATGAGCTTAGTGGCTTTCACCGTGGCGGCTCTCCGGCGATCATCGGGCATGCAAGACGCGATTCACTGCGATGTGGTCAAGCGCTTTAGCACGTGGCGTACAACGGTAAGCGGCCAACGACGGTGAGGTCTATCTCGGCTGATCGGCGAGCAAGTGGGTACGGTGAAACTCATCCGCGACCGAGCCCAAGCCTATCTTGTGCCAAGATTCTTACTCCGTCATGATTATCCCCTCACCAGAGAGCATGAATCGCGACGACGGCGCAAATCACGGCGCAAAGGTCACCGGCGGCGAGGGGGCTAAACTTGTGATCTGTTTCAGTTACTGTACCATGGTGGTTACCATCAGAGTGTATGACAGACCATTTTGTAGGGCTCAGATCTCAAATTTTCATGTGATGACTTGCTAATCTATCTTTAAGAAAGTTGTTGTTCTACTATCCAGCTTCAATCTTGCTATAGCAATCACTCCCAAATTCTTACTAGATCATGCTCGAATCCCAGCTCAAAGATTGCTCAATCACACTGTCAGTCTGAATTCAGACTTAAGGCAGTCTGACAGTCCATCTTTGGGCCTAATTATCTCAAAACATTTCATGGCACCAAGGCATAATCCCTATAGCAAAGTTGTCCTCCTTTTATAGCTCTACAAACTTTATGTGTTGACCTAGGGCAAAATCTTCATAATTTGGAAGATATAGGGCTTCAAAGTTGACCCTATACCACTGAAATACAGACTTAATAGAGTTTAAGTGGTGCTTTTTGCAAATAAGTCCAAATCTCAAGGTTTAATTTGCAAATCCACATACATGTGAATCATATGAGTTAAGGTACCCAAATTTCATGGTTTTTGCACTTAGGTCCAAAATGTGCACACTTTTACAGATAACCCCCTAGGGTTTCATTCCAGGGTTTTCCAGGGGTCTATTTAGGATTTTTGGTACTTCTAGGGTTTGGGTGCTACTTAAGTCCATCCATGGTGACATTTTATGATCATTACTAATAGGTTTTGAAGATTTCCCTTATTTAGACTTTATTTACTCTTCTGAGTCCAGTTTAGGGTTAAGTACCCTATTCTAGGGTTTTACTCATGAAATGTTACCTCAAGACAACTTATTTGAAATTTTTGCCTAGTGAATGAACTCTAGGTGTGACAAACACATGATATGCCAATGCTTATGATGTTATGCTCAAGTTTTAGTGGCAGTAACACCAGGGGTGTTACAACCCGGTCTTTGTGACCACCTCAACGGGGACTAGGTTCTTTAGAACCGAACCTCGTTAAAACAAATCACTGTGTTCGTACGCTTTATTTCTTGGTTGATTTGCTTTCCCTCTCTTTCGGACTCGGATTTAATTCTAACTCTAAGTTTATAAATTTCAGATTCCGCCTATCCACCCCCTCTAGGCGACTTTCAGTACCTAAGAACAAGGTCTAAATTTGTTTTGCAGGTTTATGCATCCGGGGGCTCAAGTTGGATTATTGATAGTGGATGCACAAACCACATGACAGGGGAGAAAAGGATGTTCTCCTACGAGAAAAACGAAGATCCCCAAAGAGCTATCACATTCGGGGATAGAAATCAAGGTTTGGTCAAAGGACTTGGTAAAATTGCTATATCACCTGACCATTCCATTTCCAATGTTTTTCTTGTAGATTCTTTATATTACAATTTGCTTTATGTATCTCAATTATGCAAAATGGGTTACAACTGTCTTTTTACGAATATAGGTGTCACTGTCTTTAGAAGAAGTGATGATTCAGTAGCATTTAAGGGAGTATTAGAGGGTCAGCTATACTTAGTTGATTTTAATAGAGCTGAACTCGATACTTGCTTAATTGCTAAGACTAATATGGGTTGGCTCTGTCATCGTTGACTAGCCCATGTTGGGATGAAGAATCTTCACAAGCTTCTAAAGGGAGAGCACATTTTGGGACTAACCAACGTTCATTTTGAGAAAGACAGGGTTTGTAGCGCATGGCAAGCAGGAAAGCAAGTTGGCTCTCATCATCAACACAAAAACATCATGACAACGGACATGCCACTGGAGTTACTCCACATGGATTTATTCGGCCCGATAGCTTACATAAGCATAGGCAAAAGTAAGTAATGTCTTCTAATTGTGGATGATTATTCTAGCTTCACTTGGGTATTCTTTTTGCAGGAAAAATCACAAACCCAAGAGACCTTAAAGGGATTCTTGAGACAGGCTCAAAATGAGTTCGGATTGAGAATCAAGAAAATAAGAAGCGATAATGGGACGAGGTTCAAGAACTCTCAAACTGAAGGCTTTCTTGAGGAGGAGGGCATCAAGCATGAGTTCTCTTCTCCCTACACACCTCAACAAAATGGTGTAGTGGAGAGGAAGAATAGAACTCTACTGGACATGGCGAGAATCATGCTTCATGAGTACAAGACTCCGAACTGGTTTTGGGTCGAGGCGATTAACACCGCCTGCTACTCCATCAACCGGCTCTACCTTCATCGAATCCTCAAGAAGACATCATATGAACTCCTCACCGGTAAAAAGACCAATGTTTCATATTTTAGAGACTTTGGTAGCAAATGCTTTATTCTTGTTAAAAGAGGTAGAAAATCTAAATTCGCTCCTAAGGCTGTAGAAGGCCTTTTACTTGGTTATGACTCAAACACAAGGGCATATAGAGTCTTCAACAAATCCACTGGATTAGTTGAGGTTTCTTGTGACATTGTGTTTGATGAGACTAATGGCTCCCAAGTGGAGCAAGTTGATCTTGATGAGCCAGATGATGAAGAGGCTCCGTGCATCGCGCTAAGGAACATGTCCATTGAGGATGTGTGTCCTAAGGAATCCGAAGAACCCACACAAGCACAAGATCAACCATCATCTTCCAATCCAGCATCTCCACCAACTCAAGAAGAGGATCAGGATCAAGATGGTGAAAATGAAGATCAAGAGGATGAGCCACCTCAAGAGGAGGACAATGATCAAGGGGGAGATGAAGTTGATCAAGACAGGAAAGATGATTAAGAAGTACAGGGTCCAAGACCGCCACACCCAAGAGTCCACCAAGCGATTCAAAGCGATCACCCCGTGAACTCCATCCTCGACGATATTCATAAGGGGGTAACAACTCGATCTCGAGTCGCTCATTTTTGTGAATACTACTCTTTTGAGTCCTCTATTGAGCCATACAGGGTGGAGGATGCACTAAGAGACTCGGGTTGGGTGTTGGCAATGCAAGAGGAGCTCAACAACTTCACGAGGAATGAGGTATGTCATTTAGTTCCACGTCCTAACCAAAATGTTGTAGGAACCAAGTGGGTATTCCGCAACAAGCAAGATGAGCATGATGTGGTGACAAGGAACAAAGCCCGACTTGTGGCTAAGGGATATTCACAAGTCGAAGGTTTGGATTTTGGTGAAACCTATGCACCCGTAGCTAGGCTTGAGTGAATTCGTATATTACTTGCCTATGCTACTTACCATGGCTTTAAGCTTTATCAAATGGACGTGATTAGTGCCTTCCTCAATGGACAAATCAAGGAAGAGGTCTATGTTGAGCAACCTCCCATCTTTGAAGATAGTGAGTTCCCTAACCATGTATATAAACTCTCAAAGGCGCTTTATGGGCTCAAGCAAGCCCCAAGAGCATGGTATGAGTGCCAAAAAGATTTTCTTATCACTAATGGCTTCAAAGTCGGTAAATCTGATCCTACTCTCTTTACTAAAACTATTGCAAAAGATTTGTTTGTATGCTAAATTTTTGTTGATGATATCATATTTAGGTCTACTAACAAATCTACTCGTGAAGAGTTTAGTAGGATCATGATTAAAAAATTCGAGATGTCAATGATGGGGGAGTTGAAGTATTTCCTAGGATTTCAAGTCAAGCAACTCCAAGAGGGCACCTTCATCAGCCAAACAAAGTACATTCAAGTTATACTCAACAAGTTTGGAATGAAGGATACCAAGCCCATCAAGACACCCATGGGAACAAATGGGCATCTCGACCTTGACACGGGAGGTAAATCCGTAGATCAAAAGGCATACCGGTCGATGATAGGATCTTTACTCTATTTATGTGCATCTCGACCGGATATTATGCTTTCGTATGCATGTGTGCAAGGTCCCAAGCCGATCCTAAGAAAGTTCATCTTAGGGCCGTGAAAAGAATCATAAGATATTTAGTTTATACACCTAAGTTTGGTCTTTGGTACCCCAAGGGATCCACTTTTGATTTAATAGGATATTCAGATGCTGATTGGGCAGGGTGTAAGATTGATAGGAAGAGCACATCAGGGACTTGTCAGTTTCTGGGGAGATCCCTAGTGTCTTGGGCTTCAAAGAAACCAAACTCAGTAGCTCTTTCTACCGCTGAAGCCGAGTACATTGTCGCAGGCCATTGCTGTGCGCAATTACTTTGGATGAGGCAAACCCTCAGGGACTATGGCTATAAATTGAGCAAAGTCTCTCTTCTATGTGACATTGAGAGTGCAATCTGCATGGCGGATAATCATGTTGAACACAGCCGCACTAAGCACATAGACATTCGGTATCACTTTTTGAGGGATCACTAACAAAGGGGGGATATCGCGATAGCTTATGTTAGCACCAAAGAACAATGAGCCGATATCTTTACCAAGCCTTTATATGAGTAGACTTTTAGCAAACTTAGAAATGAGCTAAACATACTTGATTCACGGAACTTTGATTGAAACTTTGCACACATAGCTCATTTATATACCTTTGATCATATCTCTTTCATTTTGGTACAAATGCATAATTCCTATTATTTATGTACCAAGGCTATGACTAATGTGTTTTCAAGTGTATTTCTACTAAGTCATAGATTGAAAGGAAAATGGAGTCCTCGACGAAGACAAGGCTTCCACTCCCCTCTAACGGTATCATTTACCATTCGCCGTCACTCTACATCACTCTCAATTGGTATAATCTTCACTCTTATTACTCATACCAATAGGAGGAAAGTAAAAAGAGGGCTCTCAAAAGTCTCTGCTTTTTGTGATTAATGCCAAAGGGGGAGAAATATTAAGCCCAAAGCAAAAGGGCCGCACCACCAAACTTCAAAAATTTTCGAAAATGATGATTTATGTTTGTCTCTTCAATTGGTATCTTATGATGAAAATTTTTAGTTGATATATTTCAAATTGGTATGTTAATTTTCAATTGATACATTTTCAAAAGCATCCCAAGTATAAGTTTCAATTAGTATCTATTAAAACCCTCTTGAAAACTAAGAGGAGAATTTTATCCAGGGGGAGTTTTGTTTAGTCAAAGGAAAATCATTTGAAACAAGGGAAGAAAATTTCAAATCTTGAAAATGCTTCTCGAAATCTTATTCATATACCTTTGACTATTTGCAAAAAGATTTTGAAAAGACTTTCCAAAAGAATTTGCAAAAACAAAACAAGTGGTGCAAGCATGATCCAAAATGTTAAATAAAAGAAAGCAAACCATGCATATCTAATGAAACTATAAATTGGTTTAATTCCAAGTAACCTATGCACTTACCTTACGCAAACTAGTTCAATTATGCACTTATATATTTGCTTTGGTTTGTGTTGGCATCAATCACCAAAAAGGGGGAGATTGAAAGGGGAATAGGGTTTAACCTTTTCCCATAAATAATTTTGGTGGTTGAATGTCCACCACAAATAATTGGACTAACTAGTTTGCTCTAGATTATATATTCTACAGGTGCATAAAGGTTCAACACAAACCAATATAAGATGCAAATTAGGGTTCAAAAGCAAAGGAGCAAAGAACCAAAGAGTGCCATGGTCTGGCGCACCGGACTGTCTGGTGTGCCACTGGACAGTGTCCGGTGCACCAGGACCGTACAAGTCCAAACTCTTCACCTTCGGGTTTCTCAGGCGTCGCTCCGCTATAATTCACTGGACTGTCCGGTGTGCCACCAGACTATCCAGTGTGACAGGGGAGTAACGGCTCTTCGGCGCAACGGTCGACTGCACAGTGCCCCTGACAGCGCTACAGTTCGCGGCAGAAGTCAGAGCAGAGGTCAGAGGCGCATCGGACAGTGAACAGTGCCTGTCTGGTGCCACCAGAAACCAGCGCTCCAACGGTCGACTGCGTCAGAACCCTAACGGTTGGGTGACGTGGCTGGCGCACGGGACAGTGTCCGGTGGCGCACGGGACAGTGTCTGGTGGCGCACCGGACTGTCCGGTACGCCCATCGACAGCAGCCACCCCCAACGGTTGTTTTGGTGGTTGAGGGTTATAAATACCCCCAACCACCTCCACTCCAACCATCCAAGAATTCACAACAGTGCATTCAATACAAGAGCAATACACTTCACTCCAAAGACACAATTCAAGTGATCGATCCGCTCAAAGTCTCAAATTCAACTCTAGCGCATTAGGACTTGTGAGAGGATTCTTTGTGTTCCTTGTTGCTCTTGTTTGCTTGGCTTGGCTTTCTTTTCTTTCTCATTTCTTACTCTCAAGTGCTTTGTAAGCTAGGAAAGAGACACCAATTGTTTGGTGATCCTTGCGGGGTCTAAGTGACCCGTGAGATTAAGGAAGAAGCCTCACTCGGTCTAGGTGACCATTTGAGAGAGGGAAAGGGTTGAAAGAGACCTGGTCTTTGTGACCACCTCAACGGGGACTAGGTTCTTTAAAACCGAACCTCGGTAAAACAAATCATTGTGTCATCCGCTTTATTTTCTTAGTTGATTTGTTGTTCCCCTCTCTCCCGGACTCGGATTTTTTCTAACGCTAACCTCAGCTTGTAGTGTGTTTAAAGTTGTAAACTTCAGTTTTCGCCTATCCACCCCCTCTAGGCGACTTTTAGCGGCCCCACTAGGCAGAGAGGGAGGGACCGAGCGAGCGAGCGAGGCGCGACACCGACAGGTGGGATCCACCTGTCAGCGGGAGAGGGCGCGCGTGGGCGGACTGGGCCCGATGGGCCGAAAGGCCAAGAAGGGAGGGGATTCAGGCTTCTTTACCTTTTTCTTTTATTCTGAATTTCCTAATTCCTTTTCATTTTGTTTTTCTCTTTTGGATTCAAATTCAAGCAAGCTCCAAATTCAAATTCAAATAGTTCAAACATGTGCATCAAACGAAAGAGTACTCTAGGTTTAGCATGATGCAACGTTTCATGACTCCCATAGGTTTTTATATTGTAAAGAAATAATTAATCTCCCACCTAATAGATATAACTCTAATAAAAAGAAGAGAGAAGAAAACTAGAGAGAGAGAGAGAGAAACAAGAGGTAACACCTGAATTTGGTAGGCATTAGAGAAGAAATTTTATATCCTCAAATTCAGGGTTTTACACATTAGTTGCTCCCTACAACAAAAAAGTGAATAAATATTTTATTCTACACATTACGAATTGTTCTATACATCATTAAGAAGATATGTGATACATCTAAGGTTTATCCTTTATGAATATTTACAATACCAATGCTAAAACAAGAATACAAATTTGCACAGTAGATTTTATGCCATGTTTATTCACACTAAAAAGACAAAAAAAACATGTCAGGGAAATAATTAGGGATACCCGAATTATCCCCCTAATAAACACACTTAGAGATATAAGGACGAAACTCCTGAAGGGTAACAACCGAGCTACCTATAAAAACCGAGACTCCTCTCCGAGATTCTCCCACCTTGGACAGGACTCCGCCTCACCCGAGATCGCCTGCTTAGTCCATCTCGCCCGAGCCAGCCTTAGACAGATAGTACAAGGGTACCCGAAAACAGGCAAGGAATATGCGTGTGCCAAACCACGCTGCGTCAGGAGAGCAATGTCGGCGTTTCGACCCCGGGGGGTCCCTGGACCGACAAGTAAAATTGCCGCTGCGTGTCCCAGCCCAGATGGGTTGGCGCGAGATGGAACATAAGGGGGAGAACGAGGCTCGTGTTATCCTGCGCCAGGGGGATGCGCTTGCAGTAGGGGTTACAAGCGTTCGTGAGGGAGAGAGAGTGAGCCTGCTCGTCAGCCCGTTCTCCCACGCGACTCTCCTGCATGGAGGCCCTGGACCTTCATTTTATAGATGCAAGGAGAGGGTCCAGGTGTACAATGGGGGTGTAGCTATGTGCTAACGTGCCCGGCAGAGAGGTGCATGAGCCCTGTGTACATGCCAACGTGGCCGTCGGAGGGGCGCTAGAGCCATGTGTACGTGGTAACGTGGCCATCGGAGGAGCGCTCGAGTCCTATAGAAGCACAGCTGTCGGGGCTGCTGGGACCTTGCTGATGTCTCCTTGCTTCCGTAGGGGGCTGAGAATCGCCGTCATCATGGACGCACGCAGGGAGCCATCATTACTCATTTACCGGGGCGAGCTAGATGGGACACCGGTCTTGTTCCCCATAGCCTGAGCTAGCTAGGGATAGGGTAATGATGTATCCCCCATGGTGCGGTCGGTCCGAGCCCAAGATCGGGCGAGGCGGAGACTCCTCCTGAGGCCGAGGCCGGGGTCGAGCGAGGACGCGATTCTTCCCGAGGTCGAGGTAGAGGCCGAGCCCTAGGTCGGGCGAGGCGGAGACCACCTTCCGAGGCCGAGGTTGAGGCCGAACCCTGGGGTCGGGCGAGGCGGCGTCCTCCTTCCGAGGCCGAGGTCGAGGCCGAGCCCTAGGGTCGGGCAAGGTGGAGACCTCCTCCTGAGGTCGAGGCGGGGGCCCAGCCCTAGGGTCGGGCGAGGTGGAGACCTCCTCCTGAGGTCGAGGCCCAAGGTCGGGCGAGGCGGAGTTTACTGTTGCGCCTGAGACTGAGCTTAGTCGTTGTCAGCCCCACCCTGGCAGGTGGCACAACAGTCGGAGAGGGGCGAGCGACGTTGTTTTCCTGTCAGGTCGGTTAGTGGAAGGGCAAAGTGACTGCGGTCACTTCGACCTTGCCGACTGAGGCACGTGTGTCAGGATAAGGTGTGAGGCGATCCTCGCATTGAAAGTGCCTGCGATACGGTCGGTTGGTGAGGTGATCTGGCCAAGGTTGCTTCACTGCGAAGCCTGCCCGAGCTAGGCTTCGGGCGAGTCGAGGGTGCGTCCGCTGCTTGAGGAGGCCCTCGGGCGAGGCGTGAATTCGTCTGGGACTTCTGTTTCCGCCCGAGGCTGGGCTCGGGCGAGGCGAGATCGCGTCCCTTGAGTAGACGAAGCCTTGACCTGAATCGTGCCCATCAGTCTCTGCAGCTTGCGCTGATGGTGGTTACCAGCCGCGTTTAGGAGTGTTGGGGGTACCCCTAATTATGGTACCCGACAGTAGCCCCCGAGCCTCAAAGGGAGTGTTGGTACTCGCTTGAAGGCTTTGTCGCACTTTTTTGCAAGGGGACCGGCCTTTCTCGGTTACACTTTGTTCCGGTGAGTGCGTGCGAGCGCACTCGCCGGGTGTAGCCCCCGAGGCCTCAGAGGAGTGGTTTGACTACTCCGAAGTCTTAATGCCTTTCGTGATGCCAAGGCCGGTCTGGTTGTTCCCTCATGCGACCTGATTGTAGCACGGGTGCATGGTCAGGTTCCAAGTTTTTAGGCTGGTTTGTTGACGTTGTCAACAGTTTGGCCGTAGCCGGGTTTGCGAGAGCAGCCCCCGAGCCTCTGCACGGAGCGAGAGGACGATCAAGGACTGTCTCGACTTTTATTATACGCCCCTTCGTCGCCTTTCCGCAAGGAGGAAGGGGGGAAGCGCCATGTTGCCCTCGGAGGGCGCCGAACATGGTGCCTCCAGTGAGTTGCTAACTGGTGATCCGAGTGGACGCCCGTGCCCCGTTCGATAAGGGTCGGCTAGTGGACCAGAGGCGCACTCCAAAAGTACCTGCAGGTGATTTGCCGGACCCGGTCCCGTTCGATAGGGTCCGAGGGCTCGATGCCTCCCTCCGATGGGATTCCGTTACAAAATTGTTCCTACTGGTCTCAGAAATGTCCTAGGGTACCTCGGGAGCGTAGCCTGAGCCTCGGCCATGTATTGAACGTACCCAGAGTCATCCCTCGCTCTGCGTGCTCTGGGGCGGCTGTCGAACCCTTTCGAGGGGCCAGCCTTCGAACCCCTGATCAGTAGTGGGCGCGGAGCCCGAGTGCTCTGGGGCGACTGTCGAACCCTTTCGAGGGGCCAGCCTTTGAACCCCTGATCAGTAATGAGCTTGAAGCCCGTGTGCTCTGGGGCGGCCGTCGAACCCTTTCAAAGGGCCAGCCTTCGAACCCCTGATCAGTAGGAGGGCTCGGGGCCCGCTTCCTTTGCGGAGAAGGATCCCTTTCAAAATATCCCCTTTCCCAGTCCCTGTAGCAAGAGAGAGAAAGGGGAAGAGGAAAGGATATGAATTTAAATAGTGGGGCGCACCTTTTTTGACGCGGTCATTATGGCGGAGGTTAAGCGACGCCCGCTTCGCCTGCCAAAGGTGTCGCTTGCCTTACCGCGGAGTTAATGCGACGGGACGGACGGTTCGCGGGGCGGCCGCGTGCGTGAGCCGTTCGAGGAACGGAACAAGGGCGCGTTGTCTTCACGCCGTGGGAGAGGGCTCCCCTGCTGCTCTAGGAGGGGACGTGAGCCTGCAGGCGATTTGACCGATGCTTCTGCCCGTCTGCTGCCGCCATTACTGCTGGTCCACTTCTGGCCACATCAACCGTTGCGCCTCCTCTCGTGGCTGACTGACCCATGATCGATGTGCTCGATTGGCACTGTTGGGCCATGCGCAGGGTTGCCTCGAGTCGCGGTACTGGTTCTGCAGTCGAGAAGGCGTGGCATTGGCGCAAGTGGCGGTGCAGTTTCTTGCACGTAGTAACCGACGCGCCGGTTACATGACGTGTGGGACTGGGCCTCCATGCTGGATGCGACGAAGCCGAAGGGGTGCGCCACTGTGGTGCGGTCGCACGCCACCTGCATGACAGTCCGCCCTTTCGACCGCCGGTTTCAGCGAGGGTGGAGGAGTGCTTGTAACCGTGGGCGGTTACACGCTTCACGTGCGGCGGTTTGGCTTCTTCTGTTTCGGGTCAGCTTGCATGACGCGTGGGACCCAGTGTCACACCCGGATTTCAGGGCACCAAGACCCGGGCGCGAACATAAACACCAGGTATGCTGGGACCAAGTCTCACACATATGATGTATAGTGGCACAGGATCGAATGTCACATCTTTATATATAACAGGATTTCTATACAAAATAAAGGTCCAGCAACCCAAAGTTGACTGGGAGACGACGGCCTAGACCACTCACGAACACATCACAGCATCCTCCAAGCGCCTCATCCTGTGGTACCTGTTCTTGACCTGTGGGGGGGGGTGTGAGACAGCAAGAGTGAGCTCACATACGTTCATCGCTCAACAAGTTGTGGGGAATAATGTGCATGAACTCGCCAAAGGTGGGAGCTCACGTGAAGTGTAAGGCTTACCAAAGAGGATGGTTAGAGCTGAGCATTGCTTTTAAAGTTGGTCAAAATTTTATTAGCAATTACTAAGTATAAGTAAATACCAGCCCAAATAAGTAGTAGAACAAAAGTAACAACCTCACCTGCGATGCAATGCATATGACAAATTGAATTTAGTTCCATAATTTAATCATGTGAGGGTCCGAGCTGCTCATGACCGTGAGCACGGCTAGTATACCAGTTTTACACTCTGCAGAGGTTGCGCATCTTTACCCACAAGTCATGTTACCCATCTGCCAAGGGATCGCGACTTCCCATACACCTCTACCGAGGAGGCGAGGCAGGGTAACACTACGAGGCCTTTACAAAGTTCCACTAGCTTCAGAAAACCCGCTACAGTTTATAGGAAGCTCCAATGCATGAATCCCTTGTAGGACCGCCATCGCAGCAAAATCCTCCCGAGGGCCTCCCTACACTGACCACTCCCCTACTGCCCTTGCCCCTTTCGGGTAAGGTAGTCTTCCACTAGCTTTCCTAATTAATCGGCCAAGGGCGTCCCATTAAACCCTTGTGGTAGCACTGTTTTCCCGGGTGGTCGCTCCATGTTCCAATTAACATAATGATCTTATCATGAACAATGATAATAAACAGATAATAAAAGTGTGATCATGAATAATGTCTCTTCATACCCAAAACCACATAAAGCACTAGCAAGTACTACCCAAAAAGTTCAGTGGTAAACAAGGTATAAAGATAATCAAACTAGGGTAACCTATTGGGTCCCATCAAAATTAACCTATGCAGATCATTATGAATAATTAGAACATGAGTGGGTAAAAAGAAGTGATCAAGGGCACAACTTGCCTGGGACTTGAGATTCCAGGTACCAGGATGATCTTCAGAGGACTCGTGACCTCACTGCTAAACGTAGTAATACAGACAAACATGTATAGGCAAAATTAACATTACACCAAACATAATCATAAACTGCGTATTAATAATCTACGCGTCGCTACGAGATCGTGGGAACGAGAACCACTAAAATCGGAGCTACGATTATTAAGTTATGGATTTCTAAAGATTCTATGTGCTTGGTACAAGATTAATTAGGCTGTCAATTTTAATATGGCTTTCATGTCAAAACAGTGACACAAAATGATAAACAGTAATATTACAAAATTATAGAAATTGGAATGGATTAATTTGGACTTAAATGGATTAAATATGGATTTTCCAAGTTTCTAGGATTATTTTTATATCAAAAACCAATTCCTATATTTATTTCCCTATTTTAATCCTTTTCTGGATCGGGCGCCAAAATCTGTGAAGTGCAGGGGCTCTGGTGAAAAACCTCCTAAGACCCAGAGCCCAGCTACGAGGACCGCGGGTCTATTTATGAAGAACTCAGGGTCGTATTTGAAAATCCGTCTGATTGAAAGGGTATCCGGCCACCAGGGCCACTGGATCGTGCACCCACGGTCAAGATTAAATCTAGCACTTTAATGAACCGGGATTCAACCTCAGCTACGGGATCCCGATCCCACGGTCCAAACGCCATCAACCCCCAGATCCACACGATTCCCTACAGATGGCTTGGATTAAATCACTACGAAGAGTTATCCCAGGATCTAATCAGGGCCGTCCAATCCCAAATCTACGGACGCGGCCCCATCTTCTTCCTCCCGTCATTCAGACCGATGGCCATGCGCAGCGCAGCAGCGCTCGCCAGCCGCGGTGGCGCCCCGCCAGTGCAACTCGTTCTCCCTCCCTAGTTTAATCCACAAATCAGAAGGGTGCTACGCGGAGTGGGCATTAATGCAAACAAGGTGGGGTAAATCTTACCAACGTCAACGTCACGAGGGTGTGGGTTCTCGCCATGCCCCGGATCTTCACTGCCGGCAAGAAATTGCGGCGGTTCACGGCTATCATCACCCCGGGCAAGACCACACACATGTACGGTGATCCCAGGAGCTTCATCGCGGGTGCTTCAATTTCTTCGAACGCCTGCGCAGAGGGATTGCCCAAGCAGCCGCACCCGCGGTGGACTTAGCTCCGATGCGCCAATGGTTAGGGAGGAGCCCAAGGCTTGGTTGGTTAAATAGGGCCGAGTACATAGGATGACCATCCCAACCGGTAAACGCGGGCGAGACCGAAGCGATCCCGGCGGCTGCAACAATCCCCGCGGAAACCGCGGCGGAGAGATTCACCGCCATGCACCCGAGGGCTGTTGCGAAAGGTATGGGGAAAGGGGTCGGCTGACCAATGGGACCCACGCGACAGCGGTGCGGTCACATGCCCGAGCTGGGTAAGCAGGCGCGGCATAGGGGCTGGTCACCAGGCTCCCGAGATTTGGGTCAAATCTCAACGATCCCTGTGACATTTCTGTCATCAGGTGCCTACGCGAGGTGGAAGACACCGGATATCGGGCCCACCCGCCAGAATAACAGGGACGCGGGAGCTTAGTGGGCTGTGAAGAGGAAATCGGCCCAGGTATGAGGTATGGTCCCTTTTTGTTTTTTTTTGTTATTTCTGTTTTCCATTTTTTTTGTAATCAGATTCAATTTCACCAACTTCAAATCTATTTAAATGTACAAACACAAAATCCAGTGTGTATGAAAAGTATTATTTTATTATTTTATTAATTTGTTATTATTTAAACAAATACTTTTTTGTTGAATATGCACAAAGAAAGGAAGACCAAATGATCACCAACGGTTTCATATCCCAAAACACTACATAATTATATTTATTTATTTATTTTTCTGATACAAACTTTGGGCTTTACAAATCCTACCCCCTTATCAGAAATCTCGTCCTCGAGATTTGTAAGAAAGAAAAATTATACCAAGATTAGTTTGTAATTGAGACTGTAGTTTCTAATTGATTCAAAAATTAAAAGTCTCTTTTTTTACTATTTAGCATGTAATTAGAAATGCATGGGTATCTCCTATGTTTAGACACACAGTTAGGTCAGAAGAGAGATGGTCAGAGTGAGGTTAGCTGATGGTAAGAAGAACTTGGTAAGGGAAGACTCCATCCAAGGTGGTAAATCTTGAATCATCTCGAGATTCACTTTGATTGTTGTATCCTTCTTTGTCGATGTTGATCTTTTCTTCTCCGGTCTTAGTCCCATTGATTCGAGGTTAATGTATATCAGCAGAGTTGGGGCATATGGTTGAAATAGTTATGGGTGAGATAGACTACATGATGTAGATCAAAAGTTTATTTGATGTTAGGTGGGGATAAACAGATCATGCAATCCATTATGAATCTATTGGTTGAGTTAGATCTATTAGGACCAGATAAAATCTTTTCAAGGTAAGATGAATCTATTAAGGTAAGAGAGAGTCTTTTACGATAAGATGGATCTATTAAGCTTAATATATTTCAGTGGGGATAATATAAGTTGCCTAGTTATTTTATCAACATTTTTTTACTATATATATTTATAGATGCAATTGTGGACGTTACTCCACAACTCATCACACTCAATCGAAGATCCAAATCAGATAAATATCATAAGAACAAACATTCAAGTGCATAGATACATAAAAAATAATTTTGTTTTTGTTCCTAAGAGTAGGTATCCTATTCCTAAAGGTCACTTTAGGCACAGGATTTCAAAGTGTGAAATCCACATTTATCTTTAGAATGAAGAAGGTAAGAGTAATCAGAGTAAAGCGGAAATAGATGAGAAAAGATTAAGAAAAGTTTAGAAAAGATCAGAGTGGCAAAGGTAAGTAGGTATTGGTTGTCCAGATCTATCTAGGTTTCGTCCTACAGTCAACATTCCTCTGATACCACTTCTGTCACACCCGGATTTCAGGGCACCAAGACCCGGGCGCGAACATAAACACCAGGTATGCTGGGACCAAGTCTCACACATATGATGTATAGTGGCACAGGATCGAATGTCACATCTTTATATATAACAGGATTTCTATACAAAATAAATAATTACATTATAAGGAGACAACGGTCCAGCAACCCAAAGTTGACTGGGAGACGACGACCTAGACCACTCACGAACACATCACAGCATCCTCCAAGCGCCTCATCCTGTGGTACCTATTCTTGACCTGTGGGGGGTGTGAGACAGCAAGAGTGAGCTCACATACGTTCATCGCTCAACAAGTTGTGGGGAATAATGTGCATGAACTCGCCAAAGGTGGGAGCTCACATGAAGTGTAAGGCTTACCAAAGAGGATGGTTAGAGCTGAGCATTGCTTTTAAAGTTGGTCAAAATTTTATTAGCAATTACTAAGTATAAGTAAATACCAGCCCAATTAAGTAGTAGAACAAAAGTAACAACCTCACCTGCGATGCAATGCATATGACAAATTGAATTTAGTTCCATAATTTAATCATGTGAGGGTCCGAGCTGCTCATGACCGTGAGCACGGCTAGTATACCAGTTTTACACTCTGCAGAGGTTGCGCATCTTTACCCACAAGTCATGTTACCCATTTGCCAAGGGATCGCGACTTCCCATACACCTCTACCGAGGAGGCGAGGCAGGGTAACACTACGAGGCCTTTACAAAGTTCCACTAGCTTCAGAAAACCCGCTACAGTTTATAGGAAGCTCCAATGCAGGAATCCCTTGCAGGACCGCCATCGCAGCAAAATCCTCCCGAGGGCCTCCCTACACTGACCACTACCCTACTGCCCTTGCCCCTTTCGGGTAAGGTAGTCTTCCACTAGCTTTCCTAATTAATCGGCCAAGGGCGTCCCATTAAACCCTTGTGGTAGCACTGTTTTCCCGGGTGGTCGCTCCATGTTCCAATTAACATAATGATCTTATCATGAACAGTGATAATAAACAGTTAATAAAAGTGTGATCATGAATAATGTATCTTCATACCCAAAACCACATAAAGCACTAGCAAGTACTACCCAAAAAGTTCAGTGGTAAACAAGGTATAAAGATAATCAAACTAGGGTAACCTATTGGGTCCCATCAAAATTAACCTATGCAGATCATTATGATTAATTAGAACATGAGTGGGTAAAAAGAAGTGATCAAGGGCACAACTTGCCTGGGACTTGAGATTCCAGGTACCAGGATGATCTTCAGAGTACTCGTGACCTCACTGCTAAACGTAGTAATACAGACAAACATGTATAGGCAAAATTAACATTACACCAAACATAATCATAAACTGCGTATTAATAATCTACGCGTCGCTACGAGATCGTGGGAACGAGAACCACTAAAATCGGAGCTACGATTATTAAGTTATGGATTTCTAAAGATCCTATGTGCTTGGTACAAGATTAATTAGGCTGACAATTTAATATGGCTTTCATGTCAAAACAGTGACACAAAATGATAAACAGTAATATTACAAAATTATAGAAATTGGAATGGATTAATTTGGACTTAAAATGGATTAAATATGGATTTTCCAAGTTTCTAGGATTATTTTTATATCAAAAACCAATTCCTATATTTATTTCCCTATTTTAATCCTTTTCTGGATCGGGCGCCAAAATCTGTGAAGTGCAGGGGCTCTGGTGAAAAACCTCCTAAGACCCAGAGCCCAGCTACGAGGACCGCGGGTCTATTTATGAAGAACTCAGGGTCGTATTTGAAAATCCGTCTGATTGAAAGGGTATCCGGCCACCAGGGCCACTGGATCGTGCACCCACGGTCAAGATTAAATCTAGCACTTTAATGAACCGGGATTCAACCTCAGCCACGGGGTCCCGATCCCACGGTCCAAACGCCATCAACCCCCAGATCCACACGATTCCCTACAGATGGCTTGGATTAAATCACTACGAAGAGTTATCCCAGGATCTAATCAGGGCCGTCCAATCCCAAATCTACGGACGCGGCCCCATCTTCTTCCTCCCGTCATTCAGACCGATGGCCATGCGCAGCGCAGCAGCGCTCGCCAGCCGCGGTGGCGCCCCACCAGTGCAACTCGTTCTCCCTCCCTAGTTTAATCCACAAATCAGAAGGGTGCTACGCGGAGTGGGCATTAATGCAAACAAGGTGGGGTAAATCTTACCAACGTCAACGTCACGAGGGTGTGGGTTCTCGCCATGCCCCGGATCTTCACTGCCGGCAAGAAATTGCGGCGGTTCACGGCTATCATCACCCCGGGCAAGACCACACACATGTACGGTGATCCCAGGAGCTTCATCGCGGGTGCTTCAATTTCTTCGAACGCCTGCGCAGAGGGATTGCCCAAGCAGCCGCACCCGCGGTGGACTTAGCTCCGATGCGCCAATGGTTAGGGAGGAGCCCAAGGCTTGGTTGGTTAAATAGGGCCGAGTACATAGGATGACCATCCCAACCGGTAAACGCGGGCGAGACCGAAGCGATCCCGGCGGCTGCAACAATCCCCGCGGAAACCGCGGCGGAGAGATTCACCGCCATGCACCCGAGGGCTGTTGCGAAAGGTATGGGGAAAGGGGTCGGCTGACCAATGGGACCCACGCGACAGCGGCGCGGTCACATGCCCGAGCTGGGTAAGCAGGCGCGGCATAGGGGCTGGTCACCAGGCTCCCGAGATTTGGGTCAAATCTCAACGATCCCTGTGACATTTCTGTCATCAGGTGCCTACGCGAGGTGGAAGACACCGGATATCGGGCCCACCCGCCAGAATAACAGGGACGCGGGAGCTTAGTGGGCTGTGAAGAGGAAATCGGCCCAGGTATGAGGTATGGTCCCTTTTTGTTTTTTTTTTGTTATTTCTGTTTTCCATTTTTTTTGTAATCAGATTCAATTTCACCAACTTCAAATCTATTTAAATGTACAAACACAAAATCCAGTGTGTATGAAAAGTATTATTTTATTATTTTATTAATTTGTTATTATTTAAACAAATACTTTTTTGTTGAATATGCACAAAGAAAGGAAGACCAAATGATCACCAACGGTTTCATATCCCAAAACACTACATAATTATATTTATTTATTTATTTTTCTGATACAAACTTTGGGCTTTACAAATCCTACCCCCTTATCAGAAATCTCGTCCTCGAGATTTGTAAGAAAGAAAAATTATACCAAGATTAGTTTGTAATTGAGACTGTAGTTTCTAATTGATTCAAAAATTAAAAGTCTCTTTTTTTACTATTTAGCATGTAATTAGAAATGCATGGGTATCTCCTATGTTTAGACACACAGTTAGGTCAGAAGAGAGATGGTCAGAGTGAGGTTAGCTGATGGTAAGAAGAACTTGGTAAGGGAAGACTCCATCCAAGGTGGTAAATCTTGAATCATCTCGAGATTCACTTTGATTGTTGTATCCTTCTTTGTCGATGTTGATCTTTTCTTCTCCGGTCTTAGTCCCATTGATTCGAGGTTAATGTATATCAGCAGAGTTGGGGCATATGGTTGAAATAGTTATGGGTGAGATAGACTACATGATGTAGATCAAAAGTTTATTTGATGTTAGGTGGGGATAAACAGATCATGCAATCCATTATGAATCTATTGGTTGAGTTAGATCTATTAGGACCAGATAAAATCTTTTCAAGGTAAGATGAATCTATTAAGGTAAGAGAGAGTCTTTTACGATAAGATGGATCTATTAAGCTTAATATATTTCAGTGGGGATAATATAAGTTGCCTAGTTATTTTATCAACATTTTTTTACTATATATATTTATAGATGCAATTGTGGACGTTACTCCACAACTCATCACACTCAATCGAAGATCCAAATCAGATAAATATCATAAGAACAAACATTCAAGTGCATAGATACATAAAAAATAATTTTGTTTTTGTTCCTAAGAGTAGGTATCCTATTCCTAAAGGTCACTTTAGGCACAGGATTTCAAAGTGTGAAATCCACATTTATCTTTAGAATGAAGAAGGTAAGAGTAATCAGAGTAAAGCGGAAATAGATGAGAAAAGATTAAGAAAAGTTTAGAAAAGATCAGAGTGGCAAAGGTAAGTAGGTATTGGTTGTCCAGATCTATCTAGGTTTCGTCCTACAGTCAACATTCCTCTGATACCACTTCTGTCACACCCGGATTTCAGGGCACCAAGACCCGGGCGCGAACATAAACACCAAGTATGCTGGGACCAAGTCTCACACATATGATGTATAGTGGCACAGGATCGAATGTCACATCTTTATATATAACAGGATTTCTATACAAAATAAATAATTACATTATAAGGAGACAACGGTCCAGCAACCCAAAGTTGACTGGGAGACGACGACCTAGACCACTCACGAACACATCACAGCATCCTCCAAGCGCCTCATCCTGTGGTACCTGTTCTTGACCTGTGGGGGGGTGTGAGACAGCAAGAGTGAGCTCACATACGTTCATCGCTCAACAAGTTGTGGGGAATAATGTGCATGAACTCGCCAAAGGTGGGAGCTCACATGAAGTGTAAGGCTTACCAAAGAGGATGGTTAGAGCTGAGCATTGCTTTTAAAGTTGGTCAAAATTTTATTAGCAATTACTAAGTATAAGTAAATACCAGCCCAATTAAGTAGTAGAACAAAAGTAACAACCTCACCTGCGATGCAATGCATATGACAAATTGAATTTAGTTCCATAATTTAATCATGTGAGGGTCCGAGCTGCTCATGACCGTGAGCACGGCTAGTATACCAGTTTTACACTCTGCAGAGGTTGCGCATCTTTACCCACAAGTCATGTTACCCATTTGCCAAGGGATCGCGACTTCCCATACACCTCTACCGAGGAGGCGAGGCAGGGTAACACTACGAGGCCTTTACAAAGTTCCACTAGCTTCAGAAAACCCGCTACAGTTTATAGGAAGCTCCAATGCAGGAATCCCTTGCAGGACCGCCATCGCAGCAAAATCCTCCCGAGGGCCTCCCTACACTGACCACTCCCCTACTGCCCTTGCCCCTTTCGGGTAAGGTAGTCTTCCACTAGCTTTCCTAATTAATCGGCCAAGGGCGTCCCATTAAACCCTTGTGGTAGCACTGTTTTCCCGGGTGGTCGCTCCATGTTCCAATTAACATAATGATCTTATCATGAACAGTGATAATAAACAGATAATAAAAGTGTGATCATGAATAATGTATCTTCATACCCAAAACCACATAAAGCACTAGCAAGTACTACCCAAAAAGTTCAGTGGTAAACAAGGTATAAAGATAATCAAACTAGGGTAACCTATTGGGTCCCATCAAAATTAACCTATGCAGATCATTATGATTAATTAGAACATGAGTGGGTAAAAAGAAGTGATCAAGGGCACAACTTGCCTGGGACTTGAGATTCCAGGTACCAGGATGATCTTCAGAGGACTCGTGACCTCACTGCTAAACGTAGTAATACAGACAAACATGTATAGGCAAAATTAACATTACACCAAACATAATCATAAACTGCGTATTAATAATCTACGCGTCGCTACGAGATTGTGGGAACGAGAACCACTAAAATCGGAGCTACGGTTATTAAGTTATGGATTTCTAAAGATTCTATGTGCTTGGTACAAGATTAATTAGGCTGTCAATTTTAATATGGCTTTCATGTCAAAACAGTGACACAAAATGATAAACAATAATATTACAAAATTATAGAAATTGGAATGGATTAATTTGGACTTAAAATGGATTAAATATGGATTTTCCAAGTTTCTAGGATTATTTTTATATCAAAAACCAATTCCTATATTTATTTCCCTATTTTAATCCTTTTCTGGATCGGGCGCCAAAATCTGTGAAGTGCAGGGGCTCTGGTGAAAAACCTCCTAAGACCCAGAGCCCAGCTACGAGGACCGCGGGTCTATTTATGAAGAACTCAGGGTCGTATTTGAAAATCCGTCTGATTGAAAGGGTATCCGGCCACCAGGGCCACTGGATCGTGCACCCACGGTCAAGATTAAATCTAGCACTTTAATGAACCGGGATTCAACCTCAGCCACGGGATCCCGATCCCACGGTCCAAACGCCATCAACCCCCAGATCCACACGATTCCCTACAGATGGCTTGGATTAAATCACTACGAAGAGTTATCCCAGGATCTAATCAGGGCCGTCCAATCCCAAATCTACGGACGCGGCCCCATCTTCTTCCTCCCGTCATTCAGACCGATGGCCATGCGCAGCGCAGCAGCGCTCGCCAGCCGCGGTGGCGCCCCGCCAGTGCAACTCGTTTTCCCTCCCTAGTTTAATCCACAAATCAGAAGGGTGCTACACGGAGTGGGCATTAATGCAAACAAGGTGGGGTAAATCTTACCAACGTCAACGTCACGAGGGTGTGGGTTCTCGCCATGCCCCGGATCTTCACTGCCGGCAAGAAATTGCGGCGGTTCACGGCTATCATCACCCCAGGCAAGACCACACACATGTACGGTGATCCCAGGAGCTTCATCGCGGGTGCTTCAATTTCTTCGAACGCCTGCGCAGAGGGATTGCCCAAGCAGCCGCACCCGCGGTGGACTTAGCTCCGATGCGCCAATGGTTAGGGAGGAGCCCAAGGCTTGGTTGGTTAAATAGGGCCGAGTACATAGGATGACCATCCCAACCGGTAAACGCGGGCGAGACCGAAGCGATCCCGGCGGCTGCAACAATCCCCGCGGAAACCGCGGCGGAGAGATTCACCGCCATGCACCCGAGGGCTGTTGCGAAAGGTATGGGGAAAGGGGTCGGCTGACCAATGGGACCCACGCGACAGCGGCGCGGTCACATGCCCGAGCTGGGTAAGCAGGCGCGGCATAGGGGCTGGTCACCAGGCTCCCGAGATTTGGGTCAAATCTCAACGATCCCTGTGACATTTCTGTCATCAGGTGCCTACGCGAGGTGGAAGACACCGGATATCGGGCCCACCCGCCAGAATAACAGGGACGCGGGAGCTTAGTGGGCTGTGAAGAGGAAATCGACCCAAGTTTGAGGTATGGTCCCTTTTTGTTTTTTTTTGTTATTTTTGTTTTCCATTTTTTTTGTAATCAGATTCAATTTCACCAACTTCAAATCTATTTAAATGTACAAACACAAAATCCAGTGTGTATGAAAAGTATTATTTTATTAATTTATTAATTTGTTATTATTTAAACAAATACTTTTTTGTTGAATATGCACAAAGAAAGGAAGACCAAATGATCACCAACGGTTTCATATCCCAAAACACTACATAATTATATTTATTTATTTTTTTTTCTGATACAAACTTTGGGCTTTACACCCAGCCCCCGTGTCGTAGGGGGAGGACCCTGGCCAGGCAGCAGCAGTTCGCCTTCCCCCGCATGGCTGGAGGACGCCTCCTCTGTAGAGCTGGAGGATGGCTTCCTCCCCCGGATGCCGGAGGGAGAAGCGGGTCGCCGGCCCATGCGAGAGGTAGAACCCCGGCTCACCCCGCCCTCCTCCCCAGCAAGGATGATGAAGATCCTTGAAGCTGAGGGCGGGGCAGAGGCCGCAGCCCGGCTTGCTTCTCCCCACCATCGAACTGGTGGTCACCGTCCTGGGTGACCATTGGTGAGGGAATGCAGCCGGGCTGCATGATGAAAATCCTTGAAGCAGAGCGATGGCTGAAGGGGCATTTCGACCCCGGGGGGTCCCTGGACCGACGAGTAAAATTGTCGCTGCGTGTCCCAGCCCAGATGGGTTGGCGCGAGATGGAACACAAGGGGGAGAACGCGGCTCGTGTTATCCTGCGCCAGGGGGATGCACTTGCAGTAGGGGTTACAAGCGTTCGCGAGGGAGAGAGAGTGAGCCTGCTCGTCAGCCCGTTCTCCCGCGCGACCCTCCCGCATGGAGGCCCTGGACCTTCCTTTTATAGATGCAAGGAGAGGGTCCAAGTGTACAATGGGGGTGTAGCTATGCGCTAACGTGCCCGGCAGAGAGGTGCTTGAGCCCTGTGTACATGCCAACGTGGCTGTTGGAGGGGCGCTAGAGCCCTGTGTACGCGGTAACGTGGCCGTCGGAGGAGCGCTCGAGTCCTGTAGAAGCTGTCGGGGCTGCTGGGACCTTGCTGACATCTCCTTGCTTCCGTAGGGGGCTGAGAACCACTGTCATCATGGACGCACGCGGGGAGCCATCATTACTCGTTTATCGGGGCGAGCCAGATGGGACGCCGATTTTGTTCCTCGTAGCCTGAGCTAGCTAGGGGTAGGGTAATGATGTATCCCCCATGGTGCGGTCAGTCCGAGCCCAAGATCGGGCGAGGCAGAGACTCTTCCTGAGGCCGAGGCTGGGGTCGAGCGAGGACGCGATTCTTCCTGAGGTCGAGGTAGAGGCCGAGCCCTAGGTCGGGCGAGGCGGAGACCACCTTCTGAGGCCGAGGTTGAGGCCGAGCCCTGGGGTCGGGCGAGGCGGAGTCCTCCTTCTGAGGCCGAGGTTGAGGCCGAGCCCTGGGGTCGGGCGAGGTGGAGACCTCCTCCTGAGGTCGAGGCAGGGGCCGAGCCCTGGGGTCGGGCGAGGTGGAGACCTCCTCGTGAGGTCGAGGCCCAAGGTCGGGCGAGGCGTAGTTTACTGTTGCCCGTGAAGCTGAGCTTAGCCGTTGTCAGCCCTGGCGGGTGGCACAACAGTCGGAGAGGGGCGAGCGGCGCTGTTTTCCTGTCAGGTCGGTCAGTGGAAGGGCGAAGTGACTGCGGTCACTTCGACCTTGCTGACTGAGGCACGTGTGTCAGGATAAGGTGTCAGGCGATCCTCGCATTGAATGCGCCTGCGATATGGTCGGTTGGTGAGGTGATCTGGCCAAGGTTGCTTCACTGCGAAGCCTGCCCGAGCTGGGCTTCGGGCGAGTCGAGGGTGCGCCCGTTGCTTGAGGAGGCCCTCGGACGAGGCGTGAATTCGTCTGGGACTTCTGTTTCCACCGGAGGCTGGGCTCGGGCGAGGCGAGATCGCGTCCCTTGAGTAGACGAAGCCTTGACCTGAATCGTGCCCATCAGTCTCTACAGCTTGCGCTGATGGTGGTTACCAGCCGTGTTTAGGAGTGTTGGGGTACCCCTAATTATGGTACCCGACAAGCACAGTGACGGACAAAATGGCCATCATGTCTAGCGGAACAACATGATTACGTCTACACTACAGTGTGCACAGGCCGCCTGCCACCCTTCGATGGGACGCCTAATACGACAAGCAGAGCAGACTGCCCTCGGGTGCAATCTCTCCGCCTCGCCCGAAGCAGGATTAAGCCCGCCGACAAGATCTTTCCGCCTCGCTCGACCCCGGGCCCATCCTTCGGGCGATATCTCTACCTCGCCCGACGTCAAGTTCGGCCCTCGGGCGAATACTCCGCCTCACCTGAGCTCAGCCTCGGCCACCTACTACACCACGAATCCCGCACACGGCCACTCCGCCCAACTATGGCACACGTCAAGGGATGGTTCGGCTAACGCCTCAGGAAGACTTCTGCCTTGACGAAGCAGGGGCTCTGATCTCGATAAACGCTGCAGGGAATCTCGACGTCATTCCACGCCAGGATGCTGACGCACCCCGTAAGCAGCCTTTAGCCCATATCTGGCGCTGTTACAACAACTACGACATGGGCAGCGTCTCCCTCAGGGGCTCGGGCGCACGAACAACCCATCAGTCTCTGCCTCGGCTTTCTGCGGGGAATCAACAGGCACATGTCAATAACACAGTTCGCTGTCATGTCGGCTTGCAGATGCCAGGACATCTCTCCTCCAGATACAACACCCGGCTTCACTATGGACACTCCCCTACGAGTATAAGTAGGACAGTAGGGTCCCTCCAAAGGGACAGGAGACAAAAGATGATTCGACCACCGAACACTCAGCTCTCCACACGGCCTACTCGGTCTTAGATATTGACACTTGCCTCAATCATCTCTAGGGACTTGGGGACATCCCCTCTCCCGCAGTGCTTGTAACCCCTACTACAGGCACATTGGTGCGAGTAATATAAGCCTCATCCCCCTCTTCTGGAAGTAGGGCCTTGTGTTGCCCAAACCAGGATAATTGCTTGTGTCTTCTCGCACATGATCTAGAGTCCAGCCATGTGACACTATTTACTAGTTGGTTAAGGACCCATGGTCCAAACGCCGACAAAATGATATCAGAACAAGTATATGTCTTTATCCTTATGCACCGTTCGCTCGCCCGCTCGCTGCATTAGTCATTGATTGTACATGTGTAAATATTGCACTTGATATCAATACAGAAGTGTTGTTGATCCAATCACTCTCACATGATGCTAGTCCACGGTTTTTTCAAAATCTCGCGATGCACCGCTCTCGCTCCTTCTCAAACTCGTGATTTGATGCTCCCAATCCTATATGCTCTTGCCATCTCCCCGTTCACACCATGGACGACCACTCATCTTCCTCTAAATCCAAAACCTTCGAGTTGAGGGGTCCACCTCCGCCTCCATTCTCTAAACTGTCAACATTCGTGTGCATGTTCGTATCACCATCGATGTCAACGAGGTGAACTACTAGCACTAGCGCCGCTTCTTCGATGAGGTGTTAGGCAAGTTTGACCTCACACAACATGGTCGATCGTCGTCGTCGCTGGATGAACGTGACAATGAGTTGCATATGGTCGATCACTGCATCGTCAGCTGAATCTTTGCCATCGTCTACAAGTCAGTGTTCAACAATATCCACAAATCCAAGTGCTCTGCATTCTCGCTATGGAGCAATGTCGAGAGCCTCTTCCGCGACAATAATCTTCATGGGTACGCGCGCCGTCTACCTCGAGGCGGAGTTTCGTGGGTACGCTTGCAGCCTTAGGTGTGGCTATAATGACACCCACGCCCTCGAGTCTAGTGTAGTTAGTAGTCGTTGTATCTACACACTACATATTACTCGCATTACTCGCAGGGATGCATGCAACCTCCTGAACATCTATAGTGACATATTTTGACCACAACTTCATCATTGATAATAAATATAAAGGACGAGAGCTTTATCTCAACTTCAAGGCTGCATGATTGGTTTGATAAGAGGCACATGTGGTTCTAGCCTTTTATGCCGCCTGCAGCAGTCTACGCATAGTTTACCAAAAACATTGTTTTGCACTGTTCTGCACTGTTCGTAGAGTGAAGTTTGAATATGAATATAAGGATGAGTAAACTGCTGGAGATAGTCTTATAGTCGTGGTGTCTAAAGATGTCTTAGGGAGAACCATGGCCTATATGACCTTGTCCTGGCCAACGCAAAACTTAACCTATAGGGCATATGACCTCAAGGATGCCACGGTGGCCACTAAGAAATTGTAGATCTTATTTACCGATGAAGTACCAAAGAGTGATCTACTAGTAGCATTAAAAACCACTACTTGTAGCGTCTTCTACAAGTAGGGGTGACAATGAGCTCTAAATTTTACACTATAAGATTTGAAGGATCAGATCAGTTTAGGACCGGGTCCTATTTCTATTCATTTCTGAACTACAAATTATTTAGGACCCTACCATTTTGTGAAGAAATATTTAGACCACGATCCATTACCACCCTATCTACAAGAGATAGACGACGACAAGATAAATGAACTTTTATCTAATCTAAGATGGTATATATGAAGATCGAAATCATATAAGGCCCACCAAATTACTGGCCATTGAAGACACACGACTTCTCTCCATTAGACAAGAGCATGTCCAAGAGAGTATTTATCTTTGGTTCTTTATTTGACTCTCTATTTACATTTTTATAAATATTACACTCTATGTAGCATATCATTCTAACAGACTATCTATCTAAGAGCATCTCCAAGAGACTAGCTAAATAGCTTGTCAAGCTAAATTTTAGCTAATTAATAGCAAAATAGCTCTCCAACAGGCTAGCCATTTAAGTTGACAAGCTATCCGATTCTTTAGATTGACTCCCTCACTAGCCAAATTTGGCTAGCAAATCTCGCTAGCCAAGCTAACTTGCATGTTGGAGAGTCTGTTGGAATAAGATGTTATATTTAGAGTTTAATCTTTATAGAGTGACAAATAAAGAGTCAAATAGAGAGTCAAAAATAAAGAGTCTTTTGGAGATGCTCTAATTTTGCTAGTAAAATGGTTAGTCAAATTTGGCTAGTGAGAAAGTCAATATAGAGAGTCAAATAGCTTGATGAGTCATATAACTAATTATTAAAGAGTTATTTTGCTGTTAAATAGCTAAAATTTAGCTTGACGAATCATTTAACTAGTATTTTGAAGATGCCAGGCCCATTGTAGGCCCACGACTTCTTTCCGTCCGACCCCTAGGCGGGCCGCGGCGGACCCTTTCCTCACCAAACCCACACCTGCCTCAACTAATCGGGTCAGATCAGGTCATCGGGAAGGCCGCCATGGACGACGAGGAGCACGAGGTTTACGGCCAGGAGATCCCTGAGGACGGCGATATGGACGGCGCTGACGTTGATATGGCCGCCGCCGGGGACGACGCGGCGAAGGTACCACCTCTGTATTCGTGTGTTTCACGCTATACCCTAGCAATGGGTCCTTGCGGATTGTTGACCCCCCTCGGGGTGCGTACAGCTTCAGGAGCTTGACGAGATGAAGCGCAAGCTGAAGGAGATGGAGGAGGAGGCCGCCGCCCTCCGCGATATGCAGGCCAAGGTCGCCAAGGAGATGCAAGGTTGTCTTCCTACGTACTCGCCCACCTTGCCTTTTCGATGCTTGGTGTTTTCTTGCAGTGTGTTGAGGTTTCACTAGAGCGGTTCGATATGCTATAAGCCTTTGATGATCTTTGCATACAAGAATCTTTAAGACCGTTCGAGCGAGTTAAGATCAGTGTCTGTAACTATGGCCGAATTTGTTATTTGGTTGGCTTGGTAAAATTGTGAGATTGTGACAAATCCTACTTCTGTTCACTTCCTTTTTTAACCTGTTCAGTGTGTGTGTACTTGTAGTAGGAGTGTATGATCATGCCATACATATTTTTTGTACACACCTTGAATTATAGATTTAATTTAGTTACATGCTCTACATGTATCTTAGATTTTTGATATCTGATCACAGAGCAGTTCAAATTGAATTTTGACATGTACTTCAGATGTCCTTACATATTCTGTCACTGAGGCTATTTCCTTATGCACAAGACCAGGAACACGCTAAGAATCTTTCATGATAAAATTGATATCTACCAGACTTCCACATATGCCAACCCGTTGTTGTTGTTGTTGTCATACTCGTCTCTTGCCCTCCTATATTTTCTATCTTATTTTTGGTGTTTCTGTCTATTGGAAATCCCTTGCCCTTGTCATTGTATCATTCGTATCTTATTGACTGATCCCCAGTATGGCAAGTCGACAATCCCTCTGCTTTTGCTTTACTGCATGATCCAGACAAATACACTAACCATGGGTTCATATACATGCAATGGAAATAATTCTTTTACCAAAAATGCTAATATCTTCTGAGTAGTTGCATACTTTGTCCGGTGGGTTAATTTTATTATGCCCTGAGTACTGTTTGGTACTTTTCAAATTAAAAGTTCTTCTGTGAAGTGTAAGCGCATGGAGCATCTTGCGTATGTTGGGATTTCGTTCTGGTGATCTATATTTATGTTCATCGAAATTGGCACTTGCTACTATAAAAAATACGTGTCATTTTTTGGACATGACATAGTCTCCAATGTGTACCTTTGACCATTAGTTTATGCCTTATATAAGACTAGTAAAGGGCCTTTCCAGCAATTGGCTGCAGTTTCAGCTGCAGCTGTACAGCCATCCAACAGTGTAGCATATGCAGCATCCAATCAGCAGCTGACACCTCAGCAAACAGCCAGCAGCAGCAGCAGCCTGAAAAGCAGCTTAAACGCACAACAAACATGCCAAAAGTTTCTAAGACTAACCCACATTTATAATATTCATGCTTTTGGACTAAATTTTATAAATAATAATGGTCAAAGTTTCAAAAGTTCGGCCAATTATTTGTGACCAGAGGTACTAGTACCTCTTCTGTGTGCATGTAGATCCACACTCCATGTTTCAACATAGTGTTTATCCAAAGGTAGAATTCAAATACGATGAGCAAGATTTTGTTTATGCCTTACTGCATTTGTGTCTTCTGGTGGATATGCTGGTCTAACATTACTTGGTTTGGTTAAGGGTTTACATTAATTTTATCTTGCTTGTTTAGTTCAAGATGCAAGGTTTCCTGACAGAATTGCTCTTCTGTTTTGCAGGAGGTGACCCTAGTATATCTACAGCTGAGGCGAAGGAGCAGGTGGATGCCCGGTCTGTGTATGTTGGAAATGTAAGAATTTATAATCTCTCTTTATTGTGAGTTTATTATGTTGCTTTTCAACTTCTATATAATATATTACTTGTCATTCTACGTTTCTGAAGCACGAAGTATGAAATGTGGATATATATATTATGTGATAGGCACATACATATTGCCTAGTAGCTAATAGATATTTCATTGGCACTCGTTTAGTTATGAATGGTTTCTCTCAAAAAATGCCAAGTACCCAACTGCCCTGCCGACTTCTATGGTTGGTGCTTACTGAAGAATGTTGTAGTGCTGGATATCTGTATTGGAAGACTTATCAAAACCTCTTCCTACTTTTGATGTTGCCTCCTTACCCAAATTCTTGACGCTTTCCTCGGAACACATCATATTGCTATTATGAAATGCTTTATGTGTGCTTATCATAATCCTTTGCTATCAGTACACCTTTGATATGTCTTTATGGCGTTCTATTCTATTTTATTTTATTGATTTCGTGCATTAATTAAGTAATGGTGATGGTCACAGGGCTACTGTGCTTGAGCAAGCCTTTCAAATTGACTAATGGGCACTGGGTCATGTTTTAGAGTTAATGTAGAGTGAAAAGAAAGAAGAAAAGATAGAAAAATATCTGAAAAAGTATAAAAAAGTGCATGGAAGAAACAGAGAGAAAAACAGAAAGAGTAAAAAGGTATAATATAGATATCATAGGTTAGATGACCTCCCTGGCGAAGCAAAAGAAGTCAACACAGAGCTGCTGTGTACATTCCGGATGGCACTTTTTGACAGGAACTGGCATGGAGACATCTGATGTGGTTGGTAGCTGCTGGTCCACTGATATCACCTGAGTGGTGCATAAGTATGACATGTAAGTGTAACAGTAGGAAACCTTAATCTTGACTCTATTCTTTGCTGTCTCTGAACATGTGCCTTGGCTATCTTCCTACCTTTTTCCTTTTATTCTGCGTTTCACCTAACGGCTGTACCTTTGTTTTTATCAGATCATATAGTGAAGATTTCTTTTTCTTTATTAACATGAGAATAAACGCTGCCCAGTATTTTAGTGCTTATGAGTGAATGCATATTCACTAAATAAATTAACAATGGTCATGAAAACGGATTTGCATCTCCTTGAAGGTTTTAATAAATGCTGCCTGACATTTTTGTTGCATGCTAGTGACATGCAGGTTTACTGTTGAAATTAGCTGAAATATTAACAGTTCTGGATGCTACAAGGAAAAAGATAATAATGACTATGGTGGATCCTTATTTCCTTTGCATTATTAGTTTGTATTTGAAAAAAATCTAGTGCAAAGTTTCAGACTCCTGGTATGATACTCCCTCCGGTCATAACATACATTTGAGTTTGCAGACCTTCAATGTGTATATTTGACCACTAATTACTTCTAGATTATAGAATATATTCTTAAGATGCTTCGAGTATAAGTGGTTTTGCTAGTATATTGAGCACAAATCAACACATATAACTGAATAATTATAATTATGATAGGAAAATATGGAAGCAGTGGAATATTTGTGTTTTTGATGGAACAAGATAATGTGTGGTGTTCTGCAGGCTGTTGCATAAGAGCAGTTTATGGTGTACTTCTGGGGCTTTAGTGTTCCAAGAGCTGATCCTAGGGTCACTCACCGTGCTTAATTAATCCTTCTATATAGTGGAGGTGCTGGTGATCGTTGCTTGTAGTGTTTGGTGGTTCATATTTTGCTAATCCTTTGCTAGGAGTATGTGTGCTGATTTTGGGAGAAGGCATTCTGCCTCTCTCTCGCTTGTTTTGTTCTCCTCTTCTGCATGAAATGATTTTTAGCTCTCCAGCGCAGTTTGATAAAAAGAACATATCGACACATATAACTGACACGCTTGCAGACTAAGAGCAACTCCAAGAGCTTCTTTATATCTTTCTGTATTGATAGGAATAGAGATTTTGGTGAAAAAAGTGCCCTCCAACTTCTTAATTAGATAACCAAATATTGTCATTCTGTATTCCTGATTTCTCACTCTCCAAAGATGGAGAACCAGGTGCCGCGGTGTGCACAAGATATAGAGAAACTATTGATGATCAAAGATATAGAAAATGTTTTCTATTAAAATGGTTCTCCAAATTGCTGGAAATAATCATGTGTCTGTGTGCATGCTAGTGTCTAGGTTCATAGCTTTTACTGTAGCTAAATTTCACCATGGAGTAATAGATAATAATAGACTGATTAGTTGGGTAATATTCTGCATTTGTTAGGGGCTATCACAACCTGATTTGTAGCTCACATTGGCTGGACATCAATTTTTGTGACCTAAAGGAGTATTAAGTATTGTTTTTTATCTACTGTTGCGAAAGGCCCTCTAGCTGAGTTGGTTAGGTGGTCTGAGTAGTACTCCTCAGGTCCTGGGTTCGACTCCCCGTGGGAGCGAATTTCAGGTCGTGGTTAAAAAAAACCCTCGTCTGTCCCACGCCAAAGTACGGGTCTAAGGCTCAGCTTCGGTCGTTCTCACATGGGCTTCGATGCCGTTGTGTTGTATGGGTGGGGCAGGGGTTTGGGGGTTTTCTCGACCTATGTGAGAAGGTCTTCTTCTTATACAATACTCTAGGGCTGTCTTAACCCCAACCCCCCCCCCCCCCCCCCCCCCAAGTCGAGTTTTTTCTTATCTACTGTTGACTCTCTTCAATTACCCTTTATTATGTTGTTTGGTTTACATATTAGTCAACTTGGCCTGTCAGTTCTCTTCAGCATCTCTTTATAGTGCATGTTTGCCTTGTATAGTGCATGTTTTAGCTGCAAAAAGTGATACTCTATTTTTCTCTGTAGTGTCACAGACCTAAGGTTTAATACCCATTTAACGCACATTGTTTCTCATTTCAACGGATTCTCCTGTTTTGCCATACATATGCCTTCAAAAGTAAGTCTATTAGAGAGACAACCTTTAAAATAAATAACCTTCTAGGACTGCACCTAGTTCATTTTCAAAAGGAACACTTGTCTTTTAAGAATGACTAGTCGGTTGCCCGTGCGTTGCGACGGCTTACAACAATACCCACGTAAATTATCTACCAAAAAAATTTCAAGATTTTTTATTGATTGTCTCCGCTCTCTGTATAATATTTTTTTTGATTTGGCTAACTGATGTTATTGTTTACACCATGCAATATGTCTTGGTACAACACGGCTAATGAAGTGAGCGATTAGAAGAGAGTTCACAACGACTGACTGAACGAACAAAGATTATAAAATGACATAATTCCACCATAAAGAGACCAAATAAGAGAAAGTTTGTGAGCTCAAGTTTCTAAAATAAGTCACATGAACTCAAACTTATAAAAAGATAGATCAAAATATGAAGTGATTGCTAAAGTCATGCATCAATAAAAACTGGATGCGCTCTTTGTAGCAATTATTAACATTTAAAACCAACAAATAACTTTTTATTTTACTGTTAGTGTGATAAATCATTGTTGCTCCATCCAATTCAGTAACCTCAAACTGTCAAACACCATGAAGTCTATTGCGCCAATGTGGTCTTAGAAACGACCTAATACTTGCAAGAGCCAAGAACGTCGTGCCGTGCTTAGGCTGTAGTCTCGGCCCGTAATACTGGCCCGACCCGACACGATTATATTTTTTTATTTTACAAAAAAACATATATACCTATATATAATTTATATTCAATATTAAAAACATCTAAGCATGATGTTCTACTGATTAGACAACTTCACCCAGTGTTTCCCGCCCTTCTTCCATCAGGGCATGAGTTCGAATCCCACCTCCTGCACCGTTTTTTAACATTTTACAATGATTTAATCAAAGGGGTCGACAGGCTAACGGGCTAGCCCGACACAGTCAGCAGTCCAGCATGACGTGTCTGGGCCAGAGTTGTGGCCTGCGGGTGTCTGGCCCGTGCCGGGCCGCCGTTTGACCATCTATAGGCGTGCAACGGATTAATTTAAAATAACTGTGAGGGGTTATTTGTAAAAAGATGACGTGGGACGACCGTTGAAACTGGTGCTTTAAGTATAGTATAGATTATAACTTAGCATTTCAAAGTAAAGCATCAATTAATTTGCCCCTATAATGTGCTCACTGCTTATAAGTGATGGTTTTCTTCATACACACAATATTATGGCATCAACTCTCAATTACTCCACCCAGTTGCATTTTATGTTGTCGACCTTTTTCACCTGTTTGCTGCTTAGTTTACCTAGGCGTGTTGCTTAATGACATAACGCATGGTTTGTGGCCTTACATTTCTGTTATCCATTTGTCAGTCAGCATTTTAACTGATGCAATCATATACTGCAGGTTGATTATGCTTGCACCCCAGAAGAAGTGCAGCAGCATTTCCAAGCTTGTGGAACTGTCAACAGGGTGACAATCTTGACTGACAAGTTTGGGCAGCCAAAAGGTTTTGCTTATGTTGAATTTCTGGAACAAGAAGCTGTCCAGGAAGCTCTGAACTTGAATGAATCGGAATTGCATGGTCGACAGATTAAGGTTCAGAAATATTTGGCAGAGGCTCAATGCTTTTGCAAGAGATTTTAAAGAAATCTCAACAGCGCTTTTACTTCTGCTCTACCTTTTTGCTCTGTGCTCCACAGGTTGCGCCGAAGAGGACTAATGTCCCTGGGATGAAGCAGCGTCCACCACGCGGGTATAATCCCTACCATGGCTACCCTTATAGATCATATGGAGCACCGTACTTCCCCCCATACGGTTATGGGTAAGTATTGTGGTGTACTACTGTCAATATGGATTTCTAGTTTTCTTTCTAACGTAATCGTTTATGGTTTTGCAGGAGGGCTCCTAGATTCCGCCGCCCTATGCGCTACAGACCTTACTTCTGAAGTACGTGCGGGGTAATAATGTTCAATGCAAAACCAGCCATGGTTAGTGGTCAGTCTCGGGAATAATTAAACCTACTGCTGTATCGTTTGCGCTGTTCAATAGTTGACATCGTTGCGGTTCAATGCTCCTTTACCAGCTGCCTTTTCTGACCTCTGTTCTCGCATAAGCGACATGTAGACACAGGACGTAGGGTTACAATTGTTTGCATTTTCTGTCATTCTTGATTCTGATGACCCTATACAGCACTCACCGAATAAGATGCAGTGTCAAGCTCTGGGTAGGTCGGTTAGGACATGGGAGTGGACCGTTCCTTGCTTATTTGCGATAGATTAGTTATATGAAGAGAAATCATCGTGCACTCTCAGATTGCTACCTCAGCCCTATGGTAGAGCTCTCCTAAATCCAGCGGGAGCTCTGCTAAACAGGTCACAGAAGTGATTTAAGAGGCCGGAAGGTGAAAAAGGTAGACTCCTTTGATTCTGTGAAATGATTCTCCACAATCAATTGTATCTATTAGAGAATGAGGTTTTATAGAGAATTAGAATCAGCTCTACCTGTTACGTACACTGTTAAGTCAGCAGCGTCCACAATCCTCAAACGTCTCTGCTGAGCATCAGTTCCGGTGTCGGATTCTGAGGTAATCAAAAGCTGAACTAATAGACAGTCTCTCTCTACCAGACTATTTTACCGCGGGCAAATCTGGTCCGTCGTTAGACTATCTTAACGACTATCTCCAGCAGACTCTCACTCTCTATTTCAATCTTCACCATACAAATAATGTCATCTAACTCTCTATTTCAATCTTCACCATACAAACAATGTCATCTACCGTATGAAGCAATATTTTGCATCCACGTTTACAAGATTCGCTAGAGTTGGCCTTAGACCGTCTTCAACGGTTCCCGCTGCCGCTCCCACACGCCAAATACAACGGCTACAGTACACACGATATAGGTTCAACGTTTTACTCTAGCGGGCGCTCTACACGAAGGTTCCCCTAGCAAGCTTCTCTCTCCCCCTCTAAACACTGTTCACGTGGGTCTACTTCCAATTATTAGTAGATGAAAAATTGATAGGAGGTGAAAATTAGGTATAAAAATGATATTTTATGGTTGTAGTGGGATATAAGGGAAGGATTTAGGGGGGAACCGCTGTACAGGGTGGAGATATAGGGGGAAGAGAACGCTGACGTGGCACGTGAGTAGGATATATGAGGAGAAATTTAGAGGTAACCGTTGAACACAGTCTTACCGCAAGGCCGACATAAAAGCCTCTGAAATATTCTACCATCACGGCATTGCCCCCACCCCCGCGGACCCGCCCCTTCGCCCATCATTCCAACACGAAGAATACTGGCAGACGGCCTCTGATTGCCCTCATGATGCTGCTGATGCCAAAGAGTGTTACAGTAGAGCACAGCGGTGGCTACAGGGGCAGCAGCAACGTGATAAGGCTGGCCGCTGGCAGGCGGCAGCCCTACTCCTACATGCTATTGTCAACCACAAGTCCCAACAGAGAATCTCGCAAAGTTTAATAAAGCTAGGGGACAAAGGCGTGGCAGGTGAGGAGGAGAGAAGAGCATGGCTTGGAATAGCAAGAGCACAGTCACTATACTACATCCTACTCCCTCAGAATCCTCATTAACGATCCTGATGCCGGTGGCCAATTGTGGATCTCAAAGGAGTTTATGCTTTTGAGACCGCACTAATCAAGAAAGATCACGGGCACTGGCCGGCCCACAGCCACACAGCAAAGCGTAGTGCTGTACAAAAGCTGGGGGTATCTGCCAAAAATGTGTGTATGTAGCACAGTAGTACAGCCGTCTTTTCCATTCAGATCAAAGTTTCATGCCTTTTTGGTTTTCACTGGCGCCTCTAGCTCTTCGGCTCGAGAATTGAAATGGAGAGGAAAGGAAAATGTCCGATTATATATAAGATAGATAGATGTTCATGTCCGTATACATGACCCTTTCTTCATTTGTTTGTGTGGATCTTCGAGCCGTTGCAAAAGAATCATTCCTGATACACATGTTCCTAGCGGCGTGATCTCAAATAGGCAAATCCTGGCCAAGCGGCCTCTGTCAGGATTAGTGCCGGTACGGATCACACCCAGAAAGCGTCAAAATACGAGCACGCCAGATGCATGTCCGTCCATTCCCATTCAGACCTGACCATACCTCAAGGTAGATGAAAAATAAAATAAAAAATAGACCGCACCTCCCCCCTGCGGCCCTGCCCTGCCCTGCCCGCATGGGAATTGGGAGAAGGAAAAAAAAACTGTCAGAATCTTAGCGTGCAGTGCAGCAAGCAGCGGCGGGCAGCGCCAAGGCTTGCAGAGGCGCAGCGAGAGGGCGGGGGCGGGGCTAACTTGTCTTGCAAGAGACAACCGGCTTGCCAGATGCCAGCGGACGGACGCCGGCCAGGCGGGTAGGGCTAAAACACCCGTCGATTCCCATTCCCCACCGATTCTGATTTCTGAGGCTGGTGACAATGCAGGCTATAGCGAGGACGATAGCGCCCAGCAGGAGGCGAGAGCGGGGCTGGAGGCGGGCGAGAGCGACCCGGCGGGCGTTACTGCCACCGTCCGGCGATAGGCAGGCGAGAGCGGGGCGACGCGTTGGCGATGCGTCTTCGCGGGCGAGAGCGAGGGGCGACAGTGAGGTGGCGGCTTCTGATTGGTCCACGTGTGCTATAGCCTGAGGCTGTAGCCTGCTGCAGCCTGTGCACTGGAGCAGCAGGGGCGAGAGTGGAGGCGAGAGCTGACGTGGCAGGGGCGAGAGGGAGGCTGTGCACTGGACTCAGGCTGAGAAAGGATCCCGCTTTGTCACATGGTTTCAGGGGCAAGGCAAAATCTTGGGATCAGGCGGCCAGGCGCCGTGGTCCGGTCCGGTCCGGCCCAAAAGTGGGGTGGCTTTTCCTAGCTGTTTGCGTGTGCCTGCCCGGGGCCTCCTCCTCCGCTGCATTGACATGTGCCTGGCTGATGTGCTGTGCTGCACCTGCGCTACATCTCAGACTCAAAGCGAGCTGGGCAGGGTACTCTTCTCCGCCGCTGTGTCCAGTGTCCTTCCCTTGCGCCTGCGGCGCTGCACGTCGATCATGTCCAGTACCGTACCCCTATATGCGGGCCACGCCGGCCGTGCCATCTTTCGCACTGCGTTGGTACGATACAAACCCTTGCTGCAGGCTTGCATGGTGCCATGTTTGCCTGACATTGGTGAACTCATTAGGAGACACGACGCAGAGATCAGTGTGTATTCTCTCTCTCTCTCTCTCTCTAGGAGTAGCCGACAATAGATAGTAGGATGGGGATGGCGCCGGTGAAATCTCACCGGTGCATGCTGGTTTGCTTCAGGTAAACACCGGAGTTTACAGCTAGAGTGTACTACTAGCAGTCCACTTCACATATCTGCAAGCTAGAGCTTAAAGATTGAAAGCTTACATCTGCAAGCAAAGCTTGGGGACGAACAACAAACAACGACTCAGGCACGCACGCGGTATATAAGCAAGAGCCGAAAACGGTCCGCGCAACGCAAGCGCAGCGGCGGCTCTCGCGGGCCACGCGTCACGGCGACGGCGGCCAGTCGAAGCCGGCGAAGCTCTCGCCGAAGCCGCCACCGCCGTAGAACCTCACCTCGAGGTTCTCCAGGCCCTGCGCGTCGTCCCAGATAGCCTCGTCGTCGTCGCTGCCGACGGCGTAGTAGTAGTCGTCGTCGTCGTCCACGAACAACCCCCACGAGACGACGTCGTCGTCGTAGTCCTCGTCCTCGTCCGAGTAGTAGTCGGAGCACTCCTCCCAGTAGCTGTTCTCGTAGCAGTCGTCGACGACGCGCGGGCCCAGGACGCGCAGCCCCGGGTGGCGCTCCCGCAGGAACCGGTCGTCCACGGCCCAGCAGCCGCGCAGGTCCAGGAACTTGAGCTCGCTGCACTGCTCCAGGATCTCCAGCACCGCCTCCGTCGCCACCAGCATGTACCCCATCTCCAGGTGCCGCAGCCTCGGCATGCTGCGCGCGATGGCGTGCGCCTCGTCGTGCTGGCACACCTTGTCCGCCAGGTCGATCGGGTGCATCACCCGCCGGAGCCCCACCAGGGACCTGCAGTGCCTGCCGAACGCCTCCAGCGCGCGGGCCCCGATCTTCGTGCAGCTGCTGATGTCTAGGAACGTCACGTTCGATAGCCGCGGCGCCACGGCTTCCACTACGGAGTCGCTGATCTCACTCCTGGGGATCTCCAAGGTCCCAAGAGCTCGCGCACTAGGCAGATTGTTCAAAAAAAGATGAAGCAGGGATCAGTTATAGTGCAAAATCTGAAATGAATGACAGCAACACTATGCGGACCAACTGATGACTGTCCTCATCTGCCAATAGGCAACGTGACGTGGTGTAATTGTGAGAGCCTGATGAGTGTGTGCCAGTACTTGTGTGTGTACTTGCAAATCCAATGGACACAATTCGAAGAAAAAAAAAGGTCTAATCCTAGTTCACAATGCAAACAATTCAGAACAATATACATCAAATTGCTCAACTTGTTATATCCTACAAGTAAGATTCAAGACCAGAAGGCGTGCCTTGGAATGCATCAAATCCCACTAGGCCCACTTCTAGCCTCCTAATCAATCAATCAATCAGAACGATCCCTAAGCCAGCCTAGACAAATAAAATGGACCTGAATTCGCACATCAGAAATTCAAAATAGAAAGGCTTGTTCTGACTGAGACAACCGACAGCCTGAAACGAAACCAGACAGATAGGCTTAGAATTCTAATCTATTGCTCTACGCAAACGAGCTAGAATTCTAATCTACTGCAGATGAACAACACAAGAATTTGACAGAACTGTTCAGTGTTCTGTTCACTGCCCACAGGAATCGTGACAAAATGAAATTAAATAAAATAAAAAACAGAGAGCATTGCCAGATCTCACACTTACTTGTCTGCGATGAACGAGAAGAGCGGATCGCAGGGCAGCCCGGAGACGCTGATCCGGCGGCACGAGCCGCCGCTGCGGCCGACGAGCAGCTCCACCATGCGGCCGATCTGCTCCGGCTTGCTTTGCTGCTGGCTCCACTCCTCGATGTCGATCTCCTGCCAGCAGTAGGGGCCGGCGACCACCCGCCCCCAGGACTTGCACACCCGCGGCAGGACGGTGAGCACCTCCTGGAGCGGCAGGTTGCGGAAGATGAGCCCCAGCGCGTCCGGCAGCAGCTCCTCCCAGCACCTGTACTCCTTGCCGTCCTCGCACTCCCCCATCACTTCCCTTCCCTTCCCTTCCCTTTCCTGTACCAGGCGAAGCACCGCCCTTATTACGAGCTATCCCATCCATTACGACTGAATGAAGAATGCCAACTGCCGCAGCTCAGGTTAAAACGCGAGTGGGGAATAAGAGCTACTGCTACGTGATTTCGTGCGCCAATCTCCTCACATCAAAGAAGCTGAGAAGAACTCAAGTCAACTGAACACAGATCTTGCAAGTAGACTGAGGCAAGCAAAAACAAGAGATAAGCGAACATTTTGAGAGATCAGATAGAAGGAAAATGCGATTCTTATCAAGCAACCTCATAAAATTTTCTAACCAAGACATCAGAAACCACCGAAGGATGCGGGGAAGCTAATTCCTCGCCCCTCTCCAACCGAGAGCCAAAGCATTTTTTTATTTATTTCCATTTCTTCCAAGCGAGTGCGGGGGGGGGGGGGGGGGGGGGGGGGGGGGGGGGGGGGGGGGGGGGGAGGGGGCAGCTTACCTTGGAGATCACTCAAGAGCCAGAGCCCAGAGATACTAAAAGCGGCAGTCTTCCAGCAGTAAAAATGGCTTTGTGTGCCCTGCGAGCAAACCTAAAGAAGGCAAAAGCACGCGAGAGTGGTGGCAACTGATACGATGTAGTAGTAAGCACCATCCAAAAGCCGGCTAGAAAAAAGCAGCTTCATTAAACGCTAACAATACTGGCTCCAATCACAGGGTACCAGGAAGAGGAAGGCGCGGCACAGATCTAAAAGAGAAGGCCTCTTGCGGCTGCAGGGACGGAAAGCGCAGCATGCCAATTGGCGAGCATCCCGCATACCATTTCTTCCACCCCGTGGCCGCACCAAACAGAAGCTACGGCTCCCAGGTAATTTGTGTGTGTGGGGAAGGACGCGAAAGCTTCGCCCTTTTTGGGGGTCGAAGCTGAAGAACACCGTCTTTGCCCAGCATAAAAATTTGCGCGAGAGAGAACAGCGGAAGAAACTCCGGAGCAGGCAAGCAGCTATCTATCATTACGGTTCGGGGGGGAGGGAGGGATTTTTATTGCCCGCGTATATTTACCGGATTGGTGGTGCGGAGACGAAGGCCCAGATTCCAATTCGGATCTGCGGGAGGCGGCACCTTGTGGAGGAGGGGAAGGGGACTGATCCGGCTGGACTGGACTTGAGGGAGAATCGAGAGGGCGACCCTGAGAATGAGGATGTGTTGGGCACCAGAAGAAGACGGGAGACTGAAGAAGGCTGCGGGCTAGTAGCTTCCGTTCCGTATGTGCGTGTGTGTTCTCGACTTCTCGTTGTCGAGGAGGAGAGAAAAAAAAACGCGCGGCGCGCAGTGGATGCAGCTGCAATCCGCAGATATTGCACGGCACGTTGGGAATTGTTTTTTTTTTTGGGTCTCTCTTCCCGCATAAATTCAAACAAGAATTTACTGTATTTACCAGCCAATGAAGACGGTAAAAATGTGAAGCATTATTCAGACAGCAGCAGCAGGAGAGGTTTTCAGTTGAACAAAAAAATTGTTGGATCTGGTTGGATGTACTGCAAGTGGAGCTGGACCTGCAGCTTTAATTAATCTATAAAAATAAAATATTATAGAAACCCCATCAATCCACAGAAAATGGTTACCATTACCACAACTAGAGTAGAATTCTAAAGTCGTGTCATGTTGACTTTTATTATTATGGAACCAAAGCTGATTTCATCACTGATTCGACACGGCTCAGCATTACTGCGAAGCGAAGCTAGAGAAACTACTGGCGGATGCGCCAGGGTTAGGTAGATTTCGTTGATAGTAAAAACTGTCACGCCGACGCTGCTGGGCGTCAAGGATAGATATACGGGAGCATGGGGGCTAATATAAAAATACAAAATGACTATTACCGAAGACAGCGGCACAAAGGTCACGTCAGTGTGCAGTGGACCAACGCTTTGGGCCTCCGCCGCATCGCCATTTCAGCCGTTAGGAGGTGGTGTGTGACGAGCACTGTATCGCCACAGTCGGTGCTTCCGTCTGTTTTACTTAAGAAGTTGGCACTTTCTCGGCGACGCGACGCCGCCGATGCAACGTGCGGTTCCGCTGTCACAGTGAGTGAACTGCAGCAGCGAGGTCAAATTATTAATCAGAACTCACCTCCAAACGTAGTTGTATTTTTTTTTGCATCGATGATTTATCAGAACTTTTTTGGGCATTGGCCCGTTTAACATCAACTGAAGGCTTCGAAGCCAGCACTACTACTACTAGCCAGGGAGGCAGGGGACTCTGTGGATTTCTGTCTCTCTCTTTCTCAGACCTTGTTCGTCAATCGTCACTACGCCTACTAGCTAGCGTTAGCCGTGAGTCATGTGAACGTGTCTGCCAGGGACGTGCGGCTGCATGATGGCGAGGTAGGACAAGTGTGGATTCCTTTCCCTGTCGCGTTGAATGACAAGCCCGTGGCACCGTGCCCGTGTCGGCCGGTTGCCCTTCCTTCAACACCTAGGACTGTCTGAGAGAAGAGTGTGTATAGCTTGACCGTAGCTCGTGTAGCCCACCCTGGCCGTGCACGCATGCATGCTGCCTGTCGCCGGACAGTTTTCTTATTAGTAATAGGGTTCGCACGAAGGCATGCATTCTGCAAGTGCCACTGTTCTGGGGGCTCCAATCCATGCAGAATCCTTGACCCGCGGCCTCCATTATTGAACGTACGTCTGTATATTGAAAACCAGACCGCGTTCAAAGTGTGTAATGTAATCTGCCGTTCGCACAGCGGCGGGAAAAAATAAATAAAAGGAGAGCGTCTTGCTCTCCCGTCGTCTTTATAAACCTTCGTTTCACACCATCTCGTTTGTCGTTGAAGCTAAGCGCTACGGCAGGCAGCAGCGACGATTAGGGAAGCGAGGTCGGTGACCGGCGGTGAACTTGCTGCTGCTGATAGCCTCCCTAGAATCGATTTAGGGCCCGTTCGGTTGTACCGGAATAAGCCAGGATTCATTCCAGCTCATCAAAATCTATATAAATTAGAGAAGTAATCCGGCTAGGAATTAATCCGTGGCTCCAATCCGGAACAACCGAACAGGGCCTTAAGATTTCGAGGTGGGAACCGAGACCGCAACAAACTTTGTAAACTTGACCCGTTAGTCTCCACCTCCTTTTTAGACTGCGTTCAACGGTTACCTCTAAATTTCGGAAAAAAATTGGATGCAGCCGGCTGCAAAACAGGATGTTTGTAGCGCCTCTCACGAAAAGGAGGATAGACCCCACCTGCAGGTCTATCAGATAACGTTTTAATTGTTTTGATGCACCTGCAGGTGAGATATATCCTCCTTTTTGTGAGGGGCTGCAAATATTCAAGTTTGCAGCCGGCTGCACACAATTTTTTTCCTAAACTTCTCCCCTTATATCCCACTCACGTGCCACGTCAGTGTTCTCTTCCCCCTTATATCTCTACCCTGTACAGCGGTTCTCCCTAAATCCTTCCCCTATACCCCACTACAACAATAAAATATCATTTTCTATATCTACTTTTCACCTTCTATCAATTTTTCATCTACTAATAATTAACCGTGGGCCTACAACACAATAGATAGGGGAGGAAAGGAGAGCACGCTGCATTCGGGGGGAGAGAGAAGACGATAGCGCGCGGCTGCACCGTAGGGGTGCTTTAGGGGGGCAGCGTTGCGGCAGGTAGCGTCTTTCTGTAGCCTCTACCGTATGGGAGAGGAAGCTCCGGCGGGAAGCGGTGAAGAGAGTCTTATAGGGCTCCACAATAGAGGCCCACTAGCCTCGTCTTAGGCTGAACGTCCCCGATCAAAGCACAAGGTTAAAGGATCAGATCAGTTCACCATTGGGCCAACTGTTGAAGATCAATTCTAACAGTTTTGCCCTGACAGCATGCTGAAGGATGCCTAAGAGATCTAGCTTCATACCTTAGCCGTTAGGGATCAATGACCTAGGTCGATCAGTGAGCTTGTTCCTAACCTGGTTGCCTGGTATGGAGCGCCCCTGACTTAGGAGGGCCTCAAGTTACAGAAGATCTCACTATACTAGGGGAGCCTTGAAGGTATGGAGGACCACGAGTCTTGGTCGCCTGGTATGGAGCGTCCCTGACTTAGGGCCTGTTTGAATAAACTAGAGCTAATAGTTAACTACAAAAATTAGCTATAGACATCCAAACAATCCAACTAATAGTTTAGCTATTGGCCACGTTTGGTTGAGACATCCAAACACTCTTAACTAATAGTATAGCTAACTATTAGCTACACCCTCAACTACCCATTAGTTATTAGTTGGTTCTAGCAGCTAAAGTTAGCTAGTAGTTAGCGGGTTATTTATTAGTAGCATTTTAGTGATCTAAAATATTAGCTCTAGTGTATTCAAACGGGTTCTTAGCTGGAGCATAGCAAGTCCCCTCGTGGCTTAAGTATGGATGGCAATGGGGGATTTCCTATTGTGGAATAGCTCCCCATCCCCGTCCTTACGATGATTTTTTCCTATGGGCATCCCTAGAAATGTTTGTGGGGTATTTCTTCCCCATCGTCGTTTCCCGCAGGATAAATCCCCGACGGTGATTCATTCTCCGCTTAATTTATAACTAGGACATACATCCTTTATTATTAATGTAAACGATTGTCCCCTATATATATTGTCAGATGTAAGAAATCATTATGTGTACATCAAAACGAACACATTTGTAGAATGCGTGATTTTTTAACAATATAATTATTTATTTTTATCATTAACTAGTACATCAAAACATTATCACATATAAGTTTAACGGGTCCCCGCGCGGAACGAAACTATCCATGTTTACCCGTCAGGAGAAAAATTCCCATTTAGATCCCCATAAGAGAAGAAGTTTCTCCATCTTCGTCTCCCAATGGAGAAATTTCTCGCGGGGAATCGGAGACCAGAGCTCTATTGCCATCTCTAGACATAGAAGGCTCCTAAAACACGCTCTTTGTGTCGATTGGGCTCTCGTCGATTTTAATTTTGCTGATGTAAGTGTCAGAAGACGTTCTATGGAGGAAATCTTGCATTAGGTTGACAGATAAAACACAAAGAAATGATTTGTTTGAAAGTAAAGATACTGGACGGGATTAGAGGAGATAAAATCTCCTTGTTTTTCGAAATCCTTTTCGGCGAATGAAAGCAACTACTGATACTGTAACAAAGCACCTCAGGGTCTGGCAACTGTCACGGTTCTTTTTTACAAACCATTATTTTTTACCCGTCATTGGCTCACTACACTACCAGGAGGGTGATCTCATTACCGACACATGAACAGGAGAGGCAGAGAAGGCAACAGCTAGCAACAGTATCATCCTGCTTCAGATGGTACGTGATTACAGGAGCACCTGGATGATTACCTGAAACGGAGAAGACAGCAGGTGCATCACCCGGTACTATTCCGCCCCGCACTACCACTAATTGCCCGCGCGATCGATCTATTACTGTTTTACTGCCTCCTCGAACCCGATCGGCCTGCATGCAGTCGAGGATCGAGCTCTGCCTCTGCGTCTGCCTGCTTGGGAGAGCGAAGAGGAGAGATGCCTGTGGCTCCTCTCATTTATGGTTGCGTCGCCAGGGCACTGTGGGCGTCTCCCGCCGTTGCTGCAGCGTGCAGCGCAGTGCAGCCTTCTCTCTCCAGCCATCATCCTTGTCAATTTCTCATGGTGCGCAGCGCTGCGTGCTCGTGCAGTGGCGGGGGAGACTTATTAAATGTGCATTGAACCCCAGCTCAGAAAGGCAGCAGCAGGGCCACAGGCGAGGAATGGATCACCAGTTCACCCACACGAGTTTTGACATGGCGTGTGAATTCAGCGTTCCACTTCGCTGCCTGCCAGCTTCCAGTTCCCCGTTTCCGCTTTTTTTCCAAAATGCCCATCTGAAGAAAAAGAGGGCACGGACCGAGCTGCAGTTCAGCCGCTTCCTTTGACATTGACAAACTTGGGCACGGCGCAGAGCCGCAGCCTGCTCGTGCTGCTTTCTGAACCTGTATAGCCTGGAATTAAAGTCTAAACATTTCTGCACGTTTTTGGAAGCCAAACAAACAACCCAGCGAGTGAGTGGCCGGTGCCCCCACAGCAAACCGCGAGAGGAACACAACACAAAGCGCATACTACATGATAACTGCCGCAACCACCAACCGAACCTGCTTTTCTGCCTTGCGTTTGCATTGCGGCCCTGTGTGAAACGCGCCATTTTTAACAGGTTTCTCCTCCTGCCAGAACGGAGGAACGCTGCTAGGTCTCTGGGGAAGAATGGAGGACGCGCACTGCGCACAGGAAGGGTTACAGGAACCAGGTTAATTTGTAGCGCAATGCAAAGATGGAGCGAGGAACAGTAGCAGACACTGTAAAACACGCGTACGTGCTACGGTGATCGAATCCGGTAAGCGGCAGCGAGATCAGCTCAGCTCGCCTGGCTCTGGCTCACATGCGCGCGGAAGGGAATCCGGCCGGAGCGCGGCGCGGCCCCCTCTTGTCTCGCAGATGAGACAAGCGGGGAAGCGATGCGGCTTTACACTGTGCGATCACGCGGCAAAGCATTGGATGGACGAGCGGGCAGATCGATCGGCACGGGCGAGGGCGAGTAAAAAATGGTTGCATGCAGTTGCCGACCGCGCGGAGTGCTCATCGTAGCGGTCGCAAGACTTTTCGAGAGACAAACCTCTGTGGGCCGGCCGTTGCTGGTTGTGCAAAGTTTATATACAGTAAACTATTCAAAAGCTGCTGCAAGTAGGACATGCAACTATGAACGAGGGCCGTAGCTTTTGCCCGGTGTGGCGATAAGGATATGAGTGGAGAGGTCAGTTAGCATGGGTGATTGTTTTCGCCATGCCATCTCGTGCCCACCGCCTTGCATATTGTTTACAGTTTTGCCACGAGTTAACACTTAGATGCTGTTTGGTTAATGAAATCTAATACAGGTGGCAGCAACAATGATCTATACTCAAGTACCAACCGTAATAAGTTCACACCGTCTAATGCAATGGTCATGCGTCGGTCGAAGTAGCATGGACACTGACTTGCAATGGAGCACGCAACCTGCGTAGGCATTCAGATTAAAAACAGCAGTTCGGATTGCTGTAGCGGTAATCTATAAAGACATAACAATGTAGAATCTGTAAAAACTTATACGGATTAAAGCCAAACGTGTTGTCTGTCGATGTCATTTGGTGACCAAGAAAATGGAGATATCCATATGGGAGTAATCTCCTTTCTATTCAAAATATATATCCCTCCAATTCTTTCGTCACCAAACTAACCCTACGAGGTGGTTTGGTGACAAGGAAATAGAGAGATCCATAAGGAAGAAATCCACTTCTTAATCAATTTTAGATATCAAGGAGATTCTTTCTTATATATCCTCTTCATTTCCCTGTTCAACAAATCAGTTCTAATTGGTAAATAACAACCGATGATGACTTATTATTTATTTTTTTAACAATAATTTTGTATGGTTGAAATTTATAGCATAACTTATATAACAATAATTTTTAGAGTAAATCTCAAATGGCCACTCATTTCTAGTCGTGTCTTGCTTTCCATAACAAGTTTGAAACTGAATAAAACAGATCCAAAGATTATAACCAAGTTTGTTTCATTTTATATTCTTTTTCGCTTGTTAAATCATAAGTCTATCTCCCTATATAATAGAGAGGGTGTTCTCCCCGAAAGTTATGATAAAAATCAATCTAATATGAGTTAGGGTTCTAGAAAAGAGTCATTGGTGCCATGCTATTTCAGTCTCTTCCACCCTAAACACCATAATGCCGACGATGACAAAGAGAGCATTGTTTCTGAAACCTTGCTTCGCTAGAGAATCTGCACGAGTTGGGGCAAACCAGATTTTTTAGCAATGATTAAGCGATTGCTTGCCAAGTCGGTTTATCTTGCATCGTCTATAGACTTCCACAATATTGTGAACTTATCTTCAATTAGACCTAGTTTGGGTACTATTGGATTGAAGTGGTTTGGAGGGATTGAGGAGTGTTTAAATCCCCAATAGATCAAAAACTCCCCTAATACATCTCAATCCACTTCAATCCGTCTCATTCCTAGAGTACCCAAACCAAGCTTTAGGGCTTGTTCGTTTTGGTGATAATACACATGTATTGGGTGGGATTGAGCCGGTTTAAATCCATAACAAGTCAAAATCCATCCCAATCCCACCCAATACACTCCAATACACATGTAATATCAATAACCGAACAAGGCCTTAGGCGGGAGCAATCCCACTGAGTAATTCATTCAAGATAGCTTTAATCTATTAAGTGACCATGCTTTATTTTCTATGCGTGGTTCATTCATAACTAGGTGAGTGCCCGTGCGTTGCAACGGGAACATATAATAACATGATAACTTATGTATAAATGTATGATATTCTGTTATGAGAAAAGGTCCTCGAGCATCTGGTTGGTCTTGGTGACGGTGACAGAGACTTCAAATAAGAAAGGAAACAAAAGTGCATTAATCTGCACATTCAAAACTGTCAAGCTCACAATAAGATAAGACAATGATCAATTTATGATGTGCACATTCAAAACTTACAGAACTTAACAGATGCACGTTGTGTAGTTGAACGAAGCGATGACATGCATGTATGATTGATGAAGGTTACTATGTCATAAATAATTACAAAAATCTGAACAAAACTAATAAACCACTTCTTATAATGTTGAACACTAACAAATCAGAAGGAAATATCCCTAACTGAGATTGTTTCGCCGAAGACATCGACCAATGCAACAAATGGATCCAAAACTGACAAGTATTAAGTGCGCTTTTGCAAGTCCATGTCAGTCAACAAATAGTAGCGCATAAACTGAAGATGAGCATCCTTCAAAGCTTTTTACTCCAGATGTAGCTTCAAAAGCTGATTAGCCATCCATTTGTCGTTCCGCTTTTTAGGGACACCGATGGCCATTTTCTGAAGAACTCTTGCATTAAGGATAAAATTAGCAAAATTGACATCTGATTTGTTCCCTTTATCTCTTATTATTTTTCTTCAAATGGCAACAGAGGCAGTAAAATCGCACTAAAGCAAAAAAATCTCTCCAAGCAAAGTTGGCGAAGAGTAGAACGCTCACAAGTTTCTGGAAACGGATAAGCTATGATGCTAGTAAGAACCACCAATAGCCTTCAACTAAACCAATCTAAGCATGAACACACAAAATTTAGTGCCAGATTCAGTGTCCTAACATTAGATTTCTTGTGAATTGGTGGGGCAATTGAAACAGTAAACTATCCTAACAATAAACATAGGTACAACCTGGTAAATTGGTAGGGCAAATGAATCGACAGCCTTGGAACCTATGAAACATCAATAGTCACTTGGCCATGGTCACTGGATCATTTTAATTATACGACTTTTAATACTATGAAACTTTTAGAGCATTCACAGGAGGTCGTACCTAGCATTTTGGACATTGCAAACAAACTGTATTGCATTTCTTAAAATGAACATGTTAAGAAAAAACTTTAACACACAATTCAGTTTGCGTGAAAAATAGATTGAAGTAATTCAAAATGCACAAAAACATCTAAAGACATTTCCAGAAAGAATTAATTCTAATCGGAATAAATTTTGAATTCTATATGCAAATCTGAATTAAAAATGAGATTTGCTTGAAGGAAACTCCAACTCAGATTCATAGTCTGAATGTTTGATAAAATAGACAAAATTCCTCTAGACCAGCTTTCCCATTGATTGTAGGAATGAAACCTCAATTAGAAAAATGAGACTGAACTTTGATTGGAGGGAACACAGCAAACACACGATAACAAGCGTGCGATGCACTGCAGCCCTATACGATATACCAATATGTGTTTCTTAACAAAAGAAAACTCTACCTACACTACCGGAATTCGGCTCTTTGCCGAGTGCCGGCGGCTTTGCCGAGTGCTTTTTATCGGGCACTCGGCAAAGTCGACTTTGCCGAGGGCCGCTCTCGGCAGAGTCCTGCGCTCGGTAAAGATCTTGTTTACCGAGTGCAGGGCACTCGGCACAGCCAAGCACTCGGCAAAGACTGTTTTGCCGAGCGTCAAGCACTCGGCAAACATGGCTCTCGGCAAAGGGCCGTTAGCGGCCGTCTACAACTGACGGCCGTCAGCCTTTGCCGAGTGTCAAATATCTGGCACTCGGCAAAGAGAGTCTTTGCCGAGTGTCCTATGTAGACACTCGGCAAAGCATATTTTTATTTTTTTTATTTTGGTCACCAAACTTTTTGTGGTATGTTCCTACACTATGTAGACCTACATGTACCATTGTGGGACGATTATAACAGTGTTTTCTATAGCTAGTACATTTAGTTTGTTTATTTGAATTTCTTCGGAAAATTCAGATTTGAACTGCAAGTCCCTCGAGAAATGGAAAACAGTGAATGCAAAAATGATATTCATGTTATTTAGCACAAGTTACGGCCTATTTCAGGAACAGACTGGAAATTTTGAACACCATGCTCACGAAACATGATCGCGAACTTGCGATCCAGTTGTTTTAAAATTGTATAAAATACAAACAAAGTCAGAAAATCATGAAAATTGTCGACATGTCATGATATCATATGTAGAGGCTATGATAAAAATTTGACACTGTTTCGTGAAAATTGTCACGCACTATGTGTACAAAACTAGCTGGTCTCCATAGAAGTTTTATGATTTCATGTGAAGGCTGGCTATGTTTTTACACATAGTGCGTGACAACTTTCACGAAACACTTTCAAATTTTTATCAGAGTCTCTACATATGATATCATGATATCTCGGCAAGTTTCATGATTTTTTGAATTTGTTTGTGTTTTATACAATTTTAAAACCACTGGATCGCAAGTTCGCTGTCTTGTTTCGTGAGCATGGTGCTCGAAAAATCCGGTCTGTTCCTGATGTAGGCCGTAACTTGTGCTAAATAACATGAATATAATTTTTACATTCGCCGTTTTCCATTTTTCGAGTGATTTGCAGTTCAAATATGAATTAACCAAAGAAATTCAATTAAACGAACAAAATCTAACAGGTATAGCAAACACTTTGATAATTGTGCCAAATTTGAACATGTAGGTATATATACTGTAGGAAGGCGATAGAAAAAGTTTGGGGGAAAAAAGAAAAAAAAATAAAAATCTACTTTGCCGAGTGTCTGGTGGTGACACTCGGCAAAGAGAGTCTATGCCGAGTGCCTAAGATAGGACACTCGGCAAAGTAATTTATTTGCCGAGTGCCTGCCATTGGCACTCGGCAAAGTTATTTTTTAAATAAAAAAAGAACTTTGCCGAGTGTCTCAGATTTGGCACTCGGCAAAGTATATTTTTAAATTAAAAAAAAATCTTTGCCGAGTGCCAGATCGCGGGCACTCGGCAAAGACGATGAACTTATCATCACCACGCGCCCGCGGGCCCATTCGTCTACCACAGAAACCGCCGCCGTCATCGCTTCACGCCGCCGCGCCAGCCCGCCCGCCCGCCCGCCCGCCCTCGCGCCGCCGGCCGCCAGCCCGCCGCCGTGCCATCCCGCCGCCGCCCCAGCGCGCCGCCGCGCCAGCCCGCCCGCTCGGCCGCCCTCGCGCCGCCGTGCCAGCCCGCCGCCGCCCCAGCGCGCCGCCGTGCCATCCCGCCGGGCCGCCCTCGCGCCGCCGGCCGCCAGCCCGCCGCAGCGCCACCGCGCCCGCCACACCCACGCGCCGCCGTTGTTCTTCCCCGGCTTCGGCCATCCACAACCTCGCCATTTATTCTCCGGCCCCGGTCACCACGTCTCCGCCCTTTGGTCCCGCATTCGACCACCGAAGGTGATAATAGAATCGGTTTAGTGTTATTGTTATTGTTATATAATCAGTTTAGTGTTATTGTTATAGAATCGGTTTAGTGTTATTGTTATTGTTATTATTATAGAATCGGTTTATTGTTATTGTTATTGTTATAGAATTGGTTTAGTGTTATTGTTATTGTTATTGTTATAGAATCGGTTTATTGTTATTGTTATTGTTATAGAATTGGTTTAGTGTTATTGTTATTGTTATTGTTATAGAATCGGTTTATTGTTATTGTTATTGTTATAGAATTGGTTTAGTGTTATTGTTATTGTTATTGTTATTGTTATTGTTATAGAATCGGTTTATTGTTATAGATTCGGTTTGTCACTCAATTCCATATAATGTGATGGTGGATATGGATGTCGATTAAATGTGATTGTCGGCCATCGTGCCGTTGATATATGTGCGTGTCAGCCATCGTGTTGTTACTTTTATTTGCAGGTTTTGAAAACCTCCCCGTGCAGGGGAGGTGTTGCCGAATTTTTTTGTTGACAGGCTTGTTTATTTTTTGCAGAGGTCTTTCTAGCCGCTGCGGGTCTGCCTGCACCGCGTCACGTCGCCACTGCACCGACCCGCCACAGCCCCGCTAGCCTGACTCCACCGCCACCCTAGGTATAACCTCTATTTCCGCATCATGGTCGTAGATCACGTAACCCAGTTAGGCGTCTCCCGTTCGAAAGTGATACGGTGTAGATATGCAGATCTTTGCATATCTACAAATGTATCAGTTTCGAATTGTCCACGTTTTTTGGACAGCCCGCGGTTGCGTAGATGGTGTTAGTTTCCATGCTCTACTCCGGTCCGAGAAAGAGTTTCGGCGTCACCTCCCTGTTGTTCTCCGGACAGTACACTCTCCCTGCCAGGACGTGTATCCGGAGAACAGCGGGGAGGTGCTGCCGAAATTCTATCTCGGATCGGAGTAGAGCATGGAAACTAACTCCATCTACGCAACCGCGGGTGGGATTAGGACCTATCCTCACCTATTAGAAGGTAGGAACGTAGTGTACATGCATTACATGTCTATATTAAACTATACTCGGTTATATATGTTAGAGGATGGAGGACCGTGAGTGGATGTACACGGGCCGCGTTCGACGTAATGATGTCACCCCAGAATGGATTAGGAAGACCGATGCTTTCGTGGAACGGGCATATGGCGAAGCTGCTAAAGGAGCTAGCCTAGTCCCTTGTCCGTGCAGCAAATGTGACAACCGGAAAAGAAAACCAAAGAAGACCATGGTAGAACATATTTGGAAGAATGGATTTACGCCGGACTATACTCGGTGGATCTTCCATGGTGAAGCGCATCGCACGAGAGAGGAGGTGGTGAGACAACGCGTCGAGGATTACGATGCTGATGCCGGGGTAGCAGACATGTTGAACGACTATCACGAGGCACAGTTCGCCGAAGGACGTACGGAGGACGAGCCAGAGGCGACCGCAAAGGCATTCTACGACATGTTTGACGCGGCACAGAAACCCCTTCACGGCAAGACAAAGGTTTCTCAACTGGATGCCATTGGGCGTATAATGGCGTTGAAGTCGCAGTATAGCATGAGTCGAGACGCCTTCGATGGTTTGTTGACAGTTATTGGCAGCCTGCTTCCGGAGGATCACGTTCTGCCAAAGAGCATGTACGAGGCACAGAAACTCCTTCGTGCACTCAAGATGACGTATGAGCAGATACATGCTTGTCCGAAGGGCTGCGTCCTATTTAGGAAAGAACACACTGAGGCAAAGTACTGTCCGAAGTGTAAATCGTCTAGGTTCATGGAGGTAGACTCTGGTGATGGACAGAAGAAGCAGCTCGACATCCCCGTGACAATCCTACGCCACCTTCCGTTCATACCGAGGATCCAGCGTCTATACATGACAGAGGAATCCGCGAAACAGATGACATGGCACAAAAAAGGCAAACGATACAATCCTGACAAGATGGTTCACGCATCCGATGGTGAAGCATGGACCCACTTTGATGCCATTCACCATGAGAAAGCCAAAGAGGCTCGACATGTTCGTGTTGCGCTGGCCACAGATGGGTTCAATCCCTATGGAATGACCGCTGCCCCATACACATGTTGGCCCGTGTTCGTTATCCCCATCAATCTCCCCCCCGGCGTATGCTTTCAAAGACAGAACATATTCGTGTCGTTGATAATTCCTGGACACCCGGGGAATAAAATGGGCGTGTACATGGAACCTTTGATTGATGAATTGGTCCGTGCTTGGGAGGAAGGGGTATGGACGTACGACCGAGCTACGAAGACAAACTTCAAAATGCATGTTTGGTACCAGTACTCCATGCATGACTTTCCGGCGTACGGGCTATTTTGCGCCTGGTGTGTTCACGGTAAGTTTCCATGCCCAGTTTGCAAGGAAGCTCTTAGGTTCATTTGGTTGAAGAAGGGTGGCAAATATTCGTCATTCGATAAACATCGACAATTTCTCCCTCCTGACCATGCATTCCGACAAGACATCAAGAACTTTACGAAAGGTGTTGTGGTGACAGACCGCCCACCTGCAATGATGACTGGTGCCGAAGTTCGCGAACAGATAGATGGTCTCGTGGCCAACCCAGAAGGTGGTTTTGTGGGATATGGTGAGCAACATATGTGGACACATAAGTCGGGCTTGACTCGGCTCCCCTATTATGATGACCTGCTCCTTCCACACAACATTGACGTGATGCACACTGAAAAGAATGTCGCCGAGGCACTTTGGGCGACAATTATGGAGATTCCTGATAAGTCAAAGGACAACGTAAAGGCAAGAGTGGATCTGGCAGAGTTATGTGATAGACCAAACCAAGAGATGAAGCCGCCTAGTGGTGGTAAGACATGGAGAAGGCCTAAGGCCGATTTCGTCCTGAGCAGGGCCCAGAGGAAGGAAGTACTACAGTGGATCAAGATGTTAATGTTCCCTGATGGGTATGCAGCTAACCTTAGTAGGGGGGTGAACTTATCTACTCTGCGAGTCTTAGGGATGAAGAGTCATGACTTCCACATATGGATTGAACGAATTCTTCCGGCGATGGTTCGAGGCTATGTCCCTGAGCATGTCTGGCTAGCGCTTGCAGAGTTGAGCTATTTCTTTCGCCAGCTTTGTGCAAAAGAGTTAGCTCGGACCATGATTGCAGACTTGGAAAGGATGGCACCCGTGTTACTGTGTAAGCTGGAGAAGATCTTTCCACCCGGCTTCTTCAATCCGATGCAGCATTTGATTATTCATCTCCCATATGAGGCACGAATGGGGGGGCCCGTGCAGGGACGTTGGTGCTATCCAATCGAGAGATGTCTAAAGAGTATCCGAAAGAAATGTAGAAATAAATGCAAAATCGAGGCTTCCATTGCAGAGGCATACATACTGGAGGAGGTGTCAAACTTCACAACAACTTACTATGGTGACAAACTGCCGAGCGTGCATAATCCACCCCCTCGTTACAATGATGGCGGCAATGAATCGAACCTCAGCATTTTTCGAGGGCAACTCGGAAGCGCGAGTGGTTCGACCACCAAGACCCTGAGACATGAAGAGTGGCGCCATATCATGCTATATGTATTGACCAACCTTGAAGAGGTGACGCCATACATGGAGCAATTTATTCATGAATTCTGGCGTCGATCAAGGGACCCAACTCCACAGGAATATGATACCCTTCTTAGAAAGGGTGCGGGAAATGGATTGCCCGATTTCATTTCCTGGTTTAAACATAAGGTACGTGCTTAGTTTGTTATTCCAAATTGCTCTTACGTGCGAATAATATAACAATCTAGCGTGTTTGAACTTGCAGGGCCAAAGAGAGCCGTCTATGAGTGCCGAGTTGAGACAAGTAGCCAATGGCTTTGCCTATAGGGTCAGGAAATTTTCTGGGTATGACATCAATGGATACCGTTTTCGCACAACAAGCTACGACCAAAGTCGGCCCAATCGAAAAACCACGTGTTCTAGAGTCTTTACGCTCGGGCTTGACGAGGTCGAGTATTATGGAAGAATTGAAGAAATATATGAACTCAATTTTTATGGTTCCAAACCTCTTACTCCAGTGATATTCAAATGTCATTGGTTTGACCCTGAAGTTACGAGACGGACACATTCTAATCTTGGGATAGTCGAAATTCGACAGAATTCCACCTTAACAGGAGACGATGTCTACATTGTGGCCCAACAGGCCACACAAGTGTATTATCTTCCATATGCGTGCCAAACGAAACAACATCTTAAGGGTTGGGATGTTGTGTATAAGGTATCACCGCACGCTAAATTACCTGTTCCAAACGATGAAGATTATAACTTAGACCCGGACACATATGACGGAGAGTTCTTCCAAGAAGATGGGCTCGAAGGGCAATTTGAGATAGACTTAACCGAAGCGATCGGAATGGAAGTAGATATTGAAATGGTTGTTGATGACGAGGATGATGAGGTGCAAAATGAGAATGACTTAGAAATACTTGAAGGCAATGCCAATGACGAAGTTGTGCCTTCAGATGATGTTGACTATGAAATGGTTGATAGTGATGATGACACTTATGATCCGGCTAACCCGGACACATATGAAGATTATTTTTAATCGATGTAATGCTATATTTCATTTATTTTGCATATGTTTCTAAATACATATTTTTTTATCTGTGCTTAATTGTTTACTCTTAATTGCAGGTTGTTGGACAAAGATGGTGGGCGGTGGGACGAGGATGAGGAGGGGGAGGGGGAGGGGGAGGAGGAGCACCCGTAGGACGGAGGAGGAGGCGCAGCAGGACGACGCTGTACAGCAGCAGGTGGAGCAGCAAGCCGCTGTCGATGCGGCACAGCAGGACGACGACGATGCGGCGCAGCAGGACGACGACGATGCGGCGCAGCAGGATGACGACGACGACGCCGCCGCTCAGCAGGGCGTCTCAGGTTCTGGCTCCTCAGGTTCGAGGAGTATCTACCTGCGAGGTCCCGCGAGCCTACCTAAGCGACCCATTCTTCGTGACAGACGTCCCCTCATACGACCCGATGGAGAGAGGTAGGTAACTTTAGATGTTGTTGCTGCTTTTTCATATTATATGTTCAAATTAATAATAGAAACTAATACTTCATCTTAATCACTTCGACAGGTCTTGGATGGTTTTGGAGACTGCAGGGGGTCACGGCCGCAACCCCAATGGCATCCTCGGCCTTCTATGCCGGGAACACTTCCCTGGGCTTGTCGAGTACGCCGGAGTGACGAGCCCAGCGTACACCTTCGACCACTACGCCGTCGCCCCCGATGCAGTAGATCGGGACGGCAGACAATTCAACAACAAGGCGGAGCGGGTCAAGCAAGAGCTGTGGGTAAGTCTTTCTCGCACTATATTGTTTAATAAGTCGCATTTGTTGCATATTCTTTAAATAATGTATGGATACATCGTCTTTGTATGTAGGATTTCTTCAGGTGCGATGCTGGATACGAGGCCAGGGCGGATGTGGTGTCTACGACGTGCTGTAAGAAGCTCGTCGTGGACATGCACTACGAGGCGCGCATCCAGGCCATCGTCACTTACCACGGCTCCATCCTTGGGGAGAAGGTGACCAAGAAGGACGCCCGAACCATGTCATTGACTGCGGACCAGTACTTGCAGGTAAATACAAAACTTTATTATTGGTACTAAATATGCTTATTCTTATCTTCTGATATGCGGTGTACTTATATTTTTTTAGATGATTCCTCATTGGTGCGCCGCGCATCCTGAGTGCTGGGAGAAGATGGTGCAGAGGTGGTGCTCGGCTGAGTGGGACGAGGCGCACAACGCTAGCCGGGAACGGCGTTTGCTGATGCAAGGTCCCTCCCACCATCAAGGCAGCCGCAGCCTGGGCAAATACGCGGAAGCATGGGTACGCGCTCTTTTTTATTTAGGTATATAACTTTCGATTAGACATGATTTCTAACCATATCGTTGGTTTTCTCGCAGTCGGCGGCACATGGTGGCGCGCCTTGCTCCACGTTCTCGGCATATGCCATGGCCCACAAGGGGAAGGCGACGTCCGACGTCACCTACAACCCGGATGACGGGCCCGAGGCGTACACCAACCCTGCCATCCACAGCCGACTCAGTGAGTACACCGCAATGGCCAAGGAGGTCCATGGGCCAGATTACGATCCGAGGACCGAGGACATCGACGGAGATGTCCTCATGAGGGTCGGAGGAGGCAAGAGGCATGGGCGGTACTGGATTGCCGACGGGGCAATCGACTCGTCCTCCACTCCCACTCTCTCTCAGGTGCGAGCAAGGAGCACGAGCGCGAGCCCAGCCATACGACCTCGGCAGGACACCTCACAGCATCGTATCCAGCAACTCCAGGTTATTCCTTATCTATTCATCGTTCATTAATTTTTATATATCTTCTCTTTGCATTATCGTAACATTAGGGCGAAATATTACAGACTCAGCTAGATGATGAGAGGAGGCAACGTGAGGAGCTGGAGAAGAGGATGTCGGATTTGTTCGCGTACGTGCAGAGCCTTGGCGCCGCACAGGGTCATGCTCCACCACCTCCGTTGTTCCCTGCAACTGACCCTGCTGAGTTCACTACTCCTGTGAGTATCAAAATTTTAGTACTGCATGATATATATTCATATGTTCTCACACATACAATCTATTCTCTGTGCAGCGTCAATCGGCGGCGTCGAACAACCCTCATGCTTCGTCCAGCCCTTCGCCGAACCAGTCCAGATGCCCACCTCGTTGATGATCCAGACTTGGTCTTGTGAGTGTTGGTGATGTTTGGCTAGACTTGGTCTTGTGAGATACTTGGTGATGTTAGTGATGATCCAGACTTATATCTGTTTTGTGATGATCCAAACTTATATTTGTGAATGTTGGTGATGTTAGTTATACTTGGTCTTGTGAGATACTTAATGAGACTTATGTGCTGTGAAACCTGATTTATGTGGTGATATTTGTGATATATATGGTGTTGATGATAAATGTGTTGATTCTGTGATGCGAATGATATATAATGTGATGTGAATGATATATATCTTTTGTTTGTTTGGATGGAACAGCAAAAACAAATAAAAAAGGGACATCCTGGTCACTTTGCCGAGTGTAACACTCGGCAAAGGTCGCTTTGCCGAGTGCTATGACCATGGCTCTCGGCAAAGAAGGAAACCTGGGAACCGGTAAAGCCATCTTTGCCGAGTGCTGACCATGGCACTCGGCAAAGAAGGAAACCTGGGAACCGGCAAAGATGTCTTTGCCGAGTGCCGTTGCCAAGGCACTCGGCAAAGGGACTGGCAAAGGGGCCCACTGGAGGGTTCTTTGCCGAGTGCCAGTCCACCAGACACTCGGCAAAGAAACCTCCTTTGCCGAGTGCCTACTAGGGCTCTCGGCACAGAGACTGGCTGTGGGGTCCACTAGACCAGTCTTTGCCGAGTGTCGCCGTTGGCACTCGGTAAAGGATCCGTCACCGTCACTTGGCGCCGTGACGGTGACTTTTCTTTGCCGAGTGCCAAATGGCACTCGGCAAAGTCTTTGCCGAGTGCCCGACAAAAAGTACTCGGCAAAGAAGCTGTTGCCGATGTACAGTTCGCCGAGCCTTCTTTGCCGAGTGTTACACTCGGCAAAGGCTTTGCCGAGTGTAAAATAGCCTTTGCCGTGTGTTTAGAACACACGGCAAAGAAGCTGATTCCGGTAGTGCTACCTACCCGTGTTCAAGATATTCCCATTTCACAGTTATCCACATTATAGTCATAGAACTGATATTTCAGACACCAAAAGAATATCTGAAGTACAGCCAAACATAATAATTAAGATTAGAAGTATGTGGATGTGTCACTTACAATGATGGTCAGCACGTTGGTCTTTTCATCAATCATGATATTGCCATTCTGAAGATCATTGTGACAGAAACCAATCCATTGGTAATCACCTGAGCACTTGTTCTCCAATGCAGTAATCTGGTTCTCGAGACTGTCCAACCAAAATTCCTTGGCTTCTTTAGGAGGAGCAGCTAGGTAATAATGAAAATTGGCAACACTTCCACTCAAACCAGTCAAATGTGTATTGACCAATGACAATGTTAAGTATATCAAGCCCATATATTACAGACACATATGGGCTTGGTATACTTCAAAAAAAAAATATGACACATCATACTTTGTATGCCACCATTTTATATCATCTATTCCACACCAGTACCAAACTCACATTAAAGACTCACAGTAGTATTCATAAAACCACCAAACACCAAGCATCAGAAAAATCAAAAGAATGAAGCACACAAAACCAAACCTTGTAGTCATAGAGGTCACTGCCAGCATATCCACTGCTCTCACTCAATTTCCCACTAAGTATACGCTCCACGCCATTGTCATCATCCAATTCTTGATCTACATCATGAAATCCATTGCCCTTGGCTTCCAAATTACCATCAACAGTTGATGCTTCAATACCACTATCTTCAATTTGAGATTCAGGTGACAAGGAACATCTGAGGTGTTCATCCTATAAAAATGGTAAACATAGATGATCAATAGGAAGTGATGCTTTCTATCTCTCTCATGTGCAAACTTTTAAGCACTGCTAACGTGATATATGCTCAAATACATTTTTCTTGAGACAAATTCAGTGTGGATACTGCAATGATCCAAGGCTGAAAGAATCTTACATGAAAAATGCCCTCATATTCCTCCAAGAGAGTTGCGACAATTCCTTGAGCACTGTTTGCTGCGTTTGCTGCAGCAAGAAGCTGCGCAGAATCGTCACCATCCATATCAAATACTTCATCCATCTCAGATTCACCAGCTAGAAGTGGACGCAACAGAAGAGGCGCCATACAGGTAGCAACTGCCGATGCAGTCATTCGATTTTCAGAAGTGTGAGATGCAATAGTGTGCATCATTTTTAAAATTCTACACCAAAAAAATACACAAAATGCTGATATGCAAAAACATTAATTGTTATTCTATGCTTTTGTTGCATCACTAAAATTAGATGTTGTCTTAAAAGATATAGTAAATTGTGACACCACATAAAACCATATTTATCTTAGTCATAAAGCTCTGATTCAGATATGCATGTCTAGAAATTACAGATCAATTAGAATATGAACTTAAAATAGACATAATCAAGACTGCAAAATAGGTTACAAATGTATACACAAAAATAATAGCCCAAATTCAGCTCCTATTTCAGTAGCAACAAGCTAAAAGCTAACAAATGCTACTCCATCTAATCTTAATCTTCCCAAAATTTGTTGTATTCTAAAACTTACACATGTATATGCAGCTAGGTATGGACAGTGTTTTGAAGGGTACAACGGTGAACTATACACTCGTGTTATAGCTAGCTACGATCACAACAAACAGTTGCGCCTCTGGAAGCAACAAAAAACTTCACTGCCATCCGCTAGGCAACATAAAAAAACAAAGACCTTTCCTGTGTACCTATATATTACCATCAGCTATAGGTTACTCCAATCAGTGGTTCTTAAAGGGACATACTTTGGACGGTCATTTTCGATTCCTCTGAAGCCGGTTGTTCTTGACGAGACCATAGGCATGGCAAGCACCGATGAAGCGCTTATGGTGCTCTCCCCAAGGCCAAGGGACATGGAGCATGCAGACTACAAATAAGATCAGGTGAGAGAGGCAAGACTTGTGACAGATTTATATGGTACAATCAGATCTAGGAAGAAACAAAAATGACCTTTGCCTTTGAAAGTACACGTTTTGCATTTACTTTTACAGAAGTAACAAAAGAGATGCTATCATCTGTGTCTGTCTCCTCCATCAGCATCTTTCCATTTCTGCAGTGTCTAGATTATATATCAAAACACTGAATGCAATACTGAACACAAAATGCAATAGAGCAAATCTTGAAACTTTCTACAAGTTCGTGGAATAGAACATGTCTATGTCAATTATGGAGTCCTCGGCGGTGCTTGAACCATCTTTCGTATCACCTGCCGACAGTTCACCAAGAGTCAAAATATTCTATGTGCAAACACATGAAAATCAACGTTTTACCAACCTTTACTATCATCGGGTGCTAGCAAGGAGATCCCAACAAAGACAAATGTCATGCCTAACACAAACATAATTATCCTGAGTGTATCAAATACCTGACAGCAAAAAAACAGAATCATCGGTTTATAATTAGGAAATGCATGATTCACTTCATTATCCGATTATAACAAATAGGAACTTACTTGATATTCTTGAAAGTAAACAAATCCTATACAAATAGAGAAGAAGGTCCAAGTAATTTGAAACATTGGAACAATCAGTATTGCATCAAATAATGACAGCCCTTCATTCAATCTTGCCATCTGTCACATAGGGCATATGGAACTTGTAGTGTTAGCAAATAGTGTTAGCAAATACATTTCCTACCATGTAACATGTTGAAAACTTAGCTGCTTCTAAACCATAAGTTCCCATACATGACACCAACGACAAATCGATCAGTTTCATGGAAGTCTCTATTAGACCCTTGTTGAACAAAACTTGACTGAAAGTTGAACTTTATAACCAAGTATCCATGTTTCATAGGTTCTATGCCTGCACTGCTAGCTACAACATAGAGAAGACAGTGAAATCATAGTTTTTATTTATAGGATAGTCTTACATAAAATCACAAGATCACATGAATTCAATATAGTTTTATATTATAAGGTAGCCCATGAATTCATCAATTCAGCCTTTTCTTTTGTACAACAACACTAATAAATGGCATCAAAGTTACACCTTTTCTAGACCCTGTACATCCAGTGCAATAACTTAGCTCCTTCCTTTCATTCCTTCATCTAGAGATTGATTGACATCCACATTTGGTCTCTTCACTTCATCTAGAAAGTGGCATGTATATTTGTCCATACCACATCTAAGACAGAAGTCTCAATAAGCTGGTGCTATAGAAAAAAGTAGAATGATGAAATGTCTTGAAATTGTTCTGGTTTCTAAAAGTTATTATGCATCTGTTCTAGTTCAGAATTGAGCATATCTGAATAATGAAATGGAGATCCCAAATAGTCAAAGTTTTACCTTCAATGAAGTAGGTCGAGCATGGGTACCCGCGGGAGGCCCCGACAACGGCGTGGGCAGATACCGTGCCTCGACGCTGCCAAGGAGCCCAAGAACCCGCCACTGTGACCAATAAGAGCGAGAATCCCAGGGAGACCAATAACACAAAATGAGACATATTCACGTTTGGTTTCTTTTCTTACTATGTTCGGTGTTAGTTGCCTTGATAACTTATTCCATTGCATTACATGCTATGGGCAGCAGCTACTGCATGGTGCGAAGATGAGAGAGGAGCATGCTTTCTGTGGCCGACATTGGCAGCCCGCCAACGAACACCTTGGTGCCCTTCGTCGTTCGACGATCTGCGCGTAGCCACACATCACACAAAACTCGGGGTCACTGGCATAAAATTCTCTCCACAATCCATAAAAAACAAAACAGCATTTCTCGATAAACACTGACCTTGATCATCATACCCATCCCCAGCGATGGCGCATTCTTTTTTTTCTTGAAACAGAATAGACTAACATTTAAACAACAAACCATACTTGCTATTTGCAATAGCCAAAAGGGGAAATAGACAATATGCTTATGACACAAAGCTAGACTTTTAATTCAACGAGGATATATATAGTGATTTGTGCAAACAAAAATCATGGTCGTGTGAACGGAACATAAAACAAACAATTAAATAGAATGCAATGTGAATTAGAATTCCTACATAGTATGAGCTGAAGTTGCTTGCCAGTGATACATGATTCATTCAAGTAATGATAGAGCATAAAAAAATTATAGACCTCATACAATCCATGTTTCACAGGAACCCCAACTGCTCTTCCTTAACCTTATAAAGATATGGAGAAACATCACTTTCAACCAAGGATCCTCTCTCCACCAATACACAAGCTGCTCTTCCTCCCTCTACAAACAGTAACCAATAACATGGAGTTCGAGAAAGCTAGTAAGAATGGATACATTTCTCATTATACTTTATAAGATATGTTAAAAGCAGGTTTAAAATAACAAATGTGCAAACACAGACTATTGTATATAAACCACAAAAAATTAGACAAAAATGATAACCATCATAGATCAATTACCTAACGATGTTATTAGTTTTGAGGTAGATTGTATTTTCAATCACTGTAGAATTATTAGAAATGGTGTAAATTTCTAACTAAACATTTAGGCATCCAAATATATGTTGAGATCGCAATCTCTAAGAAAGACGCCTCCAGTGCCATATAGTCCCTCTCGCTGAACTTGAAATAGTCTAATTTCTTGACTATCTCTGTTCATGGTACTGAAGAAGAGATCAGACAATCAGATCATACCAAGATTCTCACAAAGGTATCACTCGACACTGCCAAATTCTCTCCATGTTGTTCCTGTACAACCAGATTAACAGGTAGATCATACTAAACCCATTTTTCTAATGCAAATTGTAGGCTGAATTATCATGTGTAAGCGTTGATGGTGTGGCTGGTGAAGACAGTGACATGGCTCACAACATGGAGTCTATTCATTCTCTATCAGGGAAAAGAACTTCTACGAAAAAACTAAGCCATTTTCTGTCAGAAAAAAACTTGAGGAAAAATAACTAAATTCGTTATCGGTGGGCACAAAAACTTAGTGGAAAATATCTGAATCGAAAATCTCATGCAATCTGAAAGCTGCTAGTCACAAACAATGTACTAAAACAAAAGGAATCAGAAAGTACCAATGCATAAATTCATTGGCAGATAATTGGACGGAGATCGCTCCTTAGTAGGTCTACTGAAAGTTGATAGCGAGTTCAAGTCTCTGTTCAGATAAAATCAAAGATGAAAAATGGCTCGCCAAAATCCACTGAAACTGCAAAAGGCCTAAAAATCAAAGATGAAAAATGGCTTGGAAATGAGACTGATCACAAAACACTAATTTGCCATTTATAAGTAAACACTAATTTGCCATTCATAAGTTTATCTAACCTGGACCACCCGAGTTTATCCTCAATCAGCCTGCTGAACGTCCTTCTTTTTTCATCAATAAAACGCCGATAAATTTGTTCCACATTTGATAGATACACCCTAATTAGTTCCCTTCGGTACTGGCCATCAAGGCAACGAAATGGACGGTCTATCTTCTCCCTCAAATATTAGAATGCAGAAGCAGACATGGTTATGCAAAGTAAACAGATAATTCTAACTTGAGAATAATTGATGCTAATGTTAAATCTAAGACACAAATAAACAGATACCTAATGACTTGAAGTTTGGCTTTGATGGTAAGAACATCCTGTGCAATAAAGCCATCGATGTAATTCTGACAGCTCCATAAACTTTTTCCACCCCCAATCATGCTCTTTCTTCCAAAACCGATGCAGTGTATATAAAACACTACTTTCAGTAAACTGAAGTTGTACAAGGCAAGCAAAAGCATGCTATTTTAGATGTAGGCACTAAGAAAGGCAGATAGTCATTGAACTCACCCGAATACTTAGATTTCTTAGGGTCTTTATTAATTAGAGCTATTGTAAATTGCGCAAAGTGACTCCATCCTAAACAAAATAAAATCATATTGAAGATATGTGAGGAGTCACAAACTGAAGTGAGTCAAATACAATGCATCAAATTATGCATCTACCTGGGAGTAGCTTATTATGGTCAGCACAAAGAAAGAGAGAGAGGTGATTGCAGACACCACATCCTTGCATATCTTCATAGAGAATTGGCAAAAGAAGAAACACAGCAAAGGGCCGGCCAAAGTTCGACACATGTTTGTATGTATCAGTATAGCCTAACAACACAAGGTGCACCTATGAAAACATCACAGGCCACAAAACGGTTAAAAGCCTTAAACCTGTGGCTCCTGCACTATTAGTTCAAAAATTGATTGGAGACTAAGTTGCCCCAAAAGGGATCAGGAGTCTCCACACTCAATCCCCATGAGCACAACCCAAAACCAGATCCATGCAACCACCCGCAGCCCAATCCGTGAGCCACCGGAGCCAAGCATTGCAGAAAAAACTGGAACATTTCTCTCTCCCGCCTGCCCGAGAGGCCGATTTCAACCTCCCAAGCGCTACCAGGATCCACACTCACAGACAACATGCACCAAGATCCGGCTGGCCCCCTCACCTGCTTCCTGAACATGGGCGAGTCATCGAGCCTGCTGAAAAACATGGCTGCCTCCACCAGTCCCGCCGCCGCTGCCAGTTGTTCGCTCCACACGACCACACAGCCACTACCTCCTCAAAGGCCGCCGCGGCATCTGATAATCTCGCTCCGTGGAGACCCACCACCTCAACCTCCTCCACCTCCTCTCCGGAGAACCGACACTCCCTCCACCTTCTGCCGCCGCGCGCGACACTGGGAACGCGACCCACAGGCACAACCCTCCGACCGCGCTGGCACCAAAACCCTAGGCAGCAGCCGGGAATCGGCGAAATGGCGGCGACTCGCTTGGGGGGCGCGGTCGTGGATGGAGCGGAGGGGGCACAGGGGGCGCAGATCTCGTACGAGGGCGTGTCAGCGTCTAGAGCGGGGGCAGCGAGCGCAGTCGTGGATGGATCGGAGGGAGGGGGCACAGGGGCGTGGCGGCAGCTCGAGCAAGAAAGGGGCGGGCCGGCGGGGGACGACGAGCGCGGTCAGATGGAGAGGGAGCAAGGGAGTCCGCCGGTGGTGGTTAGGTCAGATGTTGGTTGAAGAGGCCGCACGCTGGGCCACAGGTTGGGCCATACGCTAGGCGCCGCTGGGCCTGGGCCTCTGGTCCACACGTGAATCACTGCCCTGCACGAATCGTCGACACAGGCACGTTGGCATGTCATTTGTTTGATTAGTGCCACACCGGTTATTGAGAGTGACGAAGCATTGCTTATAAGCGCAGCTGTGTATGACAAGTTGCTCACTGAGAGAGATGGAACAGAACGTGGCTTATGAATCTGGGTAAGTCCTGTTTATTTTGTTGCGCGTACGAATGGGGCCCACATGTTAGAAGAAGGCGTGTAACGGACCCACATGTTAGAAGAAGGCGTGTAACAGTGGCAGAACACGTCAGAGGCAGGCTACTATTGCTTACTTAATAAGTAGTAGAGATATAGTGATAACATACATGATTGTCCAAGGGTGACAAAGGAAATCAGGATGTGGAGAAGAGACAAATGAAGGAAGTAGGGAAGGTACAGGACAAGGTCGTGGCCTGACCTCGCTGTCAGACAGTGAGGGTGGACTTGTTCCATACAGGGGCGCTGGAGTTGGTGTCCGGAAGCTAGAGTAGCTCCCGCTAGACAGGCAGTGCTGCAAGAGCGAAGAGTCCCACCCATGTGAGATGAGCGAGCACATCAATCAACGGCCGGGCGCAAACAAGATATGAAAAATTGATTTAAGGATCTAATACATGATAGGGTAAAATCGTTGAAGAAAGAACTCAAGATAGAAAGAAAAAAAGAGAAAACAACACCTTGAGCGAAGATCCATGGCTGCTTGTGAATCACATCGAGCAGGCGAGTGGAAGGGATTCGGGGAGCAGACGCTTCTATACAGTGAGCCACTTCCCGGAGCTGCGCGGCCATGGACCACAACCGCGTCGCGGAGGTGCTACAGTGCTGCCCGACATTCCTAGTGCTGACGCCGTCAGGGCCGCTGCAGACCTGCTTGTTCGGTTGTCAAGTTTGTCAACGCTTCCAGCAAATAGTAAGCGAATATATAGTACTGAAACTGAAAAGTCAACAAATGCAAGAATAAATTGATGGCCAAATATCATACCCGAACCAGCCACATGGTTGGAAATATAACACAACTTTGTCTCTGATTGTCAGGTTTGTCATAACCATCTCTCCAGGAGAATCAACCCAAGTACGCCCAAATATCGGGTTGTTAACCTTTGTTAGTGGTGGCACCAAATCCAACACGACACCAGATTTTTTAAGTGTCACTCTAGTCCTGTGACATGGAAATTATATTACATGGATTAGAATAACTAGGTCCCAATTCAGCCTTCAAAAAGGTTTCCATTTTATTCCAATAAAATATTTTTAAGCCATATAGATCTCCAAGAAAGAAATACAATTCTAACAATTAACCTTCCAACTGGATAGATTTCCAATGAATTTCCCAAGAACTTTGTCTTCACCTTAGACGTGATATCATAAGTAAAATGCTCATTCTCACAGTGAGCAACACCCATTGGGGGATGATGGCTTACCTGATAAAAATGAGAGTACAAAATGCATAATTAGAAAAAATTTGTTGACAAAGTTGTCTCCATTCAAGATAATCTGCAATGACATTCGTATCACCGACCTGCTCGGCAAGAAATGTAATGCCCTGGTGGTTAACCATCTCATAAGTCTCTCCAAGGATCGGATTAAAAGGCTTCCATGTGCGCTGATATGCGAAGTATACCGAAACAGCCCATGTAGCTGAAACAAATTGATTAACAGCTCAGTCAAGTCAACCATGATATGGCACTGAACGATGTGCAAAGCAAGGGAAGGAGAAAACTCACAAGCATAAACCATACGCATGTATGGATCCTCACATTCATCTGCTTTGTCTAACAACTCACAGTATTCCATCAACTGCATTCAGCAGGAACAGGTAAAAACATTAGCATGAATCATCACAAGATAAAAGAGAAGTTATTTTCTGTATGGAGCTCAGTAAAGAATAGGAAGATACTTGTATCACATAATGGGTGACCAAATCAAAACTTATAATGGCCATCCAATAATAGGGTCATACCGCATTAGGTTACTTACCTCTATGTTTTTTATTGAATTCATGGCATTACAGGCAACCTAATTTCTACAGCAGAACATGAAACACGACATCAGGAGTTTGCCATACAAGTAATTGCTACCGAACAACCATAAGGCAGCTTGTAATGTCTTCTAACCTTATACATTAGTAAATAAATATTTGGTGAAGGGGATGCACAAAATATTTTTTAAAGACAACAAGGATCAAACAATTGCAGACACATCCTTCAGTTGTAGATGGGAAGTGTAAATCTCAAGAAGCCTAATTCGGAACATAGTACAAACCTCAGCCATTTTCTGAAGCATTGTCATTGGCTCAAAAATTATGACTGGAAGTGTCACAAGTGATGTAACATCTGAACCTATGTACTTGTGCATCATCTTCCAATAGTTATCACGATCCTGCAAATTAACCACACAAGGTTGTTAAAATAGTGATCCTGAATCAGACCAGAACTTCAAGTATACGATCGTAAAACTACTACGACCTTAAAACCATAGATTCTACTAAACAGAATCATGTAATAAGAAAACAGATTTTTCATGAGTCAATTATGTAGTGAGACTGCATTTCAGAGTATAGCCTTCAATATCCATGTATTGATTCATACTATCTTAGTATTTCAGGTACATGATATCTTGGGTAAAAACCTCCAAATAAAGTGGCTATATCACTCACTTTTCATCAAGAAATAATAAACTGAGTGCACTGTATTGTGGTAATTATATAGCATTATAAGAGAACTACACAAATCTTCACTGATAATTATATTGCAAAATCTGAAAAATAGATGGTACCGTGCAAGTTCAAAGAAAACCTAGAAAATAAAAACGTCTTAATATGGTAGCATAAACATACCAATATTTTCCTGCCAGCACTTCTAGTTTGTTTGGCCGATTTGAGATATCAAAGGAACAAAAAATGTCAAAACTATGTTTTTTATTTATCTACTAATAACCAACACATAATCATGCAATCTATAAGAGAAACAAGTTAAGAATGGAGAATTTCAAAGGGAAACTCATCATTTGAAGTAGCTAGATGTTACTAATCAGCTTTATATTCTTCCCATTTTCCATACCCAGCCCAAAGTCAAATAAATATATTAGAAACTAATTAGGAGGTCTACATTCTTCACATACTTGGTACTTACCATCAATGTTCAGTTCTAGCCCCCATGTTTTCTATCCTCGAAAAGAAAACTAATACTCCATACACCAAAATATAAAGAATAACCAAGTAACTTTGTTACTTGATATGCATTCTTACAGGAGTAGAATGGAGAACGACACTAAGGAGTCTAAGAATAGTTTGTGTCTCTCCGATTCCTGGAGGACCCAACAAAAAAGCAGATAAAACATAAAAGAAATAACATAATCAGCACATTGCACATTACTATTAAATGGTGTATGTTCAATCTGCATATCATTCAAAAGATAAGCATATAGCTAAGACAGCTCACGTATATGAAATAATTTCTTATAACTAATTAAGACGGGTAAACAATAACAATGTAAATTAATAGTGGTAAAAAATAACAAACTTGAATAAGAACAAAGGATCTGCGTGAAAGACCCGCCTAGATAAAAATGCAGTAACTATTAGAACCGTAGCTTTTAAAAATATTAGGAACACAATACATATACCAACAATGCAAAAATAAAAAAAGATGCTCACATTAACCACTTCTAGATGGGAATCATTAAGATTCACTTTGAGGTAATCCATAAGTTTCTAATATGCAGATTGAGCCGGGGAGATGGAGCCGCGGCGGGTGATTCGCGGGTGGCTGTCGCGGCGGGCGATTCGCGGGTCGTGGCTGTCGTGGCGGGGATGGCGCGGGATTCGTGGCGGGGGAGGCGCGGGCGGGATTCGCCGCGGGGGAGGTGGCTGCTGTGGCTGGGTTCGCGAAGAGAGAGCGACGACGGGGAGGAGGAAGAGTGGCGACCACAGCCTGACGAAGCCGAAAAGGAGGTGGCGGTGGGAGAGAACCTATGCGGGGGAAGAAGGGGATGACGGGGGCGCGGGAAGTAGCACGGTGTCGCCCATGTGCACGACGAGGGGGTACGCTGGGTCGTGGCTGTCGCGGCGGGGATGGCGGCGGGGGAGGCGGGCGGGCGGTTCGCGGAGATGGAGCCGCGGCGGGTGATTCGCGGGTGGCTGTCGCGGCGGGGATGGCGGCGGGGGAGGCGCGGGCGGGATTCGTCGCGGGGGAGGTGGCTGTTGTGGCTGGTTTCGCGGCGGGTGAGGCAGGGCGGCGGGTGGGATTCGTAGGCGGGGGCAGTCTACACTGCCCCCTTAATAGTTAACAGAAAATGACTTAAAGTCATCCTAATTTGGGTGCTCTAATCCTGTACTCCAGTTCACATGAACCATCCCTCTGAAAGCACATGATAGGCATGACTAATTCCACCAGTAGCAATAAACAGCTATAACTTGTGAGTAAAACCGAAAAATCTCTTGTTTGTGTACCTTGTCGGCAAGCATCTGTTGCAGCACCCTCACAACCTGCGCGCCAGCAGAGTGCCCCACAAAATGCACTGGGTTGTGCTCGTAACAAATAGGATAGTGCCCTGCACCAAATTAGAACAGCCATGTAAGAACTAATGGATAAATAAATTTCTGAAAGGCCATGGCCATGTATTGTGTTCTTTGGAATCTCCTACCTGTGTGATATATTCTCCCAAACCTGTTGTGGCTGCAAGCCTTGCTGTGCTCCTCGCCATAGTCCACCTGCCCACCCTTGAGGTAGTAGAAGAGTTCACGCGCCCTGCATCGCTAGGAACAATAAATTCTCAGCGATCTATATTCAGGGGAACATAATCTTTCTTGTTCATAGACACGGAGAAGATACCAAATCATAATAAAAAACATAATAATCTACTATTAAGGCGATTGAAAAAGTTAAAGCACCAACCTGTCATGGATGCTGGTGAGCGACCCCAAATCCGGCACAAGCACGCGGTCGTCCTTCTTCTTGGCGAAGCCACACTTGTAGACGTCGTTGTTGATGGCGTCGTAGACCAGCTCGTTGGCCTCGTCGATGGAGGCCCGGAGGTGGGCCGGGTAGAGGTCCAGCCCGGGGTTCCTGGTGATGCCGTTGAACTCGTCGTTGAGCATCCGGATGATCTCGGAGCTCTCGTTGTTCACCACCGTCTTCAGCTGCTTGTCCCACGGCACCTGAAACGCATGGAACACTGGAATCAGCTCGGCTGTTGGGCTGTTCTGCACTTCTGCGTACCGAAAAGGAGGAGGGGGAGAATCAGATCCGCTGCTTGTTTGGTGGATTTGGAGTGACGGGATTGGAGGCTCACGGGGACGGTTGGCTTCCCGGCGTAGTTGGAGCGGGCGATCTCGTAGAGCTCCCTCACGCTCCGGGCGCCGTTGAGAAGGTCGGGCTCGGCGCCGGGCTCCTCGTCGTCGGCGGCGGGGAACACCCAGCCCAGATGCTCGTCGCTCTCCTTGGTCCGCTCGAAGATGGGCTTCACGACCTACGGTTCCGATGCAGCGCATCACGGGGAACTGGAATCAATCCACTGCCGAGCGAACCCCCGATCCGGCTTGTCGGCTCGCGATGGCGAGGGCGAGGCTAGGGTTACCGACGTACCGTGACGCCGATGGCGTGGTCGAGGCCCTTGAGCTTGAGGAAGGCGAGGCACCGGGACGCCCAGGGGCACGCGTACGAGACGTAGAGGTGGTACCGCCCCGCCACGGCAGGGAACCGCCTGTCCCTGGAAACGGAGCTCCGGAAGGTGGATGGCGACCGGCCGAAGGCGCCCATGTCGGTGACCTCGTCCAGCGCCGACCGCGCATTCATCTCACGCGCGCGCATGAGTCCATGAACAGAGCAAGCGGCAATCAAGAGTCCATGACGGCAGCATCTCAGTGTCGTGGGAGGGGATGAGGGCAGAGCGACGGCGATGGACTCGAGCGGAAGGGGAGGGGGAACGGGGGCTCTTTGCTCGCGTGGGACGGTTGCGAGATGCGGGCCGGCCGCGGAAGGCAGTGACGGAAGGACGGATAAGATCGTACAACGGAAGAACGGACGGTTGAGATTGCAGGATGGCAGAACGGCAGGCTACCCTTGTAGCCTTAATAAGTAGTAAAGATTAGAAACTAATGTAGTCTCAAAAGTGCACAACTGTGTAAATAGACTCCGACAGACACACGAATTGAACTCTTTCTTTTAAAAGTTGATATTTGACAAGAATGTTACAAGTCCGAAATATACAAATGGGGTCAACCTGAAACATACTACAGAGAGTGGAGGTATGACAATTGGCAACTTTGCTGCTAGTATTTGTGCTATGCTTTCAGTTGGACCCGAGAAAAATGAATATGATTCGAACAATTAACAGTTATTGTGAAAGTGACATTACAACGTTATTAACCACAAAATTCTTCAGTTTAGCAAATGTCAAGTATAGTGCCTCGTATCACATCTTTAGAATTGCGAATGCGATCCTGTCATTTCAACAACCGATAACTCTGGCAATCCGACACAAAGGTCATGTGACAAAAAACTGATTAAAAAATCCGACCTGCCGGATTCGAACCAGCGACCTAAGGATTATTCTGCACAATCTACAGTCCTCCGCTCTACCAACTGAGCTAAGGTCGGTTTTGTTTTATAACATACATAGTATTTATATAAACTATAGTTTACCTAATGATATATATCCAAAGCATAGAAAAGCAGTCACAGACGAAGTGGCCTGAGGAGGCCGTTGGGTTAAGTTTCCTTATTGTTTTGTTCCTTGAAAGTAATTCGTATCTATTTGATTTGATAGACTGACACATGGATTTAAGAAGAGAAACAAGAAAGTTAATTTTATCCGGATGAAATTCCCTTAGCACGATTACCAACTATCTATGATTATCAAACTATAGACTGAAAAACTTTTCATTGAAAGTGAGTATTTTAAGCAATGCTTTATTTCGTTCTGTATGACATATGCAAAAAAAAATTGTTGAAAGCAATGCCATTAAACTTCTCACTAAGACTATATCTTCACTAAAACCAGTCTTATGTGTAATAAGGATGCTAGTACATTATTCTCTTCTCCCATGCCAAAAGGAGTGTATGTGGCGTTTTTCCAAGAATTCGGTTTCAACCAAACTTATATGAAAATGTATTACGGTTTAGGGTAAACATTAGATGGATCATAGAATAAACTATATCTTTTTTTGTAGAAAATCTATTTGGAAAGAAAAGCACTGATATTTTTATCTTACATTTTTATAGGAAATCTATATAAAAAATATAAACATTGGTACTATTTTTTGTATAAAATTACTCAGTAAAACTTAAAATACATTGTTTTAAAAGTATGTGATGTGTCTATTTTCTAGACATAGGGAGTTTTACGTTGTTAGATTCAATGCTATGGTCCTTGTTACTACGAGAGTTCGACTTTACTGGTTGTTCCGTTGTTGTCCCAAAAGATTATAACATTTGCCAATGGTGCTAATCGCGGGTCAAAGGATAAACAGATCGGAGGCTTTCATTGGATTGGATGGTCCACACTGGTCAAACCTTCAGAATTACTTTTCTGGGCTGTTTGGAACTGGGTCACATTGTGGCCCGACGCAACTCTTGGGTGGCCCATGAAGTGTACGCATTTTCCGCTTTGCCTGCCCTCGGATTGCAAGTGTTTTACGTTTTACTGCACGGCTCGGAGCATCTTTCGATCATTCGATGTGCTGTTTTCTGCTGCTCGCACATGGTGACTTGACGGAACATGCTCGCGAATTTCGCACTTACCATGGCCGTATAAGCATATTTTTCTAACCAAGTCTTATTATCTACTATAGGCTTTATACTATCTTTTCTTCCCATCTGCACGAATGTAAAAGCACATGATTCACGTCATAGTCATGATTCATACCAAGCTGGCAAAAACTTTTGGGAAACCGAGTAAATTGCAGGCAGAATCGACATGCATAAGAGTAGTATGTGCGTGAAAATACTTCATTTTCATTGAACAAATGAAATAATGCAACCTGGTCAGTACTACTTTAGCACAAACTTTTAGCCGCGTGGAACACTCTCCACAGCACTACCACCGCCACATCGCAAACACTAATTTACGATCCGCGAAATCTACCCCAAGGTGGCACACGACGACGTGTCCGGATCCACGAGCGCCGGGACCAGGTACTTTCTCCCGTGGGCCCCGTTGGCATTGAAGCTGGCGCCGCTGGCCGGGTCCACCAGCAGCGCCCCCGCGTAGCCGGGGTACGCGCCCTTGCCGTACACGCCGGCGCACGCCGTGGCGGCCTCGAGCGGCGCGTCGGCCGAGCCCTCCTGGTAGAACCCGTTGCCGAACGGGTTGGTGACGGTGCCGACGATCATGGACGCCAGCGAGATCACCATGCCGTCGACCCCGACGTCGGCGTTGGGGGGCGTGAGCGGCGGCGCCTGCGGGCCGTAGACGGGCTGGTGGAACGGCCACGCGCACTGTCCGGGGCACTGCGACGCCGGGTTGCCCACCCACACGTACGCGAACCGGCCGGCGCGGGACCGCGGGGACGCGCCGTGCGTGCCGCAACGGGACGCGCAGAACCCGTCCACGGCCACGTCGGCGGCCGTGAGCACCAGGTTGATGGCGCGGCTCGGTGCCCCCCTGGCGGCGAGCCTGAGGAGGTCCCGCTCCGTGAGCCGCCTGCCGAGGGAGCAGTTCCGGTCGACGGCGTGGGAGCCGAGGCGCAGCGCCGGGAAACGCGCCTTGGAGGTGTCGTAGTACTTGCGCGCCGTCTTGAACCACGTGGACACGGACGGCTCCGGCTGCGACTGCGCCGCCGCCCGCGGGGCCGCGGACAGCGACGAGACGAAGTCGGTGATCACCGCCCGCTGTGGCGCCGTGAAGTCGCCGTACCAGATGAAGTTGACGGCGATGGGGCCCGACAGGAGCGCGGCCTTGTGGTACTTCATGGTGATGGCCGGCTCCTGCACGAGCGCGGTGAGCCTCCGCCTCCCCGCGACGCAGGCCTGGAACATCAGCGCGAACGCCAGCAGCGTCGCCGCTAAAGATGCAGTGGAACAAGCCATTGGTGGCTCTCCAAGACGAAATTTCTATTCGGGGAGTGGGGTGGGGTTCTTGGACGAATAACTTTGAGCTGGTTCCTGGCTTCTTGCTCGGTGTCGAGGATTTGCTATGGATGAGGATGAGCGGGGGTACTTTATTTATAGCCGGCGAAGTGTGTGAGTGAAGTGTGAGGGCTGCGGCGCGGCGCGTGACGTATGACGAGGGGGCACTTTCTGGACCAAAAGCAAGTGCCTGTTGGGTACGGTCAGCTTTTTTTCGTTGGTTTGACTCAAAAACAGTTTTACGGATAGAGCTATAAATATTCGATAAGTATTTTAAGATTTATTTAATTTTACCTCAGAAATTGTGTCTGTGGGAGTAAGTGAAAATAGTTGTTTTCAAAATAAACTGCTTTATTCGAAATAATTTAGTATGAGAAGCTGAAAACAGTTCTTTTTTGTAGAGGTGGAGGGCAAAAGCGATACAAACAGACAGGCTGCCCGAACGGTCACTGACAGCTGGTTTTGCGTACCCTGCCAGCTCCCAGCTGTAGTTGGGTTGCCATTTTACCACTTTACCCCGGCACTTGGTGCAGCCCGGCGGAATGTAGGGGCAAGTTGGGGATTGTGTGGGGGACGGGCAAAGTGGGGACTGCTGGAGTGGGTAAAAAGCACGTTGGCTTCTCGAGGCGCTTGAAATTTTAGGCAGCCGAACGTTGGGAGGGGTGGTGGGCCGGGACCGCCTGTGTGGATTTCGAACGTTGGGTTCACTGGTTTATGGGCCCGTTTTCCACTTACTACAAGCTGTGAACAGAGGAGCAGCAGCAGCAGGCATACCCAGGTACTATCCAACAGTTGGTGTTCACTTTGTCAGTACGATTCACTAATCCAATCACAGGCCTCACCGTCGCCGGTGGCATCAGGGTTAGGCCATTCCTCATCCACGTAACTTGCCAGCCAGGCTGGTGCTGGCCTGCATGCATGGGTATTGCCGTATTGGGGGTTGAAGTGGCTGACAGGTTGGCCTACCTACCAGTCATTACCCCCCGATGGCAGGGAAAATGGAAGCGACTGAGCGAGGAGTCCATGGGTGGATGATCATGTCCTATATCGGAACGTGTGATCCTGGCATCCTGCCATGTTATTTCCCAACACACGGCAAAACTTGGGACGGGAGTTGGGACCCCGTCGATCCCAGATCTCCATGGCCAAGCCAACGCTAGAACAAAGTGGTCCGTCAGATCGTACTACCATCACAGCTACGATCCCAGTAGTAGGCGAGCACCAACTGCATCATCGTCTTTGTATCGTACATAACTGACATATGGATCGCATGCAGCATGCTAGACCGTGAGCTGACAGACGATCACAGTGGGGGTTAGCGAAACCCGTCACTTTTCCCAATCCAATCGGGGAAGACGACGCACTCGCATGATCGGAGCCGATCGGATCGCATGAGATAGAGATCTCTGACGAGGCTCGTCAGCGTACGGCGGTTGGCGTAAAGCGAATGCCCGCATGTCAGCGGACCACAACAAACATGAGGACGTACGCGCCCGCTGTTAGGAATTTAGACATTTTCTTATCTAATTTAATGTAGAAATATAACTAGATAATTGTGATGACAGATATGTGCATGTGTACATAACTACTCGTATCATCACTAAAAAGTAGAATAACATGCACCAAAAAAAAAGTAACAGTGAGGGACCAATGTTTAAAACACTAGTGACTCCATTCAAATAAGATATCTCGTATGTATGTTTGATATAGTTGATCTAGTATCCATGGCAATTGGCACGTTATGGGCGATCGTCGTGTGTTCGCTTGCCTGTGACTGCCATTGCTTGTTAGAGCATGAATAGCTTGGTGGAGGAGGCGTGGGAGCGCGGTGCAAGGATCCAACCACAGCGAGGAGGATGAGAGCAGTACGCACATCAGGCGTGCCAGGAGGAACTCGGCGCGGGGAGTCCCTCTTCCCTGGATGCGATGATGAATGAACTTGACGAGAAACCACGGGAACGAACTCAAACACGCGCGCGCGCGAGAATAGACTGAGAGCGGATACAGACACTGACAGCGTGTACGAGGACGATCTCAAGCAAACGCGATCTCTTGTTCAGGCCTTCAGGGAGGCGTCACTCGATCTCCTCCACCGTTCGATCTTGACTGGAGGGTGGATGACAGAGGTAAAGTTACGACGTGGCTTCAAATTGAAAAGTTACTACTGAATCCGCGTCCGTACTAGTAGAGCACGTATTTGATTCACGACGAACATGAATCGAGCAGTATAAGTAGCTAGTAGTAATGGTTTTTTTCCCCCTTAACAGCCATTACTACGGATGCCGTACCGGCACGGCATCGTCCTAATGTCAAGGACAGTCTAGCAGCAATTTAAGCTGATTTCAGGTACAGAGTAGCTCGCTCTCACTCCAACCATTGGCATGTCTGCTGTCCTCGCCCGACTTACAACCGCTCCAGCAAACACCCAATCCCCAATGCCATGCAATGCCAAAAATGTGCCTGACCGCAGCAAACCTGTCCCTTCGAATAGCTCGGCCGTCAAACCCTGCAACACCCCCACTAACTCGCCTATAGCCTCCTCTGCCCCCCGTTTGGTGCGCATTGGTCGTCCACCCCGTGCCAGTGTTATCACCACCATCCGCCGCAAGAGCTCCAGGCTTGCTGCGAAAGAAGACGGCAATTTTGCCCATGCTTCAATGAAGGCTACTAGACTCAAAGAATTGAAGGAATCACTCCACGGTTGCTCTGCTGCTGTTAAACAGGAAGTTCAGAAAAAAGGGCTGCTCAGTCGATCCATTGCGCCGATCCCGATCCCTGCGCTGCGCAAACTAGTCCGTGCAGCAGGCCTGGGATGTTCTACTGCCAATACTGTTGGCGTGGTGCCGCTCGCCAAAGAATGATGAACAACAGCTGTGGTGTTCAAGGTGCAGTGAGCTGGTCGGTCTGCACCCCGTGGCTATCTTGGGTCTGTGTCCTAGTTACTTATTCTGCTCTATCTAGTTCTGTTCTCATCAGTCTAGTCTATGGTCTGGTCCACCTCTATTCCCTCTCTAGCCTTGTGTTCATGGTGTTTGTTAGTCCCCCCTATGTGTAATCTCAAGAATCTCGTTGTAATGTCGTGGAATGTTCGTGGTCTTGGCGACTCGGAAAAATGTAATCTTGTTCGTGAATCCATTGCGTCTATTGCCCCAAATGTAGCTTGCATCCAGGAATCCAAACTCCACGATATCACAACTTTTAAAGCACACTCTTTCCTCCCCACACGCCTTGCTGTCAAATTCATGCACATCCCTGCTGCTGGGACGCGAGGTGGGGTAATTACTGCCTGGAACCCCGACGTCCTCCATCTCACCTCCTATGCTGTTCATCATCACGCTCTAACTGTGCATCTCCGTCTGCTCGCTTCGAACTCTGACATCCACATCACAAACGTCTACGCCCCATCCGACCACAGAGACACCCCAGCCTTCCTTGACATCCTGCTGGAAATTGGTGCCAGCATCTCTGGGCCTTGGCTCATTGTTGGGGATTTTAACCTCATCCGCGATGCCAAAGATAAGAACACTGGCACTGTGAACCAGCTCCTCTGCAATCAGTTTAATGACGTGATCCACAACCTTAGTCTTGCTGAACTTCCTCTGTTAGACTGTCTCTACACCTGGTCAAATAAACGTCGCTCACCTATCCTTGCCAGACTCGACCGTGCCTTCACAAATGCAACCTTCAACAATGTCTTCCCCTCAGCCCTACTAACCTCATCTGTCAGAATCACTTCTGATCACAAACCCATCATCGCAACCATGTCCACCACAGTCCCAAAGTCCAACTCCTTCAGATTCGAAAATGCCTGGCTCAAGAAACCAGGCTTCCTCCCTTCCATCCTCCCGGCCTGGCGTTGCCTCTCCGGTTCTACGGTCGCTGCCGGACGCCTTGCTAGCTGCCTCAAGAGCACCAGATCTGCGGTAAAGGTTTGGGCCAGGCGTAACAGGGCGCCCCCTCAGATTCTGCCAAATTGCAAATTCATAATCCTAATGTTTGACTTCCTTGAGGAAGAGAGATGGTTGTCAGATGCTGAAATGCAGGTTCGGGAGCTCTGTCGGAACAGGCTACAACAACACATCAAGGAAATGGCTGCATAGTGGAAGCAGCGTGGGAAGCAACGGGCTATCCGTGAGGGAGACGCCAACACGGCATTCCACCATGCCCACGCTACACAGAGGCTAAGGATGAATCATATCAGCAAAATAACTGTACAGGAGCAGGAACTGTATAGCCATGAGACAAAAATTGCAGCCCTCACAAACTACTTCGCCAACATTATGGGAGAGTCTGGCAGCTCCACTTGGTCTTTTGATGTCCATGAGCTCTATGCTGGTCATCCATGCGCCTCAGATTCTCTAACTGCTCCCTTCACTGAGCTGGAAGCAGCAACGACCGTTCGCTCGATGAACAAGATGAGTGCCCCTGGGCCAGATGGCTTTGGCCCCTGTTTCTACTATAGTGCATGGAACACAGTTAAGTTACAAGTGATGGATCTGCTGGGTGCCTTTCATCATGGGAATGTGGATCTTGAAAGAATTAACAGAGCATACATGGTGCTCTTGCACAAGAAACAGGGGTGTACGTCTGTTGACTCTTTTAGGCCGATCAGTCTTCAGAACTGCAGTATCAAGATAATTACAAAGATCCTGACCACCAGACTTCAACAAGAAATCCACAATCTGATCCACTTGGACCAAACAGGATTTATTCGTGGGCGCTCAATCACTGAAAACTTCATCTATGCAATGGAACTGACTCAGTGCTGCCACAAGAGGAGAACTCCAACTATGATCATTAAGCTGGATTTTGCAAAAGCCTTTGATACTGTGAATTGGGATGGGCTACTTACAGTGCTGAAAGCTAGAGGGTTCAACCAAACATGGCAACAATGGATTCTACAACTGCTATGCACTTCTAAGAACGCCGTTCTGCTAAATGGTGTGCCTGGCCCGTGGTTCACCTGCAAGCGAGGACTAAGACAAGGAGATCCCCTCTCGCCGTACCTTTTTCTCCTGGTTGCTGACGTTCTGCAGAGCTTGATCCAATGCAACTCCTCTATCCACCATCCGCTTGTGGGTGATAGCCCCTGCCCAGTCTTACAGTATGCGGATGATACCCTTATTCTCCTGCGTGCCAACATTGCAGACATCACAGCTCTAAAATCAGTTCTTGATGCTTTCTCAGAGGCTACAGGGCTAAAGATCAACTTCCATAAAAGTACTGCAGTGCCCATAAACGTGGACAACACCCAACTCTCAGACATGCTTAATATTCTTGGATGCAAACTTGAAGGTTTCCCACAGACTTATCTAGGCCTACCTCTGTCCAGCACGAAACTACACCTATCAGCATTCACACCCCAGATTGCAAAAACTGACAAATATCTAGCAGGTTGGCAAGCCTCCCTCCTAACGCCCATGGGAAGAGCTGTCCTGGTCAACTCTGTTTTGGACAGCCACCTCATTTATATCATGTCTGCAATCTCTCTTCCATTGGGAGTTGTCGCACAAATTGATCGCAGGCGACGTTCCTTTCTGTGGACTGGGGAGGACAAAGCCTCTGGAGCGTGCTGCCTGGTTGCATGGGAAAAAGTTTGCACCCCAAAGGTAGTGGGGGGACTTGGAATCAAAGACCTCAGACTGCACAACAGATGCCTCCTTGTCAAGCTAATTCATAGGTTTCATTCAGCTCCTAACTCCTCTTGGGCGGCTTGGGCAAGAGCAAACTGCAACGTGGCTACCTTGGAGGGTGATGTGCACGGGATGCACTGGAACAACCTGCGCGCGGTGCTACCCATCTACCAGGCCATCACTACTTCCGTAGTCGGAAATGGCCATAACACAAACTTCTGGCATGACGCTTGGTGTGGGGAAGATGATCTGGCAACACGCCTACCAGCGCTCTACTCTCACTGTTTGGCCAAGCAATCAAGTGTCCACGACATTGTCACAAATGGACTATCTCTAGTCCCTAGACTTTCAGATCAGGCACAGATGGAACTCCATCAAGTCCAGGACATCATCAATGATTCTGCCCTCAGTCAACAGCAAGACACTCGCGTCTGTTCGTTTGTCTCTCAGAGTGGAAAATTCCAAACATCCAAGCTCTATGATTTCCTCAAAAAGCAAGATAGAGTGACGAACCCTGCTGCAGCCTTCATTTGGAGCAATAAAGCGCCACCGAGAGCCCAATTCTTCGCTTGGCTACTCACCCAGGGGAAAATTCAGTCCAAAGAAAATCTGCTGCTGAAAAAAATTGTGGATGAGGACACTTGCGATGTGTGTGGCCAGGAACGCGAAACTGCTGATCACATTGTTCTCCGCTGCCACTTTGCCAAGACCTTCTGGCTTGCGATTGGCTTTCACATACCCAATGACATGACTGTGCAAAATTTGCACCAGATTGAACGGCCCTCAAACCTCCCGCAAAATGAGTTCAGCTCCTTTGTCATCCTATGTTGCTGGCAGTTGTGGAAACGCAGAAATGGTTTTGTTTTCAGGCAAGAGGCAGCCACCCTCAACCAAACTCTCCAGCTAATTTGCGCCGAAGCTGCCAGTTGGAGTCACAGGCATAGCTCTAAAGAATCCGGAGTAAAAGAAGCCTGGAATATGGTGTTCTCAAATGCTAGATTGTAATCAACTCTTTTCCATGTTGCTCTCCCGACCGGATATATCCGGCTATGTAAACAATTCTGTACCATCTAGCCTTTTGGGCTAAACGGGAATGTGAAATGAAATGGAATCAAGGTGGGGAACCTTCCCCCCCCCGATTATGATCAAAAAAAAACAAGAAGTGACAACTACTGCTTTTCCCGCTCTCCAGAATATACCGTCAGGATACTGAAGAGACGAAGTACCACTGCAAACACACGTACCACTGCAGTTAGCGGCGTCAGGTAATCAGCCTCCTCAGCAGAGAGTAATTAGCCTCCGATCCAGCAGTTCTCCAGTAACTTGAGTAATTAATTCTATCATGAATCCTGGGGTTACGTACATCAGTACACCACATACCTAACGCGTGCACTCATACCAAATCACCAGGTCGTTGGTGCTTGTCGAACAAAGTGATGGTACGTACGCGTAATGACGCGCGTAGAGCGATGTGATGTGATGATACACAAGCGCGAGTCGACTCTCTGGCACGCACACGGACGGCTAGCTTCTGTCATCTTGCAGGAGATGCTCCTAGGGCACTCGTGAACCCGGCTGCTCCGTGTCTCGCGCGTGTCCCCCCTCCCCCTGTAGCTGTAGCTGTCCTCCGGACGGCCTTATCGCCTCGGTCGTCGGCGCCAGCTCGAACGTGATCGACGACGACTGGTTCGGGCGCCCGCAGCGTCATGCACTCAGGCATGTTGATTAAAGAAATGGTTGGCCTCTGACTGTCAGTGCTAATGCTAGGAGTACTACTGGTAGCAGCAGTAGGCTGTTGGGTTGTCAAGGGATCGACCGGGCCGGACGGATAGCCATGGGGAGGAGAAGGAAGGGGACGAGACACCGCCGTCTGCGGGCCTTGGATCCTGTGTTTACAGCATGGACGAGCCGTGAACAGCTGGCTCGAGATTCGAGAATGGTCAGTGTCAACTTTTAGGACCAAGAGAAATAGGCCCTCAACCTCAATTCGTCTCATCCATTCAGGCCGGGGGATATAGCTAGCGCTCTGGATGCCACGTGAGCAGCGCCCGTGTCGTTGTACGCGAAATTTTTATTGCGCTCTTCCTCCGTGCCGGTCGAGGTCTAGGATCGCACCCCTAAATTTTTTCCCCTATATCACTTTTCCCCTTATTTTTTTATCTCCCGCAGCGATTCCCCCTAAATACTCCCCTATATCCCCACTACAACTATAAAATATCATTTTCTATATCAACTATCAATTTTTTATCTACTAACAGTTACTCGTAGACCCACAACACAGTGTTTAGGGTGATGAACAGTGATACGCTAGATCCGGGGGAGAGAGAAGGGGACCGGCGCGTAGGGGGCGCTGTAGAGGCACCGCTGCGGCCGTGGAGTGCCCCCTATAGCCCCCATGCAAAGAGAGGGGATGCCGAGGGGGCTGCATTACGCACAGCCTAAGGCTGTCCACAGCGCATACCGTGTCCTTCCCCCTCCCCTTGCACTGTGTACGTTTAGGGTAACGAGATGGGTGCAGCAGACACCCCTAAACCTTCCCCTACAAGCAACAGTGGTAGCGCTGAGAACAGTGCTCCGCTAGATGTGAGAGCTGTGGCAAGCCCTCTAAACACTGTGCTTGTACTGTTGAATTAATTGTTAGTAGAATAAAAATTGATAATAGATGAAAAATAGGTGTAGTAAATGATATTTTATAGTTGTAGTGGGGTATAAGAGAAGTATTTAGAGGGAACCGCTGCGAGAGATTGAAAAGCAGGGGATGAAATATTAATAATGTGACAAAAAAATTGATATAGGGGAAACTTTAGGAGAAACCAGTGTAGATAGCCTAAGAAAATAGTTGGTTGCTGCTTGCATGCACGCAAGGTGGGTGGCTGCAATCGGCGTCGCCCTCGGGTCCAAACGCATCCAGATGTCTCCCACCGAGTCAGCACGAGAGATAGCAGCTCCAAGGGAAGGCTTCACGAAACTACCGTCACACGAGGATCTCGGGCCTATAAATTGTCGACCTCGTCGCTCTTCGCAGAGCACAAACAACGCTCATACTCATAGTCATAAACCACTCCTGCACTCTCACTCGATTCACCTCTACCAGCAACTCGCCACTTCCTCCCTGAGAAATTAAACTGAGAAATGGCACCGCCTCACAGTCACAGAAGCTTCCGCGGCTGGCAGAACGCGAGCCACGTCGCGCTTGTGCTGGTGTCCGTGCTGTTCCTGAGCAAGGCACGTCCCTCCGCGGGCGCCAGGAGCCTGCTGGAGCTGTACAAGCCGCCGGCCAGCGCGCTCCTCACGTACCACAACGGCGCCGTGCTGCAGGGCCGCATCCCGGTGACCATCCTCTGGTACGGCCGCTTCGCGCCGGCGCAGAAGGCCGTGGTCACCGACTTCCTCCAGTCGCTCACCACCACCGCCTCGCCGCCGTCCCCGTCCGTGTCGCAGTGGTGGGGCACCATCGACCAGCTGTACCTGTCCAAGGCGCGGAGCGGCGGCGGCGGCAGCGCGCAGGTGGCGCTCGTGGGGCAGGCCGCCGACGAAGGGTGCTCGCTGGGGAAGCGCCTCGCGCTGTCCCAGCTCCCGCAGCTGGCGGCGCGGGCCGGGCCGGCGGCGAAGGGCGGGGTCGCGCTGGTGCTCACCGCGCAGGACGTGGCCGTGGACGGGTTCTGCACGAGCCGCTGCGGCCTGCACGGCTCCGACGCCGGGGCCGGGGCCGCCTACGTCTGGGTCGGCAACGCCGAAACGCAGTGCCCCGGGCAGTGCGCGTGGCCGTTCCACCAGCCGCTGTACGGGCCCCAGGCGCCGGCGCTCGTGCCGCCGAGCGGCGACGTCGGCATGGATGGCATGGTGGTCAACATCGCCAGCATGGTCGCCGGCGCGGTCACCAACCCGTTCCGCGACGGGTTCTACCAGGGCGACAAGGACGCGCCGCTAGAGGCCGCCACCGCCTGCACGGGGGTCTACGGCAGCGGCGCCTACCCCGGTTTCGCAGGCAACCTGGCGGTGGACGGCACCACGGGGGCGAGCTACAATGCCAATGGTGCCAACGGGAGGAAGTACCTGCTTCCCGCTCTGTTCGACCCTGCAACCTCTACGTGTTCGACTTTGGTTTAACGCCCAAGGAAACAGTCCTGTCAACTGTGTAGTAACGCTGTGTATATAGTATGAGTTTGATAAGGAGTGTACTGTGGTTAGTGTTGATATCTGCATCATAATACAATATAAAAAAAACATATGTGTGTGGTGCATGAGGGAGCAATCTGGCCTGAAAAAAACTTTAAAATCATGCGTCTAAATATTAGCTAACCTTTTGGTTTCTAAGTTATGATTTGTCAACGATAGTTGATTTAGTCTATCCGCACTCATCTCACTCTATATCTAGACTTTAAAATAATACTAGTCGGTTGCCCGTGCATTGCGACGGCTTACAACAATACTCACGTAAACTATCCATAAAAAAATCAAGATTTGTCTTCGCTCTCTGTATAATATATTTTTTGATTTGGCTAACTGATGTTATTGTTTACTCCATGCAAATATGTCTTGGTACAACACGATTAGAAGAGAGTTCACAACGATTGACTGAATGAGCAGAGATTATAAAATGACATAATTTCATCATACAGAGACCAAATAAGAAAAAGTTTGTGAGATCAAGTTTCTAAAATAAGTCCCATGAAGTCAAACTTATAAAAAAGATAGATCAAAATATGGAGTGATTGCTAAAGTCAGGCATCAATAAAAACTGGATGTGCTCCATATAAATTATGCTACTTCGTAGCAATTACTAACGTTTAAAACCAACAAATAACCTTTTATTTTGTTGTTAGTGTGACAAATCATTGCTGCTCCATCCAATTCAGCAACCTCAAGCACCATATAGTCCATTGCGCCAATATGGTCTCAGAAACGACCTAATGCTTGCAAGAGCCAAGAACGTCGTGCCGTGCTTGGGCTGTAGCCTCGACCCGTAGTGCTGGCCCGGTTCGACATGATTATTTTTTTATTTTACAAAAAAACGTATATACCTATATACAATTTAAATTCAATATTAAAAACATATTAGCCTGATGTTCTACTGGTTAGACAGTTTCACCAAGTGTCTCCCGCCCTTCTTCCATTAGGGCATGAGTTTGAACCCCACCTCCTGCACTGTTTTTTAACATTTTACGCTGATTTAATTAAATGGATTGACGGCTAACGGGCTGGCCCGACACAGTTAGCAGGCCGACATGATGTGCTTGTGCCATAGTTGTGGCCTGCGTGCATCTAGCCCGTGTCGGGCGTCGTTACGCTGATTTAGTTAAATAGATCGACGGGCTAACGGGCTGGCCCGACACAGTTAGCAGAACAGCATGACGTGCATGTGCCATAGTTGTGGCCCGCGTGCATCTAGCCTGTGTCGGGCGTCGTTTGACATCTATAGATGTGCAGCAAATTAATTTGAAATAGCTGTGAGGGGTTATTTATAAAAAAATGACGCATGACGACCGTTGAAACTGGTGCTTTAAGTATATTATAGATTTCCATTCTATTTAACAAGATTCTATTTTATACGACGCAAGTTCCTGCACTCATACTACTCTATCTCGAACTCAATAACAATCGCCATATATTATCCAACCATCTTCGACGTGGCTATTAGACTGACTGCAACGCTCCCCCTTCTCCTCTCCTCCCCTTTCACTGTTCACGATTTAGGGGACACTGTTCACCCCTAGCGTCCGCAGCGCTCGCCGCTACCCGCTCCCCTCCGCAGCGACCCTCCTCTCTCTCACGCCAGATGCAGGGCGTCACTATGCACTCCCCCTCGCCTGCTTCTCGCAGAAGAATCCGCCCGTGCCACCGACCGGACACTTCGCGCTCCTCTTCTCTCCCGTTCGAGGCGTCCGCGGAACGACGATTTTCGGCGAGGCGGCGGCGAATCTACCGCGGGAAGGTCGCGTCGGCGTCGGTCCCCGTCGGGTCTGTGGAAGACGAAGTCGAGGTGCTCAGCAAGCACGTCCGGTCGCGACCGAAGACGAAGAGGCCGCAAATCCGAGTCCGTCGAGGTTCGTCGCGACCGCTTCCTTCGTTTCCCGCTCCGAGCATCGACGCCTTCCTCGGATCCGGACATCTTCGCTTCGATTCCTCTTCTTTCGGCCGAAATCTTCGGATCTTGAGGTACGCCCTTCGTCTCCTATGGTTTCTGTACTTCATGCGGCCCTGTTTGATGAACTAATTAGTACACGAATCGACTAATCCTGTTAACCGTACTTCATTACATCCGAGAACAAATGATTTATCCCCGGTGCAAACAAGTCCACGGATCTGGTGTGCCTTTTAGGGTTAAATTTATATAGTACTCTTAATCCCGCTGAATATCCTTGATATATAGTGGAACAAATGGTACTGCAAACTATTACGGCCTAATGGTCTGCAGAATGCCATATTTTTGAAACCCTACACTACGGCTTCACTTCAAATCTGCCTTAAACTGTCATGTCTTGTGCCAAATATTTTTGCTCCCCACTGTCCAGAACAATAGACCATTTTAGTAAACTAGCAGCATGATTCATCCTAGGGTAAGCCAAAATGTGTTACCTTACCCGAGCCAAAGTAATGGTCATTGTTTATTACAGTAGCTAAAAGTGTCATTAACATTTCAGAGGGTCCTTTACTTCCTTAGTTACTATGAATGATGTTCAGTAAAATTTTTAGGTCTATGTCGTACCTTATTGTATTGCTCTACTTCATCACAAATTTTTTGTCACCCTTGGATACGACTGGAGGATAGATAAATTGTTTGGACCTTCATATACTTGGTTTGTATATTGTTACAACAACTACATCACTTTGTTCTGTTGACCGAATTATGGCTGAACACACATATCTTTAGTATGTCGTATTATATTTCCTTACATTCAGTATAATGTCTGTTATTTTGTATTGTTCAAGTTATGTGTACAACCCTCACCTTTTTTCACAACATCTGTCCATGAACATTTTGTATTGTTCACCAACATATGCCTGAGCACACAGTTCTTTATTATGTCAGATTTGTTTCTCCTTACATGGAGTACATTGCTTGTTCTTTTGTATCCTTCAAGTTTTGTGCAACACTCACCTATTTCCACAATATCTGTCGATGAACTAATGATACAATTAACCTATCATATACAAACAATTGACGTATTATGTCACGGCTACTACAAGTTTCTATAAGTCATGACCAAGCTATGAGAAACATCTCTATACCGTAGTACTCAATTTTATTTAAATATCATTGTCATACATTGCCCTTAACATTCACAACATTATCAGTGTTATACTTCACTAAATTGGTTATGTTCCTTCCTGCTATATCACTGCTGCATTTGAAATCATTACATGTCCCTGCCAAAAAAATTGTTAATGGTTTTGGGAAGTATTTCATTCGTATAGCCTATATGGTATATAAGGATATGCACGTGTTTCTTCATATTTATTCTTTGCGGCACACTTGCGAATGGCATCCTCGAAAGAAGATACCATGAAGTCTTTGCTTAAAGTACTTGTCGACTGTGCCGAGGATGCCACAAAATCCCTTGGTGGATTAGTAGATCATGCATTAGACCACATGCATGATGAAGAGATGTTAGCTAGATCCCTCTTTGCCATGAAAGAAAAACTTGATTTGCTTCACCAAGATGCCTTAGAGGCTAAAGTCCAAGCTTTTCCTAAAATTGCTAAGTACGACGGGGATGACATAAGTGTTGAACCGACATCTCCGTCGACCCCTCCAACAGTTACTGAACCATCTATCGATGAAGAGGAGTTCTACTGCCCCGATGTGAGTGATGAGTGGTACTTCAGCGACTCAGATAGGTCAACTCGTAATAGCTACTGGAATCTTTATTAGCTCCATGTATTCCAGCAGTAGTTGCAGGATAGCCTTTTGAACATCCAAGTACTCGGGGTGTCCAACTTGTCATGTTGTCGAACTAGTCTTGTGATGTATGTCTAAGTCTCAATGCTACCTCGTGACCTTAAGTTATTATGATGTTAAGATCCTTGTAGTATGTGAACTATGTTGACTCTTAAATGTTCTAATGCTGCTGTTCCTCCTGAAAAAGATCATGACATCATTTTATTATTATTTTCTTTGTTCATATGCTTTGTGTGTTGTTTATGTACTTCGTTTTGTCGATTGCCTTCAGTTTATAACATATGACTAAATGTCTGCCATCTCCACATATCCTAGCATGGACCCTGCCAACAATGCGACATCGTCGCAGCCGATGTCAAATCCCTCAAATGCCCAGCAATTCCCCCCACCCCCTTTATGGCCAACGGGCTTCATGCACCAGAATCCTGTCGATTGCAACATGATGGGAAACATTAATTTTCCTAGTCCTGGTCAAGGTCCAACTACAATGTGGGCTCCTATTCAGACAGGAAATACTAGTTCCCAATCTACCATGATTCCGGCTTCGCAATCTGCACTATATTGGAATCATTACATGAATTTTGTAAGGAACCCTCTTGGTTCAGTTGGAGTGAGTCCATACACAGATTCTTATCCTGCATCACATACAAGTACACCGTTGCAGGGTTCGAACACTCTACCTCAATTACCTGTAAACTTGGAGTCAGATGCTGAACAAAGTGTTCAGGACATCAATAGTCCACGCAAAAATGCACCTCCTGTTCAAAAGCATAAGAAATCCAAGGAACAAAACTTTACAGCACCAGAAGACATACTCCTTTGTACTACATGGTTGCAAATTAGTAGTGACCCTATTGTGCACACTGGACAAAGGAGGGAGGGTCTTTGGGCCAGAATTGAAAAAAAAGTACAATGAACAAAGGGGGGAGTTTCCTTGTAGACTTAACAGAGCACTTAGAAGCAGATGGGACAAGATTAGAGCTGATGTCAGTAAATTCTCTGGATACTACGCCAGAGTCCTAAGAGAGAAACAAAGTGGCTTAAGTGACGAGGATAAGGTAAGACAATTTTAACTATTATTATTTATAGTACAACTTTGTGTCCTTGTACTAATTGTAATTGAACATCCAATTTTGCAGACATCGAAGGCAGCTACTTTGTTTGCTCATGAGGAGAACAAACTGTGACGGAACCTCCCAAGTAATTAGGCCCACCTACAGTTGTCCTTGTCCAACGGACATCAGACAACCCTGTAGGTGCCCCTGAACTACTTGACAAGTTCGGTATCTTTCCTTACCTCACCAGGAACGTCTCACCCATCTTGTAGACATTACAGAACATCGGAGATGAAGAAATGCGGAAGCGAATTACATAAACTTTACATTTATTTAAAAAGTAAGCTTGAGTTATATTATTACAGACCAGCCTAAAAGTGAGTGCATAGGAGTAATATTATACAAACCAGGGAGGCAAAAACTCCTCCCGATAAGCTAAAGGCAAAAGATCCTAAACGGAGGACCGAGTCCTCCCGCACTTCAGTCTTGATTTTCTTCTTTTGGAACCACCTTGGCACAGAAGTAGCAAAAGTCTGCTACTTCCTCACCTAAAAACAACAAAGGGATAAACCCTGAGTATGGAATACTCAGCAAGTCTTACCCGACTAAAGAAAAGACTCTCAAGGGTATGCTGGTTATGTGGGAGTCAAGGTAAGGCTTTTCAATATTCAAAGACTCTGTTTTGCAGAAATGCTTACTAAAGTGGATCCTTAAAAGTCCAGTTTTAATTTGTCAAGTTAAGTAAACTTACCTGTACTAGAGTTCTTTCTACCCTAGTTCAATCACTGGTCCTGTACTAGCCAATTTCTTAACAAAAACCCATCATCTTTAGTGGAATGCTACGTGTAAGTCAGTGGCCAAGTCTCCATAACCGCGGAGGTACGGCGATCCGAATCGATTATACTCAGCTGAGGATCTCCAATCACACGACATATGTAGCACTTAACCCTTGCATATGTCAACCCGCCACCGGGGTTCTTAAGACCGGATCAGGTTCACGCAGACCGAGAGCACAGATACGCCACCGTCCAGCCTCTTGCCACGGAGGGTACACGCTACTCTCGCCACCGCTCCACGCCCATCTCGTGTTATCTTATTCCGGCCTTAGTCTGCCCGAAGCAAGGCTTACCCATGACGAGGCATGTGACCAGTTAAAGGGTCCTCGGTCAGCAGGCCTACATCGAGACGGTCCTTAATTGACTCAGACGGAGACACTACACCGAGACTCTCTTTCTCGTGCAAGTCACCCGCCCGGTCTCAGCTTAATCTTTTTAACCCAAAAATTTGGTACCTGACAGAGGTACATCTTTTCCGATGTTGGACCCATCATGGCCATGATGGATCCACCATCAAGTTTTGTTTTCGAAAACATCCCGACCACTTTTGCCAAACATCTTTTGTAAAACAAATCCTTTTGTTTTTCTAAAGCAATACTAAGCATAGTAAAACCTTTTTGTAAAAACAGGGTTTCAAGGAGGGTAATCAAAATCAAGGAAGGTAATGCAGGAATTGTTTAACAATCAACTCCTATAACTTAATGCAGCAAGCAAGTGAGAAAGATTTTAAAAACATCAAGGGAGGTGGCAAATGCACCGGGGATTGCCTTCGTTTACAGGTGATTCAGGCTCGGATCCACAAATGTCGAAGTAGAAGCTATTCCCGGCCTGAGTGTCCAAAGGTGGTTGCACTTGCTCTTCAGTTACTTCTATCTCTTCTTCTCATTCTAATCATAACCATACGTATGTATAAGAATGGATGCCATGGGATGCTCATGAGGATGCAAAGATAACATAAACTTATTAGTTATGTCTTGAATACAACTTGCCTTCACGGAGTTCCGGGAACTTAGGGTTTCCGGAGTCAGTAAAGGAGTTCATAAGGCAGGGGGGGTGTTTTGGGGTTTGGTGATCAAACAAGGTCCAAATCAGTTCAAACTCTACCCAAGGCTTCTAAATATTATATAACACTCATATAAAAATTTTGGGCATTTTAGGACTTATCAATTATTTTCTAAAAATCTATAACCAAGACTTTTAACTACTTTAAATACCCTAAAATTTCTTACTTTCACTAAAAATCACCAACTTATTTTTATTAAATACTATGGAAAATAACAAACCTAGGAAAATTGGTTTCACAATTTTAGCATTTTTCTACATTTTTCTATAATTGTTTTGGCTCTGGAACAAAAAGAAAAAGAGAAACTTGTAACAGTCTTGGGCCGATTCTGAGCCCAGGCGGCCCAGGTCCAGGGAGGAAAGCGCCCACGCGCCCGCGCGCTCTGGCGGTTTTGCACAGAGGTCCCTGCGCTTTAGATTATCTACGACCAGGTTCTTTTACTGTTTATTCAAGTCACTGACTATTCGCACAAATGTCCTCAGGTTTCTATTTCTTCGCAGACCAAGGTCCACGACGGCGTCGAGCGCGGAGAGGTTCCGGCGAGCCTTTGTACCGGCCGATTGGGGCAACAACTAGGTTCTCCGAGCAACATAAATGAAATTGGGGCTACCTTAATCATTTCCCCTAACCTAATTGCATCCAAGACTAATTAAGGAGCTTTGGCCACGGTGACCGAGAGCATGGCGGCTAGATCGTCGTGTTCCCGGCGACTGGTGGTCTCCTAGTTTAAATTGAAGGCTCGGCAAGCATCACAGAGTAACCAGGGTGCTTAAACAAGGGAGAGAGAGAGATGAACTAACCTGGAAAGGGCTGGCCGCGGTGATGGGTGGTTTACGGTGGCGGAGAGGGATTTGGGGGAAGTTGGAAATTGGGACTCACTGGCGATCGACTGAGGACGATTCTTGGTGGCTGGGTGCTGGATGACGTAGCGGAGCTAGCGGGGGCTTCAATTTATAGGACTCTTCGGCGGTGACCGTGAATTTGGGCGTTGATGTGCGGTGGTCGGAAGCGAGGAAGAACGCTGGTGCAGTGAACACGTGTTCACCGTCGTGGCAGTAACTCCGGTGGTCGACGGGGAGTTTAGAGGGTGTCACGACGATGCGGTGGCGCAGTTAGGACACGCGGTGGACAACGGCGATGGCACGACGATGGTGAGCAACTTTACCCGCGGGCGGTGAGCCAGGGGAGGAGTACCGTGGCTGACCGGGGTGGCTTCCAGCTCGACGGTGGCGAAGATCTTTTACCCCGAGAGGTTATCCACGAGCCGCGAACGCGAATCCTAACGGCGGCGGCGTGAATCTTCGCGCAGGGGGGGGTCACCGGCGGCGAGCAAGCTACGCTGGCATTCTGATCCACTCGGTCTACTGTACCATGGCGAGACCCCATCAGAACACCTGACAGAGCACTTTGGAACGCCTATTTCTCTCAATTTCATGTGGCAACAAGTCCAACTCTCTGTAGCGATATTGTAGTGCTACATACCAGCTACAACTCGACTATAAGGTTTAAACTTATTTGAGCACTGGATCTCAGTCTAGATGTCCCTTAATGTTGGATCAAGGTCACTGTCCAACTGAAGTTCAGTCTCTACCAGCCTGACAGTCCAACTTCAGGAGTAATTATCTTCAGTTTTTCCTTAACAACAATGCTCACACCTTTAAGCAAAGTTGTTCTCCTATAGTTGAGCTTAAATTTTGATGTGGTGACCTAGGGCAAAAACCCTATGCTTTGCAAGCTACAAAGCCCTAAAGTGAAGCCTTTAACACTGAATTTCAGACTTAGTGTAGAACTCAAATGAGGTCCATTTTGCACTTAAGTCCAAATCTCAGGGTTTGGCTTGTAAATTCACATATTTGTGAACCAATTGGCTTTAGATGCTTAAACATAGTAGTTTTTACATTTTAGTCCAAAGGTTCATCACTTTTGCACATAAGCCCCTAGGGTTTGGACTTAGAGTTTTCCAGGGTTCCAATTAGGGTTTCTGGCATCCCAGGGGTATAAATGTGATTCAACTTAGTGTTTGGGGATATTTTATGACTTTTACCATAAAGTATTTAGGTTTTCTTAACTTGAGTTAAGTTTTACCCCTTTAACCACTATTTAGGGTTAAGTCCATTAACCAGGGTTTCATTTGCAAAAACATTAAAACAACACAACTTGTTTGAAATTTTTGCCTAGTGGATGCACTCTAGATGTATCAAGCATATGCAATGCCAATGCTTATGATGTCATGCTCAAGTTTTAGTTATAGTAACACCAGGGGTGTTACATCCTTCCCCCCATAAAAGAATCTCGTCCCGAGATTAAAATCCTAGGGTGAGTAATGGAAAAGGAAATGTGTCACATTTTTATTTCCTTATTTCTGGTACAAGGCAGGGGTGATGTGGGGGTTACTTCTTTATTACAACAACTATACAGGCTTTACAATTTACATGAGGCTAGAAAGCCTGGGAAATTCTTATTCAAGAAGTCTTGGGTTTCCCATGTAGCCTCATCTTCCGAATGTTGGTTCCACTGTATCTTGTAGAACTTGAGAGTCTTTCTTCGGGTGACCCTGTCCTTTTGATCCAGAACTCGAAGAGGATGTTCCGAGTATGTTAAGTCTGGTTCCAGGACAACATCAGTCACTTCAACGGTTCGATCAGGAACCCGAAGACATTTCTTTAATTGTGACACGTGGAACACATTGTGCACAACAGACAATGTTTCGGGGAGCTGAAGTCGATACGCCACTGGCCCATATCTTTCCAGAATAAGAAAAGGACCAATATATCGTGGTGCAAGTTTTCCTTTAACTCCGAAACGCGATACACCCTTCATTGGTGAGACCTTCAAGTAGACATAGTCTCCTTCTAGGAAATATAAGGGCATTCGCCGTTTGTCTGCATAACTCTTTTGCCGTGCTTGAGCTTTCTTCATATTATGGATAATTCTCTGAACCTTTTCTTCAACCTCTTTCACCATATCAGGTCTAAAGAAGTATCTTTCTCCAGGTTCAGACCAATTTAGCGGAGTCCGACACCGTCGTCCATATAAAGCTTCAAAGGGTGCCATCTTAATACTCTCTTGATAACTATTATTGTATGAAAACTCCGCCAAAGGTAAACATTCATCCCATTTTAGTGAGAAATCCAGGACACATGCCCGTAGCATATCTTCAAGTATTTGGTTCACCCTCTCAGTCTGCCCACTGGTTTGAGGATGATAAGCCGAACTGTGGAGTAATTTAGTACCCAAGGAGTTGTGAAGCGCTTCCCAAAACTTGGCTACAAATTGGGGTCCACGATCCGACACAATGGTCTTCGGAACACCATGCAGACTAAGAATACGAGCAATATATAGTTGGGCGTAGACAGTAACCGGGGAATTTGTCTTGACCGGCAGAAAGTGAGCAATCTTAGTAAGTCGATCAACAATCACCCAGATAGAGTCATATCCTTTTGCGGTCCTGGGCAATCCCACAATGAAATCCATGCTTATATCTTCCCATTTCCATGTTGGTATTGATAATGACTGCAATGGACCGGCAGTTTTCATGTGTATGGCCTTGACACGTCTACAAGTGTCACATTTAGCCACATAGCGTGCAATTTCAATCTTCATCTTAGTCCACCAGTAATGTTGCTTTAAGTCTTGATACATCTTAGTGCTTCCGGGATGAATAGAATAGCGACTAAGATGTGCCTCATCCAGAATTTGCTGGCGGAGCTCTTCGTTCTTTAGCACAACTATGCGGTTTTTAAACCATATCACACCTTGATCGTCTTCTTTGAAACACTTGGCTGTTCCAGCCCTTATCTTTTCTCGTATGTGCTTCATACCCAGATTATCCTTTTGAGCATCAATTATTCTTTGCAAAATGATTGACTCAAGCCTTAACTGATTTAGAGTTCCTTGTTGAATGATCCCCAGGTTTAATTTTTCCATTTCCTGACACAAAGTGTTCTCGGAAGTCTTCGCCATAAGACAGTGGCAGGAAGTCTTACGACTCAATGCATCTGCTACCACATTGGCCTTGCCTGGGTGATAATGGATCTCCAGTTCATAGTCTTTGATGAGCTCAAGCCATCGTCTTTGCCTCATATTTAACTCTGACTGGGTGAAGATGTACTTCAAACTTTTATGATCTGTATATATGTGACAGATATTTCCCAGCAGATAGTGACGCCAAATCTTTAGGGCATGAACCACAGCAGCTAACTCCAGATCATGAGTTGGATAGTGCTCCTCATGTCGGCGCAACTGCCTTGAAGCATACGCAATTACTCGGCCCTCTTGCATCAGTACACAGCCGAGCCCACTGCCAGATGCATCACAATATACGTCAAAAGGTTTAGTGATGTCCGGTTGAGCTAATACCGGAGCAGTGGTCAATAGTGTCTTCAGTTGCTCAAAGGCTTCATTGCACTTAGAAGACCAATTGAACTTGATGTCATTTTTCAACAAACTTGTGATTGGCTTCACAAGCTTAGAAAAATCTGGTATGAATCTGCGGTAATACCCAGCTAGTCCAAGAAAACTCCGGACTTGGTGAACAGTTGTTGGGGGTTTCCATTCCAGAATATCTTTGACCTTGCTAGGATCTACCGCAATTCCTTTTGCTGATAACACGTGCCCCAAGAATTGAATTTCTTCCAGCCAGAACGCACACTTACTGAACTTGGCATAAAGCTGATGTTCCCTTAGGCGCGTCAATACAATCCGTAAATGCTGAGCATGGTCTTCTTCATTCTTGGAATATATTAAGATATCATCAATGAAGACTACCACGAACTTGTCCAATTCAGGCATGAACACCGAGTTCATTAGATAAGTGAAATGGGCAGGAGCATTTGTGAGCCCAAAAGACATTACCAAGTATTCAAACAATCCATATCGCGTAGTAAACGCGGTCTTCGGTATATCCTCGGGCCGAATACGGATTTGATGATAGCCCGACCTGAGATCAATTTTAGAAAATACCCTCGCCCCAGTTAGTTGATCAAATAAGATGTCGATTCTTGGAAGAGGGTACTTATTCTTGATGGTGACCTCATTCAGGGGCCGATAGTCCACGCACATGCGCAAGGTTTGATCCTTCTTCTTCACAAAGATGGCGGGACAACCCCACGGGGACGAGCTTGGCCGGATAAATCCCTTATTCAGCAGGTCTTGTAATTGAATCTTCAATTCTGCCAATTCATTAGGGGGCATACGGTACGATCTTCGGGAAATCGGAGCCGTACCGGGCTTTAGCTCAATCACAAATTCTACCTCTCTTTCAGGGGGTAGTCCAGGCAAATCTTCCGGAAATACATCTGAAAACTCACATACTACCGGAATGTTCTTGATCTCCGGTACAATGGCTTCATAGACTCTACCAGAAGCTTTGGCTGGATTGGTTGCGGGGAGAGTCAAAAGAATCTCTTCTTGGTTATAGCTCAACCTGACGGTTCTGAGTTCAGTGTTGAGGATTGCCTTATATTGGGTTAGCCAATTCATTCCCAAAATTACATCTATATCCTGGCCCTTCAGAACAATCATGTTAGCAGGAAAGTTCCGTCCGGCCATTGTTACTGGCACTCCATAGGCCACTTCTTTAGTATAAATGTGTCCCCCAGGTGAATGAATTTTAAATCCCTCCTTTGATTCATGGTATGCAATATGATATTGTTCCACAAACTTCTTGCTAATAAATGTATGTGAAGCACCAGAATCAAAAAGAATTATTGCAGGGTGACTGGCCACAGGGAACGTACCCATCATCACCGGCTCTCCCTCCGGTGTGGTAGCCACTTGCGTATAATATACTCGCCCTGTTTTCTTGGTATTCTTGCCCGAAGTACTTCCCTTGCCTGGAGCTGAATTTCCCGATCCTTGCTGATTATTAGCCTGATTTTGCCTTGGATAGGGACAATCTTTAATAAAATGCCCAGATTTGCCACAGTTAAAACATCCAGTTGAAGAACTTGGCAGCGCAGGGAATCGAGTGCCTGGGGCACCCGACTGTTTTGGGGTAGTGGGAGTATTATTGGGGCGGATAATGATAGGCTGTTTGAAGGGAAATGAAGGTGGACGAGAAAAAGGGCGATTTTGGTTTGAGGGTCGAATCACAAACCGTGGTTTCTTCGCCTGGCCCTGATTAGGCCGCTCACCACCGAATCCCTTAGTCTTTCCAGAATTTGCATATTTGGCCTCCACAGATAAGGCTGTGCTGACAGCCTTTCCATAAGTAAGATCAATACATGCAGCCATTTTTCGCTGCATCCGGTCGTTCAGTCCTCTCATAAAACAATTCTTCTTTTTCAAATCCGTATTCACCTGTTCAATTGCGTACTGTGACAGGTGATTGAACTTGTTGAGATACTGATTAACAGTATCTCCCCCTTGCTTCAGTTTCATAAACTCTTCTTGTTTCATGTGCAGCACTCCCTCGGGGATGTAATGTTCACGGAAAGCTGCTTTGAACTCGTTCCATGTAATTTGATGGTTGTCCGGCTGGATGGCCACAAAGTTCCCCCACCAAGTACTGGCAGGTCCTCGGAGTTGCTGTGCTGCAAATAGTGGCTTCTGTACTTCCGAACAGCGTAGAAGGCCAAACTTCTGCTCTATGACCCGTATCCATTCGTCGGCCTCGAGCGGGTCTTCTGCTTTGATGAAAAGAGGCGGACGAGTCTCAGAGAAATCTAGATAAGTGGTCTCACGGGGACCTTGTTGGAATCCTCTTCCTGCTTGTTGTTGAAGCTGTTGCTGACCCGCCATCTCCCTCAGGAAGCGGGTGTTGTCGGCTGTGGCGTTTACCAAGGCAGCAATTGCCTCGGCAAGCGTGGGTGGAACGGGAGGCGGATTCGGGGTAACGTCCCGACCCCCGGATGTTCCAGCTGCATCCTGTGCACGAGTCCTGGTCGGCATCTGAGGCAAAAACATTTGAATAAACATAATATGCCCAAGGAAACCTTCCGTTTTACATTACTATGAAGAGTAATGATACAGACTCAATATTACACAGCAGGATACATTACCCATTATACAAAAGTTCAACCTATTAACAGGATACAATACCCATTATATAACAATACACCCTACAATACCCTACAATACACTACTCTACTTCTATTACACCCTTATTCCTGCTTGCCATCAGTCTTGGCGGCTTCATCGTCAGGTGTGGGAGTCCAGACATCTACCAACCTCAAAGAAGGAGGAGGCTCAAAAAGGTCTAACTCCCCACCCAGCGCACGTCCCGCAACGTGAGATGGTCCAGCTTCTGCCTCAGCAGGTGGTGCAGGCTCACTTGGGTGTAGTTGTGAGTATAATATATGGACTTCCTCGTGCAAAGTGTTGCAGTAAACCTGCAGGTTATCAACAGTCGAGCTAAGTTCTTTAACTCGGGCCTGAGCCCTTGCTTCCTTAGCACACATTAGCAGACGAGACTGGACGGCCCAGTCAAGAGCTAAGTCTCGATCAGCGAGTTGATCCTGCAGATGTCGGATGTCCCTTCGCAGTTCGTTGATTCTATCACCATCAGCGACCCAAGCATCAGTCCTATGCTGAAGTGCTGCTTGAAGTCGACTCACACGAGCTTCAAGGTCTCCGATCGGGTCGTTGCTTCCACTGCTGCTACTTTCATGTCGGGGAGCCAATTGATGCCGAGGCACCCCAATTGGTCCCGTGGACTTGCGAGCCGTTAGCCTGGTACGTGGCGGCATCTTTTCTAAGGGGGAAAATGTTATTAGTAAGATTCTTAGCATGATGCATGTATAATTACAGAATCAACCTTAGTCGATTCAACCTTCTATATGTTGCACTCTTCCTATCTGGTCTTTAAGATAGACTTCTTCAGAATACTTAGGTAAGAAGAGAAAAGAATTTCTAGGTAAGACTTTCGAAAATTATTTTGAAGATGCTTCATAATATCTGCCAAGAAGGGCTACGCTCCGATACCAGCTGTGACGGAACCTCCCAAGTAATTAGGCCCACCTACAGTTGTCCTTGTCCAACGGACATCAGACAACCCTGTAGGTGCCCCTGAACTACTTGACAAGTTCGGTATCTTTCCTTACCTCACCAGGAACGTCTCACCCATCTTGTAGACATTACAGAACATCGGAGATGAAGAAATGCGGAAGCGAATTACATAAACTTTACATTTATTTAAAAAGTAAGCTTGAGTTATATTATTACAGACCAGCCTAAAAGTGAGTGCATAGGAGTAATATTATACAAACCAGGGAGGCAAAAACTCCTCCCGATAAGCTAAAGGCAAAAGATCCTAAACGGAGGACCGAGTCCTCCCGCACTTCAGTCTTGATTTTCTTCTTTTGGAACCACCTTGGCACAGAAGTAGCAAAAGTCTGCTACTTCCTCACCTAAAAACAACAAAGGGATAAACCCTGAGTATGGAATACTCAGCAAGTCTTACCCGACTAAAGAAAAGACTCTCAAGGGTATGCTGGTTATGTGGGAGTCAAGGTAAGGCTTTTCAATATTCAAAGACTCTGTTTTGCAGAAATGCTTACTAAAGTGGATCCTTAAAAGTCCAGTTTTAATTTGTCAAGTTAAGTAAACTTACCTGTACTAGAGTTCTTTCTACCCTAGTTCAATCACTGGTCCTGTACTAGCCAATTTCTTAACAAAAACCCATCATCTTTAGTGGAATGCTACGTGTAAGTCAGTGGCCAAGTCTCCATAACCGCGGAGGTACGGCGATCCGAATCGATTATACTCAGCTGAGGATCTCCAATCACACGACATATGTAGCACTTAACCCTTGCATATGTCAACCCGCCACCGGGGTTCTTAAGACCGGATCAGGTTCACGCAGACCGAGAGCACAGATACGCCACCGTCCAGCCTCTTGCCACGGAGGGTACACGCTACTCTCGCCACCGCTCCACGCCCATCTCGTGTTATCTTATTCCGGCCTTAGTCTGCCCGAAGCAAGGCTTACCCATGACGAGGCATGTGACCAGTTAAAGGGTCCTCGGTCAGCAGGCCTACATCGAGACGGTCCTTAATTGACTCAGACGGAGACACTACACCGAGACTCTCTTTCTCGTGCAAGTCACCCGCCCGGTCTCAGCTTAATCTTTTTAACCCAAAAATTTGGTACCTGACAGAGGTACATCTTTTCCGATGTTGGACCCATCATGGCCATGATGGATCCACCATCAAGTTTTGTTTTCGAAAACATCCCGACCACTTTTGCCAAACATCTTTTGTAAAACAAATCCTTTTGTTTTTCTAAAGCAATACTAAGCATAGTAAAACCTTTTTGTAAAAACAGGGTTTCAAGGAGGGTAATCAAAATCAAGGAAGGTAATGCAGGAATTGTTTAACAATCAACTCCTATAACTTAATGCAGCAAGCAAGTGAGAAAGATTTTAAAAACATCAAGGGAGGTGGCAAATGCACCGGGGCTTGCCTTCGTTTACAGGTGATTCAGGCTCGGATCCACAAATGTCGAAGTAGAAGCTATTCCCGGCCTGAGTGTCCAAAGGTGGTTGCACTTGCTCTTCAGTTACTTCTATCTCTTCTTCTCGTTCTAATCATAACCATACGTATGTATAAGAATGGATGCCATGGGATGCTCATGAGGATGCAAAGATAACATAAACTTATTAGTTATGTCTTGAATACAACTTGCCTTCACGGAGTTCCGGGAACTTAGGGTTTCCGGAGTCAGTAAAGGAGTTCATAGGGCAGGGGGGTGTTTTGGGGTTTGGTGATCAAACAAGGTCCAAATCAGTTCAAACTCTACCCAAGGCTTCTAAATATTATATAACACTCATATAAAAATTTTGGGCATTTTAGGACTTATCAATTATTTTCTAAAAATCTATAACCAAGACTTTTAACTACTTTAAATACCCTAAAATTTCTTACTTTCACTAAAAATCACCAACTTATTTTTATTAAATACTATGGAAAATAACAAACCTAGGAAAATTGGTTTCACAATTTTAGCATTTTTCTACATTTTTCTATAATTGTTTTGGCTCTGGAACAAAAAGAAAAAGAGAAACTTGTAACAGTCTTGGGCCGATTCTGAGCCCAGGCGGCCCAGGTCCAGGGAGGAAAGCGCCCACGCGCCCGCGCGCTCTGGCGGTTTTGCACAGAGGTCCCTGCGCTTTAGATTATCTACGACCAGGTTCTTTTACTGTTTATTCAAGTCACTGACTATTCGCACAAATGTCCTCAGGTTTCTATTTCTTCGCAGACCAAGGTCCACGACGGCGTCGAGCGCGGAGAGGTTCCGGCGAGCCTTTGTACCGGCCGATTGGGGCAACAACTAGGTTCTCCGAGCAACATAAATGAAATTGGGGCTACCTTAATCATTTCCCCTAACCTAATTGCATCCAAGACTAATTAAGGAGCTTTGGCCACGGTGACCGAGAGCATGGCGGCTAGATCGTCGTGTTCCCGGCGACTGGTGGTCTCCTAGTTTAAATTGAAGGCTCGGCAAGCATCACAGAGTAACCAGGGTGCTTAAACAAGGGAGAGAGAGAGATGAACTAACCTGGAAATTAAAGGGCTGGCCGCGGTGATGGGTGGTTTACGGTGGCGGAGAGGGATTTGGGGGAAGTTGGAAATTGGGACTCACTGGCGATCGACTGAGGACGATTCTTGGTGGCTGGGTGCTGGATGACGTAGCGGAGCTAGCGGGGGCTTCAATTTATAGGACTCTTCGGCGGTGACCGTGAATTTGGGCGTTGATGTGCGGTGGTCGGAAGCGAGGAAGAACGCTGGTGCAGTGAACACATGTTCACCGTCGTGGCAGTAACTCCGGTGGTCGACGGGGAGTTTAGAGGGTGTCACGACGATGCGGTGGCGCAGTTAGGACACGCGGTGGACAACGGCGATGGCACGACGATGGTGAGCAACTTTACCCGCGGGCGGTGAGCCAGGGGAGGAGTACCGTGGCTGACCGGGGTGGCTTCCAGCTCGACGGTGGCGAAGATCTTTTACCCCGAGAGGTTATCCACGAGCCGCGAACGCGAATCCTAACGGCGGCGGCGTGAATCTTCGCGCAGGGGGGGGTCACCGGCGGCGAGCAAGCTACGCTGGCATTCTGATCCACTCGGTCTACTGTACCATGGCGAGACCCCATCAGAACACCTGACAGAGCACTTTGGAACGCCTATTTCTCTCAATTTCATGTGGCAACAAGTCCAACTCTCTGTAGCAATATTGTAGTGCTACATACCAGCTACAACTCGACTATAAGGTTTAAACTTATTTGAGCACTGGATCTCAGTCTAGATGTCCCTTAATGTTGGATCAAGGTCACTGTCCAACTGAAGTTCAGTCTCTACCAGCCTGACAGTCCAACTTCAGGAGTAATTATCTTCAGTTTTTCCTTAACAACAATGCTCACACCTTTAAGCAAAGTTGTTCTCCTATAGTTGAGCTTAAATTTTGATGTGGTGACCTAGGGCAAAAACCCTATGCTTTGCAAGCTACAAAGCCCTAAAGTGAAGCCTTTAACACTGAATTTCAGACTTAGTGTAGAACTCAAATGAGGTCCATTTTGCACTTAAGTCCAAATCTCAGGGTTTGGCTTGTAAATTCACATATTTGTGAACCAATTGGCTTTAGATGCTTAAACATAGTAGTTTTTACATTTTAGTCCAAAGGTTCATCACTTTTGCACATAAGCCCCTAGGGTTTGGACTTAGAGTTTTCCAGGGTTCCAATTAGGGTTTCTGGCATCCCAGGGGTATAAATGTGATTCAACTTAGTGTTTGGGGATATTTTATGACTTTTACCATAAAGTATTTAGGTTTTCTTAACTTGAGTTAAGTTTTACCCCTTTAACCACTATTTAGGGTTAAGTCCATTAACCAGGGTTTCATTTGCAAAAACATTAAAACAACACAACTTGTTTGAAATTTTTGCCTAGTGGATGCACTCTAGATGTATCAAGCATATGCAATGCCAATTCTTATGATGTCATGCTCAAGTTTTAGTTATAGTAACACCAGGGGTGTTACACAAACCATTCCATTATATGCATTGCTGGCATCAATTGAAGGGGGAACCGAAATGGGAGAGCATCTGTCAAGGACATTCGTTTAGAGGGTTACATGCAAGATCAATACCATCTTCGGGGTGTCCATCAGTTGAAGCACCAGAGACTGATAGTGGATCGACTGGGTTGACAGGAAAAGGCCCCGTGGTCGTGATTACAGTAAAGCAGAAAGAAAGAAAGGTGCATCTTCTTCTTCTCCTGAATACTTAAGCCGATTACAAGAAATTACTGAAAAACAAATACAGAGGTCCATAGAAAAGGGGAAAAAAAAGAAAAGAGCAGTGAAGAAGACAAGGACATACAGAAGAAGAGATTGGAATTGGAAGCACAAAAGTTAAGCATTCGACAAAGGGAACTCAAACTTGAAGAACTCGAATCGGCAAATAAACGTTTGCAGATGCTGCTGTCGACAAATGAAGAAGATGTTGATCCAGAAGTTTGGATAATGATGAAGGAACAGAAAAAAATTGCAGCAGTTTATATTTAGTTTTGAGTAATCGTGAACGCTTCTGTTACATGTGGTCGACAGTGTTGTTGACAGATGTTGAGACATTTTATCTTAGTTCCTTTAAGATACTGTTTTTTCGAGAACACTATTTATTTGGTCGAACCAATGTATGTTAAGTTGTGTGCTGTTGTATTACAAAATAATGAACTCGGCTGTGATAAATGTTTGAACAATATTTGTGCCTATTCTATGGTATGTTATATATTGTAGAAGAAAACATGAATCCCAAGATCAATTGCAATGCTATGTTTACACTTCGTAGAAAAGAAGATACATGTTATGGTGTAGCTGGTACACAAAATCGATGTATGTCGACACATATGAAGCCGGCTGTCCGGACATTTTCGAAACAACTTTGGTAATTTATTGGAATACTTAAATAGACGACATGACATTACAAGGACTTAATTTAAGTGCGAACTAAGCAGCTACGACACATAATTCTTACATACTTCCACAGCGAGCCCATAAATGCTCGACAAGATCATTTTGAAGTGAGCACGATCTTTCTTGGCGACGAAGATCAAAGTGGTTAATAACCCATTCCGCCCGGCCTTCTCCTATAATTTGAGATGGTTCAATCCTTGAAGAGATGTCTCCGAAATCAATGTTTGCAGCAAAAGGCCCTTCGTCTTCGACAATCATGTTGTGCATGATGATGCAAGCTGTCATTATCTCTGTCAAACGATTACGATCCCAACCATAAGCTGGTCCACGGAGCACCGCCCACCGGGCTTGAAGAACTCCAAATGCACGCTCAATATCCTTTCGACAACTTTCCTGCATCTGAGTGAAATATACTTTCTTTTCCTCGTATGGGTGTCGGTTTGCTTTGACAAAAGTAGGCCAGTTGGGGTAAATACCATCAGCAAGGTAATAACCGAAGTTGTACGCATGACCATTTACTGTGTAATTGACTGGTGGCATTCGACCAGTAGTCATTGGGTCAAATACTGGGGATCGGTGGAGCACGTTTACATCATTGTTTGTCCCAGGCATGCCAAAAAAAGCATGCCAAATCCATAGATCATACGATGCTACTGCTTCCAGTATCATCGATGCTCTACCATTTCGGCCACAAAATTGACCACGCCAAACCGTTGGACAGTTCCTCCACTCCCAGTGCATGCAATCTATGGAACCCAACATGCCAGGAAAACCCCTAGACTCGCCATTATGCATGATGCGTGTAATGTCATCTTGAGTTGGAGTTCGTAAATACCAGCCACTAAAACATGCAATGATTGCGCGACAAAAATGATGAAGGCATTCCCTAGCGGTTGATTCCCCAATTTGAATATACTCGTCTACCGCATCAGAAGGTAACCCATAAGCAAGTATCCGCATTGCCGCACAAACTTTTTGTAATGGACCTAGTCCGGGCATACCAGTTGCGTCTACTCTTTGTGTAAAGTAAGTATTGTGCTGTTGAAGACCTTGCAGAATGCGGAGAAACAATGACCTACTCATGCGGAACCTAACAAAATTGCATTGGTTATTTGTGAAAAGTTGAACAAATGATAACCTATGACAATAATATGAAGTGCGTACCTTCTACGAAACACATGGTGTGGATACACTGGGTTCGCGCCAAAGTAGTGATGCTGGATGAGGTTTTCTCCAGCAAAATGATCTCTGTGAATGACACGGCGAGGTAAACCCAACCGTCGTCGGTGATGGCGCTGAGCCGCAATGTTCAGGGTGAGTAGTTTGACTAGCAAAATAGTTTCGTCCTCACTATCACTCGAATCACTCGAAGCATAATCATCTTCCGTATGACTGTGAGACATACCGAGCTATGGCTAACTTGATGAACTCAGAACAATGGGCGTACATTATGCTAGAGATTGATAGCATATATATAGGGAAGACCAAAGCGACTTCAGGGGGAAGCTGGGGGCTTCCATTGGAAGCCAACCGTGGCTTCCTTTGAAAGGCAACCGTGCCTTCCATTGTAAGGCACTCCTGGCTTCGTCCGTACGACTGGACGGTTTATGTTGCAACGAAAGTGTCGTTCATTATATTTCGTCCCAATATATATGCAAAATTTTGGCATACCAGAATTGTTAATTAATGTTTGCATTTACCAATTAAATGTTAAATGAAATGATGTATGTATTTTTCAAATAAATGATAAATTATTTGATTTTTTCTATATTATGCGTAATGTATTACAAATAATTAAATATATTTTTTTGGTAAAAAGTACGAGCTGTTTAAGCCTAACGTAAAACAGAAAAGAAAATAAATAAAAACTGAAGTTAGTTATGTTAGTTATAGGGAAATGTATATTTAATGAGTAGAGGGATATGTAGGGTAAAATTTAGGGGGAACGGTTGTGGGACGAGTGAATATAGGAGAGGGAATCTTGCTGACGTGACTGCATAGTAAGATTTAGGGGGGAAAATTTAGGGGGAACGCCTGCGGACAACCTTATCAAGCCGTGGATAGCGTTTGTTTGTGTCGTACAACGCTACATTTGCCATTCGAGCACTCCTAGGGAAAAATAGCGTCGTTAGACTGTCAGCAACGCACTGCCCTACGGCTCCCCTCCCCTATTACTGTGCTCATGCAAGGGGCAAAAATCACCCCCTTCCTCCCGCATCGCCTCTCCCTGCAGTACCCCCTACCTGGGGTTCCTCTTCTCTCTCACGCTAGATCAGGCGGAGCACTATTCATCCCCCAACCTTTCCTTCCGGAGGATGGCAGCGAGCGCGCCTTGGCGAAGAAACCTCCCGCTCCGTTGCGGTGGGTTTGGACTCCAGCGCGGAGGCCTGGACACGACAATGTGCAAGGCGGAGGAAGGCCGACTCGGATCCGCTCGATCTCGCCGACGACGAGGCCCAACAACAGGACGTTGCGGCGCTGAGGAAGCATTCCCATCGATGTACTCCGAGCAGGCGCCTTGTTTCCAAAACCATATTTACTTTCTTGTTTTCTTTTGATCTCTCTGTCTCGTGATCTCAAATTCTCAATTCCCATCTGTCTTCTCCTTCCTGGTGAACGAGGAACGACTCCTCCGGTCCTCCCTCCAGTCCTCCCTGAGCTGATCCCTGGCTCCTCCTCCTCCTCCCCGAGACCCCGACCAACTACTGCGTTGAATTGCTGATCAAGAACAAGAGCCAACTCTGGTTATCAACTCCAGCGACTCAGGCAGACAAGAAGATGAGTACTTCATCTGAAGGTACCGTGATCAAGTTTCAGTTTGGTTTGGTACCTTGTTCAGTTTCAGTTTGTTACCTTGTTCAGTTTCAGTTTGGTACCTTGTTCATTCTAGTTCATCCTTGTCCAGTTTGGACTTCGTAACTTGTTAATTTCAGTTGCAGTTTGGTACCTTGTCCATCCTTGTTCAGTTTCAAAAACTTTTCTCCTTGTTCATCCTGCGCAGATATCAGTGTTCAAGTCATTTTCCCTGGATCACAATATCAAACAAATGAGCAGGAGCAGCCAAAGCATGTCTCCTCTGCTGTGGATAGTACCAATCCAGTTGGTTTGGCATCCTCGGCTGCTCCTCTCTCTGTGTGTGTTCATTATTTATTTTTCGGATTCCTGTTGCTTTTCAGTAGATTCCATTCACAAATGCTCCTGCACTTTTTTACCGACTGCGATTGTGATTGCTTATCAATTTCAGTTCTAAGAGATTTTCAGTAATCAAGTGTTCCATTGTATACTTAATTATGGGTTTTTAAAATTTAGAAATTAAATAGTACATAATTATACACATTATGTGCCCCTCAATATTTTATGGAGATTATATGTCTAATTGAAAAAATTAAATCAATTATTCAATGGATTTGTACGTTAAGAAAATAAAAATTGAAAAAATATGGTAGTTGATGGTAGTTGGATTGATATATATATATATATATATATATATATATATATATATATATATATATATATATATATATATATAGAGAGAGAGAGAGAGAGAGAGAGAGGAAACGGTTGCGAGAAGATTGAATATAGGGGAGAGAATCTTGCTGACGTGGCTGCATAGTAACATATAAACTGAAAAATTTAGGGGGAACCGATGTGGACAACCTTATAAGGCAGGCCGCTAGCTGTAGCATATTTTAACCTTTGCGTAACTATATCTCGAGTAGTGTAGCCGATCGAGTCCCTCCAGTGCGGATAAACCTAAATTTCTGTCTACCTGACCAGATCAAACACCCTCTGATCGCCTCCCGAGCTTTTCTGAAAGCGCACAATCTACTAGTATGCTTAAGCAAACGATATTTGTTTGATTGCACGAACCAACACAACACGCTTTCTTTCAAGCAGATCGGCAAGCAATTTGCCTAATCGGCTGCTCTGTAGCCGCGGTTGTTGCTGTTGTTCGGACCGCTGCAGCTGTAATCTATAGAGATAAAATACTGTAGAAGCGACAGACGTAGCTGGATTAAAACCGTAGTAAGCCGTAGCGAACATGCGGAGACAATGGAGATTAGACTGGAGTTCCCAAGTCCATAAGACCATAACCATAAACCTAGTTTATGTCTATTATATCCCACTTTTTTTTTTCGAAACCACACTTTTGTAAATAGTGTTGTCTATACTCTAAAACAATGTTATTCACCGAACGGTCACAGGTCATGTACATTTTGCATGGCATCCCAATTCCAGCATTTCCTCATCACGTGCTCATTGCGCCACGACAGCTTTCATCAGTGCCGTGTGGAAGAATGGTCAACCCACAGCCGGACCGAGCAGTCTCCCAAAGGAAAGGATGCCACGCATTGTCACATCCACTTCTATAGGCGCAGCCCAGAATGGGAGGATGTGCAACAAGGCTCGCATGATGCAAGCACGCAACTTTCGCCGTGACCCTGACCCCGCACAAACTGTGGGCAGAGTACGTAGCCTCCAAGTAGCGTGCTCTGCCTCTGGAATGACGCCAGGGCGCGGCAGCAAGAAAGTCAGAGGCTTGGGCTCGTGGTTCCCTTGCCGCCCGATCCAGGCCGAGACCGCACGGCCTCCATTCCCCGCTCTCGACACCTCCTCCTTGTGTTCTCCGCACGCAGACATGATGCCTCCCACTATGGCCACTAGCGAGCGATGCTTGTCGGCTGTCGAAGTTGGCCGGCGCTCCGGTCCGGCCGTCAAACAATTCCAACGCGTCGTCTCGGCGGACGCGCACGAGGCGCCTGGAATCGCACGGCGGGCGGACAGGCTGTGCCACGTGCTCCGTAGGCACGCCTCGTCGTAGGCCCGACAAGGGAACAAGATTTCACCAGGCTAAAACACATCACTGCTCAGGATATTTAAGCAGTCCTCCCGTCACGCGTCTGGCGGCTTCGTCGAAGGTGAACTGCACGTAGGTGATCGCTTGCCAATTGAACAAACTGTAAGACTTGCACACAGTTGCAGTTGAATAAATAAGTTTTGAACCGGACGCGCGGCCATGGGGTTCCGGAGGGGCAACGCGGCCACGACAATAGGGCTTTACTGAAAGGGGCACGATCTACTCCGACTCTCTGAGCATGGAAGATCGATTCGATAGATCGGGGCAAATCGTTGCACGAAAAGACACCAAAACGGTTCTCCAATCATAAAAGACAAGACAACTAAAAGACTCTATTATACAATAGAGTGACTATAAATATAGTCTATTAATAAATACAAAAGTAAATACGTTTGTATAACATCTAATCGATACAACAGACGACAAATTCGTACAGTGGAAAGTGGAGTGTATGTTGCTATTTGGGTTACGAGCCAGATAAGTCTTTTCGCGGAGAGACGACTCCACGATTTTTTTATAAATACCTTCTTTAAACACATCAAGATCCTCTACATTAATCACCACTTACATACCATAAGAGCATGCGCTATCGCGTATGCCCGCCTCATCACTTGTCATAATCTATATTGACTCTTGCTGATATGGCATAGTCTTGTACCAAAGCCATTTCATTCTTTAGTGGTATACAATGGGTACATACGATTGTTCTCAAGTTCTTTTAAAAGGTGCAAGAATTTGCTTGACAATATTCCAAAACTAAAAGTCAAATGATTGTTCACTGCTCGTTAGGAGAGTCGGATAAAAAAGTGTACAAATTGCTAGGTTCCGAACTCCCCCAAATAAAGGATGTTTTGCTGTAAGTAGAGAGATGGTATGCAAATGACCCAAAATGATTGAGTGATCCCCCAAAAGTTTAGTAACTGCACTTGAGAATTTTGAGTTATTTTTTATGCGGTACAACTATTTTGCATGTTAGTCTATTTTTCTATAAATACGGTGAGTAAAAAACTGTAATCTTAGACTGTGCGCATAGATGCTTTGTTTCAACGAACTAAAGGGGCCATTTCCTATTTTATAAAGTATGGATATGAAGGCTTCAACCACAACATCAATATTGCAAAAAAAAAAGCATAAGAGATGGACATAGAGCCATTATTCCTAGAATGCGTTAAGGTAAAAGAAAAAAAAACACTTTGAAGAACAAAATGACCTAACTGAAGATGACGCACTATGGGCTATAGAAGAGTCCCTCGTAGTTAATTATTTTCTCATATGATTGATACGACAATCGCTTCATCGACATCATATGGATATATTCGAAAACGTTTTCGGTTTCTTATTATTAAGCTCAGAAGCACGGAATTCTTTGGATGGTCATGATATGAGAAAGCGGCGTAATATTTTTGCAAAAAAGAAAAAAAGAAAAACTTTTGTTCATGATGACTCGTACCAGTCATATTGCCCGTGGTTCTTTGACGCTTCCCCTGGCCCCTGGCAGCCAGTCGCAGTCAACGATGGAGAGCGATGCAGGAGGCTTCGAGCATCGAGAGTAGTATAGCACGATCATGTTGTGTAGTAAAGCTCGATCGATAGACGACGACCAGTCGATAGAAAGCTGAAGATTGTGCAGTATCCTTGCTCAGCGCCAGCGCAGCTTTCCACAGCAAGCGTCTCGCACTCGCTGGGGCAATCCCGGACCGAGAGGCGCCGCGTGCTCGCGTCTCAGCAGCTGCAGTCGAAGCGTCCCATCCATTCTAGTACTGCCATCTTGCAATCAGCAACGCTTTGCTTTGCTTGCCTATTGCCTATTTGCCTTTCCCTCTATCGCTCTCGTCTCGTATCGGACCGTGAGCCGTGCAGCTGGAGATGGCGGTCGCAGGACGCAGGCGTAGCGTAGGCGCGTAGCGTAGCCGCGTACGCGCACGGACAACAGATTCCGCCACGGCGGGCGAATTGATGAATCCGCTGCCCCCGCCGGAAACGCCGGAACGGGTCGAATTCAATGAACAATGAACAGTGAGCATCACCGGACTGGACACTCTTGCAGCCGCAGCTTGAAGGCCGTAACCGTAAGGCCTTGGCGTGGTGTTCTTGGTCTTTTCTCGGCGTCGTCGACTGTGTGCTGGCTTCTTTTCTTTGACCTGTCGCTGCTGATGCGTGAAGCCTGGCGCCCTGGCATGAACACCGACCGAGACCGAGAGAAGTGAAAAGACACTAGTCCGTACTGTATGAATGACCAAGGGAGATCTGAGACGTCTCCATGGCTGGCTGCAACAGAGTTGCCGTATTCGTTGGTGAATCGTTATTGCCTGCCGTCTTTTTCACCCTGCGGTCTGCGCTCGATCGACTACATACTGCCACCGGGATCCCATGCCATGCTACTGGCTGGCTGACCTACACGCGGAACAAGGCCACGAATGTTTGACTGGTCGATTGACACACGTGAGTAGAGTAGTCGTTTCGACTGTGTCCTCTTGCTGCCTGCCCAGCACACCGCTCATGCTCGTTGCTTGAATTATCGACCGTACGGAGCCCTTCATTGTTCGGCTGGAAGCTGCTCCTGCTGCTGCTGCTGCGCTGAAGGATGGGTCACCAGTCAGACGAAAGGTCGCCGGTCTACCTCGTCTCTGCTGGGAGGAGGATTCAGGGATTGGACCATCCAGCCATGCAGATCCGAGCTTTGCCTCAGCTACTGTTTATAGCTTAGCTGGTAGGACAGCAGCCAGCGTTAGCACTCATCAGCTTCGTACGGTGCGGGGTCCTTCATCAGCAGCAGCCCATCACCCGCTACATCCCCGATTCTCAGGCATCCCCGATTTTAATGCGCAATTGTTTACACTACCTCCGTTTGAAAAACTATAACGAGAAGCTATAGTTACTGCCCGTTGTCTCGTGCTCCTAGTCTTTACCTTTCCGTTTTTGGTGTTCGATAAATGTACGTTTGGCTTAATTAAAATACAATGATAGTTAATACTAATGATTACTTTAAATACTATAGTTTACTAATAAATTAGCACTATATTGGAAATTCAAGGGACAAATCAATCAACTTAAATACATAGATCATTAGTATATCTATTGAGAAGTTGAGAAAAATGATTAAGGACTGCCACGTGCGCGCGCCGCTGTCGCCACGTGAGTCTGGCCGTGGCTTGTGGTAGATCGGATCTTAGTCCAAATAATTTTTTTTTCAAATGGCTGCGTATTTTTGGGCTGGTAATGGACGTCAAGTACTCGTCGGTTTGTAGTTCTAATGACACAACCGTTCCTACCTGTTGTCCTTCTGACTGCCTATAAAAATGGAGAGGGAGGACTCTTTTTCAATTATGTGCGATCTCTCACACACGTTGCAAACAACACGTCCCCGTCCCACTTTCTGCGAACATATAAAGAGTGGGAGAGCAGGCCTCCGAAATCGCCATCCGCAGAGATACACGTGCACAAGTGTGCGAGCGATATCAGATTTTTGGGGAGCGTACTCGCGACTGCTCGCGTAATCCGTTCGACACAGCGTTGCTTCGTCTACATCTTGTTCTTTTTCGTCTTATCTGGGCGACGCGTGCTGCTGTTCGTCTTCCGGTGGCCGTTCGAGGGACTATACGACATGCATATTCGTGCATCGACTTTGTATGACTACATACACACAAGATGTCTTTATATTTGTACATATTTTATTGTTATTTACTGTTTATGCGAGTAATCGTACACACGCATATATATCTCATCCCATACACTACATTGTTTTTTATTAAATTTTTACTATAAATGCCTAAACCCAACAATATTAAAATATCAATGTTTATGACGTTAATGCAAATATATTATAAAAATACATCTCATGATGTTAACTGTTTAGTTAAATTTGAATCTACCCTACTATAGCAACTGTTTCAGAATTATATATATTTCTGTGAAACATAGCTGATGATTCCATTCGTTCATTCATTGTGACACGACAGACGGTCAAAGTGTAGAGCCCGGCCATGTCCCCAGAACGATAGCGACTGTTGTGTCGTGGCGCCATCCAATCCAACCTTCTCCTTTCAATTCGCACCTCGATTGTAGAGATGGCGGGCGCAGTAGAACGCGCGCCACTGGTATGGAGGGCAACTGGGCAAGGGCACAAGGACAAGGCCGTGTTAAAACCAAACCAAGCGTGGCCACCGGTCCTGTCCTTACCGGCCGTGGCGTCCGTCCCCCACGTTTGTATATATATACACATACATATACTAGAATTGTCCATGTCATCGTCTCGTTCCTCTGCTCCCTTTTGCAACCTCCCTTCATATAGGCCACTGTGACCTGCTTCCCTTTCGCAGTTGCGCATCTCCATAGCCACCTCGGAAGCTCGAGGCCGAGGATCCACATATATAGCATCTGTCTTTTATACTAGGTTTTAGTTTTTGGGAGAATCTACACGGCGCAGAAGCTAGGTAGCTTTCTTCAATAATCTTGGTCCAGTCCAGCAAGCTTCCCTGCTTCCCCTTGCCCTCGATCGACCTGCTGCGGGCCCAGAGACATCCATCCATCCATCCTTCCTTCCTGGCTGTAAGAAGAGGAGATGGTCTCATGGCCGTGATCTCACCTCGCCGAGCGCTCGTCGCGGCCGTGTCCCTCTGCCTCCTCCTCGGCGCCGCCACCAGCATCCGCACCGCGACGTTTTCCCCTTCTCAGGTACGAGACCATCGCCACCCAACACGACGTCGCTTTCGTGTTTCCCTCCTGATGACTCCCGATCCTGTGCCGCGTAAGTGCGTCTCGGACTCATCTGAGACTGACAGTGCGTTGCGTTTCTGTGAGGCGCAGGAGAACCTGGCGGAGGACAAGTCGCGGCTGGGGTCGACGCCGCCGATCTGCCGCAACCGGTGCAGCGCCTGCAACCCCTGCATGCCCGTGCAGGTGACGACCGCGCCCGCGGGGCTCGGGCGCGCGGCCCGCGTCACCGACGCCGACGCCGACGCGGTGGCCGGCTTCTCCCGCTACTCCGACTACAAGCCGCTGGGGTGGAAATGCGGCTGCGACGGCCGCCTGTACGACCCCTAGCCGAGCGTGCAACGCCAGTGCACTCTGCTCCGGTCCGGTAGGGTGGGGGAGACTGGAGGCCATCCAGGTTCTTGGTGTCATCTGTTCTTGGTTTTTGCATGCCCATGGGCCATGGCGGCTTGCTTCACAAGCTTATTATTTCTCTCTCTATTCTCTACTAGTTCGAGCTTGCAGCTTGTACCGCCCGTAGCCGTAGCCATTTTTTTTTTGCTCTCTGCTGAAACAATTTACTCGCGTGTAAAGAGTAACCGTGACCGTGAGCAGTAAAAGTTGTAGTGGTTACCGACCGCTGATTGGCCAGTGCTCTCTCTCTCTCCGTCTCTGGTCATGACAGACTGAAGGCAGGCCTGCGCGGCAGCATGTGACTCGCCTGACGGTTCTGCTAGCCTGATGAATCTACCGCTGGATCGCAGTGCCGCTGATCCGCCGGCTTCTTGCGTCTTGTAACCTTGCGTGACGTGTGGCCGCGCGGGACACACGCCGAGGGAGAGCCCCCACCCCACCCTGATGATGCGATTTTTAATCTGACACTGCTGCGTAGTTATTGTGGGCTGTGTGGCCATGGCCGCCTTCGTACGGCTCTGATGCTTCGCCATGTGTTTTGTGTAGTGAGATGTCTTCCTCGCGCCCAGCCCGTCGTCCGTACGGGACAGTGAGGAGGGAGAGGAGCCCATGTGTTTTGTGTACTAGTTTGGCAGCCGTGGTTATTATAGCACAGGGAGAAAACTCCGGCCGGGGATTTTATACCTCACATTCATTTTCCAATGGGTAAAAGCCCTAGGACCTTGTTCGATTATTTTAATCCATATGTATCGAAAAAGATTGATACAAATTGAGAAAAAATTTAAGATTCAAACCCCCTCAATCTCTCTCAATCTATATGGACTGGAATAGAACCGAACCAGCTCTGAAGGAGAATTTACCCCTATTCCGTTTGGAAACAGGGGGCCAGTGTCCCATCCCGTGCAAACCCCAATAGCCTAATTTGTATGCAAGGATTGTAAAAACAGCCTCATAAAGCTCAAAATAATGCTCACAATAATACAACGGCAAATATAAAATAGCCTCATAAACCTCAAAACAATGGAAAACTTCATATCCGTTCACACATTCAAATAGCCTCATAAAGCTCAAATTAATGGAAAACTTCATATCCATTTACACATTTAAATGTCCTCATAAAGCTCAAAATTATGGGAAAAAATTCATATCCATTCACACATCCAGGTAGATATCATGTCAAAATAAAATGAATACAAGCCTTTTTTTCCCATATGCTTCACAAAGAACCTTCACTCCGGAGAATATGGAATACAAATCGTTTTGGCATTAGAATAAATTATGACTTTATCTCCTTTTTGCAAGATACACATAGTTTCCAATTGTGAGCTCACATATTGCTTTATTTTCAAACCATGTATTGCATCCACTGAGTACTCTACATGTAATAAGAAAAGAAATAGTGAAGGTTGCTGAATATAGTTTGATGAGCTTGCTCCTCCCATGTCCAGAGAAATAAAAAAGATAGGTTTGATGAGCTTGCTCCTCCCAAGAACCCATATCTAGAGAAATGAAGAAATAATATGAGAACTTATAAAAAGCTGCCTTAATTAGCAGCAGCAGTCATCCAACAACATACAAGCATTGTTTAAAAAAGCATAATTCTAATTGTCGGGGACCATAATTAGGGGTACCTTCAAGACTCATAATTCTCAGCTGGTAACCCCCATCAGCACAAAGCTGCAAAGGCCTGATGGGTGCGACTAAGTCAGGGATCTGTCCATTCGAGGGACTCGATCACGCCTCGCCCGAGCCCAGCCTCGGGCAAGGGCAGCCGACCCCGGAGGATCTACGTCTCGCCCGAGGCCCCCCTCCAGCGACGAACATACTTCCGGCTCGCCCGAGGCCCAGTCTTCGCCAAGAAGCAACCCTGGCCAAATCGCCACGCCAACCGACCAAATCGCAGGGGCATTTAATGCAAAGGTGGCCTGACACCTTTATCCTGACGCGCGCCCTTCAGTCGACAGAGCCGAAGTGACCGCAGTCACTTCGCCGCTCCACTGACCGGCCTGACAGAAGGACAGCGCCGCCTGCGCCGCTCCGACTGTTGTGCCACTCGACAGAGTGAGGCTGACAGGCAGCCAGGCCCGGCCTCAGGCTCCATAGGAAACTCCGCTTCGCCCGACCCAGGGCTCGGACTCGGGCTCAGCCTCGGAAGACGGCGAACTCCGCTCCGCCCGACCTAGGGCTCGGACTCGGGCTCAGCCCCGGAAGACGGCGAACTCCGCTCCGCCCGACCCAGGGCTCGGACTCGGGCTCAGCCCCGGAAGACGGCGAACTCCGCTCCGCCCGACCCAGGGCTCGGACTCGGGCTCAGCCCCGGAAGACGAAGAACTCCGCTCCGCCCGACCCCAGGGCTCGGACTCAGGCTCAGCCCCGGAAGACGACGAACTCCGCTTCGCCCGACCCCAGGGCTCGGACTCAGCCCTGGCCTCAGCCGACGGTCTCCGCCTCGCCCGACCCAGGGGCTCGGACTCGACCTCGGCCTCGGAAGACAGACTCGACCTCGACCTCGGAGGAGCCTCCACATCGCCCAACCCAGGGCACGGACCGACCACGTCAACAGGAGGCACCATCATTACCCTACCCCAAGCTGACTCAGGCTACGGGGAACAAGACCGACGTCCCATCTGGCTCGCTCCGCCAGACAAGTAATGATGGCGCCCCGCACGCTCTATGACGACGACGGCTCTCAGCCCCCTTACGGAAGCAAGAGGACGTCAGCAAGGACTCGACAGCCTCGACAGTTGTCCTTCTGCCAGGCTCCAGCGCTCCTCCGACGGCCACGACACCACACGAACCGGGTGCCAAGACCTCTCCGGCTGCCACGATGGCATGTACTTAGGGCGCTAGCTCTCCTCCGCTAGACACGTTAGCACCCTGCTACACCCCCATTGTACACCTGGATCCTCTCCTTGCGCCTATAAAAGGAAGGACCAGGGCCCTCTTACAGAGGGTTGGCCGCGCGGGGAAAGGACGGGATAGGCGCTCGCGTGAGGCCGCTCGCTCCCTCCCGCGTGGACGCTTGTAACCCCCTACTGCAAGCGCACCCGACCTGGGCGCGGGACAAACACGAAGGCCGCGGGATTTCCACCTCTCACGCTCGTCTCCTCTCCGGCTGCCTTTTCCCCCCTTCGCGCTCCGTCTCGCGCCGACCCATCTGGGCCGGGGCACGTGGCGACAGTTTACTCGTCGGTCTAGGGACCCCCCCGGTCTCGAAACGCCGACAGTTGGCGCGCCAGGTAGGGACCAGCTGCGTGTTGACGAACAGCTTCCCGTCAAGCTCCAGATGGGCAGTCTCCAGCAACCTTTCCAGCCCGGGACGGTGCTCCGTTTCGGGAGTCTTGAGTTCATGTCCCTCGACGACAGCTACGACATGATACTCCTTCCCCCGCCGTGCGACAACGACAATGGTGGCCGACAACCCGCCCGCCGGCGGCGGAATCGACGACGTCTTCCCCGCGTGGTGGAAGAACAACATTCGAGGTCACCCCGTCCCCTCCCCCGCCGACGGAGGAGGAGGCGGGGCAACCAAGGCCAAGCAGGAGGCGGCACCTCGTCGGCTGTCGAGCGAGTCGACGGCGCCGGCGCCCCAACGGGGGGCACGTCGGGCATCGATCTCGCGTCTGAGACGAAGACGAGCGTCGTCTCCCCGCAACACGCCAATCCCAAGCGAACGGGCGACGCTAGCATGCTCGCGAAAGGCTTGCTGGGCGTCACCCTCGTACCTGAGACGACGGTGCAGTCAGTCCCTGTCGTGACTTCGTCACCGCCCGTCGACCAAGAGGTACCCACTGATTCCCATCTCACGCCTTTTGGATTCAGCCTCGACCCGCCAAGCGACTTTGCTTTGGCGGACGCTCTCGTAGAGGCGAGTCCAAACCCTCTGGGGTATCGTATGCGGTCACCCTGGGACCGGCTGACGGACGTCTCGACCTACGGGCCCTCGGGGTCCGAGGAAGATGACGAGCCCGACTTCTGTTAGGATTTCTCCGGACTTGGTAACCCCAGTGCCATACGGGACTTCATAACCGCATGCGACTACTGCCTTTCCGACTGTTCTGACGGTAGCCGCAGCCTCGGCGACGAGGACTGTGGCCCAAGTCGTGAATGTTTCCACGTCGATCTAGGGGGTCCCTCCGAAGGCAACCATCTTGGTATGCCGGAGAACGGTGATCTCCCTAGGCCTGTGCCTCGCGTTGACATCCTACGGGAGCTAGCTGTGGTCCCCGTTCCGGCGGGGGGTCATGACCCACAGCTCGAGCAAATCCGCGGGGTGCAGGCTAGGCTCGACGAGGGAGCAGGAACACTTGAGCCAATCCGCCGGGACGTCGGGCAGGAATGGGCGGGCCAACCTCTGGCCGGAGAAGTGCGTCATCTACCCAGGGTATCCAGCACCGCATCGCCGATGATGTTAGGGTGAGGCTGCCACCCGCTTCCAGTGGAGTCGGCCAGAACCTGGCTGCAGCGGCAATGCTCCTCCGTGTGATGCTGGAGCCATCAACCGCCGAGGGGCGGCGAATCCAGGGAGAGCTCAAGAATCTCCTGGAGGACGCCGCGGTCCGACGGGCCGAAAGCTCCGCCTCCCGAAGGCAGGGGTACCCCTCGGAACATCGCGCCGCGACTTCCTGATTCATGCGGGAAGCCTCGGTCCACACCGGGCGCACGCGCAACACAGCGCCTGCGGCCCCGGGTCGCCTCGGCAACGAGCACCATCACCGCAACCGTCGGGCCCACCTCGACGAGAGGGTGCGCCGAGGCTACCACCCCAGGCGTGGGGGACGCTACGACAGCGGGGAGGATCAGAGTCCCTCGCCCGAACCACCCGGTCCACAGGCTTTCAGCCGTGCCATACGACGGGCACCGTGCCCGTCCCTGTTCCGACCTCCGACTACTATCACAAAATACTCGGGGGATACGAGACCGGAACTGTGGCTCGCGGACTACCGGCTGGCCTGCCAACTGAGTGGAACGGACGACGACAACCTCATCATCCGCAACCTCCCCCTGTTCCTCTCTGACACCGCTCGCGCCTGGTTGGAGCACCTGCCTCCGGGGCAGATCTCTAACTGGGACGACCTGGTCCAAGCCTTCGCCGGCAATTTCCAGGGCACGTACGTGCGCCCTGGGAACTCCTGGGATCTCCGGAGCTGCCGACAGCAGCCGGGAGAGTCTCTCCGGGACTACATCCGACGATTCTCGAAGCAGCGCACCAAGCTGCCCAACATCACCGATTCAGATGTCATCGGCGCGTTCCTCACCGGCACCACCTGCCGCGACCTGGTGAGCAAGCTGGGTCGGAAGACCCCCACCAGGGCGAGCGAGCTGATGGACATCGCCACCAAGTTCGCCTCTGGCCAGGAGGCGGTTGAGGCTATCTTCCGGAAGGACAAGCAGCCCTAGGGCCGCCCACCGGAAGATGCCCCCGAGGCGTCAACTCAGCGCGGCGCCAAGAAGAAAGGCAAGAAGAAGTCGCAAGCGAAACGCGACGCTGCCGACGCGGACCTTGTCGCCGCCGCCGAGTACAAGAACCCTCGGAAACCCCCCGGAGGTGGCAACCTCTTCGACAAGATGCTCAAGGAGCCGTGCCCCTATCATCAGGGGCCCGTCAAGCACACCCTTGAGGAGTCCGCCATGCTTCGGCGCCACTTCCACAGGGCCGGGCCACCCGCGGAGGGTGGCAGGGCTCGCGACGACGACAAGAAGGAAGATCACCAGGCAAGAGAGTTCCGCGAGGTCCGCGACTGCTTCATGATCTACGGTGGGCAAGCGGCGAACGCCTCGGCTCGGCACCGCAAGCAAGAGCGTCGAGAGGTCTGTTCGGTAAAGGTGGCGGCGCCAGTCTACCTAGACTGGTCCGACAAGCCCATCACCTTCGACCAAGCCGACCACCCTGACCGCGTGCCGAGCCCGGGGAAATACCCGCTCGTTGTCGACCCCGTCATCGGCGACGTCAGGCTCACTAAGGTTCTCATGGACGGAGGCAACAGCCTCAACATCATCTACGTCGAGACCCTCGGGCTCCTGCGCGTTGATCTGTCCTCGGTCCAGGCAGGCGCTGCGCCTTTCCACGGGATCATTCCCGGGAAGCGCGTCCAGCCCCTCGGACAACTCGATCTTCCCGTCTGCTTCGGGACACCCTCCAACTTCCGAAGGGAGACCCTCACGTTCGAGGTGGTCGGGTTCCGAGGAACCTACCACACAGTATTGGGGAGGCCATGCTACGCGAAGTTCATGGCCGTCCCCAACTACACCTACCTCAAGCTCAAGATGCCGGGCCCCAACGGGGTCATCACCATCGGCCCCACGTACCGACACGCGTTCGAATGCGACGTGGAGTGCGTGGAGTACGCCGAGGCCCTCGCCGAATCTGAGGCCCTCATCGCCGACTTGGAGAGCCTCTCTAAGGAGGTGCCAGACGTGAAGCACCACGCCGGCAACTTCGAGCCAGCAGAGACGGTTAAGTCCGTCCCCCTCGACCCCAGCAGCGACGCCTCCAAGCAGATCCGGATCGGCTCTGAGCTCGATCCCAAATAGGAAGCAGTGCTCATCGACTTGCTCCGCGCGAACGCCGACGTTTTCGCGTGGAGTCCTTCGGACATGCCCGGCATACCGAGGGATGTCGCCGAGCACTCGCTGGATATCCGAGCTGCAGCCCGACCCGTGAAGCAGCCTCTGCGCCGATTCGACGAAGAAAAGCGCAGAGCCATAGGCGAGGAGATCCACAAGCTAATGGCGGCAGGGTTCATCAAAGAGGTATTCCATCCCGAATGGCTTGCCAACCCTGTGCTTGTGAGAAAGAAAGGAGGGAAATGGCGGATGTGTGTAGACTACACTGGTCTAAACAAAGCATGTCCGAAGGTTCCCTACCCTCTGCCTCACATCGATCAAATCGAGGATTCCACTGCTGGGTGCGAAACCCTGTCTTTCCTCGATGCCTACTCAGGGTATCACCAAATCAGGATGAAAGAGTCCGACCAGCTCGCGACTTCTTTCATCACACCCTTCGGCATGTACTGCTATGTCACCATGCCGTTCGGCTTGAGGAGTGTGGGTGTGACGTACCAGCGGTGCATGAACCATGTGTTCAGCGAACACATTGGCCGGACGGTCGAGGCCTACATCGATGACATCGTAGTCAAGACGAGGAAAGCCTCCGACCTCCTTTCCGACCTTGAAGTGACATTCCGATGTCTCAAGGCGAAAGGCGTGAAGCTCAATCCTGAGAAGTGTGTCTTCGGGGTTCCTCGAGGCATGCTCTTGGGGTTCATCGTCTCCGAGCGGGGCATCGAGGCCAACCCGGAGAAGATCACGGCCATCACCAGCATGGGGCCCATCAAGGACTTAAAAGGCGTACAGAGGGTCATGGGATGCCTTGCGGATCTGAGCCGCTTCATCTCGCACCTCGGCGAAAGAGGTCTGCCTCTGTACCGCCTCTTAAGGAAGGCCGAGTGCTTCACTTGGACCCCTGAGGCCGAGGAAGCCCTCGGGAACCTGAAGGCGCTCCTTACAAACGCGCCCATCTTGGTGCCACCCGCTGCCGGAGAAGCCCTCTTGATCTACGTCGCCGCGACCACTCAGGTGGTTAGCGCCGCGATTGTGGTTGGGAGACGAGAAGAGGGGCATGCATTGCCCATCCAGAGGCCAGTCTACTTCATCAGCGAGGTACTGTCCGAAACCAAGATCCGCTACCCACAAATTCAGAAGCTGCTATACGCGGTGATCCTGACGCGGCGGAAGTTGCGACACTACTTCGAGTCTCATCCGGTAACTGTGGTGTCATCCTTCCCCCTGGGGGAGATCATCCAGTGCCGAGAGGCCTCGGGTAGAATCGCAAAGTGGGCGGTGGAAATCATGGGTGAAACAATCTCGTTGGCCCCTCGGAAGGCCATCAAGTCCCAGGTCTTGGCGGACTTCGTGGCTGAATGGGTCGACACCCAGCTCCCCACGGCTCCGATCCAACAGGAACTTTGGACCATGTTCTTCGACGGGTCGCTGATGAAGATAGGAGCAGGCGCAGGCCTGCTCTTCATCTCGCCCCTCAGAAAGCACCTATGCTACGTGCTACGCCTCCACTTCCCGGCGTCCAACAATGTGGCTGAGTATGAGGCTCTGGTCAACAGGTTGCGCATCGCCATCGAGCTAGGGGTCCGACGCCTCGACGCTCGCGGTGACTCGCAGCTCGTCATCGACCAAGTCATGAAGAACTCCCACTGCCGCGACCCGAAGATGGAGGCCTACTGCGATGAGGTTCGGCGCCTGGAAGACAAGTTCTACGGGCTCGAGCTCAACCACATCGCCCGGCGCTACAACGAGACTGCGGACGAGCTGGCTAAAATAGCCTCGGGGCGAACAACGGTTCCCCCGGACGTCTTCTACCGAGACCTGCATCAACCCTCCGTCAAGATCGACGACACGCCCGAGCCCGAGGCACCCTCGGCTCGGCCCGAGGCACCCTCAGCTCGGCCCGAGGCACCCTCGGTTCAGCCCGAGGTACCCTCGGCCCCCGAGGGTGAGGCACTGCGCGTCGAGGAGGAGCGAAGCGGGGTCACGCCTAATCAAAACTGGCAGACCCCGTACCTGCAATATCTCCACCGAGGAGAGCTACCCCTCGACCGAGCCGAAGCTCGGCGGTTGGCGCGACACACCAAGTCGTTCGTCTTGCTGGGAGATGGGAAGGAGCTCTACCACCGCAGCCCCTCAGGCATCCTCCATCGATGCATCCCCATCGCCGAAGGTCAGGAGCTCCTACGAGAGATACACTCGGGGGCTTGCGGCCATCACGCAGCACCTCGAGCCCTTGTTGGAAACGCCTTCCAACAAGGTTTCTACTGGCCGACGGCGGTGGCCGACGTCACTAGAATTGTCCGCACCTGCGAAGGGTGTCAGTTCTACGTGAGGCAGACCCACCTGCCCGCTCAGGCTCTGCAGACGATACCCATCACCTGGCCTTTTGCTGTGTGGGTCTGGACCTCGTCGGCCCCTTGCAGAAGGCACCCGGGGGCTATATGCACCTGTTGGTCGCCATCGACAAATTCTCCAAGTGGATCGAGGTCCGACCCCTCAACAGCATCAGGTCCGAACAGGCGGTGGCGTTCTTCACCAACATCATCCACCGCTTTGGGGTTCCGAACTCCATCATCACCGACAACGGCACCCAGTTCACCGGCAGAAAGTTCCTGGACTTCTGCGAGGATCACCACATCCGGGTGGACTGGGCCGCCGTGGCTCACCCCATGACGAATGGGCAAGTAGAGTGTGCCAACGGCATGATTCTACAAGGACTCAAGCCTCGGATCTACAACGACCTCAACAAGTTCGGCAAGCGATGGATGAAGGAACTCCCCTCGGTGATCTGGAGTCTGAGGACAACGCCGAGCCGAGCCACGGGCTTCACGCCGTTCTTTCTAGTCTATGGGGCCGAGGCCGTCTTGCCCACAGACTTAGAATACGGTTCCCCGAGGACGAGGGCCTACGCCGACCAAAGCAACCAAGCTAATCGAGAAGACTCGCTGGACCAGCTGGAAGAGGCTCGGGACATGGCCTTACTGCACTCGGCGCGGTGCCAGCAGTCCTTGCGACGCTACCACGCCCGAGGGGTCCGGTCCCGAGACCTCCAGGTGGGCGACCTGGTGCTTCGGCTACGACAAGACGCCCGAGGGCGGCACAAGCTCACGCCTCCCTGGGAAGGGCCGTTCGTCATCGCCAAAGTTCTGAAGCCCGGCACGTACAAGCTGGCCAATAGTCAAGGCGAGGTCTACAGCAACACTTGGAACATCCAACAACTACATCGCTTCTACCCTTAAGATGCTTTCAAGTTGTTCGTATACCTCGTTCCCACGCAAAATTTAGTCATCAAGGAAGGGTCAGCCTTGCCTCGGCAAAGCCCGACCCTCCCTCGGGGGCTAAAAGGGGGGAACCCCCTCTGCGTCGAAATTTTCCTCGAAAAAAGATCTTTTCTGCCAGAATGTCTTTCGTGCTTTTTGACTACTTCGAAAGTGGATCCTGAAAACGACGGAGTACACGTAAGCAGCCAAGGCTGACCGAGCCGAGGGACTCCTACGCCTCCGGGATACGGATACCTCACTCATCACCTTCTGCGATAAGTAACTCGCGTTCGGATAAGTGATTCCGCGGACCGAACAAGTCTTCACGCTCGAAAGCTCCTCTGCCGAAGCGATTCTTCGGGCCTTCTCGACTGCGTCGGTGACAGAACCCTATGGATGGGCAAGAGTGCGCGTAAGCGGCAAGGCCGACCGAGCTGAAGGACTCCTATGCCTCCGGGATACGGATACCTCACTCATCGCCTTCCGTGAAAAGCAACTCTCGCTCGCACAATTCTGTTACCGACGAAAAAGTCCAGATACTCAAAACAAGAGGAAAAGAAGCGCAGCTTTACAACACGACGATGGTGTGTTTGGGCCTCGGCGGCCGCAGAAAACACACGCTACAAGATAATCTGATCCTGCAGGCTCGGATCTTGACAGTTGAAGGGAGCAGCAGCACCCTCGGCGTCAACTACACCTTCGGCGAGGTCCGACCTAGCCTCAGACGGCGACGCGGTCCGAGGATCTCCACTCTGAAGGACGACGTCATCATCATGCCTGGGCCATCGCCGCCAGGGTCTTCTCCAAGAATCCGGCTGGAGCAGGCGGCTCAGCTGGTCACCCCGAGGCCTCGGCCAGCTGTCCCCTGAAGACATCGGCCCGGCCCGAGGCCTCGACAGATCAACTCCGGCGTCGGTCCCGCTAACGGACGACCCGGCCAGGCTCCGGCCGACCAAGTCTTCTTTTCGAGCCAACTCTGCCTCTGTCCGTGCTGACACCGCTACCCCTGGCTTCGGCTCATCGAAGAGCGGCCGAGGGGTTCCTTTAACTAAGCAAGAGAAGCCTCAGACAGCAAGGCCGACCGAGCCGAGGGACTCCTACACCTCCGGGATACGGATACCTCACTCGTCACCTTTGCACGGGGCGACTCACGCTTGGTGAAGCGGTTCAGACAACCATCAGGCGAGTCTTAGTCCTCGAAAATGAGGAAAAAACACGGCTCCGCGCCAAAAATACATACACGTTCAGGCCCCGACAGCCACAATGAACAAAAGACCGGCATTCAAGATGCCATTACAAATGGAACCCCGATTCCGCCTCCGCAGGTACGAACAACCCCACACGATTGGGGGGCCTGTGGAGCAACAGAAGACCGACGAACGGCTTGCCGACGACTTCTGCTCTGGGGGGCCGAACAACAGCAGCGATGACCTCAGAGCGGATGCTGCTGCCATGAGGCCCTCGCCCATGCCCTCACTCGAGAGGCAAGGACGGGCAGAAGGCCGTAGAGTTGAGGTCAGTCCGTGGGCGGCACCGGCTATCTCGTCGGCGGAAGAACCTCTTCCAGCTGCCGTGGCGGAAGGTGACGCCGGGAGCGGCTCCGAAGCCACTCGGGTCAGAGAGCCGGGCACGCGGCAGCTGTCAGCGCCACGAACGGCGAACGCCCTTCCCCCCGATCACTGAGGGAAGGAGCGAGCCGCCGCCCACGCAGGGACCGACCCCAACTCGGCACACTCCCCTCCCCAGCACTGATGATAAAAATCCTTGAAGCTGAGGGAGGGGTAGAGGCCGCAGCCCGGTCTGCTTTTCCCCGCCATCGAACTGGAGGTCACCGTCTTGGGTGACCGCCGGCGAGGGGGTGCAGCCGGGTTGCGTGATGAAAATCCTTGAAGCCGAACGATGGCTGAAAGGTACCAACTCCCACGGAGTTGTGTTCCTCCAACGACAAGGCAGAAAGATTGCGGGCGCCCCCCATCCGGGGGCTCAGAAGGTAAAAAGACACGATGCATAAGGGAGCGCGAAGACGTGGTCGCCTTTCAAGGGGGTCACCCTCCTTTTAAAGGCGACTCTCCCTACTTGCGTCCCCAGCCGTCGTGGGCTGAGTCTTCTCCAACACGCTCCAAGGTCCTACCCCTACGGCGTGGGGGCTGGGTCCCACGCGTCATGCAAGCTGGCCCAGAGCAGAAGAAGCCGAACCGCCGCGCGTGGTGCATGCAACCGCCCAGCGGTTATGAGCATTCCTCCACTTTCGCCCAGACCAACGGGCGAAAGGGCGGGCAGCCATGTAGGCGGCATGCAACCGCGCCAAGTGGGCGCGCCCCTCCAACTTCCAACGCACCCAGCATGGAGGCCAGGGCCCACGCGTCATGCAACCGGCGCGCCGGTTGCTACGTGCGAGCGACTGCACCACCACTCGCGCCACTACCACGCCTCCTCGACTGCGGAACTAGTACCGCTACTCGAGGCAACCCTGCGTACGACCCAGCAGTGCCAGCCAGGCGCGACGGTCAATACGACCAAAAGTGGGCCGGCAGTAATGAGAGCACCTAGAGGGGGGGGGTGAATAGGTGATCCTGTTGAACTTGAAAACTTAAGCCACAAAACTTGGTTAATCGTTAGCACAATAATTGCCAAGTGGCTAGAGAGGAATTCTCAACAAAACACAATAACCAACAAGGATCAATCACAGAGATGGCACAGTGGTTATCCCGTGGTTCGGCCAAGACCAACGCTTGCCTACTCCACGTTGTGGCGTCCCAACGGACGAGGGTTGCAATCAACCCCTCTCAAGCGGTCCAAAGACCCACTTGAATACCACGGTGTTTTGCTTACTTTTTCTTAATCCCGTTTGCGAGGAATCTCCACAACTTGGAGCCTCTCGCCCTTACACTTGAAATTCACAAAGAACACGGAGCAAGGGAGGGATTAGCAACGCACACAAGACACAAGAATCAGAGTGTCAACACGCACACAAGTCGCAACAAGAGCTCACAACACAACTCAATGAGTTCACAACTCCACTAGAGCTCTATATGCTATCACAATGAAACGAATGCGCGAAATCGATGTCTTGGTGCTTAGGAATATTGTAGGAATGCTTGGTGTTCACCTCCATGCGCCTAGGGGTCCCTTTTATAGCCCCAAGGCAGCTAGGAGCCATTGAGAGCAATCAAGGAAGGCTGATCTTGCCTTCTGTCGACTGGTGCACCGGACAGTCCGGTGCACACCGGACACTGTCCGGTGCCCGATTTCCTTCCATAAATGGCGCAGTCGACCGTTGGCAGCCTGAGAGCCGTTGGCGCACCGGACATGTCCGGTGCACACCGGACAGTCCGGTGCCTCCTACTAGCCGTTGGCCCGGCCACGTGTCCCGCGCAGATCGCGCGGCCGACCGTTGGCCTTGCCGACCGTTGGCTCACCGGACAGTCCGGTGCATACCGGACAGTCCGGTGAATTATAGCCGTACGTCGACGATGAATTCCCGAGAGCGACGAGTTCGCCTGTGAACGGCCCACCGGACAGTCTGGTGCACCACCGGACAGTCCGGTGAATTATAGCCGTACCCCGCCGTTGAAGTCCCGAGAGCAGCCACTTTGCTCGAGTCAGCCTGGCGCACCGGACACTGTCAATTTGGTGATTTATGCCAACACAACATAAAGCAAGTAGAACAAGTACAAAATCACTTCAAATAAAAACTCAAATTGTTTTGATTCAAATTTGACATATATGGATCATTCTATGCCACCACTTGGTTTGTTTTTGCAAATCAACGACAAAGAGATGGATCCTAAGGGGAAGGGAATCGTGATCAACGACAAAGAGAAGGAATCCTTCGTCAATGAGCCGAAGGACGACAAGCCTACCGACTCCGGCTCGGGCCATAGACGAAAAGAAGGGAAGAAGAAGAAGACGAGGCGCATCAAGGAGATCGTCTACTACGACGACAGTGATGAGTCTACTTCTTCCCAAAAGGACGACGACCACAACGACTACGAGAGAAGGAAACCGGTTAATTCGAACTTTTCTTTTGACTACTCTCGTATTCCGCAAAGTTCAAATTCACATTTGCTCTCCATTCCACTCGGCAAGCCTCCACACTTTGATGGGGAGGACTACGGATTTTGGAGCCACAAAATGCGTAGTCACCTATTCTCTCTCCATCCTAGTATATGGGAGATTGTAGAGAGTGGAATGCACTTTGATAGTTCGGATAGTCCTGTGTTCATTAATGAGCAAATACATAAGAATGCACAAGCTACTACTGTTCTTCTAGCTTCATTGTGCAGGGATGAATACCACAAAGTGAGCGGCTTGGATAACGCCAAGCAGATCTTGGACACCCTCAAGATTTCACATGAGGGGAACGACGTCACCTTACTCACCAAGATGGAGCTAGTGGAGGGCGAGCTTGGACGATTCGCGATGATAAGGGGCGAGGAGCCGACACAAACATACAACAGGCTCAAGACCCTTATCAATAAAATAAGGAGCTACGGAAGCACGCGATGGACGGACCACGACGTCGTCCGACTGATGCTAAGGTCCTTTACCGTTCTTGATCCTCATTTGGTAAATAATATTCGTGAGAATCCCAGGTACACCAAAATGTCGCCCGAAGAAGTCCTTGGAAAATTCGTAAGCGGGCGAATGATGATCAAGGAGGCGAGGTACGTGGACGACGCATTGAATGGTCCAATCAACGAGCCTCAACCCCTTGCTCTCAAGGCAACAAGAAGCAAGGAGGCGCTACCTAGCAAGGTGGCACAAATTGAGGCGGCTGGACTTAATGATGAAGAGATGGCCCTCATCATCAAGAGATTTAAGACGGCACTTAAGGGTCGCAAGGGACAGCCAAGCAAGACCAAAGCCAAGGGGAAGCGCTCATGCTTCAAATGCGGTAAGATTGGTCATTTTATTGCTAACTGTCCCGACAATGATAGTGATCAGGATCAAGGGAACAAGAGGGAGAAGAAGAAAAACTATAAGAAGGCAAAGGGCGAGGCACATCTTGGCAAGGAGTGGGATTCGGATTGCTCCTCATCCGACTCCGACAATGAAGGACTCGCCGCCACCGCCTTCAACAAGTCATCCCTCTTCCCCCAACGAGCGTCACACATGCCTTATGGCAAGGGAGAAGAAGGTAAGTACTCGAAACTCTACTTATGCTTCTTCAAGTGAGGACGAATCTAGTGATGAGAATGAAATAGATTATTCATGTTTATTTTAGGGCCTAGATAGAACCAAGGTAGATAAAATTAATGAGTTGATTGATGCCTTGAATGATAAGAATAGGCTTTTAGAAAAACAAGAGGACTTGTTGTATGAAGAACATGACAAATTTTTAGAAGCACAAAAATCTCATGCCTTAGAAGTTAAGAGAAACGAAATGCTTTCTTGTGAATTATCTTCTTGCCATGAAACAATTTCTAGCTTAAGGAGCATTAATGATGATTTGAATGCTAAGTTAGAAATAGCTAGTAAATCAACAACTTGTGTAGAAAATGTTGTTATTTGCAATAGATGTAAAGAGTTTGATATTGATGCTTGTAGTGAACACATAGCTTCTATTGCAAAATTAAATGATGAAATGGCTAGTCTTAATGCCCAACTTAAGGCTAGCAAAAGTGATTTTGATAAACTTAAATTTGCTAGGGATGCCTACACGATTGGTAGACACCCCTCCATTAAGGATGGGCTTGGCTTCAAGAGGGAAGCCAAGAATTAACAAGCCATAAGGCTCCCATCTCTGCCAAGGAGAAAGGGAAGGCCCCTATGGCAAGTAGTACTAAAAAGAACCATGCTTTTATGTACAATGATAGAAGACAGTCTCATAGGAGTTGTAATGCTTTTGATTCACATGCCTATGATTCTTATGCTATGTATGCTTCCAGTTCTTCCTATATGCATTGTAGAGATATGCCTAGGAAAAATATTCATCATGTGCCTAGAAAGAATTTTGTTCATGCTCCTAGGAAAGTTATGAATGGTCCCTCTACAATTTATCATGCTTTGAATGCTTCCTTTGCTATTTGTAGAAAGGATAGGAAGATAGTTGCTAGGAAATTAGGGGCAAAATGCAAGGGTGATAAAACTTGCATTTGGGTCCCTAAGGAAATTGTGACTAACCTTGTAGGACCCAACAAGAGTTGGGTACCTAAGACCCAAGCCTAAATTTGCCTTGCAGGTTTATGCATCCGGGGGTTCAAGCTGGATTATCGATAGCGGATGCACACACCATATGACGGGGGAGAAGAAGATGTTCACCTCCTACGTCAAGAATAAGGATTCCCAAGATTCAATCATATTCGGTGATGGGAACCAAGGCAAGGTGAAAGGTTTAGGCAAGATTGCAATATCAAATGAGCATTCTATCTCTAATGTGTTTTTAGTTGAGAGTCTTGGATATAATTTACTATCTGTTAGTCAATTATGTAATATGTGTAGGATCTCATGCATCGTATGTATGGAAATTCCACTGGAAATCTCATGCGGTTGATCAAATCAACCCAAATCCGAGACTTTCGACCCGAAGAAGATTACACTCATGACGTTGATCTGTTACGTCAATCTGCTGGTTGTGTACGCAGTTAGCCCCGATGGTGATTCCAGCCGGTAGGGGCAAGTCGCGCATACAACAGAGAAGGACGAACTGATCTCTCCAGTCATATCCGATGTAATCTACTTCAACCCTTTATTACCAATTGATCTAATCAAACCGTGCATCAAGTAGATCCATCTCATGAACCTAGATCCAGACCTAAAACTACGCAGAACCTGCTTTGATACCACTGTAGGATTACGGGGATGCTACACTAGCGCAAAACAAAATTTTCAACCCCATAATACCAAGAACTACTGCGGTTATAGGTCATGGAATTACCACTAGACGCGCAGAGCAGCGGAAGACGTCTCGATGTAGACGAACGCGTCGAGCAGTGCCGTGCAGTCGCCGACGTCCTTCACGTCCTCGCACGGTTCGTCCAAGTGCTCCAGATGCAGCACCTCCGAGGTATCCACACGTACAGGGAGGAAGCGCCGCGTACCGAACTGCTAGGTTCGCGACGGCGGCTTGGCGAGGGCGAGAGGCGAGCGGCGGCTGCTGGTTTGCAGGTGGCGAATTAGGTTATCACTTAACCGCGCCCCCGCCCCTCATTATATAGGCGTTATGGTGGGCTTCTGACGCCGAGGCCCATCATTAACCCTAAAGCCTAGTCTAATTTCGGATCTAATCCAAATTAGGCTTCCTTCCCCTTAAGTGTGTGACCCTATAGGTTCACGTACAAATAGACATAGCCCGAGTACTCTTACTTGGTCCAATAATTGACAGTGGCCTCTAGCAAGACATGTCAACTCCTATGTGTACGTAAAGATCATATCAGACGAACCATTGCGACATTACGTACATGCTGTTCCCTTTGTCTCACGATATTTGGTCTGGCTCTAAGCTGACCTCTCTTTCTCGATACTGTGAATTGGAATCCTTTCAATGGTTAACTCTTAACCCTAGCACGGCCATGCATTTCTTGATCCAATCACTCGAGGGGCCCAGAGATATCTCTCTCACAAAGAGAGGGACAAATTCCATCTTGACTGACCATGCCTCAAAGCATGCTTCCTGACAAACCCAAAACTACCTTTATAACTACCCAGTTACCGGATAGCGTTTGATAGTCCCTAAGTAAGTCAATTCACATCTTGAGAACATGCGACAATCTCAGGTCTAAGGATACAGTATTCATGTTGCAAGAAGAGAACTATATTACAATATCTCACGTTGGGTCGGTCCAGCCTCATGTCATACATGCGCCCACATTATTAGTTTAACATCTCCATGTTCATGACTTGTGAAATGTAGTCATCAACTAATACATATGCTAGTCATCGACTCTGACTAGGGACATCATTTAGAATAACCATATAAGTAAAGAATCTCACAAACAATTCACATAATTGCTAATCAATACAAGGTGCCTTCCATGGATATTCAATTAAGCAATATATATATCATGGATACAAAGAAATATGCTCATCTCTATGATTATCTCTAGGGCATATTTCTAACAATATGGGATATAATTGTTTATTTACAAATGTAGATGTGTCTGTCTTTAGAAGAAGTGATGGTTCACTAGCTTTTAAGGGTGTACTAGACGGCAAACTTTACTTAGTTGATTTTGCAAAAGAAGAGGCCGGTCTAGATGCATGCTTAATGGCTAAGACTTGCATGGGCTGGTTGTGGCATCGCCGCTTAGCACATGTGGGGATGAAGAACCTCCACAAGCTTCTAAAGGGAGAACACGTGATAGGTCTAACCAATGTTTATTTCGAAAAAGATAGACCTTGTGCAGCTTGTCAAGCAGGTAAACAAGTGGGAGGAGCACATCACAGCAAGAATGTGATGACCACGTCAAGACCTCTGGAGCTGCTGCATATGGACCTCTTCGGACCCGTCACCTATCTGAGCATAGGAGGAAGTAAGTATGGTCTAGTTATTGTTGATGACTTTTCCCGCTTCACTTGGGTGTTCTTTTTGCAGGATAAGTCTGAAACCCAAGGGACCCTCAAGCGCTTCCTCAGGAGAGCTCAAAATGAGTTTGAGCTCAAAGTGAAGAAGATAAGGAGCGACAACGGGTCCGAATTCAAGAATCTTCAAGTGGAGGAGTTCCTTGAGGAGGAGGGGATCAAGCACGAGTTCTCCGCTCCCTACACACCTCAGCAAAATGGTGTGGTAGAGAGGAAGAACAGGACACTCATAGATATGGCGAGGACTATGCTTGGAGAGTTCAAGACCCCCGAGTGCTTTTGGTCGGAAGCCGTGAACACGGCTTGCCACGCAATCAACAGGGTCTACCTTCACCGCCTCCTCAAGAAGACTTCATATGAGCTGCTGACTGGTAACAAACCCAATGTATCGTACTTTCGTGTATTTGGGAGTAAATGCTACATTCTAGTGAAGAAGGGTAGGAATTCCAAATTTGCTCCCAAAGCCGTAGAAGGGTTTTTATTAGGTTATGATTCAAATACAAAGGCGTATAGGGTCTTCAACAAATCATCGGGTTTGGTTGAAGTCTCTAGCGACGTTGTATTTGATGAGACTAATGGCTCTCCAAGAGAGCAAGTTGTTGATCTTGATGATGTAGAAGACGTTCCAACGGCCGCGATACGCACCATGGCGATTGGAGATGTACGGCCTCAGGAACAATTGGAGCAAGATCAACCGTCTTCCTCAACTATGGTGCACCCCCCAACTCAAGATGACGAACAGGTACCTCAAGTGGAGGCGCATGATCAAGGGGGAGCACAGGATGATCAAGTTGAAGAGGAAGAAGCACCTCAGGCACCTCCAACCCAAGTTCGAGCAACGATCCAAAGGGATCATCCCGTCGACCAAATATTGGGTGATATTAGCAAGGGAGTAACTACTTGTTCAAGATTAGTTAATTTTTGTGAGCATTACTCTTTTGTCTCTTCTATTGAGCCTTTCAGGGTAGAAGAGGCCTTGCTAGATCCGGACTGGGTGTTGGCCATGCAGGAGGAACTCAACAACTTCAAGCGCAATGAAGTTTGGACACTGGTGCCTCGTCCCAAGCAAAATGTTGTGGGAACCAAGTGGGTGTTCCGCAACAAACAGGACGAGCACAGGGTGGTGACAAGGAACAAGGCTCGACTTGTGGCAAAAGGTTATGCCCAAGTCGCAGGTTTGGACTTTGAGGAGACTTTTGCTCCTGTGGCTAGGCTAGAATCAATTCATATCTTGCTAGCATATGCCGCTCACCATTCTTTTAGGTTGTACCAAATGGATGTGAAGAGCGCTTTCCTCAACGGGCCAATCAAGGAGGAGGTGTACGTGGAGCAACCCCCTGGCTTCGAGGATGAACGGTACCCCGACCACGTGTGTAAGCTCTCTAAGGCGCTCTATGGACTTAAGCAAGCCCCAAGAGCATGGTATGAATGCCTTAGAGACTTTTTAATTGCTAATGCATTCAAGGCCGGGAAAGCCGATCCAACTCTTTTTACTAAGACTTGCGATGGTGATCTTTTCGTATGCCAAATTTATGTCGATGACATAATATTTGGTTCTACTAATCAAAAGTCTTGTGAAGAATTTAGCAGGGTGATGACGTAGAAATTCGAGATGTCGATGATGGGCGAGTTGAACTACTTCCTTGGGTTCCAAGTGAAGCAACTCAAGGACGGCACTTTCATCTCCCAAACAAAGTACACGCAAGACTTGCTAAAGCGGTTTGGGATGAAGGACGCCAAGCTCGCAAAGACGCCGATGGGAACTGACGGACACACCGACCTCAACAAAGGAGGTAAGTCCGTTGATCAAAAAGCATACCGGTCCATGATAGGTTCTTTGCTTTATTTATGTGCTAGTAGACCGGATATTTTGCTTAGCGTATGCATGTGTGCTAGATTTCAATCTGATCCTAAGGAGTGTCACTTAGTGGCTGTGAAGCGAATTCTTCGATATTTAGTCGCTACGCCTTGCTTCGGGATCTGGTATCTAAAGGGGTCTAACTTTGACTTGATTGGGTACTCAGATTCCGACTATGCTGGATGTAAGGTCGATAGGAAGAGTACATCGGGGACGTGCCAATTCTTAGGAAGGTCCCTGGTGTCATGGAATTCTAAGAAACAAACTTCCGTTGCCCTATCCACCGCTGAGGCTGAGTACGTTGCCGCAGGATAGTGTTGCGCGCAACTACTTTGGATGAGGCAAACCCTCCGGGACTTTGGCTACAATCTGAGCAAAGTCCCACTCCTATGTGATAATGAGAGTGCTATCCGAATAGCGGAAAATCCTGTTGAGCACAGCCGCACAAAGCACATTGACATCCAGCATCACTTTTTGAGGGACCACCAGCAAAAGGGAGATATCGAAGTGTTTCATGTTAGCACCGAGAACCAGCTAGCCGATATCTTCACTAAGCCTTTAGATGAAAAGACCTTTTGCAGGCTGCGTAGTGAGCTAAATGTCCTACATTCGCGGAACTTGGATTGAATTGTAGCATACATGTGTTTATGCCTTTGATCGTGTTCATTCTGCATTCTGTTGCTTATTGTGGAGCTCAAGTTGTACAAACACTCCCTGGACCTCACAAGTCCGTGTTGCAAGTGATGCACATATTTAGGGGGAGCTGTGCTACAACTTGACCCTTTGAGACTAACCATGTACTTGAGTTTGGTTGTTTTAGTCTCCAAGGAGAATTGAAAGGGAAAAGGTGGACTTGGACCATGCAAGACTTCCACTGCACTCCTATTGAAAAGAGTAACTTTTCAAGTTCATCTTTATACTCTTATTGCCTTTGTGTTCTCATTTGTAGATTTTAGTGAGGCAATGGGGTTAAAGGGCCAAGATTGATCCCGTTTTGGTGCTTGATGCCAAAGGGGGAGAAAATAAAGGCCAAAGTGATAGATGGATCAACTACCACTTGAGAAATTTTGAAAATAGTAGATTAGAGCTTTTGGTTTGTCAAAACTCTTTTATTGTCTCCTGTGTCAAAAGTTGGCCTCTTGTGGGGAGAAGTGTTGATTATGGGAAAAGGGGGAGTTTTTGAAATCCTTGATCAAATTTATTTGGAAAACCTCTCTTTATGTTTCTACAAGTGGATTTGACTTAGAGATAGGAATTTGAGTTTTGACAAACCAAAAGCTCTAATCTACTATTTTCAAAATTTCTCAAGTGGTAGGACACTGTCCGGTGCACCACCGGACAGTCCGGTGCTCCAGACTGAGCAAAGTCTTGGCTGCTCGAGCCAAGGCATTTCCAGTTGGTCTTTTCCTGTTTCCAGCACTTAGACACAATACATTAGTCTCTAAAACAATGTACTATGTCTGAGAAACATACCTTTATCCTTGATTTGTACTTTGTCCACCATTTTACACTTAGACACTTGTGTTGGACACTAAACCACCAAAATACTTAGAAATGGCCCAAGGGCACATTTCCCTTTCAAGTAATGGCGGTGGCAGGCGGGCAGGAGCAGCGGTCACGTCGTCAGCCAAGCTCACGTCCCATCCAGGGGCAGCGAGAGAACCCTCTCTCACGGCGTGAAGACGGCGCGCCCGTGTTCCGTTCCTCGAACGGCTCGCGCACGCACAACGGCCGCCTCGCGAACCACTTGCCCTGTCGCATTAACTCCGCGGCGGGACAGGTGGCGCCTCTGGCAGGAGAAGCAAGCGACGCTTCGCCTTCGCCATAATGACCGCGTCAAAAAAGGTACGCCACTTCATTCGACTTCGTATCCTTTTCCTTTTTCCTCTTTCTCTCTCTTACAACAGGGACCGGGAAAGGGGGATACCCCGAAAAGGATCCTTCTCCGTGAAGGAAACAGGCCCCGAGCCTCCCTACTGATCAGAGGTTCAAAGGCTAGCCCCTCGGAGGGGTTCAACAGCCGCCTCAGAGCACGTGGGTTCTGTGCCCACTACTGGTCAGAGGTTCGAAGGCAGGCCTCTCGAAAGGGTTCAACGGCCGCCTCAGGCCACTCGGGCTCCGCGCCCACTACTGATCAGGGGTTCGTAGGCTGGCCCTCGAAGGGTTCACAGCCGCCTCAGACATAGAGCGAGGGATGACCCTGGGTACGTTCGATACATAACCAAGGCTCGGGCTACGCTCCCGAGGTACCCTAGGACATTTCCAAGACCAGCGGGAACGATCTTGTAACGGAATCCCATCAGAGGGAGGCATCGAGCCCTCGGACCCCGTCGACAGGGGACCGGGTCCGGCAGATCACCCGCAGGTACTTTTGAGCGCGCCTCCGGGCCTCTAGCCGACCCCTAACAAATGGGGCACGGGCGTCCACTCGGATTACCCGCCAGCAGCTCACCGGAGACACCATGTTCGGCGCCCTCCGAGGGCAACATGGCGCTTCCCCCCTCCTCCTTGTGGAAAGGCGACGAAGGGGCGTATGTAAAAAAGTCGAGTCTGTCCTTGACCGTCCTCTCGCCCTGTGCAGAGGCTCGGGGGCTGCTCTCGCAAACCCGGCTCCGGCCAAACCGTTTACAGCGTCAACATACCAGCCCAAGAACTTGGGACCCGACCATGCACCCGGGCTACGACCAGCTCGCATGAGGGAACGACTAGACCAGCCGAAGCATTGCGCGAGGCATTAAGACCTCGGAGGAGTCAAACCACTCCTTCGAGGCCTCGGGGGCTACACCCGGCGGGTGCGCTCGCGCGCACCCAACGGAACAAAACGCAACCGAGAAAGGCTGGTCCCCTTGCAAAAAAGTGCGACAAAAGCATTTAAGCGAGTGTTAACACTCCCTTCGCGGCTCGGGGGCTACTGTCGGGGACCATAATTAGGGGTACCTGAGAGCACCTAGAGGGGGGGGGGGGTGAATAGGTGATCCTGTAAAACTTGAAACTTAAGCCACAAAAACTTGGTTAAGTGTTAGCACAATAATTTCCAAGTGGCTAGAGAGGAGTCTTCAACAAAACACAATAACCACAATAGATCAATCACAGAGATGGCACAGTGGTTTATCCCGTGGTTCGGCCAAGACCAACGCTTGCCTACTCCACGTTGTGGCGTCCCAACGGACGAGGGTTGCAATCAACCCCTCTCAAGTGGTCCAAAGACCCACTTGAATACCACGGTGTTTTGCTTTGCTTTTCTTAATCCCGTTTGCGAGGAATCTCCACAACTTGGAGTCTCTCGCCCTTACACTTAAAGTTCACAGAGAAGCACGGAGTAAGGGAGGGATTAGCAACTCACACAAGACACAAAGATCACAGCAAATACGCACACACAAGACCCAGACTTAAGATCAAAATACTAGCACACTAGAACGGAGCTTAAATCACTAGAATGTCGAACAAGTGCGCAAGAACGGAGTGTGAGTGATCAAGAGTGCTCAAGAATGCTTGGTTGTCTCCTCCATGTGCCTAGGGGTCCCTTTTATAGCCCCAAGGCAGCTAGGAGCCGTTGAGAGCATTCCAGGAAGGCTGATCTTGCCTTCTGTCGCCTGGCGCACCGGACAGTCCGGTGCACCACCGGACACTGTCCGGTGCGGATCTCTTTCCTTATTTGGTGAAGCCGACCGTTGGCGCCTGGGAGCCGTTGGTGCACCGGACACTGTCCGGTGCACACCGGACAGTCCGGTGCACACCGGACAGTCCGGTGCTCCAATGTGACCGTTGGCTCGGCCACGCGTCACGCGCGGAATCCTCGGCCGACCGTTGCCCCGGCAGACCGTTGGCTCACAGGACAGTCCGGTGCACCACCAGACAGTCCGGTGCATTTTAGCCGTACGCTGCCGTCGAAGTCCCGAGAGCAGCCTGTTCGCCAGAGCCAGCCTGGCGCATCGGACACAGTCCGGTGCACCCAGACCGAGCTGACTTTGGCTGAACAGAGCCATCTCATTTCCAATTCAATCTTTCCTGTTTCCAGCACTTAGGCACAATACATTAGTCCATAAAACAATGTACTAAGTCTAGAAACATACCTTTTGACATGATTTGCACTTTGTTCACCACATTGCATAGATCAACACAAAAGCACTTGCGTTGGCACTCAATCACCAAAATATTTAGAAATGGCCCAAAGGCACATTTCCCTTTCAATCTCCCCCTTTTTGGTGATTTATGCCAACATAACATAAAGCAACTAGAACAAGTGCAACATCAATGCAAATGAGAACTCAATATTGTTTTGATTCATATTTGGCATATATGGATCACTCTTTGCCACCACTTGGTTTGTTTTTGCAAATCAAACTCAAATTTCTATCTCTAAGTCAAACACACATGTTAAGACATAAAGAGAGTCATTCCAAGAGAAATTGATTCAAGATTTCAAAGACTCCCTCTTTTTCCCATAATCAATACTTCTCCCCACAAGAAGCCAACTTTTGACGAGAGAGACAATAAAAGAGTTTTGACAAACCAAAAACTCTATTCTACTATTTTCAAAAACTCTCAAGTGGTAGCTGATCCATTTATTGCTTTGGCCTTTATTTTCTCCCCCTTTGGCATCAAGCACCAAAATGGGATCAATCTTGGCCCTTAAACCCCATTGCCTCACCAAAATCTTCAATAAGAATACAAAGGCAATAAGATCGTAAAGATGAACTTGAAATAAGTTACCCTCTCATCGGAGTGTAGTGGAAGTCTTGCATGGTCCAAGTCCACCTTTTCCCTTTCAATCCTCCTCAAGCAAATTCAAGCACATGGTTAGTCTCAAAGGGTCAAGTTGTAGCACATCTCCCCCTAAATATGTGCATCACTTTGCAACAGACTTGTGAGGTCCGAGGAGTGCTTGTACAACTTGAGCACCATAAATAAGCAACAAAATGCATAAGGAACATGATCAAAGGCATAAACACAGGTATGCTATAAATCAATCCAAGTTCCGCGAATCTAAGACATTTAGCTCACTACGCAACTTGCAAAAGGTCTGCTCATCTAGAGGCTTGGTAAAGATATCGGCTAGCTGGTTCTCGGAGCTAACATGAAACACTTCGATATCTCCCTTTTGCTGGTGGTCTCTCAAAAAGTGATGCCGGATGTCAATGTGCTTTGTGCGACTGTGCTCAACAGGATTTTCCGCTATTCGGATATCACTCTCATTATCACATAGGAGTGAGACTTTGCTCAGATTGTAGCCAAAGTCCCGAAGGGTTTGCCTCATCCAAAGTAGTTGCGCGCAACACTGTCCTGCGGCAACGTACTCGGCCTCAGCAGTGGATAAGGCAACGGAAGTTTGTTTCTTAGAATTCCATGACACCAGGGACCTTCCTAAGAATTGGCACGTCCCTGAAGTGCTCTTCCTATCGACCTTACATCCAGCATAGTCGGAATCTGAGTAACCAATCAAGTCAAAATTGGACCCCTTTGGATACCAGATCCCAAAGCAAGGCGTAGCGGCTAAATATCTAAGAATTCGCTTCACAGCCACTAAGTGTCACTCCCTTGGATCGGATTGAAATCTAGCACACATGCATACGCTAAGCATAATATCCGGTCTACTAGCACATAAATAAAGCAAAGAACCTATCATTGACCGGTATGCCTTTTGATCAACGGACTTACCTCCTTTGTTGAGGTCGGTGTGTCCATCGGTTCCCATCGGTGTCTTTGCGGGCTTGGCGTCCTTCATCCCAAACCGATTTAGCAAGTCTTGTGTGTACTTCGTTTGGGAGATGAAGGTGCCGTCCTTGAGTTGCTTCACTTGGAACCCAAGGAAGTAGTTCAACTCACCCATCATCGACATCTCGAATTTTTGCGTCATCACCCTGCTAAACTCTTCACAAGACTTTTGGTTAGTAGAACCAAATATTATGTCATCGACATAAATTTGACACACAAAAAGATCGCCATCGCAAGTCTTAGTGAAAAGAGTTGGATCGGCTTTCCCAACCTTGAAAGCATTAGCAATTAGAAAGTCTCTAAGGCATTCATACCATGCTCTTGGGGCTTGCTTAAGTCCATAAAGCGCCTTAGAGAGCTTACACACGTGGTCGGGGTACCGTTCATCCTCGAAGCCAGGGGGTTGCTCCACGTACACCTCCTCCTTGATCGGCCCGTTGAGGAAAGCGCTCTTCACATCCATTTGGTACAACCTGAAAGAATGGTGAGCGGCATATGCTAGCAAGATACGAATTGATTCTAGCCTAGCCACAGGAGCGAAAGTCTCCTCAAAGTCCAAACCTGCGACTTGGGCATAACCTTTTGCCACAAGTCGAGCCTTGTTCCTTGTCACCACCCCGTGCTCGTCCTGTTTGTTGCGGAACACCCACTTGGTTCCCACAACGTTTTGCTTGGGACAAGGCACCAGTGTCCAAACTTCATTGCGCTTGAAGTTGTTGAGCTCCTCTTGCATGGCCAACACCCAGTCCGAATCTAGCAAGGCCTCTTCTACCCTGAAAGGCTCAATAGAAGAGACAAAGGAGTAATGCTCACAAAAATTAACCAATCGAGATCGAGTAGTTACTCCCTTGCTAATATCACCCAGAATTTGGTCGACGGGATGATCCCTTTGAATCATCGCTCGAACTTGGGTTGGAGGTGCCGGTTGCGCTTCTTCCTCCATCACATGATCATCTTGTGCTCCCTCTTGATCACACGCCTCCTTTTGAAGAACCTGTTCATCGTCTTGAGTTGGGGGATGCACCATAGTTGAGGAGGAAGGTTGATCTTGCTCATGTTGTTCCTGTGGCCGCACATCTCCAATCGCCATGGTGCGTATTGCGGCCGTTGGAACGTCTTCTTCATCTACATCATCAAGATCAACAACTTGCTCTCTTGGAGAGCCATTAGTCTCATCAAATACAACGTCGCTAGAGACTTCAACCAAACCTGATGATTTGTTGAAGACTCTATACGCCTTTGTATTTGAGTCATAACCTAACAAAAACCCTTCTACAGCTTTGGGAGCAAACTTAGAATTTCTACCTTTCTTCACTAGAATGTAGCATTTGCTCCCAAATACACGAAAGTAAGATACATTGGGTTTGTTACCGGTTAGAAGCTCATATGACGTCTTCTTGAGGAGACGATGAAGGTATACCCGGTTGATGGCATGGCAAGCCGTGTTCATGGCTTCCGACCAAAATCACTCGGGGGTCTTGAACTCTCCAAGCATCGTCCTCGCCATATCGATGAGCGTCCTGTTCTTCCTCTCTACCACACCATTTTGTTGTGGTGTGTAGGGAGCGGAGAACTCGTGCTTGATCCCTTCCTCCTCAAGAAACTCCTCCCCCTGAAGGTTCTTGAACTCGGACCCGTTGTCGCTTCTTATCTTTTTCACTTTGAGCTCAAACTCATTTTGAGCTCTCCTTAGGAAGCACTTGAGGGTCCCTTGGGTTTCAGACTTATCCTGCAAAAAGAATACCCAAGTGAAGCGGGAAAAGTCATCAACAATAACTAGACCATACTTACTTCCTCCTATGCTTAGATAGGCGACGGGTCCAAAGAGGTCCATATGTAGCAGCTCCAGGGGTCTTGATGTGGTCATCACATTCTTGCTGTGATGCACTCCTCCCACTTGTTTACCTGCTTGAAAAGCTACACAAGTGAGAGCACCTAGAGGGGGGGTGAATAGGTGATCCTGTAAAACTTCAAAACTTAAGCCACAAAAATTTGGTTAAGTGTTAGCGCAATAACCGCCAAGTGGCTAGAGAGGAATCTTCAACAAAACACAATAACCAACAAGAGATCAATCACAGAGATGGCACGGTGGTTATCCCGTGGTTCGGCCAAGACCAACGCTTGCCTACTCCACGTTGTGGCGTCCCAACGGACGAGGGTTGCAATCAACCCCTCTCAAGCGGTCCAAAGACCCACTTGAATACCAAGATGTTTTGCTTGCTTTTCTCAATCCCGTTTGCGAGGAATCTCCACAACTTGGAGTCTCTCGCCCTTACACTTGAAATTCACAAAGAAGCACGGAGCAAGGGAGGGATTAGCAACGCACTCAACACAAGAAATCACAGCAACACCACGCACACAAGTCGCAATGAGAGCTCACAACACAACTCAATGAGTTCACCACTCAACTAGAGCTCTAATTGCTATCGCAAAGAATCAAAGGCGCGGAATCGATGTCTTGGTGCTTAGGAATGTTGTAGGAATGCTTGGTGTACTCCTCCATGCGCCTAGGGGTCCCTTTTATAGCCCCAAGGCAGCTAGGAGCCGTTGAGAGCAATCTAGGAAGGCTGATCTTGCCTTCTGTCGACTGGCGCACCGGACAGTCCGGTGCACACCGGACACTGTCCGGTGCCCGATTTCTTTCCAAAAATGACGCAGTCGACCGTTGGCAGCCTGAGAGCCGTTGGCGCACCGGACATGTCCAGTGCACACCGGACAGTCCGGTGCCCCCTTCTAGCCGTTGGCTCGGCCACGTGTCCCGCGCAGATCGCGCGGCCGACCGTTGGCTCACCGGACAGTCCGGTGCACACCGGACAGTCCGGTGACTTATAGCCGTACGTCGCCGGTGAATTCCCGAGAGCGGTCACTTCGCTCGAGCCAGCCTGGCGCACCGGACACTGTCCGGTGCACCACCGGACACTGTCCGGTGCTCCCAGACTCAGCAGAGTCTTGGCTGCTCGAGCCAAGACATTTACAATTGGATTTTTCCTGTTTCCAGCACTTAGACACAATACATTAGTCCATAAAACAATGTACTAAGTCTGAGAAACATACCTTTATCCTTGATTTGTACTTTTTCCACCTTTTTACACTTAGGCACTTGTGTTGGACACTAAATCACCAAAATACTTAGAAATGGCCCAAGGCACATTTCCCTTTCAATCTCCCCCTTTTTGTGATTTATGCCAACACAATATAAAGCAAGTAGAACAAATACAAAATCAATTCAAATAAGAACTCAAATTGTTTTGATTCAAATTTGACATATATGGATCACTCTTTGCCACCACTTGGTTTGTTTTTGCAAATCAAACTCAAATTTCTATCTCTAAGTCAAACACACATGTTAAGACATAAAGAGAGTCATTCCAAGAGAAATTGATTCAAGATTTCAAAAACTCCCCTTTTTTCATAATCAACACTTCTCCCCACAAGAAGCCATCTTTTGACAAGAGAGACAATAAAAAGTTTTGACAAACCAAAAGCTCTATTCTACTATTTTCAAATTTTCTCAAGTGGTAGCTGATCCATCTATTGCTTTTGCCTTTATTTTCTCCCCCTTTGGCATCAAGCAACAAAACGGGATCAATCTTGGCCCTGTAACCCCATTGCCTCACCAAAATCTTCAAATAAGAGCACAAAGGCAATAAGAGTACATGAGATGAACTTGGAATAAGTTACCCTCTCATCGGAGTGCAGTGGAAGTCTTTCATGGTCCAAGTCCACCTTTTCCCTTTCAAACCTCCTTTGAGACTAAAACAAGTAAACTCAAGCATATGGTTAGTCTCAAAGAGTCAAGTTGTAGCACAGCTCCCCCTAAATATGTGCATCACTTGCAAAAAGGACTTGTGAGGTCTAGGGAGTGTTTGTACAACTTGAGCACCACAATAAGCAACAAAATGCAGAATGAACATGATCAAAGGCATAAACACATGTATGCTATAATTCAATCCAAGTTCCGCGAATCTAAGACATTTAGCTCACTATGCAGCCTGCAAAAGGTCTTCTCATCTAGAGGCTTGGTAAAGATATCGACTAGCTGGTTTTCGGTGCTAACATGAAACACTTCGATATCTCCCTTTTGCTGATGGTCTCTCAAAAAGTGATGCCGGATGTCAATGTGCTTTGTGCGGCTGTGCTCAACAGGATTTTCCGCTATTCGGATAGCACTCTCATTATCACATAGGAGTGGGACTTTGCTCAGATTGTAGCCAAAGTCCCGGAGGGTTTGCCTCATCCAAAGTAGTTGCGCGCAACACTGTCCTGCGGCAACATACTCGGCCTCAGCGGTGGATAGGGCAATGGAAGTTTGTTTCTTAGAGTTCCATGACACCAGGGACCTTCCTAAGAATTGGCACGTCCCCGATGTACTCTTCCTATCGACCTTACATCCAGCATAGTCGGAATCTGAGTACCCAATCAAGTCAAAGTTAGACCCCTTTGGATACCAGATCCCGAAGCAAGGCGTAGCGACTAAATATCGAAGAATTCGCTTCACAGCCACTAAGTGACACTCCTTAGGATCGGATTGAAATCTAGCACACATGCATACGCTAAGCATAATATCCGGTCTACTAGCACATAAATAAAGCAAAGAACCTATCATGGACCGGTATGCTTTTTGATCAACGGACTTACCTCTTTTGTTGAGGTCGGTGTGTCCGTCAGTTCCCATCGGCGTCTTTGCGGGCTTGGCGTCCTTCATCCCAAACCGCTTTAGCAAGTCTTGCGTGTACTTCGTTTGGGAGATGAAAGTGTCGTCCTTGAGTTGCTTCACTTGGAACCCAAGGAAGTAGTTCAACTCGCCCATCATCGACATCTCGAATTTCTACGTCATAACCCTGCTAAACTCTTCACAAGACTTTTGATTAGTAGAACCAAATATTATGTCATCGACATAAATTTGGCACACAAAAAGATCACCATCGCAAGTCTTAGTAAAAAGAGTTGGATCGGCTTTCCCAACCTTGAAAGCATTAGCAATTAAAAAGTCTCTAAGGCATTCATACCATGCTCTTGGGGCTTGCTTAAGTCCATAGAGCGCCTTAGAGAGCTTACACACGTGGTCGGGGTACCGTTCATCCTCGAAGCCAGGGGGTTGCTCCACGTACACCTTCTCCTTGATCGGCCAGTTGAGGAAAGCGCTCTTCACATCCATTTGGTACAACCTGAAAGAACGGTGAGCGGCATATGCTAGCAAGATACGAATTCATTCTAGCCTAGCCACAGGAGCGAACGTCTCCTCAAAGTCCAAACCTGCGACTTGGGCATAACCTTTTGCCACAAGTCGAGCCTTGTTCCTCGTCACCACCCCGTGCTCGTCCTGTTTGTTGCGAAACACCCATTTGGTTCCCACAACATTTTGCTTGGGACGAGGCACCAGTGTCCAAACTTCATTGCGCTTGAAATTGTTGAGTTCCTCCTGCATGGCCAACACCCAGTCCGGATCTAGCAAGGCCTCTTCTACCCTGAAAGGCTCAATAGAAGAGACAAAAGAGTAATGCTCACAAAAATTAACTAATCTCGAACGAGTAGTTACTCCCTTGCTAATATCACCCAATATTTGGTTGACAGGATGATCCCTTTGGATCGTCGCTCGAACTTGGGTTGGAGGTTCCTGAGGTGCTTCTTCCTCTTCACTTTGAACATCCTGTGCTCCCCCTTGATCATGTGCCTCCACTTGAGGTACCTGTTCGTCATCTTGGGTTGGGGGATGCACCATAGTTGAGGAAGACGGTTGATCTTGCTCCAACTGTTCCTGTGGTCGCACATCTCTAATTGCCATGGTGCGCATTGCGGCCGTTGGAACGTCTTCTTCATCTACATCATCAAGATCAACAACTTGCTCTCTTGGAGAGCCATTAGTCTCATCAAATACAACGTCGCTAGAGACTTCAACCAAACCCGATGATTTGTTGAAGACCCTATACGCCTTTGTATTTGAATCATAACCTAATAAAAACCCTTCTACAACTTTGGGAGCAAATTTGGAATTCCTACCCTTCTTCACTAGAATGTAGCATTTACTCCCAAATACACGAAAGTACGATACATTGGGTTTGTTACCGGTTAGCAGCTCATACGACGTCTTCTTGAGGAGGTGGTGAAGGTAGACCCGGTTGATGGCGTGGCAAGCCGTGTTTACGGCTTCCGACCAAAAGCGCTCGGGGGTCTTGAACTCTCCAAGCATCGTCCTCGCCATATCGATTAGCGTCCTGTTCTTCCTCTCTACCACACCATTTCGCTGTGGTGTGTAGGGAGCGGAGAACTCGTGCTTGATTCCTTCCTCCTCAAGGTACTCCTCCACTTGAAGGTTCTTGAACTCGGACCCGTTGTCGCTCCTTATCTTCTTCACCTAAACCTCAAACTCATTTTGAGCTCTCCTTAGGAAGCGCTTGAGGGTCCCTTGGGTTTCAGACTTATCCTGCAAAAAGAACACCCAAGTGAAGCGGGAAAAGTCATCAACGATAACTAGACCATACTTACTTCCTCCTATGCTTAGATAGGCGACGGGTCCGAAGAGGTCCATATGTAGCAGCTCCAGGGGTCTTGATGTGGTCATCACATTCTTGCTGTGATGCGCTCCTCCCACTTGTTTACCTGATTGACAAGCTGCACAAGGTCTATTTTTTCGAATTGCACGTTAGTCAAACCTATCACGTGTTCTCCCTTTAGAAGATTGTGAAGGTTCTTCATCCCCACATGTGCTAAGCGGCGATGCCACAGCCAGCCCATGCTAGTCTTAGCAATTAAGCATGCATCTAGACCGGCCTCCTCTTTTGCAAAATCAACTAAATAAAGTTTGCCGTCTAGTACACCCTTAAAAGCTAGTGAACCATCACATCTTCTAAAGACAGACACATCTACATTTGTATATAGACAATTATATCCCATATTACATAATTGACTAACAGATAGTAAATTATATCCAAGAGACTCAACTAAAAACACATTAGAGATAGAGTGCTCATTAGATATTGCAATCTTGCCTAAACCTTTCACCTTGCCTTGGTTCCCATCACCGAATATGATTGAATCTTGGGAATCCTTATTCTTGACGTAGGAGGTGAACATCTTCTTTTCCCCCGTCATATGGTTCGTGCATCCGCTGTCGATAATCCAGCTTGAACCCCCGGATGCATAAACCTGCAAGGCAAATTTAGGCTTGGGTCTTAGGTACCCAACTCTTGTTGGGTCCTACAAGGTTAGTTACAATTGCCTTAGGGACCCAAATGCAAGTTTTATCACCCTTGCACTTTGCCCCTAATTTCCTAGCAACTATCTTCCTATCTTTTCTACAAATAGCAAAAGAAGCATTTAAAGCATGATAAATTGTAGATGGTTCATTAATTTTCCTATGAACATTAGCAACATTTCTCCTAGGCATATTGTGAACAACATTTTTCCTACCAACATGTCGGCGTTCCGAGACCGGGGGGTCCCTTGGGCCGACGAGTGAGTGTCGCCGCATGCCCCAGCCCAGATGGGTCGAGCGCGAGGGCGAGCGCGAAGGGGGGAGGAGCGAGGCGGCCGGAGACCGACGTGAGAGAGGTGGGAATCCCGCGGCCTTCGTGTTCGTCCCGCGCCCAGGTCGGGTGCGCTTGCAGTAGGGGGTTACAAGCGTCCACGCGGGAGAGGGAAGCGAGCGGCCCCAAGAGAGCGCCTGTCTCGTCCTCGTCCCCGCGCGGCCAACCCTCTCTAAGAGGGCCCTGGTCCTTCCTTTTATAGGCGCAAGGAGAGGATCCAGGCGTACAATGGGAGTGTAGCAGAGTGCTACGTGTCTAGCGGGGGAGAGCTAGCGCCCTAAGTACATGCCGTCGTGGCAGCCGGAGAGATTTTGGCACCCAGCTGGTGTGATGTCGTGGCCGTCAGAGGAGCGATGGAGCCTGGCGGAGGGATAGCTGTCGGAGCGGTTGGGTCCTTGCTGACGTCCTCTTGCTTCCGTAAGGGGGTTGAGAGCCGCCGTCGTCACAGAGCATGCGAGACGCCATCATTGCCTATCCGGCGGAGCTAGCCAGATGGGATGCCGGTCTTGTTTCCTGCGGCCCGAGTCTGCTCGGGGTAGGGTGATGAGGGCGCCTCCCGTTGACGTGGCTGGTCTGCGCCCTAGGTTGGGCGAGGTGGAAGCTCCTCCGAAGCTGAGGTCGAGTCTGTCTTCCGTGGCCGAGGCCGAGTCCGAGCCCCTGGTCGGGCGAGGCGGAGGTCGTCGTTTGAGGCCAGGGCGGAGTCCGAGCCCTGGGGTCGGGCGGAGCGGAGTTCGCCGTCTTCCGGGACTTAGCCCGAGTCCGAGCCTTGGGGCGGGCGGAGCGGAGTTCGCCGTCTTCCGGGACTTAGCCCGAGTCCGAGCCCTGGGTCGGGCGGAGCGGAGTTCACCGTCTTCCGGGACTTAGCCCAAGTCCGAGCCCTGGGTCAGGCGGAGCAGAGTTCGCCGTCTTCCGGGACTTAGCCCGAGTCTGAGCCTTGGGTCGGGCGGAGCGAAGTTTCCTGTGGTGCCTTCTGCAGGACCTGGCTGCCTGTCAGCCTCACTCTGTCAAGTGGCACTGCAGTCGGCGCGGCGCAGGCAGCGCTGTCCTTCTGTCAGGCCGGTCAGTGGAGCGGCGAAGTGACGGCGGTCACTTCGGCTCTGCCGGGGGGCGCATGCCAGGATAAGGGTGTCAGGCCACCTTTGCATTAAATGCTCCTGCGATTTGGTCGGTCGGTGCGGCGATTTGGTCAGGGTTGCTTCTTAGCGAAGGCAGGGCCTCGGGCAAGCCAGAAATATGTTCGCCGTCGGAGGGGGGCCTCGGGCGAGACGGAAATCCTCCGGGGTCGGCTGCCCTTTTCCGAGGCTAGGCTCGGGCGAGGTGTGATCGAGTCGCTCGAATGGACTGATCCCTGACTTAATCGCACCCATCAGGCCTTAGCAGCTTTATGCTGATGGGGGTTACCAGCTGAGAATTAGGAGCCTTGAGGGTACCGCTAATTATGGTCCCCGACAGTAGCCCCCGAGCCTCGAAGGGAGTGTTAGCACTCGCTTGGAGGCTTTCGTCGCACTTTTTTGCAAGGGGACCAGCCTTTCTCGGTTGCATTTTGTTCCGGTGGGTGCGCGCGAGCGCACCCGCCGGGTGTAGCCCCCGAGGCCTCGGAGGAGTGGTTTCACTCCTTCGAGGTCTTAATGCCTCGCGTAATGCTTCGGCTAGTCTGGTTGTTCCCTCATGTGAGCTGGCCATAGCCCGGGTGTACGGTCGGGTCCCAAGTTCTCGGGCTGGTATGTTGACGCTGTCAACGGTTCGGCCGGAGCCAGGTTTGCGAGAGCAGCCCCCGAGCCTCTGCACAGGGCGAGAGGGCGATCAGGGACAGACTCGGCTTTTTTACATACGCCCCTGCGTCGCCTTTTCGCAAGGAGGAGGGGGGGAAAGCGCCATGTTGCCCTCGATGGGCGCCGAACATGGTGTCTCCGGTGAGCTGCAAGCGGGTAATCTGAGTGGATGTCCGTGCCCCGTTCGTTAGGGGTCGGCTAGGGGCCCAGAGGCACGCCCAAAAGTACCTGCGGGTGATCTGCCGGACCCGGTCCCCTGGCGACGGGGTCCGAGGGCTCGATGCCTCCCTCCGATGGGATTCCGTTACAAGATCGCTCCCGCTGGTCTCGGAAATGTCCTAGGGTACCTCGGGAGCGCAGCCCGAGCCTTGGTTATGTATCGAACGTACCCCTGGTCATCCCTCGCTCGGCGTCTGAGGCGGCTGTGAACCCTTCGGGGGCCAGCCTTCGAACCCCTGATCAGTAATGGGCGCGGAGCCCGAGTAGCCTGAGGCGGCTGTGGAACCCTTCGGGGGGCCGGCCTTCGAACCTCTGACCAGTAGTGGGTGTAGGGCCCACGCGATCTGAGGCGGCTGTCGAACCCTTCGGGGGGCCAGCCTTCGAACCTCTGATCAGTAGGGAGGCTCGGAGCCCGGTTCCTTCACGGGGAAGGATCCTTTTCGGGGTATCCCCCTTTCCCGGTCCCTGTTGCAAGAGAGAGAGAGAGAAAGAGGAAAAAAAGGAAAAGGATACGAAATCGAACGACGCGGCGTACCTTTTTTGGCGCGGTTATTACGGCGAAGGCGAAGCGTCGCCCGCTTCTCCTGCCAGAGGCGCCGCCTGTCCCGCCGCGGAGTTAATGCGACGGGGTGAGTGGTTGGCGGGGCGGCCGTTGCGCGTGCGCGAGCCGTTCGAAGAACGGGTCACGGGCGCGTTGTCTTCACGCCGTGAGAGGGGGTTCTCTTGCTGCCCCCGGATGGGACGTGAGCTTGGCTGACGACGTGACCGCTGCTCCCGCCCGCCTGCCAGCGTCATTACTGCCGGCCCATTTTTGACCGCATTGACCGCTGCGCCAGGCTGGCGTTGCTGGGTCGTGCGCTGGGTCGCCTCGAGTCGCGGTATTGGTTCCGCAATCGAGGAGGCGTGGCGGTGGCGCAAGTGGCGGTGCAGTTTCTTGCATGAAGCATCCGGCACGCCGGTTGCGTGACGCGTGGGCCTAGGCCTCCATGCTGGGCGTGTCGGGAGTCGGAGAAGCGTGCCCAAGTAGCGCGGTTGCATGCCGCCCGCATGGCTGTCCGCTCCTTTCGCCCGTTGGTCTGGGCAAAAGTGGAGGGTCACTTGTAACCGCTGGGCGGTCGTGTGTACCGCGCGCGGCGGTTTGGCTTCTTCTGCTCTGAGCCGGCTTGCATGACATGTGGGACCTGGCCCCCGCGCCGCAGGGGAGGGCCTTGGAGCGTGTTGGAGAAGACTCAGCCCGTGACGGTTGGGGGCGCAAGTAGGGAGAGTTGCCTTTAAAAGGAGGGTGACCCCCTTCGGAAGGCGACCATGTCTTCGCGCTCCCTTATGCATCGTGTCTTTTCACCTTCCAAGCCCCCGGATGGGGGATACCCGCCGTCTTTTCGCCTCATCGTCGGAGGAACGCAACTCCGTGGGAGTTGGTACCTTTCAGCCATCGTTCGGCTTCAAGGATTTTCATCACACAGCCCGGTTGCACCCCTCCGCTGGTGGTCACCCAAGACGGTGACCTCTAGCTCCTGGATGGGGAGAGGCAAGCCGGGCTGTGATCTCGATCCCGCCCTCAGCGTCGAGGGTGTTCGTCATCCTTGCTGGGGCGGGGAGCAAGGCGAGCCGGGGCTCTACCTCCTGCGCGGGTCGGCGGGCCACCTCTTCTTCCAGCTTCTGGTGGTGGCAATCGCCCTCCAGCCCTGCGGCGGAGACGTCCTCCAGCCATGCCGGGGAAGGCGAACTGTTGCTACCCAGCTAGGATGCAACATTCCGCCCTCTTCCTCGCATTCGCGGCGGGGACGGCAGCGAGGATCTGCCGGCGCACTTGGGAGCGGCTCGCTCTTTGGCTTTAATAGCTGGTTCGCGTCCCTTGAGCGGGAACGCGAACGAGCGCCCTCCGGCGGCCGCGTCCACCCGGGACCATGGCTGCTGCTGCAGGGGTCACTGGCGGGCCTCCCGATGTTCGTCGCCCCGCAGGCTCGAGGTTGCTCATACCCGCGGGGACGGAACCAGAGTTCCGTTTGTAGTGGCACTTTGAATGCCAGTGTTTTTGTTCATCGTGGCTGTCGAGGCCCGAACATGTATGTAATTTTGGCATGAAGCCGTGTTTTTTTCTCATTTTCGAGCACTAAGACTCGCCTGTTGATTATCTGAACCGCTTCACCAAGCATGAGTCGCCCCGTGTCAAGGTGACGAGTGAGGTATCCGTATCCCGGAGGCGTAGGAGTCCCTCGGCTCGGTCGGCCTTGTTGTCTGAGGCTCCTCTAGCTTAGTTAAAGGGACCCCTTGGCCGCTCTTCGTCGAGCCGAGGCCAGGGGTAGCGATATCAGTATGAACAGAGGCGGAGTTGGCTCGAAAATGAAACCTGGTTGGCCGGAGCCTAGCCGGGTTGTCCGTTAGCGGGACCGACGCCGGAGTTGACCAGCCGAGGCCTCGGGTCGGGCTGGCGCCCTTGGAAGATGGTTGGCCGAGGCCCCGGGGGTAACCGGCCGAGCCGCCTGCTCGGGCCGGATTCCCGGAGAAGCCCCTGGCAGCGATTGCCCGGGCGTGGCGATGACGTCGTCCTTCAGAGTGGAGATCCTCGGACCGCGTCGCCGTCCGAGGCTAGGTCGGACCTCGCGGAAGGTGTTGTCGATGCCGAGGGTGCTACTGCCCCCTTCCAGCGTCAAGACCCGAGCCTGCAGGATCAGAGTGTCTTGTAGCGTGTGCCTTCTGCGGCCGCCGAGGCCAGAACACACACCCTCGCTGTGTTGTAAAGCTGCGTCTCTTTTCCTCTTGTTTCGAGTATCTGGACTTTTTTGTTGGTAACAGGGATGTTTGCGCGAGCGAGAGTTGCTTCTCGTGGAAGGTGATGAGTGAGGTATCCGTATCCCGGAGGCGTGGGAGTCCCTCGGCTCGGTTGGCCTTGCCGCTTACGCGCACCTTCACCCGTCCATGAGGCCCTGTCACCGACTCAGTCGAGAAGGCTCGAAGGATCGCTTTGGCAGAAGAGCTTCCGAACATGAAGACTTGTTCGGTCCGCGGAATCACTTTATCCGAACGCGAGTTACTTATCGCAGAAGGTGATGAGTGAGGTATCCGTATCCCGGAGGCGTAGGAGTCCCTCGGCTCGGTCAGCCTTGGCTGCTTACGTGTACTCCGTCGTTTCCAGGATCCACTTTTCGAAGTAGTCAGAAAGCACGAAAGATATTCTGGCAGAAGAGATCTTTTTTTTTTCGAGGAAAATTTCAACGCAGAGGGGGTTCCCCCCCCTTTTAGCCCCCGAGGGAGGGTCGGGCTTTGCCGAGGCGAGGCCGACCCTTCCTTGATGACTAAACTTTGCGTGCGTGCGAGGTATATGAACGACTTGAAAATATTTTAAGGGTAGAAGCGACGTAGCTGTTGGATGTTCCAAGCGTTGTCGTAGACCTCGCCTTGGCTGTTGGCCAGCTTGTACGTTCCGGGCTTCAGAACCTTGGCGATGACGAACGGTCCCTCCCAGGGGGGCGTGAGCTTGTGCCTCCCTCGGGGGTCTTGTCGCAGCCGAAGCACCAGGTCGCCTACCTGGAGGTCTCGGGACCGGACCCCTCGGGCGTGGTAGCGTCGCAGGGACTGCTGGTACCGCGCCGAGTGTAGTAAGGCCTTGTCTCGAGCCTCTTCCAGCTGGTCCAGCGAGTCTTCTCGGCTGGCTTGGTTGCTTTGATCGCTGTAGGCCCTCGTCCTCGGGGAGCCGTATTCCAGGTCTGTGGGCAAGACGGCCTCGGCCCCGTAGACTAGGAAGAACGGCGTGAAACCCGTGGCTCGGCTCGGCGTTGTCCTTAGGCTCCAAACCACCGAGGGGAGTTCCTTCATCCATCGCTTGCCGAACTTGTTGAGGTCGTTGTAAATCCGAGGCTTGAGCCCTTGTAGAATCATGCCGTTGGCACGCTCTACTTGCCCATTTGACATGGGATGAGCCACGGCGGCCCAGTCCACCCGGATGTGGTGATCCTCGCAGAAGTCCAAGAACTTTCTGCCGGTGAACTGGGTGCCGTTGTCGGTGATGATGGAGTTCGGGACCCCGAAGCGATGGATGATGTTGGTGAAGAACGCCACCGCCTGCTCGGACCTGATGCTGTTCAGAGGTCGGACCTCGATCCACTTGGAGAATTTGTCGATGGCGACCAGCAGGTGCGTGTAGCCCCCGGGCGCCTTCTGCAAGGGGTCGACGAGGTCCATACCCCACACAGCAAAGGGCCAGGTGATGGGTATCGTTTGCAGAGCCTGAGCGGGCAGGTGGGTCTGCTTCGCATAGAATTGACACCCTTCGCAGGTGCGGACGATTCTAGTGGCGTCGGCCACCGCCGTCGGCCAGTAGAATCCTTGTCGGAAAGCATTCCCGACAAGGGCTCGAGGTGCTGCATGATGGCCGCAAGCCCCCGAGTGTATCTCCCGCAGGAGTTCCTGACCTTCGGCGACGGAGATGCATCGCTGGAGGATGCCTGAGGGGCTGCGGTGGTAGAGCTCCTTCTCATCGCCCAGCAAGACGAATGACTTGGCACGCCGTGCCACCCGGCGAGCCTCGGCCCGGTCGAGGGGTAGCTCTCCTTGTTAGAGATATTGCAGGTACGGGGTCTGCCAGTTTCGATCAGGCGTGGCCCCGCTTTGCTCCCCCTCGATGCGCAGCGCCTCACCCTCGGAGGCCGAGGGTGCCTCGAGCTGAACTAAAGGCGCCTCGGGCCGAGCTGAGGGTGCCTCGGGCTGTGCCGAGGGTACCTCGGTCTGGACCGAGGGTACCTCGGACTGGGTCGAGGGCGCCTCAGGCTCGGGCGGGTTGTCGATCTTGACGGAGGGTTGATGCAGATCCCGGGAGAAGACGTCCGGGGGAACCATTGTTCGCCCCGAGGCTATTTTAGCCAGCTCGTCCGCAGTCTCGTTGTAGCGCCGAGCGACGTGGTTAAGCTCGGGCCCGTAGAACTTGTCTTCCAGGCGCCGAACCTCATCGCAGTAGGCCTCCATCTTCGGTTCGCGGCAGTGGGAGTTCTTCATGACTTGGTCGATGACGAGCTGCGAGTCACCGCGGGCGTCGAGGCGCCGGACCCCTAGCTCGATCGCGATCCGCAACCCATTGACCAGAGCCTCATACTCAGCCACATTGTTGGACGCCGGGAAATGGAGGCGTAGCACATAGCGTAGGTGTTTCCCGAGGGGCGAGATGAAGAGTAGGCCCGCGCCGGCTCCCGTCTTCATCAGCGACCCGTCGAAAAACATGGTCCAGAGCTCCGGTTGGATCGGAGCCGTCGGTAGCTGGGTGTCGACCCATTCGGCTACGAAGTCCGCCAAGACCTGAGACTTGATGGCCTTCCGAGGGGCGAACGAGATTGTCTCGCCCATGATTTCCACCACCCACTTTGCAATCCTGCCCGAGGCCTCTCAGCACCGGATGATCTCCCCCAGGGGGAAGGATGACACCACAGTTACCGGATGAGACTCGAAGTAGTGTCGCAACTTCCGCCGCGTCAGGATCACCGCATACAGCAGCTTCTGAACTTGTGGGTAGCGGATCTTGGTTTCGGACAGTACCTCGCTGACGAAGTAAACTGGCCTCTGAACGGGCAATGCATGCCCCTCTTCTTGCCTCTCGACTACAATCGCGGCGCTGACCACCTGAGTGGTCGCGGCGACGTAGACCAAGAGGGCTTCTCCGGCAGCTGGAGGCACCAAGATAGGCGCCTTTGTGAGGAGCGCCTTCAGGTTCTCGAGAGCTTCCTCGGCCTCAGGGGTCCAAGTGAAGCACTCGGCCTTCCTTAAGAGGCGGTACAGAGGCAGACCTCTTTCGCCGAGGCGTGAGATGAAGCGGCTTAGAGCCGCGAGACATCCCATGACCCTCTGTACGCCTTTTAAGTCCTTGATGGGCCCCATATTGGTGATGGCTGCAATCTTCTCCGGGTTGGCTTCGATGCCCCGCTCGGAGACGATGAACCCCAAGAGCATGCCTCGGGGGACTCCGAAGACACACTTCTCGGGATTGAGCTTGACGCCTTTCGCCTTGAGACATCGGAATGTCACTTCAAGGTCGGAAAGGAGGTCGGAAGCTTTCCTCGTCTTGACTACGATGTCATCGACGTAGGCCTCGACCGTGTGGCCAATGTGTTCGCGGAACACATGGTTCATGCACCGCTGGTACGTCGCACCCGCATTCCTCAAGCCGAACGGCATGGTGACATAGCAGTACATGCCGAAGGGCGTGATGAAAGAAGTCGCGAGCTGGTCGGACTCTTTCATCCTGATTTGGTGATACCCTGAGTAGGCATCGAGGAAAGACAGGGTTTCGCACCCAGCAGTGGAATCCACGATTTGATCGATGCGAGGCAGAGGGTAGGGAACCTTCGGACATGCTTTGTTGAGACCAGTGTAGTCTACACACATCCGCCATTTCCCCCCTTTCTTTCTCACAAGCACAGGGTTGGCAAGCCATTCGGGATGGAATACCTCTTTGATGAACCCTGCTGCCATTAGCTTGTGGATCTCCTCGCCTATTACTCTGCGCTTCTCCTCGTCGAATCTGCGCAGAGGCTGCTTGACGGGTCGGGCTTCGGCCCGAATATCCAGCGAGTGCTCGGCGACATCCCTCGGTATGCCGGGCATGTCCGAGGGACTCCACGCGAAGACGTCGGTGTTTGCACGGAGAAAGTCGACGAGCACTGCTTCCTATTTAGGGTCGAGCCCGGAGCCGATCCGGATCTGCTTGGAGGCGTCGCCGCTGGGGTCGAGGGGGACGGCCTTGACCGTCTCCACTGGCTCGAAATTGCCGGCATGACGCTTCACGTCTGGCACCTCTTTGGAGAGGCTTTCCAGGTTGGCGATGAGGGCCTCGGACTCGGCGAGGGCCTCGGCGTACTCCACGCACTCCACGTCGCATTCGAATGCGTGCTTGTACGTGGGGCCGACGGTGATGACCCCGTTGGGGCCCGGCATCTTGAGCTTCAGGTAGGTGTAGTTGGGGACGGCCATAAACTTCGCGTAGCATGGCCTCCCCAGTACCGCGTGGTAGGTTCCTCGGAACCCGACCACCTCGAACGTCAGGGTCTCCCTTCGGAAGTTGGAGGGCGTTCCGAAGCAGACGGGAAGGTCGAGTCGTCCGAGGGGCTGGACGCGCTTCCCGGGAATGATCCCGTGGAAGGGTGCAGCGCCTGCTCGGACGGAGGACAGATCGACGCGCAAGAGCCCGAGGGTCTCGGCGTAGATGATGTTGAGGCTGCTACCCCCGTCCATAAGGACCTTGGTGAGCCTGACGTCGCCGATGACGGGGTCGACGACGAGCGGGTATTTCCCCGGGCTCGGCACGTGGTCGGTGTGGTCAGCTTGGTCGAAGGTGATGGGCTTGTCGGACCAGTCTAGGTAGACTGGCGCCGCCACCTTCACCGAGCAGACCTCCCGGCGCTCTTGCTTGCGATGCCGAGCCGAGGGATTCGCCGCATGCCCACCGTAGATCATGAAGCAGTCACGGACCTCGGGGAACTCTCCCGCTTGGTGATCTTCCTTCTTGTCGTCGTCGCGGGCCCTGCCACCCTCCGCGGGTGGCCCGGCCCTATGGAAGTGGCGCCGAAGCATGACGCACTCCTCAAGGGTGTGCTTGACGGGCCCCTGATGATAGGGGCACGGCTCCTTGAGCATCTTGTCGAAGAGGTTGGCACCTCCGGGGGGCTTCCGAGGGTTCTTGTACTCGGTGGCAGCGACAAGGTCCGCGTCGGCAGCGTCGCGTTTCGCTTGCGACTTCTTCCTGCCTTTCTTCTTGGCGCCGCGCTAAGTAGACGCCTCGGGAGCATCTTCCGATGGGCGGCCCTGGGGCTGCTTGTCCTTTCGGAAGATTGCCTCGACCGCCTTCTGGCCAGAGGCGAACTTGGTGACGATGTCCATCACCTCGCTCGCCCTGGTGGGGGTCTTGCGACCCAACTTGCTCACCAGGTCGCGGCAGGTGGTGCCGGCGAGGAACGCGCCGATGACATCCGAGTCGGTGATGTTGGGCAGCTCGGTGCGCTGCTTCGAGAAACGCCGGATGTAGTCCCGGAGGGACTCTCCCGGCTGCTGCCGGCAGCTTCGGAGGTCCCAGGACTTCCCGGGGCGCACGTACGTGCCCTGGAAATTGCCGGTGAAAGCTTGGACTAGGTCGTCCCAGTTGGAGATCTGCCCCGGAGGCAGGTGCTCCAACCAGGCGCGAGCGGTGTCGGAGAGGAACAGGGGGAGGTTGCGGATGATGAGGTTGTCGTCGTCCGTTCCACCCAGTTGGCAGGCCAGGCGGTAGTCCGCGAGCCACAGTTCCGGTCTCGTCTCCCCCGAGTACTTTGTGATAGTAGTCGGGGGTCGGAACCGGGTCGGGAATGGTGCCCGTCGGATGGCCCGGCTGAAGGCCTGCGGACCGGGCGGTTCGGGCGAGGGACTCCGATCCTCCCCGCTGTCGTAGCGTCCCCCACGCCTGGGGTGATAGCCTCGGCGCACCCTCTCGTCGAGGTGGGCCCGACGGTCGCGATGATGGTGCTCGTTGCCGAGGCGGCCCGGGGCCGCAGGCGCGGTGTTGCGCGTGCGCCCGGTGTAGACCGAGGCTTCCCGCATGAATCGGGAAGTCGCGGCATGGGGTTCCGAGGAGTATCCCTGCCTTCGGGAGGCAGAGCTCTCGGCCCGTCGGACCGCGGCGCCTTCTAGGAGATACTTGAGCTCCCACTGGATTCGCCGACCCTCGATGGTGGATGGCTCCGGCATCACGCGGAGGAGCATCGCTGCTGCAGCCAGGTTCTGGCCGACCCCACTAGACGCGGGTGGTGGCCTGACTCTGACGTCGTCGGCGACGCGGTGCTGGAGACCCTGGGGCAGATGACGTATTTCTCCGGCCGGGGGTTGGTTCGCCCATGCCTGCCCAACGTACCGACGGATCGGCTCAAGCGCTCCTACTCCCTCGTCGAGCCTGGCCTGCACCCCGCAGATTTGCTCGAGCTGTGGGCCGTGACCCCCCCCGCCGGAACGGGGACCACAGCTAGCTCCCGTGGGATGTCAACGCGGGGCACCGGCCTAGGGGGATCACCGTCCTCCGGCATGCCGAGAAGATTGCCCTCGGAGGGACCCCCTAGATCGACGTGGAAACATTCGCGGCTTGGGCTGCAGTCCTCGTCGTCGAGGCTGCGGCTACCGTCGGAACAGCCAGAGAGGCAGTAGTCACATGCGGTCATAAAGTCCCGCATGGCACTGGGGTTGCCAAGTCCAGAGAAATCCCAACAGATGCTGGGCTCGTCGTCTTCCTCGGACCCAGAGGGCCCGTAGGTCGAGACGTCCGTCAGCCGGCCCCAAGGAGACCACATGCGAAACCCCAGAGGGTTTGGACTCGCCCCTACGAGAGCGTCCGCCAAAGCGAGATCGCTAGGCGGGTTGAGGCTGAATCCAAATGGCGTAGGATGGGAATCGGTCGGTACCTTTTGGTCGACGAGCGGCGATGAAGTCACGTCGGGGACTGACTGCGCCATCATCTCAGGTACGAGGGTGACGTCCAGCAAGCTCTCGGCAAGCGCGCTGGCGTCGTCCGCTTGCTCGGGATTGGCGTGTCGCGGGGAGACGGTGCTCGTCTTCGTCTCAAACGCGAGGTCGATGTCCGGTGCGCCCCTCGTTGGGGTGTCGGCGCTGTCGACTCGCTCGACAGCCGACGAGGCGCTGCCTCCTGCTTGGCCTTGGTTGCCCCGCCTCCTCCTCCGTCGACGGGGGAGAGGACGGGGTGAGCTCGAATGTTGTTCTCCCACCACGCGGGGAAGACGTCGTCGATTCCGCCGCCGGCGGGCGGGCTGTCGGCCGCCATTGTCGTTGTCGCACGGCGGTGGAAGGAGTATCATGTCGTAGCTGCCGTCGAAGGACATGAACTCCAGACTCCCAAAACGGAGCATCGTCCCGGGCTGGAGAGGTTGCTGGAGACTGCCCATCTGGAGCTTGACGGGAAGCTATTCGTCAACACGCAGCAGGCCCCTACCTGGCGCGCCAACAGTCGGCGTTCCGAGACCGGGGGGTCCCTTGGGCCGACGAGTGAGTGTCGCCGCGTGCCCCAGCCCAGATGGGTCGAGCGCGAGGGCGAGCGCGAAGGGGGGAGGAGCGAGGCGGCCGGAGACCGGCGTGAGAGAGGTGGGAATCCCGCGGCCTTCGTGTTCGTCCCGCGCCCAGGTCGGGTGCGCTTGCAGTAGGGGGTTACAAGCGTCCACGCGGGAGAGGGAAGCGAGCGGCCCCAAGAGAGCGCCTGTCTCGTCCTCGTCCCCGCGCGGCCAACCCTCTCTAAGAGGGCCCTGGTCCTTCCTTTTATAGGCGCAAGGAGAGGATCCAGGCGTACAATGGGAGTGTAGCAGAGTGCTACGTGTCTAGCGGGGGAGAGCTAGCGCCCTAAGTACATGCCGTCGTGGCAGCCGGAGAGATTTTGGCACCCAGCTGGTGTGATGTCGTGGCCGTCGGAGGAGCGATGGAGCCTGGCGGAGGGACAGCTGTCGGAGCGGTTGGGTCCTTGCTGACGTCCTCTTGCTTCCGTAAGGGGGCTGAGAGCCGCCGTCGTCACAGAGCATGCGGGACGCCATCATTGCCTATCCGGCGGAGCTAGCCAGATGGGACGCCGATCTTGTTTCCTGTGGCCCGAGTCTGCTCGGGGTAGGGTGATGATGGCGCCTCCCGTTGACGTGGCTGGTCTGCGCCCTAGGTTGGGCGAGGTGGAAGCTCCTCCGAAGCTGAGGTCGAGTCTATCTTCCGTGGCCGAGGCCGAGTCCGAGCCCCTGGTCGGGCGAGGCGGAGGTCGTCGTCTGAGGCCAGGGCGGAGTCCGAGCCCTGGGGTCGGGCGGAGCGGAGTTCGCCGTCTTCCGGGACTTAGCTCGAGTTCGAGCCCTGGGGCGGGCGGAGCGGAGTTCGCCGTCTTCCGGGACTTAGCCCGAGTCCGAGCCCTGGGTCGGGCGGAGCGGAGTTCGCCGTCTTCCGGGACTTAGCCCGAGTCCGAGCCCTGGGTCGGGCAGAGCGGAGTTCGCCGTCTTCCGGGACTTAGCCCGAGTCCGAGCCCTGGGTCGGGCGGAGCGGAGTTCGCCGTCTTCCGGGGCTGAGCCCGAGTCCGAGCCCTGGGTCGAGCGGAGCGGAGTTTCCTGTGGTGCCTTCTGCAGGACCTGACTGCCTGTCAGCCTCACTCTGTCAAGTGGCACTGCAGTCGGCGCGGCGCAGGCGGCGCTGTCCTTCTGTCAGGCCGGTCAGTGGAGCGGCGAAGTGACGGCGGTCACTTCGGCTCTGCCGGGGGGCGCATGCCAGGATAAGGGTGTCAGGCCACCTTTGCATTAAATGCTCCTGCGATTTGGTCGGTCGGTGCGGCGATTTGGTCAGGGTTGCTTCTTAGCGAAGGCAGGGCCTCGGGCAAGCCGGAAATATGTTCGCCGTCGGAGGGGGGCCTCGGGCGAGACGGAAATCCTCCGGGGTCGGCTGCCCTTGTCCGAGGCTAGGCTCGGGCGAGGTGTGATCGAGTCGCTCGAACGGACTGATCCCTGACTTAATCGCACCCATCAGGCCTTAGCAGCTTTATGCTGATGGGGGTTACCAGCTGAGAATTAGGAGCCTTGAGGGTACCCCTAATTATGGTCCCCGACACAACATTTCTATCATGCACATAGGAAGAACTAGAAGCAAACATGGCATGAGAATCAAAAGCATCATATGCATTATAACTTTTATAAGCATTTCTATATTGTCTCTTGTCATGATACATAAAAGCATGGTTCTTTTTAGCACTACTAGCCATAGGGGCCTTCCCTTTCTCCTTGGTGGAGATGGGAGCCTTATGGCTTGTTAAGTCCTTGGCTTCCCTCTTGAAGCCAAGTCCATCCTTAATTGAGGGGTGTCTACCAATCGTGTAGGCATCCCTTGCAAATTTTAGCTTATCGAAATCACTTTTGCTAGTCTTAAGTTGGTCATTAAGACTAGCTACTTCATCATTTAATCTAGAAATTGCAACTAGGTGTTTACTACAAGCATCAATATCAAAATCCTTACACCTAGTACAAATTATAACATGTTCTACACAAGAATTAGATTTATTTGCTACTTCTAATTTAGCATTTAAATCATTGTTAACACCTTGTAAAGTAGAAATGGTTTCATGACAAGTAGATAGTTCATAAGAAAGCATTTCATTTCTTTTAACTTCTAAAGCATAGGATTTTTGTGCCTCTACAAATTTATCATGTTCATCATATAACAAATCCTCTTGCTTTTCTAAAAGCCTATCCTTTTCATTCAAGGCATCAATCAATTCATTGATTTTATCAATTTTATTTCTATCCAATCCCTTGAACAAGCTAGAGTAATCTATTTCATCCTCATCACTAGCTTCGTCCTCACTTGAAGAAGCATAAGTAGAGTTTCGAGTACATACCTTCTTCTCCCTTGCCATAAGGCATGTGTGACGCTCGTTGGGGAAGAGGGATGACTTGTTGAAGGCGGTGGCGGCGAGTCCTTCATTGTCGGAGTCGGACGAAGAGCAATCCGAATCCCACTCCTTGCCAAGATGTGCCTCGCCCTTTGCCTTCTTATAGTTCTTCTTTTTCTCCCTCTTGATCCCTTGATCCTGATCACTATCATTGTCGGGACAGTTAGCAATAAAATGACCAAGCTTACCACATTTGAAGCATGGGCGCTTTCCCTTTGTCTTGGTCTTGCTTGGTTGCCCCTTGCGACCCTTTAGCGCCGTCTTGAATCTGTTGATGATAAGGGCCATTTCTTCATCATTAAGTCCGGCCGCCTCAATTTGTGCTACCTTGCTAGGTAGCGCCTCCTTGCTTCTTGTTGCCTTGAGAGCAAGGGGTTGAGGCTCATTGATTGGACCATTCAATGCGTCGTCCACGTACCTTGCCTCCTTGATCATCATTCGCCCGCTTACGAATTTTCCAAGGACTTCTTCGGGTGACATTTTGGTGTACCTGGGATTCTCACGAATATTATTCACCAAATGAGGATCAAGAACGGTAAAGGACCTTAGCATCAGTCGGACGACGTCGTGGTCCGTCCATCGCGTGCTTCCGTAGCTCCTTATTTTGTTGATAAGGGTCTTGAGTCGGTTGTATGTTTGGGTTGGCTCCTCGCCCCTTATCATCGCGAATCGTCCAAACTCGCCCTCCATCAACTCCATCTTGGTGAGCAAGGTGACGTCGTTCCCCTCATGAGAAATCTTGAGGGTGTCCCATATTTGCTTGGCGTTATCCAAGCCGCTCACTTTGTGGTATTCATCCCTGCACAATGAAGCTAGAAGAACAGTAGTAGCTTGTGCATTCTTATGAATTTGCTCATTAATGAACATGGGACTATCCGTACTATCAAAGTGCATTCCACTCTCTACAATCTCCCATATACTAGGATGGAGAGAGAACAAGTGACTACGCATTTTGTGACTCCAAAATCCATAGTCCTCTCCATCAAAATGAGGAGGTTTACCAAGTGGAATAGATAATAAATGAGCATTTGCACTTTGAGGAATACGCGAATAATCGAAAGAAAAGTTCGAGTTAACCGTCTTTCGTTTGTCGTAGTCGTTGTCATCGTTGTCCTTATGGGAAGAAGTGGACTCATCACTGTCGTCGTAGTAGACGATCTCCTTAATGCGCCTTGTCTTCTTCTTCTTCCCATCTTTTCGTCTATGGCCCGAGCCCGAGTCGGTAGGCTTGTCATCCTTCGGCTCGTTGACGAAAGATTCCTTCTCTTTATCGTTGATCACGATACCCTTCCCCTTAGGATCCATCTCTTCGGCCGGTTAGTCCCTTTGTGAAGAGAACGGCTCTGATACCAATTGAGAGCACCTAGAGGGGGGGGGTGAATAGGTGATCCTGTAAAACTTCAAAACTTAAGCCACAAAAACTTGGTTAAGTGTCAGCGCAATAACCGCCAAGTGGCTAGAGAGGAATCTTCAACAAAACACAATAACCAACAAGAGATCAATCACAGAGATGGCACGGTGGTTATCCCGTGGTTCGGCCAAGACCAACGCTTGCCTACTCCACGTTGTGGCGTCCCAACGGACGAGGGTTGCAATCAACCCCTCTCAAGCGGTCCAAAGACCCACTTGAATACCACGATGTTTTGCATGCTTTTCTCAATCCCGTTTGCGAGGAATCTCCACAACTTGGAGTCTCTCGCCCTTACACTTGAAATTCACAAAGAAGCACGGAGCAAGGGAGGGATTAGCAACGCACTCAAGACAAGAAATCACAGCAACACCACACACACAAGTCGCAATGAGAGCTCACAACACAACTCAATGAGTTCACCACTCAACTAGAGCTCTAATTGCTATCGCAAAGAATCAAAGGCACGAAATCGATGTCTTGGTGCTTAGGAATGTTGTAGGAATGCTTGGTGTACTCCTCCATGCGCCTAGGGGTCCCTTTTATAGCCCCAAGGCAGCTAGGAGCCATTGAGAGCAATCTAGGAAGGCTGATCTTGCCTTCTGTCGACTGGCGCACCGGACAGTCCGGTGCACACCGGACACTGTCCGGTGCCCGATTTCTTTCCAAAAATGACGCAGTCGACCGTTGGCAGCCTGAGAGCCGTTGGCGCACCGGACATGTCCGGTGCACACCGGACAGTCCGGTGCCCCCTTCTAGCCGTTGGCTCGGCCATGTGTCCCGCGCAGATCGCGCGGCCGACCGTTGGCCTGGCCGACCGTTGGCTCACCGGACAGTCCGGTGCACACCGGACAGTCCAGTGACTTATAGCCGTACGTCGCCGGTGAATTCCCGAGAGCGGCCACTTCGCTCGAGCCAGCCTGGCGCACCGGACACTGTCCGGTGCACCACCGGACAGTCCGGTGCTCCCAGACTCAGCAGAGTCTTGGCTGCTCGAGCCAAGACATTTACAATTGGATTTTTCCTGTTTCCAGCACTTAGACACAATACATTAGTCCATAAAACAATGTACTAAGTCTGAGAAACATACCTTTATCCTTGATTTGTACTTTGTCCACCTTTTTACACTTAGGCACTTGTGTTGGACACTAAATCACCAAAATACTTAGAAATGGCCCAAGGCACATTTCCCTTTCAACAAGGTCTATCTTTTTCGAATTGTACGTTAGTCAAACCTATCACGTGTTCTCCCTTTAGAAGCTTGTGCAGGTTCTTCGTCCCTACATGTGCTAAGCGGCGATGCCACAACCAGCCCATGCTAGTCTTAGCTATTAAGCATGCATCTAGACCGGCCTCCTCTTTTGCAAAATCAACTAAATAAAGTTTGTCGTCTAATACACCCTTAAAAGCTAATGAACCATCACTTCTTCTAATGTCAGACACATCTACATTTGTAAATAGACAATTATATCCCATATTACATAATTGACTAACAGATAGCAAATTATATCCAAGGGACTCAACTAAAAACACATTAGAGATAGAGTGCTCATTTGAAATTGCAATCTTGCCTAAGCCTTTCACCTTGCCTTGGTTCCCATCACCAAATATGATTGAATCTTGGGAATCCTTGTTTTTGACGTAGGAGGTGAACATCTTCTTCTCCCCCGTCATATGGTTTGTGCATCCGTTGTCGATAATCCAGCTTGAACCCTCAGATGCATAAACCCGCAAGACAAATTTAGGCTTGGGACTTAGGTACCCAACTCTTGTTGGGTCCTACAAGGTTAGTCACAATTGTCTTAGGGACCCAAATGCAAGTTTTATCATCCTTGCATTTTGCCCCTAATTTCCTAGCAACTATCTTCCTATCCTTTCTACAAATAGCAAAGGAAGCATTTAAAGCATGATATATTGTAGAAGGACCATCCATAACTTTCCTAGAAACATGAACAATATTCTTTCTAGGCACATGATGAACATATCTCCTAGACATATCTCTATCATGCATATAAGAAGAACTAGAAGCAAACATAGCATGTGAATCATAAGCATGTGAATCATAACTTCTATAGTCATTTCTAGCATGTCTCCTATTATGATACATAAAAGCATGGTTCTTTTTAGTACTACTTGCCATAGGAGCCTTCCCTTTCTCCTTGGCGGGGATGGGAACCTTATGGCTTGTTAAGTTCTTGGCTTCCCTCTTGAAGCCAAGTCCATCCTTAATTGAGGGGTGTCTACCAATCGTGTAGGCATCCCTCGCAAATTTTAGCTTATCAAATTCGCTCTTGCTAGTCTTAAGTTGAGCATTAAGACTAGCCAGTTCATCATTAAGTTTGGAAATTGAAACTAGGTGTTCACTACAAGCATCAATGTCAAAATCTTTACACCTATTACAAGATGCAACAATTTCTACATAAGATGTTGATTTACTAGCTACTTCTAACTTAGCATTCAAATCATCATTAATGCTCCTTAAGTTAGAAATTGTCTCATGGCAAGAAGATAATTCACAAGAAAGCATTTCATTTCTTTTAACTTCTAGAGCATGAGATTTTTGTGCTTCTACAAATTTGTCATGTTCTTCATACAACAAATCCTCTTGCTTTTCTAAAAGCCTATTTTTATCATTCAAGGCATCAATTAATTCATTAATTTTATCTACCTTGGTTCTATCTAGGCCCTTAAATAAACATGAATAATCTATTTCATCCTCATCACTAGATTCATCCTCACTTGAAGAAGCATAAGTAGAGTTTCGAGTACATACCTTCTTCTCCCTTGCCATAAGGCATGTGTGACGCTCGTTGGGGAGGAGGGATGACTTGTTGAAGGCGGTGGCGGCGAGTCCTTCATTGTCGGAGTCGGAAGAGGAGCAATCCGAATCCCACTCCTTGCCTAGATGAGCCTCGCCTTTTGCCTTCTTATAGTTCTTCTTCTTCTCCCTCTTGTTCCCTTGATCCTGATCACTATCATTGTCGGGACAGTTAGCAATAAAATGACCAAGCTTACCACATTTGAAGCATGAGCGCTTCCCCTTTATCTTGGTCTTGCTTGGCTGCCCCTTGCGACCTTTTAGCGCCATCTTGAATCTCTTGATGATGAGAGCCATCTCTTCATCATTAAGTCTGGCCGCCTCAATTTGTGCCACCTTGCTAGGTAGCGTCTCCTTGCTTCTTGTTGCCTTGAGAGTAAGAGGTTGAGGCTCATTGATTGGACCATTCAATGCGTCGTCCACGTATCTTGCTTCCTTGATCATCATTTGCCCGCTCACGAACTTTCCAAGTATCTCCTCGGGCGTCATCTTGGTGTACCTAGGATTCTCACGAATATTGTTTACAAGATGAGGATCAAGGACAGTAAAAGACCTTAGCATTAGGCGGACGACGTCGTGGTCCGTCCATCGCGTGCTTCCATAGCTTCTTATCTTGTTGACAAGGGTCTTGAGCCGGTTGTACGTTTCGGTTGGCTCTTCTCCCCTTATCATAGTGAATCTCCCGAGTTCGCCCTCCACCAACTCCATCTTGGTGAGCATTGTGACGTCATTCCCCTCATGAGAGATCTTGAGGATGTCCCAAATTTGCTTGGCGTTATCCAAGCCGCTCACTTTGTGGTATTCATCCCTGCACAATGAAGCTAGAAGAACAGTAGTAGCTTGTGCATTTTTATGAATTTGCTCATTAATGAACATGGGACTATTCGTACTATCAAAGTGCATTCCACTCTCTACAATCTCCCATATACTAGGATGGAGAGAGAACAAGTGACTACGCATTTTGTGACTCCAAAATCCGTAGTCCTCTCCATCAAAATGAGGAGGTTTACCAAGTGGAATAGATAATAAATGAGCATTTGTACTTTGAGGAATACGAGAGTAATCAAAAGAAAAGTTCGAATTGACCGTTTTCTTTTTCTCGTAGTCGTTGTCGTCCTTTTGGGAAGAGGAAGATTTGTCGCTGTCGTAGTAGACGATCTCCTTGATGCGCCTTGTCTTCTTCTTCTTCCCATCTTTGCGCTTGTGGCCCGAGCCCGAGTCGGTAGGCTTGTCATCCTTCGGCTCGTTGAAGATAGACTCCTTCTCGTTGTTGTTGACCACCATCCCCTTTCCCTTAGGATCCATCTCTTCGGGCGATTAGTCCCTTCTTGAAGAGAACGGCTCTGATACCAATTGAGAGCACCTAGAGGGGGGTGATAGGTGATCCTGTAAAACTTGAAACTTAAGCCACAAAAACTTGGTTAAGTGTTAGCACAATAATTTCCAAGTGGCTAGAGAGGAGTCTTCAACAAAACACAATAACCACAAGAGATCAATCACAGAGATGGCACAGTGGTTTATCCCGTGGTTCGGCCAAGACCAACGCTTGCCTACTCCACGTTGTGGCGTCCCAACGGACGAGGGTTGCAATCAACCCCTCTCAAGCGGTCCAAAGACCCACTTGAATACCACGGTGTTTTGCTTTGCTTTTCTTAATCCCGTTTGCGAGGAATCTCCACAACTTGGAGTCTCTCGCCCTTACACTTAAAGTTCACAGAGAAGCATGGAGTAAGGGAGGGATTAGCAACTCACACAAGACACAAAGATCACAGCAAATACGCACACACAAGACCCAGACTTAAGCTCAAAATACTAGCACACTAGAACGGAGCTTAAATCACTAGAATGTCGAACAAGTGCGCAAGAACGGAGTGTGAGTGATCAAGAGTGCTCAAGAATGCTTGGTTGTCTCCTCCATGTGCCTAGGGGTCCCTTTTATAGCCCCAAGGCAGCTAGGAGCCGTTGAGAGCATTCCAGGAAGGCTGATCTTGCCTTCTGTCGCCTGGCGCACCGGACAGTCCGGTGCACCACCGGACACTGTCCGGTGCGGATCTCTTTCCTTATTTGGCGAAGCCGACCGTTGGCGCCTGGGAGCCGTTGGCGCCTGGGAGCCGTTGGCGCACCGGACACTGTCCGGTGCACACCGGACAGTCCGGTGCTCCAATGTGACCGTTGGCTCGGCCACGCGTCACGCGCGGAATCCTCGGCCGACCGTTGCCCCGGTAGACCGTTGGCTCACCGGACAGTCCGGTGCACCACCGGACAGTCCGGTGCATTTTAGCCGTACGCTGCCGTCGAAGTCCCGAGAGCAGCCTGTTCGCTAGAGCCAGCCTGGCGCATCGGACACTGTCCGGTGCACCCAGACCGAGCTGACTTTGGCTGAACAGAGTCATCTCATTTCCAATTCAATCTTTCCTGTTTCCAGCACTTAGGCACAATACATTAGTCCATAAAACAATGTACTAAGTCTAGAAACATACCTTTTGACATGATTTGCACTTTGTTCACCACATTGCATAGATCAACACAAAAGCACTTGTGTTGGCACTCAATCACCAAAATATTTAGAAATGGCCCAAAGGCACATTTCCCTTTCAGTACCTTCAACACTCCTAATTCTCAGCTGGTAACCCCCATCAGCACAAAGCTGCAAAGGCCTGATGGGTGCGACTAAGTCAGGGATCTGTCCATTCGAGGGACTCGATCACGCCTCGCCCGAGCCCAGCCTCGGGCAAGGGCAGCCGACCCCGGAGGATCTACGTCTCGCCCGAGGCCCCCCTTCAGCGACGAACATACTTCCGGCTCGCCCGAGGCCCAGTCTTCGCCAAGAAGCAACCCTGGCCAAATCGCCACGCCAACCGACCAAATCGCAGGGGCATTTAATGCAAAGGTGGCCTGACACCTTTATCCTGACGCGCGCCCTTCAGTCGACAGAGCCGAAGTGACCGCAGTTGTTGGAACTTGCTACCAGGTGCAAGGGAATCCAACTGGGGTGAGAGTTGACGTAAATAGGGTTCTCGCACGAGATGGCAAAAGCTCTGTTAATCTAGCCTCTCAAGGGCACTGTGCGGGGGTATTTATAGGTATCTGAGTGCCCAGCGTCCTGTGTTAAGGACGCATGTGCCCTCAGACACCTAGGTTATCCCCGGAATATTCCCATAAAGCGGGGTTACAGATCGTAATTACAGGGATGCCTTTACAAATTAGGCCTGTAACGCGCAGCGACCACGTAGGGCCTGTTACTATGGGCCGGATCACACGTGGGCCTCCATGCTGGACGAGGTCGCAAGATGGGACGACCTCATCATAGGTCTTCATCCGATGACGTATCAGCGAAGGGTGAGCCTGTCCGTTGTCTTGTCTCCGTTGGTCCAACGATTGAGGCGAAGGCATCGAGCGAAGGGTGGCGTCTTCGCCTTCGCCCCAACATTTGCCCTCCGAGGGACCAGTTCGACTAAGTCATTTGGTGCCGAAGACGTCGCTAGATGGCGGGGACGCTGCCCTCGCTCGAAGTGGTCCCGCGGGGGTTTTTGACATGACCGTTGATTGACACCGTACTGTTGGACTGCGGGTTTCCCGAAGCGCCGCGCCCTGTGTATAAAAGGGGGCGGGGGCGGCGCGTTTTGAACTTTATCTTTCTGCGCTCTGTGAAAACCCTAGCCGCTTTTTCTCCTTCTTGCTGCTCGTCTGCCCTCCTTGCTCCTGTTCGTCGGAGATCTGGCCCGAGTGAAGCAGACCGCCCGCCGCCGCCGACGGTACGTAGCGATGCCGACCTCTTCTTCTTCTGCTGCCGCTGCGCCGCCGGCCGATGCGTCGTCTGAGGAGACGCTGAGCACTGTGGCGGCGGAGGAGTTGCGCGTCGGCGATACGGTGGATTTCGGTGTGTCGCGGATGTCCTCGGTCCGCGTGCAAGATATGCAGCAGCTTGGTTACTTTGGCGGCGGAGTCGCTCGTGTCCCGGGGACGGAGGAGGTCCCCGAGCCGGAAGGCGAGTTGGTTGTGTTCGAGGCGTTCTTCGCCGCTGGTCTTCGCCTGCCTACGCACCGATTTGTGGGAGAGGTCCTGCGCAGATTTAACGTTCAACTGACTCCGAATGCCGTGGTGGCTCTGTCGAAGTATGTCTGGGCGACGACTTCGTACGGCGGACAGCCATCAGTCGAAGTCTTCGCGAAGTACTATTGCCTGCACTGGCAGAAGAGGATGATCGGAAATGAAGTTGCCCAGTTTGGGTCCTGTACATTTGCGCCGAAGACCGGCAAGACCTCGATGGAGGTAGTTGAGTTGGTTCCTTGCGCCCGCAACAAGTGGGGCAACTGGCATGAGTTTTGGTTCTACGTCGCGGAGGGCACAGTCGAAGACCACACGGGACTCCCCGTGTCCGAGATGTGCTCGCATTATTACTCAGCATACCCGCCGTTTGAAGTGGCGGAGGAGGATGCAGACGAAGGGGCCCTTCGGTGCGCCGCCGGCCTGAGCAGCGGGCGCGATTTGGTTGAGGAGTTTGTGGCGTACGGGGTATGGCCTTTGGCGCATGGCTGGGCGTTGGGCGAAGTATGCCCTCACCAGATGCCTTCCCATGGTGGAAAGCTGGTGCGAAGTCCTGCCTTCTCGTTGGATCTGCATAGCCGCGATCCAGCCGCCTTCGTGCGAGAGGCGGAGGATGGGGCGGTGTGGATCGTCGGTCGGTACGTGCTGAAGACAGAGGGCCAGCGTAGCTGGGATATTCGCGGGTCTAATGACCGCTTGAACAGGGTTTTTGAGTTGAACCGTCTGCCTTATGGCGGTTATCCCGGTCAGGACGATATGGATCGTCGCGGGAAGAAACCGGTGGTAGAGACTCGAGACGACCCCGCGCCGGCGGCCGCCCCTTCCTCTAGGAAGAGGAAACTAGGTATTGCTATGGGAGGACTGGGGGTTTCTGATGGTTTTCTAGGGAATTGATGAGGACATGCGCGGCCCCGGGGGGAAGGATGTCTTCGCCCGAGCTCCGGGAGTCTTCGGCGCGGATGCTGAGGGTTACCGGGGGTTGGTGGCCTAGGAATGTTCCTATCCCCCGCGCGGTCGGCGAAGACTTTTTTACATCTCGCATGGTTCGTGCTTGGAAAGTGTTTCCTTACGGGCGGAATATTGCTGCTGTTGTGTCGGCAGTGATGGACAAGGATCGTCAGAGAGCTGCGCAGAAGCGCCAGGCGGTCGTCAGGCTTCATGAGGCCAGGCCGAAGAGGCCGCGGGGGGTTGCGAAGGCTGCTGCCCCCGGCGGAAGCCAGCCGCCGCTGGCGGCGAAGTCGACCGTCCCTGCATCCAGCAGGGCGCCGGAGGCTGCGAAGGCGGCTGCCGCCGGTGGTTCCAAGTCTGTGAAGGCCGCCCCTACGTCCAGCAGGGTGCTGGATGCTGCGAAGGCGGCCCGAGAGTTGCCGCCGCCGGGCAAGCGCGTCGCCGACTTCGCCACCGACATTAGTGTGGAAGATTATCTTGTTGGTAAGCCGTTGGCTCGTTTTTTTAAACTGTTGACACGTCGCAGGGTCGGACGAAGGCCAACTTGTTGTTGTTCCGCCTGCCGTGGCGACCGCGGCGGCAGCCGTGGTGCCCAGGGCGAAGGGCAGTGCTCTTAGTGCCGGTGGCGAGATGTCGGCACTCACTGCCGTCAGGGACGAGGCGGGTGCTGTGTCCCGCCGGCTGAAGGAGATGAAGGAGGCACTAAGTCAGGTACGTTGAGCTAGACTTCAGTTTTTTATCGGCTTCATTGGAGCTGTGGTCTTATGTGTGTCTTGTAGGCGGCTGACTTCGCAGACCGCGCGGCGTCGGGGGCCCTGACGGCAGTTGTGTCTGCCAAAGTCGAGAGACTTCGGACGCAACATGCCGACGCCATCCGGGAAAAGTCGGCCGCCGACAGTAAATGCCGCAAGCTGGCGGATAAGGTGGCCGCGCTGGAGGGTGAGAAGACTGACCTCCGGCGCCAACTGGCGGAGGAGAGGAAGGAGGCTAATGAGGCCCTCGCCAAGGCGCAGTCTGCGCAGGCGGAGGCCAATTTGGCGCGGGCGGAGGCAGTCTTGCCAGGCAGCGCGCCGAGCAGTTGGAGGAGCGGCTCAGCGCTCTGCAGGCCCGAGTGGAGAGGGCCGAGGCCTCGACGCGCTCGGAGGCTGAGCGGACACGCAAACAGCTTATGGATTCATACCATGAGCTGGGCGCGCGGACCGCTGACTTCGAAGTGCCGGACCGAGAGCCCGGACTTCGCTGCCTCGAGTGGATACAGAAGGAGCTGCTGGCGCTTCCCGCCATCGTGGAGGGGTTTATGTCCTATGCCTCCCTGGTCACCTGCGAGGGGCGATGAACGCGCTCTCTCGCGAAGGGTGCCGGCACTATGAGGTCTTCGACCAAGCTGATGAGGATTTCGAGCGCGATATCTACAAGGTTGAAGACCCTGTGGTGAAGGAGTCCGCGGGAGCCCTCTACGACTGGATGTGGGGCCCCCACGGTCGGGAGGTGGTCAGGGAGCGGGCCGAGACGGCGAGGGGTCAGGTAATGTTTGGCTTTGGTTTGGTGTTAGTTGAATGTGGGCTATATGTGGGTTTGCTGAATCTGTGTGTTGTGTCTCAGGCGGCGCGTGGCGAGAGGGTGGATGACTTCGGGGCTTTGAACAGCGTGCTGCCTGACCCGGAGCCGAACCCGCCGGAGGCTGTGTCCGAGGCCGCCCTGCAGCCGCCTACGGAAACCGCCGAAGGCGTTCCTGATGCCCCCGCAACCACTGCAGCCGGCGGAGGCCCGTCGCCAACTGCCGCGCCGAGGGCTGAGGATCCTGTGAAGGTGGCGGCGGAGCCGACAGCGGAGGATCCCGCGACGGCTGGGTCTTCGCAGGTGGCGTAGTGGGTGTGGGTAGTTAGGGAATTTTGGATATGTTGCTGAATCTTGGTTGCTGCGCAGGTTCAAGATTTTGGGCCTGCGCACGCAACCGCTACTACTAATTTTTTGGCGACTTCGACTGTGGATGATGGTAATAAATCGGATGGGTCTGCATCTAAGTTTTCTGATTTTGGTGACTCTGGGAGCTTGGTTGAGTGGACTGAGGAGTCATCGGATGAGAACTTGGACTACTTTGCGGCCTTGGATGTGGCAGCGGAGGAGGCTTCGCCGCATGCTGTGGATGCTGAAGTTGAGCCTGGTCCGAGTACTGGGCGTAGGCGGCGAAGGGCGGTTGCGAAGCGTAGAGTGAGTGGGGCGGACGGCGGTCGACTGCGTGTGAGTAGGGCTGGCAGGCAGGAACTGTTGTCCTTGCCAGCCGCCGTGAGTGCAGGTGAGGGGGAATTGCGAAGTCTTTTTGCGGGTGAGGAGCTTAGGATAATGTTATTTAACTATAGGGAGATGGGAATTATTCCGAAGGTTGAGCCGATGTAGAGTGTGATGCCCTCGCTTGTACATGTGTAATGGCTTGTATGATGAAGTTGTGTGCCCTCGCACATTCGGCTATGCTCGCGAAGGCGTTACGTACTTGGTCTGGTGTATTTGTTATGCTGGTCTGGTGCGCATGTAGTCGGTCTTTGCGCGGACAGTTTGGTGTAGTCGTTTTCGCATTTGTTACGCTTCGTCCGGCTGCGCGGAGGACTTCGATTTTTCGCACTTGTTGCGCTAGCCCGGCTGCACCCGTAGGCGACTTCTGCACGGATAGTCTTCGCGGTAGACTTTGGTTTTTCGCACTTGTTGTGCTAGTCCGGCTGCACCCTTAGGCGACTTCTGCACGGATAGTCTTCGCGCTAGACTTCGGTTTTTCGCACTTGTTGTGCTTGTCCGGCTGCACCCTTAGGCGACTTCTGCGCGGATAGTCTTCGCGGAAGACTACGATTTTCGCACTTGATGTGCTAGTCCGGCTGCACCCTTAGGCGACTTCTGCACGGATAGTCTTCGCGGAAGACTTCGATTTTTCGCACTTGTTGTGCTAGTCCGGCTGCACCCTTAGGCGACTTCTGCGCGGAGTTGTCGCACGCGAGGGTGGCTAGCGCTGAGCCTCGCGGTGACTTTGTATTGGTCGAATGTCGAAGACCGTCGGCGCGGTCTTTTTTCGACGCATGTTTTTGCGGGGGATTTTTCACTTGTATATTACATGACTCCGCCTCGTTAAAAACCTCACCCCCCGGGAGGAAAAGAGTGCGGGCCAGAATAAAATTGTTTTTGCGAATTACAAGGGCGAATGGGCCCTGATGAGTCAAACAAAAAATTTGCGGAGATTGTCGATGTTCCAGGAGTGCTCCAGGTCTTCGCTGTTTGGCGTTGCGAGCCTGTAAGCGCTGGGGGAAGCTTTCGTCTTGACAATGAAAGGGCCCTCCCACTTGGGCTCTAGCTTGCCCCTGGACTCTGTCCGAGCTGTTCGGACGAGTACGAGGTCCCCTTCGCTGAATTCCCTCGGGATGACTGCGTGGTCGCGCCATGCTTTTGTCTGGGCTTGGTATTTATTTAGAGCCTATAGGGCGAAGACTCGGTCTCCATCGATGAGATCCTTCGAAGTGGGCTCGTCCACGTCGGGGACGGCTGACGGAACTGTTCGCGGGGACCCATGTTTTATTTCTTGTGGGGTCATGGCCTCCGATCCATATAGAAGGCGGAAAGGAGTGAACCCGGTCGCCCTGCACTCAGTCGTGTTTAGCGCCCAGACCGCCTCGGGTAACAAATCGGCCCACCTGCCCTTTTTCGTCGAGGAGCATCTTTTTGACAGCTGTGAAGATTTTTCCATTGGCGCGTTCCACAACTCCGTTGGACTGCGGGTGATAGACTGAGGCGAAGGCAAGCTTGGTGCCAATGGAGAAGAAAAAATCCTTGAAGTCTTGGCTGTCAAACTGCTTGCCGTTGTCAACTGTTAGTTCGGACGGTACTCCGAAGCGGCAAACAATGTTTTGCCAAAAGAATTTCTGTGCAGTCTTTGATGTTATTGTGGAAACAGCCCTTGCCTCGATCCATTTGGTGAAGTATTCGACAGCGACGAAGGCGAACTTAAGGTTCCCCTGAGCCGTGGGCAGGGGCTCGACGATGTCCAGGCCCCAGCGCTGGAGAGGCCATGTGTGGGCGATCAGCTTTGTAAATTGCGAGGGGCTGCCTAATCGAGGAGAAAACTTCTGGCAGGCTTCGCAGGACCTTGTGACCCGATTTGCGGCGCAGATCATTGCGGGCCAGTAGAAACCTTGGCGGATCACCTTTGCAGCTAGGGCCCTTGGCCCTGCGTGAGAGCCGCAGGTACCACTGTGGACTTCGCGTAGGATCTGGACGCCTTCGGTTTCGGTGACGCATTTAAGCATTGGCTGACTGACCCCTTCTTGTAGAGTTGGCCCTCAATCAGTGCGAAGTCCCGGCTTCGATGTTTGAGGCGCTTGGCCCCGTTGAAGTCGGTTGGGTGGTAGTACCCCTGTAGGAACAGAGTTATTGGTGCCCGCTAGTCTTCGGTCATGATAAGGTTGACTATGCGGTGGCCCTCGCTGTCATTGGTTATTTGGAGCCCTTTGGGGCTCCGGACGGCTGGCGTGCCGATGACATGGTAGAACACGTCGGAGGGCAGGAACTCGCCTCTGGCAGCAGCCTTGGCCAATGCGTCGGCCTCTTCATTCTTGGCCCGGTCCACATGCTGCAAGGTGAATCCCTTGAATTGTCTCTCGAGACTTCGGATGGCCGTGAGGTATTGCATAAGTGCGGGGTCCTTTGCTGCATAGTCTTTCTCGACTTGGCCGGCAACTACCTTGGAGTCTGTTCTGATAATGCAGGTGGTGACACCGAGGGCCCGCAGCTTTCGGAGGCCGAGGATGACTGCTTCGTATTCTGCTTCGTATTCTGCTATGTTGTTTGTGCATCTGTCAGATTCCAGAGCGAAGCTGAGGCGTGCCGCGTATCTGTGCTTGACCCCGGCGGGTGAGGTGATGACTGCAGCGGCGCCTGCCCCCGCGTGGCACCATGCGCCGTCACAGTGAATCGTCCAAACCTTTTCTGCGGACGGGTCCAGCTGTGTTATTGGCCCAGTCCAGTCGACGACGAAGTCTGCCAGGACTTGTGACTTGATGGCTGTCCTGGGCTTGAAGTTGATGTGGTAGCCGGATAGTTCGGCCGCCCACTTGGCAATCCTGACCAATGCCTCCGGATTTCTGAACAATTCACCTAGTCCCCTGTCTGAGGTGACTCGAACCTTGAATGCTTCAAAATAATGGCGCAATTTGCGTGAAGACATAACAACTGCGTAGGCAATCTTCTCCAGTTCTGTCATGTTACATTTGGATGGTGTTAGCACTTCGGAGATGTAATAGACTGGGCACTGCCTGATCACACCCTCAACTGTCTGCTCCTGCACCAGTGCCGCGCTGACCGCATGTGGCGAGGCCGCAACATAGAGCAACAGGGGTAACGAAGAGTCGGGGCTTGTAAGGACGGCCAACTCCGACAGGTACTCTTTTAATGAGGCGAAGGCCGCTGCCTGCTCTGGTCCCCAAGCGAAGTCTTTTGCGCCACGGAGAGTTTTGAGGAAAGGGAGACTTCGCTCAGCAGATTTGGAGATGAATCTGTTGAGGGCGGCAAACCTGCCCGTCAGGCGCTGGACGTCTCTGGCGGACTGCGGAGGCGTCATGTTGATGATGGCCTGAATTTTGGTTGGGTTGGCCTCGATGCCGCGGTGTGATACCAGGTAGCCCAATATTTTCCCTTGGCGAACGCCGAAGATGCACTTTTCCGGGTTCAGGCGAAGTCGTGCGTCTCGCATGTTCGCGAATGTCTCGGCGAGGTCAGCGAGATGGTCCTCCTTGCTCTTGCTGGCGACGACTATGTCGTCCACGTATGTGAATATATTTCTGCCAACTTGCCCTTCGAGCACTGTTTTGGTAAGCCGGGAGAAGGTGGATCCGGCGTTCTTGAGTCCCTCCGGCATTCTGATGAAGCAATATGTGCCGAAGGGTGTTATAAAGCTGGTGCTAGCCTTGTCTTCTTCCTTCATGTATATCTGGTGGTAACCGGAGAAGCAGTCGAGGAGTGACATGACTTTGCATCCGGCCGCGCTATCGACTATTTTGTCGATCCGCGGCAACGGGAAGTTGTCCTTTGGGCAGGCCTTGTTGAGACTGGTGAAGTCGATGCACATTCGCCACTTGCCGCTCTTTTTCTGCACCATCACAACATTGGAGAGCCACGTGGGGTAAGCCATTGGCTCGATAAATTTGGCTTCCAGGAGGCGGTGTACCTCTGCCTTGGCGGCCTCTGTCTTTTCGTCGGACATTTTGCGAAGCCGCTGTTTTTTCGGTCTCACCGAAGGGTCGATACCAAGGCTGTGCTCAATTATGGATCGGCTGACCCCGACCAGGTCGAGGGCTGACCAGGCGAAGACGTCTTTGTTTTTGGACAAGCAGCAGAGGAGTTTCTCCTCTTCATGCGAAGTGAGGTCTTCGCTGATAGTGACTGTCTGCTTGGGCGTGGCCTGGTCGAGGGGAATAGTCTTGGTCCCGTCGTTGCTATGCAGCTGTGCCTTGCTGTGCTCTTTGTCGGTTGGGCTGACGGACGCAGGGACCTCGCGCTGGGCCGTGAGGCAGCGCACATTTCTTTGTCCGAGGACGAAGTCCCGCTCTATGTTGCGCGCAGTCTGTTGATTGTCGTAGACCGTGATGGCACCTAACGGACCTGGTATCTTCATGCACAGGTACAGTCCGTGAATGGCTGCCTCAAACTTGTTGATAGAGCCCCGGCCCATGATGGCATTGTATGGATACACCATATCGACGATATCAAAGGTTATTTGCTCACTTCGGGCATTGGGTGCTACACCGAAGGAGAGAGGCAGTTCTATTTTGCCGACAGGAAAAGTGCCCTTGCCGCCGAAACCATACAATGGGTTGTCCGAAGGCTTGAGCAGGTTGTGGCTTATGCCCATGCGGTCGAAGGTATGGAGGAAAATGATGTCTGCTTGACTGCCATAGTCGACTAGGACTTTGTGCAGGTCCCAGCCTGCCACGCTGCAATTGATAACCATGGCGTCGATGTGGGGGGCGCTGCGCAGGTCGACATCTCGTGCGTCGAAGGTTAGCGGTACGTGGGACCACTTCGTCTGCACGACTAGGCCGGTGATGGCGACGTGGTGGATGCTGTGGTAGTGGTCCCGCTTCTGCCGCTTTGTGTCGAAGTCGGTGCTGGACCCCCCAGTGATCATATGAATGACTCCGCGATACGGCTGATCGGCGAAGTCTTCTTGTTTTGGGGCGTGGGGGTGGGGAATGTTCTGATGTTGCTGGTGTGGAGGTGGGGGTGGGGGAGGTACGATTTGTACTTCCTGGTGGTGTTGGTATGCGTGGTGCGGTGGACACGGGGCGGGGGCATGGATGTATGGTGGGGGGGTTGCTGATAAGTGTGCACGACAACTCTGGGGTTGTCGGCTGGTTGCGCCCGTGCCATCCTGTCTTTGGTGGCCTTCGTTTCTGGGCAGTCTTTGGTTTGGTGGGCGCAGTCTTCGCCATGAAAAAGACAGTAGAACCGGCGCGGCGGCTGCGCGCGCCCCCGGCCCCTACCGCGAGTTCCGTTTCCGCGGCCATGGGGGGATACTCCTGGTGGCGAGGGGCGTCAGCAGCGGGGTGTTGGTTGGCGATGTTGTGCACTTGCTGCTGATTGCGGCCGTCTCGACCGGAGTCTGGCTGCGGAGTCCTCGTACACGTGCGGCTGGACTGTGGAGCATCTTTGGGTTTCCTCTGAGACTCAACCTTGCGCTGGTGGAGCTCTTCGGATTTGGCATATTTTTCAAAAAGCTGATATAATTCCTGGAGGTTCTTGGGTGGGTCCCTGATACAGTGGCTGTAAAGGACGCCGGCGCGAAGGCCACTGATGGCGTAGTGGATGGCGATCTGGTCATCAACTGAGGGCAGTTGTGACTTGAGTGTTAGGAACTTGCGGTAATACTCCCGCAGAGTCTCTTTTTCCAGCTGCTTGCAGAGTGAGAGTTCGGCCAAGGCGTCGGTGTCTGGGCGGTACCCTTGGAAGTTGAGCAGGAATTTGTCCCGGAGGCTTCTCCAGGAGTCAATGGACAGCGGGGGCAACCTGGTGAACCAGGTGAGAGCTGGGCCTTCGAGGGCGATGATGAAAGACTTGGCCATCGTGGCGTCGTCCCCTCCGGAAGATGCAACGGCGACCTGGTAGCTCATGATGTACTGTGCTGGGTCCGTGCTGCCGTTGTACTTGGGATAGGTCCCTGCCCGGAAGTTGGCAGGCCAGGGTGTCACTTGCAGGTGCGGTGCCAGGGGACTTCGCTCGTCGAGGTAGTTGACCCCTTGGAATGGCGCGGCGTATGGGAAGGCGTGGTCGCGCTGGGGGAAGTGTGGGTCTTCCATTTGCGCACGCTGTTGCAGGGGTGGCCCGTGCTGCAGGCCGAGGTGGCCTTCGCGTATGTCTTCCAGTTGTGCGCGCTGTTGCAGGGGTGGCCCGTGCTGCAGGCCGAGATGGCCTTCGCGCTGCATCAGCACGATCTCCCGCTCGAGGTCCTGGGCCTTCTGCTCTTCGTCGCGTATCATTTGTCGCACCTTGGCTAGTGCGGACACGCGCTGGCGCTTGGCCTCCAGTATCTCTTTTTGCCTCTGGAGATTGCGGTTCTTGAGGCGTAGGGCGCGCAGCTGTAGCTGTTCTTCCGCTGAGACGCCGAGGACTTCACCGTCCTCGGTGAGGTCCACGCCCTCCGGTGGGGCGAAGCCTAGGGGAGGCTGCGATTGTCCTTCAAGGCCGCAGGTGCGGAGAGCGTCGTCTTCGCAGGTGTGGAGAACGTCGTCTTGAGTAGCCTCTTGGTGGGTGGAGTGGGTGAGGGCGAGGGCCTTGCCCTTTTTTGCGGCAAGCAGTGCTGCCTTCGCAGCCTCGTCAGCCTTCGAGTTAGCTTTCTTGGGTGCCATCGCGGGTGGTTTTTTCGTAGCACGAACGGTGGGCGCCAAATGTTGGAACTTGCTACCAGGTGCAAGGGAATCCAACGGGGGTGAGAGTTGACGTAAACAGGGTTCTCGCACGAGATGGCAAAAGCTCTGTTAATCTAGCCTCTCAAGGGCACTATGCGGGGGTATTTATAGGTATCTGAGTGCCCAGCGTCCTGTGTTAAGGACGCATGTGCCCTCAGACACCTAGTGTCGGCGTTTCGAGACAGGGGGGTCCCTAAGCCGACGAGTGAGTGTGCTGCGTGCCCCAGCCCAGATGGGTCGAGCGCGTGGGCGAGCGCGAAGGGGGGAGAGGCGAGGTGGCCGGAGCCGAGCGTGAGAGAGGTGGAAGTCCCGCGGCCTTCGTGTTCGTCCCGCGCCCAGGTCAGGTGCGCTTGCAGTAGGGGGGTTACAAGCGTCCACGCGGGTGAGGGAAGCGAGCGGCCCCAAGAGAGCGCCTGTCCCGTCCTCGGTCCCGCGCGGCCAACCTTCTCTGAGAAGGCCCTGGTCCTTCCTTTTATAGTCGTAAGGAGAGGATCCAGGTGTACAATGGGGTGGTGTAGCAGAGTGCTACGTGTCTAGCGGAGGGAGAGCTAGCGCCCTAGGTACATGCCAATGTGGCAGCCGGAGAGATCTGGGCACCCTGCTGGCGTGATGTCGTGGCTGTCGGAGGTGCGGCGGAGCCTGATGGAGGGACAGCTGTTGGAGCGGTCGAGTCCTTGCTGACGTCGTCCGGCTTCCGTAAGAGAGCTGGGGGCCGCCGTCGTCATGGAGCTTGTGGAGCACCATCATTGCCCCTCTGGCGGAGCTGGCCGGATGAGACGCCGGTCTTGTTCTCCGTGACCCGAGTCGATTCGGGGTAGGATGATGATGGCGCCTCCTGTTGACGTGGCGGTCTGTGCCCTAGGCAGGGCGACGTGGGGTTTCCTCCGAAGCCGAGGTTGAGTCTGCCTTCTGTTGCCGTGGCCGAGCCCGAGCCAAGGGGTCGGGCGAGGCGGAAGTCGTTCGGCCGAGGCCAGGGCGGAGTCCGAGCCCTGGGGTCGGGCGAGGCGGAGTTTCGTCGTCTTCCGGGTCTTAGCCCGAGTCCGAGCCCTGGGGTCGGGCGGAGCGGAGTTCGCCGTCTTCCGGGTCTTAGCCCGAGTCCGAGCCCTGGGGTCGGGCGGAGCGGAGTTCGCCGTCTTCCGGGTCTTAGCCCGAGTCCGAGCCCTGGGGTCGGGCGGAGCGGAGTTCGCCGTCTTCCGGGTCTTAGTCCGAGTCCGAGCCCTGGGGTCGGGCGGAGCGGAGTTCGCCGTCTTCCGGGTCTTAGCCCGAGTCCGAGCCCTGGGGTCGGGCGGAGCGGAGTTCGCCGTCTTCCGGATCTTAGCCCGAGTCCGAGCCCTGGGGTCGGGCGGAGCGGAGTTCGCCGTCTTCCGGGTCTTAGCCCGAGTCCGAGCCCTGGGGTCGGGCGGAGCGGAGTTCGCCGTGGCGCCTTTGGCAAGGCCTGATTGCCTGTCAGACTCACTCTGTCGAGTGGCACTGCAGTCGGAGTGGCGCAGGCGGCGCTGTCCTTCTGTCAGACTGGCCAGTGGAGCGGTGGAGTGACGGCGGTCATCTCGGCTCTGCCGGGGGCGCGTGTCAGGATAGAGGTGTCAGGCCACCTTTGCGTTAAATGCCCCTGCAATTTGGTCAGTCGGTGCGGTGATTTAGTCAAGGTTGCTTCTGAGCGAAGCCAAGGCCTTGGGCGAGCCGGTGATGTGTCCGCCATAAAAAGGGGGCCTCGGGCGAGACGGAAGTCTCTCGAGGTCGGCTGCCTTTGGCCGAGGCTAGGCTCGGGTGAAGCGTGATCGAGTCACTCGTGTGGACTGATCCCTGACTTAATCGTGCCCATCAGGCCTTTGCAGCTTTATGCTGATGGGGGTTACCAGCTGAGAATTAGGCGCCTTGAGGGTACCCCTAATTATGGTCCCCGACAGTAGCCCCCGAGCCTCGAAGGGAGTGTTAGCACTCGCTTGGAGGCTTTTGTCGCACTTTTTTGCAAGGGGACCAGCCTCTCTCGGTTGCATTTCGTTCCGGTGGGTGCGCGCGAGCGCACCCGCCGGGTGTAGCCCCCGAGGCCTCGGAGGAGTGGTTACACTCCTTCGAGGTCTTAATACTTCGCTTAACGCTTCGGCTGGTCTGGTCGTTCCCTCATGCGAACTGGCCGTAGCCCGGGTGCACGGTCGGGGCCCAAGCTCTCGGGCTGGTATGTTGACGCTGTCAACGATTTGGCCGGAGCCGGTTTTTGCGAGAGCAGCCCTCGAGCCTCTGCACAGGGCGAGAGGACGATCAGGGACAGACTCGGCTTTTTACATACGCCCCTACGTCGCCTTTCCGCAAGGAGGAGGGGGGGAGTGCGCCATGTTACCCTCGATGGGCACCGAACATGGTGTCTCCGGTGAGCTGCAAGCGGGTAATCCGAGTGGACGTCCGTGCCCCGTTCGTTGGGGGTCGGCTAGGGGCCCAGAGGCACGCCCAAAAGTACCTGCGGGTGATTTGCCGGACCCGGTCCCCTGGCGACGGGGTCCGAGGGCTCGATGCCTCCCTCCGATGGGATTCCGTTACAAGATCGTTCCCGCTGGTCTCGGAAATGTCCTAGGGTACCTCGGGAGCGCAGCCCGAGCCTCGGTTATGTATCGAACGTACCCCTGGTCATCCCTCGCTCGGTGTCTGAGGCGACTGTGAACCCTTCGGGGGCCAGCCTTCGAACCCCTGATCAGTAATGGGCGCGGAGCCCGAGTAGCCTGAGGCGGCCATGGAGCCCTTCGGGGGGCTGGCCTTCGAACCCCTGACCAGTAGTGGGTGTCGGGCCCACGCGATCTGAGGCGACTGTTGAACCCTCGGGGGGCCAGCCTTCGAACCCCTGATCAGTAATGGGGGGCTCGGAGCCCGGTTCCTTCGCGGAGAAGGATCCCTTTCGGGGTATCCCCCTTTCCCGGTCCCTGTTGCAAGAGATAGAGAAAGAGGAAAACGGAAAAGGATACGAAATCGGACGACGTGGCGTACCTTTTCTGACGCGGTTATTGCGGCGAAGGTGAAGCGTCGCGCGCTCCTCCTACCAGAGGCGCCGCGTGTCCCGCCGCGGAGTTAATGCGACGGGGCGAGTGGTTGGCGGGGCGGCCGTTGCGCGCGTGCGATCCGTTCGAGGAACGGGTCACGGGTGCACCGTCTTCACGCCGTGAGAGGAGGCTCTCTTGCTGTCTCAGGATGGGACGTGAGCCTGGCTGACGACGTGACCGCTGCGCCCGCCCGCCTGCCACCGCTATTACTGCCGGCCCACTTTCGGTCGCTTTGACCGATGCGCCAGTCTGGCGCTGTTGGGTCGCCTCGAGTCGTGGCATAGGCTTCGCAACCGAAGAGGCGCGATGGTGGCACAAGTGGCGGTGCGGTTGCTTGCATGCAGCAACTGGCGCGCCGGTTGCTCGACGCGTGGGCCTGGGTTCCAAGCTGGCGTGTCAGAAGTCGGAGAAGCGCGTCCATCTGGCGCGGTTGCATGCCGCCTGCATGGCTGCCCGCCCCTTCTGCCCGTTGGTCTGGGCGAAAATGGGGAGTCGCCTGTAACCGCTGGACGGTCGTGCGCACTGTGCGCGGCGGTTTGGCTTCTTCTGCCCTGAGCCGGCTTGCATGACATGCGGGACCCAGCCCCCGAGTCGCAGGGGAGGGCCTTGGAGCGTGTTGGAGAAGACTCGGCCCGCGGCGCCTGGGGGCGCACGTAGGGGGAGTTGCCTTTAAAAGGAGGGAGGCTCCTTTCGTAAGGCAACCATGTCTTCTTCCTCCCTTAAGCGTCGGGTCTTCCCGTCTTGCAAGCCCCCGGATGGGGGGTATCCGCCGCCTTTCCGCCTCCTCGTTGGAGGAACGCAACTCCATGGGAGTTGGTACCTCTCAGCCATCGTTCGGCTTCAAGGATTTTCATCATGCTGCCCGGCTGCTCCCCTCCGCCGGCGGTCACCTGAGATGGCGACCTCCGACTCGATGGTGAGGGAAAGCGAGCCGGGCCGCGGCCTCTTCCCCTCCCCCAGCCTCAAGGATTTTCATCACCAGGGCTGGGGAGGGGAGTGCGCCGAGTTGAGGTCGGCCCCCGCGTGGGCGGCGGCCCGCTCCTTCACTCAGTGATCGGAGGGAGAGGCGGCCGTCGTCCGTGGCGCTGGCAGCTGCAGCGTGCCTGGCCTTCAGGCGTGAGTGGCTTCGGAGCCACTCGCGGTGCCGGCATCCGCCACGGCAGCTTGAAGAGGTTCTGCTGCCGGCGAGATGGCCGGGGCCGGCCACGGGCTGACCTCCAACTCTATGGCCTTCTGCCCGTCCTTGCCTCACAAGTTTTGGCACGGGCGGGGGCCTCCTGGCAGCGGCATCGAGCCTGAGGTCGGCGTTGCCGCTGCTTGGTCCCTCGGAGCAGAAGGCGTCGTCGTCGCCGCTGCTGGAGCGGGTGACGGCGCACCATTCGTCGGCCTTCCGTTGCTCCGCAGGCCTTCCCCCTCGGAGTGGGGTTGTTCGTACCTGCGGAGGGGGAACCGGAGTCCCGTTGGTAGTGGCATCTCGTATGCCAGTGAGTTCGTTCATTGTGGCTGTCGAGGCCTGAACGTGTATGTAATTTTGGCACGGAGCCGTGTTTTTTCCTCATTTTCGAGCACTAAGTCTCGCCTGTTTGATTATCTGAACCGCTTTACCAAGCATGAGTTGCCCCGTGCCAAGGTGACGGGTGAGGTATCCGTATCCCGGAGGCGTAGGAATCCCTCGGCCCGTTCGGCCTTGTTATGTGAGGCTCCTCTAGCTTAGTTGAAGAGACCCCTCGGCCGCCCTTCGGTGGATCGAGGCCGGGGGTAGCGATATCAGTATGAACAGAGGCGGAGTTGGCTCGAGAATGGGGAACCTGGTTGGCCGGAGCCTAGCCGTGTTGTTCGTCAGCAGAGCCGACGCCAAAGTCGGTCAGTCGAGGCCTCGGATCGGGCTGGCGCCCTTGGAAGCCGGTTGACCGAGGCCCCAGGGGTAAACGGTTGAGCCGCCTGCTCGGGCCGGATTCCCGGAGGAGCCCCTGGACCGCGGCGCCGCCCGAGGCTGGGTCGGGCTTTGCTGAAGACGTCGTCGATGCCGAGGGTGCTACGGCTCCCTTCGGCGTGAAGACCCGAGCCTGCAGGATCAGATCATCTTGTAGCGTGTGCTTTCTGCGGCCGCCGAGGCCAGAAGAACACGCCCTCGCCGCGCTCGCGAAGCTGCGTCTTTTTTCCTCCTGTTTCGAGCATCTGGACTCTGTCGGTAACAGGGATGTTTGTGTGAGCGAGAGTTGCTTTTCGCGGAAGGGACGAGTGAGGTATCCGTATCCCAGAGGCGTGGGAATCCCTTGGCTTGGTCGGCCTCGCCGCTTACGCGTACTTTCACCCGTCCATGAGGCCCTGTCCCCGACTTAGTCGAGAAAGCTTGAAGGACTGCTTCGGCAGGAGAGCTTCCGAACGTGATGACTCGTTCGGTCCACGGAGTCGCTTTACCCGAGCGCAAGTTACTTGTCGCAGAAAGGGACGAGCGAGGTATCCGTATCCCGGAGGCGTAGGAGTCCCTCGGCTCGGTCAGCCTTGGCTGCTTACGTGTACCTCGTCGTTTCCAGGATCCGCTTTCCGAAGTAGTCAAGAAGCACGAAAGAAATCCTGCTAAAAAGAGATCCTTTTTCGAGGAAAAATTCGACGCAGAGGGGGTCTCCCCCCTTTTAGCCCCCGAGGGAGGGTCGGGCTTTGCCGAGGCTAGGCCGACCCTTCCTTGACAACTAAACTTTGCGTAGGTGCGAGGTATATGAACAACTTGAAAACATCTTAAGGGTAGAAGCGACGTAGCTGTTTGATGTTCCAAGCGTTGCCGTAGATCTCGCCTTGATTGCTGGCCAGCTTGTATGTTCCGGGCTTCAGAACTTTGGCGATGACGAATGGCCCTTCCCAGGGGGGCGTGAGCTTGTGCCTCCCTCGGGCGTCTTGTCGCAGCCGAAGCACCAGGTCGCCCACCTGGAGTTCTCGGGACCGGACCCCTCGGGCGTGGTAGCGTCGCAGGGACTGTTGGTACCGCGCCGAGTGTAGCAAGGCCCTGTCCCGAGCTTCCTCCAGCTGGTCCAGCGATTCCTCTCGGCTGGCTTGGTTGCTTTGTTCGGTGTAGGCCCTCGCCCTCGGGGAGCCGTATTCCAGGTCAGTGGGCAAGATAGCTTCAGCCCCGTAGACCAGGAAAAACGGCGTGAAGCCCGTGGCACGACTCGGCGTCGTCCTTAGGCTCCAGACCACCGAGGGGAGTTCCTTCATCCATCGCCTGCCGAACTTGTTGAGGTCGTTGTAGATCCGAGGCTTGAGCCCTTGTAGAATCATGCCGTTGGCACGCTCTACCTGCCCATTCGACATGGGATGAGCCACGGCGGCCCAGTCCACCCGGATATGGTGATCTTCGCAAAAATCCAAGAATTTTTTGCCGGTGAACTGGGTGCCGTTGTCGGTGATGATGGAGTTCGGGACCCCGAAGCGATGGATGATGTTGGTGAAGAATGCCACCGCCTGCTCGGACCTGATGCTGTTCAGAGGTCGGACCTCGATCCACTTGGAGAATTTGTCGATGGCGACCAGCAGGTGCGTGTAGCCCCCGGGCGCCTTCTGCAAGGGACCGACGAGGTCCAGACCCCATACAGCGAAGGGCCAGGTGATGGGTATTGTCTGCAGAGCCTGAGCGGGCAGGTGTGTCCGCTTCGCATAGAATTGGCACCCTTCGCAGGTGCGGACAATTCTAGTGGCGTCAGCCACCGCCGTTGGCCAGTAGAAGCCTTGCCGGAAAGCATTTCCAACAAGGGCTCGGGGTGCTGCGTGGTGGCCGCAAGCCCCCGAGTGTACTTCTTGCAGCAGTTCCCGACCTTCGGCGATGGAGATGCATCGCTGGAGGATGCCCGAGGGGCTGCGATGGTAGAGCTCCTCTTCGTCGCCCAGCAAGATGAATGACTTGGCGCGTCGCGCTACCCGCCGAGCCTCGACTTGGTCGAGGGGTAGCTCTCCTCGACGGAGATATTGCAGGTACGGGGCCTGCCAATCTTGGTCTGGCGTGGCCCCGCTCTGCCCTTCCTCGACGTTCAATGCCCCGCCCTCGGGGGCCGAGGGTACCTCGGGCTGGGCCGAGGGTACCTCGGGCTGGGCCGAGGGTGCCTCGGGCTGAACCGAGGGTACCTCGGGCTGAGCCGAGGGTACCTCGGGCTGAGCCGAGGGTACCTCGGGCTGAGCCGAGGGTACTTCGGGCTGAGCCGAAGGTACCTCGGGCTCGGGCGCGTCGTCGAGCTTGACGGAGGGTTGATGCAGATCCCGGGAGAAGACGTCCGGGGGGACTGTCGTTCGCCCCGAGGCTATCTTAGCCAGCTCGTCTGCGGTTTCGTTGTAGCGCCGAGCGATGTGGTTGAGCTCGAGCCCGAAGAACTTGTCTTCCAGGCGCCGAACCTCGTCGCAGTAGGCCTCCATCTTCGGGTCGCGGCAGTGGGAGTTCTTCATGACTTGGTCGATGACGAGCTGCGAATCACCGCGGGCGTCGAGGCGTCTGACCCCTAGCTCGATGGCGATCCGCAATCCGTTGACCAGAGCTTCGTACTCGGCCACATTTTTGGACGCCGGGAAGTGGAGGCGCAGCACGTAGCGCAAGTGCTTTCCGAGGGGCGAGATGAAGAGCAGGCCCGCGCCGGCCCCCGTCTTCATCAGCGACCCGTCGAAAAACATGGTCCAGAGCTCCGATTGGATCGGAGTCGTTGGCAGTTGGGTGTCGACCCATTCGGCCACGAAATCCGCCAACACTTGGGACTTGATGGCCTTCCGAGGGGCGAACGAGACCGTTTCGCCCATGATCTCCACCGCCCACTTTGCGATCCTGCCCGAGGCCTCTCGGCACTGGATGATCTCCCCCAGGGGGAAGGATGACACCACAGTCACCGGATGGGACTCGAAGTAGTGTCGTAGCTTCCGCCTTGTCAGGATCACAGCATACAGCAGCTTTTGAACTTGTGGGTAGCGGATCTTAGTCTCGGACAGCACTTCGCTGATGAAGTAGACCGGCCTCTGAACGGGCAATGTATGCCCTTCCTCCTGCCTTTCGACCACAATCGCGGCGCTAACCACCTGAGTGGTCGCGGCGACGTAGACCAAGAGGGTTTCTCCGTCCACCGGCGGCACCAAGACTGGCGCCTTTGTAAGGAGCGCCTTCAGGTTGCCGAGGGCTTCCTCGGCCTCAGGGGTCCAAGCGAAACATTCGGCCTTCCTTAAGAGGCGGTACAGAGGCAGACCTCTTTCGCCGAGGCGTGAGATGAAGCGGCTCAGGGCCGCGAGGCATCCCATGACCCTCTGTACCCCTTTTAAGTCCTTGATGGGTCCCATGCTGGTGATGGCCGCAATCTTCTCCGGGTTGGCTTCGATGCCTCGCTCAGAGACGATGAACCCTAGGAGCATGCCTCGGGGTACCCCGAAGACACACTTCTCAGGATTAAGCTTGACTCCTTTCGCCTTGAGACACCGGAATGTCACTTCAAGGTCGGAGAGGAGGTCGGAAGCCTTCCGTGTCTTGACTACGATGTCATCGACGTAGGCCTCGACTGTGCGACCGATGTGTTGGCCGAACACATGGTTCATGCACCGCTGGTACGTCGCGCCTGCATTCCTCAAGCCGAACGGCATGGTGACATAGCAGTACATGCCGAACGGCGTGATGAAAGAAGTCGCGAGCTGGTCGGACTCTTTCATCCGGATCTGGTGATACCCCGAGTAGGCATCGAGGAAGGATAGGGTTTCGCACCCAGCAGTGGAATCCACGATTTGGTCGATGCGAGGCAGAGGGTAGGGAACCTTCGGACATGCTTTGTTGAGACCAGTGTAGTCTACACACATCCGCCATTTCCCCCCTTTCTTCCTCACAAGCACAGGGTTGGCAAGCCATTCGGGATGGAATACCTCTTTGATGAACCCTGCCACCATTAGCTTGTGGATCTCTTCGCCAATCGCTCTGCGCTTCTCCTCGTCGAATCGGCGCAGAGGCTGCCTGACGGGTCGGGCTCCGGCCCGAATATCCAGCGAGTGCTCGGCGACATCCCTCGGTATGCCGGGCATGTCCGAGGGACTCCACGCAAAGACGTCGGCGTTTGCGCGGAGAAAGTCGACGAGCACTGCTTCCTATTTGGGGTCGAGCCCGGAACCGATCCGGATCTGCTTGGTGGTGTCGCCACTGGGGTCGAGGGGGACGGCCTTGACCGTCTCCGCTGGCTCGAAGTTGCCGGCATGGCGCTTCACGTCTGGGACCTCCTTGGAGAGGTTCTCCAGGTCGGCGATGAGGGCCTCGGACTCGGCGAGGGCCTCGGCGTACTCCACGCACTCCACGTCGCATTCGAACGCGTGTTTGTACGTGGGGCCGACAGTGATGACCCCGTTGGGGCCCGGCATCTTGAGCTTCAGGTAGGTGTAGTTGGGGACGGCCATGAACTTCGCGTAGCATGGCCTCCCTAGCACGGCGTGGTAGGTTCCTCGGAACCCGACCACTTCGAACGTCAGGGTCTCCCTTCGGAAGTTGGAGGGTGTTCCGAAGCAGACTGGGAGGTCGAGTCGCCCGAGGGGCTGGACGCGCTTCCCAGGGATGATCCCGTGGAAGGGCGCAGCGCCTGCTCGGACGGAGGACGGATCGACGCGCAGAAGCTTGAGGGTCTCGGCGTAGATGATGTTGAGGCAGCTGCCCCCGTCCATCAGGACCTTGGTGAGCCTGACGTCGCCGACAACGGGGTCGACGACGAGCGGGTATTTCCCCGGGCTCGGCACATGGTCGGGGTGGTCGGCCCGGTCGAAAGTGATGGGCTTGTCGGACCAGTCTAGGTAGACTGGCGCCGCCACCTTCACCGAGCAGACCTCCCGGCGCTCTTGCTTGCGGTGCCGAGCCGAGGTATTCGCCACATGCCCTCCATAGATCATGAAGCAGTCGCGGACCTCGGGGAACCCCCCTGCTGGGTGATCTTCGTTCTTGTCGTCGTCGTGGGCCCTGCCACCCTCGGCGGGTGGCCCGGCCCTGTGGAAATGACGCCGAAGCATAACGCACTCCTCGAGGGTGTGCTTGACGGGCCCCTGATGGTAGGGGCACGGCTCCTTGAGCATCTTGTCGAAGAGGTTTGCACCTCCGGGGGGCTTCCGAGGGTTCTTATACTCGGCGGCGGCGACAAGGTCCGCGTCGGCGGCGTCGCGTTTCGATTGCGACTTCTTCTTGCCTTTCTTCTTGGCGCCGCGCGGAGCAGACGCCTCGGGAGCTTCTTCCGATGGGCGGCCCTGGGGCTGCTTGTCCTTTCGGAAGATAGCCTCGACCGCCTCCCGGCCGGAGGCGAACTTGGTGGCGATGTCCATCAGCTCGCTCGCCCTGGTGGGGGTTTTGCGACCCAGCTTGCTCACCAGGTCGCGGCAAGTGGTGTCGGCGAGGAACGCGCCGATGACATCCGAGTCGGTGATGTTGGGCAGCTCGGTGCGCTGCTTCGAGAATCGCCGGATGTAGTCCCGGAGCGACTCCCCCGGCTGTTGCCGGCAGCTTCGAAGGTCCCAGGGATTCCCGGGGCGCACGTATGTGCCCTGGAAATTGCCAGCGAAGGCTTGGACCAAGTCGTCCCAGTTGGAAATCTGCCCCGGAGGCAGGTGCTCCAACCAGGCGCGAGCAGTGTCGGAGAGGAACAGGGGGAGGTTGCGGATGATGAGGTTGTCGTCGTCCGTTCCACCCAGTTGGCAGGCAAGGCGGTAGTCCGCGAGCCACAGTTCCGGTCTCGTTTCCCCCGAGTACTTTGTGATAGTAGTCGGGGGTCAGAACCGGGTCGGGAATGGCGCCCGTCGGATGGCCCGACTGAAGGCCTGCGGACCGGGTGGTTCGGGCGAGGGACTCCGATCCTCCCCGCTGTCGTAGCGCCCCCCACGCCTGGGGTGGTAGCCTCGGCGCACCCTTTCGTCGAGGTGAGCCCGACGGTCGCGTCGATGGTGCTCGTTGCCGAGGTGGCCCGGGGCCGCAGGCGCGGTGTTGCGCGTGCGCCCGGTGTAGACCGAGGCTTCCCGCATGAATCGGGAAGTCGCGGCATGAGGTTCCGAGGGATATCCTTGCCTCCGGGATGCAGTGCTCTCGGCCCGCCGGGCCGCAGCGCCTTCCAGGAGATTCTTGAGTTCTCCCTGGATTCGCCGACCCTCGGTGGTTGACGGCTCCGGCATCGCGCGGATGAGCATTGCTGCGGTTGCCAGGTTCTGACCGACCCCGCTGGATGCGGGCGGCGGCCTGATCCTAACATCGTTGGCGACGCGGTGCTGGAGGCCTTGGGGCGGATGACGTATTTCTCCGGCCAGGGGTTGGCCCACCCATGCCTGTCCGACGTCCCGACGGATCGGCTCAAGCGCTCCTGTTCCCTCGTTGAGCCTGGCCTGCGCCTCGCGGACTTGCTCGAGTTGTGGGTCGTAACCCCCCGCCGGAGCGGGGACCACAGCTAGCTCCCGTGGGATGTCGGCGCGAGGCACCGGCCTGGGGAGATCACCATCCTCCGGCATGCCAAGATGGTTGCCTTCGGTGGGATCCCCTAGCTCGATGTGGAAACATTCGCGGCTTGGGCCGCAGCTCTCGTCGCCAAGGCTGCGGCTTCCATCGGAACAGTCGGATAGACAATAGTCACATGCGGTCATGAAGTCCCGCACGGCACTGGGGTTGCCAAGTCCGGAGAAATCCCAACCGATGCTGGGATCGTCATCTTCCTCGGACCCAGAGGGCCCGTAGGTCGAGACGTCCGTCAGTCGGTCCCAAGGCGACCGCATACAGAACCTCAGTGGGGTTGCACTCGCCTCAATGAGAGCGCCCGCCAAAACGAGGTCGTTTGGCGGGTTGAGGCCGAGTCGAAATGACGCAAGATGGGAGTTAGTCGTTACCTTTTGGTCGACGAGGAGCGACGTAGTCACACCGGGGACTGGTTGCGCCGTCATCCCTGGTTCGAGGGCGACGTCCTGCAGGCTTTCCGCGAGCGCGCCGGCGTCGTCTTCTTGCTCAAGGTCAGCGTGCCGCGGGGGGACGGCGCTCGCCTCCGTCTCGAACGCGAGGTCGACGTCCGGCGTGCCTTCCGTCGGGGCGTCGGGGGCGTCGATTCGCTCGACGGCCAACGAAGCGCGGCCTCCCGTCTGGCCTTGACGGCTCCGCCTCCTCCTCCGTTGGCGGGGGAGAGAACGGAGCGAGCCCGAATATTGCTCTTCCACCACGCGGGGAAGACGTCGTCGATTCCGCCGCCGGCGGGCGGGTTGTCGGCCGCCGTTGTCGTAGTCGCGCGGCGGTGGAAGAAGTGTCATGTCGTAGCTGCCGTCGAAGGACATGAACTCGAGAGTCCCGAAACGAAGCACCGTCCCAGGCCGGAGAGGTTGCTGGAGACTGCCCATCTGGAGCTTGACGGGGAGCTGTTCGTCAGCACGCAGCATGCCCCTACCTGGCGCGCCAACTGTCGGCGTTTCGAGACAGGGGGGTCCCTAAGCCGACGAGTGAGTGTGCTGCGTGCCCCAGCCCAGATGGGTCGAGCGCGTGGGCGAGCGCGAAGGGGGGAGAGGCGAGGTGGCCGGAGCCGAGCGTGAGAGAGGTGGAAGTCCCGCGGCCTTCGTGTTCGTCCCGCGCCCAGGTCAGGTGCGCTTGCAGTAGGGGGGTTACAAGCGTCCACGCGGGTGAGGGAAGCGAGCGGCCCCAAGAGAGCGCCTGTCCCGTCCTCGGTCCCGCACGGCCAACCTTCTCTGAGAAGGCCCTGGTCCTTCCTTTTATAGTCGTAAGGAGAGGATCCAGGTGTACAATGGGGTGGTGTAGCAGAGTGCTACGTGTCTAGCGGAGGGAGAGCTAGCGCCCTAGGTACATGCCAATGTGGCAGCCGGAGAGATCTGGGCACCCTGCTGGCGTGATGTCGTGGCTGTCGGAGGTGCGGCGGAGCCTGATGGAGGGACAGCTGTTGGAGCGGTCGAGTCCTTGCTGACGTCGTCCGGCTTCCGTAAGAGAGCTGGGGGCCGCCGTCGTCATGGAGCTTGTGGAGCACCATCATTGCCCCTCTGGCGGAGCTGGCCGGATGAGACGCCGGTCTTGTTCTCCGTGACCCGAGTCGATTCGGGGTAGGATGATGATGGCGCCTCCTGTTGACGTGGCGGTCTGTGCCCTAGGCAGGGCGACGTGGGGTTTCCTCCGAAGCCGAGGTTGAGTCTGCCTTCTGTTGCCGTGGCCGAGCCCGAGCCAAGGGGTCGGGCGAGGCGGAAGTCGTTCGGCCGAGGCCAGGGCGGAGTCCGAGCCCTGGGGTCGGGCGAGGCGGAGTTTCGTCGTCTTCCGGGTCTTAGCCCGAGTCCGAGCCCTGGGGTCGGGCGGAGCGGAGTTCGCCGTCTTCCGGGTCTTAGCCCGAGTCCGAGCCCTGGGGTCGGGCGGAGCGGAGTTCGCCGTCTTCCGGGTCTTAGCCCGAGTCCGAGCCCTGGGGTCGGGCGGAGCGGAGTTCGCCGTCTTCCGGGTCTTAGCCCGAGTCCGAGCCCTGGGGTCGGGCGGAGCGGAGTTCGCCGTCTTCCGGGTCTTAGCCCGAGTCCGAGCCCTGGGGTCGGGCGGAGCGGAGTTCGCCGTCTTCCGGGTCTTAGCCCGAGTCCGAGCCCTGGGGTCGGGCGGAGCGGAGTTCGTCGTCTTCCGGGTCTTAGCCCGAGTCCGAGCCCTGGGGTCGGGCGGAGCGGAGTTCGCCGTGGCGCCTTTGGCAAGGCCTGATTGCCTGTCAGACTCACTCTGTCGAGTGGCACTGCAGTCGGAGTGGCGCAGGCGGCGCTGTCCTTCTGTCAGACTGGCCAGTGGAGCGGTGGAGTGACGGCGGTCACCTCGGCTCTGCCGGGGGCGCGTGTCAGGATAGAGGTGTCAGGCCACCTTTGCGTTAAATGCCCCTGCAATTTGGTCAGTCGGTGCGGTGATTTAGTCAAGGTTGCTTCTGAGCGAAGCCAAGGCCTTGGGCGAGCCGGTGATGTGTCCGCCATAAAAAGGGGGCCTCGGGCGAGACGGAAGTCTCTCGAGGTCGGCTGCCTTTGGCCGAGGCTAGGCTCGGGTGAAGCGTGATCGAGTCACTCGTGTGGACTGATCCCTGACTTAATCGTGCCCATCAGGCCTTTGCAGCTTTATGCTGATGGGGGTTACCAGCTGAGAATTAGGCGCCTTGAGGGTACCCCTAATTATGGTCCCCGACACCTAGTTATCCCCGGAATATTCACATAAAGTGGGGTTACAGACCGTAATTACAGGGATGCCTTTACAAATTAGGCCCGTAACGCGCAGCGGCCACGCAGGGCCTGTTACTATGGGCCGGATCACACGTGGGCCTCCATGCTGGACGAGGTCGCAAGATGGGACGACCTCGTCACAGGTCTTCGTCCGATGACGTATCAGCGAAGGGTGAGCCTGTCCGTTGTCTTGTCTCCGTTGGTCCAACGATTGAGGCGAAGGCATCGAGCGAAGGGTGGCGTCTTCGCCTTCGCCCCAACAGCAGTCACTTCGCCGCTCCACTGACCAACCTGACAGAAGGACAGCGCCGCCTGCGCCGCTCCGACTGTTGTGCCACTCGACAGAGTGAGGCTGACAGGCAGCCAGGCCCGGCCTCAGGCTCCATAGGAAACTCCGCTTCGCCCGACCCAGGGCTCGGACTCGGGCTCAGCCCCGGAAGACGGCGAACTCCGCTCCGCCCGACCCAGGGCTCGGACTCGGGCTCAGCCCCAGAAGACGGCGAACTCCGCTCCGCCCGACCCAGGGCTCGGACTCGGGCTCAGCCCCGGAAGACGGCGAACTCCGCTCCGCCCGACCCCAGGGCTCGGACTCGGGCTCAGCCCCGGAAGACGACGAACTCCGCTTCGCCCGATCCCAGGGCTCGGACTCAGCCCTGGCCTCAGCCGACGGTCTCCGCCTCGCCCGACCCAGGGGCTCGGACTCGACCTCGGCCTCGGAAGACAGACTCGACCTCGACCTCGGAGGAGCCTCCACATCGCCCAACCTAGGGCACGGACCGACCACGTCAACAGGAGGCGCCATCATTACCCTACCCCAAGCTGACTCAGGCTACGGGGAACAAGACCGGCGTCCCATCTGGCTCGCTCCGCCAGACAAGTAATGATGGCGCCCCGCACGCTCTATGACGACGGCGGCTCTCAGCCCCCTTACGGAAGCAAGAGGGCGTCAGCAAGGACTCGACAGCCCCGACAGTTGTCCTTCCGCCAGGCTCCAGCGCTCCTCCGACGGCCACGACACCACACGAACCGGGTGCCAAGACCTCTCCGGCTGCCACGATGGCATGTACTTAGGGCGCTAGCTCTCCTCCGCTAGACACGTTAGCACACTGCTACACCCCCATTGTACACCTGGATCCTCTCCTTGCGCCTATAAAAGGAAGGACCAGGGCCCTCTTACAGAGGGTTGGCCGTGCGGGGAAAGGACGGGACAGGCGCTCGCGTGAGGCCGCTCGCTCCCTCCCGCGTGGACGCTTGTAACCCCCTACTGCAAGCGCACCCGACCTGGGCGCGGGACAAACACGAAGGTCGCGGGATTTCCACCTCTCACGCCCGTCTCCTCTCCGGCTGCCTTTTCCCCCCTTCGCGCTCCGTCTCGCGCCGACCCATCTGGGCTGGGGCACGCGGCGACAGTTTACTCGTCGGTCCAGGGACCCCCCGGTATCGAAACGCCGACACTAATATTGTATAATAATATATTATGTTCACAAGGAGAAAAAAAAGCATAGTACTCACTGTCAGAGGTAAAACTGCTGAACTTGATAATTATGTGAATCACCTAAAAAACATATTACATTTTTTATTGTAATATAAGTGCTACACGCAAGGCCAACCAGGTTTATGTGGCTTGCAGTGTCAAAGGGACTTAGGCAACTTTATTTCAAAGACATGAAAATAAGGTTATTAGCATAGGAAAAAATTACAAGTGTTCAACGATTCCAATTATTTTTCAGCAGTAGTAATTATCTAGTGATTGACAGTATCATATGATCTGGCTTTGTGAAAATACTAGCAGTGCTAGGTTCATGTGAAAACTAGAAATTGGATGGCAATTCAAATTTAGGTTTCAGAGTTCTGAACTTCTGGAACTGGATGGGTTCTTCATAGTTGGGTCGAGATGCACCGTTTTTTTCTACTAAATATCATCTACTAAATTTTCACTATAAAACTACCCAGGGCCAGCTGCCCCCCCCCCTAACCCAAAAAAAAAGGCCCCGCCTCTGCTGTATTCGCACACTTTATGACTAAAACACGAAATAGCCCTCTAAATATACATCTAAAACCCATTTTGTTTTCCCTACGAAAACGATTTCTAAAATTGCATACTGTGGGAAAAAAGTAAAGTACAATATATCTCAAAGAAAGATAATTTACATTTCTATAGGTGTCCGTGTCTCTACTGTCTCATTCGAAAAGAAAGAGAAAGACATATTGTAATCTTTATTTGGACTCTGATGCTTCGCGCTTCGCTAGTCTTCTGAAATGGAACCAATAAAGTTCCTATACACACTCACATGATGATACCAGAAGTAGCAAGTGTTTCAAGTACTTTCTCGATAACCCCAACCAATCCTCCAAAAAATGCAATTGGGTTATGTATAATTAAATGACATATCGTCATCTTCAGATTCTGATGATTCATGCCTTGCATATCTCGATGTTGCTTGTCGTCATCCGTTAGTTTAGTAGTGTTATCCAATCGACCATCCCATTCAGTTTGCATGTATTTTTATCAATATAATTGTTGACACCTTTTTCGGGTGTCAAACACTCAACAAGAACCGGTGGCGGTGCTCTCTGCACAGGCGCGGACGGTCCGCGACCAGGGACCGGACGGTCCGCGACCTGGAGCAGGGGCAAAGGTTCCCTGCCTGACGGCCGGACGGTCCGCGCCTACAGGCCGGACGGTCCGCGTGTGCGCAGGGGGTGGCGAAGGTCGCCGGCGGCGCCTGGATCTCGCTCCCGGGAGGGACCCCGTCGGGGAGGAGAGATCCTAGGTGTTGTCTAGGCTCGGCAGACCGACCTAGACTCCTCTAATCGACGTAGAGTCGAAGAGAGGCGGAGAATTTGGAGATTGAGAGGCTAAACTAGAACTAGACTAGAACTATTCCTAATGCGTAAGGTAAAAACGAGAAATAAACTTGATTTGTTCGATTGATGGGGGTTCAATCGGCCGTAGCCCTTCATCTATATAAAGGGGAGGTCTGGATCCGCTTCCAACTGATTTCCGAGTTAATCCCGTGGTTTTAGGTAACCAATCCCGCGAGAAACTAGGAACCCTAACTAATTCTGCGCACGCGCGGACCGTCCGCGCCACCACCGCGGACAGTCCGGACCGCGGACCGTCCGGCCTCAGGGCCGGACCGTCCGCGAGACACATTTGGTGTCCAACATATGCCCCCTGCCTTTTGGTGAAGGTTGACGAACCAAAAGCATATGAACTAAACCTGATGTAAGTCACCGGCTTTTCAATATTGAGATCATTTAATAAAGCATCAATGTATAACGGCCGTTTCAGATTTTATCTTTCTCGACCATGACCGTTTGATCACTGAATCAAAAGGAATAGAATGGAGGTGCCCCCCTGAAAGGGAATTAGGCTTACACCTAGTTCCTAAATAATTTTGGTGGTTGAATTGCCCAACACAAATCTTTGGACTAACTAGTTTGCCCAAGTGTATAGATTATACAGGTGTACAAGGTTCACACTCAGCCAATAAAAAGACCAAGTTTTGGATTCAATAAAGGAGCAAAGGGGCAACCGAAGGCACCCCTGGTCTGGCGCACCGGACTGTCCGGTGTGCCACCGGACAGTGAACAGTGCCTGTCCGGTGCACCAGGGGACTCAGACTCAAACTCTTCACCCTCGGGATTTCTCGGAAGCCGGCGCGCTATAATTCACCGGACTGTCCGGTGTGCACCGGACATGTCCGGTGCTCCAAGGAAACGCGGTCTCCGGAACTCGCCAGCCTCGGGTTCACGTGGTAGCCGCTCCGCTAAAATTCACCGGACTGTCCGGTGTACACCGGACTGTCCGGTGTGCCAGCGGAGCAACGGTCATCTTCGCGCCAACGGTCGACTCTGACAATAAACAGTGCAGAACAGTACACGCGGCAGAAGTCAGAGCAGAGGATCAGAGAGGCACCGGACTGTCCGGTGTGCACCGGACTGTCCGGTGCCACATGAGGACAAAAGCCTCCAACGGTCGACCAGCTCCAATCTCAACGGCTAGGATGACGTGGCTGGCGCACCGGACATGTCCGGTGTGCACCGGACTGTCCGGTGCGCCCATCGCCAGCAGCTTCTCCAACGGCTACAAAATTGGATGGTGGCTATAAATACCACCCCAACCGGCCACTTCAAAGTGTGGGAGTCCAAGCAACATTCCAAGTCATCTAGTTGACATACTCAAGCCCTCCCAACCACCTATATTCATTGATCCATCCTATACACAAGATTTAGTCCACTACAACCAACACAAGTGCCACAAAAGAGAGAGCAAGCAATTGAGAGCTACTCAATTGAGTTTAGCCCTAGCGCCTTGTGAGATTCATTGAGAGATAGTGTGTGCTACATCTTTGTGTTCATTTGCGCGTGGAGTTTTTTACTCCCATTCGAACTTCCTCCAAAGTGTTGGAGGCTTGTAAAAGCTAGCAAGAGACACCAAAGATTGTGGTGGTCCTTGTGGGATCAAGAGTGATCCTTGTGAAGAAGAAGAGCTCGCCGATCCTGGTGTGATCGGGAGAGAGGGAAAGGGTTGAAAAAGACCCGTCCTTAAGTGGACTCCTCAACGGGGACTAGGCCTTCGAGGGCCGAACCTCGGTAAAACAAATCACCCGTGTTCATTGTGTTTTGCTTGTGATTTGTTTGCTTTCCCTTACTCTAAGTTCTCTTGCACTATTCTTTGCTCATATCATTTGGTGTTGCTTCAAGTTAAAATCTCATTTAAGTGAAGCAACACTCCGCAAGAAAAGAACTTGAGTTAGTGCTCTTTTTCATCTAAGCTTTCTTGCTTTGTTATCATAGAATTATTAGTTGTATTGATTTATCACTTCCGCATAATTTGAAAGCTATACTCTTTACTAGCAAGAACTTAGTTTTTATACTCCGATAATTGCTCATCTTGTTCTAACCACTAATCAAAGGATCTAGTTGGGGGATAAAGTTTTAATTTTCAGGTTTCGCCTATCCACCCCCCCCCCCTCTAGGCGACTTTCAATTGGTATCAGAACTAGGCACTTCATCTTGAGTCTAACAACTCGAAGTGATGGCTCGTAGAAGATCCCAAAAGAACAAGAAGACCCAGGAGAACCCAACTCGGAAGGAGGTAACTCTTGAGATTTTATTTGATGATTGTTCTAACTATGATTCATGGTCATCTAGTGTGATAAATGCTTTTAGAACCATAGATCCTCGATTAGAACAAATTATAGACAAGAGTATTTTTCCCTCTAATTTCAATGGAAAAATTAATTCCGAGGAGGATCAAAGATGTTATCGCTTAAACTATCTAGCTTTTGACATCTTAACTAATTCTCTTAGCAAAGAAGATTATCATGCCTTCATATCAAACTATGACGAATCCGTCCATGATGCGCATGATATTTGGACTAGAATTAGAAGCAAATTTGATGAGTCCAAACATGATAGTTCATTTTGTGTCTCTACTTCCTTTGGTATTTGTGATACTAACCCTTGCAAGGAAGAAGAAGAGAATGAACGATGGAGACCAAACGATGAATCCACCTCTCCAAAAGGTTTGTCTTCCCATTTCGATTCCCACATGTGTTGTGTGGCTAATGAAAATGATAGAGGAAGCACAAATGAGGATGAGGAGGAAGAAAGAAGCTTTGTGCATCTCTACGCTCGCCTAAGCCAAGAAGATAAGGCGGTCATGCTCAAACTTCTAGAAAGAGCGAGAGAGCAAAGCGAAGCTCGTCAAAGGCTAGAAGATATTCTCTCCATAAAGATGCAACACTTTGACGAGTTGACTAAAGAACATGAGGAGCTAAAGTGCTCTCATGTTGATTTGGTCCAAAGGTATGAAACTATTTCAATTGAGCAAGATAACGCTTCACATTGTATCGCTCAATTAGTAAATAGGAATACCTTGCTCAAGGACCAAGTAGAAAAGCTAAAAGTTGAAAATCTAGCTTTTCAAGATAAATATGATATGCTTCTATGCTCTCATGAAAATCTTAGAGATGATCATATCATATTAAACATTGCTCATGAGGTTGTGATAGAAAATTTAAAATCCCAACAACCTCACTCATGCACATGTATTCAAATTGATACTATATTACCATGTGCTAATGCTTGTTGTTTGTCAACAAGCAAATCTTCCTTTGAGCTAGAATTTGCAGGAACAAATGATGATTCATATCAAAAGCTTAAAGAAGAAAATGAGAGGCTAAAGAAGAGCTTGACACAACTAAAAGGGAAATGCATTGCCCAACCTTCTCAAGATAACCGTGATCACATGGTGAAGAAGCTTAAGACAAGAACAACCGTGGCATGCACTACATCCCTTGAAGAAAATGTCAAGGATTTGAGGATTGCAAAGAGGAAGAAACAAAAGATGAAATTCAACACGTCCTCCAAAAGCCTCAACCACGCCTTCACAAAAGGTAACATCCAAGGTAATGATCAAACCACACTTCACAGTAAGAGGTGTAGTGAATGCTTTGAAGAGGGGCACTTGATTAGGTCATGTCCCTATATTGATGGCTTGATTATTAACAAGGATGATAGACTTTGTTTTAAATGCTCCAAGAAGGGACACTTGCTTAGATCTTGTCCCCATTTAAAACAAAGAGGAATAGGGTTAGAAAAGAAAATTTTTACTAACCATGTAGCAAGCAATAAACAAGGAAAGAAGAAATCTTCAAAATTTGAAAAACGCCTATGCTACACATGCCGAAAGAAGGGACATCAATGCAAAGATTGTCCCATTGGTAAAAATCTCACTCCTAACTTGTCATTTGATTCATATATAACTAGGCAACCCAAGATTGCAACTTGTGCTAGAAAAGTAACAAGTTTACCAAGCGCTAGCACAAAGGACACTTGGGTTCCTAGATCTTTGTTTACTAACCTTAACGGACCCATCAAGCGATGGGTACCAAAATGTGCTTAACAAGATTTGTAGGAGAAGGAGATGGTATGAACCTTTGGGGTGCTTGAGGGAGTTAATTCAATTCTTATCAACTCAAGCTATCAATCTTCAAATGGTTTACATATTCAAGATTGACCCAAGGTTACTTCAGTTTATTGTATTCAAAACTCATATCATCTCGGGAAGATATTAATGTTGTAGGAAATAAAGAATCATCATGTGCGGAATATCAAAGCCTACAACATGGAGGAAAATCAAGGGATGGTAACATTTATATTCTTAAGTGCAATTATCTTAATTTGTCATGTGTCTTGTGTAGTCACATAGAAATAGAAAGCACTTAAGGATGTTTTAAAGTTATGTCATCATTCTTTGAAGAAATTCCTCTCATATGGTAGATTGTGTATTTATCAAATTCTATATTATGACAATCTACATGTTTTTAAATTGTTGCAAGTTCACATGGCATGTCTTTACATTAACTATTCTATTATTGCCATGTTCTAGATATAGAGAGATATTTCATGTTCTTAAAAGAATAAGGTGTCATGTAAGAAATTCAAATACTTAGGACACTTATAAAAGGAAAAATTCTCTCTATAGCTAGAAAAGTGAGACTAATATTTTTATCTAAGTAATTTAAGTAGTCTCACTTGTAGAGAATAAGTTTCTCTATGGAAATGCGTATCTCGTCATGTCTAGGAAATTCTATCCAATAATTCATGTTGTATCTCTTATTGCTTAATTGGATATGATTCTTTCACATTTATCGCTTTCCAAATCATGATTTAGATTTATTCCTATAATCTCAAAGGATTATTTATGCTTGTTTTATGAGTTAAAATTGAGCATAACATCATCTATGGATAATCTAGTTCATGCTATGGAGTTTCCATGTTTTGTTAATCTAACTTCTCATTCCTTACCAAAATGATTACAAAAATTGGAAACTAGTGCTTGTGTTGCTACTAACATTTCTCTTGAGTTCAATTATGAAAATCTACAAGAGAGAAAGTACACAAGCCTCATGGGTTGAGCTTCACCCAAAGGAAGAAAGGTAAAAGCAAAGGTATGGGAACTCATCTTCTTAAGTTTGGTTCCCGTCTCAATGGGTGTTTAATCTAAATTATCATATTCTACCCTTGAGAGGAATAGATTCTTTATTGGACCGAAATTAACTAAGTATGCATTCAAATATCATTTTCTTAATGTTCATGTCCATTAGAATCTATTTAATGCCTTTGCGATATCTATATATATGTTATCATATTGATTTGCTTCCAAGTGATGATTAACTAACTTCAATATGATAAAGTAAAATCTCCAATGATTATTAAAATGCTTAAAAGGTGCTCACTCATTTTTCTCAAATGAAATGCACTAATGTTAAGGATTTTACTTCATGTCTGTGTGACTTGTGGATGATGAATTTTGTATGCTAATTATCTAAAGTAATCATCCTTCACCATATACTCCCTTGCGCTATTAACATGTCTCTTGAGTATTTTCAATAAGTTTGGAAGGAAAAAGAGACGAATATAAAGGGAGGACACTCAAATGAAAAAGAAAGAACATCAAGGACAACAACACCTACTTGGACAATAAGGTTTTCACAACAATCAATGGTGTGGTTGTAAGCATTCTAAATCCTTTTTCATTATGGAGTTACCCGGCTTAAGTTGTTTATTGCAAAATTTATGAGCCTTGATCAAGATGTATAATGATTCTCCTTTTATGTTCTTAAAATTGAATGCATTGAAATCAATTCTCTCAATTACTTGATGCATATCTTTAGGGGGAGTCCATTATTATATTTTGATTATGTTGAGACTATTGCTTTATCTTAGTAATTTCATATAGTCTCTTGCATGAGAATAATGTTTCTCATATAGTATGCTACTTCACATCAATCAAACTTGTTAAAGTAATATCGCTTTTATCAAGGATTGTTGCTTTCATTTCTAAAGTAGCATGCTTATTGGATTCTCCTATTTTTAAGCTTGATTATTTAATGCCTTTGTTGTTTTTTTTTTATCGCATATTTGTTGATCATTGAACAACTTCAAGTATCACTTATGCTTCTTAGTGCCTCATGTAATTTTAATTGACATCTATCTTGATATGCACTAAGGAAAAAGGAGAATTCATGATCCATTTATGCAACTTGTGATCCATTTGATATATGCTAACAATAACTTGAAAAAGATCACTAGTTGTAGAACTCTCTCTTGTGCAAAGTATTTCCATATATTGTCATTGAGTATAGGTCTTAAGCAACTAAGACTAAGGACAAAGCACAATGAAGAGAGCGTCTCTATGAGAAGGTACAAAAGGGTAAAATCACTTCCTTTCATTTAAACTTGTACCTAAATCTTCCTCTTATAAGCATTCTTTGCATATCTTATATATAAGGAAGAGAAAGCATGTCCTTTGCATTTATCCCTGCTTCATACCTAGTTTAACCTCTTAAAATTTCACTCATGCATTATTGCATCTTTGCTAAAACTAGATGAAGTGATTCTATTGTCAAAGAGCTTAAAGCTTAACCTTGTAACGAGGATAAGCTACCTTTGTTCCAAAGGTGGATGGTCCTTAAGTCTCTTTGAAATCTTTAAAGGAAAATGCTTAAAATGTTTGCAACATGCTTTCATAAGTGCATAAACTATCTTGAGCATCACACATATACTATGACACAATGCACTTCACTTTCTCTATGATATAGACTTGTTCTCATTAACCTAATTATGTGCAATTGGCATTTAAAGCCATAATATGTGTTCCTCTCCATGCACATACTTAGGGGGAGCAATCTATGTTATATAGAATTATGATCATGCTTAATTTGACATATCTCTTGATTATATATCTTTCATTTTGGTACAAATGCATATATCCTATTATTCCCGTACCATGACTACGACTAATATGTTTCCAAGTATATTACTATGCTAAGTCGTAGATTGAAAGGGAAATGGAGTCTTCGGCGAAAACAAAGGCTTCCACTCCGTAAATCATACTTCGCCATCACTCCAAGCAACTCTCTATTCTTTGGGGGAGAAATGAGCATCAAAGAAAAGGACTTCGTCTTTGGAGAGAGTAAGAGCCCAAAGCTAAAAGACCGGACTTCGCCTTTGGTATAATCTTAACTCATTTATTTTTGACCAAAGGGGAAGATAGCACTTCAAGGGCTCTAATGATTCCATTTTTGGCGATTCATGCCAAAAAGGGGGAGAAATGAGCCCAAAGCAAAAGGACCGCACCACCACCACCAAATTCAAAAACTTAGTGCTTTCCAAAAGTATTTATCATTTGGTATCCTATTGTGTTCAAAAAGGGGGAGAAAGGAGTATTTCAAAAATGGTATATCAAAACCCTTTTGAACACTAAGAGGTGGATCTCTTTTAGGGGGAGTTTTGTTAAGTCAAAAGAAAAGCATTTGAAACAGGGGGAGAAAATTTCAAATCTTGAAAATGCTTTACAAACTCTTATTCATTTACCTTTGACTATTTGCAAAAGATCCTTGAAATGGATTTACAAAAAGAATTTGCAAAAACAAAACATGTGGTCCAAAATGCTAAAATAAAGAAAGGAACATTCCTTGCATATCTTGTAAGTAGTTATATTGGCTTAATTCCAAGCAACCTTTACACTTACATTATGCAAACTAGTTCAATTATGCACTTCTCTATTTGCTTTGGTTTGTGTTGGCATCAATCACCAAAAAGGGGGAGATTGAAAGGGAATTAGGCTTACACCTAGTTCCTAAATAATTTTGGTGGTTGAATTGCCCAACACAAATCTTTGGACTAACTAGTTTGCCCAAGTGTATAGATTATACAGGTGTACAAGGTTCACACTCAGCCAATAAAAAGACCAAGTTTTGGATTCAATAAAGGAGCAAAGGGGCAACCGAAGGCACCCCTGGTCTGGCGCACCGGACTGTCCGGTGTGCCACCGGACAGTGAACAGTGCCTGTCCGGTGCACCAGGGGACTCAGACTCAAACTCTTCACCCTCGGGATTTCTCGGAAGCCGGCGCGCTATAATTCACCGGACTGTCCGGTGTGCACCGGACATGTCCGGTGCTCCAAGGAAACGCGGTCTCCGGAACTCGCCAGCCTCGGGTTCACGTGGTAGCCGCTCCGCTAAAATTCACCGGACTGTCCGGTGTACACCGGACTGTCCGGTGTGCCAGCGGAGCAACGGTCATCTTCGCGCCAACGGTCGACTCTGACAATAAACAGTGCAGAACAGTACACGCGGCAGAAGTCAGAATTTGGATGGCAATAGTGATTGACAGTATCATATGATCTGGCTTTGTGAAAATACTAGCAGTGCTAGGTTCATGTGAAAACTAGAAATTGGATGGCAATTCAAATTTAGGTTTCAGAGTTCTGAACTTCTGGAACTGGATGGGTTCTTCATAGTTGGGTCGAGATGCACCGTTTTTTTCTACTAAACATCATCTACTAAATTTTCACTATAAAACTACCCAGGGCCAGCTGCCCCCCCCCCCTAACCCAAAAAAAACGGCCCCGCCTCTGCTGTATTCGCACACTTTATGACTAAAACACGAAATAGCCCTCTAAATATACATCTAAAACCCATTTTGTTTTCCCTACGAAAACGATCTCTAAAATTGCATACTGTGGGAAAAAAGTAAAGTACAATATATCTCAAAGAAAGATAATTTACATTTCTATAGGTGTCCGTGTCTCTACTGTCTCATTCGAAAAGAAAGAGAAAGACATATTGTAATCTTTATTTGGACTCTGATGCTTCGCGCTTCGCTAGTCTTCTGAAATGGAACCAATAAAGTTCCTATACACACTCACATGATGATACCAGAAGTAGCAAGTGTTTCAAGTACTTTCTCGATAACCCCAACCAATCCTCCAAAAAATGCAATTGGGTTATGTATAATTAAATGACATATCGTCATCTTCAGATTCTGATGATTCATGCCTTGCATATCTCGATGTTTCTTGTCGTCATCCGTTAGTTTAGTAGTGTTATCCAATCGACCATCCCATTCAGTTTGCATGTATTTTTATCAATATAATTGTTGACACCTTTTTCGGGTGTCAAACACTCAACAAGAACCGGTGGCGGTGCTCTCTGCACAGGCGCGGACGGTCCGCGACCAGGGACCGGACGGTCCGCGACCTGGAGCAGGGGCAAAGGTTCCCTGCCTGACGGCCGGACGGTCCGCGCCTACAGGCCGGACAGTCCGCGCGTGCGCAGGGGGTGGCGAAGGTCGCCGGCGGCGCCTGGATCTCGCTCCCGGGAGGGACCCCGTCGGGGAGGAGAGATCCTAGGTGTTGTCTAGGCTCGGCAGACCGACCTAGACTCCTCTAATCGACGTAGAGTCGAAGAGAGGCGGAGAATTTGGAGATTGAGAGGCTAAACTAGAACTAGACTAGAACTATTCCTAATGCGTAAGGTAAAAACGAGAAATAAACTTGATTTGTTCGATTGATGGGGGTTCAATCGGCCGTAGCCCTTCATCTATATAAAGGGGAGGTCTGGATCCGCTTCCAACTGATTTCCGAGTTAATCCCGTGGTTTTAGGTAACCAATCCCGCGAGAAACTAGGAACCCTAACTAATTCTGCGCACGCGCGGACCGTCCGCGCCACCACCGCGGACAGTCCGGACCGCGGACCGTCCGGCCTCAGGGCCGGACCGTCCGCGAGACACATTTGGTGTCCAACATATGCCCCCTGCCTTTTGGTGAAGGTTGACGAACCAAAAGCATATGAACTAAACCTGATGTAAGTCACCGGCTTTTCAATATTGAGATCATTTAATAAAGCATCAATGTATAACGGCCGTTTCAGATTTTATCTTTCTCGACCATGACCGTTTGATCACTGAATCAAAAGGAATAGAATGGAGGTGCCCCCCTGAAAGGGAATTAGGCTTACACCTAGTTCCTAAATAATTTTGGTGGTTGAATTGCCCAACACAAATCTTTGGACTAACTAGTTTGCCCAAGTGTATAGATTATACAGGTGTACAAGGTTCACACTCAGCCAATAAAAAGACCAAGTTTTGGATTCAATAAAGGAGCAAAGGGGCAACCGAAGGCACCCCTGGTCTGGCGCACCGGACTGTCCGGTGTGCCACCGGACAGTGAACAGTGCCTGTCCGGTGCACCAGGGGACTCAGACTCAAACTCTTCACCCTCGGGATTTCTCGGAAGCCGGCGCGCTATAATTCACCGGACTGTCCGGTGTGCACCGGACATGTCCGGTGCTCCAAGGAAACGCGGTCTCCGGAACTCGCCAGCCTTGGGTTCACGTGGTAGCCGCTCCGCTAAAATTCACCGGACTGTCCGGTGTACACCGGACTGTCCGGTGTGCCAGCGGAGCAACGGTCATCTTCGCGCCAACGGTCGACTCTGACAATAAACAGTGCAGAACAGTACACGCGGCAGAAGTCAGAGCAGAGGATCAGAGAGGCACCGGACTGTCCGGTGTGCACCGGACTGTCCGGTGCCACATGAGGACAAAAGCCTCCAACGGTCGACCAGCTCCAATCTCAACGGCTAGGATGACGTGGCTGGCGCACCGGACATGTCCGGTGTGCACCGGACTGTCCGGTGCGCCCATCGCCAGCAGCTTCTCCAACGGCTACAAAATTGGATGGTGGCTATAAATACCACCCCAACCGGCCACTTCAAAGTGTGGGAGTCCAAGCAACATTCCAAGTCATCTAGTTGACATACTCAAGCCCTCCCAACCACCTATATTCATTGATCCATCCTATACACAAGATTTAGTCCACTACAACCAACACAAGTGCCACAAAAGAGAGAGCAAGCAATTGAGAGCTACTCAATTGAGTTTAGCCCTAGCGCCTTGTGAGATTCATTGAGAGATAGTGTGTGCTACATCTTTGTGTTCATTTGCGCGTGGAGTTTTTTACTCCCATTCGAACTTCCTCCAAAGTGTTGGAGGCTTGTAAAAGCTAGCAAGAGACACCAAAGATTGTGGTGGTCCTTGTGGGATCAAGAGTGATCCTTGTGAAGAAGAAGAGCTCGCCGATCCTGGTGTGATCGGGAGAGAGGGAAAGGGTTGAAAAAGACCCGTCCTTAAGTGGACTCCTCAACGGGGACTAGGCCTTCGAGGGCCGAACCTCGGTAAAACAAATCACCCGTGTTCATTGTGTTTTGCTTGTGATTTGTTTGCTTTCCCTTACTCTAAGTTCTCTTGCACTATTCTTTGCTCATATCATTTGGTGTTGCTTCAAGTTAAAATCTCATTTAAGTGAAGCAACACTCCGCAAGAAAAGAACTTGAGTTAGTGCTCTTTTTCATCTAAGCTTTCTTGCTTTGTTATCATAGAATTATTAGTTGTATTGATTTATCACTTCCGCATAATTTGAAAGCTATACTCTTTACTAGCAAGAACTTAGTTTTTATACTCCGATAATTGCTCATCTTGTTCTAACCACTAATCAAAGGATCTAGTTGGGGGATAAAGTTTTAATTTTCAGGTTTCGCCTATCCACCCCCCCTCTAGGCGACTTTCACCCCCAGTATGGATAGACAAAGGGACTATACATGTACCATGGATTCATCATCGTACCATTCCATGTTTGAACAGGATAATATACTGACGATGAGTAAACGGGTGGAAAGTACCCTGGTCTCATAGGATGAATAGGCGATGCTTGTTGTGTCGCCTTTCGGGCCGTTTTGTTTACCCGTTTCGTTTTAGTAGGTGACCGAGGTTTCTTCGTTGACCGATCACGTAGAACGGTCTTCTCGCTAGTATTCTTGGAGAGCAACTGATCAATAGTAGAGTCAGCTTTGATCAGCCGACCATTTGTGCTTCGTCGTTGTGTCTCCTTCCCTTTTAAGGTTTTGTGTGGAGGCTGACACCTTTGGGCATAGGCGGACTGTCCGGCAGAGTTAGCCGAACCGTCTATCTGAACACCGGACCGTCCGCACGTAGGTGCCAGATCGTCCGTGATGCTCAGGACAGGCTGTCATGCTTGACTCATTAATTGTGCCTGCCCCCCGGTGCCTCCGGACTTTTTAGCCTTATCATCCGGAGCCTTTCGAACAATCTCCTTTTGTGATATATTCGACGTGCGAGGACTACCAATGATGATGTCTTTGCTTTTGCCTTTATCGGCCATTTCGGGCCGAACTAAGATCTTTTTGCATGCGATATCTATTGTATTAACAGGAAATGGTTGTGTGTCCACTTGCATTTCCTGAAAAGCCAATCGGCCCTCATTTATGGCCGATTGTACCTGTCGACGAAAAACATTACAGTCATTGGTGGCATGAGAAAAAGAATTATGCCACTTACAATAAGCACGTCTCTTTAATTCATCTATAGGAGGGATAGTATGAGTTAATTTAATGTTGCCATTTTTAAGTAGCTCATCAAATATCTTATCGCATTTGGCAACATTAAAGGTAAATTTAATCTCTTCTTGCCGATTCTTTTGAACCGGCTGTAAGGAAGAACATGCTGAAGATTTGGCCTTTGTTGGCCAAATAAACTCAGCGGTATATACATCTGCGGATTCATCATCTGAACTATCACGCTCTATTAGATGTATAGTACGGGCGGTCGATTTTGATGTCTCTTTAAATCGGCTTTCACAGGCTAAAGCCCGCTGATGTAGCTGGGCTATCGAAAAGAACTGGGTCCCATCTAATTTGTCTCTTAAGTAGGATAGCAACCCATTAAAAGCTAACCCTGCTAGATCTTTGTCTGCGACATGGATCCGAAAGCATCGGTTTCTAGTGTCCCGGAACCTCCGGATATAATCATTAACCGATTCTTCGCGTCCTTGTCGAACTGAAGCTAAGTCAGCTAGTCCTAATTCATATTCCTCGGCAAAGAAATGTTCATGAAATTTACTTTCTAACTCATTCCAGGAATTAATGGAATTAGGAGGCAGGGCGGCGTACCATGCAAAAGCGGTACCAGTAAGGGATAGAGAAAATAACCGAACACGAAATGCTTCTCCATCGGCCAATTCACCTAGGTGTGCTAGGAACTGGCCTATGTGTTCGTGTGTGCTCCTCCCATTCTCACCAGAAAACTTGGAAAATTCTGGTATCCTTGCCCCTTGTGGATATGGGACAGTGTCAAACCGGTGATTATACAACTTTTGGTATGATTGCCCTACTCTGGCTACACTAACTCCGAACTTATCTCAAAATAGTTCAGTCATCTCTTCCCTAATTTTTTCCATTGCACCCGGTGGCAGACCACCGGATCCTGGGCTGTGGGGCTCATTTGGTCGGGTATTAGTATACCGACCTTCTTGCCGTGACCGATCGATAGTGTTGATCGGTCTGTGGTTGTATGGTACGTTATGGTTTAAATATGTAGAGGACGAAACATACTGCTGCTGTGGTGTGTAATAATTTGGTGCATGGTGTGCAACAACAGGTTTTGCGTATGCATATCCAGCTTGCCCGGTGGTAAATCCGAACTGACCGGTTGCGTTCGCCATTATCGGGACGCCATGTGGTAGTCCTGGTGCGGGCCCGGACTGTCCGGCAGGGAAAGCCGGACGGTCCGCGTAAGGGCCGGACGGTCCGGGCAGAAGCTTGGGCGGTCCGACCGCGTCCAGGTTCACCGGTCTGCCAAGCAGGGACGACGGTGGTCCTAGGGCGGCCCCAGACTGTCCGGCAGAGTAAGCCGGACGGTCTGCATATGGGCCGGACGGTCCGGGCAGAAGCTCGGACGGTCCGACCGTGTTCATGGGTGCCAATCTACCAAGCAGGGATGGCGGTGGTGGTACTTGTCCTGTATATGAGTTCATCGGCATACCATATAATGGCTGGGGCTGCAAATCCCCATTTGTTGCCGATGTATTAGACATAGATATCCTGTTACTAGTCTCATATGATGGAAAACTAGGAGCAACGGACTTCTCCAACGTACGCGTTAATTTTCTAATTGACTCTTCTAACCCTACAATCTGTTGTTTCATTTGATCTTGCTGCTGATCTACATACTGTTTAATAAATTGGATGTCGTCGGGTTTACTTACGTTGGGGACTTGAAGCGAAGATAGAAGAGATGCGACGTCGGTCTCTCCATGTTTGACAACTTTCTGGTGGCGATCCACCGTGTATTGTGATAAGAATTTCTCCCTCGCTTGACGCATGTAGTCCTCGTATTGCTGTTGCTCATCGGCCGTCAGACTTTCAACAGCCGGCTTCAGGATATTGTCCGGGGAGATATCGGTGTGATCTTTAGAACCGGCCATTTGAGGGCCTGATTTTTAGTAGATCTAAACACCTTCCCCAGCGGAGTCGCCAAAAGTATGTTGACACCTTTTTCGGGTGCCAAACACTCAACAAGAACCGGCGGCGGTGCTCTCTGCACAGGCGCGGACGGTCCGCGACCAGGGACCGGACGGTCCGCGACCTGGAGCAGGGGCAAAGGTTCCCTGCCTGACGGCCGGACGGTCCGCGCCTACAGGCCGGACGGTCCGCGCGTGCGCATGGGATGGCGAAGGTCACCGGCGGCGCCTGGATCTCGCTCCCGGGAGGGACCCCGTCGGGGAGGAGAGATCCTAGGTGTTGTCTAGGCTCGGCAGGCCGACCTAGACTCCTCTAATCGACGTAGAGTCGAAGAGAGACGGAGAATTTGGAGATTGAGAGGCTAAACTAGAACTAGACTAGAACTATTCCTAATGCGTAAGGTAAAAACGAGAAATAGACTTGATTTGTTCGATTGATGGGGGTTCAATCGGCCGTAGCCCTTCATCTATATAAAGGGAAGGTCTGGATCCGCTTCCAACTGATTTCCGAGTTAATCCCGTGGTTTTAGGTAACCAATCCCGCGAGAAACTAGGAACCCTAACTGATTCTGCGCACGCGCGGACCGTCCGCACCACCACCGCGGACAGTCCGGACCGCGGACCGGCGAGACACATTTGGTGTCCACAATAATCCATGCAAGCACAACAGTTTGTTTCAGACTTGCCCATCATCAATTGGACGCTCGTATGCATGTATTTTTATTGTTTACACAACGACACTGACCTGTCCATCTCCCTCCAAAACAAAGGAACAAAATCACACGGCACTGGCAGAAGCACCGTGCAAACTGCAAATATAGAGCTAAGTTGCCTAGTTCTTTGGCAGGAGCACATTGCGAACCAGGTCATCGAAATTCCGGTGAGACGTGCCTCCGGGCTTGGCCACCTCGATGGCCTTGTCCCTCCATTCCAGTGCCCTTCTCCTCATCTCCTTCCCCTGCTCCCCCTCCATGAGCTCAGCGATGAGGCTCGCCACGGCGTCGCGCCGGACGTTGCTGTCGATCTCCATCCCGACGCCCCACTCGTTGCACTGGTAGCGGCAGTTGGTCTGCTGGTCGGCGAAGAAGGGCCAGCTGATGACCGGGACGCCGCCGCACATGGCCTCCAGCGTGGAGTTCCATCCGCTGTGCGTGAGGAACGCGGCCACGGCCGGGTGGTCCAGCACCGCCTGCTGCGGGCACCAGGTGGCCATGAGCCCGCGGCCGGCCGTCTCGGACAGGAACTCCGGCGGCAGCACGGCGGTGTCGCCCCTGACGAGGTCGCGCCGGATGATCCACAGGAACGGCCTGCCGCTGTTGGCCAGCCCCCACGCGAACTCCACCAGCTGCTCGCTGGTCATCACGGTGATGCTGCCGAAGTTGACGTAGACGACGGAGCCGGGGTCCCTGCCGTCGAGCCACCGCAGGCACTCCTCCTCCTCCTTCCACAGGCTGAGGCTGATGGCGGAGCGCGGGGTGGGCGGGTCCTCGCGCGCCAGCAGCGGGAGCGGGCCCAGCGTGTACACCTTGCGCGCCAGGCCGAGCGAGCGCATGGCCGCCACCGCCTCGCCCTCCAGCTCGTCGAAGGTGTTGAGGATCACGGCCGACGCGCCCGCCGTGCGCCCCGTCTCCTGGAGGACGTAGCCCACCATGTACTCGTCCGGGTCCGTGGAGCGGATGAAGCTCGGGAAGTCCCGGAACCTCATGTTCCGCAGCCCCGGCACGTCCTCCACCGCCGTGTCAAGGAATCCGTTCGTCAGCTGCTCCACACCTGCGCATGTAAACGACGAGTTGAGATTATCAGAATTCAGACATGGCATGGCAGAGTAGGCGGCGCGCGCACTACTAGCTAAATTTCCCCACGTCGCTGGTGTCATCATTAAAAAAAAGCACACGAACTAACTTTTGAGCGGAGCGAGGCCACGGCTCTTGAGGAGGTGGTAGTGGCGGTAGCCGAGGAAGCTGATGGTGCTGGCAGTCCAGAGCTGGACGTAGGGAAGGCCGAGCTCCTTGGTGGCGTCGATGGAGAAGCCCATGACGACGTCGGAGACGACGCAGGTGACGGGCGGGTCGCTGAGGTCCGCGAGCAGGCGGCGGAAGGGCCCGAGGCAGGTCTCCGTGGTGGACTTGCACAGCGAGGGGATGTCCTGCGTGACGTCGTCGTCCTCCGACGGCGGCAGGCCGTCGGGGATGGTGGCGAAGCGGAAGCCCGGGAGGCCGGCCACGGCCGCCGCCCCGCGGGTCCGGACGAGGCGCGCCTGGTTGTACTCGGTGTTGACGAAGGTGACGTGGAAGCCCCGGGCGTGCAGCAGCTTCGCCACGTTGAGCATCGGGGTGATGTGGCCCTGCGCTGGGTACGGCAGGCACACGGCGTGCGGTTGCTGCGGCTGCTGCTGCGCGGCGCTGCCGAGAGAACCCATGGTGGTGATCGAAGATCTGCGTGTGCTGTGTGTGTGGCCTGCCGCCTCTGGGTGCTGCTGCCTGCTGCGTTACACGGCGAGCAGCTCTGTGTTCGCTTCAGCTGGTCGTCTCTGTGACTTTGATGGATGGAGGTTGGTCAGCATGGCCGGGGCTATTTATAGGCGTCGTTCGGATTTTTGCAATAAACCATGTGGTGATGGTGGTTAGGGATGGCAATTGGACCCGTGGGTATGGATACCCACGGGTTTCGTACCCGATGAACATGGATATGGGTTGAAAAACTTACCCGTGGATTCTGTCGGGTCGGGTACCCGAAATACATCGGGTAGGGTACGGATAGTATATTTTACCCATGGGTATCCATTAGATACCCGAAATATTAATTCACAATTTCACATGTTGTGTTTTCGGCCTATGAACCAAAGCAAAAAAAAAGCCCAAAGGCCACCAAGCACGGAAGCACCCAACCCAAGCGCCGTGTGGCCCGTGTAACTGTTGGCTGCTGCTAATTCCTATTCTCCTAACCGGCTAACCCTGAGAGGCCGTGAGACATGCGTCCCTACCCCTGGCATCCCGACGTCGCCGCCCCAGCGACCCAGCCGGCTAGCCCCCAGCCCCCACTCCCCCAGGTCGCCAGGTCCCTACTCGGCTACTCTAGATGTGTGAGCCGCCGCCCGTTGAACCTTGCATCCGTGGCAGACACCCGCCTAGCATCCGCGCCGCCGGCGCTAGCCCTCGACGGACGATGACCAGCATCAGCCGCCGCCCCAAGTCGACCAGCCTCTACGGCGCCACGAGCCCACAACGTCCGCCAGCAGCAACGACGTACGCCAGCAGCTAGTCAGCCACGATGTTGCTTTGCTTATGAACTGTACTATGATTTGTAAATTGGTGATGTTGCTTTGCTTATCAAATTCACATGTTGTGATATTGTTCATTAACTCCTATCTGTCATAAATTGTGTTGCTCATTAATTTACATGGAAATTTATATTTTACAGCAGCATATCCACCGGATACCCGATACCCGACGGGTACCCGGTGGACACGGGTACGGGTCCATTTTTTTACCCGATTGGCTTGGTGGGTATGGATATTTGTATAAGGGTCGAGTATGATATCGGGTCGGGTATTATTATACCCGAACACAACCGACCCGCTGCCATCCCTAATGGTGGTGGCCCTGGCAAATCAGGTGGGAGCACGCGAACGCGATAGCGTCTTGCAATTTGGTTAAGTGCTCCATCGTCGGCGGAGGCTGCTCACCGTAGCAGCCTCTGCCTCTGGTCAGCGGAAAAGCGACTGCCGGTGCCGGGGTGTGATCTTTTGCGCACCAGCGTGATGTCGGTACGCTCGGCCTCGGCGACGCGATCTGGATTCTGGCATGCGTGCTGCGTGCGACCCGCGTGGAACGGCAGGTACGTCCTACACACGCGCCTGGCTAGTCATGCTGCGCTGAGCCTGTACGTCCTACACACGCGCCTGGCGCGGTCGGCGCACGCTACCATATTAGGTACGGGGTGTGTTCCTACTGACATAAAATAATCCAAACTTGTATTGGATATATAGATGGCTAATAAGCACGAGGCCCGTGAGCCTGGCACGAAGCCCGCTGTTTGGGTTCGGTCTGAGCCTGGCACGATCCGGTTCTATGCGGGCCCAGGCCGACCCGGCACGAATAAGCGGACCGGGCTCGGACAAGAAACTAGGTACGGTGATCTAGCCCGGCACGGCCCGTTTACCTCTAAGCTCGTTGAGCCCGCTTTTTTGCACTAAAACATGCTTTTCGGCCCGCTTAGCCCGCTTTCGGCCCGCTTTTTTCGTGCTAAATGGCCCGTTTAGGCCCGCTGCGGGACGGGCTCGGACAAGGAATCGAGCCCGCGGGCTTAGAAGGCCAAGCCCGGTTTCCTAACCGTGCCTAGCGGGCCGGGCCCGGATCGGGCCGGGCGGCCCGTTTGACCATCTCTAATTGGATGCCTGCGACAGTTGCTGCTGTTGCTGCTGAAATTAACGGGTTTTGAATTCCCTACGACTAAAGTTAGCCGCTAAAATTAGTTGAAAACATTCAAACAGTTTATCTAATAATTTAAATGTTAGCTATTTTTAGTAAATTAGTTAATAGTGAGCTAGCGGTTTGTTAGCTTTTAAATTTTACTATTAATTTTTTAGCCAATTAACTATTATTTATAGTACATTCATACACCCCCTAACTGGTCATGGATGATACTACCATTTCAATAGCGCAATTCTAGAATGATGGTGAGTAAAAAAAATGTAATTTTGAGTCAATTTATACGAAGATGATACTAATTTTTTTGAATAGATGTTATTATATTTATCATAAAATATATTGGTATAATATATCTATTTAGAATTATATATGTTGATAATATTTACTATAAACTTAATCAATGTTAAGTTGTTAACATAGCTTTACTTCAGTGAATTCACTACAGGAAACTGGGAAAAAAACGTTGGGTGGGCTAGGTTAAGAACGTCGGATTGTATATGTTCATAATATTGCTATTAAAACATGCATCGCCTAAAACTTCACATGATGTTTTCGTACAGTTAGATTGCAATCTAGATGAATGATTTTTAGAAATTTGAAGGTAAATTTTGAGTTAATGCATTAAAATGTGCGTCTGACCTCTATTCTGAATGAGTGGAAGACCGCCAAACAGATGTGGTGATATTATGTTTGGTGAATTGTATGAACAGATACAATAATTATGTATATGTGAATACAATGATTCTGAAAGTATTTGCTTGTTTGCGTAAATATATATATAGAGAGAATATTTATCGAAGAATACCATGTAGGCAACCGATGCATTGCATCCACTGTTTGGATGACCTGGGAGGTCCATTTTTAATGTATCCCATGGGTCAATATGAGAAAATATTATTTTCGCTCATGACAACCAAATAGAGTTTTTATTATTAGACTATGAGTTATTAGGGTTCGATGGTACTTGATCGACTACTGTAATCCTATGTCGTAGTCATTTTTTTTCAAAAAATGAATTTATAATAATAAGGCTTATGATCAAGAGTTTGAATGTTGAATTAATCATAAGTGTCAAATGTGGAAGTATCTAAGTGGTTGTGTGATGCACTATGTATGGTTACGAAGATCCCCACTTTTTTTACTAAATCGTGCTTGCAGACACTCCTAGCTCGCTTTTCGGCCCGCTTTTTCCGTGCTTACCGAGTCAGCCCGGCCTGTTTAGGCTTGCCTGCAGGCTTGGACAGGAAAACGAACCCGCGGGCTTGGAAGACCCGACTCGATTTTCTAACCGTGCCGGACGAGCCGAGCCTAAATCGGGATGGGCTTGACCAGGTCCGGGCAGGTCATCTCTGATTTCAACCTAGTTAGTGAAAGAGCAAATACTCTAAGCACTGATCATCACAACTGCTGCAGCACCGAAAAGGGTTTGCCAAACCTTACTTGTTCACTACAACAACGACTAACTCTAATGAAGGTATGAACAGCAGCACGTGCTAGTTTTATCTATGTTCTTGTGTCCTAACTAGAGCATAATGATCTTACAAAAATGACGTATTAGATCCACCAGCAAGCAAGAATGGCGCGAAGATGAACTTAACCAAACAAAACCTAGTATTGCACTCAACTAGCTCTCTTCCATTCTGAAAAGGGAAAAAGAAATTGAACGGTTGTGTTCGACAGTCCAACGAAGAGAGCGTAGCAAGCCAAACTCTCGCGCTCCAGCAGAGAGTATTCGCAGGACAAGCAATGGCAGCTACGACACTAATTATCTTATTATTACGTCGTTCCCACGCAACCGAAAAAAGTTGAGTCTTGATCAAATGATCAGTACCCCCCCCCCCCCCCCCCCCCCCTGCCCCCTGCCCTGCTCCTTTAATCCTAAAATAGATAACTTTATAGAATTCAAATGTTTAAATTTTGTTCTAAAGTACTTAACTTTCTCAAGGTTCAAAAATACTTGTATTAGAGGGGGAGGGGGAGTTGTCAGGCCAAAACTATCAGCGAATTGGCAGGCACCGCAGTAGCAGTGCGGTTATCGTCTCGTCTACTCCTGACGTCTTTGCCGTGGAACTAGAATAGTACAGTAGTATACGTTTATACTCCTCGCACTTTGTCCTCCGGAATCTATTGACCGGCACGTACTTCATGTTAGATCTTTTGCATGTATACAGCGTGTCAACGTTTGTGAAAGCGGTCTTACCCAAAATCAGTTTTTCGACATTAATGCATTTTATTTAGTCTGCTAAATCTTGTGCATATCTCTTCGCATAATAAGTAGGACAATCCACCAAACGCGCAATACTTTGTGAGGGCGGACAATAATTGCAGTCCTCACCTTCAAAGGTGATGAGGTAGTTACCGAGTCACGCTCCATTTCGACCATAGTAATTGAATCCACCCCGGTTTTTTTTTAGAAAAAATGGTTTCTAGATTTGGTTTATACAAACTAGTTTTTTTTTAAAAAAAAAAACTAGATGAGCAGCTTTTTTGGTTTTTAACAAACTGATAAACCAGCTTTTAGAAACTGAATAAAAAATGACATGTCGGGAGACATTCTAGTTTTTTAAAACCAGTTTTAAAAAAATAGTTGGATCTAAATAGACCCTAAGCCTATTTTCAGCGGATTACTCATTCTTATATTCATATTCAAACTCCACTATATGTACAAACTAATGTTTTGAATAACTATATAATTAAACCGCTAGACACTGCCTGAGACTAACTCCAACAAACTATATGTATTAACGTATAAAATATTGTTTTATATTATAAACTGTTCTTTTTATCTAAAGTAGAGTTTGAAATATGAGTTAAGTACGAGTACGCAAAAGACAGTCTAATAAACTGCTTACTCCGGTTCACGTGCCATATAATAAACTCAATCCGCTAGATTCTACCGTTGACTCGTCGGTCACCTCAGACGTGGCTTGATGGAGTTTGTACACCTTCGGCATCATAGGGCCTGTTTGTTTCGGCTTCTGACAGCTTCTGGCCACCAAAAGCTGCTGCGGACTGCCAAACGCTCAGCTTTTCAGTCAGCTTCTATAAAATTCGTTGGGGGCATAACCATCCAAAATCAACATAAACACATAATCGGTTGAGTCGTTGTAATAGTAGGAATCCGTCACTTTCTAGATCCTAAGCCCTATGAACAACTTTATTTTCCTCCACACGTAATCGTAATGATACTCAGATTCTTTTCACAGCCAGATTCTCCCCACAGCCAGATTTTCAGAAAAGCTGGTCAGAAAAAAGCTGAACCAAACAGACTCATAGTCTTCCGTGTTCCAACAACCATTGCACAGTACTCTGTTTTGTCTGTCTAGAATTGATAGGCATAGTACACTTATTAAAAAAAAGTTGAAGTTACAAGTTTTGACTAGTAATTAATCAAGTTTTAGAGAATGCAACCCGTATCTATAGATTTGTGTTCACAGTAGATCCGAAATGACACTGACTTTTTTTTAGCAATTGAGTACATACAGTAATCGGCTGATTGGATGCATGTATGGGGACGCTCAGGCTCGGGTGGCCCTGGCTGACCTAATACGACATTTTTCTGCGTACGAGTGGATGCAAATGGCTATAAAATTGCTTATTTTGCATCCACTTATGCAGCCTACGACTCCCTTGTGCAGGCAACCAAATAGGAGCTCAGACAGAGTCAATGCATACGGTGGTACAAGATGAGACGGTACGGGTAACCAAACATACGATAAGAGAATTTGTGGATTCAAAATCTATTCTGCATTATCTTTTTTTATAGTTAGATACGACTGTTGTTTCTAGACGAAGGGATGCACACATTTCAGTCCAACATCAAAGCCATGTCGTCTGTCCGATGTGCGCGGCGGGATGATCCGGACATCAGCCGTCTCCTCTAATTTTTCGTGGACGCACAGCTGAGAAGATATAAGTAGTAATAATACCATTGATTCTATGTAGCGTTTGGTTTCAGAGCTAGTGGAGAACTTATGATGGAACTGACTCCATTGCAGAGAGAGGCTATGTCCGAAAGATTTTATAAAATGAAAGCCGCCGGATGGTTCAATATTTAAGTATATTTTTTAGAGCCACTCTATTGTATATATAATCAATCTAAACACACAACAAACCGGAACCAATCAGATCAAGGGCCAGAGAGGCAGAGATTCTGAGTGAACCTAGGCACCTATTATCAACGTCATCTACTGTTCTTCCAGTGTTCCGTCGGCCGTATTTTTTTGACATGAACAGTGATCGTCATTGGCACCAACTATGTATGTGTCACATCTGCCAGCGTTGGAAGATGCAAGGCGCCCATCCAGTTTTTTTGTATCGACGTTCAAGGGTCTCCGTGACGCCGTACATGCTACGATTGTGCTACTCCCAACATGGCAGAGGAGAAAAAAACCGATGTCGCTGTCGCTGGTGGAAGAACTGTTCTGCGCGGCTGCTTTGGCTGATACGACCTGTAGGTTCCTTCAGATACGAACAGCGGAACAGTATACGTACAGCCGAGCAGAGACTGGCGTTTGGCACCTGCTGCCCTCTGCATGCGTGTGCGTACAGGAGACCTGGAAGATCGCCATCTGTTCTTATCTCTTCCGCTGTTGCTGCAATGGTGGAGACGATCGGTTCGGGAGCATGACGCCGTCCCTGACGTCAAACGTCGTCATGACGAGAGGATGAGAGAGAGTTTGCGATCGCGATCGGGCGGCTGCTAAGGGCATGTATAATGAGTGTCTTAAGTTGTGTCTTAGAGTGTGTCTAGGGGGATGAATGTAAAAAAACTCAAGACACGTATCTTGACGAAGACACAGTGTCTTAGCTCTATGTTCGAGACAGGAGACTAGCTGATTGGTCACTTTAATTTATTGAATACTCTGATTGGTACAATAAATATCGTAAGACACATGTTTTAGACATGACCACTGTATTATGTTGTGTTTTAGTTGTATCTTTTACTTGGAGTACTGTGCAGCAGTGTCTAGGTTGTACATGCCCTAACCTGGTGCTGAGTAGGGTCAAACAGATCTCGGAAAGAAACGAGATCTGGCCAGCTCGACGACGTGATCATGTATCGGAGCCCTTTTGACTGACTACACTGTAGACGTGTGAAGTCAAAACGAATCGGGCCACGCCGGCAGGAATGAGAGAGCTGGCAGCTGGTCGGTAGCCCTCTCACCTGAGTCACCTCAATCCTGCTGCTAGCTAGTACGCAGTCCAAGAAACGAGGAGGTTGCTAGATGAACCCACTTGGGGTGTTTCATTAAAATTTACTCATATCACATTAATTAAATATTTAAATGGTAGCTAGAAATATTAAATAGTCTAATTATAAAATTAATTACACAGAATAAACGTTAAGACGAACCTATTAAATCTAAGAGCATCTATAATGGTGTTTAATATGAGGACTTTTGAGGTGTCTTATAAAAGGTTATTTAAAAAAATCATGGCTCGTCTCTTACTCGTGACCCAAATAGCAACAGCTGCTCTAACTTTCCCTTGTATAAATACACTATCTCTTTCCTTGATCCGCTGTTCCAGGTCAGCCTTTGCCGAGCAGAACTCCTCCCCTGCCACCTGCGGTAGTGGAACTTTAGATCAATATTGTTCATAGCTGGTAAAAACTTCTTCGAACACGTAGCAAAAACAGTAAAGATAATCACAATCACACACATATATAGATACATGGTTCGTTTTTAACTATATATGTAGACCGCACTTACAAACACCCAATATATGATAGAGTTTATTATTTGGCTCTTTTACTTGGAGAACCGTTTTAGGTAGTGTTTGGATGGATGGATGAGGAAGGATGAAGAGGGATGAGGTAGGATCATTCTAACTTGACCCATGTTGGTTTGGAGGTCCAGAATCAGGGTCGAGGAATATTCTTCAAAAATAGTGGATGAGGTCATCCCTCAAAAAATAAGGGACGGAGTCAACCTAGAGTTGATCCTGTCCCATCCCTCGTTGACACCGAACCAAACACATCAATTAGTGTCTCTCCACTATATATGCCCTATTTAGTGTATGATTTGTCCATGTGATGCTACCGTTAATATTTACTAATACTAGATTAATTAGACTTAATAAATTTGTCCCCTGTTTAGTCTTCATTTCTATTCAATTAGCTTTATAATTAGACTATATTTACTAGTGTCGGGTACCATAATTAGGGGTACCCCCAATACTCCTAAGCATGACTGGAAAACACCTTTTTAGCAAACTGAAAAGGCTGGCAAGAACGGCTCAAGGTCAAAGCTTCGTCTACCAAGGGACGCGACCTCGCCTCGCCCGAGCCCAGCCTCGGGCAAGAACAGTAGTCCCTAATGGATTCGCGCCTCACCCGAGGGTCCCCTCAAGCAGCGGGCGCACCCCCGGCTCGCCCGAGGCAAAACTCGTGTAAACTTTGTTGTGTAGCAACCTCGGCCAAATCGCCATACTGCCGACCGTATCGCATGCGCATTCAATGCGAGGATCACCTGACACCTTATCCTGACACGCGCGTCTCAGTTGGCAGGGTCGAAATGGCTGCAGTCACTTCGTCCCTTTACTGTTCGTTCTGATAGGAAAACCACGCTATTCACCCCGTTCCGACTACTGTGCCAACCACCAGGGTAAGACTAACAACAGTAAGTCACGACCTCTCCCGAGTTCATCCTCGGGCGCAGCAGGGAACTCCGCCTCGCCCGACCCCAGGCCTCGGCCTCAACCTCGGCCTCGGAGGACGTATCCGCCTCGCCTGACCTCAGGCCTCGGCCTCGGGGGAACGTCCCTGTCTCGCCCGACCTCAGCCTCGGCCTCAGGAGGAGTCACATCTTCGCCCAACCTCAGCCTCGGACCGACTGCGCTACAGGGGATACATCATTACCCTACCTCTAGCTAGCCGACTCAGGCTACGAAGGAACAAGACCGGTGTCCCATCTAGATTACTCCGACAACAGGTAATGATGGTTCCCTGCATGCGTCCATGACGTCGATTGTTCTCAACTCCCTACGAAGGCATAGAAACGTCAGCAGGACCCCAGGCCGCACCGCCAGCTACGCTTCTACAGGGCTCAAGTACTTCTCCGCCGGACACGTTAGCACATAGCTACACCCCCGTGTACAGCTAGACCATCTCCTTGTATCTATAAAAGGGATGTCCAGGGCCTTCCCAAGGGAAGCAGGCGGAGAGAGGCAGGCGGAGGAGAGAAAACGCAGAGAAGGCTAACTCAGATGGCTCACCTCAAGGGCGCACCCTCTCTCTCTCGCAACGCTTGTAACCCCTACTACGAGCACCCCGGTGCAAGATAATATAAGCCTCATCCCCCCTCTTGTGTTTCATCTTGCATCAACCCATCTGAGCAGGGACACGCAGCGTCAAATTCACTGGTCGGTCGAGGGTCCTCGCGGGTCCGAAACGCCGACAGTTGGCGCGCCAGGTAGGGGTCCTGCTGCGTGTTGACAAATACTTTCCCGTTGAGTTCCAGATGGACAATCTTCAGCAGCCTCTTCAGCCCGGGACGGTGCTCTGCTTCGGGAGTCTCGAGTTCATGTCCCGCGACGACAGCTACGACATGGTACTCCTCCCCCCGCAGCACGACAACAACGATGGTCATCGGCTCGCCCGGCGGAGGTGAACTCGACGACGACTTCCCCTCGTGGCGGAAGAGGAACACCCGGGTTTGCCCCGCCACCCTCCTCACCGGAGGAGGAGGGGACGGAGCAACCGTGGTCAGGCAGGAGGAGGCACCTCGTCGGCTGTCGGACCAGAGCGAGCCGACAACGCCGACACCTCTGCGGGGGACATGTCGGGTGTTGTCCTCGCACCTGAGACAACGACGGGTGTCGCTTCCCAGCAACGTGCCAACCCCAAGCGGACTGATGACATCGGCACCCTTACGAGGGACTTGTCGGACATTAGTCTCGCACCTGAGATAACAACGCATTCCATCCCCGATGCGACTTCACCACCGTCCATCAACCAGGAGGTACCACCCGTTTCCTGTAGCATCCCAAAAATTCAAATCCTGAAATTTTCTCAAACTCGCTCTAAATTCAAAATGAATTTCAAATTTCATTTCAAAATGTTTGTTTGCGAGTTGATATCAACAAATAAAGTATAGTGGTCTATATTCTCTCTAAAATCCTCCTCAAAATATCCTACAAATATTTCCCCAGTGATCCCCCTCAAATTGTTTACAGAAATACTGCCCATATATTTCCCCTAGTGATCCTCTTCAAGTTCTTTCCAGAAATACTGCCCAAATATTTCACAGATATATCCCCAAGTATTTTCTTCCTAAGAAATACCTTCAGAATCATTTTTCAAGTCCCTACAAATATTTTCTTCATAACTTTTCTCATGCTCATACGTATACGTATGCCTCCAGTGTCATACGGTGAGCTCTACAAGCTAATCTCACTTATACAAGACAAATACATGCTAATCTCCCACTAATCCTCTCATCCTCCCACTAATCCTCTCATCCCTCCCCCTAATCCCCCCACCATGGCTATAAATAGAGGGGCAAGGGCCTCCTCTCATCCCTCCCCAAGCCATTTCATGGCAACTCTCTTCCCCCCCCACACACACACCCACTCCATGTTTCACACAAGCACACACTAGCACAAGGATTGTTCAATCGTTCTTCGATCGTTCGTCCCCTGTTCTTAGTTTGTTCGTTCGTTCGTCCGATCGTTCGATCGTTCGTCCGATCGTTCATGGTTCGTTCGTCCGTTCGTCCGATCATTCGATCGTTCGTTCGTTCGTTCGTCCAAATAATCTTTTTCCTACCGTTATGCTGCCGAAATTCCGATCGTTCGTTCGTTCGATCATTCGATCGTTCATCGTTCGTTCATAGTTCCTATTCATCGTTCATCGTTCGTTCATAGTCCCTATTCATCGTTCTTCCAGATAATCTTTGTCCTGCCGTTGTGCTGCCGAAATTCCGATCGTTCGTTCGTCCGATCATTCGATCGTTCGTCCGTTCGTTCGTCGAAATAATCTTTTCCTGCCGTTATGCTGCCGAAATTCCGATCGTTCGTTCGTTCGATCATTCGATCGTTCATCGTTCGTTCATAGTTCCTATTCATCGTTCATCGTTCGTTCATACGAACTATTCACTATCACTATTCACCATTACTATTCATCGTTACTATTCACATACACTATTCATCATTGTTACTATTTATCATTACTATTCATCATCGTTACTATTTATCGATGATATCTATAATTACTTTTCCATCGCCACTATTCATCGTTACTAATCATCGTTACTATTCATCGATCATCCGATCGCCCCAAATTTCAACTACTCATCCATCATGCTGTCCAGTCCACTTAAGACCAGCCAGACCCATATTCCAGTCATACGGACTCCGGTGACTGTGATTTTCCTTCCAGTAGGGAACTTTCCATCTAGTCACCCATCCTAGGTTTCTCCAAGTTGAGCACGCTTAACTTTGAGATTCCTTCGAACCAGGCTCCCAAACTCAGATTCCAATAATTCTCGTTTCTAAATTCTTATCAAACTATTCCCTATCCAACCATGTCATCCCTTAAGCATGGTCCATATTCCAGAAAACCCCCAAAATACTCTTGTCCCATATTCTGCCTATAACTCTCCTATTCATACTAAGTCAGACGATTCATTCGTCACTATTCTCACCAACAGTGAACTTCACTGTGCTACACCACATACACCCAGCTATAAATACACCCAGCTACCCTCTCCCTCTCCACACACACTCAACACCCTTAGCCAAGGCAAACACCCCACCCACTCAGTTACTCTGCTCTGCCGGCTACACGCATAGTGTCGTTTCGCCTCCAGTCCACCCTCCTGGTAAGCACCTCCGCTCCACCACCAGTAATATCACAACACCACATGACACAGATTCTACTCAAGACTCTACCCATCCATATATCACTATTCTGACCACTATACTAAATATTTGTTGGTATACTTGCTTGTTTGTATGTTTGCTTGTTCATGTTGCATAGTTATCGGAGCGTTCGTGCCATCTCGTGGAGGCCAGATCTGCAAGTCTACGCCAGGCGGTGGAGCCAGAAGCCAGTTCCGCGAGCTCCCCTTCCCCCTTCGCCGAATAAGCACGGCAAGCTCACTGGATCCCTTTGATGCATAAATTACCTATGTTTTTCAACCACAACCCTCAGCCTGTTATTTTATGCATGATATGATTTTGTGACAAGTTATTATGGCCACCCAAGCCGCTTGCCGCAATCACTCCTTAATATATTTGTTACAAATGATTTGAGAAAGGGTGTGAGTTTTCAAAAGAAAATATTTTTCAAAATGTGTATGATGAAGGGTTTTCACCCTTATCACCTTGTGAGTGGGATAATCAGGGACTCCCTGGTTTAGGGGAGGGCCTAAGGTGATGGCTCAGCTGGTTTAGGCGTGAGCAGAAGGATTATCCCCTCGTATAAGGACCGATTTGTCATCTTCACTACCTGTACTCTTTAATAGTACAACCACTCGAGACTGTGTGGGCAGTCACTCAATCTGAACTCGTACGGTCCAACCCCAGGGTTATGAAGGCTGGGGAGCACCGGGAGGATAAGGAGGGGGAAAGTTTTGTCCGGTTTGGACATGGCGATGGCCTGACTCCTTCCGGATAACCGTTAAGGTTAGGACGTGTGAGGAAAGAAAGAGATTCGGATTCGGATCTCATTGATCATGAGATCGCAGAGCCGGACTAGTGGGTAAAGTGTACACCTCTGCGCAGAGTTTGAAAACCTATTCGAATAGTCTGTGTCCACAGGAATGGACGAGTCTGGTATGGTATGGCAATTAATGTTTTGTTTTCCAAAAAAAAGAGATGCTTTTGAAAAGTGGTTTTTAAAAGGTTCGGCGGTTGAGTCGTGAGCTATGGTGGACGGGAAGTCCAGTAGCTGTTTTTTGAAAAAGGAAAAACCAGTGGGAAACTGCTGAGATACCTGGATGGTTTAGTCCAGGGGATTTTGTTATAATACTGAAAAACTTCCTGCTCCTTTTGGAGGGGATGCGCTTTGCAAAAATACAAAATGTTTTTCAAAACAACTCTGCATAAAATATTGCTGTTTCTGCAAAATATCTTGAGCTCCACATATTCCATGCATTATATCTGATTTCCCCATTCCGCGGGTGAAGGTGGGCTGCTGAGTACGTTTGTACTCACCCTTGCTTATTTGTTGTTTTTCAGAAAAAGGAGATCGGGTAAGAGTTACGACTGTTCCCAACCTTGCCTGTGGCTGTTGGACCACTGAATTGCTTCGCTGCGTATATCGGGCTGCTTCAGCCCCACTCTGATGATATGTCCCGAGTTGTGGACCAACTCTTAAAGTTGTTCGCCACCTTTGTAGGTTTGTCTCGTTTAAGCAGATTTGGTATCATCTGATGTATAAATGTGTTTACTAGCCTCCTGGGACTAGTAATTGTATCACATTTGAGTCCCAGAGGATTGGGGACGCTTCATTTCCCATCCTGTTCCTTTTAGATTCAGCTTCGATCCACCAAGCGACCCCACTTCGGCGGGCGCTTTCGCAAGGGCATATCCTGACCTTCCGGGGTACCATATGTGGTCAACTTGGGACCTGTTGACGGCCACCTCAACCTCCGGACCCGCGGGTTCCGAGGGAGAGGACGACCCCGACTTCAGTTGGGATTTCTCCAGACTCCGTGATCCCAGTGCCATGCGAGACTTCATGTCCGCATGTGACTAATGCCTCTCCGGCTACTCTGATGATAGCCACAGCCTTGACAACGAGGGTTACAACCCAAGTCACGAGTGTTTCCACATCGATCAGGGGATCACGATGAAGACAACCACCTCGGCATGCCAGGAAATGACGACGCCCCTGTGCCTGTGTCTCGCGTTGAGATCCCACGGGAGCTAGCTGTGGTCCGAGTCCCTATGGGGGGTCAGGGCACACAGCTCGAGCAACTCCGCGAGATGCAGGCCAAGCTCGACGAAGAAACGGGGCGACTTGTGCAGCTCCGACAAAACATCGAGCAGGAGTGGGCAGGCTGAGCATTCGCCGGAGGAGCGCGACATCGGGCCCGGGACGTCCAGCGCCGTATTATTGATGATGCCAGGGCAGGGTTGCCCCCGGCCTTCAGCGGGGCCTGCCAGAACCTAGCTGCAGTGGTGATGCTACTTCGAACAATGTCGGAGCCATCCACCACCGAGGGGCGACGTATCTAGGGCGAACTCAAGGACCTCCTGGAAAACGCTGCTGTCCGACGAGCCGAGAGCTCTGCCTCCCGACGGCGAGGAGGCCCCTCGGAGCATCATGTAGCATCCTCTCGACGCATGTGCGAGACCTCGGTCCACACCGAGCACACAGGAGACAGGACACCTGCCGCCCGAGATCGCCTCGGCGACGAACAACACCGCCGAGACCGTCGAGCCCGCCTCGAGGAGAAGGTGCGCCGAGGCTACCACCCCAGGCGCGGGGGACACTACGACAGTGAGGAGGATCGGAGCCCCTCGCTCGAACCACCAGGTCCGCGGGTCTTCAGTCGGGCCATATGACGGGTGCCGTTCCCGGTCCGGTTCTGAGCCCCGACTACCATTACCAAGTACTCAGGGGAGATGAGGCCGGAGTTGTGGCTCGCGGATTACCGGCTGGCGTGCCAGTTGGGAGGGACGAAAGACAACAACCTCATCATCCGCAACCTCCCCCTTTTCCTCTCCGACGCTGCCCGGGCCTGGCTGGAGCATCTGCCTCCTGCGCAGATCTTCGGCTGGGACGATCTAGTCAAGGCCTTCGCTGGAAATTTCCAAGGTACGTACGTGCATCCTGGGAACTCGTGGGACCTCAGGAGCTGCCGCCAGCAGCTAGGGGAATCCCTGCGAGAGTACATCCGGCGGTTTTCAAAGCAGTGCACCGAGTTACCTAACATCACCGACTCGGACATCATCGGAGCATTCCTCGCCGGCACCACTTGCCGGGACCTGGTAAGCAAACTGGGACGCAAGACTCCCACCAAGGCGAGCGAATTGATGGACATAGCCACCAAGTTCGCCTCTGGTCAGGAGGCGGTCGAAGCCATCTTCTGGAAGGACAAGCAGCCTCAGGGAAGACAGAAGGAAGACGTCCCCGAGGTGTCCGTCCAGCGTGGCACGAAGAAGAAGACCAGGAAGAAGGCGCAAGCAAAACGCGACGATGTTGACGCGGATCTCGTCGCTGCTGCTGAGCACAGGAATCCTCGGAAGCCTCCCGGAGGGGCCAACATGTTTGACAAGATGCTCAAGGAGTCGTGCCCCTATCACAGGGGTCCCGTCAAGCACACCTTTGAAGAGTGCGATATGCTCCGGCGTTACTTCAATAAGGCTGGACCCTCGGCAGAAGGTGGCAAGGACCAAGGCAACAACAAGAAGGGGGGCGACAAGGAAGAGGAGTTCCCGGAGGTCTACAACTGCTTCATGATCTACGACGGACAAGTGGCGAATGCCTCAGCTCGGCACCACAAGCAAGAGCACCGGGAGGTCTGCTCGGTGAAGGTGCAACACCAGTCTACCTAGACTGGTCCGACAAACCCATTACCTTCGACCAAGGCGACCACCCCGACTGCGTACCGAGCCCAGGAAGGTACCCGCTTGTCGTCGACCCCGTCATCGGCAACGCTAGGCTCTCCAAGGTCCTCATGGACGGAGGCAGCAACCTCAACATCATCTACACCGAGACCCTAGGGCTCTTGGGGTCGATCTGTCCACGATCCGGGCCGGTGCGACACCTTTTCACGGGATTGTCCCCGGTAAGCGCATCCTACCCCTTGGGCAACTTGATTTGCCCGTCTGCTTCGGAACTCCCTCCAACTTCCGAAAGGAAACCCTCACTTTCGAGGTAGTTGGGTTCCGAGGGACCTATCACGCGGTGCTGAGAAGACCATGCTACGCCAAGTTCATGGCCGTCCCCAACTACACGTACCTCAAGCTCAAGATGTCAGGCCCCAGGGGAACCATCACCGTCGGTTCCACATACCGCCACGCTTACGAGTGCGACGTGGAATGCGTGGAGTACGCCGAAGCCCTCGCCGAGTCCGAAGCCCTCATCGCCGACCTAGATTGCCTCTCCAAAGAGGCGCCCGGCACGAAGCGGCACACCGGCAACTTCGAACCAGATGAGGCGGTTAAGTCCGTCTCTCTCGACCCCAGCAACGACGCCAGCAAGAAAGTCAGGATCAACTCCGAGCTCGACCCCAAATAGGAAGCAGTGCTCGTCGACTTTCTCCGCGCAAACGTCGAATTTTTTGCGTGGAGTCCCTCGGACATGCCCGGCATACCGAGGGATGTCGCCGAGCACTCACTGGACAGGAGCCGATGCCCGACCCGTGAAGAAGCATCTGCGCCGTTTTGATGAAGAAAAGCGCAGGGCCATAGGCGAGGAGGTACACAAGCTAACGACTGCAGGGTTCATCAAAGAGGTATTCCGTTCAGAATGGTTAGCTAACCCTGTGCTTGTAAAGAAAAAAGGTGGGAAATGGAGGATGTGTGTAGACTACACTAGGTTAAATAAAGCATGTCCAAAGGTTCCCTACCCTCTGCCTCGCATCGATCAAATTGTGGACTCCACTGCTAGGTGCGAAACCCTGTCTTTCCTCGATGCCTATTCAGGCTATCACCAAATCAAGATGAAAGAATCCGACCAGCTCGCGACTTCTTTTATCACACCTTTTGGCATGTATTGTTATACTACTATGTCATTTGGCTTGAGGAATGCAGGTGCAACATACCAAAGGTGCATGAACCACGTGTTTGGAGACCACATCGGCAGAACGGTCGAGGCTTACGTCGATGACATCGTTGTCAAAACAAGGAAAGCCTCTGACCTCCTCTCCGACCTTGAGATAACATTCAGGTGCCTAAAAGCGAAGAGCGTAAAACTCAATCTCGAGAAGTGTGTCTTCGGAGTCCCCCAAGGCATGCTCCTAAGGTTCATCGTCCCCGAACGAGGCATCGAGGCCAACCTGGAGAAAATCGCGGAACATGGGACCCATCAAAGATTTGAAAGGAGTACAAAGGGTCATGGGATGCCTTGCGGCTCTGAGCCGCTTCATCTCGCGCCTTGGCAAGAAAGGATTGCCCTTGTACCGCCTCTTAAGGAAAGCCGAGCGCTTCACTTGGACTCCCGAGGCCGAAGAAGCCCTCGGAAACTTGAAAGCACTTCTTACTAATGTGCCCATCTTGGTGCCCCCCGTTGCGGGAGAAGCCCTCTTGATTTACGTAGCCGCAACCACTCAGGTGGTCAGCGTCGCGGTCGTAGTCGAGAGACGAGAAGAGGGGCATGCACTGCTCGTCCAGAGGCCGGTCTACTTCATCAGTGATGTGCTATCCGAGACCAAAATCCGCTACCCACAAATCCAGAAGCTACTATACACAGTAATTCTAACACGGCGAAAGCTGCGACACTACTTCGAGTCTCACCCGGTGACTGTGGTGTCATCCTTCCCCCTGGGAGAGATCATCCAGTGCCGAGAGGCCTCGGGTAGGATAGCAAAATGGGCAGTGGAACTCATGGGCGAAACACTTTCATTCGCTCCTCGGAAGGCCATAAAATCTCAAGTCTTGGCCGACTTCCTAGCTGAATGGGTCGACACCCAATTGCCGACAGCTCCAATCTAGGCCGAACTTTGGATCATGTACTTCGATGGGTCGCTTTTGAAAATCGGAGCGGGTGTTGGCTTGCTCTTCATTTCACCCCTCGGGAAACATGTGTGCTACGTTATACGCCTCCATTTTCCGGCGTCAAACAACGTGGCTGAGTACGAGGCCTTGGTTAATGGATTGCGCATCGCCGTCGAGCTAGGGGTTCGGCGCCTCGACGCTCGTGGCGACTCGCAACTCGTTATTGACCAAGTCATGAAGAACTCTCACTGTCGCGATTGGAAGATGGAGGCCTACTGCGACGAAGTTTGGCGCTTGGAAGATAAGTTCTACGGGCTGGAACTCAACCATGTTGCTCGACGATACAACGAGACTGCGGATGAGCTGGCTAAAATAGCCTCGGGACGGACGATGGTTCCCCTGAACGTCTTCTCCAGGGACATATATCAACCATCCGTCAAACTCGACGACGCACCCGAACCCGAGGAGACCTCGGCCCAGCCCGAGGTACCCTCGGTCGCCGAGGGTGAGGCCCTGCGCGTCGAGGGAAACCAGAATGGGGTTATGCCAAATCTAAACTGGCAGACCCCGTACCTGGAATATCTCCTCCGAGGAGAGCTGCCCCTCGACAAGGCCGAAGCTTGGTGGCTGGCTCGACGCGCCAAGTCGTTCGTTTTACTAGGTGATGAAAAAGAGATGTACCACCGCAGCCCCTCAGGCATCCTCCAACGATGCATATCCATCGCCCAAGGACAAGAGCTGTTACAGGAAATACACTCGGGAGCTTGCGGTCACCATGCAGCACCTCGAGCCCTCGTAGGTAACGCTTTCCGACAAGGTTTCTACTGGCCGACCGCGGTGGCCAATGCCACTAAGATTGTACGCTCCTGCCGAGGGTGTCAATTCTATGCGAGACAGACGCACCTGCCCGCTTAGGCCCTACAGACAATACCTATCACTTGGTCGTTTGCCGTATGGAGTCTGCACTTCGTTGGTCCCTTGCAGAAGGCACCCAGGGGCTTCACGCACCTGTTGGTCGCCATCGACAAATTCTCCAAGTGGATCGAAGTCCGACCCTTAACCAACATCGGGTCTGAGCAGGCAGTGGTGTTCTTTACAAATACCATCCATCGCTTTGGGGTCCCAAACTCCATCATCACTGACAATGGCACGCAATTCACTGGGAAAAAGTTCCTAGACTTCTGCGAAGGCCACCACATCCGTGTGGACTGGGCCGCCGTAGCTCACCCAATGACAAATGGGCAGGTGGAGCGCGCCAATGGCATGATTTTGCAGGGACTAAAACCAAGGATCTACAACGACCTCAACAAGTTTGGGAAACGATGGATAAAAGAACTACCCTCGGTGGTTTGGAGTTTGAGGACGACGCCGAGCCGGGCCACGGGCTTCTCACCGTTGTTCCTAGTCTATGGGGCCGAGGCCATCTTACCCACGGACTTGGAATACGGTTCCCCGAGGACAAAGGCATACGACGACCAAAACAACCAGACCAGCCGAGAGGATTCATTGGACCAGCTGGAAGAGGCTCGGGACGTAGCCTTACTACACTCGACGCGGTACCAGCAATCTCTGCGACGCTACCATGCCCGAAGGATTCAGCCCCGAGGCTTCCAAGTGGGAGATTTGGTGCTTTGGCTACGACAAGACGCCCGAGGGCGCCACAAGCTCACTCCTCCCTAGGAAGGGTCGTTCATCATCGCCAAAATTTTGAAGCCCGGGACATACAAGCTGGCCAACGATCAAGGCGAGGTCTACAGCAACGCTTGGAACATCGAACGACTACGTCGCTTTTACCCTTAAAGTGTTTCAAGTCATTCATGTATCTCAATCCCTTTACATGTATAAATAAAAAGTCTAACCGTCAGGGGAGGATCGGCCTTGCCTCAGCAAAAAACCGAACCTCCCTCAGGGGCTAGAAGGGGGGAACCCCCTCTGCGTCAAAATTTTCCTCGGAAAAGTTTTCTACCAAAACGACTTTCATGCGTTTCGACTATATCGATAACGGAATCCTAAAAACGAGCTAGAGAGACATTGAACGGCAAGGCCGACCGAGCCGAGGGACTCCTACGCCTCCGGGATACGGATACCTCACTCATCACCTTACGCGAAAAGTAACTCACGCCCGGACAAGTGATTCTGCTACCGAACAAGTCCTAACGCTCGAAACAAGAGGAAAGAAACACAACTTCATACTATAACGCTAAAAATGTTTTGGCCTCAACAGCCGCAAGAAACATACACATACTTAAAACAAATTGTTCCCTACAGGCTCAGGTGTCGACAGGGGGAGGAGCGGCACCCTCGGCGCCATTCCTACCCGCGACGGAATCTGGCCCGGCCTCGGGCGGCGACGCAGGCGGAAGGACCTCCACCTCGAAGGAGGAAGCCAGCGCCACGCTTGGGCCCTCGACAGCCGCATCAAGCCTTTGGACCTCGGCTAGGGCGGCCTCCTCTTCGTCGGGTAAGCAGTAGCCCTCGCTGACCCGCTCCAGATCCACGTCGTAGTGGGAAGCGAAGACGGCGAAGGCCCGCCTAACGCCGTGGTGCAGCGCCCCGTGGAGTCTGCTGCGCACGTGGCCGCCCAAGGCCCGCAGGAGACTCTAGGGGGAGCTACCCGAGGGGACGTCGTCGAGGCCAAAGGCCCAGCAAAAAGCCGAGATAGCCTCGGACATGGCTGAAAGTCGCCTAGAGGGGGGGTGAATAGGGCAAAACTGAAATTTACAAAGTTAATCACAACTACAAGCCGGGTTAGCGTTAGAAATATAATCGAGTCCGAGAGAGGATGCAAAACAAATCGCAAGCGAATAAAAGAGTGTGACACGCGGATTTGTTTTATCGAGGTTTGGTTCTTGCAAACCTACTCCCCGTTGAGGAGGCCACAAAGGCCGGGTCTTTTTCAACCCCTTCCCTCTCTCAAACGGTCCCTCAGACCGAGTGAGCTTATTCTTCTCAAACACTTGGAACACAAAGTTCCCGCAAGGACTACCACACAATTGGTGTCTCTTGCCTCAATTACAAGTGAGTTTGATCTCAAGAAGGATTGAGAAATAAAAGAAGCAATCCAAGCGCAAGAGCTCAAAAGAACACAACAAATCTCTCTCACTAGTCACTAAAGTTTTGTGTGGAATTTGGGAGAGGATTTGATCTCTTGAGTGTGTCTAGAATTGAATGCCTAGCTCTTGTAAGTGGTTGGAAGTGTGAAAACTTGGATGACTTGAATGAGGGGTGGTTGGGGTATTTATAACCCCAACCACCAAACTAGCCGTTTGGTGGAGGCTGCTGTCGCATGGCGCATCGGACAGTCCGGTGCGCCACCGGACACTGTCCGGTGCGCCAGCCACGTCACCAGGCCGTTGGGTTCCGACCGTTGGAGCTCTGACTACTGGGCCCGCCTGGATGTCCGGTGGCACACCAGACATGTATTGTAGAGTGTCCGGTGCGCCACTTCGCGCGTGCCTGACTTCTGCGCGCTCTAGCGCGCATTTAATGCTTCTGCAGGTGACCGTTGGCGCGAAGTAGTCGTTGCTCCGCTGGCTCACCGGACAGTCCGGTGCACACCGGACATGTCAGGTGAATTATAGCGGAGCGAATTCCCGAAGCTGGCGAGTTCCAGAGACGCTCTTCCTTGGAGCACCAGACACTGTCCGGTGTACACCGGACAGTCCGATGAATTATAGCGGAGCGGCTCTGAGTTTTCCCGAAGGTGAAGAGTTTGACTTGGAGTCACCTGGTGCACCGGACACTGTCCGGTGGCACACCGGACAGTCCGGTGCGTCAGACCAGGGCACACTTCGGTAATCCCTTGCTCTCTTTGTTGAACCCAATTTTAACTTATACACTAGAGCAAACTAGTTAGTCCAATTATTTGTGTTGGGCAATTCAACCACCAAAATCAATTAGGAAATAGGTGTAAACCTAATTCCCTTTCAATCTCCCCCTTTTTGTGATTGATGCCAACACAAACCAAAGCAAATATAGAAGTGCATAATTGAACTAGTTTGCATGAAATAAGTGCAAAGGTTACTTGGAATTGAGCCAATAAAACTACTCATAAGATATGCATGAATTGTTTCTTTATTTTTAACATTTTGGACCACGCTTGCACCATATGTTTTGTTTTTGCAAATTCTTTTGTAAATCCTTTTCAAAGTTCTTTTGCAAACAGTCAAAGGTAAATGAATAAGATTTTGCGAAGCATTTTCAAGATTTGAATTTTTCTCCCCCTGTTTCAAATGCTTTTCCTTTGACTGAACAAAACTCCCCCTTGATAAATTCCTCCTCTTAGTGTTCAAGAGGGTTTTAAGATATTGATTTTGAAAATGTTACTCTCCCCCCTTTTGAACACAAGGAGATACCAATTTGAAAAATCATACCAATTGAAAAACTTCTTTCTAAAATTAGTACCAATTGAAAAACCAAAATTTTAAAATTGGTGGTGGTGCGGTCCTTTTGCTTTGGGCTCATGCTCTCTCCCCCTTTGGCATAAATCGCCAAAAACGGATTCATTAGAGCCCTTGAAATTACTTTCTCCCCCTTTGGTCATAAATAAATGAGTGAAGATTATACCAAAGACGGAGTCCTTTTGCTTTGTACTTAGGCTCTCTCCCCCAAAGATGGAGAGTTGCCCGGAGCGACGACGAAGGATGAGTTACGGAGTGGAAGCCTTTGTCTTCGCCGAAGACTCCAATTTCCTTTCAATACACCTATGACTTGGTTTGAAATAAACTTGAAAACACATTAGTCATAGCATATGAAAGAGACATGATCAAAGTTATATGAATGAGCTATGTGTGCAAATTAACAAAAGAAGTTCCTAGAATCAAGAATATTGAGCTCATGCCTAAGTTTGTTAAAGGTTTGTTCATCAAGTGGCTTGGTAAAGATATCGGCTAATTGATCTTTAGTATTAATGTATGAAATCTCGATATCTCCCTTTTGTTGGTGATCCCTTAAAAAGTGATACCGAATGACTATGTGTTTAGTGCGGCTATGCTCAACGGGATTATCCGCCATGCGGAATACACTCTCATTATCACATAGAAGAGGAACTTTGGTTAATTTGTAACCATAGTCCCTAAGGGTTTGCCTCATCCAAAGTAGTTGCGCGCAACAATGTCCTGCGGCAATGTACTCGGCTTCGGCGGTAGAAAGAGCTACGGAATTTTGCTTCTTTTAAGCCCAAGACACCAAGGATCTTCCCAAGAACTGGCAAGTCCCCGATATGCTCTTTCTATTAATCTTACACCCTGCCCAATCGACATCCGAATAACCAATCAAACCGAATGTGGATCCCCTAGGATACCAAAGCCCAAACTTAGGAGTATAAACTAAATATCTCAAGATTCGTTTTACGGCCGTAAGGTGAGCTTCCTTAGGGTCGGCTTGGAATCTTGCACACATGCATACGGAAAGCATAATATCCGGTCGAGATGCACATAAATAGAGTAAAGAGCCTATCATCGACCGGTATACCTTTTGATCCACGGACTTACCTTCCGTGTCGAGGTCGAGATGCCCATTGGTTCCATGGGTGTCTTGATGGGTTTGGCATCCTTCATCCCAAACTTGCTTAGAATATCTTGAGTGTACTTCGTTTGGCTAAGAAAGGTGCCCTCTTGGAGTTGCTTCACTTGAAATCCTAAGAAATACTTCAACTCCCCCATCATAGACATCTCGAATTTTTGTGTCATGATCCTACTAAATTCTTCACATGTAGACTCGTTAGTAGACCCAAATATAATATCATCAACATAAATTTGGCATACGAACAAGTCATTCTCAAGAGTTTTAGTGAATAAAGTAGGATCGGCCTTTCCAACTTTGAATCCATTAGTGATAAGAAAATCTCTAAGGCATTCATACCATGCTCTTGGGGCTTGGTTGAGCCCATAAAGCGCCTTAGAGAGTTTATACACATGGTTAGGGTACTCACTATCTTCAAAGCCGGGAAGTTGCTCAACATAGACCTCTTCCTTGATCGGTCCATTGAGGAAGGCACTTTTCACGTCCATTTGATAAAGCTTGAAGCCATGGTAAGTAGCATAGGCTAATAATATACGAATTGACTCAAGCCTAGCTACGGGTGCATAGGTTTCACCGAAATCCAAACCTTCGACTTGGGAGTATCCTTTGGCCACAAGTCGAGCTTTGTTCCTTGTCACCACACCATGCTCATCTTGCTTGTTGCGGAAGACCCACTTGGTTCCTACAACATTTTGATTAGGACGTGGAACTAAATGTCATACCTCGTTCCTAGTGAAGTTATTGAGCTCCTCTTGCATCACCACCACACAATCCGAATCTTGAAGTGCTTCCTCTACCCTGTGTGGCTCAATAGAGGAAACAAAAGAGTAATGCTCACAAAAATGTGCAACACGAGATCTAGTGGTTACCCCCTTATGTATATCGCCGAGGATGGTGTCGACGGGATGATCTCGTTGGATTGCTTGGTGGACTCTTGGGTGTGGCGGCCTTGGTTCTTCATCCTCCTTGTCTTGATCATTTGTATCTCCCCCTTGATCATTGTCGTCATCTTGAGGTGGCTCATTTGCTTGATCTTCTCCTTCATCAACTTGAGCCTCATCCTCATTTTGAGTCGGTGGGGGTGCTTGCGCGGAGGAGGATGGTTGATCTTGTGCATTTGGAGGCTCTTCGGATTCTTTAGGACACACATCCCCAATGGACATGTTCCTTAGCGCGATGCACGGAGCCTCTTCATCACCTATCTCATCAAGATCAACTTGCTCTACTTGAGAGCCGTTAGTCTCATCAAACACAACGTCACAAGAAACTTCAACTTGTCCAGTGGACTTGTTAAAGACTCTATATGCCCTTGTGTTTGAATCATATCCTAGTAAAAAGCCTTCTACAGTCTTAGGAGCAAATTTAGATTTTCTACCTCTTTTAACAAGAATAAAACATTTGCTACCAAAGTCTATAAAATATGAAATATTGGGCTTTTTATCGGTTAGGAGTTCGTATGATGTCTTCTTGAGGATTCAGTGTAGATATAACCGGTTGATGGCGTAGCAGGCGGTGTTGACCGCCTCGGTCCAAAACCGATCCGAAGTCTTGTACTCATCAAGCATGGTTCTTGCCATGTCCAAAAGTGTTCTATTCTTCCTCTCCACTACACCATTTTGTTGTGGCGTGTAGGGAGAAGAGAACTCATGCTTGATGCCCTCCTCCTCAAGGAAGCCTTCAATTTGAGAGTTCTTGAACTCCGTCCCGTTGTCGCTTCTAATTTTCTTGATCCTTAAGCCGAACTCATTTTGAGCCCGTCTCAAGAATCCTTTTAAGGTCTCTTGGGTATGAGATTTTTCCTGCAAAAAGAACACCCAAGTGAAGCGAGAATAATCATCCACAATAACAAGACAGTACTTACTCCCGCCGATGCTTATGTAAGCTATCGGGCCTAATAGGTCCATGTGTAGGAGCTCCAGTGGCCTATCAGTCGTCATGATGTTCTTATGTGGATGATGGGCACCAACTTGCTTCCCTGCTTGGCATGCGCTACAGATCCTGTCTTTCTCAAAATGAACATTTGTTAATCCTAAAATGTGTTCTCCCTTTAGAAGCTTATGAAGATTCTTCATCCCAACATGGGCTAGTCGGCGGTGCCAGAGCCAACCCATGTTAGTCTTAGCAATTAAGCAAGTGTCGAGTTCAGCTCTATCAAAATCTACCAAGTATAGCTGACCCTCCAACACTCCCTTAAATGCTATTGAATCATCACTTCTTCTAAAGACAGTGACACCTGCATCAGTGAATAGACAGTTGTAGCCCATTTGACATAATTGAGAAACGGAAAGCAAATTGTAATCTAATGAATCTACAAGAAAAACATTGGAAATAGAATTGTTAGGAGATATAGCAATTTTACCCAATCCTTTGACCAAACCTTGATTTCCATCCCCAAATGTGATCGCTCTTTGGGGATCTTGGTTTTTCTCGTAGGAGGAGAACATCTTCTTCTCCCCTGTCATGTGGTTTGTGCACCCGCTGTCCATTATCCAACTTGAGCCCCCGGATGCATAAACCTACAAAACATGTTTAGTTCTTGACTTTAGGTACCCAAATGGTTTTGGGTCCTTTGGCATTAGACACAAGAACTTTGGGTACCCAAACACAAGTCTTTGACCCCTTGTGCTTGCCCCCAACATATTTGGCAACTACCTTGCCGGATTTGTTAGTTAACACATATGATGCATCAAAAGTTTTAAATGAAATGTTATGATCATTTGATGTACTAGGAGTTTTCTTCTTAGGCAACTTAGCACGGGTTGGTTGCCTAGAACTAGATGTCTCACCCTTATACATAAAAGCATGGTTAGGGCCAGAGTGAGACTTCCTAGAATGAATTCTCCTAATTTTGCTCTCAGGATAACCGACAGGGTACAAAATGTAACCCTCGTTATCTTGAGGCATGGGAGCCTTGCCCTTAACAAAATTAGACAATTTCATAGGAGGGGCATTAAGTTTGACCTTGTCCCCCTTTTGGAAGCCAATGCCATCCTTAATGCCAGGGCGTCTCCCACTATAAAGCATATTACGAGCAAATTTAAATTTTTCATTTTCAAGTTCATGCTCGGCAATTTTAGCATCTAACTTTGCTATATGATCATTTTGTTGTTTAATTAAAGCCATGTGATCATGAATAGCATTAATATCAACATCTCTACATCTAGTACAAATAGAAGTGTGCTCAACGGTAGATGTAGATGGTTTGCAAGACTTTAATTCTACAACCTTAGCATGCAATATATCATTTTTACTTTTAAGGTCGGAAATGGTAGCATTGCAAACATCAAAATCTTTAGCCTTGGCAATTAATTTTTCATTTTCATTCCTAAGGCTAGCAAGAGATAAGTTCAATTCTTCAATCTTAGCAAGCAAATCATTATTATCATTTCTAAGATTGGGAATTGTAACATTACAAGCAATAGAATCAACCTTAGCTAACAAATTAGCATTCTCATTTCTAAGGTTGTCTATAGTCTCATGGTAAGTGCTTAGCTCACTAGATAATTTTTCACATTTTTTCAACTTCTAGAGTATAAGCATTTTTAACTTTAACATGCCTTTTGTTTTCCTTGATTAGGAAGTCCTCTTGGGAGTCCAAGAGATCATCCTTCTCATGGATGACACTAATTAATTCATTTAATTTCTCTTTCTGTTGCATGTTTAAGTTGGCAAAAAGAGTACGCAAATTATCTTCCTCATCACTAGCATTATCATCGCTAGAGGATTCATATCTAGTGGAGGATTTAGATTTAACCTTCTTCTTTTTGCCGTCCTTTGCCATGAGGCACTTGTGGCCGACGTTGGGGAAGAGAAGGCCTTTGTTGATGGCGATGTTGGCGGCGTCCTCGTCGGAGGAGGAGTCGGAGGAGCTCTCGTCCGAGTCCCACTCGCGGCATACATGGGCGTCGCCACCCTTCTTCTTGTAGTATTTCTTCTTCTCCTTTCTTCTCCCCTTCTTGTCGTCGCCCCTGTCACTGTCACTAGAAATAGGACATTTTGCTATAAAGTGACCGGGCTTACCACACTTGTAGCAAACCTTCTTGGAGCGGGGCTTGTAATCTTTCCCCCTCCTTTGCTTGAGGATTTGGCGGAAGCTTTTGATGACAAGCGCCATTTCCTCGTTGTCGAGCTTGGAGGCGTCGATGGGTGTTCTACTCGGTGTAGACTCCTCCTTCTTCTCCTCCGTCGCCTTAAATGCGACCGGTTGTGCTTCGGACGTGGAGGGGCCGTCAAGCTCGTTGATATTCCTTGAGCCTTTAATCATAAACTCAAAGCTCACAAAATTCCCGATTACTTCCTAGGGAGTCATTAGTGTATCTAGGATTACCATGAATTAATTGGACATGAGTAGGGTTAAGGAAAACAAGTGATTTTAAAATAACCTTAACCACCTCGTGGTCATCCCATTTCTTGCTCCCGAGGTTGCGCACTTGATTTACCAAGGTCTTGAGACGGTTGTACATGTCTTGAGGCTCCTCCCCTTGGCGAAGACGGAAGCGACCGAGCTCCCCCTCGATCGTTTCCCGCTTGGTGATCTTGGTTAGCTCATCTCCTTCGTGCGCGGTCTTGAGCACGTCCCATATTCCTTGGCGCTCTTTAAACCTTGCACCTTGTTGTACTCCTCTCTACTTAGAGAGGCGAGGAGTATGGTTGTGGTTTGGGAGTTGAAGTGCTCGATTTGGGCCACTTCATTCACATCATAATCTTCATCCCCTACGGATGGTACCTGTACACCAAACTCAACAACATTCCATATACTTTTGTGGAGTGAGGTTAGATGAAATTTCATTAAATCACTCCACCTAGCATAATCTTCACTGTCAAAGGTTGGCGGTTTGCCTAATGGAACGGAAAGTAATGGAGTATGTCTAGAAGTACGAGGATAATGTAAGGGGATCTTACTAAACTTCTTGCGCTCATGGCGCTTAGAAGTTATAGAGGGCGCGTCAGAGCCGGAGGTAGAAGGTGATGAAGCGTCGGTCTCGTAGTAGACCACCTTCCTCATCTTGTTTATCTTGTCGCCACTCCGATGCGATTTGTGAGAAGAAGTCTTTTTCTCCTTCTTCTCCTTCTTCTTTTCCTTGTTGCGGGACTCTTCCGATGAAGCCTTCCCGTGGCTTGTAGCGGGTAGTGTAAGGGGATCTTACTAAACTTCTTGCGCTCATGGCGCTTAGAAGTTACGGAGGGCGCGTCCGAGCCGGAGGTGGAAGGTGATGAAGTGTCGGTCTCATAGTAGACCACCTTCCTCATCTTCTTTATCTTGTCGCCACTCCGATGCGAATTGTGGGAAGAGGCTTTCTTCACCTTCCCCTTTCCCTTTTTGCGGGACTCTTCCGATGAAGCTTTCTCGTGGCTTGTAGCGGGCTTGTCGCCGGTCTCCATCTCCTTCTTGGCGTGTTCTCCCGACATCACTTCGAGCGGTTAGGCTCTAATGAAGCATCGGGCTTTGATACCAATTGAAAGTCGCCTAGAGGGGGGGTGATTAGGGCGAAACTGAAATTTACAAAGTTAATCACAACTACAAGCCGGGTTAGCGTTAGAAATATAATCGAGTCCGAGAGAGGATGCAAAACAAATCGCAAGCGAATAAAAGAGTGTGACACGCGGATTTGTTTTACCGAGGTTCGGTTCTTGCAAACCTACTCCCCGTTGAGGAGGCCACAAAGGCCGGGTCTTTTTCAACCCCTTCCCTCTCTCAAATGGTCCCTCAGACCGAGTGAGCTTCTTCTTCTCAAACACTTGGAACACAAAGTTCCCGCAAGGACCACCACACAATTGGTGTCTCTTGCCTCAATTACAAGTGAGTTTGATCTCAAGAAGGATTGATAAAGAAAAGAAGCAATCCAAGCGCAAGAGCTCAAAAGAACACAACAAATCTCTCTCACTAGTCACTAAAGCTTTGTGTGGAATTTGGGAGAGGATTTGATCTCTTGAGTGTGTCTAGAATTGAATGCCTAGCTCTTGTAAGTGGTTGGAAGTGTGAAAACTTGGATGACTTGAATGACGGGTGGTTGGGGTATTTATAACCCCAACCACCAAACTAGCTGTTTGGTGGAGGCTGCTGTCGCATGGCGCACCGGACAGTCCGGTGCACCACCTGTCACACCCGGTTTTAGAAGGCAAACCGAATGCGAACCATGTACGTGCCAGGATCAGTTATTCACGTACACAGCAGTTACATAATATGGACATCATCACACAGTGCTCAAAATAGTATTAAATAAGGGAAATAGTCGATTACATCATACGTCTGAGACGTCCATATAGGTCTTACAATAAATCAAAGTGCGGAAAAGAAACGTAGATAACCGCGGCCTTCACAGGCAGCCGACTGGGGGTTGCCGCTAACCCACACCTAGAACTCGTCGTAATCTTGGAACTCCTGGAAGTCTCCTCTTCATCTTCGCCTGAGCAGTGGTTGCAATGCTGACAACCTGGGGGGGTTTGGTGTGTAGAGCAAGGGTGAGTACACATCAACATACTCAGCAAGTATCCTGTTTGGCTGTAGTGGACTAGCTTTATGTGGGGATAAGTCAAGCAGTTGCTTTTAGTTGGTCAGATTATTACTTACTAGTAGAAAGCCAAGTTTTAGCATTAACCCAAGTTATTAACCCAAACGTACTCCTTTCCAAACGGAAAGAGTACCACTTACCCGTACCATAATCATAATCAAAACCATCATTCTCATATCCACCTGTACCAAAGTATCTCTGATCAAGTACCACTAATCACTGGAGCTCCCTTGGCCGCTCATAACCGTGAGCACGGCTGATATATCAGTTTCATAACACTCTGCAGAGGTTGTGCACTTTACCCACAAGCCGTGATTCCCTCTCTGGCCCGGGCTTGCAAGACCCTTATTCACTCCCGAGGTGAATGGCCAGGGATTCACTACGAAGCCTTTACAAAGATTCCCCGGGGCTGTAGCCACCCGTTAGGTTTCCTAAATGCACCGCACTCCTCCCCAAGGGGCGAACCCAAACTTGGCAGAGCGAGCCGCATACACCGAGCCCCATTGACGGCACGACGGCTAAGTGAACTACACCCCGGATCCTCTAATTATTCAGCTAAGGGCACCCCATTCCACCCTCATGGTTGCACTGTTTTCCCGGGCGGTCATCCATAGAACAGGTCCTTACGGAGAGGCACTCGAGAAACCGCTCGAGCCCCCTTGAAGACCACAAGTACCACATCATAATAAGAGAGGGGAAAACAGCGTATCATAGATAATCACATCATGTTCATTGATTAGAGTTAAGCAATAGCATAAAGCTAAACAGTAATAATCCAACCCAGATAGGTAAACAAGGACATGGATAACAAAAGCTAGTCAATCCTTAGGCATAAATGTGTAAAGCGGGAGGTGAATTAAATAATGAATAGGACATAGATAGGTCAAGGGACACTTGCCTCCACCAAACGACTGCTGCTCAGGGGCTTCTCCTGCGGGTTCCTCGGGCTCTTCGACCGAATCGTTCTCTACGCGATTGCAAACATACATACATCCATCCACATTTAATACAAAAGAACAGTACACCATACAAGGGAACAAATAAAGCGAATATGCATCAAGTATGACATTTGACATTGCGTCTGTTATGGTTAGAAAGAAACGGGAAAGGGCCTCGCAGGGGGGGGTTAAATCTTATGCACTAATGATTAGTTAAATTATGCACTTCAGTTTCAATAGGTTCCTAACAAAAGAATTCTGTTATATGCACTAGTGGAAACCTAATCATCTTAAGTCGATCAACATCGCACGAAATAAACAATTAACTACATGAATCAATTAGCATAACGGAATTTTAAATTAAGCTTCATATTTCAATAACATTAACAAGGATTAGCCTACCTAAAATAAAATAGCTATGATCACAGAAAGTAAATAAAATAAAATAAAGCAAAAAAATAATAAAAAAGACAGAGGGGGGGGGCGGTTGAACCGGCCCTAGGGGCGGTTGAACCGGCCGGCTGGGCGGCGAGCTGGGCGGCGGGGCGGCTGAGCCGGCCCGGTTGAACCGGCGGCCAGGCGAGCGCGCGGGGGGGGGGGGGGGGGGGTCGGGCTGGCCAGGCGGCCGAGCCGGCCAAACGGCCAGGCGAGCGCGCGGCCAAGGCGGCCAGGGGGCGCGCCGGCCAGGGCGGCCAGGCGGCCAAGGGGCCGGGCGGGCGGACGACCGGGCGGCCAGGGGGCGCGCCGGCGGGGGGCACGGCCGGGGGCTGGCCGAGCCGGCCAGGGCGCGGCCGGGCGGGGCGGGCCGAGCCGGCCATGGCGGCGGCCAAGGCGCCGAGCGGCAAGGGGAAAGGGGAGGGGGGATGGGGGAGGGAGGAGAGGGGGAGGGGGAGGGGGCTCACCGGCGACGGGGACGGGGCGGGGCGGCCGAGCGGGGCGGCCGATCGGCGACGGGGAGGGGCGGCGCTAGGGCAGGGGGTAGGGGCGGCGGCGGCTTAGGGTGAGGGAGAGAAAATGAGAGAAAATGAGAGGGAGGGAGAAAGAATTGGGGGAAAAAGGGGAGGTGGGGGGGCGGCATGGGCCAATTGGGCCCAAGGGGGGAGCGCCAAGGGCGGCTGGGCCGGCCGGGGTCGGCCCACGGCGCGGGAGAGAGAGAAAAAGAGGAGAGAGAAAGAGAGAGAAAAAGAAAGAAAAGATCTTCTCCTCATTTTCGAAATCCGATCTTCCTACATGAATGCATTTGCAATTTCAAAGCAATCAAAAGAAATGCAAGGTTCGGCATGGTGCATCAGACAACACAAAGTACTTAGGGTTTTCTTACACGGGAAATCCAAACCGAATCCCGCTAAAACTTTGGAAAAGGTCAAGGTTTAGCGAGGGGAAAAAGGAAAAGAAAAGGTAACACCCGAATTTTGGCGAGTAAAGAAAAGAAAAAAATTCAACTGCAAAAATTCGGGGCGTTACAAACCTATCCCCCTTAAAAGAATCTCGCCCTCGAGATTCAGGGCTGGCTAGCAAAGAGCTCTGGGTACTTGGCCATCAAATCATCTTCACGCTCCCAGGTTGCTTCTTCCTCAGAGTGGTGATTCCATCTGACTTTGCACATTCTGATGGTCTTCCTTCGGGTGACTCTGTCTGCAATCTCAAGGATCTGAGCTGGCTTCTCAACATAGGTCAAGTCCTCCTGGACTTCCAGACCTTCCACTGGCAACTGCTCTTCTGGCACACGCAAGCACTTCTTCAACTGAGACACATGAAAGACATTATGCACAGCAGACAAATCCTCGGGCAAACTGAGCTGATAAGCCACTTCTCCTCGTCTTGCAAGAATCTGATACGGACCAATGTAGCGGGGTGCTAGCTTGCCTTTCACTCCGAATCTTCTGACTCCTCTGATCGGTGACACTTTCAGATAGACAAAGTCTCCGACTTCGAAACTCAGCTCTCTTCTTCTTGTGTCTGCATAGCTTCGCTGCCTCGATTGCGCTATCTTCAGATTCTCTCGAACCATCTTGATGTTCTCTTCGGCTTCAAGCAAAATGTCTGGCCCAAACACTTGCTTCTCTCCAGGCTGATCCCATTGCAACGGAGTTCTACAACTCCTTCCATAAAGCGCCTGAAATGGTGACATCTTCAAACTGGCCTGGTAACTGTTGTTATAGAAAAACTCTGCATAAGGCAATCTCTTATCCCATCCGGACTGATCTTGCAACGCACATGCTCTCAACATGTCTTCAAGAATTTGGTTGGTTCTTTCGGTCTGGCCATCTGTCTGCGGATGATAAGCTGAACTGAAATTCAGATGCGTGCCCAAAGCTTCATGCAACTGCTGCCAGAAATGAGAGGTGAACTGTGTTCCTCTGTCTGACACTATCTTCTTTGGCACACCATGAAGACAAACGATCCGAGACATATACAACTCTGCCAATACTGCACTGTTGTAGTTGGTCTTGACAGGTATGAAGTGGGCTGACTTGGTCAAACGGTCCACTACTACCCAAATGGAATCGTAGCCGGCTCGAGTGCGAGGCAATCCGACTATGAAATCCATACCAATTTCATCCCATTTCCACTGAGGGATCTGCAACGGTTGCAACAATCCAGCTGGTCTCTGGTGTTCTGCCTTAATTCTTCGGCAACTATCGCACATAGCCACATGCTCTGCGATTTCCCTCTTCATTCCGTACCACCAGAATTTCTTCTTCAGATCCTGATACATCTTCTCACTGCCAGGGTGAATCGAATAAGCTGTCTCATGAGCTTCCTTAAGAATCAACTCCCGAATGGACTGGACATTGGGAACACACAAGCGGTCTTTGAACCATATCACGCCTTCTGCATCTTCCCGAAAATCTTTGCCTTTGACTTCTAGAATCAGTCGCCGGATCTCACTGATTTTCTCATCATTCTTCTGCGCTTCTTTGATTTCGCGCTCCAAGGTAGGTTCCAACTCAACTGTGACTCCTCGCGAATTGTTCAGAAACCCGAGACTCAACCTGTCGAACTCTTTGGCCAACTCATAAGGCATCGGACGAGTGACCATCAGATTGACTTGACTCTTTCTGCTCAAAGCATCTGCCACTACGTTTGCTTTGCCTGGATGGTAATGAATCTCCAACTCATAGTCTTTAATCAACTCTAACCATCTTCGTTGCCTCATGTTCAACTCTGACTGAGTGAATATGTACTTCAGACTCTTGTGGTCTGTGTAAACATCGCATTTCTGTCCATACAGATAGTGCCTCCATGTCTTCAGTGCGTGAACCACTGCTGCCAACTCCAGATCATGGATTGGGTAATTCTTCTCATGAACCTTCAGCTGTCGGGACGAGTAAGCCACAACTCTTCCCTCTTGCATCAACACACATCCCAAACCTGTGTAACAAGCATCACAATACACCGAGAAGGGCTTGTGCACATCAGGCAAGACTAGGACAGGCGCTGTTGTCAACTTCTCTTTCAGCGCTTCAAAGGCCTCTTGGCATTTCTGGGTCCACTTGAACTCAACTTTGTTGCCTAGCAATGCTGTCATTGGCTTCGCAATCTTCGAAAACCCTTCAATGAATCGCCGATAATATCCGGCCATCCCAATGAAGCTCTTGATTCCTCTAGCATCTGTTGGCGCTTTCCAGTTCAAAATGTCTGCCACTTTCTTCGGATCCACAGCCAATCCTTCCTTGTTGATTATGTGAACCAAGAACAGGACTTCACTGATCCAGAATTCGCACTTGCTCAACTTTGCATACAATTGGTGCTCTCGCAATCTCTGCAACACCATCCTCAAATGATCTGCATGCTCTTCTTCGCTTTGAGAATAAACCAGAATGTCATCAATGAATACCACCACAAACTTATCAAGATAATCCATGAATACACTGTTCATCAAGTTCATGAAAAACGCTGGTGCATTGGTCAAACCAAAAGACATCACTGTGAACTCATACAAACCATACTTGGAAATGAATGCCGTCTTCGGAATATCCGGAGGTCGGATTCTGAGCTGATGATAACCTGACCTCAGGTCAATCTTGGAGAACACGCTGGCTCCTCTCAACTGGTCGAACAGATCTTCTATTCTGGGCAAAGGATACTTGTTCTTGATCGTGACCTCATTCAAAGCTCGATAATCAATACACATCCTCTTGGTGCCATCTTTCTTCTCCACAAATAAGACAGGGGCGGCCCAAGGCGAGGTGCTTGGCCGAATGTAACCTTTCTCTGACAGCTCATCAATTTGCTTCTTAAGTTCATCCAACTCTGGTCCAGATATTCTGTAAGCTCTCTTGAAGATAGGGGCGGTTCCAGGAAGAAGCTCTATAGCAAACTCAACTTTCCGCTCTGGCGGCATACCCGGTAAGTCCTTTGGAAACACATCTGGGAACTCAGACACAACCTTGATCATCTCAATTGGGTCTGCTTCACTGCTATCGACGGCCATCTGATAACAACTTCCTTTCTTCGGCTCAGGCGGGACTAACTCGGTCACCACTTCCTCTCCTAGTGGGGACACTAACTTGATGGTCCTTTTATCACAACTGATAACTGCCTGATACTTATCTAGCCAATTCATCCCTAGGATGACATCTATTCCCTGAGTACCCATTACTATAAGGTTGGCGGGAAACGCTATCCCCCTTATTTTCACACTTATATTCAAACAAATGCTATCGGCTCGAATTCTACCACCGGCTGAGTCAATTTGAATGGGGGTTGACATGGTAGTAATTGGAAGATTATGTGCTTCTACCCATGATGCAGTAATGAAAGAATGCATTGCTCCAGTATCAAATAACACTTCTGCAATATGGGAGTCGACTGGGAACATACCTACTATCATGCCGGGGGTCTCCTGAACTGCTTCAGCTTCCAAATGGTTCAGCCTTCCATGATTATAGCGCGGCTGAGAGCGATTGCCTGCTCCAGGCTGAGGCACATTCTGCTTTGCTGGGGCATTGGGGCCTGACTGCTACTGGGCTGCCTTCTTCGGACATTGCATCACCCAGTGGCCTTGCTCTCCACAGTGGAAACATTCCCTGTTTCCAACTTGAGCTGGTGCTGCCTGACTGTTCTGCTGGTTTGCTGGGGCAGGAAGGCGAGGTGCCTGCTGATTCTGCCTTTGAAACTGACCTCCTGACTGGTTGCTCTGACGGTTCTGGTACTGGTTCTGAGGGTACTGCCTTTGAAACTGCTGATGCTGCTGAGGTGGACGTTGGTTCTGCCTGAACTGCTGAGGTTGATTGCCTGAAAAACGAGGGCGGCTGCTGCTTCCAGGCTGGGGTCCACTGATCTTGCGCTTACGATCTTCCATCTCCTTGCGCTTTCTCTCCGTCATGATTGCTCTGTCAATCAGGTGCTGGAATGTTGGGAAGGTGTGATTCATCAGTTGGTACTGCAAAGGGTCAACCAAGCCTCTCAGGAAACGGTACTGTCGCTTGGCGTCGGTGTTGACATCTTCAGGAGCATAGCGAGACAATTGCAGAAACCTGTCTCGGTACTCACTGACAGACAATGGCCCTTGCTTGAGAGCCAGGAATTCCTCCTTCTTCACTGTCATCAGACCTGCAGGCACATGGTACTGACGAAAGCTACCTCTGAATTCTTCCCAAGTGATGGCGTCAGGATGGGCATGGGTGGCGAGGTAAGACTCCCACCATGACTGGGCTGCTCCTCTCAACAGACGGGGACCATACAGAACTTTCTCCCTGTCATCGCACTGAGCGGTATGCAACTCCCGCTCCACAGTGCGCAGCCAATCTTCAGCATCCATGGGGTCAGAAGAATGAGCGAACGTTGGTGGATGACCTCTCATGAATTCAGCACGCTTGTCTCTGGGCATCTGAGGCATCTGAGGCTGAGGTGGGGCCTGCTGCTGTTGCTGCTGTTGCTGCTGAATGGCGGCCAAAGTCTGACTGATGGCTTGAACTGCCTGAGTCTGCATCAGAAACATCTGCTCGATCGACATCGGGGGCGGGGGCGGCAGGTGTTGCTGCTGGGGCACCTCCTCCTGTTGAGCGGCTCGCTCCTGCTGAGCACGCCTTCCTCCTCTGCGCCTGTTCTCTGACATCTGCAGAATGCAACCACACATCAGAACTGATCTGGCAGATCTTGCAGCATAAGAAAAGAGAAGAGAATTCTTCAACAGCACTGAACAGATGAGCATCTTCACTGATCTCCAACACAGACCACACAGCTTCTCAGATAAAGAGGAGAGTGGAATAAAAGGGGTTTCCCAACTATATAACTAACTCCATTAACATAATATGTAAACCAAAATGCAGGGGACACCCACACTCTGGTGACAATCATTACAAAGATCCAAACCAAACATAGTTCATCATGACAAACATAGATGCACAGGATATAGCAAACTACCCTGTCTAACTTAAAACTAACTAAGACCGAAACCAACGCTAAGACTGAAGCTTCTACGTATATATTTCGTATTAATTACAAGATCCAACTCTAACGATCTATGGCTCTAGAGTTATCTTGGTCTTGCAGTCGGGATTACCATAAGACTGGTGTCCACGCTGAGGTGAGCGGTACGGGTGCTGAGTCCCGACGGGAGCGGGGGAACCACCATCCAAGTGACGACGTTCCGCGCGCTCAGCCCGAAGCAGGGCGATCTCAGCACGGGCCCTACTCAGCTCATCTAATGCATGGTCCAGCTCCGTGTTTAGCACGGCGGCTAGGTTGACTGTGCTGCTCAACCTAGGATTGCCCTCACCGACAGGTGAGACAATCACGCCTCCTGTGCTGCCAGATGGACGGCGGGGGTAATACTTCAGGTCAAGACCGTCAGCTGCCCCACCGAAAACCGAGCAGTAGTGCGAAAGCGCACGCCGTGCAGCATCTTGCATGGCTGCCTCAGCTGAGTCCCACTCAGAGATAGAATAGTGCTCTGAACAGGCCTCTGCACCCTGGAGACTGTTCTCCGGACAGCGCACCAAGCAGGTTGCCTCCCAGCGGTCCGGGTAGACCCCGCGACTGTGCTGGTAGACCACACAGCGATACTCGACGGACCAAGTATGCCGGTCAAATGCCCGACGTAGCAGGGTGTCGAGCGCATCGTGGAAGTGACACCCGCGAGCAGCGTCGCGAGTGATGGGTCGAGCAACCCATCCTTCCGGCTCAGGATTAGCAGAGAAGTCGGTGTCGTGGCTCGAGCTGTCGTCGCCATCTCCGTCGTCTGGGTCTCCTCCAGTAGCTACTCCAGAAGCTGGGACGCCCAGTGGTGGTGCAGGGGGCGGCTCCAGAGGAAGCACAGGGGAGCAGCTCCTCACGGACTCTATCTCCTGGTGGAGCGAGAAGGAAGAGCTCTGCTGCTCCTGTCGTCGACGCTCCTGCTCCTCACGCAGGCGGTGGTGTAGTCTCTCCAAGTGGCTGGACTGTCCGGCCACGAGACGGCGAAGCGGACGCTCAGCAAGGCGGGAGGGTAAGAAGGGGATGACTGACTTTCGTGCAGTGTGTCTAAGTCGAGCCATCTACAAAAGACATCGCAAGCAAAAGGGTGAGAACAGAATTAATATGACCAGCAAGTAATAAGTAAATGAAGGATCAGAATGAAACACAATTTTTAGCAAGGTATAATATATAGTAGAACATAGGTTTGGTCGGTATGACCAACTTTTGAAGAGATATCAAAGTCAAGGTAGGGACAGAGGTCTATAGTCCTTAGAACGACCATTCTATTCTAGGTTAGCGGTCCTACAGTCAGCACGGCTTTGATACCACTTATGTCACACCCGGTTTTAGAAGGCAAACCGAATGCGAACCATGTACGTGCCAGGATCAGTTATTCACGTACACAGCAGTTACATAATATGGACATCATCACACAGTGCTCAAAATAGTATTAAATAAGGGAAATAGTCGATTACATCATACGTCTGAGACGTCCATATAGGTCTTACAATAAATCAAAGTGCGGAAAAGAAACGTAGATAACCGCGGCCTTCACAGGCAGCCGACTGGGGGTTGCCGCTAACCCACACCTAGAACTCGTCGTAATCTTGGAACTCCTGGAAGTCTCCTCTTCATCTTCGCCTGAGCAGTGGTTGCAATGCTGACAACCTGGGGGGGGTTTGGTGTGTAGAGCAAGGGTGAGTACACATCAACATACTCAGCAAGTATCCTGTTTGGCTGTAGTGGACTAGCTTTATGTGGGGATAAGTCAAGCAGTTGCTTTTAGTTGGTCAGATTATTACTTACTAGTAGAAAGCCAAGTTTTAGCATTAACCCAAGTTATTAACCCAAACGTACTCCTTTCCAAACGGAAAGAGTACCACTTACCCGTACCATAATCATAATCAAAACCATCATTCTCATATCCACCTGTACCAAAGTATCTCTGATCAAGTACCACTAATCACTGGAGCTCCCTTGGCCGCTCATAACCGTGAGCACGGCTGATATATCAGTTTCATAACACTCTGCAGAGGTTGTGCACTTTACCCACAAGCCGTGATTCCCTCTCTGGCCCGGGCTTGCAAGACCCTTATTCACTCCCGAGGTGAATGGCCAGGGATTCACTACGAAGCCTTTACAAAGATTCCCCGGGGCTGTAGCCACCCGTTAGGTTTCCTAAATGCACCGCACTCCTCCCCAAGGGGCGAACCCAAACTTGGCAGAGCGAGCCGCATACACCGAGCCCCATTGACGGCACGACGGCTAAGTGAACTACACCCCGGATCCTCTAATTATTCAGCTAAGGGCACCCCATTCCACCCTCATGGTTGCACTGTTTTCCCGGGCGGTCATCCATAGAACAGGTCCTTACGGAGAGGCACTCGAGAAACCGCTCGAGCCCCCTTGAAGACCACAAGTACCACATCATAATAAGAGAGGGGAAAACAGCGTATCATAGATAATCACATCATGTTCATTGATTAGAGTTAAGCAATAGCATAAAGCTAAACAGTAATAATCCAACCCAGATAGGTAAACAAGGACATGGATAACAAAAGCTAGTCAATCCTTAGGCATAAATGTGTAAAGCGGGAGGTGAATTAAATAATGAATAGGACATAGATAGGTCAAGGGACACTTGCCTCCACCAAACGACTGCTGCTCAGGGGCTTCTCCTGCGGGTTCCTCGGGCTCTTCGACCGAATCGTTCTCTACGCGATTGCAAACATACATACATCCATCCACATTTAATACAAAAGAACAGTACACCATACAAGGGAACAAATAAAGCGAATATGCATCAAGTATGACATTTGACATTGCGTCTGTTATGGTTAGAAAGAAACGGGAAAGGGCCTCGCAGGGGGGGTTAAATCTTATGCACTAATGATTAGTTAAATTATGCACTTCAGTTTCAATAGGTTCCTAACAAAAGAATTCTGTTATATGCACTAGTGGAAACCTAATCATCTTAAGTCGATCAACATCGCACGAAATAAACAATTACCTACATGAATCAATTAGCATAACGGAATTTTAAATTAAGCTTCATATTTCAATAACATTAACAAGGATTAGCCTACCTAAAATAAAATAGCTATGATCACAGAAAGTAAATAAAATAAAATAAAGCAAAAAAATAATAAAAAAGACAGAGGGGGGCGGTTGAACCGGCTTTAGGGGCGGTTGAACCGGCCGGCTGGGCGGCGAGCTGGGCGGCGGGGCGGCTGAGCCGGCCCGGTTGAACCGGCGGCCAGGCGAGCGCGCGGGGGGGTCGGGCTGGCCAGGCGGCCGAGCCGGCCAAACGGCCAGGCGAGCGCGCGGCCAAGGCGGCCAGGGGGCGCGCCGGCCAGGGCGGCCAGGCGGCCAAGGGGCCGGGCGGGCGGACGGCTGGGCGGCCAGGGGGCGCGCCGGCGGGGGGCACGGCCGGGGGCTGGCCGAGCCGGCCAGGGCACGGCCGGGCGGGGCGGGCCGAGCCGGCCATGGCGGCGGCCAAGGCGCCGAGCGGCAAGGGGAAAGGGGAGGGGGGATGGGGGAGGGAGGAGAGGGGGAGGGGGAGGGGGCTCACCGGCGACGGGGACGGGGCGGGGCGGGGCGGCCGAGCGGGGCGGCCGATCGGCGACGGGGAGGGGCGGCGCTAGGGCAGGGGGTAGGGGCGGTGGCGGCTTAGGGTGAGGGAGAGAAAATGAGAGAAAATGAGAGAAAATGAGAGGGAGGGAGAAAGAATTGGGGGAAAAAGGGGAGGTGGGGGGGCGGCATGGGCCAATTGGGCCCAAGGGGGGGGCGCCAGGGGCGGCTGGGCCGGCCGGGGTCGGCCCACGGCGCGGGAGAGAGAGAAAAAGAGGAGAGAGAAAGAGAGAGAAAAAGAAAGAAAAGATCTTCTCCTCATTTCGAAATCCGATCTTCCTACATGAATGCATTTGCAATTTCAAAGCAATCAAAAGAAATGCAAGGTTCGGCATGGTGCATCAGACAACACAAAGTACTTAGGGTTTTCTTACACGGGAAATCCAAACCGAATCTCGCTAAAACTTTGGAAAAGGTCAAGGTTTAGCGAGGGGAAAAAGGAAAAGAAAAGGTAACGCCCGAATTTTGGCGAGTAAAGAAAAGAAAAAAATTTAACTGCAAAAATTCGGGGCGTTACACCACCGGACACTGTCCGGTGCGCCAGCCACGTCACCAGGTCGTTGGGTTCCGACCGTTGGAGCTTTGACTACTAGGCCCGCCTGGATGTCTGGTGGCACACCGGACATGTACTGTAGAGTGTCCGGTGCGCCACTTCGCGCGTGCCTGACTTCTGCGTGCTCTGGCGCAGATTTAATGCTTCTGCAGATGACCGTTGGCGCGAAGTAGTCGTTGCTCTGCTGGCTCACCGGACATGTCCGGTGAATTATAGCGGAGCGAATTCTCGAAGCTGGTGAGTTCCAGAGACGTTCTTCCTTGGAGCACCGGACACTGTCCGGTGTACACCGGACAGTCCGGTGAATTATAGCGGAGCGACTCTGAGTTTTCCCGAAGGTGAAGAGTTTGACTTGGAGTCACCTTGTGCACCGGACACTGTCCAGTGGCACACCGGACAGTCCGGTGCGCCAGACCAGGGCACACTTCGGTAATCCCTTGCTCTCTTTGTTGAACCCAATTTTTGGTCTTTTTATTGGCTAAGTGTGAACCTTTGGCACCTGTATAACTTATACACTAGAGCAAACTAGTTAGTCCAATTATTTGTGTTGGGCAATTCAACCACCAAAATCAATTAGGAAATAGGTGTAAGCCTAATTCCCTTTCAATGGCCATGCGGTCGGCCTCCTTCTGCTCAGCCGCCTGAGCAAGCGCCTTGCAGTTCTTGACGGACTCGTCAAGAGCTGTCTCGAGCCCTGAAGACAGCCAAACAATATTCTTCAGACACGAGGAGAAGAATCAAGCTAAAACAAAGTCACAAAGCAGGCAAAACATACCTTCGGCCCGGGCACGCTGCTGCGAGGTCATGGCTTGGGCGGACCAGGCAGACTCGACGGCCATGGCCAGGCCCTCCGCAAGGGTCCCGGCCCGAGCGGTCGCCTCGGGTCTAGAAGGGAGGGAACCCCCTCTACGTCAAAATTTTCCTCGGAAAAGTTTTCTGCCAAAACGACTTTCGTGCCTTTCGACTATATCGATAACGGAATCCTAGAAACGAGTGAGAGAGACCTTGAACGGCAAGGTCGACCGAGCCGAGGGACTCCTACGCCTCCGGGATAAGGATACCTTACTCATCACCTTCCGCGAAAGGTAGCTCACGCTCGGACAAGTGATTCTGCTACCGACGAACAAGTCCTAATGCTCGAAGTAAGAGGAAAGAAGCACGACTTTATACTCAAATACCCAAATGTTCAGGCCTCAGCAGCCACAGAGAACAAACACACATACTTAGGGTAACTATGCTACCTAGACTTAGACGTCGGCAGCACCCTGCCACCCTCAGCGGTTTTCCCGACCTGCGGCGGATGTCTTAGTACTTAAAGCAATTACATTTTGCTCTCAGGCAAAAACCATTACATTCCCTTACAAACGGGACCCCAGCTCCATTCCCGCAGGTATGAACTACCTCCACACCAGAAGGGTTGCGAGATAACAAACTCCAAGCGGCTCACGGGCGACCACTGCACCAGCAGCGACAACGACCTCCACCTCGGGCAGCTAGACAGCAGCAACGATTGCCTCAAGACAAACGCTACTGTGAAAGGGCCCTCGCCCCCGTCCCCCGCACGGGGGCAAGGACAAGCCATTAAAGCCAAAGAGCCGGAGGTCCGGCCACAGGTGGCACTGACGGTCTCGTCGGCGGAGGCAACAAATTCTGCAGTGGGAAGCCTCACCTATGGCGACCACCACCTCAGCACCGACGACAGTGGCCACCTGCGCGCCGATGCCACACCGGCGAATGGCGACCGCTCCAGCGCGCACAAGGAGGTCCTCACTCCCGTCCTCGGTACGGGAGTGAGGACAAGACCATCCGAGGGCGCGGACACCGCCCTGCGGCATACGACGTGTTGTGTGACCCCCCGGTGCGGCCAGTGGCACGGGAAGGTCCATGGACGTGGCCGACCTACGCACGGCACGACCGTCGCCTGCACGGTGGACGGACAGCCACCCCCCAACCAGGCAGCAGGTGGCAGTTCGCCTCCTCTGCAAGGCTGGTGAACACCCTTCTCCCCCAAATGCTGGAGGAAGAAGCGGGTCGCCAGCCCATGTGGAGGACCCGACCGCAACTCGGCTTGCCCTCCCCCCAGCACGGATGATGAACATCCTTGAAGCTGAGGGCAAGGGAGAGGCCACGGCCCGGCTCGCTCTTCTCCACCACAAGGCTGACAGTCATCATCCTGGGTGACCACCAGCGGGGGACTGCAGCTGGGCTGCATGATGAAAATCTTTGAAGCCGAGCGATGACTAGAGAGCGCCAACCCCCACGAGGTCGTGCTCCTCCAACAGCAGCAATAAGAAGGCAACACCGGTGCACCCCATCTGGAGGCCCGGGAGATGGAAAGACGCGATGAATGCGAGAAGAGCAAAGGCATGGCTACTGCCCGAGAGATCGATCCCTTTTTAAAGGCAGATCTCCCCACTCGCGCCCCAAAGCGTCACGGGCAAAGTCTCCCCCCGACGTGCTCCAGAGTTCCCACCCTACGACACGGGGGCTAGGTCCTACATGTCATACGAACTGACCTGAAACACGAAGAGGGCGAACCACCGCACACGAAGCGTGCAAATACCCCGCGGTTAAGCGCTCTCTCATCCTCGCCGAAACCAGCGGTCGAAAAGGTGGACCGCCATGCAAGAAGCGTGCAACCACACCGCGGTCGTACACCCATTCAGCTTCGTTGCAACCGGCAGTCCAGCATGGAGGCCCGGGCCCACATGTCATGTAACCAGCGCACCAGTTACTACGTGCAAAGCAACCGCACCGCCACTCGCGCCAATGCCGCATCTTCTCGGGACTGCAGAACCAGTGCAATGACTCGAGGCAACCCCGCGCATGACCCAACAGTGCTAATTAAGTGTGACGATCACGGGTCAGTCAGCCGCGGGGATAGACGCGATAGTTGGTATGACCATAGGCGGACCGACAGTAATTGCAGCAACGGACGAACGGAAGCAGCGGTCCAACCACCAACCAGGCCCTGGTCCCACCTATAGGCTCGCATCCTCCCCTGAAGCGGCAGGGGAGCCCTCTCCTACAGCATTAAGACAACGGACCCGTGTTCCGTTCCTCGAACGACTCGCACACGCGCAACAGACGCCCCGCGAATCGCCCGTCCCATCGCATTAACTCCCTGGCAGGGCACGCGACACCTCTGGCAGGCGAAGCGGGCGCCATTTCGTCTCCGTCATGATGACCGCCTCAAAAAAGGTGCGCCACATTGTTTAAATTTATATCTTTTTTCCTTTTTCCCTCTCTCTCTTGCCACAGGGATCGGGAAAGGGGATATTTTGAAAGGATCCTTCTCAGCGAAGGAAACGGGCCCCGAGCCCTCCTACTGATCAGGGGTTCGAAGGTTGTGCCCTACGGGGTTCGGCAACCGCCCCAGAGCACTCAGGCTCCGAGCCCTTTACTGATCAGGGGGTCGAAGGCTGGCCCCTCGGAAGGGTTCGACAGCCGCCCCAGAGCATGCAGAGTCAGGGATGACCCTAGGTACGTCCGTTACATGGCCGAGGCTCGGGCTACGCTCCGAGGTACCCTAGGACATTTCCGAGACTAGCAGGAACGATTTGTAATGGAATCCCACCAAAGGGAGGCACCGAGCCCTTGGACCCTATCAAATGGGTCCGGGTCCAGCAAATCACATGCAGGTACTTTTGGAGCGCGCCTCTGGGCCACTAGCCGACCCTTATCGAACGGGGCTCGGGCGTCCGCTCAGATCACCCGATAGCAACTCACTGGAAACACCATGTTCGGCGCCCACCGAGGGTAACATGGCGCGTCCCCCCCTCCTTGCGGAAAGGCGACGAAGGGGCGTACAATAAAAAGCCGAGACAGTCCTCGATCGTCCTCTCGCTTCGTGCAGAGGCTCGGAGGCTGCTCTCGCACCAGGCTACGGCCAAATTGTTGACCACGTCGACAAACCAGCTTAAAAACTTAGAGCCTGACCATGCACCCGGGCTGCGGCCAGGCCGCATGAGGGAACAACAAGGCCGACCGAGGAATCACTAAAAGAACTAAGACCTCAGAGGAGTCAAACCACTCCTCCGAGGCCTCAGGGGCTACACCCGACGGGTGCGCGCACACCCATCGGAACAAAATATAACCGAGAAAAGCCAGTCCCCTTGCAAAAAATCCGGTGGAACCTCCAAGCGAGTGCCTACACTCCCTTTGAGGCTCGGGGGCTACTGTCGGGTACCATAATTAGGGGTACCCCCAGTACTTCTAAGCATGGCTGGAAAACACCTTTTTAGCAAACTGAAAAGGCTCGCAAGAACGACTCAAGGTCAAAGCTTCGTCTACCAAGGGAAGCGACCTCGCCTCGCTCGAGCCCAGCCTCGGGCAAGAACAGTAGTCCCTAATGGATTCGCGCCTCGCCCGAGGGTCCCCTCAAGCAGCGGGCGCACCCCCGGCTCGCCCGAGGCAAAACTCGGGTAAACTTTGTCGTGTAGCAGTCTCGACCAAATCGCCTTACCGCCGACCGTATCGCATGTGCATTCAATGCGGGGATCACCGGACACCTTATCCTGACACACGTGTCTCAGTTGGTAGGGTCGAAATGACCGCAGTCACTTCGTCCCTTTACTGTTCGTTCTGACAGGAAAACCACGCTATTCACCCCGTTCCAACTACTGTCCCAACCACCAGGGTAAGACTAACAACAGTAAGTCACGACCTCTCTCGAGTTCAGCCTCGGGTGCAGCAGGGAACTTCGCCTCGCCCGACCCCAGGCCTCGGCCTCGGCCTCGGCCTCGGCCTCGGAGGAGGTCTCCGCCTCGCCCGACCTTAGGCCTCGGCCTCGGGGGAAGGTCCCTGTCTCGCCCGACCTCAGCCTCGACCTCGGGAGGAGTCACATCTTCGCCCGACCTCAGCCTCGGACCGACTGCGCTACAGGGGATACATCATTACCGTACCTCTAGCTAGCCGACTCAGGCTACGAAGGAACAAGACCGGTGTCCCATCTAGATTACTCGGCAACAGGTAATGATGGTTCCCTGCATGCGTCCATGACATCGATTGTTCTCAACTCCCTGCGAAGGCATAGAAACGTCAGCAGGACCCAGGCCGCACCGCCAGCTGCGCTTTTACAGGGCTCAAGTACTTCTCCACCGGACACATTAGCACATAGCTACACCCCCGTGTACAGCTGGACCATCTCCTTGTATCTATAAAAGGGATGTCCAGGGCCTTCCCAAGGGAAGCAGGCGGAGAGATGCAGGCGGAGAAGGAGAGAAAACGCAGAGAAGGCTAACTCAGACGGCTCACCTCAAGGGCGCACCCTCTCTCTCTCGCAACGCTTGTAACCCCTACTACGAGCACCCCGGTGCAAGATAATATAAGCCTCATCCCCCCTCTTGTGTTTCATCTTGCATCAACCCATCTGGGCAGGGACACGCAGCGTCAAATTCACTGGTCGGTCGAGGGTCCTCGCGGGTCCGAAACGCTGACAACTAGTCATAATGGGAATTCAAACATTCGATGGGACACGAACTAAACTTTAGTCTCTAGAACCAAATTCATAATCTAAAGGAAAATAACTAAAGTATAGTCAGTTTAATGGCTAGTGCAAGCTAGTTCACAATCAGCGCACAACATCACGATCGGCAATGCCATGTAGTACACGGTTAGTGCTCAACGCCACGATCGGCATGCACATCACCCATGATGCTCATCGACCAGAACATACACAGTTGTCGCATTGCTCCCTGCGCTCACTCCATGTCGTCCATGCTACCTGTTAACTAGGAGATACTTCGTTAATTGCTGCGAAGAAACTAACTACCACACGCACATGTATCCTTTATAGCTACCTAGGACATAAGGGGCTCAAAGAACTGAGACTCATGAGCGCCCTAAGAACATGAGAGGTCTTAGGGGCTTGCTCTATGCATCAGTGCAGGGATTTCAATTATTTTAGCATGGAGCGTCTTGAGGCACTATTAGCTCTATGTCTTAGAGTGCTTTGGGGCCCATCAGGCTCTAGGTCTCCTAGAGGTTTTCATAGGACTTTGTGTAGTCATTTCATTGGGTGCTCTAATATTAAGTTATTTGGTGTTAAGCCCCTCCCCTAGTTAGAGTCAAAGGAGGTCCCTAGGGCACGGGACTATATGAGCGGTGTCTGCGGTGGTCTTAGTATGGTGGGCTCCATAGTAGCTTCCTGTACCGAGATCTTGAATGTGTCTTGGTGGCAGTCGGTGGTATGACCTTCCTCGAACGCTGGCACATATCACTTAAGTTAGGGAAGTAAAGCACACAACCAAGATACACAATGCAAATGCAAAAAGGTAAAAAACAATAGAGATACAAAACTCATATCGATGATTTTGCTATTTTTATTGAGGGCCAAACTTCCAATCAGATAAATTAATGGATAGCCCTAGGCCTTTCTCACAAGCAAGTGGGTATCAAGTTTCCTCTCCTGAGTTGCTCTCTACTGCCTTCACTAACAAGTTTTTAGTCGAAATGCCACGACCATGTTCCTACTTAATACATGATGACAACCACACCATGAAAGTAGTTGGTATGATCTCGCATGAATACAATTATACAAGTCCCTGAGAGTACAATTTGAATGGTGTGTGTAAGAACTAAGCGATTTGAGGCATGAAAACCTTACTAAATGCTAGTCCTAAACCTAGAGCAAGCACTACAACAATAGTCTGACTAATCTAAGAACTTTGCAAAACATCTTGCTAACCAAGGAATGATTTTTTGAGCACTTGAGTATCTAGAAGTAATATGAATGAGTCTCGACTTACTAGATATGTTCCTTAATTTCCACACACCTCAAATGGCTGATTAGAGTGGTATATATAGCCACCAAGTTCAAAATTAGCCTTTGAAAGTGACATGAAATTTGTGTACACTCATCAGACATGTCTTTTGCACCCATATGACATGTTTGGTCTGTAGCCAGGGGCAAAAGACACCTTGCAGTTCCCTGGTGCGCAGTCACTAGGGTAAAATGAAATTTTGCTAATATTTGTCTTAAATATGGTATGTGTTTCTCTTTAAATTGTATGTTTTTCTTTATGTTGATAGAGTATGCACCAGTGTACTTTTTAAGTTGGTTTCGCCCCTGTCTATAGCTAACCATTGATTTTAGTCGTTGTCGATGATGGTTAGAGATCGGGTGCCCTATGAATCACTCCAACCATGTTGCAAGCCTATATGAGTACACTATTCGATATTGTCTTCGAGGCAGGTCAATAGTGGTCCTTACAAAAAGTTCAATCATTCCGCTGTCAAGAAGATTGGACCGCGCCAAAATGGAAACGAACGAGGCCGTCAGTGCCAACTGTTTGGGCTTGAATAATTTGTGAGCTTAAAATAAGCCGACGTTGCTCCAAAACTAAGGATGGGCCGCATTCAGATGAACCGTTTTTTCCTCTGCCCTTGCCCCGGCGGCCGGCGACGGCGAGGCCTCTGTCTCAGGCTCTCAGCGTGACTTAGTAGAAAACGATCCAAGGTGTCAGTCTGATAAGCGGAATCTGTAGGTAAGAAAGGAAGGAAATTAAATGGATGATGTGCAGGTCTGCATGTAAATGAGATAAATTGAGAGCAGATTTTTAAAGTCCAGTGCTATAAAACAGAAAAACACAGCTGACCAAAAACACGACTAAGAGTATAGGTGAGCACACCACCAAAACTAAGAGCACCAATTTAAAAAACCTATTTTTAAAAGCCACAATTATCAACCAAACAATGTTTACCTTCCTCACATCTTATTATATCAGTTTTTCTACGCGACTCACAAGTTACAGCAGTCTTTGAAAAGATATATGTCAACCAAACATGCCTGTAATAATGTTGCTATTCACTCGGATCTACTATTTTTTTTTAAAAAAAACTACTAATCCCTATTTGGATTTTATCGTACCTAGTACTTACTAGTAGTCTTGCTTACTAAAATATGCTAATGTTTACTACTTTGTTCAGTATTAGTCTGCAGCTTCTTTGATTTGTTTTTGCTAATTCTTAGTCAGTTTTTCCTGCTAATGATGGTCGCTATTTGCTAGGGACACCATGCATACATCAGACATGTCTTATCACTTCTCCACTTCTCCTTTATTTTACTCCGAGTCTCATTCCAAAATGCCGGCCGGCCGACCCCATCGAGCTCCACGCCTCCACCTCCACGAAAAGCAGCCTGTTGTTGTCCAGCCATCCCTGTCAGGTCTAGTTTGGGTAATCTAGTATTGAAAGAGATTGGAGTGGATTGAGATGTATTATGGGAGTTTTTGATCTATTAGGGATTTATACACTTTCCAATCCCTCCAAACCACTTCATTACTAGAGTACCCAAACTAGCCCTCACGGCTAACCTGCTCAACCACGGTCCACGGCCGCTTTCGGAGCTCTCAGTGGCTCAGTCACGCACACCTACCTCGTGCAGTCCTGCTGTCCAGGAACAAGAACATCAAGTCCGGATCACCTGCGATTGCGAGCACTCGATCCAGCCTTCGCCACCTCCAGGCGCAGCAGCGATGAGCTCCGGAAAGGCGCAGCGGCGGCCGCACGCCGTGCTCATCCCGCAGCCGGCGCAGGGCCACGTCACGCCGATGCTGCACCTCGCCAAGGCGTTGCACGCTAGGGGGTTCCGCGTCACCTACGTCAACTCCGAGTACAACCACCGGCGCCTGCTCCGGTCCCGCGGCCAGGACTCCCTCGCCGGCACCGACGGCTTCCACTTCGAGGCCGTCCCCGACGGCCTGCCGCAGTCCGACAACGATGACGTCACGCAGGACATCGCCGCGCTCTGCCTGTCCACCACCGCGCACAGCGCCGCGCCGTTCAGGGACCTGCTGGCGAGGCTGAACGCCATGCCGGGCAGCCCGCCGGTGAGCTGCGTCATAGCTGACGGCGTGATGAGCTTCGCGCAAAGGGTCGCCGAGGAGATGGGAATCCTGGCCTTGGTTTTCTGGACCACCAGTGCGTGCGGCTTCATGGGCTACCTCCACTTCGCCGAGCTCATCAGACGAGGCTACGTGCCACTGAAAGGTACTCCTACAAGTTTTGGTATCAGTCCTGCTGGATCTGATTTGAAACCAATGATAATTTGCCGAAATCAACTAGCCGCACTCCGAGAACTGAAATGTGACATCTTGTTCTTGTTGTGCACTCTGTGTTAGACGAAAGTGACCTGACGAACGGGTATCTGGACACGGCAATCGACTGGATCCCCGGCATGCCGGACATCCGTCTGAAGGACATCCCCAGCTTCATCAGGACGACAGACCGAGACGACGTGATGCTCAACTTCGACGGCGGCGAGGCGCAGAACGCGCGCAGGGCCCGCGGGGTCATCCTCAACACGTACGACGCGCTGGAGCAGGACGTGGTGGACGCGTTGCGCCGCGAGTTCCCGCGCGTGTACACTGTCGGCCCACTCGCAGCGTTCGCGAACGCCGCGGCAGGAGGCGAGCTGGACGCGATCGGCGGAAACCTCTGGAAGGAGGACACGAGCTACCTCCGGTGGTTGGACACGCAGCGGCCGGGCTCGGTGGTGTACGTCAACTTCGGCAGCATCACGGTGATGACCGCCGCGCAGCTCGCCGAGTTCGCCTGGGGCCTGGCGGGCTGCGGCCGGCCGTTCCTGTGGGTCATCAGGCCGGACCTCGTGTCCGGCGAGACCGCCATGCTCCCGGAGGGGTTCGTCACGGACACCAAAGGAAGGGGAATCCTGGCGAGCTGGTGCCCGCAAGAGCTGGTGCTCTCGCACCCGTCCGTCGGCCTCTTTCTGACGCACTGCGGGTGGAACTCCACGCTGGAGAGCGTATGCGCCGGCGTGCCGATGCTCTGCTGGCCCTTCTTCGCTGAGCAACCGACGAACTGCCGGTACGTGTGCGACAAATGGGGGATCGGGATGGAGATCGACAATGATGTGAGGAGGGAGGAGGTGGCGCGGCTCGTGCGCGCGGCAATCGACGGAGAGAGGGGAAAGGCGATGAGAGTGAAGTCGGTAGTGTGGAAGGAGAAAGCTCGACAAGCGGTGGAGGATGGTGGATCCTCCAGGAAAAACTTGGATCGACTGGTCGATTTCCTGCTCGCAGGGAGTGATCTCCCTTGCTGAGTTTACTTCAAAATCTTCGTGCCGGTTTTTAAAGTCTAATAAAATTTTCTTTTGGAATTGAGTGGGTGTTATTTTTTCCGAATGAAAAAAACCGATATCATTCTCTACCCAGCTATGTTAAATATGGGAGTTGCTAAAACTAAGGTGTACAAAATTTAAGGCTACTTTCACGTTACATATATTTTATGTTTAAATTATAACTTAGTTTGGTCTAATTTTCAGATATAATCTATATTTTTCAGATCCAAGAATAAAAACCTGTTAGATAAAACTATAAACCCAACAAAATTTAACATGTATTAGCATAACAACAATTTATAATTATTCATATAGCCATACAATGGGGAAATGGTATACACAGACAATTAATACAGAAATTTGTGTCTCTAGTTCAGTAATAATGCTCATCTTCCTCAATGGTTATGTAAATTTTAGCTCCCTAAATTACAGATTTAAAAAGTTGTTAAATAACTTTTGGAGTAAAAAATGTGAGTTCTCCAATAGTTCTCTAAATATAGGTTGTAGTTTTGTTTTGTATCTATGCACATAAATAAGATAGGTCACAAATGTCAACAATCACTTTCATTACCTATATGATACAGTCAACATTTTTGTTTAGGAGTTGCTAAATGGTTGCCAAATGTAGAGAGAAAATAGGGTTAGATGAGAAATTGCTAAATTTAGAAAGTTAATTTAGAGAAATTGCTACATCCATCACTGCCTGCCAAAATAATAATTATCAGTTGTTACAACCTCTTCCGCATCTCGCTCACTCATAAACTAACACAGAAGTATAATGCAAGTGGGGATCGATGGTCAGCGTCACCAAAAAAATCTGGTGGTGTGTTTGTGGGTAGCATAGTTCATTTGTCCCTCTAAATTAGGGGGTGTTTGGTTTCTAGGGACTAATTTTTAGTCCCTACATTTTATTCCATTTAGTTGCAAAATTGCTAAATATAGAAACTAAAATTCTATTCTAGTTTCTAAATTTGGCAATTTATAGTCTAAAGTGGAATACAATAATGGGACTAAGGCCCCGTTTGGTTAGGGGTAACTAAAGTTTAGTGACTAAATTTTAGTCACTTTTAGTCCCTAAAGAAGCAAACATGGTGACTAAAATGGGATGACTAAACTTTAGTTCTTTAGTCACCAAGGGGTGACTAAAAGGGACTAAAGTAGTATTTTTACCTTATTTGCCCTCTCAATTTTCTTCTTATAGTAAACATCTATTAATTAATAGGGGTAAAACAGTCATTATTCACAGCAATTAATGCTCTTTAGTTCGGTTTAGTCACTGGAATCAAACAGGATACTTTAGCAACTAAACTTTAGTCACTAAAATTTAGTCGAGTGACTAAAGAAACCAAACAGGGCCTAAACATTAGTCCCTACAAACCAAACACCCCCTTAATAATTCCCTTAATAATGTCGCAAGCCATTGGCGTTCCCTAGCTGCTGACCTATTGTGGACGATGCACCAATGGCAAGTTTCTACTCTCCCACACGGCCACACCCTAGCTTACTGATGAAGACTCCATGGATGTTGGCCGCGCCAGGACTCGCGCTGGTCGACGCCGGCGCAATGCCGCCGACTGCCGTGGACCGTGTCTGCTCCAATCAATGCCCAGCGCAGGGACAATAAAACCCAGCCATCGCTGTAAGCGTCAGCGTCTGCTCTGTCGCGGCTCTCCGAGCCACGTCTCGGCGCGACGGCAACCATGCGCATGTTCATCTCTGTCCGGCACTATCTGAAATCAGATAGCCTTGTTACGTGATGTGTTGGAGCAGAAGTGTAACGAGCTTTCCAAACAAAAAACAAAAAAAAAACATGAGGTGGTGATGAGCAATGATCCAAAGAGCCGTATCGATTGCGTCGTCTCTCCTTGATCGCAAGCGCCTTGGCTTTTCTCAGTTTCTGTCTGCTTCGCTCGTGATGTCCGTCCTTCTCGCCATATATGCCCTACTACTATACCGACATGCCGTAACAGATTCATGGTGACCATCGCCACATCTCTCCGACGGTTAAATATCCCTCCCAGAACGCCCATCATCTGCGGCGTCATCCAACATGCAAGGGAAAACCTCGATGATGGGCTCGAACGCGCGCCCCCACGCGGTGCTCATCCCGTACCCGGCGCAGGGCCACGTCACGCCGCTGCTGCAGCTGGCCAAGGTGCTGCACTCGAGGGGCTTCTTCGTCACCTACGTCAACTCCGAGTACAACCACCGCCGCCTGCTCCGGTCCCGCGGCGCGGACTCGCTGGCGGGCCTCGACGACTTCCGGTTCGAGACCATCCCCGACGGCCTGCCTCCGTCCGGCAGCGACGACGACGTCACGCAGGACATCCCCGCGCTCTGCGAGTCGCTCTCCCGGAGCGGCGCCGCGCCGTTCCGTGACCTCCTGGCGAGGCTCAACGGCATGCCGGGCCGTCCTCCTGTCACCTGCGTCGTACTGGACAACTTCATGAGCTTCGCGCAGAGGGTGGCCAGCGAGATGGGCATCCTGGCAGTCGTGTTCTGCACCATGAGCGCGTGTGGCTTCATGGGGTACCTCCACTTCAAGGAGCTCATGGACAGAGGCTACGTGCCACTGAAAGGTACGGTACGGCCAACCCGCAGCATTTATAGCTATAGCTGTCGACGATCAAGCGCCCACTCGTTGCTCTATGCAACAGCGTTGCTCACATGTACACGTACTGTTTGCGTTGCGCTTGCGCATGCTGCAGATGAGAGCTACCTGACCAACGGGTACCTGGACACGGTGCTCGACTGGGTGCCCGGGATGCGGGGCATCCGTCTGCGAGACATGCCCAGCTTCATCCGCACGACGGACCCGGACGAGTTCATGGTCCACTTCGACAGCGGGGAGGCCCAGAACGCGCGCCGCGCGCAGGGGATCATCGTCAACACGTTCGACGCGCTGGAGCAGGACGTCGTGGGCGCGCTGCGCGGCGTCTTCCCTCGCGTCTACACCATCGGCCCGCTTCTCACGTTCGCCAGAGACATGGTCCGTCCCGACGCGTCCGCGATCTGCGGGAACCTCTGGAAGGAGGACCCGAGCTGCCTCGGGTGGCTGGATGCCCAGGGGCCCGGCTCGGTCGTGTACGTCAACTTCGGCAGCATCACGGTCATGACGCCGGCTCAGCTCGCCGAGTTCGCGTGGGGGCTGGCGAACTGCGGCAGGCCGTTCCTGTGGGTCATCAGGCCGGACCTCGTCACGGGCGAGAAGGCTATGCTGCCGGAGGAGTTCTACGCGGAGACGAGAGAGAGAGGGCTCTTCCTCAGCTGGTGCCCGCAGGAACAGGTCCTGTCGCATCCGTCCACCGGGCTGTTCCTGACGCACTCTGGGTGGAACTCTACGCTGGAGAGCATACGCGCCGGCGTGCCGATGATCTGCTGGCCGTTCTTCGCAGAGCAGACGACCAACTGCCGATATGCCTGCGCGAACTGGGGCATTGGACTGGAGATCGACAACAATGTCACGAGGGACGAGGTGGCACGGCTCATAGAAGAAGCCATGGACGGCGAGAAAGGCAAAGACATGAAGGCGAAGGCAACAGTGTGGAAGGAGAAGGCCGTGGCAGCAACAGAAAGCGGCGGGACCTCGAGCGTCAGCATTGATCGTTTGGTCGAGTTCCTGCTTGAAGGAAACGTTCCTACAGCTGCAGGCTAATAATATGAACAGTACGTGCATATGAAAACCGAAGTATAATGTTACCAGCAAATTTGTAATATATAAGTATAAATACTGAATTTGTTTCTTTCATGACGGTCAGCTTCACAGTAGAAAATATGGTGTCGCATGAACATGACAATTTCAGAATTCAGAGTGAAGATGCAAGCTTGCTGTCAGTATTTTCAGGTAGGCCTGTCAGCTGTGGCTTCACCTGCCATGCTACAGAGCGAACTGCGAACCATTTTATGATTCTGTGAGCAATAGAACAGCAGTTGAAATTGGTGCCGTCTCTACATCGAAGAGAAAAAATGTTCTTGCTGCAATAAAACTGGGTGGCTCCTCAATGAAAAACTGTACTGCATATTTGAGACACGAACTAACAGCACGGTAGTACTTTGAACACTAACATGCCACCGGAACTTATGCTAGCGAATTACTGAAGTTTGAACTTGAAGTTCAGTCAGCGATACAATGGATTCGGTGAAGAAATGCAGTGCAAGAATTAGAAAAGGAATTAGAAATAATGAAAGAACAAATATTTGGGAAACTTTTTCAGTCAAGATGTGAGAGTATCATGAGGACTCTGTTACAGACCACCAATAGTCTGCATCAGATTGACATCAGATCGTGTTGCCAGGATTTTTAGAAAGTCAATTTGGTGTGTTTGTATCTGAATCTGACACTACAGGCCTCGAATCTTCCTGGTTGTTTGCGATTGTATCTGGAGTTGAAGTTGGCTGAGCTGACTGATAGCCTGCTAAGATATGCCAGCGGTAAGATATCAGTTTATTGAAAACAAAGTGATTGTTTACAGTACTTTTCTGACTGATAGCCTGCTAAGACATGCCAGCGGTAAGATATCAGTTTATTGAAAACAAAGTGATTGTTTACAGTACTTTTCTGTAGTTAACTTATGTTAGATACACCCAGAAATGACAGTTTTACGATACAAAGATTTTATAGTAACAGGTATCTTGCAACATTAAAACTATTGAACCAAAATGTGTTTGTTTTGCAGGTTTCAGCAACAAACACCACGTTAACCGAAAGGATTACAGTAGCGTACCAGATGCATCGTCAGATTCCTTTGAGACTGCATGAGAGGGCAGCTGGAGTCTGAAATTAGGCGGAAGCGAATGCCCTGGTGGGAAAGAACCATCCATCTGTGCCGTTGGCTGCTGAAAGAACGCTGGTCGCATGGGTTGCTGCATCGGTGAGAATCCAGCACTTGGACTTGGGCCACTAGGCATATACCCCATGTATTGGTAGGGTGGTACTGAATGAGAGGCTGGACCATACATCTGAGGGTAGTAATGTTGTAGCACCTGAGAATTGTACAATGGCTGCTCATCAATTTTCAGGTTTCATGGTTTCGGTTAGATTGCTAGTTTGTTCTGGTGTCTCGTTCTGGTACAAAACGCATGATGGCCAATAAACAAAAGGCCCTGCCATGCAGACATCGCCAGGTTTTATTAGTCAAAAATACTTTGTATTCAAAGATGAGAAGTTTCGTTTCAATACTGAATTCAGAGCTTCAGATCATCGCAAGCAAACAGTGTGATTTAGCCAAATAATTCATACAGTACTGCCAGTTACTGTAAAAACAACAGAAATGACATTGAATGGCACGAGAGATCAAATGGAGACTGAATTGCTTGCCTGTTGGTATGAATAATCAGGTGGGTACCAGTACCTGCAAAAGATTGCAGAACATCTTCAGTGCCTTATAAAAGAATGATAGTTATTGCACTGAACCTGAGGCACATCGTCTTTCACTCCCAGGGACATATCTACCAGCTATCATTGCTTGTAAAGCCTACAGATTGTCTCAGGCACTATTATATGTCGAGCTAAAATAAGACCCTGTTTGGTTCCTTTAGGGTGCGTTTGGTTGAATATACGAGGAGAGATGGAATGAGGCGGCCACGTTTTCTACAGTGTTTGGTTGAGAGTCAAGCAGGAGCGAGGTAAACCCCGAAGTGATTTTTGGGGGCGGTGTGATCCCATAAAATTGAAGGGACGGTGTCGCCCTCGACTCATCCAACTTTGACATCAAACCAAACACTAGACTAAGGCCCCGTTTGGTTTGGGGTAACTAAGGCTCTGTTTGGTTTCTTTAGTCACTAGACTAAATTTTAGTGACTAAAGTTTAGGCGCTAAAGTATCCTGTTTGGTTCCAGTGACTAAACCGGACTAAATAGCATTAATTGCTGTGAATAATGACTGTTTTACCCCTATTAATTAATGGATGTTTGCTATAAGAAGAAAGTTGAGAGGCTAAATAAGGTAAAAATACTACTTTAGGGGGTGTTTAGTTTATAGGGACTAAACTTTAGTCCCTCCACTTTATTCCATTTTAATTCATAAATTGTTAAATAGGAAAACTAAAATAGAGTTTTAATTTCTATATTTAGTAATTTAGGGACTAAAGAACTAAAATTTAGGCCTTCCCATTTTAGTCATCATGTTTGCTTTTTTAGGGACTAAAAGTGACTAAAATTTAGTCACTAAACTTTAGTCACCCCTAACCAAACGTGTCCTAAAGTTTAGTGACTAAAGTTTAGTCACTTTTAGTCACTAAAGAAGCAAACATGGTGACTAAAATGGGGTGACTAAACTTTAGTTCTTTAGTCACCAAGGAGGTGACTAAAAGAGACTAAAGTAGTATTTTTACCTTATTTACCCTCTCCATTTTCTTCTTATAGCAAACATCCATTAATTAATAGGGGTAAAACAGTCATTATTCACCGTAATTAATGCTCTTTAGTTCGGTTTAGTCACTGAAACCAAACGGGTTACTTTAGTGACTAAACTTTAGTTACTAAAATTTAGTCCAGTGACTAAAGGAACCAAACAGGGTCTAATTTTAGTGACTAAAGTTTAGTCGTTAAAATACCCTGTTTGGTTTCAGTGACTAAATCGGACTAAATAACATTAATTGCTGTGAATAATGACTGTTTTACCCCTATTAATTAATGGATGTTTCCTATAAGAAGAAAGTGCAGAAGGCAAATAATGTAAAATACTACTTTAGTCCCTTTTAGTCACCCCTTTAGTGACTAAATAACTAAAGTTTAGTCATCCCACTTTAGTCACCATGTTTGCTTATTTAGTGACTAAAAGTGACTAAACTTTAGGCCATGTTTGGTTTCAATTAGTCTTAGGACTAAACTTTAGTCCTATGACTAAACTTTAGTCCCTACTTATTTGGCTCTAGAGACTAAATAGATTCTAAAGTCATTAAATACAATGTCCAAAGACTCAAATACCCTTGGAATACACTCATGTGGTTTTTTAGTCTCTTTTAGCACCTATGTGAAGTACTAAAGACTAAATCATTTTAGTTTATATTTTAGTCCTAGTGTTTGGCAAAAAAGAGACTAAGGCCCCGTTTAGTTTGGGGTGACTAAAGTTTAGTGACTAAGGGGGTGTTTGGTTACCCCAAACTAAAATTTAGCCCCTGTCATATCGAATGTTTGAACCTCCGTTCCGGGTATTAAATGTAGTCGGATTATAAAACTAATTTGTCAGTCGAAGATTAAAAGACGAGACGAATCTAGTCCAGTTGGTTGGGTCTATATTTCATACTCCTATTTAAAAGTCAAACGCTTGATGTGACCCGGGCTAAACTTTAGCAGGGTCAACCAAACACCCCCTAAAATTTAGTCACTTTTAGTCTCTAAATAAGTAAACATGGTTACTAAAGTGGGTTGACTAAACTTTAGTTCTTTAGTCACCTAGGGGGTGACTAAAAGAGACTAAAGTAGTATTTTTACCTTATTTTTCCTCTCCTTTTTTTCTTATAGCAAACATCAATTAATTAATAGGGGTAAAATAGACATTATTCACAACAATTAATGATCTTTAGTTCAGTTTAGTCACTGGAACCAAACGGGATACTTTAGCGACTAAACTTTAGTCACTAAAATTTAGTCTAGTGACTAAATGAACCAAACAGGGCCTAATATAATCAGGGAGAAACAAAGGGTGGCAGTAGCGGGAGCGGGACCACCAGAGTAGAATGCACATGCTGAGCTGCTGTTTCCCTCCCATCGGCCCAAATTTAATGGGCGCCCAGCAGAAGGGGCATGAGGACACGTGGGTCCATATGCGCCTCTTGGCAACTGAACCCACCTGTCCAATTAAGGAAACGATAACTGAAAGCTGCGCCGTGAAAGAAACATGACGCTCGGTTCGGTGAAAGTTAAACGCACGCTGCAGGCAGAAGAAGCTCGGTAAATGGAACATCAACAACGACGAATGTCTTTTTGTTGTTCTCCTCCCACAAAAGAGCAGCTCAATAACTTCCTTTTATTTTCTTTTCTTTTTCTTTTCTGTTCTGTTGCAACTCTATCTGGCCTAAGTTCCGTTCAGCATGCAAAGTCTCTGACGATTCATGTGGCTGCAGCTCTCTGGACATGCAAATACCCAAAAGCAGCCACTACGACAAGGAGTTGTGCGACCTACGGCTATCCTCTCCGGATCAGAACAAGAAGCGAGAGAGAGAGAGAGAGAGAGAGAGAGAGAGAGAGAGAGAGAGAGAGAGAGAGAGAGAGAACACAATGACACAGCCTTGAAGTGGACATGTACCGCCCCTGCCAATTGATAATTCAGAGTTGCGGTGTACTAGGATCCCACGATGACGACGCACAGCTGCCTGTAATACAGGCACGTACGTACGCTTACGGCACGCGATACAAACACACGGGTAGCCAGGTAGGCTGGTAGGCAATCTGGCAATGCTCGTCACCGGCACATCGTCGTACGTGATCTCAGCTCGGCTTGGCCGTACAGAGAGATCTGCAGTACGTATTTCTACGGCCTGGCTCCGGAGATTTTGAGGATGAACGGCTGAAACGTATATGCGACAGGAGCACTCACCCGCCGTACTGGGGACTGTAGAACACCGCGGCGGCCTGAGGCGGGGTCATCTGCGACGGCAACCTGTAGCTGTAAGGCGACCCCTGCGGCGGCTGATCCGGCCCGTGCGGCTCGCGGACGGCACCTCCTCCTCCTCCTCTCCCTGCAGAGAAATCGGGGGTGGCAATGCCCACGTTGAACACAACACGCACCAAACAAATAAATGAACGAACGCTACACCGCGATCAGTACAGAACAGTGCAGAGCAGAGCAGGCGTATGCATGCATGCATATATTACGGAGAGGGGAGCACTGCTTGCGAGAACAGTTGTTCTGCCTGTGCAAGGAGGTCTCACCATGTGCCCTCCGCTGGGCTGTGGTTTTGACTGACCAGACGGGCTCTCGTTTTCTTTCAGCATAGGATGGCTTAGTAAACCATTATCTTTTCTATGTTTTAATAAAAAAAAATTCCATTCCTTAAAAAAAAGGAAAAACAATCTGTCCTGCACTGTATTTGGTCTGCTAGGAATAACAGATAAAGAGGTTCCTTTAAGTGAGCATTGTGTAGATTAGCACAGTGCCAGATGATTCAAAGCTGTCCTGGCTAGCCAGCGCTTGAACCTACTCCATTTGGTGTGTTGCATTATTGTGTGCGCGGTGTAGTGCACTGAACAGTTGTGCAGAAAATAGCATGCATATTGTTCTACCGTGGAAAAAATGAGAGAGAGAAAAAAGACCAATGCCACTATAAGGGCTAGTTTGGGAACACTAATTTCCTATGGGATTTTTATTTTCCCAAGGGAAATTAGTTCATTTTTCCTTGGGAAAATAAAAATCCCATGGGAAATTAGTGTTCCCAAACTAGCCCTAAGCTGGTTTCTTTGAAAAGGCAACGTGATGAAAAGGGAAATAAAGAGGAAAATAATCCAATTTTAAACAAGAGCCTGGCATGGAGATCCAGTATATATTGGGAGACAATGTTGAAACGAAGGAATGCAATAAGAAACTCTGCTCTGGAACGAATCGGGTAGGGGGGGGGGGGGGGGGGGGGGGGGAGAGCAAAAGCTGCATCAACGCAAAGGTTTTCATGCCGCAGAATCAAGCATCTATTCCTCCAGCGTGGTTGACGCTCAACGGGTCAAAGTCTGAAAAGGCTACAGGAAGAGGAGTAGTAGTGGTGGTAGTATAGTATATGCTGCCGAACATTTTGTAAAGCCATGCAACGGTTTTCACTAGAAAAGAAAGGCGGCTGGATATATTCCCGATTCTCCAGCGATAATCTCAACAACTTTACACCTCACTGTCGCTGGAACGACGCAGGTTGTCACCAATGCGCGTGCTCCTGGTCAATGCAACCTCTGGTCTTCGTCTTCCTCATCAAGCAAAACAGGAAGAATAGTGCCAGCCCCACCCCGGCCACTCGCACTCTTCCGTCACCTCCATTCGGCCAAAAGCCCAAAATGCTACCAGAATGATCCATGCTGCATCTTTATATGAGAGATGGTTGTACCAGCACTTCACCGAGATGCCTAGACTAAGTTATCACGAGACCAGCTAGGTTCTGTTTGGAACTAAGAAACTGTCAGCCAGATTTAGAATTTAGCAAGGTGGTGGGGGTGAGGGGGGGGGGGGGGGGCAGCCACTGCAAGGCCAGCCTGGGTGGGCCCCACCCATCTGCAAATAATCTAGTACCCCCAGAGCAGAACACGGTGCCCTAAATCAAGCTTATCCGGTTAATCGCGTGTACTCTCTGCCGCCGGCGCTAATCAATGCCCCGGTTATTACTGCCATGCACTGATGCACATGCGCGCGCCTTGCGAGGGCAAGCCGGCAAGGAAAGTAAAAAACAAAAGACAGCAGGGGGGGGGGGGGGGAGCATTGATTTGGTTTGGTTCCTCGGGTCGCTCACCTCTCGGCTGCGCGGTCCGCGGCGGGCCGAACGCCGCAATGTTGCAGTTGGCGCGACGGCCGGCGATCACCGGGTTCGGGTTCTGCACCGCCAGCGCCGCCGCACCGGGGTCCCGGAAAATCACCTACGGAGACATACAACAACACATATCTGCTACTGCTGAGCATCGATCTGATATATAAGGCGGCGCGCGGCCGATCGGCCGGAGCAAAGGCCAGAGGAGCTGAGGGGCTACAAGTCAAGGGTCGACTTACGAAGCCGTAGCCCTTTGAGCGGCCGGTCTCGCGATCGGTGATGACGACGGCCTCGAGTATGTCGCCGTAGGCCTCGAAGTGGTGGCGCAGCCCCTCGGACGGCGTCTCCCACGCCAGCCCGCCCACGAACACCTTGGTCAGCGTCGTGTCGCCGAACCGCGACCGGTGGTGGTGGTACGGCCCGCCGGGGCCAGAGGACGACGACGAGGTCGCCATCCGCCGCAACGCAAGCACCGTACCGTATTTGCTCTCTCTAGTCTCCCGTCTCTCCCCTCCGCTTTGGTGCGCAGGGCAGGGCTCTGGGCTAGGGCCTAGGGCTAGGCTAGTTGTTCCGATCGATCTTTGCGGGCGGGACGAGAAAAGCGGACCCGGACTCCTGGATCCTTGCTGGCGGTTCCGGCCTAGCCGTCTGCTTGTGTCGTAGAAAGTCCGGACCTCCTGCGGTTCCTCCTAGCTCCCTCCCCTTGGCGTTCCTAGTATACTTGTCACCACCACTTCCATGTCCCTCTACCTCACAACTCCCTCCCCTTGGGTTTCCTAGTATGCGGCTTCTCCACTTCCATGTTCCTCCACCTCAGGTCTCAGGAGTCAGGAAGGACTCCACTCGGGAGAGGTGGAGCAGGATATGGTAGGAGGGACTAGGGAGGGAGGAGACGGCAGGCAAGCAAAAGAGATGGGGGGCCGACGACGGCCGTGGCCGCGCGCTGCGCTGGAAGAGAGGGTTCCGGGTGTGGGAATGGGATGACAGCTGCTGCATGACCCTTTCTAGTCTCGTTGCCAATGGACTATAATAATAATCAACGCCAGCCTTCCTTGTTCTCCATACCATCTCTGTGTGTTTTTTTTTTTTTGGTATGAGGGCGAGAGATCAGCGCTGTGTTGTGCTGCCACCTTCCCCCACTTGGGTGGGCGTCCTCCCTGTCGCTCTCGGCTCGGGCGAAAACGTAACGAACGGAGACGGCGTGGTCTGGTGGTACGTGAGTACGTCGTCCGCGCGCACCGCATCGGTAGACCACGCTGGAGCCGTCGTCGTCGTCGTCGCCGAGTTGGTGGCGTCGGCGGCTGGCCTGGCCTAGCGCCCTAGCCTGCCTACTAGCCTAGCCGCCGCTAATACGTTTAGCTGGCGTAGTTGTTTGCCAGTGTAATTGCTACTACTCGCGGGAGTTGCTTCCTTGCCCCGCCGCATCGCCGACTCCAGCGCCGCGTACGTGCCAGCGTTACCATGCTTTGCCACCGATGTGTGTTCAGGTGCGGACTTTTCGCCTGCGATCTAGCTAGCTAGCTGGAAACGGGGTGAGGAGGGGTTGCAAATTCGAAAGCCGGCTAATCATTGACAAGGTCAACGTCGTGTCCGCTGCCAACAAACGTCGCCATCAATTTGCTAATGGATTCATTAACTGAGACCTGCCATTTTCCTATCACGCGTAGCCGACAATTTATACTACACGTACCGTTGTGTGTGGGAAAAAAATATTCTCCGCCCATATATTCTGTCGAGAAAACCTTAGTACGGTCCAGCAGATTACATCAAGAGCGACCTGCGATAGCTACTAATTCCAACTAGCAGGTTTGGGTCTTCGTTACCTACAAGGCAGGTTAGGGCAGCACACTACGTTTCCGACGTGGCGACAGCCTTTGGCTGACAAAGCCTCGTGCTGGCCGGCCTAGAAGGCACTGCAAAGTTTAGGGCATGTTGGCCTTGACCCCTCTCCCGAGTTCTTGATCAACTGTGGTGTGCAAACCAGTGAGTCAGTGACCGGGGGGGGGGGGGGGGGGGGGGGGGGTTCCTCTGGGCAGGAAATCCGGTTTTCAGAGCTTGGTTCACTGAATATCCTAATTATCCAAATCAGCTCGCAACGCGGTTGATTCACTGATTCGCAGGAGATCGGTTTCGACGACAGCGGCGGCGCAACTGGTGACAGCAACCGTCCGTTGGGAGGCACGAGGAGCTGCTGCAGCCTGTTCTTCTCTGTGAGACCATTTGGGTGCTGCAGACGATGCGTCCAGGAATGCCATGACACGCAACTGGTGACAGCAACCGATGGTGGATGGATGGACATGCCGTCGACCTTTCCGCTAATTACCAACCTGTCCTCTAAGCAACTGGTGACAGCGAGCAATCCAGAACGGATAGAGTATATCACTTCACTTGCTTTGTTTTAGCACGTAGTAGTATTTTTTTCCCCTATATCTCGTTGTGTATGTATGATGATGACGAGTGGATCTTTAGCTGGTGTCTGGCTGGCTGGTTGCGGCACAGCGAATGGATGTCGTGCAGGATCGGAGCCACCGGACCCCTTTGTTTATCGTTGCTGCTATGCTCATTGCTCCGCATTGTTTAGTACGCGTCGGCACGAAGCTTGCCGCGGCGCGACACGCGCAAAAGGTAAATTAATCTCGCGGCGAGGCAAAATCGCTTTGCCCGGAGCCCCCCCCCCGACGGGCGACGGCGCCGGGAGGGAGGACGGACGTGAACTGCTCCTCCCGGTGGCTGGCTGGCGCGACGCCATTACTTGGTCTTGTACACATCATGTCCGTAGTCGAGCTGTCGATCTTACTTGCAATACCATGCTGGGCCTACGGTGCGGTGTGGTGCAGCTAAGCTTAGGGGATCGTTAGTGGATTCTCGAGTGCTGCGTATCACGGCGAACAACATGTGATGCGATCAGACCAGAGTTTCGTACGTCGTGTGGTGTCAGTACATGGAGGATGGAATCACGGAAATGGCTGTACTATATATCCTCAGAATCTGCGTTTTTTGTTACACCATTGTCTTATGTATACAGCGGCCGGGCCTACGGGGTTCACTTTGCGCTCTGTTGGAAAATTCTGCCTCGACCACAACTCCAGATGCAGACTGGCCATTAGCGTGCGTGCTGGATTCTTCTGATCGGCAACTGGCGTGCAAACCTGCAGCTGCAATGACGCGGCCCAACTGTGGAGGCGTATGTGGGCTTAGCGGTTACGGGCCCGTGGGCTCATTCAGCGTGGACGACGCTTGCAGTAGTACCTAGCTTTGTTGCAAGGTGCTGCACCATCTCGTCATGTTCGGATGCTCGAAAAATTCAAACCATACATCTTCCTCCCAAGAACATTCGAACTACCTCCTTGGCGCACCTACCAAGGTCATTTTACCATGTGTGCGGATGCACGTGGGCTGGTGCTGAGCGCTAAGTCCACGGGTGAACACGCGTGTTGACTTCGTAGGCTGTCATTTGGATTGTAGGTTGACTTAAGCTATCTGTCAGGTTATTTAGATTTTTTTGTGGTGGCTTGTCCTCTCGCAAGTCTAGCATAGCCCAACTGTAGTAGAAATCGAATATGTTGATGACCATAGCTGTTGCTCCGAGCTCTCAAAGACTTTGGCTTGAGCTTTGAGAGTGTGCCTCTCCTTTTTCATAGCACGAATGCTATTAGTGTGGCAAAGTATCCAGTCCTACTTTCTAAAACAAACACACAAATGTCCGTTTCCACTTTCTATAAGAAATACTTTATCATTCTTTGCAATGAAGACACCCGAAACTATCTTTCATACATTCTCATAAAACCCCTAGATCATTCTTAAGCGATGTAGAAACCTGAGACTAGCTTGCCCACATAAGAGTTGCATTGGGTGCTACCTTCCCTTTTAAGAGGAGAGGAGAGAAGCTTTAGATCATTACACACTAGTTTTTCTTTGTTTTTTGTAAGACTACTTTTGTGTTTTTCCTTTTTTATCATATTGCATTTCATCTCAGCAAGTATCATAGATAATTTTGTGAGCTTGGTGTGTACACCAGTTAGAATGAAACTAAGTTGTAATCGATATTTATCTTGTCTAGTACATGATGGTGTTTGGGAAAGTTTAGGCTCACCTTGCTCATCTTGACACATTTTTATGAGCTAAAGTTATTGTCGATACCCTGAATCAGGGGTACCCCTTACTACGGTATAAAGACACGATGCCCATACGACGTTCCCTAGCCACGCAGTGAACAACGCTCGACCCCACCACGTGGGCCGCTCCAGGGGCGCCATGTGGCGAAGAAAGATGATACATCCCAGGATGTACCAGTTGAACCGGACCTCTGCGAGGGGCACCGGACCCCTGTATGCACAACCCGGACCCCCGATTACAGCTCGGGACTCCCAAGTAAGCATGCCGAGCCCCTTGGATGGGGTCCAGATCCCCCTGAGTAAGGTCCGGGCCGCTACGAGATCCCGGGACAGGGGAAACCCTGGCGTGAGCAGGGGTCCGGTACTGACACGTGTCCGGGCCTTACTCTGCGCATGTGCTCCTCGCTCAGGCGGAGACCCGATGCGGCCACGTGGCTCGTTGCCCGTGACATAAGCCAAGCGGGCGGAGCCTGACGTAAGGCCCCTAGACCGCGCGAACTCTGCATTTATTGTGGAAAGGACGCGCCGTCTGACCACCTTGCTGACAGGCGATGTGCCCCCTCAGCATTTATTGTGTCCTGTCCACTCCGCTGGCAGGCGGCGCCAGGAACACCCTGCAGACGGCGCACCTATCCAGTCCATTGTCGAAACAGTGCGTCCGTACTGCGCGACGCACTATGCTCATCATCCCTTGTACGAGAAGCTTCCCCTGCACGTCGATACTACGCAGATCTCGGATGTCAGGGCGCAAGGAGATTGCTCCAACAACAAACATTAGTAGCTCTAAGTACTACATCCGCTAGGTTCCTGGGCCCACATGTCGGGGCTCAGTACCCTTGTACATGCCCCTCTTTAGCTATAAAAGGGGAGGCATGCAACATTACAACACAGGCTCAATTTTTAGGCTCAGACTCTCAATTCTCAAGCTTCCACAGCAATCCAACACACAGTGGAGTAGGGTGTTACGCTCCGGCGGCCCGAACCACTCTAAACTCTCGCGTGTTCATGTGCTTGATGTTCACTTAGCAGGACAGACAAAACGCTTAAGCCCCTTCCTCATCTTATGATTTAGGGCGGGTGCACTCCACCACCCGGTCGGAGAATTCCCTCTCCGACATTTGGCGCGCCAGGTAGGGGCTAGGCATTAGGTTTTTGCTGGTTTTCTCGCTCAGCATGATGGTGCAAATCGTTGAGCACCGCGTCGAGACTTCCACGGATTTCCTGGTGGAGGCAAAAGTTGTTTCTTCCACGCCATTGTCAGCAGCCAGGGAGTTGCTGCGACACCCTCCAAGCTCCACGGCCTCACCAGGGGCCATGAAGCAGTGGTGGGACAACGTCGACCGACTGCTCGACATGGCGCATTCTACCTCGACCAGGTCGAGGTCACAGTCATCCCGGCGCCAACATGAGGCGTCGGCGTCTATGCGCTCACCCTCAGTAAGGGGCGCACAGACCAACAACCTCCGGGCCAAACTCAACCGCAGGCGCGCGGGAGAGGACACCCGGATCTCTTTGGAAAGTGCGCGCGAGCGCCGCCAAAATATCGAGGGCCGCAACCTCGATCAAGACTTCGTTGCGGTAGCACCGCAGGCCTCAATGGGCACCTGGTCCCAAGCGGGTGTCCCCTTGGCCGGCGTGGGCTGCGCCGCTCTCGCGGATCATCTCCGCACGACATCGTGGCCACCCAAGTTCTAGCCGCACCTGCCGGAAAAGTACGATGGAACGTCAAATCCGTCGGAATTCCTGTAGGTGTATGTCACCGCTATCACAACAGCCGGTGGGAACACCGCTATGATGGCAACATATTTTCATGTCGCCCTGTCTGGTCCTGCCCGGACTTGGCTCATGAACCTCGCCCTAGGGTCAATCTACTCCTAGGAAGAGCTCTGCGCGCGGTTCGTTGCGAACTTCGCCAGTGCTTACCAGCAGCACAGTGTAGAGGCCCACCTCCATGCGGTGAGGCAGGAGCCCGGGGAGACTCTCCGGACGTTCATCTCCCGCTTCACCAAGGTGCGAGGTACTATACCTCGCATTTCTGATGCTTCTATCATCACGGCCTTCCGACAGGGAGTACGTGATGAGAAAATGTTGGAGAAGTTGGCCACGCATGACGTGGAGACTGTCCCCACACTCTTCGCTCTGGCCGACAAATGCGCTAGAGCCATCGAGGGCCGTGCATGGCACTCGGCCTCACAAACCGGGGCTGCCCAGTCAGGTGGCTCGGGTGCCATCCCCCGGGACGGTAAGAAGAAAAAGAAGAATGACCACGACTACCAGAGGTCGCGGTCCACCACTCTAGTCGTTGCAGCCGTGACCGGGGGCCGGGGCGACCGCAACAAACGCCCACGGTCGCAGAGGGGTAACAGCGGCTCATGCCCTGTGCACCCCAACGGTCGCCACAGCGCCGCGGAGTATCATGAGATCATATACCTCGCAAAACGCGTTAGCGAGCGACGCGAGCTGTCTTCTAAGGACGGCTCCCCACCTCGTCGCCGACCTGGCAAAGAAAAGGTCGACGACAGCGAGGTGGTCGTAGCTGAACGGGACCTCGGGTATTAGTCACCCGAGGGGGACCTGAAGGATGTCTTCGCCGGAGGCTCCTACTTCAGAGGGGACAACTAGATGGACCCCTAGAGGGACCCCGTGCTCCCCGGTCTATGGGGCCGAAGCCTGCCTTCCCCCAGAAACCCTTCTAGACTCCCCACGGGTCCAGACCTCTGACAAATCCGTGCGGAAATGGCTACAGCACGAGGACGAGGACTCACTTATCAGATGCAGATGGGAACCCAGGGTCGGGACCTAGTCCTACGTGTGACGGAACCTCCCAAGTCATTAGGCCCACCTACAGTTGTCCTTGTCCAATGGACCTCAGACATCCCTGCAGGTGCCCCTAAATCACTTGACAAGTTCGGTATCTGCTTTCCTTACCTTCCCAAGAGCGTTTCACCCGTCACACAGACATTACAAATCATCGGAGATGCGGAAGCAGTTACAATAACTTAGTTTTATTTAAAAGTAAGACAGAGTTAAATATTTACAGACCAGGATAAAATATATGAGTGCAGAGTATTAATATTACAAACCATGGGAGGCAAAAACTCCTCCCAAATAGATAGTAAAAAGTCTTTAATGGAGGGCCTTCCCTCCCGCAGCTCTAGTCTTGGTGTTCGTCTTTGGGTACCACCTTTGAACAGAAGCAACAAAAATTTGTCGCTTCTTCACCTAAAACAACATGGGACAAAGCCCTGAGTACGAAGTGTACTTTCACAAGACTTGCCCGACAAAGTAAAAGACTCTCAAGGATATGCTGGTTATAAGGGAGTCAAGGTAAGACTTATCAATAATCAATGACTCTGTTTGTAGAAATACTTACTAAAGTGGATCCTTAAAAAACCAATTTTAATTTGTCAGGTTAAGTAAGATTACCTGCAACTAGAGTTCTTTCTACCCTAGTTCAAACACTTGACCTGCACTAGCCAATTTCTTAACAACCCTTCATCTTTACTGGATTTCTACGTATAGGTCAGTGACCAAGTCTTCATAACCGCGAAGGTACGGCGATCCGAATCGATTATACTCAGCTGAGGATCTCCAATCACACGACATATGTAGCACTTAACCCTTGCATATGTCAACTCGCCACCGGGGTTCTTAAGACCCGATCAGGTTCACGCCAACCGAGAGCACAGATACACCACCGTCCAGCCTCTTGCCACAGAGGGTACACGCTACTCTCGCCATCTCTCCACGCCCATTGCATGTTATCTTATTCTGGTATTAGTCTGCCCGAGGCAAAGCTTACCCATGACGAGGCATGTGACCAGTTAAAGGGTCCTCGGTCATCAAGCCTACATCGAGACGGTCCTTAATCGACTCAGACGGAGACACTACACCGAGACTCTCTTCTCGTGCAAGTCACCCACCTGGTCTCAGCTTAATTATTTCAACCCAAAGTTTGGTACCTGGCAGAGGTACATCTTTTCCAAATGTTGAATCCATCATGGCCATGATGGATCCACCATCAAGTTTTATTTTAAAAAACATCCCTCCCACTTTGCAACATCATCTTTTTGTAAAAACAAAAAAATTTGTTTGCTAGAGCAAGACTAAGCATAGGAAAAACCTTTTGTAAAACAGGGATTCCAAGGAAGGTAATCCAATTCAAGGAAGGAAACACAGGAATTGTTTTAGCACTCAACTCCTATCACCTAATGCATCAAACAAGTGAGAAAGATTTTAAAAGAATCAAGAAGGTGGTAAATGCACCGGGGCTTGCCTTGTTTTACTGGTGAGTCAGGCTCAGACCCGCAGATGTCAAAATAGAAACAGTCGCCTGCCTGATGTTCCTCAGGTGGTGGTGGTGATGTCCTTTCTTCTTCAACTTCAACTTCTTCTTCGTTTGCTATATATAGCCAAGTATAATAATGAATGCTCATGTAGTGCTCATGAAGATGCAAAAACAATAGAAATTGGTTATCTAAAGTCTTGAGTACAATTTTCCTTCACGGTTCTCTGAGAACCTAGGGTTTCCGAAGTCAATATTGAAGTTCATAGGGCAGAGGGTAGGGTTTTGGGTTCTAAGTATCAAATAAGGTCCAAATCATACCAAACTCTACCCAAAGCTTCTAAATAATATATAAGGGTCATCCAAAAAGTTTGGGGATTTTTGGAATCATTATCTATTTTCTAAAAATCCATAAACAAGGTTTTAGACTGTTTTAAATACTCTATAATTTCTTGTTTGGATTAAAAATCCTAAAACTATTTTTATTAAATTCTATGGAAAATTAGGAATCTAACAAAATTGGTCCTACATTTTTAGGATTTTTCTACAATTTTCTAGAATTGTTTTAACTCTGGTAGAAAAAGAAAAGGAAAAAGTCAGGAATAGTACTCGACCGAATCTAGCCCAGGTCGGCCCAACAACAGCAGATACGCGCCCGCGCGCGCCTGTAAACTTTACGAAAACGCCCCTGAGGTCTTAACTAATTTGCAAAACGTTCTACTAAATATTCTAAGAGTCACTGACATCTTACACCGAGGTCCCTGGAACTTCGTTTCTTCTCCAAATAAGTCTCTGACCACGGTGCGCTCGCCGTCGATCCCCGACGCGGCATGTACAGGCCATGGCCGGCGACGGCTGCCTCGTCTAGCTACTGGGAGGACATAACCGACCAAGGGTGACCTAGGAACACTCGCCAATTTGGCATGAACACAATGAGAACGGTCTGCCCGCGTGCACGACGGAAACCGTGACCACGAGCTCGCGTTCCCGTTCAACCCTGGCCGAATTGACCAAACGGTGGCCACGATGAGCATCCAGTTCATACCAAGTTGCGAAAACGGCACTTGAGAGGCGTAGAACCTTACCAGAGTGGGCTGGCCACGGACGAGCTATCCACGGCGGCTTAGAGACCCTAGTTGGGGGAAAATGGTGTCGCGGCGGCTCTAGGCGAAATTGGGGGTGGAGATTGGGGCTACACGGCCGTTAGGAACTGTAGTTTCACCGTGTATACTCAATTTGAGAGGAGGGGGCGGAGGCTGTGCGAATTTGGGCTTGGATCATCACACTGGGTGGAGGTGTGCATACCCTACCGTGGATCATGGTGCTATTTATAGCCACGGCGGCCCGGCCAGCTATCTACGGCCATGGATAACTTCATTAGTGCATGCATACCACGTAGGGAAGAGGCACAGTGAGGGAGATCGAGGCATGGGTGACACCGCGGCAAAAGTTACTGAGTCACGGTGGCCGCCGGTGACTAACTCCGGCCACGCTCGACTGGGTTCACGGGATTGCGCCACGTTCGAAGTTATCCATCCCCGGATTGATTCACTGGATCGCGCGAGCCCATCCGATTCAATAGTGGCCCTGATCTTATCCCCTGTGTTCTTCAGATATTTCAGTGCTTTGGATCTTTAGGATTTGTCTGAACCGACCACCTTCCAACCTCTTGATCTCTTGATTCTTGCTAAGGACAGAGCAACCTTCCTTAACAAAATTTATTCACTAAACATCAGTCTACAAATTTCATATAGGATACTTGGGTAAAAATCGAACGAATTCAAAGATATGGCGCGCCCAAATTGGCCCCATATCACTGTGACCATTTCTGGTTGCAGTTTCAGTTTCAGTTACTCGACACTAGTCTGACAAAGCAACTTTGGGCAGCATTTTCTTTAATTTTTGTACAACAACTAAAGATACTGTCTGCATCAAAGTTATTCTCCTATAATGGATCTACAAAATTGATGTGGTCAGCCCTTCAACACTGTTTTCAGACTTAACCTTAGAGCTCAGATAGGGCCTTTTTGCAAATAGGTCCAAAACTCAGGGTTTAGGTTGCAAATCTACACACATGTGAACCATATGACTTGAAGTGTTTAACTTTCATGGTTTTTTCACTTTAGTCCAAAAGTGCACTAATTTTGCACTTAGCCCCCTAGGGTTTAGGTTTAGGGTTTTCCAAGGTTCGAATTAGGGTTTCTTGCACTCTTAGGGTTTGGATCCCACTTGAGTTCATCCATGGTGACACTTTATGACTTTTTCAATTGGATTTTGAAGTTTTCTCTTGTTTAGGCCTTGTTTGCTCTATTAAACCCAATCCAGGGTGTAGTATTCTACTCTAGGGTTTGATTCACAAAATGTCATATCAACACAACTTGTTTGAAATTTTTGCCTAGTGAATGCGCTCTAGGTGTAACAAACATATGGAATGCCAATGCTTATGATGTTATGCTCAGGTTTTAGTGACAGTAACACCAGGGGTGTTACACTACGGTAAGTACCAAACCAAGAAGGGCTCTACAACTCTCCCCCAGCTGGGAAGGACCCTTCAAGGTGGCGGGAATACGCCGACCCAGGGGTGACTATCTTACTATGACTGAAAGAGTACCTCTTCCTCAACTCTAGAGCATCTCTGTAAGTTCTATCCATAGGAGCAAGTCTGAGGGGTCGAATTTGTTTCCCTTTTGTAACAAGATAACACATACGTGTACGCCAACCCGATGAGGTCCGCCCTCATAAGCCCGGCCTGTTGGTCTGCACCCATGCATGACAGGTTATAAAGAAAAGATTTACCCCCTCGGATGTGCCTCTACGATAGTTTATCCTACTGCACCATGGTCTTACCTTCCAGTTATTCAGATATTATTTTTATCTAACCCACCCGAACAGTTCCCTTTCCATCAGACATAATGACATCCGAAATGAACAACTAGGCTTGCAGTTTAGGACCTCTATGCGAACGCTAGAGGGCCCGACTGTGGGGGACAGATATCCCCCGGGTCCACTAGAAGGCTAAAAGACCTCACGAAAGACCTTGGGCCTAATATTTCGCAAGGTCATCCCTTCGTGGGCCTGGGGAGGGACGTCTAGGGAAGTGGATTGACACAAGATTGGATCAACGGAAGCCCAGACGACCCGATGAATCTGAGCAACGGCCGCAGCAGTGATCCGACCTTCCCGTACAGTGTCCTCATACATCAGAACTGAATGGAGATAGGTTGGCGGAATCATAGGAAGATAGGCTCAGTCGGTTCACTATTACTTAGGTTCACATTGTTATCATATCCGCATGTAACGCCCCACGGTCAAGTATATAAGGCCTAGGGGCACCCCCTCAGACGACATCTCACTCATTAGCCATTTACTCAACTCTCTACTATCCTCCATACTAGAGAACCCTCATGTAACCAACCACACCAAAGACCCACACCAGGACGTAGGATATTACGCGTCTCAAAGCGGTCCGAACCTGTACAATATCGTCTACTGTTCCTCGTGCATCTGGCACGAACCATTGAGCTACAGTCAGTAACACCATCCTACTCCAAAAAGCACCTTGAGGGGCAACCCCGGGTGCGCGGTCGGACCCAAAACACCGACAGCTGGCGCGCCAGGTAGGGGGTGTGTCACTGATCTAAGCTAGCTCAATGGCCATCACTTTCCAGCACAAGATCGTCTTTCGCCCCGGGTCCATGTTCTGCTTCGGAACCATTTCATTCGTAGCAGATGATAAAGGAACTCTACATCGCATCGCGGATCCGCCGGAGAGAAAGCCTTCCTCAACAATCTCCGGAAAAACCGGAGCGAAGCACGAAAAAGCGCAATCTCCAGCGCTCCGAGCGAAGACTACCTCCTGCAAGCCAGGAGCAGAGGGTCCGTCTACCCGGAAAACTCCGCTGTCCACCTCTTCCACAAAGAAATGGACACAGATCACTAGGAGAAAGGAGGCGAAAAAGGTCAAGGATCGTTAAACTGCTCTTCTGGTACCTCCGCACTCAAAGGAGGACAGGAAGAAGCTCGTCACAACGATGGTTCCATTCTACCCCGACGTCCTCTTCATTGGGGGAAGAGTGGAATCAACTCCCATCTCTGACGATGAACCAACCACGCCGGGGGAAGAACCTCTTCAGCGGGAATCTCGCCGACGAAGGAACCAACACTGAAATATTCAGCGACATCACGAAGCCGGAGAGCGGGACCCGACGCAGCCCGTGTCACGAGATGAAATCTCGGAGATGGGAGAAACTCTAGAAGAACGGGTCTTCAGGGAAAGAAGGAACTCTCGACGACGTGATCGTCGGCAAGCTCAAGAGCAGGCTGAGTAGGAAGCAAGGCAGCGCCGAGAGAATCCTCTTTTCGAACGGAACCTGAATCCCGACTTCGCCCGAGCTATGAACACACCGAGCGAGGTCGGTGGAGTATTGGCTCGGATAGCTGATGGCCTCCCCCGGACTCCGGACTTGAGGGCTATTGGCGGCTGCTCACGCGAGCAGCTAATTATCTTCTACATCTCGCTCATCCACCGAGTGATCTACGACACGCCATCAACAGTCGGCGGGACGCACGGAGCTCCATCAACGCTTCGCGCGAACGACGACATGAGAACGAGATCCGGCGCCAAGAAGAATATGATTGGGACCACGGTGTCCCAGCGCGAAGTCAGGCCACTAGAGTTGAGTCGGCGACGGCTTCAACCGGCGGCACAACCCGAGGACGGTCGAGGCGCCATGACAACAACTCCCCTCCCCGGGATAGACATCATCATCGCCGACAGGAGGACACGTGTGGAGTATCGGCGCTCACTCCACGTCTTAGGGCCATTCAATGGCCCCCTAACTTCAAAGTCTCCAACGTCGACAACTACGAGCCTAAGCAGGATCCGGGAGGCTGGTTGGCCGTCTATACCACCGTCGCCCGAGCCGCTGGGGCAACTGAAGATGTGATGATCGCATACCTGCCCATCGTCCTCGGGCAGAACGCTCTGCAATGGCTACGACACCTACCCCGACACTGCATCGACGACTAGAGCGACTTCAGTCGGCGTTTCACCGCCAACTTTCAATCTCTCTCCGACAAACCGGCGCAGCCATGGGACCTCAAATCCATCAAGCGCCGAGGGGATGAGACTCTCCGGTCATACCTCAAAAGATTTCAGACCATGAGAAATCGTATCCCCGAGGTCGTGGAAGCGACCGTGATCAAGGACTTCTACCAGGGATCTAATGACTCGGCCTTCGTCTGAGCCATACTGCAAAAGGCGCCGACTACCTCCGAGTAACTGTTCTAGGAAGCCGACCTCTACATTACCACCGACGAACGAGCTCAGGACCTCATCGGAGGAGCAAAGCCTGCACCGGCGGCACCACGACGCGACACGAACCAACAACCCGACAAGCGTTGGGAAAAGAGGCCTCGCGAAGAAGTCCACGCCGCCGGACCACCCGCCTCTCTCGCCCGAGGAGGACCTCGCGGAGGCGAACGTACACTGGACGACATCCTCGACGCCCAGTGCCCGTACCACAAAGACATGCGCCACACCCTCTGGAACTGCAGAGACTTCAAGCACTCCGTTGGGAACGGCCGACCCTTCGAACCTCTGCCACCTCCCCCACCATGAGGAGGACCTGGAGATCCTCGACAACCTCAACAGCAGGAGGGGGGAGGAGGCGGAGCGTTCCCGCGTGTCGATGGAGAAGTCAATGTCATCTTCGGTGGACATGGATCGCAGGAAAGTAAGAGGCAACAGAAGCTCAACGACCGTCAGATACTGGTGGCGGCCACCGGCCCTCCCGCCCCGTATCGATGGTCCGAGCACCCGATTACCTTCACTCGGGCAGATCAGTGGATCAACTTTGATCATCCCGGCAAGTACCCGCTCCTCGTTGATCCGGTGATCCGAGAGAGCTGGGTAAAGAAGGTGTTAGTGGACGGGGGAAGCAGCATCAACGTCACCTTTCCCCGGACACTTCAAGGCTTGGGAATCGCACTCAAAGAACTCCACGAGTCAGACACTCCCTTTTTTGGCATCGTGCCGACCGAAGGAGAATATCCACTCGGACATATATACATGCCAGTCACCTTTGGAACTCCGGAAAACTACAGAACCGAGTTCCTGAGGTTCGAGGTGGCGAGCTTCGACCGCAGATACAACGCCATCATCGGCAGACCTGGATTGGCGAAGTTCATGGCTATTCCGCATTACACGTACATGATATTGAAGATGTCGGTACCACAAGGAATCATCATTGTGCGTGCTGACTTCCAAGGCACCGCGGAGTGCTTCCGAGTGGCTATTCAGGCGGCCCTCACCACCAAGCCATCGACGACCTCTTCTGCACAGGCAAACTCAAAGCCTGAGGATGACTTCACAGTACCCGCGAATGAAGCTCAAGCCGTGACCTCTATGCGGCCGACTGAGGAAACCAAGAGGATCAACCTCGAGTTCGCTGATGAACGCAAGACCGCCATCATCAGCTCCAGCCTGGATGACAAATAGGAAGGCGCGCTCGTCCAGTTTCTGCAAGATAACCGAGACGTATTTGCATGGCAACCTGTGGATATGCCGGGAGTCCCAAGAGAATTGGCCGAGCACAAATTGAAGGTCTATCTCCAGGCGAGGCCGATCCGACAAAAATTACGTCGTTTCACGCCCGATAAGGGAGAAGCCATCCGCGCAGAACTGGCTCGCTTGGTCGCGGCAGGATTCATTAGAGAAGTACTACATCCCGAGTGGTTAGCAAATCCTGTTCTTGTACTCAAAAAGAATAAAGTGGATTGGCGCATGTGCGTTGACTATACAGATCTCAACAAACACTGTCCGAAGGATCCCTTCAGACTTCCTAGGATAGACCAGGTGGTAGACTCGACCGCCAGATGTTCTGTGTTGTCTTTCTTGAATTGCTACTCTGAGTATCATCAGATCAGCCTGGCAAAGGAAGACAAGGAGAAAATAACATTCATCACCCCGTCCGGAGCTTTTTGCTATACCTCCATGTCGTTTGGCCTCAAAAACGCTGGAGCGACTTACCAGAGAGCCATTCAGACATGCTTAGCCGACCACTGGGGCAACCGTGTGGAAGCTTATGTGGATGACGTGGTGATCAAGACAGAAAACTCAGAAAATTTCATTGAAGATTTACAGCTGGTCTTCAATAGTCTGCGGTGATATCGAAGGAAGCTTAATCCTGAAAAGTGTGTCTTCGGAGTACCAGCAGGAAAATTGCTCGGATTTATCGTCATCCACCGGGGAATTGAGGCTAACCCAGAAAAGATCGAGGCTATCATGAGAATGGAGGCACCGCGGTCACAGAAGAAAGTGCAAAGACTTACTGGATGCATGGCAGCTCTAAGCAGGTTCATATCAAGGTTGGGAGAAAAAGGCCAACCGTTCTACAAGTTGCTCAAGAAGGTAGACAAGTTCTAGTGGACTTCAGAGGCTTAGGAAGCTCTGGATGCACTGAAGAAATTCTTGACAACACCACCAGTGCTAAAGCCACCGCGCCGAGCCACACCGAGTCAGCCGGCCGAAGATCTGTTGTTATACATCTCTTGCATGACTCACGTGGTGAGCACCGCGTTGGTAGTCGAGCGAGCAGAAGAAGGACATGCATATCCAGTACAACATCCCGTCTATTTCATCAGTGAAGTTCTGAGACCCTCGAAGAAGAAATATCCTCAAGTTCAAAAACTATTGTATGCAGTACTTCTAACTGCACGTAAGCTCCGTCACTATTTTGATGATCACAAAGTCATAGTAGTCACTGGATTTCCAATAGGGGACATTCTCCACAACAAAGAAGCCATCGGAAGAATAGCCAAGTGGACCTATGAGCTAGGAGCTCACGACATTGAGTTTCGACCTCGTACTGCAATCAAGACTCAAGCACTAGTTGACTTCGTATCAGAATGGACCGAGCAACAAGTGCCAGATAACCCAGAGACTGCAGAAGTATGGCGGATGTATTTCAATGGCTTGTTGAAGCTGCAGGAGGCAGGCACAAGAATCCTCTTCATTGCACCTGGAGGTGAACAACTCAAATATGCTCTTCAGTTACTATTCTCAGCGTCCAATAATGCAGCAGAATATGAAGCTTTGATTTATGGACTAAACATTGCCATATCACTGGGCATCAAGAGACTGATGGTATATGGAGATTCACTGATGGTCATAAGTCAGATAAACAAAGAGTGGGATTGCTCGAATGATTCCATGGGCAAGTATTGTACGGCCGTCCGAAAGCTAGAGGACAAATTTGAAGGGCTGGAATTCCATCATGTGGAGAGAGATCGCAACACGGCAGCAGACGCATTGTCAAAATTAGGATCCAGTCGGACTCAGGTCCCACCTGGAGTTTTCGTGCAAGAGGTACCACACCCGAGCATTTCCTTAGATCGGGCAGAAGAGTGCAATGTTCTGAACCAACCAGAGTTAGGTTCTGATGACTGGAGAGAGGCAATCATCAGATATATAAAGAATGAAGAGGAGTCGGATGACAAAAATGCAGCAGAACATATCGCAAGGCAATCAACTCACTATACTCTCATTGGGGGAGCACTGAATAGAAGGGGTGCGACAGGAGTTCTCATGAAGTGCATCCTTTCGGCTACAGGGAAGCAACTGCTAGATGAAATCCACGTTGGTCAGTGCGGGATACACGCAGCATCCAGGACTCTGGTTGGGAAGGTCTTCAGGTTTGGTTTCTACTGGCCAACAGCAAAGAGTGACACAGCCGAGTTAGTCCAGACGTGTGAAGCTTGCCAATACTTATCAAAACAGCAGCATTTACCAGCACAGTAATTGCAAACCATACCCGTAACCTGGCCATTTGCGTGCTGGGGGCTGGACATGATTGGACCCTTCAAGAAAGCTCAAGGAGGATATACTCATGTACTGGTTGCTATTGATAAATTCACTAAATGGATAGAGTACAAACCTATTGCTTCTTTGACTTCGGCTAAGGCAGTGGAATTCATACAAGACATAATATTCAGGTTCGGAATACCGAATAGCATCATAACTGACCTGGGATCCAATTTAACTAGTTCGGAGTTCTTTGATTTATACAAACAAAGAAGTATTCAGATCAAATATGCATCAGTAGCACACCCAAGAGCCAACGGGCAGGTAGAAAGAGCCAATGGAATGATATTGGAAGCACTCAGAAAGAAAGTCTTCGATAAGAATGAAAAGCTCGTAGGAAAGTGGATCAGAGAGTTGTCGTATGTGGTCTGGAGCCTAAGAACTCAACCTAGCCGAGCTTTGCATGGAAACACTCCCTTCTTTATGGTCTTTGGTTCGGAAGCAGTGCTACCTGCTGATCTCAAGTTTGGGGCACCAAGACTGATCTTCGAAAGCGTAGCTGAAGCCGAGGCCACTAGATTGGAGGATGTTGATATACTGGAAGAAGAACGATTGAATACAGTGATTCAGTCAGCCAGGTACCAGCAAACTCTGAGGCGCTATCATGATAATGTCATACGACATCGATCCTTCGCAGTGGGAGATCTTGTCCTCCGCCCAATTCTAACGGGGGAAGGACGACACAAATTGTCGCCACTATGGGAAGGACCATTCATAGTAGCAGAAGTCACTCGGCCTGGATCATATCGTCTTACTCAAATGGATGGCACAGAAATAGGGAACTCATGGAATATAGAGCATCTCAGGACATTTTACCCCTAGCTAGATTTCAAAAAGCTATCGGAGCAGCATTGTATTCTGTAATTGGAAAATACACCATCAATAAAAAGACTTCATTCTCAAAGGCACTCAAATTATTGTCAATCTACACGCTTACTTAACTCAGGGTGACCACTATACCCTACTAACGGAGCAATTGGCTTAAGTCGACGGCGACTTAAGGCGGTGTGGCATGCTCACGCTTACTTAACTTAGGGTGACCACTATACCCTAATAACGGAGCAATCGGTTTAAGTCAGGAGCAGCGTTGACATCAGCAATTATGTCATCAGGAACAATCACTCCCGGCCTTCTCATCAAGATCCGCCCCGCGTGAATGGCTTTATCCATAGCCTTGTCGCACTGAGCCTTCAAAGTAGTGGAATTGTCTTCAGCAACCTTGGTGGCCAGTCGAGCAGCTTCTAGCTCCTGGACGACTGATCTTTTGGAGGCACGCAGATCCTTGATGACAGAATCTTTGCTCGACACCAATTGCCTAAGACGAAGGATTTCATCCTGGGATTCTTGCAGCTTGTGACGGTGATTATCCAAATCTGCCATGGTAAAACGATGCCTCCTCTCCAAGATAGTCAAAGAATTGTTGGCGTCGCGATACAACCTATCAAAGTTATCGCGAGAAGCTGCAAGGGCACATTTTTCTTCCTGCAGACAAGAATCAGCTCTCAAACACCCAGCAGGCAGTAAAAACACAGCAGAGAAAGTCAAGTAAACTTACTTCATTAGCCACCCTTTCAGAGTCAAGCTGAGCAGTGAGAGAGGAATTCATTGAGTTGGCATCATCTAAAGAAGTAGAAACCCGGGCCATGTCCATCTGACCTTGAGAATACTTCTCCTTGAGCTCAGAGTACCGCCGGACCATATCTAGGAAGAAACGGTTGAAGAAGGATATTCAGTAAAAAGCAGATTAATCAAATAACCAAAGAGGAAACAAAGGCACTAACCAGCATTTGTCACTTCCAAATCAGATATCCGCCTCTGAAGCAGCATCGGATTCTAATGCGATAGAGACAGAGCTCTTTCTGGGACAGAGGCACCTCGTGATCTCAGCTGACCAGCCATCTCATCGACCAAAGCCTGATATTGAAAACAAATGAGTGTAGAGACAGTATTTTGCCTGGAGTATAGCCAGATCGGGAAAAGCCAAATTACCTGAAGGTTGGCGAAGAATGAAGGAAACCCCAAAACATGAGAAGCCAGGTGGTGGCTCGACGAAGGAATATCAACCGGGGCAATCTGAAGAGCATCGTCAGGGATCAACTCAACATCACCAGCAGGAATCAAAAATCTAGTGTCAGGTGCGCCAACCTCTAAGGCGACTTTCTCGTTTAAAGCATGTGTTGTTGCTAGGCCATCAGAATGTGGAGGAGAAGATCCAACATGGACATCCATGGAGGTATGAGAAGGGGAACCCGCCTGGACACCCTCGGGGGCTGGGTCGCAGCCCGCACTGCCCATCGGAGCCGGATCACCACCGGAAACACCCTCATGGGCTGGGTTGCAGCTTGCGCTACCCACTCGAGCCGGATATTACCGGCAACACCCTCGGGGGCTAGGTAATCGCTTGCACCATCCTTGAGGACCGAGTTCTCTACAGCAGCCACCTCTAAGGCTGAAGGATTCTCAGTCACCTCCACGGAAATTAAGCAACCTTGACCAGCTTTTTGGCTCCAAAGACCGCACTCCAAGGTCGACGAGGCACGAGACGCTGCACAGGATAACTCCAATCCTGCATCTAGAATGTCAGAGAAAACGTCCATCATACCACCATCTGTTGGCTCGGACAGCAGATCTTCAGGAACCACATCCTCGAGAGTCTGATCAAAATTCGCTATGGACAACTCCTGCAGACCAACGAGAGCAGACAAAGCTAGAGAAGGAATATCACTACTCTCCCCAATGACTATGTAGCGCCGACTATTCTTCCGAATTAAGGGGATTTCCTCCTCTTCTTCTTCATCCTCGTCAACAACACGAACAATACCCCCATTGGGGTCAACATTGGTAGGATCACACCCATTGGGTTCAGCATCGTCAAGGTTACACCCATTGGGATCAGCATCGTCAAGGTTACACCCATTGGGGTCAGCATGAGCAGGGTCACACCCATCGGGATCAGCTCCAGTAAAAAGTTCCACTGGTATTTCTTCAACAGCAGGAGCAGAGGGGCCAACATCTTGGTCCAAACATGACACTCGCTGAAGCCGCCTCTTTTTCTTCTTCCCCTCGGCAGGAGCAGTTGGATGACTGGCCGGGCGAAGGCGCTTTGGGCGAGTACTATCAGATTTTTGAGCATTCAAGGTTTTTCTAGGCTCTGAGATAGTTGCAACAGCTATGGTTTCAGCAGGGGCTGAGTCAGAAGAATCCTCAGCCAATATGTCCAGCATAGCACTTATTTCTGCATCATTTGGGTTTATAGGCATCTCAAAGTGAACCTGCCTTTCATCATTGGGAAGATCACCAGGTGAAGCAACCATAGACTCAACTTCTTTGGGAGAGGGTCGCACTCTAAGACCCAAACCACTACCGCTAGCAGGAGGATTGGACACAAAATCGAAAAAAACTTGGAAGGTGGCAAATTCCAGGCAGAATATGCAACAGGAGCACCAATATTTGACACATTGCCTCTAAGAATCATCTCCAGTCGGCTTACCAAATCCACAGCAGAAATCATCTTGTTGGTAACCCGGGTTGAATCAGTGACACCACTATACAAATAAGCCGGGTACGCTCTATCCTTTAGTGGTTGAATATTCTTAAAAACAAAGTCTGCAACTACAGCTTCAGCAGTCAGACCTCTCTCCTTCAACAAACCAATTTCGCCAAGAACCCTGACTTCTGTTATCTCCAAGTCTGTGGGGGATTCAGTCCAACTTGGAGTGCGAACATCCGACTGTCTCCCTGACCGAGGGGGAGGGACTTGCCATGATTTTCTACAATAAACCACTCCAAGCGCCATCCTTTAATGTTGTCCTTGAGTGGGATGTCGAGGTATTATGTCTTCCTCCCATGGCGCATCTCCAAACTCGCACCACCCACGAGCTGGTGCTGCCCCCCGGCCATTCCAGGCCGACATTGATATAAGTATTTCCACAAGCCAAAATGAGGAAGAATTCTAAGGTAGGCTTCACACAAGTGAACAAAAACAGAAACTTGTAGAATAGAGTTGGGATTCAGATGAGTCAGATTCAGATGGTAGAAATCAAGGAGACCGCGAAAAAAAGGAGAAATAGGAAGAGCAAAGCCGCAGATGAGAAAAGGAATGTAAATATCGGACTCGTGGGTATCCTCTGTTGGGACAGTAACCCCACGACATATCCGCCAAGAGCAAAGCTCCTTCGGAGGAAAAACTCCGACGGAGACAAGATGGAGAAGGTCCGACTCGGAAACAACAAACATATGATTACCTGCAAAAGGCAATTGGCTGTTGGGATCGATGGGAGGAATAATCGCAGCGGTGGAATTGTGACTCTTCCGCTTGGGCGCCATCTCAATCTCGTCGGCGAACTGAGCGGAAGCGAGATCAAAGGGAAACAGAGGAGGTCTGGAAGCAGAAAGTAAGGTTAGGGCTTAGAATGCACAGGCATGCGACGACGCGGTACAAATGGGGTATTCCCAGGTCAGGCACCGATTCTAAAAGTGCCCAGTCATCACTCGGCTGTTACTTCTAAAACGCCGACGTGACTCGATGTAACTCAGCTGTTATTTCTAAAACACTGACATCATCAGTCTTCACTCGGCCGTTATTTCTAAAACGCCGACGTGGCTCGATATAACTCGGTTGTTACTTCTAAAACGCCGACATCACCAGTAATCACTCGGCCGTTATTTCTAAAACGCTGACGTGGCTCAAAAGGACTCGGTTGTTACCTCTAAAACGCCGACGTCGCAAAAAACCATTCGGCTATTACCTCTGAAGATACCGACAGTAAATCAGCCATTTTTTCTACGAATATGCAGGCGGAATTAAAATGCGACTCAACAATTCCAAGTCGTTACTCGAGCATTACCTCCGAGAACAACGGCTACATTAAGCACAAATACAATCGATCGACCGACTGCAAAAGGAACGGCAGAAAAGCAAGAAATGCACATAGAACAAGTTGAAGTCTTCTTCATTATATAAGGAGGGGAAGTGAAAGGGAATTAGGCTTACACCTATTTCCTAAATGATTTTGGTGGTTGAATTGCCCAACACAAATAATTGGACTAACTAGTTTGCTCTAGTGTGTAAGTTATACAGGTGCCAAAGGTTCACTCTTAGCCAATAAAAAGACCAAGTTTTGGGTTCAACAAAAGAGCAAAGGGACAACCGAAGGCACCTCTGGTCTGGCGCACCGGACTGTCCGGTGTGCCACCGGACAGTGTCCGGTGCACCAGAGGACTCCAAATCGAACTCGTCACCTTCGGGAAAATCCAAAGGCGACTCCGCTATAATTCACCGGACTGTCCGGTGTACACCGGACAGTGTCCGGTGCACACCGGACAGTGTCCGGTGCTCCAAGGAAGAGCGGCTCTGGAACTCGCCAGCTTCGGGAATTCGCAACGGCTAGTCCGCTATAATTCACCGGACATGTCCGGTATACACCGGACTGTCTGGTGTGACATCGAAGCAACGGATACTTCGGCGCCAACGGCTACCTGCAGCGCATTGAATGCGCGCCAGCGCGTGCAGAAGTTAGGCACGCCCATGCTGGCGCACCGGACACTCTACAGTGCATGTCCGGTGTGCCACCGGACATCCAGGCGGGCCCAGAAGACAGAGCTCCAACGGTCGGAACCCAACGGCTTTGGTGACGTGGCTGGCGCACCGGACATGTCCGGTGTGCACCGGACTGTCCGGTGCACCATGCGACAGACAGCCCCACCAAACGGCTAGTTTGGTGGTTGGGGCTATAAATACCCCCAACCACCCCACATTCAAGTCATCCAAGTTTTCACACTTCCAACCACTTACAAGAGCTAGGCATTCAATTCTAGACACACTCAAGAGATCAAATCCTCTCCCAAATTCCACACAAAGCTTTAGTGACTAGTGGGAGAGATTTGCTTGTGTTCTTTCGAGCTCTTGCGCTTGGATTGCTTTCTTCTTTCTTTGATTCTTCATTGCGATCAAACTCACTTGTAATTGAGGCAAGAGACACCAATCTTGTGGTGGTCTTTGTGGGAACTTTGTGTTCCAAGCATTTGAGAAGAGAAAGCTCACTCGGTCCGAGGGACCGTTTGAGAGAGGGAAAGGGTTGAAAGAGACCCGGTCTTTGTGACCACCTCAACGGGGAGTAGGTTTGCAAGAACCGAACCTCGGTAAAACAAATCCACGTGTCTCACTCCTTATTCGCTTGCGATTTGTTTTGCACCCTCTCTCGCGGACTCGATTATATTTCTAACGCTAACTCGGCTTGTAGTTGTGATTATTTTTGATAATTTCAGTTTCGCCCTATTCACCCCCCCTCTAGGCGACTTTCAATTGGTATCAAAGCCCGGTGCTTCATTAGAGCCTAACCGCTCGAAGTGATGTCGGGAGAACACGCCAAGAGGGAGATGGAGACCGGCGAGAAGCCCACTACAAGCCATGGGAAGGCTTCATCGGAAGAGTCCCGCAACAAGGAGAAGAGGAAGGAGAAGAAGAAGGAAAAGAAGACTTCTTCTCACAAGTCGCATCGGAGTGGCGACAAAATAAAGAAGATGAGGAAGGTGGTCTACTACGAGACCGACACTTTATCACCATCTACCTCCGGCTCCGACGCGCCCTCCATAACTTCTAAGCGCCATGAGCGCAAGAAGTTTAGTAAGATCCCCTTACATTATCCTCGTACCTCTAGACATACTCCATTACTTTCCGTTCCATTAGGCAAACCGCCAACCTTTGACGGTGAAGATTACACTAGGTGGAGTGATTTAATGAAATTTCATCTAACCTCACTCCACAAAAGTATATGGAATGTTGTTGAGTTTGGAGCACAGGTACCATTCGTAGGGGATGAGGATTATGATGAGGACGAGGTGGCCCAAATCGAGCACTTCAACTCCCAAGCCACAACCATACTCCTCGCCTCTCTAAGTAGGGAGGAGTACAACAAGGTGCAAGGACTAAAAAGCGCCAAGGAAGTTTGGGACGTGCTCAAGACGGCGCACGAGGGTGATGAGCTCACCAAGATCACCAAGCGGGAAACGATTGAGGGGGAGCTCGGTCGATTCCGTCTTCGCCAAGGAGAGGAGCCACAAGATATGTACAACCAGCTCAAGACCTTGGTGAATCAAGTGCGCAACCTCGGGAGCAAGAAGTGGGATGACCACAAGGTGGTTAAGGTTATTCTAAGATCTCTTATTTTCCTTAACCCTACTCAAGTATAATTAATTCGTGGCAACCCAAGATATACACTAATGACTCCCAAGGAAGTAATCAGGAATTTTGTGAGCTTTGAATTTATGATTAAGGGCTCACGAAAGATCAACGAGCTTGATGGCCCCTCCACGTTCGAAGCACAACCAGTCGCATTTAAGGAGACGGAGGAGAAGAAGGAGGAGTCTACACCAAGTAGACAACCAATCGACGCCTCCAAGCTCAACAATGAGGAAATGACGCTCGTCATCAAGAGCTTCCGCCAAATCCTCAAACAAAGGAGGGGGAAGGACTACAAACCTCGCTCCAAGAAAGTGTGTTACAAATGTGGTAAGCCCGGTCATTTCATTGCAAAATGTCCTATTTCTAGTGACAGTGACAGGGGCAATGACAAGAAGGGGAGAAGAAAGGAGAAGAAGAGATACTACAAGAAGAAGGGCGGCAATGCCCATGTTTGTCGCGAGTGGGACTCCGATGAAAGCTATAGCGACTCCTCCGACGATGAGGACGCCGCCAACATCGCCGTCACCAAGGGACTTCTCTTTCCCAACGTCGGCCACAAGTGCCTCATGGCAAAGGACGGCAAAAAGAAGAAGGTTAAATCTAAATCTTCCACTAGATATGAATCTTCTAGTGATGAAAATGCTAGTGATGAGGAAGATAGCTTACACACTCTTTTTGCCAACCTAAACATGCAACAAAAAGAGAAGTTAAATGAATTAATTAGTGCCATCCATGAGAAGGATGACCTCTTGGACACCCAAGAGGACTTCCTAATCAAGGAAAACAAAAAGCATGTTAAGGTTAAAAATGTTTATGCTATAGAAATTGAAAAATGTGAAAATTTATCTAGTGAGCTAAGCACTTGCCATGAGACTATAGACAACCTTAGGAATGAGAATTCTAATTTGTTAGCTAAGGTTGATTCTATTGCTTGTAATGTTTCAATTCCCAATCTTAGAAATGATAATGATGATTTGCTTGCTAAGATTGAAGAATTAAACATGTCTCTTGCTAGCCTTAGGATTGAAAATGAAAAATTGCTTGCTAAGGCTAAAGATTTTGATGTTTGCAATGCTACTATTTCCGACCTTAGAACTAAGAATGATATATTGCATGCTAAGGTTGTAGAATTAAAATCTTGCAAACCATCTACATCTACCGTTGAGCATACTACCATTTGTACTAGATGTAGAGATGTCAACATTGATGCTATACATGATCACATGGCTTTAATTAAATAACAAAATGATCATATAGCAAAATTAGATGCTAGAATTGCCGAGCATAACTTAGAAAACGAAAAATTTAAATTTGCTAGAAGTATGCTTTATAGTGGGAGACGTCCTGGCATTAAGGATGGCATTGGCTTCCAACAAGGAGGCAATGTCAAACCTAATGCCCCTCCTAAGAAATTATCTAACTTTGTTAAAGGCAAGGCTCCCATGCCTCAGGATAACGAGGGTTACATTTTATACCCTGCCGGTTATCCCGAGGACAAAATTAGGAGAATTCATTCTAGGAAGTCTCACTCTGGCCCTAACCATGCTTTCATGTATAAGGGTGAGACATCTAGCTCTAGGCAACCAACCCGTGCTAAGTTGCCTAAGAAGAAAACTCCTAATGTATCAAATGATCATAGCTTTTCATTTAAAACTTTTGATGCATCATATGTGTTAACTAACAAATCCGGCAAGATAGTTGCCAAATATGTTGGGGGCAAGCACAAGGGATCAAAGACTTGTGTTTGGGTACCCAAAGTTCTTGTATCTAATGCCAAAGGACCAAAACCATTTGGGTACCTAAAGTGAAGAACTAAACTTGTTTTGTAGGTTTATGCATCCGGGGGCTCAAGTTGGATTATCGACAGCGGGTGCACAAACCACATGACAGGGGAGAAGAAGATGTTCTCCTCCTATGAGAAAAACGAGGATCCCCAACGAGCTATCACATTTGGGGATGGAAACCAAGGTTTGGTCAAGGGTTTGGGTAAAATTGCTATATCTCCTGACCATTCTATTTCCAATGTTTTTCTTGTAGATTCTTTAGATTACAATTTGCTTTCTGTATCTCAATTATGCAAAATGGGCTACAACTGTTTATTCACTGATGTAGGTGTCACTGTCTTTAGAAGAAGAGATGATTCAATAGCATTTAAGGGAGTGTTGGAGGGTCAGCTATACTTAGTAGATTTTGATAAAGCTGAACTCGACACTTGCTTAATTGCTAAGACTAACATGGGTTTGCTCTGGCACCGCCGACTAGCCCATGTTGGGATGAAGAATCTTCATAAGCTTCTAAAGGGAGAACACATTTTAGGATTAACAAATGTTCATTTTGAGAAAGACAGGATATGTAGCGCATGCCAAGCAGGAAAGCAAGTTGGTGCCCATCATCCACACAAGAACATCATGACGATCGACAGGCCACTTGAGCTCCTACACATGGATCTATTCGGCCCGATTGCTTACATAAACATCGGCGGGAGTAAGTAATGTCTAGTAATTGTGGATGATTATTCTCGCTTCACTTGGGTGTTCTTTTTGCAAGAAAAATCTCAAACCCAAGAGACCTTAAAGGGATTCTTGAGACGGGCTCAAAATGAGTTCGGCTTAAGGATCAAGAAAATAAGAAGCGACAACGGGACGGAGTTCAAGAACTCTCAAATTGAAGGCTTCCTTGAGGAGGAGGGCATCAAGCATGAGTTCTCTTCTCCCTACACCCCACAACAAAATGGTGTAGTGGAGAGGAAGAATAGAACTCTATTAGACATGGCAAGAACCATGCTTGATGAGTACAAGACTTCGGATCGATTTTGGGCCGAGGCGGTCAACACCGCCTGCTACGCCATCAACCGGTTATATCTACACCGAATCCTCAAGAAGACATCATACGAACTCCTAACCGGTAAAAAGCCCAATATTTCATATTTTAGAGTCTTTGGTAGCAAATGCTTTATACTTGTTAAAAGAGGTAGAAAATCTAAATTTGCTCCTAAGACTGTAGAAGGCTTTTTACTAGGATATGATTCAAACACAAGGGCATATAGAGTCTTTAACAAGTCCTCTGGACAAGTTGAAGTTTCTTGTGACGTTGTGTTTGATGAGACTAACGGCTCTCAAGTAGAGCAAGTTGATCTTGATGAGATAGGTATTGAAGAGGCTCCATGCATCGCGCTAAGGAACATGTCCATTGGGGAAGTGTGTCCAAAGGAATCCGAAGAGCCTCCAAATGCACAAGATCAACCATCCTCCTCCACGCAAGCATCCCCACCGACTCAAAATAAGGATGAGGCTCAAGTTGATGAATTAGAAGATCAAGCAAATGGGTCACCTCAAGATAATGTCAATGATCAAGGGGGAGATGCAAATGATCAAGACAAGGAGGATGAAGAACAAAGGCCGCCACACCCAAGAGTCCACCAAGCAATCCAACGAGATCACCCCGTCGACACCATCCTCGGCGACATTGATAAGGGGGTAACCACTAGATCTCGTCTTGCACATTTTTGTGAGCATTACTCTTTTGTTTCCTCTATTGAGCCACATAGGGTAGAGGAAGCACTTCAAGATTCGGATTGGGTGGTGGCGATGCAAGAGGAGCTCAACAACTTCACCAGGAATGAGGTATGGCATTTAGTTCCACGTCCTAATCAAAATGTTGTAGGAACCAAATGGGTCTTCCGCAACAAGCAAGATTAGCATGGTGTGGTGACAAGGAACAAAGCTCGACTTGTGGCCAAGGGATACTCCCAAGTCGAAGGTTTGGATTTCGGTGAAACCTATGCACCCGTAGCTAGGCTTGAGTCAATTCGTATATTATTGGCCTATGCTACTTACCATGGCTTTAAGCTTTACCAAATGGACGTGAAAAGTGCCTTCCTCAATGGACCAATCAAGGAAGAGGTCTATGTTGAGCAACCTCCCGGCTTTGAAGATAGTGAGTACCCTAACCATGTTTACAAACTCTCTAAGGCGCTTTACGGGCTCAAGCAAGCCCCAAGAGCATGGTATGAATGCCTTAGAGATTTCCTTATCACTAATGGATTCAAAGTCGGCAAGGCCGATCCTACTTTATTCACTAAAACTCTTGAAAATGATTTGTTTGTATGCCAAATTTATGTTGATGATATTATATTTGGGTCTACTAACGAGTCTACATGTGAAGAATTTAGTAGGATCATGACACAAAAGTTCGAGATGTCTATGATGGGGGAGTTAAAGTACTTCCTAGGATTTCAAGTAAAGCAACTCCAAGAAGGCACCTTCCTAAGCCAAACGAAGTACACTCAAGATATTCTAAGCAAGTTTGGAATGAAGGATGCCAAACTCATCAAGACACCCATGGGAACCAATGGGCATCTCGACCTCGACGAGGGAGGTAAATCCGTCGATCAAAAGGTATACCGGTCGATGATTGGCTCTTTACTCTATTTATGTGCATCTTGACCGGATATTATGCTTTCCGTATGCATGTGTGCAAGATTCCAAGCCGACCCTAAGAAAGCTCACCTTACGGCCGTGAAACAAATCTTGAGATATTTAGTTTATACTCCTAAGTTTGGGCTTTGGTATCCTAGGGGATCCACATTTGATTTAATTGGTTATTCCGATGCCGATTGGGCGGGTTGTAAAATTAATAGAAAGAGCACATCGGGGACTTGCCAGTTCTTGGGAAGATCCTTGGTGTCTTGGGCTTCAAAGAAGCAAAATTCTGTAGCTCTTTCTACTGCCGAGGCCGAGTACATTGCCGCAGGCCATTGTTGCAACGCAACTACTTTGGATGAGGCAAACCCTTAGGGACTATGGTTACAAATTAACCAAAGTTCCTCTTCTATGTGATAATGAGAGTGCAATCCGCATGGCGGATAATCCCGTTGAACATAGCCGCACTAAACACATAGCCATTCGGTATCACTTTTTGAGAGATCACCAACAAAAGGGAGATATCGAGATTTCTTACATTAATACTAAAGATCAATTAGCCGATATCTTTACCAAGCCACTTGATGAACAAACTTTTAACAAACTTAGGCATGAGCTAAATATTCTTGATTCTAGGAACTTCTTTTGTTGATTTGCATACATAGCTCATTTATATACCTTTGATCATGTCTCTTTCATATGCTATGACTAATGTGTTTTCAAGCCTATTTCAAACCAAGTCATAGGTATATTGAAAGGGAATTGGAGTCTTCGGCGAAGACAAAAGGCTTCCACTCCGTAACTCATCCCTCGCCGTTGCTCCGCGCATCTCTCCATCTTTTGGAGGAGAGTTCAAAGCAAAAGGACTTCGTATTTGGTACAATCCTCACTCATTTATTTATGACCAAAGGGGAAGGAAGTAATTCTAGGGCTCTAATGATTCCGTTTTTGGCGATTCATGCCAAAGGGGGAGAGAGTATGAGCCCAAAGCAAAAGGACCGCACCACCACCAATTTCTAAAATTTTAGTTTTTCAAAGAGTACTTTCAAATTGGTATCTTACTTGTGATATAATTTAAAAATGGTATAACCTCTTCAAAATTAATATCAAAGCCCTCTTGAACACTAAGAGGAGGATTTCATTAAGGGGGAGTTTTGTTTAGTCAAAGGAAAAGCATTTGAAACAGGGGGAGAAAATTTCAAATCTTGAAGATGCTTTGTAAAATCTTATTCATTTACCTTTGACTATTTGCAAAAGAACTTTGAAAAGGATTTACAAAAGAATTTGCAAAAACAAAACATGTGGTGCAAGCGTGGTCCAAAATGTTAAAAATGAAGAAACAATCCATGCATATCTTATAAATATTCATATTGGCTCAATTTCAAGCAACCTTTACACTTACATTATGCAAACTAGTTCAATTATGCACTTCTATATTTGCTTTGGTTTGTGTTGGCATCAATCACCAAAAAGGGGGAGATTGAAAGGGAATTAGGCTTACACCTATTTCCTAAATGATTTTGGTGGTTGAATTGCCCAACACAAATAATTGGACTAACTAGTTTGCTCTAGTGTGTAAGTTATACAGGTGCCAAAGGTTCACTCTTAGCCAATAAAAAGACCAAGTTTTGGGTTCAACAAAAGAGCAAAGGGACAACCGAAGGCACCTCTGGTCTAGCGCACCGGACTGTCCGGTGTGCCACCGGACAGTGTCCGGTGCACCACCGTACATGTCCGGTGCACCAGAGGACTCCAAATCGAACTCGTCACCTTCGGGAAAATCCAGAGGCGGCTCCGCTATAATTCACTGGACTGTCCGGTGTACAACGGACAGTGTCCGGTGCTCCAAGGAAGAGCGGCTCTAGAACTCGCCAGCTTCGGGAATTCGCAACGGCTAGTCCGCTATAATTCACCGGACATGTCCAGTGTACACCGGACTGTCCGGTGTGACATCGAAGCAACGGATACTTCAGCGCCAACGGCTACCTGCAGCGCATTGAATGCGCGCCAGCGCACGCAGAAGTCAGGCATGCCCATGCTGGCGCACCGGACACTCTACAGTGCATGTCCGGTGCGCCACCGGACATCCAGGCGGGCCCAGAAGACAGAGCTCCAACGGTCGGAACCCAACGGCTTTGGTGACGTGGCTGGCGCACCGGACTGTCCGGTGCACCATGCGACAGACAGCCCCACCAAACGGCTAGTTTGGTGGTTGGGGCTATAAATACCCCCAACCACCCCACATTCAAGTCATCCAAGTTTTCACACTTCCAACCACTTACAAGAGCTAGGCATTCAATTCTAGACACACTCAAGAGATCAAATCCTCTCCCAAATTCCACACAAAGCTTTAGTGACTAGTGAGAGAGATTTGCTTGTGTTCTTTCGAGCTCTTGCGCTTGGATTGCTTTCTTCTTCCTTTGATTCTTCATTGCGATCAAACTCACTTGTAATTGAGGCAAGAGACATCAATCTTGTGGTGGTCCTTGTGGGAACTTTGTGTTCCAAGCATTTGAGAAGAGAAAGCTCACTCGGTCCGAGGGACCGTTTGAGAGAGGGAAAGGGTTGAAAGAGACCCGGTCTTTGTGACCACCTCAACGAGGAGTAGGTTTGCAAGAACCGAACCTCGGTAAAACAAATCCACGTGTCTCACTCCTTATTCCCTTGCGATTTGTTTTGCACCCTCTCTCGCGGACTCGATTATATTTCTAACGCTAACCCGGCTTGTAGTTGTGATTATTTTTGAGAATTTCAGTTTTGCCCTATTCACCCCCCTCTAGGCGACTTTCAGGAAGTATTTCCACAAGCTTAAAAACCAACTCATTATGAGTTGGTCTTCTTCCCACTGTTCGATACATTACACTGCTACATTACATTTCACTACACTATACTGTTGGGGACTTGTTCTCAAATGCTATGAATTAAGAACAAGGCAACATAAAATGTTAAATGTTAACGTCCTTCGTCCATGAAACATTATTCCCTTGAGGATAATGGGCCTTGGATGAAGGTTGATGAGAGTATAATTACGAAGCTTAGGTCTTCGTAATAAAATTTCAATAGATATTGTAAGACGACATAAAATAAAAGGTACAAAAGGGGTAAATAAATCATAGACGAATTATATTATATTTACTTAATATATTAAATCATTGAATACAATAATACCTCTGCCTTGGCAAAGGTTGAATTCCAGAATATGCGATTGCAATTACTAGAACGTGTGAACATTAGAGGAATACTGTTCACTATTTATAGGCACAGGACGCAGCCTGTGAGGAATTACAAGTATGCCCCTTATAAAAGCTTACAACATTGACTCAGACCTTTATGGACTAAAAGGTCATTCTATCTTTAAGTCGGTTTGTAATGCCGAAGCTTCACGAAGAGGAACCTTCGGCCATCTTATACAAACAGCTTCAGCCGAAGACCGCTTCTTCCTATAAGACCTTCGGCGACGAAGCATAGGCCCAACAGTAGCCCCTTTCGCGGTGCTAGATCGTTTTTCGTAACGAGCTTGATCCGTGAAAAAAAAGTCTCTTAAGCTTCGGGGAGCCGAAGGTCCAAAAAACACCTTCCCTGAGCTCGTTGTCGAGAAACGATTCAATTTCCCAGCGCGTAGCGGTCCCACCTTGCAAAGTTACTGTTTGGTCTCTGCGGTCCACCGCACAGCGAGTGCAAGCAGGTGTCCGCCTGGTGTAAAAATCCTGGCGCTTCGCCTTCTTACCTGCAGTACTATATAAACAGACGAGTAGGTGTGAAGTTACCACAACATTCATTGCTATTTGCACTGTTCTGCTGCCAAAATTTTTAACCATCGCCGAAGCTTGTCCGTCGGAATCAAACGAAGCTCCAGTTTGAAGCCTGCTTCGTCAGAAAAAACTTCGGAAGAAGAAAATATTAAATTTCCACACATTCATAATTAAATGGCCAGAGTGCGTTCTACCGCCAGGGTTGAGCGTGAGGGGGGCGAAACTGAAGCTTCGGAGACTGTTCCCATCTCCGAAGCCATGCAACGATCCGGGCTGGTGACTTCGGAAAAGATCCCTAGTGATGATGTAGAACAAGCAGAACAAGCAATTGCTGAAGCAGAAGAAGAAGATATTGAGGAAACTGATCCCGAAGATGATTATCACATTGCCATGCCAAGCAAGCCCAGCCACTTGGACTTCGGGAAATCTACTGTTTCGAAGGCTGATCTGTCCAAGATGGTAAAGTCAGGCTTTTTTACTGAAAATCAGAAAAAGCTATTACGCTTCGGGGGAGAAGAGACTACCCCAAAGCCGGAGAAGGATGAAATTGTTATTTTCAAAAGCTTTCTGAAGGCTGGATTAAGATTCCCCCTACATGGGATTATTGCAGAGGTACTGAAGAGGTTCGGTATCTATTTTCACCAGCTGACCCCTAACGCTATCGTTAGGCTTAGCGTTTATATCTGGGCACTTCGAAGCCAAGCAGTGGAACCATTTGCGGACAGCTTTTGCCGGGTTCACGAGCTGCATTATCAGACGAAGGCTAGAAAGGATGGATTGCACGACAATTTTGGTTGCTATAACTTCGCCTATCGGAAAACCACAAAGTTTCCTGTAATCAGCTATCGAAGCAAATGGGTAGCAGGCTGGAAGTCGGAGTGGTTCTATGTCAAGGTTGATGACGACAAGGAGAAGCTTGTGCAAAGTCCACTCGAACTAATCTTCGGAGAAACCCGACCTCGCTGTAACATGACACCCGAAGGTCCAACACAACAAGCAATGAATGAATTCAGAATTATTGCAGAGCATATCAGTACAAGGGACCTGGTTCAGGAGTTTTTGGCTTTCAAAGTTTTTCCCAGTTTGAAAGAATGGGAAATGCCGAAGCTACAGGGGGAGAAGAAAGAAGGTGAACTTGTATGTTTACCTTACCATTTCAAGTTTAAGAAATACTTTAAAGCGCCTTGCCAAGAGTGGCTAGACACAATTGAAGTAATGTGTAATGAAATACTTGGCAATTATTCCAAAAAAGAAGATCAATTAATGACTGCGGCCTTCGGCACCCGTCCGAAGCGAAGACTGAACCGAGTGTTGGACGCCTTGGGTTTTGAATACCCTGACTATGAAAATCTGAACAAAGGTGCCGGAGGCCAGAAAAGGAAAAGGGTAACTGAAGCCTCAAATGAAGATGAAAAAGAGACACCAAAGAAGAAAATTCCAAAGAAGAGGAAAGCGTCTTCTCCGAAACGGAAAATATCCGACGAAGAAAAATCCCCCGCATCACCCTCTGCCGCTGACGTTGAGGAAATTCTGAAGGTAATGACTGAATCCTTACCTGCGAAGCTAAGTCCACTGAGGCCCCAACTGACAAAGTTTTTTCAGAAGGACAAGGAGCCCGAAAAATCGAAGAAAACAATCAAAGCAAAGAGACAAAGAATTATCACTGTGATAGAAGTAATTGACAAGACACCGCCAAGAGCTTCAGCTCAGAAAACACCAGCGGCTGCGGAAGGGACAGATATTGAAATTACACCTTCGAAGGTCGCAGCTGTCGAAGCTGCCTCAGCTGAAGATTTGAACCTGGAGAGCACAATCGAACACATTGACAAAATACTGCTAGACATGGCTGCAGAAGAAGCTACCACCGCCACCGAAGAGGCCGCGACCGCAGCGTCGGAGAAAGGGAAAGAAATTGCTGATGAAGCTTCAGAAAACGAAGCCTTCATGTTCCAGAATTTAGTTGGGGAAAAACTATCAAAAGCTGAAGTAGAAGAGCTTAGAGAGTATGCCAAATCCTGCGGATACAAACCTGGAGCACTCCTCTTCGGAGGCGTTGATGATGAAAAATTAGATTGTATTCGAGATCAAACTGGAGCCAAAGTCATCGGTACTCTGTCAAAGAGTATCGGTTTTCCGAAGCTGGAGACAGACATCAGCCGCTACCGACGACAACATATCGTTGGTAGTTTATTCTATTCCAATTTCAAGGTGAACTACTTTTCCCTTAACTTTTATTGTTTCTAATAATGAAAACACGTCTGACGAAGGTTGATTTCGTGCAGAGTATGCTGTTGAGCAAAGCCTTGAAAATGCAGCAAGATTTTGAAGACAAGAAGCACAAAGTTATAATTGAAAATTTAGAAAGCAGAATAAAGGAGCAATCAGATGCTATCGAGAAAAAGAACTTCGAGCTCCAGGCAACCGAAGGTTCATTGGCGGAAGCCGAAGCAAAAATAACAGAACTAAACTCGAAGCTTCTTCGCCAATGTGAGCAGTTCGAACGAGAAAAGCAAGACCTTAATGCAAAACTTGAAGCCGAAGCTCAACAAAATTCAGATTTGAGAAAACTATTGACGAGCCTTCAAGAAAAATGTTTGGAATTTAGCAACAAATGCATTCAACGATTAAGAAAGATTTTCCACTCAGTTGGAGCCAGCAGTGAAAAATTCACCCCCTCAGCTGAAGATCTACCGAAGACCTTCGAACATATTGAGGGTGAGATTGACGAGCTCGACGAAGTCATAGCTGGGCACGGTGACTTCTGTGCCTGGGTAGCTTCTCGGGGCACTGCTGCAGCTTTCCTAAAAGCTGGCTGCGATCATGGAAAGATTGTCAATAGGCCAAATTTCACTTTATCACCATCAATCCTAGATGACATTCCTGATCTCGCCCGAAGTATCTCTAATAGATTTGTAAAAATGATATGGACGAAAGGTGGGCGAGAAAAGGCTGGAGACGAAGCTCGGAGTCATCTTGAACCAGTAAGAAATCATACCTTGTGCTTACCTCTTCCTTCAAGTTCGATTTTGACTTACAACAACCTTATTCATGTAGAATGACGAAGCTGATGATTAAAAAAATGACGCCGAAGCTGAAGCTCCTTGGAGATTAAATAGTAGATTGTAGACAGTTCTTGAGAAACTTTTGAGATAACTTTTGTAAATGTAACTAAAACTTGTTTTTAATGAATTCTATTCATACCTTGTAATATATCCTTATCCTTCCAATGATGTATGAGAAGTGCTTTGATGTGGACGAAATTTTCTTTTTTGAGCCGAAGGCGAAAAAACACCTTCCCTTCTTTTCGTACGCAGCGAAGCATAGAAAACAACATTTCCCCTTTTTTCCGAAGCTCTCTTTTTTGTACACGAAGCAAGCACTTATGCCATGATGATGATTATCCTACATATGCCTGGATGGATGTTTATGAATGCAAATGCTATGATGTAATGTGATGTGCAAATGAATGTCCAAACGCGTATCCGAAGCCATACTCATAGCCATTATTTCCTTAAAGACAATCACACATCAGCTCTGCATTCCCTTAGGAACGACTTTGGAGCTTCTTCGCCTTTTACTTTCGGCGGAATCAGCGTTGACTTTTCGCTGCATTCCCTTAGGAACGACTTTGGAGCTTCTTCGCCTTTCACTTTTCGGCACTCGATGGTGCACTCTCAGCTTTTACATTTACATTCCTTGGGGGATTTTGCTCTTAATGAACTAAAAAAGGAAATTACATATGATGGCCCCATTAAAAACCTTTCTCCCCCTTTAGAAAGGAAAAGGGTGCCATAAAAAAGAAAAAACATAAAAAATTACATCAAGTTACACATAGTATCGCCGAAGCTCATCCGCATTCCAAGATCTAGGAATGTCGTTGCCGTCCATTTCCTTCAATCTGTATGAACCGGGTCTTGACGAAGATGCTACTAAGAAAGGTCTGTCCCATTTCAGCTGCAACTTGCCCACTGTATCTGGATTGGCCACTCTCCGAAGCACCAAATGTCCTGGCTCAATATTCTTTAGCCGAACTTTTCTATCTCGCCACTTGATTGTTTCGGCTTGATATTTATTGATATTCTCCACAGCTTGAAGCCTGATCCCTTCTAATGCATCTTTTTCTACAGAATAAGCATCTTCAGAACCTGATTCTGCCGAAGCTACTACTCTTATTGATCCAGTTTTTGCTTCCTCCGGAGTTATTGCTTCGTCACCGAATAATAACTTGAATGGAGTAAAGCCTGTAGATCTTGATGTTGTTGTGTTGTGGCTCCACACCACTTTGGTTAACTGATCTGGCCACTTTCCCCTGGGTTGATTGAAGATTAACTTCATTATTCCTGTCATTATAATGTCGTTGGCTCTTTCAACGAGGTCATTTGACTCCGGATGTCTGACTGATGCAAAATGGATCTTCGTACCAATTTGCTCACAGAAATCTCTGAAAGCTTCGGAGTCGAACTGTGCTCCATTATCCACGGTGATGGCCTTTGGTACTCCGAAACGACAAACAATATTCTGCCAGAAAAACTTTTGAACGGTAGCCGAAGTTATTGTGGCTAAAGGCTTTGCCTCAATCCATTTAGAAAAATATTCTACCGCCACTACAACATATCTTAGGTTCCCTTGGGCCGGTGGTAACGGACCTAACAAGTCAAGACCCCACCTTTGCAATGGCTAGATGGGTTGTATGAGCTGTGTTAAGGACGAAGGTTGTTTTTGATCTCTTGCACATTTCTGACAACCTTCGCACTTTTGAACTAATTCCGCCGCATCCGAAGCTGCCTTCGGCCAATAAAACCCCTGACGGAAAACTTTTCCAAGTAACGGCCTAGGTCCAATGTGAGATCCACACAGGCCTGCATGTATTTCTTTCATCAACTCTACGCCTTCGGTTCTAGATAAACACTTGAGTAGCGGAGCACAAACTCCATGCTTGTATAACTCCCCCTCTATCATGACATATGGACGAGCTCTTGCCTCTATCCTTCTGTTATAAGCTTCGTCATCTGAAAGGAATTTACCCTGTAGGTAAGAGATGATTTCAGTTCTCCAGTCTTCGCTATAAACAGGAGATATATTGAGGATTGCTCTTTCAAGAAGTTCCACCGAAGGTGCTTTTATTGTTTCGAAGAACACATCCGAAGGTAAGGGCAGCCCCTGTGCTGCTGACTTAGCTAGCAAATCAGCATGCTCATTTTGTCCTCGAGGGATATTTTTGACAGAAAATCCCTCGAAGGAAACTTCAACTCTTCGAACCATATCCAGATACTTTTCAAGCTTCGGATCTTTAGCCTTGCAACTCTTGTCAATATGACCCGAAACAACTTGGGAATCAGTTTTAAGAATGGCCCTTCTGATTCCCATTGCTTTTAGCTTCCGAAGACCCAGAAGCAGGGCTTCGTACTCGACAATGTTGTTTGTGCAACTAAAATCAAGTTTTGCCGCATAGCAAGTTTTAACTTTGGAAGGTGAAACCAACACAGCTGCCGCTCCCGCTCCGAAGGTTCCCCAAGACCCATCGCAAAACACTGTCCATGCTTCGGCGTCTTTATTTGTTTCTTCCTCCTGAGCCCCTGGCGTCCAGTCAGCAATGAAGTCTGCTAACGCCTGGGACTGAATCGAAGATCTATGAACATATTCAATACAAAATTCATTGAGCTCCGCAGCCCATTTTCCAATCCTTCCAGTAGCTTCTCGGTTCCTCATAATATCCTTCAGAGGTTGTGAAGAAGGAACAATTATGTTGTAAGCTTGAAAATAGTGCCGAAGCTTCCTGGATGCCATCAAAACAGCATATAACACCTTCTCTAATTCTGTGTAGTTTTTCTTTGACATACTAAGAACTTCAGACACAAAATATACTGGGACCTGCCTCTTGACTTGGCCATCAAGCTTCTCCTGGACAAGTGCTGCACTTACCGCTGAGTGCGAAGCTGCCACATATAATAACAAAGGAGCCCCTGGCGTAGGTGGAGTTAATGCTGTTAGATCTATCAAATACTGTTTCAGCTCTTCGAAGGCCTTCTGCTGGATTGGTCCCCATTGAAAGACTTCGGCTGACTTCAGCACTTCGAAGAATGGTAAGTTTCTCTCTGCTGATCTGGATATGAATCTATTGAGAGATGCCAACCTTCCTGTCAACCTTTGAGCCCCCTTTTTTGTAGTTGGTGGCTCCATCCGAAGTATAGCTTCAATCTTACTTGGATTAGCTTCAATTCCCTTTGTTGAAACCAAGCATCCTAGAAATTTCCCCTTATTTACTCCGAAGACGCATTTTTCTGGATTCAACTTTAAGCCAGCTTGTCTAAAACTGGCGAAGGTCTCCTGCAGATCAGCAATATGATTCTCCTGTTTCGTGCTTTTTACAATAATGTCATCAACATAAGTTAGCACATTTCTGCCTATCTGAGACTAGAGAACCTTCGCAGTCATTCTGCTGAAACTTCCTCCAGCGTTTTTGAGCCCCTCAGGCATTCGAAGATAGCAATATGTGCCACTTGGAGTTATGAAGCTAGTCTTCGGCTCATCTTCCTTCTTCATCCAGATTTGACGGTAGCCTGAATAACAGTCTAACAGACTCATGAGCTCTGAAGAAGCTGCTGCATCAACTAAAGAGTCTATCCTTGGCAATGGGAATTCATCCTTCGGACAAGCCTTGTTAAGATCTGTAAAATCGATACACATTCGCCACTTGCCATTGGCCTTTTTTACCATAACAGTGTTAGCTAGCCATTCTGGGTACTTTACTTCTCTGATAACTCCTGCACTGAGGAGTCTTTTGACTTCGTTACGAGCACCTTCGGCCTTATCATCTGACATTTTCCGAAGCCTCTGCTTTCTGGGTCTGAAGGATGGATCGACATTGAGCGAGTGCTCGATAACATCCCTATTAACTCCACAGAGATCATTGGCTGACCATGCAAAAACATCTTTGTTGTTGAACAAAAACCTTATCAAGGTTTTCTCTTGTTCTTCGGATAACTGAGAGCCCAACAACACCTTCTGCTCTGCTATATCCTCACATAAGAGCATGGGCTTCGGCTGATCTGCTGAAGCTGCTTTCTCCCTTCTGAATTTGTATTGTTCACAAGCTTCAGCTCCATCTATGTTATGGATTGATTTTGAGTCAGTCCAGTTTCCTTTGGCCCTTCTGGCAGCTTCCTGACTTCCATGAATAGCGATGGGTCCTTGATCCGAAGGTATCTTCATGCAAAGATAAGCAGGGTGAAGAATTGCTTCAAAAGCATTGAGGGTGCCACGACCAATAATTGCATTGTAAGGGTATTCCATGTCAACAATGTCAAACACAACTTGCTCAGTTCTAGTGTTGTTGATGAACCCGAAGGTCACTGACATGGTGATCTTGCCTAGTGCTACAATTTGTCTTCCTCCGAAGCCACAGAGAGGATGTGTAGCATCATGAATCTTATCTTCTGGCTCTTGCATTTGTCTGAAGGCCTTAGCAAATATGATATCAGCTGCACTGCCTGTGTCAACCAAGACATTATGGACCAGAAATCCTTTAATAACACAAGATATAACCATGGCATCGTTGTGTGGGTAATCCTTGAGCTGAAGGTCCTCTTGGGAGAAGGTAATAGGAATGTGAGACCATCTTGACTTGATGAAGGGTCCTTGCACCCCAACATGCTGTACCCTTCTCTGTGCTTCCTTCTTTTGTTTCTTGTTAGCTGGCTCTGAGGACGAACCACCTGTGATCGGGAGCACCAGCTTCGGGTCCGAAGCAGCTCCAGCTTGGTCGTTGAACGAAGCCATCAGCTCAAAAAGTGGAAGTGAGTTCACCGGAGGTGGGCGCCAATGTTGGGGACTTGTTCTCAAATGCTATGAATTAAGAACAAGGCAACATAAAATGTTAAATGTTAACGTCCTTCGTCCATGAAACATTATTCCCTTGAGGATAATGGGCCTTGGATGAAGGTTGATGAGAGTATAATTACGAAGCTTAGGTCTTCGTAATAAAATTTCAATAGATATTGTAAGACGACATAAAATAAAAGGTACAAAAGGGGTAAATAAATCATAGACGAATTATATTATATTTACTTAATATATTAAATCATTGAATACAATAATACCTCTGCCTTGGCAAAGGTTGAATTCCAGAATATGCGATTGCAATTACTAGAATGTGTGAACAGTAGAGGAATACTGTTCACTATTTATAGGCACAGGACGCAGCCTGTGAGGAATTACAAGTATGCCCCTTATAAAAGCTTACAACATTGACTCAGACCTTTATGGACTAAAAGGTCATTCTATCTTTAAGTCGGTTTGTAATGCCGAAGCTTCACGAAGAGGAACCTTCGGCCATCTTATACAAACAGCTTCAGCCGAAGACCGCTTCTTCCTATAAGACCTTCGGCGACGAAGCATAGGCCCAACATATACTACTAACTACTACTACATTATTCTACTAATACTACTTCTACTACTTTACTAACATCTAAGCCAGTGGTGCCTAGCCACTGGCCTTGCCGCTGCCACTGCCGCCCTTGCCGCCGCCGCTGCCGATGCCGCCCTTGCCGTCGCCCTTGCTGCCGTCGTCATTGTCATCGCCGTCGCCCTCGCCGTCGTCGTCACCGTCGCTCCCCCCTCGGACGAGTCAGAGGAGTTCCCCTCGTCCGAGGAGACCTCCGACTCATCCGAGCCCTCGAGCCCAGCGCGCTCGACAACCCGGATGTACGTCCACACCTCTGTAGCAATCCCCTAGGAATCGTCTGAGTCGTCAGATGATGCCAGGGGAGAGGCATGGACCGGCGATCCCTCGGACTCGGAGGAGAACTCCTCCTCCAAGTACTCGGAATCGCCGAAGTCCTCCGTGGGAGGAGTCGGCTCGCGCTTCCGCTTGTCGCCGGAATGGTGCGAGGAGCTTCCGCCTTTCTTGCTCTTGCCCATGGTGGAGTAGAAGAGAAGAGAAGAGAGTAAGCAGCAAGCGGCAGAGAGATGTGTGAAGACACCAGTGAAACAAGTGCCCTATTTATAGAAGAAGAAGGCAACCGCTCATCTCCTACCACGGTCACTGAACAGTCGCAAATATTCAATAAGCAATTCAAATCGTCTGCAAACAAGTCAGGCGGCTGGCGCCGTTTCACGTAACACGACACCCACTGGGACTCAAGTCAACTGCTTGGACGATATGATTACACCCGCGGTGACGTCAAGTTACTACTCAGGGGCAGTTTGCTAAACGCTCAGCGCACCAAGCCGTCCCTTGCCCACACCCATTGGGGGGACGTCCAGGAATTTTCAATAGATTTTCCCAAGTAGTCACATCCATGCAGTATACGCAATGAATGTATCAAGACAGAAGAAAGATATCGATGGAGATCGGAGGAAAGCCAAAAATAGATGATGAAGTACAAGTCTAATCAACAGGAGCATTGAAGCACAAAGCGAAATAAAGACCAGCCAAGAGCCATCTACTGGATGTCCAATCTGTCGCAGATCAAATAAATTTCAAACCTAACAGGACATGGGCATATCACATGCGTGATCTCAAAGGCAAAACCATATGCTGACCTCTAAAGCATAAAGACGACGATATAATGCTGATTTCTAAGGCATTCGACGAAGATGAAAAGATGATTTCTAAAACAGCATGAGATGAAGACCTTTGAGTGGATTATTCTCAGTAATCCACTCAAAGCTCGGGGGCTACACCCATTGGGTGCACCCAATGAATCATCAACCCCAAAAGACAGAATGCTGATTTCTAAAGCATGAGATGAAAATAAAACAATGCTGACTTCTAAAGCATGAGTTGAAGACAAAAATGATTTCTGAAAAGACTTGAGATGAAGACCTTCGAGTGGATTATTTTCAGTAATCCACCCGAAGCTCGGGGGCTACACCGGTGCACCCAATAAATCCTGAATTTCAGAGAGTAGAATGCTGATCTCCAAAGCATAAACCCGAGACAGAGCACCGGTTTCTGAGGAATAAAGCGAAGACCTATGAATAATAGCAGAAGAAAAAGAAGATCGTTTTTACCGAGTCACTTAGAGTTCAGAAAGCAACGGCTCGGCAGACCCATTCTAAGGCATTCCTTATCAAAATAAAAAACCGCAAGCTGGACCTAGAATCTTTGGGTCGGTTATTCCAAAATCAACCCAAAGATTGGGGGCTTGTGGGGGACAGATATCCCCCGGATTCACTAGAAGGCTAAAAGACCTCACGAAAGACCTTGGGCCTAATATTTCGCAAGGTCATCCCTTCGTGGGCCTGGGGAGGGACGTCTAGGGAAGTGGATTGACACAAGATCGGATCAACGCAAGCCCAGACGGCCCGATGAATCTGAGCAACGGCCGCAACAGTGATCCGACCTTCCCGTACAGTGTCCTCATACATCGGAACTGAATGGAGATAGGTCGGCAGAATCATAGGAAGATAGGCTCAGTCGGTTCACTATTACTTAGGTTCACGTTGTTATCATATCCGCATGTAACGCCCCACGGTCAAGTATATAAGGCCTAGGAGGCACCCCCTCAGACGACATCTCACTCATTAGCCATTTACTCAACTCTCTAGTATCCTCCATACTAGAGAACCCTCTTGTAACCAACCACACCAAAGACCCACACCAGGACGTAGGGTATTACGCGTCTCAAAGCGGCCTAAACCTGTACAAGGTCGTCTATTGTTCCTCATGCATCTGGCATGAACCATCGAGCTACAATCAGTAACATCGTCCTACTCCAAAAAGCACCTTGAGGGGCAACCCCAGGTGCGCGGTCGGACCCAAAACACCGACACCGACAGCCTGGGAGCTGGTTCTAAAGAACGGGAGCCCGTTCCATGGGGTGGTCCGGAGCCTGTGTGGCCACTTAGCCTGGTCCCGTACCCGAAAGCCTGCACACTCCACCACTCCGTGACAGGTACTCTAGTATTTGGAGCTATAAGTCCTGTGGGTCCGACAACCTGGGGTCCGAAACTAGAGAATGGACACTTGTCTCCTGGGGTGGTCCGGAGCCCATGTAGCCGCTCAGCCTGGTCCCGTACCGTGGGCCTGCACGCTCCACCACTCTGCGACGGGTGTCCTAGTACCTAGAACCACCATCCAGGGGGTCCGGACGCACAACTTGGCCTCCCTGACTAAAACCTGCAGGTCCCGACCATGTATCAAAGGATGGCTAGTGTTAGATGATGGGTCCTGTGGGTGTACTACTAATGCTCCCTAGCCGAAGCTGTGTGCAGGCCTAGGTCCCAGTCGAGGTTACCCCCTAGGGGCCATCGCCAACTCTTTCTTAGGTATGCTGGTCTGCAGCCTCGACAAATTGAGCCTACATCCCAGGGGGGCAGGTACCAAGGAAGAATCAGTTACACCACACGCAACAGGGACAAGTGGTACACAGATAAGTGCTAATACTGCTTGATAAATAGTACTCAAAAGTACCTTACAAAAAGCAAAAGTATTACATCCGCTTTCAAGCGGAGCCCTAGCTCCATCTCTACTCTGCAGGAATGGACTATTCTGCACCAGCAGGGTCGCGTTGGAAGCTAGCTCCGGGCAGCCTCACCAGCGGTGGCGACCACCCCTACTCCGAGCGGCCGCCTCTGCACCAACGGCTCGCCAGCGACGGCGGCCACCTTCGCCCTGGTGGCTTGCCGACAACGGCAGCCATCACAGTGTGCACGAAGAGGTCCTCGCTCCCGTCCTCCTACGGGGGTGAGGACAAGATCATCCAAGAACGCGGCCGCCATCTCCACGGCGTACGACGTCTTGTACGACCCCCCGGACGGCGTCGGAACAGTGCGGACGGCGGCGCGGGGGACGCCACGGATGTGGCGGACCTGCGCACGGCGCGACCGTCGCCCGTGCGGTGGACGGACAGCCACGCCCCGATCAGCGGCGGGAGGCAGTGTCGGAGGCAGCACCAAAGCCATCAAAGCCAAAGAGATGGAGCCACAGCACGGCTCGCTTCCCACCCCAAGATATTGGGGGCGTGTGGGATGGAGCCGTGGCTCAGCCCGCTGCCCACCTCCGCGAGGCTGGTAATCATCCTTCCCCCTGAATGCTGGAGGAAGAAGCGGGAAAGAACGTCGCCTCCACGGACATCCCGCAGACAATGGCCGCCTGAAGGATGAAACAGGACACCACGGGTAGAGCCCGGAGGCCAGGCCCCTCCAACAGCTGCACGAAGAAAGATGGGATCGAAGGGATCGACCCGCTGGAGAGTTTGGAAATAAAGAACACAAACTCTTCGGCAGAAAGGTCGCCAAAAGGAGAGACCCCAACACAAGTCCTCCCGGCAAATACCGGCGTATTCCATCCAAGCAGGCGGTATACCATTTTGAGCACTCACTCAGTCTGGGCGCGCTCGGGGTGAAGTCACAAGGCCATGGTAAACTATGGCGACACAAAGCAGAAACCTTGAAGGCAAAGAGGCACAGAGAGCTCGAAGATGAAAGGGCACCGCGAGTGGGAGAGAAGCAAGACATGGTCACATGGCTGCTACCCGAGAGGTGAACCCCTTTTTAAAGGCAGATTTCCCCGCTCGCGTCCCGAAGTGTCACGGGCAAGGCCTCCCCCGATGCGCACCAGGGTTCCCATCCTATGACATGGGGGCCAGGCCTCACATGTCATACAAGCTGGCTCGAAGCGCGAAGAAGGCGAATCGTCGCACAAGGAGCGTGCAACCGCCCTGCGGTTATACGCCCTTTCATCTTTGCCGCAACCAGCGGGTCAAGAAGGCGAACCGCCACACAAGGAGCGTGCAACCGGCCTGCGGTTATACGTCCTTCCATCTCCGTCGCAACCAGCAGTCAAGAAGGCGAACCACCGCACAAGGAGCGTACATCCGCCCCGCGTTTGTGCGCCCCCTCGGTTTCTCTGCAACCGGTGGTCCAACCTCTGGCATGGGGCCCAGGTGTAACATCCTAAAATCTTGATTTTGTGATTAGTAGATTTTTTAATGGAATCAAATTAATGTGTATTATAAATTTTTATGAATGAAACTAGTTTCCTAAAGTTAAATAAGTAGTAATTTTTTTTGGCTATGTACGTAAACTATTTTACATGATTTATTCACATCAAATTATATATACTTAGGGGCATTTGTCTAAATGAAATAAAGAAATAAATATTGTAAATATATGTGATGCATGCACGTAGGTTTTGATTGTACTTGTAATTTGAAACTCGAACTCCGGTTGAAATTTAGAATTTGTGAATCAAGCTTGAAAAAAAACCAAAATAGAAAAAAAATGAAAATAGGAATATCGAAGCCCTACTTGTAGCCTAGCTCTCGGACCTGATCCTCTATGTCCAACAAAACACGATAGTTTCGTTACTTTATCCACTACTGCCGAAAGAAGATAGTAGAGGGAGAGAAAGAATAGAAGCCACCGATAAAATCGCAGCCGTGAACAGAGAAAGATCCGCCTGGGTTGTTTGGCTTTGGTGCCGAGCATATCATTATAAAAAAAGATATTTCATGGCAGGGATCAGCCCTGTACGTATAAATGACTGGCACCATAGCCTGCCAGCCGCTGGGCCATTGCCGCTAAATTCGGCCAACAGGTGAAGGCCGATAGGCCTAATCTCTGTCGGCCATGCCTATAAAGCAAAGTCGTTCTGCTACGCTAGCGGGGAAAAGAATCTGCAAGAGCACACCGCCAGCAGAGAGGAGGATCTGCATGAGCGTTGTCAACCGGGAGATCGCCATCACCGTCGCCAACCCAGCGTTGTGGTCACCCAAATCTACGGTATGGCCCCCTCTCGAGTTCGCGCTTGCCACCGCCCTCTCTTACGCCAGTCTACGGTTGGGAGATACGTATTCGCCGCGGGGCAGGTGCTCCGGCAATGGCGGCTTCCGCTTGGGTCACTCTCGCCACCGTATTCAATGGTTAGAGATGGGAGATGATCTGGTACCCGCTCATCGGAAAATGAACGGCTGGGATTCGTTGGCGCATACCCATTCAATGCATTAAATCCTTGACGTCAACCAGCGATCGGACGGTTTTGGAGTCACGTGATGCTCTGACCGTGGATCCCAGATCCAAGGGCTGATAGCGCATACCGGTTCAATGAAAGTAGCATCTAATCTGGGCCACCAGATTTTGATCAGGCGGCCAGGAATTGAGGATACCTCTTCGTGCTCGGCCTTTTGCATAAGATCCCCTCGCTAACTTCAAAATAAACTCGCAGTCCTGTCTATGGGAATCCTGAGTCTCATGAGTTTTTGCGTAATAACCCCTATGTCTCTCTGTTATTTGCGCCCAGTCCGAAAGCTTAGGAAATTCAGGAAAATAATTTAGAAAAGGGTTTTTGTGTATAAAAATATATCCAGAACTTATTTAATTCATAGAAATTATATTTTAACTTCTTTTTAGTCCGTTTCGGTTGCAATAATTTTGTTTTAATATTGTATATCACCTAGTACCTTTGTTTAATCATGAAACTTGAATTAAAATTTCTCAATTAAATTAATCTATTCTAGGTGCTAAATAACTCCAGAAATTCATAACTTCTTCGTTCTGATTCCGATTTGATCCGTTCAAGTTGCGCTAGATTCATATGAATATTTATTATGCAGTAACAATATTAATTATACCATATTGCATAATTTTATAATTAGATATTTATTTATCCTATGTGTGCTAGATTAGCTCTTCTAAATCAAAACTAACCTGATCATAATTATAATGTGGTTAAAACATGATCTCTAGTCAAGTATAGCCTAGATTAAAGTTGAATTGATTATTTTGAGTATATTTTCTCATATGATGTATAATAATCAATTTATAATATAATTTGATATTCAACCACATAGATTTTCCGTGAATCGTAACTCGGTAACCGTAACTCCGATTTTAGCGTCGCGTAGATTATTATTACGTAGTTTATTGTTATGTTTGGTGTGATGTTAATTTTGTCTATACATGTTTGTCTGTATTGCTACGTTTAGCGATGAGGACATGCGTCATCTGAAGAGCAAGTTGGTACCTGGAATCTCAAGTCCCAGGCAAGTTGTGCCCTGATCACTTCTTTTACCCACTCATGTTCTAATTAATCATAATGATCTGCATAGGTTAATTTTGATGGGACCTAATAGGTTACCCTAGTTTGTCTATCTTTATGCCTTGTTTACCACTGAACTTTTTGGGTAGTACTTGCTAGTGCTATATGTGGTTTTGGGCATTGAGATACACATTACTCATGATTATACTTTTGTTATCAGTTGTTATTTACTGGTCATGATAAGATCAGTATGTTAATTGGAACATGGAGCGACCACCCGGGAAAACAGTGCTACCACAAGGGTTTAATGGGATGCCCTTGGCTAATTAATTAGGAAAGCTAGTGGAAGACTACCTCACCTGAAAGGGGCAAGGGTAGTAGGGGAGTGGTCAGTGTGGGGAGGTCCTTGGTTGATTTTGCTGCGATGGCGGTCAGGCGAGGGATCCCTGCATTGGAGCTTCCTATAAACTGTAGCGGGTTTTCTGAAGCTAGTGGAACTTTGTAAAGGCCTCGTAGTGTCACTCTGCCTCGCTTCCTTGGTAGAGGTGTATGGGGCCCGTACAACCCATGAAAAATGGGTAACATGACTTGTGGGTAAAGATGTGCAACCTCTGCAGAGTGTAAAACTGGTATACTAGCCGTGCTCACGGTCATGAGCAGCTCGGACCCTCACATGATTAACTTATGGAACTAAATTCAATTTGTCATATGCATTGCATCGCAGGTGATGTTATTACTTTTGTTCTACTACTTAATTGGGTTGGTATTTACTTATACTTAGTAATTGCTAATAAAATTTTGACCAACTTTAAAAGCAATGCTCAGCTCTAACCATCCTCTTTGGTAAGCCTTACACTTCACGTGAGCTCCCACCTTTGGCGAGTTCATGCAGATTATTCCCCACAACTTGTTGAGCGATGAACGAATGTGAGCTCACTCTTGCTGTCTCACACCCCCCACACATGTCAAGAACAGGTACCATAGGATGAGGCACATGGAGGATGCTGTGATGAGTTCGTGAGTGGTCTTGGTCGTCGTCTCCCAGTCAACTTTGGGTTGCTGGACCATTGTCTCCTTATAATGTATTTATTTATTTATTTTGTACAAGAACTTTTGTTATGTAGTAAAGATGTGACATTCGATCATGTGCCATGATTCATCATATGTGTCAGACTTGGTCCCAGCACACCTGGTGATTATGTTCGCGTCCGGGCTTGGGACCCCTAAAACCCGGGTGTGACACCAGGCCCACATGTCATGCACCCGCCGCGCTGGTTTCTGGGTGCAGAAAAGTTGCATCGCCGCTCACGCCAATACCGCGCCTCCTCGAGGCCGTCGCAGAAGACTGAGAAGATAAATTTTCAAAACCAATACAGCGACTCGAGGCACCGCGCGCATGGCCCATCAAAGACATTAAGTGCGGAGGTCACGAGCCAGTTAGCCGCAGGGACAGGCGTGACAGTCGGCGTGACCATGGGCGGGCCGACAGTAATTGCATCAACGGGCACGCAAGAGCAGCGAGCCAATCGCCAGTCAAACTTTGGCCCTACCTGCAGGCTCGCATCCTCCCCTGAGGCGGGCCTGGGGGCCACTGTCGGTACCCTGAATCAGGGGTACGCCTTACTATGGTATGAAGACGCGGTGCCCATACGACGTTCCCTAGCCACGCGGTGAACAACGCTCGACCCCACCACGTGGGCCGCTCAAGGGGCGCCATGTGGAGAAGAAAGATGATACATCCCAGGATGTACCAGTTGAACCGGACCTCCGCGAGGGGCACCGGACCCCTGTACGCACAACCCGGACCCCCGATTACAGCTCAGGACTCCCAAGTAAGCATGTCGAGCCCCTTGGATGGGGTCCAGATCCCCCTGAGTAAGGTCCGGGCCGCTACGAGATCCTGAGACAGGGGAAACCCTGGCGTGAGCAGGGGTCCGGTACTGACACGTGTCTGGGCCTTACTCTGCGCATGCGCTCCCCGCTCAGGTGGAGACCCGATGCGGCCACGTGGCTCGTTGCCCGTGACATAAGCCAAGCGGGTGGAGCCTGACGTAAGGGCCCTAGACCGCGTGGACTCTGCATTTATTGCGGAAAGGACGCGTCGTCTGACCACCCTGCTGACAGGCGATGTGCCCCCTCAGCATTTATTGCGTCCTGTCCACTCCGCTGGCAGGCGGCGTCAGGGCCACCCTGCAGACGGCGCACCTGTCCAGTCCATTGTCGAAACAGTGCGCCCGTGCTGCGCGGCGCACTGTGCTCATCATCCCTTGTACGAGAAGCTTCCCCTGCACACCGATACTACGCAGATCTCGGATGTCAGGGCGCAAGGAGATTGCTCCAACAGCAAACATTAGTAGCTCCATGTACTACATCCGCTAGGTTCCTGGGCCCACATGTCGGGGCTCAGTACCCTTGTACATGCCCCCCTTTAGCTATAAAAGGGGAGGCGTGCAACGTTACAACACATGCTCAATTTTTAGGCTCAGACTCTCAATTTTCAAGCTTCCACAGCAATCCAACACACAGTGGAGTAGGGTGTTACGCTCCGGCGGCCCGAACCACTCTAAACTCTCGCGTGTTCATGTGCTTGATGTTTGCTTAGCAGGACAGACAAAACACTTAAGCCCCTTCCTCGTGTTAGGATTTAGGGCGGGTGCACTCTGCCACCCGGCCGGAGAATTCCCTCTCCGACAGTTATTTTTCCTAATACGTGAATATGATTAACAAATATTGAAATCTGAAAATTTGTTCACCACAGAGATTGACAACTAGCATGTGTAGGGTGTGCGAGTTACATTTTGATATCGAGTATATGCTAAGTTGCTATGTCTCTTTCATTGAGTCATTCACTGTCTTGAATAATCTCTGATAAACTTATGGTAACACTTTTAATTCAAGTTAAGTGGAAAGATCGAGGTGAATTTGCACCGGTCAACATATATATCACTAAATCAAGCTAAGGGCTGCTTCTCATTGCACTCAGGATGAACTTCAATAGCGTAGTGTATGATTGAAACCGTGGCTTTAAGCTTCTAACTATTATTTTGGCATAGACTTCACCAGACTGGAAAGTAAGAGAACACACTGTTATAATTGGCTATCTAATAGAATGTTTGGTTTGAGGAATCAAACCATCTAAATTGAGGTGGTGCATCATGAGACCATTCCTTAATAAGCTGTTTGGTTTGAGGAATGATCTAGTCCATCTTCTTCTCACTCCTCACTTTTTTGTTTGGTTTGTGGAATGGATTGAGTTGATCCATCATCACCTTATTCCTTATAGAGTTATAGTTATTTAGTTAGTACTAATATGAGGAATGAGGTCATCCCACCAAATTTGAGGAATGAACCCATGATGCACCACCACATTTTAGATGAAATGATTCCTCAAACCAAACACCCCCTAAATTTGGTGGAATGGCTCCATTTCTCATATATTAGTACTAACTAACTAACTATAAGGAATGATGTGGTGATGGATCAACTCATTCTATTCCACAAACCAAACAAAAATAGTAAGGAGTGAGAAGATGATATACTAGTTCATTCCTCAAACCAAACACTCCATAAGTGTGCCCTTTGAAGCTTCTTGGGACATATTGAACTTCGAAATATTCCAGATAACCTTTGCATTTTCTCTGATTGTTATTTTTTTTGTTTCCTAGCGCTCGGCTATAGTTACATACTTTAGGCTGACTAAAACCGAGGAAAATTATTTGGCCATTAAAAACACTGCCCGGACAGGCTGGCCACTAAAAAAACTGTCCGGATTGGTCCATCCAGCCTTTCGAACCCCATGTGTGTTCGGCCCAAAGTTAGCCATAGATTGTGACCGCCAGTGGGAATTATTGGGCTGGTGGTGCGATCTTGGCCGCATCCCACGCACGGATAATATGGAGTGGCCATCTACCAACCTGCAGTCTGCAGACGACTGTAGTATGACACCGACGACCGTGTGTGCCAAGATCAGCCTAGCTGTTCTGTTTTGTCTCGCCGACGGGGCCCCCGTCCGGCCGGTGCTCGATCGTCACCATCGATCGCCAACTCAGCTCCGTCGCCACTGGTGCCGCTGCGGCTCTCAATCTCAAACCCGCGTCTCGACCCAATGGAGTAGACGGAGGTCTACGTGTACAGGCAGTACCATGGCCCTTTTGTACTGCTGTGCGTGCATGCATTCGCTACTTCATGAGTTCATGTGCATTTTGTACGTGCGGTGGTACGCCGTATGCCTACTCCTCGATCGAGGGGGGGGTACGGATGCCACCGAGAAAATAGAACCCCGAGCACCAATTGCAGAGGACGGTAGCTAGATGGACGTTGTCGGTGGCAGTGCAAGAGAAGCAGCACGCATGGTTACTTGGTCAGCACGGGGGAGCTCTGGCAATTCTCGACATGAGTGGTCCAGCGTTGGCATGGCCTACACAGTCCCCAGCCCTCGGCGTTGCATGTCCCGATCTTCTTCCCTTCCGATCCAGTGCATCATTGACATCCGGTTACAGTAGTAAGTAGTAATAGTAATAACATAGGAAAATCTCTCCTCTCCTGAACAACGCGTACGCATGCTAGTGGACGGTGTCTGCTTGGCCGCATCCAAATGATTCCTCGTCATCAACGACGTGCTACCGTACCCCACCACCTTGATTGAATTCATGCATGCATGCAGTAGTGACGGATGACCTAACAGTCCTTGCTGGCGATCTAGCCCGCTGACCACATTTCCTCGCCAGAGTTCTGCCTCACAGTGCTCTCACACAGTCATAACGGGGCTTGATCACACTTCACTTGCGAGGTTAGTTTAGAGACAGATGCAGATGGCGACGGCAACAGACGTTGGCAGCACCACTGACCCACTCACGCCGCCCCACGACCTCAAATCAAACAGCCAACAGCCCAACACCACCAAACCCAACCGGGGATGGCAGCGGCAGTGCGCGGCGAGGCCGTGGCCGGGAAATGGGCGCTGCAGCGTCACAGAGGAGTGGGTAGGCTCAATTCACTTCACGGCACACAGAAACGGTACGGCAGGCAGACCGACAGTTTCGCGCTCGCGAAGGATTGAGGCGCCAAAAAATATAATGCAACCGCGGTCGATTCTTTCTCTTTCAGTCTTTCTCCCTCCCTGCGTGGAAGCGCGAATTTGCCGCCGCGACCGCACACCTGTGTGCTCCGACCGGATGCGCCTTTCCAAGTGGCGGCATCCCCATTATTCCCCATGATCACTGACCAGTATCCGCCGGCGTCGGCACACACGGGGAGCCAGAGCTAGCCAGCCACGCGCTTTTGTGCATGCGGCGCGGCGAGGGTTTTTTCTTGGTTTAATCAGCTTGTTTTTACATTATTCTGTTTCTATAAATTAGAGTATATTTAAGAGACTAGCTAAATGTCTCGTCAAACCAAATTTTAGCTACTCAACTGCAAAATAACTTTTCAACAGACTAATTATTTAACTTGTCAAACTTTCTGACTCTCACTAGTTAAACTTAGCTAACCATTCTACCGGCTACACTAGATAGTCTGTTTGAGTTAAATACTATATATATAGAATGTAATATTTATGCAAAAGTAATTAAAGAGTTAAATAGTAAGAAAAAATAATGAGCATTAGTCTAAACAGATGATTTTAATTCGACGGAAATATTCCTATTATTACAATCCTGCCAATCCTGCCGGACCGCAGTGGTCAGCAGGCAGCTCACAACCTTAAAGAAATGGCGTCCTGAATTTATGAGAAATACCAGAACCTAAGATCTAGACGCCATGTTATTTTTTTTTCTGTTTAAACTCTCGCCGCACCCCATGAAAAAGGTGTGTTTGGTTTGCTGACTAACTTGCTATATTTTCCTAACTTTTCTGCCTAAGTTTAGCTCTTCAATTCGAGCGACTAATCTTAGAGCATCTTCAAGAGTGTCCTAAATAAGTGATCTAAATCAAAATATAGAGCTTATCACAGGAAAAAGAACTCCAATAGTGCATTATTTTACCAAATTTCATCAAAAAAATAAAGGGCACCTCTAGAAGTGCCACAAATATATTGCACCCAATTGGGCTGACCTATCTCCTAATCTCAACGAACTGAACGTTCACGGGTTTCTTCTCCTCATACAAACCTCGCGCCGCTAGCTCTTGCGAGTCGCGACCCGCTGCCGGCTCTCACGACCCTCCACTGCGCACTATTTGTTTCCTCTCCGATCCTGGCTAGAAGCACAACAACCCTTCTCCCTCATGCGATGCCTTAAGGAGTTCAACCTACCGAGAAGCGCCCTGCGCCTTCATCGAAGACCGAGGCGGTCCACGGCTAGTACTTCCGTCGCTGCGTCGCCATTCCAAGGCCTTGTACTAGGTGTAGAAGGCAGATGTCCGATTAGCATAGCAGCAGGAGGAAGAAAGTGCAGGACGCCTGGGTGGAGGAACAACGGGCGACAGCAGGGGAGTAGTTGTTCCTGGTCTCGATCCTGGGTTGGCATTTGGGTGTAGGTCAACGGCGCCGGGCAGGAGCAAGAGGCGACAACGAGCGGTACAGAGGTTCGGCGGGAGGGAAATTGAAAACCTGGCTGCGCATGGGAGGGTTGGCTAAACCAGATTTTGGATAACTACTCTGATTTAAGGCTTTAATGTTGGACTTAAATTGTTTTTTGGTGACTCAAAACATCTCGTTTTCATGTTATAAGGCATTTTTATGGGTCACCTTGTTGAAGATGCTCTTAGACAAAGTGTGATGCAGTTAGCTACGAACCAAGCAGACTCTAATATACATGCTGGGTTTTCCGTCCGACATTATGCATTGCTTCTTTTGATGGTGTGTGTATAAGAGTCTGTTTGGTTGGGCTGTGGCGGTGAAAAAAACTGTTGTGGGTTGTGAGCTATGAAAAAACTGTTGTGGACTGTGAACTGCTAAAAAGCTAAAAATCGTTGGGTGGAAACCACTAAAAGTCGCTAAAAATTCTTTCATATATATTTTCACAGTTCCACCTAAAAGCTGCTAAAAGCAGGTCGAGAGTTGCTTTTAGTTTTGCACTATAAGAAAGTCGGTTTTTAGAAAAAGCTGCTTTTTAGATTTAGCCTTTTAGTTTGATTTTTGGCTTTTAGAGGGCAAAAGACAAAGCCAAAAGTCAAACCAAACACCCTAAACTTGCCCCGGTCAATCCTCGTCGTCCTAGTACACATGCTGGGATTCTTTTTTACCTGTGATCCCCGGGATTGCACATGAGTGACATGCGGCGGCGGCAGCGGTTTGGGATCTAATGTCCAGCACAATTATCAACTAATCACCCTGTAAATCGTCAGTGTTAGTATAATAATCTCTACTACGTGCCAGAGTTTAAACAACGGGAGTATGCGACTTTCTGTAGCATCACGAGACCGGCCGAACCCAACAACATACGTCAAACGAAATCGGTACACCTCCAAAATCCTGCGGGGCCCGCACGCATTTTTCAGTTCCATTCCCAACAGCCCCACCACGCCCAACCCAACGCACACACCCCGTCTCTGCCACCGGCCGCAGGGCCCAGTGGACAATGGCCCACCTGTCATTCAGACATTCGACCAGCGTAATCTTCAGCTCTATTTATTACTGCTATATCAGGGAGTAGGCACCAGCCCACCGACTGGTGTTAGTGTGTTACGGGCTTACGGCCGTGTTCATCTTGCTGCTCGCCTGCTCTCCCCGTTCCGTCCTGCGAGGAGGAGATCCGCATTCCGGAGGGAAACGGCGAAGGGTCTCACTCGATTTATACTCGTGCCGTACTGCTGCTGCTATCTTCTCTATCCCCATTACTCGTGCAATGGCGAGGAGGCCGTAGTGCTAAGTGGAGCAGCGGCAGGCAGCGCAGCGCAGGCCAACGCGGAATTGCTCGCTGCTGCGGTCCAGTGGCGTGGCGGCACGCGTGTCGCGTTCCATGCGGCACTAGCGCGGCCCCTGAGATCCATCCGCAGCAGCAGGCATGTCGCGCGCGTTGTACAGGGGCGTGTCGGGGATCGGCGGCAAGCTGGCGGCGGCGGACGAGGCGTACGCGTACTACGACCCCAAGGAGCCCAGCGAGAACAGCATTGGCGGCGGCTTCGGCCGGGGCGGCGCGCGGAAGCGGCACCTCGCGGACGCGGCGGTGAAGGTCGGGGTCCTGCTGCTGGTGGCGGCCGCGCTCGTGGGCTCGGTCGCGTGGGCGGGGACGCTCTACGCGGGGCGCGGCGCGGCGGCGCGCGCGGCCGCCGCCGCCGCGCACCGCGGGTACCGGCGGCTGCAGGAGCAGCTGGTCGCGGACCTGCTCGACATCGGCGAGCTCGCGGGCGGCGGCGCCCGCGCCAAGGAGGCGGAGGTGTGCCCGCCCGAGTACGAGGACTACGTGCCCTGCTACTACAACGTCACGGACGCCGTCGACGTCTCGGATCTGGGCGCCGGCGTCGCCATAAGCTACGACCGCCAGTGCACGCGCGACGGCAGGGTCACTTGCCTCGTCGCGCCACCGCGGAGCTACCGGATTCCGGTCCGATGGCCCAGCGGCAAGGGCTTCATCTGGAAGGACAACGTGCGGATTAGCGGGCACGAGTTCTCGTCCGGGAGCCTGTTCAAGAGGTGTGTCAACAAAATTTGCCCCGTCCGTGAAATTCGAGGTGTTGTTGGGTTTGGTCTGCTGGTTGTGAATTGGGTGGTTGCTCATTGATAACAGGATGATGGTGGAGGAGGACCAGATCTCGTTCCCGTCCGACGCGCACATGGCCGACGGTGTGGAGGATTATGCCCATCAAATTGCCGAGATGATTGGGTTGCGTAATGAGTTCAATTTCAATGAGGCTGGAGTGAGTTGTTGCCACCTGTTCAGTTTATTACTACCTGTAATTACCTATTTCACTTTCAAATCTAGTGAAGGCACGTCCAGAACTAGCTGAAGTAAAAGTATAGAACTGAACCAATGATATTTCTGTCGACGAGGTGTCCTTTTGTACAAAATCTCATTCTTAAAAGAGCCACCCACTCTTGCTATTGCTAGTGCTCTTCGTCAACACCATATGAATTTGCTGGCTTCTGCCAAGGTTTTCCGTACATTTAGGTTTTTTTTCAAGGACTCAACACCTGTACTTAGTGGTTCCAATAAGTAAGCATTGCGATCTCCTTAAAGCATTTGCTTTGGGTTTGGTACCTTTTCAAGTATTTAAATTTAAATTTTAATGGTTGTCCAGTTCTTTTGGGGAAAAACTGTTCTGTTTATTTGGAAAACAGTATTTCGTCGTAAATTGTTTCCGTGTCTGATTTACCAGTTTAAGAATTTTTTTTATCGACCTGCGGGGGGTAAGACAGCCCCCGGGCATTGTATTAAGAAAAAGACTTTCTCACATTTGTCGAGAAAACCCCTGAACCCCTGTCCCACTTTTACCAGTTTAAGCATTAAGCTGATCCTTTTACATCATGATTTGTTATTCAGCTACACTTGTCTGTTGTAGTCTTTCCACTTGTCCTTCAGAAATATTGCATGTTGAGTAGACTTGCTGGAAGTGCCGGTCTATTTCTACTTAATTTGACAAATATACATGCCCAATGTGCTGGAAAGTGTATGTCAGAGTTTACTACTGTACCTGCAAAAGTATGTTGGCAGGACCTTAGGATCTCCACTATGATCCATTATTTGAACATTATTTTTTAAAATATCATTATGCAAAACACAGTTGGACATACCTTGTAGACCACTTTATGCTCTGACTGCCTAGAGTAAGACTTTGGATAATTGTTATGTACTTATGTTTACTGAAACTCTTCTTGCTGATGGTGTTTCTTCTATGCCATTTTCAGGTCAGGACAGTCCTTGACATAGAATGTGGATTTGGTACCTTTGGGGCACATCTTTTTGAGAGAGATCTCTTGACCATGTGCATTGCTAACTATGAAGCATCAGGCAGCCAAGTGCAAATTACACTAGAGAGAGGCATTCCTGCAATGATTGGTTCATTTGCAACGAAGCAGCTTCCATATCCCTATCTTTCCTTTGATATGGTGCATTGTGCGAAATGCAATATCGAATGGTACAAAAATGGTACGTCTTAAGTCTTCTTCTTCCACATGTCTTGGCTCTTATTAAATATAATGTTATTAAGCAATATATTAAGTTAGCACTTCACATGTAAAGATCAATATAAATGTCTAGCTGCATATTAAATATTTGAGGATGTACAGTTGTGGGTAACTTTTGGTTGACTTCTAACCCTTGCTACTGCAAACTTTGCATACATATGATTTCTGTAAAGACACGTTTAATTTGGTACTCTAGGATGGCGATAAAGTAGTACTCCCTCCGTTTCTTTTTATTTGTCGCTGGATAGTGTAAAATTGCACTATCCAGCGACAAATAAAAAGAAACGGAGGGAGTATCTCTTACAGTCTTACTAAATATGTAAACATCACTTTTCTCTGTAATTTTGCAGATGGCATTTTCTTAGTTGAAGTGAACAGGCTTTTGAGGCCTGATGGGTATTTTGTATGGACATCAAATTTGAATACACATAGAGCCTTGCGTGACAAAGAAAATCAAAAGAAATGGACAGCCATTCGTGACTTTGCTGAGGGTCTTTGTTGGGAGATGCTGTCACAACAAGATGAGACAATTGTATGGAAAAAGACAAATAAAAGGGACTGTTACAATTCGAGGTACTATGCTGCTTATCAACACCTACAAGTTTTATAATAATAAATGTTTACCTGTTTAGACTAGTAATTAACTTACAGAGTCGTTTTACAGAAAATCTGGGCCTGAGCTATGTGGCCATGATCCAGAATCACCATACTACCAACCACTAAACCCCTGCATATCAGGCACAAGAAGTCAGCGTTGGATCCCCATTGAATATCGTACCACCTGGCCATCTCAGGCTAGACAAAACTCAACAGAATTGGACATACATGGTAAGTATTTGACCACATCCACATGGTACAATTGGAAAAACAAGCAAACAAATCAACAAAGTTAAAAAATATGTTAGTGTCTTAATGTTCAAATGCTTGTCTGTCTTGCATTAACAACCTTATAATTTAACAGGTGTGCATCCTGAAGTCTTTGCTGATGATACCTCAAGCTGGGACTCCATGGTGCGAAACTACTGGTCTTTGCTATCTCCACTTATATTTTCAGACCATCCAAAGAGACCCGGTGATGAGGACCCACAGCCACCATTTAACATGCTAAGGAATGTTTTAGATATGAATGCTCACTTTGGTGGATTTAATGCTGCTTTACTGAAGGCAGGAAAGTCTGTATGGGTGATGAATGTTGTTCCTACAGATGCCCCAAACTATCTACCGCTGATATTTGACCGGGGTTTTATCGGGGTTCAACATGACTGGTATGGTCTTTTCCTTTTGCTGATTTGAATTCTTCTTTCCCTTTTTTTCCGTTTCAGGTGCATCCTCTGATGATGCCAAATCTTGAACTTTTATGACAGTTTCCAAGCTAAACTTTGAATTCATAGACAATCACAACTCACAAATATTAATACATGCATATGTTTTTTTAGAAAAGGGAATAACTTGATTATTCCAGCCTCTGCATGACAATATGCATATAGCTGTCCAGTACACCAAATATTCTGGGTTCAAACAGGAACATAACCATACTCGAAACATAGATGCCTCCACTACATTACAGATTACAAGCACAATCGATTACTAAAGTTCCAGCCATTTTTAACAAAGATTTGCATCATTGCGACTTCAAGCAGCCTGCATCCCTGCTTTACTTGTAATCCGTCTTCTTCCTTTAGCAGCAGCATCCATTGTCTCATCGAGTATGTGCCTCTAAAAAGTACCTGCATAGGAGTAGGAACTTGTGCATTGTTAAAAAACACATCATTTCGACAAAGCCATATGGCCCAACATATAGCACTCGCTCCAAACTAAATTTTGTTGCTAAGTTTCATATCAACCCCCATAAAGCCACTGTGTAAATAAATGATCAATGCTCCTAGGAGGTGAAATATTAAACGCAACTTGAATACAACGCCAAACACATTTAGCAATATGGCAGTCGAAGAATAGATGTTGAATGGATTCATTTAACGTACATGCTACACATCGTATGGAATGTTGTTTGTAGAGGCATTATAGAATCCCAATTTCACATAATTTTATTAGTGTACGCCAATACATGGAGATTGATGCATAAGTGAAGTATCAATTCGACAGACAACTTATTGCATATTGATCTTTGGAGTTTGGACCAACCTTCAGTTAAATAATGGATGGTTGGACATGTGTTCAGGTGTGATGCATTTCCAACTTACCCAAGAACATATGATATGGTGCACGCTGATGGTTTTCTATCACTTCAGAAGAACCACAAGCATAGATGTTCTACTCTTGACATATTCTTGGAAGTTGACCGCATCCTACGACCAGAGGTAAAGAAATTTTGGTCAATTACACTGATTTGGAATCCATTATTCAGTTGTGAATTATGTCTGTAATTCATTTAAAGTTCTTGGATGCATACCGAGCATAATACATAACATTGCAGTGTTTGGATATGTGTGATTCTAATCTCTAAACGGTACAAACCGTAAAATGGTTCATACAGGTATCTATCTAATTATTGTTGTTCCTAAAGGACAATTAGGGCCATTTCTTGATCGTACCATATGGAAAGAGTTGGGGACATTCATAGAATTATTGCATATTAACTTGGGTTAGTTTCTTCAGAACTTTGGCCATTGTATGGCCATATAGTTTGGTAGAGCTGTCTTTGTGATCATGGCCGCTTATGGGTATGTACACTCTGCTAGTGCAGGGGTGAGATGTTTGACATTTGATTTTGCAGTGGGAAAGAAAGATACCCTACACTCTACTTACACTGTATAATGCACAATTACCATTACCCATGAAGGAATGCAGCAGAATTATCAGACTAGTTTTGCATTGTTGCACTGCATATTTCCACCGGCCGTGTGGACTGTGGAGCACTACGCATCAGTCTTCAGTCATAGGATTATTTTATACAAGTGTTGTCTAACTTTTTTTTTCTGCTCGTTTGATTTGATGCAGGGCTGGGTCATAATCCGTGACGCTGCCCCTCTTATTGAAGCGGCAAGATCTGTTGTTACTCAACTCAGATGGGACGCCCGCGTTTTGGATCTTGACATAGCCAGTGATGAAAAACTACTGGTCTGTCAGAAGCCGTTTCTCAGAAAATAATGAGCATAGTAGACACTGACACAAGATATGAACTTATTCTTTCACCCTACACACTGTTACAATTGCTGTCTGAGCACAACTGAGTACAAAGTTTGGGTAAAAAACACGGGAAGCATGATTCAGCAAACTTGTCATGCATCACCATGGAACCGCAAGGTGCCATTAAATTGATCGGTCAAGTGCATGCTGCAGAAACAGGCTTGGTGGCTAAGCTTTCCAGGCCAAGGTTTTATTGCCAGGATATAGAGATGAAGCCATAAAAATTACTTTAGTAGTGAAACCATATCCAATAAAGAGATGCTGCTGCGGTGTACATAATCGCCGCCAATGTGCCATATAGGTATAATTCATTTTTTCCCTTGTTACAATTTCTCTCCTTTTTTCTGTAACTGTGCCAATTTGTTTTATTTTGTATCTTGTATGTAAATTGGTTGGTCTATATACTGATCATCCCAGACTACAGCCTAGTGAAATCAATATAATTATTATTTGGAGATGAATGATAAGCAAGAGCAAATTATAATCATTCCACTATATTTATCTATCATTTCTACAATTCATTATTTTTGTACATTGTACGGAACAAGAGTGATACCTTCATTATTCAAGAAGAATAAAATACATTTCCAGTAGAATACATGGTTAATATAAGAGGAATGTGTCAATGTTTCTTTGTGGTAGTTATTGCAATCTTGCAGGCAAGTTTTTGCTTTTGATGGCCATTTAGCGTTAGTCGGAGCCACTGAGATGAGCTGGCATTGCTCTTTGGTTTCAACATCCTATGCTTTTGCGGAGGATTGAGCGTCCAGTTCATCTTAGCTGTAGTTGCTATCTGCCATAACCAAGTGGGCTGTCGCATTTTGATGTTGACGTGCCACCTTAGTCCGAAGGAATTGGCTTTGTCATTCTTCCGTGGTTCTGGAGTAAAGACCATCCTCCCAGTATTATATTAAAAAGATACTAAAATATAGTTCCGACCGATAAAATCTCAACTTTGCCCCCACATCACTAGCGAGTCGTCACCTTCCACTCTACAACGCCCCAGCCAGAGGGTGGCGTGTAGAACGTAACTCGGAAGCGGGCGAAGCACAACAAGAGAATTTTTTTATTTTAACCAAGCCTGAAATTCACCCCTCGAGGGGGATTGAACCCGGGACCTGAAGGTGCTTCTCGGAAGCTTTAACCATTACGCTAGATATCCTTTCGCACTCTTACAATCTAAAAGTTTATAGAAAATACTCTTCCAGTCTAGAATTTTTAGAAGGATTGGAAAAAAAAGCCATCTTCAGGACAGTGACATATGCATGACACCGAAATTACACGTCTCGCGCCAATGCCATATTGCAAGGTATCATGTCGTCAACCAATGACTGATGATGTGGCAAGATCTCGACAAATTAAAATCTAATGCCATATTTCCAAGATGGTGATGAATTGAGTTTCTTTATTTTTTTTTGCATAAATTAAAATCTATAAACAAGCCCAACTTTTATTGCTTGTGCCCAACCGTCGATGATAGCCTCTCATGCTCTTGTTCGGTTGCTGGTTGCAACTTTTAGGTCTTAGTGGTTGCTAGGACATTTGCATATCCTCTAAAAGTTTCCAACGAAAACCCTATTCACATCGGCCCACCCCTAAATGCATCATTTTGGTGGGCACTCGAGCCAAGCTCGAGTTGACTCCGCAAGGTGGATGGGGAGATACTGGATGATCAGTTGACCACCATGCCATTGCTTGCCCCTCCCATGTGGCAAGCAAGATGATAGTCTTCAAGAAAAATTGACAGGGTTGGTAGTCCCATAATATTTGACGATGTTGGCCAGAGGTCGGAATCATTAAGGAAACTCGATGATGTGGATGGCATGGGCAAACGCCCGAGGCCCCGAGTGTTTCTTTCCACTATTGTGGTCATTGCCCCCCATCAAGGCTTGTGCCTCGAGCTAGCTTGGCATGCTCTTTGGTGAAATGACGCGCATTGAGGATTACTCGCTCGTCGCGGATCCTACACAAACATTAACGCACTGGGGTGCATGACAACGAGGGTTGTTGGTCATCGACGACTCGATCCTAGGGATTGGCATCAACAACCTTTGTTCGCTAGATGACTCCCTTTGAGGGAGAGGCAGCATGCCTGGAGGTGTCGTGTGAGTGCAAGGTGGTTGCATGCTCAATCAGCCCTAGAGCTCAAGGTACATGGCTCGAGCTTAGGGTCATTTGGCTTTATGATCGCTCGCAACACTTTTGCTATTGCGATAGTGATATTTTGGTTAGCACATGGAAAAAAATTGTGGCCCATCGCTTCCCCTTGCTCCGACTTCACTATAGGAGGAATGGCGGTGCCCTCCTGTCCCATTGGTACGACGTTGTTGATGGTGTTCGACCTCCTATTGGGGTTCAACGAGGCAGACCACATTATTAGGGTTGGCCCCTCTCACGGCCTCCTCACGAAGCCTAAGGAGTTGAACGGTGCGAGCCCGTAGGTATTCTACCTCATGCTTAGGTGTGTGTCCTTGGTGACACCCCTCCCACTAGGGTCGATGTGACATCTGCCTCGATCATGAAACAAGCGCGGAGAGACAACCTTCTGGCAGTGTTATTCAGTTTCGAAGAGGAAGTCGCTAGAGGATGTCTCTAGGAGCTTGTAGAAGGACGAGAGGTGGTGACTCACCATAGATATGAGCCCATATTGTATGTTTGGAGTGCATTTGGAGGCGCAAGGCTAACTATGGGTCCCCTCATCACGTCAAATGTGGGAGTAGCCTCAATCTGCTGACCCTAGTGGCATGGCTAAAGTTTAAGTTTGCTTGGGGCCCTAGAATGGGTCTGTCATCATGGTTCTTGTTACCTTAGCGAGCCTTTTGCGGGCAACATGAGATGATCGTCGCCCTAGGTGTCCCTCGCGGACCGGGCGGTTGTGCCGCCCTAGGCCATGGTCCTAGGTCCTTCTTAGTGGATTCACTTAAAGCTCAACTGTCGAGGACACCTTCGGGGGTGCTCAAGTTTGTCAGTGTTTGAGATGTAGTCGTGGTGACGAGTTGTAGGCTACCATCCTCTGTGGTGAAGTCCAAGGTGTTGAAGGTGATATTGGTCCCGAAGCAATCAGAGCCATTAAAAATCGACAAATGTCACGTAAAGCCCGTACCGGGTGTGTCAATTTTCATGGTTTGGAACCCATAACACTTAAATATTGAAAGAATCATGATGCCCAAGAGGGGGTGAATTGGGCTTCTCTAAAATTCTTACGAAAGATTAAACCCTAAACAAGAGCCCAACTTCACCCAATCTACTAGCTAGAATGTAAAAGCTATGAAATGGAGAACAACAATAAGTCATTATGGCAAATACTAGCAAAGTAAATACAGAAAGTAAATTGCTCAAAATAAATGTGAAAAGTAAAGTAGGGACAATAAAACTCCTCCAATTTTTCCGGAGGTATCAAAGAGTCAGCACTCTCCAGTAGTCCTCAAGATATCAAAGAGTCAGCACTCGCTGCCCAGGGCACCACCGGACTGTGCCCCTAGGGCAGCACCACTATATTTTTCCTTAGGTTTTTCTAAACCAATTTCGATTCTAACTTGTGAGTGATATCTTGAGTGACACCTAGCACTAGTTTTGAGTGTGAACTTGTACCGACACTACACTAGTTATCTCTTGGTCAAACAACTCAACCACAACCTGTCTTTATAGTATGACTAAAATGAAAATAGAAGTCCTAACTCTATACCAAGTGTCCCACAACTAATTTGACATTTAGGATATGAAGACCTTCATCTTTTGATTCGCCTTTTCAACCGTCGCTTTAAGTTCTCAACTGAGGGACCGGTTGGACGCAACTTCCTGTGTTGTGACGTAACTTACCATTTGCTCTGCAAAACTCACGCTAGTGACAAGTAATCTTACGTTGTCATTAATCGCTAAAACCAACTAGAAGTCTATATGCTTTCAAATATGTAGGTCAAGGGGGGGGGTCACGAGCTAACGTTCTAATGGCTTAGCTCTTGCGAGCTTGAGAGAAGGATTAGACGGGTTTGAGGAAGTCCCTTACGTTCAGTATGGTGCTGAATTCTTCATTGTTGTTTAAGTGTGTTACAAGGCAGAGTTTAGGACTCTCTTGCTTGTTTGATGGAATACAAAAGAGTTTTTGTTTGGTCTTACTTGCTTATCTACTTGCCTCCTCCCCTTTGTGGAGGTCATGTTCCTCCTTAGGCTGTCTCCAGCAACCATCCTATCTCATCGTCCTATTTCAAACTTAATTCTATAAATAGTGTAAGCTACAATTTAAATCCTCTATTTTACATGATCTGTTGTAGACAATATTATATAGTCGAAGGAGCAGGTAGTCTTATATACATAGAAAAATCGATAGGGTGAGTCATTTCGTGCCTACGGGTCATATGTCATCTCCTATGCTTCTGAAGGTCTTTCATTACTGGCGCATATGGCCCCCAAGGCCCTGTCACTTCTGACCCAACTGGACCAAGGGTTAGTTGGGTTTTGCAGAGGAGTGTATAAAGCCTCTTTGTGAGGAGGCGTCACTGAGGAAGTTGTATGGGTGGTTGGCCTCGAAATTCCTTTCCTTGCGCTTGATCCTTCACGTCTATGACAAGGCTCATCGTGGCCTTTCATCAATGTGATTGGTCCTTGTTGTCGTTTGAAAATTCAGATGGTTGGACACAGACGTCTTTAATGTTCTTTGGACCATGTCTGTCTCATTCAGTGTACACCTAGTCAGGTGCGGGTGCCAAGTGGTCGGAGAGTCATAAATGTGTTGGTTGTGTATAGAAACTCATGGGGCCTCTATATCGTACCAATAGATTGTCTTATCATCTTAGTATGACTTGATTTGGCTCAGAGTGACTATGTAGCATCCCAAAAATTCAAATCCTGAAATTTTCTCAAACTCGCTCTAAATTCAAAATGAATTTTAAATTTCATTTCAAAATGTTTGTTTGCGAGTTGATATCAACAAATAAAGTATAGTGGTCTATATTCTCTCCGAAATCCTCCCCAAAATATCCTACAGATATTTCCCCAGTGATCACCCTCGAATTCTTTCCAGAAATACCGCCCAGATATTTCCCGAGTAATCCCCTTCAAGTTCTTTCCAGAAATATTGCCCAGATATTCCACCGATATATCTCCAAGTATTTTCCTCCTGAGAAATACCTTCAAAATCATTTTTCAAGTCCCTACAAATATTTTCTTCATAACTTTCCTCATGCTCATACGTATACGTATGCCTCCAGTGTCATACGGTGAGCTCTACAAGCAAATCTCACTTATACAAGACAAATACATGCTAACCTCCCACTAATCATCTCATCCTCCCACTAATCCTCTCATCCCTCCCCCTAATCCCCCCCACCATGGCTATAAATAGAGGGGCAAGGGCCTCCCCTCATCCCACCCCAAGCCATTTCATGGCAACTCTCTTCCCCCCCACACACACACCCACTCCATGTTCCACACAAGCACACTAGCACAAGGATCGTTCGATCGTTCTTCGATCGTTCGTCCCCTGTTCTTAGTTTGTTCGTTCGTTCGTCCGATCGGCCGATCGTTCGTCCGATCGTTCATGGTTCGTTCGTCCGTTCGTCCGATCGTTCGATCGTTCGTCCGTTCGTTCGTCCAAATAATCTTTTTCCTACCGTTATGCTGCCGAAATTCCGATCGTTCGTTCGTTCGATCATTCGATCGTTCATCGTTCGTTCATAGTTCCTATTCATCGTTCATCGTTCGTTCATAGTCCCTATTCATCGTTCTTCCAGATAATCATTGTCCTGCCGTTATGCTGCCGAAATTCCGATCGTTCGTTCGTTCGATCACTCGATCGTTCGTCCGTTCGTTCATCCAAATAATCTTTGTCCTGCCGTTATGCTGCCGAAATTCCGATCATTCGTTCGTTCGATCATTCGATCGTTCATCGTTCGTTCATAGTTCCTATTCATCGTTCATTGTTCGTTCATGGTCCCTATTCATCGTTCTTCCAGATAATCTTTGTCCTGTCGTTATGCTACCGAAATTCCGATCGTTCGTTCGTCCGATCATTCGATCGTTCGTCCGTTCGTTCATAGTTCCTATTCATCGTTCATCGTTCGTTCATAGTTCCTATTCATCGTTCATCGTTCGTTCATACGACTATTCACCATCACTATTCACCGTTACTATTCATCATTACTATTTACTGACACTATTCACCATCGTTACTATTCAGTGTTACTATTCATCATCATTACTACTCGTCTATGATATCTAGTAACTTTTTCGTCGTCACTATTCATCGTTACTATTCATCGTTACTATTCATCGATTAGCCGATCACCCCGAATTTCAACTACTCATACATCATGCTGTCCAGTCCACCTAAGACCAGCCAGACCCATATTCCAGTCATACGAACTCCGGTGACTGTGATTTTCAGTCATACGAACTCAGGTTAGGACGTGTGAGGAAAGAAAGAGATTCGGATTCGGATCTCATTGATCATGAGATCGCAGAGCCGGACTAGTGGGTAAAGTGTACACCTCTGCGCAGAGTTTGAAAACCTATTCGAACAGTCTGTATCCACAAGAATGGACGAGTCTGGTATGGTATGGCAATTAATATTTTGTTTTAAAAAAAAGAGATGGTTTTGAGAAAAGTGGTTTTTAAAAGGTTCGGCGGTTGAGCCGTGAGCTATGGTGCACGGGAAGTCCAGTAGCTGTTTTTAAAAAGGAAAACCAGTGGGAAACTGCTGAGATACCTGGATGGTTTAGTCCAGGAGATTTTGTTATAATACTGAAAAACTTCCTGCTCCTTTTGGAGAGGATGCGCTTTGCAAAAATACAAAATGTTTTTCAAAACAACTCTGCATAAAATATTGCTGTTTCTGCAAAATATCCTGAGCTCCACATATTCCATGCATTATATCTGATTTCCCCATTCCGCGGGTGAAGGTGGGCTGCTGAGTACGTTTGTACTCACCCTTGCTTATTTATTTTTTTCAGAAAAAGGAGATCGGGTAAGAGTTACGCCTGTTCCCAACCTTGCCTGTGGCTGTTGGACCGCTGATTTGCTTCGCTGCGTATATCGGGCTGCTTCAGCCCCACTCTGATGATATGTCCCGAGTTGTGGACCAACTCTTAAAGTTGATCGCCACCTTTATAGGTTTGTTTCGTTTAAGCAGATTTAAAATCATCTGATGTATAAATGTGTTTACTAGCCTCATGGGACTAGTAATTGTATCACATTGAGTCCCAGAGGATTGGGGACGCTTCAGGTGGTATCGGAGCTGTTAGGTTGGCCGCAGGACGTAACCCTTAGCCTGATCAAAAGTTTTTGAGTCAAAACTATTTTCTTAAAAAAATTCTTGCTCTCATCCCTTCATTTCAAAAATGTTTTCCCCCTTTCCTTCTCTCAGAAGTCAGATGGAGGTTCAGTGCCAAACCAGCTTCTGCCAGAATGAAGATGGTTTCCCCAAGTTGCTGAGAGCATGCACAGTCCGCCTCGGAATCAGGAGCCAGCCAGAGTATGATGGTCGTGAATTCATCAAGCATGGCACAGAGAAGTGTGTCGTGACTGTATACATTGGATCCAGTCCGCACCATGTGGAATGGAGTGTCACTACTACTGGGCACAGATTCAAAGACACCTGCCAAGTCGTCGCTCGCAAGGCATTGAGGGCCCTGTGTCAGATCTATGAAGAAGAAGTGGCCGACACCCCGCTTAGATTCTTTCCGCCCTTTCAGAGAGACCGTCCAGTTTGGATGGCCAGGATGCGTGCATTAGAAGAGCAGCAGCTGCTTGAGGATGACCCCACAGTTGTGTACCTCACTGCATACCTGCTCACCCTGGATGCCCAGTATGATTTCTTGGTCCGGCACCACCGTCAGATGATTGCCCGAGCAGAAGATGCAGAGAAGCTCAACCGTAAGCTCCATGTGGATCTCACCACAGCTCAAGCCCGTGTAGCTGCCTTAGAAAGTCGTGAAGTCATTGCTGTTGAAGCCCTGAAGCAAGCCAAGGATGAGCATGTCCAGAAACTGATGGAGGCCTACTTGGTAACCCATAACCAACGTAGAGCCCTGCGGATCCAAGAGCCCGCTCCATCCAACCCAGTTCAACCCAGGAGAGCTGAAGACCCCTAGATTCTTGAAGGTCACCCGGTCTCTATCAGAGGAGAGAAGAAGGCTTGGGAACTCCCGGAAGGAGCCATAGTCTTGGAAGGAATTCCAGTCTCCCCTAAGGCTATGGATAAGCAAGAGCACCCTGAATCCTCCCAAGATCCCCCGCCAGAGTTGTTTGAGCCCCTCGCCATGAAGAAGATTCTAGCACCGTCCCTTGAGGTCAAGGAAGAAGCTGCAAGCACCCCGCCAGCACCACCGCCCTCTGAGGAGCTACAAGAGCCAGTCCAGCTTGAAGAAGAGTTCGACCACATCTTGCCATCTCAGTCGCCGCCAGAAGAAGTCATCAACATCAGCTCCCTCTTGACCCATCCAGGAGATATCTCAGATTGAAGTTGTGCGTCAGCCTTGCTAGAAGAGAAGTTGCCTGGTCTGAAGTTAGTATGCCCAGTCCTCTGCATGCATTGGGTAGTGAAGTTTTTCTTCACTTTGGCTAGAGCCCTGCATGTATGAGAGGTAATCGTGTAGTCCCGTGCCTTGAAAAACTCTATTTGTGTGGCCCCCTAGGGCATTTCAAAATGAATTTCGCTTGATGTTTTCTCCCCTTTTGAGTGCATATGTGATGCTTTAACGTTGGTGCTCATAAGTTGCATTTAGCATAGTTCTCAATTCAGGAGCCAAGCAATAGTAGTTATGCTTAGCCCCCGAGTCTGAGTAGCCCGTGCTTTGGAAAAACTCTATTCTACCCTTATTCAAAACATTTGATTTGTTTGTGCTTATCATTGCTGAGCTTGTGTGTTTTCTTTTCGTTTTTCTTAAAAAGGTTTTCTCTAAAAACATAGATCACAAATTAGAGCTAATCCTTACCTTATGCTTCCATTCTCATCTTAACCCATCTGAAGAAAAAAGTGCCTTACCCAAGAAGATACCGGGAAGCTTACCCTTGAAGCCTGGAACAAGCTACAGAGGAACCTATCCAGTCGCTCAGTCAAAAGGACCGACCGTGAGAATCAAAGCACTGCCCCTGAGTCAAAGTAAACAGGAAAAGAGGACAGAAGAAGTTATTACCATACAGAGAGGCAAAGATTCTTGGAACCAGAGACCACAAACATCAGGGTCATTGACCCCACCACTCACCCATGCCCCCCGCATGCGTGCCCGCCTCCATGCGCACTAGCACCCCCGCCCATGCCCCCTTTGCAGCGCACTACCGCAGCCCACCCCCCTTTTGCAGCGCACCCACCGCCGCCATCATCGCCGGCAACACCAGGCCCCCTCCCCTTGTCGCACCCGCTGTCGCGTAGCACCTACTCCATCACCACTACTCTGCAACCGAACACCCCCACTCGTCGATAAAGCACCCCACCAGCTCCCTCAGTTCCCATCCAAATCAAAGCACACTCCCGATAAAATCCCCTCTGCCAAATCGCAAGCAACTCCATTTTTCCACTCCCTCGCCCCTAAGATCACAATGCTTGGTGATTCTTGGGTTGAAGACTGTTGTACATGGTTCATAGTCTTTGGTTTCCTCCTCTGTATGATGGTAATACCCTTTGATAGAATCCTCTAGTGGGAAGAGCAAAGAGAAAGAAAGGGTCAGTGAAAAGAAGATAGTGAAGAGAAGATGAGAAGAAGGTTGTTCCAGAATCAACCATGTGTCAGTCATCTCTCCGCAGCCTGGTCAAGCAGCAACAGCAGAAGAAGGCCCCGTAACACCCTTGTTATGAGGTACTTCAAGGAGTTCGAATCCCCAAGATTCAAGAGATCTACCCTCATTCTTTTTAAGTGGGGTAGTATTCCAGTAAGGTTCCTGCTGTGGAGAAAAAGAAGAAGGCCTGCAGCAAGCTTGTCGAGGACCAGATCACCGAAGCTTATAAGTTTCTGGATGAGAAGTGGTCACCCAAGTTCCGTTAATGAAGCACCAAAAGACCAGTCAAGTAAGGAATCCATGTGGGAGTTTGCAAGAGAAAGGTTTGTGTGTTGGCATCGATGCTTCTTCAATAAGCTAGTTGCCAAGCGAAAGCCAGAAGCCTGAAGATGATCTTGAGTAGCCAGAATCAGCGTTTGCCATCAGCAACCGGATGCTCCTGAAAGGCCAGATTTTGTTGAAGTTCCATCTCCTCGAAGACTCTCCAAAGTGAAGATATGTAGTTGAAGTAAAGCTATACCCATAACCCTTCTAAGCCAAATCTCGAGGACGAGATTCCTTTTAAGTGGGGTAGGTTTGTAGCATCCCAAAAATTCAAATCCTGAAATTTTCTCAAACTCGCTCTAAATTCAAAATGAATTTTAAATTTCATTTCAAAATGTTTGTTTGCGAGTTGATATCAACAAATAAAGTATAGTGGTCTATATTCTCTCCGAAATCCTCCCCAAAATATCCTACAGATATTTCCCCAGTGATCACCCTCGAATTCTTTCCAGAAATACCGCCCAGATATTTCCCGAGTAATCCCCTTCAAGTTCTTTCCAGAAATATTGCCCAGATATTCCACCGATATATCTCCAAGTATTTTCCTCCTGAGAAATACCTTCAAAATCATTTTTCAAGTCCCTACAAATATTTTCTTCATAACTTTCCTCATGCTCATACGTATACGTATGCCTCCAGTGTCATACGGTGAGCTCTACAAGCAAATCTCACTTATACAAGACAAATACATGCTAACCTCCCACTAATCATCTCATCCTCCCACTAATCCTCTCATCCCTCCCCCTTGATAGTCGCCTAGAGGGGGGGGGGGGTGAATAGGGCGAAACTGAAATTTACAAATATAAACACAACTACAAGCCGGGTTAGCGTTAGAAATATAAACGAGTCCGCGAGAGAGGGCGCAAAACAAATCGTAAGCAAATAATGAAGTGTGACACACGGATTTGTTTTACCGAGGTTCGGTTCTCTCAAACCTACTCCCCGTTGAGGAGGCCACAAAGGCCGGGTCTCTTTCAACCCTTCCCTCTCTCAAACGGTCCCTCGGACCGAGTGAGCTTCTCTTCTCAAATCAAAGCCGGGAACAAAACTTCCCCGCAAGGGCCACCACACAATTGGTGCCTCTTGCCTTGATTACAATGGAGTTTTGATCGCAAGAACAAGTGAGAAAGAAAAGAAGCAATCCAAGCGCAAGAGCTCAAATGAACACGGCAAATCACTCTCTCTAGTCACTAGGGTTTTGTGTGGAATTGGAGAGGATTTGATCTCTTTGAATGTGTCTAGAATTGAATGCCTAGAGCTCTTGTAGTGGTTGAGAAGTGGAAAACTTGGATGGCAATGAATGTGGGGTGGTTGGGGTATTTATAGCCCTAACCACCAAAAGTGACCGTTGGCTGGAGGCGTCTGCTCGATGGCGCACCGGACAGTCCGGTGCACACCGGACAGTCCGGTGCCCCTGCCACGTCATCACTGCCGTTGGATTCTAGCCGTTGGAGCTTCTGACTTGTGGGCCCGCCTGGGTGTCCGGTGCACACCGGACATGTACTGTTTGATGTCCGGTGCACCGGTATGGGCGATTCTGACTTCTGCGCGCGCTGCGCGCGCATTTAATGCACCGCAGGGAGCCGTTGGCGCCGCAGGGAGCCGTTGCTCCGCTGGTACACCGGACAGTCCGGTGCACACCGGACAGTCCGGTGAATTATAGCGGAGCGGCTGCCGCGCGAACCCGAGGCTGGCGAGTTCAGGAGGCCGAGCTTCCTTGGAGCACCGGACATGTCCGGTGCACACCGGACAGTCCGGTGAATTATAGCGCGCCGTCTTCCGAGAAATCCCGAGGGTGAAGAGTTTGAGTCTGAGTTCCCTGGTGCACCGGACAGGTACTGTTCACTGTCCGGTGGCACACCGGACAGTCCGGTGCGCCAGACCAGGGGTGCCCTCGGTTGCCCCTTTGCTCCTTTATTGAATCCAACATTTGATCTTTTTATTGGCTAGATGTGAACCTTTTGCACCTGTATAACTTATACACTAGAGCAAACTAGTCAGTCTAATATTTGTGTTGGGCAATTCAACCACCAAAATTAATTAGGAACTAGGTGTAAGCCTAATTCCCTTTCAATCTCCCCCTTTTTGGTGATTGATGCCAACACAAACCAAAGCAAATATAGAAGTGCATAATTGAACTAGTTTGCATAATGTAAGTGAAAAGGTTACTTGGAATTGAGCCAATATAACTACTTACAAGATATGCAAGGAATGTTTCTTTCTTATATAACATTTTGGACCACGTTTGCACCACATGTTTTGTTTTTGCAAATTCTTTTTGTAAATCCATTTCAAAGATCTTTTGCAAATAGTCAAAGGTACATGAATAAGAGTTTGCAAAGCATTTTCAAGATTTGAAATTGTCTCCCCCTATTTCAAATGCTTTTCCTTTGACTAAACAAAACTCCCCCTAAAAGAGATCCACCTCTTAGTGTTCAAGAGGGTTTTGATATACCATTTTTGAAATACTACTTTCTCCCCCTTTTGAACACAATAGGATACCAAATGATAAAGACTTTTGGAAAGCACTAAGTTTTTGAATTTGGTGGTGGTGGTGCGGTCCTTTTGCTTTGGGCTCATTTCTCCCCCTTTTTGGCATGAATCGCCAAAAACGGAATCATTAGAGCCCTCAAAGTAATTTCTTCCCCTTTGGTCAAAAAGTAAATGAGTTAAGATTATACCAAAGATGAAGTCCGGTCCTTTTGCTTTTGAGCATTTACTCTCTCCCCCAAGGATGAAATCCTTTTCTTTGATGCTCATTTCTCCCCAAGGAATAGAGAGTTGCTCGGAGTGATGGCGAAGCATGAGTTACGGAGTGGAAGCCTTTGTCTTCGCCGAAGACTCCAATTTCCTTTCAATATACCTATGACTTGGTTTGAAATAGACTTGAAAACACATTAGTCATAGCATATAGAAGAGATATGATCAAAGGTATTCAAATGAGCTATGTGTGCAAGCTTAGCAAAAGAAATTTCTAGAATCAAGAATATTGAGCTCATGCCTAAGTCTGGTAAAAGATTGTTCATCAAGTGGCTTGGTAAAGATATCGGCTAATTGATCTTTAGTATTAATGTAAGAAATCTCGATATCCCCCTTTTGTTGGTGATCCCTAAGAAAATGATACCGAATGGCTATGTGCTTAGTGCGGCTATGCTCGACGGGATTGTCGGCCATTTTGATTGCACTCTCATTATCACATAGCAAAGGGACTTTGGTTAATTTGTAACCGTAGTCCCGCAGGGTTTGCCTCATCCAAAGCAATTGCGCGCAACAATGTCCTGCGGCAATGTACTCGGCTTCGGCGGTGGAAAGAGCGACCGAATTTTGCTTCTTTGAAGCCCAAGACACCAAGGATCTTCCCAAGAACTGGCAAGTCCCTGATGTGCTCTTCCTATTGATTTTGCACCCCGCCCAATCGGCATCCGAATAACCAAGTAAATCAAATGTGGATCCCCGAGGGTACCAAAGCCCAAACTTAGGGGTATAAGCCAAATATCTCAAGATTCGTTTTACGGCCGTAAGGTGGGATTCCTTAGGGTCGGATTGGAATCTTGCACACATGCAAACGGAAAGCATAATGTCCGGTCGAGATGCACATAAATAAAGCAATGAACCAATCATCGACCGGTATACCTTTTGATCCACGGACTTACCTCCCGTGTCGAGGTCGAGATGCCCATTAGTTCCCATGGGTGTCTTGATGGGTTTGGCATCCTTCATCCCAAACTTAGCAAGAATGTCTTGAGTGTACTTCGTTTGGCTAATGAAGGTGCCCTCTTGGAGTTGCTTGACTTGGAATCCTAGAAAATACTTCAACTCCCCCATCATCGACATCTCGAATTTCTGTGTCATGATCCTACTAAACTCTTCACATGTAGACTCGTTAGTAGACCCAAATATAATATCATCAACATAAATTTGGCATACAAACAAGTCATTTTCAAGAGTTTTAGTAAAGAGTGTAGGATCGGCCTTGCCGACTTTGAAGCCATTAGCAATAAGGAAATCTCTAAGGCATTCATACCATGCTCTTGGGGCTTGCTTGAGCCCATAAAGCGCCTTAGAGAGCCTATAGACATGATTAGGATACTCACTGTCTTCAAAGCCGGGAGGTTGCTCAACATAGACCTCTTCCTTGATCGGTCCATTGAGGAAGGCACTTTTCACGTCCATTTGATAGAGCTTAAAGCCATGGTAAGTAGCATAGGCCAATAATATGCGAATTGACTCAAGCCTAGCTACGGGTGCATAGGTTTCACCAAAATCCAAACCTTCGACTTGTGAATACCCTTTGGCTACGAGTCGAGCTTTGTTCCTTGTCACCACACCATGCTCATCTTGCTTGTTGCGGAAGACCCATTTGGTTCCTACAACATTTTGGTTAGGACGTGGAACTAAATGCCAGACCTCATTCCTCGTGAAATTGTTGAGCTCCTCTTGCATCGCCACCACCCAATCCGAATCTTGGAGAGCTTCCTCTACCCTGTGTGGCTCAATAGAGGAAACAAACGAGTAATGTTCACAAAAATGTGCAACCCGAGATCGAGTAGTTACCCCCTTATGAATGTCGCCGAGGATGGTGTCGACGGGGTGATCTCGTTGGATTGCTTGGTGGACTCTTGGGTGTGGCGGTCTTGGTTCTTCCTCATCCTCCTTTTCTTGATCATTTGCATCTCCCCCTTGATCATTGCCGTCATCTTGAGGTGGCTCATCTTCTTGATTTTGCCCTTCATCAACTTGAGCCTCATCCTCATTTTGAGTTGGTGGAGATGCTTGCGTGGAGGAGGATGGTTGATCTTGTGTACTTGGAGGCTCTTCGGATTCCTTAGGACACACATCCCCGATGGACATGTTCCTTAGCGCGATGCATGGAGCCTGTTCTTCACCTATCTCATCAAGATCAACTTGCTCTACTTGAGAGCCGTTAGTTTCATCAAACACAACGTCACATGAGACTTCAACTAGTCCAGTGGACTTGTTAAAGACCCTATATGCCCTTGTGTTTGAGTCATAACCAAGTAAAAAGCCTTCTACAGTTTTAGGAGCAAATTTAGATTTTCTACCTCTTTTAATAAGAATGAAGCATTTGCTACCAAAAACTCTAAAATATGAAATGTTGGGCTTTTTACCGGTTAGGAGTTCATATGATGTCTTCTTGAGGATTCGGTGAAGATATAACCGGTTGATGGCGTAGCAGGCGGTGTTGACCGCTTCGGCCCAAAACCGGTCCGGTGTCTTGTACTCATCAAGCATGGTTCTTGCCATGTCCAATAGAGTTCGATTCTTCCTCTCCACTACACCATTTTGTTGTGGCGTGTAGGGAGAGGAGAACTCATGCTTGATGCCCTCCTCCTCAAGGAAGCCTTCAATTTGAGAGTTCTTGAACTCCGTCCCGTTGTCGCTTCTTATTTTCTTGATCCTTAAGCCGAACTCATTTTGAGCTCGTCTCAAGAATCCCTTTAAGGTCTCTTGGGTTTGAGATTTTTCCTGTAAAAAGAATACCCAAGTGAAGCGAGAATAATCATCCACAATAACAAGACAATACTTACTCCCGCCGATGCTTATGTAAGCAATCGGGCCGAATAGATCCATGTGGAGTAGCTCAAGCGGCCTGTCGGTCGTCATGATGTTCTTGTGTGGATGATGGACTCCAACTTGCTTCCCCGCCTGACATGCACTACAAATCCTGTCTTTCTCAAAATGAACATTTGTTAATCCTAAAATGTGTTCTCCCTTTAGAAGCTTATGAAGATTCTTCATTCCAACATGGGCTAGTCGGCGGTGCCAGAGCCAACCCATGTTAGTCTTAGCAATTAAGCAAGTGTCGAGTTCAGCTCTATCAAAATCTACCAGGTATAGCTGACCCTCCAACACTCCCTTAAATGCTATTGAATCATCACTTCTTCTAAAGACAGTGACACCTATATCAGTAAAAAGACAGTTGTAGCCCATTTGACATAATTGGGAAACAGAAAGCAAGTTGTAATCTAATGAATCAACAAGAAAAACATTGGAAATGGAATGGTCAGGTGAAATAGCAATTTTACCCAAACCTTTGACCAACCCTTGATTTCCATCCCCGAATGTGATAGCTCGTTGGGGATCTTTGTTTTTCTCATATGAGGAGAACATCCTTTTCTCCCCGGTCATGTGGTTTGTGCACCCGCTATCGAGTATCCAACTTGAGCCCCCGGATGCATAAACCTACAAAACAAATTTAGTTCTTGACTTTAGGTACCCAAACGGTTTTGGGTCCTTTGGCATTAGAAACAAGAACTTTGGGTACCCAAACACAAGTCTTGGAACCCTTGTGTTTGCCCCCAACAAATTTGGCAACTACCTTGCCGGATTTGCTAGTAAGCACATAAGATGCATCAAAAGTTTTAAATGAAATGCTATGTTCATTTGATGCATTAGGAATTTTCTTCTTAGGCAACTTGGCACGGGTTGGTTGCCTAGAACTAGATGTCTCACCCTTATACATGAAAGCATGATTGGGGCCAGAGTGAGACTTCCTAGAGTGAATTCTCCTAATTTTGCTCTCAGGATAGCCGGCAGGGTACAAAATGTAACCCTCGTTATCCTGAGGCATGGGAGCCTTGCCCTTAACAAAGTTAGATAAGTTCTTTGGAGGAGCATTAAGTTTGACATTGTCTCCCCTTTGGAAGCCAATGCCATCCTTAATGCCAGGGCGTCTCCCATTATAAAGCATGCTACGAGCAAATTTAAATTTCTCATTTTCTAGATTGTGCTCGGCAATTTTAGCATCTAATTTTGCTATATGATCATTTTGTTGTTTAATTAAAGCCATATGATCAAGAATAGCATTAACATCAATATCTCTACATCTAGTGCAAATAGAAACATGCTCAAGATTAGATGTAGAGGGTTTGCAAGATTTAAGTTCTACAACCTTAGCATGCAACATTTCATTCTTAGTTCTAAGGTCGGAAATAGTAGCATTGCAAACATTAAAATCTTTAGCCTTAGCAATTAAATTTTCATTCTCTAATCTAAGGCTAGCAAGAGATGCATTCAATTCATCAATCTTAGCAAGCAAGTCAATGTTATCATCTCTAAGATTGGGAATTGAAACATTACAAACATGAGTATCAACCTTAGCACTTAAAATAGCATTTTCATTTCTAAGGTTGTCAATCATCTCACGACAAGTGCTTAGCTCACTAGATAATTTTTCACATTTCTCAATTTCCAGAGCATAAGCCTTTTTAACCTTAACATGTTTTTTGTTTTCTTTAATTAGACAATCCTCTTGGGAATCCAAAAGGTCATCCTTTTCATGAATAGCACTAACCAATTCATTCAATTTTTCCTTTTGAGCTATGTTAAGGTTGGCAAAAAGGGAACGCAAATTATCCTCCTCATCACTAGCATTATCATCACTAGAAGATTCATATTTAGTGGAGGAGTTGGATTTAACCTTCTTCTTTTTGCCGTCCTTTGCCATGAGGCACTTGTGGCCGATGTTGGGGAAGAGGAGTCCCTTGGTGACGGCGATGTTGGCGGCGTCCTCGTCGTCGGAGGAGTCGCTTGAGCTTTCGTCGGAATCCCATTCCCGACAAACATGGGCATCGCCGCCCTTCTTCTTGTAGTACCTTTTCTTCTCCTTTCTTCTCCCCTTCTTGTCGTCGCCTCGGTCACTGTCACTAGATATAGGACATTTAGCAATAAAATGACCGGGCTTACCACACTTGTAGCAAACCTTCTTGGAGCGGGACTTGTAGTCCTTCCCCCTCCTTTGCTTGAGGATTTGGCGGAAGCTCTTGATGACGAGCGCCATTTCCTCATTGTCGAGCTTGGAGGCGTCTATTGGTTGTCTACTTGGTGTAGACTCCTCCTTCTTCTCTTCCGTTGCCTTGAATGCAACGGGTTGGGCTTCGGATGGGTCGCCAAGCTCGTTGATTTTCCTCGAGCCTTCTATCATGCACTCAAAACTTACAAAATGCCCGATAACTTCCTCGGGGGTCATTTTAGTATATCTAGGATTACCACGAATCAATTGAACTTGAGTGGGATTAAGAAAAATGAGAGATCTTAAAATAACATTTACCACTTCGTGGTCATCCCACTTCTTGCTCCCGAGGTTGCGTACTTGGTTCACCAAAGTCTTGAGCCGGTTGTACATGTGTTGTGGCTCCTCCCCTTTTTGAAGCCGGAACCGACCGAGCTCCCCCTCGATCGTTTCCCGCTTGGTGATCTTGGTGAGCTCATCTCCCTCGTGCGCAGTTTTGAGCACATCCCAAATCTCCTTGGCGCTTTTCAACCCTTGTACTTTGTTATACTCCTCTTTGCTTAAAGAGGCGAGGAGTATCGTCGTTGCTTGAGAGTTGAAGTGCTCGATTTGGGCCACCTCATCCTCATCATAGTTCTCATCCCCTACCGACGGTACCTGTGCACCTAACTCAACAACATCCCATATACTTTTGTGGAGCGAGATTAGATGAAATCGCATTAAATCGCTCCACCTAGCGTAATCTTCACCATCAAAAGTTGGTGGTTTGCCTAATGGGACGGAAAGTAAAGGTGTATGTTTGGAAATGCGAGGGTAGCGTAGGGGGATCTTACTATACTTCTTGCGCTCTTGGCGCTTAGAAGTCACGGAGGGCGCATCGGAGTTGGAGGTAGAAGTTGATGAAGTGTCGGTCTCGTAGTAGACCACCTTCCTCATCCTCTTGTGCTTGTCGCCTTTCCGATGCGGCTTGTGGGAAGAAGATTTTTCCTTCTTCTCTTTGTGGTGAGAAGAAGATTTCTTCTCCTTCCCTTTGTTGGAGGAGCTCTTCTTCTTCTCCCTCCTTTTGGTGTGGGACTCTTCCGATGAAGTGCTCCCGTAGCTTGTAGTGGGCTTTTCGCCGGTCTCCATCTCCTTCTTGGCGTGATCTCCCGACATCACTTCGAGCGGTTAGGCTCTAATGAAGCACCGGGCTTTGATACCAATTGATAGTCGCCTAGAGGGGGGGGGGTGAATAGGGCGAAACTGAAATTTACAAATATAAACACAACTACAAGCCGGGTTAGCGTTAGAAATATAAACGAGTCCGCGAGAGAGGGCGCAAAACAAATCGTAAGCAAATAATGAAGTGTGACACACGGATTTGTTTTACCGAGGTTCGGTTCTCTCAAACCTACTCCCCGTTGAGGAGGCCACAAAGGCCGGGTCTCTTTCAACCCTTCCCTCTCTCAAACGGTCCCTCGGACCGAGTGAGCTTCTCTTCTCAAATCAAAGCCGGGAACAAAACTTCCCCGCAAGGGCCACCACACAATTGGTGCCTCTTGCCTTGATTACAATGGAGTTTTGATCGCAAGAACAAGTGAGAAAGAAAAGAAGCAATCCAAGCGCAAGAGCTCAAATGAACACGGCAAATCACTCTCTCTAGTCACTAGGGTTTTGTGTGGAATTGGAGAGGATTTGATCTCTTTGAATGTGTCTAGAATTGAATGCCTAGAGCTCTTGTAGTGGTTGAGAAGTGGAAAACTTGGATGGCAATGAATGTGGGGTGGTTGGGGTATTTATAGCCCCAACCACCAAAAGTGACCGTTGGCTGGAGGCGTCTGCTCGATGGCGCACCGGACAGTCCGGTGCACACCGGACAGTCCGGTGCCCCTGCCACGTCATCACTGCCGTTGGATTCTAGCCGTTGGAGCTTCTGACTTGTGGGCCCGCCTGGGTGTCCGGTGCACACCGGACATGTACTGTTTGATGTCCGGTGCACCGGTATGGGCGATTCTGACTTCTGCGCGCGCTGCGCGCGCATTTAATGCACCACAGGGAGCCATTGGCGCCGCAGGGAGCCGTTGCTCCGCTGGTACACCGGACAGTCCGGTGCACACCGGACAGTCCGGTGAATTATAGCGGAGCGGCTGCCGCGCGAACCCGAGGCTGGCGAGTTCAGGAGGCCGAGCTTCCTTGGAGCACCGGACATGTCCGGTGCACACCGGACAGTCCGGTGAATTATAGCGCGCCGTCTTCCGAGAAATCCCGAGGGTGAAGAGTTTGAGTCTGAGTTCCCTGGTGCACCGGACAGGTACTGTTCACTGTCCGGTGGCACACCGGACAGTCCGGTGCGCCAGACCAGGGGTGCCCTCGGTTGCCCCTTTGCTCCTTTATTGAATCCAACATTTGATCTTTTTATTGGCTAGATGTGAACCTTTTGCACCTGTATAACTTATACACTAGAGCAAACTAGTCAGTCTAATATTTGTGTTGGGCAATTCAACCACCAAAATTAATTAGGAACTAGGTGTAAGCCTAATTCCCTTTCACCCCTAATCCCCCCACCATGGCTATAAATAGAGGGGCAAGGGCCTCCCCTCATCCCACCCCAAGCCATTTCATGGCAACTCTCTTCCCCCCCCCACACACACCCACTCCATGTTCCACAGAAGCACACACTAGCACAAGGATCGTTCGATCGTTCTTCGATCGTTCGTCCCCTATTCTTAGTTTGTTCGTTCGTTCGTCCGATCGTCCGATCGTTCGTCCGATCGTTCATGGTTCGTTCATCCGTTCGTCCGATCGTTCGATCGTTCGTCCGTTCATTCGTCCAAATAATCTTTTTCCTACCGTTATGCTGCCGAAATTCCGATCGTTCGTTCGTTCGATCATTCGATCGTTCATCGTTCGTTCATAGTTCCTATTCATCGTTCATCGTTCGTTCATAGTCCCTATTCATCGTTCTTCCAGATAATCATTGTCCTGCCGTTATGCTGCCGAAATTCCGATCGTTCGTTCGTCCGATCACTCGATCGTTCGTCCGTTCGTTCATCCAAATAATCTTTGTCCTGCCGTTATGCTGCCGAAATTCCGATCATTCGTTCGTTCGATCATTCGATCGTTCATCGTTCGTTCATAGTTCCTATTCATCGTTCATCGTTCGTTCATGGTCCCTTTTCATCGTTCTTCCAGATAATCTTTGTCTTGTCGTTATGCTGCCGAAATTTCGATCGTTCGTTCGTCCGATCATTCGATCGTTCGTCCGTTCGTTCATAGTTCCTATTCATCGTTCATCGTTCGTTCATACGACTATTCACCATCACTATTCACCGTTACTATTCATCATTACTATTCATTGAAACTATTCACCATCGTTACTATTCAGTGTTACTATTCATCATCGTTACTATTCATCATCATTACTACTCGTCTATGATATCTAGTAACTTTTTCGTCGTCACTATTCATCGTTACTATTCATCGTTACTATTCATCGATTAGCCGATCACCCCGAATTTCAACTACTCATACATCATGCTGTCCAGTCCACCTAAGACCAGCCAGACCCATATTCCAGTCATACGAACTCCGGTGACTGTGATTTTCCTTCCAGTAGGGAACTTCCCATCTGGTCACCCATCCTAGGTTTCTCCAAGTTGAGCACGCTTAATTTTGAGATTCCTTCGAACCAGGCTCCCAAACTCAGATTCCAATAATTCTCGTTTCTAAATTCTTATCAAACTATTCCCTACCCAACCATGTCATCCCTTAAGCATGGTCCATATTCCAGAAAACTCCCAAAATACTCTTGTCCCATATTTTGCCTATAACTCTCCTGTTCATACTAAGTCAGACGATTCATTCGTCACTATTCTCACCAACAGTGAACTTCGCTGTGCTACACCATATACACCCAGCTATAAATACACCCGGCTACCCTCTCCCTCTCCACACACACTCAACACCCTCAGCCAAGGAAAACACCCCACCCACTCAGTTACTCCACTCTGCCGGCTACACGCATAGTGTCGCGTCACCTCCAGTCCACCCTCCTGGTAAGCACCTCCGCTCCACCACCAGTAATATCTCAACACCACATGACACAGATTCTACTCAAGACTCTACCCATCCATATATCGCTTTTCTGACCACTATACTAAATATTTGTTGGTATACTTGCTGGTTTGTATGTTTGCTTGTTCATGTTGCATAGTTATTAGAGCGTTCATGCCATCTCGTGGAGGCCAGATCTGCAAGTCTACGCCAGGCGGTGGAGCCAGAAGCCAGTTCCGCGAGCTCTCCTTCCCCCTTCGCTGAATAAGCACGACAAGCTCACTGGATCCCTTTGATGCATAAATTACCTATGATTTTTCAACCACAACCCTCAGCCTGTTATTTTATGTATGATATGATTTTGAGACAAGTTATTATGACCACTCAGCTGCTTGCCGCAATCAATCCCTGATATATATGTTCTAAATGATTTGAGAACAGGTGTGAGTTTTCAAAAGAAAATGCTTTTCAAAATGTGTGTGATGAAGGGTTTTCACCCTTATCACCTTGTGAGTGGGATAATCAGGGACTCCCTGGTTTAGGGGAGGGCCTAAGGTGTTGGCTCAGCTGGTTTAGGCGTGAGCAGAAGGATTGTCCCCTCATATAAGGACCGGTTTGTCATCTTCACTACCTGTACTCTTTAATAGTACAACCACTCGAGACTGTGTGGGCAGTCACTCAATCTAAACTCGTGTGGTCCGACCCCAGGGTTATGAAGGCTGGGGAGCACCGGGAGGATAAGGAGGGGGAAAGTTTTGTCCGGTTTGGACATGGCGGTGGCCTGACTCCTTCCGGATAACCGTTAAGGTTAGGACGTGCGAGGAAAGAAAGAGATTCGGATTCGGATCTCATTGATCATGAGATCGCAGAGCCGGACTAGTGGGTAAAGTGTACACCTCTGCGCAGAGTTTGAAAACCTATTCGAATAGTCTGTGTCCACAGGAATGGACGAGTCTGGTATGGTATGGCAATTAATGTTTTGTTTTCAAAAAAAAAAGAGATGGTTTTGAGAAAAGTGGTTTTTAAAAGGTTCGGCGGTTGAGCCGTGAGCTATGGTGGACGGGAAGTCCAGTAGTTGTTTTTGAAAAGGAAAACCAGTGGGAAACTGCTGAGATACCTGGATGGTTTAGTCCAGGGGATTTTGTTATAATACTGAAAAACTTCCTGCTCCTTTTGGAGAGGATGCGCTTTGCAAAAATACAAAATGTTTTTCAAAACAACTCTGCATAAAATATTGTTGTTTCTGCAAAATATCCTGAGCTCCACATATTCCATGCATTATATCTGATTTCCCCATTCCGCGGGTGAAGGTGGGCTGTTGAGTACGTTTGTACTCACCCTTGCTTATTTATTTTTTTCGGAAAAAGGAGATCGGGTAAGAGTTACGCCTGTTCCCAACCTTGCCTGTGGCTGTTGGACCGTTGATTTGCTTCGCTGCGTATATCGGGCTGCTTCAGCCCCACTCTGATGATATGTCCCGAGTTGTGGACCAACTCTTAAAGTTAATCGCCACCTTTATAGGTTTGTTTCGTTTAAGCAGATTTGAAATCATCTGATGTATAAATGTGTTTACTAGCCTCCTGGGACTAGTAATTGTATCACATTGAGTCCCAGAGGATTGGGGACGCTTCAGACTAGGGTTGGAGCTGACTCTGAGTGACCAAATCAATTCTCGCTCCGATTGATGTTAGGTGTGGGTTCAACCAGGTCTAGATTTATTTGGGGGCAATTGAGGTCGAGGCCAACCTGGTCATGGTGATCGGGTCCGCTCAAGACGACCGAGGTCGGGGTGACCTAATCAAGGTGACCAAAACCAGGCAAAAGACAGACCATGGGATCAGTGACAAAGCCAGAGCCCAGCCAATTTGGGCGGGCTATGTCGTTACTCTCTTGTAGCTTGTTGTGTTTTTACTAATCTTGCACTTGCTAGTATATGAGTAATTGAACAGTCAAGTTGGAGCGGCACAAGAGAGCATGCTTATAGCTGCTTGGATCTGCACTTAGTACTTATTTATCTCCGATTTCTATAACTAATGGATTAAGATAAAAACTATACACTTAAGTTCCACTCATACATATCATGTGGCCAGATTCTCTAAACTTTCTGACTCCATCACTGCAATAAAATATAACACCTGTGTATGTCTGGATACTGTCACAGGCCCTAACCTGAAGACGCACCCATCCTACTCCTACACCCACGTGTGTAATTGCCATGACTCTTTTTTTTGAAAACGCATGAGAGCTGCGTATCATTATATTAAGAAGAAAATGTGAGGTAAAAAGGGGAAACCTCTTACAATTCCGCACAAACCCACACACTAGATGATAGTTAGAAATACAACAATAGTATGAACAGCTAGACCCATGACCATGGAAACCCAAAAACAAAAGGCCACCGATTAGTGCGCTGAAGCGAAAAGGATGCTAGCTAATCCACTGGCTCCAGCCCTACACGAGAGGTGAGACTCCTCCTTAACCCACTTGATGACCATGCTAGAATAAGGCTGCACACCATTGAATACACAACGGTTGCGGTGATTCCAGATGGCCCAAGATCCAAGTATGATCAAAGAAATTAAGGCCCTTATTGTCGGCGTTTCGGACCCAAGGGACCCTCAACCGAGCCGTCCAGTGAATTTTATCGCTGCGTGCCCCTGCCCAGATGGGTTGGCGCAAGATGGAACACAAGGGGGGAATGCGGCTTGTATTATCTCGCACCGGGGGTGCTCGTAGTCGGGGTTACAAGCGTCGCAAGAGAGAGAGAGAGAGAGCCTGTTCGTTTGCTCCTCCCCCGCGCGACCCCCCCCCCCCCCCCGCAGGAAGGCCCTGGACCTCCCTTTTATAGATGCAAGGAGAGGGTCCAGATGTACAATTGGGGGTGTAGTTATGCGCTAACGTGTCTGGTAGAGAAGTGCCTGAGCCCTGTGTACATGCCAACGTGGCTGTCGGAGAAGTGCTTGAGCCCTGCGTACGCGACAACGTGGCCGTCGGAGAAGTGCCTGAGCCCTGTAGAAGCACAGCTGGCGGTGCGGCTGGGATCCTGTTGACGTCTCCTTGCTTCCGTAGGGGGCTGAGAACCACCGACGTCATGGACGCACGTGGGGAACCATCATTACCTGTTACCGGGACGAGCCAGATGGGACGCCGGTCTTGTTCCCTCGTAGCCTGAGCTAGCTAGGGGTAGGGTAATGATGTATCCCCTGTGGCGCGGTCGGTCCGAGCCCAAGATCGGGCGAGGTAGAGACTTCTCTTGAGGCTGAGGCCGGGGTCGGGTGAGGACGCGATTCCTCCCGAGGCCGAGGCTGAGGCCGAGTCTTGGGGTCGGGCGAGGCGGAGACCTCCTCCCGAGGTCGAGGCTTAAGGTCGGGCGAGGCGGAGCTTCCTGTTGCGCCCGAGGCTGAACTCGGCTGTTGTCAGCCTTACCCGGGTGGTTGGCACAGCAGTCGGAGCTGGGCGAGCGGTGCTGTTTTCCTGTTAGATCGGTCTGTGAAGGGGTGAAGTGACTGCGGTCACTTCGACCTTGCTGACTGGGGCATGCGTGTCAGGATAAGGTGCCAGACGATCTTCGCATTGAATGCGCCTGCGATACGGCCGGTTGGTAAGGCGATTTGGCCAAGGTTGCTTCTCAACGAAGCCTGCCCGAGCTGGTCTTCGGGCGAGCCGAGGGTGCGCCCACTGCCTGAGGAGGCCCTCGGGCGAGGCGTGAATTCGTCTGGGACTACAGTTCCCGCCTGAGGCTGGGCTCGGGTGAGATCGCGTCCCATGGGAGACCAGGCCTTGACCTGAACCGTGCCCATCAGTCTTTGCGGTTTGTGCTGAGGGTGGTTACCAGCCGTGTTTAGGAGTGTTGGGGGTACCCCTAATTACGGTACCCGACAGTAGCCCCCGAGCCTCGAAGGGAGTGTTGGTACTCGCTTGGAGGCTTTGCCGCATTTTTTGTGAGGGGACCAGCCTTTCTCGGTTATATTTTGTTCTGGTGGGTGCGTGCGAGCGCACCCGCCGGGTGTAGCCCCCGAGGCCTCGGAGGAGTGGTTTGACTCCTCTGAGGTCTTAATGCTTATCGTGATGCCTCGGCCGGCCTGGTTGTTCCCTCATGCGGCCTGGTCGTAGCCCGGGTGCATGGTCAGGTTCCGAGTTTTTAGGCTGGTTTGTTGACGCTGTCAACAGTTTGGTCGTAGCTGGGTTGCGAGCAAGGCACGCCGGGGCTGTCACGACGCGAGCAAGGCACGCCGGGGCGGGCGGGCGAGCACGGCGCACGGGCGGGGCGGGGGCACGGCCGGGGCGGCACGGCCGGGCGCGGGGGCCGAGCACGGGGCGGCGCGGCGCGCACGGGGCGAGGGCGACCGGGGCCGGGGCGGCGGAGCCATGGCCAGAGCCAAGGCGGGGCCAGGCGCGGGGCGGGGGCGGCGCGCCGGCGCAGGCGCAGGGTCGGGGCGGGGCTCGCCGGGGCGGGCGCGGGGTGGGGGCGGCGCGCCGGGCGGGGCCGAGGCCGGGGAGGGGCGGGGCTCGCCGGGGCGGGGCTTGCCGGGGCGGGCGCGGGGCGGCCGGGGTCGGGGACGGGCGGGGGCGGCCGAGTCGGGGCGGGGGCGACCGGGGTCGGGGACGGGGCGGGGGCGGCCGAGCCGGGGCGGGGTGGGCGCGGGCGCCATGGCCGGGGACGGGGCGCCATGACCGGGGAGAGGGAGGGAGGGGGGAGAGGAGAGGGAGGAGGGGGGACCTACCGCGCAGGGGGGGGGGGCGGCGGCGGCGCGTAGGGGAGGGAGGCGGCAGCGGCGCGCAGGGGAGGGGGCGCGGTTAGGGCAGGGGAGGGGATGACAGGCGGGGCCCGCAGGGGAGGGGAGAGAGAGAATTTGGGAGGAGGGGGAGGGGGCGGCTGGGCCGGCCGGGGCGGCCCACGGCGAGGGGGAGGGGGCGGCTGGGCCAAAAATGGGGAAGGAGGGGGGAGAGGAGAAGAAAAAGGTTTTCCTTTTTCTAGAAAAACTATTTTCTCTAGATGAATGCATTTACATTTTAAACAATCAAAAAGTATGCATGGTTCGGCATGGTGCATCACTCAAAATAAGGTATTTTAGGGTTTTGCTTTACATGGGATCTCAAGCCGAATCCCGCTATAACTTTGGAAAAGATCAAGGTTTAGCGAGGAGAAAAGGGAAAAGGAAAGGGTAACACCTGAATTTGGTGAGGGAAAAGAAGAAAAAATTCTACCCCCAAATTCAGGGCGTTACAGAGAGAGCCCGTTCGTCAGCCCGTCCTCCCGCGCGACCCCCTTCCCGTATGAGGGCCCTGGCCCTTCCTTTTATAGATGCAAGGAGAGGGTCTAGGTGTACAATGGGGGTGTAGCAATATGCTAACGTGTCCGGCAGAGAGGAGCCAGAGCCCTATGTACATGCCAACGTGGCTGTCGGAGAGGTGCTAGAGTCCTGTGTACGCGGTGTCGTGGCCGTCGGAGGAGCGTTTGAGCCCTGTAGAAGCACAGCTGTCGGGGCTGCTGGGACCTTGCTGACGTCTCCTTGCTTCCGTAGGGGGCTGAGAACCACCGTCGTCATGGACGCACGCGGGGAGCCATCATTACTTGTTACCGGGGCGAGCCTGGATGGGACGTCGGTCTTGTTCCTCGTAGCCTGAGCTAGCTAGGGGTAGGGTAATGATGTACACCCTGCGGCGTGGTCGGTCCGAGCCCAAGGTCGGGCGAGGCGGAGACTCCTCCTGAGGCTGAGGCCGGGGTCGGGCGAGGACGCGATTCCTCTCGAGGTCGAGGTTGAGGCCGGGCCCTAGGGTCGGGCGAGGCGGAGACCACCTTTCGAGGTCGAGGTTGAGGCTGAGCCCTAGGGTCGGGCGAGGCGGAGACCACCTTCCGAGGCCGAGGCGGGGGCCGAGCCCTGGGGTCGGGTGAGGCGGAGCTTCCTGTTGCGCCCGAGGCTAGACTCAGCTGCTGTCAGCCTCACCCTAGCGGGTGGCACATCAGTCGGAGTGGGGCGAGCGACGCTGTTCTCCTGTCAGGTCAGTCAGTGGGAGGGCGAAGTGATTGCGGTCACTTCGACCTTGCCGACTGAGGCACACGTGTCAGGATAAGATGCCAGACGATCTTTGCATTGAATGCGCCTGCGATACGGTTGGTTGGTGAGGCGATTTGGCCAAGGTTGCTTCACTATGAAGCCTGCCCGAGCTGGGCTTCGGGCGAGTCGAGGGTGCGCCTGTTGCTTGAGGAGGCCCTCGGGCGAGGCGTGAATTTGCCTGAGACTACTGTTCTCGCCCGAGGCTGGGCTCGGGCGAGGCGAGATTGCGTCCCTTGAGTAGACGAAGCCTTGACCTGAATTGCGCCCATCAGCCTCTGCAGCTTTGTGCTGATGGTGATTACCAGCCGAGTTTAGGAGTGTTGGGGGTACCCCTAATTATGGTACCCGACAGTAGCCCCCGAGCCTCAAAGGGAGTGTTGGTACTCGCTTGGAGGCTTTGCCGCACTTTTTTGCAAGGGGACCGACCTTTCTCGGTTACACTTTGTTCCGGTGGGTGCGCGCGAGCGCACCCGCCGGGTGTAGCCCCCGAGGCCTCGGAGGAGTAGTTTGACTCCTCTGAGGTCTTAATGCCTTTCGTGATGCCTCGGCCGGTCTGGTTGTTTCCTCATGCAATCTGATCGTAGCCTAGGTGCATGGTCAGGTTCCGAGTTTTTAGGCTGGTTTGTTGACGCTGTCAACGGTTTGGCCGTAGCCGGGTTTGCGAGAGCAGCCCCCGAGCCTCTGCACGGAGCGAGAGGACGATCAAGGACTGACTCGACTTTTATCATATGCCCCTTCGTCAACTTTCCGCAAGGAGGAAGGGGGAAAGCGCCATGTTGCCCTCGGAGGGCGCCGAACATGGTGTCTCCAGTGAGTTGCTAACGGGTGATCCGAGTGGACGCCCATGCCCCGTTCGATAAGGGTCGGCTAGTGGCCCAGAGGCGTGGTCCAAAAGTACCTGCAGGTGATTTGCCGGACCCGGTCCCGTTTGATGGGGTCCGAGGGCTCGATGCCTCCCTCTGATGGGATTCCGTTACAAAATCGCTCCTGCTGGTCTCGGAAATGTCCTAGGGTACCTCGGGAGCGTAGCCCGAGCCTCGCCCATGTATCGGACGTACCCAGAGTCATCCCTCGCTCTGCGTGCTCTGGGGCGACTGTCGAACCCTTCCGAGGGGCCAGCCTTCGAACCCCTGATCAGTAGTGGGCGCGGAGCCCGAGTGCTCTGAGGCGGCTGTCGAACCCTTCCGAGGGGCCAGCCTTCGAACCCCTGATCAGTAATGAGCCTGAAGCCTGAGTGCTTTGGGGCGGCTGTCGAACCCTTCCGAGGGGCCAGCCTTCGAACCCCTGATCAGTAGGAGGGCTCGGGGCCCGCTTCCTTCGCGGAGAAGGATCCCTTTCGAAATATCCCCTTTCCCGGTCCCTGTAGCAAGAGAGAGAAAGGGGAAGAAGAAAAGGATATGAATTTAAATGGTGTGGCGCACCTTTTTTGACGCGGTCATCATGGCGGAGGTGAAACGACGCCTGCTTCGCCTGCCAAAGGTGGCGCTTGCCCTGCCGCCGAGTTAATGCGACGGGACGGGTGGTTCGCGGGGCGGTCGTTGCGCGAGCCGTTCGAGGGACGGAATACGGGCGCGTCGTCTTCACACCGTGGGAGAGGGCTCGCCTGCTGCTCCAGGAGGGGACGTGAGCCTGCAGACGATTTGACTGCTGCTCCCGCTCGCCTGCTGCCGCCATTACTGTCGGCCCACTTTTGGCCATATCGACCGTCGTGCCTCCTCCTGTGGCTGACTGACCCATGACCGATGTGCTCGATTGGCACTGTTGGGTCATGCGCAGGGTTGCCTCGAGTCGCGGCACTGGTTCCGCAGTCGAGAAGGCACGACATTGGCGCAAGTGGCGGTGCAGTTTCTCGCACGTAGTAACCGGCGCGCCGGTTACATGACGTGTGGGCCTGGGCCTCCATGCTGGATGCGTCGAGGTCGAAGGGGTGCGTCCCCGTGGTGCGGTTGCACGCCACCTGCATGGCGGTCCGCCCTTTCAACCGCTGGTTTCGGCGAGGATGGAGGAGTGCTTGTAACCGCAGGGCGGTTACACGCTCCGTGCGCGGCGGTTTGGCTTCTTCTGTTCCGGGCCAGCTTGCATGACGTGTGGGACCCAGCCCCCGTGTCGTAGGGGGAGGACCCTGGAGCACGTCGGTGAAGACTTAGTCCGTGACGCCTGAGGACGCGAGTGGGGAGAGCCGCCTTTTAAAAAGGGATCGACCCCCGGGTGGTAGCCATGCCTTCGCACTTCCCTCATGCATCGCGCCTTCCCACCTTCCGAGCCCCCAGATGGGGAGCGCCCGCGTTGCCTTCGTCTTGTTGTTGGAGGAGCGCAACCTCACGGAGGTTGGCACCCTTCAACCATCGCTCGGCTTCAAGGATTTTCATCAGGCAGCCCGGCTGCATTCCCTCACAAATGGTCACCCAGGATGGTGACCACCAGTTCGATGGTGGGGAGAAGCAAGTCGGGCTGCGGCCTCTGCTCCGCCCTTAGCTTCAAGGATCTTAATCATCCTTGCTGGGGAGCAGGGCGAGGCGAGCCGGGGACTGCCTTCGCGTGGGCCGGCGACCCGCTTCTTCCTCCGGCATCTAGGGGTGGAAACCATCCTCCAGCTCTGCGGAGGAGGCGTCCTCCAGCCATGCGGGGGAAGGCGAACTGCTGCGCCTGGCCAGGGTGCAGCATTCTGTCCTCTGTCCGAGCGACTGTGGCTGGCTGCACCGGGGGGTCGCACAACATGTCGTACACCGCGAGGGCGGTAATCGTGTTCTGAGACGGTCCCGTTCTCGTTCTTGCGGCGAGGACGGGAGTGAGGACCTGCCGGTGCGCTTTGGGGCGGCCGGTGCTCGCTGGTGCGGTGTTGGTGGGCAGGTGGCTGCCGTCGTCGGTGCTGAGGTGGTGGCAGCTAGAGAAGGTTTCTCCGCCGACGAGATCATCGGCGCCACCTGCGGTCGGACCTCCGGCTCTTCGGCCTTGGCGGCTTGTCCTCACCCCTCGTGTGGGGACGTGGGCGAGGGACCTCCAGCAGCAGCGTTTGTCCTGAGGCAGTCGCTGCAGCTGTCTTGCCATCCGAGACGGAGGTTGTTGACGCTGCTGCAGTGGTCGGCGGCGAGCCACCCGGAGTTTGTTGTCCCGCAGGCCCTCCGATGTGGAGGTTGTTCATACCCGCGGGAGTGGAACCGGAGTTCCGTTTGTAATGGCACCTTGAGTGCCGGTGTGTGTTCATTGTGGTTGTCGGGGCCTGAACATCTGGGGATTTGGGCGTGAAGCCGTGTTTCTCCCTCATTTTGAGCACTAGGACTCGCCTGTCGGCTAGCTGAACCGCTTAACCGAGTGTGAGTTGCCTTGTGCGGAAGGTGACGAGTGAGGTATCCGTATCCCGGGGGGCGTAGGAGTCCCTCGGCTCGGTCGGCCTTGCCACCCAAGGCTTCTCTTGCTCAGTTATAGAACCCTCGGCTGCTCTTCGATGAGCCAGAGCCGGAGGCAGTGGCGTCAGCATGGACAGAGGCGGAGTCGGCTCGAGAAGAAGCTTCGACGGCCCGGGGGCACGTGGCTTACCTGGCCGAGGAGGCGCAACAGCAGCAGCTGGAGCCTAGCCAGGTCATCCGTGAGCGGGACCAACTTTGGAGTCACGCTGTCGAGGCCGTGAGCCGGGCTGATGTCCTCGGGGGACAGCTGGCTGAGGCTATAGAGCGGCTGGTCGAGGTGTCTGCTCGGGCCGGGACCCTGGAGGAGACCCTGGCTATGATGGCCCGAGTGTGGTGCTGGCGTCCTCCTTCGAGGTGGAGATCCTTCCGCCCGTGTCGCCGTCCGAGGCCGGACCAGATTCCGCCGAAGGAGGAGACGACATCGAGGGTGCTGCTGCTCCCTTTGTTGATGTCTGAACCTGCAGGGAGAGTTTGTCTGTAGTGTGCGTATGTTTTTTGCGGCCGCCGAGGCCCAAACATATTATTGTCGTGTTGTAAAGCTGCGTTTCCTTTCCTCTTGTTTCGAGTATCAGGACTTATTCGTCGGTAGCAGAATCACTTATCCGAGCGAGAGTTACTTTTCACGGAAGGTGATGAGTGAGGTATCCGTATCTCGGAGGCGTAGGAGTCCCTCGGCTCGGTCGGCCTCGCCGCTTACGTGCACTCTTACTCGTTCGTAGGATTCTATTATCGATATAGTCGAGAAGGCACGAAAATCGTTCTGGCAGAAAAAGTTTTCGAGCGTTAAAACTTATTCGGCAGCAGAATCGTTTATCCGAGCGTGAGTTACTTATCGCAGAAGGTGATGAGTGAGGTATCCGTATCCCGGAGGCGTAGGAGTCCCTCGACTCGGTCGACCTTGCCGCTTATGTGTACTCCGTCGTTTTCAGGATCCCGCTATCGAAGCAGTCGAAAACGCGCGAAAGATGTTCTGGCGGAAAGACTTTTTCCGAGGAAAATTTTGACGCAAAGGGGGTTCCCCCCTTCTAGCGCCCGAGGGAGGGTCGGGCTTTGCCGAGGCAAGGCTGACCCTTCCTTGACGGTTAGACTTTATTTGTGTATGTATAGAAAACTAGGTATATAAACGACTTCAAAACATCTTAAGGGTAGAAGCGACGTAGCTGTCGGATGTTCCAAGCGTTGTTGTAGACCTCGCCTTGATTGTTGGCCAGCTTGTATGTTCCGGGCTTCAAAATCTTGGCGATGATGAATGGCCCCTCCCAGGGAGGAGTAAGCTTGTTGCGCCCTCGGGCGTCCTGCCGTAGCCGAAGTACCAAGTCTCCCACCTGGAAGTCTCGGGGCCGAACCCCTCGGGCGTGGTAGCGTCGCAGAGACTGCTGATACCGCGCCGAGTGTAGTAAGGCCATGTCCCAAGCCTCTTCCAACTGGTCCAGCGAGTATTCTCGGCTGGTCTGGTTGCTTCGGTCGCCGTACGCCCTTGTCCTCGGGGAACCGTATTCTAAGTCTGTGGGCAAGATAGCCTCGGCCCCATAGACCAGAAAGAACGGCGAGAAACCCGTGGCCCGGTTTGGCGTCGTCTTCAGACTCCAGACCACCGAGGGTAGTTCCTTCATCCATCGCTTGCCGAACTTGTTGAGGTCGTTGTAGATCCTCGGTTTAAGTCCCTGTAGAAGCATACCGTTGGCACGCTCCACCTGCCCATTCGTCATGGGGTGAGCCACGGCGGCCTAGTCCACACGGATGTGGTGGTCCTCGCAGAAATCCAGGAACTTCTTGCCAGTAAACTGGGTGCCATTGTCGGTGATGATGGAGTTCGGAACCCCGAAGCGATGGATGATGTTGGTGAAGAACGCCACCGCCTTCTCGGACCTGATGCTGGTTAGGGGCCGGACCTCGATCCACTTGGAGAATTTGTCGATGGCGACCAGCAGGTGCGAGAAGCCCCTGGGTGCCTTCTGCTAGGGACCGATGAGGTCCAGACCCCATACAACAAACGACCAGGTGATGGGTATTGTCTGCAGAGCTTGAGCGGGCAGGCGCGTCTGCCTTGCGTAGAATTGACACCCTTGGCAGGAGCGTACAATCCTAGTGGCGTCGGCCACCACGGTCGGCCAGTAGAAACCTTGTCGGAAGGCGTTCCCAACGAGGGCTCGAGGTGCTGCGTGGTGACCGCAAGCCCCCGAGTGTATCTCCTGCAATAGCCCCTGCCCTTCGGCGATGGATATGCATCGTTGGAGAATGCCTGAGGGGCTGCGGTGGTAGAGCTCCTTTTCATCACCCAGTAAGACGAACGACTTGGCGCGCCGCGCCAGTCGCCGAGCTTCGGCTTTATCGAGGGGTAGCTCTCCTCGGTGGAGATATTGTAGGTACGGGGTCTGCCAGTTTCGATTAGGCGTGACCCCATTCCGCTCTCCCTCGACACGCAGTGCCTCACCATCGGCGGCTGAGGGTGCCTCGGGCTGGGCCGAGGCCTCCTCGGGCTCGGGCGTGTCGTCGGTCTTGACGGAGGGTTGATGTATGTCTCTGGAGAAGACGTCCGGGGGAACCGTTGTCTGCCTCGAGGCTATTTTAGCCAGCTCATCCACAGTCTCGTTGTACCGTCGGGCGATGTGGTTGAGCTCGAGTCCGTAGAACTTGTCTTCCAGGCGCCGAACCTCGTCGCAGTAGGCCTCCATCTTCCAGTCGCGGCAGTGGGAGTTCTTCATAACTTGGTCGATGACAAGCTGCGAGTCGCCACGAGCGTCAAGGTGCCGAACCCCTAGCTCGATGGCGATGTGCAACACGTTAACCAGAGCCTCGTACTCGGCTACGTTGTTTGACGCCGGAAATGGAGGCGCAACACGTAGCGGAGGTGCTTCCCGAGGGGTGAGATGAAGAGCAGGCCCGCACCTGCTCCTGTTTTCATCAGCGACCCATTGAAGTACATGGTCCAGAGTTCCGGTTGGATCAGAGCTGTTCGTACCTGGGTGTCGGCCCATTCAGCCACGAAGTCCGCCAAGACTTGGGACTTGATGGCCTTCCGAGGAGCGAACGAGATTGTCTCGCCCATGATCTCCACCGCCCACTTTGCTATCCTACCCGAGGCCTCTCGGCACTGGATGATCTCCCCCAGAGGGAAGGATGACACCACAGTCACCGGATGAGACTCGAAGTAGTGTCGCAACTTTTGCCGCATCAGAATTACTGTGTACAGTAGCTTCTGAATTTGCGGGTAGCGGATCTTGGTCTCGGATAGCACCTCGCTGATGAAGTAGACCGGCCTCTGGACGAGCAGTGCATGCCCTTCTTCTCGTCTCTCGACTACGATCGCGGCGCTGACCACCTGAGTGGTTGCGGCTACGTAGATCAAGAGGGCTTCTCCCGCAGCTGGGGGCACCAAGATGGGCGCGTTTGAAAGGAGCGCCTTTAAGTTTCCGAGGGCTTCCTCGGCCTCTGGGGTCCAAGTGAAGCGCTCGGTCTTCCTTAAGAGGCGGTACAAGGGTAGGCCTTTTTCGTCGAGGCGCGAGATGAAGCGGCTCAGAGCCGCAAGGCATCCCATGACCCTTTGTACTCTTTTCAAGTCTTTGATAGGCCCCATGTTGGTGATGACTGCGATTTTCTCCGGGTTGGCCTCGATGCCCCGCTCGGAGACGATGAACCCTAGGAGCATGCCTCGGGGGACTCCGAAGACACACTTCTCGGGGTTGAGTTTCACGCCCTTCGCTCTCTGACACTTGAATGTCGTTTCAAGGTCAGAGGCTTTCCTCGTATTGACTACGATGTCATCGACGTAAGCCTCGACCGTTCGGCCGATGTGCTCTCCGAACACGTGGTTCATGCACCTTTGGTATGTTGCACCTGTATTCCTCAAACCAAATGGCATAGTAGTATAGCAGTACATGCCAAAAGGTGTGATGAAAGAAGTCGCGAGCTGGTCGGACTCTTTCATCTTGATTTGGTGATAACCTGAGTAGGCGTCGAGGAACGACAGGGTTTCGCACCCAGCAGTGGAATCCACGATTTGATCGATGCGAGGCAGAGGGTAGGGAACCTTCGGACATGCTTTGTTTAGACCAGTGTAGTCTACACACATCCTCCATTTCCCACCTTTCTTTTTCACAAGCACATGGTTGGCTAATCATTCGGGATGGAATACCTCTTTGATGAACCCCGAAGCCATCAGCTTGTGGATCTCCTCGCCTATGGCTCTGCGCTTTTCTTCGTCGAAACGGCGCATAGGCTGCTTCACGGGTCGGGCTCCAGCTCGGATATCCAGCGAGTGCTCGGCGACATCCCTCGGTATGCCAGACATGTCCGAGGGACTCCACGCAAAAACCTCGACGTTCGCGCGGAGAAAGTCGACGAGCACTGCTTCCTATTTGGGGTCGAGCTCGTAGCCGATCCGGACTTGCTTGTAGGCGTCGTTGTTGTGGTCGAGAGGGACGGACTTAACCGCCTCGGCTGGCTCGAAGTTGCTGGCGTGGCGCTTCGCATCAGGCACCTCCTTGGAGAGGCACTCCAGGTCGGCGATGAGGGCCTCGGACTCGGCGAGGGCCTCAGCGTACTCCACGCACTCCACGTCGCATTCGTACGCGTGTCGGTACGTGGATCCGACGGTGATGACCCCGTTGGGGCCAGACATCTTGAGCTTGAGGTAGGTGTAGTTGGGGACGGCCATGAACTTGGCGTAGCACGGTCTCCCCAGCACCGCGTGGTAGGTTCCTCGGAACCCGACCACCTCGAACGTGAGGGTTTCCTTTCGGAAGTTGGCGGGAGTCCCAAAGCACACGGGGAGATCGAGTTGTCCAAGGGGCTAGACGCGCTTCCCGGGGATGATCCCGTGAAAGGGCGTCGCACCGGCCTGGATCGTGGACAGATCGATTTCCAAGAGCCCGAGGGTCTCGGCGTAGATGATGTTGAGGCTGCTGCCTCCATCCATGAAGACCTTGGTGAGCCTGACGTTGCCGATGACGGGATCGACAACGAGCGGGTACTTTCCTGGGCTCGGCACGCGGTCGGGGTGGTCGCCTTGGTCGAAGGTGATGGGCTTGTCGGACCAGTCTAGGTAGATTGGCGCCGCCACCTTTACCGAGTAGACCTCCCGGCGCTCCTGCTTGCGGTGCCGAGCCGAGGCGTTCGCCACTCGCCCACCGTAGATCATGAAACAGCCGTGGACCTCGGGGAACTCCTCTGCCTTGTTGCACTCCTTCTTGTCGTTGTCGTGGCCTTTGCCACCTTCCGCCGGGGGCCCGGCCTTATGGAAGTAGCGCCGAAGCATGACGCATTCCTCAAGGGTGTGCTTGACGGGACCCTGATAATAGGGCATGACTCCTTGAGCATCTTGTCGAACAGGTTGGCCCCTTTGGGAGGCTTCCGAGGGTTCATGTGCTCGGCAGCGGCGATAAGATCTGCGTCGGCGGCGTCGCGCTTCGCTTGCGACTTCTTCTTGGCCTTCTTCGTGCCGCGCTGGGCGGACGCCTCGGGGACGTCTTCCTGCTGGCGTCCTTGAGGTTGCTTGTCCTTCCAGAAGATGGCCATGACCGCCTCCTGACTAGAGGCGAACTTGGTGGCGATGTCCATCAACTCGCTCGCCTTGGTGGGAGTCTTGCGACCCAGTTTGCTCACCAGGTCGCGGCAAGTGGTGCCGACGAGGAACGCCCCTATGACGTCCGAGTCGGTGATGTTGGGCAGCTCGGTGCGCTGCTTCGAAAATCACCGGATATACTCCCGCAGGGATTCCCCTGGCTGCTGGCGGCAGCTTCGGAGATACCAAGAGTTCCCAGGGCGCATGTACGTGCACTGGAAGTTTCCAGCGAAGGCTTTGACCAGGTTGTTGCTGTTGCGCTGCGGGGGGAGGAGTACCATGTCGTAGCTGCCGTCGAGGGACATGAACTCAAGACTCCCGAAGCGGAGCAGCGTCCCCGGCTGAAGAGGTTGCTGAAGACTACCCATCTGAAACTCAACGGGAAGGTGTTCGTTAACACGCAGCATGCCCGCGCCAACTGTTGGCGTTTCGGACCCGGGGGACCCTCAACCGAGCCGACCAGTGAATTTTATCGTTGCGTGCCCCTGCCCAGATGGGTTGGTGCAAGATGGAACACAAGGGAGAATGCGGCTTGTATTATCTCGCACCGGGGGTGCTCGTAGTAGGGGTTACAAGCGTCGCGCGCACGAGAGAGAGCCTGTTCGTTTGCTCCTCCCCCGCGCGACCCCCCCCCCCCCCCGCAGGAAGGCCCTGGACCTCCCTTTTATAGATGCAAGGAGAGGGTCCAGATGTACAATGGGGGTGTAGCTATGCGCTAACGTGTCTGGCAGAGAAGTGTCTGAGCCCTGTGTACATGCCAACATGGTTGTCGGAGAAGTGCTTGAGCCCTGCGTACGCGACAATGTGGCCGTCGGAGAAGTGCCTGAGCCCTGTAGAAGCACAGCTGGCGGTGCGGCTGGGATCCTGCTGACGTCTCCTTGCTTCCGTAGAGGGATGAGAACCACCGACGTCATGGACGCACGCGGGGAACCATCATTACCTGTTACCGGGACGAGCCAGATGGGACGCCGGTCTTGTTCCCTCGTAGCCTGAGCTAGCTAGGGGTAGGGTAATGATGTATCCCCTGTGGCGCGGTCGGTCCGAGCCCAAGGTCGGGCGAGGCGGAGACTTCTCCTGAGGCTGAGGCTGGGGTCGGGTGAGGACGCGATTCCTCCCGAGGCCGAGGCTGAGGCCGAGTCTTGGGGTCGAGCGAGGCGGAGACCTCCTCCCGAGGCCGAGGCCTAAGGTCGGGCGAGGCGGAGCTTCCTGTTGCGCCCGAGGCTGAACTCGGCTGTTGTCAGCCTTACCCGGGTGGTTGGCACAGCAGTCGGAGCGGGGCGAGCGGCGCTGTTTTCCTGTCAGATCGGTCAGTGAATGGGTGAAGTGACTGCGGTCACTTCGACCTTGCCGACTGCGGCGCGCGTGTCAGGCGATCTTCGCATTGAATGCGCCTGCGATACGGTCGGTTGGTAAGACGATTTGGCCAAGGTTGCTTCTCAACGAAGCCTGCCCGAGCTGGGCTTCGGGCGAGCTGACGGTGCACCCACTGCCTGAGGAGGCCCTCGGGCGAGGCGTGAATTCGTCTGGGACTACAGTTCCCGCCTGAGGCTGGGCTCGGGTAAGATCGCGTCCCTTGGGAGACGAGGCCTTGACCTAAAAATGGTTGTCACCATTATTTCCTCTCCCCATGGCTGGGACCATTTATAATCAATTCGGTTGAAGCAATCGTATTGCGGGGCTGGGGAATTGTTGATTCTTATTAAATTCTCAGTTGTGCTAGTTTAAAGTTCTGAAGCGTCGTTCTGCATGTGCATTGCGTCGCACCACCGCAGCCCCTACAGCTCCCATGCAGGTGTCTCGATCAAATAGAAGTGCCATCTGTGTTGACCTTCAGAGTTCCTTCAACCAGTAGCCTCCATCTATCTACTTGTGCTGACTGAGTCGGAGTCGCTTTGTCAGGGGCTCGAGAGCCATGGAAAAGGTGAAAACAAGCCTCAAGAGTCAAGTGCCCAGTCCAACGCCAGTCCTGGTTCAGTCGGAGACTTCCCATGTCGACAGGCGACAGTGATTCCTGCTGGTCCAAAGTGACCACATACCGCACAAAATATAACTTCTCGGTCTTCAACCTTACAGTGGGAGCTTTCTAGTAAATCTTTCTTGGGTTCAGCCTGGGTATTTTGATAGCCGTGAGAGTTTTGAGCTTATCCCAGAAGCTGACGATAAACCAGAGGCACAAAACAGATTCCATGGCGTTCATCGTACCGGGCCTAGCTACAAATCATCCCTAAGGTCTAGTTCAGTTACTCTTGGAATGAAGGGAATTAGAATAGATTGAGATGTATCGATGGGGAATTTTGATCTATTGTGGTTTTAAACACTCACCAATCCTACCAATCCAAATCAAGAGTATCTAAACTAGGTTTAAGGGTTTGTTCGGTTATAAGAAATCAGAGGGGATTGAGAGATTAAATTCATTTATATTCATGTTTAATTGGCAAAGGATTGAATCCTCTGTAATTCATTTCTAACCGAACAAGCTTTAGGGCATGTTCGGTCATGTGGGAACGGTCGTCTAGAACGAATACGGATTGGTTGTCTAATTTATATAAGTTTTGATCAGCTGGAACGATTCCTGCGGATTCCGGTATAAACGAACACGTACTTAAGGCTTTGTTCAATTATTTCTATAGCTCGTGGATTAAAGTGGATTTAAAAAAAGTTACGGAAGATTTTGATATGGATTTAAACTCACTCAGGCCTTGTTCGTTTACGTCGGATTGCACCCGGAATCGTTTCAGCTAATCAAAGTTTATATAAATTAGAGAAGAAATCCGGCTAGGAATCGTTCCACCCCACCAATCCGACACAAACGAACAAAGCCTCAATCCTCTCCAATCTATATTCATATGGATAGATAGGAAACCGAACGGATCCTAAATGAATTCTTACCGTTTACGCATCCATATATATTCAGCAAATTTCTATGTAAGTGCTTCATCATTTCAGGACCGGCCATGTGCGGTTCTTTAACCTCATGTGATGTGACACAGACACAGATACCAGATGCAAAGCTTCTCCACGAGAATTGCCACAAAACGAGCAGCAAGGCGTACAGATTCTCCGGCGCCCAATTATCCATGGCCCCAAATGGGAAATCAGATTCTCGACGGCAGCCGTGTGCTAGCCGGGAGTCCGCCGCCGGAGCCCAAACTCCAAGCTCGGCCAGCAGGCCGCAACTGGCCACACTCTGACAGTTACGCTCACATGTCATGCACGGCCTCACGGGCCAACATACATAAGGGCCCCACACGTCATACACGCCAACACGCGATCACGTACAGCCCCACCCCCGCTACAGGTGGGTCCACACCGCGTCATCAGTCATCACGTTCCGGGTCCCGCGCGTCATGCCCGAAGACGACCGGCGCGCCCCGAGGTCCAGACTGGCTGGCTGGCCACCGGCTCTACACCATCCGATCCGGTAGTATCCGAACCCGATAAAGCGACCCCCCAACAACGCTGGCCTCACCTCACACAAACACACATACCGAATCCAGCCCCGCACCCACCGTTGCGCCCGCCGCCCGAGTCGCCGTGGCCGCCGCGGCAGCGCCCTCCCGGCCGTGAGCGCGGCCCAGCGCGCGCGCCGCGGCCACCGCCGCCCTCGAGGCGCCCAGATCTGGGCCCTAGCGCCCCCCTCCCTCCTATAGGCCTTTCCCCGCTGCATCGCCATGGCGCGGCTACTGCTGTGGTGGACAGCGCTGCTCCTCCCATCCCTCCTCGCCGGCGTTGGTCCCGCCGCCGCCGCCGCCGCGTCCCCGCCCCACGATGCGTGCCTGGTGCCTACCATCGCGCAATCCGTCCTTAGGACTCCCGACACGTGCTCGACGCTGGATCGCCGCCTTGGCGACCCGGTCGGCGTCATCGAGGTAAGATATTTGCAGGCTTCTGATAAAATAGCAACAAAAAAAAAATTGTATGTATGCGAATTTGTTCGTTCCATTACTATACTGAGAGGTCCCGTATAGGAGTAGTTGTGTTGTGTGGAGTGGAAAGTAGCGATTGAATTGTTATGCGAATCGTTTACCATGAAAAGTTGGGGTTGCGAAGTTAGAGGAGGAGGAGGGGATCCTGTCTACGGTTCATAACGATTGTTTTGTTCGTGGTTCTCAGGTTATGTGTAAATAATTGCTTCGGTTCACTGATTTAGACTTCTAACAGCTATGTATTAATTATCAGCTTATGTTATGTCAAATCAAGGCAAGTAGCAAACACTTGGTATATATATGTATATAGTTTCGACTTTCTCCCATCTGAGCTGCTGAGCATAAGGATTTTCCATCTGTTGTATTTGTAGCTGTAGATTTTGAACCTGACTGTTTTTAACCCATTTAGGGAGATGAGGTGACGTTGGCAAGGGCAGTTAATCTTCTTCACGCAAACAAGGATGACTACATTGCCGTACTATTCTATGCCTCGTGGTGCCCATTCTCACAGGAATGCAAACCGAATTTTGAGACACTGGCTTACTTATTCCCAGCTATCCGGCATTTTGCATTTGAGGAATCTGCAATTAGGCCAAGGTTCGTCCTATATAGTGCAAACAAAAATTATTTCTTATTGCAACACATCTATTTTTGGTGGAATGCCAACCTGATGCTGGAACTGCAGCATAATTTCGAGATACGGCATCCATGGTTTCCCAACACTCTTTCTCTTGAACTCGACCATGAGAGTACGATATCATGGACCAAGGACTGTTAAATCACTTGCAGCTTTCTACACTGATGTCTCAGGTGTGTTACTTTTTCCTTATTGAATGACTCTTGTTCTCTTTTATTGGGGTGATTTTAGTAGCATGATTATCATTGGTCATACTTATTGCTATGCACATTCAGCAACTAATCCATGTATGATTGTGAGCTTAGATTTTCCCAGCTTGCTGGTGGTTTCTCTTTTCCAGAAAAAAAATGACCTTCTTGGTGCTTGCTATGCTTAAGTCGTTTACAAATGGTAAATTTATGTGATGAAGGTATCAATGCATCGGTGAAGTCAACTGCAGGGGAGGCCATGGTACATCCCTTGGATGATATTGAGCATAAAAAGGACGCTGAACAGGAAAATTGCCCATTCTGGTGGGCTCGGTCACCAGAGAATATACTTCAGCAGGATACTTATCTAGCATTGGCGACCGTATTTGTAATTTTGAGGTTGCTGTATCGTATTTTTCCAAAGATAGATTCCTTTACCAGATGGGCATGGAGGAGGCACAATATGTTTGCAAAATTGATGGGAGCACATGAATATTTCCTCACCTACCTTGAGCAAGCAAGACAGAAGTTTCATAGGCTATACCCTTCAAGTTCAAAGCGAGGAAATCTGCAGGAGGGCGCAATGAACGCTACCGCTTGGGCTTCCAAATCATTAGCATCAGTTTCAATTGGAGAACCAAGTGCAATTGGAAGGACAAACTCTACAAGTGAGCTAAGATGAAATCTGATCTTTTTTGTCCCCAGGGATTATATGTACAGTACAGTAGAGCGATCAGGATATGAACACCCAGAAACTGTTGTAACGGCTATATTACTCTTTGTATCCTCCTTAGAATAAATACGTCCATGATTTGGCTCCTTATTTTCTGTTGTTGTTACAGCCCAATTCTTTGGAGGAATAAAGTTTCTGGTGTATTGAGAGGTGTCTTTCTGAAATAGGGAGCATATCAGATGCACACGTGTCTTTCGTGTACATGGTGCTGGTGCATATATTGAATCAAGCAACTTAATATGGTATTAAAATCAGGGTCTCAAATTTGAATCCTAGTTAGCACAATTCAATATAACAATTGTTGTCCACTCATATTCCACTTTTGAAGCCCGAGAGTAAGCGTTAGAATACAATTGAATTGTTTATCTCTCCTTATCATCTTAAACTTTTGCTTTGAACTGCATGATACATTCAACTTAATATAACCATGTATTTATGTCATCACTGTCACTTTGTTACATTAAACTATTGGTATCTTTTATATTAAACAATTTTAAATTACACTCATTTTTTACAAACATATGTAGGCATGTTCAATTATGTGTTATATATTTGCTATATATAAATATATACATGATATATACATGCCAAATATTAAGCTTTGGTTGTCAAAAAAATTTGACGTCTCTATTTTTCAATGCCTGGCCTCGAAATCTTGGCTCGCCACTCCATAGAGTACACCGGTACATCCATAAGCACAGCCATGGGAGCTGGAGAGCACTGCCCAGGCTTGCCGATATGTGACGGGAACAAACCTCCATATCTCTGGGTGCTTGGATGATCTAGAAGCATTGTAACAGTTATGTTTTTGAGTCAGCTAATCCAAACCTTGGTGTCCTGCTCTCTGATCTCCAGGTGCAGCAGCATCTATAGGGCTGGGGCCAAGGGCCTGCGTGAGTTAGGTTATCTTAGGGTCTGTTGGTCTGGCTGGTCTGTCCAAGTATCTCTCTTTTTTTTCAGCCCGTCTCCTTGGGTCCCAGGGGATGTGGCGTGGTGCTTTATGACCCGCCCCGTTTTTTTCTCCTTAATACAATGATACACAGGCTTCCTACGTATTTAAGGAAAAAAAATCATACTATTCCTGGCCACTATCATTTGAGAAACCCATCACCTAGGACATGTTTGTTTGGAATTATAACCTTTCTAGATTATATAATCTAACTTATTTTAATTTAAGTGTTAATTCAAAACCCATCACTTAGTACATGTTTGTTTGGAATTATAACCTTTCTAGATTATATAATTGTCGGCGTTTCGACCCCGGAGGGTCCCTAGACCGACGAGTAAATTTATCGTTGCGTGTCCCAGCCCAGATGAGTTGGCGCGAGATGGAACACAAGTGGGGAAAACGCGGCTCGTGTTATCCTACGCCAGGGGATGCGCTCGTAGTAGGGGTTACAAGCGCTCGCGAGAGAGAGAGTGAGCCTGTTCGTCAGCCCGTTCTCCCGCGCGACCCTCCCGCATGAAGGCTCTGGACCTTCCTTTTATAGATGCAAGGAGAGAGTTTAGGTGTACAATGGGGGGGTGTAGCTAGGCGCTAACGTGTCCGACAGAGAGGTGCCGGAGCTCTGTGTACATGCCAACGTGACTGTCGGAGAAGTGCTTGAGCCCTGCGTAGGCGATAATGTGGCCGTCGGAGAAGTGCTTGAGCCTTGTAGAAGTACAACTGTTGGTGCTGTTGGGATCTTACTGACGTTTCCCTGCTTCCGTAGGGGGCTGAGAACCGCCGTCGTCATGGACGCACGCGGGGAGCCATCATCACTCGTTACCGGGGCGAGCCAGATGGGACGCCGGTCTTATTTCCCGTAGCCTGAGCTAGCTAGGCGTAGGGTAATGATGTATCCCCCATGGCGCGGTCGGTCCGAGCCCAAGGTCGGGCGAGGCGGAGACTTCTCCCGAGGCCGAGCCCTGAGGTCGGGCGAGGCGGAGACCACCTTCCGAGGCCGAGGTTGAGGCCGAGTCCTGGGGTCGGGCGAGGCGGAGACCACCTTCCGAGGCCGTGGTTGAGGCCGAGCCCTGAGGTCGGGCGAGGCGGAGCTTCCTGTTGCGCCTGAGGCTGCACTTGGTTGTTGTCAGCATCATCCTGGTGGGTGGCACAGCAGTCGGAGCGGAGCGAGCGGCGCTGTTTTCCTGTCAGGTCGGTCAGTGAAAGGGCGAAGTGACTGCAGTCACTTCGACCTTGCCGACTGAGGCACGCGTGTCAGGATAAGGTGTCAGGCGATCCTCGCATTGAATGCGCCTGCGATTCGGTCAGTTGGAGAGGCGATTTGGCCAAGGTTGCTTCTCGACGAAGCCTGCTCGAGTTGGGCCTCGGGCGTGCCGAGGGTGCGCCCACTGCCTGAGGAGGCCCTCGGGCGAGACGTAACTTCGTCCGGGACTATAGTTCCCGCCCGAGGCTGGGCTCGGGCTAGGCGAGATCGCGTCCCTTGGGTAGACGAAGCCTTAACCTAAACCGCGCCCATCAGTCTTAGCGGTTTGTGCTGATGGTGGTTACCAGCCGTGTTTAGGAGTGTTGGGGGTACCCCTAATTACGGTACCCGACAGTAGCCCCCGAGCCTCAAAGGGAGTGTTGGTACTCGCTTGGAGGCTTTGCCGCACTTTTTTGCGAGGGGACCGGCCTTTCTCGGTTATACTTTGTTCCGGTGGGTGCGCGCGAGCGCACCCGCCGGGTGTAGCCCCCGAGGCCTCGGAGGAGTGGTTTGACTCCTCTGAGGTCTTAATGCCCTTCGCGATGCCTTGGCCGGGCTGGTTGTTCCCTCATGCGACCTGATTGTAGCCCGGGTGCATGGTCGGGTTCCGATTTTTTAGGCTGGTTTGTTGACGCTGTCAACGGTTTGGTCGTAGCCGGGTTGCGAGAGCAGCCCCCGAGCCTCTGCACGGAGCGAGAGGACGATCAAGGATTGTCTTGACTTTTTATTATACGCCCCTTCGTCGCCTTTTCGCAAGGAGGAAGGGGGGAAAGCGCCATGTTGCCCTCGGAGGGCGCCGAACATGGTGTCTCCAGTGAGTTGCTAACGGGTGATCCGAGTGGACGCCCGTGCCCCGTTCGATAAGGGTCGGCTAGTGGCCCAGAGACGCGCTCCAAAAGTACCTGCAGGTGATTTGCCGGACCCAGACCCGTTCGATAGGGTCCGAGGGCTCGATGCCTCCCTCTGGTGGGATTCCGTTAAAAATCGCTCCTGCTGGTCTCGAAAATGTCCTAGGGTACCTCGGGAGCGTAGCCCGAGCCTCGGCCATGTAACGGACGTACCCAAAGTCATCCCTCACTCTGCGTGCTCTGGGGCGGCTGTCGAACCCTTCCGAGGGGCCAGCCTTCGAACCCCTGATCAGTAATGGGCGCGGAGCCCGAGTGCTCTGAGGCGGCTGTCGAACCCTTCTGAGGGGCCAGCCTTTGAACCCCTGATCAGTAATGAGCTTGAAGCCCGAGTGCTCTGGGGCGGCTGTCGAACCCTTCCGAGGGGCCAGCCTTCGAACCCCTGATCAGTAGGAGGGCTCGGGGCCCGCTTCCTTCGCAGAGAAGGATCCCTTCTGAAATATCCCCTTTCCCGGTCCCTGTAGCAAGAGAGAGAGAAAGGGGAAGAGGAAAAGGATATGAATTTAAACGGCGTGGCGCACCTTTTTTTGACGCGGTCATCATGGCGGAGGTGAAGGGACGCCCGCTTCGCCTGCCAAAGGTGTCGCTTGCCCTGCCGAGGAGTTAATGCGACGGGACGGGCGGTTCGCGGGGCGGCCGTTGTGCATGCGCGAGCCGTTCGAGGAACGGAACACGGGCGCGTCGTCTTCACGCCGTGGGAGAGGGCTCCCCTGCCGCTTCAGGAGGGGACGCGAGCCTGCAGGCGATTTGACCGCTGCTTCCGCTCGTCTGCTGCCGCCATTACTGCCGGTCCACTTTTGGCCATATCGAGTGTCACGCCTCCTCCCGCGGCTGACTGACCCGTGATCGTGGTGCTCGATTGGCACTGTTGGGCCATGCGCAGGGTTGCCTCGAGTCGCGGCATCGGTTCCGCAGTCGAGAGGCGCGGCATTGGCGCAAGTGGCGGTGCGGTTTCTTGCACGTAGTAACCGGCGCACCGGTTACATGACGTGTGGGCCAAGGCCTTCACGCTGACCCACCGGATGCGATGAAGCCGAAAGGGTGCACAACCATGGTGCGGTTGCACGCCTCCTGCATGGCGGTCTGCCCTTTCGCCTGTTGGTTTCAGCGAGAATGGGGGAACACTTATAACCGTGGGGCGGTTACCTGCTTCGCGCGCAGTGGTTTGGCTTCTTCTGTTTCCAGTCAGCTTGCATGGCGTGTGGGACCCAGCCCCCGTGTCATAGGAGGAGGACCCCGGAGCACATTGGTGAAGACTTTGCCCGTGACGCTTGAGGATGCGAGTGGGGAGAGCCGCCTTTAAAAAGGGATCGATCCCCCAGGCGGTAGCCATGCCTTCGCACTCCCCTCATGCATCGCGCCCTTCCACCTTCCGAGCCCCCGGATGGGGAGCACCTGCGTTGCCTTCGTCTTGCTGCCGTTGGAGGAGCGCTACCTCGCGAGGGTTGGCACCCTTCAGCCATCGCTCGGCTTCCAAGGATTTTCATCATGCAGCCCGGCTGCATTCCCTCACCAATGGTCATCTAGGATGATGACCACCAGTTCAATGGTGGGGAGAAGCAAGCTGGGCTGCGGCCTCTGCCCCGCCCTCAGCTTCAAGGATCTTCATCATCCTTGCTGTGGCGGGGGCGAGCTGAGCCGGGGTTCTACCTCCCGCATGGGTCGGCGGGCCGCCTCTTCCTTCAGCATTCAGGGGAGAGGGCGCTCACCGGCCTTGCGGAGGGGGCGAACTTTGACAACGCGGGGTCGGTCGGCCGCAAGCGTCGTCAGCTCCAGCGTGCCTGGCTCAGCTGGCTCTGTCGCGGTCTCCGACGCTGCCTCCTGCCGCTTGATCCGGGCGTGGCCGTCCGTCCACTGCACGGGCGGTCGTTGCGCCGTGCGCACCGGGGGATCGTCCAAGACGTCGCACGCCGCTAGGGCGGCGTTCGTGTTCTTGGATTGTCTTGTCCTCACTCCGGCACGACGCCTCCACACGGAGGTCGGTGCCTGCCCGTCCGCGAGGACTTGAGTGGGGATCTGCCGGGCAGGCTGGGGCGGCCGCCATTCGTTGGCGTAGCGCCGGCGCGCAGGTGGCCGCTGTCGTCGGTGCTGAGGTGGTGGTCGCCAGAGGAGGTTTCTTCGCCGACGAGACCGTCGGCGCCACCCATGGACAGACCTCCGACTCTTTGGCTTTGATAGTTTGTCCTCGCCCCTCGAGCGGGGACGTGGGCGAGGGCCTTCTTACAGCAGCGTTTACCCTGAGGTCATTGCTGCTGTTGTTCAGCCGCCCGAGGCGGAGGTCGTTGTCACTGTTGGTGCAGTGGTCGGCGGCGAGCCACTCGGAGTTTGTTATCCCGCAGGCCCTCTGGTGTGGAGGTTGTTCAGACCCGTGGGAGTGGAACCAGAGTTCCGTTTGTAATGGCACCCTGAGTGTGGGTGTATGTTCATTGTGGCTGTCGAGGCCTGAACATCTGGGTGTTTGGGCGTGAAGCCGTGTTTCTTCCTCATTTCGAGCACTAGGACTCGCCTGTCGGCTAGCTGAACCGCTTAACCGAGCGTGAGTTGCCCTGCGCGGAAGGTGACGAGTGAGGTATCTGTATCCCAAAGGCGTAGGAGTACCTCGGCTTGGTCGGCCTTGCCACTCAAGGCCTCTCTTGCTCAGTTATAGAACCTTCGACCGCTCTGCGATGAGCTGGAGCCGGAGGCAGCGGCGTCGGCGTGGACAGAGGCAGAGTCGACTCGAAAAGAGGCTTCGTCGGCTCGGGAGCATGTGACTTCCCTGGACGAGGAGGTGCAGCGGCGGCGGCAGGAGCTTGGCCAAGTTGTCCGCTAGCGGGACCAACCCCGGGGTTGTAGCATCCCAAAAATTCAAATCCTGAAATTTTCTCAAACTCGCTCTAAATTCAAAATGAATTTCAAATTTCATTTCAAAATATTTGTTTGCGAGTTGATATCAGCAAATAAAATATAGTGGTCTATATTCTCTCCAAAATCCTCCTCAAAATATCCTACAAATATTTCCCCAGTGATCCCCCTCAAATTGTTTACAGAAATACTGCCCAGATATTTCTCTAGTGATCCTCTTCAAGTTCTTTCCAGAAATACTGCCCAAATATTCCACCGATATATCTCCAGGTATTTTCCTCTTGAGAAATACCTTCAGAATCATTTTTCAAGTCCCTACAAATATTTTCTTCATAACTTTCCTCATGCTCATATGTATACGTATGCCTCCAGTGTCATACGGTGAGCTCTACAAGGAAATCTCACTTATACAAGGCAAATACATGCTAATCTCCCACTAATCATCTCATCCTCCCACTAATCCTCTCATCCCTCCCCCTAATCCCCCCACCATGGCTATAAATAGAGGGGCAAGGGCCTCCCCTCATCCCACCCCAAGCCATTTCATGGCAACTCTCTTCCCCCCCCCCACACACACACCCACTCCATGTTCCACACAAGCACACACTAGCACAAGGATCGTTCGATCGTTCTTCGATCGTTCGTCCCCTGTTCTTAGTTTGTTCGTTCGTTCGTCCGATCGTCCGATCGTTCGTCCGATCGTTCGATCGTTCGTCCGTTCGTTCGTCCAAATAATCTTTTTCCTACCGTTATGCTGCCGAAATTCCGATCGTTCGTTCGTTCGATCATTCGATCGTTCATCGTTCGTTCATAGTTCCTATTCATCGTTCATCGTTCGTTCATAGTCCCTATTCATCGTTCTTCCAGATAATCATTGTCCTGCCGTTATGCTGCCGAAATTCCGATCGTTCGTTCGTCCGATCACTCGATCGTTCGTCCGTTCGTTCATCCAAATAATCTTTGTCCTGCCGTTATGCTGCCGAAATTCCGATCATTCGTTCGTTCGATCATTCGATCGTTCATCGTTCGTTCATAGTTCCTATTCATCGTTCGTTCATGGTCCCTATTCATCGTTCTTCCAGATAATCTTTGTCCTGTCGTTATGCTGCCGAAATTCCGATCGTTCGTTCGTCCGATCATTCGATCGTTCGTCCGTTCGTTCATAGTTCCTATTCATCGTTCATCGTCGTTCATAGTTCCTATTCATCGTTCGTTCATACGACTATTCACCATCACTATTCACCGTTACTATTCATCATCACTATTCATCATTACTATTCACTGACACTATTCACCATCGTTACTATTTAGTGTTACTATTCATCATCGTTACTATTCATCATCATTACTACTCGTCTATGATATCTAGTAACTTTTTCGTTGTCACTATTCATCGTTACTATTCATCGATTAGCCGATCACCCCGAATTTCAACTACTCATACATCATGCTGTCCAGTCCACCTAAGACCAGCCAGACCCATATTCCAGTCATATGAACTTCGGTGACTGTGATTTTCCTTCCAGTAGGGAACTTCCCATCTGGTCACCCATCCCAGGTTTCTCCAAGTTGAGCACGCTTAACTTTGAGATTCCTTCGAACCAGGCTCCCAAACTCAGATTCCAATAATTCTCGTTTCTAAATTCTTATCAAACTATTCCCTATCCAACCATGTCATCCCTTAAGCATGGTCCATATTCCAGAAAACTCCCAAAATACTCTTGTCCCATATTCTGCCTATAACTCTCTTGTTCATACTAAGTCAGACGATTCATTCGTCACTATTCTCACCAACAGTGAATTTCACTGTGCTACACCACATACACCCAGCTATAAATACACCCAGCTACCCTCTCCCTCTCCACACACACTCAACACCCTCAGTCAAGGCAAACACCCCACCCACTCAGTTACTCTGCTCTGCCGGCTACACGCATAGTGTCGCTTCGCCTCCAGTCCACCCTCCTGGTAAGCACCTCCGCTCCACCACCAGTAATATCACAACACCACATGACACAGATTCTACTCAAGACTCTACCCATCCATATATCACTATTCTGACCACTATACTAAATATTTGTTGCTATACTTGTTGGTTTGTATGTTTGCTTGTTCATGTTGCATAGTTATCGGAGCGTTCGTGTCGTCTCGTGGAGGCCAGATCTACAAGTCTACGCCAGGCGGTGGAGCCAGAAGCCAGTTCCGCGAGCTCTCCTTCCCCCTTCGCCGAATAAGCACGACAAGCTCACTGGATCCCTTTGATGCATAAATTACCTATGATTTTTCAACCACAACCCTCAGCCTGTTATTTTATGCATGATATGATTTTGGGACAAGTTATTATGGCCACCCAGCCGCTTGCCGCAATCTATCCCTGATATATATGTTCTAAATGATTTGAGAACAGGTGTGAGTTTTCAAAAGAAAATGCTTTTCAAAATGTGTGTGATGAAGGGTTTTCACCCTTATCACCTTGTGAGTGGGATAATCAGGGACTCCCTGGTTTAGGGGAGGGCCTAAGGTGTTGGCTCAGCTGGTTTAGGCGTGAGCAGAAGGATTGTCCCCTCATATAAGGACCGGTTTGTCATCTTCACTACCTGTACTCTTTAATAGTACAACCACTCGAGACTGTGTGGGCAGTCACTCAATCTGAACTCGTGCGGTCCGACCCCAGGGTTATGAAGGCTGGGGAGCACCGGGAGGATAAGGAGGGGGAAAGTTTTGTCCGGTTTGGACATGGCGGTGGTCTGACTCCTTCCGGATAACCGTTAAGGTTAGGACGTGCGAAGAAAGAAAGAGATTCGGATTCGGATCTCATTGATCATGAGATCGCAGAGCCGGACTAGTGGGTAAAGTGTACACCTCTGCGCAGAGTTTGAAAACCTATTCGAATAGTCTGTGTCCACAGGAATGGACGAGTCTGGTATGGTATGTCAATTAATGTTTTGTTTTCAAAAAAAGAGATGCTTTTGAAAAGTGGTTTTTAAAAGGTTCGGCGGTTGAGCCGTGAGCTATGGTGGACGGGAAGTCCAGTAGCTGTTTTTGAAAATGAAAACCAGTGGGAACTGCTGAGATACCTGGATGGTTTAGTCCAGGGGATTTTGTTATAATACTGAAAAACTTCCTGCTCCTTTTGGAGAGGATGCGCTTTGCAAAAATACAAAATGTTTTTCAAAACAACTCTGCATAAAATATTGCTGTTTCTGCAAAATATCCTGAGCTCCACATATTCCATGCATTATATCTGATTTCCCCATTCCGCGGGTGAAGGTGGGCTGCTGAGTACGTTTGTACTCACCCTTGCTTATTTGTTGTTTTTCAGAAAAAGGAGATCGGGTAAGAGTTACGACTGTTCCCAACCTTGCCTGTGGCTGTTGGACCGCTGATTTGCTTCTGTTGGGTCTATGCTTCGTCGCCGAAGGTCTTATATAAAGAAGTGATCCTCGGCTGAAGCTGTTTGCATAAGATAGCCGAAGGTTCCTCTTCGTGAAGCTTCGGTATTACAAACCGACTTAAAGATAGAATGACCTTTTAGTCCATAAAGGTCTGAGTCAATGTTGTAAGCTTTTATAAGGGGCATACTTGTAATTCCTCACAGGCTGCGTCCTGTGCCTATAAATAGTGAACAGTATTCCGTTACTGTTCGCGGATTCTGGTAATAACAATCGCATCTTTCGGAATCCAACCTTTTGTCAAGACAGAGGTATCATTGTATTCAAATGACTCAATATATTAAGTAAATGTAATGTAATTTGTCTATGATTTATTTGTCCCTTTCATATCTTTCATTTTATCTCATCTTGCAATATCTATTGAAATCTCAATACGAAGGTCTAAACTTCGTAATTTTACTTTCATCAACCTTCGTCCAAGGCCCATTATCCTCAAGGGAATAATGTTTTGTGGACGAAGGACGTTGACATTTAACATTTTATGTTGCCTTGTTCTTAATTCATAGCACTTGAGAACGAGTCTCCAACATTGGCGCCCACCTCCGGTGAACTCACTTCCACTTTTCGAGCTGATGGCTTCATTCAACGATCAAGCTGGAGCTGCTTCGGTCCCGAAGCTGATGCTCCCAATCACAGGTGGTTCGTCCTCAGAGCCAGCTAACAAGAAACAAAAGAAGGAAGCACAGAGAAGGGTACAGCACGTTGGGGTGCAAGGACCCTTCATCAAGTCAAGATGGTCTCACATTCCTATTACCTTCTCCCAAGAGGACCTTCAGCTCAAGGATTACCCACACAACGATGCCATGGTTATCTCTTGTGTTATCAAAGGATTTCTGGTCCACAATGTCTTGGTTGACACAGGCAGTGCAGCTGACATCATATTTGCTAAGGCCTTCAGACAAATGCAAGAGCCAGAAGATAAGATTCATGATGCTACACATCCTCTCTGTGGCTTCGGAGGAAGACAAATTGTAGCACTGGGCAAGATTACCATGTCAGTGACCTTCGGGTTCATCAACAACACTAGAACTGAGCAAGTTGTGTTTGACATTGTTGACATGGAATACCCTTACAATGCAATTATTGGTCGTGGCACCCTCAATGCTTTTGAAGCAATTCTTCACCCTGCCTATCTTTGCATGAAGATACCTTCGGATCAAGGACCCATCGCTATTCATGGAAGCCAGGAAGCTGCCAGAAGGGCCGAAGGAAACTGGACTGATTCAAAAGCAATCCATAACATAGATGGAGCTGAAGCTTGTGAACAATACAAATTCAGAAGGGAGAAAGCAGCTTCAGCAGATCAGCCGAAGCCCATGCTCTTATGTGAGGATATAGCAGAGCAGAAGGTGCTGTTGGGCTCTCAGCTATCCGAAGAACAAGAGAAAACCTTGATAAGGTTTTTGTTCAACAACAAAGATGTTTTTGCATGGTCAGCCAATGATCTCTGCGGAGTTAATAGGGATGTTATTGAGCATTCGCTCAATGTCGATCCATCCTTTAGACCCAGAAAGCAAAGGCTTCGGAAAATGTCAGATGATAAGGCCGAAGGTGCTCGCAACGAAGTCAAAAGACTCCTCAGTGCAGGAGTTATCAGAGAAGTAAAGTACCCAGAATGGCTAGCTAATACTGTTATGGTAAAAAAGGCTAATGGCAAGTGGCGAATGTGTATCGATTTTACAGATCTTAACAAGGCTTGTCCGAAGGATGAATTCCCATTGCCTAGGATAGACTCTTTAGTTGATGCAGCAGCTTCTTCAGAGCTCATGAGTCTGTTAGACTGTTATTCAGGCTATCATCAAATTTGGATGAAGAAGGAAGATGAGCCAAAGACTAGCTTCATAACTCCAAGTGGCACATATTGTTATCTTCGGATGCCTGAGGGGCTCAAAAACGCTGGAGGAAGTTTCAGCAGAATGACTGCGAAGGTTCTCCAGTCTCAGATAGGCAGAAATGTGCTAACTTATGTTGATGACATCATTGTCAAAAGCACGAAGCAGGAGAATCATATTGCTGACTTGCAGGAGACCTTCGCCAGTTTCAGACAAGCTGGCTTAAAGTTGAATCCAGAAAAATGCGTCTTCGGAGTAAAGAAGGGGAAATTTCTAGAATGCTTGGTTTCAACAAAGGGAATTGAAGCCAATCCAAGTAAGATTGAAGCTATACTTCGGATGGAGCCACCAACTACAAAAAAGGGGGCTCAAAGATTGACAGGAAGGTTGGCATCTCTCAATAGATTCATATCCAGATCAGCAGAGAGAAACTTACCATTCTTCGAAGTGCTGAAGTCAGCCGAAGTCTTTCAATGGGGACCAATCCAGCAGAAGGCCTTCGAAGATCTGAAGCAGTATTTAATAGATCTAACAGCATTAACTCCACCTGTGCCAGGGGCTCCTTTATTATTATATGTGGCAGCTTCGCACTCAGCGGTAAGTGCAGCACTTGTCCAGGAGAAGCTTGATGGCCAAGCCAGGAAACAGGTCCCAGTATATTTTGTATCTGAAGTTCTCAGTATATCAAAGAAAAACTACACAGAATTAGAGAAGGTGTTATATGCTGTTTTGATGGCATCCAGGAAGCTTCGGCACTATTTTCAAGCTTACAACATAATCGTTCCTTCTTCACAACCTCTGAAGGATATTATGAGGAACCGAGAAGCTACTGGAAGGATTGGAAAATGGGCTGCAGAGCTCAATGAATTTTGTATTGAATATGTTCATAGATCTTTGATTCAGTCCCAGGCGTTAGCAGACTTCATTGCTGACTGGACGCCAGGGGCTCAGGAGGAAGAAGCAAATAAAGACACCGAAGCATGGACAGTGTTTTGCGATGGGTCCTGGGGAACCTTCGGAGCGGGAGCGGCTGCTGTGTTGGTTTCACCTTCCAAAGTTAAAACTTGTTATGCGGCAAAGCTTGATTTTAGTTGCACAAACAACATTGCCGAGTACGAAGCCCTACTTCTGGGTCTTCGGAAGATAAAAGCAATGGGAATCAGAAGGGCTGTTCTTAAAACTGATTCCCAAGTTGTTTCGGGTCATATCGACAAGAGTTGCAAGGCTAAAGATCCGAAGCTTGAAAAGTATCTGGATATGGTTCGAAGAGTTGAAGTTTCGGGTCATATCGACAAAATGAGCATGCTGATTTGCTAGCTAAGTCAGCAGCACAGGGGCTGCCCTTACCTTCGGATGTCTTCTTCGAAACAATAAAAGCACCTTCGGTGGAACTTCTTGAAAGAGCAGTCCTCAATATATCTCCTGTTTATAGCGAGGATTGGAGAACTGAGATCATCTCTTACCTTCAGGGAAAATTCCTTTCAGATGACGAAGCTTATAACAGGAGGATAGAGGCAAGAGCTCGTCCATATGTCATGATAGAAGGAGAGTTGTACAAGCATGGAGTTTGTGCTCCGTTACTCAAGTGGTTATCCAGAACCGAAGGTATAGAGTTGATGAAAGAAATACATGCAGGCCTCTGTGGATCCCACATTGGATCCAGGCCGTTACTTGGAAAAATTTTCCGCCAAGGATTTTATTGGCCGAAGGCAGCTTCGGATGCAGCGGAATTAGTTCAAAAGTGCGAAGGTTGTCAGAAATGTGCACGAGATCAAAAACAACCTTCGTCCCTAACGCAACTCATACAACCCATTTGGCCATTGCAAAGGTGGGGCCTTGACTTGTTAGGTCCGTTACCACCGGCCCAATGGAACTTAAGATATGTTGTAGTGGCAGTGGAATATTTTTCTAAATGGATTGAAGCAAGGCCTTTAGCCACAATAACTTCAGCCACCGTACAAAAGTTTTTCTGGCAGAATATTGTTTGTCGTTTCGGGGTACCAAAGGCTATTACTGTGGATAATGGAACACAGTTTGATTCCGAAGCTTTTAGGGATTTCTGTGATCAGATTGGTACGAAGATCCATTTTGCATCAGTCAGACATCCGGAGTCAAATGGACTCGTTGAAAGAGCCAATGGCATTATAATGACAGGAATAATGAAGTTAATCTTCAATCAACCCAGGGGAAAATGGCCAGATCAGTTAACCAAAGTGGTGTGGAGCCACAATACAACAACATCAAGGTCTACAGGCTTTACTCCATTCAAGTTATTATTCGGTGATGAAGCAATAACTCCGGAGGAAGCTAAAACCGGATCAATAAGGGTAATAGCTTCGGCAGAATCAGGTTCCGAAGCTGCTTATTCTGTGGAAAAAGATGCTTTAGAAGGGATCAGGCTGCAAGCCGTGGAGAACATCAATAAATATCAAGCCGAAACAATTAAATGGCGAGATAGAAAGGTTCGGTTAAAGAATATTGAGCCAGGACACTTGGTGCTTCGGAGAGTGGCCAACCCAGAAACAGTGGGCAAGTTGCAGTTGAAATGGGATGGACCTTTCTTAGTAGCATCTTCGTCAAGATCCGGTTCATACAGACTAAAGGATATGGACGGCAACGACATTCCTAGGTCTTGGAATGCGGATGAGCTTCGGCGATATTATGTATAACTCGATGTAATTTTTCATATTTTTCTTTCATGGCACCCTTTTCCTTTCCGAAGGGGGAGAAAAGTTTTTAATGGGGCCAGCACATGTAATTTCCTTTTTTAGTTCTATAAGAGCAAAACCCCCCAAGGAATGTAAATGTAAAAGCTGAGAACGCACCATCGAGTGCCAAAAAGTAAAGGCGAAGAAGCTCCAAAGTCGTTCCTAAGGGAATGCAGAGCTTACAGCGAAAAGTCAACGCTGATTCCGCCAAAAGTAAAGGCGAAGAAGCTCCAAAGTCGTTCCTAAGGGAATGCAGAGCTTACAGCGAAAAGTCAACGCTGATTCCGCCAAAAGTAAAGGCGAAGAAGCTCCAAAGTCGTTCCTAAGGGAATGCAGAGCTAAGGTGCGATTGTTTTTAAGAAAATAATGGCTATGAATATGGCTTCGGATACGTGTTTGGCCATTCATTTGCACATCACATTACATCATAGCATTTGCATTCATAAACATTCATCTAGGCATATGTAGGATAATCATCTTCATGGCATAAATGGTTGCTTCGGCAAAAAGAGGAAAAAGAAGGAGAAGAAAGAGCTTCGTGTACAAAGGAAAAATGTTGTTTTCTATGCTTTGCTGCGTACGAAAAGAAGGGAAGGTGTTTTTTCGCCTTCGGCTCAAAAGAAAATTTCGTCCACATCAAAGCGTTTCTCATACATCAATGGAAGGATAAGGATATATAACAAGGTATGAACAGAAGTTATCTCAAAAGTTTTAGTTACATTTACAAAAGTTATCTCAAAAGTTTCTCAAGTACTGTCTACAGTCTACTATCTAATCTCCAAGGAGCTTCGGCTTCGGCGTCATTTTTGATCATCGGCTTCGGCTTCGTCATCCTATATGATTAAGGTCGTTGTAAGTCAAAATCAAGCTTACAGGAAAAGGTAAGCACAAGGTATGGTTTCTTACTGGTTCAAGGTGGCTACGAGCTTCGTCTCCAACCTTTTCTCGCCCACCTTTTGTCCATATCATTTTTACAAATCTATTCGAGATACTCCGGGCGAGATCAGGAATGTCATCCAGGATTGATGGTGATAAAGTGAAATTTGGCCTATTGACAATCTTTGCATGATCGCAGCCAGCCTTCAGGAAAGCTGCAGCAGTGCCTCGAGAAGCCACCCAGGCACAGAAGTCACCATGCCCAGCTATGACTTCGTCGAGCTCGTCAATCTCCCCCTCAATATGTTCGAAGGTTTTCGGTAGATCTTCAGCTGAGGGGGTGAATTTTTCACTGCTGGCTCCAACTGAGTAAAAAATCTTTCTTAATCGTTGAATGCATTTGTTGCTAAATTCCAAGCATTTTTCTTGAAGACTTGTCAGTAGTTTTCTCAAATCTGAATTTTGTTGAGCTTCGGCTTCAAGTTTTGCATTAAGATCTTGTTTTTCTCGTTCGGACTGCTCAGACTGACGGAGAAGCTTCGTGTTCAGTTCTGTTATTTTTGCTTCAGCTTCAGCCAATAAACCTTCGATTGCCTGGAGCTCAAAGTTCTTTTTCTCGAAAGCATCTGATTGCTCCTTTATTCTGCTTTCCAAATTTTTAATTATAACTTCGTGCTTCTTATCTTCAAAATCTTGCTGCATTTGCAAGGCTTTGCTCAACAGCATACTCTGCACGAAAACAACCTTCGTCAGACATGTTTTATTATTAGAAACAATAAAGTTAAGGGACAAGTAGTTCACCTTGAAGTTGGAATAAAATAAACTACCAACGACATGTTGTCGTCGGTAGCGGCTGATGTCTGTTTCTAGCTTCGGGAAGCCGATACTCTTGGACAGAGTACTGATAACTTTGGCTCCTGTTTGATCTCGAATACAATCTAATTTCTCATCATCAACGCCTCCGAAGAGGAGTGCCCCAGGTTTGTATCCACAGGATTTGGCATACTCTCTAAGCTCTTCTATTTCAGCTTTTGATAGCTGTTCTCCAACTAAATTCTGGAACATGAAGGTTTCATTTTCTGAAGCTTCATCAGCAATTTCTTTTCCTTTCCCCGACGCTGCGGTCACGGCCTCTTCGGCAGCGGTGGTAGCTTCTTCTGCAGCCATGTCCAGCAGTATTTGGTCAATGTGTTCAATTGTGCTCTCCAGGTTCAAACCTTCAGCTGAGGCAGCTTCGGCAGCTGCGGCCTCCGAAGGTGCAATTTCAATATCTGTCCCCTCTGCAGCCGCTGGTGTTTTCTGGGCTGAAGCTCTTGGCGGCGTCTTGTCAATTACCTCTGTCACAGTAATAATTCTTTGTTTCTTTGCCTTGATTGTTTTCTTCGATTTTTCGGGCTCCTTGTCCTTCTGAAAAAACTTTGTCAGTTGAGGGCCCAGTGGACTTAGCTTCACAGGTAAGGATTCAGTCATTACCTTCAGAATTTCCTCAACGACAGCAGCAGAAGGTGATGCGGGGGTTTCTTCTGCTTCGGATATTTGTCGCTTCGGAGAAGAAGCTTTCCTCTTCTTCGGAATTTTCTTCTTTAATGGTTCTTTTTCTTCATTCATGGCCTCAGTTATCCTTTTTCTTTTTTGGCCCCCAGCACCTTTGTTCAGATTTTCATAATCAGGATAATCGAAGCCCAAGGCGTCCAACACTCGATTTAGCCTTCACTTCGGACGGGTGTCGAAGGCAGCGGTCATCAATTGATCTTCTTTTTTGAAATAATTGCCAAGTATTTCATTGCACATTACTTCAATTGTATCTAGCCACTCTTGGCAAGGTGTTTTAAAGTACTTTTTAAACTTGAAATAGTAAGGTAAACGTACAAGTTCACCTTCTTTCTTTTCCCCCTGAAGCTTCGGCATTTCCCATTCTTTCAAACTGGGAAAAACTTTGAAAGCTAAAAACTCTTGAACCAGGTCCCTTGTGCTGATATGCTCTGCAATAATTCTGAATTCACTCATTGCTTGTTGTGTAGGACCTTCGGGTGTCATGTTGCAGCGAGGTCGGGTTTCTCCGAAGATTAGTTCCGGCGGGCTTTGCACAAGCTTTTCCTTGTCGTCATCAACCTTGACATAGAACCACTCAGATTTCCAGCCTGCTGCCCATTTGCTTCGATAGCTAATTACAGGAAACTTTGTAGTTTTCCGATAGGCGAAGTTATAACAACCAAAATTGTCGTGCAATCCATCCTTTCTAGCCTTCGTTTGATAATGCAACTCGTGAACCCGGCAAAAGCTGTCCGCAAATGGTTCCACTGCTTGGCTTCGGAGTGCCCAGATATAAACAATAAGTCTAACGATAGCGTTAGGGGTCAGCTGGTGAAAATAGATACCGAACTTATTCAGTACCTCTGCAATAATCCCATGTAGGGGAAACCTTAATCCAGCCTTTAGAAAGCTTTTGAAAATAACAATTTCATCTTTCTCCGGCTTTGGGGTAGTCTCTTCTCCCCCGAAGCGCAATAGCTTCTTCTGATTTTCAGTAAAAAAGCCCGATTTTACCATCTTGGACAGATCAGCCTTCGAAACAGTAGATTTCCCGAAATCCAAGTGGCTGGGTTTGCTTGGCATGGCAATGCGATAATCATCTTCGGGATCAGTTTCCTCAATATCTTCTTCCTCTGCTTCAGCGATTGCTTGTTCTGCATCATCACTAGGAATCTTTTCCGAAGTCACTAGCCCGGATCGTTGCATGGCTTCGGAGATAGGGACAGTCTCCGAAGCTTCAGTTTCGTCCCCCTCACGCTCAACCCTGGCGGTAGAACGGACTCTGGCCATTTAATTATGAACTTGTGAAACTTTAATACTTTCTTCCTCCGAAGCAGGCTTCAAGCTGGAGCTTCGTTCGATTCCGACAGACAAGCTTCGGCGACGGCTAAAAATTTTGGCAGCAAAACAGTGCAAATAGCAATGAATGCTGTGGTAACTTCACACCTACTCGTCTGTTTATATAGTGCTGCAGGTAAGAAGGCGAAGCGCCAGAATTTTTACACCAGGCGGACACCCGCTCGCACTCGCTGCGTGGTGGACCGCAGAGACCGAACAGTAACTCTGCATGGTGGGGCCGCTACACGCTGGGAGATTGAATCGTTTCTCGACAACGAGCTCAGGGAAGGTGTTTTTTAGACCTTCGGCGCTTCGAAGCTTAAGAGACTTTTTTCACGGATCAAGCTCGTTACGAAAAACGATCTAGCACCGCGAAAGGGGCTACTGTTGGGTCTATGCTTCGTCGCCGAAGGTCTTATATAAAGAAGTGATCCTCGGCTGAAGCTGTTTGCATAAGATAGCCGAAGGTTCCTCTTCGTGAAGCTTCGGTATTACAAACCGACTTAAAGATAGAATGACCTTTTAGTCCATAAAGGTCTGAGTCAATGTTGTAAGCTTTTATAAGGGGCATACTTGTAATTCCTCACAGGCTGCGTCCTGTGCCTATAAATAGTGAACAATATTCCGTTACTGTTCGCAGATTCTGGTAATAACAATCGCATCTTTCGGAATCCAACCTTTTGTCAAGACAGAGGTATCATTGTATTCAAATGACTCAATATATTAAGTAAATGTAATGTAATTTGTCTATGATTTATTTGTCCCTTTCATATCTTTCATTTTATCTCATCTTGCAATATCTATTGAAATCTCAATATGAAGGTCTAAACTTCGTAATTTTACTTTCATCAACCTTCGTCCAAGGCCCATTATCCTTAAGGGAATAATGTTTTGTGGACGAAGGACGTTGACATTTAACATTTTATGTTGCCTTGTTCTTAATTCATAGCACTTGAGAACGAGTCTCCAACAGCTTCACTGCGTATATCGGGCTGCTTCAGCCCCACTCTGATGATATGTCCCGAGTTGTGGACCAACTCTTAAAGTTGTTCGCCACCTTTATAGGTTGGTATCGTTTAAGCAGATCTGGAATCATCTGATGTATAAATGTGTTTACTAGCCTCCTGGGACTAGTAATTGCGTCACATTTGAGTCCCAGAGGATCGGGACGCTTCAGGGGTCATGCTGCCGAAGCCGTGAGCCGGGCTGAGGTCCTCGGGGGACAGCTGGCTGAGGCTACGGTGCGGCCAGCTGAGGCGTCCGCTCGGGCTGGAACCCTTGCGGAGAACCTGACCGTGAGAGCCCGAGCGCGGTGCTGGCGTCCTCCCTTGAGGTGGAGATCCTTCCGCCTGCGTCGCCGTCTGGGGCCGGGCCAGATCTTGCCGAGGGTGGAGACGACGCTGAGGGTGGCCCTGCCAATGTCTGATCCCGCCGGAACAGTTTGTCTGCAGCGTATGTGTGTTTCTCGCGGCCGCTGAGGCCTAAACACTTTTATCGTTATGTTATAAAGCTACGTTTCCTTTCCTCCCGTTTTGAATATCAGGACTTGTTCGTCGGTAGCAGAATCACTTACCCGAGCGGGAGTTACTTTTCATGGAAGGTGATGAGTGAGGTATCCGTATCCCAGAGGCGTAGGAGTCCCTCGGTTCGGTCGACCTTGCCGCTTACGCGCGCTCTTACCCGTTTGCAGGGTTCTGTTATCGATATAGTCGAGGAGGCACGAAAGTCGTTTTGGTAGAAAATCTTTCTTGGCAGAAAAAATTTTCCGAGGAAGACGCATAGGGGGTTCCCCCCTTCCAGCCCCTGAGGGAGGGTCCAGCTTTGCCAAGGCAAGGCTGACCCTTCCTTGACGGTTAGACTTTATTTGTGTGTGTGAAGAAAAAACGAGGAATATGAACGACTTGAAACATCTTAAGGGTAGAAGCGACGTAGCTGTTGGATGTTCCAAGCGTTGCTGTAGACCTCGCCTTGATCGTTGGCCAGCTTGTATGTTCCGGGCTTCAAAATCTTGGCGATGATGAACGGCCCTTCCCAGGGAGGGGTAAGCTTGTGGCGCCCTCGGGCGTCCTGCCGCAGCCAAAGTACCAAGTCTCCCACTTGGGAGCCTCGGGGTCGAACCCCTCGGGCGTGGTAGCGTCGCAGAGACTGCTGATACCGCGCCGAGTGCAGTAAGGCCACGTCTCGAGCCTCTTCCAGCTGGTCCAGTGAGTCTTCTCGGCTGGTCTGGTTGCTTCGGTCGTCGTACGCCCTTGTCCTCGGGGAACCGTATTCTAAGTCTGTGGGTAAGATAGCCTCGGCCCCATAGACTAGAAAGAACGGCGAGAAACTCGTGGCTCGGCTTGGCGTCGTCCTCAGACTCCAGACCACCGAGGGTAGCTCTTTCATCCACCGCTTGCCGAACTTGTTGAGGTCGTTTTAGATCCTCGGTTTAAGTCCCTGCAGAATCATATCGTTGGCACGCTCCACCTGCCCATTCGTCATGGGGTGAGCTACGGCGGCCTAGTCCACACGGATGTGGTGGTCCTCGCAGAAGTCTAGGAACTTCTTCCCAGTGAACTGCGTGCCATTGTCAGTGATGATGGAGTTCGGGACCCCGAAGCGATGGATGATGTTGGTGAAGAACGCCACTGCCTGCTCGGACCTGATGCTAGTTAGGGGTCGGACCTCGATCCACTTGGAGAATTTGTCGATGGCGACCAGCAGGTGCGAGAAGCCCCCGGGTGTCTTCTGCAAGGGACCGACGAGGTCGAGACCCCACACAGCAAATGGCCAGGTGATGGGTATTGTCTGCAGGGCTTGAGCGGTGTAGCATCCCAAAAATTGAAATCTTGAAATTTTCTCAAACTTGCTCTAAATTTAAAATGAATTTCAAATTTCATTTCAAAATGTTTGTTTGCAAGTTGATATCAGCAAATAATATATAGTGGTCTATATTTTCTCCAAAATCCTCCTCAAATATCCTACGAATATTTCCCCAGTGATCCCTTCAAGTTCTTTCCAGAAATATTGTCCAAATATTCCACCGATATATCTCCAAGTATTTTTCCTCTTGAGAATTACCTTCAGAATCATTTTTCAAGTCCCTATAAATATCTTCTTCATAACTTTCCTCATACTCATACGTATATGTATGCCTCTGGTGTCATACGGTGAGCTCTACAAGCTAATCTCACTTATACAAGACAAATACATGCTAATCTCCCACTAATCCTCTCATCCTCCCACTAATCCTCTCATCCCTCCCCCTAATCCCCCACCATGGCTATAAATAGAGGGGCAAGGGCTTCCTCTCATCCCACCCCAAGCCATTTCATGGCAACTCTCTCCCCCCCCCCCACACCCACTCCATGTTCCACACAAGCACACACTAGCACAAGGATCGTTCGGTCGTTCTTCGATCGTTCGTCCCCATGTTCTTAGTTTGTTCGTTCGTTCGTCCGATCGTTCGATCGTTCGTTCGATCGTTCGATCGTTCGTCCGTTCGTTCGTCCAAATAATCTTTTTCCTGCCATTATGTTGCCGAAATTCCGATCGTTCGTTCATTCGATCATTCGATCGTTCATCGTTCGTTCATAGTTCCTATTCATCGTTCATCGTTCATCGTTCATTCATAGTCCCTATTCATCGTTCTTCCAGATAATCTTTGTCCTGCCGTTATGCTGCCGAAATTCCGATCGTTCGTTCGTCCGATCATTCGATCGTTCGTCCGTTCGTTCGTCCAAATAATCTTTTTCCTACCGTTATGCTGCCGAAATTCCGATCGTTCGTTCGTTCGATCATCCGATCGTTCATCGTTCGTTCATAGTTCCTATTCATCGTTCATCGTTCGTTCATAGTCCCTATTCATCGTTCTTCCAGATAATCTTTGTCCTGCCATTATGCTGCCGAAATTCCGATCGTTCGTTCGTCCGATCATTCGATCGTTCGTCCGTTCGTTCATAGTTCCTATTCATCGTTCATCGTTCGTTCATCATCACTATTCATCGTTCATCGTTCGTTCATACGGACTATTCACCATCACTATTCACCATTACTATTCATTGTTACTATTCACCGTTACTATTCATCATTGTTACTATTCATTGATGATATCTATAATAACTTTTTGCCGCCACTATTCATCGTTACTATTCATCGATCATCTGATCGCCCCAAATTTCAACTACTCATCCATCATGTTGTCCAGTCCACTTAAGACCAGCCAAACCCATATTCCAGTCATACGAACTCCGGTGACTGTGATTTTCCTTCCAGTAGGGAACCTCCCATCTGGTCACTCATACTAGGTTTCTCCAAGTTGAGCATGCTTAACTTTGAGATTCCTTTGAAGCAGGCTTCTAAACTCAGATTCCAATAATTCTTGTTTCTAAATTCTTATCGAATTATTCTCTATCCAACCATGTCATCCCTTAAGCATGGTTCATATTCCAGAAAACTCCCAAAATACTCTTGTCCCATATTCTGCCTATAACTCTCCTGTTCATACTAAGTCAGACGATTCATTCGTCACTATTCCCACCAACAGTGAACTTCATTGTGCTACACCACATACACTCAGCTATAAATACACCCAGCTACCCTCTCCCTCTCCACACACACTCAACACCCTCAGCCAAGGCAAACACCCCACACACTCAGTTACTCCGCTCTGCCGGCTACACGCATAGTGTCGCTTCGCCTCCAGTCCACCCTCCGCCTCCAGTCCACCCTCCTCGTAAGCACCTCCGCTCCACCACCAGTAATATCACAACACCACATGACACAGATTCTACTCAAGACTATACCCATCCATATATCACTATTCTGACCACTATACTAAATATTTGTTGGTATACTTGCTTGTTTGTATGTTTGCTTATTCATGTTGCATAGTTATCGAGCATTCATGTCATCTCGTGGAGGCCAGACCTGCAAGTCTACGCCAGGCAGTGGAGCTAGAAGCCAGTTCCGCAAGCTCCCCTTACCCCTTCGCCGAATAAGCACGGCAAGCTCACTGGATCCCTTTGATGCATAAATTACCTATGATTTTTCAACCACAACCCTCAGCCTGTTATTTTATGCATGATATGATTTTGAGACAAGTTATTATGGCCACCCAAGCCGCTTGCCACAATCAATCCTTAATATATTTATTACAAATGATTTGAGAAAATGTGTGAGTTTTTCAAAAGAAAATGCTTTTCAAAATGTGTATGATGAAGGGTTTTCACCCTTAGCACCTTTGAGTAGGGATTATCAGGGACTCCCTGGTTTAGGGGAGGGCCTAAGGTGAAGGCTCAGCTGGTTTAGGCGTGAGCAGAAGGATTGTTCCCTCATATAAGGACCGGTTTGTCATCTTTCACTACATGTACTCATGATAAGTACAACCACTCGAGACTGTGTGGGCAGTCACTCAATCTGAACTCGTACGGTCCAACCCCAGGGTTATGAAGGCTGGGGAGCACCGGGAGGATAAGGAGGGGGAATGTTTTGTCCGGTTTGGACATGGTGGTGGCCTGACTCCTTCCGGTATAACCGTTAAGGTTAGGACGTGCGGGGAAAGAAAGAGATTCGAATTCGGATCTCATTGATCATGAGATCGCAGAGCCAGACTAGTGGGTAAAGTGTACCCCTCTGCGCAGAGTTCAAACCTATTCGAATAGTCTGGTGTGGTATGGCAATTAGTGTTTTGTTTTCAAAAAAAGAGGTCCGTTTGAGAAAAGTAGTTTTTAAAAGGTCCGGCGGTTGAGCCGTGAGCTATGGTGGATGGGAAGTCTAGTAGCTGTTTTTGAAAATGAAAATCAGTGGGAAACTGCTGAGATACCTGGATGGTTTAGTCCAGGGGATTTTATTCTATATTGAAAAAACTTCCTGCTCCTTTGGGAGAGGATGCGCTTTGAAAAATATAAAATGTTTTACAAAACAACCCTGCATAAAATATTGATGTTTCTGCAAATATCCTGAACTCCACATATTCAATGCATTATATCTGATTTCCCCATTCCACGGGTGAAGGTGGGCCGCTGAGTACGTTTGTACTCACCCTTGCTTATTTATTGTTTTTCAGAAAAGGAGATTGGGTAAGAGTTACGACTGTTCCCAACCTTGCATGTGGCTGTTGGACCGTTGATTTGCTTCGCTGCGTATATCGGGCTGCTTCAGCCCCACTCTGATGATATGTCCCGAGTTGTGGACCAACTCTTAAAGTTGTTCGCCACCTTTATAGGTTTGTCTCGTTTAAGCAGATCTGGAATCATCTGATGTATAAATGTGTTTACTAGCCTCCTGGGACTAGTAATTGTATCACATTTGAGTCCCAGAGGATCGGGACGCTTCAAGCAGGCAGGTGCGTCTGTCTTGCGTAGAATTGACACCCTTGGCAGGAGCGTACAATCCTAGTGGCGTCGACCACAGCGGTTGGCCAGTAGAAGCCTTGTCGGAAGGCGTTTCCCACGAGGGCTCGAGGTGCTGCGTGGTGACCGCAAGCCCCCGAGTGTATTTCTTGCAATAGCTCCTGTCCTTCGACGACGGATATGCATCGTTGGAGAATGCCTGAGGGGTTGCGGTGGTAGAGCTCCTTTTCATCACCCAGTAAGACGAACGACTTGGCGCGCCGCGCCAGTCGCCGAGCTTTGGCCTTGTCGAGGGGTAGCTCTCCTCGGTGGAGATATTGCAGGTACGGGGTCTGCCAGTTTCGATTTGGCGCAACCCCATTCCGCTCTCCCTCGACATGCAGGGCCTCACCTTTGGCGGCCGAGGGTACCTCGGGCTGGGCCGAGGTCTCCTCGGGCTCGGGCGTGTCGTCGGTCTTGACGGAGGGTTGATGTATGTCTCTGGAGAAGACATCGGGGGGAACCGTTGTCCGCCCCGAGGCTATTTTCGCTAGCTCATCCGCAGTCTCGTTGTACCGTCGAGCGATGTGGTTGAGCTCCAGCCCATAGAACTTGTCTTCCAGGCGTCGAACTTCGTCGCAGTAGGCCTCCATCTTCCGGTCGCGGCAGTGGGAGTTCTTCATGACTTGGTCGATGATAAGCTGCGAGTCGCCACGAGCGTCGAGGCGCCGAACCCCTAGCTCGATGGCGATGTGCAACCCATTAACCAGAGCCTCGTACTCGGCCACGTTGTTTGACGCCGGGAAATGGAGGCGCAACACGTAGCGGAGATGTTTCCCGAGGGGTGAGATGAAGAGCAGGCCAGCACCTGCTCCCGTTTTCATCAGCGACCCATCGAAGTACATGGTCCAAAGTTCCGGTTGGATCGGAGCTATTGGTAATTGGGTGTCGACCCATTCAGCCACGAAGTCCGCCAAGACTTGGGACTTTATGGCCTTCCGAGGAGCGAACGAGATTGTCTCGCCCATGAGTTCCACTGCCCACTTTGCTATCCTACCCGAGGCCTCTCGGCACTGGATGATCTCCCCCAGGGGGAAGGATGACACCACAGTCACCGGATGAGACTCGAAATAGTGTCGCAACTTTCGCCGCGTCAGAATTACTGCGTATAGTAGCTTCTGAATTTGCGGGTAGCGGATCTTGGTCTCGGATAGCACTTCACTGATGAAGTAAACCGGCCTCTGGATGAGCAGTGCATGCCCTTCTTCTCGTCTCTCGACTACGATCGCGACGCTGACCACCTGAGTGGTTGCGGCTACGTAGATCAAGAGGGCTTCTCCCGCAGCGGGGGGCACCAAGATGGGCGCATTTGTAAGGAGTGCCTTTAAGTTTCCGAGGGCTTCCTCGGCCTCGGGGGTCCAAGTGAAGCGCTCGGCCTTCCTTGAAAGGTGGTACAGGGGTAATCCTTTCTCGCCGAGGCGCGAGATGAAGCGGCTCAGAGCCGCAAGGCATCCCATGACCCTCTGTACTCCTTTCAAATCTTTGATAGGCCCCATGTTGGTGATGGCCGCGATTTTCTCCTGGTTGGCCTTGATGCCCCGCTCGGAGACGATGAACCCCAGGAGCATGCCTCGGGGGACTCCGAAGACACACTTCTCGGGATTGAGCTTCACGCCCCTCGCTCTCAGACACTTGAATGTCGTTTCAAGGTCGGAGAGGAGGTCGGAGGCTTTCCTCGTCTTGACAACGATGTCATCGACGTAAGCCTCGACCGTTTGGCCGATGTGCTCTCCGAACACGTGGTTCATGCACCTTTGGTATGTTGCACCTGCATTCCTCAAGCCAAATGGCATAGTAGTGTAGCAATACATGCCAAAAGGTGTGATGAAAGAAGTCGCGAGCTGGTCGGACTCTTTCATCTTGATTTGGTGATAACCTGAATAGGCGTCGAGGAATGACAGGGTTTCGCACCCAGCAGTGGAGTTCACAATTTGATCGATGCGAGGCAGAGGGTAGGGAACCTTCGGACATGCTTTGTTTAGACCAGTGTAGTCTACGCACATCCTCCACTTCCCACCTTTATTTTTCACAAGCACAGGGTTGGCTAACCATTCGGGATGGAATACCTCTTTGATGAACCCTGCAGCCATCAGCTTATGGATTTCCTCGCCTATGGCTCTGCGCTTTTCTTCGTCGAAACGGCGCAGAGGCTGCTTCACGGGTCGGGCACCGACTCGGATGTCCAGTGAGTGCTCGGCGACATCCCACGGTATGCCTGGCATGTCCGAGGAACTCCACGCAAAGACTTCGGCGTTCGCGCGGAGAAAGTCGACGAGCACTGCTTCCTATTTAGGGTCGAGCTCGGAGGCGATCCGGACTTGCTTGTAGGCGTCGTTGCTGGGGTCGAGAGGAACGGACTTAACTGCCTCAGCTGGTTCGAAGTTGCCAGCGTGGCACTTCGCATCAGGCACCTCTTTGGAGAGGCACTCCAGGTCGGCGATGAGGGCCTCAGACTCGGCGAGGGCCTCAGCGTACTCCACGCACCCCATGTCACATTCGTACGCGTGTCGGTACGTGGATCCGACGGTGATGACGCCGTTGGGGCCTGGCATCTTGAGCTTGAGGTAGGTGTAGTTGGGGACGGCCATGAACTTGGCGTAGCACAGTCTCCCTAGCACCGCGTGGTAGGTTCCTCGAAACCCGATCACCTCGAACGTGAGGGTTTCCTTTCAGAAGTTGGAGGGAGTTCCGAAGCAGACGGGCAAATCGAGTTGCCCAAGGGGCAGGACGCGCTTCCCGGGGATGATCCCGTGAAAGGGCGCCGCACCAGCCCTGATCGTGGACAAATCGATCTCCAAGAGCCCGAGGGTCTCGGCGTAGATGATGTTGAGGCTGCTGCCTCCGTCCATGAGGACCTTGGTGAGCCTGACGTTGCCGATGACGGGATCGACAACGAGCGGGTACTTTCCCGGGCTCGGCACGCAGTCGGGGTGGTCGCCTTGGTCGAAGGTGATGGGCTTGTCGGACCAATCTAGGTAGACTGGTGCCGCCACCTTTACCGCGCAGACCTCCCGGTGCTCCTGCTTGCGGTGCTGAGCCGAGGCGTTCGCCACTTGCCCACCGTAGATCATGAAGCAGCCGTGGACCTCGGGGAACTCCTCTGCCTTGTCGCCCTCCTTCTTGTCGTTGTCTTGGCCTTTGCCACCTTCCACCGGGGGCCCAGCCTTATGGAAGTAGCGCCGAAGCATGACACATTCCTCAAGGGTGTGCTTGACGGGACCCTGGTGATAGGGGCACGACTCCTTGAGCATCTTGTCGAACAGGTTGGCCCCTCCAGGAGGCTTCCAAGGGTTCCTGTGTTCGACAGCAGCGACAAGATCTGCGTCGGCGGCGTCGCGCTTCGCTTGCGACTTCTTTTTCGCCTTCTTCTTCGTGCCCCGCTGGGCGGACGCCTTAGGGACGTCTTCCTGTTGGCGCCCCTGAGGCTGCTTGTCCTTCCGGAAGATAGCTTCGACCGCCTTTTGACCAGAGGCGAACTTGGTGGCGATGTCCATCAACTCGCTCGCCTTGGTGGGAGTCTTGCGACCCAGTTTGCTCACCAGGTCGCGGCAAGTGGTGCCGGCGAGGAACGCCCCGATGACATCCGAGTCGGTGATGTTGGGCAGCTCGGTGTGCTGCTTCGAAAACCGTCGGATGTACTCTCGCAGGGATTCCCCTGGCTGCTGGCGGCAACTTCGGAGATCCCAGGAGTTCCCAGGGCGCACGTGTGTGCCCAGGAAGTTCCCAGCGAAAGCCTTGACCAGGTCGTCCCAGTTGGAGATCTGCGCGGGAGGCAGATGCTCCAGCCAGGCTTGGGCGGCGTCGGAGAGGAACAGGGGGAGGTTGCGGATGATGAGGTTGTCATCGTCCGTCCCTCCCAGCTGGCAGGCCAGCCGGTAGTCCGCAAGCCACAACTCCGGCCTTGTTTCCCCCGAGTACTTGGTGATGGTAGTCGGGGCCCGGAACCGGGTCAGGAACGGCGCCCGTCGTATGGCCCGGCAGAAGGCTTGCAGACCTGGTGGCTCGGGCGAGGGGCTCCGATCCTCCTCGCTGTCGTAGCGTCCCCCACGCCTGGGGTGGTAGCCTCGGCGCACCTTCTCGTCAAGTCGGGCTCGACGGTCGCGGCGGTGGTGCTCGTTGCCGAGGCAACCCGGGGCTACAGGCGTCGCGTCCCGCGTGCGCCCGGTATGGACCGAGGCCTCCCGCATGAGTCGGGAAGTCGTTGCGCGATGCTCCGGGGGGCACCCTTGCCTTCGGGAGGCAGAGCTTTCGGCCCGTCGGACCGCGACATCCTCCAGAAGATTCTTGAGTTCTCCCTGGATACGCCGCCCCTCGGTGGTGGATGGCTCCGGCATTGCTCGGAGTAGTATTGCCGCTGCAGCCAAATTTTGGTCGACCCCGCTGGAGGCCGGCAGCCTTGCGCTGGCATCGTCGACGATACGGCGCTGGACGTCTTGGGCCTGATGACGCGCTTCTCCGGTGAGTGCTCAGCCTGCCCACTCCTGCTCGATGTTTTGCCGAAGCTGCACAAGTTGCCCTGCTTCCTCGTCGAGCTTGGCCTGCATCTCGCGGATTTGCTCGAGCTATGTGTCCTGACCCCCCGCAGGGACTGGGACCACAGCTAGCTCCCGCAGGATGTCAACGCGAGGCGCAGGCCCAGGGAGATCGTCATCCTCCGGCATACCGAGGTGGTTGCCTTCGTCGTGACCCCCTAGATCGACGTGGAAACATTCGCGACTTGGGCCACAACCCTCGTCGTCAAGGTTGTGGCCATCATCTGAGCAATCGGAGTGGCAGTAGTCACATGTAGTCATGAAGTCTCGCATGGCACTAGGAGCGTGGAGCCCGGAGAAATCCCAACCAGAGTCGGGCTCGTCTTATTCCTCGGAACACGGGGGTCCGTAGGTTGAGACGGCAGTCAGTCGGTCCCAGGTTGACCACATATGGTACCCCGGAAGGTTAGGATATGCCTTTACGAAAGCGCTCACCGAAGCGGGGTCGCTTGGTGGATCGAAGTTGAATCTAAAAGGCACAGGGTGGAAAACGGACGGTACCTCTTGATCGATGGACGGCGACGAAGTCGCGTCGGGGACGGACTGCACCGTTATCTCAGGTACGAGGCTAACGCCTAGCAAGCCCTTCGCGAGTGTGCTGGCGTCATCTGCCCGCTTGGGGTTGGCACATTGCGGGGAAACGACATCCGTCGTTGTCTCAGGCGCGAGGACAACGCCCGACATGTCCCCCGCTGGGGTGCCGGCGTCGCCAACTCGCTCGACAGCCGACGAGGTGCCGCCTCCTGCATGGCCACGGTTGCCCCGTCTCCTCCTTCTGTGGCGAGGAGGGTGACGAGGCAAGCCCGGATGCTGCTCTTCCGCCACGGGGGGAAGACGTTGTCGAGTTCGCCGCCGCCGGGCGAGCTGACGACCGTCGTGGTCGCTGTCGCGCTGCGGGGGGAGGAGTACCATGTCGTAGCCACCGTCGAGGGACAAGAACTCAAGACTCTCGAAGCGGAGCACCGTCCCGGGCTGAAGAAGTTGCTGAAGGCTCCCCATCTGGAACTCAACGGGAAATTGTTCGTTAACACGCAGCAGGCCCCTACCTGGCGCGCCAACTGTCGGCGTTTCGACCCCGGGGGGTACCTGGACTGACGAGTAAATTTGTCGCTGCGTGTCCCAGCCCATATGGGTTGGCGCAAGATGGAACACAAGTGGGGAAAACGCGGCTCGTGTTATACTGCGCCAGGGGGATGCGCTCGTAGTAGGCGTTACAAGCGCTCGCGAGAGAGAGTGACCCTGTTCGTCAGCTCGTTCTCCCGCGCGACCCTCCCGCATGAAGGCCCTGGACCTTCCTTTTATAGATGTAAGGAGAGGGTCCAGGTGTACAATGGGGGTGTAGCTAGGCGCTAACGTGTCCGGCAGAGAGGTGCCGGAGCCCTGTGTACATGCCAACGTGGCTGTCGGAGAAGTGCTTGAGCCCTGCGTAGGCGATAACGTGGGCGTCGGAGAAGTGCTTGAGCCCTGTAGAAGTACAGCTGTTGGTGCTGCTGGGATCTTGCTGACGTTTCCCTGCTTCCGTAGGGGGCTGAGAACCGCTGTCGTCATGGACGCATGTGGGGAGCCATCATCACTCGTTACCGGGGCGAGCCAGATGGGACGCCGGTCTTGTTCCCCGTAGCCTGAGCTAGCTAGGGGTAGGGTAATGATGTATCCCCCATGGCGCGGTCGGTCCGAGCCCAAGGTCGGGCGAGGCGGAGACTTCTCCCGAGGCCGAGCCCTGAGGTCGGGCGAGGCGGAGACCACCTTCCGAGGCCGAGGTTGAGGCCGAGCCCTGGGGTCGGGCGAGGCGGAGACCACCTTCCGAGGCCGAGGTTGAGGCCGAGCCCTGGGGTCGGGCGAGGCGGAGCTTCCTGTTGCGCCTGAGGCTGAACTTGGCTGTTGTCAGCCTCATCCTGGTGGGTGGCACAGCAGTCGGAGCGGAGCGAGCGACGCTGTTTTCCTGTCAGGTCGGTCAGTGAAAGGGCGAAGTGACTGCGGTCACTTCGACCTTGCCGACTGAGGCACGCGTGTCAGGATAAGGTGTCAGGCGATCCTCGCATTGAATGCGCCTGCGATTCGGTCGGTTGGAGAGGCGATTTGGCCAAGGTTGCTTCTCGACGAAGCCTACTCGAGTTGGGCCTCAGGCGTGCCGAGGGTGCGCCCACTGCCTGAGGAGGCCCTCGGGCAAGACGTAACTTCGTCCAGGACTATAGTTCCCGCCCGAGGCTGGGCTCGGGCGAGGCGAGATCGCGTCCCTTGGGTAGACGAAGCCTTGACCTGAACCGCGCCCATTAGTCTTAGCGGTTTGTGCTGATGGTGGTTACCAGCCGCGTTTAGGAGTGTTGGGGGTACCCCTAATTACGGTACCCGACAATAATCTAACTTATTTTAATTTAAGTGTTAATTCAAAATAAGTTAAATTATATATGGCCATGTTTGTTTACTCTCTAGATTATATAATTCAGCTTAAATAAGCGAACAAACAATACAGATTATTAGATTGATTATATAATCTAGATGCCTAAATTATGATAATCCTTAAGCAGGTCATTAGGTGTGTTATGTCGCTAGATCGGTGAGGGATTGGAGAGGGATATCGATGGGCAGGAACACCGGCTGGGGGCCTGTGCCCACGACCTAAGCAAGAAGAGGGTTTCTCCCTTCTAATTCCTCACATAAATAGGCCGGTTGACTGCCCCTATCTAGCTAGAGATCATTATCTCCTAAAAACTCTCAACAAACTACTAACTGATAACCTTCCTAGATAATCTTAACTAATCTCATAAATAATCTCAACTAATCTTCTAATCTTATCTCTAACTATCCTTATCTAATCCCCTTGAGGGCCCATGGCTGCTGCTACCGCAGCCCCTCCGTGGGCCTCCTTAGGCCCTGACACTACACCCCTCCTGGACAAGCAGCTCGCCCTCGAGCTGCCGCATAACGGGTGCTCAAAGACCGAGTCTACTTGACCCAAAACCAAACACCTAGAAGACAAGCCTTTTACATCTCGGCTTATCTTATTATTCTGAATCTGATTTTTTACCCTATAAGATAAGGCGGACACACACGTGTGCAGCCACCTGGATCCCATGGACATCATCTGCAGGAAAGGGGAGCACATGGATGGGAACCTGGAATAGGTCGCAACAATAACCAGCGGAGGCGCCCTCGTGGCGGCCGGTAGCGGAATGTGGTGGCGCTAAATAGTGCGCCCTTATTGATGATGAGGTGAGTGCCTTCCCTACCGCCGCTGCCGTAGAGTTAAAGTTCGTCACCCGCGGGACACGTATCATGCTCGCACTTGGAGATAGCGGCCTGGTGCCACTGCTGATGGTCGTCCGACAGGGTGAGGTCGCGCCAACGTGTGCCGAGGTTAACCGTCACCAAGGCTGCCTCGAGCATCTGTCGGCGCATCTCCCGCACTTTCTGTCGTGCAAGGAAGCCACGAGCAGCAGCTTGTATGCCCACAGTCGCCGACGTCCGGAGGCGTGCGGACAGCGCCAGCTGGTGTTGCTCATGTTGCACTGCTGCCTTGATTTGCAGCAACCCTTGCTCAACCTTCTAGAGTGTGGCTTGCATCTTTGTGAGATCAGCCCTTATGTTGGTCCACAAATCTCCCATCGATGGAGCTGGTGATTGCTGAGTCGTGGCTGCCCCTAGTGGCGTCGCCCATGGGGACGGAGACGCCGTCAACGAAGATGATGTGATGAAATTTGGCGTTGTCCCTGGGGATGGGCACGCCGGCGTCCAGGATGTGGTGACAAAATTGGCAGGCGATGCTGCCCATGGAGATAGGGACGTCAGTTGCCAGGATGGCGTGACGAAGGTGGCATGTGACGCAACCCATGGAGATGGGGACGTCGGTTGCCAGGACGGCGTGACGAAGGTGACATGCGGCGTTGTCCATGGAGATGGGGACGCCGATTGCCGCCCAGGATGACGCCGCGAAATTGGCAGCAGAAGCCATGGGATCAGATCGAAACCCAAGCTAGTCGATACCAGATGTTATGTCGCTAGATCGGTGAGGGATTGGAGAGGGATATCGATGGGCAGGAACGCCGGCCGGGAGCCTGTGCCCACGGCCGAGCAAGAAGAGGGTTTCTCCCTTCTAATTCCTCTATGCTTTATTTCTCATCCATTGATTACATAAATAGGCCGGCTGGCTGCCCCTATCTAGCTAGAGATCCTTATCTCCTAAAAACTCTCAACAAACTACTAATTGATAACTTTTCTAGATAATCTTAACTAATCTTTTAAATAATCTCAACTAATCTTCTAATCTTATCTCTAACTATCCTTATCTAATCCCCCTTGAGGGCCCATAACTGCTGCTACCGCAACCCTTCCGTGGGCCTTCTTAGGCCCTGACAAGGTGTTTATATAATCTATAAGCTAGATTATATAATCCTTGAAAGAAACAAACAGGGTTATAATCTAGGCATATTATAATCCTAAGCAAACAAGCCCTTAGTACATTGCTCATTTCCAATCTCTGGTGCCTTATTAAGCTTTATTGATGCCTCTGTGGAGTGTGGAACTAGTACTGTTCCACTAATGGTCTTATATGGTTAGTCTCACCAATGGATGTTCTGATTTCTGAAGATATTGGAGGTCGGCAAAGGTTATTCTTACAGTCCAGCAACAGAGTTACACACCGACAGTATAATGGACTATCAGAACTTAAAAACTATATTGAAAACTATTTTTCGTGTTCATTCAAATAGAGGTATGAAAGCCTTCATAAGACATCAATTTGATTTGATTCAGCATGGCAAGGAAGCATGCACCTTCAGGTGCAAATGACTGGCCATCCTCAATTACTGATAACACAGATAGAAGTGTAAATTTAAATAAGTCAAAATTTACAGAAGAGACTAACAACTGAAATTCAGATTCAGATAGCAATGCTTAGCAAAATGTAAACATGGAATACATAACAACGCAATAAGGGTTGAAATCATGAAGGGACCTTCCTGCAACACTCGCATGAAACGACTTTTGCACATTGCCCTCTTTTTGCGGCTTTCTACTCCTCTTTGTTCCCCCTTAGAGATGGTGGTGGTCTGACCACAATGCTCTGCTTCCATTTCCTATCAAGCTTCCTAGACAATCTTTTATTGATTCCTTGTTCAATTTCCCGCTCTCTTTTCACGGTTAGCATACGAGCAATCTGAAGATAAAAATGTGAGTGAACAGAGAATTCTAAATACATGGTTAACTGGAAAGGAAAAGTGGGAAGTGCAAAATCAGCATTAACTTGACAAATTCCTTTGATCAGACCATGTTAGAGGAACAAAGGTTTTGATCAATCTGCAGCGAATTGTTTGTTCTAGTTCTAGGCATGCATATGTCTAGTCCAGTAAAAAGAAAGTGACAAGTCACTTAAGACAAAGAAGGTGATAAGTGTGATTCCTAATCATCTCGTTGTAAGACATTTGTTTCTATGCCTTGCAGGTCTTTCTCATATGCTGTGAACAATATCCGTATCATTCTGTGGCTTACAAGATTTATCCTTGTAATCAACTAATACAAAAATCAGGCATATAACCTTTTCTTCGTTATGAGTTATGACTTAGTCAGAACTCAAACTATATTAAACTCATTATCACCGAATAATACAGATTATAAAGTGAGCATATGGGGCAGACCCCGTCAACCATATACCATCCATCGTTTGACAAAAGAAACTATCGGTTTGTTTTTCATATAAGTATATCATAGGATCGACACATTTCCACCAAACTATGCAACTTACTCAGCTGAAGTTCCCAGATGAAGTTAACAATCCGTCAATAAAACTCATACAGCAATGGATAGGGAGAATAATGTACCCTCTTGCGCATGCGGCTGAACTCGCTGTTCTTGAACTCCTGGCGCGCCGAGCGCTTAAGGCGGAGCAGGAAAAGCTCCCCCTTGAGGTCTACCACCTCCTCTTCCATCTGTTCCGTCGTCATGGCCCGGATCTCCTCCAGCTCCTGCTCCCTCTTCGCCATCGCGACCATCGCCGCGGCGCGACGCTCCGCTGGCTGCGAGGCCACCGCCAGTCCAGCGAACCGCGTCGCCGTCGCGCCACCTAAGCGGATGGACAGGAATGCCGCGCAAGGAGCCTGAGCGGCGATGCCGCGGGGAATGGAGGCGAGGGGTGACGCCGCGGCAAGAGACATCGTCGCCATCGTTGTTCCGCAGCGCTCGCGTTTTCGCTACCGCAGTTTGGGCTCGAGGATAAGGGTTGGTCTATCCGGTTTTGTCGTAGTGGGGTGCTCGCACCAATCTTGAAGCGTGAGTTCAAGATTTTTTTCCGGAGTTCAAGGCTAGTGTTTATTTCCTTGACTGATTGAAAAAAACTTGGGTTCTTTGGTTACAAGATTCCGTCCAGCTTGTTCGTTTGCTCTCAGTCCATATAGATTGGATAAGATTGAGTAATTTAAATCTCAAACAAGTAAATCTTTTATAATTTTTTTTAATCTTATCTAACTCATGTGCGATAGAAATAACCGAACAAGGGATTAGGTGGTGTATCATGAGTTTATTCCACAAATTTGGTAGAATAACTCGTTATTCATATTATTACTAATTATTAGCCTATAAGGATTGAAATGACGATAGATCAACCATTTCCACTCTACAAACAAAACAATAAGTAGTGAGAAGATGGACTACCATATTCCTCAAACCAAATATTATTGGTGTTTCAAAAAAATAGACATTCATGGTTTACCAAATCTCTACTGCCTTTTTATTGTGCACAAGTGGGGGTGGGGGTTTGAACCATGGTTGAGAACTTCACGTTCACACACATCTTCTAGTTAACACTTAACATAGCACACATATTTTTGTGTTTTATATTCTGTACTCAAATATAATATACATATGTTTTTATGAAAAAGTAGGGACAATAAAATCACTTTATATAGGGCCTAGCTCGTCATGCCATCCTTAAGGACCAGACATGGCATAGTGATCAAACCAGGTCGATCGACACAGGTCCAGTAGAAATGGGCTACCGGGCTAAACCGTGCTGGACTACAGGCCACCTAACATACACAACCCATTTAGACATGTATACTTGTACACTAATGATGTGATCGTGAATGCAGACAATTGTGTAATCAAGACAATGGCATGTGCAAATAGAACTATCAGGTGTCAACGCAGCAGAGCTGTCAGATCATTGATTGATCTACATGAGTTTTTGATTTGGTAAATTCAGGATTGGTTAGGTTCAATTCGATATTGTAGTTGTTTGATTAAAGAGGGGGAGACGTTGGTGTAGGTACCCATCGTGACATCATCGTCCTTCATGTCTACTAGGTCTGAAGTCGTGAGGACCCGAATAGGACCCGGACGCCGCCATCCTTGTAAGATGGTTAGAAATTTTGGATGTTAGAACATCTCCAATAGATCCTAATACTTTTAATCCTAAAACTTTTTAGGAAAAAAAGAGAAAAGTAGGCCTCCAAGAGTACCGTATCTTCACCTCCTATCCTATCATAGGCGTAAACGGTACCCTCAGCTCCACAAATATTCATTGTGGCCGCTGGTCCCAATCCACCTTTTTGTTGCTTTTTCCGTGCCAGAGAGAGAGTAGGTGAGAGAACCTAGAGGGAGGTGAATAGGTGATCCTGTAAAAAATCTAAAACTTGTAGCCATAAAACTTGGTTAAGTGTTAGCACAATGAAATCAAGTGGCTAATGACCGAGCTCTTGTGAAACACAATGGTCACAAGAAAAATAAGCACCAGAGACACGGTGATTTATCCCGTGGTTCGGCCAAGTATAACACTTGCCTACTCCACGTTGTGGTGTCCCAATGGACGAGGGTTGCACTCAACCCCTCTCAAGTGATCCAATGATCGACTTGAATACCACGGTGTTTTTCGTTCTTATACTCTTCCCCGTTTGTGAGGAATCTCCACAATCTTGGAGCCTCTCGCCCTTACAATTGATGATCACAAAGAAGCACGGAAGTAAGGTTGGGAATAGCAACACACACAAGACTCAAAACACGAGCACAATCACGCACACAAGCCACAACTTGAGCTCACAACATAACTCAAGGAGTTCTCTACTCAAATGGAGCTCAAGTCACTGTCTCAAAGAATCGAATGCGCGAGAATGGAGTCTTGGTGCTTAGGAATGATCAAGGAATGCTTGGGTGACTCCTCCCTGCGCCTAGGGGTCCCTTTTATAGCCTGTAAGGCCCAAAATCTGTATAAAAATAAAACTAATAATACTAAAATAAACATGTGAAAAAAATAAAATATTAAATTCAGATATCCCAAAATATACTTGAGTGTTGAAAATTGAGAACTGCATTTTGAAAACCAGAAACTATTTTGTAAAATAAATAATAGAAAAGTTTCCTATTCTACTAAATGAATATACATTACATTAAATGGTGCACCATAAACAATTATTTACGTGAATGTTTAATTTTGAAGTAACTTTTAAATTCTTATCCCACAATCAAAATAGTATTTTCCTAAAAAAGAAAGAAACAATATGAGTGTATTTCATATTTCAAACGTTAAATAAATTAAAATAAATATACATCTATTGCTTTATAATTGAGTTTGAATAGGTATTAAAGATTTGAATTCCTAAACTTTGTCTGGAAATTTGAATTTTGTAAATCAAAAAAAAAGGGAAAAGAGGAAATAAATATAGAAATAAATATATAATTTATTTCCATAATATTATGATTAACTCAAACATTTAATTTCAAGTACAAAATTTTCCCACAAAAGAATTCAAATTCAAAATTTGAAATTAAAATAGAGAGAAAGGAAAATAAATAAAGGAAAAGGGGAGATCTCATGTGCTGGGCCGCAAGTGGATTTCGGCCCATCTCTCGTACACGATCGATCTTCTGGCTGACCCACGCTCCCCCTCCACGCTGTCCCTGGCTTGCGGGCCCGCCCGGCCAGCGAAGCTCGCACGCACGCGGTTTTCCTTCACTGAGCCAATGCGGTGTGGGCCCTTCCTTACAGCCACCCCTCGTTGATATCTCCTGGATCACGGGGCCGGGTTGTCATCTCCTTCGCCGCGCCGTTGAAACGACCGCCGATTTCGTCGGGATCGGCTGCAATCCTTGCGCGGAGTCCGGGCGTCTCGTTCATTCGCTAAACCAACCATGGGATGACTATAAAACCATGCGGCAAACCCTGCCCTTCGTCTCCTCCCCACGGTACCCAGCTAACTGGGAGACCGCAGGAGCCGCGCCGCCACTGCTAGCCTTGCCACCACCGCCTGAATTCGTTCGGAGTGAAGACCCTGTTGATCGCTGCGTTGCCGGTGTCTGCTCGCTCTCTGGTGTCGCCAGATCGCGTTGGGGTCGGTGCGAGGGGAGAAGAACGGTCTCGGTGGCCGTATTAGCTCGCCGCCGCCGTGACTGCGCCTCGCTCCGTGGACAAAACCTCTGCCCGTGTCAATCAAGGTGAGGATCTCCGTCGAGTCTTCGTTTCCCTCTGTGTAATGCATAGCGCTTCGAACAAAAACGGATTGCGGGCCATTGGGTCGGTAATTGCTCACCGGAGCTCAAGCCTCACCGTGGAGCCGCCATGAACTCTAGTTAGCTCTGTAGACCTGACCCCTAACTTTGGTATGCCCCTTGGCATCTTCGCCTCATTCGTAGGATCGTGTGGCACCAATCGGAATAGAGAGTAGGGATTGGGGGCGCCGGCTCCACCAACCCCGGCGAACCCGCCACCGTGGGGAAGGCCTTGGCGCCGCCGCCCGGTCACCTGGGATGTGGGAGCGTTCCTGACCGCGGGATCTAAAAGCAGCGGTCGGGATTAGGGGATGGCCTGGTAGCATTGATTTGATAATCAGCGGTAGAGTTTGGATCTTGGCGCAGGCAAGCAGGTGTCGTTGATCTGAGATCTGACGCGTAGGGTTAAATCACGGATATTGAAAATCGAGACCATAGAATCTTGATCCGATGGCCAGTATGGTGTACCGGTTCGGTTATAGAGTGATCTAATCCTATGCGTCGATTAGAGATCTGACGGCCAAGGCGGGTTCTTACCCCTTCGCCAGACCTCTTTGCATAGGAGCCCCTCGATTAGTTTAGAACTAACCCGCAGTCCACAGATCATGTGCACTGAGTCTGGTAAACATTGCGCATAGGCCCCTGTGTCTCGATTTATTTGGCGCCCAGTCCTGGGTGTTGGGAAATCAGATAAAAGGATTTAGAAAATGATTTTCAGTATAAAAATTAATTGCAGAAACATGTTAAATCCCTAGAAAATTCATATTAGGTCCAAATTAGTTCGTTCCAATTTCTATAATTTTGTAATAATGTTGTTTATCACCTATTGCCTCTGTTTTGTCATGAAAACAATAATAAAATTGATCTCCTAATTAATCTCATATCAAATACATAAAATCCTTGGAAATTCATAACTTCCCCCATTTAAACTCCGAATGGATCCATTCAAGTTGCGTTAGTCTCGTATGAATATTTACTATGCAGTAACAACATTTATTATACCATGTCTCATTATTTTATAATTAGATTTCAATGTAACCTATGTTGGATACTCTTGTTAATCTGCTTATCATTTTAATCTACTAGAATACGATCTATGGTCAATTTATAACTTAGATCCAAGTGAGTTAATTATTTATAAGATATTATCTCATATAATTTATACTAACCAATTTATAATATAATTTAATATTTTAATCACACAGATCTTTTATAAAATCCTAACCACGACTCCGATCTTAGTAGTTCTGAATCCCGCGATCTCGTAGCAACACGTAGTTCATTATTATTCAATTTGTTCTCATGTTTGGTGTGATGTTGATTTTATCTATACCATGTTTGTTTGTATTGCTACGACTAGCGTGAGGTTACGAGGATCTGAAGAATCACCCTGGTAATTGAAATCTCAAGTGCCAGGCAAGTTGTGCCCTTGATCACTTTTGTTACCCAATAATGTTCTTTGTTATCACTATTCAATGCATAGGTTTAATTTTGATGGGACCCAATAGGTCACCCTAGTCTGTTTATCCTTTTACCTTGTTTACCCCTGATTCACTTGGGTAGTTATGCTATTGCTCTATATGGTTTTGGGATTAATATTTCATTACATCCATGTTCCAATTATTCTGTTATGTTATTTATGTTTATGATAAGATCATTATGTTAATTGGAACATGGAGCGACCACCCGGGAAAACAGTGCTACCACAAGGGTTTAATGGGACGCCCTTGGCTGATTAACTAGGAAAGCTAGTGGAGGTCTTCCTTACCCGAAAGGGGCAAGGGCAGTAGGGGAGTGGTCAGTGTAGGGAGGTCCTTGGGTTGACTTTGCTGCGATGGCGGTCAGGCAAGAACCCTGCATTGGAGCTTCCTATAAACTGTAGCGGGATTTCTGAAGCTAGTGGAACTTTGTAAAGGCCTCGTAGTGTTACCCTGCCTCGCTTCCTTGGTAGAGGTGTATGGGACTCATGACCCCTTGGCAGATGGGTAACACGGCTTGTGGGTAAAGATGTGCAACCTCTGCAGAGTGTAAAACTAGTATACTAGCCGTGCTCACGGTCATGAGCGGCTCGGACCCTCACATGATTAATTTATGGAACCTAAATTCAATTTGTCATTTGCATTTGCATGGGATTCTTTATTAATTTTGTTCTATTACTTTTATTAAGGTTTGGTATTTACTTACACCTAGTAATTGCTAATAAAAGTTTGACCAACATTAAAAGCAATGCTCAGCTTTAACCATTTTCTTTGATAAGCCTTACACTTCATGAGCTCTCACCTTTGGCGAGATCATACACATTATTCCCCACAACTTGTTGAGCGATGAACATATGTGAGCTCACCCTTGCTGTCTCACACCCACCACAGGAGAAGAACAGGTGGTTCAAGAGGAGCCATATCGAGGAGTTCGATTCGATCTAGGTGGCGTCTCCCAGTCGACTTTCGGGCGCCAATGATAGATTTTAGATCCTGCTATATTTATCTTTTATTTTGTAAGACTTCCGCTATGTAATAAGTACTCTGATTATATTGTGACATTTATCTCTATACACTCTGTGATTATATATGTTGTCTTCTTTGGCGCATGTATGAGATGCACCCGGCTTTGTTCCTTAAAACCGGGTGTTACATAGCCCCAAGACAGCTAGGAGCCGTTAGAACCCAACAAGGAAGGCAATTCTTGTCTTTTATCGGGTGGCGCACTGGACAGTCCGGTGCACCACCGGACAGCCACTGTAGCATGTCCGGTGCGGATCTCCTTCCATTCCTGGCGCAGCCGACTGTTGGATCTTCGGGCTGATTGGTGCACCGGACACTGTCCAGTGCACACCGGACTGTCCGGTGCCCCCAGCCAACCGTTGGCTGGGGCCACACGTCGTGCGCGGATTGCCCGGCCGACCGTTGCGCTGGCGGCCGTTGGCTCACCGGACAGTCCGGTGCACCACCGGACAGTCCGATGAATTATAGTCGTACGCCGCCGACGAATTCCCGAGAGTGGCCAGTTCGCCAAAGCCCAGCCTGGCGCACCAGACACTGTCCGGTGCACCACCGGACACTGTTCGGTGCACCCAGACTGAGCAGCAGTTGGCTGTACACAGCAAACTCTTTTCCAATCCTTTTCTTTTCCTGATTCTAGCACTTAGACAAATATATTAGTACACAAAAACCAATGTACTATGTATAGAACCATACCTTCTTGTCGATTTGCACTTCATCCATCATTTGGTATATAATTACTCACTCAATATGTGTTGGGCACTTAATCGCCAAAATATACTAGAAATGGCCCAAGGGCACATTTCCCTTTCAATCTCCCCCTTTTTGGTGATTTATGCCAACACATCAAAAAGCAACAAATAGAAGTCCAACATCAATGCAATTGAGAACAAAAATAGTCTTTGACAAGATTTGACATATTTGGATCGTTATTTGCCACCACTTGGTTTGTTTTTGTAAATCAAAATCATTTTCCTATCTCTAAGTTAAACACACATGTTTAGACTCAAAGAGAGATAATCCAAGAGTAAAAATGATCAAGAGCCGAAAACTCCCCCTTTTTCCCATAATCAAACATTCTCTCCACAAGAGACCAAATTTTGATAGTAAGAGTTATTTTGACAAATCAAAAGTTCTACTCTACTCTTTTTCACAAGTGGTACCTGATCCATTTGCTTTGGCCTTTTTCTCCCCCTTTGGCATTAAGCACCAAAACGAGATCAATCTTGGCCCTAAAACCCCATTGCCTCACCAAAATCGTCAATTACGAGTAAAAAGGCAATAAGAGCATGGAGATGAACTTGGAGTAAATTACCCTCTCATCGGAGTGCAGTGGAAGTCTTGCATGGTCCAAGTTCACTTTTTCCTTTCAATCCACCTTTGAGACTAAATTAAGTAAACTCAAACACAAGGTTAGTCTCAAAGTGTCAAGTTGTAGCATGTCTCCCCCTAAATAAGTGCATCACTTGCAAATGGATTTGTGAGGTCCGGGGATCATGTGTACAACTTGAGCACCACAAATGAACAAAATAGATTGAAATGCATAAAATACATGATCAAAGGTATAAAACACATGTATGCAATAGATCAATCCAAGTTACGCGAATCTAAGACATTTAGTTCACTACGCAGCCTGCAAAAGGTATTTTCATCTAAAGGCTTGGTAAAGATATCGGCTAGCTGATTCTCGGTGCTAACATAAAACACTTCGATATCTCCCTTTTGCTGGTGGTCTCTCAAAAAGTGATGCCGGATGTCTATGTGCTTAGTGCGGCTGTGTTCAACAGGATTATCCGCCATGCAGATTGTACTCTCATTGTCACATAGGAGTGGGACTTTGCTCAGATTGTAGCCAAAGTCCCAGAGGGTTTGCCTCATCCAAAGTAGTTGCGCGCAACACTGTCCTGCGGCAACATACTCGACCTCAACGGTGGATAGGGCAACAGAAGTTTGTTTCTTAGAACTCCAAGACACCAGGGACCTTCCTAGGAATTGGCACGTCCCTGATGTACTCTTCCTATCAACCTTGCACCCGGCATAATCGGAGTCTGAATATCCAATCAAGTCAAAGGTAGACCCCTTTGGATACCAGATCCCGAAGCAAGGCGTAGCAACTAAATATCTAAGAATCCACTTAACGGCCACAAGGTGACATTCCCTTGGGTTGGATTGATATCTAGCACACATGCAAACGCTAAGCATAATATCCGGTCTACTACCACATAAGTAAAGCAAGGAACCTATCATAGACCGGTATGCCTTTTGATCAACGGACTTACCTCCTTTGTTGAGGTCGACATGTCCGTTGGTTCCCATTGGAGTATTTGCGGGCTTTGCGTCCTTCATCCCAAACCGCTTGAGCAAGTCTTGCGTGTACTTCGTTTGGGAGATGAAGGTGTCGTCCTTGAGTTGCTTCACTTGGAACCCAAGGAAGTAGTTTAACTCGCCCATCATCGACATCTTAAATTTCTGAGTCATCACCCTGCTAAACTCTTCACAAGACTTTTGGTTAGTAGAACCAAATATTATGTCATCGACATAAATTTGGCACACAAATAAGTCACCATCACACGTCTTAGTGAATAGAGTTGGATCGGCTTTCCCAACCTTGAAAGCATTAGCAATTAGAAAATCTCTAAGGCATTCATACCATGCTCTTAGGGCTTGCTTAAGTCGATAGAGCGCCTTAGAGAGCTTACACACATGGTCGGGGTACCGTTTATCCTCAAAGCCAGGGGGTTGCTCTACGTACACCTCCTCCTTGATTGGCCCGTTGAGGAAAGTGCTCTTCACATCCATTTGAAACAACCTGAAAGAATGGTGAGTGGAATAGGCTAACAGAATGCGAATAGACTCTAGCCTAGCCACATGAGCAAAAGTCTCCTCGAAATCCAAACCTGTGACTTGGGCATAACCTTTTGCCACAAGTCGAGCCTTGTTTCTTGTCACCACTCTGTGCTCGTCTTGCTTGTTGCGGAACACCCACTTGGTTTCCACAACGTTTTGCTTTGGACGTGGCACCAGGGTCCAAACTTCATTTCGCTTGAAGTTGTTGAGCTCTTCCTGCATGGCCAACACCCAGTCCGGATCTAGCAAGGCCTCTTCTACCCTGAAAGGCTCAATAGAAGAGACGAACGAGTAATGCTCACAAAAATTAGCTAATCTAGAGCGAGTGGTTACTCCCTTGCTTATATCACCCAAAATCTGGTCGATGGGATGATTCCTTTGAATCGTCGCTCGGACTTGAGTTGGAGGGGCCTGTGGTGTTTCTTCCTCCATAACTTGATCATCTTGTGCTCCCCCTTGATCACACGCCTTTTCTTGATAAACCTGTTCTTCATCTTGAGTCGGGGGATGCACCATCGTTGAGGAGGAAGGTTGATCTTGCTCTTGGTGTTCCTGTGGTCGCACATCTCTAATAGCCATGGTGCGAATTGCGTCCGTTGGAACATCATCTTCATCTACATCATCAAGATCAACTTGCTCTCTTGGAGAGCCATTAGTTTCATCAAATACAACGTCGCTAGAGACTTCAACCAAACCCGATGATTTGTTGAAGACTCTATACGCCTTTGTATTTGAGTCATAACCTAATAGAAACCCTTCTACAGCTTTGGGAGCAAATTTGGAATTCCTACCTTTCTTCACTAGAATGTAACATTTACTCCCAAATACACAAAAATATGAAACGTTGGGTTTGTTAACGGTTAGAAGTTCGTATGACGTCTTCTTGAGGAGGCGATGAAGATAGACCCGGTTTATGGCGTGGCAAGCTGTGTTCACAACTTCCGACCAAAACCGCTCGGGTGTCTTGAATTCTCCAAGCATCGTTCTCGCCATGTCTATAAGCGTCCTGTTCTTCCTCTCTACCACACCATTTTGTTGTGGTGTGTAGGGAGCGGAGAACTCGTGCTTGATTCCTTCCTCCTCAAGAAACTCTTCCACTTGAAGATTCTTGAACTCGGACCCGTTGTCGCTTCTTATCTTTTTCACCTTGAGCTCAAATTCGTTTTGAGCTCTCCTTAGGAAGCGCTTTAGGGTCCCTTAGGTTTCTGATTTATCCTGCAAAAAGAATACCCAAGTGAAGCGGGAAAAATCATCAACAATAACAAGACCATACTTACTTCCCCCGATGCTGAGGTAGGCGACGGGTCCGAAGAGGTCCATGTGAAGTAGCTCCAGAGGTCTTGATGTGGTCATCAAATTCTTGCTATGATGAGTACTTCCCACCTGTTTACCTGCTTGACAAGCTGCACAAGGTCTATCTTTTTCGAAAGTAACATTGGTTAGACCTAACACATGTTCTCCTTTTAGAAGTCTATGAAGGTTCTTCATTCCAACATGTGCTAGACGGCGATGTCACAGCCAGCCCATGCTAGTCTTAGCAATTAAGCATGCATCTAGATCGGCCTCCTCCTTTGAAAAATCAACTAAATAGAGTTTGTCGTCTAGTACACCCTTAAAAGCTAATGAGCCATCACTCCTTCTAAAGACAGACACATCTACATTGGTAAATAAGCAATTGTAACCCATATTACATAGTTGACTAACGGACAACAAGTTATACCTGTCGGGGACCATAATTAGGGGTACCCTCAAGGCTCCTAATTCTCAGCTGGTAACCCCCATCAGCATAAAGCTGCAAAGGCCTGATGGGTGCGATTAAGTCAGGGATCGGTCCATTCGAGGGACTCGATCACGCCTCGCCCGAGCCTAGCCTCGGACAAGGGCAGCCGACCCCGGACGATCTCCGCCTCGCCCGAGGCCCCCCTCCAGCGGCGAACATATTTCCGGCTCGCCCGAGGTCATGTCTTCGCCAAGAAGCAACCCTGACCAAACCGCCACACCGACCGACCAAATCGCAGGAGCATTTAATGCAAAGGTGGCCTGACACCTTTATCCTGACGCGCGCCCTTCAGTCGACAGAGCCGAAGTGACCGCCGTCACTTCGCCGCTCCACTAACCGGCCTGACAGAAAGACAGCGCCGCCTGCGCCGCTCCGACTGCGGTGCCACTTGACAGAGTGAGGCTGACAGGCAGTCAGGCCCGGCCGCAGGCACCATAGGAAGCTCCGCTCCGCCCGACCCAAGGCTCGGACTCGGGCTAAGCCCCGGAAGACGGCGAACTCCGCTCCGCCCGACCCAGGGCTCGGACTTGCGCTAAGCCCCGGAAGACGGCGAACTCCGCTCCGCCTGACCCAGGGCTCGGACTCGGGCTAAGTCCCGGAAGACGGCGAACTCCGCTCCGCCCGACCCAGGGCTCGGACTTGGGCTCAGCCCTAGAAGATGACGAACTCCGCTCCGCCCGACCCAGGGCTCGGACTTGGGCTCAGCCCCAGAAGACGACGAACTCCGCTTCACCCGACCCCAAGGCTCGGACTCAGCCCTGGCTTCAGCCGACGGTCTCCGCCTCGCCCGACCTAGGGGCTCGGACTCGACCACGGCCACGGAAGACAGACTCGACTTCGACCTCGGAGGAGCCTCCACATCACCCAACCTAGGGCGCAGGCCAGCCACGTCAACAGGAGGCGCCATCATTACCCTACCACGAGCTGACTCAGGCTACGGGGAACAAGACCGGCGTCCCATCTGGCTCGCTCCGCCAGATATGCAATGATGGCGCCCCGCACGCACCCTGACGACGGCGGCTCTCGGCCCCCTTACGGAAGCAAGAGGACGTCAGCAAGGACTCAACAGCCCCGATAGTTGTCCTTCCGCCAGGCTCCAGCGCTCCTCCGACGGCCACGACATCACACCAACTGGGTGCCAAAACCTCTCCGGCTGCCACGACGGCGTGTACTTAGGGCACTAACTCTCCTCCGCTAGACACGTAGCACTCTGCTACACCTCCCATTGTACACCTGGATCCTCTCCTTATGTCTATAAAAGGAAGGACCAGGGCCCTCTTACAGAGGGTGGGCCGCGCGGGGACGAGGACGAGACAGGCGCTCGCGTGAGGCCGCTCGCTCCCTCTCCCGTGTGGACGCTTGTAACCCCCTACTGCAAGCGCACCCGACCTGGGCGCGGGACGAACATGAAGGCCACGGGATTTCCACCTCTCTCACGTCCGTCTCCGGCCACCTTTCTCCCCCCTTCGCGCTCGGCCTCGCACCGACCCATCTGGGCTGGGGCACGCGGTGACATTTCACTCGTCGGCCCAGGGACCCCCCGGTCTCGAAACGCCGACAGTTGGCGCGCCAGGTAGGGGCCTGCTGCGTGTTGACGAACAGCTTCCCGTCAAGCTCCAGATGGGTAGTCTCCAGCAACCTTTCCAGCCCGGGACGGTGCTCCGTTTCGGGAGTCTTGAGTTCATGTCCCTCGACGGCAGCTACGACATGATACTCCTTCCACCGCCGTGCGACAGCGACAATGGCGGCCGACAGCCCGCCCGCCGGTGGCGGAATCGACGACGTCTTCCTCGCGTGGTGGAAGAACAACGTTCGAGCTCACCCCGCCCTCTCCCCCACCGACGGAGGAGGAGGCGGGGCAACCAAGGCCAAGCGGGAGGCAGCGCCTCGTCGGCTGTCGAGCGAGTCGACGGCACTAGCGCCCCAACGGGGGCGCGTCGGGCATCGACCTCGCGTTTGAGACGAAGACGAGCGTCGTCTCCCCACAACGCGCCGATTCCGAGCAAACGGACGACGCTAGCACGCTCGCGAAAGGCTTGCTGGACGTCACCCTCGTACCTGAGGCGACGGTGCAGTCAGTCCCCGACGTGACTTCATCACCGCCCGTCGACAAAGAGGTACCGACCGATTCCCATCTCACGCCCCCTAGATTCAGCCTCGACCCGCCAAGCGACTTCGCTTTGGCGGGCGCTCTCATAGATGCGAGTCCAAACCCTCTGGGGTTCCGTATGCGGTCACCTTGGGACCGGCTGACGGACGTCTCGACCTACGGGCCCTCTGGGTCCGAGGAAGACGACGCGCCCGACTCCTGTTGGGATTTCTCTGGACTTGGCAACCCTAGTGCCATGCGGGACTTTATGACCGCATGCGACTACTACCTGTCTGACTGTTCCGACGGTAGCCGTAGCCTCGGCGACGAGGACTGCGGCCCAAGCCGCGAATGTTTCCACGTCGATCTAGGGGGTCCCTCCGAAGGCAACCATCTCGGCATGCCGGAGGACGGTGATCTCCCTAGGTCGGTGCCTCGCGTTGACATCCCACGGGAGCTAGCTGTGGTCCCCGTTCCGGCGGGGGCTCACGACCCACAGCTCGAGCCAATCCACGGGGTGCAGGCCAGGCTCGACGAGGGGGCAGGAGCGCTTGAGCCGATCCGCGGGACGTCGGGCAGGAATGGGCGGGCCAGCCTCCGGCCGGAGAAATGCGTCATCTACCCTAGGGCTTCCAGCACCGCATCGCCGATGATGTCAGGATGAGGCCGCCACCCGCTTCCAGTGGGGTCGGCCAGAACCTGGCTGCAGCAGCAATTCTCCTCCGTGCGATGCCAGAGCCATCAACCACCGAGGGGCAGCGAATCCAGGGAGCGCTCAAGAATCTCCTGGAAGGCGCCGCGGTCCGACGGGCCGAGAGCTCCGCCTCCCGAAGGCAGGGGCACCCCTCGGAACATCATGTCGCAACTTCCCAATTCATGCGGGAAGCCTCGGTCTACACCGGGCGCACGCGCAACACAGCGCCTGCGGCCCTGGGACGCCTCGGCAACGAGCACCATCACCGCGACCGTCAGGCCCACCTCGACGAGAGGGTGTGCCGAGGCTACCACCCCAGGCGTGGAGGACGCTACGACAGCGGGGAGGATCGGAGTCCCTCGCCCGAACCACCCGGTCTGCAGGCCTTCAGCCGGGCCATACGACGGGCGCCGTTCCCGACCCAGTTCCGACCCCAGGCTACTATCACAAAGTACTCGGGGGAGACGAGACCGGAACTGTGGCTCGCGGACTACCGGCTAGCCTGCCAACTGGGTGGAACGAACGATGACAACCACATCATCCGCAACCTCCCCCTGTTCCTCTCCGACACCGCTCGCGCCTGGTTGGAACACCTGCCTCCGGGGCAGATCTCCAACTAGGACGACCTGGTTCAAGCTTTCGCCGGTAATTTCCAGGGCACGTACGTGCGCCCTGGAAACTCCTAGGACCTCCGAAGCTGCCGACAGCAGCCGGGAGAGTCTCTCTGGGACTACATCCGGCGATTCTCGAAGCAGCGCACCGAGTTGCCCAACATCACCGACTCAGATGTCATCGGCGCGTTCCTCGCCGACACCACCTGCCGCGACCTGGTGAGCAAGTTGGGTCGCAAGACCCCCACCAGGGCGAGCGAGCTGATGGACATCGCCACCAAGTTCGCCTCCGGCCAGGAGGCGGTCGAGGCTATCTTCCGGAAGGACAAGCAGCCCCAGGGCCGCCCGCCGGAAGATGCCCCCGAGGCGTCAACTCAGCGCGGCGCCAAGAAGAAGGGCAAGAAGAAGTCACAAGCGAAACGCGACGCCGCCGACGCGGACCTTGTCGCCGCCGCCGAGTACAAGAACCCTCGGAAACCCCCCGGAGGTGCCAACCTCTTCGACAAAATGCTCAAAGAGCCGTGCCCCTATCACCAGGGGCCCGTCAAGCACACCCTTGAGGAGTGCGTCATGCTTCGGCGCCACTTCCACAGGGCCGGGCCACCCGCAGAGGGTGGCAGGGCCCGCGACGAAGACAAGAAGGAAGATCACCAGGCAGGAGAGTTCCCCGAGGTCCGCGACTGCTTCATGATCTACGGTGGGCAAGCGGCGAACGCCTCGGCTCGGCACCGCAAGCAAGAACGTCGGGAGGTCTGTTCGGTGAAGGTGGCGGCGCCAGTCTACCTAGACTGGTCCGACAAGCCCATCACCTTCGACCGAGCCGACCACTCCGACCACGTGCCGAGCCCGGGGAAATACCCGCTCGTCGTCGACCCCGTCATCGGCGACATCAGGCTCACCAAGGTCCTCATGGATGGAGGCAGCAGCCTCAACATCATCTACGTCGAGACCCTCGGGCTCCTGCGTGTCGATCTGTCCTCGGTCCGGGCAGGCGCTGCGCCTTTCCATGGGATCATTCCTGGGAAGCGCGTCCAGCCCCTCGGACAACTCGACCTTCCCGTCTGCTTCGGAACACCCTCCAACTTCCGAAGGGAGACCCTGACGTTCGAGGTGGTCGGGTTCTGAGGAACCTACCACGCGGTACTAGGAAGGCCATGCTACGCGAAGTTCATGGCCGTCCCCAACTACACCTACCTGAAGCTCAAGATGCTGGGCCCCAACGGGGTCATCACCGTCGGCCCCACGTACAAACACGCGTTCGAATGCGACGTGGAGTGCGTGGAGTACGCTGAGGCCCTCGCCGAGTCTGAGGCCCTCATCACCGACCTGGAGAGCCTCTCTAAGGAGGTGCCAGACGTGAAGCGTCATGCCGGCAACTTCGAGCCAGTGGAGACGGTTAAGTCAGTCCCCCTCGACCCTAGCAGCGACGCCTCCAAGCAAGTCCGGATCGGCTCCGAGCTCGATCCCAAATAGGAAGCAGTGCTCGTCGACTTTCTCCGCGCGAACGCCGACGTCTTCGCGTGGAGTCCCTCGGACATGCCCGGCATACTGAGGGATGTCGCCGAGCACTCGCTGGACATCCGAGCCGGAGCCCGACCCGTCAAGCAGCCTCTGCGTCGATTCGACGAAGAAAAGCGCAGAGCCATAGGCGAGGAGATCCACAAGCTAATGGAGGCAGGGTTCATCAAAGAGGTATTACATCCCCAGTGGCTTGCCAACCCTGTGCTTGTGAGAAAGAAAGGAGGGAAATGGCGGATGTGTGTAGACTACACTGGTCTAAACAAAGCATGTCCGAAGGTTCCCTACCCTCTGCCTCGCATCGATCAAATCGTGGATTCCACTGCTGGGTGTGAAACCATGTCTTTCCTCGATGCCTACTCAGGGTATCACCAAATCAGGATGAAAGAGTCCGACCAGCTCGCGACTTCTTTCATCACACCCTTCGGCATGTACTGCTATGTCACCATGCCGTTCGGCTTGAGGAATGCGGGCGCGACGTACCAGCGGTGCATGAACCATGTGTTCGGCGAACACATTGGCCGGACGGTCGAGGCCTACGTCGACGACATCGTAGTCAAGACGAGGAAAGCCTCCGACCTCCTTTCCGACCTTGAAGTGACATTCCGATGTCTCAAGGCGAAAGGCGTGAAGCTCAATCCCGAAAAGTGTGTCTTCGGGGTACCCCGAGGCATGCTCTTAGGGTTCATCGTCTCCGAGCAGGGCATCGAAGCCAACCCGGAGAAGATCGCAGCCATCGTCAGCATGGGGCCCATCAAGGACTTGAAAGGCGTGCAGAGGGTCATGGGATGTCTTGCGGCTCTGAGCCGCTTCATCTCACGCCTCGGAGAAAGAGGTCTGCCTCTGTACCGCCTCCTAAGGAAGGCCGAGTGCTTCACTTGGACCCCTGAGGCCGAGGAAGCCCTCGGGAACCTGAAGGCGCTTCTCACGAATGCGCCTATCTTGGTGCCCCCAGCTGCCGGAGAAGGACTCTTGATCTACGTCGCCGCGACCACTCAGGTGGTTAGCGCCGCGATTGTGGTTGAGAGGCAAGAAGAGGGGCATGCATTGCCCGTTCAGAGGCCAGTCTACTTCATCAGCGAGGTACTGTCCGAAACCAAGATCCGCTACCCACAAGTTCAGAAGCTGCTGTACGCGGTGATCCTGACGCGGCGGAAGCTGCGACACTACTTCGAGTCTCATCCGGTAACTGTGGTGTCATCCTTCCCCCTGGGGGAGATCATCCAGTGCCGAGAGGCCTCAGGTAGAATCGCAAAGTGGGCGGTGGAAACCATGGGCGAAGCAATCTCGTTCGCCCCTCGGAAGGCCATCAAGTCCCAGGTCCTGGCGGACTTCGTGGTTGAATGGGTCGACACCCAGCTCCCAACAACTCCGATCCAACCGGAGCTCCGGACCATGTTCTTCGACGGGTCGCTGATGAAGACAGGAGCCGGCGCAGGCCTACTCTTCATCTCGCCCCTTGGGAAGCACCTACGCTACGTGCTATGCCTCCATTTCCCGGCGTCTAACAATGTGGCTGAGTACGAGGCTCTGGTCAACGGGTTGCGGATCGCCATCGAGCTAGGGGTCCGACGCCTCGACGCTCGCAGTGACTTGTAGCTCGTCATCGACCAAGTCATGAAGAACTCCCACTGCCGCGACCCGAAGATGGAGGCCTACTGCGATGAGATTCGGCGCCTGGAAGACAAGTTCTACGGGCTCGAGCTCAACCACATCGCTCGGCGCTACAACGAGACTGCGGACGAGCTGGCTAAAATAGCCTCGGGGCGAACAACGGTTCCCCCGGACGTCTTCTCCTGAGACCTGCATCAACCCTCCGTCAAGATCGACGACACGCCCGAGCCCGAGGCACCCTCGGCCCGGCCCGAGGTACCCTCAACTCAGTCCGAGGCACCCTTGGCTCGGCCCGAGGCACCCTTGGCTCAGCCCGAGGTACCCTCGGCCCCCGAGGGCGAGACGCTGCACGTCGAGGGGGAGCGAAACGGGGTCACGCCTGATCAAAACTGGCAGACCCCGTACCTGCAATATCTCCACCAAGGAGAGCTACCCCTCGACCGATCCGAAGCTCGGCGGTTGGCGCGACGCGCCAAGTCGTTCGTCTTGCTGGGAGATGGGAAGGAGCTCTACCACCGCAGCCCCTCAGGCATCCTCCAGTGGTGCATCTCCATCGCTGAAGGTCAGGAACTCCTCCGAGAGATACACTCGGGGGCTTGCGGCCATCACGCAGCACCTCGAGCCCTTGTCGGAAATGCTTTCCGACAAGGTTCCTACTGGCCGACGGCGGTGGCCGATGCCACTAGAATTGTCCGCACCTGCGAAGGGTGTCAGTTCTACGCAAAGCAGACCCACCTGCCCGCTTAGGCTCTACAGACGATACCCACCACCTGGCCTTTTGCTGTGTGGGGTCTGGACCTCGTCGGCCCCTTGCAGAAGGCACCCGGGGGCTACACGCACCTGTTGGTCGCCATCGACAAATTCTCCAAGTGGATCGAGGTCTGACCCCTAAACAGCATCAGGTCCGAGCAGGCGGTGGCGTTCTTCACCAACATCATCCATCGCTTCGGGGTCCCGAACTCCATCATCACCGACAACGGCACCCAGTTCACCGGTAGGAAGTTCCTGGACTTCTGCGAGGATCACCACATCCGGGTGGACTGGGCCGTCGTGGCTCACCCCATGTCAAATGGGCAAGTAGAGCGTGCCAACGGCATGATTCTACAAGGGCTCAAGCCTCGGATCTACAACGACCTCAACAAGTTCGACAAGCGATGGATGAAGGAACTCCCCTCGGTGGTCTGGAGCCTGAGGACAACGCCGAGCCGAGCCACGGGCTTCACGCCGTTCTTTCTAGTCTATGGGGCCGAGGCCATCTTGCCCACAGACTTAGAATACGGTTCCCCGAGGACGAGGGCCTATGCTGACCAAAGCAACCAAGTTAATCGAGAAGACTCGCTGGACCAGCTGGAGGAGGCTCGGGACAAGGCCTTACTACACTCGGCGCGGTACCAGCAGTCCCTGCGACGCTACCACGCCCGAGGGGTCCGGTCCTGAGACCTCCAGGTGGGCGACCTGGTGCTTCGGCTGCGACAAGACGCCCGAGGGCGGCACAAGCTCACGCCCCCCTGGGAGGGGCCGTTCGTCATCGCCAAAGTTCTGAAGCCCGGAACGTACAAGCTGGCCAACAGTCAAGGCGAGGTCTACAGCAACGCTTGGAACATCCAACAGCTACGTCGCTTCTACCCTTAAGATGCTTTCAAGTCGTTCATATACCTCGCTCCCACGCAAAGTTTAGTCATCAAGGAAGGGTCGGCCTCGCCTCGGCAAAGCCCGACCCTCCCTCGGGGGCTAAAAGGGGGGAACCCCCTCTGCGTCGAATTTTTTCCTCGAAAAAAGATCCTTTCTGCCAGAATGTCTTTCGTGCTTTTCGACTACTTTGAAAGTGGATCCTGAAAACGAGCCAAGGCTGACCGAGCCGAGGGACTCCTACGCCTCTAGGATACGGATACCTCACTCATCACCTTCTGCGATAAGTAACTCATGTTCGGATAAGTGATTCCGCGGACCGAACAAGTCTTCACGTTCGGAAGCTCTTCTGCCGGAGCGATTCTTCGAGCCTTCTCGACTGCGTCGGTGACAGAACCCTATGGACGGGTAAGGGTGCGCGTAAGCGGTAAGGCCGACCGAGCCGAGGGACTCCTACGCCTCCGGGATACGGATACCTCACTCATCACCTTCCGTAAGAAGCAACTCTTGCTCGCACAGACAATTCTGTTACCGGCGAAGAAGTCCAGATACTCGAAACAAGAGGAAAAGAGACGCAGCTTTACAACATGACGAGGGTGTGTTTGGGCCTCGGCGGCCGCAGAAAACACGCGCTACAAGATGATCCGATCCTGAAGGTTCGGATCTTGACGGTTGAAGGGAGCAGCAGCACCCTCGGCGTCGACAACACCTTCGGCGAGGTCCGACCTAGCCTCGGACGGCGACACGGTCCAAGGGTCTCCACTCTGAAGGACAACGTCATCACCAAGCCCGGGCCATCGTCGCCAGGGTCTTCTCCGGGAATCCGGCCCGAGCAGGCGGCTCGGCCGGTCACCCCGGGGCCTCGGCCAGCTGTCCTCCAAGGACATCAGCCCGGCCCGAGGCCTCGGCAGATCAATTCCGGCGTCGGTCCCGCTAACGGACGACCCGGCCAGGCTCCGGCCGACCAGGTCTTCTTTTCGAGCCAACTCTGCCTCTGTTCGCGCTGACACCGCTACCCCTGGCCTCGGCTCATCGAAGAGCGGCCGAGGGGTTCCTTTAACTAAGCAAGGGAAGCCTCGAACAACAAGGCCGACCGAGCCGAGGGACTCCTACGCCTCCGGGATACGGATACCTCACTCATCACCTTTACACGGGGCGACTCACGCTTGGTGAAGCGGTTCAGACAACCAACGGGCAAGTCTTAGTGCTCGAAAATGAGGAAAAAACATGGCTCCGTGCCAAAAATACATATATGTTCAGGCCTCGACAACCACAATGAACAAAAACACTGGCATTCAAAGTGCCATACAAGCGGAACTCCGGTTCCACCTCCGCAGGTACGAACAACCCCACTCGATGGGGGGCCTGCGGAGCAACAAAAGACCGACGAACGGCGCGCCGTCACCCGCTCCAGCAGCGACGACGACGATGACTTCTGCTCCGGGGGGCCAAACAGCGGCAGCGATGACCTCTGGGCGGATGCTGCTGCCAGGAGGCCCCCGCCCACGCCCAAACTCGTGAGGCAAAGACGGGCAGAAGGCTGTAGAGTCGGAGGTCGGTCCGTAGGCGGCCCCGGCTATCTCGTCGGCGGAAGAACCTCTTCCAGCTGCCGTGGCGGAAGCCGGCGCCGAGAGCGGCTCCGAAGCCACTTGGGTCCGAGAGCCAGGCACGCGGCAGCTGCCAGCGCCACGGACAGCAACCGCCCTTCCCCCTGATCACTGAGGGAAGGAGCGGGCCACCGCCCACGCAGGGGCCGACCCCAACTCGGCACACTCCCCTCCCCAGCCCTGGTGATGAAAATCCTTGAGGCTGAGGGAGGGGCAGAGGCCGCGGCCCGGTTTGCTTTCCCCCGCCATCGAACTGGAGGTCACCATCTTGGGTGACCGTCGGCGGAGGGGTGCAACCGGGCTGCATGATGAAAATCCTTGAAGCCGAACGATGGCTGAAAGGTACCAACTCCCATGGAGTTGCGTTCCCCCAACGACAAGGCGGAAAGACTGCGGGTATCCCCCATCCGGGGACTTGGAAGGTGGAAAGGCACGATGCATAAGGGAGCGCGAAGACATGGTCGCCTTTCAAGGGGGTCACCCTACTTTTAAAGGCGACTCTCCCTACTTGCGTCCCCAACCGTCGGGGGCTGAGTCTTCTCCGACACGCTCCAAGGTCCTCCCCCTACGACGCGAGGGCTGGGTCCCACACATCATGCAAGCTGGCCCAGGGCAGAAGAAGCCAAACCTCCACGCGCGGTGCGTGCAACCGCCCAGCGGTTACAAGCGGCTCTCCACTTTTGCCCAGACCAGCGGGCGAAAGGGCGGGCAGCCATGCAGGCGGCATGCAACCGTGCCAAGTGGGCGCACTTCTCCGACTTCCAACACGCCCAGCATGGAGGCCCAGGCCCACGCGTCATGCAACCGGCGCGCCAGATGCTTCGTGCAAGCAACTGCACCGCCACTTGCGCCACCACCGCGCCTCCTCGACTGCGGAACCAATACCGCGACTCGAGGCGACCCAGCGCACGACCCAGCAGCGCCAGCCTGGCGCGACGGTCAATGCTGCCAAAAATGGGTCGGCAGTAATGGCGGTGGCAGGCGGACAGGAGCAGCGGTCACGTCGTCAGCCAAGCTTACGTCCCATCCGGGGGCAGCGAGAGAACCCTCTCTCACGGCGTGAAGACGACGCGCCCGTGTTCCATTCCTCGAACGGCCCGCACACGTGCAACGGCCGCCCCGCGAACCACTCGCCCCGTCGCATTAACTCCGCGACGGGACAGGCGGCGCCTCTAGCAGGAGAAGCAAGCGACGCTTCGCCTTCGCCATAATGACCGCGTCAAAAAAGGTACGCCGCGTCGTTCGATTTTGTATCCTTTTCCTTTTTTCCTCTTTCTCTCTCTTACAATAGGGACCGGGAAAGGGGGATACCCTGAAAAGGATCCTTCCCCGTGAAGGAACCAGGCTCCGAGCCTCCCTACTGATCAGAGGTTCGAAGGCTGGCCCCTCGGAAGGGTTCAACAGCCGCCTCAGAGCACGTGGGCTCCACACCCACTACTGGTCAGAGGTTCGAAGGCCGGCCCCTCAGAAGGGTTCAACGACCGCCTCAGGCTACTTGGGCTCCGCGCCCACTACTGATCAGGGGTTCGAAGGCTGGCCCCCGAAGGGTTCACAGCCACCTCAGACACAGAGCGAGGGATGACCATGGGTACATTTGATACATAACCAAGGCTCGGGCTGCGCTCCCGAGGTACCTTAGGACATTTCCGAGACCAGCGGGAATGATCTTGTAACGGAATCCCATCAGAGGGAGGCATCGAGCCCTCGGACCCCGTCGACAGGGGACCGGGACCGGCAGATCACCCGCAGGTATTTTTGGGCGCGCCTCTGGGCCTCTAGCCGACCCCTAGCGAATGGGGCACGGACGTCCGCTCGGATTACCCGCCTGCAACTCACCGGAGACACCATGTTCGGCGCCCACCGAGGGCAACATGGCGCTTTCCCCCCTCCTCCTTGTGGAAAGGCGACGCAGGGGCGTATGTAAAAAAGTCGAGTCTGTCCCTGATCGCCCTCTCGCCCTATGCAGAGGCTCGGGGGCTGCTCTCGCAAACCCGGCTCCGGCCAAACCGTTGACAGCGTCAACATACCAGCCCGAGAACTTGGGACCCGACCGTACACCCGGGCTACGGCCAGCTCGCATGAGGGAACGACCAGACCAGCCGAAGCATTACGCGAGGCATTAAGACCTCGGAGGAGTCAAACCACTCCTCTGAGGCCTCGGGGGCTACACCCGGCGGGTGCGCTCGCGCGCACCCACCGGAACAAAACGCAACCGAGAAAGGCTGGTCCCCTTGCAAAAAAGTGCGACGAAAGCCTCCAAGCGAGTGCTAACACTCCCTTCGAGGCTCGGGGGCTACAATCGGGGACCATAATTAGGGGTACCCTCAAGGCTCCTAATTCTCAGCTGGTAACCCCCATCAGCATAAAGCTGCAAAGGCCTGATGGGTGCGATTAAGTCAGGGATCGGTCCATTCGAGGGACTCGATCACGCCTCGCCCAAGCCTAGCCTCGGACAAGGGCAGCCAACCCTGGACGATCTCCGACTCGCCCGAGGCCCCCCTCCAGCGGCGAACATATTTCCGGCTCGCCCGAGGTCATGTCTTCGCCAAGAAGCAACCCTGACCAAACCGCCACGCCGACCGACCAAATCGCAGGAGCATTTAATGCAAAGGTGGCCTGACACCTTTATCCTGACGCGCGCCCTTCAGTTGACAGAGCCGAAGTGACCACCGTCACTTCGCCGCTCCACTGACCGGCCTGACAGAAAGACAGCGCCGCCTGCGCCGCTCCGACTGCGGTGCCACTTGACAGAGTGAGGCTGACAGGCAGTCAGGCCCGGCCGCAGGCACCATAGGAAGCTCCGCTCCGCCCGACCCAGGGCTCGGACTCGGGCTAAGCCCCGGAAGACGGCGAACTCCGCTGCGCCCGACCCAGGGCTCGGACTTGGGCTAAGCCCCGGAAGACGGCGAACTCCGCTCCGCCCGACCCAGGGCTCGGACTCGGGCTAAGTCCCGGAAGACGGCGAACTCCGCTCCGCCTGACCCAGGGCTCGGACTTGGGCTCAGCCCCAGAAGACGACGAACTCCGCTCCGCCTGACCCAGGGCTCGGACTTGGGCTCAGCCCCAGAAGATGACGAACTCCGCTTCGCCCGACCCCAGGGCTCGGACTCAGCCCTGGCTTCAGCCGACGGTCTCCGCCTCGCCCGACCCAGGGGCTCGGACTCGACCACGGCCACGGAAGACATACTCGACTTCGACCTCGGAGGAGCCTCCACATCACCCAACCTAGGGCGCGGGCCAGCCACGTCAACAGGAGGCGCCATCATTACCCTACCTCGAGCTGACTCAGGCTACGGGGAACAAGACCGGCGTCCCATCTGGCTCGCTCCGCCAGATAGGCAATGATGGCGCCCCGCACGCACCCTGACGACGGCGGCTCTCGGCCCCCTTACGGAAGCAAGAGGACGTCAGCAAGGACTCAACAGCCCCGATAGCTGTCCTTCCGCCAGGCTCCAGCGCTCCTCCGACGGCCACGACATCACACCAACTGGGTGCCAAAACCTCTCCGACTGCCACGACGGCGTGTACTTAGGGCACTAGCTCTCCTCCACTAGACACATAGCACTCTGCTACACCTCCCATTGTACACCTGGATCCTCTCCTTACATCTATAAAAGGAAGGACCAGGGCCCTCTTACAGAGGGTGGGCCGCGCGGGGACGAGGATGAGACAGGCGCTCGCGTGAGGCCGCTCGCTCCCTCTCCCGCGTGGACGCTTGTAACCCCCTACTGCAAGCGCACCCGACCTGGGCGCGGGACGAACACGAAGGCCGCGGGATTTCCACCTCTCTCACGTCCGTCTCCGGCCACCTTTCTCCCCCTTCGCTCTCGGCCTCGCGCCGACCCATCTGGGCTGGGGCACGCGGCGACATTTCACTCGTCGGCCCAGGGACCCCCCGGTCTCGAAACGCCGACAATACCCGAGCGATTCAACTAAGAACACATTAGATATGGAATGCTCGGATGAAATAGCTATTTTTCCTATTCCTTTAACCTTGCCTTGATTCCCGTCTCCAAAGATGATCGAATCTAGGGAATCTTTGTTCTTGACGTAGGAGGTGAACATCTTCTTCTCCCCCATCATGTGGTTTGTGCATCCGCTGTCGATAATCCAGCTTGAGCCCCCGGATGCATAAACCTACAAGGCAAATTAGGCTTGGGTTTTAGGTACCCAACTCTTGTTGGGTCCTACAAGGTTAGTAACAATAGCCTTAGGGACCCAAATGCAAGTCTTGTCTCCCCTGCATTTGGCCCCCAATTTCCTAGCAACCACTTTCTTATTTTTACATGAGAGTACAAAATCAGTGTTGCAGGCATGAAAAACAGTAGCATATTCATTTTGCATTTTCCTAGGCACATGATGAACAACATTTTTTCTAGGCATATTTCTACTATGCACAAAGGAAGAACTTGAAACAATCATGGCATGTGAATCATAAGCATTATAACTCCTATTATAGTGAGCATTCCTAGAAAATTTTCTATCATAAATAAATGCATGATTCTTTTGACTACTATTAGCCATAGGAGCCTTCCCTTTCTCCTTGTTGAGAATGGGAGCCCTTTGACTTGTTAAGTTCTTGGCTTCCCTTCGAAAGCCAAGTCCATCCTTAATTGAGGGATGTCTACCAATGGTGTAGGCATCCCTAGCAAATTTTAATTTGTCAAAGTCATCTTTGCAAGTCTTAAGTTGGGCATTAAGACTTGCCACTTCATCATTTAATTTTGCAATAGAAGTAAGGTGCTCAACACATCCATCAATATTGAAATCCTTACACCTATTACAAATTACAACGTGCTCTACATAAGGACTAGATTTATTAACTACTTCTAGCTTAGCATTTAAATCATCATTCAAAATCTTCAAGCTAGAAATAGATTCATTGCAAATAGATAACTCAGAAGATAGTAATTCATTCCTTTTAATCTCTAAGGCAAGAGACTTTTGAACACTAACAAATTTGTCATGTTCCTCATACAAAATGTCCTCTTGCCTCTCTAGCAGTCTATCTTTTTCATTCAATGCATCAATCAACTCATTAATCTTTTCTACTTTAGATCTATCTAATCCTTTGAACAAGCTAGTGTAATCTACTTCATCATCACTAGAGTCTTCATCACTAGACGTAGAGTACTTAGGAGTTTCTCGAGCGTTTACCTTCTTCTCCTTTGCCATTAGGCAAGTATGGCGCTCGTTGGGGAAGAGCGATGATTTGTTGAAGGCCGAGGCGGCGAGTCCTTCGTTGTCGGAGTCGGACGAAGAACAATCCGAGTCCCACTCTTTGCCAAGGTGCGCCTCGCCCTTCGCCTTCTTGTAGGCCTTATTTTTCTCCCTCTTCTCATGTCTTTTGTCTCCCTAGTCATTTTCATTATCGGGACATTGAGCAATAAAATGACCTGTCTTACTGCACTTGAAGCAGGAACACTTTCCTTTTGCCTTGTTCTTGTTTGAGTACTCCTTGCGTCCCTTCAATGTGGTCTTGAAGCGCTTGATAATGAGGGCCATTTCATCCTCGTTTAGCCTAGCCGCCTCAACTTGCGCCACTTTGCTAGGTAGCGCCTCCCTGCTACTTGTTGCTTTGAGAGCAACGGTTTGAGGCTCGTAGATGGGCATTGGACCATTCAATGCCTCATCAACGTATCTTGCTTCCTTGATCATCATACGCCCGCTTACAAACTTTTCGAGTATTTCCTCGAGCGTCATCTTGGTGTACCTAGGATTCTCATGGATTGAGTTCACAAGATGAGGATCAAGTACAGTGAAGGACCTAAGCATAAGTCGGACGACGTCGTGGTCTGTCCATCTCGTGCTTCCATAGCTCCTGATCTTGTTGACCAGGGTTTTGAGCCTGTTGTACGTTTGGGTTGGCTCCTCCCCCTGATCATTGCGAACCTTCCCAGTTTGCCTTCCACCAACTCCATCTTGGTGATCATGGTGGCATCATTCCCCTCATGAGAAATCTTGAGGGTGTCCCAAATTTGCTTGACGTTATCAAAGTCGCTCACCTCGTGGTACTCGTCCCTGCACAAGGATGCTAGCAAAACAGTGGTAGCTTGTGCATTTTTATGGATTTGCTCATTAATGAAAACGGGGTTGTCAGTGCTATCAAAAAGCATTCTGTTTTCAACGATCTCCCAAATACTTGGATGGAGAGAGAATAGGTGACTACGCATTTTGTGACTCCAAAATGAGTAGTCTTCTCCATCAAAGTGCGGAGGTTTCCCAAGTGGAATTGAAAGTAACTGAGCATTGGAGTTAAACAGAATACGAGAATAATCAAAAGAAAAGTTTGAGTTAACCGATTTCTTTTTCTCGTCGTCGTCGTCTTTTTGGGAAGAAGAAGACTCGTCGCTGTCGTAGTAGACTATCTTCTTGATGCGCCTCTTCTTCTTCCCGTCCTTCTTCTTATGACTTGAGCCAGAGTCAGTGGGCTTGTCGTCCCTTGGCTCATTGAGGAAGGACTCCTTCTCCTTATCATTGACCACCATCCCCTTTCCCTTATGATCCATCCCTTCAGGTGATTAGTCCCTTTCATGAAGAGAATGGCTCCGATACTGTCGGCGTTTCGGACCCGCGAGGACCGTCAACCGACTAGTGAATTTGTCGCTGCGTGTCCCTGCCCAGATGGGTTGATGCAAGATGGAACACAAGCGGGAGGATGAGGCTTATATTATCTTGCACCGGGGTGCTCGTAGTAGGGGTTACAAGCGTTGCGAGAGAGCGAGAGCGAGAGAGAGAGAGGGTTTGGCCTTGAGGTGAGCTGTCTGAGTTAGCCTCCTCTGCGTTTCTCCTACTCTGCCTGCCTCTCTTCGCTCGCCCCGTCCCTCCGTGCGTGCCTTAGGAAGGCCCTGGACATCCCCTTTTATAGATACAAGGAGATGGCCCAACTATACAATGGGGGTGTAGTTATGTGCTAACGTGGCTGGCGGAGAAGTGCCTTGAGCCCTGTACACGTGCTAACGTGGCCGTCGGAGAAGTGCCTTGAGCCTTGTAGAAGCATAGCTGGTGGTGCGGCATGGGCCCTGCTAACGTTTCCTTGCTTCCGTAAGGAGCTGAGAGCCATCGACGTCATGGTCGCACACAGGGAACCATCATTACCTGCTATCGGAGTAGTTTGATGTGAATCCGGTCTTGTTCCTTCATAGCAAGGGGTGGCTAGCTAGCGGTAGGGTAATGATGTATCCCCTGTAGCGTAGTCGGTCCAAGGCCGAGGTCGGGCGAGGCGGAGACTTCTCCTGAGGCCGAGGCCCGGGGTCGGGCGAGGACGTGACTCCTCCCGAGGCCGAGGCTGAGGCCGAGGCCCAGGGTCGGGCGAGGCGGAGCTCCCTGTTGCGCCCGAGGCTGAACTCGGGGGAGGTCGTGACTCAACTTTACCCTGGTGGTTGGCACAGTAGTCGGAACGGGGTGAATAGCGTTGTTTTCCTGTCAGAACGGTCAGTAAAGCGGCGAAGTGACTGTGGTCACTTCGACCTTTGAAGCGTCCCCAATCCTCTGGTACTCAAATGTGATACAATTACTAGTCCCAGGAGGCTAGTAAACACATTTATACATCAGATGATTCCAGATCTTCTTAAACGATACAAACCTATAAAGGTGGCGATCAACTTTAAGAGTTGGTCCACAACTCGGGACATATCATCAGAGTGGGGCTGAAGCAGCCCGATATACGCAACGAAGCAAATCAGCGGTCCAACAGCCACAGGCGAGGTTGGGAACAGTCGTAACTCTTACCCGATCTCCTTTTTCTGAAAAACAACAAATAAGCAAGGGTGAGTACAAACGTACTCAGCAGCCCACCTTCACCCGCGGAATGGGGAAATCAGATATAATGCATGGAATATGTGGAGCTCAGAATATTTTGCAGAAACAACAATATTTTATGCAGGGTTGTTTTGAAAAACATTTTGTACTTTTTCAAAGTGCATCCTCTCCAAAAGGAGCAGGAAGTTTTTCAATATTAGAACAAAACCCTCTGGACTAAACCATCCAGGTATCTCAGCAGTTCCCACTGGTTTTCATTTTCAAAAACAGCTACTGGACTTCCCGTCCACCATAGCTCACGGCTCAACCGTCGAACCTTTTAAAAACCACTTTTCTCAAACGCACCCCTTTTTTTGGAAAACAAAACACTAATTGCCATACCACACCAGACTCGTCCATTCCTGTGGACACAGACTATTCGAATAGGTTTAAACTATGCGCAGAGGTGTACACTTTACCCACTAGTCTGGCTCTGCGATCTCATAGCTAGTGAGACCCGAATCCGAATCTCTTTCTTTCCCCGCACGTCCTAACCTTAACAGTTATCCGGAAGGAGTCAGTCCACCACCATGTCCAAACCGAACAAAGCTTCCCTCTCCTTATCCTCCCGGTGCTCCCCAGCCTTCATAACCCTGGGGTCGGACCGCACGAGTTCAGATTGAGTGACTGCCCACACAGTCTCGAGTGGTTGTACTATTAAAGAGTACAGGTAGTGAAGGTGACAAATCGGTCCTTATATGAGGGGACAATCCTTCTGCTCACGCCTAAACCAGCTGAGCCAGCACCTTAGGCCCTCCCCTAAACCAGGGAGTCCCTGATTATCCCACTCACAAGGTGATAAGGGTGAAAACCCTTCATCATACACATTTTGAAAAGCATTTTCTTTTGAAAACTCACACCTTTTCTCAAATCATTTGGAACATATATATCAGGGATTGATTGCGGCAAGCGGCTGGGTGGCCATAATAACTTGTCTCAAAATCATATCATGCATAAAATAACAAGCTGAGGGTTGTGGTTGAAAAATCATAGGTAATTTATGCATCAAAGGGATCCAGTGAGCTTGTCGTGCTTATCCGGCGAAGGGGGAAGGAGAGCTCGCGGAACTGGCTTCTGGCTCCACCGCCTGGCGTAGACTTGCAGATCTGGCCTCCACGAGACGGCACGAACGCTCCGATAACTATGCAACATGAACAAGCAAACATACAAACCAACAAGTATAGCAACAAATATTTAGTTTAGTGGTCAGAACAACGATATATGGATGGGTAGAGTCTTGAGTAGAATTTGTGTCATGTGGTGTTGAGATACTACTAGTGGTGGAGCGGAGGTGCTTACCAGTAGGGTGGACTGGAGGCGAAGCGACACTATGCGTGTAGCTGGCAGAGCGGAGTAACTGAGTGGGTGGGGTGTTTGCCTTGGCTGAGGGTGTTGAGTGTGTGTGGAGAGGGAGAGGGTAGCTGGGTGGATGTGGTGTAGCACAGTGAAGTTCACTGTTGGTGAGAATAGTGACGAATGAATCGTCTGACTTAGTATGAACAGGAGAGTTATAGGCAGAATATGGGACAAGAGTATTTTGGGAGTTTTCTGGAATATGGACCATGCTTAAGGGATGACATGGTTGGATAGGGAATAGTTTGATAAGAATTTAGAAATAAGAATTATTGGAATCTGAGTTTGGGAGCCTGGTTCGAAGGAATCTCAAAGTTAAACGTGCTCAACTTGGAGAAACCTGGGATGGATGACCAGATGGGAAGTTCCCACTGGAAGGAAAATCACAGTCACCGGAGTTCGTATGACTGGAATATGGGTCTGGCTGGTCTTAGGTGGACTGGACAGCATGATGTATGAGTAGTTGAAATTTGGGGTGATAGGCTAATCGATGAATAGTAACGATGAATAGTAACGATGAATAGTAACGATGGATAGTGACGACGAAAAAGTTACTATAGATATCATCGATGAGTAGTAACGATGATAAATAGAAACGATGATGAATAGTAACAATGAATAGTAACGATGGTGAATAGTGTCGGTGAATAGTAACGATTAATAGTACTGGTGAATAGTGATGGTGAATAGTTCGTATGAACGAGCGATGAACGATGAATAGGAACTATGAACGAACGAACGAACGATCGAATGATCGGACCAACGAATGATCGGAATTTCGGCAGCATAACGGCAGGACAAGGATTATCTGGAAGAACGATGAATAGGGACTATGAACGAACGATGAACGATGAATAGGAACTATGAACGAACGATGAACGATCGAATGATCGAACGAACGAACGATCGGAATTTCGGCAGCATAACGGTAGGAAAAAGATTATTTGGACGAACGAACGGACGAACGATCGAATGATCGGACGAACGAACGATCGGAATTTCGGCAGCATAACGGCAGGACAAAGATTATCTGGAAGAATGATGAATAGGGACTATGAACGAACGATGAACGATGACTAGGAACTATGAACGAACGATGAACGATCGAATGATCGAACGAACGAACGATCGGAATTTCGGCAGCATAACGGTAGGAAAAAGATTATTTGGACGAACGAACGGACGAACGATCGAACGATCGGACGAACGGACGAACGAACCATGAACGATCGGATGAACGATCGAACGATCGGACGAACGAACAAACAAACTAAGAACAGGGGACGAACGATCGAAGAACGATCGAACGATCCTTGTGCTAGTGTGTGCTTGTGTGGAACATGGAGTGGGTGTGTGTGGGGGGGGAAGAGAGTTGCCATGAAATGGCTTGGGGTGGGATGAGAGGAGGCCCTTGCCCCTCTATTTATAGCCATGGTGGGGGGATTAGGGGGAGGGATGAGAGGATTAGTGGGAGGATGAGAGGATTAGTGGGAGATTAGTATGGATTTGTGTTGTATAAGTGAGATTTGCTTGTAGAGCTCACCGTATGACACTGGAGGCATACATATACGTATGAGCATGAGAAAAGTTATGAAGAAAATATTTGTAGGGACTTGAAAAATGATTATGAAGGTATTTCTTAGGAAGAAAATACTTGGAGATATATTGGTGGAATATTTGGGCAATAATTCTAGAAAGAATTTGAGGGGATCACTAGGGAAATATCTGGGCAGTATTTCTGAAAAGAAATTGAGGGTGATCACTGGGGAAATATTTGTAGAATATTTTGAGGAGGATTTTGGAGAGAATATAGACCACTATAATTTATTTGTTGATATCAACTTGCAAACAAACATTTTGAAACGAAATTTGAAATTTCATTTTGAATTTAGAGGGAGTTTGAGAAAATTTCAGGATTTGAATTTTTGGGATGCTACAAATCTACCCCACTTAAAAGGAATCTCGTCATCGAGATTCGGCTTAGAAGGGTTATGGGTATAGCTTTACTTCAGCTACATATCTTCACTTTGCAACTCTTCGAGGAGATGGAACTTCAACAAGATCTGCCCTTTCAGGAGCATCCGGTTGCTGATTGCAAACGCTGATTCTGGCTACTCAAGAATTATCTTCAGGCTCCAGCTTTCGCTTGGCAGCTAGCTTATTGAGGAAGCATCGATGCCGACACACAAACCTTCCTCTTGCAAACTTCCACATGGATTCCTTCCTTGATTGGTCTTCTGGTGCTTCATCAACAAAACTTGGGTGACCACTTCTCATCCAGAAACTTATATGCTTTGATGATCTGGTCCTCCACAAGCTTGCTACATGCCTTCTTTTTTTTCTCCACAGGAGGAACCTTACTAGAACACTACCCCACTTAAAATGAATGAGGGTAGAACTCTTGAATCTTGGGGATTTGATCTCCTTGAAGTACCTCATAACAAGGGTGTTACGGGGCCTTCTTCTGCTGTTGCTGCTTGAGCAGGCTGCGGAGAGATGACTGACACAGGGTTGATTCTGGGACAACCTTCTTCTCATCTTCTCTTCGCTATCTTCTTTTCTCTTCTCACTTTTCACTGCCTCTTTCTTTCTCTTTGCTCTTCCCACTGGAGGATTCTATCAAAGAGTATTACCATCATACAGAGGAGGAAACCGAAGACTATGAACCATGTACAACAGTCTTCAACCCAAGAATCACCAAGCATTGTGATCTTAGGGGCGAGAGAGTGGAAAATGGAGTTGCTTGCTATTTGGCAGGGGGTCTATCTAGAGTGTGCTTTGCTTTGAGCGAGATGGTAGTTGAGGGAGCTAGTGGGGGGGGGTTATAGGCGAGCGGGGGTGCTCGGGGTGTGTGTGTGGAGTGGTAGTGATGGAGCAGGTGCACAAGGTAGCAGGTGCGACAAGGGGAAGGGGTTGTTGCCGGCGATGATGGTGGTAGTGGGTGCACTGTAAAGGGGGGTGGGCGGCGGTAGTGCACTGCAAAGGGGGCGTGGGCGGCGGTGCTAGTGCGCATGGAGGCGGGCACGCGTGCGGGGGCACGGGTGAGTGGTGGGGTCGATGACCCTGATGTTTGTGGTCTCTGGTTCCAAGAATCTTTGCCTCTCTGTATGGTAATAACTCCTTCTGTCCTCTTTTCCTGTTTACTTTGACTCAGGGGCAGTGCTTTGATTCTCACGGTCGGTCCTTTTGACTAAGCGACTGGATAGGTTCCTCTGTAGCTTGTTCCAGGCTTCAAGGGTAAGCTTCCCAGTATCTTCTTGGGTAAGGCACTTTTCTCTTGAGATGGGTTAAGATGAGAATGGAAGCATAAGGTGAGGATTAGATCTAATTTGTGATTTATGTTTTTAGAGAAAACCTTTCTTAAAAAGAAAGAAAACACATAAGTTCAGCAATGATAAGCACAAACAAATCAAATATTTTGAATAGGGGAAGAATAGAGTTTTTCCAAAGCACGAACTACTCAGATTCGGGGGCTAAGCATAACTACTATTGCTTGGCTCCTGAATTGAGAACTATGCTAAATGCAACTTATGAGCACTAACGTTAAAGCATCACATATGCACACAATTAGAGTTTTTCAAAACACGAGTCTACACGATTACCTCTCATACATGTAGGGCTCTAGCCAAAGTGAAGAAAAACTTCACTACCCAATGTATGCAGAGGACTGGGCATAACTAACTTCAGACCAGGCAGCTTCTCTTCTTGCAAGGCTGGCGCACAACTTCAATCTGAGACATCTCCTGGATGGGTCAAGAGGGAGCTGATGTTGATGACTTCTTCTGGCGGCGACTGAGATGGCAAGACGCGGTCGAACTCTTCTTCAAGCTGGACTGGCTCTTGTAGCTCCTCAGAGGGCGGCGGTGCTGGCGGGGTGCTTGCAGCTTCTTCCTTGACCTCAAGGGACGGTGCTAGAATCTTCTTCATGGCGAGGGGCTCAAACAACTCTGGCGGGGGATCTTGGGAGGATTCAGGGTGCTCTTGCTTATCCATAGCCTTAGGGGAGACTGGAATTCCTTCCAAGACTATGGCTCCTTCCGGGAGTCCCCAAGCCTTCTTCTCTCCTCTGATAGAGACCGAGTGACCTTCAAGAATCTGGGGGTCTTCAGCTTTGATGGGTTGAACTGGGTTGGATGAAGCGGGCTCTTGGATCCGCAGGGCTCTACGTTGGTTATTGGTTACCAAGTAGGCCTCCATCAACTTCTGGACGTGCTCATCCTTGGCTTGCTTCAGGGCTTCAACAGCAATGACTTCACGACTTTCCAAGGCAGCTACATGGGCTTGGGTTGAGGTGAGATCCACATGCAGCTTACGGTTGAGCTTCTCTGCATCTTCTACTCGGGCAATCATCTGATGGTGGTGCCGAGCCAAGAAATCATACTGTGCATCAAGGGTGAGCAGGTATGCAGTGGGGTACACGACTGTGGGGTCGTCCTCAAGCAGCTGCTGCTCTTCCAATGCACGCATCCTGGCCATCCAAGCGGGACGGTCTCTCTGAAAGGGCGGAAAGAATCTGAGCGGGGTGTTGGCCACTTCTTCTTCATAGATCTGACACAGGGCCCTCAATGCCTTGCGAGCGACGACTTGGCAGGTGTCTTTGAATCTGTGCCCAGCAGCAGTGACACTCCGTTCCACATGGTGTGGACTGGATCCAATGTATACAGTCACGACACACTTCTCTGTGCCATGCTCGACGAATTCATGACCATCATACTCTGGCTGGCTCCTGATTCCGAGGCGAACTGTGCATGCTCTCAGCAACTTGGGGAAACCATCTTCATTCTGGCAAAAGTTGTTTTGGCAGCGAACCTCCATCTGACTTCTGAGAGAAGGAAAGGGGAAAGCATTTTGGAAATGAAGGGATGAGAGCAAGATTTTTTTTAAGAAAATAGTTTGGACTCAAAAACTTTTGATCAGGCTAAGGGTTACGTCCTGCGACCAACCTAATAGCTCTGATACCACTTGAAGCGTCCCCAATCCTCTGGGACTCAAATGTGATACAATTACTAGTCCCAGGAGGCTAGTAAACACATTTATACATCAGATGATTATAGATCTTCTTAAACGAGACAAACCTATAAAGGTGGCGATCAACTTTAAGAGTTGGTCCACAACTCGGGACATATCATCAGAGTGGGGCTGAAGCAGCCCAATATACGCAGCGAAGCAAATCAGCGGTCCAACAGCCATAGGCGAGGTTGGGAACAGTTGTAACTCTTACCCGATCTCCTTTTTCTGAAAAAAACAAATAAGCAAGGGTGAGTACAAACGTACTCAGCAGCCCACCTTCACCCGCGGAATGGGGAAATCAGATATAATGCATGGAATATGTGGAGCTCAGAATATTTTGTAGAAACAACAATATTTTATGCAGGGTTGTTTTGAAAAACATTTTGTACTTTTGCAAAGCGCATCCTCTCCAAAAGGAGCAGGAAGTTTTTCGATATTAGAACAAAACCCCCTGGACTAAACCATCCAGGTATCTCAGCAGTTCCCACTGGTTTTCATTTTCAAAAACAGCTACTGGACTTCCCGTCCACCATAGCTCATGGCTCAACCGCTGAACCTTTTAAAAACCACTTTTCTCAAACGCATACTTTTTTGGAAAACAAAACACTAATTGCCATACCACACCAGACTCGTCCATTCCTGTGGACACAGACTATTCGAATAGGTTTAAACTCTGCGCAGAGGTGTACACTTTACCCACTAGTCTGGCTCTGCGATCCCATAGCTAGTGAGACCTGAATCCGAATCTCTTTCTTTCCCCGCACGTCCTAACCTTAACGGTTATCCGAAAGGAGTCAGGCCACCACCATGTCCAAACCGGACAAAACTTTCCCCCTCCTTATCCTCCCGGTGCTCCCCAGCCTTCATAACCCTGGGGTCGGACCGCACGAGTTCAGATTGAGTGACTGCCCACACAATCTCGAGTGGTTGTACTATTAAAGAGTACAGGTAGTGAAGGTGACAAACCGGTCCTTATATGAGGGGACAATCCTTCTGCTCACGCCTAAACCAGCTGAGCCAACACCTTAGGCCCTCCCCTAAACCAGGGAGTCCCTGATTATCCCACTCACAAGGTGATAAGGGTGAAAACCCTTCATCATACACATTTTGAAAAGCATTTTCTTTTGAAAACTCACACCTTTTCTCAAATCATTTGGAACATATATATCAGGGATTGATTGCGGCAAGCGGCTGGGTGGCCATAATAACTTGTCTCAAAATCATATCATGCATAAAATAACAGGCTGAGGGTTGTGGTTGAAAAATCATAGGTAATTTATGCATCAAAGGGATCCAGTGAGCTTGTCGTGCTTATCCGGCGAAGGGGGAAGGAGAGCTCGCGGAACTGGCTTCTGGCTCCACCGCCTGGCGTAGACTTGCAGATCTAGCCTCCACGAGACGACACGAACGCTCCGATAACTATGCAACATGAACAAGCAAACATACAAACCAACAAGTATAGCAACAAATATTTAGTATAGTGGTCAGAACAACGATATATGGATGGGTAGAGTCTTGAGTAGAATTTGTGTCATGTGGTGTTGAGATACTACTAGTGGTGGAGCGGAGGTGCTTACCAGTAGGGTGGACTGGAGGCGAAGCGACACTATGCGTGTAGCTGGCAGAGCGGAGTAACTGAGTGGGTGGGGTGTTTGCCTTGGCTGAGGGTGTTGAGTGTGTGTGGAGAGGGAGAGGGTAGCTAGGTGTATTTATAGCTAGGTGGATGTGGTGTAGCATAGTGAAGTTCACTGTTGGTGAGAATAGTGACGAATGAATCGTCTGACTTAGTATGAACAGGAGAGTTATAGGCAGAATATGGGACAAGAGTATTTTGGGAGTTTTCTGGAATATGGACCATGCTTAAGGGATGACATGGTTGGCTACTGTCGGGGACCATAATTAGGGGTACCCTCAAGACTCCTAAATCTCAGCTGGTAACCTCCATCAGCACAAAGCTGCAAAGGCCTGATGGGTGCGACTAAGTCAAGGATCGGTCCATTCGAGGGACGCGATCACGCCTCGCCCGAGCCCAGCCTCGGGCAAGGGCAGCCGACCCCGGAGGATCTACGTCTCGCCCGAGGACCCCCTCCAGCAACAGACACACCTTCGGCTCGCCCGAGGCCCAGTCTTCACCAAGAAGCAACCTTGGCCAAGTCGCCACGCCAACCGACCGAATCGCAGGGGCATTTAATGCAAAGGTGGCCTGACACCTTTATCCTGACGCGCGCCCTCCAGTCGACAGAGCCGAAGTGACCGTAGTCACTTCGCCGCTCCACTGACCGGTCTGACAAGAGGACAGCGCCGCCTGCGCCGCTCCGACTGCTGTGCCACTCGACAGAGTGAGGCTGACAGCAGCCAAGTCCGGCTTCAGGCGCCATAGGAAACTCCGCTTCGCCCGACCCCAGGGCTCGGACTCGGGCTCAGCCCCGGAAGACGACGAACCCCGCTTCGCCCGACCCCAGGGCTCGGACTCGGGCTCAGCCCCGGAAGACGACGAACTCCGCTTCGCCCGACCCCAGGGCTCGGACTCGGGCTCAGCCCCGGAAGACGACGAACTCCGCTTTGCCCGACCCTAGGGCTCGAACTCGGGCTCAACCCCGGAAGACGACGAACTCCGCTCCGCCCGACCCCAAGGCTCGGACTCAGCCCTAGCCTCAGCCGACGGTCTCCGCCTCGCCCGACCCAGGGGCTCGGACTCGACCTCAGCCTTGGAAGACAGACTCGACCTCGACCTCGGAGGAGCCTCCACCTCGCCCAACCCAGGGCTCGGACCGACCATGTCATGGGAGTCGCCATCATTACCTTACCCCAAGCTGACTCAGGCTACGGGGAACAAGACCGGCGTCCCATCGGGCTCGCTCCGCTAAACAAGTAATGATGGCGCCCCGCACGCTCTATGACGACGGCGGCTCTCAGCGCCCTTACGGAAGCAAGAGGACGTCAGCAAGGACCCGACAGCCCCGACAGCTGTCCTTCCGCCAGGCTCCAGCGCTCCTCCGACGGCCACGACACCACACGAACCGGGTGCCAAAACCTCTCCGGCTGCCACGATGGCATGTACTTAGGGCACTAGCTCTCCTCCGCTAGACATGTTAGCACACTGCTACACCCCCCATTGTACACCTGGATCCTTTCCTTACGCCTATAAAAGGAAGATCCAGGGCCCTCTTACAGAGGGTTGGCCGCGCGGGGAAGGACGGGACGGCGCTCGCGTGAGGCCGCTCCCTCCCTCCCGCGTGGACGCTTGTAACCCCCTACTGCAAGCGCACCCGACCTGGGCGCGGGACAAACACGAAGGCCGCGGGATTTCACCTCTCACGCTTGTCTCCCTCCGGCTCCTCTTCCCCCCTTCGCGCTCCGTCTCGCGCCGACCCATCAGGGCTGGGGCACGCGACGACAATTTACTCGTCGGTCCAAGGACCCCCCGGGTTCGAAACGTCGACAGATAGGGAATAGTTTGATAAGAATTTAGAAATAAGAATTATTGGAATCTGAGTTTGGGAGCCTGGTTCGAAGGAATCTCAAAGTTAAGCGTGCTCAACTTGGAGAAACCTATGATGGGTGACCAGATGGGAAGTTCCCACTGGAAGGAAAATCACAGTCACCGGAGTTCGTATGACTGGAATATGGGTCTGGCTGGTCTTAGGTGGACTGGACAATATGATGTATGAGTAGTTGAAATTTGGGGTGATCGGCTAATCGATGAATAGTAACGATGAATAGTAACGATGAATAGTGACGACGAAAAAGTTACTATAGATATCATCGATGAGTAGTAACGATGATAAATAGTAACGATGATGAATAGTAACTATGGTGAGTAGTGTCGGTGAATAGTAACGGTGAATAGTGATGGTGAATAGTTCGTATGAACGAGCGATGAACGATGAATAGGAACGATGAATGAACGATGAACGATGAATATGAACTATGAACGAACGAACGATCGAATGATCGGACGAACGAACGATCGGAATTTCGGCAGCATAACGACAGGACAAAGATTATCTGGAAGAACGATGAATAGGGACTATGAACGAACGATGAACGATGAATAGGAACTATGAACGAACGATGAACGATCGAATGATCGAACGAACGAACGATCGGAATTTCGGCAGCATAACGGTACGAAAAAAGATTATTTGGACGAACGGACGATCGAATGATCGGACGAACGAACGATCGGAATTTCGGCAGCATAACGGGAGGACAAAGATTATCTGGAAGAATGATGAATAGGGACTATGAATGAACGATGAACGATGAATAGGAACTATGAACGAATGATGAACGATCGAATGATCGAACGAACGAATGATCAGAATTTCGGCAGCATAACGGTAGGAAAAAGATTATTTGGACGAACGAACGGACGAACGATCGAACGATCGGACGAACGGACGAACGAACCATGAACGATCGGACGAACGATCGAACGATCGGACGAACGAACAAACAAACTAAGAACAGGGGACGAACGATCGAAGAACGATCGAACGATCCTTGTGCTAGTGTGTGCTTGTGTGGAACATGGAGTGGGTGTGTGTGTGTGGGGGGGAAGAGAGTTGCCATGAAATGGCTTGGGGTGGGATGAGAGGAGGCCCTTGCCCCTCTATTTATAGCCATGGTGGGGGGATTAGGGGGAGCGATGAGAGGATTAGTGGGAGATGAGCATGGATTTGTCTTGTATAAGTGAGATTTGCTTGTAGAGCTCACCGTATGACACTGGAGGCATACGTATACGTATGAGCATGAGAAAAGTTATTGAAAGTCGCCTAGAGGGGGGGGGGGTGAATAGGGCGAAACTGAAATTCTCAAAAATAATCACAACTACAAGCCGGGTTAGCGTTAGAAATATAATAGAGTCCGTGAGAGAGGGTGCAAAACAAATCGCAAGCGAATAATGAAGTGAGACACGCGGATTTGTTTTACCGAGGTTCGGTTCTCTCAAACCTACTCCCCGTTGAGGAGGCCACAAAGGCCGGGTCTCTTTCAACCCTTACCCTCTCTCAAACGGTCCCTCGGACCGAGTGAGCTTTCTCTTCTCAATCACTTGGAACACAAAGTTCCCACAAGGACCACCATAAGTTTGGTGTCTCTTGTCTCAATTACAAGTGAGTTTGATCGCAATGAAAGAATCAAGAAAGAAGAAAGCAATCCAAGCGCAAGAGCTCAAAAGAACACAAGCAAATCTCTCTCTCTAATCACTAGAATGTTGTGTGGAATTTGGAGAGGATTTGATCTCTTTGGTGTGTCTAGAATTGAATGCTAGAGCTCTTGTAAGTAGTTGGGAAGTGGAAAACTTGGATGACTTGAATGTAGGGTGGTTGGGGGTATTTATAGCCCCAACCACCAAACTAGCTGTTTGGTGAGGTTGTCTATTCGATGGCGCACCGGACAGTCCGGTGCACACCCACCGGACTGTCCGGTGCGACAGCCACGTCACCAAAGCCGTTGGGTTCTGACCGTTGGAGCTCTGACTTCTGGGCCCGCCTGGATGTCCGGTGGCGCACCGGACACGCACTGTAGATTGTCCGGTGCGCTAGTATGGGCGTGCCTGACCTCTACGCGTGCAGCGCGCGCATTTAATGCGTCGCAGGTAACCGTTGGCGCCGAAATAGCCGTTGCCCTGCTGTTACACCGGACAGTCCGATGTACACCGGACAGTCCGGTGAATTATAGCGGAGCAGCTGAAGAGAAATCCCGAGGCTGGCGAGTTCCGGAGGCCGCTCTTCCTTGGAGCACCGGACATGTCCGGTGTACACCGGACAGTCCGGTGAATTATAGCGGAGTCGCCTCTGGAATTTCCCGAAGGTGACGAGTTTGAAGTTGGTGTCCTCTGGTGCACCGGACATGTCCGGTGGCACACCGGACAGTCCGGTGCGCCAGACCAGAGGTGCCTTCGGTTGACCCTTTGCTCTTTTGTTGAACCTAATACTTGGTCTTTTTATTGGCTAAGTGTGAACCTTTGGCACCTGTATAACTTATACATTAGAGCAAACTAGTTAGTCCAAATATTTGTGTTGGGCAATTCAACCACCAAAATTAATTAGGGACTAGGTGTAAGCCTAATTCCCTTTTCAGTTATGAAGAAAATATTTGTAGGGACTTGAAAAATGATTATGAAGGTATTTCTTAGGAAGAAAATACTTGGAGATATATTGGTGGAATATTTGGCCAATAAATCTGGAAAGAATTTGAGGGGGATCACTGGGGAAATATCTGTGCAGTATTTCTGAAAAGAAATTGAGGGTGATCACTGGGGAAATATTTGTAGAATATTTTGAGGAGGATTTTGGAGAGAATATAGACCACTATAATTTATTTGTTGATATCAACTTGCAAACAAACATTTTGAAACGAAATTTTAAATTCATTTTGAATTTAGAGGGAGTTTGAGAAAATTTCAGGATTTGAATTTTTGGGATGCTACAACCTTGCCGACTGAGGCACGCGTGTCAGGATAAGGTGTCAGGCGATCCCCACATTAAATGCGCATGCGATACGGTCGGTTGGTAAGGCGATTTGGCCGAGGTCGCTGCACGACAAAGTTTGCCCAAGCTGGGCTTTGGGCGAGCCGAGGGTGCGCCCACTGCCTGAGGAGGCCCTCGGGCTAGGCGTGAATCCGTCCGGGACTATTGTTCCCGCCCGAGACCGAGGCTGGGCTCGGATGAGGTCGCGTCCCTTGGTAGACGAGGCCCTGACTTGAATCATGCTTATCAGTTTTTGCGGTTTGTTCTGAAGATGTTTTCCAGCCGGGTTAAGGAGCATTGAGGGTACCCCTAATTACGGTACCCGACAGATACCAATTGAGAGAACCTAGAGGGGGGAGGGTGAATAGGTGATCCTGTAAAAAAATCTAAAACTTGTAGCCACAAAACTTGGTTAAGTGTTAGCACAATGAAATTAAGTGGCTAAGGACCGAGCTCTTGTGAAACACAATGGTCACAAGGAAAATAAGCACCAGAGACAAAGTGATTTATCCCGTGGTTCGGCCAAGTGTAACACTTGCCTACTCCATGTTGTGGCGTCCCAATGGACGAGGGTTGCACTCAACCCCTCTCAAGTGATCCAATGATCGACTTGAATACCACGATGTTTTTCTTTCTTATACTCTTTCCCGTTTGCGAGGAATCTCCACAATCTTGGAGCCTCTCGCTCTTACAATTGATGATCACAAAGAAGCACAGAAGTAAGGTTGGGAATAGCAACACACACAAGACTCAAAACACGAGCACAATCACGCACACAAGCCACAACTTGAGCTCACAACACAACTCAAGGAGTTCTCTACTCAAATGGAGCTCAAGTCACTGTCTCAAAGAATCGAATGCGCGAGAATGGAGTCTTGGTGCTTAGGAATGATCAAGTAATGCTTGGGTGACTCCTCCCTGCGCCTAGGGGTCCCTTTTATAACCCCAAGGCAGCTAGGAGCCGTTAGAACCCAACAAGGAAGACAATTCTTGCCTTCTGTCGGGTGGCGCACCGGACAGTCCGGTGCACCACCGGACATCCACTGTAGCATGTCCGGTGCGGATCTCCTTCCATTCCTGGCGCAGCCAACTGTTGGATCTTCGGGCTGGTTGGCGCACCGGACACTGTCCAGTGCACACCGGACAGTCCGGTGCCCCCAACCGACCGTTGGATCTTCGGGCTGGTTGGCGCACCGGACAGTCCGGTGCCCCCAGCCGACCGTTGGCTGGGGCCACGCGTCGCGCGCGGATTGCGCGGCCGATCGTTGCGCTGGCGGCCGTTGGCTCACCGGACAGTCCGGTGCACCACCTGACAGTCCGGTGAATTATAGTCGTACGCCGACGACGATTTCCCGAGAGTGGCCAGTTCGCCAGAGCCCAGCCTGCCGCACCGGACACTGTCCGGTGCACCCAGACTGAGCAGCAGTTGGCTGTACACAACCAACTCTTTTCCAATCCTTTTCTTTTCCTGATTCTAGCACTTAGACAAATATATTAGTACACAAAAAACAATGTACTAAGTCTAGAGCCATACCTTCTTGTCGATTTGCACTTCATCCATCATTTGGTATATAATTACTCACTCAATATGTGTTGGGCACTTAATCACCAAAATATACTAGAAAATGGCCCAAGGGCACATTTCTCTTTCAGTAGGCAGGTTGCGTTGATTGACAGGTCAAGCATAAATTCTTCTGTTTCGAACACATAGATCATAGTTGTTGTTGCTTTAGGTCTGTTTGTTGGATGCTCTAGCTACCGAGCTAGCCAACTAAACAGACCTAACTAGTATTTCTGTGCCTACCTTTCAGTACTATATATTTTTCCTACCACTAGCAGCAAGAAAAGAGGTCAGGTGATGCAAGCAACATCACACGGGTGGTGTTGACTGTTGAGTACTTAAGATTGAGAGAAAGAAGACCTGACATAAAGAAAATGGGTCCATATTAATCAAATCAAAAGTTTTTTAGCAAAAAATAAGTGGATCTATTGGAGTATAAATTTCTTTTTGGGATTTAAGACTTCTATAGAGATCCCAATCCCTAGTGTACTGGGATAAATTTTTTAGGAGTTGTTAAAGATACTCTTGATTTAAACAAGCTCTATCTATGTGATAAATATAAATTTCCATAGTAATAAACGAGCATATAACTATTAATAAATTACATGTTTGCAAAGTTAATATATCAAAATTAGTACACAAATTTGACAATTCAAGATATACTTTATTATTCAGTTGTAGATAAGTATAGCCTCCTGTCTAGGTTGAAGTTCAACTTAGCAGATTCACTGAAATACTTATATAATAAACAATAACATACATGAAAACATTTCTTCTATGACTAAATTTTCAGTGGAGATTATTGGATTTAATTGAAATTAACCAATTTTATTTAGCGAGGCAATAGTCGACGCGCTGGCAACTGCCGGCTGCCGCCGGACCATCAGTGTCCATTCCCCCCGTCCCACTGCCGTCCTTGCCCTGCGGGCTGCACGCAATGCAAGCACCGTCTCGGTCGCGAATAATTATGTATGCTATTATATCAGTGAATTAAGGCTATTCACAATGGAAGTTTCATTGGGTGTTTCATGTATTAATTAGCCTACCACATCAGCTATTTGGATAACATGTCACATCATTTAAGAAGGAAGAGTTTTATGGGGATGAAACTATGTTAACTCGTTTCCAATGTCTTAGAAACTGTGTAAAACCTCCACTGAGAGTGTTTTATTTCATCTTCATATAATTGAGTAAATCCTATTGGTTATTTATATGTAGCCTTTAAGAAGTATGTTGACATATGAAATAGTGAGATGAAACTCTCTATTGAGATAGAGTATTTCATTCATCTATAAATCTGATGTGGCATTTTTGGAAACAGAGAGAGACATGAAATCCTCATTGTGAGTAGCCAAAGCAATTGCAAGGTCAGATGCACAGCTGCCGATGCATCGTGCAAAAGACAGAATCAACCATAAATCAAAAGGCTCAGAACAACAAACACAGGTTAGCCACAAATGCACATGCGAACCTCAAGAGGTCCGATCTAATACCTACTACTTGTTAGAAAAGACGAAAAACTAAGAACATACTCCCTCCGTTTCTTTTTATTTGTCGCTGGATAGTGCAAATTTGTACTATCCAGCGACAAATAAAAAGAAACGGAGGGAGTATTTGAAAGCATTCAGTTTTTAAACTGGTTAATAAAATATAACAGTTTATAAAAATTAGATTCCCAGTTTTTTTAAAATCAAGAAGCTAGTCTTCCCTACATTAAACTAGTTTATAAAAACTGAGATATTCCAAACACTATAAACCAGTTTTTTTATAAACTAGTTTATAAAAATTAAAAATATAAACAATTTTTTTAAAACTAGGTTAGCTTTCAAACATGCCTAGTCGACCCGCCGACCATCCACGTCCATTTGCCGTCGCACGGGCCACACGCAAGAGCCGACCCGAGCGCTAACACGTACTCCTCGATTATACTAGCGGTCTAGCCTAGCGCCACCACCCCACCCCAAGCTGCTTCGCGAAGCAACAACTATCCCTCGTTCCCTCCCAGTCCCCGCCTCGGCTCCCTCGCCTCCTCCTCCATTCCTACTTCCTTCGCTCTCTCCTTTATCCCTTCCTTGCAGTCCCCTTCTCTCCCCGACGCCTCGTTTTTTTATCCATCGGTGTCGACGAGGGGACCGACGAAGCGGAGGACGCCTCAGATCTAGGGTTCCTTCCTTGCGTGCCCTTCGAGGAGAGACAGAGAGAGGGTCTGCATCATGAGGGCCACCGGGGAGCACACAACTGCGGTGCCCATGCCCGCCCCGCCGCCGCCTCCTGCTGCGGCCTCTGCGAGTGAGGAAGACGACAAGGAGAGGAGGAAGAACCGCCGCCGCTCCTCGCGGCGCTCCAGGCAGGCGGCCGTTGCCGCGCCGCAGGGCCTGCACGCGGACGCTGCGGGGCCGAGGACGGTCAGATCGATGCCGCCCATGCACGTGGGCAGCAGCGCCGGCGTCGACGCCGAGGCAGAGCCGTCCGCGGCGGGAACGAGCCAATCCTGCCCCCTGCCCCCCACGCCGAGACCCACGGAGGCGCCTGTGTCGAGGCTGGGCAGGGGAGCTCCGGGGACGCGTTACTTCCAGCCTCACTGGCCTGAGCGGGCCGTGGAGGAGGCCGTCAAGGTATTTGCTGGTGCCGTGCGAGGTTTGCGGCTTTGTGGCTGTGGTTTCGCGTGAACTGACACACTGCTTTGATGCCTTTGCTACACAGAGAGGGCATGCTTTCGTGGGGAAGTTCAGGGTGAATGCTCACAACCGAAATGAGGCAAGCACGGCTCCATTATCGGATTACTAACGTTCACACTGTTCCCTTGCAACTGTGTGGTGGTAATGTTTGAATTGTGTGATTTTTGCAGGCGTACTGTACGATTGATGGCGTCTCGGTGGATGTTCTCATTACAGGATTGGCACAAAACCGAGCGGTATGTACAGCTCTGCATGCATGATGTGCTAGTAATTGGGTGTTTACGAAGCTCCTCGTAAGGAAGTTTTAATGGGTAGGGCAGGCTATCGCGCTAAGCTCGTGTCTCTGTTGATTGGTTAGGCATGCCTAGAATGTGGTTTTTTGCTTGCTAGTTACCTACTCAGGAGGAATTAAAAAGGCTGCCAGATTTGGCATGAAATGACACAGGACAAAATCCAGCACTATGTTGGCATCTGGATTGTGCAAAAACCATCTACCTTGAGGCCTCGCTGGCATTGCTAAGGTTGACCTTACACATAGTAGCCCTTGACCTTAAGGGCAAAAGGGCTACGACTGGACTGTAAGCTTCATGCTTGGTCTTAGCGATTAAAAAAATCAGACGGTGACATAAAGCGAAGGCGGGTTGGGGAATGGAGTGAAACAGTGCAGCGTAGCGAGGAATATAAGATTGACATTTTTTTGTATTGGAGCGGGGCCCATCTAAAGACTGGTGCCGGCCTTAAACGCAACAGCGTTTGCTTTTGACTATATGGGGCCCATGTTAAGGTCATGTTGATCATAATGTTCGTGATGCCCTGATGTTGTATCTTTCCTTCCTGTGATATAGCATCACCAACCATCCAAGTGTTTGTCATCTCATAGAATTGGACATCTCAATTTGTGCTGAAAATAACTTGTACCTTATACACACCAGACACATAAAGTATGATTAGCTTGTTCCCAGCACTGGTGGTTAGGGATGTAATATGGTTCGGAAAATATCCGTCCGGACCCGGATTCAAAGTTGGTGAACACTGGTTTAGATGGAATTTTTGGGTATCCGGACTTTTTTCCGGATAACGGATACAAATACAAATATTCTGTTCGGATATCGAATTCGAATACAATATGTCTAATATCCGTCAGATATCGAATATCCGGATAGCTGTGTGCATTTTGTTGATTTTTGTTAGAAATAAATTAATAATACACAAATAGCCTCAGAAATTCATGAAATTTTATGGAGGCATAACATATGTCCACATATAATCCTCCAAAATATTTGGACCATAAAATCCACAATATGCTAGTGTTTCTTTCATTTCACTTTAACTTGTTGCGTGAATTACACGTGAAATCACTCAAGTATCAAAGTTCCAACGTAAGCAATACTTCACTTTATCATTTCCATGTGGAGACTTGAGGTTATATTCTTATAGAATGTTTATTAGTCTTGGTAACTTATTTGCATTTTGATGATTTTATGCAAAATAAATTAATAATACACACAAAACCTAAAAATTCATGATTTTTTACAAAAAAACACGACATATGTACACATATAATGCTAAAAAATGTTGGACTCAAGGAGTGGATAAATGATTACAACCATGATATGTGTGGAATGATGTCTTACACGTTATCCGACAAAAAATTCGTTACCAACAATATCCGTGCCTGACTAGTTCCACATTTGACACAACTATTCGTATTTGTATCCGAGAACATTCGTATTCGTATCCGAAGCTATCTGTATTCAAATTCGAATCCAAATAAAAATATAAAAACAAATATGGTTTCAGTGATATCCGTCCGTATTCGATCCAATTACATCCCTACTGGTGGTTGAAGCATTCTATACCTTGTATGCTTAACGTGCTTTCATTCTGAACTTGGTCAGGACTGCAACCAACACCAATTGGCATTTCTTGAAATAACATGCGACTATCGTTTACCGTAAAAAAACATGTGACTATCGTAATTATTACCACAATGGCTTTTACCTTTGGAAATGATTCAAATAAAGCTGCAGTACTAGTTTTATATTATTGATCGTTTTGTTGGGTTTTAGTGTTCTAATGGAGGTGTGGTGCTCTCGTTTAGTCGCTCATCTTTCTATTCAACAAATTTTATATTTTTATCTTTCGTCTTGCATGCAAGAGGCTTTTCTATTTTTTACCAGTACTCCTAACAAAGATTATGCTTTCTAAACAAACAACTAGTGCTATAGGTGTATGCATATGCATGTGTCTATGCACTTTTTTATCTTGATGCCGTACATATGGTTTGTTATAAGGGGTCGAGTTCCAATGCTTGCAGTGCCTATAGCATTCTGTTCTCTAGCTCTGCCTATTTATGCTACAGTGGTACACGGATTTTGAACTTATCATGTTATCTCATGAATGACATTGCAGGTTGAAGGTGATCTTGTTGCTATCACACTGGACCCTGTTGCTCACTGGACTAGAATGAAAGGACCAAACGTTGCGTGCAACCCTCTGATAGGAGATTCTGTGGTGTGTGAGGTTAGTGAAACAAATAGGAATCATAGTTGGAAGAAAGGACAGGCAGACGACGGCTGCAAGTTTGAAAATTGCAGTAACGGAGTACCTGTTTTGGATAGGACACATCCCCCTCACAAGAACAGTGGTTTTAGTCAAGCTGTTAAGTGTGGAAATGGGAATGCTACTATCCCTGAAAGGAATGAGATAGACTTGAATGATGGAAAGAGTGAGGTTGCAAGAGCATTACAAAGGATCAGTGCCACGATATACTCTCATCCAAGCAGACGTCCTACTGGGAAAGTATTATCAATAATTAAGAAGTCTCCGCGCCGTGATGCCATTGTAGGTTTCCTTGCTTCTTTCTCAGAGTTCCCTGACGGAGAGCAGCAGAAAAACCAGATGGGTCTAAACAGGATGAACAACAGAACACAATCAGTTACAGGCTTGTTTTATCTCTTGCCTACTGACCCCAAATTCCCTCAGATGGTTGTGAGTTTTAGCACTTTGCCAGATAGTGTCAGGCAGAGCCTAAGAGGTAACGTAGCTGTTAAGAAGGAATTGGTTGCTGCACGAATTGATGAATGGAATGAGGAAAACCTCTATCCCTATGCCCATGTTATACGGTTCTTGGGGAAGGTTGGACATGTCAAAACACACATGGATGCTATATTATTTGAGAATGTGATCTGTGATGCTGAGTTTTCCCCTGAGTCCTTGGCATGCCTTCCTGACAATTGTTGGAAGATTCCTCAAAAAGAACTTGAAGCTAGAAAAGATTTGAGGAAGGTCTTGACTTTTACAATAGACCCTCCTACTGCATCGGATCTGGATGATGCTATATCAATTGAAATACTTTCAGGAGGAACTGTCCGTATTGGGGTTCACATTGCTGATGTTTCTTACTTTTTACATCCAGAGACTGCTTTAGATGCTGAAGCTCAAAGTCGATCTACAAGTGTTTACACCCTGAAACATAAAATCTCAATGTTGCCTTCAGGATTTTCGGAAGTGGTTTCACTTAATCCAGGTGTAGATAGGCTTGCCTTTTCAATTATTTGGGATATTGATCCTCATGGTAACCTAATTAGTCGTTGGATTGGTCGAAGCATCATCTTTTCGTGCTGCAAGCTGTCATATGAGCTTGTGCAGGATCTGATTTGTAATGAAACCAGTCAGACTAGGCCTGAAGTTTCTTCTCTTGAAGTACATGGTATATTTGGGAGAGATGATGTTATCAAGTCACTTAGAGGCCTCTATGAAGTCTCAAAAAATCTGAAGGAAATTAGGTTCAAGGGTGGAGCTCTTTCTCTTGATACTGCAAAGATTATGATCCTGTTTGATGAAGATGGGGATCCATGTGATAGCTATCGTTACGTGAGGAAGAATGCGTGCTTCATTGTTGAGGAGCTAATGTTGTTGGCGAATATGTCAGCTGCAGAAGTCATATCTAATGCATTTCCTGATTGTGCCTTACTTCGTAGGCACCCTGAACCTAATTTGCGGAAGTCCAGAGAGTTCGAGGCATTTTGTGCTAAGAATGGTTTTGAATTGGATGTTTCATCATCTGGTCAACTCCACCTTTCACTTTCTAGAATAAAGGAAAAGCTGCAGGAGGATCCTGTTATGTTTGATATTATCATGTTTTATGCTTCAAAGCAAATGCAGTCAGCAGAATACTTTTGCACAGGGGACCTGATAAGCAAGAAAGATGATTGGGCACATTATGCGCTGTCTGTCCCTTTGTATACACACTTCACTTCACCACTTCGAAGATATCCTGATATAATTGTTCACAGGACTCTGAATGCGGTGATTGAAGCTGAACAAGTGTATATGAAACAGAAGAAATCTTCCGCAGGCCAGAATGGAGTCAAAGCATCTTGTGAATTGATGGATATGTGTTTTACTGGCCTTCAGTTGTGCAAGGATGCTGCTGAATCTGAAGAAGGGAAAAAGGCACTTTCTGCTGCAGCTAAGAAATTTAAGGTTCCTTCCTCTGAAAATCTTGGGGAGATTGCTGAACACTGTAATGAAAGAAAGTGGGCTGGTCGCCGTGCAGAAGAAGCTGGACAGAAGCTCTACATGTGGGCTCTGATAAAGAACAAAGAGGTAACTGGTGCATCACCATTTGCAGCTTTCGAGCAAGTTGTTATGTGATCTTTATTTTGAAATTCTGCTGTTTTTTTATCTTTTCAGACTGTGGTATGCAATGCTAGAGTTCTGGGACTTGGTCCCAGGTTCATGTCAGTTTATGTGCCCAAGCTTGCGGTATGTTTTTTTTTTGCCAACCCTCGTACAGAAGGAACACTTGTTTCATTTTTCTGACTTCTCACCTCTGTGATTTTATGATGCAGATGGAACGAAGGATATATTATGATGAAGTTGAGGGATTATCAGTTGAATGGTTAGAAGTCACTGGAACGTTAGTGCTTGATACATGCAGGAACAAGCCTGCTCAAAGGAGAGGAACTCAGATGAAGCGCAGGCCGATTGAGGAAGTCGCGGTGGTGGTGAACCCTTCAGAGTTGTCTGAAGAAGACGAGGAATCAGGAGCAACAGAAGCTGGCGGCTGCACTGCCAAGTCTGTTTTGTTGAGTGGCGACGCAGTGAAAGCTCAGACCGCCCCAGCCGTTCTCCCCTTGGTGATACATTACCTTAGTGACATCCCTGTGGTTCTTCATGCAATTGGTGGTGAGGATTGTGCGGTGGACATTGGCGTAAGACTGTACATGGCGTCATACTTCAAGTTATAGGAAACCTCCTGTCATGACAGGAAATAGTTGGTCGATTTCAACAGTTTTTCAGTCGAACGAAAGTAATAAAATGATGGTGGGCAAATTCCAACTTAGTGCTGTAGATATTTCATTCATGTATAGCAAATTAGGTACCCTTCCAGCACAGAAAAAGAAAACCCCTACCCCAATCCGTTCTTTCCCATCCTGTGACATGAGGTTTTGATGGCAGAGTCAAGTGGCTTCCGTTTTTAATCCCAGACTGCCTGTTGAGGTACCAAAATGGTGGAAGTGGGAGTCTACATTAATGCCACACTATTTTAGTGGTTCCATCAATGATCTTCTGCTAGTTTGTGAAACGAGGGTTTGTTCCTTTTGCTCTTAATTCATGTGGATTGAGTGAGTTTAAATCCTAAATAAATTAAAAAATTATAATTCATTCAATCTTATCCAATTCATATGGGACAGAAATAACTGAACTAGCCCTGATGTTTTTTTATGGGTTCACTCAAATGTTGGGATAATAAGTCTATTTGGTGATTGTTGCTGTCGTTTGTGTAATTGTGTTTTCATCCGTTTCGTGAGGCCGAGATATATGGCGCAGTACTGCAGTGCTCTTTATGAAGTTGTGGTCATGTAATTATTCTTTGCGATTGCAGTTTTACCCGTGCACATGCGAGCAACTCAGAAATGTTGTATGACATCCATTTTGTTGAGACTAAGCTCTCAGTGTAAGGACAGTTGATTGTACTCCATAGTTTCTAATTTATACCGGTTTATTCGGTTATTTCGTTCCATGTGGATTGGAGGGTATTTGTTGAGATTAAGATGAATTTTGACTTATTATGGATTTAAACCGATTTAATATCATCCAATTCACATGGATTCGCATTAAAATGAACAAGCCCTAAGTGATAATCTGATGCTGCGCCCTAGCACATTTGGACTGGCTACTAAGTGCAGGATTTTAGCATTGCAGTTTTGCACTTTAATTCATCTAAAATGGTGATTATGCAGTGTTCTGAATGAGGAGCATTCATCAGTGGACGCTTAATTTGATTGCTTCCGGATCTAAAAGGCTGTCTTTGAACAGGTTGATGCTGTTTCACGAGTCCTGGGTAGAAGCCTGATCCACCAGTGACAGTTTACCTCAAAGTGCCCATCACTGGAACAACTAGTAGCGTACATGTTTCGCCATGTGACAGTAACAAAAGTACACTATTTACAAATCTGAGCGAAGTCGCTTGAGAAAAAGCAAGTCTCCAGTACTACCGGCGCACAAAAATGCTCGCAACTCTCAAAGCCTACTAAAAACTGTACAGACGCGACATGTCCATTTGTCTGTTCAACTGGCTATGGGATTGGTCACCACTCACCATCGACAGATTCCTGGTTTCTCAGTCCGGCAGAGTGTCAGCATCTCCTCGTATTTGGAAGGGTAGACGAAGCCCCAAAGCTGCATTGAACGAGAAAAAAGAGACATGTTAAAAAGTGCCTTACCCCCAAACTTACATAACATGTGGACGTCCATAAATAGGCTCTTTATGTCCTTGCAGAATTATTTCCATTGATAGGTTAATCTTGAAAGCTTCTTGATCGTAATTATTTTTACCAGGAAGAAAGATGCAGAACACACTGCTTCAATGTTTTAAATACCTCAACATCTTTCACTGAGAAGTCTGAAGAATGCGATAAACACCCGTTGTTAAAAGTCTCTGAATTAGAACTTGAACCAATCAAACTGCAAATGGAAACGAGAAGGTGAATTGTACAGAAATTTAACAACTGCCTGTATATTAGTCGTAGATAGCGCGAGGCATTACAGGTCTGCGTCAAGATAAAGTGCGAAATGACCTCCTCCCCCCAGAGCCAAATAGTCGGTAGAGCACATCGTAAAGTAGTTATTTGCACCTGCAGTAAATTTTTTACTTTAAGATGAAGGAGGCTTATTAAAAACAAGGCTATTGCATCGAGGTGATACAGCCATTATTCAGATTCCTTCCAACCTCTGCAAAACTAAAATTACATGAACTAAAATATTTTAAATGTTAACCAATCCTCAAACTAGATTGCCACTAACATGGGTTTTTTTTTAAAAAAAAACCTAACACCATAAATTAGTTGTTTGCGCCTGCAGTAGTGCAAGTAAGTAGATTTTCAATAGCTTACACAAAGAAAAACAGTTCACAGAATGCACAACAAAGTCACAGCAGAATTGGTAAATTGTTATAACAATTGCACTGAAATAACATGAAATAGAGATTTCACCATATTTTGATGTTATCAAGAAAACCATGAAATGGATAAACTGAAATTACCTGTCGGTCGATAGATGACAGGGCGATTGTGTAAATTAGTGAAAACAAAGGAATTATTGGTCCCCTGCAAGATTAATTTGCAAAATATTCAGCACAAGAATTTTTTTAACAAACAATATATCAAAATGCTGAGGTGAAACCTGATACTTCTTTGAACTAGATGGCTGCAATGGGGCCTCAACTAAACCACCAAAAACTGTGCCTTTTTTATCCCCAACAACCTGTAACATAGCATCAGATGATGAAGAATGGAAAAGTAGCAATAAGCAATCCATGACACCTTTTTTTGAAATAATATCAGATAATGCTATGAGTACCCCCAAAAAAATCGACACCATCAACAATATAGCAACTTATGGAGTTAAAATAAGATCTATCACCTAAAATATGGAACATTCAGTAACTGCAGAGGTGAAAGAGGCTGCCGTTTCTTATAACAGTGAAAAAACATAACATTTGAGACACTTAGGAAACAGCAACATTACCAAGAGTGAGAAACCAGGGCAAAGCATGCTCCTTCTATATAAAGTAGATAAAGATATGCCATGCCTCCATGTACTGCACAACTATGAACATAAACATTAGATAACAGTAGACCCATATGGTCAAAAGTTAGAAAATATCAGAGTAGAGACATCTTAAACCTGTATAGCAAGACCCAGTTCCTTCCCTGGGCAAGAGCCGGGAGAGAGGCATAAAGAATCCTTTGCATCAGTTCTGACAAAAGAACAGATGGTTCCGACATAGTTGGCAAACTACCGAAGGAAGCAACTTCCTTTGGTTCCTGGTGCTCCAGTACAGGTGCATCTGGTTCAGTATGAGTTACTGCCTCCCTGTCAATTTTAGGCTCTGCAGTTGTTTGTTTGAAACCACTAATCCTTGCCGCCTTGTTAATGATTTTTCCGATGGAATGCTTCCCCCTACTTAACAGACCCGTTCTTCCCTTGCTTCCCTTCCCCATGGGTGTTAAAGTAGGGTAACCCATGTCCCCATTCTGCTCAGGAATTATCTCCATTGAATCGTTATTAGAGCTCGATGATGACAAAAATGAGATCAAGAATGCTCTAAAGGAAGATGTGTCAGGGCCATCAAGGCTATCGGAATTGTGCTCGGAATCTTTATCATCGTCCAAATTTTCTAGCACTTCGTCAACCTCCTGCAAAATTCCAAAGAAATTGAAATCTAAACTTTCAATAACATGAGATGATGACTGAAAACCTGGCATGGTTAAGAGTAAGTGCTAGCACTAACTGGAACCAAACACATGTACAGCAATCATCATCCGACGACATGCAACTTACTACAGCATGAAAGAGTAAAAGACAGAGAATAAAGAAATGGAAAGCTACCAAAAGAAACATCTGATCAACTTTGGCCTTGCAGCTACATCTATCAGCCAGCCAATGACATCATAAAAAGACTAGACTGAAATGTAACCAAGGGCGGATAGAACTTGATTTCCATCAGAACTTTCCTACATGACAAGTGAAAACACAAAGGAAATGCGACATTGATGGAGTAAACCTATTTCAGTGCGTCCTTCGCATATCATAGGCATCTAATGATCTAAACATCCTTAAACCAAAATTATTTCACGAACACAGATTGTCTGACCCAGTGAACAGCTCTAACTGTATTGGAGCGCCGATTTCTGAATAAGCTCATATCAGAAGAAGCAAATCCTAAGCATGAACAAAACAAGAGCGCTTGCCAGGTAGCAACAGTTCCACCAACCAAAGCCTGTCCTAATTAGCAGCAATCAACACTAAAACCTCAGGAATCGCGCACCAAACCCTATCGATAGGACGTCCCAGGTGCGAAATCGCTCTTCACCCGAGCGGATGTCACAGCCCGAGTCGCCCAACCGCCCGAATCCGGAGCGCGAGCGAGACCCCAATTGGAAAAAAAAAAACAGGACCGAATCGCCTACGCGAGAGGGGAGAGGAAGGGAGCTCGGATCCGGTGTCTCACGGGGAGGTGGGACGTCTCGCGCTCGGAGACGGGGCTGAGGATGACGGTGGTGAGGTCGGACACGAAGTGCGCCGCCTTGCTGCTCAGGGACGGCAGGTACCCCATCGACCCTCCTTACGGACCCACGCCCACGCGCTCCGCGGCTGCTAAATTTGGGAGGCGCTCGTCCGGCCCTGTCGCTTCCGGAGCTGCGCGCGCTTGGATGGGTGGTCTCGGCTCGGGTGGGAGAGCCGGAGGACGCGGAGCCGGCGAGGGCTGGAGGGAGTGACTTCGAGGGGAGACGAGCGGATTTGGACTCGTTCGGTGGTGGGTCTCGATTGGATATTTCGACCCCTTCCCTTTTTCTGTGACGTCGTGGTGGCCTTGTCCGCGGCGGTTAGCGGGTACGCAACGCCGGCAGCAGCGGCTCACCGTGCGCGGGGGAGGCGACATGTAGAGCCGAAGTCGACCATCCTATGCGGCCCTACCAGTCAGTGGATGGTTAGCCATTCCGACATCCGAGTTCTAAAGTTTTTTTTTGCGAGTGAGTTTTTTTTAAAAGATCAGGAGGCTACTGAGAAATTTTATTAAAAATGAAAAGGTACAACTCGACTTGATTACTGCGAGTGAGTTTTATATAGAAAAATATTCAATATAAGAAAACGGTGCTATGTAGAAAAAAAAAAGTGTACAGTAAAATATCACTATTAATACATTGAAGGTGCTACACGTGAAACAGGGGTAAGATAGTCTTTCTCTCTCATAACTGACGTTGTACGTTAGAAGCTACATCTAGGCAGCAGCATATTATACAGGGGAACTTTCTCTACATCCATGCTAGTTCAGGGGGCTTTCAGAGTAGCAGTAGGAATGAGGTATACAACCCTTGCACTGATGCAAGAGGCGACTAGCTAAGGTCTCCGGTGCGGCGGGGCAGTCTTCCGGTAGGAGGGTTTCTGCAGAAGGAGCCGTGCCACTGACCGATCCATGGGGTCCGCCTGCGTCTCGGCAAATCCGCCGCCGCCCGACGCGAACCTGCCATGCGTAACACTATCAACAAATTCAGCACCTGAAACTGTGGATCAGGGTACAGTGATTCCACGAATTAACGTCAGAACATGCATGCCATCTATGATCTATCCAAGAAAAAGTTGCAATATGAGTATTACCTATTTGAACCCGAGGATCCCAATCCTCCACAGTGCCTTTGTTCAAGACTGCTGGCCAACCGGTACAGGGAGTCCCTTATGCGTCCTCTGGTCGCCAGATCAAGCTGCACGGCACATAAAAAGGACATAAAAACCAAGCATGAATTCCACATGGCTCACAAGAAACGGCTGCGAAATGCCGTGCCAGTATTATCTGTAAAACCGGCGCCTACCTGGTTCATGCCATGCTGAAGCTTCCGAAAGGAAATATCCCTTACTGCTGGCACTAGCTTCATGATTGAGAGGGATGTGATCATGGAACTGGCTGGGTGGACCCAATACCTACCCAAGCTAAATGGGACTTTTTGTTGCGGCAACTCAAAATGGCTGCACGCGGTCGTCGTCTTACTCCGTGGGAAACTTTTTACTGATTTCCTGCATCGTGCGAACTTACTGATGCATGAATGCATATTTTTTTTTTTAATTTGGTTAGATTTTGGTTCCATTCTAAGCTTACTGTGCATCATAAATACAATATGTTACTGATCAGACGACGGTACTGCCGATACATAAAAGTAGTCTTCTCAACATTGATATGGCGGATTTCGGTTAGCACAACTGGTCTAATGCATGGCCCCATCTGAGAAATTCCGCGGTTGCTAGCTTGTGTGTCAAGATAAGATACTGTTTCCGGTTCACTAAGTTAGACCATTTAGTGGTTGCCAACATGGTACCCTTCATTTAAACTGGATGCAATTTTATTTTCCTTTTTTTTTTGGATTGATACAGGCTGCTGAGTAACACTTTTTTTTAGGGGAGTAGAATTGTAAGTTAGCAAAATAATAAATCTTATTAATGATCATTTCTTCGTTTCAGCGCTGTTGGTGCATGGCTCTTGTAAGTGCGTACCGCTACTATGATGGGCCAGAAGTAAACACATCTCTGGCCCATTCTGAAGCCTAAATACTTCACGAGAAGATCCATAAGAAGGCTTACAGTGACGAGGAGATAGATCATCAGGATTCTCCGGTTTTCTGATAATCTTTTCTTGCTGCACACTTCTAACAGGATCTGAAACCTGACCCCCAAGGATGAGTTCCTTGCAACACTGATGAGAAAAGTCAAACTGGACGCTCTGAATGTTCTGAGGTTCAATTCGGGATAGGTCTCGTTCTTTTTCCTTGCCTTTTCTGGTTATTTAGAACAGTCGAGAGCAGAGCGGCCAGATGGTCCTGGCGTACTACTATATTCAACTCATGACGAGTGAAATGTTCAGACGTGGTTGGCAAGTTCAACCAAGCTTGCCATTGTCAAGTGTCGTGACCAAGACTTGCTACAGAACACGACTGCTGCGTGCGTGACACGTAGGGGTTCACACTTCACAGCAAGAGATCACAGAAAGGTGGAAAGCAAACTGCCAGACAGTTGCAGCGCAAATGGTCAATTCAACCTCTCCCACCTGCTCGGTTTGGACTTGTTCCGTTAGCTTTTAATCTATATAGATTGAATGAGCTGAATGCCCGTACGTTGCAACGGGAATATATAATACCAGTATACTACGATAACTTATATACAAAATATGTGTTATACCGTTATGAGAAAATGTTTTATAATCAATTTGTGATTCAGGCCATACATAAATTTTGTTATTTAGAATCCATCTGTTTCACCACTACATTGCAACCATCAGTATCATGCAGACTTCGATATATGTCACGATTTGCATGGTCTCATTATTGGAGAGCACGTTTCACACATACCGGAAGAAATTCCCTCGTACATCGTTAGTCATCGGACACGTACCACCATACGCTTTTGCTTAAACAAAAAGGTAAGTGTGTGTGTTTGCAAGACTAATATTCATACGAGACTAACACAACTAAAACGGTTCAATTTAGAATTAAAATGGGGAAGTTACGAATTTCCAAAGTTTCTATGTATTTGATATAGGATTAATTAGGAAGTCAATTTTATTGTTGTTCTCATGACAAAACAGAGGTATTATATGATAAAAAATAATATTATAGAATTATAGAAATTGGAATGAACTTGTTTGGATTTAATATGAAATTTTCATGAATTAAATGGGTTTCTGCAATTATTTTTAAACTAAAAATCAATTTCTAAACTCCTTTTCCCTATTTTCTTTATTTCCCGAACTGCGTCCCAAATTCCAGAAAGATCAGGGAACAAGCTATAAATGTTTTTCTAGACTCAGTGAGCATACAAAGTGGACGGCGGGTTAAACACAAATAAAGTATTAGTTGGAGTTGTACACAATTCAACATGAGTCATTGAAAGTGCATTCATCCCTTTTGTGAGTTTTGGTGATTTGGATAACAACACATTTAAAGGTCTAACGAGTTTGCTAAGTGTTGAACAGGAAATTCAGTATGATGAACATACTTGAATAGTGTATAATGATCAGTGAACAAAGGTTCAACACGAGGTTAAATAACCAATGAGACAATGCAAATGGATATAATATGATCTCTATATTGGTTTGAATATATGGACAAGACCTGAGAAATCACTACATACATATGACCAGAATAGAGGACAAAGTGATTTAGAGGATTGGTCAAGCCAAAGAGAATAAGATATGAGGAATCGTGAATTGGCTTGACCATATTACTGTCAGTCCATATATGCTTCTATGAGAATCAAACTAGAGCTTGATTGATCTTGACAATTATATCTAGAAGACATTCAAGCAAGGTTCACAATATTGAAGAAATGATTCTCTCAATGGATGCTCAATTTGATGTGACTCAAGAATGGCTTGATAGGGTGAAGATAGCAAGGAAAGGGCTTCGAGGAACTAAGCGAAGGTGAAGGTCAAGCGACGGCTTGTAGACCGAGGTACCATGGCTAAGGTGAAGAAGAGAGTACTTGCACTAAGTCGATGAACTAATCAGCTATGAAGAGTTATAACATGTTGATGCATCAGTAAGGTGACTTGAAGCCATGATTTGAACTCATATAAGGTGATATGGTACAAGTCACTGGGTTTGATTTGAGTTTGCTTCAAAAGGTGAGACAAAGATGTTTGTGATCCTTATGAAGCAATGCCATGGAGAAATCACACATGAGACACCAATGACTCAAGGAGTTTACTTCATTATATTTTATTTAACTTGAGTATAGGAATCGTCGCACTATAAAGGGGGATCCAAAAAGAAGGTTGGTGTTTGCCAAAGCTCAAACCTCTATTCAAAAGCTATTTTTGAAAAGCAAAAATCTCTTTAATGTTCTATGGTTGACCGTGGTTAGGGTTGAGAAACCTAGAGTGTTCTTGCTGAAAAGCAGCTGAACTTCTTCAACTGCAGCTGAGCTTTCCAGCTGAACTTGACTTCAGCTGAGTTGAGCTTCTTCAGCTGCAGCTGAGCTTTTCAGCTGAGCTAAACTTCAGCTGAGTTGAGCTTTCTCAACTTCAGCTGAACTCAACTTCAGTTGTGAACCTCTTTGACCATACACCAGCTGAACTTGCCTCCGAGCAGTTGAGCTGGGGTTTTCTCTCCTAAACTCACTGGTCAAGACCGGTTGAACTGGTCCTGAGGGGCAGTTCAGCTGGTCTCTGACCCCTCTGACCTCTGATCTGCAGTCTGCCAGTCAGACTGGCAAACAGGTCACCAGGAGCTGTCAGGGGCGGTTCAACCGGTTTTGGTCAACTTTGACCAGTCTGCGGTCAGTCTGCGCGTCAGTCTGTCAGTCAGACTGGCAGACAGGCTGCCAGGCCTGCCAGGGGCGGTTCAACCGCCCTAGGGGGCGGTTCAACCGGTCTCAGGCAGAAAAATCTGCTCAACGGCTAGTTTTGAGCTCCACCTATATATACTACCTCCTACCTCTCTCCCCACAGCAGTGAGCACGATTTGAACTCCATTTCTAACCCAAGAAACACCTCCCTCTCTCTCTCACACATCTCTTGCCTCTCCCATTTCAAATCTTTGGAGAGAAATCTTTGAGTGAGCTTGAGAGCTGCGGTTTTGTGCTTCATCTCTAAATCTCTCTTGCTCTTCTTCTTCATTCGAGCTTTGATACTACATCGAGTTCTTTGTGGATTCATTACTCTTGGAGCTTCTAGCTCCTAGACGACTAGGTGTCTCTTGTGAGTCTCCAAATCTTGTGGAAGACCACAAGAAAGTTTGTATTACCCGCTCGTTTGAGCAAAGATTATTGTGTGGGCTTGACCTTTGTGGTCGGCAAAGGGAGGATTAGGGTTGAAAGAGACCCGGCTCTTTGTGGGCGCCTCAACGAGGAAGTAGGGCACCTTTTGTGGTGTGACCGAACCTCGGGATAAATCTTGTGTCTCTTGTGTTCTTGCTCATTGTGTTTGTTCATGTTCTTCGTTCTCTCACCATTTCGTGGAAGATTGTTTATATCTTTTTGGTGTGTGGATTTTGAGAAGTGTCCTTCTCAGATCTACTACATTGAACCCTGTGGATCATTTAGAACATCTCATTTCCAAAGTTAACTGGGTGAATTTCGAGATCAATTCAGTTTTACCCAGTTCGCTTCTAGTTTTTGTTGAAAAAGTTTTAACTTGCCTATTCACCCCCCCCCCTCTAGGCAACTTTCAATTGGTATCAGAGCCTAATCCTCGTTCTAACGCTTAACCGCGTGAGGAAAGATCATGTCGGGGGGACTAAGAAACGAAAGTGCTTCTAAGCTTGAAAAAGTTGAGGTTGCCTCGACTTCATCTTTTGGTGCAGATGTTGATCCTAGGGCAATAGACCTTGCCATGAGAATCGCCGAAAGGATGTTCCTCAAAATGAAGGAAGATGAGGCGAAGAACATTATTGAAGAAGAAGAAAATGATCGATGGAGACCAAACGACGAATCCACCTCTTCACAAGGTTCGTCTTTCAAATCCACTTCTCATATGTGCTTTGTTGCTAATGAGAGTGACAGTGAAAGCGAAAGTGAGGATGAGGAGGAGCATGAAAGTGATAGTGAAGATGAGGATGATCTTCAAAAATTCTTCGCTCAACTAAATAAGAAGAACCGGATGAGCTTGCTCAAACTCATGAAAAGAGCGGAAGAACAAAAGGAAATGCTTCATAAGCAAGAAGATATCCTCATCGAAAAAATCAAAGACTTGGAGAAGTTGACCAAAGAGCATGAGAAGCTAAAGTGCTCTCATGATGATTTGGTCCAAAGGTATGAAGACATTTCAATTGAGCAAATTAAAGCTATTAATCATTCATCATATATTGCTCAATTAGAAAATAAAAATGCTATGCTCAAGAACACGGTAGAAAAGCTAAACATTGAAAATATAGCTTTACAAGAAAAACATGATATGCTTGTATGCTCTCATAATAAATTTATGGATTCACATATCATGTTAGAAATGGCTCATGAGGTTGTGTTAACTAATTTGAAATCATACCAACCTCACATGTGCACATGTGTTGAAATTGAAACTATATTACCATGTGCTAACAATTGTTGTTATCAAGCAAGCCAATCTTCCATTGAGCTAGAAATTTCAGGAATTAGTGATATTTCTATCACACAAGAAAATAAAGAGCTCAAGGAAGAAGTTGGAATGCTAAGAAGGAGCTTAACTCGTTTGAAGGGAAAGTGTCATGCTCAACCTTCTCAAGATAACCGTGATAATATGGTGAAAAAGCTTGAGAAGGAGACAACCGTAGCATGCACAAAACCCCTTTAAAAGAATACCAAGCTTTCCAAGAAGGGCATGAGCAAAATCCATGGTGAGAAAATTAATGCTCATATGATTTGCTCTAACAATGTACCTATGTGCTTCAACAAAGAAAGATCAAAGAGAAGCGATAGGAGGTGCTATGGATGCAAGGAGAAGGGCCATAAAATTGATTCATGCCCCCACATGAAGAATCAAGACCTTGCACGATCAAGAAAGATGACCATCAAAAAGGATGAAAGCAAAAGGCAAATGCATTGCAAGGACAAGCATCGCATTTGCTACAATTGCCGTGAAAAAGGTCATCTATTCAAGGTTTGTCCAAAGGGTAAAACTCCTAAACCTAACTTGTCAATATATTCAAATATGCTTAGGAGACCCAAATTTGACTCTTGTGCTAGAAAGGTGATGAGTTCACCACATTTTAGGACTAAGGCTATTTGGGTGCCTAAGTCTTTATTGCCTAACCTTGATGGACCCATCATGAGATGGGTACCAAAATGTGTTTGAAACTATTTGCAGGTACCCAAAGATGATATGAAGCTTCGGGGTGCTTGAGCGGTTTAACTCAATTCTTATCTCAAGCTATCAATCTTACATTGTCTATCCTTTAAGATTGACCCAAAGATGAATTGAGTTGTTATATCACTAACTTCATATTCATCTCTAGCAAGAACTTGTGTTGTAGGGAATAAGGATTAATCTTTGTGGGAATCAAGCAAAAGGCCTACAACCAAGTGATATCCAAAGGATGGTAACAATTAAATCTTAAGTGCACATTGTTTTTAATTAGTATATTCCTTTGTGTCTTTTGTAGCCACATAAGAAAAATGAAGCACTTGAGAATGAACTTAAAAGATTTTACCTTGCTTTGGAAAGGATCTAATTATATGGTAGATTGCAACTTCATATTTTTATATTGTGACAATCTACATGCTCTAAATTGATTGTATGTATCTTGTGGCATATTTCAAGTTATTCATCATATTATTGCCATAACCTAGACATAAAGAGTATTATCCCATGTTCTAAAATGAATAGAGTGCTAAGTAAGAAATTCAAATTCTTAAAGCACTTACCAAAAGGGAAATTCTCTATATGACTAGAGTTGTGAGACTAATGTTTTTGTCTAAGTGATTTATGTAGTTTCACAACATGAGAATGTGTTTCTCAAATGGAGTGTGCCATTCAATCGATGCGTACATTTTAAAATTTGAAATGAGGTTTATTGTGAAAAATTATTTTAAAATTCATTCCAAGCTCAACTGGTTTGACCAGCTGAACTTTCTAGTTCAGCTGGGGAGACCAGTTGAACTTCAGTTCGGCTGGTATTCACCAGGAAACCCCCTGGCTGAAACCGGTGTCCAGGACCGGTTGAACCGGTCTGGCACAGTTTGACCGGCCAGTCTGACCATTTTTTCAGATTGCGTCAGCCTTTTTTTCAGACGCCTTTTTCAGTCTGCAACAGCACCTTTTTCAGGCGTCAGATCAACTTTTGCAGCACCTTTTCAGTAACTTTTGCAGCACTTTTTCGGTCACTTTTGCAGTACTTTTCAGCTTTATTTTTGCAGACTTTTACTGTTTCATTTGGTATGTGACCAATAATAGTTCCTTTCAAGTGGCATTCTTTCAATTGGTAATAATCTATTTTATGAAGAAAAAATGTCAATATGAAAGTTAAATTCTTTTTGGATTAAATTTGTAAATTGGTGCATATTATTAATTCACTCATCCATGTGCATTAATTTAAAAGGAATTTAATTTATGCCTTTATGTCTCATAAATGATGATTTGTTTGCCATTCATATATAGATATCATCATTCATTAAATACTTCCTTGTACTACTAATACCTCTTTTCAAAGTGTTTTATCGACTAGTTTTAAAAGGAAAAGAGAAAACAAAGAAGGAAGTCTCCACAAATGATGAAAAGAAGAATACTAAGGTGACACCACCACAGATAGTAAGATCTGTCAAATTGGTATAACAAAAGGTACATTCTATGTGGTGGTAAGTATTCTTAGGCATAAGTTAATTCATTGCAAATTTGTCATGCTTTGACCATGACATGTAATTTACTCCTCATAAGACTCTTAACTGAATTAAAAGTGCATATGGCAAGTCATTCAAATACTTGATGCACATATCTAGTGAGAGAACATTATATATCTTGTGTCATAGAGAATAAGTTTCACTTGAGTAAGCTATACTAAGACAATCCAAAATGGTAAATCTGTATCTCATTCATATGGATTGTAATCTTTGTTTTCTAAATAGCTACTCTTGATGCAGTTTAAAATTCCCTTATCGTTAATTCTAAAAGTGCATAAGAATATTTCTGTTGATATTCATCACATACATATGCACTAACATGGATATGATTTTTAAATTGTAAAAGATACAATTAGTGATCCATACTCTCTAAATTTTGGAAACCCATATTTTGATATCTTAGAAATCTACTTCAATCGATATCCATATGCTTCACATTGAATTGGATCACTAAGTTGTAAATTCCATGCATAACTTGTCTTTATGATATGAATGCTTGTGCGACTAACCTTGATAAGCTAGGTGCACCCAAAGTCAAGGTAGGTTCATCATCATGAAGGCAACACAATGATGTATCAAAAAAAGGAGAAAAGGCTCCTATTCTTAACTTTAGCTTTTATCTGTGTGATTAAATATTGACTTGAAGCCATGTAAGATGGTTGTCAAGTATATGTGGGTACTCAAGGCTCTTACTACTAATCTCAAAGGACCCAATTCAAATTGGGTACCAAGATATGCAGCTTAAACTTGTTTTGCAGGATCACGCCTTCAATGGATCAAGTTGGGTGCTCGATAATGAATGTATAAATCATATTTGCAGATAGTAGCAAGGGTGGTAACAACTGAATCTCAAGTGCATATTATTTTCAAATCTTATCTCTTTTGTGACTTGTGTAGCCACTAAGGGAAAAGAAGCACTTGAGGATATATATACTTCAATTGTTGATTATGAAATAAAGGTCCAATTGGAAAATGAATGAATATTATCATATGGTCAACAATCCAAAATTATGTGACATATTCTCCATCTAGTTAATTTGTATTTGTTTCTTCTATATTAGACACTCACCATAATATGGATTAAGTCAGCCCTTTAGACTTCATTGAACAACCATGCATATTATCCATGTCATTCAAAATATATTGTGCATGAGGGCTCAAGGGAAATTTAGTCCATATTATGAGGTTTCTCTATTTTAGCAATTCGCTTGCCTTCCACATATAAAGGGTTGCTAAATAAGAAACTAGTGCTTGTGCTACTAATGTCATCTCTTGTGTTGAGTTTATCCATAGAAAATCTATGTTGAGAGATGGTGCTTATTATTAAATTGGACAAATCACAAGCTTAAAGGATACTATTCAACTAAAGTAAGATGGAGTTGATAAGATGCCAAGGTATGAAAACTTCCTCTCCTTCAGTTGTTTTAGTATTCTATCCTTAGTGGGATGTACCTTAGTATAGGTTAAATTCCTTGCAATATAAAATGTTTAATAGTGCATATAACTTTGACATCAACTATATGTGTGCACTAATTTAAAGGAATTTAGTCTATCCTTTTGGGTTTCAATAATGATGATTCATTTGGCATCCACATATAAGGATCATCATTTGTGAAACCCTCTCTTGTGTTTTTAATGCTCTCTTTTCTAAGTGTTTCAACAAGGTCCTTCCAAGTGCTTTCAAGATGGATTCAAAATCTACAAATATAAGAGTCTTGGTTCTTTCAATCATTGAGTTTCAATGGGTCTCATATTAAGCATGATCGAACCAAGCAAAGATGAATGAAGTTCAAGATCGCTTGGTTGGATGAAATCATAAAGAGAAAAGAAATCACAGTGAATCAAGAAGGGAGTTATATTTTTTTGTCAACCAAATAATGAAGATGTAGTGACATATTTATATGATATCCTTCATTATGAGGTTGAGGTTCATATTAGCATGCTTTACCCTCCAAGATTTCAATTGATATACTTTTAGTTCTTAAACTTTTAATTGGTTTAATTTTCATCATCTATGTAAAGCATGTTATGTTAAACCAAGATATAGTGCAAACATCTCCTTTAACCTCGTATTGTTAATGTGCATAAGTGTACTTTGTGTACTCTTGCATGCACAAATTGAGGAAGAGTTTAGCCTATATCTTGTGAGGCTAATGGTTTCTTCAAGTTCATGTTTTGTAGTCTCACACCTTGGAGAACATCAAATGAGGATGAGTGGTTCCAAGGAAATGATCAAATATTTACCACATGTCACCCCATGGATTAGTTCTATTGGGGAACGATATGTGTTCTCTAGCATAAATTCAATTGTTTCAAATATATTATGCCTTGACCAAGATATATGATGAACTCCTCTAAGAATCTTAATTGAATCAAGTGCATGTTACAAGTAATTCAAGTACTTGATGCATACATTTAGCGGGAGCTCATTCTATATCTTGTGTCCTTAAAGACTAACATTTTCTTTTAGTGAATTTGTGTAGTTCTTTGAAGAGAATGAGTTTCTCTTGATCGTTTAAAGAGGATAAGTTTCTCTTTGAAATGTCAAGCTTATCAAAAGCTAAGATAGAAATTCATGATTATAATGAAGACCATATGGCATGGAACAAAGGTGTGTCACTCCATGAACTATTGTATTACATTTGTGTATCTAGACTCTTACAAGTTAGTGTATGCATGTATATTAGTATACCGTTTGATTATGAGTAATTCCTTAAATTGGTGCAGTTTCATAT